>NC_069374.1:39057500-44057500 GCF_021730395.1 Mercenaria mercenaria
AAATTTTTCCCAATTGTGCTGGTGTTGCTGGCATTCCCAAAATGACCAGAAAAAGGCCTGTTAGATTAAAGGTGTTTTATTATTTGTCCCACTTATACACTTGTAGGTTTAATCTAATGTAGTAGTTTCTCTCGATAGAAAATGATAAATGTTATTTTATATATAAAATTTGATAAATGTGTTTACATTGAAAAAACATCACCACTTAAAATAGTTTATCTGTCACTGGCCCTCAAGAGGCCATCAAAGCACACTTTTAGCTGGATATACATGTAGTTGGTAAAAGAATTCACAATCTTCTATAGTTCTCCATTTTAGTATATCAGTTTGACTGTTGTGATACGCGTATTTGTCTCAGTTATTTGTTTGTTTCGCCTTCAGAATTGTTTTTGGTTTACTTTGTTTTGTATGTTTGGCTGATGTGTATTCTTCTACTAACACTCTCTTAAGCTTATGTGATGTCCCTTTTTTGCCAGACAGTTTCCTTTGTTCTGCTATTTGTACAAGCTTTTTGTGAAAAGGTATCCTGGTCAGATCTGGAACCAGGAGGATATTTCCTCTAGTTTCTTTTACTCCCTGCATGATGCCAAGCCTGAAAATAATTATGTAAGTGTTCACATATCAAGGTTGGTGAAATAGATGAAACAGTACAATTGCTAAAATTGACAAGGATAATCTTGTAAAATTTTGGCAAACAACACAAGTATTTGGAACTAAGCATCAAATCGACAGGTATAAAGGTAAGCTTTATTTAATGTAGCATAAAAAAATTAATCCAGCAAACAACACGAGCTACAAAGCTCTTGTGCGACAAACTAGGCATCCAGTAACAGATACTTACCTGTGCTTATTTTACCTCCTGGTACAAGTACTACAACCCTTACAATGCTGAGTACAAAGCATTTTGGGAGCTATTTTTCACGTCTTTGGTGTGACGCTGCCAGACCTCCCGCACTCAAAGTGGACATTCTACCACTAGGCTACTGAGGAGGTATTGTAATTACTATGTGTCTTGAATAGCTTTGTCCAAATTCATTGAACCTTGTATGGCTATAAATGGCAGGGTACTTAGTTCTGCTATTTTTTATGAATACATTACCACATATTTACCAGTCAAGTCTACCAACTGAAACCAAAAAATACTTGATGTCTAAGGGCAACATAAATCCACCTCAAGTGCCGCTTTGTGTCAAACAGTTTTAAAATTTCTTTGATTAATGCATGTGGCATATATTCTTGACTATATCCATTTCATCATCTTGAGCTGTTAAGTGTGACCTTGAACACTGACCTTTTGAAGTTATTTTAAATGTGTCAATGCACGAGAATGTGACAGACTTGAAAAATATCTTGAACCTGCTTTTGACATTTAACCTCAGAGTGACCTTGACCTTTGAGATATTGACATAGGCCATGTGTGTATAATGCTCTCTCATAATGGTAAACATTTGTGTGATTCGAAATCCCAAAACAAATGACAACGTTCTGGATTGGACATTAGATCCAATAATACATGGCCATATTTTAATTAAAGCTGGAAGTACTTTTGAAATACTGACATGGGTCTTTCATGCAACATGCCTTGGTGGTAAACATTTGTGCCAATCATTTTTACAATCTGAAGACAAAATGAGGCATGCACATACACTCAACCACCATTGTGACATCGCTAAGTCAAGCTCACCGCAAGCGGGCTCCACAAAAATAGTTATGTTTCCGTTAACCTGTCAGACCCATATTTTTTACAGAATTATATAAAAATTAAAAAATAGGAATGTGTATACAATTGACACTGGTGCCCCCTGCTATGCCAATTTTTCACTTAGTCAAGGGCTACAACTCTGGTATTAATGGGGTCAAGGTCAAACAAACCCCTGGTGCACAACTTCTGATATGTGGTGTTTAATATTAAATGTTAGAATGACGGACATACAACAGCAACCCTCTTCAGTGCACATGAACGGTGTAATTTTACCAATTTTTGGTCCAAATTCAGCATTTTGAGGTGCTATTTTCGGTCATTACTGTGCTACTTTCACTTTTTCAGTCATTTTTCCACTGGCAAATGAAACTTTTGCTCATGAATATAAAAATCCTCAAAATTTTAATGCTATTTGGGTCTTATTCCGAATGTATACTTGTCTTAATCTATATATCATAGTATAATTTATACATGACCCTGTAACATACGTCAAAAGTTAAACAAAACCAATTTATTTAGCAAGCGAATATTGCCGATCTAGGTATATCTCGTTCGGGCTACAAGTGGAACAAAAGAAAACACCCTTTTTCAACATTAAAAGAAAGTTATCTGGAAGCTAATGTCTGCAGTATGGGTACTAGGACTTATAACATTCATTTACCAGATTGGTGAGTAAACATGGTGCATTCCTTTTAAAATGTCTCATTTCTCCATTTCAAAAAGTGCGGTGCACGTAACCGTTACAGTATATGAAACGAAAGTCTATTAGTTATTACGTCTACAGGTGACTTTTCCCTGCCAATGAAAAGTCTTGTATTATCGCTCAATTTACTGGTACCGACTGCAATACTCTACTCCGTAAGGATAAATACAATAGAGCGGGAACCATGCAGTAAACAAAATGGTGTTACTGTAAAATCTTCCACAGCAATTTCGACTATATAAACAACTTTTCAATAATGTTGCTTATGGGATTCTAAACGATGCAACGGCAATTTCAACTGAAGGTTTCTATCGGCAATTGGTTTTTATTGAAAACACAGCCTAAATTAGTGCTCAGAGGTGAGCTATTGTGAGTATTTGTCAATTGTCATGTGTTGTCAGCAAATTGCTTCAACAGACATATTCTACCAAACTGTTGGAATAATTACCACCAAACTTTTATGTAGTCATTTAATGATGATAAACAAGTGTGCCAAGTTTCAAATTAATATAGCTTTTATAGTTTCTGAGAAAAGGTGGACCTAAACAAAAATTTTAACCAAGGAACTTAAATTTTCTAAGTACATTAAGAGCTATAACTCTGACAAAATCGTGAAAATGCATATAGAGTCATAGTTCTAGGACTACACAGTCATCTAATGATGATAAACATGTATACAAAGTTTCAAAGCTGTAGCTTTTATAGTTTCTGAGAAAAGGTGGACCTAAACAAAAATTTTAACCAAGGAACTTAAATTTTCTAAGTACATTAAGAGCTATAACTCTGACAAAATCGTGAAAATGCATATAGAGTCATGGTTCTAGGACTACACAGTCACCTAATGATGATAAACAAGTATACAAAGTTTCAAAGCTGTAGCTTTTATAGTTTCTGAGAAAAGGTAGACCTAAACAAAAATTTTAACCAAGAAATTCAAATTTTCTAAGTACAAAAGGGCCATAATTCTGACAAAATTTCAGAGTTATAGTTCTTGGCCTACACATTCACTTTATGATGATAAACAAGTGTGCAAAGTTTCAAAGCTGTAGCTCTTATAGTTTTTGAGAAAAGGTGGACCTAAACAAAAATTTTAACCAACACCGACGCCGACCATCAAGTGACGACAAAACCTCATAGATTATTTTCAAACATCACACAAACTAAATGCTGTTTACTACCGCAACAGAAAGAAAAAAGTAGACTTTAAGTTCAAAAAAATTTCACAATAGTGTTCTTTGGGTGACCATCTATCGAATTCCTTCAAATAATTTCATTTAGTAAACATGAGTGCCAGAATGTCACAATATACGCCCGTCATAGCAAATTTCTTTACACTAGCACCTGTATTTGCAAATGGAATTTTAATTCTGTGGTTGTGTAGTAATTATTGTAATTCTTTTGTTTTTCTACATCCACCAAAAAAAAATCCTTACCAGGTAGAGATTCCTTAAAATACACCTAAAATTTGAAAGTAACATCTATGTTCCCTACGGTCAATTATAAAAAAGTTACAATATAAGTTATTTTTAGTAACAACTAAGGGAGTTAATCTTAGAAAAAAAAAAAAAATTTTAAGTCCACACAAAAATCCTTACCAGGTAGAGACAGGTCAAAATACACCCAAAACTGGATGTAACATGCATGTTGTACTACAGAAAAGTGGTCTCGATTTTTTCCTACGACTAGTAATGAAAAAGTTACAATATAAGCTATTTATAGTAACAACAAAGGGAAGTAATTCTAAAGAAGGGACCTGCGCATGACACTCTGTCTCATGATGGTGTACAATTGTGCCAAGTTATATCAAATTCCCTCCATGCATGAAGAAGAAATGCTCCGGACAAAGTCATTCTTGCATCTGACCTTTGGCCTCTAAGTGTGACCTAGGGACCTGGTTCTTGTGCACGACACTCCGTCTCATGGTGGTGAACATTTGTGCCAAGTTATATCAAAATCCCTCCATACATGAAGAAGAAATGCTCCAGAAAATTTTTTCATTCTTGTATCCTTTGACCTCCAAGTGTGACCTTGACCTTAGACCTAGGGTCCTGGTTCTTGCACAGACACTTCGTCTCATGATGGTGAACAATTGTGCCAAGTTACATCAAAATCCCTCCATGCATGAAGAATATATGCTCTGGACAAAGTCATTCTTGAATTTGACCTTTGACATCTAAGTGTGACCTTGACCTTAGACCCAGGGACCTGGTTCTTGTGCAGGACACTCTGTCTCATGATGGTGAACAATTGTGCCAAGTTTCATCAAAATCCCTCCATGCATGAAGAAGATACGCTCCGGACAAAGTCTGTGGACCCCGCCCGCCCTGCCGCCAGGGGCGTTCCCATAATACGTCCCATTTTTCAAACGGGCGTATAAAAACATGGCCACCAGACAGTCGGCCTGGTTTTCTCTATTTTGCTATTTAGAAAATTAAAAAACGTGCCACAAATGCCCAATTTCAAAATAATTTGACAGAAATATTATTTAAGTGACCCTTTACCAGTAATACTTAATAATTTTGATTGGTTATATATTTCCTTATATGCCTGCAAATGAAACATTAAAAATCTTCTTGTCAAGATACAAACAAAATTTCAAAATTACTTGTTACTAAGTCTTGTGCCACAGTGAAAAGGAGAAATTTGTTAACTAGATAATAAACTGTGTCTTGGTATGCAGTTTTAGGCAGTTATTTAGGCAGTTATATAAACAATTAATACTTTGTCAGTAAAATAATTAAAATACTGTTTTTCTAGGTAGGCAGTTTTCGGCAGTTAAACAAGAGCTGTCCATAAGACAGCGCGCTCAACTTTTCTCAGTGCTTGACTCTGAATTAGAGCTTTGCCAGTAAAACAAGAGCTGTCTCCGTAGGATGACACATGCCCCCGATGGCACTTTGAATGAATAGTTATGGCCGATGTTAGAGTTTAGGACCTTTGACCTATGGAGCTGGGTCTTGCGCGTGACACATCGTCTTACTTTCATGCATAGTTATTTTAAAATCCATGCATGAATGACAAAGATATGGACCGGACATGCCCATCAATGCATTATCATGAAAAATGATCTTTAACGTCTAAGTGTGACCTTGACCTTTGAGCTACGGACCTGGGTCTTGCGTATGACACGTCGTCTTACTGTGGTACACATTCATGCCAAGTTATTTGAAAATCCATCCATCGATGACAAAGATATGGACCGGACACGCCCATCAATGCACTATCCTTTAACTTCTAAGTGTGACCTTGACCTTTGAGCTACGAACCTGGGTCTTGCGCATGACACATCGTCTTACTGTGGTACACATTTATGCCAAGTTATTTGAAAATCCATCCATCGATGATAAAGATATGGACCGGACACGCCCATCAATGCACTATCCTTTAACGTCTAAGTGTGACCTTGACCTTTGAGCTACAGACCTGGGTCTTGCGCACTGCACGTCGTCTTACTATGGTACACATTCATGCCAAGTTATTTGAAAATCCATCCATCGATGACAAAGATATGGACCGGACACGAAAACTGCGGACAGACCGACAGACTGACAGACTGACAGACAGACAGACGGTTCAAAAACTATATGCCTCCCTTCGGGGGCATAAAAAAATCCAGGTTAAGAAGGGACATAATTCTGTCAAAATTCAAATCAGAGTTATGGGAACTGTGTCTCCTGGTGTAGACTTTGATAGAAAATAACTATTTTGAGTTTCAAGTCAAAAGCTTTAATAGTAACAGAGATATTTGACTTTATCAAAATTTTTAAAAAAAAATTCTAAGTTAAAAAGGGGCATAATTCTGTCACAATTCAAATCAGAGTTATGGGAATTGTGTCTCCTGGTGTAGACTTTGATAGTAAATAACTATTTTGAGTTTCAAGTCAAAAGCTTTAATAGTAACAGAGATATTTGACTTTATCAAAAATTTTAACAAAACATTCTAAGTTAAAAAGGGGCATAATTCTGTCAAAATTCAAATCAGAGTTATGGGGATTGTTTCTCCTGGTGTAGACTTTGATGGTAAATAAGTATTTTAAGTTTCAAGTCAAAAGCTTTGATAGTAACAGAGATATCTGACTTTATCAAAAATTTTAACAAAAAATTCTAAGTTAATAAGGGGCATAATTCTGTCAAAATTCAATCAGAGTTGTGGGGATTGAATCTCCTGGTATAGATTTTGATGGTAAATAAGTATTTTAAGTTTCAAGTCAACAGCTTTGACAGTAACAGAGATATTTGACTTTATCAAAAACTTTAACCAAAAATTCTAAGTTAAAAAGGGGCATAATTCTGTCAAAATGCAAATCAGAGTTATGGGGATAGTTTCTCCTGGTGCAGACTTTGATAGTAAACACCTATTTTAAGTTTCAAATCAATAGCTTTGATAGTAACAGAGATATTTGACTTTATCAAAAACTTTAACCAACGCCGACGCCGGGGCGAGTGCAATAGCTCTACATTTTCTTCGAAAAGTCGAGCTAATAAACTGGTATTGCTTTACAAGCAAATTTATTTTAAAAAACTGCATCCAGAAAATAACTGCTTATTATTTGTATAAAACAGTACAAGTCTTTTTAACTGTCAAAAAGCTATTGAAAACTGGCCAAGTAACAGTTATTTTCACACCAGTCAAATTGTCCGCTTTAAAATTTAAAAAAGTATAACTTCTCTATTATGAAACAGAGTCAGAATTTCTGCAACTGAAAATGTCAAAGTATAACTTCTCCGCATCAGGAAATAGTCAGAGTCAGAATTTCCGCAATTGAAATATGTCTGTCATTATTCCGCATGTTCTCCGCATATCCACAGATTCTCCGCAAAACGAAAATTCTTTTTTGCGGAGAATCTGCAGAAACTAAAGGTTTCCGCAATTTTTCCGCAACATTTCCGCATTTTCTCCGCTTCTTGAAATGCAATGCGGAAATCTGAGCTAAGGGCGTACTGGAAATAATGCTTTTTTCTGAGTCATGGCATTATTTACCTGCTATTTTGGCATGTTTTTCCGACGTAATTAAGAAAAGTGCTTAGTTTTGCTGGAAAACAAATAGCAACAAGTATTCCATAATGTTCAGAGCACATCTTGCGCTGTATGCCATCTCTGACAATAAATTCTAAATAACTGAAAAAGACAATTTTCTTACCAAAATCGTTCTATTTGATCCGAGATCATGCGTTACTGATCCGTTTTTTCAAGGTAACAATTGGATACTGTGATTTTAGAGGTATGTTTCAATGTAAGTCTCAGTGGGGTTTAAACTGCGACCCATTCCTTCCACAGCACAAAAAGTAGCTTTGGCCAAATGCTTTAGACCACTGCGTCAGGGTGGAATTTTCTAAGTATGAAGATAAATATTAATTAAGTTATGCTGACCTTGAACTTGACCCAAATGACCCCATATGCAATCCCAACCTTAGTTTTTCTATAAGCTACCTGTAGGCCAAGTTTAATTTCAATACATCGATGTAAATAAAGTTATTTGGCAGAAACCATTTTTCTATTTTTAGCAACAATGGCCTTGATTTTTACCCTAATGACCTCACATGCAATCCCAAACTCTGTCTCTATGCAAGCTACCTATATAACAAGTTTCATTTGAATTGTCAAGTTATTGAGCGGAAACCAGAAGTTGATGCCACCCGCCCGCCGAACAACATTTGCCAATCTAATAACCAGATTTTTTGAAAACCTGGTTAATAATGTACCATCCCCCTGCCTCCCCCCCCCCCCCCCCCCCCCCACCACATCCAAGCATTTAAGTGATTTCTATTAGAATAGGCCGAAGGCCTGAAATATACAAACACCCTCCCAACTGTGTTGTCCCACCCTTTTTTTTACACAGAGTGTGCAAATGGATGATATCTAATTCTGGAAATGTAACAGAGAGAGGCATTAGCCTGAGAGGTTTTTAGAACATATACTAATAAGTTTAGAACTTACTTGAAAAGTTTTATGAAGAGTGAACATAATTTATAAGCAATTTTGAAGATGATCTTCAGAATTTAGTATTTATGCTATATAGAGTTAAGTGAACATTAGTTCAATAAGGTTTATGGAAGTGGTTGTATTATGTTTCAAATGAGAATAGTTTAGCTAAACAAAAAGATAAAAGGTAAGGGTAAATTTTCCCGGAAGCACAGAGCATCAAAGCTAAACAAGACAACATAAACATCTTTAAAAGATGCGCATGCAAACATGTTGTTTTATATACTCAGTTGGTTATGTGACAGGTCAACTTTTTTTACCTTTAAAAAGCATGGTTACCGGTCACTGAAGTTAATCATGGTAGTAAATTTCTGGCCTTAATCCGGCATCATCCATCAAATAAATGCTTGGATGTGGGGTTCAATTTATTTGTAAAAAGTCTGACAATGCACAACAAAGTATTTGGCTGGACACAATTTTGTGTATACACAAACATACACATGCACAAACACATGAATGCATACACAGATAGGGGTTAATACTATATGCCCTCTCCCAATTTTTAATGGTGGGGGCATAAAAACAGATAGCTTTACTTAATTCAAATATCAGATAAGAAATACAGTAAAAAAAGACACCTACTGAGGCCAATAGCACGTGAGCAGCCTTTACACTGAAAGTTTTGAGCATCTAGTCCTTTCTCATTGGCAATACTTGAAAACTGTGACATGTCATTCTGAAAAATTGTAAATATATTAACATCAATGGGAAACTATTTCTGGTCATACAATAAGTTGCAAGCAGAATCTGCCTTGGCTGTAAAAGGGGCATAAAGAAATTCTGTGCAGGGGCAGTATGAATAGCAGGAGCTAATATATTTCAATAATAAACAAGAGGGTCATGATGACCCTGGACCGCTCACCTGAGTAATATGAGCTACATAGACAAGTGTAAGAGATCAGGTAAGAAAGTCAAATATAAGTAAGCATTGAAATCTTTTCCCAGTTGTGTGAACATGTTTCAAATGTCAAACTGATGCTAAAATATTAAGAAAGTAGGTCACATTCACGGTCACTGAAAGTCAGTGTTAAGATCAGTGTGCAAACCTGTACATGTCATCCAAATTTCAAGGCTGTATCTTAAACAAGAGATCACAGAGTGATCTTGGCACCCACCATTGAGTCATTTTTGAATGTTCCAAATTTCAAGACTAGCTCAAAATCCTAAAAGTAGGTAACTATGTCAGAATCCAGGTCATCACAGTCCTTGGATCCAGTGACCTCTAATACCAATTGATAACTTTGGCTCCATACAAGGTACTTACTTACCAAATTTCAAAGAGATTGGTCAATATATGAATGTGCTATGAGCAAAGCACAAATATGTCACTAGGTCAAAATCAAGGTCAAAGTTCATTTCCGTACACAAAACTGTGCATGTGGTCCATGCATGTGGTCCAAATTTGAAAGCTGTAGTCTGAGAAATGTGAAAGTAGGTCATTAGATCAATTTCAAGGTCAAAGTTCATTTTGGTACACAAAACTATGCATGGGCTTCAAATTTGAAGGCTGTAGCTTGGAAAATGTGAAAGTAGGTACAAGGTAAAAATCAAGGTCAAATTTCAATTCAGAACACAAAACTATGCATGTAGTCCAAATTTGAAGCCTGTAGCTTGAGAAATGTGAAAGTAGGTCACTAGGTCAATCTCAAGGTCAAAGTTCATTTCGGTACATAAAACTATGCATATGGTCCAAATTTGAAGCCTGTAGCTTGAGAAATGTGAAAGTAGGTTACTAGGTCAATCTCAAGGTCAAATTTTATTTCGGAACACAAACCTATGCATGTGGTCCAAATTTGAAGGCTGTAGCTACAAAAATGTGGAAGTAGGTCACTAGGTCAAGGTCAAGATCAACTCATGTCAAGGTTCATCTAGCCACTTAAAACTATACATGTGGTCCAAATTTGAATGTTGTAGGTTAAAAACAAAAAAGTAGGTCACTAGATCAAAATAAGTGACCTTGACCCTAAACAAGGGAGATGACACCATTAATGAGTTACATGCATTTTTTTCTTATTACGGAAACAGAGAATGGACATATAATTACTTATATTATAACTAATAATTAAACCCATACCCTAAACAAGAGAGATGACACCATTAATGAGTTATATGCAATTATTATTTTTTTCTTATTATAGAAACAAAGAATGCACATATAATTACTTACATTATAACTAATAATTAAACCCAGAAATTTGAGTACTAAACAAATTAATCATCAATCTACTAGGGTAGTCCATTCACTGCTGAGGTGTAATAGGAAAATAATGAACAACTTGAATCATTATCTCATTAGTGTCTGCAGACTTTATGACCCTTCTACAGGTAAGGCCATAAAAAACCAATTAACTACTTGGAGGGCCACTGGATATAAAATTATATTAGAAATCAAAATAAACAAAGGGCCATAACTCACTCAAAAATTGTTGAACCAGTCTGATTTTCAGGGGGACACAACTAGGGTACCAATACATCATTCTGACAAAATTTGGTCAACATCCCCTCAGTAGTTTCTGAGGACATGCGATAACAAGAACTTGTTAACGATTGAAAGGACGAACGGACAATGGACCACGGACGCAGAGTGATTTGAATAGTGGGCTAAAAACAAGAAAGTAGGTCAGTAGGTCAAGGTCACAGTCATCACCCTAATTACTTAGGGTCATCAGGTAATTATAATTAAACAGTCTAGGAAATATGATCAGATAATTTTTGAAGTATTTTTTCCTATATAACTCATATACAAGTGACCCCCAGGGCAGGGCCTCTTTTCACCCCAGGGGCATAATTTGAACAATCTTGTTAGAGAACCACTAGGCAATGCTACATACCACATATCAAAGGCCCAGGCCTTGAACTTTCAGACAAGAAGATTTTTTAAGTTTTTTCCTATATAAGTCTATGTAAAACTTGGGACCCTCAGGACAGGGCCTCTTTTCACCCCAGGGGCATAATTTGAACATTTTTGGTAGAGGACCACTAGGCAATGCAACATACCAAATATCAAAAGCCTAGGCCTTGCAGTTTCAGGCAAGAAGATTTTTAAAGTTTTTTCCTATATAAGTCTATGTTAAACTTGGGACCCCCTGGGTGTGACCTCTTTCCACCTCAGGGGCATAATTTGAACAATCTTGGTAGAGGACCACTAGGCAATGCAACATACCAAATATCAAAAGCCTAGACTTTGCAGTTTCAGACAAGAAGATTTTTAAAGTTTTTTCCTAAAAAGGTCTATATAAAACTTGGGACCCACGGGGCGGGACCTCTTTTCACCCCAGGGGCTTAAATTGAACAATCTTCATAGAGGACCATTAGATGATGTCACAGGCCATATCAAGGCTCTACGCCTTGTAGTTTTGGACATTAATTTTATTTATTTTGTTGAGTTTAACGCCGCATCAACACAATTATTGGTCATATGGCGACTTTCCAGCTTTGATGGTGAAGGAAGACCCCAGGTGACCCTCCGTGTATTATTTCATCATGAGAGGGTACCTGGATAGAACCACCAACCTTCCGTAAGCCAGCTGGATGGCTTCCTCACATGAAGAATTCAACGCCCAGAGTAAGGCTTGAACCCACATCGATGAGGGGCAAGTGATTTGAAGTCAGCACCTTAACCACTCGGCCAGGCCCCTACAGTCTTGGACAAGAAGATTTTTTAAGTTTTTCCTTGCGGTTGCCATGGCAACCAGAGTTCAGTATGGAATTCAATGCTTTGAAGAATTTTTAAAGAGGACCGTCTAAGGAACATCCCTTGAAATTTCATCAAAATTGGCCTGGTGGTTTAGGAGGAGGAAATGTTGTTTAAAGGAAAGTGTGGACAGACAGACAACAGACGGTGAGCAATCACAACAGCTCATCCTGAGCACTCTGTGCTAAGGTGAGCTAATAAAAGCCTATAGTAAGTACATGTCAGACACAGGGGCGTGGCCATTTTTTAACCTTAGGGCATAAATTTGGACAAGTATGGTAGAGAGTCAAACCCTTATATCGCATGCCAAATACCAAAGCTGTAGAGAAAAGGATTTTTAAAGTCTGATAGCTGAAAACCAAAAAGACCCATATTTCCAACGAACCAGAACCATTTGAACAACTTTGGAAGAGGGCTACCCAGAGATCATTTGTGTAAAGTTTCATCAAAATCCATTCAGTGGTTTTGGAGAAGTGTTGTTTAACCCTTAGCCTGCTGCAGGCGAATTTAACAGCCTTTGCAAACAGCTTGGAACCAGATCAGACGCCGATTAAATCGGCGTCTGATCAGGTTCCAAGCTGTTTGCTACTCTGACAATATTTCTTCCAATTTTGGAGCAAATTGAATGAACTTTACAATTTTAGCAGACGACATTTCCAGCAGACGACAATTTATCTAGCATGCTAAAGGTTAAAGAAATTGTTGATGACAAGTGACCACGCCCTCTGGCAGCCATGTTTTTTGATGAATCAAAACAACTGGAACAATATTTCTAGAAGGTCACACAATGACAATGTGTGTGAAATTATTTTAAAATCAGGCTAACAGCTTTATACAAGAAGATTTTCTAAGTTTCTACTTTATACATAAAGGGAAAAGTGACCAAGCCCCCTGGCAGCCATGTTTTTTGATGAATCAGAATAATCTGAACAATCTTGGTAGAGGGTCACACAAGAACCATTTGTAAAATTATTTTAAAATCGGCCTAGCAGTTTCACACAAGAAGATTTTTAAAGTTTCCACTAGATACATATAGGGAAAAGTGACCACACCCTCTAACGGCCATGTTTTTTGACGAATCTGTATAATTTGAACACTCTTGGTAGAGGGTCACACAAGGACCATTTGTGTGAAATTATTTCAAAATTGGACCATTGTTTAAGGAGGAGATGTCGTTTGAAAATTTTTCTATTTTTAGCTCTGGCGGCCCCTATGTGCAACCAAGCAAAACCGTTTGAAAAACTTTGGTAGAGGACCATCCAAGGAACATCCAAGCCAAGTTCCATCAATATCCATTCAGTGGTTTTGGCGATGTCTTTTAAACACAATTGCTGATGATGGAAGGACGGACGGACGACAGAAAACACATACAGCGTGATCACAATAGCTCACCATGAGCATTGCTCAGGTGAGCTAAAAAGAAAATAGAAAAAAAGTTATATAATATTTTTTCTTGTGACAAATAAAAACACAGTGAGAAAATCAATTGGTGAAAACACCAAAAAAAATCATTATATTCAATAAACAAGAGTGCCAGATTTATGTCACAATATACGCCCGTCATGAAGATGTTACAGTAAAACATATTCTGTATAAGTTTGGTAGACAGTAAGCCCAAGCAATGACATAGCCAATTCTTACAACCAGGTTAAAAATCTATTTTGTTTCTCTAAATCTACAAAAAAACTCCTTACCAGGTAGAGATACCTTAAAATACACCTAAAATTTGAAAGTAACATGTATGTTGTACTGCAGAAAAACAGTCTTGGTTTTTCCCTACAGTCAATTATTAAAAAATTACAATATAAGTTACTTAGAGCAACAAGAAAGGGAAGTTAATCTGAAAAAAACATTTCTAAGTCAACACAAGAATCCTTACTAGATAGCAATAGGTCAAAATACACCTAACAAGAGTGCCAGAATGTCACAATATATGCCCGTCATATCAAATTTTTTTACACTAGCACCTGTATTTGCAAATGGAATTTTATTCTGTGGTTGTGTAGTAATTCTTGTAATTCTTTTGTTTTTCTAAGTCCACAAAAAAACCTCTTTACCAGGTAGAGATACCTTAAAATACACCTAAAATTTGAAAGTAACATCTATGTTGTACCAAGTTTCATTAAGATATGGTCATAAATGTGGCCTCTAAAGTGTATACAAACTAGCTTTTTCTTTCATTTGACCTGGTGACCTAGGTTTTGACCTGACATGACCCAGATTAAAACTGGACCTTGAGATCATCAAGATTACCAATCTGACCAAGTTTCATGAAGATACAGTCATAAATGTGGCCTCCACAGTGTTAAACTTTTCCTTTGATTTGACTCGGTGACCTAGTTTTTCACCCCACCTGACCCAGATCTGAACATGACCTATAGATCATCAAGATTAACATTCTGACCAAGTTTCATAAAGATATGGTCATAAATGTGTAATACAGTGTAAACTTGCTTTTCCTTTGATTTGACCTGGTGACCTAGTTTCTGATCCTACATAATCCAGATTCAAACTGGACCTTGAGATCATCAAGATTACCATTCTGACCAAGTTTCATTAAGATAAAGTCATAAATGTGGCCTCTACAGTGTTAACAGGCTTTTCCTTTGATTTGACCTGGTGACCCAGTTTTTGATCTGACATGACCCAGGTTCAAACTTGACCTAGAGATCACCAAGATTAACATTCTGATCAAGTTTCATGAAGATACAGTCATAAATGTGGACTCTAGAGTGTTAACAAGCTTTTCCTTTGATTTGACCTAGTGACCTAGTTCTTGACCCCACCTGACCCAGATTTGAACTTGACCTATAGAGCCTCAAGATTAATATTCTGACCAAGTTTCATTAAGATATAGTCATAAATGAGGCCTCTACAGTGTAAACTAGGGCTATCACTAAAGGTGATGAATGTTCCCCCCGCATGCACTGACACAGTACATTGCAATTTGACGCACACAAGATTGCATAATTATGTAGACTGTATGTATATAGACTGTATGTATACAGTATAGTAACAAAAAACAAAGTCCCATAACTATGCAGAATACTTATCTAAAAGAACGTAACATGCACCATGCACAACTAGGGTTGGCACTGATCAACTTGTGTGAAGCTTTATTAAATTGTGTGCAAGGGTTCGGAAGATAAGGCGCGCACAAGATTGCATATGCAGACTGTATGTACATAGTATGTTAAGAAGAAACAAAGTCCCATAACTCTGCAATTTTTGTCGTTGAAAGAACCTAACATGCCCATGCACAACTACTGTTGTTACTGATCACTTGTGTGAAGTTTCATTAAATTGTGTCAAGGGGATGAGGAGAGATGGTGCGCACAAGATTGTGTCTTTGTATATAGTATAGTAACAAAAAACAAAGTCCCGTAACTCTGCAATTTTTTTTTCTAAAAGAACCTAACATGCCCCATGCACAACTACTGTTGTTACTGATCACTTGTGTTAAGTTTCATTAAATTGTGTCAAGGGGATGAGGGGAGATGGTGCGCACAAGATTGTGTCTACGGACGGACAGACAGACAGACAACCTGAAACCAGTATACGCCCCCTTACAACTTTGTTGTCGGGGGGTACAACTAGCTTTTCCTTTGATTTGACCTGGTGACTTAGTTTTTAATCCTACATGACCAAGATTCAAACTGGATTTTGAGATCATCAAGATTAACATTCTGACCAAGTTTCATGAAGATACAGTCATAAATGTGGCATCTACAGTGTTAACAAGCTTTTCCTTTAATTTGATCTGGTGACCTAGTTTTTGACCCAAGATGACCCAATATCAAATTCATCCAAGACTTTATTGAAGGTAACATTCTGACCAAGTTTCATTAAGATTTGGCCCAAATTGTGACCTCTAAAGTGTTAACAAGCTTTTCCTTTGATTTGACCTGGTGACCTAGTTTTTGACCCCAGATGACCCAATGTTGAACTCGTCCAAGATGTTATTGAAGGTTACATTCTGACCAAGTTTCATTAAGATTGGGACAAAAATGTGACCTCTAGAGTGTTAACAAGCTTTTCCTTTGATTTGACCTGGTGACCTAGTTTTTGACCCCAGATGACCCAATGTCGAACTTGTCCAAAATTTTATTGAAGGTTACATTCTGACCAAGTTTCATTAAGATTGGGACAAAAATTTGACCTCTAGAGTGTTAACAAGCTTTTCCTTTGATTTGACCTGGTGACCTAGTTTTTGACCCCATATGACCCAATATCAAACTCATCCAAGATTTTATTGAGGGTAACATTATGACCAAGTTTCATTAGGATTGGGCCAAAATTGTGACCTCTAGAGTGTTAACAAGCTTTTCCTTTGATTTGACCTGGTGACCTAGTTTTTGACCCCAGAAGACCCAATGTCGAACTTGTCCATAATTTTATTGAAGGTTACATCCTGACCAAGTTTTATTAAGATTTGGACAAAAATGTGACCTCTAGAGTGTTAACAAGCTTAGAGGGCCAAGATGGCCCTAGGTCGCTCACCTGAGTAACACACCATAACAGTGTAAACATGTTTTACCTAGTGATTTCATAGAAACAAATATTCTGACCAACTTTCATTAAGATTGGACCAAAAAACGAGGCCTCTTGAGTGTAAACAAGCATTTTCTTTGATTTGATCTAGTGACCTAGTTTTTCTAACCCACATGACCCAGATTCCAACTTCTCAAAAATTTCTTGAAAACAAACATTCTGACAAGGTTTTGGGAAGATTGGAGCAAAAAAGTGGCCTCTAGAGTGTATACAAGCTTTTCCTTTGATTTGACCTAGTGACCTAGTTTTTGACCCCCATGTGACCCAGATTTGAAATCATCCAAGACTTCATGATAACAAACATTCTGACCAAGTTTAATAAAGATAGCATCAAATATGTTCCCCCTAGGGGGTAAACAAGCTTATTCTTTGATTTGACCTGGTGACCTTGTTTTTGACCCAACATGACCCAGATAAAAATTCCTCCGAGATTTCATGCAGACAAACATTCTGACCAAGTTTCATGAACATCAAATAAAAATGCAGCCCCTATTGCATGCACAAGGCTTTTATTTGATTTTAACAGGTGACCTAGTTTTTGACCCCAGATAATCCAGATTCAAACTTGGGCTAAAGATCATCATTTTGACCAAGTTTTTGACCCCACATGACCCAGTTTTGACCTTGACCTAGAGGACATCAAGACAAACATTCTGACCAAGTTTCATAAAGACTGAGTCACAACTGTGGCCTCTAGAGTGTTCACAAGCTTTTCCTTTGATTTACCAGGTGACCTAGTTTTTGACCCCACATGACCCAGATTTTAACTTGACCTAGAGATCATAAAGACAAAAAGATTGAGTCACAACTGTGGCTTCTAGAGTGTTCACAAGCTTTTCCTTTGATTTGACAGGGTGACCTAGTTTTTGATCCCACATGACCCAGATTCGAACTTGACCTAGAGATCATCAAGACAAACATTCTGACCAAGTTCCATGAAGATTGAGTCACAACTGTGGCCTCTTGAGTGTTCACAAGCTTTTCCTATGATCTGACCTACTGACCTAATTTTTGACCCCACATGACCCAGTTTCAAACTTGACCTAGAGATCATCAAGACAAATATTCTGACCAAGTTTCATAAAGATTGGGTCACAGCTGTGGCCTCTAGCTTGTTCACAAGGCAAATGTTGACGGACGACAGATGACCGGTCACAATACCTCACCTTGAGCACTTTGTGCTCAGGTGAGCTAAAAAGTTACATTATAGGCTATTAATAGTGACAACAAATTTTAAACTAGGGACCTGGTTCTTGCGCATGACACTCCGTCTCATGGTGGTGAACATTTGTGCCAAGTTATATCAAAATCCCTCCATGCATGAAGAAGAAATGCTCCAGACAAAGTTGTCATTCTTGTATCCTTTGACCTCTAAGTGTGACCTTGACATTAGACCTAGGGACCTGGTTCTTGCGCATGACACTCAACCCATGATGGTGAACAATTGTGCAAAGAAACATCAAAATCCCTCCATGCATGAAGAAAACATGCTCCGGACAAAGTCATTATTGAATTTGACCTTTAACCTCTAAGTGTGACCTTGAACTTAGACCTAGGGACCTGGTTTTTTACGCAACACACTTTACTTCATGATGGTGAACATTGGTACCAAATTACATCAAAATCCCTCCATGCATGAAGAAGATATGTTCTGGACAAAATTTGTTGACACCGCCCGCCCACCAGGGGTGTTCCCGTAATACGTCCAGTTTTTCAAACGGGCATATAAAAATTGGATGTAACATGCATGTTGCACTACTGAAAAGTGGTCTTGATATTTCCCTACAGCCAGTAATAAACTAGAAGATGCTTTTGTAAAAAAGCGCATGTCTCCCCCAGTGCACAGTCGTATAGGCAAGAAGTCAATAGGGGACAGGAGCGAAAGTCAAAGAGACACTGATGGTTGGCTGCAATAAGGATCATACACTTGGCATGTCCAATCATACCACTAAGTTTTAACATTTTGGGCCTGGGGGTTCTCAAGTTATGAATTGGAAACAGTTTTCCATGTTCAGGCCCCTGTGACCTTGACCTTTGATCGAGTGACCCCAAAATCAGTAGCATGTCCCATCATCCCAATAAGTTTCAACATTCTGGGTCAAGTGGTTCTCAAGTTATTGATTGGAAAGAGTTTTCTACGTTCAGCCCTCTGTGGCCTTGACCTTCGATGGAGTGATCCCAAAGACATTAAGGGTCATCTACTCTGTAAGTCCTATCACCCAGTGAAGTTTGAAGGTTCTAGGTCAAATAGTTCTCAAGCTATTGACCGGAAATGGATTCCCATGTTCTGTCTGCTGTAACCTTGACCCTTAACAAAGTGACCCCAAAATCAATAGGGGTCATCTACTCTGCATGTCCAATCATCCTATGAAGCTTCAACATTCTGGGTCAAGTGGTTCTCAAGTTATTGTTCCGATATGGTTTTCCATGTTCAAGCCCCTGTGACCTTGACCTTTAACAGAGAGAACCCAAAATCAATCGAGGTCATCTACTCTGCATGTTCAATCATCCTATGAAGTTTCAATATTCTGGGTCAATTGGTTCTCATCTTACTGATTGGAAAGAGTTTTCTATGTTCAGCCCCCTGTGACCTTGACCTTTGATGGAGTGACCCCAAAAACATTAGGGGTCATCTACTCTGTAAGTCCTATCACCCAGTGAAGTTTGAAGGTTCTAGGTCAAATAGTTCTCAAATTATTGACCGAAAATGGATTTCCATGTTCTGTCCCCTCTGACCTTGACCTTTAATAGAGTGACCCGAAATCAATAGGGGTCATCTACTCTGCATGTCCAATCATCCTATGAAGTTTCAACATTCTGGGTCAAGTGGTTCTCATGTTATTGATCGGAAACGGTTTTCCATGTTCTGGCCCCTGTGACCTTGACCTTTAACAAAGTGACCCCAAAAACAATAGGGGTCATCTACTCTGCATGACCAATCATCCTATGAAGTTTCAACATTCTGGGTCAAGTGGTTCTCAAGTTATTGATCGGAAATGGTTTCCATGTTCAGGCCCCTGTGACCTTGACCTTTGATGGAGTGACCCTAAAAAGGGGTCATCTACTCTGTAAGTCCTATCGTCCTTTGAAGTTTGAAGGTTCTAGGTCAAATAGTTCTCAAATTATTGACCGAAAATGGATTTCCATGTTCTTTCCCCTCTGACCTTGACCTTTAATAGAGTGACCCCAAATCAATAGGGGTCATCTACTCTGCATGTCCAATCATCCTATGAAGTTTCAACATTCTGGGTCAAGTAGTTCTCAAGTTATTGATCGGAAATTGTTTCCATGTTCAGGCCCCTGTGACCTTGACCTTTGATGGAGTGACCCCAAAAACAATAGCAGCCGTCTACTCCATAAATCCCTACCATCCTATGAAGTTTGAAGGTTCTAGGTCAAATGGTTCTCCAGTTATTGACCTGAAATGAAGTGTGACGTACAGAAGGACGGACGAACAGGGCAAAAACAACATGTCTCGGAGACATAAAAAGTTACAGTATAAGCTATCTATAGTAATAACAAAGGGAAGTAATTCTAAACTAGGGGCCTGGTTCTTTCGCATGACACTCCGTCTCATGATAGTAAAAATTTGTGCCAAGTTACATTAAAATCCCTCTATGCATGAAGAAGAAACGCTCAGGACAAAGTTTGTGGACGCCGCCCACCCGCCAGGGGCGTTCCCATAATACGTCCCATCTTTCAGACGAGACTATAAACAAGAGCTGTCACTAATGGTGACAAATGCCCCTGCAGCGCCTTGACCTTTGACCTGGTGACCCCAAAGTCAATAGGGGTTGTGTACTCAATAAGTACTATTAGCATGTGAAGTTTGAAGGTCCTGGGTGCAGTGGTTCGCGAGTAAAGTGCCTTCATGCAAAAAGTTAACATTGGCCCCTGTGACCTTGACCTTTGACCTGGTGACCCCCAAAGTTAGCAGGGGTCGTGTACTCAATAAGTACTATCAGCAAGTGAAGTTTGAAGGTCCTGGGTGCAGTGGTTCATGAGTAAAGTGCCTTCATGCAAAAAGTTAACGTTGGCCCCTGTGACCTTGACCTTTGACCTGGTGACCCCAAAGTCAGTAGGGGTCGTGTACTCAATGAGTACTATCAGCAGGTAAAGTCTGAAGGTCCTGGGTGCAGTGGTTCGCGAGTAAAGTGCCTTCATGCAAAAAGTTAACGTTGGCCCCGTGTGACCTTGACCTTTGACCTGGTGACCCCAAAGTCAGCATGGGTCGTGTACTTGATGAGTACTATCAGCAAGTGAAGTCTGAAGGTCCTGGGTGCAGTGGTTCGCGAGTAAAGTGCCTTCATGCAAAAAGTTAACGTTGGCCCCCTGTGACCTTGACCTTTGACCTGGTGACCCCAAAGTCAGTAGGGGTTGTGTACTCAATGAGTACTATCAGCACGTGAAGTTTGAAGGTCCTGGGTGCAGTGGTTCGCGAGTAAAGTGCCTTCATGCAAAAAGCTAACGTTGTGACTAATGAACGAACGGACGGACAGTTGAAAACTAATATGCCTCCCTTCGGGGGCATAAAAGATTATTAGCTTTGTAGCGAGAAATATACATTGTTCTTTAGTAGAATAATACTGCATGCAATGATACTGTTCACTACCAGAAATACCACTTTTTTTGTGTGTACCTGCAGACGATAGCTGCAGGAGGGTCCTATATTAATGGAATGTCTCGCAGTTTGAAAAAATTACTGTAAAAAATGATATTTTGGCACTTCTAAGTGGTTATAAAAAGCAGAAGCTATACAATAACTTATCACATTTTTATTCTATAAACAGCTGACTGAAATTTGTATTTTTGAAAATAAGAATAACAGTTAAAAAAAAAGTTTTCTATAATGTCTATACATCATTACAAAATACACACCCGTCAACCAGTTGCGAGCAAAACAGTTTGTGGTGGACAAAACAGTTCTCCAATATTTTTGTTGGGATCTGTATTGGGGTAAGTATTTTCGATCTAACAATCAACTGGTGCCAAATATGTTAAAAATCTTTGTTTCTGTAGAAAGTAGCATGAACAAAGAACATGTGTTTCCCGTTTAAAACAAAGATATACGAGGGTTGTCCCAGTATTTAATCGCAAACTTTTTTTATTTTTTCGAAAATCAATTAATTATTTCAACTGGTGTTATTTCAATGTATACTCTACAGGACTATAGAGTTTAAAATAAAATATCTGTCATATTATTCGAGTATTTTTTAAATAATGGACGGCAGTCCGTGATAGTCGGTGCACACTTAGTTTTCCTCCTACAAAAAGAAGCGGCTTCCTTCATGTAACTTTCCCGATATACATCTCACACGATATTTGTCGTTAATGGCAATGTGTGGCGAGTAATTATTTTGCGTTTCAAGTCTTTGGCGTCACTAACATTAAAATAGTGATGTTGTTTTGAAAATAACAGTCGCACGCACTTTCAGAAATGATGACATCAGATAAGTTTGCGGTGCAGAAAGTATTAAATGTATTTTGTCGCCCTCTCTTTGAATCACTCGCCCAAGCTTCCTTAAAACATTTGTGCCACGTAAAGACAAGTGTCCTGCTAACATCTGCCTGACTTCCAGAATTTTCCACTTCCCATTTTGTTTGTGAAACCTATAGGGCAATAACTCTGAAGTTACTAAAGTTCATAACGAAATTGAGTGTGCACTTCCACATTGTGGTGATCTAAATTTAATTCAAGTTTCATAGTTCTAGGTGAAATATGTCACAAGTTAAGAAGCAGAAATTGCCATTATTATAGTACCCTATATAGTTAACACTAAAAATCACTAAGGGTCATAACTCTAGTGTTACTTGGGCAATCTGACTGAAACTTGACAGGCCCCATTTCCCTTAAGTGGTGATCAAGTATATGATCAAGTAGTTCATTGAAACATTCCAAACCACTTCATAGATATGGCTCCAGACGGAAGGAAAGATGGACAGATGGATGGACAATGCCAAAACTATATCCCTCCGCCTTAGATGGGGTATAAAAAGGTGGGGGATAATTAGACTGCCTATTTGTTGACTATTTACTGGTTTTCTTTAAGAAATGAACTACAGAATAGGATCAGCAAATCCATAAATCGTGCTAGCAATTCATGTTTAATTTGTTAATCCTATCTGTCATACATTTCGCATGAACTCCGAAAAAATTAATTCATTTCTTATATAGTTAAATTGTTTCCTTTCCTTTTGTAAACAAGTTTATATTATAAATTGCACACATTTTGTTGCACTTAACATTAAAATCAGCTTCCCGGTGATTCTGTTCTAAAGATGAAACAACTGCGACGTCATTCAAGGAACGTTCTCCCTGACTATACGCGGACGTCATCAAAACATTGGGCCTTTAAGCAGCGTTGTCGTAACATTGGCACCTTTCCTTTTGATGTTCATACAATATGAATGTCATAATTTTCAATGGAAAAAAAAAAAGAGGGCGAATGTAAATATAACAATTTGAAAACTGGCAACTTGTTTAAATCATGTCATTTAGATAACACAAACTGTTCATTATATTATCTCGGATACAAAGAATTTGTTTGTAAGTAAGTAAGTAAAGACTCTATTTTAGGAGGCAACACATTCAGGTAATCTCAATCTTCCGAGCCAGCCTCTCTTCATACGTACATGATTTAAAACTATGTGCAAAACAATTTAACATATCAAATCAACAATTAAATCAATACAGTTCA
This sequence comes from Mercenaria mercenaria, assembly GCF_021730395.1. NCBI lineage: Eukaryota > Metazoa > Mollusca > Bivalvia > Venerida > Veneridae > Mercenaria > Mercenaria mercenaria. The sequence continues at coordinate 39,080,832 of NC_069374.1, forward strand.
AGAATGACCTACAAGTATACTATAACATAGTGATTAGGCCACACCAAATTGATTACCTGTTCGTCAGATTTCCCGCACCAATTTGACGGGAAATAAAAAAAAAATATTTTAATTTTTTTTGATCGCCCGCACCTGGCGTATTTTTTGCACTGGGTCGAAATCAGTAGGAACGATAAAGGGTGGAAATTCCGAAGTTTAAACGCACCTAGCTTGTAATTCAGGCCAGCATTTTTTAATTTTCTAGTTTACGGGAGCGCAGACCCTATTTTTTGACAAAACGAAATAAAAATAAAAGTCATTTTCAGCACTTGTATTTTCATTTTACCCACCGACCATCCATATTTTCTACTGTCAATACAAGTTTAACTGTATGGTAGTGGTTTTGTTTCATCAAAGTGAGCAGACGCATGAAAAATGGCAGCCTGCATGAATGAAATTGTGTAAAATTAAATTAGAAAAAAATACACTGAGTTAACAGACAATAATCTTTGGAATAAGTTGGTAGTGATAACAAGTATTGTAAATGAATTGGAACTGAGTAGAAATTACAGCAGCTAAAGCTCAACATTGGGAATAATCACGTAAAACTACGTTCACTAACAACGCTGTCCAGATGTTGAAAAATCTGGCGTATCACATGTACGAGATTTGTTGTCTGTATATTATAATTGGACAACGATCAAATTCATGTGGGACTGCCAGAAAAATACCACAATTAATAGAAAGGAAAGACACCAAAGAAATGGCAAAATGGAAGAGCAAAAGTGAGTATCAGCTTGTAAAAACATTTTTTTTCTTTGAAGTATTGAGAGTCTTTTCCTTTGAAGTATTAGGGGTCAGAGAAGAAAAGAATAAGTAATATCACAATTGTTGGAAATTATGTTTAAAACAAACTGCATTTTCAATGTATAATGATTGATGTCCCCTGCAAATGCAAACACGTGATAAAAAATTCAAACTAGTCCAAATAATTTGACTGTCACATTAATGATTGTTTTATATTTCTGTCGGGCAACCTAACCGAGTGGAGATATTCCGCATATGAAAAGCTTATCTCAATATTCCGAGGATCAAGTCAAATTAGTTTGAATAAACCCGTGCGAAAAAAGAACAGGAAATCCTGGGATTATCCCAGGAAGTCCCAGGACTATCCTGGGATAATGTCCTGAAAAAATCTCAGGAATTCCTGGGATAGTCCTGGGACTTTTCACGCCATTAAATGGGACTGGGACAATCCCAGGATTTTCCTATGAACAGGAAAAAAACAGGACATCAGAACTATAATTTATTATATTGTCCTGTTCTCAGGAAATCCCAGGACTTCTTGAAGTCAGGATATCCCAGGACAATTGTCCTGTCTTCAGGAAATCCCAGGAATTCCTGTTGTCAGGACATTTCAGGAGAATTGTCCTGTCTTCAGGAAATCCCAGGAATTCCTGTTGTCAGGACATTTCAGGACAATTGTCCTGTCTTCAGGAAACCCTAGAACCTTGTAAACATGATTTGAAATTCACTTTGGTGGGAAATACAGTTAAGAAATTGACTGTTAAATTTCAATAAAATTTATGTGAACAGTAAGAGTATAAGCAAGGATTATCATTTCCTGATATTAAAAAATATTTTATAGTTAAAAAGCATACATCATGTACACAATCTGTCATAGCAGAAATATTAATTTCTTGGCACATCAAAAATCAGCTCAAATATGTGCAGTCATATTGACTTGAGCAAAAAGCTCTTATTATTCTATGATCTGTTCACTTTTAAGAGTGAAAACTGTCTTTCATCAAACATGTACAGATAACCTAAACTGTAATAACACATTTCTGACTAATTCTAAAGAAAAATACTTTCTAAATAACTTTGTTTTGTAAAATCATTAAATGAAGGAATACATTATGTATTATTTCTAAAAGTTTATACAGAAATAATTTGCTAACTTACCACAAGTATAGAATATATTCCTTTTACACTGACAACACCACAGCACAAGTGCTTAATGATGCAGTTTCTCCCAAAACATGGGTCTTCAACACCAGGATGTAATTAACTTACTAGACCATTACAAGATCATGTTTCAAATTAATTACCATTTTTCAATCTGTATCTTTTAGAAAAAGTCCTGTCTTTTTCCTGTGCATAGGACAATTTTTCTATCAAAAGTCCTGTTTTTTAGTGTTAAAGTCCTGTCTTCAGGACTTTCTTGCAGCCTTGCTAAAAGAATCCCAGGATATCCCAGGATAATCCTGGGATTTCCTGAGAACAGGAAAATATTTCTGCACGGGAAGTTCTAACCAGGTACCCTAACTCAAACGATAATTATCAAACATGAAACTCCTGGCAATATTCTCATATCCACTTAAGCATACTAATAAAGAAGACCCATTGAAAGTATGTATGGGACAAACATTCAGTCACAAATTGCCACATGTGCCTTTTACACTGAGGAACACAATAAAATATCCAGTAATAAATGTATTTTCGGACTCGTAACTTACTACGTCCAAGTCCCATTTCAGCACTTTATTTGGTGACACGAGCGATAATTACTTTTTTTTTTATTTCATCGCTCTTCGCTCGCATCAATAAATGATGATTTGAAAAAAAAATATTTTAATTTTTTTTTCGCTCGCTCGCCCCAAATATTTTTGAAAAAAATCCGAAGAACAAGACATCAATTTGGTGTGGCCTTACTGTGAAATAAAATACATAGATATTAGAGAAATGTTTGCAACATAGGATATAAAAAACTTCCGTAATAAGAAACAAATACCTCCTGACCTGAGAAGTTTGCTAAAACCAAATTTTACTGTAATTGGTTTCATATCAGTTGGATGGAAACTGTAGGAGTCGAGTTCATATGTTCTGACAGATCTAGTAGTTAAAAGTCCAAACAAGAGGGCCATAATGGCCCTATATCGCTCACCTGTTATCACTGCACTTAAGGACAAGCTGTTCAAAAAATCATGATCAAGATCAATCAAAAGAATTATGAGAAAATATAGTTGAAATTTTCTTAAATTTACTTCAAATAAAATTATTTTCAAATCAGGCCAGTAGTTTCATGCCCGAAGGATTACTTCAGAGGAGGATAGGAGCAAAATTTTGACTGATGAAGCCCAAAGGACAGGAACAACTAGAGCTATCACTAAAGGTGATGAATGTAACCCCCGCATGACTGACACAGTACATTGCAATTTGACGCACACAAGACTGCATAATTATGTGGACTGTATGTATATAGACTGTATGTATACAGTATAGTAACAAAAAACAAAGTCCCATAACTATGCAGAATATTTATCTAAAAGAACGTAACATGCACCATGCACAACTAGGGTTGGTACTGATCACTTGTGTGAAGTTTCATTAAATTGTGTGCAAGGGTTCGGAAGATTAGGCGCGCACAAGATTGCATATGCAGACTGTTACATGTAAATAGTATGTTAACAAGAAACAAAGTCCCATAACTCTGCAATTCTTGTTGTTAAAAGAACCTAACATGCCCCATGCACAACTACTGTTGTTACTGATCACTTGTGTGAAGTTTCATTAAATTGTGTCATGGGGATGAGGAGAGATGGTGCGCACAAGACTGTGTCTATGGACAGACGGACAGACAGATGGACGGACTGACAACCTGAAACCAGTACAACTTTGTTGTCGGGGGGTACAACAAAGGGAAGAAATTTAACCAAAAAGAAAAAAAAAATCTTACAAGGTACAGATATGTCAAAATACACCTAAAAATTGGAGGTACCATCTATGTTAATGAATGTGGCCTCGGCTTTTCCCTACGGCCAATAATAACAAAATTACGAAATAAGCTATTTATAGTAACATAAAAGGGAAGTAATAAAAAAAAAATTATTGTAAGTGAACAAAAGAAGGATCTGCCAAATAACAAGAGGGCCATGAAGGCCCTGTATCGCTCACCTGACCTGTTGACCTAAAGATCATCAAGATTAACATTCTGACCAAGTTTCATTAAGATTATGGTCATCAATGTGGCCTATAGAGTGTTAACTAGTTTTTCCTTTAATTTGACCTAGTGACCTAATTTTCGACCCCACATGACCCAGATTCGAAATTAACTAAAGATCATCAACTTTAACATTCTGGCCAAGTTTCATGAAGATACAGTCATAAATGTGGCTTCTAGATTGTTAACAAGCTTTACTTTTGATTTGACTTGGTGACATAGTTTTTGACCCCACCTGACCCAGATTTGAACTTGACCTAAAGATCATCAAGATTAACAATCTGATTAAGTTTCATTAAGATACAGTCATTAATGTGGCCTATAGAGTGTTAACTAGCTTTTCCTTTGATTTGACCTGGTGACCTAGTTTTTGATCCTATCTGACCCAGATTTGAACTTGACCTAAAAATCATCAAGATTAACATTCTGACCAAGTTTCATGAAGATATGGTCATAAATGTGGCTTATAGAGTGTTAACAAGCTTTACCTTTGACTTGACCTGGTGACCTAGTTTCTGACTCCACTTGATCCAGATTTGAAGCTGAACTAAAGATCATCAAGATTAACATAATGACCAAGTTTCATAGAGATATTACTATAAATGTGGCCTCTAAGAGTGTTAACAAGCTTTACATTTGATTTGACCTGGTGACCTAGATTTAGGCCCCACCTGACCCAGATTTAAAGCTGACCTAAAGATCATCAAGATTAACATTCTGACCAAGTTTCATTAAGACATGGTCATAAATGTGGCCTCTAGAGTGTTAACAAGCATTTCCTTTGATCTGACCTGGTGACCTAGTTTTTGACCCCACATGACCCAGATTCGAACTTGACTTACAGATCATCAAGATTAACATTCTGACTAAGTTTCATGAAGATACAGTCACAAATGTGGCCTCTAACAAGCTTTTCCTTTGATTTGACCTGGTGACCTAGTTTTTGACCCCACCTGACCCAGATTCAAAACTGATCTAAAGATCATAAAGATTAACATTCTGACCAAGTTTCATTAAGATATGTTCATAAATGTGGCCTCTAGAGTGTTAACAAGCATTTCCTTTGATTTGACCCGGTGACCTAGTTTTTGACCCCACATGACCCAGATTCAAACTTGACCTAAAGATCATCAAGATTAACATTCTGACCAAGTTTCATGAAGACATAATCATAAATGTGGCCCCAGAGTGTTAACAAGCTTTTCCTTTGATTTGACCTGGTGACCTAGTTTTTGATCCCAGATGACCCAAAATCAAACTCCTCCAAGATTTTATTGAGGGTAACATTCTGACCAAGTTTTATTAAGATTGAGCCAAAATTGTGACCTCTAGAGTGTTAACAGTCAAATTGTTGATGACGACGGACGGACGGATGATGACAACGGACACAGGGCGATGACAAAAGCTAAAAACAAGAGCACTGCAATGCAACGCAAATGCAGAGCAATATACACACAAAACAAAGTCATATGACCTTTAACCCCTAAGTGTGATCCTGACCTTGAAGTGAGCCATCCGAAACATGTGCTCTGCACGTCGTTTCGATGAGGTGAACAATTGCGTCAGGTTTCTTTGAAATCCTTCAAGGGGTTCAAGAGTTACAGAGCAGAAGGGAAATTGCTAACCAACAGACAAACAGACAGACGGACACTGAGGCGATAACATAAAACGTCCCTTTGGGCGTATAAAAAAGAATCGAGATCTTGTGGTGATACAAGTTGTGTGCAAGTTTGGTTAAAATCAAATCATAAATGAAGCTGCTATTGTGCAGACAAGGTCAAAATAGCTTATTCTGGCCCTATCAGGGGCCATAACTCTGGAACCCATATTAGAATCTGGCCAGTTCAAGAAAGGAACCAAGATCTTGTGGTGATACAAGTTGTGTGCAAGTTTGGTTAAAATAAAATCATAAATGAAGCTGCTATTGTGCAGACAAGGTCAAAATAGCTAATTTTGGCCCTTTAAGGGGCCATAACTCTGGAACCCATTAGGGGATCTGGCTGGTTCAAGAAAGGAATCGAGACTTATGGTGACACAAGTTTTGTGCAAGTTTGATTAAATTCAAATCATAAATGAAGCTGCTATTGTGGAGACAAGGTCAAAATAGCTAATTCTAGCCCTTTCAAAGGCCGACACTCTGGAACCCATAAAGGAATCTGGCCAGTTCAAGAAAGGAACCAAGATCTTATGGTGATACAAGTTGTGTGCAAGTTTGGTTAAAATAAAATCATAAATGAAGCTGCTATTGTGCAGACAAGGTCAAAATAGCTAATTCTGGCCCTTTCAGGGGCCATAACTCTGGAACCCATAATGGGATCTGGCCAGTTCAAGAAAGGAACCAAGATCTTATGCTGATACAAGTTGTGTGCAAGTTTGGTTAAAATAAAATCATAAATGAAACCACTGTCGTGCAGACAAGAAATTGTTGACGCACAAAAATAGCAAATTCTGGCCCTTTAAGGGACAGTAACTCTAGAACCCATGATGGGATCTGGCCAGTTTTCCAAAGGAATTGAGATATCATGCCAATACAAGTTTTGTACAAGTTTGATCAAAATTGCTTGCAAAATGTGGTCTCTATCGTGTTCACAAGACATTGTGGACAGACGGACGGACAACGGACTAGGCGATCACAAAAGCTCACCCTGTCACTATGTGACAGGTAAGCTAAAAAGGGTCAAAAATCCAAAAATTATAAAGGGACATAGAAGTCCTTTACATATGCACATGTCCACTTCATGCTGATGATGTAAACCAAATTTCATTCCAACTAGATGACAATTGTAGGAGTTGAGTACACATGAAAGTGTGATAGACATTTGATGCATGGACATTTCAAACACTATATGTCTCCCATGTCTTTGACACTGAGGGCATAAGAATTCTGTAAAAAACATGTAATTTAACTACGTTCAGAAAAGATAAAATTGAGAAAATGAAACTGAAAGGTAACAAATTTCCAGCAGACAAACTACAGACATGCTACAAGCAAACTACTCTCACATTGAGCTATACACTCACAAGATCAGGATCTGTAGAATTACTGGTTACTACTTCAAATCCTTCCAGCTGGTCTGTGCCCTGTATACAAATATTTCATAATAAATAACAAATTGACCTTGGCACACTGCTCATAAACAATATTAAATGAACAATACGAGGGTTGTCCCAGAAAATCAGGAACTTATTTTATTATTTCTAAAATAAGCGACGCATAAAGTAATGGTTTTTACTGATGGTATTTCTATGTATACTCGACAGGACTACATAGTTTAAAATTTAATACTCTCATATTATTTAGGTACTCTTTAAATAATGGACGGCAGTCAGTGCTAGCCGGCGCACGCTCATTTTTCCTCCTACAAAAGGAAGCGTCTTCCATTTAAAATCATGTAACTTACCCGATATACATCTCATAGGATTAAAATTTATATCGACATTAATTGCAATGTGTGGCACGTAATTATGTTGAGTTTCAAGTCTTTGACATCACTTGCTTTAAAATGGTGATGTTAATTTGAAAGTAATGGTCGCACGCACTTTCAGAAATTACGACGTCAGAAAAGTTTGCAAAATATTGTGTAGGTCGCGATGTGACTCCCTCAGAAACAAAACGGGAAGTAGAAAAAATCTTGAAGTCAGGCAAATATAAGCAAGACACTTGTCTTTATGTGGTACAAATGTTTTAAGGAAACTTGGGCAAGTGATTCAAAGAGAGGGCGACAAAATGCTTTCAGTTCCTTTCTGCACCACGAACATATCTGATGTAGTCATTTCTGAAAGTGCGTGCGGTCGTGATTTTCAGAGTTACATCACTATTTTAACGTAAGTGACGGCAAAGACTTAAAACGCAATATAATTATGCGCCACACGTTACCATTAATGAGGATATAAATTCTAATTGTGCGCGATGTATATCAGGAAAGTTACATGAATTTGAAAAGGAAAAAGCCACTTTTTTTTGCAGGAGGAAAACTGAGTGTGCACCGACTAGCACTGACTGATGACCATTATTTAAAAAATACTCGAATAATATGACAGATACTTAATTTTATACTTTATAGTCCTAGAGAGTATACATTGAAATATCACCAGTTGAAATAATTATTTGATGCTAGGCTTATTTTCAAAATAATAAACAAAGTTCATGATTTTCTGGGACAACCCTCGTAGTTATAACAAAAAGAGGATATTTGTCTGTTTCAGTGTAAGATTGAAATATTTTTTATGAGGGAACATCAGATGCAATATTTTTACGAGTGGCTAAAAGAAGATTTTTAAAGTTTTTCTTTTTGATTGCCATGGCAACTAGAGTTCTAAATGGAATTCAGTTCTTTGGACAAATTTTAAAAAAGACCATCTAAGGAACATCCCTGTGAAGTTTCATCAAAATTGGCCTTGTGGTTTAGGAGATGTTTATTATAGGAAAATGTTGATGAACAAAATGACTACGGATGACTGACAATCACTGACCACAAAAGCTTACCCTTGAGCACTTCACGCTCAGGTGAGCTAAAAAGACCATGCCCCCTGGCGGCCATGTTTATTGATGAAACAATCTCGGTAGAGGGTCACAAGGACCGTTTGTGTGAAATTATTTTAAAATCAGGCAAGCAGTTTCATATAAAAAGATTTTTAAAGTTGAATCCACTAAATACATATAGGGAAAATAGTCCAGCCATGTTTTTTGACAGATTGGAATAATTTGAACACTTTTGGTAGAGGTTCACACAAGGACCATTTGTTTGAAACTATTTTAAAATTGAGCCAAGAGATTTTTAAAGTTTCCGCATGAAAAGTGACCACGCCCAATGATGACCATATTTGAAGGCGAATTAGAATCATTTCTACATCTTCGTAATGGGTCACCAAAGCAACATTTGTGTACAATTTTAAAATTGGGCCAGCTGTTTAAAGTTTACAATATATATATATAGGGAAAAACACTCCCCAGCTACCATGTATTTTTACATAGATTTACATCTGAACAAATATTCATGTCATACGATTTCTGGAAGTAAAATTGTATTGAAATAAGTTATTTTTTTCGAAAATATCATCTGGTGTTCAGAGTATTAACAAGTATGGTCTATACAGAAAATAGAAGGAGAAAAATCGGGACCAAGAAAACTGTCTGATTTTCAGAAGTTTCCGGTTTTTGGAAGGTCCAGTATTCGGAAGTTCCACAGTAGGGAAAAGTGACCATGCCCCCGTGCCAGCCATGTTTTTTTACCATTCAGAATAATTTGAACAGTCTTGGTAGAAGGTTACTTAAGAACCATTTAAGTGAAATTATTTCAAAATCAGACTAGCGGGAGATGTCATTTGAAGATCTTACCCCAGATGACCTAGTATCTAGCCTGGTCTAGATTTCATAGAGACGAACATTTTGACCTTTTACGAATCATTGGTAAACAAATCATCTAGGCAAGGTAGCCAGAGGAAAATTTTATATATTAGATACAGGTCTCACCAGCTTCAGGTTTAAACAAAGGATTGTCGACATAGTTTGTAAACTAGTCTAAGACATATAGTCACCTTAGCAATTGGATCCATTTCCTTGCCTGGGTCAAATAACTGGTATCTTGACAAACAGTAAACTGACAATTGTTTTGTAGAGTAATGTACATGTTTTATATGCAGTTCAATTTTCATGTGAAACAACCCTTTCTATAATTTGGTGTTATTTGAAATTTTTTCTCAAAATTCAAAATGTAAGGCTATGTAAGCATTAATTTATTAAGACAGGCCATTTTTTATCAATCATATATCAATTTATAATTATAACCTTATATATATATATATATATATATATTAGGGATGGGAACGAATGTTCGAATATTCGAATATTCGAAAATCTGTCGAATATTCGAATATGAAAATCAAATTCGAATATTCGTAAATTATTGCATTTTTTTTTTTTCAAAATAAGTTTCATTGATTTTGGGCAATATGAACGAGACATACAGAATAAAACCATGTCATGTTAGTTTATCACGTATCAAAAGATGTCCAATTAACAAGAAAATAGCAATGCATAATTGGCAGTGGCCATCGTTACTTATTAACAGTTTGCAACAGGCGTCAATGTGTCAGATGCATGTCAAAAGATGTCCAATTAACAAGAAAATTGAATGCATAATTACCTGGGGTCATCGCTACGGATTAACAGTTTGTATAAGCTGTAAATGTGATATCTTTTTATCTTTTGTTCATTTTTATTGGCGCCTGTTTTATGTAACAAATTGTAGATTTTTTTTTTCGAAAACAATACCAAACTTGTAGATATTGTCGATCTTTTCACAATATTTTGTACGAGGTTTCAGACCATCCGCAGAATCGGTTTTCATCCGCAATCGGCCGTATTCGAATTGAATTTTGAAGTAGTTAATAATAAAATCAAGAAAAACGTATGATTGATGCACAAGTTCATGTTGAAGGAGGTTTAAGTCTGCCTTACTTGCATTTTACACGACGATTTTTACACGCCGATTGATTTTTTTTCAAAATGGCGGCGGTAATACAACAGCGCGTCACGTGTTTAAATGGGACGACCTGCTATTTTTAGATAAAATTGCGACGGTCTAAATTATAATCGTTTTGATTTTTTGTATCATTTTGAAGCTAAAACACTGAATTAGTTAAATATGTTCATGATTATACTGACAGAATCGTGAAATAAAACGCTAGGATCGGCGGGTTTCGCTATGTAGGATCGGGTTACCCGAAATAAACATTTTTGGCCTTATTTACGATGATCCACGCTTTAAACAAATGAATACGTTGTGTATATGCCAGTCACTTAATAAGAATTTAAAGCTTCCATTAAAACTAACCGAATATTCGAATATATTCGAATATGGCAAACCGAATATTCGAATATTGATTTCAGTATTCGTTCCCATCCCTAATATATATATATATATATATATATATATATATATATAATAAAAAGCTGAAGGCAAGCGCTAGTAGGATAATAACTACTAATTGTAACCTCCTGAAGATCTACTGAAACAGGTAAAGGAAAAATAAATATATAAAGCGCTTGCCGTCAACTTTTCATTTTATATTCTATTCCCGTAAACGTGACTTTCGTCTCACATTTATTTTATATATATATATAACTTTACTATACCGTAGAAGTGGGCAGATATACGTTTCATCATTAGATTCAATCCGTAAAGGACCGTAGAAGTGGGCAGATGTACCCGTAAAAGTGGGCAGACTAACGGTACTGGAATTGAAAAGAATCTGCCCAGATTTACGGGCTTGGTGATTTATATATATATATATAACAAAGCTTGTATATATATATATAAATCACCAAGCCCGTAAATCTGGGCAGATTCTTTTCAATTCCAGTACCGTTAGTCTGCCCACTTTTACGGGTACATCTGCCCACTTCTACGGTCCTTTACGGATTGAATCTAATGATGAAACGTATATCTGCCCACTTCTACGGTATAGTAAAGTTATATATATATATATATATATATTCCTCAAATGACCTATTTGTTGGAACATTCTTTTGTTAATGATCCAATGGCATGATCATTCCAAGATCCCAACAAAGGAAAGTTCCCATATACCAGGTATATATAACGGTACATTACGGAATTATTAGAATTGGGTTCCAAGATACAAGGTATATTAAGGACATATATATACTACTTTCAAATTCCACTTCAATCATACATGTATACTGAGAAAGTCATGTGAGATCAGATGTGTTAATTATCAATCAGTACAGATGTTGCTATCAAGCAGATAAGACCAGAATTTGCTGCTTAGAGTTTTTATAGTAGATGATTTAATTTAGGGACTACAAGTAATATAAAAATAGGAATTATTATAACTAATTTGGAAAATTGATACATTGATTAATCAGACCTTAATTGTGATTTTGTTATCAAAACATTTTTGGATTATTTTATACTGTGATTAGACTTTGACTTTCAAGGAGTGTTTTTATTAGATGCGGTGTGATAAGGATTTAGTTATGGATGAAACATCAGAACAATCCTGTTCAACAAAGCTTGTGGGCCATAGTATGCCCAATATTTCGGGTCAAAGTATACCCATTCACGAGGACTGAATTATGTCCAACTCTGCGGACCAAAGCATGTCTGCAAATGAACTAATGCAAGCAATGTTGCAACAGCAGGCTTTACTTATGAATACGTTGAAAACTATGCAGAGTTCAAGTTCAAATGACAAAGAAAAAGTGATTTTATCAGACACCGATTCTGTGGAAAACCCGGAGAGTGTGGTTAGGAAAAATGTAGGCAATGTGAAGGACACTGCCCCTGCATGCTACGACCTTGAGGAAGTGTCATCAGAAAGTGAAGAGGATAGTGCAGATGAGTTTGAAGGGCTTGCTGACATGAAAAAATTGTATGATGAAAGTGACAGTGTTGGTGAAAAAATTCATGATAAACTGGCTTGCAATGTGAGCTTGTCATTTAGAAAACGGCTGCTGAAAGAAGACCAAACTGCTATGATGGAAAAATTTAAAAGACCAGAGAACTGCGAAAGCATGACAGTCCCAAAAGTGAACGTCGTGGTTTGGGATGAAGCCAAAGCCCATGTGCGGGTACGGGACATTAACTTGGCAAAGGAACAGAATATGATTCTTAAAGCTTCCATACCTATTACACAAATGGCGCAAAAGTGCCTTAGTAAGAAGAAACAAGAGATCCGCGTCAGTCAATGCACTGATGCTCTAGTTCTGTTGTCAGCTGCATTTATAGAGTTGATTTTCACAAGACGTGAAAATTTTAAGATGAGCATGTCAAACCAGTACAGAAGCAGAGCAGCTCTGAGAATGAGCCTTCAACAAATTGGATTTTTGCGCGATGACCTGGCTAAACGAATGAAAGAAATTCAAGACACAAAATCAGTGTCGGAAAAGCTTGTAATGTGCAGAGATCACGAGTTTAGCAAGTACAGATCCAGACCTTTCTACGAAAAAAGAAAAGACTCAAAAAAGGAAAAATAACCCTACAAACCAAAAGGTTTTTTAGGGAAGCGTCACAAGCAGCCCTTCAGACACAAGGAGATGTAAAACTGGCAGTATCCCATGTTCGTCCGACTGAACAGGTGAGAAAAATTCTTGCGTTTGATTTGAAAAATGTGCCAGAAAATTTTACCGCTGGAAAAATCAGTTTGTTTTTTGATGGATGGAAAGAGATAACATCCGACCCTTGGGTATTAAAAACAGTCAGAGGTATACAGAAATACCTTTTATTGATATACCTATTCAAACATCTGTTCCTAGGAATATCTGTTTTAATTCAGAAGAACTGTTACTTATTCAACAAGAAATAAACAAAATGCTTGAGAAAAACATAACTGAACGAGTTCCAGATAATGAACTTTGTATCAGTAAAGGTTTCATTTCAAATGTGTTTACCAGGTATAAGAAAGACGGTTCACTTCGATTGATATTAATTAAACCTTAAAAGATTAAATGAACATATTGATTCGAAACATTTTAAAATGGAAACACTCAAATCTGCTATATCACTGATGAAACCACTTTCATATTTCTCAAGGTGCGATCTTAAAGATGCTTATTATAGCATAAATGTGGCGGAACAATGCAGAAAATATTTGTGGTTTTTCTGGGGAAACATTTGTTATCAGTATACATGTTTGCCAAACGGATTGAATTAAGATCCATGATATTTCACTAAACTCTTGAAATGTGCTTTTTCACACTTAAGGAAGCATGGCTATTTAAATACTGGTTTCATTGATGACTCTCTTCTCCAAGGTGATACTTACGAAGAGTGTGTTCAAAATGTGCAAAAAATTGTGAAATTATTTTATGGCTAATAGATCTTACAATCCATCCAGAAAAGTCAGCATTAATACCAACACAGATTATAGAATTTCTAGGGTTTGTTTTAAACTCAGTGAAAATGACAGTAACATTATCAAATGAAAAGTGCAAGAAATTCATATCTCTTTGCCAGTCTATTCTGGATAAGGAGACGTTATCTGTTCGAGATCTGGCACAACTTATATAAAAGTTTGTTGCTTGTTCCCCTGCAGTGCCACATGCTACAGTATTTTACAAAAGCTTAGAAATCTTATGAAATGAGATGCTGCAGGTCAATAAAGGGAACTATGATTCAGTAATACATTTGACCAACTATAAACGAGAAAAACAACCATATTAACTACCTAGAGCTTAAGGCTGTTTTATTAGCATTACAGTCTTGTAAAGATATGCACGATATTCACATCAGAATACGATCAGATAATACAGTCACAGTTATTTGCATAAGCAAACAAGGGTCAAGTAAATCAAAGCTTAATGACATAACCCGGAAAATATGGCTGTTTGCCATTGAGAGGAAGATATGGTTATCTGTGGAACATGTAAAGGGCTCTGACAATGTGCAGGCAGACCAGGAATCATGAAGTTTAACTTAGACCCAGAATGGAAGTTAGTTAAATGAACATATGTTCAAATCTATTTGTAATGTTTTCGGTACACCAGATATTGATCTTTTTGCAAATAGACTGAATTGTCAAGTGTCTAGATATTATTCATGGAGGGCAAACCCAATACTGTTGCAGTAGATGCATTTTTGCAGTCTTGGTCAAATGAACTAAACTATCTTTTTCCTCCTTTCAGCGTGATAGGGCAGGCGTTACAGAAAATACAACAAGAACAAGTGGAAGCGATAATTGTTGCACCAGCATGGCCAACACAAGTTTGGTTCCCGCAAATGATAAAAATGTGTATAACATGCCCACTTCCGTTACCAGTCAGAGACAACCTACTCATGTTACCGGACAAAATATGCAGTCATCCATTACTAAAGAAACTACATTCGGCAGTTTTTCGAGTCGAGTCTCAGGAGACTGTGAGTGAGCTCAAAGCCAAAGGCTTATCAAACAATTTTAATGACATCATTTTGCAATCATGGAAAAGTACCACAAAAACTCAGTATGGGGGTTATTTCAAAAGATGTATTTTTGTTGTGAACGGAATACCAATCCCTTTTCACCACATGTGAACAATGTTTTAGAATTCTTAGCTAGTTTGTATCATTGTGGATTAGGTTATAGTGCCATTAATACTGCAAGATCAGCCATCAGTTCATTTGTCATGACAGATGGTCTAAATTACCCTGTGGGTCAACATAATTTGGTGAAAAGATTTATGAGAGGGGTTTTCTTGTTACGACCTGCCTTGCCCAGGTATAATGTTACATAGGATGTAAATAGAGTTCTTAGGTACCTTGAAAATGTAAGTGATGAGAATAATTTGAAACAGCTTACAATGAATGTTGTTATGTTATTATGTTTATTGTCTGGACAAAGACTGCAATCTTTGCACTTAATTGATATTAGGAATATTGAATTTTCAGATTCATATGTAAAAATAAGGTACGGAGATCTTTTAAAACAATCCAGGCCAAATTATCATTTAAGTGAATTAATGTTTAAGGAATATCCAGTCAAAACATTGTGTATTGTTTCTCTTCTTCGGCAGTACCTCAAAGAGACAATACCACTTAGAGTGAATGAACAATCACTGTTTATAAGTTTTTGCAAACCGCATAGAAAAGTATCTATGGATACTATTGGACGATGGGTGAAAGAAATCTTAAAACATGCAGGGATAGACGTTTCTATATTCAGGCCGCACAGCTGTAGATAAGCATCAGTTTCTCAGGCAAATAGAACAAGCTTGCCATTGGCAACAATACTGAGAACAGCAGGGTGGTCAAGGGAGTGCACATTTAGGAAGTTTTATGATAGGCCAGTTACTAATGGCACTTCGTTTGCTGAAGCTGTGTTATCTAGAACTCAGATCTGTTTACCTTCAACTTGATAAATTGCTTAACCAGGATTTATTTACCCAGGTGGCAGTCAAAGACTGTGGGAAATTTTACAGATCTTGCTAATAGGTCACAGTACCGATTCATGCATGTAAGAGGCATTATGCTTCACTGATAACTGTATAATGACGTAAATAAACTTGATTCTTCCAAGTATAAGTCAATTATTTCTAAGTCTTAATTGTAGTCCCTTAATTAGCAGTTGTAGCTGGATGGTCTCTAAAATTCTCACGTGACTTTCTCAGTATCCATGTGTGATTGAAGTGGAATTAATATATTATACAAAATTTATTGAAGTATGATTATGATTCCATGAAATCACATATGATACAGAGACAGTTATGTGCCCAGCCCTTCCCAGCCCGTTTGGGGACACTAAACATCCAGCTACTATAGTACTCTGAAATCTGATTGATAACGCATCTGATCTCTCACGTAACTGTCTCAGTATCATGTGTGATTTCATGGAATCATAATCATACTTCAATAAATTTCGTATAATTTATTAATTGTAATAAAACTGAGAAGACCTTTCTAGGATGCTACAGACAGAGTTTGATGATGATTCTTCAAGTGGTTCATGAGAATAAGTTGCTTTTAGCTCTGGCAGCTGACACAGCCATTTGAACAAATCTGAGAAAGAAGTCAGGATGCTAATGCCCAAGTTTGGTGTAATTGTGACCAGAAGTTTCAGATGGGAAGATTTTTTAGTAAAAAGTTGATGCCGACAGATGGCATACGACTGATGACAGACACAGGGTGATCACAAAAACTCACCTGAGCAGTTAATTTGTTTATTTTTATTTTGTTGGGTTTAACGCTGCACCGGCACTATAGATCATATAGCGACTTTCCAGCTTTGATGGTGGAAGAAAACCCCAGGTGCCCCTCCGTGCATTTCATCACGAGGGGGCACCTGGGTAGAACCACCGACCTTCCGTAAGCCTCCTGAGCAGTTAAAGGCGGGATGAGTAGCAGGTCCATTTGTTCAGTGCCCAATTCCAAATTCAATTGTATCACTGATACGTCTTGTTAAAAACAAGAGCTGTCTGTTAACAGCCCGATTGACTATTCGAAGAATTGATGGAAGTATGGAGTCAAAATATTACCAGAGATTTTCAGACAAAAGAAGAAAAATAGATAAGACAAAAAATGAACCTGTATTTGTGGATTTGGATAAGTCTTGCACTATATGGCAATGTGTGACCATGATGGTAAGCAAGTGTTCAAAGTTTCAAAACCATAGATCAAACAGTTTAAACAAAATGTGGAATGGTATGCGAAACTTAACTAAATTCTATGTCAAAAAGGGCCATAATTGAGGTAAAGTCTGTGTCCTAGTTATGTAGTCTTGCCTTCATATGTAGACTTTGATGGTAAACAAGTTGTCAGTTTCAAATCCATACAGGTTAGACAAAATTATGGACTGGAATGAAACATTTAACTGATTTCGAAGTCCAAAAAGGGCCATAATTCAGCCAAAATAGTTATGTACTCTTGCCTACAGATGGCAATCATGATGATAAGCAAGTGTTCAAAGTTTCAAAGCCACATGTCAATATATAATAATTTTGAGAAAACATGGACTTGTACGAAAACTGAAAAAATTTTCAAGTCCACAAAAGGGCCATAATTCAGCCAAAATAGTTGACAGAGTTATGTACTATTGCCTACAGATAGAAATCATAATGTTCAACAAGTGCTCAAAGTTTCAAAGCCACATGTCAAATAGTTTTGACAAAACATGGACTTGTACGAAAATTGTACCAATTTCCAAAAACGGCCATAATTCAGCCAAAATAGTTGACAAGGCTATGTACTCTTGCCTACAGATAGAGGCTGTTATAATAAACAAGAGATAAAAGTTTTAAAGCCATATGTCAAACAGTTTATACAAAATATGAACTGGTAAACCTTACCCTAGAGGCCAAAATTCAGCTAAAATCCTTGATGGAATTATGTTCTCTTGCCTAAAACTGGACATGGTGATGGTACACAAGTGTTGAAAGTTTCAAAGCTTTATCTCAAAAGGTTTGTCAAAATGTGGACTGGTACCAAAAACTTAAGCAAGGTGTGATGCTGACGCTGTGGTGAGTAGAATAGCTGTACTTATTCTTCGAACTGTCGAGCTAAAACAAACCTGGTGAATTATAAATGATTCACCATTAATATGTCTCACCCCTCTGGGGAGTCAATTAATGATTACATTGACTCTTGTCTGGTTTGAGTTAAATCTCAATTAAACATCAGGTGCACAACTTCACATGCTGAAAAACAATCCTGACAGGTTTAATGACTAAAAGTCAAATCCTTTTTTAGATATGCATGACACAAATTCAGTAGGACAGACGTTTTTACTGTACAGTAATTATGTGGCTACGCCTTCAATCTATCCTTTCTTCCTGTAAGCCTGGTTAAAGAATTTTAGCCACACAGAAGGAACAGAATGAATAGAATTACTGTTATTAATTGTTCTCCTCCTTCCGTATGTGCGGACAGATGTACAGATGGATGAACATACATACGGACAAGGGTAAATCTAATGCCATAAAAATGGTGAACTGACAACAGACATCTGTATGACCACAACAGATCCCTCTAAGTACTTTGTTTGGAGCTATAACAACTACACAAACCTGATTTAGTGGAGAGCTACAGTGCTGTGGAGAGTACACTGTGTCTTTTCTTCTTGGAAAGTTACTAAGGATATCATCAACAGACTTCGGCGACAGTGAACTAGCTGGAGTATAGTTCTGTAGAAGACTACCAAAACTTTCAGCTGTAAATACACAAACAAAAACTATTCCAATTAACACTTTCAGCTGTAAATACACAGATACAAAGTATTCCAATGAATAATTTCAGCAGCAAATACACAGACAAACTATTCCAATGAACACTTTCAGCTGTAAAAACACAGACACAAACTATTCCAATGAACACTTTCAGCTGTAAAAACACAGACACAAACTATTCCAATGCACACTTTCAGTTCTAAATACACAGACAAACTATTCCTATGAACACTTTCAACTGTAAATACACATACACAAACTATTCCAATGAACACTTTCAGCTGTAAAAACACAGACACAAACTATTCCAATGAACACTTTAAGCTGTAAATACACAGACACAGAGTATTCCAATGAATAATTTCAGCTGTAAATCAACAGACAAACTATTCCAATGAACACTTTCAGCTGTTATTACACAGACACAAACTATTCCAATGAACACTTTCAGCTGTTATCCAGCTGTAAAAACAGAGACACATTACACAGACACAAACTATTCCAATGAACACTTTCAGCTGTAAAAACGCAGACACAAATTATTCCAATGAACACTTTCAGCTTTAAATACACAGACACAAAGTATTCAAATGAATAATTTCAGCTGTAAATACACAGACACAAACTATTCCAATGAACACTTTCAGCTGTAAAAACACAGACACAGAGTATTCCAATGAATAGTTTCAGCTGTAAATCCACAGAGAAACTATTCCAATGAACACTTTCAGCTGTTATTACACAGACACAAACTATTCCAATGAACACTTTCAGCTGTTATTCAGCTGTAAAAACAGAGACACATTACACAGGCACAAACTATTCCAATGAACACTTTCAGCTGTTATCCAGCTGTAAAAACAGAGACACATTACACAGACACAAACTATTCCAATGAACACTTTCAGCTGTAAAAACGCAGACACAAATTATTCCAATGAACACTTTCAGCTTTAAATACACAGACACAAAGTATTCCAATGAATAATTTTAGCTGTAAATACACAGACAAACTATTCCAATGAACACTTTCAGCTGTAAAAACACAGACACAAACTATTCCAATGAACACTTACAGCACTATTCCAATGAACACTTTCAGCTGTAAAAACAGACACAATCTATTCCAATGAACATTTTCAGCTGTAAATACACAGACAAAAACTATTCCAATGAACACTTTCATCTGTAAATACACAGACACAAATTATTCCAATGAACACTTTCAGCTGTAAATAGACAGACACAAAGTATTCCAATGAACACTTTCAGCTGTAAATACACAGACACATACTATTCCAACACTTTCAGCTGTAAATGCACAAAAATAAACTATTTCAATGCTTTCCATTGTAGATACATAGAAAGAAATATTTCAACTGTAAATACACAGATTTCTGAAACAAACTATTCAAACACTTTCAAGAAGCAAACTATTCCACCATTTTCACCTGTAAATTTGTCATAACTCAGTCCAGTCACAGAATTCAGACTGGTAACATGGCTTAGAATGCACTTCAGACATTACTGAACAGATTGGTATATGTCAAAACTTTAACCTGAAGTTTAATTAAAAAGGGAATTAATTCATAAAGTATTGGAGCTTGTGTCAAATGATGTGGGTGATGATGTGGAAGATATATTTTAAGTATGAATCAAATCCATTCTGCAATAACAGAGATACAAGTTATGGACCTTGTGTGATATGATGTGGGCGATTATGTGAATCAAATCAATTTCGTATCAAACTGAGATAGAGTGAAAGTGTACCAAATATCTAACTGAAATTCTAAGTGAAATGGGGAGATAACTCACGATATATTGGTGCTAGAGTTATGAACCTTGTGCCATATGATGTGGTTAATGATGAGGAATAACTATTTAAGTTTAAAACTAATCCATTAAGTAATTACACAGATAAAGAGACAGTGCATCAAAACTTTAACCAAGGTGTGGATGCGGAACAGAGGCTGATGCCGGGTCTTGTTGAATAGCTCTCAATACAATATGTATAGCCAAGCTAAGAACTTAATCCCTTTTGGGGAAATGATAAATGTACAGCAAGTGAAACAAGTGAACTAATCTCTCAGTCTCCTTATAATATTAGCATGTGTTTAGCTGCTAATGTACTTCCACAACCATTGTCCTTTGCTAGAGAACAAAGTGTAGCATGTGTTTAGCTGCTAATGTACTTCCACAACAATAGTCCTTTGCTAGAGAACAATGTGTAGCATGTGTTTAGCTGCTAATGTACTTCCACAACCATAGTCCTTTGCTAGAGAACAAAGTGTAGCATGTGTTTAGCTGCTAATGTACTTCCACAACCATAGTCCTTTGCTAGAAAAACAATGTGTAGCATGTGTTTAGCTGCTAATGTACTTCCACAACCATTGTCCTTTGCTAGAGAACAATGTGTAGCATGTGTTTAGCTGCTAATGTACTTCCACAACCATAGTCCTTTGCTAGAAAAACAATGTGTAGCATGTGTTTAGCTGCTAATGTACTTCCACAACCATTGTCCTTTGCTAGAGAACAATGTGTAGCATGTGTTTAGCTGCTAATGTACTTCCACAACCATTGTCCTTTGCTAGAGAACAAAGTGTAGCATGTGTTTAGCTGCTAATGTACTTCCACAACCATTGTCCTTTGCTAGAGAACAAAGTGTAACATGTGTTTAGCTGCTAATGTACTTCCACAACAATAGTCCTTTGCTAGAGAACAATGTGTAGCATGTGTTTAGCTGCTAATGTACTTCCACAACCATTGTCCTTTGCTAGAGAACAAAGTGTAGCATGTGCTTAGCTGTTATTCTAATCTCTTTATCCTAGCAACCCAGTATAATGTTATACTATCCTCTGTTAAATGATCATTTTAAGTTGTTTAAAAAACAACAACAACTAGCAAACATTAATGTAATACAGGCAAATAAAATACATCAGTCTGAAAATGGGTATACTTAATACCTCATACAAATCTTCAAATAAAAAAAAAACACTCTAAAAACAGGAATTTTGACTTGGTGCAGACATTATCTGACTTGGTGCAGACATGATCTGATTTGGTGCAGACAGGATCTGACTTGGTGCAGACAGGATCTGACTTGGTGCAGACAGGATCTAACTTGGTTCAGACAAGATCTGACTTGGTGCAGACAGGATCACACTTTGTCCAAACAGGATCTGAGTTGGCGCAGACATTATCTGACATGGTCCAGACAGGATTTCACTTGGTACAGACAGGATCTGACTTGGTGCAGACAGGATCTGTCTTGGTGCAGACATGATCTGACTTAGTTCAGACATTATCTGACATGGTCCAGACAGGATTTCACTTGGTGCAGACAGGATCTGACTTGGTGCAGACATGATCTGACTTGGTGCAGACATGATCTGACATGGCTCAGACAGGATTTCACTTGGTGCAGGCATGATCTGACGTGATGCAGACATGATCTGACTTGGTGCAGACATGTTTTGACTTGGTGCAGACATGATCTGACTTGGTGCAGACAGGATCTAACTTGGTTCAGACATGATCTGACTTGGTCCAGACAAGATCTGACTTAGTGCAGACAAGATCTGACTTGGTGCATGCAGGATCTGACTTGGTGCAGACAGGATTGGACTTGGTGCAGACAGGATCAAACTTGGTTCAGACATGATCTGACTTGGTGCAGACAAGATCTGACTTGGTTCAGACAAGATCCGACTTGGTCCAGACAAGATCTGACTTGGTGCAGACAGGATCTGACTTTGTGCAGACAGGATCTGACTTGGTGCAGATATTATCTGACATGGTCCAGACAGGATTTCACTTGGTGCAGACATGATCTGACATGATTCAGAAAGGATTTCACTTGGTGCAGACATGATCTGACTTGGTGCAGACATGATCTGACTTGGTTCAGACATGAGCTGACTTGGTGCAGACATTATCTAACTTGGTGCAGACATGATCTGACTTGGTGCAGACATGATCTGACTTGGTTCAGACATGATCTGACTTGGTTCAGACATGATCTGACTTGGTGTAGACATGATTTGACTTGGTGAAGACATGATCTGACTTGGTGAAGACATGATCTGACTTGGTGCAGACATGATCTGATGTGGTGCAGACAGGATCTGACTTGAAGACATGAGCTGACTTGGTGCAGACATGATTTGACTTGGTGCAGACAGGATTTGACTTGGTGAAGACAAGAGCTGACTTGGTGAAGACATGATTTGACTTGGTGCAGACATGATCTGACTTGATGCAGACATGATCTGCTTTTCAGAGTTTTTTCTGTATATGCACTTCCCTTTGATGAGCACTAAATGTAGGAAAAATGTAAGGGTCCCAAAAATATTGGAAATCTAAGCAAAATTTGATGACATTCATTCTTTCATTTACTAATACTTTCACTTGAACTTTTAACTTGAACTGTTACATTTTGTAACCAAAACTTACATTTCTCTCTAGTTATTGGCATAGACATAGTTGTTTGTGGTTGGGAGAATGCTTCCAATATATCACCAGCTTCACTGTCAAACGAGGATGACCAGCCTCTTCCTGTCATCATCAAGTTGTTACCAACACTGTTTCGTTTATCATTCAGCCTGTTTGATATAAGAGAAATCTATGTGTGAAATGAAACTTTGAATTAGCTAGGGTCTAAGTTTCACATCATCTAATTTATGGTGAATGTTTGTGCCAAATTATTTTAATATATTCATCCAGGCACACAAAATTAAAAGACTGGACAAGAAAAATATTTCACCTTTAAGTCTAACCTTGACTTCTGAGCTAATACAATGTTGAGGTGTGGTAAATGTTTTTGCCAAGTTATTTGAATTTCCATTAATGCAAAAAAATGTTTCAGACTTGACAGTAGGAAGATGATCTTAAAACTTATATGACTAAGCGTGAGTTTGACTTTTAGGCTAGGAATCTGGGTCTTACTATGATCATCTTGCTGTGGTGGTTATCTGTGCAACATTATATCAAAATCCAATCATGCACAACAAAGTTTTCAGCCAGAGTACCAGGGTTCCCACAAAGCAGAGAAAATAAAATTCCCTGACTTTTCCCTGACTTTTCACTGACCAAACTCCAATTTTCCCTGACCAAAACTTCCGCGTTCTGGGACGCTTACCCGGTCATCTTTTGATAAATGTGGCCTCCATTTTCAACATCAGCCAACCCTTACCATATTTCTTTTCATATTGATAACTAAAGGGTGTAAAAAAAGTTTGTTCCAGTTTAACAGACCGCT
Source organism: Mercenaria mercenaria (assembly GCF_021730395.1). Taxonomy (NCBI): domain Eukaryota; kingdom Metazoa; phylum Mollusca; class Bivalvia; order Venerida; family Veneridae; genus Mercenaria; species Mercenaria mercenaria. The sequence continues at coordinate 39,104,727 of NC_069374.1, forward strand.
ATGTTATTTAGTGTGATGTAACAGACAACAAGAAAGGTCCATACTATTCACTAAAAGACTACCTTTGATCAAATTTTGGATTTTTCTACTGTCACAGTGTCTGTTCTGACAAATGTACACCATTTTATGAAAATTTGCTTTTATTCATACATTTTTGTAGAATTTATTAATGGCATTTTACACATAATTAATAGGGGCAGTCTACTTGTAGACTTAATAGCATAATTATGTATGTTGCAATATATTTAGAAGTTGTTTGTTTCCTTTTTACATTACAGTATTTGAGTTTGCATTCTACAAATATTATTTAAAGACCTGACATAGAATCATTAAAAGCAGAAATGCCTGTTTATTTTTCGAAAGTTGAAAATTCAATACAGTAAATAGTATTCAGCTTAAATGCCTCAACACATCAGTATTTTAATATATTGCAACAAAAATCTTACTTTACACATTTTTATCATGCTGAATTACTTTTCCAGCTGTAGTTAACTTTACTTAAACCCTCTATATGTACAATGGTATTAGTGTTTGATTTCTTTTTTGTTTAACTTTCCATTTTTAATTGTTTTTCTATGATGCAAAGTAAGTCCTAATATCAACCCTAAGTATGCAATTTGTTTGCATCTTTTCTGCATCTCTTAATCTTTCAGTCTTTCTCTGTTAGCTGAATTCTAAAATATTACAGAGTAAAATTAAGATGCTGCATAGAATTCTATTAAAATAGACTTTTACTTTTAACAAAATCCACCACGAATAACCATTCAAACTTATTAAACACTGAACTTCCATAAACACTTTTGCACTTGAAAACTAGTTTTGATCTTTACTAAGAAGAGTTGACCAGAAGATTAAGGTCTATTTAGATATAAAATAAATCAAAATAGCAATGTTTTGCACATTGCAATCTGTAAGCAGTAATTTGAGTAAAGAAAATGGTAAATATGACTGTAAGAATGGTATGTAATAAGTTTTCTTAAATAACTTTTCCATACAAACATAAATAACAGAAAAGTTTTATTATGGCTTATACAGTAAAATGATGAAATTAATTTGCAACTATGCAGGACTACACAGTTCATAGCATTCATTCATACAGTTAATTCTGTTAAAAGTTAAAAATAATTTTGTTTAACAGACTGTATTTTTTAAAAATGTTTGGTTTAGCCAAATGAAAAGAAACTGCTTTTGCCTTTTATTTTCATCCTTTTTACTTTTTTCACAACTTTATTTTCCTACTTTTGGTTTCAAGTTTCCCTGACTTTTCCCTGACTTCTGCTAAATTTCCAAATTTCCCTGACCAATTACAAAATTCCCTGACCTTGAAAAAAACATGTTTTTCCCTGACCGTGGGAACCCTGCAGACTCTATTTTCCAGGGTTAGAATTTAACAGTTTTTTGCACTTGCAAATTTTTGCGAGTACAAAAAATGTCAACTCGCAATTTATCAACTATAGTCGCAATTTGTTCAAACGTTTTTTCTTCGTACAAGGCTCTGTCTGCCATAACACTACCGGTAGGCGTGTTAAGTACAAAACATGTTTTTTCCATCAAATATTGTGCGCGCGCATACCGCACAAATCAAAACCTGCAAACAGTCCACACACTATGTAAAAACATCATCAATCGGTGCATACTGTGTTTAACATCATCATTAAATACGTATTTACAGCAGATTGAAACTGAAAATTAAAGAAATTAAAACCGTCGCAATTTACTTGAGATTTTGCACATTCAAAATTTTGCGAGTTTGCACATTCTTCAAAATGTACTCTCTTAAATTCGAACCCTGTTTTCCTAACACAAATACAAACATGCATATTGACAGACCTACAAAATGATAGATGCATGCACAAACATAACATAAGCTGTCCATAAAGAAGTGTTTGACTATTCAACAGCATTTACGTAACAAAAGGCCATAACTAAGCCAGACTTATGTAACTGTGTTATTTTATTACAAATTTAGATCCTATTATGGCATTTATTATCGCATACAACTTGTATGCAAAACTCTTAGCAAATTTTCTATGTCAGAAAAGGGCAATAGACTATAGTTTGAATTAATTTCAAACAAGAGTTCTCTATGGGTATGTGAAGTTTCAATCCAATATGATATTATATGTAGCTGCAGAGTTCTCTGATGGGTATGTGAAGTTTCAATCCAATATGATATTATATGTAGCTTGTTAGTTTAGTTTATACTAATTTGTTTTAGCTCGATTGTGATGAAAGCTTTCAGCTTATTGTAACCACTCTCGAGTCCGCTTCCTGGAAAAACCAGTACTGGTGTCATATGAGAAGTGATGGTCGTGACCCCAGTGGGGCTTGTTACTGAGATACAGCTTCACAGTTGCACGAAAGTACTTTAATCAAAAGTAAATACGCTTTCAACACAAACAAAAAATGCATTCCACTTTAACAAAGATCATGAATGTAAAACATATAGATAAAACAAGACAAACATACATACAGTCTAACCTGTCTTAAGCAGCCAGCCAGGGGAAACAACTTGGCCACTTAAGCAAGGTGACCACTGATCGGAGGGGCAGCCAGTATATATATATTTCAGACTTCTGACCAGTGTTCAATCATGACTTTAGCCTTTAGGCCCATTTCTTTTTCACTTTACTCTTATCATTTTACCAGGATACATTGACTCGCATTTGCCTTCGCAATACGAATGGTCTTCTTAGCAATCAACAACTCCGGCGTGTTTTTTACAACATTGTCATACTTCAAAAACAAGTTTGTTTTATTACGACTTTCGCCATTTTGGTAAAGGGGAGCTACTTACTGTCTACGCTAAAATCTAAGATTGCCGTTACGTTCCATAAAAGATTGAGTGGTTTATATTTTTTTTCAAAGAAAATTAATTTCATATAAATTTAATAGTATTTTGATGAAAGAAATATAAAAAACAAGAGCTGTCCGTAAGACAGCCAAGCTCGACTATTCGAAATATTGTCCCAGAAGCAGGAAAATATTACCCAAAAAGGTTAAATATCAAAAGAGTTTTAAGTTCAAAAGGGGGAATAATTTGACCAAAATGCATATCAGTTATGGGACTTGCTGCTATCAACTAGTTTTATAACCCCGAAGGCACATGTGAAGTTTCAATTCAATATCTGCATTAGTTTTGGAGATAGAAACTTGCATGTAAAACTTTAACCAGAATTTTCAAAGTCCTAAAGGGGGCATAATTTGCCCAAAATACATGCCAGAGTTATGGGACTTGATCCAGTAAGGTATGTAATTGATCTAGAAAAAGAAAAAATAAGTTTCAAATCTATATGCCTTTTAGTAATAGCTGTATGTACTTGCACGCAAAACTTTAACCAGAATTTGCTAAGTCCAAAGGGGGACATAATTTGGCCAAAATGAAGGTCAGAGTTATGGACTTGCTGCTATCAACTAGTTTTATAACCCGAAGACACATGTGAAGTTTCAAATCAATATCTGCATTAGTTTTGGAGATAATAACTTGCATGTAAAACTTTAACCAAAATTTTTTAAGTCTAAAAGGGGCATAATTTGCTCAAAAAACATGTCAGAGTTATGGGTCTTGACCCAGTGAGGTTGGTAATTGATCTAGAAAAGAAAAAATAATGTTTCAAATCTATATGCCTTTTAGAAATAGCTGTATGTACTTGCACGCAAAACTTTAACCAGAATTTTCTAAGTCCAAAAGGGGCATTAATTTGGCCAAAATGAAAGTCAGAGTTATGGACTTGCTGCTATCAACTAGTTTTATAGCCCCGAAGACACATGTGAAGTTTCAAATCAATATCTGCATTAGTTTTGGAGATAGTAACTTGCATGTAAAACTTTAACCAGAATTTTCTAAGTCCAAAAGGGGGCATAATTTGCTCAAAATACATGTCAGAGTTATGGGACTTGACCCAGAGAGGTTGGTAATTGACCTAGAAAAAGAAAAAATAAGTTTCAAAGCTATATGCCTTTAATTGATGGCTGTATGTACTTGCATGCAAAAACTTAACCAAGGTGTGACGCCGACGCCGACGCCGACGCCAGGGTGAGTAGAATAGCTAGACTATTCTTTGAATAGTCGAGCTAATAAAAATCACAAATATTATGATACTAATTAAAGATTGGGTATTATCTTTAACAGAGATCAAACTGTGAACCTCAAAATTGACACGAGGTGACACGCTAATTGCTGATAATTACTGGCCATTTGGTCATAAGTGAGCCGCCCAGTGACAGTCGGAAATCGACGGTTGGGTGGAAGATGTAGATGTAACAAAAAGAGGATCACACCTTTGGTTATCAGTTTGAATTGAGAAGCTTATGTCATTTTGTTGTTTTTGTGGTGAAGTCATGCGAAACTTAGCAATCACGTGTTTCTCAAAAATCAGGTATCTTCAGTGATTCTCGCCTACATATTGGTTTTGGAAGAAACATGGCCGATGAAAGGGGTCAAATACAGCGGTCAGGAGGCAACCCCGGTGGCCGCTGACCACGGATGGGAGTTGACCGCTGAATAAAGTGATGAAATAGAGGAAAATCCGTCGGGAGAGTCACAAAAAGACTGCTGATCGGAGGTGACCGTTTGTACAGGTTAGACTGTATTTAAAAGTATTTAAGTGACCCTAGGATAAGATACTGTTTTAAGCTGTTTTATGACAGAACAAAACATTATCCAGCTTGGTTAGTCCAGTAAATCTTATCTTGCATGAAGTTTAATCCAAATACATAATAGCTGTAACTGAGTTTTGTCTCTCATACATACATCCTGGAAGGGTCTCACACAGAGATGACATAGCTCATTATCGATGCAAATCCAGAACAAGGCTTAACATTTGGTGAAGAAGGTCATCACTTACCACCTATAGAACTAAAAGAAAACTTACCTGACTGTAAATACTTTCAAAGAAAACATTGAAAAATCTTTAACAATCAGGGACAATACTCAGCAATTGTTTATAAGTACACAAAAGCCATACAAGAAGGTATCTTGAGATACAATAAGCCATACAAGAAGGTATCTTGAGATACAATAAGCCATACAAGAAGGTATCTTGATACAATAAGCCATACAAGAAGGTATCTTGAGATACAATAAGCCATACAAGAAGGTATCTTGAGATACAATCTGTTACTTGATAAAACAAACTTTATACAATGCAGGTGTCTGATCTACATTTAAGGCTCACAGTGATAACAGCTGCTTCAGTAAGCACTGCGAATAAACTGGGGGTAAAATTAGACACAATTGTTCGAACTGCTGGTTGGGCCAACTCTCGGGTTTTCCAAAGGTTCTATGATAAACGTAGGGAAGCTTCATTCCAAGAAGCTTTATCGCAAAATTAGGAATCATAATTCAGAATTAGCCCACCCACTTAGCTCAATAGGGAGAGCACAGATCTACGGATTGCAGGGTAGTGTGTTTGAGCCCTGGGCAAGGCGTATGTTCTCCGTGACGATTTGATACAAGCAGCTAATGCCTGATGGCGTTTTGGCCGGGTTTTCCGAATAAGGTGATAATGAGTTAAAGTTCTAATAAAGACATATAATAAATAACCCCTAAATTAATAAGCACTGTTGAAGGAAAAAGGAAAAAAAAAGGAAATGAACAGGTAGAAAATGAAATTAAAGAAATAAATTGGTGTAAAAAAATCAAATTAAGAAAAACACCATTTGTAATGTTTATATCCCTGTGACCTTGACCTTTGACCAAGAAATCAATAGGGGTCATATACACATCAAGACCAACATACGTATGAAGTTTCATGGTCCTAGGTGAAATACTTGTCCAGATATGGAGTGGAAACAATGTTCAGGTCCTGTGACCTTGACCTTTGACCCAGTGACCCCACTCTCACTTTGGACCAACTAGGGTAATAGGTGATCATTCTGACCAAATTTCTTGAAGTTTGGTTAAGTAGTTGTTGAGAAAAATGAATGAACAAAAAGGTTAACATGAGACTCATTGTGACCTTGACCTTTGACCCAGTGGCCCAAAAATCAATAGGGGTCATGTACACATCAAGATCAACATACCTTTCAAGGTCCTAGGTGAAATACTTAAATGAATGAACAAAAAGGTTAACATGAGACTCATTATTCCATCCATCCGCCCGCCCATCTGCCCGCCCGGAGAGACCTAATCTACAAGCCGGATTTTTCTTCAAAAACCCGGCCAAAAAGACATTGTGTCATTTGTCCTCCACCTCTGATTCATGTGGGGAAGTTGGCAGTTACTTGCAAAGAACAGGTTTGTACTGACACAGAACCCAGGAACTAGGATAACTGCCCACTGTTACATAACTGAAATACTGCTGAAAAACGGCGTTTTAAACCCAAAACAAACAAACAATAATTCAGAATTCCATGAATTCCTTGTCAGAGAAGTGAACCTGAATAAATATAACATCAATATATTTTTTGTTTACTATATTATATCATAAAGAACCAACTTTAAGATCTCTGTGAGACCCTTCCTGGATGTATACGGGAGACAAAATTGTAGGATTAAACAAGACTTACCCACGTACGAGGGAAGTTGATGTTTCATCCAGATTTTGTCGACTATATACTCCTGTGGGGCTCACACAACCACCCTCCCATACCCTTTCATCTTGAACTTTCTTGCCTTTAAACCAACTTACATATACCCTTACATATAAGTTGGTGCTCTCTAAAGACTGAATTCACATCGATAATGAGCTACGTCATCTCTGTGTGAGCTATCTGGATCAAACATCAACTTCACTCCTACATCGATAAGTCTCCTTTAATCCTAAAAATAAAGCTTAATAATTTGTTCACAAAACTTAACCTGAAATAAGGGCCATAATTTATATCAAATTTAACAAAGTGTTGTGTAAGTAAGTCTCATGATTGTGAAACATTTTGCGAAGTTTTAATCAATTAAATATAGTTGCGGTAGGGATACTTCAGAAACATCATCAAGAAACACAATATACAAGAAACAAAAGGCCCAAATGGGCCTAAGTCGCTCACCTGAGGCAGACCTTGACCTAATTAGATCTTGCTTGTGACAAAGTATTAAATTTAAAAAAGAATTAAAAAAATTTAAAATCAAAAAAGACTTTCAAAGGTATTTCTATTTTTAGCTCTATTGGCCCCTAAAATGGTCCAAGTGCCCCCATTTGAACAAATTTGGGAAAGGACCATAGAATTATGCTACATACCAAGTTTGATGAACATCCATCAAGCAGTTCATGATAAGAAGTTGTTTAAAAGGTATTTCTATTTTAGCTCCAGTTGCCCCTACAAGGGGCCAAGTGCCCCCATTTGAACAAATTGATGAGAGGACCATATAATGATGCTACAGACCAAGTTTAATGAAGATCCATCAAGCGGTGCACGATAAGAAGTCATTTAAAGGTATTTCTATCTTTAGCTCTAGCGGTCCCTAAAAGGAGCCAAGTGCCCCCATTTGAACAAATTTGGGAGAGGACCATAAAATAATGCTACAGACCAAGTTTAAAGAAGATCCATCAAGTGGCTCATGAGAAGAAGTCATTTAAAGGTATTTCTATTTTTAGCTCTAGTGGCCCCTAAAAGGGGCCAAGTGCCCCCATTTGAACAAATTTTGGAGAGGACCATATAATGATGCTACATACTAAGTTTGATGAAGATTCATCAAGCGGTTCATGAGAAGAAGTCATTTAAAGGTACTTCTATTTTTAGCCCTAGCAGACCCTAAAAGGGGCAAAGTGCCCCCATTTGAACAAATTTGGAAGAGGACCATATAATGATGCTACAGACCACGATTGATTAAATTCTATCAAGCGGTTCATGAGAAGTTATTTAAAAGTATTTCTAGTTTTAGCTCTAGCGGCCCCTTTTAGGGGCCAAGTGCCCCCATTTGTAAAAATTTGGGAGAGGACTATATAATGATGCAACAGACCAAGTTTGATGAAGATCAATCAAGCAGTTCATGATAAGAAGTCATTTAAAGGTATTTCTATTTTTAGCACTAGCAGCCCCTAAAAGGGGCCAAGTGCCCCCATTTGAATAAATTTTGGAGAGGACCATATAATGATGCTACAGACAAAGTTTGATGAAGATCCATCAAGCGGTTCATGAGAAGAAGTCGTTTAAAGGTATTTCTACTTTTAGCTCTAGCAGCCCCTAAAAGGGGCCAAGTGCCCCCATTTGAACAAACTTGATAGAGGACCTCACCAGGATGTTACAGACCAAATTTGACTTTATTCTGACCAGTAGTTTCAGAGGAGAAGATGTTTAAGTAAAAATGTGGACGCCGGACCATCCACCCCATACTAATAGCTCACCCTGAACCTTTGGTTCAGGTGAGCTAAAAAGGTACTGCAAGAGTAAAGCAAGGACTGTCTCATAACACCATGCTAAATGTCTGAAGGTTTGTAGGAAACTGTATTTTCTATTCAAATTCAATAAGACTTATTGGACTTGAAGCTGTGACCTTGTTCAATTGAACCAAACATCTGTGGTAAGTTTCAACAAAGTATCTGCATCAATTTCAGAGTTAACCTACGTCTTCCAAGTCCAAAGAGGGGCATAACTTTGCTAAAATACAATCCAGTTATTTGACATGCACTTCCACCATGTTTATCTACCAAAAACAATCACCCTATGAAGTTTGATGACTGTAGGTCAAAACATTCTCTACTTATTGAGTTGAAACCATTTTCAGCCTCGAGGTCACTGTGAACTTTACCTTTGACCAAATGACCAAAAAATCGGATCATCTACTGATCACAGGCAATCATCACATGAAGTCTGATGACTGTAGGCCAAGGCATTCTCTGTTCATTGAGACTTTCAGTCTCAAGGTCACTGTGATTTTTATCTTTGAATTACTATTGACAAACAAGAGGGCCAAGATGGCCCTAGGTCGCTCACCTGAGAAACACAACAGAACACACCATAACAGTGTAAACATGTTTGACCTAGTGATTTCATGGAAAAAAAATTTTTGACCAATTATCATTAAAATTGGAGCAAAAAATCTTGAGTATAAATAAGTATTTTCTTTGATTTGACCTAGTAACCTAGTTTTGATCCCAGATGACACATATACGAACTTGACTTAGATTTCATCAAGGCTATCATTCTGACCAAATTTCATGAAGATCAATTGAAAAATACAGCCTCTATCGCATACACAAGGTTTTTCTTTGATTTGACCTAGTGACCTAGTTTTTGACCCCAGACTACCCATATACGAACTTGACCTAGATTTCATCAAGGTAACCATTCTGACCAAATTTTATGAAAATCCAGTGTAAAATGCAGCCCCTATTGCATACACAAGGTTTTTCCTTGATTTGACCTAGTTTTTAGACCCAGATGACCCATATTCGAACTTGACCTAGATTTCATCAAGGCTATCATTCTGACAACATTTCATGAAGATCAGCTGAAAAATACAGCCTCTATCTCATAAACAAGGTTTTTCTTTGATTTAACCTAGTGACCTACTTTTTGACCCAGATGACCCATATTCGAACCTGATCTAGATTTCATCAAGGCAATCATTCAGACCAAATTTCATGAAGATTAATTGAAAAATACAGCCTCTATCGCATACAGAAGGGTTTTCTTTGATCTGACCTAGTGACCTAGTTTTTGACCCCAGATGACCAATAATCAAACTCAACGTCAATCATTCTGACAAAATTTCATGAAGATCAATTGAAAAATACAGCCTCTATCGCATACAGAAGGGTTTTCTTTGATCTGACCTAGTGACCTAGTTTTTGACCCCTGATGACCAATAATCAAACTCAACGTCAATCATTCTGACAAAATTTCATGAAGATAATTGAAAAATACAGCCTCTATCGCATACACAAGGTTTTTCTTTGATTTGACCTCGTGACCTACTTTTTGACCCAAGATGACCCATATTTGAACTTGATCTAGATTTCATCAAAGCAATCATTCTGACTTAATTTCAGGAAGATCAATTGAAAAATATACCCTCTATTGCATACACATGGTTTTTCTTTGATTTGACCTAGTGACCTAATTTTTGATCCCAGATGACCCAAATTAAAACCTGACCTAGATTTCATCAATGTAATTATTCTGACCAAATTTCATGAAGATCAATTGAAAAATACAGCCTCTATCGCATATACAAGCTTTTCCTTTGATTTGACCTAGTGACCTATTTTTTGACCCCAGATGACCCATATTCAAACTTGACTTTAATTTTATCAAGGCAACCATTCTGACCAAAATTCATGAAGATCAATTGAAAAATACAGCCTCTATCGCATACACAAGGTTTTTCTTTGATTTGACCTAGTGACCTAGTTTTTGACCCCAGATGACCCTTTTTCAAACCCGGCCTAGATTTCATTAAGGTAATCATTCTGACCAAAATTCATGAAGATTAATTGAAAAATACAGCCTCTATCGCATACACAAGGTTTTTCTTTGATTTGACCTAGTGACCTAGTTTTTTAACCCAGATGACCTATTTTTGAACTCAGCCTAGATTTCATCAAGGTCATCATTCTGACCAAAATTCATGAAGATTAATTGAAAAATACAACCTTTCTAGCATACACAAGGTTTTTCTTTGATTTGACCTAGTGACCAAGTTTTTGATCCCAGATGACCCATTTTCAAACCCAGCCTAGATTTCATCAAGGTCATCATTCTGACCAAATTTCATGAAGATCAGTTGAAAAATAGCCTCTATCGCATACACAAGCTAAATGTTGACAGACGACAGACGACAGAGTCGAGTGATCAGAAAAACTCACCTGAGCATTGCTTTCTCAGGTGAGCTGAAAAACAATAGGTGTCATTTACTGACCACAGGAAATGACCATTTACCTACTGACCCCCAAAATGAAAGGGGTGATCTATTGACTACAGGCAATTATACATTGTCTGACCACTGTATGACCAAACCTTCTCTTGTTACTGATTAAAAACCAAGTATTCTACAGGCAGACAGACAGACAAACAATACAACAGAAAAAGAGCAAATCAATATCCCCCTCTTCTCTGAAGAGAGATTGGGCGTGGGGTGGCCATAAATATGTTAATGCAGGATGATGGACATAGAATGGTGAACTTACATTTGTTCTGTGTCTTCAGTAGAGAAAATATGTTTACATTCTACAGAAACTCTATGATTGTAATGTAACAGCAAGTGGGATACTGGTTAATGATAACTGTATGATTGTAATGTAACAGCAAGTGGGATACTGGTGAATGATAACTGTATGATTGTAATGTAACAGCATGTGGGATACTGGTGAATGATAACTGTATGATTGTAATGTAACAGCATGTGGGATACTGGTGAATGATAACTGTATGATTGTAATGTAACAGCAAGTGGGATACTGGTGAATGATAACTGTATGATTGTAATGTAACAGCATCTGGGATACTGGTGAATGATAACTGTATGATTGTAATGTAACAGCAAGTGGGATACTGGTGAATGATAACTGTATGATTGTAATGTAACAGCAAGGGGATACTGGTGAATGTATAACTGTAATGATTGTAATGTAAACAGCATGTGGGATACTGGTGAATGATAACTGTATGATTGTAATGTAACAGCAAGTGGGATACTGGTGAATGATAACTGTATGATTGTAATGTAACAGCATGTGGGATACTGGTGAATGATAACTCTATGATTGTAATGTAACAGCATGTGGGATACTGGTGAATGATAACTGTATGATTGTAATGTAACAGCAAGTGGGATACTGGTGAATGATAACTGTATGATTGTAATGTAACAGCAAGTGGGATACTGGTGAATGATAACTGTATGATTGTAATGTAACAGCAAGTGGGATACTGGTGAATGATAACTGTATGATTGTAATGTAACAGCAAGAGGGATACTGGTGAATGATAACTGTATGATTGTAATGTAACAGCATGTGGGATACTGGTGAATGATAACTCTATGATTGTAATGTAACAGCAAGTGGGATACTGGTGAATGATAACTCTATGATTGTAATGTAACAGCAAGTGGGATACTGGTGAATGATAACTGTATGATTGTAATGTAACAGCAAGTGGGATACTGGTGAATGATAACTGTATGATTGTAATGTAACAGCAAGTGGGATACTGGTGAATGATAACTGTATGATTGTAATGTAACAGCAAGTGGGATACTGGTGAATGATAACTGTATGATTGTAATGTAACAGCATGTGTATGGGATATAAATATGTTTTTTTGGACGATTTTACCGATACTGATAATTCAGAAACGAGGTAAACGTAATAGGTGGAACAGACTTTAGTGAATGATAACTGTATGATTGTAATGTAACAGCATGTGGGATACTAGTGAATGATAACTGTAAGATTGTAATGTAACAGCATGTGGGATACTAGTGAATGATAACTGTATGATTGTAATGTAACAGCATGTGGGATACTAGTGAATGATAACTGTATGATTGTAATGTAACAGCATGTGGGATACTAGTGAATGATAACTGTATGATTGTAATGTAACAGCATGTGGGAATACTAGTGAATGATAACTCTCTGATTGTAATGTAACAGCATGTAGGATACTAGTGAATGATAAACTGTATGATTGTAATGTAACAGCATGTGGGATATTAGTGAATGATAACTGTATGATTGTAATGTAACAGCATGTGGGATACTAGTGAATGATAAACTGTATGATTGTAATGTAACAGCATGTGGGATATTAGTGAATGATAACTGTATGATTGTAATGTAACAGCATGTGGGATACTAGTGAATGATAACTGTATGATTGTAATGTAACAGCATGTGGGATACTAGTGAATGATAACTGTATGATTGTAATGTAACAGCATGTGGGATACTAGTGAATGATAACTGTATGATTGTAATGTAACAGCATATGGGAATACTAGTGAATGATAACTCTCTGATTGTAATGTAACAGCATGTGGGATACTAGTGAATGATAAACTGTATGATTGTAATGTAACAGCATGTGGAATACTAGTGAATGATAACTCTATGATTGTAATGTAACAGCATGTGGGATACTAAAGTCTGTTCCATTCCAAAGGTTTACCCCAACTTTGGTGACACATGACAAAACTACGACACTTACCGGCAAAGTAAACATGGTTTGATAAACTAAAAAAAAGTCACCCTCGAGAAATTTAACGATTTTTTTTCTGCTTTGCCAAATATCCAAATAAATGACAAATTTATATTTTCAACGGCAGTCTCCCATTGTAATTTCTTGTCGCCATTGGAGTTTGCTCTCTAAATTTGGAGTATTACGGGAAAATTCACGTGAATTTTATCGGGAGCGATTCAAGACTCATTTCGTTTATGAATGCATGAGTGAAATGAAATGTTGTATTTAAAAAAAAAGCTATAGGCCTAACAATGAACACATTATTTAGATCTAACAAAAATGTAAATTGACTCACTTTTAACAAAGTTATATACACTCCAAAATTCTTCCAAGTCTTCAGTAGCTCTATCCAATCCTTGATGAGTAAATTGTAAACAAACAAGCTCTTTTAAACATCGGTGAAATTCAGGCATCAATCGCACCATGCCCTTGAAACAATGACTTGTTCAAAATAACATCATTTCCAAACGCATGGTTCAAAGATAACCTGTATTTTAGCATCCTTACTGAAGTATTTACAGTCCGCCACATATCCAATTTCTTTCACAATGGTCAGTTTTGAACTTCAATAAACAATATTCACCGGTTGTGTATGCAAGAGAATTCTTTTTCTCCGAAAGAAACTTGTGACGTATTAGACAAATGACGTAATCTTGCTGTGGCCATATGCAGATTTATACGAGGCGCACAAGGGAAATATTACCTCCAGGTTTAAATACACAATCAGCTGATAGAAGATAGAAATCTTGACGTATCTATGTCACGCTAGAATTATACTTTACTTCTTGAAATATATATTTAAACAATGCTTAATTGTTTATTGTTTTATCAACCTATCTATTTTATTTCATTTCTTTTTTAAATTTTGCTGTTTATATGGAAGCATCTCCTTTTTCTTTTAAGCTCGTGACTTACTCTTGATCCGAGGGCTGCTAATTTAGATTTCTTTTAAAGCGAAATCGGACCGCGAACCCATTCTCTCTATTTATTGTTATCAAATCTATCATTATTATTATACCAGATTTATATTTGACTTAAATAACTTGTATGAACGATCCAGAGAGCAGTCATAGAGCCTACTCGGAATTTGAAGTTATTTGTAATGGCGATTCCAGAATTAAATTTATGGGGGGAGGGGCGGTGTCGGACGGCAACCGAATCTTTTAATGACGGGTGGTGGGTTCCATAGGAAAATCATAATTATGGGTGGTGGGGTCCATCCAAAAATCATAATTATGGGTGGTGGTCCTCACAAAAACCGTCTTTATGGGTGATGGGTTAATTGTAAAAATGTATAAAATATGGGTGGATGGGTGTTTGATCACCTCTATTAATTAATTACGGACGTTTTCCTTTCTTTTTAACTATAAGTTGCTACTTTAATGAACGCAATTTTGACATTACCGATCTAAGAAATATTATCTTTTTTGATAAATTTCTGTTCATTAAGCATTTCTTTTTTTTTCTGTCTCATTCCCTTTGAATTTGAAGTCTTGGTCATGCTTTTAGCGTCCTTAATTAATCGCTGGAAGTATGTCAGTCAACATTTCCTGACGTAATAGAATCATGTCACCGATTATGTACTGTATCTCGCACTTGTGCAGAAGTGTATAAAATCCGTGGAGACTGATTGATACCTCACTTTTCCCGCCTTTCATTCACACTCGTGTATTCTGTCTGGCTCGTTACGCGTATAAATATTTTTTGTTATGCCACGGACATAGTTTCAGAAATGAAATCGAGGCAGGCCGAAAGGAAAACATGCGTGAATTGAGTAAAAATCTTAGCATGAGGATCACTGTTCCCAAAATTAGTCGAATTTTCCATGCACGCATAGATACTTAAAACAGGCGTACAGAATCCACGCGCAATTCCACACAAAATCGTATATTAGTAAGAAGTACCGATTTCATTATCCGCTGCCGACGTAAATGTCACATCGTCATCATCTATATTAAGGACATACCTGACACAGGTATTTCAATATATTTGTGAAGCACTAGCCGATTCGGATTTGTTTACAATAAAATGCTAAGTCGCTAAGAAAACCCACATCAATATTCATTCACGTCTATAATTAATTATGGGAAGTCACTAATGTCGCACACAATCATATTTGAAATGTATTCTTTACTAATATGTAGTTTGAAATATTTAAACTGTTGCACACGCTGTTTGTCTATTTTTCTTTCGAATTGTTCGGTTAAATCGCTTATGCAAATCGCGAACATCAATTTCTTCTTTCTCAAAGCCAGCATCGTAAAAAGAAAACCTTTTTAAAACTTAGTTTACGTTGAAGTAAAAAAAAAATTGACGTGCAAAATATTTCATATCTTTTCCGAAACATTACCTGTCTTTACTATTTCTTTCATAGTTAAACAGTATGTGGCCAAAAAAATCACAAGTAGTTACTTTAGCATTTAGCCATTTAAAGGCACTGACATCTAGATTTTTTCTTAAAGTTTGGTCAGATTTTGAATATATGAACACGAGGTTGTGTTGCTAATCTGTTTCAGAATGCCAAATTAAGAGATAAAAACATGCTCGAGTCGGGGATCGAACCCGGGCCGCCGCCGCGATAAAAATTTCCCTGGGGTCGTGACCAATACACCACGGAGGAATATTTAAATAAATATAAAGCTTTATGATTAAGGCAGTTTACCTCCAGTATCCCGTTATTTTGAATAAATCGCCAAAAAAAAAAAAAAAAAAATAATAATAATCCTTATGTGTTTCTGTAACATAATCTGTCATTAACTATTAAAACTTTCATGAGAAATTTAGCAATAATTTTCTGATATCTATTTTTTTGTTGTTGTCATACTTTCTGGGGATCAGTGCTTTTAAAACAAATTTAGTAAAACATATACTGCGTGCAATTATTTTGAAAACGGGCTAAATTTCCTTAACCCACCGGCTTAGCTCAGTAGGAAGAGCGTTGGTCTACAGATCGCGGGATCCTCGGACGGGGCGTATGTTCTCCGTGACGATTTGACGATCTGATAATTCATATGGGGAAGTTGGCAGTTACTTGCGGAGAACAGGTACTGGTACAGAATCCAGGAACACTGGTTAGGCTAACTGCCCGCCGTTACATGACTGAAATACTTTTGAAAAACGACGTTGAACCCAAAGCCAAACAAACAAAAACAAATTTCCATAAATCATGTCCAAAGAAATTACAAGCCTTGTCGGCGTCAGGGAATGATACTAGTTTTAATGACTCAACACGATTCTTCCGAAACCATATTTCTGTAGAACCTGTGCTAGATCGATATATACATTTTCGTACATTGTTCGGCAGATGTTGAACACAACGTTAAGATGGAAACGGGAATAGTAACATAATGAAAATCCAGCTTAAATATACGTAAATATCGGGCCATCGTATACAACATAATGAATTTCTCCATAGAACCGGAAGCAAACGTTTCTTCTTCGTATTTTGGCGGGAAAACTGCATTGCCTTCCATGATGCTCCTTCGGAAATGACCGTGTGCTTATGGAAAATTACGTGTTGGCGTTATATTTTCGCGTCACCAGAAACGTTAAGTACTATGTTGAAACTATCATGTAATTGTAAACAAAATGCACTACAACAAAATGAAAATGCATGCTTTAGAGCTCGAATTTTTATATTGTGCCTGTACGTCCGTGACAGACTCTGAAATGTCTGTATTTATAATATTTTTCATTCGAGTTTCAGTGACAGAAAAATTAATATAAGAATAATGCCCATGTGTTCTCAAAATAACGAGACGTTCGCACGCACATTTGTTTGGGTTTTTTTTAGAAATCACCTTGTTTTTTGTGTTTGTTTCTTTCTATTTTCTTATTTATTTATTTTATTTATTTATTTATTTTTCATTTTGAGGTGGCCTGTCACGAATTCCCCCAAGAATTAACATAATACAATAACAAACACAGTCTTTTCAAATATTAACTCGGGCATTTTAATTTTGAGTTAACCCCTAGTTTATTGCGCTACGGGCGCCGCCATATTAGAAAGTCGACGTAACGTCATATAGCATTACGGTCTATGGGGAAAAAAGAAAAATCCAAATTTATTTCTTTAATATATACTTTATTAAAAACATGAAAAAAAGGTCTAGAGATATTGATGTATGGGATATAAATATGTTTTTTTGGACGATTTTACCGATACTGATAATTCAGAAACGAGGTAAACGTAATAGGTGGAACAGACTTTAGTGAATGATAACTGTATGATTGTAATGTAACAGCATGTGGGATACTAGTGAATGATAACTGTATGATTGTAATGTAACAGCATGTGGGATACTAGTGAATGATAACTGTAAGATTGTAATGTAACAGCATGTGGGATACTAGTGAATGATAACTGTAAGATTGTAATGTAACAGCATGTGGGATACTGGTGAATGATAACTGTAAATTTGTAATGTAACAGCATGTGGGATACTGGTGAATGATAACTGTTAGACTGTAATGTAACAGCATGTGGGAATACTAGTGAATGATAACTCTCTGATTGTAATGTAACAGCATGTGGGATACTAGTGAATGATAACTGTATGATTGTAATGTAACAGCATGTGGGATACTAGTGAATGATAACTGTAAGATTGTAATGTAACAGCATGTGGGATACTAGTGAATGATAACTGTATGATTGTAATGTAACAGCATGTGGGATACTAGTGAATGATAACTGTATGATTGTAATGTAACAGCATGTGGGATACTAGTGAATGATAACTGTAAGATTGTAATGTAACAGCATGTGGGATACTAGTGAATGATAACTGTATGATTGTAATGTAACAGCATGTGGGATACTAGTGAATGATAACTGTATGATTGTAATGTAACAGCATGTGGGATACTAGTGAATGATAACTGTATGATTGTAATGTAACAGCATGTGGGATACTAGTGAATGATAACTGTATGATTGTAATGTAACAGCATGTGGGATACTAGTGAATGATAACTGTATGATTGTAATGTAACAGCATGTGGGATACTAGTGAATGATTTCATAGTACAAGTAGCAGTTCCAATATATGGGATGGCATCAAGTTGTAATGAATTGTTACATTAAACACTATTTGTGATATTGCTGGACAGGTACATATTGCAGCTCACCGCATCCTGTCACTTCTACAACACTTGGTATTACCACTATCGCATCCTGTCACTTTTACAACACTTGGTATTACCACTATCGCATCCTGTCACTTTTACAACACTTGGTATTACCACTATCGCATCCTGTCACTTTTACAACACTTGGTATTACCACTTTATCCTGTCACTTTTACAACACTTGGTATTACCACTATCGCATCCTGTCACTTTTACAACACTTGGTATTACCACTATCGCATCCTGTCACTTTTACAACACTTGGTATTACCACTATCGCATCCTGTCACTTTTACAACACTTGGTATTACCACTTTATCCTGTCACTTTTACAACACTTGGTATTACCACTATCGCATCCTGTCACTTTTACAACACTTGGTATTACCACTATCAGTTTCATTATGTTATCAAGTTATAATGAACACTGCACATTCTCATGCTGAGCCAGGTTTCAATATGCACGAGATCATGTTAATTTGAAATGAATCATTTCATTATTTTGAAACTATTCACATTATAGCGCAATAAGTTTAACACACCACCTTTGTATAAACTGACATCTAGATGACAATTCAGTGGACAACTACACTGCTTTGAAATGCACTGCACTGAATGGATTGTTAATGGATAGGATGCATATTTAGTCATTTTGGAGGTTCAGCTATCAAGATACCATGCCTGTAACAATACAGCAGACAGAACACATAGCCCACAGCACATCTAATCACCCTAAACTGTAATTTCAATGCTGCACATATATAAGCCAAAATTGTACAACAATTTAGAATTCATTTAACATATACAATATACAGTTTTTCTTCTCTGCAACCATGTTTCATAAATCAGCAGTGGCATATGTCTTTTTTTTACAGACTGAGACCGGAGAAGCTATATATTCTAACTGGGACCAGAGAAGCTATATATTCTAACTGGGACCAGAGAAGCTATATATTCTAACTGGGACCAGAGAAGCTATAAGCTATATATTCTAACTGGGACCAGAGAAGCTATATATTCTAACTGGGACCAGAGAAGCTATAAGCTATATATTCTAACTGGAACCAGAGAAGCTATATATTCTAACTGGGACCAGAGAAGCTATATATTCTAACTGGGACCAGAGAAGCTATATATTCTAACTGGGACCTGAGAAGCTATATATTCTAACTGGCACCAGAGAAGCTATATATTCTAACTGGGACCTGAGAAGCTATATATTCTAACTGGGACCAGAGAAGCTATATATTCTAACTGGGACCAGAGAAGCTATATATTCTAACTGGGACCAGAGAAGCTATATATTCTAACTGGGACCTGAGAAGCTATATATTCTAACTGGGACCAGAGAAGCTATATATTCTAACTGGGACCTGAGAAGCTATATATTCTAACTGGGACCAGAGAAGCTATATATTCTAACTGGGACCAGAGAAGCTATATATTCTAACTGGGACCAGAGAAGCTATATATTCTAACTGGGACCTGAGAAGCTATATATTCTAACTGGGACCAGAGAAGCTATATATTCTAACTGGGACCTGAGAAGCTATATATTCTAACTGGGACCAGAGAAGCTATAAGCTATATATTCTAACTGGGACCTGAGAAGCTATATATTCTAACTGGGACCAGAGAAGCTATATATTCTAACTGGGACCAGAGAAGCTATATATTCTAACTGGGACCTGAGAAGCTATATATTCTAACTGGGACCAGAGAAGCTATAAGCTATATATTCTAACTGGGATCAGAGAAGCTATATATTCTAACTGGGACCAGAGAAGCTATATATTCTAACTGGGACCAGAGAAGCTATATATTCTAACTGGGACCTGAGAAGCTATATATTCTAACTGGGACCTGAGAAGCTATATATTCTAACTGGGACCTGAGAAGCTATATATTCTAACTGGGACCTGAGAAGCTATATATTCTAACTGGGACCAGAGAAGCTATATATTCTAACTGGGACCAGAGAAGCTATATATTCTAACTGGGACCAGAGAAGCTATATATTCTAACTGGGACCAGAGAAGCTATATATTCTAACTGGGACCTGAGAAGCTATATATTCTAACTGGGACCAGAGAAGCTATATATTCTAACTGGGACCAGAGAAGCTATATATTCTAACTGGGACCAGAGAAGCTATATATTCTAACTCTGAATGTCAAATGGATCATGAGGAAACATTGAATGTATAGGACAATGTAAATATATCATAAATATACGGTGTATGCGAAACAAGAGATCACAGAGTGATCTTGGCGCCCCCCATTGAGCCATTTATGAATGTTCCAAATTTCAAGACTAGCTCAAGGTCAAAGTTCATTTTGGTACACAAAACTGTGCATGTGGTTCATGCATGTGGTCCAAATTTGAAAGCTGTAGCTTAAGAAATGTGAAAGTAGGTCACTAGATCAATTTCAAGTTCAAAGTTCATTTCGGTACAAAAAACTACGCATGTGCTTCAAATTCGAAGGCTGTAGCTTGAGAAATGTGAAAGTAGGTACTAGGTAAAAATCAAGGTCAAATTTCAATTCAGAACACAAAATTATGCATGTGGTCCAAATTTGAGCTTGAGAAATGTAAAAGTAGGTCACTAGGTCAATCTCAAGGTTAAAGTTCATTTTGGTACACAAAACTATGCATGTGGTCCAAATTTGAAGCCTGTAGCTTCAGAAATGTGAAAGTAGGTCATTAGGTCAATCTCATGGTCAAAGTTCATTTTGGTACACAAAAGTATGCATGTGGTCCAAATTTGAAGGCTGTAACTTGAGATATGTGGAAGTAGGTCACTAGGTCAAAATCAAGGTCAAATTTCATTTCGGAACACAAAACTATGCATGTGGTCCAAATTTGAAGCCAGTGCCTTAAAAAATGTGAAAGTAGGTCACTAAGTCAATGTCAAGGTCAAAGTTTATTTCGGTACACAAACCTATGCATGTGGTCCAAATTTGAAGGCTGTAGCTACAGAAATGTGAAAGTAGGTCACTAGGTCAATCTCAAGGTCAAAGTTCATTTCGGTACACAAACCTATGCATGTGGTCCAAATTTGAAGGCTGTAGCTACAGAAATGTGAAAGTAGGTCACTAGGTCAATCTCAAGGTCAAAGTTCATTTTGGTACACAAAACTATGCATGTGGTCCAAATTTGAAGGCTGTAGCTCGATAAATGTGGAAGTAGGTCACTAGGTCAAAATCAAGGTCAAATTTCATTTCGGAACACAAAACTATGCATGTGGTCCAAATTTGAAGCCTGTACCTTCAAAAATGTCAAGTAGGTCACTAGGTCAATGTCAAGGTCAAAGTTCATTTCGGTACACAAACCTATGCATGTGGTCCAAATTTGAAGGCTGTATCTACAGAAATGTGAAAGTAGGTCACTAGGTCAAGATCAAGGTCAACTCATGTCAAGGTTCATCTAGCCACTCAAAACTATACATGTGGTCCAAATTTGAATGTTGTAGGTTATGGACAAGATTTTTAAAGTTTTTCCCTAGATATAAGTCTATATAAACCATGTGACCCTGGAGGTGAGGCCATATTTGACCCTAGGGGGATAATTTGAACAAACTGGGTAGAGAACCATTAGATGATGCTACATTACAAATATCAAAGCCCTAGGCTTTGTGGTTTTAGACAAGAAGATTTTCAAAGTTTTTCCTTATATAAGTCTATGTAAACAATGTGACCCCCAGGGCGGGGCCATATTTGACCCTAGGGGAATAATTTGGAAAATCTTGGTAGAGGACTGCTAGATGATGCTACATACCAAATATCAAAGCCCTATGCCCTGTGGTTTTGAACAAGAAGATTTTCAAAGTTTTTCCCTATATAAATCTATGTAAATTATGAAAATAAACAAAGGGCCATAACTCACTCAAAAATTGTTGAACTAGTCTGATTTTTTTTTTTTTTGGGGGGGGGGGGGGGGGGGGGGGGGGGGGGCAAAACTAGGGTACCAATGCATCATTCTGACAAAGTTTGGTCAAAATCCTCCCAGTAGTTTCTGAGGAGATGCGATAACGAAAAATTGTTAACGGATGGACGGGCCACGGACGCAGAGTGATTTGAATAGCCCACCATCTGATGATGGTGGGCTAATGATAGCTCATTATTTAATACAACCGACCTTTGTTCTCACAAACCTTTTTAGTGCACCTTCTGGTGGATTAAAAACTTTCTTTTCATCTTCCATTTCTTCCCTACTTCCCAATTTTCCCACACTTCTGTCCTCTATAGTCTGGTCATATACACCTGGTACCCTGGACAAGCCATCAGTACCTTCATTTAGTGGCATACCATCATATAAATGATCCTCTATACTGTATTCTACCTCTTCATCATTTTCACTGTTATATTCAAGTACATCAGGTAAGGATTTTCTAGGTTCATATTTATCAGTTTTACTAACACTTGCTGTATTTGGTAAGGAAAGACGATGCTTTGATAAATATTCTGGATTATCCAATGTCCTTATCTGATCAACTTTGATTGCTACAGCATCAGAAAGGTCTGCTACAACAATGTCAGATTTTGGAGGACTAAGGCTTAGCTGTGGTTTTAATCTATCAGATTCTAAATGTTTCTTTGTTTTATTTTTAGACTTCAACATTTCTTTCACACTGTATCTCTCTTCAGTAATTTCTGGCTTCACATCCTTAATATCACACTGGTTTTCTATTCCTAGCTCATTAAGCAATTTTTGTGATGCATCCAGTAATTCATTAGTTTCTGCTGTACTCATTCCATTCATATCATCACTTAAAGTGTCATTATTTGTATCATTATCAATACCATTATTTGGACTGTCCCCTTTGTCTGTAACATTTGCAACATCTTCTGGAATGGCAATTTTATCTGCCAAACTCTCTAGTTTTTCAACAGTTATCACATCAACCTTATTTAATTTGTCTGGCTCTTCAGGTATCTGTTCTGTATGTGGAATAATTTCTGTATCTAAATAACTGTTCAAAATGGCTTCTTCTTTAGCTTCTCTGTTTATTGAATCTAATCTCTTAAGTCTCCCAAAAACATGTTTTTCATTTTGACACTTCTTCACTGGACTTTTATAGAACTCTTCTGAACTTTCTTCTAAATCATGATTTTGTGTAATGCTATTTTCTTTCATATCCTCTTTAAAGTTAGATAAAGCGAAATCTTTCTCAATTTCTTCTTCACCAAAGTTTTCACTATCAGTATAGTTTACTGCATTAGTTTCATCTATTTTCTGAGTAATAATACTTTCCTCTTGTCTTAATATTTCCTCACTTTCAGGAGTTTTGCAAGAAGAAGGTGACGCTGTTTGCAGACCATACTTTTCAACGTAAGCTGCAGGGCTAAGGTTCATGTGAGGAAGATCTGGTGCAGACATATGACTAGAACTGGAGCAATCGGACATGGGCCTTTTCACATTCCTTGATATGCTTTTTAACTCTTCAACATCTTTTGAAGTAAATTCTGAAGATGAAACATAGTAGCTGGAATCAAATGGGCGTCCAAATTTAGGCTGTTCCATAGGGTTATATGGGGAATCTCCGATGTCCAAGTTGATACTAATCTCACCTGACCTTGATTTATTTTGTATAACTTCAACAACTGTTTCAGAATCTTTTTCTTGATGACTGTATTTTGAAGGTTTAGGCTTTGGTCCTGTAATAAAAGACAATTTAGGCTTAGACAGAAGAGAAACTTAAAATAATTTATTGTTTCTTTGTATTCAGAATACAAACATTTTATCAAGTATTTCAGCTAGGAGTCACTAGATCAGTGCAGCAACATTTTATAAAGTGTATAAGCTACACAGCCACCAGATCAGTATAGCAACATTTTATCAAGTGTTTCAGGTCACACACCAGTAAATATAATTCCCTACATATTCTATGTAAAACAGACATCTTTTAAACAACATAAATTTACCAAACATAGCTAGACCCATTTCAGAGAACAAATCCTTACCTCATTTTAAAGAATTATGATAAAAACAAGAGGGCCAAGATAGCCCAAGGTCGCTCACCTGTGTAACATACCATAACAGTGTAAAAATGTTTTACCTAGTGATTTCATGGAGACAAATATTCTGACCAATTTTCATTAAGATTGGACCAAAAAACCTGGCCTCTTGAGTGTAAACTAGCATTTTCTTTGATTTGACCTAGTGACCTAGTTTTTTACATGACCCAAATTCGAACTTGTCCAAAATTTCATGAAAACAAATCTTCTGACAAAGTTTCGGGAAGACTGGAGCAAAAAAGTGGCCTCTAGAGTGTATACAACCTTTTCCTATGATTTGACCTAGTGACCTAGTTTTTGACCCCATGTGACCCAGATTTGAAATCGTCAAGACTTTATGTAACAAACATTCTGAGACAAGCACAAGAGCTGTCATGGACTGCTGCTCGATATTCTCAGGTTGTGTAATATAAGCAATGAGTAAACTTAACATTACATAGCATATTCTAAGTCGAAAAGGGGCCATAATTCAGTCAAAATGCTTGATAGAGTTGCCTCCTCCTTTTTACAGACTGGGGTCATGATGGTAAACAAGTATGCAAAATATGAAAGCAAAATCTCAATGGACTTTGAAAATATTTGGGGTGGTATGCAAACTTTAACATTTATTCTAAGTCGAAAAGGGGCCATAATTCAGTCAAAATGTTTGATAGAGTTGCCTCCTCCTTTTTACAGACTGGGGTCATGATGATAAATAAGTATGCAAAATATGAAAGCAATATCTCAATGGACTTTGAAAATATTTGGGGTGGTACGCAAACTTTAACATTTATTCTAAGTCGAAAAGGGGCCATAATTCAGTCAAAATGCTTGATAGAGTTGCCTCCTCCTTTTTACAGACTGGGGTCATGATGGTAAACAAGTATGCAAAATATGAAAACAATATCTCAATAGACTTTGAAAATATTTGGGGTGGTACGCAAACTTTAACATTTGTGTGACGCTCACGCACAGGCCGACTCCGGGGCAAGTAGGATAGCGAATAGTGGAGCTAAAAATGTGCCCCTAGGGTGTGAACAAGCTTATTCTTTTATTTGACCTGGTGACCTTGTTTTTGACCCCACATGACCTAAATAACAAGAGGACCATGATGGTCCTGAATCGCTCACCTCTTCCCACATGACCCAGTTTTGAGTATGACGTCGTTTTTTCTATTATTTGACATAGTGACCTAGTTTTGAACTTGACCTAAGTATTATCAAGATAAAAATTCTGACCAATTTTCATGAAGATCCATTGAAAAATATGGTCTCTAGAGAGGTCACAATGTTTTTCTATTATTTGACCTATTGACCTAGTTTTTGAAGGTACGTTACCCTGTTTTGAACTTTACCTAGATATCATCAAGGTGAACATTCTCACTAATTTTCATGAAGATCTCATGAAAAATATGGCCTCTAGAGAGGTCACAAGGTTTTTCTATTTTTATACCTACTGGCCTAGTTTTTGAGCGCGCATGACCCAGTTTCGAAACTGATCTAGATATCATCAAGGTGAACATTCAGATCAATTTTCATGAAGATCCATTGCAAAATATGGCCTCTAGAGAGGTCAAAAGATTTTAATAATTTTAGACCTACTGACCTAGTTTTTGACCGCAGTTGACCCAGTTTCAAACTTGACCTAGATATCATCAAGATGAACTATCAGACAAACTTCCATACAGATCCCATTAAAAGTATGGCCTCTAGAGAGGTCACAAGGTTTTTATATTATTTGACCTACTGACCTAGTTTTTTAAGGCACGTGACCCAGTTTCAAACTTGACCTAGATATCATCAAGGTGAACATTCTGACCAATTTTTATGGAGATCCATTCACAAGTATGGCCTCTAGATAGGTCACAAGGTTTTTCTATTTTTAGACCTACTGTTCTAGTTTTTGACCGCACATGACCCTGTTTCGAACTTGACCTAGATATCATCAAGATGAACATTCAGACCAATTTTCATACAGATTCCATGAAAAATATGGCCTTTAGAGAGGTCACAAGGTTTTTCTATTTTTAGACCTACTGTTCTAGTTTTTGACCGCACATGACCCTGTTTCGAACTTGACCTAGATATCATCAAGATGAACATTCAGACCAATTTTCATACAGATCCCATGAAAAATATGGCCTTTAGAGAGGTCACAAGGTTTTTCTATTATTTGACCTACTGACCTAGTTTTTGAGGGCACGTGACCCACTTTCGAACCTGACCTAGATATCATCAAGATGAACATTCAGACCAACTTTCATACAGATCCCATGAAAAATATGGCCTCTAGAGAGGTCACAAGGTTTTTCTATTATTTGACCTACTGACCTAGTTTTTGATGGCACGTGACCCACTTTCGAACCTGACCTAGATATCATCAAGATGAACATTCTGACCAATTTTCATGAAGATCTCATGAAATATATGGCCTCTAGAGAGGTCACAAGGTTTTTCTATTTTTAGACCTACTGACCTAGTTTTTGACCGCACGTGACCCAGTTTTGAACTTGACCTAGATATCATCAAGATGAACACTCAGACCAACTTCCATACAGATCCCATGAAAAATATGGCCTTTAGAGAGGTCACAAGGTTTTTCATTTATTTGACCTACTGACCTAGTTTTTGAAGGCACGTGACCCAGTTTCAAACTTGACCTAGATATCATCAAGGTGAACGTTCTGACCAATTTTCATGAAGATCTTATGAAATATATGGCCTCTAGAGAGGTCACAAGGTTTTTCTATTTTTAGACCTACTGACCTAGTTTTTGACGGCACGTGACCCAGTTTCGAACCTGACCTAGATATCATCAAGGTGAACACTCTGACCAATTTTCATGAAGATCTTGTGAAATATATGGCCTCTAGAGAGGTCACAAGGTTTTCCTATTTTTAGACCTACTGACCTAGTTTTTGAAGGCACGTGACCCAATTTCGAAATTGACCTAGATATCATCAAAATGAACATTCTGACCATTTTTCATAAAGATCCCATGAAAAATGTGACCTCTAGAGTGGTCACAAGCAAAAGTTTACGGACGCACGGAAGTAGGCGCGCACGGACGGACGACGGACACCGCGCGATCACAAAAGCTCACCTTGTCACTTTGTGACAGGTGAGCTAAAAATTCATACGATATTTCATGCAGAAAAACATTCTGATCAAGTTTCATGCACATCAAATGAACAAGAGGTTTAACAAGCTTTTCCTTTGATTTGGCTGGGTGACCTAGTTTTTGACCCCATATGACCCAGTTTCAAACTTGACCTAGGAATCATCAAGATAAACATTCTGACCAAGTTTCATGAAGATAGGGTCATAAATGTGGCCTCAAGTGTTAACAAGCTTTTCCTTTGGTTTGTCCTGATGACCTAGTTTCTGACCCCGTACGTCCCAGTTTCAAACTTGGCCTAGAAATCATCAAGATAAACATTCTGACCAAGTTTCACGAAGATAGGATCATAAATGTGGCCTCTAGCTTGTTAACAAGCTTTTCCTTTGATTTGACCTGATGACCTAGTTTTTGACCCGACATGATCCAGTTTCGATCCAGGCCTAGAGATCATTAAGATAATCATTCTGTGCAAGTTTGTATCAAATAAAGCATAAATGAAACCTCTATATGGCTGAAAGGGCCAAAATAGAAAATTTTGCCGCTTTCAGGGGCAGTAACTCCAGAACCATGATGGAATCTAGCCTGTTTTCGAAAGGAACCGAGATCTTATTGTGACTTAAGTTGTGTGTAAGTGTGGTTAAAATCAAATATAAAATGTCACTTCTATTGTGTTCACAAGGAAAAAATTATCAAATTTTGGCTCTTTTAGAGGTCAATCAGGGGCCGTAACTCCGGAACCTATGATTGGATCTGACAGATTCATCATTGAATCCAAGAACCAAGACATTATGCCGATACAAGTTGTGTGCAAGTTTGATTAAAGTTGATTGCAAAATGTGGTCTCAAGCCAAAAATAGCAAATTTTGGCCCTTTAAGGGGCCATAACTCTGGAACCCATGAAGGGATCTGGCCAGTTTTTGAAAGCAACCGAGATATTATGCAAATACAAGTTGTGTGCAAGTTTGATTAAAATCAAATATAAAATGTGGTCTCTATCATGTTCACAGGGAAATTATGGACGGACGGACGGATGAAGGGCAATCAAAAAACCTCACCCAGTCACTACGTGACAGGTGAGCTAATGATATACAAGAGGACCATGATGGTCCTGAATCGCTCACCTGTCCCCACATGACCCAGTTTTGAACTGAGTATTACATCGTTTTTTTCTATTATTTGACATAGTGACCTAGTATTTGAGCTCATGTGACCCAGTTCTGAACTTGACCTAGATATCGAGATAAAAATTCTGACCAAGTTTCATGAAGATCCATTGAAAAATATGGCCTCTAGAGAGGTCACAAGGTTTTTCTATTATCTGACCTAATGACCTAGTTTTTGAAGGCACTTGACCCAGTTTCGAACTTGACCTAGATACCATCAAGGTGAACATTCTCACCAATTTTCATGAAGATCTCATGAAAAATATCGCCTCTAGAGAGGTCACAAGGTTTTTCTATTAATTGACCTAAGGACCTAGTTTTTAAAGGCACGTGACCCAGTTTCGAAATTGACCTAGATATCATCAAGGTGAACATTCTGACCAATTTTCATGAAGATCTCATGAAAAGTATGGCCTCTAGAGAGGTCACAAGGTTTTTCTATTTTTAGACCTAATGACCTAGTTTTTGACCACACGTCATCCACTTTCAAACTTGACCAAGATATCATCAAGGTGAACATTCTGACTAATTTTCATGAAGATCCATTGAAAAATAAGGCCTCTAGAGAGGTCACATGGTTTTTCTATTCTTAGACCTAATGACCTAGTTTTTGACCGCATGTGACCCACTTTCAAACTTGACCTAGATATCATCAAAGTGAACATTCAGACTAACTTTCATGAAGATCCATGGAAAAATATGGCCTCTAGAGAGGTCACAAAGTTTTTCTATTTTTAGACCTAATGACCTAGTTTTGGACCGCACGTAACCCAGTTTTGAACTTGACCTAGATATCATCAAGGTGAACATTCTGACTAACTTTCATGAAGATCCATTGAAAAATATGGCCTCTAGAGAGGTCACAAAGTTTTTCTATTTTTAGACCTACTGACCTAGTTTTTGACCGCACATGACCCTCTTTAGAACATGGCCTAGATATCATCAAGATGAACATTCTGACCAATTTTCATGAAGATCCATTGAAAAATATGGCCTCTAGGGAGGTCACAAGGTTTTTCTATTTTTAGACCTACTGACCTAGTTTTGGACAGCACGTGACCCAGTTTCGAACTTGACCTAGATATCATCAAGATGAACACTCAGACCAACTTTCATACAGATCCCATGAAAAATATGGCCTCTAGAGAGGTCACAAGGTTTTTCTATTATTTGACCTACTGACCTAGTTTTTGATGGCACGTGACCCAGTTTCGAACTTGACCTAGATATCATCAAGGTAAACATTCTGACTAATTTTCATTAAGATCCATTGAAAAATATGGCCTCTAGAGAGGTCACAAGGTTTTTCTATTTTTAGACCTACTGACCTAGTTTTTGACCGCAGTTGACCCAGTTTCGAATTTGACCTAGATATCATCAAGATGAACATTCTGACCAACTTTTACAAAGATCCCATGAAAAATGTGACCTCTAGAGTGGTCACAAGCAAAAGTTTACGCACGGACGGACGCACGGACGGACGACGGACGCTGCGCGATCACAAAAGCTCACACTGTCACTTTGTGACATGTGAGCTAAAAATGAAGAGAAAGGTAGGGGTCATGTATCTTCTAACAGAGATTTCTCTTGTCACATTTGCTTACTGTAAAAACACATCAAAATCACACTGCTGTGACCTTGAAGTACTACTCATACTAAAATTGAGTATCACTTCACCAAATGCAACCTCCTCTCACATTTTTTCTACCAAAATGTCAAAAATACATCCACAATGAAATATAAACAGAAACCAGCTTTAATTTAGACCTCTGTGGCCATGCCAAGTGAAAAATTAGTGTTCAAAAACCTGTCCGTCATTACGCAGCTAGACCAGATGGCTCCCATGCTGGTTCCTTTACTATAGTCAGGCCTATAAGAAAAACTGGTTTTCTGTAATAGTCTCAAATTCATTTGTATAGTACCTGTAACATATCTGCATGAAAAATACCAAGTTTCAGCTTGATTAAATCAGTTTTCAAGGTTTTATGGCATTTTTTGTAACACGTGTCTTTGCGTCAATTTTTCTCCAAAACTGTTGTCGATACATAATTTTTAACCAGTTCTAGCCTGAGCTTCTTTTTGCCCTATTTTATATATTTTTACTATAATTTGCAAGCAAATGACAAACTTACACTTTGAAATCAGTACAGCAACATTTTATCAAGTGTTTCAGCTGAGCCACTAGATCAGTACAGCAACATTTTATCAAGTGTTTCAGCTGAGCCACTAGCTCAGTACAGCAACATTTTATCAAGTGTTTCAGCTGAGCCACTAGATCAGTACAGCAACATTTTATCAAGTATTTCAGCTGAGCCACTAAATCAGTACAGCAACATTTTATCAAGTGTTTCAGATGAGCCACTAGCTCAATACAGCAACATTTTATCAAGTGTTTCAGCTAGGAGCCACTACATCAGTACAGCAACATTTTATCAAGTGTTACAGCTAGGTGTCACTAGATCAGTAAAGCAACATTTTATCAAGTGTTACAGTTAGGAGTCACTAGATCAGTAAAGCAACATTTTATCAAGTGTTACAGCTACGAGTCACTAGATCAATACAGCAACATTTTATCAAGTATTTCAGCTATGAGCCACTAGATCAGTACAGCAACATTTATCAAGTGTTTCAGCTATGAGCCACTAGATCAGTACAGCAACATTTATCAAGTGTTTCAGCTAGGAGCCACTAGATCAGTACAGCAACATTTATCAAGTGTTTCAGCTAGGAGTCACTAGATCAGTAATAGCAACATCTTATCAAGTGTTTCAGCTGAGCCACTAGCTCAGTACAGCAACATTTTATCAAGTGTTACAGCTAGGAGTCACTAGATCAGTAAAGCAACATTTTATCAAGTGTTACAGCTACGAGTCACTAGATCAGTACAGCAACATTTTATCAAGTGTTTCAGCTATGAGCCACTAGATCAGTACAGCAACATTTATCAAGTGTTTCAGCTATGAGCCACTAGATCAGTACAGCAACATTTATCAAGTGTTTCAGCTAGGAGTCACTAGATCAGTGAAGCAACATTTATCAAGTGTTTCAGCTATGAGCCACTAGGTCAGTACAGCAACATTTATCAAGTGTTTCAGCTAGGAGTCACTAGATCAGTGAAGCAACGTCTTATCAAGTGTTTCAGCTAGGTGTCACTAGATCAGTAAATAGCAACATCTTATCAAGTGTTTCAGCTAGGCAGTCACTAGATCAGTAAAGCAACATCTTATCAAGTGTTTCAGCTAGGAGTCACTAGATCAGTAAATAGCAAAATCTTATCAGGTGTTTCAGTTAGGAGTCACTAGATCAGTAATAGCAACATTTTATCAAGTGTTTCAGCTAGGCAGTCACTAGATCAGTAAATAGCAACATCTTATCAAGTGTTTCAGCTAGGAGTCACTAGATCAGTAATAGCAACATTTATCAAGTGTTTCAGCTAGGAGTCACTAGATCAGTAATAGCAACATCTTATCAAGTGTTTCAGCTAGGAGTCACTAGATCAGTAAAGAGCAACATCTTATCAAGTGTTTCAGCTAGGAGTCACTAGATCAGTAATAGCAACATTTTATCAAGTGTTTCAGATTGGCAGTCACTAGATCAGTAAATAGCAACATCTTATCAAGTGTTTCAGCTAGGCAGTCACTAGATCAGTAAATAGCAACATCTTATCAAGTGTTTCAGCTAGGAGTCACTAGATCAGTAATAGCAACATCTTATCAAGTGTTTCAGCTAGGCAGTCACTAGATCAGTAAATAGCAACATCTTATCAAGTGTTTCAGCTAGGTGTCACTAGATCAGTAAATAGCAACATCTTATCAAGTGTTTCAGCTAGGCAGTCACTAGATCAGTACAGCAACATTTATCAAGTGTTTCAGCTAGGAGTCACTAGATCAGTAAATAGCAACATCTTATCAAGTGTTTCAGCTAGGAGTCACTAGATCAGTAATAGCAACATTTTATCAAGTGTTTCAGCTAGGCAGTCACTAGATCAGTGAATAGCAACATCTTATCAAGTGTTTCAGCTAGGAGTCACTAGATCAGTAATAGCAACATTTATCAAGTGTTTCAGCTAGGAGTCACTAGATCAGTAATAGCAACATCTTATCAAGTGTGTCAGCTAGGCAGTCACTAGATCAATACATCAACATTTTATCAATTGTTAGCTAGGAGTCACTAGATCAGTATAGCAACATCTTATCAAGTGTTTCAGCTAGGCAGTCACTAGATCAATACATCAACATTTTATCAATTGTTAGCTAGAAGTCACTAGATCAGTAGTAACATCTTATCAAGTGTTTCAGCTAGGAGTCACTAGATCAGTACATGAACATTTTATCAAGTGTTTCAGTTAGGATTTACTAGATCCGTAATAGCAGCATTTTATCAAGTGTTTCAGCTAAGAATCACTAGATCAGTATTTATTCATTTTATTTTGTTGGGTTTAATGTCGCATCGACACAATTTTAGGTCATATGGCGACTTTCCAGCTTTTGATGGTGGAGGAAGACCCCAGGTGCCCCTCCGTGCATTATTTCATCACAAGCAGGCACCTGGGTAGAACCCCCGACTTTCAGTTAGCCAGCTGGATGGCTTCCTCACATGAAAAATTCAACGCCCCGAGTGAGGCTCGAACCTACATCGATGAGGGGCAAGTGATTTGAAGTCGAGGACCTTAACCACTCGGCCACGGAGGCCCCTCACTAGATCAGTAATAGCAACATCTTATCAAGTGTTATAGCTAGGAGTCACTAGCAGTTTGGAGAAGACTATTACAGTTTTTCCTTTTATTTGCCACGGCTACCAAAATTTATGATTTATTATGATGCTACTGAGTGAGTTTGATGAACATCCATCGAGCAGTTCATGGAAAGAAGTTGTTAAAAGATATTTCTATTTACAGCTCTAATGGTCACTAAAAGAGGCAGAGTGCCCCCATTTAATCAAAAGTGAGAGAGGACATTATAAAGATGCTACAGACCAAGTCAGATTAAGATAGATCTGTGAAGCAATTTGTAAGAAGAAGTAGCTTTAAGGTATTTCTATTTTTATCTCTAGCGGGTCCTCATTTTAAACAAATCTGGGAGGGGACCTTACAATGATGCTTCAAAGCAACACTGATGAAGATCAATCCAATGGTTCATTGAGGAAGTTGTTTAAAGGTATTTTAACTTTTAGGTCTAATGACCCCTCAAGGAGGTCCAGTGCCCCCACTGGATAACAAGAGGGTCATGATGACCCTGGATCGCTCACCTGAGTAATATGAGCTACATGTTTCAAATGTCAAACTGATGATAAAATATTAAGAAAGTCAGTAGGTCACATTCATGGTCAATGAAATTCAGTTTTACGATTTGTGTGCAAAACTGTGTATGTCATCAAAATTTACATAAACTAGAATGTGTCTGTAGGACACAGGGTGTGCCCCCCACTGGTACATTTGTCATAAATGAGGGCCAATAATTCAAATGTTTGCAGTCTTAATGGGGTATAGCCTCAACAATCATTTTATGAAAAGGATTCATTATTCTAGGCCCTTTACTTTTTGAGCTATGAGCATCACAAACAAAAAATCCACTATTTTGGTTATTTCACGGGCCATAACTCTGTAATAAGAGCTAAAATTCTCAAGAGGAATGCCAAGTGTGCAAGTTCACATCACGATAAAGTCCAACAAGGTTTCCTGACTTTACATCTGATACTTTTTGAGCTAGGCACATAATTAGGTGAAAAAGTGCATTTTTTTACTATTTCAGGGGCCATACCTTTAAAAATAGGGGGTGGAGCCAGCCAAAAAATTAAAGGTGTGCAAGTTTATATCATGATAAAGACTTATACAAGTTTTCAACCATTTATATTAAATACTTTTTGAGCTAGGTGCATCACAAGGTGAAAATGTGTATTTTTGACTATTTCAGGGGTCATAACTCTAAAAATAGGGGGCGGACCCAAATGAAAAATAGGAGGTGCGCAAGTTCATATCATGATTAAGACTCATGCAAGTTTTTCATGAATCTATATCAAATACTTTTTGAGCTAGGCATGTCACAAGGTGAAAATGTGCATTTTTGACTATTTCAGGGGCCATAACTCTGAAAATAGGGGGCCGACCTAAATGAAAAATAGGAGGTGCGCAAGATCATATCATGATTAAGACTCATGCAAGGTTTCATGAATCTATATCAAACGCTTTTTGAGCTAGGCGTGTCACAAGGTGAAAATGCACATTTTTTACTATTTCAGGGGCCATAACTCTAAAAATAGGGGGCAAAGTCAGATGAAAAATAGGAGGTGCGCAAGTTCATATCATAATCAAGACTCATGCAAGGTTTCATGTATCTATATCAAATACTTTTTGAGCTAGGCATATCACAAGGTGAAAATGTGCATTTTTGACTATTTCAGGGGCCATAACTCTAAAAATAGGGGACGGTGCCAGATGAAAAATAGGAGGTGCGCAAGTTCATATCATGATTAAGACTCATGCAAGGTTTCATCAATTTATATCGAATACTTTTTGAGCTAGGGGTGTCACAAGGTGAAAATGTGCATTTTTGACTATTTCAGGGGCCATAACTCTGAAAATAGGGGACGGAGCCAGACGAAAAATAGGAGGTGCGCAAGTTCATATCATGATAAACACTCATGCAAGGTTTCATCAATTTGTATCAAATATTTTTCGAGCTAGGCGCGTCACGAACTTCGGAAGGACGGACGGAAGGACGGACGGACGGATGCACAGACAAGACCAAATCTATATGCCCCCACCACTCAAGGGGGGGCACAAAAACAAGAAAGTAGGTCAGTAGGTCAAGGTCACAGTCAAGTGACATCATATTACTTGGGGTCATCAGGTAATTATAATTAAACAGTCTTGGAAATAGGATCAGATGATTTTTTAAGTATTTTTCCTATATAACTCACATAATAACTAAGTGACCCCAGGGCGGGGCCTCTTTTAACCCCAGGGGCATAATTTGAATAATTTTGGTAGAGGACTACTAGACAATGCATCATACCAAATATCAAAAGCCTAGGTCGTATGGTTTCAGACAAGAAGATTTTTAAAGCTTTTTCCTATATAAGTCTATATAAAACTTGGGACCCCCAGGGCAAGGCCTCTTTTCACCCAAGGGGTACAATTTGAACAATTTTGGTTGAGGACCATAAGACAATGCTACAAACCAAATATCAAAGGTCTAAGTGTTGTGGTTTCAGACAAGAAGATTTTTAAACTTTTTTTCCTATATAAGTCTATGTAAAATTTGGGACCAACGGGGCGGGGCCATATTTAACCCAAGGGGGATAATTTGAACAATCTTGGTAGAGGACCACTAGATGATGCTACATACCAAATATCAAAGCCCTAGGCCATGTGGTTTTGTACAAGAAGATTTTCAAAGTTTTCCCTATATAAGTCTATATAAACCATGTGACCCCCGGGGCGGGCCATATTTGACTCTAGGGGGATAATTTGAACAATCTTGGTAGAGGACTACTAGATGATGCTACAAACCAAATATCAAAGCCCTAGGCCATGTGGTTTTGTACAAGAAGATTTTCAAAGTTTTCCCTATATAAGCCTTTATAAACCATGTGACCCCCAGGGCGGGGCCATATTTGACCCTAGGGGGATAATTTGAACAACTCTGGTAGAGGACCACTAGATGACGCTACACACCAGATATCAAAGCCCTAGGCCCTGTGGTTTTGGACAAGAAGATTTTTAAAGTTTTTCCTTTCGGTTGCCATGGCAACCAGAGTTCTGCATGGAATTCAATTCTTTGAAAATTTTTGAAAGGAGGCCACCCAAGGATCATTCCTGTGAAGTTTGGTGTAATTCTGCCCAGTGGTTTTCAAGAAGAAGATTTTTTTAGAAATTGCTGACGGACGACGGACTACGCACGATGGACGACGTACTACGCACGACGGACATCAAGCGGTCACAATAGCTCACCTTGTCACTTAATGACAGGTGAGCTAAAAATTGGGAGAGGACCTCAATCATGTTACTACGAATATCCCTCAAGTGGTTCATGAGAAGAAGTCATTTAAACAGTACTTCTATTTTTAACTCTAGTGGCCTATAAAATGGGTGGTGCATCCCCATTTGTAAAAGTTTGTGAAAAGACATCATAATGATGCTACAGATCAAGATTGATGAAGATCCTTCAAGCAGTTCATTAGAATAATTCATTTAAATGTTGTTGTTTTTTTTTTTATTTTCAACTCTAGTGAAAAGGATCAAGCAGAACAATTTAACTAACTTGAGAGAGGATCTTAACAGAATGCTACAAACCAAGTCTGGTGTGAGTCTTACCAGTAGTTTCTGAGGATATCTTTATGTAAATTGTGGACAAAAGACAATGAATGCCAGAACATGGACGCTGGACCATCCTCCTATACTAATAGCTAGCTCACCCTGAACCTCCATAAAGGTCAGGAAATTACTATATAAAGACACTAAGTCAATGAATTTCTGTTTAATGGCACAGCAAGTCTGATTAACAAGACAGCCCTGAAGGCCCGGAATTGCTCACCTGACCTAGTTCTTACCATAGATAACTTAGTATCTAATATGGCCTAGATTTTATAGAGACAAACATACTGACCATGTTTTATGTAAATTATGTAGACCATTAACCAAGTTTTTCAATCATCTGACCTAGTGACATAGTTTTTGACCTAATGCTACCCCAGTTTTGAACTTCATACAGACGTTTTTGACCTAATGCTACCCCAGTTTTGAACTTCATATAGACAAACATTGTGACAAAGATTTATGATGATCAAGCTGAAAAAGTATCTTCTAAAGTGTGTTACACTGTAAGGTAATCCAGCTTAAAACTTATCCTAGATTTCATAGAAAAAACATTGTGACAAAGTTTTTTATAAAGATCCAAAAGTAAACATGGCCTCTAGAGTGTGACCAATGTTTTCTATGATTTGATCTAGCGACATTTTTAAGACCTTAGGTAACCAATTTTTGAACATGACCTAGTTTTGTATCAGACAAACATTCTGGGAAAGTTTTAAGAAGGAACAAAAGAAAATGTGGCCTCTAGAGTATCAACAAGGTTTTTCTATGTTTTGACCTAGTGACCTAGTTTTTGACCTCAGATAACCCAGTCTTTAACTTTTCCTAGTTTTTACAGAGATAAACATTCTGACAGTTTCATAAAGGTGAGTGACCTAGTTTTTTACCCCAGATGACCCAGTAATAAACTTGTGAGAGATTTTATTGAGAACAATATTCTGGCAAAGTTTCATTAAGAATGGACAGAAATTGTGACTTCTAGAGAGTTAAATGTCAAATTGTTGACAACTGATGACCATGGACATAGGGTGATCAAAACAGCTCACCTTGAGAACTCCATGCCCAGAAGAGCTAAAAATGTTATTAATTTGATTACCTATCATTTCTAAAGTCAAATCGCATAATATACATTTATATAGCCTTGTTTTCTGTATGACTGTGTCAGTTCAGGTTAATGAGCCAACACTGTGGTCAGATTGTAAAATCCATCAAAAACATTTTGCTTAATGGTGCTGATACTAATGCGAAAACAGCTTGAAATTGAAAAATATATTATGACGACCATCATGAGAAAAGGGGTATTTATATTAATTTGTAATTTCTACTGATCACCTCTGATGTTCATTTTTGTACACAAATTCATTTTTAGCTCACCAGAGCACAAAGTGCTCAAGGTGAGCTATTGTGACCAGTCATTGTCTGGCGTCCGTCAGCGTCCATCGTGTGTAGTGCATCAACATTTGCCTTGTGAAAATTCTAGAGGCCACATTTGTGACCCAATCTTTCTGAAACTTGGTCAGAATCTTTGTCTTGATGACCTCTAGGTCAAGTTTGAAACTGGGCCATGTGGGGTCAAAAACTAGGTCAGTAGGTCAGATAAAAGAACAAGTGTGTGAACTCTCTAGAGACACACTTTTGACCCAATCTTTATGAAACATGGTCAGAATGTTGACTTTATGACCTCTAGGTCAAGTTTGAAACTGGGCCATGTGGGGTCAAAAACTAGGTCAGTAGGTCAGATAAAAGAACAAGCGTGTGAACTCTCTAGAGACCACACTTTTGACCCAATCTTTATGAAACATGGTCAGAATGTTAGACTTTATGACCTCTAGGTCAAGTTTGAAACTGGGCCATGTGGGGTCAAAAACTAGGTCAGTAGGTCAGATAAAAGAACAAGCGTGTGAACTCTCTAGAGACCACACTTTTGACCCAATCTTTATGAAACATGGTCAGAATGTTAGACTTTATGATCTCTAGGTCAAGTTTGAAACTGGGCCATGTGGGGTCAAAAACTAGGTCAGTAGGTCAGATAAAAGAACAAGCGTGTGAACTCTCTAGAGACCACACTTTTGACCCAATCTTTATGAAACATGGTCAGAATGTTAGACTTTATGATCTCTAGGTCAAGTTTGAAACTGGGTCAAGTGGGGTCAAAAACTAGGTCAGTAGGTCAGATCAAAGGAAAAGCTTGTGAACATTCTAGAGACCACATTTTTGACCTAATCTTTATGAAACTTGGTCAGAATGTTTGTCTTGATGATCTCAAGGTCAAGTTTGAAACTGGGTCATGTGGGGTAAAAACTAGGTCAGTAAATCAGATCAAAGGAACAGCTTGTGAACACTGTAGAGACCACATTTGTGACCCAATTTTTATGAAACTTGATCAGAATTTTAGTATTGATGATCTCTAGGTAAACTTCGAATCTGGGTCATGTTGGGTCAAAAACTAGGTCATAGGTCAGATCAATGGAAAAGCTTGTGAACAACCTAGAGACCACATTTGTGACCCAATATTTATGAAACTTGGTCAGAATGTTAGTCTTGATGATCTCTAGGTCAAGTTCGAAACTGTTGGATTAAAAACTAGGTCACCTGGTCAAATCAAAGGAAAAGCTTGTGAACACTCTAGAGGCCACAGTTGTGACCCAATCTTTATGAAACTTAGTCAGAAAGTTTGGCTTGATGACTTCTAGGTAAAGTTTGAATCTGGGTCATGTGGGGTCCAAAACTAGGTCACCTGGTCAAATCAAAGGAAAAGCTTGTGAACACTAAGAGACCACATTTGTGACCCAATCTTTATGAAACTGGGTCAGAATGTTTGTCTTAATCATTTCTAGGTCAAGTTTGAATCTGGGTCATGTGGGGTCAAAAACTAGGTCACTAGGCCAGATCAAAGGAAAATCTTTTCAACACTCTAGAGACCACAATTTAAGTTTGAAACTCGTGAGAATTAGTCAGAATGTTTGTTTTGATAATTTATAGGTCAAGTCCGAAACTGGGCCACGTGGGGTCAAAAACTAGGTCACTGATCAAATCAAAGGAAAAGTTTGTGAACACTGTAGAGGCCACAGTTGTAACCAAATCTTTATGAAATTTAGTCAGAATGTTTGTCTTGATGATCATGGCCCTCTTGTTTTTAAATACCAATATAACAAGTATTCTTAAAGATATACTATTTTACTGAACAGACCATTGACTAAAATATCATTTCAACATTAAATGCATGCATTATGAATGTCAAAATCAGTAAACATCAAAATAGGTTGTGAATTTGTATAAGTCAATACTGTATTTTAAGATGACCGAAGGGACCACTTAAATGTGGTCTTAACATAGAATGGTCTCCAAATAGGTTTGGTGAGTTAGTAAAACAAGAAATATGCTGATAGGCATCAAGATTGAAACTGTGATTGTTCAAGGTTTGTTTGAACATAATATAAAACATTTCTCTCAGTCTCTGGCAAGTTTTTCTTTGCTTGAATGTTAGTAAGGCTTTGTAATGAGAAATTCGTACCAGTCAGGGCCTCTTTTCATCCCATGGGCATAATTTGAACAATTTTGGTAGAGGACTACAAGGCAATGCTACATACAAAATATCAAAGGCCTAGGTCATGTGGTTTTAGACAAGAAGATTTTTAAAGTTTTTTACTATATAAGTCTATGTAAAACTCTTTTCACCCCAGGGGCACAATTTGAACAATCTTGATAGAGGACCATAAGATGATGTCACATGCCAAATATCAAGGCTCTACGCCTTGCAGTTTTAGACAAGAAGATTTTTAAAGTTTTTCATTTCGGTTGCCATGGCAACCAGAGTTCTGCATGGAATTAAATTCTTTGAACAATTTTGAAAGGGGACCACCCAAGGATCATTCCTGTGAAGTTTGGTGTAATTCTGCCCAGTGGTTTTCAAGAAGAAGATTTTTTTAGAAAATGTTGACGGACGCACGACTGACGACGGACGACTGATGACAGACGACGGACATTGAGCAGTCACAAAAGCTCACCATGAGCCTTTGGCTCAGGTGAGCCAATTTTAAGTGACCTCGCCCCGTGATGGTCATGATTTTTTTTATATCACAACAATTTGAACAACTTTAGTAGAAGGTCAAAGTAAGACATGTGTGTGAAATCATTTTAAAATCAGGCTTGTGGTTTAGGAGGAGATGGTGTTTGAATATTTTGCTATTTTTAGCTATGGCGGCCCGTATGTGTATCCAAGGGCATCTGTATGCAGCATGATCCTGTCAGTCTAACCAGAATTAGCAGTCACCTCTATACAGCATGATACTGTCAGTCTAACCAGCATTAGCAGTGACCAGTATACAGCATGATCCTGACAGTCTAACCAGCATTAGCAGTGACCAGTATACAGCATGATCCTGACAGTCTAACCAGCATTAGCAGTGACCTCTATACAGCATGATCCTGTCAGTCTAACCAGCATTAGCAGTGACCTCTATACAGCATGATCCTGACAGTATAACCAGCAATAGCAGTGACCTGTATACAGCATGATCCTGACAGTATAACTAGTAATAGCAGTGACCTGTATACAGCATGATCCTGACAGTATAACCAGCATTAGCAGTCAACTTTATGCAGCATGATCCTGTCAGTCTAACCAGCATTAGCAGTGACCTCTATACAGCATGATCCTGACAGTATAACCAGCATTAGCAGTGACCTCTATACAGCATGATCCTGACAGTATAACCAGCATTAGCAGTCACCTCTATACAGCATGATCCTGACAGTATAACCAGCATTAGCAGTGAATGTATACAGCATGATACTGTCAGTCTAACTAGCATTAGCTAGTTACCTTTTTGCAGCATGATCCTGTCAGTCTAACCAGCATTAGCAGTGACCTGTATACAGCAGGATCTTGACAGTCTAACCAGCATTAGCAGTGACCTGTATACAGCATGATCCTGTCAGTCTAACTAGCATTAGCAGTCACCTTTTTGCAGCATGATCCTGTCAGTCTAACCAGCATTAGCAGTGACCTGTATACAGCATGATCTTGACAGTCTAACCAGCATTAGCAGTGACCTGTATACAGCATGACTATGTCAGTCTCACCCGCATTAGCAGTCACCTTTATTCAGCATGATCCTGTCAGTCTAACCAGCATTAGCAGTGACCTCTATACAGCATGATCCTGTCAGTCTAAGCAGCATTAGCAGTGACCTCTTTACAGCATGATCCTGTCAGTCTAACCAGCATTAGCAGTGACCTCTATACAGCATGATCCTGATCCTGTCAGTCTAACCAGCATTATCTGTGACCTGTATACATCATGATCCTGTCAGTCTAACCAGCATAAGCAGTCACTTGTATGCAACACGATTCAGTCAGTCTAACCAGCATTAGCAGTCACTTGGATGCAACATGATCCTGTCAGTCTAACCAGCATTAGGAGTCACCTATATACAGC
Source organism: Mercenaria mercenaria (assembly GCF_021730395.1). NCBI lineage: Eukaryota > Metazoa > Mollusca > Bivalvia > Venerida > Veneridae > Mercenaria > Mercenaria mercenaria. Next base: position 39,147,012 of record NC_069374.1, read on the forward strand.
ATGATCCTGTCAGTCTAACCAGTATTAGCAGTCACCTCTATACAGCATGATCCTGTCAGTCTAACCAGTATTAGCAGTCACTTGGATGCAACATGATCCTGTCAGTCTAACCAGCATTAGGAGTCACCTATATACAGCATGATCCTGTCAGTCTAACCAGCATTATCTGTGACCTGTATACATCATGATCCTGTCAGTCTAACCAGCATAAGCAGTCACTTGTATGCAACATGATCCAGTCAGTCTTACCAGCATTAGCAGTCACTTGTATGCATCATGATCCTGTCAGTCTAACCAGCATTAGCAGTTACCTGTATACAACCTGATACTGTCAGTCTAACAAGCATAAGCAGTCACCTGTATACAGCATGATACTGTCAGTCTAGCCAGCATTTGCAGTCACCTGTATACAGCACGCTACTGTCAGTCTAGCCAGCATTAGCAGTCACCTGTATACAACATGATCCTGTCAGTCTAAGCAGCATTAGCAGTCACCTGTATACAGCACGCTACTGTCAGTCTAGCCAGCATTAGCAGTCACCTGTATACAGCATGATCCTGTCAGTCTAACCAGCATTAGCAGTCACCTGTATACAGCATGATCCTGTCAGTCTAACCAGCATTAGCAGTCACCTGTATACAGCATGATCCTGTCAGTCTAACCAGCATTAGCAGTCACCTGTATACAGCATGATCCTGTCAGTATAACCAGCATTAGCAGTCACCTGTATACAGCATGATACTGTCAGTCTAACCAGCATTAGCAGTGACGTCTATACAGCATGATCCTGACAGTATTACCAGCATTAGCAGTCACCTGTATACAGCATGATACTGACAGTATAACCAGCATTAGCAGTCACCTCTATACAGCATGATACTGTCAGTCTAGCCAGCATTAGCAGTCACCTGAACACAACATGATCCTGTCAGTCTAGCCAGCATTAGCAGTCACCTGAACACAACATGATCATGACAGTATTACCAGCATTAGCAGTCACCTGTATACAGCATGATACTGACAGTATAACCAGCATTAGCAGTCACCTCTATACAGCATGATCCTGTCAGTCTAACCAGCATTAGCAGTGACCTGTATACAGCATGATCCTAACAGTATAACCAGCATTAGCAGTCACCTGTATACAGCATGATCCTGTCAGTCTAGCCAGCATTAGCAGTCACCTGAACACAACATGATCCTGTCAGTCTAACCAGCATTAGCAGTGACCTGTATACAGCATGCTACTGTCAGTCTAGCCAGCATTAGCAGTCACCTGTATACAGCATGCTACTGTCAGTCTAGCCAGCATTAGCAGTCACCTGTATGCAACATGATACTGTCAGTCTAACCAGCAACAGCAGTCACCTGTTTACAGCATGATTCTGTCAGTCTCAGCAGCATTAGCAGCTTGCTTAGTCATGCCCTTAAAAGTTAGGCTCTTGGTGCTCTGACTTCAGACAAGTACATTGGTGTAATCATACCTTAGATTGACCCTAATTTTATGTTTTACTTGATATGATCTGTCACTAATGTTAGAGCCTTTCTCTGCAGGAAGTGATTTTATTTACACTGTCTTGTCTTACTTGTTGAAGTTGAAGTGCAAGGTTTGCATGCCCTTAACGTGTTTAAAACCCCAGTTTCCTTTAAATTGGTTACTGACCGTTCCAAGGCGGTGCCCCTATTTTCAACGTTTTCTGTCTGTCTTGTATTTTGTGTTGCGTATGTTGTCTTCTTTGTTGTTGGTGTTTCTTTTCTTTTTCTCCTCACTACCCCCATCATCCCCTCCAATTCTTTGCCCTTGCATTTGTGCTCCCTTGTATTTACACCATCTCTCCTTTTACTACGAGTAAGTTATCGTGCCCACCATAATTTTGGCTGCTGGCCATCCGTAGGCGGTGCCCGACTGTTGTTTTTTCCCACTTGTGTGTGCATGCGTGTATGTGTGTGTCTTGGGCGGTGCCCCACAGTGTTGTTTTTTCTTACTTGTGTGTATGTTAGCTGTGTATGTGTGTTTGTCTTTTTACTTGGATGTCTGCGCTGCTGTGGTTTAGGTTGTAGGGTTACTGCTTTTGAATATTCATTCTTGCTCCACTTTCCCCCAACATCCGTCCCTTTTATCTACCCCTTACCCATTAAATTCCCGCCCCCTTTTTCTGTATTTTGCATATAATTAAAATGTACTTGTTGGATATTTGAAGCAACCTGTCTACAATATTTTTCCGTTATGGCATCTTTTTGCTGTGGGCCTACTTTGCGATGCATGGCTCTATGGCTGTGTTTTGGTTGGTCTGTGCTTTCGGGAAATCTACCCTTACCTTTTATCTTTTATACAGTATCAACAAGACCTTCCTATAATTTGAAACAGTTTTTGACTATGACATAGATTTCATAAAGACAAACATTCTGGCAAATAAATAAAATATGAAGATCAGTTACAAGATACAGTGTAACTTCCAAAAACCGCACCCCCTTGGGACCAGAAGAAAAGTCCTGTTTTTGGAAGTTTCCGTATTTGGAAGTATGGAGTGTTTTGGACAAATACAACTGCATACCATAAATAGTTGTGTGGTATCTGGAAGTACAACTATACTGAAATAAGTCTTCTTTTTTTTTTTGAAAATATCGTCCAGTGTTCAGAATTTGAAAGTTCCGGTATTTAGTAGTATGGTCTATTTAGAAAATAGGAGAAGAATAGTGACTGAAGTTTCCGGTTTTTGGAAAGTCTGATATTCAGAAGTTCCACTGTATGACCTTTAGAGAGTTATTTGCCTACTAACCTAGTTTTTTACCCGAGACAACCAAGTTTTAAATCTGTTCAAGATTTAATAGAGAAACATTCTCACCAAGTTTCATTAAGGTTAGGCAAAAACTGTGACCTCTAGAGTGTTAACAATAAGACTGTTGATGATAGACATGTGGCAATCACAATGGCTAACCTTCCACCACTTTGTCCAAGTGCAAGTATCATGATAATATGAGAAACCATGTGTGTCTCTTGGTTTTGTTCACTGTTAACATTAATATGACATATTAAATTTCACATGACTACTCATATTTCAACACTTTTTAAGGTTTTTTTTTTCAAAGGCAGGTGAAGTTTTAGCATGACTTTTGCAGTTAAAGGTAAACACATAACAGACTACCAACCTGCTGGTTTGATGACAGGAGGAGGAGCATCCTTACTACTTATGATTCCTGCTAACAACAGTGGGGCATATGACCATTCATTCAACACACTTGCATTGTATGACAACTTGAATTCAAAGTTCATCAAACCTGAAAATAAATTCAATAGCTTACGCTGCAAATTTAATGACTCCACACAGACATAAAAGTTGTGCAAGATTCTTCCAGTCTAACCTGCATTAGTGGTCACATCTATAAAGCATGATCCTTCCAGTCTAACCTACATTAGTGGTCACATCTATAAAGCATGATCCTTCCAGTCTAACCTACATTAGTGGTCACATCTATAAAGCATGATCCTTCCAGTCTAACCTACATTAGCGGTCACATCTATAAAGCATGATCCTTCCAGTCTAACCTACATTAGCGGTCACATCTATAAAGCATGATCCTGTCAGTCTAACCTACATTAGCGGTCACATCTATAAAGCATGATCCTTCCAGTCTAACCTACATTAGCGGTCACATCTATAAAGCATGATCCTTCCAGTCTAACCTACATTAGTGGTCACATCTATAAAGCATGATCCTTCCAGTCTAACCTACATTAGTGGTCACATCTATAAAGCATGATCCTTCCAGTCTAACCTACATTAGTGGTCACATCTATAAAGCATGATCCTTTCACACTTAACTGCATTAGCAGTCATATGTATACAGTAGGATCCTGTCAGTCTAACTTGCATTAGTGGTCACTTGCATACAGCATGATCCTGTCAGTCTAAACTGCATTAGCAGTCACAGGTATATATCATAGTCCTTCATTCTTGATGGCATTAGCCGTCATCTGTAAACAGCAAGATCCTGTCAGTCTAAAGAGTATTAGCCATCATGTGTATACAGCAAGATCCTGTCAGTCTAACGAGTAGTAGCTGTCATGTGTATACAGCAAGATCCTGTCAGTTTAACCAGTATTAGCAGTCATGTGTATACAGCATGATCCTGTCAGCCTAACCAGCATTTACAGGCATTTATACAGCATGATCCTGTCAGCCTAACCAGCATTTACAGGCATTCATACAGCATGATCCTGTCAGCCTAACCAGCATTTACAGGCATTTATACAGCATGATCCTGTCAGCCTAACCAGCATTTACAGGCATTTATACAGCATGATCCTGTCAGCCTAACCAGCATTTACAGGCATATATACAGCATGATCCTGTCAGCCTAACCAGCATTTACAGGCATTTATACAGCATGATCCTGTCAGCCTAACCAGCATTTACAGGCATTTATACAGCATGATCCTGTCAGCCTAACCAGCATTTACAGGCATTTATACAGCATGATCCTGTCAGCCTAACCAGCATTTACAGGCATTCATACAGCATGATCCTGTCAGCCTAACCAGCATTTACAGGCATTCATACAGCATGATCCTGTCAGCCTAACCAGCATTTACAGGCATATATACAGCATGATCCTGTCAGCCTAACCAGCATTTACAGGCATATATACAGCATGATCCTTCAGTCTTAACTGCATTAGCAGTCATGAGAACACAGCATAATCCTGTCAGTCTTACCAGCATAATAAGCAGTCATTGGTACACAGCATGATACAATCAGTCAAACCAGCATAAGCAGTCATCTGTTTACAGCATGATCCTGTCAGTCTAACCAGCATTAGCAGTCATCTGTATGCAACATAATCCTGTCAGTATAACCAGCATAAATAGTCATCTGTATACAGCATGATACTGTCTGTCTAACCAGCATTAGCAGTCACCAGTATGCAACATGATCCTGTCAGTATAACCAACATAAGCAGTATGATACTGTCAGTCTAACCTGCATTATAGTAGTCCTATGTATGCGGCATGATCCTGTCAGTCTAACCAGCATAAGCACTTATCTGTATGCAACATGATTTTGTCAGTTTAACCAGCACAAGCAGTCATCTGTATGCAACATGATCCTGTCAGTATAATCTGCATTATAGTAGTCCTATGTATGTGGCATGATCCTGTCAGTCTAATCAGAATAAGCTGTCAGTTGTATGCAACATGATCCTGTCTGTAAAACCAGCATAAGCAGTCATCTTTATGCAACATGACTCTGTCAGTATAACCAGCATAAGCAGTCATCTGTATACAGCATGATACTTTCAGTCTAACCTGCATTATAGTAGTCCTATGTATGCAGCATGATCCTGTCACTCTAACCAGCATAAGCAGTCACCTGTATGCAACATGATTCTGTCAGTCTAATCTGCAGTCATCTGTATACAGTAAAATATTGTCAGTCTAACCAGCATTAGCAGTCATCTGTATAAAGCATGAAACTAGAATATGCTTTTGTAGTAAAACACATGTCTCCCCTAAAAGCATACTCATAGGCAAGAAGTCAATAGGGGGCTGGAGCCAAAGTCAAAGAGACCCTGATGGTTGGCTAAGCAATTGAAATGCAATAGAGATCATCTTAGTCATCTATATGGAAATGGTTTTTAATGTTCAGGTCCTTGTGGTCTTGGGGATGGGGTTGGTGGAGACAGTAAGTCCTATCGACCTATTAAGTGTCAAGGTACTGCTACTCTGCATGGCCAAACATCCCATAAAGTTTCAAGGTCCGGGTCAAGTGGTTCTCAATTCACGGATCAGAAACTGTTTTCATGTTTCAGGTCCGTGAGCTTGACCTCTGACCTACTGACCCCAAAATCATTAAGGATCATCTGCTTGGCATTTCCAATAACCCTTTGAAGTTTCAAGGTTCTGAGTAAAGGGGTTTTCAAGTTAGCAATCAGAAACGGTTTTCCATGTTCTGACTCCTGTGACCTTGACCTCTGACCAAGTGACCCCAAAATCAAGAGGGGACACTCAGCATGTCTAATATCCTGTGAAGTTTCAAGGTTTTGGATCAAGTGGTTCTCAAACAATGAATCAGAATTGGTTTACCATGTACTGGCCTCTGCAACCTTGACCTTTGAAAGAGTGACCCCAAGATCTATAGGGGTCATCTACTCTGCATGTTGAATCATCCCATTAAGTATCAATATTCTGGGTCAAGTGGTTCTCAAATTATTGATCGGTGAAGGTTTTCCATGTTCAGGCCCCTGTGACCTTGACCATTGATGGAGTGACCTTTAAAACCATTGGGGTCATCTACTCTATAAGCCCTATCACCCTATGAAGTTTAAAGGTTTTGGATCAAATAGTTCTCAAGTTATTGACCAGAAAAGGATTTCTATGTTCTGGCCCTGCGACCTTGACCTTTGACCTACTGAGACCAAAATCAATAGGGGTCAACTACTCTGCAATTACAATCATCCTATCAAGTTTCAATGTTCTGGGTCAAGTGGTTCACAAGTTATGATCGGAAACAGTTTTCCATCTTCTGGCCCTGTGACCTTGACCTTTGACCTACATATCCCAAAATCAATAGGGGTCATACATTTGGCACATCCGATCATCCTATGAAGTTTCAAGGTTCAGGGACAAGTGGTTCTCAATTTATTGATCAGGCCCCTGTGACATTGATCTTTGATGGAGTGACCACAAAAACAATAGGTGTTGTCTACTCCTAAACCCTATCACCCTATGGAGTTTGAAGGTTCTAAGTGAAATGGTTCTCCAGTCATTGATCAGAAAGAAGTGTGATAGACAGACAGATGGATGGATGAACAGGGTAAACCAGTCTAACCAGCATTAGCAGTCACCTGTAAACAGCATGATACTGTACGTTTTACCAGCATTAGCAGTCATCTGTAAACAGCATAAATTACAGTATCAGCTATTTATAGTAACAACAAAGGGAAGTAATTCCAAAAACAAGGGTATCTCATGGTAGTGAACGTTTGTGCCAAGTTACATCAAAAATCCCTCCATGCATTAAGAAGAAATGCTCTGGACAAAGTCATTCTTGCATTTGACCTTTGACCTCTAAGTGTGACCTTGACCTTAGACCTAGGGACCTGGTTCTTGCGCAAGACAATCTGTCTCATGGTGGTGAACATTTGTGCCAAGTTACATCAAAAAACCCTCCATGCATGAAGAAGAAATGCTCCGGACAAAGTAATTCTTGTATCTGACCTTTGGCCTCTAAGTGTGACCTTGACCTTAGACCTAGGGACCTGGTTCACTTCGATTCATGGTGGTGAACATTTGTGCCAAGTAATAATAAAATCCCTTTAAGGCTTGTTGAGTGTGACCTTGACCTTTCAGCTAAGGACCCATCCATGGGGAATATTTGTGCCAACTGATATTTAAATCTTGTTTTGCATGACAAAGTATAGACCGGACAGGAAAAAAATCCTATTGACTTTTGATCTCCAAGTTTGACCTTGACCTTTAATCTAGGGTTCTGGGTTTTGAGCATGACAAGTCGTCTTATCATGGGGAACATTCATGCTAAGAAATATTGTAATCCCTTGGTGGATGACTGAGTTCTGGACCGGTCACAAACAGACACTGCTCATGACATGTTAATATTTGACTGCGAAGTGTGACCTTGACCTTTGAGCTAGGCATCTGAAATTTGTGCATGGTATATTGTCCTATTTTGGGGTACATTTGTGCCAAGTAATATTAAAATCCCTTCATGGATGGCAGAGTTATGGACTGGACACGAAACATACCCTGTTCATGCCATGTTAACATTTGACTGCCAAGTGTAACCTTGACCGTTGAGCTAGGGGTCTGAAAGTTGTGCACGACACATCGTCTTATTATGAGGTACATTTGTGCCAAGTAATATTAAAATCCCTTCATGGATGGCAGAGTTATGGAAAGGACAGGAAACAGATGACATTTGACATCTAATTGTAACCTTGACCTTTGAGCAAGGGGTCTGAGTTTTGCACATGACACGTCGTTTCATCATGGCGAACATTTGTGCCAAGTAATATTAGAATCCCTTCGTTTTTATTTCAATGTAAATGAGATGTGGAACTAAAATTTGTAGTCCTGTTTGGCGCCATATAACCTATACTGTGTTGGTGCGCCGTAAAACCCAAATAAATAAATAATCCCTTCATGAGTGACAGAGTTATGAACCGGACATGAAATTGCGGATGGAATAATGGACGGAAATGCGCATTCCTATAGTCCCAAAAACTTGTTTTCAACCAGTAGGGGACTAATAAAAAGAAAAATCAGGTGGACAAATTCACATGCTGGATGATATTCCTATATGGTTTCATGACTCTAGGTGAACATTTTTTAAAGATTATATGCAACACTTTTAAGCACTTCATGCCTAATTTTCACTAAGTCAAGGACCGTAACTCTGGTCTGGCTGTGTAAAATCCTAAACAGAACTAGAATGCCAGGTGCACAACTTCACATGCTATATGACTAAGCAGTGTTCCAAAAACATTTTTTCTCTGAGGGTCTGACTGACCAATTTCAAATTCTGGGGGTTTTCTATGAAAACAGGGGTTGCAAGCATAAAATCTGTTCGGACTCACAGGAAGTTTTCATTAGGCATCCCAGCACGTAAGGTAAAGTAGCGTAGTATTGCCCTCAACACATTGTATACTAAGAAAAACATGGACAACTGTTGACATTTCTAAGGAGGTCTAACCTCTTTTTGGCACTTTTTTTGCAACTCAATAGTAGATAGTTCAGTGTAGATTAATTGCCACCAAAAATTATTTTGGTAAAAAAAAAAACCCTCCAAAAAACGGGGACCAGAAACTTTTTTGAATTTTTCATAATTAAGTTTGCCAAAACGATATCATGATTTGTTAAATCCTAATCAATGTATATAAACACATCACAATAACAACGATCTCCAAAATGTACCGTAATAACTCTATTTATAGCTCAGGCATTTATTAGAAACATGGTCGGCTCAAAAGTTAGGGATGGGCGAATATTAGAGAAAAATTACCTGAAATCATATGACAAAGAGACTAGATGTGAATTTTAACGACACCCTGTTGTTTTAGATCAAAGCACCTTGAATCCAATATTGATTAAATTTCCCCTGCGGGACCTCTGTCTTGAAATGCCAGACTAGTGACGTAATTACAAAAAGCGCGCGCCTTGGCATTAGCACATATTTACCTGGGTCAATACACATTACATATGGCAGCATGTGTGTTAGTTTCAGTTAAAGCAGCCATAAAAGGCTATTATGTTTATAAACAAGAGCTGACGGAGGACAGCAACGCTTGACTATTCAACAGCCTTGTCAATTGAATGAAGACAAGTCAAAAAAGGGGAATAATCTTGTAAAAATGCAAAACAGGGTTATGGAACCTGCACAGTGCATATCAGCTTATGACAGTGGACAAGTGTGTGAAGTTTCAATCCATTCCCATTAGTGAGTACTGAGATACCAGCTTACATACAAAACCTTAACCAAAAATTTCTATGTCGAAAAAGGGGCATAATTTTGTAAAAATGCAAAGTAGAGTTATGGGACCTGTGCATTACGTCAGATCATGACAGTGAACAAGTATGTGAAGTTTCGTTTCAATCCATTCCCATTAGTGGATACTGAGATACCAGCTTACATACAAAAACTTAACAAAAAAAATCTAAGTGAAAAAAGGGGCATAATTTTGATAAAAAACAAAGTAGAGTTATGGGACCTGCTTAGTGCATGTCAGATCATGACAGTGAACAAGTGTGTGAAGTTTCAAACCTTAACTCAAAATTTCTAAGTCGAAAAAGGGGCAAAATTTTGTAAAAAAGCAAAATAGAGTTATGGAACCTGTGCAAATTAAGTCAGTTTATCACAGTGAATAAGTGTGTGAAGTTTCAATCCATTCCCACAAGTGGTTACTGAGATACCAGCTTACATAAAAAAACTTAACCAAATCAGGACGCCAACGCACGGGCGAGTCCAATAGCTCTACTATTCTTTGAATAGTCGAGGTAAAAAATCATCCTATCGGATTGTACTAACATGCATATTAGAACCTGACAACAAACAGTGATACTGCTATTGTTGTGAAATACAGCGAATCCACTGTTTACCTGAGGGACTGTGTCAGCCTCTGACAAAACTTTTTCAGGACGGACTTATTAAGGAAATAACAGCTGAAGTGCTTGGGAAACCACAGTCTTCATCAAGAGGAATATTCTTGCAAGGAGGGGGCATTGAAATACTGTGTTCATTTAAAATATACGAAATTAAAGGCAAGAAAAGTGATGTACGATCTTACATCAGAAGGGAAATAGAAAACTCGCTGTTTAAAAGGTAGGATTTTTTTTCACTAGATTCATAGGATGGGCGCTTATTAGATAACATTATATTTTTTATTTTTGTCTAAAAAAAAGGCCGGTTTTTTTACAGAAAAGTCGGGACTGGGCGTTTATTAGAGCATGGGCTATAAATAGATTTAGTACGGTATTTACTTTTCAACTTCATTGTTTTACCATTTAACGCAAAAGCAAATAAAACTAGATGAGTGTCCATAGGACACAGGAGGTGCCCCCCAACTCCTGTCACTGTACAGTAAACCTCACTTATAAGGAACTCGGATATAAGGAACACTCGGTTATAAGGAACTGAGGGCAGACAAATTGTTAACCACAATGATTGTTTATTGGTATGTTGGCCACGATTCATGTATAACATCGGCAATATAAGAGTAAGCATGCATGGAAGAAAACATGCGCATCCGGGACTCATTGATCAGCATTTTAAATTAGATGTGCACAACATGCACACATAAATTACATCATTACTGGTTTATTTTTGTAGAAAAGCTAAAAAACCAACATCAAGGTACCAAATAAATAATGCAGTACATGCAAAATTCTGTGTACCTACACTGCACGTACAACAAGAGCTGACACAGGAGACAGTGCGCTCGACTATTTCGATAGTGAAAATGGGCACATCTGAGGAAGCTGGAGCAGTCACTGGAGTGTTTAATGACTCCAATGTGGATGAAGGTATTGGACAATAGCTTATGTTTGTGTCAAAAGAATTAAGTAATAAGAGAGATAAAGATAAAGTTATCAAAACATTAAATAAGTATAATTCTAAGCAAAAAGGGGGCATAATTCATGAAATATTGGTGCAAGAGTGATGCACCTTGTGTCATATGATGTGGGTGATGATGTGTAACAACTACTTTTAGTTTAAATCAAATCCATTTAGTAATAACTGAGATAGAGTGAAAATGCACCAAAACTTTAGCCTGAAATTCTAAGTAAAAAGGGGAGATAATTCATGAAGTACTGATGCTAGAGTTATGGTCCTTGTGTTACATGATGTGAATGATGATGCTGAACAACTATTTTAAGTTTGAATCAAATCCTCTCTGTAACAACAGAGATATAGTGAAAATGCATCAAAATTAACCTAAAATTCTAAGTAAAAAGGGGGCATTATTCATTGGACCTTGTGTCGTGTGATGTGGATGATAAGGCTGAACAACTATTTTAAGTTTGAATCAAATCCATTTAGAAATAACAGAGATAGAGTGAAACTGCACAAAAACTTTAACATGAAATTACAAGTAAAAAGGGGAATAATTCATGGAAAATTGGTTCCAGAGTTATGGACCTTGTGTCATATGATGTGGGTGATGAAGTGAAACAACTATTTTAAGTTTGAATCAAATCCATTTAGTAATAACTGAGATAGAGTGAAAGTGCACCAAAACTTAAATTCTAAGTCAAAAGGGGGGATAATTCATGAAATATTGGCACAAGACTTAAGGCCCTTGTGCCATTTGATGTGGGTGATGATGAGGAATAACTATTTTAAGTTTGAAACAAATCCATCAGGTAATTACAGAGATAAAGAGAAAGTGCATCAAAACTTTAACCAAAGTGCGGACGCGGAAGGATGCCGATGCCGACGCCGGGTTGAGTAGGATAGCTCTCCATACTGCGTATAGTCGAGCTAAAAACACTTAGTTTTAAAATCTGTACCTTTTTTCTGTGTTTTGTGAGTGTTTCATCTACATATGTACGTAAATGGGAACACTGTCTAAGTAAAATACTTTTTGAGATACATGTGACACAAACTTGTATGCCCTTTATGCATATTTTTGACAATCATTGGCCATAACTCTGGGCTGATAAAAAGAAATCCAGAACAAAACCCCAGGTGCACAACCTCACATGCTGAATAATATTCCTATGATGTTTCATGACCCTTTGTCACAAACTTTTTGAGATATGTGCAATATAAACTTAGGCCATTTTTATACATATTTTTGACAAAGTCAAGGACCATTTATTTATTTATTTATTTGGGTTTTACGGTGCACCAACACAGTATAAGTTATATGGCGCCAAACACGACTACAAATTTTGGGTCCACATCTCATTTACATCGAAATAAAAACATGAGGTATGGAACATGTTGTCTGGTCTGGCTTTTCATAGTCCTGGGTCAAATAGTTTTTGAGATATGTGCGACACAAACTTAGGCCCTTTTATGCATATTTTTTACTAAGTCAGGGGCCATAACACTGGTCTGCCTGTGTGAGATCCAATTGAAACATCAGGTGCATAACTTAACATGCTGAATACTGTGAGGTTTGATGACTGGGATGGCAGTGTTGGGTTGGGTAATGGGGCTAGAATGTGGACAAGGGATTCTAAGATGCAATATAAACAAACTGAAATGTAGTAAAAACAACAAGAGCCGTCTCCATAGGATGACACATGCCCCCGATGGCACTTTGAATGAATAGTTATGGCCGATGTTAGAGTTTAGGACCTTTGACCTACGGACCTGGGTCTTGCGCGCGACACGTCGTCTTACTGGTTCACATTCATGCCCAATAATTTTAAAATCCATGCATGAATGACAAAGATATGGACCGGACACGCCCATCAATGCACTATCATGAAATATGACCTTTAACGTCTGTGACCTTGACCTTTGAGCTACGGACCTGGGTCTTGCGCATGACACGTCGTCTAACTGTGGTACACATTCATGCCAAGTTATTTGAAAATCCATCAATGGATGACAAAGATATGGACTGGACACGAATGCACTATCATGAAAAATGACCTTTAACGTCTAAGTGTGACCTTGACCTTTGAGCTACGGACCTGGGTCTTGCGCATGACACGTTGTCTTACTGTGGTACACATTCATGCCAAGTTATTTGAAAATCCATCCATGGATGACAAAGATATGGACCGGACACGAATGCACTATCATGAAAAATGACCTTTAACGTCTAAGTGTGACCTTGACCTTTGAGCTACGGACCTGGGTCTTGCGCGCGACACGTCGTCTTACTGTGGTACACATTCATGCCAAGTTATTTGAAAATCCATCCATCGATGACAAAGATATGGACCGGACACGAAAATTGCAGACAGACTGACAGACTGACGGACCGACAGACTGACAGACGGTTCAAAAACTATATGCCTCCCTTCGGGGGCATAAAAATTGGGGTTTTTGGGAGTAGGGAAAAAGGGTATCCCTGCGACCATGGTGAGCCACTGACCCGAAAATCAATACGCTTCTTTCTCAAGTGGTACTTAGTAAATGGGATCTTCCTTCAGAGTGTCAAGCTTGAAAGCTACAGCTATTATACTTCTTCACTTAGAGCATGGAAATGAAAAACAAGAGCTGTCTCCATAGGATGACACATGCCCCCGATGGCACTTTGAATGAATAGTTATGGCCGATGTTAGAGTTTAGGACCTTTGACCTACGGACCTGGGTCTTGCGCGCGACACGTCGTCTTACTGTGGTACACATTCATGCCCAATAATTTTAAAATCCATGCATGAATGACAAAGATATGGACCGGACACGCCCATCAATGCACTATTCTGAAATATGACCTTTAACGTCTAAGTGTGACCTTGACCTTTGAGCTACGGACCTGGGTCTTGCGCATGACACGTCGTCTAACTGTGGTACACATTCATGCCAAGTTATTTGAAAATCCATCAATGGATGACAAAGATATGGACCGGACACGAATGCACTATCATGAAAAATGACCTTTAACGTCTAAGTGTGACCTTGACCTTTGAGCTACGGACCTGGGTCTTGCGCATGACACGTCGTCTTACTGTGGTACACATTCATGCCAAGTTATTTGAAAATCCATCCATGGATGACAAAGATATGGACCGGACACGAATGCACTATCATGAAAAATGACCTTTAACGTCTAAGTGTGACCTTGACCTTTGAGCTACGGACCTGGGTCTTGCGCATGACACGTCGTCTTACTGTGGTACACATTCATGCCAAGTTATTTGAAAATCCATCCATGGATGACAAAGATATGGACCGGACACGAATGCACTATCATGAAAAATGACCTTTAACGTCTAAGTGTGACCTTGACCTTTGAGCTACGGACCTGGGTCTTGCGCGCGACACGTCGTCTTACTGTGGTACACATTCATGCCAAGTTATTTGAAAATCCATCCATCGACGACAAAGATATGGACCGGACACGAAAATTGCGGACAGACTGACAGACTGACAGACCGACAGACCGACAGACTGACAGACGGTTCAAAAACTATATGCCTCCCTTCGGGGGCATAAAAATTGGGGTTTTTGGGAGTAGGGGAAAAGGGTATCCCTGCGACCATGGTGAGCCACTGACCCGAAAATCAATACGCTTCTTTCTCAAGTGGTACTTAGTAAATGGGATCTTTCTTCAGAGTGTCAAGCTTGAAAGCTACAGCTATTATACTTCTTCACTTAGAGCATGGAAATGAAAAACAAGAGCTGTCTCCATAGGATGACACATGCCCCCGATGGTACTTTGAATGAATAGTTATGGCCAATGTTAGAGTTTAGGACCTTTGACCTACGGAGCTGGGTCTTGCACGCGACACGTCGTCTTACTGTGACACACATTCATGCGTAGTTATCTTAAAATCCATGCATGAATGACAAAGATATGGACTGGACACGCCCATCAATGCACTATCATGAAAAATGACCTTTAACGTCTAAGTGTGACCTTGACCTTTGAGCTACGGACTTGGGTCTTACGCGCACGACACGTTGTCTTACTGTGGTACACATTCATGCCAAGTTATTTGAAAATCCATCCATGGATGACAAAGATATGGACCGTACACGCCCATCAATGCACTTTCCTTTAACGTCTAAGTGTGTCCTTGACCTTTGAGCTACGGACCTGGGTCTTGCGTGCGACACGTCGTCTTACTGTGGTACACATTCATGCCAAGCTATTTGAAAATCCATCCATCGATGACAAAGATATGGACCGGACACGCCCATCAATGCACTATCCTTTAATGTCTAAGTGTGACCTTGACCTTTGAGCTACGGACCTGGGTCTTGCGCGCGACATGTCGTCTTACTGTGGTACACATTCATGCCAAGTTATTTGAAAATCCATCCATCGATGACAAAGATATGGACCGGACACGAAAATTGCGGACAGACTGACAGACCGACAGATGGGGGCATAAAAATATACCAGAAATTTAGTCAGGCCCATGTGTCCTTGACCTTTGAGCCACAGACCAAAATATTTACAGGGATATTCCATTAGTGATACTTAGTTACTGTGTCAAGTTTGAAAGCCATAGATGTTATACTTTGTGACTAAGTGTATTTGTTTGGGTCAATGAGCCACTGACCCCATAATTTACAAGGATCTTTTTTAAATGTTACTTTGTCAAGTTTGAAAGCTATATAGCTTTATACTTAAAACATAGGGTCCGGAAACCATGTTCAGGTATCAGTGACCTTGACCTTTGTCCTACTGACCCTAAAAACCAATAGGAATCCTCCTCAAGTGATGCTTAGTCAACATTTAATGCAGCTACAGCTTTCAAACTTCAAACAATGCATGAGTACTAATAGAGGAAGATCCCTATCAATATGTGATCAGTGGCACAAAGGTCTAGGTCATATTGACCTGGCTAATTTTTTTTTGTTTCCAGGCTTCGAGTCACAAAGTATGTTAAAGGGCAAGGTCACAGTAACTGGAAGACTCAACATAGTTTCCAGACTGTAAAACCAATGGCTTTCAAACTATACACAATGCATTATACCACTAGATGAAGATCCTTATTAATTTTGGGGTTAGAGACTCAAAAATCAATATCACAAAGACCAGGGATAGACTTAATTTCCGTAATATTTTTTTTTCCGTGGCTTTTCGAAGGTTTAATAGCAACAGCTTTCAAATTTTATCCAATGACTAAGTACCACTTTAGGGAGGTCCCAAAGTCAGTGATTCACAAGTCAAGGTCATAGGGATCCCTCCTTTTCTGTTAAATTTCTTTATATTGTGTCTCAGTATCTATCATCCACATCTTGCACTCTATTCCCTATTCCAAACCCCTCCCTCAACACACATCTAAAATTATTTATTGTTGTTTTTAATGCCCATTTTTACTGCCATGTACTATTCTGTTTGTAAACTCTTGTAACACTGCAATGCCTTCCATTAACAGAAATGGTATTTTAGCAGAATTACATTATTGGCAGCCAGTGTACGATTTTAGTTCAAGGTGTGTATTTTCACATCTGAATTAAGTTTTCAACTAAGTTGGGACCCACTACACATTATCTCAGTAAACATTCCATTTTTATAGCAAAAGAAGAAAATGGTCACTTCTGCTTAAAGAGTTTTACAGTTGGAATTGAAAATATTCTAAATTTTTGTTACAGAAATTGTTACATAACAGTACATGTTTTAACATGCTGAGCTTATTATTATATTTATTTCATACTGTGGTGCTGTTGTGTTGTTTATTAAAATAAAATACCTTGGAGGTAAGATTTCAAAATGCCTGGCTGCTCTCTGTCCCTCAAAAAAGCTGTGCTCTCGTAAAAATATCTGCATATAGAAAAAAGAAAGAGTCATAATAGACAAATCCTTCTAGATCAAATTCTTATAAACACTCTTGGTGAGGTATGTCCCAACGTAACTCAGTGATAACATGTGACAACTGTTACAGTGTCATGCACTCCTTGCAACCTAATTGGTTCATTCATTATTTGTAATAAATCATTGATTCTATGTCTTCATAACTGAAAAGGTGAATTTGAAGTGTAAAAGCTATATAAGCTGTCATCAGCAATTTGGAAAATGGAACAAACTAGTTACAAATAAACTTATAGATGTACTTTAACAGGGGTGTGGAAATCTCAATATTTTTCACTTGTCCACAGGAAATCCACTTGGCCATGGTCAAAATTCACTTGTCTGGATTTTGAACATTAAAACCTGCATGAAACTGCCAATGATTATTCATTTCGGACAATGATCTACAGGTAGTAAACAGAGCAAACATAATACAGTGTATTACTGTAACTGTGACAAAAATAAGCTATCAACACTTCTGTACTTGGCTGAAGTCGCTTCCGCGAGACTGGGAATCATGCAACAGATACAGTATAACTAAATACCCAAAACATTAACTGTGTCAAGCCAGCTGAATTCAGAAAATCAAGTCTAATCTTGAAACTTTCTGACTCGTTATGGAACATACTCGCAACCTCTTTTGACTATTGACTCCCATTTTGACGATGGCCGAAGTTATAACAACGAATTTGTCCAAAATTTTGTGACAATAGTTTACGTTTCTCGCTTCTAGATAGCAAGTTACCGGCATGTTCTAATCTCTGGCCTGGCCTGGCCCGGCCTGGCCTGGCCTGGCCTGGCCCGATGAGCTCTATTTTGTACTGTAGATTTTATTATACATAGACAAATGAATGGCATAAAATCTAAATATACAATTACAATAGCAGGCAGTATTAACCTGCATTGTTTACTTGCTGCATTTCAACCAGTCCTCTGGAGAATCATTAATTAGTTGTCATTCATCTTATTTGAAATACAGATTTGCACTGAAGAAAATGGTGTAACTAAATGATAACTACCCATTTTTTCTGTAATTAAATTATTTAAAGTCAACTTTAACACTTGGTTTTAAAACTAATGGCTAATTTCATTGATAAGTTTACCTGCTGCAATATAATTGAATATTTACATGCACTGAGAACACATCTCTATGGGAATTGTAATTACAGGTTGTGTCCCTACTATCCTTAGCTGACCTTTTAACTGTTCAGTTGAACTTTTAATGTGTTTGGTTTAGTTAAGCTGATGTTCAATCTATGGAAAAGTAATGAAAATAATATTCATTAATTGTGGGACCTCTAACTCATTGTCAGGGTGTTGGCATTTTAGATTATTGATATTTTTCTTGCACAAAAAAATAATGGTGCATTGTGTTTATGTTATTTCTAAGTGATATATTTCATGCTAAAAGATGCTCTTGAGCCTGTTTCACAAGACTTTGTATGACTTTTTTTCCACATACTTAGATCAATATAAAAACAATCTTACAAAAATATTCAGTATGTGTATAACCTAAACTACAAAATTTATATATCGCTTCCCCGCACCATACTATCCCAGGTTCTAGAACGGAGGTAGCATTATTTTAGAAATTGAAAGTTGTTGTCCGTTAGTATTGACAGGTGCCACTCTTTATTTTATATCATTTTTGTAACCGAAATTGACCAAAATAACATGCAAAGTTTACCAATGGCACAGTGGCGTAGTGATAAGTTCTCCGACTTTCACACATGTTACCGTGGGTTCGATTTCAATTCAGATTGTTTTCATTAAATCAATATAATGTCATTTTATTGATACTGGTTTTATTCTTACAACATTTTATGGTAATAACTTGTATGTAGAATAATGTCAAATACTTGTGTATTTCTTTCAATAAATGAACAATAAATCACGATAAGTGGTAATTTTCCTGCATTCTAAGTTTACAGAGGAAATTAAAAAAAAAATGATAATGAAAATGATCAAACAGGTGTTTCGAACTTACAGTCCCGAGATTGGTAGCTGAACGTTTATCAGCACAACTTTATCTGCATATACGACCTGGCAGTAAAGAAATGTTTATATTTTATTTGATTTTCAATATTTATATTTTTATTTATGTTTGGGCACAGAAGTATACAAAATATATTCTTGAGTGCTAGTTCAGTAATTTCGGACAGTACTAAATAATCCTCAATAGACAAAATAATAAAATTAGTTAGGTTATTCAATTTGGGGAAAATCAAACCACCAGTCAAGGGTCAATTGAGGTGGAGATCCCCTGATAATAGTCATAACAATTAATCAGGCATCACCTTTAGATTAGACATAATAGTTTTGTTAGCTACAGGCTTATTCCCAGGTGTATAATTTTACAGAGTGGGACCGGAGTTCAAAATGTATTTATACAATGTCTGAAATATCCAAACTTATTCCAAAAGTCAGATTTTAAAGTTGCTATAGAAATCACTTTCACGAAATTGAAATCTATGGCCTGGCCTGGCCTGGCCCGGCTCAGTCGGAAATTGGGCTCATCGGGCCAGGCCAGGCCGGGCCAGGCCAGGCCAGAGATTAGAACATGCCGTTTATTTATAAATACAGGGTGACTGAAAAATATTAGCACCTTATATTTTTTTGTGGAAATTTCACACATTTCATTTTAATGATAACCTGGCAGCTGCTTTAATCAAGTTTTATATATATTTTTAGGCAAATCCAATGAGAGCATCAATGAAGTACAGACTGTACAGTCCTACAGCCATGACTTCAGCACATCAGGCTGCAGCTCGCCAGTATGGTGTACCTCAAACAACCTTACGAGATCGTGTGTTGGAACCTGAAACATTATCCTCTGGTCCTCAGGCGCGCTAAGATGCTGTGTTTGTCAATCACATTAAAGCTATGGCAGATTACTGGGGTATGGATATTCTTGTAGTGAGGTAACAGGACAAGCTAGTAACTATGCATTGCTCCTTGGGAAACGTGACAAGGATCATCCTCTTAGTGACAGGTGGTTCCTTGGTTTTATGGACAGATGGCTGAGAGATGAAGGTTTTGAAACCAAGAGCCCTTTCTAACTATAGAGCTCAAGCTGCCTCTAAGGAAACGGTCTCTTCTTACTTTGAAACTCTCAAGTCTATAATAGAAGAGAATGATTTGACTGATAGACCTGAACTCATTTATAATGTTGACGAGAAGGGAGTTCAGACAGAGCACAGTCCCCCTTATGTTGTTTGTGCCAATAAATCAGCCCCTGCAATAACTTCATCCCACTCATCTACAACCATTATTCTAGCTTGTGGAAATGCCATTGGGTCTCAAATGTCACCTTATTTCATCTTCAATGGGCAGAAAATGAGGGATGAACTTCTGCAAGGCTCATCTTCAGGTTCACAAGGCACAGTTACTGACAGCAGCTGGTTGAATACAGCAGGTTTTTTTGAGTATCTGGACACTCATTTTTTGAAATACATTCAAAGGCCAAATAGTGAAACACCAGTTGTACTGATTTATGATGGACATAAATCACATGTTAATTATCTAAGTCATTAACTGGGAAAAAGAACATAATGTCATTCTCTTGGTGTTACCAGCCCACATAAGCCACATTTTACAGCCCTTAGATGGTGGGTGTTTAATCTCCACCAAACTACATTATGTGAACTGGAACAATTTTTTGACAATAACATGTTGAGACTACTCCAGATTATTGGCTTTGTAAGCTACTGGTAATTTTCGTGTAAAGAAAACATATAATCTAATTTTACCAACAGTTTTAATCAGTCAAAACTGCCCAAATTTCTCTGACCTGTTTTTTAAGAGTATGAACTTACTAACAATGTACCAGTGAAATATAACTTAGACTGGATCTTTTACATGTGCCCTTATAGCAGCAGGCAAATGGCAAAGGTAGCGAGCTTTGTCTAAATTCAAGCAATACTTTTATAAGTATCCAGATTTCAATAGGAAACTATTGGACTGGTGCTTTTGAGAAAAGCGCATGTCTCCCACAGCTGCCTAATCATCTGAATAGTAAGTCTGTCTTTCTATACTGATTGTGGCCTATTGGTATTCACATGTTGTAGTAACCGGTCTACAATGCTGTATCGCTACTGTTGGTAATTATGTTCAAGGACCATCATTCTGAAGTGCCTGGGCCGATTTGGCTAGTTATCAAACTTGGCCGAGGACTTATGGTCAAACACATTTTGTTCAAGTTGGGTGGGTGAAGATCGGATGAGAAATGTTCGACTTAAGAGTGCAGACATGATTTGTGACAGACAGACACACACACAGACAGGAGTAAATCAGTATGTCTCCCACAGCACTGTGTGGTGGGAGACAGAATTACAGTAACAAACTAACTACCTTTCTGCATCACAAGAAGTCATTAGCATTTGCTGTCAATCAGTATTATGATTAAGACAGACTGTCATTCATTCATTTCAATGATTCATAGACACAGAGTCCATTGTTTACATTTTCACTCGTTACCAGTGTAGGTATCATACCCATTATATTTACAAACAAGAGGGCCATGATGGCCCAATATCGCTCACCTGAGTACCATTGCTTTTACCAAAAAGAAAAAAAAATCTTACAAGGTATAGATATGTCAAAATACACCTAAAAATTGGAGGTACCATCCATGTTGTACCACAGAAAAGTGGTCTTGGTTTTTCCCTATGGCCAATAATAAAAAAGTTACTAAATAAGCTATTTATAGTAACATAAAAGGGAAGTAATAAAAAAAAATTATTGTAAGTGAACAAAAGAAGGATCTGCCAAGGAAAAACTAGAGCACTGCAATGCAACGCAAATGCAGAGCAATATACACACAAAACAAAGTCATATGACCTATGACCCCTAAGTGTGACTTTGCCCTTGAAGTGAGCCATCTGAATCATGCGCTCTGCACGTTGTTTCGATGAGGTGAACATTTGTGTCAGGTTTCTTTGAAATCCTTGAAGGGGTTCAAGAGTTACAGAGCAGAAGGGAAATTACAAACCAACAGACAGACAGACAGACAGACAGACGGACACCGAGGCGATAACAGGCATATAAAAAAGAATCGAGATCTTATGGTGATACAAGTTGTGTGCGAGTTTGGTTAAAATCAAATCTTAAATGAAGCTGCTATTGTGCAGACAAGGTCAAAATAGCAAATTTTGGCTCTTTCAGGGGCCATAACTCTGGAACCCATTATGTGATCTGGCTGGTTCAAGAAAGGAACCAAGATATTATGGTGACACAAGTTTTGTGCAAGTCTAATTAAATTCAAATCATAAATGAAGCTGCTATTGTGCAGACAAGGTCAAAATAGCTAATTCTGGCCGTATCAGGGGCCATAACTCTGGAACCCATAACGGAATCTGGCCAGTTCAAAAAAGGGCCCAAAATCTTGTGGTGATACAAGTTGTGTGCAAGTTTGGTTACAATCAAATCATAAATGAAGCTGCTTTTGTGCAGACAAGGTCAAAATAGCTAATTTTGGCCCTTTCAGGGGCCATAACTCTGGAACCCATAAAGGGATCTGGCCAGTTCAAGAAAGGAACCAAGATCTTATGGTGATACAAGTTGTGTGCAAGTTTGGTAAAAGTCAAGTCATAAATAAAGCTGCCATTGTGCAGACAAGGTCAAAACAGCTAATTTTGGCCCTTTCAGGGGCCATAACTCTGGAACCCATAAAGGGATCTGACCAGTTCAAGAAAGGAACCAAGATCTTATGGTGATACAAGTTGTGTGCAAGTTTGGTAAAAGTCAAGTCATAAATAAAGCTGCTATTGTGCAGACAAGGTCAAAACAGCTAATTTTGGCCCTTTCAGGGGGCATAACTCTGGAACCCATAACGGGATCTGGCCAGTTCAAAAAAGGAACTGAGGTCTTATGGTGATACAAGTTGTGTGCAAGTTTGGTTAAAATCAAATCATAAACGAAACCACTATCGTGCAGACAAGAAATTGTTGACGGACGCACGGAAGGACGAAGGATGAAGGGTGATCACAAAAGCTCAGGTGAGCTAAAAACAAAGTACGCAAAGAACTCTTGTATGGTCTCTATATAATAATAATCTAACATATACATACTTCAGATTTTTTGTGTCAGATACCATGGCATCAATATAGCTCTCCATAATGCCATCATTGAGAGCCACACGCACCCAAGCCTAAAAACAAAAACATTTCAATAGCATTTTGAACATTGAAAGTCCATTATACATTTTATTTTTTTATGATTTGAATTGCTGTGAGATTTCATGGTTTGTGCCAAAACTGCTATTCTGTAGGGATCTCCATTCCCGAATTTCAAATTTTAAAAGAAAATTAGGACTTTACTTGTTTGCTGGGATGACACAACCACAAAATCCACTAAAACTTTTACAGCATACTAGTGAACATCTTCTCAGGCTCCTATAGGCTTTGTTGCAAATATTGTATTTATAACACTTCTAATTCATGTGAGCCTGGTGTATTGTTTAAACAGCCCAGTTTTTTCCCCAGTCAGTATTTCCCCCCTAGTTGTTTTTTTCCCTCCTTCATTTTTGTACACAAAAGGCGAGAAAAATCCAACCAGTATACAACTGATTATTTTTATGCCCCTCAAAGCTGGGCATATTAAATAAAATTGCGTCTGTACATTCATGTGTTAATTCTTGTTCGGGCTGTATCTGTAAAGGGATTTTGAAATAACTTTGCACAAATGTTCACCATAATGAGACAATGTGATAAGAGCAAATCCCAGACACCTAGCTCCAAGGTCAAGGTCACACTTAGAGGTCTAATGTTAACAGGGTCTGTTGCATGTGCCACCGTGGGCACATTGCACCCAAAGTTTTTATAATAATAAAATAATAAAAATAGTAAAATTGTAAAATATAATGAAACTGGATAAATTTTGTATATAATAATAGTTGTATGATTAAGGTTGTATGTGAGTGTGTATGTCATTTAAGTATATTATGTTTCATTTAAAATGTTTATTTTCAGATGTATTGTATTTTATTCCAAAAGATTTTTATAGAAGTTAATTTTGATTAACTGACAGCTTTGGCAGGAAACCCTTTTATTCTAAAGATCTTTTAACATAAAGGAATTAAGCCTTAAGCCAGATTGGCAATTTTACAGCTTGGACACTATCTTTGATGGTTGAATCTTTTTGATTATTTAATTGATAAGGTGTGAAGCCATAAGGCAATTTTACTGTCCAGCTTTCTTAAGTAATTAGATTATGATGTGACATTTTTATTGGTCAGTTTTTATCTTGTAATTCTGAAATTTTATTGGTTACTATTCATTAGAAATTTCATTGGTTATAATATCAAATATTTCATTGGTTGTTATGCTTAAGCTAGAATTTTGCTAAGTAACATAACTTCAGTCTTGGTAAAACGTTTGACAAGAAAGCATTGAACATTTATTCTTTATCTTCACCAAAAGGAAAACCTGGAAATAAAATAATTTTGAATGACTTAAGTTAAATTGGCAGAAACAGTAAAAGAACATTTGTGATTGTGATAATGCTAAAGGAACATTTACTTTGTTAGAACTTACAATTTTGAGTTGGACATTTTACTATATTACAAAAATAAAAGGAATTTGAATCTAGAGACATTTCATGGTTGTCACTTCTAAGAGTTCAATTGTCTGCTTCCACACTCTACTCATTGGAAGTAGAGTGGACCCCGTGACCGGACAAGCTCTTTGGCATAAAGACAATACAGGGACTTCCCCAAGACCTCAGTTAATTCCCCAAGTAACTACCGGTACCGCCACAGCTCTACCGTAGGTCTTGGTCCCTACTGCAAGTGCTTAAGGGGTTACACCTGAGCCCCATCAGTGTCATATAAGTAAACAAAGTATAAGGGCACGCCGCCCCCCAGAGACCCAAGGAACGGCCCGGTCGCAGTTGGTGTTGAATGGCCGGGTACTCAGCAGACTGTTGAGATGATCAAGAACATTTTGTGAAGGAAACTTAATTTCGAAGCAGACAATTATTGAAAATTGTGGAATTATTTGAAGAAAAAGGACAGTACAAAAATTCATAATCGAAAATTGGGAAGCACCCATCCAGTCACAATGTTAATAGTGGAAGTTGAAAGTCAATAAAGGCCAGAAGATCAATCCATTCAGGAGACTTAGATGTTTGGTTACACAGAACGACAGTGTTAGACGAGGGGACGAAGCCACGGAAGACAACTTGCAGACATTAACTTAATTGTCACTGATGTTGGGTGAGTGCAATCTTTTGTGTGCATGCCTCTCATATACCTGTTTATATGTGACCAATATTAAGTCTATGGCCAAATTTTCAATGCATTGGGTACAACAGATAGAGAATTTTTAAGAGCTAGTATTTTTAAGAGCTGGTACAATAATGTATTAAGGTTGAAGGGAATTATAAACAAATAATTGAATAAGACACAATATAAAGTATAATATTATAGAAAATGAATGTGTTCAAATATGTTGATGAACTAAGGGTGAAATGTTGTAAATGAAAGTTGAATATTTTTGTTCAGATATTTTTGTGCTAAGTTACTTGTTATTGTTGAAATAAAGTATTTTTAATTTTGAATTCAAATATTAATTGTAAAAATGGAAAAGTGGTGCTGTTCAAAGACAAATTGTAAGATCAATAGTGCTGATTCAGAAAGTTTTTTAATCATGGATGTAGGCTTTAAGCCAAAACTGGAGAAAAACTACATGACTGTCAAAATAAATGAACAAACTACTCCTTGCCTAGTAGATTCTGGTGCAGATATAAGTGCTGTAAGCAAATATTTCCTGGACATTGTGGCTCCAAATAGTAAACTTAGAAGAAGTCATCTGCAACAAATTATTGGTGTTTGTGGTGAAAGACATCATGTTCTAGGTCAGACAGATATTACATTTGAATGTGAAGGTGTGACATTTACACATAATTTTCATGTTTTTGAACAATTACACTCCAAAATTCTGGTCGGAATAGATTTTTTAAGAAAACACAATGTACACATCAATTTTGGTGAATTAGAAATGCTAGTGCCAAATTCGGTAAATGTCAAACAAATGGAAGTGCCAACACCACTGGAAGCAACTCCACAAACATCATGGGCAACAACTATCAGAGAAGTCATCGTGCCACCCCACAGCGAAATTATCATTCCTGTCAGAATTGCCAGAATGCAAGCAGAATCACTAGTGCTATTAGAACCTAGACTGAATATTCAAGATTTAAATATAGTAGGAGGGAAAACTGTAGTGAATGTGAAAAATTGTAAAGGTGTTTATAGACTTATCAATCCTACCAGTCTTCCAGTATTCTTATCAGCCAGACAGAGAATAGCAAAAGTTAGTAAAATTGATCCTTCAACAATATCAGTGCTAAAAGAACAGAATACAGTGAACATTTCAAACTTAAGTGCTTCAGACTCAAAACAAAACTTAAATTATGAACAAATAGTGAAAGATTTAGGCATTAACATTGAATCTAGTGAATTAAGTGCTGAACAAAAACATAAATTATACAAATTTCTAGGACAAAATCGTGATATCTTTGCTAAAGATTTATCAGAACTTGGAGAGACAAATCTGCATCAACACATTATCGATACAGGAAATGCAAAGCCAGTCAGTTCAGGTCCTTACAGACAGACGCCAGAAAAGCGTAAAATTCTACACAAGTTGATCAAAGAAATGGAGGAATCAGGCGTCGTTGAGGAAAGTATTTCGCCATGGCACAGCCCGGTGGTACTAGTCAAAAAACCAAACAATGAATGGAGGTTCGCCGTGGACTACAGGAAGGTCAATGCCGTGACACAGCCGATGTCCTTCCCCATTCCACACATGACAGACGTTTTTGATACTCTAGCCGATGCGAAAGCCTCTGTCTATTCGACACTAGATCTGCGCTCAGGATTTTGGCAAGTTCCACTTCATGAGTCAACGAAACACAAAAGTGCATTTATAACAGACCAGGGAATCTTTCAGTTCCGACGACTCAGCTTTGGACTTGTGAATGCCCCAATGACATTTCAGAGTCTTATGACCAAAGTGCTAAAAAACCTGAACTTCAAAATCGCTCTTGTTTATATTGATGATGTGCTCGTATTTTCAAAAGACTTTGATGAACACTTACACCATTTAGACTTAGTTTTTACAAATCTTAGAGAAGCCAATCTTAAATTACATCCTGCAAAGTGCAAATTCGGTACACAGTCAGTTAAATATTTAGGCCACATTGTGACAAAAGATGGAATAAAAGTGCTACCAGAAAATACTGATAAGATCAAAAATGCAGAACGACCAAAGAATGCTAAGCAAGTAAAACAGACATTAGGAATTTTTGGGTATTATAGAAAATTTGTGATGAACTATGCTAAAATAGCCAAACCATTAACTAACTTACTAAAGAAAGACATTAAATTTGAATGGACAGATGAATGTGAAAATGCCTTCCAACTATTGAAACAAAAGTTAATTACAGCACCCATATTAAGGTATCCAGACTTCAACAAAGATTTCATCCTAGCAGTAGATTCCTCAGAATATTCAATTGGATACGTGCTTTCGCAAATGCATGAAGGAAGAGAGCATCCAATCTGTTTCGGAGGAAGAGCCCTGCACAACAATGAACTTCGGTGGCACATTACGGATAAAGAAGGTCTTGCCTTGGTAGAAGGAATACAACATTTTAGACATTACCTTGCTGGAAGAAAATTTACAGTATACACTGACAACGTCTCTGTTAAATATCTCCAGAAAATCAAGGACTGTCAAGGTCGTCTAGGCCGTTGGAGTATCCTTCTTCAAGCATACCAGTTTGACATCCAACACCGTTCAGGTTCAACAAATTGCAATGCCGACTTTTTGTCAAGACAGCGTTACCAAGACTCAACGCCACCAGCCTCCAGTGAGTTAGCAGACCACATTGGCTCCATACAGAAAGACAACACGGAATACACACAGGTGACACTTGTGTATCCAGGTGAAGATGAAGAGACGGTTATGGCAGCTCTGACCACAGATGAAGCCATAGCTCCTGAAGCAGGTTCATTCCCAGACTTGGCCAAGCATCAGAAAGAATGTCCCGACTTCAGAGACATCTATAATTATCTTGCCAATCACCAAGTCCCAGAAGATCCCCACAAAGCCAGAACAGTAGTTGCAGAATCTTACAACTATGAGCTGGTTGACAACGTCCTACAGCACTTTTACTCCAGACGTGGAAAACAAGTGCCACTGGAAGAACGTCTTGTCATGCAGATCGCGATTCCAAGAATCCTAAGGGACGACGTGCTGAAACAATATCACGACTGTATCGCAGGTGGTGGTCATCAAGGATTTGAAAGGACTTACGCATCACTTCGTAACAAATACTACTGGCCCTCAATGTATGAAAACATAAGGCAGTATGTTAAGACTTGCGAAGTATGCCAACAGTCAAAGAGAGCTTTCAACTCCAAACCTCCTCCACTACAACCACAGCCCGTCGATGACGTCTTCAGCAGATGGCAAATGGACATCCTGAGTGGACTACCAACCACGAAGGACAAGTATAAGCACATCTTGCTTGTAGTAGACAGCTACTCAAAATGGGCAGAATGCTTTCCATTCCGGACACAGACTTGTGAGGAAGTTGCAAGTGTTTTATTCAAAGAGATCATCACAAGATACGGTGCCCCGAGAGTACTACTGAGTGATAGAGGGAAGAACTTCATGTCTAACCTGGTAAAAGCCTTGTCAGAACTGTTCAACATCAAGCAATCCTTTACAAGTGCCTATCATCCGATGACCAATGGATTAGTGGAATCAAAGAATTCATATATTCTGCAAGCCTTCCGAGCATATTGTAAAGGACAACAAGATGACTGGCCAGACCTTTTACCTGGTATCATGATGGCATATCGTTCTACTCCAGCTACACAGTCAACCGACTTCAGTCCGTTCTTTCTTCTCTACGGCAGAGAGATGCGACTACCTATCGACGCAGTACTACAGCCAAAAGATCATCTACCCCAAAGCTACAAGGTGCATCTTGGGAGAATTTTGCAGAATCTCGAAATCTGTAGGAAAATTGCCAATGAAAATATTCAGCGTGCTCAAGAGAAGTATAAGTACCAACATGACAAGTACTCTAAACCACCTGAATACAGACCAGCCCAGAGAGTATGGTTGTACTGCACCAAAGTACCAACAGGCAAAGCGCCGAAACTGCATCGTAAGTGGGTCGGACCATACTATATTACCATGACTGGACCAAACTACACATACAAGTTGCGTCATGTGAGAACTAACAAAGAGGTAAAGTCATTGGTGAATGCTATGCGACTGAAGCCGTACTTCGACCCAGAGAGTAGACCAACAAACCCGCCAGCAGAGCTAGAAAATCAGGATGATGAGCTGAATCCAGAGGAGATTCATGACAGTAATCAGCCGGGAAATGCAGCAAGAGAAAATCAAAAAGAAAACAGAAATAATGAACAAAGAAATGAAGAGGTCCAAAGAGACAAACGAAATAATGAACAAAGAAATGAAGATGTCCAGAGAGACAGACGAAATAATAGCCAAAGACCAAATGTGCATGAAAACAGTAGAAATACAAGGCCCGGAGCCAAGAATGATAATAGCAGCAGAAAACAGATTAACAGAAATATAAATAAACAGAGGCAAGAAGCCCAGAATGATAGAAATAAAGGTAACAGAAACCAAAGAAATGAAGAACAGGAGCAAAAGAAAGAAAATCTGAAAAATAGAAGAAGCAAAGCTGATGAGACGAAAAGGTCTAAAGCTAAAAATGACGGTAAACAGAAAACACAAACAGACAATACGACAAAAAGTGAAAATAACAGAAATGGAGCTCAGAAGAAAAAACATATAGAAAGAAGTAAGAAAGAGAT
Source organism: Mercenaria mercenaria (assembly GCF_021730395.1). Lineage (NCBI taxonomy): Eukaryota > Metazoa > Mollusca > Bivalvia > Venerida > Veneridae > Mercenaria > Mercenaria mercenaria. The sequence goes on from NC_069374.1 coordinate 39,176,813, forward strand.
GACAAGTGAACAGAGAAATGTAAACAAAACCAGTCAGAATGCCAGCAGACATAAAACAAATGAAAAGGGACCCACCAAAAATGACACACAGAAACAGCACACTCAACAGACACAAAACACACAGAAAACACAGGACCAGCCAAATAGTGCGCCAAAATGCAAAGACTGCCAAAAAGGAAAATGCCAGCCATTTAAGACAGAAGATATCAAAGCGATACAAGCATCAAGCCGTAGCAATGGAGCTTTATATTACAAAGTTAAGTGGCAAGACAGTCACACAGAATGGCACTTCTCATGTAAGATTCCAGGTCACCTAATAAGAGAATTCCATGCCAACCGAACAATGTCTGGAAAGAAGAGAAAGAAACCTCTGCAACAAGGTCATAAATTCTTTGAGGAAGTTAAGTCAGCACAAATAAATTCTGCATCTTTAGAAACTGAAAACGAATTTCAGCAAAAATTAGTAGGAATGAAATTTATATGTGGAAGACCATACTTTTTGATTCAATACGGTACCAAAGCACCAGAAATTAGAACTATCACAGCAGCATATGACTTCGCTAGAGATTTATTATCTAAACTTGAAGATTGGAAACAAAAGACAGAAACAGAGGAGAAAATAGAATACATTCGAAACAAGCAAAGTAGAACTTTACATCAACAGAATCAAAAGAAGTCAATTGATTATTACATGTGTATCCAAGTAAATAACATTCATGAAATATCAATAGATCAGAATGACCAGATACAGTGTTTAGTGGACTTCAGAAATCCAAATATTGCACCAGAATGGCAGGATCTTAATGACATTCCTCCTGGATGTTACAATGAATTGATCAGTACTTTAAAAAGAAGCTACAGAAAATGTGTAGGTTAAATGTTATGAATTGTGGAAATAATTTAAGAACAGCTCAGGTCTAAATGCTCAAATCAGGTTTCTTAAATTTTTGCTAAAGGTTTCAATTTTTCTGTAAAACTACTTCTACATTAGGTGGACTGATCTTAGGTATTTTAAAGGTATTATATCTGTTTAAAAGTGCTATGATTGATATGGTTTGAAACCCATCTAATCAACCCCAACCTTTATTATATCTGACATTAGCAAAACAATATTTTGAAAATATGTGTAATTTTGTGGACAGATATTTTTTTACATCCTTGTCTCTTAACTGTAATGATTTTGATTCACATTTAATTTCTGGAGGATTCCACCTAGTTGTCTGTTTATTAAATATTAGTTTAATGTAAAATTACTCATCCTAGAGTTAGAGCACTTGTGAGTTATACAGCGGCCGGGCTTGACTCTTAAACTGCTGCTTGAACAGTGCAACTTGATGGATGGACTTGATGTTAAGGTTTAAATTTTTTTTTCATGTTTAATAGTGAATATCCTCCAATCTGTAAAGCCAATGCAATATGAATGGTACAAACTGGTCACATTTAATCAGGTGTATGTGGGTCATGTGCTAATAAATTTTGCACTCAGGTAAACTAACTCTTATTCTTTAACATAAATTTCTTGAACTTCATAAATATCAGTGTGCTAATATGACAGTGACAGAATAGTGAGAACAAACAGTAAAACATGGTGTATAATGTGTGAAACAGGAACATTGACTGGTGATGTGATCTGAACAAAGCAAGAACAGTAACTATACTGTGAGTCTAAGAGAACATAATTTAAACATGTGCTTTATAATTCATGCATGAACTGTACAAAAATATGTAAATAATTCCCGGGAATGATCATTTTCAACATTAAATTTTGTAAATATAAGTTGACCTTGCCATGTGATATTATAAATATGATTTGTATGTTTTAATGTAATACTGCACCAAGTTCGAGGACGAACTAAATTAAGGAGGGGGGTACTGCCACCGTGGGCACATTGCACCCAAAGTTTTTATAATAATAAAATAATAAAAATAGTAAAATTGTAAAATATAATGAAACTGGATAAATTTTGTATATAATAATAGTTGTATGATTAAGGTTGTATGTGAGTGTGTATGTCATTTAAGTATATTATGTTTCATTTAAAATGTTTATTTTCAGATGTATTGTATTTTATTCCAAAAGATTTTTATAGAAGTTAATTTTGATTAACTGACAGCTTTGGCAGGAAACCCTTTTATTCTAAAGATCTTTTAACATAAAGGAATTAAGCCTTAAGCCAGATTGGCAATTTTACAGCTTGGACACTATCTTTGATGGTTGAATCTTTTTGATTATTTAATTGATAAGGTGTGAAGCCATAAGGCAATTTTACTGTCCAGCTTTCTTAAGTAATTAGATTATGATGTGACATTTTTATTGGTCAGTTTTTATCTTGTAATTCTGAAATTTTATTGGTTACTATTCATTAGAAATTTCATTGGTTATAATATCAAATATTTCATTGGTTGTTATGCTTAAGCTAGAATTTTGCTAAGTAACATAACTTCAGTCTTGGTAAAACGTTTGACAAGAAAGCATTGAACATTTATTCTTTATCTTCACCAAAAGGAAAACCTGGAAATAAAATAATTTTGAATGACTTAAGTTAAATTGGCAGAAACAGTAAAAGAACATTTGTGATTGTGATAATGCTAAAGGAACATTTACTTTGTTAGAACTTACAATTTTGAGTTGGACATTTTACTATATTACAAAAATAAAAGGAATTTGAATCTAGAGACATTTCATGGTTGTCACTTCTAAGAGTTCAATTGTCTGCTTCCACACTCTACTCATTGGAAGTAGAGTGGACCCCGTGACCGGACAAGCTCTTTGGGCATAAAGACAATACAGGGACTTCCCCCAAGACCTCAGTTAATTCCCCAAGTAACTACCGGTACCGCCACAGCTCTACCGTAGGTCTTGGTCCCTACTGCAAGTGCTTAAGGGGTTACACCTGAGCCCCATCAGTGTCATATAAGTAAACAAAGTATAAGGGCACGCCGCCCCCCAGAGACCCAAGGAACGGCCCGGTCGCACATGTCCGGTCCATAACCAACGAGTCAGTTTCTTCCTCCCTTCACTGTATGTTATTCAGAAATGCTGATACAAAAATACTAAGACACTAGGGGGTAAAGAACCAACTAGTCAGTTTCTTCACCCTACACCATCTTTAATTCACACATGCAGACACGTACATATCTGGGGGCGTGTGGGGGGGGGGGGGGGGGTGGACAGTTCCTTCCCAATTCACTATGTATTATTCATATATAGATATTTACATATTAGTGGGTATAGTGTATCATTCGGACATGTAGATACATACATACTAGTAGGAAAACAACCAACAAGTCAGTTTCTTCCCCTTCGTTGTCATACATGCTGATACATACACACTAGGGGGAAAGAACCAACAAGTCAGTTTCTTCCCCTTCGTTGTCATACATGCTGATACATACACACTAGGGGGAAAGAACCAACTAGTCAGTTTCTTCCCCCTGCACTGTGTATTATTCAGACATGTAGATACATACATACTAGGGGGAAAGAACCAACCAGTCTTATTTTTCCCCCTTCACCGCTTATTGTTCATACATGCTGATACAAACACAATAGGGGGAATGGTTCAACTAGTCAGTTTCTTCCCCCTGCACTGTGTATTATTCAGCCAGTCATTTTCTTCCCATTATTCACATATGTAGACACATACATACTTGGGGGGAAAGAATAAACCAGTCAGTTTCTTCCCCCTTCGCTGCCTATTATTCACAAATGTAGATACATCCATACTAGAGGGGAAAGAACCAACCAGTCAGTTTCTTCCCCCTTTACTGTACATTATTCACACATGTAGACACATACATACTAGAGGGGAAAGAACCAACCAGTCAGTTTCTTCCCCCTTCACAGCCTATTGACCATATGCCAGGCTCTGCCTACAGGTCAGTGGTACTACAAAATACTAAATCTCCGACATTTAGATCGATAATGGCTATTGCTGTTACATTACGCGATATTTCTGAAGAGATTGGTGAGAATTTTCTGTCGTATTTATGTGTCTTTAAAACAAAGACGAAAAGCGAGAATGTACTGTTAGGAGTCTTACATAATAGTGTCAGGATTTTCCGACATTCGGGTACGGAATTAGTGAGGAAAGCATATATATTCAGAAGTCAAAAGAAGACGGAAGAAGGCTACACGACGACAATTACTGATGAAATCTATTGTTGAAAATTTTGTTTAGCTTCTTGAATAAATCACTAACAAGTTTATGCGAGTTTTTATTATTAGAAAAATATTTGTTTGTCATTCAATTTGACATGTTCTTAGTATATTCTCGACTTTTACTCTATCAGTACATATGCCCCGTGTGCAAAACTGGAAAAAGTGCACTGAAGGATAATGATACATTAACACTTTAGGTATAAATAGCCCTTCTCCCTCAGCCTAAAAAGAATTCACACCACCTATGCCTTTCCACGTTCATATTTATCAAGGTAATTGATGAGTTTGGGCACGAATATTGCAGAATTTTTGGTTCATAATTTTACTTTTTCAACATTTTGGCACTTTCTCTTCACAGTTTCTTACTATATGAATGCCCAAATAAGAAGTGTTAATGGCTTAGAAATAAACACACAATGCCTAGTTTACCTTTGACCTTTGACGTGTCTGCGGAGCCCTTACACTGCCTGTATCCTCCTTTCTGCGTGGCCTCCATGCAGAGGTGGAGGGGGGCAGTGCATTTTTCATACGGATTCACGGGCTCCGCAGCCACTATGACTTTGTTGAGCGAAAACTTATACATATTTGAATTACTCGAAAGCCAGTAGCCTGTAGGCAATTGTTGCAGGTGGCATTGCGCAACCTTCGCCCAGTCCTCGCTCAGCTGCAACATGGTTCGTGCTTGCTGCAGTACACAATAAATTTGCATGTATATTGAGCAGTCATCTCGCTGCAACCCTACAGTGGCCACATCATTGCCGTGCGGCGGCCTTGATATGGGCACAACATTTTTCAGATGGTTATATATATACTGGTCATCTCCAGCATGTAAGATTTCCGTTAGAAGCTTGCAGTGACTGCACTGCAACTGCACTGAAATTGCACGATTTCAGTATAATTTCCGCAGAGCGTCCATACGAAAAGAAAATGGCACGATGCCCGTATATCATGTGAACACATACAGTGTAGCCCGTAGCCACCTACAATGCCAAAAACATTGCAAGGGAAATCGTAAACTAATTTATTGCATGGCGCCCGGTTCAAATGTGAATTAGGTAAAAGCTAGATATGTTAATACCATCCTATATACAAACATGTGGTAGTTTCCATCGATTTTATTCACATTCAGTTGTCTGTGAGAACGACCACAAGTCTTACTCCAGTGAAGACACTTCTCTAAACTTTACTAAGGTTTTGGAAAAGGAGTAATCTAGGCGTTCTGGGAAGTGACTAATGGTCTTGCAAAGTCCCCACTGACACCTTTTTACCATTTCTAATAAGTTTTACTTGTATATATGATTATTTTCTAAAGGAATTTATCAGTTGTTTTCATCGGTGTCGAGATCGCAATGTCGGAGGGTAACATTTACATTAACACCGTCTAGAGGTGTGCGTCAATTCGAGCGCACTGATTGGTTGATCGCTTATCGATTTATTGGTTTGATTGACAGCCGGCGTTTGGTCAATTATTCACACATGTTGACACATACATTCTAAGGGGGATAGAACCAACCAGTCAGTTTCTTCCCCCTTCACCGCCTATTATTCAAACATGTAGACACATACATACTAGGGGCGAAAGAATAAACCAGTCAGTTTCTTCCCCCTTTTCCATCTATTATTCACACATACAGACACATACCTACTAGGGGGGAAAGAACCAACCAGTCAGTTTCTTCCCCCTTCACTGCCTGTTATTCACACATACAGACACATACCTACTAGGGGGGAAAGAACCAACCAGTCAGTTTCTTCCCCCTTCACCGCCTGCTATTCACACATACAGACACATACCTACTAGGGGGGAAAGAACCAACCAGTCAATTTCTTCCCCCTTCACCGCCTGTTATTCACACATACAGACACATACCTACTAGGGGGGAAAGAACCAACCAGTCAGTTTCTTCCCCCTTCACCGCCTGTTATTCACACATACAGACACATACCTACTAGGGGGGAAAGAACCAACCAGTCAGTTTCTTCCCCCTTCACCGCCTGTTATTCACACATACAGACACATACATACTAGGGGGGAAAGAACCAACCCAGTCAGTTTCTTCCCCCTTCACGGCCTATTATTCACACATGTAGATACGTATATTCTAGGGGGGGAAGAACCAACCAGTCAGTGTCTTCCCCCTTTAATGTACATTATTAACACATGTAGACACATACATACTTGGGGGGAAAGAATAAACCAGTTAGTTTCTATCACCTTCACTGTGTATTACTGACATGCAGATATAGACATACCAGGGGGGAAAGAACCTGAGCTAGTCAGTTTCTTCTCCCCTACCTGGTGCTGTATTATTCAGACATAAAGATACATGCACACTAAGAGGAAAGAACCAACTGGTCAGTTTTTTTCCCCTTCACCATGTATTATTTTTCTGGTACGTAGATGTATGCATACTAGGGGGAAAGGACCAACTAGTCAGTCTATCCTTTTTGGTTCGTGTACAAAAGCTAAGGTGGAAACAACTAACCAGGGAGGAGAAAAAATTAATTTGTTGGTTTGTTTTTCCTTTGTGTACAAAAACTACGGGGACAAAAACTAAGCAAGCGTCTGAAAAAAACAACTAATTTGTTTTTTTTCACCCTGTTTTTTGTAAAAAGAAAAAAATTGGGGGGAAATAATCAGGAGATGGGTGGGGGAGGGAAAACAACAACCAGGGGGAAGAAAAAAAACAAACAGTTGGTTTTTTTCTTCCTTGCACAAAAACTAGGGGGAAAAAAACAACCAGGGGGAGAAAAAAAACCAACCGGTTGTTTCTTTTCTCCCTTGTTTAATCACAAAAACTAGGGGGAAAAAACAACAAGTGGGGAGAAAGAACCAACCGGTTGTGTTTTTTTTTGTCCCTTGTTTATGTACAAAAACTTAGTTATTAGGGGAGAAAAAAACAACTGGTTGTTGTTTTCTCCCTTGTTTATGCACTAAACCAACGGGGGGGAAAAACAACCAGGGGGGAGAAAAAACCAACTGGTTGTTTTTTTCTCCCTTGTTTAATCACAAAAAAACTAGGGGGAAAAGACAAGTGGGAGAAAGAACCAACTGGTTGTTTTTTTCTCCCTTGTTTATGCACAAAAACTAGGGAGAAAAAAAACAACCAGGGGGGTGGGGGGGGGGGAGTGAAACCAACTGGTTGATTTTTTAAAAAACTGACTATTAAAATAGAGCAAATGGAGCATACTAAAACAATGCTAGAGTTTTATATGAGTGTTATTCTAGTGCTCAAAAAAAGCAGGGTGCTGTTTTAAATTGGAAAAGTACGATCATCCTGATTAACACATGACCCAGATTCTAACTTACCCAAAAGATCATAAAGATTAACATTCTGACCAAGTTTCATGAAGATACAGTCAATGTGGCCTCTAGATTGTTAACAAACTTTATCTTTGATTTGACCTGATGACCTAGTTTTTGACCCCACCTGACCCAGATTAAAACTTGAATTTAAGATCATTAAGATTAACATTCTGACCAAGTTTCATTAAGATATGGTCATAAATGTGGCCTCTAGAGTGTTAACTAGCTTTTCCTTTGATTTTGACCTGGTGACCTAGTTTTTGACCTCACCTGACCCAGAGTTGAACTTGACCTAAAGATCATAAAGACTAACATTCTGACCAAGTTTCATTAAGATATGGTTATAAATGTGGCCTCTAGAATGTTAACTAACTTTTCCTTTGATTTGACCAGGTGACCTAGTTTTTGACCCCACCTGACCCAGATTCCAGAGGTATCAGAATACTGTTCTGTTGCTCTACCCACTGAGCTACCCTGTGCTTACACACATTCTCCCCGTTTAAATAACCGAGTCCTTTACCATGACAAATACTGGTCAAAATACCAACAGTTAATGTAACTGGCTAAATTACTAATTTCAGACCAGTTTAATGTCCGTAACTGACCAAAATATCAATTGTAGACCAGTTTAAGATTCATAAATACTGGCAAAATAGCAACAGTGGACCTGTTTAAGGTTACAATTTTTGTGGTTATGCAACATCATTTTCTTAATCAAAATACAAATGTAGATATTTCTGTTCCTTTGAGTTTATACCAAATTGAATTTGTTTTAGCTAAATTTTGACAAGAGCACCGCAATGTGGAGCAATATATGCTCGAAGGTATGAGCTTTGACCCCTAAGTGTGACCTTGACCTTGAAGCAAGCTATCCGAAACATGTGCTCTGCAAGGCGTCTTGATGTGGTGAACATTTGTGCCAAGTTTCTTTAAAATCCTTCAAGCAGTTCAAAGAGTTTCAGAGCAGACACTATAGAGTCATATGACATTTGACCCCCAAAGTGTGACCTTGACCTTGAAGCCAGCCATCCAAAACATGCGCCCTGCATGTCATCTCAATGTGGTGAACATTTCTCCAAAATCCTTTAAGGTTTTCAAGAGCACGGAGGGGCAACCAACATATGTATTCCCAAATGGGTTCCGCTTAAAATCATATGTTGTGCTTCCGGTAGTATATATGTGGTAAACATTTCACAGAAAAACAGGTTAGATTTTTATTTGTGAATGAATTTTGTGAAAATGAAATTGATTGGCCAAAATATCGCAATGCAGTGCAACCGAGCATACATTACCAAGCACGTAAGTGCATTTACCTTACCTGTATTTGTGGAAATGACGGAGAAAAACTTATTCTCCGTGAAGCGGTATGACTGAAAATTAGCAACATTTTTATCAACAGATGGAAATATTTGTAATTGTCCGGCGCCTGCTTAAATTTTGCCCTTGAAACCTTCCATATGCTAAACCCAACCTAGAAGAGAAACTGTATGGCGATCACTTTGCTAGAAAAATATCTATTGGCGAAAAGCCGAATGGGATACATATTTCGTGCATGGGCTACATATGTGGTGGATTAATTTTTTTAAAACTCCGCAGATCTTGAGCTAAAATGAAGGCTTGATGCCTTGCTGTCTTCAATTCGTTTCTTGCACTCACATTCTCCTCTGCATCAGGCCAATGTCAATATTGTTTGACAACTTCGAAACGACATTTTTAAGGTTTAAGAATAATTTTTGTTTTGATGTGATACTGGTTCCTTATCAAAATCAGTCTGTTCAAGGCATGACATCAATAAAAGAAATCATTTACTAACATATAATTACAACTATTACTCAATTCATATATTTGCGCGTTTCTGGTTGGCTGCTTCAGCACACGTGACCAGAAATGTGTTGTAATTGTCCTGCGCCTGCTTAAATTTTGCCCTTGAAACCTTCCATATGCTAAACCCAACCTAGAAGAGAAACTTTATGGCGATCACTTTACTAGAAAAATATTTATTGGCAAAAACCTGAATGGGATACATATGTTGTGCAAGGGCTACATATGTGGTGGATTATTTAAAAAAAAACCTCCGCAGATCTTGAGCTTAAATGGTACCTTAATAAAGAAACGAATTAGAAATACGTTTCAAGTATATGACATATCATTCCAAATATTATAAATATGTGTAAAAAAGGGTTAACCTTTGACCTCGGGACAATTAGAAACGAACATAGCTTTGAGCTAAAATTTGATGCTGCAGAACATTCCAGTTAGGAGACAACGCGTCTCTTCTAAATCCGAAGGCGTTTATGTGTTGCTTATGTGAATGTCAGAAATATACATGTATAGTTTGGTGTATAGTTTATTAGTTGCCGTAATTGGTGTTGGAGGTAATTCTAGTTTGCCCGGACTAAGTTAAAAATAAAGTGAGACTATTAACAAGAGGGCCATGATGGCCCTATATCGCTCACCTGAGTACCACTGCTTTAACCAAAAACAAAAAGAACAAAAGCTGTCTCCATAGGATGACACATGCCCCCGATGGCACTTTGAATGAATAGTTATGGCCAATGTTAGAGTTTAGGACCTTTGACCTACGGAGCTGGGTCTTGCGTGCGACACGTCGTCTTACTGTGCCACACATTCATGCGTAGTTATTTTAAAATCCATGCATGAATGACAAAGATATGGACCGGACACGCCCATCAATGCACTTTCATGAAAAATGACCTTTAACGTCTAAGTGTGACCTTGACCTTTGAGCTACGGACCTGGGTCTTACGCGCGACATGTCGTCTTACTGTGGTACACATTCATGCCAAGTTATTTGAAAATCCATCCATGGATGACAAAGATATGGACCGGACACGCCCATCAATGCACTATCCTTTAACTTCTAAGTGTGACCTTGACCTTTGAGCTACAGACCTGGATCTTGCGTGCGACACGTCGTCTTACTGTGGTACACATTCATGCCAAGTTATTTGAAAATCCATCCATGGATGACAAAGATATGGACCGGAGACGCCCAACAATGCCCTATCCTTTAACGTCTAAGTGTGACCTTGACCTTTGCGCTACGGATCTGGGTCTTGCGCATGACATGTCGTCTTACTGTGGTACACATTCATGCCAAGTTATTTGAAAATATATCCATCGATGACAAAGATATGGACCGGACACGCCCATCAATGCACTATCCTTTAACGTCTAAGTGCGACCTTGACCTTTGAGCTACGGACCTGGGTCTTGCGCGCAACATGTCGTCTTACTGTGGTACATATTCATGCCAAGTTATTTGAAAATCCATCCATCGATGACAATGATATGGACCGGACACGAAAATTGCGGACAGACCGACAGACTGACAGACCGACAGACTGACAGACAGTTCAAAAACTATATGCCTCCCTTCGGGGGCATAAAAAATTCTTACAAGGTACAGATATGTCAAAATACACCTATAAATTGGAGGTACCATCCATGTTGTACCACAGAAAAGTGGTCTCAGTTTTTCCCTACGGCAAATAATAAAAAAGTTACTAAATAAGCTATTTAGGCCTTTATTTTTTTATTTTTTGGTTTACGAACCGCTGGGATGACACATGGTCATAGGAGGAGAGAAAAGAAATAAAATAAAAATTCAGAATCAGAATTTTTTTTCTCCGTAGGAAAGAGACCTTTGAAAGGAATATGGGTAAATGCTACATAACATCACACAGGCTGCATGTTATAATCTTCTTTCCCATATTTGATGCTTTTTCCTTCAAAAATATTTGTGACCTTGGTTTTATTTGATTAAGAATGAGCCTTGGGGCTTGTCATAGCTGCTTGAGAAAAAAAATTGTCTTTGTATTTCTGTAAAATTACATTAATATACAGCTGGGCTAGTGAGTTAGCTGTAACATTTTTCTTGAAAGGACTATACTATACATAAAAATTATTCTCACATACTAAATGAGTGGAGATATAGCTAGCAGTCATATGTTAAACACTGACTGAAATTAATATCTTGTATTAAAACAACAGATGGGAAGAATCTTAAAATCTAAATTCTTATTCCCGACATTTGAACAACACTGTTAAAGTTCGTCCTTACACCCCTGGATATGATTTTACAGTGTTTATGGACCCAGTCTGAAACTTAGGGGTACAGCTATATGACAACATACACTGCACTGTGCCTAATAAGCAATTATCTTTTTAAGTGTTACGAATAGGAAGTGTCTAGCCATCAGGTAAACAGACACATAGCCATCGTTTTGCCCGTCTGTTAACTGGAAGCCTTGCCTTTCCTCTTATGGTTTTCTTGGCATTTGTTAATTTATTTTATGAATAGGCCTAACTTAACCCGCAATTCATCTTTGCCATGATCTTAAAAAATTTTGTTAGTCAATATTTGTCTTGGCACATCTACTGCACAACAACAAAAGACAGTAATTATATCTATAATCAACATTAATCTTATGTTCATATGTAACAGACAATAATTTCATTAAAAAATACGTAATTCATTATTTATAAACAAATAGATTACCGGACGCCAAAAAGCCCTAGTGAACAGGCTAAACGTTTGCTTACCGGGCCTTACAATTACACCGTTTTGATGTCCCCTGTACCAGTTTATATCATCAAACAAAAGTACTGTCATCATTGTGTAAATAATTTAAATGATATTTTTCAGGGGAAATTGGTTTAAAGTCTGTGTAATAAGCGATGCTAAGAATCACCGTAATAAACATTGCGCTATTGGGACGACAGTTACCACAAACGTAGTCATATACTAAACACAGACTGCATATCACCGATAACTGGCCATTTATCAAGGAAAGCACTACGTCGCAACTTCGAATGTTGTTGCATTTTCATTAAAATAACTTCAAAACTTTGGAAGTAATACAGCTGGGCGCAGCCATTTTTAAACGTTTTGTAAATTGCATAACAAGCTTGCTGATTGGGCGCAGCATATATCGGAAATTTTAATTGGACGTATACGTCACGCATAAGATATTAAGTTTAAAAATAGAATTATAGGAATTCCTAATTTGAATGGACGGGATTCGAAGAAAGAGACGTTTTTTTTTCTTTTTGGAATACGCGATGCATTTTTTCTTCTGCAGGCTATTGTGTCACGGCGGAGGAAATAAAAAAATCACGTTTTTTCAATTTTTTTTTTTTTTCTGAAAACTTGTTTTTTCGAGTGGCGGTTCCGTAAACCGAAAGATCAAAAATAAAAGGCCTTATAGTAATAAAAAAGGAAAGTAATAAAAAAAAAATATTGTAAGCGAACAAAAGAAGGATCTGCCAAATAAAAACAAGAGCACTGCAATGCAACGCAAATGCAGAGCAATATTCACATAAAACAAAGTCATATGACCTTTGACCCCTAAGTGTGACCTTGACATTGAATTTAGCCATCCAAAACATGCGCTCTGCACATCCTTTCAACGAGTGAACATTTGTGTCAGGTTTCTCTGAAATCCATCAAGGGGTTCAAGAGTTACAGAGCGGAAGGGAAATTGCTAACCAATACACAGACAGACAGACGGACACCGAGGCGATAACATAATACGTCCCTGCGGGCGTATAAAAAAGAATAAAGATCTTATGGTGATACAAGTTGTGTGCAAGTTTGGTTAAAATGAAATCATAAATGAAGCTGCTGTTGTGCAGACAAGGTCAAAATAGCCAATTTTGGCCCTTTCAGGGACCATAACTCTGGAACCCATTATGGGATCTGGCCGGTTCAAGAATGGAACCAAGATCTTTTGGTGACACAAGTTTTGTGCAAGTTTGATTAAATTCAAATCATAAATGAAGCTGCTATTGTGCAGACAAGGTCAAAATAGCTAATTCCGGCCCTATCAGGGGCCATAACTCTGGAACCCATTATGGAATCTGGCCAATTCAAGGAAGGAACCAAGATCTTATGGTGACACAAGTTTTGTGCAAGTTTGGTTAACATCAAATCATAAATGAAGCTGCTATTGTGCAGACAAGGTCAAAATAGCTAATTTTGACCCCTTCAGGGGCCATAACTCTAGAACCCATAATGGAATCTTGCCAGTTCCAGAAAGGAACCAAGATCTTATCGTGATACAAGTTGTGTGCAAGTTTGGTAAAAATCAAATTATAAACAAGGCAGTCTGAAAGACAGCTAAATCCCCCGCCACTGCTATAGATAGTGAAAGGGTAAACCTTTGATTTTAGCTGTGACCTTGACCTTGAACTGACATGGCTGACTCATGAATTCTGCACAACATCTTGATGAGGTGATCATTTGACCAAAGTTTCATGAAAATCCTTCAAGGGGTTTAGGAGATACAGAGCTGAAACCTTTGACCTTCAGTTGTGACCTTGACCTTGAGTTGACATGGCTGACTCATGAGTTCTTGATGAGGTGATCATTTGACCCAAGTTTGATGAAAATCCTTTAAGGGGTTAAGGAGATACAGAGTGGACACCAAATGGAAGGCTCAAACCTTCGACCCTTAGTTGTGACCTTGACCTTGAGCTGGCATGGTTGACTCATAATTTCTGCACATCGTTCTGATGAGGTAATCATTTGACCCAAGTTTTATAAAATTCCTTCAAGGGGTTTAGGAGATATAGAGCGGACACAAAATGGAAGGCTCAAACCTTTGACCTTCAGTTGTGACCTTGACCTTGAGCCGACATGGCTGACTCATAAGTTCTGCATATCGCCTTGATGAGGTGATCGTTTGACCCAAGTTTGATGAAAATCCTTCAAGGGGTTTAGGAGATATAGAGCGGACACAAAATGGAAGGCTCAAACCTTTGACCCTAAGTTGTGACCTTGACCTTGAGCTGGCATGACTGACTCATGGGTTCTGCACATCGTCTTGATGAGGTGATCATTTGACCCAAGTTTTATAAAATTCCTTCAAGGGGTTTAAGAGATATAGAGCGGACACAAAATGGAAGGCTCAAACCTTTGACATTGAGTTGTGACCTTGACCTTGAGCCGGCATGGCTGACTCATGGGTTCTGCATATCGTCTTGATGAGGTGATCATTTGACCCAAGTTTTATAAAATTCCTTCAAGGGGTTTAGGAGATATAGAGCGGACACAAAATGGCAGGCTCAAACCTTTGACCTTGAGTTGTGACCTTGACCTTGAACCGACAAGGCTGACTCATGGGTTCTGCACATCGTCTTGATGAGGTGATCATTTGACCCAAGTTTCATGAAAATCCTTCAAGGGGTTTAGGAGATATGGACCGGACACGATTTTGTTACGGACGGAAGGACGGACGAACGGAAGGACGGACGCAGACCATTCCTATAATCCCTCTGCCACGGCGGGGGATTAATAAAGCTGCTATTGTGCAGACAAGGTCAAAATAGCTAATTTTGGGCCTTTCATGGGCCATAACTCTGGAACCCATTAAGGAATCTGGCCAGTTCTAGAAAGGAACCAAGATCTTACGGTGATACGAGTTGTGTGCAAGTTTGGTAAAAATCAAATCATAAATAAAGCTACTATTGTGCAGACAAGGTCAAAATAGCTAATTTTGGGCCTTTCAGGGGCCATAACTCTGGAACCCATTAAGGAATCTGGCCAGTTCCAGAAAGGAACCAAGATCTTATGGTGATACAAGTTGTGTGCAAGTTTGGTAAAAATCAAATCATAAACTAGAGTTGCTTTTGAGAAAAGCACATGTCTACCACAACTGCCTAATCATCTAAATAGCAAGTCAGTCTTTATATACTGTTTACTCACTACAAATCGTGGGCTGAGCGCGAAACTATTGTAACTGTATATAAATAAAGAACAAGATACGATAGTTTCGCGCTCAGCCCTCGAAATATACCTTTGAAGAGTAAAAAGGCCGATTTTGGGTAATTCAAGGGCCATAATTCTGGAGTGCCTCAGACGATTTGGCTAGTTGATGAACCTGGCCAAGGAGTTATGGTCAAAAACATCTGGTTCAAGTTTGGTGAAGATCGGATGAGAAATGTTCAACTAAGAGCACAGACAAGAGTAAAAAGGCCGATTTTCGGTAATTCAAGGGCCATAACTCCGAAGTGCCTGGACCGATTTGGCTCATTATCGAACTTGCCCTACTAGAGCGCATGCACATTCATCAAGCCAAAAGGACTCCTATACTACTCAGATTGCATGCACATTCCTGGAACCAAAAGGACTCCTATACTACTCATGAGTAGTATAGGGGTCCTTTTGGCTCCAGGAATGCACCTGGACCGATTTGGCTCATTATCGAACTTGCCCTACTAGAGCGCATGCACATTCATCAAGCCAAAAGGACTCCTATACTACTCATGAGTAGTACAGGGGTCCTTTTGGCTCCAGGAATGCACCTAAAATCTGAGCGTTTTTCGGTAATTCAAGGGCCATAATTCCGAAGTGCCTGGGCCAATTTGGCTAGTTATCGAACTTGGCCGAGGACTTATTGGCACACACATTTTGTTCAAGTTTGGTGAAGATTGGATGAGAAATGTTCGACTTAGAGTGCGGATAACACACACACAGACACACACACACACACACACACACAGGAGTAAATCAATACGTCTCCCACACCACTGGGAGACATAATAAAGCTGCTATTGTGCAGACAAGCTCAAAATAGCTAATTTTGGCCCTTTCAGGGGCCATAACTCTGGAACCCATAATGGGATCTGGCTAGTTCAAGAAAGGAACTGAGATCTTATGGTGATACAAGTTGTGTACAAGTTTGGTTAAAATAAAATCATAAATGAAACCACTAATGTGCAGACAAGAAATTGTTGACGGACAGACGCACGGACTGACGACGGACGAAGGGTGATCACAAAAGCTCACCTTGTCAGTGACAGGTGAGCTAAAAAGAAGAGGTAGGATAGTTATTGTTCTATGACAATTCACTTGCTCTCAATGTCTTCTACCTTTCTGTGAAGTTTCAACCAAATGCCTTTTATATTTTTCATGTTATGCTCCAGAAGTATTATTTTAATAATAAAAGGAGATAATTGAAAAAAACTAGGTACGGCAATGATATGGTTCTTTGACACTGCACTCCCTGTCAATGGCCTTTTTCATTTTTGAAGTTTCAATCCAATACATTTAATAATTCTTTTGAAATAAATGCTCCGGACAAGCATTATTTTGTATAACAAGAGGACCATGATGGTCCTGAATCGCTCACCTCTTCCCACATGACCCAGTTTTGAGTATGACATCGTTTTTTCTATTATTTGACATAGTGACCTAGTTTTTGAGCTCATGTGACCCAGTTTTGAACTTGACCTAGATATTATCAAGATAAAAATTCTGACCAATTTTCATGAAGATCCATTGAAAAATATGGTCTCTAGAGAGGTCACAAGGTTTTTCTATTATTTGACCTATTGACCTAGTTTTCGAAGGTACGTGACCCTGTTTTGAACTTTACCTAGATATCATCAAGGTGAACATTCTCACTAATTTTCATGAAGATCTCATGAAAAATATGGCCTCTAGAGAGGTCACAAGGTTTTTCTATTTTTATACCTACTGGCCTAGTTTTTGACCAAACGTGACCCAGTTTCGAAAATGATCTAGATATCATCAAGGTGAACATTCAGATCAATTTTCATGACGATCCATTGAAAAATATGGCCTCTAGAGAGGTCAAAAGATTTTTCTAATTTTAGACCTGCTGACCTAGTTTTTGACCGCAGTTGACCCAGTTTCAAACTTGACCTAGATATCTTCAAGATGAATATTCAGACCAACTTTCATACAGATCCCATAAAAAGTATGGCCTCTAGAGAGGTCACAAGGTTTTTTTATTATTTGACCTACTGACCTAGTTTTTTAAGGCACGTGATCCAGTTTCAAATCTGACCTAGATATCATCAAGGTGAACATTCTGACCAATTTTCATGAAGATCCATTCAAGGGTATGGCCTCTAGAGAGGTCACAAGGTTTTTCTATTTCAAGATCTACTGACCTAGTTTTTGATTGCAGTTGACCCAGTTTCAAACTTGACCTATATATCATCAAGATAAACATTCAGACCAACTTTCATACAGATCCCATGAAAAATATGGCCTCTAGAGAGGTCACAAGGTTTTTTCATTATTTGACCTACTGACCTATTTTTTGAAGGCACGTGACCCACTTTCGAATTTCACCTAGATATCATCAAAATGAACACTCTGACCAATTTTTATGGAGATTTATTCACAAGTATGGCCTCTAGAGAGGTCACAAGGTTTTTCTATTTTTAGACCTACTGACCTAGTTTTTGACCGCACATGACCCTGTTTCGAACTTGACCTAGATATCATCAAGATGAACATTCAGACCAACTTTCATACAGATCCCATGAAAAATATGGCCTTTAGAGAGGTCAAAAGGTTTTTCTATTATTTGACCTACTGACCTAGTTTTTGATGGCATGTGACCCACTTTCGAAATTGATCTAGATATCATCAAGAAGAACATTCAGACCAACTTTCATACAGATCCCATGAAAAATATGACCTCTAGAGAGGTCACAAGGTTTTTCTATTATTTGACCTACTGACCTAGTTTTTGATGGCACGTGACCCACTTTTGAACTTGACCTAGATATCATCAAGGTGAACATTCTGACCAATTTTCATGAAGATCTCATGAAATATATGGCCTCTAGAGAGGTCACAAGGTTTTTCTATTTTTAGACCTACTGACCTAGTTTTTGACCGCATGTGACCCAGTTTCAAACTTGACCTAGATATCATCAAGATGAACATTCAGACCAACTTTCATCAGATCCCATGAAAAATATGGCCTTTAGAGAGGTCACAAGGTTTTTCTATTATTTGACCTACTGACCTAGTTTTTGAAGGCACATGACCCAGTTTCGAACTTGACCTAGACATCATCAAGGTGAACGTTCTGACCAATTTTCATGAAGATCTTGTGAAATATATAGCCTCTAGAGAGGTCACAAGGTTTTTCTATTTTTAGACCTACTGACCTAGTTTTTGATGGCACGTCACCCAGTTTCGAACTTGACCTACATATTATCAAGATGAACATTCTGACCAATTTTCATGAAGATCTTTTGAAATATATGGCCTCTAGAGAGGTCACAAGGTTTTTCTATTTTTAGACCTAGTTTTTGATGGCACGTGACCCAGTTTCGAACTTGACCTAGATATCATCAAGATGAACATTCTGACTAACTTTCATAAAGATCCCACAAAAAATGTGACCTCTAGAGTGGTCACAAGCAAAAGTTTACGGATGCACGTATGCACGGACGGACGACAGACACTGCGCGATCACAAAAGCTCACCATGTCACTTTGTGACAGGTGAGCTAATAAAAGGGAGGTAATTCAAAAACTAGGAAAGAGAGAGTCATTGTTCTTTCACACTTCACTTTGTCTTAATGGGTTATATGACTATCTGACGTTTCAATCAAATGCCATTTATGCCAGAACAAAATGTGTGACAGACAGAAGGACGGACGGATGGACAAAGCTGTAACAATACATGTATGCTCGCCCTCTTCGGGAGCATAAGAATAACTATGCTTGCAGATCCTTGTTATCTATTTTGACATTTCAATGGTCTCGCCAAAACATTGCAAAACCTAACAAAAAAAAGGAAACTTTTAACAAAGATGGTAAAATTGACATAATCTAGAAATAGGTAATTCAACATTAACAAGGCACTCTCTTTTACCGGGGATCATAACTACTTACAAAGATACTGTATGTAACAAAAATACAGTCCGTGCATTTTAATCAAGAATTGAATGGTATTTTTCTGCGGTTCATCGATGTATGAACTGTCAGGAAGTTTACATCTAATTTGCATAAACACCAAAATTTCCTGACAATTCATACATCGATGAACCGCAGAAAAATACCATTCAATTCTTATAATTACAACTAGATCTATAAAAACTTCTTCCATTTGTTTCCTATTTGAAAAAAAATGCAACCTTTTTTACTGAAATGCAAGCTTTAAGAGTACCTGTGTTATGCGCATTAATTTCGTCGTCATGGACGCAGGCAAAGGACTCATTTGCATATAAATTAGATCTAATGAATACATGATGGCTTCATTGAGAAATGAAAGTTGGTCACGTGTGCTGAAGCAGCCAACCAGAAACGTGCAAATCTATGAATTGAGTAATAGTTGTAATTATATGTTAGTAAATGATTTCTTTTATTGATGTCATGCCTTGAACAGACTGATTTTGATAAGGAACCAGTATCACATCAAAACAAAAATTATTCTTAAACCTTAAAAATGTTGTTTCGAAGTTGTCAAACAATATTGACATTGGCCTGATGCAGAGGAGAATGTGAGTGCAAGAAACGAATTGAAGACAGCAAGGCATCAAGCCTTTATTTTAGCTCAAGATCCGCGGAGTTTTTAAAAAATTAATCCACCACATACGTAGCCCATGCACAACATATATATCTCATTCGGTTTTTCGCCAATAGATATTTTTCTAGCAAAGTGATCGCCATACAGTTTCTCTTCTAGGTTGGGTTTAGCATATGGAAGGTTTCAAGGGCAAAATTTAAGCAGGCGCAGGACAATTACAAATATTTCCATCTGTTGATAAAAATGTTGCTAATTTTCAGTCATACCGCTTCACGGAGAATAAGTTTTTCTCCGTCATTTCTACAAATACAGGTAAGGTAAATGCACTTACATGCTTGTAATGTATGCTCGGTTGCACTGCATTGCGATATTTTGGCCAAACAATTTCATTTTCACAAAATTCACTCACAAATAAAAATCTAACCTATTTTTCTGTGAAATGTTTACCACATATATACTACCAGAAGCACAACATATGATTTTAAGCGGAACCCATTTGGGAATACATAATGTTGGTTCCCCCACCGTGAAGAGTTACAGAGTGGGCACCAAATTGCTAACGGACAAACGGATGGACATCATACGCCCCCCTTCGGGCATATAATAAACCGCTCTCAAGTTTGCTTACTGGAAAAACCAGTACTAGTGTCATAATTCTATAAGGTGTGGTCATGACCCCAGTGGGGCTTGAAAACACAACCCTCCCGGGTTGAGCAGACGACACCTTAACCATTACACCACTGCTTCCTTTACACTTTAATCTAACATTTTATATTTCAGAAGGAAATTACCCGACAAAGTCCTATCTCTGTAGTTATTTGTCCCAGATGCTTTAGTTGAGCTATCACTTCCCCATGTGTAAAACGAGATACAAAATTCCAAAAGTTCTGAAAGATGAGAACAGATGTTTGCAGTACATGAAATTCCTTCATTATGTACATTTATTTACAATACAGTCCTAAACCGTTATCTCGACTTCGGTTATTTCGATATCTTGAGTTGATTTTCCTGGTCCTGATTTTTTCCCTTCCTATTTCATATAAATCAACCACAGATATCTCGATTTTGATATTTTGATTTTCTTCATATTTCGACTAAATTTACGTTGAAATTTACTCTATTTTGACATCGGTTATCTCGAGTAGACAGTAATCATCTGCCAAACGCAGTTGCGAAAAGCTGCACACACTTGTATTCTCTCAACTGTCGTCTGACGCCGTACGTGATAAAAACAACATCTAATTAACCCGCGCTCATGTGTCATTAATTGTTCATTTGCGATGCTAATTGAGTAATTTATTAAAAACTGAATGGATTTAATTGCAATTAACAAGAGGACCATGATGGTCCTGAATCGCTCACCTGTCCCCACATGACCCAGTTTTGAACTGAGTATGACATCGTTTTTTCTATTATTTGACATAGTGACCTAGTTTTTGAGCTCATGTGACCCAGTTTTGAACTTGATCTAGATATCATGAAGATCCATTGGAAAATATGGCCTCTAGAGAGGTCACAAGGTTTTTCTATTATTTGACCTAATGACCTAGTTTTTAAAGGCACGTGACCCGGTTTTGAATATGACCTAGATATCATCAAGTTGAACATTCTCACCAATTTTCATGAAGATCTCATGAAAAATATGGCCTCTAGAGAGGTCACAAGGTTTTTCTATTTTTATACCTACTGACCTAGTTTTTGACTGCACTTGACCCAGTTTTGAACTTTAACTAGATATCATCAAGGGGAACATTCTGACCAATTTTCATGAAGATCCATTGAAAAATATGGCCTCTAGAGAGGTCAAAAGGTTTTTCTATTTTTCGATCTACTGACCTAGTTTTTGACCGCATTTGACCCAGTTTTGAACTTGACCTAGATATCATCAAGGTGAACATTCAGACCAACTTTCATACAGATCCCATGAAAAATATTGCCTCTAGAGAGGTCACAAGGTTTTTTTTATTATTTGACCTACTGACCTAGTTTTTCATGGCACGTGATCCAGTTTCAAAACCGATCTAGATATCATCATGGTGAACATTCTGACCAATTTTCATGAAGATCCATTGAAAAGTATGGCCTCTATAGAGGTCACAAGGTTTTTCTATTTTTAGACCTACTGACCTAGTTTTGGACCGCACGTGACCCAGTTTCAAACTTGGCCTAGATATCATCAAGATGAACATTCTGACCAACTTTCATAAAGATCCCATGAAAAATGTGACCTCTAGAGTAGTCACAAGCAAAAGTTTACAAACGGACGGACGACGGGCGCCATGCGATCACAAAAGCTCACCTTGTCACTTTGTGACATGTGAGCTAAAAACAAGAGAGCCATGATGGCCCTATTTTGCTCACCTAAGTTAAGTTGTTTGCTTGAACAAAATCTTTTTTTTTTTTTCTATTTTTATACCAACTGACCTAGTTTTTGGCTGCACTTGACCCAGTTTTGAACTTTAACTAGATATCATCAAGGGGAACATTCTGACCAATTTTCATGAAGATCCATTGAAAAATATGGCCTCTAGAGAGGTCAAAAGGTTTTTCTATTTTTAGATCTACTGACCTAGTTTTTGACCGCATTTGACCCAGTTTTGAACTTGACCTAGATATCATCAAGATGAACATTCAGACCAACTTTCATACAGATCCCATGAAAAATATTGCCTCTAGAGAGGTCACAAGGTTTTTTTTATTATTTGACCTACTGACCTAGTTTTTGATGGCACGTGATCCAGTTTCAAAACTGATCTAGATATCATCAAGGTGAACATTCTGACCAATTTTCATGAAGATCCATTGAAAAGTATGGCCTCTATAGAGGTCACAAGGTTTTCCTATTTTTAGACCTACTGACCTAGTTTTGGACCGCACGTGACCCAGTTTCAAACTTGACCTAGATATCATCAAGATGAACATTCTGACCAACTTTCATAAAGATCCCATGAAAAATGTGACCTCTAGAGTAGTCACAAGCAAAAGTTTACAAACGGACGGACGACTGGCGCCATGCGATCACAAAAGCTCACCTTGTCACTTTGTGACATGTGAGCTAAAAACAAGAGAGCCATGATGGCCCTATTTTGCTCACCTAAGTTAAGTTGTTTGCTTGAACAAATTCCTTCCCTAAAGCTTCAAAAACAAACAAGAGGGTCATTGACCCTAAAGCGCTCACCTGTGACAAGGCTTCAAGTGTGTTTGTATAAGTACTGAGTTAGGTTTCTTCTATGTTAGCCTATATATTATACATGTCACACACATTTTTTTAACCTAGGGCAATAATTTGAATAATTATGGTAGACATAATTCTGTAGAGGGTCACACAAGGACCATTCATGTAAAATTATTTCAAAATCTCACAAGAAAATTTTTTAAATTTCCACTATACACATATAGGGAAAAGTGACCATGCCTCCTGGTGGCCATGTTTTTTGATGAATGTGAATAATTTCAACAATCTGGGTAGAGGGTCACACAAGGACCATTTGAGTAAAATTATTTTATAATCGGGCAAACAGTTTCACACAAGAGGATTTTTAAAGTTTCTACTATATACATAAAGGGAAAAGTGACCACGTACCCTGGTGGCCATGTTTTATGACGAATCAAAATAATTTGAACAATCTTGGTAGAGGCTCACACAAGGACCATTTGTGTGAAAGTATTTCAAAATAGGACCATTGGTTTAGGAGAAGATGTCATTCGAAGATTTTTCTATTTTTAGCTCAGGTGGTCCCTATGACTGTTTGAACAACTTTGGTAGAGGACCACCCAAGGAACACCCAGGCCAAGTTTCACCAAAATCCATTCACTGGTTTTGGAAGAGATGTCGTTTAAACATAAATGTTGATGACGGACGAACGGATGCACACAAGATGGATGACAGATACAGCATGATCACAATAGCTCACCATGAGCACTTTGTGCTCAGGTAAGCTAAAAATGGTGGTTTGTAGGCAAAGCGGAACTTGACCTGTATATTATGATGCTGTATATTATGATGTGACACTTGTGTACCAAAATTTATTTAAATCTGTCAAGCCTTTCATGAGTTATCATCCAGAAACAATGAAAACCAACGGAGGGACCGACTGACAAGCTCACTCCTATATACCTCCCCCAAACGTTTGTAGGGGGTATAATTAAATTTAGAGTTATGTAACTTGTCCTGGGAGGTCATCTAATAATGCCTCGGAGAGTTGTAAAGTTTGAAAGCATTTGGCCAAGTAATTGTTGAGAAAACTGCTTACATGATGTGGACACGGATGAAAAGGTGATCACAAAAGCTCTACTAGTAGAAAAATTTCAAATAGTTGATCTAAAAATCTAAACTTTAAATACCAGGCTTGGCTGTGAAGTTGCTTCCTGTCCTAGACCAACATAACTGGCAATCTGTACAAAAAAAAAACCAAAAAAACCTCATTATTTATATTTGTCTTACTGAAATCTTTTCAACTTATAAACATTTCATGTTTAGTGTTTTCCTTGGACTTAAAAATGAAGACTGATACTATAGACATAGAAATTACATAAAAAAAACAAGGCTTTATAAACCAAAACCATTTTAATATTATTTGTTGGGTTTAATGTTGCACCGAGACAATTATTATATGTCATATGGCGTCATTCCAGCTTTGATGGTGGAGGAAGACCACAGGTGCCCCTCCGTGCATTATTTCATCACAAGTGGGCCCCTGGGTAGAACCACCGACCTGCCAATGGCTTCTTCACATGAAGAATTCAACACCCCAAGTGAGGCTCGAACCCACATCGATGAGGGGCAACTGTATTGAATGCGGCTACCTTAACCATTCGGCCACGGAGGCCCCTAAAACCATTTTAAAGTATGACCAGAGAAAATATTTGTTTAAAATGTTCATCTGGAAAAGAGGCGGGTGGGCACTTTTCATTTTTTAATTAATTATTTCTGAAGCGAAGGAGACCTGAGGTCAAAACTTAATTTTTTTTCGTTAAAGAATTTCGTTCGGTTAAATGAGATGTGTTGCGCATGCGCTGAAGCAGTGTTGCTTTAATGGCGGATCAGTATCAACGTTGTTGAACTGCAATACGATTTTTTTTATCGTAGATCAAAATTAAATAAATTTTAATCGGTACTCTGTACAGCAATTGTTGTAATAGTTAATTCAAACAACATCTGACGTAATATCTCGAGGATCTTGAGTTTATTCGAGGAATAAATGTGATTAATCGAGTGGGTACGTGGTGTCCACAAATTCAAACTATCATGTCAAACTCGAAAATTAACAAAGACTCTGAACGTAGTTCGGAGGGACAAACACAATGTGATATAACAGTGAAAGACAAGAAAGGCAAAGCAGCCTGCAAGCGGAAAACCAGAATTCTAAAAAATCGACGTCCTCGTCGAATCAAGAAAAAGCTGTAGTCGAGTCTGAAAACGTTATTTTACAAGCAATTTCGGCATTGCAAAGTACGATTAACAAACAATTTGAAAAGATGAGCTCCCATGAAAAACAAATGTCTGAGCAAAACAAACAAATGAAAGAATTTGCTGCTAAGATGGCATTCTTTGAAGGATATGACGATGAAAATCTTGATTACTATGACGATTCTTATGAATGTGAATATCAGAATTTCGGGGCTCAAGGTGGTCCGTCTCTTTATGATCACTTACCTGGAGGTGTTGAAATGTGTGATGATGACAGTTTAAATATAGAATCGGGCAAGAATGCAAATACAGATTCTTGTAAAAGGAAGTCAGACATTGATGATAATAATAATAGGTTCAGTGCAATGTCTAGGCACTTCAAAGCTACAGAAATTTGTGACCAGGAAATTGACTCGGTTTTAGCGAGTAATATCACCGAACTTTTTCGTAATGGTATTGATGACTCAAAGTATATCTTTCTCCGGTCCCATTAATTGGACAGAATAGTAGTCGGAAGACCAAAATTGTAATGTAGCAATTTGGTGGTAACAGTAAACCTTTCTCAAGACTTTCATTTCATTATATGAAGATATGACTACTTTTATTACTTCTGATGAAGAATTTTATGATAAAGTTGCTGTAGTTTGCAGCCTTTAAAAACTTCCGGGCAATCACACTGGGAGGAGCTGCTGGTCCAAATGGAAAACTTACAGGAATTCATCTGTTCTCCATGGCCAAGGGATCTGTGATTCCGGTCATGCTAGACGCAATGCCAAATCTGACATGGAAAAATTATGTTGGGACATTCCTAGCTGGTCTGGAATTAGTTTTATCATCTTTTTTTAATTATTTGCACTATTTTGTATTGTAGCACTAATAATAATTTGTCAAATAAAATCTGAAAATCGTTTACAATTAAAACAAGAGCTGTCCGTAAGACAGCGCGCTCGACTTTCCTCAGTGCTTGACTCTGAATTAGAGCTTTGCCAGTAAAAACTTTATAAAACTTTAACCAAAAAATTCTAAGTTAACTAGAAATGTGTCCATGGGACACAGATACCCCCACTACATGACAAAGGACACAGATCAACTTTGGGAAAACAATATGTTGCTATTTAAAAAAAAATATGCAAAAAACTAGAGATGCTTTTGAGAAAAGCGCATGTCTCCCACAACTGCCCCTATGAAAAATGTTAGTTTCTCTAGATGTTTTAGACGAGTGGATCCAATTAGATGGTCTGGATGAGTGGATCCAATCAGTAATTCAAGGGCCATAAATGAAAAGTGCCTGGGCGGATTTGGCTAGTTATCGAACCTGGGTAAGGTCTTATGGCCAAACACATTTTGTTCAAGTTTGGTGAAGATCGGATGAGAAATGTTCGACTTAGAGAGCGGACAAGAGTATTTTTCGGTATTTGGCTAGTTATCTAACTTGGCCGAGGTCTCATGGTCAAACACATTTTGTTCAAGTTTGGTGAAGATCGGATGAGAAATGTTCGAATCAGAGTGCGGACAAGAGTAAAAAGACCGATTTTTGGTAATTCAAGGGCCATAACTCCAAGACGCCTGGACCGATTTGGCTAGTTATTGAACTTGGCCGAGGTCTTATGGTCAAACACATTTTGTTCAAGTTTGGTGAAAATCGGATGAGAAATGTTCGACTTAGAGTGCGGACAAGCTTTGTGACAGACACACACACAGACTGGAGTAAATCAATATGTCTCCCTGTCTCCCACACCACTGTGTGGTGGGAGACATAATAACCATACATAATGTACATATAAACATATATGCTTTTTAGATACCATAAAAACTCGAATATATTACGCAGTTTTTTTAAAGATTTTTTTCATTTTCTCAAAGGGGTGCGTAATATACACCAAGGTAGAGCTTCAAACACTTTTTCCCAGCTTGAAAACCTGAAAATATCGGCGAAAAATCTGACAATTTTGTCAACTGTCATGTGTTTACATTTTTGGCCGTGCTTTTTTAACCTCCTCTTGAAGAGCGTTTTATTGGGTGGGTCTAAAAACACGTACGGCTACTGAACCTCTGATGAATTATGATAATGTTGGTTTTGATTGCGAGTTTAAATTTTTGTATTTGTAAATTTAATTAATACATATGGTACATATCCAGAGCACCGGATAATGTGTCAGTTTAATAATTAGGCAAAATACAAAATTTTGCGGTTCCGGGTTGTAGGTGTTTGATCATTAAAATCATTATCTTTCAAGGATGCTCAAATAAATTGCAATTGAAATAGATTGTTTGTCATTTCTTTATTTCCAGCCAATTATCATTGATCACTACAGCCGCTCGTATATTGGCAAACAAACATGCTAATTAACCGCGATTTTCTCGTTTGATGTGCCCATAATTATGAGAAGTTTGTTCACACGTCTGTTAAAGCGTACTAAGGTGTTGACAGCTTGAGAAAGTTCTCAAATACTTTAGATAGGATTTGTCTTTGATATTGTCAATGTTGTCTGTAACCGAATATGCAGCAATTGTGATTTTCACAAGAAATCGTTTTTACGCATGCCGCTAATGGCCGATTTCGAGTTTGTAAACAACGTTTTCTGACTGATTTTTCGGTGCGTAATATCCTGTCCCTAGATTTGCCACCTAATGCCACTCTTTGCCACTTATTTCCATAGAAAAAGTTTGGTAATTGGTGGCATTAGCTGGCGTTTGGTGTAATTCAACCCTTTTTTCCACATAAGTGGTAAATTTGTCACCAAAAGTCACTTTACTTTGGTGGCATTTAGGTGGCATTAGGTGTAAAGTTTTTCTTTATGGTGGCAAAAAGGTGGGAACTGGTGGAAAGCAGAACATAGTTTTTTTTTCATGGTGGAAATTGAGTGGCGTTTAGTGGAAAATAGGGACTTAGAAAATTTTCTTGGTGGTGAATAGGTGGAAAAAAAACTTAGAAATTTTTGTGATGTTTGATTTAAAAGCAAACTGTAAGACATAATGGATAACCCTGTACAAAAATCTTCACATGGACTCAGGTTGGAATCACTGGACGATCGATGTACTGCCCTCAAATCAATAATTACGGGTCATTTACCAGTCATAAGTGACTTCTGTATCAAATGTGAAAAAAAGTTCCAGGGTTCTGGGTCAATGTGACTTAGGCCTTTGACCAACTGACCTCAAAATCAATAGGGGTCGTCTGCCGGTCATGATCAACCACACTATTTAGTTTCATGATCCTAGGTCTAAGAGTTCTCAAATTACCATCCGGTAAACAGCTTAACTGTTCCAACTCACTGTGACCTTGACCTTTGACCTACTGAATTAAAAATCTATAGGGGTTATCTGCTAGTTATGATCAACCTTCCCATTCACTTTCATGATTCTAGGCCCAAGAGTACTAGAGTTATCATCTGGAAACTGTTTAACTGTTCCAGGTCACTGTGATCTTGACCTATGACCCACTGGCCTCCAAGTCAATAGGGGTCACTGCTGGTCATGACCAACCTCTATATAAAGTTTCATGATCTTAGGTCCAAGCGTTCTTGAGTTATCATCCGGAAACCGATTGGTCTACATACCGAATGACCGACAGACTGACCAACATCTGCAAAACAGTATACCCAGGCTCCTTCTTCAAAGGGTTTCGTTAAAATGAGAATAAGTTTATGCTGACTGTAGCTGGACAAAAATAATATTCAGAGTGGTATACAGAAAATTTGAATTTTGGTTATTTTGTGAGACAGAATATTTATTATTTATTATATCTTTGTATTAAATTCAATGTAAATATTAATAAGTCACTTTTTCAATCAACAATTCTGAAAGACAGAAAAAGGTGGAAAATAGGTGGCAACAAGCAAATTCGATAAATTGGTATCCCCCGCCGAAAGGGTCTGTGGTGAGGAATGGCAAAAAAATATATCCGGCAAAAAGTTAAGGACGTTAATAAGAAGCAAATAATTTCATTAGTCAAAATCAATTTAACAGAAAACAAATGTTTAATTAAAGAGTACATAATAAATGTATGATACTTTGATCCTGACTAAAGAATTTATTTTGAATGGGATATGCTTACTGTAATAAGCTTAGCTTTTAAAATTAAATGCAGTTAATTGAAATGCGAGGTGGGGGAATGGTACAACTTGCATGTTGATAAGTATTCAAGGAAGGTTTTAAAAAAATCTAAAATAAGGCATGAAAAAAAAATAAATATTTTTTTTAGGGGGGGAGGGGGGTTGGGAGGGGGAGGGGGTGTGACCAAGGCAAGTTGGTGACCAGGTGTGGGTGAACAACTTCACATGTTAATAATAAATGTTCAGGGAAAAGAAATGAAAGAAATTTAATGAAATTCTGCCGAATGGTAAGTTTGTTATGTACAAATATGTGGATTTTTAGACAATTAAAGGGCAATAACTCTGAAGTTACATAAGAAATCCCTACGGAACTGTGTGTGCACAACCACATTATCGTGCTCTACATTCTGTTTAAGTTTCATAGTTCTAGGTCAAATATATCAAAAGTTATGATGCAGAAATTGCCATATTTATAGTACCCTAAATAGTTAACTCTAGAAACTTCTAAGGGCCATAACTCTGGTGTTACTTGGGCAATCTGACTGAAACTTGATGGGCCCCATAACCTCATAGTGGTGAACATGTACATGACATTTGTTTGAAAAAAATCTAAAATAAGGAATAATTTTATTTTATTTTTTTTTTTTTGGTGGGGGGGGGGGTGGGGGGGGGAGGGGGTGTGATCAAGGTAAAGGGGTGACCAGGTGTGGGTACACAACTTCACATGCTTACAACAAATATTCATGGAAAAGAATGAAAGAAATTTAATGAAATTCAACCAAATGGTAAGTTTGTTATGTACAAATATGTGGATTTTTATACAATTAAAGGGAACTTGGAAGGTTTGAAAAAAATCTAAAATAAGAAATGAAAAAAAAATAATTTTTTTTTGGTGGGGGGTGAGAGGGGTTGGGAGGGGGAGGGGGTGTGACTAAGGCAAGTGGGTGACCAGGTGTGGGTGCGCAACTTCACATGTTTATAATAAATGTTCACATAAAAGGATGAAAGAAATTTAATGAAATTCTGCCAAATGGTAAGTTTGTAAAAATATGTGGATTTTTAGACAATTAAAGGGCAACTAGAAAATGCTTTTGTAAAAAAGCGCATGTCTCCCCCAATGCAAAGTCCTATAGGCAAGAAGTCAATAGGGGTCAGGAGCGAAAGTCAAAGAGACACTGATGGTTGGCTGCAATAGGGATCATCTACTTGGCATGTCCAATCATCCCGCTAAATTTCAACACTCTTGGCCTAGTGGTTCTCAAGTCACTGTTCAGGCTTCTGTGACCTTGACCTTTGATCAAGTGACCTCAAAATAAATAGGGGTCATCTACTCTGCAAGTCCAATCATCCTATTAAGTTTCAACATTGTAGGTCAAGTGGTTCTCAAGTTATTTCCAAAAAATGATTTTACATGAACAGGCCACTGTGGCCTTGACATTTAATAGACTGACCCCAAAATCAATAGGGGTCATCTACTCTGCATGTTCAATCATCCTATGAAGTTTCAACATTCTGGGTCAAGTGGTTCTCAAGTTATTGATCGGAACTGGTTATCAATGTTCAGGCCCCTGTGACCTTGACCTTTAACGGAGTGACCCCAAAAACAATAGGGGTCATCTACTCTGCATGTTCAATCATCCTATGAAGTTTCAACATTCTGGGTCGAGAGGTTCTCAAGCTATTGATCGGAACTGGTTGTCAATGTTCAGGCCCCTGTGACCTTGACCTTTAACAGAGTGACCCCAAAATCATTAGGGGTCATTTACTCTGCATGAACAATCATCATATGAAGTTTCAACATTCTGGGTCAAGAGGTTCTCAAGTTATTGATCGGAAATGGTTTTCCATGTTCAGGCCCCTGTGGCCTTGACCTTTAACAGAGTGACACTAAAATCATTAGGGGTCATCTACTCTGTATGACCAATCATCCTATGAAATTTCATCATTCTGGGTCAAGTGGTTCTCAAGTTACTGACCGGAAATGGTTTTCAATGTTCAGGCCCCTGTGACCTTGACCTTTCACAGAGTGACCCCAAAATCGTTAGGAGTCATCTACTCTGCATGACCAATCATCCTATTAAGTTTCAACATTCTGGGTCAAGTGGTTCTCAAGTTACTGACCGGAAATGGTTTTCAATGTTCAGGCCCCTGTGACCTTGACCTTTAATGGAGTGACCCCAAAATCGATAGGGGTCATCTACTCTGCATGACCAATCATCCTATTAAGTTTCAACATTCTCGGTCAAGTGGTTCTCAAGTTACTGACCGGAAATGGTTTTCCATGTTCAGGCCCCTGTGACCTTGACCTTTGACAGAGTGACCCCAAAATCGATAGGGGTCATCTACTCTGCATGACCAATCATCCTATGAAGTTTCAACATTCTGGGTCAAGTGGTTCTCTAGTTATTGATCGGAAATGGTTTTCCATGTTCAGGCCCCTGTGACCTTGACCTTTGACAGAGTGACCCCAAAATCAATAGGGGTCATCTACTCTTCATGACCAATCATCCTATGAAATTTCAACATTCTGGGTCAAGTGGTTCTCTAGTTATTGATCGGAAATGGTTTTCCATGTTCAGGCCCCTGTGACCTTGACCTTTGACAGATTGACCCCAAAATCAATAGGGGTCATCTACTCTTCATGACCAATCATCCTATGAAGTTTCAACATTCTGGGTCAAGTGGTTCTCAAGTTACTGACCGGAAATGGTTTTCAATGTTCGGGCCCCTGTGACCTTGACCTTTAATGGAGTGACCCCAAAATCGATAGGGGTCATCTACTTTGCATGTACAATCATCCTATGAAGTTTCAACATTCTGGGTCAAGTGGTTCTCTAGTTATTGATCGGAAATGGTTTTCAATGTTCGGGCCCCTGTGACCTTGACCTTTGAGGGAGTGACCCCAAAAACAATAGGGGTCGTCTACTCCAGCAGCCCTACAACCCTATGAAGTTTGAAGGTTCTAGGTCAAACGGTTCTCCAGTTATTGCTCGGAAATGAAGTGTGACATACGGACGGACAGACAGGGCAAAAACAATATGTCTCTTGGGGGAGACATAATAACTCTGAAGTTACATAAGAAATCCATACAAAATTGTCTGTGCACAACCACATTGTAGTGCTCTAAATTCTGTTTAAGTTTCATAGTTCTAGGTCAAATATATCAAAAGTTACGATGCAGAAATTGCCATATCAATAGATCTATAGTACCCTATATAGTTAACACTAGAAACTTCTAAGGGCCATAACTCTGGTGTTACTTGGGCAATCTGTCTGAAACTTGATGGGCTCCATAACCTCATAGTGGTGAACATGTATATGAAGTTTGTTTGAAAAAAATCTAAAATAAGGAATTTTTTTTTTTTTGGTGGGGGGGGGAGGGTGTCGGGGGAGGTGTGTGATCAAGGTAAGGGGGTGACCAGGTGTGGGTACACAACTTCACATGTAAATAATAAATGTTCAGGGAAAAGAATGAAAGAAATTTAATGAAATTCTACCAAATGGTAAGTTTGTTATGTACAAATATGTGGATTTTTATACAATTAAAGGGCAATAACTCTTAATTTACAAAAAAATCCGAATGAAATTGTATGTACACAGCCACATTATATTCTGTTTAAGTTTCATAGTTCTAGGTCAAATATATCAAAAGTTATGATGCAGAAATTGCCATATTTATAGTACCCAATATAGTTAATACTAGAAACTTCTAAGGGCCATAACTCTGGTGTTACTTGGGCAATCTGACTGAAACTTGACGGGCCGCAAGAACTCATAGTGGTGAACATGTATATGAAGTTTTAAATAAATATTCCCAACCTAGATATGGCTCCGGACGGATGGAAAGACGGACGGACAGACGGACAACGCCAAAACTATACCCCTCCGACGAAAGTCGGGGGATAACTAGTGGAAATTGACTGTACTAGCTGAATCTGAAAAGATCATTTCTGAATGTGTCTCCAGTGTATTATTTCTGCATGAGTGAAAGTTGGTTAAAGATAAGATTAATGATAGATCAAGTTATTAACAAAACGCGATAACTGTGGCCTTTATTTACTAATACCGGATTAACCCATAACAATGAAATAGGGAATCAGGTGGACACATTATATGACAAATAGCTTATATCGCAAAACCAATGCAAGTTGCGGCGTGGTCTAGTGGTTAACACGTATGATTTGTAAGCTAACGGTGCTGGTTCGAATACAGGACGAGCTACGTTTTTTTTTATTTTTCCAACATGTTTTTTACCTGGAGAAGGAATTCATGTAAAACTATTTATATCATGATTTTCTCGTGCACTTATACCGAGTACCTATTGAAATTTTTCAAAGGATCTCTTATTAGAATAGACATTGAATCTATATACATTGCAATAATAATTAAACAAATACATAAATAAAAAGAATGAAAGAAAAATACAAAAGATGATATAAGCCAAAACCTGCAAAATAGAATAAGTAAAAATCATTTTAAAAAAAGAAGGGCTCGAACCTACACCATACAAACATAAAAAGAATAGATGTCCGACACACTATCCACTAGACTACAAATCTGTTTTGCAATTAATAAAGGATCGTATTTAGAGTTAAGAATACTACAATATACAAATTAATACCACTTATCGGATAACACACCTGTTTTACCTGTTTTTGGATTTTACGGAGTACCGTTAAAATGAAATTATCGCGATCCATTAATACAAGCTCCTACACTAATGTATAGAAACAACCCCAGGTGGAATTTGGGTCAGTTAAGATTTATATATGCAGGCAAACATCAGGTCAGATGCAAAGAAATAGTTCTTGCCTTTTAAAGTGTCTATAAAAAGGATGTTTTTACAAGAGCTTTTCAACTTAAGTATTTGACACCTTCTTTAGCTGACCAAAAAAGTGTATGTGTGGAATCAATTTATCTGTGTAGTAATACCAAAATTTGAAATCTGGCACTTGATGAGTCACTCAGGGAGAAAATGGAAACACATTGTGAGAGGTAACAATATTATACTGTTTTTTCTTAAATTATTACTGTCTTTAACATTGTCTTAATTACTAACTCTTAACAAATACTTGAATTTTAAACAACATTTACAAACTGCTTATAATTAAAATCAACAAATCTCCTTATATGTCTTATGAAGTTTGGCAGATGGATAAATCCCAGATATATTTCTGGAATATAGCTCAATCATGTTTATAACACTGCTTGTAAAATTGTATCATTTTGTAACTATTGACATTATTGGTTAGCACTTAGGATACAATATGTACTTTAATCTGTTCATACCAGGTACCTTCTGTGAAAAAAAGTGCAACTTTGTGACATGATCTGCCTGCCTGACTGTATATACCTGAGCAGCATACAGCTTATTACTGCATAAAAGAAACATATCAAGATAATTCTGAATCAGGTAAATATTATATGTTTTTATAAAAGCTAATGTTTAAATAACCCTTAATTTTTAAAGAAATACACCAATTAATAGAATTTCCTGGCATATTATATGATAAATATTAATTATAAATGTGATGAAAAACCCAAGTGCTATTATTACCTTTTGCCAAAGGCAGAGGGATATTATTTTTGGAGTTGTCCTTTCTTTTTTATGTCTGTCAGATTAATTGAAAATGCTTGTAACTGGAAAAATATTTTAGTAGCTTTGTCGATAGAATCACTTAACCTCATGTAATTATTATAAGCTCATTAACACTGCTCAATTATTTACCTAGTAAAAGAAGTATTTCCCCTTGATTTGGTAAAAAATAGGGATTTTTCCTGTATCTATTGATGGATCTTCATGAAACTTTACAAAACTGTAGATCACTACAGGACAGCACTGCACGTGCAATTTCCGTCAGGATTACTTCAGTAACCAGAGTTATTGCCCTTTAATTGTTTTTCAATCCATACATTCCTACATAACAAGTAATCCATTGATAGATATTCATGAAATTTGACACAAGCGTAAATCACCTTAGAGCAATGGTGCTTCCACATCTTTAATCAATTCTCAAGTTCTTGCAGTGTTATTGCACTTTTATTGATTCAAGATGCATATATTCCCACAAAACAATGTAACCTTTTGAGTGAAAAGAAATTTTTCTACAATGTAGATTTTGATGAAACTTCTCACAGTTTTAATAAAGATGTGGCATATTATTTGTCATAGATTAAGTTTGTAGA
This sequence comes from Mercenaria mercenaria, assembly GCF_021730395.1. Lineage (NCBI taxonomy): Eukaryota > Metazoa > Mollusca > Bivalvia > Venerida > Veneridae > Mercenaria > Mercenaria mercenaria. Next base: position 39,212,255 of record NC_069374.1, read on the forward strand.
GTTTGTTGTCAGTGAGTTAGTTTAGTTTTTTGATTTCATATTTCCTAGAGGAAATTTACAATTTTCTGCAAAATTATTCTGAATGTTAGAAAAACGTATCTATTAATAGATGTATGGTTTGTTGTTACAGATTGTGTGCTGGAAAAATGGCCTTACATCCAAAGGAGTGAAATTTGGAGAGTCATTCGCCATCTACTTAAGCCATCCTGGAATATGAAAAAATAAGACTCCATTGACAACATCCTGATCCTCATGTTCAGATCTTTTGTGATTTCTTGTGAAGGGTCTTTGATTTTTGCATAAAAATAAAAAATATATTAATACAATTTGATTTTTGCTTACTACTGATTTTTTTTAGATTCAGCAGGTGCAGCCAATTTCCACTAGTTGCCACGTATTTTCCACCTGTTGCCAGCTATTTGGTGGCATTTAGTGGAAAATAGGACTGCCACCATAGTGGCGTTTTGGTGAAATTTTGTCCACTTGCTGCCACCTGTTAGGTGGCTACCCGTGCGAAAAAGGAACAGGAAATCCTGGGATTGTCCCAGGACTATCCTGGGATAATGTCCTGAAAATATCTCAGGAATTCCTGGGATAGTCCTTGGACTTTTCACGCCGTTAAATGGGAATGGGACAATCCCAGGATTTTCCTGTGAACAGGAAAAAAACAGGACACCAGAACACCAAGAAACCTATGCTGTCCTGCTATCCTGAAAATCCCAGGAATGTCCTGGGATTTCCTGATGTCGGGAAATAAAAGTATATATTGTCCTGTTCTCAGGAAATCCCAGGAATGTGTTGAGAATTTTTGAAGTCAGGATATCCCAGGACAATTGTCCTGTCTTCAGAAAATCCTAGGAATTCCTGATGTCGGGAAATTTCAGGAGAATTGTCCTGTCTTCAGGAAATCCCAGGAATTCCTGTTGTCAGGAAATCTCAGGACAATTGTCCTGTCTTCAGGAAATCCCAGGAATTCCTGTTGACAGGAAATCTCAGGACAATTGTCCTGTCTTCATGAAAGTTTCCAGGACATGCAATTGAATACCTTGTAAACATGATTTGAAATTCTCTTTGGCGGGAAATACAGTTAACCAATTGAATGAATGTTAAATTTCAATTGTATTTACAGTAGGAATAATAATTAAGGATTATCATTTCCAAATATTAAAAAATATTTTCTAGTTAAAAAGTATACATCATGTACATTGAAACATACAACCTGTCATAGCAGAAATATCAATTTATCAGTTCAAATAATTATGTGCATACATGGCAAAAACATTAGGTGTAATATTTAGTCTAGAAACATCAAATTATGAGCTTCATATTGAGCAAAAAGCTCTTATCATTCTATGATCTGTTTACTTTTAAGAGTGAAACTGCCTTTGATCAAACATGTACAGATATCTAAACAGTACTAACATATTTCACTCTTTAACGCTCTGATTGATTTTAAAGAAAAAATACGTTTCTAAATAACTTACTGGTATTGTTTTGTAAAATCATTAAATGAAGGTATTTATTTAGTATTATTTCTAAAAGTTTAATACAGAAATAATTTGCTAACTTACCACAAATATAGAATATATTTCTGTTACTCCAACAACACCACAACACAAGTGCTTAATGATACAAAACATGGGTCTTCAACACCAGGATGTAATTAACTTACTAGACCATTACAAGATCATGTTTCAAATTAATTACCATCTTTCAATCTGTATCTTTTAGAAAAATTCCTGTCTTTTTCCTGTGAACAGGACAATTTCTATCAAAAGTCCTGTCTTTTTCCTGTGAAAAGGACAATTTCTATCAAAAGTCCTGTCTTTTTCCTGAGAACAGGACAATTTCTATCAAAAGTCCTGTCTTTTAGTGTTAAAGTCCTGTCTTCAAGACTTTTATGCAGCCTTGCTAAAAGAATCTAAGGATATCCCAGGATAATCCTGGGATTTCCTGAGAACAGGAAAATATTTCTGCATGGGTATTGGCGGAAATAAGTGGTGTTTAGTGGAAAATAGATTTTACACCATAATGGTGGCATTTTAGTGGTAATTTGTCTAAATACTCCACTTACTGCCACCAAGGAATTAAGTGGCAAACAAATTTTCCACCATAATGGTGGCATAATGGTGTAAAACTGTCTAAATACTCCACTTATTGCCACCTAAAGGTGTACACAAGTGGAAAAATGTTGAATTTAGTGGAAAACAGGTTTGCCACTGTCCTGTTCATTTTTTCACCATTTTGGTGGCATTTTGGTGGAAAATTGTCTAAATACTCCACCATTGAAAAGGGTGACATTATAGTGGCAAATCTAGGGATGGGAATTATCATTCCAATGTAAGCATTTTTCCCAAGATTTTGATACAAGATCGGGGGTGCGTAATATACATACTAGCATGATATATTCGAGTTTTTACGGTACTTGTCCATGGTGACTCTAGGTCAAATACTTTTGGAGCTATGCGCGACACAACATTAAAATGACCAATTTTTAACTAAGTCAGGGGCCATAACTCCTACACGACTGAATGAATCCAGACTCGAAATCCCAGGTGCACAACTACACATGCTGACCAACATTCCTGTAAAGTTTTGTGACTCTACGTCAAATACTTTTGGAGCTAGGTGCGACACAAGATGATAGCCCAGACAAGTTTGTTATCTTGCAGCCATTGTCCTCTAAGTTACTTGGACCTTAGACCTAGGACCTGGTTCCTGCGTATGTCATGCCCACTGGGTGAACTTTGGTGACAAGTTTATATCAAAATCCCTCAAGCATGAAAAAAGAATCTCCGACAAAGTTTTCATTCTGTATCCTTTGACACCGTCTCAGTAAGTGTGTCCTTGACCTTAGACCTAGGTACCTGGATCTTGGCTGACACTCCGCCTCATGGTGGGAACCTTTGAGGACAAGATTTCAAAATCCTCTATGCATGAAGTAGAAATGCCTCCGACAAAGTTTTTCATTCTTGTATCCTTTGACCTCTTCGTGACCTTGACCTAGACCTAGGACCGGGTTTTCTTGCGCATGACACTCCGTCTCATGAGGCTGAACAACTGTGGCCAATTGCATCAAAAATCCCTCCATTCATGTGAAGATATGCGCCGACAAATCGTCTATTGAATTTGACCGTAACCTCTATGTGACCTGGACCTAAACTAGGACCTGTTCTTTGCGCATGAACACTCCGTCTCATGATGTGATCAACTGTGCCAATTTCATCAAAATGCCCCTCCATGCATGTAGAAGAGATGCGCCGGACAAGGTCGGTGGATGCCGCCCCCTCTCCCACCCCGCCAGGGGCGTTCCCATAATAACGTCCCGTTTTCAAAACGGTAGGATAAAAAGCATTCTCCGCCTATAATAGATGTGACCTTGACCTTGAGCCAACATGGTTGACTCTGAGTTCTGCCATTCATCTGATAAGTATCATTTGACCCCAAGTTTCAAGAAAATCATTTCAAGGGGTTTTAGGAGATACAGAGCGCAAACCTTTGACCTTGATTTGTGATCTGACCTTGAGCCACGATCTGCTGACACGTGAGTTCGGCACTCCTGATGAGGTGATAAAAATCCCTTTAAGGGGTTTAGAGATACAGAGCAACAAAAGTGTTTCGCACAGACACCATTCCTATAACCCCATCACCACTCAAGGCGGGGGATTAAAAATACAGAGTAGATAATATACAGTATTATTTATATATTATGTAACTGGTAGAATGTGAAATTATGAATACAAATGTATTATGCTGATGATATGAATTATGATTATTAATTTTAATGATGATAAATATTGATGTATTAGTTGACAGAACTTATCAGCCATGTATATTTATCCAGTCACCCAAGTGCTCCATTCACAAATTACAAATTGAATTTGAAATGTAAGTTGGGTCGTGTTCTGACTGGATCTAGTTAGGTGACAAAGTTAAATTAAGGGAATAAACTGTACCTTTGTGACTGCCTTAGATTTGAGTCCATGTAGAAATATAGCTTCAATACAGCTACATACATTATTAGCTGTGTCTGTGCTGCAATAAAAAGTTTTAGATACATAGTAATCAAGTGTAAACATGGCAATCCCCAAGCTGAAGCAAATGTAGCCAGGAAGAGGAAATGTTTTGTAGTAGTGAATCATATTATATATTACTGTATATTAAGAAATATTCATCATTGATTTTTTAACTATTTTTTAGGAATACATATCTACACACAACAAATAGCTGGCAGGATTTTGACACGTAAGTGCTACTCCCCACACACCACCAAAGCACAAACCCCACCCCCCTGACGTGATTTTCATGAAAAACATAAATCCTGAAAGCTGACAGATCCTCTGGACCACCAAAATTCATAACTGATCAATCTTCATTTAAGTTACTTGCACAGAATACATGAAGGTTTGAGTGCTGAATTTTTCTGTAAAGCAATTTCATAAGTTAAAACAAATCAAGAGGGTCATACTGCCCCTAAATCACTTAACCGAGTTTCAGAGCTTAAATACACTAAAGAGTGTTTGAAAACTTTAAAATAGGACCATAATATGCACCAGATGTTGAAATTTCAAGAGGCAGCAGAAGTTGATAACATAAATTAGTGTGCCAAATGACAAACAATACAAACACTTTAGGCCTTTAAAATTGAGTGGAAAAACAGGCACACACAGGCAATTCAAGCAGGATGAGAGTATTTTGGATGGTTTCTAATATTGGTTCTATTTTTACCTCTTGTGGCCCCTAAAAGGGGCCATGAGCCCCCATTTAGATAAAATTAGGAGAGGAACTTATAATGATGCTACATACTAGTTTGATGATGATGCATCCAGCCTTTCATGAGAAGAAATAGCTTAAAGGTATTTCTATAGTTAGCTCTAGTTGCCCTTGAAAGGTGACTGTGTACCCCCATTCAAACAAGTTTTGGAGAGGTCCTTATTATAATGCTACAGAACAAGTTTGGTGAAGATCCATGTGACCATTCGTGACAAAAACTTGTTAAAAAGTACAGCTGAAACTCGATATTTCAAACTCGCTTATCTCAAAATTCCTGCTCTCAAAGTAAGTCCACAAGAAATCTCTTGTTTTTCTAAGTTCACAAAAAAACTCCTTACCATTAGAGATACCAAATGCTGCATTTACACTTGGCCCCCATATTAAAAAAAAAAGGGGGAGTTTCCACTTTTTTATTGTAGAATTTTGTTTTTTTCTACGCTTTCCGGGGTGCCCCAAAAAACGCCAGAATTTTGCAGAGCTGAGGCCCAAAATTTTGGGAAACCCGCCAAAAATTTTCCCGGAACGTCACAGGCTCACAGGGATGGGGGGCCCAACCCTGAGATTGTAACGGGGAAGGGTGTTTGGGCAACATGAAATTAAAACTGGGGATAAACTCCAATAAAATCGACAATTGTAGTGGAGAGTGATAGTGTGGGGAGAAACAACGGATGAAAATCGTGTGGAACTTAAAAATTGTGTTTCCCCCAATTTCACCAAAATCCCCTACGATGGAGCAGCAAGGTCTGATGCACTACATTAAGGTCTGCTGAGCTGTACTACGCTCTACTACAATTTCCACATTCTATTACGTTCTCTCAAGAATTAACTATAAATCAGGATAATCTTGGAAAAATGTTTGACTGTCAAAAATATTGTCACGGTCCTTACAATCAACACGATTCCATCAAGTTCCCCCAACATCACCATGATTCAATCCCACGACCCCCACGCTCACAATATTTCCCTCTCAAATCATGACAACAGGCATTGTTGGGCTAAGCCCGTAATGAAAAATGCAGCATTTAAAATACACCAAAAAAATTTCAAAGTAACATCATTTTTTGTACCACAAAAATGGTCTTTGGTTTTTTTCCCTGGGCCCCAATTATAAAACAAAGGCCATGAAGGCCCGTACCCCGCCCCCACCTGCCCCCTATTGACCAAAGATCATCAAGAAGTTTCATTAAAAAATATGGCCCATAAATGTGGTTTTTTTTAAAAAGTGTTAACTATTTTTTTCCTTTAATTTTGCCCCTAGGACCTATTTTTTTGACCCAACATACCCAGTTTTCAAACTTGACCTAAGATCATCAAGATTAACATTCATTTTTCATAAGATAAAACAAAAAATGGGGCCTCTAAGGTTAAAAACTTTTTCCCCTTTTGATTTGACCGGTGACCTTTTTTTTTTGACCCCACCACCCAGTTTGATCTTGACCTATAGATCATCAAGATTAACCTTTTTACCAATTTTTCCTTAAGATAGGGGTCATAAAATTGACCCTAGAGTGAACTACTTTTTCCTTTTAATTTGACCTGGTGACCTATTTTTTTGACCCTACTGACCCAGATTCAAATTTGCCTAAAATCATCAGAGTAACTTTCTGACCAAAAAAACAATGAAGATATATTTTTTAAATTGGGCTCTATACGTTAACAAGTTTTTTTTTCCCTTTGATTTGACCTGTGACCTTGTTTTTTTGACCCCAATAAAACCCAAAAACAAACTCATCCAAGAAAAAAATTTTGAGGGGGGGAACATTTTGACCAAGTTTCATTAAAAAGGGCCAAAATTGCAACTTCTAGAGTGGTTTTTAAAGACCCTTTTTTTTCTATTTTAAACCCGGTGACCTAGTTTTGACCCCAGATGACCCAAAATCAAAAATCACCAATTTTTTTTTGAAAGGTAACATTTTTGACCAAGTTTTTTTATTAAGAATTGGGCCAAAAAATTTTACCTCTAAATGGTTTTAACAAGCTTTTCCTTTGACTTTTACCGGGGGACCTAGTTTTTGAAAACCCAATAACCCAATAAATCAAATTTATCCAAGATTTTTTTTTGAGGGGAACATTTACCAAGTTTTTTTTATAAAATTGGGCAAAAATTTTGACCCTAAGTTTAACAGTCCAATTTTTTTTTGAGACGACGGGACCCCACGGACACAGGGGGGATCACAAAAAAACCACCTTGAGCACTTTTTGCTAGGTGAGCTAAAAAGTTTTAAATAAATTTTTTTTAAAAACAAAAAGGGAAGTTAAAAACTTTATAAAAAAAAGCACTGCCTTGCAATGCAAACCTTTTCTGATTTTTTTTGTCTCGTATAATAGAAATATTGTCATACCCAATTTTTCTAATCCAAAAGGGGCATAATTCTTGCAAAAAACAATGTGAGTTAGGTATTTACTGTGCAGGGTCCCTTTTTTTAAAGGCGAAATAACTGCTCCAAGTTTTTTAAAAACAAACTTTTTACCGTTTAAGGGGAAAAATTTTTCCTAAAAGCAAAACTTAAAACAAGAAATCTAAAATTTTCTAATCCCCAAAAGGGCCATAATCTTCAAAAAGGGGAGGGTGGAGTTTTTTGTTTTTTTTTGCTGTTCAAGTCACTTTTGATGGGAAAAAAAGGTTTTTAATTTTTAAATGATACTTTTTTATACTTAAATCCCCTATTATTCGCGGTTTTTTAATTTTCGCTATTTTTTTTTTTCGAACCCGGGGGATCACAATTTTTTAAATCCCGGGAAGTTTCCCCCTTTTATAACATACAGACATATCCGAAAAAAAAAGTCCAAAATACGGGCAAGTTTTTAGCAATGAATACTACCCCCCTGTAACGGGGGTTTATTGAATGAAATCACTACATTTCATGTAGAATATACTGCTTTTAAAAAGAATTTTGCTAAGGGGTAAAGGTTTTTGGGTTTACATCAGAAGGCAGGGGGTATATTAAATTATAAAATAACATGAAAACGTTTTTTTTTAAAAAAGGTTTTTTGGAAAGCATTTCCCCCCGATTTCCCCTTTGTATGTGTCAAACAAGCAAGCGCGTGGTTGCCTGAGGGGATGACCATATCATCCTTTGTCCCCTTCTCAACAACCTAATTTTTACACAATTTGTTTTTAAAACAAAGGAAATTTGGGGGACAATTTTTTCACAAACCCCCTTTTTTAAAATTCTTTTACTTTCTTTTTTTTGAAATAATTAACAAACTTTAACATATTATCAGCTATTAAAAAGTAATAAGAATAATCACCCTAAAAATTTAAAAAAAAGGGTTAAAAGGGGGGAAAAGGGGGAAAAAATAAAAAAAAAAAAAGGAAAGAAAAGGTTTTGGGGTAAATTGGAGGCGGAAAAGGGCTTAAGTAACCATTTGGCGGGTTTTCCTTTAAGGCCCCTTTGGAATTTAAATTTTTTTTGAACCCTTTTTAAAATTTTTTTGGGGTTTTCCTAAATCCCCTTGGTTTTTCGGGTTCTTTTTTTAAAAATCGCAAAAAAAGCCCCACCGTAATTTAAAAAAAATTTTACCCGATTTTTTTTGGGAAAAAAATTGATTTAAACAATTTTAAAAAAATTTTAAAAAAAATAAAATTTTTCAAAAATTCCCAGGCCCAAAAAGGGGGGGCCCAAAAATTTGAAAAAAAACCAAAAGGAAAAAGGGGTTTTAAATGTTTTTTTGGGCCTGAAAAAAGGGGGGTTAGTTTTTTAAAATTGATTTGGGGTAACAATTTAAAATTAAAGCAATACTTTAAAGTTTTGGAAAAAAAAGGATTTAAAAAAAACTTTTAACAAGGTGCCAAAGAAAAACCGCCGAAATGAGAAAAACCTCATTTTTTTTCCAAAAAAAGTGAGCTAAAAAAAAAAACAAAAACCCCCAAAAAAAATTTTCCAAAAAGTTTTTTCCTTAATTTTTTGACCAATAAACCCTTTATTAACCCCCCTTTAAGGTGGTAAAAATTTTTAAAGAAAAAAAATCCCCCCCTTCTGAAAAAGAAAGGGGACAAAAAATTCTTTTAATAATTTACCACCAGGGGCCCCCTTCCTTAAAATCTTTCTTTTGTACCCAAATTCTCTATTGATTTTAAAATTTTAAAAAAATTTTATGAGAAAAAAGCCCGGGCGCCCTTTTTAATTTTCCCTGACCTCCCTTTAAACCTTTTCCTAATATACCCCCAAGTTTCAAAGAAAACTTTAAAATTTTTAAGGAAAAATTGACCTAAACATAAAACAACCAAGAAATCGATTTACTAATCCAAAGGGCCATAAATCTTGCAAAAAGCAGGATGGAGTTATGTTTCTTGCTGTACAGGGTCAGCTTATGATGGTGAACAAGTGTTGCAAGTTTTAAAGCAACAGCTTTGATAGTTTAGGATAAAAGCTGACCTAAACATAAAACTTAACCAAGAAAACTGATTTTCTAAGTCCAAAAGGGGCAATAATTCTTGCAAAAAGCAAGATGGAGTTATCTTTCTTGATGTACAGGGTCTGCTTATGATGGTGAACAAGTATTCCAAGTTTCAAAGCAATAGCTTTGATAGTTTAGGAGAAAAGTTGACCTAAACATAAAACTTAACCAAGAAATCTGATATTTTCTAAGTCCAAAAGGGGCCATAAATCTTGCAAAAAGCAAGATGGAGTTATGTTTCTTGCTATACAGGGTCAGCTTATGATGGTGAACAAGTATTCCAAGTTTCAAAGCAATAGCTTTGATAGTTTAGGAGAAAAGCTGACCTAAACATAAAACTTAACCAGGCAACGCCGACGCAGACGCCGACGCCGACGCCGACAACCGCTCAAGTGATGACAATAACTCATCATTTTTTTAAAAAAAATCAGATGAGCTAAAAAAGAGAGAGTGTAAAAAAACTTTAACCAAGGTGGGGACGTGGAAAGACGCCGGAATGAGTAGGATAGCTCTCCATATACTTCGTATTGTCGAGCTAAAAAGGTAACAACATAACCCATATGATTTCAGTGTTTTCTTCTTTAGACAGAAAAGCCCATATATAGCTATCCATAAGATGGATATCGGTTAAAGAGAAAATACATTTCTGATGTTAGAAAGAGGATCAATAAAATTTACTGGAATAAATTATACTCTTAACCATGGTCCATTCTTTTTCAAAATCTTTCTTTTTGTTACAATATCTCTATTGAGTTTATTAGTTTAATGGAGAAACAAGAGCACCATGAAGGCCCTGTATCATTCACCTGACCTACTGACCTAAAGATCATCAAGATTAACATTCTGACCAAGTTTCATTAAGATATGGTCATAAATGTGGCCTCTAAAGTGTTAACTAGCTTTTCCTTTGATTTGACCCGGTGACCTAGTTTTTGACTCCACATGACCCAGATTCGAACTTGACCTAAAGATCATCAAGATTAACATTCTAAGTTTCATGAAGATACAGTCATAAATGTGGCCTCTAGAGTGTTAACAAGCTTTTCCTTTGATTTGACCCGGTGACTTAGTTTTTGATCCCACATGACCCAGATTTGAACACGACCTAAAGATCATCAAGATTAACATTCTGACCAAGTTTCATGAAGATACAGTCATAAATGTGGCCTCTAGAGTGTTATCAAGCTTTTCCTTTGATTTGACCTGGTGACCTAGTTTTTTTACCCTACCTGACCCAGATTTGAAAGTGACCTATAGATCATCAAGATTAACATTCTGACCCGGTTTCATTAAGATTTGATCATAAATGTGGCCTCTTCAGTGAAAACTAGCTTTTCCTTTGATTTGACCTGGTGACCTAGTTTTTTACCCTACATGACCCAGATTCAAACTGGACCTTGAGATCATCAAGATTAACATTTTTACCAGGTTTCATGAAGATACAGTCTTAAATGTGGCCTCTAGTGTTAACAAGATTAACCTTTGATTTGACCTGGTGACCCAGTATCGAACTCGTCCAAGATTTTATTAAGGGTAACATTCTGACCAATTTTTATTAAAATTTGGCCAAAACTGTGACCTCTAGAGTGTTAACAAGCTTTTCCTTTGATTTGACCTGGTGACATAGTTTTTAACCTCAGATGACCCAATATCGAACTTGTCCAAGATTTTACTGAGGGTAACATTCTCATCAAGTTTCATTAAGATTGGACCAAAATTGTGACCTCTAGAGTGTTAACAAGCTTTTCCTTTGATCTGACCTGGTGACCTAGTTTATGAACCCAGATGACCCAATAGCGAACTCGTCCAAGATTTTATTGAGGGTAACATTCTGACCAAGTTTCATCAAGACTGGTCCAAAATTGTGACCTCTAGAGTGTTAACAAGCTTTTCCTTTGATTTGACCTGGTGACCTAGTTTTTGATCAAAAATAAAGCTGCTATTGTGCAGACAAGGTCAAAATAGCTAATTATAGCCCTTTCAGGGGCCATAACTCTGGAACCCATAAAGGGACCTGGCCAGTTCAAGAAAGGAACCAAGATCTTATGGTGATACAAGTTGTGTGCAAGTTTGGTTAAAATAAAATCATAAATGAAACCACTATCGTGCAGACACGAAATTGTTGACGCATGCACGCACGGACGGACTGACGACGGACGACGGATGATCACAAAAGCTCACCTTGTCACTATGTGACAGGTGAGCTAAAAAGTTATAATATAAGTTATTTATAGTAACAACAAAGAAAAGTTAATCCTGAAAAAAAGGTTCACTATAATATTAGTCTGCAGAAAACTCTTTAATGGGTAGAGATAGGTCAAAATACACCTAAAAATTGGATGAACATGCATGTTGAAAAGTGGTCTCGATTTATAGGTGAGGGGCCAGCAGTGTCTACCATGCAATCCCCACAAACTTCCCAACCCAACCCCCTACCCTAGACCAATAAACACCCGTTTTGGAAAAATGGATGAATTATGTGACTGCACGTCTGTCAGTCCATCAGTCCTATTTCTTGTCTGGAGCATAACTCGACCATTCAAGGTATTGACTTAAAACTTGGAATATAGGTAGCTGGCGATGACACGATGTTCAAAGGGTATGAACTTGTCCATTCGTCAAAGGTTAAGGTCACATATTGAATTCAACTTTGTCCTTCATATTTTGTATCCAGAGCTTCAAAACTATTTTCGTTATTGACTTTAAACTTGGAATATAGGTGGGTGGTGATGAGGTGAGGGAAAGGGAGGGGGCACAAAAAAAAAAGAGAACTACCTTATGTTATTCCTAACAATATACAGGTTTTACACAATAAGTAACATAATACCTATAAACAGTCTGATCTTCTGTTCCAACATTCTCTTTCTGCACCATCTTAAGCGCTGTAGACAATTCTTGTGTTATACCAATCTTTACCTCATTCTCCCGAGCAACTTCTACTTCTACAGTTCCTGTAAAAGCAAAACTGAGGTTTGTTACAATTTGAGGAGAACAAGTGTAAGCTGTACTCCTCATAAAACAAGTGAATGAAGTATTGCCATACAAAGTCCCCTACTGGAAGGCACCTAATTTTCTCTACTGTTATTTATAGTAACAACAAAGGGAAGCTAATCCTAAAAAGTAATATATATATATATATATTTTTTTTTTTACTATACCGCAGAAGTGGGCAGATATATGTTTAATCTTTAGATTCATTCCGTAGAGACCTTAAAAGTGGGCAGATATACCCGTAAAAGTGGGCAGACTAATGGTACTGGAATTGAAAAGAATCTGCCCAGATTTACGGAAGGGAATATATATATATAATATATATATATATATATAAGTCTACATAAACTTTTTACCAGGTAGAGATAGGTCTACATGCTGTACCACAGAAAAGTGGTCTCGATTTTTCCCTAAGGCCAGTAATAAAAAAGTTACAATATATGCTATTCATAGTAATAACAAAGGGAAGTAATTCTAAAAACAAGGGTGCCTCATGGTGGTGAACATTTGTGAGAAGTTACATCAAAATTCCTCCATGTCTGAAGACAAAATGCTCCAAACAAAGTCATTCTTGTATCTGACCTTTGGCCTCTGTGACCCTGACCTTATACCTAGGGACCTGGTTCTTGCGTATAGCACTCTATCTCATGGTGGTGAATATTTGTGCCAATTAATATTAAAATCCCTTGAAAGCTTGTTGAGTTACAGACTAGACAGGAAAAAAGCCCATTTGGCCTTTCACTTCCAAGTGTGACCTTGACTTTTCAGCTAAGGGCCCGGGTTTTGCGCATGACACACTCTCTCATCCAGGGGAGTATTTGTGCCAACTGATATTTAAATCCTGTTTTGCACGACAAAGTTATAAACCGGACAGGAAAAAATTCCTATTGACCTTTGATCTCCAAGTGTGACCTTGACCTTTAAGCTAGGGTTCTGGGTGTTGCGTATGACAAGTCATCTCACCATTGGGAACATTTATGCTAAGTGATATTGTAATCCCTTGATGGATGATAGAGTTATGGATCAGACAGGAAAAAAAACTTGTTGACCTTTGACTGTCAACTGTAACCTTGACCTTTAAGCAAGATGTCCAGGTTTTGCACATGACAAATTGTCTCATCATGGGGAATATTTGTGCCAAGTAATATTCAAATCCATTAATGAATGACAGAGTAATGGACCGGACACGAAATAGACCCTGTTCATGCCATGTAAACATTTGACTGCCAAGTGTGACCTTGACCTTTGAGCTAGGGGTCTGAAAGTTGTGCATGACATATTGTCTTATTATGAGGTACATTAATTTTGTGCCAAGTAATATTAAAATCCCTTTATGGATGGCAAAGTTATCCGGACAGGAAAAAAGCCCTGTTGACTTTTGACCTCCAATTGTAAACCTAGACCTTTGGTTTTTGCGCATAACATGTGGTCTCATCATGGGAAACATTTGTGCCAAGTAACATTTTTTTTTAAATCCCTTCATGAATGACAGAGTTATGGACCAGACACAAAATTGCGGACGGACGGACGGAAAAGCAAATTCCTATAGTCCCCGAAACTGGTTTTCAACCAGTAGGGGACTAATAAACAAATGTAAACAAATGTATTTGTAAACATGGACGGTTCCAAACTGAAGGGGATCCATGCTAAAAAATAATGACAAAATACAATACATATCGCATATCCATAGCCCGGACCAACCTATAAACCGGGCCAGTCTATTCTATAAGTACAACAACACTGTTGACCCATTTTAATGAGTACTTTTATTCAGTTAATATTGCATCAAACTGGCATTGAGAAAGCCAGGGATTGAGTCCCACTCTGGCTAAGAGAGCCTGGGTTTGAGCACCAGTCAGGCAACCTGTCAGGCTGAGAGAGCTTGGGTTTGAGCAACAGTAAGGCTAGATATCCTGGTTTTAAAGCCCTATCTGGCTGAATGGGACTGGGTTTGAGCTCCAGACAGGCTGAGATAGTTCAGTTTGAACCCCAGTCTGGCATAGAGAGCCTTTGTTTGAGTTCCAGTAAGGACGAGATAGCCTTGGTTTCAGCACCCGTCAGACCGAGATAGCTCTGTTTGAACATCAGGCTGGCTGAAAGAGCCTGTGTTTGAGCTATACTAGTAGTTAGGATGAGATAGCTCAGTTTTAACCTCAACCTCGTGAGAGAGCCTGGGTTTGAGCACCAGTAAGGCTGAGAGAGCCTGGATTTGAGCATCAGGCTGGCTGAGAGAACCTGGTTTAGCATCAGTCAGGCTGAGATAGCTCAGTTTAAACCCAAGTCTGGCTGAGAGAGTTGAGCATCAGTAAGATTGAGAAAGCTCTGTTTTAACCCAAGTCTGGCTGAAAGAGTTGAGCATCAGTCAGGCTCAGTTTAAACCCAAGTCTGGCATCAGTCAGGCTGAGATAGCTCAGTTTAAACCCAAATCTGGCTGAGAGTTGAGCATCAGTCAGGGTGAGACAGCTCAGTTTGAACTACAAGCTGGCTGAGAGAGCCTGGGTTTGAGCATCAGTCAGGCTGAGATAGCTCAGTTTGAACTACAAGCTGGCTGAGAGAGCCTGGGTTTGAGCATCAGTCAGGCTGAGATAGCTCAGTTTGAACTACAAGCTGGCTGAGAGAGACTGGGTTTGAGCATAAGTCAAGCTGAGATAGCTCAGTTTGAACTACAAGCTGGCAGAGAGAGCCTGGGTTTGAGCATCAGTCAGGCTGAGATAGCTCAGTTTGAACTACAAGCTGGCTGAGAGAGCCTGGGTTTGAGCATCAGTCAGGCTAAGATAGCTCAGTTTGAACTACAAGCTGGCTGAGAGAGCCTGGGTTTGAGAATCAGTCAAGCTGAGATAGACAGGATTGAACCCCAGTCTGGCTGAGCTAGCCTGGGTCTGTGCCCTAGTCTGCATATTTCTCACTATGTCAACATGGGCACATGACGGTATCAAACTTCTGCATTAATAGGAACTTTCAATATCACTTTTTGTGTATTGGGAAAATTTCTTAGAGTGCTTTAGGACATATAGTATAGGATAAATTGATAGCAGCCGCATCCACCATATTTTGGTTAGATTTGAATACCAGATGAGAGTCTTATATGTATGTGTATGAATGACAAAGCAATCAATTGTGTTTTTTTTTAACATAAAATTTACTGATCAAGTTTTATAGGGTGTCAGTCATGTCCTAGATTTTGACATGTAACAAGTTTTCAGGTTTTTTGTGCAGTGTCCACAGCTTATTACATTTTTCCTGCTACATGTATTTGGTTTATTAATTTAATATATGACTTATTCAACTACCGTATTACAAAGGAAGATTTCTTTAGTTTCTTAAGAGAGATTACGAAGCCATTCAATAAAATAATAAACTGAAATTTTAGCCCCCATTCAAATACATGGTACTTTCACATTGGTAAACAGTGTATAATTTCCAATCTGCACACTTTTATGTTTAAAAATCATACAGTATTTATAAATACTATCTATGCATACAAGAATTTTTTTTGTGTGGACACATTTGTTTGAAATACTGAATCATGGGTCTGAAAAAGTTATCCTTCTGAGGTTATTGCTACATTAACTGTTCGCGGCAAACTATAATATTTCCGTAAGGGATATGGAAATAATGTATAATTATTTTGTTTACGGTAACAACAGTGTTCATAACTCGCACCCCGGGTGTCTAGTTCATCAATTATAATCATGGATAAGAGCGTTCAGTTATAGCTGTACCCTGTCTATATTTTAAAGAATTTCTATCTTATTTAGTTGAAATGACAATATGATTATGGCATTTTCATAGATTATGCCATTGTATCCATCGCCATGAGGTTATCCTTGCCTTTTGTTAATGCAAGCTATGGAGTCACTGTATCATGACAATATTTTTCATGTCTTTGGTATGTCGCGGCCAAGGATCGAACACAAGACCTCCCGCACTTGAATTACTGTAATCACAATGTTTTTGTTGTTATCAAGACCTCCCTTCTGGAAGAACCGTCATAGACGTGGTTAATAATAATCTGACCACCCAATATCTATCTACTTGGCAATACCACCACCAAGCTTATTTACACACGATGCTATTTACATCACATATATACAGTCAACTCGCCAATAGAGAATCACTGCCAATAGCAGGTCACTTGAAAATAAAATGTGAATCTCTCTTATACATATTAGAGTATACAATGTTTAAGTATCCAGTTATATAAACTTATCATTTGGAAATTATTAGACAAAAGAAGATGGATCTAATCTAATGAGTTTGAGTTCCATTAGTAGATAACTCTTGCAACCATGTTTCCTGACTTGGATTTTAGCACTCTTGGATTCTTCGAAGTAGGATATTTTTGAGCATACCTCACAGTTTCTTAGATAAAACCACACAAATTTGGTACCATTTTGAAGAGTGAAACACACACTTTCATAGGAGTAATATGATTATGAATTTTAGATTGACTTTGACGAAAAAAAGTGCCATCAAGCAGAGGCAGCCATTTAGCCAATAAAGAATCACCTATATCAGGGATAATCAAAAGATTTATTCTGCTTAAAAATACAAATCAATGGTTGATTTGATGTAATAATGGTTTGAACTGGCAAATTTAGATAAATGAATAAGGTTCTGTGCATCAATATTTTGATTTTAGTTTTAGATATAGTTGGTGCTAATTATGCTTAGAAATACAACTGTGAAAACTAGCGCTCTATTCCTTTTACCTAGTATCTCCTGTTTGAAATGTAAACATACTGATTCTCATTATATTCTGCCTTGAAATGTATATTTCCAATACCACAGTCATGTTTTGTTAGAAAAAAGACCATATTAAATGGACAGAAAATATGATAAACTAGGTGACCCCCTATTGGCAAAAGTGACCCCCTATTGGTGAATCGGACAGGTTTAAATATTTCATCATAACTTCAGATATAATAGATTCAAATAAATCAAACATTTAAATGAATGTGAGCAATAGTTTTAAGTGTTAGTAAGTTTAGATATCATGAAAGTCTAAACATTCTTCGCCACATGCTAAAAGTGTTGATAGTGACCCGCTATTGGCGAGTTATCTGTATGTTTATCAGTTCAAATAGCCTATTCTGCTCATTAATTCTTTTTTACTTAACAATTATTTGTTAACAGGACCCCTAGCTTTTCTACCAGATTTCCTATTTGTATTGGGCAAGGATTTAAATCTAGCACAATGTATATTATGAATGTACCTTCTACACAGGAACTCAAGTTCTTGCATTGTTTACAAGACCAGAAGATATAAAATTAGTACAGTCTAACATAAGTTTTATCTTCAACTTGTCTGAAAGTTTGTAAAATACAATATCAAAGTTTCAGCTGTACAGAGATTCTGTTTTGACATCGTGCAGATTTGACAGGTATGCGCAGGAGCGGGTGCGGTTTTCCCGGTGTAAACTGACAGTTCATACACTTCAGCGATTTGTGTGTTGCAGCTGTTCTTGAAATCAATTTACCATAGACGCTGGACGCTTTTATTGACTTTTCAATACTTTGGGTTTGAACTGAGATAACAATAGATCTTCAGCTTCAGGCAACTCTTATTTCCACAGGATTTTCTTTACTTGTACAAACCAACTGTTACTATTAGAGGATTTAACTAATATTTGCCTCTTAGCCAAACGATTTTCAACAGCATTTTCTTGTTGGAGACATACATTATAGAACATAGTCAAAATTTTCTTATCTAGTATCTATCACAGCCTCATGCACATATGGTAGGAAGCCGAGCGGCATCACTGGTTGTAACTGGAAGTGAAAGAATCTGCTTCAGTTAACAGCAACTATTTCAAGTCCATAGTAGAGTATGGGAAGGGCCAGCCCGCTAATGTTGTTAAAACTTGTGGCCCAACCCTTTTGCATTTATATGTAATCTGTATATCCATGCATAAATTTATAATATTCTTACATTTAGTTCGTTTTTTTTTTTTGTATGCATGTCTTGTAAATTTGTATTGTATTTGTATGGGAAAGCAACAAGAGGGCCATGATGGCTCTATATCGCTCACCTGAGTACCATTGCTTTAACCAAAAACAAAATAAAACATTCTTACAAGGTACAGATATGTCAAAATACACCTAAAAATTAGAGGTACCATCCATGTTGTACCACAGAAAAGTGGTCTCGGTTTTCCCCTACGGCCAATAATAAAAAAGTTACTAAATAAGCTATTTATAGTAACATAAAAGGGAAGTAATTAAAAACAAGAGCTGTCACTAATGGTGACAAATGCCCCCGCAGCACCTTGACCTTTGACTTGGTGACCTTGACTTTTGAACTGGTGACCCCAAAGTCAGTAGGGGTCGTTTACTCAATAAGTACTATCAGCATGTGAAGTTTGAAGGTCCTGGGTGAAGTGGTTCGCGAGTAAAGTGCTATCATGCAAAAAGTTAACGTTGGCCCCTGTGACCGTGACCTTTGACCTGGTGAACCCAAAGTCAGTAGGGGTGGTGTACTCAGTAAGTACTATCAGCATGTGAAGTTTGAAGGTCCTGGGTGAAGTGGTTCGCGAGTAAAGTGCTTTCATGCAAAAAGTTAACGTTGGCCCCTGTGACCTTGACCTTTGACCTGGTGACCCCAAGGTCAGTAGGAGTGGTGTACTCAATAAGTACTATCAGCAAGTGAAGTTTGAAGGTCCTGGGTGAAGTGGTTCGCGAGTAAAGTGCCTTCATGCAAAAAGTTAATGTTGGCCCCTGTGACCTTGACCTTTGACCTGGTGACCCAAAAGTCAGTAGGGGTGGTGTACTAAATAAGTACTATCAGCATGTTAAGTTTGAAGGTCCTGGGTGCAGTAGTTCGCGAGTAAAGTGCTTTCATGCAAAAAGTTAACATGGGCCCCTGTGACCTTGACCTTTGACCTGGTGACCCCAAGGTCAGTAGGAGTGGTGTACTCAATAAGTACTATCAGCATGTGAAGTTTGAAGGTCCTGGGTGCAGTGTTTCTCGAGTAAAGTGCCTTCATGCAAAAAATTAACTTTGACCCCTGTGACCTTGACCTTTGACCTGGTGACCCCAAAGTCAGTAGGGGTGGTGTACTCAATAAGTACTATCAGCATGTGAAGTTTGAATGTCCTGGGTGCAGTGGTTCGCGAGTTAAGTGCCTTCATGCAAAAAGTTAACGTTGTGACGAACAAACGAACTAACTAACGAACGAACGGACGGACAGTTGAAAACTAATATGCCTCCCTTCAGGGGCATAAAAAATATTGTAAGCGAACAAAAGAAGGATCTGCCAAATAAAAACAAGAGCACTGCAATGCAACGCAAATGCAGAGCAATATTCACACAAAACAAAGTCATATGACCTTTGACCCCTAAGTGTGACCTTGACATTGAAGTGAGCCATCCGAAACATGCGCTCTGCACGTCGTATCAATGAGGTGAACATTTGCGTCAGGTTTCTCTGAAATCCATCAAGGGGTTCAAGAGTTACAAAGCAGAAGGGAAATGGCTTACCAACACACACTGACACAGACTGACAGACACCGAGGCGATAACATAATACGACCCTGCGGGCGTATAAAAAGGAATTGAGATCTTATGGTGATACAAGTTGTGTGCAAGTTTGGTTAAATTAAATCATAAATGAAGCTGCTATTGTGCAGACAAGGTCAAAATAGCTAATTTTGGCCCTTTCAGGGGCCATAACTCTGGAACCTATAATGGGATCTGACCAGTTCAAGAAAGGAACCAAGATCTTATGGTGATACAAGTTGGGTGCAAGTTTGGTTAAAATCAAATCATAAATGAAACCAATATCGTGCAGACAAGAAATTGTTGACGGACTGATGACGGGTGATCACAAAAGCTCATCTTGTCACTATGTGACAGGTGAGCTAATAAAATATGATTAAACTAAGTATGGGCCTCACATATTGACTAACTTAAAGTACCTGGAGCAAAGACTCTGGATCAGTGCAGTCTAAATGCAAATAGGCTATACAATGATGAATCAGGCGTCCCGGGGTTCATGTTATGAGCCTGCTACTTTAGGATACACCTATATTCACGCTCAATTTATTGCTAAATATGGAAAAAAAGCAATAAAAACAGTTAACGTTGTGGCTAGAGAACCGCAGAATCGGTTCCCTAGACAGTGAACTTATTTGTTCAGAACCGGTTCTCTAGCCAAAGTACCATGCATTGGCTTAGGGAACTGGAATTTTATTTCTA
The DNA here is from genome assembly GCF_021730395.1 of Mercenaria mercenaria. NCBI lineage: Eukaryota > Metazoa > Mollusca > Bivalvia > Venerida > Veneridae > Mercenaria > Mercenaria mercenaria. The sequence continues at coordinate 39,232,617 of NC_069374.1, forward strand.
TGCAAAAAGCTGCCAATAATTCACTTTGTTTCTTTTGGTAAGTTTCATAAATCTGGAAAGTAGATCCCTCGGAAGCACCGAGAACAAGGCAAACAGTGAAAATTGCAGACTCGGTTTGATTGAGTCTGTTCATGAGCAGTAAAGGAAAATGCAACACTGTCCACGCCCTCTAGCTCCACTTAAGCAGTATTCAATCTTCAAAATCTTCAAATCTAAATGAGTTGAAATCAATGATCCCAAAGAACTAGAAAATATAACAACACTGAAATGAAGTCGGGGCAACTTTTTACAGCAGCCACACAGCACTTAAAACCCTCTGTTGTGAAGTAAATAAAATCTGGAAAGTAGATCCCTCGGAAGCACTGAGAACAAGGCAAACAGTGAAAATTGCAGACTCGGTTTGATTTAATCTGTTTATGAGCAGTAATGGAAAATGCAACACTACCCACGCCTTCTGGCACTGGCTTAAGCAGTATTCAATCTTCAAAATCATCAAATCTAAATGAGTTGAAATCAATGATCCAGAAGGACCAGAAAATATTAACACTCAAATGAAGTCGAGGCGACTTTTTGGAATATTTACAGATTTAAATTTCATGTTAGGTTTCATCATGTAACATAACTAATATTTTTGCAGATTGTCCTCGACCTCCCAGTTATGACTGGTGGTAGGCAGTGGAAGTTCCGTATTCCTAGACAACCCTATGAGGATAGGCTAGGAGGAAGGAAGTATTTAAGAGGCATCAAATATATGTAAGGACATGCATAAATGACGCTGTAAAGTAAATTTCACTTAACATAGCGATTTTTCATGCCTGTCGTATTATTTTGTGTTATCGATCGGCCATTTTACATCTATTAATGCTTCCTTAATATTAAGCTATATAGAAGAAAAGACCTACTAAAATACACTTGAACTCTTTATAAATGCGTATTTAACTGCCATTTAACATAGATCATATACACATAAAACATATCACAGGCAACCACATCTTTTTTGTTTTACGTGTCGACTATAACCATATCGTATGTTATTAAAGACTATTTGTGTTGGCTTGATGCATGTACATGCGCAGAACTGGAGAGTCTGCATTAATACCAACTTCCGTTGCTACTACGAACACAAGGCGTAAAAAAAAATTGTTTGTTTCCGGTATCCCGACCTACCCTAAATTTTTGGCCCGACCCTAAATGTTTTTATGGCCTTGGAGAATATTTTTTTCAACTTTTTGACAAAAAGTTGCAAAACTGCACTTTTCATGCTTTAAACATGGTCAGTGATGTTAGAAATCAACTTACTGATACTCTAAAGGCATAACCCCCCTACTTGTATTGATTTTTTGACATTTTGAAATTTCCGAAAAGTCTCCCTTTATAAAAAAGAATGGGTATGACTGAATAGCGAAATCTAACCAAATGAGCGAAATCTAGACATAAAATGTAAACTAAGGAATATTTTTAAAAATCAAAATTTTTAAAAATCCTTTTGAGCTTTTATTAGGAATATATTTCTATGTGTCCATGTCAAGTTTCAAGAAAAAATATTTATATTTAGCATGGTTTTGAAAAGAAAATCCTATGCAAGTGTTGATTTCGTCCTATTCTGCGCGGAAGCAAAACAGATCGTAAAATTAAAAGTTTGTATTATTTATTAAAATCATGTTGAGCCGTTATTGAGAATATAATTCCACATTTATATGTCGAAAAATAGTATTGTTTTGAAAAAAAAATCGTATACGGGTGTATCTTGATGCATTATTCCGATATTAAATCTAAGTTGGGTTTTCTAACCCAAACATGATGGCGGATCGATAACACGAAATCATATGGCAGGCATGAAAAATCACTATTTATAAGATAATATTTATTTAACGTTGGTTATAGCTGGGAAGAAGATAGAAATCATTGCTCCAGGTTATAGATAAAAGTTACAACATAAGCTTAAAGCTTGTATCCGACATAAACATATAAAACATATAAACAAACAAACTGTAAATAAAAGCATCATTAAGACATATTAAAATTAAGTTAGGTATTGCAATGACTTTTTTAGATAAAGACTTTTCATTTCAAAAATGTCATGCAGATGTGTTACCATATAAGTTGTTGTTATACAAAAAACTACAGCACTTTCAACTCTCGCCTCCTATATTTTGTAGGTCACTTTTTTTCATAGGATGGACTATTTTTTGACCTCCATGAAATATACCGCCATTACCGGTGAGAAACACCGATAAATAATTTCAAGAAAGTTAGATTATTTCAAGAAAATAAGACCCGGAAGTTACTGGTCCACGGACCAAATAACGGAATAATGCCAAGCTAAAGACACTTTCCACTTTAAAAGCTTTGTTGACAATAGGAGTCAAGGTGATTGAAATACCTAATTAAGTTCTTCAGATTAAAACCCGAGTATCAAACCTAAAAATTAAATTTGAGAGACATATATTACATCATAGTGATAGAGGTAAGCACATAAAAAGTGAAATACATGTAAGTAAATTTACAACATCATTTATGCATATCCTAACATATATTTGATGCCTCTTAAATACTTCCGTAATCCTAGCCTATCCTCATAGGGTTGTCTAGGAATAGGGAACTTCCGTAATCCTACTCCTAGAATCGGAGGCACCGTAATCGTAGCCACTGCCTTGGGGATAACCCCGTGGAAGTAAAAGATATAAAAATGAACCCTGTTTACCTTTTCTTCGAAACATCTTCGAGTTATACGCTCTCTTTTCAGGATACTATACAACTTTTACAACATCTGAAAGAAAGTTTACATGGGAGTTGTTTACATCCTGTAAAATTCAATTACTGTAGTCCAAGCTTCTATTGATAAAGATCAAGATGGATACGTCGTACTCGAACATAAGAAAATTAAGAAAAAAATTGAGACAAATCGAACATTTAGAAGAGATAGAACGTGTCCTTACAGATGAAGAAGTTTCAAAGGTATTGGCATCATTGTCATTGCTAAAGTTTTCACTAATAAGACGTCACAGATAAATTGTTAAATTGTACAGTATTCGGATAGGAAGTGTCTAGGGGTACGGATCCGTACCTCTAGAGTCTGAGTCTAGAGGTACGGATCCATACCTCTAGACAAGCCTGTTAGGGGTTTTCTATGGGTATCTCCTTTTTTAGAGATGTATGGTTATTTATATCTTAAATTATATTGAAAATGAAATTACACATAATACTTAACCAGAGTTCACTTAAAACTTGGATCTAAATGGTTTACAGATACCATAGCTATGATATGTCCCGTTTATTTACCGTCTCTTTCAAAACCTAAATAACCGAGGAAGTCCAAATGAATACACTGTTCTGTGCCAATTAGTTTGTTGTACAATATGTAGGTTTCTGGCAAACTGGACAGAAAATGAGCCATATATGTTAAATGAATTCTATTTGAATATCAGCAAAAAAAAAAATAATAAATAAATTAGGCATAATAATATGCACCTACTTATTTTGTTATTTAACAAAATGTAATGATAATTGGCACAGAACTGATTGTTTAATAATCAATTAACCAACATTAAGTAAAATATGCCTCTTTCTCGTAATTCCGAGCCTTCTCATTGATCCGAGCCTTTGGAAAATTTGCACTTGCAGCTATTTCCTGTTTCTAAATTTTATGTATGTTGTGGCAAATCATAAGACAATTAAACAAAAATAAAAAGAAAATAGTATTACTTGCATTAAAATAGAAATATACACAACAGAAAATTTTGGCACAAAATTTGCTTATCTAAAATCACTGGGGTAATATATAACCTTCTTACAGAAAACAGAAACCACATATTTTAAAACTTTTTTGTCCGCAAACACTATAATGTATCTGTTTTTAATTTTAAAAAAGAACTTTTTCAAAAAAAAGCCTTATTTTTTCAGAGCTAGTACTAATGATTGCAAGTCTCGGTTCAACGAGAAAGAATCTGGCTGTTTCAGAGGGTTAGGGTCATCATGTGAAAGCCTGGATTATTCATTTACGACAATCTTTAGAATTTTTCTTCGTGGGGATTTTTTAAGTTTAGATGTTGGAGTATCAAACTATAGCAAAAACACTTTTGAAACTTAAAGCTGTTACTGACCAGCACTGAAATACCGGTTAAGGGGCTCGGAATAACGAGAAAAGGGCATAAACTGTTTGTGAAAACATCCCTTGTATCTCGTAATGGCTACCAAATGTGTGGAAAACATAAATACACTAAGGTTAATTATCATTAAAAAAAAAATTTTCCACGATCCGTTCCTCTAGACAATCCTGTTAGAGGTTTTCTAGGGGTACGGTTTTTCTAGAGATTTAGGGTCATTTACATTTCAAATTTTGTTGAAAATGAAATAAGAACACTGCATCAGAATTCACCTAAAACTTGTATCTAAATGGTTTAGCACAGATAACAACATTCATCCTATTTGTTACATTTTCTTTTGGAACGTAAAATAACCGAGGAACACCAAATAAATCACGAGGATTCGAACTGGCAGAAAAAAGATATCAAAGATTAAACAAAATAATGTTAAATATTTTTGTAGAGGCCACATTTATGACTGTATCTTCATGAAGCTTGGTCAGAATGTTAATCTTGATGATCTCAAGGTCCAGTTAGAATCAGGGTCATGTAGGATTAAAAAGTAGGTCACCAGGTCAAATCAAAGGAAAAGCTAGTTTTCACTGTAGTGTAGAGGCCACATTTATGAACATATATCTTAATGAAACTTGGTCAGAATGTTAATCTTGATGATCTATAGGTCACTTTCAAATCTGGGTCAGGTGGGGTCAAAAACTAGGTCACTAGGTCAAATAAAAGGAAAAGCTTGTTAATAGTCGAGAGGTCACAATTTTGGCCCAATCTTAATGAAACTTGGTCAGAATGTTACCCTCAATACAATGTTGGACGACTTTGATATTTTGTCATCTGAGATCAAAAAGTAGGTCACCAGGTCAAATCAAAGGAAAAGCTTGTTAACACTGTAGAAGCCACATTTATGACTGTATCTTCATGAAACTTAGTCAGAATGTTAATCTTGATGATCTTTAGGTCAAGTTCATATATGTGTCATGTAGGGTCAAAACCTAGGTCACCGGGTCAAATCAAAGGAAAAGCTAGTTAACACTTTAGAGGCCACGTTTATGACCATATCTTAATGAAACTTGGTCAGAATGTTAATCTTGATGATCTTTAGGTCAGTAGATCAGGTGAGCGATACAGGGCCTTCATGGCCCTCTTGTTTTATTTTATTGTAAAACCATTTCAGGAACATTTTGCAGACAATTAAAAATATCTATTTAGAGGAGAACGAGCAGTAAAATGTTTAATAAGAAGTTTCAATTTTTCGTTTCGCTTTCAGTTTGTGTGTAACATGCATTCAGGTTTACACGTGTAACCGGAATAGGAATGGAATCGGAAAATGACATATAAAATTAGAATACACTTAAAATGAAATTTATTTTCCCTTAAATACAAACAGTTTGCTTTTTGGTAAAAAAAATGATGTACAATAACTGCGTGTGAAAATGGGGGTAGGAGAAAAATAATCTAAAATTATATGATAATTTTAGTTTTTAGCTGATCTGACTTTTAAAAAAGAAATAATGAGTTATTGTCATGACTTGATAGGCATTGGCGTTGGTGTTGGTGTTGTCTGGTTAAGTTTTGTGTTTAGGTCAGCTTTTCTCCTAAACTATCAAAGCTATTGCTTCAAAAGTTGCAACACGTGTTCACCATCAAAAGCTGACGCTGAACAGCAAGAAACATAACTCCATCCTGCTTTTTGCAAGAATTATGGCCCCTTTTGGACCACTGGACCACGAAAAAAAAAAAAACTAAAAAAGACAACCAACACACAAAGGAACCCTATGAAAGTAATACTGAAACATCTGAATGATCAATGATTAGATTTTTTCGCGGCATAAGAAACATGTGCCAATCGTTTCTGTAGACTACACATAAAAAATATATAGATTATAAATATATGTTTGATTGTCGAGTAATGTCAACGAATTCATTGAATTAGCAGTACAAAATTGATTTTGGAAAGTAATTTCAAGGAATATGGTGAAAACAATTAATTTCTAATGGATATTTATTTGATTTTCCCATGGTGAAAAAAAAGGGTCATTTTATTTCAGTGAAGGACGAAATAATGAATGAGTTTGTAGATAAGTTTATAATAACTGAAGATCATTTGAATCAGCATTTTAAAATAGTCTCATCCATCTGTAATAATTATGGCTGCAACACATACAGTTGAACTTCAATGGCTCGAACTCGGATCTTTCGAACACCCAGGATCACTCAAACTCTTCGCCCGGTCCCGAATTTATTCCTTCTTTATTCTATATAGCTCTACCTCGGATCGCTCGAACTTCGAAAATTCGAACTCTCGAACTCATTTGGTGGTCCCTTCGGCTCAATTACAGTGATAATTACACCTATTCAGTCGAACAGCCTATTTGTCGCCGGAATGGCTTGTGTTTACAAAGATTTTCACTCCTCTGCCTGACATTCGCCAAACTTCCCCTTTAACCGGCGCGTGCGTAATTTTCACACGCCTATGTAATTAGCGTCGGTATACGACAAACAAATTAAACTAAGTGAATTTCGTTCACTGCAATGCTTTAATGGGCTTTGATTAATACGAATAAAATAATTGAGCAATGTCTGTCTTTATTTTGTCTGCATAAAAACGGGAGATACGATGTTAACTTTCATACTGCTTTAGCATGGCTGAATAACTTAGTAAAGGACCCGGAAACAGGGGGATAGCTAAGTCGGCTACTGGAAAGCAAGGAACAAAACGAAAATAAGATCCAAAAACTTTAGAAACAAAATATATGTTTTTTTCGTATCAATGTCATGTTTGAAAATAAATAATAAAGACTATTTCAGCGTTTGTTTTTACAAAAAACACATATGTAGGTACAATATGACAAGATATTACGATGTAAGGTTTGTAACAAATCATGCCCTCGAATTCCCAAATTCAAAATGGCCACCATTTGGATGGCTCGAACGACGGAAAACTCAAACTTATTTCAACGGGACCCTCGAGTTCGAGCCATCGAAGTTCGACTGTAGTTATAAAACTCTATCGGAGTTCAACGCACGTTTTCAACAGCTTTTTCGATGATGTAATGAGTGGGGCATGGCATATTAAGTATCATGCAATTGACAGTGATTTGAAAACAAATACCTACATAAAGTAAAAGAATTATAAAACACAGAAAAAATGTATCTCAGCAAAACATTCAGTGCTTTATTATGTATATTCGGACTCATACAGATACAAAATTGTAATAATAATACTTAATGCACTTTCTACTTTCGTCTCATCCGCTATACTTTCTTTGGAAACAGTGTCTTAAAATTCTGTATTATTCCAATTTGATGTGAAATATGCGACAATTCTGAAGATTAGTGAATCTGAAAGTATGGGACCGTAAAAATCTGAAGCTTTGAAGACATGCAGCTTGCATGCACTGCCCTTCATTTCACATAAAATGCTCATTTTAAGATTATATGCATCGTAGATCTTATATATTTTAGACGATATTCCCCACCTTCACAAAATAGTGAGGGGAAAAAGGAAAATATAAATAAAAGCGGTCCTACAATATTTTAGCAAGTGAAATATGTGATCTTAATTAGTGCCAGTTAAATTAGAAATACATGTATTGCCTATTGGTCAAGCTTTCAATATAAATTTAAACAAATGACTTTATCTTCTAAATATATAAGGGACAGATTGTAAGATGATATTGACACGATATCATTCGTAATTATATTAGCCTTCCGTACGTAAGTTTCCGGTGCTTTTCGTACTATAGGAATCGGCTATTTCCGTCGTTTGGGATGGTCCGGTCCGGGCCGGGTTTTATTAATAACAGGATGGTTTAGTGAACTGAAAATGTTTTTATGTCACTGATTTTGTGCTATATTTCAAGACCAAGATTTAAATGAGAATTATGATTTATAAAATATTCAAAATATTATTTACAATTATTATTAATAATAATAGATGGTAATATTGATAGAAATCTAATATTAATTATAATTATTATTTTTATAATCATCATTTTGTTCTTATTGTTAATGTTTTTTATTAATATTAATTGTATTATTTAAAAAAACATTTTGAATAGTCGATAACCATAATTCTCATTTAAATCTTATTATTAATAACACTTAGATATTAAAAGGGTATAGGGTCATATTATAAGGGAGTTACTAACCGTTTTACATATTCAAATAAGACAAGAAAAGTGAAAGTTTCTTTTTTTTTAGGCAGTGGCTAGGTAGCCGGTTCCGGGCCACATTTAAAAAAGTCTTTGTTTGCTGTCTCCCGAGCCTACTCTGTTGGGTAGGTACATGTACTCTTACAGAAGCTCCCTCTTGTTCTAACTTTTAACTTTCTTAACGGATTAAATTTGTAGAAACAAAGTATCAATTTAGGTCTGAAATGGTGGTGAAAATGCATTAACATTATTCTACTTGAGGACTGGAAAAAAAACGAAGCTCTAAATTGGTCTAAACACAACTCATAAATTATGTAAATTCCTTACCCCACCCACTTTCGTATAAAAATACTGATCACTAATGATTTTGACATGAAAATGCATCGACATGTATTTACCCTTACCAAAATAATGTAGATTGGTGTTATCAAATCGTCGAGTGTGTTCATCCAATTTTCAATGAAATAAGCCTGATTTTAGTAGCAAATTAATTTGGTAAACATTGGAAGAGAATGGCGCAACTGCATACAGGGAAATAACATGGATTTTATTACCGAACAAAACTTTTCTTTGAATAATTAAAAATTCATTTCAGCTGGGAATTATTTCTTATGACTGGGAATTTTTTGCTTCAAACTGGTTAAAATGGAGCCTAATTGGCATTGAGAATAGGCCGATATTCGGCCCCGTGAGACAGGTGGAAAAGGCCCTGCTTGTCTAATCCCTTATCGAAACAAACAATTAATCATATTATCAAAATTCACCTGTGAAAAACAACTCTTTTCTCCATGTGTGTCAAACATGTATAATACTCAACAGTCGGTGACACTTTAATTTACTGTGTAAACATGTTTGGCACTCCTCAGTAATTATCAACCCAGTCATTTTTTTTTTAGCTCACCAGAGCACAAAGTGCTCAAGGTGAGCTATTGTGACTGGTCATTGTCCGGCGTCCATCGGCGTCAGTCGTGCGTCAGTGCGTCATCCGTCGTCCGTCAACATTTGCCTTTTGAACACTCTAGAGGTCACATTTGTGACCCAATCTTTATGAAACTTGGTCAGGATGTTAGTCTTGATGATCTCTAGGCCAAGTTTGAAACTGGGTCGTGTTCGTTCAAAAACTAGGTCAGTAGGCCAGATCTAAGGAAAAGCTTGTGAACACTCTAGAGGCCACATTTGTGACCCATCTTTATGAAACTTGGTCAGAATGTTTGTCTTGATGATCTCTAGGTCAGATTTGAAACTGGGTCATGTGGGATTAAAAACTAGGTCAGTAGGCCAGATCAAAGGAAAAGCTTGTGAACACTCTAGAGGCTATATTTGTGACCCAATCTTTATGAATCTTGGTCAGAATGTTTGTCTTGATGATCTCTAGGTCAAGTTTGAAACTGGGTCATGTGGGGTCAAAAACCAGGTCAGTAGGCCAGATCAAATGAAAAGCTTGTGAACACTCTAGAGGCCACATTTGTGACCCAATCTTTATGAAACTTGGTCAGAATGTATGTCTTAATGATTTCTAGGTCAAGTTCAAATCTGGGTCATTGGGGTCAAAAACAAGGTCACCGGGTCAAATCAAAGGAAACGCTTGTGAATACTTTAGAGGCTACAGTTGTGACTCAATCTTTTTGAAACTGGGTCAGAATGTTTGTCTTAATGATTTCTAGGTCAGATTTGAAACTGGGTCATGTGGGGTCAAAAACTAGGTCACTAGGCCAGATAAAAGGAAAATCTTGTCAACACTCTAGAGATCACAGTTCAAGTTTGAAACTCCTTAGAATTAGTCAGAATGTTTGTCTTGATTATCTACAGGTCAAGTTCGAATCTGGGTCATGTGGGGTCAAAAACTAGGTCATCCAGGCAAATCAAAGGAAAAGCTTGTGAACACTCTAGAGACCAAAGTTGTGACCCAATCTTTAAGAAATATGGGCAGGTTGTTTGTCTTGATGATGTCTAGGTCAAGTTTTAATCTTGGTCATTTATGGTCTAAAGGCGACAGTTGTGACTCAATCTTTATGAAACTTGGTCAGAATGTTTGTCTTAATGATCTCTAGGTTAAGTTCGAAACTGGCTTGTGTAGGGTAAAAAACAAGGTCAGTAGGCCAGATCAACTCTGGTGAGCTTGTTTTTTTTAGCTGACCTGAGCAATGCTCTGGTGAGTTTTTCTGATTGCTCGATGTCCGGCGTTCGTCGTCTGTCTGTCAACATTTAGCTTGTGTATGCGATAGAGGCTGTATTTTTCAACTGATCTTCATGAAACTTGGACAGAATGATTACCTTTATGAAATCTAGGCCGAGTTCGAAAATGGGTCATCTGGGGTCAAAAACTAGGTCTTTAGGTCAAATCAAAGAAAAACCTTGTGTATGCAATAGAGGCTGTATTTTTCATTAATCTTCATGAATATTGGTCAGAATGATAACCTTGATGAAATCTAGGCCGAGTTTGAAAATGGGTCATCTCAGGTCAAAAACTAGGTCACTAGGTCAAATCAAAGAAAAACCTTGTGTATGCGATAGAGGCTGTATTTTTCAATTGATCTTCATGAATATTGGTCAGAATGATTGCCTTGATGAAATCTAGGCCGAGTTCGAAAATGGGTCATCTCGGATCAAAAACTAGGTCACTAGGTCAAATCAAAGAAAAACCCTGTGTATGCGATAGAGGCTGTATTTTTCAATTATTCTTCATGAATATTGGTCAGAATGATAACCTTGATGAAATCTAGGCCTAGTTTGAAAATGGGTCATCTCGGGTCAAAAACTAGGTCACTAGGTCAAATCAAAGAAAAACCTTGTGTATGCGATAGAGGCTGTATTTTTCAATTGATCTTCATGAATATTGGTCAGAATGATTGCATTGATGAAATCTAGGCCGAGTTTGAAAATGGGTCATCTCGGGTCAAAAACTAGGTCACTAGGTCAAATCAAAGAAAAACCTTGTGTATGCGATAGAGGCTGTATTTTTCAATTATTCTTCATGAATATTGGTCAGAATGATAACCTTGATGAAATCTAGGCCTAGTTTGAAAATGGGTCATCTCGGGTCAAAAACTAGGTCACTAGGTCAAATCAAAGAAAAACCTTGTGTATGCGATAGAGGCTGTATTTTTCAATTGATCTTCATGAATATTGGTCAGAATGATTGCATTGATGAAATCTAGGCCGAGTTGGAAAATGGGTCATCTCGGGTCAAAAACTAGGTCACTAGGTCAAATCAAAGAAAAACCTTGTGTATGCGATAGAGGCGGTATTTTTCAATTGATCGTCATGAATTTTGGTCAGAATGATAACCATTGATGAAATCTAGGCCGAGTTCGAAAATGGGTCATCTGGGTTCAAAAACTAGGTCACTAGGTCAAATCAAGGAAAAACCTTGTGTATGCGATAGAGGCTGTATTTTTCAACTGATCTTCATGAAATTTAGCCAGAATGATTACCTTTATAAAATCTAGGCCGAGTTCGAAAATGGGTCATCTGGGGTCAAAAACTAGGTCACTAGGTCAAATCGAAGAAAAACATTGTGTATGCAATAGAGGATGTAGTTTTAAGTTGATCTTCATGAAATTTGATCAGAGTGATTGCCTTGATGAAATCTAGGTCGAGTTTGAATATGGGTTATCTGAGATCAAAAACTAGGTCACTAGGTCAAATTAAAGAAAAATCTTGTGTATGCGATAGAGACTGTTGTTTTCAATTCATTTTATGAAATTTGGTCAGGATGATTGCCTTAATGAAATCTAGGTCGAATTTGAATATGGGTCATCTGAGGTCAAAAACTAGGTCACTTGGTCAAATCAAAGAAAAAACTTGTGTATGTGATAGAGGCTGTATTTTTCAATTGATCTTCATGAATTTTTGTCAGAATGATTGCCTTGATAAAATCTAGTTCGAGTTTGAACATGGGTCATCTAGGGTCAAAAACTAGGTCATATCTAAGAAAATGCTTGTTTTATCGCAAGAGACCAATTTTTTGGTCCAATCTTAATGAAAATTGGTCAGAATATTTGTTTCCATGAAATCACTAGGTCAAACATGTTTTACACTGTTATGGTGTGTTTCTTAGGTGAGCGACCTAGGGCCATCTTGGCCCTCTTGTTTTTTTTTTTTGTTTTTTTGAAAAGCGGGAGAATTATGGTTTTGGTTGGGAGACTGGAGGCAAGGTGAAAAAATCGGGATTTTGACCCTCCCGGGCAGGAGATCACATGTATGGTCCGTCTGTCCATCTGTCCGTCCGTCCGTTAGCAATTTCGTGTCCGCTCTGTAACTCTTGAACCCCTTGAAGGATTTCAAAGAAATTTGACACAATTGTTCACCACACTGAGATGACATGCAGAGCACATGATTTGGATGTCTCGCTTCAAGGTCAAGGTCACACTTAGGGATCAAAATTCATATCAGTTTCTTTCGTGTCCGCTCTGTAACTCTTGAACTACTTGAAGAAATTCAAAGAAACTTTGCTCAAATGATCACCACATCGAGACGATGTGCAGAGCGCATGTTTAGGATGACTCGCTTCAAGGTCAAGGTCACACTTAGGGGTCATTGGTCATATATGACTTTGCTTTGTATATATTGCTCTGCATTGCAGTGCTCTTGTTTTTATTTGGCAGATCCCTTTTTTGTTCACTTACAATAAAAAGTTTTTGAATTACTTCCCTTTTATGTTACTATAAATAGCTTATTTTGAAACTTTTTTATTATTGGACATAGGGAAAAACCGAGACCACTTTTCTGTGGTACAACATGAATGGTACCTCCAATTGTTAGGTGTATTTTGACATACTCGTACCTGGTAAGGATTTTTTTATGGACTTAGAATTTTGTTTTGACTTTCTTCTCTTTGTTGTTCCTGTCCTTTGGGCTTCAGCAGTCAAGTTCTTTAAATTTTGCTCCCATCCTCTGATGGGAGTATATTGCCCCACTTGGCGGCACTCTTGTTGTAATTGTCATAAACTTGAAGAAGGTCTTTATAGGACTGAACCCGGTTGTTTTATTAAATAAATCATTATAATCTCCCTGTGTGTTACGTGTTGTTACCTCATCTTTCATTCTGTTCTTTATATATTTAACCTAGAGTAATGAAACCATGTACAGTGACAGGAGTGGGGAACTCCTGTGTCCTGTGGAAAAACATCTAGTTTGTTATTTACTTTTCAGTGTATGAAAAAGGAGTCCATAAGAGAAGAACTACTGGAGCTACTTCTAGCTTATAATTCACAAAAATCTGCTGATGGAACTGAGACAGATATTGACTCTAGTGTAGCAACAAGTGTTGACATTTCAGCACCAGTGCTAGAGATAACTGTTAAAGACAGTTGTACTACAGAAAATCAAGCCACTGACTTCTCCATGCAACTACGGACAGAAAATATAAATAACTCGAGCGAATCTCAAAGAAAAGAAGAACAATTACCAGTGAAATGGTAAATAGTTTTGAAGTTCCATAAGGCTTTAAATTTTATGTTAAAAACAGATCAAACAGCTGTCCAAATAGATGTTATGCATGATTACATGGTTAGAAAAGCACTACCTTCAATACTGCACATGAACTTACACTGTCGGAGCCATAAGGGGAGTTAATCAAAAATAAACTTTTCTTTTAAAAAGGAATGGCTTGGCTTGTTGAGGTGTAGTAGCAAGCAGACATCTTTTTATGCAGTCTGTTGCTTGAACAGCTTTTTTATGTTTGGTTCATTAAAAATACCCCTTTAAACACTAGTGGATTTGGCCATAACGTAAGCGCAGAAATGGATGGCAAATTTTCCTCTGAGATACCCATTGGCAGATAGCTGTGTGAAGTTGGCTAAACAAGCGACATACGACATTCGAAAATTTTGAATGTCGTTCAGTACGCGACATACGACATTCATAACGTTTGAATGTCGTCCAGTGTGTGATGTATGACATACGACATTCGAAAATTTTGAATGTCATCCATTGCGCAACATACGTCATTCAAAAATTTTGAATGTCGTCCTGTGCTCGACATAAAATATACGACATTCAAAACATTTGAATGTCGTCCAGGGTGCGACATACGACATTCGAAAATTTTGAATGTCGTCCTGTGCTCGACATACGACATTCAAAACATTTGAATGTCATCCAGGGTGCGACAAACGACATTCGAAAATTTTGAATGTTGTCCAGTGTGCGACATACGACATTCGAAAAAAAGTTGAATATCGTGAAAAAAACGACATTGGACATTCGACATTTGAACTTTGACATGCAAAATTTGAATGTCGTTCAGTGCACAACATGACATACGACATTCAAAAAAAGTTGAATGTCGTGCAGAAAACGACATTGGACATACGACATTCGAACTTTGATAAAAAAATTAGAATGTCGTTCAGTGTGCAACATACGACATTCGAAAAAGTTTAATGTCATGAAAAAACGACATTGGACATACGACATTCGATTTTTGACATGCAAAATTTGAATGTCGTGCAACAAATGGCATATGAAATACGACATTCGAACTTTGACAAATAAAATTTGAATGTCATTCAGTACGTGACATAGACATATGGCATTAAAAAATTTTGAATGTCGTCCAGTGTGCGAGGTACGACATACGACATTCAAAAATTTTGAATGTAGTCCAGTGCACAACATACGACATTCAAACATTTGAATGTCGTACAGTGTGCGACATACAACATTAGAAAAAGAAATGAATTACGTACAAACAGACAAACAAATTTTGTCACAAACTTTCAGATTTTGTCATTTTCTATCAGAACAGGTTTTTATTTGCAGTTAATTACCCAAAATTACTATTTTATAAGCACTTTTTTCTTATTTTACAAGTAATATTTAAGGCCAAAAATGGCAAAGTTAAGCTAATGTTCCCGGTGGCGTGCCCGTCGGGGAAGCAAATTGTTTTTATATTCGATTAGACAGTATTTGTAACTATTTATTGAAAGAAATTTTAGTTTCATATCTTACTTTTAACGCTTTTTAGAATAAAATGAAATTGATTAATTTTGTAAAAAAATACAACCAGGATAAGCGTTACACGGTCCCTTTAGAAAGTTTTCAGATCAGACAGACGGACAAAACTTACCTTAAGGTATTAGATCACTAATAGAGAACCTCCTTTTTGAAGAGTATTCAATTCCTACCATAAACCTACTTTTACTGCAATTCTTAGGGGGCGTAGGTTCAAACCCTACTGGGACCAAAATTTTTTTTTGCTTATTTTCCTTTTTTCTAGTAAGATTTTACTTCTTTCAAGACTTATTATTGATTTCTTGTACAAAAATGGAAAAATATGAATCTTATAAGCGATTTCTTGGTGTTCAAAGTGAATTTACTACTTAAACAGAAGGGGTAGAGTTACACATCTTTAAAAATATTGAGTTACACACGGTGAAAGTTCTCTAATTTGCTTTCACTCTTAGATTATACGTTTTGGAAGAAATTTAGGTAGGTTTTACGCCTGCTCTAAGGTTATTTTGAAATGGAGTAAGCAAAATTCAAAACAGAAACACAGCATTCAACCTTATTTTTTCAATGCTGAAGTATGACTTCTGTCTCATAAAATCCGTTTACTTGAGGCACCATAGAAAAAATGATATTGACATTTTTATTTTGTGTTTTATAATTGTTTACCAATAGTTTGATGTTTCTTTTATTAAAATTAATGGTAAAATGAGTTCTCTGCAAACGTTTTGGATAGTGGCTATCACTTTGAAATTTGTCTCTACTTGAGCTTGAAGAGATACCATAAGTTATACAAAATTTATAAAAAAACGGTACGGTAAAAGTTGTTCAAAAATTGCAAAATAGTGCAAAATACGGTTAACTTTTAGCATATACCAAGCAAAGGCCATTTTGTAAACATTACTATTAGTGCTCTAATACCTTAAGTTATTTATTTCCATAGAGATGATTGATATTCACCAAAGCGTGGTATGTAAAAGTCTTAGTTGATGTAAAATACTTGTTTTCAGAAAAATAAGGTTTATTTTTGTGCATTTTTTTGCTTTTTGAAATCATGGCACCCATGTTTGAGCATTTGTTTTAAATATATTTTTTTATGTTTGATATTATTTTCAAACAATATGTTTTGAAATAAATAGCAACAAGGGGACAAAAGAAAATTTACATGTATGTACCTGAATGAAATACTTATTCATGAAACTCCAGGAAAATCAATATTAAAGATAAATTATTTATTGTTGATATGCCGTTTTTAAAACACAAAATGACCGTCAATATCGTATAGTTGCTTAAATATTTGAATATATTGAGAACATTAAAACATGGATCTAATTACATTAGACTTTGTCGCTGAATCAAACAATGAAATTTAATATAAAGGAGCAAATAAAATTCATGTCATCTTCAGAAATTTTAGTTTATATATCTATACTGAATAATCATTATGGCAAAAAGTAATATACACTGAGAATACTCTGCCTAAGACCAGAAAATAAGAAATCACTGTTAACGTTTTTACTTATACCTATTTTTGTCAGAAAAAAACAAAGTCGTTACCTGAAACCATAGCTGTTCCTCTTTAATACCTTTCTATGAGAGACAATTATTATATAAGCTGTACACAGTTCGATCCGTCCGGCAACATTAATAAAACAACGAATGTCGCAGTACTCGACTATTTCCTGACATCGTGCCAGTTTAATACTGATCAAATTGAAATCAGTCACCAATATTCAAAGCAAAATGTAAAAGTTCGAATGTCGTAAATTACAAGTCGCATGTTGCAAAACATTAAAGTTTTATTTCGAATGTCGTATGTCGCTGAATGACATTCAAGTTGTGTTGTTGTTGTTGTTGTTTTTTTAATTATTTTTTTTATTTTGCAAAAGCTCTAATGTCATGTGTCGAATGTCGATGGTCCATACAACAAGTAACAATGCAAAAACATTCAATGATAGAAGTTTCTGTCTAATAGGTCCAAACTTTGAAAGTCTTATATCGTAGGGTGAAACAATTTGGGAAGACTTTTTAAAATTTTCGAATCGTATGTCGCGCCACTGGACGACATTCCCAAATGTTTTAAAGTCGCGTACTGAATGAACATTAAAAATTTTATTTGTCAAAGTTTGAATGTCAAATTCGAATGTGTTTTTCACGAAAATTCAACTTTTTCGAATGTCGTATGTCGCACATTGAATGACATTCAAATATTGCCTGTCAAAATTCGAATGTCGTATGTCCAATGTCGTTTTTTCACGACATTAAACTTTTTTTCGTATGTCGTATTCAAAGTTTGAATGTCGTATGTCCAATGTCATTTTTTTGCACAACATTCAACTTATTTCGAATGTCGTATGTCGCGCACTGGACGAAGTTCAAAATTTTCGAATGTCGTATGTCGTGCACTGAACATTCAAATTTTTTTGTCAAAGTTCGAATGTCGTATGTCCAATGTCATTTTTTCACGACATTCAACTTTTTTCAAATGTCGTATGTCACACACTGAAAGACATTAAATTTTTTGTCAAAGTTTGAATGTCATATGTCCAATGTCGTTTTTTTCATGACATTCAACTTTTTACGAATGTCATACGTCGTATGTCGCACACTGAACGACATTCAAATTTTTTTGTCAAAGTTCAAATGTCATATGTCCAATGTCGTTTTTTCACGAATTCAATTTTTTTCGAATGTCGTATGTCACGCACTGAAAGACATTAAATTTTTTGTCAAAGTTTGAATGTCGTATGTCCAATGTCGTTTTTTTCATGACATTCAACTTTTTACGAATGTCATACGACGTATGTCGCGCACTGAACGACATTCAGATTATTTTGTCAAAGTTCGAATGTTGTATGTCCAATGTCGTTTTTTCACGACATTCAACTTTTTTCTTTTGTCAAAGTTCGAATGTCGTATGTCGTATGTCTCGCACTGGACGATATTCAAAATTTTCGAATATAGTATGTCGCACCCTGGACGACATTCAAATATTTTGAATGTCATATGTCGTATGTTGTGTACTGAACGACATTCATAATTTTCGAATGTCGTATGTCATTTGTTTATCCAACTTCACACAGCTTTGGCAGATTACATTATTTCAGGGGTGTGCTTACTATGACAGGTATAAATGTCTATGAATTCTTTACAATATTAACTGAAATAACTGAAATATGTAAAGTCAGAAATGGACAATCTACATTTTAAATGAAATCTTAATATTTGTAATTCATTTACATTTTGTAATAATATTCTAGTTTGTGAAATACCCTCGAATTAATAATAGACTGTCATAAAACGCAAACGCCCGTTTGACCGAAGCATATAGGTCTGACCAATAGGTAGACTCCTTACATGCTGCCGCTTGGATATATTCTGCTCCCTGCTTCTTGTAGTAGACAGTACTACATTTTGGTAGACAATAATGAATTCAATAAAATGCTCTACTATGCATTATGTTCGGATGAGGGTCAGTGGATATTCATTAACATATATAGGAATTCAACATTCAGAAAGAAATCAAAGCCATCACAACAAATTGGTGTTTAATTGTAAGCAGTAGACATTTTTAGGTTAAGGTAGTTCTGCACGTTTGGATCGAAATGTTTTCTACAATGTAGAATTTGATTAAACTCTGATTTTTCAAAACTTCAGAATATATTTAGAAAATTCAGCAAATAGAAAAGATAGGGTCGTGTGCTTGATTTTTTGCTAGACAGGTTTTAAATTTTTGGACTTCATGCAATTTTTCATAATGGGAGTCTATGAGAAAGTCATAACTTTCATAACAATTCCGCGAATAGAAATTTTTCTACAATGTAGATTTTGATGAAACTTCTCATACTTGTAAATAAACGATTATGGCCTATAATGTGGTGAAATAAAATGTATACGTCCATGTGCTTATTTTTGAGATATTTGACCTTGATTAAAGTGAACCGGACATTTCACGCTAATTTTAAGACATATTTTGAATCATTTAATGCATCATATGTTTTAATATCATATTTTGACTTTAGTAATAGTGCCATGTAATAAATTTACTCACAGGTTGCCATTAATTCATAAATGATTTTCATTTCCGTTACGCCGAATACAGGCTTTATTCTACGTTTTCCGGATAAATGACGTTACGCCATCACTTCCGTTTTATCAAACGTGCAGAACTACCTTAAGGTGAGCTTTTGTGATCAGGCTTATGCCCCCCACCTCCACCATGTAAAAGAGGCTGCATATTGTTTTACAAATGTCTGTTGTTCTGTCTTTATGTCAGTAGACCAGATCTTGTTTCTACTTTAATGAAAAAAGTGTGGCAACGTATAATTATGTCTACCTATCAGGATTTCAGTTTTAAAATTCCATTTCAGTTTCAGCTTTTTACATGGAAAAAACACGGAAACATCTTTAATATTCCGTGAATTTTACATGTAAAAACACAGAAAATATGCGGAAATATTTAAATGTACCGTTTTTTGAGTCGGCTAAACGCTTTCAAGCGTTTGACGAGTCCTTGCTATCGCCCGATTTCTCATTCTTAAATGGCCTCACAACACAGCTAAGTGATGTAGTTCCATTAGATTGCCTCTAATTTCAAAGAGTTCATTGATCGAATGAAGTTCATTTATGTCAATCCTATTTGCTATGACCAATATATGATGTAATCTGTCATTTTTAAGATTTGAAAAATGTCCCATACTTGAATAAAGCCACGTATTTTCTTCCTGGTAACTAAATTAAGCATAAACACCAATAACGATTCTGGGGGATTTGGTAAACATTTGCGCATATGATTAAGGTGACAAATTTTATGCCCTTTTGTCACAAAATAGCAAATATGATGTTTCAAAAATTCAAATAAAAACTGCATATTAACTTATTAGCCAAATTATCCATTTTTTTAAACCCTGTCCATTTCAAAAAATAATTTTTAAAATCATTGCGCAAATAACAAATTTATTGCGCTGTGCATTTTATGAATTGCGCAGGCTTACCAAGCTTGCGTAACATCCAGCGAAAGACAAAATATAGTTCCAGAACATACTGCTAGTTTTTTTATTGAGGGGTACCTCTAAAAGAAATTGGAATGTCTCTATCAAAGATTTTTACCACATCGATGAAATTAAGTTATGACAGCTTCATTTTAAATGACCCGAATAAGATATGTGCAGTACGTTAATTCTTCCGCGAGATTTCGCGGATGAATCCAAACCCTACATTCTGGACACTTGTGGGCGAACACACGTGACCTGTTTATAACAACGCTTTTACGACTTTGCGTGGGTTGAATTTTGCAGTCAGTAAACAGATAAAGTATCAGAAGAAACTCTTTCTGGTTGTTTAGTTACTAAATGAAATTAAAAATGATTTTATTTCTATTTTTTTGAGAAATAAACAAATCGGCCAAACATTAAATTGTATTTTTCTTGTAGTTTTTGAAAACGAAAAATAGATCGTCTTATGTTTGGCTGCTTGACGAAACAAACAACTTTTTATGAAAAGATTAAATAAGAGGGAATTTAACCATTAAACTTCAATGTCAGATACTGCCAATTGCTGCTAAATGTCTTTGTATCATCACAATTTGTAAAACATACTGTTGAAACTGGAGAAAAGTGTAATCGTATCCGGATTTTATATTTTTATAAACACCTACATTAATCTATATCAGACTCGTAATCAGTCCTGAGGCATGATCTGAAAAATAAAAAGATGAAGTGACAGTCATACTTTGGATATTGTAATACTATAGAAAGAATCTAGGTAATATTTTTAGAAATTTTAAACAGAAAATTTTCAGTTAAAATCGCACCAAAGGCTGTATCAAGGGTCTACAGTTTCAAAAATTTCTTGTGGGGTAATACCCCCAAAACCCCACTTGCAGGAGGGGGTATCCTCCCACACCCTTCCCCCATATGCCACTTTTCAGTTGAAACATTTGCCCCTTTTAACCCTGCCGCAATGCCCATTTCAAAATCCCGACTGCAATTTAAACGGAAAGAAACACCCCTCCCCACACCCCCCTGCTACCGACCACGTAAAAATGGCTCAAACCTTTTTCCTGCGCATCTTGGCCTGTCTGTCTAACCCTGAATCAAAATGGATAATTGAAAGTGCATGGACTTCGGTATTACAGACATGATTTTTAAGGGGTAACAGGTCTGAAATAGAATAAATGATAGTTTTAAACTAAAAAAAAACTGCATTTATTAATATCAGTTACACATATATTGACACTTCCCGGGAACATTTACATCCATGTATCCTAAACGCAAAAGTAAGTATAATTTAAATTGACATCACTTATAATATGATTGAACAATACCTAAAAATATGACAAGGCTATCATTAAAAATATCTGTAAAATATCAGTTCTTTCGTCCATCCGTTACAAATTGTATGGGCAATCCGCGCTGTAAAATTTTTAATATATAAATTGTCATATTCAAATTTAAACATGTGCGAATATATACCAGCCGATAATTGCCTCTTTTTTGGGAAAGCCGGAGGCAAATGTTTACTGGAAAAATATATAAAGTCATGGGCAGTATCTTAGTGTCCCGCTGTCAAATTGTAAATTTGTACTTTCAACATTTTCATTTCTGCGAACCACTCTTCAATTTTAGAGAAATATATTGGGTTTAAATACTTGTATAATGTCAATCAAAGTTTTACTAGGCATCGACCGAATGTTCATTTCATTTATTGTAACAAAATCTCTTTTTAGTTGGGGAAAAAACTAAAAACAAACTGAAACTGGTAGACTGTACTGTCAGTACATCAATCATTAGCCGACTCAGGCCCTTCAGGCCTTTGATTCTTTCCATGTTTTTATTAGCTCACTTGAACCGAATGTTCAGGGGTGAGTTTGCCATTTTAAACATGTGGCTCATATTACTCAGGTGAGCGATTCAGGGTCATCATTACCCTCTTGTACTTAATCATCTTCTCCTCTGAAGCTACTGGTCAGAATAACACCAAATTGGTCTGTAACATCCTGGTGAGATACTCTATCAAGTTGTTCAAATAGGGGCACTTGGCCCCTTTTAGGGGTCACTAGGGCTAAAAATAGAAATACCTTTAGGGGGCCTCCGTGGCCGAGTGGTTAAAGTCGTTTACTTCAAACCATTTGCCCATCGAGGGGTTTGAAACCCCACTTGGGCTAGGAAATTTTTCAGTGAGAACCAACCAGCTGGCTTAGGAAGTTCGTGTTTACCCAGGTGCCCGCTCGTGTGAAAAAAATGCACGGAGGGCACCTGGGTCTTCCTCCACATTAAAAAGCTGGAAAGTCGCTTGACCTAAAATTGTGTCGGTGCGACGTTAAACCCAACAAAATAAAATAAAGAATACCTTTAAATGACTTCTCTCATGAACCACTTGATGGATCTTCATCAAACTTGGTCTGTAGCAGCATTACATGGTCCTCTCTCAACTTGATCAAATGGGGGCATTTGGCCCCCTTTTAGGGGCTGCTAGGGCTTAAAATAGAAATACATTTAAATACCTTCTTCTCATGAACCGCTAGATGGATCTTCATCAAACTTGGTCTGTAGTATCATTATATGGTCCTTTCCTAAGTTTGTTCAAATGGGTGCACTTGGCCTCTTTAAGGGGTCACTAGAGCTAAAAATAGAAATACCTTTAAATGACTTCTTCTCATGAGCCGCTTGATGGATCTTCATCAAACTTGTTCTGTAGCATTATTATATGGTCCTCTCCCAAATTTGTTCAAATGGGGGCACTTGGCCCCTTTTAAGGGCCGCTAGAGCTAAAAATAGAAATACCTTTAAACGACTTCTTATCATGCACCGCTAGATGGATCTTCATTAAACTTGGTCTATAGCATTATTTTATGGTCCTCTCATAAATTTTCTTGCAAAATTCATGGAAATTATTTTCCGTGATTTTTACATGGAAAAACATGGAAAACGTTCCAATACTACGTGTTTTTAATATTTTACATGTTTTTCTGTGAGAAAAATATGGAATTATTTTCTGTGTTTTATTACATGTAAAAACACGGAAAACATTCCAATACTCTGTGTTTTCAATATTTTACATGTTTTTCTGTGAGAAGTATGGTGGAGAATTTAAAATAGCATAAAAGTGAGGATAATAGTATAATTGTCGAGTTTTGTTCATTGACATTCCTGCTGTGTATTAGTAAGTTTTGTGAATGAGATTTGAAAGTTATTTTGCACGTATTCACATTGATATGACCTCTCAACCAAATTTTATATTTTTTTAGAAAATACATTTTCAACAGTTTGTTGAATGTGTTTCGATATTTAAGTGCATTGTACTTTGTGAACACCAAGTTGAAAATTAATAATGGAATCATTTCTAGACCCTTATTGCAAGCAACTCTACTTCTGTATCCATAATCATTTAATGTATTTAGGGGAATATACTCTTTTAGTTTTGGAATATGACCTTCCTTGACCACCATATTGTTTCATAGGCACTACTTTGTAAACAAACTAATTACTGTGTTTTAGCTTAGGGAATGCAAAATGAAAATAAAGATAGTGAACTTATTTCCTTGCATGAGTCTTTATCATGATATGAACTTGCGCACCTCCTATTTTTCATCTGGCTCCGCCCCCTATTTTTAGAGTTATGGCCCCTGAAATAGTAAAAAATGCACATTTTCACCTTGTGACACGCATAGCTCAAAAAGTATTTGATATTGATTCATGAAACCTTGCATGAGTCTTAATCATGTTATGAGCTTGCGCACCTCCTTTTTTTCATCTAGGTCCGCCCCCTATTTCCAGAGTTATGGCCCCAGAAATAGTAAAAAAATGCACATTTTCACCTTGTGACGCGCCTAACTCAAAAAGTATTACATATAAATTGATTAAACCTTGCATGAGTCTTTATCATGATATGAACTTGCCCACCTCCTATTTTTTATCTGCCTCCACCACACTATTTTCAGAGTTATGGCCCCTGAAATAGTCAAAAATGCACATTTACACCTTGTGACGCACCTGGCTCAAAAAGTGTATGATATAAATGGATGACTTACATGAGTCTTTATCATGATATGAACTTGCACACCTCTTATTTTTTTGCTGGCTCCTCCCCGTATTTTTAAAGTTATGGCCCCTGAAATAGTAAAAAAAATGCACATTTTCACCTAATTATGTGCCTAGCTCAAAAAGTATTTAATGTAAATTCATGAAACCTTGCTTGAGTCTTTATCATAATGTGACCTTGCTCACTTGGCATTCTTCTTGAGAATCTTAGCATTTATTACAGATTTACATCCCTCGAAATAGCCAAAATAGTGGATTTTTTGTGTGTGATGCTCATAGGTCAAAAAGTATATGGTATTATAGGCTGTCAGGTATAGAATAATGAATCCTTTTGATAATTTATTTTTTAGGCTATACCCTATAAAACTGCAAACATTTGAATTATTTCCCCTTATTTGTGACAAATGTACCAGTGGGGGGCACACCCTGTGTCCTACAGGAACATTCTAGTTTTCTTTAAACTAGAATCTGTAGGATATTGATAAGTGTTTGGACAAGGTAAAGTGCTATTATTTTCACACTAAAAATTATTAATTGTTGACTTTGAATGTTCACATTGAATCATATGTAATTCAACAATAACTTTCTTATTTGAGTTTTTTCATCTTTGTGTTAGTGAGCATTCCTTTGTGTACTAATAACATTTGAAACAGTATCCATTTCATGTACTGAAACCTTGTAATTTTTTGCAGATAAATTTCATCATACCCCACCCACTTTTTAGCTGAGCTTTTGTGACAGCTCAGTGTCCGTCGTCCATCCGTCAACATTTTCTAAAAAAATCTTCTCCTAGAAAACCACTGGGTAGAATTACACCAAACTTCACAGGAATGATCCTTGGGTGGCCCCCTTTCAAATGAATTCCATACAGAACTGGCAACCGAAAGGAAAAACTCTTGTCCAAAACCGTGATATTTGGCATGTGACATCATCTTATGGTCCTCTATCAAGATTGTTCAAATTGTGCCCCTGGGATGAAAAGAGGCCACTTGGGTCACAAGTTTTACATAGACTGATATAGGAAAAAACTTTAAAAAATCTTCTTGCGTAAAACCACAAGACCTAGGCTTTTGATATTTAGTATGTTGCCTTTCCTAGTGTATCTCTACCAAATTGTTCAAATTATGTCCCTGGGGTGAAAAGAGGCCCTGCCCTTGGGGTACCAAGTTTAACATAGACTTATATAGGAAAAAAACTTTAAAAATCTTCTTGTCTGAAACCACAAGACCTAGGCCTTTGATATTTGGTGTGTAGCATTGCCTAGTGGTCCTCTACCAAGATTGTTCAAATTGTCACCCTTGGGTTAAAAGAGGCCCCGCCCCCCAAGTTTTACATAGACTTATATAGGAACTTTTTAAAAAATCTTCTTGTCTGAAAGTTCAAGACGTAGGCCTTTGATATTGGTCCGAGAGCTCACAGACTTTTATTGCAACAATTGAGGCCAAAAGAAGTTTATACTTTTTTGGAAACAATATTTCATATCCTCCATGAAAACCCATTTCTTAAGTGTCAAAGCCGTGCCTATCTATATTTTGTTCACTTATGTTTGTGATAGGGGAGGTAAAACTCACTTGTAAAAATTTAGTGGGTAGAGTAAAGTTTACATCTACCAGTTTTTTCACTGTTTAATTACAGTAGCTATTTGATTGTCAGTAAATGTATATATGTCAACCAATGCAGCAAAAAGAAATTCGTCAAAAAGGAATGAAGGGCAAACTTGATATTTAAGGTCAAAGTTCAAATTTATGTTCAAATCACAAAAATTGGCATATTTGAAATTTATTTTTGTTCTTAAAAATTAGTTTGTTATCATAAGTCACTCAGCTTTATATATGTAATGTGTATATATCAGCCAAAGTCAGAAATGTAAATCTTACTGCAAAACATCAAGGTCAACCCTGATAATTGAAGATCAAAGTTCATTTTCATGCAAAAATGTGAAAAATGTTACCTTTACTTTTCTAACATTCTTAATGTTTATTCACATTATTAGTCACTGAAGTTAATTCGTTTTAATGTCTGTATGTCAGGAAAAGTCAGCAGTGCAGATGTAACCCCAAAACTGCCAAGGGTAAATCTTATATCAAAGGTCAAATTTGTGTGAAAAAATGCATGAATAGCTTCATGTTTGAAATATAACAGCTATTTCTAATCATTATTTGTAATTGATCGTGATTTATTTTAATGTATATTTGTCCCACAATGACAGTAAAAAAGATATCATCTAAAATCAGACAAGTTCAAATGCGATATTAGGGGTCAAAGGTCATTTTCAAGTAAAAGAATGAAAAAAAATAGCTCTTTCACTTTCTTCATGTTAAGGTTTAGGAGTATATCACCAAAACACAGAAATATTCTATAAACGAACAACATCGTTACCAATCTTTTAACTGACCATTACATGTTCTGCCGTACTGTCCCGTAAATATTCTGAAAAAGTTGTCCCTCTTTGAAAATGAATGCCATTTTTAAAAATATAAAAATAAACAATTGCTGAAAACTGTGTTCCACCTAGTTTTGTGAAATTTCAACACTCGCACGCTATTTCAAATGCATCAAAACGAACATGTGTAACAGTTCTTTGAAAATGGTGAGTTTTTAAAGGCATTTGACTGTCCGGAAGTGGGGCCCCTTTAGGCAGTCATTTTCCGGAATTCAATGTTTAAATCAGTATACTGACACTTGTTTTGTAGAGTAATATATACGCTATCATTACAAAAACTACAAAACATGTGTCAGTATACTGATATAAACATTGAATTCCGGAAAAGGACTGCCTAAAGGGGTCCATCTTCCGGACAGTCAAACGCTTTTAAAAACTCACCATTTTCAAACAACTGTTACACAAGTTTGTTTTGATGCATTTGCAATAGCGTGCGAGTGTTGAAATTTCACATAACTAGGTGGAACACAGTTTTCAGCAATTGTTTATTTTTATTTCTTTACAAATGGCATTCATTTTCAAATGGGGACAACTTTTTCAGAATATTTTAAGTACGGGACAGTACGGCAGAACATGTAATGGTCAGTTAAAATATTGGTAACGATGTTGTTCGTTTATCAAAAATTTCTGTGTTTTGGTGGTATACTCCTAAACCTTAATAATATTTTGTCAATATTAATCAACAATATCAGTTCATTTTAATGGTATAAAAATTAGGCAATGTCTGGTATGCACATATAATTTCAAAACATTCAAGGTCAACCATAATATCAAAAGTCAAAGGTAAAAAAAGTAAGTAAGATGTTGCAATAATATCACCTGTTTGTAATTATTTTTATTGTTTAAAAGTATTAGTTTTGTCATTTTAGTAACTGATCGTTGTTCATTTTACTGCATATATGTCAGACATTGTCATGGAAGAGAAAATAAGTCAAGGTCGACCCTGGTATTAAAGGTCAAGGGTCATTCTTGTGTAAAAGATTAAATTGTAGCATACTTATATATACTCATTACTTTGTTCAAAAATGATTGCTCTTGTTATACTTTACTTTTAGCATTTTATTTTAATGTATACAATGTCATGTAAAGCAAGGTCAGGAATGTAGGTCATCCAAATACAGTAGATTCTCTTTATTAAGGGCACCCAGCGGTCTGACCAAAAGTGGCCTTAATAGTGGTCTGGCCTTAATAGTGAATTTGAGATTTCGCGTGTACTGACGGTCAACAACCATTGTACTATAAGGTCGTAATGATGTTTCTAGATATAACCATGTAGTGTCATACTTAAAATCCCTCATTTATATGTTTGATTTGGATGCGGAGTTTGATCTCAATCCTCGTTTTTGGTGAATTATGTACATGTAGAGTGTCATAATTTTCTATGTTCAATAAAGTCAATAAGGCCTACAAACCAAATTAAAGAACAAAAATCCCCTGCATAATTGACACAATTATCGTATCATTTAATACAATTAATTAAGGTTAAATGATACTTACATGAGGATAACTGCTGCTAATTGCTTAACGAGTTTTCACAACAAAATTGACAAAATAATTTCAGTATTTCATCATGGATCTGTAAACGCTTGAATTTGCTCTTACATTGTATAATAAGCGTCCAGGCGATATCGATTAAGTGTACTTGGTTGAAATACACATGAATTGAACGATGTACCTTGTTGTAAATTGCCCGAGGCAGGGAATCATTTACACTCTGTGTGTTAAATAAACAAAGGATGTCTGGGTCCATCTTTTTGTCTGCCCGTAATTATGGTCAGTTAACATATAGTAAATAAGCAATTTGTTCCACAAAAAGTGGCCGCAATGCCACATTAGCGACGTGCCCACTGTACTGGTCAATATTTATAATGAATAAAGAACAAATTTATTTTGTACTTTGAAAAAGTCGCCGCAATTTCGGCGTGCCCGTTGTTTTGGCGTTCCCGTTAGGTGGAAATCTACTGTAAGGCAACGCCAAACCTATTATCAAAGGTCAAATTTGCGTGAAAATTAGCAAAAAAATACACCAGTATTTTTGCAATGATTTTTGTACCCCCCGACAACAAAGTTGTAAGGGGGGATATACTGGTTTCAGGTTGTCTGTCTGTCTGTCTGTCTGTCTGTCTGTCTGTCTGTAGACACAGTCTTGTGCGCACCATCTCTCCTCATCCCCTTGACACAATTTAATGAAACTTCACACAAGTGATCTTTAACAACAGTAGTTGTGCATGGGGCAAGTTAGGTTCTTTCAGAAAAAAAAATTGCAGAGTTACGGGACTTTGTTTTTAGGTGAGTTTTTGTGATCGCTCGATGTCCGGCGTCTGTCTGTCGCTGTCCGTCAACATTTAGCTTTTGTATGCGATTGAGGCTGTATTTTTCAATTGATCTTCATGAAATTTGGTCAGAATGATTGCCTTGATGAAATCTAGGTCCTATTTGAAAATGGGTCATCTTGGATCAAAAAGTAGGTCACTAGGTCAAATCATAGAAAGACCTTGTGTATGCGATAGAAGCTGTATTTTTCAGTTGATCTTCATGAAATTGGGTCAGAGTGATTGCCTTGATGAAATGTAGGTCGGGATTGAATATGGGTCATCTGGGGTCAAAAACTAGGTCACTAGGTCAAATCAAAGAAAAACCTTGTGTATGCGATAGAGGCTGTATTTTTCAATTGGTCTTCATGAAATTTGGTCAGAATGATTGCCTTGATGAAATCTAGGCTGAGTTCGAATATGGGTCATCTTGGATCAAAAACTAGGTCACGAGGTCAAATCAAAGAAAAACCTTGTGTATGTGATAGAGGCTGTATTTTTCAATTGATCTTCATGAAATTTACTCAGAATGTTTGCCTTGATCAAATCTAGGTCGATTTTGAATATGGGTTATTTAGGAACAAAAACTAGGTCATTAGGTCAAATCAAAGAAAAACCTTGTGTATGCGATAGAAGCTGTATTTTTCAATTGATCTTCATGAAATTTGGTCAGAGTGATTGCCTTGATGAAATTTAGGTCAAGTTCGAATATGGGTCATCTTGGGTCAAAAACTAGGTCACTAGGTCATATCAAAGAGAAAGCTTGTGTATGCAATAGGGACTGCATTTTACACCGAATCTTCATGAAATTTGATCAGAATGTTTGCCTGGATGAAATCTAGTTCAAGTTTGAATATGGGTCATCTGGGGTCAAAAACTAGGTCACTCGGTCAAATTAAAGAAAAACCTTGTGTAGGCAATAGGGGCTGCATTTCACACTGGATATTCATAAAATTTAGTCAAAATGATTGCCTTGATGAAATCTAGGCCAAGTTCAAATATGGGTCATCTGGGAAACATGTTTACACTGTTATGATGTGTTTCTCAGGTGAGCGACCTAGGGCCATCTTGGCCCTCTTGTTTAACAAAGACTCAAGATAATTCTGCAATATTCATCCACTGTTGGAGTCATTAAACACTCCAGTGACAGTTCTTGACAGATTTAAATGTTTTTGGTACACAGGTATAACATCATAAAATACAGGTAAAGTTTGACTTTGGCTACAAACCACCAAATGTAGTTATGGCCCCTTTCACACTTAAAATTTGCCAAACCCATGGTTGCCAGACAATAACTCACGAAAGGCTTGACAGATTTAGATAAATTTTGATACACAGGGTAACATCATAAAATACAGGTTAAGTTTGATTTAAATTGTACCTTCTTGTGGCCATGTCTTTCTTATGGTTGCCATTCTTCTGTGACAAGACCGTATTGTGGGGGTATTCGTCACTCCTATGACAATTCTAGTTGTGGGCTAAGAATTGTTTTTTTGTGTGCGGATGATTGTTTTTGTTAAATAACTTAAGTTCAGGTCAGGATATTGAAATGAAACTTGTTTTAATTGGCTGAAGTGTTTGAGTCATTCAGGCGGTGTGTCAAGAAATAATGGGCTTGACATTGTTGCCCTTTGGGCTTCAACATTCTAGTATAGGTTACTTTGAAGACACCTTCCATGCCGAGCTCCTCGCACACCATACAACTTGCTTCAAAGTTTTATTCGAACATCCTTCATGTGAAGATGGTCTTTACAAAAAACTTTACTACACTGGGACCCCTTTATAATGCTGTTGTTGGGATCCAAGGTTCGAGACCCGCGGATCTAGCGGGGTTAAATTTGTAACGCTGATTGGCCATATATGCAATACCACACCCACCCGTAATGCATTACGTAATTTGAACGCTGCTTCATGTTGTATGAGGAATTCTATGTATATAAGGCGTAAAAACAAAAGTTGTTTGTTTCTGGTGACCCGACCTACCCTATTTTTTTACCGCCGACCCTAAACTTTTTTAGCGGTAAAATCGGGCCGCATATTTTTGCAAATAAGTATATTATTATTTTTATAGCTCTTTGCACGAATGGACTACTCCACCGATCGGGCGAGTGGTTTTTTCGTGGTAACTTTACCAAATTGAGAAATTACATCAGGCAAAATTACCTGGATTGACTGGAATTTACCCGCAAATCGTAAAAATATCAAAACTTCGTGCTGGTAATTTTCAATTCCACAAGCACGTGCGCCCTATCGTAATATCTGATTTACATCGCGGTTACTTTTGACACAAAAAACGCGCATAGTGCATTCATTTTTTAATATAACCGCTTCAAATTTTCAACACCGCTTGAAAACTAATACAGTTTGAGTTCTATAACAATTTTAATAAGATATCCACAGGAATGTAGGCAAAATTCTTTAAAAACGATAAAATTTTCATATAATGTTTTGTAAAATTTCTAACAGCGCGATCTTGATTATTTACTTCTTTCTTAAAGTAAATAAACGGTACATACTATGGTAATAAAATTCAGACTTTTGACCAGAATGTACAAAAAACACAATTAAAAAATCTTAAGTAATGAAAAAGCGGCAGCAATTTAAATACATGGAGTAAAACGATTTTTGGCAAACAGATTTCTGTTAGCATGGCAGAATAGGTTACATGACCTCGTGAACGTAAATAGAAATGTGGTTTTAAAATAAAGCAGTATGATGTTGTTGCTGATTTTAGTAAATATTTTAGTAAATTTTAAATTATTCATTGTACATGTATTTTTAGCTCACCTGTCACAAAGTGACAAGGTGAGCTTTTGTGATCACGTGGCGTCCGTCGTCCGTCCGTCTGTCCGTCCGTGCGTTCGTGCGTGCGTAAACTTTTGCTTGTGACCACTCTAGAGGTCACATTTTTCATGGGATCTTTATGAAAGTTGGTCAGAATGTTCATCTTGATGATATCTAGGTCAAGTTCGAAACTGGGACACGTGCGGTCAAAAACTAGGTCAGTAGGTCTAAAAATAGAAAAACCTTGTGACCTCTCTAGAGGCCATATTTTTCATGAGATCTTCATGAAAATTGTTCAGAATGTTCACCTTGATGATATCTAGGTCAAGTTCAAAACTGGGTCACGTGGGGTCAAAAACTAGGTCAGTAGGTCTAAAAATAGAAAAACCTTGTGACCTCTCTAGAGGCCATATTTCTCAATGGATCTTCATGAAAATTAGTCAGAATGTTCACCTTGATGATATCTAGGTTAGGTTTGAAACTGGGTTACGTGCGGTCAAAAACTAGGTCAGTAGGTCTAAAAATAGAAAAACTTTGTGACCTCTCTAGAGGCCATATTTCTGAATGGATCTTCATGAAAATTGGTCAGAATGTTCACCTTGATGATATCTAGGTCAGGTTCGAAACTGGGTCATGTGGGGTCAAAAACTAGGTCAGTAGGTCTAAAAATAGAAAAACCTTGTGATCTCTTTAGAGGCCATATTTCTCAATGGATCTTCATGAAAATTGGTCAGAATGTTCACCTTGATGATATCTAGGTCAAGTTCGAAACTGGGTCACGTGCGGTCAAAAACTAGGTCAGTAGGTCTAAAAATAGAAAAACCTTGTGACCTCTCTAGAGGCCATATTTCTCAATGGATCTTCATGAAAGTTGGTGAGAATGTTCACCTTGATGATATCTAGGTTAGGTTTGAAACTGGGTTACGTGTGGTCAAAAACTAGGTCAGTAGGTCTAAAAAATAGAAAAACCCATGTGACGTCTCTAGAGGCCATGTTTCTCAATGGATCTTCAGAAAATTGATCAGAATGTTCCTCTTGATGATATCTAGGCCAAGTTCGAAACTGGGTCACGTGCGGTCAAAAACTAGGTCAGTAGGTCTAAAAATAGAAAAACCTGTGACCTCTCTAGAGGCCATATTTTTCATGAGATCTTCATGAAAATTGGTGAGAATGTTCACCTTGATGATATCTAGGTCAGATTCAGAAGTGGGTCACGTGCCTTCTAAAACTAGGTCATTAGGTCAGATAATAGAAAAACCTTGTGACCTCCCTAGAGGTCATATTTTTCAATGGATCTTCATGAAAATTGGTCAGAATTTTTTATCTTGATGATATCTAGGTCACATGTGCTCAAAAACTAGGTCACTATGTCAAATAATAGAAATAACGACGTCGTACTCAGTTCAACACTGGGTCATGTGGGGATAGGTGAGCGATTCAGGACCATCATGGTCCTCTTGTTTGACACAACACTTCGTTAGATATTCTTTTCAAACAATAATGTAAAATTCCTTGAGGGCAAATAGGTCACAGAGGTAGGCTATCCACTATCATCGTTCACGGTTTGACACATTTACATGTCAGTTTATTCGGGATATTGCACATTCGCTTTTAAAAAAAGATAAAGAAAAAGCTTTTTTATTGATTTCGTCTCAACAATTTAAGGAATCGAGAAAGTACGATTAGACAGTGATGTGTCACATGGCGCGAAAACATGACGTAATGCCATGACAATCTCGGGCAACTATACCGCTTTGATCTCCACTTCAGATGCCATAATAACCGACACACTTCTTTTAGCTCTTTGAGGGGGTGTTAATTGATGATGAAATCAAGGCTAATTACTTAGTTTATCATCAGAATAATTACCGGTAATTGTTAATTTTTTTTTTCACTTTCAACACGGGTCGACGTCGGGTGGATGATGATTATTGTGTCCATATTTTGGGACACTTTACAAAATAATTATTTTTCGGGATAACAGATTGCTAGTCTTCCATTTTTAATTATTTTAGAAATAAGCCCTGTTTCTTTGAGTCAACTGAAGTTATGACGTTTGGAGGTCCACTAAAGTCTGAGCAGGTCTACTAGATTTCAGCAGTTGGTGGACCTGCTGAAAAAAGTTTAGGTCGAGGCCTGCAGAGGCTTGAAAAGTCAGGTTTTAGATGGGAGTTATAGTAGTAGTAAGACGTTGAACAACCACTTGCAGCTTTAATAATTCACAGTTTTGGGCATACCAGTCAAAACTTCATTATCTGGCATTTCCAGTTAATCCAGAATATTAGATTGGGGTAGGGGCTGATGGTATTAATCTCAATGCAGATCAAAGATGCAAATCATAGTCCTGGCCAGTGTGCCATTGTTGAATAATATTCAATATTAAAATTATATTATTTAAAGAGACAATCCACAGGAAGATTTCATTCAAGTTTCATGTTTAATTAAATATAAACCATGTTCTTCGCAAGTAATTGCCAACTTTTCCACATGAATTAGCGGCGGAGAATGAATGATATAGGACACAATGATCCTATGACCACTTGATCCGTAGATCGACTATTCTACCTTGAGCTAATCGGATGGGCTTATAAATCTGGAAATGAAAAAACAACAACAACAAAACGCAAACATGTAAAGCAAATATTTATTTCATAATATTTAAATACACTATCAAACGGCATTTTATATTGCTAAAACATCATCAAAGTCATTGTACATCCGGGTGTAAATCAAACATAACGATAGGATGCATGTTTATAAGGTTTATAATCTCCCTGTTTGAAACTACGGTAGTGTTACATGCAGGTAAAAAAAAAAAAAAAAAAAAAAAAAAAAAGAAAAAAAATGCCTACCTACCTACCCTATTTTTTTTGGCCATGTCACTGGAAACAAACAACTTTTTTTTTTTAGGCCTAAACGGGACATTTATTTACCATAATTTATATGCTATTGGAGAATATGAAAAAAAAGATTATAACGCTGTGTCAGCTTCCCATTTCGTAGTGATTGTTGAAAGTTGAAATTGTGTATCCCGGAAATAAACATGTAAACTGTGTGAGAAGCACCAGCTCGTGAAAATTACAATCAATGAAATAGCGTAGCTGAAGGGGTTTTAAACACGTGGTTTTTAACCAATGTTACACGCTTGTTATATGCAAACAATCTAATTTTGACACGGTCCTGATTGCCTAATTGTCACATGCCTACATGTATTCGAAGTTTAACAAAGGCGTGACACAAACAAGTAAGCTAGCAGACGATTATTGATTTTTGTCACAGTTGTCATGGAAAAGGTGTTGAGATACACAGGTAGTTTTATCGCTGGTTATGATCAAAATAAATCACATCCGCGAGCGCCGTTTTTTTATGCCCCCGAAGGGAGGCATATAGTTTTTGAACCGTCTGTCCGTCTGCCCGTCTGTTGGTCTGTCCGCAATTTTCGTCTCTGGTCCATATCTTTGTCATCCATGGATGGATTTTCAAATAACTTGGCATGAATATGTACCACAGTAAGACGACTTGTCACGCGCAAGACCCAGGTCCGTAGCTCAAAGGTCAAGGTCACACTTAGACGTTAAAGGTCATATTTCATGATAGTGCATTGATGAGCGTGTCCGGTCCATATCTTTGTCATTCATGCATGGATTTTAAAATTATTGGGCATGAATGTGTACCACAGTAAGACGACATGTCGTGCGCAAGACCCAGGTCCGTAGCTCAAAAGTCAAGGTCACACTTAGACGTTAAAGGTCATATTTCATGATAGTGCAATGATTGGCATGTCTGGTCCATATCTTTGTCATTCATGCATGGATTTTAAAATAACTACGCATGAATGTTTGGCACAGTAAGACGACATGTCGCGCGCAAGACCCAGGTCCATAGATCAAAGGTCCTCAACTCTAACATCGGCCATAACTATTCATTCAAAGTGCCATCGGGGGCATGTGTCATCCTATGGAGACAGCTCTTGTTTGTTGTTTGTTTTTTTTTAAATTTTTTGGTCTTGGAAAATTTGGGAGCCAAGAGCATACAATACCGAATACCGCGGTATATCGAATAGCATTATAAAGGGTTTCGACTGTATTTAGAGGATGGTGCAGTATGTGGGGGTATCTGTTTCCTATGGACAGAATTTTAGTTTAAACGCAAAGTTTAATAAACCTGGTTTTTCGTGGAATTGCAACGTATCTTGTTTTTAAGCATGCACCTGCTTTACAAAATACCTTATAACCCCGTATTAACGCCCCCCCTCTAATTAACGCCTCCCACCCCCCCCCACACACACACGTTTTTTGGGGAAAATAAAAAAATCTTACCTTCAAAAATTGGTCCTAGATCCAACACAATAATATCCAGATAATAACAATTCCATAACAATACAAATGAATTTTAAAAAAAACACACTTTATTAACACAAACTTTTTAACACGTCAACAGGCATGGCACAAATAAATCTACTGTGTGTAAGTACTGAATATGCCACGCTATAAACGCTACAGTATTGATCGAATTTAACTCGGATGATGTCACTCAGCGCGCGACTTTACACAGATTCCCAGTACGATTATGTATCGGGTTATGTCAGTGCATGAATTGGGATGAATATGGGGGGGCATTTATACGAGTTACTGACATTGTTTGGGTCAAATTTTTCGTAAATTGCATCGCCCCCGGGGGCATTTAAACGGGGTTATATGGTACCTAGAATATTTGCCTGTATGAAGAATTGACACTTGAAAAAATTGTTTTAGGAGGAATATAAGTCTTATTCTGAAACTTTCAAGTGGCTTTAAGATTGGTTACAAATGTTAAAATGTTGATATTGCAATGTTTCACATGCCTTGAATACCCTGAAAAATATTTTCAGGTCAGCTTCAACTGAAAATCCGGCACAAGAGAACAAAGGTTGTGTGTTTGAGAATGAGGTGCAAAAGTCGGAATCTAGTACATCCAGAGCAAAACGTAGAACAAGTAATACTCCATCACTAACAAACAAAGGTTAGGTTTTTCTTAAAAAAAAAAACAAATGTTGAATGCCTGAAAAAAATAATAGCTTTGTCATGATGGCCAACCCGTGTGACTTTTCGGTATCATACACATAGGGAAAATAATTCAGTTCAGGCAAAATTTTATTGTGATTACCCTGTATCCATCGTTGGTCATCAACAATTTGACTGTTAACATCCTAGAGGTAATAATTTTAGCCCAGTCCTAATGACAGTCTGACTAAAGTACATCTCCTATTACGCTACGCTTAAGATCTGAAGACGAGCTATTGATGGCCTCGTTCTGACGACCCTTTCGCTAGCCAATCAGAGCTTAACTTGCAACATTTTGCAAATCTATATTTAGCCTGGATTTTTCATATTTACAATTCTTATGACGTAAAGTGTCAGATAGCCGGATAGCTCAGTCGGTAGGGCACTTGATCTGTAAGCGAGGGGTCCCGGGTTCGAGCCCAGGACTGACTGCACATTTTTCTTACTCTTTGACATTCGAACAAGTTGTCTGATTGGTTCAAATAAAAATAGATTTGCGAAAATAAAAATAGGTAATATATGAGTTTGCTGTGTCCACTCTGCAACTCTTGAACTGCTTGAAGGATTTCAAAGAAACTTGGCAAAAATGTTCACCACACTGAGGCAATGTGCAGAGTGCATGTTTTGGATGACTGGCTTCAAGGTCAAGGTCACACTTAGGGGTTAAAGGTCATATATGACTTTGCTTTGTGTATATTGCTATTAATTGCAGTCAGGGTTTTTTTTTATTCTATAGCAGAGGCCGAATATCGGCCTCGTCCCCCAGCCGAGGATTTCCCCCACAGCCAAGGATTTCCCCTACCTCAGTCGAAATTCCCCCCTCCAAAATCGTAAACAAAGCAATGGAGATTACTCCCAGCGATTTTCCCGACTGAATATCGGACCCGTTCACAATTGCAGACTGTCTTTCACAATTTTCATTGGGTGTGAAAACCTTTAGAAATAGTAGAAAAATGTTAGAAGAGCGTTCAGTGGACCCGAGGTTCCGGTTTAGACCAGCGAAAATCGATAAAAACTCGTATCTGACCGGCACATAATATGCCGTGGGCGTCTGCTTGTCTCGCGGTAATACTCTTTGATGCGTAACGAGTTCGAAAGCTCTGCCACTTGTCAATCAAAATCCCAGTGAACTTCATACTGTTTGTCTACACCAGCGTAAGTATGACAGTAGGCGGAGCGTCGTATGTTAATTAGCTTCTGACAGATGTCAATCACGCCACGCGCCGACTGACACGTGGTTATTATCAGTATGTAATATAGATGATTGATAAACAATACAGCGTCAGATTATCGTGTTTGTACCTCCTTTTTTGGGCTTCAACAGACAAGTTCTTTAAATTTTGGTCCCATCCTCTGATGTAACCCTTCGGGCTTATATTGCCCCGCTTGGCGGCGCTCTTGTTTTTCTTACTTACTAAATCTGAAAATCTACTTGCAAATTTAGACTTCCAATTAAACTTACGCCTGCTGGCGGCAAGTGATTCTGCCTTTGCGACCAGCACAGACCAAGATCAGCCTTCATATCCAGACTGGTCATGGTCTACACTGTCAGTAAATTTTCACTCAACATCCCTTTGAGTATTAAATGGTACTGCCCTAATTGAATGATGGGCAAGTCCAATTTTAGAAATTTTGCAGGCTAACAGTTAAGAATGTTACAATATCCTTAAAAATTGTGTTAGAACATTAATATTGTTTGCAGGGTTTTTCTTGACGCACAGTTTTGTGCGTTTTAGCACTTTGATTTTTAAAATAAACCTTAAAATAATTCTAAACATGTCATTGATGGCGCAACTTAACTACATGCCGAAATTATGGTGGTGCACATTTTCATACCCAATATTGTAAGAAAGTACCAATTCACGCTTAGATACGAAGTAGTAAGGTAGAGTGTGTTCTAGATTTAATTATCGGATAGACCTCTACGTCTCTTTATACGGTAAATCACTCACCATCAAAAAATGATGTGTTTTCTGTCTTCTGCATGCGAGGAAAACCCTGCCACTGCCTTGTCCTCAAACGAAATCGAAACTAAATCTGCAAACATTAACAAAAAACGCGATAATTTTTACTGTTATTTGTTCTCGCAAAAAAATTTGTGTGACGTTTTTATCTACTTGCATTCCATAAAATCTGCTTGCATTTAGCGCGTTAGTGAGTGCAAAATTTGAGCCCTGCTGCAATACAATCTCACAAGAGTTCCTTACTGGGTCATCTGGGGTAAAAAACTAGGTCACTGGGTCAGTTAATAGGAAAACATTGTTAACACTCCAGAGGTCACATTTTTAGTCCCCTACTGGTTGAAAACCAGTTCAGGGGACTATAGGAATGCGCTTTTCTGTCCGTCTTTCCATCCGTCCGTCTTTCCATCCGTCCGTCCGTCCTTCCGTCCATTAACAATTTCTCGTTATCGCATCTCCTCAAAAACTACTGGGGGGATTTTGACCAAACTTTGTCAGAATGATGTATTGGTACCCTAGTTGTGTCCCCCCCGAAAATCAGACTGGTTCAACAATTTTTGAGTGAGTTATGGCCCTTTGTTTATTTTTATAATTTACATAGATTTATATAGGGAAAAACTTTGAAAATCTTCTTGTCCAAAACCACAGAGCCTAGGGCTTTGATATTTGCTATATGGCATCATCTAGTTGTCCTCTACCAAGATGATTCAAATTATTTCCCTGCGGTCAAATATGGCCCCGCCCTGGGGGTCACATTGTTTATATAGACTTATATAGGGAAAAACTTTGAAAAACCTCTTGTCCAAAACCACAGGGCCTAGGGTTTTGATATTTGTAATGTAGCATCATCTAGTGGTTCTCTACCAAGTTTGTTCAAATTATCCCCTAGGGTCAAATATGGCCCCACCCCGGGGGTCACATGGTTCATATAGACTTATATAGGGAAAAGCTTTGAAAATCTTCTTGTCAATAACCTACAACATTCAAATTTGGACCACCAAGATGAACCTTGACATGAGTTGACCTTGATTTTGACCTAATGACCTACTTTCACATTTCTGTGGCTACAGCCTTCAAATTTGGACCACATGCATAGTTTCGTGCACCGAAAAAAACTTTGGCCTTGACATTGACCTAGTGACCTAGTTTTGTATTTTGAAGGTACAGGCTTCAAATTTGGAACACATGCATAGTTTTGTGTTCAGAAATGAAATTTGACCTTGATTTTGACCTAGTGACCTACTTTCACATTTCTCAAGCTACAGCCTTCAAATTTGGACCACATGCATAATTTTGTATACCGAAATGAACTTTGACCTTGAAATTGATCTAGTGACCTACTTGCACTTTTCTCAAGCTACAGCTTTCAAATTTGGACCGCATGCATTGACCACATGCACAGTGTTGTGTACCGAAATGAAATTTGACCTTGATTTTGACCTTGAGCTAGTCTTGAAATTTGGAACATTAAAAAATGGCTCAATGGTGGGTGCGAAGATCACTCTGTGATCTCTTGTTTATTCTATCTTCATAAAACTTGGTCAGAATGTTTGTTATCATGAAGTCTTGGATGATTTCAAATCTGGGTCACGTGGGGTCAAAAACTAGCTCTCCAGGTCAAATCAAATGAAAAGCTTTTATACTCTGGAGGCCCCTTTTTTTGCTCCCATCTTCATGAAACTTTGTCAGAATGTTTGTTTTCATGAAATGAACAAGTTCAAATCTTGGTCATGTGGGGTAAAAAACTAGATCACTAGGTAAAACGTGTTTACACTGTTATGGTGTGCTACTCAGGTGAGCAACCTAGGGCCATGTTGGCCCTCTTGTTTTTCTTAAAT
This sequence comes from Mercenaria mercenaria, assembly GCF_021730395.1. Taxonomy (NCBI): domain Eukaryota; kingdom Metazoa; phylum Mollusca; class Bivalvia; order Venerida; family Veneridae; genus Mercenaria; species Mercenaria mercenaria. The sequence continues at coordinate 39,273,240 of NC_069374.1, forward strand.
TGTCACCAAGTTATTTATATAAATAATATGGAAAATTATCCCGTTTATGTTTTAACTTTAACCAAGTGTTTTGATATGATACATACACTGTAAATCATAATTCATGTTATTGATAAGGCAGAATTTTAAATGCTTACAAAAGTTTGGATATGTAAACAAGTTGATATAGCCATAAAAAATAATGTCCTTCATCAATATTTCATTAACGAAAAAGTTTAACACTATTCTGTCAAATTTTATTCTTTATCCAAAATGTAATATCTGGATTCTGGTACACACTCAAAGTTTCTTCTAAAAAAATGTTTATCTTCTGTTTACATGGCAGCCTATGGATTTAGAGATACTTTAACAAAATTTGACATTATTTATCATAAATATGTATATTGACAGTCAGCTTTTTAGCTCACCTGACCATAAAGTGTTCAAGGTGAGCTTTTGTGATCGCCCTGTGGTCAGTCGTCCGTCCGTCGTCATCGACAATTTGACTGTTAACACTCTGGAGGTCACAACTGTGGCCCAATATTAATGAACCTTGGTCAGAATGTTACCTTCAATAAAATCTTGGACGAGTTCGATAATGGGTCATCTGGGGTCAAAAACTAGGTCACTAGATCAAATCAAAGGAAAAGGTTGTTAACACTCTAGCGCCCACATTTATGGCTGTATCTTCATGAAACTTGGTCAGAGTGTTAATCTTGATGATCTTTAGGTCAAGAGCAGATTTGGGTGAGATGGGATCAAAAACTAGGTCACCAGGTCAAATCAAAGGAAAAGCTTGTTAACACCCTAGAGGCCACATTAATGACCATATCTTAATGAAACTTAATCAGAATGTTAATCTTGATGATCTTTAGGTCAAGTTCCAATCTGGGTCAGGTGGGGTCAAAAACTAGGTCACCAGGTCAAATGAAAGAAAAAACTAGTGAACACTCTGGAGGCCACATTTATGACCATATCTTAATGAAAATGTTAATCTTGATGATATTTAGGTCAGCTTTAAATCTGGGTCAGGTGGGGTCAAAAACAAGGTCACCAGGTCAAATCAAAGGAAAAGCTTGTTAACATGCTAGAGGCCACATTTATGAAAGTATCTTCATGAAACTTGGTCAATATGTTAATCTTGATGATCTCTAGGTCAAGTTCAAATCCGGGTCAGGTGGGATAAAAAACTAGGTCACCAGGTCAAATCAAAGGAAAAGCTAGTTAACACGCTAGAGGCCACATTTATGACTGTACCTTGATGAAACTTGGTCAGAATGTTAACTTTGATGATCTTTAGGTCAGATTTCAATTTGGGTCATGTGGGGTCAAAAACTAGGACACCAGGTCAAATCAAAGGTAAAGCTTGTTAACACTCTAGAGACCTAATTTTAAGTTTGAAACTCATGGGAATTGATAAGAATATTTGTCTTGGTTACCTCTAGGTCAGGTTCGAATCTGGGTCATGTGGGGTCAAAAACTAGGTCACCAGGTCAAATCAAAGGTAAAGCTAGTGAACACTCTAGAGACCACATTCATGACCATATCTTTATGAATCTTGGTCAGAATGTATATTTTAATGATCTTAATGTTAAGTTTTAATCTGGGTCAGGTGGGATCAAAAACTAGGTCACCAGGTCAAATCAAAAGTAAAGCTTGTTAACAATCTAGAAGGCATATTTATGACTATATCTTCATGAAACTTGGTCAGAATGTTTATCTTGATGATCTTGAGGTCAAGTGGGAATCTGGGTCATGTGGGGTCAAAAACTAGGTCATTAGGTCAAATTAAAGGAAAATCTAGTTAACACTCTAGAGGCCACATTTATGACCATATCTTAATGAAACTTGGTCAGAATGTTAATCTTGATGATCTGTAGGTCAATAGGTCAGGTGAGCGATACACGGCCTTCATGACTCTCTTGTTTGAAGGAATCACCGAAAAGTTGCATACAACATTGGGTGTATTAGAAGTGTGAACAGACATTCTTAAACTTATTTTGCTTTCCAACTTCATTACAATTTCAACATTTTTAGTTCATCTAGCACAAAGTGCTCAAGGTGAGCTTTTGTGATCGCCCTGTGTCAATCGTCCGTCTTCGTCCGTCGTCAACAATTTGACTGTTAACACTCTAGTGGTTACAATTTTAGCCCAATCTTAATGAAACTTGGTCAGAATGTTACCCTCAATAAAATCTTCGACAAGTTCGATATTGGGTCATCTGGGGTCAAAAACTAGGTCACCAGGTCAAATCAAAGGAAAAGCCTGTTAACATTCTAGAGGTCACATTTATGACAATATCTCTATGAGTCTTGATCAGAATTTTAATCTTGATGATCTTTAGGTCAAGTTATCTGGATTTGGTGGGGTCAAAAAGTAGGTCACCAGGTCAAATCATAGGAAATGCTAGTTAACACCCTAGAGGCCACATTTAATACTGTATCTATATGAAACTTGGTCAGAATGTTAATCTTGATGATATTTAGGTCAAGTTTGAATCTGGATCATGTGGAATCAAAAATAAGGTCACCATGTCAAATCAAAGGAAAAAATAGTTGACTCTCTAGAGGTCACATTTATGACCATATCTTAATGAAACTTGGTCAGAATGTTAGTCTTGATAATCTTTACGTCAAGTTCAAATCCAGGTCAGGTCGGATCAATAACTAGGTCACCAGGTCAAATCAAAGGAAAAGCTTGTTAACACTCTAGAGGGCACATTTATGACAATATCTCTATGATTCTTGGTCAGAAGTTAATCTTGATGATATTTAGATCAAGTTCAAATCTGGGTCAGGTGGGGTCAAAAAACTAGGTCACCAGGTCAAATTGAAGGAAAAGCTTGTTAACACTCTAGAGGCTATATTTATGCCTTTATCTTCATGAAACTTGGTCAGAATGTTAATCATGATGATCTTTAGGCCAAGTTTGAATCTGGGTCATGTGGGGACAAAAACTAGGTCACCAGGTTACATCAAAAGAAAAGCTTGTTAATACTCTAGAGGCCACATTTATGACTGTATCTTCATGAAACTTTTTCAGAATGTTAATCTTGATGATCTTTAGGTCGTGTTGAAATCTAGATCATGTGGGTTCAAAAACTAGGTCACCAGGTCAAATCAAAGGAAAAGCTAGTTAACACTGTAGAGGCCACATTTATGACCGTATCTTAGTGAAACTTGGTCAGAATGCTAACCTTGATGATCTTTAGACCAAATGCGAATCTGTTTCATGTGGGTTCAAAAACTAGGTCACCAGGTCAAATCCAAGGAAAAGCTAGTTAACACTGTAGAGGCCACAGTTATGTTAATATCACTATGATTCTTGGTCAGAATATTAATCTTGATGATCTTTAGGCCAAGTTTAAATTGGGTCAGGTGGGGTCAAAACCTAGGTCACCAGGTTGAATCAAAGGAAAAGCTTGTTAACACTCTAGATGCCACATTTATGACTGTATCTTCATGAAACTTGGTCAGAATGTTAATCATGATGATTTCAAAGTTCAAATCTGGGTCATGTTGGGTCCATAGCTGAGTTATTGTGATCGCTCGATGTCCGGTGTCCGTCGTCTGTCATTGTCTGTCTGTCAACGTTTAGCTTGTGTATGCGATAGAGGCTGTATTTTTCAACTGATCTTCATGAAATTTTGTCAGAATGATAACCTCAATGAAATGTAGGGCAAGTTCGAAATTGGGTCATCTGGGATCAAAAAGTAGGTCACTAGGTCAAATCAAAGAAAAACCTTGTGTATGCGATAGAGGTGTATTTTTTTAATTTATCTTCATGAATTTTGGTCAGAATGATTACCTTGATGAAATCTAGGCCAAAATCGAAAATGGGTCATCTGGGTTCAAAATTTAGGTCACTAGGTGAAATCAAAGAAAAAGCTTGTGTATGCGATAGAGGCTGTATTTTTCAACTGATCTTCATGAAGTTTTGTCAGAACGATTACCTGGATGAAATGTAGGCCAAGTTTTGAAAATGGATCATCTGGGGTAAAAAACTAGGTCACTAAGTTAAATCAAAGAAAAACCTTGTGTATGCGATAGAGGCTATATTTTTCAATTGATCTTCATAAAGTTTGGTCAGAATTGACTCGATGCAATCTAGGTCAAGGTGGAATATTGGTCATCTGGGGTCAAAAACTAGGTCATTACGTCAAGCCAAAGGAAAACCTTGTGTATGCAATAGGGGCTGCATTTTACACCGGATCTCCATGAAATTTGATCAGAATGTTTGTCTGGATGAAATCTAGATCAAGTTTGAATATGGGTCATCTAGATCTAAATCATGATGATTTCAAAGTTCAAATATGGGTCATGTTGGGTCCATAGCTGAGTTATTGTGATCCCTCGATGTCCTGTGTCCGTCATCTGTCATTGTCTGTCTGTCAACAATTAGCTTGTGTATGCGACAGAGGCTGTATTTTTCAACTGATCTTCATGAAGTTTTGTCAGAATGATTACCTGGATGAAATGTAGGCCAAGTTTGAAAATGGATCATCTGGGGTCAAAAAGTAGGTCACTAGGTCAAATCAAAGGAAAACCTTGTGTATGTGATAGAGACTGTATTTTTCAGTTGATCTTCATGAAATTTGACTAGAGAGATAGCCTTGATGAAATTAAGGTCAAGTTCGAATATGGGTCATCTGGGGTCAAAAACTAGGTCGCTAGGACAAATCAAAGTAAAACATTTTGTAAGCGATAGAAGCTGTATTTTCCAATTGAGGTTCATGAAATTTGGTCAGAATGATTGCCTTGATCAAGTCTAGGTCAAATTCGAATGTAGGTCATCTTGGCTCAAAAACTAGGTCACTAGGTCAAATCAAAGGTAAAGCTTGTATACACTCTAGAGCTCACTTTTTTTGCTCAATTCTTCCTGAAACTTTGTCAGAATGTTTGTTTTTATGGAATCTTGGACAAGCTCGAATCTGGGTCATGTGGGGTCGATGCTAGGCTACTAGGTCAAATCAAAGAAAATACTTGTTTACCCTCGAGATTTTTGGTCCAATCTTAATGAAATTGGTCAGAATATTTGTGTCCATGAAATCACTAGGTCAAACATGTTTACACTGTTATGGTGTGTTTCTCAGGTGAACGACCTATAGCCATCTTGGCTCTCCTGTTACAAAGTGCAATCATTTTACAGGCTAGGATTTTTCAGGCCTGTTTTAAGATAGCAAACTTATGGCTATCATGGGCCCTCTATTTCAGATTGACTTTTCGAAGAAAATGTAGAGCTATTGCACTCGCCCCAGCGTCTGTGTCGCCATTTGTTAAAATTTTTGATAAAGTAAAAAAATTTTTTGATTAAAGTGTTATATAACGTCAATATCTCTGTTACTATCAAAGCTATTGAATTGAAACTTAAAACTGTTATTTACTATCTCAGTCTACAACAGGAGAAACAATCCCCATAATTCTGATTGAATTTTGACAGATTTATGCCCCTTTTTAACTTAGAATTTTTTGGTTAAAGTTTTTGATAAAGTCAAATATCTCTGTTACCATCAAAGCTTTTGACTTGAAACTTAAAATAGTTATTAACTATCAAAGTCTATACCAGGAGAAACAATTCCCATAACTCTGGTTTGAAAATTGACAGAGTTTTGCCCCTTTTTAACATAGAATTTTTTTGTTTAAGTTTTATATAATGTCCAATATAACTGTTACTATCAAAGCTATTGACTTGAAACTTAAAATAGTTATTTACTATCAAAGGCTACACCATAAGAAACAATTCCCTTAACTCTGATTAGAATTTTGACAGATTTATGCCTCTTTTACTGGCAAAGCTCTAATTCAGAGTCAAGCACTAGGAAAAGTCGAGCATGCTGTCTTACGGTCAGATCTTGTTAATTTTTCCCATGTTAATTTTTAAAAGAAGATATAAAATAACGTATGTTGACTGCATTTATTTTAGTTGGTGCAGTATGTAACTGTAGAGCTCTGTAGCAGTTTTTGTACAAAGAGTAAATAGGAGCACTATTATGTGACTATAGAGTACTTTTTATAGCACAAAAAAGTATTTAATCTTTCATGAAGCTTTAATTTCAGATGATAAAGATACAAGTATTAGAGTGGAGTGGAGCAGTAGAAAATTTCTGGTGTCAGTATTGGAGTCTCACAACGATCTTATAACTGCTGTAGACTGTTGTGATGGCCTGCTTGTCTCTGCTAGGTAGGTTCATGTAGTCATGGTAACCAGGAAGACTGTTGTTTCAGGTATGTTTGTTGTTGTCAGGTATAAATCCTGCACGATAACTCAGATGATAACATGTTTGATAATTATGATTTTTCTTCATTAAAACGTTTCAGTACAAAAAATATTTTTAGCTCACCTGTCACAAAGTTCCGTCGTCCCTCCGTGCGTAAACTTTTGCTTGTGACCACTCTAGAGGTCACATTTTTCATGGGATCTTTATGAAAGTTGGTTAGAATGTTTATCTTGATGATATCTAGGTCAAGTTCGAAACTGGGTCAGGTACGGTCAAAAACTAGGTCAGTAGGTCTAAAAATAGAAAAACCTTTTGACCTCGCTAGAGGCCATATTTTTCAATGGATCTTCCTGAAAGGTGGTCAGCATGTTCACCTTGATGATATCTAAGTCAAGTTCGAAACTGGGTCAGGTACGGTCAAAGACTAGGTCAGTAGGTCTTAAAAAAGAAAAACCTTGTGACCTCTCTAGAGGCCATATTTTTCATCAGATCTTCATGAAAATTGGTGAGAATGTTCACCTTGATATCTAGGTCAAATTCGAAACTGGGTCACGTGCCTTCAAAAACTAGGTCATTAGGTCAAATAATAGAAAAACCTTGTGACCTCTCTAGAGGCCATATTTTTCAATGGATCTTCATGAAAATTGGTCAGAATTTTTATCTTGATGATATCTAGGTCAAGTTCAAAACTGGATCACATGAGCTCAAAAACTAGGTCACTGTGTCAAATAATAGAAAAAACAATGTCATACTCAGTTCAAAACTGGGTCATGTCGGGACAGGTGAGTGATTCAGGACCATGATGGTCCTCTTGTTGTATAACATTACAGTATGCACTTAACTTCAATCATTGACAACCTTTTTGAGTTCAACAATGCATGAGAAACATAACAATCAAACAATAATATAAACATACTGTCGTTTAAATTATTGTGCGGGAGTAGTAAGTAGTTAATCTACTTAACTTGCATAGCAGGGGTGGGGGGGCGTCCACAGACTTTGTCAAGAGCATCTTCTTCATGCATGGAGGGATTTTGATGAAACTTGGCACAATTGTTCACCATTATGAGACTGAGTGTCATGCGCAAGAATCAGATCCCTAGGTCTAAGGTCAAGGTCACACTTAGAGGTCAAAGGTCAAATTCAAGAATGACTGTCCGGAGCATATATTTTTCATGCATGGAGGGATTTTGATGCAAATTGGCACAATTGTTCACCATCATGAGACAGAGTGTCATGCACAAAAACCAGGTCCCTAGGTCTAAGGTCAAGGTCACACTTAGAGGTCAAAGGATACTTTGAAAGAATGAAAACTTTGTCCGGAGCATATCTTCTTCATGCATGGAGGGATTTTGATATAACTTGGCATGATTGTACACCATCATGACACCGATTGTCATGCACAGGTCCCTTCTTTAGAATTACTTCCCTTTGTTGTTACTATAAATAGCTTATATTGTAACTTTTTCATTACTAGTCGTAGGGAAAAATCGAGACCACTTTTCTGTAGTACAAAATGCATGTTACATCTAATTTTGAAATGTATTTTGACCTATCTCTACCTGGTAAGGACTTTTGTGTGGACCTACAATTCTTTTTGTTGGATTTTTTTTTTTTTTTTTTTTTTTTTAAGATTAACTTCCCTTAGTTGTTACTATAAATAACTTATATTGTAACTTTTTTATAATTAACCGTAGGGAAAAACCAAGACCACTTTTCTGTGGTACAACATAGATGTTACTGTCAAACTTTAGGTGTATTTTAAGGTATCTCTACCTGGTAAGGAGTTTTTTTGTGGACTTAGAAAAACAAAAGAATTACAATAATTACTAAACAACCATCACAAAATCAAAATTCCATTTGCAAATACAGGTGCTATTTGCTAATTTGCTGTGACAGGCGTATATTATGACATTCTGGCACTCTTGTTTACTTGGTTAAAAAGGACAGGAGTAGAAACATAACATCTGTTCTGTACATCTGTCAGTCACAAAAGCTTGCCCAAATTACTCTGCTGAAACCATTGGTTGGATTTCAACCAAATGTCACAGGGATGCTCAATACTACAGCATATTATATGATGGGACGTGTGTCCGTCTGTCCAGTATATTTAGTGTCTGGAACATAGCTATAATCATTCAAGGTATTGACTTTAGACTTGCCATATAGGTGGGTGGGGATGAGACTATATGTAGAGCTCATAAACCAGGTCATTATGTAAAGGTCAAGGTCACAAATTGAGTTCAGAGGTCAGATTTGCCACTCATAATTTATGTCCATAGCATAACTTAGTAACCATTCAAAGTATTGACTTTAAAGTTTGCATATAGGAAGGAAGTGATATGAAGATGTGCAGGTTGGTAGGCATACATGAAGGTTACAAATGGATCTCAAATGTCAAATCTGCCCTTCCTGTTTTTAGCTCACTAGAGCTAAATTGTCCTTCGTCGTCCGTTGCACATCAACATTTGCCTTGTTAACACTGTGGAGCCACAGTTGTGACCCAATCTTTATGAAACTTTGTCAGAATGTTTGTCTTCATAGTCTCTGGGTCAGATTTGTAACTGGGTCATATTTGGCCAAAAACTAGATCACTAGGCCAGATGAAAGGAAAATCTTGTTAACTCTCTAGAGACCACATTTTAAGTTTAAAACTCTTGAGAATTGGTCAGAATGTTTCTTGATGACCTCTGGATCAAGTTTTAATCTGGTCATGTGGGGTCAAAAACTAGGTTACGTGGTCAAATCAAAGGAAAAGCTTGTTAACACTCTTGAGGCCACATTTATGACCCTATCTTCATGAAGCTTGGTCAGAATATTTATCTTGATGATTCCTAGGCCAAATTCGAAACTTGGTCATATTGGGTCAAAAATTAGGTCACCCGGTCAAATCAAAGGAAAAGCTTGTTAACACTCTTGTTCTTTTGATGTGCATGAAACTTGCTCAGAATGTTTTTCTGCATGAAATATCACATGAATTTTTATCTGGGTCATGTGGGGTCAGAAACTAGGTCACCAGGTCAAATCAAAGAATAAGCTTGTTTACACCGTAGGGGGGCAATTTTTATGCCCCCAAAGGGAGGCATATAGTTTTTGAACCATCTGTCGGTCTGTCGGTCTGTCAGTCTGTCTGTCCGCAATTTTCGTGTCCGGTCCATATCTTTGTCATCGATGGATGGATTTTCAAATAACTTGGCATGAATGTGTACCACAGTAAGACGACGTGTCACGCGCAAGACCCAGGCCTGTAGCTCAAAGGTCAAGGTCACACTTAGACATTAAAGGATAGTGCATTGATGGGCGTGTCCGGTCCATATCTTTGTCATCGATGGATGGATTTTCAAATAACTTGGCATGAATGTGTACCACAGTAAGACGACGTGTCGAGCGCAAGACCCAGGTCCGTAGCTCAAAGGTCAAGGTCACACTTAGACGTTAAAGGATAGTGCATTGATGGGCGTGTCCGGTCCATATCTTTGTCATCAATGGATGGATTTTCAAATAACTTGGCATGAATGTGTACCACAGTAAGACGACGTGTCGCGCGCAAGACCCAGCTCCGTAGCTCAAAGGTCAAGGTCACACTTAGACGTTAAAAGATAGTGCATTGATGGGCATGTCCGGTCCATATCTTTGTCATCGATGGATGGATTTTCAAATAGCTTGGCATGAATGTGTACCACAGTCAGACGACGTGTCGCGCGCAAGACCCAGGTCCGTAGCTCAAAGGTCAAGGTCACACTTAAAGGTCATTTTTCATGATAGTGCATTGATGGGCGTGTCCGGTCCATATCATTGTCATTCATGCATGGATTTTAAAATAACTACGCATGAATGTGTGACACAGTAAGACGACGTGTCGCACGCAAGACCCAGCTCCGTAGGTCAAAGGTTCTAAACTCTAACATCGGCCATAACTTTTCATTCAAAGTGCCATCGGGGGCATGTGTCATCCTATGGAGACAGCTCTTGTTTATTCTATCTTCATAAAATTTGGTCTGAATGTTTGTTATCATGAAGTGTTGGATGATTTTAGATCTTGGTCATGTGGGATCAAAAACTAGGTCACTAGGTCAAATTAAAGGAAAAGCTTGTATATACTCTAGAGGCCACTTTTTTGCTCCAATCTTCCCGAAACTTTGTCAGAATGTTTGTTTTCATGAAATTTTGGACAAGGTCGAATCTGGGTTTGTAGGGTAAAAAACAAGGTCACTAGGTCAAATCAAAGAAAATGCTTGTTTACACTCTAGAGGCCACAATTTTTGATCCAATCTTAATGAAAATTGGACAGAATATTTGTCTCCATGAAATCACTAGGTCAAACATGTTTACACTGTTATGGTGTGTTACTCAGGTGAGCAACCAAGGGCCATTTTGGCCCTCTTGTTTACTGAGCTATTGCCCTTTTAGTATTCAGTGTAGTATACTATAGTACCATTTCTTGTCTGGATTATTCCTCAGCAACAGTGGGATGGAATTCATCGAAATTTCATAGGAAGAGAAGGGCATATTGTCTTCATGGTCTGGTTGTATGGTTTTATACTGACTTTTGACCCTTTGATTATTCAACATTAGTATACTATAGAACCAATTCTTATCCAATGCACTTCACAGCAACCACTGGCTTGAATTCATCAAAACTTCATAGGGAGCTTCACTCTTAAAAGGAGATGTGTATGTTTTCTTCATGTACCGGCCAGCTGATTTTTCACTGAGTTATTGCAGTTTGATTATTCAACATTAGTTTAATTGCTATAGTACCATTTTTTGTTCGGACTTTTCCTCAGCAACCACTGGCTCTAATCTATTGAAACTTAATAGGAAGCTTCACTCCTAAGAGGAAATACATTATCAAGTCATCTCTTAAATTTATTCATTATGTGAACTTTTAGAGGCTGTTAGAGCTGAAAATAGAAAAAAACTTCTTGAAGATTTTGGAGCAAATGTTTGGACAGAATGATATTGCAGATTTCAACAAATGAATGCAGAATATTATTATGTTTTAGAGTCCAGTTAGTAATTAAGCTAGGACAAGCTTTGATAAATGATTTGAAAATTAAAATCTGTATATTATCTGGACTGTAGGAACCCATGACCTACAGGTAATATTCCAAACAGACACCACAAATTATGTATGGATGCTAAACAGGTATTAATTTATATTGGAAGCCTTGAATGGTGTAACGAGCTCAGAGAGTTAAGCTTGTGATTTTTATACACCAAAAGGGACATATGTTATGACGCCAGTGTCCATCTGTCCGTCCGTTAGCAATTTCATGTCCACTTTGTAACTCTTGAACCCCTTGCAGGATTTCGAAGAAACTTGACACAAATGTTCACCAAAGGATGGCTCTCTTCAAGGTCAAGGTCACACTTAGGGGTCAAAGGTAATACCTTTGGGCATATATTGCTCTGCATTGCGGTGATCTTGTTAGGGATATTTCCATGTCTAGAATTTCAACCAGATTAAAAGATTAGGACATTCCTTACTCAACATCCCTTTATGGCCATTGTGAGATTTCAGCCTAATATAGCTGTCACTCAGACTGCACTGATCAGGGAAGTTTCTTGCTCAGCATATGCAAATTTATTATGCCCCGCTTTAAAGAAGGAGGGGTATATTGTTTTGCAGATGTCAGTCCGTCTGTATGTAGACCAGTCCGTTTCCAGATAATAACTCAAGAAAGCTTGGGCCTAGGATCATGAAAGTTGATAGGGAGGTTGTTCATAAACAGCAGACGACCCCTATTGATTTTGAGATCAGTAGGTCAAAGGTCAAGGTCACAGTGACCTGTAACAGTTGAACGGTTTCCGGATGATAGCTCAAGAACACTTGGGCCTAGGATCATGAAAGTTAATAGGGAGGTTGGTCATGACCAGCAGATGACCCCTATTGATTTTGAGGTCAGAAGGTCAAAGGTCAAGGTCACAAAGATTCGGAACAGTTAAACGGTTTCCAGATGATAACACAAGAATCTATTGACTTTGAGGTCAGTAGGTCAAAGGTCAAAGTCACAGTGACCTGGAACAGTTAAACCGTTTCCAGACGATAACTTGAGAAAGCTTGGGCCTAGGATCACGAAACTTAAAAGGGAGGTTGATCATGATCAGCAAATGATCCCTATTGATTTTGAGGTCAGTAGGTCAAAGGTCAAGGTCACAGTGACCCGGAACATTTTAATGGTTTCTGAATGATAACTCAAGAACTTTTGGGCTTAGGATCATGAAAGTTGATTGGGAGGTTGGTCATGACCAGCAGATTACCCTATTGATTTTGAGGTCAGTAGGCCAGAGGTCAAGGTCGCATTTCCCCGGAACAGTTAAACAGTTTCCGGACAATTACTTGAGAACGCTTGGGCCTAGGATCATTAAACTTAATAGGGAGGTTGATCATGGCTAGCAGATAACCCTATTAATTTTGAGGTCAGTAGGTCAAAGGTAAAGGTCACATTGACCCAGATCGGTAGAACTTTTGTGTAGAGTGATCAAATAATATCTGTTCCTTGTGCAATTACTGAATGCATCAAGGGGGGCATTTTGTGTTCTACGAGCTCTTGTTGCATTAATTGTAAACCTTGGTTGTTTGTATACTATATTTACCAGGTCATATGATGTTATTTATTTATTTTATTAATTTTATGAGGTTTGTTTTTGCAGTCGAGACACAACAGTGAAAGTATGGGACATTGAGACATTATCAGAACTGCGTAGTTTAGGAAGTCATACTGGATGTGTTACTGATGTTATTGTATTACCTGGCGATGTTGCTGCAAAACTAGGTACTTGACCTGTTACTGAAATTGCTGTATTGCATAGCAATGTTGCTGCAAAACTAGGCACTTGATCTGTTACTGAAGTTGTTGTATAACCTGGCTATGTTGCTGTAAAACTAGGTACTTGATCTGTTAGTAAAGTTGTTATACCCCCACAAACGAAGTTTGGGGGGTATATAGGAGTGAGCTTGTCGGTCGGTCTATCTGTCTGTCAGTCGGTAGTTCCATTGGATTCCATGGTTTCCAGGCAATAACTCATGAAAGGCTTGACAAATTTAAATCATTTTTGGTACACAGGTATAACATAAAATACAGGTCAAGTTCGACTTTGAGGTCAGTAGGTCAAAGGTCAAGGTCACAATGGTCCGGAACAGTTAAACGGTTTTGGGATGATAAACTGGGAAGCTTGGACTTAGGATCATAAATTTTTGTACACAGGTGTAACATCATAAAATACAGGTCAAGTTTGACATTGAGGTCAGTAGGTCAAGGGTCAAGGTCCCAATGACCTGGAACAGTTTAACTGTTTCCGTATGATAACTTGAGAAAGCTTGGGCCTAGGATCACGAAAGTTGATAGGGAGGTTTGACATGACCAGCAGATGACACCTATTGATTTTGAGTTCAGTAGGTCAAAGGTCAAGGTCACAGTGACCTGGAACAGTTAAACCATTTCCGGACAATAACTTGAGAATGCTTGGGCCTAGGATTACAAAAATTAATAGGGAGGTGATCATGACCAGCAGATGACCCCTATCGATTTTGAGGTTCGACTTTGACATTGGCTTACTTCTGCAACAATGCCTTATTGTGGAGGTATAATTTATCACTTCAGTGACAGTCCTAAGTATATTGCCTGGCAATGTTGCTGCAAAACTAAGTACTTGACCTGTTACTGTTGTTGTTGTATTATCTGGCATTGTTGCTGCAAAACTAAGTACTTGACCTGTTACTGATATTGTTGTATTACCTGGCAATGTTGCTGCAAATCTAGGTACTTGACCTTTTAATGAAGTTGCTGTATTACATAGCAATGTTGCTTCAATACTAGGTACTTGATCTGTTACTGATGTTGTTGTATTACATAGCAATGTTGCTGTAAATCTAGGTACTTGACCTTTTAATGAAGTTGCTGTATTACATAGCAATGTTGCTGCAAATCTAGGTACTTGACCTTTTAATGAAGTTGCTGTATTACATAGCAATGTTGCTTCAATACTAGGTACTTGATCTGTTACTGATGTTGTTGTATTACATAGCAATGTTGCTGTACATTTAGATACTTGACCTGTTACTGAAGTTGCTGTATTACCTAGCAATGTTGCTGCAAAACTAGGTACTTGATCTGTTACTGAATTGTTGTATTTCCTGGCAATGTTGCTGCAAATCTAGGTACTTGACCTTTTAATGAAGTTGCTGTATTACATAGCAATGTTGCTTCAATACTAGGTACTTGATCTGTTACTGATGTTGTTGTATTACATAGCAATGTTGCTGTACATTTAGATACTTGACCTGTTACTGAAGTTGCTGTATTACCTAGCAATGTTGCTGCAAAACTAGGTACTTGATCTGTTACTGAATTGTTGTATTTCCTGGCAATGTTGCTGCAAATCTAGGTACTTGACCTGTTACTGATGTTGTTGTATTTCCTGGCAATGTTGCTGCAAAACTAGGTACTTGACCTGTAACTGATGTTGTTGTATTACCAGGCAGTGTTGCTGCAAAACTAGGTACTTGACCTGTTACTGATGATGTTGTATTACCTGGCATTGTTGCTGCAAAACTAAGTACTTGACCTGTTACTGATATTGTTGTATTACCTGGCAATGTTGCTGCAAATCTAGGTACTTGACCTTTTAATGAAGTTGCTGTATTACATAGCAATGTTGCTTCAATACTAGGTACTTGATCTGTTACTGATGTTGTTGTATTACATAGCAATGTTGCTGTAAATTTAGATACTTGACCTGTTACTGAAGTTGCTGTATTACCTAGCAATGTTGCTGCAAAACTAGGTACTTGATCTGTTACTGAATTGTTGTATTTCCTGGCAGTGTTGCTGCAAATCTAGGTACTTGACCTGTTACTGTTGTTGTTGTAATATCTGGCATTGTTGCTGCAAAACTAAGTACTTGACCTGTTACTGATATTGTTGTATTACCTGGCAATGTTGCTGCAAATCTAGGTACTTGACCTTTTAATGAAGTTGCTGTATTACATAGCAATGTTGCTTCAATACTAGGTACTTGATCTGTTACTGATGTTGTTGTATTACATAGCAATGTTGCTGTAAATTTAGATACTTGACCTGTTACTGAAGTTGCTGTATTACCTAGCAATGTTGCTGCAAAGCTAGGTACTTGATCTGTTACTGAATTGTTGTATTTCCTGGCAGTGTTGCTGCAAATCTAGGTACTTGACCTTTTAATGAAGTTGCTGTATTACATAGCAATGTTGCTTCAATACTAGGTACTTGATCTGTTACTGATGTTGTTGTATTACATAGCAATGTTGCTGTACATTTAGATACTTGACCTGTTACTGAAGTTGCTGTATTACCTAGCAATGTTGCTGCAAAACTAGGTACTTGATCTGTTACTGAATTGTTGTATTTCCTGGCAATGTTGCTGCAAATCTAGGTACTTGACCTGTTACTGATGTTGTTGTATTTCCTGGCAATGTTGCTGCAAAACTAGGTACTTGACCTGTAACTGATGTTGTTGTATTACCAGGCAGTGTTGCTGCAAAACTAGGTACTTGACCTGTTACTGATGTTGTTGTATTACCTGGCAGTGTTGCTGCAAAACTAGGTACTTGACCTGTTACTGATGTTGTTGTATTACCAGGCAGTGTTGCTGCAAAACTAGGTACTTGACCTGTTACTGATGTTGTTGTATTTCCTGGCAGTGTTGCTGTAAATCTAGGTACTTGACCTGTTACTGAAGTTGTTGTATTACATAGCAATGTTGCTGTAAATCTAGGTACTTGACCTGTTACTGAAGTTGTAGTATTACATAGCAGTGTTGCTGTAAAACTAGGTACTTGACCTGTTACTGAAGTTGCTGTATTACATAGCTATGTTGCTGTAAAACTAGGTACTTGACCTGTTACTGAAGTTGCTGTATTACATAGCAATGTTGCTGTAAATCTAGGTACTTGACCTGTTACTGAAGTTGTTGTTTTACATAGCAATGTTGCTGTAAATCTAGGTACTTGACCTGTTACTGAAGTTGCTGTATTACATAGCAATGTTGCTGTAAATCTAGGTACTTGACCTGTTACTGAAGTTGCTGTATTACATAGCAATGTTGCTGTAAATCTAGGTACTTGACCTGTTACTGAAGTTGTTGTATTACATAGCAATGTTGCTGTAAATCTAGGTACTTGACCTGTTACTGAAGTTGTTGTATTACATAGCAATGTTGCTGTAAATCTAAGTACTTGACCTGTTACTGAAGTTGCTGTATTACATAGCAATGTTGCTGTAAATCTAGGTACTTGACCTGTTACTGAAGTTGCTGTTTACATAGCAGTGTTGCTGTATACTGAAGTTGCTGTATTACATAGCAATGTTGCTGTAAATCTAGGTACTTGACCTGTTACTGAAGTTGCTGTATTACATAGCAGTGTTGCTGTAAAACTAGGTACTTGACCTGTTACTGAAGTTGCTGTATTACATAGCAGTGTAGCTGTAAAACTAGGTACTTGACCTGTTACTGATGTTGCTGTATTACATAGCAATGTTGCTGTAAATCTAGGTACTTGTCCTGTTACTGAAGTTGCTGTATTACATAGCAGTGTTGCTGTAAATCTAGGTACTTGACCTGTTACTGATGTTGCTGTATTACATAGCAATGTTGCTGTAAATCTAGGTACTTGACCTGTTACTGAAGTTGCTATATTACATAGCAGTGTTGCTGTAAAACTAGGTACTTGTCCTGTTACTGATTTGTTGTATTACCAGGCAATGTTGCTGCAAAACTAGATACTTGACTTGTTACTGATTTGTTTTATTACCAGGCAATGTTGCTGCAAAACTAGATTCTTGACCTGTTACTGATTTCTTGTATTACCGTATAGCGGGTTAATTCTGTGGGTTTTCATTTCTGCTAAATCTGCGGGCCGAGGCTGTCAAACAGAAATAAATTCCGCACATTTAAACTATCAGCAGAATTTTTTGATGCAGAAATAAACTTTGATATTCCGTTTAATATAATGAAAAGAAATCAGATTTAAACATAAATCAGCTGCGCCAACTTCACTGTCCTAGATTCCAACCTAGATAATGCCACCAAGACATAACTGACGAGAATGATATGCATTTAGGTCGTTAATTAGCAGTAAATGCGGTAGCTATTTCCCATGCACAGAATTTACTTCCGGTTTATGCAAAACGTAAAAATTAATTCCTGCTTTTCTTGAAGGTTGCAGAAATAAAGAACGCAGAAATAAACTAGGCCCATTTTAGGACAAAACCGTAGAATTTTTTTGCCCACTAAATTAACCCACTATACGGTACCTGGCAGTGTTGCTGCAAAAGTAGTACTTGACCTGCTACTGATGTTGTTGTATTACCAGACTATGTTGCTGCAAAACTAAGTACTTGACCTGTTACTGATGTTGTTTATTACCTGACAATGTTGCTGCAAAACTAGTACTTGACCTGTTACTAATGTTGTTGTATTACCAGACAATGTTGCTGCAAAACTAAGTATTTGACATGTTACTGATGTGTTGTTGTATTACCAGACAATGTTGCTGCAAAACTAAGTACGTGACCTGTTACTGATTTGTTGTATTACCAGACAATGTTGCTGCAAAACTAAGTACTTGACCTGTTACTGATGTTGTTGTATTACCTGGCAGTGTTGCTGCAAAACTAAGTACTTGACCTGATACTGATGTTGTTGTATTACCTGACAATGTTGCTGCAAAACTAAGTACTTGACCTGTTACTGATGTTGTTGTATTACCTGGCAGTGTTGCTGCAAAACTAGGTACTTGACCTGTTACTAATGTTGTTGTATTACCAGACAATGTTGCTGCAAAACTAAGTACTTGACCTGTTACTGATGTGTTGTTGTATTACCAGACAATGTTGCTGCAAAACTAGGTACTTGACCTGTTACTGATGTTGTTGTATTACCTGGCAGTGTTGCTGCAAAACTAGGTACTTGACCTGTTACTGATGTTGTTGTATTACATAGCAGTGTTGCTGTAAATCTAGGTACTTGACCTGTTACTGATGTTGCTGTATTACATAGCAATGTTGCTGTAAAACTAGGTACTTGACCTGTTACTGAAGTTGCTATATTACATAGCAGTGTTGCTGTAAAACTAGGTACTTGTCCTGTTACTGATTTGTTGTATTACCAGGCAATGTTGCTGCAAAACTAGATACTTGAGATGTTACTGATTTGTTTTATTACCAGGCAATGTTGCTGCAAAACTAGATCATGACCTGTTTCTGATTTCTTGTATTACCGTATAGCGGGTTAATTCTGTGGGTTTTCATTTCTGCTAAATCTGCGGGCCGAGGCTGTCAAACAGAAATAAATTCCGCACATTTAAACTATCAGCAGAATTTTTTGATGCAGAAATAAACTTTGATATTCCGCTTAATATAATGAAAAGAAATCAGATTTAAACATAAATCAGCTGCGCCAACTTCACTGTCCTAGATTCCAACCTAGATAATGCCACCAAGACATAACTGACGAGATTGATATGCATTTAGGTCGTTAATTAGCAGTAAATGCGGTAGCTATTTCCCATGCACAGAATTTACTTCCGGTTTATGCAAAACGTAAAAATTAATTCCTGCTTTTCTCGAAGGTCGCAGAAATAAAGAACGCAGAAATAAACTAGGCCCATTTTAGGACAAAACCGTAGAATTTTTTTGCCCACTAAATTAACCCACTATACGGTACCTGGCAGTGTTGCTGCAAAAGTAGTACTTGACCTGTTACTGATGTTGTTGTATTACCAGACTATGTTGCTGCAAAACTAGTACTTGACCTGTCACTAATGTTGTTGTATTACCAGACAATGTTGCTGCAAAACTAAGTATTTGACATGTTACTGATGTGTTGTTGTATTACCAGACAATGTTGCTGCAAAACTAAGTACTTGACCTGTTACTGATTTGTTGTATTACCAGACAATGTTGCTGCAAAACTAAGTACTTGACCTATTACTGATGTTGTTGTATTACCTGGCAGTGTTGCTGCAAAACTAAGTACTTGACCTGATACTGATGTTGTTGTATTACCTGACAATGTTGCTGCAAAACTAAGTACTTGACCTGTTACTGATGTTGTTGTATTACCTGACAATGTTGCTGCAAAACTAGGTACTTGACCTGTTACTAATGTTGTTGTATTACCAGACAATGTTGCTGCAAAACTAAGTACTTGACCTGTTACTGATGTGTTGTTGTATTACCAGACAATGTTGCTGCAAAACTAGGTACTTGACCTGTTACTGATGTTGTTGTATTACCTGGCAGTGTTGCTGCAAAACTAGGTACTTGACCTGTTACTGATGTTGTTGTATTACCTGGCAGTGTTGCTGCAAAACTAGGTACTTGACCTGTTACTGATGTTGTTGTATTACCTGGCAGTGTTGCTGCAAAACTAGGTACTTGACCTGTTACTGATGTTGTTGTATTACCTGGCAGTGTTGCTGCAAAACTAGGTACTTGACCTGTTACTGATGTTGTTGTATTACCTGGCAGTGTTGCTGCAAAACTAGGTACTTGACCTGTTACTGATGTTGTTGTATTACCTGGCAGTGTTGCTGCAAAAACTAAGTACTTGACCTGTTACTGATGTTGTTGTATTACCTGGCAGTGTTGCTGCAAAACTAGGTACTTGACCTGTTACTGATGTTGTTGTATTACCTGGCAGTGTTGCTGCAAAACTAGGTACTTGACCTGTTACTGATGTTGTTGTATTACCAGACAATGTTGCTGCAAAACTAAGTACTTGACCTGTTACTGATTTGTTGTATTACCAGACAACATTGCTGCAAAACTAAGTACTTGACCTGTTACTGATGTTGTTGTATTACCTGGCAGTGTTGCTGCAAAACTAGGTACTTGACCTGTTACTGATGTTGTTGTATTACCTGGCAGTGTTGCTGCAAAACTAGGTACTTGACCTGTTACTGATGTTGTTGTATTACCTGGCAGTGTTGCTGCAAAACTAGGTACTTGACCTGTTACTGATGTTGTTGTATTACCTGGCAGTGTTGCTGCAAAACTAGGTACTTGACCTGTTACTAATGTTGTTGTATTACCAGACAATGTTGCTGCAAAACTAAGTACTTGACCTGTTACTGATGTGTTGTTGTATTACCAGACAATGTTGCTGCAAAACTAGGTACTTGACCTGTTACTGATGTTGTTGTATTACCTGGCAGTGTTGCTGCAAAACTAGGTACTTGACCTGTTACTGATGTTGTTGTATTACCTGGCAGTGTTGCTGCAAAACTAGGTACTTGACCTGTTACTGATGTTGTTGTATTACCTGGCAGTGTTGCTGCAAAACTAGGTACTTGACCTGGCAGTGTTGCTGCAAAAGTAGGTACTTGACCTGTTACTGATGTTGTTGTATTACCAGGCAGTGTTGCTGCAAAACTAGGTACTTGACCTGTTACTGATGTTGTTGTATTACCTGGTAGTGTTGCTGCAAAAGTAGGTACTTGACCTGTTACTGATGTTGTTGTATTGCCTGGCAGTGTTGCTGCAAAACTAGGTACTTGACCAGTTACTGATGTTGTTGTATTACCTGGTAATGTTGCTGCAAAACTAGGTACTTGACCTGTTACTGATGTTGTTGTATTACCTGGCAGTGTTGCTGCAAAACTAGGTACTTGACCTGTTACTGATGTTGTTGTATTACCTGACAATGTTGCTGCAAAACTAAGTACTTGACCTGTTACTGATGTTGTTGTATTACCAGACAATGTTGCTGCAAAACTAAGTACTTGACCTGTTACTGATTTGTTGTATTACCTGGCAGTGTTGCTGCAAAACTAGGTACTTGACCTGTTACTGATGTTGTTGTATTACCTGACAATGTTGCTGCAAAAGTAGGTACTTGACCTGTTACTGATGTTGTTGTATTACCTGGCAGTGTTGCTGCAAAACTAAGTACTTGATCTGTTACTGATGTTGTTGTATTACCTGGCAGTGTTGCTGCAAAATTAGGTACTTGACCTGTTACTTACTTGTTGTATTACCTGGCAGTGTTGCTGCAAAACTAGGTACTTGACCTGTTACTTACTTGTTGTATTACCTGGCAATGTTGCTGCAAAACTAGGTACTTGACCTGTTACTTACTTGTTGTATTACCTGGCAGTGTTGCTGCAAAACTAAGTACTTGACCTGTTACTTACTTGTTGTATTACCTGGCAGTGTTGCTGCAAAACTAAGTACTTGACCTGTTACTTACTTGTTGTATTACCTGGCAATGTTGCTGCAAAACTAGGTACTTGACCTGTTACTTACTTGTTGTATTACCTGGCAATGTTGCTGCAAAACTAAGTACTTGACCTGTTACTTACTTGTTGTATTACCTGGCAGTGTTGCTGCAAAACTAAGTACTTGACCTGTTACTTACTTGTTGTATTACCTGGCAATGTTGCTGCAAAACTAGGTACTTGACCTGTTACTTACTTGTTGTATTACCTGGCAATGTTGCTGCAAAACTAGGTGCTTGATCTGTTACTGATGTTATTGTATTAATTTTACTGTCAAATCGCCCAATAGTGGAGCACGCTGTCTTATAGACAGCTCCTGTTGTACATTTTCTCCCTATACAATATACAAAGCAATGTTTCATATTTTGAATACCCCTGTTCGTCTGACAATAAGCTGCTGTCTGGGGGTATTCATCACCATTAGTGATAGGTCTTGTTTTTTTCAGATTATGAACTTTGATGCAGTTAACTACACATATATCTAAAATAAGTGGTGCCAACTTGAAGTTTATATGCCTTTAATGTGTAATAAATTATTAAATTTAACTGCAGAATTGAAGTGATAAGCTTGTTTGGCGAGGTAGAACAATGCTTATGCAGCCTGCTGTATTTGTCACTTGTGTATTATTACTTAGATTAAGTTTTTACTTTGAAAATTGAACAAAGCTGTTGATATGTTTGTTTCCTTTCCCACAACCAACTACACTTAATTTAAAAGTAACATGTTTTGTTTGTTTGTTTTGGCTTTAACGCTGTAACAGTATCTAAGTTATGTAGTGGAGGACAACCAGTGTTCCAGTGTAATTGAGTATAAACCTGTTCTCCGCAAGTAACAGCCACATTCCCCACATAAATCAGAGGTGAAAAAGGATTGATTTCAGACACAATGTCTTGTATCAAATTGTCATGGAGAACATAAGCCCCGCTGGGGGATCAAACTATGACCCAGTGATCTGTAGAGCTAAGGGAGGCTTAAAAGTAAAATTGATCTCAGTAAATATAGTTCACCTTAAATTATAAAAGCCTATAATAAATTGGTTTTCTGGTGCTAATAAAACCTGATACCAAAACTATTTTTCAGATAATGGTTTTTGTCTCGCCCGCTTGCTAAACCAAAGACATAGTTGTCCAAATGGCTCTTCGGTGTATGTGCGTGCGTCAGTGTGTGCGTGCGTCAGTCCGGATTTGTTTGTCCGGACCATAACTTTCACATGCATGGAACAATTTTGTTTATATTTGGCATGAATGTTAACTTCAGTGAGACAGAGTGTCATGCGCAATCCCCAGGTTCCAATCTCAAAGGTCAAGGTCACAGTTGGAGGTCAAATTTCATGTCAGATCTTGTCCAGCCCATAACTCTGACATGCATTGAAGAATCTTGTTTATATCTGGCATAAATGTTTAACTAAATAAGAAAGACTCTATCTCAAAAATCAAGGTCACAGTTATGGGTCAAAGGGTGGGCTCGACATGTTGCCCGTGGGCATCTAGTCTTGATGAATCACTTGAAAATGAGCTAATGCCAAAATAAGTATTCCAAAATAAGCTTGTCTGAGAATTAAGCCAGAAGCCTTACAAAAATAGATATTATTTTTATAAAAGGTCAGAACCAGACAAATTGCTGAAGTCACCTCGAATTGGTGTTAATGTTACAGAGTTGCAATATGTATAAAATGTCTATATCTATTTGTAGATACATCAATCATAATATCTGAGGATAATTATCTGATACTGAGTGGATCTACAGACTGCTGCCTTAATGTTTGGTTAGCCAAAACAGGTATGAGTATGTAGGTTTTAGCTCGACCATACAAAGTATATAGAGAGCTATCTTTCTTGACCTGGTGTTGGTGTCGGCAGCGCCTCCTGTTCGGCGTCCACACCTTGGTTAAAATTTTAATGCACTTTCTCTTTTGTTGGGTTTCGTGTCGCACCACAGAGGCGCCCTCCATGAATAATATCACTTTTATACTTAATGTTTTGAAACATTTTACTTCTATCTCTGGTATTGTGCCGCTCCCCCCCCCCCCCCCCCCCCCCACCAATGAGTGGTGGGGGCATATAGATTTGGTCTTGTCCGTGCGTCCGTCAATCTGTCCGTCCGAAGTTCATGACATGCCTTTCTCAAAAAGTATTTGATATAAATTGACGATACCTTGCATGAGTCTTTATCATGATATGAACCTTGCTCAAAAGGTAATAAAAACTATATGATATAAATGGATGAAAACTTGCATGAGTCTTTATCATGATATAAACTTGTACACCTCTTATTTTTGGCTGGCTCCACCCCCTATTTTTAAAGTTATGGCCCCTGAATTAGTCAAAAATGCACATTTTCACCTAATAATGTACCTAGCTCAGAAAGTATTTGATGCAAATTCATGAAACTTTGCTTGAGTCTTTATCATGATATGACCTTGCACATTTGGCATTCTTCTTTGGAATCTTAGCACTTATGAGGGATGATCAATAATTACGTAGACTGCCTCTATATCTTTAATAGTATAAGAACAAGCATTAATAAAAAATATATCAATAGAAACGTTATTCTATCCTCTACTATGTCTGTAAATATCAAAAATATCTGTCTCTCCTACATCAAATGACGGCGACTTGAAAACGCACATTATCGCGCTGCCGGCCCGCGTCGTGATCAGTTTTATCTTGTTTTCAGGTTAAAGTTTTGGTACACTTTCACTCTACCTCTGTTATTACTGAATGGATTTGATTCAAACTTAAAATAGTTGTTCAGCATCATCACCCACATCATATGACACAAGATGCATAACTCTGGCACAATTTTTCATGAATTATTCCCCTTTTTACTTAGAATTTCAGGTTAAAGTTTTATGCACTTTCACTCTATCTCTGTTATTACTGAATGGATCTGATTCAAACTTAAACAATTGTTCAACATCATTACCCTTTTCATATGATGCAAGGTGCATAGCTCTGGGACCAATTTTTCATGAATTATTTCCCCTTTTTACTTAGAATTTTAGGTTAAAGTTTTGATGCACTTTCACTCTGTCTCTGTTATTACTGAATGGATTTGATTCAAACTTAAAATAGTTGTTCAACATCATCACCCACACCATATGACGCAAGGTGCATAACTCTGGCACCAATTTTTTTATTAATTATTCCCCCTTTTTACTTAGAAATTTAGGTTAAAGTTTTGATGCACTTTCACTCTGTCTCTGTTATTACTGAATGGATTTGATTCAAACTTAAAATAGTTGTTCAACATCATCACCTACACTATATGACACAAGCTGCACAACTCTGGCACCAATATTTAATGAATTATGCCCCTTTTTGCTTAGGATATACTTATATAGTGTTTTGATACATTTTATCTTTACCTCTCTTATTACTTTGTTGATATTTTTGACATAGACTCAGGCTATTATGCAATATCTTCATCCACAATTGGAGTCATTAAACACTCCAGTGACAGCTCTAGTTTCCTCAGCTGTGCCAGTTTCACTATCCAGCATCGAAATAGTTGAGCACGCTGTCTCCTGTGACAGCTCTTGTTTTACACTTTCTCTTTTTTCTCCTTATCTCTAATTAATTGATGGATTTGTTTTAAACTTAAAATGGTTAATACTCATCATCACCCACATCATATGGCACAAGGGCCATAACTCTCACACCAATATTTCATGAATATGCATAACTCTGGCACCATTTTTTCATGAATTATTCCCCCTTTTTACTTAGAATTTCAGGTTAAAGTGTTGATGCACTTTCACTCTATCTTAGTTATTCTTAAATGGATTTGATTTAAACTGAAAGTAGTTGTTCCACATCATCTCCCACATCATATGACATAAGACCCATAACTCTGGTACCAATATTTAATTAATTATCCCCCTTTTACTTAGAATTTCAGGTTAAAGTTTTGATGCACTTTCACTATATCTCAGTTATTACTCAATGGATTTGATTCAAACTTATAATAGTTGTTCAACATCATCACTCACCTCATATGATACAAGGGCCATAATTCTTGCACCAGTATGTTTTATTCATTTATCTTCATGAGAAGTATGAAATAATTAGTTATAACAAAGAGCTATAAAAATAGATATTTATACTTCTTTGGTTATAAGTAGCACTGGAACTAAAAAAAAATATTTGGCCTACCTACCTACCTACCCACCCAACTTCACAGAGTAGGCCCGGGAGACAGCAAACAAAGACTTTTTATACGCCCGTCTCTGAAAGAGCGAGGCATATTATGTGAACACCTGTGGCGAGCGGAGGGCAGGCGGTTGGCGTCCAAAAGCATGTCCGCTCTCTAAGTCGAACAGTTTTTATCCGATCTTCACTAAACTTGGTGACAATGTTTGTGTGCATAATATCTCGCCCAAGTTCTATAACCAGCAAAATCGCCCCAGGCACTCTTGGATTATGGCCCTTGAATTACTAGAAAAAACTGCAAATTTAGCCTTGTCCACTCTCTGAGTCGAACAGTTTTTACATGATTTTCCACAAACTTGCTGATAATGTTTGTGGGCATAATATCTCAGCCAAGTTCAATAACCAGCCAAATCGCCCCAGGCACTCATGGATTAAGGTCCTTGAATTACTCGAAATCTGCAAATTTAGCCTTGTCCACTTTCTAAGTCGAACAGTTTTCATCCGATCTTCACCAAAGTTGCTGACAATGTTTGTGGGCATAAGATGTCAGCCAAGTTCGATAACCAGCTAACTCGCCCCAGGCACTCTTGGATTATGGCCCTTGAATTAGGCCAAGTTCGATGATGGGCGTATTTTGTGACAGTCTGCCTCTCTTGTTTAAATTTGGCCTAGAGCTAAAAATTAAAAGACTTTTTAACGAAGACTTCTCATGAAGTATCATTATAAGGACCTGTCCAAAATTTGTTCCCCCCGCCCCCCACATCCCCGCAACTGCGTCTTCGAGGCAAGGAACTTTGCACTATTTTGACACATGTGATGTGCAAAATTTGTCTCAACATAGTCTTGCTCATTCAATGGGGAGAGGCAAGTAATTTTAAGTACCATTAAATAGTAATTGGTAACCTAAAAACAATTTTATATGATTTTTGGCGGCAAACCTGCACGTGTCATCCATGCAACCCCTTTGTTAATTACTGCCTGCGTATTTAATTTTGAATTTATTTTATCACTCGAAATATAGAACTAAAACAAACATTTAGAAATAACCATTTATTTCCTAAAATCGCAGGGTGCCCTGCAAAGAAAGTTATAGATCATTGATCAACTATCTCATTTCTAATGTAACAATAATAAGTATGCAATAAGTACACGGAGTCATACCAGAACTTTCAGTAAACTTTAAGCATATTCTGACTTATTATCACTAAAGAAATGGCATGTTGTGGCCACTCAGAAGGTAAGTTTTTCAGTCGACCGGAAGGAGACCAGACGCACCTGCCTAATATGGAATACCCGTACATGTATAAGCAAAATTTATCAAGGCAAGATATAGCACACACCGCCATCTATGTAAAGGCTACAATGGACACAAGGCAAAATTTACATTGGTTAATGCTAAGCAAATCCATGCAAGGGAACCGTTCAATAACCTTTAGATACCAGTCGGGAAAGTTATCTAAGCGAGACTACGGACGCAAGGCAAGATAGACACAAGCAAGGCTATGTAGGTATTACCTCAGTACTAGGACAATACCTATGCGATTACACCTGACTTATTTGAAAGCTGGATTCTGTATACAGACAATCCGTTAATCGCAACAGACGACACTTGCCACTGACCCGAACACTTTCTATTGCCCTGAGTTCCAGTTTCCGTTCTGCTCGGGTGCCCGAACTTTTACCGAAACCAGACTTCGAGTTTTTAAATAATAAAAACCTTAAAAGTGCATGTAAATATTTACCATTAAGTTTACGACTGATAAAGTACGTCCGATCACCTCCCGAGTCGACAGAATTTTCGGCCCTTATAATATAGTGAGTGACTGTATAATTTGTTTCGAATAGAATCTGCTATAAACAGTCAATTTAAACAAAAAGAAACAAGTATGACACAAGGTAAATAGTATATAAACAAGTATGACACATGGTAAATAAACTAATAATCAATCATTGACGTCCATTTATATATAACATCAATGCTGTCCATTCCAAGAATAACCAAAATCCTCCTTTAAATATACATAAAACACTTGAAAAATTATCAAGTCACTATAATACTCCGATTCTTCCAAATAATCGTTATGCAGCATGATATTACACTATACGTAAACAAAGTCCTGGCAACGCCATTTGATATTGATGAAGATTGCAGTGATCCAGTTGTTCCTGGGTTTGTAAGGTTGCGTAACTTGGAATGTGCTCTCAGTTATGGAAAGTTGTCCCTGAAATATAAAGCTAAGCCAAAACATTATTTTGTTCAAAAAAGAAGAAAAGTAACATGTACATTAAACAAAATAGTCCAGTAAATCTAGTGTCAAAAATGCAAATAACGGAAAAAATTTGCACAGAAATGATTTTTGTGTTTTCGTATTCTACAACATGTGCTGAGTCAATAGTGAAAAATCTACCAAAATCTAAGTATGCAAAATATGATTTTTTGGGCAAAAAAGCTGGAAACTGTATCTAAAACCGCGATTTTCTGGAATATTGATAATGCGCCTATGTCTATGAGTAAATTTGAATTTTTAAGCTTAAAAATGTTGAAACTTATCTTGTATATTGTTTCCAATGACTTCTTAACATTGCATGTATAAAAAGATACACATAAATACCTTTGATACAATTTTATAGTGCATTTTAAAGTTCTTTAACTGTGTTGCAAATATTTTGTTCTAAATTTGTGGGTCAGATTTGGAAGAAAAGGGTTGGAACCCTATTAATTTCTTTAACTTGAAGAATAACTAATATAATAATATGAAATCTCTTTCAAAGTCAAATACAGGACCGTAGAAAGCATTTTCAGATTGGGGGGATGGGCGCACGCATTATGAAAATCAGCTAAAATTGACTCGCTGTCAAAATATTTGCTATGAAATACACACTTAGGAAAGTACGCATGCGGATATGAATGCATTCTTTTTTTAGCTAACCTGAGCAATGCTCAGGTGAGTTTTTCTGATCGCTCGATGTCCGGCGTCCGTCGTCCGTCGTCTGTCAACATTTAGCTTGTGTATGCGATAGAGGCTGTATTTTTCAATTAATCTTCATGAATATTGGTCAGAATGATAACCTTGATGAAATCTAGGCCGAGTTCGAAAATGGGTCATCTCGGGTCAAAAACTAGGTCACTAGGTCAAATCAAAGAAAAACCTTGTGTATGCGATAGAGGCGGTATTTTTCAATTAATCTTCATGAATATTGGTCAGAATGATAACCTTGATGAAATCTAAGCCGAGTTCGAAAATGGGTCATCTCAGGTCAAAAACTAGGTCACTAGGTCAAATCAAAGAAAAACCTTGTGTATGCGATAGAGGCTGTATTGTTTAATTCTTCTTCATGAATATTGGTCAGAATGATAACCTTGATGAAATCTAGGCCGAGATCGAAAATGGGTCATCTCGGGTCAAAAGCTAGGTCACTAGGTCAAATCAAAGAAAAACCTTGTGTATGCGATAGAGGCTGTATTTTTCAATTGATCTTCATGAATTTTGGTCAGAATGATAACCTTGATAAAATCTAGGCCGAGTTCGAAAATGGGTCATCTCGGGTCAAAAACTAGGTCACTAGGTCAAATCAAAGAAAAACCTTGTGTATGCGATAGAGGCGGTATTTTTCAATTGATCTTCATGAATTTTGGTCAGAATGATTGCCTTGATGAAACCTAGGCCGAGTTTGAAAATGGGTCATCTGGGGTCAAAAACTAGGTCACTATGTCATATCACGTAAAAACCTTGTGTATGCGATAGAGGCTGTATTTTTCAATTGATCTTCATGAATTTTGGTCAGAATGATAACCTTGATGAAATTTAGACCAAGTTCGAAAATGGGTCATCTGGGGTCAAAAACTAGGTCACTAGGTCAAATCAAAGAAAAACCTTGTGTATGCAATAGAGGCTGTATTTTTCAACTGATCTTCATGAAATTTAGCCAGAATGATAACCTTGATAAAATCTAGGCCGAGTTCGAAAATGGGTCATCTGGGGTCAAAAACTAGGTCACTAGGTCAAATCGAAGAAAAACATTGTGCATGCAATAGAGGATGTATTTTTCAATTGATCTTCATGAAATTTGGTCAGAGTGATTGCCTTGATGAAATCTAGGTCGATTTTGAATATGGGTTATCTGAGGTCAAAAACTAGGTCACTAGGTCAAATTAAAGAAAAATCTTGTGTATGAGATAGAGACTGTTTTTTTTCAATTGATTTTTATGAAATTTGGTCAGGTTGATTGCCTTAATGAAATCTAGGTCGAATTTGAATATGGGTCATCTGAGGTCAAAAACTAGGTCACTTGGTCAAATCAAAGAAAAAACTTCTGTATGTGATAGAGGCTGTATTTTTCAGTTGATCTTCATGAATTTTGGTCAGAATGATTGCCTTGATAAAATCTAGGTCGAGTTTGAACATGGTTCATCTAGGGTCAAAAACTAGGTCATATCTAAGAAAATGCTTGTTTTATCGCAAGAGACCAATTTTTTGGTCCAATCTTAATGAAAATTGGTCAGAATATTTGTTTCCATGAAATCACTAAGTCAAACATGTTTTACACTGTTATGAAGTGTTTCTTAGGTGAGCGACCTAGGGCCATCTTGGCCCTCTTTTTTTTTTATTTCCATGTCTAACTTACATAGTTACTTCCTGTATGTTTGTAATCATGATGTCTGCTAAACATTTAACATTTAGCAAACACTGTCTCTCAGCAAAACAGATATTTCTGAATTAATCTACCGGCCTACTCACCAGAGATATTCTATAAATATGTTACTCTTTATTTCTTCAGAAATAATCAAACAAGTCCTGATTTCTGAGCTATTATTTTTGTAGATTTAGTAAAATGGGGGGGTGGGTGGAGGTGAATGAGAGTAGTGCTCTTGTGCTGGGCAAATGTCCGAAACCTTGGGGACAGCAGACAGATAGCTCTGGGGCTGTTAGTTCTCTACTGTGTCCAGACTCTAGTCTTGAGGAAATCAGTGATGAGTATCCGCAGAGGAGCATTACATTGACCGGTAACCAACTTGATGACTGTATCAGATGATGGTGGGAGTAATATAGCTGACACCACTAATGCTAGTAGGCCTGGTAGGAATAACACCATATTTAATCCAAACAAGTTGATTAGTACAGGAGATCATTAAGAGACTGTATCCACTCATAATCTTAGCACTATATGTGTTAGTGCAGATATTGACTTAAGGAGGTAGGTTACCTTCATATTTGTATGTGCGCATGTCCATCCGGAAGCTAACGTGATGATTTACGACGACGTTTACGACAAACTAAATATGTTTGTATATTCATTCTTCTGAAAACAAATCATAGACATGTCTTCGATCTGACGCGTTATGGTTTAATAATGCAGAAATAATGAATAAATTGCCGCAGAAATGCTTCAAAACAATGTTGCCTTAAAATGACGTCATTGACGTCATGACGTTACGTGTCATTACGCGCAAATTAATAGCTTTTATCTTGAAAGTACGTAATTCTGTGCATCTCTTTATTCAAACTATTTTTAAATAACCTTTACTTGCTGAAAATTTTTTATGAGTCTTTTGCTCTGAATAATAATCAACATTTTGCTTCTTTATGTAGTTATACTGAAATGTTATGCGAATGTAAGAAAATGGATGATGGTAACCAATGTTATTTGAATATAGTTGGTGAGAGGTTACTTGTTACGGCCATTTCAAATAAAAAAAATCTAGCAGTTTGATTTGTAAATACCTATTTTTCAGGTTCCATTGATAATTTGTTACTTATATACTAAAACTAAGATCTAAAATTGTTCAAATTTCAGTAGAAAATTGTGGTTTCTTGAATATGAATTGAAGTTACCATGGAAACGAAGCCGTGACCTATGTATTAAATGTAAATTCAAAAGCGTTGACACTAGTCTATTTAAGAAAACACAGCTTCGGCTTTTTATTTTTCATTTCAACAATATCCATGAGAATAGTAGTAGCATGCTGAAACGATTTTTCCATGAAAAATGCCAGACGAGGGTCTGCTGTAAGTATTTCAAAGCTTAAGAATTTGTTTGAATAAATGCAGATAACACGAAAATATAACTTACGTTAGAAGTAATATGTTTTAGGCTACATCAACTAGAAAGATACTCTTATTCAATATTATTTTATAGAAACAATTACGCAAAAGCAAGATATAAGCCATTTTAAACATCTCTGTTGCCTTGGTTACTTTAAACTTTAAGAAAATAGGGGTACCATGTATAGTGCTTGGTATTTTGCTAATTATATTACCCAAATATTCCATGTTGGTCATTAACAGAATGGCACTGAAGCCGTCGAAAACCCCTATTTTATACATAGTTGTTTAAACATGAGAGAAAATGCGTTACATGGAAAACACGCCCCCGACCATATATACATTTTAAGCTTTTATTAGAAAAGCTAACGCGCCATACTAGTAAAATTATTAGATTATGCTGATTCTACGAATATCAATGAACTAAAATACACTGAAAAGTGTTAAATTCCGTATTTTCCTTCTTCTTTCAATATGAAATACCTTTGGAGGGTCATGTTCATTCAAACCGGGATAAAAATTGAACTTGAAGGGACAGAGACAAACGAAACTGAGATTTTAGCAGTTAAAACTTTATATTACATGAAATACAAAAAGATGCTGCGGTTCAACTAATTTGAATTTACCCATGTAACAAGGTAACCTACCTCCTTAACCTTTCTTGGAGCGCCCCTTACAGTTTAGAAAATACGGCAACCGTATCAACCCTTAATTCCAACATCCAGAGGAATCTGGCCAGTAATACAAATACTGTATCTACCATTCTGCTCAAGCCACGTGCAATTTAGACAATGCGGATACCTAGTTACCCTCAAGTCTAGCACCCATTTGACTTATGCCATAAATCAGATACCTTACTTACCCTTTCTTTGGATGCCCTAGAAAGAATGGATACTGTAGTCAGCCCTATTTCTAGCACTCATTGTGCTCTGTACAATAATGCAGATACTACGTATCTAACTTTTCTCCTAGTTTCATGTGTGCTATAGACAACACGGATGCTGCATTCATCCCACTTCTGACACCAATATAGCGAAAATGGCCATCACTATACTGGGTCCGATACTCCTATTAGGGGCGGAAGAGGTTAAACAGACAGATACAATGCAGTCTCTTACTACCCAAGATGGCCTTGGATTTCAGTTGGTGATACAGAATAGTTCCAGTTGGTGATACAGAATACGTGTAGATTCAATGGAGTTTGGAAGTTAAGCGATGCTGCTCGTCGATGATTGGTCCTCCTGACCAGGTGATTGGGACCCTCCTCTCTGATTGGCTGTTTCACCTGTAACCTCTTACAGTGATCTAATTAAACTTAACTGAATTGCCACTACAGAACTTTAGATTGTTAAAGATTTAGTCAGCACTAAACTCCGGTACAAACGATTTATCACAACTAAGTCCTCTGCACGTCGAACAGACGGAATAGTTGTCATGAAAGTTGTTTGCTGTATTTGCCAACCAGGGTCCAGTTGTTCGAAAATTTAACGGGCTGTTGAGCTAACCGCTGGTTAACTTTTGATATTAGTTAATGTGGAAAACCCTAGTATGATGTTTTGATTTAATGGTAAGGACATTTTATTGTTCATATTCCTTAACCTATAACTTTGATTTACAAAGTCTTCTAAAATGTTGAAATATAACCCTAAATGTTAATCAACCATTAGCTTAATCGCCCGTTAAAGATTCAAACAACTGGGCCCAGGTAACAAGGTGTAAAACATTAGCATGTAGTTGCAGAAAAGTAGGTTTGGAATGTAGTTCACATGCAGAGGACTTGACAATCTCAAGTTCACTACTTCTACAAAAAATAAAAGCTCAGAAATCAGGACTTGTTTGATTATTTGCATTGATATTCTGTTGGTAGAGATACTAGCTATCACAATACCATATAGCATTTAAGTAAAGCTATACAGTGTGATAACTTCTTAAAATATATATTTTTTTGTGAATTTTAGTTATTACCCTTACAGAAATAATTGTCCTCTCGCTACCAATAGCAGCTAGGTAGATCTAGCAGTTAAGTAGCTGCTACCACACTGCTACCAGTAGCCGCTAGCTGCTATTGGTGGTGTTTCGTATGCAAATTAGTTTTCCTGCTACTTGTAGTGGCTAGCTGCTACTTTTTCCTGCTACCTCAATTGCTGCTACTTGTTACCTGCTTTTATAGTAGCGGCTAGCTGCTACCTTTTCCTGCTATTTAGCTTCTGTTGGTAGTGTTTGTATGTATATAGAGAATAATAGGTTAGTGCCGTAGATGAGAAAGTTTATCTGGCGAGGTGGAGGAGGTTATCGGGTGAGCCGAAGGCGACCTGATAACGTCCGGAGCCTAGCCAGATAAACTTCTCCATCTTAGGCACTAACCTATTATTCTCATTTATCTGTCATTACTTCTTTTCCGATATTTGGTATTTATTTTACAAAAATAAGTGTGCGACACCGCTTAATGACGTCATATTCGTAATGACGTCACTTATGTAATGACGTGATTACCGGCAAAATCGCAATAACTTCTTCGTTTTTGAATAAAAACTCATTATTTGACCACTCATTTTCTTAGTTCGGACATTTCCAAGACAATGATGATGGTTTCATTGCAAAATTTCTTATGACAACAATATCGATCATAAGGTCACATGATCAACTGACCGTATATCACTGGTCACATGATCAACTGACGGTATATCAAGAAAGATATACGGCACCCTGATATCGGGTCGAAAATACTGCAAGTGACAGGATAAATTAGTTTTCTTGCTATACTGGTAGCCGCTACCTAGCTGCCACCTTTTCAAGCTACCGAGCTGCTACCTTTGAGATTATTGTAGAATATTTCGTGGATGTCATCTAATCCACCCAGGGTAAACATAGTAAACAAAAATAATTAATGTACTACCCCTACAGTGTTCAAAACTGAAAAGGTTGACCTAGATATCATGACTAAGACTCATGAAGATTGCAAAACAAATATGGCCTCTAGAGTGTCCACAAGGAAATCGTCTATGCCTATGATCAGATGACAGGCTGACAGATTACGGATGAATGTAGTCTCAAAAGCTCACCTAATCACACTGAGATATTGGTGAGCTAAATAAATGTAGAAGTTCAAAAGACTGGCTCAAAATACAGACCCAAAATCAACAGAAGTGAAAATTAACAAAATATAAACCATTTGTATATTTGGAGACAAAATATTGACTAGATCAAGATTTTATTTCATAGAGCTGTCATTGATAGAAAAGTTTGTATTGATATATTAAATGGCAAACATCGATGATAAAGATACCAGGCAACTGTCATTTGATATTAATGTTATCAGGCCGAGAGGCTGATATGCGCTGCCGAGATCTGATAACATTTGAATCAAAAGACAGTTTTTGTTTTTCTATTTATCATGTAAATCACTCATCCTAACTAGAACAACATATGCCCTCATCTCTTGTTTTGTGAAATTGACTTCTGAAGCTAAAAATAACTAAATTTATATTTTACGGATTTGGAAATACAACGGCTCCTGGAATATCTGGATGAAACAACATAGCAGCGCCATCTTGAATTCAACTTGAACAGTGTTTTTTGACTTTCTGACATTCTTATAAAAAACTAACAATCAGAGAGACTCTTACCTGCGTGAAAATAAAAAATCACCCTCTTGAGTAAATCAGAATAGATAACATTTTATACATTTGAATCGGGCAACTACATCACATGTCCCAAACACTGAACATTTAATTTCCTCCTACAGACATTGTGATATCATGATAAATGTTAGGGGGCCTACACAATGACATCATATTGAGTGCTACTTTATTGCTTTGGTAGCAGGTAGCTGCTGTCATATTAGACTTAATGTGCCACCAAAATCGCTGTGTCGCTACCTTATGACTGTGCTAGCAGGTTTCTGATACTGAAAGTGGGGGGTTTCTTCTAGTAGTGAGTACATAGCAGGTACATAGCAGATACTCGCTACCACCTGCTTCTTTCCTGCTACTAGTTTTTGCTACCAAAAATAGAAGTGACTAGGTAGCAGCTTGGCTTGCTAGCCGCTACCTTTGTTTCTATAAGGGTACTTGTAACCCATTTCATAAAGATAACGCTAAAATTGTTGGAAATAAGGCAGTCATATTGGATATATGATGTAATATTGGGTTAAAATGCTGTAGGGATTATGTGCAATGAATGTTGTTTTACGTTTCTGTTATCATATGAATGTTTGACAGACTCAGATGCAGTATAAAACATACTATGAATCAATTCCAGAAATTCCCTTATGTGATGGCGGCCATATTGGATTTGGCAGCCACATTGGATATATATTGTTTCAAATATAACTTTTGGTGACTGGTAATAGACTCTGCTTATATCCTTTAAAATTTTGACATGTTTAGATAAGTATATATGAAGCTATAATGGAATTCCAAAAATTCGCACTTTAGTTTCATTTTTTCAACATTTTACCCC
Source organism: Mercenaria mercenaria (assembly GCF_021730395.1). Lineage (NCBI taxonomy): Eukaryota > Metazoa > Mollusca > Bivalvia > Venerida > Veneridae > Mercenaria > Mercenaria mercenaria. The sequence continues at coordinate 39,309,353 of NC_069374.1, forward strand.
AAAAATAGGGTATTTGCATCACTGGATTTTGGTAGATTTTTGATATGTCATTCCTGATATGTTATAGATCACACATGCCAAAAATCATTTCTGTGCAAATTTTTTCCCCTAAATTTCGCATTTTTACTGGACTAAAAATACACCTTCTGAATTAAGGTTTTCTTTACATTGGGTTCACTACAGTTAAGTTTGGGAGTGGCGGGTTGGAACAAAAATAATTGTAGACGTGTAACTGCTAGAAGCTAGTGTACTTGTCAAATGTAGTTTTTCAACTGAAAAGATTGCACCTGAATTGTACTTACTTGATTGCATGCCTGGTTCCTATTCATGTTTGTATAAAGTAGCATTGTATAAACTGGGAAACAAATCTGATTTTGCGGCCAGCCAGCGTGAATAAGCTGACCGCTTGACCACATATCTCGGTATATTTCTCCAAAAATAAACGGAGTTATTTTTATGCAAAAATAATTTTTATTATTTGATTTTTCTGTCCTAGGTTGTAAAAGCTAACATACATTAGTAAGACTTCAAAACAAAACGAATTTTCCATAGAGAAAGCGCATGTTTATTCATATTATATATCATTTGCAATATCCCGAGGGATTTTTATGTCTCCCCCCAGACATATTGTTTTGCTCTGTCCATCCGTCCATCTGTCACACTTCATTTCCGATCAATAACTGGAGAACCATATGACCTAGAACCTTCAAACTTCATAGGGTGGCAGGGCTAATTGAGTAGCATCTTTATTCATATTATATATCATTTGCAATATCCCGAGGGATATTGTTTTGCTCTGTCCATCTGTCACACTTCATTTCCGATCAATAACTGGAAAACCATATGACCTAGAACCTTCAAACTTCATAGGATGGTAGGGCTAATGGAGTAGACGACCCCTATTGATTTTGGGGTCACTCCATCAAAGGTCAAGGTCACAGGAGCCTGAACATTGAAAACTAATTTTGATCAGTAACTTGAGAACCACTTGTCCAAGAATGTTGAAACTTCATAGGATGATTGGTCATGCAGAGTAGATGACTCCTATTGATTTTGGGGTCACTCTGTTAAAGATCAAGGTCACAGGGGCCCGAACATGGAAAACCATTTTCGATCAATGACGTGAGAACCACTTGACCCAGGATGTTGAAACTTCATAGGATGATTGGTCATGCAAAGTAGATGACCTCTATTGATTTTGGGGTCACTTTGTTAATGGTCAAGGTTACATGGGGCTGAACATGGAAAACCATTTTCGATCAATATCTTGAGATCTTCTTGACCCAGAATGTTGAAACTTGATAGGATGATTGGTCATGCAGAGTAGATGACCCCTGTCGATTTTGGGGTCACTCAATCAAAGGTCAAGGTCACAGGAGCCCGAACATGGAAAACCGTTTCCGATCAATAACTTGATAACCGGTTGACCCAGAATGTTGAATTTCATAGGATAATTGGACATGCAGAGTAGATAACCCCTATTGATTTTGGGGTCACTCTATTAAAGGTCAAGGTCACAGGGGCACGAACATGGAAAACCATTTCTGGTTAGTAACTGGAGAACCACCTGACCTAGAATGTTGAAACTTGATAGGATGATTGGTCATGCAGAGTAGATGACAAGTTAATGGTGAAACAATCTTGTATGTCTCTGATATAAAAGTACTATATGTTCAGGGTGTGGAGTTATGTCCATTTCTGTATTTACTTTATTGTAAATAATTTATAATTTTCTGACTTAGGACATTGATCTGAAAGGGTCGATGGTAAGAAAGTTGTCAAGCGCAGTCACATTTACCATACCCAGATGGTAACACAACAGATTAAAAAACAAAACAACATTTATTACTATTTTCTGATTATCTTTAGAAAAAAGGTAAATTTTATGTTCTACAACAAAGATGGCATTTTCCGCCACATTTTCAAAGAAACCTGTGGGAAACCGCACGTTTGACCCCAATGATTTGCATATTTATGAAGTCATTACAAGGTGGAGAAATTCGTAAAATGGTGGCCGCTCTATAAAAACATCACAGAATCATAGGGGTGAGGAAAACATTTCTCTTGTAAATTTGAAGTGTCTACACAGATTCAAATGGTATTCATTATAAAAAAAGGATTATTTATATTTGTTTCTTTCTATACACAATTTTCCGTACTCTTTGCATTGAGTCCCATAACACATTCACATTTCTCCTTAATATTTTGACATTTTTTGACAGGAGTGGCCTATGACGTCAAACAGCAGTGTGTCAATACATGCGATCAACTGTTAAGATGGAGTAGAGGCTATGACTAATTGTGATAGTGATAAGCATTTGATCATTGCGATTAATACATCTGTTCAATGTAAACCAGTCAGGAGTGTCTTGATCTCTGATGAAATGGAATTATTTAAAAAATGTAAGAAGAGTGGAGGAGAATTGCTTGGCCAAACTTAAAAGATTATCTGTGCTTAATAGATGACTTCTTTTGTTTTTGTGGCAACAGGTCAACAGTCACTGCCAACTTGTTACTGATAACTTGTGACTGGCCATTATTTCAGCATATGTGTTTTATAAACTTTTGTAATGTTATAGGGTAAGGAAAGCCTGATAATATGTTAATTCTATGTGAAAGCCATCAGCAAGCCTTTTCATAACGCTGAAGGAATTTTGAAAATCGGACCACAATTGAAAAAGATATGGCAAGTTGAAATTTAGGAAAATGGCTGATCATGGAGGCTGCCATTTTAGTGTGTTTATGATGTCATTTACACACTGCAGAATTCTTTATTTAGCAAATAACCTTTTAATAGATTAATTTTCATGTTTCTTGAGTGTAAGGTGTAAAACATGATAATTTCTTTCATTATAGCTGGAAAAAGTAGAGAAATTATTTTACAGAAGTAAGTAAATACAGTTCTAAAAATTTAATAAATCGGCCATTTTGTTTTTGTTGCTATGGAAACAAAATGGCCGCCGATTTGAATGCTCATAGCTTTCTCATTTTTACTCCGATTTTGAAAATTCTTTCACTTCTTTAAATGATTTTATCCCAGCTAATAAAATTAACGTAAGAACAACGTTGCCTTTCCCTTTAATATATATCTCTGCCTATGTCTTAGTTTGATTTTTTTGTTTTTCATTATAACAGGAGAGTTGTTGAAGTCAGTGTATATCTACAACCCTATTACCAAGGTAGCCTTCTATCCTGATTTGTCACTAGTTGTCACAGCTTCAGGTAAAACAGGAACACATTCATTTGAAACACATATATATAGAATTTTATATATTATGTTGGTTTGTGTTAAGCTTGATATCAATAATATGAGAGTAAATATGTCAGCAAGACTTTTACACCAGAGATGAAGGATGAGCTACTGTAAAAGCAGAAATTTTTGTGAGGGTTTAATTTTTGCTATATTCCCGAGGCCCTACATCTTGCAAAAATGACAAGGTGAGCTTTTGTGATCACCCTTCGTCCGTCATCTGCCATCTGTCGTCCGTTCGTTGTCTGTTTACAATTTCTTGTGAACACGATAGAGACAACATTTTGTAATAGATTTGAATCAAACTTGCACACAGTTTATATTGGCATAATATCTTGGTTCCTTTCGAAAACTGTCCAGATTCCTTCATGGGTTCCAGAGTTATGGCCCCTTAAAGGGCAAAAATTGGCTATTTTGGCTTGTGAACATGAGAGACCACATTTTGCAATTGATTTTAATAAAACTTGCATACAACTTATATTGGCATAATATCTCAGTTCCTTTCGAAACTGGCCAAATGCCATCATGGGTTCCAGAGTTGTGGCCCCTTAAAGGACCAAAATTTGCTATTTTGGCTTTTGCAGTCATATAGAGACTTCATTTATGGTTTGATATCATACAAACTTGCAAAATATCTTTAACAACAATAGATCTTGGATTCCATGATGGATCTGTCAGATCCAATCATAGGTTCGGAGTTACAGCCCCTGAAGAGCCAAAATTTGTTAGTTTTTACCTTGTGAACACGACATGTGACATTTTACATTCGATTTAAACCACACTGACACAACTTAAGTCACAATAAGATCTCGGTTCCTTTTGAACACCAGCTAGATTCCGTCATGGGTTCCAGAGCTACTGCCCCTGAAAGGGGCAAAATTTTCTATTTTGACTTTGGCACTGCTTTTTTAACCTCATCTGATTTTTTGAAAAAAATGATGAGTTATTGGCATCACTTGATAGGCGTCGACATTGGCGTCATCGTTTAAGTTTTATATTTAGGTCAGCTTTTCTCCTAAACTATCAAAGCTATTGGTTTAAAACTTGCAACACTTGTTCACCATCATTAGCTGACTCTGTACCGCAAGAAACATAACTCCATCCTGCTTTTTGCAAGAATTATGGCCCCTTTTGGACTTAGAAAATATCAGATTTCTTGGTTAAGTTTAGGGCAACTTTTCTCCTAAACAATAAACTATTAAAGCTATTGCTTTGAAACTTGCAACACTTGTTCACAATCAAAGGTTGACTCTGTACAGCAAGAAACATAACTTCATCCTGCATTTTGCAAGAATCATGGCCCCTTCTGGACATAGAAAATCAGATTTCTTGGTTAAGTTTTGTGTTTAGGTAAGCTTTTCTCTTAACTATCAAAGCTATTGCTTTAAAACTTGCAACACTTGTTCACCATCAAAAGCTGACACTGTACAGCAAGAAACAAAACTCCATCCTGCTTTTTGCAAGAATTATGGCCCCTTTTTGACTTAGAAAATATAAGATTTCTTGGTTAAGTTTTTATATGCCCGAAAGGACGTATTATGTTATGACGCTGGTGTCCGTCTGTCTGTCCATTCGTCCGTTAGCAATTTCGTGTCCGCTCTATAACTCTTGAACCCCTTGAAGGATTTCAAAGACACTTGGCTTAAATGTTCACCACATCGAGACGACGTGCAGAGCGCATGTTTCGGATGGCTTGCTTCAAGGTCAAGGTCACACTTAGGGGTCAAAGGTCATATGACTTTGTTTCGTACTTTTTAGCTCACATGTCACAAAGTGACAATGTGAGCTTTTGTGATCACGCAGCGTCCGTCGTCCGTCCGTGCATACGTAAACTTTTGCTTGTGACCACTCTAGAGGTCACATTTTTCATGGGATCTTTACGAATGTTGGTCAGAATGTTTATCTTGATGATATCTAGGTCAAGTTCGAAACTTGGTCAACTGCAATCAAAAACTATGTCAGTAGGTCTAAAAATAGAAAAACCTTGTGACCTCTCTAGAGGCCATACTTTTCAATGGATCTTCATGAAAGTTATTCAGAATGTTCACCTTGATGATATCTAGGTCAAGTTCGAAACTGGGTCACGTGCCATCAAAAACTAGGTCAGTAGGTCAAATAATAAAAAAACCTTGTGACCTCTCTAGAGGCCATATTTTTCATGAGATCTGTATGAAAGTTGGTCAGAATGTTCACCTTGATGATATCTAGGTCAAGTTCAAAACTGGGTCAACTGCGGTCAAAAACTAGGTCAGTAGGTCTAAAAATAGAAAAACCTTTTGACCTCTCTAGAGACCATACTTGTGAATGGATCTTCATGAAAATTGGTCAGAATGTTCACCTTGATGATATCTAGGTCAAGTTCGAAACTGGGTCAACTGCAGTCAAACACTAGGTCAGTAGGTCTAAAAATAGAAAAACCTTGTGACCTCTCTAGAGGCCATACTTTTGAATGGATCTTCATAATAAAATTGGTCAGAATGTTCACCTTGATGATATCTAGGTCAGTTTCGAAACTGGGTCACATGCTGTCAATAACTAGGTCAGTAGGTCAAATAATAAAAAATCTTGTGACCTCTCTAGAGGCCATATTTTTCAGTGGATCTTCATGAAAATTGGTTAGAATTTTTATCTTGATGATATCTAGGTCAGATTCAACACTGGGTCACATGAGCTCAAAAACTAGGTCACAATGTCAAATAATAGAAAAAATCATACTCGGTTTAAAACTGGGTCATGTGGGGACAGGTGAGCGATTCAGGACCATCATGGTCCTCTTGTTTATTATTGGTCATAGGGAAAAACCGAGACCACTTTCCTGTGGTACAACATGGATGGTGTATTTTGACCTATCTATACCTGGTAAAGTGGTTTTTTTTGTGGACTTATAGTTTTTTCTGTTGACTTAGAATTTTTGTTTTTGAATTTCTTACTTTGTTCTTCCTGTCCTTTGGGCTTCAACAGTCAAGTTCTTTAAATTTTGCTCCCATCCTCCTCTGAGATAACCCTTCGTGCATATATTGCCCTGCTTGGCGGAGTTCTTGTTTGTTTAGGTCACCTTTTCTCCTTTACGGTCAAACCATTGCTTTAAAACTTGGAGCAGTTATTCGCCATTAAAAGCTGACACTGCACAGCAAGTACTGTAACTCTGCATTGCTTTTTGCAAGAATTATGGCCCCTTTTGGACTTAGAAACCCATGGGTAGGTCAATATTTCTTTTTACAGAGACAAAAAAATAAGATGTGCGTCTGCACCCGCAAAGCGGTGCTCTTGTTATACACCCGTCTCTGAAAGAGCGGGGGCGTATTATGTGAACACCCATGGTGGGTGGGCAGGCGGCTGACGGGCGGTCGGCTTCCAAAAGCATGTTCACTCTCTTAGTCAAACAGTTTTCATCTGATCTACACCAAACTGGGCATAATATCTCGGCCAAGTTCGATAACCAGGAAAATTGCTCCAGGCAGTCTTGAGTTTTGGCCCTTGAATTACTCAAAATCTGCTAATTTAGCCTTGTCTGCCCTCTAAGTCAAACAGTTTGCATCCGATCCACACCAAACTTGGTGACAATGTTTGTGGGCATAATATCTCGGCCAAGTTCAATAACCAGCAAAATCCCCCAGGCACTCTTGAGTTATGGCCCTTGAATTACTCGAAAATTTGCAAATTTAGCCTTGTCCGCCCTATAAGTCAAACAGTTTTCATCTGATCTTCACCAAACTTGGTGACAATGTTTGTGAGCAAAATATCTCAGCCAAGTTTGATAACAAGCAAAATAGCCCTAGGCACTCTTGGATTATGGCCCTGGAATTGCTTGAAAAACTGCGAAATTAGCCTTGTCCGCTCTCTAAGTCAAACAATTTTCAATCGATTTTCCACAAACTTGCAGGTAATGTTTGTGGGCATAATATCTCGGCCAAGTTTGATAACCATCCAAGGCGCCCCAGGCACTCTTGGATTATGGTCCTTGAAATACTAGAAATCTGCAAATTTAGTTTTGTTCGCTCTTTAAGTCAAACAGTTTTCATCGATAACCAGGAAAATCGTTCCAGGCACTCTTGAGTTATGGCCCTTGAATTACTCAAAATCTGCTAATTTAGCCTTGTCTGCCCTCTAAGTCAAACAGTTTTCATCCGATCTTCACCAAACTAAAGTCTTGCTGACAATGTTTGTGGGCAAAATATCTCGGCCATGTTCGATAACCAGCAAAATCCACCCCAGGCACTCTTGGATTATGGCCCTTGAATTAGACCAAATTCGATGTCGGGCGTATTTTGTGACAGTCTGACACTCTGTTTTTAGCTCACCTGTCACGAAGTGACATGGTGAGCTATTGTGACCGCTTCAGGTCCGTCGTGCGTAGTCCGTCGTCCGTCAACAATTTCTAAAAAAATCTTCTTCTTGAAAACCACTGGGCAGAATTACACCAAACTTCACAGAAATGATCCTTGTGTGGCCCCCTTTCAAAATTGTTCAAAGAATTGAATTCCATGCAGAACTCTGGTTGCCATGGCAACCGAAAGGAAAAACTTTAAAAATCTTCTTGTCCAAAACCACAGGGCCTAGGGCTTTGATATCTGGTGTGTAGCATCATCTAGTGGTCCTCTACCAAAATTATTCAAATTATCCCCCTAGGGTCAAATACGGCCCCACCCAGGGGGTCACATGGTTTATAAAGACATATAGGGAAAACTTTGAAAATCTTCTTGTACAAAACCACATGGCCTAGGGCTTTGATATTTGGTATATAGCATCATCTAGTAGTCCTCTACCAAGATTATTCAAATAATCCCCCTAGGATCAAATATGGCCCCGCCCCGGGGGTCACATAGTTTATATAGACTTATATAGGGAAAACTTTGAAAATTTTCTTGGACAAAACCACATGGCCTAGGGCTTTGATATTTGGTATGTAGCATCATCTAGTGGTCCTCTACCAAGATTGTTCAAATTATCCCCCTAGGGTCAAATATGGCCCTGCCCCGGGGATCCCAAGTTTTACATAGACTTATATAGGAAAAAGTTTGAAAATCTTCTTGTCTGAAACCATACGACCTAGGCTTTTGATATTTGGTATGATGCAATGTCTAGTAGTCCTCTACCAAAATTTTCAAATTATGCCCCTGGGGTTAAAAGAGGCCCCGTCCTAGGGTCACTTAGTTATTATGTGAGTTATATAGGAAAATTACTTAAAAAATCATCTGATCCTATTTCCAAGAGTGTTTAATTATAATTACCTGATGACCCCAAGTGATATGATGTCACTTGACTGTGACCTTGACCTACTTTCTTGTTTTTTAAGATACAGCCTTGAAATTTTGATGACATACACAGTTTTGCACACAAAGCGTAAAACTGAATGTCATTGACTATGAATCATACAGTGACCTACTGACTTTCTTAATATTTTATCATCAGTTTGACATTTGAAACATGTAGCTCATATTACTCAGGTGAGCGATCTAGGGTCATCATGACCCTCTTGTTTAAGATACAGCCTTGAAATTTGGATGATGTGTACAGTTTGGCACACCGACCCTAAATCTGACTTTCAGTGACCATAAATGTGACCTTCTGATCTGCTTTCTTTATATTTTAGCATCAGTTTGACATTTGAAACATGTTCACACAACTGGGAAAAGATTTCAATGCTTACTTACATTTGACTTTCTTACCTGATCTCTAACACTTGTCAGTGTAGCTCACATTACTCAGGTGAGCGATCCAGGGTCATCATGACCCTTTTGTTTAGCTCACCTGTCACATAGTGACAGGGTGAGCTTTTTATGATCGCCCTTCGTCCGTCGTCCGTTCACAATTTCTTGTGAACACAATAGAAACCGCAGTTTGCAATCAATTTTAATCAAACTTGCACACAACTTGTATTGGCATAATATCTCGGTTCCTTTCAAAAACTAGCCAAATCCCATCATGGGTTCCAGAGTTATGGCACCTTAAAGGGCCAAAATTTACTATTTTTGGCTTGTGAACACAATAGAGACCACATTTTGCTTTCAACCTTTATCAAACTTGCACACAAGTTGTATTGGATAATATCTCAGTTCCTTTCAAAAACTGGCCAGATCCCTTCATTGGTTCTAGAGTTATGGCCCCTTAAAGGGCCAAAATTTGCCATTTTTGGCTTGTGAACACGATAGAGACCACATTTTGCAATCAACTTTAATCGAACTTGCACACAACTTGTATTGGCATAATATCTCGATTCCTTTCGAAAACTGTCCAGATTCCCTTATGGGTTCAAGAGTTATGGTCCCTTAAAGGGCCAAAATTTGCCATTTTTGGCTTGTGAACACGATAGATACATTTTGCAATCAACTTTAATCAAACTTGCACACAACTTGTATTGGCATAATATCTCGATTCCTTTCGAAAACTGGCCAGATGCCATCATGGGTTTTAGAGTTATAGCTGCTTAAAGGGTCAAAATTTGCTATTTTTTGCTTGTGAACACGATAGAGACAACATTTCACAATCAACTTTAATCAAACTTGCACACAACTTGTATTGGCATAATATCTTGTTTTTTTTTTTTCGAAAACTGGACAGATCCCATCATGGGTTCCAGAGTTATGGCCCCTTAAAGGTCCAAAATTTGCTATTTTGGCTTTTGCAGCCATATAGAGACTTCATTTATGGTTTGATTTGATACAAACTTGCAAAATATCTTCAACAACAATAAATCTTATATTCCATGATGAATCTGTGAGATTCAGTCATAGGTTCTGGAGTTATTTTATATCTGATTACCTCCCCTTATTTTAATTAAAATGGATTTATATCAGTAAGTACTTATAGGACTCATTTGAAATTTCATTATTGTCATTAGTTGGACTGAGACAATCAGGGTAGGTAACTATGGACTGATTTTATGTTAAATTACCTCCCTTTATTTGAAATTAAAATGGGTATATCTCCGTAACTAATGAAGATACGGATCTGAAATTTCATTTATGCCATCACATGGACTTGGACAATCAGTGAAGATACATATTGACTGAATTTATGACAAATTACCTCCCTTTATTTTTTATGTAAATGAATATACCAAGCAGCTTCTAATCAGATTGGTTTGAAACGTTATTTATGTCTTCCATGGTAAGAAATTTCTACTTTTACTTACTTTTCTAATACATGTATATTGTTGTAAAGGATTGTACTCTGTATCTTCTACATGCATATACCAATGCATGATTACCTCCCCTGATTTTAATAAAAATGGAATTATCTCGGTAAGTATTTATAGGACTCATTTGAAATTTCATTATTGTCATTAGTTGGACTGAGACAATTTGGGTAGATAATTATGGACTGATTTTATGTCAAATTACCTCCCTTTGTTTCAAATTAAAATGAGTATATCTTGGTAACTAATGAAGATACTGATCTGAAATTTCATTTATGCCATCACATGGACTTGGACAATCAGTTTAGATACATATTGACTGAATTTATGACAAATTACCTCCCTTTATTTTTTATGTAAATGAATATACGTTAGCAGCTTCTAATGAGATTGGTTTTAAATGTTATTTAAGTCTTCCAGGGTAAGGAATAGTCATGCTAGTACAAAATGCAGCATTTGAGCCTAGGACCCTCAAACTTGGTATGGAGATTGACTAGTACAAGAAAATATTTATCCTGATGATATTTAATGTGTATGCCTATGTGATCTATATCAAATCTTGATCTTATCATTAAGAGCAATGGTACTCAGGTGAGCGATATAGGGCCATCATGGCCCTCTCGTAATTGCACTTTCCTTTTTTAGCTCACCTGTCACGTAGTTACTTTAATCAAACTTGCACACAATTTGTATTGGCATAATATCTCACTTCCTTTTGAAAACTGGCATGGGTTGCAGAGTTATGGCCCCTTAAAGGGCCAAAATTTGCTATTTTGGCTTTTGCAGCCATACAGAGACTACATTTATGATTTGATTTGATACAAACTTGCAAAATATCTTCAACAGCAATAAATCTTGGATTCCATGATGAATCTGTCAGATCCAATCATAGGTTCTGGAGTTTTGCAAAGCCCCCGATTGACCCCTAGAAGAGCCAAAGTTTTTACTTTGTGAACACGATAGAAGTGACATTTTATATTTGATTTTAACCACATATACACACAATTTGAAAACCGGCTAGATTCCATCATAGGTTCTAGAGTTACTGCCCCTGACAGGGCAGAATTTTCTATTTTGGCCCTTTCAGTCATATAGAGGTTTCATTTATGCTTTGATTTGATACGAACTTGCACAGAATGATTATCTTGATGATCTCTTGAGGATCGAAACTGGGTCATGTCGGGTCAAAAACTAGGTCATCAGGCCAAGTCAAAGGAAAAGCTTGTTAACAACCTAGAGGCCACATTTATGACCCTGTCTTCATGAAACTTGGTCAGAATGTTTATCTTGATGATCTCTAGGCCAAATTTGAAACGGGGTCAAAAACTAGGTCACCCAGTCAAATCAAAAAGAAAAGCTTGTTATCACTCGTGTTTATTTGATGTGCATGAAACTTGGTCAGAATGTTTTCCTGCATGAAATGTCAAAAGAATTTTTATCTGGGTCATGTGGGGTCAAAAACTAGGTCACCAGTTCAAATCAAAGAATAAGCTTGTTTACACCGTAGGGGGTACGTTTTTGATTCTATGTTCATAAATTTTGGTCAGAATGTTTGTTATCATGAAGTCTAAAACGATTTCAAATCTGGGTCACACGGGGTCAAAAACTAGGTCACTAGGTCAAATCATAGGAAAAGCTTGTATACACTCAAGAGGCCACTTTTTATGCCCCCGAAGGGAGGCATATAGTTTTTGAACCGTCTGTCGGTCTGTCTGTCTGTCTGTCAGTCTGTCCGCAATTTTCGTGTCCGGTCCATATCTTTGTCATCGATGGATTGATTTTCAAATAACTTGGCATGAATGTGTACCACAGTAAGACGACTTGTCGCGCGCAAGACCCAGGCCCGTAGCTCAAAGGTCAAGGTCACACTTAGACATAAAGGATAGTGCATTGATGGGGGTGTCCGGTCCATATCTTTGTCATCGATGGATGGATTTTCAAATTACTTGGCATGAATGTGTACCACAGTAAGAAGACGTGTCGCGCAAAAGACCCAGGTCCGTAGCTTAAAGGTCAAGGTCACACTTAGACGTTAAAGGATAGTGCATTGATGGGCGTGTCCGGTCCATATCTTTGTCATCGATGGATGGATTTTCAAATAACTTGGCATGAATGTGTACCACAGTAAGACGACATGTCGCACGCAAGACCCAGGTCCGTAGCTCAAAGGTCAAGGTCACACTTAGACGTTAAAGGTCATTTTTCATGATAGTGCATTGATGGGCGTGTCCGGTCCATATCATTGTCATTCATGCATGGATTTTAAAATAACTACGCATGAATGTGTGACACAGTAAGACGACGTGTCGCGCGCAAGACCCAGGTCCGTAGGTCAAAGGTCCTAAACTCTAACATCGGCCATAACTATTCATTCAAAGTGCCATCGGGGGCATGTGTCATCCTATGGAGACAGCTCTTGTTTGCTCCAATCTTCCCGAAACTTTGTCAGAATGTTTGTTTTCATGAAATTTTCGAAAAGTTCTAATCTGGGTCATTTGGGTTAAAAAACTAGGTGACTAGGTCAAATCAAAGAAAATGCTTGTTTACACTCAAGAGGCCACGTTTTTTGGTCCAATCTTAATGAAAATTGGTCAGAATATTTGTCTCCATGAAATCACTTGGTAAAATATGTTTACAGTGTTATGGTGTGTTACACAGGTGAGCGATGTTGTTCCCATGAGATACTAATTCGAGGGAACGACTTCGTATATTGTGGTAACGAGTTACTAACTCATGGGAACGACATAAAAAAAAGAGAAGTGCAATTTTAAAAAAAGTATTGCATTGAAATAAAAAGAGTAGCGGAATAAAAAAAGAGTAGTGTAATAAAAAAAAGAATAGTACAATTAAAAAAAGAGTAGTGCATGCTAGCTATATCGAGGGAACGACTAAGTAACTCGTTGGAACGAGTTAGCTATGTTGTGAGAACGACTTACTGTCTTGTTCGCACGACATAGTAAGTTGTTACCACGACATAGCTATCTCGTTCCCACGAGTTAGTCAGCCAAATAAATTTTGCGTGACATGCATAATTTATATTTATTTGCTATAAATGATAAGTTACTTCTCTTTGTAATAAAGTCGCCATGATGAAAGACGACTTGAAGATTTCATGGTGAGAAGAGGTTCCCTCCGAAGTGATTCGAAGGATGATCACAGGTATAATAAATATAACAAACAATTTAATTGGCCGACTAACTTGTGGGAACGAGATAGCTATGTCGTGGTAACAAGTTAGCTATGTTGTGGGAATGACTTACTATGTTGTGGGAACGAGAAAGCAAGTTGTTCCCGCGACATAGTTAACTCGTTTCCACGAGTTAGTAAGTCGTTCCCTTGACATAGCTAGCATGCACTACTCTTTTATCATTAGCTCACCTGAGGCAAAGGCTCAGGGTGAGCTATTGTGATCTTTCACCGTCCATCGTCCGGCCGGCATCCGTCTGTCCATCCATCCGTCCACATTTCCTTTAAACAACATCTCCTAAACCAGAAAAATCGAAGAAAAATCCGGCTTGTAGATTAGGTCTGTCCAGGCGGATGGATGGATGGATGGAATATTGAGTCTCATGTTAACCTTTCTGTTCATTCAATATCTGGACAAATATTTCACCTAGGACATTGAAACTCCACAGGTATTATTATTATTATACCAGATTTATATAGCGCCCTTTCCATGATCAATTTCACGTTCAAAGGCGCTTTACATAGTTCAAATGCAGCCACACAGGGCGCATAATTCATCCTCTACTAGTACAGACACAGCGCGATCTGACCAGAGGGACAGAGTGAGACAAAGCCCCCACGACAGAGAGATCAGAAATCAGATACAGGCTTGTCCGGCTAACTTAGCCTAGCTCGTTTCGAATAGACAGCCTGGTTCTTTAACGTGCCCAGTGTATAGCACTGATACACGCGAGGATTGCCTGGGTACCTGACCAGTACACCTCTAGTTGGGTGGGAAACACTGAACAGCGTTTCTGAAAATTCCCGAGTAGCTGCCGGGGATCGAACTCCCGACCTCAGGATTGGAAGGCCAGTGTGCAAACCACTGAGCTATCCGTCCACGTGTTGGTCTTGATGTGTACATGACCCTTTTTGATTTCAAGGTCACTGGGTCAAAGGTCAATGTCATACTAACCTGAACATTTGAAAATGGTTTCTGCATGATAGCTGGATATCACCTAGGACCTTGAAACTTCATAGGTATGTTGGTCTTGATGTGTACATGAACCCTATTGACCGGTGGGCAGAAATGCCCAAAAGCATGTCCGCTCTCTAAGTCAAACAGTTTTCATCCGATCTTCACCAAACTTGCTGACAATGTTTGTGGGCATAATATCTCAGCCAAGTTCAATAACCAGCCAAATCGCTCCAAGCACTCTTGGATTTTGGCCCTTGAATTACTCGAAACTGCAAATTTAGCCTTGTCCGCTCTCTAAGTCGAACAGTTTTCATCTGATATTCACCAAACTTGCTAATAATGTTTGTGGGCATAATATCTCAGCCAAATTCGATAACCAGCCAAATCGTCCGAAGCACTTTTGAGTTATTGCCCTTGAATTACTCGAAAAAACTGCAAATTTAGCCTTGTTCAATCTCTAAGTCAAACAGTTTTCATCCGATCTTCATTAAACTTGCTGACAATGTTTGTGGGCATAGTATCTCTGCCAAGTTCGATACCATCCAAATCGCCCAAAGCACTCTTGGATTATGGCCCTTGAATTACTCAAAATCTGCTAATTTAGCCTTGTTCACCCTCTTAGTCGAACAGTTTTCATCAGATCTTCACCGGACTTGCTGACAATGTTTGTGGGCATAATATCTTGGCCAAGTTTCATAACCAGCCATATCGCTCCAGGCACTCTTGGATTTTGGCCCTTGAATTACTCGAAATCTTTTTATGATACGTAGCTGAATATTTAGACGGGCGTATTTTGTGACAGTCTGGCACTTTCAAACTTCACACAATTCTTTTGCTCTAGCTTTTATTTTGTCAAAATTATGCTACTTTTTAACTTAGAAATTCAAGTAAAAGTTTTGCATGTAATCAGGGTTGTCAGAAACTAGGTAAACAAACTGCTTTTAAACTTCACACATGACAGACTGCTTTTAAACCTCACGCATGTCTTCAGTATCTTGAGATGACCTCACAGGGTAACTTGCATAACTCTAGCTTTTATTTCATTAAAATGATGCCCCTTTTTCAACTTAGAAAACTTTGCTAAAGCGTAAGTAAGCAAGTGTTTGATATGATGGAAGGGCTTCAAATAGTCAAGCACGCTGTCATTAGACAACTCTTGTTTTGTGCATCTTCACAATACCTCAGTTTTTAAAGTCATTCTTGGAATTATATATCTTTTCTGAAACAAAACTTATTTTTTATTTGATGGGGGATACCAAATTTACAAATTTGCTTGTTTTTCTCAATTTATGCAGATGGAGGTAAGCTGGAATTATGGGACATCAATGCCAAAGTTAATGTTTGTTCTGAAACAGCTCATTCTGATTCCATCACAGGACTCTGTGTAAGATTTATATTTATTGTTTTACAGAAGAGCTACCCATTAGCTCCCATTAGTCAGCTGATTAAATAAAGTGACTGTTATGTTTACCATTACAAATTTAATATAGCTTTATTGAAAACTTGTTTTTCTGAATAATTAGCTCAGCTGAACATGGTGAGGTATTTTGATCCCTCACAGTCCGTTGTCCATCCGTCTACACTTTTCTTCAAACAATATCTCTTCTGAAACTGTTTGATGGAAGTTTATGAAATTTGGCATGAATGTTCCTTGCATGGTCATCTACCAGTGTTAAAAAAATCATTCCATACAGAATTCTGGTTGCTATGGCAGCCAAAAAGACAATCTTCTTTACCAAAATCTCAAAGTCCAGAGCTTAGATACTTCACTTGTAGCATTGTCTAGTGGTCCTTCATGAAATTTATTCAAATTATTACACCTCTGGGGTCAAAATTGACTTATATAAGAAAAGCTTTCAAGATCCTCTGCTCTAAAACTGCAAAGCCCAGTACTTAAATCTTTGACTTGGAGCATTGTGTAATGGACCTGTACATAAAACCAATGGGGTTAGAATTGGCCCCACCCCAGGGTTCACTTATATAGTGGTCCTTTACCAAGTTTGCTCAAATCATTATGCTGTGGTCAAATTGACCCCACCCACGGGTCACTTGTCTACTTGGGCTTTGCGATTTTGGTGAAACCTCGAGGTCTAAAGCCTAGATATTTGGTTATAGCATTGTGTACAAGTCCTCCATCATGTACCCATTTTCATCAGTTGATGGAGGCTCATCATGACCTTCATTTGTCATTGTATTTGAAACAAAAAGAAACATGTTTGAGTTAGAATTGTGAAGTTTGTTTAAACATATAAAAGCAAATGTGCAATATATTAGACATCTCAGTTACAGTGCTTGGTAAAACATTAAAACTGAGGGAAAAAAGATACAGCCATTTGAATAATATTCATTTAATGAAATGGCTGTCATTTTCATCATTAGCTCGACTATTCAAAGAATAGTAGAGCTATTGGACTCACCCATGCGTTGGCGTCCCGATTTGGTTAAGGTTTTGTATGTAAGCTGGTATCTCAGTAACCACTAACGGGAATGAATTGAAACTTCACACACTTGTTCACTGTGATAAACTGACTTACATTGCACAGGTTCCATAACTCTATTTTTAGCTCACCTGTCACATAGTGACAAGGTGAGCTTTTGTGATCACCCTTCGTCCGTCGTCCATCGTCAGTCCGTGCGTCTCGTGCGTCCGTGCGTCAACAATTTCTTGTCTGCACAATAGTGGTTTCATTTATGATTTTATTTTAACCAAACTTGCACACAACTTGTATCACCATAAGATCTCGATTCCTTTCTTGAACTGGCCAGATCCCATTATAGGTTCCAGAGTTATGGCCCCTGAAAGGGCCAAAATCAGCTATTTTGACCTTGTCTGCACAATAGCAGCTTCATTTATGATTTGATTTTAACCAAACTTGCACAAAACTTGTATCACCACAAGATCTTAGTTCCTTTCTTGAACTGGCCAGATTCCATCATGGGTTCCAGAGTTATGGCCTCTTAAAGGTCCAAAATTGGCTATTTTGGCTTTTGCAGCCATATAGAGACTTCGTTTATGGTTTTATTTGATACAAACTTCCAAAATTTCTTCAACAACAATAAATCTTGGATTCCATGACAAATCAGATCCATTCGTAGGTTCCAGTTATTTTATATCTGATTATCTCCCCTGATTGTAATCAAAATGGATTTATATCAGTAAGTACTTATAGGACTTATTTGAAATTTCATTATTGTCATTAGTTGGACTGAGCCAATGAGGGTAGATAACTATGGACTGATTTTATGTCAAATTACCTCCCTTTATTTCAAATTAAAATGGGTATATCTCCGTAACTAATGAAGATACTGATCTGAAATTTAATTTATGTCAACAGATTTATTTGGCAGATCCTTCTTTTGTTCACTTACAATATTTTTTTTTAATTACTTCCCTTTTACGTTACTATAAATAGCTTATTTTTAGTAACTTTTTTATTATTGGCCGTAGGGAAAAACCGAGACCACTTTTCTGTGGTACAACATGGATGATACCTCCAATTTTCAGGTGTATTTTGACATATCTGTACCTTGTAAGAATTTTTTTTTTCTTTTTGGTTAAATTTCTTCCCTTTGTTGTTCCTGTCCGTTGGATTTAGATATTTTTTCTGAGGACCTTCTTGTCCTCAAGTGCAATGATAACAGGTGAGCGATATAGGGCCATCATGGCCCTCTTGTTTATTTTTTTTTTACAAAATTATGCCCCTTTTTCGACTTAGAAGCTTTTGGTTAAAGTTTTGTATGTAAGCTGGTATCTCAGTATCCACTAATGGGAATTGATTGAAACTTCATACACTTGTTCACTGTCATGATCTGACATGCACTGCACAGGTCCCATAACTCTACTTTGCATTTTTTCAAAATTATGCCCCTTTTTATACGCCCGAAGCAGGGCTCCGGAAATTTTGATAACTCAATCGGTCCGAAATGAAAATCCTGACATCGGCGCTACCCCACCCACCGCATTCCCAATATTACATATTTTGTAAAACGTGATAGAGTAAAGAAATAAGCATGTCATGCATTAAAACTGAGTTACCGGTCACCGCGAGTTACCATACAATGAAGACAGTTATTCAGCGTCATGTGTGATCGTTACTTTGTTTAAATTTCGATGTTTTTTTCGAGAAAATACTTGCAAGGATACAATTGTTGCGGCACTGACACCGCGTGCGTAACTAGTCTAAAAGCCAACGCACGTGACTTAGGTACCGTATACACGGCATATACTTTGTGATGTTTCCTCATTCTTTGACGGAATTCTATAAAATACAATGCGTCAAAGTGAATTACACGACACATATTCTCTGCTACACAGTCTCAGTACTTTAAGAATACTCTCCCGCGGACCGAATGTGTACGTTATGTGAACTTCCCGCATGAACAGTACCAAAAGGTCACGCGGGTTGGCCACGGATATTTCATCTTACTTACGTTGTACTTCAGTAAGCAACTACATTTTATAAAGTTATATGTTCTCTTCTGATGTAAACAAAATTTCAATTTGAAACGTTTTTTAAAAGACCGATTTGATAAACAGCGCCGCTCAGGTTTTCCTTATCATTCGTGTTTGCCAGTCCATTTTTTTTCTTTTTCTTTTTTGTACAGTCGGGTTGCAAAGACGATTTTCTGCACTTGTTTCAACTGGAGCCCCAACAAATGAATCATGTAATTTTTTCAAATCCATTAATTATAAAAATTGTTTTTATCGGTTTTCCGTCTGATGTCTCATTAAATCAAGACCTATAATGCACAATTATAGCTCTTTGATTAAATGCGGTGACCATTTGTTTTTTACCGTGATCAAACATAGCCTTTTGAAATAAACCATCCGTCGGATTCTAAATAAAAGAAGTGGATCCCCGTCGAAATGATTTGGATCCAGTCAGAAACATTTGGAAACCAGTCAAAAAAGTGTTTAATAAACTGCAGTCGGCTGTCTGCAAACATTAACGGATGTGCCGCGCGAGCACTGATTGCGTCATATGCTAATTACGGACCGATTATCAAGGTGACAATCGGACCGTTTGACACGTTATTGATTATCTGAGGGTGCGACCAACAATTTCCTGCTTGGCAGGTGATCGTGTATTGAGATATCAGACCGAAATTTATATTTTTCTCCATTTTTATGGGACCGATTTTTTTCGTTTTTTCACTTCACGAATCGGTCCGAAAAGTCAAAAATCGGTCCAAAACCGACAAACCGGCAAATTTCCGAAGCCCTGGCCCGAAGGGATGTATTATGTTATGACGCCGGTGTCCATCCGTGCGTGCGTCCGTCTGTCCGTCCGTTAGCAATTTCGTGTCTACTCTGTAACACTTGAACCCCTTGAAGGATTTCAAAGACACTTGGCACAAATGTTCACCACATCGAGACGACGTGCACAGCGCATGTTTCGGATGGCTCCCCTCAAGGTCACACTTAGGGGTCAAAGGTCATATGACTTTGTTTCGTGTCCGCTCTGTAACTCTTGAACTGCTTGAAGGATTTTAAAGAAACTTGGCACAAATGTTCACCACATTGAGACAATATGCAGAGCGCATGTTTCGGATGGCTCGCTTTAAGGTCAAGGTCACACTTTGGGGTAAAAGGTCATATGACTTTGTTTTGTGTGTATTGCTCTGCATTGCGGTGCTCTTGTTTTTATTTGGCAGATCCCTTTTTTGTTCACTTACAATATTTTTTTTTATTGAATTACTTCCCTTTTATGTTACTATAAATAGATTATTTTGTAACTTTTTTATTATTGGCCGTAGGGAAAAACCGAGACCACTCTTCTATGGTACAACAAGGATGGTACCTCCAATTTTAGGTGTATTTTGACTAGTGATGGAACCAGTTATCGGTTGGAATCGGTTAGCAAACCGATGCGATGTAACGTTGAATGTTATTTATTTTCATACTTGTTTATTCAGATATTTATGTCTTTAAAGTGACTGTTTTACTTAAAATTCTTATGTTCTTTTGAAAAATTAAGAACTACAATTATTCCTGGTAAACAGAAACTTGTTTAGTAATCACTAATTAATTGCAGACAGGGAAACCACAATAAATTGCAATCCGGCATACATGTATCATAGACTCATAGCTGTCATTTTTGACAATTGACTGGTATACCTGTACCTGGAACATATCTAGCATACAGCAAGGAAGTACAGTATGCGAATAACCGGGCTATTCATTTATCCGAATATACATATATGGCATCTGTTTAGGTATGCTTCGGCTGCTCTAGGAGCAATGGTTATTACTTTGAATCAATACGGCAACATTAATTAGAAAATGTGTCACTAATGGAGTGATTAATCATACCTGTGTATGTTTTAAACAAATAAAGCTGTAAACGACAATATTTTTTATTTACCACTGACTGGAATTTACCCGCGAATGGTACAGATATCAAAACGCCATGCCGGTAATTTTCCATTCCACGAGCACGTGCGACCTATCGTAATGCCTAACTTACAACGCCGTTACTTTTGTTCATCGACACGTATACAAAAAACGAGCGTCACGCATTCATTTTTTTTATTTTATCGCTTCAGATTTTCAACACCGATTGAGAAGTAATATAGTTTGAATTCTATAACGATTTAAAAACGGTTTTAACAGAAATATTGGCAAAATTATATAAAAACGGTCGAATTATCATAAAATTACTTGCAAAATTTCAAACAGCGCGATCCTAAATACTTATTACTTTCTAAAAGTAAATAGATGATACAAACTATGGGCTTAAAATTCAGACTTTTGACCAGAAAGTACAAAAAACAGAATAGAAAAATCTTAAATAATGAAAAGGCAGCAGCAATTTAAAAATATGAAGTAAAACGATTTTTGCACAGATTTCTGTCACGCTACCTCGTGAACGTACATAGAAAATGCGGTTAAAAAACAAAAACAATAATGTTGTTGCGTATTTTTAATAAGTTTTGAATGAATCTTTGTACATGTACATGTATTTTTTGACACGACACTTTATAATAAGATATTCTTCTCAAACCATTTTGTAATTTCCTTGAGGGCAAATAGGTCACAGGGGTAAGAAATCCTCTATTAAAGTTTGACACGTTTACCTGTCAGTTTATACGGGATATTGCACATTCGCTTCAACAAATTAAAAAGAAGCTTTTTATGCCCCCGAAGGGAGGCATATAGTTTTTGAACCGTCTGTCTGTCGGTCTGTCAGTCTGTCGGTCTGTCGGTCTGTCCGCATTTTTCGTGTCCAGTCCATATCTTTGTCATTGATGGATGGATTTTCAAATAACTTGGCATGAATGTGTACCACAGTAAGACGACGTGTCGCGCGCAAGACCCAGGTCCGTAGCTCAAAGGTCAAGGTCACACTTAGACATTAAAGGTTATTGCATTGATGGGCGTGTCCGGTCCATATCTTTGTCATCGGTGGATGGATTTTCAAATAACTTGGCATGAATGTGTACCACAGTAAGACGACGTGTCGCGCCCAAGACCAAGGTCCGTACCTCAAAGGTCAAGGTCACACTTAGACATTAAGGGATAGTGCATTGATGGGCGTGTCCGGTCCATATCTTTGTCATCGATGGATGGATTTTCAAATGACTTGGCATGAATGTGTACCACAGTAAGACGACGTGTCGCACGCAAGACCCAGGTCCGTGTCTCAAAGGTCAAGGTCACACTTAGACATTAAGGGATAGTGCATTGATGGGCGTGTCCGGTCCATATCTTTGTCATCGATGGATGGATTTTCAAATAACTTGGCATGAATGTGTACCACAGTCAGACGACGTGTCATGCGCAAGACCCAGGTCCGTAGCTCAAAGGTCAAGGTCACACTTAGATGTTAAAGGTCTTTTTTCATGATAGTGCATTGATGGGCGTGTCCGGTCCTTATCTTTGTCATTCATGCATGGATTTTAAAATAACTACACAAAAATGTGTGACACAGTAAGACGACGTGTCGCGCGCAAGACCCAGCTCCGTAGGTCAAAGGTCCTAAACTCGAACATCGGCCATAACTATTCATTTAAAGTGCCATCGGGGGCATGTGTCATCCTATGGAGACAGCTCTTGTTTATTGATTGTTACAACACTAGATCTACTTCTCAGCACTTAAGAACCGAGGCGGTACGATCAAACAGTGATGTGCAACATGGCGCGAAAACATGACGTAATGCCACGAAAATCTCGGGGAAACTATACAGCTTTGATCTCCACTTCTAATGTCATGATACCAACAAACTTCTTTTAGCTCTTTGAAGGGGTGTTAATTGATGATGAAAACAAGGCCAGTTACATTGTTTATCAACAGAATAATTACTAATTATAGATAATCGTCAAGGTTGTTTTTTTCGCTTTCAACGCGGGTGGGTGGGGGATGTTACCCGACATTCATTCCGCAAAAACGTACAATAAAAGGTCTTAAATTCTCGTGCAGATCGATAAAAGTGTAACAATACGTCACCTGTACATACTTACTGTATTTAAATTACCAATTTACCCGAGTGATTCACACGTTGATGAATTTGTCACGCACCGATTTTCACCTAGGGGACATGAAACAGCTTATCGGCTACAGTAATTCACAGTAAATTTTTGGCATCATTTGATCATTTTTATTGCTGTTTGCGACCAAATTAGTGGACTTTTAGCCAAATGTTTTATGCAATTAAGCGAGACGGATTAAAAATTCAATGCAATTATGCGAAAAACTTTAAAGGTAATTATATAGGGATCGATCGGTGCTTCAAGTTCGTATGCGAATATCCGGGACATGCGATTAACCGATATGCAAGTAAGTGGAACGTACTGTACAAATATTCAGTCAAATCATTGAATGAATTCAGTTATTTTTCGGTAATAATACATTACAATGGTTACCATAGCCTGACACTACTGAGTAGCACCTTGTTCCAACTACTTGTTTTTATGGCATATAACAATGTCATGAAGCTTGGTAAAAAGATCATCAGCTAAAAATCAGTGTTTAATCTGTTTTCATATGTACACTGGTCAGCGGTACTGGGAAAATGGAATTTTGGTAGAAAAAAACCCATGACAACTCAATGACAACTGCAACTGCATAAGAACACCAAAGTTTTTTTCCGCTGAAATTTCATCATGGACACGGAAATTTGATGGCATTATTGTCCAGTTTTGATAGATAAATTCCCTCGGACATACCGTTGTAAAATACGAAGATTTATCAAAGTTTCGCTAATTTTTTTGCCCAACTTTTATTGATGCTGTGGACGCTGCCATGTTAACAGCTGTGCCTAACTGTAAGATGTAAAATCCATTTTCATTGGATAACTGAAACGAAATACTAACGTTTGATTGTCGGCATACTTCTGTTTTTATCTGTTATGCATTCAGGTAGTCCATATTTCGGATACTTCTAGGTAAACATAAATTCTCACGCACAGTATTTCCCTTCAGAAACCTTCGTTCATACCCGTGTAGATTCGTACCCGCTATCGACTCTGAGAAAACATAATCAATTATCGGAATTGGTTGGGCTTTTCTAGCTGTCAATCGATTATATCCGGTAATCTTCCCTTTGTTCTTCCTGTCCCTTGGGCTTCAGCAGTCAAGTTCTTTAAATTTTGCTCCCATCCTCCTCTGATATAACCCTTCGGGCGTATATTGCCCCGCTTGGCGGAGCTATTGTTTGACTTAGCAGTTTTTGGTTAAGTTTTTGTATGTAAGCTGGTATCTCAGTATCCACTGATTGGAATGGATTGAAACTTCACACACTTGTTCACTGTCATGATCTTACATGCACTATGCAGGTCCCATAACTCTACTTTGCATTTTTATGCCCCCAAAGGGAGGCATATTAGTTTTCAACTGTCCATCCGTTCGTTCGTCACAACGTTAACTTTTTGCATGAAGGCACTTTACTTGCGAACCACTGCACCCAGGACCTTCAAACTTCACATGCTGATAGTACTTATTGAGTACACGACCCCTACTGACTTTGGGGTCACCAGGTCATAGGTCAAGGTCACCAGGTCAAAGGTCAAGGCGCTGCGGGGGCATTTGTCACCATTAGTGACAGCTCTTGTTTCAAAATTATTCCCCTTTTTCGACTAAGCAGTTTTTGGTTAAGTTTTTGTATGTAAGCTGGTTTCTCAGTATCCACTAATTGGAATGGATTGAAACTTCACACACTTGTTCACTGTCATGATCTTACATGCACTATGCAGAGCCCATAACTCTACTTTGCATTTTTTCAAAATTATTCCCCTTTTTCGACCTAGCAGTTTTTGGTTAAGTTTTTGTATGTAAGCTGGTATCTCTGTATCCACTAATTGGAATGGATTGAAACTTCACACACTTGTTCACTGTCATGATCTTACATGCACTATGCAGAGCCCATAACTCTACTTTGCATTTTTTCAAAATTATTCCCCTTTTTCGACCTAGCAGTTTTTGGTTAAGTTTTTGTATGTAAGCTGGTATCTCAGTATCCACTAAGGGAAAGGATTGAAACTTCACACACTTGTTCACTGTCATGATATGACATGCAGTGCAAAGATTCAGTAACTCTACTTTGCATTTTTTCAAAATTATGCCCCTTTTACAACTTAGCAGTTTTTGGTTAAATTCTTACATGTAAGTTGGTATTTCTGTACCCACTAGGGGGAATGGGTTGAAACTTCACACACTTGTCCACTGTCATGAGCTGATAAGCACTGTGCAGGTTCCATAAGCCTGTTTTCCATTTTTACAAAATTATGCCCCTTTTTCGACTTTTGTATGCATTCAATTGACAAGGCTGTTGAGTAGTTGAGCATTGCTGTTCTACGCCAGCTCTTGTTTTAGCTCGACTATACGAAGTATAAGGAGAGCTATCCTACCCACCCTGGCGTCGGCGTCGCCGTCGCCGTCAGCGTCGGCGTCTTTTCCTTGATTAAAGTTTTTTTACACTTTCTCTTTTTTCAACTTATCTCTGTAATTACTTGATGGATTTGATTCAAACTTGAAATACTTATTCCTCATCATCATCCACATCATCTTACATAAGAGCCATAACTCTGGCGCCAATATTTCATGAATTATCCCCCCTTTTCACTTAGATTTTCAGGTTAAAGTTTTGATGCACTTTCACTCTATCTCTGTTATTACTGAATGGATTTGATTCAAACTTAAAATAGTTGTTCAACATCATCACCCACATCATATGACACAAGGTGCATAACTCTGGCACCATTTTTTCATGGATTATTCTCCCTTTTTACTTAGAATTTCAGGTTAAAGTTTTGGTGCACTTTCACTCTACCTCTGTTATTACTGAATGGATTTGATTCAAACTTAAAATAGTTGTTCAGCATCATCACCCACATCATATGACACAAGATGCATAACTCTGGCACACTTTTTCATGAATTATTCCCCTTTTTACTTAGAATTTCAGGTTAAAGCTTTATGCTTTTTCACTCTATCTCTGTTATTACTGAATGGATCTGATTCAAACTTAAACAATTGTTCAACATCATTACCCTTATCATATGACACAAGGTGCATAACTCTGGGACCAATTTTCCATGAATTATTTCCCCTTTTTACTTAGAATTTTAGGTTAAAGTTTTGATGCACTTTCACTCTGTCTCTGTTATTACTGAATGGATTTGATTCAAACTTAAAATAGTTGTTCAGCATCATCACCCACACCATATGACACAAGGTGCATAACTCTGGCACCAATTTTTCATTAATTATTCCCCCTTTTTACTTAGAATTTTAGGTTAGTTTTGATGCACTTTCACTCTGTCTCTGTTATTACTGAATGGATTTGATTCAAACTTAAAATAGTTGTTCAACATCATCACCCACACTGTATGGCTCAAGCTGCATAACTCTGGCACCAATATTTAATGAATTATGCCATTTTTGCTTAGGATATACTTATATAGTGTTTTGATACATTTTATCTTTACCTCTCTTATTACTTTAAGTTGATATTTTTGACATAGACTCAGGCTATTGTGCAATATCTTCATCCACAATTGGAGTCATTAAAGACTACAGTGACAGCTCTAGTTTCCTCAGATGTGCCCAGTTTCACTATCCAGCGTTGAAATAGTCGAGCGCGCTGTCTCCTGTGACAGCTCTTGTTTTACATGTAATCGTAGGACACAGACTTGAAATCTTCAATGAGGGCCCTTAAGCAAAGCAGAGAATTACCAAAGCGTAATTCAAATGGCTATATATAGACATTGTAACTATAAATACAAACTTCAACACTATCTATTCAGGAAAGAGGTTTTAATATAAGCTTTTATCTTACTCCTCAATCCTATTCATTCATCTATGATTGTATCATACATATTTGGAAAATAAATATTGTTTAAACCAACACTTTCTATTTTAGATATATATGGAAAAAATGGAGACACTCTGCTAAACTTTGTTGTAGGCTTAGGCCAGAGTTTTTTTAATCCCCCGCCGTGGTAGAGGGATTATAGGAATGGTCTGCGTCCGTACTTCCGTCCTTCCGTCCTTCCTTCCGTCCTTCCGTCTTTCCGTCTTTCCGTCCCGTCCGTAACAAAATCGTGTCCGGTCCATATCTCCTAAACCCCTTGAAGGATTTTCATGAAACTTGGGTCAAATGATCACCTCATCAAGACGATGTGCAGAACCTATGAGTCAGCCTTGTCGGTTCAAGGTCAAGGTCACAACTGAAGGTCAAAGGTTTGAGCCTGCCATTTTGTGTCCGCTCTATATCTCCTAAACCCCTTGAAGGAATTTTATAAAACTTGGGTCAAATGATCACCTCATCAAGACGATGTGCAGAACCCATGAGTCAGCCATGCCGGCTCAAGGTCAAGGTCACAACGCAAGGTCAAAGGTTTGAGCCTTCCATTTTGTGTCCGCTCTATATCTCTTAAACCCCTTAAAGGAATTTTATAAAACTTAGGTCAAATGATCACCTCATCAAGATGATGTGTAGAACCCATGAGTCAGTCATGCTGGCTCAAGGTCAAGGTCACAACTTAGGGTCAAAGGTTTGAACCTTCCATTTTGTGTCCACTCTATATCTTCTAAACCCCTTGAAGGATTTTCATCAAACTTGGGTCGGAGTGGTCTGCGTGTGCAGAACTTATCAGTCAGCCATGTCGGCTCAAGATCAAGGTCACAACTGAAGGTCAAAGGTTTGAGCCTTCCATTTCGTGTCTGCTCTATATCTCCTAAACCCCTTGAAGGAATTTTCTAAAACTTGGGTCAAATGATTACCTCATCAGAACGATGTGCAGAAATTATGAGTCAACCATGCCAGCTCAAGGTCAAGGTCACAACTAAGGGTCGAAGGTTTGAGCCTTCCATTTGGTGTCCACTCTGTATCTCCTTAACCCCTTGAAGGATTTTCATCAAACCATCAAGAACTCATGAGTCAGCCATGTCAGCTCAAGGTCAAGGTCACAACTGAAGGTCAAAGGTTTCAGCTCTGTATCTCCTAAACCCCTTGAAGGATTTTCATGAAACTTTGGTCAAAATGATCACCTCATCAAGACGTTGTGCAAAATTCATGAGTCAGCCATGTCAGTTCAAGGTCAAGGTCACAGCTAAAATCAAAGGTTTTACCCTTTCACTATCCATAGCAGTGGCGGGGGATTTAGCTGTCATTCAGACTGCCTTGTAATAACTTGGGTTACGGGAGCGCCGGTCCTAATTCTCCAAAATCCAAATAAAAATAAAATTCAAAATTGCGATTTTATTTTTATTTTCCCCCGACGCTTGCATCTACTTTCTGTGGTGGAAAATAAAACAGTGTCTATTAACCTACAATAAATATCACAGCGTGTAATTTTAACAGTGCGGAAAGTGGACTGGTGTAAGTTTTATCGATTGTATAGTTTTGATACGTGAGCTTTAAAACTTGTAAAGGAAACCCGTTTAGGTTACGTCAGACAACAACAACAAAATGGCGACACTCGAGGCTTTCTTCAAAGTATCGGTGAAAAGTTTTAAGTGTGATTTGAAAAAAATTATTCCACTGAAGACAAGCATAACAATCGGGGAGGCATTGCATTCTCTCCTAGAAGAAGCATGCGGGGACGATTGTCTAGTCAGCTTTATTGAAGCAGGAGAGGATCAGTTTCGATTTGATTTGGACACGCCGGTCCAGGTCTTAAAAGAGTTGGGGTTAGACTTAATCATTTTAGGCATATCCTATAAATAGATATTGCATGAAAATAGACCCGTCTGAGAGAAAATTTTGCAGCCATATGACTCATGGAGCCGTACTCGAACCCTGCATCCACTGAGCTACCAGGCTGTTAGATCGACAAGTGCACTTTCTCCCCTGTATAGTTTGAAATTTAGTTTTATACTATGACTTCAAATACTGTATGACCTGGTACTCAAGTTTTATTTGGATTAATAGTTTTGACAGCAAGTGACACATGTTTTCAGAGCACACTATTACATACTTTTTAAAATATAACAAGGTGAGAAAAATGTGCAATGACAATAGATATCGAACCCACGTCCTGTTGCGGACAGCCATATCCGGCTTAGAAGCCTGATTTGGCTTGAATTTAACAATTTTAATAAGTTTTAAAGAAATCCTTGCATTACCTGAATGTTCTATTCTCGATTCCCTTTGGGCCTGCTCTTCGAGATGGCAATAAAAACTGTGTTCTTTTGGTTTTAAGGACAAAAAAAGGTATGTCCATTGTGGGGAAGTAAAACTCCTACTACTCCGATTATTTTATATTGTCGGTATTTTACATAGTATTATTAAAAAGATTATTTTAAGGTCTAGATAAGGATTCGAACCTGTACTGTAGGGCGACATGAGTAAGAACGCCTTAGACTATTCTGCCACCGTAACAACCCGAAAATGGTTTTGCAATTTGCCAAATAACCGATATCTATTAATAATCTACCCCAAGACGACTACATGCATTTGGAGACTTTTAAACAGTCGTTACATTACACCTTCGAATGATAAATGATGGTATTGCCCAAATTGAATGATGGACCTGTCCATTTTAGAAACTTAGCGTGCTAAGGGTTAAAAGGTCAGAAACACAATATGCATAGGATGTGACAACAGTACTACACTACACTATATATAATCACACCAACACCAGAAACAGAATACAATGCCAGGCGTGTTTAGTCTCTATTTATTAGCAAGCTATATATATGTTTAAAGCAGGCAAGCAACATGCAAAAAATTTCAAATATTTAATAGTTTCTACAACATAATATTATAACATACAACATGGAGGCTTTAATAAAGAAAGTGGGAATAAAATGCTTCAAATTGGAAAAATAACTTGTCTGATTTATCTAGACTGTGTTGTGAATCTACATTTGCCTGAAACAACAATTTTTTTTATTAACCCATTGGCACTTTTTACAAAATAAAGTTTTTGTGTTTTTTTTTTCATTTTTTTTTTTTTTTTTTTCCGATGCTAACATTTTCCTACTTTATTTTTATTTTTATTCCCTCCTCCTAATGCTCATTTTTGGAAAATCTCCCGTAACCCAAGTTATTAAAAAACTCTGGCCTTAGGTGGCTATGTACATAGTATCTCATGCAAAGCATACACTTTTTATCTCTAGGCACAAAAAATTATACCGGTAGTAGCAATTACTGTAAAGACCAGCACTTTGAAAAGAAAAAATATGTAAAGATCAAATCATTTACGGCCCTGGGGGAAAGTGTGACATTTTTGTGGTGAATTTGTCAACAAACAGATGCTTTTTGTCGAGCCCGCTTGCGGAAGCGAAGACATAGTTGTCCAAATGGCTGTTCGGTGTGTGTATGTGCGTGCGTGCGTCAATGCGTGTGTGCGTCCGTGCGTGCGTCTGTCCAGATTTGTTTGTCCGGACCATAACTTTGACCTGCATGGAGCAATCTCGTTTATATTTGGCATGAATGTTAACCTCAGCAAGACGGAGTGTCATGCGCAAACCGCAGGTTTCTATCTCAAAGGTCAAGGTCACACTTGGAGGTCAAAGGTTAAATTCAATAATGACTTTGTCCGGAGCATTTCTTCTTCATGCATGGAGGGATTTTGATGTAACTTGGCACAAATGTTCACAATCATGTGACGGAGTGTCTTGCTCAAGAACCAGGACCCTAGGTCTAAGGTCAAGGTCACACTTAGAGGTCAAAGGTCAGATACAAGAATGACTTTGTCCGGAGCATTTCTTTTTCATGCATGGAGGGATTTTGATGTAACTTGGCACAATTGTTCACCATCATGAGACGGAGTGTCACATGCAAGAACCTAGAATTTCTTCCCTTTGTTGTTACTATAAATAGCTTATATTGTAACTTTTTTATTACTGGTCGTAGGGAAAAATCAAGACCACTTTTCTGTAGTACAGTATGCATGTTACATCCAATTTTGAAGTGTATTTTGACCTATCTCTACTGGTAAGGATTTTTGTGTGGATTTAGAATTTTTTTAAAGATTTACTTCCCTTTGTTGTTACTATAAATAACTTATATTGTAACTTTTTGCAGTCATTCTTTATTTGGCATAAATGTTTGCCTCAATGAGAGAGGGTGTCATGCGCAACTCCTAGTCCTTTTGACAGCTGGTGGGCTCGACATGTTGCCCCTGGGCATCTAGTTTTAAATGTTAAAACCCACAGAATCTCACAAGGTAAAATTTGTTTAGAAAGCTATTGCTGGAAATAGAATGATCTCTGCTACCTGTATTATATGCATCGAAATATGGGAAAAATATCTAGAACCAGGGCACTCGTTTGGCCATTTTTGGGGCTGAATATGGGCCCCATTACCTTCCTAAAATAATATGTTTTTTTTCCGCTTTCTCAGAAGGAAATTCCCCTGATAATAGGTTGTTTGCCACAACTAGATTTGAACTCTCTTTCAAGTTACATTATAGTGCCTCTAAGGAAGGTTACTGCTGCAATATAGTTATATTAGTTAGAAATGATTGAAAACAGTATTAATAAGTGTGAAAAGTAGTAGCATATATATCATTTATATGGCTAAAAACTTCCCCCTTTTTTTCCCCCGCCCGCTTAGCTCAGTAGGTAGAGCGTTGGTCTACGGATCGCAGGGTCGCGAGTTCGATCCTCGGGCGGGGCATATGTTCTCCGGGATTATTTGATAAACGACATTGTGTCTGAAATCATTAGTCCTCCACCTCTGATACATGTGGGGAAGTTGGCAGTTACTTGCGGAGAACAGGTTTGTACTGGAACAGAATCCAGGAACACTGGTTAGTTTAACTGCCCGCCGTTATATGACTGAAATACTGTCGAAAAACGGCGTTAAACCCAAATCAAACAAACAAACTTCCCCTTTTTGTCTTAAAACGAGGAAAAATTCCCCTTCTTGAGGGTATGGGTACCTGTCCCCAAAAGTTGTCTAGTGCCCTGAGAATTATGAGAAAATAAAGAAAACAATTTCAGGACTGTTAGATGCATGACTGTGTTATCACGTATAGCAGGTAACATAGACACTGTATGGTAACTACACCTGTAGCCTTGTGTTTGGATCTGTCCAATATGGCCGCTCAAATAAAAAAACAACAAAAAACAATGGAACTTCATGTAAGTTCTTGAAGATATTTACTATGCCTTGCTATGTTTCGTTACCAAACTTTGTTCAGTAATCGCGGTAATGTCTAAAGAAGTAATCGCTGGACTGATATGGCAGTCGGAATCATATTTAGCATAGATATATCTTATTAACTCATGGAAATTGGCCAGTTTTCGGTCAGATGTTCCAAAATTTCATTTTTATTACCTGTTAAATTGAAATATTTGCACTAAATGGATGTAAATATACTTTAGGATAATCTCTAGTATAAGTATGCATAAATTGTGCTATTTACAAAACTCCTAAGATTCAAAAGGACACAAAACGTATTGTGTAGTAAAAACTTGAATGTAACGGTTTGGATAACAAGTGTACACCGGTTTGGATGACTTTATCTCCTTGGATGTTTGCGGTTTGGACTAACACTTAACTGATAATTTTGAAATACTGTTTGTTTCTAAGTAATGTTTTCATATTTTACAATGGTAAATGTTCAAATATATCTTCCGGCATACCAAGCATGGTCATCAAGCATTTATTTTAGATTATTTTAGATATATATTCTTATAAAATAGAGATTTTTACTTTAAAGACATACACTCATATGTTGATCAATATGAAGGCTGTTACTGTTAACAATTCTGAAATCAATAACTTTTGAAATGAGTATACACATATCCTTGCAGATGACCATGAAAAAATATGTTAAAACCGAGTAAATAATCAATGCATGCTGAAGACTGCTTCAGTTTGGTACACATTGACGCACACCTCACAAGTGATATATGCGTTAGCACTTGCCTAAACGAACATCCTCGTGGGAGCCATGCTCCATGATCTGCCGGAAATACGTTAAGCGACAGGTTTAATATATAGTGTTTAATTAACACACGACTTGTACACCTTATCACCTTCCTGCATGTACTAACAAGTTTATACCCTTGTGGTGATTTTGTCAATGACAGTTCCAAGGCGACGCCCAGATGATTGTTTGTTTCTTCTACTTTACAAAACTAATACATTAATGTATGTCTTTATATTTTGAGAATAGTTTAAATAATGTACACATCCATACATACACTGCCGTAGCGTTCAGTTTCAAGAGGTTTTGATCTTATGAGTACATCGTGGTATTTCGTATTGAAAATGTTTCCCATTTTAAAATTTCTTTTCTTAAGTGTAGCAGTGAAATTTTCAAGTCTAAAACACCAGTGGGAGAAGAATGGCCACGAAAAGCAGTGGTCAACACCAGTCTTCGTTGGAAATTCAAATGCACATGCCTAGTTCTACATAAGATAGGCTGCAAGTGCATGAATATATAATATTGTTAATGAAGCAAGATAGCTAGTTAAATAGTAAGGCCACATTAAAAGCTTTGTTGTGTTCAAATTTCATATATAATATAAACAGTCATGTTTTTTCATCGAGATGCATATATCTCGATGAAAAAAGGCAAATATCAAGTTTGATAGTGCCAACAAAGATCAGCTATTCAAATGCTATGTCACTAATGAAAGCTAACTGAATGAATAAATGACATAAACAACCAACAATTTTGGTAAGACGTATGATTCAGTTATAGAATTTTTCCATCTTCTGATGTTAAATAAGATACCTGCTTACATACATGAACTTAACCATAAGTTCTAAGTCAATATAGCGGCACAATGAATTAGCAGGAGATTCTTGGAGCCTGTTCACTGCATATCGGATCATTAGAGTAAACAAGTGTTTGAAGTTTTATTTCTTTCTTAAAAAGATCCAAACACACAGCTACCAGTGTAGTTACCATACAGTGATAGATAGCTTACTTTCCTATTGCACTGGTATAACATGGACAGGATTATGATTGTCAAACGTTGTTCACTCGACAATTTCACTCTATAAATAGATTGTTTCCCTTGTGTAGTAAGTCTCTACTATATAGGGTGATGACTCTAGTGAAAGTCTGACCATGACGAAAAAGTGTAAAGATATGCTAATAAAACAAACAATTATTTTGGCCATCTTGTTGACTATACAGGTGATCTAGAATTAATGACTGTTCTTCTAAATATCATATGTAGCAGTATAGACCAATGAATATTGTAACATATTATCTGTTAACTGCCTGAAGGAAAATTTAACCATTTTTAGCTCGACTATTCGAAGAATAGTCTAGCTATTCTACTCACCCTGGCGTTGGCGTCGGCGTCGGCGTCACACCTTGGTTAAGTTTTTGCATGCAAGTACATACAGCTATCATTTAAAGGCATATAGCTTTGAAACTTATTTATTCTTTTTCTAGGTCAATTACCAACCTCACTGGGTCAAGTTCCATAACTCTAACATGTATTTTGAGCAAATTATGCCCCCTTTTGGACTTAGAAAATTCTGGTTAAAGTTTTACATGCAAGTTACTATCTCCAAAACTAATGCAGATATTGAATTGAAACTTCACATGTGTCTTCGGGGTTATAAAACTAGTTGATAGCACCAAGTCCCATAACTCTGACCTTCATTTTGGCCAAATTATGCCCCCTTTTGGACTTAGAAAATTCTGGTTAAAGTTTTGCGTGCAAGTACATACAGCTATTACTAAAAGGCATATAGATTTGAAACTTATTTTTTCTTTTTCTAGATCAATTACCTACCTCACTGGGTCAAGTCCCATAACTCTGGCATGTATTTTGGCCAAATTATGCCCCTTTTGGACTTAGAAAATTCTGGTTAAAGTTTTGCGTGCAAGTACATACAGCTATTACTAAAAGGCATATAGATTTGAAACTTATTTTTTCTTTTTCTAGATCAATTACCTACCTCACTGGGTCAAGTCCCATAACTCTGGCATGTATTTTGGCCAAATTATGCCCCCTTTTGGACTTAGAAAATTCTGGTTAAAGTTTTGCGTGCAAGTACATACAGCTATTACTAAAAGGCATATAATTTGGAACTTATTATTCTTTTTCTAGATCAATTACCTACCTCACTGGGTCAAGTTCCATAACTCTTAACATGTATTTTGAGCAAATTATGCCCCCTTTTGGACTTAGAAAATTCTGGTTAAAGTTTTACATGCAAGTTACTATCCCCAAAACTAATGCAGATATTGAATTGAAACTTAACATGTTTCTTCGGGGTTATAAAACTAGTTGATAGCATCAAGTCCCATAACTCTGATATGTCCCCTTTTGAACTTAAAACTCTTTTGATATTTAACATTTTGGGTAATAATTTCCAGCTTCTGTGACAATATTTCGAATAGTCGAGCTTGGCTGTCTTATGGACAGCTCTTGTCTTCTGACTGCCCTTGATTTAATGTCAGACACAAGTGACAAATATTTGTTTCAATGAATATGCAGACATTGAGATTTCTATTTTATGGTTGTAGAAAATAATGAAATTTTCTTGGATGTTAGAATTATTCATGTGTGATTTCTTTGATCATAGTTCTTATTTAACTATTTCTATTATTTGATACATTTTTAGCTGGACTATACAAAGTATGGAGAGCTGTCCTACACGACACGGCAGTGGCGTCCTGGGTCCGCACCTTGGTTAAAGTTTTGATGCACTTTCTCTTTATCTCTAATTACTTGATGGATTTTCAAACTTAAAATAGTTATTCCTCATCATCACCCACATCATATGGCACAAAGGCCATAACTTTCACACCAATATTTCATGAATTATCCCCCCTTTTACTTAGAATTTCAGGTTAAAGTTTTGATTAACTTTCACTCTATCTCAGTTATTTAAGAAATAATAAGTTCCCAATTGTGATTTATCGTAGAATAACCCATGTTTTGAGTTCTTATGTGTAAGAATATATTGTTTCACGTAAGAACGAAAAACTCGGGTTATTCTACGATAAGACGTATTATTTTATTAATAAATAATAATATTTATTTTGGCACATCAAGCTTGGTGTGTATCCAAGGTTACCAATCTAAGTTTGATATCTGGATACACTCGGCATATTCCGTATCAGTAATCATTAGTGTGTGACCACTGGTCATTGATAGTCGGCACGTGTACACCCAACAGAAAATGTAATGGTTTCAAAATCTATCTGTCAACATTGTAATTTTGCTTCAAGTATAATGTTCAGCTTGGTCTGGCATTTGTACAAAATGCTTTCAATTATCATGAAACTGGATATTAGAGGCGGGAACGAGGATTTCAAAGGTAATTTCAACCTCGCAGATTTGGTTTGTTCGTACTCGTAAAATCACAATTGAGGTTATGAAAATGGCATATGGCACCAAGAATTCACATCGTTCAGATTATCAAAGTTGAAGTTGTACAAAACATACATTTGATGTAAAAGTTCAGTGTGACTGTTCTGTAAACTTTGGAAATTGATGATGAACGTCGTTGGACTCATTTTCTCGGTGGTCGTAATCAATTTATTATGCCCCCCTTTGAAAAAGGAGGGGTATATTGTTTTGCAAATGTCGGTCGGTCGGTCGGTCGGTCGGTCGGAATGTAGACCAATCCGTTTCCGGATGATAACTCAAGAACGCTTTGGCCTAGGATCATGAAAGTTGATAGGGAGGTTGGTCATCACTAGCAGATGACCCCTATTGATTTTGAGGTCTGTATGTCAAAGGTCAAGGTCACAGTGACCCTGAATAGTAAAACGGTTTCCGGATGATAACTCAAGAACACTTGGGCCTAGATCATGAAAGTTGATGGGGAGGTTGGTAATGACCAGCAGATGACCCCTATTGATTTTGGGGTCAGTATGTTAAATGTCAAGGTCACAGTGACCCTGAACAGTAAAACGGTTTCCGGATGATAACTCAAGAACGCCTAGGCCTAGGGTCACGAAAATTGATAGGGAGGTTGATCATGACTAGCAGGTGACCCCTATTGATTTTGAGGTCAGTATGTCAAAGGTCAAGGTCACAGTGACCAGGAACAGTAAAATGGTTTCCAGGCAATAACTCAAGATCACTTGGGCCTAGTGTCAGGAAAATTGATAGTTAGGTTGGCCATGACCAGCAGATGACCCCTATTGATTTTGAGGTCATTAGGTCAAAGGTCAAGGTCACATTGACCAGGAACAGTTAAATGGTTTCAGATCTTGTCCAAAACCATAGGGCCTAGGGCTTTGATATTTGGTATGTAGCAAAATCTAGTGGTCCTCTACCAAGATTGTTCAGATTATTTCCCTGGGGTCAAATATGGCCCCACCCCTAGGGTCACATGGTTTATATAGACTTACATAGGAAAAAACTTTGAAAAACGTCTTGTCCAAAACCACAGGGCCTAGGGCTTTGATATTTTGTATATGACATCATCTAGTGGTCCTCTACTAAGATTGTTCAAATTATTCCCCTAGGGTCAAATATGGCTCCGCCCTGGGGGTCACATGGTTTACATATACTTATATAGGGAAAAACTTTGAAAATCTTGTCCAAACCACAAAGACTATGGCTTTGGTATTTTGTAATGTAGCATCATTTAGTGGTTCTCTACCAAGTTTGTTCAAGTTATCCCTCTCGGGTCAAATATGGCCCCGCCCCAGAGGTCATATGGTTCATATAGACTAATATAGGGAAAAACTTAGAATCTTCATGTCCATAACTTACATCATTCAAATTTGGACCACATGTATAGTTTTGAGTGGCAAGATGAACCTTGACATGAGTTGACCTTGATCTTGACCTATTGACCTACTTTCACATTTCTGTACCTACAGCCTTCAAATTTGGACCACATGCATAGGTTTGTGTACTGAAAAAAACTTTGACATTGTTATTGACCTAGTGACCTACTTTCACATTTTTGAAGGTACAGACTTCAAATTTGGACCACATGCATAGTTTTTTGTTCCAAAATAAAATTTGACCTTGATTTTGAGCTTTCAGATTTGGACCACATACACATTGTTTTGTACCTAAATGAAATTTGACCTTGATTTTGACCTTGAGCTAGTCTTGAAATTTGGAACATTCAAAAATGGCTCAGTGGATGGCACCAAGATCAGTCTGTAATCTCTTGTTAGGTTAATAGGTTAAAGGTTAAGGTCAGATTAAATCAGAATGGTAGAACTTTTGTTTACAGTGAGCATATAATTTCTGTTCCTTGTGCAATTACTGAATGCATCAAGGGGGGCATTTCGTGTTCGACAAGCTCTTGTTACATTGGTGACACAGTCATTCAGTAGAATCATTCTACATGCAACAATTTAGACAAAATGTATACTCTTAAATGTAAATGTCCTTGCCCGAGAAAATGTGCTAAGTTGTCGTTCTAGTCGAGTTGTCCGAATATGTCTATCCGAAAACTTGCTAGTCTGCAGATAAATGCGATGCCTCGTTGGTAAATGCCTGTTGGAAAAATGTAGATTATTGTTCTTAGGTGGGGTAGGTATGGGTTATATCATTAGATAAGTATGTTATGTGGTGCTATTATCTATCTAAAGTAAATGTTGTATCGATTAAAAGTTGTTTTTGCTAAACAGTTGTTGTTGTTTATATTGCAATAACCACAGGAAAGATAACTCGCACACAAGCCAAGATATAAGTATTTAAACATGGTTTAATACACTGACATAACAGTGTAATTGCCAGGCAAAGTCATTTAAGTAATTGTTAGTGGTATACTCTTTCCAGAGGCTGAAAGAATGTTAGTATGGATATAAATTAAAGAAACAAACGATTGTGATTGTTGATATAAATGTCATCTATCACAGTACTCTGCCTAGGGTCAGAAGGTACAACAATCTGATGTAAATGTCAACATTGAAGTTTCTAATTTACTGTCTTGCATTTTAATTTATTAGACATCCTGCATATCCTAGGCCTTGATAGAGAATTTAGCGGCTTATACAAATATAATTTCACATGAGCCACATCAAGCAAAAAGGTAGTCATAGCCTCTATTCCGTCTAAACAGCTGATCGCATGTACTTACATGCTGCCGTTTGACATGAAATAAAAATTTCAGATTTCAATTTAAATCATGTAGTGGAGAACAAGATTTTAATGTAGCAGATTTCATCGATAGATCGCTATATCTTAAGGAATATAGAATTTGATGACACTTTGATCGTTATTTGTTCCGTGACATAAACATGGAGAAGCAAGCATTTTGAAGGAGTGTTCAATTAAAAGCTTTTGAAAAGATTAGAGATGATATAAAAAAAAAAACAAAAAAAAACCCGTAGAATGAAGTACTTGTCTGAAATGAGGCATCATAGCATTCACTCAAATTTAAAAAGGCACACCGCCATGTTAAAACGTCCAAGTGAAGAAGCTAAAATGTTTTACACAGTGAAGTTTGTAAAGGCTTTCCTATTGTTTGTCATGTTACAAATTAGCTTAATATAACTGCAATTCATATAAACAGAATAATAGAGTATTAACGAATTTGCTTACTAAGGAAATAAACTCTTCGTGACAGCACATGGGTTGCACTTGATTGGATGGAAAAGTGGGATAACATTAGTTATGGTTGTGTATATTTCAGCTGAAATATTTTTTTAAAGTTTGAAAAGTTTTCGTTCAGGAAGGTATGTAAAATTGGCAGACTATGCTTAGCTTTATAACAGTTGCATTAATTAAGGTAATAAACCCATTATGGGAATAAGTTGGTTCAATTTTATTACAGTGCAAAAATGCTCAACTGCTAAACAACTGTATTTAACATGGTACCAACATCAAGTTATATCTTGGAAGAAGGGTATTTTAACTTGCAAAATCAGTTTTAAGTGCCTTTCATGTGCACACTTTTTAAATCTGATTCACATTTAATGGGGATGATTGCGCAAAGAACTGGTTCCTGTGGTCTCCTGCTTGCAGCTTAAATAATGATATATAATTTTTGAAAAAAGGTAAGCTTTAACCCTTTACCACACCGATCCGTTTGTCCCCGTATCGATCGATTACCAAACAGATACGTATTGATCCGTGTCTATCGATTACCTGATAAAAACGTATATTATCGAGTTTCGGCCATTTGAACAAAAACGTCTATCCCCGTATCTCATAATCAATTGCTTTATTTTCATTCTTTTCCTGAAGAAACGAATTCCGGATGTTTACTAATGCAAAGTATGGGATTTCGTCATCATTATTTACGTAAAAGATCATGTGGTTACTATTTAAATTTATCGAGTACTTTGCAACCAAAGACACCGGGGTTTTTTCCTACATGTGCACGACGCTACGTCATGGAAAATTACTACGAAAACTTCTAAAAATAACAACCATTTAACACCTAAGTATTTTTAAATGTGTAAGGTCATGAAGGTCACACGTGATATATGCAGAGTTCCCATAAACAACAATTTGTGTTTACGATGGCTTGGAATTTATGGCCTTACATAACAGGAAGTGTTAATCAAAACAGAAGGACCGCGACTTCCAAATATTTTATGACACCCCAAGAGTTAATTGCAGCAGAAGTTACCCGTGGTTTACTGGCGATTGATCATCAAAATTTACGTAATATTATCTAAAAATATTTTTATCTTAGAAATATTTTTAGATAATGTTACGTAATATTTTGCTGATCAAACGTCGGCACATCACGGGTGATTTTCCGCTGCAATTAACTCTTGGGGTGTCATAAAATATTTGGAAGTTGGGGTCCTTCTGTTTTGATTAACACTTCCCGTTATGTAAGGCCATAAATTCCAAGCCATCGTATACACAAATTGTTGTTTAGGGAAATCCGCATATATCACGTGTGACCTTCATGACCTAACACATTTAAAAATACTTAGATGTTAAATGGTTGTTATTCTTAGAACGAGGAAAGTCCTGCGAACCGGCCAGTTGCAAGTAGTTTTCA
The DNA here is from genome assembly GCF_021730395.1 of Mercenaria mercenaria. Classification (NCBI taxonomy): domain Eukaryota; kingdom Metazoa; phylum Mollusca; class Bivalvia; order Venerida; family Veneridae; genus Mercenaria; species Mercenaria mercenaria. The sequence goes on from NC_069374.1 coordinate 39,350,191, forward strand.
CAGTAATTTTCCTTGACGTAGCGTCGTGCACATGTAGGAAAAAACCCCGGTGTCTTTTTTTGCAAAGTACTCAATAAATTTAAATAGTAACCACATGATCTTTTTCGCAAATATTGATGATGAAATCCCATATTTTGCATTAGTAAACATCCGGAATTCTTTTCTTTAGGAAAAGAATGAAAATAAAGCGATTGATTATGAGATACGGGGATAGACGTTTTTGTTCAAATGGCTGATACTCGATAATATACGTTTTTATCAGGTAATCGATAGACACGGGTCAATACGTTTCTGTTTGGTAATCGATAGATACGGTGATAAATGTATCGATGTGGGAAAGGGTTATTGATTATCACTTATCAGTGTTATGTAAAGGAGGTTACTTTGGCTTCTGTTCTGTGTGGTAAAGGGTTAAGGGAGGAAAACCAGAAAATTTATTAATCTAATGTTGCAAACATATAAAATCTCAGTCAGTGTACCAGTTTTAATATTTGAACTATGATTAAAATCATATTCTTGACAGGGGTAAATAGTCCCAAAACAGATTAGACCAGTAGTTCGGGAAACCAATTTTAGCATTTAATATACATATTATGGTCGGCATTGACAAACATTCTAGTGTACAAATAATAATATTTGTTAGCAACTAAACAAGAGTAAGGCTCGAAATGCTAATGTGGCAATCATGTGAATTTTCATGACAAATTCTGTAAATGTTTTTGATATTTTCAGTTTGTCTTTTTATGCCCCCGGCATCTACTGATACGGGAAGCATATAGTGATTGTCCTGTCCATCCGTCCATTCGTCCGGCCGTCCATACGAGGTTAACCAAATGGGACCGTTTCGTCTAGCGTCAATACCCCTTACTAGAATGACTTGATACTAATGCAGATGTAACCTGTGACCATTCCTCATCTTCAGACATCACCTGACCTCAGTTTGACCTTGAACTTGACCTCGTTTTGGACTTAGGTTGCTTTGTATCGACAAGGATGCCACCGGGGGCATCAAACGTTTATTGAATGCAGCTCCTTGTACGCTATGAGTCAACAACAAAAAACAACAGATCTTCCATGCTTCAGTTGCGTTAGAAAAATAAATAAATAAAATAGGGCAACGATTGTAATATAGCATATATAGTAGTGACAGGTCAGATCTTGAAGCCTGCATTATGGTTTTACTATTTAAATACAAACTGTTTCACCATCAATGGTAAATATATAAAATGGATTTGACTAAAGAACTTTAATTAACAGAAATTATTGAATCATTGCTTTTCTTTAATTTTAACTGTTGCATGAAAAAGAACCAGTAACACAAAATTACAACAGAAATGGAGGGCAAGAAATATCATTCAAGGCCTAATTTGTGCGGTAGACAATTCATATCTTGTCATTATGTCAGTCAGTACATCCATAAGTATCATTGTGAAAAAAAATGTATAATGAGTATGTATACAGTTAGTACAGGTTCAAGTAAATGGGCAGCTTAACTGACTTTGCCCTAACGGCAAGAACCTGATAATCTGATAATGCATGATAAAAGATGTAATAGTCATCGTCGTATGAAATAAATTGTATATTAGTAAGTCATGAAGATAAGTCGTCAAGGACTGCAGGTTTCTCAGACAACTTAAATTAGGCTTGTAGTAGAAGTCATTAGAATTTTGGGGGAATCAATTTTTCAAATTTATTGTGGTGGAAAATTCTATGACAGGGCAAGCAGGCGGGCGCATGTTCTTGTAGGATAAGTCAGATTTAATGGTACAATCTTTTGATGGTTGTATGTTGTTGTTATAGTGATGTATTCTGCTAGGTCGGTTGACAGTATATCGAACCATTGGTTGCTTGTCTATTGTTAAAGTGATGCTAACCGCTAGCTCTGTTAACACTTTAGTGTGTTAACCGCTAGGTCAGTTAAATTGTGAAAACCGCTAGGTTGGTTAAAGTGTGTTAACCGCTAGGTCGGTTAAATTTTAATGTGTTAACAGCTAGGTCGGTTAAAGTGTGTTAACCGCTAAGTCCGTTAAAGTGTGTGAACTGCTATGTCAGTTTAAAGTCTGTTAACAGCTAGGTCAGTTTTCAGTGTGTTACCTCTATGTCGGTTAATGGATAGGTCCGTTTACAGTGTGAACTAGGTTTTGCCCATTACTACGTAGCGTAATTCCTAGTTTCACAAGTCCGCAGTCTGCAGTTGCTATTTTAGTCAATTTATTGATGAAAACATGCGCTTGCTTGCTCATCAGTCAGTGGGCCTGATATCATGCAGCCTTTTCTTCCACTTATTTATACTATTGATAATTTGATATACAGTTTTGTTCGATATCTTTGGCGTAACTTGTTTGTATAGAAGTGTTGACCTGGAATAAAGTGCTATTGCTTGTATGCTGTTGTTAGTTATTGCCTTGAGAGGTCCTAAAATAAATCACACTTGGGAGTCTAACACGACAAACTAGTATCAACAGTGTTAGAAAAAAATGGTAACTACTTTTTATGACCCTGCTACGCACCTGGATCGGATGACATCACTGCATGTGCATGGGTTATCGCAAAATAACCGTTGACTGAATAAATTTAATTTACGTCACCTCAATGCAACAAAGTCGTATCTTATTATAAATTTATATAGAGATACGACTTTGTTGTGTTGAGGTGACGTGATGTTCTTCTATGTGTATATAGGTTATTTGCTGGTTGTGTTAGAATACTATATGGAATTGATTCAAACTTAAAATAGTTGTTCCACATCATCACCCACATCATATGACACAGTGTCTGTAACTCTTGCAGCAATATTTCACGAATTATGCCCCCTTATACTTAGAATTTAAGGTTAATTTTGATGCATTTTTACTATATCTCTGTTATTACAGAGAGGATTTGATTAAAATTTAAAATAGTTGTTCAACATCATCACTCACATCATATGACACCAAAGCCATAACTCTCACACCAATATTTCATGAATTATCCCCCTCCCCCTTTTACTTGGAATTTCAGGTTAAAGTTTTGATTATCTTTCACTCTCTCTCAGTTATTACTAAATGGATTTGATTCAAACTTAAAATGGTTGTTCCACATCATCACCCACATCATATGACACAATGTCCATAACTCTTGCAGCAATATTTCATGAATTATGCCCCCTTATACTTAGAATTTAAAGTTAATTTTGATGCATTTTTACTATATCTCTGTTATTACAGAGAGGATTTGATTTGAATTTAAATTAGTTGTTCCACATCATCACTCACCTCGTATGACACCAAAGCCATAACTCTTGCACTAATATTTTATGCATTATTCCCCCTTTTTACTTAGAATTTCAGTTTAAAGTTTTGGTGCACTTTCATTCTATCTCAGTTATTAGTAAATGTATTTGATTCAAACTTGAAATAGTTGTCCCAACTTATCACCCACATCATATGACACAAGGTCCATAATTCTGGCACCAATTTTTAATGAATTATGCCCTCCCCCCCCCCCCCAACCCCCAACCCCCCTCTTTTACTTAGCATTTAAGGTTAATTTTGATGCATTTTCACTATATATCTTATTACAGAGAGGATTTGATTCAAACTTAAAAATAGTTGTTCAACATCATCACTTACATCATAATTATGACACAAGGACCATAACTCTGTCGCCAGTATTTCATGGATTAGCTCCCCTTTTTACTTAGACTTTCAGGTTAAAGTTTTGGTGCACTTTCACTCTATCTCAGTTATTAGTAAATGGATTTGATTCAAACTTAGTAGTTGTTCCACTTCATCACCCACATCATATGACACAAGGTGCATCAATCTTGCACCATTATTTCATGAATTATGCCCCCGTTTTGCTAAGAATTATACTTATTTAATGTCTTAATACACTTTAGCTTTATCTCTCTTATTACTTGATACTTTTGACACAGACTTATAAGCTATTGTCCAATATCTTCATCCACATTGGAGTCATCAAACACTCTAGTGACAGCTTTAGCTTCCGCAGAATGTGCCCAGTTTCACTACCCAGCATTGAAATAGTCGAGCGCACTGTCTCCTGTGACCCTCAAACACCCCCCACCCCCATTATTATTAATAACAGGTACTTTGATTCAAATTTAGTAGTTTACAGTAATAACACCCCACCCCTACTCCTGACTCACTGACTCCCACCTTGGCCACATCTGACCCAAGGTAATATGAATTTCACTGTCAGCAAGTAACAAATGACTGTACAGTGACAGAAGTGGGGGCATACACTGCACCGGCGGAGCACCGCCATCAGTAAAAAATGTTTTATTATCACATTATATGTAGGAGACCAGAGAGAGTTATGGTCCTTGACTTAGTGAAAAATACTCATAAAGTGCTTAAAAGTTTGCATTGCATATATCTTAAAAATACTTTACCTTGGAGTCATGAAAGGATGTAGGAATATTGTAGGGCTGGGACGATTTCAAAATTTTGAAACTGGTTAATCATTTGTATGAAATCGAATCAAACCGGTGTAACGGTCAGATTTTTCCACAGTCAGTTTTTTCCCCGGGGAAAAAAACAACCGGTTGATTTCTTCCCCGGGGAAAAAATCAACTGGTTGTTCCCCCCCCCACCCCACAACCTGGTTGGTTTTTTCCCCCCTAGTTTTTGTGCATAAACAAGGGAGAAAAAAAACAACAAGCAGTTTTTTTCTCCCCCCTGGTTGCTTTTTTCCCCCTCTAATAACTAAGTTTTTGTGCATAAACAAGGGAAAAAAAACAACAACCATTTGATTTTTTCTCCCCCTTGGTTTGTTTCCACCCCCCCTCCCCCTCCCCCCTAGTTTTTATACGCCTGTTTGAAAAACGGGACATGTTATGCGAACGCCCCTGGCGGGCTGATCATGGGCGGGCGGGTGGGCGCCATCCACAGACTTTGTCCGGAGTATATCTTCTACATGCATGGTGGGATTTTGATGAAACTTGGCACAGTTGTTCACCATCAAGAGACGGAGTGTCATGCAAAAGAACCAGGTCCCTAGCTCTAAGGTCAAGGTCACACTTAGAGGTCAAATTCAAGAATGACTTTTTCCGGAGCATATCTTCTTCATGCATGGAGGGATTTTCATGAAAGTTGGCACAATTGTTCACCATCATGAGACGGAGTGTTGTGCACAAGAACCAGGTCCCTAGGTCTAAGGTCAAGGTCACACTTAGAGGTCAAAGGATACAAGAATGAAAACTTTGTCCGGAGCATTTCTTCTTCATGCATGGAGGGATTTTGATATAACTTGGCACAAATGTTCACCACCACAAGGCGGAGTGTCTTGCGCAAGAACCAGGTCCCTAAGTCTAAGGTCAAGGTCACACTTAGAGGTCAAAGGATACAAGAATGAAAACTTTGTCCGGAGCATTTCTTCTTCATGCTTAGAGGGATTTTGATATAACTTGGCACAAATGTTTACCACCACAAGACGAAGTTTCCTGCACAAGAAACAGGTCCCTAGGTCTAAGGTCAAGGTCACACATAGAGGCCAAAGGTCAGATACAAGAATGACTTTGTCCGAAGCATTTCTTCTTCATGCATGGAGGGATTTTGATGTAACTTGGCACAATTATACACCATCATGAGACGAAGTGTCATGCGCAGTTCCCTTCTTTAGAATTACTTCCCTTTGTTGTTACTATAAATAGCTTATATTGTAACTTTTTCATTACTAGTCGTAGGGAAAAATCGAGTCCACTTTTCTGTAGTACAACATGCATGTTACATCCAATTTTGAGGTGTATTTTGACCAATCTCTACCTGGTAAGGATTTTTGTGTGGACGAAGGGAGGCATACAGTTTTTGAACCGTCTGTCAGTCTGTCCGCAATTTTCGCCGGTCTGTCAGTCTGTCCGCAATTTTCGTGTCCGGTCCATATCTTTGTCATCCATGGATGTATTTTCAAATAACTTGGCATGAATGTGTACCACAGTAAGACGACGTGTCGCGCGCAAGACCCAGGTCCGTAGCTCAAAGGTCAAGGTCACACTTCGACGTTAAAGGTCATATTTCATGATAGTGCAATGATGGGCATGTCCGGTCCATATCTTTGTCATTCATGCATGGATTTTAAAATAACTACGCATGAATGTGTAAGACGACGTCTCGTGCGCAAGACCCAGGTCCGTAGGTCAAAGGTCCTAAACTTTAACATCGGCCATAACTATTCATTCATTTGTTTTTTTTAAAGATTAACTTCCCTTAGTTGTTACTATAAATAACTTATATTGTAACTTTTTTATAATTGACCGTAGGGAAAAACCAAGACCACTTTTCTGTGGTACAACATAGATGTTACTTTCCAATTTTAGGTGTATTTTAAGGTATCTCTACCTGGTAAGGAGTTTTTTTGTGGACTTAGAAAAACAAAAGAATTACAGTGATTACTAAACAACCACAAAATTAAAATTCCATCTGCAAATACAGGTGCTAGAGTAAAGAAATTTGCTGTGATGGGCGTATATTGTGACATTCTGGCACTCTTGTTGTGCATTAACAAGGGAGAAAAAACCAACCGGTTGGTATTTTCTCCCCCCTGGTTGGTTTAATATACAGTGAAGGGATAAGAAACTGACTAGTTGGTTCTTTCCCCCCATGTATGTGTATATCTGCATGTCTGAATAATACACGGTGAAGGGGGAAGAAACTGACTAGTTGGTTCTTTCCCCCCATGTATGTGTATATCTGCAAGTCTGAATAATACACGGTGAAAGGGGAAAAAATTGACCAGTTGGTTCTTTCGCCCCTGGTATTTGTATATCTGCATGTTTGAATAATACACGGTGAAGGGGGAAGAAACTGACTAGTTGGTTCTTTGCCCCCTTTTATGTATCTGCATGTCTGAGTAATACACAGTGAAGGGGGAAGAAACTGACTAGTTGGTTCTTTCCCCCCTGGTATGTGTATATCTGCATGTCTGAATAATACACAGTGAAGGGGGAAGAAATTGACTAGTTGGTTCTTTCCCCCGTGGTATGTGTATATCTGCATGTCTTAATAACACACGGTGAAGGGGGAAGAAATTGACTAGTTGGTTCTTTCCCCCGTGGTATGTGTATATCTGCATGTCTGAATAAGACACAGTGAAGGGGGAAGAAACTGACTAGTTGGTTCTTTCCCCCGTGGTATGTGTATATCTGCATGTCTTAATAACACACGGTGAAGGTGGAAGAAACTGACTAGTTGGTTCTTTCCCCCCATGTATGTGTATATCTGCATGTCTGAATAATACACAGTGAAGTGGGAAGAAACTGACTAGTTGGTTCTTTCCCCCGTGGTATGTGTATATCTGCATGTCTGAATAATACACGGTGAAGGGGGAAGAAATTGACTAGTTGGTTCTTTCCTCCGTGGTTTGTGTATATCTGCATGTCTGAATAATACACGGTGAAGGGGGAAGAAATTGACTAGTAAATTCTTTCCTCCCTGGTATGTGTATATCTGCATGTCTGAATAATACACAGTGAAGGGGGAAGAAACTGACTAGTTGGTTCTTTCCCCCCTGGTATGTGTATATCTGCATGTCTGAATAAAACACAGTGAAGGGGGAAGTAATTGACTAGTTGTTTTTTTCTGCCCTTGTATGTATATGCATGTCTGAGTAATACATGGTGAAGGGGGAAGAAAATGACTAGTTGGTTTTTTCCCCACTGGTATTTGTATATCTGCATGTCTGAATAATACACGGTGAAGGGGGAAGTAATTGACTAGTTTGTTTTTCTCCCCTTGTATGTATGTATCTGAATGTCTGAATAATGCACGGTGAAGGGGGAAGAAACTGACTAGTTGGTTTTTTCCCCCCTTGTATGTATGTATATCTGTATGTCTGAATAATATACGGTGAAGGGTGAAGAAACTGACTAGTTGGTTCTTTCCCCCCTTTTATGTATCTGCATGTCTGAGTAATACACAGTGAAGGGGGAAGAAACTGACTAGTTGGTTTTTCCCCCCTGGTATGTGTATATCTGCATGTCTTAATAACACATTGTGAAGGGGGAAGAAATTGACTAGTTGGCCCTTACCCCCCCTGGTATGTGTATATCTGCATGTCTTAATAACACACGGTGAAGGGGGAAGAAATTGACTAGTTGGTTCTTTCCCCCCTGGTATGTGATTATCTGCATGTCTTAATAACACACGGTGGAGGGGGAAGAAATTGACCAGATGGTTCTTTCCCCCCTGGTATGTGTATATCTGCATGTCTTAATAACACACGGTGAAGGGGGAAGAAATTGACTAGTTGGTTCTTTCCCCCCTGGTATTTGTATATCTGCATGTCTGAATAATACACGGTGAAGGGGGATTGACTAGTTGGTTCTTTCCCCCCTCCCCTTGTATATATGTATCTGCATGTCCGAATAATACACGGTGAAGGGGGAAGAAACTGACTAGTTGGTTCTTTCCCGATTTTATGTATCTGCATGTCTGAGTAATACACAGTGATGGGGGAAGAAACTGACTAGTTGGTTTTTTCTTCCCCCTGGTATTTGTATATCTGCATGTCTGAGTAATACACAGTGAAGGGGGAAGAAATTGACTAGTTGGTTCTTTCCCCCCTGGTATGTGTATATCTGCATGTCTGAATAATACAGTGCAGGGGGAAGAAACTGACTACATGTAGTTGGTTTTCCCCCCCTGGTATGTGTATATCTGCATGTCTTAATAACACACGGTGAAGGGGGAAGAAATTGACTAGTTGGTTCTTTCCCCCCAGGTTTGTGTATATCTGAAAGTCTGAATAATACATGGTGAAGGGAGAAGGTTTGTAAATATGATGTTAGTTTGCTGACTGAGGCATAAAACTCGAGCATTTTGCTCATCCCCTTGCGGCCTCGAGCGAGCGGTGTTTTACTGTATATATAATTAACCCCATGTACAAAAGAGGTCATCAGACATTCTGTTGATGCAAAATGTTCTATTTTAGGTATGATTAAGTTTGCAGTCTGTTTTTTCCCCACTAGTTTTTGTGCATCAACAAGGGAGAAAGAAGAACACACTAGGGGGAAGAACCAACCAGTCAGTTTCTTCTCCCTTCACCGCCTATTATTCACACATGTAGACACATACACTTGTACATACTAGGCGGAAAGAACCAACCAGTCAGTTTCTTCTCCCTTCACTGCCTATTATTTCACACATGTAGACACATACACTTGTACATACTAGGGGGGAAAAACCAACCAGTCAGTTTCTTCCCCCTTCACCGCCTGTTATTCACACATGTAGATACATAGACACTAGGGGGAAAGAACCCCCTTTACTGTACATTAATCACACATGTAGATACATACATACTAAGGTGGAGAGAACCAACCTGTCATTTTCTTCCCCCTTTACCGCCTATTATTCACACATGTACATACATACACACTAGGGGGGAAAGAACCAACCAGTCAGTTTCTTCCCCCTTCATCGCCTATTACTCACACATGCAAGTACATACATACTAGGGGGAAAGAACCAACAAGTCAGTTTCTTCCACTTTCACTGTCTATTATTAACATAATTATACTTGCTAAGGGGGAAAGAACCAACCAGTCAGTTTCTTCCTCCATTACTGCCTATTATTCATACATGTAGACACCAGTCAGACTTCTACAAAATTTGTTCAAATCATGACCCCCGGGGTCAAAATTGACCCCGCCCCAGGGGTCACTTGATTTTACATAGGAAAATCTTCAAAAAATTTCTAAAAATAAACCAGAAGGCCTAGATCTTAGATATTTGACATGTAGCATTGCCTAATAGACTTCTACAAAATTTGTTCAAATCATGACCCCCGGGGTCAAATTGACCCCGCCCCATGGGGTTACTTGATTGTACATAGAAAATCTTCAAAATTTTCTAAAAATAAACCAGAAGGCCTAGAGCTTAGATATTTGAATGTAGCATTGCCTAGTGGACCTCTACAAAATTTGTTCAAATCTTGACCCCCCAGGGTCAAATTGACCCAGCCCCAGGGGTTACTTGATTGTACATAGGGAAATCTTCATAAATTTGCTAAAAATAAACCAGAAGGCCTAGATCTTAGATATTTGATATACCTGTATAACATTGCCTAGTAGACCTAAAACTTTGTTCAAATCATGACCCCCTGGGTAAAATTGACCCCGCCCCAGCGGTAACTTAATTGTACATCGGAAAATCTTCAAAAAATTTCTGAAAATAAACCGGAAGGCCTAGAGCTTAGATATTTGACGTGAAGCATTGCCTAGAGGACCTCTACAAAATTTGTTCAAATCATGACCCCCGGCCTCAAATTGGCACCGCCCCAGGGGTTACTTGATTGTACATAGGAAAATCTTCCAAAAAATGTCTAGAAATAAACTCGAAGGCCTAGAGCTTAGATATTTGGTGTGTAGCATTGCCTAGTGGATCTCTACCAAGTTTGTTCAAATCATGACCCCAGGGTCAAGCTTAAATGCAAATCTTCATAGCAACCATTTAACCAGGTGAGCGATATAGGGCCATCATGGCCCTCTTGTATTTTGAGTCTGGGATAAAATGTGGTCTTGTTCTATACCCATGTATAGGTCGCACCGGTCCTTCTTGACTAGAATTTCGGTAAAAAAGGTGCGTCTTATACTCGTACGATGAAGGTATATCTTAAAAAATATTTCACCTAGATTCATGAAACCATGTACTGTGACAAGAAAGCATCTAGTCTTATTGCATGTTTGGTAATTTCAGGTATCAGATGGTAGAATTTATACATCTTGTGCAGTAGATGGTGAGATCAAAGTGTTTGAAGTCAGAGACAACAAGCTGCACTGTATCTATGCATCAGAGACGCTTCACAACATTGCTGGGGACAGCCTCACTATGAGACATGTAAGATCACTGAGTGTCAGGGGAGAAAATATTTATTATGGTGATGATGGAGTTAATCTCAAATCACTCATTTGGAAAAAAGGTAGGATTTGAAGAAATGAAGTAAATTGAAAGATAAACTCAAACCCAATGTATGATTGTAAGTGTGGCTGGTTCATTGTCCACAATCTGTAAAACATCTCCTTCTCTGAAGTTACAAGTCAGAATTACCCCAAACTTGGCATGTAGCATCGTGGCAAGGTTCTGTCCAAAGTGGTTCAAATGGTTCTTGATTTATTTAAGGGGCATATAGAGCTAAAAATAGAGAAAAAAATCTTTAAATGACTTCTCATGAATAGCATTATCATAAGGTCTTCTCTTCATTTTGTTCAAAAGTGGCACTAAGGGTAAAAAATCTTTTAGAAAAAACCTTCAAGTATCAGTTACACTTTACTGGATAGCGTTAATGGACATCCGACGGAAAACAAATATTTCTTGTGTTTCAACATACGTTTTGTTGGAAACTTGTGCATTCACTAGCCTGTTCTTGTACAGTTCATGTTGGTGATGTCCGATGAACCTGATTTGTGGCCGGACACTATCTGACATGCAGGAGTCAACCGGATATGTTCCGAACTTTTGTCGCATGTTCAGCCAAAGATTACTGACAAAGAAAGCATCAAAACTGAAGAATGGCTGTGAAATGGTGTTCCACAGTGTCAAACCAAGGATGTACATCTGGGAAGTTATTGCAAGTGCCTAGCTGTCCAGTATTCTGATGCCTAGCCTGCTTCTAACTTTCTTGTCATCAACATTTTTACTGAAACATCTTCTCCTCCTGAAAGAACAGGTTATTCCCTCCTTCGAAGAAGGAGGGGTATATTGTTTGCAGATGTCGGTCTGTCGATTGGTATGTAGACCAGTTGGTTTCGGGATGATAAATAAGAACGCTTTGGCCTAGGATAGGGAGGTTGGTCATGACCAGCAGATGACCCATATTGATTTTAAGGTCAGTAGGCTAAAGGTCAAGGTCACAGTGACTAGGAACAGTTAAACGAATTCCGGATGATACCTCAACAACGCTTGGGCCTAGGGTCATGGAAGTTGATAGGGAGGTTGGTCATGACCAGCAGATGACTGCTTTTGATTTTGAGGTCAGTAGGTCAAATGTCAAGGTCACTGACCGGTATGTTCTAAATAGTTTCTGGATGATAAGTCAAGAATGCTTTGGCCTAGGATCATGAAAGTTTATAGGAAGGTTGGTCATGATTAGCAGATGACTCCTATTGATTTTAAGGTCAGTAGGTCAAAGGTAAAGATCACAATGACCCGGAACAGTTGAACGGTTTCCGGATGATAACTCAAGAATGCTTGGGTCTAGGCTCATGAAAGTTGATAGGGAGGTTGTTCATGAACAGCAGGTGACCTTTAAAGATTTTGAGTTCAGTAGGTCAAAGGTCAAGGTCACAATGACCTGGAACTATCAAACAGTTTCCGGATGATAAGTCAAGAACGCTTGGGCCTAGGATGATGAAAGTTGAAAGGGAGGTTGGTCATGACCAGCAGATGACCCCTATTTTGAGGTCAGTAGGTCAAAGGTCAAGGTCACAGTGATCCAGAACAGTTAAACCATTTACGGGCGATAACTTGAGAACGCTTTGGCCTAGGATCATGAAACTTAATAGGGAGGTTAATCATGACAAGCAGATGACCTCTATCGATTTTGAGGTCAGTAGGTCATAGGTCAATTTCAAGGTTACCCGGAACAGTTAAACAGTTTCAGGACGATAACTTGAGAACGCTTGGGCTTAGGGTCACGACACTTAATAGGGAGGTTGATCATGACCAGCAGATGACCCCTATTGATTTTAAGGTCAGTAAGTCAAAGGTCAATGTCACATTGACGCAGAACAGTAGAACCTTTTTTGCCAAGCAACTAGAGAATGCTTTGGTTTAAGATCACATTTGTTACAGAGGTCACTTATGACTGGTAAATGACCTATAATTAATGATTTGAGGTCAGTACGTCAAATGTCCAGTGCAAAGTGACCAAATAATTTTTGGCAGACAGACAGACAGACACACGGCCGGACAGGAGTAAACCTATAGTCCCCTCCTGTCTCACCTCATTGAATTTTTGAAGTCATCCGAAAACATTTATTCGTGTTACTTCCATAGGGAATCGACAGAAGGTAATTTCTTGCATGACATACTAGGGACCCTGTGTATACTTCCGGTTTCTAATTTTGTACCGGTATTTTATGAGAGTATATGTCTGTAAAACTAACACGGAATACTTGCATGTAAATGATTCTGAAGCATTCAGTCACATTATATTATCAGGTATGATAGCGAGTCACAGAACCCCCCCCACCCCCCACCCCCACCCTCTAATGGATTAGTACATGCATAGCACAAAGGGTTTGACATTAAATAACATTATATACATACATGATTGATAGAGACACTTCGGTATGTATTTTTAGCTCACCTGTCACGTAGTGACAAGGTGGTCTGTCCACAATTTCTTGTGAACACGATAGAGACCACATTTTGCAATCAATTTTAATGAAACTTGCAAATAACTTGTATTGGCATAATATCTCGGTTCCTTTCGAAAACTGGCCAGATCCCATTATGGGTTCCAGAGTAAAGACCCCTTAAAGGGCCAAAATTTGCTATTTTGGGCTTGTGAACAACAATAGATCTTGGATTACATGATGAATACGGCAGATCCAATCATAGGTTCCAGAGTTATGGCCCATGATTGACCCCTGAAAGACCCCAAAATTCATTCATTTTTACCTTGTAAACACGATAGACAATTTACATTCAATTATAACCACACTTACACACAACTTAAGTCACAATAAGATCTCAGTTCCTTTCGAAAACCGGCTAGATTCTATCATGGGTTCTAGAGTTTCTGCCTATTTCTATTTTGGCTTTTCAGCCGTAATAAAGGTTTTATTTATGCTTTGATTTGATACAAACTTGCACAGATGATCTCAAGGCCAAGTTCGAAACTGGGTTATGTGGGGTCAAAAACTAGGTCACCAGGAAAATCGAAGGAAAAGCTTGTTAACACCCTAGAGGCCACATTTATGACTCTATCTTCATGAAACTTGGTCAGAATGTTTATCTTGATGATTCCTATGCCAGGTTTAAAACTAGGTCATATGGGGTCAAAAACTAGGTAACCCTGTCAAGTTAAAGGGAAAGCTTGTTAACACTCTAAAGGCCATATTAATGACCCTATCTTCATGAAACTTGGTCAGAATGTTCATCTTGATGGTTACTAGGCCAAGTTTGAAACTGGGTCTTGTGGGGTCAAAAACTAGGTCACCCAATTTAATCAAAGGAAATGCTTTTTAACACTCTAGAGGCCATATCTTTGACCCTATCTTCATGAAACTTGGTAAGAATGTTTGTCTTGATGATTCCTTTGCAAAGTCCCAAACTGGTCATGTGTGGTAAAAAACTAGGTCACCACTCAAATAAAGGAAAAGCTTGTAGAAGCTTGTAAAAGCTGTAGAGGTCACATTTATGACCCTATCTTCATGAAACTTGGTCAGAATGTTTATCTTGATGATTCCAAGGCCAAGTTTTACAGATGAGCGATACAGGGTCATCATGACCCTCTTGTTATTTCATTTACACCCTTAAAGGACATAAATCGCATACTTAAGACACAAAATGGAATACAGTGTCAGTTGCTAATAAGAGTTCAGATCAAATATCAAAATTGGCAAGTCTGCATACAGTGAATGTTTTTTACCATTTAGATAAAAAGTAATTTCTTTCAAAAACGCAACAACTATGCAACATCTTACTTACATATATTTATGGAGTATCCATGCTTACTTCAGAAAACAACATGGACTATTGGATTGCAAATCACTTTAAAATGTTATTTACCAGTATCATGACTTGGTCGCATGAATTTCCATGCAATGAGTGTGATCAGTCAACATTTTTTCAGCATTTTAAAAACATTACTTGTCTGTTTCATCTGTTATATCACATATTTATGTTCAACTTACCGTAAAATTTAAATACACACACTGTGTAAAGCAAAATAATTAATTTGAAGATGATTTCTTACCTTCGGCCTGCCAGTTGTTTGATTGGTCGCAACAGGAAGAGTTGCCCTTTAATTGTTTTGAAGCTCATCAATTCCCATATAACAAAGTAACCTGTGGATGGATCTTCATTAAACTTAATAAAAATACTATGGGGCAGTGATGCACACACAAACTTTGTCAAGATCTCTTCAGTAACTGAAGAGTTGTTGCCATTTGATTGTTACATCTTTCGAAATATATTCCGCTCATTCACAAAACAACCTAATTGGCAGGGATATAAATTCACTGAATTGACTTCTTCATCTTACGAAGTTGTGTACATGGTCTTTTAATTTGGGTTTCACACAGCCAGACTAGAATTTTGTGTCTAGTCAAAAAGGACTTAGAATGTTGTTTTGCATGTATCTCAAACAGTTTATGACCTAGGATTATGAACATTTTAGGAATAGTATTTAGCATGTGAATTTGTGCACCTGGGGTTTTGTTTGAGATTTCATTCAGGCAGATCTGAGTTATAGCTCTTGACTTAGTAAAAAATGTGCAGAAAAAGGGCATAAAAGTCTGTGTCGCAAGAATCTTAAAACATACCTTACCTAGATAGAAATATTATTCATCATGTGAAGTTGTACACCTGGTGTTCTGCTTGGATTTCACTTGGCAAGACTAATTATGGTCATTAAAAATATACATAAAGTGCCTAAAAGTTTGTGTTGCATATATCTCAAAAATATTTGACCTAGAGTCATGAAACCATGTAGGAATATTATTCAGGATGTGACTAGGGTTATTGTCCTTTACTTAGAGGAAAATACACATGAAGTGCTTAAAAGCCTTTCTGCATATATCTTATATAAAAATATTTCACCTAGATTCATGAAACCTTGTAGGAATATTATTCAGCATGTGAATTGGTGCACCTGAATTTTGTATTGGATTCCACTGTGCAAGATCAGAGTTATGGCTGTCAACTTAATCAAAAATGTTCATTAAAGGTATAAGTTTGTGTCCCATTTTTCGCAAGATGTACCTGACCTAGAGTCCAGAAAACATTAGAGGATTGTTATGTAGCAGGTGAAGTTGTGCACCTGGTGTACTGTTTGTGATTTCACTCAGCCAGACCAGAGTTATGGTCCTTGACTTAGTGAAAAATACACATAAAGTGTTTAAATGTTTGTGTTGTATATTTCTTGAAACCATTCACAGTAACAGAAAGTTGGGAGTACCAGTGTCCTGTTGACAAATGTCTAGTGTTCAAATAGGGTGTTTGGCACTTTATGGTGCCACTAGAGCTAAAATTAGAAATACAGTCAAATACCGTTACCTCGATATTCCAGGGACTGCAAAAATTGCATCGACATATCCGAAGTTCGACCTAACGATATCGACTATCTGGGACTACATTTTGTATCTGTGTAGGACGTCTGTATTGTCATTATATCCCATGCTTCTTTCAGTGGGTTCAGTAGGAAAGAAATAGTATAAAACATAAATACGATCTTAATTTTATTGACAAATAAAATATCTTAATTCGGTTGGTTACCAGGTCCTTCCCCATTAACAACATGCCCGGTAGAGTTGCTAGTTATCCCCCGGGCTGGTTACTGGGTCCTTCCCTAAACAAGTCTGAATGCAGCGGTAATGTTCCTGGTTGAGTAGTCATTTTGACTGTGCTTCGATAACAAAATTTTCGGAGTTAAATACGCATATTGTTACTCAATCCTAAATGGCAGATTTTTATTCCGTCAAACAGAAATATAGTTGGTCCAAATTAATTGTTATATTGGAAAACAGCTTGCCCGCTTGCACGCTGTTTTAAAAGACTAATTACTGGGAATTAAATGCAAACTTGCTGACATTTAACTTGGGTAGCAAACAAAACAAACACACAAACTAACTTGATTATAATTAATACATCGCCGGACAACAATAGGTTGATTTTCACGCCTTACAAAAAACATGGATATTTCTTGACAAGCTGTGATATCGACGAAACCAGGTGTACAGGTGTACAGGTAAGTTGAAGGGACTTAAAAATCTCATCGAGCTAAGCAAAATATCGAGCTAATAATATTGAGGTAATGATAAAAATAACATTAAAATATATAGAGAAAATTCGGGACCGACGAAAACATCGTGCTAACCGGAGTATCGAGCTAACCGATATCGAGGTAACGATATTCGACTGTACATTAAAAAAAACACTTTTTCTTCTGAACCACTTGATGGTTCTTCATTACAAGGTCCTCTCCCAATTTTGTTCAGATGGATCCAGACCCTTTTAGGGTCTGCAACAACTACGTATAAAAATACCTTTTAACAATTTCTTCTCAATAACCACTAAATGGATCTTCATCAAACTTGATCTTGGGCTTCTTTGCAAGTACCTTTCCCAAATTTGTTCAAATGGGGGCGTTTCGACATTTTAGGAGTCACTAAGACTAACTATAGAAATACCTTCGAACAACTTCTTCTTTAAACGCTGTGATTGATCTCCACATGATGGATATTCATTACTTGGTCTGTAGCTTCATTGTAAGATCTTCTTCCCAATTTATTATACGCCTGTTTGAAAAACGGGACGTATTATGGGAACGCCCCTGGCAGGCGGGATGGGCGGGCCGGCGGTGTCCACAGACTTTGTCCGGAGCATATCTTCTTCATGTATGGAGGGATTTTGATGAAACTTGGCACAGTTGTCCACCATCATGAGACAGAGTGTCATGCGCAAGAACCATGTCCCTTGGTCTTAAGGTGAAGGTCACACTTAGAGGTCAAAGGATACAAGAATGAAAACTTTATCCGGAGCATTTCTTCGTCATGCATGGAGGGATTTTGATATAACTTGGCACAAATATTCACCGCCATGAGACGGAGTGTTTTGCACAAGAACCAGGTCCCTAGGTCTAAGGTCAAGGTCACAGAGGCCAAAGGTCAGATGTAAGAATGACTTTGTCTGGAGCATTTCTTCTTCATGCGTGGAGGGATTTTGATGTAACTTGGCACAATTGTACACCATCTTGAGACGGAGTGTCCCTTGTTTAGAATTACTTCCCTTTGTTGTTACTATAAATAGCTTATATTGTAACTTTTTCATTACTTGTCTTAGGGAAAAATCGAGACCACTTTTCTGTAGTACAACATGCATGTTACATCCAATTTTGAGGTGTATTTTGACCTATCTCTACCTGGTAAGGATTTTTGTGTAGACTTAGAATTTGGGGTGGTGTGGGGGGTGGGGAGGGGGGATTTTTTTTTTTTAGCTCACCTGTCACAAAGTGACAAGGTGAGCTTTTGTGATCGCGCTGTGTCCGTCGTCCGTCGTCCGTCTGTGCGTGCGTCCGTTCGTAAACTTTTGCTTGTGACCACTCTAGAGGTCACATATTTCATGGGATCTTTATGAAAATTGGTCAGAATGTTCATGTTGATGATATCTAGGTCAAGTTCGAAATTGGGTCATGTGCCATCAAAAACTAGGTCAGTAGGTCTAAAAATAGAAAAACCTTGTGACCTCTCTAGAGGCCATATATTTCACAAGATCTTCATGAAAATTGCTCAGAATGTTCACCTTGATGATATCTAGGTCAAGTTTGAAACTGGGTCACGTGCCTTAAAAAACTAGGTCAGTAGGTCTAAAAATAGAAAAACCTTGTGACCTCTCTAGAGGCCATATATTTCACAAGATCTTCATGAAAATTGGTCAGAACATTCACCTTGATGATATCTAGGTCAAGCTCGAAACTGGATCACGTGCCATCAAAAACTAGGTCAGTAGGTCTAAAAAAAGAAAAACCTTGTGACCTTTCTAGAGGCCATATTTTTCATGGGATCTTCATGAAAATTGATCAGAACATTCACCATGATGATATCTAGATCAAGTTCGAAACTGGGTCATGTGCCGTCAAAAACTAGGTCAGTAGGTCTAATAATAGAAAAACCTTGTGACCTCTCTAAAGGCCATATTTTTCATGGGATCTGTATGAAAGTTGGTCTGAATGTTCATCTTGATGATATCTAGGTCAAGTTCGAAACTGGGTCACGTCCGGTCAAAAACTAGGTCAGTAGGTCTAAAAATAGAAAAAGTTTGTGACCTCTCTAGAGGCCATATATTTCATGAGATCTTCATGAAAATTGGTCAGAATGTTCACCTTGATGATATCTAGGTCAAGTTCGAAAGTGGGTCACGTGCCTTCAAAAACTAGGTCAGTAGGTCAAATAATAGAAAAACCTTGTGACCTCTCTAGAGGCCATATTTTTCATGGGATCTGTATGAAAGTTGGTCTGAATGTTCGTCTTGATGATATCTAGGTCAAGTTCGAAAGTGGGTCATGTGCCGTCAAAAACTAGGTCAGTAGGTCAGATAATGGAAAAACTTTGTGACCTCTCTAAAGGCCATATTTTTCATGGGATCTGTATGAAAATTGGTCTGAATGTTCATCTTGATGATATCTAGTCAAGTTCGAAACAGGGTCATGTGCGGTCAAAAACTAGGTCAGTAGGTCTAAAAATAGAAAAACCTTGTGACCCCTCTAGAGGCCATACTTGTGAATGGATCTCCATAAAAATTGGTCAGAATGTTCACCTTGATGATATCTAGATCAAGTTTGAAACTGGGTCACGTGCCTTAAAAAACTAGGTCAGTAGGTCAAATAATAAAAAAACCTTGTGACCTCTCTAGAGGCCATACTTTTCATGGGATCTGTATGAAAGTTGGTCTGAATGTTCCTCTTGATGATATCTAGGTCAAGTTTGAAACTGTGTCAACTGCGGTCAAAAACTAGGTCAGTAGGTCTAAAATTATTAAAATCTTTTGACCTCTCTAGAGGCCATATTTTTCAATGGATCTTCATGAAAATTGATCTGAATGTTCACCTTGATGATATCTAGGTCAGTTTCGAAACTGGGTCATGTGCGGTCAAAAAGTAGGCCAGTAGGTATAAAGATAGAAAAACATTGTGACCTCTCTAGAGGCCATGTTTTTCATGAGATCTTCATGACAATAGTGAAAATGTTCACCTTGATGATATCTAGATAAAGGTCAAAACAGGGTCACGTACCTTCTAAAACTAGGTCAATAGGTCAAATAATAGAAAAACCTTGTGACCTCTCTAGAGACCGTATTTTTCAATGGATCTTCATGAAAATTGGTCAGAATTTTTATCTTGATAATATCTAGGTCAAGTTCAAAACTGGGTCACATGAGCTGAAAAACTAGGTCACTATGTCAAATAATAGAAAAAACGACGTCATACTCAAAACTGGGTCATGTGGGAAGAGGTGAGCGATTCAGGACCATCATGGTCCTCTTGTTTTAAGATTAACTTCCCTTAGTTGTTACTATAAATAACTTGTATTGTAACTTTTTTATAATTGACCGTAGGGAAAACCAAAGACCACTTTTCTGTGGTACAACATAGATGCTACTTTCAAATTTTAAGTGTATTTTATGGTGTCTCTACCTGGTAAGGAGTTTTTTGCGGATTTAGAAAAATAAAAGAATTGCTACAGAATCACAGAATTAAAATTCCATTTGCAAATACAGGTGCTAGTGTAAAGAAATTTGCTATGACAAGCGTATATTGTGACAATCTGGCACTCTTGTTCAAATTGGGACACTTGGCCCCTTTTAGGTGCTACTAGAGCTGAAAATAGAAATACCTAAAACAACTTTTTCTCATGAACTGCTGGATGCAGATAAGCACCTAAAGAGACCTTCCAAAACACCCACAGCCTGCTCTATATTTTTTGCACTCAATTTTAAACCCCTTAGTGTTTGAACTGTTTGCCGTCTGACACACTAGTCTATGTAAACAACTTCTGCTGCCTCTGAAACTTTAAACCTGGAGCATATTATGGTCCTCTTCCAAAATTGCACATTTTCTAGCCTGTTTTAGTTCTGAAACCTAGTTGAATGATCTAGGGCAGTCATGGCCCTCTTATTATTTGAGTCTATGAAATGGCAATTATTCTTTTTCAAAGGACTAGTAAAAAAGTTAGCCAATCACAAAGAAGAGTTTGGAATGACAGATGCTATATATTGCCATGGTAACTTGATGATGACCTCAGCATATGACCTTGACAATGGGCATGGATATATTAACGGTAGGTGCAACGTTACGATAATTCATATAGATTATTAGTTCCGTACTGGTTGAAAACCAGTTTTGGAGACTATAGAATTGCGCTTTTCTGTCCATCATTCCGTCTGTTAGTCTGCAATTTCATGTCTGGTCTATAACTCTGTCATTCATCAAGGGATTTTAATATTACTTGGCACAAATTTTCCCAATGATGAGATGATGTGTCATGCGCAAGACCCAGACCCCTAGCTCATTTGGAGGTCAAAGGTCAACAGGGCTTCTTTCCTGTCCTGTCGGTAACTCAATAATTCATGAAGGGATTTTGATACTACTTGGCACAAATGTGTCCCATAATAAGATGATGTGTCATGCACAACTTTCAGACCCCTTAAAGGTCAAAGCCACACTTGGCAGTCAAATGTTAACATGGCATGAACAGGGTCTGTTTTGTGTTCAACCCAGAACTTTCTCATCCACCAAGGGATTACAGTGGTACTTGGCATAAATGTTCCCCATAATCAGACAATGTGTCATGCATAACACCTAGAACTCTAGCTCAAAAGTCAAGGTCACACCTGGAGTTCAAAGGTCATAGTGTTTTTTTCCTGTTCGGTCTGTAACCCAATAATCCATATTACTTGGCCCAAATGTTCCCCAGATTAAGGTGATGTATCATGCACAACACCCAGACCCCAATCTCAAAGGTCAAGGTTATGCTTAGAGGTCAAACGTCAGTAAAGTTTTTTCCTGTCTGGTCCATAACTTTGTCATCCATTAAGGAATTTTAATATTACTTGACACAAATGTTCCCAATTATGAGACATGTCTTGCCAAAATCCATAGACCTCAAAGGTTAAGGTCACATTTGGAGGTCGAAGGTCATTAGAGTTTTTTCCTGTCTGGTCCATAACTCTGTCAACCATTAAGGGACTTTAATATTACTTGACACAAATGTTCCCAAAAATGAGATAATGTGTTGTATGCAATTATTATACCCAGACCCCTAGTGCAGAGGTCTAGGTCACATTTGAAGGTCAAATGTCAACATTGATCTTTTCCTGTCAGGTCTGTGAAATATCTTAATATAAACTCATGTGTCATACTTACCCAATTAAAAAGAATTTTTGTGTAATTTCTTCAGAATTACTTCCCTTTAATATGATGATTCCTTTCATTTTTCTCATATTTTCCCTCAAATATCAAAATGAAATGTTATCAAAATTGAAATTAAATACTTTTTATATTTACAGATGTTACTATTAATCAACAACTGGAGATTTTTATATATGCTAATTTAATCCAAACATTGTGTTGTAACATATTGTATATATAGTACAATATTTTTTATGCATCATTGACAGACAGCAGATAATTATGTTATACTGCAGTAGAGAAAATTAGTTGCCTTTCAGTAGGGGACTTTGTATTGCATGGCAATACTTCATTCGCTTGTTATCATTTTTTTTCCTGCATGGCCACAATATATTTTATGTTATAGTTACTTATTTTCCATTGTTAGCCCACCATCATCAGATGGTGGGCTATTCAAATCACTCTGCGTCCGTGGTCCGTCCGTCCGTCCGTCAACAATTTCTCGTTATCACATCTCCTCAGAAACTACTGGGGAGATTTTGACCAAACTTTGTCAGAATGATGTATTGATACTCTAGTTGTGTCCCCCTGAAAATCAGACTAGTTCAACAATTATTGAGTGAGTTATGGCCCTTTGTTTGTTTTTATAATTTACATAGATTTATATAGGGAAAAAATTTGAAAATCTTCTTGTCCAAAACCACAGAGCCTAGGGCTTTGATATTTGGTATGAAACATCATCTAGTGGTCCTCTACAAAGAGAATTTAAGTTATATCCCTGGGGTCAAATATGGCCCCACCCCGAGGTCACATGGTTTATATAGACTTATATAGGGAAAAGCTTCGAAAAACCTCTTGTCCAAAACCACAGGGCCTAGGGCTTTGATATTTTGCATGTGACATCATCTAGTGGTCTTCTACTAAGATTGTTCAAATTATCCCCCTAGGGTCAAATATGGCCCCACCCTGGGGGTCACATGATTTATGTAGACTTATATAGGGAAAAACTTTGAAAATCTTCTTGTCCAAACCACAAAGCCTAGGGCTTTGATATTTGTTATGTAGCATCATCTAGTGGTTGTCTACCAAGTTTGTTCAAATTATCCCCCTAGGGTCAAATATGGCCCTGCCCCCGGGGGTCACATGGTTCATATAGACTTATATAGGGAAAAGCTTTTAAAATCTTCTTGTCAATAACCTACAACGTTCAAATTTGGACCACATGTATAGTTTTGAGGGGCAAGATGAACATTGACATGAGTTGACCTTGATTTTGACCTAGTGACCTACTTTCACATTTCTGTAGCTACAGCCTTCAAATTTGGACCACATGCATAGTTTTGTGCACCAGAAAAAACTTTGACCTTGATATTGACCTAGTGACCTACTTTCACATTTTTGAAGGTACAGGCTTCAAATTTGGACCACATGCATAGTTTTGTGTTCCGAAATGAAATTTGACCTTGATTTTGACCTAGTGACCTACTTTCACATTTCTCAAGCTACAGCCTTCAAATTTGGACCACATGCATAGTTTTGTGTACCGAAAAGAACTTTGACTTTGACATTGACCTAGTGACCTACTTTCACATTTCTCAAGCTACAACCTTCAACTTTGGACCACATGCATAGTTTTGTGTACTGAAAAACACTTTGACCTTGACATTGACCTAGTGACCTACTTTCACATTTTTGAAGGTACAGGCTTCAAATTTGGACCACATGCATAGTTTTGTGTTCCGAAATAAAATTTGACCTTGATTTTGACCTAGTGACCTACTTTCACATTTCTCAAGGTACAGCCTTCAAATTTGGACCACGTGCATAGTTTTGTGTACCGAAATGAATTTTGATCTTGAGATTGACCTAGTGACCTACTTTCACATTTCTCAAGCTACAGCTTTCAAATTTGGACCACATGCATGGGCCACATGCACAGTGATGTGTACTGAAATGAAATTTGACCTTGAGCTAGTCTTGAAATTCGGAACAATCAAAAATGGCTCAATGGTGGGTGCCAAGATCACTCTGTGATCTCTTGTTTATATTTGTGGAATAAAGTTTTGGACTGTATGGGCTGGGTCTCATGGCTGTATGTGACACACCATGATATTTTGGGTCCAAAGTCCGTGTTATGTCATTCGAGAAAAACTTGATTGAAGTTGTGTCACAGAAATTGATGGAGTTCAACACGTGTTTGCATAAATAATAATAATAACTTTATTTTCTGAAGGTTACATACTAAGTGTACAAATACAGATATTATACAACTTATTTCCAGTATGGCCTTCAACTTATATACATTCACACATACACACAATCATACAGTCAATTTATAATTAAACATTTATACAAAAATACACATATCAGAATTACTTAAATTTTCTCGACAAACTCATCTCAAATTAAAGAAGTCTTAAATAAACGTAATGTAACAATAACTATGTTTTAAAAGAATTACCATGCGTCACAAAGATTATACATGACAATTAAGATGTGCAAAAAAGAAAGTCTGTCCCATAAAATAATAAATAGTTCCAGATTTGAATAATAAGATAATATGAATATTATTATTATTGGAAACGAATACAGTAACATCAATTCAACAAAATTCTTGTAATTACAAGTAATTAATTGCTAAAAACTATTGTAACAAGAGAAAATTCTTTAAATCATGCTTGAAAGCAGTTACATTATTATTATGAAGTTTAATGTAAGAAGGAAGTGAATTCCATATGTGTGCAGCTTTGTAGCTAAATGTTTGTTTCAGGTAGTTCGTTTTAGGTTTAACAATAGAAAGATCCATGTTTTCGGTTGAGCGCAGACTGTAATGATCATTATGAACAAAATGTAGTAAATCTGAAATGTATATACAATTTGTACACTAATAACGAAATATGGTATTTGCACCTGTTCTCAAAAGATAGAAGTTTTGAATTTCTTAATACTTCATCAAAGTTGCTACACTTTGATTTCGTAATTATTTTTATAGCGCGTCTCTGCAAAGATGTAATTTTATCAGTGTCCGATTTGTGACAAAGTCCCCAGACATTGCAACAATATTCCATGGTTGACATAATATATGCATTGTAATACAATAGTTTCATCTCATCTGTTAAGAAAAATGCAATTCTTCTATAGCAATTTTTGAGTTTAGTTTATTGGCCACGGTACTAACATGGGATTGCTAAGACAGAGTTTCATCGATATATACACCGAGAACTTTCTGACACTTCACGTTTTCAATGACCGAACTGTCTAAAATTAACTCAAGTTTTTAGCTCACCTGTCACAAAGTGACAAGGTGAGCTTTTGTGATCGCGTGGCGTCCGTCGTCCGTTGTCCGT
Source organism: Mercenaria mercenaria (assembly GCF_021730395.1). NCBI lineage: Eukaryota > Metazoa > Mollusca > Bivalvia > Venerida > Veneridae > Mercenaria > Mercenaria mercenaria. The sequence goes on from NC_069374.1 coordinate 39,375,609, forward strand.
CCGTCCGTGCGTGCGTGCGTTCGTGCGTGCGTCCCTAAACTTTTGCTTGTGACCACTCTAGAGGTCACATTTTTCATGGGATCTTTATGAAAGTTGGTCAGAATGTTCACCTTGATGATATCTAGGTCAAGTTCGAAACTGGGTCACGTGCCATCAAAAACTAGGTCAGTAGGTCTAAAAATAGAAAAACCTTGTGACCTCTCTAGAGGCCATATATTTCACAAGATCTTCATGAAAATTGGTCAGAATGTTCACCTTGATGATATCTAGGTCAAGTTCGAAACTGGGTCACGTGGGGTCAAAAACTAGGTCAGTAGGTCTAAAAATAGAAAAACCTTGTGACCTCTCTAGAGGCCATATTTTTCATGAGATCCCCATGAATATTGGTCAGAATGTTCACCTTGATGATATCTAGGTCAAGTTTGAAACTGGGTCACGTGGGGTCAAAAACTAGGTCATTAGGTCTAAAAATAGAAAAACCTTTTGACCTCTCTAGAGGCTATATTTCTCAATGGATCTTCATGAAAATTGGTCAGAATGTTCACCTTGATGATATCTAGGTCAGGTTCGAAACTGGGTCACGTGGGGGTAAAAACTAGGTCAGTAGATCTAAAAATAGAAAAACCTTGTGACCTCTCTAGAGGCCATATTTTTCATGAGATCTTCATGAATATTGGTCAGAATGTTCACCTTGATGATATCTAGGTCAAGTTTGATACTGGGTTATGTTGGATCAAAAACTAGGTCAGTAGGTCTAAAAATAGAAAAACCTTGTGACCTCTCTAGAGGCCATATTTTTCAATGGATCTTCATGAAAATTGGTCAGAATGTACACCTTGATGATATCTAGGTCAAGTTCAAAACTGGGTCACGTGCGGTCAAAAACTAGGTCAGTAGGTCTAAAAATAGAAAAACCTTGTGACCTCTCTAGAGGCCATATTTTTCAATGGATCTTCAGGACAATTGGTCAGAATGTTCACCTTGATGATATCTAGATCAAGTTCGAAACTGGGTCATGTGGGGTTAAAAACTAGGTCAGTAGATCTAAAAATAAAAAAACCTTGTGACCTCTCTAGAGGCCATATTTTTCATGAGATCTTCATGAATATTGGTCAGAATGTTCACCTTGATGATATCTAGGTCAGGTTCGAAACTGGGTCATGTGGGGTCAAAAACTAGGTCAGTAGGTCTAAAAATAGAAAAACCTTGTGACCTCTCTAGAGGCCATATTTCTCTATGGATCTTCATGAAAACTGGTGAGAATGTTCAACTTGATGATATCTAGATCAGGTTCGTAACTGGGTCATGTGCGGTCAAAAACTAGGTCAGTAGGTCGAAAAATAGAAAAACCTTGTGACCTCTCTAGAGGCCATATTTTTCACGAGATCTTCATGAAAATTGGTGAGAATGTTCACCTTGATGATATCTAGGTCAGGTTTAAAAGTGGGTCACGTGCCTTCAAAAACTAGGTCATTAGGTCAAATAATAGAAAAAGCTTGTGACCTCTCTAGAGGCCATATTTTTCAATGGATCTTCATGAAAGTTGGTCAGAATTTTTTATCTTGATGATATTTAGGTCACATGTGCTCAAAAACTAGGTCACTATGTCAAATAATAGAAATAACGACGTCATACTCAGTTCAACACTGGGTCATGTGGGGATAGGTGAGCGATTCAGGACCATCATGGTCCTCTTGTTTAGTATGTTTTATTTTGACTCTAGTGCTCAATACCAAATGCATTTTTGTTTAGTATTGGCATGATAAAGTATCGAAGAGGAAAACAGTATTTATCACATGTATTTTAACATTTCCTTGTTTTGCCATTTCATCTCTCAAATGATTGATAATTTATCACCCTTTGAATCAACCCATCATTGTATACATAGAAGGTCATGGAGAAAACAAAACTACAAAGAGTTATTGTGCCTCCACTATGAGTGGTGGGGACATATAGATTTGGTCTTGTCCATGCGTCTGTCCGTCTGTCCAAAAAAAGTTTGTGAGGGGCCTAGCTCAAAAAATATTTGATATAAATTGAAGAAACCATGTGTTTCGATAAAGGGGGAAAACTTTGAAGGTTTGTAATAAAATAATTTTGATAAAACATAGCACTGAAGATTAAGCAGAACCCAATGACAGACATTTTTGCAGGACCCTCTTATTCAGCTTAATCAAACTATACTGTGTAAGTAGATATATTTTACATGTTATCATTGCATCAACAAAACATTTTGTTAATCCCCTGCCACGAGTGGTGGTGGGTTATAGGAATGGTCTCCGTCCCTCCTTCCGTCTTCCGTCCTTCCGTAACATTTTGTGTCCGCTCTGTATGTCCTTGAAGGATTTTCATGAAACTTGGGTCAAATGATTACCTCATCAAGACGATGTGCAGAACCTATGAGTCAGCCATGTTGGCTCAAGGTCAAGGTCACAACTCAAGGTCAAAAGTTTGAGCCTTCTATTTTGTGTCCGCTCTATATCTCCTAAACCCCTTGAAGGATAATCATGAAACTTAAGTCAAATGATATTCTCATCAAGATGATGTGCAGAACCCATGAATCAGCCATGTTGGCTCAAGGTCAAAGGTTTGAGCCTTCCATTTCATGTCCACTCTGTATCTCCTAAACCCCTTGAAGGATAATCATGAAATTTGGACCAAATGATCACCTCATCATGACGATGTGCATAACCCAAGAGTCAGCCATGTTGGCTCAAGGTCAAGGTCACAACTCGAGGTCAAAGGTTTGAGCCTATTTCATGTCTGTTCTGTATCTCCTAAACCCCTTGAAGGATAATCGTGAAACTTGGATCAAAGGATCACCTCATCAAGACGATTTGCAGAACCCATGAGTCAGCCATGGTGGCTCAAGGTCAAGGTCACAACTCAAAGTGAAAGGTTTGAGCCACTAACCATAACAGCGGCAGGGGACATAGCTGTCTTTTAGACTGCCTTGTTACCACACAAAGCTGCGTTAAAATGACAGAGCTGTAATGCAAAGTCCAGACCCGTAGCTCAAAGGTCAAGGCCACAATTGGAAGTCAAAAGGTGAGCAGGGCTTTTTCATGTCTGGTTCATAACTCTACCATCCATAAAGGGATATTTATATATACTCCGCACAAGTGTACCCCATGATAAGACAATGTGTCATGCACAACTTTCAGACCCATAGCTTTAAGGTCAAGGTCACACTTGGCAGTTGATTGTTAACATGGCATATTAACAGGGTCTGTTTCGTGTCTGGTTCAGAACTCTGTCATCCATCAAGGGATTACAATTTTACTTGGCATAAATGTTCCCCATGATGAGACGACATGTCATGCATGAATTCCAGACCCTACACTTGGAGATCAAAGGTCAATAGGGTTTTTTTCCTGTCTGATCTATAACTTTGTCATGCAAAACAGGATTTGAATATCAGTTGGCATAAATACTCCACTGGATGAGACAAAATCCAGACCCTTAGCTGAACGGTCAAGGTCACACTTGGAAATAAAAGGGCTATTTCCTTTCCGGTCTGTATCTAAACAATCCTTAAAAGGATTTTAATATTATTGTTATAACTCTGCCAGGGATGAAAGGTTTTTAGCTCACCTGTCACAAAGTGACAAGGTGAGCTTTTGTGATCGCGCGGTGTCCGTCGTCCGTCCGTCCGTCCGTAAACTTTTGCTTGTGACCACTCTAGAGGTCACATTTTTCATGGGATCTTTATGAAAGTTGGTCAGAATGTTCATCTTGATATTATCTAGGTCCAGTTCGAAACTGGGTCACGTGCCATCAAAAACTAGGTCAGTAGGTCTAAAAATAGAAAAACCTTGTGACCTCTCTAGAGGCCATATATTTCACAAGATCTTCATGAAAATTGGTCAGAACGTTCACCTTGATGATATCTAGGTCAAGTTCGAAACTGGGTCACGTGCGGTCAAAAACTAGGTCAGTAGGTCTAAAAATAGAAAAACCTTGTGACCTCTCTAGAGGCCATATATTTCATGAGATCTTCATGAAAATTGGGAAGAATGTTTACCTTGATGATATCTAGTTCAGGTTCGAAAGTGGGTCACGTGCCGTCAAAAACTAGGTCAGTAGGTCAAATAATAGAAAAACCTTGTGACCTCTCTAGAAGCCATATTTTTCATGGGCTCTGTATGAAAGTTGGTCTGATATTCACCTTGATGATATCTAGGTCAAGTTCGAAACTGGGTCACATGCGGTCAAAAACTAGGTCAGTAGGTCTAAGAATAGAAAAACCTTGTGACCTCTCTAGAGGCCATATATTTCATGAGATCTTCATGAAAATTGGTCAGAATGTTCACCTTGATGATATCTAGGTCAAGTTCGAAACTGGGTCACGTGCAGTCAAAAACTAGGTCAGTAGGTCTAAAAATAGAAAAACCTTGTGACCTCTCTAGAGGCCATATATTTCATGAGATCTTCATGAAAATTGGGAAGAATGTTTACCTTGATGATATCTAGTTCAAGTTCGAAAGTGGGTCACGTGCCGTCAAAAACTAGGTCAGTAGGTCAAATAATAGAAAAACCTTGTGACCTCTCTAGAAGCCATATTTTTCATGGGATCTGTATGAAAGTTGGTCTGATATTCACCTTGATGATATCTAGGTCAAGTTCGAAACTGGGTCACGTGCGGTCAAAAAATAGGTCAGTAGGTCTAAAAATAGAAAAACCTTGTGACCTCTCTAGAGGCCATATATTTCATGAGATCTTTATGAAAATTGGTCAGAACGTTCACCTTGATGATATCTAGGTCAGTTTCGAAACTGGGCCACGTGCCATCAAAAACTAGGTCAGTAGGTCAAATAATAGAAAAACCTTGTGACCTCTCTAGAGGCCATAGTTTTCATGGGATCTGTATAAAAATTGGTCTGAATGTTCATCTTGATGATATCTAGGTAAAGTTGGAAACAGGGTCATGTGCGGTCAAAAACTAGGTCAGTAGGTCTAAAAATAGAAAAACCTTGTGACCTCTCTAGAGGCCATACTTGTGAATGGATCTCCATAAAAATTGGTCAGAATGTTCACCTTGATGATATCTCGGTCAAGTTTGAAACTGGGTCATGTGCCTTAAAAAACTAGGTCAGTAGGTCAAATAATAAAAAAAACCTTGTGACCTCTCTAGAGGCCATACTTTTTATGGGATCTGTATGAAAGTTGGTCTGAATGTTCATCTTGATGATATCTAGGTCAAGTTCGAAACAGGGTCATGTGCGGTAAAAAACTAGGTCAGTAGGTCTAAAATTATTAAAATCTTTTGACCTCTCTAGAGGCCATATTTTTCAATGGATCTTCATGAAAATTGATCTGAATGTTTACCTTGATGATATCTAGGTCAGTTTCGAAACTGGGTCACGTGCGGTCAAAAACTAGGCCTGTAGGTATAAAAATAGAAAAACCTTGTGACCTCTCTAGAGGCCATATTTTTCATGAGATCTTCATGAAAGTTAGTGAGAATGTTCACCTTGATGATATCTAGATAAAGTTCAAAACAGGGTCACGTACCTTCGAAAACTAGGTCAATAGGTCAGATAATAGAAAAACCTTGTGACCTCTCTAGAGACCATATTTTTCAATGGATCTTCATGAAAATTTGTCAGAATTTTTATCTTGATAATATCTAGGTGAAGTTCAAAACTGGGTCACATGAGCTCAGAAACTAGGTCACTATGTCAAATAATAGAAAAAACGATGTCATACTCAAAACTGGGTCATGTGGGAAGAGGTGAGCGATTCAGGACCATCATGGTCCTCTTGTTTATTAGCTCACCTGTCACAAAGTGACAAGGTGAGCTTTTGTGATGGCGCGGTGTCCGTCGTCCGTCCGTCCGTCCGTAAACTTTTGCTTGTGACCACTCTAGAGGTCACATTTTTCATGGGATCTTTATGAAAGTTGGTCAGAATGTTCATCTTGATGATATCTAGGTCAAGTTCGAAACTGGGTCACGTGCCTTCAAAAACTAGGTCAGTAGGTCTAAAAATAGAAAAACCTTGTGACCTCTCTAGAGGCCATATTTATCACAAGATCTTCATGAAAATTGGTCAGAATGTTCACCTTGATGAAAATTGGTAAGAATGTTCACCTTGATGATATCTAGGTCAAGTTCGAAACTGGGTCACGTGCCATCAAAAACTAGGTCAGTAGGTCAAATAATAGAAAAACCTTGTGACCTCTCTAAAGGCCATATTTTTTGATGGGATCTGTATGAAATTTGGTCAGAATGTTCATCTTGATGATATCTAGGTCATGTTCGAAAGTGGGTCACGTGCCGTCAAAAACTAGGTCAGTAGGTCAAATAATAGAAAAACCTTATGACCTCTCTAGAGGCCATATTTTTCATGGGATATGTATGAAAGTTGGTCTGAATGTTCATCTTGATGATATCTAGGTCAAGTTCGAAAGTGGGTCAAGTGCCATCAAAAACTAGGTCAGTAGGTCAAATAATAGAAAAACCTTGTGACCTCTCTTAAGGTCATATTTTTCATGGGATCTGTATGAAAGTTGGTCTGAATGTTCATCTTGATGATATCTAGGTCAGGTTCAAAACTGGGTCACGTGTGGTCAAAAACTAGGTCAGTAGGTCTAAAAATAGAAAAACCTTGTGACCTCTCTAGAGGCCATATATTTCATGAGATCTTCATGAAAATTGGTCAGAATGTTCACCTTGATGATATCTAGGTCAAGTTCGAAAGTGGGTCACATGCCATCAAAAACTAGGTCAGTAGGTCCAATAATAGAAAAACCTTGTGACCTCTCTAGAGGCCATATTTTTCAAGGGATCTGTATGAAAGATGGTCTGAATGTTCATCTTGATGATATCTAGGTCAAGTTCGAAAGTGGGTCACGTGCCATCAAAAACTAGGTCAGTAGGTCAAATAATAGAAAAACCTTGTGACCTCTCTGAAGGCCATATTTTTCGTGGGATCTGTATGAAAATTGGTCTGAATGTTCATCTTGATGATATCTAGGTCAAGTTCAAAACAGGGTCATGTGCGGTCAAAAACTAGGTCAGTAGATCTAAGAATAGAAAAACCTTGTGACCTCTCTAGAGGCCATACTTTTGAATGGATCTCCATAAAAATTGGTCAGAATGTTCACCTTGATGATATCTAGGTCAGGTTTGAAACTGGGTCACGTGCCTTAAAAAACTAGGTCAGTAGGTCAAACAATAAAAAAACCTTGTGACCTCTCTAGAGGCCATACTTTTCATGGGATCTGTATGAAAGTTGGTCTGAATGTTCATCTTGATGATATCTAGGTCAAGTTTGAAACTGTGTCAACTGCGGTCAAAAACTAGGTCAGCAGGTCTAAAATTATTAAAATCTTTTGACCTCTCTAGAGGCCATATTTTTCAATGGATCTTCATGAAAATTGATCTGAATGTTCACCTTGATGATATCTAGGTCAGTTTCGAAACTGGGTCAAGGGCGGTCAAAAACTAGGCCAGTAGGTATAAAAATATAAAAACCTTGTGACCTCTCTAGAGGCCATATTTTTCATGAGATCTTCATGAAAACTAGTGAGAATGTTCACCTTGATGATATCTAGGTAAAGTTTAAAACAGGGTCACGTACCTTCGAAAACTAGGTCAGTAGGTCAAATAATAGAAAAACCTTGTGACCTCTCTAGAGACCATATTTTTCAATGGATCTTCATGAAAATAGGTCAGAATTTTTATCTTGATAATATCTAGGTCAAGTTCAAAACTGGGTCACATGAGCTCAAAAACTAAGTCACTATGTCAAATAATAGAAAAAACGACGTCATACTCAAAACTGGGTGATGTGGGAAGAGGTGAGCGATTCAGGACCATCATGGTCCTCTTGTTAAAATTATTTGGCATAAAAGTTCCCTATAATGAGATGATGTGTCATGCGCAAGACCCAGACCCCTAGCTCCAAGGTCAAGGTCACACTTAGAAGACAAAGGTTAACAGGGTCTGTTTCTTGTCTGGTCTGGTCTGCTTTGCCATTTATCAAGGGATTTCATGTGTGTGTCAGTGCATCTGTGCAAATTTCTTGTCCGAGTTGTAACTCAGCCAACCGTTAAGGAATTATGTCTTCCATCCCCATCCCCACCCCACTGGGGGAGACATATTGTTTTGCCCTGTCCGTCCGTCACACTTCAATTCCAATCAATAACTGGAGAGAACCATTTGACCTAGAACCTTCAAACATTATTAGTTTGGCAGGGCTTATCGAGTAGACGACCTCTATTGTTTTTGGGGTCACTCCATCAGAGGTCAAGGTCACAGGGGCCTGAAAATGGAAAACCATTTCCGATCAATAACTTGAGAACCACTTGACCCAGAATGTTGAAATTTCATATGATGATTGGACATGCAGAGCAGATGACCCCTATTGGTTTTGTGTTCACTCTGTTAAAGGTCAGGGTAACAGGGGCCTGGACATGAAAACCATTTCTGATCAGTAACTTGAGAACCATTTGACCCAGAATGTTGAAACTTCATAATGAGGATTGGACATGCAGAGTAGATGACCCCTACTGATGATTTCAAAGTCACACTATTTAAGGTCAGGGTCGCAGCGGACAGAACATGGAAATCCATTTCCGGTCAATAACTTGAGAACCATTTGACCTAGAACCTTCAAACTTCATAGGATGATAGGACTTACGAAGTAGATGACCCCTATTGTTTTGGAGGTCACTCCATCAAAGGTCAAGGTCACAGGGGGTTGAACATAGAAAACTCTTTCCAATCTATAACTTGAGAATCACTTGACCCAGAATGTTGAAACTTCATAGGATGAATGCTCATGCAGAGTAGATAACCCCTATTGATTTTGGGGTCACTCTGTTAAAAGTCAAGGACACAGGGGCCTGAACATGGAAAACCATTTCCGCTCGATAACTTGAGAACCCCTTGACCTGGAATGTTGAAACTTCATAGGATGATTAGATATGCAGAGTAGATGACCCATATTGATTTTGGGGTCACTCTGTTAAAGGTTAAGGTTACAGGGGCCTGAACATGGAAAACCATTTCCAGTCAGTAACTTGAGAACCACTTGACCCAGAATGTTGAAACTTCATAGGATGATTGGGCATGCAGAGTAGATGAACCCTATTGATTTTGGGGTCACTCTATATAAGGTCAAGGTTGCAGTGGACAGAACATGGATAACCATTTCCAGTCAATAACTTGAGAACTATTTGACCCAAAACCTTCAAACTTCATAGGGTGTTAGGACTTACAAAGTAGAATACCCTTATTGTTTATGGGGTCACTCCACCAAAGCTCAAGGTCACAGGGGGCTGAACATGGAAAACCATATCCTCTCAATAACTTGAGAACCATTTGACCCAAAATGTTGAAACTTCATAGGATGATTAGATATGCAGAGTAGATGTCCCCTACTGATTTTGGGGTCTCTCTATTAAAGGTCAAGGTTACAGGGCCCTGAACATGGAAAACCATTTCCGGTCAGTAACTTGAGAACCACTTGACCCAGAATTTTGAAACTTCATAGGCTGATTGGACATGCAGAGTAGTTGACCCCTATTGATTTTGGGGTCACTCTATTTAAGGTCAAGGTCGCAGCAGACAGAACATGGAAAACCATTTCCGGTCAACAACTTGAGAACCATTTGACCTAGAACTTTCAAACTTCATAGGGTGATAGGACTTAAAAAGTAGATTACCCCTATACTTTATGGGGTCACTCCATCAAAGGTCAAGGTCACAGGGGGCTGAACATAGAAAATCTTTCCAATCAGTAACTTGAGAACCACTTGACCCAAAATGATTGGACATGCAGAGTAGATGACCCCTACTGATTTTGGGGTCACTCGATCAAAGGTCAAGGTCACCAGTGGCCTGAACATGGAAAACTGTTTCCAGTTCATAACTTGAGAACCATTAGGCCCAGGATGTTGAAACTTAGTGGGATGTTTGGACATGCCAAGTACATGATCCCTATTGCAGCCAACCATCAGTATCTCTTTGACTTTCGCTCCTGTCCCCTATTGACTTCTTGCCTATGGGGAGACATGCGCTTTTCTACAAAAGCGTCTTCTAGTTTTGAAATAACTTGGCATAAATGTTGAACATAGTGATAGGACATGTCATGCGCAAAGCCCAGACCCCTAGCTCCAAGGTCAAGGTCACACTTAGAAGTCAAAGGTTAACAGGGTTTGTTTTGTGTCCGGTTCATAACTCTACTATTCATAAAGGGATTTTGAAATTACTTGGTATAAATGTTCCCCATAATGAGACGACATGTCATGTGCAAGATTCAGACCCCTAGCTCTAAGGTCAAGGTCACACTTAGAGGTTAAATGTAAACGTCCGGTCCATAACTCTGCCATCAATGAAAGGATTTTAAAATTACTTGGTATAAATGTTCCCTATAATGAGATGATTTGTCATGCGCAAGACCCAGACCACTAGCTCCAAGGTCAAGGTCACACTTAGAAGACAAAGGTTAACATGGTCTGATTCTGGTCAGCTCTGCTATTTATCAAGGGATTTGAAAATGATTTGACACAGTTGTTAACCATATTGAGGTGTGTCACTCTTATGACCCGGGTCTGTCAGGTCAAGGTCACAAAATGATTCATACCTAAACTATTCTGGGTATATTTTGCGCAGACAATTGTAGCATTCTTGGGCACCAATAATAGCTCTTGTTTGTATAATCAATTGTAGATTTTTGTATATGCAAATTTTAATCCAAGTGGTGTGTTATAACATATTGTATATATAGTACAATATTGTTTATACATCTTTAACAGATATCAAATCATGTTGTTATACTGCAGTAGAGAAAATTAGGTGCCTTCCAGTAGGGACTTTGTGTGTTGCATGAAAATACTTCAAATGTACCCCATAATAAGACAATATGTCATGCACAACCTTCAGACCCCGAGCTGAAAAGTCAAGGTCACACATGGCATTCAAATGTTAACATGACATGAACAGGGTTTGTTTCCAGTCTGGGTTATAACTTTGTCATTGATCAAGGGGTTTTAATATTGCTTGGCACCCTTAATCAGACGACGTGTCATGCGCAACACCCAGAACCCTAGCTCAAAGGTCAAGGTCACACTTTGAGATCAAAGGTCTGTAAGGTTTTGTTTTTCCTTTCAGGTCCATAACTTTGTCATGCAAAACAGGATTTGAATATTACTTCACACAAATATTTCCCAGGATGAGACAACTTTTCATGCCTGAATTCCAGACCCTAACTGAAAGGTCAAGGTCACACTTGAAGGTGGAAGGCCAACAGTGCTTTTTACCTCTCCGTTCTGTAACTCAGCAATCCTTAAAGGGATTTTGATATTACATGGTACAAATGTACCCCATAATAAGACAGCATGTCATGCGCAACACCCAAACCCCTAGCTCAGAGGTCAAGGTCACAATCGGAGGTCAAACTTCAATAGGGATTTTTTCCTGTATGGTCAGTAACTCGGTCATCCAGAGAGATTTTAATATTACTTGGCACAATTTTTTTCCATAATGGGAGAATGTGTCTTACGCAGTACCCTCATCCCTAACTCAAAGGTGAAGGTGACAGTCAGAGGTTGAAGGTCAGTAGGTTTTTTTAGCTCACCTATCTTGAGCTTTTGTGATCACCCTTCATCTATCGTCCGTCTGTCGCTCGTCCGTCAACAATTTCTTGTGAACACGATAGAGACCACATTTTGCAATCAATTTTAATCAGACTTGCAGACAACTTGTTTTGGCATAATATCTTGGTTCTTTTCGAAAACTTGGCAGATCCCATCATGGGTTCCAGAGTTATGGCCCCTTAAAGGGCCAAAATTTGCTATTTTGGCTTTTGCAGCCATATAGAGACTTCATTTATGGTTTGATATGATACAAACTTGCAAAATATCTTAAACAACAATAGATCTTGGATTCCATGATGAATCCATCAGATCCAGTCATAGGTGCTGGAGTTACAACCCCTGATTGACCCCTGAAAGAGCCAAAATTTGTTAATATTAACCTTGTGAACACGATAGAACAAGTGACATTTTACAATTGATTTTAACCACACTTACACACAACTTAAGTCACAATTAGATTTTGGTTCCTTTCGAAAACTGGCTAGATTCCATCATGGGTTCTAGAGTTACTGCCCTTATCTTGATGATCTCCAGGCCAAGTTCGAAACTGGGTCATGTGGGGTCAAAAACTAGGTCATTCTCTCAAATCGAAGGAAATGCTTGTCAATACTCTAGAGGCCCTATTTATGATCCTATCTTCATGTTACTTTATAAGAATGTTTATCATGATTATTCCTATGCCAAGTTCAAAACTGGGTCATATGGGGTTAAAAACTAGGTCACCCGGTCAAATGAAAGGAAAAGCTTGTTAACACTCTTGAGTCACATTTATGACCCTGTCTTCATTAAACTTAGTCAGAATATTCGTCTAGATGATTCCTAGGCCAAGTTCGAAACTGGTTCATGTGGGGTCAGAAACTAGGTCACCGGCTTAAATCAAAGGAAATGCTTGTTAACACTCTAGCGGCCATATCTTTTACTTTTTCTTCATGAAACTTGATTAGAATGTTTATCTTGATGATTCCTTTGCCAAGTCCGAAACTGGGTCCTGTGTGGTCAAAAACTAGGTCACAACTCAAATCAAAGGAAAAGCTTGTTAACACTGTAGAGACTACATTTATGACCCTATTTTCATGAAACTTGGTCAGAATGTTTATCTTAATGATTTCAAGGCCAGGTTCAACAGGTGTTATCATGACCCTCTTGTTATAGAATTATGGCCCTTTCTTAATTTCACAAAATTGGCTATAGTGAAGAAATTTGATGTGTTCAACTCCTCATATACTTTGAAGGAATGTATTCAAAGTTGCTCAGTTGCAAAACCTTACCTGAATAACAATGACTATGTCTAAAATGATATTGCAAAATCTCCTCAAGTTATTGGATATAAATAAAAAGATGTGACATGACAGAAATATGAAACTTAGAATAATTATAAATTGTACCCGTGAAAATTAAAAGCCAAACAACAAAACTAACAGTTTCCATGACCTCACGTATTTACATGAAACAGAATTTTTTTAAATCCATCAATCCAGTCAATAACACTGTAGAACCAACAAGGTTTACATTGAATTCACACAGTCACTGGAATGTTTCCACTTGATTATGACAACAGTTGGAAGTTTTTCTGCTTCATTTTTGGTTGCGGGTTTATCTCGCTACCAAAGTTACAAGTGTATTTCTGACAATGATATAGCATCTTTACTTATTCCGAATCACATCCAAAGGATGCTCATGTGCTACACAAAATAGTCCCATTCATGAACAATGCGGATGAGTTATCAATGAACAAGCAGTTCTTATCCAACCTGTATCCACTCACACTGACCATTTAGATTATATATAGAGAATATTAGGTTACTGTTGGATAAATTTAAATTTATTAGGCGAGTTGAAGAAAATATATTAGGCGAGGCTGCTGCCGAGCCTTATATATTTTCGTAGACGAGCCTAATAAATTTAAATTTTTCAGACAGTAATCTAATATTCTATTTATCCTACGTGCTCAGAATATTGGGGAAAAAGTCGTTGGAAAGAGCAACAGCGGGCAGACTTGACGTCATATATAACGTTTGCAAGTACAATAAAATTTGCGGATAAAATTGAAAAATTGCAATTTTTAGCTCACATGTCACAAAGTGACAGTGTGAGCTTTTGTGATCGCGCAGCGTCCGTCGTCCGTCCGTGCGTCCGTGCGTAAACTTTTGCTTGTGACCTCTCTAGAGGTCACATTTTTCATGGGATCTTTATGAAAGTTGGTCAGAATGTTCATCTTGATGATATCTAGGTCAAGTTCGAAACTGGGTCACGTATGATCAAAAACTAGGTCAGTAGGTCTAAAAATAGAAAAACCTTGTGACCTCTCTAGAGGCCATATTTTTCACATGATCTTCATGAAATTTGGTCAGAATGTTCATCCTGATGATATCTAGGTCAAGTTCGAAACTGGGTCACGTGCCTTCAAAAACTAGGTCAGTAGGTCAAATAATAGAAAAACCTTGTGACCTCTCTAGAGGCCATATTTTTCATGGCATCTGTATGAAAGTTGGTCTGAATGTTCATCTTGATGATATCTAGGTCAAGTTCGAAACTGGGTCACGTGCGGTCAAAAACTAGGTCAGTAGGTCTAAAAATAGAAAAACCTTGTGACCTCTCTAGAGGCCATATTTTTCACATGATCTTCATGAAAATTGGTCAGAATGTTCATCTTGATGATATCTAGGTCAAGTTCGAAACTGGGTCACGTGCCTTCAAAAACTAGGTCAGTAGGTCTAAAAATAGAAAAACCTTGTGACCTCTCTAGAGGCCATATTTTTCACATGATCTTCATGAAAATTGGTCAGAATTTTTCATCTTGATGATATCTAGGTGAAGTTCGAAACTGGGTCACGTGCCTTCAAAAACTAGGTCAGTAGGTCAAATAATAGAAAAACCTTGTGACCTCTCTAGAGGCCATATTTTTCATGGGATCTGTATGAAAGTTGGTCTGAATGTTCATCTTGATGATATCTAGGTCAAGTTTGAAACTGGGTCAGCTGCGGGCAAAAACTAGGTCATTAGGTCTAAAAATAGAAAAACCTTGTGACCTCTGTAGAGGTCATACTTTTGAATGGATCTTCATGAAAATTGGTCAGAATGTTCACCTTGATGATATCTAGGTCAAGTTTGAAACTGGGTCACGTGCCGTCAATAACTAGGTCAGTAGGTCAAATAATAAAAAAACCTTGTGACCTCTCTAGAAGCCATATTTTTCATGGGATCTTTATGAAAATTGGTCAGAATGTTCATCTTGATGATATCTAGGTCAAGTTCGAAACTGGGTCACGTGCGGTCAAAAACTAGGTCAGTAGGTCTAAAAATAGAAAAACCTTGTGACCTCTCTAGAGGCCATATTTTTCACATGATCTTCATGAAAATTGGTCAGAGTGTTCATCTTGATGATATCTAGGTCAAGTTCGAAACTGGGTCACGTGCCTTCAAAAACTAGGTCAGTAGGTCAAATAATAGAAAAACCTTGTGACCTCTCTAGAGGCCATACTTTTGAATGGATCTTCACGAAAATTGGTCAGATTGTTCATCTTGATGATGTCTAGGTCAGGTTCGAAACTGGGTCATGTGCCTTCAATAACTAGGTCAGTAGGTCAAATAATGAAAAAACATTTTGACCTCTCTAGAGGCCATATTTTTCATGGGATCTGTATGAAAGTTGGTCTGAATGTTCATCTTGATGATATCTAGACCAATTTTGAAACTGGGTCAGCTGCGGTCAAAACTAGGTCATTAAGTCTAAAAATAGAAAAAGCTTGTGACCTCTCTAGAGGCCATACTTTTGAATGGATCTTCATGAAAATTGGTCAGAATGTTCATCTTGATGATATCTAGGTCAAGTTTGAAACTGGGTCACGTGCCGTCAATAACTAGGTCAGTAGGTCAAATAATGAAAAAACCTTGTGACCTCTCTAGAGGCCATATTTTTCATGGGATCTGTATGAAAGTTGGTCTGAATGTTCATCTTGATGATATCTAGGTCAGATTCAAAACTGGGTCACATGAGCTCAAAAACTAGGTCACTATGTCAAATAATAGAAAAAAAACGATGTCATACTCAGTTCAAAACTGGGTCATGTTGGGACAGGTGAGCGATTCAGGACCATCATGGTCCTCTTGTTTTGTTTCTGGATAAAAACTTTTGATATGCCTGGTTCGAGTCGTAAATTCGGCCAGGTCTTAAATATTCGGCCACCCACTTTAAAGCTTTTTTTCGAGCGTGATGCTTGAGAACGCATCTGTGTCATCACAAGCACTTGTGCTAGCAACAAAATCGGCAAAAAATAACAAGTTGAGGTGAGTAGAAAAAAAGTTGTCCTTCCCTAAAGTTGTCTACTCTAAATAGCAAATATTTTGTCTCGCAGGTCACGTGACGTCATCGCACACACTCGTTTATGCTGAGGCCCGGCAAGGGTTAATTATGCCCCCCTTCGAGGAAGGAGGGGTATATTGTTTTGCAGATGTCGGTCAGTCGGTCGGAATGTAGACCAATCCATTTCCGGATGATAACTCAAGAACGCTTGGGCCTAGGATCATGAAAGTTGATAAGGGAGGTTGGTCATCACCAGCAGATGACTCCTATTGATTTTGAGGTCTGTATGTCAAAGGTCAAGGTCACAGTGACCCTGAATAGTAAAACGGTTTCCGGATGATAACTCAAGAACACATGGGCCTAGGATCATGAAAGTTGATAGGAAGGTTGGTATTGACCAGCAGATGACCCCTATTGATTTTGAGGTCAGTATGTTAAAGGTCAAGGTCACAGTGACCCTGAACAGTAAAACGGTTTCCGGATGATAACTCAAAAACACTTGGGCCTAGGATCATGAAAGTTGATAGGGAGGTTGGTCATCACCAGCAGATGACCCCTATTGATTTTGAGGTCAGTATGTCAAAGGTCAAGGTCACAGTGACCCTGAAGAGAAAAACAGTTTCCGGATGATAACTCAAGAACACTTGGGCCTAGGATCATGAAAATTGATAGGGAGGTTGGTCATGACCAGCAGATGACCTCTATTGATTTTGAGGTCAGTATGTCAAAGGTCAAGGTCACAGTGACTAGGAACAGTAAAATGGTTTCCAGGCAATAACTCTAGAACGCTTGGGCCTAGTGTCAGGAAAATTGATAGGTTGGCCATGACCAGCAGATGACCCCTATTGGTTTTGAGATCATTAGGTCAAAGGTCAAGGTCACATTTGCCAGGAACAGTTAAAACGGTTTCTGATCTTCTTGTCCAAAACCATAGGGCCTAGGGCTTTGATATTTGGTATGTAGCAAAATCTAGTGGCCCTCTACCAAGATTGTTCAGATTATTTCCCTGGGGTCAAATATGGTGCCACCCGGGGGGTCACATGGTTTATATAGACTTATATAGGAAAAAACACTTTGAAAAACGTCTTGTCCAAAACCACAGGGCCTAGGGCTTTGATATTTTGTATATGACATCATCTAGTGGTCCTCTACTAAGATTGTTCAAACATTCCCCTAGGGTCAAATATAGCTCCGCCCTGGGGGTCACATGGTTTACATAGACTTATATAGGGAAAAACTTTGAAAATCTTGTCCAAACCACTACGGCTTTGATATTTTGTAATGTAGCATCATTTAGTGGTTCTCTACCAAGTTTGTTCAAATTATCTCTCTAGGGTCAAATATGGCCCCGCCCCAGGGGTCATATGGTTCATATAGACTTATATAGGGAAAAACTTGGAACCTTCATGTCCATAACTTACATCATTCAAATTTGGACCACATGTATAGATTTGAGTGGCAAGATGAACCTTGACATGAGTTGACCTTGATCTTGACCTAGTGACCTACTTTCACATTTCTGTAGCTACAGCCTTCAAATTTGGACCACATGCATAGGTTTGTGTACCGAAAAAAACTTTGACATTGTATTGACCTAGTGACCTACTTTCACATTTTTGAAGGTACAGGCTTCAAATTTGGACCACATGCATATTTTTTTGTTCCAAAATAAAATTTGACCTTGCTTTTGACCTAGTGACCTACTTTCACATTTCTGAAGCTACATCCTTCAAATTTGAACAACAAGCATAGTTTTGTGTACTGAAATGAACTTTGATCTTGAGATTGACCTAGTGACCTACTTTCACATTTCTGAAGGTACAGGCTTCAAATTTGGACCGCTTGCATAGTTTTGTGTTCCAAAATAAAATTTGACCTTGATTTTGACCTAGTGACCTACTTTCACATTTCTCAAGCTACAGCCTTCAAATTTGAAGCACATGCATAGTTTTGTGTACCGGAAAAAAACTTTGATCTTGAGATTGACATAGTGACCTACTTTCACATTTCTCAAGCTACAGGCTTCAAATTTGGACTGCATGCATATTTTTGTGTTCTGAATTGAAATTTGACATTGATTTTTACCTATTACCTACTTTCACATTTCTCAAGCTACAGCCTTCAAATTTGAAGCACATGCATAGTTCTGTCTACCGAAATGAACTTTGACCTTGAAATTGATCTAGTGACCTGCTTTTACATTTCTCAAGCCACAGCTTTCAAATTTTGACCACATACACATTGTTTTGTACCGAAATGAAATTTGACATTGATTTTGACCTTGAGCTAGTCTTGAAATTTGGAACATTCAAAAATGGCTCAGTGGACGGCACCAAGATCAGTCTGTAATCTCTTGTTAGGTTAATAGGTTAAAGGTCAAGGTCAGATTAAACCAGAATGGTAGAACTTTTGTTTACAGTGAGCATATAATTTCTGTTCCTTGTGCAATTACTGAATGCATCAAGGGGGGCATTTCGTGTTCGACGAGCTCTTGTTCAAATATAAACTTTATAACACGAAAAGAACATGTGCTAACTAGCATAACACGCGTTAAAACCAAGAAAATGAATATATTGTCCCTCAGCGTCACTGAATTTCCATGTCTACGTTGGTTTTTCACGTTGATGTCATTTCCTTTGAATTATCCATTTTGGGGCTGTAATATGTTTATGCATAATATAAAAAGGTGTTATAACAGCACGTGAGCGCGAGATTCTCTTTAGTCTCCTGTTGAAACAACCCAGAAAAGTGACAAAAACAGCAGTTTTATGCTAGAATGTGTGATAAACAGTGACGTAAAAATTAAACTACGTCGTGCTGGTGTGAGAAGGATGACAGGCGCTTTTTAAATCTCTGTTGGCAAATATTTCCCATGAGGTATGCTATTAAAAATTGATTACAGTTTGTTGAAAAAAAGAACAATTTTGGCTGTAGCATCAATTTATTTCAAAGAAAATGTTGAAAATATAACCAACTTTATGCTTAAAAAGTGGCCGAATATTTACAACCTCTAGAAGGTAAAATGTGGAGGCTAAACCTGTCAGTTATTTTAAGTGTGATTTATTGTTTACCATACTGTAAACGGCCGTTTATGATAACAATCAATGTTGCTTGTATCAAAGCACATATGGTAGAAATTTTGTACAAATCAATTGTATAACAAAAGAAATATTTATGAAAAACCGCAAAAAGTGGCAGAATTTACGACTCGAACCAGTACCACTTATTTTCTTAGTTAGAACATTTCCAATACAATGATAACGGTTTCAATGAAAAATTAGGAAAAAAATATGTTTCCAAAATTTCCGGCTGAAGTGCCGTAAAAGTGAAAATAGCAATAACTTTTTTGTTTCTGGATAAAAACCTGTAATTCAACCACTCATTTTCTAAATTCAAACATTTCCAATACAATGGTATCGGTTTTAATTTAAAATTTTGATAAATATGTGATTTCAAAATTTCCCGCAAAAGTGATATTTTGACACTGACTGAATAAAGCAAAGTTTCTTAGGCAGGCTGATTTTGTGCTATATCTTGTATAAGGGTAGGATACAAGATCTATCAATGATAAGGTATTCTAGTCCATGATTACATCACAAGCTAGGTCAGGCAGAGTTCATCTTAGATATGAGGCACATTAAATTTGTATTTGTTACTCATTGATGTATATTCATAGACTGGCATTTAAACAGAAAATAAATCTACCAAAAACCCGCAACCATCAGACATTTCAAGGCTTTGATTCATTTTGGGATAACTTTGTCATAGCTTTGTTGTTGGTCTAACACTGGATCTGCATGATCCTTACAAAAGCAAAATAGAACAATTATAGCATAAAGTCATGATATATTGTTATTCTTATGAGTGTATATGCATTAACTGGATTCTGTTTGAATGGCATGAACAACACTCAAGAACTATCATTGATTGAACCACAATTATTTTGTGGTTTTATACCTATCAGTAAAAAGGTAGTATTTAAAGATACCAGTTGAAAGTTGTTGTTGGATTTAACGTCGCACCGACACATGATAGGTCATATGGCGACTTTCCAGCTTTAATGGTGGAGGAAGACCCCAGGTGCCCCTCCGTGCATTATTTCATCACGAGCGGGCACCTGGGTAGAACCACCGACCTTCCGTAAGCCAGCTGGATGGCTTCCTCACATGAAGAATTCAACACCCTGAGTGAGGCTCGAACCCACATCGATGAGGGGCAAGTGATTTGAAGTCAGCGACCTTAACCACTCGGCCACGGAGGTCCCTCCAGTTGAAAGTGGTTTCTACTAGAAGTTAATCATTTATATTTGATTACTATTAAACAATATACTTAAAATGTCAATTTACCTCTGTAAAAATTGTTTTATTAACATACAAACATCTGATCTGCTGTTAGCTTTTTATGGTTTTGGAAACCTTCTATCATCCTAAAGTTCCTGACTTAGTGTTTCGCAGATATGCCAATTCTGCACAAAAAATATTGTCCAGCAGTTCTAATTTTGAGTATTTCCACATTTTAACTGCTCATCACTGATGACTGCAATTGACTCAAAGTGTTTAATGAGCGTCAAATTTTAGAAAGTCTGGTATTTTGAGAATACAGAATTCATGCAAACTGATACGCATACATTCATATGCTGGTAAATAAGTGCTAATGGTACAAAAATAATATTGCAGTAGCAGATTATATTATAATCCTAATTTCTATAGAATGTACGGGACAGTTTTGAGTGATTTTGTGGTCTAAGTCAGGTAGACATACTCATTACTTTGTCTATTTGATACATGCACTCGCTGCACTTGGGTATCAAATAGACCTGATCACTCATTGTCTATTTGATACATGCACTCGCTGCACTTGGGTATCAAATAGACCTGATTACTCATTGTCTATTTGATACATACATGCGCTGCACTTGGGTATCAAATAGACATTCTCATTACTTTGTCTATTTGATACATGCACGCGCTGCACTTGGGTATCAAATAGACATGATCACTCATTGACTATTTGATACATGCACTCGCTGCACTTGGGTATCAAATAGACCTGATCACTCATTGTCTATTTGATACATGCACTCGCTGCACTTGGGTATCAAATAGACCTGATCACTCATTGTCTATTTGATACATGCACTCGCTGCACTTGGGTATCAAATAGACCTGATCACTCATTGTCTATTTGATACATGCACTCACTGCACTTGGGTATCAAATAGACATGATCACTCATTGTCTATTTGATACATGCCCTCGCTGCACTTGGGTATCAAATAGACCTGATCACTCATTGTCTGTCCAGCACTTATTAGTAACAACTATTATTTAAATCTCTGATTAGCTGCAGAGAATATTGGAGCTGTCTCTAGGATAAGGGTGTGAATGCCTATATAGCAGCAGGTCAATGCCGTTAAAAACTTGGTCTTAGTTATGCAACTTAGATAGAAATATCAAAATTTAAGAATGCTTAGTGAAATTCTAACAAGCCTTAGGCACCCGGTGGTTATATAAATAAGTGTAAATGATCAGATGATAAAGTTTGGAACAAATCAGTTACAAGATCAAAATCTGATTGACCATCTTTAATAGTCACATTCTTGCATCAATACTCTGTATGTTAGTGAAAGATTGACCTGTTCATTACAGTGTTTGATGTATCTGCTGAACCCAACTATGTAACAACCCTAGACTGTGAGGAGACTAGGAGGATATTAGATATTTGCTGCAATAGACACAAAAATGGAAATATTACCATAGTAACAGCTGGGTTAGATTTACAAGTCTGGAAACAGGTTTCAACAGGAAGGTGAGGATGGATCTTTCAGATTGTAACTTGATAATCACCACCTTTCTATCAACTAACAGATTGTAACTTGATAATCCCCACCATTCTATCAACTAACAGATTGTAACTTGATAATCCCCATCATTCTATCAACTAACATATTGTAAATTGATAATCACCACCATCCTATCAACTAACAGATTGTAACTTGATAATCACCACCATTCTATCAACTAACAGATTGGATTTTCACTTGATAAAAACCACCATTGTATCAATTAACAGATTGTTACTTGACGATCACCACCATTTTATCAACTAACATATTGTAACTCGATAATCCCCACCTTTCTATCAACTAACAGATTTTAACTTAATAATCACCACCATTCTATCAACTAACAGATAGTAGCTTGATAATCACCACCATTCTATCAACTAACAGATTCGATTTTAATTTGATAATCACCACCATTCTATCAACTAACAGATTGGATTGTAACTTGATAATCACCACCATTCTATCAATTAACAGATTGTTACTCGATAATCCCCACCATTACATCAACTAACAGATTGTAACTTGATAATCACCACCATTCTATCAATTAACAGATTGTGACTTGATAATCACCACCATTCTGTCAACTAACAGATTGTAACTTGATAATAACCACCATTCTATCAACTAACAGATTCAATTTTAACTTGATAATCACCACCATTCTATCAACTAACAGATTCAATTTTAACTTGATAATCCCTACCATTCTATCAACTAACAGATTGTAACTTGATAATCCCCACCATTCTCACTGCAGAAAATGGTTCCGTATACGGGAGTGTACGCATTCCGTATACTCCTAATATACGGGCGTATACGGAAACATTTTTCCCGTATATGGAACATTCCATATACGGGAATCCCGTATTCTTTAATTGGACATTCATGTTTTTCTCACATGGATTCGTTCATTCATACTTAGCATAAATATGTTTCAACAGTTTATGTCAGTATTCAAAGTTAGGGATTGTCAAGGTCCAAAAGTATGTTTAAGGCGTAGGTTTTGACCATACTTTCAGGAAAGATACCTTTTATATGATATTCGTATATTAGACATATACGGGACCGTATACTCCCGTATATGCACATATTTTTCGCAGTGTCTATCAATTAACAGATTGTTACTTGATAATCACCACCATTCTATCAATTAACAGATTGTTACTTGATAATCACCACCATTCTATCAATTAACAGATTGTTACTTGATAATCCCCACCATTCTATCAACTAACAGATTATAACTTATTCTATCAACTAACAGATTGTAGCTTGATAATCAGCACCATTCAATCAACTAAGAGTTTCGATTTTAACTTGATAATCACCACCGTTCTATCAACTAACAGATTTGATTTTAACTTGATAATCACCACCATTCTGTCAATTAACAGATTGTTACTTTATAATCCCCACCATTCTATCACCTAACAGATTGGATTGTAACTTGATAATCACCACCGTTCTATCAACTAACAGATTGTAACTTGATAATCACCACCATTCTATGAACTAACAGATTGTAACTTGATAATCACCACCATTCTATCAATTAACAGATTGTTACTTGATAATCCCCATCATTCTATCACCTAACAGATTGGATTGTAACTTGATAATTACCACCATTCTATCAACTAACAGATTGTAACTTGATAATCACCACCATTCTATCAATTAACAGATTGTTACTTGATAATCCCCATCATTTTATCAACTAACAGATTGGATTGTAACTTGATAATCACCACCATTCTATCAACTAAGAGATTGTAACTTGATAATCACCACCATTCTATCAACTAAGAGATTGTAACTTGATAATCACCATCATTCTATCAACTAACAGACTATTACTTTCTGTCAAATATTGTACTTATGTCTCCCACATCACTGCGTGATGGGAGACATATTGATTTACTCCTGTGTGTCTGTCCGTCTGTTCGATAACTAGCCAAATTGGCTGAGACACTTCAGAATTATGGCCCTTTAAACATTGTTTTTGATAATCAAAGCACTGAAAGTCTGATTGGGTTGTATCAAAGTGGTTGGTTTTGATAATCAAAGCACTAAAAGTCTGATTGGAAATTAAGAATATATAGGGAGTAGGGTTTACGCCTGAACATTTCTCATCTGATCTTATACTACTATTCAGATGATTAGGCAGTTGTGGAGACATGCGCTTTTCTCAAAAGCAGTTCTAGTTTTACTGTAGGCCTTCATACAACTAACAAATTGTAACTTGATAACCTATCAGTTAACAGATTATAACTTGAAATTTTTTTAGCTCACCTGTCGTGTATTATTATTGTTATTATTATACCAGATTTATATAGCGCCCTTTTCATGATAAACACGTTCAAAGGCGCTTTACATATAGCAAACGCAGCCACACAGGGCGCGAAATTCATCCTCTACTAGTACAGACAGAGCGACCTGACCAGAAGGACAGAGTAAGATAAAGCCCCCAGAACAGATAGAGAGAAATCATTTTAGATACAGGCCTGTCCGGCTAACTTAGCCTAGCTCTTTGCGACTAGACAGTCTGGTTCTTTAACATGCCCGGTGTATAGCACCGATACACGCGAAGCCGTTTTTCCTGGGAAGAACCAGTACAGGCCTCTTAGTTAGGTGGGAGACACTCAAGAGCATCTCAGAAATCCAGTGTATGGACCGGGATTCAAACCCCGCCGAACCTCTGGATTGACAGTCAAGTGTGTTACCACTAGACCACCGGTGCACCTAAACCTATGTAGTGACAAAGTGAGCTTTTGTGATCGCCCTTCGTCGTCCATTCACAATTTCTTGTGAACACGATAGAGACCACATTTTGCAATTGGTTTTAATCAAACTTGCACACAACTTGTATTGGCATAATATCTCGAATCCTTTCGAAAACTGGCCAGATCCCATCAAGGATTTCAGAGTTATGGCCCCTTAAAGGGACAAAATTTGCTATTTTGGCTTTTGAGCAAGATAGAGACCACATTCTGCAATTGATTTTAATCAAACTTGCACACAACTTGTATAGGCATAATATCTCGGTTCCTTTCGAAAACTGGCCAGATCCAATCATATGTTCCATAGTTATGGCCCCTTAAAGGGCCAATATTTGCTATTTTGGCTTTTGCAGCCATAGAGAGACTTCATTTATGGTTTGATTTGATACAAACTTGCAAAATATCTATCTTGGATTCCATATATCTTTAACAACCATAGATCTTGGATTCCATGATGAATCCATCAGATCTAATCATAGGTTCCAGAGTTACGGCCCCTAATTGACCCCTGAAAGAGCCAAAATTTGTATATATTTACCATGTGAACACGATAGAAGTGACATTTTACATTTGATTTTAACCACACTTACAACTTAAGTCACAATAAGATCTCGGTTCCTTTCGAAAACCAACTAGATCCATTATGAGCCCACCAGCTTAGCTCAGTAGGGAGAGGGTTGGTCTACGAATCGCGGGGTCGTGAGTTTGATCCCCGGGCGGGACCCGGTATGTTCTCCGTGATGGTTTGATAAAAGACATTGTGTCTGAAATCATTCATCCTCCACCCCTGATTATTCATGTGGGGAAGTTGGCAGTTACTTACAGAGAACAGGTTTGTACTTGTCTGACACCGGATATCCAGGTTGATTGTCCGGCATGAACCTGATTTATCCCGGTGTAATCCCGAGTGACCCTGATCATAGCCGGTAGTGCCCCGATGACCGCCGGTAGCATCCCATCATAGCCCTGCTGTGATCCGGTGACACATCGGCGCCTACCGGTGTTTACTCAGTAGCATATAAAACAGGACGCACATCGATCCCCATAAGTTATCTTGTAGTCACTTGAAGCGAAACATCATGCCGAAGACCAAGAAATCTGCCAGAAAATTGACACCAGTGGGAAACCAAGTTGAAGACGACTCTACTGAGAGGCAAACACAGCCCAACGGACAAAGACTCTGCTGGAAGGCAAAAATCTCCCTCCCCAAGCTAGGATTTTCAGTGTTTTTATGCCCCCACTTTGGGGGGGGCATATAGATTTGCCCTTGTCTGTCCGTCCGAAAATGTTGTGTCGCGCCTAGCTCCAAAAGTATTTGACGTAGAGTCACAAAACTTTACAGGAATGTTGGTCAGCATGTGTAGTTGTGCACCTGAGGTTTCGCATCCGGATTCATTCAGTCTTGTAGGAGTTATGACCCCTGACTTTGTAAAAATTGGTCATTTTAGTGTTGTGTCGCGCCTAGCTCCAAAAGTATTTGACGTAGAGTCACAAAACTTTACAGGAATGTTGGTCAGCATGTGTAGTTGTGCACCTGGGGTTTCGCGTCCGGATTCATTCAGTCGTATAGGAGTTATGGCCCCTGACTTAGTAAAAAATTGTCATTTTAATGTTGTGTCACGCGTAGCTCCAAAAGTATTTGACCTAGAGTCACCAAAGTTTACAGGAATGTTGGTCAGCATGTGCAGTTGTGCACCTGGGGTTTCGCGTCCTGATTCATTCAGTCGTGTAGGAGTTATGGCCCCTGACTTAGTTAAAAATTGGTCATTTTAGTGTTGTGTCGCACCTAGCTCCAAAAGTATTTAACGTATAGTCACAAAACTTTACAGGAATGTTGGTCAGCATGTGTAGTTGTGCACCTGGGGTTTCGCGTCCGGATTCATTCAGTATTGTAGGAGTTATGGCCCCTGACCTAGGAAAAAATTGTCATTTTAATGTTTTGTCGCGCGTATGAGGGCTGTTCAAAAATAACGTAGACTTTTGCTGTCAAATGTTGCATATTGTGTAAAGAGCAATGTGAACTATATCGTTGTAATTCGGAATATTTCTGTAATTTGGTCATATATTTTTTGTAAATTTTTTGCTGATAGGCGAAGCGCGTCGAACGTTCTTATTACCATAGCTACGCATAACCGGCGCAGTCGCTTTTTGATCTATCGTGACTTGAATTCGATCGCTAATGTTCGCACTGATAGTATACTTGTTTATCCCCATCATTTATATGACTGAAAAATTGTTGAAAAAGACGTTAAACCCGAACACACACACACTTGTTTATTCAAAAATATGTCAAAGTGCAGCAACACGTCGGGGCGACATGCACCTAGAGTATGGCGTCATTCCGACGTTGGAGGCAGAAGAAAACAACATTTAAACTAAATGAGTATTACTGTTTATAATACATGTAATGTCGTCATCGACTCGCATAGATAATAAGACAGTTGCTTATTTATGGAGAAATTTTGGCGAACAGCAAATGAAATTCATAAACTAATGAAGCAGATGCCACAACAATGTTCAGTCATCTGTGTCTTTATCTTCAAGTGGAAGAAACGATTCTCAAATGGTCCAGAATTGCTTAAAGAGAGCGAAGATGTAGGGAGAAAACGGAAAATCTGCAAATGGACGTTAACGCCAATATAGATAAAGACCAAGTGCTCACGTAGAGTACCCTGTCCGAGTTGCGTGGCATAAGTGTTCATACATTTTTATTATTCTAACCAAACAATTTATTATGACTTAAGTATTGCTCATGATGATTTATAAAATAAATTTAGAAATATGAATTAATGCAAACTTAATGAAAGCATCACAATGAAGGCACGATGTCATTAACGTCGTTGAAACATGATTGCCGTGTGCCGGGTCCATGTAGATAACTGTTTTCGAGGAGGCGTAACTCCTAATTGCATGGTCATAATCATGTCAAATTTGCAGTGCAGTTAGTAGAAAGATTGCAAATCATGATGGTATATTTCTTGTTTTGCTTCATTACAGTATATAAAAGTTAGAGAAAAAGTGTACGTTATTTTTGAAGAGCCCTCGTAGCTCCGAAAATATTTTACCTACAGTCATTACGAAGAGACAGGTATCTAAAAATCTCAAGAAAGCATATATGTTTATATGTACATTATAATTATATGGTTATTTTTTGCATTGTTTTTTTAAATAGCAACATATTGTTTTCCCAAAGTTGATCTGTGTCCTTTGTAATGTAGTGGGGGCATCTGTGTCCCATGGACACATTTCTAGTTATATACTATATCATCATATTACCTTATGTCACTGCAACTTCACCGTCTGTTACCGTCGTAGAGCCATGACCTCACCTTCTGTCACCGTCGTGTGGTCGGAAATAGCTGGCACACACCTAGTTAAACCCGGACAGTCTGTTGTAAAACGGGGTTTTACGGGACTCAACCGGTGGTTTGCCAGCATTTTCTGGCTATAACAGGGAGTTAATCGGCGAATAAACCTGGGCTTACCGTAACTTGCCCTACCCACACTGGTACAAGATGGAGCCATTATGTGCTTTGCTTGCGCCGTGCCGTCCCGGGGCCAAAGTTTGCCACAGCTCAACCGTGTATAAAGCGATTGCCAGTGACCCCGGATTACTAGGGAATATCATGGTAGACACACGGTGGATATCCGGTGTTACCTCGGAAATTGCCAGCATTGCGCCGATATTGCACGGAATAGGCCGGTTTGGTAATTTTTCCCAGTGATTCCTGGTTGAATTTATCATTTTAAAAAAAACGGGGCTGTTTGCTGGTTCGACAAGGTTTATCA
Organism: Mercenaria mercenaria; assembly: GCF_021730395.1. NCBI lineage: Eukaryota > Metazoa > Mollusca > Bivalvia > Venerida > Veneridae > Mercenaria > Mercenaria mercenaria. The sequence goes on from NC_069374.1 coordinate 39,403,937, forward strand.
AGGATCTTCCCGGACAATCACGGAATCCTCAAGGTTGTACCCATTTCAACAAGGTTGAACAAGGTTTATCCTGGATCACTGAATGGGGATAAACTGGGAGACCAAACTATGACAGTGAGATCGTGGCTTAAAGTTCTTTAGAATTTGTGTTACATATAACAAAAAAAGTATTTCACCTAGAGTCATTAAAAAAATGTAGGAAAATTGTTCAGTGTTTGTGTACCTGAGGTTTTTTATTATGCCAACAGGCATATAGATTTAATTGTCTGTTTTTTTGTCCACCTGTAGCCCACATTAAAAATGACCCAATTTAGTTCATACTCACACTCACACTCATCAATCCTTGTGGCAAAACCTACAAACTGAACTATATATAAATGACCTTGACCCTCATGTGACCTTCACCTTTAAACTGAAAACCTTAATAAACAACATTTTTGGCCCTACAGCCCACATAAATGACCCAATTTAGTTCATACTGACACTGAACAAACTTCATGGCAAGATCTACAAACTGACCTATATATAGATCACCTTGACCTTCATGTGCCAGTATGAACCAGATTGCATACAGCTCACTTTAATAAACTGATTTAGTTCATACTCACACTCAACAATCCTTATGGCAAGACCTACAAATAAACTATAAATGACATAGTGATCATTACTGGACAGTGGTCAAGATTGACATTAAACTACCAAGATGACCTTGACCTTCATCTGTCCATACAAACCAGATTGCCTACAGCCCATATTAATGACCTGATTTAGTTCATACTCGCGCTCAACATCCTTGTGGCAAGACCTACAATCTGACCTATATCTAAATGTCCTTGACCCTCATGTGACCCTCACCTTCAAACTTAAAACCTAAATTAACAATATTTCGGGCCCTACAGCCAACAATTATGACACAATCTAGTTCAAACTCACACTAAACTAATCTTTGGCAAGACCTACAAACTGACCTATATATGACCTTCATATGATCTCACCTTAAACTTCAAGAAACAACACCTTTGGTCATACACCCTGGGGCATGATTTGCATTTTAAAAAAGCAGCTCCTTGTTTTGTCAAGCCTGCTTGCAGAGCGTGAAGACATAGTCTCGGTGTATGTGCATTATTGCATTAGTGCATGCTTGCATCCAGATTTTTTCGTCCTGACAATGACTTTGACATAATGGAGCAATCTTATTTATATTTCGATTAATGGTTACCTCAATGAGACAGAGTATCATGTGCAAAGCCCAGGTTCCTACCTCAAAGGTCAAGGTCACACTAAGTCTTGGAGGTCAATGTCAGATCTTGTGTGGGCCGCAACTTTGACATGCATGAGGGAATCTTATTTATATTTGGCATGAATGTTTATAAATGTTTACCTCCATGAGTCACATGCAGATGCAGGTTCCTGTCTCCAAGGTCAAGGTCACAATTAGGGCTTTAAAGGTCATTTTAGAGCTTGTTCAGGCCATAACTTTTATAAGTATTGAGCAGCCTTTTTGAGCAAACCTGTCACATAGTGACAAGGTGAGCTTTTGTGATCGCCCTTCGTCAGTCGTCTGTCGTCCATTCGCAATTTCTTGTGAACACGATAGAGACCACAGTTTGCAATCAGTTTTAATCAAACTTGCACACAACTTGTATTGGCATAATATCTCGGTTCCTTTCGAAAACTGGCCAGATCCCATTATGGGTTCCAGAGTAATGGCCCCTTAAAGGGCCAAAATTTACTATTTTTGGCTTGTGAACAAGATAGAGACCACATTTTGCAATCAGTTTTAATCAAACTTGCACACAAATTGTATTGGCATAACATCTTGGTTCCTTTCGAAAACTGGCTAGATCCCATTATGGGTATCAGAGTTATGGCCCTTAAAGGGCAAGAATTTGCTATTTTTGGCTCGTTTTGTTTGTTTGTTTTGGGTTTAACGCCGTTTTTCAACAGTATTTCAGTCATATAACGGCGGGCAGTTAACCTAACCAGTGTTCCTGGATTCTGTACCAGTACAAACCTGTTCTCCGCAAGTAACTGCCAACTTCCCCACATGAATTATCAGAGGTGGAGGACTAATGATTTCAGACACAATGTATTTTTGGCTTGTGAACACGATAGAGGCAACATTTTGCAATCAACTTTAATCCAACTTGCACACAACTTGTATTGGCATAATATCTTGGTTCTTTTCAAAAACTGGCCAGATCCCTTTATGGGTTCCAGAGTTATGGCCCCTTAAAGGTCCAAAATTTGCTATTTTGGCTTTTGCAGCCATATAGAGACTTCATTTATGGTTTGATTTGATGCAAACTTGCAAAATATCTTCAAGAACAATAAATCTTGGATTTCATGATGAATCTGTCAGATTCAGTCATAAGTTCTGGAGTTATTTTATATCTGATTACCTCCCCTGATTTTAAACAAAATGGATTTATATCAGTAAGTACTTATAGGACTCATTGTACCCTCCGACAACAAAGTTGTAAGGGGGGGTATACTGGTTTCAAGTTGTCTGTCTGTCCGTAGACGCAATCTTGTGCGCACCATCTCTCCTTATCCCCTTGACAGAATTTAATGAAACTTCACACAAGTGATCAGTAACAACAGTAGTTGTGCATGGGGCATGTTAGGTTCTTTTAGAAAAAAAATTTGCAGAGTTATGGGACTTTGTTTTTTTGTTACTATACTATATACATAGACACAATCTTATGCGCACCATCTCTCCTCATCCCCTTGACACAATTTAATGAAACTTCATACAAGTGATCAGTACCAACAGTAGTTGTGCATGGGGCATGTTAGGTTCTTTTAGAAATAAAATTTGCAGAGTTATGGGACTTTGTTTTTTCATTACTATACTATATACATAGACACAATCTTGTGCGCACCATCTCTCCTCATCCCCTTCACACAATTTAATGAAACTTCACACAAGTGATCAGTAACAACAGTAGTTGTGCATGGGGCATGTTAGGTTTTTTCAGCGACAAAAATTGCACAGTTATGGGACTTTGTTTCTTGTTAACATACTATGTACATACAATGTACAGTCTGCATATGCAATCTTGTGCGTGCCTATTATCTACCAAACCCTTGCACACAATTTAATGAAACTTCACACAAGTGATCAGTACCAACCCTAGTTGTGCACGTCGCATGTTACATTCTTTAGATAAATATTCTGCATAGTTATGGGACTTTGTTTTTTGTTACTATACTGTATACATACAGTCTATATACATACAGTCCACATAATTATGCAATCTTGTGTGCGTCAAATTGCAATGTACTGTGTCAGTGCATGCGGGGGGTACATTCATCACCTTTAGTGATAGCTCTAGTTTGAAATTTCATTATTGTCATTAGTTGGACTGAGACAAACATGGTAGATAACTATGGACTGATTTTATGTCAAATTACCGCCCTTTATTTCAAATTAAAATGGGTATATCTCCGTAACTAGTGAAGATACTGATCTGAAATTTTATCAGATGGACTTGGACAATCAGTGAAGATACATATTGACTGAATTTATGACAAATTACCTCCCTTTATTTTTTATATAAATGAATATACCTAGCACCTTCTAATGAGATTGGTTTGAAACGTTATTTATGTCTTCCATGGTAAGAAATTTCTACTTTTACTTACTTTTCTAATATATTGTTGTAAAGGCTTGTACTTTCATTATTGTCATTAGTTGGACTGAGACAATCATGGTAGATGCTTAATTATTAGTCCCCTGCTGGTTGAAAACCAGTTTCGGGGACTATAGGAATGCGCTTTTCTGTCCGTCCGTCCGTCCGCAATTTCGTGTCTGGTCCATAACTCTGTCATCCATGAAGGGATTTTAATATTACTTGGCAAAAATGTTTCCTATAATGAGACAATGTGTCATGTGCAAAACCTGGACCCCTAGCTTAAAGGTTACAATTGGTCACAATTGGAGGTCAAAGGTCAACAGGGCTTTTTCCTGCCATAGTCCATAACTATGCTATCCATGAATGGATTTTAATATTACTTGGCACAAAATTTAATGTACCTCATAATAAGATGATGTGTCATACACAACTTTCAGACCCCTAGCTCAAAGGTCAAGGTCACACTTGGCAGTCAAATGTTTACATAGCATGAACAGGGTCTGTTTCATGTCCGGTCCATAACTCTGTCGTTTATTAAGGGATTTTAATATCACTGGGCACAAATGTTCCCCATGATGAGACGACATGTCGTGTGCAAATCCCGGACCTCTGGCTCAAAGGTTGAGGTCACAATTGAAGGTCAAAGGTCAACAAGGCTTTTTTCCTGTCCGGTCCAAACTCTGCCATCCATGAAGGGATTTTAATATTACTTGACACAAATGTTCCCCATGATGAGACGACGTGTCTTGCGCAAAACCCGGACCCCTAGCTCAAAGGTCAAGGTCACAATTGGAGGTCAAAGGTTAATGGGTTTTTTTTCCTGTCCGGTCCAGAACTCTGTTGTCCATCAAGGGATTTTAATATTACTTGGCATAAATGTTCCCCATGATGAGACAACATGTCCTGCACAAACTCCCAGAACCCTGGTTTAAAGGTCAAGGTCACACTTTGAGATCAAAGGTCTGAGTGACTTTTTCCTGTCCGATCTATAACTTTGTCATGCAAAACAGGACTTAGATATCAGTTTGCACAAATATTCCCCTGGATGAGACAATGTGTTGTGTGCAACACCCAAGCCCTTAGCTGCAAGGTCAAGGTCACACTTGGAAGCCAAAGGCCAAAAGGGTTTTTTTCCCTGTCCAGTCTGTAACTCAACAATCCTTAAAGGGATTTTAATATTACTTGGCACAATTTATGTTCACCACCATGAGACGGAGTGTCATGCGCAAGAACCTGGTCCCTAGGTCTAAGGTCAAGGTCACACATAGAGGCCAAGGGTCAAATACAAGAATGACTTTGTTCGGAGCATGTCTTCTTCATTCATGGAGGGATTTGGTGTAACTTGGCACAAATGTTCACCACCAGAATAACATCCCTTTGTTGTTACTATAAATAGATTATATTGTAACTTATTTATCACTGGCCGGTAGGGAAAATTCGAGACCAGTTTTCTGTGGTACAACATGAATGTTACATCCAATTTTTAGGAGCACTTTGACCTATCTCTACCTGGTAAAGAGTTTCTTGGGGACTTATATTATATATAATTTTTTTTTTTTTTTTTTTTTTTTATACGCCTGTTTGAAAAACGGGACGTATTATGGGAACGCGTCTGGCGGGCGGGCGGCATCCACAGACTTTGTCCGGAGCATATCTTCTTCATGCATGGAGGGATTTTGATGAAACTTGGCACAATTGTTCACCATCATAAGACGGAGTGTCATGCACAAGAACCAGGTCCCTAGGTCTAAGGTCAAGGTCACACTTAGAGGTCAAAGGTCAAATTCAAGAATGACTTTGTCCAGAGCACATCTTCTTCATGCATAGAGGGATTTTGATGTAACTTGGCACAATTGTTCACCATCATGAGACAGAGTGTCATGCACAAGAACCAGGTCCCTAGGTCTAAGGTCAAGGTCACACTTAGAGGTCAAAGGATTTAAGAATGAAAACTTGGTCCGGAGCATTTCTTCTTCATGCATGGAGGGATTTTGATATAACTTGGCACAAATGTTCACCACCACAAGACGGAGTGTCATGCACAAGAACCAGGTCCCTGAGTCTAAGGTCAAGGTCACACTTAGAGGCCAAAAGTCAGATACAAGAACGACTGTCCGGAGCATTTCTTCTTCATGCATGGAGGGATTTTGATGCAACTTAGCACAATTGTACACCATCATAAGAGGGAGTGTCATATGCATGTCCCTTCTTTAGAATTACTTCCCTTTGTTGTTACTATAAATAGCTTATATTGTAACTTTTTCATTACTAGTCGTAAGGAAAAATCGAGACCACTTTTCAGTGGTATAACATGCATGTTACATCCAATTTTCAGGTGTATTTTGACCTATCTCTACCTGGTAAGGATTTTTGTGTGGACTTTTTTTTTTTTTTTTTTTTTTTAAAGATGAACTTCCCTTAGTTGTTACTAACTTATATTGTAACTTTTTATAATTGACCGTAGGGAAAAGCCAAGACCACTTTTCTTAGGTACAACATAGATGTTACTTTCAAATTTTCGGTGTATTTTAAGGTATCTCTACCTGGTAAGGAGTTTTTTTGTGGACTTAGAAAAACAAAAGAATTACAATAATTACTAAACAACCACAAAATTAAAATTCCATTTGCAAATACAGGTGCTAGTGTAAAGAAATTTGCTGTGACGGGCGTATATTGTGAATTTCTGGCACTCTTGTTAAGGATTAATTTCCCTTTGTTGATACTATAAATAACTTATGACACCTTTTTTGATAATCGGCCAAAAAAATGCCATATGAAAACAACTGTAGGTTTATATATATATATAAATTTTGATTCAAGTGTTTTGTTATAACATATTGTATATATAGTACAATATTGTTTATACATCATTGACAGATACCAGTTCATTATGTTATACTGCAGTAGAGAAAATTAGGTGCCTTCCAGTAGGGGACTTTGTATTGCATGGCAATACTTCATTCACTTGTTTCTTCAGGAATAATGAAGAGAGCATTAGGACAAAGTTTATACAGAGTCTTTCTCAGCCAACACACGATTCAGACATAGAATCTGATGTGGATTTCACAGACAGCGAGAGTGAGGGAGGTAGTAGGCAGGGCTCACGTCGCGCAAGTGCTCAATCTCAAAGAAAAAGTTGGATGCCTTGGTGCACACTGACTTGAAACTTTGTCAATGAATGCAAATTGTGAAAAACATCTATATGCTATAAACTATGAAATTGAATATGATTATTTAAGAAATAATAAGTTCCATATCGTGGTTTATCATAGAATAACCCGTGTTTTGAGTTCTTATGCGTAAGAATATATCAGGAAGGCCGTAGGCCTGAGTGATATATTGTTTCGCATAAGAACAAAAAACTTGGGTTATTCTACGATAAATCACACTTGGGAACTTGTTATTTCGATTCTAACACGACATACTAGTATCAACAGTGTTAGAAAAATGGCAAGTACTTTTTACGACCATGCTACGCACCTGGATCGGATGACGTCACTGCAAATAACCGTTGACTGACGTTCTTTTATGTGTATATAGGTTATTTGCTGGTCGTGTTAAAATAAATGATAGTTGTATAATGATGGTGAAATACAGAAGTACTAAGGAAGCTCTGATGTACTTATTTAACACTTGTCATGTTATAATGAGAATTATTGACTGTTTCAGACAGCTCAACTAAAGCGTGTAAAGAAAGTTTGTTCCAGTTGAGCAAATGACCATAATATTATTTTACTCAGATGTAAAAAGAAAACAATAAAGGTTCATACAGACTACTGATGATGTTGTTTGCGTTTTACTATAGGAAAAGTTGAGGTGAATGTATGACATTCAGCGAAAATTTCCCCTTACTTAAAATATGTTGTAGAAAATGGCATTTTTCACTAAAATTTATGGAGGTAGGCCACTTCCATACTTAACAGTACACATATGTTGCTAAGGCAGCATTACGTCAGCATATCAGCATTCAATATGACGGAAAACTTTATATATCTTACTTTCCATGTTTTTGATTTGCTGATTTACTTTTCCATTTGGAAAAAAAATTTCCTTACACCCTTTACTTGAATTTTTTAGATACTAGAGCTTTTGTTGTCACCCTTTTGTTCATGTCGCAGAAGTTTTGCACATAAGCTAAAACTATAAGGTGAAACGCTTTCAAACTCACGACATGACTTTAGTATCATGAGGTGACCTGACAGGACAAGTTACATAACTCTACCTTTTATTTCAAAAAAATTATGCCTCTTTTTAGCTCACCTGAGCCAAAGGCTCAGGGTGAGCTATTGTGATCGCTCACCATCCGGCGTCTGTCTGTCTGTCCACACTTTCCTTTAAACAACATCTCCTCCTAAACCACAAGTTCAATTTTGATGAAACTTCACAGGAATGATCCTTGGATGGCCCCCTTTCAAAATTGTTCAAACAATTGAATGCCACACAGGAAGGAAAAACTTAAAAAAATCTTCTTTCCAAAACAGCAAGGCGTAGAGCCTAGATATTTGACATGTAACATCATCTAATGGTCCACTATGAAGCTTGTGTGGAAAAGAGGCACTGCCCCGGGAGTCCCAAGTTTTACATAGACTTATATAGGGAAAAAAATTTAAAAATCTTTTTGTCTGAAACCACAAGACTTAGGCGTTTGATATTTGGTATGTAGCATTGCCTTATGGTCTTCTACCAAGATTGTTCAAATTATGCCCCTAGGGTGAAAAGAGGCCCTGCCCTTGGGGTCCCAGGTTTTACATAGACTGATATAGAATTTTTTTTAGCTCACCTGTTACGAAGTGACAAGGTGAGCTATTGTGACCGCTTGATGTCCGTCGTGTGTCAACAATTTGTAAAAAAATCTTCTTCTTGAAAACCACTGGGCAGAATTACACCAAACTTCACAAGAATGATCCTTGGGTGGCCCCCTTTCAAAATTGTTCAAAGAATTGAATTCCATGGAGAACTCTGGTTGCCATGGCAACCGAAAGGAAAAACATTAAAAATCTTCTCAAAAACCAGAAGCCCTAGAGTTTAGATATTTGGTGTGAAGCATTGCCTAGTGGACCTCTACCAAGTTTGTTTAAATCATGACCCCGGGGTCAAAATCCCCGCCCCAGGGGTCACTTGATTTTACATAGGAAAATCTTAAAAAATCTTCTTCTCAAAAAGCAGAAGACCTAGAGCTTAGATATTTGACATGTAGCATTGCCTAGTGGACCTCTACTAAAGTTGTTCAAATCATGACCCCGCCCCAGGTTTAGGCCTTCTGGTTTATTTTTAGCAAATTTATGAAGATTTCCCTATGCACAATCAAGTAACCCTGGGGCTGGGTCAATTTGATCTAGGCCTTCTGGGTTTTTTTTATAGAACATTTTGAAGATTTTTCTATGTACAATCAAGTAACCCCATGGGGCGGAGCCAGTTTGACCCCGGGGGTCATGATTTGAAAATTTTTTGTAGAAGTCTACTAGGCAATGCTACATGTCAAATATCTAAGATCTAGGCCTTCCTGGTTTATTTTTAGAAATTTTTTGAAGATTTTCGTATGTAAAATCAAGTGACCCCTAGGGCGGGGTCAATTTTGACCCCGGGGTCATGATTTGAACAACTTTAGTAGAGGTCCACTAGGCAATGCTACATGTCAAATATCTAAGCTCTAGGGCTCCCCCCAATTTTTTTTTAAACCATAAACCTTCCATGACTATTTCTCAACATGCAAAGTTTACCCTTTCCCCACCTCGCTCCCTTTCCCAGTCACTCCCACCCCCAATAAAAAAAAATTCAGGTTTTTTTTGCTGCAAACCAATTCAGCTGGGGGATACCAATTCATCATTTGCTTGTTCCTTTTAACTTGCATCATACAGGCATGTAGGTAAATGCAAGGTAAAAGTTTATACAGTTGTACGCTCCCCCCCCCCCCCCCCACTCCTCAACCCAGTCACCACCACCACCCTGATCATGCACCCCATCCCTCCAACAACAATATTTTTTTGTTTCTTAATTTTTTATTTTCCATCAATATTTATTATCAACATTTGAAGTTTTGAAACCCCATCCCCCTCTTCTTTTTTATACGCCTGTCTCTGAAAGAGCGGATGTATTCTGTGAACACCCGTGGCTGGCAGCGTCCAAAAGCATGTCCGCTATCTAAGTCGAACTGTTTTCATCTGATCTTCCCCAAATTGCAGATAATGTTTGTTGGCATAATATCTCGGCCAAGTTCGATAACCAGCCAAATCAACCCAGGCACTCCTGGATTATGGCCCTTTAATTACTTGAAATCTGCGAATTTAGCCTTGTCTGTTCTCTAAGTCGAACAGTTTTCATCCGATTTTCACCAAACTGGGTGAAATGTTTGTGGGCATAATATCTCGGCCAAATTTGATAACCAGCCAAATCGCCCCAGGCACTCTTGGATTGTGGCCCCTTGAATTACTCGAGAAACTGTGAAATAATAATAGCCCTGTCCGCTCTCTAAGTCTAACAATTTTCATCTGATCTTCACCAAACTTGATGACAATGTTTGTGGGCATAATATCTCGGCCAAGTTCGATAACCAGCCAAACTGATCAAAGCACTCTTGGATTATGGCCCTTAAACTAGGCCAAGTTCGATGACGGGTGTATTTTGCAACAGTCTGGCTCTCTTGTTTTTTATTCCTTCATTTATTATGTACACTTAAAACATTCGTTTTCTGTTAAATTGATCTTGACCAATGAAACTATTTGCTTCTTAGTAACATCCAAGGTTAACTTTTTGCCGGGTATATTTCTTTGCCATTTCTCACCACAAACCCATTCTTTGGGGGATACATATTTACAATTTGCTCGTTAATTCATAAGAGTACAACATGCTTAAGGTGATATGTGATCACTCATCTTCTGTCAGTCTGTCAGCATTTTCTTTGAACCACATCTGTGATACCATTTGCATGAAATTGATGAATCCTGGCCTGGATATTCCTTTTCCTCTTTCAATGTTATTCCAACAGTTACTGTTTTGTTGATTGGAATAACCAGAGCTAAAAATAGAAAAAAATTTCAAATGACATCTCCTCCACAAACTTCTGCTTTGATTTTAAAGTAACTTCAAAGTAGTGTTCTTAGACCATGATTGTTCAAATAATTACATTACATAAAGAAACTTGACCACTAGAGAACAGGGTCACTTTTCCCAGTATGTATATAGTGTAAACTTGTAAAATATTCTTGTCAGAAATGCTGGCCTAATTTTAAAATAATTTCACACAAATAGTCCCAGGGTGACCCCATAGCAAGTGTGCTGAAATTATTCCAATTTGTCAAAAAAAAAAATACATGGCTACCAGAGGGTTTGATCGGTTTTCCCTATTTGTATATGGTACTATTCTGTGGAAAACTTCTTGCATGTGATACAAAGGTTTAGAGCTGTTAGTATTATAAGTGGGATGGTATTAAGCATCTGGCATCAACATTTTTACTTAAACATCTTGTCTTAAACTACTGACCAGAATACAGCTATTCTCTGTAGCATCCTGGCAAGGTCATCTCTCAGATTTGTTCAAATGATCCACCAGAACTTGAGATAGAAAAAACCTTTGAACAACAGTTATTTATGATTATGAATCATGTAATTGATTTGCAGCAAACTTGATATTTAGAATCCCAAGAGTGTCCTCTCTCATTTTATTCAACTGGTTGCTATACACTGTTTGGTTTGGAAGATGGAGCATCTTATTAGTCTCCTACTTCTGGGACTTTAAGATTGTGCTGTCTGTTGTTCTGTCATTCTGTCTGTTTGTCTACAATTTCATGGCCGGTCAATAATTCATTCATCAAGGGATTTTAATATTACTTGGCACAGATGTTCCCCATAATGAGTGGATGTGTCATACGCAAAAACTTGGACCTTTATCTCAAACGTCATGATCACACTTGGAAGCCAAAGGTCAATAAGACTTTTTTCCTGACCGGTCTGTAACTCAACAATCCATCCTGGGATTTTTAGCTTGGCTATACGAAGTATGTAGAGCTATCCTACTCAACCCAGCGTTGGCGTCCTTCCGCGTCCGCACTTTGGTTAAAATTTTGATGCACTTTCTCTTTATCTTTGTTGTTCCTTGATGGATTTGCTTCAGACTTAAAACAGTTGCTCCTCATCACCCACATCATATGGCACAAGGGTCATAACTCTGGCACCAATGTTTCATGAATTATCCCCCTTTTTACTTAGAATTTCAGCTTAAAGTTTTGGTGCACTTTCCCTTTATCTCAGTTATTATGTCTCCCACCACACAGTGGTGTGGGAGACATATTGATTTACTCCTGTCTGTCTGTACAGGCATGTGCCCAGGGGGCCCGAGCCCCCACCCCCAGCTGGCTGGCTAGTTACAAATTTTATTACTATGGGCCCCTCAATTAACAAATTTATACATCAGCGCAATTGGCTTGATTTGACAGCAATACATAGGCTAAAGAGCCATAAAACCGTGTCCGGTAGTGGATATTAGCCCCAGGCATGTTCCATGTACATGCTTCATTGATCGCTTGCATTTTAAATGCGGTACTTGATTGGGAAGTGGAGAAACAACTGACCAATGAGGTTGCCCAATACATGAGATTGTACGGCATTGTTTTGTATGAAATCTAAAAACATTTGGCCATTTTGCAAATAAATCAATCATCTTAAAACTTCAACAATTTTTTTTCATTATATTTTCTTAGAACACAAGAAATGCAGAAAAAGTTAAAATATTTTTGTGTTTTTATTTATTTTATTATTAATATTTATTTGTGAACTTAGTAAATCATTTTTCTACAAATCATATCATTTTGTATATCAATTTTGAGCAGTTTTTGATAACTTTCTTTTTAGTGAAATTACACATATTATTTTTTTTTTAATTAGAAAAAAATATTTATATTATGATTGAAAGAAAACGGTAGAATGAATGAAATTTTATTCATTTGATTAAAATGTAGTATAATTATTGCTGACAATCATATAGTTTGTTTTATTATGATAAATAAAGTTGATTTTCAAACCACTAGCTTCTTTATTACTGGTAGCTGGTTATACATTGAATTGGTAGATATCAGAGCCAATACACGGAGACCTGGGTATCATGCAGAAAAATGAAGTCCATACAATGTGACTGTATAATCATACATACATTGAAAAGGCTTGATGAAATGATTAAAAAATAGGCTTTTCCTTAAATATATAATACATTCATGCATCCTTAAAGGTAGCCCCTCCCGAACCCATCCTAGGTTGGGCCACCCCAGTAAAACAATCCTGGACACGGGCCTGCTGTCTGTGTGTCACAAAGCTTGTCTGCACTCTAAGTCGAACATATCTCACCTGATCTTCACCAAACTTGAACAAAATGTGTCTGACCATAAGACCTCGGCCAAGTTCAATAACTAGCCAAATCGGCCCAGGCACTTTGGAGTTATGGCCCTTGAATTACCAAAAATCCTTATTTCGCATGCGCTTTCCTGCAGGCAAAACGTACCCTATACTATTAATTAGTAGTATAGGGTATGTTCTGCCTGCACGAAAGCGCATGCGAAATTAGTAGTATAGGGTAGGTTTTCGGTAAACAGTATATAAAGACTGACTTACTATTTAGATGATTAGGCAGTTGTGGGAGACATGCGCTTTTCTCTAAAGCATCTCTAGTTACTAAATGGATTTCATTCAAACATAAAAAGTTGTTCCACATCATCACCCACATCATATGACACAAGGTCCATAACTCTAGCACCAATTTTTCATGAATTATGCCCCCTTTTTACTTAGAATTTTATGTTAATTTTGATGCATTTTCACTATTATCTCTGTTATTTCACATGGTATTTAATTCAAACTTAAAATAATTGTTCATCATCATTTGACACAAGGGCAATAACTGCGACACCTGTATTTTATTAGTTATCCCCCTTTTGTACTTAAAATTTCAGCTTGAAGTTTTGATGCGCTATCTCTGTTATTACCAAATGGATTTGATTCAAACTTAGAATAGTTGTACTACATCATCATCCACATCATATGATACTAGGGCAGTAACTCTTCCACCAATATTTCATGAATTATGACCCCTTTTTACTTAGAATTTCAGGTTAATTGTGGTGCACTTTCACTTTATCTTCGTCATTACTTAATGAATTTGACTAAAACTTAAATTTGTTTTTGCAGATCATCATCCTCATCATATGGCACAAGGTCGGTCACTCTTGCACAAATGTTTATGAGTTATATCCCCTTTTTACTTAGAATTAGTTTCATTCTGATGCTTTTTATATCTCTGCTGTTACTAAATGGATTTAATCAAACTTAAAATGGTTGTTCCACATCATCACTCATATACGTCTATAGCATTTTGCTTGACTATACGTAATACCGTTCTGACATGTTTTGGGATGACATGATGTATAGTCCATATATTGGTGGTTATTAGTTTCTTTCACATAATTATATGTTAGTTTCGACACATAAATTCTCTCCCTTGGATATATTTACATCTAGAAATGAGAGCGACTCTTGTGAAATAGTATGCGTTAACTTTATATCAGGATGAAAGTTGTTTAACTCTCTAACAAAAAGTTGTAGTTCTTCCAAGGAATGATCCCTCCATTAAAATATAATCCAGGAAACGCAGCCAAAGGATCGGTTGTAGATCTCGCTTTCTAATAAAGTATTGTTCAAATTTTCCCATAAATAAGGATGCGTATGATAGCGCTATTGAGCTGCCCATCGCAGTACCCATTTTTTGGAGATAAAAATCTTCATCAAATTTGAAATAGTTATTTTGCAGAATAAGTTTAATCAGTTTTGCGAAATCGTCACTATTCAATCTTCCATGGCAACGCTTGTCCAAAAAATATTTACATGCGTTTATTCCGTCGCTGTGCGGTATGTTTGTGTATAGAGAAGAAACATCAAGTGTCACTAAATAAGTAGCCTTACTCTTGAATTTGAAACTTTTAATCTTTACAATAAAGTCAGTCTTGTCTCTAATATAAGACGGTAAATTTATCATGTGCGGTTTGAGTATATAATCAAGATATTTTGAAATGTTCTCTGTGGGCGAGCTGCATGTCGACACAGTGGGTCGCCCAGGATAATTTAGCAGTAGATTGCTGTCGGGAGTTTTGTGTATTTTCGGCAGCACGTAAAATACTGGAGTCCTAACAGACTCTGGAAACAAGTCAAATTCCTTAGAAACATTACCATTTCGTCTCTTCTGTACTTTCAATACATGTAGATATATTCTTAAAAACATTATCTTTAGGATCTTGGTTAAGTTTTTCATAATATTTACCATCGCTAAGTTACCTCAGAATCTATTTCTTGTAATCCTCCATATTCATTATAACAATTATTAGATTTTCGTCAGCTTTCTTGATAATGATTGATTCATCTTGAGATAATTTTCTGAGCGAATCTAGTTGTTTTTGAAATATTACTGTATCGTCTTTTCTTGTTACGATTCTGTAATATTTCTTCAGTAACAGCTGTTATATAAAAGTCTTAAGTACATATCGCGACCAGCTAGAGGAGTAAAAGATGACTGAGATTTATTGTAGAATGGTAGATCATGATAATTGTCTGTATCTGCATTGTTATCATCGCTCTCACATTTGCTGTCATTTATTATTTTTGAAGCAAAATATTCCTTTAGACGAAGCCTGCGATTGAATTTAAAAATGATTTCTGCTAATTTAAGCTTATCATGCAAGGCAAAAATTCGGGCAAAATTTTAACCCCTTACCTAGAAGTATGTAATCATCGTCTGTAAGTTTTTTACTCGATAAGTTTAATACTGTCCCTTTCCTTTCTGTATTTTCTGTAACCGCCGTTTCGTTTTTTTTCAGGATTTTTTGTCCGGGGCCTGGATGAAGTGCCTTTGTCATTTTCTGCCTGGTCGGCCCTTCACTCCAGCAGTGCTGCCACACTTGTAACGGCCTTCACTGGGTTCTGCACTGTTTCCTGCAGTGTTGTCCCGGTCTTCACGGCCTCCTGCAGTGTTGCCCCAGTTTTCACGGCCTCCGCGTAGGTTTTCTGTGGGTCCGGGGTATTCACGTTTTTTTACCTTTGATGATTAGATCCATCATTAGCTTTCGAAATCTGCTTGTTAGTTCTTCTGCCGGTAGTGGTTTGGTTGGTTTTGGTTGATTTTGTTTCGGTTTTCTTTCCATTATGTCTCCATTTCGATGTGTTATTTGATTGTGGTTCAACACGAATCTTATCGTTGTTGTTATTAGACGTGCAGTGTTTGTTTCTATTGTCAATTAAATGAGACAGCTTCTTTTCGTGTTTACTGAAGATAACGTCTTTTTTCTGTTCTATCTGATGGTGGATTTTTTCATCAACATTAAAAAGTTTATCATCACTCATTTTTTTTTTAATGACTTTTTTTTTTTTTTTTGCAATTTGTCAACATTAAAAATAACTTGTAATACTATGCTGTTCCCTCAAAAAAATCTTCTTAAATGTTTCTTTATTTGAAAAAAAAGTTTCAAAAGTCAAAAAAATTATCAGAGAAAATTTCTTTTTTAATTTTTTTTTTTTTTCATTTTCAAATTTTCCCTTTCAAAACTTTTGGGGATTTTTTCCATGCAGAAAAGTGACATTGTGGAACGGGGGGGTTTTGCTGATGTTGATATAACCGTGGCCCAATAAATTTTTATATGTTACTTTTGTGTTCATATTATTGAATTATCCTAATAACAAATACAAAAAATATTTTTTAAACTAAACAAAAAGAGACATTTTTTTTTCTGTTTCAAATGAAATTTTAGTACATGCCGTTTTTTTACTATTCTGTCAAGGCGCCTTTAGTAATAATATTCTATTTTGGAATGTTGGGGTAGGGATCCGTACCTCAAAATTTGATTCATAAATTAAATTTACGGTAAGATTAGGGTTATTAAACTGTTGAAAAATAAATTACAGAAATCAATTTTTGTAAAAATGATAGATTTGACCAACGGAACGTTCCGTGAAATTGTTGGAACGGGCTAAAACAAAAGATCAAATACTCGGGGATTTTTTTCGTCATGATAAAATCTTATTATCAAATCCAAGTGTGTTAAAAGTTGTGTATGTTTATCCTTAGACTTTTAAAATCGGTCACGCTTAATGCGAAAATTTTTAATAAATTTAAATTTACATGACGAAATTTTTCCTTAAAAATTTTAAATATTTGATTTTGGGCTCTCGGGTGAGTGTCAGGTAGAAAAAATTGGCGAAAAAACCCGAAAATTTTTTCGTTTTTAATCTATAAATATAAATATTTTCCTGAAAATGACATCAAGTAAAAATATATTTTATAAAGTTGAAGGATTTTCAAACAAAGGACCATGATGGCCCCTGAACCCCCACCCTTCCCACATCACCTTTTTTGAGTATGCGTTTTTTTTTCTATTATCTGACTAGTGCCCTAGTTTTGACCCAAGTGACCTTTTTTAAACTTGCCCTAGATTTATAAAGAAAAAAATTCGACCAATTTTCTGAAGATCCTTTAAAAAAATATGGTTTCTAAAGGTCACAAGGTTTTTCTATTTTTTGCCCTATTGCCTGTTTTCGAAGGTACGTGACCCTTTCTGAATTTTCCCTAATATCATCAAGGTAACTTTCCAAAATTTTCATGAAGATCTCATAAAAAAATAGGCCCTCTAGAGAGGCACAAGGTTTTTTTTTTTATTTACCTACGGCCCAAGTTTTGCCCGCACGGGCCCCTTTTGAAACTGCCCCTAGTACATAAAGGGTAACTTAATCAATTTCATGAAACCATTGAAAAAATGGCCCCAGGGGGGGTCAAAGATTTTAAAAATTTTTTAAACCAACTGCCCTTTTTTTTACCGAGTTTGACCCGGGGTTTCAAACTTACCAAATATCATCAAGACGAACATTAGACCAATTTCTACAGATCCCCATGAAAGTATGGCCCTCTGGGGTAAAAGGGTTTTTTTTTTATTTGACCTCGCCCTTTTTTTATGCATGTAACCAATTTTAAAAATTTGCCCTAATTATCAGGTAAACATTCGACAATTTTTATGGGATCCTTTCCCCAAAGAGGCTTAGAGGGGTCAAAAGTTTTTTATTTTTAGACCTACTGACCTGTTTTGACCGCACAAACCCCATTTTCGAACTTGCCCTAAATATATAAAGGGGTAAACATTTGACCAGTTTTCAGAAGATTCATAAAATAATGGCTTAGAGAGGTACAATTTTTTTTATTTTTGCTCCCCTGTAAAAAGGCCCAAGGTGAGCTTTTGTGATGCGGGGGTCCGTCGTCCTCGCCCGTGCTCGTGCGTCGCCGCAGTCCGAAATTTTGCTTGTGCCCATCTAGAGGTACATTTTCATGGGATCTTTTGAATTTGGTCAAAGAAATTTTGATGAATCTAGGTCAAGTTCAAAAACGGGGCAGTGCGGTAAAAAAACTGGGTCAGTGATCAAAAAATAAAAAACCTTGTGACCTCTCTAAAGGCCCATTTTTTTATGAGATCTCAAAAAAATTGGTCAAAATTTTCACCTTGATGATATCAGGTAAATTTTGAAAGGGGCAGGGGGATCAAAAAACTAGGTCAGTGGGTCAAAAAATAAAAAAAACCGTGACCTCTCTAAGGGGCCTTTTTCCATGGATTTCATAAAAATTTTGGTCAGAATGTTCATTTGTGATTTAGGTAAATTCAAAAATGGGTCAGGGGGGTCAAAAACAGTCGAATCTAAAAATGAAAAAATTGTGACCCCCTTAAGGCTTTTTTTTTAAAGAGATCTTCATGAAAGGTCGAATGTTCACCTTATGATATCTAGGTCAAGTTCGAAAGGGTCCGGGGGGGTCAAAAACTAGGTCAGTAGGTTAAAAAATAGAAAAAACCTTTGACCTCTCAGGGCCCATATTTCTCAATGGATTTTAAAAATTACAGATTTTTTATCTTATTTTCTAGATCAATTCGAAACGGGTCCGTGGGGTCAAAAAATAGGTCAGAGATCTAAAATGAAAAACTTGGACCTTCTAAGGCAATTTTTCAAGGATTCATAAATATTGGTCGAATTTTACCTTGATACAGGTCAATTGGGGAAAATGGTCAGGGGGGTCAAAAACTAGGTCAGTAGGTCAAAAAATAAAAAAACCTGTGCCCCTCCTAGGGGCCATTTTTCTCAAGGGTCTTCAAAAAATTTGGTAGAAGTTCCCCTTGAGATTCTAGATAAATTTTTAAACTGGGTCAGTGCGGTCAAAAACTAGGTCATTAGGTCTGAAATAAAAAAAAAATTTGTGACCTCTTGAGGCCATTTTTTCGCGGGATTTTTATGAAAATTGGGGTAGAATGTTCACCTTGATGAATCTGGGTCAGGTTCAAAAGGGGCATGTCGGTAAATAACTGGGTCAGTAGACAAAAAATAAAAAACCTTGTGCCTTTTAGAGGCCATATTTTTAAAGGATTTTCTGGAAAAAGGTGAATTTTCCCTTGATGATATCTAGATCAATTCGAAACTGGGTCACGTGCTCAAAAACTGGGTCAGAGGTCTAAAATAAAAAAACTTGGACCTTTCTGAGGCAATTTCAATGGATCTTCATAAAATTAATGGAATTTTCAGTTGATATTTAGGTCAAGTTCGAACGGGTAGTGCGGTCAAAAACTGGGTCATGGTTAAAAAAGAAAAACCTTTGGACCCTCTAGAGGCATTTTTTTCCGAGTCTTCTGAAAATCGGTGGATTGTTCACCTTTGTATCTGGGTCAATTTTTAAAAGTGGGTCATTTCCTTAAAAAACTGGTCATTAGGTCAAAAATAAAAAAACCCTTTGTGCCCTCTCTAGGGTCTATTTTCAATGGAGTTCATAAAATTTGGGTCGAATTTTTTTTTTGATGATTCTGGGTAAAATAGCTCAAAAACCGGGTCACTATGAAAAAATAGAAATAAACGAGCATCCCAGTTAACATTTGGGGGTCATGGGGGGATGGCGATTAAGGGACCCCGGTCCTTTGTTAGAACTACGACCTAGTTTTTGACGCAGGACCCATTTTTCGAACTTGATTAGATATCACAAGATAAATTTCGACCAAAGTTTCATCAGTCCCATGAAAAAATAGGGCCCCTCTAAAGGTCACAAGGTTTTTTTATTTTTTAACCCTCTACCTAGTTTTTTGAAGGACGTGACCCATTTTCAAACTTGACCAATATCATAAAGGTGAACGTTTGACCAATTTTCATGAAAACCTATGAAATTAGGGCCTCTAGAGAGGTCCAAGTTTTTTTTTTTTAGATTTACTGCCCTAGTTTTTGAGGACGGACCCATTTCAAACTTGACTGATTCATAAGGTAAACATTTGCCAATTTTTTCATGAAGATCTCAGAAATTATGGCCCTCTAGGGGTCAAAATTTTTTTTTTATTTTTAACCTACGACAATTTTTTGATGGCACTGCCCCAGTTTCAAATTTTGATCTAGATATCATAAAGGTAAAAACATTCTGCCCAATTTTTCAGAATTCATGAAAAAAGGCCTCTAAGAGGCCCAAAAGGTTTTTTATTTTAGCCCTATGCCCTATTTTTTGTGGCAGTGCCCCATTTTAAAACTTTTTTAATATCATAAAGGGGAAATTTGCCAAATTTTTCTGAAGATCTATGAAATATATGGCCTCTAAGAGGGCCCAAAGGGTTTTTCTATTTTAGACTAGCCCTAGTTTTTGAAGGCCGGCCCATTTTGAATTTGCCCTAGATATCTCAAGAAAAACATTTGACCAATTTCATTAAACCCCAAGAAAAATGTACCTTAGGGGTCACAAGCAAAAGTTTACGGACGCCGCACGCAGGGGACTGACGGAGGGAGGACGACGGACACCGCGCGACACAAAAGCCCCCTTTGTCACTTGTAAAGGTGAGAAAAAAATAGCCACCTTTTGATTTTTTTTTTGTTTTATTTAACCTGTCACTTGAGATTTCCCCGCTGTTTGAACGGGCGAAATCAAGACCCTATTGTTTTTTTGCTTTAAAACACCCTAAATATAAATATTTTTTTTTAAAAATTTTCAGCAAAGTATATTTATATTCCTGATAAAAGCTTTTAAAGGGTTTTTAAAAATTATTCTACTTTTAAAATTTATACTTGATTTTGCTGTCCTGGCCCCCTCGCAAAAACGGGAAACCCGTTTATTTTCGTTCTATAATTTTAAAATTTTAAAACAAAAATTTTTTTTAAAATTGACAGCACCGAGAAAATATTTTTAATATCGCTTTGCAAAGAGTTGGGCCCCCTTTTTCAGATATAAGTCTCAGAAAAAGCCAATATCGGTTACTGACTCGCCCCGTCATGTTTATATTATCTCATTTAAATTCTGACTCCCCCTTCATTAAACAGCCCAAAATTTAGTGACGAAAGCACGAGATACGTTATGGCCATTTTGAATCAGCCCCGAGGGAAAAATTACAGCAAAGATTAGTCAAAAAATTGTGAATAAGATTAAAAATAATTAAAGTAATTTTACGCATCCTAGGAAATATTGGGTAAAAATTTTTATGGGCAAAATCCCCCCTCACTCAAAAATCGAAAGACCAAAATATTGAAGCAAACAAGGCACTCCAGGTATATTTTTTGTTTAATATTTTTTTTCCACACGAATAACTTTTTATTGTTTTCAAAGAAAAAAAATCAGTGCCAAAAAATCCTCATGATCATTTAATTGAAAAGGTGAATTGCGGGAAGCATGGGAAAACTACTCGGCAAACTTGTGGAAAATTTCAAAAAACGGGGTTTTTAAAAATTTCAGCCACACCCGCAGGTCGCACCCAGAAAACATTTAAAGCCTTCCTAAATGTAAAGACCCCAAAATTTCTTCGAAAAAAACAGTACAAATCTCTACGAGCGAAATATTTCGTTACCCCCGGGGATTTCATTTGGATAGTGAACGTGCTCCGGGGGTTTTTTCACTTCGTTTTGGGAGCTGAAATGCCGGGGGAATTTTAAAAATTTTCGCCCTAGACTTGTTCTGGGTTTTTTCAAACAATTTTGGGTCGTTTTTGTATTTTGGATAGCTTAAAATGTGCCGAAGGGCAATCAGCAGGGGTAGCATGCAAAAGGGATAAACTCCGATTTTGAATTTCCACAAATTTGCCGGTAGCTTCCCAAACGTTACGCCCCAAGTTCACCTTTTCAATGTATATGCATAGACCCGGTTTTTGCCCTCGACTTTTTTTTTCTTTGACAACATATATAAAGTTTTTTGTTGAAAAAAAAATTATTAAACAAAAAAATGTACACTGGACCGTGCCGTGGAAGCAAACCCCCATGAAATTTTTTTACGCTTCCCGCTTACTGATGGTATAAAATATTCAAGAATTGCCCACAAATAAAACTTGTATCGAAAGGGCATTCAGTTCGTCATTGATTTTGTAAAAATTATCAAATAATATCTTAATTACGATTTTTTTTTGGGATTTTAAACCTATGTAGTATGTTTCATGCAGATTAAAATTTTCCGGGGTATCGCCAAATGCGCAAGCGATAAAACCCAAAAACTTTTCATGACGTGTACTGGATTTATTTGCATTTTTTTTGGACTTCAAAGTTTTGACGTTTTGATTGCCGTCCAAAAAAAAAAAGCTAAATCGAATATTTTGCTAGCACCCGATTAACATGATCTTTCAAGGGCCCGTCTAATTTGTGGAAGATGGCCCCAGCTATTTTTTTTAACATACACCGTCAAATTTCCCGTATAATATCGATTTTAATTATTCGGAAAGGGCAAATCAATTGCAAAGCGTAGTAAAAATTTAAAAAAAGGGTTTAAAAAATTCATCACTTTAGATTTTATGTCTTGATTTTTTCCGTATTGAGATTTCTTCGCATTAAAATCTGGCAAATCAAACCCCTAACGTTTTTCTTTTTAAAACTAAAAATTAAAATTTAAAATTATGAAACTGCTGTGCATAAAAATAAAAAAAACAAAATGGATAAAAAAACAAGTCTGTAAAAATCCCCTTTCTTTTAACAATTTAAAAAATAGCAAGAAATAAAGTTTCAATCATCTAAAAAAATAAAAAATAAACGAAAAAAATATTTCAGATTTCGTAAAAAAATAACCCAAAATTTTTTTGGGGAGTTGGAAGCAAAATCAAAAAAAAACACAGGAATCATGTGATTTAGGCAAAGCAGAGAAGGGGACGACGATCGTTAAAGAGAAAGCTCAATAAACATTTTGTAACCGTCTTTCACGAATGAAAAAAGAAACGTTCCCCAAACCCTTTTGAAGATTGCTGAATACTCGACACAACTATAAAAAACGAAAAAAACATTGAAGGAATGAAGGAATCAATCCCCCAAAATCACAAGGACCCGATGGAAACTCCTAATTATTTATGATGCAGGAATCACTATTAGAAACTGTCAAATTTATAAGGTATTCAGGATGAAGGGGAGCTACCCACATGGAAAAAGCAAA
The DNA here is from genome assembly GCF_021730395.1 of Mercenaria mercenaria. Lineage (NCBI taxonomy): Eukaryota > Metazoa > Mollusca > Bivalvia > Venerida > Veneridae > Mercenaria > Mercenaria mercenaria. The sequence continues at coordinate 39,426,998 of NC_069374.1, forward strand.
AGTAACAGCAATTTTTTAAAAGCGGCCAAAAAAAAAAATGAGAGAACTATAGGCCTTAAGTTAACACCCCTTTTCTGTAAAAACAGGAAAAAAAATAAAAAATGCCAAATCAAACACCCAGAAAAAAAATAATTTTATCTATTTTAACCGGATTTCCAAAGGGGTTTGCACTACACAACTACCGAAAGATGAAAAGGCGAGCAATAGAAAAAGGGCTGAAATGACATTGCTACCTCGATTTCAAAGCAGCTTTGATAAAGTCCCCCATAGCGTTTCTCAAGAAGGGGGGAGTGTAGGAATTAAGGGGGGAAAAACTACCTTGGTCAAAAGTTTTTAGAAAAAAAGATTTCCCAAAAGGGGAAGTAAACGGCAAAAAATCAAATGGAAAAAAATGACCACGGAAAGGGACCCCGGGTAGGTTCTAGGGGCCCCTTCCCTTCCTCATCTTTTTAATGATCCCAGAAGCAGTCGTTGTACCCAAAACTCTTTGCAGACCCTAAATTGTATTCAATTATCAGGAACAAAATTTAATAAAAAATCCTAAGGGCAAAAATTTTTTATGCTTGTGACTGGGCGAAAAATGGCAAAAGAATTCAAATAAGAAATGCAAAAACTATGCGAAAAAATCTAAGAATATTTCTGAAAAATAGTCAAAAGAAAATAACGGATTTAGCAAATAAAACGAAAAAGACCCAGATGTTATATTTTTAATGAACATCCTTTAACAAAAAATCAGTAAAAGTAAACTTGGCAAAAAAAAACCGGGATTAAAAATTGAAAACGTTAAAATTTTAGATAAAGAAATGTTCCCGCTTTTATACAAAAACTTAGTAGCCCCATCTGAGTTGCCTTGGGCCCTCTGGGCTCCTAAATCAAAAAAGATGCCCTAGCAAAAAAAAATGTCCAAGAAGAGCCGAGAGCGCTGCAGGTCCAAGGACTGATTAAGTCAAAAGATTGTAACAACTGGGATTTCCCACTTTGAATACAGGGGGAAGAGGGTAATTTAGGTATACAACCAAAAGGGTTTGAAAAAACAGCATAAATTTATTTAAATTTAGTCAGAAAGTTGAAAATAGGGGGGAAAAAACCCAAAAATTACAAAAGGGCTTCCAAAAAAATCCAGGTCAATGCATTTATATAGGTGGTTAGAAATGGAACGCCTCCCCAAATAATGTAATAGAGGCACCAACAATAAACTCCTTCAAAGCTAGACTGAATAAAAACTGGTCAGGAGACAGCAAGTTTCAAGCCAACTGTTACACCCCCTATGCTAGAATACAAGGAAATAACTATATCAACTGAAAATGTTTGTGTGATTTTGTGCAGGAATTGCTCTGCCAAACTGTACAGTAACAGAAACAATATAAAAGTAATAAATATGCAATCGTGGTTGTGCAGGAATTGTTCTGCCAACAACATAATATTAACATATGAAAGAAACAGTCAACAACAATCTGTTGTGCAGGAATTGTTCTGCCGACAGAAATGATAGAATATTACCAATTGAGCGAAAAGAATAAGAAATTATTAACAAACCTAAAACAATAATGTGCCAATATTGAGAAAGCAAAAACTAAAGGGCCTAAGAAGCTGTAGCTTAACTCCATAAAATGGAGTTCTGGTCTCTATTTCTACATGGACTACATGGTTTTTCGTTTCAAAACCACCTTATATGTAAATATTTTTTCTTGAAAATTGCAAACTTAAAAATATACTCTTAATAAAAGCCTAAAATGATTTAAAAAGAAAATTCATCACTTTAAATTTTATATCTTGATTTTACCTGTCACTTGAGATTTCCACACATGTAGAATCGGGCGGAATCTAGACCCGTATATGTTTTTCGCTTCAAAACCACCCTAAATATAAATATTTTTCTCGAAAATTGACATACACACCTAGATTTATATTTTTAATAAAAGCTTAAAAGGATTTTTAAAAATATTCATTAGTTTACATTTTATGTCTAGATTTCGCTAATTTGATTAGATTTCGCGAAATCTACTAGATTTTGCTATTCAGTCATACCGATTCTAGAGGTACGAATCCATACCTCTAGACAAGCCTGTTAGGGGTTTTCTAGGGGTATGGACCTCCTTTTACTAGAGATTTAGGGTTACTTGCATCTTAAATTTTGTTGAAAATGAAATATCAACTAAGACTTAACAAGTGTTCACTTGGATCGAAATGGTTAACAGATACCAGCGTCCACCTGATTGTTTACCTTTTCATTCAAAACCTACGTAACCGAGGAACTCCAAATGAATACACTGTTCCATCCGATTACTTTATTGCAAAATAAACTGTTGATAACAGATAAATGAGTGAATCTTTAATTTTTTTTCTTTGCCAGTTCGAATCCTCGTGATTTATTTGGTGTTCCTTGGTTATTTACGTTTCGAAAGAAAATTAACCAATCGGGTGAATGTTGGTATCTGTAAAGCATTTAGATCCAAATTTAAGGTGAATACTGACGAAGTCTTATTTGTTATTTCATTTTCAACAAATCTGAGATGTAAATACCCCTTAATCTGTAGAAAAACGGAGGTCCGTACCGCTAGAAAACCCCTAACAGGCTTGTCTAGAGGTACGGATCCATACCCCTAGACACTTCCTTTTATCATTCAGTATAGTATCGAAATAGAATGCATGCCGTGATAGTTAGATGTTTTCTGATCATGTGACAAAAACAAGCTCTTTGGCGTTGTTATAATGATAAAATTTTGATTAACTTTTCTAGCAGGAACTGAGTTTTAATTTAAAATGTTTACAAAAGACGCAACTTGTTTTAATTACACGGATGGTGCTTAAGCACTGTAGGCCTATCTTCTACTTCTATTTATGTTTATTTATAAGGGTCCATCTGCCCTTTTGGGCACAGTATAGCATTTTTAGCTATGTAGAGTATAGACCCCCGGCATGTCACCAGGCATGCCGTTAAAGATAAGTTTTTGAAGCCAAAGTGGTGAAGAAAATTTACCTCTACACAATTTCCGTAGAGTATAAGCCAGAAGTCCAAATAATTTTGAAGCCAAAAGTGGGTCACTGTCGCTGGCCAATGTGACCATAAATGACAGATTCCCGAGATGTGGTTGCTGACAATATGATACTGGAGGTATCGCAAGGCAGTTCTAATTCATCAAATTGCAACAAGAATTTGTGACAGAGTTACTAATGTCCCCTGCCAAGGAAAAAACATCTTGCATGCCAGTATAATAAGGCAACATACTAACCATGTTTATAAATCATAACTATATTTCATATAATTCATGAAGACATTGCGTAGTTTGAAAATGTCTCAAAATTTATTTGTGGTAAATGCTTTCAAATGATAATATCTGTATTGTAAAGATTTAATGTGATTTTATTTTAAATTTGGTAAGGAAAAATTAATATAATGAAATATTTTATCATATTAAAGGGAGGTAATTAATACAAGAGGGCCATGACCTATTGACCTAAAGATCATCAAGATTAACAGTCCGACCAAGTTTCATTAAGATATGGTCATAAATGTGGCCTCTAAAGTGATAACTAGCTTTTCCTTTGATTTGACCTGGTGACCTAGTTTTTGACCCCACATGACCCAGATTCGAACTTGACCTAAAGATCAACAAGATTAACATTCTGACTAAGCTTCATGAAGATATAGTCTTAAATGTGGCCTCTAGAGTGTTAACAAGCTTTTCCTTTGATTTGACCTAGTGAGCTAGTTTTTAACCCCACCTGACCCAGATTTAAATGTGACCTATAGATCATCAAGATTAACATTCTGACCAAGTTTCATTAAGATTTGATCATAAATGTGGCCTCTACAGTGTTAACTAGCTTTTCCTTTGATTTGACCTGGTGACCTAGTTTTTGATCCTACATGAAGCAGATCATACTGGACCTTGAGATCATCAAGTTTAACATTCTGACCAAGTTTCATGAAGATACAGTCATAAATGTGGCCTCTACAATGTTACGAAGCTTTTCCTTTGATTTGACCTGGTGACCTAGTTTTTGACCCCAGATGACTCAATAAAGAACTTGTCCAAGATTTTATTGAGGGTAATATTCTGACCAAATTTCATTAAGATTAGGCCAAAATTGTGACCTCTAGAGTGTTAACAGTCAAATTGTTGACGACGGTGACAGACGGACGACAGACACAGGGCGATCACAAAAGCTCACCTTTGAGCACTTCGTGCTCAGGTGAGCTAAAAACAAATGAAAATGACATTTAAATGGTACAGTTCATTTTTGTAAACATGTTTGTAAACATTAAAAAAAGATTGCGTTTTGTAATCTTAACTCAGGGTTCCATTTTAGGTGTGTCTTGTATAAGAAAAATGTGAGCTCAAGCGAAAACAAAACATAAAAAGAAGAAAGGTCATGTTTTAAGTAGAGAAATTTTGGTTTGAAAACGTATAAACACATATATGACCTAGTTATCGAACTGTACTATCGGAACTTGTATTTAAATTACACACCAAAAAATGTTAATTTTAGTTTTGGTCAATGCAGAGCTGCACTACATATCAACCTAATGTGTTGCAACCATAATAATGCCTTATTACCTTTATATAACAAAGTTGTGCCTGGGTTTGCTTTCTGGAAGTATATAATTGTTATAAGCTTTTTATATCTATAAATACCAATCAACTTGTGAGTAAATTGATATATAAACATATTTATAACAAGTTAAAGCATAGCAAAAGTTCCTTCTAGGGCACATCTATATAAATATATAATGATCATCTTGTAAAATTTTGGTTGCAATGTCTGTTTTATACTGCCAAAAAGTATTTATGCTAGTTATTTAACATAAATTGTTAAATCCAACAACAAATTAAATCTGTTACCACTTTCAGTTGAGTAAATACGGCAATAAGACATTGACCCGGTCAATCCATTACGATTCGATGCGTGAATTTGTTGCGCATAATTAGAGGGTTGCAATGGGGTTTGTTTTCACATATTAACCATGCATTTGAAGGTAATGATAATATTTAGTTGTTTACATGTAAATTTGCTGATATATGTCTATCTGTTTGTACATATGTTATGTTCTTCAAGAATGGAGGAAATAAAAGAATCAATCAATCATCCTCGGGTTTAGTATTGTGTAATCCATGGAACGCGTTCAGTCGGAGAGTCGCCTCAATTGGGAAAGAATAGTTTAACATCAAAGGTTATTTCTAAGGTCACAGAGTTTAATTGGCCAGCTTGTAATTACAACAGCTTTCGATATCAGTAGCTCAGTCAAGTGTGACTTACTGAATTAATATATTCCTTCTCAAGAGAAGGAATAATAAATCGAAAGTCACAAAGATCAGCCAACTGTCGAGACAGAAGTTTATAAAGGCGTCGCTAATTACATATTCAAACTTACTACGCGTTTCTTTATTAGGCTGGTGTGATGTCACTCCTTGTTCATTCACTTTTGTATATGCATGAAAACAAATTTATTTTTAGATTATGGGATAGTCAAAGTAACTATCGCACTTAAAATCTTGCAATTTGAGTTTTGGTTACAATTTTATAACTACTTACGAACCTAAACTATATTTCATATTTTCATGGTGTAAGAAACATCGAAATAAATCATGAAGATACATCAAAACTCTGACAGACATTAAAACAATACATTGGTCAAATGTTGTTATTATTTGCCGGCTTCGGATTGGTTGAAAAATGTGTAGGGAAACCCGTAGCATTCAATGAGACTTCAGCTGACTGGTTAAAAATGTGTTGCTTTGAATCCTGAAAATATCCTTAAAATCTGGAAATGTAATGTTTTCTGTGCATTTTGAAGTATTTTATAGTAGCCTGGCTATATATTTAACTCTGAAATTAGCAATTTAGTGAAGTAAGTACTTGTTGGAAATCACCACTAAATTCCATGCACAGTTGAGGGTGGTTGTTTTTGAATGGAAATAGAAAAAACTAGAAATGTGTCCATGGGACACAGATGCCCCAACTACATGACATTAAAATGACAATTTTTTCCCAGGTCAGAGGCCATAACTCCTACAATACTGAATGAATCCGGACGCGAAACCCCAGGTGCACAACTACACATGCTGACCAACATTCCTGTAAAGTTTTATGACTCTAAGTCATATACTTTTGGAGCTAGGCGCGACACAACACTAAAATGACCAATTTTTAACTAAGTCAGGGGCCATAACTCCTACACGACTGAATGAATCCGGACGCGAAACCCCAGGTGCACAACTGCACATGCTGACCAACATTCCTGTAAACTTTGGCGACTCTAGGTGAAATACTTTTGGAGCTACCATGAGTTTAACTAAGTCAGGGGCTATAACTCCTACAAGACTGAATGAATCCGGACGCAAAACCCCAGGTGCACAACTGCACATGCTGACCAACATTCCTGTAAACTTTGGTGACTCTAGGTCAAATACTTTTGGAGCTATGCATGACACAACATTAAAATGACCAATTTTTTACTAAGTCAGGGGCCATAACTCCTACATGACTGGATGAATCCGGACGCGATACCCCAGGTGCACAACTACACATGCTGACCAACATTCCTGTAAAGTTTTGTGACTCTAAGTCATATACTTTTGGAGCTAGGCGCGACACAACACTAAAATGACCAATTTTTACAAAGTCAGGGGCCATAACTTCTACATGACTGAATGAATCCGGACGCGAAACCCCAGGTGCGCAACTACACATGCTGACCAACATTCCTGTAAAGTTTTGTGACTCTACGTCAAATACTTTTAGAGCTAGGCGCGACACAACATTCTCGGAAGGACGGACGGACGGACGGACGGACAGACGGACGGACGGACGGAAGGACGGACGGACAAGGGCAAATCTATATGCCCCCCCCCCCCCCCAAAGTGGGGGCATAAAAATGGATCGGGCATGCCCATGTAAAAATGTTATTTTTTGGTGTCTGGAAGGCTATTTGACAGGGTAAATGGCACCTCATGTGTCAACAAAAGTTTTGAGGGGGTCCTACAGAGTCATTTCTTACAATGTAAGCCTATGGAAAGTGTCTTACCTAATTTCAACAGGCATATTCTATTTTTAGATTTCTTGAGATTATTTAGGGTTTTTCCATGTTCTTTAAGGCTATTTGCGACTCACGATAAAAGCCGTACCGCATTCACGTTTATATATATATATATATATATATAGTTTCAAACTTGGGTAATCGGAAAGTCAACGTTTGGGTCCTTAGTGGATTGTCGGGCCACGAAGTGGAAAAGTTGGTCTTTGGCACCCAAATATGTTTTACCACTTCCCCAATAGTCTACCCTATGAAACTAACCTAATGTGTTTGGAACCGATAAGTGGGTCTCTTTGATTAAAACTGATTGGTGGGTCAAAATTTTATATACAAATTTAATAGGGACCCTTTTATTAACCAAATATGAGTATATAATAGGAATTTATTACTTTGGCATTCAAATTCATAATAATTTACTAGAACTTGTCAAAAGACAGCTCTTGTTCTGCATGGAATGTATCAGGGTGGCTACCCTCATGACTTTTGGATACCGTACATACAGAGAAAATGTCCCGATTCAGGTGATAGTTTGCCTGTATCTACCAAATTACTTGACATATTTTCTTAAGAAGAGAGCGTCGAAGACAGCAAAACGTGTGCTTTCCTCCGCGTCAGCTAAGTATTATCTTCAAATACTTTGCCCAACTGCGAAAGTGTGTACTTTATCTACAAAGCTAGTCCATGAAAAGCAGTTGCTTTGTTCGGAGAAAAGCACTCATTTTGTTGTCTTCGATGCACTTTATTTTATGAAGATCTGTCCTTTATTATCTGGGTTGGCCATCCTATGGATTTCTATAAATAAATTTGAAAGACCCCTCATGTCGAGTTTCATCGCTGGTAGACGGACAGTCAGACAGACAAATGATTGGCTGGTCAAGTAATCAAAATTATAGTTCATCTTGAGCATGTTGTCACAGAGTTATGATTATTAATATTATTTTTGATGAATTTGATATTATGCATTATTAATGTTTAATACATTTTAAGTATTTGTTGGGTCGAATCATAAATGCAGAGCAGCTGCATATTAACTGTCTGGACAGAATTACTACTGTTTGCAGATCAAATTGCCCTTTCGCCTTTTTTTAAATCGAGAGACTTTACCTTTACGTCACAAAAGCAGCGATGCTGAAGCTATTTTTGGATCTCGTCTACAGGTAACTCTGCCTTTCCGATACAAGTAAAAAAACACTGAACTGGCTGCATGACCGAGATATGCTGATTTAAATACTGTTGGAACTGGTGTTTAACTGGAATGTAACAGATGTACTAGATCTAATCTTCATTAAAATTTAAATGAATCTTGCCATAATGCACACTACATTTAGGTAGCGTGGATGTGAAAAAAGACACCCTCTTATACATTACAGGCCTTTTTCTGCCTAAATTTCAGTACCTTTTGCTGCATACTTTTCTTTTAAATAATGTATCTCGTGTTTAGTTTTCACAATAATTATAAAACACGACTGACTCGAGTTGTTGGATTCGCTTATCATTGATTGAACGGCATAACTTCGATTCTGGGATCCCCGAACCGAACATGCCTCTTTAGTTGAAAAAAAGTCGGCAATTTCTTACGGAATAATTATGTGAGTCTTAGTCTAACTAATTTGACGCGATCCAAAGAAACAGTTACGAGTTATTTTCTCCACTCGAAAAAAATTGTCATCGCTAGATTTGGGTTTAAATGCTGATTTTGTTGCGAATATGAGATAAATTCAAATAAAACTTACATGTATCAAAAGGTAGTCCAAATAATTGTACTCAAGAGTTGAATATCGTTATATTTTTTGACTGGCCTATATCCCCTTTAGGTAGACAAGGTAAAATATTAAAATGTAAAGTCGGGCTACCCGAGGTCTCCTTATTTAGACTAATCAAAAGGGGGATTCAATTCCTCATTAATTTATGTAAAATTATTATAATTCCCCTTAACACGATTAATGTTACACATATGTGCAAGCGATAAAACCAATAACTTTACATGACGGTGTACTGTGATTTATCCTCAATTATTTTACACGTAAACCCCACCAAAAACAAGAGCTCGTCGAACACGAAATGCCCCCCTTGATGCATTCAGTAATTGCACAAGGAACAGAAATTATATGCTCACTGTAAACAAAAATTCTACCATTCTGGTTTAATCTGACCTTGACCTTTAACCTATTAACCTAACAAGAGATTACAGATTGATCTTGGCGCCATCCACTGAGCCATTTTTGAATGTTCCAAATTTCAAGACTAGCTCAAGGTCAAAATCAAGGTCAAATTTCATTTAGGTACAAAACAATGTGTATGTGGTCCAAATTTGAAAGCGGTGGCTTGAGAAATGTGAAAGCAGGTCACTAGATCAATTTCAAGGTAAAGTTCATTTCGGTAGACAGAACTATGCATGTGCTTCAAATTTGGAGGCTGTAGCTTGAGAAATGTGAAAGTAGGTATGGATAAAAATCAATGTAAATTTCAATTCAGAACACAAAAAATATGCATGCAGTCCAAATTTGAAGCCTGTACCTTCAAAAATGTGACAGTAGGTCACTAGGTCAATAACAAGGTCAAAGCTTTTTTCAGTACACAAACCTATACATGTGGTCCAAATTTGAAGGCTGTAGGTACAGAAATGTGAAAGTAGGTCACTAGGTCAAGATCAAGGTCAACTCATGTCAAGGTTCCTCTTGCCACTCAAAACTATACATGTGGTCCAAATTTGAATGATGCAAGTTATGGACATGAAGATTCTAAGTTTTTCCCTATATAAGTCTATATGAATCATTTGACCTCTGAGGCAGGGCCATATCTGACCCCAGAGGGATAACTTGAACAAACTTGGTAGAGAACCACTAAATGATGCTACATTACAAAATACCAAAGCCACAGACTTTGTGGTTTGGACAAGAAGATTTTCAAAGTTTTTCCCTATATAAGTATATGTAAACCATGTGACCTCCAGGGCAGAGCCATATTTGACCCTAAGGGAATAATTTGAATAATCTTAGCAGAGGACCACTAGATGATGTCATATACAAAATATCAAAGCCCTAGGCCCTGTGGTTTTGGACAAGACGTTTTTCAAAGTTTTTTCCTATATAAGTCTATATAAACCATGTGACCCCCAGGGTGGGGCCATATTTGACCCCAGGGCAATAATCTGAACAATCTTGCTAGAGGACCACTAGATTTTGCTACGTACCAAATATCAAAGCCCTAGGCCCTATGGTTTTGGACAAGAAGATCAGAAACCATTTAACTGTTCCTAGCCAATGTGACCTTGACCTCTGACCTAATGACCTCAAAATCAATAGGGGTCATCTGCTGGTCATGGCCAACCTAACTTTCAATTTTCTTCACACTAGGCCCAAGCGTTCTTGAGTTATTGCCTGGAAACCATTTTACTGTTCCTGGTCACTGTGACCTTGACCTTTGACATACTGATCTCAAAATCAATATGGGTCACCTGCTGGTCATGACCAACCTCCCTATCAACTCTCATGACCCTAGGCCTAAGCGTTCTTGAGTTATCATCCGGAAACCGTTTTACTGTTCAGGGTCACTGTGACCTTGACCTTTAAAATACTGACCTCAAAATCAATAGGGGTCATCCGTTGGTCATTGCCAACCTCCCTATCAACTTTCATGATCCTAGGCCCAAGTGTTCTTGAGTTATCATCCGGAAACCATTTTACTATTCAGGGACACTGTGACCTTGACCTTTGACATACAGACCTCAAAATCAATAGGGGTCATCTGCTGGTGATGACCAACCTCCCTATCAACTTTCGTGACCCTAGGCCTAAGGGTTCTTGAGTTATCATTCGGAAACCGTTTTACTGTTCAGGGTCACTGTGACCTTGACCTTTAACATACTGACCTCAAAATCAATAGGGGTCATCCGCTGGTCATTACCAACCTCCCTATCAACTTTCATGATCCTAGGCCCAAGTGTTCTTGAGTTATCATCCGGAAACCGTTTTACTATTCCGGGTCACTGTGACCTTGACCTTTGACATACAGACCTCAAAATCAATAGGGGTCATCTGCTGGTGATGACCAACCTCCCTATTAACTTTCATGATCCTAGGCCCAAGCGTTCTTGAGTTATCATCTGGAAACTGATAGGTCTACATTCCGACCGACAGACCGACCGACCGACATCTGCAAAACAATATACCCCTCCTTTTTCAAAGGGGGGCATAAAAAACTAGTCTATAATGGAGTTAGATTTGCGATAGTTAAGCTACGGAAGACTCTGCAAAAGTTTGAATATCAAATAAATCGCTTTTTATGGATATGACAATTAGATCTACAGGTGTTGCGTAGCTTGAAGGTTCAATGATAGAGTACCGATACTCTACCTTTCTATAAAACTTTGCATACCTTTCGTGGTTGGAAATTCCGTCGAACAAACAAAAAAAACGCTGTTTTCATTTGAACGTAGGTGAAATATTCTATATTCTACTTTTAAAACAACATCTCTATTATCACCTTATTGCACTTTACAATGTATGCAAGTACGGCGATACTTCAAAGATAGTCAGAGCGCGCGCTTTGTGTGACGTCAAGATAAAGAAAAAAGTTTCACGACAAAGTGAATGAATAATTTATTGCGGATGAGGCGGGGTTAACCTGTCAGGATTACTCCAAAAATAGTTTCAGCTTCACCGTTTTTGTGACGTAAACGTGCAACTCTATCGATTTTAAAAAAGTTGAAGGGGCAATTTGATCTGCAAACAGTAGTTAGTATAGATATTAGGCAAGCTGTGAGCTAATTAATTTACATAGCTTGTCTTTGATATCACATAATGTTCCATGTTGGTTTGTCTAAAAGCAGCATGATATACATACTGCACTTTGGTATGGTAATACTTGTTAAAAGTCACACATAGGTGAAAGTGCCTTTCATCTGTGGTTTTGGCAGGGGGGGGGGGGGGGGGGGGGGGGGGGGGGGGGGGGGGGTGGAAGATGGAATAATCATTAGTACCCTAATTAATTAATATTGACAGCTATCTTACAGAGACATTGATTGGTTTAGAAAGGGTCACCCCTGTGAGATATGATATCTTTAGGTGTTGTTAAATTTGGAAGCTGCTCAAGTTTGTATATTGTTGTGGACAGAATACTTTTAGGTTTAGAACTGTTTAGGTCAAAGTTTAAGAGTAAGATCTGAAATTTAGAAATTATGAAGTAATTAGATAATGAAGTGAAAGATCGAGATCTAAATAATGTTTTGGAAATGTATTTTGTTGTTTAATATGATGGACTTGAACGTATTAGAACCATAGAATACAATGGAATTGTTGGTTGATTTATTAACTACATTTTGTATTATAATAAAATCAGGAGTTAATCCCCTAACTTTTAAGTTTACATATGGTGCAAGAATCTAAGTGGTAGTGATTCCGAGGAATAGAGTCAAAAATATGGATAAAAACTTGAATTATCTTTGATAAAACTCTGTTTGTTTGGATTAATGTTTACATCCACGTTGTTAGTATAACAATGCCAAGGGCGCCGAAAATGGAGGGCTATACGCCAAAATACGTGTGGGAAGGACTGTTTATTATGTTGGCATAACTTTAAGTCCAATCCATTTGTTGTTCTTTTCATTTCAGTATTTGATTATTTATTTTGTATGTTATATATATGTAGAAATGAAAATTATATGCAATAAAATAAGATTAAACTAAAATACGAAACATCAGAAAGTGCAGTTTTATATCCAAAAATTTGAAGGACTTTCAAATACAAACCAATGGATAGGAGAACAAAAGTGCATACAATTATGCATAGCATTATATAACTACCTAAAGAATCAGGAACACGGTTCATGAATTTGAAGCCAGAGGTGAAGAACAATTTTGAACAGTTGAAACAGGCATTTGTGACTCGGTTTGGTAATATAGAAAATAGAGCAAATCTAGAGAAATATTTGAACGTCGAACAGGGACTTGATAGTGTTCAAAATTATGTGGAATCAATTATAAGTTTGGGACGTGATTCTGACAAAAGTGATGAGGACATTATGGACAAAGTTATACATGGATTAAATACTGATGTAAGAAGTCATGTTATGATGAAAGAACCAGTCGATAGAAGAACTTGTAAAACATGCAAAACATGACAGAAAGTGTAGAAGGGAAGAGTCAATACAAACGGACTTACAGGAATAACGTGACAATAAACCAAAGTGAGGCAAGCAGACCATTCCGAGGACGTGAGATGACAAATAGACCATACAGGAGATGGGACAAGAGTGACAACAGACAGCAGTGCAGACATTGTGGTAGGTCTAATAATAAACCTTCTGAATGCTTCTATCAAATTGCCACCTGCCCAAAATGTAATTGTGTAGGACATACAGCTAGGATGTATTTAGATATAAACAAGAGGGCCATGAAGGCCCTGTATCGCTCACCTGACCTATTGACCTAAAGATCATCAAGATAGTTTCATTAAGATATGGTCATAAATGTGGCCTCTAAAGTGTTAACCAACTTTTCCTTTGATTTGACCTGATGACCTAGTTTTTGACCCCATATGACCCAGATTCGAACTTGACCTAAAGATCATCAAGATTAACATTCTAAGTTTCATGAAGATACAGTCATAAATGTGGTCTCTTTGTTTGTTTGTTTTGGGTTTAACGCCGTTTTTCAACAGTATTTCAGTCATGTAACGGCGAGCAGTTAACCTAACCAGTGTTCCTGGATTCTGTACCAGTACAAACCTGTTCTCCGCAAGTAACTACCAACTTCCCCACATGAATTATCAGAGGTGGAGGACGAATGATTTCAGACACAATGTCTTTTATCAAATTGTCACGGAGAACATACGCCCCACCCGGGGTTCGAACTTGTGACCCCGCGATCTATAGACCAACGCTCTCCCTACTGAGCTAAGCGCGCGGGAAATGTGGTCTCTAGAGTGTTAACAAGCTTTTCCTTTGATTTGAACTAGTGACCTAGTTTTTGAACCCACATGACCCAGATTCGAACTTGACCTAAAGATCATCAAGATTAACATTCTGACTAAGATTCATAAAGATACAGTCATAAATGCGGCCTCTAGAGTGTTAACAAGCTTTTCCTTTGATCTGACCTGGTGACCTAGTTTTTGACCCCACCTGACCCAGATTTGAACATGACCTATAGATTATCAAGATTAACATTCTGACCAAGTTTCATTAAGATATGGTCATAAATGTGGCATCTAGAGTGTTAACTAGCTTTTCCTTTGATTTGACCTGGTGACCTAGTTTTTGACCCTACATGACCCAGATTCAAACTGGACTTTTGAGATTATCATGTGTAACATTCTGACTAAGATTCATGAAGATACAGTCATAAAGGTGGCCTCTACAGTGTTAACAAGCTTTTCCTTTGATTTGACCCGGTGACCTAGTTTTTGACCCACATGACCCAGATTCGAACTTGACCTAAAGATCATCAAGATTAACATTCTGACTCAGTTTCACAGAGATACAGTCATAAATGTGGCCTCTACAGTGTTAACAAGCTTTTCCTTTGATTTGACCTGGTGACATAGTTTTTGACCCCTGATGACCCAATATCAAACTCATCTAAGATTTTATTGAGGGTAACATTCTGACCAAGTTTCATTAAGATTGGGCCAAAATTGTGACCTCTAAAGTGTTAACAAGCTTTTCCTTTGATTTGATCTGGTGACCTAGTTTTTAACCCCTGATGACCCAATATCAAATTCGTCTAAGATTTTATTAAGGGTAACATTCTGACCAAGTTTCATTAAGATTGGGCCAAAATTGTGACCTCTAAAGTGTTAACAAGCTTTTCCTTTGATTTGATCTGGTGACCTAGTTTTTAACCCCAGATGACCCAATATCGAACTCGTCCAAGATTTTATTGAAGGTAACATTCTGACCAAGGATTATTAAAATTGGGCCAAAATTGTCACCTCTAGAATTTTAACAAGCTTTTCCTTTGATTTGACCCGGTGACCTAGTTTTTGACCCCAGATGAACCAATATTGAACTCTTCCAAGATTTTATTGAGGGTATCATTCTGACCAAGTTTCATTAAGATTGGACCAAAATTGTGACCTCTAGAGTGTTAACAAGCTTTTCCTTTGATTTGACCTGGTGACCTAGTTTTTGACCCCAGATGACCCAATATCGAATTCATCCAAGATTTTTATGAGGGTAACATTCAGAACAAGTTTCATTAAGATTATGCCAAAATTGTGACCTCTAGAGTGTTAACAGTCAAATTGTTGTCGACGGACGACGGACGGACGACAGACCTGGTGACCTAGTTTTTGATCCTACATGACCCAGATTCAAACTGGACATTGAGATCATCATGAGTAACATTCTGACCAAGATTCATGAAGATACAGTTATAAATGTGGCCTCTACAGTGTTAACAAGCTTTTCCTTTGATTTGACTGGTGACCTAGTTTTTGACCCCAGATGATCCAATATCAAACTCATCCAAGATTTTAATAAGGGTAACATTCTGACCAAGTTTCATTAAGATTGGGCCAAAATTGTGACCTCTAGAGTGTTAACAAGCTTTTCCTTTGATTTGACCTGGTGACCTAGTTTTTAACCCCAGATGACCCAATATCCAACTTATCCAAGATTTTATTGAGGGTAACATTCTGACCAAGTTTCATTAAGATTGGGCCAAAATTGTCACCTCTAGAGTGTTAACAAGCTTTTCCTTTGATTTGACCTGGTGACCTAGTTTTTGACCCCAGATGACCCAATATCGAACTCATCCAAGATTTTATTGAGGGTAACATTCTGACCAAGTTTCATTAAGATTGGGCCAAATTTTAGAGTGTTAACAAGCTTTTCCTTTGATTTGACCTGGTGACCTAGTTTTTGACCCCAGATGACCCAATATCGAACTCATCCAAGATTTTATTGAGGGTAACATTCTGACCAAGTTTCATTAAGATTGGGCCAAATTCTAGAGTGTTAACAAGCTTTTCCTTTGATTTGACCTGATGACCTAGTTTTTGACCCCAGATGACCCAATATCGAACTCGTCCAAGATTTTTATGAGGGTAACATTCTGACCAAGTTTCATTAAGATTGGGCCAAAATTGTGACCTCTAAAGTGTTAACAGTCAAATTGTTGACGACGGACGATGGACACAGGGCGATTACAAAAGCTCACCTTGAGCACTTCGTGCTCAGGTGAGCTAAAAATAGGGACTCGCGCCTGTCTCACATAAAATGGATGATGAAGTTATTGGTAAAGCATATCAGTT
The DNA here is from genome assembly GCF_021730395.1 of Mercenaria mercenaria. Lineage (NCBI taxonomy): Eukaryota > Metazoa > Mollusca > Bivalvia > Venerida > Veneridae > Mercenaria > Mercenaria mercenaria. The sequence goes on from NC_069374.1 coordinate 39,443,292, forward strand.
AGGAAATGAAAAGAATTTGATCGATATCAGACTTGGGAAATTTTCAGTTGCTGCTATGGTAGACAGTGGGGCATCTTTGTCATGTATAACTTATGATATGTACAAAAGAAGTGGTTTGAGCAATGATTACAAAAATAGAAAATTCAGAGATAAGATCTGCCCAGACTGTTGATGGCACCAATATGCAAATAACAGGAAAAGTTGTAATTCCCATGACCATAAGTAGGCTTACCCATACCAAGACATTTTACATATTCAAGAAATTGAATATGCCTGTTAATTTAGGTCGGGACTTCTTGAAGGACCAAAAAGCATGGGTAGACTTTGGAAATGATGTTATTGAAATTCAAGGAGGTATGGTCACTGCACAAATGTTTTCGTCTCCTCGAAAGTCTAGGGTAGCTCGACTGGTAAACAGAATAAGTATTCCACCTCAATCTGTTACAGTTACTAAGTTTAAGGTAAAAGGGCAAATTAGTGAAGGCTTGGCCATGATTGACCTAATTAGAACTTTGCCTAGTAAGAGTCAGGTTATAGTTGGGAGAGTGACTGGAAAGGTAGAATGTGCAAATTATGAATCCCAATGATGAGTGGGTGCATATGAATAAGAATGTCAGCCTGTTGCGAGAGTTGACAGAATTGATACAAGATGCAAAGTACAAGAGGTTGATGAGACTTGTGTAAGCTATGACAACAAACAATGTAATAAATCTATATTGAAATTGCTAGGTCTATTGGTATTGACTTGTTAAATGCAAATTTAACTGATGAGCAAAAGACCAAATTAATGGTATTTCTTGGCAAGTATAGAGATGTATTTGCTGTTTATACTTCTGAGTTAGGCGATACGCATTATCATCCTAAAAAAATAGAAACAGGTGATGCTGCACCAGTCCGTAGACGTCTGTACAGGGATACACCTGATCAAAGACATGAGATAGAGTGTCAAACTGAAGATCTTGAAAAACATGGGATAATTAGTCAGTCAAGTATTTTATGGCAAAGTCCAGTAGTTTTAGTTGCTAAGAAGCAGACAGGTGAATATACAGATTTGCCGTAGATTTTAGAGGTGTAAACAAGGTAACTAGACCAGTTAGTTTTCCTATCACTCATTTTCAAGATGTTGTGGATTCGTTAGGTAAGTCAAAATAAAGTATTTATTCTGTGCTTGATATGGCCAAAGATTTTTTTTTCAAATTTCCCTAGATCCTGCAACAAAGGTAGGACAGGCTTTGTTACTCATCAAGGAGTATGCGAGTTAAATCGGTTACCCTTTGGACTTATGAATTCAAGATATTACGAGGCATAAATTCAAATTCGCCCTAGTATATAAAGATGACAGCTTACTGTTCTCAAGCAATTTCGAAGAGCTTCTGAATCATTTGTCCGAGATATTCAACAGATTTCGCAAGGCAAATTTGAAGTTGAAACCTGGAAAGTACTTGTACTTTCGCAGATAAGGAAGTAAAATTCTTGGGGCAGATGTTCAATGAAGATGGGTTAAGTGTAGATCCTGAGAAAGTTTCTGCAGTCATGGACTATCCTACGCCTAAAACTCAAACCCAGGTTCGATCCTTTCTTGGCATGTCCAATTATTATTGCCACTTCATAGAGGAATATGCTAAGATTGCTAGACCTTTGAATGATTTGTTACGCAAAGATTCAGTGTTCAAGTGGACCGAATCATGTCAAGCAGCATTTGATACCTTAAAACAGAGATTGACTGTAGTGCCAATCTTGGCATTCCCTGAATTCAATAAGGATTTCATATTATACACAGATGCAAGTCAACAGGCTATTTCCTTTATATTAGGCCAGAAAGATGACAAAGGTAGAGAGAGAGAGAGTAGTTCTTATAGTGGTAGACCTCTAAAGGCAGCAGAGAGAAATTGGGGCATTAGTGATTTGGAAGGTTTGGCTTTGGTTGAAGGTATTAGGCAGTATCATACATACACACGTATAGTCGGATATCGATGCTACAGGGGTAGAAAATATAACGCCTATAGTCGCATTTCGGCCCCAGGGAGTTAATTTGCCCATCCTATTCTGTCATTCATTTCGCATGAACACTGAAAAAAAATAGTTTCATTTCTTATATTTACATTATATTTCCTTTCCATTTGTAAACAAGATATAATATCATAAATTGCACATATTTTGTGGCATTTAACATTAAAATCAGCTTCCCAGCCATTCTGTTCACCAGAAGGAACAACTGCGACGTCATCTAAGCAATGTTCTCCCAGACTATATGCAGACGTCGTCAAAACAGCGGTCAGTTATCACTAAGCAGCGATGACATAACTTTAGAGCCTTTCCTTTTGCTGTTCATACGAAATGAATGTCATAATTTTCAATTTGTAAATATAAAGAAATAAATCTAAGATTTTAAGATAAAAATTTTCTTGAAAGATAAAAAAGCACCATTTTACCGTAGTACATTCAACTGAGTGTAAAAAAAAATCTGCACAGGATGATTGGTGATAAAATTCCTTTTTTCAACAATATTCATATAAGTGGGTGCATCAACTAAACGAAGCAACTTTTTTATTTCCACTGCCTAGGGTAGTACTGAAAACATTTGGTGAGAGGGAAACATGTCACTCCATTCAGTTCCATACACCTGCTAATATCCAGCAGCATTTTATACCAACATTTATATACATTACATATAACTTTGCCCTCATAGAAATGCCATGTTCCTCCACTCTGATGAAATCAAAATAACAATAAAATTAACAATTCATTACGAAATGATGTATATGCAATTTGATTCGATATATGTTTGCATGTTGGACAAGATTTAGATATTGTTTATTAAACTGTCATAGTATTCTATCATACTCTTATACACAGTCTTTAACAAACGATCAAACAAATAGATTGGATACATCACACTAACGTTTTAATATGGTATTCATCAAACAAATACATCAAATTTACATATGGCATTTTTTCAAATGTTTACAATAAAATCAAATAAATCTAGAATTTTATTATGGATAATCACATAACATCATTTGACTGCTTTTTAAACAATTTATCCACAATGTCAAGCATATCATGCTGAATAAATACAGAATTCACGAAAAATCATGGGCAAAAAATCTTCTTTCAGAAGATAAAATATAACAAGAGGGCCATTATAGCCCTAGGTTGCTCACCTAGTATCTAATTTGGCCTGACTTTATAAACATTCTGACCATATTTTACATAAATCTGGTATGTCATTAACTATGTTTTTTGTAATAATTTAACTTTGTGACCTAGTTTTTCTATCCAAGTGATCCAGTTACATATTTGTCTTTGACCTTAAACTGAGATAAACATTCTTACCAAGTCTAAATGAAGAGTTTTTCTATAATTTAAACTAGTGATCAAGATTGTGACCTAGAGTAACCCAGTTCTGACCTAGATTGCAATTAGACAAGCAAATCCGACAAAGAAACAAGAGCTGTCACAGGAGACAGCGCGCTAGACTATTTCGATGCTGGATAGTGAAACTGTGCCCATCTGAGGAAACTGGAGCTGTCACTGGAGTGTTTAATGACTCCAATGGTGGATGAATATTGCACAATAGCTTGAGTCTGTGTGAAAAATATTAAGTAATAAGAAAGGTACAAATAAAGTGTATCAAAACTATATAAGTTTAATTCTAAGCAAAAAGGGGGCACAATTCATAAAATATTGGTGCAAGAGTTATGCACCTTGTGTCATATGATGTGGGTGATGATGTGGAACAACTACTTCAAGTTTGACTCAGATGCATTTCGAATAACTGAGATATAGTGAAAATGCATCAAAATTAACCTTAAATTCCACAATTTTTCATAAATTATGCCCCCTTTTACTTAGAAACATCATGATAAAGACCCAAGCAAGGTTTCATGAATATACATCAAATACTTTTTGAGCCAGGCACATAATTAGGTGAAAATGTGCATTTTTTTTACTATTTCAGGGGCCATAACTTTAAATATAGGGGGTGAGCCAGCCAAAAAATAAAAGGTTAGCAAGTTTATATCATGATAAAGACTTATGCAAGTTTTCAATCATTTATATTAAATACTTTTGGAACTAGTTGCATCACAGGGTGAAAATGAGCATTTTTGACTATTTCAGGGGCCATAACTCTGAATAGTGGGCAGACCAAATTGAAAAATAGGAAGTGTCCAAAGTTCATATCATGATAAAGACTCATGCAAGGTTTCAACAATTTATTATCAAATACTTTTTGAGCTAGGCGTGTCACAAGGTGAAAATGTGCATTTTTGACAATTTCAGGGGCCATAACTCAGAAAATAGGGGGCAGAACCAGACAAAAATAGGAGGTGCGCAAGTTCATATCATGATTAAGACTCATGCAAGATTTCATGACTCTATATCAAATACTTTTTGAGCTAGGCGTGTCACAAGATGAAAATATGCATTTTTGACTAATTCAGGGGCCATAACTCTGAAAATGGGGGGCAGAGCCAGACGAAAAATAGGAGGTGCGCAAGTTCATATCATGATTAAGACTCATGCAAGATTTCATGAATCTATATCAAATACTTTTTGAGCTAGGCGTGACTATTTCAGGGGCTATAACTCAGAAAATAGGAGGCAGAGCCAGACGAACAATAGGAGGTGCGCAAGTTCATATCATGATAAAGACTCATGCAAGGTTTCATCAATTTATATCAAATACTTTTTGAGCTAGGCGTGTCACAAGATGAAAATGTGCATTTTTGACTATTTCAGGGGCCATAACTCTGAAAATATGGGGCAGAGCCAGACGAAAAATAGGAGGTGCGCAAGTTCATATCATGATAAAGACTTATGCAAGGTTTCATCAATTTATATCAAATACTTTTTGAGCTAGGCGCGTCACGAACTTCGGACAGACACACGGACGGATGCACGGACAAGACCAAATCTATATGCCCCCATCACTCCTGGGGGGGGGGGGGGGGGGGGGGGGGGACAAAAAGGGGGGATAATTCCTGTAATATTGGTGTGAGAGTTATGGCCCTTGTGCCATATGATGTGGGTGATGATCAGGAATAACTATTTTAAATTTAAAGCAAATCCATCATGTAATTACAGAGATAAGGAGAAACAAGAGGGTCATGATGACCCTGGATCGCTCACCTGAGTAATACGAGCCACATGTTTAAAATGGCACACTGATACTAAAATATTAGAAAATCGGTCAGTAGGTCACATTCATGGTCACTGAAAGTCAGTTTTAAGATCGGTGTGCAAAACTGTACATGTCATCCAAATTTCAAGGCTGTATCTTAAAAAACAAGAAAGTAGGTCAGTAGGTCAAGGTCACAGTCAAGTGACCCCTAATCACTTGGGGTCATCAGGTAATTATAATTAAGCAGTCTAGGAAATATGATCTGATAACTTTTAAAGAATATATTCTTATATAACACATATAACAAGTGACCCCCAGGATGGGGCCTCTTTTCATCCCAGGGGCATAATTTGGGCAATCTTGTTAGAAATCCACTAGGCAATTCTACATACCAAATATCAAAGGCCTAGGCCTTGAACTTTCAGACAAGAAGATTTTTTCCCTATAGATATGTCTATGCTAAATCTGGGACTCAATTCACTCAAGGGGCAATTTTGATAGAGGAACACAAGGCAAGGCAACATACCAAATATCAAAAGCCTAGGCCTTCCAGTTTCAGACAAGAAGATTTTTAAAGGTTTTTTCCTTTATATCAGTATATGTAAAACTTGAGACCCCATCCCCCCTCCCCGGGCAGGGCCTCTTTTCACCCCAGGGTTATAATTTGAACAATTTTGATAGAGGACCACAAGGCAATGCTACATACCAATTATCAAAGGCCTAGGTCTTGTGGTTTTAGACAAGAAGATTTTTAAAGTTTTTTCCTATGTAAGTCTATGTAAAACTTGTGAACCCCGGGGCGGGGCCATTTTTCACCACAGGGGCACAATTTGAACAATCTTCATAGAGGACCATAAAGATGATGTCACATGCAAAATATCAAGGCTCTATGCCTTGCAGTTTTGGACAAAAAATTTTTTAAAGTTTTTCCTTTTGGTTGCCATGGCAACCAGAGTTCTGCATGGAATTCAATTCTTTGAACAATTTCGAAAGGGGGCCATCCAAGGATCATTCCTGTGAAGTCTGATGTAATTCTGCCCAGTGGTTTTCAAGAAGAAGATTTTTTTAGAAAATGTTGACGGACGGACGACGCACGACTGACGACGGACGACAGACATTGAACGGTCACAAAAGCTCACCATGAGCTTTTGGCTCAGGTGAGCTAATAATGATAAAGCTGTGTGGAAAATGTGGCCTCTGAAGTGTTAACAATGGTTTTCTATTATTTGACCAAGTGAACTAGTTTTTGACCTAAGATGACACAGTTAAGAATTTACTTGGGCAAAAAATCAGAGAAGTACTGGGCCAGAAATGTGTCCCAGAGTGTTAGCAGTTAAACTGTTGTTCATAAAACCAAACACGAGTGTTCACAGTAGCTTATCTTGAGCACAAAGTGCTCATAAGCTAAAAATAACATGTTATGAACAATATACAACTTCAAACGTATTCTTGTCATGTACAGCTGTGGGAGGTGTGCCTGATCATAGTGTCTGACATAGGTACATTTTTGTGAGTTTACTTAAATTTCACAGGGTACATCTTTGTGACTTTACTTTAATTTCACAAGAGTTACCTAAGTAACTGTTAGGTAAGAGTCTTTGAATGAGTCTAATGCTTTGTCCAACCAATCTGCTTTGTTCCTGCAATATAAATACCAACAGTCAGCATAAAAATTAAGATACATGTCTATGACAGTCTCATATCATTCATCATTTTGAATTATGTAAAACTAAAGTTTTCAGTAAAATGATGTATGTTCCCCAAATATACCCGGGAAAATAGCTAGTGCAACATCATTTTCATATAGGACAAGAAAAAATAAGGCTTATAATATATAGGATGCTCTATGTCACTCTCCTGTGGAGGTCCTGAACTTTTGACCTTTCTTCTGAGCAAGTTGGGGCGAATATACATTACATAGTTAATTAAAAGTTATTTAAAGGTTTTTCTACTTTTTACTTTGAAAGCCCCTGAAAGCTGCAAAGTGGAACCATTTAAACAAATGAGAGAGATACAGACAAGAATAAAGACCATATCTAACATTTTTTAAGATGTTTGCTAAACAAATTTAAGAACTTTATGTGTATTTTTAGTGAAGAACCATAACTCTAACCTAGCTGAGTTAAATCCGTAAGAGAACACCCAGTGCAAAACTTCATAGGCTATAAAACAATCCTCTAATGTTTTATGACTCTCAATGATAATTTTAGACAAGAGGGCCAAGATGGCCCTAGGTCGCTCACCTGAGAAACACACCATAACAACATAAACATGTTTGACCTAGTGATTTCATGGAAAAAAATATTCTGACCAATTATCATTAAAATTGGAGCAAAAATCTTGAGTATAAATAAGTATTTTCTTTGATTTGACCTAGTGACCTAGTTTTTGACCCCAGATGACCCATATTCGAACTTGACCTAGATTTCATCAAGGCAATCATTCTGACCAAATTTCATGAAGATCAATTGAAAAATACAGCCTCTATCGCATACACAAGGTTTTTCTTTGATTTGACCTAGTGACCTAGTTTTTTACCCAAGATGACCCATATTCAAACTCAGCCTATACTTCATCAAGGTTATCATTCTGACTAAAATTCATGAAGATTAATTGAAAAATACAGCCTCTATTGCATACACAAGGTTTTTCTTTGATTTGACCTAGTGACCTAGTTTTTAACCCCAGATGACCCATTTTGAAACTTGACCTAGATTTCATCAAGGTGATCATTCTGACCAAATTTCATGAAGATCAGTTGAAAAATACAGCCTCTATCACATACACAAGCTAAATGTTGACAGACGACAGATGCTGGACATCCAGCGATCAGGAAACTGAGCATTGCTCAGGTGAGCTAAAAAAAAACAAGAGGGCCATGATGGCCCTAGGTCGCTCATCAGAGTAACACACCATAACAAACATGTTTGACCTAGTGACCCAGTTTTTGATACCACATGACCCAGTTTCAAACTCGTCTGAGTTTTCAAGGAGATAAACATTCTGACCAAGTTTCATAAAGATTGGAGCAAAAATGTCGCCTCTAGTGTTTTTTTCTTCGATTTGGCCTAGTAACCTAGTTTTTTACCCAACCTGAACCAATTTTTAACCTGTCCGAAATTTCATGGAGAAAAATATTCTGACCATTTTTCATTAAGATTGGACCAAAAATGTGGCCCGAGTGTAAACAAGCATTTTCTTTCATTTGACGTTGTGACCTAGTTTTTTACCCCAAATGACCCAGATTAATACTCATCCATGATTTCATGAAAACCAACATTCTGACAAAGTTTCGTAAAGATTGGAGCAAAAAAGTGGCCTCTAGAGTATAAACAAGCTTTTCCTTTGATTTTAAAAAGTGACCTAGGTTTTGATCCTACATGACCTAGAGTTGAAATCATAAAAGATTTCATGATACCAAACATTCTGACCAAGTTTTATGAAGATTGAATAAAAAATGTGGCCCCTAGAGTGTTAACAAGATTTTCCTTTGATCTGACCTAGTGCCCTAGTTTTTGACCCCACAGGACCCAGATTCAACCTTGGCCTAAAGATCATCAAGATAAACATTTTGACAAAGATTAATGAAGATAGGGTCATAAAAATGGCCTCTTAGAGTGTTATCAAGCTTTTCCTTTGATTTGACCGGGTGACCTAGTTTTTGACCACACGACCCAGATTCAAATTTGGCCTAGAGGCATCAAGAAAAAACATTTGCCCAAGTTTCATAAAGATAGGGTCATAAATGGGGCCTCTATAGTTTTAAAAAAGTTTTTCCCTTTGATTTGATTGAATGCCCTTGTTTTTGACCCCTTTTGCCCCAGATTCAAATTGCCCTAAAAATTCAAGCCCAAACATTCGGGACCAATTCTCATGAGTTTCAAAAAAAAATGTGGCTCTGGTTTTAACAAGTTTTTCCCTTTGTTTGGGCTAGTGACCTATTTTTGACTCGCATGACCCAGATTAAACCCCAAAACCCCCTTGATGTTTGGGATAAAAAATGTGGTTTCTAGAGTTTTAAACAAGTTTTCCCTTTTAAATTTTGGGGGTTGGGGGGCCCTATTTTTTTGCCCCAAAAACCCCAAAATTAAACCCTTGACCTAGAAGTTCAAGACAAACATTTGACTAATTTCAGGGTTTTTTCAAATTTTAAAAATGTGGATTAGATTTTGTTAACAAGTTTTTCCTTTGACCCGGGCCCTAATGCCTATTTTTTTAAACCCGCCGGGGCCCCAGATTCAAATTTGGCCCTAGGAAAATAAAGGGATAAAATTCGGGCCCAGTTTCATGAAGACATGGTCTTAAATGGGGCCCTTAGTTGTTAAAAAGCTTTTTTTTGTTTTGCCCGGGGGGGACCTAATTTTTGACCCAATGCCAGATTCAAAATTGGAAAGAGGTATCAAGCCCAAAGTTTCACGAATTTAGGGCCTTAATGGGGCCCTTCTATAGTGTTAAAAAGTTTTTTCCTTTGATTTGACGTGCCCTTTTTTTCTAAACCCAGTGACCCAATATCGAACTCCCGGTTTTAAGATTTTTTTGGGGGAAAAAAACCCTGCCCAAAGTTTCTTTAAAGATTGGGCCCAAAATTTTTTACCTCTGAGTTTTAAAACAGTAAAATTTGGTTGAGGGAAAGCCGGAAAGGGTATCACAAAAGCTCCCCTTGAGTTTTTCGTGCTCTGGGAGTTTAAAAACTATGGTCTGTGGGGACTCAAAAATTTCAAATTTAGGGAAAGGGGGAAATATGGGTCCCGTCAAAACCAAAAAAAGTTCAAAAACTGGTAAACAAGCCCAAAACTTTTAAAGTAAAGTTAAAAAAAAACTGCCAGGTTTTTACCCTGTATATAAGAATTGGCCTATATGGACAAGTCTTTTTTTTCTGACCCTGCAGCACAAAGCTAAACCGGGAAACTCAGTGGATTGCTTTGGGGGCCTAATAAAAAAATTTAAATTAATTATTATTTCTGGTCCCTTGAAAACACATTTGGGCTTTTGGGTGGTTTGAGACTAAATTTGGGATTTCAACCAAAAATTTTCGGGGCCCAAAAAATCAGATTAGGAAGATAAAAAATCAGCTTTTCGGGGGCCCAATTTTAAAAGTTACAAATGAAACTTCCATAGACTTTATCTAATACCACCTTTCACACATACGGCCCCCCCCCCCAAATACCCTCCGTCGGGCTACGGATAGAAAGGTGGGTAAACCGTATCGATCCGTACTGACCCGTACAAATTTGGGATACGGCTTATTTAAAATAAGGAAATTTCCCTCGGGTTTACGTTTCAATATGGGTCGTTGGATTACAAAGTTTTTTAATCCGTGGCTGGGATTTAGCTTTCCCCCGCCGAAAGTGTGGGGGGTAAAAAAGTCATTGAAAAATCATTTTTAAAACCCAAAACTTCAAGAAAGGGGGTTTTTAAATTGTATTTTTAATTAAAATTCTTTCCATACGGTTAAAAAAATCTCCCTTTTTTTTTTAAAAAAATTCCCTTCAAAACCTGCTAACCGCATTTCATTTTAAACCCCAAAAAAAAAATTTTAATTAATGAAAATTATGAAAAAAACAATTTTTCAGGGGCACTTTTTTCAAAAGCTTTTAAAAAGGGACATTATATTTTTGGAAAGTAATGTATTCTGGGGACTTTTTTGGGTTTTGCAGGGGCCCTGCCAAGATACCCTCTTTTTGGGAACAGGGTTTTCGAACCATTTTAAAAAGGGGCCCCATAAAGGGCCCCTGAATCCCCTCACCGCCCTTATGCCCTAAAGATCACAAGATTAACTTTCAAAGGGTTTTTTAAAATTATGGCATAAATTTGGCTCAAAAGTGTTAAAAAATTTTTTTTCCTTTAATTTGCTTGTGCCTATTTTTTGACCCACAGCCCCGTTATTTGAACTTGCCCAAAAAGATCATCAAGTTAAATTTTGGAACCAATTTTCGGGTACATTTTTTTAAATGTGACTTCTGGGTTGTTAAAAGTTTTTATTTTGTTTTGCCGGTGACATATTTTTTTTGAAAAAACCGCCCGAAAAAACCCTTAAGTTTTTAAAGATTAAAAAATTCGACCAAGTTTTTTAAAGTTTATGGTCAAAAATTTTGGGGTTTCTCTTGGGGTTTCATTTGCTTTTCCTTTTAAAATTTGACCTGGTGACTTGTTTTTGACCCCTTTGTCCAGTTCCCAAAATTTCAAACCTGCCTAGGGGGTTTCACACACAAAAAAATTCTGCCCAAACCCCCAAGGGGTTTAAAATTTTAAAATTTTGGTTTTTGGGTGTTAAAAAGGTTTTTCCTTTTTGATTAAACCCTTTGGGGGCCCCAAATTTTTTGGCCCCCACCTGACCCAGATAAAAATTTTAAACCAAAAGATCTTCAAGATTAACTTTCCGCCCATTTTCTTAGTTTAAGGTCAAAAATTGGGGCCTCTGGTTTTAAAATTAGTTTTCTTTGGGTTTTGACTGGGGACCTTTTTTTAAAACCCAACATGACCAAAATTCGAACTTGACCTAAACATCATTAACGTTAAAATTCTGTTCGTTTATTAAGAAAATGGGAAAAAAGTGGTCTAGAGTTTTAAAACAAGCTTTACCTTTGATTTGCCCGGGTTTGGGGAGTTTATGACTCACTTGACTAGTTTTGAAATTGGGCCCTAAAGTCATCAAGTTAAAAAATTCTGCCAAAGTTTCTGAGATATTATAAAAAATGGGGCCCTTTAGAGTGTTAACAAGTTTTAACATTTGATTTGATTGGTGACCAAATTTTTTGGGACCCCCCTAAACCCAGTTTTTAAATTTTGGCCCTTTAAAGATTATTAAGATTAATGTACTGCCCTTTGTTTCTTAAGATATGGCCATAAAAGGGGCCCCTCTAGAGTGTTAAAAACCCTTTTCCCTTTGATTTAAACCGCTGCCCTATTTTTTGGACCCCACCGACCAGTTAAAAACCAAACCTAAAGATCAACTTTTTGAAAAAGTTTCTTTAAAAGATAGGGTCAATAAGGGGCCCCTTAAAGAGTTTTAAAACTAGCTTTTTCCTTTTGGGTTTGCCTTTGGTGCCCTATTTTTTGACCCCACATGCCCCAAAATTCAAAATTTGGGCCCTTTAAAGATCATCAAAAAATTTAACATTTGAAAAAGTTTCATAAAAGAAACAGTCAAAAAAAGGGGCCCTCTAGGTTTTTAAAAATTTTTTCCCTTTGTTTTAAACCGGGGTGCCCTAGTTTTGCCCCAAGAAGACCCAATATGGAACTCGTTCAAAATTTTATTGAGGGTAAATTTTGCCCAAGTTTCTTTAAGATTAGGCCAAAATTGGACCTCTACGTTGCTAAACAGAAAAAACTGTTGACGACGAAACGGGGATCCAAAAGCTCCCCTTAAGCACTTGAGCACGAAGACAGCATATTCTAATTAGAACCGGTCGCTAATTGTTTCACTGACTCATTTAAATGAAACTAAAATGGAAGTTATCGACGCGGAAGTACTTAGTGTAAATGGTTTTTTTTTTATACCCCCGGGTTTAAAAAAGGGGGGCTTTATTTAGGGGGAAACCCCCCCTGGGGGGCGGCGCCCCACAGATTTTTGCCCGGGAAAGCTTATCTTTTACAGGAATGGAGGGAATTTAAATGAAACTTGGCCCCGTTGTTCACCATTAGGGGAGACGGAGTTTTTCATGCGAAAAAACCAGGCCCCTGGGGTCTAAGGTAAGGTAAATTAGAGGTAAAAGGTTTCAAATTGAAGAAGGGTTTTTGTTCCGAGCATATTTCTTATGCAGGGAGGGATTTTGATAAATTTTTAAAAAAAATTTTGTTAAATCTTCATGGGGACAGAGTGTCATGTGAAAGGAACCCAGGCCCCTTGGTCAGGCCCTTTATTTCAAGGCCCCGGTTTACAAAAATTTAAAAATTTTTGCCAGGGGATTTCTTCTTCATGTATGGAGGGATTTGTTTATAATTTGGGCCCCAAATTTTCCCACCACCACGGGGTGGGTGTCATGTGAAAAAACCCGGGCCCCTAGTTCAAAGGTAAAGGTTTCACACTTAAAAAGGGTCAAAGGTCAAAAATTAAAAACCTTTGTCGGGAGCATTTTTCTTCATGCATAGGGGGAATTTTGATAAAAACTTGGCAAAAAATGTTCAACACACGAGCCGGAGTGTCTTGGCAAAAAACCAGGCCCCTAGGTCTAAGGTAAAAGGTAACATTTAAGGGGCCAAGGTAAAGATACAAAAATTGTTTTTTGTCTGAAGCATTTCTTCTTCAGCTGGAGGGTTTTTGATGTAATTTTGGCAAAATTATACCCTAAAATGAGAGGGGTGTAATGCGCAGTTCCCTTCTTTGGGAATTTTTACTTCCCTTTGTCTTTTAACTAACTTAGTTATATTGTAAAATTTTATAACTAGTCGTGGGGAAAAAAAATCGAGCCCACTTTTTTTTGGTGTAACCATGCAGGGCTAATCCAATTTTGAGGTTATTTTGCCCAAATTCTCAACGGTAAAATTTTTTTTGGGGACTTAAAAATTTTTTTTTTGGATTTTTTTTTTTTTTTGAAAGTTTTTAACTTCCCTTCATTTTTTATTTTAAAAACAAGTGAATAAAAGTATTGCCAGGGCCAATAAAAAGCCCCCTTCGGGAAAGGCCCCAAATTTTTTCTTACGGGCAGTATAACAAAAAAAAACTGTATCTGTCAATGATTTAAAAAAAAATTTTTGTACAAAATACAATATGTTATAAACAACACATTTGGAAAAAAAATTTTGCAAATAAAAAACCCCCCAGTTGTTTTAAAATTAAATTTTTTTTGGCTGATTAAAAAAAATTTTTAACCCTTTGGTTATTTATAGTAAAAAAAAGGGAAAAATTAAATTCTTTAAAAAAAAAAAAAAAAAAAAAAAAAAAAAAAAAAAAAAAAATAAAAGGGTCACAAAAAACTCTTTACCAGGGTAGAGATGGCCCAAAATGCTCTAAAAATGGTTTGTAAATGCATGCTGTACCAAAAAAAAGGGGTTTCTTGATTTTTTCTCCCGCCAGTTTTAAAAAAGTTCCAATTAAATTATTTTTGGGAAAAAAAAAAAGGGAGTAATTCAAACCCCCAAGGGGTGCTCATGGTGGTGAAAAATTTGGCCAAGTTACATCAAATCCCTCCTGCATAAAGAAGAAATTTTCCCTTTACAAAGTTTTCCCTTAAATTTGACATTTGACCCTCAAAAATATAAACCTTGCCCTTGACAAGGGCCCTGGTTTTTGCGAAAGAATGTCTCTCCAGGGGGTATTTGTCCCCAAATGATATTAAATCCTGTTTGCAGGGAAAAAGTTATAGCCCGGACGGGAAAAAAAAAACCCTCTTGCCCTTTTGTTCAAAGTGTGCCCTTGGGCCCCCAAAAAGTTGGGGGTATGGGTGTCGTCTAATCATGGGAAAAATTTGTCCCAAAGAAATATTAAAATCCCTTCGGATGGCGGGTTTAGGACGGGACAGGAAAAAAATTTCTGTTGACTTTTGCCCCCCAATTGTGACCTTGCCCTTTTGAGTTAGGGGTCCGGGTTTTGCGCAGGGACACGTCTTTAAAAATTCAGGGGAAAAACCCATTTGTGCTAAGTGATTTTAAAACCCTTATGAATGTCAGATTTTGGGCCCCCGGCCCCCAAAACCCAGCCCCTTTTCCTGCTATGTTAACATTTGATTTGCTAAGTGTGCCTTGCCCTTTTTGGGGTAGGGGTCTGAAATTTGGCCCTGACATTTGGGCTTATTTGGGGGTTACATTTGTGCCAAGTAATTTTAAAAAATCCCTTCCTAGAGGGGGAAAATTTTTGGACCCGGGGACGGAAAAAAAAGTTGTTGACCTTTGACCCCCCCAATTGTGCCCTTTGGGCCCTTTTAAAGTAGGGGTCCAGGTTTTGCGCTTTGGCCCTTTTGTCTCCTCAGGGGGAAAACTTTTGTCCCAAAAGTAATATTAAAATCTTTCCCAGGGAAAGGGGAGGGGTTATGGCCCGGGACGGGGAAAAAACCCTGTTGACCTTTGACCTCAATTGTGCCCTTGCCCTTTGAGCTAGGTGTTCCGGGATTTGTGCAGACCATCATTCTTCAGGGGGGAAATTTTTTTCCCAAGTAAACTAAACCCCTTCAAGGATGGGGGAGTTTGTGGCCCGGACGGGAAAAAAAAACCCCTGTTGCCCTTTTGGGAACCTTTCCAACGTGACCTTGACCTTTGAGTAGGGGTCCCCGGGTTTTGCGCATAACCCCGTGTCTCTTTTTGGGGAAACATTTGTGCAAGTAATTTTTTAAAACCCTTCTTGGGACAGAGTTATGGGACCGGCCCAAAATTGCGGTCGGCGAAATGCCCAGAATGACGGAATGCCGGAAAAGTCCCATTCCTATAGCCCCCAAAAACTTGTTTTCAACCAGTAGGGGACTAAAAAACTTATTTTGGGAACTTTTTATAACGGGACCGTAGGGAAAACCCCCCAAGCCCCACTTTTCTGGGTTTACAAATAATTTTAATTTTTCCAATTTTAGGTGTTTTTTAAAGGTATCTCTACCTGGTAAGGAGTTTTTTTGGGGGTTTAAAAAAAAAAAAACAAAAGACTTACAATGATTACAAAAACAACCAAAAAATTTAAAAATTCCATTTCCCAAATATAGGTGTTTAGAGTAAAAAAAATTTGCTGTGAGGGCGATATTGTGCATTTGGCCCCTCTTGTTCCATTTTTAAAAAGGCACACGTGCTTCCCCCCAATGGAAAAAAATTTCCAGCTTGACGTTTTGATTTTTTTGGAAACTAGGGGGAAAATTTCCCTCAGTGCTTTAATAAAAAATAAAAACAATGATAAATGGGGGCTCCTCACCCTCGCGTGGGTTAATTTTCCCCCTGACCGTCATGCCCATATTTACTTAAAATTTAAACCGGTTTAGGTCGCATTGACATCGTCAGTAGTAAATTAAAAATTCCACGCTCTGCCTTTGGGCATACTTTTCCCCATTTTGACCGCAAACAAGATTTAAAATTTATCGGGGTTTTTATTTACAAAGATTTGAAAATTTCGAAAATCAAGATTTTACAAAAAAAATTTCCGCGGGGCAAACCCCGCCAGGGGGCATTTTTGTGCAGGTCAAAAGCCCGCCCCCAGGCTGCCAAAAAATCCTTCTGTAATTTTTTTTAATTTTTTTCAAAATTTGGTTTGACGAAGTGTCACAGTTTAAAAACTTTGTATCCCCCGGGAAATTTTATTGGGGTATTGTTTAGGACGTGACCGAATTATCCTGGGGGAAATAGGTCAAGTACATTTTTTCTTAGTTTTGGGGAAAATTTAGTCAAAAAAATCTGGTCTTGCAAAGGAAAAAGAGGGCCATGATGGCCCCCTATCGCTCACCTTTGTTTAGTTGTTTGCTTGACATTTAAAAATTTTCTTTAAAAAATTTTTTTCAGGCAGGTACTGTGTATGTGTTGGGGGTGGGAGGGGGGGGGGACCGGGTGAGGGTACAAAACTTCATGTTGATAATAAAAATTGATGGAAAATAAGAGAAATGAAAAAAAAAATTGTTGGGGGGAGGGGGTGCGGTGCATGATCAGGGTGGTGGTGGTGACTGGGTGGAGTAGCGAGGTGGTGGAGGATACAACCTTGCATGTTGATAAATATTCATGGAAGGTTTATGGTTTAAAAAAAGAAAGAAAAATGAAAACATGAAGGCCCTGTATCGCTCACCCCTTTAAACCCGGAATCTCTGACCAAAACTTAATTTTAAAATGGGTCCCTAAATGGGCCCCCTAGAGGGGTTTTAAAATAGCTTTTTATTTGATTTTTACCTTGGGGACCCCGTTTTTGGGCCTGATGACCCCGGGTTTTAAACTGGATTTAGATCATCAAAATTAAAATTTTTGACCAAAATTTTAAAAAATAAATCATAAAAATGGCCTTTTAAAGTGTTAAAAAGCTTTTTTTTTTTTTGCCCCGGTGACCTAGTTTTGGGCCCAGTGACCCAAAAATCAAACTCTCCAAGATTTTATTGAAGGAACATTCTGACCAAGTTTCTTTAAAATTGGGGGCCAAAAATTTGCCTTAGAGGTTAACTAGCTTTTCTTTTGATTTTTTACCCCCGGGGGCCTTTTTTTTGGGCCCATTTAAGGGCCCCGGGTTCGAACTTGACTAAAAAAATCTTTAAGTTGACATTTGACTAAGTTTTTATGAAGATTAGTCATTTAAAAGTGGCCCCTAGGTGTTAAAGCTTTTCCTTTGATTTGGGCCTAGTGACCTAGTTTTTTACCCCCCTCTGACCCGTTTGAAAAATTTAAATTCCAAAATTAACATTCGACAAGTTCTTAAGATACGTATAAAAGTGGTTTTACGGTTAAAAAGCTTTTCCTTTTAAATTTTACCTTTGGTCCCCCCTTTCCCCCCCCCCCCCCCCCCCCCCCCAAAAAAATTTTTTTTTAAATTTTATTTTTGGGGGAACATTTTTTACCCAAACCGTTTTCCAAATTTTTTAAGGGGTTTGGGCCCAAAATTTTGGGGGACCCCTAGAGTGTTAAAACTTTTTTCCTTTTATTTGACCTGGTGAACCCAGTTTTTGACCCCAGATGACCCAAAAATCGAACTGTCCCAAAATTTTATTGAGGGTAACATTCTGACCAAGTTTCATTAAGATTGGGCCAAAATTGTGACCTCTAGAGTGTGAACAGTCAAATGTGAGCTTAAAAATAAGGGGCAAAAAGGCCCCAAAAAGGGCACTTACCCGTGTAACATACAAAAACAGTGTTAAAACTGCTTTACTTGATTAATGGAGCAAATATTCTGACCCAAAAATTTCCCCCAAAAATTGGACCCCAAAAAAAAAATGGGATCTTGAGTGGGGGAAAAAAGCATTTTCTTTTATCTGACCTAGTGGCCCCAGTTTTTTTTCCCTACTTGACCAAGATAAGAAAATTTTCCCAAAAAAATTTTTATGATAAAAATTCTACCCAAAATTTTTGGAAAATAGAAAAGAAAAGTGCCCCCCAGGGTTGTAAACAAGCTTTTTTTTCCCTTTTATTTGACCCGTGATTAGTTTTTGACCCCCATCCCCCAGGGTAAAAATTCTTTCTATATTTCATGCAGGGCAAAGATTTGACCCAAAATTTATGCAATCAATTGAAAAGGTGTTAACATGTTTTCCTTTGTTTTACTGGGTGCCTTTTCTGACCCCAAATGACCCAAATTTCAAACCTTTGGGTAGAAACCATCAAGATAAACATTTGGGCCCCGTTTCATGAAAATAGGGTCATAAATTTTGGGGCCCCGAGGTTTTTTTACAAGCTTTTCCTTTGGAAATTTTACCTGATGACCTACTTTTTGCCCAACATGACCAAATTTCGTTTTGCCTAGAGATCATCAAGAAATCATTTGTGGGAAGTTTTGTATCAAATCAAGCATTTAATTTAAACTCTATTTTGGCTGGAAAAAGGGGCCAAAAACAGAAAATTTTGCCCTTTTTGGTGGCCCGTAACCCTAGAATCTAGTCGGTTTTTGAAAGGGAACCAGAACTTAAATTTACCCCAAAGTTTTGGGGTAAGTGTGGTTAAAATCAAATTAAATGTCACTTCTATCGTGTTCAAAGGTAAAAAATTTCCAAAAATTTGGGGTCTTTTTGGGGTCAATCAGGGGGGCCTAACTCCGGAAAAATTTGATTGGATTGACGAATTTACAAGGAAACCCAAAATTTTTTGTTGGGTTTAAGTTTTTTGTAAGTTTGGGATCAAATCAAACCTTAAAAGAAGTCCTAATGGCTGCAAAAGCCAAAAAAGGGAAATATTGGACCCTTTTTGGGGCCCTTTAAATCAGGAAACCCCTAGGGAAACTGGCCGTTTTCGAAAGAAACCCAGATAGTATGCCCGTACAAGTTGTGTTAGTTTTATTAAAGTTGAAATTTCAAAAATGTTGTCTCTATCGTGTTCACCCCGCCCAAAAAATAGCCAAAATTTGGTTTTTAAAGGGGTTTATTCCCAAAAAATGGGTGTGCAAGTTTGATTAAAATTTAAAATTTCAAAATGTGGTCTTATTGTGTTCACAAGGAAATTGTGGACGGGCGGTTTGGGAAAAAGGGGGATCACAAAAATGTGGGGGGGGGAGGGCGGTGACCGGGCGGGTTGGGGGGGGGCCAGTCTTAACCCCAGGGGGTAAAATTTTAGCAATTTGGGAAAAAAAGATACCACTTTTAAAAACCATGTTTAAAAATTTGGGCTGCCAAGTGTGACCCCGGCCCCGGGCCCGGGGTTGAAAAAAATTTTGCATGACACATTAATTAAGGGTACATTTGTGCCAAGTTAAAATTAAAAAACCCTTTTGGATGGCAGAGTTTTGGGGCCCGGGCAGGAAAAAAAAACCCTGTTGACCTTCTTTGACCCTTTACCCTTTTTGGGTAGGGGTCCGGGGTTTTGGCAAAGACACATTGTTCATCATTTGGGGGAAAATTTGTGCCAAGTAAATTAAAATCCCCTTTATGAATGACAGAGTTTTGGAAACCCGAAAAAAAACTGAAGGGGCAGGCTGAAGGATGACCAGCCGGGGACTAGTATGCACTTTATGGTGATCACTGTATGCATATTTCAATGAAATCTTTACTTTTATTTCTACTGGCAAATGAAAAAAATCAACCAAAGTAAAAGGGGACTCCAAAAAATCCACCATGACTTCATTTTTTTTGGGTTTAATTTTAAAAAAGTGAATGAAATTTTGATGTCTTAGACTTAGGGTGCTAAACTCCTAACTTTTGATATTGGGAATGTCCTTTGCTTTATTTCATTCCCCTAGTTTAGATTTTTTTGATGCTGCCCGGGTTTCATAACCCAGCAAATGTTGGGTGTTAATCCCTGCAAGAAAAAAATATGCCTTTAAACTGAAACTGTTTTTCTCTGTTTTCTTTTTAAAAAAAATGTTTTTTTTACAGTTTCCTTTTTTTTAATTACACTTGCATGCAAACAAAAAAAGAGGGCCATCATGGGCCCCATATCCCCTCACCCGTTATCATTCACTTTTAAACCCTTTTGTCTGTTGGGGAGTTGATTTGCCCTTTGCGACCAGTGCAGACCCAAAATCTGAGCCTTTAAATCAGGAGTCTGATAAAGGTCTGCACTTTTTTCACAAATTTAGTCAGTAAAATTTTTTTTGAATACCCCCTTGATTAAAAAAATAGTACTCCCAAATTTTAAAGACAAAACCAGTCCAATTTTTGAATTTAAACAGGGTAAAGGTTAAGGGCAAAAAGGGGCAAAAACAAGGGCCCGAATTTGGCCTGAGGGCCGGCTAATTTATTGATGTTCGGTGTATAGTCTACCGTTTTTAGTTTGGTTTTAGTTTTTTTCCCCAAAATGAAAAAGGATTTTGTTACAATAGATGAAATGGCATTCAATCGATGCCTTGTAAAACTTTGATTGACATTTTACAAGGAAATTTAAAACCCAATATAAATTTTTTAAAATTGAAGGGGGGTTCGAAAAAAAAAAAAGTTGAAAATACAAAAACAATTTGGACAGGTTTAAAACTAAGATTTCTGCCCAAAGATATAAAAATTTTTCCAGTAAAAAAATTTGCCTCCGGGGATTACCAAAACAGGCAATTTTTCGGCTGGGTATATATTCGCCCCTGATAAAAATTTTAATATGAAAAATTTAAAATATTGAAAATTTTTTAGCGCGGGGTTGCCACATACAATTTTTAACGGATGGATGAAAGAAACTTTCAGATATTTTACAAAATAAGGGGCCCGGCAATTAAACCCCTTTTCACATTTCTAGGTATGTTCAATCATTTTATAAAGGGGTGTGGGAATTTTTAAAATATATTTCTTTTTCCCTTTAAAAATATGTAAATGTTGTGAGTGTCCCAAAATTTTGTGTCATGAAAGTTTACCTGAAAGGGAAAATTTCGCATTCGGGAAATAAGAAGTTTCTGGGGCTAGCTACCAAATTTTGGAAAAGATAACCCCTTTTTAATAAAAGCAGTTCTTTTTTAGTTTTAAAAAACCCTCCTTTATTCTATTTCAGACCTGGGTTTAAACCCCCTTTAAAACATTTTAGTAGTCCCCAAAATTATGGGGCTTTCATGATCCCTTTTGTTCAAAGTAGCAGACAGGGCCCCCGATGGGCGGGAAAAAAAAAAGTTTTGGGGGGGTTTTTTTTGTGGGCGGCCGCAGGGTGGGGGGTGGGGGGGGTGTTCCTTCCCAATTTGAATTGCGTAAAATTTTTAAATTTGGGATTTTTGGCAGGTGGGGAAAAGGGCAATGTATCAAAAGTAAAGTTTGGGAAAATGGGGGGGGGGGTTTTTGGGGGATTCCCCCTCCTGCAAGTAGGGTTTGGGGTTTCACCACAAGGGAAAATTTTTAAAAAGTAAAACCCCGTAAGCCCTTTTTGGGGGCGATTTTTAACTGAAATTTTTGTTTCAATTTCTAAATATTACCCAGACTCTTTTTAGTATTAAAAGTTTCAAGTATTTAAAAGACTGTCCTTCATATTTTTACTTTAAAGGGCATGCCTCAGCACTGGTTTTTTAATTCTGATATTGATTTAGTATGTATTATAAAAATAAATTCTAGAAAATTTTTTTACAATAATATCTATCATGTTGTTACGTAAAGTTTAAATTTCATAACACAGCTCGATATTTTAAACCCAAAAAAATTATAAAAGGATATGATTACACTTTTTTTACTTCCAAAATCTCCCGTTTCAACAATACCCCTGCAGAAAAATTTTCCCGTTCTCAGGAAATTCAAAGGGTTATCTGGGAAAATCCTTTGATTCTTTTAGCAAGGCGCATTTAAAAGTTTGAAGACAGGAAATTTAACACTTTTTTAAAAAAAAACAGGACTTTTTTTTTAAAAAGAAAAATTTTTCCTGTTTTACAGGGAAAAAAAACAGGACTTTTTCTAAAAAATACAGATTGAAAGATGGTAATTTTAATTTTTAAACATTATCTTGTAATGG
Source organism: Mercenaria mercenaria (assembly GCF_021730395.1). NCBI lineage: Eukaryota > Metazoa > Mollusca > Bivalvia > Venerida > Veneridae > Mercenaria > Mercenaria mercenaria. The sequence continues at coordinate 39,465,355 of NC_069374.1, forward strand.
GCTAGTAAATTAAAATTTCATCCTGGTTTTTGAAGACCCCTGTTTTGTATCAATTTAAACACTTTGTTTTTGTGGTGTTGTTGGGGGGGTAACAGAAATTTTATTCTATATTTGTGGTAAGTTTTGCAAATTTTTTTCTGTTTTAAACTTTTTGAAAAAAATACTTAATTGAAAATGCTTTTGTAAAAAAAAGGGATGTCTCCCCCCAAAGCAAAGTCCTTTTAAAAGGGAAAAAAGTCAATAGGGGTCAGGAGGGGAAAAATCAAAGAGACACTGATGGTTGGCTTGGGAATTTGGGATTTATCTAATTTGGGAAAGTCCAGTTATCCCAAAATTTCAACACTCTTGGCCCCAGTGGTTCTCAAGTCCACTGTTAGGGGTCCTGTGACCTTGACCCTTTTATAAATAAACCCCCAAAAAAAAATAGGGGTCATTCTCTCTGATGTCCAATCATTTTTTAAATTTCAAATTGTAGGTAAATGGGTTTTCAAATTTTTTTCCCAAAAAAAAATTTTACATGAACAGGCCACTGTGACCTTGACCTTTAATAGACTGACTCCAAAATCAATAGGGGTCATCTACTCTGCATGTCCAATCATCCTATGAAGTTTCAACATTCTGGGTCAAGTGGTTCTCAAGTTATTGATCGGAACTGGTTATCAATGTTCAGGCCCCTGTGACCTTGACCTTTAACGGAGTGACCCCAAAAACAATAGGGGTCATTTACTCTGCATGAACAATCATCCTATGAAGTTTCAACATTCTGGGTCGAGAGGTTCTCAAGTTATTGATTGGAAATGGTTTTCCATGTTCAGGCCCCTGTGGCCTTGACCTTTAACAGAGTGACCATAAAATCGTTAGGGGTCATCTACTCTGCATGACCAATCATCCTATGAAGTTTCATCATTCTGGGTCAAGTGGTTCTCAAGTTACTGACCGGAAATGGTTTTCAATGTTCAGGCCCCTGTGACCTTGACCTTTCACAGAGTGACCCCAAGATCGTTAGGGGTCATCTACTCTGCATGACAAATCATCCTATTAAGTTTCAACATTCTGGGTCAAGTGGTTCTCTAGTTATTGATCGGAAATGGTTTTCAATGTTCAGTCCCCTGTGACCTTGACCTTTGACAGAGTGACCCCAAAATCAATAGGGGTCATCTACTCTTCATGATCAATCATCCTATGAAGTTTCAACATTCTGGGTCAAGTGGTTCTCTAGTTATTGATCGGAAATGGTTTTCAATGTTCAGGCCCCTGTGACCTTGACCTTTGACGGAGTGACCCCAAAAACAATAGGGGTCGTCTACTCCAGCAGCCCTACAACCCTATGAAGTTTGAAGGTTCTAGGTCAAATGGTTCTCCAGTTATTGCTCGGAAATGAAGTGTGACGTACGGACGGATGGACGGACGGAAGGACAGACGGACGGACGGACAGGGCAAAAACAATATGTCTCCTGGGGGAGACATAAATATATACCTTCATTTAATGATTTTACAAAACAATACCAGTAAGTTATTTAGAAACGTATTTTTCTTTAAAATCAATCAGAGCGTTAAAGAGTGAAATATGTTAGTACTGTTTAGATATCTGTACATGTTTGATCAAAGGCAGTTTCACTCTTAAAAGTAAACAGATCATAGAATGATAAGAGCTTTTTGCTCAATATGAAGCTCATAATTTGATGTTTCTAGACTAAATATTACACCTAATGTTTTTGCCATGTATGCACATAATTATTTGAACTGATAAATTGATATTTCTGCTATGACAGGTTGTATGTTTCAATGTACATGATGTATACTTTTTAACTAGAAAATATTTTTTAATATTTGGAAATGATAATCCTTAATTATTATTCCTACTGTAAATACAATTGAAATTTAACATTCATTCAATTGGTTAACTGTATTTCCCGCCAAAGAGAATTTCAAATCATGTTTACAAGGTATTCAATTACATGTCCTGGAAACTTTCATGAAGACAGGACAATTGTCCTGAGATTTCCTGTCAACAGGAATTCCTGGGATTTCCTGAAGACAGGACAATTGTCCTGAGATTTCCTGACAACAGGAATTCCTGGGATTTCCTGAAGACAGGACAATTCTCCTGAAATTTCCTGACATCAGGAATTCCTAGGATTTTCTGAAGACAGGACAATTGTCCTGGGATATCCTGACTTCAAAAATTCTCAACACATTCCTGGGATTTCCTGAGAACAGGACAATATATACTTTTATTTCCCGACATCAGGAAATCCCAGGACATTCCTGGGATTTTCAGGATAGCAGGACAGCATAGGTTTCTTGGTGTTCTGGTGTCCTGTTTTTTTCCTGTTCACAGGAAAATCCTGGGAGTGTCCCATTCCCATTTAACGGCGTGAAAAGTCCCAGGACTAGCCCAGGAATTCCTGAGATATTTTCAGGACATTATCCCAGGATAGTCCTGGGACAATCCCAGGATTTCCTGTTCCTTTTTCGCACGGGTATGTTTTACAAATCGTGATGATATGAAGACAGTTTAGCAGTAATTGGCAGTATCTGACATTGAAGTTTACGGTTAAATTACCTCTTATTTAAATCTTTTCATATAAAAGTTGTTTTGTTTCGTCAAAGCAGCCAAACATAGACGATCTACTTTCGATTTCAAAAAACTACAAGAAAATACAATTTAATGTTTCGCCGATTTGTTTATTTCTCGAAAAATAAGAATTAATATCATTTTTAATATCAGTAGTAACTAAACAAACCAGTAAGAGCTTCTTCTTCCGATAATTTATCCGTTTACTGACTACAAAATTCAACCCACGCAAAGTCGTAGAAGCATTGTTATAAACAGGTCACGCGTGTTCGCCGAGAAGTGTCCAGAATGTAGTTAGGATTCATCCGCGAAGTCTCGCGGAAGAATTAACGTACTGCACATATCTTATTCGGGTCATTTAAAATGAAGCTGTCATAATTTAATTTCATCGATGTGGTAAACTCTTTGATAAGAGACATTCCAATGCTTTCAGAGGTACCCACTCAATAAAATACTAGTAGTATGTTCTGGAACTATATTTTGTCTTTCGCTGGATGTTACGCAAGCTTTGTAAGTCTGCGCAGTATGGAAGACCCTGAATTAACATTTTACTTCAAATTAAAGGTATTTCCGTTTCAGGTTTTCAGCTTTTTTTCTGAAAATGTGTTTGTACTTACTCGTTAGCACTGACGTAAAATAAATACATGTCTCAAGTCAAGTGCGTATCATTGTTTCAGCCGTAGATATCATAATAGAGTTGGGGACAGCGAAGATGTGCGCAACCCATTTCACTCATTTTCATTATTGGTTACTGTTGTTTATAATCGTACCAAAGGTTCGGATGTTAACAGTCTGTTAAAAGGTTGTTTTTAAATAGCATGAATACATGTTTGTGTACTGACTGGTGCTCACCATTTTTAGTGACCGTTCGATCAAGGTAAAACATTATTCCTCAAGGCAATTAATGATTTAAAATATACATATTTCAATTTGTGACAACTGCCTATATAAGGGACTACGTTAAACAAATTAATAATTGCCTTAATTCTTTATAATAACATAATACTAGGTTTTCAATTCCATCCTCGCGTCTTTATTTCTCATGCTCGGCCGTTCAGTGAAATCCAAAGTGGCATGTTGAAACATTTTTGTGCTATTGATAGGCATGGTAGACCTATAGACAAAACAAGAGATCACAGAGTGATCTTGGCGCCCACCAATGTGCCATTTTTGAGTGTTCCAAATTTCAAGACTTAATGACTAGCTCAAGGTCAAATTTCATTTCCATACACAACACTGTGCATGTGGTCCAAATTCGAAAGATGTAGCTTGAGAAATGTGAAAGTAGGTCACTAGATCAATTTCAAGGACAAAGTTCTTTGTACACAAAACTATGCATGTGCATCAAGTTTGAAGGCTGTAGTTTGAGAAATTTGAAAGTAGGTCACTAGGTCAATCTTAAGGTCAAAGTTTATTTCGGTACACAAAACTATGCAAGTGGTCCAAATTTGAAGGCTGTAGCTTGAGAAATGTGAAAGTAGGTCACTAGGTCAAAATCAAGGTCAAATTTCACTTCACAACACAAATCTATGCATGTGGTCCAAATTTGAAGCCTGTATCTTCAAAAATGTGAAAGTAGGTCACTAGGTCAATGTCAAGGTCAAAGTTTGTTTTCGTAACAATCCTATGCATGTGGTCTAAATTTGAAGCCTGTAGCTACAGAAATGTGAAAGTAGGTCACTAGGTCAATCTTAAGGTCAAAGTTCATTTCGGTACACAAAACTATGCAAGTGGTCCAAATTTGAAGGCTGTAGCTTGAGAAATGTGAAAGTAGGTCACTAGATCAAAATCAAGGTCAAATTTTATTTCGAAATACAGAACTATGCATGTGGTCCAAATTTGAAGCTTGTACCTTCAAAAATGTGAAAGTAGGTCACTAGGTCAATGTAAAGGTCAAAGTTTGTTTCGGTACACAATACCATGCATGTGGTCCAAATTTGAAGGCTGTAGCTTGAGAAATGTGAAAGAAGGTCACTAGGTCAAAATCAAGGTCAAATTGTATTTCGGAATACAGAACTATGCATGTGGTCCAAATTTGAAGCCTGTACCTTCAAAAATGTGAAAGTAGGTCACTAGGTCAATGTAAAGGTCAAAGTTTGTTTCGGTACATTAAACCATGCATGTGGTCCAAATTTGAAGGCTGTAGCTTGAGTAATGTGAAAGTAGGTCACTGGGTCAAAATCAAGGTCAAATTTCATTTCGGAACACGAAACTATGCATGTGGTCTAAATTTGAAGCCTGTACCTTCAAAAATGTGAAAGTAGGTCACTAGGTCAATGTCAAGGTCAAAGTTTTTTTCAGTGCACAAAACTATGCATGTGATCCAAATTTGAAGGTTGTAGCTACAGAAATGTGAAAGTAGGTCACTAGGTCAAAATCAAGGTCAACTCATGTCAAGGTTCATCTTGCCACTCAAAACCATACATGTGGTCCAAATTTGAATGTTGTAGGTTACTGACAAGAAGTTTTTAAAAGCTTTTCCCTATATATGTCTATATGAACCATGTGACCACCAGGGCGGGGCCATATTTGACCCTAGGGGGATAATTTTTACAAACTTGGTAGAGAACCACTAGATGGTGCTACATTACAAATATCAAAGCCCTAGGCTTTGTGGTTTGGACAAGAAGATTTTCAAAGTTTTTCTCTATATAAGTCTATGTAAACCATGTGACCCCCGGGGAGGGGCCATATTTGACCCTAGGGGGATAATTTGAAGAAACTTAGTAGAAGACCACTAGATGATGTCACATACAAAATATCAAAGCCCTAGGCCCTGTGGTTTTGGACAAGAGGTTTTTCAAAGTTTTTCCCTATATAAGTCTATATAAACCATGTGACCCCCGGGGCGGGGCCATATTAGACCTATGGGAAATAATTTGAATCTTCTTGGTAGAAGACCACTAGATGATGCTTCATACCAAATATCAAAGCCCTAGGCTCTGTGGTTTTGGACAAGAAGATTTTTAAAGTTTTTCCCTATATAAATCTATGTAAATTATAGAAATAAACAAAGGGCCATAACTTACTAAAAAATTGTTGAACCAGTCTGATTTTCAGGGGGACACAACTAGGGTACCAATACATTATTCTGACAAAGTTTGGTCAAAATCCCCCCGGTAGTTTCTGAGGAGATGCGATAACGAGAAATTGTTAACGGAAGGACGGACGGACGGACGGACGGACGGACGGAAGGACGCCGGACCACGGACGCAGAGTGATTTGAATAGCCCACCATCTGATGATGGTGGGCTAATAATATATATGAGCCGTGCCATGAGAAATCCAACATAGTGCATTTGCGTCCAGCATCCGCGCAATCTCCCCAAACAATGTTCAAACACGTCAGTTACTTTCATTTTCGATGATATAAAACACGTGTTTTTGTGGGGTTTTTTCACAAAGAAGTACATATACGAAACATTTACTTCTATTACAAACGGGACAGTACATAGCTATATTGAAAATTCAACTAAAAACACGTAAAACAACAACAACAAAAACACCAAAAAAAAAACAACAAGAGGGCCATGAAGGCCCTGTATTGCTCACCTGACCTACTGACCTAAAGATCATTAAGATTAACATTCTGATTAAGTTTCATTAAGATATGGTCACAAATGTGGCTTCTAAAGTGTTAACTAGCTTTTCCTTTGATTTGACCCGGTGACCTAGTTTTTTTCCCCATGACCCAGATTTGAATGTGACCTATATATCATCAAGATGAACATTCTGACTAAGTTTCATTAAGATATGGTCATAAATGTGGCCTCTTCAGTGTTAACTAGCTTTTCCTTTGATTTGACCTGGTGACCTTGTTTTTGGTCCTACATGACCCAGATTCAAACTGCACCTTGAGATCATCAAGATTAACATTCTGACCATGTTTCGTGAAGATACAGTAATAAATGTGGCCTCTACAGTGTTAACAAGTTTTTCCTTTGATTTGACCTGGTGACCTAGTTTTTAACCCCAGATGACCCAATATCAAACCTGTCCAAGATTTTATTGAGGGTAACATTCTGACCAAGTTTCATTAAGACTGGGCCAAAATTGTGACCTCTAGAGTGTTAACAAGCTTTTCCTTTGATTTGACCTAATGATCTAGTTTTTGACCCCAGATGACCCAATATCGAACTCCTCCAAGATTTTATTGAGGGTAACATTCTGACCAAGTTTCATTAAGATTGGACCAAAATTGTGACCTCTAGAGTGTTAACAGTCAAATTGTTGACGACGACGGACGGACGACTGACAGACGATGACAGACACAGGGCGATCACAAAAGCTCATCTTTGAGCACTTTGTGCTCAGGTGAGCTAAAAAAAAAAACACACAAACAAGAGGACCATGATGGTCCTGAATCGCTCACCTCTTCCCACATCACCCAGTTTTGAGTATGACGTCGTTTTTTCTATTATTTGACAAAGTGACCTTGTTTTTGAGCTCATGTGACCCAGTTTTGAACTTGACCTAGATATTATCAAGATAAAAATTCTGACCAATTTTCATGAAGATCCACTGAAAAATATGGTCTCTAGAGAGGTCACAAGGTTTTTCTATTATTTGACCTATTGACCTAGTTTTCGAAGGTACGTGACCCTGTTTTGAACTTTACCTAGATATCATCAAGGTGAACATTCTCACTAATTTTCATGACGATCTCATGAAAAATATGGCCTCTAGAGAGGTCACAAGGTTTTTCTATTTTTATACCTACTGGCCTAGTTTTTAATTGCACGTGACCCAGTTTCGAAACTGACCTAGATATCATCAAGGTGAACATTCAGATCAATTTTCATGAAGATCCATTGAAAAATATGGCCTCTAGAGAGGTCAAAAGATTTTAATAATTTTAGACCTACTGACCTAGTTTTTGACCGCAGAGGACCCAGTTTCAAACTTGACCTAGATATCATCATGATAAACATTCAGACCAACTTTCATACAGATCCCATGAAAAGTATGGCCTCTAGAGAGGTCACAAGGTTTTTTTTTATTATTTGACCTACTGACATAGTTTTTTAAGGCATGTGACCCAGTTTCAAACTTGACCTAGATATCATCAAGGTGAACATTCTGACCAATTTTTATGGAGATCCATTCACAAGTATGGCCTATAGAGAGGTCACAAGGTTTTTCTATTTTTAGACCTACTGACCTAGTTTTTGACCGCACATGACCCTGTTTCAAACTTGACCTAGATATCATCAAGATGAACATTCAGACCAATTTTCATACAGATCCCATGAAAAATATGGCCTTTAAAGAGGTCACAATGTTTTTCTATTATTTGATCTACTGACCTAGTTTTTGAAGGCACATGACCCAGTTTCGAACTTGATCTAGATATCATCAAGATGAACATTCAGACCAACTTTCATACAGATCCCATGAAAAATATGGCCTCTAGAGAGGTCACAAGGTTTTTCTATTATTTGACCTACTGACCTAGTTTTTGATGGCACGTGACCCAGTTTCGAACTTGACCTAGATATCATCAAGGTGAACATTCTGACCAATTTTCATGAAGATCTCATGAAATATATGGCCTCTAGAGAGGTCACAATTTTTTTCTATTTTTAGACCTACTGACCTAGTTTTTGACCGTACGTGACCCAGTTTCGAATTTAACCTAGATATCATCAAGATGAACATTCAGACCAACTTTCATACAGATCCCATAAAAAATATGGCCTTTAGAGAGGTCACAAGGTTTTTCTATTATTTGACCTACTGACCTAGTTTTTGAAGGCACGTGGCCCAGATTCGAACTTGACCTAGATATCATCAAGGTGAACGTTCTGACCAATTTTCATAAAGATCTTGTGAAATATATGGCCTCTAGGGAGGTCACAAGGTTTTTCTATTTTTAGACCTACTGACCTAGTTTTTGAAGGCACATGACCCAGTTTCGATCTTGACCTAGATATCATCAAGTTGAACATTCTAATGAATTTCCATGAAGATCTTGTGAAATATATGGCCTCTAGAGAGGTCACAAGGTTTTTCTATTTTTAGATCTACTGACCTAGTTTTTGATGGCACGTGACCCAGTTTCGAATTTGACCTAGATATCATCAAGGTGAACATTCTGACCAATTTTCATGAAGATCTTGTGAAATATATGGCCTCTAGAGAGGTCACAAGGTTTTTCTATTTTTAGACCTTCTGACCTAGTTTTTGACGGCACGTGACCCAGTTTCGAACTTGACCTAGATATCATCAAGATGAACATTCTGACCAACTTTCATAAAGATCCCACAAAAAATGTGACCTCTAGAGTGGTCACAAGCAAAAGTTTACGGACGACGGACACCGCACGATCACAAAAGCTCACCTTGTCACTTTGTGACAGGTGAGCTAAAAACAGTTATTCCTTAAAAAATGAATTGTAGCAATTCAAACTTTATATAGATATTCAGCCGAAAAATTCGTACTTGCAGGAACTTTACCGTACTGTGTATATAACTAGCTTATTAAATACATCTACTCATCAAGTTCATTACAAAAATATACTCAGACAAAAATGATGATATCAATTGCCACAACTTGTAACTAATGCAAAATATAGTCTTCACAGAATATCACTGCGGTCATGTACATAAGCCGTGATATAGTCACATGCCAAATGAATTTTCATTGTAGGTCTATCATACCGAACAGGCCCGGATAAAGAAACTTTTGACGTGGGGGTGGGGGGGCGGGGTGGGGTGGCACCAGTCTAGAATGAAGATGTCACCGCCAAGGTGCATAGCGAGGTATTGGAGGGGATGCCCTTGCCCATGTTAGGGGTTTGGTGGGTATGAAATGGTGTCCTCTGGTGCATTTATTAGTGGGTGTACTCCCCTCATTTTAGTGGGGTCAGGAGGCTCTCCCCTGAAAATCTTTGAAATACAGGCATAAAAAGGTTGCTTCCGGTGCAGTTTTTGGTCTAATATAGATCTAATAATGGAGGGGTTACTCCTTACTCCTCTCTTGATGTGTGTGTGTGTGGGGGGGGGGGGTCAGGGGCTCTCCCCCTTGAAAATTTTGAAATAAAATACCTCCGGTGCGTATCTGGGTACAAATTTTGAGAAAAATTATTCCTTTACCAAAATAGATTTAGTAGGGTGAATCTTTGATGAGTAATATGAGTAGGCCTATAGGTCACTTCTCAGCCAACTGGATGGGGGGAGGGGGGCACGGGCCCCCTCCAGCCGGCCCTGGATCATGGCCTGCAGAATCTCATGTTGACAGCGAAACATTTGTTGGTTTTCGTGTTGTTGTTTTTACGCTTGGTTTAACGTCACACTGACACAATTTACAGGGGCGTACCTGGGCATACGCCGATATGCCTGTACGTACAATTAAATTCGACACCGGGAAAATGAAAAAACTTAAAGTGTGAAAAAAATGCAATAAAATGTAAAGCCTAAAGGGAGTTAGGCAGCTATTTCAAGTTCTTCGTTTAACAATATCATCTGCATGAGATTTAATAAATTTGTTTTGAAATAGATTTACTTGTTTCTGCAATTATCTTGTAAATGGTAAGGGTAGATTCCTTGCAAGCGTAAGGCACGGCAAATACTGCCAGAGCCGCACATCGCCAAATAGGCCCGCCGTAAATAGAAACACAGACGCACACATGCATGCACGCACACAAACATACTGCGATGACAAAAGGAACACTGTTGGCACTGCCCAGGAATGGGCAATGGTAACACCTTCAATATTTTTCTTCAATCGAAATCATATATTGTTTACAAAAAAAAACAAACAAAAAAAAAACAAACAAACAAACAAACAAGAGCGCCGCCAAGCGGGGCAATATACGCCCGAAGGGTTACATCAGAGGATGGGAGCAAAATTTAAAGAACTTGACTGTTGAAGCCCAAAGGACAGGAACAACGAAAATGAAGAAATTCCCAAAAAAAATATTCTAAGTCCACAAAAAAATTCTTACCAAGTAAAGTTATGTCAAAATACATCTAAAAATTGGCCACAGAAAAGTGGTCTCGGTTTTTCACTACGGCAAATAATAAAAAAAGTTTCAAAATAAGCTATTTATAGTAACAAAAAAGGGAAGTAATTCAAAAACAAAAATTATTGTAAGAGAAAAAAAAGGATCTGCAAAATAAAAACAAGAGCACTGCAATGCAGAGCAATATACACAAAGCAAAGTCATATATGACCTTTGACCCTTAAGTGTGACCTTGACCTTGAAGCGAGTCATCCAAAACATGCGCTCTGCACGTCGCCTCAGTGTGGTGAACATTTGTGCCAAGTTTCTTTGAAATCATTCAAGCAGTTCAAGAGTTACAGAGCGGACACGTACACACTCATATGACCTTTCACTCCTAAGTGTGACTTTGACCTTGAAGCTAGTCATCCGAAACAAGCGCTCTGCATGTCGACTCAGTGTGGTGAACATTTGTGCCAAGTTTCTTTGAAATCCTTCAAGCAGTTCAAGAGTTACAGAGCGGACACTAAACACACTCATATGACCTTTGACCCCTAAGTGTGACCTTGACCTTGAAATGACACATCCAAAACATGCGCTCTGCATGTCATCTTGGTGTAGTAAACATTTGTGTCATGTTTCTTTGAAATCCTTCAAGGGGTTCAAGAGTTACAGAATGGACACGAAATTGCTAACGGACGGACAGACAGACGGACACCAAGACCATAACATAATACGTCCCTTCGGGCGTATAAAAAAACATTATTTTATTGATAAAAGCTGGTCCTATTGGCAACATTTCATTGTGTTTTTCCCCAGATGCTCCTTGCATTATTTTATCACCCGGGTAGAACCAACGACATTCCGTAAGCCAGCTGGATGGTTTCTTCATATGAAGAATTCAACGCCCCGAGTGAGGATCAAACCAATATCGTTGAGGTGCAACTGATTCAAAGTTAGTGACCTTAACCACTCGGCCATAGAGATCCCAGGTAAAACACTTGTATTCAAGCATGCAAATGGAAAACAAAAATACTTGAGTCATCCGTGGTTTCAAGTAAAACAAGCAAATTCGATGAATTGGAATCCCCCGCCGAAAGGGTCAGAGTTGAGGAACGGCAAAAAAATATATCCTGCAAAAGGTTAAGAATGTTACCAAGAAGCAAATAATTTCATTAGTCAAATCAAATTAAAAGAAAATGAATGGTTTGTTTGGGTGGGTGGGGGGGGTGAGGATACAACAGTTTACATGTTGATTATAAATATTGGTAGAAAACGAAAAAAAAAAAAAAAAAATTGGGGGGGGGGGGGGGGTCGAGTGAGGGGGAAGGGGGTGACCAATGTAAGGTGGTGACCAGGTGTAGGTACACAACATCACATGTTTATAATAAATGTGCATGGAAAAGAATGGAAGAAGTTTAATGAAATTCTTCCAATTGGTTGGTTTGTTATGTACAGATCTGTGGATTTTTAAACAATTAAAGGGCAATAACTAAATGGAAAATTGACCAATCGAAAAAAAAACTTGAAGGGCATCGTCGCAGTATCTTGGTTCATGTCTATTTCAGTTTGATGAAATTCTACCTGCTAGTTACTGAGAAATGGCTGCAGACGGACATTTTCATTAAATCAAGGGCAATAACTCTGAGGGAAATTGACCTATCAAAAAAAACACTTGACGGGCATCAGCGCAGTATCTTGGTTCATGTCTATTTCAAATTTGATGAAATTCTACTGTTAGTTACTGAGAAATAGCTGCAGACAGACATTTTTATTAAATCAAGGGCAAAAACTCTGAGGGAAATTGACCAATCAAAAAAAAAACTTGACGGGCATCATCGCAGTATGTTGGTTCATGTTTATTTCAAGTTTCATGAAATTCTACCAAGTAGTTACTGAGAAATGGCTGCGGACGGACGGACGGACGGACGGACTGACGGACGGACAACGCCATTTCAATACCCCCCTCCCGATTTCATCGGCGGGGGATAACTAGAAATGTGTCCATAGGACACAAATGCTCCCACTACATGACATTAAAATGGCAATTTTTTTTAGTAACTCCTACAATACTGAATGAATCCAGATGCGAAACCCCAGGTGCACAACTGCACATGCTGACCAACATTCCTGTAAACTTTGATGACTCTAGGTCAAGTACTTTTGGAGCTACGCGCAACACGACATTAAAATGACCAATTTCTAACTAAGTCAGGGGCCATAACTCCTACATGACTGAAGAATCCGGACATGAAACCCCAGGTGCACAACTGCACATGCTGACCAACATTCCTGTAAACTTTGGTGCCTCTAGGTCAAATACTTTTGGAGCTACACGCGACACAACATTAAAATGGCCAATTTTTAACTAAGTCAGGGGCCATAACTCCTACAAGACTGAATGAAACTGGACACGAAACCCCAAGTGCACAACTGCACATGCTGACCAACATTCCTGTAAACTTTGGTGACTCTAGATCAAATACTTTTGGAGCTACGCGCGACACAACATTAAAATGACCATTAAAATGACCAAGTCAGGGGCCGTAACTCCTACAGGACTGGATGAATCCGGACGCGAAACCCCAGGTGCACAACTACACATGCTGACCAACATTCCTGTAAACTTTGGTGCCTCTAGGTCAAATACTTTTGGAGCTACACACAACATTAAAATGACCAATTTTTAACTAAGTCAGGGACCATAACTCCTACATGACTGGATGAATCCGGACGCGAAACCCCAGGTGCACAACTGCACATACTGACCAACATTCCTGTAAACTTTGGTGACTCTATGTCAAATACTTTTGGAGCTACACGCGACACAACATTAAAATGACCAATTTTGACAAAGCCAGGGGCCATAACTCCTACATGACTGAATGAATCCGGACGTGAAACCACAGGTGCACAACTACACATGCTGACCAACATTCCTGTAAAGTTTTGTGACTCTATGTCAAATACTTTTGGAGCTAGGCGCAACACAACATTCTCGGACGGACGGACGGACGGACGGACAAGGGCAAATCTATATGCCCCCCCACCACACAAAGTGGGGGCATAAAAAGCTTGCACTTAATATAACATTTAACATCAATATCGATGTGCAATTCAATATATCAATCTACATCCAGATCAGGATACCGAAATACCAAAGCAATTTATGCAGTTCGAATTTTCGTTTGCAAAAATTGATGTTGTTCACGTTTTCTAGAAAATGTTTACTTTCATGTGAGAAAGATATAACAATGATTATTTGATAAAACCTGACACATTCGCAATGTATGGGTAGACGCATTAAATTTTATCAAAAACCTGTCAAAATTGGATGTAGAAGTCATGCATGAAACTAAAGTTTAAACATTACGATGATTTCAAAAACGATAACAACAAAAATAGAATATCCTTACACAATCCAATCGAGACTCTCTCTCTCTCTCACCTACCCCATACTCGCAGCATCACTGTTGGCTCATGGTTATGCTGCTCGTCTGTCTGGCATACAGTTAATCAAAGGCCTGAATGGCCTGAGTCGGCTAATGATTGATGTACTGACAGTATAGTCTACCAGTTTCAGTTTGTTTTTAGTTTTTTTCTTAAAATTTCATAACACAGCTCGATATTTACCCAAAATATTATATCCGGATACGATTACACTTTTCTCCAGTTTGAACAATATATTTTACAAATTGTGATGATACGAAGACATTTAGCAGCAATTGGCAGTATCTGACATTGAAGTTTACGGTTAAATTACCTCTTATTTAAATCTTTTTATAAAAAAGTTGTTTCGTTTCGCCAAACATAGACGATCTACTTTCGATTTCAAAAACTACAAGAAAATACAATTTAATGTTTCGCCGATTTGTTTATTTCTCGAAAAATAAGAATTAAAATCATTTTTAATATCAATAGTAACTAAACAAACCAGTAAGAGCTTCTTCTTCCGATAATTTATCCGTTTACTGACTGCAAAATTCAACCCACGCAAAGTTTATAGAAATCATACGATGCGTGTTTACGTTCAATGTTGGAGAATTAAGGCTGATCGGCTATGTTATCTAACGCATCCAGACGATTCAGATTTTGTTTTTAAAAAAGCATTGTGTGCGTTTCTGTAATTTTATATACGTTTTTATACGCTTAGAAATTATTAGACATGCGTATTTGCATTATTTCTATACGTAATTTACGCTAATACGCATCTTATCTGGAGCCCTGCTGGAACTATTTTTTGTCTTTCGCTGGATGTTACCCAAGCTTTGTAAGCCTGCGCAATTCTTAAAATGCACATTTATGCTTAATGAGTTACATTCGAGAATTGCACAATTACAAGTCATAAATATGACAGATTACATCGTATATTGGTCATAGCAAAGGGAATTGACACAACTTAACTTCATTCATGCAGTGAACTGTTTGAAATTTGAGAAATCTAATGGAACTACATCCCTTCACATGTTATTCGGTCCATTTAGAGAATCGTTGGATAGCAAGGACTCGTCAAAAGGCTTTCAGCCTTTAGCCGACTCAAAAATCATCCAGGTACGCCCCTGATTTAGGTCATAATGGCGACTTTCCAACAATCATCTGTACACTTTACAGGTAAGAAGTCAAAACTTCCAATTTATAAATATAACGCATCTTCTGTAACTGGTAA
The DNA here is from genome assembly GCF_021730395.1 of Mercenaria mercenaria. Classification (NCBI taxonomy): domain Eukaryota; kingdom Metazoa; phylum Mollusca; class Bivalvia; order Venerida; family Veneridae; genus Mercenaria; species Mercenaria mercenaria. The sequence goes on from NC_069374.1 coordinate 39,480,541, forward strand.
CGTCAAGGTTGTTTGTTTTTGTCGGTGATAGAAAAATCCCTTTTTACACGTTTTCTTTTAAAGGAGCTGTATCAATATGTTATAACAGAAACAAATTAACTATTTTTCTAAGATTTAGGTCTTGGCTCAAACTTAAAGCAAACTGAACCATTCCCGCTTTGATTTAAATTTATCCGTGCAGTCAGACTGGCACAGTCGACAGCTAATTTGCTTTATCCTCATTAAATTCGGGACTCAGTTAGCTTCAATATTTACTTAATTAATTATTGTTGGGGTAGCTATGCATAAGACAGCCAACATGTGCCGTCTATGCACTTGATCGCTCGAGATATTTAGTGACGTCATATATTATATGACATAATTGGAATTAATTTTAGCATTTGAAAAGTTGTTGTGTCATGGCGAGCTTCTTAAATATGTAGAAGGCTAATTATTCTAAGGAGGCTGAAGCAGTTGATGTCTTTGTATCGTACAGGTTCTTCCTGGATTATGCATTTGGAAAATACTGTGATTAAAGATATTGTTTCAAATGCATATTTCAGTTACTTGCCTGAAATTTTTCGAAAGACTGCCCCAGAATGACTGGATCAGTTTTCGGATGATGGATTTTCAGTGTAAAACTTCTGACTTTGAAAACTGTGCATTGAACTGGACATCGTTTGGAAGGATTTAAGGATAAATGGAATATAATGATTAAAGGAATTTATAACTGAATACTTTACTTAATGGCCGGATTCTTTCGTGCAAAGTAAGTTCTTTTTTTCTTTTTCATTTTTACATTTTTCAAAATTTCGTTTGTATACTAAATTGTAAATTCTATTTCAAACCCATTCTGTTTCTTACGGGAGGAAAAATAGCTAAGTGTAAAAAATAAGTGTGAAACGTCCCCAAGGAATAACATGTGAAATTTCCCGAAAATGTCCAAAATAGAGAATATTTGGCATGGCGACCAGAAATAAACAACAGTGAATCCCCATAGAGAAACTGAAATTTAGTCGCACAGGAAAACCAGACGATTGTTTCAAAAATCCTTGAAATTCTTGAGGGTGACTTTTTTTTTGTTCACAAAAACATCAGACATGATTTTGCAACCTAGCCAAAAAAGCTGAAAATTACGGCCGGGGGTCTGGGGTAAATGGTGAAAAATCCTGCATTCTAGGCTTCTCCTGGCACCTAATTTCAATTTCAAAACTCATGCTTTTTATGTGGTTCTTTTTGTTATTTCATAAAAATTCATTCATATTTATAAGAAATATAATAATAATTAATTAAATAATTATTCCTTTAATACTTTGCAATTTTTGAATTATCTCCCTTTAATGGGTATTTTTCACTACTTAGATGTTTATAAAGCATTAATATTTAGTTCTTTATTTTTGACCTTTGTATTTCAAACTTAATATAAGGTCATTTATCAAAAGTTGGGTTGTGCTTTTTTATTTTATGACTTTTAAAAAGCTTTTCAAATGCTTTAAATTGCGTTATATTTTCCTGGGTGGCATGGAATTGCGGGAGACTCCAGTGGTCCGAAAAACAGCTCGGCTCGCCTTCGCCCTCTCCTTCTCCTACTATATTGTCTACGCTAGGAACGCGTGACCAGTCCGGTCCAAGAGCTTGCACTCCCAAAAACAGACTGTAACATCCTGACTGGAGTACGTTTAGGTCTCATTGGCCGCTGTACTTACAGTCTCAATTTGGCTACTAAATTTTTGCTTACTGACCGAAACCCTCTGGAAATTGCAGAGTGGTACTCAATACCCCTACATTAGAACCAAAACATACTTTAAGAACATGAAAAGGGGCATGTTCGCGGTCTATACTCTACGGGGCATTTATATGCTTCATTGTGTCTGAAAGGGCGGATGGACCGTAATTAAACTTAAATAACAAACAAACAAATCTACTCCATACATATAATATGTATAGCGAAAATACCACCTAAAGGTATGATTAGCACTTTGTTTCGAAACACTTGGGAGGTGCTTAAAAAAATCATCCCGTGTGTCAATGCTTTACATTGGGCATGAAAGAACCAAACGAACTGCTTTAGTTCATTTGTATCTCAAACTTTCTTCACTGAATTTAACAACGCGAGTGAAATGTTGGGCGCACCGAAATGTTTACAAGTAGACTGAAATGAACGCGACTGAAATCTTCGAGTAGACTGAAATGAACTCGATTGAAATGAACGCGACGATCGCGCAAATTATTTGTGAGCCGTTCGACTTTTAAAAACATTTCCGATATTTTCGTTCCGCGAATCGGCTTGTTATTAGATAAATTTATACGCAAATCGGATTGTTATAGATAATTCCGGAATAGAAAGGCTTTTCTTTGGAAATGAAAATTCCCGATGACCGACGCTTACGGTAATATCTGAGATGTTCTGATTGCAGCGTTTTAGAATGCATATACATTCAGATCTATTAATCAATGGGCGGTGGAAATTTTCGCTGATAAAAACGACTTGCAATTGGTGTTGCAATTGGGGAATTTTTTAGTGTAGTTGGTGATAAAAGTATATTATTATGCCTGGAGAATGGGGCCGAATTTCGGCCCCAAAATCGGCGTAAAAAAGGGCTGCTGAGTTTAGAAGCGGAAGCTGTGCAATTCTAAATGCCGAAATGTGGTGAAAGTACCAAAACAGTGATCATAAAAAATCGGAAACGACCATAAAAAATCGGTCTTTGAGGGAGTGAGAAGCAGATTTCTGCTTTAAAGCGGAAAAAAACCATGTCTGAAACATGTTTTATGTTCTTTGATTCCCGTTTCATTTCTTCATATCAGCCCAAAGTTGAGGTCCAAAATTGGGTGGGACAGACTATAGTATGCGGATTAACTAAGTTATGCTGACCCCACTCACACCATATACAATCCTAGCTTTTTTTTTTTTTTATAAGCTACCTATAGGCCAAGTTTAATTTCAATACTTCATGCAATCTGAACCTGTCTCTTTGCAAGCTATCTATATTCCAAGTTTCATAAGAATCGGTCACTCCTAACTCAAGTTACTGAGCAGGAACCAAAAGGTAATGCCACCTGCTGGCCCAATGACATTCAAGTGAATGAAGTATTGCCATGCAATACAAAGTCCCTTACTGGAAGGCAACTAATTTTCTTTACTGCAGTATAACATAATGAACTGATATCTGTCAATAATGTATAAACAATATTGTACTATATATACAACATGTTATAACAAGACACCTGGATTAAAATTTGTGTGTATAAAAACCATTAGTTTGACCGATTATCAAAAAAGGTATCATATAAGTTATTTATAGTAAGAAAACACACACAAAAAAGTGCCAGAATGTCACAATATATGCCCGTCATAGCAAATTTCTTTACACTAGCACCTGTATTTGCAAATGGAATTTTAATTCTGTGGTCGTGTAGTAGTTATTGTAATTCTTTTGTTTTTCTGAATCCACAAAAAAACTCCTTACCAGGCAGAGATACCTTAAAATATCCCTGTTTCTCGTATTCTCAGGGTTTCTCATATTCTCGTTTTTTGCCTTAAAGTTGTCAAATAATTTAATGTTTGTTATTTTCTAGACAGGAATGGTTCAAAACTGACACACTGAAAATTTCAAGTGATTTCAATGAATATTGACGAAACTATCGGCATTTTACTCAATTTAAAAAAAAATCCTTATTTTTTTTCTGGTGGTGTTAGCAAATTTGCCATAAATTATTGATTATGCAATTAATTGTCATATTTCTTGATGTATTTACTACAGAATATATCTTTTTATCACACAATGGTAATTTTAATGTTTTAAATTCTACAACTTATTTGTGATGAAAAGGCAAATCTTAATCCAGGGGAATATGAGAAACTCTTGGTCCATTTCTATGGGTGAGGGTGGTATCAAATAAAGTAACAAAATAATTAAATGGGATAATTTCCGTAACATTTTATGACTCCATCTGAAAGACAAGTGAATTTTCTACAAAATAACAGCCAAATGTTGTTTATGAAATGGTTATTCTGTTACTGGAAATAAAAACAACCCCTTAGGCCCCCGAGAATATGAGAAAACAGGATACACCTAAAATTTCAAAAGTAACATCTATGTTGTACCACAGAAAAATGGTCTTGGTTTTTCCTTACGGTCAATTATAAAAAGGTCCACACAAAAATACTTACCTGAGGTAGAGATAGGTCAAAATACACATCAAAATTGGATGTAACATGCATGTTGTACTACAGAAAAGTGGTCTCAATTTTTCCCTATGACTAGTAATGAAAAAGTTACAATATAAGCTATTTATAGTAACAACGAAGGGAAGTAATTCTAAAGAAGGGACCTGCGCATGACACTATGTCTCATGATGGTGTACAATTGTGCCAAGTTACATCAAAATCCCTCCATGCATGAAGAAGAAATGCTCCGGACAAAGTAATTCTTGAATTTGGCATTTGACCTCAAAGTGTGACCTTGACCTTAGACCTAGGGACCTGGTTCTTGAGCACAACAATCTGTCTCATGGTAGTGAACATTTATGCCAAGTTACATCAAAATCCCTCCATGAATTAAGAAGAAATGTTCCAGACAAAGTCATTCTTGTATCTGACCTTTGGCCTCTATGTGTGACCTTGACCTTTGAACGAGGGATCAGGTTCTTGCGCATGACATTCCGTCTCATAGTGGTGAACATTTGTGCCAAGTAATATTCAAATCCTGTTTTGCATGACAAAGTTATACACCGGACAGGAAAAATGTCCCACTGACCTTTGATCTCCAATTGTGACCTTGACCTTCAAGCTAGGGTTCTGGGTGTTGTACATGACACATCATCTCATCATGGGGAACAATTATGCCAAGAATATTAAAATCCCTTGATGAGTTCTGGACCGGACAGGAAAAAAACCCTATTGACCTTTTGACCTCCAATTTTGACCTTGACCTTTAAGCCAGGGGTCCGGGTTTTGCGCCTGACATGTCATCTCATCATGGGAAACATTTGTGCCAAGTAATATTAAAATCCCTTTATGGATGACAGAGTTATGGACCAGACACGAAATTGCGGATGGATGGAAGGACGGAATGACGGACGGAAAAGCACATTCCTATAGTCCCCGAAACTGGTTTTCAACCAGTAGGGGACTAATAAAGAGAAAGTGCATCTAAACTTTAACAAATGTGTAGATGCGGCATGGACACCAATAAGGAAGCCAGGTCGTGAAGGACAGCTCCATATACTTCTTACAAGCCAGCTAAAAAAGCCAATCGTTTCATATCTTGAAGTACACTTTATAACGATGGTACATACTAAGTTTGATGTAGATCCATCAATTAGTTCATAAGAAGAAGTTGTTTAAAACCATTAATTTTTATTTTCAGCTCTTAATGACCCCTAAAGTGAATAGGGAGAGGACTTTATAATAATGTTACTGACCAACTTTGATAGAGATCCATCAAGTGGTACATGAGAAGAAGTTGTTTAAAGGTTCTTCTATTATTAGCTCTAGTGGCCCCTAAAACCCAGCAGGCACACAACGTCATTTCAACGTTGAAATATGGTTGAAATATGGCCAGGACATAAAACAACGTTGATCCAACGTTGGGTACTCAACAATGAAATGTTGTCGAAAATCGACGTTGCTGATCTTTCAACGTTGAAATATGGTCGAAATTATGATGTTGTTTCAACGTTGAAATCTGACCGATGAAATATAAACTGTGGTATGGCTGATTCTTTTTAAGTTTGAAACAAAACATAAATGAAATGGCATCTACAAATATCTATACATAAATATCTACCTAAATTTTCCATGCGAAAATGAACATGTATCTCTTAAACTGTTTTGAAAAAAATTATATATTAGATATGTTGGTTCAAGTTTGATAATTTCCTTAATTTATTATAGAACTGAAAGGTATAGCATTTTTATTGTATTTTCAAAATACAATGTATTTACTAGCTTTCCAAAATGACAAGAGATCACAGAGTGATCTTGGCACCCACCAATGTGCCATTTTTGAGTGTTCCAAATTTCAAGACTTATTGACTAGCTCAAGTTCAAATTTCATTTCCATACACAAAACTGTGCATGTGGTCCAAATTCAAAAGCTGTAGCTTGAGAAATGTGAAAGTAGGTCACTAGATCAATCTTAAGGACAAACTTCTTTGTACACAAAACTATGCATGTGCATCAAGTTTGAAGGCTGTAGTTTGAGAAATCTGAAAGTAAGTCACTAGGTCAATCTTAAGGTCAAAGTTTATTTCGGTACACAAAACTATGCAAGTGGTCCAAATTTGAAGCCTGTAGCTACAGAAATGTGAAAGTAGGTCACTAGGTCAATCTTAAGGTCAAAGTTCATTTCGGTATACAAAACTATGCAAGTGGTCCAAATTTCAAGGCTGTAGCTTGAGAAATGTGAAAGTAGGTCACCAGGCCAATGTAAAGGTCAAACTTTGTTTCGGTACACATAACCATGCATGTGGTCCAAATTTGAAGGCTGTAGCTTGAGAAATGTGAAAGTAGGTCACTGGGTCAAAATCAAGGTCAAATTTCATTTCGGAACACAAAACTATGCATGTGGTCCAAATCTGAAGCCTGTACCTTTAAAATACTAGTTCTTTATCTGTTGGATTATGGTTGGAATTCACATTTCAACCAGATATTAATGTCTTATTTTTTCTTGTCATAAAGACATCAATATAATGCACCACAAAAATGTCTATTAAGAGACTTAATATTTCAAATTTGAAAAACCGTCAGGATTTCAACGTTGAAATATGGTTGAAATCCTGACATTGTTTCAATGTTGAAATTTCAGTGTCATTTCACCTTTCAAATCCAACTATATTTCAACGTTGTTTCAATGTTAAAGTCTGACGTTGTTTCAACATTGTTGTGCCTGCTGGGAAGGGATCAAGCAGAACCACTTGAACAAATGTGGACCTTGCCAGGATGCTACAGAATTCTGACCAGTAACTTCTGAGATATTTAAGTAAAAATGTTGATGCAGGATGACAGACTATTCACCTACGCTAAAAAAACAGTATAAAGTCAAAGCTGCAGTACTTAAAAGATCAGTCCTTTATCCTCTTAGTATGAACTTGACCTTTGAGATAACGAGCAATGTCCTTTGGCAATATTCTGTTTCAATGAGCTACTTATTTCTGTGAAATAACACAATATTTCTCAATGCATGTAGAAGCTATAGACAAGGTTTTACTTGACCTTTGATACCCAGTGTGACTTTGACCTTTGAGATATGGGCCTGTGGTCTGCCTGCAACACCAAGTCTCATTGAGACAAACCTTTATGCCACAAACAAATATGACTGATCAAAATTTTAGCACGGCCAAGCTTTAAAATGACCTTTGATCTCTGTATGACCTTTATCTTGACCTGAAATCTAGGCCTGAGATTTTTGCCTATGACACTCCATATCAATGAGACAAACATTACTGTCACATAAAAATTCAATAATAACAAGAGCTGGCCATAAGACAGCGTGCTCCACTATTCAGCGATTTGACAATAAATGAATTTATGTCTCAATAAAAGACCTCTACTTTAAAAGGAAGATACACCAAGATAAAAAAAAGACCCTACTACACAGAAGGGTTAAAGGTCAAGTATGGAAGGGGTACTGACATTATTTTGATGGAATTAAATTGCAATTAACCTAAGTATAACATCTTGGTGACCTTGATCTAAAATGGGCCCAGCCCCTGCACCTACTTTGTTTGTATGCTGGACAATGTTTATGTGTAGTTACAGTAAGATATAAGCAATAGTAACAAAGATATGACAGAAAAACAAAGGTTGCTGAAAAACTTTAACCTTAAAAATAACCTAAATATAACACCTTGGTGACCTTGACCTTATGTATAATGGGCCCAGCCCCTGCACATTATTTGTATGTTTGACAATGTTTAAGGTTCATTCTATCGGAAAAATAGTGGGTCGAAATAATTAAGATTGGCGGGTTTGTTACTGGACAAAAGTAATAAAAAGTATACACCAATAGATTCGTCTTGGAACGAAGTATACGACTAGATAATCAAACTACGACTACGACTCTGTCATAAGTCATACGACGACAAATTTGATAACAAAATTGGTCATGTTTTTTCAAAATCAAGGGTTGCTTCAAAATACATGCAGAGTCCATTTAAAATGCATTAATAGACAGACAAGACATGTATCTAGTTCCTGCCTCCCTTTAAATTACCCAAACTTTTTCTAAAAGGCTGACAATTTACGATTGAAAATATACTTTAAAATGCTTCAGACGATTGTTTTCATCGTGTTTTGTTGACATGACGGACTACTTTTTTGTTACTATAAATACTAATATTGCACGGTGAAAACGTGCTCGATTCCCGCAAAATATAATAAAGGATAGTTCTTCACGCCGTTTACCTGTAGGGAGAGTTCTTTATCCCGATTATCTTCTCGGCAGATTTTATAGATCCAATAACATTATTCTAATAGTACAGTCAAAAAGTATTCGAAGAATAATCAATTTTTTTTTCAAAATATTCTACAACCTAAAATGAAATCTAGAATATCTGATTCATTGAACTATCCAACATTTTTTCAAACGGTCTACTTAATGTGATAAAAGCGTTATCGTTCCGAACTTTGTAAAACAATACTTACATCCATTAACTTTTTTTTAAAATTTGACTACCTCAGGGGCGGATATAGTATCTGGTGTAAGAGGGGGCGTAAAATATTTGAAGACTAGAGAAAATAGGGGGGTCCCATCCGGGGGCATGATTCCCCGGAAAACTATGAAAATAATGGATCCATTTGGTGCATTCTGGGGTACTTTATTTGTTATTGACAAAGGACAGGTTTTGTGACGAAATCAACACAAATAACATGCTAATTATAGTCACGTCTTATGAATTGTCAGACTTATTCTTGCGCGAGTATCTCGGAATTTCTTAGCCGTTCGTTTTTTGAGGATTTTTATGGAGAGGGTTTACCTAGGACTGAAATAATTTTTTGGAGCTCATGCAAACTGTCAGATTTTAAATGTGCCACAATAGCGAGCGAGAAAAAAATAATAACAAAAAAAAACAAGAGGACCATGATGGTCCTGAATCGCTCACCTGTCCGAACATGACCCAGTTTTGAACTGAGTATGACGTCGTTTTTTTTCTATTATTTGACATAGTGACCTAGTTTTTGAGCTCATGTGACCCAGTTTTGAACCTGACCTAGATATCATAAAGATGAACATTCAGACCAACCTTCATACAGATCCCATGAAAAATATGGCCTCCAGAGAGGTCAAAAGGTTTTTTCATTATTTGACCTACTGACCTAGTTATTGATGGCAGGTGACCCAGTTTCAAACTTGATCTAGATATCATCAAGTTGAACATTCTGACCAATTTTCATGAAGATCCATTCAAAAGTATGGCCTCTAGAGAGGTCACAAGGTTTTTCTATTTTTAGACCTAATGACCTAGTTTTTGACCGCAGATGACCCAGTTTCAAACTTGACCTAGATATCATCAAGATGAACATTCAGACCATCTTTCATACAGATCCCTTGAAAAATATGGCCTCTAGAGAGGTCACAAGGTTTTTCTATTATTTGACCTACTGACCTAGTTTTTGAAGGCACATGACCCAGTTTCTAACTTGACATAGATATCATCAAGGTGAACATTCAGACTAATTTTCATGAAGATCTTGTGAAAAATATGGCCTCTAGAGAGGTCACAAGGTTTCTATTTTTAGACCTACTGACCTAGTTTTTGAACACAGTTGACCCAGTTTCGAACTTGGCCTAGATACATCAAGATAACATTTCAGACCAACCTTTCATACAGATCCCAAAGAAAATAGGGCCTCTAAGGGTCACAAGGTTTTTTTTTATTGACCAGACCTAGTTATGAAGGCACGTGACCCAGTTTCGAACCTGACCTAGATATCATCAAGGTGAACATTCTGACCAATTTTCATGAAGATCCATTCAAAATTTATGACCTCTAAGAGGTCAAAAGGTTTTTTTTCTATTTTTAGACCTAATGACCTAGTTTTTGACCGCAGCTGACCCATTTCGAACTTGACCCTACATATCATCAAGATGAACATTCAGACCAACTTTCATACAGATCCCATGAAAAATATGGCCCTAGAGAGGTCACAAGGTTTTTCTATTATTTGACCTACTGACCTAGTTTTTGGATGGCACGTGACCCAGTTTCGAACTTGACCTAGATATCATCAAGGTAAACATTCTGACCAATTTTCATGAAGATCTTGTGAAAAATATGGCCTCTAGAGAGGTCACAAGGTTTTTCTATTTTTAGACCTACTGACCTAGTTTTTGACAGCACGTGACCTAGTTTCGAACTTGACCTAGATAATATTAAGATGAACATTCTGACCAACTTTCATCAAGATCCCATGAAAAATGTGACCTCTAGAGAAGTCACAAGCAAAAGTTTACGCACGGACGGACGGACGCACGGACGGACGACGGACGCTGCGCGATCACAAAAGCTCACACTGTCACCTTGTGACATGTGAGCTAAAAACAAGTAAGACAAATTACCTAAGATAGAGATAAAAATGCATTTTTTATGTTTAACCCAGAATAGAAGACAAATTAAGTTTTCAAGCGTAGCAAGCGAGAAAAAATATGCATATTTTTCAGCCGGAACAAAAGATGAATCATTAGTGCGAGCGTAGCGAGCGAGAAAAAATGCATATTTCATATTCTTCAGTCAGAATAAAAGACAAATTATGTATCCAAGCGTAGTGAGCGAGAAAAAATGTATATTTTGCAATTATTTTACCCAGAACATCAGACAAATTACCTATCCCTCCCGGCGATTTTAGGGGCGGGAGTGACCCGGTGACCCCCCCCCCCCCCCCCCCACACACCCCAACCACCCCTCCGCTATGAATCCCTAATGGTAATACTTCAGTCTGTACGCAGAAATGATTACTGTACAACATTCATAACCTTTGGAACTATTTATTCAAAGTTGATGGAGTTTTATTGTACAAAAACCGCTTTCGTTTTGGAGTTTAAGTATGCCTGCATTTTAAAGCCTGACAACAAACAACTTCAAAGCTCTGCCAAAGTCGGTTGATAAGCTAAAATGTTGAAAAACTTTGCTAGATCCCTCTTCCGACTCGACCTTAAAGGGCCTTTGTCCATACTTAAGGGCGGGTCCGGATCTGCCTGGGAATCCAGTCTGACAATTTCAAAACCTTTTTTCTACCTGAAAATTTGACAATACAGAAACTCGGATGAATGCCAATTAACATTAATTAGCACAATTTAAGTGGATCTTTAATGTAGGTAAGATTTTTTCCGACAATTATTGTCAACGGCTTCCGGGCTAGTCCGGATCCAGAAATTGCTTTTATTTGATGCAGCGAGGCAACATTTTCAGAAAGAATGTGAGACACATACTCTCAGCGTGAGTAGGAGTCAGGGTGTTCTCCCCCTGCAAAAGTTTGAAATATAGTTTGTAATGGTGGCATCTGATAAAATTTTTTGGGTCTGAATTTTGAGAAAATACGTTTAGTAAACAGCATCTTCTGTGTATGACTGTGCTATTTACGAAAAAAGGGATGAAAGTGACGAAAAGTAAAGTAATCAATAATGACTGTTTTATTTTGCAGTATAACAAATGCATGCATGTTCACACAATAAAAGTGTTAGTTATGAGCAAGGCACAATAATGCATAGACAGTTGTGCTACAAAAGGAAGCAAACTCTTTCCCCTTATCGTATATTTTTGACAATATTCCTTCACGGAGGTTGCAAAGCGAACTAAAATGATGTCGACAAAAATGTCTCATTCAATAACTTATAATAACAAACGGGTCAATAATGTTATTAAGGAAAAATATATAAAGTTAAACAACTGAAACAAGAAACAAATGCGCATGTCTACATAATGTTTATGATGCTTAATAAGTTGTTTTTGAAATGAAGAAAAGGGAAACTACAATGTAGTTGTCATCCGTCGTTAAAGAAGGGGCCACAACTCCAGACAAAATAAACGATCATAAAAGTCAGGGCAACATGTTCATATTCATTTCAGCTTCTGATGTATACCTAGTTTCAATTCAGTTGGATGGATTTGTTCGACTTAAGTTCACGAGTTCACGATGTGATGAATTAGTTCAAGATCAAATAGGGCAACAACTCCAGAAAAATAACAACAAGAATTTGTAACAGAGTTAGCAACGTTCCCTGCCTAAGGACATTTGTCCCCTGCCTAAGGACATTTTCATCATACATACTGTATGCCAATACAGCATCTTGGCATGAACAAAATAAAACAAGAGTGCCAGGAGGTTAAATATTTTGCTCGTCAGAAAGATGATATAATAAAACATTTCTGTACAAAACATAAGTTTGGTAGACAGAAAGCCAAACCAGTAACATACCCAAAATTCAAACAACCACGTAAAAAGTTTCAAGAATAATCGTTTATATAGTAGAACAAAGGGAAAAGTAAGTTTTGATTTTTTAAGTCCACAAAAAACTCTTACCAGAAGAGGTACTTAAAATACACCTAAAATTTGAAAGTAACACAGAACAAGACTGTCCGTAAAAACAGCGCGTTCCACTATTCGGGATTTGACAGTAAAATGAATAATGTCTGAATAAGAGACCTCTACTTTAAAAGGAAGATACACCAAGGGGCATAATTCCATCAGATACACAAATCTGAGTTATTAGGATTGTTACAAAAACATGCAATGATGATGATAAAGATATATTTTGAGTTTCAAGCCCATTAATCTTATAGAGCACCAAATTTAATGTCCAGAAAACAAAGTTTGTAAAAAATTTAAGTAAAAAAGGGGCATAATTTGGTCAAAATACAAATCAGAGTTAGGGGAAATTGTTACCGCACATGCAGATGATGATGATAAAGATACATTTAAAGTTTCAAGTCTTTTTCTTATATTGCATAAAGTAGTATTCAGAGAGCGAAGTTTGCAAAAAAGTTTAAGTAAAAAAGGGGGCATAATTCTATCAAAAACACAATTAGAGTTATGGGGTATGTAGCCACACATGCAGATGATCATAAACAAATACTTTTAATTTCAAGTCATTATCTTTTAAAATACCAAAGATATGTCTATAAACAAAGCTTTCGGAAAAAAAACCATGAAAATAATAAAAATAAAGTATAACTCCTTGGTGACCTTGACCTTGGGTATAATGGGCTCAGCCCTTACACATACTTTGTTTGTATGCTGGACAAAGTTGAACTTACAGTATGATATAAGCAAAAGTAACAAAGATATGACAGAAAATCAAAGGTTGCCGAAAAACTTTAACCTTAAAAATAACCTAAGTGTAAGACCTTTTTTACCCTTTACCTTGGTATAAAAGGGCCCAGCCCTGCACATACTTTGTTTGTATACTGGACAATGTTTATGTGAAGTTACAGTAAGATATAAGCAATATTAACAAAGATATGACAGAAAAAAAAAGGTTGCCGAAAAAATTTAACCTTAAAAATAACCTAAACATAAAAACTTTGGTGACCTTGACCTTGGTATAATGGGCTCAGCCCCTACACATACTTTGTTTGTATACTGGACAATGTTTATGTGAAGTTACAGTACGATATAAACAATAGTAACAAAAATATGACAAAAAACAAAGGTTGCCGAAAACTTAAAACCCTTAAAATAAAACCCAAGTATAACACCTTGGTGACCTTGACCTTGGGTAAAATGGGCTCAGCCCCAACACATATTTTTGTTTGTATACTGGACAATGTTTATGTGAAGTAACAGTAAGATATAAGCAATAGTAACAAAGATATGACAGAAAAACAAAGGTTGCCGAAAAACTTTAACCTTAAAAATAACCTAAGTATAACACCTTTGTGATCTTGACCTTGGGTATAATAGGCTCAGCCCCTATACAAACTTTGATTGTATACTGGACAATGTTTATGTTAAGTTAAAAGTAAGATATAAGCAATATTAACAAAGATATGACAGAAAAACAAAGGTTGCCGAAAAACTTTCTTAAAAATCACCTGAGTATAACACCTTGGTGACCTTGACCTTGGGTATAATGGGCTCAGCCCCTACACATACTTTGTTTGTATACTGGACAATGTTTATGTGAAGTTACAGTACGATATAAGCAAAAGTAACAAAGATATGACAGAAAAACAAAGATTGCCGAAAAACTTTAACCTTACAAATAACCCAAGTATAACACCTTGGTGACCTTGACCTTGGGTATAATGGGCTCAGCCCCTATACATACTTTGTTTTATACTGGACAATGTTTATGTGAAGTTACAGTAACATATAAGCAATAGTAACAAAGATATGACAGAAAAACAAAGGTTGGGGGAAAACTTTAAAAACCCTTTAAAAAAAATCTAAGTATAACACCTTGGTGGGCATTGACCTTGGTATAATGGGCTCACCCCTACACTTATATTGTTTGTTATACTGACAATGTTTATGTGAAGTTACAGTAAGATATAAGCAATAGTAACAAAGATATGACAGAAAAACAAAGGTTGCCGAAAAACTTTAACCAAGAAGGGTAACGCCGACGCCGACGCCGGGGCGTGTAGTATAGCCCCCCTATTCTCCAAATAGTAGAGCTAAAACTGGTCTTGATTTCTCCCTACGGTCAGTTATAAAAAGTTGTCTATTAGTGTTTATAGTGACAACAAGAGAAGTTAATCTGAAAAATATCTAAGTCCACACAAAAGTACTTATCAGGTAGCCTTTCGTCAAAAACATCAAAATTGGATGTAAACATGCGTGTTGTACACAGAACAGTAGTCCCCAAATTTTCCCCCTAGGGCTAATATTAACCCTTACCCTTGCGAATTTCTATAATGACTTGTCCCCTTTTTTTAATTGGACAGTAACATTAACTGTTAAACGGGATGCTTACCAAAAATATACTGAGTGAATGGCGAACCGTGCTGATCATCATCAGACTGCATGGATGTGCAGGCTGATCATGATCTACACTGGTCGCAAAGAACAGAATAAATCATGTTCAGGGATGGTAAAGGGGTTTAAAAGAAAAGAACTTTACAGTAATAGCTATTTATAGTAAACAAAGGATTAGGGGGCCCGGGTTTTTACTCATGACACACCATCTCATGATGATGAACATTTTTTGCCATTGTACATCAAAATCCCTCCATGCATGAACAAGAAATGCTACGGACAAAGTCATTTTTGTATCTGACCTTTGGCCTCCAAGTGTGACCTTCGAGCAAAGGGGTCTTGGTCTTGGGCATGACACCTAGTTTCATTATGGTGAACATTTATGCCAAGTTTATCTAAAAGTCCATTCATGGATCGCAGAGTTATTGACCAGACACCAAAAAGACTCTATTAACCTTTGACCTTAAGTGTGACCTTTACCTTGAGCAAGGGTTTGGGTCTTGCGCATAACACATTGTCCCCTTTATGGTAAACATTTATGCCGAGTAAATCCAAAATCCCTTTATGTAATTGCAGTTACTGACCAGACAGAAACAGACCCTTTAACCTTTGATATCTAAGTGTAACCTTGACTTAGGAGCTAGTGGTCGGTCTAGCAAACTTACATTGAAACATCCAAAACATTTCTATAAAACAAGTATGAAAGTCTTACACTTTTTCTACAAGACTAATTTTATAAAAATTACAATTTTTATGTTTGAACTATGCTCAGAGAAGTTAAGATTTTTTCAAAGTCCACACTTTTAACTTCCATATTCATAATATCATTAACAGTTGTGAGGGTAAAAGTATTTTGTAAATTAATAAGTTCTTCATTCATGACAATTATTTCTTTTTCCCTAATTCTTGATATTTCTTCTCTGATTCCCCCAATGTGTTTGGAAATAAGATTAAACCTTTTGTATTATCCCTGTAGCCATGTTGCAATTTTTATTCAGAATTATGCTCACAAAACTGGAAAAGAAATGTTGCACTGAACACATATTTTACAGAACAGTGCACCTTCCTTAACTTCCTTATGCAATTAGCAATTTTTTACATTTCAATGTATTTTGCAAATTATTCTAAGGCAGTTCTTCTTTCATGAAAGCATACTTTTCTTTTCTCTAATACTTTTATATTCTATTTCTCTGATTCTGGAAATATGGTATACATTCTGCACATGTATGATCCATCAAATAGTTCTGTTTTTGTTGACCAGTGCTTTAAACAATTGTGGCCCTTCAGACGATCATCTGAAATGGAAAAAAATAGCCATTTTTACACTAGTATAAACTTAACATGTTTTATATGTTCATAAAACACAAAATTTTAGAATGTAAAATCTTACAATTATAATATTATCAGTCTGACAGACATTATCAAGAAAATGTCATTAAGAAGTGGAAAAACATTTCCTTACACAAGTAAAAAAAGACTAAGAAATACAGCTTTGAATTCAAACAGATGATATATATTTGTCTGTATGTCTTCATGCATTCCATTTCAACTAACACTATATATAGGCACTGTCGCACATGATCACTTCGTGTCCATAATGGGATACTAAAATTTCTTATGAAATTGTTTGAAACTGTGAGTAGGCATTTCACAATGTACAGTGATATTTCAAAGGACATCACTCAATAAAAAGTAACCCGAAATGAAGTCTTGCAATATGTGCATGCCTACTTCATGTTGATAATTTCATATCAACTTACTTTTGCACTGTGACACAGTATTTAAAACTTGTAGGAGGAGATGAAATATAATTCTTATAAATAAAAAGGGGCATAACCCCTCCAAAATTTTGATTTTAGGCTGAAATAGAAAAAAGGCCCCTTTAATTTTACATTTAAGGTAAAAGTGTATTACAAGTTTCAAGGGCATTGGATAGAAAGTGGGGGAGGAGCTGAGTACATAAAGAAAAAAAAGAAAAGAAACTGTAACTGTTTCATTTAATTTAAGATTTAAAAGGACCATAACTTTAGAAAACTGTCATCAGATGAAAAATCCACTATAGTATGTGTATAATTCTGCTGGCCAGAAGTATACCATGATCCATTTGAATATGATGGAATCTGCAGAAAGAGAGTTTTAATGCAAAAGTAGAAGGAAGCTATGATATGACAATTTGAAAAAGAAAATGACATAATAACTGAAAAAAACAAATAATCAAATTTGATAGTCCTGACAATATGTGCCTTCCACTTCATGCTGATGTACCAAATTTCATTTTAACGATAAATAGTAACTACATAAAAAAAATAAATTTAAAAAGTACAATGTACATACCCTAATTCTAAAATCAGTTATTATAGTTTGTAAAATAAATGATGAATGCCATATCTATTTTCAAAACACTTTTAAAAACCTACCTGTATAAAATGGTGTGTAAATTGACAGTCTTCTTTTTGGCAATTTTTGCATTCATTGTCCCATTATTTCTTTGAATAAATTTATCTTCATCTGAAATAAGTATAGTATAGTATAAAAAAAAACTATGAGGAAACATATTGGTGGTTTTCAAAATAATGAAGCAAAAGTGTGACATAGGGGTTGGAAATTCAAACCTATTTCTTTTGGTGGTCACCTATTTTTTATGATAGCAAATAATTCAAATTTCAAGGAAATATACAACCTTGGGAAAGTGTTGAGAAATACCAATAAGGAAATCAGCATTATATATGTAATCTTGACAAGTATAGATTTAATGTATCTTAAAACTACTCATGTAGCTTCATTTCTTTATGCTGATTCTGTAGGTCTACAGCACAGTTGATTTATGAAGTTGAACAATTCATGCATGCCATGTAAAACTAGAGCTATCACTAAAGGTGATGAATGTACCCCCCGCATGCACTGACACAGTACATTGCAATTTGACGCACACAAGATTGCATAATTATGTGGACTGTATGTATACAGTATAGTAACAAAAAACAAAGTCCCATAACTATGCAGAATATTTATCTAAAAGAATGTAACATGCACCATGCACAACTAGGGTTGGTACTGATCACTTGTGTGAAGTTTCATTAAATTGTGTGCAAGGGTTTGGTGATTAGGCACGCACAAGATTGCATAAAGCAGACTGTATGTACATAGTATGTTTAAAAAGAAACAAAGTCCCATAACTCTGCAATTTTTTGTCGCTGAAAGAACCTAACATGCCCCATGCAAAAACTACTGTTGTTACTGATCACTTGTGTGAAGTTTCATTAAATTGTGTCAAGGGATGAGGGAGATGGTGCGCACAAGATTGTGTCTATGTATATAGTAAGTAACAAAAAAACAAAGTCCCATAACTCTGCAAATTTTTTTTTTTTTAGAAGAACCTAACATGCCCCATGCACAACTACTGTTGTTACTGATCACTTGTGTGAAGTTTCATTAAATTGTGTCAAGGGGATGAGGAGAGATGGTTCGCACAAGATTGTGTCCCATGATATAGTATAGTAAACAAAAAAACAAAGTCCCATAAAACCCCAAATTTTTTTTCTAAAAGAACCTAACATCCCAGTATAGTAACAAAAAAACAAAGTCCCATAACTCTGCAAATTTTTTTTCTAGAAGAACCTAACATGCCCGATGCACAACTACTGTTGGTACTGATCACTTGTGTGAAGTTTCATTAAATTGTGTCAAGGGGATGAGGAGAGATGGTTCGCACAAGATTGTGTCTATGTATATAGTATAGTAACAAAAAAACAAAGTCCCATAACTCTGCAAATTTTTTTTCTAAAAGAACCTAACATGCCCCATGCACAACTACTGTTGGTACTGATCACTTGTGTGAAGTTTCATTAAATTCTGTCAAGGGGATAAGGAGAGATGGTGCGCACAAGATTGCGTCTACGGACAGACGGACAGACAGACAGACAGACAGACAACCTGAAACCAGTATACAATAAATAATTATGATACTATTTATTAATCACATCTTGCTGTAATATAGGCCTACTGTATGTTATTTCATTCCATTGTATAAATTTGTTGATACAGGGTTCATACAGCCAGACTGACAAAAAATTCAAGGGGTTTTCAAGGACTTTTATTACGTTTTCAAGGATAAGCAAAAAATTGAACAAGCACTTATTACACACGAAATGACTGGCTTACAATTGGTGAACACTTCATACATCCAAAATGACTATCACGTGATATAAGTTTTTCTATAAAGTTCCAATTTGCAATTGATCAACACTTTATCACGCACAAAATAACTGGCAAACAATTGATCAACACTTCTTACATCAACAGCGACTTATCATGTCATATAAGATCGTTTTAGGTGCCTCTGGCTGCTGGGGGCGAAGGTGGAATAGTAAACATAAAGAGTGGCCGTGGGTGACTCTCGATCAGGTACATTTTTCTTGTGCTTCTCAGACTTGACGTGCGATTTCAGCGCCGAGTCACCCATTGAACTGTCAATAACTTTGTTACAATATTTGCACATGGCTTTCCGTTTGTTTTCGAGCTCGAGCAGCCATGGATAGGATACAAGCCACTTTTTGTTGAAAATACACAACATTTTCTTCGATATCGGTAACGGAAATGGTGTCCGTAATTTTTAAACGTCGTAATTTTCCTAGTCCCGGTCTATTTAAAACCCGTATCGTACGGTACACATAGGTTATGTAGACATAAAACTTGGCGATGCGTACATATAACAAAGCGTCTTTTACGATCCTTTTTTATTAAGCTGACCAAAATTTCTGAAGAAGGAACTTCAAGGACTTTTATCATAAAATCAAGCACTTTTCAAGCAGTTTTCAAGGCAAGAAACGAATTCAAGGAGTTTTAAGGAGGTTTTTGCAAATTCAAGCACTTTTCATCTAGCAGCTTGAAATTCAAGGAGTTTTCAAGTCTGTGCGAACCCTGTGATATTTTGGTGCATGATCATGCTTCATTCAGACCCTTGACCTTGTCAGCTATGCAGAGGTGTCCTTACTTTGGCTTACTTATAGACATTGTTCTTTTTTTACAAAATTATTGTAGAATATATATAGAACATTGACATTTACCTAGCTGTACTGTTGGTCGACATCATGTATTCCTGTTGAACAAGAAATGTCAATGTGAACGCCCAGCACAGGTTAAAAAATTTGCAAATGACATTGTTTCCATGGTGCAGGTATTCATTCATCTGAAACAAACACATGACGGATTAAATGCACAGTAGACCTTGATTCTAATTAATGTTACTTTAAAAATATTGATGGTTTTTGCCGGATGATTCAGCACGTCCGATCAGACATATTTTATGGCATAAATGCAGAGTCTATGTTCAAATTATGTCAATTCGAATGCAAAAAGTACATCAACGTTTTTTTCTATGACAATGACCTATTCTGTCTATTCTGATCGATTCACTATCTATGAAACAATGCGTTAATTCTGCATCGACTCTATTTCAAGATCTGAGAATGATTTGTTGCAGATCTACCAGTGGTTCTAATGATAATCTATGGTGGCAGTAATACAAGTATGTTATGTTCTCCGCCCAAAAATAGGCAAATCTTTCTCAGATCTTGAAATAGAGTCGACTGATAATCAACCTTACTTTGAACTCGTTGCAAAAATAATTAATTTATATAAATCTATATAACTTTGCACTTACCATTGTTCCTAGTCCCAGAACAACTCAACCTGTCAAATTATGTAAACACGAGGGAGGCCTTTTGACAAGACAGTCATGTAAACTTCCGAAGGAAATAGTCCAAATTTATTCCAGTTACTTCCATATGCGATACTATCGTGAATTATAATTATATGCATAATGTATCGCATATAGATTTAAGCATAAATTTAATGTTTGTGAATCCTGTGCTTTAACTGTTTTCACGTTAAGCGCCGAAAATCATGAAATCCATAAGGCCATGTGCTCAGCCTGATCACATTTCTACGCACTAACACATTTTTGTGTGAAAAAATATGCTGAAATTTACATTTTATTCTGTCAATTACTTTGTGACTGCAACCGTTTCTAAAAATAAAATTGACACATCTGACTTTTATGTGTATTGCCCTTGTAATGATATTATGGATTTTTGTCATAGATACGCATGTTTATCTCAAATTAATTGTGAAATGATGATGTCTGCATGAAAAAAAGAGAAAATAAAAATTATCTGAAATTATCGACTATAAAAGACTATAAAAGGCACTTTCATCAAATTTATTTAAAAATTGATTGCTCGCAGGAAGTAGATATATTATCTAGGTACATGTTGGTCACAATTTTAGGCAAGATAATGCTTGAATGTAGCAGCTGTCAATTTTGAAAAAATATGACCACCTGAAAATATATTTTTCTGTCTTCTGTCCTGATTTTCGGGTACAAGTTGGCATTTGTTTTTCAAGATATATACTTCAAAGGAGAGCTAAATCATTTTCAATAGGCATTTCATTCATCAAATTATGTAATTCTTTAGTAAAAATTCGCAAAATGGTTGTAAAGACAAGCACTAAAATGTCGATATTTTGGCTATAGAATGTACCTTAAGTGAACTTACAGTAAGATATAAGCAATAGTAACAAAGATATGACAGGAAAACAAAGGTTGCCGAAAAACTTTAACCTCAAAACTAGAAGATGCTTTTGTAGAAAAGCGCATGTCTCCCCCATGCAAATTCGTATAGGCAAGAAGTCAATAGGGGACAGGAGCGAAAGTCAAAGAGACAATGACAGTTTGCTGCAATAGGGATCATCTACTTGGCATGTCCAATCATCCACTAAGTTTCAACATTCTGGGCCTAGTGGTTCTCAAGTTATGAAATGGAAATGGTTTTCCATGTTCAGGCCCCTGTGACCTTGACCTTTCATCGAGTGACCCCAAAATCAGTAGGGCTCATCTAGTCTGCATGTCCAATCATCCTTTTAAGTTTCAACATTCTGGGTCAAGTAATTCTCAAGTTATTGATTGTAAAAAGTTTTCTATGTTCATGCCCCTGTGACCTTGACCTTAGCTCAAGTGACCCCAAAAACGATAAGGGTCATATTCTCTTTTAGTCCTATCATCCTATGAAGTTTGAAGGTTCTGGGTCAAAAGGTTCTCAAGTTATTGATTTGAAACCATTTTCCATGTTCTGGTCCCTGTGACCTTGACTTTTGATCAAGTGATTAAAAAAGCAATAGAGGTCATCTACTCTACATGTTTAATCAACCTATGAAGTTTCAACATTCTGGGTCAAGCGGTTCTGAAGTTATTGATCAGAAGGTGTTTTCTATGCTCAGGCCCCTGTGACCTTGATCTTTGATGGACTGACCCAAAAAACAATAGGGGTCATCTACTCTGTAAGTCCTATCACCCTATGAAGTTTGAAGGTCAAATTGTTCTCAAGTATGCTGTCTGCTGTGACCTTGACCTTTAATAGAGTGACCAAAAAATCAAAAGGGCTCATCTAGTCTGCATGTCCAATCATCCTATAAAGTTTCAACATTCTGGGTAGAGTGGTTCTCAAGTTACTGACTGGAAATAGTTTTCCACGTTCAGGCCCCTGTGACCTTTACCTTTATTAAAGTGACCCCAAAATCAATAGCGGTCATCTACTCTGCATGTCCAGTCATCCTATGAAGTTTCAACATTCTAGTCAAGTGCTTCTCAAGTTATTGATCGGAAATGGTTTTCCATGTTCAGGCCCCTGTGACCTTGACCTTTGATGGAGTGACCCCAAAAACAATAGGGGTTGTCTACTCCTTAAGCTCTGCCACCCTATGAAGTTTGAAGGTTCTAGGTCAAATGGTTCTCCAGTTATTGACTGGAAATGAAGTGTGACAGATGACGGACAGACTGACAGGGCAAAAACAATATGTCTTCCCTAGTGTATGTGTGTGTGTGTGGTTGGGGTGTGGGGGGGGGGGGGGGGGGGGGGGGGGGGGGAGAGGCAGAAGTAACGTAAGTATAACACCTTTGTATAATGGGCCCAGCCCCTGCACATACTTTTGCATGCTGAACAATGTTAATGTGAAGTTACAGTAAGATATAAGCAATAGTAACAAAGAAAAACAAAGGTTCCCGAAACACTTTAAGCAAGAAAGCTCACGCCGACGCTGACACCAAACGAGTAGAATAGCACCCCTATTCTCCTAAAAATGGAGCTAAAAATCAAAGTTATGGCACATACAAGCTCTTAAATAACTTGAACCCTGTGACCCTGACCTTTGGGATAGGGACCTGGATTTTGCAATCGACACTCCATTAATTTTCATTGTGACAATCATTTATATCATATAACAAGCTGACACACTGTTATGTCACAACACTTATATGTAGATGGACTTACTGTTGAACTTGATGGCTACAGTTTGAACTTGTGAGGTCTACAATCAGTCGAAGTTTACTAATTGCATAGTCCACATACTGAGATTTAAACGCTCTTTCTTTAGCCTTGTTCGTCCAAGTAAGACGTTCGTAACAGTAGACTGCAGTATACATACCACCAACTACAGCCAGTACCTTCCAACCAACGGCTTTATAAATCTGTGGAAATAAACATTGACTTTACTGCAGATAATCAAGAAAACTTCAGATTCCAAGGATCAGTTTAACACACTGTAATTCCCCCATTTTAATACAAGCTAAACTAAGTAATACAAGCTAACCCAGGTATATCAAGCTTACCCGAGTAATACAAGAAACAGTTTCAAAGACACCAACGTTCCCAACCTAGGTACATTTTTCACAAAAATATACTGCCACCCAATACAAAGTCCTCTTCCCCATAAATTGGTAAAATAAATTAAACTAGAAAATGCTTTTGTAAAAAAGCGCATGTCTCCCTCAATGCAAAGTCCTATATGCACGAAGTCAATAGGTGTCAGGAGCGAAAGTCAAAGAGACACTGATAGTTGGCTGCAATAGGGATCATCTACTTGGCATGTCCAGTCATCCCGCTAAATTTCAACACTAGTGGCTTAGTGGTTCTCAAGTCACTGTTCAGGCTCCTGTGACCTTGACCTTTGATCAAGTGACCTCAAAATAAATAGGGGTCATCTACTCTGCATGTCCAATCATCCTATTAAGTTTCAACATTGTAGGTCAAGTGGTTCTCAAGTTATTTCCAAAAAATGATTTTACATGAACAGGCCACTGTGACCTTGACCTTTATTAGACTGACCCCAAAATCAATAGGGGTCATCTACTCTGCATGTTCAATCATCCTATGAAGTTTCAACATTCTGGGTCAAGTGGTTCTCAAGTTATTGATCGGAACTGGTTATCAATGTTCAGGCTCCTGTGACCTTGACCTTTAACGGAGTGACCCCAAAAACAATAAGGGGTCATTTACTCTGCATGAACAATCATCCTATGAAGTTTCAACATTCTGGGTCGAGAGGTTCTCAAGTTATTGATTGGAAATGGTTTTCCATGTTCAGGCCCCTGTGGCCTTGACCTTTAACAGAGTGACCCTAAAATCGTTAGGGTTCATCTACTCTGCATGACCAATCATCCTACGAAGTTTCATCATTCTGGGTCAAGTGGTTCTCAAGTTACTGACCGGAAATGGTTTTCAATGTTCAGGCCCCTGTGACCTTGACCTTTCACAGAGTGACCCCAAAATCGTTAGGGGTCATCTACTCTTTATGACCAATCATCCTATTTAGCTTCAACATTCTGGGTCAAGTGGTTCTCAAGTTACTGACCGAAAATTGTTTTCAATGTTCAGGCCCCTGTGACCTTGACCTTTATTAGAGTGACCCCAAAATCGATAGGGGTCATCTACTTTGCATGTACAATCATCCTATGAAGTTTCAACATTCTGGGTCAAGTGGTTCTCTAGTTATTGATCAGAAATGGTTTTCAATGTTCAGGCCCCTGTGACCTTGACCTTTGACGGAGTGACCCCAAAAACAATAGGGGTCATCTACTCTTTATGACCAATCATCCTATCAAGTTTCAACATTCTGGGCCAGGTAGTTCTCTAGTTATTGATTGGAAATGGTTTTCAATGTTCAGGCCCCTGTGACCTTGACCTTTGACAGAGTGACCCCAAAATCAATAGGGGTCATCTACTCTTCATGACCAATCATCCTATGAAGTTCCAACATTCTGGGTCAAGTGGTTCTCTAGTTATTGATCGGAAATGGTTTTCAATGTTCAGGCCCCTGTGACCCTGACCTTTGACGGAGTGACCCCAAAATCAATAGGGGTCATCTACTCTTCATGATCAATCATCCTGTGAAGTTTCAACATTCTGGGTCAGGTGGTTCTCTAGTTATTGATTGGAAATGGTTTTCAATGTTCAGGCCCCTGTGACCTTGACCTTTGATGGAGTGACCCCAAAAACAATAGGGGTCATCTACTCCAGCAGCCCTACAACCCTATGAAGTTTGAAGGTTCTAGGTCAAATGGTTCTCCAGTTATTGCTCGGAAATGAAGTGCGACGTACGGACGGAAGGACGGACGGACGGACAGGGCAAAAACAATATGTCTCCTGGGGGAGACATAACAAGTGATGGAGTATTGCAGTGGCAATATAAAAGTCCCCTACCTGTGGGAAATTTTGTTAGTGTTCATCCTTTGTGGTAGTTTGCAACAGTGTTAGGAATAAAAATGATTCAAGCATTCAGGAGCTAAGAAACAAAAACTATATTTATTTAAATTTCAATAGTGACCTTGACCTACAAGCACAGACCATCTACGTGACACATTGTCTCATCATGGGGAACATTTGTACTTGACCTTCAATAGTGACCTTGACCTCTGCACACATGACTAATCATGAGGAATATTTCTATGTAGTGATAAAAAAGTTTTTACTTGACCTTAAACAGTAACCTTAACCTCGACCTTTAACCGACAAGCATAGTTCAAGTGTTGACATAATTGTCTCATCATGGGGAGAGTTTGTGTTTAGCACTAAGATAATCCATCAGTGCATATACAAAGTTATGGAGCAAAAACAATTTTATTTTTACTTGACCTTCAATAGTGACCTTGACCTTAGACCTACAAGTGTGAGTCATGTACGTGCATAATCTACATATTGCCCTCTATTCACATACCAAGTTTTATGAATCTAGCTTGAATACTTTTTGAGTAATTGCAGCATCCAAATTGCAGACAGACATAGGAACGGATGGACCGACAGACGGAGGGCACTGCAATAGTCTCCTCTGGTATTACACCCTGAGGGACTTAAAACAAGAAACAAGGAAATTCTACAAAAACTAGGCTTTCAGACTTTGCATCACGTAAACAGCTTCTGTTTAAACAAGAGGGTCATTGACCCAAAAGTGCTCACCTGTGTACAACGCTTCAAGAGTGTTTGTGGAAGTACAGAGTTAGGTTTCTATGTTAGCCTATATTATATACATGTCACACACATTTTTGAACCTAGGGCAATGATTGAACAATTACGGTAGACATTACAAGTCTGATATCATAAGCCAAATATCAAGGCTCTAGCTATTATTGATTCAGAGAAGAAGATTTTCAAAGGTTCTTATATAAAAGCCTATACTTATTGTAAGGACATGTCAGATACAGGGGCGTGGCCATTATTCGACCTTAGGGCAATGATTTGGACAAGTATGGTAGAGAGTCAAACCCTTATATCACAGGCCAAATATCAAAGCTCTAGAGAAAAGGGTTTTATAAGTCTGATAGCTGAAAATCTATTTTTAACCAAAAAGATTTGTATCTTCAATGAACCGGAACCATTTGAACAATCTTGAAAGAGGGCTACCCAGAGATCATTTGTGTAAAGTTTCATCAAAATCCATTCAGTGGTTTTGGAGAAGTGTTGTTTAAAAAAATTGTTGATGACTAGTGACCACGCCCTCTCGCGGCCATGTTTTTTGATGAATCAGAAAAATTTGAACAGTATTTGTAGAATGTCACACAAGGACAATTTGGGTGAAATCATTTTAAAACTGGGCTAACAGCTTTACACAAGAAGATTTTCTAAGTTTTTACTAGATATATAAAGGGAAAAGTGACCACGCAACCTGGCAGTCATGTTTTTGACGAATTGGAATAATTTGACCAATCTTGGTAGAGGGTCACACAAGAACCATTTGTGTATGGTATGGATCAATGAGTCCAAGTTGTCCAGATTTATGAAACTTTTCTTAAAGTAACTGATCAAGCCTCAAAAATACAGATCAAACTAGAGCTATCACTGAAGGTGATGAATGTACCCCCCGCATGCACTGACACAGTACTTTGCAATTTGACGCACACAAGATTGCATAATTATGTGGACTGTATGTATATAGACTTTTATATATAGTATAGTAACAAAAACAAAGTCCCATAACTCTGCAGAATATTTTTCTGAAAGAACCTATCATGCACCATGAACAACTAAGGTTGGTACTGATCACTTGTGTAAAGTTTCTTTAAATTGTGTGCAATGGTTCCGGAGATTAGGCACGCACAAGATTGCATATGCAGACTCTATGTATATAGCCTAGTAACAAACAAGAGCTATCCGTAAGACAGCGCGCTCGATTTCTCTCAGTGCTTGACTCTGAATTAGAGCTTTGCCAGTAAAAAAAGTTAAAAAGGGACATACCTCTGTCAAAATTATAATCAGAGTGATAGTAAATAAATTGATAGTAAATAACTATTTAGAGTTTCAAGTCAAAAGCTTTAATAGTAACAGAAATATTTGACTTTTAACAAAAAATTCTAAGTTAAAAAGGGGCATAATTCTGTCAAAATTCAAATCAGAGTTATGGGGATTGTGTCTCCTGGTGTAGAATGTGATGGTAAATAAGTATTTTAAGTTTCAAGTCAAAAGCTTTGATAGTAACAGAGATATTTGACTTTATCGAAATCTTTAACCAAAAATACTAAGTTAAAAAGGGGCATAATTCTGAAAAGGGGCATAATTCTGTCAAAATTCAAAACAGAGTTATGGGGATTGTTTCTCCTGGTGTAGACTTTGATAGTAAATAACTATTTTAAGTTTCAAGTCAATAGCTTTGATAGTAACAGAGATATTTGACTTTATCAAAAACTTTAACCAACGGCGACGCCGACACGGGGCGAGTGCAATAGCTCTACTTTTTCTTCAAAAAGTCGAGCAAAAAACAAAGACCAATAACTCGGCAGAATATTTATCTAAAACAACGTAATATGCACTATACACAACAAGGGTTGGTACTGATCACTTCTGTAAAATTTCATTATATTGTGTGCAAGGGTTCGGGAGATTAGGCGTGCACAAGATTGCATATACAGACTCTATGTATATAGTATCCTAATAAAAAACAAAGTCCCATAACTGTGTTGAACTTTTTTCTGAAAGAACCTAACATGCACAATGCACAATTAGGGTCACTTGTGTTAAGTTTCATTCAATTGTGAGCATGGGTTCAGGAGATTAGGCACGCACATGATTGCATATGCAGACTCTATGTATATAGTATAGTAACAAAAACAAAGTCCCATAACTCTACAGTTGTTTTTTTTTCTGAAAGAACCTAACATGCACAACTAGGGTAACTACTCATCACTTGTGTGAAGTTTCATTCAATTGTGTGCATGGGTTCAGAAGATTAGGCGCGCACAAGATTGCATATACAGACTCTATGTATATAGTATAGTAACAAAAAACAAAGTCCCATAACTCTACAGTTGTTTTTTTTCTGAAAGAACCTAACATGCCCCATGCACAACTAGGGTTGGTACTGATCACTTGTGTGAAGTTTCATTAAATTGTGTCAAGGGGATGAGGAGAGTTGGTGCACACAAGATTGTGTCTACAGACAGATGGACAGACGGATGGACAAACAGACAACTTGAAACCATATACCCCCCTTACAACTTTGTTGTGTGGGAGGTACAAAAATTGGTTTATGTGGCTTGCCTCACAAACCATTTTAGTCACCTAAACCTTTGATAGACTAATAAATAGCCACTTAAGTACCAATTTGTTAGAGCGGAAAGACGCAGCTACTTCTACATCCCCCATTTTTTCTTCGAAAAAGATGGGGGCCAATAAAAATCCCTCCATGGAGGAAGAAGAAATGCTCCAGTCATTCTTGTATTTGACCTTTGGCCTCTAAGTGTTACCTCAGACCTAGGGACCTGGTTCTTGCACATGAATTCCGTCTCGTGGTGGTGAACTTTTGTGCAAAATTACATCAAAATCCCTCCATGCGTGAAGAAGACATGCTCCAGACAAAGTTGTCATTCTTATATCTGACCTTTGACCTCTAAGTGTGACCTTGACCTTAGACCTAGGGACCTGGTTCCTGCATATGAAACTCTCATGATGGTGAACAATTGTTCCAAGTTACATCAAAATCCCTCCAGGCATTAAGAAGAAATGCTCCGGACAAAGTTTGTAGATGCCGCCCTGCCCGCCCACCCGCCTGACAAGGGCGTTCCCATAAAACAACACTGGTTTTATGTGTGGATACGTTAGATAAACATTAACACAGCAATATCTAACCTTTGGTAAGAACAAGGAGCTGCGTTCAATAAATGCTTGATGCCCCCGGTGGCATCCTTGTTGATACAAAGCAACCTAAGTCCAAAACGAGGTCAAGTTCAAGGTCAAACTGAGGTCAGGTGATGTCTGAAGATGAGGAATGGTCACAGGTAACATCTGCATTAGTATCAAGTCATTCTAGTAAGGGTATTGATGCTAGACGAAACGGTCCCATTTGGTTAACCTCGTACGGACGGACAGGACAATCACTATATGCCTCCCGCATCAGTAGATGCCGGGGGCATAAAAATAATGGTTCATCTGTTTGTTTACTTATCAATTTCTAAACTATATCTGGTGTCTGTTTCCCTACCGTGTGGTAGAAGGTTACACAAGGTCCATTTGTATGAAATTATTTTAAAATCGGGCCAGCAGTTTAGAGATGTTGACTGAAGATTTTTCTATTTTAAGCTCTAGTGGCCCATACTGGCAACCAAGCAGAACCATTTGAACAACTTAATTTAGTAACAACACATGGTGACTTTACTCTTGCCAGAGAAGAAACTAGAAATAATCCTTTTTCGGTACCACGGCATTGTTTACCTGCTATTTTCGCACAGTTTCCAAAGTAATTGAGAAAAGTGCTTAGATTTAATGAAAAACAATAGTAATGAATATTCCACAATAACTTCTAAATAACTGAAAAAGACAATTTTCATACCCAAAATGACCAAAACCCATTTAATCCGAGATCATATCTTGCCGATCCAGTTTCTCAAAGTAACAATTGGACGCAATGATAGTGGTCATTTGCAGTCAGTCCCTTTGGTGAATCCCAGAGTATCAAGATGAGAATTTCAATAATAAAGTACTCACCACTCCTCCAATAACAAGAACAGCAATTGCTGACCTCTGGCCAATATTTTTACCAACTGTAAGCAATGCAAGTAAGGCCTCATTATCTTGTTCACTGGGAAACTGGCGGGGCTCCTGTGGGGTCATCGGAATGTTCCTTGGTATCTGAAAATTAAATTCATGAAAATTAACTAAAATAACTAGAAAATGCTTTTGCAGAAAAGCACATGTCTCCCCCAAAAGCACAGTCATAGGCAAAAAAAGTCAATAGGGGACAGGAGCCAAAGTCAAAGTGACCCTGATGATTGACAAAGAGACTGATGTCAAGTGATTCTCAAGATATAGACCGGAAACAGTGTTCATGCCTCAGGGCCCTGTGAGCTTGACCTTTGACCTACTGATCCAAAAATCATTAGGAATCATCTGCTCGGCATGTCCAGTAATCCTTTGAAGTTCAAGGTTCTTAGTCAAGAGCTTCTCAAGTTAACAATCGGAAACA
Source organism: Mercenaria mercenaria (assembly GCF_021730395.1). Classification (NCBI taxonomy): domain Eukaryota; kingdom Metazoa; phylum Mollusca; class Bivalvia; order Venerida; family Veneridae; genus Mercenaria; species Mercenaria mercenaria. Next base: position 39,511,226 of record NC_069374.1, read on the forward strand.
GTTTTCCATGATCTGACCTGTGACCTTGACCTTTGACTGAGTGATCTCATAATCAAGAGGGGTCATCTACTTGGTATGTCCAATCATCCTATGAAGTTTCAACTTTCTTGGTCAAGGTGTTCTCAAGTTATTAATTGGAAACCGTCTTCCAAGTTGTCGCAGTGACTCCAAAATGAATAGGAATCTTCAAGGTTCTTGGTCAAGTGGTCCTCAAGTTATTGATCAGAAACAGTTTTGCATGTTCTTACTTCTGTGACCTTGACTTCTGACACAAAGTCCAATTGGGGTCATCTAGTCTGCATGCCCCATCATCCAATTACAGTGCATTGGCGGTGCTACAAATCGCAATTTAACAAAATACCGGTATACTATAAAAAGGTATTGTGGTGCCAGCTGCTTTCCTTTTTGTTTCTATGTTACAAAGTCGCAGTTTTACGAAAATGCAATTTTACGAAAACTGCATTCCTACAAATATATTGTAATGCCCTTACAGCCTATTTGTCTGAGTTGCAATTTTACGAATACCTGTACTGGCTAAGCTTTCACACCTTCCATTCTTAATGTGTCAAGTCAGGCGCTATGTTAAAAGGTCGTCATGGTGAAGCGTGAAAAACACTTTAGAGTGGAAAGTGTCACAGTCCATTAGCTGGGCGTAAACAGTAAGTAAAGTGTGAAAACTTTGAAATCAAAAGCGAAACACATAATTTTATGCTGTACACCCTGACACAAGTTACTTGACATTAAAGTGATTATTAATCTTTTCTTCTATAAATATTGGATCGGATGGCAAACCAGTCACACATGCTTTTATATCTGTATGTCTCATACAATCACTGCATAAAGAAATTAAGAATAAATATTAAGTTCTGATCTATGTAAATTGTTGTTTTATTATTCTGAACAATTCAGTGAAGGGTCCAGGTCATCTGGAAAGATAGCTGAATCAGATTAGGCAACTTACGCGTTCCTGACCCTGTATATGTTTTATGCACACATCCCATCCTCATTATATTCTACATTCCAGATATCTTCTGATTTCGAATTAGATTTTGTAGCTTTTTTGTAGTAAACCCAGATGTACATATAAATCTGGTATACATGTACTCCGATGCGAAAATCATATGTGTAAATATTATGAAGTGTACATTTGGGTAGTTGTTACGACGTGTAGATATTATGGTGCCGCATAACGAAATTTCCTATGCTGCACTCGAACGAAAATGTGATATTACGAAGAAAAAAACCCCGGCCGGTCCCTTGGCTTTTTTGTAGGACAGCGACTGTACTGTAAGTATCAACGTTCTGGGTCAAGTTATTGATCAGTGACGATTTTCCATGTTCAAGCCCCTGGCCCTGTGACCTTGACCTTTGACCTACTGACCCCAAATCAATAGGGGTCATCTACTCTGTAAGCCCTATCACCTATTAAGTTTGAAGGTTCTAGGTCAAATGCTTCTCAAGTTATGGATCGGAAACAGTTTTCCACGTTCTGGCCCCTGTGACTTGAACTTTGATAAAGTGACCCCAAAAACATTAGAGGTAATCTACACCGAAAGCCTTATAACCCTATGTAGTTCATAATTATGTCATGCAATTATAGTCATGTAATTTTCAGGATGATTCCACCTAAGAATTTCTGTTAAGATGAGAATCCTATCTGTTGCACATTTTTTTATTTTCATGCAACTCAAGACTTGTGTTTACTCTGTTAAAAAGATTCCAGAACAATAGTAAAAATTACTTCAACTTGTGCAGATGTCATACAAGGGCAATCTCAATCTGAAATTAAGTCACAGGGTTCATATACACTAATCAAACAAACATTCTCCTTTTCCTTATATTCAAACACTCCTTTTTAGTCTTTCTATGGATACTACTGAGCAGTGTGTCACTTCCACGAAAGCTCACCAATGAGAGTAAGAAATGTATTGTCTTAGGTGGGCATAGAATGGTGAAATTTAATTACATTTACTGTTCCGTCACCAAAAATAATCAACCCAACAATATCCAAATTTTGTATAAAACAGGTGTCAACAATGGGAACTTCATCAAAATAACACAGACAACAGGAAATGGAAGACTGATATTTGCTGGATGCTAACATAAAGCAGACAGACAGAATATAGAATAATAACACTATTCATGTAATATGTATACAAGTTCAACAAGACCTGTTAAACTTGGCCTTGTAATCATCAAGATAAACATTGACCAAGTTTCATGAAGATAGGGCCAGAAATGTGGCCTCTACAGTGTTAACAAGCTTTTCCTTTGATTTGAGTGGTGACATAGTTCTGGACCCCACATGACCCAGTTTCGAATTTGGCCTACAAATCATCAAGACAAACATTCTTACCAAGCTTCATGAAGATATGGTCATAAATATGGCCTCTGGAGTGTTAACAAGCTTTTCCTTTGATTTGACTGGGTGACCTACTTTTTGACCCCACATGACCAAGTTTCGAACTTGGCCTAGGAATCATCAAGACAAACATTCTTACAAAGTTTCATGAAGATAGAGTATTAAAAATATAGCCTCTAGGGTGTTAACAAGCTTTTCCTTTAATTTGACCTGATGAACTTGTTTTTGACCCCACATGACCCAGTTTCGAACTTGGCCTAGAGATTATCAAAATAAACATTAAGTACAAGTCTGTATCAAATCAAAGCATAAATGAAACCTCTTTATGGCTTAAAGGGCAGTAACTCTAAAACCCATTATAGAATCTAGCTGATTTTTGAAAGGAACTGAGATCTTATTGTGACTTAAGTTGTATGTAAGTGTTGTTAAAATCAAATGTAAAATGTCACTTCTATCATGTTCACAAGGTAAAAATTAACAAATTTTGGCTCTTTCAAGGGTCAATCATGGAATCCAAGATCTATTGTTTTTCAAGATATTTTGCAAGTTTGTATCAAATCAAACCATAAATGAAGTCTCTGTATGGCTGCAAAAACCAAAATAGCAAATTCTGGCCCTTAAGGAGCCATAACTCTGGAGCCTATGATGGGATTTGGCCAGTTTTCAAAATGAACTAAGATATTATGACAATACAAGTTGTGTGCAAGTTTGATCAAAGTTGATTGCAAAATGTGGTCTCTATCATGTTCACAAGCCAAAATAGGAAATTTTGGCCCTTTAAAAAGCCAAACTCTGGAACCCATAATGGGATCTGGCCAGTTTTCGGAAGGAATCCGGGATATTATGCCAATACAAGTTGTCTGCAAGTTTGATTAAAATCGATTGCAAAATGTTGTCTCTTATTGTGTTCACAAGCAATTGTGGACGGACCGACGACAGGCAAACACAAAAGCTCACCTTGTCACGTGACAAGGTGAGCTAAAAAGCCATAAAACTGGTTTTCTTCAAGCAATCTGTCTGAAATTTGCAGGGCTGCATTTCCCTAGAGCATTTAACATTCCTACCACATGCTTTTAAAATCCATTAAACCATGTCTGAGATATGAGTCCAGACGGACAGAAAATAGAGTACTGTGAATCCAGAAATTGTTTCGTGCTATTTAAGTTAGCGACTTTCGCGGCTGGTGTGTTTCCGCGAAATTTTGTAGTTGTAAAACCATCAGCTACCGTGAAAACGTAAAAGTCTGTAGCTTTCATGAGTAGTCAGCTGCAAAGCTCCTCCCTGATATATGCATATGTGTACATTTATTTAAAACTAGAACTGTCACAGGAGTGACGAATACCCCCACAATACGGTCTTGTCACAGAAGAATGGCAACCATAAGAAAGACATGGCCACAAGAAGGTGCAATTTAAATCGAACTTGACCTGTATTTTATGTACATCAGGCATGATGTGTTCAACATGTCATCTGGTCTTGAGGAATAATAATGTGAAGTTAAATTAAAATCCTTCCAGGCATATTGATTTTGGGACGCGACGCGACACAACAAAACTGACTCCTATATAGCCCCCACCAAACATGTTTGGTGGGGGTATAACAAGAGCTGTAACTATTAGTGACAAATGCCGCCGAAGCGTGCCCAAAAATGATACAGTTGTCTGCGCAAAATATGCCGGAATAGTTTTAGTACGAATCATTTTGTGACCTTGACCTGAGAAACCTGTATCATAAGCATGACAAAACTTCTTAATGTGGTTAACATTTGTGTCAAATTATTTTCAAATCCCTTGATAAATGGTAGAGTTATGGACCAGACAAGAAAAAGACCATGTTAACTTTTGACTTCTAAGTGTGACATTGACCTTGGAGCTAGGGATCTGGGTCTTACGCATGACATGTCATCTCATTATAGGGAGCATTTATCCCAAGTAATTTTAACATCACTACATTGATGGAAGAGATATTGACCCACTAAGAAACAGACCATGTTAACCTTTAATCTCTAAGTGTGACCTTGACCTTAGAGCTAGGGGTCTGGATCCTGCGCATGACACGTAATCTCATTATGGGGAACTTTTATGCCAACTAATTTTAAAATCCCTTGATGAATGGCAGAGTTAAGAACCGGACACCTGTTAACCTTTGACTTCTAAGTGTGACCTTAACATTGGAGCTAAGGGTCTGGGTCTTGTGCATCTCTTTATGGTAAACATTTATGCCAAGTTATTTCAAAGTCCCTTCATAGATGGCAGAGTTATGGACCGGGCACAAAGACCCTGTTAACCTTCGACCTCTGTGACCTTGAACTTGGAGCTAGGGGCCAGGGTCTGGCACATGACACATCGTCTCATTAAGGTGTTAACAAGTTATTTCAAAACCTTTATGGATGGCAGAGTTCAGCCCGTACAAGAATTTACACGGATGCACTGACGCACACAAACACAGACGGACGGACAGTGTGATTTAAATATGTCCAAAAAAGGGAGGTTTTACCATGTATAATTATTCATTTAGAGTATCTTACAATGATGCTACATGCTGAGCTTATAAAGATCCATCAAGCAGTTCATGAGAAGTTGTTCAAAAGTTTTACTATGTTTATTTTTAGTGGCCCTTATTTGAACAAAAGTGGGAGAGAACCATACAATCATGTAAGAGACCAAATCTGATAAGTATAGATCAACTGTTCATGAGAAGAAATTGTTAACATCTAGCAGCCCATAACATGAGCCAAGTGTCCTTTTTTGATAAAAATTGAGAGTACCTTACAAAGATGCTACTGAGAAGGTTTGATGACAATCCAGCTAGAGGTTCCCGAGAAGAAGTCATTTAAAGGTTTTTCTATTTTTTTATGCTCTAGCAGCCACTTAACAGATGTCAAGTGCACCCACTTGAACAAATCTGGAGAATATCTCAATGATTCTGCAGACCATATGTGATAAGATCCATAAAGCAGTTTATGAGCAGAAATTATTTGAAAGTTATTTCAATTATAGCTCTGGCTGCCCTTATAAGGTGTCAAGTACCCCAAAAGTGAAAAATAATGAAATACTTACTGCATCAAAATGATGTGACTGCTTGGATATACCAAACCTATTTCTTCCCATCAGTTTACTAAAGAGATTCATGGGTCCTAATGAGAAGTGGAAAGAAATGTCTTCCTGAAACTCGGAACACAGGTTGCGGCAGTCCAGTCTGTATGCGATCTCAAAATCATCTCTCTTCGGCAGCACTGTGTGTATCTGTTGCTGAGCTTCTTGTGGGAGAAGGGCTGATAATCTCTCTGGAAAAAGTACAGATTCTTTCTGATGCCAGACTTAAGGCAAGTTTGATGAAGATCCATCAAGCAGTTCATGAGAAGAAGTTCCTTAATGATTTTTCTATTTTTAGCTCTAGTAGCTCTGGGTCAAGTCTAATAGGGGCCAAGAGCCTCCATTTGAACAAGAGGGCTAAGATGGCCCTAGGGCGCTCACCAGAATTATGACCTCTAGAGTGTTAACAAGATTTTTCTTCATTTGGCCTAGTGACCTAGATTTTTACCCAACCATACCCAATTTTTAACCCATTCGAAATTTCATGGAGACAAATATTCTGACCAATTTTCATTAACATTGGACCAAAAATGCAGCCAGAGTGTAAACAAGCATTTTCTTTGATTTGACCTAGTTTTAGACCCAACATGACCCAGATTAGAACCTGTCTATGATATCATGAAAACAAACATTCTGACAGTTTCATGAAAATTGGAGCAGAAAAAGTGGCCTCTAAAGTGTAAACAAACTTTACCTTTGATTTTACCAAATGACCTAGTTTTTGAACCTGCATGACCCAGATTCGAATTCATAAATACTTCATGATACCAAACATTCTAACCAAGTTTTATGAAGATTGAATAAAAATTGTGGCCCATAGAGTGTAAACAAGCTTTTTCTTTGATCTGACCTGTTGACCTAGTTTTTAACCCCATGTAACCTAGATAAGAACTCATCCGAGATTTCATGGAGACAAACATTCTGATCAAGCTTCATGCACATCCAGTGAAAAAAGCAGCCCCTATTACATACACATTTGACCAGGTGACCTAGTTGTTTACCCCAGTTGACCCATCATAGAACCTGACCTAGATTTCATCAAGAAGATCATTCTGATCAAATTTCATGAATATCCATTATAAAATGCAGCCTCTACTGCACAAACATAGTTTTTCTTTGATTTGACTGGGTGACCTAGTTTTTGACCCCAGGCCCCGTGTTCACAAAACATTTTTCGGTCTCAGCTGAGTTTGAGTTTGAAATTTTAATATCAATTTTACTAAAACTTCAATACTTATTTCCAACTGAAACTGAGCATCAATACTGAAAAGTCATTTGAAAATAGTTATTAACTTAAAATTTAGTATTAAACACGCTATTTAGATATAAATGACAAATAAAGTTTCATTATCAAACTCAGCTGAGACTGAAAATGTTTTGTGAACACGGGGCCAGATGACCCATCAAGATAAACATTCTGATAAAGTTTAAAGAAGACAGGGTCATAAATGTGGCCTCTACAGTGTTAAAAAGATTTTCCTTTGATCTGGCTTACTGACCTAGTTTTTGAACCCACATGACCATGTTTCGAACTTGACCTAAAGATCATCAAGACAGATATTCTGACCAAGTTTCAAAAAGATTGGGTCATAACTGTGGCCTCTTAGAGTGTTCACAAGGCAAATGTTGATGGACGCCGGATGAAGGACAATGACCGGTCACAATAGCTCACCTTGAGCACTTTGTGCTCTGGTGAGCTAAAAAAGAATTGAGAGAGGACCTTACAATGATGCAACAGATAAAGTTAGGTAAAGCTCCATCAATCAGTTTAGCTCAAGTAGCCCTTAAAAGGAGCCAAGTGCGCTCATTTGAAGAAATTTGAGGACCTTGCCAGGATGCTACAAACCAAGTTTGGTGTAATTCTGACCAGTAGTTTCAGAGAAGATGTTTTAAGTAAACTGTGGACAATGGATGCCAAACTATCCATGAATACTAACAAGAGCTGTTACAGGAGACAACGCGCTCGACTATTTAAACTGGGCACACTGCCACCCTATGAAGTCTGAATGTTCTAGGTCAAACGGTTCTCCAGTTACTGATCGGAAATGAAGTGTGACGGACGGACGGACAGGGCAAAACAGTGGGGGGAGACATAAATATCGCGGCTTAGAGAAACTCTCAATTTTTCTGGTTTTCCAGCTATTGATCGAAAATGAAGTGTGACAGACGGACCGACAGAAGGAAAGATGGACGGACAGACAGGGCAAAAACAGTATGTCCCCAGTGGGGGGAGACATAATAATGATTCTCTAAGTTCATAAGGCCCACAATTCTGACAAAATGCAAGATAGAGTTATGGTTCTTCAACTACTTGATAATCTAAAGATAATAAACAAGTGTACAAAGTTTCAAAGCAAAAGCTGTTACAGAATTCAAGACTAGAAATGTGTTCATGGGACACAGATGCCCCCACTACATGACAAAGGACACAAATTTTTTCCTAGGTCAGGGAACATAACTCCTACAATACTGAATGAATCTGGATGCGAAACCCCAGGTGCACAACTGCACATGCTGACCAACATTCCTTTAAACTTTGGTGACTCTAGGACAAATACTTTTGGAGCTACTCGCGACACAACATTAAAATGACCAATTTTTAACTAAGTCAGGGGCCATAACTCCTACACGACTGAATAATCTGGATGCTAAACCCCAAGTGCACAACTGCACATGCTGACCAACATTCCTGTAAACTTTGGTGACTCTAGGTCAAATACTTTTTGGGCTAGGCACGACACAACATTAAAATGACCAATTTTTTACTAAGTCAGGGGCCATAACTCCTACACAACTTAATGAATCCGGACGCAAAACCCCAGGTGCACAACTACACATGCTGACCAACATTCCTGTAAAGTTTTGTGACTCTACGTCAAATACTTTTGGAGCTAGGCACGACACAACATTTGTGACTTTACGTCAAATACTTTTGGAGCTACGTGCGACACAACACTAAAATGACCAATTTTTACAAAGTCAGGGGCCATAACTCCTACATGACTGAATGAATCCGGACACGAAACCCCAGGTGCACAACTGCACATGCTGACCAACATTCCTGTAAAGTTTCGTGACTCTACGTCAAATACTTTTGGAGCTAGGCACGACACAACATTCTCGGACGGACACACGGACAGAAGGACGGACGAACAGACAAGGGCAAATCTAAGTGGGCCCCATGTGGTTCTGGGACGATCTATGTATGAAAAGAATTGGAACCACTGCCTTACCCTTGCATGATCGTAAGAGGCGACTATTAGGGTCTTAACACTTGGTTTTGCTGTAACTCTGTGATTCCAGCAGGTATGCAAATTTTGATTCCATACCTCATGTTTTTATTTCGATGTAAATGAGATGTGAAACCAAAATTTGTAGTCCTGTTTGGTGCCATATAACCTGTACTATGTTGGTGAGCCGTAAAACCCAAATAAATAATAAATAAACAAGAAAAGTGGACCTAAATAAAACAAGAGGGCCACGATGGCCCTAGGTCGCTCACCACAGTAACACAACATAACAAACATGTTTGACCTACTGACCCAGTTTTTGAAACCACATGACCCAGTTTCAAACTTGTCTGAATTTTCAAGGAGATAAACATTCTGACCAAGTTTCATCAAGATTGGAGCAAAAATGTGGCCTCTAGTGCTTTTTTCTTTGATTTGGCCTAGTAACCTACTTTTTTACCCAACTGGACCTAATCTTTAACCTGTCCGAAATTTCATGGAGACAAATAACCTGACCAATTTTCATTAAGATTGGAGCAAAAAATGTGGTGTAAACAAGCATTTTCATACATTTGACCTAGCGACCTAGTTTTTGACCCCACATGATCCAGATTAAAAATCATCCATGATTTCATGAAAAGAAACATTCTGACAAAGTTTTGTGAAGATTGGAGCAAAAAAAGTGGCCTCTATAGTATAAACAAGCTTTTCCTTTGATTTTACCAAGTGACCTAGTTTTTGACCCTACATGACCCAGAGTCGAAATCATAAAAGACTTTATGATACCAAACATTCTGACCAAGTTTTATGAAGACTGAATAAAAAATGTGACCCCTAGAGTGTTAACAAGCTTTTCCTTTGACTTGACTGGGTGACCTAGTTTTTAACCCCACATGACCCAGTTTCGAACTTGGCCTAGAGGTTATCAAGATAAACATTCTGACCAAGTTTCATGAAGATAGGGTCATAAATGTAGCCTCTAGAGTGTTAACAAGCTTTTCCTTTAATTTGATCGGGTGACCTAGTTTTTGAACCCACATGACCCAGATTCAAACTTAGACCTAGAAATCACCAAGACAAACATTCTGACCAATTCTCACGAGTTTCAAACTGAAAATGTGGTCTCTAGAGTGTTAACAAGATTTTTCTTTGATCTGGCCTAGTGACCTAGTTTTTGACCGACATGACCCAGATTCGAACATGTAGGGACCAGGTTCTTGTGCATGACACTCCGTCTCATAGTGGTGAACATTTGTGCCAAGTAATATTCAAATCCTGTTTTGCGTGACAAAGTTATACACCGGACAGGAAAAATGTCCCATTGACCTTTGATCTCCAATTGTGACCTTGACCTTTAAGCTAGGGTTATGGGTATTGTGCATGACATGTCCTCTCATCATGGGGAACATTTATGCCAAGTAATATTAAAAAAGACGCCATATTGGATTTTGAAACCAGTCTTTTGTGCAAAGCATCTTAAGAGATATTTTTCTCAAAATTGACAAAAATAAACTCTGTATAGGTCTGTTCAAGTCAAAAATCAACTTCCTGTGGCGGCCATCTTGAAAAATGGCCGCCATTTTGAATTTTCAAGTGGCTAACGGGCATTTTGAAAAAAGTAGGCTCAGACGAGTACACATACCAAATTTCATGCTTGCATCACCAAATGCAGTATTGTTTCAGTTATCTGCCCAGCTATTACAAGCATGACTTTTATATGACGTCACAACATAAATGCATTACATAAAGTATGACGTCACCGCTGAATCATAATTGAGCTAATTGAATTCGCTCGTAGGGATCAAAACGTGTTTTACGGTCTACACATAAGTCAGTATGACTTTTTATCATAATTATGTTTTTGAAATGTTGTTTTCAACCATTTGGCGCTGAAATAATTCGTACATAATGGAACAGAAGTAGAATTTTTTATGTCACAATCGTGGGGGTGAAATGTAACAGCCAACCATATTTTATCGTAGATTCATGTATAGGCAATTTTGCTATATGTTTATATAGCAATTGCTGCGGATCGTGTTAGAATGAATATTAAAAAATTTATTTACCAGTCATTTCTCTTTGAGTTATCTCTAATGCTGACATAAGAGCAGTGGAACATTTAGCTTGTACATTCCTACCAAGGCCTTGTTCTATATGCACATGCAGCTCCTGAGGGAAAAGCAAGTAAAGCATTCAACTAAAAAGTATCAACCAACTGAAGAAGTGAAAAAAACCTAATCAATATCGACCAATGAAAACAGTCAACAAAAAATAATGACACATCAGAAAGCAGTGTAAATTACACATCACTGCCAGTCTGGGGAAATAAACTAATCACAGATAGGAAATTTTTCAGCAAAGCAGCAGCAACCTAAAAACAATACGACACTAAAACAAGTAACTAATGATGAAAATTATGTCACACCTAAAACTCACAACACAGAGGGTTAAGATGAATTGCTGACATATATAAGCTGAAATGATGAAAACTGCAGAAAATGTCCAGTGCATACATGAAGAAATAACACTGCACGCTAAACACTTGTAAACCAACAAATAAACGTGCTGGTAAAGTTTTATTATCTAGATATATATGCATATGACATCTGACTCCAAAAAGACAAGAGTATAGCGAAAATTCTTAACACTTTCCTTGTAGACAAGATAGATATGACTTATTTGTTTGTCTGGGTATTAAGAACATAATTTTGACAGTTGTCTATAATCCTCTTGTTTATCAAGTGATACATACCAGGTGTTAATTATCTTACCACCTATTGTCACAATCAGCAAACAATAAACCCTTTAATTGTTAACAAGAGGACCATAATGGCCCTATATCGCTCACCTGTTATCATTGCACTTAAGGACAGAAGGTCAAAAAATCATAATCAAGATCAATCAAAAGGATTATGAGAAAATATAGTTGTAATTTTCTTAAAGTTACTACAAATAAAATTATTTTCAAATCAGGCCAGTAGTTTCATACAAGAAGTTTTCTGTATAGCCATATGGGAAAATGAGCCCCTCCCCCAGGCGGCCACTTTTTCAATGAATCAAAATTATTTGAAGGAATTTGGTAGAGGGTCACCCAAGAAACATTTGTGTAAAATTATTTTGAAAACGGACCAGCAGTTTCTGAAAAAAAGATTTTCAAAGTTCTATATAGGCATATAGGGAAAATAAGCAAAACCCCTTGGGGGCCATGTTTTTCGTTGAATCAAAATTATTTGAAGGAATATAGTAGAGGGTCACCCAAGGAACACTAGTCTTGTGTAAAATTGTTTTGAAATCAGTTTTCTATATAGCCATAAGTCCAAAGGACAGGAACAACAAAGGGAAGAAATTTAACCTAAAAGAAAAAAAAATTCTTACAAGGTACAGATATGTCAAAATACACCTTAAACTTGTAGGTACCATCCATGTTGTACCACAGAAAAGTGGTCTCGGTTTTTCCCTATGGCCAATAATAAAAAAGTTACTAAATAAACTATTTATAGTAACATAAAAGGGAAGTAATTAAAAAAAAAAACCGTGGCCTCTTGAGTGTAAACAAGCGTTTTCTTTGATTTGACCTAGTTACCTAGTTTTTTACCCCACATGACCCAGACCTGAACTTTACCAAAATTTCATGAAAACAATTTAACATTCTGACAAAGTTTCGGGAAGATTGGAGCAAAAAAGTGGCCTCAAGTGTATACAAGCTTTTCTTATGATTTGACCTAGTGACCTAGTTTTTTTACCCCACGTGACCCAAATTTGAAATCGTCCAAGACTTCATGATAACAAACATTCTGACCAAATTTTATGAAAATAGAATCAATAAGCAAATTCGATGAATTGCTATCCCCGCCGAAAGGGTTTGTGGTGAGGAATGGCAAAAAAAATATGTCCGGCAAAAAGTTAAGGATGTTAATAAGAAGCAAATAATTTCATTAGTCAAAATCAATTTAACAGAAAACAAACGTTTAATAAAGAGTACATGATGTATGTCTGATACTTTGATCCTGACTAAAGAATTTATTTTGTGTGGGTGAAGGTGGGGGAATGGTACAACTTGCATCATGTTGATAAATATTCATGGAAGGTTTGAAAAAAATCTAAAATAAGGAATGAAAAAAAATTATTATTTTTTTTTTGTGGGGAGGGGGTGTGACCAAGGCAAGTGGGTTACCAGGTGTGGGTGCGCAACTTCACATGTTTATAATTAATGTTCATAGAAAAGAATGAAAGAAATTTAATGAAATTCTGCCAAATGGTAAGTTTGTTGTACAAATATGTGGATTTTTAAACAATTAAAGGGCAATAACTCTGAAGTTACAAAAGAAATCCCTACGAAACTGTGTGTGCACAACCACATTATAGTGCTCAAAATTCTTTTTAAGTTTCATAGTTCAAGGTCGAATATATCAAAAGTTATGTTGCAGAAATTGCCATATCTATAGATCTATAGTACCCTTTATAGTTAACACTAGAAACTTCTAAGGGCCATAACTCTGGTGTTACTTGGGCAATCTGACTGAAACTTGATGGGCCCCATAACCTCATAGTGGTGAGCATGTATATGAAATTTGTTTGAAAAAAAATCTAAAATAAGGAATGATTTTTTTCTCTTTTTTTTTTTTTTTTTTGGGGGGGGGGGGGGGGGGTTTGGGAGGGGGAGGGGTGTGATCAAGGTAAGGGGGTGACCAGGTGTGGGTACACAACTTCACATGTTTACAATAAATGTTCATGGAAAAGAATGAAAGAAATTTAATGAAATTCTACCAAATGGTAAGTTTGTTATGTACAAATATATGGATTTTTATAAAATTAAAGGGCAATAACTCTTAATTTACAAATACATGCAAACGAAATTGTGTGTACACAACCACATTATGGTGATCTAAATTCTGTTTAAGTTTCATAGTTCTAGGTCAAATATATCAAAAGTTATGATGCAGAAATTGCCATATTTATAGTACCCTATATAGTTAACAGTAGAAACTTCTAAGGGCCATAACTCTGGTGTTACTAGGGCAATCTGACTGAAACTTGACGGGCCGCAAGAACTTATAGTGGTGAACATGTATATCAATCAGGGGCTGTAACTCCAGAACCTATGATTGGATCTGACAGATTCATCATGGAATCCAAGACTTACTGTTGTTGAAGATATTTTGCAAGTTTGTATCAAATCAAACCGTAAATGAAGTTTTAAGGGGCCATAACTGTATAACCCATAATGGAATCTGGCCAGGTTTCGAAAGGAACCAAGATATTATGCCAATACAAGTTGTGTGCAAGTTTGATTATAGTCGATTGCAAAATGTTGTCTCTATCGTGTTCACAAGCCAAAAATAGCAAATTTTGGACCTTTAAGGGGCCATAACTCTGCAACCCATGATGGGATCTGGCGTAAGCTTCTTCACATGAAAGAATTGTATACATCAAGTAAGGATTCAAACTGATAGTGGCAACAGGCACTGATTCCAAGTCAGGCACCTTAACCTCTACACCATGGATAATCCAGACTTTACAAGTAAACCTTTCTTACATTCTATGCTTTCAAAGGATCTTTTTACAGATTTTATTAACTACCACAACAGCAGTTTTTAAAGTGCTGTAAGGCTGTCATAAAAATTTTGTCCATACTTGGACTGTATTGTATTTTCTGGTCGTTTGGGATCATGGAGTCCAAACAATGTTTCAGTACAACAGAATTCTACTAATGCTGGTGTAAGGGGGAGTGAGGGCTTTTGCACATTTCAAAACATGAAATGACTCAAACTCAGTCTCCCATTATGTCTCCCTTGGTTTGGTTCCCTGCTTCCTAAGGAACCTCATATAGAATTTATTATTGATTTCATAAGTATTCTAAACAGCAACACACCTTTTATGTAAATTAAAACAGTTTACCTAAGTAGAATTTGTGCTGACTGTTTCACTTCCTTCACCCAACATGGTAATTTCATAATTGCATAGAGTTTAGTATCTACATACTGCTAGTATAATACATAGCTACCATCCTCACAGTATATTGCTAGTATAATACATAGCTACCATCCTCACAGTATACTGCTAGTATAATACATAGCTACCATCCTCACAGTATACTGCTAGTATAATACATAGCTACCATCCTCATAAGAAGCATTTTTTCTTACTTTGAAAACTGAACTGCTGATTCAGAAGAGATTTACAATGCTTTCCATTGAGCTATGCAACCGGTCATTCTGCAAACCAACTGAAGGATTGTTACCAAAATCAAATTGGCCTGCATTTTATAATCTTACATTTGTCTACAAAAAATGAATTCAATCCATTTGTCCTTTCAATGATCCTATAGACACTGACATTTTGCTGAGTATTAAGTTGACAATAAGCCATAACTGTTGCAAAAATAAGTGGATTATAAAAAAATAATCATAAACATGTAACTTTTTACGATCATATACCAGTAATACCGTATACCAGAAATTAACTCAATCCACCAATCCTTTCAAGAGTGGTAAAGTGACATGAGAGCTCTGGTATACCCACACCCACACCTGACTTTGTTTACCAGAGTATAAATATGTTATTCCGAGTTTTTGCTATACTGAATGTCTATATGGTTACAGGTGTGATACATATATAGAAAATGAGGCTTGTGTTCTACCAATCATGTAATCATCCATCTCATCCTTGTTCCTACGTATTACACCGGAGCAACGTCCAATCAAATTGCGGCAAATACATTGCTCTAAATATGCATGTAATTCCTGTAACAAAAATGAGAATTAAATACACATTCTATATAAACCTATTAAAACTGTATTACTTAAACAAAAGCGTGTGCGAACACTTGTCTGCAAGTGCTGGACAATATGTTTAAAAAAAAGTTATGTCTTTTGGCCTTCTTACACATCTTAACAGATGACAAAACAACAGCACCGCCTTGCGGGTGCAGACGCTCGTCTGATTTTTTGTCTCTGTATAATAGAAATATTGACGTACCTGTGTGTTTTTATGATATTTTCCAAAAGGGGCCATAATTCTTGCAAAAAAGCAGGATGGAGTTAGGTTTCTTGCTGTACAGAGTCAGCTATTGATGGTGAACAAGTGTTGCAAGTTTTAAAGCAATAGCTTTGATAGTTTAGGAGAAAAGCTGACCTAAACATAACCAGGCAATGCTGATGCCTACGCTGACACCGACGCCGATCAAATGATGACAATAACTCATCATTTTTTTTCTCTCCAAAAAATCAGATGAGCTTAAAAATGTATGAGGTTTCAAAGCTATAGAAAGTATTCAAGACAAGGAACTGGTAAAACCGAATGATGCTCCCCGATGCATGTGCTTGTCCAACGTATTTGAAACCAAAAATAATAAAGTAATAAAAAGAAGAAAATTGAATAAAGGGAGATAATTAAAGCAAGGGACAAATCATTAAGTGTAATTTTTGCCTTTATCATTTTGTGAAGTTTCAATGAAATGCCATTGATACTTTTCAAGTAATGCTCCGGACAAGCCTTGTTATGTACAATAAAGGGAGATAATTCAAAAACTAGGTAAAATAGAGTTATGGTTCTTAAAGACTGCACTTCCTGTCAATGGCTCTATCATTTTGTGAAATGCCATTAATACTTTTCAAGTAATCCTCCAGACAAGCCTTGAGGGTAACATTCTGACCAAGTTTCATTAAGATTGGGCCAAAATTGTGACCTCTAGAGTGTTAACAAGCTTTTCCTTTGATCTGACCTGGTGACCTAGTTTTTGACCCCAGATGACCCAATATCAAACTCGTCCAAGATTTTATTGAGGGTAACGTTCTGACCAAGTTTCATTAAGATTGGGCCAAAATTGTGACCTCTAGAGTGTTAACAAGCTTTTCCTTTGATCTGACCTGGTGACCTAGTTTTTGACCACAGATGACCCAATATCAAACTCGTCCAAGATTTTATTGAGGGTAACGTTCTGACCAAGTTTCATTAAGATTAAGCCAAAATTGTGACCTCTAGAGTGTTAACAGTCAAATTGTTGACGACGGACGATGGACGGACGGAAGACGGACACAGGGCGATCACAAAAGCTCACCTTGAGCTAAAAAACTGGGTCAGGTAGAGTTATGGTTCTTTGACACTGCACTTCCTGTCAACGGTCTCTATCATTTTGTGAAGTTTCAATGAAATGCCATAAATACATTTCAAGTAATGCTCTGTATAATAAAGGGAGATAATTCAAAAACTAGGTGTTATGATTCTTTGACACTGCACTTTGTCTCAATGGCCTCTATGATCATGTGAAGTTTCAATGAAATGCCTTTAATACTTTTCAAGTTACACTCCGGAAAAAAGTGTGATGGACGGATGGACGCCCAAACGATTTGGTATCAGGTGGTCATTCCATTGTTTGAAAACAACAGCATGACCACTTAAGGGACAAAAGACTTAAGTGATTACAGAATGAATACAAAGGACTTCTACTGTCCTAGGTCACACCCCCTACCACCTAAGGTATCAATCTTTTGCTCAGACAGATGGACGGAAGGATGAACAAAGCGTCAACTTTATGCTCGCCATTCAGGGAGCGCAGACAAGAGTAAAAAGGCCAATTTTCGGTAATTCAAGGGTCATAATTCTGAAGTGCATGGGGCCCATTTAGCTAGTTATCAAAACTGGCTGAGGACTTAATGTCAAACACATTTTGTTAAAGATTGGTGAAGATCAGATGAGAACTGATCGACTTAGAGTGCAGACAAGATTTGTGACAGATGGATGGATGGACACACAGACAGGAGTAAATCAATATGTCCCCCACCAGTGGTGTGAGAGACAAAACAAGAGCTGTCACAAGAGACAGCTCGCTGGACTATTTTGATGCTTGATAGCGAAACTGTGCACATCTAAGGGAGCTGGAGCTGTCACTGGAGTATTTATTGACTCCAAATTGGTGGATGAAGATATTGCACAATAGCCCGAGTCTGTGTTAAAAATATTAATAAGAGAGATAAAGTGTACCAAAACACTATTTAAGTAGAATTCTAAACAAAAAGGGGGCATAATTCATAAAATATTGGTACAAGAGTTATGCACCTTGTGTCATATGATGTTGAACAACTGCTTAAAGTTTGAATCAAATCCATTTAGTAAAAACTGAGATACAGTGAAAATGCATCAAAATTAACCTTAAACTAGAGCTGCTTTTGAGAAAAGCGAATATCTCCCACAACTGCCTTATCATCTAAATAGCAAGTCAGTCTTTATATACTGTTTACTCACTACGATTCAAGGGCCAGAACTCCAAAATGCCTGGACCGATTTGGCTCATTATCGAACTTGTCCGAGGTCTTATAGTCAAACACATTTTGTTCAAATTTGGTGAAGATCGGATGAGAAATGTTCGACTGAGAGTGCGGACAAGACCAAAAACGCCGTTGACAAGAGTAAAAACGCCGTTTCGGTAATTCAAGGGCCATAATTCCGAAGTGCCTGGGCCAATTTGGGTAGATATCAAGCTTGGCCGAGGTCTTATAGTCAAACACACTTTGTTCAAGTTTGGTGAAGCTTGCACTCAGAGCGCACATAAAGTGCCCCAAAGGGACTCCTATATAACTAAAGATTAGTAGTATATGGGCCATTTTAGCTCCCATTAGACCTGAGCATATTTAGGTAATTCAAGGGCCATAACTCCTAAGTGCCTGGGCCAATTTAGGTAGATATCGAGCTTGGCTGAGGTCTTATAGTCAAACACATTATGTTCAAGTTTGGTGAAGCTTGCACTTAGAGCACTCATAAAGTGCCCCAAAGGGACTCCTATACTACTAATGATTGGTAGTATATGGGCTGTTTTAGCTCCCAAGACCTGAGCATATTTCGGTAATTCAAGGGCCATAATTGGCCGAGGTCTCATGGTCAAACACATTTTGTAAAAGTTTGGTGAAGATCGGCTGAGAAATGTTCAACTTTGAGTGCAGACAAGGTTTGTGACAGACACACACACACACAGACTGGAGTAAATCAATATGTCTCCAACACCACTGTGTGGTGGGAGACATAATTCTCAGTAAAAGGGGGCATAATTCATGAAAAATTGGTACCAGAGTAATGCACCTTGTGTCATAAGATGTTTGTGATAAGGGGGAACAACTATTTTAAGTTTGAATCAAATCCATTTTGTAACAAGAGCTCATCGAACACGAAATGCCCCCCTTGATGCATTCAGTAATTGCACAAGGAACAGAAATTATATGCTCACTGTAAACAAAAGTTCTACCATTCTGGTTTAATCTGACCTTGACCTTTAACCTATTAACCTAACAAGAGATTACAGAGTGATCTTGGCGCCATCCACTGAGCCATTTTCGAATGTTCCAAATTTCAAGACTAGCTCAAGGTCAAAATCATGGTCAAATTTCATTTCGGTACAAAACAATGTGTATGTGGTCCAAATTTGAAAGCTGTGCCTTGAGTAATGTGAAAGCAGGTCACTAGATCAATTTCAGGGTCAAAGTTCATTTCGGTAGACAGAACTATGCATGTGCTTCAAATTTGGAGGCTGTAGCTTGAGAAATGCGAAAGTAGGTAATAGGTAATCAAAGGCCTGAATGGCCTGAGTCGGCTAATGATTGATGTACTGACAGTATAGTCTACCAGTTTCAGTTTGTTTTTAGTTTTTTTCTTAAAATTTCATAACACAGCTCGATATTTACCCAAAATATTATATCCGGATACGATTACACTTTTCTCCAGTTTGAACAATATATTTTACAAATTGTGATGATACGAAGACATTTAGCAGCAATTGGCAGTATCTGACATTGAAGTTTACGGTTAAATTACCTCTTATTTAAATCTTTTCATAAAAAAGTTATTTCGTTTCGTGAAAGCAGCCAAACATAGACGATCTACTTTCGATTTCAAAAACTACAAGAAAATACAATTTAATGTTTCGCCGATTTGTTTATTTCTCGAAAAATAAGAATTAAAATCATTTTTAATATCAGTAGTAACTAAACAAACCAGTAAGTGCTTCTTCTTCCGATAATTTATCCGTTTACTGACTGCAAAATTCAACCCACGCAAAGTTTATAGAAATCATACGATGCGTGTTTACGTTCAATGTGGGAGAATTAAGGCTGATCGGCTATGTTACCTAACGCATCCAGACGATTCAGATTTTGTTTTTAAAAAAGCATTGTGTGCGTTTCTGTAATTTTATATACGTTTTTATACGCTTAGAAATTATCAGACATTCGTATTTGCATTATTTCTCTATACGTAATTTACGCTTATACGCATCTTATCTGCAGCCCTGTCCAGGAACTATTTTTTGTCTTTCGCTGGATGTTACCCAAGCTTTGTAAGCCTACGCAATTCTTAAAATGCACATTTATGCTTAATGAGTTACATTCGAGAATTGCACAATTACAAGTCATAAATATGACAGATTACATCGTATATTGGTCATAGCAAAGGGAATTGACACAACTTAACTTCATTCATGCAGTGAACTGTTTTAAGTTTGAGAAATCTAATGGAACTACATCCCTTCACTGTGTTATTTGGTCCATTTAGAGAATCGTTGGATAGCAAGGACTCGTCGAAAGGCTTTCAGCCTTTAGCCGACTCAAAAATCAATGTCAAATTTTAATTCAGAACACAAAAATATGCAAGAGGTCCAAATTTGAAGCCTGTAGCTGCTTCAGAAATGTGAAAGTAGGTCACTAGGTCAATCTCAATATCGATTTTCATTTCGGTACACAAAACTATGCATGTGGTTCAAATTTGAAGGCTGTAGCTTGAGAAATGTGAAAGTAGGTCACTAGGTCAAAATCAAGGTCAAATTTTATTTCGGAACACAAAACTATGCAAGTGGTCCAAATTTGAAGCCTGTAACTTCAGAAATGTGAAAGTAGGTCACTAGGTCAATCTCAAGAGCAAAGTTCATTTCAGTACACAAACCTGTGCATGTGGTTCAAATTTGAAGGCTGTAGCTTAAGAAATGTGAAAGTAGGTCACTAGGTCAAAATCAAGGTCAAATTTTATTTTGGAACAAAAAATTATGCATGTGGTCCAAATTTGAAGCCTGTACCTTCAAAAATGTGAAAGTAGGTCACTAGGTCAATAAGAAGGTCAAATTTTTTTCGGTACACAAACCTGTGCATGTGGTCCAAATTTGAAGGCTGTAGCTACAGGAATGTGAAAGTAGGTCACTAGGTCAAGATCAAGGTCAACTCATGTCAAAGTTCATCTTGCCACTCAAAACTATATATGTGATCCAAATTTGAATGATGTAAGTTATGGACATGAAGATTCTAAGTTTTTCCCTATATAAGTCTATATGAACCATATGACCCCTTGGGCAGGGCCATATTTGACCCTAGAGGGATAATTTGAACAAACTTGGTAAAGAACCACTAAATGATGCTACATTACAAAATATCAAAGCCATAGTCTTTGTGGTTTGGACAAGAGGATTTTCAAAGATTTTCCCTATATAAGTATATGTAAACCATGTGACCCCCAGGACGGAGCCATATTTGACCCTAGGGGAATAATTTGAACAATCTTAGTAGAGGACCACTAGATGTCATATACAAAATACCAAAGCCCTAGGCCCTGTGGTTTTGGACAAGAGGTTTTTCGAAGTTTTTTCCTATATAAGTCTATATAAACCATGTGACCCCCAGGGTGGTACCATATTTGACCCCAGGGAAATAATCTAAAACAAACTTGGTAGAGGATCACTAGATTTTGTTACATACCAAATATCAATGCCCTAGGCCCTATGGTTTTGGACAAGATCAGAAACGGTTTAACTGTTCCTGGCCAATGCGACCTTGACCTTTGACCTAATAATCTCAAAATCAATAGGGGTCATCTGCTGGTTATGGCCAACCTAACTATCAATTTTCCTGACACTAGGCCCAAGCATTCTAGAGTTATTGCCTGGAAACCATTTTGCTGTTCCTGGTCACTGTGACCTTGACCTTTGACATACTGACCTCAAAATCAATAGGGGTTATCTGCTGGTCATGACCAACCTCCCTATCAACTTTTGTGACCCTAGGCCTAAGCGTTCTTGAGTTATCATCCGGAAATGGTTTTACTGTTCAGGGTCACTGTGACCTTGACCTTTAACCTACTGACCTCAAAATCAATAGGGGTCATCTGCTGTTCATTACCAACCTCCCTATCAACTTTTATGATCCTAAGCCCAAGCATTCTTGAGTTATCATCTGGAAACCGTTTTACTATTCAGGGTCACTGTGACCTTGACCTTTGACATACAGACCTCAAAATCAATAGGGGTCATCTGCTGGTGATGACCAACCTCTCTATCAACTTTCATGATCCTAGGCCCAAGCGTTCTTGAGTTATCATCTGGAAACAGATTGGTCTACATTCCGACCGACCGACCGACATCTTCAAAACAATATACCCCTCCTTCTTCCAAGGGGGGCATAATAACTGAGATAGAGTGAAAGTGCATTAAAACTTTAACCTGAAATTCTAAGCAAAAGGCGGGGATAATTCATGAAGTATTGGTGCAAGACTTATGGCCCTAGTGACACATGATGAGAGTAATGATGTTGAACAACTCTTTTAAGTTTGAATCAGATCCATTTAGTAACAAGAGCTCGTCGAACACGAAATGCCCCCCCACCCCTTGATGCATTCAGTAATTGCACAAGGAACAGAAATTATATGCTCACTGTAAACAAAAGTTCTACTGTTCTGGTCCAATCTGACCTGGACCTTTAACCTATTAACCTAACAAGAGATCACAGAGTGATCTTGGCACCGACCACTGAGCCATTTTTGAATGTTCCAAATTTCAAGACTAGCTCAAGATCAAAATCAAGGTCAAATTTCATTTCAGTACAAAAGACTGTGCATGTGGTCCAAATTTGAAAGCTGTGGCTGGAGAAATGTGAAAGTAGGTCACTAGATCAATTTCAAGGTCAAAGTTCATTTCGGTAGACAGAACTATGCATGTGCTTCAAATTTGGAAGCTGTCGCTTGAGAAATGTGAAAGTAGGTACTAGGTAAAAATCAATGTCAAATTTCAATTGAGAACACAAAAAATATGCATGCAGTCCAAATTTGAAGCCTGTAGCTTCAGAAATGTGAAAGTAGGTCACTAGGTCAATCTCGAGATCAAAGTTCATTTCGGTACACAAAGCTATGCATGTGGTCCAAATTTGAAGGATGTAGCTTGAGAAATGTGAAAGTAGGTCACTAGGGCAAAATCAAGGTCAGATTTTATTTCGGAACACAAAACTATGCATGTGGTCCAAATTTGAAGCCTTTACCTTCAAAAATGTGAAAGTAGGTCACTAGGTCAAGATCAAGGTCAACTCATGTCAAGGTTCATCTTGCCACTCAAAACAATACATGTGGTCCAAATATGAATGATGTAGATTATAGACATGAAGATTCTGTTTTTCCCTATAGTCCTGTTCAATAAGGGTTGTTATCTCCCCTGATTTATTACTCCCCTTGTGAACTCTTCAGTGCTAAAAGATAAGATCAGCATACCTTCAAAATATTGGGGAGCAAACATGATTAACCGAATTTGCATATGTAACAAATTGCTGATAACAATCTGTTGACAGATATTGAATATTTATCATGTTTATTTAATAATTGATAAAAGTGTAAACAGCATGTCATCTGGTCTAATCTTGAATTATCAATTATGTGAGAAATTCTGTTACTTTGACTGTAATATTAAATAATTGAAATCATGAGTGTCCTGATATCCAAGTTTTATGCAAGATCTGAAACAAAATTCTAAGCATTATTGATTTCATTCGAAACAAAATTTCATTAAATACATGTATAGCTGATATTGAGAAAGACCATTTTTAAAGAAGTTGAAATAAATGCCAAACATTGTTAGAAAGTGAAGCGAGTGCGGATTTCCTCTTAAATATTTCAAAAGTATTACAGACTTACAGAACGGATACTTGATTGTTTCAGTTTAAAATTGAAATACATTTCACAGATTGGAACATCATATATAATATTTCTATGAGTGGGCAGCCACAAGAGAGCATGTAAATTTTGGTGTCCACATGTGAATTAAATTTCACCTAAAAGTATGAATAAGTCGCTTTGACAAACTGTAAAGTTATTAGAAATAATTAAAGGTACGAAAGTTTTCATGTGTATATATATGTGTAAATATTTTGTTAATTCACTGAATAAATGCTTTAGATGTTTAATTTAAGAAATAGAGTATGTTTGTTATTAAAGTTTTTTGAACAATGAAAAATATGCCCCTTCGCACACCCTGCTGGTTGCAGTTACATGTCATTATAAAGAAATTGTTCAACAGGATTAACAAGAGCTGTCGGAGGACAGCAACGCTCGACTATTTAACAGCCTTGTCGCTTGAATGAATAAGAAAGTCGAAAAAAGGGCATAATTTAGTAAAAAAGTAAAATAGGGTTATGGAACCTGCATAGTGCTTATCAGCTCATGACAGTGAACTAGTGTGTGAAGTTTCAATCCTTTCCCATTAGTGGATACTGAGATACCAGCTTACATACAAAAACTTAACCAAAAATTTCTATGTTGAAAAAGGGGCATAATTTTGTAAAAAAGCAAAATAAAGTTATGGGACCTGCTTTGGGCATGTCAGATCATGACAGTGAACAAGTGTGTGAAGTTTCAATCCATTCCCATTAGTGAGTACTGAGATACCAGCTTACATACAAAACCTTAACCAAAAAATTCTAAGTCGAAAAAGGGGCATAATTTTGTAAAAAAGCAAAATAGAGTTATGGAACCTGTGCAATGTAAGTCAGTTTATCACAGTAAATAAGTGTGTGAAGTTTCAATCCATTCCCACAAGTGGTTACTGAGATACCAGCTTACATACAAAACCTTAACCAAAAATTTCTAAGTCAAAAAAGGGGCATAATTTTGTAAAAAAGCAAAACAGAGTTATGGAACCTGTGCAATGTAAGTCAGTTTATCACAGTGAATAAGTGTGTGAAGTTTCAATTCATTCCCACAAGTGGTTGCTGAGATACCAGCTTACATACAAAAACTTAACCAAATCGGGACGCGGACGTGGACGCGGACGCGGACGCCGACGCATGGGCGAGTCCAATAGCTCTACTATTCTATGAATAGTCGAGTTAAAAATTGTTAATATGCAGGAAGACCTTTAATTGTTCCCTAAAGTGAACCTGGTTAAAGCAGTCAGTTTCCAGTGTTCAATTTCATGATAGTTTGAACCTCATTTAAACAGCCACATTTTTCACTTTGCCCTAAAGACGTACTGTCCTTAAGTTACTTATCCGAATGTAGGTATATATTTTAAACCAGTCACTACCTTTGAACTTTGAACATCTAGTAAGTTTAGAGAAGGATTTAGTCCTGCTCGCCAAAACATTTTAGACTGTAGCATTTTAAGTGGTAGGTAGTAGGAGGGGAAACAAAGTTTTATTTCATAGTGAAATATTAATTTCAGTGATTGTTTTCCTTCTTTATATATACCGCAGTTCTTCCCAATTCAGTCGGTACCGGACCTTTTTCCAAAGTGGCCAAAATTTCGCTGAATTAATTATAGATAGTCCTTTTCAGGCCATTTTTTGACAGCTAATACACTGATCATGAGCTAACCCTCTAGTCATTATGCCATCTCAGTGATACTGAAATTACTCCATTTGACAATTGTTGGGTTTTGTTTTAAAAAGTTAAAAACTATTTCAAGAATTCTCTCAAATTCACGAAAAAAAGTCAGCTAGTTGTGAATATAAGGAAAATAATATGTCATATTGTGTTCGGCGAAATATTTTAACTATTTAAGGGACGGAATAGCTCTTCTTGATTAGTATGTAGGTAAGTTCCATTTTAGGACGAAGACACTGCTAAAATAATCTAAGTTTTTAGTAACAAGCCACTGAAACATTGTTTACAGAAAGTCATAATGAAATTTAACATTTACATGTTAGTGGTTGTTGACAAGTATTCAGTCTTTTTCAATTTTAATACAAAGATTTTCCCCATTATACACGCTCTGAAAACAACTCTTGAATGAATACTACTTTATAGAATGAAATTAATTTTGGCAGCGTTTTATTCCAAACGCAAATTAGATCCTTTCAACAGAATGTCCCTTCAAAGTCCATACAAAGAAGTCTTGGGCTCAGGTATTTTCTCTCCAAGAGGAGTACAAATTTAAAAAGTTTTAATTATTTGTCGTTGTTTGTAGCGTTGATCGTCCTCGATATGTATTTCACAAAGTGGCCTCGTACCTAATTTAACATGTCCTTTAGCACGTTTTATTAATTATGGCCTATTTCCTGGCATATGTGTACCTCTATCTCTTCAATAAACCCTCTATTCAAGCACTGAATGTTTGTCAAAGACAATCGATTCATCAATTCCTTCGTTCGTCGCCATTTTCTGATTTGCTCACCGGAAGTAGTTTTTATCAATAACGACAACTCACGCAAGGGAAGTAACAACCTTATTGAACAGGACTATATAAGTCTATATGAACCATGTGACCCCCGGTGTGGTGCCATATTTGACCCTAGAGGGATAATTTGAACAAACATTGTAGAGAACCACTAGATGATGCTACATTACAAATATCAAAGCCCTAGTCTTTGTGGTTTGGACAAGAAGATTCTCAAAGTTTTTCCCTATATAAGTCTATGTAAACTATGTAACGCCCAGGGCGGGGCCATATTTGACCCTTGGGGAATAATTTGAACAATCTTAGTAGAGGACCACTAGATGATGTCATATACAAAATATCAAAGCCCTAGAACCTGTGGTTTAAGACAAGAGGTTTTTCAAATTTTTTTCCTATATAAGTCTATATAAACCATGTGGGGCCATATTTCACCCCAGGAAAATAATCTGAACAATCTTGGAAGAGGACCACTAGAATTTGCTACATACCAAATATCAAAGCCCTAGGCCTTTTGGTTTTGAACAAGAAGATCAGAAACCATTTAACTGTTCCTGGCAAATGTGACCTTGACCTTTGACCTAATGACCTCAAAATCAATAGAGGTCATCTACTGGTCATGACCAACCTCAATTTTCTTGACACTAGGCCTAAGCGTTCTTGAGTTATTGCCCGGAAACCATTTTACTGTTACTGGTCACTGTGACCTTGACCTTTGACATACTGACCTCAAAATTGATAGGGGTCATCTGCTGGTCATGACCAACCTCCCTATCAACACTCATGATCCTAAGCCCAGGAGTTCTTAAGTTATCATCTGGAAACCGTTTTACTGTTCAGGGTCACTGTGACCTTGACCTTTGACATACTGACCTCAAAATCTATAGGGGTCATCTACTGGTGATGACCTACCTCCCTATAAACTTTCATGATCCTAAGCCCAAGCATTCTTGAGTTATAATCCGGAAACCATTTTACTGTTCAGGGTCACTGTGACCTTGACCTTTGACCTCAAAATCTATAGGGGTCATCTACTGGTGATGACCTACCTCCCTATAAACTTTCATGATCCTAGGCCCAAGCGTTCTTGAGTTATCATCCGGAAACCGTTTTACTATTCAGGATCACTGTGACCTTGACCTTTGACATACATATCTCAAAACCAATAGGGGTCATCTGCTGGTGATTACCAACCTCCCTATCAACTTCATGATTCTAGGCCCAAGTGTTCTTGAGTTATCATCCGGAAACGGATTGGTCTACATACAGACCGACCGACCGACCGACAACTGCAAAACAATATACCCTTCCTTCTACAAAGGGGGGCATAACTAGAAGCTGATTTTGTGAAAAGCACTTGTCTCCCCCAATGCATAGTCGTATAGGCAAGAAGTTAATAGGGGACAGGAGTGAAAGTCAAAGAGACACTTTTGATTGGCTGCAACAGGGATCATCTACTTGGCATGCTCAATCAACGGACTGACTTTCAACATTCTGGGCCTAGTGGTTTTCAAGTTATGAATTAGAAATGGTTTTTCATGTTCAGGCCCCTGTGACCTTGACATTTGATCGAGTGACCCCAAAATCAGTAGGGGTCATCTACTTTGCAAGTCCAACCATCCTATTAAGTTTAAACATTTTGGGTCAAGTGGTTCTCAGTTATTGATTGGAAAGTTTTCTATGTTCAGCCCAATGTGACCTTGACCCTGGATGGAGTGATCCCAAAAACAATAGGGGTTGTCTACTCTGTACGTCCTATCACCCTATGAAGTTTGAAGGTTCTAGGTCAAATGTTATCCTATGACTTGACCAGGTAACCTAGGTTCTGACCCAACATGACCCATATTTGAACTTTACCTAAATTTCATCAGAGCAAACATTTTCATCAAATTTCATGAACATCCTGCCTAAAATGTAGCCCCTATTGCATTCACAAAGTTTTTCTTTGATTTTACCGGGTGACCTAATTTTTGACCTCAGATCACCCCTATTTGTATTCGACCTAGATTTCATCAAGGCAAACATTCTTACCAAATTTCATGAATATCCAGTGTAAAATGCAGCCACTGTTGCATACACAAGGTTTTTCTTTGATTTGACCGGGTGATCTCGTTTTTGACTCCAGATGACCCATATCCTTGACCTAAGATTTCATCCAGAAATACATTGTGATCAAATTTCATGAAGATCCAGTGTAAAATGCAGTCCCTTTTGCATAAACAAGGTTTTTCTTTGATCTGACCTAGTGACCTTGTTTTTGACCCCAGATTACCATATTCGAACTTGACCTAATTTTCATCAAGGCAACCATTCTGACTAAATTTTATGAATATCCAGTGTAAAATGCAGCCCATATTGCGTACACAAGGTTTTTCTTTGATTTGACAGGTTCACCTAGTTTTTGACCCAAGATGATCGATATTTGAATTTAACCTAGACTTAATCCACACAAACATTCTGATCAAATTTCATGAAAATCCTGTGTAAAATGCAGTCTCTATTGCATACACAAGGTTTTCCTTTGATATGACCTAGTGACCTAGTTTTTGACTCCAGATGACCCATATCAAACTTTATTTGAATTTCATCAATGCAATCATTCTGACTATATTTATAGAAGATCAATTGAAAAATCGCATTTGTAAGGGTTTTTTTTATTTGACCTAGCGACCTACTTTTTTACCCCTGATTATCCATATTCGAACATGAACTAGATTTCATCAAGGCAACCATTCTGACTAAATTTTACAAATATCCAGAGTAAAATGCAGCCCCTATTGCATACACAAGATTTTTCTTTGATTTGACCAGGTGACCTAGTTTTTGACCCAAGATGATCCATATTTGAATTTGACCTAGATTTCATCCAGACAAACACTCTGATCAAATTTCATGAAGATCAGGTGTAAAATGCAGTCCCTTCTGCATACACAAGGTTTTTCTTTGATTTGACCTAGTGACCTAGTTTTTGAACCAAGATGACCCATTTTCAAATTTGATCTAGATTTCATCAAGGTTATCATTCTGATCAAATTTCATGAAGATCAATTGAATAATACAGCCTTTATCGCATACACAAGCTAAATGTTGACAGATAGACAGACGCCGGACATTGAGCGATCACAATAACTCACCTGAGCATTGCTCAAAGGGCCATAACTATGTGAAACAAAAGGGTCATGATGACCCTGGATCGCTCACCTGAGTAATATGAGCTACATGTTTCAAAGAAAAAACTGATGATAAAATTATTAAGAAAGTCAGTAGGTCACATACATGGTCAATGAAATTCAGTTTTACGGTTGGTGTGCAAAACTGTGTATGTCATCAAAATTTCAAGGCTGTATCTTAAAAAAACAAGAATGTAGGTCAGTAGGTCAAGGTCACAGTCAAGTGACATCATATTACTTGGGTTCATCAGGTAATTATAATTAAACAGTCTTGGAAATAGGATCAAATGATTTTTAAGTATTTTTCCTATATAACTCACGTAGTAACTAAGTTACCCCAGGGCGGGGCCTCTTTTAACCCCAGAGGCATAATTTGAACAATTTTGGTAGAGGACTACTAGACACTGCATCATGACAAATATCAAAAGCATAGGTTGTATGGTTTCAGACAAAAAGATTTTTAAAGTTTTTTCCTATATAAGTCTATATAAAACTTAGGACCCCTAGGGCTGGGCCTCTTTCACCCCAGGCGTACAATTTGAACAATTTTGGTCAAGGACCATAAGACAATGCTACAAACCAAATATCAAAGGTCTAAGTGTTGTGGTTTCAGACCAGAAGATTTTTAAACTTTTTTTCATATATAAGTCTATGTAAAACTTGGGACCCCCGGGGCGGGGACAAATTTGACCCTAGAGGGATAATTTGAACAATTTTGGTAGAGGACCACTAGATGATGCTACATACCAAATATCAAAGCCCTAGGCCGTGTGGTTTTGTACAAGAATATTTTCAAAGTTTTCCCTATATAAGTCTATATAAACCATGTCACCCCCGGGGCAGGGCCATATTTGACCCTAGGGGAAAAATTTGAATAATTTTGGTAGAGGACCACTAGATGATGCTACATACCAAATATCAAAGCCCTAGGCCATGTGGTTTTGTACAAGAAGATTTTCAAAGTTTTCCCTATATAAACCATGTGACCACCGGGGCGGGGCCATATTTGACCCTAGCGGGATAATCTGAACAATCTTGGAAGAGGATCACTAGATGATGCTACACACCAGATATCAAAGCCCTAGGCCCTGTGGTTTTAGACAAGAAGATTTCTAAAGTTTTTCCTTTTGGTTGCCATGGCAACCAGAGTTCTGCATGGAATTCAATTCTTTGAACAATTTTGAAAGGGGGCTACCCAAGGATCATTCCTGTGAAGTCTGGTGTAATTCTGCCCAGTGGTTTTCAAGAAGAAGATTTTTTTAGAAAATGTTGACAGACACACGACGCACGACGGACAATTGAGCAGTCACAATAGCTCACCATGAGCCTTTGGCTCAGGTGAGCTAAAAATCATTCAAATGGAACGTGCTTTGCACATGCACAACCTGACTTGTTACCAATGATAATTACAAGGTTTGATAAAAGTCTAGCATATAAGAACACACAAATAGCGCGGACAAATTTTTTCCATATACATATAAAGAAAAAATTATTAAAGGGCCATATTTAAGAGAACAAGAGCTGTCAGAGGACAGCAATGCTCGACTATTCAACAGCCTTGTCAACTGAATGAATATTTAAGTTGAACAAGAGCACCGCCTTGCAGGTGCAGATAATCATCTGATTTTTTTGTCTCTGTATAATAGAAATATTGTCCTACCCATGATTTTCTAAGTCCAAAAAGGGCCATAATTCTTGCAAAAAGCAGGATGGAGTTATGTTTCTTGCTGTACAGAGTCAGCTTATGATGGTAAACAACTGTTGCAAGTTTTAAAGCAATAGCTTTGATAGTTTAGAAGAAAAGTTTACCTAAACATATAACTTAACCAATAAATCTGATATTTTTTAAGTCCAAAAAGGGCTATAATTCTTGCAAAAAGCAGGACAGAGTTATGTTTCTTGCTGTACAGGGTCAGCTTATGATGGTGAACAAGTGTTGCAAGTTTTAAAGCAATAGCTTTAATAGTTTATGAGAAAAACTGACCTAAACACAAAACTTAACCAAGAAATCTGATTTTCTAAGTCCAAAAGGGACCATAATTCTTGCAAAAAGAGGACAGAGTTATGTTTCTTGCTGTACAGGGTCAGCTTATGATGGTGAACAAGTGTTGCAAGTTTCAATGCAATACCTTTGATAGTTTAAGTGAAAATCTGACCTAAACATAAAACTTAACCAGGCAATGCCAACGCCAATGCCGACGCCGATCAAATGATGACAATAACTCATCTTTTTTTCTCTCAAAAAATCAGATGAGCTAAAAAGGGGCATAATTTTGTAAAATTGTAAAACAGGGTTATGGAACCTGTACAATGCATAATGGACAATTGTGTGAAGTTTCATCCCATTAGTGGGTACTGAGATACCAGCTTACATATAAAAACTTGTCAAGTCAAACATGTGGTATCATTTTGTAACAAGAGCACCGCCTTGCGGGTGCTGACGCTCATCTGATTTTTTTTGTATAATAGAAATATTGTCCTACCCATGATTTTCTAAGTCTAAAAAGGGCCATCATTCTTGCAAAAAGCAGGATAGAGTTATGTTTCTTGATGTACAGTGTCCACTTATGATTGTGAAAAACTGTTGCAAAGTTTTAAAGCCATAACTTTGATAGTTTATGAGAAAAGTTGCCTTTAAACCTAATACTCACCAAGAAAATGATTTTCTAAGTCCAAAAGGGGCAATAATTATTGCAAAAAGCAGGATGGAGTTATGTTGCTTGCTGTACAGGGTCAGCTTATGATGGTGAACAAGTGTTGCAAGTTTCAAAGCAATAGCTTTGATAGTTTAAGAGAAAAAGTTGACCTAAACATAAAACTTAACCAAGAAATCTGATATTTTCTAAGTCCAAAAGGGGCCATAAATCTTGCAAAAAGCAGGATGGAGTTATTTTTCTTGCTGTACAGGGTCAGCTTATGATGGTGAACAAGTGTTGCAAGTTTTAAAGCAATAGCTTTGATAGTTTAGGATAAAAGCTGACCTAAACATAAAACTTAACCAAGAAAATGATTTTCTAAGTCCAAAAGGGGCAATAATTCTTGCAAAAAGCAAGATGGAGTTATGTTTCTTGATGTACAGGGTCTGCTTATGATGGTGAACAAGTATTCCAAGTTTCAAAGCAATAGCTTTGATAGTTTAGGAGAAAAGTTGACCTAAACATAAAACTTAACCAAGAATCTGATATTTTCTAAGTACAAAAGGGCCATAAATCTTGCAAAATCAAGATGGAGTTATTTTTCTTGCTATATCAGGGTCAGCTTAAGATGGTGAACAGTCTTCCAAGTTTCAAAGCAACAGCTTTGATAGTTTAGGAGAAAAGCTGACCTAAACTATAAACTTAACCAGGCAACGCCGACGCAGAGCCGACGCCGACAACCGCTCAAGTGATGACAATAACTCATCATTTTTTTTCAAAAAATCAGATGAGCTAAAAATGCAAAGTTGAGTTATGGAACCTGTGAACTGCATGTCAGATCATCACAGTAAACAAGTGTTTCAATCCATTCCCTCTGGTGGGTACTGAGATACCAGCTTACATATAAAGCTTTAACCAAAAATGTCTAAGTTGAAAAAGGGGAATAATTTTGTAAAAAAGCAAAATAGAGTTATGGAACCTGTTCAGTGTATATCAGTTTATCACAGTGAATAAGTGTGTGAAGTTTCTATCCATTCCCACAAGTGGTTACTGAGATACCAGCTTACATACAACAAGAGGGTCATGATGACCCTCGATCACTCACCTGAGTAATATGAGCTATATGTTTCAAATGTCAAACTGATGTTCAAATATTATGAAAGTAGGTCAGTACATGACATTCATGGTCAATGAAAGTCAGTTTTACCATCGGTGTGCAAAACTGTACATGTCATCCAAATTTCATGGCTGTATCTTAAAAAGCAACAAGAGGGTCATGATGAGAATTGCTCACCTGAGTAATATGAGCCATATGTTTAAAATGGCACATTGATGCTAAAATATTAGAAAGTAGGTCAGTAGATCACATTCATGGTCACTGGAAGTCAGTTTTAAGATCGGTGTGCAAAACTGTACATACCATCCAAATTTCAAGGCTGTATCTTAAAAAAAAAACAAGAGGGCCATGATGGCCCTATATATCGCTCACCAGAGTTGATCTGACCTACTGACCTAGTTTTTGACCCCATATGACCAAGACTTGAACTTGACCTAAAGATCATCAAGACAAACATTCTGATTAAATTTCATTAAGATTTGATTACAACTGTGGCCTCTAGAGATTTCAAAAGATTTTCCTTTGATCTGGCCTAGTGACCTAGTTTTTGACCCCACATGACCCAGATTCAAACTTGACCTAAAAATGATTAAGACAAACATTCTGACCAATTTTCATACAGACTGAGTTACAACTGTGGCCTCTAAAGTGTTCACAGTGTTTTCTTTGATTTGACCAGGTGACCTAGTTTTTGACCCCACATGACCCAGATTCAAACTTGACCTAGAAATCATAAAGCCAAACTTTCTGATTAAATTTCATAAATATTGGGACACAACTGTAGCCTCTAGAGTGTTCACAAGCTTTTCCTTTGATTTGACCAGGTGACCTATGATTTGACCAGGTGACCTAGTTTTTAATCCAACATAACCCAGTTTCGAACTTGACCTAGAGATTATCAAGACTAACATTCTGACCAAGTTTCATAAAGATTGGGTCACAAATGTGGTTTCTAGAGTGTTCAAAAGTTTTCCATTGATCTGACATACTGACCTAGTTTTTGATCCAACATGACCCAGATTCAAACAGGACCTAAAGATCATCAACACTTACATTCTGACCAAGTTTCATAAAGATTGGGTCACAAATGTGGTCTCTAGTGTTCACAAGCTATTCCTTTGATCTGATTTACTGACCTAGTTTTTGACCCCACATGACCCAGTTTCAAACTAGACCTAGAAATCATCAAGACTAACATTCTGACCAAGTTTCATAAAGATTGGGTCACAAATGTGGTCTCTAGAGTGTTCACAAGCTTTTCCTATGATCTGACCTGCTGACCTAGTTTTTGACCCTACATGACCCAGTTTCAAACTTGACCTAGAGATCATCAAGACTTACATTCTGACCAAGTTTCATTAAGATTGGGTCAAAAATGTGATCTCTAGTGTTCACAAGGTTTTCTTTTGCTCTAACCTACAGACCTTGTTTTTGATCCTACATGACCCAGTTTTGAACTTGACCTAGAGATCATCAAGACTAACATTCTGACCAAGTTTCATAAAGATTGGGTCACAAATGTGGTCTCTAAAGTGTTCACAAACTTTTCCTTTGATCTGACCTACTGACCTAGTTTTTGACCCCACATGACCCAGTTTCGAACTTGTCCTAGAAATCATCAAGACTAACATTCTAACCAAGTTTCATAAAGATTGGGTCACAGATGTGGCCTGTAGAGTGTCCACAAGGCAAATGTTGACGGACGACGTATGCCGGACAATGACCGGTCACAATAACTCACCTTGAGCACTTTGTGCTCTGGTGAGCTAAAAAAAACCAAGAAAGTAGGGCAGAAGGTCAAGGTCACAGTCAAGTGACCCCTAATCGCTAGGGGTCATCAGGTAACTAGAGATCCACTAAGCAATGCTACATACCAAATATCAAAGGTCTAGGCCTTGAACTTTCAGACAAGAAGATTTCTTTCCCCTATATTAGTCTATGTTAATTTTGGGGCCCCAGGGCAGGGCCTCTTTTCATTGCAGGGGCATAATTTTAACAATTTTGGTAGAGGACAACAAGGCGATGCAACATACCAAATATCAAAAGCCTATGCCTTGCAGTTTTAGGCAAGAAGATTTTAGTTTTTTTCCTATACGTCTATGTAAAACTTGAGACCCCCGGGGCAGGGCCTCTTTTCACTCCAGGGTTATAATTTGAAGAATTATGGTAGAGGACCACAAGGCAATGCTACATACTAAATATCAAAGGCCTAGGTCTTGTGGTTTCACACAAGAAGATTTTTAAAGTTTTTTCCCATATAACTCTATGTAAAACTTGTGAACCCCGGGGCAGGGCCTCTTTTCACCCCAGGGGCACAATTTGAACAATCTTCATATAGGACCATCAGATGATGTCACATGCCAAATATCAAGGCTCTATGCCATGTGATTTTGGACAAGAAGATTTTTAAAAAATTTCCTATTGGTTGCCATGGCAACCAGAGTTCTGCATGGAATTCAATTCTTTGAACAAATTTGAAAGGGGACCATCTAAGGATCATTCCTGTGAAGTTTGGTGTAATTCTGCCCAGTGGTTTTCGAGAAGAAGACTTTTTTTAGAAATTGTTGACGGACACACGTCACACAAGAGACGACCGACGACAGACATTGAGCAGTCACAAAAGCTCACCATGAGCCTTTGGCTCAGGTGAGCTACACAAGAGGGCCAAGAGGGCCCTAGGTCACTCACCTGAGAAACACACCATAACAGTGTAAACATGTTTGACCTTGTGATTTCATGGAAACAAAATTAATATTCTGGCCAATTTTCATTAGGATTGGATCAAAAATGTGGTCTCTTAAGTTTAAACAAGTATTTTCTTTGAGATGACCTAGATTTTGACCCCAGATGACCCATATTCGAACTCCACCTAGATTTCATCTAGGCAATCGTTCTAAACAAATTTCATGAAGATCAATTGAAAAATACAGCCTCTTATCGCATACACAAGGTTTTTCTTTGATTTGACCTAGTGACCTAGTTTTTGACCCCAGATGATCAATATTCGAACTTGACCTAGATTTCATCATGGCAATCGTTCTGACCATAATTCATGAAGATCAGTTGAAAAATACAGCCTCTATCGCATACACAAGGTTTTTCTTTGATTTGACCTAGTGACCTAGTTTTTGACCCAGATGACCCATTTTCGAACTCGGCCTAGATTTCATCAAGTTAATCATTCTGATCAAAATTCATGAAGATAATTAAAAAAATATAGCCCCTATCGCATACACAAGCTAAATGTTGACGGACGACAGATGACAGACAGACGTCGGACATCGAGCGATCAGAAAAACTCACCTGAGCAGGTGAGCTAAAAAGAAGGTCAGTGGGTCAAGTGACCCCTAATTACTTGGGGTCATCAGGTAATT
Source organism: Mercenaria mercenaria (assembly GCF_021730395.1). Lineage (NCBI taxonomy): Eukaryota > Metazoa > Mollusca > Bivalvia > Venerida > Veneridae > Mercenaria > Mercenaria mercenaria. The sequence goes on from NC_069374.1 coordinate 39,547,611, forward strand.
ATAATTAAACAGTCTAGGAAATATGATCAGATAATGTTTGTTAGAGAACCACTAGGCAATTGCTACATACCAAATATCAAAGGCCTGGGCCTTGAACTTTCAGACAGATCTTTAAAGTTTTTTCCCAAATAAGTCTATGTAAAACTTGAGACCCCTGGGGTGGGGCCTCTTTTCAACCCAGGGTATTAATTGAATAATCTTGGAAGAGGACCAAAAGACAATGCTACATACTAAATATCAAAGGCCCAGGCCTTGCAGTCTCAGACAAGAAGATTTTTAAAGTTTTTTCAGATATAAGTCTATGTAAAATTTAGGACCCCTGGGGGGCTCTTTTCACCCCAGGGTAATAATTTGAACAATCTTGGTAAAGGACCACCAGGCAATGCTATATACCAAAGTTTGGTATCAATTAATATCAAAGGCCTAGGTCTTGTGGTTTCAGGCAAGAAGACTTTTAAAGTTTTTTCCTATATAAGTCTATGTATAACTTGTGCCACCCAAGGCGGGGCCTATTTTCATCTAAGGGGCATAATTTGACCAATCTTAGTAGAGGATCACTAGATGATCCTACATACCAAATATCAAAGCCCTAGGACCTGTGGTTTTGGACAAGAAGATTTTTAATGTTTTTCGTTCTGTTGCCATGGCAACTAGAGTTCAGCATGGATTTCAATTAAGGGGGCCACCAAAGGATCATTCCTGTAAAGTTTGCTGTAAAGTTTGGTGTAAATCTGCCAAGTGGTCTTATTAAGAAATTGTTGATACACGACACGGGACAGACGACAGACATCGAGCAATTACAAATGCTCACCTTTAGCTCAGGTGAGCTAAAAACTTAACCAAATCATGACGCCGGCACACGGTTGAGTCCAATAGCTCTACCTATTCTCTGAATAGTCAGGCTAACAAGAGCTGTCACAGGAGACAGCGCGCTCGACTATTTCGATGCAGGATAGTGAAACTGAGCACACATGAGGAAACTGGAGCTGTCACTGGAGTGTTTAATGACTCCAATGGTGGATGAAGATATTGCACAATAGCTCGAGTCTGTGTCAAAAATATTAAGTAACTAGAAGATGCTTTTGTAGAAAAGCGCATGTCTCCCCCAATGCATAGTCGTATAGGCAAGAAGTCAGTAGGTGACAGCAGCAAAAGTCAAAGAGACACTGATGGTTGGCTGCAATAGGGATCATCTACTTGGCATGTTCAATCATCCCACTAAGTTTCAACATTCTGGGCCTAGTGGTTCTCAAGTTATGAATTGGAAACTGTTCTCCATCTTCAGGCCCCTGTGACCTTGACCTTTGATCGAGTGACCCCCAAAATCAGTAGGGGTTATCTACTCTGCAAGTCCAATCATCCACTTAAGTTTCAAAATTCTGGGTCATGTGGTTCTCAAGTTATTCATTGAAAAGATTTTTCTATGTTCAGCCCCCTGTGACCTTGACCTTTGATTGAGTGATCCCAAAACAATAGGGGTCATTTACTCTGTAAGTCCTATCACCCTATGAAATTTGAAAGGTTCTAAGTCAAGTGGTTCTCCAGTTATTGACTGGAAATGGATTTGCATGTCCTGTCCACTGCGACCTTGACCTTTAATAGAGTGACCTTAAAAACAATAAGGGTCATCTACTCTGTAAGTCCTATCACCCTATGAAGTTTCAACATTCTTGGTAAAGTGGTTCTCAAGTTACTGACCGGAAATGGTTTTCCATGTTCAAGCCCCTGTGACCTTGACCTTTGATAGAGTGACCCCAAAATCAATAGGGATTGTCTACTCTGCATGTCCAATCATCCTATGAAGTTTCAACATTCTTGGTCAAGTGGTTCTCAAGTTACTGACTGGAAATGGTTTTCCATGTTCAAGCCCCTGTGACCTTGACCTTTGATAGAGTGACCCCAAAATCAATAGGGATCGTCTACTCTGCATGTCCAATCATCCTATGAAGTTTCAACATTCTGGGTCAAGTGGTTGTCAAGTAATTGATCGTAAATGGTTTTCCATGTTAAGGCCCCTGTGACCTTGACCTTTATTAGAGTGACCCCAAAATCAATAGGAGACATAATAAGAGAGGTAAAGATAAAGTGTATCAAAACACTATGTATAATTCTAAGCAAAAAGGGGGCATAATTCATAAAATATTGGTGCAAGGGTTATGCACCATGTGTCACATGATGTGGGTGATGATGAAATAAAATCCATTTCGTAATAACTGAGATATAGTGAAAATGCATCAAAATTAACCTTAAATTCTAAGTAAAAGGGGGCATAATATATTCATGAAAAATTGGTGCCAGAGTTATGCACCTTGTGTCATATGATGTGGGTGATAAGGTGGAACAACTACTTTAAGTTTAAATCAAATCCATTTAGTAATAACTGAGATAGAGTGAAAGTGTATCAAAACTTTAACCTGAAATTCTAAGTAAAAAAGGGGATAATTCCTGAAATATTGGTGCAAGAGTTATGGCCCTTGTGTCATATGATGTGAGTGATGGAACAACTGTTTGAAGTTTGAATCAAATCCATTTAGTAATAACCGAGATAAAGTGTATGACCCACCTAATGGTGAATATTTCAAATGTTCAAAAAAATGTTACAGTAATATACTGTATCTACTTTAGTGACTTGTTTGCAAAATTTAAACAACTTTTATCATGCCGTTTTTTATAAATTTTGTATAATTCATGATATTTCCTCAAGCTCAAGAAGAGACAAATTTGAAACTGATGGCCACTGTCCAAAATGTTAGCAGAAAATTCATTATACCATCAATTTTGATACAAGAGGGCTATGATGGCCCTATATCACTCATCTGAGTACCATTGCTTTAACCAACAAGAGGGCCATGATGGCCCTATATCACTCACCTGTTACCATTGCACTTGAGGACAAGAAGGTCCTCAGAAAAAATATCTAAGTCCAAAGGACAGGAACAACAAAGGGAAGAAATTTAACAAAAAAGAAAAAAAAATCTTACAAGGTATAGATATGTTAAAATACACCTAAAAATTGGAGGTACCATCCATGTTGTACCACAGAAAACTGGTCTCATGTTTTCCCTACGGCCAATAATAAAAAAGTTACTAAAAATAAGCTATTTATAGTAACGTAAAAGGGAAGTAATTAAAAAAAATATTGTAAGTGGACAAAAGAAGGATCTACCAAATAAATCCGTTGACATAAATGAAATTTCAGATCAGTATCTTCATTAGTTATGGAGATATTAACAATTTTAATTTGAAATAAAGGGAGGTAATTTGACATAAAATCAGTCCATAGTTATCTACCCTGATTGTCTCAGTCCAACTAATAACAATAATGAAATTTCAAATAAGTCCTGTAAGTACTTACTGATATAAATCCATTTTGATTACAATCAGGGGAGGTAATCAGATATAAAATAACTCTGGAACCTATGATTGGATCTCATTTGTCATGGAATCCAAGATTTATTGTTGTTGAAGACATTTTGGAAGTTTGTATCAAATAAAACCATAAATGAAGTCTCTATATGGCTGCAAAAGCCAAAATAGCCAATTCTGGACCTTTAAGGGGCCATAACTCTGGAACCCATGATGGAATCTGGCCAGTTCAAGAAAGGATCCAAGTTGGTGATACAAGTTGTGTGCAAATTTGGTTAAAATCAAATCATATAATTGAATAAATGAAGCTGCTATTGTGCAGACAAGGTCAAAATAGCTAATTTTGGCCTTTCAGGGGCCATAACTCTGGAACCCATTATGGGGTCTGGCCAGTTCAAGAAAGGAAATGAGATCTTATGGCGACACAAGTTTTGTGTAAGTTTGATTAAATTCAAATCACAAATGAAGCTGCTATTGTGCAAACAAGGTCAAAATAGCTGATTCTGGCACTTTCAGGGGCCATAACTCTGGAACCCATAATGGAATCTCGCCAGTTCAAGAAAGGAAACAAGATCTTAAAGTGATACAAGTTGTGTGCAAGTTTGGTTAAAATAAAATCATAAATGAAGCTGCTATTGTGCGGACAAGGTCAAAATAGCTAATTCTGGCACTTTCAGGGGCCATAACTCTGGAACCCATAATGGAATCTTGCCAGTTCAAGAAAGGAACCAAGATCTTATGGTGATACAAGTTGTGTGCAAGTTTGGTTAAAACAAAATCATAAATGAAGCTGCTATTGTGCAGACAAGGTCAAAATAGCTAATTCTGGCCCTTTCAGGGGCCATAACTCTGGAACCCATGAAGGAATCTGGCCAGTTCAAGAAAGAAACCAAGATATGATGGTGATACAAGTGGTGTGCAAGTTTAGTAAAAATCAAATCATAAATGAAGCTGCTATTGTGCAGAAAAGGTCAAAATAGCTAATTTTGGCCCTTCAGGGGCCATAACTCTGGAACCCATAATGGGATCTGGCCGGTTGAAGAAAGGAACCAAGATCTTATATTGATACAAGTTGTGTGCAAGTTTGTTTAAAATAAAATCATAAATGAAACCACTATCGTGCAGACAAGAAATTGTTGACGCACAAAAATAGCAAATTCTGGCCCTTTAAGGGGCAATAACTCTAGAACCCATGATGGGAGCTGGCCAGTTTTTGAAAGGAACTGAGATATCATGCCAATACAAGTTTTGTACAAGTTTGATCAAAATTGCTTGCAAAATGTTGTCTCTATCTTGTTCACAAGAAATTGTGGACGGACGACGGACGGACGACGGACGAAGGGCGATCACAAAAGCTCACCCTGTCACTATGTGACAGGTGAGCTAAAAAATGAATGCGTGACGTGCGTTTTTTGTATTCGTGTCGATGACCAAAAGTAACGGCGTTGTAAGTTAGGCATTACGATAGGTCGCACGTGCTCATGGAATGGAAAATTACCGGCATGGCGTTTTGATATCTGTACGATTCGCGGGAAAATTCAAGTCAGTGGTAAATAAAAAATATTGTCGTTTACAGCTTTATTTGTTTAAAACATACACAGGTATGATTAATCACTCCATTAGTGACACATTTTCTAATTAATGTTCCAGTTTTGATTCAAAGTAATAACCATTGCTCCTAGAGCAGCCGATGCATACTGAAACAGATGCCATATACGTATATTCGGATAAACGAATAGCCCGGTTATTCGCATATTTTGCTTTGACAAATTGGGTATGCAAATAAGCGGACTCCACTGTACTATTAAATCTATATGAAATCAATTTCGTTTCAAAGAAATATAAACCACTCGATTATTTACGGAACGTATCGGCAATCTTAGATTTTAGTGCAGACAGTAAGAGCGGTGAGTAGCTTTCCTTTACCAAAATGGCGGAAAACGAAAACAAATTTGTTTTGGTTTGAAGTTGGAAAATCGTTTTGTAAACAAGAGGACCATGATGGTCCTGAATCGCTCACCTGTCCCAACATGACCCAGTTTTGAACTGAGTATGACGTCATTTTTTTTCTATTATTTGACATAGTGACCTAGTTTTTGAGCTCATGTGACCCAGTTTTGAACCTGACCTAGATATCATCAAGATGAACATTCAGACCAACTTTCATACAGATCCCATGAAAAATATGGCCTCTAGAGAGGTCACAAGGCTTTTTCATTATTTGACCTACTGACCTAATTATTGATGGCACGTGACCCAGTTTCAAACTTGACCTAGATATCATCAAGATGAACATTCTGACCAATTTTCATGAAGATCCATTCAAAAGTATGGCCTCTAGAGAGGTCACAAGCTTTTTCTATTTTTAGACCTAATGACCTAGTTTTTGATCGCAGCTGACCAAGTTTCGAAATTATTCTAGATATCATCAAGATGAACATTCAGACCAACTTTCATACAGATCCCATGAAAAATATGGCCTCTAGAGAGGTCACGAGGTTTTTCTATTATTTGACCTACTGACCTAGTTTTTGATGGCACATGACCCAGTTTCAAACTTGAACTAGATATCATCAACGTGAACATTCTGACCAATTTTCATGAAGATCCATTCAAAAGTATGGCCTCTAGAGAGGTCACAAGCTTTTTCTATTTTTAGACCTAATGACCTAGTTTTTAACCACAGTTGACCCAGTTTCGAACTTGGCCTAGATATCATCAAGATGAACATTCAGACCAACCTTCATATAGTTCCCATGAAAAATATGGCTTCTAGAGAGGTCACAAGGTTTTTTTATTATTTGACCTACTGACCTAGTTATTGACGGCACGTGACCCAGTTTCAAACTTGACCTAGATATCATCAAGGTGAACATTCTGACCAATTTTCATGAAGATCCATTCAAAAGTATGACCTCTAGAGAGGTCACAAGGTTTTTCTATTTTTAGACCTAATGACCTAGTTTTTGACCGCAGCTGACCCAGTTTCGAACTTGACCTAGATATCATCAAGATGAACATTCAGACCAACTTTCATACAGATCCCATGAAAAATATGGCCTCTAGAGAGGTCACAAGGCTTTTTCTATTATTTGACCTACTGACCTAGTTTTTGAAGGCACGTGACCCAGTTTCGAACTTGACCTAGATATCATCAAGATGAACATTCTGACCAACTTTCATGAAGATCTTTTGAAAAATATGGCCTCTAGAGAGGTCACAAGGTTTTTCTATTTTTAGACCTACTGACCTAGTTTTTGACCGCACGTGACCCAGTTTCGAACTTGACCTAGATATCATCAAGATGAACATTCTGACCAACTTTCATAAAGATCCCATGAAAAATGTGACCTCTAGAGAGGTCACAAGCAAAAGTTTACGCACGGACGGACGCACGGACGCACAGACGACGGACGACGGACGCTGCGCGATCACAAAAGCTCACACTGTCACTTTGTGACATGTGAGCTAAAAACATGCCGGAGTTGTTGATTGCTAAGAAGACCATTCGTATTGCGAAGGAAAATGCACATCAATGTATCCTGGTAAAATCATTAGAGTAAAGTGGGTCTAAAGGCCAAAGTCATGATTGAACACTGGTCAGAAGTCTAAAATAAATATATACTTGCTGCCCCTCCAATCAGCGGCCACCTGGCTTAAGCGGCCAAGTTGTCTGTTTCCCCTGTTTGACTGTTTAAGACAGGTTAGACTGCATATTGTTGCTAAGGATATTTTGCAAGTTTGTATCAAATCAAACCATAAATGAAATCTCTATATTGCTGCAACAGCCATAATATCAAATTTTGGCCCTGTTCACAAGCCAAAATAGCAAATTTTGGCCCTTGAAGGGGCCATAACTCTGGAACCCATGATGGGATCCAGCCAGTTTCCGGCCAGTTTTCAAAAGGAACCCATATATTATGCCAATACAAGACGTGTGCGTTTGATTAAAATCCATTGCAAAATGTTGTCTCTATCCTGTTCACTAGCCAAAATAGCAAATTTCGGCCCTTGAAGGGGCCATAACTCTGGATCCCAAGACGGGATCTGGCCAGTTTTCGAAAATAAACGAGATATTAAGTTGTGTGCGAGTTTGATTAAAATTGATTGCAAAATGTGGTCGCTATCGTGTTCACAAGAAATTGTGAACGGACGGACGACGGACAAAATGTGAACGCAAAAGCTCACCCTGTCACTGCGTGACAGGTGAGCTAAAAAGAGAAAGTGTAAAAAAAAACTTTAACCAAGGTGGGGATGCGGAAAGACGCTGACGTCAGGGTGAGTAGGACAGCTCTCCATATACTTCATATAGTCGAGCTGAAAATCATCCAAATGGAACCTGCTTCGCACATGCACAATTAGGATTGGTACTGATAATAATTACAAGGTTTGATGGAAATCTGGCAGATAATTGCTGAGAAATAGTGCGGACAAAATCTGTCTACAGACTGACAGACGGAGCGGAATCCAGTATATATAACAGAGATAAAGTGAAAGTGCTACAAAACTTTAACCAAGGTGTGAACAGGCTAGCAGTGCAGCTCTCCATTTACTTTGTATAGTCCAGCAAATCAAAATGGCTTGCTGAAATTTGGTAAAAGAGTCACTAATGAACATTCCTGTGGTAATATTTTGAACTTTGGCCAGCACTTTCTGAGAAGAAGGTTTTTGAAGTTTTCCCTTTAGCAACAAGAATTCTGCACTGATGACTTAGATTTGAAGGAATTTGAAACAAGAGGGCCATGAAGGCCCTGTATCGCTCACCTGACCTATTGACCTAAAGATCATCAAGATAAACATTCTGACCAAGTTTCATTAGCGCACCTATCAATATTTTGCCCCAGGGAGGGGGCGGCGGGCTGACCTAGGGGAATTTGACATTTTTCCTTTTTCGGGGTCTAAATCCCCACCCTGGAGCAATGACAATTTGTCAAAATCCCCACAGTTGGAGATGTTTTACATATCAAGTGACCCGGCGGGGGGGAGGCATCCAAATCTTGATACACTGACCCGCATGTAGTTAATTCTGGAATCGCCCTCGACAGTGTTTGCCGATAAAGGGGTCAACTTTAAGTAGATCAATGTGAAGGTCTTTCCCCAAGGGTTATTGTATCCAAATATCATTTAAATCTTTAAGTTTTATATTCAATAAGCCTCAAACCCGAGTGAGAGGTTATTATAGAATCTAAATAAAATATTTACAAACAAGAGGGCCATAAAAGCCCTGTATCGCTCACCTGACCTATAAACCTAAAGATCATCAAGATCAACATTCTGACCAAGTTTCATTAAGATATGGTCATAAATGTAGCCTCTAAAGTGTTAACTAGCTTTTCCTTTGATTTGACCCAGTGACCAAGATTTTGACCCCACATGACCCAAATTCAAATTTGACCTAAAGGTCATCAAGATTAACATTCTGATTAAGTTTCACGAAGATATAGTCATAAATGTGGCCTCTAGAGTGTTAACAAGCTTTTCCTTTGATCTGACCTAGTGACCTAGTTTTTGACCCCCACCTGACCCAGATTCGAACTTGACCTAAAGATCATCAAGATTAACATTCTGACTAAGTTTCATGAAGACACAGTCATAAATGTGGCCTCTAGAGTGTTAACAAGCTTTTCCTTTGATTTGACCTGGTGACCTAGTTTTTGAAACCACATGACCAAGATTCGAACTTGACCTAAAGATCACCAAGATTTATATTCTGACCAAGTTTCCTGAAGATAGAATCATAAATGTGGCTATTAGATTGTTAACAAGCTTTACTTTTGATTTGAACTGGTGACCTAGTTTTTGACCCCACATGACCCAGATTCCAACTTGGGCTAAGATCATCAAGATTAACATTCTGACCAAGTTTCAGGAAGATATAGTCATAAATTTGACCTCTAGATTGTTAACAAGCTTTACCTTTGATTGGACCTGGTGACCTAGTTTTTGACCCCACATGACCAAGATTCGAACCTGACCTAAAGGTCACAAAGACAAACATTCTTATCAATTCCCATGAGTTTCAAACTTAAAATTAGGTCTCTAGGGAGTTAATAAGCTTTACCTTTGATTTGACCTGTTGACCTAGTTTTTGACCCCAACTGGCCCAGATTGAAATTTAACCTAAAGATCTTCAAGATTAACGCTCTGACCAAGTTTCAATAAGATATGGTCATAAATGTGGCCTTAGAATGTTAACTAGCTTTTCCTTTGATTTGACCTGGTGACCTAGTTTTTGACCCCACATGACCCAGATTTGAACTTGACCTAAAGATCATCACGGTTAAAATTCTGACAGAGTTTCATGAAGATACAGCCTCTAGAGTGTTAACAAGCTTTTCCTTTGATTTGACCTGGTGACCTAGTTTTTGACCCCACCTGATCCAGATTTAAACTTCACCTAAAGATCATCAAGATTAACATTCTGACTAAGTTTCACTAAGATATGATCATAAATGTGGCTTACGGAGTGTCAACTAGCTTTTCCTTTGATTTGACCTGGTGACATAGTTTTTGATCCCACCTGACCCAGTTTTGAACCTGACCTAAAGATAGGTCTAAGATTAACTCTATTCCTTATTGAGGACCAGGTTTTTCCCACTGCTCAGATTTGAATTATAAGTTTCACATTAACACTAAAAGTTTGTCAAGAAGCTTCTTGTACAGTGATTTTACAAAAATTGAACTTTTCCAGAAATTAATAGTTTGATATATAACCTTAAAATTTGATTTGACCTACCAGTTTTCTGACTTCCAACCTGATCCTAGATTTAAACTTCACAAATGTATCAGAATTGCTAAAGATCCATTTTGATCATAAATGTGGGGAGTTAACTACTTTCCTATTGACTGTACATGTTTTTGTTCCACTGACCCAGTTTGAAAAAAGTCATAAATTAATCTGACCACCATTAAGATATAGTCATAAATGTGGCCTCTAGAGTGTTAACAAGCTTTACCTTTGATTTAACTGGTGACCTAGTTTCTGATTCAACTTAATCTAGATTTGAACCTGGCCTAAAGATCATCAAGATTAACATTCTGACTAGTTTCATAGATATATTATCATAATTGTGGCCTCTAGAGTGTTAACAAGCTTTACAATCGATTTAACCTGGTGACATAGTTTTTGACCCCATCTGACCCAAATTTGACCTTGGCCTAAAGATCATCAAGATTAACATTCCGACCAAGTTTCATAAAGATATGGCTATGAATGTGGCCTCTAGACTGTTAAGTAACTTTTCCTTTGAATTGACCCAGTGACCTAGTTTTTTAATCCACCTGACCCAGATTGGAACTTGACCTAAAGATCATCAAGATTAACATTTTGACCAAGGTTCATTAAGATATGGTCATAAATATGGCCTCTAGTGTTAACTAGCTTTTCCTTTGATTTGACCTGGTGACCTAGTTTTTGACCCCACCTGGCCCAGATTCGAACTTGACCTAAAGATCATCAAGATTAACATTCTGACTAAGTTTCATGAAGACACAGTCATAAATGTGGCCTTTAGAGTGTTAACAAGCTTTTCCTTTGATTTGACCTGGTGACCTAGTTTTTGACCCCACATGACCAAGATCCGAATTTGACCTAAAGTCACCAAGATTAACATTCTGACCAAGTTTCATGAAGAAACAATCATAAATGTGGCCTCCAGAGTGTTAACTAGCTTTTCCTTTGATTTGACCTGGTGACCTAGTTTTTGATTCCAGATAACCCAATATCAAACTCGTCCAAGATTTTATTTAGAGTAACATTCTTACCAAGTTTAATTAAGATTGGACCAAAACTAGAACCTCTAGAGTGTTAACAAGCATTTCCTTTGATTTGACCTGGTGACCTACTTTTGACCCCGGATGAGCCAATATCAAACTCGTCCAAGATTTTATTAAGGGTAACATTCTGACCAAGTTTCATTAAGATTGGGTCAAAATTGTGACCTCTAAAGTGTTAACAGTCAAACTGTTGACGATGGATGGATGATGGACGATGGACGACTGACACAAGGCGTTCACAAAAGCTCACTGTGAGCACTTTGTGCTCAAAAAGACCATTCCTATAGCCTTGGCAATAAACAATCCTAAAAATTTTGATTGAAATCACACTTGTAGTTTTAGAGGAGAAGTGTGACAGACTGAAAGAACTAACTCCCCACCCATGTCACTGTATGGGAAGCTTTTTATGTTTGTTACTTAACTAGTTGGTTATAAGTATGTAAGCTCAATATGTAAATTCTCCAGAATTATTAAACAAGGGAACCAATCCTGAACCATTCCTACAAATCTAGTAAACAAATCAGAGCCCATAAGTGACTATATTGCCAGACAGCAAAACCAAACTTCATTCAACTTACCTTTTTATAAATGTTTAAAGAAGTTTGGTCTGCATGAAAAGGTCTCTCAAACTCATCAACAAGAATGGCCAATCTTTTTATTTCATCATTTAGTGTGCTTGCAACCTGAAATTATCAGAGAGTTAATTAACACAAATATACAGTGGCACCTCCCAACAGCAAACACATCTCGGAAATGGCACAAGTGTTTGTTGTTGAGAGGGTGTTGTTACTCGGAGGTTCATGACAATGTTCCTTATATACTTGTACCTGTTTATGCATGTAAGAGGGGAGTTGATGGATAGGTACAAGTGTGACTTGCTACATCAGAAAGGGTATGGGTATATGAGCTGTCTTTGATGTAAAGAAGTCAGTCCTAGGATACCTTTTTTGCTAAGGCCATCCTTAAACAAGAGCACCGCCTTGCAGGTGCAGACGCCAGATGCTCATCTAATTTTTTTGTCTCTGTATAATAGACATATTGTCCTACCAAAGTCCAAAAGGGGCCATAATTCTTGAAAAAAGCAATGTAGAGTTATGGTACTTTCTGTGCAGAGTCAGCTTTTAATGCTGAATAACTTCTCCAAGTTTTAAAGCAATAGCTTTGACTGTTAAGGAGAAAAGTTGAGCTAAACGCAAAACTTTACTAAGAAATCTGATATTTTCTAAGTCCAAAAGGGCCCATATTTCTTGCAAAAAACAGGATGGAGGTATCTTTCATGCTGTACAGAGTCAGCTTTTAATGATGAACAAGTGTTGCAAGTTTTAAAGCAATAGCTTTGATAGTTTAGGAGAAAAGCTGACCTAAACACAGGACTTAACCAAGAAATCTGATTTTCTAAGTCGAATAGGGGCAATAATTCTTGCAAAAAGCAGGATGGAGTTATGTTTCTTGCTGTACAGAGTCAGCTATTGGTGCTGAACAAGTGTTGCAAGTTTCAAAGCAATAGCTTTGATAGTTTAGGCAAAAAGCTGACCTGAACATAAAACTTAACCAGGCAACGCTGACACCGATCAAGTGATGACAATAACTCATCTTTTTTTCTCTCAAAAAACCAGATGAGCTAAAAAGTGTTTGTTTTCCGCAATGCTACCCATGAATATTGCTGCTATGCAGAAACTTTGTGTACTGTTATTTTTACCTGTATGTGCTTAAGGAAGTAGGTTACCTTAATATTTGTATGTGCGGATGTCCAACCGGAAGCTAACGTGATGATTTACGTCGACGTTTATGACAAACTAAATTTGTTTGTATATCCATTCTTCTGAAAACAAATTATGAACCTGTCTCCAATCTGATGTTTTATGGTTTAATAATGCAGAAATAATGAATAAATAACAGCAGAAACGCTTCAAAACAATGTTGCCTTAAATGACGTCATTGACGTCATGACGTTACGTGTCAGTTACCGCGCAAAATTAATAGCTTTTATTTTGAAAGTACGAAATTCTGCACATTTTCTTTATTTGAACTATTTTCGAACAGCCATTATTTGCTGAAATATTTTTTATGAGTCTTTTGCTCTGAATAATAATCAATATTTTGCTTCTTTTATGTAGTTATATTGAAATGTTATGCAGAATGTAAGAAAATGGATGACGGTAACCAATGTTATTTGGAATATAGTTTGGTGAAAGGTTACTTGTTACGGCCATTTTCAAATAAAAAAATTTGCAGTTTGATTTGTAATACATATTTTTCAGTTTTCGTTGTTAATTTGTTACTTATATACTAAAATTAAGCTCTTAAATTGTCCATATTTCAGTAGAAAATTGTGGTTTCTTTAATTGAAATGATGTTAGCATGGAAACGAAGCCCGTGACCTATATATCTAAATGTAAAATTCAAAAGCGTTGACACTGGTCTATTTAAGGAACCCAGCTTCGGCTTTTTATTTTCATTTCAACAATATCCATGAGAATAATAGCAGCATGCTGAACGATTTTTCCATGAAAAATGCAAGATGATGGGTACTGCTGTAAGTATTTTAAGCTAAGAAATTTGTTTGAATAAAATTAATGCAAATAACACGAAAATATAACTTACATTAGAAATAATATGTTTTAAAGCTACATTAACAAGAAAGATAATTTTATTCAATATTTTTTTTTTTTAAATTACGACCAAAAGCAAGATATAAGCTATTTTAAACATCTTTGTTCCCATGGTTACTTTAAACTTTAAGACAAGAGGACCATGATGGTATTGAATCGCTCACCTCTTCCCACATGATCCAGTTTTGAGTATGACGTCGTTTTTTCTATTATTTGACATAGTGACCTAGTTTTTGAGCTCATGTGACCCAGTTTCGAACTTGACCTAGATATTATAAAGATAAAAATTCTGAACAATTTTCATGAAGATCCATTGAAAAATATGGTCTCTAGAGAGGTCACCAGGTTTTTCTATTATTTGACCTATTGACCTAGTTTTTAAGGCACTTGACCCAGTTTCAAACTTGACCTAAATATCATCAAGGTGAACATTCTGACCAATTTTCATGAAGATCCATTCAAGGGTATGGCCTCTAGAGAGGTCACAAGGTTTTTGTATTTCAAGACCTACTGACCTAGTTTTTGATCGCAGCTGACCCAGTTTCAAACTTGACCTAGATATCATCAAGATAAACATTCAGACCAACTTTCATACAGATCCCATGAAAAATATGGCCTCTAGACAGGTCACAACGTTTTTTCATTATTTGACCTACTGACCTACTTTTTGATGGCACGTGACCCACTTTCGAACTTGACTTAGATATCATCAAGGTGAACATTCTGACCAATTTTTATGGAGATCCATTCACAAGTATGGCCTCTAGAGAGGTCACAAGGTTTTTCTATTTTTAGACCTACTGACCTAGTTTTTGACCGCATTTGACCCTGTTTCGAATTTGATCTAGATATCCTCAAGATGAACATTCAGACCAACTTTCATGAAGATCCATTGAAAAATATGGCCTTTAGAGAGGTCACAAGGTTTTTCTATTATTTGACCTACTGACCTAGTTTTTGATGGCACGTGACCCACTTTCGAACTTGACTTAGATATCATCAAGGTGAACATTCTGACAAATTTTCATGAAGATTTCATGAAATATATGGCCTCTAGAGAGGTCACAAGGTTTTTCTATTTTTAAACCTACTGACCTAGTTTTTGACCGCACGTGACCCAGTTTCGAACTTGACCTAGATATCATCAAGATGAACATTCAGACCAACTTTCACACAGATCCCATGAAAAATATGGCCTTTAGAGAGGTCACAAGGTTTTTCTATTATTTGACCTACTGACCTAGTTTTTGAAGGCACGTGACCCAGTTTCGAACTTGACCTAGATATCATCAAGGTGAACGTTCTGACCAATTTTCATGAAGATCTTGTGAAATATATGGCCTCTAGAAAGGTCACAAGGTTTTTCTATTTTTAGACCTACTGACCTAGTTTTTGATGGCACGTGACCCAGTTTCGAATCTGACCTAGATATCATCAAGAGGAACATTCAGACCAACTTTCATACAGATCCCATGAAAAATATGGCCTTTAGAGAGGTCACAAGGTTTTTCTATTATTTGACCTACTGACCTAGTTTTTGACGGCACGTGAGCCAGTTTCCAACTTGACCTAGATATCATCAAGGTGAACGTTCTGACCAACTTTCATGAAGATCTTGTGAAATATATGGCCTCTAGAGAGGTCACAAGGTTTTTCTATTTTTAGACCTATTGACCTAGTTTTTGACCCCACGTGACCCAGTTTCGAACTTGACCTAGATATCATCAAGATGAACATTCTGACCAATTTTCATGAAGTTCCATTGAAAAGTATGGCCTCTAGAGAGGTCACAAGGTTTTTCTATTTTTAGACCTACCGACCTAGTTTTTAATGGCACGTGACCCAGTTTTGAATCTGACCTAGATATCATCAAGGTGAACATTCTGACCAACTTTCATAAAGATCCCATGAAAAATGTGACCTCTAGAGTGGTCACAAGCAAAAGTTTATGGACGGACGGACGGACGGACGACGGACGACGGACACCGCGCGATCACAAAAGCTCACCTTGTCACTTTGTGACAGGTGAGCTAAAAAATAGGGTACCATGTAAAGTGCTTGGTATTTTGCTAATAGTATTACCCAAATATTCCATGTTGGTCATTAACAGAATGGCACTGAAGCCGTCGAAAACCCCATTTTTATACATAGTTGTTTAAAAATGAGAGAAAATGCATTACCATGGAAACACGAGCCCCGCGACATATACATTTTAAGCCTATATTAGAAAGCTAACACGCATACTAGTAAAATTTTCAATTATGCAGACTTCTACAGATATCAGTGAAACTAAAATAGACTGAAAAGTGTTAAATATCCATATTTTCCTTCTTCTTTCAATATAAAATACCTTTGGAGGGTCATGTTCTTCAAACCTGGATAACAAGAGATCACAGAGTGATCTTGGCGCCCACCAATGTGCCATTTTTGAGTGTTCCAAATTTCAAGACTTATTGACTAGCTCAAGGTCAAATTTCATTTCCGTACACAACACTGTGCATGTGGTCCAAATTCGAAAGCTGTAGCTTGAGAAATGTGAAAGTAGGTCACTAGATCAATTTCAAGGACAAAGTTATTTGTACACAAAACTATGCATGTGAATCAAGTTTGAAGGCTGTAGCTTGAGAAATTTGAAAGTAGGTCACTAGGTCAATCTTAAGGTCAAAGTTTAATTTGGTACACAAAACTATGCAAGTGGTCCAAATTTGAAGGCTGTAGCTTGAGAAAATGTGTAAGTAGGTCACTAGGTCAAAATCAAGGTCTAATTTCACTTCAGAGCACAAATCTATGCATGTGGTCCAAAATTGAAGCCTGTACCTTCAAAAATGTGAAAGTAGGTCACTAGGTCAATATCAAGGTCAAAGTTTGTTTCGGTACACAATCCTATGCATGTGGTCTAAATTTGAAGCCTGTAGCTACAGAAATGTGAAAGTAGGTCACTAGGTCAATCTTTCAGTCAAAATTCATTTCGGTACACAAAACTATGCATGTGGTCCAAATTTGAAGGCTGTAGCCTGAGAAATGTGAAAGTAGGTCACTAGGTCAAAATCAAGGTCAATTTTTATTTCAGTATACAGAACTATGCATGTGGTCCAAATTTGAAGCTTGTACCTTCAAAAATGTGAAAGTAGGTCACTAGGTCAATGTAAAGGTCAAAGTTTGTTTCGGTACATAAAACCATGCATGTGGTCCAAATTTAAAGGCTGTAGCTTGAGAAATGTGAAAGTAGGTCACTGGGTCAAAATGAAGGTTAAATTTCATTTCGGAACACAAAACTAAGCATGTGGTCCAAATTTGAAGCCTGTACCTTCAAAAATGTTTAAAGTAGGTCACTAGGTCAAAATCAAGGTCAAAGTTTTTTCCGGTGCACAAAACTATGCATGTGGTCCAAATTTGAAGGCTGTAGCTACAGAAATGTGAAAGTAGGTCACTAGGTCAAAATCAAGGTCAACTCATGTCAAGGTTCATGTTGCCACTCAAAAATATACAAGTGGTCCAAGTTTGAATGTTGTAGTTATTGACAAGAAGATTTTAAAAGCTTTTCCCTATATAAGTCTATATGAACCATGTGACCCCCGGGGCGGGGCCATATTTGACCTAGGGGGATAATTTGAACAAACTTGGTAGAGAACCACTAGATGATAATACATTACAAATATCAAAGCCCTAGGCTTTGTGGTTTGGACAAGAAGATTTTTCAAAGTTTTTCCTTATATAAGTCTATGTAAACCATATGACCCCCTGGGCGGGGCCATATTTGACCCTAGGGGTATAATTTGAACAATCTTAGTTGAAGACCACTAGATGATGTCACATACAAAATATCAAAGCCCTAGGCCCTGTGGTTTTGGACAAGAGGGTTTTCAAAGTTTTTCCCTATATAAAGCTATGTAAATTATAGACATAAACAAAGGGCCATAACTCACTCATAAATTGTTGAACCAGTCTGATTTTCAGGGGGACACAACTAGGGTAACAATACATCATTCTGACAAAGTTTGGTCAAAATCCCCCCAGTAGTTTCTGAGAAGATGAATAACGAGAAATTGTTAACGGACGGACGGACGGACTGACGGACGGAATGACGGACGGACGGACCACGGACGCAGAGTGATTTTAATAGCCCACCATCTGATGATGGTGGGCTAAAAATGGAAGTTGAAGGGACAGAGATACACGAAATTGAGATTGTAGCAGTTAAAACATCATATTACACGAAATACAAACAAGAGCTGTCACTAATGGTGACAAATGCCCCTGCAGCACCTTGACCTTTGACCTGGTGAGCCCAAAGTCAGTAGAGGTGGTGTACTCAATAAGTACTATCAGCATGTGAAGTTTAAAGGTCCTGAATGAAGTGGTTTGCATGTAAAGTGACTTCATGCAAAAAGTTAACATTGGCCCCTGTGACCTTGACCTTTGACCTGGTGACCCCAAAGTCAAAAGGGTTGGTGTACTCATAAAATACTATCAGCATGTAAAGTTTGAAGGTCCTGGGTGAAGTGGTTCGCAAGAAAAGTGCCTTCATGCAAAAAGTTAACGTTGTCCCCTGTGACCTTGACCTTTGACCTGGTGACCCTAAAGTCAGTAGGAATGGTGTACTCAATAAGTACTATCAGCATGTGAAGTTTGAAGGTCCTGGGTGCAGTGGTTCACGAGTAAAGTGCCTTCATGCAAAAAGTTAACGTTGGCTCCTGTGACCTTGACCTTTGACCTGGTGACCCCAAAGTCAGTAGGGGTGGTGTACTCAATAAGTACTATCAGCATGTGAAGTTTGAAGGTCCTGGGTGCAGTGGTTCGCAAGTAAAGTGCCTTCATGCAAAAAGTTAACGTTGTGACTAACGAACGAACGAACGAACTAACGAACGGACAGTTGAAAACTAATATGCCTCCCTTCGGGGGCATAATAAAAATTGCTGCGGTTCAACTAAATTGAATTTACCCTGGTAACAAGGTAACCTACCTCCTTAATAGTAATGAAATGAGCAAAATAAACAAATCTAAACATCTAAATTTACTGGTTAATACTAAAACAAACTGACAAGTTTTTAAGATGGCTTATCATAATAAACAGATTGGGGTTTCACTTTTTTTTCAGTGTTTAAGCCTTGAGACTGAAGGTTTATTTAACAAGAATTGAAAAAGTTTAAGAATTAATACATTGACTGAAGGGTCTTAATTTGAAGAGATACAAAACGTACAGTGAAACACCGCTCGCTCGAGCATCGATGACCCGAGCACCCGGGCTCGCTCGACCAATTCCTGTGGTCCCGGCCGATTTCCTTCTATTTTCTATGTGATATTACCATGGCTGGGTCGAGCATCGATAACTCGATCGCTCGAGCATGACACCTGGTCCCTGTGTATTAATTTACTCTTTGTTGCTTCTGGCTAACTCGAGCAGAGGTGTCAAAATTTTTCACACCTTCGGCGGTCAGAATGTATTGGTTAATTAAACATTTTCACACACCGTGAGAATTGCGTAGTCTATTCCCAGACTATCTTAAATGTTTGTTTGTCGGTATATTTGATATTATGATGAGATTAATTATTGATAAAAGCTTAAAGAAAAGTTTTACTGATCAAATATCGATCACTTACTGATAACTTAAAGCATCTTTTCTGCGGGATCGAAAAGATATTTATGAGATCTTAGTAATTTAATCAGCAGTTGTTTGCATGCAAATGAAGGAAATAATATAGCCGTTTCATAAAATTGAGACGATTATTAAGATATGCACTTGTTGATGTATAAAAATTAAAAAAAAAATCTTAGTTGTTTCTTCGCATGTGCCATTTACAAATTACATATTGAAACGTCTATCAATAGATAACGTTTGTAATACGTTTGTTTTTGAAAATGTCACAAGTATGTTATTATTACGCATCACTGTTTACTCAGCAAACTGTCCCGATGACAATTGGTAAAACAAACTTTAGTTTTCTTCGTATGTTGGCCAATGTTTAGGTCGCTCGAAACAATGGATAACTCGAGTATTTTGCTCATCCCCTTGTGACCTCGAGCAAGCGGTGTTTTACTGTAATTTGTTATATCATTTAAATACATTGTACTGAGCATCGTTACTCAAATTCTTGTAAAAACAAAGTTTAAAGTAAAATCTTTGAAGTTATTCAATATTATTGCTCGAATTTGTTTTTCATCACATGGTAATTTATTTTAATTTTCGTGCAAATTTGACACCTTACAGGGAATTCCTATAGTTTTTTATGCGCATCTTTCTGACCAGCCGATGCTGACCAGCTTTGATTTGACCCGGTGACCTAGTTTTTGATCCCACATGACCCAGATTTGAACTTGACCTAAAGATCATCACGGTTAAAATTCTGACAGAGTTTCATGAAGATACAGTCATAAATGTGGCTTCTAGAGTGTTAACAGGCTTTTCCTTTGATTTGTCTTGGTGACCTAGTTTTTGACCCCACTTGACCCAGATTTCAACTTGACCTAAAGATCATTAAGATTAACATTCTGACCAAAATTCATTAAGATATGGTCATAAATGTGGTCTCTAGACTGTTAACTAGCTTTTCCTTTGATCTGATCTGGTGACCTTGTTTTTGAACCCACTTGACCCAGATTTGAACTTGACCTAAAGATCATCACGGTTAAAATTCTGACAGAGTTTCATGAAGATACAGTCATAAATGTGGCCTCTAGAGTGTTAACAAGCTTTTCCTTTGATTTGACCTGGTGACCTAGTTTTTGACCCCACCTGATCCAGATTTAAACTTCACCTAAAGATCATCAAGATTAACATTCTCGCAAAGTTTCATATAGATATTTCAAAAATGTGGCCTTTAGAGTGTTAAAAAGCTTTTCCTTTGATTTGACCTGGTGACCTAGTTTTTGACCCCTGATGACCCAATATCAAACTTGTCCAAGATTTTATTGAGAGTAACATTCTGACCAAGTTTCATTAAGATTGGGCCAAAATTGTGACAACTAGAGTGTTAACAGTCAAATTGTTGACGACGGACGAGGACGGACACAGGGCGATCACAAAAGCAGTACAAAAAGTGCCATAATTCTGACAAAATGCAGATTAGAGTTATGGTTCTTGGTCTACTTACTCAACTAATGTTGAAAAACAAGTGTGTAAAGTTTCAAAGCTGTAGCTCATATAGTTTTTGAGAAAAGGCAGACCTAAACAAACAGTTTAACTTATGCCAACACTGACGATCAAGTGACAGCAATACCTTGTAGATTTTTTTAAACAAGAGGGTCAATGACCCTAAAGCACTCAAGTGTGCTTGTATAAGTACAGAGTTAGGTTTCTTCTATGCTATCCTATATTATATACATGTCACACACATTTTTGAACCTAGGGCAATAATTTGAATAATTATGGTAGAAATTCCAAATCTGATATCAAGGCTCTAGCTATTATTGATTCAGAGAAGATTTTCAACGTTTCTTATATGAAAGCTTATAGTAAGTACATGTCAGACACTGGGACGTGGCCATTTTTTTGGACCTTAGGGCAATAATTTAGACAAGTATGGTAGAGAGTCAAACCCTTATATCACATGGCAAATATCAAAGCTCTAGAGAAAAGGATTTTTAAAGTCTGCTAGCTGAAAACCTATCTTTAACCAAAACGACCAGTATGTTCAATGAACCAGAACCATTTGAACAACTTTGAAAGAGGGCTACCCAAGATCATTTGTGCAAGATTTCATCAAAATCCATTCAGTGGTTTTGGAGGAGATACTACTGTTTGCAGATCAAACTTTAAATCGATAGAGTTGCACATTTATGTCACAAAAACAGTGAAGCTGAAGCTATTTTTGGAGTAATCCTGACAGGTTAACGCTGCCTCATCCGCAATAAATTATTCATTCACTTTGTCATGAAACTTTTTTCTTTATCTTGACGTCACACAAAGCGCGCGCTCTGACTCTATCTTTGAAGTATCGCTGTACTTGCATACACTGTAAAGTGCAATAAGGTGATAATAGAGATGTTGTTTTAAAAGTAGAATATAGAAAGAAAACAGTGTTTTTTGTTTGTTATGACAATTATTATCTACGAAATTTCCAACCACAAAAGGTATGCAAAGTTTTATAGAAAGGTAGAGTATCGGTACTCTATCATTGAACCTTCAAGCTATGCAACACCTGAAGATCTAATTGTCATATCCATAAAAAACCGATTTATTTGATATTCAAACTTTTGCAGAGTCTTCCGTAGCTTAACTATCGCAAATCCAACTCCATTATAGACCTAGTTTTTTTATTTTATTTTTTGGTGGGGTTTACGTGTAAATTAATTGAGGATAAATCACAGTACACCGTCATGTAAAGTTACTGGTTTTATCGCCTGCACGTATGTGTAACATTAATCGTGTTAAGGGGAATAATTATGATAATTTTACATAAATTAATGAGGAATTGAATCCCCCTTTTGATTAGTCTAAATAATGAGACCTCGTGTAGCCCAATTTTACATTTTGATATTTTACGTTGTCTACCTAAAGGGGATATAGATCAGTCAAAAAATATAACGATATTCAACTCTTGAGTACAATTATTTGGACTACCTTTTGATACATGTAAAATTTCTTTCGAGTGGAGGAAATAACTCGTAACTGTTTCCTAGGATCGCGTCAAATTAGTTAGACTAAGACTCACATAATTATTCCGTAAGAAATTGCCGACTTTTTTTTTCAACTAAAGAGGCATGGTCGGTTCCGGGATCCCAGAATGGAAGTTATGCCGTTCAATCAATGATGAGCAAATCCAACAACTCGAGTCAATCGCGTTTTATAATTATTGTGAAAACTAAACACAAGATACATTATTTAAAAGAAAAGTGTGCAGCAAAAGGTACTGAAATTTAGGCAGAAAAAGGCCTGTAATGTATAAGAGGATGTCTTTTTTCACATCCATGCTACCTAAATGTAGTGTGCATTTTGGCATGATTCATTTAAATTTTAATGAAGATTAGATCTAGTACAACTGTTACATTCCAGTTAAACACCCATTCCAACAGTATTTAAATCAGCATTTCTCGGTCATGCAGCCAATGTAAACAAGTTCATTCAGTGTATTTTTACTCGTATAGGAAAGGCGGAGTTACCTGTAGACGAGATCCAAAAATAGCTTCAGCATCGCTGCTTTTGTGACGTAAAGGTAAAGTCTCTCGATTTAAAAAAGGCGAAAGGGCAATTTGATCTGCAAACAGTAGTATTGTTTAAAGATATTGTTGATGAATAGTGATCATGCCCTCCGGCAGCCATGTTTTTTTTGACGAATCATAAAAATTTGAACAATATTAATATTGTAGAAGGTCCATTTGTGTAAAATTATTTTTAAAATAATTTTTTTGTGATAGCAGTTTCACACAAGAAGATTTTTAAAGTTTCCACCATATACATATAATTTGAACAATCTTGGTAGAGGGTCACACAAGAACCATTTGTGTAAAAGTATTCTAAAATCAGGCCAGCAGTTTCACACAAGAAGATTTTAAAAGTTTCCACTATATCATTCATATAGGGAAAAGTGACAACGTCCTCTGGCAGCCATGTTGTTCGACAAATCAAAATAATTTGAACAAATTCTTGGTAGAGGGTCACACAAGGACCATTTGTGTAAAATTATTTTAAAATCAGGCCTGCAGTTTCAAACAAGAAGACTTTTTTAATTTCCACTATATACATATAGGGAAAAGTGACCACGCCCCCTGGCGGCCATGTTTTTTGACGAATCTTGGTAGAGGGTGACATAAGGACCATTTGTGTGAAATTATTTCAAAATTGGACCATCTGTTTAAGAGGAGATGTTGTTTGAAGATTTTTGTCATTTTAGCTCTGGCGGCCCCCATGTGCAACCAAGCTGAACTGTTTGAATAGCTTTGGTAGAGGACCATCCAAGAAAAATCTTGTTATATAATCTCAAGAATAACAAGAGCTGTCCATAAGACAGCGCGCTCCACTATTCGGCGATTTGACAGTAAAATGAATTTATGTCTCAATAAGAGACCTCTACTTTAAAATTTAAGTACGAAAGGGGCATAATTTGGTCAAAAATACAAAACAGAGTTATGGGGATTGTTACCACACATGCAGATGATGATGATAAAGATACATTTTAAGTTTTAAGTCATTATCTTATATTATACTAAAGATTATCAAGAAAGCGAAGATTAAAAAAAAACTTTAATAAAAGGGGCATAATTCTGTCAAAAATACAATAAGAGTTATGGGGATTGTAACCACACAGATGATGATTATCAAAAAAAAAATTTCAAGTAACTATCTTATAAAGTACCAAAGATATGTCTATAAACAAAGCTTTTGAAAAAATTTAACATTAAAATAATTCCAAGTATAACACCTTGGTGACCTTGACCTTATGTATAACAGGCCCAGCCCCTGCACATACTTTGTTTATATGCTGGACAATGTTTATGTGAACTTACACAGTAAGATATAAGCAATAGTAACAAAGATATGACAGAAAAACAAAGGCTGCCAAAAACTTTAACCTTAAAAATAACCGAAGTAACCTTGGTGACCCTGACCTTGGGTATAATGGGCCCAGCCCCTGCACATACTTTGGTTGCATGCTGAACATTGTTAATGTGAAGTTACAGTAAGATATAAGCAATAGTAACAAGGCAGTCTGAAAGACAGCTAAATCCCCCGCTACTGTTATGGATAGTGAAAGGGTAAACCTTTGACCTTGAGCTGTGACCTTGACCTGACATGACTGACTTATAAATTCTGCACATCATCTTGATGAGGTGATCATTTGACCAAAGTTTCATGAAAATCCTTCAAGGGGTTTAGGAGATACAGAGCTCAAACCTTTGACCTTGACCTTGAGTTGACATAGCTGAATCATGAGTTCTTGATGTGGCAATCATTTGACCCAAGTTTAATAAAAATCCTTCAAGGGGTTTAGGAGATACAGAGTGGACACAAAATGGAAGGCTAAAACCTTTGTGACCTTGACCTTGAGCCGGCATTGCTAACTCATGGGGTCTGCACATCGTCTTGATGAGGTGATCATTTGACCCAGGTTTCATGAAAATCCTTCAAGGGGTTTAGGAGATACAGAGCGGATACAAAATGGAAGGCTTAAACCTTTGATCCTGACTTGTGACCTTGAACTTGAGCCAACATGGCTGACTCATGAGTACTGCACATCCTCTTGATGAGGTGATCATTTGACCCAAGTTTTATACAATTCCTTCAAGGGGTTTAGGAGATGCAGAGTGGACACGAAATGGAAGGCTAAGACCTTTGACCTTGAGTTGTGAAGGATTTTATTAATTTATTTGGGTTTTACAGCGCACCAACACAGTCTAGGTTATATGGTGCCAAACAGGACTATAAATTTTGGTTTCACATCTCATTTACATCGAAATAAAAACATGAGGTATGGAATCAAAATTTGCATACCTGCTGGAATCACAGAGTTACAGCAAAACCAAGCGTTAAGACCCTATTAGCCGCCTCTTACGATCATGCAAGGGTAAGGCAGTGGTTCCCATTCTCTTCAAACACAGATCGTCACAGAACCACATGTGAAGGATGGATGGAAGGACGGAAAGACGGAAGGATGAGTGGTGGGGATTAAAAAATACCAGCAAGTTATACAGTAGAGATACTGTATAACTTAGAAGCGCATTTTTATTTCAAAGGAACAAACATACATATTCTTCAATAGGTAGTGGATCATCTTTATGTAGCACAGATCAGTGTGCATTTATAATGAATGAATAGTACACAAATGACATCAACAAAATCATAAATGTTTATGAAAATTTACAAATAAAAATATACTGAAGTCTCCTGTCTGAATGTTAGTAAATGCATTAAATTTTGTAATAAATATTCGTGCTGTACACTAGAACTCGCACAGAGAAGCCATCTAAGGAATATAGTCAGGAAATGATCTTTAAAACCAGGTGATTATTTATGACAGGTAAAATTTATTTCAATTGAAAATGATGGCTGCTTATGACAGGTGGATTCTTAATAAAAACATGGCAGTCTGAAAGACAGTTAAATCCCCCGCCACTGCTATGGACAGTGAAAGGGTAAACCTTTGACCTTTAGCTGTGACCTTTACCTTGAACTTTACCTTGAACTGACATGGCTGACTCATGAATTTTGCACAACGTCTTGATGAGGTGATCATTTGACCCAAGTTTGATGAAAATCCTTCAAGGGGTTTAGGAGATACAGAGTGGACACAAAATGGAAGGCTCAAACATTTGACCCTAAGTTGTGACCTTGACTTTGAGCCGGCATGGCTGACTCATAAGTTCTGCACATCGTTTTGATGTGGTGATCATTTGACCCAAGTTTTATAAAATCCCTTCAAGGGGTTTAGGAGATATAGAGCAGACACGAAATGGAAGGCTAAAACCTTTGACCTTGAGTAGTGACCTTGACCTTGAGCTGGCATGCATGAGTTCAGCATATCGCCTTGATGAGGTGATCATTTGACCCAAGTTTCATATGAATCCTTCAAGGGAATTAGGAGATACAGAGCAGACACAAAATGGATGGCTCAAACCTTTGACCCTCATTTGTGACCTTGACCTTGAGCTGGCATGGCTACTCATAAGTTCTGCACATCACCTTGATGAGGTGATCATTTGACCCAAGTTTGATGAAAATCCTTCAAGGGGTTTAGGAGATATAGAGCACACACAAAATGGAAGGCTCAAACCTTTGACCCTAAGTTGTGACCTTGACCTTGAGCTGGCTTGGCTGACTCATGGGTTCTGCACACCATCTTGATGGGGTGATCATTTGACCCAAGTTTTATAAAATTCCTTCAAGGGGTTTAGAAGATATAGAGTGGACACAAAATGGAAGGCTCAAACCTTTGACCTTGAGTTGTGACCGTGACCTTGAGCTGACAAGGCTGACTCATGAGTTCTGCACATCGTCTTGATGAGGTGATCATTCGACCCAAGTTTCATGAAAATCCTTCAAGGGGTTTAGGAGATATGGAGTGGAAACGAAAGGGTTACGGACAGATGGACGGACGGAGACCATTCCTTTAACCCCCCATCACTTGTGGCTGGGGATTAACAAAGAAAAACAAATGTTGCCGAAAAACTTTAACTGAGAAAGCTCACACCGCCACCGGGGCGAGTAGAATAGCACCTATGTTCTCCAATAGTGGAGCTAAAAAATCAATCAAAAAAAAAAAAAAAAAAAAAAAAAGATTGTCCTCAGCATGGAGCGAACCATTGGCCCTGACAAAAACAGAGTTTTCTGAACCAGTGCCTTAGCTCTCTCTGCCACTGTGCCAGTTGACTGTTAGAGTATTTTTATTATAACCACTGATGATATCGTCTGTGTCCCGGCTCTATTGGTAAATTTTTGTACGAATGACATCATTCAATTATGTGTCCTTCCGTTATTACGAACTGTCATCGGAAAAAAACGCCAATTAAATATGTAACACTGGCAATATTTTGTCATCCATACAAAATACTAAACGGCTTATTTGCGGCGATTATTTTTCAAGGATTAAGTGTCAACATAGACCAAATACATGCTGTTTCTGCTCTACAATCTGACAATGTCTTGTGGTCTTCTTTCTAAGGAAAATAATGCTATTTCAGAGAAATAATGGGACTTTAACTATGAATTGTTGACAATTGACAACACACGACAACAAATGCAAGAAACTTCTTACCTTTCTCTCAACATCTTCTACCATTCCTTTTATCTTATCCTTAATTTCAGTTGTCAACAACAATAGTTGCTTCTCCATGTAGTCTAGCTCATCTGCCATCTCACGCCGTGTTTTCTTTGTACCATCCCTGTAATGTACCTAATACATGTAATAATACACTCCAGTATATGTGTTTTCTTCGTGCCATCCCTGTAATGTACCTAATACTAATACACTCCAGTATATGTGTTTTCTTTGTGCCATCCCTGTAATGTACCTAATACTAATATACTCCAGTATATGTGTTTTCTTTGTGCCACCCCTGTAATGTACCTATAACTAATACACTCCAGTATTATGTGTTTTTTTCGTACCATCCCTGTAATGTACCTAATATTAATAAACTCCAGTATATGTGTTTTCTTCGTGCCATCCCTGTAATGTACCTAATACTAATACACTCAAGTATATGTGTTTTCTTCGTGCCATCCCTGTAATGTACCTAATATTAATACACTCCAGTATATGTGTTTTCTTCGTGCCATCCCTGTAATGTACCTAATACTAATACACTCAAGTATATGTGTTTTCTTCGTGCCATCCCTGTAATGTACCTAATATTAATACACTCCAGTATATGTCTTTTCTTTGTGCCATCCCTGTAATGTACCTAATATTAATACACTCCAGTATATGTCTTTTCTTTGTGCCATCCCTGTAATGTACCTAATATTAATACACTCCAGTATATGTGTTTTCTTCGTGCCATCCCTGTAATGTACCTAATACTAATACACTCCAGCATTATGTGTTTTCTTCGTGCCATCCATGTAATGTACCTAATACTAATACACTCCAGGATTATGTGTTTTCTTCGTGCCATCCCTATAATGTACCTAATACTAATACACTCCAGTATTATGTGTTTTCTTCGTGCCATCCCTGTAATGTACCTAATACTAATACACTCCAGGATTATGTGTTTTCTTCGTGCCATCCCTGTAATGTACCTAATACTAGTACACTCCAGTATTATGTTTTTTCTTCATGCCATCCTTCTAATGTACCTAATACTAATACCAGTATTATGTGTTTTCTTTGTGCCATCCCTATAATGTACCTAATACTAATACACTCCAGGATTATGTGTTTTTTTCTTGCCACCCCTGTAATGTATCTATAACTAATACACTCCAGTATTACGTGTTTTCTTCGTGCCATCCATGTAATGTACCTAATACTAATACACTCCAGTATATGTGTTTTTTTTGTGCCATCCATGTAATGTACCTAATACTAATACACTCCAGTATATGTGTTTTTTTCGTGCCATCCCTGTAATGTACCTAATACTAATACACTCCAGTATTATGTGATTTCTTCGTGCCACCCCTATAATGTACCTATAACTAATACACTCCAGTATTATGTGTTTTCTTCGTGCGATCCCTATAATGTACCTATAACTAATACACTCCAGTATTATGTGTTTTTTTCGTGCCATCCCTGTAATGTACCTAATACTAATACACTCCAGTATTATGTGTTTTCTTCGTGCCACCCCTGTAATGTACCTAATACTAATACACACCAGTTTTATGTGTTTTCTTTGTGCCACCCCTATAATGTATCTATAACTAATACACTCCAGTATTACGTGTTTTCTTCGTGCCACCCCTGTAATGTACCTAATACTAATACACTCCAGTATTATGTGTTTTGTTTGTGCCACCCCTGTAATGTACCTATAACTAATACACTCCAGTATAATGTGTTTTCTTCGTCCCACCCCTGTAATGTACCTAATACTAATACACTCCAGTATTATGTGTTTTCTTTGTGCCACCCCTGTAATGTACCTAAAACTAATACACACCAGTATTATGTGTTTTCTCCGTGCCATCCCTGTAATGTACCTAATACTAATACACTCCAGTATATGTGTTTTCTTCGTGCCATCCCTGTAATGTACCTAATACTAATACAC
Source organism: Mercenaria mercenaria (assembly GCF_021730395.1). NCBI lineage: Eukaryota > Metazoa > Mollusca > Bivalvia > Venerida > Veneridae > Mercenaria > Mercenaria mercenaria. The sequence continues at coordinate 39,577,020 of NC_069374.1, forward strand.
TCCAGCATTATGTGTTTCCTTCCTGCCATCCCTATAATGTACCTAATACTAATACACTCCAGCATTATGAGTTTCCTTCCTGCCATCGCTATAATGTACCTAATACTAATACACTCCAGCATTATGTGTTTCCTTCCTGCCATCCCTGTAATGTACCTAATACTAATACACTCCAGCATTATGTGTTTCCTTCCTGCCATCGCTACAATGTACCTAATACTAATACACTCCAGCATTATGTGCTTCCTTTGTGCCATCCCTGTAATGTATCTAATACTAATACACTCCAGCATTATGTGTTTCCTTCCTGCCATCCCTATAATGTACCTAATACTAATACACTCTAGTATTATGTGTTTTCTTTGTCCTATCCCTATAATGTACATAATAGTAATACACTCCAGTATATCATTTCTTTGTACCATCCCTATAATGTACCTTATACTAATACATTCCAGTATTATGTGTTTTCTTCATGCCATCCCTATAATGTACCTAATACTAATACACTCCAGTATAATGTGATTTCTTCATGCCACCCCTGTAATGTACCTTATACTAATACACTCCAGCATTATGTGTTTCCTTCGTGCCATCCCTGTAATGTACCTAATACTAATACACTCCAGTATTATGTGATTTCTTCGTGCCACCCCTGTAATGTACAAATAACTAATAAACTCCAGTATTATGTGTTTTCTTCATGCCATCCCTATAATGTACCTATAACTAATACACTCCAGTATTATGTGTTTTTTTCCGTGCCATCACTGTAATGTACCTAATACTAATACACTCCAGTATTATGTGATTTCTTCATGCCACCCCTGTAATGTACCTATAACTAATACACTCCAGTATTATGTGTTTTCTTCGTGCCAACCCTGTAATGTACCCAATACTAATACACACCAGTATTATGTGTTTTCATCGTGCCACCCCTATAATGTATCTATAACTAATACACTCCAGTATTACGTGTTTTCTTCGTGCCACCCCTGTAATGTACCTAATACATATACACTCCAGTATTATGTGCTTTGTTTGTGCCACCCCTGTAATGTACCTATAACTAATACACTCAAGTATAATGTGTTTTCTTCGTCCCACCCCTGTAATGTACCTAATACTAATACACTCCAGTATTATGTGTTTTCATTGTGCCACCCCTGTAATGTACCTATAACTAATACACTCCAGTATTATGTGTTTTCTCCGTGCCATCCCCGTAATGTACCTAATAGTAATACACTCCAGTATATGTGTTTTCTTCGTGCCATCCCTGTAATGTACCTAATACTAATACACACCAGCATTATGTGTTTCCTTCCTGCCATCCCAATAATGTACCTAATACTAATACACTCCAGCATTATGTGTTTCCTTCCTGCCATCCCTGTAATGTACCTAATACTAATACACTCCAGCATTATGTGTTTCCTTCCTGCCATCGCTATAATGTACCTAATACTAATACACTCCAGCATTATGTGTTTCCTTTGTGCCATCCCTGTAATGTATCTAATACTAATTCACTCCAGCATTATGTGTTTCCTTCCTGCCATCCCTATAATGTACCTAATACTAATACACACCAGCATTATGTGTTTTGTTTGTGCCATCCCTATAATGTACCTAATACTAATACACTCCAGTTTTATGTGTTTTGTTTGTGCCATCCCTATAATGTACCTAATACTAATACACTCCAGTATTATGTGTTTTCTTCGTCCCATCCCTATAATGTACATAATAGTAACACACTCCAGTATATCATTTCTTTGTACCATCCCTATAATGTACCTTATACTAATACACACCAGTATTATGTGATTTATTTGTGCCATCCCTATAATGTACCTAATACTAATACACTCCAGTATTATGTGTTTTCTTCGTCCCATCCCTATAATGTACATAATAGTAATACACTCCAGTATATCATTTCTTTGTACCATCCCTATAATGTACCTTATACTAATACACTCCAGTATTATGTGTTTTATTTGTGCCATCCCTATAATGTACCTAATACTAACACACTCCAGTATTATGTGATTTCTTCGTGCCACCCCTGTAATGTACCTTATACTAATACACTCCAGCATTATGTGTTTCCTTCGTGCCATCCATGTAATGTACCTGATACTAATACACTCCAGTATTATGTGATTTCTTCGTGCCACCCCTGTAATGTACCTATAACTAATACACTCCAGTATTATGTGTTTTCTTCATGCCATCACTATAATGTACCTATAACTAATACACTCCAGTATTACGTGTTTTTTTCTGTGCCATCCCTGTAATGTACCTAATACTAATACACTCCAGTATTATGTGATTTCTTCGTGCCACCCCTGTAATGTACCTATAACTAATACACTCCAGTATTATGTGTTTTCTTCGTGCCACCCATGTAATGTACCTAATACTAATACACATCGGTATTATGTGTTTTCTTCGTCCCACCCCTATAATGTATCTATAACTAATACACTCCAGTATTATGTGTTTTCTTCGTGCCACCCCTGTAATGTACCTAATACTAATACACTCCAGTATTATGTGTTTTGTTTGTGCCACCCCTGTAATGTACCTAATACTAATACACTCCAGTATTATGTGTTTTGTTTGTGCCACCCCTGTAATGTACCTATAACTAATACACTCCAGTATAATGTGTTTTCTTCGTCCCACCCCTGTAATGTACCTAATACTAATACACTCCAGTATTATGTGTTTTCTTTGTGCCACCCCTGTAATGTACCTATAACTAATACACTCCAGTATTATGTGTTTTCTCCATGCCATCCCTGTAATGTACCTAATACTAATACACTCCAGTATATGTGTTTTCTTCGTGCCATCCCTGTAATGTACCTAATACTAATACACACCAGCATTATGTGTTTCCTACCTGCCATCCCTATAATGTACCTAATACCAATACACTCCAGCATTATGTGTTTCCTTCCTGCCATCCCTATAATGTACCTAATACTAATACACTCCAGCATTATGTGTTTCCTTCCTGCCATCGCTATAATGTACCTAATACTAATACACTCCAGCATTATGTGTTTCCTTCCTGCCATCCCTGTAATGTACCTAATACTAATACACTCCAGCATTATGTGTTTCCTTCCTGCCATCGCTATAATGTACCTAATACTAATACACTCCAGCATTATGTGTTTCCTTTGTGCCATCCCTGTAATGTATCTAATACTAATACACTCCAGCATTATATGTTTCCTTCCTGCCATCCCTATAATGTACCTAATACTAATACACTCCAGCATTATGTGTTTTGTTTGTGCCATCCCTATAATGTACCTAATACTAATACACTCCAGTTTTATGTGTTTTGTTTGTGCCATCCCTATAATGTACCTAATACTAATACACTCCAGTATTATGTGTTGTCTTCGTCCCATCCCTATAATGTACATAATAGTAATACACTCCAGTATATCATTTCTTTGTACCATCCCTATAATGTACCTTATACTAATACACTCCAGTATTATGTGTTTTATTTCTGCCATCCCTATAATGTACCTAATACTAATACACTCCAGTTTTATGTGATTTCTTCGTGCCACCCCTGTAATGTACCTTATACTAATACACTCCAGTATTATGTGATTTCTTCGTGCCACCCCTGTAATGTACCTATAACTAATACACTCCAGTATTATGTGTTTTCTTCGTGCCATCCCTATAATGTACCTATAACTAATACACTCCAGTATTATGTGTTTTTTTCCGTGCCATCCCTGTAATGTACCTAATACTAATACACTCCAGTATTATGTGATTTCTTCGTGCCACCCCTGTAATGTACCTATAACTAATACACTCCAGTATTATGTGTTTTCTTCGTGCCACCCCTGTAATGTACCTAATACTAATACACACCAGTATTATGTGTTTTCTTCGTGCCACCCCTATAATGTATCTATAACTAATACACTCCAGTATTACGTGTTTTCTTCGTGCCACCCCTGTAATGTACCTAATACTAATACACTCCAGTATTATGTGTTTTGTTTGTGCCACCCCTGTAATGTACCTAATACTAATACACTCCAGTATTATGTGTTTTGTTTGTGCCACCCCTGTAATGTACCTATAACTAATACAGTCCAGTATTATGTGTTTTCTCCGTGCCATCCCTGTAATGTACCTAATACTAATACACTCCAGCATTATGTGTTTCCTTCCTGCCATCCCTATAATGTACCTAATACTAATACACTCCAGCATTATGTGTTTCCTTTGTGCCATCCCTGTAATGTACCTAATACTAATACACTCCAGCATTATGTGTTTCCTTCCTGTTCAGGCCCCTGTGACCTTGACCTTTAATGGAGTGACCCCAAAATCGATAGGGGTCATCTACTCTGCATGAGCAATCATCCTATGAAGTTTCAACATTCTGGGTTGTGTGGTTCTCAAGTTACTGACCGGAAATTGTTTTCAATGTTCAGGCCCCTGTGACCTTGACCTTTAATAGAGTGACCCCAAAATTAATTGGGGTCATTTACTCTGTATGTCCAATTATCCTATAAAGTTTTAACATTCTGGGTCAAGAGGTTCTCAAGTTATTGATCAGAAACGGTTTTCCATGTTCAGGCCCCTGTGACCTTGACCTTTAACAGAGTGAGCCCAAAATCGATAGGGTTCATCTACTCTGCATGACCAATCATCCTATGAAGTTTCAACATTCTGGGTCAAGTTGTTCTCAAGTTACTGACCGGAAATGTTTTTCAATGTTCAGGCCCCTGTGACCTTGACCTTTAACAGAATGACCCCAAAATCGATAGGGGTCATCTACTTTGCATGTACAATCATCCTATGAAGGTTCAACATTCTGTGTCAATTGGTACTCAAGTTATTGATTGGAAATGGTTTTCAATGTTCAGGCCCCTGTGACCTTGACCTTTAACAGAGTGACCCCAAAAACAATAGGGGTCATCTACTCTACATGACCAATCATCCTATGAAGTTTCAACATTCTGGGTCAAGTGGTTCTCTAGTTATTGATCGGAAATGGTTTTCCATGTTCAGGCCCCTGTGACCTTGACCTTTGACGGAGTGACCCAAAATCAATAGGGGTCATCTACTCTTCATGACCAATCATCCTATTAAGTTTCAACATTCTGGGTCAAGTGGTTTTCTAGTTATTGATCGGAAATGGTTTTCAATGTTCAGGCCCCTGTGACCTTGACCTTTGATGGAGTGACCCCAAAATCAATTGGGGTCATCTACTCTTCATGACCAATCATCCTATTAAGTTTCAACATTCTGGGTCAAGTGGTTCTCTAGTTATTGATCGGAAATGGTTTTCAATGTTCAGGCCCCTGTGACCTTGACCTTTGACAGAGTGACCCCAAAAACAATAGGGGTCGTCTACTCCAGCAGCCCTACAACCCTATGAAGTTTGAAGGTTCTAGGTCAAATGGTTCTCCAGTTATTGCTCGGAAATGAAGTGTGATGTACGGACGGACGGAAGGACGGACAGGGCAAAAACAATATGTCTCCCCCAGAGGGCCATAAATCAAAAGTGCCTGAGTTGATTTGGCTAGTTATCAAACTTGGCTAAGGTCTTATGGCCAAACACATTTTGTTCAAGTTTGGCGAAGATCGGATGAGAAATGTTCGACTTAGAGAGCGGACAAGAGTAAAAAGGCGGATTTTTCGGTAATTCAAGGGCCGTAACTCCAAAATGCCGGGACCGATTTGGCTAGTTATCAAACTTGGCCGAGGTCTCATGGTCAAACACATTTTGTTCAAGTTTGGTGAAGATCGGATGAGAAATGTTCGACTTAGAGTGCGGACAAGAGTAAAAAGGCCGATTTTTTTGATAATTCAAGGGCCGTAACTCCAAAATGCATGGACCGATTTGGCTAGTTATCGAACTTGGCCGAGGTCTCATGGTCAAACACATTTTGTTCAAGTTTGGTAAAGATGGATGAGAAATGTTCGACTTAGACTGCGGACAAGAGTAAAAGGCCGATTCTTGGTAATTCAAGGGCCATAACTCCAAGACGCCTGGACCAATTTGGCTAGTTTTCGAACTTGAACGAGGTTTTATGGTCAAACACATTTTGTTTAAGTTTGGTGGAAATCAGATGAGAAATGTTCGACTTAGAGTGCGGACAAGCTTTGTGACAGACAGACACACACACAGACTGGAGTAAATCAATATGTCTCCCACACCACTGTGTGGTGGGAGACATAATGATGTCTCTATATGGCTGCAAAAGCCAAAATAGCAAATTTTGGACCTTTAAGGGGCCATAACTCTGGAACCCATGATGGGATCTGGCCAGTTTTCGAAAGGAATTGAGATATCATGCCAGTATAACTTGTGTGCAAGTTTGATTAAAGTTGATTGCAAAATGTGGTCTCTATCGTGTTCACAAGCCAAAAATAGTAAATTTTGGCCCTTTAAGGGGCCATAACTCTTGAACCCATGATGGGATCTGGCCAGTTTTCCAAAGAAACAGGGATATTATGCCAATACAAGTTGTATGCAAGTTTGATTAAAATTGATTGCAAACTGTGGTCTCTATCGTGTTCACAAGAAATTGTGAACAGACAGACAGACGAACGGATGAAGGGCGATCATAAAAGCTCACCTTGTCACTACGTGACAGGTGAGCTAAAAACAGACAAACATTCTGACCAAGTCTCATGAAGTTCAGGCAGAAAATGCGGCCTTTTCAGTGTTACGAATCTCTTTCTATGATTTGACCAAGTGACCTAGAATTTGGCCTAAATAATCTGGTTTCAAACCTAATCTAGATTTCATACAGACAAAGATTCTGACAAAGTTTTATGACCTAGTTTTCAACCTCATGTAAACCAATTTTGACCTACTTTAAGAGCTCTGGTAACCAAGTTTTGACCCTGACCTATATTTCACAGAGACAAACATTCTGACAATTTTTTATAGGGATGGCAACGAATAGCAATTTTGGTATTCGAATATTCGGTCAACCTTTCGAACGAATATTCGAATATTCGGTCATCCAATGATCAACAAATCAACTCAAAATCTTATGAATTTATCGTACCCTTAGCGGCGATCTGCATTAATTCTACTTTCTTAACTTTACCCTTTATCTGAATATTGAGTAGATTCCACTATTTTTTTCTCCATACGAAACGCATTTATTATCAGGAGGATGATTCGTTTTATATGAAAATAATATTCATCACATCTGACTTGTTTTCAACACTTTTCGGCATTTTTCTTTACTCAACTACATCTTAAATCGACTTTGATTTAAATCTGAGTCATTAGTTAAAGTGCTTTCTGATGATTTTTAATTACATGCGGTTTGCACCTATCGAAAACAAGGCGATTTGTAACGGATTTACATCAATTGGGGACCAATAAAATTTCTAAAGGTAAGCAATTAGCGGTACTTACTACAGGGTACGATGTCATCACCATAGCGATGTACAATCTCGGCACGCTAATATACAAAGTGACACGTCTGACAGCGACAGAAGCCATTTTCGCGCGTATATGAAAGCGAATTTTTTAATTCGATAGACGAAAATACTGGTTCTTTCATTTGGTTTTTATTTATTTCTTGCGCCCTTATATTTTTTCGAATATTCGAATAGTGAAACGGTATTCAAATATTCGTGTCTTGACCGAATATTCGAATATTCGTTGCCATCCCTAATTTTTTATAAAGATCAAAATGGAAAATGTGGTCTCTAAGAGTGTTAACAAGGTTTTTCTATTATTTGACCTAGTGACCTAATTTTGCACCTCAAGTAAAACCAATTTTGAACTTAATCTAGATTTCATAGGGAAAAATGATTAGACCAAGTGACTTAGTTAAAGATCTCATCAGATAAATAAGTTTTAAATAAACATTAATTTCATAAAGACAAACATTCTGACAAAGTCTTAGGAAGATCAAGATGAGAATGTGGCATCTAGAGTGTTAACAAGTTTTTACTATGACCTGACCTAGTGACCTAGTTTGAAACCTCAAGTAATCCAGTTTCAACCTTGTGCTATATTTCATGGAGACACTGACACATTTTTATAAAGATCAAATGCAAAATGTGGCCACTACATTCTTAACAAGACTTTTCTATGATTTGACCTAATGATCTCCTTTCGACCTCAGGTAAACCAGTTTTGAACTTGTTCTAAATTTCACGGAGACAAACATCCTGACAAAGATTTATGATAAAACAAGAAGGCCAAGATGGCCCTAGGTCGCTCACCTGAGAAACACACCATAACACACCATAACAGTGTTGTAAACATGTTTGACCTAGTGATTTCATGGAAAAAAATGACCAATTATCATTAAAATTGGAGCAAAAATCTTGAGTATAAATAAGTATTTTCTTTGATTTGACCTGTGACCTAATTTTTGACCCCAGAGTACGAGACCCATATTCGAACTTGACCTAGATTTCATCAAGACTATCATTCGACCAAATTTCATGAAAATCAATTGAAAAATACAGCCTCTATCGCATACACGATGTTTTTCTTTGATTTGACCTAGTGACCTACTTTTTGATCCAAGATGATCCATTTTCATGCCTAGATTTCATTCAGGTTAGCATTTTGGACTTAATTTCAGGAAGATCAATTGAAAAATACAGCCTCTATTGCATATACAAGCTTTTCCTTTGATTTGACCTAGTGACCTACTTTTTGACCCTAGAGGACCCATATTCGAACTTGACCTAGATTTCATCAAGGCAATCATTCTGACAAAAATTCATGGAGATTAATTCAAAAATACAGCCTCTATCGCATACACAAGGTTTTTTTTTTTATTTGACCTAGTGACCTAGTTTTTGACCCCAGATGACCCGTTTTCGTACTCGGCCTAGATGTCATCAAGGTTATCATTCTGACCAAAATTCATAAAGATTAATGGAAAAATACAGCCAATATCGCATACACAAGGTTTTTCTTTGATTTGACCTAGTGACCTAGTTTTTGACCCAAGATGATCCATTTTCGAACTCAGCCTAGATTTCATCAAGGTAATCATTCTGACCAAATTTCATGAAGATTAACTGAAATATACAGCCTCTATCGCATACACAAGGTTTTTCTTTGATTTGACCTAGTGACCTAGTTTTAAATCCCAGATGACCCATTTTCGAACATGGCCTAGATTTCATCAAGGCTATCATTCTGACCAAAATTCATGAAGATTAATGGAAAAATACAGCCTCTATCGCATACACAAAGTTTGTTTTTTTATTTGACCTAGTGACCTAGTTTTTGACCCCAGATGACCCACTTTCAAACTTGGCCTAGATTTCATCAAAGTAATCATTCTGACCAAATTTCATAAAGATCAGTTAAAAAAAACAGTCTCTATCGCATACACAAGTGTTTTTTTTTTAATTGACCTAGTGACCTAGTTTTTGACCCCAGATGATCCATTTTCAAACTCGGCCTAGATTTCATCAAGGTAATCATTCTGACCAAAATTCATTAAGATTAATTGAACAAGAGGACCATGATGGTCCTGAATCGCTCACCTGTCCCAACATGACCCAGTTTTGAACTGAGTATGACGTCATTTTTTTCTATTATTTGACATAGTGACCTAGTTTTTGAGCTCATTTGACCCAGTTTTGAACCTGACCTAGATATCATCAAGATGAACATTCAGACCAACTTTCATACAGATCCCATGAAAAATATGGCCTCTAAGAGAGGTCACAAGGTGTTTTCATTATTTGACCTACTGATCTAGTTATTGAAGGCACGTGACCCAGTTTCAAATCTGACCTAGATATCATCAAGGTGACCATTCTGACCAATTTTCATAAAGATCCATTCAAAAGTATGGCCTCTAGAGAGGTCACAAGGTTTTTCTATTTTTAGACCTAATGACCTAGTTTTTGACTGCAGCTGACCCAGTTTCGAAACTGACCTAGATATCATCAATATGAACATTCAGACCAACTTTCATACAGATCCCATGAAAAATATGGCCTCTAGAGAGGTCACAAGGTTTTTCTATTATTTGACCTACTGACCTAGTTTTTGATGGCACATGACCCAGTATCGAAACTGACCTAGATATCATCAAGTTGAACATTCTGACCAATTTTCATGAAGATCTCATGAAAAATATGGCCTCTAGAGAGGTCGCAAGGTTTTTCTATTATTAGACCTACTGACCTAGTTTTTAACCACAGTTGACCCAGTTTCGAACTTGGCCTAGATATCATCAAGATGAACATTCAGACCAACCTTCATACAGATCCCATGAAAAATATGGCCTCTAGAGAGGTCACAAGGTTTTTTCTATTATTTGACCTACTGACCTAGTTATTGAGGCACGTGACCCAGTTTCGAATTCAACCTAGATATCATCAAGGTGAACATTCTGACCAATTTTCATGAAGATCCATTCGAAAGTATGACCTCCAGAGAGGTCAAAAGGTTTTTCTATTTTTAGACCTAATGACCTAGTTTTTGACCGCAGCTGACCCAGTTTCGAACTTGATCTAGATATCATCAAGATAAACATTCAGACCAACTTTAATACAGATCCCATGAAAAATATGGCCTCTAGAGAGGTCACAAGGTTTTTCTATTATTTGACCTACTGACCTAGTTTTTGAAGGCACGTGACCCAGTTTTGAACTTGACCTAGATATCGTCAAGGTAAACATTCTGACCAATTTTCATGAAGATCTTGTGAAAAATATGGCCTCTAGAGAGGTCACAAGGTTTTTCTATTTTTAGACCTACTGACCTAGTTTTTGACCGCACGTGACCCAGTTTCGAACTTGACCTAGATATCTTCAAGATGAACACTCTGACCAACTTTCATAAAGATCCCATGAAAAATGTGACCTCTAGAGAGGTCACAAGCAAAAGTTTACGCACGCACGCACGCACGGACTGACAGACGGACGCACGGACGGACGACGGACGCTGCACATTCACAAAAGCTCACACTGTCACTTTGTGACATGTGAGCTAAAAATACAGCCTCTATCGCATACACAAGGTTTTTGTTTGATTTGACCTAGTGACCTAGTTTTTGACCCCAGATGACCCACTTTCAAACTCGGCCTAGATTTCATCAAGATAATCATTCTGACCAATTTTCATGAAGATCTGCTGAAAAATACAGCCTCTATCGCATACACAAGCTAAATGTTGACAGACAGACGACAGATGACAGACTCCGGACATCGAGCGATCAGAAAAACTCACCTGAGCATTGATCAGGTGAGCTAAAAAGTAGAAAATGTGGCCTAAATTATCACACTGTAAAACAATGTGGCAGGGCAGATTGTTGTACGTTAGACTGGTCTTGTTAAACTAGCTATTTGACAACCCAAAGGAATATGTGCGAAAAAAATCATATGTACTGAAATGTGAGAACAAGAAGCCTTACATTTGTTCTTGACTTTTCTTGAGAATGTCTTCCATAAGTTTTCGGAGATCTGTTATAATGCTCTTCCCCCTGTTTGTATGCTGCTCAAACTTGGTGCGAACTGCAGACTTAGATATGCACTCCTGAAATACAATTTCAAACGGATCCTTATATTAACCATGATCTCATGTTCTCACCAGTCAACATAAGCTGAATCAACACTTCGCAACTAAATGGGCCAGCCATCTAGCCTTCCCATGTAAATGTTTTGGAAACTAGAAAATGCTTTTGTAAAAAAGCGCATGTCTCCCTCAATGCAAAGTCCTATAGGCAAGAAGTCAATAGGGGTCAGGAGCGAAAGTCAAAGAGACACTGATGGTTGGCTGCAATAGGGATCATCTACTTGGCATGTCCAGTCATCCCGCTAAATTTCAACACTCTTGGCCTAGTGGTTCTCAAGTCACTGTTCAGGCTCCTGTGACCTTGACCTTTGATCAAATGACCTCAAAATAAATAGGGGTCATCTACTCTGCATGTCCAATCATCCTATTAAGTTTCAACATTGTAGGTCAAGTGATTCTCAAGTTATTTCCAAAAAATGATTTTACATGAACAGGCCACTGTGACCTTGACCTTTAATAGACTGACCCCAAAATCAATAGGGGTCATCTACTCTGCATGTTCAATCATCCTATGAAGGTTCAACATTCTGGGTCAAGTGGTTCTCAAGTTATTGATCGGAACTGGTTATCAATGTTCAGGCCCCTGTGACCTTGACCTTTCACAGAGTGACCCCAAAAACAATAGGGGTCATTTATTCTGAAGGAACAATCATCCTATGAAGTTTCAACATTCTGGGTCGAGAGGTTCTCAAGTTATTGATTGGAAATGGTTTTCCATGTTCAGGCCCCTGTGGCCTTGACCTTTAACAAGTGACCCTAAAATCGTTAGGGGTCATCTACTCTGCATGACCAATCATCCTATGAAGTTTCATCATTCTGGGTCAAGTGGTTCTCAAGTTACTGACCGGAAATGGTTTTCAATGTTCAGGCCCCTGTGACCTTGACCTTTCACAGAGTGACCCCAAAATCGTTAGGGGTCATCTACTCTGCATGACCAATCATCCTATTAAGTTTCAACATTCTGGGTCAAGTGGTTCTCTAGTTACTGACCGGAAATGGTTTTCAATGTTCAGGCCCCTGTGACCTTGACCTTTGACGGAGTGACCCCAAAATCAATAGGGGTCATCTACTCTTCATGACCAATCATCCTATGAAGTTTCAACATTCTGGGTCAGGTGGTTCTCTAGTTATTGATCGGAAATGGTTTTCAATGTTCAGGCCCCTGTGACCTTGACCTTTGACGGAGTGACACCAAGATCAATAAGGGTCATCTACTCTTCATGACCAATCATCCTATGAAGTTTCAACATTCTGGGTCAAGTGGTTCTCTAGTTATTGATCGGAAATGGTTTTCAATGGTCAGGCCCCTGTGACCTTGACCTTTGACGGAGTGACCCCAAAAACAATAGGGGTCGTCTACTCCAGCAGCCCTACAACCCTATGAAGTTTGAAGGTTCTAGGTCAAATGGTTCTCCAGTTATTGCTCGGAAATGAAGTGTGACGTACGGACAGACGGACGGAAGGACGGACGGAAGGAAGGACCGACGGACGGACAGGGCAAAAACAATATGTCTCCTAGGGGAGACATAACAAGAACCAGTTCACATCAGAGAAGCTTTATTTTCACTGATGAAAGATACAAATGTAACAGCTGCACAATGACTTCACTATTCAGACTCCCTGGCTGAGACAGTTCCAGTTTTTCATAAAATTTAACATCAACAAGAGCTGTCACTAATGGTGACAAATGCCCCCGCAGCGCCTTGACCTTTGACCTTGTGACCCCAAAGTCAGTAGGGGTCGTCTACTCAATAAGTACTATCAGCATGTGAAGTTTGAAGGTCCTGGGTGCAGTGGTTCGCGAGTAAAGTGCCTTCATGCAAAAAGTTAACGTTGTGACGAACGAACTAACGAACTAACGGACGACAGTTGAAAACTAATATGCCTCCGTTTGGGGGCATAAAAATAAAATAAGCAAAGGATGTACAAACCACAGATGGGTCCCATATACATATATGAAGGCGCCACAAAATAAAGCTATGGCAACACTCATATTATTTTTGTCAGAAACAATGTTCATTACGGTTTTCAGTAGGGGTGTGTATCGACTGGAATGGTTGATATTCATATCAATTTCTAAAATTTTGCAGACAACATGTTAGCCAGCTTATGTTTATGATACAATTATCTAAATAAAACATGCACTAATTACAACCAATCAATTATTGCTGGGTGACAAATAGGTATATCCCAGCCAATTGTTTTATTGCCTCAATTAATGAAACTGAAATAAAACTTATCCGATCTCCAAAAGTAACAAGTGGCCGAGTATTGCAGTGAAAATACAGAAGTTCCTTACTGGTATAAAAACTTTGTTAGTGTTTGTCCCTTGTGGTTGTTGGAAATATGTCCCTTGTGGTTGTTGGCAATAGTGTTAAGACTAACAAGTGAGTGAAGTATTGCCATGCAATACAAAGTCCCCTACTGGAAGGCACCTAATTTTCTCTAATGCAGTATAACATAATGAACTGATATCTGTCAATGATGTATAAACAATATTGTACTACATATACAATATGTTATAACAACACACTTGGATTAAAATGTGCATATATAAAAACCCACAGTTGTTTTCATATTGAATTTTTTTGGCTGATTATTAAAATGTTATCATGTAAGTTATTTATAGTAACAACAAAGGGAAATTAATCTTAATAAAGAAAAAAAAAAAAAAAAAAATCTATATAATATAAGTCCATAAGAAACTCTTTACCAGGTAGAGATAGGTCAAAATACACCTAAAAATTGGATGTAACATGCATGCTGTACCACAGAAAAGTGGTCTCGATTTTTCTCTACCGCCAGTAATAAAAAAGTTACAATAAAATCTATAAAATCTATTTATAGTAACAACAAAGGGACGTAATTCTAAAAACTAGGGTGCCTCATGGTGGTGAACATCTGGTCCAAGTTACATTAAATCCCTCCATGCATGAAGAAGAAATGTTCCATACAAAGTCATTCTTGAATTTGACCTTTGACCTCTAAATATGACCTTGACCTTAGACCTAGGGACCTGGTTCTTGCGCATGACATGTTGTCTCATCCAGGGGAATATTTGTGCCAACTGATATCTAAATCCTGCTTTGCATGACAAAGTTACAGACTGGACAGGAAAAAAATCCTCTTGACCTTTGATCTCAAAGTGTGACCTTGACCTTTAAGCTAGGGTACTGGGTGTTGCACATGACACGTTGTCTCATCATGAGAAACATTTATGCCAACTAATATTGTAATCCCTTGATGGATGACAGAGTTCTGGATCGGACAGGGAAAAAACCCTACTGACATTTGACCTCCAATTGTGACCTTGACCTTTGAGCTAAGGGTCTGGGCTTTGTGCACGAATGTTGTCTCATCATGGGAAACATTTGTGCCAAGTAATATTAAAATCCCTTTCATGGATGGCAGAGTTATGGACGGGACAGGAAAAAAACTCTGTTGACCTTTGACCCCCAATTGTGACCTTGACCTTTGAGCTAGGGGTCCGAAATTTGTGCATGACACATCGTCTCATCATAGGGAACACTTGTGCTAAGTGATATTAAAATCCCTTAATGAATGTCAGAGTTATGGACCGGACACGAAACAGACCCTGTTCATGCTATGTTAACATTTGACTGCTAAGTGTGACCTTGACCTTTGAGCTAGGGTTCTGAAAGTTGTGCATGACACATCGTCTTATTATGAGGTACATTTGTGCCAAGTAATATTAAAATCCCTTCATAGATTGGAGAGTTATGGACCGGACAGGAAAAAAGCCTTGTTGACCTTTGACCTCCAATTGTGACCTTGAACTTTAAGCTAGGGGTCCAGGTTTTGCGCATGACATGTTGTCTCCTCATGGGGAACATTTGTGCCAAGTAATATTAAAATCTCTACATGGATGGGAGAGTTATGGACCGGACAGGAAAAAAGCCCTGTTGACCTTTGACCTCCAATTGTGACCTTGACCTTTGAGCTAGGGGTCTGGGATTTGCGCATGACACATCACCTCATCATGGGGAACATTTGTGCCAAGTAAAACTAAAATCCCTTCAAGGATGGGAGAGTTGTGGACCGGACAGGAAAAAAGCCCTGTTGACCTTTGACCTCCAATTGTGACCTTGACCTTTGAGCTAGGGGTTCGGGTTTTGCGCATGACACGTCGTCTCATCATGGGGAACATTTGTGCCAAGTAATATTAAAATCCCTTCATGGATGACAGAGTTATGGACCGGACACGAAATTGCGGACGGACGGATGGAATGACAGAAAAGTGCATTCCTATAGTCCCCGAAACTGGTTTTCAACCAGTAGGGGACTAAAAAGCTTCAAGGCATTTAGGAACTACGAAACAAAAACTATTTTTACTTGAATTTCAAAAGTGACCTTGACCTACAAGCATAGATCATTTACACGACAAATTGTCTCATTATTGGGAACACTTGTGTGCAGTATTAAGATAATTCATCAATACTCATAAAAGTTATGGAGTGGAAACAAATTTTTACTTGACCTTCAATAGTGACCTTGACCTTTGACTGGCAACCATGGGTCATGTGTGCAACAAATTGTCTAATCATGGGAAACATTTCTGTGTAATAATAAAAAGATCATTAAATGCAATTAAAAGTTATGGGGCAGAAACAAATATTCACATGACCTTAAACAGTGACCTTGACCTTTAACTGACAGGCATAGATCATGTGTTGACACACTGTCTCATCATTGGAAATGTTTGTGTGTACCACTAAGATAATCCATCAATGCATATAAAAGTTATGGAGCAGAAACAATTTTCACACCTTCACTAGTGACCTTGACCTCTAACCTACAAGCATAAGTCATGTAAATGCAAGATTGCAGGATCAAGATTTGGAGATAGAAAGATGAATGGATGGATGGACAAACAGATGGACGGGCGGAGGGCATTCCTATAGTCCCCTCCAGTGAACCAGTAGGGGACTAATAAACAGAAATAAAAATTAATATACATTGTATTTTTCAACAAGAGGGCCATGATAATCGCTCACCTGAGTTTAGTTGCTTGCTTGAAAAAATTTCATTGTTCAAGCTTCAAAAACAACAAGAGGGCCATGATGGCCCTATTTATCGCTCACCAGAGTTGATCTGGCCTACTGACCTAGTTTTTGAACCCACATGACCAAGAGTTGAACTTGACCTTAAGATCATCAAGACAAACATTCTGACTAAATTTCATAAAGATTTGGTTACAACTGTGGCCTCTAGAGTGTTTACAAGCTTTTCCTTTGATTTGACCGGTGACCTAGTTTTTTACCCAACATGACCCAGATTCGTACTTGACCTATAGATTATCAAAACAAACATTCTGACTAATTCTCATGAGTTTCAAACTTAAATTGTGGTCTATAGTGTTGAAAAGATTTTCCTTTGATCTGGCCTAGTGACCTAGTTTTTGACCCCATATGACCCAGATTCAAACTTGACCTAGAAATGATTAAGACAAACATTCTGACCCAGTCTCATAAAGATTGAGTCACAAATGTGGCCTCTAAAGTGTTCACAAGCTTTTCCTTAGATTTGACCTACTGACCTAGTTTTTGACCCCACATGACCCAGATTCAAACTTTGCCTAGAGATCATCAAGCCAAACTTTTTGATTAAGTTTCATAAATATTGGATCACAACTGTGGCCTCTAGGGTGTTCACAAGCTTTTCCTTTGATTTGACCTACTGACCTAGTTTTTAATCCAACATGACCCAGTTTTGAACTTGACCTAGAGATCATCAATACTAACATTCCGATCAAGTTTCATAAAGACTGGGGCACAAATGTGGTCTCTAGAGTGTTCACAAGCTTTTCCTTTGATTTGACCTACTGACCTAGTTTTTGACCCCACATGACCCAGTTTCGATCTTGACCTAGAGATCATCAAGACTAACATTCTGATCATGTTTCATAAAGATTGGGTCAAAAATGTGGCCTCTCGAGTGTTTACAAGCTTTTCCTTTGATCTGACATACTGACCTAGTTTTTGACCCCACATGACCCAGTTTCTAACCTGACCTAGAGATCATCAAGACTAACATTCTGACAAAGTTTCATAAAGATTGGGTCACAAATGTGGCCTCTAGAGTGTTCACAAGGCAAATGTTGACACACGACGGATGCGGATGGACGCCGGACAATGACCGGTCACAATAGCTCACCTTGAGCACTTCGTGCTCTGGTGAGCTAAAGAAGTAGGTGAGTAGGTCATGGTAAAGATATTTCAAGACAACTACTGAAATCTGTATGAAAAATTATACAGGTTGTGCAAATCTCTTTGCTGTTGCTTCAAAAACAAGAAAGTAGGTCAGTAGGTCAGAGTTAAGAACATTAAAGATGTGTTTTGAAATCTGTATCATAAATTTTGCAGGTTCAAATTTCAATACTGTAACTTCAAAAACAAAAAGGTAGGTAAGCAGGCCACAAATAAGACTATCCAAGATGAGTATTGAAATTTGTATCAAAAATTATACAAGTGGTCTAAATTACTTTGATGTAACTTCAAATACAAGAAAGTAGGTCAATAGGTCAAGATTAAGACTACTAAAGATGAGCATTGGAATATGTAGCTTGAGAAATGTGAAAGTAGGTCACTAGATCAATTTCAAGGTCAAAATTCATTTCTGTACACAAAACTAAGCATGTGCTTGCTTCAAATTTGAAGGCTGTAGCCTGAGAAATGTGAAAGTAGGTACTAGGTAGAAATCAAGGTCAAATTTCAATTCAGAACACAAAACTATGCATGTGGTCCAAATTTGAAGCTGTAGCTTGAGAAATGTGAAAGTATGTCACTAGGTCAACCTCAAGGTCAAAGTTCATTTCGGTACACAAAACTATGCATGTGTTCCAAATTTGAAGGCTGTAGCTTAAGAATTGTGAAAGTAGGTCACTAGGTCAAAGTCAAGGTAAAATTTCATTTCGGAACACAAAACTATACATTTGGTCCAAATTTGAAGCCTGTACCTTCAAAAATGTGAAAGTAGGTCACTAGGTCAATGTCAAGGTCAAAGTTTATTTCTGTACACAATTCTATGCATGTAGTCCAAATTTGAAGACTGTAGCCTGAGAAATGTGAAAGTAGGTAATTAGGTCAAAATCAAAGTCAAATTTCATTTCGGAACACAAAACTATGCATGTGGTCCAAATTAAATGTGAAGGTAGATTACTAGGTCAATGTCAAGGTCAAAGTTTATTTCGGTACACAAACCTATGCATGTGATCCAAATTTGAAGGCTGTAGCTACAGAAATGTGAAAGTAGGTCACTAGGTCAAGATCAAGATCAACTCATGTCAAGGTTCATCTAGCCACTCAAAACTATACATAAGGTCCAAATTTGAATGTTGTAGGTTATGACAAGAAGATTTTTAAAGTTTTTCCCTATATAAGTCTATATAATTAAACCACGTGACCCCCGGGGCGGGGCCATATTTGACCCTAGGGAAATATTTTGACAATCTTGGTAAATGACCGCTAGATGATGCTACATACCAAATATCAAAGTCCTAGGCCCTGTGGTTTTGGACAAGAAGATTTTCAAAGTTTTTCCCTATATAAATCTATGTAAATTATAAAAATAAACAAGCAAATTCAATGAATTGGTATCCCCCCACCGAAAGGGTTTGTGGTGAGGAATGGCAAAAAATATACCCGGCAAAAAGTTAAGGATGTTACTAAATAGCAAATACAGTCTAACTTGTCTTAAGCAGCCAGCCAGGGGAAGCAGACAATTTGGCCACTTAAGCCAGGTGACCGCTGATCCAAGGTGCAGCCAGTATATGTATTTTTTAGACTTCTGACCAGTTTAGCCTTTAGGCCCATTTCTTTTTCGGTTTTCTATTATTATTTTACCAGGATACATTGACGTGCATTTGCCTTCGCAATACGAATGGTCTTCTTAGCAATCTAAAACTCTGGCGTGTTTTGTTTTAAACAAAAATTGTAACAGACAATTTTCAACTTCAAAACAAGTTTGTTTACAATTTTCCCCATTTTGGTAAGGGAAGCTACTCTCCGCACTTAAATCTAAGGTTGCCGTTACGTTCCATAAAAGATCGAGTGGTTTATACTTCTTTCAAACACAATAAATTTCGTATAAATTTAATAGTATTTTGACGACAGAAATATAAAAAAAATCACAAATATTATGCTACTAATTAGATATAGAGTATTATCTTTACCGAGATCAAACTGTGTACAACAAAATTGACATGAGGTGACACGCTAATTGCCGATAATTACTGGCCATTTGATCGTAACAAAAAGGGGATCACACCTTTGGTTATCAGTTTTAATTGAGAAGCTCATGTCATTTTGTCGTTTTTGTGGGGGGTTGGGAGGGGGAGGGGATGTGACCAAGGCAAAGTGGTGACCAGGTGTGGGTACACAACTTCACATGTTTATAAAAAATGTTCATGGAAAAGAATGAAAGAAGTTTAATGAAATTCTACCAATTGGTTGGTTTGTTAAGTACAAATCTGTAGATTTTTAAACAATTAAAGGGCAATAACTCTAAGGGAAACTGAATCCAAAAAAAACAAGAGGGCCATCATGGCCCTATATTGCTCACCTGTTATCATTGCACTTGAGGACAAGAAGGCCCTCAGAAAAAATATCTTAAGTACAAAGGACAGGAACAACAAAGGGAAGAAATTTAACCAAAAAGAAAAACAAAATTTTTACAAGGTATAGATATGTCAAAATACACCTAAAAATTGGAGGTACTATCCATGTTGTACCACAGAAAAGTGGTCTTGGTTTTTCCCTACGGCCAATAATAAAAAAGTTACTAAAAATAAGCTATTTATAGTAACGTAAAAGGGAAGTAATTAAAAAAAAAAATGTAAGTGAACAAAAGAAGGATCTGCCAAATAAATCTGTTGACATAAATGAAATTTCAGATCAGTATCTTCATTAGTTACGGAGATATACCCATTTTAATTTGAAATAAAGGGAGGTAATTTGACATAAATCAGTCCATAGTTATCTACCCTGATTGTCTCAGTCCAACTAATAACAATAATGAAATTTCAAATTAGTCCTATAAGTACTTACTGATATAAATCCATTTTGATGACAATCAGGGGAGGTAATCAGATATAAAATAACTCAGGAACCTACAATTGGATCTGATTTGTCATGGAATCCAAGATTTATTGTTGCTGAAGATAATTTGGAAGTTTGTATCAAATTAAACCATAAATGAAGTCTCTATATGGCTGCAAAAGCCAAAATAGCCAATTTTGGACCTTTAAGGGGCCATAACTCTGGAACCCATGATACAATCTGGCCAATTCAAGAAAGGAACCAAGATCTTGTGGTGATACAAGCTGTATGCCAGTTTGGTTAAAATCAAATCATAAATGAAGCTGCTATTGTGCAGACAAGGTCAAAATAGCTAATTTTGGCCCTTTCAGGGGCCATAACTCTGGAATCCATAAGGGAATCTGGCCAGTTCAAGAAAGGAACCAAGATCTTATGGTGATACAAGTTGTGTGCCAGTTTGGTAAAAATCAAATCATAAATAAAGCTGCTATTGTGCAGACAAGGTCAAAATAGCTAATTTTGGCCCTTTCAGGGGCCATAACTCTGGAACCCATAATGGGATCTGGCCAGTTCAAGAAAGGAACCGTGATCTTATGGTGATACAAGTTGTGTGCAAGTTTGGTTAAAATAAAATCATAAATGAAACCGCTATCGTGCAGACAAGAAATTGTTGATGCACGCACGGACGGACGGACTGACGACGGACGAAGGGTGATCACAAAAGCTCACCTTGTCACTATGTGACAGGTGAGCTAATAAAATTGACAGGCATCATCGCAGTATGTTGGTTCATGTTTATTTCAAGTTTTATGAAATTCTACCTGCTGGATACTGAGAAATAGCTGCGGACGGACATTTTTGGGCATTTTTCAGTAAATAAAGGGCAATAACTCTAAGGGAAATTGACCAATCCAAAAAAAACTTGACGGGCATCATCGTAGTATGTTGGTTCATGTTAATTTCAAGTTTCATGAAATTCTACCTGCCAGTTACTGAGAAATAGCTGTGGACGGACGGACTGACGGACGGAAAATGCCATTTCAATACCCTCTCCCGATTTCATCGGCGGGGGATAACAAAGGGCCATAACTCACTCAAAAATTGTTGAACCAGTCTGATTTTCAGGGAGACACAACTAGGGTACCAATACATCATTCTAACAAAGTTTGGTCAAAATCTCCCCGGAAGTTTCTGAGGAGATGCGATAACGAGAAATTGTTAACGGACAGAAGGACGACGGACCACGGACGCAGAGTGATTTGAATAGCCCACCATCTGATGATGGTGGGCTAAAAACAAGAAAGTAGGTCAGTAGGTTATGATTAAGACTATTCAAGATATGTATTTAAATCTGTATCAAAAATTATACATGTGCTCCAAATTTCTATGTTGTAACTTAAAAAACAAGAAAGTCAATTCAAGATAAATATTGAAATCTGTATCAAACATTATATTTGTGGTGCAAAAATTTCTATACCACTGCTTCAAAACAAGCAGTAACGCCTGACGGCGTTTTGGCCGGGTTCTCCGAATTAGGTGACAATGAGTTAAGTTCTAATAAAAGCATACAATAAATAACCCCCAAATTAATAAGCAATATTGAAGGAAAAAGGGAAAAGAAGAAATGGACAGGTAGAAAATGGAATTAAAGAAATAAATTGGTGTAAAAAAATCAAAGTAAGAAAAACACCATTTTCAATGTTTATATCCCTGTGACCTTGACCTTTGACCCCAAAATCAGTAGGGGTCATGTACACATCAAGACCAACATACCTATGAAGTTTCAAGATCCTAGGTGAAACACTTGTCCAGATATTGAGCGGAAAAAATTTCAATGTTTAGATCACTGTGACCTTGATCTTTGACCTAGTGACCCTGAAATCGATGGGCTTCAAGTACACATTAAGACCAACATACCTATGAAGTTTCAAGGTCCTAGGTGAAACACTTGTCCAGATATTGAGTGGAAACCATTTTCAATGTTCAGGTCCCTGTGACCTTAACCTTTCACCCAGTGAACCCATTCTCATTTTGGACCAACTAGGGTAACAGGGTATCATTCTGACCAAGTTTCTTTAAGTTTGGATCAACAGTTGTTGAGAAAAATGAATAACAAAAAAGGTAAACATGAGACTCATTATTCCATCCATCCGCCTATCCACCCGGACGGATCTAATCTGCAAGACCAGATTTTTCAAAGATATTGAGCAGAAACCATTTTCAATGTTCAGGTCCCTGTGACCTTGACCTCTGACCCAGTGACCCCATTCTCACTTTGGTCCAACTAGGGTAATAGGGGATCATTCTGACCAAGTTTCTTGAAGTTTGGATAAGTAGTTGTTGAGACAAATGAATGAACAAAAAGGTGAGTATGAGACTTATTGTGACCTTGACCTTTGGCCCAGTGACCCCAAAGTCAATAGGGGTCATGTACACATCAAGGCCAATATACCTTTGAAGTTTCAAGGTCCTAGGTGAAACACATGTCCAGATATTGTGCGGAAACCATTTTCAATGATCAGGTCCCTGTGACCTTGACCTTTCATCCAGTGACCCCATTCTCATTTTGGACAAACTAGGGTAATAGGGGATCATTCTGACCAAGTTTCTTGAAGTTTGGATAAGTAGTTGTTGAGACAAATGAATGAACAAAAAGGTGAACATGAGACTTATTGTGACCTTGACCTTTGGCCCAGTGACCCCGAAATCAATAGGGGTCATGTACACATCAAGGCCAATATACCTATGAAGTTTCAAGGTCCTAGGTGAAACACATGTCCAGATATTGTGCGGAAACCATTTTCAATGATCAGGTCCCTGTGACCTTTCACCCAGTGAACCCATTCTCATTTTGGACCAACTAGGGTAATAGGGTATCATTCTGACCAAGTTTCTGTAAGTTTGGATCAAGAGTTGTTGAGAAAAATGAATAACAAAAAAGGTAAATGTGAGACTCATTATTCCATCCATCCGCCTATCCACCCGGACAGTTCTAATCTACAAGCCAGATTTTTCAAAGATATTGAGCAGAAACCATTTTCAATGTTCAGGTTCCTGTGACCTTGACCTCTGACCCAGTGACCCCATTCTCACTTTGGTCCAACTAGGGTAATAGGGGATCATTCTGACCAAGTTTCTTGAAGTTTGGACAAGTAGTTGTTGAGACAAATGAATGAACAAAAAGGTGAACATGAGACTTATTGTGACCTTGACCTTTGGCCCAGTGACCCCAAAATCAATAAAGGTCATGAACATATCAAGACTAACATACCTATGTAGTTTCAAGGTCCTGGGTGAAATACTTGTCCAGATATTGAGCGGAAACCATTTTCAATGTTCAGGTCTCTGTGACCTTGATCTTTTACCCAGTGACCCCACTCTCACTTTGGACCAACTAGAGTAATAGAGGATCATTCTGACAAAGTTTCTTGAAGTTTAGATTGGTAGTTGTTGAGAAAAATGAATGAACAAAAAAGTTAACATGAGACTCATTATTCCATCCATCCGCCAGCCCGCCCATCCGCCCGGACAGACCTAATCTACAAGCCGGATTTTTCTTCGAAAACTCAGCCAACAACAAATAAGTCGACAATCCAGGAGTGACCTATATTGACCTCTGGGTCATGATCTGAACAATCTTGTTAGAGAACCACTATAGTATGCCACATATCAAATATCTAAGCTCTGGGCCTTATGGTTTCAGAAAAGAATTTTTTTAAAGGTTTTTCCCTGTATATAAAAGCCCATGTAAACACTGTTGAACCTGGGGTGAAGTCAATTTTGACCCCAGGGTCATGATTTAAACAAACTTGATATCTGACCTCTAGGCAATACTAAACTAGAGATGCTTTTGAGAAAAGCTCATGTCTCCCACAACTGCCCCTATGAAAAATGTTAGTTTCTCTAGATGTTTTAGACGAGTGGATCCAATTAGATGGTCTGGATGAGTGGATCCAATCAGTAATTCAAGGGCCATAAATCAAAAGTGCCTGGGCAGATTTGGCTAGTTATCGAACTTGGGTAAGGTCTTATGGCCAAACACATTTTGTTCAAGTTTGGTGAAGATCGGATGAGAAATGTTCGACTTAGAGAGCGGACAGGAGTAAACAGATGGATTTTTTCGGTAATTCAAGGGCCGTAACTCTAAAATGCCTGGACCAATTTGGCTAGTTATCGGACTTGGCCGAGGTCTCATGGTCAAACACATTCTGTTCAAGTTTGGTGAAGATCGGATGAGAAATGTTCGACTTAGAGTGCGGACAAGAGTAAAAAGGCCGATTTTTCGATAATTCAAGGGCCGTAACTCCAAAATGC
The DNA here is from genome assembly GCF_021730395.1 of Mercenaria mercenaria. NCBI lineage: Eukaryota > Metazoa > Mollusca > Bivalvia > Venerida > Veneridae > Mercenaria > Mercenaria mercenaria. The sequence continues at coordinate 39,601,983 of NC_069374.1, forward strand.
CGATTTGGCTAGTTATCAAACTTGGCCGAGGTCTCATGGTCAAACACATTTTGTTCAAGTTTGGTGAAGATCGGATGAGAAATGTTTGATTAAGAGTGCGGACATGAATAAAAAGGCCAATTTTTCAATAATTCAAGGGCCGTAACTCCAAAATGCCTGGACCGATTTGGCTAGTTATCGAACTTGGCCGAGGTCTCATGGTCAAACACATTTTGTTTAAGTTTGGTGAAGATTGGATGAGAAATATTCGAATTAGAGTGCGGACAAGAGTAAAAAGACTGATTTTTGGTAATTCAAGGGCAATAACTCCAAGACGCCTGGACCAATTTGGCTAGTTATCGAACTTGGCCGAGGTCTTATGGTCAAACACATTTTGTTCAAGTTTGGTGAAAATCGGATGAGAAATGTTCGACTTAGAGTGCAGACAAGCTTTGTGACAGACAGACAGACACAGACACACACACACACACACACACACACACACACACAGACTGGAGTAAATCAATATGTCTCCCGCACCACTGTGTGGTGGGAGACATAATACCAGGTATATAAGGCCTGGGCCTTATGGTTCTGGACAAGAAATATTTTAAAGATTTTTCCTATATATGACAATGTAAAACAAGGGACACTCCAAGTCAGGCGTGGCATATATTGACCCGAGTGTCATAATTTGAATAATCTTGGTAGTGAACCACTAGAGCATGCGACATACTAAATATCTAAGCTCTGGGCCTTATTTTTTTAAAGGTTTTCCCCTGTACAAGTCTATTTTAACCATGTGCACCCCCCACCCCCCACTCAGTTGGGGAATGACCCTAGGGGGATCATTTGAACGACCTTTGTAGAGGACCACTAGATGATGCTACATACCAAATATTAAAGCTGTAGGCCCTGTGGCTTTGAACAGAGGATTTTCAAAGTTTTTCCAATATAAGTCTATATAAACCATGTGACCCCCAGGGCAGGGCCATATTTGACCATAGGGGGTAATTTGATCAAACTTGGTAGAAGACCATTAGATGATGGTATGTACCAAATATCAAAGCCATAGGCCCTGTGGTTTTGGAAAAGAAGATTTTTAAAGTTTTTCCTTTCAGTTGCCATGGCAACCAGAGTTCTGTATGGAATTCTTTGAACAAATTTTTAAAGAAGAACATCCCTGCGATGTTTCATCAAAACTGACCTGTTGGTTTAGGAGGAAATGTTGTTTAAAGGAAAATATTGAGGATGACGGACGCTGCCGGACAACCACAATAGCTCACCATTAAGCACATCATGCCCAAGTAAGCAAATAAGTAAACTAGGTCACCTGTGCTCGCAGGATGGAAAATCACCAGTGTGACATTGTGATTTCATCAGAAATTTGTAGGGAAATTTCCGTCAGTCATGAATAAAAATAAATAACCAATGAACAAGAGTGCCAGACTGTCACAAAATACGCTCATCATCGAACTTGACCTAATTCAAGGGCCATAATCTAAAAGTGCCTCAGGCAATTCGGCTGGTTATCGAACTTGGCCGAGATATTATGCCCACAAACACTGTCAGCAAGTTTGGTGAAGATCGGATGAAAACTGTTTGACTTAGATAGCAGACAAGGCTAAATTCGCTCTTTTTCAAGTAATTCATGGGCCATAATCCAAGAGTGCCTAGGGGGATTTGACTGGTTATCGAACTTGGCCGAGATATTATGCCCACAAACATTGTCAGCAAGTTTGGTGAAGATCGGATGAAAACTGACTTAAAGAGCGGACAAGGCTGAATTTGCAGTTTTTCGAGTAATTCAAGGGCCATAATCCAAGAGTGCCTGGGGCGATTTGACTGGTTATCGAACTTGGCCGAGATATTATGCCCACAAACATTGTCAGCAACAAAGCGGACATGCTTTGGATGCCAACCTCCTGACCGCCATGCGTGTTCACATAATACGCCCCGCTCTTTCAGAGATGGGCATATAAAAATGGGTTTCTTAAATGCGTGCTGCATTTACAAATGACGCGTCATGTTTGTCGGCGGGTGCTTTTGAAGCTAGCAGTCATAATCTTGTGTATTACACAGAGTAAAAAACTCCCACAGGCAGAATTCCAACAATGAGTTCAACTTGCATAATTACACTGAAATGATGGTCAGAAAAGGTAAAATCTATATCACATCCCTTAAGTAGGGGCATAAAAACAAATAATATATGAGTAGCTCACCTCAAAAACTCTTTCAAAGTTTGCAAAGGTAAACAACCTTTCCTGGAAGCCTTCTTGTAACACACCAGCTGAAAAAAGTGAAAAATAGAAAGGGTGTGATTTCAGTAACTGGAGATGACATAAATCTGTTAACATCATAATAACAAGAGGGCCATCATGGCCCTATATCGCTCACCTGTTATCATTGCACTTAAGGACAAGAAGGTCAAAAAATCATAATCAAGATCAATCAAAAGAATTATGAGAAAATACAGTTAAAATTTTCTTAAAGTTACTTCAAATAAAATTATTTTCAAATCAGGCCAGTAGTTTCATACAAGAAGTTTTCTGTATAGCCATATGGGAAAATGAGCCCCTCCCTAAGGCAGCCACTTTTTCAATGAATCAAAATTATTTGAAGGAATTTGTGTAAAATTATTCTGAAAACAGACCAGCAGTTTCTGATAAAAAGATTTTCAAAGTTCTATATAGGCATAAAATTATATGGAAAATAAGCAAAACCCCTTGGGGCCATGTTTTTCGCTGAATCAAAATTATTTTAAGGAATAAAGTAGAGGGTCACCCAAGGAACACTAGTCTTGTGTAAAATTGTTTTGAAATCAGTAAGTCCAAAGGACAGAAACAACAAAGGGAAGAAATTTAACCAAAAAGAAAAAAACAAACAAATTCTTACAAGGTACAGATATGTCAAAATACATCTAAAAATTGGAGGTACCATCCATGTTGTACCACAGAAAAGTGGTCTCAGTTTTTCCCTACGGCCAATACCGTATATTCGCGGCCATAAGACGAGTTTTCAATGATCAAATATTCAGTTTACATTCTTGGGTCGACCTATGGCTGCAATATCAAATGAAAATAATGTTTTTTGTCATTTCCCAACCGAGCGCCATGTTTGTTTTGTATAAATATCGGACGCCATATCTAAACAACTATGACCGGGACCGCATGCTTCCCAACCTTTTTTGACCCTCAAGAGGGGTTTTCATGATTTCTAAGTGGGATATAAAATTGGAGTCTCAAGTGGGAGGTTTCTCACACCACAATTTTTTGCGGCGGATACTATAAAATTGATGGTCTTTTTTAACCTTACTTTGATGGTTTTTGACCTTAGTTTACTAGATAAATAGGATTTATAACCAAATACAAGTTTTATCTTCATTGTATTTATTAAAATAATCATATCATAACAGGTTATGTATCATTATACATACAATCTATGTTGTGAAAGAGCTGTCGTTTCTTTTGTTCAAAGATGACACTGATGATTCATTCAATGATTTTGTACCTATATAGCTGAATAAACCCATTGTTCTACGTTGTCAGTAAGATTTAAGACGACAAATCAACATGGAAAGTTTTATTTTTCTAGTGTTTTTTGGCATGCGAAAACGAAAGTAGAATGCGACGTAAAAAGTACATGCTGTGAAATTTGCTAGATTAGATCGTCTGCCACTATTTTTTTATCATTCCCTCGTTGTTCGGAAGTTTCTGCGATAAATACACAAAAAAAATAACTGATTATGAATCTGTTTTTCCATCCAGTCATACAGTATTCAGTATCTAAATATAAACGTAAGTGTGGATGCCTACCATCCACTGAGAGTTCGAAATTTCGGCTTACTTGACGCTTGCGACCGTGCACTTTCAACTTAAATTTCGGCTCATAAAAACGTTTTGCAAATTATTTATGAAAACAAAATTGTGGCCTTGCATTTTTAGTTTATTCATTTAAATTTTAAAAAGTGTTTATAACTTTATCATTAAGTTATCGGTTATTTTCATACGGATGTAGAATGTATGTTTTCAAATTTTCAAGAATTTTCGACGCGTCATGTGCTTGGATAGTAGATATCTACGACGTAATTATAAATCGATTTTACTGAATTTGGTATCATTCTAAAGTTTATCTATCTTTTTTTATTTTCAGAAAGGAATAAAATAAATCTTGTAGATATAAAATATTTCAAGTCTGGTCAATTTTCATGGGTTGGTCGGCGATCGGCAAAGGGCAAACATGTATTCAATATTTAATTTCTAAAGGCCTAATGAGCACGTCGAAAATGTGCGATAATCAATCTACATGTTAAATGATTAGAACCTTTTAAATTAATTATCGTATAATTGGCCGTTTTCAATCATCTCTTCCATAAAAGGCTACATCTAGCTACACCGCCAACGTGCTAAAAAACGACAAAATTTCCATCTATTATTCCCAATTAAAGTATCATAAAACAGTAATTGATTGCAAAATCCTGTCAGTTCTTAATCAGTGTTATTCACGGTTGATGCACCCACGTGTCGGCCTGTTGATCAAAGCCGCTATAATCGACGGTACAATACACGGAACATGTCCTGCGGACATTGGCTAATCTGGCTGGTTTTGAAAGGGCAATCTATCAGAGCCATAACATCATAACAATGCCCTGAAGCTATTTTCATTACACATAACATTGGAAAACATTCAAATCGGGTTTTTTGAATGCTGATCGGGGTGATCGGGTTTTGGCTTCCTAATCGGGATAATCCCGATTGAATCGGGAGGGTTGGGAAGCATGGGATCGGTAAGACGGTTCGTAAACTAGTGACAATGTGTTCTTATGTTAAATTATATAAAGTATAATGGAACAGTTGCAATGCATTTGTTTGTAAAACAATAAATTAAATCTTTTTAAATATTTTCAAATACAACATTGAAAAGCTTTTACCGGGCATTTGTAATTTTTTATCCACTTCCGGCAAAAAGAAGTTTTTTGCAAATATCGGCAAACATAATTAACTAGAAGATGGTTTTGTAAACAAGAGGACCATGATGGTCCTGAATCGCTCACCTCTTCCCACATGACCCAGTTTTGAGTATGACGTCGTTTTTTTCTATTATTTGATATAGTGACCTTGTTTTTGAGCTTTATGTGACCCAGTTTTGAACTTGACCTAGATATTATCAAGATAAAAATTCTGACCAATTTTCATGAAGATCCATTGAAAAATATGGTCTCTAGAGAGGTCACAAGGTTTTTCTATTATTTGACCTATTGACCTAGTTTTCGAAGGTACGTGACCCTGTTTTGAAATTTACCTAGATATCATCAAGGTGAACATTCTTACTAATTTTCATGAAGATCTCATGAAAAATATGGCCTCTAGAGAGGTCACAAGGTTTTTCTATTTTTATACCTACTGGCCTAGTTTTTGACCGCACGTGACCCAATTTCGAAACTGACCTAGATATCATCAAGGTGAACATTCAGATCAATTTTCATGAAGATCCATTGAAAAATATGGCCTGTAGAGAGGTGAAAAGATTTTAATGATTTTAGACCTACTGACCTACTTTTTGACCGCAGTTGACCCAGTTTCAAACTTGACCTAGATATCATCAAGATGAACATTCAGACCAACTTTCATACAAATCCCATGAAAAGTATGGCCTCTAGAGAGGTCACAAGGTTTTTTATTATTTGACCTACTTACCTAGTTTTTTAGGGCACGTGACCCAGTTTCAAACTTGACCTAGATATCATCAAGGTGAACAATCTGACCAATTTTCATGAAGATCCATTCAAGGGTATGGCCTCTAGAGAGGTCACAAGGTTTTTCTATTTCAAGACCTACTGACCTAGTTTTTTTTCGCAGTTGACCCAGTTTCAAACTTGACCTATATATCATCAAGATGAACATTCAGACCAACTTTCATACAGATCCCATGAAAAATATGGCCTCTAGAGAGGTCACAACATTTTTCATTATTTTACCTACTGACCTACTTTTTGATGGTATGTGACCCACTTTCGAACCTGACCTAGATATCATCAAGATGAACATTCTGACCAATTTTTATGGAGATCCATTCACAAGTATGGCCTCTAGAGAGGTCACAAGGTTTTTCTATTTTTAGACCTACTGACCTAGTTTTTGACCGCACATGACCCTGTTTCGAATCTGACCTAGATATCATCAAGACGAACATTCAGACCAACTTTCATACAGATCCCATGAAAAATATGGCCTCTAGAGAGGTCACAAGGTTTTTCTATTATTTGACCTACTGACCTAGTTTTTGAAGGCTAGTGACCCACTTTCGAACTTGACCTAGATATCATCAAGATGAACATTCAGACCAACTTTCATACAGATCCCATGAAAAATATGGCCTCCAGAGAGGTCACAAGGTCTTTCTATTATTTGACCTACTGACCTACTTTTTGATGGCACGTGACCCACTTTCGAACTTGACCTAGATATCATCAAGGTGAACATTCTGACCAATTTTCATGAAGATCTCATGAAATATATGGCCTCTAGAGAGGTCACAAGGTTTTTCCATTTTTAGACCTACTGACCTAGTTTTTGACCGCACGTGACCCAGTTTCGAACTTGACCTAGATATCATCAAGGTAAACGTTCTGACCAATTTTCATGAAGATCTTGTGAAATATATGGCCTCTAGAGAGGTCACAAGGTTTTTCTATTTTTAGACCTACTGACCTAGTTTTTGAACGCAAGTGACCCAGTTTGGAACTTGACCTAGATATCATCAAGGTGAACATTCTGACAAATTTTCATGAAGATCTTGTGAAATATATGGCCTCTAGAGAGGTCACAAGGTTTTTCTATTTTTAGACCTACTGACCTAGTTTTTGATGGCATGTGACCCAGTTTCGAACTTGACCTGGATATCATCAAGATGAACATTCTGACCAACTTTCATAAAGATCCCACAAAAAATGTGACCTCTAGAGTGGTCACAAGCAAAAGTTTATGGACACACGCACGCACACACGCACGGACGGACGGACGACGGACGCCGCGCAATCACAAAAACTCACCTTGTCACTTTGTGACAGGTCAGCTAAAAAGCGCATGTCTTCCCCACTGCATAGTCGTATATGCAAGAAGTCAATAGGGGAGAAGAGCTAAAGTCAAAGAGACACTGATGGTTGGCTGCAATAGGGATCACCTATTTGGCATGTCCAATCATCCCACTAAGTTTCAACATTCAATAGGAGTCATCTCCTCTGCATGACCAATCATTCTGGGTCAAGTGGTTCTCAAGTTACTGAATGGAATTTGTTTTCCATGTTCAGGCCCATGTGACCCTGACCTTTGATCAAGTGACCCCAAATCAATAAGGGTAATCTAGTCTGCATGTCCAATCATCCTATGAAGTTTCAACATTCTGGGTCAAGTGGTTCTCAAGTTACTGAACGGAAATGGTTTTCCATGTTCAGCCCCCTGTGACCTTGACCTTTAATAGAGTTACCCTAAAATAGATAGGGGTCATCTCCTCTGCATGACTAATCATCCTATGAAGTTTCAACATTCTGGGTCAGGTGGTTCTCAAGTTACTGACCGGAAACATTTTTCCATGTTTAGACTCCTGTGACCTTGAACTTTAACTAAGTGACCTCAAAATCAATACGGGTCATCTACTCTGCATGTCCAATCATCCTATGAAGTTTCAACATACTGGGTCAAGTGGTTCTTAAGTTATTGATCGGAAATGGTTTTTCATGTTCAGGCCCCTGTGACCTTGACCTTTAACAGAGTGGCCCCAAAATCGATAGGGGTCATCTACTCTGCATGACCAATCATCCTATGAAGTTGCAACATTTTGGGTCAAGTGGTTCTCAAGTTACTGACCGGAAATGGTTTTCCTTGTTCGGGCCCCTGTGACCTTCACCTTTAACGCAGTGACCCCAAAATTAATAGGGGTCATCTACTCTGAATGTCCAATCATCCTATGAAGTTTCAACATTCTGGGTCAAGTGGTTCTCAAGTTACTGCCTGAAAATGGTTTTCCATGTTCAGACCCCTGTGACCTTGACCTTTAATAGAGTGACCCCAAAATCAATAGGGGTCATCTACTCTGCATGACCAATCATCCTTTGAAGTTTCAACATTCTGGGTCAAGTGGTTCTCAAGTTACTGACTGGAAATGGTTTTCCTTGTTCGGGCCACCGTGACCTTGACCTTAAACGCAGTGACCCCAAAATCAATAGGGGTAATCTACTCTGCATGACCAATCATCCTATGAAGTTTCAACATTCTGGGTCAAGTGGTTCTCAAGTTATTGATCGGAAATGGTTTTCATTGTTCAGGCCCCTGTGACCTTGACCTTTGACGGAGTGGCCCCAAAAACAATAGGGGTCATCTACTCGATAAGTCCTACCACCCTATGAAATTTGAAGGTTCTAGGTCAAATGGTTCTCCAGTTATTGATCGGAAATGAAATGTGACGTACGGATGGACAGGGCAAAAACAATATGTCTCCCCAGAGGGGGGGGGGGGACATAAAAATAAAGTAGCAATGACACTCGTTTGTAAAACAATAAATTAATTCTTTTTAATTATTATGAAATACAATGTCGTAAAGCTTTTGTCGGGTATTTGTTATTTTAATCTGCGTTCGGCAAAAAGAAAGTTTTAGCAAGTATCGGCAAACATAATTAAAAATACTTTGTAACAGTAGAACAAAAATGAACTAAATCCGTGTGAAAAACATGACAGACAGCAGGTGCCAGATCACATCGATATTAAAAGAATTTGTGGCTCTTTTATCTTTTGTCAAAGCGACATTTCCACCGACAAAGCCTGCGATTAATAATATGCACAGAAACACTGCACCACGCGACCCACCACCAACAGAAATAAATACTCGGTCGTTTAGCACTCCTATTATATACCAATCAAAATTTATTACTCAAGGTCAAGCATTTTTTTCATTGGTCGAAGGCGTGTCTTCAGTAATTATGCACATCGATTGTTGTAACAGTTTCGTAAATATGTCAGATACCTTTATGATGAATTCATACATGCCATATTTTCAGACGGTCAATAAGGGAGATTTGCCTCAACAGGGCTTTTTTTAAGGGAGATTTGGGTAAAAATAAGGGAGACTTTTATTCGCTCATTTTTACGCGCTAAATAGCCGTTTTCATGAAAAAATCATCATGTTTTTTATATTGAATTGATGAGTGGAGCCAACAGTTGTGTACAGAATGCATGATTATTACTTACAGCACTTTAATTAATCCAAGGAAATTCAGAATTCCATGAAAGATTGAACCAGTAACTTTGTTTTTGCTTTATGTGTTGATGCTTCTGCATCTGGAGAGAGTGATCTTTTTCACATGTTTAAGCATACAATACTCAAAAGATTGCGGAAATATCGTGTCAAAATAGTCTTTTAAGGGCAGTCATTTCTTTTCAGAAATGAAGTTGTTAAAACAAAAATGAAAGTCGTTCTATTGCTGGATTGTCCATATTTAGATTAAAACTTCATGTATTTAAACTGGGAATTCTTCTCCCGTTAATTATTGCAACATCACAAAGGAATGGCAGTCAATTCTTTGGGCAGTATGAATTGCAATTTATTTCACTTATCCGAATTTATGTTTGTCCGAAATTCTGTGTAGTCTGACATTAACTAGCCAATTTTTGTTAAATCGTGGTTGATTTTTTGCATGTTGTGCAAGTATTTAAACTCGGTGTTGGCACTAACTTGTCTCATCTTCTGATGGCTCGATAAATATTGAGGTCAGCGAAAAAGAAAGTACACTTTGGCAGGTGGCAGTAAAATGACGTAATTTTAAGACTGGTTTACATATTGTTTCTACTAATCAGTCTAAAATCTCGAATGCACATGTTTACAATTGCCTACGGGTAAGATTAAATGGTTAATTGTTTGCAGATGGTGACAGTAGGTGGAAAGACAATTAATATCTCAGGCGTGTATCTCTCGATAAACAAGCTAGGGATTATAGACAACTATCAAAATTTTGTTTGAAGAGTATTTCCGGGCTACTCAATATTGAATTTCAAGTATTTTCTAAAGGTCTACATTGGGTCCGAGATACGATTTTTCAAAAGAGGACTTTTTTTCTGAATTTATTTTTTTACGGGAGGTTTTCATGTCCCGGCCGGAGACCGGGAGATATACTGAAAATATGGGAGAAAAAGTCTCCCGGCGGGAGATATGGCATGTATGTGAATTCATTCTTGTCTTGATTTCTGTTTGAGATATAAACTGTCATAAAAGTGTTATATTTCACGCACGCATTGGATTATCTGTTATAATTTTGACTGAACTGTGACAAAATGCCTAAACGGAAGCGTGTTGCATATGACAATGCATTCAAAATTTGTGTAATAGAATTCGCAGAATCTTCTAATAATTGTGGGGTCAGCGAAAACCTTGTAAGAGACTGGTGTAAATCCAAGGACAGAATTTTTGAAGGTCCTAAAGGACAGAAACGTCGTGTAATATGTTTGAGCCCATACGTCCCGGGGAACACAACCGTTCATACTATAGGTGATAAGACAGTGTCAGTGAAAACTACAGGTCATGAAAAATCACATTTCACAGTAATATTGTCGTGTATGGCAGATGGAACTAAACTAAAGCCAGCTGTAGTGTTCAAACGGAAAACTGTGCCAAAGGAGAAATTTCCAGTCGGAATATGTGTTTACGTGCAACCCAAGGGCTGGGTTGATGAAAGTGTTTTAGGTCAGTGGTTAAATGATGTATGGTTCGCTTGGCTAGGAGGCTTAATTAATAGGAGGTCGTTACTAGTATGTGTCATGTTTCATGCTCATTTAACAGACAAAGTGAAGGACAGACTTAAAGAAAAGGGCAGTAATTCCAGGAGGCTGCACCTCCGTCTTGCTACCATTGGATGTGTCATTGAATAAACCGTTCAAGTCTCATGTTTATACCAGTTGGAATGAATGGATGGTAAACGGTCCCCGTGAGACAACTAAGGCTGGCTGCCAAGTCTTAGTACAGGTGTGAATGGATTGTTAATGCTTGGAATCAGATATCATCAGAAATGGTTATGAAATCATTTTTGAAGTGTGGAATATCTAATTCGATGGATGGAACACAGGACGATGCATTGTTCGAGGAACTCACCTCCTCGTGCAGTGTAACTGACAATGTTGACAGTGTTGATGATTATGATGATTATGATGATGTTGAGTGTGATGACTATGTGTATGTCCCGGCTGAGGAGTTAGCCAACGAACTGTTCAACAGTGATGACGAGAGTGACTTTGAGGGATTCTAAATTAAAAATGTGTTTGAACATGCAGTAAAATATCGGTTACAGATACTTATGTTTATTGTAGCTTTGATACATGTAACATGTTTTAAATGTTATGAATGAAATATCTTATTAATAAATTAAAGATATATGCTTTTCAAACAGTAAAGGATAATATTTTTATTATAAAAATAAAATTTATAATTTGAATACTTTGTTATATGTTGTTTATATAATTATGAAGATATTTATATTCCTCTACATGAGCATTGAACATACTTATACCCCTATGAAATATCTTAAAAAATTGCCCTCGACTTATGGCCGAGTTCAGGTAAAATACCAGCTTTCTCCCACCAAATTATAACCCTCAACTTATGGCCGAGGTCGACTTATGGCCGCGTATGTACGGTAATAAAAAAGTTACTAAATAAGCTATTTATAGTAACATAAAAGGGAAGTAATTAAAAAAAATTATTATAAGTGAACAAAAGAAGGATCTGCCAAATAAAAAAACAAGTGCACTGCAATGCAACGCAAATGCAGAGCAATATACACACAAAACAAAGTCATATGACCTTTGACCCCTAAGTTTGACCTTGACCTTGAAGTGAGTCATCCGAAATATGCGCTCTGCACGTCATTTCGATGAGATGAACATTTATGTCAGGTTTCTTTGAAATCCTTCAAGGGGTTCAAGAGTTACAGAGTGGAAGGGAAATTGCTAACCAACAGACAGACAGACAGACACCGAGGCGATAACATAACACGTCCCTTCGGGCGTATAAAAAGGAATCGAGATCTTATGATGATACAAGTTGTGTGCAAGTTTGGTTAAAATCAAATCATAAATGAAGCTGCTATTATGCACACAAGGTCAAAATAGCTAATTTTGGCCCTTTCAGGGGCCATAACTCTGTAACCTATTATGGGATCTGGCCGGTTTAAGAAAGGAACCAAGATCTTATGGTGACACAAGTATTGTGCAAGTTTGATTAAATTCAAATCATAAATGAAGCTGCTATTGTGCAGACAAGGTCAAAATAGCTAATTCTGGCCCTTTCAGGGGCCATCACTCTGGAACCCATAATGGAATCTGGCCAGTTCAAAAATGGAACCAAGATCTTATGGTGATACAAGTTATGTGCAAGTTCGGTTAAAATAAAGTCATAAATGAAACCACTATCGTGCAGACAAGAAATTGTTGACACACACACAATAGCAAATTCTGGCCCTTTAAGCGGTAATAACTCTAATAACATGATGGGATCTGACCAGTTTTCGAAAGGAACCGAGATATAATGCCAAGTCAAGTTTTGTACAAGTTTGATCAAAATTTCTTGCAAAATGTGGTCTCTATCGTGTTCACAAGAAATTGTGGACTGATGGACGACGGACGAAGGGCGATCACAAAAGCTCATCCTGTCACTATGTGACAGGTGAGCTAAAAATATATTAACTAAAACTATCACTGAAGGTGATTCATACACCAACTTAAGACTTGTTTGAATGGTCTGTGCTCAAAAAGACTGCTTTAAATGCAATATATTAATTCTGTTTGGATGAGTCATAGCTCTTGTTTCAAATATAAACAAGAAATGTAAAGCTCAAAGGGCAACAATGTTGTACCTATTATGTGTTATCACACAGCATCATTCTCTCAATTATTTTTGCCAAATAAAATAAAATGCTCCAAACAAGTCAAAATTATGGTCCAGAAATGATCAGACATGACATGACTGCAATATGTGAACTATGCATTTGAGATACGTGCCAGGGCACTAATATACAGTCTCACTAGGGCGATCAATCCTGCCAATTGAAAAATTAATCGCACTGTCACAGCCTCATACTAAAACAAGAGCTGTCGGATGACAGCGCGCTCGACTATTCGAAGAATTGATTGAAGAATGGGGTCAAAATATTTCCATAGATTTTCAGACAAAAAAAAATAAAATGGATTAAACAAAAATTTTTCCTGTATTTGTGGATTTCGATTAGTCTTGCACTAAGTGGCAATGTGTGACCATGATGGCAAATATGTTATTAAGTTATATGTTAGGCAAACACAGACTTGTATGAAAAGTTTAACTAATTTCCAAGTCCAAAAAGGGCCATAATTCAGTCAAAATAGTTGACAGAGTTATGTACACTTGCCTACAGATGGAAATCATGTTGATATACTAGTGTTAACAGTTTCAAAGCCACAGTTCAAATATTTTGACAAAAATGTCAAAGTCCAAAAAGGGCCATAATTCAGCCAAAATAGTTGTCAAGAGTTATGTACTCTTGCCTGCAGATGGAAATCATAATGATAAACAAGTGTTTAAAAGTTTAAAAGCCATATGTCAAATAGTCTTGACAAAACATGGACATATATGAAAACAGAACCAATTTCCAAGTTCAAAAAGGGCCATAATTCAGCCAAAAAAGATGACAGAGTTATGTACTCTTGCCTATTGATAGAGACTATAATACTGAACAAGATATAAAAGTTTCAAAGCCATATGTCAAACACTTTACACAAAATATAAACTGGTACCAAAAACTTAACCAAGACTTCTAAGTCAGAAGGGGCCATAATTCAGCCAAAATGCTTGATGGAGTTATGTACTCTTGCCTACAACTGGATATGGTGATGGTAAACAAGTGTTGAAAGTTTCAAAGCTTTATCTCAAAAGACTTTGTCAAAATGTAGACTGGTACGAAAAACTTAACCAAGATTTCTAAGTAAAAAAGGGGCAATAATTCAACCAAAATGCTTGATGGAGTAATGTACTCTTGCCTACAACTGGACATGATGATGGTAAACAAGTGTTGAAAGTTTCAAAGCTTTATCTCAAAAGACTTTGCCAAAATATGAACTGGTACGAAAAACTTAACCAAGATTTCTAAGTCAAAAGGGGCCATAATTCAGTCAAAATGCTTGACAGAGTTATATACTCTTGCCTATAACTGGACATGGTGATGGTAAACAAGTGTTGAAAGTTTCAAAGCTTTATCTCAAAAGACTTTGTCAAAATGTGGACTGGTACGAAAAACTTAACCAGGGTGTGACGCCGACGCCGATGCCGACGCCGACGCCAATGCCGATGCCGACGCCGTGGTGAGTAGGATAGCTCTACTTATTCTTCGAATAGTCGAGCTAAAAAATGACTCTTCTGTTTAAATTGGTCACTCCCTAATAATTACAAGGGAACGAAAGGACTTGTAATTTTCAAAGGTAAAATAAAGATACAATTTTTAAACAAGAAAGTAGCCTCAGAATGAGCTAAAGCTACCAACACACCAAGTTTTATCTCATTCCTAAATAGCATAATTGAGTAGAAATCAATTTTCAGAAACACTGACCTCAACCTTTCCAGTGGCCAATGTAATCGAAAGCTAGGTCATTATATAAGTTTCCTATACACTAAATATGGTAACAAAATGTCAATTCAAACAATTTACTATAACTATTGAGACATCATACTTGGTGAAGCTGTCCCTCTCTCAATTAGTTATGTTGCAAGTTCCTATTGAGTCATCATACTTACTTGGTGAAGCTGTCCCTCTCTTTGTGTTAGTTATGTTGCCAGTTCCTGTTGCGCCATCATACTTACTTGGTGAAGCTGTCCCTCTCTTTGTGTTAGTTATGTTGCCAGTTCCTGTTACAACATCATATTTACTTGGTGAAGCTGTCCCTTCCCCCCTCTGTTAGTTATGTTGCCAGTTCCTGTTGCATAATCATACTTACCTGGTGAAGCTGTCCCTCTTTTTGTGTTAGTTATGTTGCCAGTTCCTGTTGCGACATCATATTTACTTGGTGAAGCTGTCCCTTCCCCCCTCTGTTAGTTATGTTGCCAGTTCCTGTTGCGCCATCAAACTTACTTGGTGAAGCTGTCCCTTTCCCCCTCTGTTAGTTATGTTGCCAGTTCCTGTTGCGCCATCATACTTACATGGTGAAGCTGTCCCTCTCTTTGTGTTAGTTATGTTGCCAGTTCATGTTGCAACATCATATTTACTTGGTGAAGCTGTCCCTCTCTTTGTGTTAGTTATGTTGCCAGTTCCTGTTGCAACATCATATTTACAATCGAACTTCGATGGCTCGAACTCGAGGGTCCAGTGGAAATTAGTTTGAGTTTTCCGTTGTTCGAGCCATCCAAATGGCGGCCATTTTGAATTTTGGAATTCGAGGGCATTATGTGTTACAAACCTTACATCGTAATATATTGTCATATTGTACCTAAATGTGTGTATGATACGATGATAAATAAAAAACGAACGCTGAAATATGCTTTATTATTAATTTCTAACATGACATAGATACGGAAAAAACACAGATAAAACACTAATTATAAGAATTTGGTGAAGACAACATCAAATAGAAAGACATGAATAGCAAACCTTTTTGAATCATAGTCCAGTACAAATATTATCAAATGTATTGCTTTCCAGTAGCCGACTTAGCTATCCCTCCGTATCCGGGTCCTTTACTAAGTTGTTCAGCCATGCTAAAGCAGTATGAAAGTTGATGTCGGATCTTCCTTTTTTATGCAGAAATAATAAAGACAAACGTAGTATGTACATTGCTCAATCATTTTAAATAATTTTATTCGTATAAATCAAAGCCCATTAAAGCGTTGCAGTAAACGAAAGTCACTTTGTTTAATTTGTTTGTCGTATACCGACGCTAATTACGTAAGCGTGTGAAAATTATGCACGCGCCAGTTAAAGGGGAAGCTTGGCGAATGTCAGGCAGAGGTGTGAAAAACTTTGTAAACACAAGCCATTCCGGCAAAAATTGTCTGTTCGACTGAATAGGTGTAATTATCACTGTAATTAAGCCAAGGGGACCACCAAATGAGTTCGAGAGTTCGAATTATCGAAGTTCGAGCGATCCGAGGTAGAACTATATAGAATAAAGAAGGAATAAATTCGGGACCGGGCGAAGAGTTCGAGCGATCCCGGGTGTTCGAAAGATCCGAGTTCGAGCCATTGAAGTTCAAAAGTACTTGGTGAAGCTGTCCCTCTCTTTGTGTTAGTTATGTTGCCAGTTCCTGTTGCGACATCATATTTACTTGGTGAAGCTGTCCCTTTCCCCCTCTGTTAGTTATGTTGCCAGTTCCTGTTGCACCATCATACTTACTTGGTGAAGCTGTCCATTCCCCCTCTGTTAGTTATGTTGCCAGTTCCTGTTGCGACATCATATTTACTTGGTGAAGCTGTCCCTATCTTTGTGTTAGTTATGTTGCCAGTTCCTGTTGCAACATCATATTTACTTGGTGAAGCTGTCCATCTCTTTGTGTTAGTTGTGTTGCCAGTTCCTGTTGCAACATCATATTTATTAGGTGAAGCTGTCCCTCTCTTTGTGTTAGTTATGTTGCCAGTTCCTGTTGCGACATCATACTTACTTGGTGAAGCTGTCCCTTTCCCCCTCTGTTAGTTATGTTGCCAGTTCCGTTCCTGTTGCGTCATCATACTTACTTGATGAAGCTGTCCCTTTCCCCCTCTGTTAGTTATGTTGCCAGTTCCTGATGCGTCATCATACTTACTTGGTGAAGCTGTCCCTCTCCTTGTGTTAGTTATGTTGCCAGTTCCTGTTGCAACATCATATTTACTTGGTGAAGCTGTCCCTCTCCTTGTGTTAGTTATGTTGCCAGTTCCTGTTGCGCCATCATACTTACTTGGTGAAGCTGTCCCTCTCTTTGTGTTAGTTATGTTGCCAGTTCCTGTTGCGACATCATATTTACTTGGTGAAGCTGTCCCTATCTTTGTGTTAGTTATGTTGCCAGTTCCTGTTGCAACATCATATTTACTTGGTGAATCTGTCCCTCTCTTTGTGTTAGTTATGTTGCAAGTTCCTGCTGCGACATCATATTTACTTGGTGAAGCTGTCCCTCTCTTTGTGTTAGTTATGTTGCCAGTTCCTGTTGCAACATCATATTTACTTGGTGAAGCTGTCCATCTCTTTGTGTTAGTTGTGTTGCCAGTTCCTGTTGCAACATCATATTTATTAGGTAAAGCTGTCCCTCTCTTTGTGTTAGTTATGTTGCCAGTTCCTGTTGCAACATCATATTTATTAGGTGAAGCTGTCCCTCTCTTTGTGTTAGTTATGTTGCCAGTTCCTGTTGCGACATCATACTTACTTGGTGAAGCTGTCCCTTTCCCCCTCTGTTAGTTATGTTGCCAGTTCCTGTTGCGTTATCATACTTACTTGGTGAAGCTGTCCCTCTCCTTGTGTTAGTTATGTTGCCAGTTCCTGTTGCGACATCATATTTACTTGGTGAAGCTGTCCCTCTCCTTGTGTTAGTTATGTTGCCAGTTCCTGTTGCGCCATCATACTTACTCGGTGAAGCTGTCCCTCTCTTTGTGTTAGTTATATTGCCAGTTCCTGTTGCGACAACATACTTGGTAAAGCTGTCCCTCTCTTTGTGTTAGTTATGTTGCCAGTTCCTATAGAGTCATCATACTTACTTGGTGAAGCTGTCCCTCTCTTTATGTTAGTTATGTTGCCATTCCTGTTGCGAAATCATATTTACTTGGTGAAGCTGTCCCTCTCTTTGTTTTAGTCATGTTGCCAGTTTCTGTTGCGTCATCATACTTACTTGGTGAAGCTGTCCCTTTCCCCCTCTGTTAGTTATGTTGCCAGTTCCTGTTGCGTCAACATACTTACCTGGTGAAGCTGTCCCTCTCTTTGTGTTAGTTATGTTGCCAGTTCCTGTTGTGACATCCTATTTACTTGGGGAAGCTGTCCCTCTCTTTGTGTTAGTTATCATTATTATATTACTACATAAACTAAAGCTTTATCACTTCACAGATAACTCACTGGAATTATTTGAATCATATCTGTTGAAAAGAACTCAGCTAGTTAAAATTAGAAATTTATATTCTAAAAAACTGCTTGTAAAGTCTGGAGTTCCACAAGGCTCGATTTTAGGACCCTTACTATTTATATTCTATATAAATGATATGACACTTATTTCAGACACTATTAATATTGACATGTATGCTGATGATTCCACTGTGCATAAATCCAGAGTCCCTCTCTCAGTTATATTGTCAGTCTCTATTGAGTCAACATACTTACTTCGTGAAGCTGTCCCTCTCTCAGTTATATTGTCAGTACCTATTGAGTCATCATACTTACTTGATGAAGCTGTCCCTATCTCAGTTATATTGTCTGTACCTATTGAGTCACCATACTTACTTGGTGAAGCTGTCCCTCTCATTTATATTTTCAGTACCTACTGAGTCATCATACTTACTTGGTGAAGCTGTCTCTCTCTCTCTATTAGTTATATTGTCAGTACCTATTGAGTGATCACACTGACTTGGTGAAGCTGTCCCTCTCTTAAGTAAGTTATCTTGCCAGTTCCTATTGAGTATCCATACTTACTTGGTATAGCTGTCCCTCTTTCTATTAGTTATGTTCCTACCACCTACTGAGTCATAATACAAACTTGGTAAAACTGTCACTTCTGTTAATTATATTGCAAGTACCTATTGTGCAACTGGTGAAGCTGCCTCTCTGTAAATCAGTTATGTTGCCAGTACCTAATGGGTCATCATACTTACTTGGTGAAGCTGTCCCTCTCTCAAGTTATATTGTCAGTACCTATTAAGTCAACATACTTACTAGGTGAAGCTGTCCCTTTCTCAGTTATATTGTCAGTAACTATTGAGTCATCATACTTACTTGGTGAAGCTGTCCCTTTCTCAGTTATATTGTCAGTAACTATTGAGTCATCATACTTACTTGGTGAAGCTGTCCCTTTCTCAGTTATATTGTCAGTAACTATTGAGTCATCATACTTCCTTGATGAAGCTGTCTCTATTTCAGTTAAAATGTCAGTACCTCTTGAGTCAACATACTTACTTGGTGAAGCTGTCCCTTTCTCAGTTATATTGTCAGTAACTATTGAGTCATCATACTTACTTGGTGAAGCTGTCCCTTTCTCAGTTATATTGTCAGTAACTATTGAGTCATCATACTTACTTGATGAAGCTGTCCCTATCTCAGTTATATTGTCTGTACCTCTTGAGTCACCATACTTACTTGGTGAAGCTGTCCCTCTCATTTATATTTTCAGTACCTACTGAGTCACCATACTTACTTGGTGAAGCTATCCCTTTCTCAGTTATATTGTCAGTCTCTATTGAGACATCATACTTACTTGGTGTAGCTGTGTCTCTCTCTATTAGTTATATTGTCAGTACCTATTGAGTGATCACACTGACTTCACCAAATTGTCCCTCTCTTATGTAAGTTGTCTTGCCAGTACCTAATTGGTCATCATACTTACTTGATAAAGCTGTCCCTCTCTATTAGGTATGTTGCCAGTACCTAATTGGTCATCATACTTACTTGATAAAGCTGTCCTCTCTCTATTAGGTATGTTGCCAGTACCTAATTGGTCATCATACTTACTTGATAAAGCTGTCCCTCTCTCTATTAGGTATGTTGCCAGTACTTAATTGGTCATCATACTTACTTGATAAAGCTGTCCCTCTCTCTTATTAGGTATGTTGCCAGTACCTAATTGGTCATCATTCTTACTTAATAAAGCTGTCCCTCTCTATTAGGTATGTTGCCAGTACCTAATTGGTCATCATACTTACTTGATAAAGCTGTCCCTCTCTATTAGGTATGTTGCCAGTACCTAATTGGTCATCATACTTACTTGATAAAGCTGTCCCTCTCTATTAGGTATGTTGCCAATACCTAATTGGTCATCATACTTACTTGATAAAGCTGTCCTCTCTCTAATAGGTATGTTGCCAGTACCTAATTGGTCATCATACTTACCTGATAAAGCTGTCCCTCTCTCTATTAGGTATGTTGCCAGTACCTACTTGGTCATCATACTTACTTGATAAAGCTGTCCCTCTCTCTATTAGGTATGTTGCAGTACCTAATTGGTCATCATACTTACTTGATAAAGCTGTCCTCTCTCTATTAGGTATGTTGCCAGTACCTAATTGGTCATCATACTTACTTGATAAAGCTGTTCCTCTCTCCATTAGTTATATTACAAGTCATACTTGGTGAAGCTGTCACTCTCTTGAATTATTTATATTGTCAGTACCAGTTGTGTCATCATATGTACTTGGTCAAGCTGTCACTCTCAATTAGTTATATTGTCAGTACCTACTGAGTCATCATACTTGGTGAAGCTGTCCATCCCTCAATTAGCTATGTTGCCAGTACCTTATGGGACATCATTCTTACCTGGTGAAGCTGTCCCTCTCTCTTTTAAGTATGTATACTCAAGAGGCACTTGAAACATAAATGAATGAGAGAGGGGCACCTACACTCTGTACTTACTTAGTGTAGGTGCCCCTCTCTCATTCATTTATGTTTCAAGTGCCTCTTGACGCTACATACTTATTTGGTGAAGCTGTCCTTCTCTCTTTTAGTTAACTTGCTAGTTACTGAGTCATACTATCTATGTGTATGTGTCCCCTTATCTTATATTTACACTGCAATATGCTTATTTGGCGCAGCTGTCCCTCTATCATTTAGTTATACTTTTAGCACCTAATGAAGCATCATACTTACTTGGTGTAAATGTCTCCAATGTTGTTTTTAGTTAGGCTGCAGCATACTTACTTAGTGAAGCTGCTCCTCACTCTTTTAGTAATACTGCAAGCACCTATTTAGATATACTTATTTGGCATAGGTGTCCCAGTCTTTTACTTACACTACTATTATCCAATGATTCATCATACTTACTTGGCACAGGTATCCCCCTGTCTTTAAGTTACACTGTTTGAACCTAATGAATCATCATACATACTTGATGTAGGTGTCCCTCCGTGTTTTAGTTACACTGCTAGTACCTAATGAGTCATCATACTTACTTGGTGTGTGTCCCTCTGTGTTTTAGTTACACTGCTAGTACCTAATGAGTCATCATTCTTACTTGGTGTGTGTCCCTCTGTGTTTTAGTTACACTGCTAGTACCTAATGAGTCATCATTCTTACTTGGTGTGTGTCCCTCTGTGTTTTAGTTACACTGCTAGTACCTAATGAGTCATCATACTTACTTGGTGTGTGTCCCTCTGTGTTTTAGTTACACTGCTAGTACCTAATGAGTCATCATTCTTACTTGGTGTAGGTGTCCCTCTGTGTTTTAGTTACACTGCTAGTACCTAATGAGTCATCATACTTATTTGATGTAGGTGTCCCTCTGTGTTTTAGTTACCCTGCTAGTACCTAATGAGTCATCATACTTATTTGGTGTGTGTGTGTTCGGGTTTAACGTCTTTTCAACAATTTTTCAGTCATATAAACGACGGTGTCTACTTGTAGCAGTGAGCACAATGCACAACTTTATAGTGCTGCCTCACTGGAATAAGGCCAGAGTTTTTTATCTTTCGTTTTACGGGAGATTTTTGAAAAATGAGCAGGGGGAGGAGGGAATAAAAATAAAAATAAAAAGCTTGAAAGTGAGCATCTCGGAAAAAAATGAAAATAAAACAGAATTTTTAAAGATTTTTTTATTTTGATGACTTTTTGTTTCAAGTTTTGTTTACTTGTGTTTGTGTCCAGTATTAAATATTGTGATGTATTGTTATGTTTTAAGACTATAAAAGCCATTTATACAGGATGAGCATTGAATAAAATTTTGTCGAAATGTACATGCCAGACAATTATTTTCATGCATGCTTGTGAATAAAGTGCTTCAGTCATTGTAACTCACACTGGCAAGTCTTTAAAATTCAGAAAGCTTGTTTTACTTAATTTAAGTGGAAGACAAAAATTATTTAATCTGTAACAAAAGCCACAGTGAATTTCAGTGACATCAAGTAGAGACTAAACATGTCTGGTGTAAAGTGGTTTAGTAGTGTAGTAGTTTTGGTGGTTTGGTTTGCTTGCATCTTCTGCTGTGTAAAACCCGCTTTTTATAAGTTTAAAATTTACTTATTGAATCTTTCACGAATATCATCTTTAAGGAGGTAACTTTTCAGTTTATGCCAGCTCATAATATACTGGGTTTTATCAGCAAAATAAAGTATTTAATAACTTTGAATAACAGTCACAGTGCAGATGACAAGGTGTTTTTTTTTCAGTGATGAAAAACAAAAGATAATCTAGCAAAAAGTAAACTGAAAATTTACCTCATTTAACTCTGTAATTTGCACCTTTTTATAATACACTTAGTTCAAGTACTGAAGTTGTATCACTTTTTGTCAAAATATTGTCTCCAATGAAAAGTATTCTTTATTCTTTATACACTTATGAATTCTATTGAAGTTACAAAAGAAATGGACCATCTGTCTGAGATTTTGCCAACACTACCAGCTGCTTTATTTAGACAGTCCTAAGCCTGTGTAAAGTGTGAGGGGTCACCATTGAAATAAAAATGTAAAAAAAAAATCTGCTGGTACAAATATTTATTTTTCTGCAAACAATGTCTTGAATAAAATTTAATGTCAAGGCACCTTTGATATTGTATTACCTTTCTATGGCAAACTTTTAAGTTGAATCTATTGAAAACAATATGCGAGGAAGACAATCTTTAGACAATTTATAGATATGCCAGACTACACTTTAGTATTACTAGTAATTTAATCATTTAAATGAAGTTTACCATCAGCTCAATTTGGACACAATAAGCATCGTCCATCCACCCGTGTTGAAAGAGAGAAAAAAAAACGTTAAAGATTATCGGTAATTATTCAGTTGATAAACTAAGTAATTGACCTTGTTTTCATGATCAATTTACACCGTCTCAAAGAGCTAAAATTAAGAAGTGTGTCAGTATCGTGGAGATCAAAGCGGTATTTTGCTCGAGACTGTCATGGCATTACGTCATGTTTTCGCGCCATGTGACACATCAGTGTCTGATCGTACCGCATCGGTTCTTAAAATTGCTGAGAAATAGAAATCAATAAAAAGTTTCTTCTTTAATTTGTTATCAAAAGCGAATGTGCTATATCCGGTATAAAAGGTAAATGTCTCAAACGATAGTTACTATAGTGGATATCCTACCTCTGTGACCTATTTGCCCTCAAGGAATTTACATTATTGTTTGACAAGAAAAACTTTTAAATTGTTGGTCAAAAAATACAAGTACAAAGATTCATTTAAAATTTATTAAAAACCGCAGTGACATCACATTGCTTTATTTTAAAATCGCATTTCTATTTACGTTCACGAGGTCACGTAACCTATTCTGCTGCACTAACAGAAATCTGTTTGCCAAAAATCGTTTTACTCCATGTATTGTAATTGCTGCCGCTTTTTCATTATTTAAGATTTTTTTATTCTGCTTTTTGTACTTTCTGGTCAAAAGTCTGAATTTTATGCCCATAGTATTCATCATTTATTTACTTTTAGAAAGAAATAAGTAACTAATATCGCGCTGTTTGAATTTTTACAAATGATTATATGAAAATTCGACTGTTTTATAGAATTTTGCCTACATTTCTGTCGATATCTTATTAAAATCATTATAGAATTCAAGTAGTATTATTTCTCAAGGGGTGTTGAAAACTTGAAGCAAAAATGTTAAAAAATGAATGCACTATGCACGGTTTTTGTGTACGTGTCGATGTAAATTAGATATTACGATAGGTCATACGTGCTTGTGGAATGGAAAATTACCGGCATGAGTCGTTTTGATATCTTTACGATTCGCGGGTAAATTCCAGTCAATCCAGGTAGCCACTGAACCATCTCAAAGTTTGTTGACGTTTTGGAGATGTAATTTCTGAATTTTGGTAAAGTAAGGACGTAAAAAAAACACTCGCCCGATCGGTCGAGTACACAGCGATGTCTACTCGTCCTACTCAGACTTAACTCGCCAAATCGAGCGGGCGAGTAGACTGCGCGCGTTAAACTTCCTTCCAGTGAAATTACGTCCAGGTGAAATACACTAATTTTATTTTCTTTGGGGCTGTAAACAACCGACCGGCGGAAAAAATAAAATAAAACTCAGGAAAATGAATTGTAATTTTATTCCATTTTTGCAATATTTAGGACCGGCGCTCCCCTAAAACGAAAAATAAAAAAACTCTGGCCTAACATACCGTAGACACGAGGCATGACACCCCACCCAGTCACATTATACTAACACCGAGCTGACCAGTCCTAGCACTATCCTCTTAATGCTGAGTGCCAAGTGAGGAAGCTACTAGTACCATTTTTTACCTCTTTGGTATGACACAGCCGGGGATCGAACCCACAACCTCCCTCACTCGAAGTGGACGCTCTACCACTAGGTTACCGAGGCAATTATTTAAACCCCCAACTGGGATATAAAAGCAGGAAGATGGCACTGGGGCAGGTTTTTACATAAAATATGCATGGTAAACATCAGAGAACCCTTTTTTGAAATCCTGAAAGAACTCCTGAATGAAAAAAAATTAAAACATGCACATTTATACTTTGATATGTATCATTTCTATTGGTGCATTTAATTTTTTCAAACAAGAGGACCATGATGGTCCTGAATCACTCACCTATCCCCACATGACCCAGTGCTGAACTGAGTATGACGTCGTTATTTCTATCATTTGACATAGTGACCTAGTTTTTGAGCACATGTGACCTAGATATCATCAAGATAAAAAATTCTGACCAATTTTCATGAAGATCCATTCAAAAATATGGCCTCTAGAGAGGTCACAAGGTTTTTCTATTATTTGACCTAATGACCTCGTTTTTGAAGGCACGTGACCCACCCTTTTTAAAATTGACCTAGATATCATCAAGGTGAACATTCTCACCCAAATTTTCTTGAAGATCTCGTGAAAAATATGGCCTCTAGAGAGGTCACAACGTTTTTCTATTTTTCGACCTACTGACCTAGTTTTTGACCGCACATGACCCAGTTACGAACTTGACCTAGATATCATCAAGCTGAACATTCTCACTAATTTTCATGAAGATCAATTGAGAAATATGGCCTCTAGAGAGGTCACAAGGTTTTTCTATTTTTAGACCTACTGACCTAGTTTTTGACCCCACGTGACCCAGTTTTGAACTTGACCTAGATATCATCAAGGTGAACATTCTGACCAATTTTCATGAAGATCCATTGAGAAATATGGCCTCTAGAGAGGTCACAAGGTTTTTCTATTTTTAGACCTACTGACCTAGTTTTTGACCCCACATGACCCAGTTTCGAACTTGACCTAGATATCATCAAGGTGAACATTCTGACCAATATTCATGAAGATCTCATGAAAAATATGGCCTCTAGAGAAGTCACAAGGTTTTTCTATTTTTAGATCTACTGACCTAGTTTTTAATCCCACGTCACCCAATTTCAAACCTGACCTAGATATCATCAAGATGAACATTCTGACCAATTTTCATGAAGATCCATTGAGAAATATGCCCTCTATAGAGGTCAAAAGGTTTTCCTATTTTTAGACCTAATGACCTAGTTTTTGACCCCACGTGACCCAGTTTCGAACTTGACCTAGATATCATCAAGGTGAACATTCTGACCAATATTCATGAAGATCTCATGAAAAATATGACCTCTAAAGAGGTCACAAGGTTTTTTCTATTTTTAGACCTATTGACCTAGTTTTTGACCCCATGTGACCCAGTTTCGAACTTGACCTAGATATCATCAAGGTGAACGTTCTGACCAATTTTCATGAAGATCTTATGAAATATATGGCCTCTAGAGAGGTCACAAGGTTTTTCTATTTTTAGACCTACTGACCTAGTTTTTGACGGCACGTGACCCAGTTTCGAACTTGACCTAGATATCATCAAGATGAACATTCTGACCAACTTTCATAAAGATCCCACAAAAAATGTGACCTCTAGAGTGGTCACAAGCAAAAGTTTACGGACGGACGCACGGACGGACGCACAGACGACGGACGACGGACTCTGCATGATCACAAAAGCTCACCTTGTCACTATGTGACAGGTGAGCTTAAAATGTCAAGAAAGTATACTTATAGATTTTTTTAAAATCTCAACTGTCAAAAATTTGAATTTCCCGGGAGGGGCTTAGAGGTCATAACCTCAGACAGCAGAGAAATGTAAACAGAATAAGCATGTGGTTTCGTTTATCAACAAAAATACTGCAGCAGAAGATTATTCACAACATTCACAGTCACCTCTTTTTACCTGCTTTTTTATCACCTTTGTGTTTATTTCAGAAAATGATTTACACTTATTATGTGCATGAAGTGAATAAATACTTATTATATAACTTGTAAATGTAGTACATAAGTGTTTATTTACTGTAGCTTGTGTTAGATAAATAAGTTGTAATTTCTGACTGTTCTGTTTCCACAGTAACTATTTTCCATTTTCCCCACTCAATGCATTATTTTCAATTGAATTTGGGAATAATCTGGTATGAAAGTCCAGTTGCAAAGTGCCACAAACTTATCAGTAAATTTGATGCCATGAATGTGTATTGTTTTGACAGTCCTCCCTAATTGCCTATTATCTTGACTTTCTTGATAATACATTGTCAGACTAAAACAGGCCTCCAAAAATTCCGCCAAATTTTTATTTCATGTCTTGACACTGTGTTTCACAGTCCTAGTGTTACATTCATATTGATTAATTTGGACTTAATTAAATAATTTCTCAAACGAAACAACATATCAAATGAGAATAAATTTTGCTTTGTTGACTGGAATGATAACATTGATAGGGAATCTACTTCCAGTAGAACAGTGTCTTATAAAAGAAATCCCACTAAAACTTATCAAGTACCTGTGAAGAAAAGAAAAACTAGTGATTTTAAAGAAAATATTTACAAAAATTGGATTAATAACTTTTACAACTGAAAACAGCAAGTAAGTTGCATGCTCTTCTGTATTTTGAAAGATCGTCTGCTACAAGCTACCTGTGTTTACAATGGTTATTTTTAGCTACTGCTTCTGAGTAACAAAATGTAGCTCCTCCCACTATTTTCTGTCTGCCCCTGTAGGAAATGTTGGGGGTTCAAGTGTCCCTCTGTGTTTAAGTTACACTGCTAGAACCTAATGAGTCATCATTCTTATTTGGTGTGTGTCCTGCTGTGTTTAAGTTACACTGCTAGTACCTAATGAGTAATCATTCTTACTTGGTGTAGGTGTCCCTCTGTGTTTTAGTTACACTGCTAGTACCTAATGAGTCATCATTCTTTCTTGGTGTAGGTGTCCCTCTGTCTTTTAGTTACACTGCTAGTACCTAATGAGTAATCATTCTTATTTGATGTAGGTGTCCCTCTGTGTTTTAGTTACCCTGCTAGTACCTAATGAGTAATCATTCTTACTTGGTGTAGGTGTCCCTCTGTGTTTTAGTTACCCTGCTAGTACCTAATGAGTCATCATACTTATTTGATGTAGGTGTCCCTCTGTGTTTTAGTTACACTGCTAGTACCTAATGAATCATCATACTTATTTGATGCAGGTGTACCTCTGTGTTTTAGTTACCCTGCTAGTACCTAATGAGTCATCATTCTTACTTGGTGTAGGTGTCCCTCCGTGTTTTAGTTACACTGCTAGTACCTAATGAGTAATCATTCTTATTTGATGTAGGTGTCCCTCCGTGTTTTAGTTACCCTGCTAGTACCTAATGAGTAATCATTCTTACTTGGTGTAGGTGTCCCTCCGTGTTTTAGTTACCCTGCTAGTACCTAATGAGTCATCATACTTATTTGATGTAGGTGTCCCTCTGTGTTTTAGTTACACTGCTAGTACCTAATGAGTCATCATACTTATTTGATGTAGGTGTCCCTCTGTGTTTTAGTTACCCTGCTAGTACCTAATGAGTAATCATTCTTACTTGGTGTAGGTATCCCTCTGTCTTTTAGTTACACTGCTAGTACTTAATGAGTCATCATACTTATTTGATGTAGGTGTCCATCTGTGTTTTAGTTACACCGCTAGTACCTAATGAGTCATCATACTTACATACATGCCATATTTTCAGATGGTCAATAAGGGAGATTAGCCTCAACAGGGCTTTTTTTAAGGGAGATTTGGGTAAAAATAAGGGAGACTTTTATTCGCTCATATTTACGCGCTAAATAGCCGTTTTCATAAAAAATTGACTCAAGTGTTCCAAGCAATTGGAGGGAGACGGACGGACCAAAACCCAAGGCTTGTGTACAAAATGCATTGTCATATTACAGGGAGCTTAAAATGTCAAGGAAGTCATACTATGATATTTTTCAACTGTCAAAAATGGAATTTCCTCATTAAGGTTCTTAAAGGGAAAATATGGTAAAAAAAAGGGAGATTGTTATTCGTTTTCGCCAAATAGCGCAGGAAAATTATTAACTTTCAAGTCATCTTTTACTGAATTATGATGACCCAAACAGTTGTGTTTTTCAAAAATGCATGATTTACTTATAGGCATGAAGTTAAATCCTAATATAATTGAAATTTCCATAAGATTTACGGGTAGTTTGTGTTAGATTGTTGATTTCTGCACTTCTGGTCAACAGTGATCTTTTTCCATTTTACAGCATACAATATTCAATAAGGGGATTCGGTGAGTCATTCATGTCAAAACAGTCTTTTAATGGGCCATCAATTTCTGTTTTACACCACTAAGTGCAATTGTCTTGATTTCTTGAAAAACATTCGATAAAAGGCTCAAAAATTTACAAATATTTAAACATTCCTGCACTTGACCCTTTACCCTAACATGCTTTGATTAATTCTTAGATGAGTATTTGCCACGAAACAACATATAAATAGATAAATGAATTTGTTGATGGTAAAAAAGAGGGTTTAAAAGTGCTAAAAAAGAACCTCAAAAACTCAAGGTCTGTGAACGAAACATCAAAAACTAGGCTTTTAAGACAATACTTTCATTTAAAAATTTTTAAAAGAAAAAGGAAAGTTGATGGCTCTTGTGCGACTTGATAAAATGTGCTAAAAGGGGGCTGCGTCTGTTACAATGTTTTTTAGCTGAGTGGCTTTGATAAATAAATGTCATCCCCCC
Organism: Mercenaria mercenaria; assembly: GCF_021730395.1. Lineage (NCBI taxonomy): Eukaryota > Metazoa > Mollusca > Bivalvia > Venerida > Veneridae > Mercenaria > Mercenaria mercenaria. The sequence continues at coordinate 39,631,133 of NC_069374.1, forward strand.
ACTATTTCTCGCCGGTAAAATTTGTTAAAGTCCTCGTGGTATAAAGTTTCCCTGCTTCGACCCCGATGATCATCATACATGGTTAGGTCGCTTTTTGGAGTACAGAGACAAAGCACTTTTTGGTGTAGGTCATCCTCTTGTGACCGCTATCCTAATGAGACATTGTTTTGGTGAGTGCCCCGAGCCTGCGTTGAGTAAATCTAGGTGTGCCCCGGGTTAGTTCACTGCTGTACCAAAGAATACTTTTTATCTTGTTTTTAACAGCTATACCATGGTAATCCTTTTTATGTAGACGCCCCTTTGGTTTTATCCCTGTAGTACCTGATGACTCTCTATTTATGACCCTCTTTTTTAGACGATAGGGCTGTGGCCAAGAATGATCTTTTGTGGATTGGGGTGCTTGTCTGACTGATAATTGGTCCTTTCTTGGTGAGTTCCACATGTGTTAGTCACTGCTGTACTAATGAGTAATCTTTTGATAGGTTCCTCCATGTTTGTTACCCTGTGAGGTCCTGATGTGATAAATCATCTAATTGTGTAGGAATCCTCAGTTTTGTCTAGCCGTGTATGAAACCCTAATAAGTCAACTCGTTTGTGCGGGCCCCTGGTTTTGACACTGCTTCCTATAGTCACATACAGAGGTATGCCTTTCCCAGTTTTGTCACCCTTATATACAGAGGTTACTTCAAGGTGTAGGACCTCTGTAATTTTGTTAAGTGGTATACCATAAGGGCACACTTATTTAAGTTGTCAACTGTCTTAGACACTGCTAGCTAAGCGTCATAAATTTAAGTAGGCCCCGTGTATTCATTACCCGGCTTCCTAAGGTAGATCTTCATTTGGTTGCAGGTGAAACCCCTAGGTGTGTTAGGTTCGGGACCTATGAGATCTTTTACGGCGTATTCACTCAGTCCCCTGCTAGTATTAGGGATAGTAAATGTTTTACTGTTAGGACCCTATGTCTTAGACACGCTAGTACTGTTGAGTAAAATCATACATGATGTAGGGCCATCGGTTTTAGTGCCCCTGTCCAATGAGCTTTATACTCTCTTTTCCTGGTCAAGATAGGGAGATGCCTCAACAGGGCTTTTCTAAAGTGGTCAAAAAGGGCAACTTTTATTGCTCATATTTTTAACGACGATAAATAGCCGTTTTATGAATATTCTCAAGTTTTTTTTTTTTTGGAGCCAAGTGTGTGTTTGATTTTTTGTTTTAAATTATCCCAAGGTGTTCATTCATGATTTTTGGTTAATGGGAAATTTTGCCTATCTTTTGTATACGTATTTGGTTGTTTTTTGCCATTTTTTGTAAAAGCCTTTTGAAGAAAATCATCAAAGGTGTCTATATAAATGATGGACAACATATTAATAATCATAATATTATTCCCTTTATTTCAAGAAATTCGTTCATGAAAGTTGAACAAGAGTTTGTTGCGTTAGTCGGATGCTCGCTTCTGGAGACTTGAATTGATCTTTTTCCATGTTAAGAAAATTCAAAGTTAAAAGGGAGATTTTCTGTCAAAAATTCTGTTATGGGAAATTCTTCTCTGTGTAGTTGTTTAAACAACAAACTATGTTGGAGTCAAGGTCAAGCTTTTCTCAGTGCAGATCTAAATTTGACTTTGCATAAAAAAAATTCAAAGTTAAAAAGGGACATAATTCTGTCAAAATTCAAATCAGAGTTATGGGAATTGTGTCTCCTGGTGTAGACTTTGATAGAAAATAACTATTTTGAGTTTCAAGTCAAAAGCTTTAATAGTAACAGAGATATTTGACTTTATCAAAAAATTTTTTTAAAAACTTTAAGTTAAAAAGGAGCATAATTCTGTCAAAATTCAAATTAGAGTTATGGGAATTGTTTCTCCTGGTGTAGACTTTAATGGTAAATAAGTATTTTAAGTTTCAAGTCAAAAGCTTTGATAGTAACAGAGATATTTGACTTTACCAAAAATTTTAATAAAAAATTCTAAGTTAAAAAGGGGCATAATTCTGTCAAAATTCAAATCAGAGTTATGGGGATTGTTTCTCCTGGTGTAGACTTTGATAGTAAATACCTATTTTAAGTTTCAAGTCAATAGCTTTGATAGTAACAAAGATATTTGACTTTATCAAAAACTTTAACCAACGGCGACACTGATGCCGACGCCAGGGCTAGTGCAATAGCTCTACATGTAATGGTAATGTTTAAAATGGCATTTGCTTGGTATATTCTTAAAGTTGACCATGTTTTGCACTGTGTTGTAAATTCTAAACAATTTTTATCGTGCCGTTTTTTGTAAATTTTGTATAATTTATGGTATTTCCTCAAGCTCAAGTAGAGACAAATTTCAATGTGATGGCCACTATCTAAAACACTTGCAGAGAATTTATTACAGCATTAATTTTGATCAAAGAAAAAACAAACTATTGTTAAACAATTATAAAACACAAAATAAAACCGTAAATAACATTTTTTTCTGAGGTGCCTTAAGTAAGCAGATTTAATGCGACAGAATTCTAACTCCAACATTGAAAAATTAAGGTCGAATCCTCTGGGTCAGTTTTGAATTTTGCTCACTTCATTAAAAAATAACCTTGGGGCAGAAGTAAAACCTACCTGCATTTCTTCCACAATATGTAATCTAAAGAATGAAGGCAAAATAGAGAACTTTTACCGCATGTAACTCAGTATTTTTAAAGATGTCTAACTCTACCCCTCCTGATTCAGAGGTAAATTCACTTTGATCAGCAAGAAATCGCTTATAAAATGAAAATTTTCCTCTTTTGTACAATACATCCATAAGAAGTCTTGAAAGAAGTAAAAACTTACTAGGAAAAAAGGAAAATACAGGAAAAAAATTTTTGGTCCCAGTGGGGCTTGAACCTACGCCCCCCTGAAAATTGCAGTCAAAGTAGGTTTATGGTAGGAACTGCATACTCTTCAAAAAGGAGGTAAGCTATTACGGGTCCAATACCTTAATTATTGCAACATGACAATATCACAAAGGAATGGCAGTCAATTCTTTGGGCAGTATGAATTGCAATTTATCTCATAAAATTCACTATCCGAATTCATGTTTGTCCGAAATTCTGTGTAGTCTGACATTAAATCGCCAATATTTGTTAAATCGTGGTAGTTTTTTTTTTTTGCATGCTGTGCAAGTATCTAATTTGAGAAGCATAAACTCAATGTTAGCACTAACCTGTCTCATCTTCTGATGGCTCGATAAATATTGAGGTCAGCGAAAATGAAAGTACACTTTGGCAGGTGGCGGTAAAATGACGTAATTTTAAGACTGGTTTACATATTGTTTAGCAAACTACGGATCAGCGACTTTGATGTCATTGAATCAGTCTAAAATCTCGAGAAACGGGAGGTTTTCATGTCCTGGTGGGAGACTGGGAGATATACTGAAAATACGGGAGAAAAAGACTCTCGGCGGGACACATGGCATGTATGGGAAATTCAGAATTCCATGAAAGATTGAACCAGGAACTTTGTTTTTGCTTTATGTGCTGATGCTTCTGCATCTGGAGAGAGATCTTTTTGACATGTTTAAGCATACAATACTCAAAAGATTGAGGAGATATCATGTCAAAACAGTCTTTTAAGGGCACTCATTTCTTTTCAGAAATGAAGTTGTTACAACAAAAATGAAAGTCGTTCTATTGCTGGATTGTCCATATTTAGATTAAAACTACATGTATTTAAACTAGGAATTCTTCTCCTGATAATTATTGCAACATGACAATATCACAAAGGAATGGCAGTCAATTCTTTGGGCAGTATGAATTGCAATTTATTTCATAAAATTCACTTATCCGAATTCATGTTTGTCCGAATTTCTGTGTAGACATTAACTCGCCAATTTTTCTTAAATCGTGGTTGATTTTTTTGCATGTTGCGCAAGTATTTAAATTGAGAAGCATGAACTCTGTGTTAGCACTAACCTGTCTCATCTTCTGATGGCTCGATAAATATTGAGGTCAGCGAAAACGAAAGTACACTTTGGCAGGTGGCGGTAAAATGACGTAATTTTAAGGTATTAGATCACTAATAGAGAACCTCCTTTTTGAAGAGTATTCAATTCCTATCATAAACCTACTTTACTGCAATTCTTAGGGGGGCGTAGGTTCAAGCCCTACTGGGACCAAATTTTTTTTTTCCTTATTTTCCTTTTTTTCTAGTATGTTTTTACTTCTTTCAAGACTTATTATTAATTTCTTGTACAAAAATGGAAAAAGATGAATCTTATAAGCGATTTCTTGGGGTTCAAAGTGAATTTACTATTTAAACAGAAGGGGTAGAGTTACACATCTTTAAAAATATTGAGTTACACGCGGTGAAAGTTCTCTAGTTTGCTTTCACTCTTAGATTATATATTGTGGAAGAAATTTAGGTAGGTTTTACGTCTGCCCTAAGGTTATTTTTAAATGGAGTAAGCAAAATTCAAAACAGAAACACAGCATTCGACCTTATTTTTTTAATGTTGAAGTATGAATTCTGTCTCATTAAATCCGTTTACTTGAGGCACCATAGAAAAAATGATATTGATATTTTTATTTTGTGTTTTATAATTATTTACCAATAGTTTGATGTTTCTTTTATTAAAATAAATGGTAAAATGAGTTCTCTGCAAACGTTTTGGGTAGTGGCTATCACTTTGAAATTTGTCTCTACTTGTGCTTGAGGAGATACCATAAGTTATACTAAATTTATAAAAAACGGCACGGTAAAAGTTGTTTAAAAATTGCAAAATAGTGCAGAACACGGTTACCATTCAGAATAAACCAAGCAAAGGCCATTTTGTAAACATTACTATTAGTGATCTAATACCTTAAGACTGGTTTACATATTGTTTTTAAAACTACGGATCAGCGACTTTGATGTTATTGAATCAGTCTAAAATCTCGAATGCACATGTTTACAATTGCCTACTGGTAAGATTAAATGGCTAATTGTTTGCAGATGGTGACAGTATGTGGAAAGATAATTAATGCCTTAGGCGTGTCTCTCTCGGTAAACAAGCTGATTATAGACAACTATCAAAATTATGTTTGAAGAGTATTTCCGGGTTACTCGATATTGAATTTCAAGTATTTTCTAAAGGTCTACATTGGGTCCCAGATACGACTTTTCGACTGAGGACTTTTTTCTGAATTTATTTTTTTACGGGAGGTTTTCATGTCCCGGCTGGAGACCGGGAAATACACTGGAAATACGGGAGAAAAAGTCTCCCAGCGAGAGATATGGCATGTATGTACTTACTTGATGTAGGTGTCCCTCTGTGTTTTAGTTACACTGCTAGTACCTAATGAATCACCATTCTTATTTGGTATAGGTGTCCCTCTGTGTTTTAGTTACACTGCTATTACCTAGTGAGTCAGCATTCTTACTTGGTGTAGGTGTCCCTCTGTGTTTTAGTTACTCTGCTAGTACCTAATGAATCATCATTCTTACTTGGTGTAGGTGTCCCACTCTCCTTTAGACGTGCAGCCAGTGCCTCCCGTGATGAAACAAAGAACACTCTCTCCATACCCTCTTTATGATCCATCAATGTTAACTCGTCACACAAAAACTGAAGATTACGATCTAAGTGTTGCTGTTTCACTTGATCAACATCATCTTCAAAAGCTGATATGTCCCAACGATTTTGAAGTATAAATATGTTTGGCTTGGACAATCTTGCACTGACTTTGTGAAAGAAATTCTTTTCCTATGAGAAACAAACAAGAAAACATCGGTAAAACTAATGGATGCTCCCAAAATATTAAAGAACAAAAGATGAATTCACTGACTGGGCACATATAGTTTACTAAGGCAATAATAAATTAATTCCTAGATTATCATCCCCGCCTGCCCCCTCCTTTTTATGTCGCCCAGACATCTTTTTATTTAAAAAAAAAAATCAAAGAATGAAACCGCAGAAATGTCCTGCGTATTTGTGAAGGTCCCTCAAAATAAATCAGCCACACAGATGTATGGTTTTCAGTAAGGGTGTGTATTGGCTGGAATGGTCAAAAAGATATTTGTATCAATTTCCAAAATTTTGCAGACAACATGTTAGCTAGCTTATGTTTAGGATAATTATGATTATCTAAAATAAGCATGCACTATTGAAAATTGTTGCGTGAGAAATAAGTATATCCCAGCTAGTTGTTTTACTGCCTCAAAACTGAAACTGAAAGGAAACTTATCTGATCTTTGAAAGTAATAAAAAGAAATTAAGTCAATATACATATATTTTTCCATAAGTAAATTAGGTCACACTTGCTCGCAGGATGGAAAATCACCAGTGTGACATTGTGATTTCCGGGTAAACTTAGTTCCTGCCAGTGTGTGAATAAAAATAAATAACCAATGAAAAACGTGTTTCCTAACAGCATGCTGCATTTACATATGACCCATCATGTCCGTTGGCAGGTGCCTTTAAAGCTAGCAGTCAAAATATACATATCTTGTGTATTACACACAGTAAAAAAACTTCTCAATAGTTGTATACCAACAATGAGTTCAGCTTGCATAAATATGCTAAAATGAAAGTTGGGAAAGGTTACAAAAAATGTACTTTTTGATGTTTTTTAATTACTCAATATTTTGACCGATAAACTAGAGATGCTTTTGAGAAAAGCGCATGTCTCCCACAACTGCCTAATCAACTAAACAGTAAGTCAGTCTTTATATACTGTTTACTTAATCCACATGTGCATGCGCTTTCCTGACACCAAAAGGACGCCTATACTACTAGTAGTATAGGCGCCGGTTTAGGGGTAAAACTGCGCAATAAATCTGAGTGTTTTCAGTAAATCAAGGGCCATAATTCCGAAGTGCCTAGGCCGATTTGGCTAGTTATCGAACTTGGCCGAGCACGTATTGTCAGACACATTTTGTTGAAGTTTGGTGAAGATCGGATGAGAAATGTTCGACTTAAGAGTGCGGACAAGCTTTGTGACAGACACACACACAGACACAGACACACACACAGACTGGAGTAAATCAATATGTCTCTCACACCACTGTGTGGTGGGAGACATAATAAGTGTTCAATATGATGTATCAACCGAGCCTATAATACTGGCATTCAATTTATATCGAGATACAAGATATAAATTTTATCTATAGAAGGGTGTTTCAAACTATCCCCCCACACTTTTGTGTTTATAATCATTTGGGTTTTGCAATGTGAAAATCATCAAAGGACAGGTTAGGGTACAGTTATCCTGATTCACACTCATTAATTACTTGACTAGTACAATGACTTAATTTCGGGCAAACTTGATCATAAAGTGCGAAATAAAATTTCACTAAATTCTAACCATTATATAGGCGTTTTGCAGTAACTGGTCTGGTACATTGTGGTGGTGATTTAGTTCGTATAAATTCTCTCTACTATATAATAATTTATAATGCGAACTTGTATCCAAGCAGATCTCACATATGGGAAAGTCAACTGTTCTGAATTAAATTATATCCCTTAATGCAAACTATCTCTATATATTCAATGTATCCTTGAGATACAGTTAACTATCAGAGAGAAACAATGAGCTGCGTTCAATAAACACTTGATGCCCCCGGTGGCATCCTTGTCAATACAAAGCAACCTAAGTCCAAAACAATGTCAAGTTCAAGGTCAAACTGAGGTCAGGTGATGACTGAAGATGAGGAATGGTCACAGGTTACATCTGCATTAGTATCAAGTCATTCTAGTTAGGGGTATTGATGCTAGACGAAACGGTCCCATTTGGTTAACCTCGTACGGACGGACAGGACAATTACTATATGCCTCCCGCATCAGTAGATGCCGGGGGCATAAAAATATAGCTTCTCTGGTCCCAGTCAGTTAAAGAGACTAAAATGTCACTACTGATTTGTGACACATGAAAACAGAGATTTGAGTATTATGCAAATGTTGAACCAGTACAAATGTGTAGTACAATTCAGGCTCGTATATAAAACAGCATCGAAACTAATCTTTTTGGGATAGTGGACTTGCTGTGGCATGTGCGCGTTCGTTTGTACTGCTAGGCGCTTTGCCGTAATTGTAGACTAGCTCCTAGACTATGATATATCTTTTTTACATTTTTATGATTAAATGTAGTGAACTGAGCCAGTCTATATTCTATGTCCAATATCATAGTCTAGTACAATCCGAAAATTCACAAACCTCTTTTTAGGTTTGTTATCAATCAATGTCAAGAACTGACCACAGCCTACCTGATAAAGATCAGTGGTTTACTGCCACATGTTTATGTAACTCATTGATACCATCTGGTAGCAGGGATTTACAACTGCAGGGGTCAGCTGAGTTGAAATTTTATCAGAAATGAATTTCATTTGTCTATACTTGGTACTTGAAGTTAGATTGGAAAATCTGAAAGATACACATTTCCTATGTCTTGTCATAAAATGGACATATGGAATTAAACTGTAACTGACAATAAAGGAGTAGAACAGATGCCCCAACCCTGAACTGTTAGCGGAAAAGTTAGCATTGGCGATATTTGTAAGTTCAAAGACGGAATGCACATATAATATAGTGGTATCACATCTTGATGCATAAATGAATATCCAGGTTCAGGGCTGAATAAATGCATATTAAAGTGTTGTATTTGAAGTTTTTAGCTTTAAAAATCTGTATGTTAATACATGAAAGCACATTTTGTTCATCAGAATTGGTATTTCTGCAGAAGATAGAAAAGTCTCAAAGTTAGAAATACATTTAAGCTTATAATTCTAATACGTTTCTTATTTGTGCAAATTTCGCACGTTGCATACTATATTCTTCAATTAACTCCAAATAGTTATGTACTTCTTTACAAATCAAGAAAGCCCCAGACTTGTATAATCTTTGGTAAAGATTAGCAGAGCTAAATGTTTTTAAAATGAAAAATTAATTGATACGTAAAAAAATATAATGTTAAATAGAGACATTTGGTTTCAAAATGTTTATGGTGTTGAAAAGGTAACTCTACATATTAACATTCAATTACATATCTCTTATAAGGTACATGCATTTGTTCAATTAATCGCCAGTCTTTTTGCTATGTAGTTGATAAAAGTACAGTTTCTTGGAAGACTTGTTCAATTTACCCGATACTTCATTTTAACTTCAAAAATGCTTAATACTTTTAATTACAAGTAAGCATTTGATATTTGGCATAAAATATATAGCATTTGGAAGTTATCTTTATACCTCTGCCCTTTCGTTTGAAATTGCCACATGCCAAATGCAAAATATTTAATGCCAAATGTAAATCTTAAACATTGAGTCATACTTGTCAAATGCGATCGCAAAACAGTACTATGAAAGGACGGTGCGCCATGCTAATTACCAAATGCTAAATGACAAATAAGTTACTAAGATATTTTGCATTTAGCTTTAAATAATTGGTATTTAGCATTAAGATATTGGCATTTAGCATTAAATTGACATTCGGCAATTAGCATGGCGCACCGGCCCTCCATTCAAAGCGGAATGATTTACATGTATTGTCCGATGTTAGCATTGACATGGTAGAACATTGCAGTGCTTCAAATCATACTCAAAAGACATGATCTTTATTTCATAAAATCAATGGACAATTAGCATTATCTTTCAGCAATAAACATTAGGTATTTGAAATTTTCGCATTTATTATAAAAGAGAGAATATTGTATTTAGCTATTAGCATTAGATATCTGGCAATTAGAACGGTGCACCATATATGCATCGATCTTGAATAGTTTCGTTATTTATTAATCTTTGTTAAGAACATTAACCATCTTTTTTTTGTTTGGTGCTGCAGTGACTGCAGTACGGTGCTTGGTCACTGAATAGAAATCATTTTTGCTGACACTTGTGTTTCTTTAAATTTTGGTACAGCTTTCTCATAATTTTGTCTATGCACACGAGTTTAGACTACTTAGTACAAAAATGTCTGTGAAAATTCCTACACAAACTATTAACTGGCTTTCCGACGGGACAACAAGTCTCGGTTTTATAAACACCTTTGAACAGTTGTATTACTCAATGCAGTTTCTTTATTGTTTGAATAAACTTGAACTCAACATATCTTTTAAAACGTGCTTTTGATAATGACATGCTGTAAGAAACTTTTAAAATCCATTATTCAGTTTCAGAAATATACTGATTATAATAATCCTTTCAGTAAAATAAACATATTATTGTTAATAAAGATATTTGCAAGAGGAACCATCAAGATTTCAAAAAGCAAAGTGGTTTATTCTAGATGAGAATGGTTCTTCAGTTATCACCATTAAAAATCAGGTAAACAGATTTATGATCAGCAGCATAACACTTGACCACTAGCATGATGTACAAAATTATCCACGGGTAATCTAATAGCCATAGGTGCCAATCATCCCTTTGAGAGCATTTCGGATCGTACTAGACTGATAATTTCAACATGATTCCTCTGTGAAAATCTCTAAAATAGACTGGCTTTTGTCTCTATGAAATTAAATTCGTCAAAAAAGGAAAAATGTAGAAATATATTATTATCAGTCTAGTGGCTAGTCTACTGTAATTGGTCTGGTATATTGTGGAGGTGATTCACTTCGTATAAATTCACTATACTGTATATATATCTACATATATATTATTAGTTATAAAGGTTTTTGACAGGATATACGGTGGGATTATAGCCTGCTGAGATTCATATAACCCTCGGCGATATACGGCAGGTTTTTTGGGTTTTTTTTGTTTTGTTGGATTTAACGTCACACCGACACATGATAGGTCATATGGCGACTTTCCAGCTTTAATGGTGGAGGAAGACCCTATGTGCCCCTCCGTGCATTATTTCATCAGCGGGCACCTGGGTAGAACCACCGACCTTCCGTAAGCCAGCTGGAAGGCAGGTATTTAGCCTGACTGTGATTCATATAACCCGAGGCTATATGCCCACCGTATATCCCGTCAGAAACCTTTATAACAAATTTATAATTCTGCAAATTTGCGTATTTGGTCTCAATAGTAACAATTTTCCTTAGCTTGACAAATATTACTTTTTTTTCAATTCCCCACTTGGTGCCTCAATGCGCACCTTGTTTTTCGTGCATTTCCGTAAGAGACACGTAAACATACGAAGACAACGGTGGGTTTGCATTTTTTCGGTTGCGGAAGAAATTGGACTTACACATGGAATAATAAATGTTTTAAGGAAATTTACAGCTAGTTTCGTGTTACTCGAGTAAGAACATGACTGTAATAAAGGATAACTGAAGTTAAACTTGCATATTCATTCAATCTTATATCTCTGATTCTCAGCTGTTTAGCCTCGGGTCACATGTACTTTTAGCCAACTTCTTGAGGACTGAACACAGAATCTACAGTGAATAGAATCAAACTGGGTCTGGACTGTATGTGTAGGGGAATTGTTCTTGGAAAAAAGGAGTTAGAATGGTATTGCGAATGAGATCTCAGATTGTGTGTGTGTGTGTGTGTGTGTGTTCGGGTTTAACGTCTTTTTCAACAATTTTTCAGTCATATAAACGACGGTGTCTACTTGGGATCAAGTAGTTCAAGTTCCTTGTAGGTGTGAGGTGGACGGGATATACGGTGGGCATATAGCCTCGGGTTATATGAATCACAGTCAGGCTAAATACCTGCCTTCCAGCTGGCTTACGGAAGGTCGGTGGTTCTACCCAGGTGCCCGCTGATGAAATAATGCACGGAGGGGCACATAGGGTCTTCCTCCACCATTAAAGCTGGAAAGTCGCCATATGACCTATCATGTGTCGGTGTGACGTTAAATCCAACAAAACAAAAAAAACCCAAAAAACCTGCCGTATATCGCCGAGGGTTATATGAATCTCAGCAGGCTATAATCCCACCGTATATCCTGTCAAAAACCTTTATAACTAATAATATATTGTAGATATATATACAGTATAGTGAATTTATACGAAGTGAATCACCTCCACAATATACCAGACCAATTACAGTAGACTAGCCACTAGACTGATAATAATATATTTCTACATTTTTCCTTTTTTGACGAATTTAATTTCATAGAGACAAAAGCCAGTCTATTTTAGAGATTTTCACAGAGGAATCATGTTGAAATTATCAGTCTAGTACGATCCGAAATGCTCTCAAAGGGATGATTGGCACCTATGGCTATTAGATTACCCGTGGATAATTTTGTACATCATGCTAGTGGTCAAGTGTTATGCTGCTGATCATAAATCTGTTTACCTGATTTTTAATGGTGATAACTGAAGAACCATTCTCATCTAGAGTAAACCACTTTGCTTTTTGAAATCTTGATGGTTCCTCTTGCAAATATCTTTATTAACAATAATATGTTTATTTTACTGAAAGGATTATTATAATCAGTATATTTCTGAAACTTTTGATTATCTCTAGGTAAAGTTTGAAACTGGGTCATGTAGGGTCAAAAACTAGGACAGTTATTCAGATCAAAGGAAAACCTTGTGAACACTCCAGAGGCCACATTTTTTACCCAGTCTTTATGAAACTTGGTCAGAATGTTAGTCTTGATGATCTCTAGGTCAAGTTTGAAACTGGGTCATGTTGGATCAGAAACTAGGTCAGTAAATCAGATCAAAGGAATAGCTTGTGAACACTCTAGAGACCACATTTGCGCCCCAATCTTTATGAAACTTGGTCAGAATGTTAGTCTTGATGATGTCTAGGTCAAGTTTGAATCTGGGTCATGTTGGATCAAAAACTAGGTCAGTATGTCAGATCAATGGAAAACCTTGTGAACACTCATACCACATTTGTGACCCAATCTTTATGAAACTTGGTCAGAATGTTAGTCTTGATGATCTCTAGGTCAAGTTCGAAACTGGGTCATGTTCGATAAAAAGCTAGGTCATCTGGTCAAATCAAAGGAAAAGCTTGTAAACACTCTAGAGGCCACAGTTGTGTCCCAATATTTATGAAACTTAGAAAGTTTGGCTTGATGATTTCTAGGTCAAGTTTGAATATGGGTCATATGGGGTCAAAAACTAGGTCACCTGGTCAAATCAAAGGAAAAGCTTGTGAACACTTTAGAGGCCACAGTTGTAACTCAATCTTTATGAAACTGGGTTAGAATGTTTGTCTTAATCATTTCTAGGTCAAGTTTGGCATGATGCAATTGAAAACCTGGTTTTCGTGGAATTTTCTTGTTTAAAATTAAGTACAGTCTTATTGCAGTTGACCATACCCAAACAGCTGTGTACTCCGATAATATTTTCCTTAGTACATGTGGGTAGCAATACACAATGCCAGTGGTTTGACACGCTGCTTATGTGCCAGCTTTTAAATTAAAAGTTATTAAAACTGCCGAAGAAAAGGTTAACACTTTGCCGCAAATTTGTTTAAAGTCGACAGGAAGCTTGTGCGCGGGTGGTGCAAAAACAAATCAAAAATGGATTTACCATTTAATTTTCTATTTGATGATTGGATACGTACCGTACTTAGTATAAACGTTTTGGATTTACAGTACATGGACTGTTTAAAAGTGTGTTTATTTCTTAATACATTGGATACATACTGTAAACTAGAAAATGCTTTTGTAAAAAAGCGCATGTCTCCCCCAATGCAAAGTCCTATAGGCAAGAAGTCAATAGGGGTCAGGAGCAAAAGTCAAAGAGACACTGATGGTTGGCTGCAATAGGGATCATCTACTTGGCATGTCCAATCATCCCGCTAAATTTCAACACTCTTGGCCTAGTGGTTCTCAAGTCACTGTTCAGGCTTCTGTGACCTTGACCTTTGATCAAGTGACCTCAAAATAAATAGGGGTCATCTACTCTGCAAGTCCAATCATCCTATTAAGTTTCAACATTGTAGGTCAAGTGGATCTCAAGTTATTTCCAAAAAATGATTTTACATGAACAGGCCACTGTGGCCTTGACCTTTAATAGACTGACCCCAAAATCAATAGGGGTCATCTACTCTGCAATGTTCAATCATCCTATGAAGTTTCAACATTCTGGGTCAAGTGGTTCTCAAGTTATTGATCGGAACTGGTTATCAATGTTCAGGCCCCTGTGACCTTGACCTTTAATGGAGTGACCCCAAAAACAATAGGGGTCATCTACTCTGCATGTTCAATCATCCTATGAAGTTTCAACATTCTGGGTCGAGAGGTTCTCAAGTTATTGATCGGAACTGGTTATCAATGTTCAGGCCCTGTGACCTTGACCTTTAACAGAGTGACCCCAAAATCATTAGGGGTCATTTACTCTGCATGAACAATCATCATATGAAGTTTCAACATTCTGGGTCGAGAGGTTCTCAAGTTATTGATCGGAAATGGTTTTCCATGTTCAGGCCCCTGTGGCCTTGACCTTTAACAGAGTGACCCTAAAATCATTAGGGGTCATCTACTATGTATGACCAATCATCCTATGAAATTTCATCATTCTGGGTCAAGTGGTTCTCAAGTTACTGACCGGAAATGGTTTTCAATGTTCAGGCCCCTGTGACCTTGACCTTTCACAGAGTGACCCCAAAATCGTTAGGGGTCATCTACTCTGCATGACCAATCATCCTATTAAGTTTCAACATTCTGGGTCAAGTGGTTCTCAAGTTACTGACCGGAAATGGTTTTCAATGTTCAGGCCCCTGTGACCTTGACCTTTAATGGAGTGACCCCAAAATCGATAGGGGTCATCTACTCTGCATGTACAATCATCCTATGAAGTTTCAACATTCTGGGTCAAGTAGTTCTCTAGTTTTTGATCGGAAATGGTTTTCCATGTTCAGGCCCCTGTGACCTTGGCCTTTGACAGAGTGACCCCAAAATCAATAGGGGTCATCTACTCTTCATGACCAATCATCCTATGAAGTTTCAACATTCTGGGTCAAGTGGTTCTCAAGTTACTGACCGGAAATGGTTTTCAATGTTCGGGCCCCTGTGACCTTGACCTTTAATGGAGTGACCCCAAAATCGATAGGGGTCATCTACTTTGCATGTACAATCATCCTATGAAGTTTCAACATTCTGGGTCAAGTGGTTCTCTAGTTATTGATCGGAAATGGTTTTCAATGTTCGGGCCCCTGTGACCTTGACCTTTGACGGAGTGACCCCAAAAACAATAGGGGTCGTCTACTCCAGCAGCCCTACAACCCTATGAACTTTGAAGGTTCTAGGTCAAATGGTTCTCCAGTTATTGCTCGGAAATGAAGTGTGACGTACGGACGGACGGACGGACGGACAGGGCAAAAACAATATGTCTCCTGGGGGAGACATAATTACTTATTATGTTGACATATAAAAATGAGGTAGGTGATTTTTTTTTCGTTCTTGTTGACTTTTTTCCCCTCCAAAAAGGGTGGGGAGCGTTAATTAGTGGGGGGGCCTTAATACGGGAAAATACGGTATATAAATATACCGTCTGTGTAGAGGGGCCCACTGAAGGGGAAATTCGCTCACGGGATATACGGTTTTATATAACGTGCATGTTAATCAATGAAAAATTCATTTGCAGTATTATATATATAAAAAGAAAAAATAACATTACATGAGTTACTAAATATTTGCCTACCGGTTTCGTTTATTACTCATCAGGGCAAATAATACAATATGGCATCATAAAATGTGTAATTGCTAAGCAACGTTTTTTTTGTGTACACAATGTAAATATTGTGACGTCATCAATTTTGAGTAAGTTTTGGTTTGAAAATATCAATGAAATAGCGTTCTTACACATGTGTAGGCAAAAATAACATTGCTTAACAATTACACATTTTATAACGGCATACTATTTTATTTGCCTTCATGAGTAACAAACGAAACCAGTATGCAAATGTAATGTTGTTTATTTTTTCTTTATAATTTACTTGATCCGGCACAGAATTTTACATTTTTATATATATATATATAATATACTAATGTTGAATAACCAAAGGGCAATAACTTTGTGAAAAAGCATCAGACCCCAACACAAGGACAATATGCAGATCTCCTCTTGATAGTGAAGCTTCCTATGAAGTTTCGCTAAATTCCAACAAGTGGTTGCTGATAACTACTCCGGACAATAATTACAGGTCGGACGAATGGACAAAGCGGTGACTATATGCAATTATATGCTTCCCCTTCGGAAAGCATAAAAATATACAGGTGCACAAATTCACATGCTGGATAATATTCCTACATGATTTCATGACTAAACACTTTTTTAAGGCACTGTGTATTTTCCACTAAGTCAAGGACCATAACTCCAGTCAGGTTGAGTGAAATCACAAACTTCACACACTATATAACAATCCCCAAATACTTTTTGAGATACATGCAACACAAACTTAGCCTTTTTTATACATACTATTGACTAAGTCAAGAGCCATGACTCTGGTCTGGCTGTGTGAGATCCAAATTAAAATCTCTGGTGCACAACTTCCCATGCTGAATAAAATCCTGTGAGGTTTGATGACTCTGAGTCAAATACTTTTAGAAATATGAACGACTAAAATTCGGACAGATGAACAGAGAGATGGTTGGACAAGGGCAACTTTAAGTGCCCCCCAAAACAAAGTTCAGTGATAATTTGGGAGGTAAATGAGCTGTACAGTTTCCAGTAATACTCACTGTCTGCATGAGAGTTGATTCAGCATTAGACACAAGTACAAAAACATCTGCATCCAGACAGAACTTGTCAATCCACAAATCTAAATCTGGTGTTACATCAATGCCTGGGCTGAAAGTGTAACACAGTAGATCATGTAAACACAAATATAAAATAAATCACTACACACTGCTCCAATGTCTGCTTTAATATAATGCATTTTAACTCTGAACTTTCTATATAGAGTACTATAGCACATTTCAGCATGGAAATCCTTCCACATAAACATAGTTATCATTGCTACCAGACCAGAAAGAAAAACAAGAGCTCTCTGTAACTGCGCTCCACTATTCCACGATTTGACAGTAAAATGAGTTTATATCTAAACAAGAGTGTCAGGATGTCACAATACACGCCCATCATAACAAATTTCTTTACACTAGCTCCTGTATTTGCAAATGGAATTTTAATTCTGTGGTTGTGTAGTAATTATTGTAATTTAAAATACACCTAAAATTAGAAAGTAACATCTATGTTGTACCACAGTAAAGTGGTCATGGTTTTTCCGTACGGTCAATTATAAACAAGAGGGCCATGATGGCCCTATATCGCTCACCTGTTATCATTGCACTTGAGGACAAGAAGGTCCTCAGAAGAAATATCTAAGTCCAAAGGACAGGAACAACAAAGGGAAGAAATTTAACCAAAAAGAAAAAAAAATTCTTACAAGGTACAGATATGTCAAAATGCACCTAAAAATTGGAGGTACTATCCATGTTGTACCACAGAAAAGTGGTCTCGGTTTTTCCCTACGGCCAATAATAAAAAAGTTACTAAAAATAAGCTATTTATAGTAACGTAAAAGGGAAATAATTAAAAAAAAAAATTATTGTAAGTGAACAAAAGAAGGATCTGCCAAATAATTCTGTTGACATAAATGAAATTTCAGATCAGTATCTTCATTAGTTACAGAGATATACCCATTTTAATTTGAAATAAAGGGAGGTAATTTGACATAAAATCAGTCCATAGTTATCTACCCTGATTGGCTCGGTCCAACTAATGACAATAATGAAATTTCAAATAAGTCCTATAAGTACTTACTGATATAAATCCATTTTGATTACAATCAGGGGAGGTAATCAGATATAAAGTAACTCTGGAACCTACGATCGGATCTGTTTTGACAATGTCATGGAATCCAAGATTTATTGTTGTTGAAGATATTTGGAAGTTTGTATCAAATAAAACCATAAATGAAGTATCTATATGGCTGCAAAAGCCAAAATACCCAATTTTGGACCTTTAAGGGGCCATAACTCTGGAACCCATGACGGAATCTGGCCAGTTCAAGAAAGGAACCAAGATCTTGTGGTAATACAAGTTGTGTGCAAGTTTGGTTAAAATCAAATCATAAATGAAGCTGCTATTGTGCAGACAAGGTCAAAATAGCTAATTTTGGCCCTTTCAGGGGCCATAACTCTGGAACCCATTAAGGGATCTGGCCGGTTCAAAAAAGGAACCGAGATCTTATGGTGACACAAGTTTTGTGCAAGTTTGATTAAATTCAAATCATAAATGAAGCTGCTATTGTGCAGACAAGGTCAAAATAGCTAATTCTGGCCCTTTCAGGGGCCATCACTCTGGAACCCATAAAGGAATCTGGCCAGTTCAAAAAAGGAACCAAGATCTTATAGTGACACAAGTTATGTGCAAATTTGGTTAAAATCAAATCATAAATGAAGCTGCTATTGTGCAGACAAGGTCAAAATAGCTAATTTTGGCCCTTTCAGGGGCCATAACTCTGGAACCCATAATGGGATCTGGCTTGTTCAAGAAAGGAACCAAGATCTTATGGTGACACAAGTTTTGTGTAAGTTTGATTAAATTCAAATCATAAATGAAGCTGCTATTGTGCAGACAAGGTCAAAATAACTAATTTTGGCCCTTTCAGGGGCCATAACTCTGGAACCCATAATGGGATCTGGCCAGTTCAAGAAAGGAACCGAGATCTTATGGTGATACAAGTTGTGTGCAAGTTTGGTTAAAATAAAATCATAAATGAAACCACTATCGTGCAGACACGAAATTGTTGACGCACGCACGGACGGACGCACGGACGCACGGACTGAGGACGGACGACGGACGAAGGGTGATCACAAAAGCTCACCTTGTCACTATGTGACAGGTGAGCTAAAAAGTTACAATATAAGTTATTTATAGTAACAACTAAGGGAAGTAAATCTTAAAAAAATAAAAAATAAAAAAAAAAAAATCCCCCTCCCCAAAAAATTTCCACACAAAAGTCCTCACCAGGGAGAGATAGGTCAAAATACACCTCAAAATTGGATGTAACATGCATGTTGTACTACAGAAAAGTTGTCTCGATTTTTCCCTACGACTAGTAATGAAAAAGTTACAATATAAGCTATTTATAGTAACAACAAAGGGAAGTAATTCTAAAGAAGGGACCTGCGCATGACACTCTGTCTCAAGATGGTGTACAATTGTGCCAAGTTACATCAAAATACCTCATGCATGAAGAAGAAATGCTCTGGACAAGGTCATTATTGCATCTGACCTTTGGCCTCTTAAGTGTGACCTTGACCTTAGACCTAGGGACCTGGTTCGTGTGCATGACACTCCGTCTCATGATGGTGAACAATTGTGCCAAGTTACATCAAAATCCCTCCATGCATGAAGAAGAAATGCTCCAGACAAAGTTTTCATTCTTGTATCCTTTGACCTCTAAGTGTGACCTTGACCATAGACCTAGGGACCTGGTTCTTGCGCATGACACTCCGTCTCATGATGGTGAACAATTGTGCCAAGTTTCAACAAAATCCCTCCATGCATGAAGAAGATATGCTCCGGACAAAGTCATTCTTGAATTTGAATTTTGACCTTTAAGTGTGACCTTGACCTTAGACCTAGGGACCTGGTTCTTGCGCATAACACGCCATCTCATGATGGTGAACAACTGTGCCATTTTTAGTTTCATCAAAATCCCTTCATGCATGAAGAAGATATGCTCCGGACAAAGTCTGTGGACGCCGCCCGCCCACCCGCCAGGGGCGTTCCCATAATACGTCCCGTTTTTCAAACGGGCGTATAATAAGACACCTCTACTTTAAAAGGAAGATACACCAAGATATAAAAAGACCCTACTACTCAGATGGGTTAAAGTTATGTCCAGAAAACCAAGTTTGTCAAACACTAAGTATGAAAGGGGCATAATTTGGTCAAAAATACAAATCAGAGTTATGGGTATTGTTACCACACATGAGATGATGATGATGATAAAGATACATTTTAAGTTTCTAGTTATTATCTTATATTGTACTAAACTTATAACCAGAAAGCGAAGATTACCAAAAAACATTAAGTATTAAAGGGGCATAATTCTGTCAGAAATACAATTAGAGCTATGGGGATTGTAACCACACATGCAGATGATGATTATAAAGAATTAGTTTTAATTTCAATTCATTATCTTTTAAAGTACCAAAGATACGTCTATAAACAAAGCTTTCGAAAAAATTTAACATGAAAATAATTTCAAGTATAACAACTTGGTGACCTTGACGTTGGTAATAATGGGCCTAGCCCCTGCACATACTTTGTTCAGAGTTCTGCCGAGGTTTTCAGCATAATGGGCCCATGGCCCATCTACCCTGAAAACATGGGCCCATTCTGAAACTTTTGGGGCCATTCAAATTTTACATTTAAAAAACTTTAGTTTTCTTATGCTTTATACAAAAAGTTCATGTCATTAATACTCTTTTTCCTTAGAACTTAACCATGACGTATAGTTAACCAACAAGTTCTTATGATGCTCTGTTTGTCAGACATTTTACTCTACTTTTTTACCATTGTTTTTTCAGTTTACTCAAATTACTGGACTGGGTGGGGTCGGATCACTCTGTGATTCTGAGGTTGTTCTTAAATGTTCAGCGCTATCTATAGTTGAATCGTCGCTTTTGTTCAATTTATCATTGTTATTTGGATCTTTCCCCAGTGTAACTAAAGTCTGGTTCATATTCATAGGGGCCGGAGGACTGAAAAATTCATGCAAAATCGCTTTTCCGAACGTTGCGGTCGCCATTTTGATACAATGATGGTGCAATTATCACGACAAGTTATTTTTTTCAAAACTGTCGCAGTGATCTCCCCTGAAGGTATGTCTATGTACCGTGCAAGATCGGCACACAAGCGATCGTTTTCGGGTTTGACTGTTAGATTTTCTGGTGCGCCAAAGGCCCACCAACGCGATTTTTGGTGCGCCATTCGTATTTTTTCTGCGCCACTGGCAGAACTCTGTATGTTTGTATGCTGGACAACGTTTATGTGAACTTACAGTAACATATAAGCAATAGTAACAAAGATATGACAGAAAAACAAAGGTTGCTGAAAAACTTTAACCAAGAAAGCTCTTGTCGACGCTGACACCAACACCGGGGCGAGTCGAATAGCACCCCTATTCTCCGAATAGTGAAGCTTAAAACACTGTAGTTGTCATACCCTACCCTTAGGTATACTGTAATAACCATGGTCTTGAACAAGGAAATGTACCAACCCATTTGAATCACGCATTTCTCATCTAAAATGCACATTTCGGTAAATGGGTACTTATTAATATATAATGCTTATTGAACAAGTGGTAATTCATCTTCCATTTGTCTCAATATTTCATATTACAGAGACAATTCGCAGATTTTATGCTTTCGTCAACATTACAGACACAAGAGGGTCATGATAACCCTATATCGCTCACCTGTTAAACTTTGCCTTGTAATCATCAAGATAAACATTCTGACCAATTTTTTATGAAAATATGGTCATAAATGTAGCCCCTTTAGTGATAACAAGCTTTTCCTCCGATTTGACAGGATGACCTACTTTTTGACCCCATCTGATCCAGTTTTAAGATTGGCATAGGAATCATCAAGATAAACATTCTGACCAAGTTTCAAGAAGATAGGGTAATAAATGTGGCCTCTAGGGTGTTAACAAGCTTTTCCTTTGATTTGACCTGGTGAGCTAGTTTTTGACCCCAGTATCTAACTTGGCCTAGAGATCATCAAGATAAACATTCTGTACAAGTTTGTATCAAATCAATGAATGAGATACCATCTGGAAACCGTTTAACTGTTCAGGGTCACTGTGACCTTGACCTTTGACCTACTGACCTCAAAATCAATAGGGGTCATCTACTCGTTATCGTCAACTTCCCTATCAAGTTTCCTGATCCTAGGCCCAAAGTTTAACTTTTCCAGGTCACTGTGACCTTGACCTTTGACCTACTGACCTCAGTATCAATAGGGGTCATAGATCATGGTATAGATCCTAGTCCTAAGCTAAAGTTATCATCCAGAAACGGTTTGCTCTGGGTCACTGTGACCTTGACCTTTGGCCTACTGACCTACTGACCTCAAAATCAATAGAGGTCATCTGCTGATTATGAACAACCTCCCTATCAACTTTCATGATCCTAGGCCCAAGCGTTCTTCAGTTCTCATCCCTAAAACGTTTAACTGTTCCAGGGCACTGACCTTTGACCTACTGATCTCAAAATCAATAGGGGTCATCTGCTGGTCATGACCAACCTCCCTATCAAATTACATGATCCTAGGCCCAAGCATTCTTGAGTTATCATCCAGAAACCGTTTAACTGTTCTGGGTCAATGTGACCTTGACCTTTGAGCTACTGATCTCAAAATCAATAGGGGTCATCTGCTGGTCATGATCAACCTTCCTATCAACTTTCATAATCCTAGGCCCAGGCATTTTTGAGTGACCATCCGGAAACCATTCAACTGTTCCAGGTCACTGTGACCTTGACTTTGACGTACTGATCTCAGAATCAATAGGGGTCATTTGCTGGTTATGAGCAACCTCCATATCAACTTTCATGATCCTAGGCCTAAGCATTCTTGAGTTATCATCCGGAAATGGATTGGTCTACATACCGACAGACTGACTGACCTACTGTCTGACCGACATCTGCAAAACAATATACCCTCCTTCTTTGGAGGGGTGCATAATAAAAAGTTACAATATAAGCTATTTATAGTAATAACAATAGGAAGTAATTCTAAAAACAAGGGTGCCTCATGGTGGTGAACATTTGTGCCAAGTTACATCAAAATCCCTCCATGCATGAAGAAATTCTCCGGACAATGTCATTCTTGACCTTAGACCTTAGTTATGGACTGGACACAAAACAGACCCTGTTCATGCCATGTAAACATTTGACTGCCAAGTGTGACATTGACCTTTAAGCTAGGGGTCTGAAAGTTGTGCAAAACACATCATCTTATTATGAGGTATATTTGTGCCAAGTAATATTAAAATCCCTTCATGGATGGCAGAGTTATGGACCGGACAGGAAAAGAGCCCTGTTGACCTTTGACCTCCAATTGTGGCCTTGACCTTTGAGCTAGGGGTCCGGGTCTTGCGCATGCCACATTTTCTCATCATGTGGAACATTTGTGCCAAGTAATATAAAAATCCCTTCATGAATGACAAAGTTATGGAACAGACAAGAAATTGCAGATGAATGGACGGAAGGACGGACAGAAAAGTGCATTCCTCTAGTCCCCGAAACTGGTTTTCAACCAGTAGGGTACTAATAAAAACTAGATGCTTATGGGCAACATGTCGAGCCTGCCAGTTGTCAAAAGGACTAACAGCACTAAGTTTTAACCTTTGACCTCTAAGTATGTCCTTGACTTTGAGGTTGGGGTCTGGGAGTTGCACGAGACACTCTGTCTCATTGAGACAAACATTTATGCCAAATAAAACAAAAATTGCTTGATGCATGGAAAAGTTAAAGCCCAGACAATCTCTAAAATGACCTCTGACCCCAAAGTGTGACCTTGACCTTTGCTCACAACACTCTCTCATAGAGGTGAACATTTATGCCAAAGAGAAAAAAAGATTGCTCCTTATTTATCAAAGTTATGGCCTGAAAAAGCTCTAAAATGACCTTTGACCCCTACCTGTGACCTTGACCTTTGAGATAACAACAAGAGCTCGTAGAACACAAAATACCCCCCTTGATGCATTCAGTACTTGCATAAGGAACAGAAATTATTTGGTCACTGTACTCAAAAGTTCTAATGTTCTGGGTCAATGTGACCTTGACCTTTGACCTACTGACCTCTTAATCAATAGGGGTCATCTGCTGGTCATGACCAACCTCCCTATCAACTTTCATGATCCTAGGCCCAAGCGTTCTTGAGTTATCATCTGGAAACCGTTTAACTGTTCAGGGTCACTGTGGCCTTGAACTGTGACCAACTACTCTCAAAGTCAATAGGGGTCTTCAGCTGATCATGACAAACCTCCCTATTAATTTTCATGATCCTAGGCCCAAGCGTTCTTGAGCTATCATCCGGGAACGGATTAGTTTACATATAGACCGACCGATATCTGCAAAACAATATATCCCTCCTTCGAAAGGGGGCATAACAAGATTGCTCCATGCATGTCAAAGTTATGGTCCGGACAAACAAACTGGACGGACGCATGCACGGACACCCGTACGCATGCACGAACACACGAACACACACACATACACCGAACAGCCATTTGGACAACTATGTTTTCGCTTCCGCAAGCGGGCACGCCAAAAATACTTTAATTAAGTAGAAATTGTAAGTTTTGAATAGCTATGATGAAAGAAAAGAAATTTAAAACAGGTATTTTATCAGGAATTTAATTCTAACTTGTGTTTTCCATATTTGTCACCCATTTTCGCTACCGTGATTTTCGGATACAGGGGTTTTTTTTGGCCGTTTTTATAGCCGTTATTTGGCTATATTCCCAATGCCAAAAAGTAAGTATTTTTCCCAAAATGAGTGCAAAAATTCCCAATCTACATTCTGAAAAAAATTTCATCAAAATTGCACAAATATTGACCAAATTATAGACAATTTTGTGGTGGAAGTATGTTAAATAGGTTGTACAATGTGAAACAAGTGTATGAGAAAGTGCTTAAACACATCTTTACTATATCCTATGGGACTAAATATTTCCCAGTTTGGAACATTTATGCGTCAAAATTCCTAATTTTGGGGGTATAGGCTATGTTCCCAAATTAGCTAGAAAAAACCCTGGGATATATCTGTCCTTTCTAACAAGATTTTCTACTGCTATCTTTATAATTAGTTAATAACAAGAGGGTCGCTGATCCTAAAGCGCTCACCTGTGTACAAGGCTTCAAGTGTGTTTATATAAGTACAGAGTTAGGCTTCTTCTATGTTAGCCTATATTATATAAATGTCACACACACCTTTTGAATCTAGGGCAATAATTTGAACAATTATGGTAGACATTACAAATCTGATATCACACGCCAAATATCAAGGCTCTAGCTATTATTGAGTCAGAGAAGAAAAGTGACCACGCCCCCTGGCAGCCATGTTTTTTGACAAATCAAAATAATTTGAACAATCTTGGCAGAGGGTCACACAAGAACCATTTGTGTACAATTATTTTGAAATCGGGCTTGCAGTTTCAAACAAGAAGATTTTTAAAGTTTCCACTATATACATATAGGGAAAAGTGACCATGCCCTCTGGCGGCCATGTTTTTTGACAAATCAAAATAATCTGAACAATCTTGCTAGAGGGTCACACAAGAACCATTTGTGTAAAATTATTCTAAAATCGGGCTAGCAGTTTCACACAAGAAGTTTTTTAAAGTTTCCACTATATACATATAGGGAAAAGTGACCACGCCCTCTGGCGTCCATGTTTTTTCACAAATCAAAATAATCTGAATAATCTTGGTAGAGGATCACACAAGGGCCATTTGTGTAAAATTATTTTAAAATCGGGCAAGCAGTTTCAGATAAGAAGAATTTTAAAATTTCCACTATTAACATATAGGGAAAAGTGACCACGCCCTATGGCGGCCATGTTTTTTTGACAAATCAAAATAATTTGAACATTCTTGGTAGAGGGTCACACAAGGACCATTTGTGTAAAATTTTTCTAAAATCAGGCAAGCAGTTTCATACAAGAAGATTTTTAAAGTTTCCACTATATACATATAGGGAAAAGTGACTACGCCCTCTAGCAGCCATGTTTTTTGATGAATCAGTATAATTTGAATAATCTTGGTAGATGGTGACATAAGGACCATTTGTGTGAAATTATTTCAAAATTGGACCAATGGTTTAGGAGGAGATGTCGTTTGAAGTTTTTTCTATTTTAACTCTGGCAGCCCCTATGTACAACCAAGCAGAACCGTTTGAACAACTTTGGTAGAGGACCATCCAAGGAATATCATGGCCAAGTTTCATCAAAATCCATTCATTGGTTTTGGAGGAGATGTTGTTTAAACACAAATGTTGACGACCGACGGACGACTTAATGGACGGACGGACGGATGCACGACGGACACAGCGTGATCACAATAGCTCACCATGAGCACTTTGTGCTCAGGTGAGCTTTGTGCTCAGGTGAGCTAAAAAGTGGAAAAATATATCCTATTTTCTACTGTATTCTACTACCGTTTATACCACCATGGCATTAGACATTGATCCGCGAAGTCGTCTAGAAAATTTAATAACAAGAGCTGTCAGTGGACAGCGTGCTCGACTATTCTCAGTGCTTGATAGTATGATATAAGCAATGAGTAAAACTTTAACATTACAATAAGTATACTCTAAGTCAAAAAGGGGCCCTAATTCAGTCAAAATGCTTGATAGAGTTGCCTCCTCTTTTTTACAGACTGGGATCATGATGGTAAACAAGTATGCAAAATATGAAAGCAATATCTCAATGGACTTTGAAAATATTTGGGGTGGTACGCAAACTTTAACATTTGTGTGACGCTCACGGTCACGCCGACGCCAGGGCAAGTAGGATAGCTCCCCTATTCTTCGAATAGTCGAGCTAAAAAGTGTGCATGCATTTAATATGACAACTGTTGCAAAAGCAGCTTTTAGTTTGAAGATTTTTCGACAATAAAACATGCAAAGGCATCAAACCCCACCCACATTTAGACAATGTGCAAAATAAGACAACTTAAAATGTGAACTGCTTAAAAAATTTCTTCTTTATTGATATCTTTATTTAAAATGTGATTTTCAAAACTTTTTTAATTAAATGACAAATGTTTATAAAAATAATAAGTACACAAGTCGCAACTGTCCCATAGAAACCTAAAAACTCTAGGGGTCTTCTACTTTCATGAAACCAAGTTTGTCTGTTCTGGGATACGTAGTTCTAAAGTTATTTGGCAGAAACCGTTTGCTCTACAGACAGACAAACAGATCAAGGCAATGCAACGGACAGGTGCAAATCATTAATATACCCCAGCTTCTTCGGAGGGGGTATAATAAAGTGCAGTAAAGTGGAACCATTTTAACAAATTTTAGAATGATACAGTCATACAAGGTTGCTCTTGACAAAGTTTAGTGAACATCCAAACTGTTTAAAGGTATTTCTATTTTTAGCTCTGATGACCCCTAAAATAGGTCAAGCAACCATTTGAATACATTTGAGGGAGATTCATACCAGAATGCAACAGACCAAGTTTTGTGTAATTCTAACCAGTATCTTCAGAGGAGATGTTTATGGGAAAAGTAAAAGTTTGTCTGTTTATAGCCCTGGGGTCAATTAAACAAGAGGGCCAAGATGGCCCTAGGTCGCTCACCTGAGAAACACACCATAACAGCCTCTATCGCATACACAAGGTTTTTCTTTGATTTGACCTAGTTTTTGACCCCAGACTACCCATATTCGACCTTGACCTAGATTTCATCAAGGTAATCATTCTGACCAAAATACAGCCGCTATCGCATACACAAGGTTTTTCTTTGATTTGACCTAGTGACCTAGTTTTTGATCCCAGATGACCCATTTTCAAACTCGGCCTAGATTTCATCAAGGTAATCATTCTGACCAAATTTCATGAAGATCAGTTGAAAAATACAGCCTCTATCGCATACACAAGCTAAATGTTGACAGACAGACAGACAGATGACGGACGCCGGACATCAAGCGATCAGAAAAACTCACCTGAGCATTGCTCAGGTGAGCTAAAAAAGCACAACCACTTAAATAAACATGTGAAAGGTTATTCCACTGAAGCTACAGACCCAAGTTTTGTGAAGACTCATTATGTGGTACTTTGAGAAGAAATTGTTGACATTTTTGTCTATTCTTATATCTCTCCTGGCCATTAGGTGCAGTCAAGTGGAACTATCTGAACAAATCCAAGGATGTTACAAACTTTGGAGAAAACTCATCATATAATTCATGAGAAGAAGAAATTGAACATTGTTTTGTTGTTGTTGTTTTATACTTCTGGCAGCACACAGATGTGGCCAAGATGAACCATTAGAACAAATGTGAGAATGAGCTATGCCGAAATGCTACAGAACAAGTTAGATGCAATTCTGACCAACTGTTTCAGAGGAGAAGATGTTTTAAGTAAAATGTTTAAGCCAATGGACAACAGACACAGATTGATCACAAAAACTGCAAAATGTACAGGTGAGCTAAAAAAGAGAGAAATTACAACAACAGCTATTCATAAGACACTGTGCTCAACTACTCTATAATTTCTAAACTGAACATTCTATTTTACTACAATTTATTACAAATCAAATTTTTATATGGCAATGATTACAACTTTCTAAGTCAAATAAGGGCCAAAATTTGAATAAATTTCAACCAAGACTTTCCTAACTTAAGTATATAATTTAAGTACTTTTGATAAAAAGGATGTCTTGTATGTAGTTTCAACTGAGAACAGTTGTACCCAAAACTTTAACCATATCTTTGATGTTGAAAAAGTGCCATTATGTTACACTAAATACAACCAAAAGTTATCTAACTTGGTTATTTTATTATTAAGTGAGATGAGTAGGCAGTAATGTGTTTGAAACCAATACATACCATTGTTATTGAGAGACAGCTTGATATTTATTTGCATCAAAAGCTTCAACAAAATTTTCTACGCTGAAAAACGGCCATAATTTATATTAAATTCAACCAAGACATACCTAGACTTGAAAACTTGGAAGCCTTGTGTGAAGTTTCAATCCAAAACATACAATGGCTACTAAGAACTTGCATGTAAAACTTTAACCAAGCTGTGACACAGATGGTGAAAACAAGGCCAACGTCTGGGGGAGTTATAAATAACTATACTCTGAAGAGTCATGTTGAATAGGACCATTACTCCGGACAAAAGTGGCTATAGTAAATAAAGGGAGATCATTAAAAAAATTAGGCAATCTGGAGTTATGGTTCTTGTACACTGCACATCCTCTCAATGTCTATTGTCTTGTGTGAACTTTTAACAAAATCCTTCATAACAGATATATATGCTCTAGACAAAAGTGTAAGTTGCACCTCTTCTTGTCATGAAATGGAGAGACATAATAACCTACCTGTCAACAAGAACAACATCTTCCCTCAGCAATCGACACTTGTTTTTTGGCCACAATATTCTTATCAGTGAATTCTCCTTCAACTTGACATTGCTAAGAGCACTTGCTAACTGCTTTATTGACTGAAACAAAACTTAACACTAGAGATTGTTTTTCACAAAAAGCATATGTCTTCCACCACTTATCATGCAGAAATTATAAAATGCAACAAATTCAGGGCCATAACTCCAGGGAAAATCAATTAACCAAAATATTCCAACAATTGGTGGTATTCCAACCAGTGGTATAGGAGAAGTAGCACAGATCAAAGAATTTGACAAAGCAAGGGCCATGACTCCTATAAAAATCATTCAATCAGACAAGTTTCAAAGCTGTAGCTCTTATAGTTTTTGAAAAAGGTAGACCTAACAAAAATTTGAACCAAGAAACTCAGATTTTCTAAGAACAAAAAGGGCCATAATTCTGATAAACTAGAGCTGCTTTTGAGAAAAGCGCATGTCTCCCACAACTGCCTAATCATCTAAATAGTAGAGTTGGGTATCGCCCCTGAAAATGTATCGCGATATCATCATGATACTTTTGGTTGTATCGCGATAAGTATCACAATACTTACACATATTGAATGAATGCAGTTTTGATCTGAGTTTACAAACTTAAGCCTCAGAGCTCACTTGCTTTTTGGGACTGGGGCCAGGGTCCATGCAAGGGGAGAATTTCGCATGATTAAAAACAAACATTCTTTTCAATTTTACTGAACCAAACCTGAATTCTGTAAATTTTTTACTCTGTTCATGAGTTCTGCCAACCATAAACAACATTATTCAGGCATCACACCAGTATTTTTTCTCTGAGCTACAACATTTTCGGAAACAACAAGAGCTGTCCGTAAGACAGCCAAGCTCGACTATTTGAAATATTGTCACAGAAGCAGGAAATTATTACCCAAAATGTGAAATATCAAAAGAGTTTTAAGTTAGAAAGGGGACATAATTTGACCAAAATACATATCAGAGTTATGGGACTTGATGTTATCAACTAGTTTTATAACCCCGAAGAAACATGTTAAGTTTCAATTCAATATCTGCATTAGTTTTGGGGATAGTAACTTGCATGTAAAACTTTAACCAGAAAGTCCAAAAGGGGGAATAATTTGCTCAAAATACATGTTAAGAGTTATGGAACTTGACCCAGTGAGGTTGGTAATTGACCTAGAAAAAGAATAAATAGGTTTCAAAGCTATATGCCTTTTGGTAATAGCTGTATGTATTGCACGCAAAACTTTAACCAGGATTTTCTAAGTCCAAAAGGGGGCATAATTTGCCCAAAATACATGTCAGAGTTATGGGACTTGGTGCTATCAACTAGTTTTATAACCCCGAAGACACGTGTGAAGTTTCAATTTAATATCTGTAGTAGTTTTGGAGATAGTTACTTGCATGTAAAACTTTAACCAGGATTTTCTAAGTCCAAAAGGGGGCATAATTTGCCCAAAATACATGTCAGAGTTATGGGACTTGACCCAGTGAGGTAGGTAATTGATCTAGAAAAAGAAAAAATAAGTTTCAAATCTATATGCCTTTTAGTAATAGCTGTATGTACTTGCACGCAAAACTTTAACCAGAATTTTCTAAGTCCAAAAGGGGACATAATTTGGCCAAAATACATGTCAGAGTTATGGGACTTGACCCGGTGAGGTAGGTAATTGATCTAGAAAAAGAAAAAATAAGTTTCAAATCTATATGCCTTTTAGTAATAGCTGTATGTACTTGCACGCAAAACTTTAACCAGAATTTTCTAAGTCCAAAAGGGGACATAATTTGGCCAAAATACATGTCAGAGTTATGGGACTTGACCCAGTGAGGTAGGTAATTGATCTAGAAAAAGAAAAAATAAGTTTCAAATCTATATGTCTTTTAGTAATAGCTGTATGTACTTGCACGCAAAACTTTAACCAGAATTTTCTAAGTCCAAAAGGGGGCATAATTTGGCCAAAATGAAGGTCAGAGTTATGGGACTTGGTGCTATCAACTAGTTTTATAACCCCGAAGGCACATGTGAAGTTTCAATTCAATATCTACATTAGTTTTGGAGATAGTAACTTGCATGTAAAACTTTAACCAGAATTTTCTAAGTCCAAAAGGGGGCATAATTTGCTCAAAATACATGTTAGAGTTATGGAACTTGACCCAGTGAGGTTGGTAATTGACCTAGAAAAAGAATAAATAAGTTTCAAAGCTATATGCCTTTAAATGATAGCTGTATGTACTTGCATGCAAAAACTTAACCAAGGTGTGACGCCGACGCCAGGGTGAGTAGAATAGCTAGACTATTCTTCGAATAGTCGAGCTAATAAAATTATAAAGCCAATAAGTCAACTGTAAAGTGCATAGCACTGATGCTCTTGTAGGACTACCAAAGTACTTATAGCATTCCAGAAATTATTTTTTCTAATCTTTCTACCCTTCCAAAATCTATTTAAAGATATCAAGTTTTGTTAACTTATCATTTTTATAATTATCTGCCATTTATAAAAGGGGTTTTGAAGGATAATAATTCTTAGGCAGATCACATTTTAACATTGCCTAGAAGTGGGTGGGATTTGACACTTCTAAAAGTTTTATTCTCGAAAAATGTTCCAAACTAAGAGCTGCTTTTGCAACAGTTGTCATATAGAAATCTCCGAAAATCACAGTCGCGAAAACTGGTGACATATATGGAAAACGAAAGTAAGAATTTTAATTCTTGATAAAATAACTGTGTTTAGTTTCTTTTCTGTCATCACAGCTGTTCAATACTTACAATTTCTGCTTATTCAAAATTTTTTTTTACTAAGCCTCGGCAGTAATAAACAAGAGGACCATGATGGTCCTGAATCGCTCACCTCTTCCCACATGACCCAGTTGATAAACATTCAGACCCGATGAAAAATATGGCCTCTAGAGAGGTCACACCGTTTTTTCATTATTTGACCTACTGACCCACTTTTTGAAGGCACATGACCCACTTTCGAATTTGACCTAGATATCATCAAGATGAACATTCTGACCAATTTTCATGAAGATCCATTCACAAATATGGCCTCTAGAGATGTCTCAAGGTTTTTCTATTTTTAGACCTACTGACCTAGTTTTTGATCGCACATGATCCTGTTTCGAACATGACCTAGATATAATCAAGATGAACAATCAGACCAATTTTCATACAGATCCCATGAAAAATATGGCCTTTAGAGAGGTCACAAGGTTTTTCTATTATTTGACCTACTGACCTAGTTTTTGATGGCACGTGACCCGGTTTCGAACTTGACCTAGATATCATCAAGATGAACACTCAGACCAACTTTCATACAGATCCCATGAAAAATATAGCCTCTAGAGAGGTCACAAGGTTTTTCTATTATTTGACCTACTGACCTAGTTTTTGATGGCATGTGACCCACTTTCGAACTTAACCTAGATATCATCAAGGTGAACATTCTGACCAATTTTCATGAAGATCTCATAAAATATATGGCCTCTAGAGAGGTCACAAGGTTTTTCTATTTTTAGACCTACTGACCTAGTTTTTGACCGCACGTGACCCAGTTTCACACTTGACCTAGATATCATCAAGATGAACATTCAGACCAACTTTCATACAGATCCCATGAAAAATATGGCCTTTAGAGAGGTCACAAGGTTTTTCTATTATTTGACCTACTGACCTAGTTTTTTCTGGCACGTGACCCAGTTTCGAACTTGACCTAGATATCATCAAGGTGAACGTTCTGACCAATTTTCATGAAGATCTTATGAAATATATGGCCTCTAGAGAGGTCACAAGGTTTTTCTATTTTTAGACCTACTGACCTAGTTTTTGATGGCACGTGACCCAGTTTCGAACTTGACCTAGATATCATCAAGATGAACAT
Organism: Mercenaria mercenaria; assembly: GCF_021730395.1. Lineage (NCBI taxonomy): Eukaryota > Metazoa > Mollusca > Bivalvia > Venerida > Veneridae > Mercenaria > Mercenaria mercenaria. The sequence continues at coordinate 39,663,958 of NC_069374.1, forward strand.
TCTGACCAACTTTCATAAAGATCCCACAAAAAATGTGACCTCTAGATTGGTCACAAGCAAAAGTTTACGGACGGACGGACGACGGACGCTGCGTGATCACAAAAGCTCACCTTGTCACTATGTGACAGGTGAGCTAAAAAATAATGCTATAAATCGTAACCGGCCCACCACACATAAAATCATTTAAAGCAAACAAAATAATGATTGTAACTATCGAGTTTGTTATTCAATTATCTAATTATCACCCATTGACTGCCTAATCAAATAAGATTGTTGCAAACTGGCTTCCTCATTTCAATAATGGATGTTGTTTTCGTTCGGCAATTAGCGTGTCACCTTGTGTCAATTTTGGTATTCACAGTTTGATCTCGGTTAAAGATAATACTTTATCTTTAATTAGTATCAAAATATTTGTGATTTTTTTATATATTTCATTAAATTATTATGAAACTAGTTTTGTTTAAAAGAAATATAAAACCACACAACCTTTTTACTGAATGTAACGGCGATCTTAGATTTTAGTGTAGACAAAAAGCGTGGAGAGTAGTTTCCCTTTACCAAAATGGCGCAATGACAGTTGTGGTTGTGTTACTATAATACATATGTGATCAAGTATCGTCCTGTATCGATACCCGGGCATTGTATCGTGATACTATATCGTTAAAGCAAAAATCATGATTCACCGATGCATCGACGAAATCGCCCCAACTCTACTAAATAGTAAGTCAATCTTTATATACTGTTTACTCGCTACAAATATACCTTTGAAGAGTAAAAAGGCTATTTTTGGGTAATTCAAGGGCCATAATTCTGAAGTGCCTCGGGCGATTTGGCTAGTTAATGAACTTGGCTGAGGAGTTATGGTCAAAAACGTTTGGTTCAAGTTTGGTGAAGATTGGATGAGTTTGACTTAGAGAGCGGACAAGAGTAAAAAGGCTGATTTTCGGTAATTCAAGGGCCATTATTCTGAAGTGCCTGGGCCGATTTGGCTAGTTATCGAACTTGGCCGAGGACTTATGGTCAAACACATTTTGTTCAAGTTTGGTGAGGATCAAATGAGAAATCTTCGACTTAGAGCACGGACAAGAGTAAAAAGGCCGATTTTCGGTAATTCAAGAGCCATAATTCCAAAGTGCCTGGGCTGATTTGGCTAGTTATCGAACTTGGCTGAGGACTTATAGTCAAACACATTTTGTTCAAGTTTGGTGAAGAGTGGATGAGAAATGTTCGACTTGGAATGCAGACAAGATTTGTGACAGACACACACACACACAGACATGCACGCGCGCACACACACTGAGGAGTAAATCAATATGTCTACCACACCACTGTGCGGTGGGAGACATAAATATATATCAGAGTCATGGTTATGGTTCTTAGTCTACACAGTCATCTAATGATGATAAACAAGTGTGCAAAGTTTCAAAGCTTATAGTTTTTGAGAAAAGGTGGACCTAAACAAAAATTTTAACCAAGAAACTAAAATTTTTTAAGTATAAAAAGGACAATAATTCTGACAAAATGTACAAGTGTACAAAGTTTCAAAGCTGTAGCTCTTAAAGTTGTTGAGAAAAGGTGGACCTAAACAAATTTTAACCAACACCGACACTGATGCTGAGGCCGATGCCGAGATCAAGTGACAATAATACCTCGTAGATTTTTTCAAAAATCAGACAAGCTAATATTTAAACTCCTGTAAGATTTGGTGAAAATCTGCCCTTTTGTATAAGAAGTGACAAAGACATAAAATTTGACAAATCAAGGGCCATAACTGAAACAATATCAAACTGGAACATGCTGAAAGTATGCATAACTAGGCTTGGCACTGTTCACTTTCGTGATATTTGATGTAATTCCTCCTGGTGGTAGTGGAGTTGCCCAGACAAAGTAAATAAAATACAACAAATCAAGAGTAATAACTTCACTGAAAATCACTTAACCTGAACATGATGACAATAGCCACAATGAAGCTTGGCACTGATCACTCCTGTGAGGTTTGTTTGAAATCTGCCCAATAATATAAGAGAAATGGCCAAAATATCATCAAATTTGATGAGTCAAGGCTATAACTGCTGAAAATCACCGAACATAGACCGACACAAAGACAGCCATAAATCAATGTATCTCCCACAGTACATCTGGGAGACATAATAATCAGAACTGACTGACAAGGGAAATGATACAAGAGGGCCATGATGGCCCTATATTGCTCACCTGAGTTTAGTTGCTTCCTTAAACAAATTTCTTTACTTAAGCTTCACTAACAAAAACTAGGTGAGTAGGTCATGGTAAAGATTATTCAAGATAACTACTGAAATCTGTTTAAAAATTAAACTGGTGGTCCAAATTTCTTTGCTGTAGCTTCAAAAACAAGAAAGTAGGTTAGTAGTTAAGAATATAAAAGATGAGTATTGAAATCAGTATCAAAAGTTATAAACGTGGTCCAAATTTCTATGCTGTACCTTTAAAAACAAGAAAGTAGGTCAGTAGGTCATGATTAAGGCAATACAAGATAAATATTGAAATCTGTATTAAACATTATGCTTGTGCTCCAAATTTCTTTGCCACTGCTTCAAAAAAAGAATGTCTATGTAAAACATTAGGGACAACCCGGGAGTGGCCTATGTAAAACATTAGGGACAACCCGGGACTATACTGACAATCTTGGTAGAGAACCACTAGAGCATAACACATACTAAATATCTAAGCTCTTGGCCTTATGGTTTAAGACAAGAATTTTTTAAAAGTTTTTCCCTGTAAAAGTCTATTTAAACCGTACGACCCCCCCGGTCAGGGCCATATTTGACCCCAGGGGGATAATTTGTTCAATCTTGGTAGAGGACCACCAGATGATGCTACATATAAAATATCAAAGCCCTAGGCCCTGTGGTTTTGGACAATAAGTTTTTCAAAGTTTTTCCTTACATAAGTCTTTATAAACCATGTGACCACTGGGGCAGGGCCATATTTAATCCCAGGGGGATAATTTGAACAATCTTGATAGAAGACCACTTGATGATGCTACACACCAAATATCAAAGCCCTAGGCCCTGTGGTTTTGGACAAGAAGATTTTCAAAGTTTTCCCTATATAAGCCTACGTAAACCATGTGACCCCCAGGGCGGGGTTATATTTGACCCTAGGGAGACAGTTTGAACAATCTTGGTAGAGGACCACTAGATGATGCTACACACCAAATATAAAAGCCCTATGACCTGTGGTTTTTGACAAGAAGATTTTTAAAGTTTTTCCTTTCGGTTGCCATGGCAACCAGAGTTCTGTACAGAATTCAATTCTTTGAAAAAATTTTAAAGAAAACCATCCAAGGAAGATCCCTGTGAAGTTTCATCAAAATTGGCCTGATGTTTTATAAGGAGATGTTATTTAAAGGAAAGTGTGGACGGACGCATGACGCCAGCCGGACAGATGGACGACGGCCGGACGCTGGACACTGAGCGATCACAATAGCTCACCCTGAGCCTTTGGCTCAGGTGAACTAAAAATATAAAGCAATTAGTCTGACAGTATTATATTGACGTTCCAGTCAAGTTAAATGACTGCACTGTATTACAGGCTATCAAGTTATATATTATACTGATTACAGGGTACTATTATACAATTATTGCCTTTTGGTGAGGTCAATATCGCTTTTATCAGGTCGATAAATCCACATATCAACCGAACTTAAAAGGCAACAATTGTTTTATTCTTAAATCCAGCCTACTCAATAGCATAAACACTAAATACAAATATCTGCAGCCTTTTGGTCATTTTTCATGGTAAATTGTGTACGACATGGATTTGTTTTGACGTCAAATCGTGATGATGTCACAGCTGGAGGTCAATTCGTGTTTTTGGCTCCGCCTTCGGGTCAATATGACTTTTTATCATTCATCATGTGACTACATCTAGACCAATGGAAAGGACTATAAATACAGATTTAATAATAAAGTGAGTTATCTTAGGTCCAGTGCGATTGGAAAAAAGATCAATGGCGACAAATACCAATCTGGAGAGATTTATGACGTCATAAAAATGACAACCATTTTTTAAAATTTAACCCATTATAATTTTCAAAGTTGTTTGTTTTCAATCCAAAAAAGAGTTCTATGTAGTTTACATCGTTCACATATATAATTATCTCACATTATGTTATTTCAAATAAAAGGATTTATACAATATTAAAGATATATTATGCCCAAACTTCATATTTGAATATATGAACAATTACCACATATTGTCTATGTAATAATAAAATAATCATGTTCGCCACTAAAAACAGTAGTGCGTAAGGTTTAAATACTGCATACTTCAAATCGTCAAAGACTTTACAATAACAAACATTCTGACCAAGTTTTATGAAGATATAACAAGAGCTTGTCGAACACGAAATGCCCCCCTTGATGCATTCAGTAATTGCACAAGGAACAGAAATTATATGCTCACTGTAAACAAAAGTTCTACAGTTCTGGTTCAATCTGACCTTGACCTTTAACCTATTGACCTAAAAAATCAACAGGGGTCATCTGCTGGTCATGATCAACCTCCCTATTAAGTTTCGTGATCCTAGGCCCAAGCGTTCTCAAGGTATCGTCCGGAAAGGGTTTAACTGTTCCGGGTCAATGTGACCTTCACCTTTGGCCTATAAAGATAACGGGTCATTATATTAAGCGAAATATCAAAGTTTATTTCTGCGTCAAAAAATTCTGCTGACAGTTTAAATGTCCGGAATTTATTTCTGCATGACAGCCTCAACCCGCAGAATAAGCAGAAACAAGAGGGCCATGATGGCCCTATATCGCTCACCTGTTATCATTGCACTTGAGGACAAGAAGGTCCTCAGAAAAAATATCTAAGTCCAAAGGACAGGAACAACAAAGAGAAGAAATTTAACCAAAAAGAAAAAAACAAGAGCTGTCGGATGACAGCGCGCTCGACTATTCGAAGAACTGATTGAAGAATGGGGTCAAAATATTTCCATAGATTTTCAGACAAAAGAAAAAAATGGATTAAACAAAAAATGTTCCTGTATTTGTGGATTTCGATTAGTCTTGCACTAAATGGCAATGTGTAACCATGATGGCAAATATGTTAAGTTATATGTTAGGCAAAAAATGAACTTGTATAAAAAAATTTAACTAATTTCCAAGTCCAAAAAGGGTCATAATTCAGTCAAAATTGTTGAAAGAGTTCTGTACACTTGCCTACAGATGGAAATAATGTTGATATACTAGTGTTAAAAGTTTCAAAGCCACAGTTCAAATAGTTTTGACAAAAATTTCAAAGTCCAAAAAGGGCCATAATTCAGCCAAAATAGTTGTCAGGGTTATGTACTCTTGCCTACAGATGGAAATCATAATTATAAACAAGTGTTTAAAGTTTAAAAGCCATATGTCAAATAGTCTTGACAAAACACGGACATATACGAAAACAGAACCAATTTCCAAGTTCAAAAAGGGCCATAATTCAGCCAAAAAAGATGACAGAGTTATGTACTCTTGCCTATTGATAGAGAATATAATACTAAACAAGATATAAAAGTTTCAAAGCCATAGGTCAAACACTTCACACAAAATATAAACTGGTACGAAAAACTTAACCAAGAATTCTATGTCAGAAGGGGCCATAATTCAGCCAAAATGCTTGATGGAGTTATGTACTCTTGCCTACAACTGGACATGGTGATGGTAAACAAGTGTTGAAAGTTTCAAAGCTTTATCTCAAAAGACTTTGTCAAAATGTAGACTGGTACGAAAAACTTAACCAAGATTTCTAAGTCAAAAAGGGGCAATAACTCAACCAAAATGCTTGATGGAGTTATGTACTCTTGCCTACAATTGGACATGGTGATGATAAACAAGTGTTGAAAGTTTCAACGCTTTATCTCAAAAGACTTTGTCAAAATATGAACTGGTACGAAAAACTTAACCAAGATTTCTAAGTCAAAAGGGGCCATAATTCAGTCAAAATGCTTGACAGAGTTATGTACTCTTGCCTATAACTGGACATGGTGATGGTAAACAAGTGTTGAAAGTTTCAAAGCTTTATCTCAAAAGACTTTGTCGAAATGTGGACTGGTACGAAAAACTTAACCAGGGTGTGACGCCGACGCCGACACAGACGCCGACGCCGACGCCGTGGTGAGTAGGATAGCTCTACTTATTCTTCGAATAGTCGAGCTAAAAATGCTTACAAGGTACAGATATGTCAAAATACACCTAAAAATTGGAGGTACCATCCATGTACCACAGAAAAGTGGTCTCGGTTTTTCCCTACGGCCAATAATAAAAAAGTTACTAAAAATAAGCTATTTATAATAACGTAAAAGGGAAGTAATTAAAAAAAACAAATTATTGTAAGTGAACAAAATAAGGATCTGCCAAATAAATCTGTTGACATAAATGAAATTTCAGATCAGTATCTTCATTAGTTACGGAGAAATACCCATTTTAATTTGAAATAAAGGGAGGTAATTTGACATAAAATCAGTCCATAGTTATCTACCCTGATTGGCTCAGTCCAACTTATGACAATAATGAAATTTCAAATAAGTCCTATAAGGACTTACTGATATAAATCCATTTTGATTACAATCAGGGGAGGTAATCAGATATAAAATAACTCTGGAACCTACGTTTGGGTTTGATTTGTCAGGGAATTAAAGATTATTGGGTTGAAGATATTTTGGAATTTTGTATCAAATAAAACCATAATGAAGTAATTATGGCTGCAAAAGCCAAAATACCCAATTTTTGGCCCTTTTGGGGGGCCATAACTCGGGAACCCCTTTAAGGGATCGGGCCTTTTTAAAAAGGAACCAGCTTTGGTGACACAAGTTTTGTGCAAGTTTGTCAAATTAAAATCATAAAAAAGCGCATTGTGCAACAAGTCAAAATAGCAAATTTTGGGACCTTTCGGGCCATACTCTGGAACCCATAATGGAATCTGCCGGTTTTAAAAAAGGAACCCAAACTTATGGTGAAACAAGTTGTGTGCAAGTTTTAAAAATAAAATCATAAAAAAAGTGCTTTTTTTGCAGACAAGGCAAAATACAAATTTTTTGGCCCCTTTTCAGGGGCCATAATTTGGCCCCCTTTAAGGAAATTTCTGCCCGTCCAAAAAAGGAACAAGGTCTTTGGTGATACAAGTTGGTGCATTTGGGTAAAAATCATATAATAAGCGTTGTGCAGACAAGGTCAAAATAGCAAATTTTTGGGCCCTTTTCGGGGCCCAAAAAAACCGGAACCCCATAAGGGGGAACGGCCCGGTTCAAAAAAGGAACCGAGATCTTATGGTGATAAAAGGGTTTGTGTGAAGTCTGGTAAAATAAAATCATAAATGAAACCACATCGTGCAGACAAAAAATTTTGAAGGACGGACAGCGGACTGACGATGCACGACGACAGCAAGGGTGTCAAAAGCTCACCTTGCACATGGACAGATGAGTAAAAAAAATGAGATCACAAAGGTGATAAATGTACCCCCGCTCACTGCCACGTACTTGCAATTTCCGCACACAATTGCATAATTTTGGACTGTATGTATAAGACTTATGTTACAGATAGAAACAAAAAACAAAGCCCCATAAATGCAGAAATTTATAAAAAGAATGTAACATGCCCATGACAACTAGGGTTGGTACGATCATTTGTGTAAATTTCTTAAAATTGTTGTAAGGTTGGGGGAGATTAGCCGCACAGTTTGCATATCAACTGTATGTACTGTATTTTAACAAGAAAAAGTCCCATAACTCTCAATTTTTGTCGCTGAAAGAACCTAACATCCCCCATGAAAACTACTGTTTTTAGATCACTTTTGTGTGAATTTTTCTTTAAATTGTGTCAAGGGGATGGGAAAGGGGTGCAAAAAGTTTTGTCTAGGGATAAAGTATAGTAAAAAAAAAACAAAGCCCCATAACTCTTCAATTTTTTTTCTGAAAGAACTTAACATGCCCCATGCAAAACTACGTTGTTACGATCATTTGTGTGAAGTTTCTTTAAAAAGGTCAAGGGGATGGGAAAATGGTGCGCACAAAACTGTGCTAGTTATGTATAGTAAAAAAAAAAACAAACCCCATAACCTGAAAATTTTTTTTTCTAAAAAAAAACTAACATCCCCATGCACAACTATTTTGGACTAAACACTTGTGTGAAGTTTCTTAAAATTGGTAAAGGGAGGGGAAGATGGGTGCCACAAGATTTGTCATTATATAGATAGTAACAAAAAAAAAAGCCCCCAAAACTCTGAAAATTTTTTTTTCTAAAGAACCAAACATCCCTATGCACAACACGTTGGACTGATCATTTGTTAAAGGTTCATTAAACTGTCAAGGGATAAGGAGAGATGGTGCCACAAGTTTTGGCGTCTACGACAAGGACAACGGCCAACAGACAACGGACTCAAAAAAACAACCTGAAACCAGTATACCCCCCTTAAACTTTTTTTTGGGGGGGTCCCATTATTCCTAAAAAACGGTCTGAATATAGTTATTGAAGTGTACTGACTGCTTGTCCCGCAATACACTGACTAAGTTATAGAAGAGACTGACGCTTTGTAAGACAAATACTGATACAATGTTTAAAAGATGACTGACTACAATTTCCAGTCATATACGACACATGTATTAGAAGATGTACTGACGCAATGTCTCCAGTCAATAACTGAAAAGGTATTATAAATGCACTACGAATTCCCGCAATATACTGACTACAGTGATTAAAAATATATAACGCAATGTCCCCAACTATCTGAACAGTGTAAGAAATGTACTGACTGCAATGTCCAGACAATAATGACTACGTGTATTAAAAAATACGACTGCTTCTCCAGCAATATACGATACGGTTTAGTATTGAAGTTACTGACTGCTTGTTCCAGACAAATACTGACAACAGTGTATTAGAAGATATACTGACTCCCTGTCTCCAGCAAAAACTGACTACAGTATATTAAAATTCTGACTAAAATTGTCTCCAGAAATTCGACTACAGTTATTAAAAGAGTCTGCTGAATGTTCCAGGAAATATCTGACTAGTTATTAAAGACATACGACTAAATTCTCCAGACAATTACGATACAGTAATTAAACACTACTCTACTGCAGGGTATTAGTGGCTTTCTGACTACAGTTATTTTCATGTTACATTTAACTTTTGGTTTTTTAAAACAATCTTGCGCAACTCAGATTCATGTTTTCTTGGATTTAATCGGGCAAGAAAAGTGTGCAAAGAACATTTTAAGAATTTAAATCACCCTTATTTTCAAATTTTTTGGTTTTTATTAAACAAATCTTGGTAACTCAGATTCAATGCCTTGGGATTTAATCTGGCAAAAAAGGGGGGAAAAGTTAACAGTTAAAAATTTTAAATCATCCTTTTAACTTATAATCTTGTGGTAAAAATATATTTAAATGTTAACCTGAACATTTTGGTTTGTCTGTCCCCTTTGGGGAGAAATACCCCTCATGTGAATCTGACCCTTCTACTTGAGGAAAACATTGGGTTGTGTTCCTATCCCGTTGGTAAATTTTCTCTCGAAACATAGCATTATTGTTTGCTTTTCCCCTTAATGTTCATAAATCAAAAACAAAATTTTTGGGTGATAAGATTTAAGTGATGTAAGCTACAATCTGTTCCTCAAACAAAACAGTTACAGGTAAACATGTTCCTTAAAACAAACAAACACATTTTTAAAGCTGAAAATCGTGTCCTAAAACAGACACTGTTAAAGCTGTCTAATCATTTTCCCTCAAACAACACTTTTAAGCTTTCTATCGTTTTTCCTTAAAAAACAGACAGTTACAGCTGTCATATCATGTTTTTCAAAAAAACACTGTTACAGCTTGTCATATCATGTTCCTTAAACAAACAAACACAGTTACACCTTTAAAACAGTTTTTCCTAAAACGACACTTTTACGCGTCATATCTGTTTCCCCTAAAACAGAATTGTAACAGCTTGTCATATCAGGTTTTTAAACAAACGACACAGTCACAGCTGCATATCATTTTTTCTTCAAAAAAACTTTTACAGTTTCAACAGTGTTCCTTAAACAAACAAACCATTTACAGCGTCAGATCATTTCCTCAAACGACACGTTACGCGTCATATCTGGTTCCTCAAACAACATGTTACAGCTTGTCAATCAGTTTTCCCTTTAAACAAACAAACACATTACAGCTGTCTATCAGTTTCCCTCAAACAGACACTTTTACAGTGTCTAGCAGGTTCCTCAAACAACCACTTTTTACAGCTAGCCCCTATCAATGTTCCTCAAACAAACACTTTACAGATGTCTTAAAAGGTGACACATAACCCACTAAAACCCTTTTTTAAAAGGTAAAAGGGAAATCCCCGGGATTTTTCTGAATCATCTCCTGTCCCTGTTAAATCAATCGGGAGATAATTTCTTTCCCTTTTATGAACTTTATATTTTGTGTTTTCCCAATTTTTTTTTTCTAGGAAAGGTGTTTTTTAATTTGTAAATATCACAGGACATCTAACATAGTGTTTCCAAAACTAGTAATTTTCCCCCATTAAAAAAGAAACCTTTAACATCTTAATTTGAAGTGAAATGCCATACTTTTGGGGAATTTGGTGCCTTTTTTTTCTGGATAACGACATTAAATTTTTCTTAAAGGGTTCTTTTTGTTAGTTCTAGGGGCCCTTAAAGGGCTCAACAAAACCCTTTTGCAAAAATGTGAAAGAGGCCCTTTGCAAGGTTGCTACAGCCCAAATTTGGTGTAATTCCCCCATGTTTCAGGGAAAATGTTTATGTAAACTGAGGACTTGGCGAAAGACAACTTCCATTTAACAAAACAAAAGGTCCTTACAAGGATGACATGGACCAAATTTAATGAAGATCGTCAGAAAAAGTCTCTAAAAGGAAATTTCTATTCCAACTTTAAATTCCCCAACTTGAAAAAAATTTTAAAACAAAACTTAAAAAAACTTTCGAAAGACCTTTTGTAAATTTTGAAACCCCAAAAATTTCATTATTTTGTGTCTTGCAGAATCTATCACGGTATGAAAAAAATTTCCAAATCCTTTCCCTTTTAATGGACCTTTTAAAAAATACAGGCCTGCAAATTTTTTTTTTTTTTCATTTGTTTCCTTTTCTGCCTCAACTTTTTTTTTCTCAAGGAAAAAAAATAGTCGGGTTTAAAAGCCTTCAGAGCTTATTTTTTTAATTTGCCCTTCTTGCCCCCAAAAAAAAATTATTTTTGGGATTGTATTTTAGAATCGTTTCTTGTCAAATTGTTTGAAGACTTAACAACCCCCCATAATAATTACACCTCTGGGGCCACCTAATTATTTATTAATCTTTGATACCTTCTAGCAAAAAAAATTATTTTCGTCAAGTTGTTTTTTTCACTGAATTCAATGTGCCTCTAATTTTCACAAAAATTTTCGAAAAATATCGGAATTTTTATAGGGCATCTTAAAAATGCACAAAAATGACTGAAACCTAGAATTACTTTTTAAAAATTCAAGCATAGCTACCTATATAGGGCTCATCAACCAAAAAAAACATCGTATTTTTCCAAAAAGGGAAAAATTTAAATGACATCCATGTCCGCCATTTTTTAATCGAATTAGTTCCCCTTAGCAAAAAGGGGAAAAACCCCGGGATTTTCCCCTACCCTTTACCCTTTTTCCCGCCCAATTTTCCCCGGTATTTTTCACGGCGGGGGGTCATTTTTTAAATTCACGGACTTTTTCCCCTTTTTCCCCCCCTAGCGTGGGAAACCCTGTCCTCTGCATGACCAATTCATCCATGAAGTTTCAAAAAATTTTGGGGCAAGTGGTACTCAAGTAATGAGGGGGAAATGGGTTTTCCTTGTTTAGGCCCCCGTGACCCTTTACCTTTCACTGGACCCCCAAAACATAGGGTTCATCAAATCTCATACCAATCACCTAGAGGTTTCAACATTTTGGTAAGTGGTTCTAATTATGATCGAAATGTTTTTCCCTGTCAGCCCCCTTTACCTTGACCTTTAATAAGTGACCCCAAAAACAATTGGGGGGTTTTCTTCAAAGCCCCGCCCCCCTATGAAGTTTGAAAATTTTAGGTCAAATGGTTCTTTCCCCGTTATTTAGATAAACATTCTGACCAATTTCATAAGATAGAGGCATTAATGTGGGCCCTATTTTTTTAACAAGCTTTTCCTTTGACTGACCTGATGACCAGGTTTTTTTCCAACATGGGCTTCGCCAGGCCTAGAGATCATCAAGAAATATTTGTGCAAGTTTGCTTTAAGCAAATATAAATGAAAGCTCAAAAAAAGGCTGAAAGAACCCCTAACGCGAAAGAACCTCTTAAAGCTGAAAGGGGACAAATAGAAAATATAAATGGACCTCTGTGTGTTAAATACTTTCCTTTTATTTGACATGGTGACCTAGTTTTTACCCTACTGACCTAATTCAAACGGACCTTTTAGACATAAAAATTAACATTTTTACCAAATTTATGAAGATACAGTCTTAAAAATTGGGCCCCCAGTGTTAAAACCTTTTCCCTTTTATTTTTTCTGGGGACCTTGTTTTTGAAACCCCGATGACCCCTATCGAACTCGCCAAGATTTTTTTGAGGTAACTTCGATCAAGTTCATAAAAATTTGGGCCCAAAATTTTGACCTCTACATGTTAAAAAGCTTTTCCTTTTATTTCACCTGTACCTAGTTTTTTGACCCGGATGGGGCCCAAAAACAAAATCAACCAAATTTTTTGAGGTAACATTTGACCAAGTTCTTTAGATTGGGCCAAAATTTGACCTTAGAGTGTTACACGATTTTCCTTTGATTTGCCTGGGGACCAGTTTTTGACCCCCGACAACCCCAAAATCAAACTCGCCAAATTTTTATTGGGGAAATTTTGACCCAATTCATTAAAATTGGGCCAAAATTTGACCCCTGAGGTTAAAAGCTTTTCCTTTGATTGACCCGTTGACCCTTTTTTATGACCCCAGATACCCCAATTTTGAACTCGTCCAAAATTTAATTGAGAGTAACATTCTGACCAAGTTTCAATAAGAAAAGGGCAAAACTGTGACCCCCAGAGTGTTAACAAGCTTTTCCTTTGATTTGACCTGGTGCCTATTTTTGATCCCAGATGACCCAATAGAACTTGTCTAAGATTTTTTTTTTAGAGTAAAAATTTTTGACCCAAATTTTATTAAGATTGGGGCCAAAATGTGACCTCAGAGGTTAACAAGCTTTTCCTTGATTTGCCTGGACCTGTTTTGACCCCAAAACCCATTTTCGAACCGACCAAGATTTTATTGAGGGTTTAACATTTTGACCAAGTTTCATTAAAATTTGGGCCAAATTGTGACTTCTAAGTGTTAACATCAAAAAGTTTACGACCGCCGAGCCCAAAGCCCCCCCGACAAGGCGACGGACTGGGGGATCACAAAAGTCACTTTAGCCTTTGTGCTTGACTAAAAAAAAGAAAATGGTCAGTAGGTCAATTCAGGGGCACGAAGTCATTTTTTAAAATCAGTGTTCAAAAAAATGTACATGCATCCAAATTTCAAAGGGCCCTTCTTAAACAAGAGGGCCATGAAGGGCCCCGTATCGAAAAACCTATTGACCAAGATCAGAAGATTAACATTCTGACCAATTTCATTAAGAACGGAATAAATGTGAACCTAAAATGTAAAAAGCTTTTCCTTTATTTGCCCCGTGACCAGTTTTTTTTACCCCCCTGTCCCCAAATTTGAACTTTACCCAAAATCATCAAAATTAACATTTGACTAAGATTCAGAAGATACAGCATAATGTGACCTCTAAGGGGTTAACAACTTTTTTCCCCTTTTAATTACCTATGACCTGGTTTTTGACCCCATTTGACCCGGTTTTAAACCGACCCTTTAAACATCAAACCTATGTTCGACCAGTTTCTTAAATATGGGCAAATGTGGCCTCTAAAGTGTTAAGTACATTTTTTTTGATTGACCCCTTTACCCCCGTTTTTTTACCCGTAGATCAAGGTTAACTTGCCCAAAGATCATCAAATTAAAATTCAACTTTCATGAAAATAAAGTCAAAATGTGGCCTCTAGATTGTAAACAAAACTTTTTTTTTTGAAATACCTAGGGGCCCGTTTTTGATCCCCCCTGACCAGATTTTTAACTTTCCTATAGAAATTTTAAGATTAACATTTGACCAATTTCATTAAGATTGGGGCCCAAAAAGTGACCTCAGGATGTTAACAAGCTTTTCCTTTGATTTGACCCCCGTTGACCTTTTTTATGACCCCAGATGACCCAATTTCGAACCGCCAAATTTAAATTTAGAGTAACATTCTGACCAAGTTTCAATAAGATTGGGTCAAAAATTGACCTCCAGAGTGTTAAAAGCTTTTTTTCCCTTTATTTTACCTGTACCTAGTTTTTTATCCCCGTGACCCAATATCGAACTTGTCTAAGATTTATTTGAGTGTAACATTTGACCAAGTTTCTTAAGATTTGGGGCCCAAAAATTTTGACCTCAGAGGTTAACAAGCTTTTCCCCTTTATTTGACCTGGATAGTTTTTTTACCCCCGAGACCCATTATCGAACTCGACAAAATTTTATTGAGGTTAACATTTTGACCAAGTTTCATTTAAAATTGGGCCAAAATGTGACTTAAGGTGTTAAAATCAAAAGTTGACACGCCGCCGCAGCCCAATCCCCCCGCCGACGAAGGGGACGGACATAGGGGGATCACAAAAGCTCACTTTGAGCATTTGTGTCAGGTAGCTAAAAACAAAAATAGGTCAGAGGCACATTTATGGGGCATGAAAGTCATTTTAAGATCATGTTCAAAAAGTCTCTCCAATTTCAAGGCCCCTATTTAAACAAAAGGGGCCCTGAAGGCCTGTATCGCTCACCGACCTATTGACCTAAAAAACATGAAAATTAACATTTGACCCAAATTTTTATTAAGATAGGTAAAAAGTGAACCTAAAGTGTGAAAAAGCTTTTTTTTTTTTATTGACCCGTGACCATTTTTTTCCCCACATGCCCCCGATTAGAACTTTACCAAAAAATCATCAAAAATTAACATTCTGACTAAGTTTCATGAAGATACAGTCATAAATGTGACCTCTAGAGTGTTAACAAGCTTTTCCTTTGAATTGACCTAGTGACCTGGTTTTTGACCCCATTTGACCCGGATTTGAACCTGACCTATAGATCATCAAGCCTAATGTTCTGACCAAGTTTCATTAAGATATCGTCATAAATGTGGCCTTTACAGTGTAAACTAGCTTTTCCTTTGATTTGACCTGGTGACCCAGTTTTTGACCCTACATGACCCACATTCAAACTAGACCTTGAGATCATCAAGATTAACATTCTGACTAAGTTTCATGAAGATACAGTCATAAATGTGGCCTCTACAGTGTTAACAAGCTTTTCCTTTGATTTCACCTGCTGACCTAGTTTTTGAAATCAGATGACCCAATATCAAACTTTTCCAAGATTTTATTGAGGGTAACATTCTGACCAAGTTTCATTAAGATTTGGCCAAAATTGTGACCTCTAGAGTGTTAACAAGCTTTTCATTTGATTTGACCTGGTAACCTAGTTTTTTATCCCAGATGACCAAATATCGAACTCGTCCAAGATTTTATTGAGGGTAACATTTTGACCAAGTTTCATTAAGATTGGGTCAAAATTGTGACCTCTAGAGTGTTAACAATCAAATTGTTGACGACGATGGACGATCGACGGACGATTGACGACGGACACAGGGTGATCACAAAAGCTCACCTTGAGCACTTTGTGCTCAGGTGAGCTAAAAGCAAGAGAGCAGTTCAGTACGTCAAGGTAACAGTTGGGTAACCCCTAATCACTTGGGGTCATCAGGTAATTATAAACAGTCTAGGAAATATGATCTGATAATTTTTGAAAAACATTTTCCTATATAACTCATATAACAAGTGACCCCCGGGGCGGGGCCTCTTTTCACCCAGGGGCATAATTCGAACCATCATGTTAGAGATCAACTAGGCAATGATACATACATAAAATCAAAGGCCTAGGCCTTGAACTTTCAGACAAGAAGATTTTTAATGTTTTTTTCCTATATAAGTCTATGTAAAACTTGGGACCCCAAGGGCAGGGCCTCTTTTCACCCCAGGGGCATAATTTGACCCCGGATGACCCAATATCAAACTCGTCCAAGACTTTATTGAGGGCAACATTCTGACCATGTTTTATTAAGATTAGGCCCAAATTGTGACCTCTAGAGTGTTAATAAGCTTTTCCTTTGATTTAACCTGGTGACCTAGTTTTTGACCCCAGATGACCCAATATCAAACTCATCCAAGATTTTATTGAGGGTAACAATCTGACCAAGTTTCATTAAGATTGGGCCAAATATGTGACCTCTAGAGTGTTAACAAGCTTTTCCTTTGATTTGACCTGGTGTCATAGTTTTTGATTCCAGATGACCTAATATTGAACTCGTCCAAGATTTTATTGAGAGTAACATTCTGACCAAGTTTCATTTAGATTGGGCCAAACTTGTGACCTCTAGAGTGTTAACAAGCTTTTCCTCTGATTTGACCTGGTGACGTAGTTTTTGATCCCAGATGACCCATTATCGAACTCGACCAAGATTTTATTGAGAGTAACATTCTGACCAAGTTTCATTAAGATTGGGCCAAAATTGTGACCTTAGAGTGTTAACAGTCAAATTGTTGACGACGACGACGACGAAACCGACGACGGACACAGGGCGATCACAAAAGCTCACCTTGAGCATTTTGTGCTCAGGTGAGCTAAAAACAAGAAAGTAGGTCAGTAGGTCAAAGTCACAGTCGGGTGACCCTTATCACTTGGGGTCATCAGGTAAATATAATTAAACAGTCTAGGAAATATGATCTGATAATTTTTGAAGTATTTTTTCCTATATAACTCATATATCAAGTGACCCCTGGGGCAGAGCCTCTTTTCACCCCACGGGCATAATTCGAACAATCTTGTTAGAGATCAACTAGGCAATGATACATACAAAATATCAAAGGCATAGGCCTTGAACTTTCAGACAAGAAGATTTTAAAAGTTTTTTCCTATATAAGTCTATGTAAAACTTGGGACCCCTAGGGCAGGGCCTCTTTTCACCCCAGGGGCATAATTTGTTTTATTGGGCCAAATATGTGACCTCTAGTGTGTTAACAAGCTTTTCCTTTGATTTGACTTGGTGACCTAGTTTTTGATCCCAGATGACCCAATATCGAACTTGTCCAAGATTTTATTGAGAGTAACATTCTGACCAAGTTTCATTAAGATTGGGCCAAATATGTGACCTCTAGAGTGTTAACAAGCTTTTCCTTTGATTTGACCTGGTGACCTAGTTTTTGATCCCAGATGACCCAATATCGAACTCGTCCAAGATTTTATTGAGAGTAACATTCTGACCAAGTTTCATTTAGATTGGGCCAAACTTGTGACCTCTAGAGTGTTAACAAGCTTTTCCTCTGATTTGACCTGGTGACGTAGTTTTTAATCCCAGATGACCCATTATCGAACTCGACTAAGATTTTATTGAGAGTAACATTCTGACCAAGTTTCATTAAGATTGGGCCAAAATTGTGACCTTAGAGTGTTAACAGTCAAATTGTTGACGACGACTACAACGACGCCGACGACGGACACAGGGCGATCACAAAAGCTCACCTTGAGCATTTTGTGCTCAGGTGAGCTAAAAACAAGAAAGTAGGTCAGTAGGTCAAGGTCACAGTCGGGTGACCCTTATCACTTGGGGTCATCAGGTAAATATAATTTAACAGTCTAGGAAATATGATCTGATAATTTTTGAAGTATTTTTTCCTATATAACTCATATATCCAGTGACCCCTGGGGCAGGGCCTCTTTTCACCCCACGGGCATAATTCGAACAATCTTGTTAGAGATCAACTAGGCAATGATACATACAAAATATCAAAGGCATAGGCCTTGAACTTTCAGACAAGAGGATTTTAAAAGTTTTTTCCTATATAAGTCTATGTAAAACTTGGGACCCCTAGGGCAGGGCCTCTTTTCACCCCAGGGGCATAATTTGTATTATTGGGCCAAATATGTGACCTCTAGTGTGTTAACAAGCTTTTCCTTTGATTTGACTTGGTGACCTAGTTTTTGATCCCAGATGACCCAATATCGAACTTGTCCGAGATTTTATTGAGAGTAACATTCTGACCAAGTTTCATTTAGATTGGGCCAAACTTGTGACCTCTAGAGTGTTAACAAGCTTTTCCTCTGATTTGACCTGGTGACGTAGTTTTTGACCCCAGATGACCCATTATCGAACTCGACCAAGATTTTATTGAGGGTAACATTCTGACCAAGTTTCATTAAGATTGGGCCATAATTGTGACCTCTAGAGTGTTAACAGTCAAACTGTTGATGACGACGACAATGCCGACGACGGACACAGGGCGATCACAAAAGCTCACCTTGAGCACTTTGTGCTCAGGTGAGCTAAAAACAAGAAAGAAGGTCAGTAGGTCAAGGTCACAGTCGGGTGACCCTTATCACTTGGGGTCATCAGGCAAAATAGAAACAGTCTAGGAAATATGATCTGATAATTTTTTAAGTATTTTTTCCTATAAAACTCATATATCAAGTGACCCCTGGCGCAATGCCTCTTTTCACCCCACGGGCATAATTCGAACAATCTTGTTAGAGATCAACTAGGCAATGATACATACAAAATATCAAAGGCTTAGGCCTTGAACTTTCAGACAAGAAGATTTTAAAAGTTTTTTCCTATATAAGTCTATGTAAAACTTGGGACCCCAAGGGCAGGGCCTCTTTTCACCCCAGGGGCATAATTTGACCCCGGATGACCCAATATCAAACTCGTCCAAGACTTTATTGAGGGCAACATTCTGACCATGTTTTATTAAGATAAGGCCCAAATTGTGACCTCTAGAGTGTTAACAAGCTTTTCCTTTGATTTGACCTGGTGACCTAGTTTTTGACCCCAGATGACCCAATATCAAACTCGTCCAAGATTTTATTGAGGGTAACATTCTAAGTTTCATTAAGATTGGGCCAAATATGTGACCTCTAGAGTGTTAACAAGCTTTTCCTTTGATTTGACCTGGTGACATAGTTTTTGATCCCAGATGACCCAATATCGAACTCGTCCAAGATTTTATTCAGAGTAACATTCTGACCAAGTTTCATTTAGATTGGGCCAAACTTGTGACCTCTAGAGTGTTAACAAGCTTCTCCTCTGATTTGACCTTGTGACGTAGTTTTTGACCCCAGATGACCCATTATCGAACTCGACCAAGATTTTATTGAGGGTAACATTCTGACCAAATTTCATTAAGACTAGGCCAAAATTGTGACCTCTAGAGTGTTAACAGTCAAATTGTTGACGACGACGACGACGGACACAGGGTGATCACAAAAGCTCACCTTGAGCATTTTGTGCTCAGGTGAGCTAAAAACAAGAAAGTAGGTCAGTAGGTCAAGGTCACAGTCGGGTGACCCTTATCACTTGGGGTCATCAGGTAAATATAATTAAACAGTCTAGGAAATATGATCTGATAATTTTTGAAGTATTTTTTCCTATATAACTCATATATCAAGTGACCCCTGGGGCAGGGCCTCTTTTAACCCCACGGGCATAATTCAAACAATCTTGTTAGAGATCAACTAGGCAATGATACATACAAAATATCAAAGGCATAGGCCTTGAACTTTCAGACAAGAAGATTTTAAAAGTTTTTCCCTATACAAGTCTATGTAAAACTTGGGACCCCCAGGGCAGGGCCTTTTTCACCCCAGGGGCATAATTTTAACAATTTTGGTAGTAGACCACTAGGCAATGCAACATACCAAATATCAAAAGCATAGGCCTTGCAGTTTCAGGCAAGACGATTTTTAAAGTTTTTTCCTATATATGTCTATGTAAAACTAGGGAACCCCGTGGCAGGGCCTCTTTTCTCCCCAGGGAAATAACTTGAATACTCTTGGTAGAGGACCACAAGGCAATGCTACAAACCAAATATCAAAAGCCTAGGTCTTGTGCTTTCAGACAAGAAGATTTTTAAAGTTTTTTTCCTATACAAGTCTATATAAACCATGTGACCTGCCTGGGGGCCATATTTCATCCTAGGGGGATCATTTGAACAATCTTGGTAGAGGCCCACTATATGATGCTACATACCAAATATCAAAGCCCTAGGCCCTTTTGTTTTTGACAAGAAGATTTTTAAAGTTTTTCCCTATATAAGTCTATAGAAACCATGTGACCCCCCCCAGGCCAGGGCCATATTATATCCTAGGGGGATAATTTGAACAATCTTTGTAGAGGCCCAATAGATGATACTACATACTAAATATCAAAGCCCTAGGCCTTATGGTTTTGGACAAGAAGATTTTCAAAGTTTTCCCAAAATAAGTCTATATAAACCATGTGACCCCCAAGGTGGGGCCACATTTGACCCTAGTGGACCCTAGTTTTTGACCCCAGATGACCAAATATCGAACTCGTCCAAGATTATTATGAGGGTAACATACTGACCACGTTTCATTTAGATTGGGCCAAACTTGTGACCTCTAGAGTGTTAACAAGCTTTTCCTCTTATTTGACCTGGTAACCTAGTTTTTGACCCCAGATGACCCATTATCGAATTCGACCAAGATTTTATTGAGGGTAACATTCTGACCAAGTTTCAATAAGATTGGGCCAAAATTGTGACCTCTAGAGTGTTAACAGTCAAATTGTTGACGACGATGAAGCCGACACTGACGACGGACATCGCACACAGGGCAATCACAAAAGCTCACCTTGAGCACTTTGTGCTCAGGTGAGCTAAAAACAAGAAAGTAGGACAGTAGGTCAAGGTCACAGTCGGGTGACCCTTATCACTTGGGGTCATCAGGCAAAATAATTAAACAGTCTAGGAAATATGATCTGATAATTTTTGAAGCATTTTTTCCTAAATAACTGATATATCAAGTGACCCCTGGGGCAGGGCCTCTTTTAACCCCACGGGCATAATTTGAACAATCTTGTTAGAGATCAACTAGGCAATGATACATACAAAATATCAAAGGCATAGGCCTTGAACTTTCAGACAAGAAGATTTTTAAAGTTTTTTCCTATATAAGTCTATGTAAAACTTGGGACCCTCAGGGCAGGGCCTCTTTCACCCCAGGGGCATAATTTGAACAAATTTTGTAGTAGACCACTAGGCAATGCAACATACCAAATATCAAAAGCATAGGCCTTGCAGTTTCAGGCAAGAAGATTTTTAAAGTTTTTTCCTATATATGTCTATGTAAAACTAGGGAACCCCGTGGCAGGGCCTCTTTTCACCCCGGGGGGAATAATTTGAATACTCTTGGTAGAGGACCATAAGGCAATGCTACAAACCAAATGTCAAAAGCCTAGGTCTTGTGCTTTCAGACAAGAAGATCTTTAAAGTTTTTTTCCTATACAAGTCTATATAAACCATGTGACCAGCCTGGGGGGCCATATTTCATCCTAGGGGGATCATTTGAACACTCTTGGTAGAGACCCACTATATGATGCTACAAACCAAATATCAAAGCCCTAGGCCCTTTTGTTTTTGACAAGAAGATTTTCAAAATTTTTCCCTATATGAGTCTATAGAAACCATGTGACCCCCAGGCCAGGGCCATATTATATCCTAGGGGGATAATTTGAAAAACCTTTGTAGAGGCCCACTAGATGATGCTACATACTAAATATCAAAGCCCTAGGCCTTATGGTTTTGGACAAGAAGATTTTCAAAGTTTTTTCCTAAAATAAGTCTATATAAACCATGTGACCCCCAAGGTGGGGCCACATTTGACCCTAGGGGGATAATTTGAACAATCTTGGTAGAGGCCCACTAGATGATGTTACATACCAAATATCAAACCTTGTGGTTTTGGACAAAAAGATTTTTTAAGTTTTTCCTTTCGGTTGCCATGGCAACCAGAGTTCTGTTCGGAATTCAATTCTTTGAATTTTTTTTGAAGAAGACCATCCAAGGATCATCCCTGTGAAGTTTCATCAAAATTGGCTCGGTGCTTAAGGAGAAGATGTTGTTTAAAGGAAAGTGTGGACAGACACCGGACCGATGGACGCCAGAAGGACGCTGGACGGACGGACTCCAGACGGTGAGCGATCGCAATAGTTCACTCTGAGCCTTTCGCTCAGGTGACCTAACAAAAAAGTAGGTCAGTAGGTCAAGGTCACAGTCAAGTCAAGTCAATATGATCTGATAATTTTTGAAGTTTTCTTTCCTATGTAACTCATAGTTATAACAAGTGACCCCAAGGATGGGGCCTCTTTTCATCCCATGGGGTATGATTTGAACAACTTGTTAGAGATCCATCAGGCAATGCTACATACCAAATATCATGGCCTAGGCCTTGAACTTTCGGACAAGAAGATCTTTATTTTTCTTTTCCTATATAAGTCTTTGTTAATCTTGGTACCCCCAGGGCTGGGCCTCTTTTCACCCTAGGGACATAATTTGAACAATCTTGATAGAGGACATTAGGAAAGGCAACATACTTAATATCAAACTCCTAGGTCTTGCAGTTTCAGGCAAGAAGATTTTTTGTTTTTTTCCTATATAAGTCTATGTTAAACTTAAGTCCCCCCCGGCAAAGCCTCTTTTCACCCCAGTGGCATAATTTGAATAATTTTGGTAGAGGACCACAAGGCAATGCTACAAACAAAATATCAAAGGCCTAGGTCTTGTGGTTTTATACAAGAAGATTTTTAAAGTTTTTTCCTATATATGTCTATGTAAAACTAGGGAACCCCGTGGCAGGGCCTCTTTTCACCCCGGGGGGAATAATTTGAATAATCTTGGTAGAGGACCATAAGGCAATGCTACAAACCAAATGTCAAAAGCCTAGGTCTTGTGCTTTCAGACAAGAAGATCTTTAAAGTTTTTTTCCTATACAAGTCTATATAAACCATGTGACCAGCCTGGGGGGCCATATTTCATCCTAGGGGGATCATTTGAACAATCTTGGTAGAGACCCATTATATGATGCTACAAACCAAATATCAAAGCCCTAGGCCCTTTTGTTTTTGACAAGAAGATTTTCAAAGTTTTTCCCTATATGAGTCTATAGAAACCATGTGACCCCCCCAGGCCAGGGCCATATTATATCCTAGGGGGATAATTTGAAAAACCTTTGTAGAGGCCCACTAGATGATGCTACATACTAAATATCAAAGCCCTAGGCCTTATGGTTTTGGACAAGAAGATTTTCAAAGTTTTTTCCTAAAATAAGTCTATACAAGAAACGCGGCAATGCCACGAAACCAGGTTTTCAACACTTTTCATAAGAATAAACAAGAGTGCCAGAATGTCACAATATACGCCCGTCACAGCAAATTTCTTTACTCTAGCACCTGTATTTGCAGATGTAATTTTAATTTTGTGGTTGTTTAGTAATCATTGTAATTCTTTTGTTTTTCTAAGTCCACAAAAAAACTCCTTACCAGGTAGAGATACCTTAAAATACACCTAAAATTAGAAAGTAACAACTATGTTGTACCACAGAAAAGTGGTCTTGGTTTTTCCCTACGGTCAATTATAAAAAAGTTACAATATAAGTTATTTATAGTAACAACTAAGGGAAGTTAATCTTAAAAAAAAAAAAAAAAAAAAAAAAAAAAAAAAAAAAAAAAAAAAAAAATTGTAAGTCCACACAGAAATCCTTACCAGGTAGAGATTGGTCAAAATACACCTCAAAATTGGATGTAACATGCATGTTGTACTACAGAAAAGTGGTCTGGATTTTTCCCTAAGTCTAGTAATGAAAAAGTTACAATATAAGCTATTTATAGTAACAACAAAGGGAAGTAATTCTAAAGAAGGGAACTGCGCAAGACACTTCGTCTCATGATGGTGTATAATTGTGCCAAGTTACATCAAAATCCCTCTATGCATGAAGAAGAGATGCTCCGGACAAAGTTTTCATTCTTGTATCCTTTGACCTCTAAGTGTGACCTTGACCTTAGACCTAGGGACCTGGTTCTTGTGCATGACACTCCGTCTCATGATGGTGAACAACTGTGCCAACTTTCATCAAAATCCCTCCATGCATGTAGAAGATATGATAACCCTAACCCTAACCTAACCATAACCCTATTTTTAGTAACAATGACCTTGACCTTGATCCCAGAAACCCCAAAATCAATCCCAAGCTACAACTTTATATAAATTTTCTATACACCAAGTTTCATCATGATAGCTCATTCCTAAGTAAAGTTATTGACCGGAAACCCTTTTTCTATTTTAAGTAACAGTGACCTTGACCTTGACCTCAAAAACCCCAAAATCAATCCCAGCCTTTGTCTTGATATAAGCTACATACATACCAAGTTTTATTCAAATATCTTTACCGAAACAAAAGTTATTGACCGGAAACCCTTTTTCTATTTTAAGTAACATTGACCTTGACCTTGACCCCAGAAACCCCAAAATCAATCCCAGCCTTTGTCTTGATATAAGCTACATACATACCAAGTTTTATTCAAATATCTTTACCGAAACAAAAGTTATTGACCGGAAACACCAGTTTGACGCCGCCGCCGCCGCCGCCGCCGCCCGCCCGCCCGCCCGACATCTACCCCAATCTAATAACTCAGGTTTTCGTTGAAAACCTGGTTAATAAACCATGTGACCCCCAAGGTGGGGCCACATTTGACCCTAGGGGGATAATTTGAACAATCTTGGTAGAGGCCCACTAGATGATGTTACATACCAAATATCAAACCTTGTGGTTTTGGACAAAAAGATTTTTTAAGTTTTTCCTTTCGGTTGCCATGGCAACCAGAGTTCTGTTCGGAATTCAATTCTTTGAAATTTTTTTAAAGAAGACCATCCAAGGATCATCCCTGTGAAGTTTCATCAAAATTGGCTCGGTGCTTAAGGAGGAGATGTTGTTTAAAGGAAAGTGTGGACGGACACCGGACCGATGGAAGCCAGACGGCGCTGGACGGACTGACTCCAGACGGTGAGCGATCGCAATAGTTCACTCTGAGCCTTTCGCTCAGGTGACCTAACAAAAAAGTAGGTCAAGGTCACAGTCAAGTCAAGTCAATATGATCTGATAATTTTTGAAGTTTTCTTTCCTATGTAACTCACAATTATAACAAGTGACCCCCAGGATGGGGCCTCTTTTCATCCCATGGGGTATGATTTGAACAACTTGTTAGAGATCCATCAGGCAATGCTACATACCAAAGTGACCCCCAGGAT
Organism: Mercenaria mercenaria; assembly: GCF_021730395.1. Lineage (NCBI taxonomy): Eukaryota > Metazoa > Mollusca > Bivalvia > Venerida > Veneridae > Mercenaria > Mercenaria mercenaria. Next base: position 39,689,200 of record NC_069374.1, read on the forward strand.
GGGGCCTCTTTTCATCCCATGGGGTATGATTTGAACAACTTGTTAGAGATCCATCAGGCAATGCTACATACCAAATATCAAAGGCCTAGGCCTTGAACTTTCGGACAAGAAGATCTTTATTTTTCTTTTCCTATATAAGTCTTTGTTAATCTTGGTACCCCCAGGGCTGGGCCTCTTTTCACCCTAGGGACATAATTTGAACAATCTTGATAGAGGACATTAGGAAAGGCAACATACTTAATATCAAACTCCTAGGTCTTGCAGTTTCAGGCAAGAAGATTTTTAGTTTTTTTCCTATATAAGTCTATGTAAAACTTAAGTCCCCCCCGGCAAAGCCTCTTTTCACCCCAGTGGCATAATTTGAATAATTTTGGTAGAGGACCACAAGGCAATGCTACAAACAAAATATCAAAGGCCTAGGTCTTGTGGTTTTATACAAGAAGATTTTTAAAGTTTTTTACTATATAAATCTATGTATAACTTGTGACCCCTGGGCGGGGCCTCTTTTCACCCCAGGGGCACAATTTGAACAATCTTGATAGAGGACCATGATGTCACATGCCAAATATCAAGGCTCTACGCCTTGTGGTTTTGGACAAGAAGATGTTTAAAGTTTTTCCTTTCAGTTGCCATGGCAACCAGAGTTCTGAATGGAATTAAATTCTTTGAACAAATTTGAAAGGGGACCACCCAAGGATCATTCCTGTGAAGTTTAGTGTAATTCTGCCGAGTGGTTTTCAAGAAGAAGACTTTTTTTTTTAGAAAATGTTGACGGACACACAACGTACGACACACAACGGACATTGAGCGGTCACAAAAGCTCACCATGACCCTTTAGCTCAGGTGAGCTAAAAAGAGGGCCATCTCGGAAATTTGCTGATTTCTTGGTTTTACACAGATTTTTAACTTAACAGACCAATTCATAGAATGAATTTTTTTTTTTCAAAAAGAGCCCTTAAGTTGCTCACCTGACCTTAACTATTTGACCTTGAATATAAATATGACACACTGAATCAGGAATGGTAGTATCTGTGTTTAGCATACAAAAACATAAAACAGGTCAAATGCACCCATTTGAAGACCTTAAAATGTTTCTACATACCAAGTTTGACAGAGATCAATCAATCAGATCTTGAGAAAAAGTTGTTTAAAGGTTTTTCTATTTTTTGCTCTAATGGCCCCTCAAAGGTGCCAAGTTCCCCCATTTTAAAACAAGAGGGTCATTGGCCCTAAAGCGCTCGCCTGTGTACAAACCTTCAAGTGTGTTTGTGTAACATACTGGTACAAGTACAAAGTTAGGTTTCTTCTATGTTAGCCTAATAAAAGTATATTATATACATGTCACACACATTTTTGAACTTAGGGCAATAATTTGAACAATTATGGTAGACAGTACAACTCTGATATCACATGCCAAATATTAAGACCTATTATTGATTCAGAGAAGAAGATTTTCAAAGTTTCTTATATATAAGCCTACAGTAAGTACATGTCACACACAGGGGCATGGACATCTTTTACCTTAGGGCAGTAATTTGGACAACTATGGTAGAGAGTCACACCCTAATATCACATGCCAAATATCAAAGCTCTAGAGAGAAAGATGTATAAAGTCTGACAGCTGAAAACCTATTTCTAACCAAAACGACCCATACATTCAATGAACCAGAACCATTTGAACAACTTCAAAAGAGGGCTACCCAGAGGTTTTATCAAAATCCATTCAGTGGTTTTGGAGATGTGTTGATGAAAAGTGACCAAGCCCTCTGGCAGCCATGTTTTTTAACGAATCAAAAAATCTTGAACATTAATTGTAGAAGGTCACACAAGGACCATTTGTGTGGAATTATTTTAAAATTGGGGTAACAGTTTTATACAAGAAGATTTTCTAAGTTTCTACTATATACATATAAGGAAAAGTGACCATGCCCCCTGGCAGCGATGTTTTTTCACGAATCAGAATAATCTGAAAAATCTTGGGAAAGGGTCACACAAAGACCATTTGTGTAAAATTATTTTAAAATCAGGCAAGTAGTTTCACGCAAGAAGATTTTTAATGTTTCCACTATATACATATATAGGAAAACAAGAGGGTCATGATGACCCTGAATCGCTCACCTGAGTAATATGAGCCACATGATTCAAATGACAAAATGATCCTAAAATATAAAGAAAGTAGGTCAGTAGGTCATATTTACGGTCACTGAAAGTCAGTTTTAAGATCTGTGTGCTTAACTGTACATGTCATCCAAATTTCAAGGTTGTATCTTAAACAAGAGGGCCATCATGGCCCTATATCGCTCACCTGAGTAGAGTTGCTTACTTGAACAAGATCTAGGCCTTCTGGTTTATTTTTAGCAAATTTATGAAGATTTTCAATATGCACAATCAAGTAACCCTGGGGCTGGGTCAATCTGTCCCGGGGGGGGGGGGGGGGGAATCAAGATTTGAACAATTTTTGTAGAGGTCCACTAGGCAATGCTACATGTCAAATATCTAAGCTCTTGGCCTTCTGTTTTTTTTTAGAAAATTTTAAAGATTTTTCTATGTACAATCAAGTAACCCCATGGGGCGGAGCCAATTTAACCCCAGGGGTCATGATTTGAAAAATTTTTTGTAGAAGTCTACTAAGCAATGCTACATGTCAAATATCTAAGATCTAGGCCTTCTGGTTTATTTTTAGAAATTATTTTTTGAAGATTTTCATATGTAAAATCAAGTGACCCCTGGGGCGGGGTCAATTTTGACCATGGTGGTCATTATTTGAAAAAATGTTGTAGAGGTCCACTAGGCCATGCTACATGTGAAATATCTAAGCTCTAGGCCTTCTGGTTTATTTTTAGAATTTTTTTGAAGATTTTCACATGTAAAATTAAGTGACTCCTAGGGCGGGGTCAATTTTGACCCGGGGTCATAAGTTGAACAACTTTAGTAGAGGTCCACTAGGCAATGCCACATGTCAAATATCAAAGCTCCAGGGCTTATGATTTTTGAGAAAAAGATTTTTTAAGATTTTCCTATGTACAATCAAGTAACCCCTGGGGCAGGGTCAATTTTGACCCCGGGGTCATGATTTGAACAAACTTGGTAGAGGTCCATTAGGCAATACTTCACACCATATATCTAAGCTCTAGGTCTTTTGGTTTTTGAGAAGAAGATTTTTTAAGATTTTCCTATGTAAAATCAAGTGACCCCTGGGGCGGGGTCAATTTTGACCCAGGGGGTCATGATTTAAACAAATTTTGTAGAGGTCCATTAGGCAATGCTACATGTCAAATATCTAAGCTCTAGGCCTTCTGGTTTATTTTTTAGACATTTTTTAAAGATTTTCATATGTAAAATCAAGTGACCCCTGGGACGGGGTCAATTTTGAATCGGAGGTCATGATTTGAACAACTTTAGTAGAGGTCCACGAGGCAATGCTACATGTCAAATATCTAAGCTCTAGGGCTTCTGGTTTTTGAGAAGAAGATTTTTTAAGATTTTCCTATGTAAAATCAAGTGATCCCTGGGGTGGGGTCAATTTTGTCCCCGGGTTCATGATTTGAACAAACTTGGTAGAGGTCCATTAGGCAATGCTTCACACCAAATATCTAAGCTCTAGGGCTTCTGGTTTTTGAGAAGAAGATTTTTAAAGTTTTTCCTTTCAGTTGCCATGGCAACCACAGTTCAGTATGGAATTCAATTCTTTAAATAATTTTTAAAGGGGACCATCCATGGAACATCCCTGTGAAGTTTCATCAAAACTGGCCAGGTGGTTTAGGAGGAGATGTTGTTTAAAGGAAAGTGTGGACGAACGCGGGATGGACAGACGGACGCCAGACGGTGAGCGATCACAATAGCTCACCCTGAGCACTTTGTGCTCAGGTGAGCTAAAAACCAAGAAAGTAGGTCAGTAGGTCAAGGTCACAGTCAGGTGACCCCTAATCACTTGGGGTCATCAGGTAATTATAATGAAACAGTCTAGGAACTATGATCTAATAATTTTTAAGTACTTTTTCCTATATAAGTCATATAACAGGTGACCCCAAGGGCGGGGCCTCTTTTCATCCCAGGGGTATAATTTGAACAATCTTGTAAAGATCAACTAGGCAATGCTATACACCAAATATCAAAGGCCTAGGCCTTGAACTTTAGGACAAGAAGGTTTTTTTAACAAGAGCTCGTCGAACACGAAATGCCCCCTTTGATGCATTTAGTAATTGCACAAGGAACAGAAATTATATGCTCACTGTAAACAAAAGTTCTACCATTCTGGTTTAATCTGACCTTGACCTTTATCTTAACAAGAGATTACAAAAGCTGTGGCTTGAGAAATGTGAAAGTAGGTCACTAGATCAATATCAAGGTCAAAGTTCAATTCAGTAGACAGAAATATGCATGTGCTTCAAATTGGAGGCTGTAGCTTGAGAAATGTGAAAGTAGGTAGTAGGTAAAAATCAATGTCAAGTTTGAATTCAGAACACAAAAATATGCATGTGATCTAAATTTGAAGCCTGTACCTTCAAAAATGTGAAAGTAGATCACTAGGTCAATTTCAAGGTCAAAATGTTTTTTGGTACGCAAAACTATGCATGTGGTCCAAATTTGAAGGTTGTAGCTTGAGAAATGTGAAAGTAGGTCACTAGGTCAAAATCAAGGTCAAATTTCATTTCGGAACACAAAACTATGCATGTGGTCCAAATTTGAAGCCTGTACCTTCAAAAATGTGAAAGTAGGTCACTAGGTCAATGTCAAGGTCAAAATTTTTTTCGGTGCACAAAACTATGCATGTGGTCCAAATTTGTAGGCTGTAGCTACAGAAATGTGAAAGTAGGTCACCAGGTCAAGTTCAAGGTCAACTCATGTCAAGGTTCATCTTGCCACTCAAAACCATACATGAAGTCAAAATTTAAATGTTGTAGGTTATTGACAAGAAGATTTTAAAAGCTTTTCCCAATAGAAGTCTATATAAACCATGTGACCCCCAGGGCGGGGCCATATTTGACTCTAGGGGAATAATTTGAACAAACTTGGTAGAGAATCACTAGATGATGCTACATTACAAATATCAAAGCCCTAGTCTTTGTAGTTTGAAAAAGAAGATTTTCAAAGTTTTTCCCTATATAAGTCTATATAAACCATGTGACCCCCGGTGCGGGGCCATATTAGACCCCAGGGCATTAATTTGAATTATCTTGGAAGAGGACCACTAGATGATCCTTCATACTAAATATCAAAACCCCAGGCTCTGTGGTTTTAGACCAGAAGATTAGAAACCATTTTAACTGTTCCTGGCCAATGTGACCTTGACCTTTGACCTAATTACCTCAAAATCAATAGGGGTCATCTGCTGATCATGACCAACCTAACTATCAACTTTCCTGAAACTAGGCCCAAGCGTTCTTGAGTTACTGCCCGGAAACCATTTTACTGTTCCTGGTCAATGTGACCTTGACCTTTAACATACTGACCTCAAAATCAATAGGGGTCATCTGCTGGTCATGACCAATTTCCCTATCAACTTTTGTGACCCTAGGCCTATGCGTTCTTGAGTTATCATCCGGAAACCGTTTAACTGTTCAGGGTCACTGTGACCTTGACCTTTAACATATTGACCTCAAAATCAATAGAGGTCATCTGCTGGTCATGACCAACCTCCTTATCAACTTTCATGATCCTAGGCCCAAGCGTTCTTGAGTTATCATCCGGAAACCGTTTTACTATTCAGGGTCACTGTGACCTTGACCTTTGACATACAGACCTCAAAATCAATAGGGGTCATCTGCCGGTGATGACCAACCTCCCTATCAACTTTCATGATCCTAGGCCAAAGCGTTCTTGAGTTATCATCCGGAAACGGATTGGTCTACATTCCGACCGACCGACGGACCGACAGACAGACAGACCGACCGACCAACCGACCGACCGACTGACATCTGCAAAACAATATACCCCACCTTCTTCGAAGGGGGGCATAATTAAAAACAAAAACTTGAGACCCCCCCAGGGCAGGGCCTCTTTTCACCCCATGGTAATAATTTTAACAATTTTGGTAGAGGACCAAAAGGCAATGCAACATACCAAATATCAAAAGCCTAGGCCTTGCAGTTTCAGACAAAAAGATTTTTTTTTAACAAGAAGGTCATGATGACCCTGGATCGCTCACCTGAGTAATATGAGCTACATGTTTCAAATGTCAAACTGATGATAAAATATTAAGAAAGTCAGTAGGTCACATTCATGGTCAATGAAATTCAGTTTTACGATTTGTGTGCAAAACTATGTATGTCATCAAAATTTCAAGACTGTATCTTAAAAAACAAGAAAGTAGGTCAGTAGGTCAAACTCACAGTCAAGTGACATCATATTACTTGGGGTCATCAGGTAATTATAATTAAACAGTCTTGGAAATAGGATCAGATGATTTTTTAAGTATTTTTCCTATATAACTCACATAATAACTAAGTGACCCCAGGGCGGGGCCCCTTTTAACCCCAGGAGCATAATTTGAACAATTTATGTAGAGGACTACTTGACAATGCATCATACCAAATATCAAAAGCCTAGGTCGTATGGTTTCAGACAAGAAGATTTTTAAAGCTTTTTCCTGTATAAGTCTATATAAAACTTGGGACCCCCAGGGCAGGGCCTCTTTTCACCCAAGGGGTACAATTTGAACAATTTTGGTTGAGGACCATAAGACAATGCTACAAACCAAATATCAAAGGTCTAAGTGTTGTGGTTTCAGACAAGAAGATTTTTAAACTTTTTTTCTTATATAAGTCTATGTAAAACTTGGGACCCCCAGGGCGGGGCCATATTTGACCCTAGGGGGATAATTTGAACAATCTTGGTAGAGGACCTCTAGATGATGCTACATACCAAATATCAAAGCCCTAGGCCATGTGGTTTTGTACAAGAAGATTTTCAAAGTTTTCCCTACATAAGTCTATATAAACCACGAGACCCCCGGGGCTGGGCCATATTTGACCCTAGGGGGATAATTTGAACAATCTTGGTAGAGGACCACTAGATGATGCTACAAACCAAATATCAAAGCCCTAGGCCATGTGGTTTTGTACAAGAAGATTTTCAAAGTTTTCCCTATTTAAGTCTATATAAACCATGTGACCCCCGGGGCGGGGCCATATTTGACCCTAGGAGGATAATTTGAATAATTTTGGTAGAGGACCACTAGATGATGCTATACACCTGATATCAAAGCCCTAGGCCCTGTGGTTTTGGACAAGAAGATTTTTAAAGTTTTTCCTTTCGGTTGCCATGGCAACCAGAGTTCTGCATGGAATTAAATTCTTTGAACAATTTTGAAAGGGGGCCACCCAAGGATCATTCCTGTGAAGTTTGGATGAAATTGGCCTAGCGGTTTATGAGGAGATGTCCTTTAAAACAAAAGTTTACGGACGGACGCCAGACGAAAAGCGATCACAAAAGCTCTCCTTGTCACTCCGTGACAGGTGAGCTAAAAATTCCTATGTAAATGTATGTAAAACTTGAGACCCCCCGGGCAGGGCCTCTTTTCACTCCATGGTAATGATTTGAACAATTTTGGTAGAGGACCACAAGGCAATGTACATACCAAATATCAAAGGCCTAGCTCTTGTAGTTTTAGACAAGAAGATTTTTAAAGTTTTTTCCTATATAAGTCTATGCAAAACTTGGGACCCCCAAGGCTGGGCCTCTTTTCACCCCAAGGGCATAATTTGAACAATTTTCATAGAGGACCATTACATGATGTCATATGCCAAATATCAAGGCTCTAGGTGAGCTGAAAAGTAACCACACCCTCTGATGCCTATGTTTTTTGACGAATCAAAATAATTTGAACAATCTTGGTAGAGGGTCACACAAGGATCATTTGTGTAAAATTATTTTAAAATCGGGCCAGCATTTTCACACAAGAATTTTTTTTTAATTTCTACTATACACATAATAGGAAAAGTGACCACGTCCCCTGGCAGCCATGTTTTTTGACGAATCGGTATAATTTCAAAAATCTTGGTAAAGGGTCACACATGGACCATTTGTGCAAAATTATTTTAAAATCGGGCCAGCAGTTTCACACAAGAAGATTTTTTTAAATTTCCACTATATATAGAGAGAGGATATTACATGGGTGCATTTTCATATTGAATTTATTAAACGAGTTGAATAAAATGATAAAATGCGAGGCTCTGCCGAGCATTTTATCAATTTTATTCAACGAGTTTAATAAATTCAATGTGGAAAGTCACAAATGTAATATTCTTTTTATCACATATTATCGTTTCCTGTCGAAACATCAACAAATCTACTTTCTTTTACTATATAAACAAGTCAATTTGACCAACGTCTCCTACACTGTAAATGACGTTAACATCAAAGCTTTATTACATTAGTGTATTATCATTTTTATCTAACTCATTAACACCTGCAGTCATATCGCCGCTTAATTACTGGTATCACTTTTCCGATACATTCCTGAGCCACTTATCAATTTATCTGCTTTGTATGCCTGTGAATTTTCACTGATAATCAATAATCGATAAGATCTAGGCATCCTTTGATCAAAATCAGGGACAAACATCTGTTTATAAAAGATGAATAAAACTGAAATTTTCACAACTGATACTACAATTCATGATCTAATCAATAATTTAAAATTTGCTATTATTCTGATTTGCAAAATTGTTTTACAGGCCAACTGAAGTAACATGAATATGGAAAACTGCAATATTCAAGAAAGACTGGACACAGAAAAACAGCCATTATTTGATTATTTTATATTTATTCAAATATCATCTATTGCTAAACATTAAAGCAAATGACATTATGAAAGAACAAAATTATACTTTATTTAATAAAATTAAAAAAGAAAGATTCTGCGGTATAATGGAATGAGAAGATAAAACAGGCAATACCTACAAATAATTTTCTAATTCCGATATTTTGTGATGAGTATATTAAACAAGAGGACCATGATGGTCCTGAATCGCTCACCTCTTCCCATATGACCCAGTTTTGAGTATTACGTCGTTTTATTCTATTATTTGACATAGTGACCTAGTTTTTGAGCTCATGTGACCCAGTTTTGAACTTAACCTAGATATTATCAAGATAAAAATTCTGACCAATTTTCATGAAGATCCATTGAAAAATACGGTCTCTAGAGAGGTCACAAGGTTTTTCTATTATTTGACCTACTGACCTAGTTTTCGAAGGTACGTGACCCTGTTTTGAACTTTACCTAGATATCATCAAGGTGAACATTCTCACTAATTTTCATGAAGATCTCATGAAAAATATGGCCTCTAGAGAGGTCACAAGGCCTAGTTTTTGACCGCACATGACCCAGTTTCGAAACTGACCTAGATATCATCAAGGTTAACATTCAGATCAATTTTCATGAAGATCCATTGAAAAATATGGCCTCTAGAGAGGTCCAAAGATTTTAATAATTTTAGACCTACTGACCTAGTTTTTGACCGCAGTTGACTCAGTTTCAAACTTGACCTAGATATCATCAAGATGAACATTCAGACCAACTTTCATACAGATCCCATGAAAAGTATGGCCTCTAGAGAGGTCACAAGGTTTTTTATTATTTGACCTACTGACCTAGTTTTTTACGGCACGTGACCCAGTTTCAAACTTGACCTAGATATTATCAAGATAAAAATTCTGACCAATTTTCATGAAGATCCATTCACAAGTATGGCCTCTAGAGAGGTCACAAGGTTTTTCTATTTTTAGACCTACTGACCTAGCATTTGACCGCACATGACCCTGTTTCGAACTTGACCTAGATATCATCAAGATGAACATTCAGACCAATTTTCATACAGATCCAATGAAAAATATGGCCTTTAGAGAGGTCACAAGGTTCTTCTATTATTTGACCTACTGACCTAGTTTTTGATGGCACGTGACCCACTTTCGAACTTGACCTAGATATCATCAAGGTGAACATTCTGACCAATTTTCATGAAGATCTCATGAAATATATGGCCTCTAGAGAGGTCACAAGGTTTTTCTATTTTTAGACCTACTGACCTAGTTTTTGACCGCACGTGACCCAGTTTCGAACCTGACCTAGATATCATCAAGGTGAACATTCTGACTGATTTTCATGAAGATCCATTGAAAATTATGGCCTCTAGAGAGGTCACAAGGTTTTTCTATTTTTAGACCTACTGACCTAGTTTTTGACCGCATGTGACCCAGTTTCAAACTTGATCTAGATAGCATCAAGATTAACATTCAGACCAACTTTCATACAGATCTCATGAAAAATATGGCCTTTAGAGAGGTCACAAGGTTTTTCTATTATTTGACCTACTGACCTAGTTTTTGATGGCACGTGACCGAGTTTGGAACCTGACCTAGGTATCATCAAGGTGAACGTTCTGACCAATTTTCATGAAGATATTTTGAAATATATATGGCCTCTAGAGAGGTCACAAGGTTTTTCTATTTTTAGACCTACTGACCTAGTTTTTGAAGGCACGTGACCCAGTTTTGAACTTTACCTAGATATCATCAAGGTGAACATTCTGACCAATTTTCATGAAGATCTTGTGAAATATATGGCCTCTAGAGAGGTCACAAGATTTTTCTATTTTTAGACCTACTGACCTAGTTTTTGACCGCACGTGACCCAGTTTCGAACTTGACCTAGATATCAACAAGATGTACATTCTGACCAATTTTCATAAAGATCCCATGAAAAATGTGACCTCTAGAGTGGTCACAAGCAAAAGTTTACGGACGCACGGACGGACGGACGGACGGACGACGGACACCGCGCGATCACAAAAGCTCACCTTGTCACTTTGTGACAGGTGAGCTAAATAAACATGCTTAAATAATAAATATTTTGATTGTTTCGATTGCTTCTGGGTTTTATAAATCTTTAGAGTTAAATATTTTCATTGGTTGACTTTGACAGCAGTCCAATCGTACTCTGATAAACGTAAAATCACGTCACGTGGCATACAGTACTATCAGGCAGATAGCGCATTTATGGGATCCTCGGCATACACGCCTGTTATCTTTTGACGGATAAAAATGACATGCGGTACTCGATAAGAGTTAAAATGAACGCATAAATGCGATCTGCGTCCGTAATGAGTTAATGGCTTTATTACACTCCCGCGACGTCAAACATGTGATAAATATATATATATATAGGTAAAAGTGACCATGCCCCCTGGCTGCCATGTTTTTTGACAAATCAAAATAATTTGAACAATCTTGGTAGAGGGTGACATAAGGACCATTTCTGCGAAATTATTTCAAAATGGGACCGTTGGTTAAGGAGGAGATGTCGTTTGAAGAATTTTCTATTTTTAGCTCTGGCAGCCCCTATGTGCAACCAAGCAGCACCGTGTGTGAGTGTGTGTGTGTGTGTGTGTGTGTTCAGGTTTAACGTCTTTTTCAACAATTTTTCAGTCATATAAACGACGGTGTCTACTTGTAGCAGTGAGCACAATGCCCAAATTTATAGTGCTGCTTCACTGGAATATCACGCCGTAGACACATGACATGATACCCCACCCAGTCACATTATACTGACACCGGGCTGACCAGTCCTAGCACTATCCTCTTAATGCTGAGCACCAAGCGAGGAAGCTACTAGTACCATTTTTTACGTCTTTAGTATGACGCCACCAGGGATCGAACCAACGACCTCCCGCACTCGAAGCGGGCGATCTACCACTAGGCTACTGAGGCGGTCTAAAAGCTGCACTGTTTCAACAACTTTGGTTGAGGACCATCCAAGGAACATCCATGCCAAGTTTCATCAAAATCCATTCAGTTGTTTTGGAGGAGATGTCGTTTAAACACAATTGTTGACGACAGACGGATGACTTGACGAACGGACGGATGCATGACAGAAACAGCATGATCACAATAGCTCACCATGAGCACTCTGTGCTCACGTGAGCTAAAAACAAGGAGCTGCGTTCAATAAACGCTTGATGCCCCCTGTGGCATCCTTATCGATACAAAGCAACCTAAGTCCAAAACGAGGTCAAGGTCAAACTGAGGTCAGGTGATGTTTGAAGATGAGGAATGGTCACAGGTTACATCTGTATTAGTATCAATTCATTCTTGTAAGTGCTATTAATGCTAGACGAAACGGTCCCATTTGGTTAACCAAGAAACCCATATAAAAGCAACCTAAGTCCAAAATGAGGTCAAGGTCAAGGTCAAACTGAGGTCAGGTGATGTTTGAAGATGAGGAATGGTCACAGGTTACATCTGTATTAGTATCAATTCATTCTTGTAAGCGGTATTGATGCTAGACGAAACGGTCCCATTTGGTTAACCAAGAGATGGCCCATATAAAGCAACCTAAGTCCAAAATGAGGTCAAGGTCAAGGTCAAACTGAGGCCAGGTGATGTCTGAAGATGAGGAATAGTCACAGGTTACATCTGCATTAGTATCAAGTCATTCTAGTAAGGGGTATTGATGCTAGACGAAACGGTCCCATTTGGTTAACCTCGTACGGATGGACGGACGGACGAACGAACGGACGGACAGGGCGATCACTACATGCCTCCCGCATCAGTAGATGCCAGCGGCATAAAAAAGAAAGTAGGTCAGTAGGTCACATTCATGGTCACTGAAAGTCAGTTATAAGATCGGTGTGCAAAGTGTACATGTCATCCATATTTCAAGGCTGTATCTTAAACAAGAGGGTCATGGTAAACCTTATATAGCTCATCTGTTAAACTTGGCCTAGGAATCATCAAGATAAACATTCTTACCAAGTTGCATGATGATAGGATCAAAAATGTGGCCTCTACAGTGTTAACAAGCTTTTCTTTTGATTTCCGTGGTGTCCTGTTTTTGATTCCACATGACCAAGTTTCAAACTTGTCCTAGGTATCATCAAGATAAACATTCTGACCAAGTTTCATGAAGATAGGATCATAAATGTGGCCTCTAGGGTGTTAACAAGCTTTTCCTTTGATCTGACCTGGTGACCTAGTTTTTGATCCCACATGACCCAGTGAATAGTTGCAAAGGGAGAGAATATTTTCATACCAAATTTACGGCTATTTACACTAAATCTTTTCCAGATAGCACTAGTTTGAGGTTTATATTATAATATTCTCTATGTCTCTTAAATATTTTGTGTCTTTGTGTATTTTTCAGTAAGCTAGAGCCATTTAAACTTTCCCCACAGTTTTTCTGTGGTGTACCACAACTTTTCCGTGGACCACAATTTTTCTGTGGGCACCACGAATTTTCTGTGGTCACCACAATTTTTCTGTGCAGCGTTAGTGAATTTCACCATTTTTTTGTGGCATGTTCGGTGACAGTATATAAGGGCTACTCACCATCATTCTAGAGCTCCAACACCAAAATTTCGGCTGCACACCGTATTTGGCCATTCTTTGAAATTTGCAATATTTTGGCTTAAAATCGAAATTATAAAGGTGTGCACCATTTTTATTAGTTTTACTTTGGCATTCTAAAGTTTTTTTCGGAAAAGGTAATTTATATGATTTGCAGAAATCAAACTTTGGCTTGAGAAACTGATAAATTAAGCTGCTTTGCGACTATTCCTTTTTAGATTTTATTCAATGTTTGATGATTTATTTATGAGAAACAATAGATTCTATTAAGGATTTGTTAAATAAATAATAGAAACTTTTAATAGTCGTTTGTGGTATTTTTAATAGTTCAAGTCTTAGAATTTTTTGTTAAGTCCTAATCAGATATATTTTCCCAAAACTTAAATGTTGGAGTTCAACCATAGAACATCTGCGAAGGCTGACCAGAAGCGATCTTAGTACCAGTCACGTTGAGCAGTCGACAAAGATCCAGTAACTTAGCAGTCAACAGAGATCCGGTCAAGTGTTAAAGCCTACAAAGCAAGTCACATTGAGCAGTCAACTGGTCCTGTCACACCTAGCAGTCTACAGAAGTGCAGTCACCTTGAGCAGTCTACTGGTCCTGTCACACCTAGCAGTCTACAGAAGTGCAGTCACTTTGAGCAGTCAACTGGTCCTGTCACACCTAGCAGTCTACAGAAGTGCAGTCACCTTGAGCAGTCAACTGGTCCTGTCACACCTAGCAGTCTACAGAAGTGCAGTCACCTTGAGCAGTCTACTGGTCCTGTCACACCTAGCTGTCTACAGAAGTGCAGTCACTTTGAGCAGTCAACTGGTCCTGTCACACCTAGCAGTCTACAGAAGTGCAGTCACTTTGAGCAGTCAACTGGTCCTGTCACACCTACCAGTCCACATAAATGCAGTCACCTTGAGCAGTCTACTGGTCCTGTCACACCTAGCAGTCTACAGAAGTGCAGTCACATTGAGCAGTCAACTGGTCCTGTCACACCTAGCTGTCTACAGAAGTGCAGTCACCTTGAGCAGTCTACTGAAGTCCTGTCACACCTAGCAGTCTACAGAAGTGCAGTCACTTTGAGCAGTCAACTGGTCCTGTCACACCTAGCAGTCTACAGAAGTGCAGTCACTTTGAGCAGTCTACTGAAGTCCTGTCACACCTAGCAGTCTACAGAAGTGCAGTCACTTTGAGCAGTCAACTGGTCCTGTCACACCTAGCAGTCTACAGAAGTGCAGTCACCTTGAGCAGTCTACTGAAGTCCTGTCACACTTAGCAGCCTACAGAAGTATGGTCACGTTGAGCAATCAACTGAAGACCTGTCACACCTAGCGGTCAACAGAAGTCTAGTCACACCTACAGCCTATAAAAGTCCAGTCAGGTCAAGCAGCCTACAGGAGTCTGGTCTCAGCAGTCTACAGAGGTGCAGACACCTTGATCAGTCTACTGAAGTCCTGTCACACTTAGCAGCCTACAGAAGTATGGTCACGTTGAGCAATCAACTGAAGTCCTGTCACACCTAGCGGTCAACAGAAGTCTAGTCACACCTAGCAGCCTATAAAAGTCCAGTCACGTCAAGCAGACTACAGGAGTCTGGTCTCAGCAGTCTACAGAGGTGCAGACACATTAAGCAGCAGTGGTCAAGCCAAGTTGGGTGGCTGAACGGTCACAGTCACGTCTACCAATTATATACATAGATGCTCAATACCCGACCTTAAGGTTCAATCAGACCCAGTCCAGTGTAGTCCTGAACCACACCCCCAAGGGCTGCAGTCCGGTAGCCCTTACTAGCACATGTGCTAGACAGCGACTAACCACTGTCAAAGCATATGAGCTATATAGAGACACAGAAATAATTCAGAAGGCTCCCAAGCCCTGTGGTTTTGGACAAGAAGATTTTCAAATTTTTCCCTATATAAATCTATGTAAACCATGTGACCCCCAGGGTGGGGCCATATTTGACCCTAGGATAATAATTTGAACAAACTTGGTTGAGGACCAAATATCAAAGCCCTAGCTACTGTGGTTTTGAACAAGAAAAGTTATAAAAGTTTTTCCTTTCGGTTGCCATGGCAACCAGAGTTCTGTATAGAATTTTAAAAGAGGATCATACAAGGAACACCTCTGTCAAGTTTCATCAAAATTGGACTGATGGTTTAGGAGGAGATGAGTTGACGGACGCCGGACGATGCTGGACGCCCACAAAAGCTCAGGTGAGCTAAAAAAAACAACAAGAGGGCCATGAAGGCCCTATATTGCTCACCTGATCTATTGATCATCAAGATTAACATTCTGACCAAGTTTCATTAAGAAATGGTCATAAATGTGGCCTCTAGTGATAACTAGCTTTTCCTTTGATTTGACCCGGTGACCTAGTTTTTGATTCTACATGACCCAGATTTGAACTTGACCTAAAGATCATCAAGATTAACATTCTGACTAATTTTCATAAAGATGTAGTCATAAATGTGGCCTCTAGAGTGTTAACAAGCTTTTCGTTTGATTTGACCTAGTGATCTAGTTTTTGACCCCATCTGACCCAGATTTGAATGTCATCTATAGCAGACATGATTTTGCAACCTAGCCAAAAAAGCTGAAAATTACGGCCGGGGGTCTGGGGGCCGCCTAAGGCCCCCAGAAGCTCTTGGGTAAATGGTGAAAAATCCTGCATTCTAGGCTTCTCCTGGCACCTAATTTCAATTTCAAAACTCATGTTATTTAAGTGGTTCTTTTTGTTATTTCATAAAAATTCATTCATATTTATAAGAAATATAATAATAATTAATTAAATAATTATTCCTTTAATACTTTGCAATTTTTGAATTATCTCCCTTTAATGGGTATTTTTCACTACTTAGATGTTTATAAAGCATTAATATTTAGTTCTTTATTTTTGACCTTTGTATTTCAAACTTAATTTAAGGTCATTTATCAAAAGTAGAGTTGTGCTTTTTTATTTAATGACTTTTAAAAAGCTTATTAAATGCTTTAAATTGCATTATATATAAATCTCAATTCATAATCTACTCCATACATATAATATGTATAGCGAAAATACCACCTAAAGGTATGATTAGCACTTTGTTTTGAAGCACTTTGGAGGTGCTTAAAAAAATCATCCCCGTGTGTCAGTGCTTTAAATTGGGCACGTGAAAGAACCAAAACGAACTGCTTTAGTTCATTTGTATCTCAAACTTTCTTCACTGAATTTAACAACGCGAGTGAAATGTTGGGCGCACCGAAATGTTTACGAGTAGACTGAAATGAACGCGATTGAAATCTTCGAGTAGACTGAAATGAACGCGACGATCGCGCAAATTATTTGTGAGCCGTTCGACTTTTAAAAACATTTCCGATATTTTCGTTCCGCGAATCGGCTTGTTATTAGATAAATTTATACGCAAATCGGATTGTTGTAGATAATTCCGGATTAGAAAGGCTTTTCTTTGGAAGGAAAATTCCCGATGACCGACGCTAACGGTAATATCTGAGATGTTCCGATTGCAGCGTTTTAGAACGCATATACATTCAGATCTATTAATCCATGGGCGGTGGAAATTTTCGCTGATAAAAACGACTTGCAATTGGTGTTGCAATTGGGGAATTTTTTAGTGTAGTTGGTGATAAAAGTATATTATTATGCCTGGGGAATGGGGCCGAATTTCGGCCCCAAAATCGGCGTAAAAAAGGGCTGCTGAGTTTAGAAGCGGAAGCTGTGTGATTCTAAATGCCGAAATGTGGTGAAAGTACCGAAACGGATTCGAAAAAATCGGATTTTTCAGTGATCATAAAAAATCGGAAACGACCATAAAAAATCGGTCTTTGAGGAAGTGAGAAGCGGATTTCCGCTTTAAAGCGGAAAAAAATCATGTCTGCTATAGATCATCAAGATTTACATTCTGACCAAGTTTCATTAAGATATGGTCATAAATGTGGCCTCTACAGTGTTAACTAGCTTTTCCTTTGATTTGACCTGGTGACCTAGTTTTTGATCCTACATGACCCAGATTCAAAGTGGACTTTGAGATCATCAAGCTTAACATTCTGGCCAAGTTTCATGAAGATACAGTCATAAATGTGGCCTCTACAGTGTTAAGAAGCTTTTCCTTTGATCTGACCTGGTGACCTAGTTTTTGACCCCAGATGACCCAATATCAAACCTGCACAAGATTTTATTGAGGGTAACATTCTGACCAAGTTTCATTAAGATTAGGCCAAAATTGTGACCTCTAGAGTGTTAAACAAGCTTTTCCTTTGATTTGACCTGGTGATCTAGTTTTTTATCCAAGATGACCCTATATCGAACTTGTCCAAGATCTTATTGAGGGTAACATTCTGACCAAGTTTCATTAAGATTGGGCCAAAATTGTGACCTCTAGCGTGTTAACAAGCTTTTCCTTTGATTTGACCTGGTGACCTAGTTTTTGACCCCAGATGACCCAATATTGAACTCATCCAAGACTTTATTGAGAGTAACATTCTGAACAAGTTTCATTAAGATTGGGCCAAAATTGTGACCTCTAGAGTGTTAACAGTCAAATTGCTGACGACGACGACGACGACCGACGGACAGACGGACGACGGACACAGGGCGATCACAAAAACGACCACTTCACTCACATCGCCTAAAGGCGTGGACCCTGGGTCATCTTTATTTAACGAAAGGTTTTATTTGTCAGAAATTGGTAGAGGTCACCCGAGGAAAATTGCTGTGAAATTATTTTGAAATTGGGCCAGCAGTTTTAGAGAAGAAAATTTCTCCTATGGAAAACTTCCCGCTTCTGATGGCCATCTTTTTAAATGAAACAATATGATTTGAAGGCATTTAGTATAGGGTCACCCAAGAAACATTTCTGTAAAATTATTTCAAAATCAGGCCAGTGGTTTCTGCGATTTTTCAAAGATTTTTTTTTTCATTTGGTAGTCAGGGCAGATTTGAAGGAATCTTAAAGGATCATTCCTGTGAAGTTGGATTGAAACTGGCTTGGTAGTTTAGGAGCTGTTCTTAAAAGAAATTGTGAAAGATGGATGCTGGACCTACAATGATCCTAAAAGCCATGAACCTTTCATGCTAAGGTGAGCTAAACAAGATGGCCATGATTGCCTTGTATCGTTCTTACCCCTAATAACCAAGTATCTAATATGGCTCAGATTTCATAGAGACATACATTTTGACCATGGTTTATGCAAATCAGGTAGATTATCCAAGTTTTTCACAGTTTTGACCTAGTGAGATAGTTTCTGACCTTAGGTACCCCGCATCTGAACATGACCTAGATTTCATACAGTCAACAGTCTGACAAAGAATAATTGTGATCAATGTGAAAAAAATACCTATAAGATTTTTCTATGATTTGACCTTTTGACCTAGTTTTTCCCCCAAGTGAACCAGTTAAAAATTTATCCCACAGTTAAAACACACATTCTAATCAAGAAGTGAAGATCAGGTAGAAAATGTGGCATTTTGAGTGTTAACACTATCTTTCTATGATTTGACCTGTTAATCTAGATTCTGCACTAGATAATCCAGTTTCAAACCTGACCTAGATTTAGAAAAAGATTCCAAGTTTTATGAAGATCAAGTAGTCTAGAGTGTTAATAAGATTGTTCTATGATTTGACCTAGTGACCTACTTTTATATCTCAGGTAAACCTGTTTTGAACCTGACCTATAATTTATGGAGACAAACATTCTGACAATTCTTTATGAAGATCAAATGAAAAATGTGGTCTGTATGGTGTATATGAAGGGAAAGGCAATGTTGTTCTTATGTTGATTCCTTCTGCTAGGATTTCTTAAATCATTTAAAGAAGTGAAGGAATTTTCAAAATCGGCTTTGAAATGAGAAAGTTATGAACCTTTCAATATCTTATCAAAATGGTGGCCATTTTGTTACCATGGCAACCAAAAACAAAATGGCGGGTTTATTTAATTTTTAGATGCATATTTGATCTGTATGTACTTATTTTTGTAAAACAATTTCTCTACTTCTTCCAGCTGTAAACAAGTGAATGAGGTATTGCCATGCAATACAAAGTCCCCTACTGAAAGGCAACTAATTTTCTCATTTTCTCTACTGCAGTATAACATAATGAAGTGATATCTGTCAAAAATGTATAAACAATATTGTACTATATATACAATATGTTAAAACAAAACACTTGGATTAAAATTTGTACATATAAAAACCTATAGTTGTTTTCATAAAGCATTTTTGTGGCTGATTATCAAAAAGGTATCATATAAGTTATTTATAGTAAAAAAAAAAAAAATAATTCTATATAAGTCCACACAAAACTCTTTACCAGGTAGAGATATGTCAAAATACACCTAAGAATTGGCTGTAACATGCATGTTGTACCACAGAAAACTGGTCTCGATTTTTCCCTACAGCCTGTAATAAATAAGTTACAATATAAGCTATTTATAGTAATAACAAAGGGACATAATTCTAAAAACAAGGTTCCCTCATGGTGGTGAACATTTGGGCCAGGTTACATCAAAATCCCTCCATGCACGAAGAAGAAATGCTCCGGACAAAGTCATTCTTGAATTTGGCATTTGACCTCAGTGTGACCTTGACCTTAGACCTAGGGACCTGGTTCTTGCGCACAACAATCTGTCTCATGGCAGTGAACATTTATGCCAAGTTACATCAAAATCCCTCCATGCATGAAGAAGAAATGTTCCAGACAAAGTCATTCCTTGTATCTGACATTTGGCCTCTATGTGTGACCTTGACCTTCGACCTAGGGACCAGGTTCTTGAGCATGACACTCCGTCTCATAGTGGTGAACATTTGTGCCAAGTAATATTCAAATCCTGTTTTGCATGACAAAATTATACACCGGACAGGAAAAATGTCCCATTGATCTTTGATCTCCAAGTGTGACCTTGACCTTTGAGCTAGGGTTCTGGGTGTTGCACATGACATGTCGTCTCATCATGGGGAACATTTATGCCAAGTAATATAAAAATCCCTTGAGGGATGACAAAGTTCTGGACCGGACAGGAAAAAAAACCCATTGACCTTTTACCTCCAATTGTGACCTTGACCTTTCAGCTAAGGGTCCGGGTTTTGCGCATGACACGTCGCCTCATCATGGGGAACATTTGTGCCAAGTAATATTAAAATACCTTCATGGATGGAAGAGTTATGGACCGGACAGGAAAAAAGCCATGTTGACCTTTGTCCTCCAATTGTGACCTTGACCTTTGAGCCAGGGGTCCGTGATTTCTGCATGACATGTCGTCTCATCATGGGGAACATTTGTCCCAAGTGATATTAAAATCCCTTAATGAATGACAGAGTTATGGATCGGACACAAAACAGACCCTGCTCATGCCATGTTAACATTGACTGCCAAGTGTGACCTTGATCTTTGAGCTAGGGGTCTGAAAGTCATGCACGACACATCGTCTTATTATGAGGTACATTTGTGCCAAATAATATTAAAATCCCTTCATGGATGGCAGAGTTATGGACCGGACAGGGAAAAAGCCCTGTTGACATTTGACCTTCAATTGTGACCTTGACCTTTAAGCTAGGGGTCCGGGTTTTGCGCATGACACATCATCTCATCATGGGGAACATTAAATTTTGTGCCAAGAAATATAAAAATCCCTTCATGGATGACAGAGTTATGGACCGGACACGAAATTGCGGAAGGACAGACGGAATGACGGACAGACGGAAAAGAACATTCCTATAGTCCCCGAAACTGGTTTTCAAACAGTAGGGGACTAATAAAGAAATTACATTGTTTCACATCTAAATTCTTACATTCAAGAAACACAAAATTGATTTATTTAAAAGGTTATTTGCTAAATAAAGAATTCAGCAGTGTGTAAATGACGTCATAAAACACACTAAAATGGCTGCCTCCATGATCAGCCTTTTTCCTTAATTTCAAACTTCCATATCTTTTTCAATATTGGTCTGATTTTAAAAATTCTTCCAGCGTTATGAAAGGCTTGAAGATGGCTTTCATATAAAATAAACTTATTGTCAGACATTCCTTGCCCTTTAAGCTTTTTCTATGGTTAGACCTAGTGACCTAGTTTTAAGATATCAGATAATCAAGTTTTGAACTCAATATTGATTTCATAGAGACAAACATTCTGACAAGTTTTATGAGGATGAAATAGAAAATGTGGTCTCTAGGGTGTTAACAAGATTTCCTATTCATTGACCTTGTGACCTAGTTTTTTGAACCCAGAATACCCAGTAACAGATTTGTCCAAGATTTTATTGAGGTTAACGTTCTGAGATAGTTCCATTATTGAGATCTGGCCAAAATTGTGACCTCTAGAGTGTTAACAGTCAAACTGTTGATGACTGTTGGTACCGGACCCTGGACACAGGGTGATCACAATAGCTCAGTGCTCAAGTGACCTAAAAATTGAAAGAAAATCGAAATGGATGGGACAGACAAATGATTTCTATATTCCACCCACCCAAAACTTGTTTGGTTGGGGTAAAGACAACAATGCAGGTATCCAGACCATAGCCAAGAGGTCGAGCATCCGCTTCGAGTGCGGGAGGTCATGGGTTCGATCCCCGGCCCCGTCATACCAAAGACATGAAAAATTGTACCAGTTCAGCATTAAAGGGAAACTGGCCTCTTCTCTCATACCTTCATGGCGATGTATTACATCTGGATGAGGTGTCGAGAGCGATTAACATAAGTTGTAAAACTTGCTTCACAATCAACCTAAAATAAATTAGTATAAACTAAGACCACTAAACTGCCATAGATAATAAATGATAATCCTATGACTGTAAAAGTTTAAAGTTTCATACCTTCCAAAAAACACAACTTTCATATGATCTCTAGACAGTACTTCTATGATACCACAAACCCTCTCTCTATATTCTTTAACATGCTCCAGGCATTCCACACCTTCTATATAACCTGATGTTTCTATACCTATTTAAATACATATATAGTTGTTAATCAGCATTTACCTTGCTAGACTCCTTACAGTTGTCAGAAAGCTGTCACATGAAGCTCACCCTACACAAAGCTATATGCGGAAGTGTATGATAAAAGCTTCATGCACAATAGGTGTCATACGACACAAACAAGAGGACCATGATGGTCCTGAATCGCTCACCTCTTTCCACATGATCCAGTTTTGAGTATGACGTCATTTTTTCTATTATTTGACATAATGACCTAGTTTTTGAGCTCATGTGACCCAGTTTTGAACTTGACGTAGATATTATCAAGATAAAAATTCTGACCAATTTTCATGAAGATCCATTGAAAAATATGGTCTCTAGAGAGGTCACAAGGTTTTTCTATTATTTGACCTATTGACCTAGTTTTTTAAGGCACGTGACCCAGTTTCAAACTTGACCTAGATATCATCAAAGTGAACATTCTGACCAATTTTCATGAAGATCCATTCAAGGGTATGGCCTCTAGAGAGGTCACAAGGTTTTTCTATTTCAAGACCTACTGACCTAGTTTTTGATCGCAGTTGACCCAGTTTCAACCTTGACCTAGATATCATCAAGATAAACATTCAGACCCACTTTCATACAGATCCCATGAAAAATAAGGCCTCTAGAGAGGTCACAACGTTTTTTCATCATTTGACCTACTGACCTACTTTCTGATGGCACGTGACCCACTTTCGAACTTGACCTAGATATCATCAAGATGAACATTCTGACCAATTTTTATGGAGATCCATTCACAAGTATGGCCTCTAAAAAGGTCACAAGGTTTTTCTATTTTTAGACCTACTGACCTAGTTTTTGACCGCACATGACCCAGTTTCAAACTTGACCTAGATATCATCAAGATGAACATTCAGACCAACTTCCATACAGATCCCATGAAAAGTATGACCTTTAGAGAGGTCACAAGGTTTTTCTATTATTTGACCTACTGACCTAGTTTTTGATGGCACGTGACCCACTTTCGAACTTGACCTAGAATCATCAAGATGAACATTCAGACCAACTTTCATACAGATCCCATGAAAATATGGCCTCTAAGAGAGGTCACAAGGATTTTCTATTATTTGACCTACTGACCTAGTTTTTTGAAGGCACGTGACCCCACTTTCGAATTTGACTTAGATATCACAAGGTGAACATTCTGACCAATTTTCATGAAGATTTCATGAAAATATATGGCCTCTAGAGAGGTCACAAGGTTTTTCTATTTTTAGACCTACTGACCTAGTTTTTGACTGCACGTGACCCAGTTTCAAACTTGACCTAGACATCATCAAGAAGAACATTCAGACCAACTTCCATACAGATCCCATGAAAAGTATGACCTTTAGAGAGGTCACAAGGTTTTTCTATTATTTGACCTACTGACCTAGTTTTTGACGGCACGTGACCCACTTTCAAAATTGACCTAGATATCATCAAGGTGAACATTCTGACCAATTTTCATGAAGATTTTGTGAAATATATGGCCTCTAGAGAGGTCACAAGGTTTTTCTATTTTTAGACCTACTGACCTAGTTTTTGACCGCACGTGACCCAGTTTCGAACCTGACCTAGATATCATCAAGGTGAACATTCTGACTGATTTTCATGAAGATCCATTGAAAATTATGGCCTCTAGAGAGGTCACAAGGTTTTTCTATTTTTAGACCTAATGACCTAGTTTTCGAAGGCACATGACCCAGTTTCGAACTTGACCTAGAATTTACCAAGATGAACATTCTGACCCATTTTCATAAAGATCCCATGAAAAATGTGACCTCTACAGATGTCACAAGGAAAAGTTAACGGACGGACGGACGAACGCACCCACGGACGACGGACGCCGCGCGATCACAAAAGCTCACCTTGTCACTTCGTGACAGGCGAGCTAAAAATATGATGAGTGCTATACAACATTGTACACATTTCATGACTACACATTACCTAAATATCATGAAGTCCCAAATACTTAGACAAGAGTGCCAGACTGTCACAAAATATACCCGTCATTGAATTTGGCCTAATTCAAGGGCCATAATCCAAGAGTGCCTGGGGCGATTTGTTTGGTTATCGAACTTGGCCGAGATATTATGCCCATAAACATTGTCAGCAAGTTTGGTGATGACCAGATGAAAACTATTAGACTTAGAGATTGGACAAGGCTAAATTCGCAGTTTTTCGAGTAATTCAAGGGCCATAATCCAACAGTGCCTGAGGCGATTTGTTTGGTTATCGATCTTGGCCGAGAGCGGAAAAGGCTAAATTCGCAGTTTGTCGAGTAATTCAAGGGCCATAATCCAAAAGTGCCTTGGCGATTTGGCTGGTTATCGAACTTGGCTGAGATATAATGCCTACAAACATTGTCAGCAAGTTTGGTGAAGATCGGATGAAAACTGTTCGACTTAGAGAGTGGACATGCTTTGGACGCTGACCACCCGTTGTCTGCCGCCACAGGTGTTCACACAATATGTCCCGCTCAGTTTTTCGAGTAATTCAAAGGCCATAATCCAAGAGCGCCTGGGGTGATTTGGCTGGTTATCAAACTTGGCCAAGATATTATGCCTACAAACATTGTCAGCAAGTTTGGTGAAGATCTTATGAAAACTGTTCGACATAAAGAGAGCGGACAAGGCTAAATTCGCAGTTTATCGAATAATTCAAGGGCCATAATCCAAGGGTGCCTGGGACAATTTGGCTGGTTATCGAACTTGGCCGAGATATTATGCCCACAAACATTGTCAGCAAGTTTGGTGAAAATCGGATGAAAACTGTTTGACTTAGAGAGTGGACAAGGCTAAATTTGCAGTTTTTCAAGTAATTCAAGGGCCATAATCCAACAGTGCCTGGGACGATTGGCTGGTTATCAAACTTGGCGGAGATATTATGCCCACAAACATTGTCAACAAGTCTGGTGAAGATCGGAAGAAAACTGTTCGACTTAGAGAGTGGCAAAGCTAAATTCGCAGTTTTTCGAGTAATTGAAAGGTTATAATCCAAGAGTGCCTGGTGCAATATGGCTGGTTATCAAACTTGGCTGAGATATTAGGCCCACAAACATTGTCAGCAAGTTTGGTGAAGATTGGATGAAAACTGTTTGACTTACAGAGCAGACATGCTTTGGACGCCAACTGCCCGCCGCCACGGGTGTTCACATAATATGCCCCATGCTTTCAGAGACGGGCGTATAAAAATTGATCTTGTATTAATAAACTTGTGTTTATTTCTGTAGTTTGTAAACATATCTATAAAATGAAAGAAGTTATATTCCTTAACAAGAGGGCCAAGATGGCCCTAGGTCGCCCACCTGTGTTACACACCATAACAGTGTAAACATGTTTTACCTAGTGATTACATGGAGACAAATATTATGACCAATTTTCAGTAAGATTGGACCAAAAAACGTGGCATCTTGAGTGTAAACAAGCATATTCTTTGATTTGACCTGTAAGTGACCTAATTTTTTACCCCACATGACCCAGATACGATCTGTACAAGACTTCATAACAAACCCTCCGACCAAAATTTATGAAGATAGATTCAAAAATTTGCCCCCTAGGGTGTAAACAAGCTTATTCATTGATCTGACCTGATGTCCTAGTTTTTGACCCCACATGACCCAGATAAAAATTCATAAGATATTTCATACAGACAAACATTCTGACAAAGTTTCATGCACATCAAATGAACAAGAGTGTTAACGCGCTTTTCCTTTGATTTGACTGGGTGACCTAGTTTCTGACCCCATATGACCCAGTTTCAAACTTGGCCTAGGAACCATCAAGATAAACATTCTGACCAAGTTTCATGAAGATAGGGTCCTAAATGGGGCCTCTAGGCTGTTTACAAGCTTTTCCTTTGATCTGAACTGATGACCTAGTTTTTGACCCGACATGACCTAGTTTCGATCCAGGCCTAGAGATCATCAAGATAATCATTCTGTGCAAGTTTGTATCAAATCAAAGCATAAATGAAACCTCTATATGGCTGATAAGGCCAAAATAGAAAATTTTGATCCTTTTAGGGGCAGTAACTTTAGAACCCATGATGCAATATAGCTGGTTTTTGAAAGGAACCGAGATCTTATTGTGACTTAAGTTGTGTGTAAGTGTGGTTAAATTCAAATATAAAATGTCACTTCTATCATGTTCACAAGGTAAAAATCACCCAAGTTCGGCTCTTTTAGGGGTCAATTAGGGGCAGCAACTCCGGAACCTATGATTGGATCTGACAGATTCATCATGGAATCCAAGATTTATTGTTGTTGGAGATATTCTGCAAGTTTGTATCAAATCAAACCATAATTGAAGTCTCTACATGGCTGCAAAAGCCAAAATAGCAAATTTTTGACCTTTAAGGGGCCATAACTCTGGAACCCATAACAGGAACTGGCCAGTCTTCGAAAGGAACCGAGATATTAAGCCAATACAAGTTGTGTGCAAGTTTGATTAAAGTTGATTGCAAAATGTGGTCTCTATCGTGTTCACAAGCAAAAAATAGCAAATTTTGGCCCTTTAAGGGGCCATAACTCTGGAACCCATGATGGGATCTAGCCTGTTTTCAAAAGGAACCGAGATATTATGCCAATACAACTCATGTGCAAGTTTGATTAAAGTTGATTGCAAAATGTGGTCTCTATCGTGTTCACAAGCCAAAAATGGCAAATTTTGGCCCTTTAAGGGGCCATAACTCTGGAACCCATGATGGGATTTGGCCAGTTTTTGAAAGGAACTGAGATATTATGCCAATACAAGTTGTGTGCAACTTTGATTAAAGCTGATTGCAAAATGTTGTCTCTATCGTGTTCATAAGCCAAAAATAGCGAATTTTGGCCCTTTAAGGGGCCATAACTCTGGAACCCATGATGGGACCTGGCCAGTTTTCAAAAGGAACCGAGATATTAAGCCCATACAAGTTGAGTGCAAGTTTGATTAAAATCAAATACAAAATGTGGTCTCTATCGTGTTCACAAGGAAATTGTGGACGGACGGACGATGGACGAAAGGTGATCACAAAAGCTCACACTTAGTCTACGTAACAGGTGAGCTAATAAAAATAAACAAAGGACCATAACTCACTCAAAAATAGTTGAACCAGTCTGATTTTCAGGGGGACACAACTAGGGTACCAACACATCACTCTGACAAAGTTTGGTTAAAATCCCCCCCCAGTAGCTTCTGAGGAGATACGATAACGAGAAATTGTTAATGGACGGAAGGACTGACAGAAGGACGACGGACCACGGACACAGAATGATTTGAATAGCCAACCATCTGATGATGGTGGGCTAAAAATATAGAAATGTCTGCTAATTTTGTGTTATATTTTTCCTATCAAACATAACTGTGACTGACGTATCTTTCATTGCTTTTCTATAGATTTGTTTTCTATTAGAATCCCTGGTTCTAATTTATCACTACCAAATGCATTCACTGATAGGCAAAGTCACGCATGAATCTGACAAATTTTCCTTCCAGTAATCCCTGACTTGCATGCCCAAAAAAATTCTTTAGTTTCTTCAAAATAAATCATTGCAACAAGAGCTGTCACTAATGGTGACAAATGCCCCCGCAGCGCCTTGACCTTTGACCTGGTGACCTTGACCTTTGACCTGGTGACCCCAAAGTCAGTAGGGGTCGTGTACTTAATAAGTACTATCAGCATGTGAAGTTTGAAGGTCCTGGATACAGGGGCTCCAGGTAAAGTGCCTTCATGCAAAAAGTTAACGTTGTGAAGAACTAACGGACGGACAGTTGAAAACTAATATGCCTCCCTTTGGGGGCATAAAAATCGTTTTGCAATCGTACCATTGTAAGGTATTTTTAAACAACTCACATGAAATATTTGATGTAGAATATGTCAAATCCCTTCTTTTAGTTTCCACTATTTCCTCTTTATAAATACCACTTTATATTTGGACAGTCCATCATACATTATTTATAAAACATTTTCGTTTAAGAAATTTTAATGGTGAAATAGTCATGTACCTCTTAGATGAAAATCTGCACTTTACGAATCTTGGAGTGGAAATAGTGCATCTCTTTTTTAAAATATACATGTCCGCACCTCTGGCATCTCTTCATGCGCTGTTTATTGCACTTTCTTAAATTTCGTTTGCTAAATTTAAGGACCTTTCATAGCTTCGAAGATTGCCAAAAAATTTGAAAGGGGCATAATTCTGTCAAAAATACAATCTGAGTTATGGGGATAGATATGTCTATAAACAAAGCTTTTGAAAAAATTTAACATGAAAATAATTCCAAGTATAACACCTTGGTGACCTTGACCTTAAAAATAATGGGCCCACTGCCACTGCCCCTGCATATATTTTGTTTGTATGCTAGACAATGTTTATGTGAACTTACAGTAAAATATAAGCAATAGTAACAAAGATATGATAGAAAAACAAAGGTTATCAAAAAACTTTAACATTAAAAATAACATCAGTATAACACCTTGGTGACCTTGACCTTATGTATAATCATACATGCCAAGTTTCCTGGACTTTCCAGGAGATTTCAGCTGAAAATCCAGGAGATTTGATAACAAGTGGGTCATGATGACCCTGTATCCCTCACCTGAGTAATATGAGCTACATGTTTCAAATGTCAAACTGATGCTAAAATATTAAGGAAGTAGGTCAGTAGGTCAAATTTATGGTCACTGAAAGTCACTTTTAAGATCTTTGTGCAAAACTGTACATGTCATCCAAATTTCAAGGCTTTATCTTAAACAAGAGGGTCATTGACCCTAAAGCGCTCACCTGTGTACAAGGCTTCAAGTGTGTTTGTATAAGTCAGAGTTAGGTTTCTTCTATGTAAGCCTATATTATATACATGTCTAATACACTTTTGAACCTAGGGCAATAATCTGAACAATTACGGTAGACATTACAAATCTGATATTACACGCCAAATATTAAGGCTCTAGCTATTATTAATTCAGAGAAAAAGATTTTCAAAGTTTCTAATATAAAAGCCTATAGTAAGTACATGTCAGACACAGGGGCATGGCCATTTTTTTTTTACCTTAGGGCAATCATTTGGACAAGTATGGTATACATAAAGCGAAAAGTGACCACGCCCCCTGGCAGCCATGTTTTTTGACGAATCGAAATAATTTGAACAATCTTGGTAGAGGGTCACACAAGAACCATTTGTGTAAAATTATTTTTAAATCAGGCTAGCAGTTTCACACAAGAAGATTTTTAAAGTTTCCACTATATACATAATATAGGGAAAAGTGACCACGCCCTCTGGCGGCCATGTTTTTTGACAAATCAAAATAATTTGAACAATCTTGGTAGAGGGAGACAGAAGGACCATTTGTGTAAAATTATTCTAAAATCGGACCTGCAGTTTCACACAAGAAGATTTTTAAAGTTTCCACTATATACATATAGGGAAAAGTGACCACGCCCTCTGGCGGCCATGTTTTTTGACGAATCAAAATAATTTGAACAGTCTTGGTAGAGGGTCACACAAGGACCATTTGTGTATAAAATTATTTTAAAATCGGGCAAGCAGTTTCACACAAGAAGATTTTTTAAATTTCCATTATATACATATAGGGAAAAGTGACCACACCCTCTGGCGGCCATAATTTCTGACGAATTGGTATAATTTGAACAATCTTGGTAGAGGGTGACATAAGGACCATTTGTGTGAAGTTATTTCAAAATCGGACCATTGCTTTAGGAGGAGAATCTGATGTCGTTTAAAGATTTTTCTATTTTTAGCTCTGGCAGCCCCTATGTGCAACCAAGCGGAACTGTTTAAACAACTTTGGTAGAGGACTATCCAATGAACACCAATGCCAAGTTTCATCAAAATCCATTCAGTGGTTTTGGAGGAGATATAGTTTAAACATAATTGTTGACGACGGACGACTTGACGGACGGACACATGCTCGCACGACGGACGCCAGACACAGCGTGATCACAATACCTCACCATGAGCACTTTGTGCTCAGGTGAGCTTAAAACAAGGAAGTAGGTCAGTAGGTCACATTCATGGTCACTGAAAGTCAGTTTTAAGATCAATGTGCAAAACTGTACATGTCATTATAATTTGAAGGCTCTATCTTAAACAAGAGGGCCATGATGGCCCTATATCGCTCCCCTGAGTGAAGTTGCTTGCTTGAACAAATTCTTCGCTAAAGCTTCAAAAACAAGAAAATAGGTCAGTAGGTCATATTCATGGCCACTGAATGTCAGTTTTAAGATTAGTGTGCAAAACTGTACATGTCATCCAAATTTCAAGGCTGTATCTTAAACAAGAGGGCCAAGATGGCCCTAGGTCGCTCACCTAAGAAACACACCATAACAGTTTCATTAAGGCAATCATCCTGACCAAATTTCATAAAAATCAATTGAAAAAAACAGTCTCTATCGCATACACAAGATTTTTCTTTAATTTGACCTAGTGACCTAGTTTTTGACCTCAGATAACCCATATTCAAACTCGACCTAGATTTCATGAAGGCAATCACTCTGACCAAATTTCATGAAGATCAATTGAAAACTACATCCTCTATTGCATACACAATGTTTTTCTTCGATTTGACCTAGTGACCTAGTTTTTGACCCCAGATGACCCATTTTCGAACTTGGCCTAGATTTTATCAAGGTAATCATTCTGGCTAAATTTCATGAAGATCAGTTGAAAAATACAGCCTCTATCGCATACACAAGGTTTTTCCTTAATTTGACCTAGTGACCTAGTTTTTGACCCGAGATGACCCATTTTCGAACTCTGCCTAGATTTCATCAAGGTAATCACTCTGACCAAAATTCATGAAAATCAATTGAAAAATACCGCCTCTATCGCATACACAAGGTTTTTCTTTGATTTGACCTAGTGACCTAGTTTTTGAACCGAGATGACCCATTTTCGAACTCGGCCTTGATGAACTCGGCCTTGATTTCATCAAGGCAATCATTCTGACCAATATTCATGAAGATCAATTGAAAAATACAGCCTCTATCGCATACACAAGGTTTTTCTTTGATTTGATCTAGTGACCTAGTTTTTAACCCGAGATGACCCATTTTCAAACTCGGCCTAGATTTCATCAGGATTATCATTCTGACCAATATTCATGAAGAATAATTGAAAAATACCGCCTCTATCGCATACACAAGGTTTTTCTTTGATTTGACCTAGTGACCTAGTTTTTGACCCAAGATGACCCATTTTCGAACTCGGCCTAGATTTCATCAAGGCAATCATTCTGACCAACATTCATGAAGATCAATTGAAAAATACAGCCTCTATCGCATACACAAGGTTTTTCCTTAATTTGACCTAGTGACCTAGTTTTTGTCCCGAGATGACCCATTTTCGAACTCTGCCTAGATTTCATCAAGGTAATCATTCTGACCAAAACTCATGAAGATCAATTGAAAAATACCGCCTCTATCGCATACACAAGGATTTTCTTTGATTTGACCTAGTGACCTAGTTTTTGGCCTGAGATGACCCATTTTCGAACTCGGCCTAGATTTCATCAAGGCAATCATTCTGACCAATATTCATGAAGATCAATTGAAAAATACAGCCTCTATCGCATACACAAGGTTTTTCTTTGATTTGACCTAGTGACCTAGTTTTTAACCCGAGATGACCCATTTTCGAACTCGGCCTAGATTTCATCAAGGTTATCATTCTGACCAATATTCATGAAGAATAATTGAACAAGAGGACCATGATGGTCCTGAATCGCTCACCTGTTCCCGCATGACCCAGTTTTGAGTATGACGTTGTTTTTTCTATTATTTGACAAAGTGACCTAGTTTTTGAGCTCATGTGACCCAGTTTTGAACTTGACCTAGATATCATCAAGATATCTTCAAGATAAAAATTCTGACTAATTTTCATGAAGATCCATTGAAAAATATGGCCTCAAAAGAGGTCAAAAGATTTTTCAAATTTTAGACCTACTGACCTAGTTTTTGACCGCAGTTGACCCAGTTTCAAACTTGACCTAGATATCATCAAGATGAACGTTCAGACCAACTTTCATACAGATCCCATAAAAAGTATGGCCTCTGGGGAGGTCTCAAGGTTTTTATTATTATTTGACCTATTGACCTAGTTTTTGACGGCACGTGACCCAGTTTCAAACTTGACCTAGATATCATCAAGGTGAACATTCTGACCAATTTTCATGAAGATCCATTCAAGGGTAAGGCCTCTAGAGAGGTCACAAGGTTTTTTCTTTTTAAGACCTACTGACCTAGATTTTGATGGGCAGTTGACCCATTTTTCAAACCTGACCTATATATCATCAAGATAACATTCAGACCAACTTTCATATGACCACATATAAAATATGACCTCTAGAGAGGTCACAAGGTTTTTCATTATTTGACCTACTGACCTACTTTTTGACGACACGTGACCCACTTTCAAACTTGACCTAGATATCATCAAGATGAAATTTCTGACCAATTTTTATGAAGATCCATCCACTAGTATGGCCTCTAGAGAGGTCACAAGGTTTTTTCTATTTTAGACCTACTGACCTTGTTTGTGACTGCATGTGACCCAGTTTCGAACTTGACCTAGATATCATCAAGATGAACATTAAGACCAACTTTCATACAGATCCCATAAAAAATATGGCCTTTAGAGAGGTCACAAGGATTTTCTATTATTTGACCTACTGACCTAGTTTTTGATGGCACGTGACCCAGTTTCAAACTTGACCTAGATATTATCAAGGTAAAACATTCTGACCAATTTCCATGAAGATTTTGTGAAATATGTGGCCTCTAGAGAGGTCACAATGTTTTTCTATTTTTAGACCTACTGACCTAGTTTTTGACCGCACCTGATCCAGTTTCAAACTTGACCTAGATATCATCAAGGTGAACATTCTGATCAACTTTCATAAAGACCCCATGAAAATTGTGACCTCTAGAGTGGTCACAAGCAAAAGTTTACGCCACGCACAGACTCACGGACGGAGGATGCTGCGCGATCACAAAAGCTCACCTTGTCACTTTGTGCTAAAAACTGCATGTGAAAAGACTAAACCTCAAGTTATTAAATTGTTTCTAAATTTAATAGAAGTTTAGTTGAGCATTAAATTCATTTTTTTTTTAAAATGCAAATAAATTTACTGGTATACTTTTTCTCAAAGCAAGTAAGGGTAAATACATAACATAGGTTATATATATATATGCATTTACATGTACTTTAACACTTTGCAGAAGACAGTGAATAAAACATGCTATCAAGGACACATCAAACAGGTCTGTGGACAAATGTCACAGCAGCTTACCAGGCCTCGACCTTAACTTTTTTCAGCAG
Source organism: Mercenaria mercenaria (assembly GCF_021730395.1). Taxonomy (NCBI): domain Eukaryota; kingdom Metazoa; phylum Mollusca; class Bivalvia; order Venerida; family Veneridae; genus Mercenaria; species Mercenaria mercenaria. Next base: position 39,722,804 of record NC_069374.1, read on the forward strand.
TTGCCAGCAGGTCCACCAACTGCTAAAATCTAGTAGACCTGCTCAGACTTTAGTGGACCTGCAAGTCTAGCACATAAATAATTATTGTGATGTTGTAGATGTCATAGCTCCATATGACTCAAAGAAACAGCTAGGAGTTATTTCTTAAATAATTAAAAATGGAAGAACTGTACACAGCAATCTGATATCCCGAAAAATGATTATTTTGAAGTGTCCCAAAATATGGACACAATGATCATCATCCGCCCGACCCATGTTGAAAGCGGGGGGGGGGAACAAAAACAAGAGGACCATGATGGTCCTGAATCGCTCACCTATCCCCACATGACCCAGTGTTGAACTGAGTATAACGTCTTTATTTCTATTATTTGACAAAGTGACCTAGTTTTTGAGCACATGTGACCTAGATATCATCAAAATAAAAAATTCTGACCAATTTTCATGAAGATCCATTGAAAAATATGGCCTCTAGAGAGGTCACAAGGTTTTTCTATTATTTGACCTAATGACCTAGTTTTTGAAGGCACCCTGACCCACTTTTAAACTTGACCTAGATATCATCAAGGTGAACTTCTCACCAATTTCATGAAGATCTCGTGAAAAATATGGCCTCTAGAGAGGTCACAAGGTTTTTCTATTTTTCGACCTACTGACCTAGTTTTTGATGGCACATGACCCAGTTACGAACCTGACCTAGATATCATCAAGCTGAAAATTCTCACCAATTTTCATGAAGATCCATAGAGAAATATAGCCTCTAGAGAGGTCACAAGGTTTTTCTATTTTTAGACCTACTGACCTAGTTTTTGAAGGCACGTGACCCAGTTTTGAACCTGACCTAGATATCATCAAGCTGAACCTTCTGACCAATATTCATGAAGATCTCATGAAAAATATGGCCTCTAGAGAGGTCACAAGGTTTTTCTATTTTTAGATCTACTGACCTAGTTTTTAACCCCACGTGACCCAGTTTCGAACTTGATCTAGATATCATCAAGGTTAACATTCTGACCAATTTTCATGAAGATCCATTGAAAAATATGGCCTCTAGAGAGGTCACAAGGTTTTTCTATTCTTAGACCTACTGACCTAGTTTTTGACCGCACATGACCCAGTTTCGAACCTGACCTAGATATCATCAAGGTGAACATTCTGACCAATTTTCATGAAGATCCATTGAGAAATATGGCCTCTAGAGAGGTCACAAGGTTTTTCTATTTTTAGACCTACTGACCTAGTTTTTGATCCCACATGACCCAGTATCGAACCTGACCTAGATATAATCAAGGTGAACATTCTGACCAATATTCATGAAGATCTCATGAAAAATATGGCCTCTAGAGAGGTCACAAGGTTAAACTATTTTTAGATCTACTGACCTAGTTTTTATCCCCATGTGACCCAGATTCAACGCTGACCTAGATATCATCAAGCTGAACATTCTGACCAATTTTCATTAAGATCCATTGAGAAATATGGCCTCTAGAGAGCTCACAAGGTTTTTCTATTATTAGACCTAATGACCTAGTTTTTGACCCCACGTGACCCAGTTTCGAACTTGACCTAGATATCATCAAGGTGAACATTCTGACCAATATTCATGAAGATCTCATGAAAAATATGGCCTCTAGAGAGGTCACAAGGTTTTTCTATTTTTAGACCTACTGACCTAGTTTTTGACCCCACGTGACCCAGTTTCGAACTTCAACTAGATATCATCAAGGTGAACATTCTGACCAATTTTCATGAAGATCTCATGAAAAATATGGCCTCTAGAGAGGTCACAAGGTTTTTCTATTTTTAGACCTACTGACCTAGTTTTTGACCCCACGTGACCCAGTTTCGAACTTGACCTAGATATCGTCAAGGTGAACATTCTGACCAATTTTCATGAAGATCTTGTGAAATATATGGCCTCTAGAGAGGTCACAAGGTTTTTCTATTTTTAGACCTACTGACCTAGTTTTGACGGCACGTGACCCAGTTTCGAACTTGACCTAGATATCATCAAGGTGAACATTCTGACCAATTTTCATAAAGATCCCATGAAAAATGTGACCTCTAGAGTGGTCACAAGCAAAAGTTTACGGATGCACGCACGCACGCACGCACGGACGGACGGACGACGGACGCTGCGCGATCACAAAAGCTCACCTTGTCACTTTGTGACAGGTGAGCTAAAAATACAGCCTCTATCGCATACACAAGGTTTTTCTTTGATTTGACCTAGTGACCTAGTTTTTGACCCGAGATGACCCATTTTCGAACTCGGCCTAGATTTCATCAAGGCAATCATTCTGACCAACATTCATGAAGATCAATTGAAAAATACCGCCTCTATCGCATACACAAGGTTTTTCTTTGATTTGACCTAGTGACCTAGTTTTTGACCCGAGATGACCCATTTTCAAACTCGGCCTAGATTTCATCAAGGTTATCATTCTGACCAACATTCATGAAGATTAATTGAAAAATACAGCCTCTATCGCATACACAAGGTTTTTCTTTGATTTGACCTAGTGACCTAGTTTTTGACCCGAGATGACCCATTTTCGAACTCGGCCTAGATTTCATCAAGGTTATCATTCTGACCAATATTCATGAAGATTAATTGAACAAGAGGACCATGATGGTCCTGAATCGCTCACCTATCTCCACATGACCCAGTGTTCAACTGAGTATGACATCGTTATTTCTATTATTTGACATAGTGACCTAGTTTTTGAGCACATGTGACTTAGATATCATCAAGATAAAAATTTCTGACCAATTTTCATGAAGATCCATTGAAAAACATGGCCTCTAGAGAGGTCACAAGGTTTTTTCTATTATTTGACCTAATGACCTAGTTTTTGAAGCACGTGACCCACTTTTAAACTTGCCTAGATATCATCAAAGTGAACATTCTCACCAATTTTCATGAAGATCTCGTGAAAAATATGGCCTCTAGAGAGGTCACAAGGTTTTTCTATTTTTCGACCTACTGACCTAGTTTTTGACCGCACATGACCCAGTTACGAACCTGACCTAGATATCATCAAGCTGAACATTCTCACCAATTTTCATGAAGATCCATTGAGAAATATGGCCTCTAGAGAGGTCACAAGGTTTTTTTCTATTTTTAGACCTACTGACCCAGTTTTTGACCCCACGTGACCCAGTTTTGAATCTGACTTAGATATCATCAAGATGAACATTCTGACCAAAATTCATGAAGATCTCATGAAAAATATGGCCTCTAGAGAGGTCACAAGGTTTTTTCTATTTTTAGATCTACTGACTAGTTTTTAACCCCACGTGACCCAGTTTTCGAACTTGACCTAGATATCTTCAAGGTAAACATTCTGACCAATTTTCATGAAGATCCATTGAAAAATATCGCCTCTAGAGAGGTCACAAGGTTTTCCTATTTTTAGACCTACTGACCTAGTTTTTGACCACACATGACCCAGTTTCGAACTCGACCTAGATATCATCAAGGTGAACATTCTGACCAATTTTCATGAAGATCCATTGAGAAATATGGCCACTAGAGAGGTCACAAGGTTTTTCTATTTTTAGATCTACTGACCTATTTTTTAACCCCACGTGACCCAGTTTCGAATTTGACCTAGATATCATCAAGATGAACATTCTGACCAATTTTCATGAAGATGCATTGAGAAATATGGCCTCTAGAGAGGTCACAAGGTTTTTCTATTTTTAGACCTAATGACCTAGTTTTTGATGGTACGTGACCCAGTTTCGAACTTGACCTAGATATCATCAAGATAAACATTCTGACCAATATTCATGAAGATCTCATGAAAAATATGGCCTCTAGAGAGGTCACAAGGTTTTTCTATTTTTAGACCTACTGACCTAGTTTTTGACCCCACGTGACCCAGTTTCGAACTTGACCTAGATATCATCAATGTGAACATTCTGACCAATTTTCATGATGATCTTGTGAAATATATGGCCTCTAGAGAGGTCACAAGGTTTTTCTATTTTTAGACCTACTGACCTAGTTTTTGACGGCACGTGACCCAGTTTCGAACTTGACCTAGATATCATCAAGATGAACATTCTGACCAATTTTCATAAAGATCCCATGAAAAATGTGACCTCTAGAGTGGTCACAAGCAAAAGTTTACGGACGCACGGACGCACGGACGCACTGACGCACGGACGACGGACGACGGACACCGCGCGATCACAAAAGCTCACCTTGTCACTTTGTGACAGGTGAGCTAAAAATACAGCCTCTATCGCATACACAAGCTAAATGTTGACAGACGACAGACGACAGACGACAGATGCCGGACATCGAGCGATCAGAAAAACTCACCTGAGCATTGCTCAGGTGAGCTAAAAACAAAAAAGGAGGTCAGTAGGTCACATTCATTGTTTTAAGATCACTGTGTAAAACTGTACATGTCATCCAAACTTCAAGGCTGTATCTTAAAAAAAACAAAAAAAGTAGGTCAGTAGGTCAAGGTCACAGTCGGGTGACTCTTTTCACTTGGGGTCATCAGTTAAATATAATTAAACAGTCTAGGAAAAATGATCTGATAATTTTTGAAGTATTTTTTCCTATATAACTCATATATCAAGTGACCCCTGGGGCGGGGCCTCTTCTCACCCCAAGGGCATAATTCGAACAATCTTGTTAGAGATCAACTAGGCAATGATACATACAAAATATCAAAGGCATAGGCCTTGAACTTTCAGAGAAGAAGTATTTTAAAGTTTTTTTCCTATACAGTCTAACCTGTACTAACGGTCACCTCCGATCAGCAGTCACCTCCATTCAGCGGCCATTTTATGATGCCCCCGACGGATTTTCCTCTATTTTATCACTTTATTCAGCGGCCACCTGCCGTCCGCGGCCAGCGGCCACCGAAATTGCCTCCCGACCGCCGTATTTGACCGCTTTCAGCGGCCATTTTTCTTCCGAAACCAATTATTTTTAGAAGATACCCATTTTTGAGAAGCACATGACTGCTAAGTTTAGCGTGACTTCACCACAAGAACGACAAAATCACATGAGCTTCTCAATTAAAACTGACAACCAAAGGTGTAGTCCCCTTTTTGTTATGATCAAATGGCCAGTAATTATCGGCAATTAGCGTTTCACCTTGTGTCAATTTTGTTGTTCACAGTTTGACCTCGGTTAAAGATAATACTCCATAACTAATTAGTATCATAATATTTGTGATTTTTTTATACTTCTGTCATCAAAATACTATTAAATTTATACGAAATTAATTGTGTTTGAAAAAAAAATAAACCACTCTATCTTTTACGGAACGTAACAGCAATCTTAGATTTTAGCATAGACAATAAGCGCGGAGAGTAGCTTCCCTTACCAAAATGGCGAAAATTGTAAACAATTTTGTTTTGAAGTTGGAAAATTGTCTGTAACAATTTTTGTTGTAAAAAAACTACGCCGGAGTTTTAGATTGCTAAGAAGACCATATGTCATTGTATCCTGGTAAAATAATAATGGAAAACCCCAAAAGAAATGGGCCTAAAGGCTAAACTGGTCAGAAGTCTGAAAAATACATATACTGGCTGCACCTCCGATCAGCAGTCACCTGGCTTAAGCGGCCAAATTATCTGCTTCCCTTGGCTGGCTGCTTAAGACAGGTTAGACTGTATAAGTCTATGTAAAACTTGGGACCACCTGGGCAGGGCCTCTTTCACCCCAGGGGAATAATTTGAACAATTTGTGTAGTAGACCACTAGGCAATGCAACATACCAAATATCAAAAGCATAAGCCTTGCAGTTTCAGGCAAGAAGATTTTTAAAGCTTTTTCCCATATATGTCTAAGTAAAACTAGGGAACCCCGTGGCAGGGCCTCTTTTCACCCCAGGGGAATAATTCGAACAATCTTGGTAGAGGACTTCAAGGCAATGCTACATACCAAATATCAAAAGCCTAGGTTTTTGTGGTTTCAGACAAGAAGATTTTTAAAGTTTTTTTTCCTATACAAGTCTATATAAACCATGTGGCCCCCTGGGCAGGGCCATATTTCATCCTAATGGGATCACCTGAACAATCTTGGTAGAGGCCCACTATATGATGCTACATACCAAATATTAAAGCCCTAGGCCCTTTTGTTTTTGACAAGAAGATTTTCAAATTTTTCCCTATATAAGTCTATAGAAACAATGTGACCCCCAGGGAGGGGCCATTTTATATCCTAGGGATATAATTTGAATAATCTTTGTAGAGGCCCACTAGATGATGCTACATACCAAATATCAAAGCCCTAGGCCTTATGGTTTTGGACAAGAAGATTTTCAAAGTTTTTCCCTATATAAGTCAATATAAACCATGTGACCCCCGGGGCGGGGCCATATTTGACCCTAGGGGGATAATTTGAACAAACTTGGTAGAGGCCCACTAGATGATTTTTTAACGATGACCATCCAAGGAACATCCCTCTGAAGTTTCATCAAAATTGTTTAGAGGTTGTTTAAAGGAAAGTGTGGACGGACACAGGACGGACGCCAGATGGTGAGCGATCACAATAGCTCACCCTGAGCCTTTGGCTCAGGTGAGCTATAAACAAGGAAGTATGTCAGTAGGTCACATTCAAGGTCACTGAAAGTCAGTTTTAAGATCGGTGTGCAAAACTACATGTCATCCAAATTTCAAGGCTGTATCTTAAACAAGAAGGCCATGAAGGCCCTGAATCGCACACCTGACCTATTGACCTAAAGATCATCAAGATAGTTTCATTAAGATATGGTCATAAATGTGGCCTCAAAAGACTAAACAGTGTTAACTAACTTTTTCTTTGATTTGACCCGGTAACCTAGTTTTTGAAACCACATGACCCAGATTCAAACTTGACCTTAAGATCATCAAGATTAACATTCTGACTAAGTTTCATGAAGATACAGTCATAAATGTGGCCTCTAGAGTGTTAACAAGCTTTTCCTTTGATTTGACCTGGTGACCTAGTTTTTTAAACCACCTGACCACGATTTGAACTTGACCTATAGATCATCAAGATTAACATTCTGACCAAGTTTCATTAAGATATGGTCATAAATGTGGCCTCTAGAGTGTTAACTAGCTTTTCCATTGATTTGGCCTAGTGACCTAGTTTTTGATCCTATATGACCCAGATTCAAACTGGACTTTAAGATCATAATGATTAACATTCAGACCAAGTTTCATGAAGATACATCATAAATGTGGCCTCTACAGTGTTAACAAGCTTTTCCTTTGATTTGACCTGGTGACCTAGTTTTTGACACCAGATGATCCAATATCAAAATTGTCCAAGACTTTATTGAGGGTAACATTCTGACCAAGTTTCATTAAGATTTGGCAAAAATTGTGACCTCTAGAGTGTTAACAAGCTTTTCCTTTGATTTGACCTGGTAACCTAGTTTTTTACCCCAGATGATCCAATATCGAACTTGTCCAAGATTTTATTGAGGGTAACATTCTGACCAAGTTTCATTAAGATTGGGTCAAAATTGTGACCTCTAGAGTGTTAACAGTCAAACTGTTGACGATGGACGGACGACGGACGACGACGACGGACACAGGGTGATCACAAAAGCTCACCTTGAGCACTTCGTGCTCAGGTGAGCTAAAAGCAAGAAAGCAGGTCAGTAGGTCAAGGTAACAGTTGGGTAACCCCTAATCACTTGAGGTCATCAGGTAATTATAAACAGTCTAGGAAATATGATCTGATAATTTTTGAAAAACATTTTCCTATATAACTCATATAACAAGTGACCCCCGGGGTGGGGCGTCTTTTCACCCAGGGGCATAATTCGAACCATCTTGTTAGAGATCAACTAGGCAATGATACATACATAAAAACAAAGGCCTAGGCCTTGAACTTTCAGACAAGAAGATTTTTAATGTTTTTTCCTATATAAGTCTATGTAAAACTTGGGACCCCAAGGGCAGGGCCTCTTTTCACCCCAGGGGCATAATTTGAACAATTTTGGTAGTAGACCACTAGGCAATTCAACACACCAAATATCAAAAGCCTAGGCCTTGCAGTTTCAGGCAACAAGATTTTTGAAGTTTTTTCCTATATAAGTCTATGTAAAACTTGGGACCCTATGGGTGAGGCCTCTTTTCAACTAAGGGGCATAATTTGAATAATATGGTAGAGGAACACTTTGAATAATATGGTAGAGGAACACTGGCCAATGCAACATACCAAATATCAAAAGCCTAGGCCTTGCAGTTTCAGACAAGAAGATTTTTAATTTTTTTTCCTATATAATGAAAAGGTAAAGGTAAAGGTCTTGTTTATTATAGTGTCACCCCTATTAAAAGGGCCAGCCAATTTAGCTTATGAGACACCTTTATTGTGCGTACCAATTACCTCCCAACTCCTACCACTATGCCAGGCGCCAGGCGGATAAAAGTCGTTAACCATTTATTTAACTAGCTCGTCACTCACAAACCGGCCTTTTCGGAACGAGTCCCATGACAAACATCCCCTGGACGAATGCTCCCCATGGGGCTCGAACCTTCGACCTCCCGATCCCGAGGTGGACGCCTTAACCACTGGGCCAGTCTATGTAAAACTAGGGACCACCAAGGCAGGGCCTCTTTTCACCCCAGGGTAATAATTTGAACAATCTTGCTAGAGGACCACAAGGCAATGCTACATATCAAATATCAAAGGCCTAGGTCTTGTGGTTTCAGACAAGAAGATTTTTAAAGTTTTTCCCTATATAGGTCTATGTAAATCATGTGACCCCGATTTTTGAAGTTTTTCCTTTCAGTTGCCATGGCAACCAGAGCTCTGCATGGATTTCAACTGTGAAGTTTGGTGTAAATCTACGTAGTGGTTTTCAAGAAGAAGATTTTTTTAGAAATTGCTGACGCACGACGGATGACGGGCGATCACAAAAGCTCACCTTGTCACCTAAAAATCCAGGAGAATTTATCAACAAGCATTTGTTAGGAATAGGAAATTGTTCAGTCAAAAATGAGATCAAACAAGAAGCTGCGTTCAATAAACGCTTGATGCCCCCGGTGGCATCCTTGTCGACACAAAGCAACCTAAGTCCAAAACGAGGTCAAGGTCAAGGTTAAACTGAGGTCAGGTGATGTTTGAAGATGAGGAATGGTCACAGGTTACATCTGCATTAGTATCAAGTCATTCTAGTAAGGGGTATTGATGCTAGACGAAACGGTCCCATTTGGTTAACCTCGTACGGACGGATGAACGGACAGACGGACGGACGTTCCTACATATGGATACTTATGTGGCTACTTTTTTGTTCTCTCTATTGTTCTTTTAGCCACGTAAGAGAAAAATAGCCAAATAAAAGCCTTATGGAATGAATTACATCAAAGAAAAAGTACAGTTACCTATTGTTCCTATAGCCACCTAAGTATGCAAATGTGAGCTCTGACAAACGGAAGGACGGACAGGACAATCACTATATGGCTCCCGCATCAGTAGATGCCGGGGGCATAAAAATAAATCATTTTTCCTTTCTGAGTTGTATAACTGATTTGGGCAATGGTTTCAGGGTTTGTAAGTTGTGTTATTGATTTAAATTTGTTTGTCATTTAATAAGCAGAGAAATGGATTAACCATCTACTGGCTACCCATCAAAGCCAGAATCACATTCAAGATGCTCACCTACATGTATAATTGTTCAATCGGAAATTCCCCGGAATATCTTTCAGAACTTCTCATAAAACAAACTCAGACAAGGAACTTGCATTCTTCCAATTCCGTTACTGGGTGTTTCGTTGTTCCTTTCAACAAGCGCAAAACGTTCAGCGACATAAGTTTTAGTACTGTTGGACCTAAACTCTGGAACGAATTGCCTCTCGAAATATGGAACTCAGACACATTAGATGTTTTCAAAAAGAAGTTGAAAACTCATTATTTTAGAAATTACTTTCCCCCTTTTTAGAGACTGTGACTGTGATTTTTTAAGATATTGTGGTAACATGAACTGGGTGATTTTTACTGTTTAAATACATTCAAATATGAACAATTTTATCACAAATACAAAAATACAGTTGTTTGTAATAACTCATAACGTAAATTTTTTTTATGTGTTTGTAAAACGCCATTGAGTATGTTTTATGTAAAAATAGGCGTTTTATCAAATAAAACAGTTTCAGTTTCAAATTTGCTGGCATATCTCTTCTTTTTATTTCAGGGATATAAACTAGCTATTTTTATTTAGTGGCCCAGACTGTCAAAAATAAATGTTTATTTATTATGATGAGGTGGACTTTAACTCTGTGTTGTGTAACCTGTAGGGATAAATAATGGGACTTCTCTTCCTACTTACTCTAAGGACTTCACATTTGTCAGGGTTAAATTCCATTTGCCAGACTCTTTCCCATGTTTCTAACTTATGGAGATCTTCTTGCAGGGATAGGCTTTCACTATTTGATTTGACTGTAAGGTAAACAATGGTGTCATCTGCAAACATTCGGATTTTACATTTGACTGAGTCTGGCAAGTCATTAATATAATTATACTAAGAAAAGGCAGGACCCAAGGACAGACCCCTGTGGAACTCCAGACAGGACTGGAAGTTCACTAGACAAGTGACCTTCAACTGTGACCTTCTGAGTACGATTGGAGAGGAAGGATTTGACCCAGTTAGTTATTTGTGAACTAACACCTAGATTGTAACTTGTAGATTAACCTCAGATGGTCGACTTTGTCAAATGCCTTAGAAAAATCCATTACAATGACGTCAGTTTGTTGGCCTTGTTCTAAGTTGTTAAATTAATAAGTTGAGATTCGCAACTAAGACCCGACCTAAAACCATGTTGGAACAGGCTGATAATGTTGTGTTTATCAAAGAAGGACATAAGATTTGAGACCACGATGTGCTCAAGGAGTTTGGACGCAATAAAGGTCAGAGAAATTGGTCGATAGTTACTGGGTTTTGATTCGAGACCTTTTTTAAAAAGTGGTGCAACTGTTGCCTTTTTCCAGTCTTTAGGGACAATGCCTGTATTTAGGGAAAAATTGAAGGTGTGACAAAGGACGGGAACGATTTCCTGGTGAAGTTCCTTAAGAACATGGGGGGATATTTCATCTGGCCCCGACGCTTTATGTGGAGATAGGCCAAGAAGAAGTTCGTCAAAACCCTCTGGAGTTACATTTATTTGATCCATTCAAGAAGAAGGGGATGTTAACAATTTGGAGCATAGATGTTTAAGGCTTAGGGGCTTAGGTGGGGAGAAGACTAATTCAAATTATTTATTAAGGATATTTGCTTTGGTGACCGGATCCATGTGGGTGATGCCATCTGATTTGAGAGGGGCTATGCCGACATTTTCTTTTTATGTTATGTTTAATGTAGCTATAAAATTTCTTATTCCTACCAGGTTGGGTGCAGTGGGTGCAGTGATATACAAATCCTCTGGTGTATTATTAAAGATAAAAATTTTTACATCAAGATTCACAACAACAAGAGGGCCATGAAGGCCCTGTATCGCTCACCTGACCTACTGACCTAAAGATCGTCAAGATCAACATTCTGATTAAGTTTCATTAAGATATGGTCATAAATGTAGCCTCTAAAGTGTTAACTAGCTTTTCCTTTGGTTTGACCTGGTGACCTAGTTTTTGACCCCACATGACCCAGATTCAAACTTGACCTAAAGATCATCAAGATTAAGATCCTGATTTTCATGAAGATATGGTCATAAATGTGGCCTCTAGAGTGTTAACAAGCTTTTCCTTTGATTTGACCTAGTGACCTAGTTTCTGACCCCAACTGACCCAGATTTGAACTTGACCTATAGATCATCAAGATTAACATTCTGACGAGTTTCATTAAGATATGGTCATAAATGTGGCCACTACAGTGTTAACAAGCTTTTCCTTTGATTTGACCTGGTGACCTAGATTTTGACCCAAGATGACCCAATATCGAACTCATCCAAGATTTTATTGAGGGTAACATTTTGACTAAGTTTTATGAAGATTGGGCCAAAATTGTGACCTCTAGAGTGTTAACAAGCTTTTCCTTTGATTTGACCTGGTGACCTAGTTTTTGACCTCACCTGATCCAAATTTGAACTTGACCTATGAATCATCAAGATTAACATTCTGACCAAGTTTCATTAAGATATGGTCATAAATGTCGCCTCTAGAGTGTTTACTAGCTTTTCCTTTGATTTGACCTGGTGACCTAGTTTTTGATCCTACATGACCCAGAATCAAATTGGACCTTGAGATCATCAAGATTAACATTCTGACCAAGTTTCATGAAGATACATCATAAATGTGACCTCTACAGTGTTAACAAGCTTTTTCTTTGATTTGACCTGGTGACCTAGTTTTTGACCCCAGATGACCCATTATCAAACTCGTCCAATATTTCATTGAGGGTAACATTCTGACCAAATTTCATTAAGATTGGGCCAAAATTGTGACCTCTAGAGTGTTAACAAGCTTTTCCTTTGATTTGACCTGGTGATCTAGTTTTTGACCCCAGATGACCCAATATCAAACTTGTCCAAGATTTTATTGAGGGTAACATTCTGACCAAGTTTCATTAAGATTTGGCCAAAATTGTGACCTCTAGTGTTAACAAGCTTTTCCTTTGATTTGACCTGGTGACCTTGTTTTGACCCCAGATGACCCAATATCGAACTCGTCCAAGATTTTATTGAGGGTAACATTCTGACCAAGTTTCATTAAGATAAGGTCAAAATTGTGACCTGAAGCCCGCCCGCTTAGCTCAGTAGGTAAGAGCGTTGGTCTATGGATCTCGGGGTTGCGAGTTCGATCCTATGGCGGGGCGTATGTTCTCCGTGACTATTTGATAAACGACATTGTGTCTGAAATCATTAGCCCTCCACCTCTGATTCATGTAGGGAAGTTGGCAGTTACTTGCGGAGAACAGGTTTGTACTGGTACAGAATCCAGGAACACTGGTTAGGTTAACTGCCCGCCGTTACATGACTGAAATACTGCTGAAAAACGGCGTTAAACCCAAAACAAACAAACAAAATTGTGACCTTTAGAGTGTTAACAGTCAAATTGTTGACAACGGACGGACGGACGGACGACGACAGACACAGGGCGAGCACAAAAGCTACAGCCAAAACATAAACATGACCTTAAGGGGCGCTGCCATTTTGATCCCTGTATAATTACCGTTACAGTATCATAACATACATGAACCATGTATAATAACCGTTACCATACCGTACCTTTCTCTACAACTCAGCTTGTGCGGCCATAGAAACAAATTTTAATTTTTTTTCTCAAAACCAATAAAAAAAGTTTGAGGTCGGGGGAAAATGGGTCAGGTCAGTCGGGAGACTGGAAACACACCTTTCTTGTTTGTTTTGGCCTTACCTTCAACAAAAGTGTCAGCTTCACTTAAAAAATCTAGCACATCTTTGAATATTTTATTGATGTTCTTTTTGGCTTGACCAAACAGTTTGAGTGGTGACGAGGGAGACATTCTACCATTTCCATTGCGACCATTGCCCATACTCCGGTGTCCAGACACACCTGCATCTCCAGAACCTGTATCACAATGCAAATATACTGTTACTGACAAGCATTATAATAGAGACTCAGAAAAGCTGATATGCAATAGCTATTTTGCAAAGAAATTTAAAGGTAGACATTTATTTTTTTGGAAAATAGAAAGGGAAAGGACAAAAACTGTATAAGAAACTAGAGATGCTTTTGAGAAAAGCGCATGTCTCCCACAACAGCCTAATCATCTAAATAGTAAGTCAGTCTTTATATACTGTTCACTTAATCAACATGTGCAAGCGCTTTCTTGACACCAAAAGGACGCCTATACTACTAGTAGTATAGGTGCCGGTTTAGAGGTAAAACTGCGCAAGAAATCTGAATGTTTTTGGTAAATCAAGGGCCATAATTTCGAAGTGCCTAGGCCAATTTGGCTAGTTATCAAACTTGGACGTGCACTTATTGGCAGACATATTTTGTTGATGTTTGGTGAAGATCAGATGAGAAATATTCGATTTAGAGTGCGGACAAGCTTTGTGACAGACAGACACACAGACTGGAGTAAATTTATATGTCTCCCGCACCACTGTGTGGTGGGAGACATAATTATGTTGGTATCAAATTATTAAGTATCACTATTCAACAAAAATTAAACAAGAGGGCCATGATGGCCCTATATCGCTCACCTGTGTTTAATTGCTTACTTGAACAAATTTCTTAGCTAATGCTTCAAAAACATAACAAAAACTAGGTGAGAAAGGTCATGGTAAACATTCTTCAAGATAAGTACTGAAATCTGTTAAAAAAATTATACAGGTGGTCCAAATCTCTTTGCTGTAGCTTCAAAAACAAGAAAGTAGTTCAGTAGGTCAGGGTTAATAATATTTAAGATGAGTATTGAAATCTGTATCAAAAGTTCTACATGTGATCCAAATTTCTATACTGTAACGAAAAAGTAGGTCAGTAGGTCATGATAAAAACTATTCAAGATGAGTATTGAAATCTGTATCAGACATTATACATGTGGTCCAAATCTTTTTGCTGTAGCTTCAAAAACAAGAAAGTTGCTGTTAAGATTGGTGTGCAAAACTGTATATGTCATCCAAATTTCAAGGCTGTATCTTAAACAAGAGGGTCATTGACCCTAAAGCGCTCACCTGTGTACAAGGCTTCAAGTGTGTTTTGTGTAAGTCAAAGTTAGGTTTTTTCTACGTTAGCCTATATTAAATACATGTCACACATCTTTTAACCTAGGGCAATAATTTGAATAATAAGGGTAGACATTACAAATCTGCTATCACATGCCGATTCAGAGAAGAAGGTCAAAAGGGCAATAATTTGAATAATAAGGGTAGACATTACAAATCTGCTATCACATGCCAATTCAGAGAAGAAGATTTTCAAAGTTTCTTTTATATAAGCCTATAGTAAGTACATGTCAGACAAGGGCACGGTCATTTTATTGACCTTAGGGCAATAATTTGGACAATCATGGTAGAGAGTCAAATCCTTATATCACATGCCAAATATCAAAGCTCTAGAGAAAAGGATTTTTAAAGTCTGATAGCTGAAAACCTATTTTTAACCAAAAAGACCCATATGTTCAATTAACCAGAACCATTTAACAACTTTGAAAAAAGGCTACTTATTTATTTATTTGGGTTTTACGGCGCACCAACACAGTATAGGTTTTATGGCGCCAAACAGGCCTACAAATTTTGGTTTCACATCTCATTTCCCGGCTGAGTAAATTCCAGAGGTTTCCATGGAAAGTCACGGACATTCCATGGAAGTCCGGACTCGGAGTATTCGGACAAACTTTCCGGAGTTGGATATGGAATACTGTGGAAAACTGCGGAAAAATGTCTAGGGATCCCCAGAGTACTTTCCATGGACAATTTTTCGGAGTGATTCCACGGACGTCCGTGAACAATTGTCCAGAGTTATTCCGTGAACGTCCATGGACAATTTTCCGCAGTGGTCTAGGAAGTTTTCCTGACAGTATTATTCAATAGCAATACATGTGATTAATTAGACTTTTTTGCAGTACATGTATAGCGAGCAATAACACTTTAGTACAAGCAATATGACTTTACTGCATGTGATTACTTTTGCAGTTTCAAGCACTATATGATATTATATGAACAAGGAAAATGAATCTTTGCCAGTAAAAAGTGACTGATTAGAATATTTTTTAAGCATATACATACTTGTGAACAAAGATTAGTTACACTAAAATAATGATGAAATCATTCAAAGAAAGTACCTAAAGTCATCTGTTTTAAATATGCATATTATTTATAAAATCTTTGTGAAGCCTTTGGTTACTTCAGCATTCATTGTTTTATGCTATGTAATGACTGATACACAAAGATACATGCATGTGTTTAATTAGCATACTTACAAATGTATGTATTGTTTCACTAGTCAGTTATGTAAACAAACTTACTTGAGCAATTTATAGAATCCTCAGTATTAACTTTGATCTGAATTACCTCACATAATAAAGTTTCACTAATTTCTACACAACTTTGTTAACATCAGACTTCCAGTTACACATTTTGAAAATTCCTCTTTGTAAGATCAGTTGATCTAATTGGCTGAATTTGATCACATGGTATTCCCAGTCTGATGTTAATTGTTTTCTGATGTGTTTAAAATCCCTCAGAAAATGACAGAGTTATTTTCCAGAGTTAAACGACCAGAATTTTTTCTAAGTGCTACATTTCCGCAGTGTCCGTGAACATTCCATGAACATTTTGAAAGATGTCCAGAGTGATTTCCAGAGATGTCCATGGAAAATATTTGCAATCACTCTGGACATGTTATACAACAGGTGACTTTTCCATACTATTCCATGGAAAGTACCTACTTTCCATGGAAGTTTTGCGTTTGTCAACAGTTTTTCCGCAGTTACTCTGGTATATGTACAGCCGGGTTAAATACATCGAAATAAAAACGTGAGGTATGGAATCAAAATTTGCATACCTGCTGGAATCACAGAGTTACAGCAAAACCAAGTGTTAAGACCCTATTAGTCGCCTTTTACGATCATGCAAGGGAAACCCACAGATCATTTCTGTAAAGTTTCATCAAAATACATTCAGTAGTTTTGGAGATGTTGTTTAAAGAAATTGTTGATGAAAAGTGACCACACCCTCTGGCGGCCATGTTTTTTGACGAATCAGAAAAATTTTAACAGTATTTGTAGAAGGTCACACAAGGACAATTTATGTGAAATTATTTTAAAATCAGGCTAAGAGTTTTATACAAGAAGATTTTCTAAATCTTTACTATATACATAAAAGGAAAAGTGACCACGCCCCCTGGCAGCCATGTTTTTTGACGAATAGGAATAATTTGAACAATCTTGGTAGAGGGTCACACAAGAACCATTTATGCAAAATTATTTTAAAATCGGGCCAGCAGTTTCACACAAGAAGATTTTTAAAATTACCACTATATACATATAGGGAAAAATTACCATGCCCTCTGGCGGCCATTTTATTGACCAATGAAAATAATTTGAACAATCTTGGTAGAGGGTCACCCAAGGACCATTTGTGTAAAATTATTCTAAAATTCACACAAGAACATTTTTAAAGTTTCCACTATATACATATAGGGAAAAGTGACCATGCCCCTGGAGGCCATGTTTTTTCACGAATCAAAATAATTTCAAAAATCTTGGTAGAGGGTGACATAAGGACCATTTGTGTGAAATTATTTCAAAATCGGACCATCTGTTTAGGAGAAGATGTCGTTTGAAGATTCTTCTATTTTTAGCTTTGGCGGCCCCTATTTGCAACCAAGCGGAACCATATAAGAACGACGGACACCAGACACAGCGTGATCACAATAGCTCACTATGAGCATTGCTCAGGTGAGCTAAAAACAAACAAGAGGGCCATGATGGCCCATTATATTGCTCACCAGAGTTGATCTGGCCTACTGACCTAGTTTTTGACCCCACATGACAAAGAGTTGAGCTTGACCTAAAGACCATCAAGACAAACATTCTGACTAAATTTCATAAAGATTTGGTTACAACTGTGGCCTCTAGTGTTTACAAGCTTTTCCTTTGATTTGACCGGTGACCTAGTTTTTGACCCCACATGACCCAGATTCGAACTTAGATTATCAAAACAAACATTCTGACTAATTCTCATGAATTTCAAACTTAAATTGTGGTCTCTAGAGTGTTTTTTCCTTTGATCTGGCCTAGTGACCTAGTTTTTGACCCCACATGACCCAGATTCAAACTTGACCTAGAAATCACCAAGACAAACATTCTGACTAAGTTTCATAAAGATTGTGTCACAAATGTGGCCTCTAAAGTGTTCACAAGCTTTTCCTTTGATTTGACCAGGTAACCTAGTTTTTGACCCCATATGACCCAGATTCAAACTTGACCTAGAAATCATCAAGCCAAACTTTCTAAGTTTCATAAATATTGGGTCACAACTGTGGCCTCTAGAGTGTTCACAAGCTTTTCCTTTAATTTGACCAGGTGACCTAGTTTTGAATCCAACATGACCCAGATTCGAACTTGACCTAGAGATCATCAAGACTAACATTCTGACCAAGTTTCATAAAGATTGGGTCACAAATGTGGTCTCTAGAGTGTTCACAAGCTTTTCCATTGATCTGACCTACTGACCTAGTTTTTGACCCAACATGACACAGATTCAAACTTGACCTAGAGATCATCAATACTAACATTCTGATCAAATTTCATAAAGATTGGGGCACAAATGTGGTCTCTTAGAGTGTTCACAAGCTATTCCTTTGATCTGATTTACTGACCTAGTTTTTGACCCCACATGACCCAGTTTCGAACCTGACCTAGAGATCATCAAGACTAACATTCTGACCAAGTTTCATAAAGATTGAGTCAAAAATGTGGTCTGTAGAGTGTTCACAAACTTTTCCTTTGATCTGACCTACTGACCTAGTTTTTGACCCCACATGACCCAGTTTTGAACTTGACCTAGAGATCATCAAGATTAACATTCTAACTAAGTTTCATAAAGATTGGGTCAAAAATGTGGTCTCTTGAGTGTTCACAAGCTTTTCCTTTGATCTGACCTACTGACCTAGTTTTTGAACCCACATGACCCAGTTTCGAACTTGACCTAGAGATCATCAAGACTAACATTCTGACCAAGTTTCATAAAGATTGGGTCAAAAATGTGGTCTCTAGAGTGTTCACAAACTTTTCCTTTGATCTGACCTACTGACCTAGTTTTTGATCCCACATGACCCAGTTTCGAACTTGATCTAGAGATCATCAAGACTAACATTCTGACCAAGTTTAACTAGAGCTATCACTAAAGGTGATGAATGTAACCCCCGCATGCACTGACACAGAACATTGCAATTTGACGCACACAAGATTGCATAATTATGTGGACTGTATGTATATAGACTGTATGTATACAGTATAGTAACAAAAAACAAAGTCCCATAACTATGCAGAATATTTATCTAAAAGAATGTAACATGCACCATGCACAACTAGGGTTGGTACTGATCACTTGTGTGAAGTTTCATTAAATTGTGTGCAAGGGTTTGGTAGATTAGGCACGCACAAGATTTCATATGCAGACTGTATGTACATAGAATGTTAACAAGAAACAAAGTCCCATAACTCTGCAATTTTTGTCGCTGAAAGAACCTAACATGCCCCATGCACAACTACTGTTGTTACTGATCACTTGTGTGAAGTTTCATTAAATTGTGTCAAGGGGATGAGGAGAGATGGTGCACACAAGATTGTGTCTATGTATATAGTATAGTAACAAAAAAACAAAAGTCCCATAACTCTGCAAATTTTTTTTCTAAAAGAACCTAACATGCCCCATGCACAACTACTGTTGGTACTGATCACTTGTGTGAAGTTTCATTAAATTGTGTCAAGGGGATGAGGAGAGATGGTGCGCACAAGATTGTGTCTATGTATATAGTATAGTAACAAAAAAACAAAGTCCCATAACTCTGCAAAAAATTTTCTACAAGAACCTAACATGCCCCATGCACAACTACTGTTGGTACTGATCACTTGTGTGAAGTTTCATTAAATTCTGTCAAGGGGATAAGGAGAGATGATGGGCACAAGATTGCGTCTATGGACAGATGGACAGACAACCTGAAACCAGTATACCCCTCCTTACAACTTTGTTGTCAGGGGTACAATAAAGATTGGGTCACAAATGTGGTCTCTAGAGTGTTCACAAGCTTTTCCTTTGATCTATACTACTGACCTAGTTTTTGAACCCACATGAAGCAGTTTCAAACTTGACCTAGAGATCATCAAGACTAACATTCTGACCAAGTTTCATAAAGATTGGGTCAAAAATGTGGTCTCTAAAGTGTTCACAAACTTTTCCTTTGATCTGACCTATGACCTAGTTTTTGACCCCACATGACCCAGTTTCGAACTTGACCTAGAGATCATCAAGACTAACATTCTGACCAAGTTTAATAAAGATTGGGTCACAAATGTGACCTGTAGAGTGTTCACAAGGCAAATGTTGATGCACGACGGACGACGGACGCCGGACACTGACCGGTCACAATAGCTCACTTTAAGCACATTGTGCTCTGGTGCGCTAAAAAGTAGGTCAGTAGGTCAAGGTCACAGTCACGTGACCCCTAATTACTTGGGGTCATCAGGTAATTATAATTTAACAGTCAAAGAACAAGAGCCGTCTGTTGACAGCGCGCTCGACTATTCGAAGCATTGATAGAAGTATAGAGTCAAAATATTACCTGAGATTTTCAGACAAAAGAAAAGGAACAGACAAGACAAACAATGTACCTGCATTTGTGGATTTGGATAAGTTTTGCACTATAATGCAATGTGTGACCTTGTTGGTAAGCAAGTGTTCAAAGTGTCAAAGCCATATACCAAACAGTTGATAGACAAAATATCAAATGGTATGCGAAACCTAACTAATTTCTATGTCCAGAAAAGGGCCATAACTGAGCTCAAGTTCTTGTCCTAGGTAAGTAGACTATGAAGGTAAACAAGTGGTCAAAGTTTCAAAGCCATATGACAAACAGGTTAGGCATAATATAGACTGGTACGAAAAACTTCACTGATTTCCAGGTCCAAAAAGGGCCATAATTTAGCCAAAATAGTTGACAGAGGTATGTACTCTTGCCTACAGATGGGAATCATGATGACAAAGAAGTGTTAAAAGTTTCAAAGCCACATGTCAAATAACTTTGACAAAACGTTGACTTGTATGAAAACTAAACCAATTTCCAAGTCCAAAAAGGGCCTTAATTCAGCCAAAATAGTTGACAGAGTTATGTACTCCTGCCTACAGATTGAAATCATGATGATAAACAAGTGTTCAAAGTTTCAAAGCCATATGTCAAATAGTTTTAACACAAGAGGGCCATGATGGCCCTATATCGCTCACCTGAGTACCATTGCTCTTAATGATAAGATCAAGTTTTGATATAGATCACATAGGCATACACTTTAAATATCATCAGGATAAATATTTTCTTGTAACAGTCCCTTTTGACCTATGTGTCCTTGGCTCAAATACTGCATTTTTGTACTAGCATGACTATTCCTTACCCTGGAAGACTTAAATAACATTTATAACTAATCTCATTAGATGCTGCTGAGGTATATTCATTTATATAAAATAAAGGGAGGTAATTTGTCATAAATTAATCAAAAGTTATCTACCCTGAGTGTCCGAGTCCATCTGATGGCATAAATGACATTTCAAATCAGTATCTTCATTCGACGCCGCCAGGAGGCGGTGTCGAGTATATGGGATACACTTTTATTTGGACCCTGTAAAGATGGTAATGAATAGTTTCGGAATGATAAACTAAACACAGTAAATAGTTTATGAAAGTACCCTCGATATCGCACGATAGATTTTAGTGAATAAACAAAAAAATGGCAAAAAGAAAACGTAAGAAATGTCTGTAAAGCAACTTATTATGAGATATAAACCAATGTTATCTGTCTTTCCCCTCCTTATTTGTAGAGCAGAAAATATTTTTTTTATTTACAATTTCATCAAAATGTTGATCCGATTTATTGATAAGGGAGGTTACTCTGTAAATCAAATTTTTTATTTCTGACCTTAGCATGACCTACTTACCTATCTAATTTTCTATAAATAGAATACACCGCAGATATACCATATTGCAACGCGTGAATTGCGGACAAGGGAGCGTTCATGCATTTTACAATAACCTTTCAGTAAACTTCGAAGAATATTAAAATATTAAAATTCCTTGAAAAAACGTATTAACAAATTAAATAAAGGAATCAATAAGCATATATATGTTGAAATGAATGTAGGAAGTGCCGCTGTTAACTTACTGTTAATTTTTTGTCTTATTTTCTTTGTTGATAGGTACAGTGATGTAATTTCAGAATGCGCATATTTTTGCAGATTCCTTTTACAGTTGTATATTTATATAATTGTTATGGTTACCTTAACTTTGAAGCATAGTTATTTTATCTTGTTGGATTTAACGTCGCACCGACACATGATAGGTCATATGGCGACTTTCCAGCTTTAATGGTGGAGGAAGACCCCAGGTGCCCCTCCGTGCGTTATTTCATCAGCGGGTACCTGGGTAGAACCACCGACCTTCCGTAAGCCAGCTGGATGGCTTCCTCACATGAAGAATTCAACGCCCCGAGTGAGGCTCGAACCCACATCGATGAGGGGCAAGTGATTTGAAGTCAGCGACCTTAACCACTCGGCCACGGAGGCCCCTTACTTTGAAGCATAGAGTTTCCCATTTGTGACCACATGTACAACTGATCAGAGTATTTCTATATATTTTATAAACTCATCTTGATTCTAACCTTTGACTTATTTTTGCTTATGTGTGACAGTCATATACTTATTGTTTACAGATATTCACTGTCAACTAAGGTATGCAATAAAGGGCCATCATTTGGCTGAATTTGCCTGTGACAAGTTAATATTTCTTTAAAATGTGGTTTGATCGAAATATCAAAAGCCATGGGACCATAACTTATCAAAGCATCAGTGGCTTTCAAATAGATTTCCTTGTTGAATTTATATTTTTATTAATTTTATATGTCTAGTCAGTTGCTCTGGTTGTATTATTGTTACTTGTTTGTTTTTTCCTTATTTTAACTTTTATAGATAGTTTGTTTTTGTATCTGTCCATTCCTGTCTAACTTAAAAAAAGATTTTCATTAAAACATTTTCTACAATTTGGCAGTGGGCTAGTATGCTTGCTAAATTTCTTGTAATATTAGATTTGAATCAAGTTTACCGTTGGTCAAAAAAAAATGAATTCTATGATATTCCAAAAGTATATAAGAAAGATTCATGACATTTGCGTTGTGAATAGGGGCAATATAGAGATTATTCATGTTATATCATTCTTTTCTTCGACAAATTTTTGGTTGTTTTGACAACAGAAACTGTATAATCTGCATTCTGAAATCTATAATGTAGGTGACTTAGGACCATGAAACTTCATCAGTGAATAGAAAACACTCTTTACATTATATGATAATAAAAATAGTGGTTTCTGTGAACCACAACTTTGAAATAATTATCTTTCAACATTTCCTCATTTCCCAACAAACTGCATTTCTGTGAAACTTCATACACATACTCCTGTATATAAGAACTTTTCACAGGTGCTGACCTTATTTGGTGAAATAATTACTTTAATTTTGTATGTAGAGACCACCTACTCGCAATGTCAATGTCATTGCAGGTAGAGGATTTGTATTGCATGGTAATACTTTTCTATCATGCTTATTTTTCATGCTTTTAACAGTTTATAACATTATATTGCATTATGTGCTAATGTTGATAATTTGTAACCAGTCAGACTAACCAAACTAATAATTAGGTGATTTCTCATATTGCAATAAATGTACTTCAGACACAACACTTGGCAGCATCTTTGATGCTTGCATCAATGAATTTCCTTGTTGGTTACTGAGATACACCCATTTTAGTTTGAAACAAAGGGAGGTAATTTGACATAAAATCAGTCCATAGTTGTCTACCCTGATGTCTCAGTCTAACTAATGACAATAATGAAATTTCAAATGAGTGCTATAAAAACTTACTGAGATAAATCCATTTTTAATAAAATCAAGGGAGGTAATCATGCATCAGTATATGCATGTAGAAGATACAGAGTACAAGCCTTTACAACAATATATTAGAAAGATAAGTAAAGTAGAAATTTCTTACCATGAAAGACATAAATAATGTTTCAAACCAATCTCATTAGAAGCTGCTAGGTATATTCATTTACATAAAAAATAAAGGGAGGTAATTTGTCATAAATTCAGTCAATATGTATCTTCACTGACTGTCCAAGTCCATCTGATGACATAAATGAAATTTCAGATCAGTATCTTCATTAGTTACGGAGATATACCCATTTTAATTTGAAATAAAGGGGGGTAATTTGACATTAAATCAGTCCATAGTTATCTACCCTGATTGTCTGAGTCCAACTAATGACAATAATGAAATTTCAAATGAGTCCTATAAGTATTTACTGATATAAATCCATTTTGATTAAAATCAGGGGAGGTAATCAGATATAAAATAACTCCAGAACCTATGACTGAATCTAACAGATTCATCATTGAATCCAAGATTTATTATTGTTGGAAGATATTTTGCAAGTTCATATCAAATCAAACAATGAAGTCTGTATATGGCTGCAATAGCCAAAATAGCAAATTTTGGACCTTTAAAGGGCCATAACTCAGGAACCCATGATAGGATATGGCCAATTTTCGAAAGGAACCGAGATATTATGCCAATACAAGATGTGTGCAAGTTTTATTAAAGTTGATTGCAAAATGTGGTCTCCATCATGTTCACAAGCCAAAAATGGCAAATTTTGGTCCTTTAAGGGGCCATAACTCTGGAACCCATGATGGGATTTGGCCAGTTTTCGAAAGGAACCGAGATATTATGCCAATACAAGTTGTGTGCAAGTTTGATAAAAACTGATTGCAAAATTGGTGAAAGTTGGAAAAACCGAAAATACTGAAAAAAAATATCTGGGGGCCTGGGGGCCAAAAGGGCCCCCGGTGGGTCCAGGAGAAAGCCTTGGCCAGGGGTTCAGGGGGCCAGAGGCCCCCGGAAGCTCCTGAAATAATGCAATTACCAAGTACTGTACAAAGCTTTTCCTGATAAGAAGAGTCCTCTGTATTTCAGTTTTGGAGACTTCTGCAAACATAAATTCAAGACCTTATTCTTCAAAAATTAATTTTTAATTCTATTATTTCCACTTTATTTCACAATATACAATGTGATTACATTCAAAATCTTATCATTGTTATTGTTTGTTGCCTCACTGGTATTCAGTGATAAGATCTGTCTTGTAAGTTTTTTCTTTAAGTCATCCTTCTAACTTTTGGCAATGCTGTGTGTTTACATAATTGTGGTCTTGTCAAGAGCAGGTTTATCCCCATCTAACTGTTATGCCAAGTCCAGCAGCTCTGCATGGGGCTAATGTAAATGGCAGTGTCAACTAAGGAAGGCTGTGGTTATAGAGTGTTGTTTAGCCACCCTGTCTTGCATAGATTCAGTGTTCATAGTAACTTCAGAACCCGGCAGAACCTGAAAGTAAACAAATGGACTCATTATTTAATGACATACAACACTATACAGTAGAGCCACATCAGTCCCCAATTTACCATATATTTTTTTTTTCTAAAATATCGGGCAGAGTTCCCCTAACAAACTGGCTTCATTGGTTTAAACTGACACTGCTGCTGGGCTCATAAGTTAAGGACAAGTTAAATTAATATTTACTCAGTATTAACAAACCAGTCCCAGCAAGCAACCGTGTATATGGCCAGTAAAGCAAGGAGAGACAGAAGACAGGAAGAGGGTGGGGTCACATCCATGCCAAAATTGCCTGAATAAAAAATACAGCAGTAAGTATAAAGTTTAGGTAACACTGTTAAAGACTGTGTTTCAGTCTTTTGGAGTATGTTGAATACCCCTTTTTTTACTTGAATTTGAGGCATACTTGTCATGGATGCTTGTGAGAACCTCTTCCACATAGCTTAAGCATTTATAAACAGAAAATGTAAAATCATCTCACCTCATTCCCCGTTTTCACAACTCGAGTGTTTTTCTGGTGTTTGGCATCCTCGCAGTGAAGTTTGAGGCCTTTCTTTCCATTGGATTTGTAATTAATCGTTTTCATAGAAGTGCAATATGCAACACAGCAGACCATTTCAACCCCTCAGAATCTAACTCGGACAACTGCGATCGTCGTTAAATTTTGTTCTTGGCTTGTTGCTCAAGCTCCTTGATGTTTTAACCTGATGCAGTATTGGTAGAAACTTCATAATGGTCAGATCGGTTTATTTCTTCAATTATTCTTCTTCCTCCAATTTGCAGCCTGAGTAATGAACACGTTTTTGGTTGTCGCAAAAGGAGGTCATAAAGGAACACGCGTGCAGAAATGATTTGTTAACCATCGGTTACAAATGGAAATTTCGAACAGCATTTTCAGTCTTATCCGCAGAAATAACTGATCTACAGTCTATTTTTGGATGAATATTCGCCAGCGTTCGGTTATTTTCGGCTATCGAATAATGTTACATATGGTATTCCTAACGGAAAAGGACGATCAAATTGTTGCAATCAGCGCTTTTTAGCATCCTGGAAAATATGAATGTCATTATTTTGCCACTGATAGACGACCGCACTGGCAAATAACCCCCCCCCCCCCCCACCCCACCCCCAAAAAAATCTCATTGGATTTACACGATTTGGAAAAATGACCTTTGGGAAGGTCCAAAATACGAAATTCCGTCATAATACGGAAAACTTTCACCCATGTGTCTCTATCATGTTCACAAGCCAAAAATAGCAAATTCTGGCCCTTTAAGGAGCCATAACTCTGGAACCAATGATGGGATCTGGCTAGTTTTCGAAAGGAACCGAGATATTATGCCCATACAAGTTGAGTGCAAGTTTGATTAAAATCAAATAAAAAGTATGGTCTCTATCATGTTCACAAGGAAATTGTAGATGGACGGACGGACGACGGACGAAAGGGTGATCACAAAAGCTCACCCTGTCACTACGTGACAGGTGAGCTAAAAACATGGACTTGTACAAAAACTGAACCAATTTCCAAGTCAAAAAAGGGCCATAATTCAGCCAAAATATTTGACAGAGTTATGTACTCTTGCAATTGTTCAAACTTTCGAAGCCACATGTCAAATAGTTTTGACAAAACATGGACTTGTACACAAACTGTACCAATTTCCAAGTCCAAAAAGGGCCATAATTCAGTCAAAATAGTTGACAGAGTTATGTACTCTTGCCTACAGATAAAGACTGTTATAATAAACAAGTGATAAAAGTTTCAAAGTCATATGTCAAACGCTTTACACAAAATGTGAACTGGTACGAAAAACTTAACCAAGATTTCTAAGTTAAAAGGGGCCATAATTCAGCCAAAATCTTTGATAGAGTTATGTACTCTTGCCTACGACTGGACATTGTGATGGTAAACAAGTGTTGAAAGTTTCAAAGCTTTATCTCAAAGAGGACTGGTACGAAAAACTTAACCAAGGTGTGACGCCGACGCCGTGGTAAGTAGGATAGCTCTACTTATTTTTCGAATAGTCGAGCTAAAAATGATCAGATAATTTTTGAAGTATTTTTTCCTATATAACTAATATACAAGTGACCTCCTTGATGGGGCATCTTTTCACCCCAGGGACATAATTTGAACAATCTTGTTAGAGAACCACTAGGCAATGCTACATACCAAATATCAAAGGCTTAAGCCTTGAACTTTTAGACAAGAAGAGTTTTTAATTTTCCCCCTATATAAGTCTATGTAAAACTTGGGACCCCTGGGGTGGGGCCTCTTTTCACCCCAGGGTTTTAATTTGAACAATTTTGGTAGAGGATCATAAGGCAATGCCACATACCAAATATCAAAGGCCTAGGTCTTGTGGTTTCAGACAAGAAGATTTTTAAAGTTTTTTTCCTATATAAGTCTATATAAAATTGCGAGCCCCGGGACGGGGCCTTTTCACCCCAGAGTAATAATTTGAACAATCTTGGTAGAGGACCACCAAGCAATGCTACATACCAAATATCAAAGGCCTATGTCTTGTGGTTCAAGACAAGAAAAGTTTTAAAGCAATAACTTTGACCGTAAAAGAGAAAAGTTGACCTAAACGCAAAACTTAACCAAGAAATCTCGTATTTTCTAAGTCCAAAGGGGCCATAATTCTTGCAAAAAGCAGGATGGAGTTATGTTTCTTGCTGTACAGAGTCAGCTTTTGATGGTGAACAAGTGTTGCAAGTTTCAAAGCAATAGCTTTAATAGTTTAGGAGAAAAGCTGACCGAAACACAAAACTTAACCAAGAAATCCGATATTTTCTAAGTCCAAAGGGGCCATAATTCTTGCAAAAAGCAGGATGGAGTTATGTTTCTAGCTGTACAGAGTCAGCTTTTGATGGTGAACAAGTGTTGCAAGTTTCAAAGCAATAGCTTTAATAGTTTGACCTAAATGACCTAAACATAAAACTTAATCAAGAAATCTGATATTTTCTAAGTCCAAAAGGGGCCATAATTCTTCCAAAATCCAAAAAGCAGGATGGAGTTATGTTTCTTGCTGTACAGAATCAGCTAATGATGGTGAAAAAGTGTTGCAAGTTTGAAAGCAATAGCTTTGATAATTTAGGAGAAAAACTGACCTAAACATAAAATTTAACCAGGCAACGCCGATGCCGACGCTGATCAAGTGATGGCAATAACACATCATTTTTTTTTTTAAAAATCAGATGAGCTAATAACATGAAAATATAATACAATAATATCTCGCTCACCCGAGTAAAGTTGCTTGCTTGAACAAATTTCTTTGCTAAAGCTTCAAAAAAAAAAAAGTAGGTCAGTAGGTCATATTCATGGTCACTGAACGTCAGTTTTAAGATTAGTGTGCAAAACTGTACATGCCATCCAAATTTCAAGGCTGTATCTTAAAAAACAAGAAAGTAGGTCAGTGGGTCACATTCAATGTCACTGAAAGTCAGTTTTAAGATAAGTATGCAAAACTGTACATGTCATCCAAATTTCAAGGTTGTATCTTAAAAAAAAACAAGAAAGTAGGTCAAGGTCACAGTCGGGTGACCCTTATCACTTTGGGTCATCAGGTAAATATAATTAAACAGTCTTGGAAATATGACCTGATAATATTTGAAGTATTTTTTCCTATATAACTCATATATCAAGTGACCACTGGGGCGGGGCCTCTTTTCACCCCAGAGGCATAATTCGAACAATCTTGTTAGAGATCAGCTAGGCAATGATACATACAAAATATCAAAGGCATACGCCTTGAACTTGAAGATTTTTAAAACATTTTCCTGTATATGTCTATGTAAAACTAGGGAACCCCGTGGCAGGGCCTCTTTTCACCCCAAGGGAATAATTTGAACAATTTTGGTAGTAGACCACTAGGCAATGCACCATACCAAATATCAAAAGCATAGGCCTTGCAGTTTCAGGCAAGAAGATTTTTAAAGTTTTTTCCTATTATATGTCTATATAAAACTAGAGAACCCTGTGGTAGGGCCCCTTTTCACCACAGGGGAATAATTTGAACAATCTTGGTAGTGGACCACAAGGCAATGCTACATACCAAATACCAAAAGCCTAGGTCTTGTGGTTTCAGACAAGAAGATTTTTAAAGCTTTTTTCCTATACGTCTATATAAACCATGTGACCCCCCTGGGTGGGGCCATATTTCAGCCTAGGGAGATCATTTGAACAATCTTGGTAGAGGCCCACTATATGATGCTACATACCAAATATCAAAGCCCTAGGCCCTTTTCTTTTTGACATGCAGATTTTCAAAGTTTTTCCCTATATAAATCTATAGAAACAATGTGACCCCCAGGGCGGGGCCATATTATATCCTAGGGGCATAATTTGAACAATCTTTTAGAGGCCCACTAGATGATGCTACACACCAAATATCAAAGCCCTAGGCCTTATGGTTTTGGACAAGAAGATTTTCAAAGTTTTTCCCTATATAAGTCTATAGAAACCATGTGACCCCCGGGGCGGGGCCATATTTGACCCTAGGGGATTAATTTGAAAAATATTAGAAGAGGCCCACTAGATGATGCTACAAACCAAATATCAAAGCCCTAGGACCTGTGGTTTTGGACAAGAAGATTATTAAAGTTTTTCCTTTTGGTTGCCATGGCAACCAGAGTTCTGTATGACTATGGAATTCAATTCTTTGAGCAATTTTTAACGACCATCCAAGGAACATCCCTGTGAAGTTTCATCAAAATTGGCCTGGTGGTTTAGGAGGAGATGTTGTTTAAAGGTAAGTGTGGACGGACAATGGCCGGATGCCAGATGGTGAGCGATCACAAAAGCTCACCTTGAGCACTTTGTGCTCAGGTGAGCTAAAAAACAAAGCAACTACCTTTAACAAGCTATAACAAGAGGGTCATGATGACCCTGGATCGCTCACCTGAGTCATATGAGCTACATCAAGTAACCCCATGGGGCGGGGCCAATTTTATCCCAGGGGTCATGATTTGAATAAAGTTTGTAGAAGTCTACTAGGCAATGTTACATATCAAATGTCTAAGATCTAGGCCTTCTGGTTTATTTTTAGCAAATTTATGAAGATTTTCCTATGTAAAATCAAGTGACCCCTGGGGCGGGGTCAATTTTGACCCCGGGGGTCATGATTTGAACAAATTTTGTAGAGGTCCACTAGGCAATGCTACAGGTGAAATATCTAAGCTCTAGGCCTTCTGTTTTATTTTTAGATTTTTTTTGAAGCTTTTCCTATGTAAAATCAAGTGACCCCTGGGGCAGGGTCAATTTTGAACCCGGGGGTCATGATTTGAACAAATTAAATTGTAGAGGTCCACTAGGCAATGCTACATGTCAAATATCTAAGCTCTAGGCTTGTTTAATTTTTTAAAAATTTTGAAGATTTTCCTATAGAAACCTATGTAAAATCAAGTGACCCCTGGGATGGGGTCAATTTTGACCCCGGGGTCATGATTTGAACAAATTTAGTAGAGGTCTACTAGGGAATGCTACATATCAAATATCTAAGCTCTAGGGCTTCTGGTTTTTGAGAAGATTTTTTAAGATTTTCTTATGTAAAATCAAGTGACCCCTGGGGTGGGGTCAATTTTGACCCCAGGGTCATTATTTGAACAAACTTGGTAGAGGTTCACTAGGCAATGCTTCACACCAAATATCTAAGCTCTAGGGCTTCCGGTTTTTGAGAAGAAGATTTTCAAAGTTTTTCCTTTCGGTTGCCATGGCAACCAGAGTTCTGCATGGAATTCAATTCTTTGAACAATTTTTGTGGAGCTTCACCCAAGGAACATTCCTGTGAAGTTTGGATGAATTGGCCTAGCGGTTTATGAGGAGATGTCGTTTAAAGTAAAAGTTTACGGACGGACAACGGACGATGGACGACGGACGGTGAACGATCACAATAGCTCACCCTGAGACTTTGGCTCAGGTGAGCAGAAAATGAGTGGCTTCGCATTGGTTTGTATCTAGTGAAATTAGTGGGGTCTGATCTTAGTTGCACTGCACTTATTTTACTCCAAAATCTGTGATCAATCGGATGCTTGATTACTTGACCTACATTCTACAATGGTGTACTGTGTAACACTCGAATCTGATCAAAACTGAAGAATTTAAGTAGAACAGTATTTGCAATAATGTAATGAAAATGGCCGAGCATAGGTAACTTGACTCTAAGTCTAATGTTTGATAACTCTCTGTCAAATACATTTTGAGATGGTCACAACACAAATTTGAGGTGGGGGGGGGATAAAGTCTGTAAGATATGCACAATATGGCATTTTACTGATCAGTCCTATTAAGTTTCATTTAAATCCTGATGACAGTAGAGAAGTAATCCAAATAAATTTTATCAGAAAAGGACCAT
The DNA here is from genome assembly GCF_021730395.1 of Mercenaria mercenaria. Lineage (NCBI taxonomy): Eukaryota > Metazoa > Mollusca > Bivalvia > Venerida > Veneridae > Mercenaria > Mercenaria mercenaria. The sequence continues at coordinate 39,754,245 of NC_069374.1, forward strand.
ACCTCTGTAATGTATCAACTGACTGGGAAATGTCAATGATATGCAGAATTCTTCTTGTCAGTGAAGCTTGATGAATTCTGAAAAATAGCCCTGACAAGAATGTTTGGAACAAGGCAGCAACTACATGCTTCCCAGAACATTTTTCAGGGAGCATAACCACTACCCTTACGAATTCAGTAATAACAGGTAGAGTGAAAGTACACGAAAACATGATAAATCTGAGCTGATAATGGACAAACCAACTACATATATCCTTACCTCTGAGATCCGGGGAATCCATTGACTGGTAGTGAAACACTCCTGACATACTTTTTTCTCCTCTCCAAACTGCTATCTATAACTATGTCATCTCTAACAAAATAAAAAGCATCTTGTGAATGAATAGACCATTTTTATTTAAACATGAAATGTAAACATCAATTGCGTGGCCTCTAATCAACCACATCTCAACAAGGCAGTCTGAAAGACAGCTAAATCCCACACCACTATTATGGATAGTGAAAGGGTAAACCTTTGACCTTGAGCTGTGACCTTGACCTTGAATTGACATGACTGACTCATGAATTCTGCACATCATCTTGGTGAGCTGATCATTTGACCCAAGTTTCATGAAAATCCTTCAAGGGGTTTGGGAAATACAGAGTTCAAACCTTTGACCTTGAGTTGTGACCTTGACCTTGAATTGTCATCGCTGAATCATGAATTCTTGATGAGGTGATCATCTGACCCAAGTTTAATGAAAATCCTTCAAGGGGTTTAGCCTTTAGGAGATACAGAGTGGACACAAAATGGAAGGCTCAAACCTTTGTGACCTTGACCTTGAGCCAGCATGGCTGACTCTTGAGTTCTGCACATTGTCTTGATGAGGTGATCATTTGACCCAGGTTTCATATGAATCTTTCAAGGGGATTAGGAGATACAGAGCGGACACAAAATGGAAGGCTCAAACCTTTGACCCTGAGTTGTGACCTTGAGCTTGAGCCAACATGGCTGACTCATGAGTTCTGCACATTGTCTTGATGAGGTGATCATTTGACCCAAGTTTTATAAAATTCCTTCAAGGGGTTTAGGAGATACAGAGGGGACACGAAATGTTAGGCTAAAACCTTTGACCTGGAGTTGTGATCTTGACCTTGAGCCAACATGGCTGACTCACGAGTTCTGCACATCGTCTTGATGAGGTGATCATTTGGCCCAAGTTTCATGGAAATCCTTCAAGGGGTTTAGGAGATATGGAGCAGACACGAAAGTGTTACAGACGGACAGAAGAACGGACGGACAGAGACCATTCCTATAACCCCCCACCACTCGTGGCGGGGGATTAAAATGCTGAGAAGGAAATTATGGGTAGGCGATGCTATTGTCATAATATTATATTCTGATTACGTTTTAGCAAGGTGTCATCCATTCTTTTTTTGGTTTTCAACAGTAACATTAATTATTTTAAATATTTTAAGCTCTGTGTAGTAATGCTAAGCACATAGGGTATATTTGTAAGTGTAAGGAATTTTTCCCATCTAAGATCAGCATTTAACAACATAGGTTTTGTTTTGCATGTCCCATAGAAGTTTATTTTCCTTTGAACATTCAAATAGTATTAGTTACTTGGTTTTTTGTCTGTTCTTTACTACTGAAGCTGCTTCACCTAGAATGTCGACCCCTTCATATATCGAACCCTCTCGAGTTCTCCTTTATATTTGCATATTTTGTCACATGAAGTACAATAGATTGTGAGGCAGTTTATGACATCATCATACATGTACCTCTTCGCGGAATTTGTTTATTGGCAAAGTTTTGCTGCCAGGAGAAATTTGGAAAAATTTGGTCGAAAATTATTGTCGCAAATAAGGAGGGTGTGATTTTTTTGATAATCTCATGTATCATTGTTCTCTGTTTCTGAAGTTTTTTTTATGAATAGTTATTCCAAACAAGAGGGTCATGATGGCCCTATATCGCTCACCTGTTATCATTGCACTTGAGGACAAGAAGGACTCTTCAGAAAAAATATCTAAGTCCAAAGGACAGGAACAACAAAGGGAAGATAATTATTTATCAAAAAATAAAAAAAAAGTTCTTACAAGGTACAGATATGTCAAAATACACCTAAAAATTGGAGGTACATCCATGTTGTACCACAGAAAAGTGGTCTCGGTTTTTCCCTACGGGCAATAATATAAAAGTTACTAAAAATAAGCTATTTATAGTAACATAAAAGGGAAGTAATTAAAAAAAAAAATACTGTAAGTGAACAAAAGAAGGATCTGCCAAATAAATCTGTTGACATAAATGAAATTTCAGATCAGTATCTTCATTAGTTATGGAGATGTACCCATTTTAATTTGAAATAAAGGGAGGTAATTTGACATAAAATCAGTCCATAGTTATCTACCCTGATTGGCTCAGTCCAACTAATGACAATAATGAAATTTCATATAAGTCCTATAAGTCCTATAAATCCATTTTGATTACTATCAGGGGAGGTAATCAGATATAAAATAACTCTGGAACCTACGATTGGATCTGATTTGTCATGGAATCCAAGATTTATTGTTGTTGAAGATATTTTGGAAGTTTGTATCAAATCAAACCATAAATGAAGTCTCTATATGGCTGCAAAAGCCAAAATAGCCAAATTTGGACCTTTAAGGGGCCATAACTCTGGAACCCATGATACAATCTGGCCAATTCAAGGAAAGAACCAAGATCTTGTGGTGATACAAGTTGTGTGCAAGTTTGGTTAAAATCAAATCATAAATGAAGCTGCTATTGTGCAGACAAGGTCAAAATAGCTAATTCTGGCCCTTTCAGGGGTCATCACTCTGGAACCCATAATGGAATCTCACAGGTTCAAGAAAGGAACCAAGATCTTATGGTGATACAAGTTGTGTGCAAGTTTGGTTAAAATAAAATCATAAATGAAGCTGCTATTGTGCAGACAAGGTCAAAATAGCTAATTCTGGCCCTTTCAGGGGTCATAACTCTGGAACCCATAATGGAATCTGGCCAGTTCAAGAAAGGAACCAAGATCTTATGGTGATACAAGTTGTGTGCCAGTTTGGTAAAGATCAAATCATAAATAAAGCTGCTATTCTGCAGACAAGGTCAAAATAGCTAATTTTGGCCCTTTCAGGGGCCACAACTCTGGAACCCATAATGGGATCTGGCCAGTTCAAGAAAGGAACCGAGATCTTATGGTGATACAAGTTGTGTGCAAGTTTGGTTAAAATAAAATCATAAATGAAACCACTATCGTGCAGACAAGAAATTGTTGACGCACAGACGCACGGAATGACGACGGACGAAGGGTGATCACAAAAGCTCACCTTGTCACTATGTGACAGGTGAGCTAAAAAAGAAAGTAGATCGAAAAAAACTGACTGAAATATCTATTTATCTCGGTTTAATTAACAGTAAAAGCAGGGTCGATAATATGTTATGCTCTTTAGACATTGTATCATTTATCGACCCCCAAGTGTATTTTAAGTTTCATATCAGGTTTGATTACATTTACAATTGCTGATAATGCTAATAAACTATATATGTACATCAAAAATATAAAGATATACAATAAATGTCAGTCTGTGAAATTGGTCTGCCTTGCAGTCGAAAAAACCTGTATGATGGCACAAGCCAAGCTAAAGGCCTTAGGGTTTCTGCAGATGTTGTTTAACAAATGAAACGTGCGTTATTGCTATTCTTGCATAACAGTGCTCCAGCTAGGATTTGAAAAGGGCAAGGTGCTAGTGCCCCAAAGTGGGGGGGGGGGGGTTGGGTGATCTCCCCCAAGAAAATTTTGAAAAACAGAAGGCTAGAGAAGGCCTCAGATGCATTTTCAGCATGAAACTATTGTCTTTTATGTGATACTATTGTCTTTTATGTGATTCGTTTTCACTGGAATCATTGTGTGTCATGGACAAACATAATAATCTGTCAGAGTGAACCTAGGGAAAATTGTGTGTTGTGTGTCTTGTTGTCATATATATCCTGGACTCTGGGCTTTTTGCAGTTACCATGGTATTAGATGAACAGACTGAATAAAATGTGATCTGCAATATATCTAAAGCGACATTCAAAAATGTCTTTGTTTGCTGTCTCCTGAGCCTACTCTGTGAAGTTGGGTAGGTAGGTAGGTAGGCAAATTATTTTTTATATTCTAGTGCTACTTATAACTAATTATTTTATATTTCTCGTAAAGATAAAGGAATAAAATATGAAAAGAAATCTTATGTCATTTTATATCTGATTTATTGATACTTCTGCGAATATTTGCAAAAAAACAAGGAGCTGCGTTCAATAAACACTTGATGCCCCCGGTGACATCCTTGTCGATACAAAGCAACCTAAGTCCAAAACAAGGTCAAGTTCAAGGTCAAGGTCAAACTGAGGTCAGGCGATGTCTGAAGATGAGGAATGGTCACAGGTTACATCTGCATTAGTATCAAGTCATTCTAGTTAGGGGTATTGATGCTAGACGAAACAGTCCCATTCGGTTAACCTCATATGGATGGACAGATGGACGGACGAACGAACGGACAGCACAATCACTATAAGCCTCCCGCATCAGTAGATGCCGGGGGCATAAAAATCTAAATTTTAAATGACACAATTAAGTTTCTTTCTGCTCTTCTACAACAACGACTAAAATTCTAAATTGTTGTTATCATTTTACGTGGGAGAGGTGGACCTCAGTCTGGGTAGGACGTGTGGTGGTGAAAAACGTATTTCAATTCCGTAGGGTTTATTTTTTTTTTGATAATTTAATTTTTTTCATTGGGTTTTTTAACAGACGAGAGAGAGTGATATCTGATGAGGCTACAGATCCATGGTAATGTGGTTTAAAAGGATTCACTGAAAAAAGTCATACTCCCAATCTAAAACTTTCCTTCCGTAAATACTGTGTACAAAGACAATCTACATTTCTGAAACTTTACTTAAAGTAATTTACATAAGCCTCTAAATGTTGAAATCTATTCGCATATGTTACGAGGAAAATATGCACACATTTAATAATGAATTATTCAACAACAGAAAACTTACAACATGAAACACATGTGTATTGTTTTCCTGCCAAAATATAATACAGAGTGCATCAGCAATAAATTCGTTTTTAGTGCTCAGAGTTCAAGATTTTTGTTTACCGTCTGTATTTCAAGTCATGAAACGTGAGATTCTTAGCTACTTTCATACTAAAATCCGATGAATTTTGCGCGGCGACATCGAATAACAGACGCTCATCTGATTTTTTTGCCTCTGTATAATAGAAATATTGTCCTACCCATGAATTTCTAAGTCCAAAAGGTGCCATAATTCTTGCAAAAAGCAATGTCGAGTTACAGTACTTGCTGTGCAGAGTCAACTTTTAATGGCAAATAACTGCTCCAAGTTTTAAAGCAATAGCTTTGATCGTTAAGGAGAAAAGTTGACCTAAACATAAAACTTAACCAAGAAATCTAATATTTTCTAAGTCCAAAAGGGGCCATTATTCTTGCAAAAAGCAGGATGTAAGTTTTAAAGCAATAGCTTTGATACTTTAGGAGAAAAGCTGACCTTAACACAAAACTTAACCAAGAAATCTGATTTTCTAAGTCCAAACGGTGCCATAATTCTTGCAAAAAGCAGGATGGAGTTATGTTTCTTGTTGTACAGAGTCAGCTTCTGATGATGATGCAAGTTTCAAAGCAATAGCTTTGATAGTTTAGGAGAAAAGCTGACCTAAACATAAAACTTAACCAAGAAATCTGATATTTTCTAAGTCCAAAAGGGGCCATAATTCTTCCAAAAAGCAACATGGAGTTATGTTTCTTGCTGTACAGAGTCAGCTATTGATGGTGAACAAGTGTTGCAAGTTTTAAAGCAATACCTTTGATAGTTTAGGAGAAAAGCTGACCTAAACATAAACTTTAACCAGGCAACTCCAACGCCGACACCGACGCCGATCAAGTGATGACAATAACTCATCATTTTTTTCAAAAAATCCGATGAGCTAAAAATGGCAGCATCCATAACGTTTTCGGTGGCAGCGCCTATGCGTTGAATCAGACGAGGTGTATCGAATGCAAAAGACAGGTTATCCTTCTCATGACCAGAAGTGGACAGGAAATATTAGTTCCCGCCGTAAATTCTCTTTTGATTTATATTGACCTGAAAAGTGACTGGAGTAGCGCTTCCGCAAACACAATATCTGTCATGAAACGCATGTGCTTCTTTCCCGCCAAAATTATAATAACGTGTCCATAAAGTAATTATTTTCGCAAGCGTGCACAATCAATCTCATTTCAAATTGACCAAAAGTATCCCCAGATGTTAAACAAGAGGTTCTTGCAGTTCTGTATATAGTTTTTTTGTGGTTCAATACATTTTTTCTTCAGAAAGGACGACCAGCAGGCGACTTCATATGAACTTTTGTTAATCAATCGATAGTGTTCAATGAAGAGTCAAGAACAAAATGTTTTGGGGTTCTTTATTTGCATTCAAATATTATCGAAGTTTAATGGTGTTATTTGTTTGTAACATTTTCATGCATTTTCAAAGACTAAGTCTCACCTTTTTTAAATTAGTATACTTACATCTAGACAACAACTGCTAAATCAAAAGTTTTAATTGTCTCTAATAATGATAATATTACTAAAGTGATGCCCAAAAAGATCCCAAAAATATTTTGAGTTTATTATTGACTTCGCAAGCTGAGAGAAGTGTAGCATGTGCGCAGTCCAGCCCTCAAGACGTCTAGCTTGACAGATGTAAAACAAAAAAATGCTTTGAAATTGTCGCGATTAGCTTAATTGGTTTGATCGACGTGTGGGGCGGACCTAAAAGGCGGTCACGTGTGTATACGGAAGCGACCTTGAAGATTGATGACAGGTGTAATAAAGTGATGTTGTATATTGCATAACGGAAGCAGCTCGTGCAGCGGGAGAGGACAATAAACAGGACACATGGGGTGTTTTTACAGTAAGGCATATATTTACTTGACTCAAAAGGGCACAGGGTGCTATTAAAAATGGCAGGGCACTTTGAGAAAGGGGCATAAAACACAACAAAGTGCTGAAAATATCGAAAATACGAGACAATTACATCGAAGTCAGCCGGGCACATGTTTAATTTATGCCTTTCTGGGGCTACAGTAACTTTGTATGTTTTTAATTTTAACATGTCAAGCGAACATTTACAAATGTAGATCTTGCATTTCTTGGTAATTTCTTTTCAAACTTATGTTAAACAAGAGCTCGTAGAACACGAAATGCCCCCCTTGCTGCATTCAGTAATTGCACAAGGAACAGAAATTATCTGATCACTGTACACAAAAGTTCTACTGTTCTGGGTAAATGTGAACTTGACCTTTGACCTACTGACCTTAAAATAAATAGAGGTCATTGCTGGTCATGATCAACCTCCCTATTAAGTTTCCTGATCCTAGGCCCAAGCGTTCTCAAGTTACCATCCGGAAATGGTTTAACTGTTCCGGGTCACTGTGACCTTGACTTTTGATCTACTGAAAATCAATAAGGGTCATCTGCTGGTCATGACCAACCTCATTATCAACTTTCATGATCCCAGGCCCAAGCGTTCTTGAGTTATCATCCGGAAACCATTTAACTGTTCCGGGTCACTGTGACCTTGACCTTTCACCTACTGACCTCAACATCAATAGGGGTCATCTGCTGATCATGATCAACCTCCCTATTAAGTTTCGTTATCCTAGGCCCAAGCCTTCTCAAGTTATCGTCCAGAAACCGTTTAACTGTTCCAGGTCACTGTGACCTTGACTTGACCTAAGAACTTATATATTTTCTAGTAAAAACGTTTCGGAATTGGCTAGTGCTTTTACAAGTATATAGAAAGTCCTGCATCTATGGATGACAATGTTATGTTTCTGCTATGGTATTCAATCACACAAAGGCACTACGTCGCCAACGGATAATTAAATGGGTTCATGTCATTTATAAACATGTGAATCACAAGGATTCTGTACAATTGTTTTACTACATTGTATTTGTTTCAGCTAAGAAAAATTCGACTATTTTAAGGGAAACGAGATCTTTATACAGAGAATTTGTTCTCAATTCAACTTACTGCACGTTTTCGTTTCAGCTTCGTTTTCATTTCTGGAACTCTTGTTAGCTGCAACACATTCTATTTCTTTTCCTGGTTCAGTTCAAATTCAACGAGAAGATACGTGACAAAAAATATTTAATGAACAGAAATATAAAAAAAATGATCCTACATTTTGGGTCAAAAAATTTTCGACCGGCGCAATTCTGGTGGGTTGGACGGAAGCGGCAAAAAGAAAAAATAATTTAGGCCCTGGTCCGGCAGATATTCATTTTGATGTAACTTATGTATAACGAATGTCGGCGGCCAACAGATCACTATTTATTAAATACTTTTGTAAAATATTAGACCCTCCACCAGTTAGACACTGCCTTAAATAAAATGCATGTGTCTTGCTTTTTCATACTGTGTACATTTGGGTGGGAAGGCATGCCCCCCTCCCCCACAAAAAAGTCCTGGCCAAAATTGACTTGATTTTACCCTGAAAATTTACACAAATGCTGTGTGCCCTCTCCTCCATAATTATATAATTATGAATGCATTAATTTGTTGTGGTCCCTTCCCAAAATGTTTCATACGGGTCTGCATATTAGTATTAGTACCAAAGGGTTGATATTTTCACCCATTAAATTCCCAAATATGTACCACACACCCTATTACCGTATAGCGGGTTATTTCTGCGGGGGAAATATTTCTGTGTTTCTGCGGTCTCTCGGTAGAATCGCAAAAATATTTCCAGCAGAATATTCATCCAGCAAAAATTTAAAACGCAAAAAATCTGCATTTTTTCACCAACGTTGTTCCACGTTATGTTATCCCAGGTAATCCGAAGTTCACAATGGCCTGGTCTAATTATTGAAAATTACCTCGCCATCTAACAATTACCGATAATGGTATAATAATGATGATTAGGTGTGATGATAATCAAAGTCCTAACTGTTAATCCCTCAGAAAACGTTTTTCTTTTGTGAATGAAATAAACTGAGTGAATTTCACTTGTGTTGTTCTTATTAATCCCTTGTGGCAATCTTCCAAACTAGGTATCCTTTAGTAACATTTATATGAGTGTAACCGTTATATATATATACCGTAGTTTGCAGTTGGTGTTTGTGCAATAATCTATTGTTGTTGGACTTATATTTTTCATTTCGCAAGTTATTATATCCTACAATGTATTCATTAAACGCAAAGTTACTTTACAGCAGTTACCAGTAATTTAGTTTATTGTTTTCATACTCTATCATTCTCACAACATCCGATCATGCGAGGAATTACCTCCTCCTTGGCACCCAAAACGCAGAAATTTCTCTTCCTATTAAGTGAAAACGCAGAAATTATACACGCAGAAATTTGTTTCACATTTTTTGGAGCCAAAACGCAGAATATTTTGACCGCAGAAATAACCCGCTATACGGTACCTGATGTCTTCCACGCCGAGGGATGCGGCTACCACAGAGGTCAGAAATCAAAAACGGTGAGTAGTGGTGTTAGTTTTTTAAGCTGTACTTTTTCATTTCGATTTTCCATGAAGATATTCTGGTGCAGGCATACGTGTAAATGCATAAGCATATTACATAAGTAATCCTGGCCGCCAACTTAAAATAAAGAAGTATTCAGCTGTTTAAACTGGACATTTATTAAATTGATGCGAAAATCATATTCAAAGGCCCAATTTGAAGTGTTTACAAAATAATTTGATCGGATTTACCTCACAGGTCAAACGATCAATCATCTGGGGATAATCCTGGCAAGTTTCAAGTCTGTCCATACATCTACACCGACGTTCTGGCCCTCCAAAGGGACCCAGGTATGTTCACGTACAGGTTTTTTTTTTTATTCTATAGCAGAAGCCGAATATCGGCCTCGACCCCAGCCGAGGATTTCCCCCACAGCCAAGGATTTCCCCTACCGCAGTCCGAAATTCCCCTACGTCCGAAATTCCCCCTCCGAAATCGTAAACAAAGCAAGGGAGATTACTCCAAGCGATTTTTTCTTTATAAAAGTAGTACCGAATATCGGACCCATTTACAATTGCAGACGGTCTTTCACAATTTTCAATGGGTGTGAAAACCTTTAGAAATAGTACAAAAATGTTAGAAGAGCGTTCAGTGGACCCGAGGTTCCGGTTTTGACCCGCAAAAATCAATAAAAACTCGTATCTAACCCGCACATAATATGCCGTGTGCGTTTGCTTGTCTCGCGGTAATACTCTTTGATGCGTAATGCGCTTGTCAATCAAAATCCCAGTGAACTTCAATACTGTTTGTCGACACCAGCGTAAGTATGGCAGTAGGCGGAGCGTCGTATGTTAATTAGCTACTGACAGTTGTCAATCACGCCACGCGCCGACTGACACATGGTTATCATCAGTATGTAATAGTTGATTGATAAACAATGCAGCATCAGATTATCATGTTTGTACCTCTTGTTAGTTAGCGGTAACAGCTTATGCTGTATTGTGTAATATGTGTTGCAAATTTAAAGCTTGATTCAATTAAATAAAACAGTTGGCCGTTACGCAAATTTATTATCTTTGCCTAGGTATTTTGCTAGGGCAAAATAAAATATAAATGTTTTCAATAATCAGATATTTTAAGTATGGAATAGTTCTGGTGAAAAGATGAAATTTAAAACGGGTATTTTATCAAGAATTTTAAATGTTTGCTTTCGTTTTTTCATATTTGTCACATGTTTTCGCGATCGTGATTTTCAGACTTTTTTATCCTTTCTTACAAGATTTTCTAGTACAATCGAAATAAAAAGCCAACAAAAGTATGCATTTAATAATAATATGATGACTCCTGCAAAAGCAACTCTTATTTTGAAGCATTTTTTGTGAATAAAAACATGTGACCTTTAAATATTCAATGATTTCTTTCTTGTATATGGCTAAATTGAGCATGCTCCATGCACATGGTCCAAATTTGAAGCTGTAGCTTGAGAAATGTGAAAGTAGGTCACTAGATAAAAATCAAGGACAAATTTCAATTCAGAACATGTGGTCCAAATTTGAAGCCTGTAGCTTGAAAAATGTGAAAGTAGGTCACTAGGTCAATCTCAAGGTCAAAGTTCATTTCAGTACACAAAACTATGCATGTGGTAGAGAACTAGAGATGGTACCTAAAAAATCAAACTGCATCTGATATCACTTTCTGTTGAAAACTTAATACCGGAGTACCTCAATTATATAATGGTTTCACTTTCATACTTCATTTTTCTTGCTGAAAGGCAATATTTAATCCGAACAAGAGCTGTCTCCATAGGATGACACATGCCCCCGATGGCACTTTAAATGAATAGTTATGGCCGATGTTCGAGTTTAGGACCTTTGACCTATGGAGCTGGGTCTTGCGCGCGACACGTCGTCTTACTGTGTCACACATTTATGCGTAGTTATTTTAAAATCCATGCATGAATGACAAAGATATGGACCGGAGACGCCCATCAATGCACTATCATGAAAAAAGACCTTTAACATCTAAGTGTGACCTTGACCTTTGAGCTACGGACCTGGGTCTTGCGCATGACATGTCGTCTTACTGTGGTACACATTCATGCCAAGTTATTTGAAAATCCATCCATCGATGACAAAGATATGGACCGGACACGCCCATCAATGCACTATCCCTTAATGTCTAAGTGTGACCTTGACCTTTGAGATACGGACCTGGGTCTTGCGCGCGACACGTCGTCTTACTGTGGTACACATTCATGCCAAGTAATTTGAAAATCCATCCATCGATGACAAAGATATGGACCGGACACGCCCATCAATGCACTATCCCTTAATGTCTAAGTGTGACCATGACCTTTGAGCTACGGACCTGGGTCTTGCGTGCGACACATCGTCTTACTGTGGTACACATTCATGCCAAGTTATTTGAAAATCCATCCATTGATGACAAAGATATGGACCGGACACGCCCATCAATGCAATAACCTTTAATGTCTAAGTGTGACCTTGACCTTTGAGCTACGGACCTGGGTCTTGCGCGCGACACGTCGTCTTCCTGTGGTACACATTCATGCCAAGTTATTTGAAAATCCATCCATCGATGACAAAGATATGGACCGGACACGAAAAATGCGGACAGACCGACAGACCGACAGACTGACAGACCGACAGACCGACAGACAGACGGTTCAAAAACTATATGCCTCCCTTCGGGGGCATAAAAAATTGGTCCTACTTGGAAAAGTGAAGCCAGTGACAGATAACTCTGTTAGGACTATTTAGTTATGTGAACAAAGTATGCATAGATTCGGATGTGTTTCCAAATAATATAGTTTACTTCAAGGTCTATGAACATTCATTCAAACAGAAAAATTGAGAATTATCTTTCATTTTCAAACGAATTTATTCAAAGACAATTTATTTTATTTATTACTGCCGATAATTAACAGGTGTGGTATGATCATATGAAAGAAAATATTATTCGTGAGAAAAAATATAAACGGACTATATGAATTTTACAACATCGAATCCCTGAACATTTTACAAAATTCGTTTGCCAAGAATAATCAAGGCCTTAAAATGTACGAGTTAAAACAGAGCGATATAAAATTGTATATTCTATTGATGGTCACACCAAACCATACCAAAAAACTGTGCCGAAAGAAATTATTTCACTTTTTATGACACGCCCCCTTGTATTTACAAATGTACCTAATTTGCATATTGACCGAGGCGTGCGGAACAGCATTTACCTTGCGGAATCTACCGTTACAGAAACTTCTGTTAATATAATGCCGACGTTCTTTAGTATAAATAAAATGGCTGTGTTAGTTAGAAAGAAATGACAATCACCTTTCTTTAACTAATCCACAAAAACAACGAAGCCGATGTCACTGTCAAAAGTTCCCGTATTTACTGCACGGTGCTATTTTAAAATATTGCTAGTGTGAGAAAAGCGATATGCGCTTCAGTTTTGCACTTGATTTGTTGATGTTGTCACTGAATATGTAGCCTTAGGTACCATCTCTACATATGGTCCAAATTTGAAGGCTGTAGCTTAAGAATTGTGAAAGTAGGTCACTAGGTCAAAATCAAGGTCAAATTTCAGTTCCGAACACAAAACTATACATGTGGTCCAAATTTGAAGCCTGTACCTACAAAAATGTGAAAGTAGGTCACTAGGTCAATGTCAAGGTCAAAGTTTATTTCTGTAAACAAATCTATGCATGTGGTCCAAATTTGAAGGCTGTAGCTACAGACATGTGAAAGTAGGTCACTAGGTCAATCTCAAGGTCAAAGTTCATTTCGTTACACAAAACTATGCACATGGTCCAAATTTGAAGGCTGTAGCTTGAGAAATGTGAAAGTAGGTCATTAGGTCAAAATCAAGGTCAAATTTCATTTCGGAACACAAAACTATGCATGTGGTCCAAATTAAATGTGAAAGTAGGTCACTAGGTCAATGTCAAGGTCAAAGTTTATTTCGGTACACAACCCTAGGCATGTGGTCCAAATTTGAAGGCTGTAGCTACAGAAATGTGAAAGTAGGTCACTAGGTCAAGATCAAGGTCAACTCATGTCAAGGTTCATCTAGCCACTCAAATACATAAGGTCCAAATTTGAATGCTGTAGGTTATGACAAGAAGATTTTTCCCTATATAAGTATATATAATTAAACCATGTGACCCCCGGGGCGAGGCCATATTACACCCTAGGGAAATAATTTGGACAATCTTGGTAGATGACCGCTAGATGATGCTACATACCAAATATCAAAGTCCTAGGCCCTGTGGTTTTGGATAAGAAGATTTTCAAAGTTTTTCCCTATATAAATCTATGTAAATTATAAAAATAAACAAAGGGCCATAACTCACTCAAATATTGTTGAATCAGTCTGATTTTCAGAGGGACACAACTAGGGTACCAATACATCATTCTGACAAAGTTTGGTCAAAATCCCCCCAGTAGTTTCTGAGAAGATGCGTGAAATTGTTAACGGATGGAAGGACGACGGACCACTGACACAGAGTGATTTGAATAGCCCACCATCTCATGATGGTGGGCTAAAAAGGTGAGTGCTTTCGAGGCATTTCATGGATTGTTGATCCTTTTGTCGTTTTTGGGAGGAAAGGGTACGTTTCAAGTGTCGGTAATTAATATTTTCATAATCTGGTAATTTATTTAAATGTTTAATACATGGCAGTACAGTTCATAAATGTTTGACAGAAGGCCAGTTTGACAAATCAGGAGACCATTTTACCCACTATCCACTTCCCACGAGTTACCCTGTTAAGTGATTTAATGCCGTTGCAGCGCAATGATTCTACACAGTGCGCATGTGTTTATCTGTAATCGGCCATTTTCCAATATGTAGAACATGCGTGTTAAACCTCTGAATTGTTTTAACTGCCATAGTTTGAAAGTTTTTTAAGGAATCTAGATAATATATCGTTGTCTAGCCTAAGTTCATGGATAGTGTAAGTTTGTGGATTCCCCATCACATATATGACATCACATTCCAGTTTTGGCGCACACTTGCCAACAGAAAATCCGGAAGTAAACACAAACTTTTGCCAACCACCAAAAAAAAAGTCAAAATAAGAGGTTTTAACAGGTAAGAACACCAATAAAAGCCCAAGCATGCAGAAATACCTTGTATTTACTAATCCCAAATTGCCCCTAACTCATAATCCCCTTAAATGCCATAGAATGATATTTCTATTTCCCAAATATCATCTCGTCTGCTTTGGTTACATTTTAACTTGACAGCCTCGTTTTGGTTTTGACAGTATCTCATGATAAACTGATGACATCATCCACGAACTTGCACGGAAATGAAAGTAGGTTAACTTACACTAGTAACAGACATGCATGTTTTGTTTTGCATATTTCTGAAAGGTTTATGGTATTTTTCATGCTTTTTGCATGTCTTTTAAAAGGATATAGTTTAAATATTTTATTGTAAGTATACATTTGTTGCGGTTTGCTAATTTCATTCAAATATAAAATGGTTGTTTCTTGTATCCACGAACTTTCACCAGAAAAGGATATACATCATTGGAAAGGAAAAATTAAACGCTTCCTATGTATCCCCTGACATCGGATTTCGACGACGCAAGGAATCATATGATTGCCAAAAATAGGAAAGGAGAATAATTAAATTGCCTACTTGTCAAGCGACAAAACAATACAAGACCTTCACTTTGTGTGTGGTTATTATCGGGAAATCTGATTTTTGCAAGTTCAATTCGGATAAAAACAGAAGTTAGCTGAAAGCACCTGCACGCACTTTACGACTTTCGTATTCGATGGTTCCCGCCAATCACGCTAAAAATCTATACAATACATTGAATTTAGTATAAATCATCACCTATTACGAAAAACAGTTATTGTTTTGCATTTTATCAACATTTTAACCGAATTCAACGATATTTAATATATTTTCAGTGAGTTATTGGTAAGTCCTATTCAAATTTGTATTTATTAAATATTATTGATTGTTTAACTTTGGGCACCTTACATTAATCGACTCTGCTCCGTGTTACTCATGTAGACCTTTGCATCCAACCATAACATTTATTAAAGGGTAAGGAAAGCCTTGACAATAAGTTAATTCTATATGAAAGCCATCATCAAGCCTTTCTTAACGCTGAAAGAATTTTTATAATCGGATCACTATTGAAAAAGATATGGCAGTTTGAAATTTAAGAAAATGGCTGATCATGGAGGCAGCCATTTAGTGTGTTTATGACGTTATTTACACACTGCTGAATTCTTTATTTAGCAAATAACCTTTTAAATGGATTAATTTTCATATGTTTCTTGAGTGTAAAGTGTAAATCATGATCAGGGATACAAATTAACACTCAGACCCTATTAGCCAACTGGGCTCCTTACAGGCAAATTCTAGGGGCCCCGCCTAAAAGTTAGGGGCCCAGCTATTATTAGCGGAAAAATATACTAACAGTGGTTTAGATCAACATACTTGATAATAAGTCTTGTAATTTGCATCCTGCCAAAATACATCAATTCTTAAATATAATTACAGAACACTCTCCAAACTCACACTGAAAAGTCCTGAAAGTTGTAATTAACCAGTGCATGACATGTTCTAAATATTGGACACAGCCTCTCAAACACAGACACACTTAAAGTTTGAATGATTTTTGCAGCACTAGAGGATTTGGGTTGTTTATGGGCATTTTGATTGAGGCTGCACGCTTATGGACATCTGAATTCTAGTATTTTGTTACATTGTCGATTTACAGGACTCGCAACCCGTCACGAAATTATTACTTGTTGCAGTCGGTGTTCTATGCAGCCGCGGTCTGTTAACAGACCATTTTTCATTAAAAGTCCTCATTGGCCTTTAGGTCTTTTAATAATCCTGATAATATTTCCTTTTGTCGCCGCGACCGGTCGTTCTAAGCTCTTTAACAACCTTCAACTAGAAAATGCTTTTGTAAAAAAGCGCATGTCTCCCCCAATGCAAAGTCCTATAGGCAAGAAGTCAATAGGGGTCAGGAGCGAAAGTCATAGAGACACTGATGGTTGGCTGCAATAGGGATCATCTACTTGGCATGTCCAATCATCCCGCTAAATTTCAACACTCTCTGCCTAGTGGTTCTCAAGTCACTGTTCAGGCTTCTGTGACCTTGACCTTTGATCAAGTGACCTCAAAATAAATAGGGGTCATCTACTCTGCATGTCCAATCATCCTATTAAGTTTCAACATTGTAGGTCAAGTGGTCCTCAAGTTATTTCCAAAAAATGATTTTACATGAACAGGCCACTGTGACCTTGAACTTTAACAGACTGACCCCAAAATCAATAGGGGTCATCTACTCTGCATGTTCAATCATCCTATGAAGTTTCAACATTCTGGGTCAAGTGGTTCTCAAGTTATTGATCAGAACTGGTTATCAAAGTTCAGGCCCCTGTGACCTTGACCTTTAACGGAGTGACCCCAAAAACAATAGGGGTCATTTACTCTGCATGAACAATCATCCTAAAATGCACATTAGTGACACACACACATCAGTTTCAATATAAAGTTTATTAGAATTACATTTGAGCAGATTGCTTATTGATCCGTTTAATGTTCAACGCTTACAATTTTCTAAATCGGCCTTTGGTTTACAGAAAAAATAAATCTTCCCCCTTCTAGCCTTTCCGGGTACCACTCGTCGGCATAACATATTCCTAATGCACACCTCAACACCACTTCCTTCGAAAAAAAAAAATGTACCAAACTTAAAAGAATAAGTCAGTAACGGTTTCTAAGTGAAAGCTTGTGGGAAGCAATAGTTGGTTAGCAACAAGGTAAGTGCACTGAATAATCCGCGTTATCTTATTGGTCAATATCATAGATAACATTTAGTTTGATTGATAGCCCGGATCCATCTATTAGCATGAGCAATGTAAGTACATGTATTAAAGAATGGCTTTAACATTCTTAATTTATTCTGCAAGGGAGTCATCTAAATTAGATCGTGATATTTTTATTGTATGGTATAGGTTTTTAAAAAGCATGACACGACCAGTAACAACAAAGATGGCCGTGTCTGCAGACGAACATCTGAACTATTTCCATGCTTCTAAGTGATTAAATGAGAGTGTCACTGACGTACCAGTTTTGGGATTAAATGAAAGATGTATAAAATGGTATGTTGATATCATTTTACTTTCCATTTTTATTTGATTAAGTCATGAAATGTGGACACGTGTAGAACTTTGTTTATTCCACCAAAATACCACGGATCACCACTTGACATGCCCGGGATATGCAAATTAACTGGAAATACCGACATCGTCGAAAACATATGTCCGTCAAAAACCTAAGTCGTGGGGACATGTATTGCTTTATTTTATCCATCGCTGTATGTTAACATAATTCTCGCCCAACGCGTTCCGTTGGGTATTACATAAGCAAAGAAGAAAACTTTGCCAACACATTTTTGACCTTTTCTGGTTTGTACTCGGAGGGGGATATCGACCAGTCAAAAAAATATACTGATATTCAAATCTTGTCTAATCTTGAGTACAGTCGAATAGTCGGTTCCTGAAGGCTATATTTGTTATTGAGCTTCAGATATAGAATTTTTAAAACACATTTTTGCACAGGAAGAAAGGAAAACCCTTTTGCTTTTTAAATCACCATATTTGGTTTGAAAATGCAAAGTAAATAATTATACTGTAGGAGCAACAGTGGTGTCACCACTTTGGTCAGTTACGGATCATTTTGGTCTATCTCCAATTCTAGAATAAAACTAAAAAAAAAGATTCGCTCTCGTTTCTAGATGTAAATATATCCAAGGGAGAGAATTTATGTGTCGAAACTAACATATATGTGAAAGAAACTAATAACCACCAATATTGGGACTATACATCATGTCATCCCAAACAATGTAAGAACGGTATTCTGTATAGTCAAGCAAAACGCTATAGACGTATAATATCAGATGATGACAAGTTCAAACATTCATTATCACAGCTTCGTGAATTCTTCGTTGACAGAGGTTACCCACATGATGTGTTAGACCGTGCCTTCCAAAAAGTAGTCAATATATCTCAGCAAGAAGCTTTACAGACTCAAGTTGGGGACAAAAATAGTGTAATTCCTTTTACTATTGTGTATGATCCAGCGCTTCCACGTATTGGTAACACTATTAATAAATACTGGAGTATTTTGAACCTATCAAAAAGCTTTACAACTAAATCCGTTTATGAGAAACTGTAAACCTGTTGTTGCCTATAGACGTCCGAAAATTTACAAGACTATTTGATAAGTTCAGAGTTCAATAAGCAAAGTGATAAACTTTATCTCTCACAGAGATGTAATGGTAGCTGATGTTCGCATTGTACCAATATCGAAACAGGTTCAGAATTTACCAGTCAAATGACTGGTCAAGCATACAGTTTACATCATAACGTAAACTGTAAAAGTAACTGTGTAATTTATTTGATTACTGCAAAAAATGTGACAAACAGTAGGTGGGACAAACTAAGCAACCTGTATCAAAACGCATGAACAGTCACCGATTTGATATTAATAGTTTTACTGACCCTACTTTTTCCTCAATGGTTGCATCACATTTCAATTTACGAGATCATTGCTTAAAGGACTTTTCTTTTATGCCTATTGATGTTGTAAGAAATGACATTGATCGTCTCTGCAAAGAAACAGTGTGGATACATAAACTGAAAACGCTCTATCCAGATGGTTTAAATTCTAAAGCTTTATTTGATATTAATTGACCAATTAACTAATTGTATTGATCTACATATATAGATATGTAATGCCGAGTATATCGTTGTTTTTTCCTATTTCTGTTTTTTATATACATAAGTATAGGAAATTTTGTATAAACACTATCCGACAATTTACTTGGTATGTTTGTTAAATCCGTTTAAAGGAACGTTATTTTTAATTTATTTAACATTGTAAATAATGTAGATCTAAACTTTGTATACATTTTACCGCGTTTTTACGCGACGTTGTTTAACGACGTCACGTCCGTTGTTTTTATTGTTATTCTTCCCTGAGGAAGGCTTAACGCCGAAACGTTGGAAGTTAATAATTATCTATGAACAAACGCTACACGTGTTGTTGTTGATTTTTCTTATTTGAGAATAAAACTAAAACACACCGGGATGCCTGTGAAATAATAGTTGTTTTCTCTCATCGGACCAAATCATGGCAAGCTGGAAAGTTAAAAATATTTTCTTGTTTAAAAATAATTTCTCGATTGTGTTGTGTCTCTGATGAGTGAGTTCCGGATCACATGCATTGACAAAATACAAATTTTCTTCACATTCCAGCGATCTGCAAAACTTATATTTTGGTAAGTTATTTCCCTTATTGAAGCAAATATTCCTGCTTAGAACTAAATGATTATCTTTGTTATGGATAACTGTAAACAGTGCTGTGATCGGAACCTCTGTACACTGTATCCTGTTTTTAGGGGTGACTATTGAGGCCAATTTTGACTATTGCAATACTATTGATATTGCTGAAAAACTATTGCGATACTATTCTATTGCAGGTTACTATTGCGATACTATTGCAATAGTTATCGACCACCATGTTTTATACAGTAAAACTACCAAATGACATAATTTGTTACAGTGTGTAAGACACGGCACTGTTTATAATTGCTGTTAATACACATTGAGATGATTGTATAACTGAAATGGACAGAAATAAATCTAAAATTAAATATGTTTAACATTTTTTCTATTTCTTGCCTTCCTTGGTTTTGAAACAATAAGTAAAACAATAAACCTATGCAAAGTATACTCAAACGAATCGGCCATTTTGTTGCGAATGTCAACATGGTTAATAACCCAAAGCATCGAAAAAGACGAAAATTGAAGGATCGGACTAAGGTGTACCAGCACTAAATGAAGGGCCCTACCGGACAGTTTGCTATATCATACAAGTAGCCTACTTTCTCCATGTCCATAGTACATTTTCTCATTTAAGATTAACAGGTTATTTAAATATATTTAATCAAAGTTTCTAAGAAACTAAAGTTATTAATTATCTCCCAGACTTCCCAGTCCTTTGTGGTAGTTTAATTCCGTGAGGGTAATTATTGTAATGGAGACGAAAGCATTTTCCGAGGCGCAAATGAAAGCTGGCTCTGTTTCTTGGTTTATAAATTATAAATTATTTCTGTATTTACAAAAATTTTAAAACTATCGAAACTATCGATTGTTGAAGGAACTATCGGCGATTTTTATTGGATCGTGATTTTTCTATCGATGCATACTATCGGGACACTCAGTATCGCAATGCATCGATATTTCGATGTATCGTTACACCCCTACCTGTTTTCTCATATTCTCGGGGGCCTAAGGGGTTGTTTTTATTCCCAGTAACAGAATAACTGTTACGCGCATATAGCCAATCTGCGCATTTGGTAAATCGCGCAGCGCAAATAACTAATTTGTTATCTGCGCAACGATTTGTAAATCGGGCAACCTTATAAGTTATATATTTCTTATATGCGCAGGGTAACTGTCTTGCGCGTTTGGTAAATGAGTCTGCGCTTTTAACATATGGATGATATCTCTCGATAAAATTGAATATCATTAGAGGGTTAGACTTGTAGGCCTACATAAAACTGTTTAATTTTAAAACTGACGGTAATCATGCACGCGTAAAGGTGTGAATTGACTGTGCTTAATTTGTAAAGAACAAGAAAAACATATTTTTAAAGTAAATGAGCGTATTTATGCAGTAATTTCAATGAGATGCTCACGTCCCTGGTAGTTTATGGACTAAAAATTTCTGCTGACGACGGTATTAAGAGTCATTTGTCATATGTGTTAAAAAAACTTTAAAATGATACAAAATATCCAAAGTATATTTAATAACACAAGTTTTTTTTATTTATTTATTTTTTATTTTTTATAACTTTTAAACGCCGTAGCCTTTGCGGGATTTCGATCCAGCGCTAATATCAAATCCTGAAATGACACCGATATTTCAATTATATATTGATCATTTCTTACAGATCGTATTGATATTTTTTAATGTTTTGTAGTACAAAAGAGTAATTTTCGCCAGAACGTGAACAAATTTTTGTTGCTAACTTTTACATTGTTTAACAATTACAGACTGATATTGCAAATCTTGGTTTTAAAAATGTGTCATAAATTTATTTCAACATCAATAAATTCATGGGAGTCGGTCTCCAGGTTTCAATATCTGCAGTATGATACAGTATGCAATAAAACTCAAACATGCGTGAAGGTGTGATTTCCTTTGGATAGCCACATCGTCCTCTCTATTCTTTTTATAACTAAAGTATTTTTACTTCATTCGATCACACGCAGTCATTTTATACCAGATATAGGACATAAAGGAGACTTACATAAAAGACTGAATTGCCACACACTTACCACAATTCACCATATCGCTTTTTTTCATCATTGAAAAAGCGCAACTTTTTTTTTACCAACGTGAGCATATCTCTTGACATGGCCAAGATTAAAAATAAAACAAAAATAAGCAGAATTAAAAGACGATTCTTACAGATCTTTAATTCTTATATCATTTTTTAATGTTTTATAGTGAGACAGATAGAACTAATAAGTTTCGTCAAAATGTGAACGAAATTTTACATTTTGTAGGTGCGCAAGATGTGTGTCCTGCATTAACAGAATTTTGAAAATTACTCCAATAACCTGAATATCTTTTATAAACCATTTTAACTTTTACTTCGTTTTTCGATTAAAACGCCAGTTCGATCCTCGGGCGGGGCGTATGTTCTCCGTGACTATGTGATAAACGACATTGTGTCTGAAATCATTAGTCCTCCACCTCTGATTCATGTGGGAAAGTTGGCAGTTACTTGCAGAGAACAGGTTTGTACTGGTACAGAATCCAGGAACACTGGTTAGGTTAACTGTCCGCCGTTACATGACTGAAATACTGTTGAAAAATGGCGTTAAACCCAAAACAAACAAATACAGGGCTCACACTGGCCTCCAAAAAATAATAGCCAACTTTTTAACCTATGAAAAATTAATAGCCAAAATTGATGCGGATTTTTGCGTGCAATTTTTATAAAAATGAAAATGATAAATTTCAACATATATATCTTCTTAATTACTTTAAAAAGTAGCAGGCCCCAACAGGGGGTGTGGGAATCGGGGATTCAGGGAAATTACCTCCTAATATTGGTGGTGGGGTCCCACTATAACAGTTTAAAATGCTATATTCTGATGGATTTTGAAGGCATTTACAGGACACATAGTTTGTGTAAGGCAGTTGAAATTGTTGATATTGACTGACATTATGGACTGGGCTATGGCTCAATTAGCCCCATTCATGCACACACAATGACACAGTTGCACACAGTGGAAAGTTTACCAAGTCTTTGAGTATCATTCATGTTTATACTATTTCTTTATACAAAAGTGTTTTCATGATTCTTTTGACCATAACTGCACTTAAATTGCTCGAAAAGTACAAAACAATCAAGTCGCGAAAATACGTGATATTTGGCATCTATGCACACTATTGAATTACAGCTTTTTGTCCACGAGTTTTTGATGCTTTATTCAATAAATATACTAATTTTTAAGTGTTTTAGAATGTTTTTACTTACGCTAATTACAGTATGCAAGCACATTTATATGTTGATTTTTTTAGTTTGCCCGTATCGGCCATGTTTCTACAAATAGAAACAGGACTGGGTTTTCCGATATTTTTTTTAATTAATGTGCAAAACAAAAAACATTTATTATACCAGAATTGTCTTGGTAAAAAAAATAGACTATTAAAAATATCTGGCCTGTAATATTTCAACAAATTCGCGTTCTTTACAAATTCTGAAAATTCGAGAAAAAAAAATATTTTTTTCGCTTCGAACAATTTCATTTTAGATTAAAAACACATATAGATCTAACCTAGATCCTGATTAAAGACATTTTGAAAACGGTCGACAGTTAGGTCAGTTTATAATATGTTTTTAAAGATAATTAAATTAGCGGTAACTATAGTTGGCAATTTAATTTTCCATCAGGAAACTGCCCGTACAAATTGGTTTAATTGTCGTCTGCCGAATATAGAGTTGAAGAAAATTTGCGCTAGCGTTTTAAAATGTTCCAAAAAAGTAGCCTGCCAGTTCAATCTGATTGACAGCTAGATAAGTAAGATTAACTTTCGGTTTAATTGTCGTCTGCATCATACCGCCTTGGGCAATGTTATCGGCATAGTTGACACGTGTTTGGAATACACGAGGTAATAAACAGTCCGCTCTATTGATTTTCTACACTAGCAGACCGCGGGTTACTGTCTCACTTAGCATAATTATTTATGTAGCTATTAAATAAAATAATCGCCAGTTCCTGTCGCCAAAATGAAAAAATATTCGCCATTTAAATAAAATAATCGCAAATGGCGATAATGGCGACTGTCAGCGTGAGCCCTGAAATACAATCTAAAAATGTAGCTTTTGAAAACCTGAATATAATGTTTCATAATTTATAGCAAAACCATGTTTTAACACTCTTTATATACTCTGGCGTTCATATGTCGTACAAAAAAAAATCACTCAGGATGCGCCCTTATGATATTATTACGCCCGACGTATAACCGCCCGCATAAATAGTGATATTAATGCAGACACACATCTTGCACAGATAAAAAATGTAATATTTCGTTCTCGTTATGACAGAAATCACTCTTTTTCTATTTATTTTTTACAGTATTCATTTGAAAGTTACATAAATAGTATGTTTTATGAATGAAATATATTTGAAATACAGTGTAATTTCAAACTTTACTATTAGCGCAGAACTGACCTCCCACGCAAGTTACAGGTGTAACATTATAGATCAATTTAGATTTGTAAAAAAAACGATAGTTTTAGTCTGTAATCGTAAATCAAAGTAAAAATTAATATGATTTATAAAAGATATCTAAGTTATCAGAATAATTTCCAGATTTATTATTAGTGCAGACACACATCTTGCGCAGATAAAAAATGTAATATTTCGTTCTCGTTATGACAGAAATCACTCTTTTTCTATTCATTTTTTACAGTATTCATTTGAAAGTTACATATATAGTATGTTTTATGAATGAAATATATTTGAAATACAGTGTAATTTCAAACTTTGCTATTAGCGCAGGACCGACCTCCCACGCAAGTTACAGGTGTAACATTATAGATCCATTTAGATTTGTAAAAAAAATACTATAGTTTAAGTCTGTAATCGTAAATCAAAGTAAAAATTAATATGATTTATAAAAGATATTCAAGTTATCAGAGTAATTTCCAGATTTATTATTAGCGCACACACACATCTTGCGCAGATAAAAAATGTAATATTTCGTTCTCGTTATGACAGAAATCACTCTTTTTCTAATCATTCTTTTACAGTATTCATGGTATGTTTTTTGAATGAACTGTATTTGAAATACAGTGTATATTTTCAAACTTTGAAATATGATTTATAAAAGATATTCAAGTTATCAAAGTAATTTCCAGATTTTCATTTAGCGATGGGCACCGAACACATATCTTGTGCAGCTACAAAATATAAAATTTCGTTTACGTTTTGATGAAAATTAGGCCTACTCTTTATTCAATCGATTTTGTACTATAATAATAATAATAATAATATAGATAAGATCTGTAAGAATTTTCTTTTAATTCTGTGACTTTTTTATTTCATCTTTTATCTTAGACATGTTGAGAGATATGCTCCCGTTGGTAAAAAGAATAATATTGTGAAATTTCAAGATATTTCAATATAATAAAAACGATATTTCGCTAAGTGTGTGCTCAGGTGAAGTAGAAAATTATAAAAATAGCCTAAAACATACCAGAGGACGACGTGTGCAAGCTGGAGGAAATCACACCTTCACGCATGTTTGGGTTTTATTGCATCTTGTATAAGATCGGAGGTATTGAAACCTGGTGACCGACTGTCGTGAATTTACTGATGTAGAAACAATTTTATGACACATAATTTAAGTACCAAGATATTCAGCATTTGACATCTATATTTATTAATAAATTGACCAACTGCATGATTTATCAAACACGAAATGCAAATTTCTGATATATAAAGTTACATTTGTTATTTGCGCTGCGCATTTGGTAAATAGCGCAGGTTAAATATTATCCTGCGCAACGATTGGTAAATCGTTGCGCATATAACCAACGCACAAAAATTTGTTATATGCGCTGCGCGTTTGGTAAATAGCGTAGATTGGTTATTTGCGCTCAACATAACCATTACATATTTTAAAACAAGATTTGGGTGTTATTTTGTAGAAAATTCACTTGTCTTTCAGATGGAGTCATAAAATGTTACAGAAATTATCCCATTTAATTATTTTGTTACTTTATTTGATACCACCCTCACCCGCAGAAATGGACCAAGAGTTTCTCATATTCCCGTGGATTTAGATTTGACATTTCATCACAAATAAGTTGTAGAATTTAAAACATTAAAATTACCATTGTGTAATAAAAAGATATATTCTGTAGTAAATACATCAAGAAATATGACAATTAATTGCATAATCAATAATTTATGGCAAATTTGCTAACACCACCAGAAAAAAATAAGGATTTTTTTGAAAATTGAGTAAAATGCTGATAGTTTAGTCAATATGCGTTCAAATCACTTGAGATTTTCAGTGTGTCAGTTTTGAACAATTCCTGTCTAGATAATAACAAACATTAAATTATTTGACAACTTTATGGCAAAAAACGAGAATATGAGAAACAATGAGAATACGAGAAACAGGGATCTGTACAATTAATTGGACTATCTTTTAGGCAGCGTTCGACACTAACGGTGTCCCGGGATCCCGAGGACACCAAAAATCCGCAAGGGATCCTAAAGTTCACAATTTCGGTGTTCCGTCGGGACTCTTGATTTTCAGATAAAATATGATTCAAAAAAAAAATGAAATTCCCCAGTCTTGTTCGCTCAAACATCGGTCTTTTGCTAAGCCAAGGCGTTCAGTTGACCCGAGGTCCCGCGAAAATCGAGAAAAACTTGTATTTGACCCGCATAAACTACGGCACGTGCATCGGCTTGACTCGCGGAAATTTACTTAGATGCATTCCAAGTTCGATAGTTCTGCCCCCTGTCAATCAAAATCCCGGTGAATTTAAATATTGTTCGCCGGCACAAGCGGAAATATGGCAGTAGGCGGAGCGTCGTATGTTAATTAGCTACTGACAGACTGATGTCAGTCACGCCACGCGCCAAATGACACGTGATTATCTCGCGGTTTGTATTTAGTACAATATGCCTTGTCATTATCAAAGGTGTTTATTGATCAATGTTTACAAGTTAATTGATAAACAATGCAGCCTTAGATTATCGTGTTTGTACTATTATTTTGTGTGCTCGATACGATTACATGAGCCGGTCGGCCATTACGGTCTAAGCAAATTTATTATCATTGCCGAGGCTTTGTTTTGGCAAAACAAATTAAATAAGCAGAAATTATACGTGGTATGATGAGAAAATAAAGTTAAAACAGTTATCTTTTCAAGAACTTTAACTGTTACTTTTGTTTTTCGTATTTGTCACTCGTTTTCTAGACCGCCATTTTCGAACATTTTTATCATTTCTTATAAGATTTTTCTAGTACAAACTAAAATAAAAAGCCAATAAAACGTCTGCATTTACGAAAAATATGATCACTGTTGCCAAAGCAGCTCTTATTTAGAAGAATTTGCTGATAATAAAAGCATGCAAACACTAAACCCCACCCACTTTTAGGCAATGTGCAAAATAAAACAACTCAAATATGAAATGTTTAAGAAAATCTGTTATGACTAATGTACTAGTTTTAGATAAAGTCTGTGGGAGTTGCATTAATATGGCCTAAAAAAATCTTTGTATCTGGTAACATGCTCAAAAAATTACGGTAGGTAGGTCGGAACATTTTTTTTTAATTTTTTTTTTATTTAAGGGAGACTTTTCAGAATTTTTTTTTTATGTCAAAAAATGATTACAAATAAGGGGGTTATAAGGGGGAATGAACTAGGCGGCACGCATTTAGACGAACTAAAACAAATGGCAGAGGAGTGCGATGGTAGTGAAGATGAGGGGGAAGAGGACTTGGACAGAAATGACATTATTCTTTTACAGCAAAAGTCATACAAGCTATTGTTGTCATTGATGTAAAATGGAAATAAAGTGGAAATGAAATACATGTAGTACTGTAAACTAAATGGCAGTGGCTAGGGTTACGGTACCATAATCCTAGCCTCCGATTCTAGGATTATGGAAGTTCCGTATTTCTAGACAACACTATGGGGCTGGGCTAGGATTACGGAAGTATTTAAGAGGCATCAAATATATGTTAGGACATGAATAAATGATGTTGTAAACTTACTTATTTCACTTAAAATTGCGACTTTTCATGCCTGTCGTATTATTTCGTGTTATCGATCCGCCATCTGGGGTAAGTAAAAGAAGAAAGAGAAAAGAAAAAAATAAAGAAGAACGATTAAAAATGAAAGAAAAAAATGCAAAATCATGACTATGAAATAATAACGTACTTTAAATAGAATCAAAATCACAACAATGTTTTGTTGGGTTTTTTTTTTTTAAAAAAACACGATTATTTTTTATAGAAATTGATAAGAAAAAGAATTGGGCCATGAACTGAGCGCCTCCTCGTGATGTGGCCCGGATATAGTTGGACAATTATGTAAACATTGAAACATTACTATTTTCATTTAGAAGATTTTAACTTTCATCATTCATAATCATTCATCAACAGTGCATAAATAATTGTCCACCTAAATTTTGCTAACTCAAAATGGCGGATCAATAACATGAAATAATATGACAGACATGAAAAATCGCTATTTCAAGTGAAACAAGTAAGTTTCCAACATCATTTCTGTTTTCCTAACGTAGAGTCAGTGTACCCGGTTTCGCACACATTTCCTAAGAATACCTTCCTGTCTAGCTAAAAATGATTAAATTTGAATTTACCTCTATATGTTTTAATAAACACACTTATTTCGGTTTGAAACACGCTACTTTCACTTCCCACTACAATGACGTCATACCTCTAAGTGTACTTGATTCGGATAACATATTTTGACCAGTTGTTGCATTTAAGTGTACCCGGTTTCGCACACCCTGCTATTTATAGAACTCGGTGATAACAATGCAGTTACTCAACAGAAAAATATTAATTAACTTTTTAACCATTTATATAATTCAATTTAAACATGTATTTTCCAATAAAACATCTGAAAGTGAAATTTAAAAGCAGTTATGAAAGTGAAAGCTAGGTACCAAACCCTGTTTTTACTTCTAAAAGCAGAAAAGGCTAAAACAACTGAATACATGAAACAAAAATAAAACAATAGAAGCTGTTGAATCACAAAAGACCCCCACAAGTCTAATTATTCGATTAAGTTCTCTGTTTTAATAAAAACGTAAAGCAAACAATCAAGTTGAAGGCATTTTGCTGGTTGGGAGAACTTCAATAACTGTTGAAATATTTTTCATTTAGGTAAAGTAGTAGGTAAATACTTACCTGTATGATAGAATAGTGATTTTTCAATTTATTTTGCACCTTGTTGTTGTTTGCATAGTCATTTTTTTCATGAAACTTAATATTTTTCAGCTGACCTACTGGTCTCCATTGGTATTGTTATTGTTTTCGTCTGCACTTACCAGAACGAGGCTTCAGTGGGGAAAGACCCCTTGTGTCAAATAATGTAGGGAATAACTCAGTTTCGTGAAACAATAACAAAGAATTGTTAAATTTTCTGTTTTATTCTCACAAAGTACATGAATTTACTGGGTGTGCGAAACCGCGTACAGTGCGAAACCGGGTACACTGACTCTATACATTTGATTTCTCTTAAATACTTTTGTAATCGAAGCCTATTCTCATAGGGTTGTCTAGGAATACGGAACTTCCGTAATCCTAGAATCGGAGGCTAGGATTACGGTACCGTAACCCTAGCCACTGCCCTGATTTCCCAGCAGGATTTCCTTCAGGATACCTGGCAAAAAAGTTAGTGTCGAATGCTGTTAGGCAGCACCAAATTTCATATTATGATGCTAAAATCAGATTTTCTTAAAAGACGTATCATTGCACATGCGCTAGAAGGAACCTTTTGGTCAGCTAAATCTTATTAGGTAAAAAATTTGATTATCCTGTACCCAGATGTCATACGTTTTCGCGGTATGTGTAGCGAAGGTCACGGAAGATTTTTTGTTTTAAACAAACTGGAAATGAGCGCTGCTACTGACAATAACAAAAAAAAAACCTGCAACATTTCATAAGTGCTATTTAATCTGGGTTACGGTCTTATGTCATACAAATGGAACAAAATAGTTACCATAATGCAAGAAATGTTGGTATGAGTTTTCAAGCGTCTAATTGTATACGGAGGCAGGTATGAGGAAACTAACTGTTATTTATCGTAATCTGGTTCCCTGTCCAATATTGGTTCCCATTCAAGTACTTTTTTGAAGTTCGCAGGAGACCAGTCTATTATTTATCGCTACTAGATACCGGAAAGGGCCCTTTTCGCAAAAAGGACTTAACATGATCGGAAAGGGCCTGCCATATGTTTATTACTGGAATTTATTTAATTATTTCTTCATATTTCATTATGACATAATAAAAGAAAATAAATTACAAAAAAAGTTATCAATTTGTTATTTTTAAATGAATTATAGACAAAACTAACATCAATTTCAACAAAAAGATATATATGGGGAGTTCCATGAGAAAACCCGTATTAGTAACAAAAAAATCAAAATTGATATAATAACATATTCATAAAGAACATTCTTTTATCTTTCAAAACCGAAAATTTGAAGTGATTATCTTCACTATCTTAAGAGCTACAATGTTTTAAAGTTAGTCACCGAGGGTATTTTGAGACGTGACGTTAAGAACGTCATGAAAGCAGTATGACGTCGTTGTGTATGGCGTGTATTTTTCAAGTCATTAATGGAACAAATTATGCGTAACACTTACTTAACATCATGCATTTGAATATTTAGGAACAGTTTAAAGCGATTTTACTGAAAAATAACTTAACCGTATATTTTTAGTTTCATCATGAGCCTTTTATCTATATACCTCTATATTTTCATGACGCATGGGTGCTTCGGAATTTCCGTTGCCATAACAACAGAAACAACATTTATATGAAAAATATGGTAGAATTTGATTGGTCTTAGATGACACAATTACAATATATTAGTTTCTAGTTTCTGGGGCAACATAAGAAAAACAGCCATTTTTCAGTATTTTACACTATTAATTATACAATAGTTACATCATGTCACTAATACAGGTTTTCTAATGGAATGGCCCATATATATCGGCGGGGGGGGGGGAATTTAGTATAAGAGTGCGATATATACGCGCCTGTAATATAACCGAACCTCACCGAGAAAAGTAGTACTTTATATTAAAGTGTGTATTATATATATAAATGAAAATATTCTATGAGAAAGCTGTAAACATTTTTCAATTATAAAATAATTATAACTGTAACAGTTCTGTTATATTTACATGGATAATATGTGAGGTATTTGTTTTAAGCGGTTAGGAGAATTGATTAATTCTGCACGTGAATAACGAGGATTTCGTGTTTGTCTTTTCACAACTGAAAGGAATGTCATTCATAAAATAGAGCAAAAATGTAAATAACATACATTTGCTTAACTAATGCTTTACATAGAACACTGACGGATTTAATACTTAAAAATGTGTACGAAGATGCGAGTTACGGATAAATATGTACATGTAAGTGACATCTTTTGAACATAAATATTTCAGTTGTAAGGCAGTAGAATAGTTACATGTATACCTATGTTACTGAGTTAGAAATATGAAATTACTTAATATTGATGATACTCGAAGAATATAGAAATGTAAAAAAAAGTAGAAAGGAGGCGTTGGGATTATCTCTTGAACTGTTTCATAATAACGTCAAGGAGTTTTACTAAATGTTTTAAGACTAGAGCGTTCTTCGATCCTAATAGCGATTTCAGAGTAAGGTCGCGTCTTTGGGAAAATGCTGAGTTTTGCATGAAAATTTCTCTTTGTCTTTCGAAAAAAATACAATGAAATAAATAATGTCGCTCAGTGCCGGTTTGATTCGAGTTACACAGTGTACACTTTCTTTCATTAAACGGGATACCATCGTACCGCCCAACTTCTACTAGGAGTTTATGATTTGCAGTTCTAAATCTAAATAAGGTTATACATTCTTTTATGTCTAACAATTTGAAATAATCTTCAAGACAATGATCTTCTTTAAAACTATTATAAATTAGACCTTTATTCGACTGGGGAAGCTGTGCAATGCCACGACTGTTTATATTGGTCTATTAATGTTTGTTTTATTTGTTTATGGATGATTCCATAATTTATTTGGGCCTGGTTCTGCCAGAGATCTGGTCGACCTACAGAGTTCAAAATGTCTTTTATCTTAGAAATCCATTTAAATTCATGATTAGGATCGTTGACCATATATTTGTAAATTTCCAACGATATTTTATTTTGTTTCCCAGTAATAAGACGATTCCAAAATGATATCATTCGGGATTTAACTATGATAGATATTGGATATCGGCCAAGTTCACCCATTAGCATGTAGAGGGGGTCGATTTTCGAGCTTTAGTAATTTTACGTAATAAATCATTATGCACTTTTTCTAATATTTCCAGATTTTCGTATCCAAATATTTCTGATCCGTAAGTCAGTATAGGTAGAACTGTGTGGTCAAATAATTTGATAATAAGGTCTAAAGGTAGATCTGAATTGTTCGATTTAGTAAATTATAGATACATTGCCTTAGTTGCTTGCTGCACTACGTGTTTTCTAGCTTTAAGAAAAGAACCATTACTGGAGAATGTTACCCCTAGATAGTGGTAAGTGTCAGAAATCTCAATAGTTTCCTCACCTAAGTAGAAACTGAAATTTCTCAATTGTCGAGCCCCAAATATAACTATTTTAGTCTTGTTTAAATTTACCTTTAAATGCCAATTAGTGCAGTAATTATTGAAACTATTCAAGCAGTTTTGAAGGTCAGATGATGAGTTCGAGATTAAAATAGTATCATCTGCATAGAGTAGAACAAGGAGTTTAAGCCATAATGTTAGATCTTGGGAATCAAGTAGCTCTACTCCAACAGATCCACTATTCTGTAAGTAAGTTTGAAGGTCGTTTAAGTACATGGAAATTAGGACAGGGGACAAATTTTCACCCTGTCTTACCCCAATTTCGGAATGAACGAGTCTGAGAAAGATCCCATTATATGAGATACGTGATTTTATATTTTTGTACATGTTATTAATAACTTCAAAGAATTTTCCATCTATAGAATTTTGTAACAATTTATGCCAGAGACCGACTCGCCATAACCTTATCAAATGCTTAAGAAAAATCTACAAAGCACAAAAAAGTTTTTGCTTTTTCTTTTTAAGTATTTCAATTAGAGAATACAAGGTAAATATATTGTCCGACACGAGTACGTGCTTGATTTCATATATAAATATTATTGCCTCAAGATATTTTGTTAACCTGTTGTTTAATATAGATGTGAATAACTTTCCTAAACAGCTTAAAATTGTAATTGGGCGATAATTGTTTGGGTGCATTTGTCTGACCTTTATTTTTAAAGACTGGAATTATTGTTCCTTCTAGCCATGCATTTGGATGAAGCTGTGTCTAGCACACAGTTTAAAAACAGCTTAACGTAGATAGGTAACAGAATATCTTTCGTACACTTAATAATTCTTTCTAATATTGTCTGAGGACTTGATGCTTTACCATTACTCAGATTTTTAATACATTTCACTATTTCTGCCTCAGTTATTTGGGAATTTAAGTAAATATTTTGAGTTCTCGAAGGCGTTATGTTTTCATTAAAATTATTTTGCTCAAGAATCGTGTTAGTATTTACATTTTTAGCTCGACTATTCGAAGAATAGTCTAGCTATTCTACTCACCCTGGCGTCGGCGTCGGCGACGGCGTCGGCGTCACACCTTGGTTAAGTTTTTGCATGCAAGTAACATACAGCATCATTTAAAGGCATATAGCTTTGAAACTTATTTTTTCTTTTTCTAGATCAATTACCTACCTCACTGGGTCAAGTCCCATAACTCTGACTGTATTTTGGCCAAATTATGCCCCTTTTGGACTTAGAAAATTCTGGTTAAAGTTTTACATGCAAGTTTACTATTGTCTCCAAAACTTAATGTCAGATATTGATTATTGAAACTTCACATGTGTCTTCGGGTTATAAAACTAGTTTGATAGCACCAAGTCCCTAACTCTGACCTTCATTTTGGCTAAAGTAATGCCCCTTTTTGTTTAGAAATTCTGGTTAAATTTTGCGTGTCAGTAACATACAGCTATTACTAAAAGGCATATAATTTGAAACTTATTTTTTCTTTATTCTTAGATCAATTACTACCTCACTGGTCAAGTACCCATAACTCTGACATGTAATTTATGGCCAAATTTGCCCCCATTTTGGACTTAGAAAATCCTGTTAAAGTTTACATGCAAGTAACTATCTCCAAAATCCTACTACAGATATTAAAATTGAAAGACTTCACATTTGTCTTCGTGTTATAAAACTAGTTGATAGCACCAAGTCCTATAACTCTGACATGTATTTTGGCAATTAATGCCCCCTTTTGGACTTGAAAATCCTGGTTAAAGTTTTGCGTGCAAGTACATACAGCTATTACCAAAAGGCATATAGCTTTGAAACTTATTTATTCTTTTTTCTAGGTCAATTACCAACCTCACTGGTCAAGTTCCATAACTCTTAAAATGTATTTTGAGCAAATTATGCCCCCTTTTTGGACTTAGAAAATTCTGGTTAAAGTTTTACATGCAAGTTTACTAATCTCCAAAACTAATGCAGATATTGAATTGAAACTTAATTATGTTTCTTTGGGGTTATAAAACTAGTTGATAGCACCAAGTCCCATAACTCTGATATGTATTTTGGTCAAATTATGTCCCCTTTCGAACTTAAAACCCTTTTGATATTTAACATTTTGGGTAATAATTTCCTGCTTCTGTGACAATATTTCGAATAGTCGAGCTTTGCTGTCTTACGGACAGCTCTTGTTAAAATGGTCATAAAATTCGGTAATGTTAGGAGACTGACTTATTTTTGGTGGCTGCTAGCTGCCACCAGTGTCAAAAAGAATACTCCGTTTGAAAAATCTTGTCAGTTCTTAAGACCATCCTAACAACACAACCAAAAATAGTTCCAAGCTTTCTAGGTAAACAATTATCTACACAACGTGCATAATTTGAAAAGCTATAATAGATGCCTTAATACCATTTTTAATGTAAATTCGGCGACTAAAATCAATACAAACTGCGACTAAAATCAATACAAACTGAGGTAAACGTTTTAATAAAAACAACAACGTGTATGAATACAAATATGCAAATTTATGGTCACGTGAATAAACGATGACCTCATGTCACCTGAACTTATTGATTAGCTATTGCATAGTACTGCCCCAGAGGTCACGTAGCTTATAACGTTGAAAAAGGTAGCTTATGTATATAGAAACCTAGCCTGGGAATCCAGACTGACAATTCAAAAATGTTTCCTAACCGCAGTGTTACATGTATAACTTCCGAAATTTAAGGCTTTATTTGATAAAGAATGACTTCTGATAGCAATAATCCGCGGCTAAAAATAGAAACGGAATTTCAACGGAAAAGTTTCCAAACATTTCCGGTCCATAGACAATACCAGTTTGTACTGCTGATAGCTTTTCCAGCAAGTTGTAATACTTTTCAAATATGCCAGAACAAACTTAAATTTCGTCATAGCTATCAAACTGTAAGATATTATATTAATGCAACCCTAGTGATCTAAGAATGTTACTGAATTTCGACTGCATTGTCCTCGTTTTCGTTTCAAGCACGCAAAAATATGACGCATGTTGATTAGGCTATTTATAGAAAATCGATAATCAGCAGTGATATGGATTTCCTCAGGCGTTGATACTGCCAATTAACACTAATTAGCGCAAATTTAGTGAGATGATTTATGAACAGAACAGTACTTTATTGATATAACTTGAACATGTACAGTTCATCGTTATATCAAGAACAAAATATACTAAAACATGCTTACAATACGAGAGTGAACAAAAATGAAAGAACATTCAGTTAAAAGTCATTCGATATTGTTTGCAATGTGACCTGCCGTGAGAATCAAAGACATGTATGTTTTCTAAATAATATTCCCTCACGGATAATCTTCCTTCAGCAAATGTACAATATAAGATACTATATGTATGCATATATACACATGTATTCGGTATAATTTCGTCAGACAAAACACGAATTATCAACGTGGAAACCCACAGGTCGCCCAAGCTGAGAAGTGTTTCAAGCTCGCTTTGACTAAGTGGTGTTACTGTATCACGATTTCATCAACTTGTAAGCCCATGAAAGTGGGCGCAGCGATGATACTCACTCGCCTTTTTGAAAAGGCAATGTGTCAGACTGTAGCAAGTCGTCGGATAACAGATTTGACCAACTTAAAAATTGAATTGTTTCAAGATAGATTCTGCTCACTTCAGCTAAATTCATTCGAGTCGCACCATGAGAAAAACAACATAGTGCTTTTGTGACCAGCATGGGCCCAAATCAAACTGCGGATCCATACACCACTCTGGTCAGAATCCTTGCTGTTCGCTAACGCACTATGCTGGTTTTCTCATGGTGCGTCTCAGTATATCTGGATACAAATATATGTATAAAAAGTAAAACGGTTTCGTTTCGCCAGTTACATATTTTCGACTTTTTTCTCGGTCTGACTAAAGTTGTAAGTTTGTCTGACTTAATGTCCAGCATTTTTGCCAAGGAGTGATAATTAATTCACCTCTAAAATACACTAGCTGCAGAACTAACATTCTGAGGTGCATCTGTGGTGCATGTTTGTGTTGTTTTCTTTCACAAAAACAAAGTCTCATGAAAACCACAGCTCTCTGATACGGACTAAATCAGTGTGTATAATAATTCATGACAGACACTGCCCAAAAGCTTTAAAAAAAATCTTAAAAGCTGAATGATTTGGAGAAAAAGCTTATATTATTTATTCATAGTAAAACATTTTCGATGTAATTTATGTTGTCGTTTTCCTCACAAATAATCAAAACTATTCGTTAAAGACTGAATCAGTGTGTAAGTAAACAATGACTTGCAGTGAAAAAGGATTAATTTTGAAACCAAAGCCGAATATTAAAAAAAATGCAAAAAAAGTTCTTATAGTTTATATTAACAATTCCTCAGTTGTCACTTTCTTTGTAATATTTTAAACATTGATTAGCAGCCACCATCAGCGCTTTGAGCGCTTTGATTATTTTAGGTTTAAGGTTATTAAAGAAACTTCCAATATTTCTTGGGATTTTTTTCACTCATATTTCGCAATTTTATCGAATTATTTTGTTTTTCTTTTTTGATGTAGAAGTCCATTGTTCTTTTGTATATTTTACTAGCGTCGCGCAGGCGTAATTTATTTACTTCCGTTGGGTATGAGCGAAAGGTGTTTTTAGCTTCATGGTAGTTATTCCTAGCTTTATGACATTTTGGACCGAACCAGGATTTATTTTTGTTATCTTTATTAGTAGTAATATACGAATTAGTTTTATTTGGAAAAGTTTTTCTTGCCGAGTCCTGATAAATTTTCTGTAATTCTGATGTTATATTTTCTATGGTATCTTGAGAATGAGGATAGCTATGTAGCTGAGAATACAGTGTTTCTATGTTATCTGTATTAATATTATTTCTGAATTCATTTTCGAGGTTGCTGTTCCATGGCGATTTATTAATTTGAAAGTTTTCAGAACTATTTATTTCCGGGATTAAATTATTGTCTAACTTAATTTCCCAATGAAGTACACTGTGTCCGTCCGAAAAGAGTGCATCTGTTTTAATAATTTCAAAATCGGTTACATATTCAACACAATCCGCTGTGGCATTAACATAGTCAATAACTGAGCGTTCTCTGAATGTAAAATTACCTACATTTTTATCGCTAAACATTCTTCCATTTAAAACAAAAAGATTATTATTTCTGCAAGTTTCGATTAAGCGAAAACCGTGTGCATTGGTTTTAGTATCAAGCGAACACCTTTCTAACGGTACCGATAGATTTTCAAGTACAGTATATTTATCTAGGTCAAATTGCATGTTTTCGTCTATATCGAATAATTCATTTCAAACAGTAGGAATAAAATCTTTTAGCTTTGCAGTTCTAGAATTAGTGTCACCGGCAATGAAAATATATTTGCTATCGCCACACATTTGTGTTATTTCGTTTTCAAAATCATTTAAGTCATCTTCATTGAAAAAACAAGAATTCTCCGGCGGCAGATACACAGAACTGGAATGATATTTTCGCTCGTATTAGTATAGGTCTTACTCATGGAGACCCATAATATGTATTCAGAATTATTCTGCAGTATTTGAACAAAAGGTGCTAATTCATTACGTACATAGATCCCAATACCTCCTGATTTACGTTTATATTTTTGGCTTCTATGTTTTGAAATAAATACGTAATCATTGACATCAACAATATCAGTACTGTCAAGATGAGTCTCTGAAACACAAAAAATGTCATACTTGTGTATCAAATCACAAAAATCTGGGTAATTTAACCTTTTTTTGAGACCACTTACATTAAGACAACCAAGTTTGATAGAGTTTTTCTGACAGGACTTTTCACTATCACTTCCCCTGCTGTCCTAGTAACGTACATCTGGATTCAAATATGGTGTCAGTGCATAAACCGCGCTGATCGGAAAGGACCGGCCTTTGAATATATGCGGCGTAACAAACACGTGCCTCTGATTAGTCCTGATAAGGTTTGATTGGATTATCACACCTATTGATTACATCAATTAATCAGTATATTTGTAAACACACACAAGTGCCATGTGACAAATAATTCTTTATATTATAACAATATTTTTATTCACTTTGCCTTTTGGACAGATAATAGCCTTTATTAACTTTAATTGCTTTCTTCAAACAATGCCGCTAAATGTTTTTGGTATAAAGTCACCTGATTCTTAGCATACATGTTTCTTAAGCAAAGTGGCTAAGGATTATGTGTGAGTATATATATTATGATGGTTTTGCCGTTTTGACCTCACTTCACCCCTTGTCCCTATTTTATAAGTGCACCTTAACCTTACCCTAAACTTATAATACTAACTCGATACACCTGTTCCCTCAAAATCATTGGTTAAACCAAATGAAAACCTTAGGCTTAACCAAATGAAGAAAACATATATTTAAAAATGAAAAAAAAAACAAAAACAGAAGGAAACTTTGATAGAAGTTTTAAACTCCACACTAAAAACAATTTACAATAGTTTTGTCCTTATTAATTAAAATAATTTATAATTGTTTGTTCATTTACTCTTTGATTGTTAACTTTTAGTATTTTATACAGTAAATCATACAACGGTACTTTGTCTTGTAACATTTTAATGAAAAATAAACAATAGTAACACCAGAGTACTTGTTTTGTCTTGATATTGAACATTGTTGTATTTTACATTTGGTATATATCTAATTACTTCTTTCGGCTGAGGAAGTCCAAATGGATCAAAGTACATGTTATTTAAGTAACAAACCCAATGTGTTCCAGGTCCAACAGAGTCATCTAAATTGATTATTCCACATTCGGCCTTTAATCCTTTTGGTTTTGGTAAACCTGTGGTCTCCGAGAGTTTCACTCTTGGTAAATTATTTCTACTAAATACACCCCTAAAGTTTTTAATTTTTAATTGTTTTACCCATTGTTCAATTTCAAAGTTAGAAATTGGTTTGTTTATAAATTTTATTTTTTTTTACTATAGGAATTCGTCTGTACGGTCTCCGTTGAGAATCAATCTGTATACCCTGACTATGTCCTTTCCCACTTGACAAAGATGTAATCAAAGGTATCCCTAGACTAGCAGCCAGCATACCCAGGAACCCGCCGTCTTGCTTTTGTTTTTGTGTTAATTTAATCACTCCAGATCCTACTAGTTACTTTCTTTGATTAGGTGTAAGATATGGTGATATAATATTTTTCTTATCATTAGCTACCGAAATCATACCATTTCCAAGTATTTTACTAACACCCAGTACTAGCAAGACCAGAAAGGGCACCGATGCCTAGAGGAGCTAATATTTTTGGAGCTATTTTTGCTACCATTGGAAGAATTGTTTTTCCTAACAAACCAGCCAAAGCTCCTAATAATCCGCCATTTTGACCTTGACTGGACATTTGTTTTTTTGAAATTGTAATTTCTAATCCCTTCTTATTTGCAACAGCTTTTTTAATTTGATTAATTTGTGTTTTTGTTAAAAGTAAAGGAAAGTTTCCACGTAATTGTTCATGTTTTAATCTAAAAGTATATGAAATTTTATTATTATAAGCTTGTGCTAAATATTTCTTTTGTCCATCTGTAAGGTTAACTTTATATTCAATATAATTTGATACCATTATATATTTAAAATTTATTTTATTTAAACAATAACAAGTTCATTTCCAATAGTATTTATTTCAACTGTTTCCTCATACAATACAATTGGGTAAACACGAATATTAGCTGCTGGTGGAATATTTAATTTTGCTGTTAATGTAATATGCTTAGGATCTTCTGTTATTACTTCCTTTTTATATTCCAAGTTAAAATGAACAAATCCAAATAAATTAGAAAAATTTGATCTATTTAAGAGACTTCCAGTAGTTTTGTTATTTATTTATAATAATAATTAATTACATCATCATATATTCTTGATATACTGGTGTATTCTGTTTCTGGATAAAAAACACCAGACAGACAGACAGACAGACAGATATTTTATTGAAGACTTGTACATTGTACATTGTCTATAACACATAAGTTACATAAATAATATCAACGTGAAACTACACATAGATTTCGTAAAAAGTATCAACGTGCAATTATAAACAGTTTGGATAAGACATTATACAAATATAGGCCCTAAATGGAAAATAAATAAGTAATTGTATAAACCTTTATAAACATTGTATATGGATATTCGATGGAGATGAACAAATTTAAATTTCAACATTTAGAACATTAGAACGTGCACACAATGCTTCTTTCACAAATAAAGCCAAATTAATAAGTTCGGTTCTGTTGGTACTAGTTAACAATTGGATATATTTAAAAACTGATGGTCTAACATGATATTGTCTATTGACATATTTTCGTCTTAAATCAGAATAGTATGGGCATATACGTATAAAATGATACTCGTCTTCTAAATCATTTGTATTATAAACTAAACAATGTCGTTCGTGTCTGGGTATACTATTACCACTATATCTACCAGTTTGTATTCGTAATGGATGCACAGACATACGTAGTCTACAAAAATAAAATCTGAGGCTTCTTGGTAAAATATCAAGATAACATTCATAACCAAATGAGGCTTTAAATTGTCTATACATCGTCAGCACAGAACTGTTATCTATGGAACTAAACCATTCTTGTCTAAAAGTATCAATTACTCTACTTTTAAAAACTTGAACAAATGATTTCATGTTTATGGTATTTATATCATCAAATATATGGGCAAAGCCATAAGTATTCAACATATTCTTTACATTAAATATCCAGTTACGATGCCCACTGTCACAATCAGCAACTGCTTGTTTATGAATAGTTTTCAAAATAATGTTTCCAGTTGACACAAGTTTCGACCAGTATTGTAATATGCGGACATACCGTTGAATATAAAGGGGATATCTACCCAATTCGCCATAGACAGCAGCATTACGTGTGTTGAATTTAACTCTTAACAATCGTTTACAGAATTTAAGATGAATTCGCTCTATCTCTTTAGATTTAGTGTAGCCCCACACTTCACATCCATAATTTAAAATTGACCCAACAAATGCGTCAAATAATTGACATAACAGTTTTGGTAAAAGTAAAACAATCATTGCCTTAAGGGCTTTACCCACTAAATGTTCCTGGTTAAGATTAAATCCACCTGTGTAGTTGAAGACAGTACCCAAGTAATTGAAATCATTAACAACTTCTAATGGATGGTCATTATAGGTCCAACGCTCAGTGTGTAATAATCCGCCCCGTTTTCTAAATACCATAATTTTTGTTTTTTCAGTGTTTACCTGTAATCCCCATGTGTTACAATAATTGTATAAATTATCTAATTGATTCTGCATTTCGTCAGGCGTTTTACCTATAATGGCCATGTCGTCGGCAAATAATAACAATACCATTATAATTTCATCAATTTGCAAGCCACTGTTTACATCATCTTGAAGATATAGCTCAAGGTCTTCAACAAATAAAGAAAATAATAATGGAGACATTACCTCCCCTTG
The DNA here is from genome assembly GCF_021730395.1 of Mercenaria mercenaria. Classification (NCBI taxonomy): domain Eukaryota; kingdom Metazoa; phylum Mollusca; class Bivalvia; order Venerida; family Veneridae; genus Mercenaria; species Mercenaria mercenaria. Next base: position 39,796,165 of record NC_069374.1, read on the forward strand.
ACGTAGACCGACAGCATAAGTGAAATATTCAGAATACGAAGAAAATGACTTAACACATGATTTAACCTTTCTATACATATACGTTTAGCGTTTCTATTTTGGAACTTCCTATAATAATTGTGAGAAATATAACCATTCAGTTCAATACTAGACTTAGAATTACACCATGATTCATAAAGAAAACAAATATCATACATAGCTAACATATTTACAAAGTCTAAGCTCTCCTTTTTGTCTCTAGTAAGTCCATGAATATTCCATGAAAGCACAGAGAGTTCATCTCCAGTGTACTCCTATTGCTGCACCGCCTTGCCATCTATGAAAAGCGTGTCGTACGCTATCCATGTCCGCTTGCCATTCCTCTTCGCCTCCTTCATCTTTGGGACAAGACGCCTACGTTTCTCCTGGACCTCTGGGGGAAATTGTTCGAAAACATTAAAGTCTGTGATAAAAAACACCATTACCAACTTCAAGACGACAGGAGCTCAAAGTGCAATTATAATTATTAGCATTTACCTTAAATGCATCCAACAGGTGCGGATTATGTTGTTGTGAATTACTTTTGTCAGGTCGTTGTAAATAAACAAATACATGTTGTGGTTTTGTTATACCAGCTGTTATTCTAAAGGTTATATTATTTTGTTTTGTATCAGTTAATTGTGTCACCATTTCCCTAAGGTATGACCATCTTGCTTTTGTAAATCTTTCAGAAATTAGATTAAGTCCAAATTCATTAAAAATTAAACGTGGAACCCATAGAATTAATTTTGTTACAATTACTCTACCAGCATCAGCAGCATTAGCTCTAAAAATTAATTCATCATCATCCGTCAGCTGCAGTGTTATTTGAATTTGACTTGGAGGTAAAATATTAGTTTCTAAACCCTGAAAAAATGAATAATTATTTAATGGAATTTTAGCATTTACCTCATTACCAACTTGGATTAATAACTTCCTAGTAGCAAAACCTTTATTATATCCAGCTTGGTCATCCCTACTTTCGGCAACAGCAGTAGTATCTAAAGAGATAAATTCATTTGTTCCAGTTGATTCTGCATAATCCTTAGATAGTTCAACTAAATCCTTTACATTTATTACCTTATATAAATATTTACAATCATATACAATTTTTCCATTTTGTTTAACCACTAACTGATCAATTAATGAAGCTGCATTATTAATTAAAGATTCAAGATTCAAAGTTTATTTCTTGTAACGTATACATAAAGTATCTGGTTACAAACAGATGTATTAACAAATACAACGTGACACATTCAAATAACACGCACACGTACGCACGCACGAGCGCACACACACACACACACACACACACACATATATATACACAAGCGTACACATAGTTACACTCGCACACAAAAACATAAAAATACATATAAATGTTATTGATTATTGCATAGAGAAACTAAGTATGTTCGTTAATATCTTAAATAGAGAGGATGAACTAAAGAACTGCATTGTAATCTAACATTTGCACTGGCTCTAAACTGGCATTACTGTACTATAAATGAAGCAGACATTGTCATTAGACCTTTCTAACGTAAACTTAAATCCGAAACGGAATACTGAATCCGTAAATGTTATTTGCAAATAATGGTCTAAGGGAAATTACTAGTGCATTACTACTGGATGAAACTGTCTCCCACAGACCACAAATTAGCCTAAAATTTTACGGATTCAGTATTCCGTTTCGTAATTACGTTTACGTTAGAAAGGTCTATTAATCATATAATCTCCTATGATTTGAAACGGCACGAACTGAGTTTAATGAAATACAATTAAGAGTTACATTACAGTATTTAACACGCACGTATAATATCCTTTAAGATGATAAATAATCGTAGCCTGCAGATACGGGCAAAAGGATGCAGTAAATCTGCATTGAAATACAAAGTATATACTATAGTGTCAATAGGGTAAACTAAACATATGATAATTTGAACTTGCAATACTACATGGAGCATATAGATATAACTTGTGATATGTAGGTATAATTCTACAGACAAATAATCTATCATAGATACAAACAATTAAGCTGCTTATTTCTTTATACATAACATTATGCATACAGAACTGAACCCATAACGATTACAATCGCTACGCGATGCATTAAAGCGTATAACAACACACTGGCCACATCATAAGCCTTACCGTACGTTAAGCAAGGCTTAAGGTACAAACATAGACTACTAACTATACTGTAGGCCTCTGTGACAGCAAACCTTGCCGAAACGAAATACAAGGTTTGCTTTATAGGCCTAATAATAAACGAAATAAAGCAATTTGATCTCCATCAGCATAATTATTACCATTAGCAAGCTTATTTACTTTAAAGCTTACTTCAAAATAACCATTAAACCAATCAAAATATGAGCTTCTATCATTAATTGTAAAGTGATATCCGTTTTTTTGTTGCTTAACATTATTTCCCAAGACAGATATTAAATCTGTATCTAATTGAATAGGAGTTAATTCATATCTTTCACAATATTGTTTTGTTCTAAACATGTATGTATTATATATTATTTTATTTTTTATAAATTAATCTGTTAATACGTTTTTGTCGAGCTAAAGTCCCAAATCCTGACAATATTCTATTTATTCTCATATTAATATCCTTCTCCTCATTATTTTTACTGTTATTCTTTTTTTGTAATTCCTTAGCAATTAAATTACCAACTGCCGGAGGTTTCTTTTTAAATTTTTCAACAATTTTACCAGCAGCTAAATTTCCAACTTCCGTTCCAACCTTTTTTGTTCCACTTTCTAGCGCGGCTTTTCCTGCTGTTTCTAATGCTTTTTTTCCAGCTGTGCTAATTGAAGATGCAACTCCACTTGAAAACAATTTCGTTAAAGTGTCAAAGATACCTGTACCAGAGATGGAATCTCCGGAGACCTCAGATCTACCATGTATAATTTCTTCTCCCGTGTGAACATCAACATAAATAAATATTCCTTTATTTTTGTCATAAACTTTCTTGTACATTATATAAAACTAAAATTTATAATTTCATATTTCTTTTAAAATTAGTGTAAAACTTGTTTCAACCTCATTAAAATTAATTATTCTACCAAATATGTCTGTAATATATATTCTTATTGAATTTATAATATTTTTATTAATTTCAGAATATCCAACTCTTTGTGGTTCTTTTGTAAATGGATAAGCTCTTGTTAAATCTGCAGTACTTAAAGCATAGATAATATCACTAAAATTACCATCAACAATGAATTATCAATAAGATCACAATGAATGTAAATTGTTCCACAGAGTTAGTTATATTGGTGTTGTAGTTCCCCATTCAGTTATTGTTTAATTTTTTTTCTCAAACCCAAGAAATTATTAAAATTGCATTCTTAAACCAACAAAAATTTATCTTGTTTTAAAATCAAAATTTTAAAAACTACTTAAATAAAATTCCCAAAAACTTATTGGACAATGTTGTTTTTTAAAATTTCTAACACCATGGTCTTTAAGGTTTCTTTGATATAATTTTAAGTCGTATAACTGTAAGAACCTTTTTGAAATATATATTTTCCAACCTTACCATTATAAAACGAATTCTTTTTTGTCTATTCTCACTAATAATCCCCAAGAGTAAGTCATAGTGTTAATCACCCAAAACCCAAAACAGATAAGTTTTTTTTTATCTAAAATTAAAGAACGACTATCTTTAACTGTTTCGAACTTAATACTATTTTTTTTTCCTTTATATAAAATTAAAAATTAAAATTCCCGAAAAAATTTTTTATAACATTTCAGTTGTTTGGTAACAATTTTTTCTTTTTAAATGTTCATAATTATTTTAATCCCTTTTTTTTTTAGTTCTTCGTTATTATTTCCAGCTTAATTGAACCCAAATTACCCCAAGTTTTAAACCAAATTCTTCGGATTCCCGGACAAACGTAAAACCCTTGACTCCGGAGGCATGGGAAATCCCCCAAATTATTTTTTAAAAATTTCATAGATCTTTTATTGATGGTAACCCCGACTTTTCTGTTTTTTTTTGAATTTTTTCTTGAATAAATTAATGTTTTTATTATGTTATATCTTTTATTAATCAACCCAATCAATATTATCTCCCTTTTAGGTAATTATTTCCTTTTCCCAGTTCTTTGTTTCCTCAGAAATTAATTTGTTTTGACATAAGTTAATTTACAGTTAATAATAATTTTCCATAATTTAAGTGACCGTTTTGTGAACTTTATACGGATTATTCTTTGCTTCTTTAAGAAAATTTGTTTTTGAATAGGATTTAATTCATTTTTCATATATTGTTTTGTTCTAAATGTATGTTCAAATATTTCTCTTATTTTTTTAAAATTAATCTGCTTAGCCATAGTTGTTGTCCAAAGTCTTTAAATCGAAGATTTTCGTTTTTCTTTCTAGTTATTTGCCCCATTATTCATGACCTATTCTTTTTTTATTCCTTGAACTCTTTCTAATGCCTTTTTTTTAATTCTTTTCAGCATTATTGATCAGGATTTTCCAATTCCCGGGTTGAATTTTTTTCCAAACGCTTTTCTGCTGTTTCAAATGTTTTTCACCTAGAAATGATCTAAAATCAAGTTTCTTTAAGTTCAATACCTTCCGGAGAAAATTCTTTCGGAGCCTCAGGTCTCCTTATGATTTTTCAGTGTGATCATCACATGTTTAAAGTTATTCCCTTTTTTTTCCCATAATCTTTTTGTAACTCTTTTAAATTTATATTCATTTTTTCCATGTTAAAACTGTTTAAACCTCAAAATTTAACTGGTATATATTCTGTTTGTTTTTAGATTTTTATAATTTTCCAGATATCCTAACTTGGTTGTGGTTCTTTTGAAATTGGATAAGCCTTGTTATGTTGCAGTATACTCTTTAATTTATCACTAAATTACCTAACTGAATTTAATTCAGAATAATTAATTGACCCAAATTGTTTTTTGACTTTGTATTCCTTCAGTATTGGGTTTAATTTCTTTTACATACCCCAGAATTTGTAGCTTTTTTTAATTTTTTCATCGTTGAAATCAATCTAAAAAGTTATCAATCTTTTGGACTAATTTTTCTTATTCTATCAAATTAATATTTTATTGGCATTAATTTCTTTGTAATAATGTAATGTTGTATATAAAGGGTAAAACCATTTGATAAAAATAAAATATCTATCCAGTTTACACATTTAACATTTTTTCCTTTATGCAAGATTCATGTTTTACTAACGCATAAATTTTGATTTTGATCTAAAATCAAATACATAATCATTTAATTTTTCGAAAACCTCTTTATTTATGATCATTATACTAAAATTAAAAATTAGAACAATATAATATTTCAGGATTTAATAAATCACTTTTAAATGAAATTGTTAAAAAAATAATTAACCACAAATTGAAAATATTAATAATTCTGCGGGATTCCCAACCAAATTGACCTCCCGATAGGCTTGACCAGAAAACCCCTAATTACTAATTTATAGATTTTTATTGAAGATAATCGGACTTCTGTTAATTCTTAAATTTTATTCAGGAATGAATTGAATGTTGTGTTATTATTGTTAATCTTTATTATAAATCAATCAAAAATATCCGAATTACCACTGTTCAGAAATTAATTTGTTTTGAAATCCAGTAAAAGAAAATTATATTTTTGTACATGGTGAAACTATTAACGGATAACTCTTTGGTTTTAATGCAACAAAATCTTTTTTTATATATTTCTTATATATTGAAAATCCAATGAATTTTTTTTAAAAAAAACTTTACAGTGCTTTATCAGTTTTGTGGGTTTTTTGTTAAACAAATTATTAAACCTTTTACATATAAGTTCTAGTTATTTGATATTGATTTAGTGTTTTGTTATGAAAAAAATTTAAAACTTAAAGGTGTATATATTTTTCACCAAAAATTTAATAAATTTCTTGTAATACATGGAAAAAGATTCTTTGATTGCTCAATTTGCAGTGTAAAGTGAAATAACCCAATTCTAGGGGGATCCATAAACCCCAAACGGATGATTTCAGTTGTCTTTGTTTTTAAAAATTTTTCAGGAATGTAATGGGATGAGTTTTTAATAGCTGTGGAACTGATATTTTTTAATCTATAAAACGGGACTCTAGATTGCTCTAAAGTATGATTATTGAAGATTTCACCATCAGATTGGTTTAAAGATTTCATTATTAATAGTTGAATTACAAGATAAAATTGAAGAAGAAATGAAAGCTGTGGTTGATTCTATTAAAGAACTTGAAGAGAAATCTGATTTGTTTAAGAAAATTCAGGATCCATCTGATCCATTTTGCAAAAAAATGGCCCGTGGAATTTTTGCCAATTTTTTGTAAGTAAAAATTCATTATGTTGTTAATGGCTGTGCCAAAATAGAAAAATGTTCACCGAAGCGTTTTTCTAGTACAACCGTTTGAATTAGAGCATTGTGACGCAATAAACAACGTCGCGTAAGACATGACGTAAGCACGTGAATATTTACATTATTAGCCTTATTTTTACACCAGTGGCTCCAAAGATGGTGCTCTCCATACATATGTGGAACTATGCTTTCTAGCGCCTGTATTAATTCAGCTTCTCCTTTTTGTTTGTTTTGATTGACAGCGTATGTGAATTTTTTAATGAATGATGATTTCACTTTTTCGGTTAATGATGGACAGGCTCGAATAAACTTTTCAAGTTTATTTCCTACGATCCGTTTTGTATGTGCTGGATCTGAAAATTTTACAATGTCAGAATTAACTTTCTCTCTTGTTTATTTCGTTGCTGCAGAGCCATCGTCCTCTATAATATGTTTGTACATCATTCCAGAATTGCTTGCCTCTTTATGCAATTGAGCACGAATATCGGGCTCCATAGCTTTTACAGAATTGCTCCAATTTTTTGGCATCTGTGAAGTTGACCATATTTAATTGTTTTCATGTAAACTTTGATAAGTTTTCACACAGTTATTGTTACTTTCAAACATTACATATGTTGCAACAATATTTGTTACTTATTTATAAACTTGAACCCATATAATAAAACAGTTATTGACTGTTAAGCCATCGGATATGATGGTGATATTCAACGGAGGAGGACAATATTGACCTCTTCCAGTGAATACCATAGCATATCCAATGGCTCAAGGGTCAATAATAATATAATTTTCAAAACGAAATTAACATAAATAATTGACAGAAAACTTAATAAAAATATTGCTCTTTTTTCACTGTAACTTTTAGAAAATTATTATGGTTATATAGCAGTCATAGATAATTATCACTCACACGGGCGTGTTAAATTTACATATATATTATTTTTGTATGTGTATTTATTTTATGTAATAAGTTGCTTTGAAACACATAATATTTTGATGGCAAATTTATATTTATAGATAGATTTATTGATAATATTTCTTTACTACTAATATTTACGAGATTATCCCATTTTTGTTTTCATGCAAAAATATAGCCAAGGGAGACAAACAGATACTGATTAAGTACGGCTGTTATATACATTCTTATTACAGAAACACAACCTAAAGTATAGATTTGTACCAGCATTGGGTTGACTTGTCAGGAATTACGGGCAGTAGCGCGGTACGGTGACCTCGGAAAAAGGGCGCATAACATGCGAGATTGTCGGCTTATATGGAAATTCCAAATGAATTCATATTATTGTTTGTTTTGATTGATAGAATCCTGTTTTACGACCCTTTCAGTATTTCAGTTATGTCAGGCAGGTAGACAAGCTTACTGCCGCTTATTGGCTGTTTTTTTTATTAAAAATATAAGCATTCTTAATTTATTAAGACTTATTCTTATTCAAATTTATTCTTTCTAAAATACGTGTAAAATAAAAGCTCAGTACATAATCCAGGATCGGGAACGGATTTAGCATCTTTTTGAGTGATCGTTCTTTAGTGTATACTGCTAGTTTCTATTTGGACCAACATTGCAAACTTTAATATATTTTTTATTGAATTTTAGGAAAGACAATATTGTGAAACAAGCCGTGACGGCTTCTGGACGAACATTCATCATTCTATATCGTTATGTCGTCATGTAAACGGAAGGGGCACCTGTCCGTGATGGCATGTTTAAAATTCATAATTTAGTCGTTTCTATTCAGGCTTTTTTCCCCGTCCTGTGCAACAAATAACAAATAACAGAAATATTTAAATGAAATGAGCCGCGCCTTGCGAAAACCAACATACGGTGGCTTTGCAGTCTCGTCAGGATCAATGCGGTTCGCATACGGTTTCTTAAATTGCAATAGGCTTTAAAAGCGAACAACATAGATCCTGGCAAGACTGCGCAAGCTGGTCTGGATCAAAGCTAGTCGCAAAGCCACTATGTTGGTTTTTCCATGGCGCGGCTCAAATAACATATGTTAAAACAGGTAGAACGGTAACCATTTATGTAAATGTTTTGACGTGTAATCTTTGCAAACAAGTACACGGCGGAATCTTAAAATTCATACGTAACATTCGAATTTTTAAAATTCCGTTGTACTGCTTGCAGAAGAAAATAGCTGTATATATATAAACTGTCAACTTTTAGGACTGCCTACGTGGTCTGATTCACTGAGATATCTCACTGATGGAGGACTGTAAGTTCGAGCCCCGCTACGAACATGGCTCTTTATGTGAAACATTGGTAGTTAGTGTCGGAGGTTAGGGGTTTAGTATGGTCGTTCCAGGAACAATGTTTAAGGAAACTACCCCCCATACTGTTGAAACGAGCCTAAAAACTTGATTCAGAAATTAATCAATTTTTTTAACAGTCTTATTACTGTAGTACTTACTTAAATTCTATAAATCTGCCTTTAATTGTATCATTAATACAATTTAAACGAAATCCATATTCGGATAGAACTGTGCGGAAATGTTTGTATTTTAATTATCCCATGCTTACCTAATGCAGCTGCAACGTTTATTAAATAGGGGTTCCGTAAAATGCCGTAGCATTTTAGATTTTACATTTTAAAATGTAGTACACTATATAGACCATACTTAGTTTCGGAAAATAGGTTTTTTCAAGTAAAGTCTTTGTTTTGAGTTTAACGCCATTTTTTCAACAGTTTTTCAGTCATATAACGGCGGGCTGTTAACCTAACCAGTTTTCCTGGATTCTGTACCAGTACAAACCTGTTCTCCGTAAGTAACTGCCAACTTCCCCACATGAATCAGAGGGTTGGAGGGCACAATTAATCATAGGGGGGATCCAGGCGGGCGGGTTCAGTAAGTCTTTTTCCGCATTTTTGCAACCATTGTCAAATACATTACCAAAATATGCATAATCGACGATTCTTCTATTTTGCTTTATCACTCCTGACACTCCCTTTCTTCAAAACTTAACTTTTTTTGCCTTCTGAACTGTCCGTATTTATCGCGACTTATTTTAGAGGGGCAGCTGAGTTTGAAAAAGGTGCATGAAGTGGCTATTGAAATGAACGTCAAGAACTTCTAGTAATTTAAAGATACGCACTTTTCAATGAAAATATTTTGGAATACTGCATGTTATGAAATGTGTAATATTTTTACGATTAGATTGAAATATTTAATTCATGTCTCTTTAAATGCTTGTTTATAGGTTTCCCGGTAGAATTATGACAAGCCATTTAAAATAAACACATGTAACGTTACATAACGATTACATGTCTTTTTAACGACGCTGCAGTAGTCAAGTTCAAACGGTTTTACTACAAAAACGCTTCGGTGAATTTTTTTCTATTTTGGCATAGATATTAACAACATAATGAATTTTCACATACAAAAATTTGGCAAAAATTCCACGGGCCAATTTTTTGCAAAATGGATCAGAATCGATTTTCTTCCTGAATTTTCTTAAACAACCAAATGTCTGTTTCGAACCTCCTTCGAAAATTCAGATAGAAAATACCTGTTCATGTTAATAATCACTAAGAAATTGCTTTATTCTGTCGTTTGATATATAATCTAATGCATTGACGCCAACAATACGCTTGTAGTATCGAGTTTTAGACTATTTTAGTGCTACCATTAACGGACGTAAAAAGCGCGAAAACGGGTCATGTTTGCGACGTCATGGTAACGTCATACGCATGTTTATTGCTCTAAAAGATGATGATATCAATTGGAAATATCTTCAAGTTTATTTTGGTATATAAGACAATCAGCAAATCTTAAATTTTGACAAAGTACTATTCCCCCTTAACACAATTAATGATCAGCTAGAAAATTTTAAGAAACAACTTCGGAACTTGATTAGTACTGTTGACACGCCACAATTTAAAGTACGCGGAATTAAGTACACTTACAAAATGTTAGAAAAGATATCAGCGAATTTAATGATAAAATTAAAAAATAATAAATGATCTGGACTCTTGTTGAATTGAAATTATCAGCTAAACAAGGAGAATTAATCCTGCTAATACCCAAGAAATTTCTACTAATGCCGAAGAATTACAAAAGAAAAAAATGTTTTTCTAAAACAAGAAACACAATTAGCTAAAACAAAGAATACTGTTGACAATCTATCTGCTTTTGAAGTTGCTACAACAAAACGAGTTGATGATTTAGCTGAAATAATTCTTAAACTTAAAAAGAAAGATAAAAAAAATAAAAGAATTGGAAAAAGAAATAGAAAAAGTATGACGTGAAGTGTTTCTTTTTGAATACAAAAGTAAAGAGGATCAGAGGATATTACGCGGCAGCAAAATATATTCTCACTTTGAAGTATCAATGGCTGGTATTTGCCTAAAATTGACGTAAGATTTACAATGGGGTAGGGGTAGGTAATGTCAAATATCTATTTAAATAGATTAGGTTTGCTTTTGAAATTTTCCTGACTGATACATATAATGATGAGCTATAACTGGAAAAAAAGTTTTCAAGATAGCCTATTATATTATCTAGAAAACATATATTAAAACAAAAAGAACAAAAAATATCAAAATTCACCAATTTTTAACAGTTTTTTCTTAATAAATCTCTTATATGCACGGTGACCCCAACTTTTTTTCTTTCCATTTTGAAGCATTTTTGTGGGCCATTTAAGCTGGAAAATATTTTGAAAATCTTAACGTCAGAATTTTTTTGGTAAATCTAAATACGTTTCTCCCATTGACAATAAAGTGGGTGGGGTAATTATGTCAATATGTGAAAATGAAAGAGAACTGTTAGTGATGTTTATGCTTATATAATAGTGGCATCACCTTGTATTCATATTAACCTGTAACACCTGAAATCCCTATAACATTAAGTGGGATATTATATGTTTTACAAAGTACCACCATTTTTCTAATTTTACAAAATTTCAGAAATACTTTAGCAGTGGGTGAAGAAAATGCCCATTAAAATTAAAACGGTGACCTATGTTTTTTCTTCTCTTGTTTGTCTTGGAAACAAATGTTCTTCAAGCTCACAGGGTATGAAAAATTCCTTTACGTTAGAAAAAATTCGCTCCTACATCCTTAAATAATAACAACTCCTAAAGTAATTTTATTCTTCCAATATTAATTAAAATAATTTGTATGAATTTCAGTTATCAAAGGGAGATATTACTTGTTTTTTTTAAAATTTCAATTATTAAAGGGAGATAGATTTGTAAATAACCTGACCTTGTTATATTTGTTATATTTAGCATATATTTTTGGTTTTCCCGGTCTGTGTTATTTTTAGTTTGAAATTTTCTTGTTTCATGGATAATTATTAATGTATTTATTGGTACTGTGTACATTTTGTGTCATTTCTAATGTCTTTAACAGTTGTTTTATCTATACAGAAGGATTACAAAACAAGAAAGTACTGTTAAAACAGAAAGGTGGTTTAAACAGAAAGTAAACGCGAGTATATATATTTTAAAAACCCCCTTTTTTTTTGACTTCCAGTTGCTTAGTGGTAAGGCCAACTTATTCTACTATTTTGGCTCTTTTATCAGTGACAGTGTTAAAATAGTTTTTAGTTTGGAAACTAAATTTTGAATAAAAATCATTATCATGTTTTCTTCATAGATTAAATAAAAGGTTTTCATTTGGTTTTAACTAAAGTGTTTTGATGCTTTATATATTGTATTCGATTTGTTATTTTTCTTAAGTTTAGTTATTTGTGTGATATATAAAATAGAAGACAAGGGAAATAAACCAATTTCCAATCATAAAATATGGCACTACTTTGTTACCGTTGACCGAGCAAACGGGGCTTTTGTAGCGATTTTGTATATTCTGTAAGAAATCAAAATTATAAGCTTTTATTTAATTTTTACTTTTCGTTATTACTGCAAATTGAAGAAATTAATAAAAAAAAAAAACATATAACTAGCCTCTATTTTAATCCTTTGCACAGAACGGTTTATATACCATTTAGTTCCATTAATTCAATTTTAATAAAATCGATATTGAGTAGATTTTTTTATTTTCATTTCCTTTTTCTTGGTGTAAAAAAGTCACGATAATAATGTTCGGGTAATCATTGGGGCCTTTTCCTCTTTAACTTTATCTTCCTTTATGTACGTTTTTTCATTATTTCATTTAAACAATTTGTATTTTGTTGAAGTTTATTTTGTTATTCAATCCACTCGAAATATCCCTCTTTCTATGTTGAAGAAACGAAAAAATCTTTCCCCGCCAATTGCTCATTTCTTCTACTAATCTCTGATGTCGGAAAATATCACGGGGGCATAGTTAAAAATTTTTCCCCGATTTTAAAAGAAACCTAAATATAAACATGTAATTTAAAATCTTATCATCGTTTTTACAAAAAAGTATTCTAGATAAAAAAAATTATATTGGTTTCCAATTGTTTATGTTTTTTCTAACGTTGTATTGATCTTTATTTTTAAAATTTATTATATTTTGTTTTTTTTTTAAATTTTTCTATTTTATTTTATAATAAATATGAAGAATAAATAATTAAAATTCCAAAAATAAATTAGAGGGCCTTTCCGATCTTTAGCCCCTTTCCCCCAACGCGCTTTTTGTCTGGCGCGTATTTTTGCCTAAATTCTCTAAAAATCAAAATTTTAATTTTTTTTCCGCAAGTTCTTTCTTTTTGTTTTTATAAATGAAATATGAAGAAATAAAAAACAATTTCCAATAATAAAAATAACTAGCCCCTTTCCCATCAGTTAATCCCTTTCGATCAGCACGGTTTTTGCAAACCCGTATTTTTCCTAAATTTATTTAAAAAACGAATTTGATATTTTTTTTTATTTTAAATAATTTTTTTTTCATTTGTTAAAAAGAATGTGAAAAATAAAAAATAAGTTCCAATAATAAACATATAGCAGGTCCTTTCCAATCTTGTTAAGCCCTTTCCGATCAGCGCGGTTTATGCCATGACTCGTATTTTGTCTATAATTCATTTAAAAATAACAAATTGATAACTTTTTTTTCGTAATTCATTTTCTTTTATTATGCCATAATGAAATATGAAGAAATAGTTAAATAAATTCCAATAATAAACGTATGGCAGGCCCTTTCCGATCATGTTAGGCCCTTTCCGATCAAATATCACGGAAAGGGCCCTTTCCGGTATCTAGTCATGCCCGTTATTTATAGGTTGAAGGTCAGTAATTCAAATCCTTCTTTGTTTCATATAAAAAAAACGATAATTTCAGACCGTCTTTACGTATCTTTACTGGTACGCGACTAGCCCCGGACAGAAAAAAAATCGCTTAAACAATATCAAGAATAAAAACGATTAATATATTCATAATTTTAACATGTCCAAAAACATTGTGGAATGATACTAATTTCACTTGGGTATTGATAACATTTTACTCGGACTTTATCATAGACTCCCTGTGTAAAATCTCAAACTTTAAACTAAAATAAAGGTATTAAATCCCATATATTATTTCAATGAAACTTCAAAGTTTTGTTGTTTGTAGCATCATCTGGGGCTTGTGCAGTGAAAAATCTTAATTTCATTTCTATTTTAAAGTAGTGTGATATTTATTTCTTAAGTCACTATATTTTCATTGTACATATACTTCGTTATACCCAAGTGGAAACTGGCAGGTACTTGAAAATGCAGCTCTCTGATTGGTTAGTTAGAACCCCTTATGTTCAGTGATGTCATGATAAAGTTATGAATATACATACCTTAGCTCCGTTTTTACCAGTTTAGGGTTTTTCCTGTGATATGACGTCACGTTCGCGGGGAATTAGCGAGGCCCGAAAAGGGGTCTGTAGAACGTCAAATTTTAGCATGCTCGATAGTTATGCCCGGACACCATTTTTTCATGAAATATTTATCGGGAACTGCTCATATGAGCTGGAATTATGAAAAAGACAAATGATATTTTATATAACTGTAAACAAATCACAAGTTTGCGTCAAATTTATTTGTATCATAGCTCGGTGTTTTTTCTTAACAAATTTGGTGCAGGTAAATCGTATACATTGAGCGCAGGGTGCGATAACTAAAAGTGTGCAGGTATTAATTGGATAGGAAAGTATGCCAGTGTGTATGGGCGTGTCTCTAACAGCAGACAGCGAAGTGTAATTTATTGATTTTCTGCTCTCGCATTGGTTTATGGTTTTATGGCAATGTGGAACGCCTACTGAACTACCATATATGGATGGCTATGATACAAAACAGAAAGAATATTAAAACTCTCGGGTAAACTATTTATACTCGAGGGCTACGCCCCCTCGTACAAATTGTTTACCCTCTAGTTTCAATGCTCTTTCTATTACTTGTCCCAGCCTAACGGAAAATTGCGACAACAGAAAGTAGAAAAATTATGCTTAAGTCACAGATACTAATCTTACAATAACTGGCTAATCGAACAAATTATGATAATAAGTTTTCTTGTTAAAAGTGTATGTATCGTCTGCTAGTCGTGAAGTAAAGACATGTAGCCTTAATTTTAAAACCCTCCAGACGGACCTCTCTTGCGCATGCGCAATAAAAACGAAAGCCCCGGCAGTGAAAATATAAACAAGTAACCATTACCATTACCTGTGAAAAAAAAATGAACTGGATAAACTTTTCCAAAACAAGCGTCTGTATCATTAGGCACAAAAATTAGAAGAATCGCGAAAATAGAGCGTTGCGGGAGCGTGTCCGGGGACTACTGCTGTCCGGGGAATACTCGCGTGCCAGTATAAGAGCAGAACATTTTCCTACACCTATTTTTCATAAAAGATATATCATAAATTAACAGAAAAATTAAAAGAAAATAGGGGGTTGAATAGTTGCCGGTGGCAAGTAATATATAACCACCCCCTGTTATCAATCCAAATACCCAGAGGCTATGGGGGCGTGGCTGTTCTGTGGAAATTGATCATGCTATCACCCCAGAAGGTAATGAAAGAATCCATTGTGTAGCCCAAACAACTTGTAATATCAGTATATATGCCTTCAAGAGGAACATAAAAAAACCCGATGAAGCCTTTCAGTGAAACGTCGGTATATTAAAATTGTAATAGTTTTTCGTGCTTGGTGATATTTTTTTCTACTATATTCAAGAGGAATATGTAATTCTGAAAGTGAATTTTTTGAATGCACATATTAACTTAGGGAAATTCTTTTCAAATATCAAGATACACATAATATAATCATTGCAGGAGACATGAATGTAGAATCATCCTCTCACAAACTAATGTTGAAAAGAACTCATTACTTGAAAGAGTTGATCGGTGATTTTAATCTTAAATGTGACATCTGTGGTAAAAGATTTGTAACTCCTCAAAGGCAGAGACTGTTCGGAAATTGATTACTTTTTAGTGAAAACATTGGTAAATACTGAATTCACGAAGAAGGAAATTCTGAATGATTTGGAAATGAATGTGTCAGATCATCACCCGATTATGTTAGCAATGTTATTAACTTTAGATAATAAGGTACTACCAAATAAACACCCGTGTCAGGTACGGAAGATTAATTAAATGGAAAAAACTAGATCAAAAACAGTATTCAGATAAAAAAAAATGCTAAGCAAGCAACTGGTGTCTACGGATATGAAAGATTTAAAAACAATGGAGGAAATTGAAGATTATTCACTCAAAGTAATGGAAATTGTCAAGCAAACTGTGGATTCATTTTTGAGTAGAACTAAAATAATGTAGTCTAAACCTAAACTATGTGTATAAACAGTAGATACAGGTATTGCTTTAAAAGAATTAAGATAGGCTTACAAAACCTGGGCTGCAGCAGGAAAACCTCGAGATATTGAAAGTCAACTGTTATTAAAAACGAAGGATTATAAAAGACAATTTCTTAGGTCATATAGATGTGAACACGCACGCAGGATATCCCAAGACAAAGAAAATATCATAAATATCCGTACGCGTGATAATAAACTGTTTTATAAACTTGTTAACAAACAACGAAAAACAAAATCGTGTTTTATCGATGACCTGAATGTAAGTGGTGTTAAAGCACTCAGGGACTGAAGAAATTGTGCAGGGATTCAAAAAAAGCCATTTCTTAACTCTTGTGACTCAGCCAGAGAACCATATGACAAAATTTATCATGAAACTGTTAAAACTAAGCTAAAACATATTAAAGACCTAGTAAAGGATTGTGACGCCAGCATGATAACCGCTAGCGAGATGGAAAATGCAATGTCAAGTATAAATAAGGGGAAGGCAGCCGACTACATTTGGGTTAACAATTGAAAGTCTGATAAATGGGGGTGAAAATTTACTTGACATGTAGTTTTGTTACTTATACAGCATACTTAAATTAGGAGTTATCCCAAAATGTTTGAAAATGGGGCTTCTCACCCCAGTATTTAAGAATAAAGGCTAGCAAACAGAAGTAACCAACTTTCGTGGAATCACAGTACCCACAGTGATAGAAAAAAAAATACTAGAAATAGTTCTCAAGAATAGAATAAGTTCAACACTCGAGGAAAAACAGAGTGCATATCAGCGTGGTTTTACATCAAAGACCTCACCTCTTCATGCTGCTTTGATTGTAGAAGTTACCAGGAACTGTAAAGATAACGGTGATCCTGTGAAAGTTTTTTTTTTGACGCAAAGGCTGCTTTCGACGTTGTCGACCATAGTCACCTCCTCCGTAGAGCATATCATGCTGGTGTCACTGACCAGCATTGGTCAATATTAGAAAGTAGCCATACTAATGCACAGAGTGTCCTTAAATGGGATAATAAACAATCAGAACCAGGGCGTTAGGCAAGGAGGCGTGCTCAGTACAGATTTTTATAAAATCTACATAAATCCACTACTTGTACGTTTAGAATCTTCCAACTTAGGTGTATCCATTGGAAACATTAATTGTAATGCAAGTACCTGTGCTGATTACATAACTCTTAATTCAATTTCTAACACAGAAACTGAAACACTTATTAGCATGGCAGAAGGCTTTTCTAATTGTGAAAGATATACCCTACAACCTAAGAAAACAGAAGTTCTTCCAAGTAATAGAAAACACTATTCGCAGGAACAATACTACTTATCTGACGACCCCATCGCAAATGCCAAAGTTAGCACACACATAGGTTTGAAAAGAGCATGTAATAGAGATTTTCAGCTTACTTCGACGCGTACTGTGGACCACGGACTGCGGACTTACTATAGGGGTTTTCTCAAACTGTATATAAGGAAGTTATGCATAACTGAACAGTGACATATTTAGTATCCGGTTGTAATGCCGTAATACCGTTTCTATTGAGAAGACTGAGAAGACAACGATGATGTCAAGTTATAAGATTTATTAATATCCGTTCTATAGTGTATAAAATACCCGTATATTTCGCCTTAAAAGCATTCTCAACAGCGTTGGCGCATTTCTAAAATTTTACCTTCTTACCTTTCGGCTATCGTATTTATGAACAAGAAACTAGAGGATCTGTGTCGCCAACTTGTTCTTTTTTATTTGAAGTGCTGCAACTTATTTATACGCTTGCTGTAATTTTCATGAGGTTCTAGCCAGTATTCACTAGCAGTAAAAACAGCTGTTTTTTGAACCAACGACCTTCCTGTGAGGAAACAATCTTCCATTGTGATTCACTTATTTTAGATCAGGCGATCCCTATGCGTAGGGGACCACAACAACACTTGTTACAAGTTATTTCTTAACTGAATATTTGGTATCAAAGCATGTATGTTGTGTATATCCACTTATTTATCTCAAAATTTTTCGTAAAAATGTTACTTATTCAGTTATCATCTGGCAAGTGACAAAACTGCTTGTTATCCATTTAAGTATCTTAACAGGACAAAATTGCATGTTAGTGCCCACTACTGTCATCCACATATTCATTTACGTTAACTAGGTATTTTGATTTTTGTCAGTTAATCAGTTATGATTGGCAATATCCCGTAATCGTCCCATATCATTACGGAATAAATGAAAATACATTAAAAGGGCATAACAGTTATGCAAATTTATCATTCCAAATCCTATCTATAGGTACAAACCATTAGGGTGGTGGTAGGGGATGAGGTGGATATACACTCATCCATTCTGTCACAGTGTGAGAAAAATGTGTAGCCAGACCAAGACTCGAACCCGGGACCTCGGAATACCGTTCCGATAATCTACGGACTGAGCTACCCGACAGCATACACATTTTCTCCCCGTTTCAATATTCCCCACCATTTTGAAATTTGTCCTCGAATTTCAGCGGGTACTTTATAAATTGAGCAATTACAGGCGTCTGAGACCATGGAGACTAACAAATGTATTGCCGTCAAGGCCCCACGTTGGGTGCCAAATGTCACAGGATGAGAAAAATGTGCAGCCAGACAAGGACTCGAACCTGGGGCCTCGGAATACCGTTCCAATGCTGTACCGACTGAGCTACGCGGCCGCCTTATACATTTTCTACCCGTTTCAGTATTCAAGTTCTATACCGTGACAATTCCGCATAAGGGACGAAAAGTCTAACTTTTAATTGCCAATTTTGGTACGAATATTAACTGGATATCAAGAATACTTTCGCAATAAACACTTATTTATGTGAGTATGTGGATGACAGAAGTGGGCACTAACAGGCAGTTTTGTCCTGTTAACATAATTATCTGGATAACACGCAATTTTGCCATTTGCCAGATAATAACTGGATATGTGACATTTTTAGAGAAAACTGTCTACATAAATAAGTGGATATGTGGTTGGCAGAAATATGCCACCATAGTATATAGAAACATGGAGTCACTGTAGTTTCGTATTATTGCACATGCTATTGTACGACGTACATTTTTGGATATGCAACGCGCAAAGATACGATACGATGCATGGTACTTTAACGCACCGCGGTATAATAAAATGTCGCACGCTGTATGTTCTTACCATTTCCAACTATACAAATTCAGTTTTATACAGCAGTACAGTATGATTTTTAAACCAATATAGACC
The DNA here is from genome assembly GCF_021730395.1 of Mercenaria mercenaria. Classification (NCBI taxonomy): domain Eukaryota; kingdom Metazoa; phylum Mollusca; class Bivalvia; order Venerida; family Veneridae; genus Mercenaria; species Mercenaria mercenaria. The sequence goes on from NC_069374.1 coordinate 39,815,468, forward strand.
TTTAGTTTCCGTGAGTATTTATCGTTGTTTAAGTCCCCTAAAGCCGAGTATCTACACATATCATACATACATGTGTTCGTAAAGGTACTCAACTAAAAAAGTTTTGTTAATAATTATAAAAGCTAATCTCGACTACTAAAGCTGGTTGTATCAAATGACCAAACAGAATTGCTAGTAAAGATATAATTTCGTTGACAATTCTGTGCGTGAACTGCCCATAAAAACTAGAATATTATCGGAATTTTGTCCTTGGACGCTTCCCAGTCCCCATGTTATGGATAAAATTCCAGTTGAGATCGACCATCCATATTGAGTAGTCACTTGAAAATAATTTAAATTTTAACATGCAATTTTTGTATAAATGACAAATAAAGTTTCATTATCAAACTCAGGTGAGACTCAAAATGTATTGAAGATAGAACTGGAATTCAATCTCGCGTGGCGTGACCTCAGTCCTCAAGATCGGGCCTGTCTTGATCACTTTTCAAAATCTTATATCAGATCACGAAAATACGAAGTAGCTATTTCCTTTTTTATTTACATAACTAAGTCAGGATATTTTCGCAAAAAGTATGGTTATGTATCGGAGCTCGTTCCGACGGGGATGAAGGAGAAATTCATGTATGTTTAGACAAAGTGTTGAACTAATTCATTAAAGATATTTCATTAAAACTTTTTATATAGAGCAATCCAAAATTATCAAAAATCAATGTACAAGAGTGACTTTTTCCGTACGGAGATCTACACTATAATATGGAACAACAAATAAACAGACCGTTTAATGTTTCTTTTTCACGATGTGTTAAATGTAGCATGTTCACTAACCATATATTTTCAATCGCATGTATTGTATTAACAGAGAACTAGCTATACTATTACGGATGATTTCACAATATACTGATTTCTACAGCAGAAAAGGCAAAAGTTATTACACATGTAGGTAAAAGAAACATATATCGCATAGGTATGTTTTAGTTCTTGCGAACATTTAGATAGTTTGAGAAGACCCCTACTCTAAGTACGCATTCCGCGTCGAAGTAAGTTGTATAAGTAACACAGCAGATGAGAATGTACAGCATAACATCAAAAAGGCAAGAAGAATTGTGTACAAGCTTTATGGCAACCAGTCTACATGGTGCAGGAGGTCTAGATACTCAAACTGTCTTACATCTACTGCAGTTATATGTTAGTCTCTTTCTACTCTATGGGTTAGAAATAGTTTTACCAAGACGTGGACTTTTGGATATGCAACACAGCAGATGAGAATGTACAGCATAACATCAAAACACCGTTCCGATAATCTACGGACTGAGCTACCCGACAGCGTACACATTTTCTCCCCGTTTCAATATTCAAGATATTTCCCCACCATTTTGAAATTTGGTACCCATTTGTGTGATTCAAAACAGTTAAACACTGGAACGTTTTCAAAAACGCTTACTTAAGCAACTGTCCATGTTACCCGTAAATAATTCTGATGTTTTCATTTTAAGTGGTCTTATACCTGTAAAGGCACAAATACACAAAAGAGCAATTACGTTATTCAATGCAGTATGTCTACAAAAAGAAAATTCGGTAGAAAGACAACTAGCAGTTCGACAGTTAACAGTAAAAAGTGGTAAAAGTGCCAGCTGGTTTAGTGAAATAAAACGTTGGTTCTGGAAATACGACCTTTGGCGACCCAGAAGACCTTTTGAAAAACCCTTGTAGAAAACTTGAATGGAAAAGAGCAGTAAAGAAAGCTGTAAACTGTCACTGGCAAGAACAAATATTAATCCAAGCAGATTAAAATATTTACACCTTGCAGCAAGTAATTGTCGGTAAACCAAATTCCCTTCTGTAAATTCCTGCAAGATCAACTTGGGACGCCAATATATCCCTAGTCAAGTTAAATCTCATGTCTGGGACGTATGTGCTATAAAGTAATCGTGCAGCGTTTAACCAGAATGCGATAGACGATACATGTCGTCTGTGTAACGAAGCAACAGGTTCCGCCCTTGCTGTCGTTCGAAATCCGATCATCAGTGAGATTAAATATGAAGTGAATATCCTGCCATATAATCTGTGGGACGAGTACACCCTTTCAGAAAAAGTAAATATTATAATAGACTACCCATTTGTGTGATTCAAAACAGTTAAAAATAGTCTCTAGAAGGTGTTGAGTGTCACTGTAAAAGACTTAGTTTTGCTCTAAATAATGAACGATTTATACAATTGAAATTGTGTGATCAAAATAACTCAAAAAGTTCCCACAAAAAACAAACTGCATCCAAGAACCTCGCTAATAAGTATTTATGATTACGGAAGAGTTAGTGAAGTGTGGTGTTTATTCGTGGTGGTGGTAAATATAATGGAAATTGACGTGATGTGTCACAGCTCACCAACATTGGTGTAATAGACAAGGACAATACAGAATACAGGATATGGCGCAGTTAAGACATTGATTTGCTAAAAATATTAAATCGCTGTTTTGTTCCTCCCTAGACGTGTTTTTATTCAGCAAATTTGGCACAAACGCATATTTTACATGTATTTTCAATGGCGACGTCATTTGCGTCTACTTTTTCACCAAAATGTGAATTCATTATAAAAACAAACAACACTTGATCTATCATACATATATGGCGCACAAGGACGTAGCCGTGTGAAATATGTAATATAAGTCATATAAAACAGTTTCTAGCTACTGGTACGTACAATATGTATATTTTTAAGTGATTTTAGTAATTCTAGTAGGGACCAGTAGTACAGAAGTGGTCTCAAGTGACAACATGGTGTCTAAAATTACACAATAAATTAACATTTCTGTCTGAAAACATGGATCCTATAAAGTATTCAACGTTCAAATTATGATAATTCCATACCAAACCCATTTGCACCGTATAGTACAGTGGTATTGTGGTCTGCTATCCTAAAAATTGCGCATATTTGCTCTTGTCCGCATAATAAACACCTACTTCCGGTTTTCATTTGCAAACTTGCCATGTGGGTAGAGACCACCAATTGTTTTCCCATACACTTACATTATAACATTATGGCGTGTACGGCCTTCCATACATTGAAACATGTATATCTAACTACATATTTTTCAAGAACAATCTTAGTTCTACCAAAATATCGGACGAAAAACATATGAATAGTGATACTTTATTTAAGTAAAAAATAATTTAAACTAACTGCCAAAAAATTTGAATTTGCCGAGAGGAGCTAACGAGGTCATGAAACCTTGAGAAATAGAGAATGTAAACAATTCCCACGTGGTTATTTTATCAACAAACCTGAAGCTTTGCCAGAAAAGTAATTTTGAATTTTTACAGGGTGCACAATCACGTGACGTTTCAACTGGGGTATCACGCCAAGCATGAACATTGATCGTGAAACATCGGGCATTTTCGCATTCTCCGAGAAAACGCTTGATATCGAAGTGGTGTATCTATATCCGTAAGCCAATATAGTCTTAATATTGCTCCAATGCCAAAAATCGCGCCAAAACTGACCACATGACGGGTCACGTGATCCCCTTCTTTATTGCCGAGGACGACGCCATATTAGAGATTTTCAGCTTACTTCGACTCGTACTTGCGGACCACGGACTACGGACTTACTATATGGGTTTTTCTCAAACTGTATATGAGGAAGTTATGCATAACTGAACAGTTGCATATTTAGCATCCGGTTCTAATGCCGTAATACTGTTTTCATTTAAAATATCTGAGAAAAGACAGCTAAAAGATTTATCAATATCCGTTTTATTGTATATGAATTACCATTTTTAATTATTTTCACCCTTTTACATTTTATATCGGTTTTTGTTTAAATGACAGCTAGTTTTGAGATGGTACTTAAAGTTTAGATTCCAGTTGAGACTGACAATCCATACTGAATAGCCACTTGAAAATAGTCATGAATTTAAATCTTAAATTTTAACATGCAATATTGATATCAATGACAATGTTTCATTATCAAACTCAACTGAGAACCAAAATGTTTTGAAAACAGAAGCCCAGGAATTCAGTCTTGGCGTGATCTCAGTAATCAAGATCGAGCCTGTCTTGATCACTTTTCAAAATCTTATATCAGATCATGTTAATATGAAGTGGATATTCTTTCTTTTTAATTTTCAAACATGCTGATTCATAACTAATTCAGGATGTTGCCGCTAAGTTATGGTAATATATCGGATCTCGTTTCGACAGGGATGAAAGATGCATGTATGAGAACTTCCCGTATGTTTTGACAAAGTGTTGAACTAAATCATTTAAGATATTTCATTAAACTTCTCATGATTTTATGTTACATTCTACAGTTATCAAAATTAATGTAAAACAATTGACTTTTTCAGTACAGAAGTCTACGAGAACACGGTATTTATACTATGCAACAAAAATTAAACGGACGTTTGTTTTATTCAAAATGTATCTTTTTTTTTCACAATAATATTTTGTACTGCTTTATTCTTATGTTGTTGCTAGGAAATACAAGTCTAGGAACCGTATGGATGGACACAAATTAAACCCAAACTGTTGTTTTTTTTTATAGGAATCGCCGTTATCTTCAAATCCACGTTTCAAGTTGACTTTTTTAATGCATGAACATATTAAGATGAAGTATTATCGTTGCACTGGGGGTTCAAATCTTTTTCTTATTCAAAGTACCAGATTAACAAGTTTTCCGTTGTAATACACTGCTAAAATGAAGAATTCATACATATGCAATGTGTAGATAGTTCGGAGATTTCACATTTGAAACAAAAGTTAAAGCATAATTATTGCAAAATATCATAGATCAGAATTGTACAGCAGTTTCATATAGTTTTAAGTTTGCCCTCCACGAGAGTAAAGTTTTTCTTGATATTATCCCTTTTCCTCCATAAGCACACACGCACGCACGCCCGCACATCCCAATGCCATATATGCTGGTCGTAAATGCACTATGTTGGTTTTCCCATGGCACGGCTCAATAAGAGGTATCGCTTTGAATACTACCCTAAAGTTACATTAACGCATAAGCGTAGCTTTATAAAATTCTGATGAGTAAACTGCTAAATTGTTTGAAAATTGTTACATTCTGAATGTTGAAATCTCAGACGCTTATTAAAATAAAAATAAATAAATTATAAAATCTTACACATATACATATACTGGTACAAATCCTAGTATCTCGTAAAAACGAAACCAAGACCAGCAAGTTTGAGCCGTCGGTCCTATGTACAATGTTACGATTCTTGAGTCGCTCATATAGATAATTACAACATAGAATTATACGCTGATGAGTTACAGCGAGTTTCCATCACAACCACTGTTTTCTGTGTTTCTTTCTTTTACCCCATCCGCTTAGCTCAGTTCTATGAATCGCTTTTCTGATTCCTGGGTAGGGCGTGACAATTTGGCAGAAGGTATTTGTCCGAAATCATTCGTCCTCCACCTCCGATTTTATGTGGTGAAGTTGAAAGTTACTTGTTGAGGAACACTGGTTAGGTTAACCGCCTATCGTAACAGAAAACAGCGCTAAACCTAAAACAAACAGTTTCCTTATTTTTTTATTTTATGGAATATTTATCATTTTTAGCAGAGTATGTACTCGTACTTGTTATGTCTGATAGGTCTCTAATATTAGGAAAAATATTATATATGGAATATGTTTCTATTATGTGTCTATGAATACAAGGATAACCTTTCTTTAAACACATCTCTGGAGAGCTAAAACCTCTTTGTAAAGGATAGTGTTTCTATATAGCGTTGTTAATAAATTAACCTTTTCAGAACAACAGCCTCCGTACAATGAATATAAATTCTGTTTCCCCGTGGCTGCACTTTATTTGAAATCGGGGTGTCTAACTACTCTCAAAACAATCGAAATATTTTCAAAACGTAAAATTTATAATAAAGTTAAATAAATTTGTGATGTTTATTCCAACGATATTAGGGCTTTTATTTTTTCTTATTATTTTTGTAAATGTTTGCAATGTCGTGTGTATCAATTATGTATAATCATGAACTTAAGAGGAAATTCAAGAAATTCTTGCAAAGTTGTAAAGGACTCTGTTGACTAAATTCTACTTAAAATAGGTAAAAATTGATCACAAGACATACGAGAACCCGCTTAATTACGTATTTGTATCTGGGGTAGGGGTAGAGTAATATAATTCAGCGTAATAATTTCGCCAACGGTAACCGAGTTTTAAAGGCTATTTTGATCTAAAAGTAGAGTTTATCTTAAAATGAAGATTTACAGAAACAAATACTCATTGCAATTAAATAAAGTTTTCATCATCATATTACTTTTTAGTCAAATTATATTGTTTGGGTTTTACATTAGACAAGATTAAAGCATATTTTTTATTCAAAACTCAACGTCATATTTGTCGCTCTGACGCAACTTTAACGTAAATATCGGGTCTAAGGTTAAGTGATCACCACAAATTATATACCATTTTAAATGCAGATATTTGTTGACTGAACAGAACGATTTACGAAAACAGTCCGACGGACGAGAAATCACGGTTCATCAAAAATGGACGTCTAAGGTTTGCGGAGAAAAAAGTTACAGAAATATCAAAAATGTAAAATACACATTATATGAGGAATATGCTGGATTTTAAATTAAACAAAATGTCGAAACGGAATCCAATAACTTCTGAATTTAGACGCATTCCTCCTTACTTATAGCAAATTGTGTCCACTTGACGCATTTAAAGATACCAAACGCTTCGGATTTTTTTTTTTGCACCAGTGGCACGTTATATAACATATTGAAATGTACTAAGATTTCACTTTTTAATACGTTTTCATCATTGTTAATATATAAACGTCTTGCCATGGAACAAAATGTTTGTTTTTGTTTTGTATAAAGTTCTTTAAGAACCAGTAAAACACTAAATGGTGCAGCTGATAAGCTAAACACAATGGCTGAACTATGATGTCTCAAACGTATCTGCAGACGTTGAATTATAGTACAAAATTTACGCATTGGGGTGGGGGAAATAAAATCACATGTACCGAAAAAACTAAGTCGGTGACCCCCCAGTTTTATTTGTCATTTGGATTTTAAACACCGTTTATTGAAAAAAATCAAAAATTTATTTCAGGGATTTTGTAATATGCTGATTAAAAGCCGAAAAATGCTGCGAAACTGAACGTCAATTTTTAGTCAAAAATGGCTATTTTCTTTCCATTTTTCAAATATTTGTCGGTGTAAAACAATGATTTTTACATCACCATAAAGGAAAAACTAATTCCCGTCGAATAATGTATAATTGAAGAAAATTTGTTGGCTGGTGCCGTTGCAGTACCCGTAACAGTTGCCAAGGATACGCGCCAACGTCAGTTTCAGAAACGGGCTTTGGTGGTCAACTTTGACGTCTCGTGTATAAAAACTGGTCGGCTCTATTGGTATAAAATAAACTGCATCTTGTTTGAAATATGGTCAATTTTACACATGCAAAATTTCAAGACGCTACTTGAAAGTTCGCAAAGTGTCGCGTTCTACCTTAAATGTGACATGAACTAAAAATAATAGAGTATGACATCTGAAAATTGCGATTACGAGTGTTATGTAGCCTATTTACTACCCATATATTTTCAAACGTATGTATTGTATTAGCAGATAATTATATCACAATACACTAATTGAGAAGGCAAAAGTAACTACACATATAGGTAAAAGAAACATATATACCATAGGTATCTTTTTTCTTGCGAACCTTTAAATATTTTGAGAAAACCCCTACTGTAAGTACGCAGTCCGCTGTCCGCAGTCCGCGTCGAAGTCACAACCATCTAAATAGACCTTTATCACGAACATGGACATGGGAATGTAAATGTAAACGTACTCTGTACTTCGTTCAAATTTGGGGGGTTTTCTCAAACATATTTTAGGAACTTGTATTAAGAATATATATGATAACAAATAAAAGCCCTGTAAAGTCGCATGTTGTATAGGCTTACAGAAAGCAATCATTATGGTAGAAAAAAATACAGATCGTTCACCTACCTGGTAATGGTAGGCTGTAATAAAAAAGAAACGCAAAGAACTGAAATAGAAAGGAATATGAATAAAAATTACAATGAATAACTGAGGATAGGTGTAAAAGTGTATCGGGGGTGGGAGGCTGGGGAGGGTGATGGGTTTAGGATCTGTGTGTCTGGAAGAATAAAAAATATTTATTCAAATCTCTCATTTTTTAGTGATCAGCGTGTAAAAGTCAGTGTGTTGGAGGAAAAATAAATACTTAGAAACAAAATAACCTGCAACACGGCCTGTAAACACTGGCTCTACCTATTTTTGGTGGCAAATGAGGTGAGTCCAAAAAAGAGCTAATGATACTTCAAAGGTGGCGCTAAATTATAGAGAAAGTCTACTTTTTGTAACAATATGAAACAGAATTTCAGTTAAACGGGCAATTGGTTCCATATATGTAGAGCGATTTGCAGAGATTACTGTCTAACTTTAACGAAACTTGAAATAGTACCGAAATAGTTTGGTAAATAGGAAGGATACTTATTCAGAAAAATAAATTATGTAGTTTACTGATTGTATTGTTTTGACTTGTCTATTTCCATTTTTGAGATGCCAATGCCACTTGTGTAGGCGTTAAAAATTGGAGGAAATCTTTACCCCTAAACAAAATCAATCCTTAAGTAATGATTTTTGATTAAGAAGGTATCGAGAAGCGTGATATAAATATCTAACCAATATTATTTCAAAATATGAGATTTGATAATCATAGGGGCAGTTGAATGTGAAGTTTAGAAGGTGACCAACTTTTACCCAACGCCGGTGTGATAACAATATAGCCCTCCTTATTCGCTTAAATTGATTTGGCCAAATAACTGTAAATAAAAAGGAGATATTACGGTAAAACTTTGTTGATAGGAAGTATTTAAGATTGAAAGGCTCGGATATATTGGCAAGTACAGCTAATTTTAACTTATTTGATACTTAAAAAAGAGACAAGGGTTTGAGGTTAAACTTGGGATAATACATGCATATAAAAACTCCAGCTTAAGATTCATTTCAGGTTGCTTTGGTCAAGGTTGCTGTGTTTAAAACAATGAATTTTGTTCTCCGAATTACTATACTAATTTGATTGACCTAGTTTGACCAAACTTGGTTATTATGCAGAGGCATAGCTCTGGGCTATTTGAATTGAGGTCAAATTTATTGCACCTTAACAAGAAACAGCCACCGGTAAATGAATTTAGTTCTGATTGAGACATATTGACACCAAACTAGTGTATTGCTAATGTATATCAGGACCCACCTTAAGAAGATCAACCGTTCAAAATTTGTTTTACTGATTGGGTTAATTGTTGTCAGACTGACAAATTAAATGTCGTGAATTTACAAAACTAGATCTAAAAGAATATTTTATCAAATGGCAGACAACAAGTAAAATTAAAGGAAAGTGACGTTTTATTAAACCGAACCTGGTGATTTTTCGTAAGATGTAGATATATGTGTTCGTCTTTGTTCTTACACGGACAAGATTTATTCACAGTAGAGTATAACACTGTCAAGAATTATAAAAGTATGCTGTGTCTTTATTATTGGGCAAAAACTTTGACTTTGGTGTCTTAGAAAGTAAACGCATCTCTGCGGTTATGTTTTTCGATTTTTATGTTTTGAGAAATCCCCCAGATTTTGACCATAGTACATAGTACGTCTACATTGTCCGTATTCGTTGTAAAGGTCTAATAGTTTTCCCTATATATTCTATATAAAACTGACATTTTTTAAAGAGCTTCCAAACGTAGCTAGACCCATTTCAGAGAACAAATCCTTACCTCATTTTAAAGAGTTATGATAAAACTGATATAAAATGAAGAGAAAAGTAGGGGTCATGTATCTTCTAAGAGAGATTTCTCTGGTCACATTTGCTTACTGTAAACTGACATCAAAATCACACTGCTGTGACCTGGAAGTACTACTCATATTACAACTGAGTTTCACTTCACCAAATACAAACTGCTCTCACATTTGTCCTACCAAAATGTCACAAATACATCCACAATGAAAATTAAACAGAAACTAGCTTTAATGTAGACCTCTGCCAAGTGAAAAATTAGTGTTCAAATACCTGGCAGCCATTACGCGACTAGACCAGATGGCTCCCACGCTGGTTCTTTTAGTATAGTAAGGCCTTGAAAATCTCTATTTGAACGGTTGTCGAAGACATACCGGCCTGTGCAAACGCTTCCCCCTCAAATAATTATATGTACGGGAAAAATCTTTATTCGATTTTTTGATCACTCCTGTGATTTCGAAAGTCCGTTGGAAATAACTAGTTCTATACTTTAACAGTATTTTGTTTGTTTAAATCGGAGTCAATAGACGCTTGCAGTTTACGGATGATTATAGCGACCCGCTTATTCTTTTGAAATGTGAATAACAATGTAAATGAGTGTTTGATAATAAAAAAAACAGTGCCCAATATATTTACACAAAGGGCTACAAAAATAAATGTATTTCTTCTTTGATTTATCTTAATATTCAACGTATGCTCCCGAAACTGAAATGATTTAAATAAGTATGTCCGTTATTGTTCCTCTGTAGCTTGGAGGTAGCGTTCTCGCTTTACATGTCAGAGGTCTGGAGTTTGAGCCCCGCTAAAATATTTTCTTTCTTTTTAAATTTCACCAGTTTTATTTTTTTATGAATTTAAAATGAATTTTGCAAATATTGTCACAAAAGTCTTTCTTCGAAAACTTTTTTGTTTTAGTGTCAGATTTCAATGTAGATCTACTTCCTATACAGTAGTCTAAATAGAATTTTCACCAAACTACAAAAAAGAGGGGTTCCAAATTATCAGGCGTGAAATGTTTGAAAAGCACATGTTGCTGCTCTCTCCATTCACATATATTGCATCCATAAATCATTAGAAATCATTGATCAGTGTTACACTTGAGAAAAAAATATTGCTATACAAACGAAAAGTTACATTCCCCTACTCTATAGAGATGTTTAAAAAAGCCCCAGATCTAGACTGTTAGCAGTTTGGAAAATTAAACATGGGGTTTCGAGAATTTCTATGATCAGTGTTTTTCTCTGGGTAAATCTCTGATTAATTTTTTTTAAAAAGTTTTTGTTTTGAATTTCTTTTCAGACAGAATTTTGATTTTATTCACATGATTATCTTAGCTCTAGTTAGCAAAGTTTGTCAGGCGTTATTTTTACACTCAACAAATTCCTAATCGGTCAGTTTATATTGTATTACTATTTTGTTAATAATGCATGTCAACCTCCGCGCAGGAATATTGTCAAACTATTATACCGATAATGGGAGGTAACACTGTGTTGGAGTTTGAATGCATGTATTCACACGAAAGTTCACATACAGACATTTGAATAGGTACTGAAGCTAATTATTAATTGATTTTTTTTTGCGACTCACGGCCAATGTAACCGCATTAGGCGTTTTTACCAATGTTGCATATTTTGCACGTGCAGGGCACCAACATGCACGTGTTCGTTCACACTTTTGGCATTACCGACGAAAGTCAAAGCCTTGAAATGTCTGATGGTTGCGGGTTTTTTTGTAGATTTATTTTCTGTTTAAATGCCAGTCTATGAATATACATGAATGCGAAACAATTACAAATTTAATGTGCCTCATATCTAAGATGAACTCTGCCTGACCCAGCTTCTAAATGGTCAGAGTGTGTGGATACAGGTTGAATAAGAACTACTTGTTCATTGATAATTCATCCGCATTGTTCATGAATGGCAGTACTTACTGCATACAGACCAGCACCAAGTTGCATTCATTCTGTGACATTTATTTGGGAGAGGTGGGGGATACCTTATTTGAGAGAATGTACGTACAACTGATATCGCCTATTTAAAGGAACCGGTCATTAAACAAAGTGTCCAATTTTCATTCAAATCTGTAAAAAATTTGGCAGAGATAAAAACAAAAGTGTTGAGTTAGAAAAAGTGTTGAGTTAGAAAAAGTGTTGAGCAAATGATTATAAAATGACACTGCAAATGCATTTCTTGCATTTCATGCAGCAAAGAAAAATTGAAGTTAAGCTTTGAACTGACTATAAAAAGAATATTAACATATCGTACACCTTTTGAGAAACGTGTGCAAAAGAGAAAATATGATAGGTTTTGAGAAAGAAGACTACAGCGGAAAATGAATTTCATATAAATGTATAAAACTAAAAGGCTACTACTTTTAGCGACTCCAGAACACTGATAGGGTTAATTGACCGCCGTTAAATGACTGAAATACTGTTGACAGTAACATAATAATGATATTATATGGAATCCCTCTCCAGCCACTAAAGAAATGATTTCAAATCTGGTGATGATTCCTTACATGATATATATTCATGTTAATTTGTCCACGCGGTGATGGTGAAATAGGACCATTTTAGAAGAATAACTGAAATACTGGTCACAACATAGGTGTAAACAGTATATGAACGGTAATAAACTAAACAGAAAAGATCTGTAGGAGTTCAACTAGTTAATATATACACTATTCTCTTGATTTCCTGTAATATAGTTCTATTTTTTTTTACTGCCGGTCAGGCATTTATCATCATATGTTATGTATTTGCAATTAAGTAAAACATTTCAAGAACTTGATTTTCTCTCACCGAAGCTCTTAATACGATATTTGCATCATTTTATTCTGAAAATTCAGCACGCTATTTCTGTTTCGATTCTCTTTATCTTTGACTTTGCTTCTACACTCTTACTTCCTGTTCAAAACAAAAGTTGAAAACGAATCAGATCGTAACAATTTACAGATCTGACACTAGCTTTCAGACATTGTGAAAACAAAACCTGTGTCTTGAAACTGAAATATTAGTCATTCAGATGTTTTACAAATAAAAATGTAAAAATAAGGTATAAAAACATCAGAATCTTTTATAATAGTAACATTGAGGCTCATTCAGTGAAATTGTGAAGTTACACCCTCCGATATTTTCATGATTACTGACAGATGATGGTTCAGCTAATCAAAATGATGAAATATGGTGGTTCGACAGTTACCAAGAAATATACAATGCGTAAAAATAACTTCCTGCAGGATGAGAAGAGAATGAAGAAGAGATTTGAAATTCAAAACAATGAGTTTATAATAAACATATAATGCCGATTGAATATGTCAGGCTAAGACGTATAGCTTGCGAAGTGTTATGGGGTTTATTCACTTTTTATATAAGGGTAAAAAAAATTAAACACACAGAAACATAAACGCCCACACATTCATGAAATTGCTTCAGCACAAGCGTAAACCACTGGAATAGAGTTTTGATTGACAGCATAGATCATTTTAGATAATGCTTGCGAGAATTCGCACATCTCACAAACAGTCTTAATCAAACCGAGTTTGCTATTTTTACGTCCTTGAGTTATATGCTTCCGAAGGAAACTTTAGATCTGTCAACAGTTAGGACAAGCAAAATGTGTTCGAGATATCAGTTGTACAAGCAAACGTGAAAAATATATTATATAGACCTAACGCTGAGTTCGAGCCAAAAGTAGTAATTGGATAATCCGAATTCGAGCAAACGAAGTTTGACTTACTAGTCTTTATAAAATACGCGTCATAGATTTCTTTCTACCTGTACTTGTTCATACAGGTAACCGACCTACCAGCCTTTATGGAAATCGTTAGCCAGAAAACGGAAGTTTTAGCAACACGAGAAAGATAACTTCCATAATTGAACAAAATATCAGAATGTACGAAAAGTTAAGCTTATTCTATAGAAATAACCTTAGTCGTTTTGAATTTTGCCAGTCTCAAATGCAATAAATCTATTTGAAGTAATTTATTTTACTTCTCAGATTCATGATTATCACCAAAAAATTAAAAGTTTGTATTAGAATGTAGCAAAAATGGCGAAAAACAAATGCCATCAAAAGCAATTTCTAGGCCTCTTTCTGGATATATAGGCAGACTAACTTTAACTTTGGTAGCGGGATAAACCCGCAACCAAAAACACATATGTTATGGTGAAATTGACACAAGACTAACGCGATCGAGCTGTCGGAATGTTGCTAGCCTGGATATATTTACGACACGTATATAATTATTTTTGCAATTTCAATAGAATTTTAATATAATTTGTTTGTAGCTGTTACTTTGACGGTTATTTGCATTTTTAATCCTATTTCCGTCTACAAGAACCTTCAATTATCCATCATCCGGGCTCTACTGGTGAAATTTAACCCGAGTAGAATTCATTGAAGTGACCGATTTTGAATTTTGTTGTAAAATTCCGACAGCCCGGGCGCGTTGCTCTAGTGACAATTTTACGATGATATGTATTTTTCAAGTAGGACTTTCGTCAGTTATGCCAAAAGTGTTCATTAACACATGCATATTGTTGCATATGTCCTGCACGTGCAAAATATGCTATGTTGGTCAACACGCCTATTGCGGTTACTTTGTCGGTATGTGAAATTTCGTGCATTATTAACAAAATAGTAATACAATATAAACTGACCGATTAGGAATTTTGTTGAGTGTATTGTCTGATGGTCGCATAAAATAACTTTAGCGAGATCCGTACATAAACTCTCTAAAGCTGAAATTGTGTTGTATTTGCACTGAATGTTTAAAATTAGTTTGTTTGTTTTGGGTTTAACACCGTTTTTCAACCGTATTTCAGTTATGTAACGGCGGACAGTTAACCTAACCAGTGTTCATGGATTCTGTACCAGTAAAAACCTGTTCTCTGCAAGTAACTGTCAACCACCCCCCACCCACACACACACACATGAATCAGAGGTGGAGGGCGAATGATTTCAGACGCAATGTCTTTCATCAAATCGTCACGGAGAACATACGTCCCGCCCGAGGATCGAACTCTCCGTAGATCTATATAGGCCTACTTATGTTTCGTATTGTACTCGCACTGAATGTCTAAAGAGTAACATATTTTTTTTCATAAAATGGGCCGGGCCACGAGGAAACCTACATTTCTATATTTAAAGCCTTTTTAAGGCCACTGATTTTTAATTATACAATAACATCTCTGATAGACGGAGGATGGGAGACTAGCACTGGTCTTTCCCATGTATGATGTTTCGGTAAACTGTCTTTCTGTGAAAATAGCCGAAATATTGTTGAAATCTAAAAGTAATCGAAAAGAAAACAATATCAAAGCCCTGAGAGGACTGTAGGGAAGCGAAGCTGAACCGGTATACATTTTAATAGAGCAGTCAGGCAAGAAAAGAGTCCATCATTTTGCAATATTTCACTAAAAGCATTTTTTTGGGTACTCATTGAACCAAAAAAGTAACACACATCCAGACCAAAGTCGGTAACGGTTACTCGAATCATAATCTTTGACTTGACTCTATATCTAATGGAATAGGGAACCAATATCTGTACGTATGAAATAAGATCATCAGTAAAAGCAGACTAAGGCTTTAAAAGTCGCTTTGACCTCGACACCAAAACCAAAAATCAAATCAACCTTTGTAACATTTTTAGAAACCTTTCAAAACTGTGTAACATTTTTTAAATGTATTTCATAAAACAAAGTGAGATGAAATATTCAGTATGTGGTTGCCCCAATATTTTCTAAATGTCAAGAAATCCAACTGATTCACATAAGAGTATTGTGTGCGCACTTGAAAATAATCGGCCCAGAATAGCAGCATATCAACAAAATACCACAGGAGGGTTGTCAAGACTAGCATCATATCCGTGATATATAAGAAAGTGGCCCTATTTGCATTTTTAATTATAAATCACTGCTATTTTTTTGCAAATGCTTCATAAAAAATCTATATCCGTGATTTTCACGTTATAAAGATTGGTGCTACCGACGACTTATATTTTTAGCGGATAAATATAGTTTTCTGTGTGTCACTTACCTTGGTCACATGACAAATATTTACCGCATAACTACAGTAATTCAACGCGTAGACAAAACTCAATACATTTTTAAAATTTACCTGTCACATCTTTTACTTAGTCAAATCAATGAAATAGTGATGGGGGTGATTTTCTTTTCGGCATGAGGGAAATTTCTGGCTCGAACTCCGCTACCAACCGGACTGTTAATGATTATGTCTCAACTCTCAGACCATTGAATGTTATAGAAGTACTGAACTACTTTTATAGCGAATGTATGGAGAAAGGAAGTAACGGCATTTGTAAGTAAAATTTCACCAATGTTAGCATACATAGTGGGGCGACTTTGGGAAAGCTACGCTTCCCAAAAACTAGAAAATGTGTTGCAGGCTATCGTTGATTTATCTGGTGAACATGATAGATCTCGTGTAAAGTCGTGAAAATTCCAAATGTAATAGTATTTTATTGCCTTATTAAGTTTAATACAGATAAAATGTAGCTGTAACTCGGACCAAAACATACGCAATATTCAAGACGACGTATTTTTGTGTAAGTTTGCTGTTATAACCTGTATAATGCGCACATTTTTGTTGTGTACTTGCACTGAATGGTGGTCATATTGGCTAAATTTCCGGTCAAACCAATGGGTGGGGTATGTATGTTAATCGATTGAATATAGTGTATTGTTTCTTAATGAAACAAATGAATCCTAGTGCTGTGTTTATAAACCATCTTAAGTCACTATTTTCCCCTAATATTCATTTATGTCTCTTTAATAATTTCAATGAAACATTTCACAGGCATTAACGCTTAGCCTTACGTTTTGAGAAAAAATATCAAACAACACCAAATCATAGAAAGAAAGAGTTGTTTCACATGAAAATTGAACAGCATGTAAAACTTGTATATTACTCTACGAAACAAGTGTCAGAAGAGCTATACTGATATAAATATTGAATTCCGGAAAAGGACTGCCTAAAGGGGCCCCACTTCCGCACAGTTAAACGCCTTTAAAAATTCACCACTTTCAAAGAACTGTTACATATGTTCGTTTTGATGCATTTGCAATAGCGTACGAGTGTTGAAATTTCATATAACTAGGTGAAACACAGTTTCAGCAAATGTTTATTCTTATTTCTTTACAAATGGCATTCAAAGGTGGACAACTTTTTCAGAATATTTCAAGTATCTGTCATACGGGACAGTACGGCAGGTAAAATATTGGCAAAAATGTTGTTCGTTTATCAAATATTTCTGAGTTTATAATAATCATATTACGATATATCAATATCTTCACCCAGCAGTCTGCGCCTCGTTTTGAATAACAATGTGCAGATAACTCTGCATGTAACCACGGAATGTGAAAAGGGTCTATCTTTCTGTATGGCATCGTACTAAAATGTTTATTTATGGAATATACAATATCATAATCCACACTTGTTTTTCCTGTCAAACTGTGTCTTTGAGATGGCAAAATTTCATGCCCCTATGCAGTACAAAGGAATTTACACTATTTTATTGATTTATGTTTGCTTATTAAGGTTATTTTTATGGATCAATAGATTTTTCGAAAAAAAAATATATATGTAAAAAAATCATAATATATAAGCATATGCCCAAAGTTTAGAATAAGTCTATTATTCCAAGATTAAAAAAACTAATCTAAACTAAAATAGTATCTTTCGCAACAACAAGAATAAAATACATCATTTGATATGTCTTGCAATTCTAATAAATTCTGAAATGATGACGCTAATTAAAGTACATTTTACAACAATTACATATATTAGTAAATGCCTTCTAGTTTAAAATACTAGGAAGAAGTAGTCCTGCGCTAATAGCAAATCCGGTATTGCTTGTTACTTCTAACTTTATATGTCATGGAAAAACTAAAATGGTAATTTTTGCAAAAGCAAGAATAAAATGTTAAATTTGATATCTGTGTTTACTTCTTGCCTGGCGCTTATAGCAAATTCTAAAATGACGAGGATTTGTAAGAATATATATTTATAGAATGCCAGGATTTCTTAAGCCTCCGAAAACAGAATATTAGAAATTATTTCTGGCGCCATCCTAGCTTTTTTAAGTTTTTACAGTTACTTAAAAGTGATAATATCACTGATGTACGTAATTTATCCATTTATATATACAAAGCTTTTGAAGTAAGAAATAATACAAATAGGGTCTAAAGGTATGTAGACGTACACTTGTGATATACATATAGCTGTCGTCTTAATTTTCAGCTTTCTATTTTTGTACAATATAAATGCATATTAACACTATCCTATGTTAAATCAACTATTCCAAACACTATTTGATCTAATACATGCTGTCTCTCCCGTTTAACAATTTATGTAGACAGTGAAACTTGTATCAAATTTGTACTTCTTGTCATCTTGCCATACCATGTTTTAGATTATGAATTGTATATGATGCTATGCTCATGAATCTTGTCAGGTTTATTGCATAATAAAAGTATTCTATTCTATATTTCATTTTTAAAAAATCTTTTTAATTCTATTTTTAGTGCCTTTATCGTTAAGAATTTTAAAACTAGAGAGTAACTTAACTCCAAACGTTAACGAAATATTATATTTGTTACATGCTCCGAATGTCTGTCCTGCGCTAATAGTAAAGGCAGTGGCTAGGTAGCCGTGATATATATCGTATATGAACATGTAAGCCAAGGTAGCCGGCTTTAATAAACTGTATTATAAATGATAATTATATTAGTTAAATAACTTACATTTCTTGTGATTTTTCATTTACTATTTGTGATTTACCTGTTTATTTCGCCGTATGTAAATTCATATCATATCGGCCGACATTTTGTTATGTTAAAAAGTACTCGATACATATTTTAGAATCCATGATTCATTTTTAAAAGAAAACAAAACAAACAGTTAAAAAACAAAGAGCATCGAAGTACATTAAATGATGCGGCTCTACTGAACATACCGGCCTTTGATCCTTTCACGCTAATTTTAAGTGATCATCACTTCTGCACCTCTATGTGCGTCTTTAATTTAAGAAATAATATATCTTTAGTGATTTGTCGCTGAATTAATCATCGTTTGGAGTTCAGATGCGAAGGAATTATATCACGTGGGCGCAGCCCGAGTGATATAATAATATGCATCTGAACGACAAAGAATGATTTTATTCGAGAATATTATTTCGATTCTAACACGTTACCAAGGACTTTTAAGTACATCCTTGACGGCATTCATTAAATTTAAAACCCGTTTAAACCCGTTTTCAATCGGTTTCTTTTACAGCTCACCGCTATGCCGTTTGACGCTATGACGTAACAATTGTGACGTCAGAACAGTGAATTGTATAATAATTCACTGTTTTCAGCCTTCTTTGTTTAATAGAAAAATGAATCTGATCGTGTTAGAATAATTAATAACTACATAATTTCTCCGCCAATTTGTTATTTGTCTTTTCTATGTCACGTTGTATTTGTTAATACATCTGTCTGTAACAAGATACTTCATGTATACGTTACAAGAAATAAACTATCTGTTTTGAATTAATGTTTGTTTTTATTGCTGCCTGATTACTGCTAGAAAATAAATATAGCTGAGTTTTATTGCATTTTTAATAAGATATTGACAAAATGTTTAGCAAAATTATATAAAATTACCTGTAGAATTTCATACAGCGCGACCGTAAATAGCTATTTTATTTTTACCGTTACCGTAAATGCACGGCTACTAAACACTAGCGCCACCACCAAAAAGTGGTGATAAGGAAAAAAGCTATCGACATTTCCGTGGTGCAGCTATCACCAGTTTCAAACTGTAAATGTTTACATTCTGTCTAATATTTCTATTGATAAAATTTATTTTGAAATTAGGAGTGCCATGTGATACTTTTACCGAAGGATGACTGTAATTTCATTAAAATATAAAAATTGTGGTGTCAAGAGCTTCTTTTTTCCTGATTCGCACAATTTTACATTTTGATCTCCCTTAAAACAAATATGCCAGTGATGGCGCTATACAGTAGTGGTGGCGCTGTGGCTATGGTATGCGTTTTCTGTTCAACTGCGGCTACCAACTTACACGTCTACCTTGTTTAAGATAAGAACAGATTGAATAGTTTTATCTCTCATATAACCAACAGATTTCCAAGAAAAAAACACAGAAAAGATAACATTTTGTAGCTAAGCATTTCCGAAATAAAAGTGTCATAAAACATAATATTATTTCCTTTGACCATACATATCTAACCTGTTAGACTCCATCTACATTTAATAATTTATTACATCTAAAAACAACATGTATACATGTAACATCAGCATGTGGAATTTTCGTTGCCGCTACTCTGTAGATAGAAACTCAATTTTTACATTTTCTTTTTCAAATATTTCCAGAACATCTATTGATACTTCTGAAATGGTTTTCTCTTTGTTAGAAAGAAAGGATTCAATCAATCGACTTATCTGTCTGATTAATGACAGAGTCTTCACGTGCACAAAATTGATACAATTAAGTGTCACATTCCTCCATTTCGCTAATATTTTCAAATATTTTACCTCTCCAGATTCATTGTCATGATAAAAATCGTTTCATGTCTTAAAAGTGTTTCTTGATTTGAAAGTGACTGACTTGTCAAAATTGTTTTATTTGGAAAGTGATTTCAGTTTTATAACATATTTTTGATAGGTGAACAAATTATGCCCTTTTTGACTGACGGTATTTTGGAGAGTATGTGTTCTTGTTGTATAACTTGCCTTCAGTGAGATAATTGAATGTGTTCATTTGAATAAATCTCTTCGGAGAAAAAGGCTTGGCAAGATATTGTATTTCTTTTAAGTTTTTAGGAGAGATCCACTTTTCCTTTTTCGCTTCAGACTTCCCATCTGCAACTGATAAACAGTGTCTACATGATACTTCATTATATAAAAGTTTTATATGGTGGTTAAAAGATTAGTCGTTCAATCATTATTTACACACATGCTTCTCTTAATTCTAAAATAGCTTTAAGACATTGAATTTTAAAAGGTAAATGACAATCCCTGTAATCATACCTTATTTCTCATGAATAAAACTACTTATTTATAGTCAGAGACGTTTTAACACTAACCGTCCGCCACAGCGCCACCACTGTAGCGCCATCACTGATGCGAAAGCGCCACCACTTTTAAAAATTATGGTGTATTTCTTTTACGGGAGATTTTATTAATACTAATGTATGTCTGTGTGAAAATCATACATATACCATTTACATGCGCGATAATGTTCATATAGTGTGTCTATATATAGAATATATAGAAACTTCGTTGGAATGCATACAGAGGTCAAAATTTACAAACGTCGGAATCAGGAGAAAAGCTTTTGACACCACAATTTACATTATCTTAACGAAATTACAGTCAACATATAGTAAAAATGTTCTTACGCGGAATAACATTCGCTGATTTATGAAATAAGTCATATCAACGAAATTGTAACGTAAAATATAAATTTTACTCACCTGTTTACATTCTGAAACCGGTGATAGCTGCCCCACGGAAATGTCGATAGCTCTTTTCCTTATCACCACCTTTCGTGAAATGAACTTTAACCTTGATTTTGACCTTGAGCTAGTCTTGAAATCTGGAACATTAAAAAATGACTCAATTGTGCGCGCCAAGATCACTCTGAGATCTCTTGTTAAAATAAACAATAAGTTACTGCGTTTTTAAATATGTTTTAAATATATATGTAATTTATTTATCTTTATTGCCTCCATTTTCTGAAGATGTACATAGCAAAATACATGTGATACAAATAGCAAAATAATACGCGTCAAATTACATATGATAGACAAACAGAAAATGTGCACAATTACAAAATGATGTACGATTGTAACTTTACACATAATTACAGGTACTGCCTATGACTTTAAACTCAGTTTCTCCGAAAACGAAAAGAAAACTCAATTATAGTCTTAATGTTTTACATGAATTAAATATTATATTACAATACCAGATTTATATAGCGCCCTTTTCATGATAAACACGTTCAAAGGCGCTTTACATATACTGCAGCCACACAAGGCGCGAAATCATCCTCTACTAGTACAGACACAGAGCGATCTGACCAGAGGGACAGAGTGAGATAAAAAGCCCCCAGAACAGACAGAGGGAACGTTTCAGATACAGACGTGTCCTGCTAACTTAGCCTAGCTCTTTTCGGATAGACAGTATAGTTCTTTAACGTGCCCGGTGTATAGCACCGATACACGCGAAACCATCTTTCATGGGAAGAACCAGTACAGGCCTCTAGTTAGGTGGGAGACACTCAAAAATTTCCAGTGCCTGGATTGACAACCGGTCCACCAATAATTAATGAATGGATGGGACTGAAATCTCAGCCACCTAAATTACATTCATGAGACAGTCATACAAGTGCATGATATTATATAGTCCATACTATTTGTGCACTTGTTTTAGAAATTCAGCACATAGAATCAAGAATGTTGGGTACACATCGACAGTTAAACACTTCAGTTAAATTTTCGTCAATTCTACCAAGCATATAGTCAATGAGTTCATGAGTTGAAATTCGACTTAACATTTGACTGAGAGTAATACTCAATGAACTGACATTGGTAAGGAACGTATTTAGCAGTCTTTCGCCGTCAGTACAGGGACACTCGAACAATAAGTGCACTGTTTCATTTTTGCGCTTCCAGCAACAGAGGAAACAATCTTCCGGTTGGTCGGGTGGCCGCTTACAACAGATGCAAGCAAGAAATTTCATCAAGGAGAGACTAGTTGGACGTAATTTAGCAACAGCCCAAATGCTTGACATACTAAGTTTCGGATGACAACGTTTGAAGTTGTTAAAGTCTTCGGACGAGTCCATTCCAGCACGCCAAGACGACTGTTCGTATGCGTATACAGCTCGATAACACAGTTTTTTCCAAGTGATCTTCGGTGGAAAAGTACCATCTGCTTTAAACTGGTTCAGATACGCTGTGGGATTGTATTTGCATAATAAACGCAATATGTCAGGAATAAATCCCAGCCTTTTAGTCTTGCACATATCATGCTGAAATAATCGCAGCATAAATACCTTTCCACATAGCTCACTGGAGGGGGGGGGGGGGGGTAATCGGCACAGCGTCCCGAGATACAGTAGTTTTTGAGTATTGATATGGTTTTGTAGTGAGGTAGCACCTAGCAGACCTGTAACCATATCCGACCGGGTGAGGAACAAGATACCCTGGATTCTTTTCAAGCAGAAGTGATAGGCGACTTCCAATTGCTGGTAGCTGGTATCGGCTATGTCGTTCCATAAATCGCAGCCGAATAGTGCTCGAGGCAGAACGCATTTTCTGTATAGTTTCATGGCAGTACATGTACTAGGATTTGGGCCTGTAATTCCGGATATCATTCCATTAACAGACATAAATGTCCCGCGAATTGTTTGTTTAACTGTGTCGATGTTATTTGGGTGTGTCCCTGACGTTGATTGGACGATACCTAAGTGTTTATATACTTCAGTTTCTGGAATGATATTGTTTCCATATTTTGCAGGCGCTATATAGCACGACAACGCTCTATATCCGGTGTCCGTTTCCCCAAAGTGATTATTAGAAATATGTATTAAAAGTCTTGTCTCAATGTATGTTAAAGTTGTCCTGATTTTTTCCAGTACACTGTGGGTAGGAAGAGGCAAATTCTCTAATATATTATTTTTTCTGTATCTGGGAAGACCTAGAATTGTAATTTAAAAGACAGTGCTACAATTTGATAATATAGTTGAAATATTCCTCTTGTTTGCAGATGATATGGCAGGAAAAGATAAATCTTCTTATACATATTGATATTCCTGGGGCTTAAAAGTTAATACAAAACTTATGGTTTTTCGTAAACGTGGACGACGTTTAACAAAACAGAACAAAGAACATTGGCCATAGTAACTGTAGATGACTAATTATCTTGGCAAGGTATTTAACTACACAGGAAGCTTCAAGTTAAACCAAGAACATCTTATTGGCACGGCTTTAAAAGCAATTAATACATCGTTTTACAACTGTAAACGGTATCATTTAAAAATATTAGTATACGCATCAGAAATTCAATTAAGGATTTACTAAATCCTAAGAAATAGAAATAATTCATCTTAAAGTTTGTAAGAAATTATTAAAGTTTAAGGTATTGGACCCCTTATAAGTAGTTTAAAAATGGCACTTGTTTGGTATATTCTTAAAGTTGACTGTATTTCGCACTGTGTTGCAATTAGTTTAATTCAGTTCAGTTTTAGAAAGTGTTTCGGGGCAAATTATGTCCAAAATCAATATAGTCCATAAATGTGTGCAATTTCAGCTTTATGGTTTTAAAGTTATATTAAATTATAGAGCTAATTATATAGCCCTGTGCACCCAATTAAATGTCCTGTGTGACATTTTACATGAAGGCTAGTTTTCAACTGTGTTTTATTTTTTCAAACCAAGCTTTATTGTTACACTTTCTTTACTTTTTGTTTCATATTGCATCTTATTGTTACCAGTCTTGTGACTATTTTCACAAAAATAATGAAAAGATACTAAATTTAAAATGTTGAACACTGCAGTTTCATAACTCCCTTACCTTTCTTAATTCCTAATTTCTAAGATCTTAATCCTTTCAGATTGAAGACACAGTATGATTTTTTTTGTTTAATAAATCAACTTTCTCAGAATCTGGATAGATAGATAGATAGATAGATAGATAGATATCTTTATTTCCCCCAATTGTGGAGAGCACAACATATATACAAATATATACATTACAAGAATTATATGTACATATATACATTCATCAAATTCGTTTATATAATCATATACAAACTCAATATGTCACTCATTATTATAAGAGAAATGGAACAAATATTATTTTCTAAATTATTCCAACTATACATTAGTACAATTATTGAATTAATCACACATCTCTTATACATGCGTTGTAAATATCGAACCAAGTCCACCTTATCCGAAACGAAATGATAAGAGAGACGTGCAGTTAACGCAGAATGTGGAAATAGCAGCAATAGCAACAAAAAATACCATATATAGTCAATCTTGAGCTGTGACTTACCAAGAATGACATATGGGACTATAATTGGAGCATGTTTATCTTATTACATTTTTATTTTAGTGACATCATTTTAAAATACATACTTGTAGTATGATACACCTGTAAATTATCTTTAAATAGATAGAGGTCGTTATTTTTGATATGTATTAATTACATTTTCAATATTTTACAGAGGTTTTTTGCAACATTATAGTTTCCTAGGTTATAACCATTACATACAGAGGCTATTTTCAAAAGGAGCGCACACTGATCATTTGGTCTTAAGGGGACGCATACTTTGAAATTAGAAAAAAGTGGGTGGGGTATTATAAAATTTACCTGCAAAAAAGTACACGGTTTTGGTAAATGAAATGAATACTGTTTCAACTGTTATAAGTACACAAAGGATTGCTCACTAAAATAAAAATGAGAAAAACTGAAACAAGAAAGTTATTATTGAATTACATAAGACTTCTTGTGTACATTCAAAGTCAACAATTAAGACTTTTTGGTGCGAAAATAATAGTGCTTCACTTTGTCCAAACATTTATCAATGTCCTACAGATCCTAATTTAAAGAAAGAATGTGAAATAAGTTCACTGTCTTGCTTTTCATTTGGCATATGTGAGCTAAAACACATTATTTAGTTTGTTTACAAAGTAGTGCATAAGAAAAGATACGGTGGTCAAGGAATGCCACATTACAAAACTAAAAGAGTATATTCCCCTTAATACATTAAACATTTGTCATTACAGAAGTCTAGTGGCTTACAATAAAGGCCTAGAAATGTTGCCATTAATAATTTTTAACTTGGTATTCATGAACTGCAATGCACTTAAATATCAAAACACATTCAACAAACTTTTGAAAATCTACTGTCTTAAAAATCCCTAAAATAAGGTATGAAATTTGGTTGAGAGGTCCAATCAATATGTATATGTGCAAAAGCAACATTCTAATCTTGTTCACAAAAGTTACTAATACACAGCAGGAATGTCAATGATCAAAACTGGACGAATATACAGTTATCCTCACTTTAATGTCATACTTTTCATAACTCTGTTTGCACGAGTTGCACGAGAATGCTGTCATTCACGTAAAAAAAATGGGGTCAAATAAGTTGTAAATGCAATATCATCTAAACGTAATTAATGGATTATGCAGTTCAAGATAAACTTTATCTCATAACGTAACGAACATGTATAATGTTGTAACAACAACTTTACTTACACTGATTTAAGTAGCAGTCGGTTTATAAGTGACTTTATTGATTCATTTTTTGTTTTGTTATTGTTGTCAAAAGTATAACGGAAGTGCCTCACGACTGAAGCGGAAACCAGTTTGATGCGCAAAGTAGTCCACTGTAAGTAATATTTTTTGACAAATACGTCCACAGAAATTAATATTTTTAATTTAAAGACGATATTAATAGGATTCTTATTTGAATAAGATTTTTGATTACGACTTTTTTTTTAAATCTCATGTGCACCCTATGTACCCTTGTGTATTAAAGTTCCCTTTCGTTCCGCAGTATAACTCCTATTTCTGAATCCAATTCAGTCTGAAATCTTTAACATGTAAACAAACAAATACTAACCACCTTTTCAAGATGGATATAAGTGATCGAATCTTATTTACCCGCCTCCTGTGAGAGCACACTAATATCATTATCTAAGATTATTGTGTAAATATCATTTATTCCTTGCAATGCTAATCCCACTCGATTTTAATGTACATTTTTTTCAATAAATATTGCATCATTCGATTATGAATTATACACTGCTTTAAAATCTTTTATACAGTAAGCAACCTTGAGTGTATAAAAGAAACTCATCCTTCAACCATATTTGGAACACATTGATTAAAAAAAACCTGTTTTTCCTTACAAAGCATATATTTGGTATAATTGTACTTTCAAACTACCTCATTTTCTATTAACATTCATTTTACAATCATACTTTATCCACAAATTACTGTAATATACAGGTGTCATCATATTATAATCATTTAAATATTTTCGTTTTTTTCCACCATCATTTTTCATATCACCACTCGCATTGCAGAACTGTGAATGTAGCATTTGGTCCTTAATCTATAAGTTCAATCATTCCAGCAAAACCACAATCAAGAAGCACTGCCTTCCATAACTTCTCTTGACGATTCAAATGACAGTGACATATTAAGTGTTCTAGTTCATCTTCAACTTGGTATTTGCAGACTTTACATACTATCAAATATTTCCTAGAAAGCCACTGGCTAATAGCTGCTACTAGAGTTCTACACAAGGTGGCTAACTTTGGCACATTTTTTGATAATTCCCACAGGCTACAGCATTTATTCACCTTTAATAGATCATTTAGATCCCAAAACAAAGAACGTTGTCTAATGTATTATGACAGCTCTTTCTTGCGCAAACACCTGTGTATTTAACATATTTTTCCAAGCGTACCGAGATGGAAATGTGCCCGTGGACATAAACTTTTCTAGGACAGTCTGTAGGTTGTATTTATGTATTAGCTGGTAAGCATCAGGAATAAAAGCTTTCATTTGTTTGTCTAAACTCAAATACCTAAATAGTCTGTTTACAAACAACTCTTTAGCAAGGTAGTTACATGGGAGTCTACATAACTGTCCAAAGAATGTCAGTTTTCTTTTATCAATGATTGCTTCCACAGAATTCAAATTTATCGCAGATATTGCAAAGTCTGTGCTAGAGTTACATTTCAAAAGTTGGGTTGACTTTAAATAAAAACGGTGTGACCTTTCCAAGGCAAGTAAATCCGTTTTGGAGAATTTTCCCCAAAGTTCACTGCCGTACAGGGCTTTTGGCAATATTACGGAATTGTAGATGGTCTTAAGTGTCAGTGGATGCATTGTACTTGGGTGAAACCCACTATTACAAATGGATAGAAAAGTACCTCTCAATTTGTCACATGACTCCATTACCAACTGGTGTGATGATAGGTCCTTATCCATTGTGATACCAAGGTGTGTGTATTATGATGGGACTATTTTGATAAGATCTTTACTATAGGAAATGGTAGGTTCGTGGCGTTAGCGGTTCTTCTTATGTCATTGAAATATTATTACTCCGCACTTGTTTGCATTATACTGATATCGCCAACGTAGAGAGTACTCGTGACATATCTTCAACATCTGTTCCAATCCTGACCTTGAAAAAGAAACAAGTACCATGTCGTCTGCTATGTTGGGATGAAACATTTGTATTACAAATACAGATTCCACAACCACTCGTTTGCAACTTGTTAATCAGTTCATTGATATAAACAAGATAACATATCGGCGAACTTTTACGTCCCTGGGGCGTACCTTGACGAACAGGGAAGGGTTCAGACGTAAATCCACCTCTGCTCTTTACACAACTTGAAGCGCCTCTATACAATTCTTTGAAAGCTATCAATGAAGTATCATCGATGCCAAGTTCATACAGCTTCAATAACAGTCCAGAATGCCATACATTGTCGAAGGCCTTTTTACCGTCAAGGTAGCATACAAACAGTTTCGAGCCATTTTCTCGTGAATAATGAATACACTCTCGAAGAACAAAAGATGTCATTAGAACTCCTAACTTCTCACGAAAGCCTCCTTGTTGGGGATTCAGTGATAAACTAATAGTTTCCTTACATCGATCTAACAGGACTTCAAACATTTTTAAAATAACGGACGACAGTGTAATAGCCCTATAGCTGTCAGGGTCCTCTTTGCGTTTCTTACCGCCTTTGTACAGAGTGATAATTGTCCCTCTTTTCATGGCGTCTGGCACATATCCTACACGTAACATATATGTAAATAAGTTTGCGAGGATAACGGCAATAACATCGGCTGAGTAAATCAAATGTTCATAATAAATGTTATCAGCCCCACTTGCCTTCCCTTCCCTTTAGGCAAGGATTTAATAGTATTCTTCAAGTTGGATTTGTACTTTATTTTCCTTGAAAGGGAACAAAAGCAACTTTCAACTTCACATATAAAGGACTGTTGAACATTCACAAAGCCAAAAGTGATGTCCTCTGTGCACCTTTTTGTGACATTCATCTATTACCTTAGCATTACTGTATCTATCTTCTTAGCAATGTGTACACAAAATTTAGGCATTGCTTGATAATTTAGCATTATACAAGAAGTGCTCAAGGTGAGGTTTCAAGGTCCTCCCAAACAAATTTTGAAATTATAAAAAACAAAAGACATCTTCGATAACAAAAATCGGAGACAATCAGGTTGAAATGTACACATTGAGTACAAATAGAGATGGTCGATGTTCCCGAATTTGAATTATACAAGTTAGATGGTGCAAAAGATAATCTGAGCACATTGGTACAATTTACGCATGCGCAATCTGAGTAAGTTTTGGACTGGAATTCAAAGAAAACTATGCACTTTAAAGCCATCTAAACTCACGAATCTGAGCAACTCAAGTTGACAGGTTTACCATACTAGACTAGTAAATTGGAGAACAGGTCGATTTGGACGAAAATTGTTAGCAAACACAAGCAAAAGTACAACATTTGGTGCTTTATGAGAAATGCTTGGAGGGAAATGTGTGACTATGTTTATATGTGTTACCGTAGACTCTGCCACCACACAGTTGTGTATATTATATTCCATCTATTCTTTTAATAAAATGAGCATCAATTTCTTTGTAATAATCAATCAAAACAAATGCTTTCTTCCTCTTGTCTGCGTAAAGTTTTTTTTGTTCTGCGCAAATTTGCATCACGTTTCCTGACGGATATATCAGATCGCACCGGAAATCCGGTAGATTTGTTTGAATACCCCTTCCGAACATAAGATACTTGGTGGGAGACCAAGTGCTGTTGTGGGGAACTGCACGGTATTGAGTTCTTTCTTCAAGTTTTGTCCTTGGATGTGCGGAGTAAGAACTGTTTTTGTTATAGTGTTTTCATGAATCGCTCCACAATACCATTTGCTTCCGGGTGTAAGGGAGTTATCCTCCTATGCTTAAAACCCATTTCTGTTGCAAAGTTTGCAAACTCCTGTCCTTGAAACGGTGAACCATTATCTGTTCTCCATGGTATTCCATGGTATTCCAAACATAGAGAATGTATAACTCGGTCTTGGTATTACAGTTGCTGCCGAAATATTGTCTAACATAGTCATCGTCATATTGTGTATAGTCATAGTCATATGCACATTCTAATTCGGAATTAGTCCCTAAAAATCTACATTTATTTCGTCCCATATTCGGTTTTGCAGCGTACTTTCATTGGTTCTTTCGGATCATATGTCACGCATTTTTTCACTGTTTTTTCACCTTTATCATCTATGTACGGGAACCATACTTTTTCCCGTAAGAGTTGTTTTTCTTTTCACTAACCCGCTATGCGTTTCGTGGGAAATGTCAATGACCTTCTGGTGCATTGTTTCTGGTATCACTAGTGTCGCGCGCCACGTAGCAGAATTGTCTACATCTTTCTAACCTCAGTGGTTGGTTAGCTTTTGGGTTGTTGAAAATTGCTTCCAGAGAAAAATTTCGCCTCACTGATTAATTTGAACGGGTTTTCAAACAAAAACATCTAGAAACGTTCAGTAGAAACTACTAGAGCGTAGCATTGTCTTTCAGTCTGGCTATACAGCTGTTGGAGTGGTGTAAGTACGCAATAATCCTGTTTTCCTGACTCAAGATACTAGCAAGTCCAATACCGGATACGTCCACTGTAAGTTTGAGTTCTTTGTTTGGGTCGTTATATGACATTTACAGTGCCACTGGTCAATGCATCTTTCAGTTTCACTAAAGCAATTTCTTCTTTTTCTGTCCATTGCCATTTTACTCATTTTTGAGTCATCTTAGGTAATGGTTCAAATCAGTGTGGAATAGTCGTGAATAAATCTCGATACATATTTCGTCATTGCAAGAAAACTTCGTAGTTTTGCCACAGTTATAGGACTTGCTGCCTTCTTGATAGCTGTAAACTTTTCCGGGTCCGGGGAAATTCCTCAATCAGAGAAAATTTATCCATAGAATTTAATCTGGTTTCACTTTGAAGATACCTTTCTTTCGATTAAGAGTCAAATTTTTCTCTTTCAGCCTCTCAAACTCTCAAACAACGCTTCAAGGAATTTATCATGCATACAGAATAATGTCCTCTTCAATGCAATTTTAACTCATCTAATGCTTGTCTTATTTCATTCTGAAAAATTTCAGGCGCTGCTGACACACAATAGTTTAACTTCTTATATCGCCACAGTCCAATGTGTGTAGAGAACCGGGATTCCTCGGCATTTGATTAGTTATTTGGTGGAACGCTTGGTTAAGATCCAGCTTATTGTACATTTTTGCAATTATTTCGTCAGTGGTAGGAGTTTACATGTCTTTCTCGGCTCACGCATATCGAGATATAACCTTATTTGTCCATTTTCCTTCTGGGCACATACGATAGAGGAGACCGGAAGACTTTTCAATTATGTTTTCAAGTCTTTCAATTTCTTGTTCAACTTTTTCCTCATATGGAGAGGGATCCGTCTGTGCATTTCAGCAACGGGTGTCACATCTTTTTTTATCAGTATGGAGTTTCATTTCCTTTCCTTTCAAATTTCTAACTCGTTGAAATCTGTCAGTGTATTTGTCACATAGTTCCTGTGTTTTCACGTGCATTTCATTTATCCAAGATATGATTGCAAGTCAACGCCAGTTTTGTAAGACAACAAGGAGTCACCACTTTTCACTACATGAAATTCTGCATTTCTGAACTTGTTTTTGCTTTCATCTGAGCACTCAATTTTTCAATGAAATTAATAGCTTTGTTTGACCATGTGCGTGCATATGCTTTGACTTTAAGGCATTGGATTCAGCAAATTATATTGATGCTGATTTAAAACATTAATAGTGCTACCTGTGTCTTCACATGCAGTAACTTCTTGATACTAACTGCATGCTTCTTTTTCATTTTCTTCCTCACAATCACTATGTTTCGTTTCACTTTCATTATATCCCGCTTTGAATGATCTCAGTTTCCTTCACAGTTCGGCAAACTTTTGCGAAATGGTTGTTTTTTTCCACAACTGTTGCAGATTTTTCCATACGCTGGGCATTGGCCCTCATGTGTGAATTTCCTTGCATCTCCAACAAGTCTTATTGGACGCACGATTTTCAATTTTCTGGCCCTCGGTTAGGTACTTGATCTTTCGGTCGTTGACGATGTCTTCTTGGTTTAATTTTTGAAACGTCCTCCTTCCATTGCGCTGGCTTGTTCTATTGCAAATTCTGAAGTCCTAGTCATTGTGAGAGGATTTTTCAAACTTTTTTCCCTTATTAAGCATCTCCGTCTCAGTTTTTCAGATCTAATTCCTTGTAAGAATTGACCTTTTTTCGGATTCTTTGTCAACAAATTCACAGTCACTTGCTTTTTTGTCCGAGACGTGTCACAAACTGATCTATATTCTCCTGATATTGTTTTAAGTTTCTAAATTCATATCTCAGGAATTCGGTGTTCGGTATAAACGACTGTATTCCCCCGATTCCTGTTGCGACCGATCAAAATAAACACCTGGCAGTCCGAAGGTAAGAAATTGTCTTCAAATTAATTATTTTGCATTACACGATGTGTGTGGTTAAGTTTTACGATAGTTTGAACATAAATATGTGCATGTTGTGACACAGATGAAACGAGCAATTAATGTTTACAAAATGCTGACTGATCACACTCAATTTGCACAGAAATTTACTTAACCAAGTCACGAAACTGGTGAATAATATGTCAAATTGATTTGCAATCCAATAATCCATGTTGTTTTCTGAAATAAGCATGCATGAATATATGTAAATTAGATGTTGCATAGCTGCTGCGATTTGAAAGAAATTACTTTTTATCTAGAAAGTAAAGTAAACATTCACTGTATGCCGACTTGCCAATTTTGATCTCAAATCTTTATATGCGACTGACACTGTATTCCATTTTGCGACTGAAGTATGCGATTTATGTCCTTAAAGGGTGTAAATAAAATAAAAATACAAACCTTGTACTAATCCATTGGGGTGGGGTGGTGGTCTATGACTACCTAATTATATAATGCAATAATGCTTCAGAATCGTTTACATGTAAGTATTCCGTGTTGGTTTTACAGACATATACTCTCATAAAACCGAAAGTATACACAGCGTTCCTAGTATGTCAAGCAAGAAATTACCTTCTGTCGATTCCCTATTTGAGGTCACGTGAAGAAATGTTTCCTGACGACTTCAAAAAGTCGATGAGGTGAGACAGGATGGGACTATAGGTTTATCCCGGTACAGAATCCAGGAACACTGGTTAGGTTAACTGCCCGCCGTTACATGACTGAAATACTGTTGAAAAACGGCGTTAAACCCAAAACAAACAAACAATCAAAACCGTCCGTCTGTCTGTTTTGTCTGTCCATCCGCCTGATCTTCTAATTTCATATTTTGACAACTTATTAATTGTAGTTTGCGATGAAATATGGGTTTCAATGGGTTAAAATTTTAGAAAGTATAGTAAATGGATCTAAACTGTGGCGAATTTACACTAGTATATGGGAAATGTTTTACTGGTATACAGCCTCTACATTAACGCGCATTCATTTTAAGTGTAATCAGCGTAGAAAAAACACTCCTATAAACCGTTTTTCCATCTTACAAGAAGTTTGAGCTACCGTTAAGTCGCTACATTGTATCCCCGCTTCCGCCGTCCTGGACCAATTCATAATGGCATCCAGTTTTTTTAAATAAAAAGTACCAGTGGAGACAATGATTGCTATATACAATTGTATATTAGGATGCGTGAACAAGTAACATAAGTTTGGGTATGCACACGAAAAATCAACCCTTTATTTTGTGGTCTTGACCTTGGAGTGAGCAGCTGGGGCCAGTCATATCAAACATCTTATCGTATCGTACGACCAAAACTTTGTCTGAACACTTTTGTTGATACCAGTAACAAAACACATTACCAGTTTTATGTGTTGAAGATTTTATGTGAAGGCCTACGGGCGGGTAGCATGTTTTCTGTATACAGTGCGGATAATCACGTGACCTGGAGATTTCTTTTGAACAACATCGAGGAGCAGGCGAGAAGGGTTTCTACAACGACGCTGCATACAAAGTCCACAAATAGCCCTGAAAACAAACAACAACATAGCTGAATGCTTATAAAAACATTTAACGTCAACCTAATGTGAAAATTTTGTAATATCTGGCAACAGCTTGCAGCTGGACAACAGAAATGTTCGTTCAAAGAACTCTTCAGGAAAACGTGCGTTGTATGCATCCAAAAAGTTTCTACAGCAATTCCTTTTTATATATATACTATTGGCAAAGCTTAGCGTGCAGACGTGTTTTGTTTCAACGGAGGAAAGTGTTTTTACACATTTCATGTGTCAGCTACGCCACTTTCCAGTAAAACAGCTGAAAAATACAGCGAATTCGTTCAAAGAAAATAGAAAAATTCGTTTGCGACAGAAAATAAACGTTTTCGACTTTCAGGAAGAAACGAGAGGGATTCATGACAAAAGAAAGATATATTCTGGAAGCACAAGGAACGGCACATTCCGTAGACATACTGTTTTTTTCCATACATAAATAAATAAATAGAAACTTACCACTTTTTAGGTTGAATCGAGAAGAAACTATTCGTTGTATCCAGGTCACGTGATTATCCGCGCTGTATAATGTGTCTATATTCCAAGAAAACAGATATAACAGACCTACGACCGATTTTTACCGTATTATGTTTGATAAGAAGGGCTCCTGTGTCTTATGCGCTAAGTTTGAGAGAGGTAGGTGCAATAGTATTCAAGTAATTGCAGTATATTTTAATATGAACATGTATTTTCCGAGTGTCAGTCGCTGTCCGATACTATACACATTTTTTATTCAATAATTGTCCACGATTATGTATAAAATCACTTATTTGTATTAATTGATGCATGTATCAGGTAAATCATTTTAAATCACTGAGAAATATTTTCTGTTTGTGTCATTTTCTGTTGCCATACATTAAAACAGCTAAGGAATAGCATTTGTGTTGGCACTTTGTCTCCTGGAAAAGAAGATGCATATACATTGTATTTAGCTGACAAAGATGAAATGATTAAGTTTTATTTTAATGTCAAAACATATTTGAAGGCACTGAGCTCCAAATTTAGGCTAAAACATGATCTTTCTTTCAAATTGAAGTTTGGTCATATTATGAACATAAGAATATGAGTTTTCGTTTCTAAACTATTTTAAAAATGTCAAATCAATAAAAAATAGATGACCGCGTTTGGAATCGGACCCGGACCACCGCGGCAATAAAAAAGATTTCCATTGTTGTTACCAGTAGCGCTATGGAGGATTTAGTGTTTATTACACGTTAAATATAGATATTTTCTTCGTAAAAAGTAGAAAAAAACCAGCTTATTCTCATGTGTTTCCATAACATTCATAAGAAATATAACATTAATTTCCAGATATCTAAACAAATCTTATATTTTTGTTGCTGGACGATCTGGAGGCCAGGTGCCTTTAAATATTATAAATGTTTTCATGCTCACATTGCAATATTGAGACGGTAAATTTTTAATATAAATATGAAAAACAATTGATTGCAAAGTAGCTATAAATATTTGTTTACGCCCAATGAGACGTACCATGTTACCGCACGTAAAATGTGTCCGGAGTCGTCTTATAGATCAGTAGGGCATTTTCAATTAAATTTTGTGGAAATGTTTATCACTGTGTATATAGTCGATGGCAGGTCGGATCCAAGATGACCGACTGGAAGCCATTTTGGCATTCTTTGCTTAATATGTTTCTCAAAATATTTTTGCTTTTTTTTACTTAAATAAGCATATCTCATTGATATTTCTTTTTGACTGAGAATGCATTACATACCCATAAACATGCTTTTTAATGCCCCATTTGAAAAATTAATGAAAGGGGTCATTTATAAAAATATAGCAGTTTAAAATAAATTTCAGCGGAGAACATTGGTGACATCTAAATGACAGGCTTTATTATTTACATTAGTTTATACCAATTGTTTTAGCTCGATTGTGATGAAAGCTTCACGCTTGTTGGAACCACTCCCGAGTCCGCTTCCTGGAAAAACCAGTACTGGTGTCAAATGAGAAGTCATGGTCACGACCCCTGGATTATCCACTAGACCACCATTCCCCTTGAATACAAATTAAAAAAAAATCAAAGTATTATGCTAATGAAAACCTTATTCGATTTTAATTCCTTATGGAAACATTTGTTAATTAGAATTATTATTGATACGCAATTTTCCTATGGGTATCGATATGGCCTATACAAAAACATTTCACCTGTATTTGTTTCCTACAAATGTTGGCCAACTGATATTGAATGTCGCAGGAAATGTACATGAAAGAAAACTAACAATATATTAACAGGTCTCAACTTGTTTTAACGTTTCTCATATTTTTTCCTGTAAGTATTTAGTGTCTGACGTATCAACAACATATAGTAATAATAGTATACACCAGCTGAAGCTCAATAAAGAGTTTTCGTACATATTCTATTAGAATCATGTAATTTCTCATTATTTTACACTAAATACTATTTACTGTTTGACATGTTCTTACATAATGTCTCATTTTGATTTCATATAATCTTTTTGAACATATTATCTGGGATCAATCTATTTTATTTATTATTTCCTGATCCTTATCTCAGTGTGCACATCGCCTGGACATTCTAAACAGCACTTGGATGATTAAATAATAAATAAAACTTGATAATTGGATTTTATTACTGGTAGTCAATTAACCTAATTAGTGGAACTGATAACTAGAGCATCAGGATGATGCTGGATTTGTCTGTAAGTCGTAGGGGTGATACGAGAACTGAGTCCAAAATCCACTTTTTCTTTATTTTTTTCCCATTATTTATTTATTTTCCTATAATTTCTTTTCAATTCGTCGCCATTGAACTTTTTAAGTCTTATATATTCTTCAACACAGTGAAAAACACTGTTTATATTCATTTCAAGCTGGGCGACTACTACAAGAATCAGAGAGGCAAAGTAAGTAATGTAAGTAATAGTTATAGTATGTGTGAGAGTGTGTTACCAGGATATATCAGAGCTAGGGGTACATCGAGGGTATTTTTCTCTGCACATATCGTCGAGGCCGGTAGGCCGAGACAGATATGTGAAGAGAAAAATAACGAGATGTACCCCTAGCTCTGATATATCCTGGTAACACACGAGCACTACATATTATAACTGTTTTATCGCATAGTTATCATTAAAATTTATATATACAGTAATTTTCATTTAAATTTGTTTATTATTATTTTTACTATTTTGATTCCCTTTCTGCGCCTCGCTGACTGAAACACTAAAACTTCTGTTTTAGAAAATGTGTTCCCCAGATAAAAGTACCCAACAAATTTTTGCATTGGTTTTAAATCTTTGCATTTCATTGGCCAGACATATGTAAAACTTGTTGTTTTGTTTGTAAAAAAAATCAAAGAAAAAGAAACATTTGAGAAATCTCAGAATTTCATATATTTCATGTATTTCTGAATTTGGCAATAACTATCAAGTTTTGAAATATTCTAGTTTATTATTCTTCTACTTTATAAATGTAGGTGTTTGTGACAATTCTTTCTCTGTGAACTGTAAATTGGAGCTAAAATCATCTTTTCTTTGAAAGGAAAAAATTATACTCCCTTGATAGGACTCAATAGAGAAAAAAGTGTTCCGATATATATCGGAACAGTTTTACTGTGCTGATATATAACGGAACACTTTTTTTCTTATGAAACTCCATAGAGATTTCCGTGTTGATATATATCGCAACAGTTTTGTAAGTTTATCAGCACAGTTTTGTAGTAATAATGTGTGTTACTATGTATAACATGCTGCAAAGATCAAAGGAAAATTGCCGCACTATGCGATAATGTGATATAGCGTGTACGTCACTGATCCAGTATACATGTGAATACTACAAATATGGATACATATTTGACAGTGATAATCTTGAAGATGTTTCCAGTTATTTTCAAAAATAGAGTTAAAGACAATTTTACACAGGAATGACATTGTTCGATAGAAAGAAATAGTTTTTAAAATCCATTTTTGACTGTACTTTGATAATTTAATGCGTTATATTAAATAAAAAAAGTATGATTCTATCAAATATTTTTCTACAATTTACTGCAAGAAATTCAAGTGATTCTATGTATTAGTTAGAAAGATCATCAATGGTATATCTGTAAAATGTTAAATGCCTTGCATAATTTACAATGATAGGAAACTTATTTTATAAGTTGTCTTAAACAGATAGGATCCAAATAGATAAACATTGCTAGACATTCGATGTGTCATTCTTTTCCTCCACCCATATTGTTTCTATTGTTTAAACATGAACAGGCTTATATATTCAAATAAAACAAATAGTCTCAATGCACGATTTTCAGCAAACTGCACAAGAGGTAGAAATGAAGAATATAATTTTAGTTGTAAAAACGAAACTGGAAGTTGTAAAATGAATACAAATACCTTCGTATTATTTTCAGTAGAAGTAGTTCATTTTTAAATGCAAAAAAGCACATAGCCAAACAAGGCCAGATCAAGGACCATAACACTGACACAAATGCATACCAGGGGATACTGATATCAGTTCAAAAACTTCTGGGTTCCCCGGAGAAACATACCAAATTATTACGTGTTTGGGCACCCAGAGATATGACTATCATATTCAATATCAATTGGATACCCATACTGACCAAATTTCTAAAACGCAGCCAGGATACCTAGCAAAACAAAACAAATCTGAGAAACCCGGAAAGCTTGGGGCACACCAAACAGATTGACGTAGCGTCTGCATCTATTTCAAGGATAAAACTGGGATAATGGTGTCAAAAAATAGTGACAGGAGCTTGTTAATCATAACCCGTGCAAAAAAGGGTAGTGTAACCAACAAATCTCTGAATGAAGGGATGAGTAAAATTAAGGTGAACAGATCCGTAAACGAGGACACTACAGAGAATCGCTCAACATATATTTGTTCCACAGTTGCTGCCATGGACTTGACGTACACTCAGGTTTAAATACGGAAAAATAGAACCCTGGTGGAAGAGGTGTTCACATTGACACACACCAAAGCCCTCATGGCCTAGACAAAACAATGATAAATTAACTGTTGGTTCCCCAAGATGATTAAAAGGCAATTCCCCAGTGTGATTGAAGGGCAATACCCTAGCGAGCTCTTGACAAACCTTTGGAAGAAAGTGGCCTCAGAATTTCACACAAGCGGCTTGACTTTTAATAACAATATTTCCCAATATTCTTAATTTGTCTCCGACCTTTAGGTTCCCTATATTAAACTGGGCCTCGGTCTGGCATAAACTTGTCAAGGAGTTTAGTGGAAGACAATGGTCATGACCTTCACTCACCCATAAAGTTTGAAGTCCCATATTTGCCATCAAAAGAGTTACTTTTGTAAGAACCCGCCTTCAGACTAGGCAAATCTTTGGCACGGGAAAATCCTGATCGCATTAACACGATCTAACTTCCCTCACTAGAAATTTCATATCCTTACAAGGTCGGTCCAAGACGGTTTGAAAGAAATGCATTTTAAGAAACTTTTGCGCCTTTATATGGCAGTGATGCAATATAAAATATTAATGAACATGCAATACAGTGAGAACATTTGTACATATAAATGTATATATAAAAAATATATTGTGTAAAAGAAAATTTTGAAATATAGTCAATGGCAGCTTACACGCACATCTAATTCAATGGCAGCTTACTTTTATTTATTGTCCGGCCGATGAAAGAAACCTTTCAAAAGCAGAAAATATGCAAACGTATATTATTTATATCAGAATTTTTTTCACATTTATATCCAACATTAATGGCAAACAAAAGATGCTTTTGTTTTAACATTTATAATATGGCAAACAAAAGATGCTTTTGTTTTAAAACGTCAAGCATTAAAACATTTCACTTGAATTTCTTGACCATTTTGTTCCTAACTTCTTGGAAACACTGTCTGATACAAATGTCTAAGGACTGATTTATGGCTTTTTGTGTTAACAATTAAGGTGACAAGCTGGTATATCGTTTATAATCCAGAAATGTTGTATTAGATTTATATACACTTTCACTTCTAAATTCCTTAAGGCGAATTGACCGTGAAGGCGTTTACGTGTTTACGGTTTTGCTGATGATCATTATAGCACATAAAAGCTTCCGTCCCACATCTGTTTCCGTAGAATCACAAGCGATCGGAGACCTTGAACCGTGCGCAGTTATAATCAATGACTGAATGAATAGAAACAAACTGAAAATGAACACTTCAAAAACTGAATTTATCATGTTTGGCAGCAGACCTCAATTGAACAAATGTTTTACAAATTCGATTAACATTGCTGGTGATACACTGCAAAAATATGTAAAAATATGATGACACTCATCTTTGTTGATGTTCTTTTAACGCGACGTGCACTACCTCGGAAGTTGCGACAGAGCAGTTTACCGTATACCTCTTAAAGAGGTAGCTCTGTAGTTTACCAGGCGTTGTTTAGTTTCAGTTTTTAGTTTCAGTTTCAGTTTCATTTATGACCAGAATTCGAAATTTTCATATAAAATTATCAAAAAGGAATTTGATTAAAAGATATTTCAGTCATATTTTATTTATTTGCATAGATAAAAAAAAAACCTTTCAGGCATGCACGTAATACGAGGTAGAAAAATTACATTGGATTTACTTTTTCGTGGTTTTATAAAAGGTTACAGTTTAGCATGATATTGGGGTGCTACTTCTGGATGTGTTACAGATTTAGGGTGATACTTTTTGGAATACGTTTAGACAATATACAACACCAGAATAGTAAATAAAATTTAAACATCATTAATAATGCTTTTATTTTTGTAAGATGTAACAAAATTTTAATGTATTTATACCAAGTGTATTTTTTTTTTCGAAATTCCAATTCAACATCTGTATATTCTAAAATGATATAAACATTTTCAATGGAAAGCTGGTATTCTATATCAAATGTACATGATAACATAATCACCAATTCGCATTGAATCGTCGTTTGCACTTTAATCGGCTGATCCTTTATAAATAGTACCTGTTTAGGCTACCTGTTTGTCCTAGCTTCAGTAGTACCACGTGACTTTTTCGCTAATCTGGGGTGCCAAAAAGATGGCGGATTCCTCGATAAAGGTAACATTATCTTTTCACCAACCTGTTCAAATAAAAGGAAACATAGATGAGTGCCATCTCATATGAAAATCCAACACTCGGCTACAAGTTTTCTGTTTCAAAGTTCACTCATTTTCTGTAAAAGTGCAACCGCGCATCTGAAGTGAACACATCTGATGATGTTAAGACGGGGGGCGGGGGGGGGGGCATTACCGCAAATTAAATAGACAAACCCTTTAAAAGGCCGTAAAAGACTACTTTGCGACACGGATTTGTACGAGTTGTCTTGACATATACACTTTAAGAAATTACAAATTAAGAGCCTTCAATAGCTTCCGAGGCCAGATTTATCAAATTGCTAAAAGCAAGGGTCCGTTTTTCTTGATGCTAAGATTGTATTTCATTAACCTGCTTCTAATAAGTTTTTCCCATGTTTATACTGCTTACTGTAAGAAAAATCTCGTTATATGTATGTTAAAATTCAAATGGTAATGAGCTTTTAAACATGCAAACGGTAAAAGCTTTTCCCCGACTGTAAACTGTGAAGTTTTACCTAAGGTGAACTACTTAGTACTTAATTTGACTGATTTAATTGAAAATGCACCAACTTTCATTTTATGTACTACATTTCCCGGTAGACTTAAATGTCATGTCTAGATCATTCTTTGGGATTTTTCTTATAGTAAGCAGTAAAAACATGGGAAAACTTCAATGCAGCGGGATAATGAAATACAAAAAACGTCCATTACCAAATCGTTGAATCATGCCCCCGTCTTAGCATCAAGGAAAACAGACCCCTGCTTAGCAATTTCATAAATCCGGCCTCGGAAGCTATTGGAAGCTCTTTATTTGTATTTTCTTAAAGTGTATATGTCAAGACAATACTCGTACAAATATCCGTGTCGCAAAGTAGTCCTTTACGGCCTTTTAAAGGGTTTATCTATTGCATTTGCGAAATTGTCCCCCGTCTTAACACCATCAAATTTGTTCACTTCAGTTGCGCGGTTGCACTTTAAGAGAAAACGAAAGGACTTTGAAACAAAAAACTTGTAGCCGAGTGTTGGATTTTCAAATGAGACGGCACTCATCTGTGTTTCCTTTTATTTGAACAGGTTGGTTAAAAGCTATTTAAGAAAATGTCACTTTTACCGAGGAATCCGCCATGTTTTTTGGCACCCCAGATTAGCGAAAAAGTCACGTGTTACATGCACCCTGGGTATGTTAATAACTGGAGGATATTCCAAAAACTTGTAAAAATCAAAAGGAATCAAAACATATTTTTCTTATTATAACAAATATTGAACGCGGCTGTGGCATCAATATTGGATAACATGGAGGGTGTGATCCCCACATGAGGTAAACATGCACATTTTGATTGAAATAAGATCTACATAAGAGTGTGGAGGTGGCAGTAGAGCCATTCGCAAGGATGTCTAGATCATAGGTTTTTTTTTTTTTTTTTTTTTTTTAAATTTTCTCACTTATCGGACAGAAAAATCTTATTTTTAGAAGTGCTGGAAAATCTTTTCTTGCCTACCTAGCGGGGCAAGTATACATTTATCCGAGCACGCGCCGGGGATAGATATTCCTGTCTTTCCCTAGGGAAAAACCTTGTCTAAAATAGCGTGCACTAAGGTGACGTCACATAGTACTGGTACCATTGTGACGTCATAAACTTTATAAATAATGTCAGGAAATACCCAAACCTATTTGTCTCCACGGTCTATTTTGAACATGATAGGCAAGAAAAATGATCTAACATGTCTGCCTGTGTAAGACAGCTGTTTTCCATTCCACACTGTCCCTCGGGTAGGGAAAACCCCGTCTTACACAGACAGGCATGTAAGATCCTTATATTCTTGCCTACCTAGCGGGGAAAGTATACATTTATCCGAGCACGCGCCGGGGATAGATTATAAGATTCTTTCACTGGTTATAGGTGCAGATGGGAATTTCCGGCCTCGAGGGTAACTGTTTAGGTGGTAACGAGGTTCCTACCGAGTTACCGCCTAAACAGTTACCCAAGAGCCGGATATTCCCATCTGCACCTATAACCAGTGACAGAATCTTTTTCTTGCATACCGATATCAAGATAAAATAATAAAAAT
The DNA here is from genome assembly GCF_021730395.1 of Mercenaria mercenaria. Lineage (NCBI taxonomy): Eukaryota > Metazoa > Mollusca > Bivalvia > Venerida > Veneridae > Mercenaria > Mercenaria mercenaria. Next base: position 39,858,618 of record NC_069374.1, read on the forward strand.
AAAATCAGCCGAACGGCTTTCTTTTTAGAACTATTTCTTATAGCAGCGTATTTAAACAAAGCGCGGGAAATCAACGTCCGTAAACAGGAAATACGTCATGACGTTTCAAAGACAAATAACAATGTTTAGTTCCGGTTTTGTTTTATCAGTTCCAACGTAACGTTATGAATTTTTGATAAAATAACGTGTTTTGAATCGAGAAATATACTATCAGGAACAAAGAGGAACTGTCAAGGTACTGGATTTTTATTCCGTTTTTCGAAATAAAATATAAATAACTACATAAATCTTCTACATATATGTAGTTCGTAATACGTCATTTAAAGCACGAGAGTCATCTTACACCCCGGGGTGTAAGATGGATTTTTCCAGCACCGGTAAAAATACCGGAAATCCCCGTCTGGTATGCAAGAAATTCCTGTCTTTCCCTAGGGAAAAACCTTGTCTAAAATAGCGTGCACTAAGGTGACGTCACATAGTACTGGTACCATTGTGACGTCACAAACTTTGTAAATAATGTCAGGAAATACCAAAAACCTATTTGTCTCCACCATCTATTTTGAACATGATAGGCAAGAAAAATGATCTAACATGTCTGCCTGTGTAAGACAGCTGTTTTCCCTACCATCGGGACAGCATGGATAAAAAACCTTGCTAACGCTCGGTTTTCCATTCCACACTGTCCCTCGGGTAGGGAAAACCCCGTCTTACACAGGCCTCATAATCTTAACCGAAGACCAATGATGGATTCTCTATGTCCCTTTGAACGTTCGTACCAGCACGGATACCTCCCACTTTAATCTGGCAGACGTTAATGGTTTCTTAATAGATACAAAGTATTTGATAGATCAATATAGTTGCCATAGTACAATTACTTATTTTATTATACCTCTCATAAATGTCAAATGATAACGCTCTTTGAACACTGATAAACGCCTATGCTCAAATTGAAAAACACCGACTATGATTCTATTTTATATTAAAACGATCCTTATAATAAAAAAAAACAACAAACATATGAACATCTAGGGCCTACTTTATATCATGAAAATTCTATACTCAGATCAATTTTCTAGAAGGGCTCTGGTCTGCCAGATTCAAGTGGGAGGTATCCGTGCACCAACGAACGTTCAATGGGACAATTTAAAAAAACCAAAACAAAAAAAAAAACCCTATAATCTAGACATCCTAGCGAATGGCTCTACTTCCACCTCCACACTCTTATGTAGATCTTATTTCAATCAAAATGTGCATGTTTACCTCTTGTGGAGATCACACCCTCCATGTCGTCCAATATTGATGACACAGCCGCGTTCACTTTCATGTTTAGGCCTACATTTTCATCCATGGTAGATGACTGAAATAAAAATATCAAATGTATCTATCAATTTAATTCAAATATCTCTATCTGGCTTTAAAATGATCGAGTCATTGATGACGTATCATAGTGTGACAATGTCATAATTTATACCTAAAAGCATACGATTTATTTATTGTGCACACAGCTACTGTCCCCCGCCACCCTTTAATTCATTATTATTTAGTACAGGTTCGAGTATGAAACCGACATATGTTAAAATGACTGTGCACAACGTAAAAACATGAAATGGTAGTCTATAGATCGATAAAAAATGCATTTTGTCCTCTGTCGGATCCTGAAAAGTCTCGAAAATATCGTTTTTCATAAATTCCACCAGCTCGTACGTATGCATTTTTATTTTGGTGTACCGCAGACTCGGACATAAGACAGCACCTTCGCTGACGATCGGGTTTAGCCGGGCTATGTGATTTTTGAAACTGCATATAACGGTGACCGATCTGTTAAAGTGGGTATATCGTACATGTATAACTAAATCACAGGACATTTTAACAGTAATTTATCCATTTAAAGCGAGAAAACTACGGTATGGTATCCAAATATGTGTTTTTTAGTGAATATTTCCTGAATGTTAGGAAAAAATACAAATGAATGAAACATTCAATACATCACCACCAAAGCGCGTCCATTGTAGGTCATCCTCGGCCAATGCTTAATAACAAAGCTTTAAAAATGAAAAAACTACGAAGGAAAATATTACCTTGACTGGTGAAAACAACCGCAAAAAGCAACCTGCTCGCACGTAATTATACCACCGGTCAACGCTTACGTTGAGACTCGGTGTTGGATATTCGATTTAAGAACGATACTGAACATTCGAATCCAGAGTGATATTGGACATCCAAAACCAGAACAACATTGGACATTCGAATCAGATCAACACTGGCCATTCAATTTCAGTACGACATTGTATATTCGAATCCAGAACCACATTGGACATTGAAACACAGAACGACATAAGACATTCAAACCCAGAACAACAATGCACATTTGAATCCCGAACGACTTTGCACATCCGCATCCAGAAAGACATTGGACTTTCCATTTCAGAACGACATTGAATAATTGATTTTAGAACGACATTGGACATTCGTACCCAGAACGACATTGGACATTCTGACACAGAACGACATTGGACATGCGATACCATAAGGACATTGGACAATCGATTTCAGAACGACATTGGATATTCGATTTCAGAACATAAGACACTCGAAACCGGAACGAAATTGGACCTTCTATTTCAGAACGACATATTCAAACCCAGAACAAAATTGAACATTCAAACCCAGAACGACATTGGACATTCAAACCAAAAACGACATTGGACATTTGATATTATAACGACATTGGACATTCGATTTCAGAACGACATTGGATATTCGAATGCGGAATGACGTTTGACATTTGATATTATAACGACATTGGACATTCGATTCTATAACGACATGACATTGGACATTTGATATTATAACGACATTGGACATTCGATTTCAGAACGACATTGGATATTCGAATGCGGAACGACATTTGATATTATAACGACATTGGACATTCGATACTATAACGACATTGGACATTTGATATTATAACGACATTGGACATTCTATTTCAGAACGACATTGGATATTCGAATCCAGAACGACGTTTGACATTTGATATTATACGTCATTGGACATTGCATTCCAGAACGACATTGGACATTCGAACCCAGACCGACATTGCAGATTCGAATCCAGAAAGATTTTGGACATTCGATTTCAGAACGACATTGGATATTTGAACCCACAATTACATTGGGAATTCGAATCCAGGGCGCCAAATGACACTCGAAACCAGAACGACATTGCACAATTTAATCCAGAACGACGTTGGACATTCGATTTCAGGACGATATTGTCGATTCGACTTTAGATCGACCTCAGAGATTCAATTTCCAAACGACATTGGAAATTCGAATCTAGAACAACGTTGGACATTTGAAACCAGAACCACATTGGACATTCGATTTCAGAACATTAGACACTCGAAACCGGAACAACATTGGACCTTCTATTTCAGAACGACATTGGATATTCAAACCCAGAACGAAATTGAACATTCAAACCTAGAACGACATCGGACATTTGATTTCAGAACAACAGACATTCGAAACCGGAACGACATCGGACCTTCTATTTCAGAACGACATTGGATATTCAAACCCAGATCGACATCGGACATTCGAACACTTGATATTATAACGACATTGGACATTCGATATTTTAACGACATTGGAAATCGATTTCAGTACGACATTATATATTCGATTTTAGAGAGACATTTGACATTCGAACCGAGAACGACATTGGACATTCGATTTAAGAACGATACTGGACATTCGAGTCCAGAGTGATATTGGACATCCAAAACCAGAACGACATTGGACATTCAAATCAGATCAACATTGGACCTTCAATTTTAGTATGACATTGTATATACAAATCAAGAAATACATTGGACATTGATATCAGAGCAACATTAGACATTTGATTTCAGAACGACATGCGAACGCAGAACGTCATTTGACATTGGACATTAGAAACCGGAACGACATTGGACATTCTATTTCAGAACGACATTGGATATTCAAACCCAGAACGACATTGGACATTCAAACCCAGAACGACATTGGACATCAAACTCAGAAGGACATTCGACAATCGATATTATAACGATATTGGACATTCGAATCCAGAACGACATTGGACATTCGATTTCAGAACGACATGATACATTCGATTCCAGAACGTAAATGGACATTCAAATACAGGACGACATTACACAATCGATTTCAGAACGTAATTGGACATTCGAATCCAGAACAGAACTACATTCAACATTCGATGTTTGAAGGACATTGGACATTCGAATACAGAACGACATTGGACAGTCTATTTCAGAACGGCATTGGAAATTCGAACACAGAACGACATTGGACATTCGATATCATCACGAAATTGGACATTCAAATCTAAAGCGATATTGGACATTCGAATCAGAGCAACATCGAACATTCAATTTCAGAACGACATTGGACATTCGATTCCAGAACAACATTGGACATTTGATCACAGAACGATATTGCAGAATAGATTTCAGGACGTAATTGGACATTCGAACCCAGACCAAGATTACAAATTCGAATCCAGAAAGACATAGGACATTTGGATTTAGAATGACATTTTATATTCGAACCCACAACTACATTGGGAATTTGAATCCAGTGCGACAAATGTCATTCGAAACCAGAACAAAATTGCACATTCGAACCAGAGCGAAATTGGACATTCGATTTCAGAACGACATTGGACATTCGAACCCAGAACAACATTGGATATTTGAAACCAGAACGACATTGGACATATGAATCCGAAATGACATTGGACATTTGAAACCAGCAGGAGATTGGACATTTGAATGAAGAACGGTATTGGACATTCGAGTTCAGAACATTGGGGATTCGAAACAGTAACGACATTGCACATTCGATTTCAGAACGAAATTGGACATTGGAATCCAGATCACATTAAACATTCGAAAACAGAACGACATTTGACATTCGATTGCACAACGACATAGGACATTCGATTTCAGAAACGACATTGGAATTCAAACCAAGAACGACATCGGACAATCGAACACAGAACGAAATTGGACATTTGATATCATAAACGACATTCGAAACCGGAACAACATTGGACATTCAATTTCAGAACGAGATTGGACATTCGAAACCAGAACGAAATTGGACATTCAGTTTGAGGACGACATTGCACATTCGATTTTAGAACGGCATTGGATATTCGAATCCACAACTACATTGAGAATTGGAATCAAGGGCGACAAATGACAGTCGAAAGCAGAATGAAATTGCAGAACGACATTGGACATTCGATTTCAAATTGAAATTGAATATTCGAAACCAGAACGACATTGAACATTCAAATCAGAGCGACATCGGACATTCAATTTCATCATGACTTTGGACATTCGACCTCAGAAGGACATTAGACATTCGAATGCAGAACGACATTGGACATTCGATTTCAAATTGAAATTGAATATTCGAAACCAGAACGACATTGAACATTCAAATCAGAGCGACATCGGACATTCAATTTCATCATGACTTTGGACATTCGACCTCAGAAGGACATTAAACATTCGAACGCAGAACGACATTGGACATTCGATTTCAAAACGAAATTGGACATTAAATCCAGAATGTCATTGGACATTCGATTTCAGAACGAAATTGACATTCGATTTCAGAACGACACTGGACATTGGAATCCAGAAGTACATTAGTAGTATAGTGTGAATTGATACCTCCACTGTTTCATTTGCATATGCCAAAGTCGGTGACCGTCAATTTTGTGACCGAGTTAGCTACATTTTGATCACCTCCATTCTAAACCTCTATGTGAGGTCACGCCACTGGGGCCGTTTTTTCTCCCTTGGCGCCAATTCCTGAAAGTTTGCGAATCCAGCTGAGAGTGTCGAAGACCGTTTTTAATTATATATTATAAGGACATTGGACATTCGATTTCAGAACGACATTGGATATTCGAATGAGGAATGACGTTTGACATTCGAACCGAGAACGACATTGGACATTCGATTCCATTAAGATACTGGCCATTCGAGTGCAGAGCGATATGGGACATTCATAACCAGAACGACATTGACCATTCAAACAAGAGCAACATTGGACATCCAATTTCAGTACGAGATTGTATATTCGACTTCAGAGAGACATTTGACATTCGAACCAAGAACGACATTGGATATTCGATTTAAAAACGATACTGGACATTCGAATCCAGAGTGATATTGGACATCCAAAGCCAGAACAACATTGGACATTCAGATCAGATCAACATTGGACGTTCAATTTCAGTACGACATTGTATATTCGAATCCAGAACGACATTGGACATTCAGATCAGAGCAACATTGGAAATTCGGTTTCAGAACGACATGCGAACCGAGAACGTCATTGGACATTGCATTCCAGAACGACATTGGACATTCGAACCCAGACCGACATTGCACATTCGAATCCAGAAAGATTTTTGACATTCGATTTCAGAACGACATTGGATATTTGAACCCACAATTACATTGGGAATTCGAATCCAGGGCGACAAATGACACTCGAAACCAGAACGACATTGCACAATTGAATCCAGAACGACGTTGGACATTCGATTTCTGGACGATATTGTCGATTCGACTTTAGATCGACCTCGGATATTCAATTTCCAAACGACATTGGAAATTTTGATTTCAGAACATTAGACATTCGAAACCAGAATGACATCGGACCTTCTATTTCAGAACGACATTGGATATTCAAACCCAGATCAACATCGGACATTCGAACACTTGATATTATAATGACATTGGACATTCGATATGTTAACGACATTGGAAATCGATTTCAGTACGAAATTATATATTCGATTTTAGAGAGTCATTTGACATTCAAACCGAGAACGACATTGGACATTCGATTTAAGAACGATACTGGACATTCGAGTCCAGAGTGATATTGGACATCCAAAACCAGAACGACATTGGACATTCAAATCAGATCAACATTGGACCTTCAATTTTAGTATGACATTGTATATTCAAATCCAGAAATACATTGGACATTGATATCAGAGCAACATTAGACATTGGACATTCAAACCCAGAACGATATTGGACATTCGAATCCAGAACGACATTGGACATTCGATTTCAGAACGACATGAGACATTCGATTCCAGAACGTAAATGGACATTCAAATACAGGACGACATTACACAATCGATTTCAGAACGTAATTGGACATTCGAATCCAGAACAGAAGGACATTCGACATTCGATGTTTGAACAACATTGGACATTTGAATACAGAACGACATTGGACAGTCTATTTCAGAATGGCATTGGACATTCAAACACAGAACGACATTGGACATTCGATATCATAACGAAATTGGACATTCAAATCTAAAGCGATATTGGACATTCGAATCAGAGCAACATCGAACATTCAATTTCAGAACGACATTGGACATTCGATTCCAGAACAACATTGGACATTCGATCACAGAACGATATTGCAGAATCGATTTCAGGACGTAATTGGACATTCGAACCTAGACCAAGATTGCAAATTCGAATCCAGAAAGACATAGGACATTTGATTTTAGAATGACATTTTATATTCGAACCCACAACTACATTGGTAATTTGAATCCAGTGCGACAAATGACATTCGAAACCAGAACGAAATTGCACATTCGAACCAGAGCGAAATTGGACATTCGATTTCAGAACGACATTGGACATTCGAACCCAGAACAACATTGGATATTTGAAACCAGAACGACATTGGACATACGAATCCGAAACGACATTAGACATTTGAAACCAGCAGGAGATTGGACATTTGAATGAAGAATGATATTGGACATTCGAGTTCAGAACATTGGACATTCGAAACAGTAACGACACTGGACATTTGATTTCAGAATGACGTTGGACATTCGAACCCAGAACAACATTGGACATTCAATTTCAGAACGACATTGGACATTCGAACCCAGAACAACATTGGATATTTGAAATCACAACGAAACTGGACATTCGATTTCAAAACGACATTGGACATTCGAACTAAGAACGACATTGGGCATTCCAAACCACAACAACATTGGACATCCAATTTCAGTACGACAATGCATATTCAAATCCAGAATGATATTGGACTTTCAAATTAGACCAACATTGAACAGTTGATTTAAGAACGATAATTGCACAGGAGAATCCAGAACGTCATTGGACATTCGATTTTAGAACGACATTGTACTTTCTAACACAGAACGACATTGCACATTCGATTTCAGAACGAAATTGGACATTGGAATCCAGATCACATTAAACATTCGAAAACAGAACGACATTTGACATTCGATTGCACAACGACATAGGACATTCAATTTCAGAACGACATTGGAATTCAAACCAAGAACGACATCGGACAATCGAACACAGAACGAAATTGGACATTTGATATCATAAACGACATTCGAAACTGGAACAACATTTGGCATTCAATTTCAGAACGAGATTGGACATTCGAAACCAGAACGAAATTGGACATTCAGTTTGAGGACGACATTGCACATTCGATTTTAGAACCGCATTGGATATTCGAATCCACAACTACATTGAGAATTGGAATCAAGGGCGACAAATGACAGTCGAAAGCAGAATGAAATTGCAGAACGACATTGGACATTCGATTTCAAATTGAAATTGAATATTCGAAACCAGAACGACATTGAACATTCAAATCAGAGCGACATCGGACATTCAATTTCATCTTGACTTTGGACATTCGACCTCAGAAGGACATTAGACATTCGAACGCAGAATGACATTGGACATTCGATTTCAAAACGAAATTGGACATTAAATCCAGAATGTCATTGGACATTCGATTTCAGAACGAAATTGACATTCGATTTCAGAACGACACTGGACATTGGAATCCAGAACGACATTAGTAGTATAGTGTGAATTGATACCTCCACTGTTTCATTTGCATATGCCAAAGTCGGTGACCGTCAATTTTGTGACCGAGTTAGCTACAACTACATTGGTAATTTGAATCCAAATGACAAATGACATTCGAAACCAGAATGAAATTGCACATTCGAACCAGAGCGAAACTGGACATACGAATCCGAAACGACATTAGACATTTGAAACCAGCAGGAGATTGGGCATTTGAATGAAGAACGATATTGGACATTCGAGTTCAGAACATTGGACATTCGAAACAGTAACAACATTGGACATTCAATTTCAGAACGACGTTGGACATTCGAACCCAGAACAACATTGGACATTCAATTTCAGAACGACATTGGACACTCGAACCCAGAACAACATTGGATATTTGAAACCACAACGACACTGGACATTCGATTTCAAAACGACATTGGACATTGACATTGGACATTCGATTCCAGAACAACATTGGACATTCGATCACAGAACGATATTGCAGAATCGATTTCAGCACGTAATTGGACATTCGAACCCAGACCAAGATTGTAAATTCGAATCTAGAAAGACATAGGACATTTGATTTTAGAATGACATTTTATATTCGAACCCACAACTACATTGGTAATTTGAATCCAAATGACAAATGACATTCAAAACCAGAATGAAATTGCACATTCGAACCAGAGTGAAATTGGACATACGAATCCGAAACGACATTAGACATTTGAAACCAGCAGGAGATTGGACATTTGAATGAAGAACGATATTGGATATTCGAGTTCAGAACATTGGACATTCGAAACAGTAACGACATTGGACATTCAATTTCAGAACGACGTTGGACATTCGAACCCAGAACAACATTGGACATTCAATTTCAGAACGACATTGGACACTCCAACCCAGAACAACATTGGATATTTGAAACCACAACGACACTGGACATTCGATTTCAAAACGACATTAAACATTCGAAGTAAGAACGACATTGGGCATTCCAAACCACAAGAACATTGGACATCCAATTTCAGTACGACAATGCATATTCAAATCCAGAATGATATTAGACTTTCAAATTAGACCAACATTGAACAGTCGATTTAAGAACGATAATTGCACATGAGAATCCAGAACGTCATTGGACATTCGATTTCAGAACGACATTGGACATTCGAACCCAGAACAACATTGGATATTTGAAACCAGAACGACATTGGACATACGAATCCGAAACGACATTAGACATTTGAAACCAGCAGGAGATTGGACATTTGAATGAAGAACGATATTGGACATTCGAGTTCAGAACATTGGACATTCGAAACAGTAACGACATTGGACATTCGATTTCAGAACGACGTTGGACATTCGAACCCAGAACAACATTGGACATTCAATTTCAGAACAACATTAGACATTCGAACCCAGAACAACATTGGATATTTGAAACCACAACGACACTGGACATTCGATTTCAAAACGACATTGGACATTCGGACTAAGAACGACATTGGGCATTCCAAACCACAAGAACATTGGCCATCCAATTTCAGTACGACAATGCATATTCAAATCCAGAATGATATTGGACTTTCAAATTAGACCAACATTGAACAGTCGATTTAAGAACGATAATTGCACATGAGAATCCAGAACGTCATTGGACATTCGATTTTAGAACGACATTGAACTTTCGAACACAGAACGACATTGCACATTCGATTTCAGAACGAAATTGGACATTGGAATCCAGATCACATTAAACATTCGAAAACAGAACGACATTTGACATTCGATTGCACAACTACATAGGACATTCGATTTCAGAACGACATTGGAATTCAAACCAAGAACGACATCGGACAATCGAACACAGAACGAAATTGGACATTTGATATCATAAACAACATTCGAAACTGGAACAACATTGGACTTTCAATTTCAGAACGCCCGTCTAAACAGCAACCGGAGAAAAGAACAACTGGAAGCGATAGTAATTGTGAAAGTGGACCGTCTGTACCACATTGTTTTGGACAAAGAAACAGAAAACATGAAATAAAAAAAACGTGACAGCCCCGGGCAGAAGGGAAACCTACGCAGATGTCACGAGAAACGGGGCAAAAAAGTTGACGGACGGTTGACTGACAAAAGTTGTAGCGGACCTACTTGACAGTCACAGCACAGGAAGTGGACGACGCCAGAGGAGATTCATCAGAGTCGCAGACAAGAAGACCTGAAGGAAAACCAAAAAAGGCTACGGAAAATACAGAGCGGAAAGACGACGGTTTTGAACCTTTCTTCCATACAGTTAAGTGACGATGACTATATTCTTTTCGGTAAGGGTTTAAAATTTTGCCCAAAGACCAAATCTCATAATAAGGTAAAGCTTGCAGAGGACATCTTTAAGTTTACACGTAGAATTAGACTAAAAGAGTATTTTCATAGCCATGCAAATACAGAGTTTGATGATAGTGATCTAAACGATATTGACTCTTATCGCGATTTTCCATTTTTCAATAAAAAAGGATTGTCATTTACCCCACCCGCTGGACGTGATGTGTATCTGGATTTTTATATAAATGCGGTAACGGAAGAAATCTTGCAGTCCGAGTATAACCGGAAACGGTACAGTAATAACAATATTATAACAAAAGCTAAACTTGAATCCCTGCGAAAACTATCGTAAGATAAAACTATTGTGATCAAAAAAGCAGATAAATCAAATACAATTGTAATTATGAACACTGAAGGTTATAAAAAGAGGTATTGCGACAATTGAATAATGATAAATATTACGAAAAATGTACAAACGATCCCACGGACGTAATATATCGCAATGTGTTGCAAACATTGAAACTACAGACGAGTTTGACACTTTTCCAGCAAACATTCGTACGCCATGTTTTTATATCTTACCAAAGATATACAAACAACTGGACAACAAGTTACCTATGCAATATCCCGGAAGACCCATTGTTTCAGCGTTTAGTTCTCCTACTGACAATATTTCCAAATATATTGACTATATATTAAAGCCATACATGATCGGATTGCCTTCATATGTTAAAGACACGGCAGATTTCATAAATAAAGTGAAGGATATTAAACTTGAAACTAAACCATATTTAGTAACGCTTGACGTAACATCACTATATAAACATCCCTCATGATGACGGTATAAACGCCTTTAAGTCATTTTTACAACAAAGTATACATGGTAGAAATTTATCAACTGACGAAATCGCCCGTCTAATAAGACTTGTACCTGAAAATAACTACTTCAAATTCTGTGAACAGTTTTATTTACAAAAGATGGGTATAGCAATGGGGAGTTCCATGGCACCATCATATGCATCTCTCTTCATGGGAAAACTTGAACAGGATTTTCTTCACTCAAGGGGAGTTATTTGGAACCATTCGTTAGAAGAGTTAGAGTCCTTTATCGACGATCTTAACAAATTTCATCCAAATATCAAATTTACTACTACAATGTCAGAAAGTACTGTTTCGTTCTTAGATGTACAAGTATCCAAAAATAAATCGCTAGGAATTGACACTGATATTTACGTAAAAGAAACAAATACCCATCAATACCTAGATTACACCTCTTGTCATCCGAAACAATGCAAAGATGGAATCCCATACAGTCAGGCAAAGCGGTACAGGAGAATTATTTCTAATGATGAAAAATTCAACTCATCTCTAAATGATTTACGGAACTACTTCAAAGATAGAAATTTTCCGGAATCTGTGATAGACAGTGCATTCAATAAGGTGTCGCGGTCTTCACAAAACGAAGCCCTGACGCCTTCGGATAAAAATAAAACAAGTGTTATTCCATTCACCGTAGAATATAATCCATCATTACCAAATATAGGTGGAACAATTCACAAGTCTTGGGATCTTCTGAACATTGCAAAGAATACAAATGTTAAATTTGTTCATAACGAATACAAACCTATAGTGGCGTACAGACGTACAAGAAATTTAAGCGACTACTTAGTAAGTTCGGACTTCAAATTGAACACTGAAACATACATCACGCAGAAATGTAACAGGAAACGATATTCCCACTTTCTACGAATCAACTCTGGATCCTCATTTAACAGTACAGTTACAGGAGAAACATTTTCTTTACGATATGATACAAACTGTCAATCTAAAGATGTTGTATAATAACGTGTAAAAGATGCAATATGCAATATGTTGGGCAGACTATGCAACCGGTTTCACGGCGTATGAATAGACATATCTAACTTTACAGATCCTGCATATTCCACATTGGTTGCAGGTCATTTTAATCAAGATGACCATAGTATTGATTTATTACATTTATGCCAATTGATGTGGTAAATAATCAAATTAACCGGTTATGCAAGGTAAACATTCTGGAATCATAAGTTAAAAACACTCAATCCAGATGGACTTAATTAAAAAACATTGTTTAATGTGTAATGAATTTTACATGTATATGTTTGTTTAGTACTATTACATTTTTTCCTATTTATGGATTTTTTTTATATATACTGCTATAGGAAATTCTGTATTCTTATATCCGTAAAGTACTAAACTTGCTATCTGTTATTCACATTAATTTATGTAATACTTGAAAAACAGTATATGTTTTTTCCGCCATTCAGCGTAACGTTTACTTCATGACGTCACGTCAGTTGTTTTATTGTAGGGATAATACACATTTTTTTGTGTATTAACGTCTGCAGAAGCCCGCGGGATTGTTTGTGGTCTCGGTCACAAACAATCCTGCGGGCTTCTGCAGACGTTAATACACAAAAAAACGTGTATTATCCCTACATTAACATTCGAATCGAGAACGACATTAGTAGTATATTGTGAACTGATACCTCCCCTGTTTCATGTGCATAGGCCAAAGTCAGTGACCGTCAGTTTTGACCGAGTTAGGTAGATGTAGATCACATCCCTTCTAAAGATAGACCGTCCATGTTTAGGTCACGCCACTGGGGCCGTTTTTTTTCTTCCTTGGCGCCTATTCCTGAAAGTTAGCGAGTCCTCCTGCAAGTGTCGAAGACCGTTTTGATTGATTAAAAAAGAAACAGCGACTACCTGGTTAGTGTTATCTCTCTTGACACCGGTTCCTGAAAGTCTGCGTGTCCTCCTGAAAGTGTTGTAGACCGTTCTGAATGGTTTGAAAGGACACAGGGATTGGCACCGATTCCCGAAAGTCTGTTATTCTGTTATTCCTCCTGAGTGTGTCACAGAATGTTATTAGTTGGTTGAATTGATACAGAGGCTGCTGGGACGGTGTTTTCTCCCTTGCCTCCGGTTCCTGGAGGTCTGCGAATGTCCCTGAAATAACGAGAGATAAAAAAAATCATAAAAAACCCTTCAGGATGTGCTTTCGATAGTGTTGTTTATTTCTAGGCCCTGGATACTGATATTCAAAAAAACAAAGAAAAATATCAAACAGGGAATGCCACGCACCAAAAGCGCAGCCTCCTCAAAACGAACCCCCAGCACGCAAATGCGTGCACCACACACACACACACTCAAAAGCTTACACATCAAGACAAAACGAACAACACACACACACACACACACTCAAAGCCAACACATAAGGACAAGACGAACAATAAGCATACACACACGCGCGCACACAAAGTCAACATACAAGGACAAAACGAACAAACAAAGAAACACAGTGGGACACCGCCTTGAAACGGTCAGTGGCAAAAACACCACTGGGAAGCTTAAACCGGTTTATGGTGCGCACCCAACCTCACTCTTACCCCCACCATGTTCCAAAGACATGGGACAGTGTAAATAAAAGTAATCCCCTCCAGGTGAATCTCTAACACACATAATGGAAACAAAAAGGCATGGCATGTAAAACACAAAAATGCTCGTGTATAAATATATAAAAAGCAAACCTTAAGAACCAAAAACGTATGTACTCAATGCCTTTTCAGAAGACAGAGCAACAAGAGGAACACCCTTAAGGGCCCGACGAAACAGGCCAGAAGACAAATATCAAAACAGTTCAGTCCTGGTAGGATTTAAAAACTGCTCATCATAGAGTCCTCCCCCTCTTCCGTCAGACGCAATCAAAGAGGGAAGCATAGTGTCCAACTGTAAACGGGTTGAACACTAAACATGCGGTATGTCTCAAAACAGTTGGGATGTAACCTCTTTTAATAAAACGTTTGATAATCTTTCCAAATACATTTGGAAAATTACCATGACCCAAGATCTTACGAAGTTTGTAAACCACATCCCCATAAAAAACGGGTTTAGAAATACCTTCTCGCAGAAGTGTCTTTAAATTACTATTGAATTTTAAAACTAAATCAGAATTACGATAATAAAATCAAAACATGTTTACCGTTTCCAAGAACAACAGAGAATGGTAAATCAAAAATGTACCGGAATCGTCAAGTCATCACATATGAAAACAATACATAAAGTCGTCGTGTAATTTTTTTTTAATGTAAGAATAGCGACAATACACGTTTTGTGTATTAACGTCTGCAGAAGCCCTAGGGATATGTTTGTGACCTCGACCGAGAAACTTGGTCAGAATGATCCCCTATTACCCTAGTTTGTCCAAAAAATGAGAATGGGGACACTGTTTCCGCTCAATATCTGGACAAGTATTTCACCTAGGACCTTGAAACTTCATATGTATGTTGGTCTTGATGTGTACATGACCCCTATTGATTTTGGGGTCAAAGGGTCGCGGGGATATAAACATTAAAATTAGTGTTTTTCTTAGTTTGGTTTTTTACATCAATTTATATTTAATTTCATTTTCTACCTGTCTATTTCTTTTTTCCCCTTTTTCCTTCAGTTGGGGGTTATTTATTGTATGCCTTTTCATTATCACCTAATTCGGAAAACACGGTCAAAACGCCGTCAGGCGTTAGCTGCTTGTATTTAAATATTTTCTAGGGGGAGACCCCCTAACACAAAGGAACGCCCCCTCCTGTACCTACGTACACTTGGCGATATGTCCCTCGCCTTTAAAGCCTTCGTTCTAAACTGGTACCCCAAACAAATTTTTCTGGACCCGGACCTGCATGCATAACTTAACACTTCATTTGAAACACTTGAAACCCAAGTAACATCAATGTAAGATTTATATAACACTGCTGATGACGGTCTTTTGGCCAATTTTAAGAAATTGGAGGTAACAGGCGTAACATTTTTATTACAACTAATCCTATATTTTCAGACACTTATAACATAAGTAACATCCTTATAACATCCATGTAACTGTAACAGATCTCTAATACATAGGGGGCAGCTCCGTGGCCGAGTGGTTAAGGTCACTGACTTCAAATCACTTGCCCCTCACCGATGTGGGTTCAAGCCTCACTCGGGGCGTTGAATCCTTGTGAGGAAGCCATCCAGCTGGCTCACGGAAGGTCGGTGGTTCTACACAGAGGGGCACCTGGCGTCTTCCTCCACCATCAAAGCTAGAAAGTCGCCATATGACCTACAATTGTGTCGGTGCGACGTTAAACCCAACAAAATAAATATATGCTCGATTTATCTGCTGAAATATAGCCCGGTTGTTCAAAAAAGAACGATCACCTAAAAATAAATATCAGTAAATATCTCCCCATCAAGTTTTATTTTCAAATGTATTTCAATTTTCTTTGTAAATAAGTTAATTTTACATAAAATACGTAATACACCCAGAACTAGCCTGAGACGTTGTGCTCCCAACTACCGGTACATGCCCCTGAAAGAAAAGCGCCAACAATGACATAATAAAGCGTCACCCATGGCGAAAAATAGGTCGATAATATCAACATCCGCGCAGAAATATTGTCAAACAATCATCAAAAATCGCGTGACGATTGTGATCTTAAAATGGCAACAAGCTTGGCAACGCCTGGTAAATCAAATGATTGCCTCCAATTTACAGGCAAACTGACATTGATGTGAACGTAGGCTTTCTATATTTTGCAGTATGCGATTCGTCAAATTCTCAGACTGTACTCAAAGACATTCGGAGGCCAAGCCCCCATCCCCTCTCCGCCCCAACCATTTCTACCTTCAATGCAATATAAAAATACTTTTTATTGCATCGATAATTTTCATGTTAATTTTCAAATCGGGCAACAACAAAAACCTCGGGATTCTGCAAATGTTACAACACGAAAAAACATGCGTTATCCCTACAGAATAAGGCGCAACATGACTATTATTATAAATGGTAATAGATAAATTAATTATCGTCCTCATACTTATTACATATGAAGCGCCAGGAAATAACAGCAGTAGACTTCACTGCAAGCGCTTTCAATGCTGTACTTATCTTCAGGCTGTTACATTTTGAAATAATACAACGACGTCGTTATAGCAATAAAATACGGGAAACGTCGTAAAATGACGTTGCAGCAAACTTCAAACATTAAAAAGCGGGAGATAACTCAATAAAATTTGGATACTTGAATTCATGTATTTATTTTATGTTTTCCAGTGAATTATAGGGTTTTCTCAGTGAAATAAAAGTGATAATCCACAGTTTTGAAACAGTAGATTATCATTTTTATTTTTCACTGTTTTTGCCGAACTAGTTCCGGTCCTCCGTCGCGATTGAAGTCCAATACAGAGCGTTGTGAATACCGGGGACCATAATAACGATGACGTCGTTAAAATGACGTCATTTGTGTTATGCTTTCTGCTGACCTTTCCCGCGATTTTCAACATTTTATAGATTACGCAACAAAAGTAGAGTTTTACACATGAAATAAAAAGAAAATTTGTTTGTTTCAGTGAAATATCAATTTTATTTCACTCGTGAGCACCAAAAAAAGTCATTTTCATGAGTGGCTACGCGACTCGTGAAAATATCAGTTTTTGATGCTCACTTGTGAAATAAAATTGATATTTCACTGAAACAAACAAATATCCTCTATTTATTATTGATATCATTTTCTTGTTGTATGACCAAAATATTGCTCAAAATGATAAAATAAACATTTACGAACTGAGGTATGATTACCTTTTTACTCGGATACCCATATGCTGAAAATCGCTGCCGAAATTTTGGTGGCAGGACCTGCCTGTATTCTGAGCTAGAGATGAAATGAATCAAGAAAAATAGGCTATATCAATCACCATACACCTATTATTTCACCCAGATGGTTTAAATGTCCCCTCTAATTGCTTGCATGTATATTTTATGAATACGGTGATATTTCTGTCGACATTGGGTCTATTTCTTACCCCCCTTCCCCCACCAAAATCGCATGTTTTCATAGATATTGCACTTTATGCGCCTATCAGACAACATTAGAATGCAATAATGTTATTAAAACTGAACGAATATGTAGCAATAAGTGGTACAATCAAGAAAATTAATCAATTCAAATCTATATATGTACCTTTAACGGAACCCGGGAAGTAGTCAAAATAAGCACCTGACGCCCAGAAATGGTAGGAATTTGACAGCAGATGCTACTTCCTACTGCTGGTATCAGCATAAATGACGTGCAAAACATGTAAAAAGTGTAATGTCATCATTAGATATTTACGTTTCACCAGACTGGCAAACAATTTACACATAAATCTCCATGTAGTCCTACAAATAAAAGCATAAAAGTAGGAAAAATCTCAAAGACCACTACTTTTAAGGAGACGTCACGACTGAGATAGTTTAGCATTATTACAATACACAGTCGGTATTGAAATTGTGTTTCCAATACATGTGCTAATTAGATAAATCCTCAATATCTATGTGAAAATAAGGGATGTGTTTTGTATGATTGCAACACTGTGAGTTGCTCTAATTACTGACAAATGACTGAAACAATAGGAATTCGTACGAGAGATGGATAGACAAAACAACAGTGAGGTAACAATATATTCTTTTATTGTTTAAATGTATGAGTTGTAAGCTACAATAAAGAATACCCATTTTATGAAAATCAAACTGGAAGTTAGAAATAACAGAAAAAAATTAATTAGGTCATGAGTCATCATATACCTGTCAAAATTTGTCATTAGTTTTCGCGAGCTGTCAAACTTATTTTTATCTCTCTATTCTGCAAATGCATTGTTTTTGAAAGTATCTTGGACGGATATTGTAATGTGCAACTTACTTTATATTCCACATTAATATTTGTGCTTGAAATTGCTTTGTTGAGCTCACCGACGTCACATATGAATGTCTATTGTTTTAGTTTATTGTCTGTTATAAAGGTATCAAATCTCAATATTAAGATATAAGAATTGTTCCTTTCTGGTAGACAAAGGAAACTATTTGGTTGAATCATTATATAACGGTTTTTGGAAAGAACTGAATATTCTTTGGTTTTTTGTTATTCACCGGAAATTCAAAAAGTGACATCACCTTAATGCCTTTTTTTCAGTTTCTCATTCTGTAAAAGAAAAATGCATCACAGGGAATTATTTTTGACAATATGTCAACACAATCTAACTAAAAATGTCATTTAAGTCACTGAAAATATACAATGAAAATATGCAAAAATAAAGTATTTTGCTATTAAAGGGAGGTAGTATTATCATCTACTGTCAAGACCGATTGATAAATTGTTGCCCTTTAGTGTGAAATATCGTTCATTCCTATTTCTCACATAATTAGTGATATGCCTACACAATTACGTGACTATATTTCAATAAATCAGCAGTTATGTTAACTATTAAGCCTGCTACAAAACCATTGAAAGATGTACTTTTTCATTTTTCGAAATTAATAGTAATAAGAAGATAAGGTAAAATTCACATCAGCGGCTGTTTCAAATACAGCTTTTTCTAAATTTTATATGAATTAACACAAAATGTATGAGAATGAATAAAGATCAAGGTCCAGCTGTGTCATTTTCAGACATTCGCTGGGATTATATTTTTTTATAAAAAAAAAAGAACGCTATTTTTATTGCCAAATGATATTCATTTCTCGGATTTCCGATTTACACTGAGTTATTTGGCACCAGTTATTATGACGTATCATTTGGGTCAAAAGTCTGAATTCGCTCGAGCCGTACCATAATACACGGTAAGCGTGTAAATTTACATGCTCACCGTGTAAATTTACACGCTAACCGTATAAATTACACGCTAAGCGCGTAAATTTACACGCTGACCGTGTAAATTTACACGCTCAACATGTATTTTCGTTGACCCGATTCTAAATTTAGAATTCGAGCGAATAGACCAATCAAAATTTAGTTTAGTACTGCAAAAATGACTGCATTCACCGTGGACCAGTAGTATGATCGTCTTCTGTATTCATATATGACGTACCGTTTGGTTCAAAAGTCTGAAATTGCTTGAGCGGTACTATAATACACAGTGAGCGTGTAAATTTACACGCTCACCGTGTATTTTTACGGTCGATCTATAAAAGTACATGCTTTGCAAAGAGGATTTATATTAGATGCTATTTCATTGGCCTGGGAAATCAAATAAGCCAATAAACATACTGATAACATATCTATGGAAAACAGTTGAAGTTACTTCCCGTGCACACGTGTCTATTTTCCGGCACTGCAAGTGGCATATGTGGTCCCTTTTATTAAAAATCTTTAATATTTACTCAGGACTTTAAGAAATCAGCATATATCAAATTGAATTATCCATATTACGATACAATACAATACAATGCAATTACAACACAAATTTTATTTAAAGTCAGTGCATGATTATATAAAATGGAAAACATTAGCTATGTATAGCTATTTACAGACATAAATAACAAAAACAAGTAACATGCAGATCAACATATGAATTACACATAATTATCATAGAATAGGCATATGCAATAAGTATATAATGTTAAGACCTAGCGCTAATCTGGACCAAAGGCCTAAATACTTCATTAAACAGCCTAGAAAGAAAACCATAAAACCTGCAAATGGAAAAAAAAAAAAAATGTGTATATATAAGATATTACAAAAAATGAACTATTACAGTACCTCAAATCGGATCTGATGTAAACTGATTAGCACTTCCATAAGAATTCCTCCATTACAATAATGGTTTACATCTCTCTATTTATGACAATATTATACATACCAAAATTTATGACAAGAGGGATGATTTTAATTTTAGTATTGTAAATTTTCCCCATTTGGATGGGGATGTACCTCAGGCTACATCTTATGGGGTATATATTTCTCAATTAATTCGGTTTGCCAGAGCGTGTAGTCATGTCAAGCATTTCAATGAACGTAATCAATATATTACAAGTAAACTTCTTCAGCAATGCTACCGTTATTACAAATTGCGTAAATATTTTACTAAATTTTATTATCGTAATTCTGATTTAGTTTTAAAATTCAATAGTAATTTAAAGACACTTCTGCGAGAAGGTATTTCTAAACCCGTTTTTTATGGGGATGTGGTTTACAAACTTCGTAAGATCTTGGGTCATGGTAATTTTCCAAATGTATTTGGAAAGATTATCAAACGTTTTATTAAAAGAGGTTACGACCCAACTGTTTTGAGACATACCGCATGTTTAGTGTTCAACCCGTTTACAGTTGGACACTACGCTTCCCTCTTTGATTGCGTCTGACGGAAGAGGGGGAGGACTCTATGATGAGCAGTTTTTAAATCCTACCAGGACTGAACTGTTTTGATGTTTGTCTTCTGGCCTGTTTCGTCGGGCCCTTAAGGGTGTTTCTCTTGTTGCTCTGTCTTCTGAAAAGGCATCGAGTACATACGTTTTTGGTTCTTAAGGTTTGCTTTTTATATATTTATACACGAGCATTTTTGTGTTTTACATGCCATGCCTTTTTGTTTCCATTACGTGTGTTAGAGATTCACCTGGAGGGGATTACTTTTATTTACACTGTCCCATGTCTTTGGAACATGGTGGGGGTAAGAGTGAGGTTGGGTGCGCACCATAAACCGGTTTAAGCTCCCCAGTGGTGTTTTTGCCACTGACCGTTCCAAGGCGGTGCCCCACTGTGTTCCTTTGTTTGTTCGTTTTGTCCTTGTGTGTTGACTTTGTGTGCGCGCGTGTGTGTATGCTTATTGTTCGTCTTGTCCTTGTGTGTTGGCTTTGGGTGTGTGTGTGTGTGTTGTTCGTTTTGTCCTGATGTGTAAGCTTTGAGTGTGTGTGTGTGGTGCACGCGTTTGCGTGCTGGGGGGTTCGTTTTGAGGAGGCTGCGCTTTTGGTGCGTGGCATTCCCTGTTTGATATTTTTCTTTGTTTTAAATATATTAAAAGTACAGATTGCTTAAAACACACACATGGTCAGGCTAAATTAGACCAAAGCTGGGAGTAAAACAAAGGAAGGTAAAGCAAAAAAAACACACAAAAACATGCAGGCAAAACTGAAGAAGTAGAGAGAAGCTAACCAAAATTGTGAATTGGAATTATAAGCAAAATGAACACGGGCAGCTCTCACCGTTCAAGGTATTAATCATACTCTTGAAGTGGTGGAAGTTCATCTTCAATAAGTATCATAACTGTTATAAAAACTGTTCCAAGATTTCTCACACTTGTTTTAATTCTATCCAAGTTGCCAACCTTCACTAACTGATGTCCACTGATTGCATCTGGATGTATATCTTAATGTGAACAGCATAAAGCTGTTTTATAAGTATAAATCAAGCTTTAACTTTTTTTGGCTTCAATGGCAATTTGGCACAACTGCAATTTTTTGCTTCCATAGATTGAATGACAGATACTTGTGCAAACATAGAAAATTAACAGCTTAGCTAAACTTAACATTTTACTTGGTCACATTAGGGAGGAAGGCAGCCAGTTAGCCCAGTTGGTAGAGCGCTCACCCTGTAAGCATTAGGGGTCCCGTTTTTTGAGCGCTGGACTAACTGTACATTGGACCGAGGCATGCTTTCTTGGTCAGTCTTACGTTGCATTCAATATAATGTACCTACGGAACTCAAGGTCCAGCTTCCAATTTGAGGGGATGTATGTGACTATGTCACAGTACAGACTCCATCACTGTGGGGGAGATGTGTTAGACAGCCGGTTAGCTTGGTTGGTAAAGCACTCGCCCTGTAAGCGAGGGGTCCTCGGTTTGAGCCAAATGAATTGAACATTTCGGTAACTTTTGAGTGTTGACAACAGTAAAGTATTACTTTATCAGATCTTAAAACATTGTCGTGACGTCACTCCTTTGTTCTCGCTGTACTGTATTTTTAATATTGGACTGCTTTCGATGGGACTTAGTACAGTATTTTCCATGTGGAGTCCAATATTATTTTAATATTGGACTGTGTATTAGATATGGCCCTTACAGAAGCAAGCCTCTGTGGCGTACATGCTGCGTATTTGCTGTGTATATGCCGCGAACACAGTAGTACGCCAGAGGAGTACATTTTACATACACCGCATGCCGCGTACATGCCGCGTACTATTTCGACGAGTACACAGCATGTACGCAGGAGGTCACTAGTACACTTCAAGTACGCAGCACAGACTCTGAAAATTTAAGGAGTACACTGCATGTACGCAGGAGGGACTTGTACAAGAAAATAGTACACTGCATGTACACCGCAGATACTTTGAAATTTGTGCAGTACACTTCATATACGCGAGAAAGACTTGTACAATTTCTTTTGGCATTTATACTTAGTTTTTTTTTTATAAGTTAAAGTCTGAAGTAAACTTCATATACGCGGGAGGGACTTGTTCATTTTCTTTTGGTGTTTATACTTTGAATTTTTTTAGGTAAAAGTCTGAAGTACACTTCATGCAGGAAGGATTTGTACATTTTTTTTTTTTTTTGGAAGCAAGAATTTGATTTCCGAGTAACTTTTATCTTAATAGCATAGAATAGTTCAGATTACCGGTATTCTGAACAATGAAAAATTGCCAAACTATTTGCAATGTTCATTTGTGAAGCTTACATCTTAGTGATTTCTGAGCTGCACCTTGCATGCAGTGTAAAAATATACTCTTTTTCATTTTGAATTAATCCTGGAGCTTTCTAACTTGGATAATTGAAAAGCCTTATTTGAACTTTGTTGCATTACATTTTGTAATACATGAAATAATTACCAAGATAATGCCTCAACAGCGCCCGAATGAGAAGAATTAATAGCTCTCATTGTTATTTGAATACTCTTAAGCAAAACACCATTCTATCATGTTTTATAAAGGCTTTAATGCTCATTATGTTAACTCATTAAGGCCTCACCAAATTAAAAAGTTGTTCATCGGATTTGCCGCTCGTATATTTTCAGAACGTTTTTGGCTAATTGCGCTCGCCCCATTGGAAAAAATCAACCCAAAATTTTTTGGTGCGCTCCTTTTTACGGACGTAAAAGTGTATAAATGCTTATATAATTCCAGTCCTAGATTGTTCTCAGATGGATTTTAATCAAAATAAATACATACTACGCACACATCGTCTATAATAAATCATAACACTTATATTTAGTTGCATTAAAGTTGTTTCCCCTTGATGCAGTTACGCCATTTTCTTCAAATGTTTACCAAATTACATGCTACAAAAATTGATTTATTTCATTGAAAAGTGGATGAAGAAAAGCATACTAATTTATTTGATAACATCAATCTACATTATTTTGGTAAGGGTAAATACTTATTGATGCATGTCACTTATCTTTTTTCTGTCCAAATGATCAGCATTTGCATATGAAAGTTGGTGGGGTAAGGAATTTACATTATCACTGCAGTTTCGCCACAAGAGTACACAGCATGTACGCAGCAGGAGTACACAGCATGTACGCTGCAGGACTCAGGCCAGGAGTACACAGCATGTACGCCGCAGGACTCGGGCCAGGAGTACACAGCATGTACGCCGCAGGGGTAGTACACCGCAGGCTCATTTGCATGTGAAAAGTGTATGTGCCGCGTACATGCTGCATACTATTTCCCGCATACTAAATTCCTCCAGCGTACATCCTGTGTACTATGTAGTCCACAGCATGTACGCAGCAAGTAGTTACGCGGCAGAGCTCATTTGCATGTCAAAAGTGTACTACAAACGTACTATCGGTGTATGTGTGGTGTATATCCTGCATACTATTTAAAGCCCTTGATTTCAGTACACATCATGTACGCATCATATACGCTGTATGTACACAGCAAGAGTACGCAGCAGGCCTTTTTCTTCTGTAAGGGGGGACTGCATGAGGAAAACAATTTATATACAGAATCAATATCTTTGTGTAGTCCAATATTTATCAATACATGTAGTGTAATTCCATATAGAAATATTGTAATCAAATGAAAGCAGTCCAATATAATAACTCAGTACTGATAATAAAAAGGAAAATTTATCAATATCAAAACAAAGTTTTATGTGTAGATCTAGATGCATAATATATATATGGACAAAATCACAAAATTTTAAAAATAGCATTATACATTTTTTGCATGCATCAACGTAATCTTACTCCCTAAACAACGACTTCCTAGAGCAACAATTTCCTCAATACTGTTCACGTTTCCAGTTCTAAAAATTATGCAAGAATTTACTTCTCTCTGTTTAAAAAGCAGTTTTAAAAGACCAATCATGATAGTTCTTTGAGGTCGTACTGTTAATGGCCTTTATGATTTTGTGAAGTTTAAATGAAATGTCAATACTTTTTAAGTAATGATCCGGACAAGCCTTATTTTGTATAATAAAGGGAGATAATTCAAAAGCTAGGTAAGGTAGAGTTACATGGTTCTTTGACACTGCTTTTTGTCTCAATGGCCTCTATGATTATGTGAAATGCCGCTAATACTTTTCAAGTTATACTACAGACGGACGGGCGGACGGACGGATGGAAGGCCAGACAAAGTGTCAACTACACTCAACAAAATTCCTAATCGGTCAGTTTTCATTGTTAATAATGCAAGTATTTACACGAAATTTCACATACTGACATTTAAATAGGTACTGCAGCTAGTTATTGATTTATTTTTGACTGACTCAACGCCAAAATAACCGCTTCATGTGTTTTGGCCAATTTATCATATTTTGCACGTGCATGGTATGTGCACCAATATGCACATGTTAATAAACACTTTTGGCATTACTGACGAAAGTTCTACTAGAAAAACACATATCATTGTTAAATTGACACAAGATCAACGCGCCCGGGCTGTCGGAATTATACAACAAAATTCAAAATCGGTCATTTCAATGAATTGTACTTTGGTTAAATTTCGAAAAAAGAGCGCGGAGGGTAGATAATCAACGAGTGAAGTTTCTTGTAAACGGAAATAAGGTAACAAATGGAAATAAACATCAAAGTAACAGTTACAAACAAATAACATCAAAATTCTATTGAAATTGTAAAAACAATAACACACTTGCCGTAAATGTGTCCCAGCTAGCAACATTCCGACAGCTCGATCCCATTGCTCTTGTGTCAATTTCACCATTATATGATTGTGTTTTTCTAGTTGGACTTTCGTCAGTAATGCCAAAATTGTAAACGAACACGTGCATGTTGGTGCACATGCACTGCACGTGCAAAATATTCAATATTAGGCAAATGCAGTTACTTTGGCCACGAGTCACCAAAAATAAATCAATAATTAGTTGCAGTACCTATTCAAATGTCGGCATGTGAAATTTCGTGTAAATACCTGCATTATTGACAAAATAGAAATACAAATATAAACTGACCGATTAGGAATTTTGTTGAGTGTATAAGCATAAAAATAATAGTAATGATAAAGTATGATTTACGAAAGTTATGTGAAGCATTGCATCCTCGTATAAGTAGGTCATTTTTTGTTATGTCACAATCCATATTCTCCGAATTTATCCGTACATCTGTTCATAGAAAACAAATGCTTACTTGTTTCTGAATGTTCATGTAAACCCCTGAAAATGATATGAGACGCGCCGTGAGAAAACCAACATAGTGCGTTTGCAACCAGCATGGATCAAGACCAACCTGTGCATCCGCGTAGGATCCATGCTGTTCGCTAAAGGTTTCTGTAACTGCAGTAGGCTTTGAAAGTGAACAGCATGCATTCTGACCAGACTGCACAGGCTGGTCTGGATCCATGCTGGTCGCAAAACCAATATGTTGGTTTTCTCATGGTGCAGCTCATATTTTTCTTGTGGGTTAATTGACAGTTACAGTTTATGTTTAGTTGAGTTTTACATCCGTATTGAAAAAAAAACTGTAAAAAAAAAAGGATGTTCCTTTCAAAATATAAACGTTTATAGGACCCTACGTAGAACAAATTGCCTTCATTTCTTGTGTTTGAAGCCAGTGTGAAGCATTTGCTCACATTTGTTCAGTCTGTGAGACTGCCTATTGGAAAAGAAAAACAACTGCAATCAAGGGACACAATGTATTTACATGAACCTGTTTTGTTGAAATATCTTTAAATTTTGTACTCGTATATTTTTATTCTATTTCATCTTATGCTATTTCTTTTATGAAAATAAATCTAATAAATTCAAAGTGAATGATATCAAATATATTTTTCAGTATTCCAGTTGGGACTACATTAAACATTCATTGTGATAATAACTTAATTAATTAAATAAGAGTAGCTTCGAGTGCATAAATAAAATTCAAATTGAAAGCAAGTTTTCCTTAGTTTTCAGCTTCCGCTTCGCCACTATGCACCGTGTATTAACCAGTTAAAAGGAACTAAAATATTATCACAAGTTTAGTATGATTTGGACTTACCAGTAGCTGTATCCGACAATATATTAAAAATGTCTGTTCTCTAAGTCTTCTTGCACTAAATTTGAAGATTTTCGGGCAAATTCAGGTACAACCCAACAAAAACTGTCATTGAACTAATAAATCACAACAGCATATTGCCAGGCGTGTAAACAAACAACCCATTTTCCCATTTAGTGCACATGCAGCAGTCATTTTCTCCAGCTGTCCGATTCCAACTACGCTTTCAGTGAAACATTATCCTAATCCACCATACCCTTGTAAATTTTAACACAAAGAAGGTTTCCTTGTATACACTTAGAATAAAAATATCATAATCACTTTACTCTTGCCATGAATTAAAATAAATCCATTTTTTTGTTTCTTAAACGTCACAAAATGTCTTTCCTCCCACCGCCATTCATGAGAATACTACTGCTTATTCCGTACATGTGTAAACACAATTAATAGCATCACAAGAATCCCGGGCTAACGAAAGTCCATTATTATGAAGGCGAGAAAAACGCAGTCGTGCATTATGAGAAATCTTAGAAAAACTGTTTCAACAGTTTCAGTGAAAGCTAGGGCTTAAAAATCTGATCTTGGACAGGGACAATTACTCGGTTAATTGGATCTGATCAATTACTATGCCAAACCGGTTTCAAATTTGCAAAACCTATAATCGCTCCCAATCAGTAAACATCACGAGTCGTACTTTTCAATATGGCTGCCAATGAATACAAGCTGACTCGGACCATGGCTGATCCGGACCAAATTTACTTGGCTTATTCGGCCCAAATTGTTTAAGTTTTCCTGACACTGATGTCATGAGTAAAAATAACATTAATGAGCATTAAGTTTAATGTCTGATGCAAAGAATAATTTAAGTCCTTATTTAAATGCATAAATGATGCATTATAGTTTGTCAAAACTTTTTACCTGCTTATACGGCGTATATTTTATGTCCTTACTTAAAGTTAAACTTCTTTATAAGCTATAATCAACATTATTTTCTGAAAATTGCTGAACTATCCAAAATATATGGTCATTATTGACTATTAAAATCAAAGTTTGTGGTCTGAATCAGCCAAAATATTTGGTCCGAATCAGCCATGGTCTGAATCAGCCTGTTTCCGCTGCTAATTAACCAGTTTGATTCGATTTCAAACAAATGATTAACCGGTTTCAAAATTTTGAAATCTTCCCTAATCTTATCTAGATCTACTAGGAATTGGCAGTCAGAAGCCTAATAGTAAGTAATATTACTTGAAGAATGATCCGGAAGTATCTGAAGCCGGAATAGTGCAGTGGTCAGCGCGTTTGCTTCAAATTGGAGGGTCAAGAGTTCGAGCACTACCACAGCCATTAGGTAGTGTCCTTAGGCAAGACACTTGAAATCCACACATTGCCTCTCTCTCTGGGGTGGGTTACATCTAGAGTGAGTTGATACATGTCTACGTCCATGACAAAGGGTTTGACATTAAATGGGAAATAAAATAAAATAAATAAAGTAACTAAAAAACTGTTTACCAACGCTTCTAGAGTTGGACATATTGAGGAAATAGCCAGTTCAGTGCTTATCCGCTCGAAATTTACCTCCTTAAACGGTGTTAAAAATTGTAGGAATTAGCTAAGGGCTCGGTTACCGGACCTAAATTAAACATATGACTGCGAATCCAAGCTGATAATATACACTTGTTTCAGAAACCACTGCCGTCTGCAGTAATAAATATATTATGATCATGCGATGTCATTCCCAATACAGGCAGGTTACTCCGAAAAAAGTTGCAAGTGCTGCCATTTGTTTATATGGAAACAGAAGACGACCATACTACTGGTCCACAGTGAATGCAGTAGTTTTTCCAGTTGTAAAGTAAATTTTGATTGGTCTATTCGCTCGAATCCTAAATTGAGAAACGGGTCACGGAAAATACACGGTAAGCGTGTAAATTTACACGGTGTAACAAGATGTATAGCGGAAACGATAATGTCGCACGTGGCTGATTCTGAGCACTGGCTCCTTATATGTTTTATACGTCTCTCGGGTTCGAAAAGGTCATCTTCTCTGCCTCCTCCTACCTCCTCTCGCCCTCCTCTTGCCCGAATGGGTACTTATGGTAGCGCAAGAGGTCAAACATCAGTTCCCTGAAACGACATAACATGCACAAAGTGGTTACGAAGGAAAAGCACGCGTTGTAGCATTCTGGTTTCATCTTCAGTCCCTTTAACCGGATGTGACACGTTCAGAAGGACTCACAGACATTGAAGAACCAGTGCCAAAGGAGATAACACTACACAAGTAGTCCCTGTTTCTTCTTAAATCATTTAGAACGATCTGCGACACTTTTAGAAATCATTCTAACCTGTTAAGAACGGTCTGTGACACTTTCAAGAGGACTCGCAGAATTTCAGGAACCAGCACCAAGGGAGAAAACATCATCCCAGTAGTCCTTGTATCGTTTTAAATCATTTGAAACGAACTGTGACAATTTCAGGAAGACTTGCAGACTTTCAGGAATCGGTGCCACGAATGATGACACCTATCAAATAGTTCCTGTTTCTTATCAAACCATTTAAAACGATCTGCGACACTTTCTGGAACACTCGCAGACCTCGAGGAAATGGTGCCAAGGGTGATAACAACGTCCCAGCAGGCAGCCTCTTTATCATTTCAACCGGTTTGAGACACCTTCGGGAAAACTCGCAGACTTTCAGGAAACGGTGCCAAGGGAGAAAACATCGTCCCAATAGACATGTTTATTTTTCAATTATTTATAATGGTCTGTGACACTTTCAGGAGGACTTGCAAACTTTCAGGAATTGGTGCCAAGTGAGAAAACACCGACCCAGCAATCCCTATGTAGTTCCAACCATTCCAAATGGTCTGTGACACTTTCAGGATGATTCGCAGAGTTTCAGGAATCGATGGCGGGAGAGATATAACACTCTCCAAGTAGTTTTTGTTTCTATTTAAATCGTTTGAAATGGTCTGTGATACTTTCAGGTACACTCGCAGACCTCCAGCAACCAGTGCCAAGGGAGGTAACACCGTCCAAGTAGCCACTGTATCATTTCAACCCATAAAGAAGGTCTGTGACACTTCCTGGATGACTCACAGACTTTCAACCAACAGTGCCTAGGGAAAACATCATCCAAATAGTTCTTGTTTCTTTTTCAATCATTTAGAACGATCTGCGACAATTTCAGGAGGACTCGCAGATTTTAGTAAGCGGTACCAAAATAAAAACACCGCCCCAGCAATCTCTGTGTCCTTTCAAACAATTCAGAATGGTCTGCGGAACATTCAGGAGGTTCTTATTAAATTATTTAAAACGATCTGCGACACTTTCTGGAACACTCGCAGACCTCTAGGAAACGGTGCCAAGGGTGATAACAACATCCCAGCAGGCAGCCTCTTTATCATTTCAACGCATTAAAAACGGTCTGAGACACCTTCAAGAACACTCGCAGACTTTCAGGAAACGGTGCCAAGGGAGAAAACATCAATCATTTATAATGGTCTGTGACACTTTCAGGAGGACTTGCAGACTTTCATGAATTTGTGCAAAGTGAAAAAAACACCGACCAAGCAATCCCTGTGTACTTCCATTCAGAATATTCTGCGACACTTTCAGGATGATTTGCAGAGTTTCAGGAATCGTTTGCGGGAGAGATATTACTATCCAAGTGGTTCCTGTTTCTATTTAAATCGTTTAAAACGGTCTGTGATACTTTCAGGAACACTCGCAGACCTCCAGCAACCGGTGCCAAGGGAGATAACACCGTCCAAGTAGCCTCTGTATCATTTCAACCTATAAAGAACGGTTTGTGACACTTTCTGGATGACTCGCAGATTTTAATAAGCGGGACAAAAAAAAAACACAGCCCCAACAATCTCTGTGTAGTTTCAAACAATTCAGAATGGTCTGCGGCACATTCAGGAGGACTCGCAGACTTTCAGGAACCGGCGCCAAAAGAGATCACACTAAACAAATAATCCCTGTTGTTTTCATTTCAATTTTCATCAACGAACTTTTACACTTTCAGGACGACTCGCAGACTTCAAGGAATATGTACAAAGGGCGAAAACACCACCTGACATGTCGTTTTGCATTCTAATGTCGAATGTATGTAGTTCTGACATCGGATATCCAATGTAGTTCTTGGTTCGAATGTCCAATGTCGTTCTGGATTCAAATGTCTTATGTCGTTCTGTGTTAATATGTCAAATATTGTTCTGAAGACAAATGTCCAATGCCGTTCTGGTTTCAAATTTTCCGATGTCATTGTAGATTTGAAAGTCCAATGTGTTCTTGGTTCGAATGTCCAATATCATTCTAAAACCATTCTGTTTTCGAATGTCCAATGTCGTTCTGGTTTCGAATGTCCAATGTCGTTCTGGCTTCGAATATCCAATGTTGTTCTGAAATCGAATGTGCAATGTCGTTCTGCGTTCGAATATCCAATGTCATTCTCAATCGAATGTCATTCTCGATTTCAATGTCCAATATTGTTCTGGGTTGGAATGTACAATATCGTTTTGGATTCGAATGTCCAATGTCATCCTTGGTTCGAATGTCCAGTGTCGTTCTTGGCTCGAATGTCCAATGTCATGTCTGAAATTGAATATCCAATGTCCTTTTGGGTTTGAATGTGCAATGTTATTCTAAAATCGAATGTCCAATATCGTTCTAGATTCGAATGACCAATGTCGTTCTGGGTTCCAAT
This sequence comes from Mercenaria mercenaria, assembly GCF_021730395.1. Lineage (NCBI taxonomy): Eukaryota > Metazoa > Mollusca > Bivalvia > Venerida > Veneridae > Mercenaria > Mercenaria mercenaria. Next base: position 39,890,907 of record NC_069374.1, read on the forward strand.
TCCCAATGTTATTCTGAAATCGAATGTCCAATGCCGTGCTGGGTTTGAATGATCAATGCTTTTCTGAAATCGAATGTCCAATGTTGTTCGGGATGCAAATGTCCAAACATCGTTCTAGTTTCGAATGTCCAATGTTGTTCTGGATACGAATGTCCAATATCGTTCTGGTTTCGAATTTCCAAGGCTGTTCTAGATTAGAATTTCCGATGTCGTTCTGGCTTCGAATGTCCGATGTTGTTATGAAATCGAATTTGCAATGTCGTTCTGGGTTCAAATGTCCAATGTCGTTCTCATTCGAATATCAAATGCCGTTCTCCATTCGAATGTCCAATGTCGTTCTCCATTCGAATGTCCAATGTCGTTCAGGTTTTGAATGTCCAATGTCGGTCTCATTCGAATGTCAAATATCGTTCTAGTTTCGAATGTCCAATGTCGTTCTGGGTTCAAATGTCCAATGTCGTTCTGGTTTTGAATGTCCAATGTCTTTCTCGATTTGAACGTACAATGTCGTTCTGGTTCGAATGTCCAAATGTCTTTCTCGATTCGAATGTCTGGTGTTTTCTTTTAGGTTAAATATCCAATGACGTTCTGAAATCGAAGGACTGGTGTTGCTCTAGGTTAAACTGTCTAATAACCGTCTGAATCCGGATGTGGAATGTCGTTCTGGATTCGAATGTCCAGTGACGTTCTACTTTCGAATGTCCTATGTCATTCTAGATTCGAATGTCCAATGTGTCCTTGTTCGAATGTCCAATGTTGTTTTGGTTTCGAATGTCCGATGTCATTGTAGATTCGAATGTCCAATGTGTTCTTTGTTCGAATGTCCAATATCGTTCAAAAATCGAATGTCTAATGTCGTTCTACTTTCGAATGTACAATGTCGTTCTAGATTCGAATGTCCAATGTTGTTCTAGATTTGAATGTCCAATGTGGTTCAGTATTCAAATGTCCAATGTTGTTCTGGATTCGAATGTCCAATATCGTTCTAGTTTCGAATATCCAATTTTGTTCTGCATTTGAATGTCCAGTGTTGTTCTGGTTTCAAATGTCCAATCTCGTTATAGATTTGAATGTCCAATGCCGTTCTGGCTTTGAATGTCCAATGTTGTTCTGAAATCGAATGTGCAATGTCGTTCTGGGTTTGATTGTCCAATGTCGGTCTCATTCGAATGTCAAATGTCGTTCTCGATTTGAATGTATAATGTCGTTCTGGTTTCGAATGTCCAATGTCGTTTTGAATTCAAATGTCCTATTTCGTCCTTGGTTCGAATGTCCAGTGTCGTTGTTTGCTCAAATGTTCAATGTCATGTCTGAAATTGAATGTCCAAAGTCCTTTTGGGTTTGAATTTGCAATATCGTTCTAAAATTGAATGTCCAGTGTCGTTCTAGTTTGGAATGTCCAATGTCGTTCTTGTTTCGAATGTCCAGTATCGTTCTGGGTCATTCTGCTTTCGCAAAATTGAGTAGCTCTTCTCGAAGAGGAATTAAAGGGAGGTTCCTTTATCAACAAGATTAATAGCGGAATCGATAATGTCACACGTGGCTGATTCTGAGCACTGGCTCTTTATACAGTTTATACGTTTCTGGGGATCAAAGAGGTCATCCTCACAGCCTCCTTCTACCTCTTATCGCCCGACTCTTGCCTGAATGGGTATTCATGCTGTCGCAAGAGGTTAGACATCAGTTCCCTGAAGCGACATAACACGCAAAAAGAGTCAGTGGTTACGATGGAAAAACACACATTTTAACATTCTGGTTTCATCTTCAGTCCCCTTAACCGGATGTGAGTCGTTCAGAAGGACTCACAGACTTTCAAGAACAAGTGTCAAGGGAGATTACATTACCCAAATAGTCCCTGTTTCTTTTTAAATTATTTAGAACGGTCTGCGACACTTTAAGAAACACTCGCAAACCTGAAGAAACCATTGCCAAGGACAATTACACCGTCCCAGTAGCCTCTGTATCATTCCACTCCATTAAGAACGGTCTGGGCCAAGGGAGAAAACGTCATCCTAATAGTCATTGTATCGTTTTAAATCATTTGAAACTGTCTGTAATAATTTCAGGAAGACTTGCAGACTTTCAGGAACCGGGGCCAGGAATGATAACACTAACCAAGTAGTTCCTGATTTAAAACGATCTGCGACACTTTCTGGCACTCTCGCAGACCTCTAGGAAACGGTGCCAAGGCAGATAACATCGCCCCAGCAGCCTCTGTATCATTTCAACCCATTAAGAACGGTCTGTGACACCTTCAGGAAGACTCACAGACTTTTAGGAAACGATGTCAAGGAAGAAAACATCGTCCCAATAGAAATGTTTCTTTTTCAATTACCAGTATTTAGAATGGTCTGCGACACTTTCAGGGAGGACTTGCAGACTTTCAGGAATTGGAGCAAAGTAACAAAACACTGACCCAGCAATCCCTGTGTCCTTACAACCATTCAAAACTATGAAAGAAATATGATATAATGACGCAGATTTGTGCAAAATGTGCGGCTTGAAAGACTACCAGAACATGCAAAAAAGTGAAAATCGTTAAATGTGGTACATAGCTCCTTCTGGCACTTACCCCTTGAAATCATTTAAAAGAATTTACGACACTTTCTGGAACACTCGCAGACCTCTAGGAACACCGTCCCAGCAGCTTCTGTATCATTTCAACCCATTAAGAACGGTCTGTGACACTTTCAGGAACACTCGCAGACTTTCAGGAAACGGTGCCAAGGGAGAAAACAAGGAATCAATGGCGGGAGAGATAACACTAATCAAGTAGTTCTTGTTCCTTTTTAAATCGTTTAAAACGGTCTGTGATACTTTCAGGAAAACTCGCACACCTCCAGCAACCGGTGCCAAGGGAAATAATATCGTCCAAATAGGCTTTGTATCATTTCAACCTACAAAAATGATCGGTGACACTTTCTGGAGGACTCGCAGACTTTCAGGAACCGGTGCTAAGAGAGATCACTATAACCAAGTAGTCCCTGTTTGTTTTTCTTTAATTTTCAAAAACGGTCTTTACTTCACAACAGCGGGTGTTAAGTGCTGTGTGGCGGCCGTAAAAAGTCGCCCCGACTTCATCTCAGTGTTGTTATATTTTCTGGTCCTTTGGGATCATTGATTTCAACTCATTTAGATTTGAAGATTGAATACTGCTTAAGCCGGTGCTAGGGGGCGTGGACAGTGTTGCTTTTTCCATTGCTGCCCATGAACAGACTCAATCAAACCGAGTCTGCAATTTTCACTATTTGCCTTGTTCTCGGTGTTTCCAAGGGATCTACTTTCCAGATTTTATTTACTTCACAACAGCGGGTGTTGCTTTTTCCATTACTGCCCATGAACAGACTCAATCAAACCGAGTCTGCAATTTTCACTATTTGCCTTGTTCTCGGTGCTTCCGAGGGATCTACTTTCCAGATTTTTTTTTACACTTTCAGGATGACTCGCAGACTTCCAGTAATCTGTACCAAGGGAGAAAACACCGCCTGACACGGGGGGGGGGGGGGGGGGGGGGGGGGGTCACTACATACTGCTTATGTCGATCTGGATCCAAATATCCAATGTCGTTCTGGGTTCGAAAGTCCAGTGTCATTCTGAAATCGAATGTCCAGTGTCGTTCTTATTCACATGCCAAATGTCGTTCTAGATTCGAATGTCTAATGTCGTTCTGAAATCGAATGTCCAATGTCGTTCTTATTCACATGTTAAATGTCGTTCTGGATTCGAATGTCTAATGTCGTTCTAAAATCGAATGTCCAATGTCATTCTCATTCACATGTCAAATGTCGTTCTGGATTCTGTTCCAACATTCTGGTTTCATCTTCAGTCCCTTTAACCGGATGTGACACGTTCAGAAGTACTCACAGACTTTCAAGGACCAATGCCAAGTGAGATAACACTACCCAAGCACTAGTAGACCCTGTTTCTTTTTAAATCAATTAAAACGTTCAGAAGTACTCACAGACTTTCAAGGACCAATGCCAAGCGAGATAACACTACCCAAGCACTAGTAGTCCCTGTTTATTTTTAAATCAATTTGAACGGTCTGCGACACTTAAAGAAAGACTCGCAAACCTTAAGGAACCGGTGCCAAGGGAAATTACACCGACCCAGAAGCCTCTGTATCTTCTCAACCCATTAAGAACGGTCTGTGACACTTTCAGGAGGACTCGCAGACTTGCAGAAACCAGGGAGAAAACATCATCCCAATAGTCCCTGTATCGTTTTAAATCATTTGAAGCGGTCTGTGATAATTTCAGGAGGACTCGCAGACTTTCAGGAATCGGTGCCAGTAATGATAACCCTTGCAGACCTGTAGGAAACGGTGCAAAGGGAGATAACACCGTCCCAGCAGCCTCTGTATCATTCCAACCCATTAGGAACGGTCTGTGACATTTTCAGGACTCGCAGACTTTCAAGAATCGGAACCAGGAATGATGACACTAACCAAGTAGTTCCTGTTTCTTACTAAATCATTTAAAACGATCTGCGGCACTTTCTGGAACACTTGCAGACCTCAAGGAAACGATTCCAAGGGAGATAACACCGTCCCAAAAGCCTCTGTATCATTTCAACCTATAAGGAACGGTCTGAGACACTTTCAGGAAGACTCACATGTTTTCAGGAAACGGTGCCAAGGGATAAAACATCGTCCCAATACACATGTTTCTTTTTCAATTATTTAGAATAGTCTGCGACACTTTCAGGGAAGACTTGTAGACTTTTAGGAATCGGAGAAAAGTGAGAAAACACCAACCCAGCAATCCATGTGTCCTTTCTACCATTCCGAATGGTCTGCGACACTTTCAGAATGATTCACAGAGTTTCAGGAATCGATGGCGGGAGCGATAACACTAACCAAGTAGTTCTTGTTCCTTTTTAAATCGTTTAAAACGGTCTGTGATACTTTCAGGAACACTCGTAGACCACAAGCAACCGGTGCCAAGGGAGTACCATCCCAGTAGCCTCTGTATCATTTCAAACCATAAAGATCGCTCTGTGACACTTTCTGGATGACTCGTAGACTTTCAGCTAACAGTGCCAAGGGGAAAACATCATTCCAATAGCACTCGTTTCCTCGGTACCAAGAGAGAAATCACAGCCTTACAGGGGTGAGGTATCAAATCACTACATACTACTTATGTCGTTCTGGATTCGAATGTCTAATGTCGTTCTGAAATCGAATGTCCAATGTCGTTCTTATTCACATGTCAAGTGTCGTTCTGGATTCGAATATTCAATGTCGTTCTGAAATCGAATGTCCAATGTGATTCTCATCCACACGTCAAATGTTGTTTTTGATTCTAATTCAACATCCTGGTTTCATCTTCAGTTCCTTTTACCGGACGTGAAACATGAAGGACTCACAGAATTTCTTGGTTCGAATATCCAATGTCGTTCTGAAATTGAATGTCCAATTTCGTTCTGGTGTAGAATGTCCAATGTCGTTCTGGTTTCGAATGTCCGATGTCATTCTAGATTCGAATGTCCAATGCTGTTCTTGTTTTGAATGCCTAATGTCTTTCTAGATTCAAATGTCCAATGTCGTTCTGGGATTGAATGTCCAATGTATTTCGGAAATCGAATATCCAATGTCGTTCTTGGTTTAAAGGTACAATGTCATATTGATGTCGTTCAGTATTCGAATGTCTAATATTGTTCTGGATTCCAATGTCCAATGTCGTGCTGGTTAAGAATGTACAATCTCGTTCTAGATTCAAATGTCTAATGTCGTTCTGATTTCGAATTGTTATTCTGAAATCGAATGTCAAATGTCTTTCTTGGTTCAAATGTGCAATGTCGTTTTGGGGTTTAATGTTCAATGTTTTTTCTGAAATCGAATGTTCTTGGTTCAAATGTCTTATGTTGATCTGAAATCGAATGTCCAATATGTCGTTCAGTATTTGAATGTCCTATGTTCTGGATGCAAATATCCAATGTCATTCTAGTTTCGAATGTTCAATTTCGTTCTTGCTTCGAATGTCAAAAGTCAAATGTAGTTTTGGATTCTGATGTCCAATGTCGTCCTTGTTTCGAATGTCCAGTGTCGTTCTTGGTTCGAATGTCCAATGTCGTGCCTGAAATTGAATGTGCAATGTCGTTTTTGGTTTGAACGTGCAATGTCGTTCTGAAATTGAATGTACAATGTCGTTCTATGTTCGAATGTCCAATGTCGTTCTTCTTTCGATAGTCCAATGTCATGTCTGAAATTGAATGTCAAATGTCGTTCTGGGTTCAAATGTCCAATGTCGTTCTATATTCGAATGTCCAATGTCTTTCTCGGTTCAAATGTCCAATGTTGTTCTGAAATCGAATGTCCAATGTCTTTCTCGGTTCAAATGTCCAATGTTGTTCTGAAATAGAATGTCCAATGTCATTCTGGGTTCGAATGTCCAATCTCTTTCTTACTCGAATGTCAAATGTCGTTCTCGATTCGAATGTCCAAAGTCATTCTCATTCGAATGTCAAATGTCGTTCCGGGTACGAATGTCCAATGTTGTTCTGGTTTCGAATGTCCAAATTCGTTCTGGTTTCGAATGTCCAATTTCGTTCTAGGTTCGAATATCCAATGTCGTTCTTCTTTTGAATGTCCAGTGTCATTCTGTTTGAATGTCCAATATCGTTCTGGGTTCGCAAAAATTGAGTAGCTCCTCTCAAAGAGGAATTAAAGTTCGGTTCATTTATCAACAAGATGTATAGCGGAATCGACAATGTCGGAGGTGACTGATTCTGAGCACGGGCTCCTTATACGTTTTATACGTGCTGTTCTGAAATCGAATGTCCAATGTCATTCTGGGTTCGAATTTTCAATGTCATTCTAAATAAACAGGAAAAATCAACAACAAGAATTTAAAAAACATACCGAGAAAATCGTTGGATAGTGTTTATGCATAATTTCCTATACTTTAAACCATTCGGATCAAGTATATTCAGTTTATGTATCCACACATTTTCTTTACAGAGACGATCAATGTCATTTCTTACAACATCAATAGGTATAAAAGAGAAGTCCTTTAAGCAATGATCTTGTAAACTGAAATGCGATGCAACCACTGAGGAAAAAGCAGGGTCAGCAAAAACAGTCCCATATACTGTTTTACACATTTTTGCAAGAAATCAAATATACTCCGCATTTCCTTTTACTGCTTACGATATGATGTAAAATGTATGCTTGACCATTCATTTGCCTGATAAATTCTCCAATGTCGTTCTGGTTTCGAATATCCAATGTCGTTCTAGACTGGAATGTATAATGTCGTTCTAGATTCTAATGTCAAATGTTGTTCTGGGTTTGAATGTCCGATGTCGTTCTGGTTTGTAATGTCCAATGTATTTCTAGATTTGAATGTCCAATATCGTTCTCGGTTCAAATGTCCAATGTCCTTCTGAAATCGAATGTCCAATATCGTTCTGATTCAAATCTGAAATGTCGTTCTCGATTTGAATGTCCAATATCGTTCTCGGTTCAAATGTTCAATCTTCTTCTGAAATCGAATGTCCAATGTCGTTCTGATTCAAATCTGAAATGTCGTTCTCGATTCGAATGTCTGAAGATTTTCTAGGTCAAAATGTCCAATGACGTTCTCAGATCGAATGTCCAATGTTGTTCTGATTCAAATATCCAATGTCTTTTCTATTCGAATGTCTGGTGTTTTTTTCTAGGTTAAAATGTCCAATGACGTTCTGGAATCAAATGTCCAATGTCGTTCTGATTCGAATGTGTGGTGCTGCTCTAAGTTTAACTGTCCAATGACCTTCTGAAACCGAATGTCCAATGTCGTCCTGGATTCGAATGTCTAATGCGTGCTTGGTTAAAATGTCCAATATCGTTCTGAAATCGAATGTCCAATGTCGTTCTGAATTCGAATGTCAAATGTCATTCTGCGTTAAAATGTCCAAAGTCGTTCTCAAATCGAATGTCCAATGTCTATCTGGTTTCGAATGTCCGATGTCATTCTAAATTCGAATGCTCATTGTCTTCTTATATCGAATGTCCAATGTGATCTTGGTTCGAATGTCCAATGTCGATCTGGTGTCGAAAGTCCGATGTCATTTTATATTCGAATGTCGAATGTGTTCTTGGTTCGACTGTCCAATGTCGTTCTGGTTTCGAATGTCCAATGTCGTTCTGGATTCGAATATCTTATGTACTTCTGGGTTAAAATGTCCAATATCGTTCTGAAATCGAATGTCCAATGTCTATCTGGATTCGAATGTTCAATGTCGTTCTGGTTTCGAATGTCCGATGTCATTCTAAATTCGAATGCTCATTGTCTTCTTGGTTCGAATGTCCAATGTGATCTTGGTTCGAATGTCCAATGTCGATCTGGTGTCGAATGTCCGATGTCATTTTATATTCGAATGTCGAATGTGTTCTTGGTTCGATTGTCCAATGTCGTTCTGGTTTCGAATGTCCAATGTCGTTCCACATTCGAATGTCCTATGTCCTTCTGGGTTCAAATGTCCGATGTAGTTTTGATTCGAATGTCAAATGTCGTTCTCAATTCGAATGTCTGGTGTTTTTCTAGGTTAAAATGTACACTGACGATCTGTAATCGAATGTACAATGCCTTTCTGATTCGAATGTCCAAAGTCTTTCTCGATTCAAATGTCTGGAGTTTTTGTAAAGAAGTAAATGTCCAATGTAGTTTTGATTCGAAGGTCAAATGTCGTTCTCGATTCGAATGTTTGGTGTTTTTCTAGGTTAAAATGTACACTGACGATCTGTACTCGAATGTACAATGCCTTTCTGATTCGAATGTCCAAAGTCTTTCTCGATTCGAATGTCTGGAGTTTTTGTAAAGAAGTGAATGTCCAATGGCGTTCTAAAATCGAATGTCTGGTGTTGCTCTAGGTTAAACTCTCCAATGACCTTCTGAAACCAGATGTCCAATATCGTTCTGGATTCGAATATCTAATGTCGTTCTGGGTTAAAATGTCCAATATCGTTCTGAAATCAAATGTCCAATGTCCTTCTGTGTTAAAATGTCCAATATCATTCTGAATACGAATGTTTAATGTCTTTCTGGTTTCAAATGTCCGATGTCATTCTAGATTCGAATGTCCAATGTGTTCTTGATTCGAATGTCCAATGTCGTTCTGAAATCGAATGTCCAATTTCGTTCTGATTTTGAATGTCCAAAGTCGTTCTAGATTCGAATGTCAAATGTCGTTCTGGATTCGAATGTCCAGTGTCGTTCTGGTTTCGGATGTCCCATGTCATTCTAAATTCGAATGTCCAGTGTCGTTCTGGTTTCGGATGTCCCATGTCATTCTAAATTCGAATGTCCAAAGTGTTCTTGGGTCGAATGTCCAATGTCGTTCTGAAATCGAATGTCCAATGCCGTTCTGGTTTCGAATGTCCAATGTCTTTCTAGATTCGACTGTCCCATATCGTTCTGGGATTGAATGTTCCATTTATTTCTGAAATCGGATGTCTAATGTCGTTCTTTGTTTAAATGTACAATGTCTTTTTGATTTCGTCAGTATTCGAATGTCTAATATTGTTCTGGGATTGAATGTTCCATTTATTTCTGAAATCGAATGTCTAATGTCGTTCTTTGTTTAAATGTACAATGTCGTTTTGATTTCGTCAGTATTTGAATGTCTAATATTGTTCTGGATTCCAATGTCCAATGTCGTTCTTGTTTCGAATGTACAATCTCGTTCTTGATTCGAATGCCTTATGTCGTTCTGATTTCGAATTGTTATTCTGAAATCGAATGTCCAATGTTGTTCTGGTTGCAAATGTACAATGTCGTTCTAGTTTCGAATGTGCAGTTTCGTTCTGGCTTTGAATGTGGAATGTCGTTCTCATTCAAATTTCGAATGTCGTTATCGATTCGAATGTTCAATGTCTTTCTGGTTTCAAATGTCCAGTGTCGTTTTTATTCGAATGTCCAATGTCGTCCTTGTTTCGAATGTCCAGTGCCGTTCTTGGTTCGAATGTCCAATGTCCTCCTTATTTCGAATGTGCAATGTCGTTTTGTATTCAAATGTCCAATGTCATGTCTGAAATTGAATGTCCAATGTCATTTTGGATTTGAATGTGCAATGTCGTTCCGAAATCTAATGTCCAATGTCGTTCTTCCTTCGAATGTCAGATGTCATGTCTGAAAGTGAATGTCCAATGTCGTTCTAGGTTCAAATGTCCACTCAAACCCAGAACGACATTGGACATTCAAATCAGAGCGACATTGGACATTCGATTTCAGAATGACATTGAATATTTGAAACAAGAACGACATTAGACATTCGATTTTTGAACGAGATTGGACATACGATTTCAGAACGGCATTGGACATTCGAACCGATAACTACCTAGGACATTCGAAACCACAACAACATTGGACATTCGAAACCAGAACAACATTGGACATTCGAATCCAGAACAATATTGTATATTCAAATCCAGAATTACATTGGACATTTGAAACCAGAGCGACATTGGTCATATTTGAATGAAGAATGAAATTGGACATTCGATTTCAGAACGACATTGGACATTCAAACCCAGAATGACATTTGACATTCAAATCATAGCGAGAGTGGACATTCGATTGCAGAACATCATTGGACATTCGATTTCAAAATGTCATTATACAATCAAATACAGAACAACATTGGACATTCAAACCTAGATCGGCTTTGGACATTCGATTTCAAAATGACATTATACAGTCAAATACAGAACAACATTGGACATTCAAACCTAGATCGGCTTTGGACATTCGAATCCAGAACGACATTGGACACTCGAATCTAGAACAACTTTGGACATTCGACCCCAGGACGACAATGGACATGGGAATGCATAAACACTATCAGACGATTTACTCGGTATGTTTATTAAATTCTTGTTGTTGATTTTTCCTGTATATTAAGAACGACATTGGACATTTGAATACAGAATGATATTGGACATTTGATTTCAGAACAACATTGGACATTCGAACCCAGAACGACATTGGACATTCGAATATAAAACGACATTGGACATTCGATTTCAGAAAAGCATTAAACATTCAAACCCAGCACGACATTGGACAAATGAACCGAGAACGATATTGGACATTCGATTTCAGAATATCCCAGAACGACATTGGACATTCGAATCTAGAGCGATATTTGACAAACCCCAAAACGACATTGGACATTCAATTTCAGACATGATATTGGACATTCAAACCTAGAACGACTTAAGACATTCGATTTCAGAATGATATTGGACATTTTAACCCAGAACTTTGGACATACAGAGGCTACTTGGACGGTGTAATTTCCATTGGCACCGGTTCCTTGAGGTCTGCGAGTCTTTCTAAAAGTGTCGCAGGTCGTTCTGATTTGAAAAGAAACAGGGACCACTTGGGTAGTGTTATCTCCTTTGGCACTGGTTCTTCAATGTCTGTGAGTCCTTCTGAACGTGTCACATCCGGTTACAGGGACTGAAGAAGAAACCAGAATGTTAAAACGCGTGCTTTTCCATCGTAACCAGTTTGTGAGTGTTATGTCGTTTCAGGGAAGTGATGTTTAACCTCTTGCGCCACCATGAGTACCCATTCGGACAAGAGGAGGGTGACAGGTGGTAGGAGGAGGCAGTAAGGATGACCTTTTCGAACCTCAGAGACGTATAAATTGTTCAAGGAGCCAGTGCTCAGAATGGTGTCCAGAAGTTTCCCCCCCAAGACAGTTCCTCCCAAGACGTTTCCCCCCCCCCCCCATTTTGGGGGGGAATTGTCTCAGCTTTTAGGACATTTCACCCCCAGATTCATTTAAGGTATTAAAAGATAATATGTAACATACAGGCTAATAGATATGTAATAAAATTTTAAAAAAATGTATGAAAATAAAATATAATGCAGCAATTGTTTTTACAAAACATAAAGGAAAATATTAATAAAGATCAATGTATAATAACTGCCATTGATCTTTAAATGTTAAAAAAACAAATTAAAAAAGACTTAGTTTGTTAAAATTATCCAAGTTTTAATATTAATAATTAGTATGCTGTGTTCTCGTAATTCCGTGGCTCTTAACAAAGAGCTATAAAAATATTTTATACTTCTTTGCTCTTAATTGCCAAAATTGCGCATGCGCATTTGATGTTAGATATTCACATGTTGTTTTTTAACCATAATTAGCTGCAACCTTTCAATATAACCATGCTAAGTCAAAAAATCAACAAGATATGACAGAAAATGAAAAATCTCCCCTCATGTATGTTGACCTACATTGGTCTGGATCAGCTGGCAGCTTCTCGTTGAATCCGTGGCTCTGATTGGCTAATTGATGGTCGCTATGGTGAAGGGTACCTTGACAAATTACACTGCTCAGTATTTAGTTAGGGGACTGCTTAATGTGTTGCTACAATTTTGTCACAATTGGTTAAAATAAAGGTTTTTGTATGCCACCATCTTTTTCCTTAGCACTGAAAAGTTTTTTTTCAACATTTCCATATTTTTAAGTAAATAAGCTATACTAACCTGTTTATTGCACATTTTTGGATGCTCACAAATCTTTGTTTACTTTTCTGAGAAACTTGCATGAACTTCAGGCATGCGCGGCAGCGGCTCAAGTGTAATTTTGAGAGCCACGGAATGAACGAGAAACCACGGAATATCGAGAATTAGGTATATAAAATTGGGAAAAAATACTGATTACTCATTATATAGCCCATGATGGCTGTGAGTTACGTAGATATATTTATATATATCCTAGAGTCATTAGTTTTGACGCCCTTAAGCAGTCTAACATGTATTTCATTAGTAATATAGATAAATTAAACCAATAAATAGTGTTGTTATAAACTATGGCATGTCTCCCTTTATTTTATTCTTGTTTTGTGAATTTTGTGGGCAAAAAGGTGTCAATATTTGTATTATTGCTGACTGACCATCGAGGCATCCATATTTTTAAGGCTCATGAGAAATGACGCCTTTTGATTGGCTGGCTCTCTTAACCAAAACTTTACTTTTCTGGAGCCTATATGGCCAAAATCATATTTGGCTGGTATAATTCTGTGTGAATGCAGTCGAGACCTGAAACTTAAAAGGACAATAAACAAATTAATATTAATCTTTTTAAGTGACCTTTTTACTATTTCTTTGTAAAATGTGATCTTTTTTATTCACTTTACATATTGTTAATAGCAGTCATTCATTATCAAAACAGTGAGGACACAAAAATAATAACCCTTTCTAACAGCTCTAACTTTGGTACTTTCAGTGAAAACCTATTAGAAACATGACCTTCTTTATTTACAACAAGATTTGCCAAAGAGCAGCAAAACCATATTCAATTAAATTAATTTAATGTTTTCAAATGATACAAGGTGTATAGCCTACAGGAGAGTGAAAATTCTAAACTTTATTCAAAATTTCAGTCAAAGAACTGTCTTGTGACTTTGAAAAATAGCTGGGGGAAAGATAAAACCAAGATCTGAATTCCTGACCAGTTGCTTCTGTAAGAATTAGGTTTTTAAAGGATTTTAGATTTTTGCATTATTAAAAAGACATAAAAATACACCAAAGTAAGAAAAAATAATATAATCTTACTGTAAATCTGTTGAATGCATTAATGTTTTATTTGAGCAAGGTAAAATATTGCCTGCTTTGCAAACGTGTGTAATTTGGCATCATAAAAGGTCACTTATACCTATTTAACAGCAAAATAAATAAGGGCGTCAAAACTCATGAGCGTCAAAACAGATGATCGAAGGATATATATGTTTGCACTCATTAAAAAGTTTTGTTTTTGAAGTTTGCTAAAATGAAATATGGATTATGTAAATTGGTTTCTTTGATGTAACCTCCTGAAAATGGTAGGATTTTTGGGTACTCTAGTCTTAGTGAAATATTTTTTACTCCATATTCCATTAAAATCATTAAATTTTAGAGTTGCATCACTTACACTTTAAATAGATGTTATGATCTGCTTTTCAATGGGGAAAAAATAAAGAAGAAATTCATCACTTAACATTCCCAGTTAAATTCTATGATCTATAATTATATCTGAAGATGATTTTATTTACAAGAAGTACTTGATAAGAAAATTTACTTTTCTGTCAGAAATTTATAAAAAAAAATCTGAAGATTAAATGAAGTCTTCAATCTAAATTAAATGTTTGATTGGATTATCTCACATATATAAGTGTGGCATTTATCACCTTCAGTAATTACCATTTAACACCTTCTTAAGTGAATGCCATGGATCCTTTTCTGTAACATTCATCAAGGGAATTGTCAGTACAATTTGTTTACACTCAAATATTACTTTGAGAAATATCAATTAAATTGAAAGTTATATATTTCCCTGTTAAATATGTTTCTGCTTATTCGTTCTTTTTTAAAATGTCGGAAAAAATACACGTGCGATTCTAATTGCAAAAATATTCAGTATTTAGAAATACATTACTCCTTTCTGAAAAGAATTAACATATTCAAAAAGAAGTTTTCCCCTGTGCGAAAAGGAGTTTTCTGTATAATGGCATCAAATGTAACCAGGATATTTTCCTGTCATATTAGGATTATTATTTTTGTATCTAAGATAATTTTGCTGACATTAGAATTTTATTGTAGTTTTCGTATTATTACCAAAAAGAGTCAAAGTCAGTAATTTAAAAAAATATAACTCCTTTTCATGAAAACATTTTTAATTTGTGACTTGACCATTTTAGTAATATTGTGTTGAAAAAAAGCATTATATTCAGTATGCAGAAAAATATAATTCCTTTTCGCAAAGCATACCAGTTACTCATTATTTAGCCCATGATTACATTGTTAGTTATCTAATATATATTTCAGGTAAAAACTCATTTATTATAATAATTATGTTCTAAGTTAGTCCCTTATGTTATTAAAACCGCATTAATTTAAAACAGATTGGACGGCCCACAGCCATCGACATTTTTCTTGAAAGATTTTTGGTTATAATTTCTGCTAATAGCATACATGCACATGTTGTTATATATAACTGAGGAAAGTTTGATTGGCAAAAGCTCATTTTTAATTTTTTTCTAAATCTTGACCAGAAACATACATTTTTTTTTCTACAAAAACTTACGTACCAAATACAGAGATTGATTTTCAATGATAACTGTATACAAGTATCTTTATTTATAAATTGACTATTTTGCATTATTAATTTGAATAAAAACACAGTTTTACAATGAGATTATATATAGCTCTAATCACTACCGGTGAGTAACTTACTAATTTATGTATACAATACATTGTCTTATTATCGTGATTATAATAGTGCTACATCAACAGTATACTAGAAGTGAGCAAGGAACTTTTTCAAGAATTGGTATCCATGAAATTACATACAAATATTACATAATTTACATCAAGAAAAATATATAAAAATACATTAAAAAGGCAATTAATGATCATGATGATTTAATACTCTTTTAGCTTCGTGTTGCTCATAAATAATTTGAAAATGTTTGATTCATTAAAGAAATATATTCCATTAGAGAAGTAAAAACATCTGTAAAAAAAGTCATACCCAAAATGTTAAATAAGTTAAATAAAATAATTAAACAAGATCATAAATGTCCAAAACTTTTATCTAAATCATTCAATATAAAAAATATCTCCTTTTTTTTAGCTTGTCTGATCTGAGGAGGAATTAAATGAAAATCTACGAGAGGCAGTTTACTTTTAAATGCTGGCGTTAGTTCTGAATTCTGTTTATATCAACCTTAAGAAATATGCCCTTCGAAAGATATTGCTAATGTACCATCACTAAATGAGTAAGCAGATCAAGGACCATAATCCTTCCATACATTTCGATAAGATAATGGCCCTTTATGTGTACTAATAACAAAGATTTGAATTTCTTGGCCAAATGTTTTCAATGTCGCATCAATGTCAAGAAATTGATCAGTTCAAAACATCCTTTACTTTATATGTTTTAAAAATGTTTTAGAAATAAAATGACCTGTATAATGTAAAAAACAGCTATATTTATTAATTAAAGTAAGCTATGCTTACCCGTCTCTTGTAATTCTGTTAAGAATGGCATATGTATTTTAGTAAGATTTTATTATGTTTTATTGTGACATACATATGATGAGACGTAAAATAAACTATTGAATTGAATTGAATTGCAAACTGGTTTGTAGCCATAAATATCATAATCATTAAACACCTGTGTGTTTAATCACAGGTGTTAATTTAATCAATAGGTGTTAATCACACCTTTTGATAATTTAAGTGCTAAACTAAGGGAGTTCACATTTTTGTATCTGAGAATTTGCATCTGACTTGAACAAATTATGAACATTGATTAAAAAATCATGAAAAACATGAACTGGAGTAAAAGATAATTTTTTGTTAATAAATTTGAAAACAGTTCCACAGCTTTTAACCATATTCATTGAGGCCATATCTCAAAATAAATGATGAAATTAAGAGATAAAAGGTTGACTCAGCAAGTGCTATATTTTTCTTTCAATGTCCAAATTACATCACTAATTGATGCAGTTCATTACAAATGTACACTTTATTATCCCCCGACGAAAGTCGGAGGGATATAGTTTTGGCGTCGTCCGTCCGTCCTTCCGTCCGTCCTTCCGTCTGTCCGTCCGTCCGTCCGGAGCCATATCTAGGAAATGGTTGGGAATATTTATTTAAAACTTCATAGTCATGTTCACCACAATGACTTCTTGTGGCCCGTCAAGTTTCAGTCAGATTGCCCAAGTAACACCAGAGTTATGGCCCTTAGAAGTTTCTAGTGTTAACTATATAGGGTACTATAAATATGGCAATTTCTGCATCATAACTTTTGATATATTTGACCTAGAACTATGAAACTTAAACAGAATTTAGATCACCATAATGTGGTTGTGAACACACAATTTCATTTGGATTTATTTGTAAATTAAGAGTTATTGCCCTTTAATTGTATAAAAATCCACATATTTGTACATAACAAACTTACCATTTGGTACAATTTCATTAAATTTCTTTCATTCTTTTCCATGAACATTTATTGTAAACATGTGAAGTTGTGTACCCACACCTGGTCACCCCCTTACCTTGATCACACACCTCCCCCCCCACCCCCCCCCCCCCCCCCCCCCCCCCCCCCCCCCCCCCCCCACAACACACCCAAAAAAAAAAAAAATACATTCCTTATTTTAGATTTTTTTCAAACAAACTTCATATACATGTTCACCACTATGAGGTTATGGGGCCCATCAAGTTTCAGACAGATTGCCCAAGTAACACCAGAGTTATGGCCCTTAGAAGTTTCTAGTGTTAACTATATAGGGTACTATAGATCTATAGATGTTAACTATATAGGGTACTATAGATCTATAGATATGCCAATTTCTGCATCATAACTTTTGACATATTTGACCTAGAACTATGAAACTTTAACAGAATTTAGAGCACTATAATGTGGTTGTGCACAGACAATTTTGTAAGGATTTCTTTTTGTAACTTCAGAGTTATTGCCCTTTAATTGTCTAAAAATCCACATATTTGTACATTACAAACTTACCATTTGGCAGAATTTTATTAAATTTCTTTCATTCTTTTCTGTGAACATTTATTATAAACATGTGAAGTTGCGCACCCACACCTGGTCACCCACTTGCCTTGGTCACACCCCCTCCCCCTCCCCCACCCCCCCTCCCCCCCCAAAAAAATTTTTTTTTTTTCATTTCTTATTTTAGATTTTTTTCAAACCTTCCAAGTTGTACCATTCCCCCACCTCACTTCCCCATCCAGTCATGCCCACCACTGATCATGCATCCTCTGCCCCCCCCCACCCCACTCCAACTTCACCCTTTTACCTTTTTTTTTTTTTTTTAATTTTTAATTTTCAATCAATATTTATAATCAACATGTGAAATTTTGTTTCCTCTCCCATTCCCCTGCACCCCCACCCCCTAAAAAAATAAATATATACATATATCTATATATAGATATATATATACTTCCATTCCTTTTTTTTTTTTTTAAATGTTCAAACCTTCAACATGTTAAGTTGTGACTGCACAAACCTTGCCCTCAGCCATTTCAAGATATCTTACCTGTGTTCTCTTAAGGACATCTGATCTTTTAAGTTCAAATGTACATGTAAAACAGCAACACCTTTCAATTAACTGCATTTAATTTTAAAAGCTAAGCTTATTACAGTAAGCATATCCCATTCAAAATAAATTCTTAAGTCAGGATCAAAGTATCATACATTTATTATGTACTCTTTAATTAAACATTTGTTTTCTGTTAAATTGATTTTGACTAATGAAATTATTTGCTTCTTATTAACATCCTTAACTTTTTGCCGGATATATCTTTTTGCCGTTTCATACAAGGGTTTAAACATTTCTGAAATGATTGTAAATGCTCCTCAGACAACATGTCAGTTTTCACTGAATGCTGTCTTTATTTTACGGAAGAGTGATATTTCATGGTTAAAGCCCTGCTCTGCGGTTATTCAAATTCTATTGTATGTATGCAACACATGATTACAATAGGCAACAGTTAACAGCCACGCACCAAGCTTTATTTCATAGTTCATAATCAGGATTTTCATGCTTTTTCAGTGAAAATTTAAGGTTAAAAAGTAGGACTGGAGTAGGTATTTAAAGAGTTTGGCGACAACACATCAATTTTAATGGGTTAATAGCGAAGATACACGAATGTCACAACAACAGCAACGAAAAGTAGAAAATAACTTATAAATGTGAAAGATAAATCAGATATAGTTATACTCTTTTATTCTATAGTTAAGTCCAGCTGTGTTATATAGCAAGAGAAGAGGTCACTAGAAAGCAACGAGTGCACCCATTCAGAAAGATACATGTAGTATTATATTTAAGTATATTAAAATACAATTTTGAAGGGTAGTGATTGTGCTTTTGCTTATAAGTTTGTCTAATCTATTATAACTATTTTCAATTCGATTATTACTATTAGATAATTGTTAACAGGTTTCTATTTTTGAATTACATATAATTACGATGCAGCATAGAAATTACTTCAACAAATCTTTTCCTTTGTTTCACGTCCCTTTAAAGATGTACTATGCTCACCTTTTTACATAAATATTTCAGCATTGCAAATTGATCTAAATCTAGCAAATCCTCATTAAACATCTTTACACTGGCTAAATATATAAACTTGTGTATACTGCAATCACAATTAAATGTCTGTAAAGTAACAACATTTGTTTCAAACAAACTTCCATAGTTTTAGTAGCGTAATATATTCATACTGTGTTTACTTACACAATAATTAATATGTAATATTTAAACCTTACATACCACCTATCGTACTCACAAACATGGTTATTTTATAATTCAATAAATGATATGCAGCCCACCCGCTTAGCTCAGTAGGTAAGAGCGTTGGTCTATGGATCGCGGGGTCGCGAGTTCGATCCTCGGGCGGGGCATATGTTCTCCGTGACTATTTGATAAACGACATTGTGTCTGAAATCATCAGTCCTCCACCTCTGATAATTCATGTGGGGAAGTTGGCAGTTACTTGCGGAGAACAGGTTTGTACTGGTACAGAACCCAGGAACACTGGTTAGGTTAACTGCCCGCCGTTACATGACTGAAATACTGTTGTAAAACGGCGTTAACCCAAAACAAACAAACAAATAAATGATATGCGATAATTGTTCATATATTCAAATATGAAATTTGAGCATAATATATCTTTAATATTGTATAGATGACGTTCCTTTTATTTAAAATAAGATAGTGCTAATGATTATGTATGTATACAATGTAAACTACAACAAAATTCACTTTCAGCAACTAAACAAACAACTCTATCAACCATTTGAAGATGATGATATATTTTTTTTTTTTTAAATGGCCGCCACTTTGATGACGTCATAACTCGGTCCAGTCGCAGAATTCACACAGGCGACATGGCTTAGAATGAACTGCAGACGTTACGGAACAGATTAGTATATGTCGCCATTAATCTTTTTTCCAATCGCACGGGACCCAAAATATGGCTCTAAGCGAATACACTAATTCGGATAAAGCATAAAAATTATTCAGTTTATGTATCCGCACAGTTCCTTTACAGAGACGATTAATGTCATTTCCTACAACATCAATAGGCATAAAAGAGAAGTCCTTTAAGCAAAGATCTTGTAAACTGAAATGCGATGCAACCTTTGAGGAAAAAGCAAGGTCAGTAAAAACTAGTTATATCAAATCTGTGACTGTTCATGCGTTTTGATATAGGTCGCTTAGTTTTTCCCACATATTGTTTACACATTTTTTGCAAGTAATCTACTGTTACTGCTTAAGTTATGGTGTAAACTGTCTTGACCAGTCATTTGGCTGGTAATCTCCAATGTCATTCTGGTTTCAAATGTCCAATGTTGTTCTGAAATCGAATGTACAAATTCGTTCTGGTTTCGAATGTCCAATGTCGTTCTAGACTCTAAATTATTTAGAACGGTCTGCAACACTTTAAGAAAGACTCGCAAACCACAAGGAACCTGTGCCAAGGGAAATTACACCGTCCCAGTAGCCTATGTATCATTCTAATCCATTAAGATTGGTCTCTGACACTTTCAGGAGGACTCACAGACTTTCAGAAACCTGCGCCAAGGGAGAAAACATCATCCCAATAGTCCTTGTATCGTTTTAAATCATTTGAAACTGTCTGTGAAAATTTCAGGAGGACTTGCAGTCTTCTAGGAAACGGGGCCAGTAATGATAACACTAACCAAGTAGTTCCTCTTTCTTATTTAATCATTTAAAACGATCTGCAACACTTTCTGGAACACTCGCAGACATCTTGGAAATGGAGAAAACACCGACAGAATGGTGTGCGACACTTTCAGGATGATTCGCAGAGTGTCAGGAATCGATGGAGGGAGAGATAACACTAACCAAGTAGTTCTTGTTTTTTTTTAAATCATTTAAAATGGTCTCCAGCAACCGGTGCCAAGGGAGATAACATAATCTCAGTAGCCTCTGTATCATTTCAAACCATAAATAACGGTCTGTGACACTTTCTGGATGACTCACAGACTTTCAGCCAACAGTACCATGGTAAAAACATCATCCCAATAGTCCTTGTTTCTTTTTCAATCATTTAGAACGGTCTGCGACACTTTCAGGACTCGCAGATTTTAATAAGCGGTACCACGGAAGAAAACACCGCTCCAGCAATATCCGTGCCCTTTCAAACAATTCAGAACGGTCGACGGCACATCCACCGGTGACAAGAGAGGTTTTTTTTTTTGTTAATTTAAAAAAAAGGATTTTTACTATGGGCGGCGGTTACCGCCAGAATGAGTAAATATACAATCCATTCATCAACAAGTCAGTCAGTGCATAGCATTCAACGCCGTCTAGTCTAAAACTCCATACAGTTCAATATATTTGCATTTAACGCATTGTATTTTGAAACCATTTAATTACAAAACTTCATTCCATCAATCTAAACATGGAACGATGCATTGAAAAACTTGTTGCGATGCACCGTAATATGAAATCATCCAACAAAACATGATACCATGCAGCTCAATGTGAAGCCGTTTAACACAACATGAGTACGTGCAGGGTAAAATGAAATGATTTATTACAACTTGATGCCGTCTAATGCATATTGAAACCGCTTTGTGAAATGAAGAGCGGTGTAAAAAAACATGATGCCATGCTGTCCAATGTGAAGACGTTTAACGCAACATGAGTTCGTGCAGTGTAAAATGAAACGATTCATCAAAGCTTGGCGCCGTCTAATGCATACGTTTCAGTAACACGTGTTGTGTGATTTGGAGCGGCGTATCAAAATTTGATGGCATGCAGCCAAATGTGAAGCCGTTTAACGAAACACGAGTACGTGCATTGTAAACGGTTAATAAGACTATCAGTTCATAAGTTTGCCCTGTTATAAATATAGATTCTGGATCAGTTTTACATATGAATATCTTAAAATTTCTCCTAAAACTGACCTTGTGGTAAAATTCTAACATTTAATTTTACACTGTTCCTGCGATTTATCTGAATATGAAAAGGGACCTTATATTCGTGATACATCATTCTTTTTTATTTAAGCTATATGATTAATAATTAACTCTGGAGATTTTTAGTGTTTGTTAATTTTGTCATTATTATTTCTATTTCTGTCTGTTTCACGAAGCATACCTCTGACATAGCTTAATTCTTTTTTTTCCCGAACTTGTGATTTTGCCCGATTTTTACACTATGAAAAAGGCATTTTTGCCATAAATTTAGCATAATTAAAGATACAGTTTAATGTAATTTTATAGGTAAAGTCGAATAGTTGGTAACGAAGATGACATTAAAGGTTGTTGCCCTGGCCCTATCCACCTCTGATAAAATGTGATACGTCCTGCCAAAACTTGCACATTTGGGTATTATTTCTAGACGTACTTATGATAAATATTTCTAAAGACTGGAGTAAACAAAAAAGTTCGAAATAGACATATATTGTACATAAACAGTGCTACTATCAATCAGAATACAAGGCTTTTGTCCCATTTTACATGCTATGCTTATAACACATTTATCAACTCAGTACATAATACGGCTATCCTCAGTACAATAGGGTAAATATTTCTAACAGTTTAAAAGTTACATTGCCAGGTTCTTACAATAAAAAAGTTTAGGTTAAAATAGTTTGTAAAATCGTACAATTCAGAATTTTAATTTTAATTTTATTCGAAATATTTCTTAAAAATAACAATATTTGGCGAAATTCTGTGAATTTCGAGGTGATCATCTCAGATTTGAAATAACATTTTTCATGGTTTGCTAAATCGTAAGCATAATACAATATACCATAGTCCAAATTTAGCATTCAGCTTATCTTCTGCATCATCTTGCAATGAACAGCAAGATTTGTTTACTTATCACTTCTGAGCTATATCCGGTGTCTGTTTCTCCACAGTGAGCAAGGGCTATCTTTATGTCACATTTACTCTTTCTTTTTCAGATCACAACGGAAACATTTGAGATATATCGTAACTGTTTATCAGAATTAAATTATAAAGCCAAACACTTGGGATTCAGCAGTATGATATCCGTGGACAGATGGACATAAGCTGCATATAATATTCATTCCTCGGGAACAAATTACAGGAAAAAATCATCAGAATAAACCCGCTGTTTGTGGATGTCTGAGAAAAATGTCAAATGAAGACCACAAACGTAGTCGTCTGAGATTCAGTCAATCCTGAAAGTATGTGGCAATAAAACAAACAGCTAATAGCAATTTTGATTTTTGCGTGACTATGGTGCCCTAAAAACAATTGGGACTTTTCATAGAAACATTCTTTAGTCTCGTCTGTCTGTGTTTGAATAAGAAGTAATAAGAATTGTATGAAATATAGTTGACATACTCCGAACGGATAAAACACAGCAATGAACGATAAAAAATGTAAATATTCTTGTTATCTCTATTTCCCGGTCAACAAACGTTTCATAGAAATGCCACTGTATCAATTTTTTGTCTAATTTTAATGAAATATCTGAGAAGTGTAAAGCCTCAATATGTTCCAGTTCGATGGTTCGATTGTGACTTTTGTTAATTTTGAAGCATAGGCAGTACATTTCCTTTTCAACCGCTTTATAATTTTCATACTATATCATGGCAATAATTGGAATTAACGGAAACTTATTAATAACATTCAGAGCTTTCTTCTCCATGTTATTCCTTCCTCTATATACGTTGACATATTCTTTGACATTTTTTCCACAGAAAGCTGTCATCCATTCAGAATGTGGATGGAGATAACTTAAAATAAAACATCTTTAATTCCATAATAGCAACATTGTTGAGGGTATTGTGCATTTTAGAATAAATAATAATAATAAATTACAAATCGTCTGTATCATTCTTTTTTAACAACAAAATTATTATAAAAGTTTTGTGATTATTTTTGGGCAACTTATCTTGTCTAAATATTGCCAATTGTTGAGAATGTGACGTAGAGATGTACACTACTTCTTGGGGCATACGATATGTAACGCTTTTGTGAGTTATGCTAAACTGAATCTTTAAACGTAGATTTTATAAAGAATTACGTCCAATTTCGTTGATTTCTGTAAATATATAACATAACAAGAGATTTCTATTTATTTTATGCTCTTCTTCGAAATACTGAAACTTATCAGTGAAATAAAATTGATATTTTCACTGTTTCAAACAGTGAAAATATTATTTTTATTTTCACTGGTACGGAACTACACTTGAATGCGAAGTAATATAAATGATAGAAAGTTCCTTGCAAAATAGTCTTCAGTAAAGGTAATGATGTGTAAAAATAGTAACAGAATCATATATATTTACATTCTATCATAATAAAATGTGAAAGAAATCAGGAAACGTAATAGTTTTTCTATACAAAGATATCCTGACGTCACGATATTATGACGTCATGATGCAATGCACGTGACGTTGCGCGGACAAACTGGATATAATTTGGGTAAAACCACGAAAAATGCATAAAATAAATAAATTTGTTTGTTTCAGTGTAAGATCGAAATATATTCCAATCGTGAACACCATGATTTACATTTTCACTCATGGCTGTGCCACTCGTGAAAATATTGCATGATAGTGTTCATTCGGTGAAATATATTTCGATCTTACACTAAACCAAACAAATATCTTCTATATCTTGGAAGTGTATGTGCGTATGTTTGTGTCACAACGGCTTCTACTATGTAAGGGGTTTTTTTTATTAAAAATTTTAAAAACAGCAACATTTTCAAAAACTGAACAGTTTAAGAAAAGTAAAATAATTTAGATTGCAAGTAAAATTGTTCAACTACTATTCAAGCTCACTAAGACAGATTGTGCGTTTTAACATGCAAGTGGGTGCACTAAGATTTGCCAGCAAAAGATTTTCATTAGTCATTATTAATCCTGAATCGCTTTCAAAATTCAGTAGTGTAGATACAATCGATGCCCCTTGAGTGGTAATTATAATTCAGTTGCATTCACTCTTGTTCATTCCCAGCGCACAAGCCCGTTCAAAACATTTCGTTGGCGTGAGACAGTCATTTCTCTCTTCTTCCGAGCAGTTGTGTTGAACACGTGGTCCCTGAAACGTTAAAATTTTTTAAAATGTTTTCAAAAGAAAAAAAAATGTAGCATATAATTATACTGCACTGGTGAGACTTAATACCTAAAGGTTGCACCTTTATGCACACATGATAATAATTCAACTATATAATTTTGCTTTACTTAGCACGATATCGATATGATAAATGTAAAGAAAAAAGGAACCAAAATCGCATCTGTCAACAAGTAAGATTGAGGGTTTGTGAAAAATCACATACTGTCATTTCCGAGAATGGAATCTCTTAACGTCAGGAAATTCTCTAGAGAAGAATACCTACCACACAACCGTTTAACGAAAAAATGTACAAGTTATATACTGAAGATTGTTATAAGAAGGGAGTTATTCCTGTTAAAGCAGCAATCCCACGGGTGGTAAACGCGCAATCCAATTCCCACTGGGAATACGCTAAAAATGGGTTGCGCGACTTCCGGTGCTGGTGTTGCGCATCAATATATACAAAATCGAGGTAGGTGGGTTTTTGTTTTTGTAAATAATGACACATTTACGAGTGTTTTCGAAAAAAAAGCAAAATGCTATTCGACACAAAAATGAATAAAGATCATATGTGTGAAATACCAACTTATTAATTTAAGAATCAGCTCTGTTATCACGAAAACTCTGCTGGCTCGAACTGTCAAAAAAGCATGGAGTCATGAAAAATGCAAATTTTCTAACTCTTGTGCCTTCTTTCTGGAAATGTGATGCTTCTAATGATTAAACATGTGTAAAACAGTCATGAATATTGCATACACTTGAATGAAAATGTTGCTTTTGGGGGAAAGATTGGCAAAAAAATAATCGGGAATGGTTTTGCCCCCCGGGAATGGAGTTGCGCGTTTACAGTATATACATTATGATGTATACGAGCAACTCCATTCCCGGTGCGCAACCCCATTCCCGATGATTTTTTGTCAATTCTGTCCCCGTAAGCAGGATTTGAAGCAAATAATTTTGATAAATAGTGGGTTTGCGACCAGCGTGGATCCACACCAGACTTAGCGGCCTGTCTCTAATAACAATATTTAATGAAAACTCTACTAATGTTATGACTATTGATTTAAGAGAATTACTTAAGAAATGAACAGGATATTATTATTGTTGGTTTTCTCGTGGCGGGGCTCATTTCTTTATGCTGGTTTTCTCGTGGCACGGCTCATTTCTTAAAATGGCTTAAGAAATGAGCCGTGCCACGAGAAAACCAACATAAAGTAATGCGCCCCGCCATGGCTTCCTCACCAATTCAACGCCCCGAGTGAGGCTCGAACCCACATCGATGAGGGGCAAGTGACCTTAATCACTCGGAAGCCATGTTAGAAGGCCATGTTGGAAGGAATTAAGCAAATTTTATTATCTAGATGATTAATAATATTTTATACTAAAACATGCCCCATCAGTTGGAAGCAATTGCAAGTAAGAGAATAGGTTTGTGATTGCTGGCTCTGCTTCGTGGGCCCTTTATGTATACAGGGACAACGGTAGCCGTCCTCCAATCTTGTGGAACACTGCCGGTACCAAGTGAAGACATGTAAATTTTAGTCTCATTTTTATAGAGGAGCAGTGTTTAAGCTGTGGGGTAAACATTGTGTTGTAAGCTGTTTCTTTTACTTTCCTGTTTTGTTTTTGTTTTTGTTTTTTTCCCTTCCGATGAATCTAAGTGAATTGTTTGCTTTTGATGTGATGTTATCAACATATTCTGACCAAATGAGATACATGTATTTACGTACGCTCAGATATTTAGCAGCACCTCTAGTTTTCAGTGGGGGGGGGGGGGGGGGGAGGAGATAGAGAGAGGGAGAGAGAGGGAAAGAGGGAGAGAGAGAAGACTTATTATTGTCAATAATTAGTTCCAGTCTGTATATGTGTCATACGATGACAACAAATATTGCACGCAGACATAAAATTAGCCTTTTTCTATATTCGAAATCATTTCCTGTTTATGTGCGACTGAAAATTAAAGAAAAGTAAAGAAATCGGTTGAAAACATAATCAGTTGAGTGACTTCAGTACAATGTAATACAAAACTGCCGTACGAATAGCCATCTGCGGTTTATTTCACTATTCATACGGGACCGTACGATTAGCCACTTCCTTTAGGGTAGTCACGGACGTATCCGAATGATGGCGGTTGTGTCACTGAAACCGAAAGTAACATTTTTTTTATATCCGTCTCCATCGGTGGAATCTATCAATTTACAAGTAAATTTATCCAGCCAATGTCTTCGTGAACGGATGTTTTATGCGTTGCTGTAGAAAAATGACCTTCCTATTACTTTCGCTACGTAATCGTATCTGGCCAGTATTATAACTTTAATGAGAATAAGGATTAGCAATAGGCCAACAGGATATTTAGAAGTGACTGTGACCATTGAATCAGTTCGCTTCATTTCTGAATTTATTACGTTTCCTGTTTTGGATGAAGTACAACATCATAAAACATAAATATTCTGGAATGTTTAGATAATTTTACAAGACATAAAGACGTTCCTCTGACTTGACTTCATTGTCCGTATTCTTTTCTCAAAAAAGATTAGCACAGTTCATTAAACGCTCGTCTGATATAATAATTAAGTACATTTTACTTCAACGTATATGGGTGATATAACCCACGTTTTTACAAAGGAATATGCATCTTTTCGAAGAAAATTTCAGTGTACGAAGGGAGCTAACTTTTAACCCTAAGTTCTCGATCGTTAACATATGTTCACGTTCGTAAGCTATGGTTTACACCCGAGAACCCTGGTTTACTCCCATAAACATAGGTTCACGCTCGTGAACTTAAAATAACGGCCGAAATTCAAAGTTCAATTTAAAAACCTAGTTGAAACCTGGGTTCACGAGCGTGTTTTCGCCCGAAAATATGGGTAAGTATTAGAAAAACCTGGTCGAAAACCCTTGTTTATCTGTAATTGTTAATTCTACTTTTTTAGCTCACCTGAGCAATGCTCAGGTGAGTTTTTCTGATCGCTCGATGTCCGGCGTCCGTCGTCCGTCGTCTGTCGTCTGTCGTCCGTCATCTGTCAACATTTAGCTTGTGTATGCGATAGA
The DNA here is from genome assembly GCF_021730395.1 of Mercenaria mercenaria. Lineage (NCBI taxonomy): Eukaryota > Metazoa > Mollusca > Bivalvia > Venerida > Veneridae > Mercenaria > Mercenaria mercenaria. The sequence goes on from NC_069374.1 coordinate 39,919,038, forward strand.
GGCTGTATTTTTCAATTAATCTTCATGAATATTGGTCAGAATGATAACCTTGATGAAATCTAGGCCGAGTTCGAAAATGGGTCATCTCGGGTCAAAAACTAGGTCACTAAGTCAAATCAAAGAAAAACCTTGTGTATGCGATAGAGGCTGTATTTTTCATTTAATCTTCATGAATATTGGTCAGAATGATAATTTTGATGAAATCTAGGCCGAGTTCGAAAATGGGTCATCTCGGGTCAAAAACTAGGTCACTAGGTCAAATCAAAGAATAACCTTGTGTATGCGATAGAGGCGGTATTTTTCAATTCTTCTTCATGAATATTGGTCAGAATGATAACCTTGATGAAATCTAGGCCGAGTTCGAAAATGGGTCATCTCGGGTCAAAAACTAGGTCACTAGGTCAAATCAAAGAAAAACCTTGTGTATGCGATAGAGGCTGTATTTTTTAATTGATCTTCATGAATTTTGGTCAGAATGATTACCTTGATGAAATCTAGGCCGAGTTTGAAAATGGGTCATCTGGGGTCAAAAACTAGGTCACTAGGTCATATCACGTAAAAACCTTGTGTATGCGAATGAGGCTGTATTTTTCAATTGATCTTCATGAATTTTGGTCAGAATGATTACCTTGATGAAATTTAGACCAAGTTCGAAAATGGGTCATCTGGGGTCAAAAACTAGGTCACTAGGTCAAATCAAAGAAAAACCTTGTGTATGCAATAGAGGCTGTATTTTTCAACTGATCTTCATGAAATTTAGCCAGAATGATTACCTTGATAAAATCTAGGCCGAGTTCGAAAATGGGTCATCTGGGGTCAAAAACTAGGTCACTAGGTCAAATCGAAGAAAAACATTGTGTATGCAATAGAGGATGTATTTTTCAATTGATCTTCATGAAATTTGGTCAGAGTGATTGCCTTGATGAAATCTAGGTTGATTTTGAATATGGGTTATCTGAGGTCAAAAACTAGGTCACTAGGTCAAATTAAAGAAAAATCTTGTGTATGCGATAGAGACTGTTCTTTTCAATTGATTTTTATGAAATTTGGTTAGGTTGATTGCCTTAATGAAATCTAGGTCGAATTTGAATATGGGTCATCTGGGGTCAGAAACTAGGTCACTTGGTCAAATCAAAGAAAAAACTTCTGTATGTGATAGAGGCTGTATTTTTCAGTTGATCTGCATGAATTTTGGTCAGAATGATTGCCTTGATAAAATCTAGGTCGAGTTTGAACATTGGGTCATCTAGGGTCAAAAACTAGGTCATATCTAAGAAAATGCTTGTTTTATCGCCAGAGACCAATTTTTTGGTCCAATCTTAATGAAAATTGGTCAGAATATTTGTTTCCATGAAATCACTAGGTCAAACATGTTTTACACTGTTATGGAGTGTTTCTTAGGTGAGCGACCTAGGGCCATCTTGGCCCTCTTGTTTACCGTAAACCTGGGTGAACGTTATTATTGGACAATTAGCGTGCCATAACCGTTTATATATGTTTCTTACGAAGCGATAATCAACATTTAGGGACATAATATCAGATAAAATATAAAGGTAACAAACACAACATCTATATTTCGATATGCAATCCCCCACCCAACACACATTATTGTGTGAATGTATGAACATTGATCAAATGGGGCGATTTTCTGGTCGGTATGAGGGAAATTTTGGGCTCGAACCCTACTTTAAACCGGCCTGTTAATGATTATTGTCTAGTCATGTTGCTTCCTTAATACGATGGTTAGGAAAATTAACGTACCCGTAATAATGTTTTTTTTTTTTTTTTTGAAGAGTATTCAATTACTACCATGAGATTACTTTAACTATTTTTCAAGAGGGCGTAGGTTCAAACCCTAATAGGACCAAACTTTGTTCATTATTTTTCATTTTTTCGAGTAAGATGGACTGTTGTTATTCTAAGACATATTATCATTGATCTGTCGTACAAAAGCGGAAATGTTTTATTTGATTAGCCATTTCTTAGTCATTTCTTGCTGTTTCAAATGAATTTGACCTGAAGGGTGAATGTTTAGACATCTTTGAAAATTACTTCATTACATTTGTAAAAGTTCTTGATTTTGCATTTATTTTTACAAAGTTTTGAATAAATGTATATAGGAAGGTTTTACTTCTGCCCTATGGTTCTTTATGCATAGAGCAAGGTCATAATTTTCAAAAGTTGGAGCTTAATTTCTTTCCAATTTAATCCTTTTACTCGAGGCTCCCCAGAAAAATTGTTATCGCCAATTTTATTTTGTGTTTTTATAATTGTTACGCAATATTTTGAGGTTTCATTTAGAAAAATATTTGGTAAAATGAATTCTCTGTGATCGTTTTGCACAATGGCTATCACTTTGAAATTTGTCTTTTTTTCAGCTGGAGGAAAAAAGACATAACTTATACAAAATTAACAAATAAAAAACGAACAAACAACGACACGGTAAAAGTCATTTAAAGATGAATCACAGTGCGAAATATGTTAACTTCAGAACTGTATCAAGTTAGTGCAATTGTTAAAAATTACCAATACGGGTCCACTATCTTAATATAACCTGAAAAAAAGTTGAAAACGTGTGTTTAAACAAAATTCGCTACATCTACACCCCCACCCTTAAATCAAATTGGTGACAAAGCGCTTTTTACATTATATCTTTCAAGTATTCGTCAGAATGTTTAAAACGAATTTAGTATAAAAATAGCCTAAAAACAGGTATAATGTGGTCATTTGTTTCTTATCACGTTACTGGGACAATCACGTCTCTTAGTACCTACAGCAAATGATCTGAAAGAATAGTTTCTTAAAACTTAAGCCCTAAATATAAGACCTGACATAACTCATATCACTATAAGTTCATTTTAATTGATATTTCATATTTCTTATTTTCCAGGTTATGTCAGGTCGTCGAATAATGCGCAGTATAATTCATATCGACGATTGTTTCTCGGAACCAGCGTTTGTTTACTTAGTTCCTTATAGACGGAGGTCGTAATCTATAACGAAGCGGTCAACGTTGAGTTAGTTCCATTCATATGGACATTTCATTCATGGAGGCGAATTAATTTACCATCATTATGTAATATTTTCTAATGTTATCTTTCAAGTATTTACCGTTAGAAAAATAAAACATTATTATAACATGTTTGCGCAAGTAGATCTATTGAAACAGGTAAGTTTAACAATCTTTATACAACTCTATGGCAAAACTGATTAACGTGCGGACTATTTGAATTGCGCATGAAATTATATTTTGTGTTGTCAGTCTCAGCACCTGTTGAAATATCGCCAGCCTAAAAACTTCTTTCATTTGTTTCCTATTTGAAAAAAAAATCCAATTTTTTTTCAGAAACGAAAAAGTAGTCCGTAAAATTATGAATATTAATTACATCTAATGAATACGTGATGGCTTCATTGATCAATGAAAGTTGGTCACGTGTGCTTGAAGCAGCCAACCAGAATCTTTAAAGGTATCTTAGATAAAAAGACAAATTACTCCCGAAAATAGAGAGAAAAAAAAAAGAGAAAACAATTAGAATTCGTGAAAATCGTTGCAAAAGACATTGTAAGAATAAAAGCAAATACGGTAACACTTCATTATATTGAATTTAAAAAATGATCTGCGGTAATTTCGTACCCGTTGTAACGTGCGTGGAAGTCAGGCGGTTAACTATAAAGGTTATTTGTGCAGTAATAGATCTTTTCAGGATACAATATTGCGCAAAGTAACGAAAACATCCGAACATATTAGCGAAGATTGATGAGTGTCAGGTCAAATACTTACGGACAATTGTACAAGATATACATTTTGTCAAAGGTGTTTCCTTTCACTAATACATGGCATCTGAAGTTGAGATCGAATATGTCGTGAAAATGTCTTATAATAAATACATCTCGTTTTTAACGAACGTGAGTTGTGTAAATTGAAACACATTCTTTTTTACTCTAACGTCATATAGCCACAAACCATGTGGGGGTGAGGGTAAAGTTATGTTATATTGCGAAAATTTAAAGTCGGTGACCCCTAAGTATTTATGAATCTACTAAATGTACACACATTGCGAAACAACATACCAAAATTATACGTTTTTTTATCAGGCCGATTTTTAATAAACTGAAATTTAAGGCAAAATTTTTAGCAAAACTTGATATGATTTTTTCCGTTCTGACGTCCCAAAATCGTCACTGACGTCCTAAGCGTCAATTTCATTTCACTGAATTTTATACCATTGAGTAGTATTTTCTGCAAAATGACAATTATTTTGTATTTTTCATTTATATGACATTCAGAGCGCGGGAAAGGAAAAATGCCGAAAAAAGTCGGGACTGGGCGTTGCACGAAAAGTGACGTCAGGGGCCATGTTTCTGACACAATAGCAAAAAACACGAATATTGGCGAAAAAGTAAAACCGTAACTCAATCGCATATATCCTGGATTTTGTGCAGTATAAATTTCATGACAATATTCGGCAAAAAAATTTGGGACGCGTTCCACCTTAAGGTGACTAGTATGTGTATTTTTGCTATTATGAAAATACATTGAAATATTTATTCGAGCTTGATTGGAAAAGAAACAGTATCACGGGTGATAAACGCGCAATCCAATTCCCGCTGGGCATACACTTAAAATGGGTTGCGCGACGTCCGGTGCTGGTGTTGCGAGTAAAAAAGACGAAATTGATGTATGTGAAATTATGATTTTGCTTAGTATGAAAACAAGAATATTTTTTCACGAAAAAAGCAAAATGCTATTCGACAGAAATATGATAATACATCATAACTGACAAAAAATCTTCGGAAATGGGGTTGCGCCAGTTCCTCGTATACATCATGTCAAACTTTTCTGTCAAGTATTTGACTGCACAACAAGTCTGCGTATAACTGTATCGATTCAATGGAAATAATTGCCTGAAATATTTCAAGAAGAATGGGACCATGATTTGGATTCCATTGGAGATAAAGAAAACACACGTATTGTATCATTGTACGTACCAATGGTACAGTGGAACTTAGAAATGTTAGTGTAATTATAATGGAAATATAGTCATGAGGAAAACATGCATAAGTACTATATTTTAAAACGCGCTATTATCATTGTCTATATTATTTGCATAATTATATGACAATTAGCAGACAAACAAATGGGCAACATTGACTATATGCCACCGACTGCATTTACACAAGTCTAATATTCCATGATTAAAGAGTGCTACCAGTGAATTTCCTCTGCATTTCTGGACACACTTCTGCCGGAGTATTGTTGTTGCAAGAATTAAGATGTCTTTCTGCTGAATTGTTGCTACGCAGGTCGCACGTATACAAAACAGCAATAATAGGGAGAGTGCAGATCTACGCATCGCGATCCCTGGCTGAGGGGTATGGTCTCCGCTATGATAAAAGACATTGAGTCTAAAATAATTTGTCCTCCAACTCTGATTCATGTGGCGCATGCAGAAAACAGGTGACCAAGGGCACCAAATCTCTGGATAGGTTAACTGCCCACCCAAGTGAAACACCGTTGAAAACAGCGCTATTTAAATCTAAAAAGCCGACATCACGTTTCCTGCTCTAATGTCGATTAAGAACATTTGAAGTCAAATTCCTTGAGGCAAATGTTACATGTGTTTTAACCTCAATATGAGCAGCAAAGTGCCTGCGTTGACTGTATCTTTTTGCAAACATTCCAATGGATGATCTTTATGTGTACTTTCAGCATAGCGTTGGCCGTTAACTGCTAAGGACACTGGCTACAAAGAAGTTTTCTTGCCAGAAACTAAGTAAATAAAAATAATATAAGAAGGAAACAATGACATTGTAAAAACTATTGGGATGCAAAAAGGACCATACGAGCAACTCCATTCCCGGGGCGCAACCCCATTCCCGATTATTTTTCACCAATCTTTTTCCCTAAAAGCAACTTTTTATTCAATTATATGTAATATTCATAACTGTTTTACACGTGTTTGAACATTAGAAGCGTCACATTTCCAGAAAGAACTAGTTAGAAAAATTGTATTTTTCATGATTTCATACTTTTTTGACAGTTCGAGCCAACAGAGCCGGCTATGTTATCACGACAAGTTCGTGATAACATAGCCGACTCTTGAACTATGATCTTTATTCTTTTTTGTGTCGAATAGCATGTTTTTGAAAACGCTCGTAAATGTGTGATTATTTACAAACACAAAAACCCACCTACCTCGATATTGTATATATTAATGCGCAATACCAGCACCGGAAGTCGCGCAACACATTTTATGCGTATTCCCAGATGGAATTGGATTGCGCGTTTACCACCCGTGTTTCCGTATCTGTCTTAAAATCTAACCATTTTCGTTAAACTTTCAAAAACGAGTCAAATCAGTGAAATACTAGCTTTTCGCTTAGACTGCAATAACAAGATGAAAAATACAACCTTCTGTTATGGATATATCGAGAAAAAATAGAGAAACACCCAGAAAACGCTGCTTTTTTTTACTCGATGACTGTGTTCCGTGCCTATCGTTCCCAATCGTTAAAGGCCCAGATGTTGGGAGTGGGGCAAGGGATTTTTTTCTTCACCTGCACAGTTGGGAGCTAATGACTATCACAGTATGGTGACAATAAACAAGGGTCATTGTTTATTGGAGAGTCAGTCTACCTTATAAGTGTATCAGTTAGTGAGAAAGGGAAACAAATATTCATTGATAACTTTTAAAGTTATACCAAATTTTTTTTGGCATTTTTATATTTGTTGATCAAACACAATAATAAGAAACTTATTTGAGGGAAAAAGCAAGGTTTAATTTTTTCAAATTCTGTCTGGAGACGTGTAATATTTCAGAAAAATATGACTTTGACTCATCTAAAAATTTTGTTTAATGCTTGCAGAATACTGTAAATAACATTTGTCTAAGATTGAAAACCGAATGTGTTACAAAGTAAAGCATGAAAAAAGTACACTTTTGGCAACTTACTGAAATTGAAAATTCAGTATAAATGGAACACAATAATTTAATTTTACCCAGTAATATTATATTCAAATAATGGTGATTGCATGAATACGAGGAAATCATTTTCTCATCGTCAACACAAAGAACTCATTGAGTTTTCACTATACGTTTTATTATCATTATTATTTTTGATAATATTACTATATCTTTTTATTATTATTATTATTATTATTCCACATTCACTGACGGAAAATTAATTTCTTTCAACTCCACTGCTTCGTGGTCTTGTTGGGAAAATAGAAATATCGCCAGACCAACCTAAATAAATAAATAAATAAAGCACTTCTGTGAAGAAAATCAAGAATCTGCTTGGAAATGAAGTGAACAGAATACTGAAGATAAAACAGTACACAAATAGTATGATGTCGGGCGCCCAGTATGCAATGTGAGAATACATGTGAAAGCTCCCAACCACACAACCACAGGAGGCTGAGCACAGACTACAAACACGGGTATCCGTAACAGCGCAATTTTTCAACAGCAGATATCTATAAACTTGTATTAAAATGAAAAATCAGCATCACAAACATATTTTCACAGTTACAAAAAATAAAATCTGTAAAGATTACAAGATAACTTAAAACGAGTGTGAGAACAAACAAACAGTCATATCTTAATACTTACTCTACAAACGATAAAATCACTGAGCTCCCTGGGAATACAAGCCAGTTACAGGATGAAGTACGAACTGCCACTACCATCTTCCAGATTCATCTTCAGTCGATATATGACACGCTTAGGAAGGTCAAAATGAAACAAAAAGTCACGAACATGAAAACCAAATTCAATGAGGATATAACATTAACCGCTATCAAAAATGGACGCAGAAACTTCTCAAAAAACAAATATTAAACCAGAAGAAATAAGAAACAGGAATCTTATTATTGGGGGATTCAGTGGTAAATAGAATTGAACAGAAAGGTCTGACTCTGGTTCTGGTGCGACAATCATGGATCTTTCGGCAACAATAGAGACATTGGATCAAACCAAGTATGCAAATGTTTTACTTTACATTGGCGGTAATGACGTCGCTAGAGGGATAACGGCCGTGATTGTTATGCGCGGAAATCGGGGACGTCGTCAACGAAATCAAACGCCAGGGCTGTAAAGTTTTCGTTAGCACGTTATGCCCCAGGAAAGATGCTGACGTTACAATCTACAATGAGGTGATTAAGCAAGTTTGTGAATGAGTCTACGATGATTCAATGTCACGTCCAATTTACCTACATGAATAAAACACCAGCGACGCGCTACTACATTTGAACAAGCGAGGTTCATGTTTTTCAGATGACTCGTCCCCAGGAAACACCCCCTTCAATTCTGCACGTGGCGTACGGAATTCACGTGCACTTCGTGACGGATGGAAGTCACGTACACATCGTGTCGGATGGAAGTCACGTGGAACCCAGAAAGACATCAGTTGCGCAAGCTGAACGGCAGTATTGTGACCATTATGATATTATTGTGTCATAATAACCAGAACTGCTGGTAGCAAAGAAAATCAAGAAATATGTGGGACACGGCTTCAACGTCCAAAAGTGACATAATTTCATTATAGGACATTTCAGACAAATGCTCCGTAAACTTTCAAAGTGTTAAAAAAAAAAAAGATCAGTACAGGGAAATCTCGCGTGTGAATAAGTTTCATTGCTGGAAGAAAATACATACTCATGTATATCAGTAAAAGATAATGGTAATGAAGCTATACAGACAAAATATCAATTTCAAAGCGTCATTTCGCATAAAAAGATGTATTAATGCTACGCACTAATAATGATGATGGTGATGATGATGATGATGTTTGTTTGTTTGTTTTGGGTTTAACGCCGTTTTTCAACAGTATTTCAGTCATATAACGGCGGGGAGTTAACCTAACCAGTGTTCCTTGATTCTGTACCAGTACAAACCTGTTCTCCGCAAGTAACTGCCAACATCCCCACATGAATTATCAGAGGTGGAGGACGAATGATGTCAGACACAATGTCTTTTATCAAATCGTCACGGAGAACTATGCCCCGCCCGAGGATCGAACTCGCGACCCCGCGATCCGTAGACCAACGCTCTCCCTAATGAGCTAAGCGGGCGGGCTAATGACGACATATAATAAACGAGGGTTACATATTGCCAGATTAAATATTAAAACATGTCCTCAATAAACTTGATCAGATACAATATCATTTAGGTTCAAATAAATGCACAGACGTATTGGGCTTGTGTGAGACCTTTCTGACACCAGACGGCTATCTCAAAACAAATAATTTTACTTGTGAAAGGAAATACATGTTATGTGATGCCAGTCAATTATGGATAGACACATGAACAAACACTAGATAATGTTCACCCCCGGATGCCAGTCAATTAGGGATATACACTTTTGAATAGACACTAGATAAAGTTCATCGCTTAAATTTTGAAACTCATATTCTTGGGGACATTAAGTATATACCTAACAAAATATCAGACCATTTTTCCAATAAAAAATGGCATGAAGTGTTATTGAAATTTGGCTTGACACAGTTAACTTACCGACACGTGTTACAAAGGACAGCTCGTCTATCAGTGATCACATTTACACAACTAGATGCGATCTAATTAGCGAAGTATTAGTACCCGCTTATAGTAACTTCCCAGTATGATTTTACAAGATTACTAAAACATACAAAAACTAATCGAAGCGCTGAAAGCACAGAAAGGTTGAAATTTCAATTTATAATCTGAAGAAAAACATGTTGTTCTGGTAAGAAGTTAGTTCAATAACAATAAACTTACACAGGGCGCATTTTAATATTTGGACGTTCAAACATGTCCCTGTGTCAAGTTTGATTGAATGACAGCCATTTACATAGCAAAAATTTCAAGCTTATTTTATTGAAGTGTAATGTAGGAAAACTTTCAAACACGTGATATATTGGTTTACCGGAATTCAAACTGCACCACCACTTACTTCCCCGACACATTACACAGACTATTCTAGCGTAATTTAATTAAATATCATGAACAAAAAACGCTGAAAAAATATTCAGAATCAATTATACATGCTTAAACGAAAACAAATATGTTTTACCTACGGCACTAGTAAAAAAATCTGCGGCCATTATTTAACGCACTTGTACCGTCAAATGCATGTAGACTAGCCTTTTAAATGCTTTTATATGAACTTATAACTTAATGAAATAAATTTTAATTTAAAACAACCAATAAATGCTGGTTACACCTATCGATTATAATCATATGCACACTACACAGACAGTATTATTTTAATATCCGACCATGAGAATATTTTTCGTCTAAAATTATTCTTTATAATAAAGAAAATTTGATAGTTTCGTGTTGTGTTGCAGAAGTGAATGGATGTAAATTTCACTTTCAAATTGAGGACAGGTCTTCGCTAATTTCAGTAAGACAGTCAGTAAGACAGTATGTTCAATGGATGCGTAAAATAGGTTTCTTTGTTCGTTGTTGGTATTTACCTATCACTTTTTAGTCACTTCCACTTGTAAAACCTTCCGCAAGATATTTTGCGGAAAGCTCTATCGGGAAATTTGTAACTTCGTTAAAACATTGGACTATATGAAATGTCAAAATCGTAAAATATTGAAGTCCGACGTTTATTTATAGAACTAGTAAGAAGTGTGTATGTAACCTTCACTTTCACTGGAGCTTGTATTTAAGGCATGAAGGTAGTTATTCGCTGGATATGTCACCATGGTCTACACGAATTAAGTCCATATAAATAGATTTATCCCGACTAGTAAATGCTATTTTCATGTCAAATACCAGCTTTATTTATGCTTGATTGTAAGGAAGAATGTCTGCTGATGTTTTAAGCTACATTATATGCTTCAAAAAGTTAGTCGAAGTTGTTTGGTAAAGTGAAAGTAAAGTTTGTATTTCCTGATGTCTACCTTTACCATACTATGTTTATTCAACAATAACTACAAACTCATTGTGTACATAAATGCACTCCCCTTGTTTCCAAACTGCGCTTATCATTCAAGTAAGATACAAGAAAATTCATTGATGCAAGCATTAAAGACGCCGCTAAGTGTTGTGTCCGAAGTACATTTATTGCAATATGAGAAATCACCTAATTATTAGTTTGGTTAGTCTGACTGGTTGAAAATTATCAACATTAGCACATAATACAATATTTGTTATAAACTGTTAAGAGCATGAAGAATAAGCATGATAGAAAAGTATTACCATGCATTCCAAATCCTCTACCTGCAATGACATTGACATTGCGAGTAGGTGGTCCCTTTACATACAAAATTAAAGTAATTATTTCAGCAACTAAGGTCGGCACCTATGAAAAGTTCTTGTATGAAGTTTCACAGAAATGCAGTTTGTTGAGAAATGAGGAAATGCTGAAAGATAATTATTTCAAAGTTGTGGCTCACAGAAACCATTATGTTTATTATCATATAATGTAATGAGTGTTTTCTATTCACTGATGAAGTTTCATGGACCTTAGTTACCTAGATTTCAGAATGCAGATTATACAGTTTCCGTTGCCAAAACAACCAAAAATCTTGTCCAAGAAAAGAATGATATAACATGAATAATCTCTAAATTGCTCCTATTCACAAAGCAAATGTCATGAATCTTTCTTATATACTTTTGGAATATCATAGTCTTTCATAGAATTCATTTTTTTTTGGACGAACGGTAAACTTGAAGTCCTCGTTGAACCGTAAGGTTACTAGCAATATGTCAGTGTCTAGATTCAAATCTAATATTACAAGAAATTTAGCAAGCATAATAACCCGCTGCTAAAGTGTAGAAAATGTTTTAATGAAAATCTTTTTTTAAGTTAGACAGGAATAGACAGGTACAAAAACAAACTATCTATAAAACTTTAAGTAAAAAGAAAGAGGAAAAATGAAACAAGTAACAAGATATAATACAACAAGAGCAACTGACTAGTCATATAAAATTAATTAAAATATAAATTAAATTAAAGCAAAATGATGATCCTTTATTGCACACCTTAGTTGACAGTGAATATCTGTAAACAATAAGTACATGATAAATAAGCAAAAACAACAAAAACAAAAAAAACCCTCAAAGGTTAGAATCAAGATGAGTCTACAAAATATCTAGAAATATTCCGACCAGTTGTATATGTGGTCACAAATGGGGAAATATGAACAAATATACAACTGTAAAAGGAATCTGCAAAAATGTGCACATTCTGAAATTACATCACTGTACCTATCAGCAAAGAAAATAAGACAAAAGATTAAAAAAAGGTTGACAGCGGCACTTCCTACGCTCATTTCAACATATATATGCTTATTGATTCCTTTATTTAATTTGTTAAGTTTTTTCAAGGAATTTTATGCAGGCAAAGTGTAATTTTCCGTATTTTTATTTCTTAATATTCTCTCGAAGTTTACTGAAAGGTTAATTGTAAAATACATGAACGCTCCCCTTGTCCGCAATTCACGCGTTGCAGTAGGGTATATCTGCGATGTTTATAGAAAATTAGATAGGTAAGTAGGTCATGCTAAGGTCAGAAATAGAAATTTTGACTTACAGAGTAACCTCCCTTATCAATAAATCGGATCAACATTTTGACGAAATTGTAAATAATAAAACATTTTCTGTTTGACAAATAAGGAGAGGAAAGACAGATAACATTGTTTTATATCACATAATAAATTGCATTACATACAGTTCTTATGTTTTCTTTTTGCCATTTTTTTGTTTATTCACTAAAATCTATTGTGCAATATCGTGGGTCCTTTAACAAACTATTCACTGTGTTCAGTTTATCATTCCGAAACTATTCATTACCATCTTTACAGGGTCCAAAATAAAAGTGTATCCCATCCTGGCGGTGTCGAAAAACAAAGTGTCATTGTGGTCCTACTGCTCACCAGGGTATCAAACGCTATTCTCCAAGTAATCAGATATCCAATAGTTCAACTCCAATATTATTTATGTTTGCTATGTGTCAATTTTTTTATTCTATACTTTTATTCTATAAGTTGAAGCATATTTCAAAGAATTGCTAAATTGTGGTGATAAATTAGTAAATCGAAAGAATTATCAAGCGTAAATTAGAAGGATATGAAAATATCGTAAAATCAGACGACTACAGGCAACAGTGTGGGGAATCACGTGACTTACAAGGCAGATTACACGGAAAAATGGCCGATTATTTCTCCGATTCGTCAGGAATATCAAGGTTTTCTATTGATAAGCATTTATTTTAGATGTTCTAATATGTCCTATCATATGCCCCTTACCTTCCGATTTCCTCCGGTACCTATATTTTGTTCCATTCATCTATATTTTCAGAGAACACTTGGGAAGTTTGAAACCATTCGCAGTTTTTGGGATGACCGTATCTACGGACCGACACAATTTAGTCCAGAAAATACTAATTACTGAAGTAAATGGCAAATCACATGAAAAGTTAACAAAGTATCCAACATGTAACGAACTGGCAAAAACAAAGCTGCCAAAAAGAGAATGTCGAAATCAACGAAATGGCGCTGAACACGTACACAGTCTTCACGGGCGCTGTGCACGTACAGGGTCAATGATTCGATTTTATATTATAGAAATACTCAGTTGCCACGAGGCTTCTGTATTTAAACGTGTTTTACATATTTATTGTGTCAAAGGATAAAATCGCATTTTCTGAAAAAAAAACAAAACAGGATCTACCAAAGTTCATGTACGGCACTAAAGCAGACATGCTCCATATTTGTCCGCATAATTTAATTCAGAACGTGCATGAAAGAACACGCATATGAAAATAAAAAGAAAACTTTTTTTACAACGTCTTTATAGGTGGACTGCATTTTTACCCCATTTATCACATAAACGCAGTATTTAGAGTAATATCAAAGACAACACTTGCTTACATAGTGTTATATAACGTCTCGGAGACACATAGTCACTTTAGACACATGTCTACATATTTTCTTCAAATGCCAAAAATGCAATAAAATACGAAGATGTGACGGATGATGGGTGTTACATATATTTCCTATTTCTGTAAATTTATATGAAAGTCATGTTTTTATTAACATATTTTCAGAATATTTGGTGATAAACAGCGAATCCAATGCAAAATGGCTGTCCGGGTACCATTGGCGCAAAAAGAAGAAGTATATTGTGCTAACTGCATTTTGTTTTGGCGCATTGGCAGTAGGAAGAAAACCTTCATATTAGAGCTACCGGTAACAGATTCAAAGAATTTTTTCATCTGACTCAAAAGACGTTATAAAGAATCCTGTCATCCTAGAGGGAAATTATGCGACTATCAAGACAGGAAAAAATAATTCGATAAGTAAGAAAATATCTGAATCAACAAAGAATTCAGTACAAAGAAATAGACACATACTAGGGGATATAATAAAGGTTACTGCTGTTTGTACTGAGCAGAATATAGCAACATACGGCCATACGGAAGAGGGTAGCAAAAGCTTTAAATTAAGAGACACAGTATATTTAAAAAAAAACAACACATCTCCTGACAATGCACATATAGAGATCTAATTCAAAATACGCTTCTCCTGACATTCAAAATGAGATAATAAGAATTTGCTCTAATCAAATACGAGAAAAACTGTAACCGGACTGTATAAATGCTCCTTTCTTTTGCATTCATTGTTGACGAAGCAACCGACAAACCAAGAAACAACTCTCGCTATGCATTAGGATAAGGCCTACTGATGATAAATGTGCCTCTGTAAAGAATTCCTATATGATTTATTGAGTGCAAATCTATCAAAGGTGTTAAAAGTAATCGCAATATCTTGGATTTCTTGCAAGAAGCTGATCTAGGTATTCTAAAGTTAAGAGCGCAATGCTATGATGGGGCATCAAACATAAAAATACAGTGGTGTGCAAACGCTTATAAAAGAACGATCTCCAGATGCAAATGATATACATTGCAAAGCTCATTGTCTTAATTTAGCCTTAGTACACAGCTCTAAAATCCCAGATGGCAACTGTGCCGTTCGATTACTCAGCTAAATGATCGGTAGCGTTTACCGAGGAACTGGCAAGGGACACAGTTCCAAGGAAGGAAATGGAGCAACACACTAAACTGCGAACCCTTTCTGTGTCTCTGTGGTCAAGTCGAGCCTTCTGCATATTCAAGAGCACGTTTCCAGTGGTAATCCATGCTCAGGAAACATTGCATGAAGATGAAGATGAGAAGGCGGGCCAGTATCTTGCTCCAGTTCTTGGATTTGACTTTATCATTTCTCTTGTATCTGAAAATGTGTTGAGTATCATCGTAGCGCTAACGAGCCTTTTGCAGAAAGAAGATATGGACTTACTAAATGCCGTTACAGAGACAAAGATACAAGTTCTATCGACAGAGCGGAATGACTCCGCAGTGTGGCTTGCCCGATACGAAAAGGCAATGCGTATGATCAGAGACTTCGGCACTAAAACATCTAAATCAAGGCATGTTGGAAGGCAAATGCATAGAGACAACCATGATGCAGAATCTGTCTTTGATTTCTGGCAGTTTATGGTATACAATGTATTTGTCGACCATTTTGTCTAGAAATGGCAACTCGCATTCTATAAAATGAAGCCCAGTGAAAACCAGTCAGAAGTGTCAGTGCCTATTTACACCGCATATTTACCAGATCTTCATGGCACATTTCAGATATTTAAAAATGAGGTAACAAAGTGGAAACTAAACTGGAATATTGCCAGTCAGAAACCCTAGACTTCAAACCACTCTTATACATCCCTGCAAGGTCTTGTATCCGTGTGTAAACACTATTATCACATGTTTGACATCGCGGGAGTGTAATAAAGCCATTAAATAAAAATGATAATACACTAGTGTAATAAAGCTTTGACGTCGACGTCATTTATAGTAAAGGTGACGCCGGTCAAATTGTCTTGTTTATATAGTAAAAGAAAGTCGAATTTTTGATGTTTCGACAAAAAAGGCTAACATGTGATAAAAAGAATATCACATTTGTGACTTTCCACATTGAATTTATTAAACTCGTTGAATAAAATTGATAAAATGCTCGGCAGAGCCTCGCATTTTATTATTTTATTCAACTCGTTTAATAAATTCAATTTGAAAAGACACTCATGTAATATCCTCTATTTCTGTTTGTGCTTCTGACTATGCCTCCAGCATCTGCATTTTTCAAACGCTCATTCAGTGCAATGAACGCATTCAAAAACTACCTTCGTTCAAAAATTACGAGTGATAGAATGTTTTACTAGCTCTATACACATTCACAAAGATTTGCTTTGATGTAGACCACGTCTTCAATGCTTTCTCTTCACTGAAATGCAGAATATGGACTTTTTCTGACCCAAAGACCTTTTCCCTTTATATACGACACAATTACCAAATATTGTTAAATGCGAATAACATATTTATAGAGGATATTTGTTTGTTTGCAGTGTGATATCGAAATATATCTTCACCGATAAGGGAGACAATTGAATTTTTCAATTTGAAGATATATTTCGATATCACACTGCAAACAAACAAATTTTCTTTTTATT
Organism: Mercenaria mercenaria; assembly: GCF_021730395.1. Lineage (NCBI taxonomy): Eukaryota > Metazoa > Mollusca > Bivalvia > Venerida > Veneridae > Mercenaria > Mercenaria mercenaria. Next base: position 39,935,537 of record NC_069374.1, read on the forward strand.
TTATGCTAATTGGTGAAGATCAACGAATTTTCTGTTTATTACATGCTTACATGTTCAAATAAGACCAATACATCATGATGATATTAGGATTTATTTAGGCTACCGTGTTACATATGATGATATTTTGTAAGTAAGCATAAAACTTTCCGGTCAATGCCGTCAGTTCGTTAAATAACCGGAAGCTTGCTTTGTTTACAAACGCTGAAGGTCAGATTAAAAAAAATGTCGTACTGGTTGGGAGTTATTTTCCGGACAGGACCAGTTTCCGGACACATGAAATATCCGCTTTATTTCGTTGTTATTCATGTAATTGTTTCATCTAGATCATTTAGATGTTTGTTCGTCATGTCTACAACAAACCACTATTTTATAAGGCTGTATAATGTTTGGGTTTTTGAGGACGACTCGCCTGCGTTTACAAAACAACTTTCTGTCTTAACGGGGCATGAAGATAGCATTGCGCATGCGCAGTAGTTCACACAAGCCGAGGTATCAAGTGGGGAATAAATAATCAAACTACATAATGATTGTCTGCTGATAACATGTTCTACTTTTAATTTCACGCTAAAAGTTACGTAAGATGCACGGCTGTCGATTTTTGCACTAATTTTATTCTATATCTATTGGAATTATCAAGAATTCGTATAAGACGAAATTCGAGTTTTTTTATAGTCAACCTCAGTTTGCTTTCGTAGCTGCTATTGAACGTCGGGTTATGTTTCATGTGCAGTTTTGAAGAGATGAATGATAAAGAAATGTGTAGAAATAGTTTAATTACTTATTTTGATATCAAATTAACCACCAAACCTTCAAAATATTTGTCCGGATACTGGTTTACCTGACGGGAAAAATAACTTATTTTAGTGACCCCATTTGACGCCCCATGGAACCCATATTTTACGTCACAACGCGATGCTGATTACAATATCGGATGTGGAAGGAGCTGAAGTTTGTGCAGTGTGGGCTTCATTTATGTTATATATTTTTTTAGGGAATAATGGAGCCGAAATATGAAAATGTGTCCGAAAAATGGTTCCCAACCAGTAGGGTAAAATAGTGGTACCTATAAATCCTTAATGTTTTAGTTGTTTTATTTCATTTTCCCCGTTAATGTCCTGCCTGGTGTTCCGTACTTTTATCAAATCCTCCAATATTTATATATAGTCTAAGGAATCCTTTACTAATCTTATTTATGCATGTGACTTATTCCAACCAATCACGATCTGGTCACTCATAAATGGTCAATGTTTTGAAAACGTTTATACTGTGATACTGTGCAAATAAAACCAAATATCTTTGGATATATTCTACATATATTCAGGTAATTAACATTTTTGTACTTTGTTATCATATTTCTTGGCGTAACTGAAATTCTGTATTGATATTTCATGTATTTAATGAATTATTACGAGTTATAAATTACTATGTATAGAGAGCGGTCAGTAACGCGCCACCACACCTATTGTAATGCTCGTTTGTTTACCTTTTTGACAGCTGTCATCTGTCAAATGATGTTTCATTATTTCTTGTTTATATTTACCATTTGTTGTTTTGTATTTTCAGATTTATATGATAGTAATCATCTCATCATAGATCATTATTATTAAACCCATAATTGAACCTTAAAAATTCTTTGTCATCCGACCCACCCCCTCACACAGCCATGTAGCCAAGTCATCTACAACTATAAAATACTTGAGCTAGTTAGGAGCGAGAAGAAGGGTGACAAAAACAACCCGAAAAACGTAAACAACTGGGGAATATCCGAAAGTCCTTGAAAAATCAAGCTGCAGAATTAAATATCACCATGGATTTAATAGAAATATTGGTCTAGGAGCTGTATAGCATAACGAATAGGGATGGAATTTGGAACACAACTAGCTTGGTGGGGAAGAATTTCGACGAAAATGCTGGCATATTACGTAAGGTTGAGTTGATGTCTTGTGATAATAAACTAAGACAACAATCAACTAAATGTGCTGTCGCCAGTAAAATCTACCATACGATAGTGAGGAACCGATGAAAAGTGGAGGAAAGACGTATAGCTACATTAACGGCAAGGCCAAGCAACCAATTTTGAAGGTAACATTTCTAGAGCATTGGATCTAGATCTATTTTATTTCTTCTGCAAATTTTATTATAGCTAGCTTGTCCTATATAGGATTGTCTAACTATACATGTCTCCTGTATGGCTTGAATGTTAGGATAATAATAGGATACCAGCAATTATAAAGGCAACAAAGGGAGTTAATTGAAGAATATATTTCAAGGGAGATAATTTTATCTGAAAAAAAAAGAAGTTCGGCACTGTGAGTGATATAGAGAAATATCTCACTGATATTTTTCAGTATTTCACCAGTTAGCAAAAAACTATGTAGCGGTTGTTAGAAATGATAAATAAATAAATCTGAACCCCATGGTGAAATTTGAATAGCTAAAAGTCAAGATAATTATTGGTATGATTTTGTGCACATGGTGTAGTATTTTAAAGTGTGGGAAATCAAACGTAAAACTCTTGTTCCTCAAAAGTGTAGTCCATGATGTATTTTCAAATATCAGAACTGTGGAAATGGTCGCTGAGTTAAAAAGAGACAAATAAAAACTAGGTCAGTTCTGCCTATTTAGCAGTGTTATTTCTTAGTGTCTCTAAGTCGTTCTACGGGAAACTGTAAGTGAAATAGGTCAGTACCGGCATCTGACCACAATTTCAAATTCTAGAAAAAAGTCAAAATAAATGTATAAAATATATTGCCAATAATATGTTGCTGGAGAGGTGCCCAGAATGTAGCACAGGGCGTTTGAATACCAAACAATTTTCTGGGGGAGCATGTCACCGAACTCCTAGATTATGTGCCAACACATCTATGTCGGGAAAGAAAACAAATCTGACAAATCAGTTTCCTTATTCACAACTCGAAGGCATAGTAGATTCACTTTATATGATAAATAGTGTTGTGTATTCAAATGTTTTCCAGTAAATTCTTTTACACAGTTATGGCCGAGTGAGTTAATCAGGGTTCTCTGCCAATCTTCTCTGTTGTGTTTAAACAATACAATCATATTTTGTGCTAGAATCTACCCAAAGACTTTTGAATCTTTGTGACTTCCGAAAAAAATATTATTTGGCATCGGTGCGTGAAACAACGGTGACGTATTTAAGCTGAGACGTCACAATATTATTAATAGCGAAGAACAATCATATAGTGTGTGTAAATACAGAAACCTCATCATGCTCCAAGTAATCAGATCGCCAAGAATTTTAATTTGCTCTCCTCCCATGACTATCAATGTTTGCTAAGTTTCACGACTTATTCGTGACACCAAAACATTAAAAATGTTGCAATCCCACTTCTTTAATTCATGGGCTGTTGTCTTTAAACTCCGCCACCTTGTTAAAAAAGTTTCTACAAACGACCGACCCTGCTAAAACAACAGTAGAAGTCAGTGGGGTTCACCAAGCTAGAAACTAGACCTATCTACCCCAAGATCTGCTGTTTGACTTCCGCGCAGTTTTGAGATAAGGAAAAGAGCAATACTCATGAAAATCGTCGGGAGAAGACGCAAATTCCCCCTTGCTATATTTTGATTCAATTTTGCTTAAATGAAATTAAACAGTTTCAGTAATCGGGGACACATATGTAGGCCAACATCGAGAAACTTTGCATCACGCGAACACCCACATAAGATAAGATAAGATTTATTGAGTCGGAAAGACAATTACAAGTAACATAAGCTCTAATGAGCTTTTAACCGACTATAAATTCTCGTTATGCACTGCTTTGATTCTATTTTGCTAAACAATCTGTAGCTATTACTCTGTTTTATTAACGTTTCGGCGTTAATGGTCTTTATCAAAATGACAACTTTCATGTAAATTTTTCAATTTAACAACAATTAAAATACAAATCCAGAACTGACGCAATATTGTTAAAAGTCATAGTCAAGTACCGCTCATATTCACACCCTATTACCTGATGTCCACCACGCCGAGGGATGCGGATGCCACAGAGGTCAGAAATCAATAACGATGAGTAGTGGTGTTAGTCTTTTGAGCTGTATTGTTTCATTTCGACTTTCCATGAAAATGTTCTGGTGCAAGCATACGTGTAAATGCCTTAACATAGTATATGATTAATCCTGGTCGCCATCTTTGGGAAATAAATTAATGCGAAAATCATATTCAACGGCCCCATTCGAAGTGTTTACAAAATATTTTGATCGGGTTTACCTCACACGTCAAACGATCAATCATCTGGGGATAATCCTGGTAAGTTTCAAGTATGCCCGTAGGTCTACACCGACGTTCTGACCCTCCAAAGGGACCCAGGTATAGTTACCTATGATAAACTTTACCGCAGAGGGCATTTTTAAATGATGCCCATCCCGCATACAAGATATAGCACAAAATCGGCCTGCCTAATAAACTTTGCTTTATCTAGTCAGTGTCAAGATATCACTTTTGCGGGAACTTTTGAAATCACATATTTTATCAAAATTTTGCATTGGAACTGTCACCATTGTATTGGAAATGCTTAAACTTAGAAAATGAGTGGTCAAATTATAGGTTTTTACCAAGAAACAAAAATGTTATTGCTATTTTTCACTTTTACAGCACTTCAGCAGGAAATTTTGAAAACACATTTTTTCCCGAATTTTTCATAGAAACCGTTATCATTGTATTGGAAATGTTCTAAGAAAATAAATGGTAATATCAAAAGTTTTTATCCAGAAATAAAAAGTTAGTGCATTTTTTAAATTTTATCCACAAATAGAATTGCACTTGCAAACGTCATACATGGCGTCAAGTCTGCACGCTGTTGCTCTTTCCGACGACTTTTCCCCCTATTTTCTGAACAGATAGGATAAATATAATATTAGATTACTGTCTGAAATTTTTAAATTTATTAGGCTCGTCTACGAAAAGATATAAGGCTCGGCACAGCCTCGCCTAATATATTTTCTTCAACTCGCCTAATAAATTTAAATTTATCAGACAGTAACCTAATATTCTCTATGTATCATATCAAGAAATACTTTATCCTTCCGGATAAATTCAGTCTTTACCAGCTTTCGTCCTATAATTGCCGATAAAACGCTGTACTCTTCTCAACGTGTTTCGTTTATTTCAACACGCGCCGATTACACAAGGATTTTTATGCATAAAATCGTTTATCTATACCAATACTCGTATTTAGAAAATTATGGAAAGTAAACAATCAACTGTTTGAATACTGAACCCGTCTTGCAAATAGCAATCTTATGATCTGTACTTCACTTGTGAGTTCACTGAACCATATCTTGCGAGTCACCAAGGGAGATTTCCATTGCCTTTATATCCACCTTTTGTCTTTTATCGTACCGAATGTGAAGTTACTGTGTCCACAACAATTATATGGCGCATCTAAAGTTGCTTTTGGGTACTATATGTACTATATGTACTATAAGTAATGTTAAGCATTTAGCTGCACATAGAATGACTGGTTATTGCCTAAACGCATCCCTACCTGGAAACAAAAATATTTACATGAATCTGATAATTAATTATGGAAAGAGAAATTATATCTTGATATGATATCTCCTCTGCGTTTGCAACCATTGTTTTTTTTTTGTATTTTAGCTCGACGATTCAACGAATAGTCTGAGCTATTCTATTCACGTGTTCATGCATTGTCGTTGGTGTTGACGCCGGCGTAATGCTTTGCTTAATGTTTTGCATGAAACTTTATCTCTCCAAAAAACTGAAGGTAATTGGTAGAAACTACGCACGTCTTCGGGGTCAACAGTATCTTGCCATCAAGGCCCATAACTCCAGAATTTGATTGACTGATCCCCTTTCTACATAGAGATGCTGGTTAAAGTTTTGCGTGCCACTTCATGCCTTCAGTACTGCTGAAGGTAATTCGTTGAAAAGGGCAGTATCATACCATTAAGACACATAACTTTGTCAGGCATATTTACTGAATTACCCCGCTTTTTGCAGTTATAAAATATTTATCCGATGGTTGCTTGCAGGTTCATATATTAAAGACTACTGCAGGCTTTGTTTGGACGACTTTGTTTCAGTTTTTCAGCCAAATGAGATATTTTTCTAGACAAGTCAGTGATGGCACAGTGATGGCACAGGAAATTAATGACAGAATCTTCTGGTCGATGAAGGAATCTTGTAAATTTTATGTACATTTCCATTTGCTTTTCTGATTTTAGGTAGTCTAAAACATCAGGGATATGTTGAATAATATTTTCAATTGTGAACATATCAGATTCGTCGCATGAGTCTGTGCTCAGGACAAAGCAAGGGACTCTTTGCGTTGAAGATGTGGATTCTAGCAAAGTCATATTTTGGAAAGAAAGCTGCATAGTATCTCCATCTTCATCTTAACTCTCAATATCCTCAGATTCTTCCAGCAATCTTTCACTGGTGTTTTTTTTTTTTTTGGTTTTGGAGCTTTTTAATGGGCGAAACGTCTTCTAGCCTTGAAACTCTCACTGTTTTTGTGTCATCATTTGGAATTAAAGTTCTTTTAGAGTGTTTTAAATTGTTTGAAGTCTTTTGAGTATGAAATAATTTCCTTTCTTTTTAAGTCGAATTTTGAAACTTTGATCCTTAGATTGTTTACTTCATGGGTTTCCAAATTCTGAAAAATGATTTCACCAAAGTTTATTGTCCGGAACTTGCAGTTTATGCAGCTGAATTCTTCCATTCTGCCTGAAAATAAACAAAAAATGCTTTAAATAATAAATTTCTGGTCCCAAGAAACGTAAAGCATCTTCGAAAATACTCCCAAGACATGGTACAGATAGATCGCGTAAACTCGCAAGTGAGGTTCAGAACAACCGTTCTAGCCTGCGGCGAGTTTCATGAATTTTATTGTCTTAATGCTAAATTTTTAACTAAACTGTCTCGACGCAAAAATGGCTAACTGTTGTAAATTTAGCAGTCTTATTAAAACTGATTTATTAATTGATTCTACTGATGAGAAACTTTGGCCTCTGCTCTGCCACCAGTTACCCTCATAAATTGCTTGGGACTGGAGTGTGTATCATTTTGTATCATTTTATCTGGGTATGTTGTCATCATGTGCCATCGTAAACATGTCTGGTTTGTTAGAGTTAGAGGTGGTTCCATATTTGGGATGGTACCATCAGTCAACAGTTATCCTCATAAATATTAGGGGTAATCTTTGGCTTTCATCACTATGATACACTCCAAATATGCACGGTGGGGAAACCAAGAATGCAACGTCATCAAAACCCAGCGCAAATGAGCTGACCACACACAAATTTACGTCGATTCAGGTCAGAAAAGTCTTGTAACTTTTTTATTACTGCAGCTTTCGACTCGAGATAAAGAGCACCGTACCCGGCCTGGAGTATACTATTCTGCGGTAGTGTTCCATATTGTACTTATAGCTTGGTTTTTGCTCGAAAACGCGAACAGTTGGCAAAGAGGGTATGAGCTGTACCACACTTTTGTCTAAGAAAGTGAGTTTTGACCGTATTTTCGTAAAATGAGGACATATTTGACGCTCATTTAATATCAGTGACGAGCATAATAGTCAATCATTGTTTTATTTTGCGATTTTCAAGGATATCTGACGATATTTTATTCAAAACAAACAACATTATTTAAATGAGAACATCCACACTGACGACGTTGTTGGAGAACATCCACACTTTTAATTACCATTATTGCAGTTATTCGTCCTAAAATGTATGTATTAGGCAGTCAAGCTACGTTGTTCAACAACAAATGTCGTTGGGAAATTAATTTTGGTAAATCAACATTTACTTCCAGTCGTTTATTAACCCGGTAAGTCACATACTGTACGCGGAGCTTAAATTTGTTAACAAAAATAATTTTAAACACTAAACAGGTTAGCCAATAATTAGAAAAATAAAACTTCTCATTCCATTTAAATAATTTTGGCACCAATTACATATGCGAGATAACAAAGTATATGTAAATTTCTTTTGCCAAACCACAAACCTATACTTAAAAACCCTTACAATTTTCCTGGCTGAACTACTATTAACGAAAAATACGGCTCAAGCTCTATAAAATAGTTTGAAATTATTAAGATCTGCTAAATTGTAATGTGAATAGGTGTCCGCAACTAGTAAATTTATTAATACAGTTGTAACAGTATTTAGTGTTTGAAATTATTTTTTGTCCAATGGCATTGCAATACATTTCAAATTATGGGAAATTTATTTTAATAAATCAGCATTTGATTGAAGTGCGATATTGGAGGCTAACCGGAAAACCTGCTCTGCGGGAACACTTAAGACAGTCTCAGCGGAGAGAGAAATCCAAGGATGTGAGGAGTGTGGAAAGGTGTATAAATACTGACGAAAGTTTAAGGCCTCACATGAAAATCTTTCCCGTATGATGCCTAAGGTAGTTCTACAAGTTCGGATCCATTTTTTTTCTTCACTGATTTAAAATTTGATTAAACTCCGATTTTTTTCCAAGTTATAGAATAAACTTGCAACTTTTGGCAAATGTAAATTGATAGTGTCATGTGATTTTTCTGCTTAACAAAATGTTTTGACCTTAAGTAACTTTTTGTAATATGTGCCTATATGAAATCATCTTTTCAAAAGTAAATTATCCCCAATGAAGCTTTTAATGAATCTTCTCAGTCGAAAATATAAGCTTCGGTCTTACGTGTGCCTTAATTTTAGTTTATACAGAATTCATTTTAGGTCGATTGTGAAGGAAGTTCTACAACTTATATTATTCACTCTCGACCCCTCATTCCTGATAGGATCAATCGCCACGAGGGTATGAGAGAAGAGGCCAGTTTCCCTTTTAATGCTGAGCGCCAAGCAAGGGAGCTACTGGTACCATTTTTCACGTCTTTGGTATGACGCGGCCGGGGATCGAACCCACGACCTCGCGCGCTCGAAGCGGACGCTCTTCCACTAGGCTATAGACGATGCCTTTATTTTAAGAGATCAGCGCATTTCAAGCTGATTTAAAGACACTATTTAGAACTATTTAATGTTCGGACAATTTTATTATCACGTTTTATCTTTAGAAATATAATATTGTTGTCATGGGATTGCCATTCAATAAATGAATTTCGGTTCCGTATGCAGAACCCAGACTTTAGTCTACGTAATGATAATACATTGTATGCCTTTCTGCCGGTTTATCAAATGTGCATAATCACCTTAAGTGATAATGCCCTTTTTATGTATAAGGTTGGATTGTATTTGATATTTGAAAGAGACTTCCATTTGCTGAAATAAGATTTAAAATATCTTACAGTTATAATATTTAGTTAAAGTTGATATGCAAGACATGTTAGACTTTTTAAATGAATGGTGCCGAAAATGGAGACTTATGATTAACGAGTCAAAATCAAAGGTTATACACTTTAGAAATAAAGGTAAAAGGCAAAGTAATTTTTCTTTTAGAATAGGAGATATGTGTATTTCGTATACATCGATGTATAAATATTTAGGTTTTACCTTACATGAACATTTAGACTTTTCACATACTGCTGATATACTTGCAAAGTCAGGAGGTCGGGCATTAGGTGCAATCATATCGAATATTCAAAGTAATAAAGATGTAGGTTTCAAGACATATTCTAAAATGTATTATTCTTGTGTGGTACCTATTACTGACTATTGTTCATCAATCTGGGGTTTCAAGAATTATAATGTGATAGACATGACACAAAATAGAGCAATAAGATATTATATGGGTGTGCATAGATTCGCTCCGATTCTAGCAATTACTGGAGATATGGGTTGGATTTCAACTCAACACAGACTTTGGGTCAATATGCTTAGGTTCTGGAACCGTGTTGTAAATATGTGTGATGAAAGACTGACAAAGAAAGTGTTTCTTTATGATTATAACACTGTTGGAAATACATGGTGTTCTAACATTAAGTATATTTTACAACAGGCGAATATGTCGAATTGTTATGATAACAAACTTCATGTAAATTTGAAAGATGTTGAAGATTCATTATTTTTATTACATAAAAGAAACTGGTGTGAAAATGTTAGAAATGTTTCATAACTTCGGACATATGTCAATTTTAAACAAAATTATGAAACTGAAAAATACATTTTATCTTCTGTAACAAAGACTGAACGTTCTCATTTAGCGCAGTTTAGGTGTGGCATTCTACCTCTCAGAATTGAAACAGGACGATATTCTGCCTTAATGCCAGTGACAGATTATGTACTCTTTGCACTGAAAATGTTGTTGAAGATGAAACTCATTTCCTACTAAATTGTCCAAAATACAATGATTTAAGAATAAAGTTGCTGTGTAAATCTAGAGAATCAAACAGAAATTTCGATAGCTTGTCAGACTTAGGAAAGTTTACTTATGTAGTACAAAATCATTATGTTTATGTTTCAAAATTCTTAGTTGAAAGTATGAATAGACGGAGATTGTATCTTTATAGAAACTAATAGGAAACAAAAAAGAATGAACTATTTAACTAGTGAATATGTTTAGCAACTCGTTACTATGTTTAATCTAGTTTTCAGAATTGGTATATATGGAATATGTACATGTAAACATTCTTGTGTTTCAAGTATTTCGAATCTTTTATTTAAGATGGCAGATATGTAAGCCAGATCATTTTAAGTACTTAAGAAACAGACATTTATTTGAAATTAGATTACTACTTAAATAATTAAATTACATGTACATATTGAGTAGCTATGTAGTTGTGAAATACTATTAAAACATTTATCACATAATGACATAATGCAATTTTTCCTGTTGATAAATTTCCACTTTTTCGCATGTTAATTATCTACTGGTATTTATCATTATGTACATTGATTTTCGAAACTTTAAAATTTAAAGTGACTTATAGGCCCAACGTGGCCGGGTGTTGTAAATTGTAAATTTATATGTATTGGTATTGTACATAACACGATGTCACTATAATAAAACTTACTTTCTTACTTACTTACTTACTTAAAGTACTAACTATCCGTGTTTTATGCACTTTGGGGTGGATATAGTTATAAACAAAATAATACAATAACTATTCCAATCCTCTATTTGCTTTTAAACTTTGTTTGCAGGACTTTTATGCAAATTTGTCTTGTTATCTTAAAATAATGTTTTTCCTAAAATGCAATCAATCTTAACACCGTGTCCTTATGCCACGCTATACACAGAGATTAATGTTAGCCTAACATGTGCTCAGCCATTGCTATATGATTTGGCAGATCTATTTTAACTGGTCTATAGCCTCGCGGTAAATGGTTAGAACTGCTGATTGTATGTATAGACGACATTTGTTGTTGAACAACGTAGCTTGTCTGCCTAAGACATAGATTTTAGGAAGCATAACTGCAATAATGGTAATTAAGAGTGTGGATGTTCTCCAACAAAGTCGTCAGTGTGGATGTTCTCATTTTAATAATGTTGTTTGTTTTGAATAAAATATCGTCTGAAATCCTTGTAAATAGCAAAATAAAACAATGGTTGACTTTTATGCTCATCACTGATATTAAATGAGCGTCAAATCTGTCCTCATTTCACGAAAATACGGTCAAAACTCACTTTCTTAGACAAAAGTGTGGTACAGCTCATACCCTCTTTGCCAACTGTTCGCGTTTTCGAGCAAAAACCAAGCTATACTTAAAATATGGAACACTACCGCAGAATAGTATACTCCAGGCCGGGTACGGTGCTCTTTATCTCGAGTCGAAAGCTGCAGTAATAAAAAAGTTACAAGACTTTTCTGACCTGAATCGACGTAAATTTGTGTGTGGCCAGCTCATTTGCGCTGGGTTTTGATGACGTTGCATTCTTGGTTTCCCCACCGTGATATGGGAGGGTACCTGCTTTTGTATATAAACCTAGGTCAGAACTAGGGAGGGAATTCTTTACTTTTGGCTCGGACTTTGAAAATTACAGATCATAGAAACAAGAAATGAAATATTTTACAGTTATAATAATAAGTGACTTTAGACCAGAGGAATGAGAAAATTATAATTTTGACAACATTATTTCCATCATTTAGACTATTTATCCATCACATAATAAACTGATGTAGTAAACTGGATTTTAAGTGTATTTTATCAATGGAGTATAAACCCCCTCACCCGAAGCTACGTTTTTCAACACTGGTGGCAGCGACGGAAACGGACTTACACACGTGCTTATCAGAAATTTGGACATATATTTCTATTTAATATATTTGTGGTGACAATTAAGTGACAATCATGGGACCTAAAAAGCAACAAGAAAAAGATTCTGTCACAAATGAAGATGATGACAGTCATGAACATCTAAGGGGTGTCAGACTTGTTTGAAGAAGCACGATTCCTGGTCAGATTTTGCACAATTCAATGACGTTGTTCCATTATTCGATAAAAACTTGAATATGGGGAATCAGAATAGGCCAGTCATATTACGAGCGAAGGCTCAAAATAGTGGGTTATGGAGCAGTATTTGTGTGCTCATGCAGCTGCAAATCATGAAGTTGATAGGATGTTTCAATACACTTTTCCATGGATTAAAACAGACTGGGAAGTACTTCCGAAATCGTGTTCAACGACTTCGATTCCATAATAGTCTGGATTTAAATGGGTACGTACAAAGTGGAAATAGCTTCAACTTTGGTGACAATAACGAGGAGGTGTTGAACAAGGACGTAAATTCTATACTGGATGAACATGTTGCATTATCCGAGGATGCAGCGCAAACATCTAACTTAGGTTGTCTCAAACAGTTTAACACAGTTAATTGTTCACCTGTCAAAATGGCCAAATTACAGAGAGCTGATCCAGATTTAGGAATTGTGATACAGTGGCTTGAAGAAAACAGACAACCCCTGAGAGATAAGGTAGCTGGGAATTCATCAAGTGTGCGGAATTACTGGCTAAATTATGACCTGTTAACTCTGATTGATAGAGTGTTATTTAAAAAGTACATTGTCAGTGCAAAGGACCATCGGCTTTTGTTGATAGTGCCTAGAGTACTATTTAAGGAACTTTTGATATCCTGTCATGATTCAATTACTGGAGCACATTTAGGAATTTCAAAGACATATTCAAAATTACATCTCAAATACCACTGGTATAAAATGAAGGAATACGTCCAGTTGCATATCAAAAGTTGTGAAAAGTGTGCATTCCGAAAAAGGCCGAAAAACATACCAAGGGCACCATTAACAGAGTACACAGTTGGTCATCCTATGGATCGTATACAAACTGACATAATGGAACCACTTAATGAGACAGAATCCGGAAATCGGTACATTATAGTGCATCATGACAGATTGAAGCCGTTTCATGGAAATAAAACGACCCATTGGCAATCAAACATGGTGAAGTCTGAGGAAAATAATAAAGCAAAAATGAAAGGGTACCAGCAAACTTCCAAATCCTGCCTGGACAGTACCAGTCAACAAGTGAGGAGAAGTTCAAGGAACAGGACCCAATACAGACCATACCAACATGGTACACAATAGTTATAAATATTAAAAGTGTTAATTGTTTTGGATATAGTTCATATTCCTTCTGGATTTTAAGTGCTAACTAATATTCATCCTGGATTATAAGTGTGTAATTATTAATTTCATTATTCTTTGTATGTATTTAATTAGTGGCTGCATTGGTAATAATAATCCCATTCAGCCTAAGTGTATTCAAATGGATTTATTATTCTTTGTATGGATTTAATTAGTGGCTGCATTGGTAATAATAATCCCATTCAGCCTCGGTGTATTCAAATGGATTTATTTATGGGTTTCATTTTCAGATATGAAAATTTGTGCCATTTATTAAAATAATTTGTTGTATAATTAGATATTCTAGGCACACAGGACTTAAAACTTTGGTAGAGACGACTACCATAGCCATTCGAATCAAAATTGTGCCTATTTCTATCATCATACTGTGTTAATGTTAAAATAAATAAAGGCACCAGGACTTAGTGTGAGTGAAATAAACATTGTGTGAAAGTGCTTACAAATATATATTCACCTTTTAGATGAACTGAATTCAACACTGGATTTTATTTTTACATGTGTTTTACTAGGACAGTTGGTGATTTTTTTTTGACACTTTTAATGTTTCATACACACATTAGTATAATAGTCATTTTACATGTATACTACTTTGAGAAGTATTTAGTCACATAGTTCTTCCGAACTATAATCCTGATTTTTATTTAAACACAGAGTATAGCATGTTTGCTAATATTCATGACATTTAATCATTTATATTGAGGAGCAATTTCAGTGATAATATAGTTTAGGTATTCATATTCCTATGTATCTTCACATAGTATTTGAGAGTAAGAGTCTGGCTCAGCAGTCACTTATATTTTAATGTTAAAACTTAATTGGGGACAATTAAGAAGCTAAGGGTGGGGCAGTGTTGTAAATTTAGCAGTCTTATTAAAACTGATTTATTAATTGATTCTACTGATGAGAAACTTTGGCCTCTGCTACTAGAGATGTCATTCACCAGTTACCCTCATAAATTGCTTGGGACTGGAGTGTGTATCATTTTGTATCATTTTATCTGGGTATGTTGTCATCATGTACCATCGTAAACATGTCTGGTTTGTTAGAGTTAGAGGTGGTTCCATATTTGGGATGGTACCATCAGTCAACAGTTATCCTCATAAATATTAGGGGTAATCTTTGTCTTTCATCACTATGATACACTCCAAATATGGGAGGGTACCTGCTTTTGTATATAAACCTAGGTCAGAACTAGGGAGGGAATTCTTTACTTTTGGCTCGGACTTTGAAAATTACAGATCATAGAAACAAGAAATGAAATATTTTACAGTTATAATAATAAGTGACTTTAGACCAGAGGAATGAGAGAATTATAATTATGACGACTTTATTTCCATCTTAGACAAAATCTCATAATAAATTAACATTGAAAACTGGATTAAAAGTTATTTTATCAATGGAGTATAAACCCCCACACCCGAACCTACGTTTTCAACATAACACTGAAATCCACTCGCAAGATCCGGTTGGGGTTCAGTTCGTTTATATACTGTGAAGATGTACAAAAAAAAGAAAGTCTGTCCAATAAGATAATAAATAGTTCCAGATTTGAATAATAAGATAGTATGAATATTATTATTATTGGAAACGAATACAGTAACATCAATTCAACAAAATTCTTGTAATTACAAGTAATTAATTGCTAAAAACTATTGTAACAAGAGAAAATTCTTTAAATCAAGCTTGTAAGCAGTTATATTATTATTTATGAAATTTAATGTAAGAAGGAAGTGAATTCCATATGTGTGCAGCTTTGTAGCTAAATGTTTGTTTCAGGTAGTTCGTTTTAGGTTTAACAATAGAAAGATCCATGTTTTCGGTTGAGCGCAGACTGTAATGATCATTATGAACAAAATGTAGTAAATCTGAAATGTATATAGGACAATCCCCTGTTTTACTTTTGTACACTAATAATGAAATATGGTATTTGCACCTGTTCTCAAAAGATAGAAGTTTTGAATTTCTTAATACTTCATCAAAGTTGCTACACTTTGATTTTGTAATTATTTTTATAGCGCGTCTCTGCAAAGATGTAATTTTATCAGTGTCCGATTTGTGAAAAGTCCCCAGACATTGCAACAATACTCCATGGTTGGCATAATATATGCATGGTAATACAATAGTTTCATCTCATCTGTTAAGAAAAATGCAATTCTTCTAAGTAGAGCAATTTTTGAGTTTAGTTTATTGGCCACGGTACTAACGTGGGATTGCCAAGACAGAGTTTCATCGATATATACACCTAGAACTTTCTGACACTTCACGTTTTCAATGACCGAACCGTCTAAAATTAACTCAAGTTTTTTAATATGTTTTATTTGGACTCTAGTGCTCAATACCATACATTTTGTTTTTGAAGGATGAAGTGACATGTTATTTATTTTACACCAATTATGGACACTATTTAGGCTATACTGAAGTTCAGACTGAATTTTTGTAATACTGTCGGCGGAATTATGTAGGGTGGAGTCATCGGCATATAGATCAATGTTGGTTGTATTTGAAATTAACGCCATGTCATTGATATATATCAGGAAAAGTAGAGGTCCTAGTATGGATCCTTGCGGGACACCGGATTGTACTGTCATTCTTTTGGAATGCAGCTTCTTTACTTCTAGAGTCTGTGTTCGATTAGCTAAGTAAGATTTAAATATATCCAATGTTCTGTCTGTAAAATGGTAAAGTTTCAGTTTATAAATCAGTATTTCATGATCCACCATATCAAAAGCTTTCCTAAAGTCAAGAAAGATAGCCCCTACATACTCACCATTGTCAATGTCTTTTAGCCACGTTTCTATTAGATATGTTAAAGCAGTCTGACAGGAGTGGTTAGGTCTGAATCCTGATTGATTTTATCTCCCATCGTTTGTTTTGGAGTTATGTATTCAATATTAAACTGTACATGGCGCAATTTCGCATTTGAATAAAGAGAAGTAATTCAGAAATCTGATCTATTTTTAGATGAAATAAAACAGTTTATCATATAGCTTACTCCTACACAGTGACCTCCCTTGCCATTCGATTCACTGCGTAGAAGTCGGGACAGGTAGAAAGAATTGCATGTAGATCTATATACAACTACAAAAAATAATTCAGATCATAAGCTGCTTTATAACTGACGAGTGCATTATGTATTAAGGCTAAATTAGAGAAATCTTTTTAATACGTTTTGAACTTTCTTTTTCACGGCATATTTTCATACGCTTCGGTCACGTCTGGTGTTTTTCTGAAGTGTTTAAAGGAATACACCTTCACTTTTCACCTTAGTCATGCTCGATGGATCAACAGACATAAAAACATAATTTTAATGCGAAATGACGCATTCTTCAACCTTAGTGTATTTACATATGTATGAAAATTTCAACGGACTGTAGAACAATGTTCAGAAAACAGTTTATATCAATAAGAATATCTGTCGATTAGCCTGAAAAAACGGGTAAAAACCTTACAGCGGATTAATCTGTCTTTCAGTGAAAACTGTTAGTCTGATATTTTTGCAAGCTCTGAAATACGGTAATTATAGGTCTCAACCGCTTCGCGGTTTCAACCTAAAAATCAAAATGATACACATAGAAATAAACTCTCTATTGCGCCATTTGATACTTTTGAAACAGTGAATGAACCCCTACCTGTCCATACAATTATTCTATAATATTATTTATGGTGTTCTTGTAAAACATGCGTCTTTAGAAACAAAAAGAGTTAAGCGTGATACTCAGCCAACATGGTTTAATGAAAGAAAACCTGCATAAGAATAAAGAATATGAAAAGTGTAAAATTCTGCGTAATAAGGTTTCATCAATGATTAAGAAAGGTAAAAAGGATATTTACAATCAGGCTGTAAAAGAATACAAAATCACAAGCTATCTTTGGAAAAATATTAGAAATATCTCAAACATAAGTACTGTAGATGAGGGCATAGTATTAATACATTAGAAATGCTAAATGAACATTTCACCAATAGATCAAATATTATTGAGAAAACAACTTTTGTAGAATCAGGTTTCTCAAACATTAAGAACTTCATTGATAGTAACATTATTGAACCTATTTCGAAGTTAAGAAGACCCAAATTTTGCCTACAATTTCCAAAATATTTGAGAGACACATATCAAATCAGATCCATTCCTTCTTTGAGAAAACTAACATCATTCATAAAACTCAGTCAGGATTTAGACAGTATCATTCATGTCATAACAGTACTAACTAGACTAATAGAGGTAATGACTTACAGATATAGATTCTGCTAAACACAGATATAGATTCTGCTAAATATGTGTGTGTGCGTGCGTGCGTGCGTGTGTGTGTGTTGGGGTTTAACGTCTTTTTCAACAATTTTTCAGTCATATAAACGACGGTGTCTGCTTGTAGCAGTGAACACAATGCCTAACTTTATAGTGCTGCCTCACTGGAATATCACGCCGTAGACACGTGGCATGATACCCCCACCCAGTCACATTATACTGACACCGGACTGACAAGTCCTAGCACTATCCTCTTAATGCTGAGTGCCAAGCGAGTAAGCTACTAGTACCATTTTTTACGTCTTTGGCCGGGGGGATCGAACCCACGACCTCCGAAGCGGACGCTCTACGACAAGCTAGGCTACCGAGGCGGTGGTTGGTAAATATGGTAAATATGTCGGAACAGTAGTTTTAGATCTACGAAAAGCTTTTGATCTTGTTGATTAGAACATTTTATTGCATACATTGAAACATTATCATTTGTCAGATAAAAGTGTTGAATTTTTCAAATCATATCTATCAAACAGAACGCAAGTCATAAAAACGAGAAGCACCACTTCTAACCTCAGGGTTTTATTTCTTGGCCCAATATATCAATGATATCGCTTTAGCTTCGAAGAGTGGCAATATAGAGACCTCTATGCTGATGACTCTACTATGTATGAATCAGATTATGATTTAGATAAAGTGCAAACTTAACTCCAACGGAATTTAGATGTTGTGCATCAATATAAATAATTTGCCACTTCATCCGCACGGTTTTGTGTACCAATTGTAAAGAATTATTTTTAAGTATTTCCAAGCAAGCAATAGAAAATGTCAAGGTGCAAAAATTATTAGGTGTTTAAACAAATGGGATGTTCAAATTGAAACAGTTGGCATTTGATATAACCAAAGAGATTCTTAAAGCAGTCAACTGTAAGATATACTTTTTATACTTATTTTTAAAATATGTTAGAGAACATGTGGAACGAATTTCATTTGGTATTGAATTCCAAACAACGAAAATTTGTACGATGTTTAAGGTATAACGACGTCATTATGAGCAGCAGATCTTAGATTATATTTTTCATTGCTACAGGGGTATATGAAGGTGCTTAATTATTATTGTAAGCCTTAAAGCCCGTGCGGAAAATGAACTTAAATGACACCCACCCAAGTTCTTTTAGCATATCTTTTGTTTTTGTTTGGAATGTTTTATTCAAAATTATTCTTGCAGCCCTTGAATTTTCATTATTTTCTTTAAAGAACTCATATCTCCTTGACACCATACAGTACAACAATAATCAAATATGGACATTTAATATTAATATAGAATAACGTTTTCATTTCATCTTTGTTGTAGCTGCACTTATTTTTTAATTTTACCGCCTGTAATAACCATGAGAAAGTTTGATTCATATCTAGATCAATAGTGTACTCTTTTGATATTGGATAAATCCTGTTTAGTTTGTTTTGCTTGTTTAACGCTGCACCGATACATTTTTAAGTCATATGGCGACGTTTTAAATCCTATTAATGTCATGATAATTTGTTTTCCATCTTTAAAGGAAGTCAATAAATATGAGCTCACCAAAGATAAGACAAAATGAAATGATAACCTATATCGGGGCCTAATGCAGTTCATTTAGCTAAAGGATTGGTTTTTCTTTCCTTTATCAGTGGAGGTCATTACTCAGGGAATAATTATTTCTACCTCAGGGAAAATGACAGATCTATGCTGTGTGGTTTTCGTTTTTGTTACATTTATTTGGTTAGGATTTAGCTATCCTGTAGAGAGAGGTATGTTAACTCATAACGTATGCATGTTTTACTTATTTATGACGACAAAATTGAGACATTAGATGAACACAAAAATATAATAAATTTAGTATGATTATGCAGATTACTTGTTTCAATATTGTGTAGAATAAATTGTCAGAATGAGATGTAACCTAGGTTACGTTGTATCACACTGTATATAGAGACTATATCTAAGTAGGCCACATTCTAGAGACCTTATTTGGTACCTTTACTAATTGTACATATTTGTCTTTATAAAATCAAAAACAACTTAACAAACAGTGTTGTCTGCGATAAATAAACTAGGTAAAGTCAAAGAAAAAGTTCGTAACCACTCACTGGATAGATCAAAGAAAACATTAATACCCGACATTGGCTCATATTTTAAGATTTTCTTATTTAAAGCCTTTCTTACGGATTAGTTAGCTCATAAAAACAGGCGGTTGGGATTGTAAATTTATTGACAATTCTTAATAGAAGATGCATAAAATGTCTTAAGGTAAAATCAATTAAGAAGTTTTGAGAATATGGACCCTGGTAAAGTTCGAAACCGGTTTATCTGGAATCAAACTATCGGTCAAATCATGGAATACCTTTTCTCACACCTCAACGGTCACCTTTTCTATCTTATCTAGATGAAACATGTATAAAATGCGCTTGTTTTGAGTAAGTCTAATTCAGATTGAAACTGGGTCATTTGTTTTCAAAAACTAGATCAAAACATAGAAACACCTTGTTAAAACTCCAGAGGTCACGTTTTCTATCCGAGTGAAACCTATCTTAAAAATTTAGGTCAATTTTAAAAACCATGGCTTTGAAACAAGGTCATTAGGTCAATTCCTTGAGAAAACGTTGTGAATACTCCAGAGGACACATTTTCTACCTCATTAAAATATAACCTGGTTAGAATAATATTATGTCAAGCTTGAGCGATATAACTGCATATGTATAAAAGAATTATTCATATAAAACATAACCAAATATGTTGCAATATATACAAGAAATTCCAACATAAAATATCTTTGACATCAAACTTGTTCATATCCCATCTACATTTCCAAGTTTGTCTAGAATGCATCCTCGTTTCATCTGGTTCGACAGCGGTTGCATTTCCTGCTAAGAGCTGGAATGTAATAACTGGTAGTGATGATAATCGGACAGCATAGGGATAATCGATTAATCGGATATAATCGGAAGGCCTTCCAGGCGATTAATCGGAAAATAATCGGACTTTAACACTGAACCTTTTGTAACTTATTAACCATTAGCTCACTTGACTAACTGCGTTAGCATTTATTTAGCAGGAGTGATGTAAGTTGTGTGTGGAGTTTTTACCCTTGTAGTCAGATATCAATGTGGCTAATTGAAAAGTATCTTTTGTTTATTGAGGTATAATGTGGCATATTTTTATGATTACACCCAAACGTCTGTGGGACTATCAGGAGTTTCTGAGAAACTGATCCTGCTGACAGACCTAAGAAAATGCTATCAGTTTTGTTTTCAAACTTCAATGCCATCCATTTTTTATTTCTAATTTTCTATTTATAAATATCATCTACAGCTGTATATCAAAAATGTAGAAGCAAAATGCTGATTGAAATTATGAAGTAAATCAACCCACATTACAAAAGTGGGTGGGGTACCATTATATGCGGTCTTTACGGCATAATCGGCAAACGACACTCCCCATTTTTTAAAAAATTTCTTTCACTGCTGCACCTTCACATATTTTGTAGAATCTAAACTACCTCCACACTGATTGTATGGTCTTCCCTGGCTGGGGGATTATAGCTTTGATTGGACATTATCTGACCGAACGCAGTATGCTTTGCCTCCGTTTTGAAGAGTGGAAAAGAAATTAACCTAAAGAGGAAATACCATCAAAAAGATGCGTAACTCACATAAGCGTCAAATAATCGATTATGCAAGTTTATAATCGATGTCGGCGACTTTGGCTCATCAAATGATCGACAATCGATTGTCGGCGACAATCGGAACATCACTAATAACTGGGTGTTTCTTTGCCACCACGCGGGGAAAGGCGGGCTAGAGAACATATGCGGATATTGTATTATGACGTCATAGCGTCTGAGCAATTTTACATCGTATTATGACGTCATAGCGTCTGAGCAATTTTTGATTGATGATATCTTTGAACAGGTTACAGTAATATCAACAGTAGGCAAGAAAAATGATAGCCAGAGTAAGGCAGGTGATTTCCCAACTCTCGGGACAGCGTAGATAAGACACCTCGCTAGTGCTCGGTTTTCCATTCCACGCTGTCCCTCGGGTTTGGGAAAACCCTGTCTTACAAGGCAGTCATATAGAGTAACTTGCCCTATTATCGACACCTTAAGCATGAACGAATACAGTTGATGATAGAGCAATCTATTTTGCAATTGAAATTTATCTGTTTACAAAACCGGATTTCATTTGTTAAAATATTGATGTGCAACTTCATTATCTTTGCACATTGACCAATGAGAATTATTTTAACAAATCTAGTCAAGTTGTTGGAAATTTTCAATTTGCCTTATATCGACACCCCCTCTCCTAATACCGACACCTTTAAGAAAATGTTAATAAAGTTTTTTACTAGCAAGTTTATTGATAATTTGCATTAGATTTTTAAATATGATATCAAATTTGTCTTGCAACTATTACTGTAATGTATTTGTTCTGGTTGCAAAGACCAATGTAACAAGTATAAACCAGACCATGAACAGTTCTTCCTATATGTCGTTAATAATGTAAATAGATCTACACTTGTATTTTTGTTTCTTGATACATAAATAAGGCACAATTTGTACACTATATTGACAGAACTTTCATATTACAATGTTTTCGCTGTAACTGAAATACCCAAAGCCCTATAGAAGCCAGCTGCATTTTGTAACCACCGTAGTATATTTCATTACCATTATCTAAGCTTGAACGAATCATATTTTCCTCTAACGGTATTGCTGAGCTGAATGCCATTTAAAGTACATAATTATAGTATTTGTTTTCTTATTAAAAACTAAGTTTTTATAATTTTACTTTGTTTCAGGGTAGAAATTTAAAATATTTCATCTGGCCATTAAAGTGTCGGTATTAGGAAGAATAATTAAAACGACTTTTTAAAAAAAAAACTGAAATTGCTCTGTACATTTCAGAAAAATGCAGTTATTTAACGTACAAGTACAGTGCAAAAGAATGGAATGAACAGCAATTCCTGTTTGAAGTAAATTGGCTCAGAAATTAAGTAATAATGGAAAAGCGCAATGGTGTGGGTATTTGGAATGTGTCGGATTTAGGCAATGTTACTCTATATAGGATCCTGATAGTCTTACATGTTGCTACAATATCCAGCACAGTTTTCTCCATTCCGCATAGGGCATGACAAATCCTCAAGTGCATAAAAGTGCACCAACAAAACATAAAAGTGCACCAACAAAACATAAAAGTGCATCAACAAAACAAATTTGAATGTGTCATCATATATCACTGTCAAAATTGCTCACACACAAACTGCTGTGGAATTATGACATCAGTTTCATCCTTGTTAGTCCTTAAATTTCAATGACAATTCCATCTTTAAGGAGCCTGTGTTTGTCAACCTGTGACTGAAGCTTGCATGTAAATCTCATGGCCTTGTCTTTGTGGTACTTGCAAGCTATGTCTATCAGTTCATAAACTGATCGTAAAACATATGATCCTGACAAACACAGGCTGCAGGGAGCAGGCTATGAATACTGATGGAAGGAACTGGTGCTCAGTGAATGATAGCTGAATCTGCAGCAACATGTAAAGGTACATAAAAAAATCAGCTATTGTGCCCTTGTTATTACCTACTCCTGCCCTGTCTGTCTGGATGCGATAATGTATCCAAGCTAAGTGGCATTGGATAGACAGCCGTTGCCCAACAGCTGACAACAGAGTTCATTTGGACAAAAGTGGGAATGTCAATGCAGATATGAACAAAGTTTTTGAAGAAGCTGTTTCATTGCAGCCTGTTAGGATAAGAAAGGAGCTAAAAGTATATGCAACATCCCGGTTATATTGTTCTACAGCTCACTTCACCCGCACAATCTCTCAATATTATATGAGCCGTGCCATGAGAAAACCAACATAGTGGGTATGCGACCAGCATGGATCCAGACCAGCCTGCGCATCCGCGCAGTCTGGTCAGGCTCCATGCTGTTCGCTTTTAAAGCCTATTGGAATTGGAGAAACTGTTAGCGAACAGCATGGAGCCTGACCAGACTGCGCGGATGCGCAGGCTGGTCTGGATCCATGCTGGTCGCATACCCACTATGTTGGTTTTCCCATGGCACGGCTCATATATGGACGAAGGCTATTGGTGTAATATTCAGTGATACAGATGGTGATTCTAGTGATTCTGACAGAGACTTCGAAAACTGAAGGGAGATGAAAAAAACAACTCCGTCCAGCAGTTAGATGAAGATGAGAAAATCTTCTGCTTTTTAAACAATCTAGATTCACTCCATAAATAATTCAGTTTCTAAAATGTTGAGGGCATTGTGTTAGATATCACAATGATGAATTATTCACATGCTCTCAATTATCCCTTATCTTCGATCCCCTGCATCCCTGTATTGCACACATTACAGTTAATTGTGTAAACCAAGTGCTTGAAAGCTGTAGATAAAAGTGATTTATGCCTAGTTCCAAAAACATAGGGTCGACCCATTGTACAATAGGTTATTTGACTAGCTATTGACCTACTTCAAACAAATGCATAGTAACTGTATACTTTGAAACTGCTAGAGTGAAAATATATATCTCTTATAACCAGGTCAGTATTTTTGGTATATTGGAATTATATAGTACTTCATAAAATTAGCTGGTCTTGATTACTCTGATGTACCCACATTATAAAATGGAGTGGTCACTGTGATAAGTTAGGTAAACTATTTCCGTTACCATGAAAGTTAGGTAAACTATTTCCGTTACCATGAAAGTTAGGTAAACTATTTCCGTTACCATGAAATGCCATTGCTCTGATACTGATGCAAGAAGTAAAGTTGAATTTAAACTTCTTAACTTCCTCCAATCATGTAAATTATCAGTATTTAAATAATGGAAAATATTTGTAGATACCCTAGTACATACATAGTCTTTTAAATTGTGGTTGAATATCTACTACATTTTTAAGCTTCATCAAATTAAATGGTTTTCAAAAAGGAAAAAGGCATTCCCTTATGTTAGACTTCTATCGCCTACGTTATGTCATTTGTGAGTGGTGATGAAATGCACTACTTCTCTCATGTCTATATTTTAGAAGGAAACGAAGGAAGTTAATTCCACACAAGTATTACTGCAAACTTAATATACTGAAAAAATCTGTTGTTTACAAATTCATATATTTATGTTAAATATATTCTAAATTCTTTTAAAATAAGAAAGCTATTATTAAATTATATGTTCAAGGGCGTAATCGGGGTGGGGGGGGGGGGGGCGATCGCACCCTCTTTTTTCGGCAAAGCTTGCTTTTTTCATTACACCAAACTAGGCCTACCCTTGAATGTCCATTCTTTGATTTTTTTCGGCTCGCTACGCTCGCCAACTTACATATGATTACTAATATTGACGCTGTAACCTTTGTATAAAGTCTGTTGATGACCATCTATATCTCATAGATCAATGGATTGAGTCCCTGCAGCTTTTTTTTTTTTTTTTTACAGATTTTTACCTAATGTTTCAATGTTGAATCTGGCGATTTTACAGAAGGTTGGCTGTATCTATCAATACAGAGGACTGTTATTACAACCATCATATATTTAGATTGATCGGCTATAATTGACAAATTTGTCAATCTTCATCAAAAGAAACTCGAGCTTAAAAGTCTTATTTACTGAAAGTGAGAAAAGACTAGTGATATATGGATAAGGTGCTGATATGACAAATACATTACTGTATAAGTGTTTGTTTATCTAGCCTGATGAGAAATATAAGTTATTCTGTATTTTTACATGAACTGCATATGAAATCAAATTTTATAGCTGTGCCTTTTCCTTTCAGTATATTTTTAATAATAGATATATTATAAGAAAAATACAGTGTCACGCTACAGCTGCTAAAAACATAACATTTATTTTGTCGCGCGTAAAAAAACGCAATGACGAATTTTCCGTTCATAGACATAGATTTCCCTGCGCTTTCGTGAATCTAGATTAGATTTGAATTATCCGAACCCCATTTCTTTTCTTTCTATGGCTAATGCCTAATTCACATTTGACCCGGGCGCCGTGCGATAATTCCTTGCGGAATTTGGGGCATCGTAGATGGCTACGGGCTACGGCGTATGTGTTCACATTATATACGAGTATCGTGCCATTCTTTGTACAGGCTCTTTGAGAAGGCCGGGAGAAATCCATAACGGACGCTGCGCGTAGATTATACGGAAATCGTGCAATTTCAGTGCAGTTACCGTGCAGTCTCCGCAAGCTTCCCACGGAAATTGTACGACGTCCATACTGCTTCCGTGCATGCAGAGGCTGAGCGGAGAAGACACGGTGACGGTATAAGCCTGGACGGCAGTCTAGGTGCTTAGAAATTCTGGGGATCAGTCTGTCCACCATCTCCCGAAACATGGTTGGCTCGATTCTGAGGTAAGCTTAGAAGTCCCCATGGGATTCCCGCATCAACTCCTGCATCGCGGTGTCGTAGTGTCCCAGGGTGGCCCGTCTCAGCAGCAAGGTCTTCACGCACACCGTCCTTTTCCTGTGCCTCTTTCGGACCTGCTGCTCAATTAAGGACGACCAGGCTTGTAATCATCTGCTCTCTTCTCCTGGCCTGCCTCAACTCTCTTAGTCTTAGTGGTACTATGATTTCTCCGAAGAATATATAATATCTATCTGAAAATTGTTTGCGGCAATGATGCGGCCGCGGCAGGGTTGTCGCGCGATGATTGCTTAATATCCGTGCGTTTTCACGGGTACCGCACGGGGCAGCAAGCGGCTACCTCGTTGCAGCTGTGCGAGGGCCGTGCGAAGGTCCCCACGAGTCTACAATCTCTGTACGATTTCTCTTAGGCAACATGTCTACGAAAAATGACCGTAATTATTCTTTGTATCAAAGAATGTGATTTTAGAAAGCCCAGAGCATTACTTTTATGCGAAAATGATTATGTATAGCTATATACCTTTTCACAATAGCGAAAATGACAGTTTAAGTTTACATTAATTTTCTAATAAATGATCCAATGTAAACTTTGTTTCATAAACAAGAATTACCTTATTCTATGCACATCCCATCTGTCATTTTTTTTTAAAAATAGTGTCTTTCTTGATATTACTTTTGTATTATTATCATTATCTTAATTTATTGATTACAAATAGATTAACTGAACTTAAAAGACGTTATGTACTATTCACAGAAAAAAAACGAAAAAATGAGTCACATATCTACCCATCAGTAAGCTTTCAAATGCACGCCAAATCGCACGAAATGACTTCTTGCTTTAAAAATTTTCTGGGGGAGGTCCCCATACCCCCACCTGCGGCAGGGGGGGGGGGGGAAGCCCCTTCCACACATACCCCAACTCGTCGTTTCACGACTCGTACCCCCCTCCGAGAAATTCTGGTTACGCCTATGATGTTCTGTCTTACATATTACTGAATAGTCCGTTTATGTTCGTTAAGTTTTTCATTTATCCTTCATGAATATATCTAATGTACACGTGTTATACGACAAAATTGAGGGGACTTTTCAAAAGTTTTTAAATACAATGTCGGACACTTAAGTGACCTTTGCATTTCTTTCATCATCTGAGCTCACATTATGTGCCTTGTTTTCTTCCTATCGTGCACTATCGGTCGTTATTATCAACTGCATGGCTTGTTAACTCTCTAGTGGTCATAAGTTTGGCCCATTTTAATGACACTTGATCAGAATATTTTCTTCAATAAAACAGCAGTAGAAAATGATACTGGATCATTTGGCGTCGTGAGGCCACTAGATTACATTGTAAATAAATAGAAATCCTCAATTTCTACATGTAATATGTATATGAATATACCTAGTAACCTTGTTTTTGACCCAAAGATTATCCAGTTTCCAATAATAATACATTGTATAAAGTCTCTGATCAGGTTTCGTTTAGATCAAGTAATAATAAGTATTTTTCTATGCTCAGATGTAATCTATAATCTCAGATTCAGGTTTTATAGAGACAATTATACTGACTGCTTTCCTGTAGATCTTTTTGAAAATTTTGTCCCAATGAACAATTGACTGTCACTTCAAGTCAATTATTCATACCTATAATAGGACATTTCTGTCAATTTTTCTGTTCATATTTTATTACACAATATTTGTATTTCTCTTGATAAAGTGTAGGTTCTATTCTGTTCGTAAACATTAAAGAAAATGATTGGGGAGACGTTTATTTGCTGCCATTAAATTACAATAGTTTTAGATTTAGTTACTGTGTTGAAATTTAGAAATAAATAATTTAAATATTTGAATGAAATATGATGTGACGACACTCCGTTGTTAAAAGAAGACGTACAAATGAACATTTCGGAGTTGCAAGAGTTAAATGATCCGGAATATTTCAGATTCTAAAATTGAAATGTTTACACAATTCAATGCATTACTACTTGGATACTGGAATATACGAAGGGTATCCCAGAAGTTACGTCCTTGTTCACAAATGCAAACACCAATCTGTTTGAAATTAAGTATGGTTTGCCGATTATAAACAAAATTTCATTTTTTTCCCTAATCTCGATATATCAGCATCCATAGCAACTGATCTCCCTTTACCCGGTACAGACATTAATATGGGCGTCGTCAGTTAATATCACTGAAAAGCGGATAAATTTTCCGCGAAATGACGTGACGTTTACATTGACGTAATCATATGGGAAAATTAGACCCATCGCGAAAATCACCACAAAAACCGATTGGCCAGGTAAATCGGCTGTCGAGACTGTTCGCTAGTTTTCGGCCTACTCCGTATTTCAGGCCGATGTCTAACCCTTCAAGGCTTCGCCAATGTACAGTTACATTAATACTTTTGATCATATGGATTTAGGGATATTGTTAAGTCTAATTTACAGTGATTGCAAAGATAGATTAGAAAATAGAAACCTAAATGGCTATTGGTGGTTTATTCAGAATACCATTTATAACGGTATTCTCAACAAACACATTATTATAAAACCAAACAATGACTTTCCAAAAGCAATTTCTACTTTCTTACAATCAGATGGAAACTCGCTTTTATAATACTTTCTTTGATGTTCATGATTATGAAATAAAGATTTTAAGTAGTTTTTTATGTAATCAAATAACTGCACATTTATTATTATGTCGTGAGCGGTGTCCAACTAGCTTAGAATTTATGCCAGCTCGAAGATCGAAATTCAACTTCATAACTTATTGAAATTTGATACTAAGCTACACCTGAAGATTGAAAAACGTCAAATTGCAAAATAGCTTTTAATTTCGGCCAGCTCAATGATCGAAATTTATAATATTCCAAAAGCCAAATTTCGATCTCGTATTGAATGAACAGCCTATTCCAAGACTGATGAAATGAAAAAGTCAAATATCGAGCAAGCAATTAGTGTCGAGCCATCTCGAAAATCGTACTTCAAATTTTGAAAAGCTGAATTTCAGTATAATACTGAAACTGCGATCTGCTCAAGATTCAAAGATTAAAAATCGTGTAAGATCGGATATATCGAAATTCAAGTTAGTTTTTATGCCTCCGGCATCTACTGATGCGGGAGGCATATAGTGATTGTCCTGTCCGTCCGTCCGTCCGTCCGTCCGTCCGTTCGTTCGTTCGTTCGTTCGTTCGCCCGTCCGTCCGTCCATCCGTACGAGGTTAACCAAATGGGACCGTTTCGTCTAGCATCAATACCCCTTACTAGAATGACTTGATACTAATGCAGATGTAACCTGTGACCATTCCTCATCTTCAGACATCACCTGACCTTGACTTTGAACTTGACCTCGTTTTGGACTTAGGTTGCTTTGTATCGACAAGGATGCCACCGGGGGCATCAAGCGTTTATTGAACACAGCTCCTTGTTAAAGATCTAAATAGATTATTCTCGGTATTATATTTCAAGCATGCTCGAATTTTCAAAGCAATCGAATTTAAAATTGGTATTGAATGTGAAACTATCTTTTAAACAGCCAGCTTCCGGGAAAACCCAGTACTGGTGTCATATGAGAAGTCATGGTCGTGACCCCTTTCACGGATGCTCGAACCCACGACCCCTGGGTTGAGCGGCCGACACATTATTCACTGGACGACCGCTCCCCTCAAAATATTTGAATTTCGGTCATTCTGCTGGATCTAATTTCAATTCTGCCTCGAAATTCGACGAATTCTTTTTATTTTAATTTTGATTTCCTAGTCTGTGCGAAATTCAATGTAACCGAAATTCAACATCATCCTTTCAAAATTTGAATTTTGATTTTCTACTTCTAACTTGCCCAAAATATGCCGCCTAAAATTTCAACGTTTCTTTTTTAAATTTTGAACTTCGATCCTCAAGCTGTTTAAAATTGACTATTGGCTGTAAACAAATCATATTATGGAGCGTCCGATAATTTTATAAATCTGTACATGTGTGCTGTTTAGCGGATGAGAAGATATCAGTCTTAAATTCCGTAAGGATTGACGGAAACATACGAGAATGTTCGAGTCTTTCCGATAAGGAAAAAAACCTATACTCATCTGCAAAATGCTTAAAAAAGACCATTTTCTTCTTCACCTAGAAAACTGAAATTAGTATGAAACAATAGCTAAATGAATATAGATTACTAAGTCGTTTGCAAAGGTCTTTAAGCACACATAATAATCTATTTATTCTTTGTTTCAGCAAATTATCCATATTTTACTATATTTCTAATTGTAGGTAGACAGACATAAAGTATACGCAAAAAAGACCATTTTCTTTTAAATTCATTTTTAAAATAAAATATTCATAAGAAAGACAATGCATTGAATATTATCACATCGTTTGCAAAGCTAAAATACCTATAATACTTTTTCCATGAATTTAATAAAGTAAAGGGCTCCTTCTTTGCGCTATAAAAAATATTTTCACTCGTGTGAAAAATCGATGGGCCTAATTTTCCCATATGTTCCTGAAAATTTCAACGTCATAGCTATTTCCGTTTAAATTTCGCTGTAACTTTACCACAGGGGAGGAAGTGTTACACGAAGGACGGAGTTCTTCTGATAACCTGTCATGTTTTCCTCTGATTACTGTTACGGAGTTCCTGGAAAACGTTACAGAGTTCTTCTGATATCTGTATGACAAAACAAAGAATCAGTCGACAAAACATAGTTCTCTAACATTATTAACAGAATTCCTGTTCTTCTACATAAATACTTAAACGTTAATTGGTACAGCATTCGGAGGATAAAAATCACTGTCGGCGTTTTGTTTGCCAAAAAATAGTAAATATTTATCTCTTTTTTGCAAAAGTAAAAATTGTTTCTCTAGATCAGTGGTATGTACGTCTGCTGAGACATGGTTTAACACGTGAAACACAGTATATTGATGTCTATCAAGCGTTTAATGACAAAATCCGAAATTTTGATAGAAAATTATCTAAAAGAAGTTGATTAAAATATGTTTCAACCATATTTTATGCACATTTGCATCGATAAAGACCCTCTTTAGGCATGCAGTTATAATACGAGGTAGAAAAATCAATGTGGGTCTAATTTTTCGTGGTTTTATAGAATGTTTCAGTTGTGGGGTGCTTCTTCTGGATGTGTTACAGATTTAGGATGATACTTTTTGGAATACATTTTGACAATATACAATACCAGGATAGCAAATAAAATTTAGATACCATGAATTATGCGGGATTTCTTGTAAGATGTAACAAATATATTATACCAAGTGCATTTTTTTCTAATTTCGAAATTCTAAATCTGATTCAACAGCTATATATAATAAAATGATATATAAACATTTTTAATGGAAAGCTAGTGTTCTATATCTAATGTATATGATACCATAATCACCAATTCGCATTGAATCGTCGTTTGCACTTTAATAAGCTGTTCTTTCATAAATAGTACCTGTTTATGCTACATGTATTAAGCTAGCAAACGATGTGTCCTAGCTTCGGAAGAGCTTGGCAATGCGTGTCTTCATCAACGATTTCAATTCCTCATAAGCTTAAAAAAAAATATCCTCTCGGAATCGGTAATGGAGAACTTAAGAAATTAATTGGCTTTTTTCACGACAACTCGCACATGTGCAATAAAACTTCATTTCAAATAACAAAACATGTATACGTGTTTACTGGTGGAACAACCATCGAATCATAGTCTGCCTGCAGGCGCGTAGCTGCCTACAAGCAGATATGCATCTGCGCAATGAAGATTTGGCAAGCATGCACAATCAAATAGGCTAATCTGAAGCATTGAATCTGTTTGGTCACAGTTAGGAGCCTAAATCATTTAACAGAGGATTTTATACGCAGTTCATAGTTAAAATGGATAGTTTCAGGATTTTCATCTAAAAGTATATGCGTCTTTGTCTTTGTGTGTATGACGGTGGCAAGGGCTTTTCAGGACTGTGCGCCATTAGAAGGCATGTCTCAGGACTGTAGGCATTGCGTAAACGCGAGCACGAGCACATTAAATTCGGGTTGTTCAAAAATTAGGAGATACCTTATAAACATAGTAACTCACTCTCTTTTTAGATTTGAACGAAAGTAACTAATTTATGTGAATATAAATAAATAAACACATAACATTTTTCGATATCGCTCCGCGATATCTTTGGTGATTTATTTAGAGGTTATGGAAAAACATTTAGCAACCGATGTATTTAGAGATTGTTCAAACGATCGGTCAATTTGCATGAAAAAGGGATGGGAGATTTGCTCTGAATAACTTGTATCATCAACTGTTCATCATATGTGATTCTTGACATATCACAACCGACATCTTGTCCCGTTAGGTGGACTTTCCTGTGTTTTTAAACGTCGTTACAGCAACGCCACTCTAGTACATGACTGACTGCCTCAAATGACAAAATAAATGTTGTTTAGCAGTATTTACATCTAACAACAGAATCCTGAAGAAGGAAATAGTATCGTCCTAAATCTGTAACACATTCAAAAGTAGCACCCCACAACTGTAACATATCCGGCTAAACTGCAACATTCTATAAAACCACGAAATATTAGATCAACAGTAATTTTTCTACCTCGTTTTATAAGTCCATGCCTGAAGAGGGTTTTAATCAATGCAAATTTGCATGAAATACGGTTGGAATATCTTTTAATCAATTTCTTTTAGATATTTTTCTATCAAAATTTCGATTTTTTTTTCATAAAACGCTTGATTGACATCAATATACTGTGTTTCGCAGGTTAAGCCATGTCTCAACAGATGTGCATATCACTGATCTAGAAAAACAATTTTTATTTTTGGAAAAAGAGATAAATCTTTACCACATCTTTGGCAAACAAAGTACCGACAGCTATTATTATCCTCCGAATGCTGTAACGTTATCCAGGAATACTGTAACAGAAGCATCCTAAATCTGTAACATGATATCCTCCACAACCGAGTCTCGTGTAACAGTTCCTACCCCGTGATAATGGGCACGCGACTAGGCGTGCGATCGAAGAAAATATAATAGAATATTCAAAATGATAAGGAGAAAGTGTAACATAGGTCTAGGAGCAACGGGACCTGAAGGACCCCCTCCCACAACTATGAGAGTTTGGGTACAGCATGTATTTTGCACCCCCCCCCCCCTCTCCCCGTCGTCCCCCAAACTTTAAATTTAAGAAAGAGATTTTTTCCTAGAATTAACAGAAAAGACCATTTGAGAGAGCATTTATATAAGAATTTGATGCAACGCAAATAGTCCAAAGATTATAGAAACGTAGGAAGTGCATATATTGCTTTAGTGTAATGTACTTTGAGAGAGAGAGAGAGAGAGAGAGAGAGAGAGAGAGAGAGAGAGAGAGAGATTTAACATAACTATGCATACCAAACCTGAACCTGAAAGAAATAGAATGCATTATAGCTGACGAAGGTTTTCATATACGCCGAAACCTAAACCGAAATAAAAAGGAAACCGAAACAAAAACATGCACGTTGGGGGCCTAAATCGGGCTGAAGATGATTAAAAAGAACATTTTTCCTTGCTCATGCAAAATGTATGTCAAATAATATATAGGCTTCTTGTCGTGCAATTCCACGGGAATTAATCTCTCTATGTTTATATATGTTATGCGTAATATGCTATCCGTTTCTTATTTTGGCGGGAAAACTGCACGTGTTTTCTATTGTGCTCCACCGGTTCATTAACATAAAGTTACATGTTGCCGTCATGGTTTCATATCAACAGAAATGATAATGATTTTATCATAGAACGTAATGTTGAATTATTCTGTAAGTTAACCAAATGAAAATGCGCGATTCTGAGTTTGAATGAATTTCGTTTCTGTACGACGGTGACTAGCTGTTTATGATAATTTTCTTTCGGAAATATTAATATTTTGATTATGCATTAAACTTCAAAAAGAACGTTAAGTTGAATCACAAAATGACTGTTAATGACGATCCTTTCACTTATTCTGGCGGACAAAAATTTAATTGCCAACTGAGCAATGTTTAATATATCCCTGTACACCTCGTACTCTCACAAGCTCATATACTCTCCGTTTTCAAGGACAAACATGTACAAGTTGTGGATCGAATTGGATACGATTAACCAATGTTGCTATAAAATATTATTTTAAAAATAACAATAAAACGTTAAATTGATACCTTTGGAAAATAGACCATGGCCCGTTCTACATTTATTTTATCACAGTAGTGACTAAAGGTTCATTCGCACATCCAGCCAATTTTCTCGGAGGGGGCCCGAACGAACCCTCACTATGACCAGGAAGGTCTAATAAGTATTGATCAGTCGTTCCAGCTATGACAAACACGTGTCTTCACACACTAAATGTTTTGATGTGTGTGAGTTGTGTGGATGTTAACCGTTTAAAGGTACAGGGTTGTTAATAAGTTTTTGTTGAACAGGTTGACTAGAAAATGAGTCGTTCAGCTAGGGGGGTTCGGGGGCATGCCCCCAGGAAAATTTTGAAATTCAGCGCTTCATTTCCTGCCTTCTGGTGCATTTTAGGAGCATTTAAGAACACCTTTTCCACTGCAATTTTAGATATAATATACCCTTTATTTTCACAGTTTTATGGGCTAACCTGTTAATTTGAGAAAAATGATAAAATTAAGTTTTCTTAAAGGTAAAATTCTTAGTTTCTTTGAGATAATTAATATAAATATGAATTACGTCGGGGTCGTATGTAGCAGCAGCCACATACACTTTGAATGCGGTTCTAATGTTGCCTTTTCAAAAAAAACATTTTCTTTCCTTCTTCTCTTCTTTCCTTTTCTTTAAAGGATTTTCCGGGGGGGGGGGGGGGGGGGGGGGGTCCGGACCCCCGACCCCCCCCCCCTCTGGATCCGCGCATGAGGAATTTACATGCAAAATATGGAGTCTTAAAGAAAATGTGTTTAAGTTATTATTTTTCTGTATGTTTTCCGAATACTCACTAGTCTAGGGCATGAATTTAAAATTTGGCGTTTCAGTGGAACATTTACTGAAACTGATATTTCTTTATTAGATCCGGGTCCTAAATATAACTTAAAAATACAGAAATATTAACAAGATTATTTAGGAAAAATCAGTATTTCTATTTCTAAACGGCCACGATGGCCTTTGTAAGTATGGACATATTTTAAGTCTCACCGGCGCAAATAATTTGAGTAGTAGACATCTAACCTTTTTATGTTAAAAATCACGCACATTTGTTTTTCTTTTTAGAAATCTCCTTGTTTATTTTTTTGGTTTTTATGTGTTTGTTTCTTTCTATTTTGTTATCTATTTATTTATTTATTATGTTGAGATGGCCTAACATAAATTCACCCAAGTATTAACTTGATACGATAACAAACACAGTCTTGTCAAATATTAACTCGGGCATTTTAGTTTTGAGTTGACACCTAGTTTATTGCGCGACGGGCGCCGCAATATTGGAAAGTCGATGTAACGTCATATAGCATTACGGTCTATGGGGAAAAAGAAAAATGCAAGATTATTTCTTTAAAATACACTTTATTGAAAAAAGGTCTAGAGATATTGATGTATGGTATATAAATATGTATTTTTGTACGACTTTACCGATACTGATAATTCAGAAACGAGGTAAAAGTAACAGGTGAAACAGACTTTACTTTAGTATACAATGTATACTAAAAATGAAATCTTATTTAACAATCGGAACGATACTTGTTTTTACGTGTATCAATCCCGTTCCATGGTTGACATCGATTTTAGACGTATTGGTAAGAGTGTTGTCCCATCGGCTTGCTAGTTTTCTCCAAACGGCCAAGAAATATTTCGTATGCCACTGTCCATCATTATAGCCTTCATTATTGAGTAATAGCCTCGCCCGGCTTCAGAAGGTCCCTTTGATAGGTTTGAAGTGTTGCTCCCGGAAGTCTTGTTGTTGAGCATTCCCTCGGTTTATTAAAGCTACAAGCAAGCATTTCTTTAACATTGTCAAAAGTTTCGTTTGTCTAAGAACTTTAATAAGGATGCCTTCTTAGAATCTCTCAATAGAATATTTATAAATTTCTTTTTTGTATGCAAATCTTGTTTCCTGATTTCTGTTTTTCATTTTTTTTTACAGTTTTTATTTCACAAAGCGTTGTCGTGTTAAGTCAGGACTGTTGAAAACTCTGTAAACCTCTAATAACTATTCGAGATATATTTACTGTAAGATTCAAACTATTATGCAATTTCCTTCATAATGTTCAAAAAATCATTCTAATAATAGACAGATCTACGATGTAAAATATGTTTTTCTTATACACAAATTATCCTTAAAGAGAATTCCTATAGTTTTTTTCCTTTCATAGAATTTTTTTAAATTCACATATATGATAGGACAATTTGTGCTGAAAACAATGAACAAATAAGAACAATAGATCACCAGGCTTGTTTTTGGAAAAATTGTTTTGAACACACCCACTGTTGCTGAAACTGTTAGCGATTTTTCAACATTTTCATAATTTTCTGCTTTTTTATAAATACCAACCAAAATATACATCAAAACAGCACAATAAGATTTTTTTTCTTTTTACAGATTTTACTATATACTTATTTGATATCATAGTCATATTTGTAATACTCTATCCTTACAATAATGGGTACAAATGAAAAACAAATTGTTTCGTATTTACTTTTGTGAACTTCTTTCAGTGAAAAATACCCATAGTGAAGAATATTTTTTTAAATTTTGAAAAATTTCTTTCATAGAAATTTTTCCAGTTATTCTTGTGTATAGATGATTGTATTGTGAGCATAAAAATGGCTAAAAATGTATTGGTCACCAGGCTTAATTTTATGTTAAGACCGCTAGAATACAACACCTGTTCGGACGAAAATGGCGCGAACTTGGCCAAATTGATTACATGTATGTCTGCTAGAAGTTAAAAAAAAGTTTTAAAACTTCTTAATTCTTTCTATAATTGAATACCAAATAATCTGAAAGGTGATATTGTCTTATCAGTACTATGTCAATTATCTTACATTATATGAACAACACTGTCTTTGTACCAAAATGCGATGTGAAAACACAACCACAAAAATATACCTGTCAGGCATGATACTTGTCAATACAACATAAACCAGTATCAACATTTGATTACTGATAAAACTTATCAAAAATGTTATTTCATTCAAGATTCCTCATATCTAAGACTGTCTGTAACATGTTTCAACAAATGTTGACTGCAATTCAGTTTTTCATAGAAAGTGTCGGCTGCGCAGAAAGATGCGCATAAAAAACTATCGGAATTCCCTTTAAATCTTAAACTTAAATTCATAAAATACATGGAATAATCTCTCTCTTTTCTTTTCGGAAGTCCGTCTTAAATGCTTATAATGCATTGAAATATTTTACTAATGAAACAATTTCCAGCTAATTAACAAGTACTACAATTCATATTGAAACATAACCGCAACTACTCTGAAGCAATCTCCAGGTTTGACTGCCAGGGTCGCATGTCTAGCGACATTATTCTCTAAGACTCAATAATAAACTTCATGTTCCATATTAATACATGCTCGCTTTCCTAGCGACATAATTCCCCTAAGACTCATAAAATAAGAAACTTCTTGTTTCATAAACGGTCGCATTTCTTGCGACATACTACTATGTCACGGCTACTAAACGCTAGCGCCACCACCAAATTGTGGTGATAAGGAAAAGAGCTATCGACATTTCCGCGGTGCAGCTATCGCCCGTTTGAAAATGTAAACACGTGAGTAAAATTTATATATTATCTTATATTTTTATTGATAGAACTTTTTTCAAAAATCGAAGAATGTAGTTCCGTGTTACAACACTTTAACTAGCGGTTGGCTATGATTTTATTAAAATAATATGCAAATTGTGGTGTCAGGAGCTATTCTCCCGAATCTGACAGTCGCACATTTTCATATCGGCCAGTATTCGAACACCATTTCGATTAATGGACACACTGTAAGAACATACCTGCGCATGCAAATAGTGTAGAAATGATAAATAACTATATAGGCACACACCATGAATAATAGAATCTCGGGTTAGAAGAAATATTCCAGGATTTTTAAAAGTGGTGGCGCTATAACTCTAGTGATGGCGCTATACAGTAGTGGTGGCGCTGTTACGGCATTCAGTAATACGAACTGCTGACGCATCCGGACCAAAACAAACACCAACATTCTCTAACTGATAATATTCCTGCAAGGAATCATGTTATTAAAGAAAGAAAAACACGATCATAGTTTATTTGTCTTTATGAAACATTCTCTATCCAAGAAAAAAAAGAGAACAAAATACTCACAGACCCTTGGGACTCTTGTAGTCAAAGTAAATTTCCTTTGTTTAAAATGTTAATGTAGAATTATTTTCTAACCTTTAAATATTCTACCTAAATACAAACGTAAGTGTACTTTAAATTCAGGTCATGAAAAATAGTAGCAATACTTTTATTTCAAACAAAGATTTGTGTAGAATTTATTTGTTATATTTAGATTCTGAAAGTTACTTGCCTTTGTATTTTTACGTCGTTTGCATGCATTGTAAATAAAAGACCATACTTTCACAATTCTTTCTAAACAGTACAGTACATTTTCAATTCCAATCGATTAAATATGATTAATCAATACAGCTTAGATGCACAATCTGAATCCATATACATGTAGATTATTTTGCGATCATGTACAGGTTACTACATGTATTTTGTTGAGTAACGTAATTTGGGTGTAGTGTGGGATAGAATGGTAACATCAATTATTGTAGAAATTTCCGCGGCTTCCAGTCAGACATTTTCATATTTTAAAATTGAATATATCAGCCACTAATCATATACAACAGCGCCACCACTACTGTATAGCGCCACCACTTGGGTGATAGCGCTACCATTTTCAAAAATAGTCGTGTTTTAACTTTTTAACTGTGTTTTTTCGTACTTCTTTGGTGTACTGGAATACGTGTTATTCAGTTCTACACGATTTGCATGCGCAGGTATGTTTTTACAGTGTGTCTTATCATCGGAATGGTGTTCGAATACTAGCGATATAAAAATATGCCACTGTCAAATTCAGGAGAAAAGCTCCTGGCACCACAATTTGCATAATATTTTAATGAAATTACAGTCAACCTCTAGTAAAAGTTTTGTTACACGGAACTACATTTCCCGATTTTCGAAAGAAGTTCTATCAGTAAAAATATAAGATCAAATATAAATTTTACTCACGTGTTTACAAGTAGAAACGGGCGATAGCTGCACCACGGAAATGACGATAGCTCTTTTCCTTATCACCACAATTTGGTGGTGGCGCTAGCGTTTAGTAGCCGTGTATGTATAAGCATTACACATGCTCTATGATGGTTTGTGACACATCATACAATCGATACATCATAATAATACGTTTAGCGTTACACACGCCTCACAGACGTTGAGTGGAAACTTTAAAAAATCTTCTTGTGTGAAACTACTGGCCTGATTCTAAAATAATTTTTACACAAATGGTCCTTGTGACCCTCTATCAAGATTGTTCAAATTATTTTGATTTGTAAAAAAACATGGCCGCCAGATGGCGTGGTCAATTTTTCCTATATGTATATAGTCGAAACTTTAAAATTCTTCTTGTGTGAAACTGCTAGCCCGATTTAAAAATAATTTTACACACATGGTTCTTGTGTGACCTTCTACCAAGATTGTTCAGATTATTCCGATTCGTCAAAAAACATGGCTGCCAGGGGGGCGTGGTCACTTTTCCCTTTATGTATACCATACTTGTTCAAATTATATTGGCTTAAGGTAAAAAATAAATGGCCACGCCCCTGTATGACATGTACTTAATTAGAAACTTTGAAACTCTTCTTCTCTTAATCAATAATAGTTAGAGCCTTGATATCAGATTTGTAATGTCTACCGTAATTGTTCAAATTATTGCCCTATGTTCAAAAGTGTGTGTGACATGTATATAATATAGGCTTACATAGAAGAAACCTAACTCTGTACTTATACAAACACACCTGACGCCTTGTACACAGGTGAGCGCTTTAGGGTCAATGGACCTCTTGTTATAATTACTCTTTCATTTATCCCGTTATTCAGCTGTCAAAACAATTAGTAATTTTGAAACATACATTGCTGGACAATGCATAAACTGGGTGAAATAATGACACCTGTCAGTTATTACACATGACTGATTTCTAGACCGGGAAGTCAAGTGTGAAAAGGAATGCAAAACTATTCTTCAAGTACATGACTTATTACCGACCGAAAAGCTAACTGAAAAGAATGCTTAAAAACTGTTTGGTATAATGGATTTTTTTTAAACCATTATACCACAAATCCCCTTAGGGTTCTGCAGATGTTAAAACACGAAAAAAACTAAAAAAACCCAACAAAAACAACATGCGTAATCCCTACATTAATAACAATTTGCCTTATGACAAAAGAAATGTTAAATTATTGTTAATAATTTAAACATTATTCTAATATGCCTTTCTTCTGTTAAAACACTCTTACGCTAGAATGACGTCACGTTAACGTGCGGTGACGTCAATGTTTTTGTTGCGACCAAGAAAGAGCGCTACTATATTTCATCTACTGTTTTAGATTAAGGGCATATTAGAATCGAAATAATTTATAGCAAAACCGTGTTTTAACACTACTTATGCACGATGGGCGGTTATACGTCGGGCGTAATAATTTCACGAGGACGCAGCCCGAGTGAAATTATTTGTACGATTCTTTTGCACACACTTTTGCTATAAATTATTTCTTAAATATTCTAATATGCTTGTCTCGGTTAAAACACGCTTACGCTAGAATGACGTCAAATTAATGTGCGGTGACGTCAATATTGTTTAAGATTAAGGGCATATTAGAATCGAAATAATTTATAGCAAAATCGTGTATTAACACTATTTATTCACTCGGGCGGTAATACGTCGTACAAATAATTTCACTCGGGCTGCGCCCTTGTGAAATTATTACGCCCGGCGTATAACCGCACATCGTGCATATATAGTGTTAAAACACTCTTTTGCTATAAATTATTTCCTAAATATTTTTCAAAACATTAAGACACCTGATCGTTTAACAATTCGATATTCATTTTTGCGGAGAAACCTTATTCAAGCTTTCTGAAAGAAGCGACCGAATGCAGATCTGGAAAGTATTATTCTACGTCAGGAAAATGCACCGGCTTATGAGCGGCATCAACACAGCTTGAGATCAGTGTCTTCGAATTCAAGTTGTTAGAGAATCCGCCCTATAATAGTCCTGATCTGGTCCCCATGGACTTCCGTACTTTTCCGGAAATCAAAGCCCAGTTACGCGGCCAACGCTTTGAGTCGACCTCTTACCTTATGCAAACCACACAGATAATTGTTTTTACTCTTGACATAGAGTGGTTCGAAATGGATCAGCAGATACCGGAAATGTGTAAATACCGGCGCGGATTATGTTGAAAAAGTGAACAGGGAACTTGTAATGTAACGTTTTGTAAACGTCATCGACGTTGTATATGCTCCGGTGTTTGTTATCGGTGATTTCTGATTCTTATACATTTATGTTTCGAAATATTAAATATTGTCCTGCTGATTTCTTTGTTTAAAATAACCAGTATTATTGAAAGTTATTGAAAATCAGACTGGTTCAACAATTCTGAGTGAGTTATGGCTCTTTGTTTATTTTTATAATTAACACTTTGAAAATCTTCTTGTCTAAAACCACTATCAAATTATTCCCTAGGGTCAAATATGGCCCCCGCCCCGGGGTCACATGGTTTATATAGACTTATATAGGGAACAAATTAGAAAATCTTCTTGTCCAAAACCACATGGCTTAGGACTTTGATATTTTGTATGTGACATCATCTAGTGGTCCTCTACTAAAGTTGTTCAAATTATTTCCCTATGGTGAAATATGGCCCCGCCCTGGGAGCAACATGGTTTACGT
This sequence comes from Mercenaria mercenaria, assembly GCF_021730395.1. Taxonomy (NCBI): domain Eukaryota; kingdom Metazoa; phylum Mollusca; class Bivalvia; order Venerida; family Veneridae; genus Mercenaria; species Mercenaria mercenaria. Next base: position 39,977,635 of record NC_069374.1, read on the forward strand.
AGACTTATACAGGGAAAAACTTTGAAAATCTTCTTGTCCAAAACCTCAGGGCCTGGTGCTTTGATATTTGGTATGTAGCATCATTTAATAGTCCTCTACCAAGTTTATTCAAATTATCCCCCCTAGGGTCAAATATGGCCCCGCGCTGGGGGTCACATGTTTAATATAGACTTATATATTAGGAAAACTTTGAAAATCTTCTTGTCTTAAATCACAGGGCCTAGGGCTTTGATATTTTGTATGTAGCATCATTATCTAGTGGTCCTCTACCAAGATTATTCAAATCAAGCCCCTAAGATGAAAAGAGGCCCCACCAAGGGGCCCCAAGTTTTACATAGACTTATATAGGAATTAAAAAAGAAAAATCTTCTTGTTTGAATGTTCAAGGGTTAGGCCTTTGATATTTGGTATGTATCATTGCCTAGTTGATCTCCAACAAGATTCCGAAATGAAATTTGACCTTGATTTTGACCTAGTGACCTGCTTTCACATTTCTCAAGCTACAACCTTCAAATTTGGACCACATGCATAGTTTTGTGTACCGAAATGAACTTTGACCTTGAGATTGACCTAGTGACCTACTTTCACATTTCTCAAGCTACAAATTTGGACCACATGCATAGTTTTGTGTACCGACATGAAATTTGATCTTGACCTAGTGACCTACTTTCACATTTCTGTAGCTTCAGCCTTCAAATTTGGACCACATGCATAGGTTTGTGTACCGAAATAAACTTTGATCTTGACATTGACCTAGTGACCTATTTTCACATTTTTGAAGGTACAGCCTTCAAATTTGGACCACATGCATAGGTTTGTGTACCGAAATAAACTTTGACCCTGACATTGACCTAGTACTTACTTTCACATTTTTGAAGGCACAGGCTTCAAATTTGGACCACATGCATAGTTTTGTGTTCATTTCTACATGTTAAATGGTCAAATAGATTTATGAAATATAAAACTGGATAAAAATAAAAAATACAGCAATAACACACATTAAGATGTTGATCAGATTCCTTACAGAGAGCACATTTTTAAGATGTCGTGATTTTGGAAAAATGTATATAAGTTAATTAGTGTTCCTCACAGGGATGTAAACTAGTAACCCTTTATGTAATAAATAGTATCAAGTAATTTGGTGCCGCACACAGTTGTACAATACAAGTTTCTAAAGCCTATTGATGTTTTTTTTTTTATAGATGTGACACCACCGCCGTCAAGTAGCCTCGTTTGTTCGTCTGTGTATCACGGGCAGTGTATAGATACATACAAGTTCCAGTGTATGGGTTTAGCTATTCCAGGGGTCTGTGGAAATACAACATCCCAACATTTCAAGTAACTATACTAATATACTGTCGTTAAAAGATAATTTTCACCCGTTGAGAGTTAATGATGCACCTCTCCACCTCTCTTCGAAGAAGGTGGGGTATATTGTTTTGCAGATATCGGTCGGTCGGTCCGTAGACCAGTCGGTTTCCGGACATTTGGGCCTAAGATCATGCAAAGTGATAAGGAGGTTGGTCATGACCAGCAGATGACCCCTATTGATTTTGAGGTCAGTTGGTCAAAGGTCAAGGTCACAGTGACCCTGAACAGTTAAACGGTTTCCGGATGATAACTCAAGAATGCTTGGACCTAGGATCATGAAAGCTGATACAAAGGTTGGTCATGACCAGCAGATAACCCCTATTGATTTTAAGGTCAGTCGATCAAATGTCAAGGTCACTGTGACCTGGAACAGTTAAATGGTTTTCTGATAATAACTTAAGAACACTTAGGCGTAGAATCAATAAAGCTGATAGGGTGGTTGAACATGACCAGCAGATGACTTCTACTGATTATGAGGTAAGTAGGTCAAAGGTCAAGGTCACAGTGATCCGGAACAGTTAAACGGTTTCTGGATGATAACTCAAGAACGCTCGGGCCTAGGATCATGAAAGTTGAGAGGGAGGCAGACAACCCCTATTGATTTTTGTAGATCAAAGGTCAAGGTCACAGTGACCCGGAACAATTAAACCGTTTCCGAACGATAACTTGAGAATGCTTGGGCCTAGGATCACGACACTTAATGTGGATGTTGATCATGACCATAGATGACCCGTATTGATTCTGAGGTCAGTAGGTCAAAGTTCAAGGTCACATTGACCCAGTACAGTAAACTCTTTTCTTTTACCAACTAACTAGAGAATGCTTTGGTCTAAGATCACATTTGGTACCGAGTTTACTTATGACTGGTAAATGACCCATAATTATTGATGTGCCCGGAACATCCAGTGCACTGTGACCAAATAATTTCTGTTCCTTGTGCAATTAGTGAATGCATCAAGGGGGCATTTCGTGTTCTACGAGCTCTTGTTTACGTTTGATTCCCTTGAAATAACTGGTGTAACAATGCTCCACAATGCACTTACTACAGTGGCAGTTACAAAATATATTTGACATAAACAGTCATTGGAAATTAGTATATTGTGCAATTACGACGGTAGGATGCGTTTATCGCCCTTCCAGATTTGTTATGCACATGAAAGATTAAAAGAAGTTCGTTTGACTAGCTAGATTTCAATTCTGAATGACATGGGGGCCGTTGTTGGTTATTCCTGACAGCTGTCATTACATAATTGTCAACATACACATGTTTTATTGCAGACGGAGGTATCTGCATGCGAGAAAATGAAATGTAAATATGAGATATTTGATTATTCAATGTATTTTCTATGTCCTGTATTACAATATACGGAATGAAGTATTGAAAATTTGTTTTTTAAAAAAGCTGATGCTATTGCATGTAAAACATATCAGAATTCAGCATTCAGAATTCAGCATTATGTACAAAGAATGAGCTTAATTCCGATATACGAATTTTTAAATGCCACGTGTACCATGCGTTACTTATAAAATTAATTAATATTATATATGTAATTTTTCTTAAGCTGTTAACCTGTTTCTGATTGGTATAAAACATTTATAACAATTTCAAGTTTATCTCAAACTGCCTTGCTTCTGATTAGTTTGACTGATTTGTTAATGATTTTTTTTAACATAAATTTTATCAAATTAATGTTGGTCCTTATTCAAAAAATTATAGCTGTTATTAAACCTGTGTCTTCGATACCAGCTTTATCAAACGAAACAACTGATCATCAACTACTCGACCCAGGATGAATATATATGGATCGGAGACCTTTGCAAACATGAGCATACGCCGCATGCATGAGCGACTAACCTTTCCTCAACCCACCTAGGTCCAAACCTTAACTCTAGTTTCAAACCGAATGTCTATAAACCTTAACCTTGTCCAAAACATCACCAAGGTTAAGCACATTATCCTTTAATTATCAGCTTACTGCGACCCGGACCAGTAGAATAAGTTGATATCAAGAAGGCCCAACAAGCATGAGCAGAAGTCGCAAGTATGGGAGCCTCATTATTACATCAAAGTCCCAGTGATAATTATGGCTTCATTATTAATTATTTTTCTCTCCGATGTGGACGGTCTGGCCAAAGTAGATCAGAAGTGTTTGTATATGGCCTAATGACGTCATTGGTATACGGATATATCTTTGTCTTTTACATAGGCCACTGTTTACTAATATTTTTATATACAATATCCGGTTAGTATACACATTTGAACCTTGTCATGTGCATCAAGGTAAGATTACCAATGATTGATGATTAAATATTATACACAACTTACACTTTGCTAAACAAATACTTCACAAATTTATATATAAACAAGCTTCGCTTTTTAAAAAAGCTAGTATGTGGCCCGTTGTCAACTTAATTTTGTGAAAATACATGTACACGGCTACTAAACGCTAGCGCCACCACCAAATTGTGGTGATAAGGAAAAGAGCTATCGACATTTCCGTGGTGCAGCTATCGCCCGTTTGAAAATGTAAACACGTGAGTAAAATTTATATATTATCTTATATTTTTATTGATAGAACTTTTTTCAAAAATCGGAGAATGTAGTTCCGTGTTACAACACTTTAACTAGCGGTTGGCTGTGATTTTATTAAAATAATATGCAAATTGTGGTGTCAGGAGCTATTCTCCCGAATCTGACAGTCGCACATTTTCATATCGGCCAGTATTCGAACACCATTTCGATTAATGGACACACTGTAAGAACATACCTGCACATGCAAATAGTGTAGAAATGATAAATAACTATATAGGCACACACCATGAATAATAGAATCTCGGGTTAGAAGAAATATTCCAGGATTTTTAAAAGTGGTGGCGCTATAACTCTAGTGATGGTGCTATACAGTAGTGGTGGCGCTGTTACGGCATTCAGTAATACGAACTGCTGACGCATCCGGACCAAAACAAACACCAACATTCTCTAACTGATAATATTCCTGCAAGGAATCATGTTATTAAAGAAAGAAAAACACGATCATAGTTTATTTGTCTTTATGAAACATTCTCTATCCAAGAAAAAAAAGAGAACAAAATACTCACAGACCCTTGGGACTCTTGTAGTCAAAGTAAATTTCCTTTGTTTAAAATGTTAATGTAGAATTATTTTCTAACCTTTAAATATTCTACCTAAATACAAACGTAAGTGTACTTTAAATTCAGGTCATGAAAAATAGTAGCAATACTTTTATTTCAAACAAAGATTTGTGTAGAATTTATTTGTTATATTTAGATTCTGAAAGTTACTTGCCTTTGTATTTTTACGTCGTTTGCATGCATTGTAAATAAAAGACCATACTTTCACAATTCTTTCTAAACAGTACAGTACATTTTCAATTCCAATCGATTAAATATGATTAATCAATACAGCTTAGATGCACAATCTGAATCCATATACATGTAGATTATTTTGCGATCATGTACAGGTTACTACATGTATTTTATTGAGTAACGTAATTTGGGTGTAGTGTGGGATAGAATGGTAACATCAATTATTGTAGAAATTTCCGCGGCTTCCAGTCAGACATTTTCATATTTTAAAATTGAATATATCAGCCACTAATCATATACAACAGCGCCACCACTACTGTATAGCGCCACCACTTGGGTGATAGCGCCACCATTTTCAAAAATAGTCGTGTTTTAACTTTTTAACTGTGTTTTTTCGTACTTCTTTGGTGTACTGGAATACGTGTTATTCAGTTCTACACGATTTGCATGCGCAGGTATGTTTTTACAGTGTGTCTTATCATCGGAATGGTGTTCGAATACTAGCGAATATAAAAATATGCCACTGTCAAATTCAGGAGAAAAGCTCCTGGCACCACAATTTGCATAATATTTTAATGAAATTACAGTCAACCTCTAGTAAAAGTTTTGTTACACGGAACTACATTCCCCGATTTTCGAAAGAAGTTCTATCAGAAAAAATATAAGATCAAATATAAATTTTACTCACGTGTTTACAAGTAGAAACGGGCGATAGCTGCACCACGGAAATGTCGACAGCTCTTTTCCTTATCACCACAATTTGGTGGTGGCGCTAGCGTTTAGTAGCCGTGATGTAGTTACTTTAACATGTTTTAAACTTTTAGAAAGTTCGTTCAAATGTAATTTTATGATATGAGGATTTGCTTAACAAGAAATATTTAACAACGCCCATCGATTACAACATCTCAGACGGAGCCTATTCTATGCTGTTAAAGGAGGAATTGGTACTATTTTTCACATCCTTGGTAAACGCGACCGGAGATTGGATCCGCGACCTTCCGCACCAGAGGCGGCCGCTCAACCATTAGACAAAATTACTTCACTGAAATTGGAATCGTGTGTAATGATAGCTCAATGGTACAGCGTTCGCCTCTGGATCGAGAGCTCCGGAGTTTGAGCCCCACCGGAGAGATAAAGCATTGCAACTGGTCCGACGCAGAGCATTTATTCTTGAGAAAGCGTCTTCATATTACAATTAAGCGCAGCTGCTGGTCAACTGCAAAGAATGTATTCCTTGGCGGGAACCTTATAATCAAAAATGTAAAAAGATATATCATAGTCTACGAGCTAGTCTAGACACTTTCAATGATGTTTTAACAGCACAATTTTTCTCCCAATATTCTCCCGAATCCAGTGTACAGGTTTTTTGGCAGTGGAAGAAAGTGGTACACTGGCGTACATATTTGCTGTGTCAATTCTTTTACACGGAGCATGGCTAGTTAAATGCACGGATCATTGTTAAATAAACAATGCTAGTAAAATACACGGAGCATGCCCAGCAGCTGATCAAGTTTTTCAACTTAAATATGTTTTACAGTCTAGGATATCGGCCTGGTCATTTAGGTAACGATGCAGGAGGTAACCATGGCTTTCCAATCAAAAAGAAATCATTGTGGCTAGAAAATAGCGAGTTACATATCTATTTTAGTTCCATAGATTTTGGAGCCCTCACAGCCATACAGTGTTGTAATGGATGGAATATACCCGCTGTAGGTAACGATGCAGAAGGTAACAAGGACTTTCCAATCGGTCGGTAAAAGGTAATCTGCCTTATAATATCCTGTATCTTGTTGTTACAGTAAATAACAAGTAGTTCCGACTTTGTCCAGTCCCATAACATCCTATGATTTCTAGCCCACCAGTATGTAGCAAGCTTACCATAGATGAGACAAGTTTAAATACGTTTCAGAAGATTTAAAGTGGAATTATGTACATTTTCCTAGTAAAAGTCTTAACAGAAATAGATGTGTGTGTAAACAGGATGAAGGAAATAATAGCTTTAAAACTATTACTGGATAAAAATCCAATATACCAAATTGTTACCAATACGAAATAAAAACTTTCGAAATAAGACTTTTCTTATTTTGACTTAGCAGTCTTTTTAAGAAAAGTCAAACTGCATGCAGGAGTTGCTTCCCTTCCACTTCAGAAATCCCTATATTTAGGTAAGGGAGATTACTGCGTAGGGGATTGAGGAAAAGAACTATTATTTTACTAGTCCGATTTCTTTATTTCTAAAGCACCAACTTCAAATACTTTTGCGGCATTGTCGTTAACTTAAATGCACAGCAACCGAAAATTGCTTTTATAAAACAGTCACCAAAACACACTATAAGTTGCATAAGGCCACTTTAATGACAAAAAATATAAGTCGTAACCGCAAAGTCGTTAACTGTTACATTTATTTTTCTCGTTTTAGATTGGCGAGTGTTGCAAAATCAGTTGTGGTACTTGTTTTGTATAAAATTGGAAAATAAACATGCACAAGTACACATATGATGTTATTATACAAAAACTTTTTACTGCTTCTACCCTTGTTCAAACATACGAATTTTCGTACTAACACATGTGGCACGCCTAAACCTATTGATGTCTGCGTAATTATTCGAAATGTGTATAGTACCTTGAATTTTTAGTAAGTTCTACTTTATTTGGATATGCTTCTTTTAATTTGGATTAAATGAATGAGATTTTTATAGGTCACAAATTATCTGTTTGGCTCAGCCAATTATAATATCTTTAAAAGAACTGTTTCTGACTTCGTAGCAATGTCCTTCGTGACCTACATCCTGGTATATATTAAGAGTTTGTCTGGCCAACTTAGATCACGTGACATACATAATGTAACAACTCAAAAGTATCTTGTGCGACCTATAGGAAATAGGAATTTACTATCAGCGCTTATTTACACACATAGCCCAATGTGAAGATGGGCAGCGGATGATAGGTTGCTTATATATGATATTTAAGTCTTGATTTTATCATTTTGAGGCATGTTATTTTGGATTTCCAGAAACTTCCTATTTAATTTGCATGTAACCCGCTCTTGCAAATAGCCCTACCGTTCAAGCCATAGACAAATATTTTATCCCCAATTATAACAAGATTATTTCGAGATTAAAACAAGAGTGCCAGAATGTCACAATATACGCCCGTCATAGCAAATTTCCTTACGCTAGCACCTGTATTTGCAAATGGAATTTTAATTCTGTGGTTGCGTAGTAATTATTGTAATTCTTTTGTTTTTCTAAATCCTCAAAAAAAACTCCTTACCAGGTAGAGATACCTTAAAATACATCTAAAATTTGAAAGTAACATCTATGTTGTACCACAGAAAAGTGGTCTTGGTTTTTCCCTACGGTCAGTTATAAAAAAGTTACAATATAAGTTACTTATAGTAACAACAAAGGAAAGTTAATCTTAAAAAAAAACAAAAAAAAACATTTCTAAGTCCACACAAAAATCCTTACCAGGTAGAGACAGGTCAAAATACACCTCAAAATTGGATGTGACATGCATGTTGTACTACGACTAGTAATGAAAAAGTTACAATATAAGCTATTTATAGTAACAACAAAGGGAAGTAATTCTAAAGAAGGGACCTGGACATGACACTCCGTCTCATGTTGGTGTACAATTGTGCCAAGTTACATCAAAATACCTCCATGCATGAAGAAGAAATGCTCCGGACAAAGTCATTCTTGCATCTGACGTTTGTCCTCTAAGTGTAACCTTGACCTTAGACGTAGGGACCTGGTTCTTGTGCATGACACTCCGTCTCATAGTGGTGAACATTCGTGCCAGGTTCTTTCAAAATCCCTCCATGCATGAAGAAGAAATGCTCCGGACAAAGTTTTCATCCTTGTTTTCTTTGACATTTAAGTGTGACCTTGACCTTTGACCTAGGGACCTGGTTCTTGTGCATGACACTCCGTCTCATGTATAACAAACATGTGCCAAGTTACATCAAAATCCCTCCATGCATGAAGAAGATATGCTCCGGACAAAGTCATTCTTGAATTTGACCTTTGACCTCTAAGTGTGACCTTGACCTTAGACCTTGGGACCTGGTTCTTGCGCATGACACTCCGTCTCATGATGGTGAACAATTGTGCCAAGTTTCATAAAAATCCCTCCATGTATGAAGAAGATATGCTCCGGACAAAGTCTGTGGACGCCGCCCGCCCGCCGACCCGCCAGGGGCGTTCCCATAGTACGTCCCATTTTTTCAAACGGGCGTATAAAAATGTATGACAACGAAAATGTTTTAATAAAGTATATTTAGATCCACTATTAATTTAGATTTAATGTTATTTGTACCATATCACAAATCATATATAAAAACAAGAAAAACTATTTACCATGAAAATTGACATTACAAAGAAATGACATCAAGAGGAGGAACACTTTGATTTGGTAAGTCACACTTGACTGAGCAACTGACTTAGAAAGCTGTTGTAATTACAAGCCGGCCAAAACTTTAACAAGAAGTTTTAAATTCACAGGGGAAATAATTTGGCCAAAATGCATGTCAGAGTTATGGGACTTGATGCTATAACCTAGTTTTATGACCCTGAAGATACAGTAAAGTTTCAATTCAATATCTGCATTTGATTTGGAGTGCAAAACTTTAACCAGGATTTTCTTATTCCGGAAGGAGGTATAATTTGCCAAAAATACATGTCAGAGTTATGGGACTTGATCCATTGAGGTTGGTAATTGACCTAGAAAAGAAAAAAATAAGTTACAGAGCTATATGCCTTTAAGTAATAGCTATATGTACTTGAATGCAAAACTGTAACCAAGATTTTCTAAGTCCAAAAGGGGGCATAATTTGGCCAAAAAGCATGTCAGAGTTATGGCTCTTGATGCTATCACCTAGTTTTATGACCCCAAAAACACATGTGTAGTTTCAATACAATATCTGAATAACTTGCATGTAAAACTTTAACCAGGATTTCCTAAGTTCAAAAGGGGGCATAATTTGGCCAAAATACATGTCAGAGTTATGGGACTTGACCCAGTGAGGTTGGCAATTGACCTAAAAAAAGAAAAAATAAGTTTCAAATCTATATGCTTTTAAATGATAGCTACATGTAATTGCATGCAAAACTTTAACCAGAATTTTCTAAGTCCAAAAGGGGGCATAATTTGGCCAAAATACATGTCAGAGTACAGGCGCTTGAAGCTCTATCAATAAATATATGCATTACCATATCCCAACCACCTAATATACTATTAGATCTATACACAGAGCTCCGAATTCGGCTATCCCTATCGGGCCTCAGTCAGAGCTCTATTCCCTTCATTCAATTTGGAGATGTGGGATGTCGGCCATATTGAACAGTCGAAAATCGATTTTTGTGCAAAATAATTGGCAATATTGCAAGAGACATTCTGTCTTCATTAAAGTGGTTGGTGCGAATCGTTTGTATGGACTTAGATAGTTGTAAATGCGGTGCTATCAGCTTTGTTTAATTGGGAACGCCAGTGTTCTGTGGTCTTTTTGGTCAGCATGCCACCGAAACAACAAAAGAATAAAGATGAAATTGAACAGATTGCGCAATCTGTGGCGGCGGTGCTTGACCCACGTTTTGATGCATTAGAAGCAATGATTGAGAGTTGTGCTAAAAATAGCGACTTGCAAAAAGTAAAGAGTAATGTTTTATCCATGTACATTTTGTATTATAAAATGGATAGTAGTGAACAGTATTCAAGAAGGGAGAACTTGAGAATTGGTAATTTCAATCCATCTGGAGATCTTATGAATTCTGTTGCTGACTTGTTGAACCATATGGTGGATCTCAATCCTTCAAACAATAAATATCGCATTGATGAAACTACTAAGGTTGCAGTCCCAGTAAGGAAAGATGGTCAATCAAGTTACACATCTCATGATGCTAGTGATGATGAATTTGACAACATACGATCTCAGTCCTTACTTGATAATCCGGTATCCCAGACTGCTTCGGCTCCAGGTGTATTCAGCAGATCAGATATAAGTGCATGTCATTCCACGAAGCCAAAGTCTAGTAAAAAGAAGCAGATTACTGTTCGATTCGTTTCAAGAGGGTCTGTTAGAACTGTCTATGAAAATAAGAAATACCTGAAATTCTCCCCTAATCCAGTGTACCAGGAGGTTTACATCACAGATGATCTCACTCCCCTGAGGCTCAAATTTAAATCTGTCGTTTCACAAATTCCCGGCGTTGAGAAAGTGTTTTTCCGTGATGGAAATGTGCAGTGCACATATAAACATTCAAATTATACTTTGTCATCTCCTGATGACAAATTTAACCAGTTGAAGGTAGACATCACAGAAGACATGATGAGGCGTTTGGGGCTGGAACGTTTCCTATAGGAATGGAAGGAGAATGAGTTGATTGAGACTGAAGAGACTGTTGTTATTTGTGATGGAGGGACTTTACAGCATTCCGCTGAAGTTGAAGCTGTTTCAGATGTTTATGACAGTTATATTTCTAGTCAAAATTTTAATTTTGCTCTTTCTGAGCACAGTTATTATTCCTCAGATAAGGAAAAAATATTGAATTTTGCTTATGTTAATGTTTGTGGGTTAATTTCAAAAATTATCAATCCAGATTTTGTTTCGTTTGTGAAAGAATATGATGTTGTTCATATTGCTGAAACGAAGTTGGATTCTTTTGACAATCCTATCATTGATGGTTATACTTATGCTGGCAAAAAGAGGTAAAAGTAAATCGGGTGGTGTGGGCATTTTCATTAAAAATGATTTGTTTAAAGACTTTCAAGTGCTCGACATGAGCAGTGAGCATTGTTTGTGGTATAAATTTAAGGACTCCAGTTGTATTTTCGCCGTTGTATATATACCTCCTGAAGGGTCTCGTTATGGCTCGTTAGATATTTTTGAAAAGATAGAAAGCAACATTTTAGACATTGTGTCTCAATATAATGATGCATCTTTCGTTTTGTTCGGAGACTTTAATGCAAAAACTGGTAAATTAACAGACTTTGTAGAATTTGATCGTTATATCGCTGAATCTAATTTTGATGATACTGCCGATTACAATCTGTCTATTAGTAATCTGTCTGATCTTGGTATCCCATTACAACGTTATTCAGAAGACTGCAATAATGTTAATAATCATGGACATAGATTACTTGATTTATGTAAGTCAACAGGTTTACTGATTGGTAATGGTAGATGTGGTAGTGATATTTATGTTGGGAAAAATACCTGTGACAATAAGAGTTTACTTGATTATGTATTATTGTCACCTTGTAATTTTCCTGTAATGAAAAGTTTTGATGTGTGGGATTTTGATCCTATTTTTTCTGATATTCATAGTTGTTCGTTGTGAAACTTCGATAAATAGTACAGTGGACGATTGTGTTTCTACTTATACTGATGAAAATGTAAATGATGCATGTGATATTCACACTAATGTTACACGGCTACTAAACGCTAGCGCCACCACCAAATTGTGGTGATAAGGAAAAGAGCTATCGACATTTCCGTGGTGCAGCTATCGCCCGTTTGAAAATGTAAACACGTGAGTAAAATTTATATTTTATCTTATATTTTTATTGATAGAACTTTTTTCAAAAATCGGAGAATGTAGTTCCGTGTTACAACACTTTAACTAGCGGTTGGCTGTGATTTTATTAAAATAATATGCAAATTGTGGTGTCAGGAGCTATTCTCCCGAATCTGACAGTCGCACATTTTCATATCGGCCAGTATTCGAAAACCATTTCGATTAATGGACACACTGTAAGAGCATACCTGCGCATGCAAATAGTGTAGAAATGATAAATAACAATATAGGCACACACCATGAATAATAGAATCTCGGGTTAGAAGAAATATTCCAGGATTTTTAAAAGTGGTGGCGCTATAACTCTAGTGATGGCGCTATACAGTAGTGGTGGCGCTGTTACGGCATTCAGTAATACGAACTGCTGACGCATCCGGACCAAAACAAACGCCAACATTCTCTAACTGATAATATTCCTGCAAGGAATCATGTTATTAAAGAAAGAAAAACACGATCATAGTTTATTTGTCTTTATGAAACATTCTCTATCCAAGAAAAAAAGAGAACAAAATACTCACAGACCCTTGGGACTCTTGTAGTCAAAGTAAATTTCCTTTGTTTAAAATGTTAATGTAGAATTATTTTCTAACCTTTAAATATTCTACCTAAATACAAACGTAAGTGTACTTTAAATTCAGGTCATGAAAAATAGTAGCAATATTTCAAACAAAGATTTGTGTAGAATTTATTTGTTATATTTAGATTCTGAAAGTTACTTGCCTTTGTATTTTTACGTCGTTTGCATGCATTGTAAATAAAAGACCATACTTTCACAATTCTTTCTAAACAGTACAGTACATTTTCAATTCCAATCGATTAAATATGATTAATCAATACAGCTTAGATGCACAATCTGAATCCATATACATGTAGATTATTTTGCGATCATGTACAGGTTACTACATGTATTTTGTTGAGTAACGTAATTTGGGTGTAGTGTGGGATAGAATGGTAACATCAATTATTGTAGAAATTTCCGCGGCTTGCAGTCAGACATTTTCATATTTTAAAATTGAATATATCAGCCACTAATCATATACAACAGCGCCACCACTACTGTATAGCGCCACCACTTGGGAGATAGCGCCACCATTTTCAAAAATAGTCGTGTTTTAACTTTTTAACTGTGTTTTTACAGTGTGTCTTATCATCGGAATGGTGTTCGAATACTAGCGAATATAAAAATATGCCACTGTCAAATTCAGGAGAAAAGCTCCTGGCACCACAATTTGCATAATATTTTAATGAAATTACAGTCAACCTCTAGTAAAAGTTTTGTTACACGGAACTACATTCCCCGATTTTCGAAAGAAGTTCTATCAGTAAAAATATAAGATCAAATATAAATTTTACTCACGTGTTTACAAGTAGAAACGGGCGATAGCTGCACCACGGAAATGTCGATAGCTCTTTTCCTTATCACCACAATTTGGTGGTGGCGCTAGCGTTTAGTAGCCGTGTGTTAGTAAGAAAGCGTTTTGGGATAGGTCTGTTAAAGAACAATTTATTGACAGCTTTGATTTAGAAATCTTATCAAATTTACAAGACGAATGTCAAAATATTTTTGAAAATAAACTATATAGTGATAGTTGTATTAATAGTATAACAGAAAAGATTTCGGAGATGATTTATTCAGCTGCTGATAAATGTAATCTTGTTAAAGATGTTAAACCTATAAAAAAAACTACTGGTACAAACACGTCTAAAAAGAATCAGCGGTGGTTTGATTCTGACTGTAGTGTTGCTAGAAGCAAATATTTACGTTGTAAGAATTACTATAGACGTAGTAAGACTGATATTTATTTTGCCAATATGGTTGCTAGTAGTAAAAGTTATAAGAAACTTTTGAATAAGAAATATAGATTGTTTAAAGATAGTGTTAATAAGGAACTTATAAATCTTCGCTCTTCTGATCCTAAAGCTTTTTGGGGTTTGCTTAATAAATATTGTAATGAACGCAAAAATACATATCGAAGATTTCTAAAGAGGTTTTTTACAAACATTTTGTGGCGTTGAATCAATCTACTTCTGGTGAAGATTCTGATAATTTACAGGATATTAATATTGAAAATATTACTTGTGATAATGAAGTGTTGAATAAGTATTTCAATGTTGAAGAAATACGTAGTGTAGTTAGAAAACTGAAAAACAATAAAAGCCCATCAGTTTTTGATAATATTTTAAATGAATATTTGAAATATGCAAATAGTGAATCTTTTTTACCTTTATTGTGTCAGCTATTCAATATGATATTGGATTATGGTATTTTTCCAGATGTGTGGAGCTGTGGTATTATTTTGCCAATTTAGAAAAACAAAGGTGATACCTCCGTTCCTAACAACTACAGAGGCATTACTATTCTTAGTTGTCTGGGTAAATTGTTCACCAATGTGTTAAACACAAGACTTAATAATTTTCTTGAAAGTCATAACTTACTAAATGAAGAACAGGCTGGTTTTCGTAAACAGTATAGTACAATTGATCATATTTTTTCGTTAAAACTTCTGGTTGATTTTTATTTGAGTTCAAATAAGAAATTGTTTTGTGCCTTTGTTGATTATAAAAAGGCTTTTGACTCTGTTAATCGAGTGCATCTCTGGCAAAAGTTGTAAATGCATAATATTGATGGTAAATGTTTGAAAATAATTTATAATATGTATAGTAAAGCTAAATCCTGTGTTAATGTTAATAATGACTTGTCAAGTTTTTTCATTAGTCATACTGGCGTCCGTCAAGGTGAAAATTTGTCACCTGTGTTATTTTCAATATTTTTGAATGATCTAACTCAGTTCATGTCTGCAAAATATGAAGGCTTAGTTAAATGGACGCATACTTTGAAATTAGAAAAAAGTGGGTGGGGTATGATAAAATTTACCTGCAAAAAAGTACAAGGTTTTGGTACATGAAATGGATACTGTTTCAACTGTTATAAGTACACAAAGGATTGCTCACTAAAATAAAAATGAGAAAACTGAAACAAGAAAGTTATTGTTGAATTACATAAGACTTATTGTGTACATTCAAAGTCAACAATTAAGACTTTTTGGTGCGAAAATAATAGTGCTTCACCTTGTCCAAACATTTATCAATGTCCTACAGATTCTAATTTAAAGAAAGAATGTGAAATATGGTCACTGTCTTGCTTTTCATTTCGCATATGTAAGCTAAAACACATTATTTAGTTTGTTTACAAAGTAGTAATGTGTATATGTGCAAAAGTAACATTCTAATCTTGTTCACAAAAGTTACTAATACACAGCAGGCATGTCAATGATCAAAACTGGACGAATATACAGTTATCCTCACTTTAATGTCATTTATAATTTGTCCTTGAATTCTCCACCATACTTTTCATAACTCTGTTTGCACGAGTTGCACGAGAATGCTGTCGTTCACGTAGAAAAATGGGGTCAAATAAGTTGTAAATGCAATATCATCTAAACGTAATTAATGAATTATGCAGTTCAAGATAAACTTTATCTCATAACGTAACGAACATGTATAATGTTGTAACAACAACTTTACTTACACTGATTTAAGTAGCAGTCGGTTTATAAGTGACTTTATTGATTCATTTTGTGTTTTGTTATTGTTGTCAAAAAGTATAACGGAAGTGCCTCACAACTGAAGCGGAAACCAGTTTGATGCGCAAAGTAGTCCAAAGTAAGTAATATTTTTTGACAGATGTCCACAGAAATTAATAATTTTCTAATATTAAAGACGAATATCTGAATAGGATTCATTATTTGATAAGAAATTATAATCATCGACATGTTGTTTTTTTTTTTAAATCGTACACGTGCTGACATCTAAGCTGTCTCCCGTTGTTTATTAGAGTTACCTTTCGTCCGGCGCAGTAATACATTTGCAGTGAATCGCCGAGAAGTCGTGGGAAAATTAAAAACCATGTAAATAAACTAAAATTAACCACCTTTTCAAGATGAATTTCAAGTGATCGCCATTATGCATTTAACCCGCCTGACCTGTGTAGCATCTTAGATATCTGTTCTAAGGTATTCATTGTGTAGAATGTCATGTTATGCCCTTGCAATGCTAATCCCACTCTGATTTTTTTGTTTACATTTTTATTAATGAGAAATATGGCGTCCATCCCGAGCTGAAATGACGTGGCGTTAAATTGTTACATGTTTAAGCAAACCTGTTGTGTTAGAAAGAAAATCTCATCCCTTCAACATTATTTGGAACACTGTTATTGTAAAAAACCTGTTTTTTCCTTATACAAAAGCTTAATATTTTGTGTTGAATGTACTTTCACAAAGACCTCTGTTTTCCTATTACATTCATAGTACCACATCCTTATCCACAAAATACTGAATATTACAAGTGTCCATCAGTATTATATCAGTTTAGGAATATGTTTTTTATTTTCCCACCATCGATTTCTTGAATATGCACCCCTTCTGCATTTCTGTATGAACTGTGAATGTAGCAATATGCGTCCCCTTAAAATGTCTAAAGCAACTTTTGAAAGTCTCAGTGATGACACTGTTGATGTGTATTTAAGGCTATTTTTGTTATTGTACGCAGATGACACTGTTTTATTTGCAGAAAGTCAGGCGGATTTGCAGAAAGCTTTAGATGCTATGTTTGAATATTGTGAGATATGGGATTTACATGTTAATGATGCTAAAACTAAAATAGTTATATTTCGTAAAGCTAAACGTAACAAAAGGGCATTCAGTTTCATGTATAACGGTAAACAGCTAGAAATTGTTGATGATTTTTCATATTTGGGCATTCTTTTTAATTATAATGTTACTGTGAAATGCTTTTCTTTCCATTGTCCTAAATAAAGAACTCGATCTCCAGTCTATTTGCGCTTTCATGAAGGTTTAATATTACAAATCAGAGCAAGTGAAATTTGACTATGGACAAGTGGATTTTAAGTGTCCGTGGACAAGTGAAAAATGTAAGGATACCCACATCCCTGTCCCGTCAGTCCATGCATCACTCCCCCACCCCACCACACCACACACACACACACACACACACACACACACACACACTTTTCTTCCCTATTTACCGTCTGAAAAATATCATATTTAATAATTAATCATAAATCTAACCCCATTTAAACAATATCAAAAATATTCCATTAGCACCTCTATAAAAATCTCTTACACTATACGTTATACAAGATTTGAAACAAACACAATTCTTCTGAAACAGTGTGTGTGTGCGTGTGCGTGTGTGTGTGCGTGTGCGTGTGCGTGTGCGTGTGTGTGTGAGGGAGAGAGGGTTGGGGACTACAGAACTTCGAACATCGGTGGTATTAAATAATTTCTTATGTAAATATAATAATTTTGACTTTTATACTGAGTTATTTTTTAGGGTTTATCCAGATTTTTCCAAACATTGCTATTTGCATAATATTAAAATTATGAAAAAATATTTGACTGTAGTGGGCATACATATAACATCTTAAAATTAACGATAAAGTTTGAAGACAATACCGCTTATAAAGTAATGTTTACAATAGACCTTTATCACGGACACGGACATGGCAATGTAAGTGTAAACTTACTCTGTACAGCGGTCAAATTTGAGGGGTTTTCTCAAACATATTATTGTAATCATGGTAACTTTTTGTACTTCGAGTGTATCGAGAATATGTATAATTATAATTACAGCGCATTGTCTTTTAAATTGTGTAGAGGTAAAGTTTAATCCTGTAAAGTTGCATGCTGTACATACTTACAAAAACAGTGATTTTTGACGTATTTGTAACTGTTTGGAAAAGGATGGGGTGCTCTAAAACAACTAAAAGATACACAGGGAATTAAAAAAGAAAAGAATATGTCGGAATAGAAATTACAAAGATAACTGACGGTCGGTGTAGGAGTGTAACTAGGTGGTTTAAGGATCTGGGTGTTTGGGACAATACTTAAAAATTAGAACAACATAAAACTTATTTGTTTGTTGTCTCATGATTTGGTAGTCAGGGTGTAAGAGTCAGAGGGATGGAGGAAAATAGATACTTAGAAACAATATCAGCTATAACACGGCCTGTAAACACTGGATCCACATACTTTTGTTGGCTAGTAAAGTAAGTGGAGGAAAGGGTTAATGATACTTCCGAGGAGGCTCTAAGTAGCAAAACAAAAAGACTACTTTCTTTAACAATTTGGAACCTTATTTCAGTTAGACGTGCAATATAGTTCTAATCACAAATGACTGTAACTGACATTTATGAAGATCGATTATCAGAGATTACCTGTTTTATGTCAGCGCTTTCGAGAGTTATGATACAGAGCCTGTTCAAAACGAAAGTTAAGTTTTGCAATATATTCCGCTCCGGTTGGTAAAACATTAGTATTTCACAGAAATAGTACCTATTTATTTGAGAAGCTTATTTTATTATAAAATAAATAATGTAGTTGACTGTTTGTTCTTACTTGCCTATTTGCACTTTTGAGATACGAGATGAAGCCATCACCAGTTGTACAGGCGTAAAGAGTTGGAGCATATGAGAAATTTATCCTTTAATAAGATCAGTCTTTAAGAAATGTTGCTTTTTTATTATAGTGATTGTAGTAAGAAGGCACTGAGAAGGTTGACTTAAACATTGAACCAACACTATTACAAAATATGAGGTTTAATGATTATAGAGGCAGTTACTAGAAAAATTTAGAAGGTGGCCAACTTTGACCCGAGAGCAAAGAGCACAGACGTCGGTGTGAGTACATATTATAGAAATCCTTATTCGCTTAAATTGATTGAGCTTAATTACAGTAAATGACAACGAGATGTTATGACAAAACTTTGTTTATAGGTAGCTTTCTAATATAGAAAGGCTTGGATATAAATGGGGTAGCTGCTTGTTTGTTACTGAAAATAGAAAAATGGTTTTCGGTCAAGAGTTTAGAATGACATATTATCACCAAACATGAGAAATAACATAGCTAAAAAAACACCAGCTTGCAATTGCATTTGAGATGTTTGGATCAAAGTCGCTGTATCTAAATTAATAGATAATGTTCTGCCATAAACTATTCTTATTTGAGTGAAAAGACCTAGCAGTGGTCTATTTGAGTTGAGGTCAGAATTGTTTTACCTATACAAAAAACAGTTACCATCCAATGAATTTAGATCAAAATGTAATTTACTGCCACTACGATGAAATTTGCTATAATCGCGTTGCTTGCCGATAGACTGTCAAAATAATTCTCAAAAATTTCAAAAGTAAAAATATGGTATTTAATCAAATGGCAGACAATAAATAAAATTACAGGTATGTGACGTTTGATTAAACTGAACATGGTATTTTTTTCATCTGATGTATATGTAGATATAGAGTGTTCGTCTGTGTTCTCCTTGAGGAGAAGAGAAGATTTATTCGCAGGAGAGGACAGCACTGCCAAGAATTATAAAGACATGTTGTGCCTTGATAATTATAGTTACGCGAAAACCTTTATTATATTAATATCTTAAAAAAAAACGAAATCCTGTGGTTACAATTTTTGTGTTTTGAGAAAATCCCCAGATATTGACCATAGTACATAGTACGATTACATTGTCCGTGTCCGTTATAAAGGTCTAATAATCAGACCATGTACATGTCAACTCATTCATTTCTATAGAATACTAGTCAGTTAGGTGTTTATTCGTCACACAATTTCGTGTAAGTTAGGTTTTTATCCATTCCTCATGTAAACTGAGTTCAGTTTTTATCAAATCAAAGTTAGGTTTTTTTTTCCCTTTTCTCGCTGTCAGTACATTTGAACATGTATTGTGTCAACATGTAGTGGGTTAACAACATAGTGTAAAGGGGCCTATAAAGCAGTATATCTTTGCTTTCAAACAACAAAATAGTCGAGGCATCAAAAGCATAGAAGTATTTTTAAAGATTTTTTGTAAAAGTTTTCATTGAAAAAGTTGCCTTGTTCGTCGTTTTTCCACCTGAATACACAAAGGTTGATATATTTAACATGATACATTTTGAAATAAATATACACTTGATCAATGGAGATAGATATAACAACAGAAACATTCCTTTATACATCGTAATTACACAGAAAACAAAGTTGTGTCGGCTTTACATCCGCCATGTTGGCACTGAGTTAGGGTCGCTGAACAGAGTTACGATTATCCGGGTACATGGCGTGTTTCAATCCATGCAATATTTTCAGAATAGTTTTCCAAGTTATAAAAAGAAATTAACAGAAAAACAGCACATGTCAGTTACATATCGGCCATATTGGAATGCCCATGTGACGTCACACCAAGTTATTTGTCACATCACGTGACTTTCATTGAGGAAATGTAAACAAGGCAGACGTAAATTTTATCCTGAAAAATTATTTTTTATTATAAAGAGTCTTCGATGAATCTTTTGAGGATGGGGAAAAATATGTTTTATTTGATTCAAATTGAAATTATGCTAATAATTCATGTTTTCTCTGCATAATTCATCTTCTTCCAAGAAAAAATTCAAAATGAAAGTAAAAAGTTTTCCCACAGTTTGCACATGTGCGGTGATAGATCTCGCGAGATATAAGTCAAAACTAAACATGGCGACGGGCCAAGGGAAGGAACGGCTCACGGGCTTCCGACGATAATTCCTCCAATTTTACAATCCACAAACAGATTTCATTTTAACTTTCTGTCTCCTCGACGTCATCATATGTCCAGACTGACTTCGAGATGTACGACGATGAAATTCAGGCACCAATCGCACCATGCTCTTGAAACGATGATTCATTGAATTCAACATCATTTCCAAAAGCATGGTTCAAAGATAACCTGTAATTTAGTATCCTAATTGAATTATTTCCAGTTCCTTTAGCAATCTTTTTTTTTTCCAGCAGTTTTAATAAATGAATAAAATATGGTTATTCTCTATGTTCGCGTCCTTGTTGTTACTGTTTCTTCTCCGAAACAGATGAAGTATTAAACAAATGACGTAAGAAGGCCGAGAGCTTTATGCAAATTTACATGAGGCGCATTCGGGTATCTTTAAATAACGAAAGTTTAACGTGAATTATACGGTAGAAGGCTACAGTATACTGAATTTCTTCAATTGCCAGGGCTCTTTCTCCGGACATAGACATGTTACGTAATTGTCTAGAAATATAACGAAGGTTTTATAACTCACTTTTTAATAGAGAAGGCGAGTTCAGTTTTGAAGAGGCAGTAAGAAATTGTGTTTTAAATATAGTTATCATGCCTTAACTTAATTTTCGACTCGTAACATTACACATAATTATGCGCATTTGTATTGTTAGAAGAGTATAATAAATTATGAGTCAATAAGGTTTAAGTAATTAAAATATGATAATTTTGGGACAAGTAATTTATTTATTTATTTGGGTTTTACGGCGCACCAACACGGTATAGAAACCAAAATATGGCGCCAAACAGGACTACAAATTTTGGTTTCACATCTCATTTACATCAAAATAAAAACATGAGGTATGGAATCAAAATGTGCATACCTGCTGGAATCACAGAGTTACGGCAAAACCAAGTGTTAAGACCGTATTAGTCGCCTCTTACGATCATGCAAGGGTAAGGCAGTGGTTCCAATTCTTTTCATACATAGATCGTCCTAGAACCACATGGAACAAGTAAACATCGATGTATAATTTCTTGTAGATCTAAATGTTTAAAATTCGGACGTAGAATAAATGTTTTGGTTATTAAGAATGAAACAATTAAGAAATAAATTACTGTACGGCTGAACTTATTTCCATGTTGAACAGAAGTCACTTAAGTCAGTGATAGTAACAATCCCCATCCCCCACCCCACGCCCGGGCGACCACTTTCCCGCAACTGCGTCTTCGAGGCAAGGAACCTTGCACTGTCTATTTCGACATTTCGAGACATGTAGAATAAAATACACTGCCGACATACCGGCCCGCACCTTGGATTAGCACACAGGCGGCGTATTTCAATAATCAAAAGGGCTTGTCCACTTTGCAACAGCAAGTTGTAAGAAGTTACCATTATAGTAGGCCCTATTCACGTTTCTTCGAGTGAAATTTCTAACGATGGGAAGATCACAGCCAAGTGTCCTAGATAAACAGTCGAGGGAGTAAGACTTCCCTGGCACCACTGTATATTTTAAAAAAAATACGACCAAATATGCTTTCTTTTTCTCTGTTGAACATGAAACTCCATTTGTCGGCCAATTCCAGACCCGGGTCTAGAAATATTTGACTCTGTGTGTGTGGGGGGGGGGGGGGGGGGGGTCTAGAACTAAGACGTCACCGTCGAGGCGCATAGCGCTGAGAGCCGGTAGGTATTGAAGGGGGCCTCTGCCCATATAAGGGTTGGGGGGGATCGGGTTAAGAGGTCTCTCCCCTGGAAATTTTTTAAATAAAGGTATGAAACGGTGGCCTCTGGTGCGTTTACTGGTGGGGCACTACCCTCATTATAGAAGGGTCAGGGGGGCTCTTTCCCTGAAAAGTTTTGAAATAAGGCATGAAATGGTGGTCTCTGGTGCATTTCGAGGTAATGGAGAGATTACTCCCTTCTTGATGGTGGGGGGGGGGGGGGGGGGGGTCAGGGAAATCCCACCCTGGAAAATATTGAAATACAAGTATGAAATGTTGGCCTCTTGAGAGAAAATAGTTTTTCCTTTGCCAAAAATAGTAGGGTGCATCTTTGATTAGTATGGGTCACTTCTCAGTCAACTGTGGGGTGCACGAGCCACCTTGGCCCGGCCCTGGAGCCGGGCCTAAAGTCCGAATCTGACTGTCATTAAGACAAGTAAATGGTGAAACAAATTTTATGTTTTTTATATATAAGTACTATACGCGCATGGGTAGGGGTGAGTTATGTCAATTTCTATATTTACTTTATAAATGATTTATATAATATTTATCGATCTGAAAGGGTCGGTGGTTAGAGCGCTTGTTACTGCCCTTATCGCGCACAATGCTTGTTCCTGTCCTTATCGCGCACAGCGCTTGCTCCTGCCCTTACCATGATACTCAAAATCCTGATGGAAAACAACTTGATGTAAGCACCTTCGTAACGGGAGCACTGGTCTAGAGGTTAAGGTGTCGGTTCGTAGGTTCAAGTCCCACTGAGGTCACGACCACATCTTCTCATATAACAATAGTAGACTTGCTTTTTCAGGAATCAAACAAACTTGAAGCTTTTATAAATCACAATCGAGCTAAAATAAATTTGTATTAACTAACACCTTAGTATATTATGAAAAAATCCATTACATGCTTCCCTCAGTTGTTTACAAATACGATACTGGTAAGATGCGTATCTTAAACAATAAACCCGTTTAGTGCCTCATTTTCTTTATGCGCATATGACCTTGGCATTTTGATTTATGGTCAATCAAGAATCAAGAGCAGTCACTTAAAATTACCATACCCGGATAGTAACACAACAGATTAAAAAAAAAACATTCATCACTATTTTCTGATTATTTTCTGAAAATAAAGTAATGGTGTTCTGCAACAGAAACCCGTGGGAAACCACACGTTTGACCCCAGTAATTTGCATATCTATGACGTCATTACAATGTGGAGAAATTCGTAAAATGGCGGCCGCTGTTAGAAAACATGACAGAATCACAGCGGTGAGGAAAACGTTTTTCTTGCAAATTAGAAGCATCTACACTGATTCAAATGGTATTCATTATAAAAAAGGATAATTTATGTTTATTTTTTCTATACTTTATTTTCGAAATCTTTGCGTGGAGTTTCATAGCACATTCTCAATTTTCCTTCTTATATTGACATTTTTTGACAAGAGTGGCCTATGACGTTAAACGGCATGCGATCAGTATGGGGCGCCGTTTTACTATTTTATAGGCATTTTTTGATATCAAAAATTCGATTTCTTGGTATCAAGAATTCCATTCCTTGATACCAGAAAATCATTTCTTGATATAAAAAAATCAGTCATATTTCTTGATATCAGAAAATCGATTTCTTGATATCAAGAATTCATTTTCTGATATCAAGAAATCGATTTTCTGATATCAAAAATTCGATTCTTTGATATCAGGAATTCATTTTCTGATATCAAGAAATGCTGTCCATTTTCTGATATCAAAAAATAGAATTTTTGATATCAGGAAATGAATTTTTGATATAAAAAAATTGTGTTATTTCTTGATATCAAGAAATCAAATTCTTGATATCAATAAATGATTTTCTGATATAAAAAAATATACTTCTTGATATCAAGAAATCAATTTTTTGATATCAAAAAATCAAGCCTATTTTTGATATAAAAAATTCGCACTTCCCGATCTAAATATAGATGGATTGAACAGGATCATATAGAATTGTATAATCCCCGCTATGAAACGCCTAGACTGTCTTGACATGATGATTATTACTTCATCATGTGCATTTCCCAATATATTCGGTACAAATTATAATATTTCTTGTAGATAAAACAGTTTGTTATGTACATTTACTAGTTTGTCCGGTACATTCCTTAGTTTGTGTTGTGCATTCACCAGTTTGTGCTGTACAATTGATAGTTCGTCATGTGCATTTTCCAATATATTCGGTACAAATTATAATTTGTCTTGTAGATTAAACAATTTGTTGTGTACATTTACTAGTTTGTCCGAAAAGTTTCTTAGTTTGTGTTGTGCATTCACTAGTTTGTGCTGTCCAACAGTTCGTCATGTGCTTTTCTTAATATGTTCGGTACTAATCATAATTTGTTGTGTAGATAAAACAGTTTGTTATGTACATTAACTAGTTTGTCCGGTACATTTCTTAGTTTTTGTTGTGCATTTACTAGTTTGTACTGTCCAATTAATATTTCGTTATGTGCTTTTCCCAATATTTTCGGTACAAATCATAACTTGTCTTGTAGATAAAGCAGTTTGTTATGTTTTAATAAACAGATATGTATTAATTATCTTTTCAAAAGTTTCCGAAAAAATGATAATTGCCGAAAAGAACTTATTTAACATAAGTAGTATATTTGTTGTATGTATGAGAATCCACTTGTAAAGACAAAAATTGTAAGGGTACTCGTTGTGTAATTTAATATGAAATCGGATATTTTTAAGCAATCAATTGGACAGCACAAACTGGCGAATGCCAGGGTTCCCACGCTTCCTGGAAAACTGGAAAAGTCCTTGAATTTTTCATTTCATTTTCAAGGCCTTGAAAGTACTTGAATTTTAAAGAAAGAGCAAAAAACCTGGAAAAAGTTCGGAATTTAGTTCTTTCTGTATGCTCGCAATATTGCCAGTGTACATAAAAAATATTTAAATACAGAAACACCGGCATTGCTATCCCTTTTCTTGAAAAATTTGCGTCTTTAAGATTCTTTTCACTTCAGTTGAGATGTTAGTGGTGTTACACCTACTTAGTCTATACGGAGTTGTCTTTCTTTGTAAAGCGTCTGGTGATTAAGATCACAGGAGCCTGAAATTCTATGCAAAAATCACGAAAAGTCTGTATATGAAAAAAGACCCCACTTTTATATAATAAAAAAACTACAGGAATGAAACACATTCACTCCCCACCCACCACGAGAAAACAAGAAAATTTCAAAGTAAGCAGTGCGAGTGTTCTCGGGTGGCGTAATTATCTAAAGGCAACTAAAATATATGCGTGACTGTGCTTACTGGTCGCTTCACCGTATTAACTAACACGAAATCAACGATTTCAACAACATTTCGTTCATCGTCCAAACCATTGCGTGACGTCACACCTTCATGTATATTTCTGCGCCAGAGAGAATACAAAATAATTTCAAGAACCAGGTAAAAAATATCTGTATATGTCATGTTTTATTATTAATATATTAATATTTCTTTCAATAAATATTACATCTTTGAATTTCTTTAACCATTAAATAATAAAAGAATTAGGCATATCATGTTGGAAAAAACCCATTATGGGAACTAACTCTAGCATTGACAAAAGAGGGGAAGTAACTCAACCATTGACGGAAGCAGCGCATAACAGAAAAAAGAATATCATGGCTGCTCAGCTACGCTTGGTGATACGGAATGAGTTTTCTGATATCAAATATTAATTGTGTTGTAAATGACAAATGACATTGTTTACACGATGCTGTTCTGTTCTGTTCTAAATTGTGTACGGATCGGGCCGGATATTGGCATTTACACAAAAGCATTGTAACGAAAATATAGTAGTACATAAGTGTCACTGATCCCTATAATATGACAACAAAAGTTACTTCCCTTTTATTTACTTACCTGCAGAAAACGTTTGCAGAACGATATAAATAAGCAACAAGAATACTCGTTAAAAGTAAGTATTTTAGATATTTTATCACACAAATATTGTCAATATGATCTTAAAAAGTACGATAACTTACCTGTCACAATGATATCTATTGGTTATTGTTAGTTTGACGCATTTAATGGATTGGTTCCTTGTGATCAATACGATATCTATGATTTTGTCATTGAGACCGGTTAACAGAATATTAGCCAATCAAAAGCAAGCACGTAGATGGCGCTACTGTTAGCATGTAGGTTTAAATAGGCGGATCTAAGCAGTGGTTGTCAGAATTTATTTGAAGCTCTTGCAGTGCAGATCGGTAAGAAGATAAGCTGAATTAATATCTGGGACTTTGGATAAATAACTACCTTTCCTGACTCGTGTTTCTATAGTGTATATCGCTACAGAAAGAGTAACAGGAAAAATAGAAAGACCGTGTCGCAGATTAATATACAGGCTATAGGACAGATGCCCAGGTCTACGGACGTAGGCTATTGACATTTAATGAATATAAGGAATATAGGATAGTAGATCAAGGATACAGATACTCAAACCAATCAGTATAGATAATATAGGATAAAGACCTATGCCATAGACTTTATAATTCGTTGTTTTATGCCTCTTGATTCATAGTAATTTATATCCTTTTAATCATTGAAGAAATTAATTGTCTCAAATCATTAGGGTTTGGAAACCCATGCAAAATTAGTATATGCGTTTTAAGATAAATACTGTAGGCCACAGACAAATTGATATACCATAAATTTGACTGATTTGTTACATATATTTAATATTTCTTGAATAATTGTTTTAACAAAATCAAGATAGCAAAGAAGCTAGAGGAAAATTTATATATATTAGAAGGAGTCTGCTCGATACACGTTACAAATTTGGTGGCAGCGGTGGGATAAGATAGATAAAATCACCATTATCTTCGACTCGCAACTCTATATATACAATGGCTGAAGGTGTGACCCAAACCTATGACGATGAGTTATTATTGTTGCATGAGCAATTTAGAGAATTGCAGCGCCAGAATGAAGCTCTTAAATTGCAGAACGAAATACCATCGTTAGAAAGAGAGATAGACTCTATGCAGATGTCATTTCAACACCAGCTTCAAGGATTGAAAGCCAATGAGGAAGATCAAGCACCTCTATCCTCAACACCTAAAATTATGAAGAGAAAATTGGCAACATCACTTGATGAGAGACGACGTAAGTTTCTTCCGCCAACACCTGTATATAATGCAGGTTTGAAAGATGTTAAAACAGAGATATTCAAAACATCGCCATTGAATTTCAATACAAATATGAGTCCCCGAGACAAATTCGTTACATTTCGAGATAGAAAGCCTAAGCAAACGTCTGAGCAAAATACGACTACAACGAGTAATATAACTACAGAAAATCAATGCCAGACAGAAAATATGAATGGTGAATATGGCTCAACATCAAAAAGAACTGTCATGATGAAGCCAGCTACATATGATGAAACTAATTCTTGGATAGATTATAAAGCACATTTTGAGGCATGTTCGGAGATAAACAAATGGACAGAAAAAGAAAAAGGACTTTATTTATCAGTTTCGCTTAGAGGACAAGCGCAGGGCGTTTTTGGCAACTTAACAAACAAAACACCAAATTATGAAGAGCTGGTTTCCGCCCTACAAGAAAGATTTTCGCCACCCAATCAAACTGAGTTATATAGAGCTCAGTTACGAGAACGTAGGCAAAAAGCTACAGAAAAGTTATCAGAAATGGGACAAGACATAAGGAGATTAACAAATTTAGCATACCCGTCAGCGCCGTCGGATGTAAGGGAAACTCTAGCTAAAGAACAATTTATAGATTCGCTAATAAGCTCCGATATGAGACTCAGAATTAAACAAGCTCGTCGAACTAGCTTAAACGATGCTGTAAGACACGCCGTTGAGTTAGAGGCTTTTAACAAAGCAGAAAGGAAGACATTAGATGGACAGGGATACTTGCGATCATTCAAACATACAGATGATAGTCAGTCCAAATTAAAACAAGATGTAGGGAGATTACAAAAGGCAATGTTTCAGATAGAGAAATCATTACGGGAAGGTAAGATGAAAACCGCTTATAACAGAAACGATTTTAATAGAACAGGTCCTCGAAGTAGAGAAGGACATGAACAAGGTCGAACCTTTAGAAATTCAAGTCGTGAAGTAGGTTATGCCAGATATAAAAATAATTATTACACAGAAAGAAAAACTGAGAAAACATGTTACGAATGCGGTGAATATGTACATATGAAATTCAATTGTCCCAAGCGACAAACTCAAAACCCTGTTTCTTCTGTCAAACATAATTTAAGGTCTTCAGCTAAAGTAGGCTCCGGGATATATGTAAATGCCAATTTTAATGGTTTCACGGCTTCTTGTTTAGTCGACACAGGTGCCACATTAACTGCGATTTCTGGTAAATTAATGGACCCTATAAGTGCTCCAACAAACTTAGATTCATTTGATTCTGATATTGTAACAGCCTCTGGGGCACCACTTAATATAAGAGGACGAACACGTGTAACTATTGAAATTGAAGGAATAGAAACTTTAATAGGAGTTGTAGTTTCGGACATAGACGTGGATGCAATAATAGGATTAGACTTCCTGAAATCAACAAATGCTTCTATCAGTATTGCAGACAATACAATGACACTGAATGGGAAAATTTGCCGTCTAAATAGTACAGGTCAAATGGGTTGTTATAGAATTGTAGTTTCTGAAAGGTCCGTTATTCCGGCTTATGCAGAAAAGATAATTGATGGCAAAATTGGAGATACCCATAGTCCAAATAAGGGCTTATATTTGATAGAATAAATTGATCGCCCTATCATGGAAGACAAAGGTCTTGTTGCACGAACTTTAGTAACGGCAGAAAACAAAATATCAGTTAGAATAATAAACCTCTCTGAAGATTCTCAGACACTATTTCCCGGTACTCACATAGCTTCAATGAGCCCTGTAACAAACGTCAGGTCTTCAGTAAAGCCGACTATAAACAAGAGCACCGCCTTGCGGGTGCTGACGCTCATCTGATTTTTTTTGTGTAATAGAAATATTGTCCTACCCATGATTTTCTAAGTCTAAAAAGGGCCATCATTCTTGCAAAAAGCAGGATAGAGTTATGTTTCTTGATGTTCAGTGTCCACTTATGATGGTGAAAAACTGTTGCAAGTTTTAAAGCAATAGCTTTGATAGTTTATGAGAAAAGTTGACTTAAACATAATACTCAACCAAGAAAATGATTTTCTAAGTCCAAAAGGGGCAATAATTATTGCAAAAAGCAGGATGGAGTTATGTTGCTTGCTGTACAGGGTCAGCTTATGATGGTCAACAAGTGTTGCAAGTTTCAAAGCAATAGCTTTGATAGTTTAAGAGAAAAGTTGACCTAAACATAAAACTTAACCAAGAAATCTGATATTTTCTAAGTCCAAAAGGGGCCATAAATCTTGCAAAAAGCAGGATGGAGTTATGTTTCTTGCTGTACAGGGTCAACTTATGATGGTGAACAAGTGTTGCAAGTTTCAAAGCAATAGCTTTGATAGTTTAGGATAAAAGCTGACCTAAACATAAAACTTAACCAAGAAACTGATTTTCTAAGTCCAAAAGGGGCAATAAATCTTGCAAAAAGCAAGATGGAGTTATGTTTCTTGATGTACAGGGTCTGCTTATGATGGTGAACAAGTATTTTAAGTTTCAAAGCAATAGCTTTGATAGTTTAGGAGAAAAGTTGACCTAAACATAAAACTTAACCAAGAAATCTGATATTTTCTAAGTACAAAAGGGGCCATAAATCTTGCAAAAAGCAAGATGGAGTTATGTTTCTTGCTGTACAGGGTCAGCTTATGATGGTGAACAAGTATTCCAAGTTTCAAAGCAATAGCTTTGATAGTTTAGGAGAAAAGCTGACCTAAACATAAAACTTAACCAGGCAACGCCGACGCAGACGCCGACGCCGACAACCGCTCAAGTGATGACAATAACTCATCATTTTTTTTCAAAAAATCAGATGAGCTAAAAATAGCACAAATTTACCTAGTCATATGTTAGATCTCTATCAAAGAGCCACAAGTGGTTTAGACGAAAAGCAATGTAAAGCTGTTTTAAAACTTAAATAAATTCTCTCATATTTTCTCTAAAACGGATGCAGATATAGGGCGAACAGGTATCATACACCATCATATTCCTACAGGTGATGCCCGTCCAATTAAACAGTCAATAAGAAGGTTACCGGAACATATGAACCAGGAAGTTAAAAGACAGGTACAAGAGATGCTAGAAAGAAATATCATCCAGCCATCTTCAAGTCCATGGTCAAGTGGATTGGTACTTGTACAGAAGAAAGATGGGACACGTCGTTTCTGTATTGATTACAGGAAGGTCAACAATGTCACGACGAAAGATGCATACCCAATCCCTAGGATAGATGAATCACTTGACCAGCTATCTGGGTCAAAATGGTTCTCCTGTTTTGATGTAAACTCGGGATATTGGCAGGTAGAAGTCGATTCTAAAGATCAAAAGAAGACTGCGTTCATGACAAGGCAAGGTTTATTCGAATTCCGTGTAATGCCTTTTGGATTATGTAATGCCCCAGCAACCTTCCAGAGGTTGATAGAAACTATTTTAGCTGGGTTACACTGGTCCATTTGCTTAATATACCTCGATGACATTATAATCACAGGGAAAACCTTTGAAGATATGATCAACAATCTCGATCAAGTGTTTAAACGTTAAGAGGATGCAGGCCTAAAGTTGAAAGCAAGAAAATGTAATTTGTTTGCTAAAAAAGTTGAGTTCTTAGGTCATATAGTGTCGGAAAAATGTATTCAAACTGATCCTAAGAAGATTGAATGCATTCAGAATTGGCCAGAACCAGAAAATGTACATGAGCTGAGATCCTTTTTAGGCATTTGTGGTTACAGGAAATTCGTATTTAATTTTTCAGAGATAGCTAAACCCTTACACAGACTTACAGAAAAAGGAAAACGTTTTATCTGGACTGAAAAATGTTCAGAAGCATTTGCAACTTTGAGAAGAAAGCTAACAGAATCACCAATATTGTCTCATCCCGACTTTACCAAACCATTTATTCTAGACACTGATGCAAGTGACATAGCAATTGGAGCTGTTTTATCACAGAACATTGAAGGCCAGGAACACACATAGCATACGCAAGTCGTACATCGACAAAATCTGAGCGTCAGTATTGCGTAACAAGGAAGGAATTGTTGGCCTTAGTTCATTTCGTTAAATATTATAGACATTATTTGTATGGAAAAAGATTTACAATAAGAACAGATCATGGCTCATTACGTTGGTTATTGAACTTTAAAAATCCCGAAGGACAGGTTGCCAGATGGCTAGAAATACTTTCATCTTACGATATGAAAATACAGCACAGGCCTGGCAAATTACATAAAAATGGTGATGCTTTAAGTAGGATTCCATGTAGACAACGTGGTCTTAATGGCCATCCAATTCAAAGACGAATCCACAAATTAGCATCTGTTCAGTTGACTGAAACAAATGAAGGATCGTTGTTATGTGCTCAACAGAATGATACAAACATTCAGACTGTTATGAAATGGCTTGAAGAAGGACATAGACCGGACTACAAAGATATAGGTAGTGAAAGTTATTATCTTAAGTCACTGTGGACACAGTGGTCGCGACTGGATATTAAAGACGAGTTATTGGTCAGACAGTGGGAAGACCTAGACACTGGCACTGTAAAATGGCAAACAGTTGTACCATTAAGTTATAGACTTAAGGTTTTAAAATATTCCCATGACATAAAAGCATCCGGCCATCTTGGTATCAAGAAAACTTTAAGTAAAATACAGCAAAGGTACTATTGGCCAGGACTTCAAAATGATGTAAGAACATACGTTTCAGGTTGTGAGGCTTGTTTAAAACGAAAAAGTCCAATACCAAAGAAGAAAGCACCCATGCTAGTTGTACGATCAGGGTAAATGGAAAGGATAGCAATAGATATATTAGGAGAATTGCCAAAGACAGAAAAGGGAAACAAATATATTGTAGTGGTAGCAGATTATTTCACAAAATGGACAGAGGCTTTCGCTATGCCAAAAATGGAAGCTAGCGACGTTGCAAAAAAATTGGTTGAAGAAATAATAACAAGGTTCGGAATACCAAATATTATACACTCAGATCAGGGTAGACAATTTGAAAGTGCACTTTTCCAACAAATGTGTGAACTTTTGCAAATAAAGAAAACAAGAACTACTGCCTATCACCCTCAGTATGATGGAATGGTAGAAAAATTCAATAAAACATTAGCCACTATGTTAAGCATGTTCGTTGAAGACAACCATCGTGATTGGGATGAACAACTGCCCTATGTCATGATGGCATATAGAGCCACAGAAAATGAAACAACTGGAATGACACCAAACGTTTTAATGTTAGGTAGAGAAACATCAACACCCTTAGACCTTGCCTTTGAAATGCCCCCTATTATAAAATCAATACCTTGTTCACAATGGGTATGGGAATTACAAGAAAAATTAGAAAAGGCCCATAAAGTGATTCGAGAAAATACAGGCCGTTCAATTGTACGTCAGAAAATGTATCATGATAACAAATTGTCCTTTACA
Organism: Mercenaria mercenaria; assembly: GCF_021730395.1. Taxonomy (NCBI): domain Eukaryota; kingdom Metazoa; phylum Mollusca; class Bivalvia; order Venerida; family Veneridae; genus Mercenaria; species Mercenaria mercenaria. Next base: position 40,010,772 of record NC_069374.1, read on the forward strand.
AACTTTAACATAGGTGATAACGTATATGTTTTCTTTCCAGTTAAAAAGGTAGGTTGTGCATCAAAGTTCACATCGTTCTGGCGAGGACCATTCAAGGTAGTTGACAAAATATCTGAAGTCTTGTTCAAGGTAAACTGTGGTTATCTCGAATCTTTACAGGTTATACATATAAACAGGATGAGAAAAGCCAAAGACCAACGTCTCAAAGAAGATACAGCAAATGAACAAGAAATACAGACACAAGAGATAGAAGAAATAGAAAATAACGATTCTTTTGTTATTTCAGAGGGAGATGAAACCTGTCTATCCAATAAAGAACCTGTAAGAGTGAGTGAGTGAGTGAGTTGGGTTTTACGGCGAATCGACACAAAATGGTCATATATCGCCGAGAAGAAGTCATACTGCCGAGAAGAAGTCATATTGCAAACGCCAACTGTAAAGCCTAAACATTGATGTAAAAATGTAAAGCATATCTAAAAACATTCATGTAAAAATGTAAAGAACACTATGAATAATGTAAAACATATCTAAAAGCATCCATGTAAAAATGTAAAGCATATCTAAAAACAGTAATGTAAAAATGTATGTACGTGTGTGTTAAAATATCAGCTGCAAACATAATAATATTGCAAGATGTAAATAAAAATAAGAAGTGTTAGATCTTTTGATATATTCCTATCTGCTTTAAAAAAGGTTAAAATATTTCCAACTGAAACGTTGTCAAATAATTCTCTCAAAGATTGAACGTCATAATATGTACTGCGTTGTGTAGCAAAGTCCACACAGTCGATTAAAATGTGTTTTATAGTTAGCGGTGTTTGACATGGTACACATTCGGGTTGATCTTCTTTATTCAAAAGGTAAGTTGATGTCCCTGCCTTCAGTTTGAATCTGTCTGCAGGTTTCATCTGTAAGCTCTCTGTATTTTTCCAATCAGCCTTTTTGTAGTTCCAACGAGGTAAGCTTGGTTCCTGTAAGGTCCTATACTGCAAGGTGAGGTAAATAGGACGGTGGTCGCTACTGCCTAGTTGCTGGCCTACTTCTCTTGCAATATTCTTGGTGATGTCTTCAGAGCAGAAACCAAGATCAGGAGTGGAAGTGGTGTGCCAACGTCTGGAATAGAAAGTGTCCTGGTCGTCAGGGTTGTTGATCAGCAATAAGTTGTGATCATCTTGCCAGGATTCTACCTCTTCTCCACGCCTGTCTATGTGGTCATATCCCCAGCTCTGTGAGTGGCTGTTGAAGTCGCCAATGACTAGGAAGTTTGAGTCCTGCACTGGGATCGTGTCACGGGATAGAGGTTTGTCATTTGGGGAGTAGAGGTTGGTAACATTTAACTCCACATCTCTAAGTTTTAGGCGTAACGCCTGATACTCAGAGTCATCCATGTGCACGGTGATCTGTGTTGCTGCTATGTTGTTTCTCACCAGTGTTAGGATTTTTCCCTTGCTCCTACCCCATCTGTCACAACGGAAGCACTGGTAGCCTCTAACCTTGAAGGATTTGTCCTCGCTAAAGTGAGTCTCTTGGATGCAGCAGACCTTAATGTCCTAATCAAACAAGATGTTCTCTAAGTCCATTTTCTTATTGAGGAGTCCTTCTGCATTCCAATGCATAACCTGTAAAGGTTGCATTGGCTTCTTTTTTTTCCCGTGTGGCCAGTAGATTTCCTCCCTCGTCTCCTAGCTCTAAGGCGATGGGAGTTACCTCCAGTAGTATGAGGTGGACTCTGGCTCAGAGCCCGGCACTGATTCTGCCTGGAAGTATCTCAAAGAACCAGCGCGATCACAACTAAATCTAGATGATTGTGTAGTCATGGTGTAACTGCCTTTTACCATAGTCTGTTAGGGAGCGCCAACTGGTATCAGGGTTACCTCTCCCTTAGATTCCAGCCAAAAGACCTACCCTGGAATCACAAGGGATCTGTTCATTGGCAGCAGGACATACCCAAGCATCGGTGAGCCTTGCATGCCGCATGTCTGGGGGCAGACCTCCACCGAGTCATACAGTTCTGCCTGAGGCCACAGTGTGCTCAGTATCCATGTGTCGCCACGAGAAGGCACTGCATAGGGCTTATCTACAGAGAGGCTATGTACTGGCAGGGAAGACTTACGCACTCACTAGGCTTCCTTTTTGCCCACAGGGCTAGCCAGCGGCAGAGGCTGAAAGGGGAAGGTGACAAGCACACAACACACAGCACACCATACTAGACGCATCAGTAGACATTGATGTTTTAAATATATTATCGTTGCATATAGAAAATATTGATAGTAGTTATCATAGAGAACAGTTGTTGTTGTTGCTGTAGTTTAGTAGAGTGAACCCTTAGACCCTGTTACACAACACGGGTTGAATTGGTACCTTAAAGGCACCAGGATTTGAACGAATCTTCGAAACGTCGCGGACACAACACGAATTAGGAAGTACTACCAACTATGACAAGGGTATCCAGGAGAAAAATAGACGATCATACCTTCTGCATCGGTGAGTGAAAATTTCTTTGCTTTTTTTTTTTTGTTGGCTTAGTCATGGCAGATCAAGATATTGCAGCAATTTCCGAAAATTTGGGGCGTGAATTGTCTAACGTTTCGGCTATTGTAGGTACTCAAAGTATATCTCAGGTTATACCACAATTTGATGGGGATCCAAAACAATTTAAATTTTGGCTGAAAAATATTGAAAAATACGGTGTCCTTACGGGGTTAACTGGGGATAAAAATTAAAACTAGTTGCTTATCAATCAAGCAGATAGGCAGTTAGTGATTTCATACAAAGATATCTAACGGAAATGTTGATAAGTAAAAACAGAGTTGTCTTCAAGGTTCGCTGAAATACATGATCCTCAGCATGTATTCTGTTTACTTAGAATAATGAAACAGGCTCCAGGCGAGAATGTTCAAATTTATGCTGAAAGACTTCTTACTTTGGCCAAAGAACTATAAAATACACAGAATGGCAACTTGGGATAATCCCGCATCATCTCGTGTTAGCGTGTTATCTTATTTCAAGCGTTTGCCAACTTGATCAATCATGATCAAATCAACAGACGCTTACTCAAGAATAAAACTGGTGGTACGCCCGGCACGTAATAAACCAATTTGAGTCCTTTTTCAAACGAAAACTGTTGATGTCTCAGACTTTCAATCATAAATTCATTCCTTCCCCGTGTAGAAAATACTAATAACATTAAAAAATGCATCATTATCATGATAAACAAATGATCCGAAAGTAACCTTATTTCAAAGCGTTAGCTGACTTGATCAATCACGATCGACAGACGCTTACAACGAGATCTCATTCAGCTGTCACGGGATGTTGGCGAGATTTGCTCTATATGCCTTTCAAGTTGCCGATCTGTTTATTTTATAGCTCTTTGCTTTGGCAGAAGCTTTCGTAGGTCACAATGGTGATTTAAATTTAATAGAAAGACAAATGATTGGATTTTTTGTAGATGGTTTGGCACACGACTTTTTAAAAATGAAAGTTATGAGAGATAATCCACAAACTCTTCAGGCCGCTGATATGATTAAGGTGTTCCTGAAAGGATTTACTAAACACGATGACATCATCAACGTAAGCGATAGCAAATGATTACTTCTTTCATTAAAGATTGAAAATAACCTGGTGAATTTGAAAGCCCAAATCCCATAGAGTTAAATTCCATTAATCCGTGAAATGGCGTAGCAAAGGCAGTCTTTTCTTTATCTTGTTCTCTTATGGGTATTTGATGGAAAGCGCTGGCTAAATCTAAACTGGAAAACCAGCAGCTTTTTCCTGATATTGGTAGGATATTGTCTATACGAGAAATCGGATATGAAGTCTGTCAAAAACCAGGTCATCCGGTCAAATCAAAGGGAAAGCTTGTCTCTCGAGGCCAATTTTATTACCCTATCTTCATGAAATTTGGTAAGAATGCTTATCTTGATGATTCTTAGACCAAGTGTGACACTGTTCATGTAATGGTCAAAAACTTGGTCACGTGCTCAAATGAAAGGAAAAGCTGATTAACACTCTAAGAGGCTATATTTATGACCCTATCTTCATGAAACTTGGTAAGAATGTTTATCTTGATTATTCCTAGGCCAAACTCGCGACTGGGTTATGTGGCGTCAAGGCCAAGTTTAACAGGTGAGCGATATGGGGTCATCATTTAACCCTGTTGTTGAATTTGTTGAAAGTTTGAATGAAATTTATTACACCTGAATATGCCAATGAACAATTTTAAGCATGGTTCTTCATCACGTAGTTCTTCATAATTTTATAAACCGAAAGTAATGAAGTTACTTCATAGTTCTTGATAACATAGAATAAAGCCTATGTATGCACTACTGATGTTCGTGTGTTTACTAAATGACAATGCCACTATCTTTCTAAAATAGAAATTCAATTGTTACAGTGTTTACAATGAAACAATTCCAATAATGTCTTCACAAACTGTGAGAATTTTTAATAAAATCTGCACTGTAGTGCAAAAATGTTATAAGAAGTGCGATTTTCCCATAAACTCCAATTATAAAATTTTGCTTAAGGTCCAGATTCTTTCAAATCAGTCTAGTAAAATGCAAGCACGAGAATATATATATTTTGCGAATTTTTCTTAATGTGTCCTGAAATTCTAAAACGGGGTGGTTTAATAAAATTCTACATTGTAGATTATATTTTACCTTTAATGTGCAGAACTACCGTAATTAAATCCACAAAAATCTGTATTTGATTTGTTATATTAACAAAATAATTGTTACACAATGCAAATTCATATCAGTAGAGATAATTTATCAATTTACATGAACCAGAGAATAGAAAACTTAAGGCTTTGACTTTATTTCATTTCTTTTTTCTTTTTGAAAGTTCTTTATAATTTACAAGGAAAATGTTTTTTTAAGATGTTTTCAGCTTGAGCATTTTTATACGATCTTTATTACAGAATAAGTGCAGTGCATATCTACATTATTTGTTTTTGTGTAAGGTGATACCACTGTATAGCAGAGTTTTAAAACAGGACAGAACTGAATAAAATTTTATTAAAAACCTGTACATGGTACATCGGCATGCATAATTTAAACAAGATCAGGTTCAATCTGAAAATGGTTCTTTTAGCCATTTCAAGGACATGCTATTACAGATTCCGTCTTCAGTAAATGACAGACACACAGACATACTTAATATACTGGTTGGGAACCATTTTCCGGACACATTTTCATATTTCGGCTCCATTATTCCCTAAAAAAATATTTGAAATAAATGAAGCCCACACAGCACAAACTTCAGCTCCTTCCACATCCGATGTTGTAATCAGCATCGTGTTGTGATGTAAAATATAGGTTCCATGGGGCCTCAAATGGGGTCACTAAAATAAGTTATTTTTCCCGTCAGGTAAACCAGTATCCGGACAAATATTTTGACGGTGTTTTGTTGTTAATTTGATATCAAAATAAGTAATTAAACTATTTCTACACCTCTTTTTATCATTCAACTCTTCAAATTTGCACATGAAACATATACCGACGTTCAATAGCAGCTACGAAAGCAAACCGAGGTTGACTATAAAAAACTCGAATTTCGTCTTATACGAATTCTTGATAATTCCAATAGATATAGAATAAAATTAGTGCAAAAATCGACAGCCCTGCATCTTACGTAACTTTTAGCGTGAAATTAAAAGTAGAACATGTTATCACCAGACAATCATTATGTAGTTTGATTATTTCTTCCCCACTTGATACCTCGGCATGTGTGAACTACTGCGCATGCGCAATGCTATCTTCATGCCCCGTTAAGACAGAAAGTTGTTTTGTAAATGCAGGTTAGTTATCATCCAAAACCCAAACATTATACAGCCTTATAAAATAGTGATTTGTTGTAGACATGAAGAACAAACATCTAAATGATCTAGATAAAACAATTACATGAATAACAACGAAATAAAGCGGATATTACATGTGTCCGGAAACTGGTCCTGTCCGGAAACGGGTTCTCAACCAGTATGGATGAAATATAAGGATAAGCATATTCTTCAGACTGCCATCTATTTATAAAACAGTTTTTTTTTTTATAAAGTCGTAGCAAGTTCTACCTTATTTGACTGATGGACAGGCAAGCATATAGTTAGAAAATTAAATAGCATCTACAGGTATTTTCAATATAGTCTTCTTATTATAAAATTTCCTCATGGAATTTATTCTGTGCTTTGAATTATATTCTAATGATAGGACCCATTTTATTGTCATAGTTTTTAACTAATTTTTGCACAAAATTGATTAACGTGGATGTCTTATATCCATATATCAAGTTTCCTGAAAAATATGGGCAAATTTAAAAGACATGCAGTAAAATGCACATGCCTTCACTATAAACAGTAGACTGGCATCAGTCCTTACAGACTATTTGATCTCAACAGACTTTGTAAGTCTATATAAACAGCACACTATCATTTTAAATTATGTTATTCATTAATTCCTGCATCAAGGAAACTCTGGCCTTAGCTTATCAGTATTGTTACAAGTGATTTATTGCTTTTTATTGATTGCATGCTGGTAAACTGGCCATCACCTCTGAAGCTACCTAGGGTGCGAGTAGTTTCTACTCTCTCTCTCTGGGTCTGTTCCAGTAACTGTATAGCTGTTCTATGCCAGTAGTAGTATTTTTATGCCCCCCCCCCCCCACCACAGACAACAGTTAGAGGCTTCAAGGTATTTCCTAGCCTGTTTCCCTGGCTGCATGGTTATTTTTTATATAAATACTGCAAGCAAAATAAAAAAAAATAAGAAAATCTTAAGCCTCTAAAATAGCACATTTTATCTGATGGCTGAACCATACATGTTCATCCTATGTTCGGAGCCAGGGGCAATAAAAAAAGTCAATGTAGAAACAACCTGCTGGAGTTACTTCCCTCTTAACTAAAAAACATATATATGTATAAAATAAGAACAAACATAGGGATGGGAGCCAGTCTAGGTATTTCCCATTGAAACCGATTTTAACAATTTTCATTGCTTCAGCATTGAAAACAAAATTATTTTACCATGTAGAAGCAGAACATTTTTTTTTTCTGTAACAAAATTAACTTGCTAAAGCAGTTTTAATATTATAACTTATAGTCCATGTAATTAACAGAAACATTGTGAGAGGATTAAATGATGTTAAATGAAAAAGTTTGTAAAAACTGATTGTCTGACCTTCTCCAAATTAAGCTCAGTGTAATTATGTATATGTTTTCACTGTCTTATTTTTGTGTATGCTTGCTATGCCATGATGGGCTGACAGCCTTATGGAATAATGTTACAAATAAACTCCTAATAATCTTTGTAATTTGAAAATTGCTGTTATAATTTATTCAATCCTTTTGCTTGACAAAAGTCCATGAATCTTTTGTTTTCCAGCTCTGTCATAATTTTGTTCAATGCATATATCTGAAAAGAGAAGAAAAAAAAACAGACTTCAAAAGAAATCTTGAAATTTTAAAACTTAAAATTTAGTGACTGTTCTGTGTTCAGATGGTCACTATGTTGCATAACTATTGAAGAAATCAGTGCAAGAATGCTATACTTACATTTGATAAAATCATCAAGACCTTCTTCAATTTGTCACAGTGGTTTCTTTTTTTATCAAAGGAATTTATTACATAAATGTTCAGCAAATACATGTATAAATACAAATGTCATATAAAGCCTACTGTTTGACCAACCAATTCCATAACAGGGCTTTTTATTAATTTCTTACCCAGATACTAAAGGCCTTCATGGATGGTAGAAGGAAATGTTTGAACTTTGATAAAAACCATTAATCAGTTTGATTTTCTAGGAAAAAATGTATTTCTCATAGGAAAATGCCTGAAAATGGCCTATGAACATTTGATTTTATTGCATTTTTACATGAATATGTGTCTGTATGCTAACTAGCTGAAGTTTCTAAAAGTTTTACATAGATCCAGCAATAAACCTCTTTTTTTTTAAAAAAAGGTAGAGGTATCACTTAGTAGATGTAATTCATACCTCTTGGAGGTATCACTAGATGTAATTCACACCTCCACTTAAACCTTTGTTGGAAAAGGTTATAAAGCGTAAAAACAAGAGCTGTCACAGGAGACAGTGCGCTCGACTATTTTGATGCTGGATAGTGAAACTGGGCACATCTGAGAGCAAACTGGAGCTGTCACTGGAGTGTTTTATGACTCCAATGGTGGATGAAGATATTGCACAATAGCTTGAGTCTGTGTCAAAACTAGACCTATCAGGCTATCACTGAAGGTGATGAATGTACCCCCTGCACGCACTGACACAGTACATTGCAATTTGACGCACACAAGACTGCATAATAATATGGATTGTAAGTATAAAGACTCTATGTATATAGTATAGTAACAAAAAACAAAGTCCCATTACTTTGCAGAATATTTATCTAAAAGAATGTAACATGCACCATGCACAAGTAGGGTTAGTACTGATCACTTGTGTGAAGTTTCATTAAATTGGGTGCAATGGTTTGGGAGATTAGGCGCGCACAAGATTGCATATGCAGACTGTACATCAGTCATTATATAGCATAAAACAATGAATGCTAAAGTATAACCAAAGGCTTCACAAAGATTTTATAAATAATATGCATATATGAAAACAGATATCTTTAGGTACTTTCTTTGAATGAATTCATCATTATTTAAGTGTAACTAATCTTTCTTCGAAACTATGTATATGCTTAAAAAATATTCTAATCAGTCACTTTTAACTGGCAAAGATTCATTTTCCTTGTTCAAATATATCATATAGTGTTTGAAACTGCAAAAGTGGTCACATGCAATAAAATCATATTGCTTGTACTGAAGTGTTATTGCTCACTATACATGTACTGCAAAAAAGTCTATAAATCACATTTATTGCTATAGAAAAATACTGTCAGCAGAACTTCCTGGACGACTGCGGAATAACTCCGAAAAATTGTTCATGGACGTCCGTGGAATCACTCCGGTAAATTGTCCATGGAAAGTTCTCGGAAATCCCTGGACATTTTTCCGCAGTTTTCCACAGTATTCCATATCAAGCTCCTGAAAGTTTGTCCGATTACTCCAGAGTCTGGACTTCCATGGAAATTCAAAGACATTCCATGGAAATTTCTGGAATTTTGACAGCCGGGTTGTGTCATAGGATGTGGGCGATAAGGTGGAACAACTATTTTAAGTTTGAATCAAATCCATTTAGTAATAACTGAGACACAGTGAAAGTGTATCAAAACTTTAACCTAATTCTAAGTAAAAAAGGGGGGATAATTCATGAAATACTGGTGCAAAAGTTATGGCCCTTGTGTCATATGATCTGAGTGATGATGTTGAAGAACTATTTAAGTTTGAATCAAATCCATTTAGTAATAACTGAAATAGAGTGAAAGTGCATCAAAGTGCAAAACTGACTGGTCAATTTCTTCCCCCACCTAGCAGGTCAAGTATATGCTAGGGGGGAAAGAACTGACCAGTCAATTTCTTCCCCCACCTGACAGGTCAAGAATATGCTAGGGGGGAAAGATCTGACCAGTCAATTTCTTCTCCCCATCTGACAGGTCAAGTACTGGTAAGGTGGAAAGAACTGACTGGTCAATTTCTTCCCCACCTGACAGATCAAGTACTGGTAAGGGGGAAAGAACTGACCGGCCAGTTTCTTCCCCCACCTGATAGGTCAAGTACTGGCTAGGGGGGAAAGAACTGACCAGTCATTTTCTTCCCCCACCTAACAGAGCAAGGACTGGCTGGGGGGAAAGAACTGACCGGTCAATTTCTTCCCCCACCTGACAGGTCAAGTATATGCTAGGAGGGAAAGAACTGACCAGTCAATTTCATCCCCTGCCTAACAGAGCAAGTATATGCCAGGGGGGAAAGAACTGACCGGTCAGTTTCTTCTCCCCACCAGACAGGTCAAGTTCTGGCAAGGGGAAAAGAACTGACCAATCAATTTCTTCCCCCACCTAACAGAGCAAGTACTGGCTAAGCGGGAAAGAACTGACTGGTCAATTTCATTTCCCCACCCGACAGGTCAAGCACTGGCTAGGGGGGCAAGAACTGACTGGTCAATTTCTTCTCCCCACCCAACAGGTTAAGTACTGGCTAATGGGGAAAGAACTGAATGGTCAATTTACTTCCCCCACCTTACTGGTCAAGTACTGGCTAGGTGGGAAAAGAACTGACCAGCAGTAATTTCCTTACCTTAGAAGAAATTGAAACACGAAAAAGGCCATCAATTAAAAAAATATAACAGAAATTAAAATAAGTTCATTTAAAAACATTTCTTTAATTTACACAAAATATGAAACATAAATGAAAACCGACTATCAGAAATAAAAAACAGGCTAGTTAAGAATAACCAAGAATAACCAGTTCCAATTCACTAACGGGAAATAATTGAATAGCCAGGAAAATTGACGAGGGGGGGGGGGGGGGGGGGGGGGGGGGAAAGAATTGACTAATTAGTTTTTTCCTCCCATAAGAATGATCAAGAGACTAACAAGTTGCAATTCAGGGGGGAAACTAGAAGATGCTTTTGTAAAAAAGTGCTTGTCTCCCCCAATGCATTGTTAAGTCGTATAGACAAGAAGAAGTCAATAGGGGTCAGGAGCGAAAGTCACAGAGACACTTATGGTTGGCTGCAATAGGGATCATCTACTTGATAAGTCCAGTCATCCCGCTAAGTTTCAACATTCTTGGCCTAGTGGTTCTCAAGTTACTGTTCAGGCTCCTGTGACCTTGACCTTTGATCAAGTGACCCCAAAATCAATAGGGGTCATCTACTCTGCATGTCCAATCATCCTATTAAGTTTCAACATTCTGGGTCAAGTCGTTCTCAAGTTACTGTCCGGAACTGATTTTACATGACCAGGCCCCTGTGACCTTGACCTTTAATAGAGTGACCCAAAAATCATTAGAGGTCATCTACTCTGCATGTTCAATCATCCTATGAAATTTCAACATTCTGGGTCAAGTGGTTCTCAAGTTATTGATCGGAAATGGTTTTTATATGTTCAGGCCCCTGTGACCTTAACCTGTAACAGAGTGACCCCAAAATCGATAGGGGTCTTCTACTCTGCATGCTCAATCATCCTATTAAGTTTCAACATTCTGGGTCAAGTGGTTCTCAAGTTACTGACCAGAAACTGTTTTCAAAGTTCAGGCCCCTGTGTCCTTGACCTTTAATAGAGTGACCCAAAAATTAATTGGGGTCATTTACTCTGCATGTCCAATCATCCTATGAAGTTTCAACATTCTGGGTCAAGTGGTTCTCAAGTTATTGATCGGAAACGGTTTTCAATGTTCAGGCCCCTGTGACCTTGACCTTTAACAGAGTGACCCCAAAATCGATAGGGGTCATCTACTCTGCATGACCAATCATCCTATGAAGTTTCAACACTCTGGGTCAAGTGGTTCTCAATTTACTGACTGGAAACTGTTTTCAATGTTCAGGCCCTTGTGACCTTGACCTTTAACAGAGTGACCCCAAAATCGATAGGGGTCATCTACTTTGCATGAACAATCATCCTATGAAGCTTCAACATTCTGGGTCAAGTGGTACTCAAGTTATTGATTGGAAATGGTTTTCAATGTTCAGGCCCCTGTGACCTTGACCTTTAACGGAGTGACCCCAAAAACAATAGGGGTCATCTACTCTGCATGACCAATCATCCTATGAAGTTTCAACATTCTGGGTCAAGTGGTTCTCAAGTTATTGATCGGAAATGGTTTTCAATGTTCAAGCCCCTGTGTCCTTGACCTTTAACAGAGTGACCCCAAAAACAATAGGGGTCGTCTACTCCAGCAGCCCTACCATCCTATGAAGTTTGAAGGTTCTAGGTCAAATGGCTCTCCAGTTATTGATCGGGAATGAAGTGTGATGTACATACGTACAGACGGACAGGGCAAAAACAATATGTCTCTCCTAGAGGGGGGAGGGAGACATAAAAATTGACTATGTGGAGGGGGAAACTGACTGGGGAAAAAACTGACCGTTACACCGGGGCTTATCTTTCAGTCCCACACCTTTAAATCATGACGAAATTGAATTTGCAAATGACATCCTTCTTTTTAACAGACATTTATGTTTGGCACAATTTTTTCAATGGAGCATTATTGATACCGACCAGCAAACACCTTTCAACACAAGTTCTGACTTCCACATGGTAAATCCACCAATTTAAATTCGTACATCATATCCACCATTGTCAACATCTTAAAATCCAATCAAATGTCACACCAGCCAAGAGAAGAGCAGTGGCATCCTTAAGAAATAATTCCGACATTGTAATACAAGAGGGTCATGATGACCCTGGATCGCTCACCTGAGTAATATGAGCTACATGTTTCAAATATCAAACTGATGCTAAAATATTAAGAAAATCAGTAGGTTATATTCATGGTCAATGAAATTCAGTTTTACAATCGGTGTGCAAAACTGTGTGTCATCCAAATTTCAAGGCTGTATCTTAAAAAACAAGAAAGTAGGTCAGCAGGTCAAGGTCACAGTCAAGTGAAATCATATTACTTGTGGTCATCAGGTAATTATAATTAAACAGTCTTGGAAATAGGATCAGATAATTTTTTAAGTATTTTCTCCTATATAATTCACATAATAACTAAGTGACCCCAGGGCAGGGCCTCTTTTCACCCCAGGGGTACAATTTGAACAAAATTTGTTGAGGACATAAGACAATGCTTACAAACCAAATATCAAAGGCCTATGTCTTGTGGTTTCAGACAAGATTTTTTTCCTATATAAGTCTATGTAAAACTTGGGACCCCCTGGGCGGGGCCATATATGACCCTAGGGGGATCATTTGAACAATCTTGGTAGAGGACCACTAGATGATGCTACATACCAAATATCAAAGCCCTAGGCCTTGTGGTTTTGTACAAGAAGATTTTCAAATTTTCCCTATATAAGTCTATATAAACCATGTGAACCCCAGGGCAGGGCCATATTTGATCCTAGTGGGATAATTTGAACAATCTTGGTAGAGGACCACTAGATGATGCTACATACCAGATATCAAAGCCCTGTGGTTTTGGACAATAAGATTATTAAAGTTTTTCCTTTCGGTTGCCATATGGCAACCAGAGTTCTGCATGGAATTCAATTCTTTGAAAATTTTTTAAAGGAGGTCACCCAAGGATCATTCCTGTGAAATTTGTTGCAATTCTGCCCAGTGGTTTTCAAGAAGAAGATTTTTTTTAGAAAATGTTGACGGACACACGACGGACGATGCACGACACACGACGGACATAATGAGTGGTCACAAAAGCTCACCATGACTACATACAGAAAGGGCTTAGACAGCTCAACATGAATAAAGACTTCTATTCTGAAATACCATGTGACGGAACTAAATCTCAAAAGAAATAAATTCATTCCTTAATTATCTCAAGAAGTACAATCTCTTACCTACCAAAGATATCCAGTTTTTGCAAGCAAAAAAACTACAGAGCCCCCGTGTTTTATATGCTTCCTAAAATTCATAAAAAAGACCAGTCCTATTGTTTCAGCATGCGACAGTCCGACAGAAAAATTATCAGAATATAATTATGTAGATTTTTTTATCAAGCCATTGGCTCAGAACGTACCATCTTATCTACATGACACAAATGACTTCCTGTTGAAATTCTAGGTAAAATACCGGCAAATTCGATCTTGGTCACAATAGACATAACTGCACTCTACCACATAGAGAAGGTATAAGCACTAAAATCAGCTCTAGACAATCGCAGGGAACAGACTTCTAAAACTTGGATCATACTTCATCTAATGACCTTTATCTTACACAGAAGGTAAAGCCTATAATCTGGTGGAGATATATTGACGATATATTCACGATCTGGCCACACACACACAAGAGGAATTAACTTTCTTCATTCAGGCCTTAAACAGTTTTCATGACCCTGAAGTGTTAACCTTTGTACAAGGCTTCAAGTGTGTTTGTATAACATAATGATACAAGTGCAGAGTAAGGTTTCTTCTACGTTAGCCTATATCAAAGCTCTAGAGAAAAAGATTTTTAAAGTCTGATAGCTGAACACTTATCTTTAACAAAAAAGACCCATATGTTCAATGAACTGGAACTATTTGAACAACTTTGAAAAAGGGCTGCCAAGATATCATTTTTGTAACAAGTTTCATTGAAATACATTCAGTGGTTTTGGAGGAGATGTTGTTTAAAGAAATTGTTGATGAAATTAGTGTCCATGCCGTCTGGCAGCCATTTTTTTTGATGAATCAGAAAAGTTTGAACAGTCTAATTGTAGAAGGTCACAAATGGAAAATTTGTGTGAAATTATTTTAAAATCGGGCTAACAGTTTTACACAAAAAGATTTTCTAAGTTTCTACAAATTATTAGCTCACCTGTCACATAGTGACAAGCTTTTGTGATCACCCTTCGTCGGTCATCAGTCCATCCGTGCGTCAACAATTTCTTGTCTGCACGATAGTGGTTTCATTTATGATTTTATTTTAAACAAACCTGCACACAACTTGTATCACCATAAGATCATGGTTCCTTTCTTGAACTGGCCAGATCCCATTATGGGTTCCAGAGTTATGGCCCCTGAAAGGGCCAAAATTAGCTATTTTGACCTTGTCTGCACAATAGCAGCTTTATTTATGAGCTGATTTTTACCAAACTGGCACACAACTTGTATCACCATAAGATCTTGGTTCTTTTCTTGAGGTGGCCAGATTCCATTATGGGTTCCAGAGTTATGGTCCCTGTAGGCCCCTGAAAGGGCCAGAATTAGCTATTTTGACCTTGTCTGCACAATAGCAGCTTCATTTATGATTTTATTTTAACCAAACTTGCATACAATTTTTATCACCATAAGATCTTGGTACCTTTCTTGAACTGGCGAGATTCCATTATAGGTTCCAGAGTGATGGCCCCTGAAAGGGCCAGAATAAGCTATTTTGACCTTGTCTGCACAATAGCAGCTTCATTTATGATTTGAATTTAATCAAACTTGCACAAAACTTGTGTCACCATAAGATCTCGGATCCTTTCTTGAACCGGCCAGATCATATAATGGGTTCCAGAGTTATGGCCCCTGAAAGGGCCAAAATTAGCTATTTTGACCTTGTCTGCATAATAGCAGTTTCATTTATGATTTTATTTTAACCAAACTTGCACACAACTTGTATCACCACAAGATCTTGCTTCCTTTCTTGAACTGGCGAGATTCCATCATGGGTTCCAGAGTTATGGCCCCTTAAATGTCCAAAATTGGCTATTTTGGCTTTTGCAGCCATATAGAGACTTCATTTATGGTTTTATTTGATACAAACTTCCAAAATATCTTCAACAATAAATTTTGGATTCCATGACAAATCAGATCCAATCGTAGGTTCCAGAGTTATTTTATATCTGATTACCTCCCCCGATTGTAATCAAAATGGATTTATATCAGTAAGTACTTAGGACTTATTTGAAATTTCATTATTGCTATTAGTTGGACTGAGACAATCATGGTAGATAACTATGGACTGATTTTATGTCAAATTACCTCCCTTTATTTCAAATTAAAATGGGTATATCTCCGTAACTAGTGAAGATACTGATCTGAAATTTCATTTATGTCAACAGATTTATTTGGCAGATCCTTTTTTTGTTCACTCACTATAAATTTTGTTTTTAATTACTTCCCTTTTACGTTACTATAAATAGCTTATTTTTAGTAACTTTTTTATTATTGGCTGTAGGGAAAAACTGAGACCACTTTTCTGTGGTACGACATGGATGGTACCTCCAATTTTTAGGTGTATTTTGACATATCTGTACCTTGTAAGAATTTTTTTTTTCTTTTTGGTTAAATTTCTTCCCTTTGTTGTTCCTGTCCTTTGTACTTATATATTTTTTCTGAGGACCTTCTTGTCCTCAAGTGCAATGATAACAGGTGAGCGATATAGGGCCATCATGGCCCTCTTGTTATATACATATAGGGAAAAGTGACCATGTCCCTTGGCAGCCATGTTTTTTGACGAATCGGAATAATTAAAAAAATTATTTTAAAATCGGGCTAGCAGTTTCACACAAGAAGATTTTTAAAGTTTTCACTATATATATACATATAGGGAAAAGAGACCACGCCCTCTGGCAGCCATGTTTTTTGACAAATTGGAATAATTTGAATAATCTTGGTAGAGGGCGGGTCACACAAGAAGCATTTGTGTAAAATTATTTTAAAATCAGGCTAACGGTTTCACATAAAAAGATTTTTAAAGTTTTCACTATATACATATAGGGAAAAGAGACCACGCCCTCTGGCAGCCAAATTGGAATAATTTGAACAATCTTGGTAGATGGTCACACAAGAACCATTTGCATATAATTATTTTAAAATCAGGCTAACAGTTTCACACAAAAAGATTTTTGAAGTTTTCACTGACCATGCCCTCTGGCGGCCATGCTTTTTGACGAATCGGAATAATCTGAACAATCTTGGTAGAGGGTAACACAAGGACCATTTGTGTAAAATTATTTTCAAATCGGGCTAGCAATTTCACACAAGAAGATTTTTAAAGTTTTCACTATATACATAAAGGAAAAGTGGCCACGCCCCCTGGCGGCCATCTTTTTTGACAAATCGATATAATTTGAAAAATCTTTGTAGGGTGACTAAGGACCATTTGTGTGAAATTATTTCAAACTTTATTTCGATTTAGGAGATGTTGTTTGAAGATTTTTCTATTTTTAGCTGTGGCGGCCCCTATGTGCAACCAAGTGGAATCGTTCGAACAACTTTGGTAGAGGACCATCCAAGGAACACTCACGCCAAGTTTCATCAAAATCCATTCAGTGGTTTTGGAGGAGATGTTGTTAAAACACAATTGTTGATGACGGACGAATGGACGCACGACGGATACAGTGTGATCACAATAAGTAACAATGAGCACTTTGTGTGCTCAGGTGTGCTAAACACGATCTATCACAGGAGAAAGTGCGTTCGACTATTTCAGTGCTGGATAGTAAAACTGGGCACATCTGAGGAAGCTGGAAGCTGATGACCCAAATGGTGGATGAAGATATTGCACAATAACTTGAGTCCGTGAAAAATTGGTGCCAGAGTTATGCAACTTGTGTCATATGATTTAGGTTATAAGGTGGAACAACTATTTTCAATTTGAATCAAATCCATTTAGTAATAACTGAGATAGAGTGAAAGTGCATCAAAACTTTAACCTGAAATTCTAAGTAAATAGGGGGGATAATTCATAAAATACTGGTGCAAGAGTTATGGCCCTTGTGCCATATGATGTGAGTGATGATGTGGAACAACTATTTTAAGTCTGAATCAAATCCATTTAGTAATAACTGAGATAGAGTGAAAGTGCATCAAAACTTTAACCTGAAATTCTAAGAAAAAGGGGGAGATAATTCATTAAATATCGGTACCAGAGTTATTGGCCTTGTGTCATATGATGTGGGAGATGTTGTGGAACAACTACTTTCAGTTTGAATCAAATCCATTTAGGAATAACTGAAATACTGAAAAGACAGGACCTCTTAATTAAGCTTAGCATAGAACCAACGTGCGGGAATCACAACAAGAGATATCCGAACGATCCCCTTCATCTACACATACAACACTATCAAATCCCCAATAAAAAGGATACTACAAAGCTACTCGGCCTAGATTTCATTAAGGTAATCATTCTGACCAAATTTCATGAAGATCAATTGAAAAATACAGCCTATATCGCATACATAAGGTTTTTCCTTGATTTGACCTAGTGACCTAGTTTTTGACCCTAGATGAACCATTTTCAAACAAGGCCTAGATTTCATCAAGGTAACCATTCTGACAAAAATTCATGAAGATCAATTGAAAAATACAGCCTCTATCGCATACACAAGGATTTTCCTTGATTTGACCTGGTGACCTAGTTTTTGACCACAGATGACCCATTTTCAAAAAATCCTAGATTTCATCAAGGTAATCATTCTGACCAAATTTCATGAAGATCAGTTGAAAAATACAGCCTCTATCGCATACACAAGCTAAATGTTGACAGACGACACATGGTGGACGCCGGACATCGAGCGATCAGAAAAACTCGCCTGAGCATTGTGAGCTAAAAATGCATCAAAATTAACCATGAATTCTAAGTAAAAATGGGACATAATTCATGAAAAATTGGAGCCAGAGTTACAGACCTTGTGTCATATGATGTGAGTGATGATGTGGAACAGCTATTTTAAGTTTAAATCAAATCCATTTAGTAATAACTGAGATAGAGCGGAAAGTGCATCAAAACTTTAACCTGAAATTCTAAGTAAAAAGAGGGAATAATGAATAAAATATTGGTGCAAGAGTTAAGCCCTTATTTGTACCCATTATTGTAATGATATAGTATTACAAATATGACTTTGATATTAAATATGTATATAATAAAATCTGTAAAAAGAATAAACCTTATTGTGCTGTCTTGATGCATATTTTGGTTGGTATTTATAAACAAGAGGGCCATGATGGCCCTATATCGCTCACCTGAGTACCATTGCTCTAAATGATAAGATCAAGTTTTGACAAAGATCACATAGGCATACACATAAAATGTGTGATTATCATCAGGATAAACATTTTGTTGTAACAGTCCCTTTTGACCTATGGGTCACATACTAGTCAGGGCCAATTTCAATATCAAGTTTGAGTATCCTACTCTCAAATGCTGCATTTTTGTACTAGCATGACTATTTCTTACCCTGGAAGACTTAAATAACATTTAAAACCAATCTCATTAGATTCTGCCAAGGAATATTCATCTACATGAAATAAATGGAGGTAATCTGTCATATATTCAGTCAAAAGTTATCTACCCTGATTGTCCGAGACAATCTGATGGCATAAATGACATTTCAAATCAGAACCTTCATTAGTTACCGAGATACATCCATTTTAATTTGAAATAAAGGGAGGTAATTTGACATAAAATCAGTCCATAGTTATCTACCCTGATTGTTTCAGTCCAACTAATGACAATAATGAAATTTCAAATGAGTCCTATAAATACTTACCGAGATAAATCCATTTTTATTGAAATCAGGGGAGGTAATTAACAATATATTAGAAAAGTATTCATATTGATAAACGTTCAATCAATAGTTATCTAACATGACTATTTCTTACCATGGAAGACATAAATAACATTTCATATTTCTTACCATGGAAGACATAAATATCAACCAAACAAGAGGGCCATGATGGCCCTATATCGCTCACCTGAGTACCATTGCTTTAAACAAAAACAAAAAGAAAAAATTCTTATAAGGTACAGATATGTCAAAATACACCTAAAAATCGGAGGTACCATCCATGTTGTACCACAGAAAAGTGGTCTCTGTTTTTCCCTACGGCCAATAATAAAATAGTAACTAAATAAGCTATTTATAGTAACATAAAAGGGAAGTAATTAAAAAAAATTATTGTAAGCGGACAAAAGGATCTGCCAAATAAAAACAAGAGCACTGCAAGGCAACGCAAATGCAGAGCAATATTCACACAAAACAAAGTCATATGAGCTTTGACCCCTAAGTGTGACCTTGACATTGAAGTGAGCCATCCGAAACATGCGCTCTGCATATTGTTTCAATGAGGTGAACATTTGTGTCAGGTTTTTCTGAAATCCATCAAGGGGTTAAAGAGTAACAGAGCGGAAGGGAAATTGCTAACCAACACACAGACAGACAGACGGACACTGAGGCGATAACATAATACATCCCTGCAAGCGTATAAAAAGGAATCCATATCTTATGGTGATACAAGTTGTGTGCAAGTTTGGTTAAAATCAAATCATAAATGAAGCTGCTATTGTGCAGAAAAGGTCAAAATAGCCAATTTTGGCCCTTTCAGGGGCCATAACTCTGGAACCCATTATGGGATCTGGCCGGTTCAAGAAAGGAACCAAGATCTTACGGTGACACAAGTTGTGTGCAAGTTTGGTTAAAATCAAATCATAAATGAAGCTGCATTTGCAGCAAGAATTGTTACGAAGCACACATGGACGACGACGAAGGTGATCACGAAAGCCAACTTGTCACTATGTGACAGGTGAGCAATAATAACAGCAAAATAAAGATTGTCAGTTGAAATATGTTGCAAGTGATTGTCCTAAGTATGACCTGGCACTCATAATATTCCGTATGTTTCCGTAAATTATTTCGATGTCGAACCTAAATAACTATTACTTCAGGTCAAAAAGCCAATTTTGGTCCTTCAGGGCCATAATCTGAACCATTATGGGATTGGCGTTCAAGAAAGAAACCAAGATCTTATGGTGACACAAGTTTTGTGCAAGTTTGGTTAAAATCAAATCATAAATGAAGCTGCTATTGTGCAGACAAGGTCAAAATAGCTAATTTTGACCCCTTCAGGGGCCATAACTTTGGAACCCATATCGGAATCTGGCCAGTTCCAGAAAGGAAGCAAGATCTTATGGTGATACAAGTTGTGTGCAAGTTTGGTAAAAATCAAATCATAAACAAAGCTGCTATTCTGCAGACAAGGTCAAAATAGCTTATTTTGGGCCTTTCAGGGGCCATAACTCTGGAACCCATAATGGAATCTGGCCAGTTCAAGAAAGGAACCAAGATCTTATGGTGATACAAGTTGTGTGCAAGTTTGGTAAAAATCAAATCATTAATAAAGTTGCTATTGTGCAGACAAGGTCATAATAGCTAATTTTGGCCCTTTCAGGGGCCATAACTCTAGAACCCATAATGGGATCTGGCCAGTTCAAGAAAGGAACCGAGATCTTATAGTGATACAAGTTGTGTGCAAGTTTGGTTAAAATAAAATCATAAATGAAATCAATATCGTGCAGACAAGAAATTGTTGACGGACGCTTGGACTGACGACGGACGAAGGGTGATCACGAAAGCTCACCTTGTCGCTATGTGACAGGTGAGCTAAAAACCAATCTCATTAGAAGCTGCTAGGTATATTCATTTACATAAAAAATAAAGGGTTCTACCCAGGTGCCCGCTCGTGATGAAATAATGCACGGAGGGGAAAGTCGCAAAATGACCTTTCATGTGTCGGTGCGACGTTAAATCCAAATAAAAAATAAATAAATAAGGTAACAAGGTAATTTGTCATAAATTCAGTCAATATGTATCTTCACTGACTGTCCAAGTCAATCTGATATCATAAATGAAATTTCCGATCAGTATCTTCGTTAGTTATGGAGATATACCCATTTTAATTTGAAATAAAGGGAGGTAATTTAATATAAAATCAGTCCATAGTTATCTTTCCTAATTGTCTCAGTCCAACTAAAGGCAATAATGAAATTTGAAATGAGTCCTAAAAGTACTTACTGATATAAATCCATTTTGATAACAAAATAGCTAATTTTGGGCCTTTCAGGGGCCATAATTCTGGAATCCATTACGGGATCTGGCCGGTTCAAGAAAGGAACCAAGATCCTATGGTGATACAAGTTGTGTGCAAGTTTGGTTAAAATAAAATCATAAATGAAGCTGCTATTGTGCAGACAAGGTCAAAATAGCTAATTTTGGCCCTTTCAGGGGCCATAACTCAGGAACCAATGATGGAATCTGGCCAGTTGAAGAAAGGAACTAAGATCTTATGGTGATACAAGTTGTGTGCAAGTTTGGTAAAAATCAAATCATAAAAAAAGCTGCGATTGTGCAGAAAAGGTCAAAATAGCTTATTTTGGCCCTTCAGGCATACATGTGATCTCCCGCGCGGGAGGGTCAAAATCCCGATTTTTTCACCTTGCCTCCCGTCTCCCGACCAAAACCATAATTCTCCCGCTTTTCAAAAAAAAAAAAAAAAAAAAAATCAGTATTATGACTGGGTTGATAATTACCAAAGAGTGCCAAGCATGTTTACACAGTAAATCAAAGTGTCACGGACTGTTGTGTATTATACATGTTTGACACACATGTAGCTGGAGGAAAGAGTTGTTTTTCACAGGTGAATTTTGATAACATGATTGTTTGTTTTGATAAGGGATTAGACAAGCTGGGCCTTTTCCACCTGTCTCACGGGGCCGAATATCGGTCCATTCTCAGTGCCAATTAGGCACCATTTTTTACCAGTTTGAAGCAAAAAAAACTCCCAGTCATAAGAAATAATTCCCAGCTGAAATGATTTTTTGATTATTCAAAGAAAAGAAATGAATGTTATTTCCTCTTATGCAGTTACGCCATTTTCTTCCAATGTTTACCAAATTAATTTGCTAATAAAATCGGACTTATTTCATTGAAAAATGGATGAAAACACACACCCACTGATTTGATATCATCAATCTACATTATTTTGGTAAGGGTAAATACATGTTGATGTATTTCTTTTTTCTGTTTTTCACATCAAAATCATTAATGATCAGTATTTTTATACGAAAGTGGGTGGGGTAAGGAATTTACATAATATATATGAGTTGTGTTCAGACTAATTTACAGCTTCGTTTTTTTTTCAGTCCTCGAGTAGAATAATGTTAATGCATGTTCACCACCATTTCAGACCAAAATTGAGACTTTGAGTCTACAAATTTAATCTGTTAAGAAAGTTTAAAGTTAGAACAAGAGGGAGCTTCTGTAAGACAGCATGCTCGACTTTTCTCAGTGATTGACTCTGAATTAAAGCTTTGCCAGTAAAAGGGGCAATTAAAGCTTTGCCAGTAAAAGGGGCATAATAGTCAATAGCTTGTAACAGAGATATTGGACATTATATAAAACTTTAACAAAACAAGAGGGCCAAGATGGCCCTAGGTCGCTCACCTGAGAAACACACCATAACACAGCATATTAAACAGAGTAAACATGTTTGACCTAGTGATTTCATGGAAAAAATATTCTGACTAATTATCATTAAAATTGGAGCAAAAATATTGAGTATAAGTAAATATTTTCTTTGATTTGACCTAGTGACCTAGTTTTTGACTCAAGATGACCCATATTCGAACTTGACCTAGATTTCATCAAGGCTATCATTCTGACCAAATTTCATGAAGATCAATTGAAAAATACAGCCTCTATCGCATACACAAGGTTTTTCTTTGATTTGACCTAGTGACCTACTTTTTGACCCAGATGACCCATTTTCAAATTTGGCCTAGATTTCATTAAGGTACTCATTTTGACTTAATTTCAGTAAGATCAACTGAAAAATACAGCCTCTATCGCATATACAAGGTTTTCCTTTGATTTGACCTAGTGACCTAGTTTTTGACCCCAGATGACCCATATTCAAATTTGACCTAGATTTCATCAAGGCAATCATTCTGACCAAAATTCATGAAGATTAATTTAAAAATACAGCCTCTATCACATACACAATGTTTTTCTTTGATTTGACCTAGTGACCTAGTTTTTGACCCCAGATGACCTATTTTCTAACTCGGCCTAGATTTTATCAAGGTAATCATTCTGACCAAAATTCATGAAGATTAATTGAAAAATACAGCCTCTATCGCATATACAAGGTTTTTCTTTGATTTGACCTAGTGACCTAGTTTTTGACCCCAGATGACCCATTTTCAAACTCGGCCTAGATTTCATCAAGATAATCATTCTGACCAAAATTCATGAAGATTAATTGAAAAAATACAGCCTCTATCGCATACACAAGGTTTTTCTTTTATTTGACCTAGTGACCTAGTTTTTGACTACAGATGACCCATATTTAAACTTTGCCTAAATTTCATCAAGGTAATCATTCTGATCAAAATTCATGAAGCTTAATTGAAAAATACAGCCTCTATCGCATACACAAGGTTTTTCTTTGATTTGACCTAGTGACCTAGTTTTTGACCCCAGATGACCCATTTTCAAACTTGGCCTAGATTTCATTAAGGTAATCATTCTGACCAAAATTCATGAAGATCAATTGAAAAATACAGCCTCTATCGCATACACAAGGTTTTCCTTTGAATTGACCTAGTGACCTAGTTTTTGACCCCAGATGACCCATTTTCAAACTCGGCCTAGATTTCATCAAGGTAATCATTCTGACCAAATTTCATGAAGATCAGTTGAAAAATACAGCCTCTATCGCATACACAAGCTAGATGTTGACAGACGACAGACAGACGCCGGACATCGAGCGATCACAAAAACTCACCTGAGCATTGCTCAGGTGAGCTAAAATTTGTAAGTTTAAAAGTGGCATAACTCTGTCAAAGTTCTAATCAAGGGTTATGAGGATTGTTTCTTCTGGTGTAGACTTATGCCTTATTGTGTGGCCTAAAATGTTGGATTTTGTCTCTAAATTTTGTGTCCGCGCGCTTAATTTTTGTCGATAAAAAACCTCCAGTTTTGAGACCCCAACTCCAGCTGAAAAATGGCAAACCTCCAGTTTTGGGATTCTGAACTTATCACATGTATGCCTTCAGGGGCCATAACTCTGGAACCCATAATGGGATCTGGCCAGTTCAAGAAAGGAATCGAGATCTTATGGTGATACAAGTTGTGTGCAAGTTCGGTTAAAATAAGATCATAAATGAAACCACATTCGTGCAGACAAGAAATTGTTAACGAACGCACACACTGACGACAGACGAAGGGTGATCACAAAAGCTCACCTTGTCACTATGTGACAGGTGAGCTAAAAAGCAGAAAAATATGAAAATGTTGAAAAATCCCTGGCAGTTTCAGCAACAGTGGGTGTGTTCAAAACAATTTTTCACAAAAACAAGCCTGGTGACCCATTGTTTTTATTTGTTCATTGTTTTCAGCACAAATTTTCCTATCATATAATTACCATATTTTCCCGTATTAACGCCCCCGGGGGCGTTACATTTTCCAAAGAGGGGGCGTTTATTTGAGGTAAAAAAATAAAAAATGAAAATTTTTACAAAACTTAAAAACATCGTTCAAACTAGCTGTAAAGTGTTTCTGTGTTGTTTAATCCCCCCAAAACGTAATTATTTGGCATCCAATTTAATGCAGTGTGTCTTTTATGCATTTAAATACGGTACCTCGTGTATTCCATGTCTGGCTTTTTGACACGCTCGCGACACTACACATTACGTCATGACCCAAACAGCTGTGTACTCCGATAACATTTTCCTTAGTACATGCGGGTAGCTAATTGCGCAATACACAATGTCAATGGTTTGACACGTTGCTGTGCCTGCTTTTAAATAAAAAGTTCTTAAAACTGCCGAAGAAAAGGGTATATCGTAAACACATTGCTGCAAGTTTGTTTAAAGTCGGCAGGAAGCGTGTGCGCGAGTGGTGTAAAAACAAATCAAAAATGTATTTACCGTTTAATTTTCTGTTACATACCTAATTAGTACAAATGTTTTGGACTTACGGTACATGGACTGTTTAAAAGTGTGTTTAATTTTTAATACATTGGACTTTAGTACTGTAAATTACTTATTATGTGGACTTATAAAAATGAGGTAGGTGATTTTTTCCCGTTCTTGTTGACTTTTTTTCCCCTCCAAAATGGGTGGGGGGCGTTAATTAGAGGGGGCCTTAATTTGGGAAAATACGGTATGTGAATTTGAAAAAAATCTATGAAAGGAAAAAAACAATTGCAAAAAGAGGCCAATGCCGGGTCAAGTAGGACAGCTCTCTATACTTCGTATAGTCAAGCTAAAAAGGGTATATTTTTGTTAAAATGATAGCAAGAATTATGGAACCTATGTCATCGATGTCATGGGGAGTGAATGTGTGAAGTCTCATTCAGCTGCAATGAGTAATAACCGAGATATGAGCTTGC
This sequence comes from Mercenaria mercenaria, assembly GCF_021730395.1. NCBI lineage: Eukaryota > Metazoa > Mollusca > Bivalvia > Venerida > Veneridae > Mercenaria > Mercenaria mercenaria. Next base: position 40,036,481 of record NC_069374.1, read on the forward strand.
TCAGGGAATCGTTAATAAGGTGTCCATACACAATGCTGATGATTGGGGGAGAGGGGTTATAGTATTACTCCCCAGACTTCTGTCATAACAATCTTAAAAGCCACCAAGTCTGAAATAATGAGGAGCAACTGCCACTAGAAGCTGGAAAGCAATGCCATATGACTTGTGAAATGTGTCAGTTTAACTTAAAATTCAGCAAAGTACAGAAAGCCAAAAACTCTGTCACAGACTTGGTCCATCAAACAGTAGTACAAAAGGACTGCTTTACATTTAAGTTTGCCAATGCTACCACTTTGATACTGTACTATTTCGCTAACTTTGATTTTCAATAAAATTAATAAAGCTAATGTACCTCTTTCCTTTGTTTAGCCTTCATCTGTTTTTCTTTGTCTTTCAGTTGTTGTTTTTCTAGTTTAGCATTGGCCTCTTTTTGCTTTTCTTGTTTTTTGAGAGCTTCTTTCTCCATCACTTGCAACCGGCTCTTTACAGCCCTCTGAGACTGTAAATCATATCAACTAAATTTTCTAAGTTTGTTTATCTGTACTAACTAGTAACCAATACAAACTCCCTTTATGATATTCATCACAGGAAGATAGAACTGATGTCAAGCAACATAGATTGACTTTTATCAGAATTCAAAAGAGAGAGAGTCAACTGTTAATGTCATTTTAACAAGTGATAATCGCCTAGGTAAGGACTTAAATTCTAAACATTGACACAACCACCCTGGCCATACCCAGCTCAACATATTCAAGTGTTAATGTGGTAAAACAGTGAACAAACAAAACTTTCTATGGAAAGTAGGTATTTTTCATGGAACAGTTTTGAAAATCTACTTATCAGATATCACGTCATGAGTGATTGCAAATGTTTTCCACTGACAACTTTGGAAATCACTCTTGACATCTTTCAAAATGTTCGACAAGATAGCACTTAAGGTATTAGACCCATAAAAGCACACCCTGGTACCGGCGCTCCCAAGTACAGGTGGCACTCACACATACAGCGCTCGATAAGCAATTTTGGAGGAGCGGCGGTGTAAGTATTTCTTATTGTATCTCCGGTAATCCAAAACTTTTTGTAAAATGAAAGATATCTGAGCTCTGGTGAATCATTGATGACTATGTTCCGTGAGTGTCACAACATTTCATCTTAAAATAAACAAAATACGGCGAGTTAAACGTGAACGTTTGACTCAAAAATGTCAAATGTAAAAAAAAACACGTAAAATACTCAGTAAATACTCCAGATGTATTCATTTTGATATATCTTCATATAGTCATATCTTCCTACAATAACCAGTTCAAATTCCAAGACTTAATTCGTTATATTTAAAGAATGACTCGTGTTTAAAGAAGGTAAGTGGTTTCAAAACGGCACTCACATCGCACAGGTGTGTATTTTTTTGACGCTCACCAAGTACAGCTAGAGAAAGTTCTTCAGAAATGTGGAGAAATCGTTAGCTCTAAGGCAACTACAACGGAAAAGAGATGAATCGGATTGTTTAGTTATGTGTGGTAGAGATTACACCACCAAGAACAGTTTGATGTTGGATTAAACAGTAGTTAATGGAACTAGTCATTACGTCTCATGTCTGCTATTAATTAAATCGGAATGACTCACATCGATTCCCGAGAGAGCCAAACAAGAACTCATTAATTGATAAATTCATTGAATTAATAAGATATTAAAATATGAACGTCTTTTGTACCGAACAGACATTTTAACAGATTCTTTGGTGGCTGATATATTCCATTCCGCTAATTTTAGGCGCCGATTTATAACGTAAATATCGACTTTTTGCTCAGCGCCCCCACTAATTATCATGTTTTCAATCTACGCTCCCGCCCTTTCTTATTCCTATTTAATATGTAAATCGTCGGGGGGGGGGGGGGGGGCGGTGCTGATCAGCAGGCTCCGAGCAAGAAGTTGAGGTTTGAAAGGCATAACATTGGTGGGCACCCGGGCACCCAGCCGCTTTACATCTTGAATCTCACTCAACGCCAGCACCCACTCCCCACTCCCTCCCCCATCCACATAATCGTGTTTTCGCTCCGCGTCGCCACATGTTATCGAATTTTGGCTCGCTAACCACTCCGCGTTTAACTTTTTTTAATTCTCGTGTTTTCGCTCGACGGGGTCGCGTGGCAAATTGATGAAATGGTATAAAACATCCACTGTAAAAACCTTCTATTTTTCTGTTATGAGTGTTTACTGAATCTTAAATCTAATGAAACAAGTAAAATATGTTTCGTAAAAAGTTCAACATTTATTATACATTCAATGTAGGCGTATGGTAAGTTGTTAAAATTAAAGAAAAGAATAGAAAACTTGTCAGTCCATTATAAATGAGTTTTACTAACTCTATGATTAAACATTTATTCCACACCCCAACAAAAAAGTATCGACCTGGCTCTATATATATCATACGGATGCTCATGGCATTATACTGGTACTCAATTCCTACCATAAACCTACTCTGACTGCAATTTTCAGAGGTGCGTAGGTTAAAGCCCCACTGGGACCAATTTTTTTCCCCTTATTTTCCTTTTTACTTCTTTCAAGACTTATTATTGATTTATTGTACAAAAGTGGAAAATTTTCATTTGATAAGCGATTTCTTGCTGTCCAAAGTGAATTAACGCTGAAACAGAAGGGGTAGAGTTAGACATCTTTAAAAATACTGAGTTACATGCGGTAAAAGTTCTCTATTTTGCCTAAAATCACTCTTTAGATTTCATATTGTGGAAGAAATTAATGTAGGTTGATTTTACTTCCGCCCCAAGATTATTTTTGAATGAAATGAGCTAAAATTCAAAAATAGACCCACAGGATTTGGCCTTAATTTTTCAATGTTGGAGTTAGAATTCTGTCTCATTAAATCCGTTTACTTGAGGCACCCTAGAAGAAATGATATTGACAGTTTTATTTTGTGTTTTATAATTGTTTACCAATAGTTTGAAGTTTCTTTTATTAAAATTAATGGTATAATGAATTGTCTGCAAACGTTTTGGATAGTAATTTTTCTCTGCTTGAGCTTGAGGAAATACCATAAATTATGCAAAATTTATAAAGAAACGGCAAGGTAAAAGTTGTTTAAAAATTGCAACACAGTGCGAAACACGGTCAAGATCTTTAAGAAGATATACCAAGCAAATGCTATTTTTTAAACATTACTATTAGGGGTCCAATACCTTAATCAATTTTCTGTAAACTGTCTGGAAAATACATCTTCATCTAAACAAACTTATCACTTTCTAACAGATTTTCAAAGTTAAAAATTATTAGGAAACACAAGAAAGGGGATGGCACAGGAAGAGGTCACTCACAAATAATTAAAATATAGCAAAAAAATTACAAGGGCAGGCAGGTGGAGGAAGAGGTTATGTGTAGGGGTGTAGAATGTGGATGAGGCAATAACTCTAGAACCCATGAGGGAATCTAGCTGGTTTTCAAAAGGAACTGAGATCTTATTGTGACTTAAGTTGTGAGTAAGTATGGTTAAAATCAAATGTAAAATATCACTTCTATCGTGTTCACAAGGTAAAAATTAACAAATTTTGGCTCTTTCAGGGGTCAATCAGGGGCCATAACTCCCAAACCTATGATTGGATCTGACAGATTCATCAGGGAATCCAAGATCTATTGTTGTTGAAGATATTTTGCAAGATTGTATCAAATCAAACCATAAATGATGTCTCTATATGGCTGCAAAAGCCCAGGTGCACAACTACACATGCTGATCAACATTCCTGTAAAGTTTTGTGACTCTCTATCAAATACTTTTGGAGCTACGTGCGACACAACATTAAAATGACCAATTTTTACAAAGTCAGGGGCCATAACTCCTACACGACTGAATGAATCCGGACGCGAAACCCCAGGTGCATAACTACACATGCTGACCAACATTCCTGTAGAGTTTTGTGACTCTACGTCAAATACTTTTGGAGCTAGGCGCGACACAACATTCTCAGAAGGACGGACAAGAGCAAATCTATATGCCCCCCCAAAAGTGGGGGCATAAAAATCGTCTGTTTGTTGACAAGATAATGTCACACTTTCCCTAGGGCATTAAGTTATTTGATCTTTACATAGTTTTCTATTCAGATTGCTAATCCATGTGGCAATTATGCATGCTTTTTCCCTGCTTAGAGGTAAAAAGTGCATAGTTTACATGAGGTTCTAGGTCAATAGCCACCAAAGCCTACCATAAAGTCTTAGCAGAGTTGTCTCCATTTTTTCCAAATATTTTACCCTGGATCATTTTTTTTTTCAGCTCAAACAGCTCTTTTTCAGAAAATGGTATTTAATTTTTTTTTTCAGTCCTTGTACTTTGATGCAGTTAACTACACATATATCTAAAATAAGACAGTTCCTACTTGAAGTTTGTACTTTTAGTTACACTGCCTACATCTATGTTTTATATGGGTGATTTAAAAAAAAATGAGGCAAATCAAATAAACTTACTTAAAAATACAAATAAAAGGATTCTTAACACAGATTTTATGTTTTAATATGTGTAGCAAGTTTCATGATGATATAATGCTGTTGATCAAATTTACTGAAGGGAAATGTGGCTAAATTTGTTGCAAGTGTAACACTTTTTTGGGACATTTTTACAAAAACAAGTTTTTGAAAGTGACTGTGTAAAGAAAATGCTATTTGAATATGCAAAATGTTTGTTTCTACCTTGAACATTCAGGCATATGAATATGGATAGTATTCTAATACATCAACATCTGATGTATACATTTTGTGCATCAAAGTAACATGACCCGTTGAATTTTTTTACAGCTTAAAACCGCCATTTTCAAAATATATATGATTGTTCACAGACTAATGTTTTATCTGCAAAAAGTATTCTGAAGTTTTAAGATCAGTGCTTTTATATAACAAGAGAGCCATAATGGCCCTATATCGCTCACCTGTTATCATTGCACTTAAGGACAAGAAGGTCACAAAATCATAATCAAGATCAATAAGTCCAAAGGACAGGAATAACAAAGGGAAGAAATTTAACCAAAAAGAAAAAAAAAATCTTACAAGGTACAGATATGTTACAAGAGGACCATGATGGTCCTGAATCGCTCACCTCTTCCCACATGACCCAGTTTTGAGTATGACGTCGTTTTTTCTATTATTTGACATAGTGACCTAGTTTTTGAGCTCATGTGACCCAGTTTTGAACTTGACCTAGATATTATCAAGATAAAAATTCTGACCAATTTTCATTAAGATCCATTGAAAAATATGGTCTCTAGAGAGGTCACAAGGTTTTTCTATTATTTGACCTATTGACCTAGTTTTCGAAGGTACGTGACTCTGTTTTGAACTTTATCTAGATATCATCAAGGTGAACATTCTCACTAATTTTCATGAAGATCTCATGAAAAATATGGCCTCTAGAGAGGTCACAAGGTTTTTCTATTTTTATACCTACTGGCCTAGTTTTTGACTGCACGTGACCCAGTTTCGAAACTGATCTAGATATCATCAAAATGAACATTCAGATCAATTTTCATGAAGATCCTTTGAAAAATATGGCCTCTAGAGAGGTCAAAAGATTTTAATAATTTTAGACCTACCGACCTAGTTTTTGACCGCAGTTGACCCAGTTTCAAACTTGACCTAGATATCATCAAGATGAACATTCAGACCAATTTTCATGAAGATCCCATGAAAAGTATGGCCTCTAGAGAGGTCACAAGGTTTTTTTATTATTTGACCTACTGACCTAGTTTTTTAAGGCATGTGACCCAGTTTCAAACTTGACCTAGATATCATCAAGGTGAACATTCCAACCAATTTTCATGAAGATCCATTCAAGGGTATGGCCTCTAGAGAGGTCACAAGGTTTTTCTATTTCAAGACCTACCGACCTAGTTTTTGATCGCAGTTGACCCAGTTCAAACTTGACCTATATATCATCAAGATAAACATTCAGACCAACTTTCATACAGATCCCATGAAAAATATAGCCTCTAGAGAGGTCACAAGGTTTTTCCATTATTTGACCAACTGACCTAGTTTTTGAGGGCACGTGACCCACTTTCAAACTTGACCTAGATATCATCAAGTTGAACATTCTGACCAATTTTATTTCATGAAATATATGGCCTCTAGAGAGGTCACAAGGTTTTTCTATTTTTAGACCTACTGACCTAGTTTTTGACCGCACGTGACCCAGTTTCGAACTTGACCTAGATATCATCAAGATGAACATTCAGACCAACTTTCATACAGATCCCATGAAAAATATGGCCTTTAGAGAGGTCACAAGGGTTTTCTATTATTTGACCTACTGACCTAGTTTTTGATGGCACGTGACCCAGTTTCGAACTTGACTTAGATATCATCAAGGTGAACGTTCTGACCAATTTTCATGAAGATCTTGTGAAATATATGGCCTCTAGAAAGGTCACAAGGTTTTTCTATTATTTGACCTACTGACCTAGTTTTTGATGGCAAATGACCCAGTTTTGAACTTGATCTAGATATCATCAAGGTGAATGTTCTGACCAACTTTCATGAAGATCTTTTGAAATATATGGCCTCTAGAGAGGTCACAAAGTTTTTCTATTTTTAGACCTTCTGACCTAGTTTTTGAAGGCACGTGACCCAGTTTTGAACTTGACCTAGATATCATCAAGATGAACTTTCAGACCAACTTTCATACAGATCCCATGAAAAATATGGCCTTTAGAGAGGTCACAAGGTTTTTCTATTATTTGACCTACTGACCTAGTTTTTGATGGCAAATGACCCAGTTTTGAACTTGATCTAGATATCATCAAGGTGAATGTTCTGACCAACTTTCATGAAGATCTTTTGAAATATATGGCCTCTAGAGAGGTCACAAAGTTTTTCTATTTTTAGACCTTCTGACCTAGTTTTTGAAGGCACGTGACCCAGTTTCAAACTTGACCTAGATATCATCAAGGTGAACATTCTGACCAATTTTCATGAAGATCCATTGAAAATTATGGCTTCTAGAGAGGTCACAAGGTTTTTCTATTTTAGACCTACTGACCTAGTTTTTGACGGCACGTGACCCAGTTTCGAACTTGACCTAGAATTTACCAAGATGAACATTCTGACCCATTTTCATAAAGATCCCATGAAAAATGTGACCTCTAGAGATGTCACAAGGAAAAGTTTACGCACGGACGGACACACAGACGACGGACACTGCGCGATCACAAAAGCTCACCTTGTCACTTCGTGACAGGTGAGCTAAAAAGTTACTAAATAAGCTATTTATAGTAACATAAACAGGAAGTAATTAAAAAAAATTTATTGTAAGTGAACAAAAGAAGGATCTGCCAAATAAAAACAAGAGCACTGCAATGCAACGCAAATGCAGAGCAATATACACACTAAACAATGTCATATGACCTTTGACCCCTAAGTGTGACCTTGACCTTGAAGTGAGCCATCCGAAACATGCACTCTGCATGTTGTTTCGATGAGGTGAACATTTGTGTCAGGTTTCTTTAAAATCCTTCAAGGGGTTCAAGAGTTTACACAGAGCGGAAGGGAAACTGCTAACCAACAGACAGACAGATGGACACCGAGGTGATAACATAATACGTCCCTTTGGGCGTATAAAAAGGAATCAAGATCTTATGGTGATACAAGTTGTGTGCAAGTTTGGTTAAAATCAAATCATAAATGAAGCTGCTATTGCGCAGACAAGGTCAAAATAGCTAATTTTGGCCCTTTCAGGGGCCATAACTCTGAAACCAATTATGGGATCTGGCCGGTTCAAGAAAGGAACAAAGATCTTATGGTGACACAAGTTTTATGCCAGTTTGATTAAATTCAAATCATAAATGAAGCTGCTATTGTGCAGACAAGCTAGGTCAAAAAAGCTAATTCTGGTCCTATCAGGGGTCATACCTCTGGAACCCATAATGGAATCTGGCCAGTTCGAGGAAGGAACCAAGATCTTGTGGATATACAAGTTGTGTGCAAGTTTGGTTAAAATAAAATCACAAATGAAGCTGCTATTGTGCAGACAAGGTCAAAATAGCTAATTCTGGCCCTTTCAGGGGCCATAACTCTGGAACCCATAATGGAATCTAGCCAGTTCAAGAAAGGAACCAAGATCTTATGGTGATACAAGTTGTGTGCAAGTTTGGTTAAAATAAAATCACAAATGAAGCTGCTATTGTGCAGACAAGGTCAAAATAGCTAATTCTGGCCCTTTCAGGGGCCATAACTCTGGAACCCATAATGGAATCTAGCCAGTTCAAGAAAGGAACCAAGATCTTATGGTGATACAAGTTGTGTGCAAGTTTGGTTAAAATAAAATCATAAATGAAACCACTATCGCACAGACAAGAAATTGTTAACGAACGCACACATGGACGACGGACGAAGGGTGATCACGAAAGCTCAACTTGTCACTATGTGACAGGTGAGCTAATAATAACAGCAAAATAAAGATTGTCAGTTGAAATATGTTGCAAGTGTATTGTCCGTAAGTATTGACCTGGCACTCATGAATATTCCGTATGTTTCCGTAAATTAATTTTCGATGTCCGAACCTAATTAACTATATAACTTCATGTTATAAAAAGCCAATTATATACCATCATTAATCATGTACAGATGTAGCTGTGTGGACAAAGTGTTTTTCCACTAATCTCAGGGTTGTGTGTTCGAGACCTCAATCTGACCAAATTGTTTTTTTATTTTATTTTTTTTTATTTTATCTGTAACATTAACAGACCGAAAACTTGTCACACTTATCATGATTCATCAACGAAATACTCTACTATCGATTAACATTCTTCTACGCACATAAAACCGTTCTACAAAATGTCTTTTAAAAATCTTCAGGACCGGACCTGCATTCATTCATTCAACGGACAATTCAAAAAACTGTTATTAATGACACAAAATGAAATGTTTCATAAAATGATATATTATATATACAAAATTCAAACACAAGGAATACTTTTTTTAAATGTTTAGAAAAGAATTCGAACCCCTGGTAACGTGCTTTAAAGTCGGAGAGCTTACCACTACACCACTGTACCGTTGGTTATCTAAAGTGATTATTTTGATAAATCTAGATACTTTCAGGCCACAAACATCAAATAACCAAAACGCCCGAAAATATTGGCGAAGGTTAATGAGTGCCAGGTCAATACTTACGGACAATAACAATTGATTAAAAACAACAAGATTTGTTTTCAAAAGTGAGATAACATGTATCTTTTTTTATCTATCACAGAAGCATCAACACCATAGATCATGTGCGACACTTATTATCATGTATCAAAACATGCAGATTAATGATGCAATTATAAGTGATGTTGCAAGTGTACACTATTTTGACATGTGAACTAGACACATTTCTGATGAGGTTTAAGCAAAACTGTGGCATCTTCACTGGAACAACTGTACATTTCAGTTAAGAAAGATATGTTCTCATAGTTGTAGAGGCTTCATGGTATGGAATTACTTACTTCTGAGTAAAATTTGATATAAAATGTGTGAATTTACCCTTCATTAATAACATTATGAATTCTGAAACAGATATTTTATTCAAATAAGCAATTTTAATTGTTTTGAATAAGAGTGCAATGCATACTTGTTTAAAATAAGCAAGTTTGGAAGCCTTTTAATTACCATGTTAATGCTTAATGTAGGTAAAGTGTTACACTCGCAACAATAAAAAGTAATGACTGCAAATTATTACATGCAACTGTATTTTTTCTTCACAGAAAATAACATAAACTCAAATAAACATGGTTAAACTTAATGTTTATTGACAGAATTGTGTCAGACATTGTTCACTGTTGACATTGGGACGTACCGATGCTTTTGCAAACAGCTCAGACCCAGATCAGACCGCCCCTGAAAGAGCTGTCTTATCAGATTTTGTACTGTTTGCTTACAGCATAACAAACCAGACCTTTAAATTCTTGTTATTGTGAAAAACTTTTTATTTTCAACAGGCAGGTGTAATAATAATATGAATTAATATCATTTCTATAAGGGGTTTAAACTAAAATAAACAAGACCATGAGGTTCAAAAGCCACTATCCTCAACAATGTAAACAAGAGGGTCATGATGACCCTGGATCGCTCACCCGAGTAATATGAGCTACATGTTTCAAATGTCAAACTGATGATTTTTAGAAAATTTTTGGAATATTTTCCGATGTACAATCACGTAACCACTGGGGCGGGGCCAATTTTACCCCGGGGGTCATGATTTGAACAAAGTTTATAGAAGTCTACTAGGCAATGTTACATATCAAATATCTAAGATCTAGGCCTTCTGGTTTATTTTTAGCAAATTTATGAAGATTTCCCTATGTAAAATCAAGTAACCCCTGGGACTGGGTCAATTTGACCCTGGGGGGGGGGGGGGGGGTCAAGATTTGAACAAATTTTGTAGAGGTCCACTAGGCAATGCTACATGTCAAATATCTAAGCTCTAGGCCTTCTGGTTTATTTTTAGAAAATTTTGAAGATTTTTCTATGTACAATCAAGTAACCCCATGGGACGGGGTCATGATTTGAACAAATTTTGTAGAAGTCTACAAGGCAATGCTACATGTCAAATATCTAAGATCTAGGCCCTCTGGTTTATTTTAAGAAATTTTTTGAAGATTTTCCTATATAAAATCAAGTGACCCCTGGGGCCGGGTGTTTCAATTTTAGATCCCCGGGGTTCATTTTTAAGATTTTAGAAAAATCTATTTAAGTATGTAGAGGGTAGTTCACACTAGGCAATGCTACACGTCAAATATCTAAGCTCTATGGCTTCTGGTTTTTGAGAAGAAGGTTTTTTAAGATTTTCCTATGTAAAATCAAGTGACCCCTGGGGCGTGGTCAATTTTGAACCCGGGGTCATGATTTGAACAAAATTGGTAGAGGTCCACTAGGCAATGCTTCACACCAAATATCTAAGCTCTAGGGCTTCTGGTTTTTGAAAAGAAGATTTTTAAAGTTTTTCCTTTCGGTTGCCATGGCAATCAGAGTTCTGCATGGAATTCAATTCTTTGAATAATTTTTGTAGAGCTTCACCCAAGGAACATTCCTGTGAAGTTTGGATGAAATTGGCCTAGCGGTTTATGAGGAGATGTCATTTAAAGTAAAAGTTTACAGCCGGATGCCAGATGGTGAGTGATCAGAATAGCTCACCCTGAGCCTTTGGCTCTGGTGAGCTAATAAATTGTACAGTTTGGTAAAAATTAAGGACCATTTAAGGGATATTGCATTATTAATACTGGCCTATGAGAGACATTGTTCATACATATTCACTGGCAAAATCCAACATGACATTATATGGGATCCAATTAACAAAATCAACTATCATAGGCCAGTACAGCTTAGTACTATGTGCGGAATTTCTCTTATGAGCAAACTTAAATCCCAGACACTGTTTTTACAGATCCATTGGTAAAGTCTGATAAAAATCCAACAACAACATCAGCTAATCACAGGCCAGCACATCTTATATGCATGGAATTTCTCCAGGAGCGAACTCATCCAAAACATTGTCTAAATAGAATTCCTGGTAAACTCAGCTGTAAATCCAATCAGCCATTCAGGAGATACTATATTAACTACACTGATCATCAGCGGCCAGCGTAGGTCATAAGTATGCTCAGAATTTCTCCATGTGCAAACTCATCCAAGACGTCATCAAAATAGATCCTTGGTGAAGTCTGGTGAAAATCCAAGAAGCCCTTCAGGACATATTGCGTTCACATCACTGATCAATCACTGGCCGCAGCACAGGGATTAGTATGCACGAAATGCCGTTCTGGACATATTGCGTTCACATCACTGATCAAACACTGGGACTAGTATGCACGGAATTTTTGAGCGAACTCCTCCAAGACATTGTCAATATAGGTCCACTGGTAAAGTCTGGTGAAAATCCAAGAAGCTGGTCAGGAAATTAACATGGGCAAATAGCGCACAGGCCAGCACAAAATGTATTTTTAGAATAGCGACCTTGATCTTTAACCAAATTTACTCAAATACGATCACACCCTTCCTCTCTCTATAAGCAATCTATTCACTACATTTGGTCAAATTCAAACAAGCCGCTCATGGGATATTGCGTTAACATCATGTGCACAGACACACGGAAGGACGGATACACAGAGGACCTGACAGAGCCAATTTCCATAGCTCCAAACCCTGAAAGGGCGGGAGCTAATAATCTGTTATCGGGCAACAGAAGGGTTAAGCATTTATTGTGATTTTGCTATAGACAAGATAGGTGCTACAGTTTAGTCCATATTAAATGGACCTACATAATAAAAAATTATGGTTTATTTTTTACCATACAATACAGTTTGTTCTATAATGTTCTACTGTTCTTTATTCAGACTATAAACCCTTTAATTTTCTTATCATTTACATATATTGATGATTTTGCAAAAACTGTATACCCACATCAGACTGCTTCTAAAAGAGCTGTCTAATCAGGGTCTGCACTGTTAAATTTGCTTAGATTATGTTGCAAGTGTAACATGATGCTTCCTTCCTAAACATGCTACTAACTTTTACTCATTTAATAAATAGTATCAAATACATTTATAAAATGGCTAAAAATGATTAAACATGGATCAATTCATCAAGAAAACAACAAAAGATTGTAATATTCCTTGACTGACATGTTGTCTGATGATGTTCAACTTTTGATTTTCGAGAGTTTTTGTTAATTTGGTTAAAATAAATTGTTTATAAACCTCTTTTCTAAAATATTTACAACTGTACATGATTATGCTAAGCAACTGTTGTCCACAAACCTAATACATTTCATGTTTTCTTGGGAAACATCCATTACCTAATGTGTTGCAAGTGTAACAGATTTGAAAAAAAAAAATGTTTATTTTTGTATGACATATTTTGGTATGTGACATACAAAAAGGATCAAATGTTATTTCACTGACCCCAATGTTGTATTTTACAGGCAAGATCTTGTCTTTTGATGTTTTAAATGAAAAATACTAAAACTTTTCCAAGTGTCAACAGAAAAAAAGGTGGTTTAAGATGCTTGAAAATCCAAAATTTTGAAACATTTTGCAGTCATATCCAATAATTTTGATGAAATTTTCTTTTTTTAAGTGTATACCATCATACACAATAAAATATAAGAGTTATATGTATGATTTCTTTAAAATTATCTGTGTTCAAATTTGGTACATATGTTGTCAAAATACACAAAACTAGTTAATTAAATAAAATTCCAGTGTGGTTGTACAACTAAATCGCCCCAATGATTTTTGTAACTTCAATGTCATGAGATATAAAGTCCATATAATTAAAGAGCCAAGACTGAATTTGAATTTTGAGCTTTCTGTCATGTTAATATCAAAAATTGTAAAAGTGATCCAAATTTCTATGCTATAACTTTAAAAACAAGAAAGTAGGTCAGTAGGTCATGAGTTAGGCTATTCAATATGAGTACTGAAATCAGTATCAAATATCACACGTGGTCCAAATTTCGTTGCTTAACTTCAAAAACAAGAAAGTAGGTCAGTAGGTCACAATTAAGGCTATTCAAGATGAGTAATGAAATCTGTATCAAATATTATAAATGTGGTCCAAATTTCGTTGCTGTAACTTCAAAACAAGAAAGTAGGTCAGTAGGTCATGATAAAAGGCTATTCAATATGAGTACTGAAATCCGTGCCAAATATTATACAAGTAATCCAAATTTCGTTGCTTGACTTCAAAAACAAGAAAATAGGTCAATAAATCACGATTAAGAATTTCAAGGCTGTATCTTAAAAAACAAGAAAGTCTGTCAGTAGGTCATATTTATGGTTACTGAAAGTCAGTCATAAGACTAGTGTGCAGAAGTGCACACGTCATCAAAATTTCAAGCCGGGTGACCTAGTTTTTGACTACATAAGACCCAGATTCAAACATGGTACAGAGATCATAAAGATAAACACTCTGACCAAGTTTCATGAAGACAAGATCATAAATGTGGCCTCTAACTGCTTTTCCTGTGATTTCAGCATATAACCCAGATTTTGAGCCCACAAAAACCCCAAACAAACCAAATTCGAATTTACCCTAAAGATCATCATGACAAAAATTCTGACCAGGTTTCATGAAGATAGATTCATAAATGTGAAGTTAACAAGCTTTTCCTTTGATTTGACCTGGAGACCTAGTTTTTCACCTCAAATGACCCAGATTCAAACCTGACCTAAAGATCATCAAGAATAATATTCTGACAAAGTTTCACAAAGATATGGTCATCAATGTGGCCTCCAGAGTGTTAACAAGCTTTTCATTTGATTTGACCTCATGACCTAGTTTTTGACCCATTATGATCTAGATTCAAACTTGACCTAAAGATCATCAAGAATAACATTCTGACCAAGTTCCGTGAAGATAATATTATGGTCATCAATGTGGCCTCTAGAGTGTTAACAAGCTTTTCATTTGATTTGACTTGGTGACCTAGTTTTTCACCCCAGATGACCCTGATTCGATTTTGACCTAGAAGTCATCAAGACAAACATTCTGATTAATTTTCATGAGTTTTAAATTTAAACTTAGGTCTCTAGAGTGTTAACAAGCTTTACCTTTGATTTGAACTGGTGACTTAATTTTTGACCCCACCTGACCAAAATTGGAACTTGACCTACAGATTATCAAGATTAACATTCTGACCAAGTTTCATTAGGATATGGTCATAAATGTGGTCTCTAGAGTGTTAAATAGCTTTTCCTTTGATTTGACCTGGTGACCTAGTTTTTTTACCCAACATGAACCAGATTCCAGCCTGACCTAAAGGTCATCAATATTAACATTCTGACCAAGTTTCATGAAGATACAGTTATAAATGTGACCTCTTGAGTGTTAACAAGCTTTTCCTTTGATTTGACCTGGTGACCTAGTTTTTGACTCTACATGCTCAAGATTCAAACTTGACCAAGAGGTCATCAAGACAAACATTCTGACAAATTTTCATGAGTTTCAAATTAAAAATTAGGTCTCTAGTGTTAACTAGCTAATCCTTTTATTTGACCTGGTGACCTAGTTTTTGACCCCACATTACCCAGATTCAAACTTGGCCTAAAGATCATCAAGGTTAACATTCTGACCATGTTTCATGAAGGTAGAGTCAAAAATGTGACCTCTAGAGTGTTAACAAGCTTTACCTTTGATTTTTGACCTGGTGACCTTGTTTTTGACCCCACCTGACCTAAATTTAAACTTGACCTATGAACATTCTGACCAAGTTTCATAGAAATATTGTCATAAATGTGACCTCTAGAGTGTTAACAAGCTTTTCTTTTGATTTAACCTGGTGACCTAGTTTTTGAACCCACCTAACCCAGATTTAAACTTGACCTTAAGATTATCAAGATTAACATTCTGACCAAGTTTCATTAATATAAGGTCATAAATGTGGCCTGTACAGTGTTAACAAGCTTTTCCTTTGATTTGATCTGGTGATCTAATTTTTGAACCCACCTGACCCAGATTTGAACTTGACCTACAGATCATCAAAATTAACATTCTGACCAAGCTTCATTAAGCTATGGTCATAAAAGTGGCCTCTAGAGTGTTAACAAGCTTTTCCTTTGATTTCTGACCTGGTGACCTAGTTTTTGACCCCACATGACCTAGATTTGAATTTGACCTAAAGATCATCAAGATTAACATTCTGACCAAGTTTCATAGAGATACTGTCATAAATGTGGCCTCTAGAGTGTTAACAAGCCTTTCCTTTGATTTGACCTGGTTACCTTGTTTTTGACCCCAGATGACCCAATATCAAATTTGTCCAAGATTTTATTGAGGGTAACATTCTGACCAAGTTTCATTAAGATTGGGCCAAAATTGTGACCTCTAGAGTGTTAACAGTCAAACTGTTGACGGCGGACGACAGACACAGGGCGATCTCAAAAGCTCAAGATGCTCAGGTGAGCTAAAAATTCCAGAAATTAATTCAGATCAACACCCCTCTAAGTAATACAAGAATTAGTTGTTGAGTTACCAATGTCCCCCGCCAAGGGAAATTTTTCACAAAATATGCCAATACAACATCTGACAACAAACTTACAATGTACATAAAATCATAATTATATATCATATAATTCATGAAGTTTAAAAATGTCTGGAAATCTACAATTGATGAATGCTTTCAAATGCTAATATTTGTATTTTAAAGATTAATGTGAATTTCCTTTTAACAAGAGCTGTCCGTAAGACAGCCAGTGCTCGACTATTCGAATTGTTGTCACAGAAGCAGGAATATTAATCTAATGTTAATAAGGTGTCCGTAAGACAGCCAGTGCTCAACTATTCGAGTTGTTGTCACAGAAGCAGGAATATTAATCTAATGTTAAAAAATCAATAGAGTTTCAACCAAAACTTTAACAAGAAGTTTTCTTAGTCCAAACGGGGACATAATTTGTTCAAAATACATCTCAGATTTATGGGACTTGATGCAATCAACTAGTTTTATAACCCTAAAGACATAATTATGTGAAGTTTCAATTTAATATCTGCATTTGTTTTGTAGATGGTAACTTGCACGTAAAACTTTAACCAGATTTTTTTAAGTCCAAAAGGGGGCATAATTTGCCCAAAAAACACATCATGTCAGAGTTATGGGACTTGACCCAGTGAGGTTGGTAACTGATCTAGAAAAAGAAAAAATAAGTTTCAAATCTATATGCCTTTAAGTAATAGCTGTATGTACTTGCATGCAAAACTTTAACCAGGATTTTCTAAGTCCAAAAGGGGGCATAATTTGGCCAAAATGCATGTCAGAGTTATGGGACTTGATGCTATCAGCTAGTTTTATAACCCCAGACACATTTGAAGTTTCAATTCAATATCTGCATTAGTTTTGGGGATAGTAACTTGCATGTAAAACTTCAACCAGGATTTTCTAAGTCCAAAAGGGGGCATAATCTGCTCAAAATACATGTCAGAGTTATGGGACTTGACCCAGTGAGGTTGGTAATTGACTTAGAAAAAGAAAAAATAAGTTTCAAAGCTATATGCCTTTAAATGATAGCCATATGTACTTGCATGCAAAACTTTAACCAAGGTGTGATGCCGACGCCAACACCAGGGTGAGTAGAATAGCTAGACTATTCTTTGAATAGTCGAGCTAAAAATTAATTACAAATTTCTGAATGAGGTGAAAATGATGAAGACTAGTTCAATGAGACATAAAAATAGTTCTTACCCTAATATCACTCATACTTGGAACATATTCATGCTTCCTAAGCAAATCTGAAAATGGAGAATATAATTAAAGTTTATAAAAAATAAAATAAAACAAGAGCTGTCCGTAAGACAGCCAAGCTCGACTATTCGAAATATTGTCACAGAAGCAGGAAATTATTACCCAAAATGTTAAATATCAAAAGAGTTTTAAGTTCGAAACGGGACATAATTTGACCAAAATGCATATCAGTTATGGGACTTGATGCTATCAACTAGTTTAATAACCCCGAAAGAAACATGTGAAGTTTCAATTCCATATCTGCATTAGTTTTGGAGATAGTAACTTGCATGTAAAACTTTAACCAGAATTTTCTAAGTCCAAAAGGGGGCATAATTTGCTCAAAATACATGTTAAGAGTTATGGAACTTGACCCAGTGAGGTTGGTAACTGACCTAGAAAAAGAATAAATAAGTTTCAAAGCTATATGCCTTTTGGTAATAGCTGTATGTACTTGTACGCAAAACTTTAACCAGGATTTTCTAAGTCCAAAAGGGGGCATAATTTGCCCAAAATACATGTCAGAGTTATGGGACTTGATTCTATTAACTAGTTTTATAACCCCGAAAACACATATTAAGTTTCAATTTAATATCTGCATTAGTTTTGGAGATAGTAACTTGCATGTAAAACTTTAACCAGGATTTTCTAAGTCCAAAAGGGGGCATAATTTGCTCAAAATACATGTCAGAGTTATGGGACTTGGCCCAGTGAGGTAGGTAATTGATCTAGAAAAAGAAAAAATAAGTTTCAAATCAATATGCCTTTTAGTAATAGCTGTATGTACTTGCACGCAAAACTTTAACCAGAATTTTCTAAGTCCAAAAGGGGGCATAATTTGGCCAAAATACATGTCAGAGTTATGGGACTTGACCCAGTGAGGTAGGTAATTGATCTAGAAAAAGAAAAAATAAGTTTCAAATCTATATGCCTTTTAGTAATAGCTGTATGTACTTGCACGCAAAACTTTAACCAAAATTTTCTAAGTACAAAAGGGGGCATAATTTGGCCAAAATGAAGGTCAGAGTTATGGGACTTGGTGCTATCAACTAGTTTTATAACTCCAAAGACACATGTGAAGTTTCAATTCAATATCTGCATTAGTTTTGGAGATAGTAACTTGCATGTAAAACTTTAACCAGAATTTTCTAAGTCCAAAAGGGGGCATAATTTGCTCAAAATACATGTTAGAGTTATGGAACTTGACCCAGTGAGGTTGGTAATTGACCTAGAAAAAGAATAAATAAGTTTCAAAGCTATATGCCTTTAAATGATAGCTGTATGTACTTGCATGCAAAAACTTAACCAAGGTGTGACGCCGACGCCGACGCCGACGCCCGGGTGAGTAGAATAGCTAGACTATTCTTCAAATAGTCGAGCTAACAAAGAACTATACATGAAAGTTTAAATAATGACCTTGGCAAAAAAAGATGAACAAGAGGCTCATGATGACCCTATATCAAACTTGGCCTTAGAATCATCAAGATAAACATTCAGACCAAGTATCATGAAGATAGATCAAGATTTGAGTGGTGACCTAGTTTTTGACCCCACATGACCCAGTTTCTAATCTGACATAGGAATCATCAAGATAAACATTCTTTCCGAGTTTCATGAAGACAGGGTCATAAAATGTGGCCTCAAGAGTGTTAACAAGCTTTTGCTTTGATCTGACCGGGTGACCTGGTTTTTGACCCCATATCACCCAGTTTTGAATTTGGCATAGGAATCATCAAGATAAACATTCTGACCAAGTTTCATGAAGATATGGTCATAAATGTGGCCTCTGAGGGGTGTTAACAAGCTTTTCCTTTGATTTGTTCTGGTGACCTAGTTTTTTATCCCACATGACCAAGTTTCAAACTTGGCTTAGAGATCATCAAGATAAACATTCTGTAAAAGTCTGCATCAAATCAAAGCATAAATGAAACCTCTATATGGCTGAAAGAGCCAGAATAAAAATTTTTGTTTTTGACCCCATATAACTTCTTTGAGGCAAACATTTCTACCAAATAAAACAAGAGCAAAGTTAGAAGATTTTTCAAAGTTTCTAATATAAAGGCCTATAGTAAGTACATGTCAGACACAGGGGTGTGGCCATCTTTTGACCTTAAGGCAATAATTCGAACAAGTATGGTCTACATAAAGGGAAAAGTAACCACGCCCCCTGGCAGCCATGTTTTTTGACAAATCGGAATAATTTGAATAATCTTGGTAGAGGGTCACACAAGAAGCATTTGTGTTAAATTATTTTAAAATCGGGCTAGCAGTTTCACACAAGATTTTTAAAGTTTCCACTAAAAACATATAAATAGGGAAAAGTGACCACACCCACTGGCAGCCATGTTTTTTGACAAATCAAAGTAATTTGAACAATCTTTGTAGAGGGTCACACAAGGACTATTTGTGTAAAATTATTCTAAAATCGGGCTAGTAGTTTCACACAAGAAGATTTTTAAAGTTTCCACTATATACATGTAGGGAAAAGTGACCACGCCCTCTGGTGGCCATGTTTTTTGACAAATCAAAATAATTTCAATAATCTTGGTAGAGGTTTAAACAAGGACCATTTGTGTAAAATTATTCTGAAATCGGGCCAGTAGTTTCACACAAGAATATTTTTAAAGTTTCCACTATATACATATATATAGGGAAAAGTGACCACGCCCTCTGGAGGACATGTTTTTTGACGAATCAATACAATTTGAACAATCTTGGTTGAGGGTGACATAAGGACCATTTGTGTGAAATTATTTCAAAATCGGACCATTGGTTTAGGAGGAGATGTCGTTTGAAGATTTTTCTATTTTTGGCTCTGGCGGCCCCTGTGTGCAATCAAGCAGAACCCTTTGAACAAGTTTGGTAGAGGACCATCCAAGGAACATCCATGCCAAGTTTCATCAAATCAATTCAGTGATTATGGAGGAGATGTCTTTTAAACACAATTGTTGACGATGGATGGACGCACGACGGACACAGCGTGATCACAATATCTCACCCTGAGCATTTCTCAGGTGAGCTAAAAATAAAATAATAGGTTAGTAGGTCATGGTACAGATTATTCAAGAAAACTACTGAAATCTGTTATAAAATTATACAGGTGGTCCAAATCTCTTTGCTGTAGCTTCAAAACAAGAAAGTAGGTTAGTAGGTCAAGGTATGAGTAATGAAATCTATATCAAAAGTTATACATGTTGTCCAAATTTCTTTGCTGTAACTTCAACAAGAGGGCCATGATGGCCCTATATTGCTCACCTGAGTCTACTTAAACCATGTGCTCCCCGGGGCAGGGCCATTTTTAACCCCAGGGGATAATTTGAACAATCTTGGTAAAAGACTATTATATGATGCTTAACCCCGGCGAAATGGAATTCATGAAATCATGAAATTTTCATCACCATTATGAATTATTCATTAACTGTTCTGGATTACTTCTTAATCTAACTTCATGACGTTTTATGCATGAAGTGTCGTTTGATCTACTTTATGAAGATACCAAGCATTATTGACATATTCATAAAATCCTTGAACTATTCATGAACTAGTTTAAGAATGAATCAAGATTTTTTCATGAATGTCAATATACCTTTAGAATTCAAGAAAAATTCTTGAAAAAAAATGATGAACATTTTATGAGCAGTTTAAAACATTCTTTGTGTTCTTAAGAAAAAGTCATGAATATATAATGAGTATATCTATGATTCATTAAAAGTACTAAAATTCAAAACCTTTTTCTAGTTCAGTACCAGTTCTTGAACCCAATTGTGAGTTTCTGAACTGTCCATCCATTAAACATAAAACTTAGGTTTACCTTTAACAATAAATGAATAAGTTCATGAACTGTTCATGAATGTTCATGAACATTAAATTCACGTCACATGATCAGTTTCCATTATTTTTCTGCATGCTGGGAAATTTTTTGCACATGTGATTCAGCAATTTTTGAGAAGTTTGTGCAGCAAATGAGAAGGATATATTTATCTTACTACAGTTAGGAATGGTATAAAAGGAACATGAGTATACTGAATATCAAATAAGTAATTATGGTGTTGTTATAAATCGTTCATTTTAAAAATATGAAATCCTTCTAAAATGTCACAAGTTTTCACTACCCTAAAGCAAAGCTAGTATCTAAATTTTAATCTTGAGAGTAAAGTAAATTATACATTGTTTAACTTAATGTTTTGTATTTTATACAGCCAAATAAAAAAGAGATTGCAAAAAGTTACAATATAAGTTATTAAAGTAACAACTAAGGGACGTAAATCTTGAAAAATAAAAAATAAATAAATAAATAAAAATTCTATGTCCACACAAAAATCCTCACCAGTAGAGATAGGTCAAAATTCACCTGAAAATTGGATGTAACATGCATGTTGTACTACAGAAAAGTGGTCTTGATTTTTCCCTACGACCAGTAACAAAAAAGTTACGAAAATAAGCTATTTATAGTAACAACAAAGGGAAGTAATTCTAGGATCTTGCTCATGACACTACGTCTCATAATGATGAACAATTGTGCCAAGTTACATCAAAATCCCTCTATGCATCAAAAAGAAATGCTCCAGACAAAGTCATTCTTGTTTTTGACCTCTAAGTGTGACCTTGATCTTAGACCTAAGGACCTGGTTCTTGCGCATGACACTCAGTCTCATGGTGGTGAACATTTGTGCCAAGTTACATCAAAATCCCTCCATGCATGGAGAAGAAATGCTCCGGACAAAGTTGTCATTCTTGTATCCTTTGACCTCTAAGTGTGACCTTGACCTTAGACCTAGGGATCTGATTCTTGCGCATGACACTCCGTCTCATGATGGTGAACAATTGTGCCAAGTTACATCAAAATCCCTCCATGCATGAAAAAGAAATGCTCCGGACAAAGTCATTTTTGAATTTGACCTTTGACCTGTAAGTGTGACCTTGACCTTTGAGATAGGAACCTGGGGTTTGCGCATGACACTCCGTCTCACTGAGGTTAACATTCATGCCAAATATAAACAAGATTGCTCCATGCATGTCAAAGTTATGGTCCGGACAAACAAGCCATTTGGACAACTATGTCTTCGCATCCGCAAGCGGGCTCGACAAAAATCAATATTTATGTTTAATGAATTTCAATACATTATCTCAGCTCTTAATAATAAGTGCATGGATACTACTTAATTAGTACAGGTATTATTTAGTAACTGAAAATATGATGGATTACTGTATCATCTATGGCAAAGAAGTCCTTTTATAATGTTTTGTATTGTTCATGAAATATTCAAGAATTTAAGAACAAAATGTCTTCATGAAGTTATAAGAATATTTATTCTTGAAGTGTTCATGGAAAAAACATGAAGTGCAAATGAGACATTGAAATAAAGAACAAAATAATGGATGAATTCTTCATGAAGTATTTTTTTCAGGAATATTTTCAGGAATTCTTCATGAAGATTAATAAATACAAACTTTATGAACTCTTCATGAACACAGGCTATGCTTAATTTCATGCATTTTTAATGCATTTACAACTTCATGAATAATTCATGAATCTGTTTTCATGAGCTACTGATGCATTTGTCTCATTTGCACTTCATGTTTTTGTCATGAAGTCTCCTCATGAAGAAGTCATGAATGCTTCATGAGTACTTCATGAAGTATGAATAAACATTTGACAGGGGTACATACCAAAATATTAAAGCCCTAGGCCATGTGGTTTTGTACAAGAAGATTTTTCGCTCTAAAAGTATAATTTATATAAACCATGTGATCCCCGGGGCTGGGCAATTTGACCATGGGGGATAATTTGAACAATCTTGGTAGAGGACCACTAGATGATGCTACATACCAAATATCAAATCCCTACGCCATGTTGTTTTGTACAAGACAATTTTCAAAGTTTTCCCTATATAAGTCTATATAAACCATGTGACCCAAAGGGCTGGACCATATCTGACCCTAGGGGGATAAATTGAACAATCTTGGTAGAGGATCATTAGACCAGGCTACGTACAAAATATCAAAGCCCTAGGCCCTGTAGTTTTTGACAGGAAGATTTTCAAAGTTTTTCCCTATATAACTTTAAGTCTTTGGACAAGAAGTTTTCCCTATATAAGTCAAAGTAAACCATGTGACCCCTGGGTGGAGCCATACTGGACCCTAGGGGGATAATTTGAACAATCTGGGTAGAGAATCACTAGATGATGCTACATACCAAATATAAAAGCCCTATAACCTGTGGTTTTGGACAAGAAGATTTTTAAGTTTTTCCTTTCGGTTGCCATGGCAACCAGAGTTCTGTATGGAATTCAACTTTTGAAATTTTTTTAAGGAAGACCATCCTAGGCTCAGGTGAGCTAAAAGCAAGGTGTTGAGAGGAAGGACGCCAATGCCAATGCCAGGGCAAGTAGGATAGCTATCCATATACTTTCTACAGTCAAGCTAAAAATGATAAACTGTCTTATATATGTACTGTTTTTTTAGTCTTTTTAGAAGCAAAAATCATTATTTTACACAATATTTACACATTTTTATTGATATAATAATAATTAATCTATCTTTTGAAGTTCAGTGACTTACTGCATGCAAATTCATGTAACTTTTTTGTTCTTATAAAACAATATGGCTGTATCTTGACATAATAATGTCATTGCCTTTATTTAATACATGTACCAATTTTCAGTTCTTACCTACACCAGTTTATAATGTACAAATGTTTAACCTATCATTTGTGGTACATTAAATTATTCTTTATCTCCTGCCATTAAATAAAGATAACTCATATGTATACTAGATGTTATCAAGAATCATTACATGACTAAATTGCTGGTCCATAGTTTGTCCTATTGACCAGTCTATAGTTCAACACTAAATTTTGTTGGGGCAAGCTGAAGAAAACAAGAGGGTCACAATGACCCTGCATCGCTCACCTAAGTAATAAAATGGCAAACTGATACTAAAATATTAGAAAGTAGGTCAGTAGGTTACATTCATGGTCACTGAAAGTCAGTTTTAAGATCCGTGTGCAAAACTATACATGTCATCCAAATTTCAAGGCTGCATCTTAAACAAGAAGGCCATGATGGCCCTATATCGCTCATTTGAGTAGAGTTGTTTGCTAGAACAAATTTCTTAGCTCAAGCTTTAAAAACAAGAAAATTAGGAGAGTGGGTCAAGATAAAGATTACTTTTGAAATCTGTAAAAAAAATATTACAAGTGGTCCAAATCCCTTTTGCTGTAGCTTTGAAAACATGTTAGCCGTCACACACAGTACAACTCTGACATCACACACCAAAAATCAAGGCTCTAGCTATTATTGATTCAGAGAAGAAGATGCATGTGGTCCAAGTTTGAAGCCTGTATCTTCAAACATGTGAAGGTAGGTCACTAGGTCGATGTCAAGGTCAAAGTTTATTTTGGTACACAAACCTATGCATGTGGTCCAAATTTGAAGGCTGTAGCTACAGAAATGTGAAAATAGGTCACTAAGTAAAGATCAAGGTCAAAGTTCATTTCGGTACACAAAACTATGCATGTGGTCCAAATTTGAAGGCTGTAGCTTGAGAAATGTGAAAGTAGGTCACTAGGTCAAATTTCATTTCGGAACACAAAACTATGCACGTGGTCCAAATTTGAAGCCTGTACCTTCAAAAATGTGAACGTAGGTCACTAGGTCAATCTCAAGGTCAAAGTTGATTTCGGTACACAAATCTATGCATGTGGTCCAAATTTGAAGGCTGTAGCTACAGAAATTCGAAAGTAGGTTACTAGGTCAAGATCAAGGTCAACTCATATCAAGGCTCATCTAAGCCACTCAAAACTATACAATCATGTGGTCCAAATTTGAATCTTGTAGGATATGGACAAGAAGTTTTTCCCTATATAAGTCTATATAAACCATGTGACCCCCGAAGCAGGGCCATATTTGACCCTAGGGGGATAATTTGAACAAACTTGGTAAAGAACCACTAGATGATGCTACATTACAAAGATCAAAGCCCTAGGCTTTGTGGTTTTGGACAAGATTTTTAAAGTTTTCCCTATATATGTCTATGTAAACCATGTGACCTCCAGGGCGGGGCCGTATTTGACCCTAGGGAAATAATTTAAACAATCTTAGTAGAGAACCACTAGATGATGTCACATACAAAATATCAAAGCCCTAGGCCCTGTGGTTTCGGACAAAAAGATTTTCAAAGTTTTTCCCTATATTAAAGTCTATATCAACCATGTGACCTCCGGAGCGGGGCCATATTTGACCCTGGCAGAGGACACTAGATCATTCTACATATCAAATATCAAAGCCCTAGGCCCTGTGATTTTGGCCAAGAAGATTTTTGGGCCAGCAGTTTCACACAAGAAGATTTTTAAAGTTTCCACTATATACTTATAGGGAAAAGTGACCACGCCCTCTGGCAGCCATGTTTTTTGACAAATCAAAATAATTTGAACAATCTTGGTAGAGAGTCACAAACTTTGGACCATTTGTGTAAAATTATTCTAAAATCGAGCCAGCAGTTTCATACAAGAAGATTTTTAAAGTTTCCACTATACACTTATAGGGAAAAGTGACCACGCCCTCTGGCGGCCATGTTTTTTGATGAATCGGTATAATCTGAACAATCTTGGTAGAGGATGACATAAGGACCATTTGTGTGAAATTATTTCAAAATTGGACCATCCGTTTAGGAGGAGATGTCGTTTGAAGTTTGTTGTTTTTTTTAGCTCTGGCAGCCCCTATGTGCAAGCAAGCGGAACCGTTTGAACAACTTTGGTAGAAGACCATCCAAGGAACATCATGGCCAAGTTTCATCAAAATCCATTCAGTGGTTTTGGAGGAGATGTCGTTTAAACACAAATGTTGACGACGAACGCACGGACGACGGACGCCAGACACAGCGTGATCACAATACCTCACCATGAGCACTTTGTGCTTAGGTGAGCTAAAAACAAGGAAGTACTGGTCAGTAGGTCACATTCATGGTCACTGAAAGTCAGTTGTAAGATTGGTGTGCAAAACTGTACATGTCATCCAAATTTCAAGGCTGTATCTTAAAAAACAAGAAAGCAGGTCAGTGGGTCACATTCATAGTCACTGAAAGTCAGTTTTAAGATCAGTGTGCTAAACTGTACATGTTATCCAAATTTCAAGGCTGTATCTTAAACAAGAGGGCCAAGATGGCCCTAGGTCGCTCACCTGAGAAACACACCATAACAGTTTTAACATGTTTGACCTAGTGATTTCATGGAAAACAAGAGCTCCGCCAAGTGGGGCAATATACGCCCGAAGGATTACATCATAGGATGGGAGCAAAATTTAAAGAACTTGACTGTTGTAGCCCAAAGGAGTGGAAAAACAAAAGGAAAACTTCAAAAAACAAATCTAAGTCCACAAAAAAAATATTCAAAGTCCAAAAAAAAAAAATCCTTATTAGGTACAGGTATGTAAAAATACACCTAAAAATTAGAGGTATCATCCATGTTGTACCACAGAAAAGTGGTCTCAGGTTTTTCCCTACGGCCAATAATAAAAGAGTTTGAAAATAAGCTATTTATAGTAACATAAAAGGGAAGTAATTAAAAAAAAAAATATTGTAAGTGAACAAAAAAGAGATCTGCCAAATAAAAACAAGAGCACTGCAATGCAGAGCAATATACACAAAGCAAAGTCATATATGACCTTTGACCCTTAAGTGTGACCTTGACCTTGAAGCAAGTCATCCGGAACATGCGCTCTGCACATCGTCTCAGTGTGGTGAACATTTCTGCCAAGTTTCTTTGAAATCCTTCCAGCAGTTCAAGAGTTACAGAGCGGACACGAAACAAACTGATGTGACTTTTGACCACTAAGTGTGACCTTGACCTTGAAGCGAGTCGTCCGGAACATAAGCTCTGCACGTTGTCTTGGTGCGGTGAACATTTGTGTCAAGTTTCTTTGAAATCCTTCAAGGGGTTCAAGAGTTACAAAGCGGACAAGAAATTGCTAACGGACAGATGGACGGACAGATAGACACCAGCGTCATAACATTTTACGTCCCTTTGGGCGTATAAAAATATTCTGACCAATTATCATTAAAATTGGAGCAAAAATCTTGAGTATAAATAAGTATTTTCTTTGATTTGACCTAGTGACCTAGTTTTTGACCCCAGATGACCAATATTCGAACTTGACCTAGATTTCATCAAGGCTATCATTCTGACCAAATTTCATGAAGATCACTTGAAAAATACAGCCTCTATCGCATACACAAGGTTTTCTTTGATTTGACCTAGTTTTTGACCCCAGACTACCCATATTCGACCTTGACCTAAATTTCATCAAGGCAACCATTCTGACCTGATTATATGAAAATCCAGTGTAAAATGCAGCTCCTATTGCATACACAAGGTTTTTCCTTGATTTGACCTAGTGACCTAGTTTTTAAACCCAGATGACCCATATTCGAACCTGAACTAGATTTCATCAAGGCTATCATTCTGACAAAATTTCATGAAGATCAGCTGAAAATTTTTAGCCCCTATCGCATACACAAGGTTTTTCTTTGATTTAACCTAGTGACCTACTTTTTGATCCAAGATGACCCATATTTAAACTTGACCTAGATTTAATCAAGGCAATCATTCTGACCAAATTTCATGAAGATCAATTGAAAAATACAGCCTCTATTGCATACAGAAGGGTTTTCTTTGATTTGACCTAGTGACCTACTTTTTGACCCAAGATGACCCATAATCAAACTTAATGCAGATTTTATCAAGGCAATCATTCTGACAAAATTACATGAAGATTAATTGAAAAATACAGCCTCTATCACATACACAAGGTTTTTCTTTGATTTGACCTAGTGACCTACTTTTTGACCCAAAATGACCAGTATTAAAATTTGGCCTAGATTTCATCAAGGCAATCATTCTGACTTAATTTCAGGAAGATCAATTGAAAAATATAGCCTCTATTGCATACACAACGTTTATCTTTGATTTGACCTAGTGACTAAATTTTTGACCCAAGATGACCCATATTCAAAATTAACCTAGATTTCATCAATGCAATCATTCTGACCAAATTTCATGAAGATCAATTGAAAAATACAGCATCTATCGCATACACAAGGTTTTTCTTTGATTTGACCTAGTGACCTACTTTTTGGTCCCAGAATGATGATCCATTTTCAAACTCGGCCTAGATTTCCTTAAGGTTATCATTTTGACTTTGATCAACTGAAAAATACAGCCTCTATCGCATATACGAGCTTTTCCTTTGA
The DNA here is from genome assembly GCF_021730395.1 of Mercenaria mercenaria. Taxonomy (NCBI): domain Eukaryota; kingdom Metazoa; phylum Mollusca; class Bivalvia; order Venerida; family Veneridae; genus Mercenaria; species Mercenaria mercenaria. Next base: position 40,064,973 of record NC_069374.1, read on the forward strand.
TTTGACCTAGTGACCTATTTTTTGACCCCAGATGACCCATATTCGAACATGACCTAGATTTCATCACGGCAATCATTCTGACAAAAATTCATGAAGATTAATTGAAAAATACAGCCTCTATCACATACACAAGGTTTTTCTTTGATTTGACCTAGTGACCTACTTTTTGATCCCAGATGACCCCTTTTCAAACTCGGCCAAAATTTCACTAAGATAATCGTTCTGACCAAAATTCATGAAGATTAATTGAAAAATACAGCCTCTATCGCATACACAAGGTTTTTCTTTGATTTGACCTAGTGACCTAGTTTTTGAACTCAGATGACCCATTTTGGAACTCGGCCTAGATTTCATCAAGGTAATCATTCTGACCAAAATTCATGAAGATTAATTGAAAAATACAACCTGTATCGCATACACAAGGTTTTTCTTTGATTTGACCTGGTGACCTAGTTTTTGACCCCAGATGATCCATTTTGGAACTCTGCCTACATTTTATCAAGGTAATCATTCTGACCAAATTTCATGAAGATCAGTTGAAAAATACAGCCTCTATCGCATACACAAGGTTTTTCTTTGATTTGACCTAGTGACCTAGATTTTGACCCCAGATGACCCATTTTCGAACTCGGCCTAGATTTCATCAAGGTCATCATTCTGACCAAATTTCATGAAGATCAGTTGAGAAATACAGCCTCTATCGCATACACAAGCTAAATGTTGACAGACAGACAGACAGACAGACAGACGCCGGACATCAAGTGATCAGAAAAACTCACCTGAGCAAAAAAAACAAGAAAGTAGGTCAGTAAGTCAAGGTTACAGTCAAGTGACCCCTAATTACTTGGGGTGATAAGGTAATTATAATTAAACAGTCTAGGAAATTATGATCAGATAATTTTTAAGTATTTTTTCCTATATAACTCATAAAAACTGTGACCCTCGGGGCAGGGCCTCTTTTCACCCCAGGGGCATAATTTGAACAATCTTGTTAGAGAGCCACTAGGCAATGCTACATACTGAATATCAAAAGCCTAGGCCTTGAACTTTCAGTCAAGAAGATTTTTAAAAGTTTTTCCTATGTAAGTCTATGTAAAACTTGGGACCTGTCAGGATACAAGTTATATGACCCAGGGAAGTGCCTATGCCTTTAGTATCTTGAACAATGAAATGGGTCCTATCGCTAAGGTGACTATGTCTTAGGCTAACTGACAAACGAAATAGAATGTCCTTTGTTAAAACGTATAGCTGGTGAGACCAAGTATCTCGTATATAGAATTTTCCTCTGGCTACCTTGCCTAAATGATTCGTATACCAATGATTCGTAAATGATTTCAATTATGAGCTAGACAATTTCAGGGATCAGACAAATCACTAAATGTTTCCAACTAACAATCTTAAATAGCTCAAACTCCTATAGGCTGGAGACTCTATACTTGACTGGTCTTTTTGTTGAAGTTACCGTCAGACAATGTCTTTGAATCAACAACATACGAGTCCTATCGCATAGATGCTCGGCCTCTGTCCTCTTAATTGAAGTTACAACTCTATATGAATGTCCTGACTCCTGGATGCTCAACGCCTATATGCTATCACATGTAGCATTCAACTACCATATAGGTATATCCCTAATGCCTTGGCTGTACTTCGCCAATAACGCTGAACTGTCTATAAGCTGGAACTCTCCTACTATCTCAGTAGATTACCAATTTAAACTCTGGGTCTCAGTCTCAGCTTCCCGATGCTCAGCCTATATCTGCTATCGTCTATAGCATTCAACTACCCTTAAGGTAAAACTCCTATGCGCTGGCCCTATAGCTCGAAACCTTATTGAAATTCTGCAACTCTTCTTTAGTCTATGCACTTCCAAAGTCTTCTTTTTGATAATTTATCCGCCCTGACAGGGTTTACTGCAATAGTCTCCTTATCAAGGTACTGGGATAAATTATTAGTTGAATCCTCGATGTGTCTTCTTCGACCGCTGGATACCGAATGCCCTCTCTGTTATCCACCTACCTATTCATACCCCAGCAGACGTGCTATTTTTAGAACTTGTTTCTGATTGGTCCAAATTTAAACGGAATTCAATTCTTTGAGGGCCACCCAAGGATCATTCCTGCAAAGTTTGGTGTAATTCTGCCATGTGGTTTTCAAGAAGAAGATTTTTTTAGAAAATGTTGACAGACACACGATGGATGACACACAACTGACGACGCATGATGGACATTGAGCGGTCACAAAAGCTCACCATGAGCCTTTGGCTCAGGTGAGCTAAAAAGTGAAAATTTATTTCTGATGTCATGTAATTAAACACTTTTGACCTTTGACAGTAGTTCTGAAAACCTCTGAATAAATTTATACTAATTTGTTCGAAAGGTATGCAAGAATTGTGGTTTATACATACTGTAGTTACTTTTGCTTCTGATTAATTCCTTTCAGAAGGTTTTAGTTATTTCAATTAAAAGTAATAACAACAAGACATAATTCTTGTACAGTCCAATTTCTGTCAATGCTCTATATTATTCTATGCAGTTGCGAAGCATTCACATCATAAAAACAAGAGGGTCATGATGACCCTGGATCGATCACCTGAGTAATATGAGCTACATGTTTCGAATATCAAACTGATGCTAAAATATTAAACAAGAGGGCCATGATGGCCCTATATCGCTCACCTGTTATCATTGCACTTGAGGACAAGAAGGTCCTCAGAAAAAATATCTAAGTCCACAAAGGACAGGAACAACAAAGAGAACAAATTTAACCAAAAAGAAAAAAAATTCTTACAAGGTACAGATATGTCAAAATACACCTAAAAATTGGAGGTACCATCCATGTTGTACCACAGAAAAGTGGTCTCGGTTTTTCCCTATGGCCAATAATAAAAAAGTTACTAAAAATAAGCTATTTATAGTAACGTAAAAGGGAAGTAATTAAAAAAAAAATTATTGTAAGTGAACAAAAGAAGGATCTGCCAAATAAATCTGTTGACATAAATGAAATTTCAGATCAATATCTTCATTAGTTACGGAGATATACCCATTTTAATTTGAAATAAAGGGAGGTAATTTGACATAAAATCAGTCCATAGTTATCTACCCTGATTGGCTCAGTCCAACTAATGACAATAATGAAATTTCAAATAAGTCCTATAAGTACTTACTGATATAAATCCATTTTGATTACAATCAGGGGAGGTAATCAGATATAAAATAACTCTGGAACCTACGATTGGATCTGATTTGTCATGGAATCCAAAATTTATTGTTGTTGAAGATATTTTGGAAGTTTGTATCAAATAAAACCATAAATGAAGTCTCTATATGGCTGCAAAAGCCAAAATAGCCAATTTTGGACCTTTAAGGGGCCATAACTCTGGAACCTATGATGGAATCTGGCCAGTTCAAGAAAGGAACCAAGATCTTGTGGTAATACAAGTTGTGTGCAAGTTTGGTTAAAATCAAATCATAAATGAAGCTGCTATTGTGCAGACAAGGTCAAAATAGCTAATTTTGGCACTTTCAGGGGCCATAACTCTGGAACCCATTAAGGGATCTGGCCGGTTTAAAAAAGGAACCGAGATCTTATGGTGACACAAGTTTTGTGCAAGTTTGATTAAATTCAAATCATAAATGAAGCTGCTATTGTGCAGACAAGCTAGGTCAAAATAGCTAATTCTGGCCCTTTCAGGGGCCATAACTCTGGAACCCATAACGGAATTTCGCCAGTTCAAGAAAGGAACCAAGATCTTATAGTGATACAAGTTGTGTGCAAGTCTGGTTAAAATCAAATCATAAATAAAGCTGCTATTCTGCAGACAAGGTTAAATTAGCTAATTCTGGCCCTTTCAGGGGCCATAACTCTGGAACCCATAATGGAATCTGGCCAGTTCAAGAAAGGAACCAAGATCTTATGGTGATACAAGTTGTGTGCCAGTTTGGTAAAAATCAAGTTATAAATAAAGCTACTATTGTGCAGACAAGGTCAAAATAGCTAATTTTGGCCCTTTCAGGGGCCATAACTGTGGAACCCATAATGGGATCTGGCCAGTTCAAGAAAGGAACCGAGATCTTATGGTGATACAAGTTGTGTGCAAGTTTGGTTAAAATAAAATCATAAATGAAACCACTATCGTGCAGACAAGAAATTGTTGACGCACGCACGCACGGACTGACGACGGACGAAGGGTGATCACAAAAGCTCACCTTGTCACTATGTGACAGGTGAGCTAAAAAGTAGGTCAGTAGGTCTAATTTACGGTCACTGAAAGTACGTTTTAGGATCTGTGCGCAAAACTGTACAGGCCATCCAAATTTCAAGGCTGTATCTTAAAAACAAGAAAGTAGGTCAGTAGGTCAAGGTCACAGTCAGATGACCACTAATCACTTGGGGTCATCAGGTAATTTAATAGAACAGTCTAGGAAATATGATCTGATAATTTCTTAAGTATTTTTTCCTATATAAGTCATTATTGCAAGTGACCCCTGGGGTGGGGCCTCTTTTCACCCCAGGGGTATAATTTAAACAATCTTGTTAGAGATCCCTTAGGCTATGCTGCATACCAAATATCAAAGGCCTAGGCCTTGAACATTCAGACAAGAACATTTAAAAAAAAATCCTATGTAAGTCTATTTAAAACTTGGGACCCCCAGGGCAGGGCCTCTTTTCACCCTAGGGGCATAATTTGGACAATCTTGGTAGAGGACTACAAGGCAATGCTACATACCAAATATCAAAGGCCTAGGTCTTGTGGTTTCAGACAAGAAGATTTTTAAAGTTTTTTCCTATATAAGTCTATGTAAAACTTGGGACCCACTGGTTGGGGCCTCTTTTCAAATCAGGGGCATAATTTGATTATCATTGATAGAGGACCACAAGGCAATGCTACATACCAAATATCAAAAGCCTAGGCCTTGCAGTTTCACACAAGCAGACTTTTAAAGTTTTTCAAATATAATAGACTTAGTCTATGTAAAACTTGGGACCCCTTGGGCAGGGCCTCTTTTCACCCCAGGGTAATAATTTGAAGACTCTTGGTAGAGGACCTGAAGGCAATGCTACATACCAAAAATCAGAGGCCTAGGTCTTGTGGTTTCAGACAAAAAGATTTCTAAAGATTTTTTCCTATATAAGTCTATGTAAAATTTGGGACCCCTGGGGCAGGGCCTCATTTCAACCCAGGCATAATTTGAACATTCTTCATAGAGGATCATTAAATGATGTTACATGCCAAATATCGAGACTCTACACCTTACAGTTTTGGACAAGATGATTTTTTTAAGTTTTTCCTCAACCCGAGTTACGAGTGGAATTCAATTCTTTGAACAATTTTGAAAGGGGCCACTCAAGGACCATTCCTGTGAAGTTTCATCAAAATAGAAAAGGTGGCTTAGGAGGAGATGTTGTTTACAGGGAAGTGTGGACGGACGGACAGACGCCGGCCGGCTGGACGGCGGACGGTGAGTGATCACAACAGCTCATCCTGAGCTTTTGGCTCAGGTGAGCTAAAAATAAGAGGGAATAATTCTGCAAAGACTGATAAGTGTTATGGTTCTTGTACAATGCACTTCCTCTTAATGTTGTCTTACATTGTGTTTCTGTTTAAAAGGGAAGGCAATGCTGTTCTCATGTTAATTCCATCTTCTAGGATTTCTTAAATCATTTAAAGGAGTGAAAGAATTTTCAAAATCGTGTTTAAAAATGAGACAGTTATGAGCATTTAAAAATTTGATCAAAATGGCAGCCATTTTGTTTCCATGGCAACAAAAAACAAGAGGGCCAAGATGGCCCTAGGTAGCTCACCTAAAAACACACCATAACAGTGTAAACATGTTTGACCTAGAGATTTCATGGAAAAAAATATTCTGACCAATTATCATTAAAATTGGAGCAAAAACCTTGAGTATAAACAAGTATTTTCTTTGATTTGACCTAGTGACCTAGTTTTTGATCCAAGATGATCCATATTCGACCTTAACCTAGATTTCATCAAGGCTATCATTCTGACCAAATTTCATGAAGATCAATTGAAAAATACAGCCTCTATCACATACACGAAGTTTTTCTTTGATTTGACCTAGTGACCTTGTTTTTGACTCTAGACAACCCATATTCGAACTTGACCTAGATTTCATCAAGGCAACCATTCTGACTAAATTTCATGAAAATCCGGTGTAAAATGCAGCCCCTATTGCATACATAAGGTTTTGCCTTGATTTGTTCTAGTGACCTAGTTTTAGAACCCAGATGACCTAGACATCATCAAGGCTATCATTCTGACAAAATTTCATGAAGATCAGTTGAAAAATACAGCCTCTATCACATACACGAGGTTTTTCTTTGATTTGACCTAGTGACCTACTTTTTGACCCCAAATAAAACATAATCAAACTCAACCTAGATTTGATCAAGGCAATCATTCTGACCAAATTTCATGAAGATCAAATGAAAAATACAGCCTCTATCACATACACAAGGTTTTCCTTTGATTTGACCTAGTGACCTACTTTTTGATCCAAGATGACCAATATTCAAACTTTACCTAGACTTCATCAAGACAATCATTCTGACTTAATTTCATGAAGATCAATTGAAAAATATAGCCTCTATTGCATACACAAAGTTTTTATTTGATTTGACCTAATGACCTACTTTTTGACCCATATTCAAACTTGACCTAGATTTCATCAATGCAACCATTCTGATCAAGATCAATTAAAAAATACAGCCCTATCGCATACACAAGGTTTTTCTTTGATTTGACCTAGTGACCTAATTTTTGACCCCAGATGACCCATATTCAAACTTGACCTAGATTTCATCTAGGCAATCATTCTTACCAAAATTCATGAAGATTAACTGAAAAATACAGCCTCTATCACATACACAAGGTTTTTCTTTGATTTGACCTAGTGACCTATTAAGAGTCAACTTCAGGGTGGACGGATAGCTCAGCAGTTTGCACACTGGCCTTCCAATCCTGAGGTCGGGGGTTTGATCCCCGGCAGCTACTCAGGAATTTTCAGAAACGCTTTTCAGTGTTTTCCACCCAACTAGAGGTGTACTGGTCAGGAACCAAGGCAATACTTGCATGTATCAGTGCTATACACTGGGCACGTTAAAGAACCAGGCTGTCTATTCGCAACGAGCTAGGCTAAGTTAGCCGGACAAGCCTGTATCTGATTTCTGATCTCTCTGTCATGGGGGCTTTGTCTCACTCTGTCCCTCTGGTCAGATCGCTCTGTGTCTGTACTAGTAGAGGATGAATTATGTGCCCTGTGTGGCTACATTTGAACCATGTAAAGTGCCTTTGAACGTGAAATTGATCATGAAAAGGGCACTTAATATAATTCTGGTATAATAATAATAATAACTAATTATGTGGACATTTGTACCAAAGCTATGGAGTAGACATGAACCAGACCCTGTAATACCATGTTAAACTTTGATGATCCCAAAGTTGCTCATGACACAATTTTGTCTCATTATGGAGAGCATGTCATGCAATTTCAAAATCCCTTGACTGGTTGTCTAGTTATGGAAAACCCTGTTGACCATTGACGTTCAAGTGTGACCTTGATCTTTCAGCTACCCTCAAGATTTGCCCAGTACACTGTCATCTTGTTATGGGGAACATATGTGCCATGTAATATTACAATCCCTTGATGGATGGCACAGTTGTGGATAGGAAGACATAGGGACACACTACTCTATGCCAAACTTGATGGAAATGAACATGTTGAAAAATTTGACCCAAGCTGTGGGCGAGTAGCTTTAAGACTGGTATGGGACTAAAACAGGAACTTAATTCAAAAATTCTATTCTTGATATTCATTTTAAACATATAAAATATCTAATAATTTCTATTTATTCCATAAACAGAAAAACTCTAAAGAACATACTGGAAAATTTTAGAACATTATTGAAGCTTAAAGATCCTTCTTAACACTATTGAATATTCCTGGCCCCGAAAATTGTCAATGACTTATGTGTGTTAATTTGCTTAAGAAAATTAATAACTTAAAGCAAATTAATGTACTTAGGTCAATTAGCAAACTTTTTTGGTGAAATTGGAGCCAGTTACAGTTTCTATTTATTCCATGCATAGATCTTTTAGTTAAACAAGAGCACCGCCTTGCGTGTGCAGATGCTCATCTGATTTTTTTGTCTCTGTGTAATAGAAATATTGTCCTACCCATGATTTTCTAAGTCTAAAAGGGGCCATAATTCTTGCAAAAAGCGATGTAGAGTTATGGTACTTGCTGTGCAGAGTCAGCATTTAATGGTGAATAACTGCCCAAGTTTTAAAGCAATAGATTTGACCGTTAAGGAGAAAAGTTGACCTAAACACAGAACTTAACCAAAAAATCTGATATTTTCTAAGTCCAAAAAGGCCAATAATTCTTGCTAAAAGCGTGATGGAGTTATGTTCTTGCTGTACATAGTCAGCTTTTGATGGTGAACAAGTGTTGCAAGTTTTAAAGCAATAGCTTTAATAGTGTAGGAAACATGAGGGCCATGATGGCCCTATATCGCTCATCTGAGTTTAATTGCTTGCTTGAACAAATTTCTTTGCTAAAGCTTCAAAAACAAAAAAAAACTAGGTGAGAAGGTCATGGTAAAGATTCTTCAAGATAAGTACTGAAATCTGTTAAAAAATTATACAAACCTCTTTGCTTTAGCTTAAAAAACAAGAAAGTAGGTCAGTAGGACAGGGCTAAGAAAATTAAAGATGAGTATTGAAATCTTTATCAAAAGTTATTGACATGGTCCAAATTTCTATGCTGTTATGATCGGTGTGCAAAACTGTATATGTCATCCAAATTTCAAGGCTGTATCTTAAAAAACAAGAAAGTAGGTCAGTAGGTCAAGGTCACAGTCAAGTGACCCCTAATTACTTGGGGTCATCAGGTAATTACAATTAAACAATCTAGGAAATATGATCAGATAATTTTTGAAGTATTTTTTCCTATATAACCCATATACAAGTGACCCCCGGGGTGGGGCCTCTTTTGACCCCAGGGGCATAATTTGAACAATCTTGTTAGAGAACCACTACATACCAAATATCAAAGGCTTAGGCCTTGAACTTTCAGACAAGAAGATTTAAAAAAAAATTTCCTATATAAGTCTTTGTAAAACTTGGGTCCCCCCTCGAGGGCAAGGGCAGGGCCTCTTTTCACCCCAGGGGCATAATTTGAACAATTATGGAAGACGACCATTAGGAAATGCAACATACCAAATATCAAGAGCCTAGACCTTGCAGTTTCAGGCAAGAAGATTTAAAGTTTTTTCCTATATAAGTCTATGTAAAACTTGGGACTCTTTTCACCTCAGGGGCATAATTTGAATAATCTTGGTAAGGGACCACTAGGCAATGCAACATACCAAATATCAAAAGCGTTTGAGTTTCAGACAAAAAGACTTTTTAAAGTTTTTTCCTATATAAGTCTATGTAAAACTTGGTACCCCCGGGGCGGGGCCTCTTCTCACCCCAGGGACATAATTTGAACAAATTTAGTAGAGGACCACAAGGCAATGCTACATACCAAATATCAAAGGCCTAGGTCTTGTGGTTTCAGACAAGAAGATTTTTAAAAAAAATTCCTATATAAGTCTATGAAAAACTTGGGACCCCCGGGGCAGGGCCTCTTTTCACCCCAGGGGCATAATTTGAACAATCTTCATAAAGGACCATTAGATGATGTCACATGCCAAATATCGAGGCTCTATGCCTTATGATTTTGGACAATAAGATTTTTTAAGTTTTTCTTTTCGGTTGCCATGGCAACCAGAGTTCTGTGTGGAATTCAATTCTTTGAACAATTTTGAAAGGGGGCCAGCGAAGGATCATTCCTGTGAAGTTTCATCAAATTTGAACTGGTGGTTTAGGAGGAGATATTGTTTAAAGGAAAGTGTGGATGGACGACGGATGCCGGACGATGGCTGGATGGACGCCGGATGGTGAGCGATCACGATAGCTCACCCTGAGCCTTTGACTCAGGTAAAGGCTCAGGTGAGCTAAAAAGCTGACCTAAACACAAAAATTAACCAAGAAATCTGATATTTTCTAAGTCCAAAAGGGGCCATAATTCTTGCAAAAAGCAATATGGAGTTATGTTTCTTGCTGTACAGAGTCAGCTTTTGATGGTGAACAAGTGCTGCAACTTTCAAAGCAATAGCTTTGACAGTTTAGGAGAAAAGTTGACCTAAACATAGAACTTAACCAAGAAATCTGATATTTTCTAAGTCCAAAAGGGGCTATAATTCTTGCAAAAAGCAGGATGGAGTTATGTTTCTTGCAGCACAGAGTCGGCTATTGATGTTGTACAAGTGTTGCAAGTTTTAAAGCAATAGCTTTGATAGTTTAGGAGAAAAGCTGACCTAAACATAAAACTTAACCAAGCACACAGACGCTGTCGCGGATCAAGTGATGACAATTTTCAAACAAGAGGGTCATGATGACCCTGGATCGCTCACCTGAGTAATGTGAGCTACATTGACATGTGTAAGAGATCAGGTAAGAAAGTCAAATGTAAGTAAGTATTGAAATCTTTTCCCAGTTGTGTGAACATGTTTCAAATGTCAAACTGATGCTAAAATATTAAAAAAGTAGGTCAGAAGGTCACATTTATGGTCACTGAAAGTCACTTTTAAGATCAGTGAGCAAAACTGTACATGTCACCCAAATTTCAAGGCTGCATCTTAAAAAACAGGAAAGTAGGTCAGTAGGTCAAGGTCACAGTTAGGTGACCCCTAATCACTTGGGGTCATCAGGTAATTATAATTAAACAGTCTAGGAAATATGATTTGATATTTTTTTTTAAGTATTTTTTCCTATATAACTTTGGGGCGGGGCCTCCTTTCACCCCAGGAGCATAATTTGAACAATCTTGTTAGAGGTCCACCACACAATGCTACATATCAAAGATCAAAGGCCTTGAACTTTTAGACAAAAAGATTTTTAAAAAAAATTCCTATATGTCTATGTAAAACTTTGGACTCCCAGGACAGGGCCTCTTTTCACCCCAGGAGCATAATTTGAACAATTTCTGTAGAGGACCACTAGGCTACCAAATATCAAAAGCCTAGGCCTTGCAGTTTCAGGCAAGAAGATTTTTAAAGATTTTTCCTATGGATATAAGTCTATGTAAAACTTGGGACCCCTGGGACGGGGCCTCTTTTCAACACAGGGTAATATAACTTGAACCATCTTGGTAGTGGACCACAAGGCAATGCTACATACCAAATATCAAAGGCCAAGGTCTTGCGGTTTCAGACAGAAATTTTTAAAGTTTTTTCCTATATAAGTCTATGTAAAACTTGGGACCCCCCAAGGTGGGGCCCCTTTTCAACCCAGGGGTACAATTTGAATAATTTTCATAGAGGACCATTAGATGATGTCACATGGAAAATATTAAGGTTCTACACCTTGCGGTTTTGGACAAGAAGATTTTTTAAGTTTTTCCTTTTGGTTGCCATGGCAACCAGAGTTCTGCATGGAATTCAATTCTTTGAACAGTTCTTAAAGGGGGCCACCCAAGGATCATTCCTGTGAAGTTTGGTGTAGTTCTGCCCAGTGGTTTTCAAGAAGAAGATTTTTTTAGAAAATGTTGACGGACACACGACAGACAACTGATGCCGCACGACGGACATTGAGCGGTCACAATAGCTCACCATGAGCCTTTGGCTCAGGTGAGCTAAAAATGAAAAATAAAGGACCATGATGGCTCTAGATCACTTGAGATTCAAAGCTTGCTTGAACAGTTTGGTAAACACACAAAGAAAATATCTGTGAAATTGTTTTGAGATAGGGCCAGTGTTTTCTGACAGGAAAATTTTTATTAAAATTTTCACTAAATAAATATGGGTAGGTTATGACTCTGTGTGTGTGTGTGTGTGTGTGCGTGCGCGTGCGCGTGCGCGTGTGCATGTGTGTGTGTGTGTTCGGGACGTAACTGTTGAAAAACTGCGGACAACTGCAAAATTTCCATGGAAAGTAGGTATTTTCCAAGGAAGAGTATGGAAAAAATACTTTTTATATAATATGTCACGAGCGTTTGTGAATATTTTTCATTCTGGAAATCACTCTGAACATCTTTCAAAATGTTCATGGAATGTTCACGGATACTGCATAAATGTAGCACTTAAAAACATTTCTGGCTGCTTTACTCTTGTCATTTTCTAAGAGATTTTAATCACATCAGGAGACAATTAACTCCAGACTGGGAATACCAGTTGTCTTCAGTTTTTCCACAGTTACTCTGGAATATATACAGCCAAGTTGGAAGAGGTTCACCAAAGGATCATAAATTTTCTGTGAAATTATTTTCAAATTGCACCAGCAGTTTCAGAAGAGAATTAAGATTTTCAAAGAGTTCCCACACATGTTTTTGTAGATTATTAATTTTGAAGGAATTATTTTTCTAAAGGATTACTTAAGGTACATTAACAGAAATCATTTGAATTCGGGCCAGCAGTTTCAGAGAAGAATATCTTCAAAGTTTTTCATATAGCACTACGGGGAAAACTTGCCCCGCCCTTTGGCTGCAATTTTTTTAATAACAAAATACAATGACCTGAAACAGTGTAGTAGATGGAAAATACATATAGGAAAAGTGACCACACACTCCCTGGCAGCCAATTTTTTTTTGACAAATTAGAATAATTTGAACATTTTGGTAGAGGGTTACACAAGGATCATTTGTGTGAAATTATCATAAAATCAGACCAGCAGTTTCATACAAGAAGATTTTTAAAGTTTCAACTGTATACATATAGGGAAAATTGACCGAGCCCCCTATGGCCAGACAGACGCCGGACAAATGATGGCCGGACAGACGCCAGACAAATGATGGCCGGACAGACGCCGGACAGTGAGTGATCATAATAGCTCAACCCAAGCACTTTGTGCTCACTGGTGAGCTAAAGATACAATCTCAATCAATTACCATCAGTAAGATACCAGCTTACATATAAAAACTTACCTAAAAAATTGCTCAGTAAAAAGAAAGGGCATAATTTTGTGAAAAAAAAGCAATAGTAATGGAATCTGTGCACTGCATATCAGATGAAGTGTGTGATGTTTCAATTAATTCCCACTATTTGTTACACATAAAAAAACTTATTAATAACCAAATTTGGTCGCGAACACCAGCAAATGGGTGAGAGCAAAATAGTCGAGGTAAAAACCTGAAAAGAGCAATTTAAGGCAATGCCCACCATGACCCCACATGATTCAGATATTAAGCAGTGCACTTCTACTCAAGTTATAAATACAAGAGGGCCATGATGGCCCTATATCGCTCACCTGTTATCATTGCACTTGAGGACAAGAAGGTCCTCAGAAAAAATATCTAAGTCCAAAGGACAGGAACAACAAAGCGAAGAAATTTAACCAAAAAGAAAAAAAATATTTTTACAAGGTATAGATATGTCAAAATACACCTACAAATTGGAGGTACCATCCATGTTGTACCACAGAAAAGTGGTCTCGGTTTTTCCCTACGGCCAATAATAAAAAAGTTACTAAAAATAAGCTATTTATAGTAACGTAAAAGGGAAGTTATTAAAAAAAAATATATATTGTAAGTGAACAAAAGAAGGATCTGCCAAATAAATCTGTTGACATAAATGAAATTTCAGATCAGTATCTTCATTAGTTATGGAGATATACCCATTTTAATTTGAAATAAAGGGAGGTAATTTGACATAAAATCAGTTCATAGTTATCTACCCTGATTGTCTCAGTCCAACTAGTAACAATAATGAAATTTCAAATAAGTCCTATAAATACTTACTGATATAAATCCATTTTGATTATAATCAGGGGAGGTAATCAGATATAAAACTAGAGATGCTTTTGAGAAAAGCGCTTGTCTCCTACAACTGCCCCTAAGTAAAATGTATGTTTCTTTAGATGGTTTAGACGAGTGGATCCAATTAAATGGTCTGGATGAGTGGATCCAATCAGTAATTCAAGGGCCATAAATCAAAAGTGCTTGGATGGATTTGGCTAGTTATTGAACTTGGCTAAGGTCTTATGGCCAAACACATTTTGTTCAAGTTTAGTGAAGATCAGATGAGAAATGTTGGATTTAGAGAGCGGACAAGAGTAAAAAGGCTGATTTTTCGGTAATTCAAGGGCCGTAATTCCAAAATGCCTAGACCGATTTGCCTAGTTATCAAACCTGGCCGAGGTCTCATGGTCAAACACGTTTTGTTCAAGTTTGGTGAAGATCGGATGAGAAATGTTCAACTTAGAGTGCGGACAAGAGTAAAACTGCCAATTTTTCGATAATTCAAGGGCCGTAACTCCAAAATGCCTGGACCGATTTGGCTAGTTATCGAACTTGGCTGAGGTCTCATGGTCAAACACATTTTGTTCAAGTTTGGTGAAGATCGGATGAGAAATGTTCGACTTAGAGTGCGGACAAGAGTAAAACTGCTAATTTTTCGATAATTCAAGGGCCGTAACTCCAAAATGCCTGGACCAATTTGGCTAGTTATCGAACTTGGCCGAGTCCTTATGGTCAAACACATTTTGTTCAAGTTTGGTGAAGATCGGATGAGTAATGTTTCAATTAGAGTGCGGACAAGAGTAAAAAGGCTGATTTTTGGTAATTCAAGGGCCATAACTCCAAGACGACCGATTTGGCTAGTTATCGAACTTGGATGAGCTCTTATGGTCAAACACATTTTGTTCAAGTTTGGTGAAAATTGGATGAGAAATGTTCGACTTAGAGTGCGGACAAGCTTTGTGACAGACAAACACACAGACACACGCACACACACAGACTTGAGTAAATCAGTATGTCTCCCACACCACTGTGTGGTGGGAGACATAATAACTCTGGAACCTACGATTGGATCTGATTTGTCATGGAATCCAAGATTTATTGTTGTTGAAGATATTTTGGAAGTTTGTATCAAACAAGTGAATGAAGTATTGCCATGCAATACAAAGTCCCCTACTGGAAGGCACCTAATTTTTTCTACTGCAGTATAACATAATGAACTGATATCTGTCAATGATGTATAAACAATATTGTACTACATATACAATATGTTATAACATTATAACAACACACTTGGATTAAAATGTGCATATATAAAAACCCACAGTTGTTTTCATATTGAATTTTTTTGGCTGATTATAAAAATGTTATCATGTAAGTTATCTATAGTAACAACAAAGGGAAATTAATCTTTAAAAAAAAAAAAAAAATAATAATAATATAAGTCCACAAGAAACTCTTTACCAGGTAGAGATAGGTCAAAATACACCTAAAAATTGGATGTAACATGCATGCTGTACCACAGAAAAGTGGTCTCGATTTTTCTCTACCGCCAGTAATAAAAAAGTTACAATAAAATCTATTTATAGTAACAACAAAGGGACGTAATTCTAAAAACAAGGGTGCCTCATGGTGGTGAACATTTGGTCCAAGTTACATCAAAATCCCTCCATGCATGAAGAAGAAATGTTCCGTACAAAGTCATTCTTGAATTTGACCTTTGACCTCTAAATATGACCTTGACCTTAGACCTAGGGACCTTGTTCTTGCGCATGACATGTTGTCTCATCCAGGGGAATATTTGTGCCAACTGATCTAAATCCTGCTTTGCATGACAAAGTTTTAGACCGGACAGGAAAAAAATCCTCTTGACCTTTGATCTCAAAGTGTGACCTTGACCTTTAAGCTAGGGTACTGGGTGTTGCGCATGACACGTCGTCTCATCATGGGAAACATTTGTGCCAAGTAATATTAAAATTCCCTTCATGGATGGCAGAGTTATGGACGGGACAGGAAAAAAACTCTGTTGACCTTTGACCCCCAATTGTGACCTTGACCTTTGAGCTAGGGGTCCGGGATTTGCGCATGACACGTCATCTCATCATGGGGAACACTTGTGCTAAGTGATATTAAAATCCCTTAATGAATGTCAGAGTTATGGACCGGACACGAAACAGACCCTGTTCATGCTATGTTAACATTTGACTGCTAAGTGTGACCTTGACCTTTGAGCTAGGGGTCTGAAAGTTGTGCATGACACATCGTCTTATTATGAGGTACATTTGTGCCAAGTAATATTAAAATCCCTTCATAGATGGGAGAGTTATGGACCGGACAGGAAAAAAGCCTTGTTGACCTTTGACCTCCAATTGTGACCTTGACCTTTAAGCTAGGGGTCCAGGTTTTGCGCATGACACGTCGTCTCCTCATGGGAAACATTTGTGCCAAGTAATATTAAAATCTCTTCATGGATGGGAGAGTTATGGACCGGACAGGAAAAAAGCCCTGTTGACCTTTGACCTCCAATTGTGACCTTGACCTTTGAGCTAGGGGTCCGGGATTTGCGCAAGACACATCATCTCATCATGGGGAACATTTGTGCCAAGTAATACTAAAATCCCTTCAAGGATGGGAGAGTTGTGGACCGGACAGGAAAAAAGCCCTGTTGACCTTTGACCTCCTATTGTGACCTTGACCTTTGAGCTAGGGGTCCGGGTTTTGCGCATGACACGTCGTCTCATCATGGGGAACATTTGTGCCAAGTAATATTAAAATCCCTTCATGGATGACAGAGTTATGGACTGGACACGAAATTGCGGACGGACGGAATGACGGAATGACGGAAAGACGGAATGACGGAATGACGGAAAAGAGCATTCCTATAGTCCCCAAAACTGGTTTTCAACCAGTAGGGGACTAATAAAACCATAAATGAAGTCTCCATATGGCTGCAAAAGCCAAAATAGCCAATTTTGGACCTTTAAGGGGCCATAACTCTGGAACCCATGAATGATTCTGGCCAGTTGAAGAAAGGAAGCAAGATCTTGTGGTGATACAAGTTGTGTGCAACTTTGGTTAAAATAAAATCATAAATGAAGCTGTTATTGTGCAGACAAGGTCAAAATAGCTAATTCTGGCCCTTTCAGGGGCCATAACTCTGGAACCCATTATGAGATCTGGCCGGTTCAAGAAAGGAACCGAGATCTTATGGTGACACAAGTTTTGTGCAAGTTTGATTAAATTCAAATCATAAATGAAGCTGCTATTGTGCAGACAAGGTCAAAATAGCTTATTCTGGCCCTTTCAGGGGCCATCACTCTGGAACCCATAATGGAATCTCGCCAGTTCAAGAAAGGAACCAAGATCTTATGGTGATACAAGTTGTGTGCAAGTTTGGTTAAAATAAAATCATAAATGAAGCTGCTATTGTGCAGACAAGGTCAAAATAGCTGATTCTGGCCTTTTCAGGGGCCATAACTCTGGAACCCATAATGGAATCTGGCCAGTTCAATAAAGGATCCAAGATCTTATGGTGATACAAGTTGTGTGCCAGTTTGGTAAAAATCAAATCATAAATAAAGCTGCTATTGTGCAGACAAGGTCAAAATAGCTAATTTTGGCCCTGTCAGGGGCCATAACTCTGGAACCCATAATGGGATCTGGCCAGTTCTAGAAAGGAACCGTGATCTTATGGTGATACAAGTTGTGTGCAAGTTTGGTTAAAATAAAATCATAAATGAAACCACTATCGTGCAGACAAGAAATTGTTGATGGACGCACGCACGGGCGGACTGACGACGGACAAAGGGTGATCACAAAAGCTCACCTTGTCACTATTTGACAGGTGAGCTAATAAAGCTCTCTCTAGAAAAATCTGAATGTCAAACTAAACACCCACTCCTGTACATCTCTCCATTTTGGTACAATTGCGATACCTTATTTGGTTTTGACTTTTCATCATACATGTATAAAAATAAATTCTGGATTCATTATTGGCCTATTAATAAGCTGAAAATTGTGTTGACCTTCATTCCTACTCACTGAAAGTGCCTTCCATAAAATGACAGATAAACAATTTTTTAAGGGAGCAAATAGAATGCCTGTTTGAAAAGTCCATGAAAAGTAATTTTCCTTGGATAAAGCATGCCTTACATAAAGACTGCTATTCTGTCTGAATGCTCTTGCCCATACAATATGTGCCATTTTTAAGTAATCTTACTGTACTGCTACAAGTTTCAGCAGAAAATTCCTTGTATCATTTCAGTCATTATATTTTACTATATGCTGTGCACCAGATCCTATCATACCAACATATTGAAAATTATTTACAGCATTGACAAATCATCTTTGAATAGTTGTGCAAGTTGTGAATTGTTGATATCTTAAGGAAGTACCTGGTGTGGGTGTGGCTGGGGGTGCACATGGAAATTCCATACCACTCTCTCTTATAGTACCGGACTGCTTCTCAGACAAAAATATCTTCTTCACTTTTTTTAGTTCTTCTGCCTGAGCAGACACCTTGTCAGCCGTATGATAAACTGCACCATAAATAGATGTCAAAACAGCTTCTTTTGAGACAGAGTCTGCTGAAAGCCCTTGGGTTGAATATAAATTCTTTTGCTGGTATTTTATTACAGATTTGTTTAGCTTGTGTGACAGCTGTAAGTTACATGAGACGGCATTCACAGATATTTCTTCACTGTTTTTGAATACAACTTCAGTGTCATCCTTCTCTTTACTAGGTTTATTTGCTACATCCAACTTTAAGCTTGATGCTGATTTCACTCTTTTATTTATATCTAGTTTATATATCATTACAGGCTGGTCTGCAGATTCTAAACAACTAGCAGAGTTAAGGTTATTTACAATTGGATTGCAAGTTAAATTACCATGTATATAGTGAGTTGAAGGCAGTGAACTTGAGTTAGTTTTAGCACTAGCTACACGAATAGGATATATATCGTGCATTTTTTTATTAGAAAAGGGTACATTATATACACGTTTTTGTGCCAAACCATTTCCTGGATCTTGCTGAGTGTTTGACAAAACAGAACCTTGTGAAACCTTACTGGGTGGCTCGCTTGATATACGGCTTGGTTTTTCATGCTGAGTATTAGTTAAAATCTGCCGGCTATGTACAGATGATGTTTTGTCATGTAAACCAGTTGCTGCAGTAAGCAGGCATCCATGTTTGCCTTTTTTATTTTTACCATTTGAGCAATTTCTTTTTCTTGATCTTCTGCCTACAAAAAACAGATGTAAAACATTAACTATAACACAGTTTTAAGCATTGATAAGTTACTACAGTTACGAGAGATGTGTTCTGTATTAATAGAAACAATTTTTATGAATTCAAACTTCAACGTTTGTAACTGTACAAAAAAACTACTAAAAATTACTGCTGAGAAAACTAGACTATTGCCCAATTGTCAACGCTGTACATTCTATACATCATGTGTTAAGGGAGCAGTATGGAATGTATTACAATCAGTATCAAACAATGTTTAGTAAAACAAGAGGACCAAATGAGGCTTACACTCGCCTGAGGAGGACTTTGACCTTTTGACCTTGTTTCTGACCAGGTTTGGTAAACATCCATCAAGCAGTGCATTAAAAGTTATTTAAAGGATTTTCGTTTTTTTTTGGGTGTTTTTTGCCGTCATGACCCCAAAATGTGAATCATTTTAATAGACTTAAGACTAAGAGTGGTCTAACAACGGGTCTTACAGATCATATTATGTGCCCCTACCTGCAGCCAGGCGAAAACATCTGAATAAAATTGAGAAAGGTCCATCGAGCGATGCTTCTGACTTTAAGATCTTTCTCAGGGAAAATGAGAAGTTGCATAAAGGTTTTCCCTTTTCTTTAGCACCCAAGCAGCCCCTAAAAATGGTTAATGGAATTCTTTGAATAACAAGAGCTGACTCTAAAACAAGTATGCTCCCAACCCCCATAATGGGTTGTCCCATGTTCAGTTCCACGATCACTATAACCTTGACCTACTAACTCCCAAAACATTATTTTGGGGTCATCTACTTCATTAGCCCAATCATGCTATCAAGTTTGAACTGGGTCAAGTGCTTCTCAAGTTATTGAGCGGAAACCGTTTTCAAGGTTCAGATCCCTGTAACCTTTGACTTATTGACCCGAAAATACAATAGGGGTAATCTACTTCATAAGCTTACTGGTAATCATTCTATCAAGTTTAAATTTTCTGTGTCAAGTGGTTCTCAAGTTACTCTGCATAAATAGTTTTCAACGTTCAGGGTCCTGTAATCTTGACCTTTGACCTATTGATCCCAAAAATAACAGGGGACATCTCCTTCATAAGTCAAGTCATGCTATCAGATTTATAGGTTCTAGAACAAGTGGTTCTCAAGTTATTGAGCAGAAACTGTTTCCAAAGTTCAGACGCCCATGACCTTGACCTTTGACTTACTGATCCCAATAACAACAGGAGTCATCTAATTTATAAACCCAATCATGCTTTAACAACAGGAGTCATCTAATTTATAAACCCAATCATGCTTTAACAACAGGAGTCATCTAATTTATAAACCCAATCATGCTTCAACAACAGAAGTCATCTAATTTATCAACCCAATCATGCTTTCAAGTTTGAAGGTTCTGGGTCGAGTGGTTTTCAAGTTACCATGTAGAAATAGTTTTCAAGGTTCAGGTCCCTGTGACTTTGACTTTTGAATTAAAGACCCCAAAACAATAGGGGTCATCTACTTCATAAGCCCAATCATGATATCAAGTTTGAAGATTCTGGGTTCTCCAGTTATTGAGCAGAAACTGTTTTCAATATTCAGGCCCTTGTGACCTTGACCTTCAATACTGACCCCCCCACCTCCAAAAAAAAATATATGGGGCATCTACTTCATAAGCCCAATCATTCTATCAAGCTTGGTTCTCGGTAAAGTGGTTCTCAAGTTATAAAGCGGAAACTGTTTCAAGGTCCAGGCCCCTTTGGCCTTGACCTTTGACTTACTAATCCAAAAAACAAGAGGGCCAAGATGGCCCTAGGTCGCTCACCTGAGAAACTCATCACAATATACCATAACAGTGTAAACATGTTTGACCTAGTGTTTTCATGGAAAAAATTATTCTGATCAATTATCATTAAAATTGGAACAAAAACAAGTAATTTCTTTGATTTGACCTAGTGACCTACTTTTTGATACCAGATGACCAATAATCAAACTTGACCTAGATTTTATCAAGGCAATCATTCTGACCAAATTTCATAAAGATCAATTGAAAAATACAGCCTCTATCGCATACACAAGGTTTTTCTTTGATTTGACCTAGTGACCTAGTTTTTGACCCTAGAGTTCGAAAATGGGTCATCTGGGGTCAAAAACTAGGTCACTAGGTCAAATCAAAGAAAAACCTTGTGTATGCGATAGAGGCTGTATTTTTAGCTCACCTGAGCACGAAGTGCTCAAAGGTGAGCTTTTGTGATCGTCCTGTGTCCGTCGTCCGTCTGTCCGTCGTCGTCAACAATCTGACTGTTAACACTAGAGGTCACAATTTTGGCCCAATCTTAATGAAACTTGGTCAGAATGTTACCCTCAATAAAATCTTGCACGAGTTCGATACTGGGTCATCTGGGGTCAAAAACTAGGTCACCAGGTCAAATCAAAGGAAAAGCTTGTTAACACTAGAGGTCACAATTTTGGCTCAATCTTAATGAAACTTGGTCAGAATGTTACTCTCAATTAAATCTTGGAGGAGTTCGATATTGGGTCATCTGGGGTCAAAAACTAGGTCACCAGGTCAAATCAAAGGAAAAGCTTGTTAACACTCTAGAGATCACATTTTTAACCCAATCTTATTAAAACTTGGTCAGAATGTTACTCTCAATTAAATCTTGGAAAAATTTGATATTGGGTCATCTGGGGTCAAAAACTACGTCACCAGGTCAAATGAAAGGAAAAGCTTGTTAACACTCTAGAGGGCACAATTCTGGCCCAATCTTACTGAAATTTAGTCAGAATGTTACCCTCAGTAAAATCTTGGACGAGTTTGATATTGGGTCATCTGGGGTCAAAAACTAGGTCACCAGGTCAAATCAAAGGAAAAGCCTCTTAACACTGTAGAGGCCACATTTATGACTGTATCTTCATGAATCTTGGTCAGAATGTTTATCTTGATGGTCTCAAGGTCCAGTTTGAATCTGTGTCATGTAGGATCAAAAACTAGGTCACCAGGTCAAATCAAAGGAAAAGCTGTCACTTAAAGTACATCCAGAATGTAAATACATTGGAAAGGAAGCCAATCCATATCTTCACAGATTGCCAAGCAGCACTAACATCAGTTTTTGGGTCAGACATACCAACATACAAAATTGCTCTCACACTTAATATAAGCGAATAGCTTCAAAAATTAAAGAGAGAGGTTATGAGCTCATTGCAAACTGGATTCCTGGACATATGGGTATCAAGGGAAATGAATTGACAGACAAAATGGCAAAAGAAGCAGCTGTAGAGACACAGGAGTTTAAGGAAGAAATTAGTGGATTAACTGACAAGAAAGAGGCAATCAACAGTATGAAAGAAAGAGCTAAAGAGCAATGGCAAAGACAGCATGATCTGGATTTAGATACAATCAGAACAAGTGAACTTTTTGAAAAAGTAGGAATAAGGGATTGTACTAATCTGATGTAGACAGACAGACCTTCACTGCTTTTAATAGGCTGATCAGACTGCAGGCTGAATGCACATTTGGCCAAATTTGACGAGAAGTTATCAGAAGAGTGTGACAACTGTAAATGCAAAGAAGATATTGATCACTACTTGTTCTCCTGTAAACGTTATGATGCACAAAGAGAGAATATAGAGAAGATAATTAAAAAAACACTCAGATCTGAAAGCAGCATAGGTGTAATAGATCAAAATTTATTGCTCGGGGACAGAGAAGTAAGCAAATGTGTGAAATCGGTAATAACAGCAGCAATCTTAGACTATATAAGGGACACGAGAAGATTCCAATAGGTTATTTATAATGATCCACACCACACCATTGTTTTTAGTGAACTGTAAAGTACAAGTGTTTTAAGTACAGAGGAGTACCGCATAATGACGGGCATTAGTTCATACAGCACAGGAAGTTAATAGGCAGCAGTAAAATGCCAACGACAAAACAACAACAATTATAGGCAAAACACTTTTAAACTCCATGTATGTCAATGTGTTTTCCGCTTACAGTGTAATACACTGTTAAATTTCTACCTCAGTCAAGTAAAGCTATGTGTGTATTGATCGGTTTATTTTTAATGTTTAAACGTTAATACATTTCAAATTTTGAATATGTATATGGAAGGTGTTACGGTAGGTTTAACAAGAGTGTAACGATGTATCGAAATTCATTGTACAGTATCACGATACATTAGTTTGGCGATACACGTATTGTATCATAGGCCTGTTTCACGATACAGCGAAAAGTAGACACATTGAATGAAAACTTTCAAACAATCAGTGTTAAAGATAGTAACTAAACAAGAGCTCGTCGAACACGAAATGCCCCCCTTGATGCATTCAGTAATTGCACAAGGAACAGAAATTATATGCTCACTGTAAACAAAAATTCTACCATTCTGGTTTAATCTGACCTTTTCATTTCAGTACACAAAACTATGCTTGTGGTTCAAATTTGAAGGCTGTAGCTTGAGAAATGTGAAAGTAGGTCACTAGATCAAAATCAAGGTCAAATTTTATTTTGGAACAAAAAACTATGCATTTGGTCCAAATTTGAAGCCTGTACCTTCAAAAATGTGACAGTAGGTCACTAGGTCAATAACAAGGTCAAAGTTTTTTTCAGTCCACAAACCTATACATGTGGTCCAAATTTGAAGGCTGTAGGTACAGAAATGTGAAAGTAGGTCACTAGGTCAAGATCAAGGTCAACTCATGTCAAGGTTCATCTTGTCACTCAAAACTATACATGTGGTCCAAATTTGAATGATGTAAGTTATGGACATGAAGATTCTAAGTTTTTCCCTATATAAGTCTATATGAACCATTTGACCTCTGAGGCAGGGCCATATTTGACCTCAGAGGGATAACTTGAACAAACTTTGTAGAGAACCACTAAATGATGCTACATTACAAAATACCAAAGCCACAGACTTTGTGGTTTGGACAAGAAGATTTTCAAAGTTTTTCCCTATATATGTAAACCATGTGACCCCCAGGGCGGAGCCATATTTGACCCTAAGGGAATAATTTGAATAATCTTAGTAGAGGACCACTAGATGATGTCATATACAAAATATCAAAGCCGTAGGCCCTGTGGTTTTGGACAAGAGGTTTTTCAAAGTTTTTTCCTATATAAGTCTATATAAACCATGTGACCCTAGGGGTGGGGCCATATTTGACCCCAGGGAAATAATCTGAACAATCTTGGTAGAGGACCACTAGATTTTGCTACAAACCAAATATCAAAGCCCTAGGCCCTATGGTTTTGGACAAGAAGATCAGAAACCATTTAACTGTTCCTAGCCAATGTGACCTTGACCTCTGACCTAATGACCTCAAAATCAATAGGGGTCATCTGCTGGTCATGGCCAACCTAACTATCAATTTTCTTGACACTAGGCCCAAGCGTTCTTGAGTTATTGCCTGGAAACCATTTTACTGTTCCTGGTCACTGTTACCTTGACCTTTGACATACTGACCTCAAAATCAATAGGGGTCACCTGCTGGTCATGACCAACCTCCCTATCAACTTTCGTGACCCTAGGCCGAAGCGTTCTTGAGTTATCATCCGGAAACCGTTTTACTGTTCAGGGTCACTGTGACCTTGACCTTTAACATACTGACCTCAAAATCAATAGGTGTCATCCGCTGGTCATTACCAACCTCCCTATCAACTTTCATGATCCTAGGCCAAAGTGTTCTTGAGTTATCATCCGGAAACCGTTTTACTATTCAGGGTCACTGTGACCTTGACCTTTGACATACAGATCTCAAAATCAATAGGGGTCATCTGCTGGTGATGACCAACCTCCCTATCAATTTTCATGACCCTAGGGCTAAGCGTTCTTCAGTTATCATCCGGAAACCGTTTTACTGTTCAGGGTCACTGTGACCTTGATCTTTAACATACTGACCTCAAAATCAATAGGGGTCATCCGCTGGTCATTACCAACCTCCATATCAACTTTCATGATCCTAGGCCCAAGTGTTCTTGAGTTATCGTCCGGAAACCGTTTTACTATTCAGGGTCACTGTGACCTTGACCTTTGACATACTGACCTCAAATTCAATAGGGGTCATCTGCTGGTGATGAACAACCTCCCTATCAACTTTCATGATCCTAGGCCCAAGCGTTCTTGAGTTAACATCCGGAAACTGATAGGTCTACATTCCGACCGACCGACAGACCGACCGACCGACCTACCGACCGACATTTGCAAAACAATATACCCCTCTTTTTTCAAAGGGGGGCATAACAAATGTCTCATTTGTAACAAATTCTTTAACTTTAAAGCAAAATTTCAAGTACAGTAGATTTCCACCTAACGGGCACGCCAAAACAACGGGCCACCAAAATTGCAGCCACGTTTTCAAAGTACAAAATAAATTTACTCTTTATTCATTATAAATATTGACCAGTACAGCAGGCACGTCGCTAATGCGGCATTGCGGCCACTTTTTGTGGAACAAATTGCTTATTTACTATGGACCCAGACATCCTTTGTTTATTTAACACATTGACCTTGTTTATTAAATGATCCCCTGCCTCGGGCAATTTACAACAAGGTACATCGATCAATACATGTGTATTTCAATCAGGTACACTTAATCGGTATCGCCTAGATGCTTGTTATACAAACATAAGAGCAAATTCAAACGTTTACAGATCCATGATGAAATGCTGAAATTATTTTGTCAATTTTGTTGTGAAAACATTAATTGTTGAGCAATTAGCAGCAGTTATCCTCATGTAAGTATCATTTTAACCTTTTTGATCTCAAAGAAGAAATTAATTGTATTGAATGATACGATAATTGTGTCAATTATGCAGGGGAATTTTGTTCTTTAATTTGGTTTGTAGGCCTAACTGACTTTCTTGAACATTAAATATATTTATTGACGGTCGTATGCCGTACCGAGATATGTTTGACTGACCACCGTGACAGTGGTCAGTCAAGTGTATACACGAAGTTTTCGTGCATTATGAATTTATAAAATGTTTTTCATTCGACGGTCTGAACAGGTAGATGTCGCACATAAACTTGTCTGTTCTGTCACTAT
The DNA here is from genome assembly GCF_021730395.1 of Mercenaria mercenaria. NCBI lineage: Eukaryota > Metazoa > Mollusca > Bivalvia > Venerida > Veneridae > Mercenaria > Mercenaria mercenaria. The sequence continues at coordinate 40,091,032 of NC_069374.1, forward strand.
GTCAAGCGAAAACGACAATTCTTCTTCACACAAATTAGATGAAGCTTCTAGGTTTTCGGCTCAAGTTGTTGAACAAGACTCATCGGGCGAGGGCAGTTTAGGACGACAGCCGTTTTCTCACAGTTCTTCAAGCAGACAGCAATCTGTACAAGAAAGGGGATCACGTTGTGACGGTCAAGGTCGTTTCGGTCAAGAAGAAGGAGGCGCACGTGGCCCCAGTTCAGGTAAGCCCTCAGGGGATTGTGAAGGGAATGTATTTGAAGCCTTTGGACTTTTTAGATCTTACTTTGACAGTCAAATAAGTGATTTAAAGAAACAGTTTTCTGTCGGTGCAAGCAGTTCGAGCAACACCAAAGTAAAAGATAAATTACCTAAATTTAAGAGTGAATCGCACAGGCAGCAGTTTGAATTTAACAGTGACGTTATTGACTCTGTTGAAGAAATTATTATCCATTCTGAGGATATAGCACATGTTAAATCTCTCGCTAAGAATTTGCTGAAAAAGGTGCAGCATAGAAATAAACTCATTAAGATCGCAGAAAATTCCCCTGGGGGCTGGGCCACGGTCCGCGAGTACGAGACCCTTTCACTTGGTGACGATAGTGAAGACGAAAAGAAACTGAAGTCTGCTGAAATTAAAGCTATTAAAAAGCTTAAAACTTCTCATGTCAGTAATGCTCAAAATTCTTTTAATTTCATGCGTCCTGGTGCTATGGGCCCAAGATTTCCAACAGCGAACCAAACACAGCCACGCATGCCGACCTCTCCACCTTACCAGGATTATCAAAGTGGACCTTTTCAGGGAGGACCCTACCAAGGCGGACCCTTTCCAAGAGGGTTTGAGTACAATTTTCGTGGGAAAAGACGAGCCTCGGGTACAGACATCTGCTTCGCATGTGGGAAAACAGGCCACTTCCGGAAAGATTGCTTATGGGCCAATTTCACCAACACGTACACCCCGTCTGACACAAAGTCCATTGGAAGAGGAACCGGTGCAGCAAACGCCAATAAATGATAAGTTTTATTTAAGTTTATTTGAGTACGATAAATTCTTTGAAGTTCATGAAATTGATTTTCAAGAAAAAATTTCTGACAATAACTTGAACAGTACTAATGTTAAAGGTAGGCTTAAACAGCACGTACAATACTGGAAAGATATAGGGTCTAATAATGAAATTATTGATGTTTTGACTGAAGGTTATAAGATTCCCTTTTTCAATACTCCTTCGCGTTCTGTTTCAAAAAATAACAAGTCTGCGCTTAATAATCTGGAATTTGTAAGAGAATCAGTATCTGAAATGCTCAGTTGTCATTATATTGTTGAAACTCCTTTTGTACCGCACGTGGTTAATCCTTTAAGCGTGTCAATTAACAGTCAAGGGAAAAAGCGGCTTATATTAGATCTTAGAATTGTAAATAAGTATATTTGGAAGGAAAAGATTTCTTTCGAGGATTGGAAAGTAGCTTCCGAATATTTCTGTAGAGACAGTTATTGTTTCAAATTTGATCTTTCTAAAGGTTACTATCATATTGATGTATTTCCATCCCATCAAAATTTTCTAGGCTTCTGTGTTGACAATAAGTATTACTGTTATACTGTAGTCCCTTTTGGACTTAGCTCAGCCCCTTTTATTTTTACCAAAGTCTTGCGTGAAATGGTAAAATTTTGGCGGTCAAGTTCGATAAAAATAGTTATGTTTCTTGATGACGGGTGGGGCTCAAACGGAAATTTTGACAGTACGGTAAGGGACGCTACTTTTGTTAAAGAAAGTCTTATTCAGGCTGGTTTTGTAATCAATTCTGAAAAATCAATCTGGATTCCTGTACAGCTTCTTGAATGGATAGGTTTGATTTGGAACAGTCGGCAGTTTTCGCTATCTATTCCCGAAAGAAGAGTAAATGATTTAAAATCCTGTTTGTCGGGTATTTTGAACAATTTGCCTTTCGTCTCGGCAAGAAAATTGGCAGTTTGTACCGGCAAAATTGTTTCTATGATTCCTGTAATAGGAAACGTTGCTAGACTTATGACACGTTTTCTGTACATGGAAATAGAAAAGCGTTGTTCATGGGATTTTGTTTACAGCTTACCCTCAGATAGCCCTTGCATTCCTGAACTGTATTTTTGGCTTGGTAATATAGACAAAATCAATCATAGGGAATTGTTACCTTATAGGCCCACTCAAACTTTGGTTTATTCTGATGCGTCATGCTTTGCGGCAGGAGCCTATGTCGTAAATCTACCCGCGATTGCTTTTCATAATACTTGGTCAGAGGAAGATAAAATTAGAAGTTCTACCTTCCGAGAAATAAAGGCCGTATTCTTAGCTTTAAGAGCTTATGGTACACAACTTAGTAATCAGTCGGTTAAATGGTTCTCGGACTCACAAAATTGTGTCCATATCGTTAAGGTTGGTAGTTCTAATCTAGAGTTACAGTCTCTTGCTCTAAGCATTTTCAATCTTTGTTTCAAGCATAGTATTGACTTAGATTTACAATGGGTTCCTAGAACTCAAAATGTAATAGCTGATGATATCAGTAAAACTCGAGATACTGATGACTGGGAAGTCTCAGACGAGTTTTTTGCTTTTCTTGATTCGTTATGGGGTCCGCATGACGTGGATAGGTTTGCCACTTACCGGAACAGGAAGTTGCGCAGGTATAATTCCAAGTTCTTTGATTTTGAAACAGAGGCTGTGGATTGTTTTACGCAAAATTGGCACGATACTAATAATTGGTTAGTGCCTCCCATTCGATTAGTCAATAAAACAGTCTTTCATTTACTCTCATGTAATGGCCACGGCACGTTGATTTTACCAAAATGGCCCAGTTCTTCCTTTTGGCCAATTTTGTTTAAGCAGAATGGCGAGAAACAAGATTTTTGTCGTGAAATTTTAGAATTTAAGAAAGAACAAGATATTTTCGTTAGAGGCAGCCAGTCAGTCTTTGGGTCAAGACGATTTAATAGTAAAATTTTGGCTGTGAGAATTTAATTTTTGCCTGTGTCATCTAAATGAATTAATTAACATATAAATGCCGGTATTATTAATTAATCACTGGTTTTATTTTCGCCGCTTTGAATGTTTATTTCAATGTTCATGTTCATTTTTGTTTGTTTGTTTTTAGCACTTACATTTTTTTTTATTGTTAATACTCATTCTCTGTCAATTTTGACAGGTAATACACATTTTGAGATAGTCCCTATGGTGTAGTAAAGTCTAAAAATAGATTCATTTTCTGTCCGAGGAACGCATAAAAATAGATTTATTTTCTAAAAATAAATAGGGCGTGGGAAATGTCACTCTTTTATGTACATGTACGAGGTTGAGATGTTCACGTATAGAGAAAACAAATCTGACGTTATATTCCTTAAATTATTATTTTTTTTTTTACACACTATATATGTAGATCTAGTTACTTTAATTTTTATTTCTGATTTGCTTCAGTATTGTGCAGGTAACAGGATATATTTGACTTATTTCTTGGTTCAGAATGTATCATGGGGTCCAGCGCTGTTTCTAGTAATATATTGAATGCCTCCTACATCAGTTATGTAGTGCGAAGGCCTGTTTTATACAGGAATGTTTTCTTTCTTGAACGAGGCCGCCTACATCAGTTATGTAGGGCGAGGGCCTGTTTTTATACAGGAATTCAAAAATCTTCACATATATAATGATGGTGCTTTTCTCATCACAGTTATGTAGGTCGAAGTCCTGTGTTATACGGGAATTTATTTATTTATTTATTTTTTTTTTTTCACATTTATAATTTCTTGAACGTGGCCGCCTACATCACAGTTATGTAGGGCGAAGTTCTGTGTTATACAGGAATATAAAATCTTTTCTTGAATGTTGCCGCCTACATCACAGTTATGTAGGGCGAAGGCCTGTGTTATACAGGAATATATATATAAAATATATATACATTCTTAACATTCATTATTTTTTTTTGAATGTTGCCGCCTACGTCACAGTTATGTAGGGCGAAGTCCTGTACAGGAATTTTATAATTTTCTTGAATGATGCCGCCTATAAGTAGAACGTTTTCCGGTTTTACACAAAAATTTATTTATTTATTTTTCTTGAGTGAGTGAAGCCGCCTACATCAGTTATGTAGAGTGAAGTCCTTTGTCATACAGGAATTAAGTTTAAGTATCTGTAAATATGTTTTCCTATTTTATACATTTGACAGACGCTTTTCAAGTTGGTATTTGGCAAGAGATAGATTTACAGATAACTCATCCAGATCTGGTAGGACTCGGCAAAGACCTTAAACAATTAGTGAGAACATCTAAAGCTGACAACACTTATAAACAGTACAATTGTTATTTTAAAAGGTTCTGTAATTGGTGTAAAATTTATAAACTAAGTTCTTTACCAGCATCTGATATTTCTGTTGCATTGTTCATAACCTCACTGAAAAAGACCAACACTTCCAAATCTCAGGTTAATGCAGTTATTTATGGCATTTCTTTTGCACATCTCATTGCGGGGTTTTCTGATCCATGTAAGTCTAAATTGGTTCATTTGGCAAAAGATGGTATAATGAGAGAAACAGCAAATCCTGTTGTACAGAAACAGGAAATTTCTGTACCAGATTTACAAACAAGAGCTGTCTGATGACAGCGCGCTCGACTATTCGAAGCATTGATTGAAGAATGGGGTCAAAATATTTCCACGGATATTCAGACAAAAGAAACTAGAGCTATCACTAAAGGTGATGAATGTACCCCCCACATGCACTGACACAGTACATTGCAATTTGACGCACACAAGATTGCATAATTATGTGGACTGTATGTATACAGTATAGTAACAAAAAACAAAGTCCCATAACTATGCAGAATATTTATCTAAAAGAAAGTAGCATGCACCATGCACAACTAGGGTTGATACTGATCACTTGTGTGAAGTTTCATTAAACTGTGTGCAAGGGTTCGGAAGATTAGGCATGCACAAGATTGCATATGCAGACTGTATGTACATAGTATGTGAACAAGAAACAAAGTCCCGTAACTCTGCAATTTTTGTAGTTGAAACAACCTAACATGCCCCATGCACAAGTACTGTTGTTACTGATCACTTGTGTGAAGTTTCATTATATTGTGTCAAGGGGATGAGGAGAGATGGTGCGCACAAGATTGTGTCTATGTATATAGTATAGTAACAAAAAACAAAGTCCCGTAACTCTGCAAAAAATTTTTCTGAAAGAACCTAACATGCCCCATGCACAACTACTGTTGTTACTGATCACTTGTGTGAAGTTTCATTAAATTGTGTCAAGGGGATGAGGAGAGATGGTGCGCACAAGATTGTGTCTATATATATAGTATAGTAACAAAAAACAAAGTCCTGTAACTCTGCAATTTTTTTATCTGAAAGAACCTAATATGCCCCATGCACAACTACTGTTGTTACTGATCACTTGTGTGAAGTTTCATTAAATTGTGTCAAGGGGATGAGGAGAGATGGTGCGCACAAGATTGTGTCTATGTATATAGTATAGTAACAAAAAACAAAGTCCCATAACTCTGCAAGTTTTTTTTCTGAAAGAACCTAACATGCCCTGTGCACAACTACTGTTGTTACTGATCACTTGTGTGAAGTTTCATTAAATTGTGTCAAGGGGATGAGGAGAGATGGTGCGCACAAGATTGTGTCTACGGACAGACAGACGGACGGACGGACAGACAGACAACCTGAAACCAGTATACCCCCCCTTACAACTTTGTTGTCGGGGGGTACAATAAATAGATTAGACAAACAATGTTCCTGTATTTCTTTGATTTCGATAAGTCTTGCACTAAATGGCAACGTAACAGCTAATTTCAAAGTCCAAAAAGGGCCATAATTCAGTCAAAATAGTTATGTACTCTTGCCTACAGATGGAAATCATAATGATAAACAAGTGTTCAAAGTTTAAAAGCCATATGTCAAATAGTTTTGACAAAACATGGACTTGTATGAAAACAGAACCAATTTCAAAGTCCAAAAAGGGCCATAATTCAGTCAAAATAGAGGACAGAGTTATGTACTCTTTCCTACAGACAGAGACTATTATACTAAACAAGTGATAAAAGTTTCGAAGCCATATGTCAAACACTTTACAAAAAATATGAACTGGTACGAAAAACTTAACCAAGATTTCTAAGTCAAAAGGGGCCATAATTCAGCCAAAATCCCTGATGGAGTTATGTACTCTTGCCTATAACTGGACATGGTGATGGTAAACAGGTGTTGAAAGTTTCAAAGCTTTATCTCAAAAGACTTTGTCAAAATATGAACTGGTACGGAATATTAACCCAGATTTCTAAGTCAAAAAGGGCCATAATTCAGCCAAAATCCTTGATGGAGTTAGGTGCTCTTGCCTATAACTGGACATGGTGATGGTAAACAAGTGTTGAAAGTTTCAAAGCTTTATCTCAAAAGACTTTGTCTAAATATGAACTGGTATGAAAAACTTAACCCAGATTTCTAAGTCGAAAGGGGCCATAATTCAGCCAAAATCCCTGATGGAGTTATGTACTCTTGCCTATAACTGGCCATGGTGATGGTAAACAAGTGTTGAAAGTTTAAAAGCTTTGTCTTAAAAGACTTTGTCAAAATATGAACTGGTACGAAAAACTTAACCATGATTTCTAAGTCAAAAGGGGCCATAATTCAGCCAAAAACCTTGATGGAGTTATGTGCTCTTGCCTATAACTGGCCATGATGATGGTTAACAAGTGTTGAAAGTTCCAAAGCTTTATCTCAAAAGACTTTGTCAAAATGTGGACTGGTACGAAAAACTTAACCAAGGTGTGACGCCGACGCCGACACCGACGCCGACACCGACGCCGACGCCGACGCCGACGCCGTGGTGAGTAGGATAGCTCTACTTATTCTTCGAATAGTCGAGCTAAAAATTGTTACACGTTTTGGCTTTACATCGGACTTAATAGATGCTAGATTCACAGTTATGTGCCTCCTGAGTTTCGCAGGATTTTTTCGTTTTGATGAACTTGTTAGATTAAGAGGTTGCGATTTGAAATTTGACGAAAAACAAGTTAAAGTGTATATTGTTTCAAGTAAGACTGATCAGTTTAATAAAGGCCATACTGTTGTTATCGCAAGGACTGGGAATTTTACGTGTCCAGTGTATCATTTAGAACGTTACCTTAAGTTAGCAGAGATAAGCGTAGATTCGAAACAGTTTATTTTTCGAAATGTCAGGTATATTAAGAGTGAGAACAAGCACGTTTTACATGGTCAGAATCATATGTCTTATACTAGAGCTAGGGAGATTTTACTGGAAAAGCTTGCCATGTTAGGCTTAGACGCTAAAAAATTCGGCCTTCATTCCTTCAGAGCCGGTGGGGCGACAAAGGCTGCAGTTGTTGGTGTCAATGATCGTTTGTTTAAAAAGCATGGTAGATGGCGATCAGACAATGCCAAAGATCGTTACGTTCGTGAACCTGACGATATTAAAAGATCTGTTTCTTTAAATTTGGGAATTTAGCGTTTAAAATAGGAAGCTTGTTTTTCTCTGGTCAAAAGTATGAGCACTTTGCTATGAATAATTATTTTAAAAATGCATTTGTATCTCATTGTTATTATGTTGGTTTCTTCAAAAGAAAAATATTGTTTACAGTATTTGCATTAATGATATATTTTTGATGTTTTAAATTTCTTAAACTGATACATAATTAACTTAAACAATTAATGATATATTCTTGATGTTTTAAATTTCTTAAACTGATACAAAATTAACTTAAACAATTGACCCGTTCTTTTTCTGTCGATAAATACATCTACCTGTTTGTACCAATCCTATACATTCTTTCTTGTTTATTTCTGGTATGAATTTAAGTGAGATAATAAATAATTTATGTTTGGCCTAAATGAAATGAAGAGAAAACATAAATATATTTATTGACGGTCGTATGCCGTACCGAGATATGTTTGACTGACCACCGTGACAGTGGTCAGTCAAGTGTATACACGAAGTTTTCGTGCATTATGAATTTATAAAATGTTTTTCATTCGACGGTCTGAACAGGTAGATGTCGCACATAAACTTTTTAAATAAATAAAAAGTTTAATATGATAATATAATTCTTGATCGAGTATATTTCGTATGTTATGTATATATTTCTACATGAATTTATCTGTTTCAGTTATGGTGATTTTCTGTTACCATGGAAATGGAAGTATGTTTGGGTACGAAAGACGGGAGACATGCAAAGTGTGGTTGTTGATTTATATTCTACATAGTGAGTGGGAATATTGGTTCAGGACTATTCATGTGATACCTTTAGATGATCACGTGCTATTTTTTTTTTCCTTTTCTGACATGTTAAGAGACAGTGCAGCCATCGTTTCAATATGGCATTATTTTTTTTTTCTGTTGAACCATTATTCATGTGTGATAATTGAATGTGCAAAAATTTGAATAAATACATCTACCTGTTTGTACCAATCCTATACATTCTTTCTTGTTTATTTCTGGTATGAATTTAAGTGAGATAATAAATAATTTATGTTTGGCCTAAATGAAATGAAGAGAAAACATAATGAAAATTATGACAGTTTGCACACATTCTTCAAAACATCATAGAAATTGATTCCTTTTAGTCTTTTGTTGAAATCACTTGAGCGAGTCCAATTAATTTGCTGATTAAATGCATGCAGATTTTTATTTCATGAGAATTAAGCCACTATAGTCCAGATAAGCCTGTCCATCATACTCTGTATACAATCGGGTGAAACACAATATAGGGAACAGTAGTGTTGCACTTGGAGGTGAAAACATAAGTTCTTAATTTTGGCAAAAAAAGTATTTTTCTACATAGTAGAGTGCTTGAAGTATAAGCAACTTAAGTGGTTTGCTGGTATTTGCATCGGAAATGTAATTTTTAAAGGCTGATAAAATGCATATTTTTGCTGGTTACGGACACTACAAGTGGTACATTTTGTAAAAAAAAGCTTCAAATTTATGATAAACTTGAATTATATTTACTGTTTTGTAGGACAAACACATGGAAATACACAATGCAAGGCAAAAATAGGACTGAGAAAGGTATAGATACTGAAAAAAGAAACATATTGTTGGATATTACTTTGTTGCTAAAAAACATGTATATTTCAAATCATCTGACATCTTCAATTTCAGTTTTAATGATGTAAACTTAATGAAAAATCAACAAAAATTCTGTCTTTGTTGAAACAAAATGACTTAGATTAAAGGGAAAGTGATATAGTTTTCAAAAAAATCCTAAATATTGATAGATACAAGTAATTGGTTACAGACACTACAATAAAGCCTCAAGAATGGTTTTGCATTAGATTATGTCAAAAACATTAAATCCACTCATGAATTATTTGGTATAATGTTAAAATGATATCTGAATGGAAAGTGTATTTAAATTTGATATTCTTCAAACAGAAATATACAACTTGCCAAATTAAAACCAATGAAAAAGAAAACAGAAAAACAAAATCTGAAAACTTCCTGTTTTCATGAAATCTTGTAACTTAACAAGCAATATTAGGTTCTCTAAGTGATACATTATTATCAATACTTTGTATTCATATCACAGTGACACAACACTTACACTTATTTACTCAAGAATGTCACTAACCAGAAAAAAGAAATTAAGTTCATGGTTATGGACACTACAATATGAATTATTTAACAAAAGTACACATATCTATAATCTTTTTGTAACTTTTTTTTTCCAGATTTTCAGATGTCTTGGTGTTGAAAATGTAGCCCTATTATCAGTCATAGTAGATTCATCTATAAATGCAACAACATTGTCTCTTATCTCCTATGACAGATCCTGTTTGTGCGGACACATAAATTTCTTTCTACTCTTTTTTTCCTTCGTCATGTGATTTTGATATTAGTTCTGCTTTCTTAACTAATCTAGTTTTGAGTTACTCTTCTCTACTTCTTGTCGCTGTCTCTTTCTACAATCTTTCTTTCTTTCTCTCTCATTTTTCTTATAATTTTCACATTGGCCTAGATTGAGTTTCTGCCTTTCTTGCCATTTAACCTCTTCTAACCTATTCAGCATTTTTGTGCCTTTAAAGTTTCAGCACTGCAGCTGCCTCATCAGATCAAAACTCTATATCTGAATCACAAATGCACAATGAAATCAGACATACTTCTACTTTATTATAAAGCAATTAAATTGCAATATAAATTTAGATATTATAACCATACGACACAGATGTGCACACATACACATGCCATTGCCCATTCTCTATAAAGCAAAAATGATCATAACTGCCGCCAGTAAAAATATACTCAGAGAAGATTCATTCCCTTCATCTGCACATAAAGCTTGTTCATCTGTTAAAGTTTGAAGCAAATCAGGCTAAAAGTTTGGGAATCGTTGACAGGATTTTCCCCTATCATACTATATTCCATAAAATTAGCAAAAATTATCAAAGGGCCATAACTAAAGTAAAAACAGTCACGGAAAGAATTTCTCCCTTTACGGTCATCTGATCAAGCTTGTTCATCCGTGAAAGTCTGAAACAAATCAGGCTACTAGTGTTGGAGGAGTTGGACACATAAAAATGTTTCTCTATATTCCTTATGATTATCGTAAACAGAAACTATCAAAGGGCCATAACTGTAGTAAAATAGTCACAGAAAAAATTCATCGCTTTAATGTAATATACACATCTTGAGCTTGTTCGTCTGTGAAAAGTTTGAATCAGGCTAATAGTGTGGGAGGAGTTGGACACAAAAGATTTTTCTAGATATATTTCTATATAAAAATATCATAGTATCATAACTGTGGTTAAAATAGTCACTGAGAAATTCCTTCTTTTATGGCTATCTACACATCAAGGTTGTTCATCTATGAAAGTTTGAAGCAGAGCAATCTAATGGTGGGAGGAGTTGGACACACAAGATTTTGAACGAACTGACAGACGTACATACACAGAGCAGCAACACTATATGCCCATCACATAAATATAAAATCTCATCTAAATGAATATACATGTACCTGTCATCACATGGTTTGTACTTAGTACTTCTTGAAGAGATTTTTCTTTCATTTGCAAGTTTTTAGATATTACTTTTAATCATAAATACTTGTAAAGATTTATTCACTTGAACTGTAAGATGTATAATAATCAGAACAGAAATGTCAGTAATACTGGATGTTTTTTTACATTGTTTTAATTTCTGTAGTGTCCGTAACCAGATAACACCGCCCCTCTGAAACATTTTGAAAAGAAACATTGTAAGCTACATGAATTTGAACTATCTTAACAATGATGCTCCTGAAGAAATTTGTCTAAGTGAATAACTGTTAATTATCATTATCACATCTTTACATTTTTAATATAAATCTGTGCAATTTAGATGATAAACATGATTTTTAGCACTTTTGAACTGTATCTATATTTTTATATCTGAAAATATTTGTCAACAAATACATATATTTGTTTTTTTTCTCAATATTAATAAACTTTGAAATGATAATTTTTCATTTTTCTGTAAAAAGATGCAAGTTTTAATTTTTTCAGCTCTGGTTACGGACACTACAGTTTCAAGTAGCATTACTAAATAGACAAAATTTACCTTTTATAGTGAAATTATTAATAGACTTTATTAAACTTGTCATCAGTGAACCTTTTAAATTGAAAAAAAGTAGTGATCCTTTATCTCTCATCGCTTCAATGTTTGCTATGACATCTTTCAATTTCATGCTGCAGCAACAGAAAATGATGCTGTATATAAAGATGCCGCAATAAGGGTTTTCCAATGTGGTTGCAACATCAACAAGTTGATGAAAAATAAAGTTGATTAATTAACTTGTGAAATCAGTTATTACTTTCATAAGAATAGCTATAAATAAAATTTAAAAAAATGTACACCATTGAAAGACAGGTTACGGACACTACAGGGTTTTTGTAGTGTCCGTAACCATATTAGTGGTGCTACAGCAAAAATGTAGTTAACAATAAAGGAAATAGCATAAAAATTTAATGTCAACAGTTAAATTTGATAAGAAAAAATCAATAAAGACTCTCATAATATCTTACAAATCTATAAAATACAATTGGTTACGGACTCTACATCATTTCATAAAAACCTGATTTTCAATTTTAAAAATTCATACAAATAAATTTCAGAAATACATGATTTTGATTTTTTTTTCTTTAAGTACTATTACAACAGAGAAATGATTCTGGACCAAAATATTAAAGAAAAAATAATGTTAACATTGCAATTAATCATTATAACAAAAGGAAGGAATTTCAGTGAAAAACTGCATAACATCTTACCCATTTCACATTTTTCTCGACAGCTTCAACAATTTTCATCCGATCATGATAAATCAAACACCATAATAATCCTTAAAAAATTGTCTTTATGCTGATAACACACATTTACATGGAAATGTATAATATCATACCATTATTTTATTTGGAAAATATGGAAAATTCTAAGTGCAACAACATAACGCTTCAAAAATGACTTTTTCCAGATGCGTTTTTTGCCACTGCTTGAAAACTATTTGAGCTAGATCAATAAAATTTGGCACAGAACTTCTTCATATTTAGTGTTATGAAGTGTAAATGTTAAATTGCAATAAAGGGTTAGGAAATTTTTGAAAACCATGTATAACAATGCGATATTCTAAATGCTCCCTATATTGTGTTTCACCCGAATGTATATAATGACCAAAAGACAAATTCAGTCAGTAATACTCAGTATGTATCTAGACAACTAAATACAATCTACATGTACATAATTGACCCAAAACATGGATTAAGATCAAACTCCACATCCAAATCAAACAAATAAATGAGGGATTTTAAGTATGACACTACATGGTTATATCTAGAAACATCATTATGACCTGAAATGTCACTGGGGGACAAAAATATTGGGGGGAAAATGTCCGTTTCAGAAATAAGCACTGGGGGGCAAATGTCCTATCTATCATTTTAACTGGGGGGCAAATGTCCAGCAGTCCACTTTTTTATTGGGGGGCAAATGTCCTGGGGGGCAAATGTCCGGATCCCGTTTCGTATTGTTGCATCAATATCCCGATATGTACTGTATATTGTGAGACTAACGTATCGTTACACCCCTAAGGTTTAACATGCCATTTTTGTGGGCAGCGAAGCGTGCCCACTGATTTACCACATCACAAATTTATGGATGATACGCTTATCCGAAACAGAACAACAAGTAGTTCCACGTCCTCCAACAATTTTACGTAATTCAAGTCTGTTTAACTTTCAGAAAGCTTCCAGTGTGGGGAATCACGTGACTTACAAAGGCAGATTACACGGAAAAATGGCCGATAATTTCTCCGATTCGTCAGGAAAATCAAGGTATTTCTATTGATAAACATTTGTTTTAGATGTTCTAATATGTCCTATCATATGCCCCTTACCTTCCGATTTCCTCTGGTACCTTTCCTTTGTTCCATTCACCTATATTTTTCGAGAACACTTGGGAAGTTTGAATACATTCGCAGTTTTGGGGATGACGGTATCCACGGACCGACATTATTTTGTTCAGAAAATACTAATTACTAAAGTAAACGACAGTACAATGACATTAAAACTTAACAAAGTATCCAGTCCATCATAAACATGTAACGGCCTGGCAAAATCAAAGCTACCAAAAAGAGAATGTCGAAATATACGAAATGGCGCTGAACACGTACATAGTCATCTAGGGCGCTGTGCACGTACAATGTCAATGATTCAATCTTATATTATAGAAATACTTATATTGCCACGAGGCTTCTGTGTTTAAAAGTGTTTTACACATTTATAATGTCAAAGGTTGAATCGCATTTTCTGAAAAACAAGATCTACGAAAGTTCATGCACTTAAGCAGACGTGCTCTATATTTGTCCGCATAATTTAATTCTGAACGTGCATGAAAGAACATGCAAATGAAAATAAAAAGAACACCTTTTTACAACGTCTTTATAGGTGGACTGCAATTTTTCCCATTTAATTACATAAATGCAATATTCAGAGTAATATCAATGACAACACATACTTACATAGTGTTATATAACGTCTCGGAGACACATATAGACACTTTAGACATATGACATATGACTACACATTTTCTTCAAATATGAGAAAAAAAAACAACAACACGCAAATGCAAAAAAAAAAAAAAATGCAATTAGAATATGAGGGTGAAAAGGATGATGGATGTTACATAATTTTTTTCCCTAGTTTGTGTAAATTCATATGAAAGTCATGTTTTTATTTACATATTTTCAGTATGTTTGTTGGCGGTAGGAAGAAAACCTTCATATTAGAGCTACCAGTATTACACAGATGCGAAGAATTTTTTTCATCTGGCTCAAAAGATGTTATACAGAATCCTATCACCACGTTTTGTCGGTCCTAGAGGGAAGTTATTATGCGACTATCAAGACAGGAAAAAAATAATTCGGTAAGTATAAAAATATCTGAAACAACAAAGAATTTAGTACAAAGAAATAGACACGTAATAGGAGAAATAATAAAGGTTACTGTTGTTTGTATTAAGCAGAATATAGAGACACATGGCCATACGGAAGAGGGTAGCAACTTCAAGACAATGTTAAACATATTTGCGCAAGATGGTGAAATTCAAAAGGAGCTTTTGGGCAATGCACAGTATAATTAAAAAAAACAACAAAAAAACTACAAAATCTGACAATGCACATATAGAGATCTAATTCAAAATACGCATCTCCTGACATTCAAAATGAGATAATGAGAGTTTGCTTTAATCAAATATGAGAAAAACTGTAAGCGGACTGTATAAATGCTCCTTTATTTGCCATCATTGTTGACGATGCAACTAACAAATCAACCAAGAAACACCTCTTGCTATGCATTAGGATCAGACAGACTGGTGATAAATGTGCCTCTGTAAAGACTTCCTATATGATTTATTGACTGCAAATCTATCAAAGGTGTTAAAGTTAATCGCAATATCTTGGATTTCTTGTAAGAAGCTGATCTAGGTATTCTAAAGTTAAGAGCGCAATGCTATAATGGGGCATTAAACATAATCAAAGGCCTGAAGGGCCTGAGAGTCGGCTAATGATTGATGTACTGGTAGTATAGTCTACCAGTTTCAGTTTGGTTTTAGTTTTTTTCCCCAACTGAACAGAGATTTTGTTACAATAGATGAAATGGACATTCAATCGATGCCTAGTAAAACTTTGATTGACATTATACAAGTATTTAAACCCAATATATTTCTCTAAAATTGAAGAGTGGTTCGCAAAAATAAAAATGTTGAAAGTACAAACTACAATTTGACAGGTGACACTAAGATACTGCCCATGACTATAAATATTTTTCCAGTAAACATTTGCCTCCGGCATTACCAAAACAGGCAATTATCGGCTGGTATATATTCGCACATGATAAAATTTGAATATGAAAATTTATATATTGAAATTTTATAGCACGGATTGCCACATACAATTTGTAATGGATGGACGAAAGAACTGTTCAGATATTTTACAGATAAGGGGCCTGGCAATAACCGTGTCACACGCTAGGTATTGTTCAATCATATTATAAGGGATGTGAATTTAAAGTATACTTACTTTTGCGTTTAAAGATATGTAAATGTTGCTGAGTGTCAATATATAGTGTCATGAATGTTTACACTGACAGGAAAATTGCACATTCGAAACTAAGAGAAGTTACTCGGACTAGCTACCAATTTCGGAAAAGATAACCAATATTAATAAATGCAGCTCTTTTTTAGTTATAACCATCATTTATTCTATTTCAGACCTGTTAACCCCTTCAAAACAATGTCAGTAGTCCCCAAGTCTATGTACTTTCAATTATCCGTTTTGATTCATGTAGACAGACAGGCCCAGACTGGGCTGAAACAAGAGCTGTCTGATGACAGCGCGCTCGACTATTCGAAGAATTGATTGAAGAATGGTGTCAAAATATTTCCACGGATATTCAGACAAAAGAAATAAATAGATTAGACAAACAATGTTCCTGTATTACTTTGATTTCGATAAGTCTTGCACTAAATGGCAATATATAAGCCAATTTCAAAGTCCAAAAAGGGCCATAATTCAGTCAAAATAGTGATGTACTCTTGCCTACAGATGGAAATCATAATGATAAACAAGTGTTCAAAGTTTAAAAGCCATATGTCAAATAGTTTTGACAAAACATGGACTTGTATGGAAACAGAACCAATTTCAAAGTCCAAAATGGGCCAAAATTCAGCCAAAACAGATGACAGAGTTATGTTCTCTTTCCTACAGATAGAGACTATTATACTAAACTAGTGATAAAAGTTTCAAAGCCATATGTCAAACACTTTACAAAAAATATGAACTGGTACGAAAAACTTAACCAAGATTTCTCAGTCAAAAAGGGCCATAATTCAGCCAAAATCCTTGATGGAGTTATGTACTCTTGCCTATAACTGGACATGGTGATGGTAAACAGATGATGAAAGTTTCAAAGCTTTATCTCAAAAGACTTTGTCAAAATATGAACTGGTACGAAATATTAACCCAGATTTCTAAGTCAAAAAGGGCCATAATTCAGCCAAAATCCTTGATGGAGTTATGTACTCTTGCCTATAACTGGACATGGTGATGGTAACCAAGTGTTGAAAGTTTCAAAGCTTTATCTCAAAAGACTTTGTCAAAATGTGGACTGGTACGAAAAACTTAACCCAAGGTGTGACGCCGACGCCGACGCCGTGGTGAGTAGGATAGCTCTACTTATTCTTCGAATAGTCGAGCTAAAAATGTTTGAGCCATTTTTACGTGGTCGGTAGCAGGGTGGGTTTGGGGAGGGGTGTTCCTTCCCGCTTTGAACTGCAGTCAGATTTTGAAATGGGCATTGTGGCAGGTGGTAAAAGGGCAAATGTATCGATTTCTAACTGAAAATTTTATGTTTCAATTTCTAATTATTACCTCTAGATTCTTTTTAGTATTACAATATTCAAAGTATGAATGACTGTCACTTCATATTTTTACTTTCAGGTCATGCCTCAGCACTAGAATATAAGTCTGATATTGATTCTATGTATGTATTATAAAAATAAATTCTAGAATCATTTCTGTTACAATAATATCTATCATGTCTGTTACTTTAATGTTTAAATTTCATAACACAGCTCGATATTTACCCAAAATATTATATCCGGATATGATTACACTTTCTTTTATACCGCCAAAATCTCCAGTTTCAACAATATGTTTTACAAATTGTGATGATATGAAGACAGTTTAGCAGCAATTGGCAGTAACTGACATTGAAGTTTACGGTGAAATTATTTAAATCATTTCATAAAAAAATTGTTTCGTTTCGTCAAAGCACTCTAACATAGACGATCTACTTTCGATTTCAAAAACTACAAGAAAATACAATTTAATGTTTCGCCGATTTGTTTATTTCTCGAAAAATAAGAAATAAAATCATTTTTAAAATCAGTAGTAATTAAACAAATCAGTAAGAGCTCTTTCTCGGGATAATTTATCCGCTTACTGACTGCAAAAATCAAGCCATGTGTCATCATGAAAAGCAGAATGGGTGACGGTTTCATTTTTTTGCGAACCAGAATCGTAAGCAAATTATCCAAACCAGTCAAAATTCCAGCAGCCAATTGTATAAACAATGGTTAAAATATACCACGGTAAAACTATAACCGCGGTATATATCGTGGTTAGGTTACCACTGATTATTTTCTCTTGTATAAACCAGTTTAACCGCACGGTAACCTAACCACGTAAAATATCAATTTAACCGCGGTAAATTTTCCGATAATGCACTGCGCACATAACCGGCCTTCCATACAGTTCTCTGAACAAGGCACTTTTATGATGTCATCAGTATAATGATGTCATCAATACACGTGTGTACAGTACATATTGTGTTTTACCAATTTCAAGGTTATCGAACAGTGTAAACAACTGCATTAACTAGAGAGAATCTGTGCATTTAATTATAATTACGGATTTTAAAAGTATCTTCGGAGTAATGTCTGTTTATAGTGACTGTAGGACTGTAATTTTAAGGAAATGCTTCTTGAAATGGCTACAAACGTGTTTTGCTGAATGTGGATTATCAAGTAAGATGTTTGCTTCTTTTTTTCACATACTGAATCAATGTGTATTTAATGTACTGTAGAGCTAGTGCGCAATGGTCTTTGTGGTCGCAGTTCGCCTGGACATACTCTGTTGATGTTTTCTACTAACAAATGCGGCCTCATTGCGAATAAACGGACGAAAATATTTTAAAATGGGTCTCGTCAATACAACCGAATAGTGAATTACAGACGGGGGCCCTGTAACGGTATAAAATTCATTCGTGATTCGTCGTCAAATAAAATCTGTTCCCGTAGTGTCAGAGCTTGGTTCCGTTGCATCCGTCGTTCCAAAGTCGGTCCAACAAGCCTGTCTGTGTTGTCAGCTAACACCTGAATACCTTTTGCGTAATTTTTCATCCGCCAAGTCCGTCAAATTTTGTCTGTAAATACGTCGAATTGTACGGCGGCCATGTTTGAGTGGTTACTTTGTGGTTACCAAGCTCCCGTAGGTGGGTTAAAATTAACCGTGGTTATATTGGGGTTACCATGACTGACGTTATTTATACAATCGCTTACCACGATGTTACCATGTTGGTTACTGGCATTTAGTGGTTACCGTGCAGTTAAAGTTTTTATACAATTGGCTGCAGAAAGGTTACAATCTAGATTCTTTCTAGTATTACAATATCCAAAGTATGACTTCACTTCATCTTTTTACTTTCAGATCATGCCTCAGGACTAGAATACCAGTCTGACATAGATTATATGTAGGTGTAATAAAAATAAATTCTAGAATCATTTCTGTTACAATAATATCTATCATGTATGTTACATGAATGTTAAAATTTCATAACACAGCTCGATATTTACCCAAAATATTATATCCGGATACGATTACACTTTTCTCCATTTTTAACAATATATTTTACAAATTGTGATGATACGAAGACATTTAGCAGCAATTGGCAGTACCCTTACAGAAGCAAGCCTCTGTGGCGTACATGCTGCGTATTTGCTGTGTATATGCCGCGAACACAGTAGTACGCCAGAGGAGTACATTTTACATACACCGCATGCCGCGTACATGCCGCGTACTATTTCGACGAGTACACAGCATGTACGCAGGAGGTCACTAGTACACTTCAAGTACGCAGCACAGACTCTGAAAATTTAAGGAGTACACTGCATGTACGCAGGAGGGACTTGTACAAGAAAATAGTACACTGCATGTACACCGCAGATACTTCGAAATTTATAACACTTATATTTAGTTGCATTAAAGTTGTTTCCCCTTGATGCAGTTACGCCATTTTCTTCAGATGTTTACCAAATTACATGCTACAAAAATTGATTTATTTCATTGAAAAGTGGATGAAGAAAAGCATACTAATTTATTTGATAACATCAATCTACATTATTTTGGTAAGGGTAAATACTTATTGATGCATGTCACTTATCTTTTTTCTGTTTTTTTTCTGTCCAAATGATCAGCATTTGCATAAGAAAGTTGGTGGGGTAAGGAATTTACATTATCACAGCAGTTTCGCCACAAGAGTACACAGCATGTATGCAGCAGGAGTACACAGCATGTACGCCGCAGGACTCGGGCCAGGGGTACACAGAATGTACGCCGCAGGAGTACACAGAATGTATGCCGCAGGAGTACACAGCATGTACGCCACAGGAGTACACAGCATGTACGCCGCAGGGGTAGTACACCGCAGGCTCATTTGCATGTGAAAAGTGTATGTGCCGCGTACATGCTGCGTACTATTTCCCGCATACTAAATTCCTCCAGCATACATCCTGTGTACTATGTAGTCCACAGCATGTACGCAGCAAGTAGTACGCGGCAGAGTTCATTTGCATGTCAAAAGTGTACTACAAACGTACTATCAGTGTATGTGCGGTGTATATCCTGCGTACTATTTAAAGCCCTTGATTTCAGTACACATCATGTACGCATCATATACGCTGTATGTACACAGCAAGAGTACGCAGCAGGCCTTTTTCTTCTGTAAGGGTATCTGACATTGAAGTTTACGGTTAAATTATCTCTTATTTAAATCTTTTCATAAAAAAGTTGTTTCGTTTCGTGAAAGCAGCCAAACATAGACGATCTACTTTCGATTTCAAAAACTACAAGAAAATATAATTTAATGTTTCGCCGATTTGTTTATTTCTCGAAAAATAAGAATTAAAATCATTTTTAATATCTGTAGTAACTAAACAAACCAGTAAGAGCTTCTTCTTCCGATAATTTATCCGTTTACTGACTGCAAAATTCATGTGTGTGTGTAGAAACCCACGCAAAGTTTATAGAAATCATACGATGCGTGTATACGTTCAATGTGGGAGAATTAAGGCTGATCGGGATCGGCTATGTTACCTAACGCATCCAGACGATTCAGATTTTGTTTTTAAAAAAGCATTGTGTGCATTTCTGTAATTTTATATACGTTTTTATACGCTTAGAAATTATTAGACATGCGTATTTGCATTATTTCTGTACGTAATTTACGCTAATACGCATCTTATCTGGAGCCCTGTGGAACTATTTTTTGTCTTTCGCTGGATGTTACGCAAGCTTTGTAAGCCTGCACAATTCATAAAATGCACATTTATGCTTAATGAGTTACATTCGAGTATTGCACAATTACAAGTCATAAATATGACAGATTACATCGTATATTGATCATAGCAAAGGGAATTCACACAATTTAACTTCATTCATGCAGTGAACTGTTTGAAGTTTGAGAAATCTAATGGAACTACATCCCTTCACTGTGTTATTTGGTCCATTTAGACTTAGAGAATCGCTGGATAGCAAGGACTCGTCAAAACGATTTCATCGTTTAGCCGACTCAAAAATACCGTGGTGTGCAAACGCTTATAAAAAAAAGAGCTACGGACGCAACTGATATACATTGCAAAGCTCATTGTTTGAATTTAGCCTTAGTACACAGTTCTAAAATCCCATGTGTCAAAACTTTGATGTCAGCTGTGCAAGATATAAGCTTTCTGTTCGATTACTCAGCTGAATGATCGGTAGCGTTTTCCGAGGAACTGGCAAGGGACACAGTTCCAAGGGAGGAATTGGAACAACGCATTAAAATGCGAATCCTTTCTGAGTCTCTGTGGGCAAGAGCACGTTTCCAGTGATAATCCATGCTCAGAAAATACTGCATGAAGATGGAAATGAGAAGGCAGCCTAGTATCTTGCTGCAGTTCTTAGATTTGACTTTGTCATTTCTCTTGAATCTGAAAATGTGTTGAGTATCATCGTAGCGCTAACGAGCCTTTTTTTCAGAAGGAAGATATGGACTTACTAAATGCCGTTACAGAAATAAAGATACAAGTTTTCTCGACTGAGCGGAATGACTCTGCAGTGTGGCTTGCCCGATACAAAAAGGCAATGCGTATAACCAGAGACTTCGGCACTAAAACATCTAAGTCAAGGCGTGTTGGAAGGTAAATGCATACAGATAACATGATGCAGAATCTGTCTTGGATTACTTTGAGTTTATGGTATCAATGTATTTTTCAACCATTTTGTCTAGAAATGGCAACTCACATTCTACAAAATGAAGTCCGTTTTGCTGGCAAAATCTACTGAAAACAAGTCAGAAGTGCCAGTGCCTATTTACACCGCATATTCACCAGATCTTCGTGGCACATTTCAGATATTTAAAAATGAGGTAACAAAGTAGAAACTACACTTGAATATTGCCAGTCAGAAACCACAGACTTCAGACCACTCTTATACATCCCTCTGTGTGTAAACACTATTCTGTTTGTGCTTCTGACTATGCCTCCAACATCTGCATTTTGCGAACGCTCATTCAGTAAAATGAAAGCATTCAAAAACTACTTTCGTTCAACAATGACAAGTGATAGAATGTTTTACTAGCTCTATACACATTTAAAAGGATGTTTGCAAAGATGTAGACCACGTCTTAAATGCTTTCGCTTCAAGAAAATGCTGAATATGGACTTTTTCTGACCCAATGCCAGCTCTTTACGATTCTATAAATTAGACCTTTTCCCTCTATTTCAGACAAAAGTTACCGAATAATTATTATTAAATGCTAACAACATATTAAACATCGTTAGAAATTATTAATAAATAACTGAACCCAATGGTGAAATTTGAATAGCTAAAAGTCAAGATAATTATTGGTACGATTTTGTGCATGGTGTAGTATTTTTAACTGAGGGAAATCAAATGTAAAACTCTAGTTTCTTAAAAGTGTAGTCCAAGATGTTTTTTCAAATATAAAAGAGTTGTGGAAATGGTCGCTGAATTAAATAGAGGCAAATAAAAACCAGGTCAGTTCTGCCTATTTTGCATTGTTATTTCTTAGTGCCTCTAAGTCGTTCTTCGGGAAATTGTGAGTGAAATAGGTCAGTATCGGCTTCTGACCACAGTTCCAAATTCTGGAAAAAAAGTCAAAATAAATTTATAAAATAAATTGCCAATCATATGTTGCTGGAGAGGTACTCAGATGTGCCAAGAATGTATCACATGGCATTTGAATACCAAACAATTTTCCGGGGAGCATGTCACCGAACTCCTAGATTATGTGTCAACACATGTATGGCGGGAAAGGAATGCCCCTGCAAAAGAAATAAATCTGACAAATCAGTTTCCTTATTCATAACTCGAAGGCATAGTAGATTCACTTTATATGATAAATAGTGTTGTGTATTCAAATGTTTTCCAGTAAATTATTTTACACAGCTATGACTGAGTGAGTAAATCAGGGTTTTCTGCCCATATTCTCTGTTGTGTTTAAACAGTACAGTCATATTTTGTGCCTTTATCTACCCAAAGACTTTGGAATCTTTGTGAATTCCGAAAGAATATTTTATTGCGAAAAACAATCATATAGTGTGTTGTAAATACAGAAGCCTCGCGGCAACTTTAGTATTTCTGTAATATAAAATAGAATAGTTACTCCTGTACGTGCACAGCACCTTCGAAGACTATGTACGTGTTCAGCGACATTTCGTAGATTTCGACATTCTCTTTTTGGCAGCTTTGCTTTTTGCCAGTTCTTTACATGTTTAGGCTGAACAGTGTATTTGGTTACAGTCATTTACTTCAGTAATTTGTATTTTCTGGACAAAACTGTACCCGTCCGTGGATAGCGTCATTCCAAAACTTGCGAATGTATTCAAACTTCCCAAGTGTTCTCGATAAATATAGGTGAATGGAACAAAGTATGAGTACCGGAGGAAATCGGAAGGTAGGGGGCATATGATAGGATATATTAGAACATCTAAACAAAGGTTGATCAATAGAAATACCTGGATTTTCCTTGCGAATCGGAGAAATTATCGGCCATTTTTCCGTGTAAGCTGCCGTTTTAAGTCACGTGTTCCCCCACACTGGCTTCTGAGATTCAACTTTATCAAAAAAATGCATTGCTTAAGTACATATTTGTCGTAATCTATATTTTATAACAAAAACAAAGCGTATGAAAATGAGCATGCTTGCTTTGATCACATGACCAAAACAATTTGCACAGAAATGGGTTTAAGGAAAGATATATTGCATGAAATCAATAGAATCCCAGATATCCAATGGGCAGAAAAAGAAATTAAAATCATACTACGACAAATTAGAAGAATACTGCAAACCAAAAAGTAACATCATATTTAACGGGTATCTTTTCAAATCCAGAACTCAACAAGAAAGTGAATCATTGTTCTTGTTCAGAAACACGATAGAGTCAACAAAATCACTGGCAAGCCTATTTCTGAGTCTATTGATAAGCAGACCGGTGCTTGAGAAGATATGCTCTGATGGTACAGACGTTGCAGGAACAGAAAGGACGCTCCTAGCAACATGAGCGACCTTCGGAAATTCGCGTTCGTGAAGTTTCCACCAGTCCAGAGGATTAGCGTTCGGCTCCATTTTAACGAGTAGGTAACGCTGTAGCTCATCAGATTCCTCGTGCTCATTGGAATCAAACACAAGAAAGTCTAGTTTCCTTCGTTTCCGTGGCATTTGATCACACTCACGATCAGAATCTCGGGATGAACGTGATGGTAGCCTAAGCGGTACTTCGTCGATGCGGCTTTCTAAGGTTTCCTCCGCTACCTTACGCTGATCACGTGATAAGAATGGGAGACACTTGTAACGTGGATCCAGTAACGACGCGAGCACAGGTGTAGATTTTGCAGTTTCCGTTGACGCTGGCTGATACCGTTTATTAAGTTCACAACTAATTGTCTCCTTTACCCTAGAGACCAGAGCACTGTCCGCGTTCTCTACCGCCAAGCACGTGTTAAGTAATCCGCACATCATAGGGTAAATCACAGAACATGAAACGTCACTCTCGGTACACATGTACGTTGTAGCTTCTGTAAGCACACTTAAACATTCCGAAAGTTCACTCACAATGTCCCACTCATAGTCCTTCAGAAGCAACACAGAGTCACTTTTCTTTGTGAATCTACTATCTAGCATAATGTCCGTTACAACACGCCGTTGCTCACACAGTCTCTGAAGCATGAGCTGAGTTGAATTCCAGCGCGTTGGTACATCCTGGACGAGAACGTTCTCCTTTTCTCCAAGCACTTGCTGGCGTTTCTTCATTTCTGCCGTTACCGTTGTAGAATGTTTGAAATGCCCCACAAGCTTTCTGCATCTGGCAACAGTCTTAGATACAAACGGAAGCTCTAAGGCAGGCTTTACACACAACTGTAACGTGTGTCCAAAGCAACCTAGATCACCCCAGTCCTCGCACTTTGCTCCGGCACATTCCATGTTGCGTGCATTATCATGCACGCAGGTATCAATCTTCCCGTCGAGTCCGAACTCACTAACAGAGTCTTTTAGTTTAACTACCATTATTGAGAAGCTTACACTTTATCTTTACCTCTCTTAATATTTAATGCTTAATATTTTTGACACAGATTCAAGCTATTGTGCAATATCTTCATCTACCATTGGAGCCATTAGCGATAAAGAATGGCAGTGACTGTGGGAAAGCACTACAGACTTGTTTATGAGATTTCATTGATAATATCTTCCTTATATCCTAATAACATGAATGGCTGATACTATATAAACCATGCTATAAATGAATTTTATTTTTCAGACTTGATTTTATCCTAAGTACAGTGTACTTTATGTTTTTATATTGTGCAGGGTTCTAGCCAGGCTATTATCGCCTGTCGCGTGCGACATGCCTTCAGGCTTTGAGTTGTATATTCGACATCCCTTATTTCCCCCGTCATCCCTTAATTGCCAAAGCGACATGTCTTAAACGCATTCCAATAAACACCTCGATTAATCCGATAGTGTATTTGAAAGTTTACCATGTGCTGACCCGATAGTTCAGGTAAAGCGATGTCAGTTAAGATATACGATAAACCAATGACAGCTTCCTATGTAGAAACGTGTGACGTAAATTTCATCGTAGCTCCGCCTTTAAATCCTTTGACAGACGGTATCTTGTGATGTGTACATGAAAGTGTTTAAGATTTTTCATGTAATCAGAAATAATGACAGATGACTTTCAACAATTATTGTCCGAATGTTTTTCGCAGTCAAGGAAAGACAATGGAAGGTACTAAGTCAAATATTGTGCAACACGTACGTTAATATGATTTTGAACAATTCTCGGTGTAATATTAATGTTTTTTTGACATGTATGAATTGTGTTTTCTCGGGTGGAATATCGAAAAGACAATGCCAGAATTAATGTTTCTGTCGTCACTTTCAAAATAGAACTTGTAGAGAAAAGATTGAAATATTGTTGATCTATTACTTAATTATTGATGATGCCTGGAAATAAACGTAAATCAGAAAGTGGGACATTGTTAAATATGAACTATTTCAAGAAGCTCCGGAAGGAGAACAGTGTTAGTGACTCAGTAATAGAGGAGACAGTGCGATGTGAAAAGCGAGATAAGATAAGATAAGATTTATTTAAAGTTGGCAAGACATCGAACAAGTACAACATAAGCTCATGTGAGCTTTTGAACCGACTACAGAGACGAATCTGTGAATGACATTCTTCCTGGACCAGGTACACCTGGGAAAACAGTCACAAATTCAGAATCCAACCCAGCCACGCCGGATGGCCAAAGGGAATCAGGCATTGATCCAAAATGGAAACAAGCGTTTCCCTGGATGACAGTCTCAGAGAATGGTAATTTAAATCATTTTTAAGTAATCCCAAAAATACTGAACGGTCTATTGAATGTATCATATCATATGTATCAAGCGATCAGTTAACGTATTTAAAAAAAATTGAAAACTATCAGTTGTTATACAAATTATAAGAAGACCACAATTTATATTTGAAATCTGATTCCTTTGGGGGGAAAGTATTGGACATGCATACTTAGAAAATAGGGAGGAAGAGTTGATGACTAACTAGAAATTAAGTTGTCATGGCTTTTACACACATGTGGGGCTACAGTATGTTTTAAGTGTTTGTGTCTTTTTTTTTTTTAAATAAAAGTTCTTGAAATTCATTAAAAAAACATTTAGATCTCTTATCATAGCAGTGACAGATCCCTTTGGCTATGTAAATAACAAAATTGTTTTAAATTCTTTACTTCAGGCCAAGGTATGTTGTGTTCAGTATGTGTAAAGCACCAGAGAAGGCCAAAGATGTGTGTTCCTGGTAGAGCTGTGTGGGTTGACATTCCATGAACCTCGATAAGGCGGTCATCTTTAGTATTTCATAAGGACTCAGACTCGCACAAGAAAGCATTGGTATTTGATGTTGCAGAAGCAAAAACAGGTGGTGGGATCGAGGCTTGTTTTGTGAGGGAAGAACATGTGAACCGTGAGGCAATGACAGCATCTATGACACTGCTTTACTTTCCGTGTAAGGAGGAAATTCCCCACACCACCAAACACAAACCTTTAGTTGATGTAGCTAAGACATTAGAACAAAATTGATAAGTTTACGTTGTCATTCAGCAAATAAATTCCACAGGAATAGAAGACTGAAACTTTAATGTGCAGTGCTAAAACTGTGTTGTTTTGCTAAAACTGTGTTGTTTTATGTAAAACAAATAGTGAACATTTTCAGAAACTTATATAACTGGTTAAGTTTACATGGTCATTTAGCAAATAAACACTAGAGGAATATTTTATGACACATTATCTCTATTTGTTCTTGTTGAGCATGTAAATGATGCTTATTAAACATTGAAAATAACACTGTGTTTTTCACTCTGAAATGCACCAGAATGCACCAAAATGAGTTGTAGTAATACAAAATTTTCTGGGGGTGGCCCCCCATACCCCCGCCAGCAGGAGGGGGTACCCCTCCTGCACCCACCCCATTGTTGTCCACGCTCTTTTTCAAAAATACCCTTCAGCAACATGCCTTCAGAAAATCCTGGCTAGAACCCTGTTGTGCTTTATTTTTATTTCGGAAACGAGGGGTATTTTGTATAATGAATGAATCATATATGAATATATTTAGATTGGTATCTATCTAAATACTGCCACTTCCTCTTTCCGAGTATTACGTGCAGGTGCGCGTCTGTGCGAGAAATGTAAAAACAGAAATGTACACGAGGGTAAAAGCAATACTAATGTATTTGTGAAGAGTTGAAAAATCAAGACGACAGTGTTATTAAAAAAGAGGAGTATAAACAGTTAAAAGAGATTAAAAACAGCATTCTACACTTTATATCGTGTAAGAACATTTGGTCACTCCCTGTCTGAATTGTTCCAGGGTAGGGATCTGCACAACCTCGGCCGTAAGAGAGTTCCATAGGACAATAGTAGCTGGAAAAAAGGAGAATTTGTAATAATTGCAAGGTAATATGATCTGCTTGTAAGACATGGGGTGCATATCATGTCTTGTGAAGCGGGTAGGGGGTAAAACATAAGGGGGCATGGGCCCTGCAACCAGTCCATTTACAATTTTGTAGAACATTAATAACCTGGCATCAGATCTTCTGTGTTCAAGCGAATGCCACCCCAGTTTAACTAGCATTTGGGAGACACTGCTGTATGTGGAGTAGTCATTTGAAACCAATCGCGCGGCCCTGCGCTGAACCATTTCAATTTTATGGATGTTTTGTTTGGTATATGGACTCCAAACAGAGCTGGAGTATTAAAGTTTGGGTCTGACTAGGGTTTTGTAGGCAAACTCTTTTACTTTTGGGTTATTAGTGGGAATGTTCCTTTTCAGAAAGTTTAGGGTTTGACTTGATTTGGAGGTGACCTGGTTACCATGTTTGTTCCAGTTAAGGTCTGAGGAGATAGTGACTCCAAGATATTTGGCATCACTTACCGTTTCAAGGATTTGGCCATGGAGTGAGTATTTGGACCTAAATGTTTTTTTGACCTAGTGATATTAATGCTATAATGCACATGCTTGTAGTATCTTCCCTCCACACATATACCTGGAATAGCCAGTGGTCAGTAACTTTTAGAACTAGCAACATATGTGTTTGTATTTTCTCTCTAGCACGCAATCTGTGGCTATATTATAAAAGAATAAACACCTAATACAACAAGTAGTAAATGTCAGTCTGTGAAACAGGTCTGCCTTGCAGTCGAAAAATTTAGACTACCAGGTATAATAGTCAAAATATGTCAAGTTACCTTTTTTTAGCGCTTCATTTAAAGCTTCTGGTTTATCCAAAGCATTACTGTTCAAGTCATTTTTAATATCCTTGGTTGAAATTGAACTTGGGATTTCCAACTGACCTTTCATCAAGACATCTCCTGTAGTATGCCTAATTATTTTGGCTGAAGCTGAATTTGAATACTGAAGTCTCCATTCAGGCGAAACTCTAAAAAGTTCACAGCTTCCCAATGATGTTTTTGATCTAGACTTTGGTCTCATATTGTTGCTTGATAAGAGCAATTTCTCACCTAGATGGAAAGCATCTGAAATTCTATCTTTTCTGATCAAACTACTGTTGTCATTAGTGACTGTGCTAAATTCTTTAAAAACCTCTCTAAAAGCTATGCTCATTTTTTCTTTAGCTGTTGAAAAATACCCCTTCAATATATACTTTGGCGATGCTGCTGACTGGAAGAGTTAAAGTTTTAATATGTTTTTTAGCGTTTTTGGGTTCAAATTTTGCACTGATTGGAACTGGCTTTTTCCCATGTTAAATTGCAATGCCAAAGTATCCCATCGGGCGACAGGTTGTGAAACATTTGCATATCGTTTTTTTAAACATTTTTGTTTAGTTTTTTGATATATACATGAACGCTTGATCAGTGCTAACTAAAAAGCGAAATTTTTATTCGTCCCCCTTTTTTGCGGCGTATAGTAAAATGTTCCCCCAGCGAAATTTTTGGTTAGTCGGGAGTTCCTTCCCTATCATATGTTAGGGGCGGTTCGGATACTACTCGAGCTAACCCGAGCCCCCTGTGTATTCCGAGTATAACTCTTGTCCCGGGCGATGGCAGTTGTGTCACCCGAATTCTACCCCCTTCTGAAGGGGGAAAGGCGGGTGTCGTTCCGAATGCTTAAACTTACATTCATCTTTCACCCAACTGTTTTCCGACTATCATGGGCGGCGCTGTCAAGAAACAGTTGTTAAAAGAAATGATATGTTAAAATGTTAAAAGAAAAAAAAGTTAAAAAAGCGGGTATGTACAGTTAAAAAGGGGGACAGAGGCAATAGAAATACATACTGACCACCGCCCCTCTCTCTAAAGAACTGAGACGGGGGCTAATTTAACATAAGTTGGTGGGGATTCCAGGTCGGATGGTCTTGGGGTAGGAGTTAGAAAAGAAATGAGTGTGAGAAGGGGGATTAAGTAATTTAGGTTTCAGTTGGAATAAGATGAGATTGGTCGACTGCAACTGTTTGGGTCCTTTTTTTTATAAAACTTTACAAAATTTTTTGTGAAAACCTTCTATATTGGAGGTATTCCATTCTAAAGTTTTCAGATTTGTGAACATACTGGTTAACTGTAGTCGTACTGCGACCTAGCGCTGACCTTTGGACTTTTTCGACTTTGTGGAGGGTTTTTTGCCAAGGATGCCAGACGCTTAAAACAGACTCAAGTTGAGGGGGGACATAGCTGTTATGGCAGCAATTTTGACCTTTTTATTGTCATTTTCACATTCCTTTGTATAAAAGCGAAGAGGGGAAGTTGCTTTGGAAGTGTATTGTAATGTTTTGGACCAGTTTAAATTTTTGGGAAATGGTTAGCCTGTTTTAGCTGCCCCCAAAATTTTTTTAACTTATTTTGTGAAGTTTTGGGGGTGCCCAAAAGGTTTTTTCTTTCTGATTTTTTAAAGACTTCCACTTGCCCGGGTTTGAACCCCATGGCCCATGTCTTCTCCAGGTTTTAATTTAATGAGGCTTGTTGCGAGATAGACTTTCAAAATGGATTTGTGGTAAGGTATATTAATGGTGTCTTGCAAACATTTCTTGCGTTACATTGCCCGAGTCTGGTAAGTCTTTGATAATACCGGGAAAGGACACCCCCAAAACAGCCCCCTGGGGAACCCCAGACAGTACGGGAATTTTCAGGGAAAAAAATGACCATAAAACAGCGATTTCTGGGATCGGTTGGACAGGAAAGATTTGCCCCAATTGGTAATTGTGGGGTTGAAACCAAGGCTTTGTAGTTTATAAATTAGTTTTATTGACGCTTTTCAAATGCTTGGAGAAGTCCATGAAAATAACTCTGTTTGTTGCCCCTTTCAGGTTTTTGTAAAGTTCCTGAGTGAAATTTAAGAGTGATCTCACAACTTGACCTGATCTAAACCGTGCGGAATGGCAAGTAGCTTATCCAAAAAAAGTAAAAAAATTTGGGAAAAACAAAAATGTGTTTCAAGGAGTTTAGAAGCAATGCAATTAAATTAACATTTTAAACATGGCGTCTTGGTAGCCTGGTAAAATTTTTTAATGCAATTACTATAAAGGGCTTTATCTAAATAAACCAGATGATATTGAATTGAAACTTAAAACAAGTTTTTCCCACTAATCAACCTACCAAAATTATGAAGTTAAATAATTTTGATTTTGATCTTGTCTTGATTCGAAGCCTTCCGGGCCGAAATAACAATCGTTGTAGTCCCCAAACCTCGGTAAAAAGTCCCTTTTTGAAAAAGTCTCTCAGGTAGTGTTTTGTTTTAAAAACTTGTAACTTTTATATTTAAGCAAAATGTGGGCCCGGGTTGTGTGACGGTCAGAACTGACTTAACAAATCTTTTTGATCTATAAATTATGGCTCAGTCGTTAATTAAAAACTGGTTTATGTTTTTCCACGGGTTTTTTTCCCCTGGTTAGTAATTTCAATTAAAGTCTCGAAACCAGTTCTGAGAATCAGATTTGTTCTCTTTTGTTTCTCTGGGTTCTCTGTAATTGGGCTTTCCCAGAAAGTAATGATCTACTATTCTGGGTCACCACTTTCACGTGGGGGGTTTGTCCAGTTTACCTTGATCAAATCAATGAAATTAGGGCCTCATTTATAGGATTTGCTTTGAAACCTTTTTTTTTATTTTTAAAGGTCATTAACTAACAAGCCCTTTTTACTCTAATAAGTTTTTTGAAAAAAATTACCCCCCTTTTGGACTTTAAAAATGCATTTTTAAGTTTTACTGCAAGTTATTAATCCAAAAAATGCAGAGTTTTTTAAAAAATTAAAACATTTTTTTCGGGTCTGAAAATAAGGTCAATCAAATATCACATCCTCACTCTTACTTAAGTCGACCCTTTTTGGGAAAAAGTTTTGCATGAAAGTTTTTTTTTTTTAAACTAATGCAGATACTGCGTTAAAAACTTCAACATAACTTCCATGTTGTAAAGGACGGCATCAACTACCATAATCTTACTTGAACTTTCCCAAAGTTATCCCCACTGTTTAAATTTTAGAAAAGTGTTTTACGTTTTGCATCAAGTTACGATTGGGAAATAATGATACAGTCCCCAATGATGTAAGGGAAAAGGCCCAAAGCATCAATTCCTAACTAATTTTTGGACAATTATGCCCTCATTTTGTGCATATAATTGTTGTGTTTGATGCAAGTTGCTATCTCCAAAACTATGGGGCATTGGGTTGACATTTCCCACTGCTTAAAGGTTGTAAAGCAAGGTGAAAAGCATCAAGCCCCATAACATTACCTTTTTTTTGCAAAGTTTTGCTCTTTTTTGTAGTAAGAAATGACGGTTAAAAATTTTACCCTAGTTGCTCTTGTCAAAATAAGTGCGGTACGAGTTGAAAAATTCTTATTCTTTTCGGTTTTAAAAGGAGATAAGTATTAAGTCAAATAATCCTTGAATTTTATTTCAGTTCAAGAAACCCAAAATCATTCATATTCAATGCTTTTTTAATGGCGGGGCGTGCTGTATTTTTCTTTTAAAACCGTTTAAAAATTTTCTTTAAATGCAGAGTAACTTTGAAATGCTTTTGGCATTCTGCCCCCATCTGTAAAAAAAGCGAATAGGAAGAGGTTGAGAAATCTGTTTTTACAGCAACATCCATAAACAACATATTTCAGGGTTCTCGATCTGATTTAAAATTGAAGTTTTCTTTCTAGTTTACAAGGGGCAAATTTGAGAAAAAAATCTAGGGTTAAAACAATAATGGGTGTAAAGGGCACTATATAATCCCCAAAAGAATTTAAATTTTATGTTGAAGTTATAAGTAAAAAATCAACCCCTCTACATGCCCACAAACCTTCTTTCCACAAAACATATGGAATGTTTCTGTTAGCTCGTATTGATGCACGTAGCCAGTCCAAAGGTCAGGGTTTTTTCCGGTTAGCGAAGAAATTCCCTTCCTGGCCTTTGCAAAACTCGTTCAACGAATGTAGAATTGTCAGTTCCTTATGAAAAGGTACGGTAAGCCACTTAGCTAGGTTTTCTAAACTTGCCAGGGAGAGTGAAATTGTTTTCATTAGTGACGTTAGTATTTGCAATAAAAATTGTTGGAAATGGGTTGGGAACCCCAATTTAGCAACATAAAAACGGGACTTGGTTTTTTAAAAAATCAAATAGCATTTAGACTTTTTAGGCTGTACTACGTACAAAGTTTGAAAAAAAAAAAACTACTGTTTGTTTTATGCATTTGTGAGCTGGTAATTCGTTTTTTGTCATTTTTTAAAAAAAGAATTTTATTAAAAAAAAACATTAACGGGGGAAAAAGAGACGGGGTTGAGCTTATTCATTTTCGTAAATATTTCTTCAAGGGGCATGACTAAAAATTTAATTTCACGTCCCCGGCTAAAGGGTTTTGGGATTTTGATCACCTGTAAGATATACAAAATAGTTTTAAAAAGGGGAAATGTTTAGCAACTGTCCCCCGGCATTCAGTCAAATGTGGGAAAAAGGATTCTCTCACACTCTTGGCAAAGGTTACCCTCCAAAAGATTATTATCCCCCGTGTCAAAAAATGGGTCTTGGAAAAAAAATGCGATGAACACCGCAAAATATCATGTGCAGGGGCTCCACTGTTTTTTTAAATGAATTTCAGTCACAACAATAAAAAAAAAAGAAAGAATTTTACCCAAAAACCCTTTTTAATTTAAATGGTTCGGGGTAAGAGTCATGTGTAACATAAGAGGGGTTTAAAAAGTTGTGCCTTTTCCCTTTGAAAAAAAAAGTATAAAAAAACAAAAAAAAGAATTTCTAGTCATAAACATTAGGGCTGAACATTTTTCTAAGTGTTACTTTATGTCGTTTTATAATAATCCAGTTTGATTTTTTTCCCCGAAAGAAGTGTCCGTTTACTTTAACAACGATAAAGACTGTCGTCTTTGGTAAACAAACAATCTATATTAGGTTCTTCACAAAAAACATTTTAAATTTTATTTCATTTAAAATGCAAAATTTTGTAAGTAAAAGCAGCGGCAAGCAAACAACTAACACACTTACCGGGTACTTTAAAACTTACTTTTAGTCCACTAAATTTAACACAATTTTGATAGAAAATACGCACTTTTCTCGGTCAGCTGTTTTTTTTGGAAAATGAATCATTTGTGTCAAAATAGCAACCATTCTTTATTTTTGTTACAGCTCAGAAGTTTTTAACTGTTGGTTTTGGGAACGTTTCCATCATTTTCAGTTACTCGATAAAGGTTCGGAGTACAAAGTTTCTCGTGTCACTCAGGGGGAACTGGGTGACTTCAGGTTACCGGGTTTGTTGCGAATGCGCTTTTTTGCAGTACGACGGGGAACCCGTCAAAATGTTTGGAAGGATCGATAGGGAACAGGGTAAAACGCAGACGAAACTGCAGACCACAGACACAAAGAAGGGGTTTCCCTTATGCAGACCATATAGGTTAAGAAGGATATTGGAAAACGGAGACGAAATAGAATATGAAAAAAATAAAAAAAGTATGGGGGTTTAATTGCTATTTTGGCATTAATCATGCAAATTGTTAAAATTTTTAAACTTTTTTTCCTTTTAATTTAATTTTGGGTAAATCTTTGAAAAAAATTTTAATTGGTTAATTAATTATATTTTAATTGTTTTTAAATTTGAAACCCCCCCGAGTCTAGTATAAAACCCTTGAGACGAATGTCATATGCACGACCCTTCCGTCAGGCAGTCCATACAAACATTTAAAGTTTTTTAATTCTCCCTTTTCTCCATACATGGTACCCTTGGGGGTTGACCCCTGATCGTTAAAAACCTGATCCTGAACATTTTAGAAGGGGTTAAGAATCGCACTGTTACTACTGAATGCCCCACCCCGTTTTTATTTGATTTTATTCTTGTTAATACGTTTTATTGGGCCCATCTTTTTCCTTTTACGTTTACTGTCAATGTCTCCTCCCAAACCCCCCCCCCCTTTGGGGGGAAAAATATTTTTTTCCTGTCCGTCCGTCCGTGTCCGACGTCACACTTCATTTCCGAGCAATAACTGGAGAACCATTTGACCTAGAACCTTCAAACTTGACACGGTAGTCGGGCTGCTGGAGTAGACGACCCCTATTGTTTTTGGGGTCACTCTGTCAAAGGTCAAGGTCACAGGGGCCTGAACATTGAAAACCATTTCCGATCAATAACTAGAGAACCGCTTGACCCAGAATGTTGAAACTTAATAGTATGATTGGTCATGAAGAGTAGATTACCCCTATTGATTTTGGGGTCACTCCATCACAGGTCAAAGGTCACAGGGGCCTGAACATTGAAAACAATTTCCGATCAATAACTAGAGAACCACTTGACCCAGAATGTTGAAACTTCATAGGATGATTAGTCATGAATAGTAGATGACCCTATTAATTTTGGGGTCATTCAAGCAAAGGTCAAGGTCACAGGGGCCTGAACATTGAAAACCATTTCCGATCAATAACTAGAGAACCACTTGACCCAGAATGTTGAAACTTCATAGGATGATTGATCATGAAGAGTAGATAACTCCTATTGTTTTTGGGGTCACTCCATCAAAGGTCAAGGTCACAGGGGCCAGAACATTGAAAACCATTTCCGATCAATAACTAGAGAACCACTTGACCCAGAATGTTGAAACTTCATAGGATGATTGATCATGTAGAGTAGATGACCCCTGTTGTTTTTGGGGTCACTCCATTAAAGGTCAAGGTCACAGGGGCCTGAACATTAAAAACCATTTCCAATCAATAACTTGAGTACCACTTGACCCAGAATGTTGAAACTTCATAGGATGATTGTACATGCAAAGTAAATGACCCCTATCGATTTTGGGGTCATTCTGTTAACGGTCAAGGTCACAGGGGCGTGAACATTGAAAAATATTTTCGGTCAGTAACTTGAGAACAACTTGACCTAGAATGTTGAAACTTAATAGGATGATTGGTCATGCAGAGTAGATGACACCTATTGATTTTTGGATCACTCTGTCAAAGGTCAAGGTCACAGGGGCCTGAACATGGAAAACCGTTTCCGATCAATAACTTGAGAACCTCTTGACCCAGAATGTTAAAACTTTATAGGATAATTGAACATGCAGAGTAAATGACCCCAATTAATTTTGGGGTCACTCTATTAAAGGTCAAGGTCACAGGGGCCTGAACATGGAAAACAATTTCCGGTCAGTAACTTGAGAATCACTCAACCCAGAATGTTGAAACTTCATAGGATGATTGCTCATGCAGAGTAGATGACCCCTATCGATTTTGGGGTCACTCCGTTAAAGGTCAAGGTCACAGGGGCCTGAACATTGATAACCATTTCCGATCAGTAACTTGAGAACCATTTGATCCAGAATGTTGAAACTTCATAGGATAATTGAACATGCAGAGCAGATGACCCCTATTGATTTTTGGGTCAGTCTATTAAAGGTCAAGGTCACAGGGGCCTGGTCATGTGAAATCATTTCCGGAAAATAACTTGAGAACCACTTGACCTAGAATGTTGAAACTTAATAGGATGATTGGACATGTAGAGTAGATGACCCCTATTGATTTTGGGATCACTTGATCAAAGGTCAAGGTCACAGGAGCCAGAACAGTGACTTGAGAACCACTAGGCCAAGAGTGTTGAAACTTAGCGGGATGACTGGATATGCCAAGTAGATGATCCCATTCGCAGCCAACCATCAGTGTCTCTTTGACTTTCGCTCCTGACCCCTACTGACTTCTTGCCTATACCACTTTGCATTGGGGGAGACATGCGCTTTTTTGCAAAAGCATCGTCTAGTTCTTTTAACTTTTATTCTGGCACAGACGCGCACCTGCTAGTTATACCAGCAGTATAGATACATACATGTACATAAAAGACAAGAATTGTTTGATCTTTTTCTTATAATAATTAAAATGATCTTTTTATAATATAAATAATAAAAAATGTAGATCTATACACAACTGTTAATTGATGAGAGCCAATTGGAATATTTTAATATGAATATTTGAAGAGACAAGATGAGTTTGAAATGTTTATAAATGACATAAAAGATGTACATGAAATAAATAATGAAAAATAAATAAATGAACTCCATAATTAACTTGTTGTTGTTAGTCACAGTAAATTTTAAATAAAAAATGAAGTTGAGCAAGTATAAAAAATATATATTCTTAATATTTTTAAAGTAGATCAAAATCTGTTATGATACTTGATCTATTAAATTGATATTTTCATTGCCATCTTGTAATTTAATTTTGATTGTGTTGTTTGTGGAATATATATATTAAACAACGTGAATATGTCTTTAGTGATAGGACATTGTCAAACTAAGTACTTATCAAAGTCCTTAGATAAGGAGAGTTATAGTGTGTTTTCTTAATCAGGATATAGAGTTCGACAGTTCAGTGAGGTGGAAAACATTTTTGAAGTAGCTCCATTCTTCTCGATGAGTACTATAAGCTGACAGATAGTTTTAAGTTGTATTACCAATGAACATTATTTATTTGCCAATAAAACTGAAACTGAATTATAAGAATACTCTAAATGGGCCTTCCTTATAATTAGAGTATGTTTTCAACTTTGTATAATATTTCCCTTTTAAAGACTGAATTATTGAGGTACACTATAATGCAATAGAATATACATTGTCTTAAGCTTTATGTTTTGTGTAAATATGTTACATATTTTCATCCAGAACCAAGATGACAAATATATGTATATTTCAAGATCCGATCAAAATTAATTAATACAGTACACGAGAGAAGTAACTAGCTGTAAGTTAATTCCAGTCAATGCAAAGAAAAACTTCTATATGAGTGACACCCAAACTCCAGACATCTTAATTCATAACTTTATCATGACATCAGGGGTTCTAACTGACCAATCAGAG
This sequence comes from Mercenaria mercenaria, assembly GCF_021730395.1. Lineage (NCBI taxonomy): Eukaryota > Metazoa > Mollusca > Bivalvia > Venerida > Veneridae > Mercenaria > Mercenaria mercenaria. The sequence goes on from NC_069374.1 coordinate 40,128,765, forward strand.
GCGCATCTGAAGACAAGTCTGCCAGTTTTCACTTGGGTAAAAGGAAGTATTTTTACAATGAAAATATAGTGACTTTAGAAATTGTTAATTGGCCCTTGAATAAACAGGGTCATTTTTGATACAGATAAACGTATATAAGCAAGAGTCATATCATTCGTTATCGTGACCCATGCATTTCATGACTTTTATAGAGATTACTCTTTTAAATATTTACTTATGTATAAGAATATAAACTTCATATAGACATATATTTTTATTTTTTGCATTTATTTGAAATTTATACCAGAACAGAATTTTCAAACATGAGAATGTTTAACATGTGTTGTGATCTTTACAATATTAGTATAAAATACCCAAGTAAAGCTTCTGTGAACTTGTGACATGAAAAATTATCGAACTGAGTCAGTAGGCCTATATTTGCATTAAGATGCAAGTAACAATTTTAAGTAAAAAAAAGTGTGGCAATCTCTTTTGTAACGCACATGAAACTTGTGTAAAAAATGTTGACACGGAAAATGAACGAAATATATGTCAAGACAATATGTTAACACCTTTCTTTGTGTAGATTTGCTGAAATGTTTTTATATTTTCTGACACAAGATAATGTTCTTCTTTTTTATTTCGGAATTCTTTTAGTTTAGTCTTTGTTTATAGTTGTTATTACTTCCCTTTAATACTTGAACCCTTATCATTCATAGATGAACATGACAGTTTAATTGATTTAGATATCAGACGAGATGACAACGCGGTTACTGTTGAAATATGGAAAAGTGACTTAGGTTAAGTATGGATGATGAAAAATGCATATTGCATAATAAAAAACTGAACTCTAATTACATGGAAGGTGAAAACAAACTCTTACGAAAACAAGTTGGAAACAAAATAGCAGGATTACAATTAACTGAGCTAGTGGTGTAGAAGAAAGATGGCATTACAACAAATCTATGGTACCTACTCCATCACCATCATGCCAAATACACCATACACATAGAGACCACTGGGCCACATTTAAAAAAGTCTTTGTTTGCTGTCTCCCGACCCTACTTTTTAAAGTTGGGTAGGTAGGTAGGTAGGTAGGTAGGCAGTTCTTTTTTTTTTTTTTTTTTTTTTTGGTGGGAGTATTATACTTTTACTAGTAGGTATATGATCGTTTCTTACAGAATATTTCTTCTGTAAAGATAAGACAAATCAGTGTATGTCATATAAAAGGATGAACTTAAATAAAACAATTTAAACTTTCTTACTTATTATTTTGCTTACTTGAAATATATGTGGCACTTGTCATATCACAACTTAAAAAACAAGAGCGCCGCCAAGCGGGGCAGTATACGCCCGAAGGGTTACATCAGATGATGAGAGCAAAATTTAAAGAACTTGACTGTTGAAGCCCAAAGGACAGGAACAACAAAAAGAAGAAATTCCAAAAAAAAATTCTAAGTCCACAAAAAATTCTTACCAGGTAAAGTTATGTCAAAATACACCTAAAATTGGAGGTACCATCCATGTTGTACCACAGAAAAGTGGTCTCGGTTTTTCCCTACGGCCAATAATAAAAAAAGTTTCAAAATAAGCTATTTATAGTAACAAAAAAGGGAAGTAATACAAAAAAATATTGTAAGAGAACAAAAAAGGGATATGCCAAATAAAAACAAGAGCACTGCAATGCAGAGCAATTTATACAAAGCAAAGTCATATATGACCTTTGACCCCCAAGTGTGACCTTGACCTTGAAGCGAGTCATCCAAAACATGCTCTCTGCACGTCGTCTCAGTGTGTTGAACATTTGTGCCAAGTTTCTTTGAAATCCTCCAAGCAGTTCAAGAGTTACAGAGCGGACACAGCAAAGTCATATATGACCTTGCACTCCTAAGTATGACCTTGACCTTGAAGCTAGTCACCCGAAACAAGCGCTCTGCACGTCATCTCAGTGTGGTGAACATTTGTGCCAAGTTTCTTTGAAATCCTTCAAGCAGTTCAAGGGTTACAGAGCGGACACGAAACACACTCATATGACCTTTAACCCCTAAGTGTGACCTTGACCTTGAAGCTAGTCATCCGAAACAAGCGCTCTGCACGTCGTCTCCATGTGGTGAACATTTGTGTCAAGTTTCTTTGAAATCCTTCAAGGGGTTCAAGAGTTACAGAGCGGACACGAAATTGCTAACGGACGGACGGACAGACGGACACCGGCGTCATAACATAATACGTCCCTTCGGGCGTATAAAAATTTGACCAGCATCGTCCAATAAAAACTTTTGGGGCGCAGCATTTTAAGTGGGTAGGTAGGGAGACAGCAAACAAACATATTTTTAATTTTGACCCTGGGTGTGTACTATCAATCACAAGGGTTATTTGATAGACAGTCTAGGAAATGACAGAGAAAGCGACAGAATAATACCCGATTCATTAAAAATTCAACTTTCAAAAATATACAGCAGAGACTTAAATAGTATAAACATTAACAATACCTACTGCCTTCTTGCTGGAGAGCTAACGGGATAATGTGTAAACACAACAAATTTCTGATGATAGAATCGTTATTACCATAGCTGCCTGAAACAAATAATACTGTTGTATCACACATAATAGAATTAAATTTCTATGATGTAACAAATTGTCCAAATTGAATTATACCACTTGTCCATCATTTAACTGCTACCCAGTTATTGCTGAAAATGTGTATAATTTTAAGGATCGCAGCAACACTTTTGTTCTTATCACCAATTATTATTAGATGACACTGTTTTAAATAATGAGTTATTGATGTCAAAGAGTTTTATTTATACTTCTTTTATACTTCTTTGTTGATGTTCATCTTGAGAAGAAACTCTTCCTAATGACCTTTCCAAGATTTATTTACACAATCTAACTGTCATATCGGCTGTCAGTTTTGCATACAGGTGTAATACAGAGCCTGAAACAAGTTCTCCTGGAGTTTTAATGGACACCTATGATTAAAAGTATTAAATTTTATGAATTTTTGTCGCTTAACAGTGAAAAAATAACCATATATAGTGAAAAAGTATTAAATCTTATGAATTCTTGTCGCTTAGCAGTGAAAAATACCCTATATAGTGAAAAAAGGCCCGCTGCGAAATTTTGAAATCGGTCTGCAAAAACTAAAGCGAGAGGAAGCTGATTAAAAAAATTTTTTTTGCTGGATTCTGGAAAAAATGGAGCGGGAAATCCGTTGACAAAGTAATCAATTTCGTGTGGCCTTAGAGGTAATACTAAATGCTGATCAATTTTGGTACTATATTATTCTAATTCATAACCCATAGAGTCTAATATATTTTTCTAATTTATAACCAAAATATTACAATTTATTAAGACCGCGTCCTTCGAAATGGACATTTTCGTGCCAAACTTCTACGAAATGGACTTTTATTTTTTTAAGTGTTACTTAAATGTCAATGATATCGGTATTTTCATAAGTGAATATGATAAGTAAGAGGTACATAAATGTTGGTAGTTTTTAATAATATATCTATCTAATTGATAACTTATCGCGACAGCGTCCTACCAATGAAAATTGGTATTCCAGTCCTCGAAATTTCAAATTACAAATATTGAAAACGGGATATTTTTGTGTTTTATCTCTATTTAAAGGGCAAGGAACGGCTGACAATAAATCAATTTTATATAAAAGCCATCCTCAAGCTTTTCATAACGATGCTTGAAAGATTTTTTAAAATCGAACTACTATTGAAAAAGATATGGCAGTTTGAAATTTAAGAAACTGATGATGGCTGATCGTGGAGGCAGCCATTTTAGTGTGTTTATGACGTCATTTATTTAGCAATTAACCTTTTAAATAGTTTAGTTTCATACGTTTCTTGAGTGTAGTATGTAAAAAATAGAAAAAGTGGAAACTCCACAGGTCGCTCAACACAACAAAAACGAATTTAAGAGCTGCAGGCTCGATTTGATTGAGCCTGTTTATGGACGGTAGTGGAAATTGATGATACCATCCACGCCCTCTAGCCCCGGGTTCAGCAGAACTCGACATTTACACATGCTATAAGTACAAAAACAATTTAGAGACATCGGCAGATACAGCGCTGCACATGGAACCTTCAATGATACACTAGCGTGTAATTCCATGAAAAGAGGCGTATGGTCCCCAGTTGAAATAATGGGTAAGATCACATCGGAGCTCCAGGGAAGGGTAGGCTGTTGTGTAAATGATAATTACTCCCACCAGTAAAATTACCGACCAATAAAAAATTCGGCCCTGGAAATATGTAAAACTTTTTTCCCTGCACATTGAACGCTGTGATGTAAAGCAAGGACCTCGCCGTGGAGTTTGCAGAGTTCAGCTCTTCAACAGGGAAGGTACGATATGTGTACTAACTACACCGTTCAAGTGGGTTATCGGTTATAGAGTCGGTCTCTACTCTACCCTAGAGCTTCGATGTGAACTTACCCAATGGGTTTGTCCTAAACGAAAAAAAACAATGGGCAGAACTAAACAAACTGGAATTTAGAAAGGGGATTTATGGTTATGGAGCCTGCATATCACAGGAACTGCCAAAAGACAAGATTAAAAAGCAGGTACCATATCCAAGGGGTGATTATACAATACCCAAAGCTATGAAAGCGGGAATATTGGAATCACCCAGGTCGAAATGTTCAAGCTGAGAAACTAAACTGTACCAACTGCACGACATAAAAGTCGTGCTGAACGATCTGAGAAGACTGAAATATAACAGCCCTGATTGAATGTACGGGGAGACATTTTTACGGCCGTCACACGGCACAAACAACGCTGCTGTGATAATAAAATAGAAAAAGTGTAAAACGAAAATATTGCAGGCTCGGTTTGATTGAGTATGTTCATGGACGGTAGTGGAAATTGATGCTACCATCCATGCCGACGGCACAGGTGGCAGTAACATACCTAGGATACAGTATGGGTCCATGAGCCATATGCACTTAAATTTATTACAATTATAATGTTTTCTTAGGAAAAAAATGACAAAAAGCCATTTTGAAAAAAAATTGCATAGAGATATTATATGAATCTGCCAAGCTGCCGAGCGATAATAAATAAGAAATAATTACCATATACTATTGGGTTCTTGACCTCCTGTCATAGTCTGAGTTCTTACTCAAAACATTGCGTTTCGTTTAAGGGCCACGACGATAGGAACTTGACATCTAGTAGTATTTTGGTAGAGCTTATGTATGGTATTCACCTCAGGCATTGTTTGTTGTGAATCACCATACAACAAGATCCCATCCACGAATATCGAGTGCTCGTCATCAGTTGAATTGAGATAGATTGATTGACAATAATTATTTTATACATTACCAATCATTTTAAAAATCATTTATTTTCCAATCAGTCGGCAAGGAAGCCCATAGGAAAATTTTACCTATATTTTATATACTGAGCTAGGCCGTGCACGCTACACTGTTATAACTGTATCGTCTGCATAGAGTAGTAATAATATTTTCAAAAAATGCAGGGCTTTATGCCCGTGAAAATCAATTATGATGCCGTTGTCATCTCGAATGAGGACAGATTCTAGGTCATTAAGGTATAGGGAGAAGAGTACAGGCGAGAGATTCTTACCCTGTCTCACCCCGGAGAAGCTAGAGAAGAAGGTAGATGTTGACGCATGACTTAATGTCAGAATACATATTACGGATGACGTTATGGATTTTGCTTGATATGCCAGTTTCATACAATTTATTCCAAAGTCCAACTCTCCACAATGAATCCAAGGCAACTGAAAAATCTATAAAAGAGCACATCAACTTTTTCTTCTCTGACCTTAATTTTTCAGTAAGGAAATAAAGGGTGAAGATACGGTCACTTGTAGAGTACCCGGATCTAAATCCGGCCAGAGTTTCATTTAAAAGATGATTATCATTAAGAAATTCATTTATACGATTGTTAATTATATAAGTACCGCTGTAAAAACTTTTCCGAGACAACTAAGTATTGTGTGCGGAGCTTAGCGGGGACCCTTTATTTTTAAAAATGGGCTTTATACATCTAATTAACCAAGAGTCTGGTAGGACACTCGAATCCAGAATCATATTAAATAGAGTAGCATAAAAAGGGATTATGAGTATATCGTTTCCTCATCAAAATCGAGGAAATCCGATAAAAAATCATCCAATTCAATATAATCTGGAGGATTAGAAGTATGACCATTCGCATCTCCCGTCAACATAAGAAAATCATAGTTACTACATTTCGATGCAATATCAGTTTGAAATTCAAAAAGGCAGTGGCTACGATTACGGTACCGTAATCCTAGCCTCCGATACTAAGATTACGGAAGTTCCGTATTCATAGACAACCCTATGAGGATATGATTAGGATTACAGAAGTATTTAAGAGGCATCAAATATATGTTAGGACATGCATATTTACTTACATGTATTTCACTTAAAATAGCAATTTTTCATGCCTGCCGTATGATTTCGTGTTATCGATCCGCCATTTTGGGTTAGTATAACTTCCTTCCTCCTAGCCTATCCTCATATGATTGTCTATGAATACGGAACTTCCGTAATCCTAGAATCGGAGGCTAGGATTACGGTACCGTAATCGTAGCCACTGCCATTAAAAAAACTCATCCTCGCTAAAAAATCGTGACTGCTCTGGTCGGACATACACAGCACCAATGACAATTCTTGCTTTTGACCTTTAAAAAAGTATCAATTTTGAGCCAGTAAATGTACTCGCAATTAGATTCTAAAATCTGAATTTTATCAAGAATAGACTTCTAAATAAAAAAAACAACAAATTCCTCCTGATTTGCGTTTATATCTTTCTAAACGCAGCTTTGAGAAAAATGTATAGTTCGGAATATCAATAATGTCAAATGTGTCGAGTTTCGTTTCAGTTACACAAAATATAAAAAACTGTTCGATCATTTTTTTTTAAATTTCTGGGTAATTATGCCTTGTCTTTAAACCAAAGACATTTAGGCTACCTATTTTTCAGATTTTGTCCACAAAAGTTTGATTCAGCTCAGTAACACATATTTTCATTTGATACAATGTTAGGTTCAGAACATATATGATCGCTAGATTCAGACTTATCAAGTTTATCTTTCCAATCAGAATATCCCCAGATACAAAATATGAACTTTGTAAATGTACACAAACCCTCTGCTTAGAGGAACAAGGCAAATTCAGACACTGTTCACAGAACGCAACAGACCCCGTGAGTTCCTACTGCCCAGTGTTCACGTAACCGGTGTTGCTATCAGCACTATCTGGCATACGTGGCTCGAGCTCAGGTTGTTGCAGTGGCCGATGCACCTCTATCAGGTAGCCCGTGGAAGTGCGAGGAATAGCACGTGAGGGAGCATTGTCGTTAGACTCGCTTAGGTCTGTGACCATGCCAGACTCCGCTAACTGTTGTGTATCGTCTCCGCCGTGCACCGGGTCATCGTCGGTGATGTCCTCAACTAGCAGAGGCTTTAATAGAGGCCTCAGCAGGACGCTGAAATTTCTCCTGGATTCAACTTTTGACATCCGAGTTTCTCGATCCACGGAGAACATCAAACCATCCAGGAAATAAGTTGCGCACGGTATCACCAATAATTTCCAGAGCTGCAGGGAACTTCAGTTTGACATTCCTAGCACCATACTTATTTCTGGCCGCCTTGTATTCAGGCCATAGCTCCTAGCGTGCCTCACGAATCTCCCTATAAATATCGTTACTTTTCGTAGTTTGATTTTGGCGCTATTAAAAAAATATTTACTACTTATTTAATCAGTTTAAGCAAAATTATTTATATTTTGTACAAAATGTATGTGCTAATAATATTAAGAAAAAAAATTATTCAGAAATAACAAATATAGGCATATTTTCCTTACTAAAAAGGTTATTTTCTAAATTGATCTTGATCTAAATATAAAGATACTTGATGCTTATTTCGTCTTCATTGTTGCAAAATAATCTATTTTCCGTATAAAAATGAGTACCAAGAAATTGAAATGAAATCAATCAAAAATAAACAATATATGGCTTATTTTCGCAATTATAAAGTTATGACCGTTACCGCTTTTGATGCAGTATGAACAAAACTATGTATCTTATTTCATCATTTCTAGTGCACAATCAATTATTTATCGTATATAAGTATGTACATATATGATCATTAGAGAAATAAAAATCAAAGTAAACATAGGAGCGAAATATATAATTTATCTATAAAAACATACTTCTTTGTTTAGTATAGCTTATTTTCGCACTTACAGAGATATTTTCGTAATATTGGTAGTATTTATGTAATAATATAAAACAAAATCAAGTTACATATAAAACAATAAAAATTTGGCTTATTTTCGTAAACATTTCTTATTTTCTCGAAAATAACCATATTTTCGCACTTTAGGCCTACCGGGTGGATCAAACTTAACTGCTGAGACTTAGCTGACGATATAGAATACAGGAAACTGCTGACCACATAGGTAAAGAAGGGTATCGGAAAGTGCTGACGATATATTAAAATAAAGGTGTTTTAAACGTGTCTTTTTGTTAACGTAAAATAGTTAATTTATAAGTATTTATAGCTTTAGTACTTAACAATTATTTTTTACTATAATCTGTGAGATAATTCACATTTTGATTTAAAGCGAAAAATATATATATTATAATTATATCATAAACGTATAATTTGTAGTGCGTGATCCAATTTTACAAAATTAGAGGAAATTCAGTTTGGACAATGCGTGTAAATAATTAATTATTCTTAACTAATAGGTGGGCATGTGGTCTAGTGGTAACACGCTTGACTGTCAATCCAGAGGTCCGGGGTTCGAATCCCGGTCCAGGCACTGGAAATTTCTGAGATGCTCTTGAGTGTTTCCCCTCTAACTTAGAGGCCAACTTAGAGGCCTGTACTGGTTCTTCCCAGGGAAGACGGCTTCGCGTGTATCGGTGCTATATAGAACCAGACTGTCTATTCGCAAACAGCTAGGCTAAGTTAGCCAGACAATTCTGTATGTAAAATGTTCTCTCGCTTTATCTCACTCTGTCCCTCTGGTCAGATCGCTCTGTGTCTGTACTAGTAGAGGATGAATTTCGCGCCCTGTGTGGCCGCGTTTGCTATATGTAAAGCGCCTTTGAACGTGTTTATCATTAAAAGGGCGCTATATAAATCTGGTATAATAATAATAATAACTGCACAGAGTGACATCCTGTATACTTGTTGTTCACACTTAGCGATAACCCCAATAACTAGCCTGGGGCCACCATTTGCTTGTGTAATCCACAGATATTTAATTGCCTTAAATTGCACACGTAATACTGAATTGATGCACATATATATATACAAAATAATGAATGCTGTCTTCTGATCATGTTGACTATAATTATACATATATATAGATGCTGAACTATTTTTGTGTATATTTGCATGCTGAGTTGTAAATAAACTGAAATCAGAAATGGAATTAGAAATGACCGGTTAAGTGTAAATCGTATTTAATACTTGTATTGCCAAAACGTGCAGACAAGTTAAATAAAAATGTAATCTTATTCAATGTGCGAAAAGAACATAAGTTGAATACAAACAAACTATACTGTATAAATACGATAGCGATAGAAGTGCTGACCAGTTAAATAGAAAGAGAGAAATATTGAAACTGCTGACCGCTTCTGTAGAATTGTGAAACAATAATTTTGCTGACCATTTCCCTCTATTTCTATGTGGTCAGCAATTTATCGTTAAAAAGTGCTGACCAGTTAAATATAGTGTGAAATATCGAAACTGCTGACCGCTACTGTGTAAGTTTGAAACAATAATTCTGCTGACCATTTCCCTCTATTTCTGTGTGGTCTGCAATTTCACGCAAATGCGATATCGCTAGAACGTGGTGACCAGTTAAATACAGTGTAAAGTATTGAAACTGCTCACTGCTTCTGTATAAGTTTGAAACAATAATTCTGCTGACCATTTCCCTCTATCTCTGTGTGGTCTGCAATTTCACGCAAATGCGATATCGCTGGAAAGAGCTGGCCAGTTAAATACAGTGGAAAATATTGAAACTGCTGACCGCTTCTGTATAAGTTTGAAACAATAATTCTGCTGACCATTTCCCTCTATTTCTGTGTGGTCTGCAATTTCACGCAAATGCGATATCGCTAGAAAGTGCTGACCAGTTAACTACAGTGTAAAGTATTGAAACTGCTGACCGCTTCTGTATAAGTTTGAAACAATAATTCTGCTGATCATTTCTCTCTATTTCTATGTGGTCAGCAATTTCACGCAAATGCGATATCGCTAGAAAGTGACAGTGTAAAGTATTGAAACTGCTGACCACTTCTGTATAAGTTTGAAACAATAATTCTGCTGACCATTTCACTCTATTTCTATGCGGTCAGCAATTCCACGCAAACGCGATATCGCTAGAAAATTCTGACCAGTTAAATAAAGTGTGAAATATTGAAACTGCTGACCGCTTCTGTATAAGTTTGAAACAATAATTCTGCTGACTATTTCTCTCTATTTCTATGTGGTCAGCAATTTCACGCAAATGCGATATCGCTAGGAAATGCTGACCAATTAAATATAGAGTAAATATGCTGACAGCTCATGTATATATTAAATGCGCGCAAATTGCTGACGGATTCCTTCTATTTCTTTGTGGTCAGCAATTTCTCACATATCTTATATCGCTAGAAAGTGCTGACCAGTTAGATATATAGAGTAAATATGATAACCGGTAATGTATATATTAAATGTCAAAATGGCAAAAATGAAGAGCGTTTTAAGATAATAGGTCCATCAGTTCAAAAACAAGACAATTCAGTAGACTTGGTTTATTTGCTTTCATACTGTATAAGGCAGAAACTAGGAGGACATTTAATCTCATGCTTAAAAAACGACAAAATGACGGAATTCCCATCAACTAAAAATACTTTAAGTTTTCATCGGGAAAAAACATGTTCGCGTTGGTGCCACAAACACTGCTTGGAGGCACTAGTTGATGTATCACATAGTCGCTAGAATAATTAGATTTCATTATGGACAAAAAGTGTTAATATATTGTTATAATCCAAGTAAAACCATTCTCATAGCACTGTGTAACTTGTGTATATCTATTGTAGTCGCTATATTTTACAGTAACTATGACCTGATTGTTAAGTTATGTTTATTGTATGTACATATATATGCATGACGAGAAACTGTTCTTCTTCTTTTAATTTATATGTTTGTCATATCGTAATGATTATCGTGTTTACTTTTTAGAAATATGAGTAAATATTTACCAGTATACTTGAACTTCAAATAAAATTGCAATAGTTACAGAGATCTGTGTTAATATATTGTATTATTTCTGTCGATATGACACAAAATTGATTAATATATATTTTCTGATAGAATATGCAACACAATGTACACATTTTTAATTTGAATAACATATGTATGAACATTTATGTGTTTTTGATATTACATATTTTAATTAAAGAAAGCTAGCTAATTCATTGATAAATTATCTTTAACACTGCATTTTTGTTGTTACAAATGTATTTACTTTCACTTCATATAATAAGAAAATATAAACTTTCACACTTGTTTTATGTTGTAAAATACCCTATTTTAAAGGCAATCCCAAGGTGGATTGATTTTCCTTCTTTATCTATATGGTCAGCAGCTTCCGATAATCCTTCTTTACCTATGTGGTCAGCAGTTTCATATATATTCTATATCGTCAGCTAAGTCGTCAGCAGTTTAGTTGCGATCCCTACCGGGTCAATGGTGGTCTACTGCCCTAAATCCGGATTAAGGTAGCAGGGTACACTTAGATTCGAAAATTTTGGGCACGGCTAGGCTTACATGTAGCGAATCGCAATATTGCACTTCCCAAATGAGAAGATTCAGGGTGGCCATTTTATAAATTGCGTGCATGTTTTGTGCTTTTAATTAATGGCAAGATCAGGACTCTCATACAAGAATACAGAATGTTATCAAAACGAAAGTTTTACATATTCCATTTAAAATAGCATGCCAAAAATCATCAATTTTGCACTTTTTGAACAGCTTGCAATGATCCCGCTGCAGGAACAATGCCCAATTTTATTGCATTTTTCAATTTAATAGTCCCTACTGAACTACAGGATATAGACGAAATGGGGGCCCATCCAGCTCGTTTTCCCCCCACAAAATAGCGAAAAAGGTTAGAGATCACCAGTTGTTTTCCCATAGACTTAACTTGTAACATTATGGCGTGTACGGCCTTCCATACATCGAAACATGTATATCTAATTACAAGTTTTTCAAGAACTATCTTAGTTCTACTAAAATATCGGACGAAAAACATATGAATAGTGATACTTTATTTAAGTAATTTTCGTGTGAATGAGATGACCCCCTGTTTACATCATTGACACAGCGGGAGAAATTCGTATGATAAAACTTTTTTCAATACACATAAAATGTAGCAAATTTTGTCAAAATGTATAAGTAAATGCAGTGAAAAAATATCAATTTTGAAAAAATAATCACTTCCTGGGTTTGTTTACATGACTGACCAATCAGAACGCACAGACGTTACCTTATTCCCAGGTATACACTTACCTCATTCCCAGTAAGTTCCCTGTACATTTTGGAATTGGTGGTCTCTGACCTATATATGAATGTTTCGTATCACATTTTCCAATTTTACAGTGATATTGTGAAACATGATCCAATACCAAATGTCTTACAAAGTTTCATCAGGAAATGTTCAGTTTTAAGAAAGATAGGGACAGTTTACTGAGGTCACCCCCTGTCGATTTATATGCCCAGACTGTCCCTGTCGTCGTCAGATTGCAATTTTTCGTGAAAATTTCAGTTATCTGCATTTGATTTGACTTGGAAGCTGAAATACGATCCATTCCGTAAAAAATAGGGATAAGGTCTAATAATTTTGATCATTCTCTAACATAACAGAGATAAAAATGATCCTTTTTGACCCAAAAACTCAGATAAAAATTAAAAAAAAAAATATAAAATTTCACGCTTATTTTTGCACGAAAACGTCTTTCAACATCATTTACAACTGATTTGTGGCCATTTACATAACCTGTGATGGCTTCCGACGAAAGTCATGTTTTAGCTCTATTACAGGTTAGAGACCACCAATTGTTTTCCCATAGACTTACATTGTAACATCAAGGCGTGTACGGCCTTTCATACATCGGAACATGTATATCTAATTACAAGTTTTTCAAGAACTATCTTAGTTCTACCAAAATATCGGACGAAAAACATATGAATAGTGATACTTTATTTAAGTAATTTTGGTGTGAATGAGATGACCCCTGTTTACATCATTGACATAGCGGGAGAAATTCGTATGATAAAACTTTTTTTCAATGCACATAAAATGTAGCAAATTTTGTCAAAATGTATAATAAAATACTGTAAATGCAGTGAAAAAAATATCAATTTTGAAAAAATAATCACTTCCTGGGTTTGTTTACATGACTGGCCAATCAGAACGCACAGACGTTACCTTATTCCCCGGTATACACTTACCTCATTCCCAGTAAGTTCCCTGTACTTTTTGGAATTGGTGGTCTCTGACCAAAAGTTCCTTTGTATCAATCAACAAGCACGGAACCCTTCCGTGATTTGAATTTCCCGCGCCAAGGTGACTCACCGATTCATACAAAGCTAGCAGCAGTTAGTTTTACAACTTACGTCAGAATTTTACATGTATCGGCTGTTTAAATTTTCTAAAGAATTAACAATCATTATCTCTCACCTTAATTTACAGACATCCAAAATCACGAAGTTCTAATTATAACAAATATTGACGAGGGCCAAAATTCGAAGTGTACCCTGCTACCTTAAAAAAAAGGCAGTAGCTAGTGGGCCTGCTTGATTTGCATTCGCCGCTGGCGTATCGGGGTAAGCCGGTCATATGACCGGCGTACGCCTATAGGATGAGCGAATCAAGCAATCCGGTTAAACAAATATGGCGGCTATTGCTGTGACAGTAGCTGAAATATTTGAGCTCAGAGAAGATGTTTATATGCTGTTAGGACCTCTGAGCTGAAACGAATCCCGTACTGAAACCTAAACAGGAATCGTGCCAGAAGTCTGTCACGCTGTAATTTCATCAAATGAAATGCAATGGACTCACCTTTTACTTTAAAATATTTCTAATCCATTTTTCTTTTGATCTGACATAAAATAATCTATGCAACATAATTTGAACACAAGTTATACACTCAAGTTTCAAACTGGTAGGCCCTGTCTGCAATATTTTGTCGGCCATTACAGTTGTCACCTGATCAGGGTACTCTTCATTTTGAAATATAGAATAATTATTTATTGACCTTTTCTGAGAATTTAAACCTTATAAGGTAGGTTTTCTATGAATTTTATCGAAAATGGTTATGTTTATGATTAAATTAAATTCATAAATAGGTGAAATTTTGATCTTGATTTTCAAAAATAACCACGTGCACTGCTTTGAACTGTTGCATGACGTCATCAGTTTCTCGAAAGAGACTGTGCGAGATGTTGTGGTTTGGTACTGGTTAGTTAACCAAATGGGGTTTCTCCATAACTTAATGGACGCGACCATCAGAAAATAAAAACAGCGTCAGTTAAGTTATGGTAGCCAGAACTACTGTGACAGCTGTCTGTAGTTACAGAATTAATTAGTGATACAAGATTTAGCTTACCAAAAGGTTCCTTCTAGCGCACATTAAATATTCTTTTTAAGGGATCTTTAATAAAATAATTATGAACTATGTTTTTTGCTAGTTTACGTGCATTCTTATCTATTTATTTTAAGAATACTTAAAAGTTATTTCACACAAACATTTATTTAACTTAAAATAATAAACAAACACCTTTAGATGAGCGATCCTACCTAAATATTATTAGCGGACAATAAATACCATCACTCTGTCAAATTTTGGGGAACCAATGTCGACACAGGTCTGTCCTAGTGGCACAGATCAGAATTTGGTCGTACGTTTGCCAAATTTTAATTAGCAATACAATGGAAGAAAAGTTCTGCCATATGCCAGTAATTGCTTTGCATGAATGGATACTTACAACTCCAGAACGACTAAACCAGGAGAAAAGGGGCTTTTGTATAAGTCGGCACCAACAAACTGATGGATTTGAAAAAAGTGCGTACAAAAAGTTCACAACTTGACAATTACAAAACAATTAATCAAAAGGTATTAAATTACCAAGTTCAAAATATTTATAGCTCAGTAAAGTGAAGAAATGCATTATACAGTTCTAGATAAAAACAAGGGAAGTAATTGAAATGTTTTTATCCGGTGACGGTACGTATCGTGCAATAGCATTCACAGACAAGTAAAAAATCTCGAATAACTTTATTAGTACAGTATGTTTTGATGGTTATACTTAAAATGTTAAAATATTAAAGTTGGTATGAAATAAAATCGTAAAAAGAACCTCTGGAAGCAGCAAAGAATGAAACCGAGAAGAATAATAGTAGACGATATTTTTAGGCGGGAGTCTATTTTTAGATGATGAATATTCATTTAGTTAATCTCGATTCTACAATATGACATGTAAGATTTAAAGATGCGTAAAAACACATTGGCAAAGAGGCTATTTGTAATGAAAATGCATGAGTACAAAATGGCGGCGCCTACTGGAATTCGGATGCCTTTGATGATACCCTCGTATCCATTACCTGCTCAGTCAAGAGTGACATGTTCACCATAAGTGAGAAGGAACAACAAGGTTTAGCTTACCAATAGGCTCCTTCTAGCGCATATTAAATATTCTTTTAAAGGGTCTGTTACAGATGTTTATGACGTACCTTGAGGGTCGAAAATGCCGATTTAGCTTTAAGACAATTCGATTTAGTATGACCAAGGATCGGACATATTCCAATTAGTATGACCCTGGTTGAGAATTAGCTTAAAGCTATTTCATTTGTCTTAAAGCTAAATCGGCGTTTTCGACCCTAATGGTACGCCATAGATGTTTAATAAAACAATTATGAAAAAAAGTGTTTTGTTAGTTTAGGTGCATTCTTATCTTTTTTAAAGTATTTAAAGTTATTTCACACAAACATTTTTTTTTAATTATAATAATAATCACTCACTTACTTCAAAATCTCCTTACGAGGAGTTTTCATCATCATCATCTTCAGTGATAGCCTCCCTCCAAATGGAGTATATTCGCAATTGGATAAAAACTATATTACACATGCGCAGCAGGCAGGACTGACTTCTTCCAAATAAAAGTTCCTCTTTGTACAGTACCTACTGTCAGTAGGTTAATAGCGAGCTCGAAGAGCAGGCCCAAAGGGCCTGCTCGAGAATCGAGCTTTACGGTAACGCAAGTATACTTGCAGACTTGGTGATGGATTTGAAAAGTTTCGTTGGAAGTTTTTAAAAAGCGCACCCTAGCGGATAGGTGCTCACAGGAAGTACTTCTTTCCGGAGTGAATACAGAACTTCATTCAATTGCTAAAAATTATTCATCTCTCAACAATAATGAAAGAATGATTTCAAGTTATTTGAAAACAAAAATTATTTTAATTTAAAAGATCAAGCATCGGCCAAAAAATGGAAAAATGTAATTAATAAGCATAAAGAAAAGGGAACGCGATAATGACGTCACCGTGACACCGGCTTCCCATTAATTTTGCAACGTATGACATTCCCTGTTATAGGTATGGTGACACTAAATGTAGACTTTTTATTAGTGAATAGGTTCTCCTGAAATTCTTGTGAGTAGTAAATAGTTTCTTTGTGACAATGATGCATATATTTTTTTGGCTTAATCCGATTTCTTTGAGCTCGCTTTGAGGCTTTGCCTTATTTCATATTAGCGAGCTCGAAGAGCAGGCCCAAAGGTCCTGCTCGAGAATCGAGCTTTACGGTAACGCAAGTATACTTTCACACTTGGTGATGGATTTGAAAAGTTTCGTCGGAAGTTTTAAAAAAGCGCACCCTAGCGGACTGGTGCTCACAGGAAGTACTTCTTTCCGGAGTGAATACAGAACTTCTTTCAATTGCTAAAAATTATTCATCACTCAATAATAATGAAAGAATGATTTCCAGTTGTTTGAAAAAAATATTATTTGCATTTAAAAGATCAAGCGTCGGCCAGAAAATGGAAAAAATGTCATTAATAAGCAGAAAGAAACGGGAACGCGGTAATGACGTCACCGTGACACCGGCTTCCCATAAATTTTGCAACGTATGATATTCACTGTTATAGGCATGGTGACACTAAATGTAGACTTTTTTTATAGGTTATAACACACTAAATAGTTTTTGTTCTTTATTCTATATAAAATTGACCTATTTCCAATGGCCGCAGCACACACCAGGACCCATTTTAAATGTCTGTAACCTACATTTTCTTGAAGAATATTGTTAGTGCTAAAGAAAAATCAAAAGAAAAGTAGGGGTCATGTTTGATGCAAGAAAATAATTTCAGTCAAACACACAAACTGCAAAATCAGCTAAAAAATGAGACCCCAAATTATACTAGTGGTGTATGATCTACGTTTCCATGAAAAAATTTGTCATGTTGTTATTTCATTATGAAACTGCTACCTACATGTCAGTCATAGATCTGTCATGTGATTTTAGCAAAAAAAAATGCAAAGAAAATAAGGAAAATAGTTCTACAGAGCAAAAAAAACTGAGGACTATTTGTGTCCGCCATTATGCGACTACCATTTTTTTTCGCGCCATTTTTCTATTTAGTGTCTGTATGCCTTAAGTGAATAGGTTCTCCTGAATTCTTGTGACTAGTGAATAGTTTCTTTGTGACAAATAAATGATGCATACTATTTTTAGCTAAATCCGATTTCTTTGAGCTCGCTTTGGGGCTTTGCCTTATTTCATATTAATTAATAAAAACTTCTCTAAGAGATTAGTAGGTGTGTTTGTTGGCCAGGACTAGTTGGAAACCTTCTACGGTTGTCTTGTCAACAGCAGTTTGAGGCAGCTTATTCCATAGGATGATGGTGGCAGGGAAGAAGCTGTTCTGATAGATGTTTGTTCTTGTTTTCAGCCATATTTGTCTACACCTCGCCACATCTCGCCGCATTCTGTTCAATTCAATTCATTCAATTCAATTTATTTCGATCATGGCATATTACATGCATGTGATCATGACAACACAATTAACAAAAATATAACAGTCAAGAAACAGTTACATAAACATATGAATAGTATGCTCTTTCATAATAAGATAATGTAGTTAATTGTTACAAGTATCAATTTGAAAATATTTTGCCTAACATTACAGTTACTAAATTATCTAAATCAAAAGAAATTTACATGGAGGATGAATCTAAACGAAAAGCAGCCAAAATAATTTTGCAAAAGCTAGTTTAGTAAGTTTTGGTCTATTATTATTGTTCATGAGTTCCTCAAATTTGTAAACATTAGGGTGAATTCTGTAATAAGCTGCAATGTATTTCTTTCTGTCATCATAAAAAAATTACATTCAAATAAGTAATGAAACTCATCCCCTAGAGAATTGGAATTACACAAATGACAGAGTCTCTGATTTTGTTCAATATCCATATATCGCCCTTTTTCAATTGGCAATTTGTGATTAGTAGTTCGAAATTTGCACAAAATAAAAGCTAAACTACTAGGAAGTAAATCAAGGTATTCTTCAAAACAATGGTTTGTCTTAAATAATCTGTATGTCAAACATTTAGAAGAGTTAAAAACATTGCTACTCCCCAATTCTGCAAAAACTGATCATACAACCTCGACTTCACTAAAGATTTGAAGTGAATATGTCATTTACAGATTGATTTATAAAATACTCAGATAATCCTAATTCATCTAGACATTTTTCAATAGAAGATATCCATGGTGACTTGATAATATTATTAGAATGTAAAAATATAAACAGTGTTATATAAAACCTTACATATCTTCTCCTCCCTTGCATTAATAACTTTACTCCAATAACATAATAATCTGGATTTAACCAGTAAGCTAATGGTTTTATACCCAAATTTACCAAAAACCATACAATTTGGTGTGGAAGGTTTAAGTTTAAGTATAAACTTACAGTATTTTAATTGGAACTGTTCAATGATTCGAATATTCTCAAAGCCCCATACTTCCGACCCATACAACAAAATAGGAGAAATCATAGAATCGAATAAATGAATCTGAATAGAAATTGGAAGGTTAAGTTTGCGAGATTTTGTAATTAAAGCGAACATAGCTTTTCTAGCCTGGTCAACCAGTCTTTTCTTTGTTTTTGAGAAGTTACCATTATAATTAAACTGTACCCCAAGATAAGAGAAGTCTTCTACAAGATCAAGTTTATATTATCATAGAAAAATTCAAAATTTCTACTACCAACTTTAGATTTTGTAAACACAACAACTTTTGTTTTAGCAGCATTAACTTGTAAATTCCATAAGGCACAGTAATCTTGCATAGCAAAATAATGCATTTTGTAACTCAGTTTGACTTTCAGCCAAGATCACAGTGTCATCAGCATATAATAATAGAAATAATCGTAAGTATACTTCAACATCATCATCGCTTTAAGCAGTCAAATGTAGTTTTAGACAATGTGGATAACCCTTCAAACCTTGTAGACATATATGTTGTAAGATCATTTAAAAATAGTGAAAATAAAACAGGAGAAAGATTTTCTCCCTGGCGTACACCAGTATCACTAGAAAAGAAATTAGATAGTGTATTACCAACTTTAACACATGATTTAGCTAGTGAATACATGTTGTATATTATTCTTAAACATTTACCATCTATGTTGTTATTTAACAGTTTCCGCCAGAGTGCTAATCTGTTAACAGAATCAAATGCCTTTTTATAATCAATAAAAGCACTAAAAAGTTTTTTCTTTTTACTTAAATAAAAATCTATAATAAGTTTCAAAGAGAATATATGATCTATTGTACTGTAACCTTTACGGAAGCCTGCTTGTTCTTCACATATTACATTATTACTTTCTAAAAAGCAATTTAATCTATTATTCAGAACTGCCGTAAATAATTTACCGAAACAGCTTAGAATTGTTATACCACGATAATTATCTGGATTATTCATACTACCTTTATTCTTAAAAATAGGTAAAATAATACCTTTACTCCAAATTTCGGGAAAAATGCCCGAATCCAAAATTATATTGAACAATTTACAAATAACTACAACAAACTCATCATTGTTACAATATTTCAAGTACTCATTCAATATATTATCAAACATTGATGGACTTTTACTATTTTTCAAACTAGTTATACATTTTCTAACTTCTAAAACATTGAATGGTCTGTGAACCGTCGCAATCGGCGTACCCCGGAGGCGCAAACGAGAGAAATAAAGTGGTTGCGCCGGTTCCGGAAGTTGAAATCGGCGTAAAACGGCGTATGCCGCTTTGCAAAACAAGTCCCGCCAGTGTCTACCCAGTAAACAGGAAGTGCACGTGTATTGCTCGAAATTGAATTATTTCAGGACGAATAAAAAGAATGAGGCCGTTGACAGACGCGGAAACTAAAACCTTCTTTGAAAAATTATCAAAATAGTAAGTATTAATTATTATTGTTACTCTTACAGTTGATACAAGAGAAAAACTTAAATTTGTTATCTGTTTCCGCGATGGAAGTGTCTCAGTAGTTCAACTTCAACACCGATACTTTACAAAATCCCTGGTGGACATCAAGTGAAGGTGCAGGGTGACTGTACATGCGCGGGGCCAGGTGCTCCCGAGTGTGTTGTTAAATTAAAATACGGAACGTGTGTGTTGTTAAACAGGCTGGTAACATAATTTGCCCGATCGGGCTTTCGACATAAAAACTAATATTTCTTAAAAAATAATGAAGATATTTCTTTCAAACTTGGTCCGTTTATTAAGCATAACATATGATGCATATGAAGATAGAAATAACTTTGTTGACTTCAGTTTTGTTAGAATGGGGATAATAAGAACAGAGTTACCTCTGCTTTATTTATTTATTTGTGTGCTTCTTAGTTTCGTCCTTAGCTAAAGACTTTTTTTTTTGCATTTATCAGTTTAATTTGTTTGTCTGCTTCCATGTTTTTTTTGGTTTTTATTCTTATTTGTGGTGTCGCCTGGTGGAGTCTCAGCGCGTGTGGACTGGCCATACAGCTGGCAAAACCAGGCGAAACATATCTTAAACTTTTTATCACTACTTCATCAATCCATTTACTCATTATCTTAACAATAGTTTTTCATTTTAACTAAGTACTTACATTTAAATAGTAATATAAGTCATAATTTAGTATATTCTTAATATACTTTTTTTATATATATCTTTTTTCTCTCTCTTTCATGCATGATGCCAATCTGTTTTTATTGTGATAACATTGTAGATGACAGAGGAGGGTGTGGCACTGTGTATGACCCTCTCAGTCCCCTTTTCCCTCTCTACATCTTTCTTTCGGTAGGTTGGGATAAGTACTTTACTTGGGGAATTAGGTTTTCTGTCTCACACTTGTCACACACCCGACTGTCAACTACTAATTTCTTATTTTATGCCCATAGACTTGTATTTTTACTTGCATGTACCAATATAATATGCTTATCTTTTTTTTATGCTATGCTTTAACCATGTACTTTTTTTTACAGCCTTTTTTAATAGTTATATTATTTTTACATATGTTTGTCGGGAAATAGCTTTAAGCTAATGTTTTTGTTATATATAGTATCCGACGTTAAATAAAGTTTCTTGTATCTTGTATCTTGTATCTGGTTATCTCCACAGAGGGCGCTGGTGAAATAAAGGGTAAACATTATCTAGCCTGACCTTAGATTTACTATTGAATGTAGTAGAGATTAATTTGTAATTTCCTAGGTATTTGACCCTAAACACTAATTAATTTGCAATTTCCTAGGTATTTGACCCGGAACAAAATAAAATCTTAGAAAATAGTCAAATACTTAAATACATTTGTTTAAAGGATTTTTGAGTAGTTCATAGATGAACTGTTGGTAAACTTGCATAACTATTATTGTTTTGCACAGAAATACCAAGGAATATGAACTATTGATGCTGGGCTATAATATATTAATTTCAACTACATTTATCAAATGCATCATAGACTGAACATTATATTGTACTGCAAATGTCTACATAAATCATCATCAATGTTCTTTCACAGATGTTCAGCTATATATTTCCGCAGATACTTTTTGTAGAACAGTTCAAGCTTTGGTGAAAGGCTGTATTTAAAGTACTCATGATCTAGTTCAACTTTTTGTACAAACATATCCTTGAATTTATACACAATGAAAAAGCAATATTGTCGTTTACTTATATACATCTGTCCCTGTGTCTGATAATAGTATCATTTCCTCTTTCCCAGCATATGGACATTTCACCTCAACTATTGTTTGTTCATTGATGACTCCGTCGGGTGTTGCAGCCAGATATGGACTTTCTCTACATATGAATAATCTGCAGTTGTTGACACTATGTCCCGTTTGCTTTTCAAATTTTGTAATTGCTGTTTCTTCATATTGCTTCCCATGAATGATTGCCTTATTTGTTAAGTTTAATGTTCCACGTTTCTGTATTGTCTTGGTCTTGGGTCAGATAGCTTGCACTGTTTTTTTCTTGATGGAATGTCCTGTGCCTTTAGTGGTGTGCCAACATATGACTGTTTTGGTTTGTGAAATGTTTGCAATATATCTGTGCAACTTTGCTGGACATGTGCGTCACTTCCCGAAACAAATGCATTTATCATCAACAATACTGACGAAACATGCTTGCAGGTTCCATGCGGTCCTTTTCCTGCTGGACATTCACAGTGGCTGTTCTGGATTTCTCTATTATCTTTGTGCAGTTTAAGGTTGAAATTGTATGTTATGTTCTTCATGGCTGCCCCCACTACACAGTAAAGTATATATTTGGACTGTGTACTTTAGCACTGCATGCACAGATTTTCTTGCTTGCAAACCTTTTTCAAGTGCCTTCAAGTCTCATTATCCACAGCCTCTCTTAACTTGAAATATCCTTCAATTTGTTCATTTGTCAATTTAGGGAACTCGGTCCTATGGTCTGCTTGCAGTTGATGAAACCCTTCAGTGGGCCAGTCTGGATCCAGAAGTTCTGGTAGAAGAATAGGTTCACCCCTGAAGTCTTGATTTCTGTCATATGCTTCAAGTCTGAAAGTAAGAAAAAGATAGACACCATAAATTTCTCAAACAAGATATAGTGCTAGCATAAGTCATTAACCTGTAAAATGTAATCCAAAGGGCTACTATCCAGTATTTTTGCTTTGTATAAGCAACACTAAATCTACAAATATTGAGATGCAATAAAGATAGCACCAATAAAACTTGCAGTATACACCATGGCCAACATGTAAGACATTGCCTCTATGTACTGGTTTCTCAATGTTTAAATGGATTAATACTATTAATTATTTAATTATAACAACATAAAAATATACCTTGTTAACAAACCTTCCTTTCTGCCTTTGATTGATGCCCCACTTTTTATCAATTCTCTCTGTGATTGTATAACTTTCCATCCAAAATATTTTGATTTCTTCTCAGAATCCATTGCAAAGTGTAGCTAGATAAGAATCTGGGTCAGCATTGTTTACCCCTTATTTTATCAGCGCCACCTAGCGAGTAGCTGGCTTATTATCCCCATTACTTCCCTTTTTCAGATTTTTATGATGCATAACTTTTAAAGTCAAAAAAAGTTATGTTTCAATGCAATGTTCAAAACAGAAAAGGGTTCAATGGCTTTCTGTTGCTCCAAACTTGTGCGCCAATACCTTTTTTCTATATATTTAGGTTTTTTTTTTTTTTTTTTTGGGCATTTATTTTATTCCACAAATCACACAAATATGATAACATACAAGCTCTATGGCTTTTGAAAAGACTACATTAACAATGTTTGTTATGGAACTACTTAAAATATCATAACCTTACATACTACCTCTTATTAAATTTTTTATATAAAGACAGCTAAACTTCAGTTTTTGTAGTTTATAATTCAGGTAAAATCTCTTGGCACTGGCACCAATGTTGGCTCCAGTGGCTCCTCTTTGGCTCCAACTTTTGCCAAATGGCGAAAGTGTTGGCGACAGCTTAGAAATATCCAGAGCCACCCCTGCTTCTATATGGACGTAATTCTCCAATCTTGGGCGGAGTACCATATTAACAGGGCCGTCGCCGGCTTCGAAAAAGTGGTCCGGTCATGGGACGTCGAAGGCGTCCCGCGAGTGCCGAAGGCAGAAGAGGGGATAGAGCAGGAGAGGAGGTGTCCCCCCTCTCATAAGGGGGGTTTGGGGGATCTCCCCCAAGAAAATTGTAAGATTTGGGATGCCCGTAAGTGCGTTTTCCTTGCATCTTGAAAGCATTTTCCATTAAGATTTTCAGTCAAATTTATAACAGTTTTCAAGGATAACTATCCGACATTTGTCCAATGAATGTTAATGTATTTCACTTCTGAGTGTCAGCCAATACAAAAGAAAACAACTATTTCGACCCCTCTGTGAGTCTCATCAGGCGGTGTCATTAATAATGAAGGCTTTATCAAAATTTGAACTTGACAACTATCCGTCTATGTGAGCAACCATACACACATGACAATAAGCGGGGTCATTAGTTTCATAATGCAACCACGATCTATTGGTGAACCACGAAGGCTGAAAACTTCTGTTCACTGGATTTTTCTGACCAAATGGTGAGTTTTGGAAATTTAAATGTCTTAGGTTCGATTTAAAGCAATTATTTAAGATTATTCAAAATAATTAGAAATACTCAGCTTAATTTCGGTTAGTTTTGTTTTATTATACCATGAAAAACACAATTGTTTCCAATATTTTTAAACATACATTTTTTTCATCAAAGCAATTATTATAGACTATAAAAAAAATCGCCCTTTAGACCATACCGAATTAAAGATATATCAGATTAATCCAATCAAAGAGGGTTGATATTTTTGACATGAAGTGTGCCGAAGTTTTCACACCCCGCGGGCAATCATGACAGATACCGCTCGTTGCGGATAATTAGCAAGACAATATTTCGGCACTTTTAATCTAAGCAAAAGCTGAAATTTTATGTGGAATAAAAACTGGTACGGCCGATATCATGCTCGACCAAAAAAGTGGTCCGACCATGGCCGGGTCGGCCGGACCGCCCGCGACGGCCTTGATTAATAAGTATTCTAATGGGTAATTAACCAAAAAAGGTACTGGCTGAATAGAGATCAATGCAAACACCCATCAGACTGCACCATATTCTAAGGGGTATTTACCAAAAAAGGTACTGGCTGAATAGAGATCAATGCAAATAACCATCTGACTGCACCATATTCTAAGGGGGTTTTATCAAAAAAGTACTAGCTGAATAGAGATCAATGCAAATAACCATCAGACTGCACCATCTTCTAAGGGGTATTTACCAAAAAAGGTACTGGCTGAATAGAGATAAATGCAAATAACCATCAGACTGCACCATATTCTAAGGAGTATTTACCAAAAAAGGTACTGGCTGAATAGACATCAATGCAAATAACCATCAGACTGCACCATATTCTAAGGGGTATTTACCAAAAAAAAAAGGTACTGGCTGAATAGAGATCAATGCAAACGCCCATCAGATTGCACCATGCTGGACGCTGTTGGCTCCACACCTGCAACCAGTGTAGATCACATCCATGCAGTCCGACAATGCTCTACACAGCCAGCAAAGGTAAAACCAACCGCGCCAAGCTAGGCAATGGTTAAGATGTAAACCAAAAATATGTATTTTCAAGCAACCAGTAAGGGAGATACTAAATTATAAAATAAGTTCTTTACTATTAGACATTAATTTGTTATAAATGGTGAAAGGAGAATGATAAACATTAAAGTTGCTTTTATCTAAGAGATAATAGTAAAGCATTTCAAACTAGGCAATTTCCATGTTACTTTTGACAGATCTTAATGTTAACTTTTTATGAATAAATGTCTACCCAATTTTTACACAAAAAAGAACGGACAACATACATACACACATAAACAAGACAATTCACTACAACAGTAAAAGGATACCACTACTTCTGTCAATTTATGATATAGGAAGACATATAAGGGCGAAAAAAAAAAAAAACACATAAAAAAACATGTTATAAAGGAGACAAGATCAGTGAGAGTCCGTTGCAAGACTCATTTACAAAGTAAAATGAAGCCTTGAACAAGGTGGAAAACAAAAAGCCAACTATAAGTACTGGAGGTGAAAAAAGGGAGAAAAAAAAAATAGATGAACAGAAAAAGTTCAGTGACAGCGCTGGAAAAAGATAATAGACTCTAAATATGTAATTAATCTCTAAGGGTTAATACTTTGTTTATAGTGCAGATGTTTGAACAATTTTTTTACAACTAACGTTTTTCTATAATGTTGTAAGTCAAATGAAAGTAAAATGTATACATGCATGTACTAGCGCAATAATTTGGAGCATTAGAAAGCCATTGAACCCTTTTTTGTTTTAAACTTAACATTAGAACATATTTTTTTTGGACTTCAAAAATTATGCGTCATAAAAATCTGAAAAGGGGAAATAATTCTACCAAAACTGAAGGCAACCAAGTTATTTTTATTTTAATTTGTATCATATGTAATGCTTAATAAATGGACCAAGTTTGAAAGAAATATCTTCTTTATTTTTCAAGAAATATTAGTTTTTATGTCGAAAGCCCGATCGGGCAATGTTACCAGCCTGTTAAAATCCTGAACATATTCATAATTTTAACATGTCCAAAACATTGTGGAATAATTTAAGGTAGTATGCGCCCTTTGTCGAGATTTTTAAAAAGTCATCGGATTCCTTTCAAATTTGGATTAAATAAACGTGATACAACTGCCGTTGGTTTTATGAACTTTTTGTTTTATTCTGACGTCGGTACCATAGCAACATAATGACGTCAAAGCGCCATCTGTCGGTTCTAACTGAAATCGGGGTGTTTCTGTATTTTTGCGTTGTATCTCTTTTATTAGTGCATCAAAATTTAAAATTCAAACTACACTAAAATCGCGAAGAAAATATCTATGAAAACATTACTATATATGTGTCGTTAATTCTCCGAGTGTGTGTAAGTCTGTAAAAATGCAACGTCAAAACGTTATAAACGTACCTGTTTTTAACGCACTGTTGCATCTTTGACTTCGTACAACGAAAAAACAGCGCGGTAATTTTTTTTTAGAAATTTGCTGTGAATTCCTCTATCATTTTTGCACTAAATGGACTAATAAAAAACATACCTTCTCGATTTAGATTTTGCATAATTCAACTCAATTTGAAACGCGGCGCATTGTGCGTGTGACGTTATTGTTGGCCGTTTGTCCTGATCTCCTTGTCTTACCCGGTTGATAAGCTCATAAATAAGGCTGTTAAATACGGGAAAAGCACATACACTTTAAAGTACACACAAAGGAATTCCTGAGGGGTGATATGCAAAATGTTCACCGCGAGATATATGAATATCGACCGAAGGCGCCATAATGAAGGCCGGATTCACACATCTACAAACACCAGAAAAGGTCATTTAAAATGTATCATCTCAGTCTTTTTATCAATGCGAAAGTATAGATATCTCAATGGGAGATAAGAAAAAATAATATCACATGCATAAAAAACCAAAATAGCGTAGGTGCGCATGTGATATGAAATTATGCATCATATCACATGCGCATAAATTGAAAATAACGGCTCTGTGCAGGAGTTATAAAATCACTGGTGGGTATGATATATCATTCGAGTTAAACTAATGGAAATATAATGGAAAATTTGCATTGGATATTTATGTGAGATAAAACAATATGTATATCTTGCTCTCACGAGAGGGTGATATAAAACAGCCGATCGTCGATGAAATGAAAAAAAAAAGACAAAAATAAAAACAAAACAAAAACGCACAGGTATATTGAATGATTTTCAAGGCATCCCCCCTTTATTTTTCATAAAAGTGAAATAAAGGCTTGATATTCTTGTTTAGAGGGGTGAACGATTTTCATTTCACACTCTCTTGAATGCTATATTTTATTTTATTATATACCTATATAAATTCTGTAAAAATATCGGCTTGTATTTCGTGAGATCCGATCTGGCAAAATCCACTCGAGCCGAATACTGCATCCCAGATCAAGCTACTGTTACAATAACTCTATTATACCGACAGAAATCGTCATAAAATAATTATGAGACCAACAAAACCCATATGGTATATAGTAGTAACTGGGTGAAAAATATGCTTCCGTGATTCAGTCGAAAGAAGTCTCTAATAGATTAATCAGAGAACAATTCTTTAAGACTATGTGACTTTCATTCTTATCTTTTCCTACTTACCTTGTTCAAACTATGATGTATGTATTAAATTTGTTCATGTATTACTGTGAATGAAATATAAACTAACAAATTGATCCTGATTTTCCTATTTTTCGTGCATTTTCGCGGGGCAAAATGCGCATTATTTAACTCATGAAATGAATTTTACATGGAATAAGAAACTTTTCATGCATGTTTTCGAGTTGTTTGCTTGAAAATGAAAACAGGGTATTTATTTTACAGTTCGCTTTCTGAAATGCGGCAATATGCGGGTACCATGATTTCAGTTGACTTGTATTTCACTGCAAACTATTTAACACCCCTTTTTCTTTTCGTTTTCTTGTGTGGATATCTTGTGGAAAAATAGATCTATGACGGGGTGAAAATGTAGAAATTGTATTAAAATTGTTTTGAAGAATTTTATATGAAACAAAGAAAAAATTTCTTTTATTGTTATGTACCCTTTGTGCATGTTCTGTTATCAGCAAGCGCTCCATGCAAGCGACCACTGGGATTCAGATTACTTTCATCAGTGAGCCGTAGCTTTTGAAAAATAAACCCTATGCCTTGTATCATATTTTTTTTCAGTAAATCAGTTACTAAAATAATTACTAACTAGCATGTTATTTTTACAAAAAGGACGCCAAATTTAGAGGTGTTTTACTGTTCTTGCACTGTTCTACTCTCTACAACGATGACAAATAGAAATAGCAGGTATTATTGGAATAAAGTTCTTTTTTCACTTCTAAAATATGTTTGTTACCATTGCAGAATTGACAATGGTCTGTTGTCTTCCTTAGATTAATCTTATTACGGAAACTGACTGACAATGCCGAAGATAGCCGATATTCGTAGTATGGTACATCTGAGATCGTTGTCGAAATTGTCATGGAAACAAACATATTTTAATTTTTTTTTTTTTTTTTTTGTTAAATATTATAACGACAATAAAATATCCTTAAATTGAAGTGTATTTGTGTTGGTTTCATTGATTTATACCCAACACAATTGAACAGTTTTCATAAGTTTTCATTTTAAACATTTGTTTTAGTGTTTGGATATCGAAATTTTAAGAAATTAAACTGATATGAATCACTGCAAAGTGACATGATAAATATTTGACCTTACACAAACAATGCATCGCATTTCATATCGAGCTGAATGCTGAAAAATCTAAATCGAGAAGGTATGTTTTTTATTAATCCATTTAGTGCAGAAATGATAGAGGAATTCACAGCAAATTTCTAAAAAAATATTACCGCGCCGTTTTTTCGTTATACACAGTCAAAGATGTAACAGTGCGTTAAAACAGGTACGTTTATAACGTTTTGACGTTGCATTTATACTGATTTACACACACTCAGAGAATTAACGACAAATATATAGTAATGTTTTCATAAATATTTTCTTCGCGATTACAGTGTAGTTTGAATTTTAAATTTTGATGCACTAATAAAAAAGATACAACGAAAAAACACATAAACACCCCGATTTCAGTAAGAGCCGGCAGATGGCGCTTTGACGTCATTATGTTGCTATGTTACCGACGTCAAAATAAAATAAAAACTATATTTTCGCAACGGCAGTTGTGTGACATGTATTTAACCCAGATTTGAGTAGAATCTGAAGATGTTTTAAAAATCTCCAGAAAGGGCGCATACTACCTTAAGTGTCTGGTCGTCCGGTAACCGGACGCCTAGCCTGCGTTCTAGCGTAACCTGGCGATTTTCTAGTCGTCCGGTAATCGATTTCTCAGTGAATAAGCAGTGTTCTGGTTTAATTTTACCTTAGACAAGCTTACTGTCACTGAGTGGCTGCTTTTTAATTTCTGACTTTTGCAGCCACCGCGACAAGCCAAAGTATGTCAAAAACCTGGGATTTGCTGCAAGCAAAATTTGCTCGCAACTCAAATACATGAATGGAAATTTAAACTTAAACACCATGAAATATATAGCATGTTCACGAAGAAAGAACGTTTTTCTCACGATCTGCACCGATGATATTCTTGAAATACACAGCATTACCTTATTCCGGCCATAAATCCACAGCTATCCCGCAGTATTGACCTTGTTTTTCAGCCATGATATTTTATGATGCAGAAGACCAGTCAGAAGACGCGCACTTTACAATATTTACATTTCAATTATTGGAGAATCTGTGGAAACCTGTATGCTGAATTCTCATTTTTTACGTTCTTGTGAACTTAAAATTAAGATGCAGTATAAGACATACTATGAATCAATTCCAGAAATCCCCATAAGTTTTGGCCAAACTTTGGCAGCCATATTGTATATATATTATTTCAAATATAATTTTCAATGACTGGTTATAGACTCTGCTCTTACCTTTTAAAATTTTGACATGTTCAGATAAGTATATATGAAGTTATGAGGGAATTCCAAAAGTTTGCACTTTTGTTTCATTTTTAGCTCATCAGAGCACGTAGTGCTCAAGGTGAGCTATTGTGACCGGTCATTGTCCGGCGTCCGTCCTCAGTCGTGCGTCGTCCGTCAACATTTGCCTTGTGAACACTCTAGAGGCCACATTTGTGACTCAATCTTTATGAAACTTTGTCAGAATGTTAGTCTTGATGATCTCTAGGTCAAGTTCGAAACTGGGTCATGTGGGGTCAAAAACTAGGTCAGTAGGTCAGATCAAAGGAAAAGCTTGTGAACACTTTAGAGACCACATTTTTGACCCAATCTTTATGAAACTTGGTCAGAATGTAAGTCTTGATGATTTCTAGGTCAGGTTCGAAACTGGGTCATGTGAGGTCAAAAACTAGGTCAGTAGGTCAGATCAAAGGAAAAGTTTGTGAACACTCTGGAGACCACAGGTGTAACCAAATCTTTATGACACATGGTCAGAACGTTAGTCTTGATGATCTCTAGGTCAAGTTTGAAACTGGGTCATGTGGGGTCAAAAACTAGGTCAGTAGGTCAGATCACAGGAAAAGCTTGTGAACACTCTAGAGACCACATTTGTGACCTAATCTATATGAAACTTGGTCAGAATGTTAGTCTTGATGATCTCTAGGTCAAGTTCGAAACTGGGTCATGTGGGGTCAAAACTAGGTCAGTAAATCAGATCAAAGGAATAGCTTGTGAACACTTAGAGACCACATTTGTGCCCCAATCTTTATGAAACTTGATCAAAATGTTAGTATTGATGATCTCTAGGTCAAGTTTGAATCTGGGTCATGTGGGGTCAAAAACTAGGTCAGTAGGTCAGATCAATGGAAAAGCTTGTGAACACTAGAGACCACATTTGTGCCCCAATCTTTATGAAACTTGGTCAAAATGTTAGTCTTGATGATCTCTAGGCCAAGTTCGAAACTGGGTCAAGTTGGATTAAAAACTAGGTCACCTGGTCAAATCAAAGGAAAAGCTTGTGAACACTCTAGAGGCCACATTTGTGACCCAATATTTATGAAACTTAGTTAGAAAGTTTGGCTTGATGATTTCTAGGTCAAGTTTAAATCTTGGTCATGTGGGGTCAAGAACTAGATCAGTAGGTCAAATCAAAGGAAAAGCTTGTGAACACTTTAGAGGCCACATTTGTGATTCAATCTTTATGAAACTGGGTCAGAATGTTTGTCTTAATCATTTCAAGGTCAAGTTTTAATCTGGGTCATGTGGGGTCAAAAACTAGGTCACTAGGCCAGATCAAAGGAAAATCTTTTCAACACTCTAGTCTGAGACCACAGTTTAAGTTTGAAACTCACGAGAATTAGTCAGAATGTTTGTTTTGATAATCTATAGGTCAAGTTTGAATCTGGGTCATGTGGGGTCAAAAACTAGGTCACTGGTCAAATCAAAGGAAAAGCTTGTGAACACTAGAGGCCACAGTTGTAACCAAATCTTTATGAAATTTAGTCAGAATGTTTGTCTTGATGATCTTTAGGTCAAGTTCAACTCTTGGTCATGTGGGGTCAAAAACTAGGTCAGTAGGCCAGATCAACTCTGGTGAGCGATATATAGGGCCATCATGGCCCTCTTGTTTCAACATTTTACCCCAAAAATAGGGTGTTTGCATAATTGGATTTTGGTAGATGTTTGATAGCGTATGTCATTCCTGATATATTATACATCACACATGGCAAATATCATTTCTGTGCAAATTTTTCCCCCTAAATTTCATATTTTTACTGGACTATTAAGGACTTCTGTTCTTTTAAGTTCAAATGTAATGAAATTATTTGCTTTTTAGTAATCTCCTTAACTTTTTGCTGGATATATTTCTTTGCCATTCCTCAACACAAACACTTTTGGCAGGGGATACCAATTCACCGCAGCGGTCACACTGGGAATTTTTTTCTCTGAGCCACTGCTTTTTCCGAAGATAAAATTATGAGGCCAACAACAGCAAAGCGATTGACGTTCTTGTAGGACTACATTATATGTACCAAAATACTCATATCACTCAAGAAATTAGTGCAGTTATTACATATTTCTTAGTAACCCTTTAAAAAGCTACTTAGAAAATCAATTTTTGTTAACGTCTAAAATTATCATTTTTATAAACATCATTCTGCCATTTAATAAAAAAATTCTGAAAATCACATTTAAAATAAAGATGTCAAAAAAGAAGAAATTTTGTTTAAGCAGTGTCGTATTTTGCACATTGCCTCTAAGTGGGTGGGGTTCGATGCCTTCGCATGTTTTATTCTCGAAAAATACTTCAAAATTCGATGATCGAATTTGCTTGTTTCTTTCAATATATGGAAGAAATTACTTTTTCAGACATTTTCAAAAACTGCATTAGTCAGATGTTATATTGATTTTTATTGGTGCAGATCAAGAGATTTAATTATATTTCTGGTGTAATTCAGGTACGAGCAGAAAACATACAGCTGAAGATTGTTTATTGGATTGTTTCCAAATGAAGAATTTTAAGAATTTTGCCTTTAAACGAGGTGGGAACATTGTATTGCCTGGCAATACCTTCCTCACTTGCTTTATTTCTCTTTTACAGTATTGGAGAAAACATCAAATTACTTCTTGATAGACCAGATGGATCCTACTGTTTTAGGCTACATAAAGATAGAGTTTTCTATGTGAAGTAAGTACTCCTCCAGACAACATAAAGACAGTTTTTGTTGGCAGTGAAGCGTGACCACAGATTTACCATACCACA
The DNA here is from genome assembly GCF_021730395.1 of Mercenaria mercenaria. Lineage (NCBI taxonomy): Eukaryota > Metazoa > Mollusca > Bivalvia > Venerida > Veneridae > Mercenaria > Mercenaria mercenaria. The sequence goes on from NC_069374.1 coordinate 40,162,164, forward strand.
AATATACGGTCAGAACGCTTGTCCGAAACCGAAGAACAAGTAGTTCCATGTCTTCCATACATTTTACGTAATTTAAGTCTATTTAACTTTCAGAAAGCTTCTGAGATTCAACTTTATCAAAAAATGCATTGCTTAAAGGCCTAGATTTTGGCAGTGGGCCAAGGGATTTCTGTCTTCACCAGCACAGTTGGGGGCTAATGACCATCACAGTATGGTTCCAATAAACAAGGGTCAATGTTTATTGGAGAGTCAGTCTACCTTACAAGTGTATCAATTAGTGAGAAGGGGAAACAATGTAATTTATTTTAAAATGATATATAACTGATAACTTTTAAAGTTATACTAGATTTTTTTTGGCATTTCTATGTAAAGAAAAATATTTATTGATCAAACACAATAATAAGATAATCAGAAACTTATTTTCACAATAATGAAATAATGATAAACTTACTTAAAGAAATATGCAAGTTTTTATTTTTTCAAAGTCTGTCTGGAGAATTATGATATTTCAGAAAAATGTGACTTTCACTCATCTAAAGCTTGCAGAATACTGTAAATAACATTTGTCTAAAAATTGAAAACAGTATGTGCGTTTCAAAGTTACAAAGCAAAGCATGTAAAAAGTCACTTTTGGCAACATACTGAAAATGAAAATTCGGTATAGATGGAACACAATAATTTTAAGTTCAAATAATGTTGATTACATGAATACAAGAAACCCAGTTTCCAATTAGAAAAACATTGTTTGTCAGCACAAAGAACTCATGAAGTTTTCACTATACTTGTGTTTTATTATCATTATTATTTTCAGTATTATTACTGTATCTTTAATCATCCTTTATGTAATATAATAATAATAACAATAATAATAACAATAATAATAATAATTATGATTATTTTTATTATTATTATTATCATTATTATAACATCAAAGTAATAGTTATTATCATCTATATAATATCAAAATAATAATTAATATTATTATCATTCCACATTCACTGAAGAAAAATTAATTTCTTTCAACTCCACTGCACACATCTTCATGGTCTAGTTGGGGTCCCTGCTGTGCTAATTGCCCTCTAATCAGTTACGGTTACATAATCGCTGATAAGCAGCAGATAAGATGGGAGTTGTATATTGGATTTGGGGGGGGACACTTATATAGTAGTGAATCTAGGCCTTTAAGTACATATTTGTCGTAATCTATACTTTATAACAAAAACAATGTTTATGAAAATGAGCATGCTTGCTTTGTTCACATGACCAAAACAATTCTTCATCACGTGACCAAAATAAACTATAAATAACCTGTAAAAATCACTTCAGCACCATCCGCGTAGATCTATAAACGGTATTAAACCCAAGTTACCTCTTTTGTCATGTTTGTAAACGTTTTAAATTGAAACTCAGTTCCTGCTAGAAAAGTTAATCGAAATTTTATTATTATAACAACACCAAAGAGCTTGTTTTGGTCACATGATCAGAAAACATCTAACTACAATGGCGTGCGTTCTATTTCGGATAAAATTGCACCCGTGTATCCGTCGAACTTTGTAGCATAGAAATGGGTTTATGGAAAGAAATATTGCATGAAATCAATAGAAGAGGCGTTATCTTATTTATTATCCCCCGATGAAAGTCGGAGGGATATAGTTTTGGCGTTGTTTGTCCGTCCGTCCTTCCGTCCGTCTTTCCGTCCGTCCGGAGCCATATATCTAGGAAATGGTTGGGAATAATTATATAAAACTTCATATACATGTTCACCACTATGAGTTCTTGTGGCCCGTCAAGTTTCAGTCAGATTGCCCTAGTAACACCAGAGTTATGGCCCTTAGAAGTTTCTACTGTTAACTATATAGGGTACTATAAATATGGCAATTTCTGCATCATAACTTTTGATATATTTGACCTAGAACTATGAAACTTAAACAGAATTTAGTTCACCATAATGTGGTTGTGTACACACAATTTCGTTCGCATTTATTTGTAAATTAAGAGTTATTGCCCTTTAATTTTATAAAAATCCACATATTTGTACGTAACAAACTTACCATTTGGTAGAATTTCATTAAATTTCTTTCATTCTTTTCCATGAACATTTATTGTAAACATGTGAAGTTGTGTACCCACACCTGGTCACCCCCTTACCTTGATCACACCCCTCCCCCCCCAAAAAAACCCCAAAACAATCATTCCTTATTTTAGATTTTTTTCAAACAAACTTCATATACATGTTCACCACTATGAGGTTATGGGGCCCATCAAGTTTCAGTCAGATTGCCCTAGTAACACCAGAGTTATGGCCCTTAGATGTTTCTAGTGTTAACACTATATAGGGTACTATAGATCTATAGATATGGCAATTTCTGCAACATAACTTTTGATATATTTGACCTTGAAATATGAAACTTAAACAGAATTTTGAGCACTATAATGTGGTTGTGCACACAATTTCGTAGGGATTTCTTTTGTAACTTTAGAGTTATTGCCCTTTAATTGTCTAAAAATCCACATATTTGTACATAACAAACTTACCATTTGGCAGAATTTCATTAAATTTCTTTCATTCTTTTCTATGAACATTAATTATAAACATTTGAAGTTGCGCACCCACACCTGATAACCCACTTGCCTTGGTCACACCCCCCCCCCCCACCCCCCAAAAAACATATTTTGTTTTATTCCTTATTTTAGATTTTTTTCAAACCTTCCATGAATATTTATCAACATGATGCAAGTTGTACCATTCCCCCACCTCCACCCACCACTGATCATGCATCCTCTGCCCCCCACCCACCACCCCTCCCCCACTTCACCCATTTTTTTATTTTTTTTATTTTCATTTTTAATTTTCCATCAATATTTATAATCAGCATATGAAATTTTGTTTCCTCACCCGTTCCCCCGCACCCCCACCCCCTTAAAAAATAAAGTTATACATATATCTATATATATATATATATATATATACATATTTCCATTCCTTTTTTTTTTTTTTAAATGTTCAAACCTTCAACATGTTAAGTTGTGACTGCACAAACCTTGCCCTCAGCCATGTTCAAGATATCTTACTTGATTGTGTTCTCTTAAGGACATCTGTTCTTTTAAGTTCAAATGTACATGTTAAACAGCAACATCTGGTGCCAAACCACTCAAAGACAATATTTCGTTCCAGTTAAACTTCAAGCGCACATTTCAATAATTGCATTTAATTTTAAAAGCTAAGCTTATTACAGTAAGCATATCCCATTCAAAATAAATTCTTTAGTCAGGATCAAAGTATCATACATTTATTATGTACTCTTTAATTAAACATTTGCTTTCTGTTAAACTGATTTTGACTAATGAAATTATTTGCTTCTTATTAACATCCTTAACTTTTTGCCGGACATATTTTTTTGCCATTCCTCACCACAAACCCTTTCGGCTGGGGATACCAATTCATCAAATTTGCTTGTTTCTCATAGAGAACGATACGATCCTTCCATAATATTTACGTAAATAATTTTTATTTGCACGACTTAGGAAAATAATTGCAGCCTTAACGGAGGGGGCGAAAAGTTCGTACCTGTTTCCCGAAAATACAAACATATTCACTTTAATTTAATTTAATATTACATTCCAGCTGGTGTTTGCGATTGACATATCATTAAAGGGTATAATTAATTCGAAAGAAAAATTATTTTTAACAAGTTCGCCTTTTAATCGCCGGTAGATTTGTGGTGTTTTTGTCCCCAAATATTCACGTACTGTCGTACGATTTCTTCTCAGATAATTCTACAATACGTCACCTCAACGCAACAAAGTCGTATCTTACTATAAATTTATAATAAGATACGACTTTGTTGCGTTTAGGTGACGAATTATAGCGGGATTCGGAAGACTGCAATGAAAGCATTTGAGACAATTCAAACTAAGTTAGAAAAATGGCAGTTTTCAATATTTGCATTCTTAACGATAAAATTTGTAAAAATATCCTTCGGAAGCATAGAATGTAACCAAGAAGAATAATAGCAGACTCGGTTTGAGAGGTAATGAAATGTGCAACACCTTTTACACTCCTTAGCACCGGCTTAAGCGGAACTCTACATATGTTGAATGGACTCCATGATCCCAAAGGACCAGAAAATATAACAACACTAAAGCATGCATGTTGTCATGATTATGAGGCATATAAATTAATATACAGCTGAAAAATGACTGAATGCTACCCGAAGATCATGATGTGTGCTGATATTGGAGACAGTAGTAGTTGTTTTGTTTGTTTTAAAATTGAATGAAACATTTTATTTCATTGTAAATATTCTTTTATGGTTGCTTTATGTTTAAGAACTATTCTGAAGTGTCTTTTATCTATGTAATTTATGTATAATATATTCGTAGCCTGCTTTTACCACTTGAGATGAGATCTCATTTGAAAAAAAAAAATTAAAAAATCGCCTGTCAGTGTCACAGGGGCTTGAACATGGAAATCCGTTTCTGATCAGTAACTTGAGAACCACTTAACCCAGAATGTTGAAACTTCATAGGATGATTGGACATGTAGAGTAGATGACCCCTATTGATTTTTGAATCACTTGATCAAAAGTTATGGTCACAGGAACCAGAACTTTGAAAACAGTTTCCAACCAACCACTTTAGAATCGTTTGACCCAGAACCTTCAATCATGATGATAGGAATTACAAAGTCGATGACCCTTTATGTTTCTGGGGTCACTTAAGGGAAAGGTCACAGAGGCATGAAGATGGAAAAACTCTTTCTGGACCAATAACTTGAGAATCACTTGACCCAGAATATTGAAACTTAATAGGATGATTGGACATGCAAAGTAGATGACCCCTGTTGATTTTGGGCACACTCGATCAAAGATCAAGGTCACAGGGGCCTGAACATGTAAAACAGTTTACTTGAGAACCACGACAGGTTCGATCCCCGGCCGCGTCATACCAAAGACGTAAAAAATGGTACTAGTAGCTTCCTCGCTTGGCGCTCAGCATTAAGAGGATAGTGCAAGGACTGGTCAGCCCAGTGTCAGTATAATGTGACTGGGTGGGGTATCATGCCACGTGTCTACGGCGTGATATTCCAGTGAGGCAGCACTATAAAGTTGGGCATTGTGCTCACTGCTACAAGTAGACACCGTCGTTTATATGACTGAAAAATTGTTGCAAAAGACGTTAAACCCGAACACACACACACACACAGAATATTGTAACTTCGTAGGGTGATTGGACATGCCAAGTAGATGATCTCTATTGCAGCCAATCATTAGTGTCTCTTTGTCTTTCGCTCCTATCCTCTATTGATTTCTTGCCTATTATGGCTATGCATTGGGGGACTAGGGATACAGGAGGGGTATATTGTGAATATTGATGATGGATGTTGGTTTGTCTGTAGACAAATCAGTTTCCGGATGATAACTGGAGAACGCTTGGCCCTAGGATCGTGAGATCAGGAGATTTGTCATGACCAGCAGATGACCCCTATTGATTTTGAGTTCAGTAGGTTAAAGGTCAATATCACATTGACAATAGAACTGTTTTGCCAGAAAACTAGATTATGCTTTGGGCTAAGATTACATTTGATACGGAGGTCATTTAAGACTGGTGAATGACCCATAATTATTGATTTAAGGTCAATATGTTAAATGTCCAGTGGGCAGTGACCAAATAATTTCTGTTCCTTGTCAGTTACTTCATGCAAGTGTTCTACAAGCTATTGTTATAATTAGAATCTCCAAACATCACATAATTATCAATTAGTCCATGACCTTTGCTCACATTTACTGTTATTCCCCTTGTTGCAGTAAAAGCAGTGTGTTTCACATTGATTTGTAAAAAATGCTTATAATTCAAAAAAGATTTTGAGCAAAATTAACCAAACCTCACAAAATTTTCAATAAGCACATGAGCTTTGCTCATATATTATTTTATCCCCTTTGACAGAGTTTTACCCCTTGATTTGGTAAAAGAAAGGTTGAAAATGCTTATTAATCAAAAGTTGTTTAACTAGAATCACTAAACTTAAGCTAACTGTTCATGCCCATAACAAGAAGCTGTCAACCGCTGCCCACATCAGTTCTCTCAGTGCTTTGATTCCTTGTGAAGTAAATATTGTATCCAGGGTTCGCACAGGTCTTAAAAAGTCCTTGACTTGAAAACTTTTTGAAAATGACATAAACCATAAAAAAAACCTAGAAAAGTACTTGAATAAAAAAAAAAAATGCTTGAATTTCACCTCAAAGTCCTTGAAAACATTCTGTCTACTACATTGCTTTGCAGAAAAGAGAAAAAGGTAAATTTTTGAAAACGCTGGATTGGGTCACAAATTGATTTCCTCATATGCTTTAATAGTTGTCTGTGGCCGCATTTTATCGAGATTTACAGTGTGCTATCTCTACTACATCACTGTGTATTTCCATTTCCGTATTTAACTGAAACACTGATTGTGATGGTAAAGGTTATTATGTCTCTCCCCGTACTGGGGGAGACATATTGTTTTTGCCTTGACCTTTGATCTACTGACCTCAAAGTCGAACCTGACCTTTATTTTCTGATGTTACACCTGTGTACCAAAAATTATTTAAATCAGCCACGCCTTTCATTAGTTATTATCAGGAAACCATGAAAACCAACGGACCGACCGACCAACAAGCTCACGCCTATATACCGGCCCCCCACCCCAACTTCATTTTGTGGGGGTATAAAGACAAATGTTCTGACAAAGTTTCAAGAAAATCAAATAACAAGAGAGCCATGATGGCCCTGTACTGTTCATCTGACTCAAATAGGTACATGATTTCTTTGTACAGGATCTCTACATAATGCTACATACATGGTACCTAAGCTCTAGGCCTTAAAGTGTTAGAAAAAGAGATTTTTTGAAGTTTTTCCTTTATAAGTCTATACAAAACAAGGAGCTGCGTTCAATAAACGCTTGATGCCCCCAGTGGCATCCTTGTCCATAGATTTTGCACCTAAGTCCAAAACGAGGTCAAGGTCAAACTGAGGTCAGGTGATGTTTGAAGATGAGGAATGGTCACAGTTTACATCTGTATTAGTATCAATTCATTCTTGTAAGGGGTATTGATGCTAGACGAAACGGTCCCATTTCGTTAACCAAGAGATGGCACATAATTCCATGCAGAACTCATTTTCTTAAAATAAACCAGAAGGCCTAGAGCTTAGATATTTCACATGTAGCATTGCCTATCGGACCTCTACAAAATTTGTTCAAATCATGACCGCCGGGTTCAAATTGACCCCGCCCCATGGGGTTACTTGATTGTACATAGAAAAATCTTCAAAATTTAAAAAAAAAAAAAACCCAGAAGGCCTAGAGCTTAGATATTTCACATGTAGCACTGCCTAGTGGACTTCTACAAAATTTGTTCAAATCATGACCCTGCCCCAGGGGTTACTTGATTGTACATAGAAAAATCTTCAACATTTTCTTAAAATCAACCAGAAGGCCTAGATCTTAGATATTTGACCTGTAGCATTGCCTAGTAGACTTCTTCAAAATTTGTTCAAATCATGACCCGGGTCAAATTGACTCCGACCCATGGGTTCTTGATTGTACAAGAAAAATCTTCAAAATTTTCTAAAAATAACCAGAAGGCCTAAAGCTTAGATATTTGACATGTAGCATTGCCTAGTGGACCTCTACAAAATTTGTTCAATCTTGACACCCCCCCCCCACGGGGTCAAATTGACCCAGTCCCAGGGGTTACTTGATTGTACATAGGGAAATCTTCATAAATTTGCTAAAAATAAACCAGAAGGCCTAGAACTTAGATATTTGATATGTAACATTGCCTTGTAGACTTCTACAAACATTGTTCAAATCATGACCCCCGGGGTAAAATTGGCCCCGCCCCAGGGGTCACTTGATTTTACATAGGAAAATCTTCAAATTTTTTAAAAAATAAACCAGAAGGCCTAGAGCTTAGATATTTGACATGTAGCATTGCCTAGTGGACCTCTACAAAATTTGTTCAAATCTGGACCCCCAGGGTCAATTGACCTGCCCAGGGGTACTTGATTGTACATAGGAAATCTTACATTTGCTAAAATAAACCAGAAGGCCTAGATATTTGATATGTAACATTGCCTTGTAGACCTTCTACAAATTTTTTTTCAAATCATGATCCCCGGGTAAATTGCCCCCCCCCAGGGGTTCACTTGATTTTACATCGAAAATCTTCAAAAATTTCTTCAACATAAATAACCAGAAGGCCCAAGGCTTAGATATTTCACACGTAGCATTGCCTAGTCGACCTCTACAAAATTTGTTCAAATCATGACCCCGGGGTCAAATTGACCCCGCCCCATGGGGTTACTTGATTGTACATAGAAAAGTCTTCAAAATTTTCTAAAAATAAACCAGAAGGCCTAGAGCTTAGATATTTGACATGTAGCATTGCCTAGTGGACCTCTACAAAATTTGTTCAAATCTTGACTCTCCCAGGGGTCAAATTGACCCAGTCCCAGGGGTTACTTGATTGTACATAGGGAAATCTTCATAAATTTGCTAAAAATAAACCAGAAGGCCTAGAACTTAGATATTTGATATGTAACATTGCCTTGTAGACTTCTACAAACATTGTTCAAATCATGACCCCCGGGGTAAAATTGGCCCCGCCCCAGGGGTCACTTGATTTTACATAGGAAAATCTTCAAATTTTTTAAAAAATAAACCAGAAGGCCTAGAGCTTAGATATTTGACATGTAGCATTGCCTAGTGGACCTCTACAAAATTTGTTCAAATCTGGACCCCCCAGGGTCAAATTGACCCTGCCCCAGGGGTTACTTGATTGTACATAGGGAAATCTTACATTTACTAAAAATAAACCAGAAGGCCTAGATATTTGATATGTAACATTGCCTTGTAGACTTCTACAAATTTTTTTTTCAAATCATGATCCCCGGGGTAAAATTGGCCCCGCCCCAGGGGTCACTTGATTTTACATCGGAAAATCTTCAAAAATTTTCTCAAAATAAACCAGAAGGCCCAGAGCTTAGATATTTCACACGTAGCATTGCCTAGTCGACCTCTACAAAATTTGTTCAAATCATGACCCCGGGGTCAAATTGACCCCGCCCCATGGGGTTACTTGATTGTACATAGAAAAGTCTTCAAAATTTTCTAAAAATAAACCAGAAGGCCTAGAGCTTAGATATTTGACATGTAGCATTGCCTAGTGGACCTCTACAAAATTTGTTCAAATCTTGACTCTCCCAGGGTCAAATTGACCCAGGCCCAGGGGTTACTTGATTGTACATAGGGAAATCTTCATAAATTTGCTAAAAATAAACCAGAAGGCCTAGATCTTAGATATTTGATATGTTACATTGTCTAGTAGACTTCTACAAACTTTGTTCAAATCATGACCCCCGGGGTAAAATTGGCCCCACCCCAGGGGTTACTTGATTGTACATCGGAAAATCTTACAAAAAATTTCTAAAAATCATCAGTTTGACATTTGAAACATGTAGCTCATATTACTCAGGTGAGCGATCCAGGGTCATCATGACCCTTGTTGTGAAATGTAGGTCCAGTTTGAGACTGGATCGTCTGATTTCAAAAACTAGGCCACAAGATCAAAACATAGAAAAGATTTGATATTTCTTCAGTGGTTGTATTTTAAGGCCATCATGACCCTCTTAGTCTGATATTGTCAGGAATGTTTTTTGCATGACTCTATCAAAATTGTTACCTGTTTGAGCTGTAAAACCATGATGAGTGTTATAAGGCTATCTTGACTATGTTTTTTTTCAGTGAGGAGTTGATGAAGAGAGCTGGAAACATAGGAAGACCAAACCTCATCAGTTTTGGTACATGCTTTGGCAAATTCACAAAATCTGGCAAATTCAGGCTACATGTTACAGCCCTGGATTATTTGGCACCATATGCTAAGGTAAGAATTTTGAAATGTTGAACATGATCAGTTATGCCCCTTACCCACCCTTTAAAGAAGCAGGGGTATATTGCTTTGGACCTGTTGGTCTATTGGTAGGTAGGGCCAAAATTAAAATATGTTTGTTTGCTGTCTCCCTACTTACCCGCTTAAAATGCTGCGCCTCAAAAGTTTTTATTGGTCAAAAATGCTGGTCAATTTTTTTTTAAGTTGCGATATGACAAGTGCTGCATATATTTCAAGTAAGCAAAATAATAAGTAAGAAAGTTGAAATTGTATTATTTAATTTCATCCTTTTATACAACAGATACAGGTTTGTCTTATTTTTACAGAAGAAAATATTCTGTAAGAAACTATCGTAATATTCTATCTAGTGGTAAAAGTATAATTCCCCTCCCCCACAAGAAAAAAAAAGAAATGCCTACCTACCTACCCAACTTTAAAAAGTAGGGTCGGGAGACAGCAAACAAAGACTTTTTTAAATGTGGCCTAGAGTGAATGGTTTCTGCTCAATAACTTGAGAACCACTTGACCCAGAACCTTCAAACTTAGTAGCATGGTTGGGCTTATCAAGTAATGACCCCTCATGTTTTGGGGGGTCCAAAGGTCAAGGTCAAAGGGGCCTGAACCCTGAGAATGGTTTCTGCTCAATAACTTGAAAACCACTTGACATAGAACCTTCAAACTTGATAGGAAAACTGAGCTTATCAAGTAGATGTCCACAAAAGTTTTTGAGTTCAACAGGTCAAAGGTCAAGGTCACTGCGGCTTGAACCTTGAAAATAGTTTCCGCCCAAAGACTTGAGAACTACTTGACCCAGAACATTAAAACTTTAGCATGATTGGGCTTACAAAGCAGATGATCCCTTTAGTTTTTTTGGTCAGTAAGTCTAAAGGTCAAGATCACAGAGGCTAGAACTTTGAAAATTTTTACCACCTGATAACTTGAGAACCGCACTACCCAGAACCTTCAAACCAGGTAGCATGATTGTGCTTATGAAGTAGATGACCACTTTTTTGTTTGGGGTCAGAAGGCCAAAGGTAAAGGTCACAGGGGCCTGAACCTTGAAAACAACTTCGTCCAATAACTTGAGAACCACTTGACTCCGAACCTTCAAACTTTACAGTATGACTTGGTTTATGGAGATGATGACCCTTATAGTTTTTGGGGTCAGTAAGTCAAAGGTCGGGGTCACAGGGGCCTGAACCTTCATGACAGTTTCTGCTCAGTAATTTGAGAACTACTTGACCTAGAACCTTAAAACTTGGAAGCATGATTGGGCTGATGATATAGATGACCCGTTTTGTTTTGGGGGTCAGTAGGTCAAATGTCAAGGTTCCAGGGACCTGAACATTGAAAATGGTTTCCCCTAAATAACATGAGAACCACTTGACCCAGAACCTTGAAACTTGATAGCATGACTGGGCTTTCAAAGGTCAAAGTAACGGGCCTGAACCTTGAAAACAGTTTCCATTCAATAACTTAAGGTACCTTCCAACTTGATGGCATGATTAAGCTTATGAAGTTGATGACCCCTATTGTTTTGTTTGAGGTCAAAGGTCAAGGTCATAGTGGTCACGGGACTGAAAGTGGAACAAGCCATCATGGGAAGCATACTTGTTTTACAAACAACTCTTGTTCTTACAATATCTGAGGTATTTAAAATGTTTGACATGTCTTATTCAGAAAATATCTGATGTACTTCAAACATTTCACATGTTTTACTCTGAAAGTATCTAAGTTATTAGTCCCCTACTGGTTGAAAACCAGTTACAGGGACTATAGGATTGCCCTTTTCCATCCATTTGTCTGTCATTTCATCTGTCTGTCCGCAATTTCGTGTCCAGTCAATGTCTGTATCATTCATGAAGGGATTTCAATATTACTTGGCACATATGTTCCCCATGATGAGACAAGGTGTCGTGCGCAAAACCCAGACCCCTTGCTCAAAGGTCAAGGTCACAATGGGAAGTCAAAGTTCAACAGGGCTTTTCCTGTACAGTCCATAACTCTGCCATCCATGAAGGGATTTTAATATTACTTGGCACAAATGTACCTCATGATAAGTCGATGTTTCGTGCACAACTTTCAGATCCCTAGCTCAAAGGTCAAGGTCACACTTAGCTGTCAAATGTTAACCTTACTTGAACAGGGTCTATTTTGTGTCCGGTCCATAATTCTAGTCATTCATCAAGAGATTTTGATATTACTTGGCACATATGTTCCCCATGAGACGACGTGTCATGCGCAAAACCAAGACCCCAAGGTCAAAGGTCAAGGTCACAATTGGAGGTTTTAGGTCAACAGGGTTTTTTTCCTTTCTGGTCCAGAACTTTGTCATCAATCAAGGGATTACAAAATCATTCATAATTTGGCGTAAATGTTCCCCGTGATGAGACGATATGTCATACACAACACCCAGAACCCTAGCTTAAAGGTCAACACACTAGGAGGTCAAAGGTCAGTAGGATTTTTTAGCTCGACTATACGAAGTATTGAGAGCTGTCCTACTCGACCCGGTGTCGGCGTCGGCTTCCTTCCGCGTCCGCACTTTGTTTAAAGTTTTGATGCACTTTCACTTTACCTCTGTAATTACTTGATGGCTTTGTTTCAAACTTAAAACAATTATTCCTCATCATCACCCACATCATATGGCACAAGGGCCATAACTTTCACACCAGTATTTCATGAATTATCCCCCCTTTTTACTTAGAATTTCAGGTTAAAGTTCTGATGCACTTTCACTTTATCTCATTTATTACTAAATGGATTTGATTCAAACTTAAACTAGTTGTTCAGCCTTATCACCCACATCATATGACACAAGATCCATAACTCTGGAACCAATTTTTCATGAATTATGCCCCCCTTTTACTTTGAATTTCAGGTTAAAGTTTCATGCACTTTCACTCATATCTCAGTTATTACTAAATGGATTTGATTCAAACTTAAACTAGTTGTTCCACATCATCACTCACATCATATGACACAAAGGCCATAACTCTTGCAGCAATATTTCATGAATTGTCCCCCCTTTTTACTTAGAATTTCAGGTTAAAGTTTTGATGCACTTTCACTCTATCTCAGTTATTACTAAATGGATTTGATTCAAACTTAAAATAGTTATTCAACATCATCACTCACATCATATGACACAAGGGCCATAACTCTTGCACCAATATTTCATGAATTGTCCCCCCTTTTTACTTAGAATTTCAGGTTTAAGTTTTGATGCACTTTCACTCTATCTCAGTTATTACAAAATGGATTTGATTCAAACTTAATATAGGTGTTCCACCTTATCACCCACATCATATGACATAAGGTCGATAACTCTGGTACCAATATTTCATGAATTATGCCCCCCCCCCCTTTTACTTAGACTTTCAGGTTTATTTTGATGCATTTTCACTATATCTCAGTTATTACTAAATGGATTTGATTCAAACTTGAAGTTGTTATTCCACATCATCACCCATATCATATGATACAAGGTGCAAAAATTACTTTTGCACCAATTTTTCATGAATTATCCACCTTTTTGCTTAGAGTTATACTTATTTAATGTTCTTTATCTCTCTTATTACTTAATACTTTTGACACAGACTTAAGCTATTGTCCAATATCTTCATTCTTATTGGAGTCATTAAACACTCTAGTGACAGCTCCAGCTTCCTCAGATGTGCCCAGTTTCACTATCCAGCATCGAAATAGTCGAGCGCGCTGTCTCCTGAGATGGCTCTTGTTTCCTGCCCGGTCTATAACTTTGTAATGCAATACAGGATTTAAATATCAATTGGCACAAATATTCCCCTGGATGAGACAACGTGTCATGTGCAAAACCCGGACCTATAGCTGAAAGGTCAAGGTCACACTTGAAAGTCAAAAGCCAGGAGGGCTTTTTTTCCCCCGTCCAGCTTTAACTCAACAATCCTTAAAGGGATATTAATATTACTTGGCACAAATGTTCACCACCATGAGACGGGGTGTCATGCACAAGAACCAGGTTCCTAGGTTTTTTTGTTATAACATATTATATATATAGTACAATATTGTTTATACATCATTGACAGATATCAATTCATTACGTTGTACTGCAGTAGAGAAAATTAGGTGGCTTTGAATTGCATGGCAATACTTCATTCACTTGTTTGATATGAATGACACATTCAGACAATATCTATAGTGTCTAGTTTAGCTCAGTAGGGAGAGCATTGGTCTACGGATCATGGGGTCACGAGTTCGATCCCCGGGCGTGGCGTATGTTCTCAGTGACAATTTGATAAAGACATTGTGTCAGAAATCATTCGTCCTCCACCTCTGATAATTCATGTGGGGAAGTTGGCAGTTACTTGCGGAGAACAGGTTTGTACTGGTACAGAATCCAGGAACACTGGTTAGGTTAACTGCTGGCCGTTACATGACTGAAATACTGTTGAAAAAGGCATTAAACCCAAAACAAACAAACAACTCTGTAGTGTCTAAAACATTTGACACATTTTATGGTGACAATATGCAACGTTTTTGAATTACTCTACAGTTTATAGATTGAGTTGATCCTTTCTGAAATGTGTAATGCATGAAACTTACTCTGACACTGATAGCTGTAAAACTACACTTTATTTTGATTGAGGAAAGTACATTCGATTGAAATGAATAATTTGTAACATGAACATTAAATGTTGAACAAAATTTCAGTATAAAATATGGTTGAAAGCAAGTGCTGAGCAACAGTTTCTATATGGTCATCATGTGATGAAATCAGGTCTTGGCAGAATAACAGAGAATACACCACAATACCAGGGTGTTGTTGTCTACAACATGAGTGATGTTCCATTGGTATGCTATAAATACTCTATACAATCATTTGTGAGTTTCTTGTAAAATTTTATCATGCCATTACTATAACAACTGCCTGATAAAGCCTGTCTGAGAAAAGCAGCCTTCCTGAGAACACTTCACACTGTTTAAAGCTATGATAAAGTCCAAGGACATTAGATTGTAAGAGCCCTGCTTAATTTAATGAATCGGTTATCGTATATTAAGTAATTTGCACTCCTGTTTAACTAAAAATTATAAGTTGTTAATAATGGCATGATAAATAGAAGAACAGGTTACTGTCTTTTGAGAAGGGGGTTTCTTGCCTCCCTCCTTCCAGGACCATATCTAGCCTCGTCTGAGAAACCCTTTCTCAAAAGACAGTAACCTGTTATTCTTTATATCTCCCAGATTGAACTTTAAAAGTTGCCCGAGTAGTATTTCAAAGGATACAGTGAGTATTATTGTTTACCATTACAAAGGCATTTCTTTGGGGTATGACACACATTTAGTGATAGCTTTCAGTAGACAATGATTTTTGTTCAGCAGTAATTTTGTTTAGTATAAATTTTCATGCCCCCCTTTGAAGAAGGAGGGGTATATTGTTTTGCAGATGTCTGTCGTTCGATCCGTAGGTATGTAGACAAATCGGTTTATGGATGATAACTCAAGAATGCTTGAGCCTAGAATCATGAAAGTTAATAGGGAGGTTGGTCATGACCAGCAGATGACCCGTATTGATTTTGAGGTCAGTAGGTCAAAGGTCAAGGTCACAGTGACCCAGAACAGTTAAATGGTTTCCTGATGATAACTCAAGAATGCTTGGGCTTAGGATCATTAAAGTTTATAGGGAGGTTGAACATGACCAGCAGATGACCCCTATTGATTTTGAAGTCAGTAGGTCAAAGGTGAAGGTCTCAGTGCAGGGCACTCGTTTGGCCATTTTTGGGGCTGAATATGGGTACCATTCCCCCTCCTAAAATAATATATTTTTTTCCCCTTTCTCAGAAGAAAATTCCCCTGATGATAGGTTGTTTGACACAAATAGATATTAACTCTTTCTTTTTAGCTCGACCTTTCAAAGAAAATGTAGAGCTATTGCACTCGCCCCGGCGTCGGCGTCAGCGTCTGCGTTGGTTAAAGTTTTTGATAATGTCAATATCTCTGTTACTATCAAAGCGATTGACTTGAAACTTAAAATAGATATTTACTATCAAAGTCTACACCAGGACAAACAATCCCCATAACTCTGGTTTGAATTTTGACAGAATTATGCTCCTTTTTAACTTAGAATTTTTGGTTAAAGTTTTTGATAGTCAAATATCTCTGTTACTATCAAAGCTTTTGACTTGAAACTTAAAATACTTATTTACCATCAAAGTTTACACCAGGAGAAACAATCCCCATAACTCTGATTTGAATTTTGACAGAATTATGCCCCTTTTTAACTTAGATTTTTTTGTTAAAATTGTTGATAAAGTCAAATATCTCGGTTACTATTAAAGCTTTTGACTTGAAACTGAAAATAGTTATTTACTATCAAAGTCTACACCAGGAGACACAATTCCCATAACTCTGGTTTGAATTTTGACAGAATTATGCCCCTTTTTAACTTAGAATTATTTAAAAAAAAAAATGATAAAGTCAAATATCTCTGTTACTATTAAAGTTTTTGACTTGAAACTCAAAATAGTTATTTTCTATCAAAGTCTACACCAGGAGACACAGTTCCCATAACTCTGATTTGAATTTTGACAGAATTATGTCCCTTTTTAACTTGGAATTTATTTTACTGGCAAAGCTCTAATTCAGAGTCAAGCACTGAGAAAAGTCGAGCGCGCTGTCTTACAGACAGCTCTTGTAATATTATATAGTGCCTCTAAGGAAGATTACTGTTGCAATATAGTCACATCAGTTAGAAATGATTGAAAACAGTATTAATAAGTGTGAAAAGTAGTTACATATACATGGCTTAAACTTCCTCTTTTCGTCTTAAGATGTCGAAAAATTCCCCTTCCTGAGGGTATGGGTACCTGTCCCCAAAAGTTGTCTAGTGCCCTGCAGTGACCCAAAACAAACGGTTTCCGGATGATAACTCGAGAATGCTTCGGTCTAGGCTCATAAAAGTTGATAGGGAGGTATAACATGACCAGCAGATGACCACTATTGATTTTGAGTAGGTCAAAGGTCAAGGTCACAGTAACCCAGAACAGTTATACTGTTTCCGGATGATAAGTTGAGAATGCTTTGGCCTAGGATCACGAAACTTAATAGAGAGGTTGATCTTTAGCAGTAGATGGCCCCTATTGATTTTTAGGTCAGTAGGTCACAGGTCAAGGTCACATTGACCCAGAACAGTAGAACTTTTTATGCCAAATAACTAGAGAATGCTTTGATTTAAGATCGCATTTGATATGAAGGTCACTTATGACTGGTAAATGACCCATAATTATTGATTTGAGGTCAGTACATCAAATATCCAGTGCACAGTGACCACTTCTGCAGTTACTGAATGCATCAAAGGGGGCATTTCATGTTCTACAAGCTCTTGTTGCATTTCTGGCTAAGGTGCCCTGATTCTCCCCTTTCAGGGTTTTGGTGTAGCAGCAAAATCAACACAAGAATGCCGGCACACAGATCCTATGACAATAGTTGCTTTTCACCAAGCAGATATTGGAGAATATATTAGAAATGAACAAGAACTGACTTGATAATTTTTCTGGTATTGTGAAAAGATATACATTAGTTATACCCCACAAACAAGCCAGTTTGGGGGCTATATAGGAGTGAGCTTTTGTTCCGTCGGTTTTCATGGTTTCCGGACAATAACTCATGAAAGGCTTGACAGATTTTTAACCAGGTTTTCATAGAAAACCAGTTATTAGAATAGGGTATTTGTCGTCGGACGGGCGGGCGTCAAACTTGGTTTCCGCACAATAACTTTAGTTTGGAACAAGCTATAGACACCAAACTTGGCCTGTAGATAGATGGTAAGGAGACGGAAGTTTGGATTGCATTTGGGTCAAGGTCAAGGTTGCTGTTGCTAAAAATAGAAAAATTGGTTTCCGCACAATAACTTTAGTTTGCATTGATGTATTGAAATTAAACTTGGCCTATAGGTAGCTTATAGAAAAACCAAGGTTGGGATTATATATGGGGTCATTGGGATCAAGTTCAAGGTCAGGATAACTTATTTAATCTTCACACTTAGAAAATTTCACGGTTGTGCAGTGGTCTAGAGTGTTGGGCCAAAAGCTACTTTTTAGTCGTGAAGGGCATCTGAGATCCAAAAAATTTTATGCCCCCGGCATCTACTGATGCTGGAGGCATATAGTGATTGTCCTGTCTGTCTGTTTGTTTGTTCGTTTGTTCGTCCGTCCGTACGAGGTTAACGAAATGGGACCGTTTCGTCTAGCATCAATACCCCTTACTAGAATGACTTGATACTAATGCAGCTGTAACCTGTGACCATTCCTCATCTTCAGACATCACCTGTCCTCAGTTTGACCTTGACCTCATTTTGGACTTAGGTTGCTTTATATGGGCCATCTCTTGGTTAACCAAATGGGACCGTTTCATCTAGCATCAATACCCCTTACTAGAATGACTTGATACTAATGCAGATGTAACCTGTGACCATTCCTCATCTTCAGACATCACCTGAACTCAGTTTGACCTTGACCTTGACCTCATTTTGGACTTAGGTTGCTTTATATGGGCCATCTCTTGGTCAACCAAATGGGACTGTTACGTCTAGCATCAATACCCCTTACTAGAATGACTTGATACTAATGCATATGTAAGCTGTGACCATTCCTCATCTTCAAACCTCACCTGACCTTAGTTTGACCTTGAACTTGACCTCGTTTTGGGCTTGGGTTGCTTTGAATCGACAAGGATGCCACCGGGGGCATCAAGGGTTTATTGAACGCAGCTTCTTGTTTTTTCTATTTAGCTCACCTGTCACATAGTGACAAGGTGAGCTTTTGTGATCACCCTTCGTCCGTCGTCAGTCCGTGCGTCCGTCCGTCCGTCAACAATTTCTTGTCTGCACGATAGTGGTTTTATTTATGATTTTATTTTAACCAAACTTGCACACAACTTGTATCGCCATAAGATCTTGATTCCTTTCTTCAACTGGCCAGATTCCATTATGGGTTCCAGAGTTATGGCCCCTGAAAGGGCCAAAATTAGCTATTTTGACCTTTTCTGCACAATAGCAGCTTTATTTATGATTTGATTTTTACCAAACTTGCACACAACTTGTATCACCATAAGATCTTGATTCCATTCTTGAAATGGCCAGATTCCAATATGGGTTCCAGAGTTATGGCCCCTGAAAGGGCCAGAATTAGCTATTTTGACCTTGTCTGCACAATAGCAGCTTCATTTATGATTTTATTTTAACCAAACTTGCACACAACTTGTATCACCATAAGATCTTGGTTCCTTTCTTGAACTGGCCAGATCCCCTTATGGGTTCCAGAGTAATGGCCCCTGAAAGGGCCAAAATTAGCTATTTTGATCCTTTCTGCACAATAGCAGCTTTATTTTGATTTGATTTTTACCAAACTAGCACACAACTTGTATTACCATAAGATCTTGATTCCTTTATTGAACTGGCCAGCTTCCTCTATTGGTTCCAGAGTTATGGCCCCTGAAAGGGCCAGAATTAGCTATTTTGACCTTGTCTGCACAATAGCAGCTTCATTTATGATTTTATTTTAACCAAACTTGCACACAACTTGTATCACCATAAGATCTTAGTGCCTTTGTTGAACTGGCCAGATTCCATTATGGGTACCAGAGTTATGGCCCCTGAAAGTGCCAGAATTAGCTATTTTGACCTTGTTTGCACATTAGCAGTTTCATTTATGATTTGATTTTAACCAAACTTGCACACAACTTGTATCACCATAAGATCTTGGTTCCTTTCTTGAACTGGCCAGGTTCCATTATGGGTTCCAGAGTTATGGCCCCTGAAAGGGCCAAAAGTAGCTATTTTGACCTTGTCTGCACCAAAGCAGCTTCATTTTTGATTGGATTTTAACCAAACTTGCACACAACTTGTATCACCACAAGATCTTAGTTCCTTTCTTGAACTGGCCAGATTCCATCATTGGTTCCAGAGTTATGGCCCATTAAAGGTCCAAAATTTGCATTTTTGGCTTTTGCAGCCATATAGAGACTTCATTTATGGTTTGATTTGATACAAACTTCCAGAATATCTTCAACAACAATAAATCTAGGATGCCATGACGAATCTGTCAGATCCAATCGTAGGTTCCAGAGTTATTTTAGCCAGAGCTAAAAATAGAAAAACTTCTTCTCATGGACTGCTTGATGAATCTTCATTAAACTTGGTCTGTAGCATTATTATAAAGTCCTGTCACAAGTTTGTTCAAATGGGGCACTTTGCCTCCTTTAGGGGCCGCTAGAGCCAAATAAGAAATACCTTTAAACGACTTTTTCTCATGAACCGCTAGAAGGATCTTCATCAAAGTTGGTTTGTGGCATTATTATAAGGACCTCTCCCAATTTTGTTCAAATGGGGGCACTTTGCCCCTTTTATGGGCCACTAGAACTAGAAAAAGAAATGGTTTTTAGCTCACCTGTCACAAAGTGACAAGGTGAGCTTTTGTGATCGCGCGGTGTCCGTCGTCCGTCCGTGCCTCCGTGCGTGCGTCCGTAAACTTTTGCTTGTGACCACTCTAGAGGTCACATTTTTCATGGGATCTTTATGAAAGTTGGTCAGAATGTTCACCTTAATGATATCTAGGTCAAGTTCGAAACTGGGTCACGTGCCATCAAAAACTAGGTCAGTAGGTCTAAAAATAGAAAAACCTTGTGACCTCTCTAGAGGCCATAATTTTCAATGGATCTTCATGAAAATTGGTCAGAACGTTCACCTTGATGATATCTAGGTCAAGTTTGAAACTGGGTCACGTGCCTTCAAAAACTAGGTCAGTAGGTCTAAAAATAGAAAAACCTTGTGACCTCTCTAGAGGCCATATATTTCACAAGATCTTCATGAAAATTGGTCAGAACGTTCACCTTGATGATATCTAGGTCAAGTTCGAAACTGGGTGACGTGCCATCAAAAACTAGGTCAGTAGGTCTAAAAATAGAAAAACCTTGTGACCTCTCTAGAGGCCATAATTTTCAATGGATCTTCATGAAAATTGGTCAGAATGTTCACCTTGATGATATCTAGGTCAAGTTTGAAAGTGGATCACGTGCCTTCAAAAACTAGGTCAGTAGGTCAAAAAAGTGAAAAACCTTGTGACCTCTCTAGAGGCCATATATTTCACAAGATCTTCATGAAAATTGGTCAGAATGTTCACCTTGATGATATCTAGGTCAAGTTCGAAACTGGGTCACGTGCCATCAAAAACTAGGTCAGGAGGTCAAATAATAGAAAAACCTTGTGACCTCTCTAAAGGCCATATTTTTAATGGGATCTGTATGAAAGTTGGTCTGAATGTTCATCTTGATGATATCTAGGTCAAGTTCGAAACTGGGTCACGTGCGGTCAAAAACTAGGTCAGTAGGTCTAAAAATAGAAAAACCTTGTGACCTCTCTAGAGGCCATATATTTCACAAGATCTTCATGATAATTGGTCAGAATGTTCACCTTGATGATATCTAAGTCAAGTTTGAAAGTGGGTCACGTGCCATCAAAAACTAGGTCAGTAGGTCAAATAATATAAAAACCTTGTGACCTCTCTAGAGGCCATATTTTCCATGGGATCTGTATGAAAGTTGGTCTGAATGTTCATCTTGATGATATCTAGGTCAAGTTCGAAAGTGGGTCACGTGCCTTCTAAAACTAGGTCAGTAGGTCAAATAATAGAAAAACCTTGTGACCTCTCTAAAGGCCATATTTTTCAATGGATCTTCATAAAAGTTGGTCTGAATGTTCATCTTGATGATATCTAGGTCAGGTTCGAAACAGGGTCATGTGCGGTCAAAAACTAGGTCAGTAGGTCTAAAAATAGAAAAACCTTGTGACCTGTCTAGAGGCCATACTTGTGAATGGATCTCCATAAAAATTGGTCAGAATGTTCATCTTGATGATATCTAGGTCAAGTTCGAAAGTGGGTCACATGCCATCAAAAAGTAGGTCAGTAGGTCAAATAATGAAAAAACGTTGTGACCTCTCTAGAGGCCATATTTTTCATGGGATCTGTATGAAAGTTGGTCTGAATGTTTATCTTGATGATATCTAGGTCAAGTTTGAAACTGGGTCAGCTGCGATCAAAAACTAGGTCAGTAGGTCTTGAAATAGAAAAACCTTGTGACCTCTCTAGAGGCCATACCCTTGAATGGATCTTCATGAAAATTGGTCAGAATGTTCACCTTGATGATATCTAGGTCAAATTTGAAACTGGGTCACGTGCCTTAAAAAACTAGGTCAATAGGTCAAATTATAAAAAAACCTTGTGACCTCTCTAGAAACCATATTTTTCAATGGATCTTCATGAAAATTGGTCATAATTTTTATCTTGATAATATCTAGGTCAAGTTCAAAACTGGGTCACATGAGCTCAAAAACTAGGTCACTATGTCAAATAATAGAAAAAACGATGTCATACTCAAAACTGGATCATGTGGGAAGAGGTGAGCGATTCAGGACCATCATGGTCCTCTTGTTTAAATTGGCAATTCCTGGCCCCTTTTAGGGCCTGCTAGAGCTAAAACTAGAAATGCCTTTAAACAACTTCTTCTAATGAATGTCTAGATGGATTTTCATCGGACTTGGTTTGTAGGATCATTAGTCCTCTCTCATATTTGTTCAAATAGGGGCAGTTGGCTCCTTTTAGGGGTTGCTAGGACTAAAAGTAAAAATACATTTTAATGACTACTTATCTTGATCTTCATCACACCTGTTCTGTAGCATCAATATAAGGTTTTCTCATAAATTTGTTCAGTTTGGGGTGTTTGGCCCCTTCAGGGTCAGATGGTCAAGGTCCTCTTCAGGTGAGCGACTTAGAGCTTCTTGTTTGACATAGTTATGGCCTCTTTTAAAATTTGCCAAACTCGTGGTTTCTGGACAGCTTGACAGATTTAAATAATTTTTGGTACACAGAACCTGGTGTAACATCATAAAAAAAAGGTAAAGGTCAATTTTCGCTACAAACCACCAATTTTTTTAAGTAGTTTTGGCCCCTTTCCAACTTAAAATTTGCCAAACTCATGGTTTCCAGACAATAACCCATGAAAGGCTTGACAGATTTAAATAAATTTTGGTACACAGGTATAACATCATAAAATATAGGTCAAGTTCAACTTTGCCTACAAACCACCATTTTTGTCGAGCCCGCTTGCGGAACGCGAAGATATAGTCATCCAAATTGCTGTTCAGTTTATGTGCGTGCATCCGTGCGTGTGTCCGTCCGTCGTGATTTGTTTGTCTGGGCCATTTCTTTGACATGCATGGAGCAATCTTGTTTATATTTGGCATGAATGTAGACCTCAGTGAGACGGAGTGTCATGCGCAAACCCCAGATCCCTATCTCAAAGGTCAAGGTTACACTTAGAGGTCAAAAGTCAAATTCAATAATGACTTTGTCCGGAGCATTTCTTCTCATGTGCATGTGTGTCATGTGCAAGAACCAGGTCCCTAGGTCTAAGGTCAAGATCACACCTAGTGGAATGAAAACTTTGTCCGGAGCATTTCTTCTTCATGCATGGAGGGATTTTGATGAAACTTAGCACAATTGTTCACCATCATGAGACGGAGTGTCATGCGAGAGAACCTAGAATTACTTCCCTTTGTTGTTAGTTGTTACTATAAATAGCTTATATTGTTGCTTTTTTATTACTGGTAGTAGGGAAAAATCAAGACCACTTGCATGTTACATCAAATTTTGAGGTGTATTTTGACCTATCTCTACTGGTAAGGATATTTGTGTGGACTTTTTTTTAAAGATTTACTTCCCTTTGTTGTTACTATAAATAACTTATATTAGAACTTTTTGCCATTTTTTTATTTGGTATAAATGTTTGGCTCAAAGAGACAGTGTCGTGTGCAATTCCCAGTTCTTTTGACAGCTGGCGGGCTCGACATGTTGCCCATGGGCATCTAGTTTGACATAGTTATGGCTCCTTTCCAACTTAATATTTGCCAAACTCATGGTATTCTATTTTTTCTATACATAAATTGGTATTTATTTTTGTCTAAAAACATACAAAAAGTCATTTTATGTTTGAAATAAGTCTATTAAATTTAACAACAATCGATAATTTCCAACCTTAGATATTTTGTATGCAATTAAAATGAAACATAATTAACTGTATAATAACTGAAATCATTGTCGAATTATAACACGAGGCTTCTTCACAAACACTTGTTTCAGTTTTTCTACCTTCAAGTTAAACAACCTAAATTGCACCTTTATGTGGCCATTTCTTTCTTATGGTTGCCATACTTCTGTGACAAGGTCGTGTTGTGGGGGTGTTATTCGTCACTCCTGTGACAGTTCTAGTTGAAACTTGTGTTACTCAGTTTGGTGCTTTTCGCTGTTGACAGGAACTTATCATTGACTAAATGTTTTGGGATACTGAGTGCACAAGTATGTTTTGGTTAAAGGAGATGCTGAAGTATTACCAGAAGTGAACATGTTTAACAATTTAGCCCAATATTTTACAGCAAGTTTGATACATAAATGTTAAAGCCCTCCAATTTGTTTTGTAATGAGAATGCTTCTGCAGAACCATACTGTTTTGGAATCAGTACATGAAATCAAGGTCACAGTCATTGTGAGAATGAAAACTGTTCTTGATTGATAATTGGAGAACTCTTTCGCCAATAGCCATCAATCTTTGTAGCATGATTGCCTGTTGATTAATCCTTTTGTTTTTAGTCCAACTATTTGAATTTTTATGCCCCCCTTCGAAGAAGGAGGGGTATATTGTTTTGCAGATGTTGGTCTGTCTGTCAGTCGGTCGGTCGGTATGTAGACCAATCCGTTTCCGGGTGATAACTCAAGAACGCTTGGGCCTAGGATCAGGAAAATTAATAGGGAGATTGGTCATGCCCAGCAGATGACCCTGTTGATTTTGAGGTCATTAGGTCAAAATTCAAGGTCACATTGGCCAGGAACAGTTAAACGGTTTCTGGACGATAACTTGAAACTTGATAGGGAGGTTGGTCATGACCAGCAGATGACTTTGAGGTCAGTAGGCCAAAGGTCAAGGTCACATTGACCCGGAACAGTTAAACCCTTTTCCGACGAAACATTGAGAACGCTTGGGCCTAGGATCATGCAACTTAATAGGGAGGTTGATCATGACCAGCAGATGATTTTGAGGTCAGTAGGTCAAAGGTCAAGGTCACATTGAACCAGAACAGTAAAACTTTTGTTTTGTTTACAGTGAGCATATAATTTCTGTTCCTTGTGCAATTACTGAATGCATCAAGGGGGGCATTTCGTGTTCGACGAGCTCTTGTTTTTTAATAGTAGAGCTTTTGTAATCGCCCTTTTGCCAATGTCCACATCACAAAGTTCAGATTAAAGTTTTGCATGTAATTAGGTTTCTCAGAAACTACTAGGCCAAATGTTTTCAAACTATATACATGTTTTCGGCATCATAAGATGGCCACCCAGGACAAAAATAAAATCTGAAAAGTAGATCCCTCAGAAGCACGGAGAACAAGGCAAACAGTGAAAATTGCAGACTCGGTTTGATTGAGTCTGTTCATGAGCAGTAATGGAAAATGCAACATTGCTCATGCCCACTGGCACCGGCTTAAGCAGTATTCAATCTTCAAACATAACTGTAGCTTTAGCATTTTTAGCTCGACTATACGAAGTATAAGGAGAGCTATCCTACTCGCCCCGGCGTCGGCGTCTTTCCGCGTCCCCACCTTGGTTAAAGTTTTGGTGCACTTTCTCTTTTTTCAACTTATCTCTGTAATTACTTGATGGATTTGATTCAGACTTGAAATACTTATTCCTCATCATCATCCACATCATCTGACATAAGGGCCATAACTCTGGCACCAATATTTCATGAATTATCCCCCCTTTTCACTTAGATTTTCAGGTTAAAGTGTTGATACACTTTCACTCTATCTCTGTTACTACTGAATGGATTTGATTCAAACTTAAAATACTGGTTCAACATCATCACCCACATCATATGACACAAGATGCATAACTCTGGCACAATTTTTCATGAATTATTCCCCTTTTTACTTAGAATTTCAGGTTAAAGTTTTATGCACTTTCACTCTATCTCTGTTATTACTGAATGGATTTGATTCAAACTTAAAATAGTTCTTCAGCATCACCACCCACATCATATGACACAAGATGCATAACTCTGGCACAATTTTTCATGAATTATTCCCCTTTTTACTTAGAATTTCAGGTTAAAGTGTTATGCACTTTCACTCTATCTCTTGTTATTACTGAATGGATCTGATTCAAACTTAAACAATTGTTCAACATCATTACCCTTATCATATGACACAAGGTGCATAACTCTGGGACCAATTTTTCATGAATTATTTCCCCTTTTTACTTAGAATTTTAAGTTAAAGTTTTGATGCACTTTCACTCTGTCTCTGTTATTACTGAATGGATTTGATTCAAACTTAAAATAGTTGTTCAACATCATCACCCACACCATATGACGCAAGGTGCATAACTCTAGCACCAATTTTTCATTAATTATTTCCCCTTTTTACTTAGAATTTTAGGTTAAAGTTTTGATGCACTTTCACTCTGTCTCTGTGTTTACTGAATGGATTTGATTCAAACTTAAAATAGTTGTTCAACATCATTACCCACACCATATGATGCAAGGTGCATAACTCTGGCACCAATTTTTCATTAATTATTCCCCCTTTTTACTTAGAATTTTAGGTTAACGTTTTGATGCACTTTCACTCTGTCTGTTATTACTGAATGGATTTGATTCAAACTTAAAATAGTTGTTCAGCATCATCACCCACACTATATGACACAAGCTGCATAACTCTGGCACCAATATTTAATGAATTATGCCCCTTTTTGCTTAGGATATACTTATATAGTGTTCTGATACATTTTATCTTTACCTCTCTTATTACTTTAAGTTGATATTTTTGACATAGACAAAGGCTCTTGTGCAATATCTTCATCCACAATTGGAGTTATTAAACACTCCAGTGACAGCTCTAGTTTCCTCAGATGTGCCCAGTTTCACTGTCCAGCATCGAAATAGTCGAGCACGCTGTCTCCTGTGACAGCTCTTGTTAAAACAGCTAAGCTCAATATGGAGTGCAGATCTACAGTCCTTAAGTTTGATCCCTGAGTGGGTCGTATGTTCTCTATGACAATTTGATAAAAGATATTTTGTCAGAAATCATTAGTCCTCCACCTCAGATTTATGTTGGGAAGTTGGCAGTTACTTGTGGAGAACAGATTTGTACTGGTATAGAATCAAGAAACACTGGTTAGGTTAACTGCCAGCCATTACATAAGTGAAATACTGTTGAAAAATGGCCTTAAACCCAAAACAAACTTTGTTACGCCCCTTTTTAGCTCACCTGTCACATAGTGACAAGGTGAGCTTTTGTTATCACCCTTCGTCCGTCGTCAGTCCATGCGTCCGTGCGTCAACAATTTTGTGTTTGCACGATAGTGGTTTCATTTATGATTTTATTTTAACCAAACTTGCACACAACCTATATCACCATAAGATCTCGGTTCCTTTCTTGAACTGGCCAGATCCCATTATGGGTTCCAGAGTTATGGCCCCTGAAAGGGCCAAAATTAGCTATTTTGACCTTGTCTTTAAAATAGCAGCTTTATTTATAACTTGATTTTTACCAAACTGGCACACAACTTGTATCACCATAAGATCTTGATTCCTTTCTTGAAATGGCCAGATTCCAATATGGGTTCCAGAGCAGTGCTCCAGCTAGCTATTTACAGCAGGGCGCATCGCCCGTTCCGAAATTCGTTCCGCCCTGTTGCCCCGCCAGGCACCCTGCCCGTTTTACAACCATTCATTTCTTTTTTTAGCCAAACTTCCCTTTTTTGCCTCAATGATTATAATACACTGCTTTATTGCCCCCTTTTTATTGAGGGATACACGCCGGGGGGCATTGACATAATTAGCAAACAATTAAACAATTACTTGCTGTAATCGTGCCCGAGGCAGACCATGATATTTTAGACTGCTCCACTAGCATTAAAATCATTGAACCTTAGTGTTAAAACAGTTTGCAAACCAGTCTGAAATCATTATCATTTCGCGCCACCTGTCAAAGTGTACTTTCGTTTTCGGTAATATAGTCGTAAATACCCCTTTATACACAACTGAAACTTAAGTCCAGACAACAGACATTTATATGTAATTAATAAAAATCGATCACAATCAAATTTAAATAGGAAAATATTTTGATTTTATCGTTTTACAAGTTTTTGAAATCGAAAGTAGGTTGTCGTCTGCTTTGTGAAATTGCCGATTTTTCATGAAGATTTCTTTGAAATTAGTTTACTAAGATGTAATGACAGGGTACACTGTAATGTCAGATACTGTAAAATGCTGTTAAACTGTCTTTGCATCATAATTATTTTTCAAAAATATTGTTTAAACTGTACATTCGACGACTTTTAGAAAAAAGTGTAACCATATCCGGATATAAAATTTTGGATACCCGGAATATGTCTATTACAAGTGCTAAACTTGCTTTTAGACTGTTGTAAGTTAAAAACTTTGCCTGATTTCATTCACTTAAGTGAAAGTTTAAACTTTATTTTCTGTATATAATATGTTGCACGTATAAATTTATAAATATCAAGTAGCCTACATGGAGATGTGTACTGAAATTGTAACAAGTAAATAGGCCTAAACACATAGATATTGTTATTCAGTATGCAATTACAAAGAAATGTTACAAGTTGAAAATCAATGCCAAGTAAAATACAAACAGCAGAAATTTTAGTTAATAAACAGGTGCATTAGATATGACAGACATAGCCTATTAAAGGGAATTCCTATAGTTTTTTATGCGCATCTTTCTGCGCAGCCGACACTTTCTATGGAAAACTGGACTGAAGTCAACATTTGTTGAAACATGTTACAGACAATCTTAAATATGAGGAATTTTGAATGAAATAACATTTTTGATAAGTTATATCAGTAATCAAATGTTGATACTGGTTTATGTTGTATTGACAAGTATCATGCCTGACAGGTATCTTGCTATTTTTGTGGTTGTGTTTTCACATCGCATTTTAGTACAAAGACAGTGTTGTTCATATAATGTAAGATAATTGACTTAGTACTGATAAGACAATATCACATTTCAGATTATTTAGTATTCAATTATAGAAAGAATTAAGAATTTTTAAAACTTTTTTTAACTTTTAGCAGACATACATGTAATCAATTTGGCCAGGTTCGCGCCATTTCCGTCCGAACAGGTGTTGTATTCTAGCGGTCTTAACATAAAATTTAGCCTGGTGACCCATATATTTTTAGCCATTTTTATGCTCACAATACAATTATCTATACACAAGGAGAAAAAGAAAAAATTCTATGAAAGAGTTTTTTCAAAATTTAAAAAAAATATTCTTCACTATGGGTATTTTTCATTGAAAAAAGTTCACAAAAGTAAATATGAAACAATATTGTTTTTCATTTGTACCCATTATTGTAAGGATAGAGTATTACAAATATGACTATGATATCAAATAAGTATATAATAAAATATGTAAAAAGAAAAAACCGTATTGTGCTGCCTGGATGTATATTTTAGTTGGAATTTATAAAAAAGCAGAAAATTTTGAAAATGTTGAAAAATCGCTGTCAGTTTCAGCAACAGTGGGTGTGTTCAAAACAATTTTTCACAAAAACAAGCCTGGTGACCTACTGTTTTTATTTGTTCATTGTTTTCAGCACAAGTTTTCCTATCATATATGTGAATTTAAAAAAATTCTATGAAAGGAAAAAAACTATAGGAATTCTCTTTAAAAGACCATACCTAAAGTGTGCCAAAAAACATGCCTAAATTATGCCAAATTCCATGCCTAAAGTATGTTAAAATGCACTGTATGCATGGACCAGTTATATTTTTTTCCCGGGGGAGCACGTTCCCGGACTGACCACCACCCCAGAAGTGCCCTTTTCAGTGCCAGCACCCTGCCCTTTTTTAATCCTAGCTGGAGCACTGCAGAGTTATGGCCCCTGAAAGGGCCAGAATTAGCTATTTTGACCTTGTCTGCACAATAGCAGCTTCATTTATGATTTTATTTTAACCAAACTTGCACACAACTTGTATCACCATAAGATCTTGGTTCCTTTCTTCAACTGGCGAAATTCCTTTATGGGTTCCAGAGTTATGGCCCCTGAAAGGGCCAGAATTAGCTATTTTGACCTTGTCTGCACAATAGCAGCTTCATTTATGATTTGAATTTAATCAAACATGCACAAAACTTGTGTCACCATAAGATCTCGATTCCTTTTCTAAACCGGCCAGATCCCTTAATGGGTTCCAGAGTTATGGCCCCTGAAAGGGCCAAAATTAGCTATTTTGACCTTGTCTGCACAATAGCAGCTTCATTTATGATTTGATTTTAACCAAACTTGCACACAACTTGTATTACCATAAGATCTTGGTTCCTTTCTTGAACTCGCCAGATTCCATCATGGGTTCCAGAGTTATGGCCCCTTAAAGGTCCAAAATTGGCTATTTTGGCTTTTGCAGCCATATAGATACTTCATTTATGGTTTTATTTGATACAAACTTCCAAAATATCTTCAGCAACAATAAATTTTGGATTCCATGACAAATCAGATCCAATCGTAGGTTCCGGAGTTATTTTATATCTGATTACCTCCCCTGATTGTAATCAAAATGGATTTATATCAGTAAGTACTTATAGGAGTTATTTGAAATTTCATTATTGTCATTAGTTGGACTGAGCCAATCAGGGTAGATAACTATGGACTGATTTTATGTCAAATTACCTCCCTTTATGGTTTGGTATATCTCCATAACTAATGAAGATACTGATCTGAAATTTCATTTATGTCAACAGATTTATTTGGCAGATCCTTCTTTTGTTCACTTACAATAATTTTTTTTTAATTACTTCCCTTTTACGTTACTATAAATAGGTTATTTTTAGTAAGTTTTTTATTATTGGCCGTTGGGAAAAACCGAGACCACTTTTCTGTGGCACAACATGGATGGTACCTCCAATTTTTAGGTGTATTTTGACATATCTGTACCTTGTAAGAATTTTTTTTTCTTTTTGGTTAAATTTCTTCCCTTTGTTGTTCCTGTCCTTTGACTTAGATATTTTTTCTGAGGACCTTCTTGTCCTCAAGTGCATTGATAACAGGTGAGCGATATAGGGCCATGATGGCCCTCTTGTTTAATGTAGAATTTCAGGTGGAAGTTTTGCATGTAAGCAGGTTTCTCAGAAATGACTGTGGCAAATGCTTTCAAATTTCATACGTCATCATGGGATTACCTCCCAGGACAGGTTACAAAACTCTAGCTTTTATTTTGTCAAAATGCTGCCCCTTTTCTAACTTAAAATTTCAGGTTAAATTTTTGCATGTAAGCAGGTTTCTCAGAAATTGCAAGACCAAGTGCTTTCAAACTTCAAAAATGTCTCATGAGATGACCCCATATGGCAAGTTACATGACTCAAGCTTTTATTTCGTCAAATTTATGCCCCATTTTTAACATAGATATTTTGTGACAGTTTTGCATGTAAGCATGTTTCTCAGGAATCACTTGACCAAATGTTTTCAGATTCTCTACACATCTTTGGCATGGGATGACCTCACATGGCATGTTTTATATCTCTGGCTTACATTTTAGCAAAATATGCCCCTTTTTCTACTTAAAAATTTTTGTTAAAAGCTTTTTTGTATGTAAACTGTTATTTGGTGGAAGGTCTTGATATTGGTCAGAACTGTAAACCATGTCAGCTTACACAGTATTTGAGAAAACCAACATAGTGCATTTGCGACCAGCATGGATCCAGACCAGCCTGCGCATCCGTGTAGCGCAGGCTGGTCTGGATCCATGCTGTTTGCTTTCAAGCCTATTGCAATTAGAGAAACAGTTAGCGAACAGCATGGATCCTGACCAGACTGCACAGGCTGGTCTGGATCCATGCTGGTCGCAAATGCACTATGTTGGTTTTCTCATGGCGCTGCTCATTTATGTGCCAAGATGGTATAGTTTAATATATATATATTCTTTCATTTATAAAACATGCATAATTTATGCTGTGCAAAAGCGTATCAAAATAGACAGCTGCTCCCAAAGTGAACAGCTGCATGAGTGATATTATTGAGCCACTTGTTTTTATTCAAAGAATAAAGTTGATTAATCTATCTACAGAGTTTTATTCATATTGAGATCATTTTGATTCATATTTATCATGCCGAGTCATTATGGAGTAACCCATGCCATAATTAGTTTGTGTTTTGCCACACCTGCATCTCTTCACTGAACTGAGGGGATCTGTTCTATTTATACCCTCGGATTCTGCCTGAAATGCTTGCAGTCAGTTAGAGTCAAGGAAATGCTGGCAAGTTATAAAAAAAAAATTATGGTCCAAACAGGACTAAAATGACACTAAAAGGTTTAACAAATGCAGTATATAAATGATAATTTATATGGTATTGACATTTTGAAATGTAAACAACAAAATGAGAACTTTCAGCATTGCAAATATGGAGCTACCCATAAGAGATTGTACAAAAATAATGGTAAAAGACATAAACAACCCAATGAAACAATGTTTAGAAAAGTGCAGAGAAGAGGCAATGGACAACGATATTTCATCCACAGTAGCAGGAAGAATGCTTCTCCAGACAAACAGATACAGAGTCTCTTACAGAAATGGGCAATAGATGCATAGAGTTGGAACTGTCAGAATTTCTCAAACCGAGTAGACATGGAACAGCTTAGGGTCGGCAGAACAACAAGCTCAGGCGAGACAAGCTGTTAATTAGCTACTACAAGATACTAACCTGTATGCTGTTAATCACTTTTCACTGAATCACCAATGAGGCACAGATGGTGCATTTTTGACATCAGTATTTATTTTAATCAGTCCTATAGTTCCATAACAAATTTATGCATTGCACAAATTAAAGCTCACCCTGAAACAAAATGAAATAAAAACATGACAAAATATGTCATGGAAACATAGATCATACACCACCACTACAATCTGGGGTCTCATTTTTTAGCTGATTTTGCAGTTTTTGACTGAAAATATTTTTCATTACATTATGAAAATGCTACCTACAGGTCAAGCATAGATCTGTCATTTGATTTTAGCAAAAAAAATAAGGAAAATAGCTCTACAGAGTAAAAAAACTGAGGACTATTTGAATCCGCCATTATGCGACTACCTTTTTTTCGCACTAATTTTATCCCCCTAATATTCAGTTGATGATATTGTTCAATAATCATTTTTGCTTTAAGTTGGTTTTTTTGACAATGTCTGCAAAAATATATGTCTAAAATTAAGTGAACATAAAAATGCAAAAGTGCTATTAGAAATGGCGGGATCAGTATAATGATATAGAACTTTCTAAAGTTATTGTGTGTGAGGTTCTAATGACTTTTTATGATGGATAAGACTTTGCAAGTAAGACACAGAATAGTATCCACTTGATTGCCTTGCGTAGAGACCCACTGGAAACTGCGTTGCGTTAGGTTTTGGTTGATTTTACTGAAACAAACCCAAATAATTCTATGAAAATACACATGCTTCGTTTTAAGAGTTAGCTATAAGAAGTGTTTTAATAAATACTTGTTCCCAATATGTTTTAATAATTACTTGTTCCCAATAAGCACTATATATGATGTGATGTTGTCAAAAACTGACAAAAAATTTGGTTTGAATAAACAGCACAAAATTCAGCTAAATGGACACATGTGCTAAGAAACAGAGACATTTGCACTCCAGGTGCACCCATTGTTTTCATTAAATTCATTTTAGAATGGGTAGAAATTCCTTTAAATCGTTCAAGAACGGAAATTTATACAATGGGCCATATTTCTACATCTGTACTGCGTAAAATTCACCGCTCAAACAACGTTGGAACCACTTGATCTAATAAAGCTAGGGCCAGTGTGAATTATGCATGCCCAATTTGGGGCTTCACAAAGTGGAAATAAATAGAGAGTATCCAACTTGAATTCTGCAAATCCATTTTAGGGGTCAGACTTTATACTAGCGCTATCCGCTTTACATAACAAGGTTTTTACATATTATTAAGTTTTGGTTTAGGTTAACCAACACAGAAAACATGATATTGAAAAGTATTTACCCTAATGCCATGAAAAATGTGAAAATGACCCAAAAATGGGCCAAGTAAAGTAAAATCCTTCTGAATGTAATAGGTTTTTTGGAAATATGACCCGCTCTGAAATTTTGAAATAAGTCTGCAAAAATTGAAGCGAGCGGAAGCTGATTTTCCAAAAAAATAAATTTAATTTTAAAAAAAAAATGTTGAGGGAAATCTGTTGACCAAGTAATCAATTTGGTGTAGCCTTAGTGTAGTGTTTACACACATATTCATTCAATTTGTCCAGTCTTAACTTGTCGATTCCATAATATTCACTAATACCATATATTTGTTACATGTATTTAGTTCACTGACTTATATGAATTACATTTATAATTTTGTTTGTATATAAGAATATACCAAAATGTGTACAACCCACCATAATAAACTTTTTTAATCCCCCGCCACAAGTGGTGGGGGGTTATAGGAATGGTCTCCGTCCATCCTTCCGTCCTAAATCCGTCCTTCGGTAACATTTTGGTTCCGCTCTGTATCTCCTAAACCCCTTGAAGGATCTTCATGAAACTTGGGTCAAATGATCACCTCATCAAGACGATGTGCAGAACCCATGAGTCAGTCATGTCGGTTCAAGGTCAAGCTCACAACTCGAGGTCAAAGGTTTGAGCCTTCCATTTCGTGTCTGCTCTGTATCTCCTAAACCCCTTGAAGGATAATCATGAAACTTGAATCAAATGATCACCTCATCAAGACGATGTGCAGAACCCATGAGTCAGCCATGTCGGCTCAAGGTCAAGGTCACAACTCAAGGTCAAAGGTTTGAGCCTTCCATTTCGTGTCCACTCTGTATCTCTTAAACCTCTTGAAGGATAATTATGAAACTTGGATTAAATGATCACCTCATCAAGACGATATGCAGAACTCATGAGTCAGACATGTCAGCTCAAGGTCAAGGTCACAACTTAAGGTCAAAGGTTTGAGCCTTCCATTTTGTGTCCGCTCATTATCTCCTAAACCCCTTGAAGGATTTTCATCAAACTTTGGTCAAATGATCACCTCATCAAGAGGATGTGCAGAACCCATGAGTCAGCCATGCTGGCTCAAGGTCAAGGTCACAACTGAGGGTCAAAGGTTTGAGCCTTCCATTTTGTGTCCACTCTGTATCTCCTAAACCCCTTGGAGGATTTTCATCAAACTTTGGTCAAATGATCACCTCATCAACAGCTCATGAGTCAGCCATGTCAACTCAAGGTCAAGGTCACAACTCAAGCTCAAAGGTTTTAGCTCTGTATCTCCTAAACCCCTTGAAGGATTTTCATCAAACTTGGGTCAAATGATCACCTCATCAAGACGTTGTGCAGAATTCATGAGTCAGTCATATCAGTTCAAGGTCAAGGTCACAGCTAAAGGTCAAAAGTTTACCCTTCCACTATCCATAACAGTGGCGGGGGATTTAGCTGTCTTTCAGACTGCCTTGTCTAGTCTTGTTTTGCTAAAACACAGTATTTAGTATGTTTACAAAGAAGTGCACATGAACCTTTGCGAAAGGATGAGATCACTTTTAAAAATGTTCTAGCATTGTTCTTGAATAGTGTTCAAGAACTGTACTAGAACTAGTCTTGAAGTGTGCAAGAACAATTCAAGTACATTTTTAGAAATGTTAAATTGGACAAATTTTGAAGAAAAACTTCTTAAAAATGTTAGTTTCAGTTTATGGACTATGCTGTTTTGAAATTTATGAATTAGGTGGGTGGGGTACATGATATTATTTCTGAGGAATTTCGAAGTTACTGTAAAACAAACTTTATTCCAATGTGACAATACATTAAAACCATGAAGTGCTGAACTCTCACTAAAAAATAATTAAAAGACTAAAATGGGATTAGTTATCAGTATGTTCGTGTCACAATTTTCAGCACAAGTATTCTATGTCATCAAGCATAAATGCGAAAAACTATAACGTCCATAATAAAGCTAAATTATTCGTGTAAATGAGCTGAGAGCTATTTTGTCGCTATGCGACAGGTGAGCTTTTGTGATCAACCTTCGTCCGTCGTCCGTTCACAATTTCTTGTGAACATGATAAGAGACCACAGTTTGCAATAAATTTTAATCGAACTTGCACACAACTTGTTTTGGCATAATATCTAGGTTCCTTTCGAAAACTGGCCAGATCCCATCATGAGTTCCAGAGTTATGGCCCCTTAAAGGTCCAAAATTGGCTATTTTGGCTTTTGCAGCCATATAGATACTTCATTTATGGTTTTATTTGATACAAACTTCCAAAATATCTTCAACAACAATAAATCTTGGATTCCATGACAAATCAGATCCAATCGTAGGTTCCAGAGTTATTTTATATCTGATTACCTCCCCTGATTGTAATCAAAATGGATTTATATCAGTAAGTACTTATAGGACTTATTTGAAATTTCATTATTGTCATTAGTTGGACTGAGCCAATCAGGGTAGATAACTATGGACTGATTTTATGTCAAATTACCTCCCTTTATTATCCCCCGACGAAAGTCGGAGGGATATAGTTTTGGCGTTGTCCGTCCGTCCGTCCGTCTTTCCGTCCGTCCGGAGCCATATCTAGGAAATGGTTGGGAATATTTATTTAAAACTTCATATACATGTTCACCACAATGAGTTCTTGCGGCCCGTCAAGTTTCAGTCAGATTGCCCAAGTAACACCAGAGTTATGGCCCTTAGAAGTTTCTAGTGTTAACTATATAGGGTACTATAAATATGGCAATTTCTGCATCATAACTTTTGATATATTTGACCTAGAACTATGAAACTTAAACAGAATTTAGACCACCATAATGTGGTTGTGTACACACAATTTCATTTGGATTTATTTGTAAATTAAGAGTTATTGCCCTTTAATTGTATAAAAAACCACATATTCCGTCTTTCCGTCCGTCCGTCCGGAGCCATATCTAAGAAATGGTTGGGAATATTTATTTAAAACTTCATATACATGTTCACCACAATGAGTTCTTGCGGCCCGTCAAGTTTCAGTCAGATTGCCCAAGTAACACCAGAGTTATGGCCCTTAGAAGTTTCTAGTGTTAACTATATAGGGTACTATAAATATGGCAATTTCTGCATCATAACTTTTGATATATTTGACCTAGAACTATGAAACTTAAACAGAATTTAGATCACCATAATGTGGTTGTGTACACACAATTTCATTTGGATTTATTTGTAAATTAAGAGTTATTGCCCTTTAATTGTATAAAAATCCACATATTTATACATAACAAACTTACCATTTTGTAGAATTTCATTAAATTTCTTTCATTCTTTTCCATGAACATTTATTGTAAACATGTGAAGTTGTGTACCCACACCTGGTCACCCCCTTACCTTGATCACACACCCCCCCCCCTATCCCCCGACCCCCCCCCCCCCCCCAAAAAAAAAAATTCATTCCTTATTTTAGATTTTTTTCAAACAAACTTCATATACATGTTCACCACTATGAGGTTATGGGGCCCATCAAGTTTCAGACAGATTGCCCAAGTAACACCAGGGTTATGGCCCTTAGAAGTTTCTAGTGTTAACTATATAGGGTACTATGGATCTATAGATATGCCAATTTCTGCATCATAACTTTTGATATATTTGACCTAGAACTATGAAACTTTAACAGAATTTAGAGCACTATAATGTGGTTGTGCACAGACAATTTTGTACGGATTTCTATTTGTAACTTCAGAGTTATTGCCCTTAAATTCTCTAAAAATCCACATATTTGTACATAACAAACTTACCATTTGGCAGAATTTCATTAAATTTCTTTCATTCTTTTCTGTGAACATTTATTATAAACATGTGAAGTTGCGCACCCACACCTGGTCACCCACTTGCCTTGGTCACACCCCCTCCCCCCCCCCCCCCCCTCCCAAATTGTTTTTTTTTTTTTTTTCATTTCTTATTTTAGATTTTTTTCAAACCTTCCAAGTTGTACTATTCCCCCACCTCACTTCTCCACCCAGTCATGCCCACCACTGATCATGCATCCTCTGCCCCCCCCCCCCCCCCCCCCCCCCAACTCAGTTTCACACCCTTTTCACCCTTTTTTTTTTTTTTTTTTCATTTTTAATTTTCAATCAATATTTATAATCAGCATGTGAAATTTTGTTTCCTCTCCCGTTCCCCTGCACCCCCACCCCCTAAAAAAATAAATATATACATATATCTATATATAGATATATATATTTCCATTCCTTTTTTTTTTTTTTAAATGTTCAAACCTTCAACATGTTAAGTTGTGACTGCACAAACTTTGCCCTCAGCCATGTTCAAGATATCTTATCTGTGTTCTCTTAAGGACATCTGATCTTTTAAGTTCAAATATACATGTAAAACAGCAACACCTGGTGCCAAACCACTCAAAGACAATATTTCATTCCAGTTAAACTTCAAGCTCACATTTCAATTAACTGCATTTAATTTTAAAAGCTAAGCTTATTACAGTAAGCATATCCCATTCAAAATAAATTCTTTAGTCCGGATCAAAGTATCATACATTTATTGTGTACTCTTTAATTAAACATTTGTTTTCTGTTAAATTGATTTTGACTAATGAAATTATTTGCTTCTTATTAACATCCTTAACTTTTTGCCGGATATATCTTTTTGCCATTCCTCACCACAAACCCTTTCGGCGGGGGATACCAATTCATCGAATTTGCTTGTTTCAAATTAAAATTGGTATATCTCCATAATTAATGAAGATACTGATCTGAAATTTCATTTATGTCAACAGATTTATTTGGCAGATCCTTCTTTTGTTCACTTACAATAATGTTTTTTTAATTACTTCCCTTTTACGTTACTATAAATAGGTTATTTTTAGTAAGTTTTTTATTATTGGCCGTAGGGAAAAACCGAGACCACTTTTCTGTGGCACAACATGGATGGTACCTCCAATTTTTAGGTGTATTTTGACATATCTGTACCTTGTAAGAATTTTTTTTTTCTTTTTGGTTAAATTTCTTCCCTTTGTTGTTCCTGTCCTTTGGACTTAGATATTTTTTCTGAGGACCTTCTTGTCCTCAAGTGCATTGATAACAGGTGAGCGATATAGGGCCATGATGGCCCTCTTGTTTAATGTAGAATTTCAGGTGGAGGTTTTGCATGTAAGCAGGTTTCTCAGAAATGACTGTGGCTAATGCTTTCAAATTTCATACGTCATCATGGGATTACCTCCCAGGACAAGTTACAAAACTCTAGCTTTTATTTTGTCAAAATGCTGCCCCTTTTCTAACTTAAAATTTCAGGTTAAATTTTTGCATGTAAGCAGGTTTCTCAGAAATTGCAAGACCAAGTGCTTTCAAACTTCAAAAATGTCTCATGAGATGACCCCATATGGCAAGTTACATGACTCAAGCTTTTATTTCGTCAAATTTATGCCCCATTTTTAACATAGATATTTTGTGACAGTTTTGCATGTAAGCATGTTTCTCAGGAATCACTTGACCAAATGTTTTCAGATTCTCTACACATCTTTGGCATGGGATGACCTCACATGGTCAAGCATAGATCTGTCATTTGATTTTAGCAAAAAAAATAAGGAAAATAGCTCTACAGAGTAAAAAAACTGAGGACTATTTGAATCCGCCATTATGCGACTACCTTTTTTTCGCACTAATTTTATCCCCCTAATATTCAGTTGATGATATTGTTCAATAATCATTTTTGCTTTAAGTTGGGTTTTTTTGACAATGTCTGCAAAAATATATGTCTAAAATTAAGTGAACATAAAAATGCAAAAGTGCTATTAGAAATGGCGGGATCAGTATAATGATATAGAACTTTCTAAAGTTATTCTGTGTGAGGTTCTAATGACTTTTTATGATGGATAAGACTTTGCAAGTAAGACACAGAATGGTATCCACTTGATTGCCTTGCGTAGAGACCCACTGGAAACTGCGTTGCGTTAGGTTTTGGTCGATTTTACTGAAACAAACCCAAATAATTCTATGAAAATACACATGCTTCGTTTTAAGAGTTAGCTATAAGAAGTGTTTTAATAAATACTTGTTTCCAATATGTTTTAATAATTACTTGTTCCCAATAAGCACTATATATGATGTGATGTTGTCAAAAACTGACAAAAAATTTGGTTTGAATAAACAGCACAAAATTCAGCTAAATGGACACATGTGCTAAGAAACAGAGACATTTGCACTCCAGGTGCACCCATTGTTTTCATTAAATTCATTTTAGAATGGGTAGAAATTCCTTTAAATCGTTCAAGATTGGAAATTTATACAATGGGCCATATTTCTACATCTGTTCTGCGTAACATTCACCGCTCAAACAACGTTGGAACCACTTGATCTAATAAAGCTAGGGCCAGTGTGAATTATGCATGCCCAATTTGGGGCTTCACAAAGTGGAAATAAATAGAGAGTATCCAACTTGAATTCTGCAAATCCATTTTAGGGGTCAGACTTTATACTAGCGCTATCCGCTTTACATAACAAGGTTTTTACATATTATTAAGTTTTGGTTTAGGTTAACCAACACAGAAAACATGATATTGAAAAGTATTTACCCTAATGCCATGAAAAATGTGAAAATGACCCAAAAATGGGCCAAGTAAAGTAAAATCCTTCTGAATGTAATAGGTTTTTTGGAAATATGACCCGCTCTGAAATTTTGAAATAAGTCTGCAAAAATTGAAGCGAGCGGAAGCTGATTTTCAAAAAAAAAAAATTTAATTTTGAAAAAAAAATGTTGAGGGAAATCTGTTGACCAAGTAATCAATTTGGTGTAGCCTTAGTGTAGTGTTTACACACATATTCATTCAATTTGTCCAGTCTTAACTTGTCGATTCCATAATATTCACTAATCCCATATATTTGTTACATGTATTTAGTTCACTGACTTATATGAATTACATTTATAATTTTGTTTGTATAATATACCAAAATGTGTACAACCTACCATAATAAACTTTTTTAATCCCCCGCCACAAGTGGTGGGGGGTTATAGGAATGGTCTCCGTCCATCCTTCCGTCCTAAATCCGTCCTTCGGTAACATTTTGGTTCCGCTCTGTATCTCCTAAACCCCTTGAAGGATCTTCATGAAACTTGGGTCAAATGATCACCTCATCAGACGATGTGCAGAACCCATGAGTCAGTCATGTCGGTTCAAGGTCAAGGTCACAACTCGAGGTCAAAGGTTTGAGCCTTCCATTTCGTGTCCGCTCTGTATCTCCTAAACCCCTTGAAGGATAATCATGAAACTTGAATCAAATGATCACCTCATCAAGACGATGTGCAGAACCCATGAGTCAGCCATGTCGGCTCAAGGTCAAGGTCACAACTCAAGGTCAAAGGTTTGAGCCTACCATTTCGTGTCCACTCTGTATCTCTTAAACCTCTTGAAGGATAATTATGAAACTTGGATTAAATGATCACCTCATCAAGACGATATGCAGAACTCATGAGTCAGACATGTCAGCTCAAGGTCAAGGTCACAACTTAAGATCAAAGGTTTGAGCCTTCCATTTTGTGTCCGCTCATTATCTCCTAAACCCCTTGAAGGATTTTCATCAAACTTTGGTCAAATGATCACCTCATCAAGAGGATGTGCAGAACCCATGAGTCAGCCATGCTGGCTCAAGGTCAAGGTCACAACTGAGGGTCAAAGGTTTGAGCCTTCCATTTTGTGTCCACTCTGTATCTCCTAAACCCCTTGGAGGATTTTCATCAAACTTTGGTCAAATGATCACCTCATCAACAGCTCATGAGTCAGCCATGTCAACTCAAGGTCAAGGTCACAACTCAAGCTCAAAGGTTTTAGCTCTGTATCTCCTAAACCCCTTGAAGGATTTTCATCAAACTTGGGTCAAATGATCACCTCATCAAGACGTTGTGCAGAATTCATGAGTCAGCCATATCAGTTCAAGGTCAAGGTCACAGCTAAAGGTCAAAAGTTTACCCTTCCACTATCCATAACAGTGGCGGGGGATTTAGCTGTCTTTCAGACTGCCTTGTCTAGTCTTGTTTTGCTAAAACACAGTATTTAGTATGTTTACAAAGAAGTGCACATGAACCTTTGCGAAAGGATGAGATCACTTTTAAAAATGTTCTAGCATTGTTCTTGAATAGTGTTCAAGAACTGTACTAGAACTAGTCTTGAAGTGTGCAAGAACAATTCAAGTACATTTTTAGAAATGTTAAATTGGACAAATTTTGAAGAAAAACTGTTCTTAAAAATGTTAGTTTCAGTTTATGGAC
Organism: Mercenaria mercenaria; assembly: GCF_021730395.1. NCBI lineage: Eukaryota > Metazoa > Mollusca > Bivalvia > Venerida > Veneridae > Mercenaria > Mercenaria mercenaria. The sequence goes on from NC_069374.1 coordinate 40,204,454, forward strand.
TATGCTGTTTTGAAATTTATGAATTAGGTGGGTGGGGTACATGATATTATTTCTGAGGAATTTCGAAGTTACTGTAAAACAAACTTTATTCCAATGTGACAATACATTAAAACCATGAAGTGCTGAACTCTCACTAAAAAATAATTAAAAGACTGAAATGGGATTAGTTATCAGTATCTTCGTGTCACAATTTTCAGCACATGTATTCTATGTCATCAAGCATAAATGCGAAAAACTATAACGTCCATAATAAAGCTAAATTATTCGTGTAAATGAGCTGAGAGCTATTTTGTCGCTATGCGACAGGTGAGCTTTTGTGATCAACCTTCGTCCGTCGTCCGTTCACAATTTCTTGTGAACATGATAAGAGACCACAGTTTGCAATAAATTTTAATCGAACTTCCACACAACTTGTTTTGGCATAATATCTAGGTTCCTTTCGAAAACTGGCCAGATCCCATCATGAGTTCCAGAGTTATGGCCCCTTAAAGGGCCAAAATTTACTATTTTTGGCTTGTGAACACGATAGAGACCACATTTTGCAATCAACTTTAATCAAACTCGCAGACAACTTGTATTGACTTAATATCTTGGTTCCTTTTGAAAACTGGCCAGATCCCTTCATGGGTTCCAGAGTTATGGCCCCTTAAAGGGCCAAAATTTGCTATTTTTGGCTTGTGAACACGAGAGAGACCACATTTTGCAATCAACTTTAATCAAACTTGCACACGACTTGTATTGGCATAATATCTCGGTTCCTTTCGAAAACTGGCCAGATCCCATCTTGGGTTCCAGAGTTATGGCCCCTTAAAGGGCCAAAATTTGCTATTTTTGGCTTGTGAACACGATAGAGACCACATTTTGCAATCAACTTTAATCAAACTTGCACACAACTTGTATTGGCTTAATATCTCAGTTCCTTTTGAAAACTGGCTAGATCCTGTCATGGGTTCCAGAGTTATGGCCCCTTAAAGGTCCAAAATTTGCTATTTTGGCTTTTGCAGCCATGTAGAGACTTCATTTATGGTTTGATTTGATACAAACTTTCAGAATATCTTCAACAACAATATATCTTGGATTCCATGATTAATCTATCAGATCCAATCATAGATTCCAGAGTTATGGCCCCTAATTGACCCCTAAAAGAGCCAAAATTGGTGATATTTACCTTGTGAACATGATAGAAGTGACATTTTATATTTGAATTTAACCACACTTACACACAACTTAAGTCACAATAAGATCTCGGTTCCTTTCAAAAACTGGCTAGATTCCATCATGGGTTCTAGAGTTACTGCCCCAGAAAGGGGCAAAATTTTCTATTTTGGCCTTTTCAGCCATATAGAGGTTTCATTTATGCTTTGATTTGATACAAACTTGCAAAGAATGATTATCTTGATGATTTCTAGGCCTGGATCGAAACTAGGTCATGTCAGGTCAAGAACTAGGTCATAAGGTCAAATCAAAGGAAAAGCTTGTAAACAGTCTAGAGGCCCCATTTATGACCCTATCTTCATGAAACTTGGTCAGAATGTTTATCTTGATGGTTCCTAGGCCAGGTTTGAATCTGGGTCATATGGGGTCAGAAACTAGGTCACCCAGTCAAATCAAAGGAAAAGCGCGTTAACACTCTTGTTCATTTGATGTGCATGAAACTTGGTCAGAATGTTTGTCTGTATGAAATATCTTATGAATTTTTATCTGGGTCATGTGGGGTCAAAAACTAGGTCATCGGGTCATATCAAAGACTGAGCTTGTTTACACCCTAGGGGGCACATTTTTGGTTCTATCTTCATAAATTTTGGTCAGAGGGTTTGTTATCATGAAGTCTTTGACAAGTTCGTATCAGGGTCATGGGGGTAAAAAATTAGGTCACTAGGTCAAATCAAAGAAAATGCTTGTTTACACTTAAGATGCCACATTTTTTGGTCCAATCTTACTGAAAATTGGTCATAATATTTGTCACCATGTAATCACTAGGTAAAACATGTTTACACTGTTATGGTGTGTTACACAGGTGAGCGACCTAGGGCCATCTTGGCCCTCTTGTTCTATTTCCATTCATTACTTTTCTAAAAAAACACATTACAATTAACCAGGTGTCGGCAAAATTTGTCATTTTTAGCTCACCTGTCACGTAGTGACAGGGTGAGCTTTTGTGATCGCCCTTCGTCTGTCGTCCGTCCACAATTTCTTGTCTGCACGATAGTGGTTTCATTTATGATTTTATTTTAACCAAACTTGCACACAACTTGTATCACCATAAGATCTCGGTTCCTTTCTTGAACTGGCGAGATTCCATTATGGGTTCCAGAGTTATGGCCCCTGAAAGGGCCAGAATTAGCTATTTTGACCTTGTCTGCACAATAGCAGCTTCATTTATGATTTGATTTTAACCAAACTTGCACACAACTTGTGACACCACAAGATCTTGGTCCCTTTCTTGAACTGGCCAGATTCCTTCATGGGTTCCAGAGTTATAGCCCCTTAAAGGTCCAGAATTGGCTATTTTGGCTTTTGCAGCCATATAGAGACTTCATTTATGGTTTTATTTGATACAAACTTCCAAAATATCTTCAACAACAATAAATCTTGGATTCCATGACAAATCAGATCCAATTGTAGGTTCCAGAGTTATTTTATATTGGATTACCTCCCCTGATTGTAATCAAAATGAATTTATATCAGTAAGTACTTATAGGACTTATTTGAAATTTCATTATTGTCATTAGTTGGACTGAGCCAATCAGGGTAGATGACTATGGACTGATTTTATGTCAAATTACCTCCCTTTATTTCAAATTAAAATGGGTATATCTCCGTAACTAATGAAGATACTGATCTGAATTTTCATTTATGTCAACAGATTTATTTGGCAGATCCTTCTTTTGTTCACTTACAATATTTTTCTTTTTAATTACTTCCCTTTAACATTACTATAAATAGCTTATTTTTAGTAACTTTTTTATTATTGGCCGTAGGGAAAAACCGAGACCACTTTTCTGTAATACAACATGGATGGTACCTCCAATTTTTAGGTGTTTTTTGACATATCTGTACCTTTTAAGAATTTTTTTTTCTTTTTGGTTAAATTTCTTCCCTTTGTTGTTCCTGTCCTTTGGACTTAGATAATTTTTCTGAGGACCTTCTTGTCCTCAAGTGCAATGATAACAGGTGAGCGATATAGGGCCATCATGGCCCTCTTGTTGTGCACATGCCTTTACACATGAAAGAAGTCCGAACTATAGGTATAGTGTTCGAGAAGGGCCTGAGCGCTTCCGTAGAGCGCATTTACAGGGATTGTACTGCTCAGATAAATATACATATAACTTTACTATGGGCGGCGGTTACCACCAAAATTAGTAAATATACAATCCATTCATAAACAAGTCAGTCAGTGCAACACATTTCAATGTCGTCTAGTTCAAAACTCCATCCCATCCGATATACTTACACTCAATGCATTGTATTTTGAAACCATTTAATACAAAACTTCATTCCATCCATTTAAACATGGAACGATGCATTGAAAACCTTGTTGCGATGCACCGTAATATGAAATCATCCAATAAAACATGAAACCATGCAGCTCAATGTGAAGCCGTTTAACACTACGTGAGTACGTGCAGTGTAAGATGAAATGATTCATTACAACTTGACGCTGTCTAATGCTTATTGACACCGCTTTGTGTAATTAAGAGCGGTGTATAAAAACTTGATGCCATGCAGTCTAATGTGAAGACATTTAATGCATCATGAGTTCGTGCAGTGTAAAGTAAAACGATTCATTAAAGTTTGGCGCCGTTTAATGCATACTGAAACCATGTTGTGTGATTTGGAGCGGCATATCAAAATTTGATGCCATGCAGCCAAGTGTCAAATCGTTTAACTAAACACCAGTACGTGCATTGTAAAAGGTTAATAAGACTATCAGTTCATAAGTTTCATAAATATTGATTCTGGAACACTTTTACATTACGTGCCTTCTGTTGCCTTAACGTATGTTAGGGTTTCACCTGGCAGCTAGGTATAACTTTTATTTACACTGTCTTGTGACTTTGGAACATGGAGCTAAGAGTGAGGTTAGGTGAACCATAAACCGAGTTAAACTCCCCAGTGGTGGTTTTGCCACTGACCGTTCCAAGGCGGTGCCCCACTGTGTTCCTGTATTTGTTTGTTTTGTCCTTGTGTGTTTATTTTGTTTGTATGTGTGGTGTATGAGTGTGTGCCTTTGGGGAGACTGTGTTTTGGAACGTGGCTTTCCCTGTTGGATATTCTTCCTTGTTTTCACATAACAATATATATTGAAATTTATCCTAAAACCAACCTTGTGGTAAACATCGAACATTTAATTTTAAACATTTCCTCCGATTTATCTGAATATTTAAAGGGACCTTATTTCGTGAAACATTTTTCTTCTCAGTTAAAGCTTTGTCAGAAGTATGCTTCGTGAAACAGAATCAGTAAAAGAAAAAAATAATGACAAAATTGAGTTAATTTTTTTAATCCTATGAAATTTATGTTTACATGTTTATGCTTTTAGACAGTATATCAAACTTACATGTACTTCATAATTTTTGTTTGTTTGTTGTTGTTTTTTGGAGGAGTTGGGGGGAGTTGTTTGATTGTTTTTGGTTTAACGCCGTTTTTCAGCAGTATTTCAGTTATGTAACGACAGGCAGTTAACCTAACTGGTGTTCTTGGATTCTGTACCAGTACAAACCTGTTCTCAGCAGGTAACTGCAAACTTCCCTACATGTATCCATGTGAGACACATTGTCTTTTATCAAATCATAACGGAGAACATAGCCAAGCCCGGGCATCGGACTCGCAACCCCAAGATCCATACATCTGCGCTCACCCTAATTGAGGTTATCAAGCAGGTGAGAGGTAGAGAGAGGGAGGGGAGTGGCGGCGGAAAATCTTAAGCCGTTTTTAAACTGTTCTTCATTTAAGTTGGACAAAACAACAACAACAACAACAAAAGGCTTAACATAAGAAGAAAGATGTTTCACGAAAGTAAGGTCCCTTTTAATATCCAGATAAATCGCAGAAACTGTTTAAAATTAAATGTTAGAATAGTACCACAAAGTTGGTTTTAGGACAAATTTCAAGATGTTTTTCTTTTTATGTAAAATTGATCCATAATTTATATTTATAACAGGTCAAACTCATGTTTCGTTAAATGGTTTCACATTTTGCTGCATGGCATCAAATTTTGATACGCCGCTCCAAATCACACAACATGGTTTCAGTATGCATTAGACGGCACCAAACTTTAATGAATCGTTTCACTTTACACTGCACGAACTCGTGTTGCGTTAAACGTCTTCACATTGGACTGCATGGCATCAAGTTTTAATACACCGCTCTCAATTACACAAAGCGGTGTCAATATGCATTAGACAGCATCAGGTTGTAATGAATCATTTTATCTTACACTGCACGTACTCGCGTTGTGTTAAACGGCTTCACATTGAGCTGCATGGTATCATGTTTTGTTGCATGATTTCATATTACGGTGCATCACAACAAGGTTTTCAGTGCATCGTTCCATGTTTAAATGGATGGAATGAAGTTTTGTATTAAATGGTTTCAAAGTACAATGCGTTGAATGCAAATATATTGGACGGGATGGAGTTTTAGACTAGACGGCATTGAATTGCACTGCACTGATTGACTTGTTTATGAATGGATTGTATATATTTACTAATTTTGGCGGTAACCGCCGCCCATACTTTACAGTAAGTCCACAAAGTGCAACAAAAGAAATAGCAATATTAATTTTGTAATAATATTATTTATTTACAAGCGTATGTCTGACAAATGACATCGAGAATTCTAACTGACTATTTAGAAAGCTGCATTTTCAAGTACCTGATATTTTCCACTTCAGTTAAAAAGCATTTTTACAATAGATAATGACTGACTACAGAAGGAATATCACGGTAATAAAAATACGCTTATCCCAGAGGATGCTACAACCTACTAAACTTCAAAGTTTAAGTTTAAAATTATATTGAACACTTTTGCTTTTATTTTAGGAGAAAAATAAACTAGAACTCTATGATAAACAAGAGGACCATGCTGGCGCTGAAATGCTCACCTGTCCACACGCAACCCAGTTCATTGTGGCTAAGTTTCATTGAAAACAACCAAGTAGGTCACAAGGTATTTCTATTTTTAGACCTACTGACCTAGTTTTGGACCGCACATGACCCAGTTTCGAACTTGACCTAGAAATCATCAAGATGAACATTCTGACCAACTTTCATAAAGATCCCATGAAAAATGTGATCTCTAGTGGTCACAAGCAAAAGTTTACGCACAGACACACGGACGACGTAGACCTACTGACCTAGTTTTTGACCGCAGTTGACCCAGTTTCGAACTTGACCTAGATATCATCAAGATGAATATTCAGACCAACTTTCGTACAGATCCCATGAAAAATATCGCCTCTAGAGAGGTCACAAGGTTTTTCTATTATTTGACCTACTGACCTAATTTTTGATGGCACGTGACCCAGTTTCGAACTTGAACTAGATATCATCAAAGTGAACATTCTGGCCAATTTTCATGAAGATCCATTGAAAAGTATGGACTCTAGAGAGGTCACAAGGTTTTTCTATTTTTAGACCTACTGACCTAGATATTATCAAGATGAACATTATGACCAATTTTCATGAAGATTCATTGAAAATTATGGCCTCTAGAGAGGTCACAAGGTTTTTCTATTTTTAGACCTACTGACCTAGTTTTTGACCGCAGTTGACCCAGTTTCGAACTTGACCTAGATATCATCAAGATGAATATTTAGACCAACTTTCATACAGATCCATTGAAAAATATGGCCTCTACGGAGGTCACAAGGTTTTTCTATTTTTAGACCTACAGACCTAGTTGTTGACCCAGTTTCGAATTTGACCTAGATATCATCAAGTTGAACATTCTGACCAATTTTCATGAAGATCCATTGAAAAATATGGCCTCTAGGGAGGTCACAAGGATTTTCTATTTTTAGACCTACTGACCTAGTTTTGGTTTCGAAATTGACCTAGATATCATCAAGATGAACGTTCTGACCAACTTTCATAAAGACCCCATGAAAAATGTGACCTCTAGAGTGGTCACAAGCAAAAGTTGACGCACGGACGACGGACGCCGCGCGATCACAAAAGCTCACCTTGTCACTTTGTGACAGGTGAGCTAAAAATGAGTAGATCGTTTAGACAGTTTGAAAGCAAATATATGGTACGTATTATTTAGTATGGATGATTTTGCACTGTGAATACATACTTTTTACACTTTACATTTAATTGACAAGTACATACACATATACACTAGAAATGTATTTGTTTTACATGTAAGATCAAAGCATTGAAAATATACTGGGCGTCATTGAAAAGTACCTCTTTATTTTTTTATACAATATCAACGTCACCGTTTCATGGCTTGTGCGGGGTCTATCACTCATAGACCCTGTCTGATCATGTCTCCTAACCTGTTCCATGACTGTCAGGTGAAAACAGCCCATACGACGTGCAATTTCACTGAATGAAAGTCCGGCGTCAACCATGCCAATGGCCTGATGACGTTGATCGTCCCTTAAACGTGGCAAAGATATTCTGGTTTTGAACGTTTTCCTCTTTAAGTCTGTCGACTAACTTTCAACTGAGATTAATGATGTGCGATTGAAGTTGCGTGTATGTCGAATTTGCTCGAAAAAGTCATTTTGCACTTGCAGCCCGTGACTCAAATGGAGTTCATCGAATTTGACAAATCTTTACACCAGTGACTTCTCTAGCCCATTTCACAGGAACTTCGGAATATATCGGAAATTTACGTAAAATCAAATCACGTGGAGGCTTATCAGCTAATCGGCTCGACCAATGAAATACTGGTTCTTAATTGTACATGACTGTCTTGTAATGGAGAGTGTTTCTGCAGCAGACGAGCACCCTTTTATTGAATTAAAAGAGGCTTATTATATTGGAAAACTGCCACAAAATTTCAGAAAATTCAATTCTACTATTATTACTTATTTCCTCCATTTTCGCTCAGTCAGGGAAGTTTCTTTCGAGCACTACACGAACGGACATGTCCGAGTAAGTATACATGTATATTGGTATCGTAGCGTATGCAGGTCAAGTTCCAAGACAAAGAAAAGTTAGTTGTGAAGTTTTTCCTGCTGGACTTTTGTCCTTTTTTCACATTACCACTCTCTGGTTAAAAGTACTGAGTGATAGTATAAATAATGAAGTAGTTTCAGTTGACGTCCATACTTTAAAAAGTAAATACGCGCCGTTGTTTATGATTTATGTTGCTATTTAAAGCGTATTTTGTACATGTATCCTCCAGCATTTGATTGGTCAGACGATTAGATGTTCGGATCATGATCGCCGATTTCCGTGGATTCTCGTTAAAAACTGTAGTGAAATGGGCTGTTGGGTCAAAAACATAGTCGTGTTATGCTTTTAACACAGTTCAATGCGATTTTTAAAATAAAAGGGCCAATAGGATGGTAACTTTTCAGTGACGCTGAGTATACAATGCATGTGGCGTTCACTGTTGATGTATAATTGTAATATTATATTTTGACGTTAAACTGAAACAAACATATACCTTTTGCATATTCATTTATATAAAAAATAAAAATAAACATACAAAAAAAAACGGGAACAATGTTTATCTATTTTATTTTGTTGGGTTTAGAGTAACAAGTAACACCGAAACGACACAATTAACTTTTCCCAGGTTTTGTTAGTGGGGAAAGACTCCAGGTGCCCCTCCAAACATTTTTTCGGGCTCAGGTGAGCACCTAGGTAGAGACCCCAACCTTCGATAAGTAAGCTGGATAGTCAAGTTCCTTACGTGAAGAATTTTACACATCAAGTGAGGTTTCGATCCTACGTCGGTAATGGGCAAGGAATTTGAAGTCAGCGAACTTGACCATCCGGTTACGGAGGCACAAAATTTAAACTAAAAGCTATATCATATAAATTCTTCGTTATTTCTTTGCATACAATTCGGTTGTAAGAGTATCAGAAAATTAAAGGAAATAAGAGATGTCTTTCATCACTTGTTTGGTTGGCGCATGTTTACAAATTTAATGTTAGTAGGCCATGATGTCCATGAAGCCGTACGGTAAAGTGATAATTTTGATGACACTTAATTTGGTTTTATTTTGTAATTGTGAGAGATCTTTAAGTGATCAGAAAGATCGGACAGTGGGATGTTATAAAAAAGTGATGCTTTATTTAGATTAGAAAGTGAATCGTATTGTACAATAAGGAAATCGAAGGTAAAATACTCCTTTTATTTCGTTCACTGAAGAAAACATGGCAGACATATTTCTGTAAAAAATCGGTGCACGTGTGATTTGTGTTACAGTTTAACGACGTTTTCTTAGAAAACTAACGCTCAGCTCATTTACACTGACATATCCTTGATTGATGAATATATATTTTGTATAAATATGAGAGACGTACGGTACCAACTATTTGTCCCGAAAATTTCTATGCATTTTCTTCTAGTATACTGTTGGGACATACTTTTGAGTGTCATTGATACTTTATAATTTACTCGAAGATATATTTTTTTCATTATTACTAGTTTCCATACCTCAAGTTTTTATTTCGATGTAAATGAGATGTGGAACCAAAATTTGTAGTCCTGTTTGGCGCCATATAACCTATACTGTGTTGGTGCGCCGTAAAACCCAAATAAATAAATAAATAAATTCTTTTTGATCCCCGTGCATTTCCCTTAGGAAAAACAACTGCTAAATTTAGTAGTGAAATAGCATTTTTTTTCCAAATAAATGCCTTTTTTGCAAGTTTTTTTTTCAAGAGTGAACATTTAATTAGCAGTTTTTTTTTAAGAACTGGTAGAAACTTGTTACAAAAAACTTTTGTCCACCAGTTTTTTGTAGCAGTTTTTCAACATTTAAATCAAATCGTCACCTTCAAAGCATTTTTAGCAGTTCATAGCAGTTAATTTCTTGGACCAGTTTTTCTGGCTGAAGTTGTGATGAATAAAAAGCAGATTTTAACCAGTTTTTAGCTCGACTTTTCGAAGAAAAAGTAGAGCTATTGCACTTGACGTCGTCGGCGTCGCCGTTGGTTAAAGTTTTTGATAAAGTCAAATATCTCTGTTACTATCAAAGCTATTGACTTGAAACTTAAAATAGTTATTTACTATCAAAGTCTACACCAGGAGAAACAATCCCCATAACTCTGCTTTGAATTTTGACAGAATTATGCCCCTTTTTAACTTAGAAATTTTGGTTAAAGTTTTTGATAAAGTCAAATATCTCTGTTACTATCAAAGCTATTGACTTGAAACTTAAAATACTTATTTACCATCAAAGTCTACACCAAGAGAAACAATCCCCATAACTCTGGTTTGAATTTTGACAGAATTATGCCCCTTTTTAACTTAGAATTTATTTTTTTTAAATTGATAAAGTCAAATATCTCTGTTACTATTAAAGCTTTTTACTTGAAACTCAAAATAGTTGTTTACAATCAAAGTCTACACCAGGAGACACAGTTCCCATAACTCTGGTTTGAATTTTGACAGAATTATGCCCCTTTTTAACTTAGTATTTTTGGTTAAAGATTTCGATAAAGTTAAATATCTCTGTTACTATCAAAGCTTTTGACTTGAAACTTAAAATACTTATTTACCATCACCGTCTACACCAGGAGAAACAATCCCCATAACTCTGGTTTGAATTTTGACAGAATTATGCCCCTTTTTAACTTAGAATTTTTTGTTAAAAGTCAAATATTTCTGTTACTATTAAAGCTTTTGACTTGAAACTCTAAATAGTTATTTACTATCAAAGTCTACACCCGGAGACACAATTCCCATAACTCTGATTATAATTTTGACAGAGTTATGTCCCTTTTTAACTTGGAATGTTTTTACTGGCAAAGCTCTAATTCAGAGTCAAGCACTGAGAAAAGTCGGGCGCGCTGTCTTACGGACAGCTCTTGTTATTTAAATGCTTACGGTCAGAGACCACCAATTCAAAAACGTACTGGGAATGAGGTAAGTGTATACCTGGGAATAAGGTAACGTCTGTGCGTTCTGACTAGTCAGTCATGTAAACAAACCCAGGAAGTGATTATTTCTTCAAAATTGATATTTTTTCACTGCATTTACAGTATTTTATTATATATTTTGACAAAATTTGCTACATTTTATGTGTATTGAAAAAAAGTTTTATCAAACGAATTTCTCCCGCCATGTCAGTGATGTAAACAGGGGGTCATCTCATTCACACGAAAATTACTTAAATAAAGTATCACTATTCATATGTTTTTCGTCCGATAATTTGGTAGAACTAAGATTGTTCTTGAAAAACTTGTAATTAGATATACTGTTTCGATGTATGGAAGGCCGTACACGCCATAATGTTACAATGTAAGTCTATGGGAAACAATTGGTGGTCTCTGACCTTACATAATAAGACTACACACTCGAATTTCATGATTTGTGAATAAAATAGCTGCACCAGTTTTGGCGGCAAAATGATTGTATAGTTTGAAATTCTTGACCATGTGGAGCACAGATCTATGTGAATAGCATGGTATCAGCTACAGTAAGTGCCTTTATATATTGTTTATAATATATACACAAGGCATGTCAAAAGTAAAATGTGATATTTTTTTCAATTGATTTGATTCATGTAATTCTAAACAGATACAGACTTATTTTTGTCATCAGTTTTCATGACTTTGAATTCTTGTACATGTAAATGTATAAAGGTGCCCAGCTAATTCACTAGCTTATTGAATCATCTTGCACTAAGTGCCAGGATGAGCTATTGTGATTGTTCTTTGTCTGTCCACCATTTCATCCATCAATTGTATATTTTCTTAAAATAACATCTTCTGAACTTACAAGTTGATGAAAACTATTATCTGCAGACAGCTCGCAGCTCATTCACCGCAGACTTTTCAGCCTCGGGCCAATACGACTGCCCTCTGACAAATAACAGGGCCAATATCAATCACTTATTTCTTAACATATATATCTGTGTATGATTGTAATGGTATTTTCAAAACAAAAGGGTTATTGACCCTAAAGTGCTCACCTGAGTACAAGGCTTCAAGTATGTTTGTGTAAGTACAGAGTTAGGTTTCTTCTATGTTAGCCTATATTATATACATGTCAAACACACTTTTGAACCTAGGGCAATAATTTAAACAATTATGATAGACATTACAAATCTGATATCACACGCCAAATATCAAGGCTCTAGCTATTACTGATTCAGAGAAGAAAAATGACCACGCCCCCTAGCAGCCATGTTTTCTGACGAATTGGAATAATTTGAACAATCTTGGTACAGAGACACACAAGAACCATATTTGTGTAAAATTATTTTTAAAATTTGGCTTGCAGTTTCAAACAAGAAGATTTTTAAAGTTTCCACTATATACATATAGGGAAAAGTGACCACGCCCTCTGGCGGCCATGTTTTTTGACGAATCCAAATAATTTGAACAATCTTGGTAGAGGGTCACACAAGGATCATTTGTGTAAAATTATTCTAAAATCGGGCAAGCAGTTTCACACAAGAAGATTTATAAAGTTTCCACTATATACTTATAGGGAAAAGTGACCACGCCCTCTGGTGGCCATGTTTTTTGACGAATCAGAATAATTTGAACAATCTTGGTAGAGGGTCACACAAGAATCATTTGTGTACAATTATTCTAAAATCGGGCTAACAGTTTCACACAAGAAGATTTCTAAAGTTTCCACTATTTGTTATATACAGGGAAAAGTGACCATGCCCGCTGGCGGCCATGTTTTTTGACGAATCCAAATAATTTGAACAATCTTGGTAGAAGGTGACTAAGGACCATTTGTTTGAAATTATTTCAAAATCGGACCATCGATTTAGGAGATGTCGTTTGAAGTTTTTTCTATTTTAAGCTCTGGCATCCCCTACGTGCAACCAAGCAGAACCATTTGAACAACTTTATTAGAGGACCACCACCCAAGGAACATCACGGCCAAGTTTCATCAAAATCCATTTACTGGTTTTGGAGGAGATGTCGTTTAAACACAAATGATGACGACGGACGGACGACTTGACGCATGCATGCACGCACGCCGGACACAGCGTGATCACAATAGCTCACCATGAGCACAAAGTAGTGCTCAGATGAGCTAAAAATGTGTTTCTCAGGTGAGCGACCTAGGGCCATCTTAGCCCTCTTGTTTCCAAAAAAATTTAGGAGCGGGTGAACGAAATAAAAACATTTTTTATTTCACCTATTTTTGGAGCGGGCGAGGAGCGTTTTGAAGAATTTTAAAAAAAAAAACACCTAGTCACAAGAATTAACAAGCAATGCCAAAACATATCAAAAAGGTTTGAAAATACATAAAAGAACCAAAGATCCTTAAATATTGAAGGTTTAATGGCAAGGTGTCTCAAAAATACATGGCAGCCACTCAACACCTGACTCCAATATATCTTTAAATATATTTACCGAAACGCGCTACATTGTAATATTTACAAACATTGAGAGATGTAAACAAGCTGAAGGGAGAACAGACGGATATAAGAAAATCTGGCAATTTAACCAAATTTCTAGTGTATAAAACTAATGTGTTCGCTAAGTTTGTATCGTAGGCAAACCAGTGCCCTAGCCACATAAAGGGTTTCTCCTTGGATTCTGTGTCGCTACATGATAATAAGAAAGATGTTACTTTCATGTAGTGTATAACAGAAATCATTATATATATTGAAAACACTGCAATCACCTCACCCGTACATTAGGTACCCATGATCTATATATTATAGTGTCTTTCAATGCAATTTCGCCAGATGCCAGGAAATCCATCATCCACTGATGGCCCAATTCACTTGTACATCCAATTTTCTGTTGTTCTTTGTTTTAACATTTAACTTTGGCAGATAAGGAAGGACATACTTTTGATTCTGCAAGTCTTAACAATAAATGCATTATCATCTCCAGTTTCTTTTTGATCTGATGATACCCATTAAACAAATCAGAAAAAAATCTATAAACAATAAGCAAAAGTTTAAGGATATTCCGCCAATTGAAATTAGAAATTCATGTGAAAAATTAGAATCCTCGAAACAGCTTGGGAAATGCAAGGACACAAAAAATAAATGATAAAAGTTGAAATGATGTATCTGTAGGTAAATTTGCGAGCATGAAAGCTACGCTGAACCTTATCTCCACAGTGCATTGAAAGAAAATGAGTGAACATTTTTAGTGCAGAATTTTGGTATATTCTTGCATACCAGACGGGGATTTCCGGTATTTTTACCGGTGCTGGAAAACTCCATCTTACACCCCGGGGTGTAAGATGACTCTCGTGCTGTAAATGACGTATTACGAACTACATATATGTAGAAGATTTATGTAGTAATTTATATTTTATTTAAAAAACGGAATAAAAATTCAATACCTTGACTGTTCCTATTAGTTCCTGATAGTATATTTCTCGATTCAAATCACGTTATTTTATCAAAAATACATAACGTTACGCTGCAGCTGATAAAACAAAACCGGAACTAAACATTGTTATTTGTTTTGAAACGTCATGACGTCTTTCCTGTTTACGGACGTTGGTTTCCCGCGCTTTGTTTAAATACACTGCTATAAGAAATAGTTCTAAAAGGAAAGCCGTTCGATTGATTTTATTTTTATTATTATTTCTTGAAATCGGTATGCAAGAAAAAGAATCAATCACTGGTCGCGGGTAAAGATGGGAATATCCGGCACTCGGGTAACTGTTTAGGCGGTAACTCGGCTGGAAGCCTCGTTACCGCCTAAGCAGTTACCCTCGTGCCGGATATTCCCATCTTTACCCGCGACCAGTGAAAGATTCTTATAGTATGCAACTCGAACTGCTACAAAATATGTATTTTCAAATCAAAGAAGTGCCAAAATAATGCATACGAGCGTTACTTTTTCAAGAAAATGTTGAACATTCTAACACGTGGTCAGTTTTTCTAAAATATTTCGCGGCCATGTTTATTCCAGGGAATTAAATATATGATTGTTCTTTTACCTCAGACTTCCTTACTGAAATATATATTTCTCCTTATCCACTGCTAGGGGTATCCATTGCACTGTCCGATCTCCTTGATCTGTTACCGATCCTTGAACCCTAAATAAACTCGAAAGCATGTATTTTACAAATGTCAGATTGTATTACACAAACACAAGTATATAGTCATATTGCCCTTACTATATTTGTCCTAAGAATGCACAGACTACACAGCAGACTTGTTCAATTTTTTTCACGTGTTTTCACCAATATTTGATCTCGAGTTAAGGTTGATTCATTGACTGGATTATAGGTAAGAGAACTTATTCCCATGTGTACAAAAAGTATTAAAAGTACCGAAATTGGAATTCACTCGAAATCAATATTATTTTGATGGACATTTTAGAATGGACAAATTATTTGAGGATATTCAGAAACTGTATTTGATACGAGTCTATTTTTTTACGACTAAGAGATTATCACATGTTTTCACCCATTTTTGGTCTCAAGGTAAGGTATGCACATCATGGACTCATGGACTGGGTTACTAAGTTAAGAGAATTTAATTCTTACCATGTGTACAAAAAGAATTAAAATTACCGAAATTGGAATTCACTCGAAACCAATATAATTTTAATGGGCATTTTAGAATGGATAAATCATGTGAGGATTCAGAAACTGTATTTGATACGAGTCTTTTTTACGAATAAGAGATTTAGCGAAATTGGCATTTTGTAACCTACTGCCTTCTTGCTGGAAAGCTAACGGGATAATGTGTAATCACAACAAATTTCTGATGATAGAATGTTATTACCATAGCAGGGGGTCGAACGTAAAGTGTTGTGGGAGTCTTTATGTGAGGAGTTGTTGTTGTGGGAGTCAAAATGGCGGAAAATGAGGGTTTTTTTTGTCGAGAATTTTCTGAAAACTTTGTAAGTGTAACTCAGTTTTCTCTTAATTCCAATATGGCCAGTCCAGAGAGCTATGTTTTGGCTTTAATCGGCATCAGTCGTTGGCTAAAAGATTTAAGAACAAAAAAGTTATTGAAGGCACCATTTGGCTGGTTGGGGTAATATTTTGAAAGACCTTCACTTTTTTCTTTCTCTATTTTAACGTAACTAAACCCTACTCAGGCCTTCGTGTTGTTAACTATGATTAATTACTTGCTATTAAATTAAGAAATTCATCCAATTTTCACGCTCATAAATACATTTATCGCCGATTTTTTTTCATTTTATGCATGCTATGTTGTTGTGGGGATGACTTTATGACAGTTTTTTTGTTTTTGGTAAACATTGTTGGGAAGGTCCTGGGTTCAGGTCTGGCGAGAATGAGTCTGGGCATCATTGAAAAGACTGTAAGCTCAGTGTTATGCACATATTGGTTAAAGTGAATATGTCTATGATATTTTTATGCTACATGGGTAGAATTTTAAAAAAGTGCGGAAGGATAAAATATGTTACAAGCATTGTTAAGAGGTCAATTCTCGATGGAACTTATACATGTATTGGGAAAAGCTTTTGTTAAAAGGTTACACAAAAATACAGTTAGTTAATTATATAGTCCCTTTACACAATTTACTAAACACAATTAACTTTAATTACAGATACAGGTACATTTGTACAATTTTAAGAAGTTTTCAATATATGTTAACTGACCTTAAAATAATTATTTTTGACAAATTTTCCCCGTTCTGGATTGATTTGCAATTAAGCCATCTTACACTAGCAGAAAAGATATATGGACAAATGCCAAAAGATATAAACACATTCCCTTTAAAGGAACAAGTCTTTATTTTGAGCAGTATGGCAAAATAACAAAATCTCATAAAAATTATTTTTAATGTATATATTTATTAGAGTCACGCTTTGCTGTTGACCAAATACCACAACTTCAAAATATTGATAAATATGAACAATACTACACTGCAATTACTGTCCAAATTTCAATTTGTCTGCAGCCAATTTGGATTAAGGAGAGGTAATTCTTGCATACCAGACGGGGCGGGATTTTCGGTATTTTTACCGGTGCTGGAAAAATCCATCTTACACCCCGGGGTGTAAGATGACTCTCGTGCTTTAAATGACGTATTACGAACCACATATTATAGTAGAAGATTTATGTAGTTATTTATATTTTATTTCGAAAAAACGGAATAAAAATCCAATACTTTGACAGTTCCTCTTTGTTCTTGATAGTGTATTTCTCGATTCAAAAACACGTTATTTTATCAAAAATTCATAACGTTACGCTGGAACTGATAAAACAAAACCGGAACTAAACATTGTTATTTGTCTTTTAAACGTCATGACGCCTTTCCTGTTTACGGACGTTGATTTCCCGCGCCTTGTTTAAATACGCTGATATAAGAAATATTTCTATAAAGAAAGCCGTTCGACTGATTTTATCTTTATTATTATATCTTGATATCGGTATGCAAGAAAAAGATTCTGTCACTGGTTATAGGTGCAGATGGGAATATCCGGCTCTCGGGTAACTGTTTAGGCGGTAACTCGGTAGGAACCTCGTTACCGCCTAAACAGTTACCCTCGAGGCCGGAAATTCCCACCTATAACCAGTGAAAGAATCTTATATTCCACATACTTTGTGTACTGGTGAGCTCTTTTGAAAGAAACCATTTGACAGCAACATTCTGTGACTCCCATATAATATACATTTTCATTTTTAAGAATTTTTTATGTTGTCATTTTGCTCTAAATAAAGACTTGGCCCTTTAAAGTCAAACTTCACTTGAACATCATATTAAGAAAACGTTTTATCCCCGCCTCAGATTTGGCTAATTGGGACATGTCTTTTATATCCATTCAAGCTGCATACAATCCAATGGGCATGCACTTGTGATATATTATATTGCAGACATCATGCCAAGATTCAAGAAAGCAAGCCATCTTCATGTCAAGGTATTGGACCTCTAATAGTTATGTTTACAAAGTGGTATTTGCTAGGTATATTCTTAAAGTTGACTGTGTTTTGCATTGTGTTGCAAATAAATTTTAAACAACATTTACCATGCCGTTTTTTATAAATTTTGTAAACTTTATGGTATTTCCTCAAGCTGAAGTAGAGACAAATTGCAAAGTGATGGCCACTGTCCAAGACGTTTGCAGAGAATTCATTATATCATTGATTTTAATAAAAGAAACACCAATCTATTGGTAAACAATAATAAAATGTTCACAAAATAAACTGTCAATATCATTTTTCTATGGTGTCTCAAGTAAACGGATTTAATGAGACAGAATTCTAACTCCAATATTGAAAAATTATGGTCGAGTCCTGTGGGACTGTTTTAAATTTTGCTCACTTCATTCAAAAATAATCTTGGGGCAGAAGTAAAACCTACCTGCATTTCTTTCACAATATGTAATCTAAAGAGTAAAGGCAAAATAGAGACCATTTATCGCATGTAACTCAGTAATAACTTAACTAGGGAAAAAGGAAAATAAGGGGAAAAAACTGGTTCCAGTGGGGCTTGAACGTACGCCCCCTGAAAATTTTCAGTCAATGTAGGTTTATTGTAGGAATTGAATACTCTTCAAAAAGAAGGTACTCAATTACGGGTCTAATACCTTAAGGTAGCAGGGTACACTTCGAATTTTGGCCCCCGTCAATATTTGTTATAAATAGAACTTCGTGATTTTGGATGTCTGTAAATTAAGGTGAGAGATAATGATTATTAATTCTTTAGAAAATTTATACAGCTGATACATGTAAAATTCTGATGTCAGTTGGAAAACTAACTGCTGGTAGCTTTGTATGATCAATGAGACACCTTTTCACGGAAAAATTCAAATCACGGAAGGGTTCTGTGCTTGTTGATTGATACTCAGGAATATTTTCGCTATTTTGTGAAAAGACGAGCTGGATGGGCCCCATTCCGTTTATATCCCGACGTTCAGTAAGGACTTTTAAATTGAGAAATGCAATAAAATTGGGCATTGTTCTTGCAGCGGGATAATTGCAGGCTGTTCAAAAAGTGCAAAATTGGTGATTTTGGCATGCTATTTTTCATGGATGGTGTAAACCTTTCGTTTTGATAACTTTCTTTATTCTTGTATGAGAATCCTGATCTTGCCATTAATTAAAATCACAAAACATGCACGCAATTTATAAAATGGCCACCCTGATTCTGCTCATAAGGGAAGTGCAATATTGCAACTCGCTACACGTAAGACCGTCCATGCCCAAAATTTTCGCATCTAAGTGTACCCTGCTACCTTAAGAAAAGACACGGGTCTAAGCGTCCAATACCAGCAGTAGTTTACAGAACTGTAATGTCACCATCCCAATTATGTAAACTACTGCTAATCAAGTGTGTGTGTGTGTGTGTGTGTTGGAGCGGGGGGGGGGGGGGGGGGTCGCACTGAACATTATCTAAACAACAAAGATGGCGGCACTACACGAAAAGGTGAGTTTTTTTTCTTCTAAATATTGTGTTTTTGGTTGCGGGTTTACCCTGCTACCAAAGTTACAAGTGTATTTCTGACAATCATATAGCATCCAATTTTTATTCCTAATCACATTCAAAGGATGTCCATGTGCTATACAAAATAGTCCCATTCATGAACAGTGCGGATGAATTATCAATGATCAATCAGTTCTCATGAATGGATAGATCTGATAAGGAACGGCCCCCCCCCCCTTTGGATATTGTTGCTATGTCTCACAAGCTTTCTCCAAAATGGCGGATACACATGATACCGCTATGACGGATTCTCTTTTATAAAGTATCCAAATCTCAAATTATTGTAAAAAAAAGATCAAAAACCTGTCAGATCACGCGCTATATAAATCATTAAATAATTATACTTATGGTTACATTAATTCCATGAAAAAAGTGATGAAATATAGCTGTTAAATGTCGGTGCGAATAAGGTCTTCATAGATATGAAAGTCGTAGGATTTGATATATTTGTTTATTTTGGGACGCACAAAGTGTACACAGACTATTGGTATAAAGTATAATACATATATTAAAAAAAGAAAACACGATACAGTTGTGTTCTTGCAAAGAGGAATAAGTCTATAAATAAATTAAAGTTGAAATACATGTTCTGTTCTCTTTAATTCACTGAATAACACACGCGCTTGTAAATTTTGTATGTTCGTGCATGATATGTTGGCGATTATGATTTAAAAGTTCATTCATTTCTTTATTTGCAAATAAGTACCAGTATATTATTTAAATGTGAATTAAAATCATTGTATTTTATTTCAATATGTAGTATTATTCTGGAGACTCGACTGATACTGTTAGCTACAACATCGTTATGTGTGGAAATTCCGCAATGATTTTGTGTACCTGCAGAAGGAATGTCCCGCGGTTCTGACATTCTTAGGAGAAAAGCAAAAACAGTTCACGAATATTTAAAATATATGTAGAGTGCGACGGTACGACGATATGCCAGAGGGCGGTTATGTACCTAATTGGAAGAAGAAGAAGAAGAAGAGTGTGGCCGAAATTTGGAGTATGTAAATGTTTTATTTGCCTTAAATGAATTTCGTTTTCTCGAGTGCAATATCGAATGAAAATCCTGTGACACCTGTCTGAGAACCAATTTAAAAATAGCTGTAATTTTTTGAAATGATAAACTTGAAGAATGAACATGCTACATGGGTTCCGCAATTATTTATTACATGTGGTCACTTCTTTTCTTATTTCTAAATGCCATGTTTACATTTTATATGGTAAGCATCTCTTTTTTTCACACAGGGCCGTGAAGAGAACGTAAAAGAATACTGTTTTATTTAGAACCTTACAGTCTGTAGGTACTTACAATGACGCCTTAGCAACAAAGTCTACGGATTGACGGATAACGCTTTATCTTATTGGCTAATATTGTTGGTTTGATTGACAGGTCGGATCTATGTATTCAACCTGTGTCCATTCACACTGACCATTTAGATTATATATAAGGTATTCCAGCCCATGGTTACATCACTAATTTCCAGCTGACAAATTAGATAAGTTTATGTAAGGTCAGGCAGAGTTCATCTTAGATATGAGACACATTTGAGCCGTGCCATGAGAAAACCAAGATAGTGGGTTTGCGACCAGCATGGATCCAGACCAGCCTGCGCATCTGGTCAGGATCCATGCTGTTCGCTTTCAAAGCCTATTGCAATTAGATAGATAGATATCTTTTATTCCATCATAAGATGAGAAACGTGTAATACAGACAATTGGTAACAATTACACATATTGAAATGAACAGAGTAAACAAGTACATGAATGAAAGTAAACAGAAATTAAAGCAGACGAATTTAAGCATTACATATTTTCATAATGAGCTTATAACAGAAATCGTTCGGATATGAAGTGACATTAGTTATTTATAATAAATATTTACAACATAATAATATGATTATTCTCACAACTTAATATGTAAGCATATTTCCAATTAATGGGCTATATCACTTGTATAATTGGCAGAGCTGTATATACAAGGAATCATATCTTAACAAAGCAAGAAGCGCGACATACAATATCTAAATGCATATGTGATATTATGTACAGCAAATATTTTAGATCAAGGTTAAATTAATCAACTTAGATGATTGAAGTATATTACATAAACAATCTAGATGATTCTATGTTACAATACAAAATTATAGTGGTAATATTAGACGTATTCAATTTCAACTTTATACAGGCTATATATTAATGTATAAAGATGCTTCGATGTACGTCTGATTTCTTTTCTAGCTTTCCCGGTGTCGAGACCCTAAACGAAAGCGAAAGATATTAGAGAGTCAAGCTGAGAATAGAAAGGAGTGGGGAAGGGGTAATTTAGGAAATCTTACAAAAAAAGACTGACGAGAATTTTTGTTAAGTGGTGTGTGTATCTCAGTATGACTTTAAAACTTTGTATTCTCTGTACGTCACACATAGTCATCGAGGTGAAACCTGAATACATGTCCACTATTTGTTCTAGATAATGCATGTTACTTAGCGTAATGAAATTCTTATTTCCAAGGGCTCTATGCAGAGTAAACCACATATTTTGTCGAATGGAACCATTCCTTCTGCAAAATAGCAAAAGGTGTTCTGCAATTGAGTCTGAAATCAGTTTACAATTTGGGCAAATTGAGGCATATCTATTACCAAATAGTTTGCTGACTTGCGATAACAGTTCTACAATACGGCAAGTAATCGGGATAAAGCTGACAGAATCGCCATACGGCGCACGGAATTAACTCTCCATGTAGGCTAAGATTCACTGTTAATCAGATTTGACCTGTACTGAAAGTTCGCGTAATCTTTGACTTTTCTTTTTACAACTGTTTTCCATGTCAATACAGATGGAAATTTCGCGTATAAAGTTTCTTAAATCATATTTGCCGAGAATGCGATAAATATCCGGCATATAAACTAGAATTTTACTGGGTTTGTTAAAAAATTGCACGATACGGGTAGCAAATAGTGTCTGAACTTGTTTATTCCCATCTAAATTACAAAGCTGGCCAAGAAACAACAGCTTACGTTTGTCAATCTCTTGTTCAAGAGTGAGGGCACCAACACAACCCAGCGCTATATCTGTCCGTGTATGCCGCGGCATTGCCTGCATGAATTTGATGCACTGACGGTGTACTCTTTCTAACGACTGTAATTTACTCTCCGTAATATCACACCACAGTTCGCACCCGTATAAAGCCTTAGATAAAACTGCTGATTGGTATAGATGTTTGACTGTTAAGGGGTGTAGACCATTTTTATGTACACCTACATTTTCTAAACTGAAGAAGGTTTTTCGTATTTTAGAACAAGCTTCGTTGATGTTCACGTTAAGGTCCATACACTTGAGTAGTTTAGATTATAGCGCTATTAAGCCACTTTGACCTCATTTGACCTTTAGCCCTCGGTCAAAAGTGACCAGTGCTGACCAATTAAAAAAAACAGGTTTTAACAACTTACTGTGAAAACCTTCGGTTTGACCAATTTAAAAAAAACCCACAGGTTTTGAACCCGGTAAAAAAATAAAAAGTTTTAAATACATATGATATAGATGATTTTACAGAATAAAATATATTGTTTGAAAGAAAGAAAATTTACTGATAATATAAATTCTCAATATGTTACAGCAAAAAACGGGAGAAAAATGATAATGGCTACCTGTTCATCTTGTGGAAGAATGAAATCAAAGTTTGTTAAAAGTACAGAGGGTAATTTAGATATTCATAAAGCAATGTTACCTTTATTACCTAAGAAAGGTTTAACACTCCCGGGATATAACTATTGTGGGTCAGGAAATCCTTTAGATAATGGGCCTCCTGTTAACGAACTTGACGCAGTATGCAAGACCCATGACTTTTGCTACGACATGCTAAGGTACATGTGACAAGCAGACGCTTTCCAATTTAAATAACACTAAATCAAAAACATTTGGAGAAAGATTGCAAAACATTTAGTTGTAAAACCAGCAATTAAAACGAAATACAAACTTGGGCTTGGACGTATGTCCCGGGAGCTGGCAGCTCACTTGGAAAAAAGTCAAAAAACGGGAAAAGGGGATAGAGTATTTACTTGGAAGTAAGTCCTTCGGAGCTAAAAGCTGCCGCCGGCGTCAGGGGACTAAGGTCCACTCACTCAAAAAGGCCCCCGAAATAACATGGAGTGATGAATTAGCAGAAGAATTACATAAACCAATTAAACGAAAATTTATGAAACGAAGAGTGATAGTTAATGATACTGATGATATTTGGTCTGCTGATTTAGTTGATATGCAAGCTTTTTCAAAATATAAAAAAGGTGTAAAGTACTTGTTAACCGTTATTGATATATTCAGCAAATATACTTGGGTTATTCCATTAAAGAATAGAACTGGAGAATCTGTTACTGAAGCATTTGAAAAAATAATTTCTGAAGGTAGAACACCTACAAATTTATGGGTAGATGAAGGAAAAGAATTTTATAATAAAAAGTTTGAATCATTTTTGAATAAAAATAATATAAACATGTATCATACATTTAATGAAGGAAAAGCTGTAGTAATCGAAAGATTTAATAGAAGTTTAAAAAGAATAATGTGGAAATATTTTACAGCAAATAATACTTACACTTATTTAGACAATTTGCAGGATATGGTTGATAAATATAACAAAAGAAAACACTCTAGTATAAAAATAACACCAACTGAAGCCAGTAAAAAAATTAAATAAAGGTACTGTTTACTTTCATTTATATGGTAATTTAAAGATACCAAAGAGTAAACCAAAGTTTAAAATTGGTGACCGAGTTCGCTTAAGCAAACTTAAACGGCATTTTGAAAAAGGATATACACCAAACTGGACAGAGGAAATATTTATAATTTATGGAATTAATAATACAAATCCCAGAACATACACTATTAAAGATTTAAATAATGAAATAATTCAGGGTTCATTTTATGAGCAAGAACTTTTACCTACTAAACAAGAGGTTTTTAGAATAGAAAAAGTTATTAGACGAGACTATAAGAAAAAACAAGCTTTAGTAAAGTGGAAAGGTTATAGTGAAAAATTTAATAGTTGGATTCCGTTTAGTGAATTGGAAGAAATTAAAAAATATATTATATAAATGAGTAATAAAAATCTAATTTCTAATGGAATAGAAACAATAGATCAATTAATTATTCACTTGACTAAACTTGCTGCTGCTTATAGAAAAAGTTAAAAATTTTGTGGAAGAGTAAATACAGGATTACAAATTACAGCAGGTATTTTTGGTTGCTCGACTGCATTTATACTTGTTCCTGCTATTCGTATATTTGTGGCATTTGCTGGCGCTGTTCCATCAGTAATTACTATATTTATAAATAGACTAAAAGTTGAAGACAAAAAAGCTATTTTAAAATTACATCACCACAAAATAAAACAACTAATAACAAAAGCACGGATTGGAAAAGTAAGTAAAGAAGATGAGAAAAAAGTTATTGAAGATATTTTTATAATACTGTTAGAAATGCAGAAAGAAAAAGACTATTCAATGCCTCTTGAAATGCATATGAAGGAATTTAAGCTTAACGGATATAAAAATAAAAAAGAAGAAGAGTTGTATTAAATTTAGATTGCTGAATTTATTTTTTTACGTGCGTTTTTTAAAGATTTTTTTCTATAAGTATATTATATAAATGGCTTATAGAAATATAGATAATGATATTTCAATAAAACTATCTTGTACTTTAGGAAGAATATGGAATGAAGAAAGAGAAATAAAAGAATTAAGAGAAAAAATACAAGAAAAAAATTCATATAAAAAAGTAAAGAAAAATAGAAACGTTATTAAATCAAAGATTAATCAATTAACCGGTGGAAATTTTTAAAAGGTAAAGAAAAATAGAAACATTATTAAATCAAAGCTTAATCAATTGACCAGTGAAAATTTTAAAAATAAAGTAATTGATAGATTGGAAAATGATATAGATCCTTATCTTTTTGAAAAGAATAAAGATTTATTTGAATGGGATTGTGGTTGTTTAATGTCAGTGCCTCCGGCAGAAGAGGAAAGTAAAATATTATGTGATTGTCCCAAACCAAATAATCACACTGGCCATAGCTTTCGCAGAAGCGGTGGTTCCAACGCCGCGGCGGTGGAGGATTCGTCGCAGAAGCGGTAGAGAAATATGGCCGACTGACAATATTTACGCTCTCATCGGTACTTTTTCTAACGAGTGTTTCACGTTTGACTGAAAACAACCAGTGAGACAGGAGCCCACATGTGTACTCTTCCAGCCACAGATACTTGTTCAGTGCAATTCTTTGTCATTAAGGTAAACATGCACTTCTGTACAGTTTGACGAGGGACTGCCGTTTTTGTAGAATTTCTATCAGAAATTGTAAAATCTTGTACAAAACGACCAAAGTTTGGTGGTTTTTTGTTAAACAAGAATTGATTAATACTTTAGATTATACCTAATGAAGGGAGTTAACTCTTATCCTATAGAAGAGAATCTTTATTAGCAGTTGTCTCCCTTAATCAGTTGTTACATTGTTGAGGTTATAAATAACTTTGTTTCAGTCTGCTTTGTTGATAATTGATATACAATGTATACATGTACTATCTACCTATTACTGCTAATGTCTATGCATTGATGAGTTGTGTACAGTTATATATGTATATTACTATAGTAGTGTAATACAATTAGTTTTGGATAAACCAAAGTTTGGTGGTTTTTTGTTAAATAATACAAGGGTATTAAATAAGGAATGGAGAAAAACGACCCCTGAGCACGTTTGCATCAACATGTAAGTCTGACACTTTCAAGCAAAAACTTTTTCTCCGTAATCGGTGATTTTTCATTACAAGCATACAAAATGATCGACCAAAAATGATTCCAACGCAGTGTGCGGTGGGTACGCAACGCATTACGGTGGATCTTGTTTCTTTAATGTTCGCTATTGACTTTAAATTGGAATAAACAGCATTATTCCAGAATTTTGATTTGGTAGGGCCATGAAATCACTTTGACATTAGATAGCAACAGAGACTGAAAATTAAGAATAAATATGATATTCATTTGCACATCCGTAAATACAAAATATCAAGTGACAATATTGATTGTCTGGTTAAATGCTGACCACATGCGACTTCTGCATCGTATGATAAACCAACTAAAGTACAATACAATTACTAATACGTAGCATACCATAACAAAATGCCACTGAGCAGCTGTGTTATAGGAGTTAAGACTTTTTACAAGTAAGCTAATTTACCTCTTCTTCAACAATATCCTTTTATTTTCAAACGTTTACCACAGAATCTCAAAGTGTCAAGGGAAAAATTTAGACATTTTTTCGTAGTGACAAGATGAGATTATTTGATTGCCCTTCGTCCGTCGTCCGTCAGTCGTCTGTCCGTCCGTCGTCCGTCCACAATTTCTTGTGAGCACGATGGAGACCTCATTTTTTCCCTGAAGGAGCCAAAATGTTCACCTTATGAACATGATTGCAGTGACATTTTACTTTCGACTTAAACCACCATTACACACAAATTAAGTCACAATAAGATCTCGATTCCTATTGAAAACCAGCTAGATTCCATCATATGTTCAAGAGATACTACCCCTGAAAGGGGCAAATTTTCTAATCTGGCCCTCTCAGCCATATAAGGTTTCATTTATGCTTGGATTTGATACAAACTTGCATATGTGTGCCCAATCACATGATCGCGCTACGTCATTTTGAGCTAGAAAGTTAAAGTGGAAACGCAAACAAAAATTATAAATCAGGGTGTAAGTTTTTTTTTATTCAATATATTGTGTTAATAATTAAAGTGCTACCCCCGGTACTACAATTTTCCCGCCAAAACCTTCTCGTTTTAACGCTATTCCTGTTCAACCACGTTCGACAGTATGCGCTCAATGTTTAAGTCAATTGAACAGGAATAGCATTAAAACGAAAAGCTTTTGGTGGGGAAATCGTAGTACCGGGGATAGTACTTTCAAATAGGTTTCGAATCATATGCATGATATAAACACAATATATAAATAAAAAACTTACATCCTGATTTTTTTTTTTTGTTACCTTTCTACTTTCACTTTCGAGCTCAAAATGACGTAGCGTGATCACGTGATTAGGCACACTGTGCACGGAATTTTTATCTTAAGAATCTCTAGGTCAAGTTCGAAACTTTGTCATGTGGGTTCAACAACTAGGTCACCAGGTCAAATCAAAGGAAAGCTTGTTAACACCATACGCCACATTCATGGCCTTATCTTAAGTAATGTGTATCTTGATGATTCTAAGGCTAAGTTTAACATTGAAAGACAAACGGAGAAACAGAGTACAAACAACTAACAACAGACAAGCAGAAAGAAATGTTACAATAAATGAAAGACAGAAACTTCATTCTCCTCTGAAAACTGTCACAGCGCCAATCAAACATATTAAGAGACCTTTAACTCCTTGTTCTACTACCAAGAGGACGACAAGTAATCAACTCATTTCAGTTATTCTTATTATAACAACTGAAGAGAAATTACAGCTGGGAACATACTTAAATATGCTAAAAACATGATTAAAAACCTATAAAATGACAAATGGTTGCAACATGTGCATTGTGTTGGAGAATACTCCCCGCCCCCACCCAGTGTACCCGACTTCGATATATTATGTGGCCAAAACAAAAATAAGGGACAGCAGAAACCGTGTCAGTTTGTATATTAGATAAGTTTGTCTGTTCTATGATGTAAAAGTCGCAGGTGGTAAGCATTTATTCAAACAATCGATATTGTCCGTTGATATTTTGTATATAATAAGGGAAAAGGAAAATGAAGAAAACCTTCATGCTTAATATGAATAATCATAATTGAGGTGTATTTAGTACGAAAGAACATGGCGTTATTATTTGGCAGTTGATTTAGTAAAATAATTATGGTTTAAAATAAAGCTTTTCGTGTATGCATTCAACAGAACGGAAGTGCAAATCAATAGTATATTATTACTAAACATTTTCTATTGCTGTCTGATGTCAAAGTGATTTCATGGACCTACCCCAATCAAAATCCCAGGAAAATGTTGTTTACTTAAGTTAAAAGTCCGTAACGAACATTAAAGAAACAAGATCCACCGTAATGCGTTGCAATTGTACCCACCACACACTGCGTTGGAATCATTGTTGGTCGATTTTTTCATATGCCTGTAATAAAAATTCATCTATTACGAAGAAAAAGTTTTTGTTTGAAAGTGCCATACTTACGATTTTGCTGCAAACGTGCTCAGGGATCGTTTTGTACAAGATTTTACTATTTTTAATGGGAATTCTACAAAAACGGCAGTCCTTCGTCAAACTGTAAAGAAGTGTTTACATTAATGTCAAAGAATTGCACTGAGAAAGTGTTTGTGGCTGGAAGAGTACACATGTTGGCTCCTGTCCCACTGGTTTTTTTTCAGTCAAACGTGAAAAACTCATTAGAAAACTTACCGATGAAGCATAAATGTAGTCAGTCGGCCATATTTCTCCACCGCTTCTGCGACGAATCCTCCACCGCCGCGGCGTTGGAACCACCGCTTCTGCGAAAGCTATGGCCAGTGTGATAATCATCGAAACAATTCTAAAAAGATAATTGCAACCGATTGTGACACAAATGAAGAAAAAACATATAAAAGTTTTTACGCAGCATCTAAAGACCTTGATATTAATTCTGGGTTAATAAAATGTGCTGTGAAGGGAAAAACAGAGTAAAAAGTGGAATATCAAAAACTAATGGAAAAAGATATAAATTTAAATATTTTATTCCTTCTTAAACTTTATTTTATTTTTCTGCTTAAAGGTTGTTTTTTTTTTCTAAATATAATATATAGATGGCTTTTAGAGAAATTGAGAAGTCTACAAAGCAATATTTTAAGAAATTTGAAATTAAAATTACATATAGACAAGATCCAAAAAATCAATTATATTTAAATATAGAAGACTCATTTGATATTCTTAAATCTGAACTTAGGTGTAAAAAATAAATGTTGTTTTAAAAATAACTTTTGCGAAAATGAGTAAAACAGATACAATATATAAATCAGCTTATTTTAAGGGCTTTAGAAATTACTAACACAAACGAAATAAAAAACACTTTACGCCAAACTTTTGATGAAATAATAAATAGAATCGGTAATTGGATTTCAGAAGGAAGTGGCTGGAGAATAGAGTCAGTTGATGTTCATTATATAAATAGATATAAATATAATCCATTAGCTGCTTCAAGATATTTAGAATTACCACATTATGTTTGGATAAAAGACTTTAATAGATTAATGTTTAAAAAAACAAAATATCAACATAAAAAACATTTTTGCAAATCATGTTTACAAAGTTTTTCTCAAGAAAGAATATTAAATGAACATATACCAAATTGTTTAGCTATTAATGGTGTTCAAGCTGTAAAAATGCCAAAAGAGGGAAGTAAAATACATTTTAAAGGCTTAGCAGTACCTTTTGTAATTTATGCTGATTTTGATAGATTGTGGTTACGGTTATAAAGTTGTTTGTTATGATGATAAATATACTAAACCAACACAAGTTTACAGTGGTCCTAATGCAGTTTATAAGTTTATTGAAACAATGCTTGAGGAAGAAGAGTATTGTAAGAAAATATTTAATGAAAACTTTAACAAAGAATTAATAATGTCTGAAGAAGATGAAGCTTTATTTAAAAAAAAAAAAAGTTTTGTCATATCTGTGGAAAAGAATATAAGAAAACTGACATTCCAGTACGAAACCATTGTCATATAGCGGGAAAATTTAGAGGAAGTGCTCATCAAGACTGTAATGTTAATTTTAGACTAACACACAAAATTCCTGTTATTTTTCATAATTTAAGAGGTTATGATGGTCATTTTATTATGCAACAAATAGGAAAATTCAAAAAAGAAATTAATGTAATTCCTAACAATATGGAACGATATATGGCATTTATGGTAAGTGATTTGATTTTTATAGATAGTTTTCAATTTATGTCTCAATCATTGGATAACTTAGTAAAAAATATTCCAGAATTTAAGTACACATCTCAAGAATTTAAAAAAGAAAAAATTGAATTATTAAAAACAAAAGGTATTTATCCATATGATTACATGGATTCATTTCAAAAATTCAAAGAAACAGAATTACCTCCTAAAAAAGAGTTTTATTCAATTTTAAACGAAACACACATATCTGACAATGAATATGAGCATGCTAAAAATGTTTGGAATAAATTTAAAATTAAAACAATGGGAGAATATCATGATCTATATTTAAAAACTGACATATTACTTTTAGCTGATGTTTTTTAAAATTTTAGAAAACTATGTTTGGAATATTATAAACTTGACCCTTGTCATTACTTTAGTAGTCCTGGGTTAGCTTGGGATGCAATGTTAAAAATGACTGGAATAAATTTGGATTTAATAACTGATATTGATATGTATCTTTTTATTGAAAAGGGACTGAGAGGAGGAATTAGTTATATAGCTAATCGTTACAGTAAAGCAAACAATAAATATATGAAAGATTATGATCCTGAATTAGAAACTAAATACATTATGTACCGCGACGCCAATAATCTTTACGGTTGGGCTATATGTCGACCTTTATCCTCTGGAAATTTTAAATGGGTCACTGAAAAACAATAAAAGAAATTAATTGCAAAAGGTAAAACTAACTTTATAATTGAATGTGATCTTGAATATCCAAAAGAATTATATGATCTTCACAATGATTATCCTTTAGCTCCTGAAAAAATAAAATACCAGATCAATGGCTTTCAAATTATAGTAAAAAAATATTAAAACAAAATTTGAAATAGGAAAAAGTAATGTAAAAAAATTAGTTCCAACTTTAATGAAAAAACAAAATTATGTTGTTCATTATAAAAATCTTGAACTTTATGTACAATTAGGATTAAAAATAACAAAAATACACAGAATATTAACTTTTGACGAAAGTCTTTGGTTAAAAGGATATATTGATTTTAATACTCAAAAAAGATCTAAAGCAAAAAATTCATTTCAAAAAGACTTTTTTAAACTCATGAACAACAGTGTAATCGGTAAGACGATGGAGAATTTACGTAAAAGAATCAATATTAAATTAACACATGATGAAAATCTTTTTTATTAAAATATATAGCAAAACCTTCATTTGTTAGTTCAACAATGTTTAATAAGAATTTGTTTGGTATCATAAAATAAAAGAAAGTTTATTATTAAATAGACCTTGTTATGTTGGAATGTGTATTCTAGATTTATCAAAATATTTAATGTATGATTTTCATTATAATTACATTAAGGAAAAGTATAAAGGTTCAGCAAAGCTTTTATTTACTGACACAGATTCATAATGTTATGAAATATAAACCAAAGATACATATAAGGATTTTTATAAAGATTCAGAACTGTTTGATAATAGTGATTACAACCCAAATTCAAAATTTTATTTTGATTACAACAAAAAAGTAATTGGAAAATTTAAAGATGAAGCTGCCGGCATTCCCATTGTTGAATTTGTCGGATTAAGATGTAAAATGTATTCATATTTATTAGAAAATGAAATTAACATTAAAAATGTAAAGGAATTAAAAAGCATGTTGTAAAGAAAACAATAGTTCATAAAAATTACAAAGATACCTTATTTAATTCAACTCAAAGTAATCACACCCTAAAAGCTATTCGTTCTGATAAGCATAATCTTTCCAGTTATGTTATAAATAAAACGTCTTTATCATGTTATGACGATAAAAGATATATTCTTGATAATGGTATTGATACATTAGCTTATCATTAAATTACAGAACCATAAATTGTTAATTGAATATTCATAACGTTTAAACCATCTATATAAATTACATCATTCATTTTAAATTTATTAGCATAATTAATAGAAATAGATTCATTTTTTCTGTTATTTTTTGCATAATATCTTTGAAGAGCTTTATTTTCTTTGTTTTTTAATTCCAATTTAACTTCTCCTTTATCTAATTTAATTGCATCTATAAGAAAAATTAAAATGCAATTTTGTTTGACTGTTACGTTATTACCATTTTGAACTAAACCAGGACTAGCAATACAACTTTCCATTGAAATAATCCAGCAACATCTTTTGTTTCAGATGTTAAAACAATGGAAGTTTTCTTACTGTTTGCCGTTCTATTTTATTTACTTTTTCGTTTATATTATTAAATATTCCCATTATATAAAAAACACAGTAATTAATTAACTAGATAGATTTTGACATAACTTCCTGGTTCTATAGTAAAATCAATCGATATGTCTCCACCTACATTTGGTAAAATACTTAACCATGTTCCTTTGCTTAAATTAATTTCAATTTTTTTCTTAAAAACCTTTGTTGTATTTTTAACCTCAGGTGGTATAAACTCACTTCCGTTTGTGTGATAACTCCACCAGTCAAAATCAAACGAATACAAATTTTTACCAGAGTATACAATGATAATGTTGACTTCAATTATGTAATCCCCATCTTGTTGGATTTCAAATGCATTATCTCCCGATTTTTGGCCGTTGATTATACATTTTTGTATTTTTTTAATAAAACTTTTATAATCTATAATCTTATTAACTCGTATTCCAAATAATACAAAAAAATTTAGGGAATTAAATACCTTTTGTTGTAACTGTTTATCTTCAATATCAAATTGTATTCCTAAAATATTATTAACCGTTACATGTAGTTGCCTGCTGTTGTAATATTCAAAAAGAAACACTTCACGTTTTACTTTTTCTAGTTCTGTTTTAAAAGTATTATAATTTTCATCAAGTTCAAGAATTACTTCAGCTAAATCATTAACTCTTTTTGTTGTAGCAACTTCAGAAGCAGACAATTGTCGACAGTATTTTTTGTTCTAGCTAATTGTGTTTCTTGTTTTAAAAAAACATTTTTTACTTTTGTAATTTCTTCAGTATTAGTGGTAATTTTTTCAGCACTAGCGGAAATTGCTTTAGTATTAGCAGTTATTGATTCTCCTTGTTTAATTGATTTTTCAACTACAAGTCCAGTTGATTTTTATTTTTTCAACTTTGGCATTAAGCTGCGCTGTATCTTTTTGTAATAGACCTGTAAGTGTACTTAAGTCCGCGTACTTTAAATTGTGTCGTACATCGACATTACTTTTTCAGTTTTGAAGTTGTTTCTTCAAATTTTCTAAGTTAGAATTTAAGTTAGAATTAAACCCTTTTCTAAGGTTATCTAATGCTGTGTCATGGTCATCACCTCTTTGTGAAGCTGCCTTTTCCAGTTCAGATTTATATTCTGCAAGTTTATTTGAAAATGTATCCAACAAATCTTGATGCTTTTTTGTAAAGTCAGTATTTAGTTTATTTACTTCTGTTCTGATTTCTAACTGATACATATTTTGTAACTTTTTCTCGGCTTCAATAATCTTGTCTTTTAGTTCTTCGTGTTTAATCATACTATCTTTTAATTCCTGAACTTGATTGTATATTATTTCAAAATTGGTTCTGAATACTTCTTTCATCTGAATATCTGTCAAATCAGATTTCTCTTCAAGTTCTTTAATAGAATCAACCATAGCTTTCATTTCTTCTTCAAGTTTACCTTGTAATTGAACTATTAATAATGAATTGTTTTTAAAATCTTTTTTTAATTCTTCAATATTTTTTACTTCTGCTTCTAATTTTAATTCCTGAACGTGATTGTATATTATTTCAAAATTGGTTCTGAATACTTCTTTCATCTGAATATCTGTCAAATCAGATTTCTCTTCAAGTTCTTAATAGAATCAACCATAGCTTTCATTTCTTCTTCAAGTTTACCTTGTAATTGAACTATTAATAATGAATTGTTTTTTAAAATCTTTTTTTAATTCTTCAATATTTTTTACTTCTGCTTCTAATTTTAATTCCTGAACGTGATTGTATATTATTTCAAAATTGGTTCTGAATACTTCTTTCATCTGAATATCTGTCAAATCAGACTTCTCTTCAAGTTCTTTAATAGAATCAACCATAGCTTTCATTTCTTCTTCAAGTTTACCTTGTAATTGAACAATTAATAATGAATTGTTTTTAAAATCTTTTTTTAATTCTTCAATATTTTTTACTTCTGCTTCTAATGTCTTTTTAATACTTTTATTATCTTCAAGATTATAGTCTTCTATTACACTTTGAATTTTTTTAAACACAAACCGTTTTGGAACTGCATCATTGGGTTTATCTGGACATCCTAGGTTGATTATTTCATTACCTCCCATATCTAATGCTCTGTAAGATATGAGTCCATGTCCTTTTTAAGCTTTTTGAATTGTTTTCTAGTAGCATAATCACTTAAATCAATATCAAATTTAACTTTACTTATACTGTCAGGTTCACTTATTTGTTTTACATCATTAAAAACTCCCATTATATAATTATTATATAATTCCCGTAAAGTTTTTTCTTAAAACCTTCCTTGGTTTGTCAACATATAAGAAATCATATTTTTGTTTTGTTGCATTAGAAAAAGAATCACGATTTATATTTTGTTCATTACAAATCATATCATTTTCCTTTTTACCTGGACTTTCAAACAAGATATAGTGTGAACAGTTAATTCGAATATCTTTTGGTGTTTTATAGTAAGACTGACTTAAATAAATAACAGAACAGTTTTTGTGACGTCCTTGAATAAAGTATTTTGTTATTTCATTCTGAACCTTTTTCTCTTCACATATAAAATCATCAAATATTACTACTTTTTGTTTTTCTGGTTCAAGACTATCGCAAGGTTCAATTTGGCTGGGATCAGCCGAATATTCAAGTATTTCATTTGGATCTAATTCAATTTCATCTGCAATTTCAGTTAAGTGATTTATTAAATCCTGATATTTAGATTGTTCTATGTTTTTAACATACAGGTATAATTTATCATAAAATATAAGAGGTTTTCGAAGCATATGCATTAATGTATTTGTTTTTCCTGATCCGGAAGATCCACATATTAACATTCTAAAACATGAATCTGGCATAAAAGGATAAATTTGCTTAAAGTTATTAGATTTATCACTTTTTGTATCATAATTAGGAATTTTCATTATATAATAATCTTACATTATCTTACATTATTTTAAGTTATTATATAAATGCTAGCAAAACTTAAAGAAATGAGAGAAATAAACAAACTAGTTGGACAAAAAGTAAAAGCTAAAAGAGAAGAAATAAGAAGAGAAAAAATAAGAAAAGCTACTGGTCGAGAAATGTATAGTGAAATTTATAAACCAATTACAGAAGGAATAGAAAGTCAAAAAGAAGAATTGTCAAAAGAATTAAAAGCATTACCCGGAACCAAAGAGCAATTAGCGTTAATTCCAAAACATATTTCAGAAGATCTGGCACAAGGTATTACTGAATTAACTAAAGGAACGTATGAAGAATCTAAAAAACAACAAGCTTTAAAACCAGCTCCCTATACACCATTAGATTGGGGAGATGAATCTGTTCGAGAGATGTTTCAAGATAAATTTCAGAAATTAGAATATTATTGAAGAGAAAAGATGGGCATAACTGAAAAACTGTTACCGCCGTCAACAAGAAAATTAATTGAAGAAGAAAAAAAAGAAAAAGAAGAAATATATAAAAACATTCAAAAAATAGAAGAAGCAAATAATAAAGAACAAGATGATGAAAAAAAAAACAACAATGTTTAATATATGAATTAAATGAATTAGAAAATAAGCTTAAGGATTTGGATCTGGATGAGCATGAAGAAGCTAAAGAATTGGGGGCAAAGCCAAAAGAAAAGAAAATACCTACAGTAGATTTAGATACTAATCTGGATACTAATGTTTTAGAAGAATATGAATATTCAAAACCGTCTAGAATATTTGACTTTTTTTACTGCAGATAAATCTGATCCTAATAAAATAAATAAAGTCACACTTCAAGGTATAATAGATAATGTTATTGAAAATATTAAGATTTTAAATGGTTTAACAGCTGGCAAATCAAGATCAAAAGATTCAAATAAACAAGAAGAAGTAAAAGAATTAAAACAAGAATGAGATGAACTGGTAAAGTACAAAAACCGGTTAAATAATATTCTTGGTATGGCTTCTACATATGGACAAGGAATAAAACATTACAATCCATATAAAGTTTCACCAAATGGACAATATGGTAATTTAATTATTGTTCTTAATAAACTTTATGGTCAAAACAAATTGATTGCTAAGGATAAAAAAAAACTGGAAAAGAAGTAATTAACGTTAAGGTAGATGATGATTTGATTGATTTGATTAATAAAAGATATAACAATAATAAAAAACATTCAATACTTTCTAGAGAAATATTTAAAGAATTAACAGAAAAATCAGGATTACCTATCAATAAAAGATCTATGAAATTAAAAAAAAGTAATTAGGGGTCAAGGTATGACGTTTGTCCATGTAATCCAGAAGAACTGGTTAATAACTTAGAGCTTATTTGTGGTTCAATTGATGCTGGAAATAATAATGAAGAACTATGAAGGTATTAGAATATTGATGAATTATTAAAAATGAATAAATTGTTACCAGAACAACATGAAATGTTATATAAAAATTATTTTTCTTGAATATATAAATGGAACAAAAAATAGTATTAAGTTCTGAAGCTGTTAAAAACGATAATAAAAATACTCCAAGGGATTTTACAGTCAGATTCAGTCGTTCCTTAATTTTAGATAAAAATAAAACTTATGTTGTTGGTTTGGATAGTATTAACACTATGACTTACTCTTGGCATAATATTAGTGATGAATACGATAATAAAAGAATTCGTTATAATAATGGTAAAGAATGGAAAGATATCATATTTCAAAATGGTTCTTACAGTTATACGGACATTAACAATTATATCAGGGAAACAATTATAACCAATGGTGATTTTAATGGCGAATCAAACATTGCTCCAATAAGTTTGGAATTTGAATTAAGTAGTTTTAAGATATTAATTTCAATTCATGATAATTTTATATTGGATTTAAGAATGTCAAATTTTCATACATTGCTTGGATTTGAGAAAAAAAAATAAACAAAACCGAATGGGGAACTACGACACCAAATATAACTAACTCTGTGGATACAATTTACATTCATTGTGATCTTATTGATAATTCACTTGTTGATGGTAATTTTAGTGATATTATCTATGCTTTAAGTACTGCAAATTTAACAAGAGCTTATCCATTTACAAAAGAGCCAGACAGAGTCGGATATTCTGAAATTAATAGAACTGTTATAAATTCAATTAGAATATATATTACAGATGTATTTGGTAGAATAATAAATTTTTAACGGAGTTGAAACAAGTTTTACACTAATTTTAAAAGAAATATAAATATATAATGTACAAGAAAGTTTATGACAAAAATAAAGGAATATTTATTTACGTTGATGCTCAAACGGGAGAAGAAATTATGCAAGGTTCAGGTATCTTTGACACTTTAACAAAATTGTTTTCATCTTCTGTTGCATTTTCAATTGGTAGTGCTGGAAAAAAAAGCTCTGGAAACTGCAGGAAAATCCGCTCTTGAAAGTGGAACGGAAGTCGGGAATTTAGCTGCTGATAAAATTACAGAAAAAATTAAAAGTTTTAAAAAACCTGCTGTTGGTGAATTAATTGTCAAGAAATTACAAGAAAAAAATAATAGTAAAAATAATAATGATAATGAGGAGGATATTGATATAAGGATAAATAAAATATTGTCGGGATCTGGGACTTCAGCTCAGCGTAAACGTATTAACAGATTAATTTATAAAAAATAAAATAATATATAATATACATGTTTAGAACAAAACAGTATTGTGAAAGATACGAACTAACTCCTATTCAATTAGATACACCTCTAATCTCTGTCTTGGGAAATAATGTTAAACAACAAAAAAAGTGGGTATCACTTTACAATTAATGATAGAAGTTCATATTTTGATTGGTTTAATGGTTATTTTGAAGTAAGTTTTAAAGTTAATAAACTTGCTAATGGTAATAATTATGGTGGTGATGATCAAATTGCTTTAATTAATAATGCAGCTTCAATAATTGATCAGCTAATAATTAAACAAAATGGAAAAATTGTCTATGATTGTAATAATTTATATAAGGTAATAAATGTAAAAAAATAAGTTGCACTATCTAAGGATTATGCAGAATCAACTGGAACAAATGAATTTATTTATTTAGATACTACTGCTGTTGCTGAAAGTAGAAAAAAACCAAGCTGAATATAATAAAGGTTTTGCTGTTAGAAAGGGATTAATCCAGGGTGGTAGTGAGGTAAATGCTAAAATTCCGCTAAATAATTATTCATTTTTTCAAAGTTTGGAACAAAACATGTTACCCCCAAGCCAAATCCAAATAACATTACAATTAACAAATGATGATGAATTAATTTACAGAGTTAATGCTGCTGATGCAGGTAGGGTTAGTTGTAACTAAATTAATTTTGTGGGTTCCACGTTTAATTTTTAATATACATGGAATTAATTTAATTTCTGAAAGATATATGAAAGCAACAAGTTGGAAATATCTTCGTGAAATGGTAACACAATCTGTAGATACACAGCAAAATAATATAACTTTTAGAATAAGTAAGTAAGTAAATTGTTTATTAACGTGACTTGTGCATTGTAATATAAATAATACAGTATTTTATACAGTAAATAAGGCACCCGGCCTCTTGGGCCTATAAGTCATCCATGTTGATAAATCATGTCATTATACCATGTTTAGATGCAACACATTATCAATCATAATCATATATACATTATATTTACAGGATATCAAAAAAGTTATGAGTTTGTATAAACTGTGTTTCTACGTTTTACAAATGCTTGTACTAGATATTTGGCTAAAAGTCTAACATGGTTATTCACAATAAAAGGCAGTTTTTCGGATTCTCCTCAGTTTATATTTACAGTGTCCCTGAGCGCATGATCAAATACCCCTTTTCTTATATCTTCGTATAAGCTACAGTCTAGTAAAAAGTGTTTTTCATTTTCCACTGATTGAGATGTACATAATGTACAAAGTCTGTTTTCCGGTGACTCGCCGACAAATCTTCCGGTTTCAACACGTAATGGTAATATTCCTGACCTAAACTGAGCCACGAGTGACCGTTCGTTCTTTTTCAGTTTCATACTTAAATAGTCTTCACACTTGAAATCAATTTTAAACAATCTGTAGGTCCTTAATTTTGATACAGTCTGTATGTCCCTCTTCCAAATATTTACGTTTATTTTTGAGGGTATCGATGTCAGGTCCACTACTGTTTTATTTGTAAAAGAATCAGGTGTATCTAATTTTAACATAATGCACTTAATACCACTGGACCAATTGTTTGTACATTTTGTGTAATCCGTGTTAATCACTTTAGCGGTAAGCCTAGTATCATCCATTGTGACAAGACAGCTGGTGTAAAAAAAAACCGAACATGTATTTGTTTATTTACAACGGCCTGATGAAAGTAATTCACAAGAACATAATCCACATTTATTAGATACATTTAAAGCTAATGCAGCAGATAATGATTGCAAGCTGGAATCTTGCCGTCTTGAAGTTGGTAATGGTGTTTTTTTTTATCCAGAAACGGAATATACAAGTATATCAAGAATTTATGATGATGTTCTTAATTATTTTCATAAACAAATTAATAAAACCACTGGAAGTCTTTTAAATTTATCAAATTTTAAAACACTGTTTGGATTTGTTCATTTTAACTTAGAATTTAAAAAGGAAGGAATTACAGAAGATCCTAAACATATTACATTAACAGCTAAATTAAATGTTCAGCCAACAGCTAATATCCGTGTTTATGCAATTATATTGTATGAAGAAACAGTTGAAATAAATACTATTGGAAATGAACTTGTTATTGTGTAAATAATATAAATATAAAATATATAATGGCATCAAATTATATTGAATATAAAGTAAATTTAACAGATGGACAGAAAAAAAAATTAGCACAAGCTTATAACAACAAGATTCCACATACTTTTAGATTAAAACATGAACAATTACGTGGAAACTTTCCTTTACTTTTAACAAAAACACAGATTAATCAAATTGAAAAGTCTATTAGGAATAAGAAGGGATTAGAAATTACAATTTCAAAAAAACAAATGTCCAGTCAAGGTCAAAATGGCGGATTTTTAGGAGCTTTGGCTGGTTTGTTAAGTCGAACAGTACTTCCGGTAGCTGCAAAAATAGCTCCAAAAATATTAGGGCCGTTAGGCGTCGTGCTCTTTCTGGTCTTGCCAGTACTGGTGTCAGTAAGTTACTTGGAAATGGTATGATTTCGGTAGCTAATAATAAGAGAAATATGATATCACCCTATCTTACACCTAATCAAAGAAAACAATTAGTGGGATCTGGAGTAATTAAATTAACACAAAAACAAAAACAAGACGGTGGCTTCCTAGGTATGCTTGCGGCTAGTCTAGGAATACCTTTGATTACATCCCTAATAAGTGGTAAAGGTATAAAATTGATTCTCAACGGAGACCTTACAGACGAATTCCTATTGTAAAAAAAAAGTAAAATTTATAAACAAACCAATTTCTAACTTTGAAATTGTGTGTGTGTGTGTGTGTGTGTGTTCGGGTTTAACGTCTTTTTCAACAATTTTTTAGTCATATAAACGACGGTGTCTGCTTGTAGCAGTGAGCACAATGCCCAACTTTATAGTGCTGCCTCACTGGAATATCACGCCGTAGACACATGGCATGATACCCCACCCAGTCACATTATACTGACTCCGGGCTGACCAGTCCTAACACTATCCACTTAATGCTGAGCGCCAAGCGAGGAAGCTGCTAGTACCAACTTTGAAATTGAACAATGGGTAAAACAAATAAAAATTAAAAACTTTAGGGGTGTATTTACCAAAATAATTTACCAAAAACAAAAGAATCAAAGGTCGAATGTGGAATAATCAATTTAGATGACTGTTGGGTCTGGAACACATTGGGTATGTTATATTGGTAAAATATACTTTGATCAAACCAAGGTTTTCTTCATAGTACTTTGTACTTTGACCCATTTGGACTTCCTCCACCGAAAGAAGTAATTAAATATATACCCGGAGTAAGGTATAACAACATACAATATCAAGACAAAACAAGTGTGTTGTGTGGTTATTATTGTTTATTTTTCATAAAAATGTTACAAGATGGTATAAACATTTATGATTTACTGTATAAAATCACGGCTACTAAACGCTAGCGCCACCACCAAATTGTGGTGATAAAGAAAAGAGCTATCGACATTTCCGCGGTGCAGCTATCGCCCGTTTGAAAATGTAAACACGTGAGTAAAATTTATATATTATCTTATATTTTTATTGATAGAACTTTTTTCAAAAATCGGAGAATGTAGTTCCGTGTTACAACACTTTAACTAGCGGTTGGCTGTGATTTTATTAAAATAATATGCAAATTGTGGTGTCAGGAGCTATTCTCCCGAATCTGACAGTCGCACATTTTCATATCGGCCAGTATTCGAACACCATTTCGATTAATGGACACACTGTAAGAACATACCTGCGCATGCAAATAGTGTAGAAATGATAAATAACTATATAGGCACACACCATGAATAATAGAATCTCGGGTTAGAAGAAATATTCCAGGATTTTTAAAAGTGGTGGCGCTATAACTCTAGTGATGGCGCTATACAGTAGTGGTGGCGCTGTTACGGCATTCAGTAATACGAACTGCTGACGCATCCGGACCAAAACAAACACCAACATTCTCTAACTGATAATATTCCTGCAAGGAATCATGTTATTAAAGAAAGAAAAACACGATCATAGTTTATTTGTCTTGATGAAACATTCTCTATCCAAGAAAAAAAAGAGAACAAAATACTCACAGACCCTTGGGACTCTTGTAGTCAAAGTAAATTTCCTTTGTTTAAAATGTTAATGTAGAATTATTTTCTAACCTTTAAATATTCTACCTAAATACAAACGTAAGTGTACTTTAAATTCAGGTCATGAAAAATAGTAGCAATACTTTTATTTCAAACAAAGATTTGTGTAGAATTTATTTGTTATATTTAGATTCTGAAAGTTACTTGCCTTTGTATTTTTACGTCGTTTGCATGCATTGTAAATAAAAGACCATACTTTCACAATTCTTTCTAAACAGTACAGTACATTTTCAATTCCAATCGATTAAATATGATTAATCAATACAGCTTAGATGCACAATCTGAATCCATATACATGTAGATTATTTTGCGATCATGTACAGGTTACTACATGTATTTTGTTGAGTAACGTAATTTGGGTGTAGTGTGGGATAGAATGGTAACATCAATTATTGTAGAAATTTCCGCGGCTTCCAGTCAGACATTTTCATATTTTAAAATTGAATATATCAGCCACTAATCATATACAACAGCGCCACCACTACTGTATAGCGCCACCACTTGGGTGATAGCGCCACCATTTTCAAAAATAGTCGTGTTTTAACTTTTTAACTGTGTTTTTTCGTACTTCTTTGGTGTACTGGAATACGTGTTATTCAGTTCTACACGATTTGCATGCGCAGGTATGTTTTTACAGTGTGTCTTATCATCGGAATGGTGTTCGAATACTAGCGAATATAAAAATATGCCACTGTCAAATTCAGGAGAAAAGCTCCTGGCACCACAATTTGCATAATATTTTAATGAAATTACAGTCAACCTCTAGTAAAAGTTTTGTTACACGGAACTACATTTCCCGATTTTCGAAAGAAGTTCTATCAGTAAAAATATAAGATCAAATATAAATTTTACTCACGTGTTTACAAGTAGAAACGGGCGATAGCTGCACCACGGAAATGACGATAGCTCTTTTCCTTATCACCACAATTTGGTGGTGGCGCTAGCGTTTAGTAGCCGTGTATGTATAAGCATTACACATGCTCTATGATGGTTTGTGACACATCATACAATCGATACATCATAATAATACGTTTAGCGTTACACACGCCTCACAGACGTTGAGTGGAAACTTTAAAAAATCTTCTTGTGTGAAACTACTGGCCTGATTCTAAAATAATTTTTACACAAATGGTCCTTGTGACCCTCTATCAAGATTGTTCAAATTATTTTGATTTGTAAAAAAACATGGCCGCCAGATGGCGTGGTCAATTTTTCCTATATGTATATAGTCGAAACTTTAAAATTCTTCTTGTGTGAAACTGCTAGCCCGATTTAAAAATAATTTTACACACATGGTTCTTGTGTGACCTTCTACCAAGATTGTTCAGATTATTCCGATTCGTCAAAAAACATGGCTGCCAGGGGGGCGTGGTCACTTTTCCCTTTATGTATACCATACTTGTTCAAATTATATTGGCTTAAGGTAAAAATAA
The DNA here is from genome assembly GCF_021730395.1 of Mercenaria mercenaria. NCBI lineage: Eukaryota > Metazoa > Mollusca > Bivalvia > Venerida > Veneridae > Mercenaria > Mercenaria mercenaria. The sequence continues at coordinate 40,248,328 of NC_069374.1, forward strand.
ATGGCCACGCCCCTGTATGACATGTACTTAATTAGAAACTTTGAAACTCTTCTTCTCTTAATCAATAATAGTTAGAGCCTTGATATCAGATTTGTAATGTCTACCGTAATTGTTCAAATTATTGCCCTATGTTCAAAAGTGTGTGTGACATGTATATAATATAGGCTTACATAGAAGAAACCTAACTCTGTACTTATACAAACACACCTGACGCCTTGTACACAGGTGAGCGCTTTAGGGTCAATGGACCTCTTGTTATAATTACTCTTTCATTTATCCCGTTATTCAGCTGTCAAAACAATTAGTAATTTTGAAACATACATTGCTGGACAATGCATAAACTGGGTGAAATAATGACACCTGTCAGTTATTACACATGACTGATTTCTAGACCGGGAAGTCAAGTGTGAAAAGGAATGCAAAACTATTCTTCAAGTACATGACTTATTACCGACCGAAAAGCTAACTGAAAAGAATGCTTAAAAACTGTTTGGTATAATGGATTTTTTTTAAACCATTATACCACAAATCCCCTTAGGGTTCTGCAGATGTTAAAACACGAAAAAAAAAAACAAAAAAAAAAACAACAAAAACAACATGCGTAATCCCTACATTAATAACAATTTGCCTTATGACAAAAGAAATGTTAAATTATTGTTAATAATTTAAACATTATTCTAATATGCCTTTCTTCTGTTAAAACACTCTTACGCTAGAATGACGTCACGTTAACGTGCGGTGACGTCAATGTTTTTGTTGCGACCAAGAAAGAGCGCTACTATATTTCATCTACTGTTTTAGATTAAGGGCATATTAGAATCGAAATAATTTATAGCAAAACCGTGTTTTAACACTACTTATGCACGATGGGCGGTTATACGTCGGGCGTAATAATTTCACGAGGACGCAGCCCGAGTGAAATTATTTGTACGACTCTTTTGCACACACTTTTGCTATAAATTATTTCTTAAATATTCTAATATGCTTGTCTCGGTTAAAACACGCTTACGCTAGAATGACGTCAAATTAATGTGCGGTGACGTCAATATTGTTTAAGATTAAGGGCATATTAGAATCGAAATAATTTATAGCAAAATCGTGTATTAACACTATTTATTCACTCGGGCGGTAATACGTCGTACAAATAATTTCGATTTTCGAAAGAAGTTCTATCAGAAAAAATATAAGATCAAATATAAATTTTACTCACGTGTTTACAAGTAGAAACGGGCGATAGCTGCACCACGGAAATGTCGATAGCTCTTTTCCTTATCACCACAATTTGGTGGTGGCGCTAGCGTTTAGTAGCCGTGAAAATACTAAAAGTTAATAATGTAAAACAAAATGAACAAATAATTATGAATTATTTTAATCAATAAGAACAAAACTATTGTAAATTGTTTTTCAGTGTGGAGTTTAAGGTTTTCTTCCGGGTTTTTAAGAAATATATTTTATATAAAATATCTGTTCTCTTCACTTTCTTAAAACCTGCGGTTAAACCAGAGGTTTTCACCTGGTTAAACCAGAGGTTTTCACAGTAAGTTGTTAAAACCTGTGTTTTTTTTTGTTTGTTTTGTTTTTTTAAATTGGCCGGCAGTGGTCACTTTGGACCAAGGGGCTAAAGGTCAAATAAGGTCAAAGTGGCTTAATAGCGCTATAATCTAAACTACTTACTTGTCACAATAGACACCTAAATGAATGTAAGATTCGGGTTCATTTACGTTTGTTTCTCCAAAATTCCATTAAGTGTAACATTTTTTCTTTCTCATTAAAAACAATAACGCTGCTTTTGCTTGCATTGTACAAGTACCTTTCAGTTATTGAGTTTTATGACATATATCCATTAAGTGTTGAAGACCATGTTTACTTAATGAAAGAAGTACCATATCATCAGCATGAGTGGGACATCCGTAAGGCGTTTCGTGTATATTAAAGCATTTTCTAGATAACTCTATGACATTCATTAAATCATTTATGAATAATAAATAGAGCCAGGGACTTAGGCATTGACCTTGGCGCATGCCTTGTTCTATTCTGGTCCAATCTGAAGTTAGACCTTGAGTCTTAACACAACTTGAAACGTTCACAAACATGTTGGATATAATTTTGTATAGCTGGCAGTTAACTATCTTGGACAGTTTTAACATGAGTAAAGAGTGTGAGACTCTGCCAAATGCCTGGCGGACATCTAGAAAGCAGGCATACAGTTTTGATCCATTCTCTTTTGCAAAGTAGATACTTTCGCGCAGTAAGAAAGATGACATTACGCAACTGTAATTTTTCTGAAAACCCCCTTGTAGAGCATTAATCTTAAAGCTATTATTTTTGCCAATGATATCCAGAATAACCTTTTCGTATAATTTTAATATATTGGAGCATAAGGATATTGCTCGATAGCTGTTTGGGTCGTTTTTCTTTTTATTACCGCCTTTAAAAAGTACAGTTATAACACCCTTTTTAAGGTCGTCTGGGATATGACAGAAATCAGACATTTTTTGAAAAAGCTTTGTTATGACGGTAATAATTAAATCCCCGCCATATTTAATATGTTCGTAATTGATGCGGTCATACCCAGCGGCTTTACCATTTTTGCAGGTTGCTAACTGTTTACGGACCATGGACTCTTCTATTTTAACTTTAGTAGAATCATTGATTTTTGCATTCCGTTCAAAACATTGCAATTCCTCTTTGCGAAGTTTCATATACTCATCATCAAAGTCAGCATTTCTCGTAGGTTTATATAGTCAGTAAAATAGTCCCTCCAGCCCCGATTTATATCAACTGGATTATTACAAATGTTATCGTTAAAATTCATATCGAACACTGGAGAAGTCCTATTTTTCTTTCTCTCTTTATTAATTAATCTCCAAAATTCATTATTGTCTATTTCTGCGGCCGTATCAATTTCATTCTCGACCTTTTCGACATACTGTTGGACTACCTTTCGATGTAGATTTCGAAATACGCGTTTAGAATCCTTGTATTCTTTAAAACTTGTACAATTCTCATGTCTTGGGCGGTTTTCATTTAACCATGAAGTTCGTTTGATAGACATATTTTTATGGCAACGATCTAAATCATTATTCCAGTACGGCATTATGAAAGGTTTAAATTTTGATTTCGGAATGCACTTATCCGATGCTTCCTGTATTGTGCTTACGATTTTGGAGTAAAGATCGTCGATATCTTTTGCTGAAGAAATTTCTCTAGATATGCACTCAGTCATTACATTACTGCTGTTTAAATATGTGCGAAATTTGTCAATATTCTGTGGTTTAACATTTTTCCAATTGATACTGTTATATGCGTGTATGATTTTGGTGGCTTTATTTTCATTCACGGAGATGGCTAATGTACACACTAGCGGGCGGTGGTTCGAAACATTTAAACAGTTTTCATCAAGTATAGAACATGCCTTAACACAGCCTGTATCATTTTGAGAAAGCAGAATATGATCGATTAGAGTTTCTCTTGTGCTATTGTAAGACACGTTTATGACAAGCCAATTGTCCAATAATTACGTGAACCCCGGTTCACGGTCGAAAAACTAGGATTAACGATCGATAAACTAGGTTTTTCGAACGTAAAACTAGGTTTTTCAAATACTAACCTATATTTGCGAGTGAAAACATCAGATACCGGGCGTAAACCATAGTTTATGCTCGTGAACCCAGGTTTACGTTCGATAAACTAGGTTTCTCGATTGAACTATGAATTTCGGTCGTTATCCTATGTTTACGACCGTAAACTTGGGTTTACGAACGTGAATCTACGTTTACGAGCGTGAACAATGGTTTACGACGTTATCCTATGTTTTCGCTCGAAAAAAATAGGTTAGTATTTGAAAAACCTGGTTTTACGTTTGAAAAACCTGGTTTATCGAACGTAAACCTAAGTTCACGCTCGTAAACCCAAGTTCACGTTCGTAAACATAGGTTCACGCTCGAAAATATAGGTTCAGGTCCGTAAACTATGGTTCACGGTCGTAAACACAGGTTCACGTCCGTAAACATAGGTTCATGGCCGTAAACCCATGTTCACGCCCGAAATTCATTGTTGATTCTATAATCCTAATATATCGACCGTAAACCATGGTTTACGTTTGATAAACTAGGTTTCTCGATTGAACTATGAATTTCGGTCGTTATCCTATGTTTACGATCGTTATCCTATGTTTACGCTCGTAAACCCCGGTTCACGCTCGCAAACCATAGTTTACGAACGTGAACCTATGTTTACGACCGTGAACTGGGGTTTACAATCGTGAACCTACATTAACGAGCGTGAACTATGGTTCACGGCGTTATCCTATGTTTTCGCTCGAAAGTATATATGTTTAGTATTCGAAAAACCTAGTTTTACGTTCGAAAAACCTAATTTATTGATCGTTAATCCTAGTTTTTCGACAGTGAACTAGGGTTCATGTAATTATTGGACAATTGGCTTGCCATATAGTTGCAAATCGCTAAACATGGTTTTACGACTGTAAACTGTAGTTCACGGCCGTAAACCTAGGTTCACGCTCGTAAATTTAGGTTCACGACCGTAAACATAAGGTTTACGGCCGAAATTGATAGTTGATTTCATAATCCTAGTATATCAATCGTAAACCATGGTTTACGTTCGATAAACTAGGTTTCTCGATTGAACTATGAATTTCGGTCGTTATCCTATGTTTACGACCGTAAACTTGGGTTTACGAACGTGAACCTACGTTTACGAGCGTGAACTATGGTTTACGACGTTATCCTATGTTTTCGCTCGAAAAAATAGGTTAGTATTTGAAAAACCTGGTTTTACGTTTGAAAAACCTGGTTTATCGAACGTAAACCTAAGTTCACGCTCGTAAACCCAAGTTCACGTTCGTAAACATAAGTTCACGTTCGAAAATTCAGGTTCAGGTCCGTAAACTATGGTTCACGGTCGTAAACACAGGTTCATGGCCGTAAACCCATGTTCACGCCCGAAATTCATTGTTGATTCTATAATCCTAATATATCGACCGTAAACCATGGTTTACGTTTGTTAAACTAGGTTTCTCGATTGAACTATGAGTTTCGGTCGTTATCCTATGTTTACGATCGTTATCCTATGCTTACGCTCGTGAACCCCGGTTCACGCTCGTAAACCATAGTTTACAAACGTGAACCTATGTTTACGACCGTGAACTGGGGTTTACAATCGTGAACCTACATTTACGAGCGTGAACTATAGTTCACGGCGTTATCTTATGTTTTCGCTCGAAAATATAGGTTAGTATATATTCGAAAAACCTAGTTTATCGACCGTTAATCCTAGTTTTTCGACCGTGAACCGGGGTTCACGTAATTATTGGACAATTGGCTTGCCATACACGTTACTATAATACGCCCCATTACATAACTTAGTGCCGTCAAGAGCTATCAACTGATTTCGGATCATAGTGTCAATAAGCAAATTACCCCGATTGTCAGGTTGAAAATTGAGTTCGTGTCTGGCTGGAAGTTCTACATTAAAATCGCCCATGACCAACACCTTACCCTTATCTTTATATTGACAATGTGTGTTGTCTACATCGTCTAGACTATTTTTAAATATTGCAATCCGATGATTTTTGCATGGAAGGTATATTTGAAATACATAAAGGTATTCACCTTCTGCTATATTTACTTCTATACCTATGATGTATTTTGAATTCAAATATAGAGGTGCGACAATATTGTTTAAATTTTGATTCCAAAGAATGGCAGTGCCCCCTTTACCAACACGCCTATTTCCTGGAATATTTAGGTCGGAGTCCGCTATAGAATGGCTGATATATTTAGTATTAATTTGATCTAGAAATCGTAGGTTATGATTGTACAACCAATGTTCGGCTATTCCGCATATATCTACATTGTGATTTTCTAAAAAGCCGCTCAGATAGCTGGCGCTCGACATTATTCCCGTCGCATTCCATGTGGCTATATTAAAATCGGTTTGACTCATAATTGTCATCGTTGTAGTCTAATACCGAGTAGCGGTTAAAGGCACTGTGACCATAACCGAGCCAGGCATCAGACCACGCCTGACTTCTCTTGCTCTCGTAAAATTCATCTCTATCTCCATGATGCTGAACATGCGATCTATAGGCTTTTCGAGATAGCCATGAACGACATGTTACGCCATCTGGCCAAAAATAGGGGTCGTCTGTCATTTCCTTAGCATATTCATCGGCTTCAACATTCACTCGAATGGTAACATTTCCAAATTTATGTTTCCTGATCGAAACGTGTGTAACTTTTGGCCCGCGTTTGTTAATATAGTTAGCTATTTTTCTTTCTGTTATAGAAGGTTTGAAGCCGCCGACGTAAAAGCGTTTTGTCCGTTTCCTTACATACTGATCAAAATCTTCGTCGTCGGGCTCTGTATTTTCAATATCGTCAAGCGGTACCTCGTAGTAGTTACGATACTTGTAGTTATTAACAAAGTTGCGATCACGACGGTCTTTAGCCGCAGCAATTTCTTTGTTAATTATTCCGAAGTTTATCTTTCTTTTCTGATTCCATGAGTTTCGCGGGTTCTTGTGTGAACGTGACGTTACATGTGACGGTATTTGTGCTCCGCCTCTGGCGGTGTTTTCGCGGTCGGCTGATGACGTCAGTACGGTCGCATAAAGCTCATTTTGCTCAGTCTGGATACCCGGACAGTTAACAGTTTCAGTCTGGATACTCGGACAGTTAACAGTTTTAGATAAGGTTACACATTCAGAATCACGGGAAGGTATTGTGGGTAGGCCATTGTGGACAATTTCGCAGTTTGATGTCCCTGGTGGCGGATCCACCGGTAATTCAGGTAATACGGGCATTTGCTTGCTTTATTCCCGTGTCTGAATCGTGCAACCTGTTAAGTTTGCATATATTGTTACATGCTTTAACAGATTTTTCTGCACGTACAGCTATAGCTTCAACATCGTATACCCTTAATTGCAATGATTTAACATTGGTTAAGTTGGTATTTAACTCATCTTTACATTTCGTTGATTCGTCTGAGACGAAAATCTGTAGAGATTTAACACTCATTTGAACATTTTTTAATTCATCACACAGTTCTTTTTTCATATCGGATAAATCCTGTTTCAATTTGTCAGTACATGTGTTTATAGTTTTCGTCTCTGAGATCCTAATATTTTCAGTAGCAGCATGTCTCTGTTTCAAAAGCAAAATGTCTGCTTGGAGAGACGATATTGTCTCTTTAAGAGACTGGATTTCCATTTTGCATTGACACTTTTCTATATCAGTAGCAGACGGTGTAGAAAAAGTAGACCGTCTATCTCTATGTTTTTTGTGGATGCTGAGAAGGTCATTCATAACTGAATAATCATCACCTTCTATAACTGACAAGATGACATGAAGGTCACGAGCTAACTTAACGGAGATATTCTCGCCATTTCGTGTATTCACTCTACGTTTAAGATCACTGGTTCGCTCGAACGGATAGTCCTCTGACTGTCTCACAATTTCGAACAACATCTGTCGTGAAGGTACAGAATGACCGTAATCAAGAAGAATTTGGTCGACAAACATATCAGTCGGAAGACTGTTAAACAGATCTTGAAGTCGACAGGTTTCAGCTAAATCATTGTTCGATTCGGCAAATGATAATGTTGGAGGTTCGCATTGACTGGTTATATTGAAACTGAGTGTCTTGTTTGAATTTGGCAACATAGGTGAAATAACTTGAGAGAAAAGATCCTTTTCTGATGTTTCATTCGTTTTGCACGACTCCGACAATTGTATAGGCACTTTGACCTCTGTTTGATCATTGTCATTCATCAATAACGGTTCAAATTCAACAAGTATGTTATCACTTTCCATTGTACAAAATTGCCAGTGGTCAAAATCATACAGCACAAAGATAATCGTGAACACTTCTTACTGTGTGTTATTTGATTGTTAATCGGTTTATCAAGTTATTGACACATTGAAGACAAAGAAAATATATTTTGTCTTGTTCTTTTGGTAATAATATATAACTGATAACTTCCCTGTATATTCCATCTTATAGAGAATTTCAAGACAAAGAAGCAAGTATAAAATATATATCCAGTTATTATCTATAACCCGAAATAATCCAAATATTCTAAGAGCGATTATTTTCCATAACCGGACTGTCGGATTACTTTTTCACCGATTCGCAGGCTGGTCTGGATCCATGCTGGTCGCAAATTCACTATGTTGGTTTTCTCATGGCGCGGCTCATTTGTATTTGTTTCTCATACATTATATTTATAGATTGGCATTTAAACAGAAAGGAAATCTACCAAAACCCGCAACCACCAGACGTCTCAAGGCTTTGATTAAAACATGTTAAAGAAAACCACCTATGTATAAACTTGCTACACACTTTTTGGAACAAACCAGTCTTTGTTGATAAGCAAAAGCTGTTTTAGTTTTCCCGGAATGTTGGTCACAGGATTCCAATCGAGGGAAAATGTAAATAAAATCGTAGGGTAAGGTTCAGTGCATTTTGCTTGAATAGTACTTTTCTCGAAATATTCACGAATATATACACTTTTAGCATAAACTATATGTTTTTTTTTGTTTTAAATATACGCCCAAAGATATCTGCCTGCACGCCTGGTAAACTACAGAGCTACCTCTTTAAGAGGTATACGGTAAACTGCTCTGTTGCAACTTTCGAGGTAGTGCACGTCGCGATAAAAGAACATCAACAAAGGTGAGTGTCATCATATTTTTTTGCATTTTTACAAGCGGTGTATCGAATATCAAAAATCGGGGAATGGTAGGCGATGTAGATATAATTTAACTTTACAGAGAACTTTAAGTTTGCTAATTCATTCTTAATTTGTAGTCGTGGTGATGTTTACCAACAAGCTGATTTAGCAGTACATTTGGCCATTTCGTCATGAAAGCACTTTCATTGTCAAATATTTACATTTTAACTAATATTAAGAAGCAAACCGAGTAGGCGTGAGATAGCTGTAAAATATATAATGCATTTGGAAATAAAATATGTACCGAAAATGGTTCGGGAGTAAAATTATTCACTTTTTATTGTGAGTGATAGCTCTGTCATGAAGGAGATAGTCATGTCGCTAAGGAGATAGCACTGTGTTGCATGAACAGAGCTCTGTGTTCATAGTTTAAACGCTTTAATATTTACTTTGGGTTGTTCCCATTTGAAATAATATAAAATTATTGTTCCATTTGATATACATATGTATGAATTTTCCAAGTATTGTTTTGATAAAGGTTTTTCATGAGGTTATAATTGTAAATTTTGAATACTTGTATATTCTGTTAACCTTCTTGCTCAGGTGAGTTATTGTGATCGCTCGATGTCCGTCGTCAGTCGTCTGTCTGTCTCTCCGTCAACATTTCGCTTCTATATGCAATAGAGGCTGTATTTTTAATCGATCATGAAATTTAGTCAAAATGATTGACTTGTTTAAATCTAGGTCAAGTAAGAAAATGTATTATTTGGGGTCAAAAAATAGGTCACTAGGTGAAATTAAGGAAATACCTTATCTATGCAATAGGAACTGCATTTTACACTCTATCTTTATGAAATTTGATGAGAATGTTTGTCTGGATAAAATCTAGGTTAAATTTGAATATAGGTTAACTGGAATAAAAAACTAGGTCACCTGGTTAAATCAAAGGAAAGCTTTGAATATGTGATAGAGGCTGAAGTTTTTTCAATTGATTTTCATGAAATTTGGTCAAAATGATTGGCTTGATGAAATCTAGGTCAGTTTTTAATATGAGTTACCTTGGATCAAAAACTAGGCCACTAGGAAAGATAAAAGAAACAAATTGTGTTTGCTGTGGTGGCTGATTTCTGCCATTTCGCGTTTTCGCCCCGCGACCCAGCCGAGCGAAAACACGAGAATCAACAAGTTAAAATGGCGGGGGCGCAGGGCGAAAACTCGCTATTTAGCGTGGGCGCGGAGCGAAAACTCGCTGTTTAGCGTGGGCGCGGAGCGAAAACTCGCTGTTTAGCGGGGTCGCGGGGCGAGATTTAGTAACTGGTATGTCGGGGGCGCGAGACGAAAACATGATAATTAGCGCTGCTTAAAACGTCGAGTTTTCGTACCGCGCCCCGACATTCCAGTTACTAAATCTTGCCCTGCGCCCCGCTAATTATCGTGTTTTCGCTTTGCGCCCCCGCTAAATAGCGAGTTTTCGCCCCGCGCTCCCGCCATTTTATCTTGTTGATTTTCGTGTTTTCGCTCGGCGGGGTGGCGGGGCAAAAATTCGCTATTTAGCAGGGGTGCGGAGCGAAAACACGATAATTAGCGGGGTCGAAGTGCGAGATTTAGTAACTTGAACTAGCAGCGCTAATTATCGTGTTTTCGCCACGCGCCCCCGACATACCAGTTACTAACTCTCACCCCGCGACCCCGCTAATTATCGTGTTTTCGCTCCGCACCCCCTGCTTAATAGCGAGTTTTCGCCACGCGCCCCTGCCATTTTAACTTGTAAATTCTCGTGTTTTCGCTCGGCGGGGTCGCGGGGCGAAAACGCGAAATGGCAGAAATCAGCCACCATAGTTTGCAACTGGAACTGTATTTTATACCGGATCTTCATGAATTTTTATCACAATGTTTGTCTGGATGAAATCTAAGTAAAATTGAAATATAGATCATCTTGGATAAAAAACTAGGTCACCTAGTCATTTGAAAGAAAAACCTTGTGTACGCAGTAGGTGCTGCATGTTACACTGGATATTCATACAATTAGATTGGTGGCCTCCAGACTGTTCACAAGGTTATCCTTTGATCTGGCCTACTGACCTAGTTTTTGACCCCACGTGATCAAGTTTCAAAATTAATCTAGAGATCATCAAGACTAAGTTTCATAAAGATTGGGTCACGAATGTGGCCTCTAGAGTGTTCACAATGCAAATGTTGACGGACGACGCACGACGGACGCCGGGCACCTGCCCATGATCAACAATTAGGTAAAATTTGCCGTCTTATCGGTAAAATTATCCGCCTTAAAATCACCTAGCTGTGAGATATCGATTTTTATCTTGTTGATATTTTCCAATAGAAACAAAGAAGGAAAAAAGTTTGAACAAATATTGTTTTAATTAGAATGAACACACAATATTTATTTTTTTTTTCCGTTCCGTATTTTACATTATTGTAAAACAGAATTAAACCAAGTTGATGACTATATTTGCTGTTGTTGTTTTACCGGTACTTAAAATTGGTGTAAAACAAATCACCCTTCCCACTACGTTTTAACAGTAGATCTCTAATCTATAATCCTTGTTTTTTATGATCGGCACCTCCCGTGATACGATAAGCGGAGATAGCCGAACCATAACGATCTGCAACACTTGCTAAAATATATCCGATAGTGATCGATATTTAGCTAGACGGTCGAAGGGAGACAACAAGGTATAGCGTTGATCTCAATAAACAAGAAAAGATAATAGAATCGATTTTTGCCCAATTCTTCAGTATGCATTGTTTGCAGGACACTGGTTTGGTGAAGTATGAAATAGTTTGAAGTCGCGACAAGCCATAGTGTCAATTAACACCAGTTGCACTGTCATATTGATTTTTCACAAGGTCACTTTTATTGACATGCGGTACATAATAGAGACAAATGCGATGCTGGCGATTTACGAATTAAAGCCCGCGCGAAACTGCCTTTTTGCCGTTTGCGCGCAATTTCATGCTAGCGAATTTAAATGATTTCACAGTACATGTTTTTCTCTCCTAATTTCGCAATTTAAAGATGCTAATGCTCTTACGTCATAATATGACAAAATTCAAATTCCAAAGAAAGATAATTTTACTCAAAATTTGAAGTCTCGACCCTTTCGACAAACGCGTCTGATTGGTTCAGATAAAACATAAATTGATAGAAATGAAAATAGCCGAGAATATTAGAATTTCAATTATAAAGGAAGTTCTTAAATTTAGAATTCGAACACTGCAGTAATTATGTCAGTAATTGTATGTTTAATTGAGGTTGCTAATTAAATGCGTACATTGTTAAAACACTAAATGCATTATGATAAGTTTATCTAGCTCGTAAATCAGCATGACTGTTTAAAACTTTCAGATTTTAGATTCATTTGTGCATTTGAACGTGCTCACAGCGACTCTGATATTTGTACAAAGTATATTTTGTTTACCGGTACGTACAAACAAACTGGTCTTGTCCTCAACGAAAAGCAATTATGGTATCATTATATTCAGATAAGATTTTACAAGCCTTGTAAAATCATATCTGAATATAATATAGTGTAATTAGGTAGTGTAAACAAGTATCAGAGCCACTTTCACTAAAGTTACAGGCAACCCTTGCTTTTCACAAGATAATTTCACGCATCAATTTCTAACTGAATTTATGTTTTATCCCGCTACCAAAGTTAAGTGTATTTCTGACAATCATGTAGCATCTTTATTTGATTCCAAATCACAGCCAAAGGAATTTGTTCATGTGCTACACAAAGTAGTCCCAATCATGAACAATGCGGATGAATTATCAATGATCAAGCAGTTCTTATTTATCCTCTATCCATTCACACTGGCCATTTAGATTATATAAGATCTGTCAATGATTAGGTATTCCAGCCCATGATTACATCACTGACTTTCAGCTGTTCGTGTAAGGCCAGGCAGAGTTTATCTTAGATATGAGGCACATTAGTATTTGTTTCTTATACATGTATATTTATTGACTGGCATTTAAAATGAAAATAACTCTAGCAAAACCCGCAACCACCAGACAACATCTCAAGGCTTTGATTATAGAAAAAGTAGCACATGCCGATTGTAAGAAAATATAGCCCGCTGGCTTAGATCAATAGTGAAAGTGCAGATCTATTGATCATGGACTTTGCGTTTGAACCCTCTGACTATTTTACAATGTGTCTGTAGGAGGACTTAATTGATAGTTAGTTGCTGAGAACAAGTTAGTACTGGTGCTGAATCCAGAATACTTGTTAAAACGACACTATAAAAAACAAGCAAAATAAATATAAGAAAATATTCAATATGTATTATACAAATGATGTATAAATATAAAAACGAGATAATTGAATTGTATCTCGTAAGTGGACATAACTATTATCCGGATACATTCAACACTGCTCAAAACTATTAATGCAACACAGAGCTATCTCCTCAGCGACATGACTATCTCCTTCACGACAGAGCTATCTCTCACAATAAAAAGTGAATAATTTACTCCCGAACCATTTTCGGTACATATTTTATTTCCAAATGCATTATATATTTTACAGCTATCTCACGCCTACTCGGTTTGCTTCTTAATATTAGTTAAAATGTAAATATTTGACAATGAAAGTGCTTTCATGACGAAATGGCCAAATGTACTGCTAAATCAGCTTGTTGGTAAACATCACCACGACTACAAATTAAGAATGAATTAGCAAACTTAAAGTTCTCTGTAAAGTTAAATCATATCTACATCGCCTACCATTCCCCGATTTTTGATATTCGATACACTGCTTGTAAAAATGCAGAAAGTATGATGACACCTTTGTTGACGTTCTTTTATCGCGACGTGCACTACCTCGGAAGTTGCGACAGAGCAGTTTACCATATACCTCTTAAAGAGGTAGCTCTGTAGTTTACCAGGCGTGGCCTGGTGCTAAAACAATCTGTAAATTTCCTCAAAACTCAATTTTAATTTTCATGGTAAGGTTCAGTGCATTTCAAACCAGTTCAATATAGGGGTTCATAATTTCTCGTTTCAGAAGGTAACTGGTTGAATATTGTAAGTGTAAGAAACAGCAGAAAGACTAAAGGTATTTAATTTTCTTTAATTCTGATAAATGGCAAATGTTTGTTCATCCATTTCAAGTACAAAATACCTTTTCTTTACACAACTACACTTTACTACACAAATACGTACGAGATTCAACAATTCCAATGTAATGTAGCATTATCATTTTGCCATGTAGAGCTTCGAAACATTATAGTGGGAGAGCATCAGGTCTGGGTGCCAGAAGTCATGGGTTCGCTTACCGGCAGTGTCATACCAAAGACTTTACATAATCCTGCCAATAGCGCCTTCGCTTGGCACCCAGTTTTAACAGAAAAAAATGACACCTCTTTTTTTCAAAACCTTGTGGCGTTGTTACTACGACAAACTGGACGAGAAGAATAATTTATGTAAGTTGCATAATTTAATTGCTTCACAAGGGACCTAGAATAAATTTGTGTAAACTAGCCATGCTTTCAGTACTATTCAAGCTTGTGTTATTGCCACTTTCAAGCTTAATATCAATACTAATATCTATCTCATTTTCCATTAATATTTAATAAAGAAAACGGTAATGCATGTTTCGAAGCAGTGTCCAATCCAAGCACAGGTAGAAGTAGGATACGTACGGGTCCATGAGCCATATATCAAAAAAGCCTTTGTTCTTTTTTAATTATTTCTGTTTCGTGCAAAATATCTAAAACAGCTGTCATAGATACACAGATTTGTAAAATTGACATATTTCTGAGCTGCAAGATTTTCTCGACCATTTGGTCAATGTAATCTCTCCGTGAATTATCTCATACTGAAGAAATTAGAACGCCCAAACTAGGTTTGCACCGAGAATATAGTAACATGTCATCAGGTGCACAATTACATTCTATGCACAAACGTTGTAAATTGTTGTGAATTAGGAAACACAACATGTAAACGGCTCATAGATGGCTTGTCCGCACACAAAAGTCCGTTCTTACTAGTTTATATGGAACGCCATAGCTGTCTTATGATGTTGATTTAGCACTTTATGATGTGCATACATCTGTATCTGACGTGCTTCTACTTGTATGTTCAGTGCTTATACATGTATATGATGTGCTTATCACTGTATATGATGTGCTTTCATCAGTATGTGCGGTGTTTTTAGCTTTATATGCCGTCCTTTCAGATGTATATGCAATGCTTTCATCTGATTGTGCGGTATATTTAACTTTGTATGCGATCGTTTCAACTGTTTATGCGGTGCTTTCATCTTTATATGCCACGATCGCCTTTATCCTTATATGCTGTGCATCTAACTATATGCGGATTTAACTGTATACGGAGTGCTCTTATCTGTATATACGGTGATTTTCACATTAAATGTTTTGCTTTTGACTTATTATGCGATGCTTTAAACTACATATACTGTGCTTTTAACTTTATATGATATGCTTTCTACTGTATGCGTGGTACTTACAACTGTATATGAATTGGTTTTACATTTTCATGCGGTGGTTTCTGCTGCATATGCGGTAATTTTAGCTTTATATGTTGTGCTTTCTAATGTGTATGCGATGCTTTTAACGGTATATGGGGTTGTTTCACCTTTCGTTGGTCCTCTTTTCATTATGCATATTAGTTCGATTTTCATATTCGGTACTTTCAACTTTATCTGCGGTTATTTCAAGTGTATATGCGGTGCAAACTTCAATACTTTTAAACAACATTATGAGATCCAGTTTATTACGAAAATTAACGAGCATCGTCGAAAACATCTGACAGATAAGATAAGATATGTTTATTCAAGTCTCACTTTGCATGATAATTATACACATACATATTAAAATAACATCAGACTACATTAAAACATGCAAACCTTTCTAATCAGAAATATGAGAGACTATAATCTATTCACAAGTAGCTAAAATATTTATGAATTTCATACTAACTTTTATAAGCATAAAAAGTTTTAGTAAGAAACTTTTTTTTAAACTGTACAACCAAGTTAGTACACCATATATACGTATTTATACATTAATACTTACTCAATGGTATAAAAGATTTCTCCTTCTACTTAAAATACTAAAACAGGTTTTGGCACATAGTAAAGCTATTTCTGGATTTGTCAGCAAAAAGGCTACTTTCTCTGTATCATTTAAAGTTGTGAAGTTATTATTGATTCTACAAGCTTCTAACAGTAAATCTGTACGAATAGTATTGTGAGGCATGATGCCTCACGACCTTGTTTTGATGCAATTGTTTTGCATTGTTTTTACGGCCTATCGGTAGTTTTTATTTTTGATGTTAAATTATTAGGCTATATTTCAGCTACTTTTTAAACACAGTTCATTGTTCTGTAACATTTCCAGACATTGACTGATAACCAGTCGCATTGTTAAATTGTTGTTTACTAAATTACATTTCAAAATGTTAGAACTCTACTTATGTCATGCTTGTGTCAGTTAGTGAAACTGTAATTCTAGCTTTCACAGGGATTTTCTATAAAAGTACGCAATGTCAGCCTGAGTTATTCAACAGTTCAATCAACAATCACCTGCTGTATTAAATCAAATCGATGTTTTCATGTTATGTCCATTGTTGACTTTGTAAAACTTCATAAAAGTTTTTGTCAGTTGAAATTTTGACAGTTGTCAACCATATTGGATTTTTGTATGTATGCGCCGGGTGACTAAATCTCGTACAAGCGGACCGAAATCGCTTCATATTTTGCAGAAATAGTTAACTTTTATTGTCAAGTATTTGATATTTAATACTTGACATGTAGTGTTGATTCGTAGCGTTCTATATTGTTTTATTATTTATTTCTGTCCGACTTTTTTGTTTGTTTACACTAGTTTAGAGGTTAAGCTCCGCCTTATTTGCATATAAGGAAATGTTCGTATCCCGAATGACGTCATGGTCGGCCGAAGTAAGTTCGTAGCATCAACTCGGTTACGGACCTGTCCGGGTATTTCCGACTTTGACCTTATTCAGACTAATTTAGATTCTGGTATTCATCCTTATTTGCATACCATGCATACCACAAAGGTTAATTATTAGAACGCTAAAATCATCACTTTGCCTCCGTCTCTCGTATAGAAAGGCTGTTTGTCAGTTTGTTCTTAGACATTTTTTTTATTTACACTTCTGAAACCTATACGAATTATTCATACTTTGAAACTGCACGGTACTTATTATCATTAAATTATACAGATATATTTATTAGCAGTATTTGGCTGTTTTTCTCTTAGAAAACTCTGTAATTTTAGAGTTGGTTCTCGGTCCGCCTGCTACACGACTTTTGCCTGATATTTTCATTACTGATTATTTCATTCAGTTATAATTAATTGTTATTGTTAAGGCTTCTCATAAATAAAAAGTTCTTTGAAGCCGAAAGGAACATTGTCAGTATTTTATTTTAAACTTTGAAATAAATTTTAACTCGGGCGCTACCAGCCTTTTAACTTGGGCGCTACCAGCCTTGTCTTGGGCGCTACCAGCCTATAGGGTCGCGACCAGACCCTAGTTTAGTCAAAATATTGCTTATCCCTGAACAATGAATAACCTTGTAGTATTTAAATTGGTGGACTCAGTCCCCTGACTGTAGTCCCCTTGCCCTTGGTCTGTTTACATTTAACATTCTTTTACCCTAACCCAAGTAAAGTAAAAGTGACCCAGGGCGGGGGCACTACAGTATTGTAACAAGGACAATGTAATAAAACATGAAGTTCACCCTCAACTGTAGTGGAACAATTAAAACAAACTCTGTCACTAACAGGAAAACCGTTATATCTACCAGTTTCTATATGTATTGAAGCAGTACCACTCCTAAACTTAGCAAGTGCACCTCGATATGATTTATTTAAAACAATCTTACAATACTGTTCTACTTCAAAATTCTGTTTAAAGGTACAATACAGTCTAAGCTTATTTCCACCTACACCATTACGTGCAGTATCACGATTTACATCACAATGCCATTGTTCTACAAATTCATTGAAAATATTAGGTAAAATTACATTTAAGATATCACTTTTATTAGCAATACCATTAATGTCACAAAACCTATCACAGTTATATTTTTTCCATCTTTGACACACCCGGAAGTTCCAATTTTTACATTTGTTGCTACTTTTACTATTTGACCAACTAAACACTTTTCTATTTAATCTTGTCTCATTCATATTTACTACTTTGCACCAATATAATATAATAGTTTTCCAACATAAACTTATTACTGGATTCCATCCGATATCCCCACAGACCGCTGCATTTGGGGTATATCTACCAACATCTAAAACATACCTGGCAGCTCTATTCTGAACTGCATTTATACATGTAAATGTTTCAGTACCCCATACAGATGATGCATACGTGATAACAGAACAAACAGTAGTTTCATATAGTTTGGTAAAAGCCTCATAGGGAAGTCCACCAAAAGCCTTTGCTCTAGCAGTCAGTAAGCCAAGAGTCCTGTTGGCTGATTGAGCAACTGTCTTTGCTGTAACTGAGTAATCTAAGTGCTCTGTAAGTACAAGACCAAGATATTTATATTGTGAAACAAAACTTATTGGTGTACTTCCAGTGCTGAAGCAATATTTAGACATATTGACAGATGGATTACGAAAGTGAACAATACTGGATTTCAAAGGGTTAACACTCATAAAATTAACTACACACCAACTATTCAACACATTCAGCATATTTTGCAGGTCATCCTCAGATGCTGCTATAAGAACAATATCATCTGCATTCAACAGAACAGATACATTTTCACCGTCTATATCAATCCCTCTATTAAGTGCATTAAGCTTTAAAGCTAGATCATTTACGTAGAGATTGAAAAGAACGGGCGAAAGAGAACAGCCCTGTTTTAAACCAGTGTTTACAGAGAACCAGTCAGTATTAAAGGAATTTAACTTGACAGAACACATTACATTTTGGTATAGTGATTTTACAGCCTTGACTAATTTAGTGTGGAATCCAAGTTTAGACAATTTTTTGAACAACAAGTCTCTATTAACAGTATCGTACGCTTTCTTAAAATCAATGAAGTTTTTTCCTAGTTTCAGTTATATGTGTTAATGTATGTATCTGGTCTACAGTACTACGACCTTTTCTGAAACCATTTTGTCCTTCAAAAATAATATTGTTGACATCTGCCCAATCAGTAATTCTTTTGTTTAACAAGGTACAATACACTTTATAAACTACAGGAGTTATAGCAATTCCTCTGTAGGATAACGGATCCTTTGGATCACTGGTAGAACACTTAGGAATTGGTTTTATTAACACTTTATTCCATATACTAGGTACAGTACCTGCTTGGAAACAAGTATTACATAATTTATGCAGAAAAGTCACAACAGCTTCATTTTTTAAAACCTCTCCGGGGATTTCGCCGATGCCCACTGATCTATTCTTTTTGACATTAAAAATAGCATTTCTAACTTCACTTATGGAAAAATCTTGAGAAAAAAATACTATCACCAGTATCATTTTTTAAATTGGTGTTAACATCAATATCATCATTTTCAACTGATGTTTGATTAAAAGGCTGGTTTAACAATAAACTAAAATCTTGTTTCCATTTACTTTATTCCTAATTACGTTAACATTGTTGTTTACTCTACGGGGTTTCAAATGTTCAATATTTATTTATTTATTTATTTGGGTTTTACGGCGCACCAACACAGTATAGGTTATATGGCGCCAAACAGGACAACAAATTTTGGTTCCACATCTCATTTTCATCGAAATAAAAACGAGGTATGGAATCAAAATTTGCATACCTGCTGGAATCACTGAGTTACTGCAAAACCAAGTGTTAAGACCCTATTAGTCGCCTCTTACGATCATGCAAGGGTAAGGCAGTGGTTCCAATTCTTTTCATACACAGATCGTCCCAGAACCACATGGGGCAGACTCTATAGTTCTCACTCTGTTTCATTAACGTTTGTCGATAGTTATCCTAAAAATATTAAATTATAATTATAGCAGTGTTATTACCCCCAGGGTTATCGAATGTTCAAATAGTCTATAGTTTTCACTCTGTTTTATTAACGTTTCGGCCTTTATCAAAATGACAAATAACGAATAATTCTCTACATCCTGGCGTCTCTCAATACAACAAATGAAAAACAAACCCGGAATTGACGTAACGTTGTTAAACGTCACTGACAGGTTACGCTAAAATCGAAACACATGATTATGTCATAGAGAATGTCTGCAGCTATCCAGTTAATATGAAAGTACGTAGTATTTTTGAAAAGTAATGGGAGTAGAATAAATTCTTCTTAACTGCAGAAGCATATCAAATCAATTCCATATTATTCACGGAATACGGAGTGTATATATCATTATTTACACTTACGTAGTATAATGTATATATATATATCAAAAATATATTACAAAAAATAGACAACGGCAAACAAATATATCCACAAACTTTTGCATTCAACTATCTGGCAATTACTAAGAAACAAAATTAAAGTCGTAAAAGAGTAGTATTTGATCAAACAAAATAAATGCTGTAAAAAATAAGCAAAATTTACGAAAAAAGGGGAGTAATTAAAAAAAAACATGAAGTTTCTATATTAACATTGGAATTTGTAAAATTAAAACCAAAATGTATTGGAATCTAATTAATGTACGTTAAAGGCAGAATAAAGGATACATATATAAAGAAATACATTTCAAATAAACACATTAAAGGTGTGGACTGACAATACAAACAAAACTAATAAAAACGTTTACTAAAAACCAATTCTCCTCCAGTAAAGTTAATGTTACTTAATAAGCCTTAAATTGATTGAGTTTATTTATATTCTCTCCAAAGAACCCCAAGTTTTGTTTTCGTGTTTAGTCCATTTGGTGTCTCTTGTCTGCAATTCGTGGATCCACTCAGTTTCCTTGATCTGTCGCTAGTATCTACAGTTCTCTTTCATATACTTTAACAGCAACACCATCTATGTTATGATCAGGCATATTGAAATGAAATGTTCTGTCACCGGTTTTGTACGTTTCAGTCGTAAGTCTGCTTCATGCTCTCGTAAATTCTCAGTGATCTTGAAGTTTCACCCTCTCATACATTATTGAATTGGTAGTTTGGACAATTACAATATTTGCATGCAGAAACATTTCAAAAGCACAATCTCTGTCCCGTATGTCACACAGGAAATGTCCCGTGTTTGATACGGGACTGTGTCTGACACGGAATTTTGTTGAGTAATCTATTTGTTTACTCTTAATTTTTTTTGGAGAGGGGGGGGGGGGGGGGGGGGGGGGCTTTTATGCCTTTTTTCAATAGTATTTCAGTTATGTAACGGCGGGCAGTTAACCTAACCAGTGTTCCTGGATTATGTACCAGTACAAACCTATTCTCCGCAAGTAACTGCCAACTTCCTCACATGAATTATCAGAGGTTGAGGACGAATGATTTCAAACACAATGTCTTTCATCAAATCGTCACGGAGAACATTCGCCCCGCCCGAGGATCGAACTCGCGACCCCGCAATCCTTAGACCAACGCTCTCCCTACTACAACTAAGTTAAGCGGGCGGACATGTTTACTCTTACCCGCAATGCAGGAGAAAATATACTACATACTATATACGAAAAATAAGCGGTGGCAAACAAACATAGTCATAAAATTTTGTATTTAACCACTAAACAATTACTAAAACAGCAAAACTGAATGAATGAATAAATAGTTTTAGATCAAACAAAATGAAAAATTTGAAAAATAAGTAAATTTTACGTATTAAGGGAGGTAATTCCAAAATATATATTTTATATTTCCTGGACGTAAATCATTTATTTTTGCTTTCTGAGTGTCTACTGGTTATATCTGTAAAATGATATAAAATAAATTTAAATTAGATATAAAACAAAAAAGTATGGCTTATTAACGCGAAAATAACCTTAGTCGGATGTTAAGGAAATATTCGTTAACTTTCGTATAAATATTCCGATCTAATAATGTAGTTTGCACATAATGTTATTTAAATATAAATGTACAGCATAAACAGTTAAACGAATCGTATATGCAGTTGAAAGCACCACATATACAATTAAACGCACCACATATACAGTAGAAAGAACTGCATATACAATGTTAAATAGACCACAAATACAGATGGAATGACCGCATATACTATAAAAAGCACCGCATACACAGTTGAAACAACAATATACACAGTTAAAATCACCGCAAATACAGATGGAAGCACCGCATATACAGTGTTAAGCACATCATATACATATACAAGCACTGCACATACATGTAGAGGCACTTCAGTTGGGTTGACCATATATTAGCTGTCATTTATAAGCCGAAAAAGTGGGAAAGCAGCAAGACCAAGAAATGAAATAGAGAATTTAGCATAGCAGTTGATAAACTGAGCCATGAGAAAGTCGTATTAAAATTGCATTATGGTATACGTGGTGAAACACTGAAATGAATTATGAGCTTCCCCGACAACCGGCTTCAATCCGTTATCCTAAACGGTACAAGTTCAGGGCCCATACCTGTCTCTTCTGGAGTTCCACAGGGGTCCGTGTTTGGGCCCCTGCTCTTCTTTGCATACATAAAAGACCTCCTAAAAAAATATCCAGTCTAAAGTGCGTCTATTTGCAGATGACACTGCAATATAAACAAAGTCACTTAACTCTGTGACAATCAAATACCATAGAAAACGACATTAAAACACTAGAAAAGTAGGAGTTGGATTGGGATATGGAATTCAGTCCTTCTAAGTGTCAAGTTATCCACGTCACAAGAAGGAAACATCCTATTCCCTAACAGTACTACCTGCATAATACACTACTAGAATATGCCACCTTAGCAAAATAACTTGGCTTGGATATCACAAACGAGCGCTAGTGGGACGCCCACATAAAAACATCAACCAAAAAGGCAAATCAAACTCGAGGTTTCCTCCGCAGGAATATAAAGGTTAACTCCAGACCCCTTAAGTCCATGGCATATCAGACCCTCGTCATACCACAGCTTGAATATAGCTCTGAAGTCTGGTCTCTATACACCGGACTCAAATAGACAAAATAGAAGCGGTCCAAAGAGGGGCAGCGCGCTGGGCTATGTCCTACTTTGGCCGCACATCCAGTATTACTGACATGCTATACAGTCTAAAATGGCGCAGGCTAGATCTCCGGCGCATTGACTCTCAACTATCTCTTATGTATAAAATCTCAAATCAGACGGTTGCAGTCCCCATGGAAGATTATCTCACCCCCTAGCAAGGCAACCCGCTGTTTTCGGGTTAAAAATTACTAATAAATTTTCCTTTCCCTTTTATACATTTTTCCTTTCCTCTCTACAATGACACTGCATTTTCTCCATTTCTTTCGATTCCATATAGATACCAAAAGTAAAATATTCTCAACTTTTGCCTTTATTGCAATGTTATTTCCGCATTTGTCTGGATATTTTTGACTGGTTTATACGCTAACGTCCAGTTCATTTGTCGTCAGTTTCCGTGGCAGTTAACAAAAATTGTAAATGTGGAAGGGGGTGAAAATAATTTTGCAGCCACAAGGTGTGAAGTAGCATCTAATTCGAGGCTGTACAATATGGTACCAACCATGTATGATAAACGACTTCTATATCTTTTTGCATGGCTAGTTTACACTAATTTATCTTATGTTGCTTACGACTTCTTACGTATTCTTCGCATCTTTTTGGAAGGCTTCCAGTAGGTACGCTTAAAATTTCTAACATGCATGGAAATGACGTCATTAATTTAGGATCAGCTGTTGTATTACAATATTGTGTTTAGATTTAATAAATTTTCACAGTAATAAAAAAAATCATTTGATTTTTTAAAATCATTCAATTTCTTTTTAATGCAGGTATATAATCATAATTATAACAGTAAATTGTCAGCAGCAATCGTATAAGAACTTTTCCCCATTTTTGTAGACTGGTCAAGGGTCCCCTACTTAAAAATTTTATTCGATTTACTTGATAGTTATTTCTGTGAATTTCGCATATTTTTATATCATAAATTTACTTCAGTGAAAAAGTGTAAATATATTCATAAGGAAATAGAATATCTGAAATGATCTTCGCTCAAAATTAGCGATTGAATTTTTTTCTCTCTATAAAATGCATGTAGGAATGCAAGTCTAATCAGATTGGTTTTACCTGCGTAGATAGAATGATAGAGGAATAATTTATGTAAATTTTTATGAAGAATAGATGACTTCAATTATCTGCGCTTATCAGTTGTGTATATAGTTGTAGTTTTAACATGGTATGTTTGTTAATTGACTATACACAAGTTCATATTGTGCTACATTTCTCTTAGGGAAAGCCTGGCTATTTTTAGACAGAAATCGTTACGCTTGCCTTCAGACTATAAAATAGCTCGAAAGTGAAACATGCTGGTCGCATAGGCCGGAGTTCAATTCAGGAACAAATAATCGGAATATTTTGTTCATTTTGATTTGTATTTTGTATCGTTTTAAGGTGGTATCACGTTTAGAATTTCCGGTGAATAACAAAAAAAAAACAAAGAATATACAGTTCTTTCCAAAAACCCGTTATGTTATGATTCAACCAAATAGTTTCCTTTGTCTACCAGAAAGGAACAATTCTTATATCTTAATATTGAGGTTTGGTACCTTTATTACACACAATAAACTAAAACAATAGAAATTCATACGTGACTTCGGTGAGCTCAACAAAGCAATTTCAAGTACAAATAATAATGTGGAATGTAAAGTAAGTTACACACTATATTTATCCTACCAAGATACTTACAAAAACGATGCATTTGCATAATAGAGAGATAAAGATAATTTTGACAGCCCGTGGAAACTAATGACAACTTTTGACAGGTATATGATGATTCATGACCTAATTAATTTTTTTTCCTGTTATTTCTAACTTTCAGTTTGATTTTCTTAAAAATGGGTCTTCTATATTGTAGCTTACAACTCGTGAAATAAAACAATATAAGAATATATCTTTACCTTACTGTCGTTTTGTCTATCCAAGTCACGTACGGATTTCTATTGTTTCAGTCATTTGCCACTAATTAGAGCAATTCACAGTGTTGCAGTCATACAAAACACATCCCATATTTTCACATAAATATTGAGGATTTATCTAATGAGCACATGTATTGGAAACACAATTTTAATACCGATTGTGTATTGCAATAATGCTAAACTATCTCAGCCGTGACGTGTCCTTAATTGTTTAATATTTTCTTTCTCCCTTACCGCCCCACCACCCACCAGACTACTGACCATAACTGAGTTACTTTGATATTATGTTTTCATTCATATTGACAAAACTTTTCCCTATCATTGGATCTAAGACAAAAATATGTTTGTTAATATTGTTGCGTGGATTATATTGAATTGTTTTGCTTTCTAATATAAGAGGTTTATGCTTTAGATTGTGCAACATTTCATTGGTATACAGCAATTTAACATTAATATATACATATCAATTTAAAATTATGATCAGAGTAAAGTTATTGTATTGTAAATCAAGAAAGTTAAGGGATGGGGGCACCCTTCTGTTTGCATCATTTTGAATCCACTAAAATTCGCCTAAGGCCATCTAGTTTGAGTGTTAGAACAATTTCGAAGATATTGCCTTTGGTTTCTTGAATGGCATGCAGAAGGGTAACTGGCTGATATTTTAACCCGTCATGATTAAATGAAGTATAAATCTGAAGCATTGAAGATATAGAATATTTACATCACCGTGCACCAATCATAATTTTACATGGTCCAATTTTATAATCATTAATTCTACTAAGCAGTATACTTCATAGACACCTTCCTTATTTCTACGTCTAAGACATTCTAAGGAACATTACGGCTTCTTTGATGCCATGCATCAAAAATTTGTCTTGTTTCTGCTGATATCCATGTTCACAAGGATTTGAGAGAAGATGGGTCATTTTCGTATCAATACTGAGTGCCAAGCACAGAAGCTATTGGTACAGTTACGTAAAGTCTTTGGTATGACACTGTCAGTAAGCGAACCCATGACTTCTGGCACTTACATCTGATGCTCCGCCACTGATGTTTCGAAGCATTACATTGCTAAATGATAATGTCATATTACATTCGAATTGTTGAATTTTGTAATTCATTTGTGTAGTTGTATAATGAAAAGGTTTGTTTCAGCTGTGTCGGATGAATACGGTTTTATCACCGACAATCTGCATCTTCATTATAAAAATGTTAAGAGCGTGAAAGTTTTGTTTGAGTTTTTAAAAATGCCAGTAGTATTTTCGTAGCATAGCATCACATATCCTTTCCGCAGCCTTAACGTACTAAAACGTATTAGCGTCTGATGGCCCTTTCACGCTTCCGTAGAAACAACATTTATTACACGAAACTTATTTTGAAAATATTTCTGAAATGACTAGGTCTGCAGCTCTCAAATACGGTTATATCTTACATCTGAGGCATACACTGACACTCTCAGACAACATCAAAAATGACATTTTGAGCGATTTGATGAAGTTCCAGAATTATCAATGTACCCTTGGTCCGTTACGGACCCCTGTGGGATTTGTGTTTATCCAGAGCTCAAATATTTTTTCATAGATTAAAAGCTGACATGCTGTAATAAAGCCCAGGTAATTTCAATTCGATATAAAATGCTGAAAATTGGCTCCCCAATAGCAAAAAAAAAAAAAAAAAAAAAAAGAAGTCCACACGCATACATTTAGACCGGGTGACCCCTGCGCGTGACCCCTGACTATCTACGAATCAAAATGCGGCTTTCGTTTTCAAGTTTAGCATTTCTACTTTCATTTTATTTACTTCCGGAAATAGCTGAAGGTCGAGTGACGTCAAAAACATACATATGCCTGGCGAGATTGCATAAATATGTGCTGGCTCTCCTAAGGTTATTAGAGAAATCATTTTTTATCTAAAAATCAGTGCTTCTTCGACATTTTTTAACACGTCTGTACGAAAACTGACGTTTGAGACAAAAATGGCTAAACTAAAATGCATTTTAGGAAATCTGTATATCCTTTCCGCAGCCTTAACGTTTATCCAGAGCTCAAATATTTTTTTCATAGATTAAAAGCTGACATGCTCAGGTAATTTCAATTCGTAATAAAATGCTGAAAATTGGCTCCCCAATAGCAAAAAAAAAAAAAAAAAAAAGTCCACGCGCATACATTTAGACCGGGTGACCCCTGCGCGTGACCCCTGACTATCTACGAATCAAAATGCGGCTTTCGTTTTCAAGTTTAGCATTTCTACTTACATTTTATTTACTTCCGGAAATAGCTGAAGGTCGAGTGACGTCATTTTCTGTGTTGTCAAAAACATACATATGCCTGGCGAGATTGCATAAATATGTGCTGGCCGTCCTAAGGTTATAGGATGACTATGGGGTGTTTATTTTATGGTACGTCCTCTGGGAATATACTCAAAACTCGATAAGGCCCAACTTGATGATGACGGTTTTCTAAATATCTATCTGCCAACAAGACGATCACATTGTGTTAAAAATCTCTTGATTAAATCCTTCGATAACAGCCGAATTTATTTAATTTCACAGCAGTGTTCATGTCATTTTATACTGTGAACATACTGCTGATTTAAAAGTTAGCAAACACTAAAATATTTGTTAAACACAATATGTTTATTTCCTTTAGTGTGGAGGAACACGTGACCTGAAATGATGCGCAACACAAATAAAATGGCGGCCACAGAGCCAAATTTCACGGAAAATGCGAGGTTAGTGACATTTATTCTTATCCAATTTTCATCAGACATAGCGCAGGCTAAGCAGCACAAAAATCCCTTTCCGACGGTATATCTCCCAACTTCATAGCTTTGCAAGTTTCTTAGATTGCCCCGAGGTTTTGA
The DNA here is from genome assembly GCF_021730395.1 of Mercenaria mercenaria. Taxonomy (NCBI): domain Eukaryota; kingdom Metazoa; phylum Mollusca; class Bivalvia; order Venerida; family Veneridae; genus Mercenaria; species Mercenaria mercenaria. The sequence goes on from NC_069374.1 coordinate 40,275,915, forward strand.
ACAAGTCGAGAACTTTTCCGAAATAAAATGTTATGTTACTTTACACGTATAGTTAATAATTTATTAAAAATAAAGATTTAAAGAAGGAATTGTTCAAGTCTTTGCCGATGTATGTTTACTTTATGCCAAAACACATGTCGTTTATCAATATTTTGACGTTATGTCTTCAGATATGAAATATATTCATGAAAATGATAAAATGGTGCCTCACACGTAAATATATTCTGATTAAAGAAGATGATGCTTAACACGACTGCTTTTTCAAGAATTCAATTGATATGAATTTATATTCATTTGCTGCTTGTATATTTTACAGGAACGTTGCCCAAAGCGTACAAACTATCTGAACACACAGGACGCCACGTGCCATTTGTGTAGGAGTAGTTCTAGTTCAAAATCAAGCAGTACATGTCGAAACAAAGTAAGCTGAAAGTTATACCTGTTCAATTGGATGTTCATATTGAGTCATGTCAAGTGTATGCAGTATAGTCCTGTTCAATAAGGTTGTTACTTCCCTTGCGTGGGTTGTCGTTATTGATAAAAACTACTTCCGGTGAGCAAATAAAATCAGAAAATGGCGATGAACGAACGAATTGATGGATCGATTGACTTTGACAAACATTCAGTGCGTGAAATGAGGGTTTATTGAAGAGATAGAGGTGCACATGTGTCAGGAAATAGGCCATAATTAATAAAACGTGCTAAAAAACTTGTTAAATTAGGTACGAAGCCACTTTGTGAAATACATATCGAGGACGATCAACGCTATATTAAACAACGACAATTAGAACTTTTTTAAATTTGTACTCCTCTTGGAGAGAAAATACCTGAGCCCAAGACTTCTTTGTATAGACTTTGAAGGGACATTCTGTTGAAAGGATCTAATTTGCGTTTGGAATGAAATGTTGCCAAAATTAATTTCATTCTACAAAGTAGCATTCATTTAAGAGTTGTTTTCAGAGCGTGTAACGGGGAAAAAGACTGAATACTTGTCAAGAACCACTCACATTTAAATGTTAAATTTCACTACGTCTTTCTTCAGTGACTTGTTACTAAATACTTAACTGTTTAACTTTTGGAACTATTTCTGTGTGAATAATTAAATGTCATAAAATAGTGGGTATTTTTAGTTTATTTTAGCAGGTTCTTCGTCCTAAAATGGGACTTACCTACAGTCCAATCAAGAAGAGCTATTCAGTCTCTTAAATAGTTAAAATATTTCGCCGAACACAATATGACATTATTTTCCTTATACTGTTTTCACAACTAGCTGACTTTTTTCGTGAATTTGAGAGAATATTTGAAATAGTTTTTAACTTTTTAAAACAAAACCCAACAATTGTCAAATGGAGTAATTTCAATATCACTGAGATGGCATAATGACTGGAGGGTTAGCTCATGATCTGTATATTAGCTGTCAAAAAATGGCCTGAAAAGGACTATCTATAAATTCTTTGGAAAAGGGTCCAGTACCGACTGAATTGGGAAGAATCGCGGCATATAAAGAAGGAAAACTATCGCTGAAATTAATATTTCACTATGAAATAAAACTTTGTTTCCCCTCCTGCTACCTACCACTTAAAATGCTACAGTCTAAAAATGTTTTGGTCAGCAGAACTAAATCCTTTTCTAAACTAACTAGATGTTCAAAGTTCAAAGGTTGTGACTGGTTTAAAATATAATTCTACATTCGGATAAGTAACTTAAGGACAGTACGTCTTTAGGTCAAAGTGATAAATGTGGCTGTTTAAATGAGGTTCAAACTATCATGAAATTGAACACTGGAAACTGACTGTTTTAATCAGGTTCACTTTAGGGAAAAAGATCTTCCTGCATATTAACAATATTTAATCCTGTTGAAGAATTTCTTTAATGAAATGTAACTGCAACTAGCAGGGTGTGCGAAGAGGCATATTTTTCATTGTTCTAGAAACTTTAATAACAAACATACTCTATTTCTTAAATTAAACATCTAAAGCATTTATTCAGTGAATCAACAAAATATTTACACATATATATACACATGAAAACTTTCGTACCTTTAATTATTTCTAATAACTTTACTTTTTGTCAAAGCGACTTATTCATACTTTTAGGTGAAATTTAATTCACATGTGGACACCAGAATTTACATGCTCTCTTGTGGCTGCCTACTCGTAGAAATATTACATATGATGTTCCAATCTGTGAAATATATTTCAATTTTAAACTGAAACAATCAAGTATCCGCTCTGTAAGTCTGTAATACTTTTGAAATATTTAAGAGGAAATCTGCACTCGCTTCACTTTTTAACAATGTTTGGCATTTATTTTAACTTCTTTAAAAATGGTCTTTCTCAATATCAGCTATACATGTATTTAATGAAATTTTGTTTCGAATAAAATCAGTAAGGCTTAGAATTTTGTTTCAGATCTTGCATAAAACTTGGATTTCCAGACACTCATGATTTCAATTATTTAAATTATATTACATTCAAAGTAACAGAATTTCTCACATAATTGATAATGCAAGATTAGACCAGATGACATGCTATTTACATTTTTATCAGTTATTATATAAACATGATAAATATTCAATTTCTGTCAACAGATTGTTATCAGCAATTTGTTACATATGCAAATACGGTTAATCATGTTTGCTCCCCAATATTTTGAATGTATGCTGATCTTATCTTTTAGCACTGAAGAGTTCACAAGGGGAGTAATAAATCAGGGAAGTTTCAATACTCATTATAACGCTATTGTATACAACTATAGCAATTATGATAATTATCATTATCTATACCATTATTATCATCATCTTCCACTTGTTCGTTTACATAATCATCATAATAATAAAGATAATAATCTGAATACTTTTACTTGAAAAAAACAGTTAAAATGTTACTTCTGGTTTACTTTTCTATAACTCTTGTTTTCATTTAGGACACACACATTTAATTCTGAAGGATGTTAGATACTACACGGCCAAAAAAGTAAAGAAGATCCTAGCTTCAACAGGAAATCTGTCCAAAAAGAGACTTAGAGTGTAAGGTTGAAAAAGGCATAAAAAGGGAAAAAATGCTGCTAACATGAAGCAAGGGACTGTAATAATTTGTAGTCTTGTGTTTTGGAAACGACAATTTGATTCATTACTAACTTGAAATATCTTACTTTTAGTGTGTATCGATCTCATCTGGAACAACTGATACGGGGACTGGAAACCGGCATTTATCTTATCTTATGCTGTCGTCCAATCGAAGCGTATGCCGTAGGTTATTCTGCTATTACTCAAACACTTACGCCTTACAGTTTAACTCGTCCTTTCAGTGAAAATCTGGGAAAGCATTTGTTGAATTTTTTGTTGAAAACAAAAGTTCTGCCATGAAATTATTGCCTGCATCTGTTTTTAAATGGAAAATATCTACATTAATGTTACTTTTCGCCCTGTGAAAATGGCTAAATCTAGACTTATCATACCCAGAGAGAAAGATGTCGTTTTTTACATGATATTTGCCTTGTTGATTCAGAGTATTTAGAACAAAAAAAAATAGGACATATTTTAATGAAAATAGCAAGTCAAAACTGTAAACTGTTGCCTGAAAATATTTGTTTATGATATTGCTCTGTTCTTCACCATTTAAATGCGTGTTAAACCTAGATGATTTTCTGCAGTTTTATCTAAAAGTTCGGAATACAAAATTTAAGTTCGTTGTCGGCCTTTTTTTTTAAAAAAATGTTATTTTAATTTAAATACATTGTATTTTTCACACATCAGTTTTAAGATTAAATTTATTCAACTAATTTTTGGAGTTTAAACAACAATTTCGTTTGAAACATTCCCTACGTTCAAGAAGAATGTTTGTTTCTGTATGTAGAAATCTGACATTATAAACAATAATTATAATTATGGCTCTATGAGATTAAGAAAAGAGTCAGCTTTCTGTTATTTTCCATTTTTTTATTCAAATCCAACAAAAATCGGCCCTTTGATAAAGGTTTGAAGTTACGTGGTAAAATATTTCTTTAGGGAAGTGAGCTCGAGTTAATTCATAATAATTATGCATATCACCACATGCAGTCGCATGCTGTTTTTGCTTCAGAATCCCTTTAGATCAATCTCTGATCATCTAATTATCGCCACTTAACATGTGACTGGTAAACCCTTTGAACAATAAGTGTTATAGCTCCATGATTAACATGAGGTAATATGCTAATTACACGCTAATCGATAGTGGCGAAAACAAAATATCGATCGCTAACGACTGGTCGATATTTACAGGTATGGACGACAGCATAATACAGATAAATGTATTGATTTATACGGAGTTTCTACTCCCCGTATTAGACCTTCCTGATCTCATTTACCTAACAGTAAAGACAACATTTATCTCCTTCTCAACCGAATTAGACTTATGTTTATATGACGAAATAGAGCATAAGACATGTCACTTTCAATACTTAATTAAATACGTGAGGATGCGAGTTATTTTTTTTTTTGTAAAAAAACTATGAATAACAATAAGATCGAAGGTAAATTGTTGTGTAAGCTTTATTTCAAAAGAGCATGAATAAAATTGTATCTGTATGAAAAGCAATGACTTGGAAAAAAAAACAACATGATATGATTCCGAAAATGTAAAAATAAAACTGTACTGTCGCAAACAGTTTTGTTTGCAGACAACAAACATTTAAAACATAAAAATAATGGTAACAGGCAAAAATCATGAGAAAAAAAGTGTTTATGAAGAGGGAACAGATATCTGAAAGATGTGATACTGACGACATCTTATATTTCATTATTAACATCGTATTTTCTATGTTATTTTACCAATCACATTTTGCCTGAATTTGTTACTAATAACAGTTTGATTGACACTCTATAACTTTAACTTATAAATCATTTTAAATAAGAGAAAACACATGAGGATGGTTTTCTTCTTTTTATTTTATATTTTCCATGCATACATAATTGAGGTTAAAGTGTCATAATCTGTATAATTTGTTATAGTGTTTGAAACGTAAGAAACAGTATAATTATATATATATATACAACAGTATACATGGATTCAGTGTTGCTCTGTTTTCTAGTCCTTTCAATATCTCTGTAATAGAATTCCGCTTAAGCTGGTGCTGGGAGGGAGAGGCGGCGCGAGGAGTGTTGCACATTACCTCTCATGAACCATTTCAGTCCAACCGAGTCTGCTACTATTTTGCTTGGTTGCATTCAATGCTTCCAGAGGATCTTCTAACTGATTTTATCAACTATCTTAACAGCAGTGAAGTGCCATGTGGCGGGCGTAAAATGTCTCCTCGTATTTGAATTGTGTTGTTCATGGAGTCCATTCAATATCTTTATAATAGAATTCCACTTAAGTCGGTGCTAGGTGGCGTAAGGGGTTTTGCACAGTAGCCACTTCCCATTACTTCTGATGAACAGATTCAAACAAACCGAGTTAGCTATTATTTTGCTTTGTTGCATTTTATGCTTCCAGAGGAGGATCTTCATACAGATTTTTTCATTTTTTTTTAATTTGGCTGGACATATGATATGATTTTCAAGCCTGAAAAGGAGCCCGGGGAATATGATCCAGAAGTATGGATTTTTTACCGTTTTACTCGGTTAATTGACGTCATGTACTAAAGTTTATATGTTTTTCTCTGTATTGTCCCAAGTCCTTAATAGTACCTGTAGACGCACACATTTTCAATTAAATATGCTTGTTATTGTGCTCTGAATGATCAGTATGCCAATTCTGGAATCACAACTACGCTTAAGTTCACGTCAGCGTAAATCCATATGCAGTGTAAAGTTCTTTTGGTCTTTGCCGCCTTAAATCTTTCTTTCTTCGTCATTGGCGCTGTACCTAAAATATTCAAACAATTTGTTTGCATAATATTTTTTGTTAAAAATTAAGAAATTATACGTCTGACTTCAAGGCATGGGGAAATATCGGCAAATGAATAAACCGCTTACCGACATGCTAAAAGTACTACAAAATTATTTAATAAATAAATTAAAACAATATAGATCTCTACAATGTGACCTATTTGTTCTGTTATATCAAATTTCACATGTGTTTTATTTTCTTTTACCTCTAAAAGACAAGAATGGAACTCTATTACAATTCTTTGCAAGATGCAAGAAAACTTACCTATGTCGTGTTGTGATAGCCTTACTGCAAAAGGTATATCCACATCCTTTGTATGGTGCTTTTCTACTGTGTCTTCTTTCCTGACCTGCTGTAAATTTAGCTTCCCACATTCCAGTCAAAGGTCGTCAATGCTAAAACATAAATTGCAAAACAACTATTGTTGGGATGAGGCATTTCATACAAACATTTATATAAAAGTGCAAATCACCACCTAAATTACAGTGAATGTCGTGCAATGCCGCCGCTGAATAGCTCGTGCATATAGTCTTTGCACGTTAAAATTTTTTAAGTCGTAGCGCATTGAAAAGTATAAGTTTTCGAAAGTAATATTCATAAAATGAATGCAATTATGGCTTAAACACATTCAATACTTTATAAGAAAGGAATAAAATTTATAGACACTGGTCAGACTTGAGAACTGTTTCATTCACATGTCACCAAACTCTCCTTTGTTATTTGTTAAGGATCATATTGTCAATTCTGTACATATTTTTTTTACTTTATATAGAAAGTATAGACAACAGGATTTAGTACATACATGCCTTTTTCTGTCTAAAACATTTTTACCATAGTGCGACCGAATTCTGTTTGATTTTGAACTAGAACTACTCCTACACAAATGGCACGTGGCGTCCTGTGTGTTCAGACAGTTTGCACGCTTTGGGCAACGTTCCTGTAAAATATACAAGCAGCAAATGAATATAAATTCATATCAATTGAATTCTTGAAAAGCAGTCGTGTTAAGCATCATCTTCTATAATCAGAATAGATTTACGTGTGAGGCACCATTTTATCATTTTCATGAATATCTTTCATATCTGAAGACATAACGTCAAAATATTGATAAACGACATGTGTTTTGGCATAAAGTAAACATACATCGGCAAAGACTTGAACAATTCCTTCTTTAAATCTTTATTTTTGATAAATTAATAACTATACGTGTAAAGCAACATAACTTTTTATTTCGGAAAAATTCTCGACTTGTTCAAAACCTCCGGGCAATCAAAGAAACTAGCAAAGCTATGAAGTTGGGTGATATACCGTCGGAAAGGGATTTTTGTGCTGCTTAGCCTGTGCTATGTCTGATGAAAGTTGGATAAGAATAAATGTTACTTACCTCGTATTTTCCGTGAAATTTGGCTCTGTGGCCGCCATTTTATCTGTTTTGCGCATCATTTCAGGTCACGTGTTCCTCCACACTGTGATAATTTTATTCATCTTTTGTAGCACTAACTTGTTACAAGAATGTATCAGTGACAACACGGAGTTGGTAATATTGTATGTTTATCAGAGAACGTACTAGAAATAACGCATTCTCTGAGTCATGGCATTGTTTACCTGCTATTTTGACATGGTTTGCAGAGGTATTTGATAAATGTGCTTAAATTTGCTGGAAAACAAATAGCAACGAGTCATGTTCAGAGCACATCTTGCGCTACATGCCATCTCGGACAGTAATTTCAAAATAACTGGAAAAGACAATTTTCTTACCAAAACCGCTCCATTTGATCCGAGATCATGCGTTACTGATCCGGTTTTTCCAAGTAACGATTGGATTAATCATCTGAAAATGATGATAGATTTAATTTTGAAAATGGCCGCCATTTTGATGACGTCATTACTCGATCCAGTCGCAAAATTCATACTGGTGACATGACTTATAACAGATGGTATATGTCTCCATGAATCTTTTTTCCAATCACATGGGACCCTTAATATGGCTCTAAGCAAACATACGTTTTAACCGAACAACGTTTTTCAATATGACACAAAACTAATTTCTCTTTGTAAACTGTGTCAAAGTTCTCCTGAGTGAAATTGCTGAAAAAGGATAAATGCTTAGATCTACTTGTTTCAGTTTTACGTCCTGTAGAAAGCAATCGACTTAATCAACTCTTAATTAATATAATTATGTTCCATAATTATTCCATTATCTACAAGAGCTGTCACAGGAGACAGCGCGCTCGACTATTTCGATGCTGGATAGTGAAACTGGGCACATTTGACGAAGCTGGAGCTGTCACTGGAGTGTTTAATGACTCCAACGTGGATGAAATATTGGATAATAGCTTGAGTCTGTGTCAAAAGTATTAAGTAATAAGAGAGATAAGGATCAAATGTATCTAAACATTAAATATTAAGTATAATTCTTAGGAAAAGGGGGCATAATTCATGAAATATTGGTGCAAGAGTGATGCACCTTGAATCAAATCTATTTTGTAATAACTGAGATATAGTGAAAATGCATCAAAATTAACCTTTAATTCTAAATAAAAGGGGCATAATTCATGAAAAACTGGTGCCAGAGTTAATGGACCTTGTGTCATATGATGTGGGTGATAAGGTGGAACAACTATTTTAAGTTTGAACCAAATCTATTTACTAATAACTGAGAAAGAGTGAAAGTGCATCAAAACTTTAGCCAGAAATTCTAAGTAAAGCGTGGGGGGGGGGGGGGGGGGGGGATTCATTAAATATTTGTACCAGAGTTATGGACCTTGTGTCATATGATGTGGGAGATGATGTAGCACAACTACTTTCAGTTTGAATCAAATCCATTTAGTAATAACTGAGATAGAGTGAAAGTGCACCAAAACTTCAACCTGAATTTCTAAGTAAAAAGGGGGCATAATTCATGAAATACTGGTGCAAGAGTTATGGCCCTTGTGTCATATGATGTGAGTGATGATGTGGCAAAACTACTTTCAGTTTGAATCAAATGCATGTAGTAATTACTGAGATAGAGTGAAAGTGCACCAAAACTTCAACCTGAAATTCTAAGTAAAAAGGGGGCATAATTCATGAAATACTGGTGCAAGAGTTATGGCCCTTGTGTCATATGATGTGAGTGATGATGTGGCAAAACTACTTTCAGTTTGAATCAAATCCATTTAGTAATTACTGAGATAGGGTGAAAGTGCACCAAAACTTTAACCTGAAATTCTAAGTAAAAAGGGGGGATAATTCATGAAATATTGGTGCCAGAGTTATGGCCCTTGTGCCATATGGTGTGGGTGATGATATGGAACAACTATTTTAAGTTTGAAGTAAATCCATCAAGTAATAACAAAGATAAAGAGAAAGTGCATCGAAACTTTAACCAAAGTGCGGACGCGGAAGGACGCTAACGTTGAAGCCGACGCCGACGCCGACGCCGACGCCGACGCCAGGTCGAGTAGGATAGCTCTCCATACTAAGTTTAACCATGTGAAATTAAAGGCTTACACTATCACGAGACTCCCGTGCATTTTGAATCTCGTGGTGAATAAACTGAATTTACTTTAAAGTATGGTGTCTCAGGTGAGTCAGTTACCTGTTAATTTGAAAGAACATACATTAAAAAAAGTGGTTATGAGATTATTCGCGTGTACGAAAACGATGATAGAAAACAAGTGCGCACTAGGCAAGCAGCAAGACTATTATTTTCAAATTTCAAATAAATTAGCGTGGCATAATATCCTTTACATAATTATATATGTACACATATTGATCACGGCTTAATTGTGACGCCGTAAAATCTGTTTGTATCAAGACTATTTATATACATCCCCTCTAAAAAATATTAGTAATTTTAGTGGGACGATAGTGCAAGATACAGGAGACTCTCCGATTCCAGAAGCTGCCTCGGTTCTTTAGCGTGTTAGGTGTAAACTGGACTCTTACGCAATGATATTAAGGTATGACCCACCTAATGGTGAATATTTCAGATGTTCAAAACAATGTTACAGCAATATACTGTATCCAGTAAACTTGTATGCAAAATTCAAACAACTTTTATCGTGCCGTTTTTTTTTTTAACAAATTTTGTATGATTCATGATATTTCCTCAAGCTCAAGTAGAGACACATTTCAAAGTGATGGCCAACTTTTACCATCAATTCTGATAAAAGAAACGTCAAACTATTGGTAAACAATTATAAAACACAAAATAAAACTGTGAATATCATTTTTTCTAAGGGTGCCCCAAGTAAAAGGTTTAAATGAGACAGAATTCTAACTCGTACATTGAAAATTTAAGGTCCTGTGGGACTGTTTTAAATTTTGCTCACTTCATTCAAAACTAACCTTGGTGCGGAAGTAAAACCTACCTACATTTCTTCCACAATATGCAATCTAAAGAGTAAAGGCAAAATAGAGAACTTTTACCGCATGTAACTCAGTATTTTTAAAGATGTCTAACTCTCCCCCTTCTGTTTCAGAGGGAATTTACTTTGAACAGCAAGAAATCACTTATCAAATGAAAAAAAATCACTTTTGTACAATCAATCAATACTAACTCTTGAAAAAGTAAAAACTTACAAAAAAAAGAAATATAAGGGAAAAAATGGTCCCAGTGGGGCTTGAACCTATGCCCGCTGAGATATTGAAGTCACAGTAGGTTTATTGTAGGAACTGAATACTCTTCAAAAGGAGGTACACTATTACATGGGTCAGATGAAGGAGTGGGAGATCGAACACGTGATAGTCAGACAGTGTTAGTACTGGACCGCTGCGTCTGTTGTTGACATCGCAGTAATGTACAACCGGTGTATTTATGTCCATTGCAATACACATTTATAATTAGTTTTAAATCTATGAAAGAAACGATTCCAAAATTGTCATTCTTCAACGAAATATTGGAGCCAAAAATACAAAAAGTTACTTTTGAGATATTTTTGATTTTAATCATCAGGCTTTTGGTGCGAAAGGTTCAACTGATAGCATTTTTTTCTCAAAACTTCTAAATGGTTCATAGTTATCTAGATTTACACACAGACTGTATTACCTCCTAACACGATTTATTTAGGATATTTGGTTGTACTTTTTCTGCGAAGTATTCTCGCTGTGTATAAACATTCTGCATAAATTCTCAAATTGTAATAAAACGCGGATAAACCAAAATGGGTAAGTTTACGACGCTTGAAACTCCTATACACATCCGGCTTAAAAGATTCGATAACCTGACTAAGCTGGCTTTACAGTCCCCGGACCAGTAGGTCCGATGTTTCAAGATTGTCTCGAAAAATATTTGCATATATCGTGATAAAGCAAATGTTTCGAAGGCGATTTAAAGCCTGTCGCAGAACGTGCCGAAAGTTCCATTTCCGCCGAATTATCCGTAAGTTCATCAATTCCAGCATAATAAACAAGTCAAATGGTTTATCGCGACCAGAAATTTGTACAAACCGGACAGAAGTTGCGAAATTGTCATTTGTGCAGGAAAGAAGCGTTTACCATAATGTCCAGTACTGGACAGGTATAGTGACCATGCACGGACACAGCCAATTTTCTCAGAGGGGGTCCGATCCCCCGCCCCCCGCCCTGGAAATTTTGAAAATTAGCACTTCATTTTTTGCATTCTGGGACAGTTTTATGGACTAACCTGTTAAATTTGGGAAAATGATAAAATCAAGCTTTCTTGAAGGTAAAATTCTTAGTTTCTTTTAGATAAATAATATGAATTATGTCGGGGTCGTATGTAGCAGCAGCCGCATATACTTTGCATGCAGTCCTAATGTTGCCTTTTTCGAAAAACATTTTCTTTCCTTCTTGTCTTCTTTCCTTTTTTAAAGATTTTCCAGAGGGGGTCCGGACCCCCCGGCCCCCCCCCCCCCTCCCACCCCTCTGGATCCGCGCATGGTGACATATCATGCTTTCTGTTTATGCAGGTAAACTTGTGTTTGGTTAAATTTCAACAGAGCACAATTGTCTGAACAGTGTACAAACTCATTACTGTTTTTTCAGGCAAGGGTGGAAAAAAAGTGGTAGACAATGAAAAAAAAAAATAAACAATGAGACAAACATTTCCAACATCTTTGGACGATTCAAAAATCCCATGTTAAACATACGATAAAGCCCGAAACGCGTGAAAATGTTCCGAATGTAAATCGGGTGAAGTAAGCGCTCTATGTATAGAGTTAGATTGCGTCTAGATTGATTAAACTGGGCGCGTCTACTTACTTATTACTTGAGGATGAAAAAAAACGTGTTTTTTAAATGTTGCTCTTAAACAAGGGTGGCGGTTGAACTACTAAAAGTACAACAACAGTTAATTCACAACAAATCGTACGGTATGTTTTATAATCAGTAGAAGCTAGTCGTATTTACGCTTATGAGACCTGTTTCACCCACAAGTAAAGAATTCACAGGTCCATCATGAAATATTTTCCCCAGCGCGCATATACTTGTCCTATTCAATATGATCGCGATCAATTAAACCTTTATTAAACGTGCACAGTCCTTAAAACGACTTTTGGTTCATTGCTAAATCTTGTTCACATTGTCTAGTATAAATGTGTGAAGTGTGAAGACGTGTTTTGATTGTGCTCTCCAAAAATGAAGGATTTTATAAAATTAAAGATGGATAATATTGTAACATCATTGAATTAAGCCACAGTCAGATATACCTTATTTGCCAGGGGGAGGACGGGGACTTACTCACGGAGATGTAAGAATTAATGAGAAATTACAGTGACACTGTAAAGTCTGCTCTTCCAATTGGAGAATCCCGCCCTCTATCACCTTCCGGAAGTAGGTATCACACCACTAATAATACCAACCTTTCGGGACACGGCCGCTAAATGTACCATCCGTCACAACACTCCCCCCCATCTTTATAATGAAAGCCTTAGTCCAGTGTGGGAGAAATGTTGTGAATAATAAAACCAATGATGATTAGAAACCATCACAGATTTATTAGCCTGTGGAGAAGTAGAAATCCTTAAACTGACTGGTAGTCATCGGACTGGACTGGGACTCTGGATATTGGGCTTCTAGTCTGGAACACCTTCTGTAGTTTGGATTAGAAATCCAATGGTTTGGCTTCTGGCACTCATGGACATCTGGTTGAGACAGACTATAACTCCATCCTGTACGGACGATGGTGCACCTTAGCCGACTAGAAGTCAGGCTAATGTGGACTTATCGTTAGTTTACTGGGACTGCCCTCTGTAGAGATATACTGCGTTGGCAACTGTGATCTCTAACACGCGCTCCACAGTCATCTGTCGGTGTGTGGCTACACTCTTGGCTGCTGCGAAGATCTGACTTGGAGATGATACCTGGGAAACCATACTTGGAAAATATGGCGCGTCAGACTCCAGAAGCAAGCGGTTTTCGTCAATACTTGGAAGTGCTGCAACCTGTTCAGGATTGAACGACACGCCAAGTTGGTTAATCCAAAATAAGGTCTTGGGAAAATCTCCAACCATCTCCGTATCACATACTGGTTTCCTGTGAAACAGTGTAGATGAATTGGGTGATTTTGTCGTACCTTCTTTTGTAAGAAATGGAGAAGCAATAGGAAGGCTTCTGTACCAGAATTCCCTTTCATTCCACGGCAATGAATAATCAATATGTGACGGTCTTCAAGCAATGGCAGTGCTTTGTCCAGTAGTTCCACCTTCGAGGACCAGTATTTCATTGGTTCGGAGTGATCTAGACCAATTTCGCCGAGCGGCGAGCGCTTTTACACGAGGATTCTGTAAAAGCCTCGATAACTGCATAGTGTCCACACCAATGCTGCCTACGCTGTTCTTTGCATGTTTTGGATGAAATCCAGTTGCAACCGACATATTCTCTGGCAAGTCTAGAAGACATTGTTCAAACGGATAGCTTCTTGGATCGCAGTAGATGGCGACTGTGCCAGCAAGTTTGACCTTTTTATCCGCGTCTACTGGAACACAGTTAATAACGTCATCCAGGTTTCCGGCTGGATTGAGGTTAAGTTTACGTAGCGTTCTGTCCAGGTGGAAATGGCTGTCGAAGTATCTTCAGAGTGCCTTCGGGGTTCTATGCTCTCTCGGATGTCCAGATGAGGAGCTAGAAGCCCTCTTCTGGTCTTCCTTGTCTGTAGATCTCTTGGAAGCTTTAGGAGACTTCGGCTTGGCGACTTCCTGAGGAGGTGCTTTCACCTGTGAAATCCTAGATTTCTCAGCCAGTCTAGGAGACTTCCTTGGACTGACTTTCGCAGTAGCTGATGGGGAATCTGTCTGCTGATCCACTTCCATGGATTGTGTTGGATCTGCTGCAGTTTCTGTATTAGACTGGACTAATGGCGAAGCAAGAAGTTCGTCCTCATTTAGGTCCAAATCAAATATACCATCATCAACACTATCGTCTCCTTTTTCCAACAAACTTATCAGCTGTGAAATAGACACGCCCTCTTTCCAGATTATCTTCCATTATGGTCTGGAAGTCATCGACATTACTGTAATGGAATAATATCAAGGACTTTACCATAGCTTTTTAGTTTATTGTTCTAGTTGCAAACATACACAAGTAGATACATGTACGTATTATTTTAAATCTTTTGAAAGCGAACTCAGAAGAACTCTTCCTTTAACTTGGCTTTAGTTCTATCTACTAATGTATGCCTTGAAGAACGTATGTCATGTTGCCAGTTCAATGATTGTTCTTTCAATTTTTCTGAAACTACCAACCGAATACCTGTTGCATGTGGATTCTTCTTACAAAGTAAACAATAAATCAACATAAATACTTCTTTATTAAGCCAAGTCTTTTGCTTCTGGAATGGATAAGAATAGATTTCCTTCATTCTGTTCTTTTCTTTCTATTCTTGCATAAAAACTACTTTTTTCACTGGATCCGCCCATGTATTAACGGGAGAAAAATCGTGTGCAAACAAGGCAATTCAAGTGCTGTTAATACCCGATTTTTATTTTTGAAATGCTTTCCCAGGGACGTATATGTAATTCTGCGCAGATTGACATCTGGTATCTACGTCTTTTTTCTTTTATAAAAACCTCTTCTTGAAGCATTAAAGATGTAATCTAAACCATAGAATGTTTTACTGTATCAGTAACTAACACCAATGCGCTGCCCCCAACATTGTTCGCACTCGTTTCTTCCCTTGTTTACTCCCCTTTTGGAACTCTGCGTCAATTCAGATTTTGTTCACAACCGTGAATGTTTAAGAATCGCGTGTTTACCTGTACGATTCTTTGTTTTTAGGTGTCATATTTATGATTTTGGTAAGTATCAGTCAGTATATTTTTATTTAATTTCTCGAAGAATTTATATAAACAGCTTGGAAACTTGACACTACGTTCGTACTCATCCGTATTTCAACTGCGTGTCCGTACTCAATATAACTCGAATGTAAAGTTATTATTCTTGAAATTGTGATCGAGTCCACCAAATTGTTAAATGATATGAACAATTATTGGTAATTTTGCCTTCAGGATGTGCTTTTGAAAGCGTTGTTTATTTCCGGGCCCTGGATACGGATATTTAAAACATGTTTACCGTTTCCAAGAACAACTGGAATGGTAAATAAAAAATGTACCGGAATCGTCAAGTCATCACATATGAAAACAATACATAAATCGGTCTCGGTCACAAACAATCCCGTGGGCTTCTGCAGACGTTAATACACAAAAAAAAACGTGTATTATCCCTACATTCAATCAGTCGACAATAATATGAATGCACATCTTTGTATTTTGCCTGTTCTGTTTGCAACTCGTCGAAAGTGAAAACCCAACATGAGAGTTGAGTTGTACTGGAATCTATCATTGCATTTACTGGGCATGAGCAAAGGTAGCGCTGCTCACCATCCCCTATTGTAACGATATCAAAATGCGATTCACTTCCGCCAAGACCCATGAGGTCTACTGTAAGAACACTGTCTAGAAGACTAGTGTCTTCACTGTTCATTGTACTGTCTAAAAGACTTGTACTTTCCCTGTCAGATGTACCATCTAGAAGACTTGTACACTATTCAGGATCCCAGGGCTATTTTAACTCTGGTTTACTGTTGAACTCATTGTTATACTTCGAACGAACAGCATCTTTTATAATTGCTACCTCTTCTAGCGTTGACTTGTTCATCTTTGCAGTTGCCCCTAAATGAACATTACTGTTCTTCCTTATGGCTGTCTGACCTTCCTACATTGACAGTTTGACCGCATCATTTACTTGTTCTGTGAATTGGTTCCACTGGTTGTGAGCTCGTTTGCAGTAATGACAACCACCACATGGCAAATCTGCAGGCTTTATGCCAGCTATATATGCTGAACACGGTACCAAGGTGTCGGAATCCTTGAAAGTGCATCCTCATTTCCGTGTTTAACCCCAGGCCGATGTTTTACAACCATGTTGTATTGAGACAGTTCCTCAATCCATCGTGCCAGCTGACCCTGCGGTTCTTTGAACCATAATAACCAAGTCAAACTCGAATGATCTGTTCTCACTGTGAAGACTTTGCCTAAAAGGTAATGTCTAAACTGTCTAGTAAACCTAACAATGCTCAAAAGTTCTTTTCTGGTGGTGCAGTAATTTTTCTGTTCCGGAGTCAATGTGAAACTGCTGTAAGCAATTTCTTTTTCCACTCCATCTTGCAATTTTGAAGACTTACTCCTTACTTACTCCTCCTCACTTTAATATTGAAGGCTGAAACCTTATCGTGGAACCATAGAGCGAGGCATCAACTGTTCAGCTTCAAACAGAGTATAGCCTCTGCAAATACCGCATGCTCTATATAACTGACCACGTAGTCTTCCTTTACAGTGGAATTGCAGAGCGGGACATCAAATGTTCAGCTTCCAACAGAGTATAGCCCCTGCAAACCGCATGCTCTACATAAACTGGCCACTGTAGTCCATTCTTTGCAATTTACCTCGTAGTAAGGCACTTGAAGAAGTTCTGCACCTAGATCTACTGCTAGTACTTGCCCTTAATGACCTCTCAGATGACCTTCATGCTTCATATGACCTTGATGTTTTTGACGACGTTGATCTTTCAGCTGACATTGATGTTTCAGATGACCTTGAATTTTCAGATGACGATGACCTATCATAGGACCTTGACCTTTTGTTGTTTGAGTTTCTAGATGTCTGTTACTTTGTTTAGTATCGTCTGACCTTGATGTATGAGACCTAGCATCTTTGTTATCTGCCCTTGTTCTTGATGATTTAGTGTCATCTGACCTTGATATTTAATCAACCTTTTCACTGTGTGGATGTTGGTGTTCTAATTTATTTCATCTGACCTTTGTGTTCTTTTGCACGATTTCGTGTTTTTTAATCTTTTTTCTTTTATACTAGATTTAGTGTCATCTGACCTTGAATGACATTTATCTTGCTTGTGATGTTTACTGGGAGATGCAGAACGTTGAGGCGAATATTGGTATGGATATGAATTTTTATTTCTTGACCTAACATCACGTGACCTTGATCTACGATCATTTGAACTTCGGTGTGGAGAGGAGACCTATTTCTTTGAAGAACCATGATGTGACTCATGTCGCGATTTAGATCTTTCTGACCTATGCCTAGACGGAGATCTAGAAGATCTGTGTCTAGTAGATCTATGCCTTGAATAAGATCTTTGATGCGACCTTGACCAGTGTCGCTTGACTTGGCCGGTTCTTCTTGTAAATGTCTGTCGTCTGAATATTTGTCGCTTGCTTGTGAATGGCTTTCGTGACTATTTGATAATTTATCTGCTACCGGTTCTTGGTGCGAAATGTTTTTGGTCAGAGATATTTTTGGTGTAACAATTTCTTTCTTGATAGGAGACCTTGACCTTGACCATGTACTAGAAGTACTAGGCCCTGTATGTAGTGATGTTGCTTGGGTTTCGCAATCATCAGACTGTGGTATCTTTGGCAAGGCAGCTATCATTGAAGCAATGTCTTTTCTATTCATGCCTTGACTTAAGGCTAACAACTGTTAATATTTCTTGTGGGGAACGGGGAGATAATGGTCCCATGGCGCCTGCTGGTGAACACTAACTGCTACATTTCCCCCTGTTTTATGAATTTTATTTGGTGGAGTTACTGGTAACGTGAAATCTATTTTTTCTAGTCTGTCTGTTGTTAAATCAAGCCAAAGCTTCTTTTGTTACAAATCCATATGTCTGCCTAAATGATATTATTTTTTCCGCTTTCTTAGGTCCTATTGAAGGAATTTTCTGCAATTCCTCTTTGCTTGCTGTATTAATATTGATGGACATTTTGTTTGTAATTAAATGTCAGTCGTCTGACAAAGCATAACCACAATTTTAATATTATGGGTATAGAATACACCAAAATATTTTATACTTCTTTTTTATAAATTGATTTAAGTATAGAATACTCAGACACAATTTATTTTTCTTGTTTATTTATTTACATTTACAAAATGTATTTCCAGTATAGAATACTGAAGAAATAATTTAATTTTTATGGTCATGTAGATAGAACTTGTTTCGTGTATAGAATACGCCGAAAACATCTCTTTTTGTTCTTTTATTTAAATTTATTTCCAGTATAGAATACTGAAGAAATAATTTAATCTTAGAGGTCAAGTTATTTGCTGTAAACTTTTGTATCACGTATAGAATACGTCGAAAACAAATTGTCTCAGATTACATGTTACAGACAGTTATTTGTGTATAAAATACACTGTTAACTCAAATATTTAAACCGGTCACCCAGACTCAAACTATAAATATTCAAATTTCTTGCAGTAGTGTATTGAATACACGAAAATGAAGTTCCCAAGGTATAAATAAAGAAATAAACCAACATATTTCTGTCTGTATTGTTGTTGATAACATGTAGGTATAGAAGACAACTACACTATAATTATGTAATCTGTATGCACCTGAGCGAGTCTAGAAGACTTCACTTGGACTGTACAGGTTTCGTGAAAACATTTCAACTAGTTTCCGGCAGAAGTTGAAAAGTTACTCGACTTGAAACCTGGAGACTTTACGATTTATACCTTTTCTGTCCTCCCAAGGCTACAAAAACCTTCTTCCTGACCAAAACCTTATTGTTGATTATATGATAAATAAATCAAACTAGAAGTCTGGAATTTATTTACCAGCCTGCTCAACCCTTCAGACTGCGCTTAAAACGAAAACCTTTAAGTCACTGCCAAACCTTATGTAGTGTAATCAATTTCGCCCTTATGCTGTGCCGGCCTATGACAAAAATGTCAACTCGAAATTGATGCTGTAGTGCGGGGAATCACGTGATTCTATTTGATGTTAAGCACGAGAAAATGGCGTCGAATCCTTCTCGATTCAGCGAAAATTAGCCGTTAAATCAGGTATTATTTTTTTATTATTGCATATATCAACTTGCGACCTAGCCCACAACCTGGCCATTCGGACGCGCTTTCCGATGCTGTATGGAACAACTGTCAAAAGCTCCTGGATTATTAGAACACTTCGACCAAAATTTTGTCGGCCAGAAGTGGGCGATGGTGTTTTACATGAACGTAACACTTTTTTACCGAAATCTCCTCTGTATGACTGCCAAGTTGAGGTAAAAGACCATAGAAATTGTTTATGTTGTTTGATATTAGCCCACGGGACCGTTACACTTTGCAATTTTAACAATTTCCTCTTTTTCGGATGGTTTTTGTCTAGTGGTGTTATTCACGAACGATAATTGGAGGTGATGTTATTCACGAACAGAATAATGACATTGTTCAAAGTGTGCGTTTAGTTTTGTTACATCCATCGTGTATTAATACTGATTATCCAAACGATCAAAATGATCTGTTAGACAGTGTGAATGTGAAAAAGTATAATAGTATCAATGGAAATACCGTGTATCAGGTTATTTTCGCGTTCATCAAATTTCACAATTTTCCGTCAGATTAAATCACGAATTTGAAATGGCAGATTTTACATTTTGCGTTTTTATAAAAGGGACATGTTTGTTTTGAAACGAGTTCCTTAAAAAGAGGGGTCACACTGCGTCGGTGAAAATAATGTTTTAACGTTGTCACATACCCGTTCTGAAACACTGGTGTTCTCGCTAAATTCGCTTGGTTCTACACATAAAATATCAAAGAATAAAGGTACATTAAAACGAAAAACGGGGGACTTTAAAACATTGATAAAAATCAAACAAAGGATTTTTACAGGTAAGAACTTGTATTTTACACAAATCGGGAGTCCTTATAGTGCAGTCATATGGTGAAAAAATCATGCTATTTGTGGGAAAAGCATCAAACTTGGTAGAAAGTGAGGGTATGGTGCCTTTAATTCAAAAGTGAAAGGAAGTTCGGAAAAAATCAAAATGGCCGAAATTATTCAAAATGGCCGCCATTCATAACAACACAAAGGAAAGTAAGAATCAATTAACAAACTCAATTTTGTTTTAGCCAGTTAATCTGTGTTTAAATCATTTTTATGCAAATACTGATTATAGATACTTTTATTAATATATTTCAGCTATATATTGTTTTTTTTTTACTATATAGTTACAGAAATTGAGTTACTTCCCTTTGTTGCAGTTTCGCTATTTATACCTCGGACAGCTTGATCTGTTAGAATTTTTTGCAGAATGTTAAAAATCTAAAAGATCAATAAGAATGATAGTCTGAATCCAAATGACAAAACAAATTGTACTAAAGATATTATCCGAACATTTTCTGACGCATACTGTAAAGAATACAACTTGATATTCGGCCTAAAGTGCTTAATGTATCTTGTCATTTAGTTTGTTTTCGCCACATTAATTGAAATAAACACCTTTCCTTATATGAATATAGACTACTTTTCTACCATGTAGTAATATTTCCATAGAACTACAATCGTGTTTGTTAATTAATTTATAATTTCCAACATGTAGGAAAACAAAGTTATCCCAAACCTTATCAGTGAATGAGTAATTTAACTTCTGTAAAATATATATTAACAAAAATAATAGGTTGATTTAAATATAATGTATATATTGCTTTTAACATAAATTTAGTTACTAATGCATTTCGAAAGTACTATCAAATACATTAAATCAACCCAAGTTGAATATGGGGACTTTATCAAAGTCCGCCCAAGCCCTAACCAATAATGGAATTCAAAAAGGGAAAGTCACAAAGAATGCAGCCACCCATACAACATTTCAAACACTTCTTGATCTACTTTTGATGTATAAAATGTGTTATATACAAAGAACAGGTATAAGAAACTTTTCATTGCCCTACTTCAATAAAAATACAACAATGAATATTTCAGATCATAAGATTGTTTTATTGCTTGATAAAACAATAATCGGTTTTCAATGAATTTTGGTCAGTGAGATTCAGAAAGTTGCTCCGCTTATCATACGTCAATGTTGAAGACTTTGGTACTTCTAGTGACACAGTGTCTTTTGACCTTGTGTCCCTGTTCTGCCCATAAATTTTTATCATGTTGTAAATAATAAAACTGAAAAAGATTGATTAGAAACGTTTAGGTTTGAAAATGTATTTTCGCTGTTAGCCAAATCCTTCTATAAAGGGGTTACCTGATTATGGTCGGATGTTCTAGTTATAATGTGAGCTGCTGAGTTCTGTACACGCTGTTGTTTGTACAATGTGGTACTATGAATACCATGAAAGAACGCATTCCAATAGTCAAATGCGAGGTATGAAAACATTTGTAAAGATGTTGATTGCATCACAGGTTAGGTACCGTCTGGTCTGACCTATTATGTGCAATTGTGGATATACAGTCCTGCATACAGAGTTGAACATGTTCAAGTCTAACACTGCCTGAGATTCATCAATTCCTCACATACATAGTTGCAGAACCACAAAAAAATAATTTAACAAACAACTAATTCTATATCAATTCTATACTAATTCTATACTGTTTAGTATACTATTACAGTATAGAATTAGTATAGCATTGTATTGTATACTATTTGACCGTATATAGTATACTCTCTCATAAACAATGGCGGGTATACCATTAGTATACTATTATACATTGTACCCTGCTTGTGTATATCATTAGTATACCATTATACTTTGTAAAATATTGAGTATACCATTAGTATACCATTGTACTTTACCCTGCAAGACTTTAGAAGAATCTGATCTTTTTCATACATATCCCTGGTAGATTATGTCACGGGAACAATTGTAGGAATAAACAATTAGTTTTGGTCATCTCTGCTTTGTTGTATTACAGACAGAAATTTACAGCCTTCTGTAACTAAGGGGTTGCTAGGATATTTATTATTAATGTGGGGTCTGAGTGCATTCTCTTATAAGTTTTATAAGGATTAAGATGTTAAACTGTGGTGATTCAAATGGATTTTAAAGAAAATTCATGCAGGTTTGATTTGTTATCTTTTTTAAAATTGTTATTATTAATCTTCTAATTAAATGTGATCTATCACATCATGCAATGGTTTTTGTTGTTGTTTTAGATTAATGCATCTTTCTTATTTCCTTACAGCAGTAAATTTTGGAAACATTTACAGCAATGAAAATGTACTTTGACATTTTCATAAGATATTTTTCAATCAAAGAAGTATAAAACACATGTTTTAATATTAACTATGTTTAAATATACAAGGTGCAGATCTCGAAATCTGACACCAGCTGGCGTCGAGGTAAATACCCCGGATACCTGTAGGCTGTAGCCTAAACCTGGGAAGAAGATTGTTCCAGCCGAAACATTTTCATGTAAAATCATCAAACTACTCTAAATCAAAACAAAATATTCATGTTTGAAAGGCTAATGAAATTATTTACAATATGTATTTTATTTGTTCTTTTATTGCCATATTACCGGATTTATAATCTTGTTATCCAACAGCAAATTGCGAGCACACATGTACACTTGCAGAATGACTGGTAATAAAGTATAAACAATCGAGCTATAAATGTTAATGACCTCTTATCCAATCAGAAAGGGGGAATTTGAATGCCTTATAACTTGTGGCAATACGATACTTCCACGCAAAGAAGTATAGTTCCCCTAAGTGTCACCTGTTTTTCTAAAAAATACGAAGTTTTCAGACAAGCCTCACATATCAATGCAAAATATACTTTCTTAACTTTAATTTAGTTCAAAACTTTTGTTTTGGAAACACTATTTACCGGGTCGCATCTGTTTCTGAAAATAGCAACTTTCGGAAAAACCCAAAGGTCGCGCATGTTTTCAGGTCGGCTGCCATTTTGAAATTTGTGAAAACAAGAGGATACACAGTATCGTCAAAAATCAATGTAACTGTTGATTTATATAACTGTTGATTAAAAAGCATGGAAACGATTAAAATGAAATGATTGTTTAATCATAACATGTGGTGAGTGTTTTAAGTTATTTATTATTATTTATTATCATTCAGAATTAAAAACCTTAGCGAGAAGTGTACAAATCTTTTGTAGCTTAACAGAGGGTACGAAAGATCGAAAATTATTACAGCGCCGGTAGCACAAAGAAAACGAGTTATTCTTTAGTTTAAACACAACTATTTGACTTCAATTCAAAGTATTATTACATATTATATGTAACAATATATCATTTCTTCCGTCTGTATGCGAAATAATTAGCTACACTGCCCAATATTAGTCCGAAACATTTGACCGTTTCGTCCCCTACGGATTCGTACTTAGAGGACTGCTTTTAGATTTGAATTTACAAAGGTAAACGATTGTTCAATAGAAGTTTTTGTATGTAGTTTTGATTGATATTTTTAACTTGTTCATCGTTTAATGTGTTACAACTTATGTAAAATAAAATCAGGAAAGTAGATTCCTCGGAAGCACCGTGAACAATGCAAACTGAAAATTGCAGACTGGGTTGTATTATTTTCTATCATCTGATCATTTTAATCGGTGAGAGATGGCCTCATATTTATTTGTAAATAACAGCTGCATCAATTGTCTTATCTATTTGACTTTTGCAGGTGAGACTGATCATTGATAAGTGACCTGATGGTCGACCGGACAATAAATTATCAAGTGCTGTTTTCTATTGGAGGAGATGATTGCATGTACGGGCATTGGGCTGGGAAAATCAAACCCTGGCGATTAAACACTGACTACCCTAAAACCCGACGAAAGTGGAAGACCTGAAAGGTAAAAATAAATATTTTATATTACTTTTGATTAATTCAGGATTTTTATTTTGTTGGTTTCACAATTTTGTAACATTGACTATGGCAAATATTTACATTTAGTGCAACCCGCTGAACTTCATGTGGAAGTAACGGCTAATTATCTTAAAGACCGATGACATAATTAGTATTTTGGTAATGTTGATTACTTTTACAGTGTAATTTTCTGTTACCACATTAAACATTTTACATTAAATTAAGACATATTATGATATTGTAAATGTGGCTGTTAGTTTGCTCTTTCAACTTTTCAGACTATGTGACAATGTGGTGTAAAAAGAAGTATGGTGCAGCCAACTGATGCTAGGCGGAATCTGGAAATAACAGAAAGAATTGGATATACGCCAATAAGTTTGCCAAAAAAGGAATAAATATTCAGTGAAAATGACTTCAGTGTATACTTCTCTAGTGTTAAACGGCAGTTGCATTTAATGGAATAATTCTTATTTTGAATTTTATATATATTTAGCAGATTAGAAAGCTTCAAAGGTATTTCTATCATTCGTTTCTAATTTGTCATGTAAAAGTCATTTTCATGTTATTATTTTGAATTCTGTAAATTAAATTATTTACAAAGAATTCTCTGCTACGTTTCATCTTTTTATGTTTTGAGTTGAATACTTAAAGTGGCTTTTTCACTACTGTGAAATGACCTATTAACAGTATACAATTAGTATAGTATTAAGAGTATACAATTGGTATAGTATTTGCAGTATATAATTAGTATACTATTGACCATCCGTTGCAATCAATTTGCATATCATTACACAGTTTGATTAGTAATAGTATCTTGATAGTAGTTTGTTATAGTATACTATTAGCTCATTTGCATGTGAAATTTTTACTAATTCTATACTAATGGTATACTGTATACGATTAGTTGTTTGTTATAGTAGTTTGTTACCCTGTTTTTTTCGTTTGGGGCGCTTTCTCAACATGTTAACACTGACAGTACTTGGAATTACACTATTATTTCTGTTCTATCAGCATTACGTTTGAGCATGTAATAGTATCGGTCAAACCTAATTGTAGCTTGTATAGGCTTAAAATAGAAGTACAATTATGAAGTGCTGGTATAGTAACAACAAATAATTCCATAGCATCTCCTTTTTCACCAGCGGTAAATATATTGTAACTTTTGGGATTTAGTTTGTGAACAGTAGGTACACTGTATTTCGTAAACATATCTCCCCATCAATGCACACTATTTCAGAGTGATTGCTTGGATAAATGACATCGGACTTCAAAATGGAAAAAAAAAACAGTCAGATTGTCAGTGGTCATGGTTGTAGTACGGCTTGTAACATACATGTAGTTTGGTCATGGGGCTGAATAATGTTGGTCTGGAACTTTGTTAGGTCAACCTGGTTTTTCATTAGCGCATATTTAGTTGACTGAATTTTTCTATATGTAGATTGCAGTCCCTCAAGGATTTGTTCTTTTCTGGATTGTGCTCTTACTGTATATCAGCTACTGTCTCAAACCTTTTTAAATTTGTGGGAGGTGAAATACAAACTTGTATGTTATTTTAGTGGCTGTTTGTTCTAGCATATGTTTCTTTAACAAAGATCGTATTTGCACTTTCTTAAATATCTTTGGTATGTTACCTAAATTCATGGAATGTATTTATATATTTTGCTATTAATGGTTAGTGTTCCACCAGTAATTTCTTGAAATGTCATGTCTGCATCTTCTGTTGCATGAGCCACATCAACAAAACAGTTTAACATGACGTTCTATCACATTTTGAACATAAGTGATTTGTCTTGTATGAGTGTGTAGCATTCCCTATGTTTTCAGATTTATTGATACAAAAGTTGCTGAAATTCTATTCAGTGCAAACTCCTTTTCAGATAACTCAAAGGGAATTGCAAGTTCACTACTGTGTGTTTGTTTTGGGATTAACATTGTTTTCAACAGTATTTCAGTTATATAACGCCGGGCTGTAAACCATACCAGTGTCCATGTGTTTTGTACCAGTAAAAACCTGTTCTCTGCTAGAAACTTCAAGTAACTGCCAACTTAACCACATGAGTCAGAGGTGGAAGATAAATGGTTTCAAATATAATGTTTTTTTTTTTATTTTATAAAATAGTCATATGGATTGAACTCACAACCCTGCGATCCGTAGATCGGCGCTCTACCTATTGCGCTAAGCGGGCTGGTTTAGATGACTACTGTCTCCCATTGATTTTTGACGTCTTGGAAAAGGCCTATGCAGAGTAATAATAAATTTGATCCTGATCTTACCCATCACTTTATATTTGATTATTCATTTTGATATTGAATGTACGCCCCTTACGTTCAAGCTTGCTTTTTAGAAGTTTTGCCTGTTATTAGGTGCAAGCTCTGAAATACGGTAGTTATAGGTCTCAACCGCTTCGCGGTTTCAACCTAAAAACCCGCAAGCAACCATACCCAATGACAAAAATATAGGAGAGATGTTACACAAATCAAGATATGAAATCTTCAAACAAAGACACTAGAAAAATGCCTGGACTAGAGGACGAACTAGATAACAGAGACAACAGTGTTCAAAGTGACAAACGTAACAAACATAAAACAGAGTTAAACCACCAGTCCGACTTTAAAGGGTCAAAAATACAGACCGTTATCTCACAAAATAGAAATGAAACGGTACAGTGGCCAAAAAGGGAGGCAATTTTCAAAGCGAGATATCGTGGCAGGACTAAAACATATTATATTGGTGGCATAGACCCGGACTCGGCTGAGGAAGGTCTTGAGGAATATCTGGTAGTCCGTGGAGTCAGTCCACTGCAATTAGCACTTTTCCCGAGTAAATCTCGCGATCAAGCAGAAAAAGTTACTGTACCGTTCTATGAAGGGTATATACCAGAAGCTTCTCGCTTTTGGCCACAGTTCACGCGCTGCAGACAATGGCTCTCCAAAAACGCATGGCAGCAATACAAAGAAAACAACAACAACACTGGAACTAGATATACTAATCAGGATGCCAATTACGATTATAATGGAGACGTTGATATTGATAACTAACCATGTGCAAACAAAAACAAAATCCAGTAAAGTTCACATCGCAAGATGAAATTCGCTTTTTTGCGTGGAATGTACGCGGAATCATGTCCTCAGCTGCTTCACTTAGCAATCTGTTAGACATAATGATATTGACTGTGCCTTTATTACTGAACATAAACTTTTCGAACACTCAAAATATTTCATCAAATCACTGAATACAAATTATAATGAATTTACTGAATGTGACCAAAATGTAATCCTATATGGTTCATTGAACTGTGGTAAAGGTGGTGTTTCGATTTTATATAAAAAATCGCTAACTTTTTCAATTAGACATATGGAAGAGGTTTCAGATGAACGTATCATAGGCATTGAAATCTATTGTAAAAATGATATTAGAATATTTGCTTTTTGTGTTTACATGCCGTCACTTAACTACCCATATACAGACTATGCAGAATGTTTAAATACGTTGCAAGCAATCTGTGATTCGTATGCTGAATCTGGTATTTTGATTTTTCTTGGAGATATGAATGCTGAGCTCATGTGTGATACAAAATACCGATCACAAAACTCATATGGAAATATAGGTTTAACCAATTTTACAAGAAAGAATGAATTGACGTCACTTGTAGAAATGCCTCTTTGATGTGGTCCAAAATATACATTTAAACCGACAGGAAAATGCTAGATCACATTATTATGTATAAAAGTGACACAGAATTAATATCAAAAATAGAAATATTATCAAATGATATGTTTGATGTGATGGCCACTTTTACCATCAGTTCTGATAAAAGAAACGTCAAACTATTGGTAAACAATTATAAAACACAAAATAAAACTGTGAATATCATTTTTTCCAAGGGTGCCCTAAGTAAAAGGTTTTAATGAGACAGAATTCTAACTCGTACATTGAAAATTTAAGGTCAGTCCTGTGGGACTGTTTTAAATTTTGCTCACTTCATTCAAAACTAACCTTGGGGCAGAAGTAAAACCTACCTACATTTCCTCCACAATATGCAGTCTAAAGTGCAAAGGCAAAATAGAGAACTTTTACCGCATGTAACTCAGTATTTTTAAAGATGTCTAACTCTGCCCCCTTCTGTTTCAGAGGGAAATTATTTTGAACAGCAAGAAATCACTTATCAAATGAAACATTTCACTTTTGTACAGTCAATCAATAATAAGTCTTGAAAAAGTAAAAACTTACAAGAAAAAAGAAATATAAGGGAAAAAATGGTCCCAGTGGGGCTTGAACCTATGCCCGCTGAGATATTGAAGTCACATTTCCGCCGAATTATCCGTGAGATAAGCGGCGCGTAAGTTCATCAATTCCAGTATAATAAATTAAACCATTATTAAACTTGCACAGTCCTTAAAACGACTTTTGGATCATTGCTAAATCTTGTTCACATTGTGTCTGAGATTTGTCTTACAATTTTAGGCAGTTTGGTATACCATACAAAGAAAAAGTATTGTCCACACATTGCAGCAGCACTAATTTTATGTATGCTGCAAATGACAACATGTATTTTCGTTTCAATAAATGCATTGGTCAGGTTTGAAAACAGCTTTTGAAATAAGTTTTGTTCTATTCAGTAAGGTAATTCTCCTATTCAATCAGTGAAATTTTGAACTGACTTTTGCCATTCATGAATTTGTAATAAATAAAGTAATTGAAAAGATATTTTGCTTTGTTTGTACTTACATGAAGACTTCTGTTTTCTTATTAAATTCATGGTACGACATTCTAATCCACAAACTACTGACTATTACAGGTGTACATGATTATTTTATCAATTTAATAATGAATATTTTACCAATCGACCAACAATTTCTTTAAAATCCACCCGTTCTCATTTCTTCATGAATGCTGAAAGCAGCAATCTGCGTCCCGTTAAGTTTGACGTTAAATGATTTGAACTATGTAAAGCGCCTTTGAACGTGAAATTGATCATGAAAAGGGCGCTATATAAATCTGGTATATAATAATAAAACAATGATGGAAACAAAAAGTTTCTATCTTTATTAAAATTGTAAATATATGATTACATCATGCTGGGCACGACTGCTTCGGCTTTGCGACCAGGGTAGATCATGATCAACTGTGCAGTCTGGATCTATCAGGCCAGATAAATTATTTTATAGAGATCTACGATATACATGTATTTCACGATTCTAGAATATAGCAATAGTATAGTAAAGAAAATCTGGTAAACTGTTTGTACAGAGCTAGATTGTGTGTTGTTGTTATTGTTGCAACTGATCCAGATAGCTGGAACGTGCGTCCTTTTATAAGTGACGCAATGCTGGAAGGGATGCTGGAATGCTGGGGACCAATAAAAATCCTTGACATGCTGTCAGTGTAATCAGGTCACAGTAAACATTAAATAATATGGAATTAACGTAAACTGTGCTGCTATACAGTGTGTGTATGTTCGGGTTTAACGTCTTTTTTCAACATTTTTTTCAGTCATATAAACGACGTTGTCTACTTATAGCAGTGAGCACAACGCCCAACTTTATAGTGCTGCTTCACTTGAATATCACGCCGTAGACACATGACATGATACCCCACCCAGTCACATTATACTGACACCGGGCTGACCAGTCCTAGCACTATCTTCTTAATGCTGAGCGCCAAGCGAGGAAGCTACTAGTACCATATTTACGTATTTACCCATGACCTCCCGCACTCGAAGCGGGCTCTCTACCACTAGGCTACCGAGGTGGTTGCTGCTATACAGACTTTAAAAGGTAAGGGCACATACAAAGAATTGATTCAAAAAGGGAAACTGATACAATTGTCTCCGATAAACCAAACTAGAGACGAAAATATAGCGTTCCAGCATTTTCCAGCATTGCGCGTTCAATGCAAACAAATAGTTACACGGAGCGTTCGAGAATATTCCTGAAGTTTGCTAATTACATGCTCGAATAAGACTTATTTCAGAAGCAATCAAAATTAACAAAACAGCAAACTATAGCAATATAAATCGGTCATTTAAGCATTCCCTGCAAAAGTACTAACTTCATGCGCAAACATCCATAACAAAAATGGCGGACATATTCAACTTGTAAACACCGCATGCAGGAATGCTGGAAATCGAAATATTAACAATAGTGATTTATAACAAGCAAAGATTCTCAACTGAAATTAAAGTGTTATGTAAGTACTAAACATTTATTCAAGGAAACTGGATTAAAATGTGTATTTTACATATGGTGAGTACTGGTTTGTAAAGTGAATGGTATCTGTATACCAGAAAGTTCGGACATACGTCCCTGGCAAAGCATTTCAAAAACAAAAATCATGTATTAACAGCACGTGAATTGCTTTGTTTGCACACGATTTTTCTTCCATTAATACATGTTAGTGGCCACTAGAACTAAAATAGAAAAACCGTTAAACAAATTCTTTTTATGAACCATTTGATGGATCTTCATCAAACTTGGTCCCTAGTATCATTGTACTGTCCTCTCTCAAGTTTGTTTAAAAATGGGTGATGGGGGTTTGGCCCCTTTTAAGGGCCGCTAGGGCTAAAATATAGATATCTTTTTCTCAAGAACTGTAGCTTCATCAGACTTGGTATGTAGGATCATCTCAAGTCTTTTTTTTCAGTTGAGGCACTTGGCCTCTTGTAGGGGCCGCTAGAGCTAAAACTAGATAAAAATAATTACTTTTTCTCATGAACTACTTGATGGATCTTCATCAAATATGGTATGTAGAATCATTTTAAGGTCTTCCCTCAAATGTGTTAAAGTAGGGGCATATGACCTGTTTTATGTTTTTGTATTTTAAACACAGATATTACCATTCATGATTCAGTGTGTCATATGTATTTTCAAAGTCAAATAGACTCAAAGCCGCTTTTGCCCTCTTGTTTTTAGCTCGACTATTAGAAGAAAAGTCCGAACTAATGTACTCACCCTGACAGACACTAAAAGATGTAAAGCGGAACAATTTGAGCAAAATTGAGAGACGACCTTGTCAGGACGGTACAGACCAAGTTTGATGTATTTCTGACCAGTAGTTACATTGAAGAAGATGTTAACGTAAATTGTGGATGATGGACGAAAGAACCACTAGATGGACCATGAACGCTGGACCATACACATACAATAATAGCTCAGTCTGAACAAAGTTCAGGTGAGCTATAAATGAATGAACTGCTTAATTGCTTACCACCAAACTTGATCAGAAGCTGAGACAAATAGTCAGAAGAGGCATTTAGGCTCACTGGAGACACTTGTTAAATTGTACGTATTATTTAATTATATGTACAACACTTCAAGTTATTGCTCTATCTACTTTTATGACATCGAAATTTTCAAGTTTTTTTACCGCATCGGCTATTTTCCAGTGAGACGAATGGAATATCTGTAGATCCTTTTCGTGCGAGATTATTGGCGGTCGGTTTGCAAACCTGCAAAATATGGATATACAAGACATTAATAATTGTCATTGATGTGTTCAGTAAAATACAAAAAAAGTATGTCAGGTATGTCATTGTATATCTTAATTATCGCTCGTTTTCTGACCACATAAATTACAGTGCATATATGTATAAAACGGCAAATTTGGCTGCTTAACCTTACGGAAACATCGATATCATTATTGCGCATGCGTATTAACATAGTAATCACGGTTTTGATAATTTTTTTATCATTTACTAAGTAACTTTCCTTGTTACCTTATACCACAACATATGTGTAACATTATTTTGTTATTAATGAAAATATTCTCCGTGTGAGTGCGCAGTTAACGTTAGTCACTCTATCAAGGAACTCTAGTTGGATTTATAGACACTGGAAATAAGGAACATGAATCTTCATATAAAATTTTCAACTGCCTTGCTAATGATAACCGTAGCAACGGTTTATTCTAGAGGTACGTATGTATGCGAAATTTGATTTTAGAAGTCCGTTTTAACATTGATTACATGGTTTTAAATATTTAACGCCAAAAATATACTATAAAACATAATATAAGATATTTGCTTGTTTCAGTTTAATTAAGATCTACATATAGCTTGATCTAGATGTCTTAACGTTCATGTTATTGAGTGAACACCAGGTGCAATATTTTCACGAGCCGCGAAGTCACGGGTTATCATGTTTACATGTGAATGATATTTTTCGTCTTTAATACAAAGTTTTTCTTTTTCATGTTTTTATAAAAACTATCCATTTTACAGTTTGTTAAAAATGAAAAATATATTTCATAGTTTCTCTCTAAATTTCCAGTGACTGAAAAAAAATGGGGGGGGGGGGGGGGGGGGGGGGTGAGGAACAAACATTATATTGGAGATAGTCATTAATTAAAATATATGATAAAGCGTATTTATTTATTAAGCGATTTTGAGTCAGACTTTGCAGTTAATTTTAAAGATTTTAGTTTTTCTTTTCCTTTTTTTGAGTCCATGTGATACCAATTTATTTTCCAGTTTTAAAAGCTTGACTTGATCCTCATATACTGAACGTATTCAAGACAATTTATCGCCAGTGGTTTTTACATAACCATACGAATACCGTGGATTCAAACTACCATAGGGTTAAACCGGCGCTGTAGGGTCACAACCGTACCTTCCCATGTAATACCAGCACTATAGGGTCACAACCGCACCTTCCCATGTAATACCAGCGCTATAGGGTCACAACCTCACCTTCCCATGTAATACCAGCACTATAAGGTCACAATCTATGGTGGCTGCTTTCTGCCATTTCGTGTCGGCCAGGCGAAATGTCGAAGTAACGAAAACACGAAAGGTCGAAATAATGCTTATGTGTCGTGTGTTCGCCTTTCGACTTTCGAAGCGAATACATGAAGTAACGAAACATTTAGGCAAAATAACGAAATTTCAGAGGCGAACACACGAACTTTTGATCTTTCACTTTTCTTTGAATTATATTCTAACGATAGGACCCATTATATTGTCATAGGTTTTAAAAAGTTTGCACAAAATTGATTAAAGTGGATGTTGATTAATTTTGTCTAATATCCATAAATCAAGTTTCCTGGAAAAAACATGGGCAAATTTAAAAGACATGCAGTAAAATGCACATGCATGCGCTATAAACAGCACACTATCATTTTATATATGTTTTTCGTTTATTCCTACTGGCCTTAGCTTATCAACACTTACATGTGATTTATTGCTTTTTATTGGCTGCATGCTGGTAAACTGGCCATTACTTCAATTACCATGTAATTGGCGCCACCTAGGGTGCGAGTAGTTTCTACTCTCTCTCCGGGTCTGTTCCAGTAACAGTTTCGTGTCGGCGGGTATTAAAACTTCGTGTCGTCGCCCTTCGTTTGTCGTGCCTTCGTGTATTCGCCTCGAAAGGCGAAAGGCGAACACACGACAATTGAGCTGATTTCGACCTTTCGTTACTTCGACCCGCCGACACGAACACACGACAAATGTTCCGTGTAGGGTCTGCCTTAATACAGTAATGGACAGTAATGTAGCAAGACATCTTTTATGGAATATAAATCATTATCTTTCATAAATATAGAACAAATATTATTTTATACATGGTAAAACACATTATTTAGATAACATTCAAAGCTCAGGGCGGCGTAATGACGCCCCGTAAGACTGGTAGAAGGGTAATGTATGTATAAATTTAATACCAGCTATAAAATACTTGCACAATAGCATCTTTTATGGAATACAAGACATTATCTTTCATAAATTGATGAGAAATATCATTCTACACATGGTAAAACACATCTAGATAGTATTCAAAGGTCAGGTCGGCGTAATGATGCTCCGTAAGATTGGTGAAAGCGTAATGTATGTATAAATTTAATAACCACCGATAAAATACTTGCGCCATGATATCTTTTATGGAATATATATCATTATCTTTCATTAATTAATGAGAAATATTATTTTATATGCGCTAAGCACTATAGATCACACTGATCATCAGAAAAGCTTGTAGAGGTGTACGTAAATGTATATATATAAATTTTATACCAATGAGTGACACGTTTTATCGAGTATAAAATAAGCCGCACCATGAGAAAACCAACATAGTGCTTTGCGACCAGCATGGATCCAGACCAGCCTGCGCATCCGCGCAGTCTGATCAGGATCCATGCTGTTCGCTACTGGTTTCTCTAATTGCAATAGGCTTTTAAAACTAACAGCATGGATCCTGACCAGACTGCGCGAATGCGCAGGCTGGTCTGGATCCATGCTTGTCGCAAATGCACTATGTTGGTTTTCCCATGGCGCGGCTCAAATATTTTCCATGGTTAATTGATATTAAATAATTATTTTATGCGTGGTAAAACGCATTATCGAGATAGTAATAGAAGCTGAGTGAGACGTAATGATGCTGACAAAATAGTACAGAATGTATATATAGAAGCGTAATGTATGTAGGCATTCTTTTTTCCCACAACATTTATGTGTTCAAGCATAAGCAAATGAAATTATCGCAATATTTATTTACTAATTCTAAGTTAAACGCAAAGTCTATAAAATATCAATGTTACAAGGGCGTAGGAGCTGGGGCGGCAGGGGCGGCGCCCGCCGCCCCAATATTTCGAGGAACGGCGAAATGCCGAACTCGTAAATTTCTGTAAAGACTAGAAAATACATCGGCGACTGATATGTACACAGAATTTTGTCATATCGCTGACACCTTTCTAGATCACCTTGGTGACAGGGTATTGTGTAAAATCGATAATCCGCAACGACCAAGGCCGCGGTATTTTCATGCCCAGCAGACTCGGATTATAGCTAGGCGATGCATTAATTAATAAAAGTTAATCGTATTTAATTGCTTACTGCCGAACAGATTATAGACAATTGTAATTAATGTTGTGTCTCAAATTCTGCCGACAAAGGTAAGTATCTTGAGTAAATCATAAACGCAAATCGGGATCTTTAGATGACTTTTCAGAAAATATATTAAATTAAATATTTTGACACTTAAACATATTGTTCGAAATATCAACATAGTCGGTTCAAAAGCACCTAGAGTGCTTATGTTGTATTGTTACTTGTCTTGCCGACTCAAAATAAAATTTATCTTATCTTATCTTATCAAAGAAACCAATCTTAATGATTTAATTCAACGCATCAAATGTAGAGAAATCCTCATAGATTTTGCAGATCTAGTTAAATTAACAAGTATTACAGCTTCTACATAAAAATATAAAAGGCTAATTACCCTCGCAATTTTGAATTTCCAAATCGATCGTTTGGTAAAAAGAACCCTGAAGTCCGTTTATTCAACCCTCAATGGTTCAAAGAAAACAATGAATTGCGTTTTACCTTTATAATGTCATTTAATGACTAAAATGCTATAAGGATTAGATTACCCCTTTAATTCAGGGTCTTGAGCTCGATCCCCTACTTAGACATTACTGGTTTTACCCTGACAAGACATTGTCCGTATCTAACATCGTACTTCCATTATGTACAGTGTTTAAACACAGTAAACTAATTAGGGATGAAAACTCGAAAAAAAACGAGTATGTTCAACACAGATACTAAGCAGTCCAAGAAGTTGCCAGACTGC
This sequence comes from Mercenaria mercenaria, assembly GCF_021730395.1. Taxonomy (NCBI): domain Eukaryota; kingdom Metazoa; phylum Mollusca; class Bivalvia; order Venerida; family Veneridae; genus Mercenaria; species Mercenaria mercenaria. The sequence goes on from NC_069374.1 coordinate 40,311,420, forward strand.
ACCATTTACTCTAGCTATATGCAAAATTTTCCCGGGCCCACCCCGGACCCCGTTCATAGGAGGGGGACACCCCCTCCCAAACCCACCCCCTCTGCCGCCCCAATACTCAAATCGTCCCTACGCCTCTGTGTTATCTAACTTTCATAAATAGTTGGTATTTCCTGTGTGACTAACGATGTAGAGTTTTCTTATGTATTCGAAATCTTAATTACATATGCATTTGACTTTGAATAATTACTGTCGTATCTTCTTGAAGTAAGTTAAAAATATCTGTTAGATTTTCCCAAAAATCTTAAAAGGTTACATGAAATAAATCAAACGCGGCTGTTTATATACCGATTATATGTTTCATTAGTCGACGCCCAAGACTATTAACAATTAATGTGCATGCCTACCGGAAGGCAAATACATGAAAGGTCGAAAATTGCTTACTTGTCGTGTGTTCGCCTTCCGACTTCCGAGGAGAATACACGAAGAGGCGACAACAGGAAGTTTTAATACCCGCCGACACGAAAAGCGAAAGATACAAAAGTTCGTGTGTTCGCCCTTGATTTTTCGTTATTTCGCCTTCAATGTTTCGTGTCGTCGTGTATTCGCCTCTATAGTTCGTGTTTTCGACATTTCGACCCGCCGACACGAACAAATAAGCATTATTTCGACCTTTCGTGTTTTCGTTACTTCGACATTTCGCCTCGCCGACACGAACACACGAAATGGCAGAAATCAGCCACCATTACAATCGCACCTTCACATGAAATGTCATAAAATCACCTTCCAATGTAATATCAGCACTACAGGGTCACAACCTCACTTTCCCATGTAATACCAGCGCTATAGGGTAACAACCTCGCCTTCCCATGTAAAAGCGGCGTTATAGGGTCACAACCTTACCTTCCCACGTAATACCAGCGCTATACGGTCACAACCTTACCTTCCCATGTAATACCAGCGCTATAGGGCCACAACCTCACCTTCCCATATAATACCAGCACTATAGGGCCACAACCTCACCTTCCCATGTACTAGCAGCGCTATAGGGTCACAACCTTACCTTCCCATGTGATACCAGCGCTATAGGGCCACAACCTTACCTTCCCATGTAATACCAGCGCTATAGGGTCACAACCTTACCTTCCCATGTAGTACCAGCCCTATAGGGCCACAACCTCACCTTCCAATATAATACCAGCACTATAGGGCCACAACCTTACCTTCCCATGTAATAGCAGTGCTAAAGGGTCACAACCTTACCTTCCCATGTAATACCAGCACTAAAGAGCCACAACCTCACCTCCCAATATAATACCAGCACTATAGGGCCACAACCTCACCGTTCCATGTAATAACAGCGCTATAGGGTCACAACCTCACCTTCCCATGTAATAGCAACGCTATAGGGTCACAACCTTACCTTCCCATGTAATAGCAGCACTATAGGGTCACAACCTTGCCTTCCCATGTAATACCAGCACTATAGGGCCACAACCTCACCTTCCAATATAATACCAGCACTATAGGGCCACAACCTCACCTTCCCATGTAATACCAGCTTTACAGGGTCACAACCTTACGTTCCCATGTAATACCAGCGCTATAGGGTCACAACCTTACCTTCCCATGTAGTACATGTACTAGCGCTATAGGGCCACAACCTCACCTTCCAATATAATACCAGCACTATAGGGCCACAACTTCACCTTCCCATGTAACAGCTGATCTATAGGGTCACAACCTCACCTTCCCATGTAATACCAGCGCTATAGGGTCACAACCTTACCTTCCCATGTAATACCAGCGCTATAGGGTCACAACCTCACCTTCCCATGTAATAGCAGCGTTATAGGGTCACAACCTTACCTTCCCATGTAATACCAGCGCTATAGGGTCACAACCTTACCTTCCCATGTAATAGCAGCGCTATAGGGCCACAACCTTACCTTCCCATGTAATACCAGCGCTATAGGGCCACAACCTCACCTTCCCATGTAATACCAGCACTATAGGGTAACAACCTCACCTTCCCTTGTAATAGCAGTGCTATAGGGTCACAACCTCACCTTCCCATGTAATACTAGCACTACAGGGTAACAACCTCACCTTCCCATGTAATACCAGCGCTACAGGGTCACAGCCTCACCTTCCCATATAATACCAGCCCTAAAGGGTCACAACCTTACCTTCCCATGTAATACCAGCACTGTAGGGTAACAACCTCACCTTCCCATGTAATAGCAGCGCTATAGGGTCACAAACTTACCTTCCCATGTAATACCAGCGCTATAGGGTCACAACCTTACCTTCCCATGTAGTACTAGCGCTATAGGGCCACAGCCTCACCTTCCAGTATAATACCAGCACTATAGGGCCACAACCTCACCTTCCCATGTAACAGCTGCGCTATAGGGTCACAACCTCACCTTCCCATGTAATAGCAGCGCTATAGGGTCACAACCTTACCTTCCCATGTAATACCAACGCTATAGGGTCACAACCTTACCTTCCCATGTAATAGCAGCGCTATAGGGCCACAACCTTACCTTCCCATGTAATAGCAACGCTATAGGGCCACAACCTCACCTTCCCATGTAATACCAGCCCTATAGGGTAACAACCTCACCTTCCCTTGTAAAAGCAGCGCTATAGGGTCACAACCTTACCTTCCCATGTAATACCAGCACTACAGGGTAACAACCTCACCTTCCCATGTAATACCAGCGCTATAGGGTCACAACCTCACCTTCCCATGTAATAGCAGCGCTATAGGTTCACAACCTTACCTTCCCATGTAATAGCAGCGCTATAGGGTCACAATCTTACCTTCCCATGTAATACCAGCGCTATAGGGTCACAACCTTACCTTCCCATGTAGTACCAGCGCTATAGGGCCACAACCTCACCTTCCCATATAATACCAGCACTAAAGGACCACAACCTCACCTTCCCATGCAATAGCAGCGCTATAGTGTCACAACCTTACATTGCCATGTTATACCAGCGCTATAGGGCCACAACTTTACCTTCCCATGTAATACCAGCGCTATATGGTCACAACTTTACCTTCCCATGTAGTACCAGCGCTAAAGGGCCACAACCTCACCTTCACATATAATACCAGCACTATAGGGCCACAACCTCACCTTCCCATGTAATAGCAGCGCTATAGGGTCACAACCTTACCTTCCCATGTAATACCCGCGCTATAGGGCCACAACCTCACCTTCCCATGTAATACCAGCACTATAGGGCCACAATCTCACCTTCCCATGTAATACCCGCGCTATAGGGTCACAACCTTACCTTCCCATGTAATACCAGCGCTATATGGCCACAACCTCACCTTCCCATATAATACCAGCACTATAGGATCACAACCTCACCTTTCCATGTAATACTAGCGCTATAGGGTCACAACCTCACCTTCTCATGTAATACCAGCACTATAGGGTCACAACCCCATCGCCCCATGTAATACCAGCCCTACAGCGTCACAACCCCATCTTCCCATGTAAAACCAGCACTATAGGGTCACAACCTTACCTTCCCATGTAATACCCGCGCTATAGGGTCACAACCTTACCTTCCCATGTAATACCAGCGCTATAGGGCCACAACCTCACCTTCCCATATAATACCAGCACTATAGGGTCACAACCTCACCTTTCCATATAATACTAGCGCTATAGGGTCACAACCTCACCTTCTCATGTAATACCAGCACTATAGGGTCACAACCCCATCGCTCCATGTAATACCAGCCCTACAGCGTCACAACCCCATCTTCCCATGTAAAACCAGCACTATAGGGTCACAACCGCACCTTCCCATATTATAACAGCGCTATAGGGTCACAACCTCACCTTTCCATATAATAACAGCACTATGGGGTCACAACCTCACCTTCTTATGTAGTACCAGCACTATAGGGTCACAACCGTATCTTCCCATGTAATACCAGCGCTATAGGGTCACAATCCCACCTTCCCATGTAAAATAATACCAGCACTATAGGGTCACAATCCCACCTGCTCATGTAATACCAGCACTATAGGGCCACAACCCCATCTTCCCATGTAAAACCAGCCCTACAGTGTCACAACCCAATCCTCCCATGTAATACCAGCACTATAGGTTCACAACCCCACCTTCCCATGTAATACCAGCGCTATAGGGCCACAATCATACCGTCTCATGTAATACCAGCACTATACAGTCACATCCGCACCTTCTCATATAATACCAGCACTATAGTGTCACAACTGCACCTTCCCATGTAATACCAGTACTATAGGGTCACAGCCCCACCTTCTCATGTAATACCAGCACAATAGGATCACAACCCCACCTTTCCATGTAATAGCAGCACTATAGGTTCACAACCCCACCTTCCAATATAATACCAGCAGTATAGGGTCACAACCATACCTCCTCATGTAATACCAGCACTATACGGTCACATCCGCACCTTCCCATATAATAACAGCACTATAGGGTCACAACCGCACATTCCCATGTAATACCAGCACTATAGGGTCACAACCACTCATTCCCATGTAATACCAGCACTATAAGGTCACAACCGAACCTTCCCATGTAATACCAGCGCTATAGGGTCACAACTCACCTTCTAGTGTAGTACCAGCACTATAGGGTCACAACCTTATACTCACCCAAAACTCACCTTCCCATGTAGTACCAGCACTGTACGGTCACAACCGTACCTACCCATATAATACCAGCGCTATAGGGTCACAACCTCACCTTCCCATGTAATACCAGCACTATAGGGTCACAACCGCACCTACCCATGTAATACCAGCATTATAAGGTCACAACCGAACCTTCCCATATAATACCTGCGCTATAGAGTCACAACTCACAACCTAATACCATCGCTATAGGGTCACAACCTCACCTTCTCATGTAGTATCAGCGCTACAGGCTCACAACCTCACCTTCCCATGTAGTACCAGCACTTCAGGGACACAACCTTACCTTCCCATATAATACCAGCGATATAGAGTCACAACCTCACTTTCCCATATAATACCAGCGCTATAGGGTCAAAAACTCACCTTCCCATGTAGAACCAGCACTATACGGTCAAAACCATACCTACCCATATAATAGCAGCGCTATAGGGCCACAACCTCACCTTCTCATGTAATGCCAGCGCTATAGGGTCACAACCTCACCTTCCCATGTAATACCAGCGCTATATGGTTACAACCTCACCTTCCTATGTAATAGACTTTTTCGGCGTAAATGTATATGTATACGACAACGTAAATGTATTATGTACTTTGGACAAAAGTGGGGATTGTCTCAAGACAACAACGAATAACGTATCATTGGTTAACCATTACCCTGCTTAATTTCTATAATGGACTCGTCCATCTTTCAATTGGGACAGTACCATTAACTGTTAAAAGGGGTGCATACCAAAAAGATACTGATTGAATGGCGAACAGTGCAGGTCATGATCAGACTGCACGGATGTACAGGCTGATCATAATCTGCACTGGTGGGTTAATATAAGACTAAGTTGAGTTTGACCCCCTTAAGAAGTGGTCTTGCATATCGCCATTTTGAATATTGAAATAATCTAAACAAATAAAATATTCCGCTATGATCGAATATACTTGACCTCTAATTTTCGCTCCGTAGTCCCCTTACTTCGGGCTCAGCATTAAAAAAGGAAACTGGCCTCTTCTCTCATACCCTCGCGGCGATGGATTCCATCAGAAATGAGGTGTTGAGAGTGATTGATATAAGTTGTAGAACTTGTTTCACAATCGACCTAAAATAAATTAGTATAAACTAAACTGAAGCGATGACCACTAGAAAATCAAGGGTTAGGCTGTCAGATAGAACATTAAACTTAATATATATCAGTAGTCTTGTCTGTTATAGAGAAAATAAAGTTTAGGAAATACAAATATATTCTAAAATCTCGTAAGACAATTTACTCGCTTCGCTCTGAATAAATATTACAGTATTTAACATATCCTACTGCCTCCCAGCCAATGTCAATTTGCAATAAAATATTATAATCTGGCTACAATTAAAGGATATCATAGAATATTCGACAAAGAATACGTTCGCTTTGGTCGTATAATAACTGCAAGTATTCTCTTCCATATGCTACGCATTCAGTGTGAAAGGCAGTATTGTTATAATCTGGCTTTTATTCAAGCAAGGATATCAACGTTTGTAATGCTTCTCGTGCAGTAACTAAGTTGCCCATTAAAACTAAGTTAAAAACTGGTATGTCAAAATTTTACCTTTGTGCTTAACCGTCTACACCATAATAAGTTCTTATTTTGCATAACCTGTTGTTTCACATATTACTTTCATCCATTTATATACTTGTTTATTTAAGAAATAATGAATCTGTTCCTATATTTTATCAGTTAATAAAATATGGGCAGGAGTTTGGATGCGTAAGTGCGTAGCACGAGTGGTTTAATTATCATTCGCATCCGAACGACTGCTCATCTTTTACTAACTGATAAAATTATTGGAACATATCTATTATTTCGATTCTAACACTCTTTGTATTAACTCCACGGTTTTAATACAGCATTGACCGCGAAGTGTTGTTATTTATATATGTCCAAATTTTCCTATTGTGCATTAAATTCAAATGTAAACCAGAGGTCAGTTAACCCCTTCAATCTTACACTAAAACAAACTAACATCCTCTCTATATATAATATTCTATAGAGCATAAAGAACAATTTACGGCAATTTTGCCGAATTAATGGGAATTTTTTTTTTTTTTGAAAATTCGGTACAATGCATGCCAATGTGTTCAAATCACTTGTGTCAGTTGTGTCCCATACCTGTCTAGAAAATAATAAGCATTATATTGGGGGGGGGGGGGGGCAAACAAAAAACGCGAGAATATGGGAAACCTTGGGAATACGAGAAAAGGGTAACGAGTGACATGGTCACAAGTGAAAATGTGAAAATATAAGATATGGTGTTCATGAGTGAAAGGTATTTTGATATTACATGTAAAACAAATAAATTTTCATTTTATTTCCTGTTTTGACTAAATTTACCCATTTTATAGTTTCTTACCAGTGAAAATTTATATTATTTTTTTCCGACTGTGAAAATACCAGATATATTTCACTCTTATATTTTGATAATTCGCTGAAAAACATGTAATAATTTTTTTCTAAAACCGTTTTATTTCCAGTCAATTGTGTAACTGCAAAGGAAGTATACTAATATATATCTCTGCTTGTAAGCAGGACTGAGTTAACACAACGTTAAAATAAGTATCAAAACTTCAGTTATTCATATAAACAAAACTTTCATAAATTTCACATTTGTTAAATAATTTAGGACTTTTCATGCTATTGAAAACATTTTTATTTGGTTTAATTTGCGAAAGATATATACAAGTTCAGAACTAGTAAAACCTTCTTTTGTTCATTAACTGAAAAATCTTAAGGATGTAGGAACGATTTTTTTCTAATGTTAAGAATGTTTTCATACTCTGTGAGCTTGAAGAACATTAGTTTCCAAGACAAACAAGAGAAGAAAAAACAGAGGTCACCAAACTCGTTTTAATTTTATAGGGCATTTCCTTCACCCACTGTTTAAGCATTTCTGAAATTTTGTAAAATTGAAAAAAAAAATGGTGGTACCTTATAAAACATATAATATCCCATTTAATGTTACAGGGATTTCACGTCTTACAGGTTAATATGAATACAAGGTGATGTCAGTATTATATAAGCATCAATGTCACTAACAAATCTCTTTCATTTTTATATGTTGACATAATTACCCCATCCACTTTATTTTCAGTGGAAAAAACGTATTTAGATCTAAAAAAAAAATCTGACGTTAAGATTTTTCTAAATATTTTGCAGTTTTAATGACACACAAAAATGCTTCAAAATGGAAAGAAAAAAGTTGGGGCCACCGTGCATCTAAGAGATTTATTTTTAAAAAAGCTGTTAAAAACTGGTGAATTTTGATATTTTTTGTTCTTTTTGCTTGAGTATATTTTTCTAGATACTATAAAGAGCTATCTTAAAAACTTTGATTTCAATTATAGCTTATCTTTATATGTATCAATCAGGAAAATATCAAACCAAACCTGATCTACTTTAATAGATATTTGAAATTACCTACCCCTACCCCATTGTAAATCTTACGTCAATTTTAGGAAAATGCCAGCCAAAAATAAGAGTGAAAAAAATTTATTCGCAAAAAGTAGAATCTATTTGGTTAAATGGTACATTATTAGCCATATTTTAATTATTTAGCATTAATTTTTGGCAAAACTTTTGTTAGAAAGCAATATGCGAAGAAACATTTTTCAAAATGGCGGATATTCTGAAAAAAACGCTCGTACATCCTTAAGATCACAAACAGGTAAATAGTTTTCCCTATATATTCTATATAAAACTGACATTTTTTAAAGAGCTACCAAACATAGCTAGACCCATTTCAGAGAACAAATCCTTACCTCATTTTAAAGAGTTATGATAAAACTGATATGAAATGAAGAGAAAAGTAGGGGTCGTGTATCTTCTAAGAGAGATTTCTCTTGTCACATTTGCTTACTGTAAAATCACATCAAAATCACACTGCTGTGACCTTGAAGTACTACTCATACTAAAATTGAGCTTCACTTCACCAAATACAAACTGCTATCCCATTTGTCCTACCAAAATGTCAAAAATACATCCACAATGAAATTTAAACAGAAACTAGCTTTAATTTAGACCTTTGTTGCTATGCCAAGTGTTCAAAAACCTGTCCGCCATTACGTGACTAGACCAGATGGCTCCCACGCTGGTTCTTTTACTATAGTTAGGCCTATAAGAAAACTGGTTTTCTGTAATAGTCTCAATTTCATTTGAATAGTACCAGTAACATATCTGCATAAAAAATACTAAGTTTCAGCTTGATTAAATCAGTTTTCAAGGTTTTATGGCATTTTCAGTAACGCGTGTCTCTGCGCCAATTTTCCTTCAAAATTGATGTCGCGACATAATTTTTAACCAGTTCTTCTGGCCTGAGCTGGTTTTTGCCCTATTTTATAAATTTTTACTATAATTTGCAAGCAAATTACACACTTACACTTTGAAATATACCAAATGTCCCCTCTGAAAGCTATAAATGGAAAAAAATAGTGTGTAAATGTGCATTTTTTAAAAAAAAAAAAAAAATACACCCAAAACAGTGATTTTTTTTGGTTTTTATCAATTTTTGTAGCAAAATTTCAGTGAAATACTAGTCCATTTATATCAATATCTAGACAAATCTCAATGTTTGCCACATTTTCTTATAGGTCACAAACAGGTAAATAGTTTTCCCTATATAATCTTTATAAAACTGACATTTTTTAAAGAGCTACCAAACATAGATAGACCCGTTTCAGAAAACAAATCCTTACCTCATTTTAAAGAGTTACGATAAAACTGATATAAAATGAAGAGAAAAGTAGGGGTCATGTATCTTCTAAGAGAGATTTCTCTTGTCATATTTGCTTACTGTAAACTCACATCAAAATCACACTGCTGTGACCTGGAAGTACTGCTCATACTAAAATTGAGTTTCACTTCACCAAATACAAACTGCTCTCCCATTTGTCCTACCAAAATATAAAAAAAAATACATCCACAATGTTTAAACAGTAACTAGCTTTAATTTAGACCTCTGTTGCCATGCCAAGTGAAAAATTAGTGTTCAAAAACCTGTCCGCCATTACGCGACTAGACCAGATGGCTCCCACACTAGTTCCTTTACTATTGTTAGGCTTTCACATGGGACTGCTGAACCGTCCAAATACGGAAAAAATACAGGTTTTTTGTATGCACGTTCGTCCAATACGGTAATATATTGTACGGTCACGTGCTGCAAATAAACGTTCACGATTGGATAAATAAAATAGATATAGAATAAACTGAAATAATCATTGAACAACCCATGCACGATAAAGTATATGACCAGTATCGTATAAGTCGTTTCATGTAGTCACCGTATACATGTTTAATAAGAAGAGACATACAGATAAAGTTTAAACTTGTTCTACTCATGTTTAAATCAATATAAATCTGGTGGTCGTGTAAAAATGTCATTTCTGCCACAGTGGATAATCTAATGAATTTCAATATCTGTTTTGGAAACTGCCGAATGATTGGTCGGTCCTACATAGGACTGTCTAGTCGTACATGACTCACGTATACGACTACATACAAAGGACGGGACTACATTAAATCGTTCGCTTATTTGTCTTTGTATGAATTTTTATCCATTAGATACAAGATTTTTGTTTGTTTGAATATTAAGTGAAGAAAGGTTTCTTCAACACACCGGTTCGTCTAACACAAAAAGCTACAAAAAAGTAATGGGTTCGCCTTAACTCTAAAAGAAGTTCACTGTATGGATAGGATCGTGCTGGTGTTAATAAACATGCGTTTACACTTTATTTTCAGTTACTAGTAGTTTTGTACATATAAAGAAAAAATGAAAATATTACGACGTTCGAAAATAAACTTAAAATAAAACAAGATGAAGAATGTTTTATAACTTTTATTTAGCATATTAAAAACGAGATAGTAAGAATAACATTTACATATTCTGATTCCGCATTTTGTAAAAGAAAAAAAATCTTTGTTTTAGAGTAAGACTGGAATATTGAGTGAAAATCAGATGCAACATTTATAAGACTGGTGTTTTAAGGCAGTTAAGTGAATTATCTAATAATCTAATGTCCAAAAAAACTGACGTATGACTGGCCTGTCTTGTAAAGATCATCTATTCTTGCCTACCTATCGGGGAAAGTATACATTTATCCGAGCACGCGCCGAGGATAGATATTCCTGTCTTTCCCTAGGGAAAAACCTTGTCTAATATAGCGTGCACCACGGTGACGTCACATAGTACTGGTACCATTGTGACGTCATAAACTTTATAAATAATGTCAGGAAATACCCAAACTTATTTGTCTTCAGATCTATTTTGAACATGATAGGCAAGAAAAATGATCTAACATGCCTGCCTGTGTAAGACAGCTGTTTTCCCTACCCTCGGGACAGCATGGATAAAAAACCTCGCTAACGCTCGGTTTTCCATTCCACACTGTCCCTCGGGTAGGGAAAACCCCGTCTTACACAGGCAGGCATGTAAGATCCTTATAGTCTCACAGGACTCATGTGACGTGATTTATATTACGTACGACTAGAATTTTGGGCTAGTTGTACGGGACAATATTGTTAGCCACTGCCTTTGGCAAAAGTTCCATGAAATAAAAGCGCAAATCGATAAAAACATAAATGTAAACAGCAAATTTAAAAACTGAAAGTCGTAATTTTTGTGTTAATTCATTATATTACTTTGGGTTTTTTTTTGCAAATATTTTTTGAATGAAAAGGTCAGTGATTATCACGAAAAAGTCCTCTTTGCCTTTATTTCTCTCATAAATGTTCAAAATTTTCATCAATTGTCCTTGTCACCAGTGAAACGTTACATTACAGTTAATGATATTTTGGGAATAAATACACTATTGCGATGTGGTTTGGTATTTTATTACGTTTTAATTTTGAAAAATGAAGAGCGTCAAACACTTTTTGACCGTGTAGGGGCAGTATTAATGTACTTGCTTTTGTATAGGTATCTGCATGTCACAATTGCAAGTGATTCACAGTAAAAACATTTTTTTTTTGTGACTGACAAACCAACTTATTTTTTAATGTATCTGGACATGGAAAATAATTTGCGCTCGTGATATGACATGTTGTACATAATTTCTCGTATATTGTACCACGGTGCATTAGCTTCCGGCGAAACAGTGCGAGTATGACGCGCAAAGGTTACGCGACTTATGTCAAAAGAATTTCCCCCATTTAATACTAATAATATATTAATTGTTTTGACAATGAGCATGTTAATATTACGAGAACAATAAATTTTCACGTGTCTTTAAAGCTTTTGCCACATTTTTATTCATTAAACGCATTTTATTAATGTGACAAAACGTTTTACATTGTATGTAAATCTGATGATACACCAGAATATATGTAAACTCTATACACGTTTGTCACCTATATTTTTTCTCGAAATATTTCGTAATAATTCAAGCCTTACTTAAGAAAGCTGGAACTTGTTTTTACATGGAAATCGAATTGTTTCTCAGTGAAAATGAAATATCCGTTAAAAATAAGGGAAACATGTTTTAACCAAGACGCGTTTGTTTGCTTAAAAGTCGGGTACACACACACAATCTATATCATATGGTGAGTTTTCAGCTTTTAACGGGGAAGGAAGACAGACGGTGGACACCTTGGCAGAATCACCGATCTTCCTTAAGCCTCGCGGGATGTTTTTGTACAACCTTTGTAGCTTTTCGGACTCAAAAAGGTTAGGGGCAAATGATTCGAAGTCAGCTATTTTAACCAATCGACCACGAAGGTTCTTAGATTGAGAAGGGTTGAAAATCATTATGTTTCCTTGTATATTTTCAGTTCCACTGCCACCCAACAGTTTCCAAGCCTTTAGAAGGCAGGCAATCATCCAACATCAACCCATTATACACCATCAGACAATTATACAACATCCATCAGTTCTTACTCGTTCCCAGGCACAGACCTCAACACAAGGTCAAACAAATAGAAGTTCAAAGAAAACAAACGGTACTACAACAGCAACAACTGCTACTACCACTACCACTACGGAACCACCAGAAGTGGATGATGACTTTTTGCCACCACAGCAAAGGTCAAGGACACGACCTACATACATCAACTATGATTATTATTACAACTATAATGATGCACCGACAACAAATGGATACGATTATTTTGGTCTAGGGTTCGGATTTAATGGCGCTGTTGTTTCGGGCGGTGTGTCGAGAGAAGTAGACTACGACTATAACCCTCCAGCCACACAACCACCGCATCGAACACAAAACCCTCGACCAACACAAGCAACAAAATCAACAAGCACGACAACAACAGCTACGACAACAAAATCACAGACAACAACGGCAGAAACACCCGAACCAGACGATGATATGATTACTAATCCAGCTACCGTAAAGTCTGGGGCACCTATCCAAGAAACTTACACCGGATATTGCTTTTGTTCTCCTTTAAAATACTGTCCAGTCGACTCAATACCTCGCGGAGGGCTGTGCCATAATTTCTTGGCATATTTCACTAATCTTAGATTTATACGCTGTTGTTACAGCCCAAGTGTAGCCAGAAGCCTGCAGTTGTGAATTGTCGCTATAAGTAGGAAATGTGTACTTACTGTCTTTCGTCAAACTCATTCTTTTTTCTTCAAAGTGGCTGTAATGGCTGAAAACCATGTATCATCTTGATTTATCATGCAGTTTTTTAAACTGCGGTTTTGAGTTGAATTGTAATTTCAGCAGATTTCAGACACCCAGTCATATAAGTTTACAGACTGAAAAATCTTTAAAGTTATGGATTATCCGTATCTGTAAAAACTCAGATATCCTTACACCTTCAGTCGGTAATTGCCCTTTCTCAGGAACTTTTTCTGACAACTCTTCTGGCTGTAATTTTTTTTATTTCAGGACTATTATTGATTTTGTGTACTTGGTCTGTAAACATTACCACAAATATACCGTATTTTCTAACATACAGATGATATAAATTTGTTTGTTTCAATGTAAGGTCGAAATATCTTTTACCAAGTGGACACCAGAAGCAATATTTCCAGATACAAAACTTTGATATCTGTTGTTCACGACTGAAAGATATTTCGATCTTGTCGCTGTTGGCCTTCTAATGCTTTCATTTCGCTATGTCTGTTTCTGGAAAACTAACTTTCATTAGATAAGTAAATGATTTATTACCTACATTTATTTCATGGTTTTTCAGTAATACTGGGGAAAAAAGGTTGAATAATCCTTTGACATTCTTAATAATTGAATGAATGTAGCAGCATGTTCCGTATTTAATGTATGACACTCTGTTTCTACAGGTACGTATGTTCAGTTTAAAACTATGACTGAATAAGTTTGTAGATGAAAACAAATTGATTCACGGAGGGCCTAAATTGGATCCGACCTTGCAAAATCCACGAGAGCCGATTACAAAATCCCAGATCTAGCTACTGTTGTATAATGACCCTTTTATTATATACCTATACTTTTTTGTTTGTTGTTTTGTTATTGAACGAAATCTTAAATGTTTATCCATGTTAAAATGGAACTAAGTGAAGTTTTTATGTGCGCTATTTATCGAACTAGGAGAGGAGGGGCCAAACTATAGTTTGCCTCCCCCCCCCCCCCCCCCCCCCCCCCCCCCCAATATTTTGGAAAAGAGATATAACTTGCAGTCTAATATAACATTTACTTAGCATCATATAATTCTTTCAACCTGATTTCTGATTTGCATATGGCTTCCCTTGTATTCCGACTTGTCTCTTTCCGTAGTGTGAGTACTGAAATCTGTACGCGCCATGCCAAGGATCGTTTGATTATATTTTATAAAGATAATATATCATTGAGCGCAATCACTACAGTTCCGGTTTGAGTGTCTGCAAAATCTATGTAGGCCTAAATATTAAGCCTGTTTACGCATGTAAACGTTATGTATTTTTTTGTTTTTCATTGTCCATTCAAGGGAAATGATATTTCCACAACTTTATATCACAATTAGACAAATGCAGCGCTAATTGATTGTATGTCCAGGGCTTCAACAGAAGAATGTAAAAAATGGCACACTTAATTAGAACAATACAGAATATGACTGATTAAGACAGTTCAGTGCCTAGCCGTATGTGTATCATTAGAATAACTCAGTGATTGCTAAAACATAGAGGCTTGAGCCCATTTGGCCCCTGTACAAGGCTTTGGCATGAATAATACACCAGGGATACCTGCCCCCCCCCCCGGTCGAAAAGGTTTGCCCCCCCCCCCCCCCCCCCCAAAGTTAAACTCGCTCCTACACCCATGTGCATATTAATGAAAGTAGTTCGGCAGTATACAATACGGAAGGTACAATACGGAATAATATTTGATATATTGGTGAAATGTTCATTTAGCATATTTAATATATTAGTATGTCACTCTATAACTCGACCATTATTCATTAACTTAGCTGGTAATACTATGCCCTTGTCTACAGTACTCATGTTTGAGATATTTCTAATACTAGTATTTTTCCAAAGATAGCTTGTGCTTTTGTTTTCTTTTACAGCCTGATTGTAAATATCCTTTTTACTTTTCTTAATCATTAATGAAATCTTATTACGCAGAATTTTATACTTTTTAAATTCTTTATTTCTATGCAGGTGGTCTATTTGAAAAATCGCATGTTTTATTTGCTGGCTGAGTATCACGCTTAACCCTTTTTGTTTTTAAAGGCGCATGTTTTGAAAGAACATCATTAATAATATTATAGAATAATTGTAATGACAGGATGGGGTCATTCACTGTTTCAATAGTATCAAATGGCGCAATAGAGAGTTCATTCCTAAAATTTACTTCATCAAATTTTTTAAACGACTATAAGTTATAGTTTTATGTGTTTTATTTTGGTTTTTAGTTTTTGTATGTTTTAGTGATCTTGTAAAACATACTGAGAAGTGATTACTTATACTATAAGCGGGTACTAATACTTCGGTAATTAGATCGCATCTAGTTGTGTAAATGTGATCACTGATAGACAAGCTGTCCTTTGTAACACGTGTCGGTAAGTTGACTGTGTCAAGCCAAATTTCAATAACACATGTTGCCATTTTTTATTTACAAAATGGCCTGATATTTTGTTAGGTATGTACTTAATGTTAATGTCCCCAAGAATATGAGTTTCAAAATTTAAGCGATCAACTTTATCTAGTGTCTGTTCAAAAGTGTCTATCCATAATTGATTAGCATCCGGAGGTCTATATACAAACATTATAAGGAACGGTTTAGAATTATCATATTTTACCTGAAAACAGATTGATGCAGTTATCTCGGTGTTCGAGATCAGCACGATATGGTACTTTATTGGCTATACATGTATATACATGTATTAGTATACCTCCACCTTTTTTCCCAATCCTGTCTTTCCTTTCACAAGTATAATTACGTCTCACATAAGCCTAAAACGTCTGTGCATTTATTTGAACCTAAATGATATCGTATCTGATCAAGTTTATTAAGGACTTGTCTAATATTTAAACTGGCAATATGTAGTCCTCGTTTATTATCTGAAAAGATGTTCGTATCTTCATCATCATCATCACCATCACCATCATCATCATCATCTTTATTATTGTGTGGCATTAATACATCTTTTATGCAAAGTGACCTTTCATTAGAACGCACAGAAGCTTTGAAGTTAGTATTTTTGTCTATAAATTTTTTTTTTTTATAACACCTTCATTACCATTATATTTTACTGATATACATTCTGAGTTTGAGTTATCTTCCAGCAATGAAACACAATTACACTTACATGAGATTTCCCTGCACTGATCACTGATCTCGTTAGTCTCGTAAACATTTAAATTTGTTAACACTTTGAAAGTTTACGGAGCATTTGTCTGAAATGTTCCATAATGAAATAGTGTCACTTTGCGACGTTGAAGCCGTGTCCCACATATTTCTTGAATTTCTTTGCCACCAACAGTTCTGGTTGTTATGACTGTTCATATCACAATGGTCACAATACTGCCGTTCACCACGCGACTGATGTCCTTGTGGGTTCCTGCCACGAGGTACACGTGACTTCCATCGTCACGAGGTGCACGTGAATTCAGTCCACCACGAGCAGAATTGAAGGGGATTTGCTGGGGACGCCGCCCTCCTGAGTAACACTCCTTTTGCCATCTTGACGAGTCATCTGAATCAATACGAGTTTAGCGACTTTTTACAAGATGAACACGTTCGTGGAGTGTCATGCGCAAACCCTAGGTTCCTATCTCAAAGGTCAAGGTCACAGTTGGTGGTCAAAGGTCATGTCAGATCTTGTCCGGCCCATAACTTTGACATGCATTGAGGAATCTTGTCTATATTTGGCATTCATGAATGTTTAGCTCACTGAGACGGAGTGTCAAGTACACACACCAAGGTCAAGGTCACAGTTAGGGGCCAAAGGGTGGGCTCGACATGTTGCCCATGGGCATTTAGTTATAAATAGTTGGACAAATCCGCACGATGATTCTGGACAGATGAGGAATAGTAGCTGATAGAGCAAAGCATAGTGTCAACGTTAAACCGAGCTCTATATGTTTGATGATCGTTGGCATTTCTATGTAGACAGTCACTGGTTCAAGTTATTTATTGCATCTTGTGACAGGGCAAATATGATAGCTTCTAGTCTTAAGAAAACTCGTGCTTTTCATTATCTATGATTCATGCGGAAAAATAAATATATGCAAAATACAAAGGTGGTTGCATATTTCTGCCACGAGATAGCTAGGTAGCTATCGCGATACTTAAAAAAATTATCTTGATAAAGCGAAGTTTTCTGAAAAGATTATCTCAGTAGTGGAAGGTTTCCTGGAAATATTATTGCGATAATTTATATTATTTTCTCGTTACTTTTTGTGTAAGTGCCCACAAATGCCATTTATTAGCTAGATTACCTTTCTCGATACTATCAGAAATTATCTCGATATTTCGAACTTTTCTGAAAAGTTTATTGCAATAGCCTAAAGTTTCTTGGAAATAAAAGGCATATCGGTTTAAAATATTATCGTGATAGTTACCGAGCATCTCGTGGCAGTTCCAAGCTCTAACGCGAACTTTTGCGCTAAAACATTTTCAGGAAACGAATAGAATTATCTAGAAAATATTATTTATTGCTGAAATGTTTTCAGAAAAAAATGCACATATTTCCTGGAAAGTTTACAAATTATCGTGATAGCTATCTAGCTATCTCGTGGCAGAAATATGCCACCATAGTGTTGGACTGTGATTTTTCTCTCCAAACCGTTTTACCCTTGTGTCAGTTTTAAACTGAACATGCATTATTACATCGGCTAGACAAAATGGAAATATATTTTAATTATCCATAATATCAAGTTAACTCAGAAAGAAAAAGAAAATCAGGAACTTGAATTTTGTTAATCTGTCGTTTAAATTCATTTCTTATATTTACATCATATTTCCTTTCCATATGAAACAATGTTGTATTATAAATTGCACATATATTGTTGCATATATAACATTAAAATCAGCTTCCCAGACTACAAGGATCTTATACATGCCTGCCTGTGTAAGACAGTGTTTTCCCTACCCGAGGGACAGTGTGGAATGGAAAACCGAGCGTTAGCGAAGTTATCCAAGTTGTTTCGAAGGTTGGGAAAATAGCCTTCTTACGTAGGTAGATATGTTAAATCATTTTTCTTGCCTATCACGAATAGATCATGGAGACAAATAAATTTGGGTATTTCCTGACATTATTATATCGAACTGCCATCCATGATAATAGATATGCTACTCAAACATAAGTAGAGCACGAAACATATAGCTTAATTAATTTGGTGTGTAGATCTGACTTTTTATAACTCAACCTTCACGCCTTTTTTCGAAACGTCAAAAGCCAAGCTGAAATGAGTTTACTATCGACCCATAATGTTACTACATTAAAATACGTAAAAGATTTACATAGAAGTGACAATTTTTCTATTTAGATGTAAGATTTTTTTTTATTTAACCAGGAATCCTGAAGACGTCTGAAATTTTGGTCTACAGACCGACCGACAACCATCATCAAACAATAGTATTTACAATAATACACCCCTCCTCCTTCGCAGGGGGGCAATTAATTTTCAAACTAGAAGATGCTTTTGTAGAAAAGCCCTTGTCTCCCCCAATGCATAGTCGTAATAGGCAAGAAGTCAATAAGGGATAGGAGCGAAAGTCAAAGAGGCACTATAATGGTTGGCTTGCAATAGGGATCATCTACTCTGCATGTCCAATCATTCTAGGAAGTTTCAACATTCTGGGCCAAGTGGTTCTAAAGTTATTGATCAGAAACGGTTTCCCATGTTCAGGCCCCTGTGACCTTGACAGGTGATTTGTTTTTTAATTTTTCAAATGAGATCTGATCTTGGTAAAAGCAGGCTATGAATATATTACATATGAATTACATAGATTAAAGTCTAAATAGTTCTTAAACTAAAAGCAACGATAAAAGAATATTTACAATGAAATTAAAGTGTTTAAATTCAATTTTCAAAACAATTAAAACATCTACTAGTGTCTCCATTATCAGCATACATTATGACCTTCAGGTTGCATTCAGTCATGTTTTCAGCTGTAGATTAATGTAATTATTAATATGCCTCATAATACAACATGCGCGTTTTTGTTAAAAATATTGAAAATTGAAAATTGTCCAAATAAGTCTGAATTATCTCAAATGATTTCATTGCAGTATTCCGAAGCCCGCTATAGTATAATTATCAAGGAAGAAATCGTACGCCGGTACGTGAATACTTGGGGACGAAACACCGGTGATTAAAAGGCGAACTTGTTTAAAATAATGTTTCTTTCGTATTATTTATACCCTTTAATGATATGTTAGTAACAAACACCAGCCAGAATGTAAAAATTAATCAAATTGATTGCATATGTTCGTATTTTCGGGGAACGGGTGCGAATTTTTCGCCCCCTCCGCTACGGCCGCAATAGTTTTCCTAAGTCGTGCAAATAAAAATTATTTATGTGAATATTATGAAAGGATCGTATCTTTCTCTATAAAAAATAAATAAAATAATACATCTACTATTGATTTAATGCAATATATGTTTCCATAAACCCATCTCTATGCTACACACGGGGTTATCATTCAGTATCGCACGTTTATGGCACGCCAATTGTCCAGTAATTACGTAAACCCAGATTCACGGTCGCAAAACTTAGATTAACGATCGATAAACCAGGTTTTTCGAATACTAACCTATATTTTCGAGCGAAAACATAGGATAACGCCGTAAACCATAGTTCACGCTCGTAAACGTAGGTTCACGCTTGTAAACCCAAGTTCAAGGTCGTAAACTATGGTTTACGAATGTGAACCGGGGTTCACGAGCGTAAACATAGGATTACGACCGTAAACATAGGATAACGTCCGAAATTCGTATCAACGTAAACCATGATTTACGGTCGATATATTAGGATTATAAAATCAACTATGAATTTCGGGCGTGAACATGGGTTTACGGCCGTGAACCTTTGTTTACGGCCGGGAACCGGCCGTGAACTGTTTACGACCGTGAACTTAGGTATACGAGCGTAAACCTAGGTTTACGTTCGATAAACTAGGTTTTTCGAACAAAACTATGATTTTCGGTCGTAAACATAGGTTCACGTTCGTAAACTATGGTTCACGCTCGTAAACCCAGGTTCACGCCCATAAAACTAGGTTCTTGCTCAATCGAAAAACCTAGTTTATCGAACGTAAGGTTTACGCCCGTTATCCTATGTTTTCGCTCGAAAATATAGGTTAGTATTCGATAATCCTAGTTTTTCGACCAAAAACGTAATTATTGGATAATTGGCTTGCCGTGAACCATAGTTTACGGACGTTAACCTATGTTTACGAGCAAGAACCTATGTTTACGACCGTGAACTTGGGTTTACGAGCATGAACCACAGTTTACAAACGTGAATCTAGGTTTACGTTCCATAAACTAGGTTTCTCGAACAAAACTATGATTTTCGGTCGTTATCCTATATTCACGAGCGTGAACCTATGTTTACGGTCGTAAACCCATGTTCACGGTCGTAAACCCAAGTTCACGGTCGTAAACATAGGTTCACGTTCGTAAACTATGGTTTATGCTCGTGAACCCAGGTTTACGCCCGTAAATATAGGTTCACGCCCGTGAACTCATAGCAGGATAACGACCGAAATTCATAGTTCAATCAAAAAACCTAGTTTGTCGAACGTAAACCTGGGTTCACGAGCATAAACTATGGTTTACGCCCGTTATCTTATGTTTTCGCTCGAAAATATACTAGTAGGTTAGTACATGTATTCGAAAAACCTGGTTTTACGTTCGAAAAACCTCGTTCAAGTAATTATTGGACAATTGGCGTGCCATACACGTTTTTACTATATTTCCGTGATAGTTTCATTCGGCGACCTCTCAAGTCGTCGAATAACGATTCCCACTGAACACTATTTCCTAAATCCCGAAACAAATTGATTTTCAACAATATATTGAATAGGTTTAGGGTACTAAAGACTTTGTTTTGGTCACGTGAAAAAAAAATTGGTCACGTTACAAAATGTTTTCTGATCATGTGACAAAACAAGTAATAAAAATCAAATTTCGATGTAATTCAAAATGTAAACAAAAGACGCGGCTTGGTTTTAATATGGTGCTGAAGCACTATTTTTGTAGGTTATCTGGTTTATTTTCATCACGTGATCATGACCTGTTTTGGTCATGTGATCATTTTCATACGCTTTGTTTTTATTATGAAATATACGACAGATATGTACTAAAGAAATGTATTTTTTGATAAAATTGAATCTCAAAAGCGTTTCTCAAAGTTAGACAGACTTGAATTACATAAAATGTATGGAGGATATGGAACTACTTGTTGTTCGGTTTCGGTATGGTAAATGTGTGGGCATGCTTTGCTGCCCACAATAAAACAACTTACCATTTTCAAAAACCTGCACAGTCTGTGTTATCTGAAGAAAAAACATAAGAAAGATAAAAAAAAAAAATAACTTAACAAAAAAGCAGCTTTAATTTTACACTCGTAGAACAACTAAAACCGACACTGGTGAAAGAACTTTAAGAGGAGAAACAACTTTTCAAAATAGCATTTTCTTGGTGTAAATCGGCTGTTCATAGCACTACACAAACAGATATTTAGTAGATTTTGTGAAACGAAGCGTGCGTGTAAAGGTTTGAACATCCGAACTGTGACTTTTTAGACGTCTTCAGGATTCTTGGTTAAATAAAAAATCTTACATCTAAACAGAAAATTGTCAGTTCAATGTAAATCTTTTTACATACAAATGTATTTTAATATAGTAATATTATGGGTCTTTCAGCTTGGTTTTTGACGTTTTGAAATAAGGCGTGAAGATTGACAGTTATAAAAAGTCAAATCTTCTTACCAAATTAATTAAGCTATAATGTGTCCAAATTATAGTCATTAGCATAGCGCCTGCCTTTGCGTAATGCAGAGAGTCTGTCTGTGCATCAAAAAACAGGTGTGCAGAGAGACCGCATGTACTCCCGACAAAACCGAAAGTAAGGGGCTTTGAATAATTCCATTTACATTTCGGCCTATTTGTCAGTATTTTTGGAAGAATATTGAAAAATGAATACAAATAGTGCACTTGATATGTATGATATCAAAGCAAAAACTCGTTAAAGACTGTGGAAAAGGTTGGGCTAGTGTTCGATCAGGTAGATTAATCGAGTTACAGTCTCTTTACAGTCTCTTTATTCAGTATCTTATGTTATATGCTATTCCTCTCAGAAATTCTTCAGACGATCGTTTCCCAAAGTCCTGTACCACTCTCTGTACCTTCTCGTTCATCTTTTTGATCTGAAATGTAAGTATGAAAGATTCAGATTCAGTTTCCAGACATTTAGTTATAAATTTAAATTTTAAGTTTATTTATAAATGTTGTAATTTGATTTAAGCGAAATCTAATATGGTGACCTATCAATTTTCTTTTTGTTTTAGATTAGATAGACATAACCAAAGGTATGTGCAGAGTTTGATTAAATTCTAATATGTGAAACTCGATAAAATAGCAGAAGTACCAACTTAAAATTGACAAAATATGCAAAAATAGCCCTTGGGTCTGCTAAACAAGTATTCCGTTTTTTACAAAATCATGTTCTTTTGATTTCTCTGAGCATGTTTCAAATAGATATATTGTTTTCCGTTATAAAAATGCTTAGATAATCAAATATGCTGATTATTGTACTTTACTGAAACATATTTTAGGATTACAGAAATTTTGAAAAATGTTTAAAATAGCACCATATCTAGGGGCAAATTAAATTGAAACAAAGCTGGTGACCTAGTATTTTTATTTCATTTTTCAATACATCAAAACATGATCTTTTAATATAAAACATTTCATCAAAATCTATTATTGAGAAAAAAATTACGGAACTGTAGCGAGCGTCCTTAAATCATTGTATCTTGAACAATTCAGTTGAAAAATAATAATTTATGTAGTGTAACGACATAAAGTTATTTATATTTGCTAAGTCAGTATTATATTATTCAGGGTAGTACCGAGCAGGTGGCTTTAAGTCCTTTTACCTATATACGAATTTAGTAGTCTTAGACCTACCAACCTAATTAATGTTCCAGCCTCGTTTTGATGCAAAAGAAAGAAGTTTTTACCGAGGATTTTAGCTTTCCTCGTCCTTCCCCACCACCCACCTGCTTGGTCGCCTCTATTACATTTTCACATTAATATGTATTCTGGTGTTCTTCTGCTCCCACATTTTGCAAAGTTATTCATTATACATTTCAATTTAACATCGCAATCAGAGTAATGGTAGTACATTGCAATGTAAACCAAGAAAGTTAAGGGGTGGGGACACCCTTCTGTTTGCAGCATTGGAAATCCACTACCTCCCCCTTTGCTCTCCAAAAAAAACAAAAACAAAAATAGATTAAAAGATGAGGGTATAGTTAGGGTTGGGGTAGCCGGCTCGCAGTTTCTTAGCTTTCTTACATACATTTAATTCATATAATATACGTTATTTTCAGGAATGTTAACCTGGACTTTTGGCTTGTCAGACTTTTGGCTTGTCCAACTTCATGTCACGTCATGTTATACATCTCGTATTATTTTTATTGTTTAATATTTAGTAACTGTGCCTTTTAACTTCTGGCTTGTCCAACTTCATGTCGGACTTTTGGCTTGTCCAACTTCATGTCACGTCATGTAATACATCTCGTATTATTTTTACTGTTTAATATTTAGTATGTTTTGGTATCAATTTGTGCCTTTTAATAAATCGTCTGGCTCTACAGGAGTCAGACATGTTCAATCCAGCTTATGCGTTGTCTTCCTTTGTCGTGTCATAAATAGAACTGCAGTGGCGAGAGAGAGCAAATATAAATTAGTTTCATCCTCAATAACAGTTTCGGTGCAAAGAGTACATAATCTGTCGTTAACATTAAGGCAAACATTTTGTCCTACTTCTACTCTAAGAGCTAAAATCAATTAAAATGCCACACCTAGACTGCCCTAAATGGCTATCCTACCATCCTACTATTATACCATCCAACTATTCTACCATCTAACATCACCTTTCGTCCTCTTTTCACACGTTAGACTCTTCCACGCGTTTATACTACTATACATATTATCCGTATTGCTAGAGGTTATAACACACTAAATAGTTGTTGTTCTTTATTCTATATAAAATTGACCTATTTCCAATGGCCGCAGCACACATCAGGACCCATTTTAAATGTCTGTAACCTACATTCTCTTGAAGAATATTGTCAGTGCTAAATAAAAATCAGAAGAAAAGTGGGGGTCATGTTTGATGCAAGAAAAATAATTTCAGTCAAACACACAAACTGCAAAATCAGCTAAAAATGAGACCCCAAATTATACTGGTGGTGTAATTTTTGTCATGTTGTTATTTCATTGTGAAAATGCTACCTACATGTCAAGCATAGATCTGTCATGTCATTTTAGCAAAAAAAATGCAAAGAAAATAAGGAAAATAGCTCTACAGAGCAAAAAAACTGAGGACTATTTGTATCCGCCATTAAGCGTTTTTCTATTTAGACTCTGTATGCCTAGACATATCAGTGTAACAGACTATTCACACGTTAAATTGTTTACTGGCATTTGAAAGACACTAAAATTACTTTAAAACTAATTAACAAATAACCAAGGCCTTCCAGTCGTTTATCGTCTAATTTACCACGGCTCAGAGTTCAGATGCGTAGGAATTGAACCAAGAGGGCGTTAGTCCGAGTGGTTAAATACTGTAGCATCTGAACGATGAACCGTGGTATATTAGACGATAAATCACAAGAAGGCCTTCAGATTGTTTCCATTCTGACATGCTCATTGAAATATTTTAATAAATATTATGCTGACTTGATTTACCCGAGGAGTAATTAACGGACGTCATGCGGCAATTTAACGTCATAATTGACGTCATAATGCTCTCTTACCGGTCTGCGCGTCAACCGTGGTGTATCGCAGATTCTAACATGACTCGATTTGATTTCCAATTAAACAAAGAAGAAAATCAAGCTCTGTATATTCTGCGATAAACAACGGTTGACGCGCGGACCGGTAAGAGAGCATCATGACGTCAATTATGACGTCAAATTGCCGCAACACGTCCGATACACTACTCCTCACGTAAATGAAGTCCAGTATAATATTTATTAAAATATATCAATGAGCATGTCAGGATAAAAACAATCAATGCCTTCTTGTGATTTATCATCTAATTTACCACGGGTCATCGTTCAGATGCTTCAGTATTTAACCACTCGGGCTAACGCCCTCGTGGTTCAATTCTTACGCATCAGAACCCTGAACCGTGGTAAATCAGACGATAAACAACGCGAAGGCCTTGATTATTTGTTAATTGATTTGATTTCCAGTTAAACAAAGAAGAAAATCAAGTTCTGTATATTCTGCGATAAACAATGGTTGACGCGCGGACCGGTAAGACAGCATTATGGCGTCAATTATGGCGTCAAATAGCCGCATGACGTCCGATACATTACTCCTCGCGTAAATGAAGTCAAGTATTATATTTATTAAAATATATCAATGAGCATGTTAGAATGAAAACAATCAAGGCCTTCTTGTGATTTATCGTCTAATTTAGCACGATTCATCGTTCAGATGCTTCAGTATTTAACCACTCGGGCTAACGCCCTCGTGGTTCAATTCCTACGCATCTGAACTCTGAACCGTTGTAAATCAGACGATAAACCACTCGAAGGCCTTGATTATTTGTTAATTCTAACACGTCCAGCAAATAACCTATATACACATATGAGAAAATCAGTCAACGGTTATTTTGCGATAACCCATGCGTGTGCAAAGTAGTGACGTCATCCTCTGTGTATAGAATGATCCAGGAGCGTAGCACGAAGTGTAGTTCATGTCGTAAAAAGTAGTTACCATTTTTTTAACACTGTTGATACGAGTATGTCGTGTTAGAATCGAAATAACAAGTTCCCAAGTGTGGATTATCGTATAATAACCCGTGTTTTGAGTTATTATGCGTAAGAATATATCACGAAGGCCGTAGGAACCAGTTGGCATTAGTGACCTTGTTTTATAGTGGCGTGTGGGTCTGGTTATGGTTGGGTTATGGCCTGTAGGGTTTCGTTGCTCAGGCATCTGACAGGAAGGCATTCTTATAATATTAACATGGCGGCTCATCAACTGGTCACATCGGTCGGATCCTTGTGGAATCCGAACTTAACTTTCTGTTCACTGGACGCCTGGTCACATCGGAACGGATCCTTGTACAATTCGAACTTAACTTTCTGTTCACTGGACGCCTGGTCACATCGGAACGGATCCTTGTACAATTCGAACTTAACTTTCTGTTTACTGGACGCCTGGTCACATCGGAACGGATCCTTGTGCAATTCGAACTTAACTTCCTGTTTACTGGACGCCTGGTCACATCGGAACGGATCCTTGCGCAATTCGAACTTAACTTTCTGTTCACTGGACGCCTGAACTACCCGGCCACAGTGTGTGATCTATATACATGCAAATAAAACAAGGACACAAATGTTTTAGCCACCTTTATGGTTTCAAACTCTGTGGACATATATAGAACATATGATTGTCAACTAGCGAGTAGAGCCTTCCATAACGAATTAGAAGTTAAAGACATTCTATCATACACTATGACGATTGTAAATTATACGATAATAAAAGTGTACTATAATTTCATAGTGTATAAACACAAGGTGATTCGTATATCACGGGCATGTAATACATATTTTTCTTACATTGTGTCCCGATGATAATTAAGACTGACAGTAAACAAGTTTTCAACCATAAATGTCGAAAAAAGTGTATGTTATATGTCAAACGTAACCTGTCAAGGCAGAAGTTTGATGCCGATTGAAAACTTGTAATGATATAACTCTGTTGTTCGACCACTTACCTAACAGTGTAAAGATGTGTGTATGTTTGCTAAATATAAACCGAGTTCATATTTCAAGTTGTTTTATTGTGCAGAACATAATGTTCCCATTTATTATTACGGACAATAACCTTATATGTACGGTTAATCTTTAACCTGTACTAACTGATTTATTGTACGAACGCGTGATTATTAGGCATTTTTTACAAAAGAGGGCCGCTAGGTTTGTTACCAACAACTATTCAAAGTCGCCGGGTACTGTAACACAATTACTACAGCAATTACAATGGGAGTCCTTAGAGCGCAGAAGACAGAACATCCGTCTTAGCCTCTTCCATAAAATACATTATGGGCTTGTTGACATAATACCTTTACAATATATGGATCCACTATTAAGAACATCCAGACATCACCATCAACTAGCATATCATATACCACACTCATCAGTTGACTACATAAAGTACTCATTTTTCCCTAGGACAATAGTTGAATGGAACTCACTGCCGGTGCACTTAGTCAGTGCTGACTCAAACGCTGTGTTTAAGTCGGGA
Organism: Mercenaria mercenaria; assembly: GCF_021730395.1. Lineage (NCBI taxonomy): Eukaryota > Metazoa > Mollusca > Bivalvia > Venerida > Veneridae > Mercenaria > Mercenaria mercenaria. Next base: position 40,339,058 of record NC_069374.1, read on the forward strand.
CTGACTGTGTTACCACACATCCCCTAGACAGTACATATATGCTTTTATCTTTTAACAGTACTAACTCTTTTGTTTCTTCACCATGTACATAGTAGATTATGCAATGTATAGGCTTTAAGGGCTTGAGTAGGTTTTTGCACTATTTTTTATCACATTGTCAATGTCCTCCTGGGTGGATTGAGTAGCTTGGGAGGCTTGATAATCTTTCACTTTACTAACCCCCACGCATGGCCATTATAGTCCAACAGGACTGCTTGCCATTATCAAAGATGATGATGATGATTTTAGTTTTATCCACTCGTGTTGACTACCCGCCGTGATTTGCCCGTTATTTTCTGTTTATAGTTACCAAATAACCTTTAAATTATTCATAACTTGCCTATGATATTAAAAAATGATATATTTTTAATATCATCGACAAATTCTGAATAATTTAGAAAGAATTTTAATCGAAATATACACAGGAGATATAACTCCTGAGGCTATTCAAATTTTGTATAATTATTCCATTTTCCCATAAAATAATCAGAGCCAAGACTGCCAATACATTGACCAGTAGTTTCGGCAAAGTAGTCTCCCTTGAATATACACGAATCGCGAACCCGATAAACAGTTTTACTATCGATTTGTGTAGGAAAATGTATTTCAAACATTAAAAACGTATTTTTATCGTTATTTAACGAAATTTTATAACCTCGTGAAGTAATCTTCATTTTTGCCCTTTATTTCAATGTTTTTTTGTTTTTTTGATGTGGTACAAAAACTTATTTATTGCTTCCATTTTTGTTTAAAGCTGGTGGCTATGTCTTTCTATTTAGAAATGTGGAAAAGATCGGTTATGTCAGGTTTTAAAAGGCTATGTAATAAAAATACTTTCTATCAAAATGACATTGTTTTATAACCTTGTGAAGTATTCTCCATTGTCTGAACGTTGTGTGGGTATTTTTTTATTTTAAAATTGAATAACCAATTGCTTCCGTTTTAATTTGAAAATGAAGTAATCGCAATCTTGCCCACGCTTTTCACATATTATATCTAAATTCACCGATAGCGCTTCCAGCAGTATTCTAAAACCACTGGGTTATCAAACTTCCTGTGAAAGCAGCGTTAAAATACAGAAAGGAAATAACGTACACTCTGACAACGATGATGGCTCACTATTCGACAGTGCAGCACACTAAACATCTTCGCGTTGGCAGCTTGCAAAACTTCATTCACCTGAAAGGATGGCAAAACTTTAGCAGATATATGCTGTTTTTAAAGGGCTTAAGTCTGACAACGAGAGACTGTGAAGGGACATTTTTGTGGGTTATTTTCCTGCCATGTTACATTGGGACTTACTAATATTTTGGGACAGCGTGTTATTTAGCAGATTTGTGAAACCCATTAAAAAGGACTTCTTTAAAATAGTGATACCAAGAGTAGTAAGAAAGGAGATTTTACTTTCGGTTCATGACTCGAATACTGGTGCTCACTTAGGAGTGGACAAGTGTTATTCATGGCTGAGACAGAAATTTACGAGATACAACATAAAAGACAGTGTGAAAAGCAGACCTGGGTCCAATTACAATTATAATTTAATTAATTATAATTAATTACAGTTTTTCAATTGATTGAAAGTAATTAATAATTGAGACAAAAATCAATTATTTTAATTGTAATTAATTAATTAAAATCCAAACAAATGCAAAATAATTGTCAATTAAATTCAATTAATCTTCAATTACTTGTAGCAAACTGTCACAAACATATGGCAATTAAATATTGGCAAAAATACAGATTGTTGTCACCTGGGGGTATAAATTTCACACTAATGCTGGTCATCTAAAAGAGGTATTAATGCAATCTGGATATGAACCTGAAACTGTTGCTAGACCATTGATGAATATTAAGCCACTGAATTACAGTAACTACAGACAGTAACTTTGAAGCATTAATGTTTTTAAAATGCAATAAGGACTTATAAACAAGCTACTGCATTATAAATCTGTGAATGGTGTTTCACCTTGAAGTGTTCATGTTTTCGAAATTCAGTAAGGACTTATAAGCTGCATCATTAGTATGTCTTTGATAGTAACATCATGATTCTATTTGTGAATATATGGCCAAATAATTAAAAAAATAATTAATTATTTTCCTTAAAATAATTGTAATTAATTAATTACTTCTGTAAAAAGCAAGTAATTATAATTGTAATTTAACTGAAGCATTTCTATTTTAATTGTAATTAATTAATTAATTACTTTTGAAAATAATTGAACCCAGGTCTGGTGAAAAGTCATATCAAAACTTGTACAAAATGTGGATTAAGTAAGCATCCTTGGAAAAACATGGGCTCCAGGAAATGACCTTACTTAGTTAACAGAAAAATTAGTGAAAAATTATTTGAAATTCAAGTTTCTCAGAATGCAAAAACAAGGATTGCCCATCATGACAGGTTAAAATTATAAGTGGTGGCGCTATCACATAAGTGATTGCGCTCTGGCGTATAGTTAGTGTTAAATGTCTGACTATTTTATACATGAGAAATATGATATGTTTCCTGCGACTGCCATTCACCTTTTTATTCTCATGCCTTAAAGAAGAGAAGCATGTGTGAACGATTAATGTTTTAATCACACAAACTTTTATATATTCAGCTATCACTATGATAATTTCTGCATACACTGTTTATCCATTGCAGATGGGGATTTTCGAGCGGAACGCGAGAAGTGGGCCTCTCCTAACAACCAAAAGAAGAACAAGATCTTGCCAAGCCCTTTTCTCCAAAAGGAATAGTTCCAGTAAACACAAGTACAGCTCGGAAGGCAAGGTCTACAACAAACTCTATAACAAGAGGGCCATGATGGCCCTACATCGCTCTCCTGAGTTTAGTTGCTTGCTTGAACAGTTAAAAGTTTCTACTAAATAAATGTGTGAACCATTTGGACAAACTTGATAAAGATCCATGCCAGGCTGCTACTGGGCAAGTTTGGTGTAATTCTAACCAGATTATTCTAGAACCAATGGTAGAATATGGTTGGTTCAAGAAAGAAACCGAGATCTTATGATGATACAAGTTGTGTGCAAGTTTGGTTAAAATCCAATCATAAATGAAACTGCTATTGTGCAGACAAGACCAAAATAGCCAATTTCTGGCCCTTTCAGGGGCTGTAACTCTGGAACCCATGGAGGAGTATAGCTGGTTCAAGAAAGAAACCAAGATCTTATGGTGATACAAGTTGTATTCATGTTTGGTTAAAAGTCCAATCATAAATGGAACTGCTATTGTGCAGACAAGACCAAAATAGCCAATTTCTGGCCCTTTCAGGGGCCGTAACTCTGGGACCTATGGTGGGATATGGCTGGTTCAAATAAGGAATCAAGATCTTTTAGTGATAAAAGTTGTGTGCTAGTTCGATTAAAATTCAATCATAAATGAAACCACTATCGTGCAGATAAGACCAAAATAGCCAAGTTTTGCCCTTTCAGGGGCCATAACTAGTATGGCTGGCTCAAGAAAGGAAACAAGATCTTATGGTGATACAAGTTGTGTGCAAGTTTGGTTAAAATCAAATCATAAATGAAACCACTATCATGCAGACAAGAAATAGTTGACAGACGCACGATGGACATCAAGTGATCACAAAAGCTCACCATAAGCCTTTGGCTCAGGTGAGTTAAAATGTTGCCATGCGAATAGGGCTAAATTTGTTCATTCATCTAAAGATGTGTCATAACAAGTGAAGTCACTTTCCAAACAGCGCACAACTTTGACAAGTTATTCAATATCTAATCAATAAATACTTAAAGAAATGTTACAGTTCTTAATGATGACAATATGAAGAAATACTTGAAAATGTTGGCGAAATCCTTACTGCATTCATTTGGTGCACAAAAACGCTGTCATAAACTAGGTATTAAGTCGACTGATTCCTTTCTTTTCAACTAAAAGAAATTTGAGGAGGAAACAATTTCCGAAGTATTAGAAGATGCTCTTGAAATTTTTTATGCATGTTGTAAAAAGATGCTCAACCCGAGCATACAAACACACCGAGATATCTAAAAAAGAAAATGTAAAAAAAAAAAAAACGAATTTCTGTCACTTCTGAGCTAAGTCGCAGTCTGAGAAAAAATACATTTGATAATGATGTTGCATGTATGCTGTTTGTCGATGCAGTGAAATGATTCTATGCAGACGATGTTTGGCAGGTTACATTTGCATAATGACACATTTCTTGAAGAAACACATGGTTGTAGAAAATGTGATTTGGTGGACACTATTCTGTTGAAATGATTTGCTATGTGCTGTTTTATCTTTTCTATTTACTTTATTTGATAGAAAATTCATGAATTATATGAGAAAGAAAATATGATCATTTTGTTCGGAATATGTAAATGTTAATTCGTAACTGCAATAAAACATTAAAAGGCAAAGCCTTCACTATTGTATAGCACCATTAATGCGATAGCTCCACTACTTTTAAAAAACACTGTCATATTTCCATTAAAGGGGGTTTTATTAATTCTAAGCATCATACATTATATACAGACCATTTCCACATGCGATAATGTTCTTATAATGTGTTTATACATCGAAACGTACTTTGAATACAGACATATATTAAAATACGCAAACGTCCGCATCAGGAGAAAAGCTCTAAAATCACCACAATTTACACAATTTTTAAACAAAAAATTACAGTTATTACCTGTAGTAAAAGTGTTCTTACACGGCACTACATTCCCCAGTTTTGGAAATAAGTTATATCAGTAAATATATGACAGAATATAAATCCTTACTATTTCAAACCGGTGATAGCTGCACCACGGAAATTGTCGACATCTTCTTTCCTTATCACTTGTTGGTGGTGGCGCTAGGGTTTAGTAGCTGTGTACTAGGGGGAAAAGAACCAACTAGTCAAACTTCCCCCTTCACCATGTATTATTTGTCATTCATTGCAGAATATACTTAGTTCTTATATCAGTTTGGTCCATTGTTTTTCATTACAGAATATACTTAAAGTTTGTTCAGTGAGTTTGTTCCATTGTTTTTCATTGAAAAACCATTATTTACCATTACTTAATGAATTTCATGATTTGTGAATAAAATAGCACCAGTTTTGGCGGCAAAATGATTGTTTGTATATAGTTTGAAATTCTAGACCATGTGGAGCACAGCAGATTTATGTGAATAGCATGGTATCAGCTACAGTAAGTGCCTTTATATATATTGAATACCCAAGAAATGTAAATAAAAAGTAAAATGTGATATTTTTTTTTTCCATTTCTTTGATTCATATAATTCTGGTCAGATGCAGACATATTTTTGTCATTGGTTTTCTTGACTTTTAATTCTTATACATGTAAATGTTTTGATCAGTTGTTGATTTCCATGCTTCTTATTTTGTCAAAATATGTATTTTTTGTGCCACCACTATGAGTGGTGGGGCATATAGATTTGGTTTTGTCCGTGCATCTGTGCGTCCAATCGTACAATCGTACGTGCGTGCGTCTGAAAAAAGTTTGTGACGCACCTAGCTCAAAAAGTATTTGATATAGATTGATGAAACCTTGCATAAGTCTTAATCATGATATGAACTTGCAAACCTACTATTTTTCATCTTGCTCCTTCCTCTTTTTCCAGAGTTATTGCCCTTGAAATAGTCAAAAATGCATTTTTTCACATTGTTACGCGCCTAGCTAAAAAGTACCTCATATAAATTGATGAAAACTTGCATGAGTCTTAATCATGATATGAACTTGCACACCTTCTATTATTTGTCTGGCTTGCCTGCTATTTCCAGAGTTATTGCCCCTGAAATAGTAAAAATGCACATTTTCACACTGTGACGTGCCTAGCTCAAGAAGTATTTGACATAAATTGCAGAAATTTTGCATGAGTCTTTATCATGATATAAACTTGCGCACCTTTTATTTTTCGTCTGGTCCACCCCCTATTTCTAAAGTTATGGCCCCTAGAATAGACAAAAATGCACATTTTCACCTAATTATGTGCCTAGCTCAAAAAGTATTTGGTGTAAATTCATGAAACCTTGCATGAGTCTTCATCATGATGTGACCTTGCACACTTCTTGAGCATTCTTCTTGAGATTTTAGCGCTAATTACAAAGTTACGGCCATTGAAATAGCCAAAATAGTGGATTTTTTTGTGATGCTCATAGCTCAAAATGTAATGAATCTGTTATATAAAATGTTTGTTGAGGCCACACCCCATTGGAATTATTGCCCACTATTTGTGTTAAATCTACCAGTGGGGGCACACCCTGTGTCCTACAGACACATTCTAGTTCCTAATTATAAAAATGAAATTCAAAATTACAGGTTAAAGCTATAAATTGTTAAGACACTGAAATTTTGATATATTTGTAGGATTGTACTTTATATTTTTTAGATTCTTTCATTAACCAAATGGCAGATGTCTTTTTCTGATAAGTATTTCATAAGGCAGATTTTTTCCTGCTAGTGAATTCTCTAGACTAAATTTTAAGGCGTATTTTTTCCTGCTTAATATTGGCTAAGGCAGATTTTTAACTGGTTTCTGCCTTAGAAATTTGCATATTTCACTGCTATAGGAGGAATCCGTATTTTATTAACCTGAATTGCAGGTTAAGCAGAATTTGCCTTACAACTTCTCAGATTTTTCTGGGCGGAAGTCATTTGAAGTCATACTGGTTTCCAAATTTACCATTGAATTACATTAGACATCATTGAAATACCATTTATATTCATTGATTCACCATTATTTTGGATAAAAAAAAACACCATTAAAATACCATTTATTTTCCATTAGAATTCCTCCAGGGACACCACTGAAATACCATTAAAAATCTTTGAAATTTCATTTTTTAAGAACAGAACAGAACAGAACAGAACAGAATTTTATTTCACTTGAACTAAAAGTTCCTCGTGATAAATACATTTACAAGCATATTTGCATGGCATGAAAATACAGATGACATTCAAACAATTATAACGGATTTTGACATTAATCATATACATATATTTATGAATTATTTGTAAGATATTTCAGGATTTGGATGGACGGATTAACATTTAAATAGCATACAAGTACTATACAGTTAATTATATAATATTCAATGTCGCACCTATGCGCCGCAGGTCAATTAATTACGCTACACAAAAAGTAGTTCGGAACTGTTTAACATCAGTTTCTTAACTAAAAAACAACAACAAGAGCTTACAGTGCAGATGAGTAAACTAATTACACTACACAAAAAAGTAGTTCGGGACTGCTTAACATCAGTTTTTAACTAAAAACAACAACAACTAGAGTTTACAATGAAATTAGTAAGATACAAGCCGAGTTGCGCATAGGTTCAACAAAACCATACATGTCGGTAAAATGTCCATGTTATGCAACGTTGTAGATAGATGTGACCTCTATGCTTACATAGCATTTATCTCATTTTTGGAATCTTCATGTCTGATTCATGTATAGTTAACTAAGGTACTGACTTTTATAATGTAGCGATACGTAAAATGGACACATTACAAAAACATGTTGCGTTACAATATTATGCAGTTTTGAAACACGATATAATGACATTTATGCTTTAATAACAACAATAAACGGCTAAAGTCTATAGAACACAAAAAGTAGTTCGGAACAGTTTAACTTCAGTTTGCATGAACATAATTCCACATATACATGTATTACATTTATTGGACTAACTATTCATGATCTGGTATCGCAGTTCCACTGCTTCACAAATAAATTTGCATAACATTTCAATTTCATTTTTTCTGCTACTATTTAATAATTGTATAAATTTAAACATACTTGGTCTATTTCTGTAATAACTTTTAATATACAATCGTCTTAACCTTTCATATGGTGGACACTTAAAAACAAAATGGAATTCATCTTCAATATCATTTGTATTACAAATTTCACAAAACCTTTGGTTACGATCTACTCTTTCACGTGAAAATCTACCTGTTTGTATTCTGAGACTATGTGCTGAGATTCTTATTTTTGTTAATGCTATTCTTAGTTTTCTCGATACTATATTTTCTAAATAAGATTCCAATCCAAAATTAATTTTAACAGATCTATACAATATAAGAACATTATTCGAATCTATACTGGCTCTCCATTCTTGTATATACTCGTCTAATAATCTCTGTTTAAAAACACTCAAAAACTGACTCTGGTTTACATTTGTAGGATTTAACCAAACATCTAAAAAGCCATATCTTTCAAGTAAGTTTCGTACTTGTGTGAACCAGTTATTGCATCCCTTACGGGCATCTTTCAAACCAGAATCAACTATACACTGGATAATAATATTATTTGCATTCGTTATTTTAAACCAATATCTAATGATGCGGATGTATCTATTTATATATAGCGGATATCTTCCAAGCTCACCGTACACAGCTACATTACAACTAGACTGTCTTACACCAAGAAGGACTTTACAAAATCTAATATGAATATTTTCTAATTTTTTCGACTTAGAAAAACCCCATATTTCGCTACCATACATAATTGTCGATGCCACAAAGGAATCAAATAGCTGTAACGCCAGTTTTGGTTTTGTATCATATTTCTTTAAATTAGCTATGAGGGTACTGAGAGCTTTTAAACCTTTACCATACAAAGTTTGAGTATTTAAATTAAAATTTCCAGTATAATTAAGTGTAACCCCTAAATAATTAAAGTCATTGACTACCTCTATAACATCTTCTCCGTATGTCCATTTTTCATCGGCTTTCAGACCACCTCTCTTACGAAAAACAACTATCTTAGTTTTGGGCACATTTACCTCCAAACCCCATTTATTACAATATTCGAGTAATTTATCTAATGAACATTGCAGATCAAAAGGATTTTCACCAATAAGAACCATATCGTCAGCGAACAAAAGTAAAATCAAACAAACATCTTGAAAACATATACCAGAATTATCCGAACTTTGTAAATATAGTTCTAGATCCTCTATAAACAAAGAAAACATTACAGGCGAAATTATCTCCCCTTGACGTAAACCTATAGAAATATCGAAAAAGTCAGAAAAACTTCCACATTACTTTATACATGATTTTACTGAGTTGTACATACTTCTTACAATTCTTAGTAATTTACCATTTAAACCAGTATTATACAATTTATACCATAGTGCATTCCTGTAAATGGAATCAAAACAACGGCGTAAATCAATAAATGCACAATGCAATCGTTTATTTTCATTCAAAAATTTTTCAATCAGGGATTGTAAAATGAACACAGCATCTATTGTTGAGCAACCTTTTTTATATCCGAATTGTGCATCGGATATCACATTATTTTCATTGCACCATTTAGTAATTCGTTGGTTTAATACACTAGTGAACAGTTTACCAAGATGACTTAGTAAGGTTATACCTCTGTAATTTTGTACATCTTCTTTATTTCCTTTTTTATGCAACGGTATTATACAACCTTTTGTCCATATTTCCGGGAAAATACCGGATTCTAAAATATTATTAAATAATTCAGTAATATGACCTGAAAGAATATCACTTGCTTCAATAAAGTATTCATTTAGCAGGTTGTCCATACCAGCTGCTTTATTTCTGTTAAGCATCGAAATTGCTTTATACCTCCTGATAGGATATATTTCTATCTAATTCAGAAAAAACAGGGTTAAAATCATCAAAATCGTGACTATTAATAAAATTTTCTGCACTCTGGTTAGAAGCATGATTTACACCCGAGAACATATTCTCAAAATAAAGTTTAAAATCATCTATTCCTATTCCATTATTATTTGCCCCCTTTTGACTTTTAAAATAACGCCAAAACTCCCGAGGTTTGCACCTTTTTAAGTTTTCAAAATTTTTTGTTAATTGCCATTTAAAAGACCTGCGTTTTTTCTTTATAAGATCTTTGTATGATTTCTTTAACTGCACCAATTCCAGTCGATTAGACTCCGTATGAGACTTATTGAATTGAGAAAGAGCATGTTTATACAAACGTTTTGCCTCTCTACAGTCATAGTCGAACCATTTAGACGACTTATCTTCTTGTGTGACTTCGAAATTGTCAATTTTACTGCCATATTTTAAGAATAAGGGGTCTGCCACCCCCCTAACTACGTCCGTGAATGCGTTTACCATTTCATTTATACTATTTGCATTGTTTATCTCATATTGGTACAAAATGCCATTTAATACTGGTAGCTTTGCTATCAATCCAGCACGGTATGCTTCTTTTGCGTTATCATCCCATTTGACAAACTCGTAATTGAAGGATGTGGAGCAATTTTCAACCCCTGAATGACACAACACTTTAAATTTTAAAGCAGAATGATCACTGAACTCATTGAAATTACTAACATTAAAATTATTTATCATGTTAAAATCTTTTTCACTTAACAGTAAATAATCAATCACGCTGGCTCCATTATAACTATAACATGTATATACACCTTTGCCAAAATCGGCGCCTAGACGACCGTTAGCTATTCTAAGGGAGGTAGACTTGCACATGTCTATTAGCCTGTTACCATAAGAGTTACTTCCCTTATCCATTGAAAATCTCGGCAGGGGCGTATCAATAAAATATTCATCCTCGTCGATGTCCGACACATAACTATCACATAAGATAAAATCGTTTTTACACGATGTCCTTGCGTTACAATCACCGGAAATAAGAACCGTGCCTCTAGCTTTGAAATATTCTATATCATTTTGCAAACAGTCAAATAAGTCTATATCCAAAATATTTGCAACCGGGGAATTTTCGGGCCATAAATATACTGCCGCCAAGTAAATATCGGAAGGGTTTTTGAAGAAATATTTATCAAACTTTATCCAAACAATCGTATCATGTACATTTTTTACAAGAGTAATTCCATCTTTAATACTATTTCGTACGTATATCACAATTCCACCGCTATTTCGCTTTGCATTGCGATGCCTGAATTTTCGATATAAATTATAACAAAAATAACCGTCTAATTCAATGTTACTTGATTTACTAGTCCATGACTCCGTAAGTATAATAAGATCGTTTTCCGTCAAGAAATCTGTGAAATTTTTGTCCGCTCTTTTAGCAGAACTAAGTCCGTTGCAGTTCCAAACTAAACACTTAAGTCCATCCGCGAGCTCCTACGCGTCGGAAACAACTTTGCCGTTGACGTATAACTTATCGTATGAGACCCAGGCAGTATTGCCGGCCTCCTTTTCCTGCTTCATTTTCCTGAAAAGACTTTTCCTTTTCACTGCAATTTCCGGTGGAAACTGCTCCGTGATATAATAACTCGTACTCCTAAGTTTATGACTGGATTTCCGAACAACTTCTCTGTCCTGGAACAGGTTGAACTTGCAAACAATGCGGCGAATTTTAGTTTGCCTTTCAGTTTGATCTTGTGCAGGAGGACCCATACGATGTACCCTTTCAATTTTCATATTTGCAACTAATTCTCTTGCAAGCTGTAGTTTTTCAACCATGAAATTTCGGAGGATAGTTTCTGTTTTTTCAGGATTTTCATTTGTTTCTTCCTTAATTCCACCGAAAATCAAATTATTGCGCATGGATTGCGATTGCATATATGTCAAGGACTCTTTCATTTCGACATTTTTCTTTTCAAGATTTTCAATCCTCTTACGAGCCACCTCACTTTCGATCTCAGTGGACGATACACGATTTACAACATGATCAATTTTTGAATCCGTCGCTTTGGATGTAGAGTCAACGTGTAACCATAGTTTTTTAAGTTCATAATCAAAATTGTCTACTTTATTTTCTAACCCTTGGACCTTAGCTTCTACTTTTCTTTGTATTGACTCAAGAGATTCGAGCTTCTTATCTACATCGATCAGTTTCAAATTAATTTTTCCCAGCATAGCAATAATGTCTGCATTTGTGGGTCCATTTGACTCGCCTGCCTTAGCCTCCGCCATATTGCCAGACCCTATCAAAGACACTTGTTCGTGACCCACCTGATCGTTCAATACATCAAAGCTATTGTTGACAGGTACAGTTACCTGCGGGGTAATCTCCTCTTCGTATAGAATAGAGTTCGTCTCACTCAATACCTGACTTAAGAGAGCTCATTTGCATATTTCGGCCCATTTCAATGGTAATTCAATGGTGTTTCAATGGTTTTTTTAATGGTTTTCAATGATTGCACTATAATGTGTATGAATAAAAAATGATATTTCAATGGTTAGTTTCCCAAAAAATAAATGGTAACTCAATGATGTTTTAATGCCATTGCATTTCACTAAGGGTGATTTCTCGTAGTGATATTGTTGATACACTTTGGTTTTCTGACGAAGCTCTCAATGCACAGGTTAACAAGAAGAATTGTAGATTTTGGGGGACTGAGAAACCCGACTTTTGTATAGAGAAACCACTACATAGTGCAAAGGTTACTGATTGGGCAGCTTTGAGTGTTGACGGTATTGATGGCCCGTTTTTCTTCAAAGATGATGAAGGTAATGTTGAAACGATAAATAAGGTTCGCTACCTTAATATTCTGAAAAGAAAATTCATTCCCGCGTAAAAGAGGAAGGGTGTAAACATAGACAGTATGTGGTTTCAGAAATATGGGGCTGCTCCACACTGCTGCGGACGTGATAGAATGGCTAGTAAAAACATTTGAACGAAATTTCATTTCACTCAGGGCTGACCAAGAATGGCCTCCTCACTCGCCTGATTTGAGCCCCCTTGACTTCTTTTTGTGGGGCTATTTGAAAGACAGTGTAAATAAACCTACTCCAGCCAATACTTATGAACTGAAGAGTGCAATCAAGAGAGAAATCTGCTCCATTGGCCGAGAAACATGCATAAACGCAAAGCATACATAATTACCGTCATGGAAATACAAAAGAATACAGTTATTTTGTGGTGCGACTTTAAAGACGAGTATTGAAATCTGTATCAAAAGTTATCAACTGCTGTACCTTCAAAAACAAGAAAGTAGGTCAGTAGATCACGATTAAGACTATTCAAGATGAGTATTGAAATATGTATCAAGAATTATACATGTTGTCCAAACTTAAACCGGAGGGTCATGATGACCCTATATCGCTCACCTGTTAAACTTGGCCTCAGAATAATCAAGATAAACATTTTGACTAAGTTTCATGATGGTAGGGTTGTAAATGTGGCGTCTACAGTGTTAACAAGCTTTTTCTTTGACCATAGGCAATCATTCTATGAAGTCTGAGGCTTGTAGGCCTAAGCGTTCTTCAGTTATCGATAGGACCCCAAAACAATAGGGGTTATTTACTGACCACAGACAATCATCCTATGAAGTTTGACCACTGTAGGCCTAAGCGTTTTCTAGTTATTGAGCGAAAACCAAATGGTCTACGGACCAACTAAGGTAAATATAATCTGGGCTAAGGGTGAATTTGCTGAGATAGTAAAAGCGAAAATATAGAAGTTAAGAGAAGACAAGAAATATCTTTAAAAAAGATGGTCGGCGAATTGTATTAAGACAAGAAGTTTATGAGGTTTTCATATCATTTGTGTTATTCTATCATCTATCTAACATTTTGAAAATAGCAAAACGAAACACAACACTTAAACAATTTAAATGGTTCCCATTTTCACAAAGGTCTCGTAACGGTGCAATATTGTTTCGTGATTTTTTTTCTACGTCGAATAATTACAGCAGTGGTCTTGAAGTCACTTCTCTACCTAGAAGATATTAATCGATCGGCTAATCACACCCTCATTCATGTGATACGCAGACCGTATTCAGCTCTCCCTGTAAATTGATACATATTGGTATTTGAACAGGTTTCTATTACATTTATTAAACTTAGGCCACACCAAATTGATAAGTTGTTCATCGGATTTTTTTCTGAAAAAATTGAGGCGGCGAGCGAAAAAATAATTTAAATATTTTTTTAGGTTTTTGAGAAAATCAGGAGCGAGCGAAGAGCGAAGAAATATATTTATCTTCATTTGGCTCTCGACTGACTAATAAAAACCTTAAAATAGAATGCATAGCCCTTTTAAATTAAAAAGTAAGTCCCCAGGGATTGAGAAAATCTGACCTGCAGACGCCTAACAAAGCGAACTCGTGAAAAAAATGTATTAACAGTGTCATACAGTACACTGTAATCAAATAATGCATGCTTTTGAAAATGCTGTTAGAAAATATGTAGTAAACAACAATGCATAACCTTACACCATACTTATCACATACATATGTGACTTGAATATTTACTGCTATGAAAATGTAGCATTCTTAGCTGACTTTACGAAGTTTTTGATACATCAAATATTAAGTTTTATATAATGACCAATAGCTCTGTACTTTCAAAGCTTCTGACTATCATGCCCCTTTTACTGGCAAAGCTTTAATTCAGAAAAGTCGAGCATGATGTCTTCTTGTAGCCTACAGCTCTTTTTCTAACTTTAAACTTTCATAACATATTAAATTTGTTGAAACAAAGTCTTAATTAAAGTCTGAAATGGAGATTAACGTGCATTAGCATTAACATTAGTCAACTAAATGATTGGAAAATTTGAAAATCGAAACGGTTCTGAAAACAACTCATAATGTAAATTCCTTACCCCACCAACTTTCGTATGCAAATCATTTGCCAAATGCTGATCATTCGGACAGGAAAAACAGAAAACAGATAAGTGACATGCATCAATAAGTATTTACCCTTACCAAAATAATGTAGATTGATGTTATCAAATAAATTAGTAAGCTTTTCTTCATCCAGTTTTCAATGAAATAAATCGATTTTTTTTAGCAGGTAATTTGGTAAACATTTGAAGAAAATGGCGTAACTGCATAAAGGGGAAACAACTTTAATGCAACTAAATATAAGTGAGACGATGTGTGCGTAGTATGTATTTATTTTGATTAAAATCCATTTGAGAACAATCTAGGACTGGAATTATAAGCATTTATACACTTTTACGTCCGTAAAAAGTAGCGCACCAAAAAATTTTGGATTGATTTTTTTCAATGGGGCGAGCGCAAGCCAAAAACAAAAAAAATATTTTTTTTGTGTTTCTGAAAATATACGAGCGGCAAATCCGATGAACAACTTTTTAATTTGGTGAGGCCTTACTTATCATTTTAGATATATCAATATTCTTGCTAAATATACTGAGCGAAGCGTAGCTTTAAAACTGTAAACAGCGTCATTCCAAAATGTCGTGCTCTCCAGATAATATTTCTTGCACACGAGATAAGTTGTCGAAACCACGAGATAAGATGTCGTGACCACGAGCTAAGCTGTCGTGCGCGCGAAATAATTTAATCTTTAAAAAAATAGATGCATGTCCTAAACATACTGCCGTAGTATATCCGTTGTACATCAGCTTGAAAAAGTTTTTAATCACAAAGGTACGCCTACGTCTGAATAAAGTTACTAGCAAAGGTAAAAGTACATGTTTAAAATCTAAACATGTAGATATCTATCACTGCAAAGTACCATAATTTAAAGGGAAACAAGGTATTGTCAAACACTACTACATTTTAGAAAAAAAAGATATTTTACCTGCGAAAAAGGCTTCCTGTAAGACATTGTTTTTATCACTGCACTTGATGGAATCTGTTATGTCATGTGTTCGTGTGACCTCACTGTTATCATGAGATTCTTCTTTTGTTTGTTTGTCTTGGGTTTTTCAACAGTATTTCAGTTATGTAACGGTGGGCAGTTAACCAAACAGTCTTCCTGGATTCTGTACCAGTACAAACATGTTCTCCGCTTAGTAACTGCCAACTTCCCCCCATGAATCGGAGGTGGAGGACGATTGATTTCAGATACTGTCTTTTATCATATCGTCTCGGAGAACGTACGCCTCGCTCAGGGCTCGGACTCACGAACCCGCGATCCGCAGACCTGCGCTATCACTAATGAGCGAAGCGGGCGGGCGGGCTCGAGATCCTTCTTTAACGTTCTTCAGCTTTTACATTCTTCAGCTATTAAAATTTTCAAACAATTTTCATTTCGTAAAAAATTAAAAATCGGTATATTTATAAATGACTTTGATTGCCTACATATAAATGACTTTGATTGCCTACATGACGGCACATTTTTGCCAGATTTAACAAGATCTGGAAACAGAATTTTTATGAAATTCATTCACGAAATATTTTTATTATAAAACAGTTAAGAATTAAGAAAAATGAAGTACATTTATAGGGGAATATTCAGTGCATACATGCCTTTTTAAGTATATAGATTATTCTTACGAAACCATGCCCGCATTGTATCTAAGAACGCATTTTGACGTCACTTTTTGTTCGTCGGATAGCGGACAAAATCTGTGATTAAAAAGAATACTAGATGGTAAAAGTTCTCAATTTTTTTTAAATTTTGTTAAACATAATTTTATCTTAAATATATAAAATTTTGGCAAAATAATTTCGAGCCGTTTTCCCGTTAATTTAACGAGTGTGTGATTTTTTCAATAAAACTAAAATTTTGAGAATGTCGTTTTTCTTCATTTTTTTCCATCATTTTGAAAACAAAAGTGACAACTACTATCCAGCGCCGTAGACCTTCGTATAACACACATAAAGATGTAAATTTAATTGCCGTAAATTGAAAAATAAACAAATGAGAAAAAATAAACCGATTTTTTATCGCTTTCTAACGTGGCGCCAAAACAGACGTGCATGGTAATGTTTGCGACGTCATAGCTAAAACGTTTCACTAGTAACCAAGAAAACAGTTACACATTCATGCCGGGGATAACTTCTACTTTAATATGATATCAAAATCATATGCGGGTTGTAAAAAAATTACAAAGTGCTATTCCACCTTAAACACTCATTGTCTGACATTTCACTTAGCGTTGCACAATCAGGAGAGTGAAAAACAAGAACAATCTTTAAAAAAGATTGTCGGCTAATTGTAGTAAGACAAAAAGTATATGAGGTTTACAAATCGTGTCATTCTATCATCTGTCTAACATTTTGCAAATAGCAAAACCAAACACCACACTTAACAACAATTTAAATGGTTCTCTTAAAAATGTTTACAAAGGTTTCCTATATGTGCAATTTTGTTTCGTTTATTCTACGACAAATAATTACAGCAGCGGTCTGGACATAGAAGACTCTAATCACACCCTTATTCATGTGATACACAGACCGTATTCAGCTCTTTCTGTAAATTGATATATGTTGGTATTTGAACAGGTTTTTATCATATTTATTAAACTTACTTATCATTTTTTAGATATATCAATATTCTTGCTAAATATGCTGAGCGAAACTTAGCTTTAAAACTGTGAACAGCGTCATTTAGCATAAATGCTTTGTCTACATTTCACCCAGCGTAGCACAATCAGCAGAGTGAAACAAATAGACACTCTCGTCCAATCAGGCAGAGTGTTGCATAAATCGTTCATTTTGATAAATTATCTATAATGCGTTACCGAGTAGTCTGATTTGAAAACTGAAATCACGTGGCATGGTCACGAATTCGTTCTTAATACGGCATTCGCCGAAAAAATTCAAAAAGATTATCTGGTCAATAACCAGACTAGACTGACATGAGCAAAACAATATATCTTACTCGAAAGAGGGGAGGGGGCGGGGGGGGGGGGGGGGGGGGGGGGGGGGATAAAATTCTTTTACAATTGACTATTGATGGACATTGTATAAAACCAGTACATCTAAATGGTCTTTCAAATAAGCCTTTTCCCCTTTATGTACTGTTTTTTTCTATGAAAAATCCTGTTTTGGGACCAAACGTTGGGCGAGCAAAAGCCTCCGACACTCAAAGTTGAGGGGCCTGGTATACTCTGCTCCTATGCCTATGAAGGGCTATAATATATTTCTAGTACAAGCATTTCTGTTATTAATTGGTGTTACTTACAATAATAACAAACTTTTCATTTCTTTTAACAGATTTAATAGATTCATGAAAATAATGTTGATAATGTAACAAAGTATTTACATCAGCAGTGATTTTTTTTAAGAAACACTCATATCATGCTTAACATCACTAATTCTGACGTACAATAAACAATTGTTACAAAGGAATATGTTAAAGTGAATCATTACAGATATATGTAAAACGCATTTGTTTTTTAATCTGCAGCATACTGAAAAATACATCATGTCAAATGCAGAATTTATACTTAAAAATTTATCTGCATAAATTATTGTTCTTTTGTCTTGCTTTAGAAAATGATGGTTGCATAATATTAAATCGTTGTGTTTAGTGTCACATAGACACAATCTATGTCATATGGCTCTACTTTCAATTGTTTTTCATAGTTGTACTGCAACATCTGTCATTCTTCAGCAGTAAATATTCTGCATGCAGTGTTTATCTGATATAAATACTGTTATTCTCCTTCAAGAAAAACAATGCATTTATCAGATATGCGTACTAATAATTTTTCTGCATATTTGTACTTGGTTATATATACGGTACTTTATGTTACAGTTGATGCAAACAGATTTACACATCTTGAATGGCAGCGTTTTCAGGATTGTTTATGCTGACTGACCTAATTGTTTATTATGATTGATTAGTTGAATTTATGTAGAACATATTGTTTTTAAAATTGGGGAAAAATAAATGAAATATGACAAGACAGCACTTGTATTTTTCAGTATACTAGATACAGTCACAAATGAAACAAGAGGACCATGATGGCCCTAAATCGCTCACCTGTTATCATTGCACTTGAGGACAAGAAGGTCCTCAGAAAAAATATCTAAGTCCAAAGGACAGGAACAACAAAGGGAAGAAATTTAACCAAAAAGAATTTTTTTTTTTTAAAGGTACAGATATGTCAAAATACACCTAAAAATTGGAGGTACCATCCATGTTGTACCACAGAAAAGTGGTCTCGGTTTTTCCCTACAACCAGTAATAAAAAAGTTACTAAAAATAAGCTATTTATAGTAACGTAAAAGGGAAGTAATTAAAAAGAAAATTATTGTAAGTGAACAAAAGAAGGATCTTCCAAATAAATCTGTTGACATTAATGAAATTTCAGATCAGTATCTTCATTAGTTATGGAGATATACCCATTTTAATTTGAAATAAAGGGAGGTAATTTGACATAAAATCAGTCCATAGTTATCTACCCTGATTGGCTTAGTCCAACTAATGACAATAATGAAATTTCAAATAAGTCCTATAAGTACTTACTGATATAAATTCATTTTGATTACAATCAGGGGAGGTAATCAGATATAAAATAACTCTGGAACCTACGATTGGATCTGATTTGTCATGGAATCCAAGATTTATTGTTGTTGAAGATATTTTGGAAGTTTGTATCAAATCAAACCATAAATGAAGTCTCTATATGGCTGCAAAAGCCAAAATAACCAATTTTGGACCTTTAGGGGGCCATAACTCTGGAACCCATGATGGAATCTGGCCAGTTCAAGAAAGGAACCAAGATCTTATGGTGATACAAGTTGTGTGCAAGTTTGGTTAACATCAAATCATAAATGAAGCTGCTATTGTGCAGACAAGGTCAAAATAGCTAATTTTGGCCCTTTCAGGGGCCATAACTCTGAAACCCATAAAGGGATCTGGCCGGTTCAATAAAGGAACTGAGATCTTATAGTGATACAAGTTGTGTGCAAGTTTGGTTAAAATAAAATCATAAATGAAGCTGCTATTGTGCAGACAAGGTCAAAATAGCTAATTCTGGCCCTTTCAGGGCCATACATTAATACGACCAGAAGGATAATAATGGTCTCATAAATTACACCATGTTAAAAACTCTTGTCTTCGGTATTGCTGCAGCTGGTCAGATTTTGGATTTTGGGTTTAATAAATGTATTTCATGAAGTCACTTACAGGACAGTAACTGTTGTCAAATTAACTGTGTCATATGACATAAGCCCTGCTCAGTCGTTTATAAATATTTACATATGCATTATTTACAAGTATACAAATTGTGATCTGTCAAAGATAAAATATTTAACAATACTATTTGTAAATGCATAGCATCAATGGCCTGACTTTGTCAAGGCTAAAACAACAGATATTTGACTGAGGACATTAAAAGTATCTACATAAAAATATCATATTATACAAGGGCCACTACATAATGCTACATGCCGAATATCTAAGCCCATTCAGACAAGAAGATTTTTAAAGTTTTTAGTATAGGTATGCTTATTACATGGTTTTTATCAAGACAAAATGAAAATTGATAAGAAACTACAATATGAAATATTCCTTGCTCAAATACATATAATTACTGTTTGTCAAAATCCTCAACATCTATGAAAATGTTATCACACACAGTTAATTAAAGCCAGATCTAAGCATTTTTTGTAACAAAAACACATATGTCTCCCCCAGCTTGCAATCATTAGTGGATAACAGAATTGGCCAACCAATTTACATTAGGGTCTACAACAATATACAAGTATAAATACAAAATTTACAATATATACACAACAGAATATGAAAATATGCATCTGCTAGCATGAACATACTTGATGTTAGGAGTTAACATTAGCATTAGCTACATACTAAATATTCAATTTCAAATCTAAAAGTACTGCATCTAGTACGATGCAATACAATTAAAGACAAGAGCTGTCACAGTGAGATGACAAATGCTCCTGAATGAGCCATGTTAAAAGTCATAGAAACTCTAATAATGTATACTTTGAGCAAAAGAAGGAGTATCAAACGCTAATTTGTGTCTCACTATGGTCTATGATGGCACGCTGACCTTGACCTAGTGACCTGAAAATAAAAAGGGGTCATCCAAGACCAACCTTTCATCCTAGGTCCAAGCATTCTGCAGTTATTGATCAAAAACCGTTATCTTGTTGAAGGTCAAGGACCTTGATTGTTGACCTCAAAGTCAATAAGGGCCATCTACTAATCATGACTATCACTGGTTAGCACCAAAACCTGTACTACACAGTGTAAAAAATGACCATTACCAAGCTAACCGATGGGCAGAAATTTTAGTATATTTTTTGTTGAAGGTCACAGTGATATTGACCTTTGACCCAGTGACCTAAAAACAATAGGGGTCATCTACTAGTCATGACTAACCTGAATATAAAGTTTAAGAATCCTATACCCAACTGTTCTTGAGTTATCAATGTAACAAACAGATGAATGAACGGACAGTGCAACTGTTATATGTTTCCCTACAGGGAGCATAAAAGACATCTTAACAATCAAAATAGCAGTTCCAGAATAACAAGTATAACACACATAAAAACTACCAGTGAAATTCCACTTAATAAATTGTCTTTTACATTGAGGAAAAGATTTAACAGTCTGCACTTGTTGTGGTAAAGTATTCCATAGCTTTGCTGTATCATTTAAATACACTGAGCATTGAACAATATTCTAAAAATGTGACACGGGAAATGCGTTCGTTTATTCAAGAATCACTAACAAAATAAGCTGTTGCACATATCAAAATCAAACAGGAATTTGTCAAATATAAGAAATAATATATTTTTTATCTGACTTTAAAGTATTCAGTAGAAAACTACTGCCTTTACATTCTGGACACTCATCTAAAATGTCAAAAATTGGAAAGGCAAACTAATTGTTATACCAACTTGTTTCTTCGAAATACCTTTGAAAAGATAGGGGAGTTTAATGAAGAAGTTTGACACAGCTGGCAAACACACTACAAATGCAGACAATCTGCTTACAACAATATTTTCACATTGCAAACAAAGTGATATTAGAACCCGTCTTACCAGCCACCTCCCTGACTTGGTATAAATATAGTGGATGCCAAAACACTGTTCCTTCCTAGGTCACTTATTGTTTAAAAGACAATTTTAAAAGCACATGTACTTGTTATCTTTCTTTTACTCCTGCAGACATACTTTGCCTCCTGAATATATTTTTTTTTATTTTAATGACAAAGACTCAACAGAGTAAATGCATAAACAATACTTGGAAAACTGTGGTAGTATTACATCACTTCCAGTATACTAATGTAGTACATGTACGTGACATCTTATATGATACAACCTATATATATCCTTTAAACTAGTGCATAAAGCTAAATTGCATCTGACAAACGGAATTTGTTTTGGGATGGAAAATCTTCCTTGACAATTCTATTCTGACTGTAAACATTACATGAATGAACCAAACAATGCTAGTCTTTGATGTTCTACTCAATAACTCACCTCTTCACTACATTCAAGTATTTCTGGTGATACTATATACTTTAGTTCATTTCACTGGATGTCAGGGTTATGTTTAAAGAATTTGTCACTAATTCTATTTGTCTAATAGTATCTCTATTAAGAATTTAAACATGGTATACATACTGGATGATGATAACCTGTAATTTGTGATAAGATCCTAGATGATTTTAAAGAATATATATGTTTTAAGTATTTAAGAATTTGTCCCTGATACACTGATACAGTCTGTCTGTTTCCAAGGGCTAAAGGCATGTGTATGTATATAATGTGTAATATCAATATATTGTTCTTTTAGTAGATGGAGATTTTACTGTGAATTGTATAAAATACTTTTAAAAGTTTTAGTGATAGAATATTAATATGAAACTTTTAAAGTTTAATTCTGTAATGTTTGTTCTCTTAGTCTCTCATATTTCTTTAAAGAAAGGTTTGCATGAATATTTTATTTGTAAATGTAACTGTATTATATTTGTATTCATGCAGAGTGAGACTATAATAAACATATCTTATCTTATCTTATCTATACTAGTAAGTATTTCCTTGAACAATTTCAAAACAATTCATACATTGTTGTACCTCGCAATATGTCTAGACTCAAATGCCACCTCAAAAATATACATTTTAGTTTATTAATAGCAGTCTGCTCAATTTCACATGGAAATATAAATTTTAGTTTAATAATAACCGTCCGCTCAATTTACATGGAAATATACATTTCAGTTTATTAATAGCAGTCCGCTCAATTTAACATGGAAATATACATTTCAGTTTATTAACAGTCCGCTCAATTTAACATGGAAATATACATTTCAGTTTATTAATAGCAGTCCGCTCAATTTAACATGGAAATATACATTTTAGTGTATTAATACCAGTCTTCTCAATTTAACATGGAAATTAGCCAGTCGTTGGTCCCAAATGGTGGAACGATCTACCTAGCTATCTGAAAAACATTAAGTCTGAAGCCAGCTTTAGATCAAAACTGAAAACACATTTGTTTAAGAAGTTTCATGAACAATGAGTGTAGTCTTGTTAAAATACAAAATATCAGAAGCGGTGTAAAATAGTATTTATACATGTCCAAATCTCTAAATCTTAAGTTCTAGAATCCTGTTCATATTTTGTGTGTATATATTTTAAATGTGTGTTATGTAATTGTAAAGCGCAATAGAATATTTTATCATTTTTGCGCTATACAAATGCCATGTATTTTATTTGTATTTAATATGAGGTGCCATAGAAGAAATCAAAATTGTTTTAATATGAATGCTAGACAAACCATCTTTCCTATCAATCTATTGGTCTCCATTTAAAATACATGTACAAAGACAGATATTTAAGGACTCGCTATAAGTGGCCAGAGAGGTGGCAGGCAAGACAGGATCCCTAGTTTAAATGTTTAAATCTATGAGGTTGCTTTTGTGCATTTAAAACTCATGCGCGTGTATACCTTATGTAGCTGTCATGTGGAGAAAGACAATTTTGTGATCTGACCAATAGGTTTCACAAGTTCCAACTGCGCCAGCAACAGATGAAAATTTAACATTAGAAAATACCAAATCAAGCATTGACATATGATCTGTGGTATATTCCTTTATAAGCATTTTGCATGAAAACATATCACTTAATTTCTTTACAATGTTATGTTTTAGCGAACCATCAATATTGAAATTCTCCAATTATCACCAATGGCTTTGATGGGTTCAGATACGGAATAAGTTCCTGGTTCAGACAAGAAATAAGATAACTGTCAGACACAAGAGGTGACTTATACAAAAATATAATCTGTGTTTCAATCAAGACGTGGCTGGCAGTTATCATGGTGAATTCTAATGTATCGGAACTATACTTCCCATCCTGCATTATAATGGTAGCATCTTTGGCATATATTGCTAATCCATGAGGAGGTCTTTGGCAAGAACTGAATCCAATTTGGTCGTTTCGAATCAACCAATAGCCTTCTATTGCATAATCACTATCATTATCAGACTGATGTAATCGTGTTTCCGTTAATCCAAAGATATGGGTTGACAACAGATTTTTGTCATGTCTAACATCATCAAAATGAAGGTTTAAGGATCTACAATTATTAAAAGCAACTTTGAAATGTGAGACTGAATCTATCAACTCTAAAGAAATATCACACAGTTGAAGCATTGATGTTTCATGCAATCGCTGCATTTCTGTTTGAACCTGGCCATCAATGTGTAATGCTTTCTCATTTAAGTTAAGGATCTGAAGATTTTTATTTGACCTTACTCTGCTTAATGCAACATAATGTAAATGTGGAACTTTGCGAGTTTTGCGTTGCGACAAGTCAATGACAACTCTTTCAAGTGCACTACCTTGGGCTCTATGTACAGAACGTCCTGCCGAAGGTTGCAAAGGACACTGAACTCTCTGAAATGTCTTCCTGTTATATGTAAATGATCTGTTTACATCAAATATGGGAGTCCAATTATCGTTGATATTGCTATGATACAGTCCTCTGTTCTGATTTTTACATAGTCTGGCTACTCTGGCTGGCCAGAGTAACCAGGAATAACTGAAATGCGCACGGGTTCTGGTTACTCTGGCTGGCCAGAACAGCCAGAGAAAATACAGACAAACATGTAAACTAGAGCCATTTTGAAAATGTATGACCCTTTTTCATAAAAATCATATTATACATGATTAGGTTGCACTAACTGTTGTATATAATTTTAATGTAAACAAGAAACGCGGCAATGCCACGAAACCAGGTTTTCAACACTTTTCATAAGAATAAACAAGAGTGCCAGAATGTCACAATATACACCCGTCACAGCAAATTTCTTTACTCTAGCACCTGTATTTGCAGATGTAATTTTAATTTTGTGGTTGTTTAGTAATCATTGTAATTCTTTTGTTTTTCTAAGTCCACAAAAAACTCCTTACCAGGTAGAGATACCTTAAAATACACCTAAAATTAGAAAGTAACAACTATGTTGTACCACAGAAAAGTGGTCTTGGTTTTTTCCTACGGTCAATTATAAAAAAGTTACAATATAAGTTATTTATAGTAACAACTAAGGGAAGTTAATCTTTAAAAAAAAAAAAAAAAAAAAAAAAAATTGTAAGTCCACACAGAAATCCTTACCAGATAGAGATTGGTCAAAATACACCTCAAAATTGGATGTAACATGCATGTTGTACTACAGAAAAGTGGTCTCGATTTTTCCCTACGTCTAGTAATGAAAAAGTTACAATATAAGCTATTTATAGTAACAACAAAGGGAAGTAATTCTAAACAAGGGAACTGCGCAAGACACTTCGTCTCATGATGGTGTATAATTGTGCCAAGTTACATCAAAATCCCTCTATGCATGAAGAAGATATGCTCCGGACAAAGTTTTCATTCTTGTATCCTTTGACCTCTAAGTGTGACCTTGACCTTAGACCTAGGGACCTGGTTCTTGCGCATGACACTCCGTCTCATGATGGTGAACAATTGTGCCAACTTTCATCAAAATCCCTCCATGCATGTAGAAGATATGCTAACCCTAACCCTAACCTAACCCCTTACCCTATTTTTAGTAACAATGACCTTGACCTTGATCCCAGAAACCCCAAAATCAATCCCAGCCTTTGTCTTGATATAAGCAACATACATACCAAGTTTCATCATGATAGCTCATTCCTAAGTTAAGTTATTGACCGGAAACCCTTTTTCTATTTTAAGTAACAGTGACCTTGACCTTGATCCCAGAAACCCCAAAATCAATCCCAGCCTTTGTCTTGACATAAGCTACATACATACCAAGTTTTATTCAAATATCTTTACCGAAACAAAAGTTATTGACCGGAAACACCAGTTTGACGCCGCCATCCGCCCGCCCGCCCGACCAACGACATACCCCATTCTAATAACTCAGGTTTTCGTTGAAAACCTGGTTAATAAAAAGTTAGACCTGTTGCGTGTTGTGTGTGTGGTATATGAAGGCTTAAATTCACAAAGATTAAAGCGCACAGGTCTATATAATTCTGGTAGATTGAAAATCTTTAAAACAAGCCTAAAAATATCAAATAAAATAACATAACAACAAAAAAGAAACAGTAAGACGGCATGATTTTCGAACAAAGTTAAGAGTAACACGAATCAGAAATGTCATTTTCAAAAAAGAAAAAAAAAGAAATAAACGGGTATACATGCAAAGGCTGTTTGTTTATATACATTGTAAATAATGCTTAGGTATGTTTTCTTTTTATACAAGTTGTAATTTTACAAAGTAGCCTGCCTCCCACGAAGGGTAGATACGACGAAGCGACACCGATTCATCCTGGATCTTCAGTACTTATACGGCTGTATGCCATACCACACTGGACTGTGATTTAGTGCAGTGCGACCTGGCTGTCATGGTCTTTTGTTTTGCATTGACCCATTCTGGATCTTATTCATGGCATATTTTATCCCCAGTGTATTGTCTCATATTCCTTCTGTTGAAAAAAAAAAATGTCACCAAATTGAAAGTAAAAAACACATGTACCTGAAAATAAATATGCTATTAAGATAGAAATGACATATTTAAGTTTCATAATTAAACTTAGCTAAGCCTGAAAATATTTTGCGAACTTGGTACCTGGTTACTCTGGCTACTCCGGCTAGTCTGGCTCACCAGAGTAGCCAGAACATGTTAAAATCCTAGAAGCTCTGGCTACTCTGGCTGAACTCTGGCTACTCTGTTAGAAACAGCCAGAGTAACCAGAGCAAATGATATCCTGGTGACTCGGGCTACTGTGGCTACTTTGGCTGACCAGAGTAGCCAGAACATGTTAAAAATCTAGAAACTCTGCCTACCCTGGTTGAATTCTGGCTACTCTGGCCAGCCAGAGTAACTAACCAGAGTTCTGACTACTCTTGCTGAACTCTGGCTACTCTGGCTGAACTCTGACTACTCTGGCCAGCCAGAGTAACCAGAGCTATGACTTCTCTGGCTGAACTCTGGCTACTCTGGCCAGCCAGAGTAACCAGAGTTATGACTTCTCTGGCTGAACTCTGGCTACTCTGGCTAGCCAGAGTAACCAAAGTTCTGACTTCTCTGGCTACTCTGGCTAAACTCTGGCTGAACTCTGGCTGCTCTGGCTAATTTCACGCACATCTGTTACTCTAATAAGATCTTTCCTTAAAATTGCTGCCTTTTAACAAAACTGCTTTCGATAGGTGCTACGTAGTTCTTTCCCCTTTATTATGCTGTTCAATCACTTGCCGTACTTATTTGAAGTAAATTAAAGCATTGATTGCATTCATTTTTCGTTAAATCATTTATTATTCTTCTGTATATGATGCACTTTCGTTGTTGAAAGCTTTATTTTAATAGGTATCAATAAACGCTTATTGTTTGCATATATACGTACATGTATAATCAGACAATGCCAGGACGGCGTTCATTAGAATTGAATGAAAGTATTTTTATCCAATCAGTGGACGTTTTATATAGTTATGTTCATTAGCACTTCGCATTTCCTAGAAGAACTACCATTGGATAAGTAAATTGGCGCATGCGCAGATCAAGAAGCAAGTCAAAGGACTTGGCTTCACTTTAGAAGACTCTCAGTTCGCAGTTGGAGTTCGAAGGAGAGACATCGATAATAATTAATTATTTGTTGCACTAGTCAAGCTCATGAAGCTGGGACTTTGGGACGACAGTGCCAAGTAGACAATTTTAAAGCAAAAGAAAGGCATTTTTAGCTAGATATATTGAAAGGCATTGGAGGCCCGGGTCATAGTACTCTAGTGGCATTTTAATAGTCTTTTGTGGCTTAGTATACTAGTTGCACCAAGACTTTAGGCTGATATTCCTACAAAGAACAGATAAGGGCATTCTGTGTCTTTATTGGTCATAGAAGCCTGGGTCGTGGCATTCTGGTGATTATTTTAGTTAGACATTTTGCTGTAAGCTAAGTGTTTACTATTTACTCTAGTAATTTTTTTATACATTATAGTCCTTGGCATTTCAAGTATCTTTGATCATTCTTCTGTTTCCTTTATAGACCTATATAAGCTAATCTTTTTCGAATCATTTCTTTTAAATCACTAAGCAGATAGCTTGAGGAAAAATTATATAATAGTTTTTGAGAATTTATAGGCATCCCGCGACAAAAATCAATTCGACAAGCAGTCATTAGGAAAATTATATATACGGCATTTTAGGTACTTTCATTTTAATGTTATTGCATTACTTTTTCTTGTCTTTTAATTACATTAATTAGTGTATTTTTATCTAGACCGCTCGGAAAAATACAGCACCCACCGATATTTGTTACAAAAGTGGTGGCAGCGGTGGGATATTTTGTGAATAATTCTGTAAGGCATTTCAATAAAACAGTCCTCACAAAGGCACAATTACCAGTTCCAGCTCGCACCCTCCGAATTAATCATTGATATACAAACAAAACAAACTGAGTTGTCATTCGGGTGTTTTAGACATGGAAGAGTTAATGCAAAGGTTAAAGTATTTAGAGATGGACAACGAAAGCCTTAGAATGCAATTAGAACTACAGGCTTTAGATAAGGAACTGTTAGCACGTGGCCCTCAAAAGGCACCTAATTCGCCTTTGAACAACACTGCAGAATTTTTCCATTAATTAGACAAGGTCTTGCCTGATGGCCCAATACATAGTACCCCAGACGAAACAAGACATGATATACATGACTGAACTATGTATCCAGAAAGGACATTGCCAAAAATGATATGCGTAAACCAAATATTAGGCCATCCATCACACAAAGTACCCAGACACTGAGTGTGTGGAAGCACCGGCACTGCCAGTTGACGAAATCCCGAAACCTGATCAACTTGATAGCAAAGGGCTAAGTTTTACCAACCCCAGTCTGCATATGGACTAGCATTCTATGATACATGACAAAAAGCAGACAACACTTCCTTCCACAGAATGCCTTTCAATCAGTAATACAGGAAAGCAGCATTAAAACCAAGGAAGTAAAGTTAAACGATTTTAAAGGTTTATGATGTTTCTTTTTACTTAATGTTACAAGCGTTAAATACTTATAAAAAGTAAAATCCTTTGATATTTTATCTCGTCTTCTACATTTGTTTAGTCGAACGTAATGTTATAATGGCATGCGGGACGCATGTACCCGGAGGCGTGGGTAGTGTGACAAAATGTCCCTGATACTCCAATAAGATCTTTCCTTAAAATTGCTGCCTTTTAACAAAACTGTTTTCGATAGGTGCTACGTAGTTCTTTCCCCTTTATTATGCTGCTCAATCACTTACCGTACTTATTTGAAGTAAATTAAAGCATTGATTGCATTCATTTTTCGTTAAATCATTTATAATTCTTCTGTATATGATGCACTTCCGTTGTTGAAAGCTTTATTTTAATAGGTATCAATAAACGCTTATTGTTTGCATATATACGTACATGTATAATCAGACAATGTCAGGACGGCATCTTATAATTTCATCATTACAAACATGCATGAAATAGTTTTCTGCAAAAATGTGAGGTGCATTTTTGTGATACTCAGTATCATTTGTTGTAACTTCACATTGCTTCAACCTAATCTTGTCTTCAGTAGTTAATGCATTGACCCTTAATCTATTTAGCAATTCTGCAAATTCAAGATCATCTTTCTGTCTCATAATTTCTGTTAATTCAAGTATAGAAAATAAGTCTTTCCATAGATTTCTTGATAGTGCAGAAGCATCATGTTTCATGTCATTAAATATCCAATCACAACTCACAGGTTTCAACTGATAAAGATCACCAACAGCAATAATGCTAACACCACCAAAAAGTATTCTAGTTCCTTTCAATGATTGAAGTCTTTGATCAATAAAATTCAACACAGAATTACTAACCATTGAAATTTCATCAATAATCACAGCTGACAAATCACGGTACTTTGATCTAAAGGTGAACGCACCCTTGTATGATCAGCATCTTCTCCTTTTGTCATATTTAATATTCTAAACAAAGTCTGATACAATGCTCGAATAACTAGACTTTTTCCAACACCAGCTCCACCGGAAAGGAATACATATAAAGGGGCACCCTTTGTTTTAATCCAGTGAACCACATGGTTGTAAAATTGTTTCTGTTTACTATTTAAACACTGCAAGAGCTTTCTATACTCAGTATCTGACATGATATTTTCATTTACATCAACTTGAGGTGCAGAAACATAACATCCAATTTCAGTTCCTATATCATATTCTCTGTGCTCAATTGTATCAGGATTAAAATATATAAACTGTTCTGACTCAACTGGTTCTTCTTCAGCATCATTACCTTCAACTTGTTGCGTACTTAGTGCAATATCATCAAATGCATCATATTCAGCTTCTGCAAAATCTCGTGCTAGCTCCAATTCTTCTGCATGATGTTCATAAGCAGAACATTTATGATTCATAGTATGCTTCATAGATTCATAGTGTTCTTTATATGTACTAAAAGTTCCAAGTAATTCAGTCTCTTCATTTCTCCATGGGTGGAACAGTAAAATTTTCTCTCTATAATGGTTCTCTTCGTCTGTTTTTCGATTGAATCTCACATACCTTGTTATTTTTTTATGACATCGTTTTATTTTTATGCTATTCTTTAAAGTTAAATTAGTTTCACTGTCACCAACTGACATTTCTGCATTTTTCTCATTAACTTGCTCCTCCTCCTCATCTCTATAGTCATTCTGTTCATCCGGATAAATTACTTCTAACTCATAATCACACATAATCAGCTAAACAATACTTTTCCAATTGTTTTGGCCGCTTTGTGTATCTTTTTTATTTTACTGTCTGACATTACATCTGTTGAGTTTGCAGGCTATTCATCAAGCACTGACTTAGGTTTCAATAACTGTACTCTCTTGTTTGGAGTTGATGTATTTACAAAGACAACACTCCTTGAGCTTTTAGACAATGGCATTTGCAGCACCAAATAAACTGCCTCTTGTGTTCTCACTTCAACACTGTTTGAAAATACATTTCCAATATATCTTATTTGTCTTTTAATATCCATATTGCCATTTCTAGCTTCTTTTGCAGCTGCATGCAACAAATTACTCATTCCTCTTTGGGATTTACTGATATATGAAACTATATATATAGCACAAACATATGGGTCTAACACAAATTGTATGTCAATGTTTGCCTTCCATGCTTTTAACACATTGTACAAATTTACACGGATCTCACTTGGATTTCTTTTCAAAAACACCTTTGAAGAGTTTAATGAACTTCTAATACATTTAACAAATTCCCCCTCAGTCATTTGCACAACAGTTTTCAAAAAGTCTTCATAAGACATATCGCATCCATCTTTCTCATTGTTCATTTTTTCTGTAAATTTTGGTACGTTTTATAATACTTGTCCTTTTCTGTTTTCAGTGGTTGTAAGACCATAGTTTTAGGAAGAGGTGGTAACGGATAACCGAAGCGACATATTTTATCTTCTCGTTTTCTACACGTTCTTTGTGAATTTGAAGTTCTATCAAACGACCAAGATTCGAATTGTTTATAGAACATTTTAAAAACTGATCCACATAAGCAGCCAATTTCTCATCCGATTCCACATTGAATTTTGGTGCATTTTCTACCCATAAAATCATGTGAATGTGTGGAGATCCACGTTGCTGAAATTCAACTCTAAAAAATGATCAGTAACTTTTCCAATAGGTTCGTGTTCACTTTTCAGAACTGTGTTTATGAGCTCTTTAACTCTATGCTCGAAGTATCTGGAACAAGAGACTGGATCCGATTGAATGAGTTTTGTCTTTTGTTCCCATGTCAAATTTTCAATTTCATCATCAATGTAGTTCACTTTTTCATTTAAGCTTGCTAACATTTTCAAAAGATCAGCCCATCTTGTATCAGCCGAGGACAATGACATAAACCAAGTTGGCAAACCCAACTGCCTAATCATAGCATAAACATCTTTCTTTCTAGATTCTAAATATGATGAAGAATTTCTAAGCTGTTTAAACAAATAGTAACCTTCATCATTTTTGACAATGTTGTCAATGTACTCAGAGTTCCTTGCTTGTGCAGCAGTAATATTTCCTGTTCCAGTTTGACACCTTCTAACAGCAACATTTGCTTAATCATTCAGTTGCTTCATTTGCATTTTCCTTACTTTGAAAAATATATTAGGTACGCTATTAGCAGCCCGTCTATCCTGACTTCTCAATTCCCAATTTGCAATATCACTATAATGTACAGGCACTTTTCTATCATCATTATCAATTCGCTTCTGTCCACAAAATATACATGGGAAACAAAGATCTTGAAAAATACTGAGGGGCCGTTGACCTTCTCCAGGAGCAAAAGTAAAGGTAGAATTTCTGTTTTCATTATCTGCATCATCCAATGATGTGTCAATATTTCCAACATTTTCCTGTGCAACTTCTTCTGTATCCGAATCATAAAGTTCTTCCACAGCAGATATGTTTTCATTTGAAATATCAACATTTTCTATGTCCTGATAGCATGAACAATTCTCACACATTTCCCTAACAACACCATCAAAATCAACAATACTGGACTTTGAACAAGCTTTCACTTGCGACTCAAAAATTCATGCAATATTTCATTACTGTCTTCCGTGACACTCTTTATCCACTGCTCATCAATCTGAACATTTGCATTTTTGTACAAACCACTGCCTTTCATCAACCAGTGCAAAGCACGAAGTACACGAAGGGGTCGTACATTTTCAGAGAATACACATGATTTAAATGACATTTGTTTTCTTCCATTTCACAGCTACAGTAATGTTTTCATCAAAAGGTCTTGGTAATGCATTTAAAACTGGTTAAATATCAACAGGAACATTTACAGCATTTACTTTTACAGACAACTGGCGACCTCGGGGTAGTTCTCGCATCTGCATGAAATGTATACGTAAAGCAATTAAACGCTCTTCAGTTCCAGTTCCATTTCTTCCGGTTTTGCTGGCCATTTCATTCCATTTAAAACAGATAATGTTGGGACTTTACCCTTGATAATGCTGTTTCTACAAGTAGTGCATACCCACTCTGTGTTATCAACTGATGATACACCTGTAAAGTATTTTTCATTTTTTCAAAGACTCAACTTCTGATACACTCTCTTTGAACCATGTTTGATGACAACAACTGCATATATATAGTGGTCCAACTGATATATTTTGATGAAAACGTGCAATGCAGGTGTCCATATCACTACCATATTTTCTGCGTTTTGAACGTAAACTTTCAGCCTGGGCGAAGGTTGGATCTTTACGCTTGGAAGCTTTTCGTTGACAACCCATGGATGGTTTCAGCTTTTTTCTTTCATCTAATCTCCATTGCTGTTTTGCAATTCTTTCTTGTTCTAATCTGTATGCATTTGACCTTGCCTTCCTCTTTGATCGCTTTTGTATTTCAATTTCTTTCTGTTTAAATTCTGAGCAATTTCGAAATTCTTGTTTCTTTTCTGATTCCCATCTTCTGTATTCTTCTATCAATCTGGCTTTTTGCTTTGAAGCTTTTTGAAATTGTATTTCTTTTTGTTTAAAATCAGCTGACTATCTAGCTTTTCTCTTTGACGCCAATGAGTATTCTTGTTCATTTTTCTTAAAATCAGTTGACTCTCTAGCTTTTCTCTTTGACACCAATGAGTATTCTTGTTCATTTTTTAAAAAACCTGTAAATTCTCTAGCTTTTCTCTTGGATTGTGTTTCTCAATGCTTAAAATCGACTGACTCTCTAGCTTTTCTCTTTGACGCCAATGAGTACTCTTGTTCATTTTTCTTAAAATCAGTTGACTCTCTAGCCTTTCTCTCTGACGCCAATGAGTATTCTTGTTCTTTTTTCTTAAAATCAGTTGACTCTCTAGCCTTTCTCTCTGACGCCAATGAGTATTCTTGTTCTTTTTTCTTAAAATCAGTTGACTCTCTTGCCTTTCTCTTTGACGCCAATGAGTATTCTTGTTCTTTTTTCTTAAAATCAGTTGACTCTCTAGCCTTTCTCTTTGGCGCCAATGAGTATTCTTGTTCATTTTTCTTAAAATAAGCTGATTCTCTAGATTTTCTCTTTGATGCCAATAAATATTCTTGTTCACTTTTCTTAAAATCTGTAGACTGTCTTTTTTCTGCTTGTAAAGTCTAAAGTATTCATTACTATCAGTTAGCTTTTGATTTCCTATTTGCTTTTGTTCCTGTTGATCATAAAACTTTTGATTTCTAATTTTGTTCCTGCTTCTGCTTTTGATCTCTGAAGTATTTGCCAATCAGAATTGGTTGGTATTCACTGGTTGAATTCTCTGTAGAATTTCTTTCACAAGCATTATTTTGATGCCTTTTAGACTTGTTATTCTTCTTGTACGTAACAGTCTTCCATTCAACTGACTCAACAGGGTCTTTAGTTTGTTCACACGGACCATTTCCAAAACATACAGGCAATATGTCAAACTGCTCTTCTATGTCAACCAACATGCTATTATAAACTGCATACATGTAAGTTACCCCTTACAGAAGCAAGCCTCTGTGGCGTACATGCTGCGTATTTGCTGTGTATATGCCGCGAACACAGTAGTACGCCAGAGGAGTACATTTTACATACACCGCATGCCGTGTACATGCCGCGTACTATTTCGACGAGTACACAGCATGTACGCAGGAGGTCACTAGTACACTTCAAGTACGCAGCACAGACTCTGAAAATTTAAGGAGTACACTGCATGTACGCAGGAGGGACTTGTACAAGAAAATAGTACACTGCATGTACACCGCAGATACTTTGAAATTTGTGCAGTACACTTCATATACGCGGGAAAGACTTGTACAATTTCTTTTGGCATTTATACTTAGTTTTTTTTTTTATAAGTTAAAGTCTGAAGTAAACTTCATATACGCGGGAGGGACTTGTTCATTTTCTTTTGGTGTTTATACTTTGAATTTTTTTAGGTAAAAGTCTGAAGTACACTTCATGCAGGAAGGATTTGTACATTTTTTTTTTTTTTTTTTTTGGAAGCAAGAACTTGATTTGCGAGTATTTTTTATCTTAATAGCATAGAATACTTCAGATTACCGGTATTCTGAACAATGAAAATTTGCCAAACTATTTGCAATGTTCATTTGTGAAGCTTACATCTTAGTGATTTCTGAGCTGCACCTTGCATGCAGTGTAAAAATATATTCTTTTTCATTTTTTGGTGCGCTACTTTTTACGGACGTAAAAGTGTATAAAATTAAATGCTTATATAATTCCAGTCCTAGATTGTTCTCAGATGGATTTTAATCAAAATAAATACATACTACACACACATCGTCTATAATAAACCATAACACTTATATTTAGTTGCATTAAAGTTGTTTCCCCTTGATGCAGTTACGCCATTTTCTTCAAATGTTTTACAAAAATTGATTTATTTCATTGAAAAGTGGATGAAGAAAAGCATACTAATTTATTTGATAACATCAGTCTACATTATTTTGGTAAGGGTAAATACTTATTCACAGTATATAAACGAACTGAACCCCAACCGGATCTTGCGAGCAGATTTTAGGATCCGATTGATGAAAGTAGGAGTGACTATCTAAATAATTATGAACAACTTGTTGCAATAATGCTGAGGCGGTATGTAAACGATTGTATCATATCAAGAAATACTTTATCTTTCTGGATAAATACATTCTTTACCAGCTTTCATTCTATCATTGCCGATAAAACGCTGTACTCTTCTCAACGTGTTTCGTTTATTTAAACACTCGCCGATTACACAAGGAATTTTATGCATAAAATCCTTTCTCTATACCAATACTCGTGTTTGAGGTGTTGTATAAATGTATTTCCTACACTAAACCGACGACATATACCTACCACGACATGTTAGTTATGTAGAAAATTATGAAAAGTAAACAAGGCGACTGTTTGTATACTGAACCCGTCTTGCAAATATCAATCTAATGATCTGTACCTCACTTGTGAGTTCACTGAACGATATCTTGCGAGTCACGTAGGGGGATTTCCATTGCCTTTATATCCACTTTTTGTCTTTTATTGCACCGAATTTTAAGTTACTGTGTCCACAAACAGTTATATGGTGCATCTAAAGTTGTTTTCTGGTACTATATGTACTATAAGTAATGTTAAGCATTTAGCTGCACATAGAATGACTGGTTATTGATTAAATGCATCCCTACCTGGAAACGAAAATATTTACATGAAGCAGTTAATTGATTATGGAAAGAGAAATTATATCTTGATATGATATATAACTACTAGTTATATGTCTCCTCTGCATTTGCAACCATTGTTCTTTTGTATTTTAGCTCGACGATTCAACGAATAGTCTGAGCTATTCTACATGTGTTCATGCATCGTCATTGGTGTTGACGTCGGCGTAATGCTTTGCTGAATGCTTTGCGTGAAACTTTATATCTTCAAGAAAACTGAAGGTATTTGGTTGAAACTTCGCACATGTCTTCGGGGTCAACAGTATCTTGCCATCAAAGCCCATAACTCTTGCCAGCATTTGAATGACTGATCCCCTTTCTACATAGAAGTGCTGGTTCAAGTTTTGCGTGCCACTTCATGTCTTCAGTACTGCTGAATGTAATCCAATGAAACGGTCGAAGGGCAGTGTCATACCATCAAGACACATAACTGTGTCAGGCATATTTACTGAATTATCCACTTTTTGCAGTTATAAACTATTTATCCGAGGTTTGCTTGCAGGTTCAAATATTAAACACTACTGCAGGCATTTGCTTAAAAATTCCCATATGTCTTCAAGGTCAGTGGAAATTTTCATACCGTCACGGTCCATAACTCTGTCAAGCAATTTTACCGAAATATATCCTCTCGTTTGACAAAAAAATATTGGTTCAAGGTTTGATGCAAGTGTCCAGTACTACTACAGGCTGAATTCCAAATAAATGTAGATCTTTCGAAAGCAAAGACATCAAACAATATACAGAAAATAGCAGACTCAGTTTTATTGAGTTTATTCATGGGCAGTAATGAAATATGCAACACTGCCCACGCAACTTTACACTTATCTACGAGGTCAATGGACCTTTTTAGCCCCATAGAATTATCCGCTAGTGTTTTTGGTTTTGGAGCTTTTTTTTAATGGATGAAACGTATTCTAGCCTTGAAACTCTCACTGTTTTTGTGTCATCATTTGGAATTAATGTCCTTTTTGAGTGTTTTAAATCTTTTGGAATAATTTTGAAGTCTTTTGAGTATGAAATAATTTCCTTTCTTTTTGAGATGAATTTTGAAATTTTTATCTTTAGATTGTTTTCTTCATTGGTTTCCAGATTGTGAAAAACTATATCGCTAAAGTTTGTTGTCAGTAACTTGCAGTTTATGCAGCTGAATTCTTCCATTTTGCCTAAAAATAAAACAAAAAATGCTTTAAATAATAAATTTCTTCTCCCAAGAAGCGAACAGAATCTTTGAAAATACTCCCAAGACATGATACAGATAGATCGCGTAAACTCACAAGCGAGGTTCAGAATTACCGGCAAGAAACGTACAGTAGGCTTATTTTACACCCTGGCTTTAAATCTTGTTTTCATGTTCAAAATCGTTCATTCATATTACAAATAACCACAATACCTTTTGTTATTAATTAATTGCAGCGGTACAAACTCAAAACTCCGTGTTCAATCAATCTAAACTTGATAAAACTCAATTTTCTTTCGTGTGAAGTGCTGATCTCGTTCTAGCCTGCGGCGAGTTTCATGAATTTTATTGTCTTAAAGGAGTTCATCACAATATTTTGTGCGCAGCTCAATCGCGCAGCAAGCGATATCCACTGTAAAGTTCAGAATTCGCCGCCGAAAGTGCATAATTGTCGGATATGCAGCGCACTCGCACAAAATATATCGTATGTACTGACAAGTTAGGTCGTGCATCCATATTTTACCTTTAAAAGTGATGGTGTTTTATTGGAGGAGTAGTTGTAAGAAGTGCTCGAATCGAATACATTGTGGACAGCCAATTTGAAAGTAAACTATTTCGTCCAGTAATAATGCAGCCGACTCCAAGTCAAATAAAATTCCAGAAAATCTTAACGTAGATATATCTCCTTCAAGTTCAAATGTGACTTCCTAAAAATGTTGTTATACTTTTTGTGCCCCATCCCGCATTTCACGTAGTAAGACCAGAGTTATGGCCCTTGATAGTCAAATTGTACATAAAGGGTCTAACATTTGTGTCGCATGTACCTCAAAATTATATGCGCCAAGAGTCATGAAACCAAACAAGAATTAAATTCAGCATGCGAAGTTGTGCACCAGTGCTTTTATTTGAGGTTTCACTCAATAAAAACAGATTTATGTCCCTTGACGTGGTCAAATATATACGTAAATGGGATGTGAAAGCTTGTGTAGCACGTATCTCAAAAAGTATTTGACCTAGAGGCATGCAACCTTATAAAGGAGCATTATTCCGCATGTGAGTAAGAATATTGGTTAAGGAACTGATAATAACATTGCGCAATTTGTTTTGTAAGAAAAAAAATATTCATAATTTTTAGGTGGGTGGGGTAATGAAAAAATACTTTTGTGGGTGGAGTGAATATTTTTGAATTTTTCTTGAAAACAAGCACGGGTTGATATTATTTTTTTGGTTTAGATTTTTTTGTCTTAGTTCTAGCTTACATAATATAAAATTTGGAAAAATTCTGTCCGCTAGATTTTTCATATAATTAAGAAATACTTCGTGTTTTTCTCAGTTTCAGATACTTTCGACACCTGTCAAGAATAATTTTTCTGAGTTAATATATCTATATGTTGACATTTTATGCATAGTTATAGAGGTGTTATTAATTCGGATGCATACACAGTAACATCAGAGTGAAACTTCGAATAAATAATTGTTTGCAGTAGTTTTATTATGACATGTCTGTACTGTTTCTTCGGGTACCTATTATTTTCATTTTTTATTTTAACTTGTCATACATCAATCTATAAATATGCAACGTTACAAAAAATTCTGTCCGCTAGAAATAATTGTGAAAAACACCTTTAATGCTAAAAATGATAATGTTGCGTATCATAGGTCAACAATAAAGTTTGTTGGCTACAATATACATACAGATTGACTTACGTATCATTCAACAGTATCCTCATGAACACGAATTTTTAACTCAACTGTCTAGACGCAAAATGGCTGACACTGAAATCCGCTCGCAAGATCCGGTTGGGGTTCAGTTCGTTTATATACTGTGTTATTGATGCATGTCACTTATCTTTTTTCTGTTTTTTTCTGTCCAAATGATCAGCATTTGCATACGCATTGATTCTCCACTAAACATGCAAATTAGTGAAAATCCAGTCCCAGTGTGCATTTGCTAATACAACTGTAACAATGTATGTTTAAACTTTTATACATGTCAAACTATTGTACAATTAGTAGAATCATATCAAATTATAATGTGTTTGACACATTTGAGCGAACTACAACTTCATAATGAGCTTCATATGGACGATTTTGCCTTGTCCCCCGCTCGGATGCATACATTTGTGCTGAAATAATGTCACTTTACTCTTGTGTATGACAAGCAATAAGCTCAATTTTCCTACCTATTTGTTTCAAAAATTGAGTGGAAAGACATTTTACCTGTATAAAAAGGCTTTTGCATAAAGTGTGGCTGCTAAACTTTTGTCCCTTGAAAATCGGATAGATACGTTACCAAACTTTGGAGAAGCCAGAGAACCACATGCATGCACCTGATATGCTTTAATATTATGTTTTAAAAACCATAAGTTGTTATGTTTCTCCATGTAATAATCAAACTTTTTACCATGCAGTTGCAAAAGCAATGATATTGTCTAACTGGCAACATTATGTGAATAATCATTTAAATCGGAATAGATACGTTACTACTCTTTCCAACCAAGTATCATTTACCATTACAAGTCCATTAGAAATATTGATACACATTAAACATTCACACATTTTCTACGTGACTGAAGGTCTTTTTTGTAAATGTGACAACAAAAATGGATCTATAAATTAATTTTTCTTTTTTGCACAATAGATACGTTACCAATAGATACGTTACCGATTTTTATTGATCGAGCCTTTGGTTGACTTTTTCACGTGTTTTAATAATGTTGTGTGATTATTTTTCTGTCACAGTACGAGAGGGAATCTACATATTGTTTTGAAATCCATTTTTATGATTATTTTACTTAAAACTTGGATATTGAACTGATACGAACCTGGATAACATGGTAAGTATAATTTTTCTAAAGCTTTGTATACAATAATGATAAAAAAAAATATTGTATTTACCTGGTAATATTATGATATAAATATATGTATATATTCGAACTTGGTTACCATGATTTACAGTCAAATAAAAAAAACTGTGCCAATGTCACTATTGGTAACGTATCTATCATTTATTGTAAAGTATCTGTTTCATATTAAGTAGTGTGTTTTACTACAGGATACGACTAGATATTCTTTTATATTTTTGTATAGATTATAAAACTTTAACAGTAGATAAATTTCTAATATCAGTTATATCTTTGATTCAGAAACAGGGCCGTGTTAGGGGCAATAATTAGAAAATACATAACCATTCTATGCGTCGTAATGTTATAATTTGCAAATAAAAAAATAAACCAAATCTAATTTCAAAAATTTTCATAAAAATGGCGAACTCGGAGTCGAAATGCATTGGCCTTGCCATGAGAAAAAGAAACAATTAAACGTCACAAATCTACATCAACTAATGGTTTATAGGAGAAGTCGTGAAATTTGCCTCATTTCTTTAGCTGATATGGTCATCAAGCATGATGTGAAGTATAAGTAGCAAAAACTTGCTGACGACTTGTGGGTTACATTAACTAACGTCATTTGTAATATAGCATCTCTACATTTATTGGCAGATCACAAAGGACCATGCACTTGAATTAATTGGAGCTAAGTTAAAATCTATGCAAAAATAGACAATAGATACGTTACTACCACTTGAAACATTAAAATTGAAAGTATGTGTCCGTTTTTTAATTTAAAACTATTTTTAAACACTTACATTGAATATTCTTATAGTGTTAGCAAGTAAATCTGTTTTCATTGGTCATGGTTTTAATATTTCACATCTTTCTAAAAGAATATTATTATTTGAATAGATACGTTACCATTTTAATGACCTTTGATTACAAATAGTGATTTGAAGATATGTTAACAATTTTGTTCAGGCTAAATGTCAGCATCAAGACATTAAATGTTGGTTGTATATGTATTATTGTATCTTACAGCTTTCATTTGTATATATTAAAACAGCAAAGAAGGCACTGATTAATTTGAAAACTAAATCTTAAACATTGTTTGGTATACAAAGATAAACTGAAAATATTTCTTCGAAAATGTACACAAGTTCGTCGATTTAGCAATTCCTTAAGCAGAATAGTTGTGTGAATGTAAATCACAAGCTAAATAAGACATGCATATGCTCATGTTATAAAACAGGTGCTTTTAGTTAAACAATAGATTAGTAACGTATCTATTTAAAATGAAATAAGTATTTAGGATGACCTGATTTCAACCTAAATTTCGACTTTGTCTACGAAAGCTAAGAAAATCTAGTATTCATTCACTGTTATTCAAACATTAAACCTCAAAATAATGTACTTAAAAGTTATTTTGGCCAAAGTTCGTTTTGGAGTTTTCTGACATTTTAATTTACATGTTTAGTGGAGAATCAATGTACAAAAGTTGGTGGGGTAAGGAATTTACATTATCACAGCAGTTTCGCCACAAGAGTACACAGCATGTATGCAGCAGGAGTACACAGCATGTACGCCGCAGGACTCGGGCCAGGAGTACACAGCATGTACGCCGCAGGGGTAGTACACCGCAGGCTCATCTGCATGTGAAAAGTGTATGTGCCGCGTACATGCTGCGTACTATTTCCCACATACTAAATTCCTCCAGCGTACATCCTGTGTACTATGTAGTCCACAGCATGTACGCAGCAAGTAGTACGCGGCAGAGCTCATTTGCATGTCAAAAGTGTATGTGCGGTGTATATCCTGTGTACTATTTAAAGCCCTTGATTTCAGTACACATCATGTACGCATCATATATGCTGTATGTACACAGCAAGAGTACGCAGCAGGCCTTTTTCTTCTGTAAGGGTTAAGTCCGGCAAAGATCAGTAGAAAACTTGTTGTCAATGACATTTTAAAATAGAAAAATGGAAACTCAACAGGTTGCTCAACAACACAAAATCGAAATTGTACAGTTTGATTCAGAGCCTGTTCATGGACAGTAGTGGAAATGCAACCTTAAAATTGCCATGATGCAAGAAGATAAATCTGACAATTAATAGTCACTGTGAATCGTCAGAAGTTCCGGTATCATCTTCATTCTAATTAAAATGTGAAAATAAAATAGAGTAGAGAAAAGTGGAAACTTCACAGGTCGCTCAACACGACAAAAACGAAAATGTTGCAGGCTCGGTTTGATTGAGCCTGCTCATGGGCGGTAGTGGAAATGCATGCTACCGTCCACGCGCTGTAGCCCCGGGTTGAGCAGAACTCAACATTTACACATGCTAAAAGTACAAAAAAACAATTTAGAGACATCCGCAGATGTATTCAAATGGCAGTGAACATGGAACCTTCAGTGATACACATGTTGAGGCGTGTAATTCCATGAAGAGCGGCGTTTGGTCCCCAGATAAAGTAAAGTGTTTGCCCGAAATGAGAAAACAATGGGCAGAACTAAACAAACTGAAATTTAGGAAGGGGATAACTAATGACCCTTTTAGTAATTTTAAATTAGTTCAATTTGTCGATCATCTATTAATTACGTTAGCAGTTATTCAGCCATTTCTACGAATAATTCACAACATGGCATTTCAATACTCTGCATTAATTGCTTTACTTTTCCGATTCTGATCTTCACTTAAACCAAGGAATATATTGCATCTGGAATGGAGTGTTATTGAATAATTTGAATCACGCCTCATAAGAGTTGTAATTCATATTATAGTGATCACCCAATCTGCCCGTTATTATATCTTTTGTTCATTTCAGCTTTCTTTCCTGGAAAATCGAGGCAAAGAAACTGGGAAATTTACACAAAATGCGGATAATACTCCGCAATCGCATTCTGCAGATTCTCCGCATTCTGGTTAACTGCTGCGGATTTCCTCGGCTCAATACTCTGCATTGATCGCGGAACTTTTTCAGATACCTGATTTTCTCCCAATTTCCGCATTCTAGTTTTGTTGCGGATCTCCACTGCTCAATACTCCCCTTTTTTTACGCATGACTTGCGGAAATAGTCCTGCAGAGGAATTGCGGAATTCCGCATTATTTGCAGAAATCTGAGCTAAGGGTACCCCATGGAACATCAGGGTCATCTACCGACCACAGATAATCATCCTATTCAAGGGCCATAATCCAAGAGTGCCTGGGGCGATTTTGGTGGTTATCAAACTTGGCTGAGATATTATGCTCACAAATATTGTCAGCAAGTTTGGTGAAGATCGGATGAAAACTGTACGACTTAGAGAGCGGACAAGGCTAAATTCGCAGTTTTTCAAGTAATTCAAGGGCCATAATCTAAGAGTGCCTGTGGCGG
Source organism: Mercenaria mercenaria (assembly GCF_021730395.1). Taxonomy (NCBI): domain Eukaryota; kingdom Metazoa; phylum Mollusca; class Bivalvia; order Venerida; family Veneridae; genus Mercenaria; species Mercenaria mercenaria. The sequence goes on from NC_069374.1 coordinate 40,382,735, forward strand.
TTTGGGTGGTTATCGAACTTGGCTGAGATATTATGCCCACAAACATTGTCAGCAAATTTGGTGAAGATCGGATGAAAAGCCTTTAACGAGAGAGCGGACATGCTTTGGACTCCAACCGCCCGCCACCACAGGTGTTCACATGATACACCCCGCTCTTTCAGAGATGGGCGTATAAAAAGAGAAATGCATTATAATGACTTCTTCTCATTAACTGCTTGAAGGAACTTCATTAATCTCAAACTATTGCATAATTATAAGTTGCTTTCCCAATAACTAATGCTGATTCATACACTCGAGGTATTATTTCGAGAGTTATCAATCTTCCTTTCTATGCAGCTTCATATTCCATGACGATATCAACAACTGAGTGGCTGCTGCAAAATTAACCAAGAACATCAAATTTCAAAGTTAAAAAGGGTCATTCTAACACGATCAGATTCATTTTCCTATTAAACAAAGAAGGCTGGAAACAGTGAATTATTAAACAACAATTCACTGTTCTGACGTCACAATTATTACGTCATATCGTCAAGCGGCGTAGCGGCGCGCTGGAAAAGAACCCGATTGAAAACGGGCAAATATTTAATGCATGCCGACAAGGATGTACTTTAAAGTCCTTAATAACATGTTAGAATCGAAATAATATATCTCATTTAGTGATTTGCTCTTGAATAAATCAGTTTGTCGTTCAGATGCGTAGCATTATATCACTCGGGCTGCGCCCTCGTGATATAATTCCTTCGCATCTGAACTCCAAACAGTGATTTATTCAGCGACAAATCACCGATGAGATATATTATTTCTTAATTAACCCTTTCGCTGCCACACTATAAATTCAAAATTGCCAACGACGTTCACAACGTCATCTAAATATAACCGTCATTTTCGAACATTGACATTTGTAATATTAGCGCGACGTTTCGTTAATTGAGTAGTAATTGGGAGTTTGTAAATATGTAAAAGAAGGCGCGGGTTTTTTTTTAGACATTATAGTTTACTGAACTTATTATCATTCTTTTAAGATACAAGTGCTTGATTCTCATTCAAAACATATGGTCAGAGTTAGTTTATACTTATTTTATTATAGCTCGATTGTGATGAAAGGTTCAAGCTTATTTGAACTATTTTTTACTCCGCTTCCTTGAAAAACCAGTACTAACACTCCCCTTTATACAATCAGAGTTGAAAATAGCCAATATAAAATTTACATTATTATTGAAACATGTGAGGTTTTACTTGATAGCAGTGATGTATATGTTGCCGGAAATACAAACATACATAACAATAAACAGGGAAGGGAATTTTTGCATTCCACATCTCGAGCAACGTTTTTTTTAAAAAAACGTTTATTTATTCCTCATGTTTAGTAAACGTCTTGATTTAATAATATGAAAAATGGATGAACAGAAGCTATACTCCGCATAATCAGTGATGTTTTCTTCATTGCTGTAAACATCCAGTTTATGTATGTACATAGTTTTTCTGTCATGCCTTCTAATCTCATTCAGTTGGTTGATACATAATGATAAAATTCTATGCCAGAACTGCTGATACAGGAACGGACGGCAGTGTCATTGACGCAACCGCAACATTGCCATAAAATTACGATGTGAACCGCAAGTGAAAAGGAATTCGGTGCCCTAACATACGTTAAAACATAAACAAATACGCTTGCAAAAGAAGTATGTTATCATGATTAGTTTTGGATTATAATGTGAAATTTAAAACATATATTTAAGGGACTCTTACTAAAGTAAAAATTGTGGCTTTACGTATGAAGGTTGCATACATTCATTTTATTTAAAAGTATGATTCAAAAACATTAAAAAATAGAAGCAGTTTATCTATACATGTATCATAAAATTTGTTATGCTACAAAGCACAAAACAAAAGGCAAAAGTACACAGGTTGGGCGAGTACGTTCTCGTATATAAAACATTTATTTTGGCCCTACCAAAACGAAAGATATATTTTTTTTCTATTGCAACTTTGCATATGTAGTTAACTAGGATTACCTAAAACGGGAAAGAGAAATTATAAATACTGCAATACCCTGCATTGCATACTAGTACTCTAAGCACTGTAATGATAAATACTGCAATACCCTGTATTTCATACTAGTACTCTAAACACTGTAATGATAAATACTGCAATGCCCTGTATTGCATACTAGTACCCTAAGCACTGTAATGATAAATACTGTAATACCCTGTATTGCATATTAGTACTCTAAACACTGTAATGATAAATACTGCAATACCCTGTATTGCATACTAGTACTCTAAGCAATGTAATGATAAATACCCTGCATTGCATACTAGTACTCTAAGCACTGTAATGATAAATACTGCAATTCCCAGCATTGCTTACTAGTACTCTAAGCACTGTAATGATAAATACTGCAATACCCAGCATTGCATACTAGTACTCTAAGCACTGTAATGATAAATACTGCAATACCCTGCATTGCATACTAGTACTCTAAGCACTGTAATGATAAATACTGCAATACCCAGCATTGCATACTAGTACTCTAAGCACTGTAATGATAAATACTGCAATACCCAGCATTGCTTACTAGTACTCTAAGCACTGTAATGATATATACTGCAATACCCAGCATTGCTTACTAGTACTCTAAGCACTGTAATGATAAATACTGCAATACCCAGCATTGCATACTAGTACTCTAAGCAATGTAATGATAAATACTGCAATACCCTGCATTGCATACTAGTACTCTAAACACTGTAATGATAAATACTGCAATTCCCTGCATTGCATACTAGTTAGTACTCTAAGCACTGTACGGTGACAGTGTGTTTCTGTGGTACGAAATAGTAAACCTCGACGTATCTGTGGTAGTGAGCTATTTTTCCATACAAACTGTGCACGAGAACAATGTTCAGCGCCGTCATTCGACCCTACGCCTCTGGTAAACAATGACTTATCCCCGATTCCCTTCCTTTCAAGCATTTCCTCACCCCGTGAAGCAAATTGCTGTCTGGTTCACAGATGTTCACAAGAAAGCGAATGGACCACTCCTTCAATGAGTTTTAGCCTATTTAATGGATGGTCGTTATTATATTTATTATGATTTCTAATAAAATGTGTCCTGCATTAATTGAAAAAATAGCCATGCAGCCAGGGAGCCAGGCTAGTTATTACTGGGAAAGTATTCTACAACTTAGGCCTATAGACCGTAGCGGAGAATGCTGGATCTGTCCGTAGCGGAGGATGCTGGGACGTATTCATTGAGGTCCACACCACCCATGTATTTATTATATTTGGTAACAATCTTATGTTTCTGGTTATTATCTAAGCTGGCAGCGTGGAAAGTACTCAACGTTTTTACTCTTTTTTTTTTTTTTTAATTTATTTTCCTTGAATGTCATACAAAGAATGGCGCCATTTCTCTTTTAAATTTTGATCCTTTATTGTAGCTGTAGGCTTTTGATTGCATTTGGCATCATGTATTTGACGTAATGCTCCGGTCAAAATTATTTTCAAAAACTAAGAGTCTAATCTATAGCGGATGTAAAAAAACTGTCAAAATATACATAATAAAAACTGTTAAACAATGTGTCTTTTTCAACGGGTTACAAAATGTAGATATTTCAAAACGTTTTGGATTATGGTGCGGGTAAACACATTTCTAAACCACTAAGTACTCTGTCTATCTCGTTTTCACCGGTACTGTTCATCCTGGGCTTATTGATCAGTCCCATGTACCACGGAAAATAAATACTTTCGGTTCATTTATTATTAGTTTTCTCTACCAGTGAACTTTGAATAGTGCCTCGGTGCTGGAGCCTAGGTATGTGTACGAATGAACTGTGCCACATACTAGTATAGACTGTATGTTATTACAAGCGTCCAAAAGCTTATTTTATTAGACAATATACATTTTAAAACCGCCTGCCCTATATATGTGTCGTTTTCTTAATCATTGCGCAAACTTACAACCAAATTTATCAAAATTTGATATATATATTTTGATACACAATGAGTAACTGTGTGTGTGTTGGAAATGATTTCTTATTTTTATGTGGTGTTAGAAAATTATTGAAATATTTTGTTTGCCTACATTTCAAAGTTTATCTCCCCATCATTTATACTCTAATCATGATTGAAATGTAACTTTAATGTAGTGGTCGGCGTAACTCAAACAGAAACTGTACGTAAGAACTCATTTATTATCTGCTAAAACTGTCATTCCTTATTTAACGAGAGTTTTTTTCCATGTTTCAAAGTGCGATATTTATAAGTTAAAGAAGAGCGAATTTCGGGGAATGAGAAGTTGTTAATAACCGATATTTCGATAAGCTATTACCTATTTTGCTGTATACTGCCCCCCCCCCCCTCCCCGCTCTCACCCCTCCCCATATTGTCAGAGACCGTACGCGCTGTTAATAGGGTGCAGGCTGAACTTTGGAAACATAAACGTGGAATTAATGGTTCAGGTGGTACCGTATAAACATACATATTTTTATGTCATCAACTTAATATCAATTTGTTACTTGTTCGTCTTTGTCACAATTTTTATCATCATGTTAATTGTGAACATGAACGTCGAATAAACGTAGGCTTGGCATAACGTTCTGGCATATGTTCTGGGCCACTCTCATCAGCAGCATTGATGTTACTGTTTCGTTCCGGCGGAAAACACTTCCATCCATATGCTCATCATTTTGAAAAACGTTACGCTGATAATATATTATACATGTCCAGGTGTGTAACGTCTTTCCACGTACATTTCAATTATCATAAATGTTCCTTTTTCTAAATACTGTCGTCGTATGGAACAAGCTCTGATCTGAAATTGTTCTGCCCACGCTTCAATATTTCAAGCAGGTAGTAAACCAACGTACATGTAGTTTGTTGTAACAGTGTATTAATAACCTAATATTACTGGATGAAATAACTAACATACAAGTAAAATGCTTTAAGACAGCAATTGAAACGTTCACACGTGTTATACAATTGTAGGGTAGAAAACATACCATAGTTATACAAACTTCACCGTCTATATTCAATGAAGGCACAAATCCCATTCAGAACTAAGGACAAATAAATTGTTTCGTACAATATATATCATACAAATTACATACGTTAACCATTATGTATATCACTCAAGACAGTATAAACAAGGGCTCAATGTGCCACAAATTTCGTTTTCACGCAATTTTTATAGGTATACAGTATCAGATAAAACTACATAGACAAGTTCAATTATCAACGTAATTAAATATTTACGGCGCGAAATTTCACGTAGTCGACGTCACGGCGGAAATGACGTCAATAAATGTGCAAAATAACAACTATTTAAATTTCATCAAATCTTCTTTTTAGCAATAAAATACTGAAATAAACGTTCCACATCGATCCAAAATTGAGCGGGTTTCAGGTCACAAAAGGCAATTTTAGAACATTAGTCGGGCCACAAAAGTGGCCCTCTGGCAGTCTTAGGGTTAATCTAATAAAATTCATTAAAATAAAACAGAGAGTTATGTCTCTTGAACTACTCACTTATCTAATGATAATTAGCTTTTAAAATAGTCAAGAAAAGGGGACCTAAACTAAACAAAAACTGCCAAAGGACAGTAACCCTCCACTGCTCAACAGCCTTGTCACTAAAGTAAGTTAAATGAATGAATACATGGTTAATATAGAACATCTGAGACAAAATTCAAATACTTTTCAAGGACTTTTTACAATTTTTCAAGGACTATTTTTCAAAACCACAACCTAATCAGAATAACTTTTGTGTTCATCATGTAATGTAAAAGTAAAAAACATTCAAAATGGTACTCATGACTTGTCAGACCAAATACATGGCTTTATACTTAAGACTGCTACACAAAGAAAGAGACAAAGTGTTTGGTTATCTACTGAGACAGTAGGAGAGTTCCAGCTTATAGACGTGGTTCAGCATTGTTATTGGTGAAGTACAGCCAAGGGATCAGGGTTATACCTATATGGTAGTTGAATGCTGTAATTGTAAATCCATATGGCGTTGAGCATTCAGGAGTCAGGGCAAACATATCGAGTTGTAGCTTCAATTCAGAAGACATAAGTTGAACATCTACTAGTATGTGATAGGACTGTTGATTCAAAGACATTGTCTGACGGGAACTCAATAAAAGGACCATGTCAAGTATAGTGTCTCCAGCCTATAGGAGCCTGAGCTGATTATCATTATGGTAGTTGAAGGTTGTTAGTTCAAAGCGACAAACCCACACATTGTGATTTGTGATTTAAAAAATAATTTATCTCCGAAAGGCAAAATGCCGCCACTGTTTCATATATTTACATGAACCTTAATGGTTGATCAGTTTATAGTTTCCCGATTTATGGGAAAATTCGAGTTTTTGCAGTTTTTCTCATGCACTTTTATAAACCGTTGCAATGCTTTACTTTTGTAAACATTGATAAATATAGAACGAGACGTGACAGTATTTTTAGACACTATCGCATGCGCATATTTTGCTTCTGTCACTAATAATCAATAGAGCGCACATGTATATAATTTGATTTTGGCATTTGAGGGTTCAATTTATAGACTCGTCTACTGATTAGGGAAATCAGCATGATTTATTTTGCCTTAATTAGGTAAGAACTATCGAACTGAATAACATTACCTAAACAACGGACCGTTCCAATATTAAAAGTACAAAAACATTGCTGACCTCAAGATTGAACTATAGGTATCGCACAGTTTGAAATGGAAACAAACAATAACATAAAATGAAGTCAGTACACTACGTTTACGAATCAGTGATTCTTCGTTGGCTGAGCGGTTACGGTATTCCTACTATACTTTTTCGTCGGGAGTTTGATTCCCAGACCTATAAAAATTTTGTTTTTAAAACTGTATTTAATTTCTTTTTCTTCAATACGATTCAATAAAGACAAAATGAGTTAGTTATCTAGTTCTAACTTGTTCACTAACTTATATGTGTCACTATTAACACATAATTATGTTTATAAGTACCGCACAGTATTATTAGCAATATGTAAATAAACAATCAGTAGCGCTCTCGTATAAAAAAAGATATACGAAGTAAAATCAATAGTTGGCTTGATGGCGCCGTAGGTTGAGTATATGGATATGTATTCATTTTGTAGTGATAGTTTTGACAATTCGAACCTTGCATCTGTTCAACATTTTTTTTTAGTTTGCATTACATACTTTGTGTAAGTTTGTTTTCCTCTGGTTTCTAATTTATTGTTTCATACATGTCATATCTCCCGCCAGGGAGACTTTTTCTCCAGTATTTTCAGTATATCTCCCGGTCTCCCACCGGGACATGAAAATCTCCCGTAAAAAAAAATCAGAAAAAGAAATAATCTGGCGAAAAATCGTATCTCGGACCCAAAGTATACAAGGATAAAAACCATGGTATACCGATCTAGCATGGTTTATTGATTGTTTGTAACATGTTTCTTACTCGCCCCTTGAAGATTAATGAAGTCAGTCATGTGCTAAGTTCAGCATTGATTTACTTATTATTGGATTAGGTAATAACTGATGTGTTTGACTAATTGCCAATTAAAGTGTGATTGACGTAAAGTTGATATAAACAGGGTGGGGTACATTACGGAAAATAAGCTGTGTCTTTGATTAAGAAAATGATTGTGTTTGATTGAAATTAAACAAGAGCTCGTCGAACACAAAATGCATCCCTTGATGCATTCAGTAATTGCACAAGGAACAGAAATTATATGCTCACTGTAAACAAAAGTTCTACCATTCTGGTTTAATCTGACCTTGACCTTTAACCTATTAACCTAACAAGAGATTACAGAGTGATCTTGGCGCCATCCACTGAGCCATTTTTGAATGTTCCAAATTTCAAGACTAGCTCAAGGTCAAAATCAATGTCAAATTTCATTTCGGTACAAAACAATGTGTATGTGGTCCAAATTTGAAAGCTGTGGCTTGAGAAATGTGAAAGCAGGTCACTAGATCAATTTCAAGGTTAAAGTTCATTTCGGTAGACAGAACTATGCATGTGCTTCAAATTGAAGGCTGTAGCTTGAGAAATGTGAAAGTAGGTAATAGGTAAAAATCAATGTCAAATTTCAATTCAGAACACAAAAATATGCATGCGGTCCAAATTTGAAGCCTGTAGCTTCAGAAATGTGAAAGTAGGTCACTATGTCAATCTCAAGATCAAAGTTCATTTCGGTACACAAAACTATGCATGTGGTTCAAATCTGAAGGCTGTAGCTTGAAAAATGTGAAAGTAGGTCACTAGGTCAAAATCAACTTTTTTAATCAAGGTCAAATTTTATTTCGGAACACAAAACTATGCAGGTGATCCAAATTTGAAGCCTGTACCTCCAGAAATGTGAAAGTAGGCCACTAGGTCAACCTCAAGATCAAAGTTCATTTCAGTACACAAAACTATGCTTGTGGTTCAAATTTGAAGGCTGTAGCTTGAGAAATGTAAAAGTAGGTCACTAGGTCAAAATCAAGATCAAATTTTATTTCGGAACAAAGAACTATGCATGTGGTCCAAATTTGAAGCCTGTACCTTCAAAAATGTGAAAGTAGGTCACTAGGTCAATCTCAAGGTCAAAGTTTTTTTCGGTACACAAACCTATGCATGTGGTCCAAATTTGAAGGCTGTAGCTACAGAAATGTGAAAGTAGGTCACTAGGTCAAGATCAAGGTCAACTCATGTCAAGGTTCATCTTGCCACTCAAAACTATACATGTGGTCCAAATTTGAATGATGTAAGTTATGGACATGAAGGTTCTAAGTTTTTCCCTATATAAGTCTATATGAACCATATGACCCCTAGGGCGTGGCCATATTTGACCCTAGAGGGATAATTTGAACAAACTTTGTAGAGAACCACTAAATGATGCTACATTACAAAATATCAAAGCCATAGTCCTTGTGGTTTGGACAAGAAGATTTTCAAAGTTTTTCCCTATATAAGTCTATGTAAACCATGTGACCCCCAGGGCGGAGCCATATTTGACCCTAGGGGAATAATTTGAACAATCTTAGTAGAGGACCACTAGATGATGTCATATACAAAATATCAAAGCCCTAGGCCCTGTGGTTTTGGACAAGAGGTTTTTCAAAGTTTTTTCCTATATAAGTCTATATAAACCATGTGACCCCCGGGGTGGGGCCATATTTGACCCCAGGGAAATAATCTGAAAAATCTTGGTAGAGGACCACTAGATTTTGCTACATACCAAATATCAAAGCCCTAGGCCCTATGGTTTTGGACAAGAAAATCAGAAACCGTTTTAACTGTTCCTGGCCAATGTGACCTTGACCTTTGACCTAATGACCTCAAAATCAGTAGGGATCATCTGCTGGTCATGGCCAACCTAACTATCAATTTTCCTGACACTAGGCCCAAGCGTTCTAGAGTTATTGCCTGAAAACCATTTTACTGTTCCTGGTCACTGTGACCTTGACCTTTGACATACTGACCTCAAAATCAATAGGAGTCATCTGCTGGTCATGGCCAACCTAATTATCAATTTTCCTGACACTAGGCCCAAGCGTTCTTGAGTTATCATCCGGAAACGGATTGGTCTACATTCCGACCGACCGACCAACAGACCAACCGACCTACCGACCGACATCTGCAAAACAATATACCCCTCCTTCTTCGAAGGGGGGCATAAAAATGTTGGTATTTTCCTGATTATACGTGATTATGCTACGTGCAAAACGGGCAATTATTTAATTCTCAGGCAATTTGTTTTAACAAGTTCATAATGTTCCATTTCTGAAAAGAAATGACTGCCCTCAAAAGATCTTCCCACAATCTTTTGAGTATTGTATGCTAAAACATATCATGTATTTATTGACATAAGTTGGAACTGTTAGTGTACAAGAGTATATTTATTATCCCCCAACGAAAGTCCATATCTAGGAAATGGTTGGGAATATTTATTTAAAACTTCATATACATGTTCACCACTACGAGTTCTTGCGGCCCGTCAAGTTTCAGTCAGATTGCCCAAGTAACACCAGAGTTATGGCCCTTAGAAGTTTCTAGTGTTAACTATATAGGGTACTATAAATATGGCATTTTCTGCATCATAACTTTTGATATATTTGACCTTGAACTATGAAACTTTAACAGAATTTAGAGCACTATAATGTGGTTGTGCACACACAATTTCGTATGGATTTCTTTTGTAACTGCAGAGTTATTGCCCTTTTATTGTCTAAAAATCCACATATTTGTACATAACAAACTTGCCATTTGGGAGAATTTCATTAAATTTCTTTCATTCTTTTCTGTGAACATTTATTATAAACATGTGAAGTTGCGCACCCACACCTGGTCGCCCACTTGCCTTGGTCACCCGGGGTGACCCCCGGGTCAAAATTGACCCCGCCCAAGGGGTCACTTGATTTTACAAAGGAAAATCTTTAAAAATCTTCTTCTCAAAAACCAGAAGACCTAGAGCTTAGATATTTGGCTTCTAGCATTGCCTAGTGGACCTCTACTAAAGTTGTTCAAATCATGACCCCGGGGTCAAAATTGACCCCGCCCCATGGGTCACTTGATTTTACATAGGAAAATCTTCAAAAATTTTCTAAAAATAAACCAGAAGGCCTAGAGCTTAGATATTTCACATGTAGCATTGCCTAGTAGACCTCTACAAAATTTGTTCAAATCATGACCCCAGGGTCAAAATTGACCCTGCCCCAGGGGTCACTTGATTTTACATAGGAAAATCTTCAAACATTTTCTAAATATAAACCAGAAGGCCTAGAGCTTAGATATTTCACATGTAGCATTGCCTAGTGGACCTCTACAAAATTTGTTCAAATCATGACCCCCGGGGTGAAAATTGACCCCGCTTCAGGGGTCACTTGATTTTACATAGGAAAATCTTCAAAAAATTTCAAAAAATAAACCAGAAGGCCCAGATCTTAGATATTTGACATGTAGCATTGCCTAATAGACTTCTACAAAATTTGTTCAAATCATGACCCCCAGGGTCAAAATGACCACGCCCCATGGGGTTACTTCATTGTACATAGAAAAATCTTCAAAATTTTCTAAAAATAAACCAGAAGGCCTAGAGCTTAGATATTTCATATGTAGCATTACCTAGTGGACCTCTACAAAATTTGTTCAAATCATGACCCCTGGGTCAAAATTGACCCTGCTCCAGGGGTCACTTGATTTTACATAGGAAAATCTTCAAAAAATTTCTAAAAATAAACAAGGCCTAGATCTTAGATATTTGACATGTAGCATTGCCTAGTAGACTTCTACAAAATTTGTTCAAATCATGACCCCTGGGATCAAATTGACCCCGCCCCATGGGGTTACTTGATTGTACATAGAAAAATCTTCAAAATTTTCTAAAAATAAACCAGAAGGCCTAGAGCTTAGATATTTGACATGTAGCATTGCCTAGTAGACCTCTACAAAATTTATTTAAATCTTGACCCCCCCAGGGTCAAATTGACCCAGCCCCAGGGGTTACTTGATTGTACATAGGGAAATCTTCATAAATTTGCTAAAAATAAACCAGAAGGCCTAGATCTTAGATATTTGATTTGTAACATTTCCTAGTAGACTTCTACAAACTTTGTTCAAATCATGACCCCCGGGGTAAAATTGGCCCCGCCCCAGGGGTTACTTGATTGTACATCGGAAAATCTTCCAAAAAATTTCTAAAAATCATCAGTTTGACATTAGAAACATGTAGCTCATATTACTCTGGTGAACGATCCAGGGTCATCATGACCCTCTTGTTTTTCATTTTTAATTTTCCATCAATATTTATAATCAACATGTGAAATTTTGTTTCCTCTCCCGTTCCCCCGCACCCCCACACCCTTAAAAAAATAAATATATATACATATATATATTTCCATTCCTTTTTTTTTTTTTTTAAATGTTCAAACCTTCAACATGTTAAGTTGTGACTGCACAAGCCTTGCCCTCAGTCATGTTCAAGATATCTTACCAGTGTTCTCGTAAGGACATCTGTTTTTTTAAGTTCAAATGTACATGTTAAACAACAACACCTGGTGCCAAACCACTCAAAGACAATATTTCATTCCAGTTAAACTTCAAGCTCATATTTCAATTAACTGCATTTAATTTTAAAAGCTAAGCTTATTACAGTAAGCATATCCCATTCAAAATAAATTCTTTAGTCAGGATCAAAGTATCATATATTTATTATGTACTCTTTAATTAAACATTTGTTTTCTGTTAAATTGATTTTGACTAATGAAATTATTTGCTTCTTATTAACATCCTTAACTTTTTGCCGGATATATTTTTTCGCCATTCCTCACCACAAACCCTTTCGGCGGGGGATACCAATTCATCGAATTTGCTTGTTGACATAAATTTTACCAGCAAAATCTGCATTGCTAAACAATCTGACTAAAGTACTTGATCTTCTAAACGAAGATCTGAGAACGACCCATTCACATACGTCTTCTGTATATTTTGGATTTCCAGTATTGCTATTTTTATTTTAACCAATCAGACGACTTGTTCGAATGTTAAAGAGTAAGAAAAATGTACAGACATTCCAGGGCTCGAACCCGAGACCCCTCGCTTACAAAGCAAGTGACTTACCGACTGAGCTAAGCGGCTATCTGATACATTACGACATAAGTATTATTAATATCAAAAGTCAAGGCTACAGGTAGATTTGCAAAATGTTGTAAGTTAAGCTTTGATTGGCTAGCGAAAGGGTCGTCAGAACGAGGCCATGAATAGGTCGTTCTCAGATCCTAAGCGTAGCGTAGTAGGATATGTACTTTAGTCAGATTGATTGCTAAATAAATTCTGTTATATCTTATTATACCAGGTGTCTTTATTTTTATGAAGAATTAGTTGTAACTTAATGATTTAGGTAAAGAATGAGTTCAAAACTGCTATTTAGCGTGTAAAAAAATATGAACAAATTAAAAAGTCTCCCTTATTTTCTTTATCAAACATAGTGTACTGACTTCATTTTATGTTATTGTTTTGTTTGTTTACATTTTAAAACACCATAATATTGTGTGATACCTATAGTTCAATTTTGAGGTATACGTGTGCGCTCCATTGATTATCATGTTAGGTGTTATTTTTTCTCACTGTCATGTGATGTTTGGAAGGTACTAGCTGAATAGAATCCGTTTTTTTATATACTGGGAAACCCTTATAATAAATTGTAGACAAAAGTTTTAATTTTAATTTATTAGGAAAACAACAATTTTCAACAGAATTTGATGAAAAATATATTGTTAGAACATCAAATAGAGTGGTTTCGGGGTTAATGGCCGTTTTAGCAATGCAATACCATATCGGACACATTCTAGTTTCAATTTCCTATTCTAGCGAGTCTAAATATAGATCAGACTGTCCCACACATTTTCAGGGGTTAATTTTGATAAAACATTGTACAAATTGATAACCAGTCAAGGTAATTACCATGTCGGCCGTTTTCGATGCTGTTCGGCCACACTGATGGGTTTTAAAAAAAACAATGTTGTTTTGAAAACAAGAGGGCCATGATGGCCTTATATCGCTCACCTGTGTTGAGTTGCTTGCTTAAACAAATTTCTTTGCTTAAGCTTCACTAACAAAAACTAGGTGAGTAGGTCATGGTAAAGATTATTCAAGATAACTACTGAAATCTGTTTAACAATTTAAACTGGTGGACCAAATTTCTTTGCTGTAGCTTCAAAAACAAGAAAGTAGGTCACTAGTTCAGGGTTAAAAATATTAAAGATGAGTATTGAAATCAGTATCAAAAGTTTTAAACGTGGTCAAAATTTCTATGCTGTACCTTCAAAAACAAGAAAGTAGGTCAGTAGGTCAGGACTAGGACAATTCAAGATGAATATTGAAATCTGTATCAACATTATGCTTGTGGTCCAAATTTCTTTGCCACTGCTTCAAAAACAAACAAGAGGGCCATGATGGCCCTATATCGCTCACCTGAGTAGAGTTGCTTCCTTGGACAAATTTCTTAGCTAAAGCTTTAAAAACAAGAAAATTAGGACAGTGGGTCAAGGTAAAGATTATGCAAGATTATTTTTGAAATCTGTAAAAAAAAATATTACAGGTGTTCCAAATCCTTTTGCTGTAGCTTAGAAAACAAGAAAGTAGGTCAATAGGTCACAATGATGGTCACTGAAAGTCTGTTTAAAGATCAGCATGCAAAACTATACATGTCATTCAAATTTCAAAGCTGTACCTTAAAAAATAAGAAAGTAGGTCAGTAGGTCACATTCAAGGTCACTGGAAATCAGTTTTAAGATCGGTGTGCAAAACTGTACATGTCATCCAAATTTCAAGGTTGTATCTTAAAAACAAACAAGAGGGCCCGGCCATGATGGCCCTAAATCGCTCACCTGAGTACCATTGTTCAAAATGATATGATCAAGTTTTGACATAGATTACATAGGCATACACATTAAATATCATCAGGATAAATATTTTCTTGTAACAGTCCCTTCTGACCTATGGGACATGTACTAGTCAGGGCCAATCTCCATACCAAGTTTGAGGGTCCTAGGCTCAAATGCTGCATTTTTGTACTAGCATGACTATTCCTTGCCCTGGAAGACTTAAATAACATTTAAAACCAATCTCATTAGATGCTGCTGAGGTATATTCATTTACATTAAATAAAGGGAGAAAATCTGTCATAAATTCAGTCAAAAGTTATCTACCCTGATTGTCCGAGTCCATCTGATGGCATAAATGACATTTCAAATCAGTATCTTCATTGGTGGCTGAGATACACCCATTTTAATTTGAAACAAATGGAGGTAATTTGACATAAAATCAGTACATAGTTATCCCCCCTGATTGTCTCAGTCCAACTAATGACAATGATGAAATTTCAAATGAGTTCTATAAATACTTACTGAAATAAATCCATTTTTATTAAAATAAGGGGAGGTAATCATGCATTGGTATGTAGAAGATACAGAGTACAAGCCTTTACAACAATATATTAGAAAAGTATTCATATCGATATAATATATATATATGTTCAATCAAGAGTTATCTAACATGACTATTTCTTACCATGGAAGACATAAATAATGTTTCAAACCAGTCTCATTAGAACCTGCTAAGGTATATTCATTTAGATAAAAAATAAAAGGAGGTAATTTGTCAGAAATTCAGTCAATATGTGTCTTCACTGATTGTCCAAGTCCATCTGATGGCATAAATGAAATTTCAGATCAGTATCTTCATTTGTTACGGAGATATACCCATTTTAATTTGAAATAAAGGGAGGTAATTTGACAAAAAAATCAGTCCATAGTTATCTACCCTGTCCAACCAATGACAGTAATGAAATTTCAAATGAGTCCTATAAGTACCTACCGATATAAATCCATTTTGATTAAAATCATGGGAGGTAATCAGATATAAAATAACTCAGGAACCTATAATTGGATCTGACAGATTCGTCATGGAATCCAAGATTTATTGTTGTTGAAGATATTTTGCAAGTTTGTATCAAATCAAACCATAAATGAAGTCTCTATATGGCTGCAAAAGCCAAAATAGCAAATTTTGGACCTATAAGGGGCCATAACTCTGGAACCCATGATGGGATCTGGCCAGTTTTCAAAAGGAACTGAGATATTATGCCAATACAAGTTGTGTGCAAGTTTGATTAACGTTGATTGCAAAATGTTGTCTCTATCGTGTTCACAAGCCAAAAATAACAAATTTTGGCCCTTAAAGATAACTCTGGAACCCATAAAGGTATCTGGCCAGTTTTCAAAAGCATCCCAGATATTATGCCACTACAACTTTTGTGCAAGTTTGATTAAAACTGATTGCAAAATGTGGTCTCTATTGTGTTCACAAGCTAAAATAGCAAATTTTGGCCCTTTAAGGGCAATAACTCTGGAAGCCATGATGGGATCTGGCCAGTTTTCGAAAGGAACCGAGATATTATGCCAATACAAGTTGTGTGCAAGTTTGATTAAAGCTGATTGCAAAATGTGGTCTCTATCGTGTTCACAAGCCTAAAATAGCCAATTTTGGCCCTTTAAGGGGCCATAACTCTGGAACCCATGATGGGATCTGGCCAGTTTTCGAAAGGAACCGAGATATTATGCCAATACAATTTGTGTGCAAGTTTGATTAAAGTTGATTCCAAAATGTGGTCTCTATCGTGTTCACATGCCAAAATTAGTAAATTTTGGCCCTTTAAGGGGCCATAACTCTGGAACCCATGATGGGATCTGGCCAGTTTTCGAAAGGAACTGAGTTACAATACAAGTTGTGTGCAAGTTTAATTAAAATTGATTGCAAACTGTGGTCTCTATTGTGTTCACAAGAAATTGTGAACGAACGAGATGCAGACGACGGACGGACGGACGAAGGGCGATCACAAAAGCTCACCTTGTCACTATGTGACAGGTGAGCTAAAAAGTAGGTCAGTAGGTCACATTCATGGTGCAAAACTGTACATGTCCTCCAAATTTCAAGGCTGTATCTTAAAAAACAAGAAAGTAGGTCAAGGTTACAGTCAAGTGACCCCTAATTACTTGGGGTCATAAGGTAATTATAATTAAACAGTCTAGGAAATATGATCAGATAATTTTTGAAGTAGTTTCAAATAAAAACTATGTGACCCTCGAGGTGGGGCCTCTTTTCACCCCAGGGGCATTAAAATTTGAACAATCTTGTTAGAGAGCCACTAGGCAATGCTGCATACTGAATATCATAAGCCTAGGGCTTGAACTTTCAGTCAAGAAGATTTTTAAAAGTTTTTTTCCTATGTAAAACTTGGGACCCGTAGGGAAGGGCCTCTTTTTACCCCAGAGGCATAATTTGAACAATCTTGGTAAAGAACCAACAGGCAATGCAACATAACAACAAGGCACTCTGAAAGACAGCTAAATCCCCCGCCACTGTTATGGATGGTGAAAGGGTAAACCTTTGACCCTGAGCTGTGACCTTGACCTTGAACTGACATGGCTGACTCATGAAATACGCACATAGTCTTGATGAGGTGATTAGTTGACCCAAGTTTCATGAAAATCCTACAGAGTTCAAACCTTTGACCTTGAGTTGTGACCTTGACTTTGAGTTGACATGGCTGACTCATGAGTTCTTGATGAGGTGATCATGAGACCAAAGTTTGTTGAAATTCCTTGAAGGGTTTTAGGAGATACAGAGTACACACAAAATTGAAGGCTCAAACCTTAGACCCTAAGGTGTGACCTTGACCTTAAGCCTGCATGGCTGACTCGTGAGTTCTGCACATCGTCTTGATGAGGTGATCATTTGACCCAGGTTTCATATGAATCCTTCAAGGGGATTAGGAGATAGAGCGGACACAAAATGGAAGACTCAAACCTTTGACCCTGAGTTGTGATCTTGACCTTGACCCAACATGGCTGACTCATAAGTTCTGCACATCCTCTTGATGAGGTGATCATTTGACACAAGTTTCATGAAAATCCTTCAAGGGATTTAGGAGATACAAAGCAGACACAACTTTGACCCTAATATGTGACCTTGACCTTGAGCCAACATGGCTGACTTATGAGTTCTGCACATCGTCTTGATGAGGTGATCATTTGACCTAAGTTTCATGAAAATCCTTCAAGGGGTTTAGGAGATACAGAGCGGACACAAAATGGAAGGCTCAAACCTTTGACCCTAAGTTGTGACCTTGACCTTGAGCCAGTATGGCTGACTCATGAGTTCTGCACATCGTCTTGATGAGATGACCATTTGACCAAAGTTTTATAAAATTCCTTCAAGGGGTTTAGGAGATACAGAGCGGACACAAAATGGAAGGCTCAAACGTTTGACCTTAAGTTGTGACCTTGACCTGAAGTCGACATGGGTGACTCATTAGTTCTGCACATTATCTTGATGAGGTGATCATTTGACCCAAGTTTCATGAAAATCCTTCAAGGGGTTTAGAAGATATGGAGCGGACACGAAAGTGTTACGGACGGAAGGACGGATGGAGACCATTCCTATAACCCCCCACCACTCGTGGCGGGGGATTAAAAATCAAAAGCCTAGGCCTTGCAGTTTCAGACAAGAAGATTTTTTTTTTCCCCTATATAAGTCTATATAAAACTTGGGACCCCCGGGGCAAGGCCTCTTTTCACCCCAGGGACATAACTTGAACAATCTTGGTAGAGAACCACAAGGCAATGCTACATACCAAACATCAAAGGCCTTGGTCTTGTGGTTTAAGACAAGAAGATTTTTTGATTTTTTTCCTATTTAAGTCTATGTAAAACTTAAGACCCATGGGGCGGGGCCTCTTTTCACCCCAGGGGCATAATTTGAACAACTTTGGTAGGGAACCAAAAGGCAATGCCACATACCAAATATCAAAGGCCTAGGTCTTTTGGTTTCAGACGAGAAGCTTTTTTAAGTTTTTTCCTATATAAGTCTATGTAAAACTTGGGACCCCCGAGACGGGGCCTCTTTTCACCATAGGGGCATTCTTTGAAAAATCTTTATAGAGGACCATTAGATGATGTCACATGCCAAATATTGAAGCTCTATGCCATGTGGTTTTGGACAAGAAGATTTTCAAAGTTTCCCCTATATAAGTCTATGTAAACCATGTGACCCCTAGGGCCCCGCCATATTTGACCCTAGGGGAATAATTTGAACAATCTTGGTAGAGGACCACTAAATGATACATTCCCAGCCGCGTCATACCAAAGACGTAAAAAAATGGTACTAGCAGCTTCCTCGCTTGGCGCTCAGCATTAAGGGGATAGTGCTAGGACTGGTCAGCCCGGTGTCAGTATAATGTGACTGGATGGGGTATCATGTCACGTGTCTACGGCGTGATATTCCAGTGAGGCAGCACTATAAAGTTGGGCATTGTGCTCACTGCTACAAGTAGACACCGTCGTTTATATGACTGAAAAATTGTTGAAAAAGATGTTAAACCCGAACACACACACACTAAATGATACTACATACCAAACATAAAAGCCCTATGACCTGTGGTTTTGGACAAGAAGATTTTTAAAGATTTTCCTTCCGGTTGCCATGGCAATCAGAGTTCTGTATGGAATTCAATTCTTTAAACAATTTTTAAAGAAGACCATCCAAGGAACATCCCTGTGAAGTTTCATCAAAATTGAACAGGTGGTTTAGGAGTAGATGTTGTTTAAAGGAAAGTGTGGACTGACGCCGGACGGTGAGCGATCACATTAGCTCACCATATGCCTTTGGCTCAGGTGAGCTAAAAAGTCTATGTAAAACAAGGGACCACCCGGGCATGGCCTATTCTGACCCTCCGGGTCATGATTTGAACAATCTTGGTAGAGAACCACTAGAGCATAACACATACTAAATATCTAAGCTCTGGGCCTTATGGTTTAAAACAAGATATTTTTTAAAGGTTTTTCCCTGTACAAGTCCATTTAAACCATGTGCCTCCCAGGGCGGGGCCATATTTGACCCCAGGGGAATAATTTGAACAATCTTTGTAGAGGACCACTAGATGATGCTATATACAAAACATCAAAGCCATAGGCCCTGTGGTTTTGGACAAGAAGATTTTCAGAGTTTTTTTCCTATACATGTATAGCTATATAACCATGTGACCCCCAGGGCGGGGCCATTTTTAACCCCAGGGGAATAATTTGAACAATCTGTGTAGAGGACCACTAGATGATGCTACATACCAAATATGAAAGCCCTATAACCTGTGGATTTGGACAAGAAGATTTTTAAAGATTTTCCTTTCGGTTGCCATGGCAACCAGAGTTCTGCATGGAATTCAATTTTTTGAACAATTTTTAAAGAAGACCATCCAAGGAACATCCCTATGAAGTTTCATCAAAATTGGCCTGGTGGTTAAGGAGGAGATGTTGTTTAAAGGAAAGTGTGGATGGATGACGGACGGACGTACAAATGGACTGACGCCAGACGGTGAGCGATCACAATAGCTCACCGTGAGCACAGAGCGCTCAGGGGTGAGCTAAAAACATGTAATAAATCTTTAATGAACCAAATTTAGCACTTAAAATTCATCTGAAACGTATCTACATTGTAAATTCGGAAGAACGAACAGGTAGAACATGTCACATGCCATAAATCTTTTGAAAATTAATGAATCAATTTCAGAATTTAAGAATGTAGACAAAGTAACAGAAGTTTTACATACACAATGGTCATTATCCTAAATCTAATCAACAATAGTCACACACATATAATGCTACTTGTTTTTCATTCAATTCCAAACATGCAACACATGCTCGGTAAATCCTGGAACACCAGATTGTTGGGTTAAACTATGTCACACTGACACAATGATAGGTCATATGGTGACTTTCCTGCTTTTGATGGTGGAAAAAGGCCCCAGGTGCCTTTCCATGCATTATTTCATCACGGGCGGGCTACTGGGTGAAGGGCAAGTTGTTCTGTATCAGTGATCTCAACCACTCCGCCACAGAGGCCCCTTTTGACACTGGTTATTACCTAAAAGCTGACTCATATATAAAAGACAGAAAAACAATGAAATATTTTTTTTATAGAATTAGAATTGTCCCAAAGACTAATGCGATAGGCCCACAAAGCCCCAAAACATATTATTACATCTAGGCCACTCATTTGTGTACATTTACAAATCAAAACACACAAAGTAGACATAATAATATGTTCTATTCATATCTGGGCAAAAAATGTAGATCTATATTACTCATAAGAAAAACAAGAGGGCCATGATGGCCCTATATCACTCACCTTACATGCCAAATGTTTAATTGCCTGCTTAAACAAATTTCTTTGCTATAGCTTCCTCAAAAAAAAGAAGAACTAGGTGAGAAGGTCATGGTAAAGATTCTTCAAGATAAGTACTGAAATCTGTTAACAAATTATACAGGTGGTCCAAATCTCTTTGCTGTAGCTTCAAAAACAAGAAAGTAAGTCAGTAGGTCAGGGTCAATAATATTTAAGACAAGTATTGAAATCTGTATCAAAAGTTCTACATGTGGTCCAAATTTTCATGCTGTATCTTCAAAAACAAGAAAGTAGGTCAGAAGGTCATGATTAAGACTATTCAAGATGAATATTGAAATCTGTATGAAAAAATTATACAGGTGGTCAAATTTCTATACTGTAACTTCAAAAACGAAAAAGTAGGTCAGTAGGTCATGATTAAGACTATTCAAGATGAGTATTGAAATCTGTATCAAACATTATACATGTGGTCCAAATCTTTTTGCTGTAGCTTCAAAAACAAGAAAGTAGGTCAGTAGGTCAGGGCTAAGAACATTAAAGACGAGTATTGAAATCTTTATCGCAAGTTATTGACGTGGTCCAAATTTCTATGCTGTTAAGATTGGTGTGCAAAACTGTATGTCATCCATATTTCAAGGCTGTATCTTAAAAAACAAAGAAGTAGGTCAAGGTCACAGTCAAGTGACCCCTAATTACTTGGGGTCATCAAGTAACTATAATTAAACACTATAGGAAATATGATCAGATAATTTTTGAAGTATTTTTTCCTATATAACTCATATACAAGTGACCCAAAGGGCGGGGCCTCTTTTCACCCCAGGGCCATAATTTGAACAATCTTGTTAGAGAACCACTAGGCAATGCTACATACCAAATATCAAAAGCCTAGACCTTGCAGTTTCAGGCAAGAAGATTTTTAAAGTTTTTTCCTATATAAGTCTATGTAAAACTTGGGACCCCTGGGTGGGGCCTCTTTTCACCTCAGGGGCATAATTTGAATTATCTTGGTAAAGGATCACTAGGCAATGCAACATACCAAATATCAAAAGCCTAGGCCTTGCAGTTTCAGACAAAAAGAGTTTTAAAGTTTTTCCTATATAAGTCTATGTAAAACTTGGTACCCCCGGGGTGGGGCCTCTTTTCACCCTAGGGGCATAATTTGAACAATATAAGTAGAGGACCATAAGGCAATTCTACATACCAAATATCAAAGGCCTAGGTCTTGTGGTTTCAGACAAGAAGATTTTCAAAGTTTTTTCCTATATAAGTCTATATAAACAATGTGACCCCCAGGACTGGGCCATATTTGACCCTAGGGGGATAATTTGAACAATCTTGGTAGAGGATCACTATATGATGCTACAATCCAAATATCAAAGCCCTAGATTTTTTAAGTTTTTCCTTTCCGTTGCCATGGCAACCTGAGTTCTGTGCGGAATTCAATTCTTTGAACAATTTTGAAAGGGGGCCATCCAAGGATCATTCCTGTGAAGTTTCATCAAAATTGAACAGGTGGTTTAGGAAGAGATGTTGTTTAAAGGAAAGTGTGGATGGACGGACGGACGCCGGACGGTGAGTGATCTCAATAGCTCACCCTGAGCCTTTGGTGAGCTAAAAATGCAGCAGTCTGGGGTTTGGAATGCGATCGCTAAGATAATAATAAACACTGCTCCTGAGTAGCCTGGGAATCCAGTCTGACAATTTCTAACTTATTTTCTACCTGCAAATTGACAAGTTGATATATCAGAAACTTATGGTGGCTGATTTCTGCCATTTCGTGTGTTTGTGACGGCGAGGCGAAATGTCGAAGTAACGAAAACACGAAAGGCCGAAATAATGCTGATTTGTCGTGTGTTCACCTTTCAACTTTTGAGGCGAATACACAAGTAACGAAACATTGAAGGCAAAATAAAGAAATTTCAGAGGCGAACACACAAACTTTTGTATTGATTGCTTTTCGTATCGGCGGGTATTAAAACTTTGTTATTTCGCTTTCAATGTTTCGTTACTTTGAGTATTCGCCTCGGAAGGCAAAAGGCGAACACATGAAAATTGAGCTGTAGGGTCTGCCTTAATACACTATAATAATGGTGCAAAATGAGGCATAATGTTTATATGAATTTAATACCAGAACTGAAAAACATGAAGAGTGACATGTTTTATTGCATAATTTTTTTTTATGAAACATTTTCTATCATAAATTGAGAAGATTTTTTGTATAAATGGTAAAACACATTATCTAGATAGCATTCAAAGTTCAGGTAGGCGTAATGATATGCCCTGTAAGACTGACAGAAGCTTAATGTATGTACAAATTTAATACTAGTGATAAAATATCTACACAATGACATCTTTCATGGAATACAAATCATTATCTTTCGTTTTAGGACAAATATTATTTTATAAATGGTAAAACACATTATTAAGATATTCATTTCAGCAGCATATGTGTAATTGTTATACGCATGCCTACTGGAAGGCGAATACACGAAAGGACCAAATTGCACATTTGGCGTGTGTTCGTGTCGGCGGGTCAAAGTAACGAAAGGTCAAAAACTGCTTATTTCTCGTGTGTTCGCCTTTCGAATTTCCAGGCGAATACACAAAGACACGACAAAGGAAGGGCGACAACACGAAGTTTCGATACCCGCATACACGAAAAGTGATCAATTCAAAAGTTTGTGTTTTCGCCTCTGAAATTTCGTTATTTCGCCTTCAATATTTCGTTACTTCGTGTATTCGCCTCGAATGTTGAAAGGCGAACACACGACAAATAAGCAGTTTTCGACCTTTCGTGTCTTCGACATTTCGACTCGCCGACACGAACAAATATGTATTATTTCGACCTTTCGTGTTTTCTTTAGTTCGACATTTCGCCTCACCGACACGAACACACAAAATGGCAGAAATCAGCCACCATAGAAACTCAAAGAATGCCAATTAACACTAATTAGAGCAAATTAAGTGGGATCTTTAATGCACAGATATTAGGTATGATTTCTTCTAATTAAAATCATTATTTATATATCAGTATATTACATTTTATTATAGATATTTATAATATTTAAAGTCATTAATCATTATGTACCTTTTTCACTTAAATATTTTTTCTGCAGTGTCCGAGTTGACAAGAATTGTAAAAATTTTGTCAGGCTTCCTCGGCCACTTTAAAAATAGATTTGAAACATCTTCAACCTCCCTCAAGCGTTTACGTACATAGAATATACAATATTGATTTATAAGATTGTAAACTCGATTCCTCAAAACTACATTTGTTTGATCTTGAAATTTTAATAAATCATACATGTCAAATCTTAAATATAGATACCGTAAGTTACTGCTGCTAAAGTTAAATATGTCGCTAACATACTGAAAACATACTGAAGATCCTTGATTTTTAAATTTTTAAAAATGGCAGGCTGAAAGCTTCCGTATTTGCGCAAATTAACTTAACAACGACATTAATAATGAGTGTTTCTGCGCAGTGGCCGGTTACTGCCGGCGGCACCATGATGTGTGGGCTAGTCACTTTAAAGCATTGAGTGATTTTCCTGATCACTGAAATTATCTAGCCTAAAATGCAAATTATTACGAATCATTGGTACACAAATTATTTAGGCGAGGTAGGCAGAGAAAATTTCTATATATGAGATTTATAGTTCTCACCAGCTGTATGTTTTAACAAAGGACATTCTAGTACAATGTACATAGTTTGTCAGCTAGTCTAAGACATAGTCACCTTAGCAATTGGGCCCATTTCATTGCTCAAGATACTAAAGGGGTAAGCACTTCCCTGGGTCTTGACAGGAGAAGTGACCACATCTCCTGGTGGCCATGTTTATTTACAAATCAGAATAATCTGAATACGCTTGGTAGAGAGTCACACAAGGACCATTTTTGTGAAATTGTTTCAAAATCTGACTAGTGGTTTAAGAGATGTTGTTTGAAGATTTTTCTATACCCCTATGTGCATCCAAGCAAAACCATTTGAACATTTTTGGGAGAAGAAAACCAAAGGACATCCAAGCCAAGTTTCATCAATTTCCATGACACAGTTTTAGAGGTGTCATTTGAAGAAAAGTGTGACGACAGACAGTGAGTGATTACAATAGCTCATCTGGGGCACTTTGTGCTCAGGTGAGCTTATAAGAGTCCCATATATGAATACTTTACACCTTGCATGCTAAAGAACCAGGGAAGCTTCTGGAATTGGAGCGTCTTCTGTATCTTAATCTATCCTTCTACTAACACAACTGTCTTCTGGAAGAATCACTCATATAGGTTACCGGTGGCAACTATAAATACACTCAAGAAAGAAGTCACCTTCGACCAAACATTCATTATGTACCTTTAGTTCTATTAATCACTGCTTCATTTTAGCAACTGCAGTTGCCACAGGTTTCTCTCTTTTCTAAACAACACTGTAGCCAGTAGTTGTAGTACCAGTTCATTTATACAATAAAACGAGATAAAATATTTTTCCGAATTTTAAAATTTTATTCAAATATATGTTTTTAACTGATTTTTTCCAAAAACATATTCTTTTAAATATTGATGAACCAATTCCATCATTTGTGCCAAAGTTTACAATAAACTAAAGATAGTTATTTTTACATTGCGACTATGAAGTGGGTTATATCTCAAATACACTAATAAAACTCCTAACACCAAACAATACACGGCTACTAAACGCTAGCGCCACCACCAAATTGTGGTGATAAGGAAAAGAGCTATCGACATTTCCGTGGTGCAGCTATCGCCAGTTTGAAAATGTAAACACGTGAGTAAAATTATATTTTATCTAATATTTTATTGATAGAACTTTTTCAAAAAATCGGAGAATGTAGTTCCGTGTAACAACACTTTATCTAGCGGTTGGCTGTGATTTCATTAAAATAATATGCAAATTGTGGTGTCAGGAGCTTTTCTCCCGAATCTGACAGTGGCACATTTTCATATCGGCCAGTATTCGAACACCATTCCTATTAATGGACACACTGTAAGAACATACCTGCGCATGCAAATGGTGTAGAAATGATAAATAACTATATAGGCACACACCATGAATAATAGAATCTCGGGTTAGAAGAAATATTCCAGGATTTTTAAAAGTGGTGGCGCTATAACTCTAGTGATGGCGCTATACAGTAGTGGTGGCGCTGTTACGGCATTCAGTAATACGAACTGCTGACGCATCCGGAACAAAACAAACACCAACATTCTCTAACTGATAATATTCCTGCAAGGAATAATGTTATTAAAGAAAGAAAAACACGATCATAGTTTATTTACCTTTATGAAACATTCTCTATCCAAGAACAAAAAAGAACAAAATACTCACAGACCCTTGGGACTCTTGTAGTCAAAGTAAATTTCCTTTGTTTAAAATGTTAATGAAGAATTATTTCTAACCTTTAAATATTCTACCTAAATACAAATGTAAGTGTACTTTAAATTCAGGTCATGAAAAATAGTAGCAATACTTTTATTTCAAACAGATTTGTGTAGAATTTATTTGTTATATTAAGCTTCTGAAAGTTACTTGCCTTTGTATTTTTACGTCGTTGCATGCTTTAAACAAAAGACCCTACTTTCACAATTCTTTCTGAAAAGTACAGTACATTTTCAATTCCAATCGATTAAATATGATTAATCATACAGCTTAGATGCACAATCTGAATCCATATACATGTAGATTATTTTGCGATCATGTACAGGTTACTACATGTATTTTGTTGAGTAACGTAATTTGGGTGTAGTGTGGATAGGTTGATAAAAATCAATTATTGTAGAAATTTCCGTGGCTTGCAGTCAGTCAGACATTTTCATATTTTAAAATTGAATATATCAGCTACTAATCATATACAACAGCGCCACCACTACTGTATAGCGCCACCACTTGGGTGATAGCGCCACCATTTTCAAAAATAGTCGTAACTTTTTACTGTGTTTTTCGTAATTCTTTGGTGTATGGGAATACGTGTTATTCAGTTCTACACGATTTGCATGCGAAGGTATGTTTTTACAGTGTGTCTTATCATCGAATGGTGTTCGAATACTAGCCGATAGAAAAAGCCACTGTCAAATTCGGAGAAAAGCTCCTGGCACCATAGGGGTACACACTTCCATGCTTACAATAAATGTTCATGGAAAAGAATGAAAGAAACTTAATGAAAATTCTACCAAATGGTAAGTTTGTTATGTACAAATATGTGGATTTTTATACAATTAAAGGGCAATAACTCTTAATTTACAAATAAATCCAAATGAAATTGTGTGTACACAACCACATTATGGTGATCTAAATTCTGTTTAAGTTTCATAGTTCTAGGTCAAATATATCAAAAGTTATGATGCAGAAATTGCCATATTTATAGTAGCCTATATAGTTAACACTAGAAACTTCTAAGGGCCATAACTATGGTGTAACTTGGGCAATCTGACTGAAACTTGACGGGCCGCAAGAACTCATTGTGGTGAACATGAATATGAAGTTTTAAATAAATATTCCCAACCATTTCCTAGATATGGCTCCGGACGGAAGGACGGACAACGCCAAAACTATATCCCTCCGACTTTCGTCGGGGGATAATAACTGAGATAGAGTGGAACTGCACCAGAACTGTAACATGATATTCTAAGTAAAAAGGGGGATAATTCATGAAATACTGGCGAAAGAGTTATGGCCCTTGTGTCATATGATGTGAGTGATGATGTGGAACAACTATTTTAAGTTTGAATAAAATCCATTTTGTAATAAAAGAGATAGGGTGAAAGTGCACCAAAACTTTAACCGAAATTCTAAGTCAAAAGGGGAGATAATTCATGAAATACTGGTGCAAGAATTATAGCCCTTGTGCCATTTGATGTGGGTGATGATGAGGAATAACTATTTTAAGTTTGAAACAACATACAGAAATAAAAAATGCTTCAAAAAAAACTTGAACCAAAGTGCGGACGCAGAAGGATGCCGACGCAGGTCGAGTAGGACAGCTCTCCATACTTCGTATAACCGAGCTAACAAGTTTACATGTACATTGTATCTGTACACTGAACATGTACTAATATATGTCTATAAATACAATAATTTCTATACACGGAAGGTGTACTAATATGTCTGTACAAAGGATGATACATGTACACAGAATGTATACTACTATATCGATATGTCTGTACATAGAATATGTACCAATTAATCCCTGTACATAGAATGATATCTGTACACAGAATGTGAAGTAGTTTCTGTCTATGCACAAAATATGTGATCATGTTTGCTTTTTATATTTGGCCATTTATTAGTATAGAATTATTTGAAACACACAGCTTCATCTACGATATTTGTCTAAAGAAATGCCAAAACTGGAAACAATGTCTATGCCATAACATTTATACACCATCCAAGTTTTAGTATACATGTATGTCATGCTATAAACATACCTTTAGTCATTATAAACATACCATTATTCGATATAAACATATCAGTCATACTTATTTACACTCTGGTATTTCAATACTGAGGTAGCTTTACTTCAAATACTCCCTGTCTATGCAAGTTAAATAATAGGAAAAAACTATGTTTAGTTTTGCCATATTTTCATTGAAAGAAAAGACAATTTTACTAGCATAAAAATGCCATTCTATATTGCATTTACATAAAGTTGTAATGTTCATGTAATTTTTTTATCTTAGCTAAGACTTTACATTCAAAAATTCCATTTCAACTACGTAACAATAACATCAAGGAGACACAGGTTCAACTTTGATATTTGTAAAATCATATTGCCCTGGAGGTGAGGGTTCTGGTTCTTCAACCCAAGGAAAGGCAGAGTCTGTACCAGAACTTCCCTGTGTGAACCACTTGCCTTCAAAACCATTCTTTGTGGCAGAAACCTCATTCTGTCTTTTAATGGAATGTTGTAAAGCAGCATAAGAATTTTTTGTTGATATTAAGTAATGTTTTGGTGGTGCTGACAACATATCTCTGAGTACACCAGATGAGCTTGCCGAACTCATACTTACAGGCTGAACTTCTTTCTTGACAACAGACCCCTGTGTTGTCATGGTAACTGTGTGACCGGTAGTAAGGTCAGGTCTCCTTGACACAAGCATATTTCTTAGAGTAGATGAAAGAAATGGTTTTTCCTTAACAGAATTTTGTAAATCGCCTCCTCTTTTAGTCACTGCCATGGCAGACGGCATAAGCACCTGCTGGTTATTGACTGGATTACAGTTTGACAACAGCTGTCTGCTTAAATGTGGATTATTTTCTACATGTGTAGAAGTATTTGGAAGCTTTCCTGTATCGGCGCATTTTGCTAACTTCCTAGGGACTTTATCACACAAGGACTGTTTGCCAAAAGTGAACATGCCAGCTGATGAATCTAAGCCAGATATTTGCGGAAACAGTGTTCCTGCAGAATCGCCAAGCAAACCATTATAACACCCACTGTCAATTGGTAAATCTTCAGTAACAGAGTAATTTTCAGTGTCGCTTTTTAATTTTAAATTCTTTTTTGATTTAGCATTCATTGAATTTGGTTTTCTGTTATTCAATTTGGTACGTGTATCAGATAATTCTTCGGCTATTTGATCAATTTTCTCTGCAAGTAAATCAGCATCTATAGTTGGAATGAATTCATTCAAATGTTTGTACAGAACCTCTTTGGCTACATTCTCAAATTCTATCTCTTTTGTGTCCGTTTTTTTATAGCTTACTTTGCTAGCCTTTTTCACAGTTTTACACTTTTCCTTTATTTTGCTTACTTGAGTCTCAGCAATTTCCACATTGTCTGCATCATTACTGTCAATAGTATTCTTAATTCCATTCTGAGGTATATTTTCAAGATCAGCTCTCAATTCAGCTGACATGTTTTCAGAATCTGCAATGTCATTTACAATTTCTATTAGACTTTCATTAACTAAGTTTTCAGATACTTCTTCTGGGTCTGTTTCTACATCTTTCAAATAATTTTTTGAAAGATACTTTACTTCTTCTTCATCCATATTTTCGAATTTATCATCATTATTGTCGTTAGAATTTGTTTCTCCCACAATAGCATCAATACTCTCAGCCTTCCTCACTGGAACATCCTTTTTTTTCAAAAATGTTGTTGACACTGTCAGTCCAGGCAACTTGCCTTTTTTAGGGACCTTCCGTTTCCTACCATCAGGGCTGATACTTTGGCTTCCACCGTTCAGCAGATTATCAACTTGATACATTCCTAGTCTCTCCATCTGTCGCACATGTGTCTTCTTGTGAAGCCGTAATCCTGATGATGTTGCTGTGCGGTATGGACAAATGTCACATGAAAATGGTTTTTCCCCAGTGTGAAGTCTTTCGTGTTCCTGAAATTTTAAGTAGAAAATTTTAAGAAAACAACACATCTATGTTAAAAACTAGAGCTATCACTAAAGGTGATGAATGTACCCCCCGCATGCACTGACACAGTACATTGCAATTTGATGCACACAAGATTGCATAATTATGTATATAGTATAGTAACAAAAACAAAGTCCCATAACTCTGTAGAATATTTTTCTGAAAGAATCTAACATGCACCATGCACAAGTAAGGTTGGTACTGATCACTTGTGTGATGTTTCATTAAATTGTGTGCACTTGTTTGGGAGATTAGGTGAGCACAAGATTGCATATGCAGACTCTATGTATATAGTACATTAACAAACAAGAGCTGTCCGTAAGACAGCGCGCTCGACTTTTCTCAGTGCTTGACTCTGAATTAGAGCTTTGCCAGCAAAAAAAAATCCAAGTTAAAAAGGAACATAATTCTGTCAAACTTTAAATCAGAGTTATGGGAATTATGTCTCCTGGTGTAGACTTTGATAGTAAATAACTGTTTTGAGTTTCAAGTCAAAAGCTTTAATAGTAACAGAGATATTTGACTTTATCAAAAATTTTAACAAAACAAGAGGACCATGATGGTCCTGAATCGCTCACCTCTTCCCACATGACCCAGTTTTGAGTATGACGTGTTTTTTCTATATTTGACATGTGACCCAGTTTTGAACTTGACCCAGGTTTTTATCAAGTAAAAAATTTGACCAATTTTCATGAAGATCCATTGAAATATTTTTCTCTAGAGAGGTCACAAGGTTTTTCTATTATTTGACCTATTGACCTAGTTTTCGAAGGAACGTGACCCTGTTTTGAACTTTTCTAGATATCTCAAGGTGAACATTCTCACTTAATTTTCATGAGATCTCACGAAAAATATGGCCTCTAGAGTGGGTCACAATGGTTTTTTCTATTTTTACCTACTGGCCTAGTTTTTGACCACCGTGACCCAGTTTCGAAACTGAACCTAGATATCATCAAGGTGAACATTCAGATCAATTTTCATGAAGATCCATTGAAAAAATATGGCCTCTAGAGAGGTCAAAAGATTTTATATTTTAGACCTACTGACCCAGTTTTTTTACCGCAGTTGACCCAGTTTCAAACTTGACCCAGATATCATCAAGATGAATATCATACCAAAATTTCATTACAGATCCCCTGAAAAGTATGGCCTCTAGAGAGGTCATTAGGTTTTTTTATTATTTGACCTACTGACCCTTGTTTTTAAGGCATGTGACCCCGTTTCAAACTTAAACTAGATATCATCAAGGTGAACTTTTGACCAATTTTTATGGAGATCCCTTCACAAGTATGGCCTCTAGATAGGTCACAAGGTTTTTCTATTTTTAGACCTATGACCTAGTTTTTGACCGCACATGACCCTGTTTTGAACTTGACCTAGATTCATCAAGATGAACATTCAGACCAATTTTTATACAGATCCCATGAAAAATATGGCCTTTAGAGAGGTCACAGGTTTTTTCTATTATTTGACCTATGACCTAGTTTTTGGAAGGGCACGTGACCCATTTCGAACTTGACCTAGATTTCATCAAGATGAACATCAGACCAACTTTCATACAGATCCCCTGAAAAATATGGCCTCTAGAGAGGTCACAAGGGTTTTTCTATTATTTGACCTACTGACCTAGTTTTTGACGGATGTGACCCCCTTTCGAACTTGACCTAGATATTATCAAGTTGAACATTCTGGGCCAATTTTCATGAAGATTTTCATGAAATATATGGCCCCTAGAGAGGTCACAAAGTTTTTCTAATTTTTAGACCTTCGACCTAGTTTTTGACCGCACCTGACCCAGTTTCGAACTTGACCTAGATATCATCAAGATGAACACTCAGACAAACTTTCATTACAGATCCCCTGAAAAAATGGCCTTTAGAGGGTCACAAGGTTTTTCTATTATTTGACCTACTGACCCAGTTTTTGATGGCACGTGACCCCGTTCGAACTTGACCTAGACATCATCAAGGTGAACGTTCTGACCAATTTTCATGAAGATCTTGGTAAATATATGGCCTCTAGAGAGGTCACAAGGTTTTTCTATTTTTAGACCTACTGACCTAGAATTTTTTCGGCACGTGACCAGTTTCGAACTTGGGCTTAGATATCATCAAGGTGAACTTCTGACCAATTTTCATGAAGATCTTGTGAAATATATGGCCTCTAGAGAGGTCACAAGGTTTTTCTATTTTAGACCTACGACCTAGTTTTGACGGCACATGACCCAGTTTCGAAAATTGACCTAGTTATTTATTCAAGATGAACATTCTGACCAACTTTCATAAAGATCCCCTGAAAAATGTGACCTCTAGAGTGGTCACAAGCAAACGTTTACGGACGCACGCACGGACGACGGACACCGCGCGATCACAAAAGCTCACCTTGTCACTTTGTGACAGGTGAGCTAAAAATCTAAGTTAAAAAGGGACATAATTCTGTCAAAATTCAAATCAGAGTTATGGGGATTGTTTCTCCTGGTGTAGACTTTGATGGTAAATAAGTATTTTAAGTTTGAAGTCAAAAGCTTTGATAGTAACAGAGATATTTGACTTTATCAAAAACTTTAACCAAAAATTCTAAGTTAAAAAGGGGCATAATTCTGTCAAAATTCAAACCAGAGTTATGGGAATTGTGTCTCCTAGTGCAGATTGTGAGGCCTAAATTAAAATTAAGTTTGTTTGCCCTTTACCGACCCAGTATTTTTACAGTGGGTAGGTAGGTAGGTAAATAATTTATTATTTTTTAGTTTTTTTTAATGTTTGTTGTCTCAGTAATAAAGTCTATTTATTAATACCTATTGCTTATAGATAATCTCTGAAGATGCTCTGTTAAAAGTATGCTTGTAATATATAAATCCCTAGCCCTATTCATGCACACACAATACGGGCACAGACTTCATTTGCACATAAGGCAAAGTTCACCAAGTCTTTGAGTACAAAACAATATAGTCGCGAAAATACGCGATATCTGGCATCTATACACACACTATTGAATTACAGCTTATTTTCAACAAGTGTTTGATGCTTAATTCAATAGATAATAACTTTTTTTGAGTTTTAGAAGGTTTTTACAATGGTTATGGCAGTATGCAAGCAAAGTGTTGATTTTTTTAGCTTCAAGCTACTTGCACGTATTGGTCATGTTACTAAAAACAGAAACAGGATTGGGTTTCCCGACATAAGACATTTATTATGCCATTGTCCTGGCCAAAGAAGTTTAAGATTTTTACAGCTCTTTGTCCTGGCATAACAAAATTAAAATATTAAAACTATCTAGCCTGTAATATTTCAACACATTTCCGTTCTTGTCAAATTCTTGAAATTCGAAAACTGAGATTTTCTCACTTTGAACAAATGCATTTCAGAACGATCTCTGTATAAAGACATTTTGAAATCAACAATTAAGTCAGTTTATAATATATTTTCACAGATAATTAAATTAGCGGTAATTATAGACTGCAATCTATGTTTTCGTCAGGAAACCGGCCATACAAATCAGGGGTATAAAAAATTTTTTCACACCACTCGCCTGTCAATTGCCGTAATACTGTCACTGTTATGAAAGCAGTATTATGTACAAGCAAATTTCAAATATAACACATAGCAATCTGACTAAAGTACTTGATCTTCTAAACGAAGATCTGAGAACGACCCATTCACATTCGTCTTCTGTATATTTTGGATTTCCATTATTGCTATTTTTATGTTATCCAATCAGACGACTTGTTCGATTGTCAAAGGATAAGAAAAATATGCGGTTATTCCAGGACTCGAACCCGGGACCCCTCGTTTACAAAGCAAGTGGCCTACCGACTGAGCTAACCGGCTATCTGATACATTACGACATAAGAATTGTAAATATCAAAAGTCAATGCTACATGTAGATTTGCAAGATGTTGTAAGCTAGGCTCTGAATGGCTAGCGAAAGAGCCGTCAGAACGAGGCAATGAATAGGTCGTTTTCAGATCCTATGCGTAGCGTAATATAGGAGATGTACTTTAGTCAGATTGAACACATAGTAGACAAATAATATTCTCACGTACACTACGTTTCCTTTGTAATCAATCATATTTGTTCTTCTTAAATTTCCTTTTCAAAGCAGACATTTTTCTTTCACTGTATTTTTGTAATCTCCACCACCTAGTTGCTCTCCATAATAACTGCATCAACAGTATTAATAATCACAGTCTAGCCCCTACCGTATTTTCCAAAAGTGTTAGGACTAGTTATTTTCACTTTCTCAAGACTTATTTCCCGAAGAATGATTATTTTGTAAAGTGTCCCAAAAATATGGACACAATAATCATAATCCACCCAGTGTTGAAAGCGAAATAAAAAGCGTAAACGAGTATTGGTAATTATTCTGTTGATAAACTTAGTCATTGTCCTTGTTTTCATCATCAATTAACAACCCCCTCAAAGATCAAAAAGAAGTGTGTCGGTATCATGAAGTGGAGATCAAAGCAGTATAGTTGCCTGAGATTGTCATGGAATTACGTCATGTTTTCCCGCCATGTGACACATCAATGTTTGATCGTACTGCCTCGGTTCTTTAAATTATTCAATAAAAAAGTTTCTTCTTTAATTTGTTAAAGCGAATTTAATATCCTGTATAAACTGACACGTAACTGTGTCAAACGATAATTGTGGATATCCTACCTCTGTGAGCTATTTGTCCTCATTGTTTGAAAAGTGTCGTGTCATAAAATATACAAAGATTCATTTAAAACTTATCAAAAACTGTAACGGCATCATATCATTTTATTTTAGAACCACACAAAACTGGTAACCTATTTTGCCGCACTGACATAAATCTGTTTGCCAAAAATCGTTTTACGCCATGTATTTAAATTGCTGACACTTTTTCAATATTTAAGATTTTTTTTATCTGTTTTTTTTGTACTTTCTGGTCAAACGTCTGAACTTTATGCCCATAGAATGTATCATTTATTTACTCTAACTTAGAAAGAAATAAGTAATTAAGATCGCACTGTTTGAAATTTTACAAAGAACTAAATTTAAATTTGACCGTATTTATAGAATTTTGCCTACGTTCCTGTCGATCTTTTATTAAAATCGCTATAGAATTCAAACTATATTACTTCTTTAGCAGTGCTAAAAATTATTGAAGCAATAATAATAAAAAATGAATTCACTACGCGTTTTTTGTGTATGTGTAAACAAAAGTAACGTCGAACGATGTAAATTAGATATGACGATAGGTCACACGTGCTCGTGGAATGGAAAATTACCGGCATGAGGTTTTGGTATCTTTACGATTCGCGGGTAAATTAGATACTAGATATGTAAAATTATGTACTTTTGTCAGATTGCCTTCCGGTTATAAGCGGTTTAATTGTCGTCTGCATCCTATGGCCTTAGGCAACGTTATCGGCATATCTGACACGTGTTCGAAATACACGAGATAATAAACAGTCCGCTTTATTGATTTTCTACTAGCTGACTGCGGGTTACTTTCTCACTTGCCATAATTATTTATGCATTTGTTAAATAAAATAATCGCCAGTTTCAAGCACCAAAAATAAGTTTTTTCCCTCTGATAAGAAAATAAAAATAATTGTTTTCTCTGGAATGCAATAAAATTATTTGAGTCGGGGCAATTTTATCGAGTCGGTAGGTAAAGGTCAAACAAGGGGCCTCCGTGGTCGAGTGGTTAGAGTCGTTGACTTCAAACCATTTGCCCCTCATCGATGTGGGTTCGAAACCTCATTTGGGGCGTAGAATTCTTCACGTGAAGAAGCCATCCAGCTGGCTTACGGAAGGTCGGCGGTTCTACCCAGGTGCCCGCTCGTGATGAAATATGCACGGAGGGGCACCTGGGGTCTTCCTCCATCATTAAAGCTGGAAAGTCACCATATGACCTAAAATTGTGTCGGTGCGACAATAAACCCAACAAAATAAATAAATAAATAAAGGTCAAACAAACTTAATTTTATTTTAAGCCATATAGTAAATAACTGTTTTGAGTTTCAAGTCAAAAGCTTTAATAGTAACAGAGATATTTGACTTTATCAAAAATTTTAACAAAAATTCTATGTTAAAAAGGGGCATAATTCTGTCAAACTTCAATTCAGAGTTATGGGGATTGTTTCTCCTGGTGTAGACTTTGATGGTAAATAAGTATTTTAAGTTTAAAGTCTATAGCTTTAAGTATTTTTTCCTATATAACTCATATAATAACCAAGTGACCCCGGGGCGGGGCCTCTTTTAACCCCAGGGGCATAATTTGAACAATTTTGGTAGAGGACTACTAGGCTATGCATCATACCAAATATCAAAAGCCTAGGTCTTGTGGTTTCAGACAAGAAGATTTTTAAAGCTTTTTCCTATATAAGTCTATGTAAAACTTGGGACCCCCAGGGCAGGACCTCTTTTCACCCAAGGAGGGGACAGCTTGAACAATTTTGGTTGAGGACCATAAGACAATGCTACCAACCAAATATCAAAGGCCTATGTCTTGTGGTTTCAGAAAAGAAGATTTTTAAACTTTTTTCCTATATGTCCATGTAAAACTTGGGGCCCCCGGGGCGGGGCCATATTTGATCCTAGGGGGATAATTCGATCAATCTTGGTAGACGACCACTAGATGATGCTACAAACCAAATATAAAAGCCCTAGGCCCTGTGGTTTTGTACAAGAAGATTTTCAAAGTTTTCCCTATATAAGTCTATATAAACCATGTGACCCGGGGCGGGGCCATATTTGACCCTAGGGGGATAATTTGAACAATTTTCGTACAGAACCAATAGATGATGCTACATACCAGATATCAAAGCCCTAGGCCCTGTTGGTTTGGTTAAGAAGATTTTTTTCCTTTCGGTTGCCATGGCAACCAGAGTTCTACATGGAATTCAATTCTTTATAAGATTTGGAAAGGGGGCCACCCAAGGATCATTCTTGTGAAGTTTGGTGTTATTCTGCCAAGTGGTTTTCAAGAAGAAGATTTTTTTAGAAAATGTTGACGGACGCACGACACACGACGGACATTGAGCGGTCACAAAAGCTCACCATGAGCCTTTGGCTCAGGTGAGCTAAGAAAGTCCCATAACTCTGCAGAATTTTTTTCTGAAAGAAACAAACATGCCCCATGTACAACTAGGGTTACTGCTAATCACTTGTGTGTAGTTTCATTCAATTGTGTGCATGGGTTCAGGAGATTTGGTGCGCTGGGACTCAGAGGAGAAACAATGACTACTCCTGAAAGGGAATATGCTGAGAGACATATGAATGATAACCAGGGAAACATAGCATCAGGTGGAACTGAGTATGGACCTGCACATTCCTTTTCTCCACTGAACCCTTTTACACCTGTGTATGAGCAGGCTATTGGTACAAATACTTCTGCTCCTACAAATCCCTTTACTCCTTTTAAGCATGACTTTAAGGATCATGGCACTGTTTAAGTCCTGTTACAGATAGAGTTTTCCTTGATCATGGTGTAGTGAAAAGAGGATCTACTTGTTATACTGAGGGAGGACAGAATCCAACCTCCAGACCACTTTATTATGATCCTGTCACAAGTATGTCAGCCCCAATAACCCATCCCACTCCAAGAGACTCTTTGTACCCATATGGAAGCAGCTTTCAGCAGCCAATTCAGTATTCTAGTTCAAGAGTTCCTAAACTGCCTGAATTTTCAGGTGAGGGTAAGGATGGTGATGACTTTGATATGTGGAAGTATGATGTAACCTGTTTAATCAGAAATGGTGTATATCCACAGCATGTAATACTTGAAGCTATTAGAAAGAGTCTCAAAGGAAAAGCCTGTACAGTGTTACTTCATTTGGGAGAAGGTGCCTCTGTCTCTGACATTATTGATGAATTAGAGGGTATTTATGGCAATGTGGCCAATAGTGAAAAACTCAAAGAGAAATTTTACTGTGCTCAACAGGAGCCAAATGAATCTATTGCAGATTATAGCCTTAGACTGAAACAGTTACTTTGCAAGTCAAATATTGATTTAAACAAGACCACTAAGAATGAAATGTTGTGTAACCGTCTTTGGTCAGGTTTGCGATACAGCGAACTTCGAAATGTATCTCGCTATAAATCTGACAACACAATAGACCATGGTGTGCTCAGATGAGAGCTGAGACAGATTGAACAGGACTTGCAATTAACTAAAAGAGGCCCAATACATACCCCTGTTTCAGACCCTACAGAAACTCAAACAGTTGAGAATCCCAAACCATGTAAGACCAAGGTTGAATCATCATCCCAATGTATGTCCTCTGTTGAAAACAAGTTGCTTCAGCAGTTACAAGACTTAAATAGTCAGATGAGAGAGCTGAATACCAGAGTTGGAGTAGTTGAGAAAGAATTACACAGTTTGAAGAAGACTTGCAATAAACCAAGTGGATACAGTGACAGAGGTAAATGGTCTGATAGAAATAAAGGTAAAATGACTGAACAGAAAGAAGAATCCCCAAAGAAGGATAAATCAGATGAGCCCAAGGAAAAACCTTTAAACAACAAGGGGTCTTCTCAGCAGGGCCAGTAGAAGATCCACAAGTTGTTAAAGGTCCGAAGATGGCACCACTTGTTGGCCATGCCAATGAAACAGAAGTTTATGTAAATGGCTTCAGTTGTAAAGGTCTGTTAGACACTGGAAGCATGATTACTTCCCTTAGTAAATCTTTTTACTCTTCACTTCAGCCTAAACCAGATCTTCTTAGCCTTTCTGATTTCAGTCTTGATGTTTCAAGTGCCAATGGTTCTTCTATTCCATACATTGGTTATATCATAGTCAGGGTTGTTAATAATTACTTGCAAAAGTAATGCATTAAATTAGCATTACTTAGAAAAAATTGGCATTAAATTAGCATTAGCATTACTCATTTTTGTCAAAATAATGCATTAAATTAGCATTACATAGGGTGCATTAGCATTAGCATTACTTTTTGTGAATCATTGCATGTTATAATCGAATCACTTTTTGTTTGTTGTTTGTTTTTCATTTAATCATTCTAGTTGTTTATTTCATAGCAGCAACACATGACAATCATTTGTAATGAATAAAATCTACCAACTAGGGATTATATATAATTTGTATGAAATACTTGAAATGATCCAACAGCACCCTAAGAAACACAGCATTTAAATTCTTCAGTATTTTTGTATCTGTCTATGTCTCCAGTGCTTGATATTGTTAATGTATTATAGTTTATCACTGTTGCATTTTATGAACATGAGCTGCTCAAAGATTCGAGCGTTTAGTCTGCTTTACAGTATTTACCTAGGTAATCTATAGTTAAATAAATGCATGACTTTCTTATATTATATCTGAATTTTTCTTTTACCATTACCATTACTTTATAAAAAAAACACTTATGTTGAAAGTCAATACCTGTTTAATGACTCCCTAACAGCCTAATTTGACATGACATGTAAAAGCTAGCTGCCTTAAGGTCTTTAACATCACTATCAGTGGCATACTGTTAATTGATAAAAAGGTGTCAAAAGATAACAATGATTCTGTTTGATATTTTGGTTGACAAAACTAATTATGTCACACTTTAATTGTTATTATGAATTTGCGCTTTGGAGCTGTCCCAGATTTTAAATGTATAGTTCAATGCATTAATTTGCATTAGATACACTGTGAATGTTATTGAAAATTTAATTGGTTACAAACAAATAGTGCTAGTGTTTTAAGTAAAATTGTATGTTCAACAATGTTTCATAACTAGTCCATATAATTATGATTTAAACTTTATCAGTATTTAGGCAGAATATTGTGCATACCTGAACATTTGGATTGTGTTTTATGTCCTTCAGATTGAGGTGTGTGGTATATCTCTGGATCTGATCTGGTTCACACCAAGTTAACTTGCACCTGGGATTTCCAGTGATACAGAAAATAATGCCTAAGTAATGCTAAGCATTAGCATTAGCATTACTAACTTTGGCATTAAATTAGCATTATTTTTAATGCTAAAATTGGGCATTAATCATTACTTGGCATTATTTGAAAAAAATAACGCACTATTAATGCATTAACATTAGTTATTACTACAACCCTGATCATAGTGGACATTAGTATTCCTCATGTTGACTTGAATCCAGTCTCTGTGCCAGTTTTGATTGTTCATGATACCAAGTATTCGTCATCAGTGCCTTTGATTATTGGTACCAATGTGTTGAATTTCTTCAAAACATCCACAGACTGTAGCAGTCTGCCTGCTGATTAGAATGACATTCTATCTGTCATGTCTTCAGTACACTCCATTCCTGTCAAAAGTTTGTCTGATACTAACATTCAAATACCACCTTGTGAGACACGTACCATTGTTGGTAAAGTTCAAAATGTTGGTAATATGTCAGTTGGTGTTACTGAAGGTATGGACAACTCAGCTGGTCTTTCTGTGTATCCGAACTTGGTACATGTGAAACCATCTAGTCCATTTTGTAGAATACAGGTCAGAGTAAGCAATATATCTGCACAACCTATCCTCATCAAACCGAATTCTGTTCTCTGTCATCTTCAAGATGTTGAAGTTATTCGGAATGTTGACCCCTCTGAAGGTTCCAAATCTCAACTTCACAATGCAGACAAGTCCCTTGATGAGTTAGGTATTTCTATCCCCACTGAGAATCTAACAGTTGATGAACACAAAAGGGCTCAAGACTTTTTCTCTGGCTGGAAACACATTTTCTCTTCTGGATTGTCCGATCTTGGTTGCACTAATATTGTTGAGCATAAAATTGAGCTCATAGACCCTACACCTTTTAAAGAACCATATTGGCGCATTCCTCCTGGTATGTTTGAGGAGGTTAGAGAACACCTCAAAGACATGTTGGATGCTGGTGCGATTAGGGAATCACACAGTCCCTTTTCTTCAAATGTGGTTCTGGTTCGGAAGAAGGATGGGTCGCTTAGATTCTGCCTGGACTTCTGCCGCTTAAACAGCTGTACTGTCAAGGATGCATATGCTCTGCCCCGAATAGATGAGACCATTGACAGTTTAGCTGGCTCTAAGTACTTTTCCAAGCTCGATTTACGATCTGGCTACTGGCAGGTTGCCATGAACGAGAAGGATAAGTACAAGACAGCATTCTCAGTGGGCCCACTTGGATTTTTTGAGTGTAATCGTATGGCATTTGGGCTAACGAATGCACCAGCAACATTCCAAAGATTGATGGAGCGAGCCATGGGAGAGCTAAATCTTAAAGAATGCCTCATTTACCTGGATGATATTATTATATTCTCCACGTCCATGGAAGAGCTTTCAAACGCTTCCAATCAGTCTTCCAGAGGTTGGAAAAAGCTGGTCTTACACTCAAGGGATCACAGTGCGAATTCTTCGGCACCAGCGTCAAATACTTAGGCCATATTGTAAGTGCACAAGGAGTTGAGACCGACCCTGATAAGATAGACGCCTTGATGAGATGGCCCACACCCAAGTCTATTAAAGACTTAAGAAGTTTTCTTGGCTTTGCCGGCTACTATCGTAGATACATCCAAGGGTTTGCTCAGTTAGCCAAGCCACTGAATGACCTACTTATTGGCCACACCACCAACAAGACTAGTAAGACCAAGAGGAAAGCTTGCTCGTGACGCCTTTTTCGGTATTGAACCAGACTCCTCATCTTCAAAGAAGACCCACTCAGATTATGTCACAAATTTGAAAAAGCGTCTTGACGTTGCATATAAAGTGGCTACACGGGAGGCCAAACCACAGTCCAACCGCCATAAGCAAAGATATGACTTGTCAGAGAGGCTAAACTCCATCCTGGAGATAGGGTCCTAGTCAGAAATGTCTTCGAACCCTTCACCGAAACCTTCTCTAACCTTTTACGGGTCTGCTTCTAAAGAAATCACAGTTTAAAGGACCTCCTGATGAAGTCGTGGAACTTCAGTCTGATGATGAAGTACCTGTTCAAGAAGACGATCAGATCGGAACCAAGCCCAAAGAACCACTTGCACATCCTTGTGAGGAATCCAAATCATCCAAGTTGTCCTCACCAAATCCCCAGACAAAAGATGTCCCGAAATACATTATTCCTCAGAGAAGGAAGCCTGTGGCGCCATTAAATCCTCAAGCAAAGGAATTTGTTCCTAGAAGAGGTAGTCGTGTCAAAGCCAGACCTGTTTGGATGCGGTCACATGATTGGGTAACACCCCATTGATACAGTTCGAGGGCTGAGCGCGAAACTATTGTAACTGTATATGAATAAAGAACAAGATACAATAGTTTCGCGCTCAGCCCACGAGTTGTACAGATAAATGAATAGACATTCATACAGTACATTGATCCGATTTTTTTACAGTTGTTTTAAGTTTTCAAGTATTTTGTACATACTGAGACAGTTGTATATGTAGTTACTATAGAGCCCGTGATTATATGAACTAAGTAATAGTGCTTAGAAACATTATCACTAATACTAGTGATCTTTGATATTCATGATAAATCATGAAAACAAATTTCAGGTAATTTTAACCAATGCCTGATGGAATTTTGTGTTTTCTGTATGTTTAAATACATAAGAAGTTGCTAATTATTCATGATAGAACTGCAGTCCGTCATAATTATATTGTGAGTGTGGCAATTTGTTGCAATTTGTTGCTAAGCGTGTCGATTTAGTACATTTCTGTACTAACGTACGTTAATGTCTTAAGATTCAAAAACGTAATTATTGGTGAATCATTTGTAACTACATTGTAGGTAGACTGTATGACCCTAGGAATAGTATGTAGTATAACGTTGAAATAGTTAACGTTATGGAGTAGTATAGTTTGCGATATAGGTAGAGACCTTTGAAATGTCGGGACGACATTTTACTGAAGGGGGGAGGATGTAACTGGTCATTTGTCATTGGTATTCTATATATAAATGTCACATCCCTATATATCATTATACACATATTCATCCATTTTTCCATCTCATCAGTTATCATCCCCATACAACACTCATTTTTTTCGTTATATAAGTACAGTCCTATACTCCACCATTTCATTCCTATAACTAACAAGTAAACTAAAAATAGGTGACGGGCCTCTTTTATTTACCTAGCCGCCAATGTACGTCACGCATGCGCACTGAGAGTAAAGATTTTGAAGTGAGAACTGAAAATCTGTGTCCTACTACTTTTTTATTTATTTGTGCTGTTTGCGTGCCCTTTCAGGTAAATAATTTACATGTTATGTTATTCAATGTTTATTCTGCATTCCCTCATTTATCATTTTCCATATTTCGTTTGAATAATGAATTTATGAATTATTGAAATGCGCACTGAGAGTAAAGATTTTGAAGTGAGAACTGAAAATCTGTGTCCTCCTACTTTTTTATTTATTTGTGCTGTTTGCGTGCCCTTTCAGAGACCTGAAGAGAACACACGTTTATCCGTAAGTGTCCTACTGACCGGGTAACACCTGTGATACTGTACATGAATGAGACGTAAATAAAGATTAATATACTCTCTACTAATGTGAGCTAAAATATTCCAGTAAACAGTACTATTCTTGTGCTAGCTGCTTCTCCTGTTCACTTCTATCATTGTGCCAAGTTACATTTAATTCCCTTTGGAACAATCAAAGTTGTTATTTTGGGAGAGATGAAAGGACGGAGAAACA
Organism: Mercenaria mercenaria; assembly: GCF_021730395.1. Taxonomy (NCBI): domain Eukaryota; kingdom Metazoa; phylum Mollusca; class Bivalvia; order Venerida; family Veneridae; genus Mercenaria; species Mercenaria mercenaria. Next base: position 40,426,424 of record NC_069374.1, read on the forward strand.
TACAGATAGACAGATGAACAAAGTGATTTCAATATAGCCTCCTTGCAAACTTATTTGTTTGAGGTATAATTACAATTAGTCTTCTCTTGATGACAAAGCCTTTTCCACAAATTCCACATTTGAAATCCTTCACTCCAGTGTGCCGTTTGAAATGTACCTGAAGTGTTGCCAACTGTCTGAATGTCCTGAAATTACAAAACATGTGCTTTTATTTGTAACTGTTTCCAATGTGTGTATATATAAAGAATATTAGATTACAGTCCTAGCAATTTTAATTTATTACACAAATCAAAAATGCAGGCAAGGCTATTACATTAAAATGTACTGACCACATTGTCAAGCAATCATCCAATGAAGTTTGAAGGTAGTAGACCAAAGGTTCTAAAGTTATTGAGCAGAAACCATTTCAGCTTCAGGCCCTTAACCTTTAACCTACAGATCCCCAAAACAAATGGGGACAACTACTGACCACAGAAGTCCCAATACCTGTAGGCCAAATTGAAACCGTTTTCAGTCTCAAGGTCACTGTGCTCTTGACCTTAGACCTACTAACCACCAATACAAAATGGGGGCATTCTTTAAAGTTTGAGGACTGTATGAAACAGCATTTTTAGTTATTGAGTGGAAACAATTTTCAGTCTCAAGGTCACTGTGATTTTTTATCTTTAACCTACTGATCCAGAAAGGAAAAATAGGGGTGATCTACTTTAAGCAGTGTCAGCAATGAACTAGAGTTGTTACAGGAGTGACGAATTATACCCCCACAATATGGCCTTGTCACAGAACTAAGCCAATGCCAAAGCTGAACTTGCTTGACCTTTGACCTACTGACCTCAAAATCAATAGAGGTCACCTGCTGGTCATGATCAACCTCCCTATAAAGTTTCATGATCCTCGGCCCAAGCGTTCTGGAGTTATTGTCCGGAATAGGTTTAAATGACCTTTGACCTTTGGAACCCAAAATAATTACGGGTCATCTGCTGGTCATGACCAACCTCCCTATTAAATTTCGTGATCCTAGACCCAAGCGTTGTGAAGTTATTGTCCGAAAACCGTTTAAGTGTTTCGGGTCACTGTGACCTTGACCTGTGACCTGCTGACCTCAAAATCATTAGGGGTCACCTGCTGGTTATAACCAACCTCGCTATCAATTTTCATGATCCTAGGCCCAAGCGTTCTCAAGTTATCACCCAGAAACTGTTTAACTGTTTTGTGTTATTGTGACCTTGACCTTTGACCTACTAACGTCAAAGTCAAACATGACCTGTATTTAATCATGTTACACCAGTGTATAAAAATTTAAGATCCTAGACCCAAGCGTTCTCAAGTTATCATCTGGAAACTGTTTAACTGTTCTGAGTCACTGTGACCTTGACCTCTGACCTACAGACCTCAAAGTCGAAACTGACCTGTATTTCATTGTGTTACATCTGTGTACCAAAAATTATGATCCTAGGCCCAAGTGTTCTCGAGTTATCATCCGGAAACCGTTTAACTGTTCCGAGTCATTGTGACCTTGACCTTTGACTTACAGACCCCTAAGTCGAACTTGACCTGTATTTTATGATGTTACACCCGTGTACCAAAATATATGATCATAGGCCCAAGCGTTCTCAAGTTATCATCCGGAAACTGTTCAACTGTTCAGGGTCACTGTGACCTTGACATTTGACCTATTGACCCAAAATTCGAACTTGACCTGTATTTTCTGATGTTACACCTGTATACCAAAAATTATTCAAATCGGTCAAGCCTTTCATGAGTTATCATCCAGAAAACACAAAAACCAACGGACCGACCGCCAAGCTCACTCCTATATAGCCCCCACAAACTTCGTTTTGTGGGGGTATAATTAGCTTTCTATTGTTGGTTAGAGACCACCAATTGTTTTCCCATAGACATACATTGTAACATTATGGCGTGTGCGGCCTTCCATACATCGAAACATGTATATCTAATTACAAAGTCCCATAACTCTGCAATTTTTGTTGCTGAAAGAACCTAACATGCCCCATGCACAACTACTGTTGTTACTGATCAGTTGTGTGAAGTTTCATTAAATTGTGTCAAGGGGATGAGGAGAGATGGTGCGCACAAGATTGTGTCTATGTATATAGTATAGTAACAAAAAAACAAAGTCCCATAACTCTGCAAAAAAATTTTTCTGAAAGAACCTAACATGCCCCATGCACAACTACTGTTGTTACTGATCACTTGTGTGAAGTTTCATTAAATTGTGTCAAGGGGATGAGGAGAGATGGTGCGCACAAGATTGTGTCTATGTATATAGTATAGTAACAAAAAAACAAAGTCCCATAACTCTGCAATTTTTTTTTCTAAAAGAACCTAACATACCCCATGCACAACTACTGTTGGTACTGATCACTTGTGTGAAGTTTCATTAAATTGTGTCAAGGGAATGAGGAGAGATGGTGCGCACAAGATTGTGTCTATGTATATAGTATAGTAACAAAAAAACAAAGTCCCATAACTCTGCAAATTTTTTTCTAAAAGAACCTAACATGCCCCCATGCACAACTACTGTTGGTACTGATCACTTGTGTGAAGTTTCATTAAATTCTGTCAAGGGGATAAGGAGAGATGGTGCGCACAAGATTGCGTCTACGGACAGACGACCAGACGGACAGACAGACAGACGGACAGACAACCTGAAACCAGTATACCCCCTCTTACAACTTTGTTGTCGGGGGGTACAAAAATGATCCCTTTTGGCCCAAAGGCTCAGATAAAACTGGGCACACCTGCTAAAAAAAAAGGCCAATTTAAAAAAAAAAAAATCAAATTTCACGCTTATTTTTGCATGAAAACGTCTTTCTACATCATTTACAACAGATTTGTGGCCATTTACATTACCTGTGATAGCTTCCGATGAAAGTCATGTTTTAGCTCTATTATAGGTTAGAGACCACCAATTGTTTTCCCATAGACTTACATTGTAACATTATGGCGTGTACGGCCTTCCATACATCGAAACATGTATATCTAATTACAAGTTTTTCAAGAACTATCTTAGTTCTACCAAAATATCGGACGAAAAACATGAATAGTGATACTTTATTTAAGTAATTTTCGTGTGAATGAGATGACCCCTGTTTACATCATTGACATGGCGGGAGAAATTCGTTTGATAAAACTTTTTTTCAATACACATAAAATGTAGCAAATTTTGTCAAAATGTATAATAAAATACTTTAAATGCAGTGAAAAAATATCAATTTTGAAAAAATAATCACTTCCTGGGTTTGTTTACATGACTAACCAATCAGAAAGCACAGACGTTACCTTATTCCCAGGTATACACTTACCTCATTCCCAGTAAGTTCCCTGTACTTTTATGAATTGGTGGTCTCTGACCTGTTATCTTAAACCTGGGGGTTGGTGGTTTAGGAAAATACTGAGGTGGAATACCGTCTACTTTCCCTTATAAGGAGCACTCACTTATAAGACACACCAAGACAATCTAGGGTCTTTTGCACTGACCCTCGTATACTTTTTTATATCAACAATGTCAAATCTTGGCGCCCACCATTGCGCCATTTTCCAATGTTCCGCATTTCATGACTAGATCAAGGTCAAAATCAAGGTGAAAGTTTATTTCGGTACACAAAACTGTGCATATGGTCCAAATTTGAAGGCTGTAGCGTAAGAATTATGAAAGTAGGTCACTAGGTCAAAATCAAGGTCAAATTTCAATTCAGAACACAAAACTATGCATGTGTTCCAAATTTGAAGCCTGTAGCTTGAGAAATTTGAAAGTAGGTCACTAGGTCAAAATCAAGGTCGAAGTTCATTTCGGTACACAAAACTAAGCATGTGGTCCAAATTTGAAGGTTGTAGCTTAAGAATTGTGAAAGTAGGTCACTAGGTCAAAATCAAGGTCAAATTTCATTTTGGAATACGAAATTATGCATGTGGTCCAAATTTGAAGCATGTACCTTAAAAAATGTGAAAGTAGGTCACTAGGTCAAAGTTTTCTACTGTATACAAACCTATGCATGTGGTCCAAATTTGAAGTCTGTAGCTACAGAAATGTGAAAGTAGGTCACTAGGTCAATCTCAAGGTCAAAGTTCATTTTAGTACACAAAACAATGCATGTGGTCCGAATTTGAAGGCTGTAGCTTGAGAAATGTGAAAGTAGATCATTAGGTCAAAATCAAGGTCAAATTTCATTTTGGAACACAAAACTATGCATGTGGTCCAAATTGAATGTGAAAGTAGGTCACTAGGTCAATGTCAAGGTCAAAGTTTATTTCGGTACACAAACCTATGCATGTGGTCCAAATCTGAAGGCTGTAGCTACAGAAATGTGGAAGTAGGTCACTAGGTCAAGATCAAGGTCACCTCATGTCAAGGTTCATCTAGCCACTCAAAACTATACATAAGGTCCAAATTTGAATGTTGTAGGTTATGAAAAGAAGATCTTTAAAGTTTTTCCCTATATAAGTCTATATAAACCATGTGACCCCCTGGGCAGGGCCATATTTGACCCTAGGGAAATAATTTGGATAATCTTGGTAGAAGACCACTAGATGATGCTACATACGAAATATCAAAGTCCTAGGCCCTGTGGTTTTGGACAAGAAGATTTTCAAAGTTTTTCCCTATATAAATCTATGTAAATTATAACAAGAGATCACAGAGTGATCTTGGCGCCCACCAATGTGCCATTTTTGAGTGTTCCAAATTTCAAGACTTACTGACTAGCTCAAGGTCAAATTTTCATTTCCGTACAAACACTGTGCATGTGGTCCAAATTCGAAAGCTGTAGCTTGAAAAATGTGAAAGTAGGTCACTAGATCAATTTCAAGGACAAAGTTCTTTGTACACAAAACTATGCAAGTGGTCCAAATTTGAAGTCTGTAGCTTGAGAAATGTGAAAGTAGGTAACTAGGTCAAAATCAAGGTCAAATTTCAATTCAGAACACAAATCTATGCATGTGGTCCAAATTTGAAGCCTGCACCTTCAAAAATGTGAAAGTAGGTCACTAGGTCAATTTCAAGGTCAAAGTTTGTTGCGGTACACAATCCTATGCATGTGGTCTAAATTTGAAGCCTGTAGCTATAGAAATGTGAAGGTAGGTCACTAGGTCAATCTTAAGGTCAAAGTTCATTTCGGTACACAAAACTATGCAAGTGGTTCAAATTTGAAGGCTGTAGCTTGAGATATGTGAAAGCAAGTCACTAGGTCAAAATCAAAGTCAAATTTTATTTCAGAACACAGAACTATGCATGTGGTCCAAATTTGAAGCCTGTACCTTTAAAAATGTGAAAGACGGTCACTAGGTCAATGTAAAGGTCAAAGTTTGTTTCGGTACACAAAACTATGCAAGTGGTCCAAATTTGAAGGCTGTAGCTTGAGAAATGTGAAAGTAGGTCACTAGGTCAAAATCAAGGTCAAATTCCATTTCGGAACACGAAACTATGCATGTGGTCCAAATTTGAAGCCTGTACCTTCAAAAATGTGAAAGTAGGTCACTAGGTCAATGTCAAGGTCAAAGTTTTTTTCAGTGCACAAAACTATGCATGTGGTCCAAATTTGAAGGCTGTAGCTACAGAAATGTGAAAGTAGGCCACTAAGTCAAAATCAAGGTCAACTCATGTCAAGGTTCATCTTGCCACTCAAAAATATACATGTGGTCCAAATTTGAATGTTGCAGTTATTGACAAGAAGATTTTAAAAGCTTTTCCCTATATAAGTCTATATGAACCATGTGAACCCCGGGGCGGGGCCATATTTGACCCTAGGGGGATAATTTGAACAAACTTGGTAGAGAACCACTAGATGATGCTACATTACAAATATCAAAGCCCTAGGCTTTGTGGTTTGGACAAGAAGATTTTCAAAGTTTTTCCCTATATAAGTCTATGTAAACCATATGACCCTCAGGGCAGGGCCATATTTGACCCTAGGGGGATAATTTAAACAATCTTAGTTGAAGACCACTAGATGATGTCACATACAAAATATCAAAGCTCTAGGCCCTGTGGTTTTGGACAAGAGGTTTTTCAAAGTTTTTCTCTATATAAGTCTATATTAACCATGTGACCCCCAGGGCGGGGCCATATTTAACCCCCAGGCAAATAATTTGAATCATCTTGGTAGAGGACCACTTGATGATGCTTCATACCAAATATCAAAGCCCTAGGCTCTGTGGTTTTGGACAAGAAGATTTTCAAAGTTTTTCCCTACATAAATCTATGTAAATTATAGAAATAAACAAAGGGCCATGACTCACTCATAAATTGTTGAACCACTAGGGTACCAATACATCATTCTGACAAAGTTTGGTCAAAATCCCCCCAGTAGTTTCTGAGGAGATGCGATAACGAGAAATTGTTAACGGACGGACGGACGGAATGACGGACGGACGGACCACGGATGCAGAGTGATTTGAATAGCCCACCATCTGATGATGGTGGGCTAAAAATAAACAAAGGGGCATAACTCACTCAAAAATTGTTGAACCAGTCTGATTTTCAGGGAGACACAACTAGGGTACCAATACATCATTCTGACAAAGTTTGGTCAAAATCCCCCTAGTAGTTTCTGAGGAGATGCGATAACGAGAAATTGTTAACGGACGGAAGGACGACGGACCATGGACGCAGAGTGATTTGAATAGCCCACCATCTGATGATGGTGGGCTAATAAAATGGTAGAAATTGCCCATTTTTTTCGTAAAAAAAATAATGCAGACTTCATTCATTAAATGTTAAAATATATAACCAGCTTATATATAATTATTTTTCTGTGATAAACCCATTTAAATGAATGAAAAATGGAGAACTTACGTTTACAAAACAGTAGAAATTTCAACAATATTTGCCAATGTTACTCAACGAAATAAAATAGAGTATTTTAAAATATATTCTTATGTATAACAAGGCAGTCTGAAAGACAGCAATATCCCGTGCCACTGTTATGAATAGTGAAAGCATTAATGGTATTGGGCGGAAGCATTGACGTTCTTAAGTATATTTTACAGTCCGTGTAAGACAACATCAATGAATTTGAAAATCCTTCAAGGGGTTTAGGAGATATAGAACAGACACAAAATTTGAGTTGTGACCTTGACCTTAATTGAGCCAACATGGCTGACTCATGAGTTCTGCACATCGTCTTGATGAGGTGATCATTTGACCCAAGATTCATGAAAATCCTTCAAGGGGTTTAGGAGATAAAGAGCTAAAACCTTTGACCTTGAATTCTGACCTTGACCTTGAGCCGACATGGCTGACTCATCGTTTCTGCACATTTTCTTGATGACGTGATCATTTGACCCAAGTTTCATGAAAATCCTTCAAGGGGTCTAGGAGATACAGAGCGGACAAAGTCATTCTTGTATCTGACCTTTGGCCTCTAAGTGTGACCTTGACCTAGGGACCTGGTTCTAGCACAGGACTCTCCATCTCATAGTGGTGAATATTTGTGTCAAGTTACATTAAAATCCCTCCATGCATGAAGAAGAAATGCTAAGGACAAAGTTGTGGACGGTGCCCACCCATCCGCCCAATGGGCGTTCCAATAATGCCTCCAGTCTTTCAGATAGGTGTATAAGAAGGGCCATAACTCCAAAATATTTGGACATGAAAGTCCAAATAATAATTATTATGTGTATGTCCACTTCAGGAGGAGATGAGTCCACAAAAATGTGTGATGGACAGATGGACAGACAAAAAGTTCAAACACTATGTTTCACCGGGTGCATAAAAAATTTTTTTTTTGACTGTGTTTACTCAAATGAAGTGATGATCAACATCTTTCTTGAACACACTAGGTAACCCGATATGTTCGGCGCAGGATCGATACATAGATTTGAAAACTTTAGTGGTGTTAGTGTTCTCCTTATTTCGGTCTATAAAAACAATTAACCAGTAAAATCACCTTACTAGTCTTATCACGTAATAAATGAAGTTTCCAAAGCCGATTTAAAATCCTGAAAAGATGCCATTTTAAGCAAAAACGGCAAAGTTAAATGTTAAACTTTACGCCAATTTCAGCAATTATAAAGTTTATAGCCACATTTCTTTGAAAATATTGCAAAACAAAGCCAATATCTTTATGGACTATATTTATCAACCTTTTCTCTGTCAGCCTTCCAAATCACAATGTTTAAATCGGTGTTTTAGTGAAGATTTTTTGGTTTGAAATACACCATATGCACGAAAAATGGCGATGTTTGGCGCAGGATAAAAATTTTGCGGCGATGTTCGGGAGCAGGTTATTGTAAACTTCATCACAAATATCGCAATGACCGTTTTTGACGCTGTCAAGCACATTTTTTATATCTAATAGATTTTGCTGTATAACGGTTTTGTATACAATGTACTGGTTTTCATTGGATATTTAGCAGATAGAGTGCAGTGAACAATTTAGACACTGTCAAGCAATTGTGTCTATTGTTTTTAACCGATTTCTGTAGGATAGTTTTTTTCATGCATGTGTCTGTGTCCATAATTCAATACAAGAAGAGTTGTGTCAGCCAATTAGTAAGACCATTTATTGTTATACAAACTTTAAGATCTCCGCCCTGGCCTTAATTGTTTACAGACTACCGAAGCATATAAAGATTTATCCAGATAAATTTCTATTTTTTTAAAGAAATGTTAAGTTTTAAAAGATATATGCTGATGCAGGAAAATTTTCAGCACTTGCATATATCATTTATGGCGAGAGTAAAAATGTGACTGTCTAAAATGAAGGAAATGAACTGGACAACTGGGGTATCAAACAAAACTATTAGATAATGTAGGGATAACGCATGTTTTCAACACGAAAAAAAAAGAAGAAAAACATGCGTTAACGATATTCTGGCATCAAATGCATATTCTTGCACAAAAACTACTTCTTTTACTTGATCTGCCAATGTATTAATGGTAGAAAAATGGTGTGCAAACAAGGCAATTCACGTGCTTATAATAGATTCTACACAATTTTTTACTTTTGAAATGCTTTGTCAGGGATGTATATATGTATTTCTGCGCAGATTGACATCTGGTATCTGCGTCTTGATTCTTCCATAATATTCTCTTTTTGTAGCATAAAAGATGATATCTAATCCTTAGTATATTTTGCTGTATCAGTTACCAAAACCAAACGCACGACCCCCAAAAATATACGTACTCGCTTCACCCTTGTTTACACCCCCTTTTAGAAGTCGGAGTCGATTAATTTATTTGTCGATAACCATGAATGTATAAGAACTGCGTGTAAACATTTTGAAAGCTTGTCACTACGTTCGTACTCATCCGTTCTCTAAATATGTTCGTTCTCAAAATAATTCAAATTTATGTTTTAACAGGAGAGAAAACGTGTGTTAACAGAGAGATTCTCGCGCTCACGTGCTGTTATAACACCTTTTTATATATGCGAGTTCCGTGGCAAAGCGTAAACATCATTCGGCCCCAAAACGGATAATTCAAAACGAAATGACGTCAACGTAAAAAACAGCTCAGACATTCCCGCGCATTTCACGGAAATTTAAAGACGTTGAGGTAGGATGTATTCATTTATTAGTATTTTTCCGCGTTTTATGCTAGAATAGCGTTAGTGCATGTTCATTTCGTGTTATAACATCTGCAGATTCTGCAGACGTCATAACACGAAAAAACATGCGTTATCCCTACATTATCATATAGTTTTGTCTGATACCTCAGTTGTCCAGTACGGTAATCTAGTTTCATTTCCATATTTTTAGACAGTCACATTGTGACTCTCGCCATAGAAGATATGTGCAAATACTGCATAAGCGTATTTCTTTTAACTTAACATTTCTTTAAAAAACAAGAGGACCATGATGGTCCTAAATCGCTCACCTCTTCCCACATGACCCAGTTTTGAGTATGACATCGTTTTTTCTATTATTTGACATAGTGACCTAGTTTTTGAGCTCATGTGACCCAGTTTTGAACTTGACCTAGATATTATCAAGATAAAAATTCTGACCAATTTTCATGAAGATCCATTGAAAAATATGGTCTCTAGAGAGGTCACAAGGTTTTTCTATTATTTGACCTATTGACCTAGTTTTCAAAGGTACGTGACCCTGTTTTGAACTTTATCTAGATATCATCAAGGTGAACATTCTCACTAATTTTCATGAAGATCTCATGAAAAATATGGCCTCTAGAGAGGTCACAAGGTTTTTCTATTTTTATACCTACTGGCCTAGTTTTTGACCACACGTGACCCAGTTTCGAAAATGACCTAGATATCATCAAGATGAACATTAAGATCAATTTTCATGAAGATCCATTGAATAATATGGCCTCTAGAGAGGTCAACGGATTTTTCTAATTTTAGACCTACTGACCTAGTTTTTGACCGCAGTTGATCCAGATTCAAACTTGACCTAGATATCATCAAGAAGAACATTCAGACCAACTTTCATACAGATCCCATGAAAAGTATGGCCTCTAGAGAGGTCACAAGGTTTTTTTATTATTTGACCTACTGACATAGTTTTTATGGCACGTGACCCAGTTTCAAATTTGACCTAGATATCATCAAGGTGAACATTCTGACCAATTTTCATGAAGATCCATTCAAGGGTATGGCCTCTAGAGAGGTCACAAGGTTTTTCTATTTCAAGACCTACTGACCTAGTTTTTGATCGCAGTTGACCCAGTTTCAAACTTAACCTATATATCATCAAGATAAACATTCAGACCAACTTTCATACAGATCCCATGAAAAATATGGCCTCTAAAGAGGTCACAATGCTTTTTCATTATTTGACCTACTGACCTACTTTTTGATAGCACGTGACCCACTTTCAAACTTGACCTTGATATCATCAAGATGAACATTCTGACCAATTTTTATGGAGATCCATTCACAAGTATGGCCTCTAGAGAGGTCACAAGGTTTTTCTATTTTTAGACCTACTGACCTAGTTTTTGACCGCACATGACCCTGTTTCGGACCTGACCTAGATATCATCAAGATGAACATTCAGACCAATTTTCATACAGATCCCATGAAAAATATGGCCTTTAGAGAGGTAACAAGGTTTTTCTATTATTTGACCTACTGACCTAGTTTTTGATGGCACGTGACCCACTTTCGAACTTGACCTTGATATCATCAAGATGAACATTCTGACCAATTTTTATGGAGATCCATTCACAAGTATGGCCTCTAGAGAGGTCACAAGATTTTTCTATTTTTAGACCTACTGACCTAGTTTTTGACTGCACTTGACCCTGTTTCGAACTTGACCTAGATATCATCAAGATGAACATTCAGACCAATCTTTATACAGATCCCATGAAAAATATGGCCTTTAGAGAGGTAACAAGGTTTTTCTATTATTTGACCTGCCCGTCTGTACTTATTCCGTGGTCTTGTTGAAAAAACCATGGAAAGTAATAAAATTTCCATGGAATGTCAAGGTTTTCATGTAAGATTTACATGGATTTTTGCCGTGGTTACTATTTTCCGTGCATTTTCTTACTATTCTCGGAAAAGATCCTTGGCAATGCCATCAAAACTCCACGGAAAACTGAAAAAGCTTGGGAAAAAACCTTGGAATCTGACACTTAGAAAATTTAAGATGAAGAAATTCTAACACTTAGAAAAAATTAAGCACGGAAACTCACACTTAGGAAAATTGTAGCATAAAGAATTTCGACTTAGTCAAAATTTGGCACGGAAAAAGGGCACGGAATGTTTCCGTGCAAAATTTAGACTAAGTCCACACTGATAGCTAGAATTTTAGCTATATATTTTAGACATATTTGAACCATGGAGTGCAATATTTATGCAGCTATTCATTCAAAAGAATATTCATTCAAATACTGTAAAATCAGATACCCTTTCAAGATTGAAATTTTGTGAATATGAAAATCCTGTTCTATATATTCTCATTTATAATGCATTATTTGCACATGCATATATTCATACATAATTATTATTTAAGCCAGCCCTCAATTTTCACAATTATGGAAATTGTGAATACAGTCAAAACCTGTGTTAAAAGACCACCTGCAAACAAAGACCACTTTTACAAAACCTGTCTGAAAAGACCATCATTTTTTCTCCAGTCAGACCATTATCAATGAATTATTTAACCAGTTTAGAGAGACAATCTGTAAACAAAGACCACTTAAAATAATATTAAATTGCAGCAAAGAATTTATTCATTTTGAAAATCTCAAGATTTGTTTGGATTATACTTAGGTATTCAAATTAACTGAAATGAAACAAGGAATCTAACTAATTAAAATTTATGTCAATGTTTAGAATAGAGCTTGAAACTCTAAAATGCTTTTAGAGAGATATCAGGTAAGAACATTAAACTTTCTAATGTAAAATTTAAGTTTTAAAGCTATATGTCACAGGTCTAAAATAAACAGACTGAGGCAGGAACTTTATTCATCTTAGTAAATTGAACTTTCACCTGGTTACAGGTAACTTTTTCAGGTATATGACTGAATGATAATTTATACTGCTTCTGAGAAAACAGCTAGTTTATGCATACTTAATTGTTGCAGTTTTCAATAATTAATTACTTGTAATAAGTACAAATATGTTAGTAAAATCACTTTGAACCTCTGACTAAACATTTTCAGATGAAAGAGTGTGCATATCTAGTTATTTGAAGTATGCCTATGTATGAATTGATGTAGTCAGAAAAATCAGATGGCTTCAGTGACTATGCTACAGGATGATATGAGATCACAGACAGAAATTTCATCAAGGATCAAGCATAAATTACAGAATATTTCAACTATAATTTGTAAGTTAAAATTTGCAAACTGTCTTATACTATACAATTACTATAAAAGGTTGATAAATTATTTATTTTGTTGGTATTAACATCACACTAACAGGTTGGTCATTACACCAACATTTTATGACATTATTTTTTTGTCAGTTCTAAATTCTAAAATTTCTTTTTAAGCTTGTCTGATTAAAAAATAAACTTGCATTATTGTATGGTCAAGCACTTACACAAATGAGGGATAGTACCCACAGGCAGTGCTCTCAATATTTTCTTTTCAGTGTCCAATAAATAAATAAATGGTTTTGATACATGTAGAATGCTTAAATGGTAATTTAACTACAAATTAAAACTGGCTTTAGAGTTGTCATTTCACATACTACTATACTAGGTTACAAATACTGTATTACCTAAAATTATATTTTAATCGCAATTACTAATAAAATTTGTTTCTATAATTAATTAAAATTATGTTATATCATTTTCAGAAATGGCTGGAATGAAGTTCCTGACACTGGTGATGGTTTTGGAAAAGCAAAGAGACATTCTGATGCCACCTTGTATTGAGCCTACAATACTCCAAAAATTTTCTATCAAATTATTTTGATATTTAATATATCTTTTAGTTTAATTTTCAAGTTTAAGCTAAGTAAATTTTTATTTTTCTTAACCACAGATGTAAAAGATGTAAAAGCTGCTGGTAAATGTGTTATTCCCCTTTGAATTTTATACTTTTTGTGTTTTTGAAACTCAGACCTGTCTCAATATTTTATTAAAATATTTTTGTAATAATATTTCTTTTTTTTTTTCTTTCCACTTTTCCTCAGTGCCAGGCCTAATTCAGAAATGCCAAAGATTTTCAATCTTTTTCTAGGTTGCAATTCTTTGAAATTGTTTGGATTTTCATAACAAATCTCAATGGAATTCATAGGAATTCACTGGAAATTTGTGTCAATACCAGCAATGTTTTCCAATGGTTTTCCATCAAACCTTTCCAAACTTTTGCAAAGAATGCTTAGAAATTCCTTGAACTTTACTGCAATGATTTCCAATGAATTTTCAAAGAATTCCATGCCAATTTTCAACTGCATGTTCCCCTGGATATGTGAATTTAAATTCAAATTAATTTTCAGACTTCTCTACTCAAAAATTCAAAGAAAATTTCAACCTGGGAAATTTTCCAAGGTTTCCGTGGTTTTTTTAAACTGAGAACATTTTATATGCTTCTCAGTTTTTAGAACCTTGGATATTTTACAAGGATTTCCGTCGTTTTCGTTTATGGACCATGGAAAAAAAACACGGAGAACTGCAAGAGTTCCGGGCCTTTTTACCATGGAAAATATCTGAGGTTTTGTACCATGGAAAATATCCGAGGTTTTGTACCACGGATTTGGTCCCAATACTCCCAAGGTTTCCGAGGTTTATTACCACGGAAAATATTCAAGGTTTAAAACCACGGAAGTTGTCCGAATACTCCAAGGTTTCCGAGGTTTCTATCCATGGAAAAAATCCAAGGTTTTTTGCTGCGGAAAATATCCACGGTTAAGTACCACGGAAGTTGTCCGAATACTCCAAGGTTTCCATGCATGTGCATTTTACAAGGTTATTTTACCCAGGTTTCCGAGGTTTTATTCCCTGATTTTTTTCTTTGGTCAAAATCTTTCAAAATAAAGGAGTCCGAATACTCCATGTTTTTTTTCCAAGCTGTTTTTTCAAGCTTTCCATGGAAAAAGTACAGACGGGTACTGACCTAGTTTTTGACGGCATGTGACCCACTTTCAAACTTGACCTAGATATCATCAAGATGAACATTCAGACCAACTTTCATACAGATCCCATGAAAAATATGGCCTCTAGAGAGGTCACAAGGTTTTTCTATTATTTGACCTACTGTCCTAGTTTTTGAAGGCATGTGACCCACTTTCGAACCTGACCTAGATATCATCAAGGTGAACATTCTGACCAATTTTCATGAAGATCTCATGAAATATTGGCCTCTAGAGAGGTCACAAGGTTTTTCTATTTTTAGACCTACTGACCTAGTTTTTGACCGCACGTGACCCACTTTCGAACTTGACCTAGATATCATCAAGATGAACATTCAGACCAACTTTCATACAGATCCCATGAAAAATATGGCCTTTAGAGAGGTCACAAGGTTTTTCTATTATTTGATCTACTGACCTAGTTTTTGATGGTACGTGACCCAGTTTCGAACTTGACCTAGATATCATCAAGGTGAACGTTCTGACCAATTTTCATGAAGATCTTGTGAAATATATGGCCTCTAGAGAGGTCACAAGGTTTTTTCTATTTTTAGACCTACTGACCTAGTTTTTGATGGCACGTGACCCAGTTTCGAACTTGATCTAGATATCATCAACATTCTGACCAACTTTCATAAAGATCCCATGAAAAATGTGACCTCTAGAGTGGTCACAAGCAAAAGTTTACAGACTGACGCACGCACGCACGCACGGACGACGGATGACAGACACCGCATGATCACAAAAGCTCACCTTGTCACTTTGTGACAGGTGAGCTAATAAAAAAAATCACCCGGATAAATCTTTACATGCATCGGAAGTCTGAAAACGACCAGGGTCAGGGCGGAGATCTTGGCTGACACAACTCTTCTTGTATTGAATTATGGACACAGACACATGCATGAAAAAAATATCCTAAAGAAATCGGATAAAAACAATAGACACAAAGGCTTGACAGTGTCCAAACTGATCACTGCACTCTATCTGCTAAATATGTAGGCCAATGTATGCATGTCTGTATATATGTTATAATGTATGTATATGAACACGTCTCTAAATAAAAACCTGTACATCGTATACTTGACCGTTAAATACATACAGCAAAATCTATAAGATATCAAGAATTAGCTTTGCAGCGTCAAAAAAACGGTCATTGCGATATTTGTGATGAAGTTTACAATAACCTGCTCCTGAACATCGCCGCAAAATTTTTATCCTGCGCCAAACATCGCCATTTTTCGTGCATATGGTTTATTTCAAACTTAAAAATCTTCACTAAAACACAGAATTAGACATTGTAATTTGGAAGGATGACAGGGAAAAGGTTGATGAATACAGTCCATAAAGATATTGGCTTTGTTTTGCAATATTTTCAAAGAAATGCGGCTATAAACTTTAAAATTGCTGAAATTGGCATAAAGTTTAATATTTAACTTCGCCGTTTTTGCTTAAAATGGCAATTTTTCAGGATTTTAAATCGGCTTTGGAAACTTCATTTATTACGTGATAAGACTAGTAAGGTGATTTTACTGGTTAATTGTTTTTATAGACCGAAATGATGAGAATACTAACACCACTAAAGTTTTCAAATCTATGTATCGATCCTGCGCCGAACATAGCATCCTGCGCCAAAACATATCGGGTTACCTAGTGTGTTGAACTAATCTTTCTTTGAACCGGTATTTCCCGCTGCTCTCTTATTCTGCATTACTGGCTTTACATAAAATGTAATTTGGCACTTAAATCATTATTTGTTTCTTATTTATAAATATTGATGAAAACAGGCACATATAGGACTTCTTTTTCACGAACGAGTGCACACATGGAGAACTTACTTTTCATAATTACAAGAACTTACCTTTTGTACTCATGGATAACTTACTTACTTACAGGCAAAACTTACTTTTCGTAATTACAAGCACACATGAAGAACTTACCTTTTGTACTCATGGATAACTTACTCACTCACAGGCAAAACTTCCTTTTCATAATTACATGCACACATGAAGAACATACCTTTTTGTACTCATGGATAACTTACTTACAGGCAGAACTTCCTTTTCATAATTACATGCAAACATGAAGAACATACCTTTTGTACTCATGGATAACTTACTCACTCACAGGCAGAACTTCCTTTTCATAATTACATGCAAACATGAAGAACTTACCTTTTGTACTCATGGATAGCTTACTCACTCACAGGCAGAACTTCTTTTTCATAATTACATGCACACACAGAGAACTTACCTTTGGTCTCATGGATAACTTACTCACTTACAGGCAGAACTTCCTTTTCATAATTACATGGTCACACAGAGAACTTACCTTTTGTACTCATGGATAACTTACTTACAGGCAGAACTTACTTTTCATAATTACATGGTCACACAGAGAACTTCTTTTGTACTCATGGATAACTTAGTTAATACTTACTTACAGGCAGAACTTACTTTTCATAATTACATGCACACATGAAGAACTTACCTTTTGTACTCATGAATAACTTACTCACTTACAGGCAGAACTTCCTTTTCATAATTACATGCAAACATGAAGAACTTACCTTTTTGTACTCATGCATAACTTACTAACTTACAGGCAGAACTTCCTTTTCATAATTACATGAACACTGAGAACTTACCTTTTGTACTCATGGATAGCTTACTCAATTACAGGTAGAACTTACTTTTCATAATTACATGCACACACTGAAAACTTACCTTTACAAGTCAAGTCAAGTCAAGTCAATACTTTTATTCAGAGTCACAGTTTACATGGTGTAAATACATGTGAACAAATAAATACACATAACTGATAAAGTTCATACGGGAGTGGTAATTTCTGAAGGGGAAGTGGTCAAATCAATTACAGGCAGAACTTCCTTTCCATAATTACATGCACACAAAGAGAACTTACCTTTTGTACTCATGGATAACTTACTCAATTACAGGCAGAACTTACTTTTCATAATTACATGCAAACATGAAGAACATACCTTTTTGTACTCATGGATAACTTACTCACTTACAGGCAGAACTTCCTTTTCATAATTACATGAACACTGAGAACTTACCTTTTGTACTCATGGATAACTTACTCAATTACAGGTAGAACTTACTTTTCATAATTACATGCACACACTGAGAACTTACCTTTTGTACTCATGGATAACTTACTCACTTACAGACAGAACTTACTTTTCATAATTGCATGCACACACAGAGAACTTACCTTTTGTACTCATGGATAACTTATTTACTTACAGGCAGAACTTCCTTTTCATAATTACATGCACACACACAGAACTTTCCTTTTGTACTCATGGATAACTTACTCACTTACAGTCAGAACTTCCTTTTCATAATTACATGCACACACACAGAACTTTCCTTTTGTACTCATGGATAACTTACTCACTTACAGTCAGAACTTCCTTTACATAATTACATGCACACATGAAGAACTTACCTTTTGTACTCATGGATAACTTACTTACTTACAGGCAACTTACAGGCAGAACTTACTTTTCATAATTACATGCACACATGAAGAACTTACCTTTTGTACTCATGGATAACACTCACTTACAGGCAGAACTTACTTTTCATAATTACATGCACACACTGAGAACTTAACCTTTTGTACTCATGGATAACTTACTTACTTACAGGCAAAACTTACTTTTCATAATTACATGTACACACTGAGAACTTACCTTTTGTACTCATGGATAACTTACTCACTTACAGTCAGAACTTCCTTTACATAATTACATGCACAGATGAAGAACTTACCTTTTGTACTCATGGATAACTTACTTACTTACAGGCAACTTACAGGCAGAACTTACTTTTCATAATTACATGCACACATGAAGAACTTACCTTTTGTACTCATGGATAACACTCACTTACAGGCAACTTACAGGCAGAACTTACTTTTCATAATTACATGCACACATGGAGAACTTAACCTTTTGTACTCATGGATAACTTACTTACTTACAGGCAAAACTTACTTTTCATAATTACATGCACACACTGAGAACTTACCTTTTGTACTCATGGATAACTTACTCACTTACAGGCAGAACTTCCTTTTCATAATTACATGCACACACAGAGACCTTACCCTTTGTACTCATGGATAACTTACTCAATTACAGGAAGAACTTCCTTTTCATAATTACATGCACACACAGAGAACTTACCTCTTGTACTCATGGATAACTTACTCAATTACAGGCAGAACTTCCTTTCCATAATTACATGCACACACAGAGAACATACCTTTTGTACTCATGGATTACATATTTACTTACAGGCAGAACTTCTTTTTCATAATTACATGCACACACAGAGACCTTACCTTTTGTACTCAAGGATAACTTACTCAATTACAGGTAGAACATCCTTTTCAGTATTACATGCACACACAGAGAACTTACCTTTTGCACTCATGGATAACTTACTCAATTACAGGTAGAACTTCCTTTCCATAATTACATGCACACACAGAGAAATTACCTTTTGTACTCACGGATAACTTTTGTACTCATGGATAACTTATTCACTTACAGGCTGAACTTCCTTTTCATAATTACATGCACAAACAGAGACCTTACCTTTTGTACTCAAGGACAACTTACTAAATTACAGGTAGAACTTCCTTTTCAGTATTAAATGCACACACAGAGAACTTACCTTTTGTACTCATGGATAACTTACTCACATACAGGCAGAACTTTCTTTCCATAATTACATGCACACACACAGAACTTACCTTTTGTACACATGGATAACTTACTCAATTACAGGCAGACTACTTTTCATAATTACATGCACACACAGAGAACTTACCTTCTGTACTCATGGATAACTTACTCAATTACAGGCAGAACTTCCTTTCCATAATTACATGCACACACTGAGAACTTACCTTTTGTACTCATGGATAACTTACTCAATTAAAGGCAGAACTTCCTTTCCATAATTACATGCACACACTGAGAACTTACCTTTTGTACTCATGGATAACTTACTCAATTACAAGCAGAACTTCCTTTCCATAATTACATGCACACACAGCAAAATTACCTTTTGTACTCATGGATAACTTACTCAATTACAGGCAGAACTTCCTTTCCACAATTACATGCACACACAGAGAACTTACCTTTTGTACTCATGGATAACTTACTCAATTACAGGCAGAACTTCCTTTCCATAATTACATGCACACACTGAGAACTTACCTTTTGTACTCATGGATAACTTACTCAATTACAGGCAGAACTTCCTTTCCATAATTACATGCACACACTGAGAACTTACCTTTTGTACTCATGGATAACTTACTCAATTAAAGGCAGAACTTCCTTTCCATAATTACATGCACACACTGAGAACTTACCTTTTGTACTCATGGATAACTTACTCAATTACAGGCAGAACTTCCTTTCCATAATTACATGCACACACAGCGAAATTACCTTTTGTACTCATGGATAACTTACTCAATTACAGGCAGAACTTTCTTTCCATAATTACATGCACACACAGAGAACGTACCTTTTGTACTCATGGATAACCTACTCAATTACAGGCAGAACTTCCTTTCCATAATTACATGCACACACAGAGAACTTACCTTTTGTACTCATGGATAACTTACTCAATTACAGGCAGAACTTCCTTTTCATAATTACATGCACACACAGAGAACTTACCTTCTGTACTCATGGATAACTTATTCACTTACAGGCAGAACTTCATTTTCATAATTACATGCACACACAGAGACCTTACATTTTGTACTCATGGATAACTTATTTACTTACAGGCAGAACTTCCTTTTCATACTTTCATGCACACACAGAGAACTTACCTTTTGTACTCATGGATAACTTATTTACTTACAAGAACTTCCATTTCATAATTACATGCACACACAGAGAACTTACCTTTTGTACTCATGGATAACTTACTCAATTACAGGCAGAACATCCTTTCTATAATTACATGCACACACACAGAACTTACCTTTTGTACTCATGGATAACTTACTCACTTACAGGCAGAACTTCCTTTTCATAACTACATGCACACACAGACTTACCTTTTGTACTCATGGATAACTTACTCAATTACAAGCAGAACTTCCTTTCCATAATTACATGCACACAGAGAACATACCTTTTGTGCTCATGGATAACTTACTCAATTACAGGCAGAACTTCCTTTCCATAATTACATGTACACACAGAGAACTTACCTTTTGTACTCATGGATAACTTACTCAATTACAGGCGGAACTTCCTTTTCATAAATACATGCACACACAGAGAACTTACCTTTTGTTCTCATGGATAACTTACTCAATTACAGGCAGAACTTCCTTTTCATAATTACATGCACACACAGAGAACTTACCTTTTGTACTCATGGATAACTTACTCAATTACAGGCAGAACTTCCTTTTCATAATTACATGCACACACAGAGAACTTACCTTTTGTACTCATGGATAACTTACTCAATTACAGGCAGAACTTCCTTTTTATAATTACATGCACACACAGAGAACTTAACTTTTGTACTCATGGATGCATGCACACACAGAGAACTTATCTTTTGTACTCATGGATAACATATTTACTTACAGGCAGAACTTCCTTTTCATAATTACATGCACACACTGAGAACTTAACCTTTCGTACTCATGGATAACTTACTTACTTACAGGCAGAACTTACTTTTCATAATTACATGCACACATGGAGAACATATTTTTACCCAACTACTTGAACACACTGCGAACTTACTTTTCACAAATGGTACATTTGAATGGTTTTTCGCCAGTATGAAGTCTGAAGTGAGTTTTCAGTGCATGAAGCTGACTAAATGATGATGGACACAGTTCACACTTGTATGGCTTCACTTCCATGTGGTTACGAGCATGAATCTTCAGCGAGTATTTCCTGTTGAAGCGCATTCCACAATCTGGACATACGAAGTTCTTCTCTGTGGAGTGGATGACCACATGCTCCTACAGCAAGATAAACTAAAACTGTCACAGGAGTGACAAATAATACCCCCACAATAAGGCCTTGTCACAGAAGTATGGCAAATTTTAAGTTGGAAAGGGGCCATAACTATGTCAAAAGTTGGTTGTTTGTTGCCAAAGTCAAACTTGACCTGTATTTTGTGATGTTACACCCGTGTACCAAAAATTATTTAAATCTGTCAAGCCTTTCATGAGTTATTGTCAGGAAACCATAAGTTTGGCAAATTTTAAGTTGGAAAGGGGCCATTACCACCTCAAACAAGAGCTGTACATAAGACAGCCAATGCTCAACCATTCTAAGTGTTGTAAAAGAAGCAGGAATATTACCTAAATGTTAAAATATCTATAGAGTTTCAATCCAGTATCTGCATTAGGTTTGGAGATAGTAACTTGCATGTAAAACTTTAACCAGGATTTTAGAAGTACAAAAGTGTGCATAATTTGGCCAAAATGCATGTCAGAGTTATGGGACTTGATGCTATCACCTAGTTATATAACCCCGAGACACGTGAAGTTTCAATTTAATATCTGCATTAGTTTATGAGATAGTACCTTGCATGTTAAACTTTAACCAGGATTTTTTAAGTCCAAAAGGGGGCATGATTTGGCCAAAATGCATGTCAGGGTTATGGGACTTCATGCCATCAGCTAGTTTTATAACCCCAAAGAAGCAAGTGAAGTTTCAATTCAATATCTGCATTAGTTTATGAGATAATACCTTGCATGTAAAACTTTAACCGGGATTTTTTAAGTCCTAAAGGGAGCATAATTTGGCCAAAATGCAAGTCAGAGTTATGGGACTTGATGCTATCAGCTAGTTTTATAACCGCAAAGACACAAGTGAAGTTTCAATTCAATATCTGCATTAGTTTATGAGATAGTGCCTTGCATGTAAAACTTTAACCAGGATTTTTTAAGTCCAAAAGGGGACATAATTTGGCCAAAATGCATATAAGAGTGAAGTTTCAATTTAATATCTGCATTAGTTTATGAGATAGTACCTTACATGTAAAACTTTAACCAGGATTTTTTAAGTCCAAAAGGAGGCATAATTTGGCCAAAATGCATGTCAGAGTTATGGGACTTGATGCTATCAACTAGTTATATAACCCCGAGACACATGTGAAGTTTCAACTTAATATCTGCATTACTTTTGGAGATAGTACCTTGCATGTAAAACTTTAACCAGGATTTTCTAATTCCAAAAGGGGGCATAATTTTGCCAAATTACATGTCAGAGTTATGGGACTTGACCTAGTGAAGTTGGTAATTGACCTAGAAAAAGAACAAGAGGGTCATGATGACCCTATATCGCTCACCTGTTAAACTTGTCCATTGAATCATCAAGATAAACATTCTGACCCCGCATGACCCAGTTTCGAACTTGGCATGGGAATATTCGAGAAAAACATTCTTACCAAGTTTCATTAAGGTAGGGTCAAAAATATTGCCCATAGAGTGTTTACAAGCTTTTCCCTTGATTTGAGCAGTTGACCTAGTTTTTGACCCCACTTGGCCTAGGAATCATCAAGATAAACATTCTGACCAAGTTTCATGAAGATAGGGTCACACATGTAGCCTCACGAGTGTTATGAAGCTTTTCCTTTGATTTGACCGGGTGACCTAGTTTTAGACCCCATATGACCCAGTTTTGAACTTGGCCTAGGAATCATCAAGAGACGAAGAGACACTGATGGTTGGCTGCAATAGGGATCATCTACTTGGCATGTCCAGTCATCCCGCTAAGTTTCAACACTCTTGGCCTAGTGGTTCTCAAGTCACTGTTCAGGCTCCTGTGACCTTGACCTTTGATCCTTTGCATGTCCAATCATCCTATTAAGTTTCAACATTCTAGGTGGTTCTCAAGTTATTTTCCAGAAATGATTGTATATGACCAGGCCCCTGTGACCTTGACCTTTAATAGACTGACCCAAAAACCAATAGGGGTGATCTACTCCGCATGTTCAATCATCCTATGAAGTTTCAACATTCTGGGTCAAGTGGTTCTCAAGTTATTGATCGGCAATTGTTTTCGATGTTAAGGCACCTGTGACCTTGACCTTTAACAGAGTGACCCCAAAATCGATAGGGGTCATCTACTCTGCATGTTCAATCATCCTATGAAGTTTCAACATTCTGGACCAAGAGGTTCTCAAGTTATTGATCAGAAATGGTTATCAATGTTCAGGCCCCTGTGACCTTGACCTTTAACGGAGTGACCCCAAAAACAATAGGGGTCATTTACATGAATGACAAATCATCCTATGAAGTTTCAACATTCTGGATCGAGTGGTTCTCAAGTTACTGACCGGAAACGGTTTTCCATGTTCAGGCCCCTGTGACCTTGACCTTTAATAGAGTGAGCCCAAAATTAATTGGGGTCATTTACTCTGCATGTCCAATTATCCTATGAAGTTTTAACATTCTGGGTCAAGAGGTTCTCAAGTCATTGATCGGAAACAATTTTCCATGTTCAGGCCCCTGTGACCTTGACCTTTAACAGAGTGACCCCAAAATCGATAGGGGTCATCTACTCTGCATGACCAATCATCCTATTAAGTTTCAACATTCTGGGTCAAGTGGTACTCAAGTCACTGACCGGAAATGGTTTTCAATGTTCAGGCCCCTGTGACCTTGACCTTTAACAGAGTGACCCCAAAATCAATAGGGGTCATCTACTTTGCATGTACAATCATCCTATGAAGTTTCAACATTCCGGGTCAAGTGGTACTCAAGTTATTGATCGGAAATTGTTTTCAATGTTCAGGCCCCTGTGACCTTGACCTTTAACGGAGTGACCCAAAAACAATAGGGGTCATCTAGTCTACATGATCAATCATCCTATGAAGTTTCAACATTCTGGGTCAAGTGGTTCTCTAGTTATTGACCGGAAATGGTTTTCAATGTTCAGGCCCTTGTGACCTTGACCTTTGATGGAGTGACCCCAAAAACAATTGGGGTTGTCTACTCCAGCAGCCCTACAACCCTATGAAGTTTGAAGGTTCTAGATCATAGGTTCTCCAGTTATTGATCGGAAATGAAGTGTGACCGACGGACAGGTCAAAAACAATATGTCTTCCCCAGGGGGGGGGGTGGAGGCATAATTAACAAATTTTGACTCTTTTTAAGGGGACAGTCAAGGGCTGTAACTCAGGAACCTATGAATGCATCTGACAGATTCATGTGGAATCCAACAGTTATTAAAGATATTTTGCAAGTTTTTATCAAATCAAAACATCAATGAAGTCTCTATATGACTGCAAAAGCCAAAATAGCACATTTTGGCCTTTTAAGGGGCCATTACTCTAGAATCCATGATGGAATCTGGCCAGTTTTAGAAAGGAACCAAGATATTATGCCAATACAAGTTGTGTGCAAGTTTTATTAAAGCTGGTTGCAAAAGGTGGTCTCTAGCCTGTTCACAAGCCAAAATAGCAAATTTTGGCCCTTTAAGGAGCCATAACTCTGGAACCCACAATGGGATCTGGTCAGTTTTCGAAAGGAACAGAGATATTACGCTAATACAATTTGTGTGCAAGTTTAATTAAAATCAATCGCAAAATGTGGTCTCTGTCGCGTTCACAAGCCAAAAATAGCTAATTTTTGCCCTTTAAGGGCCATAACTCTGGACTCCATGATGGAATCTGGCCAGTTTTCAAAAGGAACTCCGATATTATGCACATTAATACAAGTTGTGTGCAAGTTTGATTTAAGTTAGTTACAAAATGTGGTCTCTATCGTGTTCACAAGCCAAAATAGCAAATTTTGGCAGTTTAAGGGGCCATAACTCTGGAACCCATGATGGAATCTGGTCAGTTTTTGAAAGGAAGCGAGATATTATGCCAATACAAGTTGTGTGCAAGTTTGATTCAAGTTGATTGCAAAATGTGGTCTCTATCGTTTTCACAAGCCAAAAATAGCAAATTTTGGCCCTTTAAGGGACCATAACTCTGGAACCCATGATGGGATCTATCCAGTTTTCGAAAGGAAGCAAGATTTTATGCCAATACAAGTTGTATGCAAGTGTGATTAAAATTGATTGCAAAATGTGGTCTCTATCATGTTCACAAGCAATTGTGGATGGACGACGGACGAAGGGCGATCACAAAAGCTCACCTTGTCACTACGTGACAGGTGAGCTAAAAAGTAAGTTTCAAATCTATATACCTTTAAATGATAGCAATATGTACTTGCATGCAAAACTTTAACCAACCAAGGTGTGACGCAAACACAGACACCGACGCCAGGGTGAGTAGAATAGCTAGACTATTCTTCAAATAGTCAAGCTAAAAATAAGTTTCAAAGCTATATGCCAACAAGAGCTCGTCGAACATGAAATGCCCCCCTTGATGCATTCAGTAATTGCACAAGGAACAGAAATTATATGCTCACTGTAAACAAAAGTTCTACCATTCTGGTTTAATCTGACCTTGACCTTTAACCTATTAACCTAACAAGAGATTACAGAGTGATCTTGGCACCATCCACTGAGCCATTTTCGAATGTTCCAAATTTCAAGACCAGCTCAAGGTCAAAATCAATGTCAAATTTCATTTCGGTACAAAACAATGTGTATGTGGTCCAAATTTGAAAGCTGTGGCTTGAGAAATGTGAAAGCAGGTCACTAGATCAATTTCAAGGTCAAAGTTCATTTCGGTAGAAGGCTGTAGCTTGAGAAATAGGTAACAGGTAAAAATCAATGTCAAATTTCAATTCAGAACACAAAAATATGCATGCAGTCCAAATTTGAAGCCTGTAGCTTCAGAAATGTGAAAGTAGGTCACTATGTCAATCTCAAGATCAAAGTTCATTCCGGTACACAAAACTATGCTAGTGGTTCAAATTCGAAGGCTGTAGCTTGAGAAATGTGTAGGTCAAAATCAAGGTCAAATTTTATTTCGGAACACAAAACTATGCAAGTGGTTCAAATTTGAAGCCTGTACCTTCAGAAATGTGAAAGTAGGTCACTAGGTCAATCTCAAGATCAAAGTTCATTTCAGTACACAAAACTATGCTAGTGGTTCAAATTTGAAGGCTGTAGCTTGAGAAATATGAAAGCAGGTCACTAGGTCAAAATCAAGGTCAAATTTTATTTCGGAACACAAAACTATGCATGTGGTCCAAATTTGAAGCCTGTACCTTCAAAAATGTGAAAGTAGGTCACTAGGTCAATAACAAGGTCAAAGTTTTTTTAGGTACACAAACCTATGCTTGTGGTCCAAATTTGAAGGCTGTAGCTACATAAATGTGAGAGTAGGTCACTAGGTCAAGATCAAGGTCAACTCATGTCAAGGTTCATCTTGCCACTCAAAACTATACATGTGGTCCAAATTTGAATGATGCAATTTATGGACATGAAGGTTCTAAGTTTTTCCCTATATAAGTCTATATGAACCATATGACCCCTGGGGTGGGACCATATTTGACCCTAGAGGGATAATTTGAACAAACTTGGTAGAGAACCACTAAATGATGCTACATTACAAAATATCAAAGCCATTATCTTTGTGGTTTGGACAAGAAGATTTTCAAACTTTTTTCCAATATAAGTCTATGTAAACCATGTGACCCCCAGGGCGGAGCCATATTTGACCCTAGGGGAATAATTTGGACAGTCTTAGTAGAGGACCAATAGATGATGTCATATACAAAATATCAAAGCCCTAGGCCCTGTGGTTTTGGACAAGAGGTTTCTCAAAGTTTTTTCCTATATAAGTCTATATAAACCATGTGACCCCCGGGCAGGGGCCATATTTGACCCAAGGGAAATAATCTGAAAAATCTTGGTAGAGGACCACTAGATTTTGCTACATACCAAATATCAAAGCCCTAGGCCCTATGGGCCCTATGGTTTTGGACAAGAAGATCAGAAACAGTTTTAACTGTTCCTGGCCAATGTGACCTTGGCCTTTGACCTAATGACCTCAAAATCAATAGGGGTCATCTGCTGGTCATGGCCAACCTAACTATCAATTTTCCTGACACTAGGCCCAAGTGTTCTAGAGTTATTGCCTGGAAACCATTTTACTGTTCCTGGTCATTGTGACCTTGACCTTTGACATACTGACCTCAAAATCAATAGGGGTCATCTGCTATTGATGACCAACCTCCCTATCAACTTTCTTGACACTAGGCCTAAGTGTACTTGAGTTATCATCCGGAAACCGTTTTACTATGCAGGGTTACTGTGACCTTGACCTTTAACATACTGACCTCAAAATCAATAGGGTCATCTACTGGTCATTACCAACCTCCCTATCAATTTTTATGATCCTAAGCTCAAGTGTTCTTGAGTTATCATCCGGAAACCGTTTTACTATTCAGGGTCACTGTGACCTTGAACTTTGACATACAGACCTCAAAATCAATAGGGGTCATCTGCTGGTGATGACCAACCTCCCTATCAACTTTCATGATCCTAGGCCCAAGCGTTCTTGAGTTATCATCCGGAAACGGATTGGTCTACATTCCGACCGACCGACCGACAGACCGACCTACCGACCGACATCTGCAAAACAATATACCCCTCCTTCTTCGAAGGGGGGCATAATAAATGATAGCCATATTTATTTGCATGCAAAACTTTAGCTTGACTATTCTTCTTTTTATAACCTATATGTAATGGACCGGATAGGGAAAAAACCTTATTGACCTTTGACCTCCAAGTGTGACATAGACCTTTAAGCTAAGGGTCTGGGTGTTGCTCATGACAAGTTGTCTCATTATGGGAAACATCTATGACAAAAAATATTACAAGAGGGCCAAGATGGCCCTAGGTTGCTCACCTGAGTAAAACCTTAACACATGTTTTACCTAGTGATTTCATGGAGACAAATATTCTGACCAATTTTTCATTAAGATTGGACCAAAAAATGTGGCCTCTTGAGTGTAAACAAGCATTTTCTTTGATTTGACCTAGCTTTTTACCCCAAATGACCCAGATTAGAACTTGTCCATTTCATGAAAACAAACATTCTGACAAAGTTTCGGGAAGATTGGAGCAAAAAAGTGGCCTCTAGTGTATACAAGCTTTTCTTCTGATTTGACTTAGTGACCTGGTTTTTGACCCTACGTGACCCAGATTTGATATCATCCAAGACTTTATGATAACAAACATTCTGACCAAGTTTCATAAAGATTAGGTCACAACTGTGGCCTCTAGAGTGTTCACAAGCTTTTACTTTGATTTAACCATGTGACCTAGTTTGTTTTGATCCCACATCACCCAGATTAGAAACTGAATTAGAGATCATCAAGACAAACATTATGATCAAGTTTCATCAAGATTGAGTCACAACTGTGGCCTCTAGAGCGTTCACAAGCTTTTCCTTTGATTTGACCTGGTGACCTAGTTTTTGACCCTACCTGATCCAGTTTCAAACTGGACCTAGTTATCATCAAGACAAACATTCTGACCAAGTTTCATAAAGACTGAGTTACAACTGTGGCCTCTAGAGTGTTCACAAGCTTGTCCTTTTATTTGACCTGTTGACCTAGTTTTTGACCCCACATGACCCAGATTCCAACTTGATCTTTAGATCTTAAGACAAACATTCTGACCAAGATGCATAAAGACTGAGTCACAACTGTGGCCTCTAGAATGTTCACAAGCTTTTCCTAAGATTTAACCGGGTGACCTAGTTTTTGACCCCACATGACCCAGTTTCAAACTTGATCTAGAGATCTTAATTTTAAGACAAACATTCTGACCAAGATGCATAAAGACTGAGTCACAACTGTGACAACTGTGGCCTCTAGAATGTTCAAAAGCTTTTCATATGATTTAACCGGGTGACCTTGTTTTTGACCCCACATGATCCAGATTTGAACTTGACCTAGAGGTCATCAAGACAAACATTCTGACCAAGTTTCATAAAGATTGAATCTAAAGCATGGCCTCTTAAGAGTGTTCATAAGCTTTTCCTATGATCTAACTTACTGACCTAGTTTTTGACCCCACATGACCCAGTTTCAAATTTATCCTAGAGATCATCAAGACAAACATTCTGACTAAGTTTCATAAAGATTGAGTCATATCTGTGGCCTCTAGAATGTTCACAAGCTTTTCCTTTGATTTCACCTGGTGACCTAGTTTTTGACCCTACATGACCCAGATTCGATCTTGACCTAGAGATCATCAAGACAAACATTCTGACCAAGTTTCATAAAGATTAGGTCACAACAATGGCCTCTAGAGTGTTCACAAGCTTTTCCTATGATCTGGCCTAGTGGCCTAGTTTTTGACCCCACATGACCCAGTTTCGAACTTGACCTAAAGATCATCAAGACAAACATTCTGACCAAGATTCATAAAGATTGGGTCACAACTGGCCTCTAGAGTGTTCACAAGGCAAATGTTGACAGACGCGGCACGCCGGACGCAGAACAATGACCGGTCACAATACTTCACCTTGAGCACTTCCTGCTCAGGTGAGCTAAAAATCCCTTGATGGTCCAGGATAGCAGAGTTATGGACTGCACAGGAAACAAGAGCTGTCTGTAAGAAAGCGCGCTCCAATAACTAGCGATTTGACAGTAAAATGAATTTATGTCTCAATAAGAGACCTCTACTTTAAAAGGAAGATACACCAAGATATAAAACAAGAGGGTCATGATGACCCTGGATCGCTCACCAGCGTAATATGTTTCAAATGTCAAACTGATGATTTTTAGTAATTTTTTGGAAAATTTTCCGATGTACAATCAAGTAACCCCTGGGGCGGGGCCAATTTTACCCCGGGGGTCATGATTTGAACAAAGTTTGTAGAAGTCGACTAGGCAATGTTACACATCGAATATCTAAGATCTAGGCCTTCTGGTTTATTTTAAGCAAATTTATGAAGATTTCCCTATGTACAATAAAGTAACCCCTGGGGCTGGGTCAATTTGACCCTGAGGGGTCAAGATTTGAACAAATTTTGTAGAGGTCCACTAGGCAATGCTACATGTCGAATATCTAAGCTCTCGGCCTTCTGGTTTTTTTTAGAAAAATATTGAAGATTTTTCTATGTACAATCAAGTAACCCCATGGGGCGGGGCCAATTTGATCCCGGGGGTCATGATTTGAAGAAATTTTGTAGAGGTCTACTACGCAATGCTACATGTCAAATACCTAAGACCTAGGCCTTCTGGTTTATTTTTAGAAATTTTTTGAAGATTTTCCTATGTAAAATCAAGTGACCCCTGGGGCGGGGTCAATTTTGACCCTGGGGTCATGATTTTGAATAAATATTGTAGAGGTCCACTAGGCAATGCTACATGTGAAATATCTAAGCTCTAGGCCTTCTGGTTATATTTAAGAAAATTTTTGAAGATTTTCATATGTAAAATCAAGCGACCCCTAGGGCGGCGTCAATTTGACCCCGGGGTCATGATTTGAACAACTTTAGTAGAGGTCCACTAGGCAATGCTACATGTCAAATATCTAAGCTCTAGGGCTTCTGCTTTTTGAGAAGAAGATTTTTAAGGTTTTCCTATGTAAAATCAAGTGACCCCTGGGCGGGGTCAATTTTGACCCGGGGGTCTGATTTGAACAAATTTTGTAGAGGTCCACTAGGCAATGCTACATGTGAAATATCTAAGACCTAGGCCTTCTGCTTTATTTTTAGAATTTTTTTGAAGATTTTCCTATGTAAAATCAAGTGACCCCTGGGCGGGGTCAATTTTGACCCGGGGTCATGATTTGAATAACTTTAGTAGAGGTCCATTAGGCAATGCTACATGTCAAATATCTAAGGTCTAGGGCTTCTGGTTTTCGAGAAGAAGATTTTTTAAGATTTTTCTATGTAAAATCAAGTGACCCCTGGGGCGGGGTCAATTTTGACCCCGGGGTCATGATTTGAACAAACTTGGTAGAGGTCCACTAGGCAATGCTTCACACCAAATATCTAAGCTCTAGGGCTTCTGGTTTTTGAGAAGAAGATTTTTAAAGTTTTTCCTTTCGGTTGCCATGGCAACCAGAGTTCTGCATGGAATTCAATTCTTTGAACAAGTTTTAGAGAAGACCATCCAAGGAACATCCCTGTGAAGTTTCATCAAAATTGGCCTGTTGGTTTAGGAGGAGATGTTGTTTAAAGGAAAGTGTGGACGGACGGACGGACGACGGACGGACGGACGACGGACGGACGGACGGACGCCGGACGGTGAGCGATCACAATAGCTCACCCTGAGCACTTTGTGCTCTGGTGAGCTAAAAACCCTACTACTCAGAGGGGTTAAAGGTCAGGTATGGAAGGGGTACTGACATTCTTTATTTTGATGGAATTTAATTATATATATCAGAAAAAAAAAACAGTCCAAGAAACTACATGCACATAAAGTATAAAGACTTTGCTAAACTCGAGTTATATTTTTATTTATTTTTTTATTTATTTTATTTTATTTATTTATTTTAAATATTATTATAGCAGATGATGATGATAAAGATACATTTTAAGTTTCAAGTCATTATCTTATATTGTACTAAAGTTATATCCAGAAAGCTAACATTGCAAAAAAAATTCAAGTATGAAAGGGCTTAAGGACATAATTTTGTCAAAAATACAATTAGAATTATGGGGATTGTAACCACACTGTAAAAAATATTTTTAATTTCAAGTCATTATCTTTTAAAGTACAAAGATATGTCTATAAACAATGTTTTTGAAAAAAATTTAACATGAAAATAATTCCAAGTATAACAACTTAGTGACCTTGACCTTAGGTATAATGGGACCAACCCCTGCATATATTTGGTTTGTACGCTGGACAATGTTTATGTGAAGTTACAGTAAGATATAAGCAATAGTAACAAAGATATGACAGAAAAACAAAGGTTTCCGAAAAACTTAAACCTTAACAAGAGCTCGTAGAACACAAAATGCCCCCCTTGATGTATTCATTAATTGCACAAGGAACAGAAATTATTTGGTCACTGTACACAAACGTTCTACTGTTATGGGTCAATGTGACCTTGACATGTGAAGTTTCAATTCAATATCTGCATTAGTTTTAGCATGTAAAACTTTAACCAGGATTTTCTAAGTCCAAAAGGGGGCATAATTTGCCCAAAATACATGTCAGAGTTATGGGACTTAACCCAGTGAGGTTGGTAATTGATCTAGAAAAAGGAAAAGTAAGTTTCAAATCTATATGCCTTTTAGTAATAGCTGTATGTACTTGCACGCAAAACTTGAACCAGGATTTTCTAAGTCCAAAAGGGGGCATAATTTGGCCAAAATGCAGGTCAGAGTTTTGGGACTTGATGTTATCAGCTAGTTTTATAACCCCCAATACACATGTGAAGTTTCAATTCAATATCTGCATTAGTTTTGGAGATAGTAACTTGCATGTATAAAACTTTAACCAGGATTTTCTAAGTTCAAAAGGGGGCATAATTTGCTCAAAATACAAGTCAGAGTTATGGGACTTGACCCAGTGAGGTTGGTAATTGACCTAGAAAAAGAAACTAGAATATGTCTGTAGGACACAGGGTGTGCCCCCCACTGGTACATTTGTCACAAATAAGGGGAAATCATTCAAATGTTTGCAGTCTTAATGGGGTATAGCCTAAAAAAAAAATATACCTTTCAAGTTGCAGATCTTATAGATCTTTGCTTTAGTTCAAAAGGCATGGGTTGTGCTCATGACTTGTTGATAATTTATTATAATTAAAACATTTACAACAAGAGCACCGCCAAGCGGGGCAATATACGCCCGAAGGCTTAGATCATAGGATGGGAGCAAAATTTTAAGAACTTGACTGTTGTAGCCCCAAAGGACTGGAACAACAAAAGGAAAACTTCAAAACAAGAGGACCATGATGGTCCTGAATCGCTCACCTATCCCAACATGACCCAGTGTTGAAATGAGTATGACCTAGTAATTTTATTATTTGACATAGTGACATAGTTTTGAGCACATGTGACCTAGTATAAATCAAGATAAAAAAATCTGCCCAATTTTCATAAAGATCCATTGAAAATATGACCTCTAGAGAGGTCACAAGGTTTTTCTATTATTTGACCTATGACCTAGTTTTTGAAGGCATGTAAACCCCCCTTTTAAACTTGACCTAGATATCATCAAGGTGAACATTCTCTCTAATTTTCATAAAAGATCTCGTGAAAAATATGGCCTCTAGAGAGGTCACAAGTTTTTCTATTTTTCGCCCTATGACCTAGTTTTGACCACACATGACCCAGTTACGAACTTGTCCTAGATATCATCAAGCTGAACATTCTCACCAATTTTCATGAAGATTCATTGAGAAATATGGCCTCTAGAGACATCAAAAGATTTTTTTATTTTTAGACCTATGACCTAGTTTTTGACGCACGTAACCCGTTTCAAAACATGACCTAGATATCATCAAGGTCAACATTCTGACCAATTTTCATGAAGATCTCTTGAAAAATAGGGCCTCTAAAGAGGTCCCAAGGTTTTTCTATTTTTAGATCTACTGACCTAGTTATTGACCGCACGTGCCCCAGTTTCGAACTTGACCTAGTATCATCAAGATGAACATTCTGACCAATTTTCAAAAAGTCCATGAAAATATGGCCTCTAGAGAGGTCACAAAGTTTTTCTATTTTCAGACCTACTGACCTAGTTTTTGACCGTACGTGACCAGTTTCGAACTTGACCTAGTATCATCAGGTGACCTTCGCCATTTTTCATGAAGATCCATTGAGAAATAGGGCCCTCTAGGAGGTCACAGGTTTTCTATTCAAGCCCTACTGACCTAGTTTTTGACCCCACGTGACCTAGTTTCGAAGTTGACCTAGGTATCATCAGGTGAACATTCTGACCAATATTCATGAAGATCTCATGAAAAATATGGTCTCTAGAGAGGTCACAAGGTTTTTTCTATTTTTAGCCCTAGTGACTAGTTTTGACCCCACGTGACCCAGTTTCTAACTTGACCTAGGTATCATCAAGGTGAACATTCTGACCAAAATTCTGAAGATTCTCATGAAAAATATGGCCTCTAGGGGTCACAAGGTTTTTCTATTTTAGACCTACTGACCTATTTTTTTGACCCCACGTGACCAGTTCAAACTTGACCTAGATATCTCAAGGTGAACATTCTGACCAATTTTCATGAAGATCTCATGAAATATGGCCTCTAGAGAGGTCACAAGGTTTTTCTATTTTTAGATCTACTGCCCTGTTTTTGACGCCCCACCTGACCCAGTTTCAAACTTGACCTAGTTTATCATCAAGATGAACATTCTGACCAACTTTCATAAAGACCCCATAAAAAATGTGACCTATAGAGTGGTCACAAGCAAGTTTACGGACGGACGGACGCACGCACGGACGACGGACGCCACACGATCACAAAAGCTCACCTTGTCACTTCGTGACAGGTGAGCTAAAAACAAATCTAAGTCCACAAAAAAAATATTCAAAGTCTACAAAAAAATCCTTATCAGGTACAGGTATGTAAAAATAACCTTTAAAAATTGGAGGTACCATCCATGTTGTACCACAGAAAAGTGGTCTGGGTTTTTTCCCCTACGGCCAATAAAAAAAAAGTTTCAAAATAAGTATTTATAGTAACATAAAAGGGAAGTAATTAAAAAAAAAAAAATTATTGTAAGTACCAAAAAGGATCTGCCAAAGAAAACAAGAACCTGCAATGCAGAGCAATATACAAAAAAGCAAAGTCATTATGGACCTTTAACCCTTAAGTGTGACCTTGACCTTGAAGCAAGTCATCCGGAACATGAGCTCTGCACATCGTTTACAATGTGGTAAACATTTCTGCCAAGTTCTTGAACCTCAGCAGTTCAAGAGTACAGAGCGGACACGAACAATGATATGACCTTTGACCCTAAGTGTGACCTTGACCTTGAAGCAAATCCCCCGGAACATGCGCTCTGCACGTTGTCTTGGTGTGGTAAAACATTTGTGTCAATTTTTCTTTGAAATCCTTCAAGGGTTCAAGAGTTACAGAGCGGACCGAAACAAACTGATATGACCTTTGATCCTAAGTGTGCCCTTGACCTTAAACGGAGAATCCAATACATGCGTCTGCACATCGTCTCGGTGTGGTGAACATTTGTTTAAATTTTCCCTTAAAATCTTCAAGGGGTTCAAGAGTTACAGAGCGGACACGAAATTGCTAAGGACAGACGGACGGACGGACAGACGGACCCCAGCGTCATAACATAATACGTCCCTTCGGGCGTATAAAAATCGTGATAAGAAATAATCATAACTTTTATCAGCAATTAATTTATACACTTGCTATCGCTTGGGCCTATGGGGACGAACTGACTGGGGCGAAATTACGCTTTCATCCTGCATTTTATACAGAATATATTAATAAACTAAAGTCTAGAGTATTTACAGATTAAATCAGCATGTCTGTTGTAAAATAAAGTTATGATTTGCCTGATGATCTGTATATTTGGAATGAG
Source organism: Mercenaria mercenaria (assembly GCF_021730395.1). Taxonomy (NCBI): domain Eukaryota; kingdom Metazoa; phylum Mollusca; class Bivalvia; order Venerida; family Veneridae; genus Mercenaria; species Mercenaria mercenaria. Next base: position 40,462,410 of record NC_069374.1, read on the forward strand.
ATATTAACCTGTTTTTGTTCGTGGAAAAAATGTTTTTCTGACATGTATGCAAAGGACGTAAATGAAACAAGCAAATTCGATGAATTGGTATCCCCCACCGAAAGGGTTTGTGGACAGGAATGGCAAAAAAATATATCCGGCAAAAAGTTAAGGATGTTAATAAGAAGCAAATATTTTCATACTTGCATGTGGATAAATAATCATGGAAGGTTTGAAAAAAATCTAAAATAAGAAATGAAAACATTTTTTTTTATTTCTTTTTTTTTGGGGGGGGGGGGGGGAGGGGGGGGGGGTGTGACCAAGGCAAGTGGGTGTCCAGGTGTGGGTGCACAACTTCACATGTTTATAATAAATGTTCACAGAAAAGAATGAAAGAAATTTAATGAAATTCTCCCAAAATGGTAAGTTTGTTATGTACAAATATGTGGATTTTTAGACATTAAAGGGCAAAAATCTGAAGTTACAAAAGAAACCCCGTAAAAATTGTGTGTGCACAACCCCATTATAGTGCTCAAAATCTTTTAAAAGTTTCATAGTTCAAGGTCAAATATTTTCAAAAGTTATGATGCAGAATTGCCATATTATACTAGGGATCTATGGGAAACCCTATATAGTTTCCCACTAGAAACTTTAAGGGCCATAACTTTTGGTGTTACTTGGGCAATCTGTCTGAAACTTGACGGGCTTCATAACCTCATAGTGGTGAACATGTTTATGAAGTTTGTTTGAAAAAAATCTAAAATAATGAATTAAAAAAAAAAAAAATTAGGGGGGGGGGGGGGTCAGGGGGGGGGTGGGATCAAGGTAAGGGGGTGACCAGGTGTGGGTACACAACTTCACATGTTTACAATAAATGTTCATGGAAAAGAATGAAAGAAATTTAATGAAATTCTACCAAATGGTAAGTTTGTTATGTACAAATAATGAAATATGTAGATTTTTAGACAATTAAAGGGCAATAACTCTTAATTTACAAATAAATCCGAACAAAATTGTGTGTACACAACCACATTATGGTGATCTAAATTCTGTTTAAGTTTCATAGTTCTAGGTCAAATATATCAAAAGTTATGATGCAGAAATTGCCATATTTATAGTACCCTATATAGTTAACACTAGAAACTTCTAAGGGCCATAACTCTGGTGTTACTTGGGCAATCTGACTGAAACTTGACGGGCCACAAGAACTTATAGTGGTGAACATGTATATGAAGTTTTAAATAAATATTCCCAACCATTTCCTAGATATGGCTCCGGACGGACGGACGCACTGACGAACGAACGGACGCACGCACTGATGAACGGACAGACGTACAGGACAATCACTATATACCTCCCGCATCAGTAGATGCTGGGGGCATAAAAAAGGGGAAGTCCCGATTTCCCGATCGGGAAGTTTCCCCCACTGTATAAAGAGAGGATATTTTTTATAATTATTCAAGGGTAGAGTTATGGTCCATGTGCTCAACAATTTCTCCCATTGCAAAAAAACATTTAAAGTTTTATAAGATTTTATTCGGTGGTGTCAATGTGTTTCTGGAAAGGACTGATTCCAATAAAGCCCCAAAACTTATAGGGTTGTAATTACTTAATGAAATACTATTAAAGATATAATATCTTTAGTAATGTAAAAAGAATACCTTCAAATTATTCTTTCTGTTGAACTTTTTGCCACATACATTACACGCAAAATGTTTCTCAGTGTCATGCACAATGAAATGTGACGTAAGACGTTCCTTTGTGGGAAATATCTTAGAACAGTATTCACACTGAAACTGGAGTTTTGGTCCTTTGTGTTCTGTGTGTACATCTCTGATATGTTTCCTCAGATTTCCCTTCATCTTAAACCGTTTCTCACACACTTTACATTCAAATGGTCGGTTTTCTGTATGAACAAACATGTGATCTCTCAAGCTGCTACTCTGTAATAAATAACAAACATATTATAGTCTCTCAAGCAACTATTCTGTAATAAACAACAACAAGAGCCATGTTAGACATGGCCAATCCCCCTGCCGGGCATATTATAATTGAAGGCTAAAGTTCCCGGCAAGTTAGTGTCTGAAGTATTAATCTTGGGGAAAGCTTTGAAGAACCGTTTAGTTTGTGGTCCAATCAGGGGTTTTAAGATGTGGAAGAAGAATAAGTCAGTGGTGAGGTGGTTTACTGCTAAATTTTATTAATTTTCATGAACAGTTTTTATTTGGGTACTGTAAAAAGAAGGAATGGAAAGCTAACAGGAACAAGAGTGCCCGAATGCACAATATCGCCGTCACTGCAAATTTCTTTCTCTAGCAGCTGTTTTTGCAAAAGAAATTTTAATTTTGTGGGTTTTTTAGTAATCATTGTAAGTCTTTTGTTTTTTATAAGTCCACAAAAAAAACTCCTACCAGTAGAGATATCTTAAAATACACCTAAAATTGGAAAGTAACATCCATGTTGTACCACATGGTCAATTATAAAAAATGTTACAATATAAGTTATTTATAGTAACAACTAAGGGAAGTTAATCTTAAAAAAAAAAAAAAAAAAAAAAAAAAAAAAATTGAAAGTCCACACAGAAATCTTTACCAGGTAGAGATTGGTCAAAATACACCTCAAAATTGGATGTAGCATGCATGTTGTACTACAGAAAAGTAGTCTTGATTTTTCCCTACTACTAGTAATGAAAAAGTTACAATAAAAGCTATTTTAAGTAACAACAAAGGGAAGTAATTCTAAAGAAGGGAACTGCGCATGACACTTCGTCTCATGATGGTGTATAATTGTGCCAAGTTATATAAAAATCCCTCTATGCATGAAGAAGAAATGCTCCGGACAAGGTTTTCATTCTTGTATCCTTTGACCTCTAAGTGTGACCTTGACCTTAGATCTAGGGACCTGGTTCTTACGCATGACACTCCGCCTCGTGATGGTGAACATTTGTGCCAAGATATATCAAAATCCCTCCATGCATGAAAAAGATATGCTCCGGACAAATTTTTTTTCGAAAATATGATAAAAGGGGAATGACTCAAAAAAAAGGCAAGGTAGAGGGTTTTTGTTCTTGCACACTGCACTTCCTCCCAATGTGTTCTATCAGTGTATGAAGTTTGAAGAAAATCCCTCCAGTACTTTTGGAGTTATGCTCCGGACAAATTAAAAAAAAAAAAAAAAAAAAAGATAAAGGGGAATAACTCAAAAAATAGGCAAGGTAGAGTTATTGTTCTTGCACACTGCACTTCCTCCCAATGTGTTCTATCAGTGTATGAAGTTTGAAGAAAATCCCCCCAGTACTTTTGGTGTTATGCTCCGGACAAATCTTTTAAGAAAATAAGATAAAGGGGAATAACCAAAAAATAGGCCCAAAGGAAAAGTTATTGTTCTTGCACACTGCACTTCCTCCCAAAGTGTTCTATCAGTGTATGAAGTTTTGAAGAAAACCCTCCCGTACTTTTGGTGTTAAGCTCCGGACAAATTTTTTTAAGGGAAAAAAAGATAAAGGGGAATACTCAAAAATAGGCAAGGAAAGTTATTGTTCTTGCACACTGCACTTCCTCCCAATGTTTTTCTATCAGTGTATGAAGTTTGAAGAAAATCCCTCCAGTACTTTTGGAGTTTTGCTCCGGACAAGATCGTTTGCGGACGGACGGACAGACGGACGCACACACGGACGGAGAGCCTTGGCGGGGGGATAAAAAATATGGTCCCTCAAGCTACTTACTATACTGTGTAATTAACAACTAACATGTGGTCTCTCAAGCATTTATTCTGTAATTAACAAGAGGACCATGCTGGTCCTGAATCGCTCACCTGTCCACATGCAACCCAGTTCATTGTGGCTAAGTTTCATTGAAAACCACCAAGTAGTTTCACTATTTTTAGACCTACTGACCTAGTTTTTGACCGCACGTGACCCAGTGAACATTCTGACCAACTTTCATAAAGATCCCATGAAAAATGTGACCTCTAGAGTGGTCACAAGCAAAAGTTCTATTTTTTAGACCTACTGGCCTAGTTTTGGACCGCACATGACCCAGTTCCGACCATGACCTAAATATCTTCAAGATAAACATTCTGACTAACTTTCATAAAGATCCCATGAAAAATGTGACCTCTAGAGTGGTCACAAGCAAAAGTTAACGCATGGACACACGGACGATGTAGTCCTACTGACCTAGTTTTTGACCGCAGTTGACCCAGTTTCAAACTTGACCTAGATATCATCAAGATGAATATTCAGATTAACTTTCATACAGATCCCTTTAAAAATATCGCCCCTTTGAGAGGTCACAAGGTTTTTCTATTATTTGACCTACTGACCTGTTTTTTAAAAGGCACGTGACCCCGTTTCAAACTTGAACTGATCTCATCAAAGTGAACATTCTGACCAATTTTTATGAAGATCCATTGAAAAGTATGGACTCTAGAGAGGTCACAAGGTTTTTCTATTTTTAGACCTACTGACCCAGTTTTTGATCGCACGTGACCCAGTTTCGAACTTGACCTAGATATCATCAAGGTGAACATTATGACCAATTTTCATGAAGATCCATTGAAAAATATGGCCTCTAGGGAGGTCACAAGGTTTTTCTATTTTTAGACCTACTGACCTAGATTTTGACCGCAGTTTCAAACTTGACCTAGATATCATCAAGTGAATATTCAGACCCAAATCTCATACAGATCCATTTATAAACTAGAAATTGCTTTTGTAAAAAGCGCTGTCTCCCCCAATGCAAAACGTATAGGCAAGAAGTCAATAGGGGTCAGGAGCGAAAGTCAAAAGAGACACTGATGGTTGGCTGCAATAGGGATCATTATTGGCATGTCCAGTATCCCACTAAGTTTCAACACTCTTGGCCTAGTGGTTCTCAAGTCACTGTTCAGGCTCCTGTGACTTGACCATTGATCAAGTGACCCCAAATCAATAGGGGGCATCTACTCTGCATGTCCCAAACTCCTATTAAGTTTCAAAATCTAGGTCAAGTGGTTCTTAAGTTATTTTCCGGAATGATTTTACATGACCAGGCCCTGAGACCTTGACCTTTAATAGACTGACCAAAATTCAATAGGGGTGATCTACTTTCATGCTCCAAAACATCCTATGAAGTTTCCAAATTCTGGGTCAAGTGGTTCTCAAGTTATTGATCGGAAATTGTTTTCCATGTTCAGGCTCCTGTGACCTTGACCTCTAACAGAGTGACCCCAAAATCGATAGGGGTCATCTACTCTGCATGTTCCTATGAAGTTTCAACATTCTGGGTCAAGAGCTTCTCACTAGTGAAATGGTTATCAATGTTCAGGCCCCTGTGACGTTGACCTTTAAAGGAGTGACCCCAAAAAGAAATAGGGGTCATTTACTCAGGGATCAAATTTAACGGTCGCTAACTTGCAAAATTCGAGTAAGAATAAAACAAGAGCTGTCGGAGGACAGCAACGCTCGACTATTCAACAGCCTTGTCAATTGAATTAATACAAAAGTTGAAAAAGGGGCATAATTTTGTAAAATGCAAAGTAGAGGTATTGAACCTTGTACTGCATGTCATATCATGACAGTGAACAAGTGTGTGAAGTTTCGATCCTTTCCAATTTGTGGATACTGAGATACCAGCTTACATACAAAAACTTAACCAAAAACTGCTAAGTCAAAAAAAGGGACATAATTTTGAAAAAAAAAAAGAGTAGAGTTATGGGAGTTGCTTAGTGCATGTCAGATCATGACAGTGAACAAGTATGTGAAGTTTCAATCCATTCCCATTATTAAGTACTGAGATACCAGCTTACATACAAAACCATAACCAAAAATTTCTAAGTCGAAAAAGTGGGATAATTTTGTAAAAAAGTAAAAAAGAGTTTTGGAACCTGTGCAATGTAGGTCAGTTTATCACAGTGAATAAGTGTGTGAAGTTTCAATCCATTCCCAACAGTGGTTACTGAGATACCAGCTTACATACAAAACCTAAACTAAAAAAATTTTTAAGTCGAAAAGGGGCTAATTTTTGAAAAAAAAAAAGAGCAGAGTTATGGGACTTGCTTAGTGCATGTAGATCATGACAGGAACAAGTATGTGAAGTTTCCAAAACCATTCCCATTAGTAAGTACTGAGATACCAGCTTACATACAAACCTTAACCAAAAAATTTTTAAGACGAAAAAAGGGGCATTAAATTTTGTAAAAAAGCAAAACAGAGTTATGGAACCTGTGCAGTGTAGGTCAGTTTATCACAGTGAATAAGTGTGTGAAGTTTCAATCCATTCCCACAAGTGGTTATTGAGATATCAGCTTACATACAAAACCTTAACCAAATCGGGACGCGGACGCCGACGCGGACGCCGACGCATGGGCGAGTCCAATAGCTCTACTATTCTATGAATAGTCGAGCTAAAAATGCGAGTTGAAAATCATGGCACTCGAATATTTTCGCGATCACGTTCGAAAATCGGGAAATTCGCTCAAACTGTCCTTTTCTCTTTAAAAACTCCTTTCGGGCAGTTAATTTACCGATAATCATGTGACTGCTTCTAGACGCTTGTCGCTTTATACAAAAATAATTATGGGGGCAAGGGACAGTAAATCTGAAAACTCCACAACTCTGCGCTGATACCAGTGCGAAAAAAATCATAAAAAATCCAATTTCGACAAATTCAAGGCAATTGTTGAGCGAATGTCTCGCATAGACATAGCACTTCATTATGTGACATTTTCAGTCTGCCGATTCTGTTGCTTCTGTGATAGAAACGAGTAAAACGCAGGTTTCAGGACACTAAATTTTTAGACAAAAATGGCCCAAAATGCACTCCTTGCGTGACCTGTACCGTATTATCTGCAAATGACTGACCTAAAACTCATGCATATTTTTAAAGCATGTAGCCAGATGAAAATAATGATGGGAAGAAATGTATCTCATAACCGTTTACTTTTTCCGCAAATTTGTGCTGAAGCTGGATGGATGGAGGACCGTTTCCAATTCGTCTGACTTCCGTTACCTCAGGTAAAGTTTTAGACACGGCCGTCTACATGGAGTTAGGAAAATCGATACATGCACATATTTATTTTACACAATAATCACTCGTACACAAGAATCCTTAGTTCTATAAACATCATAAATAACCAGTTGAATATATATGCCTGTAAAGTACATATGTCTATTTTATTTAAAAAACGTACCCGGGCCAAAAGCGAAACTGGCCCCTGCCACTTTATTGGATAATATATTATGTAAGTAAGCGTCTAGGCAATATTTGTTTTCATTTTGGACGTCCGTAATTTGCAAAGTTCTGCGAAAATGGAGAGAAAAATAACATGTTTCTTGGTGCAAAAAGGCCCGTGGAGCTCAAAAATGCTAGCAACACTACCGGCAGTGACCTGAGAAAAAAATATCATTGAGTACTTTGGTTTGTATCGTACTTTCAAAAGCAGAAAGTCCCAAGCCTGTCCGGACCGTGAACTTTTATATGAAACCAAACAACAACAAAACAACTTAAATTTAACACGTAAACAGCTTTTAAATAATTGCTATTGGAACCCATCATTTTGCTAGTGGAAAAAAAGGCACTAGCAAAAATTTGCTAGTTGGAAAAAAAGTTAAATTCAATCCCTGTTTACTCTGCAGGAACAATCATCCTATGAAGTTTCAACATTCTGGGTCGAGAGGTTCTCAAGTTATTGATTGGAAACGGTTTTCGATGTTAAGGCCCCTGTGACCTTGACCTTAAACAGAGTGACCCCAAAATCGATAGGGGTCATCTACTTTGCATGACCAATCATCCTATTAAGTTTCAACATTCTGGGTCAAGTGGTTCTCAAGTTACTGACCGGAAAAGGTTTTCAATGTTCAGGCCCCTGTGACCTTGACCTTCAACAGAGTGACCTCAAAATCAATAGGGGTCATCTACTCTGCATGCAAATCATCCTATGAAGTTTCAACATTCTGGGTCAAGTCGTTCTCAAGTTATTGATCGGAAATGGTTTTCCATGTTCAGGCCCCTGTGACCTTGACCTTCGACGGAGTGATCCCAAAATCAATAGGGGTCATCTACTTTGCATGATCAATCATCCCATGAAGTTTCAACATTCTGGGTCAAGTCGTTCTCGAGTTATTGAACGGAAATGGTTTTCCATGTTCAGGCCCCTGTGACCTTGACCTTCGACGGAGTGACCCCAAAAACAATAGGGGTCTTCTCCTCCATAAGCCCTACCAATCTATGAAGTTTGAAGGTTCCAGGTCAAATGGTTCTCCAGTTATTGATCGGAAATGAAGTGTGACGTTCGGCTGGACAGAGGGAGACATAATATTGCCTCTAGAGAGGTTGTTCACAAGGTTTTTCTATTATTTGACCTAATGACCTAGTTTTTGATGGCACGTGACCCAGTTTCGAACTTTAACTAGATATCAAGGTAAACATTCTGACCAATTTCCATGAAAATCCATTGAAAAGTATGGCCTCTAGAAAACACAAGGATTCTCTATTTTTAGATCTACTGACCTAGTTTTTGACTGCACATTACCCAGTTTCGAACTTGACCTTCATGAAGATCCATTGAAAAATATGGCTTCTAGGGAGGTCACAAGGATTTCCTATTTTTAGACCTACTGACCTAGTTTTGGATCACACATGACCCAGTTTTGAACTTGACCTAGATATCATCAAGATGAACAATCTGACCAACTTTCATAAAGATCCCATGAAAAATGTGACCTCTAGAGTGGTCACAAGCAAAAGTTTACGCACGGACACCGTGCGATCACAAAAGCTCACCTGTCACAAGTTTCAAATCTATATGCCTTTTGGTAATAGCTGTATGTACTTGCACGCAAAACTTTAACCAGGATTTTCTAAGTCCAAAAGGGGGCATAATTTGGCTAAATTGCAGGTCAGAGTTACGGGACTTGATGCTATCAACTAGTTTTACAACCCCGAAGACAGACATTAAGTTTCAATTCAATATCTGCATTTGTTTTGGAGATAGTAACTTGCATGTAAAACTTTAACCAGGATTTTCTAAGTCCAAAAGGGGGCATAATTAAGCCAAAATGAAGGTCAGAGTTATGGGACTTGGTGCTATCAACTAGTTTTATAACCCTGAAGACACATGTGAAGTTTCAATTCAGTATCTGCATTAGTTTTGGATATAGTAACTTGCATTGTAAAACTTTAACCAGAATTTTCTAAGTCCAAAAGAGGGCATAATTTGCTCAAAATACATGTCAGAGTTATGAAACTTGACCTAGTGAGGTTAGTAATTTATCTAGAAAGAGAAAAAATAAGTTTCAAATCTATATGCCTTTTAGTAATAGCTGTATGTACTTGCATGCAAAACATTAACCAGAATTTTCTAAGTCCAAAAGGGGGCATAATTCGGCCAAAATGAAGGTCAGAATTATGGGACTTGGTGCTATCAACTAGTTTTAAAACCCCGAAGACACATGTGAAGTTTCAATTCAATATCTGCATTAGTTTTGGATATAGTAACTTGCATGTAAAACTTTAACCAAAAGCAAAAGGGGGCAGAATTTGCTTAAAATACATGTCAGAGTTATGAAACTTGACCCAGTGAGGTTGGTAATTGACCTAGAAAAAGAAAAAAATAAGTTTCAAAGCTATATGCCTTTAAATGATAGCTGTATGTACTTGCATGCAAAAACTTAACCAAGGTGTGACGCCGACGCCGACGCCAGGGTGAGTAGAATAAGTTGAGCTAAAAATGCAAGTATTGAAAACTGAAATTTTTCAAACTTAGTTTGAATTGTCTTAAATGATTTCATTGCAGTCTTCTGAATCCTGCTATTGTAACTATCCGAGAAGAAATCGTACGCCAGTACGTGAATATTTGGGGACGAAAACACTGCGAATCTACCGGCGATTAAAAGGCGAACTTGTTAAAAATTATGTTTCTTTCAAATTAATTATATCCTTTAATGATATGTCAATCACAAACACCAGCTAGAATGTAACATTAAATCAAACTGAAGTGCATATGTTCGTATTTTCGGGAAACAGGTATGAATTTTTCGCCCCCCCCCCCACCCCTCCGTTACGGCTGCAATTATTTTCCTAAGTCGTGCAAATCAAAATTATTTACGTAAATATTATGAAAGGATCGTATCTTTCTCTATGAAAAATAAATAAGATAACACCTCTTCTGTTGATTTCATGCAATATATCTTTCTATAAACCCATTTCTATGCTACAAACTTTGACGGATACACGGGTGCAATTTTATCATTCAGTAGGCCTATTGTGTCAAAATAGAACGCACGCCGTGAAAGTTAGATATTTTCTGATCATGTCATGTGACCAAAACGAGCTCTTTGGTGTTGTTATATAATAAATTTTGATAAACTTTTCTAGCAGGAACTGAGTTTTAATTTAAAATGTTTACAAAAGACACAACTTGGTTTTAGTACCGATTATAGATCTACGCGGATGGTACTATTTTTTTTAGGTTATTTATAGTTTATTTTGGTCAGGTGATGAAGAATTGTTTTGGTCATGTGATCAAAGCAAGCATGCTCATTTTCATATGCTTTGTTTTTGTTATAAAATATAGATTACGACAAATATGTACTTAAGCAATGCATTTTTTGATAAAGTTGAATCTCAGAAGCTTTCTGAAAGTAAAACCGACTTGAATTACGTAAAATTTAAGGAGTACATGTAACAATTTGTTCTTTGGTTTCGGATAAGCGTATCATTTGTAAATTTGTGGTATGGTAAATCTGTGGTCATGCTTGGCTGCCCACAAAAACTGTATATGGCATAAATGTAAACTCAACTAGCTGGAACTACCGATGGCTTGAATAAATTTCAACGGGCCCCGGGAGTTTGAACAAAGTTGGAATGTACAACTTGAATTATTTTCAGTATAATACTTACACTGTAGGTTAATTGAGACAATTCATTTTCAATTGAGCCTGCAGATCTAAAAGATTTATTACAAATTCTTGAAATAGTCTGTATGATTTTAACTTGTTTTTAACACACTCCAGATTGACTCTTAAGAGTAAAAGTGAAAAGAAAGCAGCAATGCTATGTCAAAAATACTAAGAAACAAAGCCCGACAGAAAAAAACACTCCTTAATTTTTTCAAAGGAAAGACTTTGTAAGTCTGTAAATACTATCGTAATGCAGTTTTCACCCATGCCTTTGTTGAGTTTAGAAAGGTATAGGGGTGACTGTTGAGGCCAATTTTGACTATTGCAATACTATTGATATTGCTTAAAAACTATTGCGATACTATTCTATTGCAGGTTACTATTGCGATACTATTGCAATAGTTATCAGCCATCATATTTTATACAGTAAAGCTACCAACTGGCATTGTTACAGTGTAACAAACGGCACTGTTTATAATTGCTGTTAACACACATTGAGATGTTTGTATAACTTAAACGGACAGTAATAATTTTAACATTAAATATTTTTTGCCTTCCTTGGCTTTGGAACAATAAGTAAAACAATAAACCTATGCAAGGTATACTCAAACGAATCGGACATTTTGTTGCGAATGTCAACATGTTTAATAACCCAAAGCATCGAAAAAGACGAAAATTAACGGATCAGATTAAGGTGTACCAGCACTAAATGAAGGGCCCTACCGAACAGTTACAAATAGCCTTTTTCTCCATGTCCATAGCACATTTTCTCATCTAAAATTAACAGGTTATTTAAACATATTTAATCAAAGTTTCTAAGAAACTAAATTTATTAATTATCTCCCAGACTTCTCAGTCCTTTATGGTAGTTTAATTCCGTGAGGGTAATTATTGTAATGGAGACGTAAACATTTTCCGAGGCGCAAATGAAAGCTGGCTCTGTTTTTTGGTTTATAAATTATAAATTATTTCTGTATTTACTAAAATTTCAAAACTATCGAAACTATCAATTGTTGAAGGAACTATCGGCGATTGTTATTGGATCGTGACTTTTCTATCGATGCATGTTATCGGGACACTTAGTATCGCAATGCATCGATAGTTCGATGTATCGTTACACCCCTAAAAAGGTAATAGATTATTCAAAAACGTATTATGTGAATGTTTAAAATTCATTCACTCTCTCTCTCTGATGTAACAAATACTGATTCCATATGAAGTAATAATTTCTTACCCTGTCAAAAGGTTTGTTGCATATTTCACATGAGTATGGGTATTTCCCCTCATGTTTGATCTTTTTGTGTCTTGCTAACTGATATGGGAACTGGAATGCTTCTTCACATTTGTCACACTCGTGTCGCAGAGTACTGGGATCAGGTTTTGGCCGGGCATTGAACTTGTTATGCCTGTTCAACACTATCACTTGTGTATCTTTATCCATTTCTTGCTTAATACTTTTGTGATCCCTTTCAGCGAGTATTGTTGTCTTGTTGGAATGTGTAATTTCATCACCACTGAAAGTATCCTCTGTTTCTGTGTCAGTGTCTAAATTGTAATCTTCATTTTCTGTTGACATACCATACATATCATCTTCATTAATTTCATTTTTCACTTTTGATAGATCAACAACTTCACCAGCATCAACATTATCATCTACTTTGCTTTGTACATCAGCTATGTCACCATCATTTAGTATTTCGTCAATTTGAACAGTCTCCTTTCTGGTAGTATCACTTTCAACACTCTCCAAAGCTGTTTCTGTATCCTGTATTTTAGTGACCTCTGCTTCCATTGCAGGGTCTGATAAGATATAGTGGTATTCCATACCTCTATAGGAAAGTCCTCATGTACCCACTTCAGTACAGTGCTTAACAATACTATTTCAGTTTAGTGCAAAACACCAAATGTTCTTTTCTTGTGAGCATTTCTTGCCTGAAAAATAAGAAATATCCTACTTACCAAATTAAACATATTTCATTATACTGACATATCTGAATCACTATACATAAATGCATGCTTTACTGATGCAATACGAATCTTCTTTATTGCTTTTAAGCAACACTGAGCTGAGCACTCCCTGACCCCTTCATGTTTTTCCCTGACTAAAACTTTGTATCAGACCTGAAGTAAAGGCAATAGCAACAAGAACTCGTAGAACACAAAATACCCCCCTTGATGCATTCAGTAATAGCACAAGGAACAGAAATTATTTGGTTAATGTACACAAAAGTTCTACTATTCTGGGTCAATGTGACCTTGACCTTTGACCTACTGACCTCAAAATCAATAGGAGTCATCTGCTGGTCCTGATCAACCTCCCTATTAAGTTTCATGATCCTAAGCCCAAGCATTCTCAAGTTATCATCCTGAAATGGTTTAACTGTTCTGGATTACTGTGACCTTGACCTTTGACTTACTGACCTCAAAATCAAAAGGGGTCATCTACTGGTCCTCCCTATCAAGTTTCGTGATCCTAGGCCCAAGCATTCTCAAGTTATCGTCCGGAAACGGTTTATCTGTTCCAAGTCACTTTGACCTTGACCTTTGACCTACTGACCTCAAAGTCAATAGGAGTCATCTGCTGGTCATGATCAACCTCCCTATCAAGTTTCATGATCCTAGGCACAAGCATTCTTGAGTTATCATCCAGAAACCATTTAACTGTTCTGGGTCACTGTGACCTTGACCTTTGAACTACTGACCTCAAAATCATTTTGGGTCATCTGCTTGGACATGACCAACCTCCTTACCAACTTTCATGATCCTAGGCCCAAACGTTCTTGAGTTATTATCCGGAAACTTTTTAACTGTTCTGGGTCACTGTGACCTTGAACTCTGACCTACTAGCCTCAAAATCAATAGAGGTCATCTGTTGGTCATGATCAACCTCCCTATTAACTTTCATGATCCCAGGCCCAAGCGTTCTTGAGTTATCATCCAGAAACTGTTTAACTGTTTCAGGTCACTGTGACCCTGACCTTTGACTGACTAACCTCAAAATCAATAGGGTTCATCTGCTGGTCATGACCAACCTCCCTATCAACTTTCATGATCCTAGGCTCAAGCATTATTGAGTTATCACCTGGAAACCAACTGGTCTACATACAGACATCTGCAAAACAATACACCCCTCCTTCTTTGAAGGGGGGCATAATTAATTACAATTGATTATATTTCAAGTACTTCAGAGTACATATTTTCCATTACAATGTACATTTAATGGTTAATTAATTCAGAAATAAAATATCCCAAACATTAATGTGTCATTGAAAATCACTGTTTGGGAGTTGTAAATTACAAAGGAGCTGTCAGTTGACAGCGCGCTCGACTATTCTCAGTGCTTGATAGTATAATATAAGCTATGAGTAAAACTTTAACATTACAATAAGCATATTCTAAGTCGAAAAGGGGCCATAATTCAGTCAAAATGCTTGATAGAGCTGCCTCCTCCTTTTTACAGACTGTGGTCATGATGGTAAACAAGTATGCAAAATATGAAAGCAATATCTTAATGGACTTTGAAAATATTTGGGGTGGTACGCAAACTTTAACATTACAATAAGCATATTCTAAGTCGAAAAGAAGCCATAATTCAGTCAAAATGCTTGATAGAGTTGCCTCCTCTTTTTTACAGACTGGGGTCATGATGGTAAACAAGTATGCAAAATATGAAAGCAATATCTCAATGGAGTTTGAAAATATTTGGGGTGGTACGCAAACTTTAACATTACAATAAGCATATTCTAAGTCGAAAAGGGGCTATAATTCAGTCAAAATGCTTGATAGAGTTGCCTCCTTCTTTATACACACACTGGGGTCATGATGGTAAACAAGTATGCAAAATATGAAAGCAATATCTCAATGGACTTTGAAAATATTTGGGGTGGTACGCAAACTCAACATTTGTGTGACGCTCACGCTAACGCTCATGCCGACGCCGGGGTGAGTAGGATAGCTCCCCTATTCTTCAAATAGTCGAGCTAAAAACGCAGCCTGAATGATATAATAATACCCATCTGAATGACAAGCAAAGATGTTTCATTAATGAGCAAATCTCAGCCCAACGCTCGACTATTCAACAGCCTTGTCAACTGAATGAATACAAATGTCGAAAAAGGAGCAAAATTTTGTACAAATGCAAAACAGGGCTATAGTACCTGCACAGTGATTAAAAGCTCATGACAGTGGACAAGTGTATGAAGTTTCAATCCATTCCCATTAGTGGGTACTGAGATAACAGCTTACATACAAAACCTTAACCAAAAACTACAATGTCAAACAAGAGCTCGTCGAACATGAAATGCCCCCCTTGATGCATTCAGTAATTGCACAAGGAACAGAAATTATTTGCTCACTGTAAACAAAAGTTCTACTGTTCTCGTTCAATGTGACATGGACCTTTGACCTATTGACCTCAAAATCAACAGGGGTCATCTGCTGGTAATGATCAACCTCCCTATTAAGTTTAGTGATCCTAGGCCCAAGCGTTCTCAAGGTATCTTCTGGAACGGGTTTAACTGTTCCAGGTCAATGTGACCTTGACCTTTAGCCTACTGACCTCAAAATCTATAGGGGTCATGTACAGGTCAGGACCAACCTCCCTATCAAGTTTCATGATCCTAGGCCCAAGCGTTCTCAAGTTATTGTCTGGAAATGGTTTAAATGTTCCGGGTCACTGTAACCTTGACCTTTGATCTACTGACCTCAAAATCAATAGGGGTCATCTGCTGGTTAAGGTGAACCACTCTATCATCTTTCATGAACCTTGGCCCAACGTTCTCAAGTTATCGTCCACAAACCGTTTAACTGTTCCTGACCAATGTGACCTTGAACTTTGACCTAACGATCTCAAAATCAATAGGGGTCATCTGCTGTTCATGATTCTCCCTATCAATTTTCCTGATCCTAGGCCCAAGCGTTCTTGAGTTATCATCCGGAAACCGTTTTACTGTTCCTGGTCACTGTGACTTTGACCTTTGACCTACTGACCTCAAAATCAATAGGGGTCATCTGCTGGTCATGACCAACCTCCCTATCAACATTCACGATCCTAGGCCCAAGCAATCTTGAGTTATCATCCGGAAACCGTTTAACTGTTCCGGGTCACTGTGACCTTGATCTTTGACATACTGACCTCGAAATCAATAGGGGTCATCTGCTGGTCATGATCAACCTCCCTGTCAACTTTCATGATCCTAAGCCCAAGTGTTCTTGAGTTATCTTCCGGAAACTGTTTAACTGTTCAGGGTCACTGTGACCTTGACCTTTGACATACAGATCTCAAAATCAAAAGGGGTCATCTGCAGGTGATGATCAACCTTCCTATCAACTTTCATGATCCCAGGCCTAAGTGTTCTTGAGTTATCATCCTGGAACGGATTGGTCTACATACAGACCGACTGACCGACAGACATCTGCAAAACAATATACCCCTCCTTGTTCGAAGGGGGCCATAAAAAGGGGCATAATTTTGTAAAAATGAACAGTAGAGTTATGGAACGTGATACTGCAGTCAGATCATGACAGTGAACAAGTGTGAAGTTTCAAACCATTCCCATTAATGGGTACTGAGCTTACATATAAAAATTTAACCAAAAACAGCTAAGTTGAAAAAGGGGAATAATTTTGTACAAATGCAAAGTAGAGTTATTGAACCTATGCAATGCATATTATATCATGACAGTGAACAAGTGTGTGAAGTTTCAATCCATTTCCATTAGTGGATACTGAGATACCAGCTTACATACAAAAACTTAACTAAAAACTGCTAAGTCGGAAAAGGGGCATAATTTTGAAAACATGCATAGCAGAGTTATGGGACCTGCACAGTGCATGTCAGATCATCACAGTAAACAAGTGTGTGAAGTTTCAATCCATTCCCATTAGTGGGTACTGAGATACCAGCTTACATACAAAACCTTAACCAAAAATTTCTAAGTCGCAAAAGAGGCATAATTTTGTAAAAAAGCAAAATAGAGTTATGGAACCTGTGCAGTGTAAGTCAGTTTATCACAGTGAATAAGTTTGTGTAGTTTCAATCCATTCCCACAAGTGGTTACTGAGATACCAGCTTACATACAAAAACTTAACCAAATCGGGACGTGGCCACGGACGCCGACCAGGGCGAGTCCAATAGCTCTACCTATTCTTTGAATAGTCGAGCTAATAAAATGGCTAATTCACAATTCAAAAACAGCCTCTTCACAACAGTTGAACTGAAACTAGAATTGTATCCATTGGACACAGATGCCCCCACATAATGAGCCATCCTCTAAATAGCAAAGTTTTTAGAACAGACCATCTTCACATGAAGGATGTTTGACTAAAAGTTTGAAGTAAATTGTATTCAGATAAGGTTGTGCATCTGAGCAACTTTGAATCCCTTCCTTCAATAAGTGTATGAGGGGTTGAACAAACCAAATTTCTTCACTATGGCCTATTTTGTGAAATTAAGAAAGGGCCATGTTTCTAGAAAAAAATAGCCACAGAAAAAAAATCCATTACATATGGTCATCTTCACATCTAGGTCATCTATGAAACTTTCAAGCATATCCTTTCTACAGTGTTTCAGGAGTGGGAAACACAGGAGTTTTCTCTATATTCCAAACATCAAACATATCAAAGGGCCATAACTGCAGTAAAAATTGTCACAGAAAAATTTCCTCCCTTTATGGTTATCTGCACATCATGCTCGTTCATCTATGAAAGTTTGAAGCAAATCAGCTTATATGGCAAGTTTTTCAACTGTTTAGTTGTGACTTAACCTCTAAATTAAGCTGTGTTGTATATATTTACAACGTCTTCTAAGTCAGCACGTGAATACTGGGGCCCCGAGAAAAGTTAAACCTTCATTTGGATTTTTCTACTTTAAGTGGTGTCAGCAATGAATAATCTTTCTATTGTTATTTTAAACCTGGGGATATGGTGGCTTAAGAAAATACTGAGGCGGAATATGAAGAAGAAATGCTCCGGACAAAGTTTGTGGTTGCACAGGGGCAGTAACTCTGGAACTGATGGTGACATATGGCTGGTACAAGAAAGGAACTGAGATCTTATGGTGATAAAAGTTGTGTGCAAGTTTGACTAAAATCAAATCACAAATGAAACTGCTATCATATAGACAAGACCAAAATAGCCAATTTTTTCCCTTTCAGGGGCCATAACTCTAGAACCCATGGTGGGATATGGCTGGTTCAAAAAAGGAACCAAGATTTTATAGTGATACAAGTTGTGTGCAAGTTTGGTTAAAGTCAAATCATAAATGAAACTGCTATTGTGCAAACAAGACCAAAATAGCCAATTTCTGGCTCTTACAGGGGCCATAACTCTAGAACCCATAACGGGAATATGGCTGGTTCAAAGAACCAAGATTTTATGGTGATACAAGTTGTGTGCAAGTTTGTTTAAAATCAAATTATAAATGAAACCACTATGATGCAGAAAAGAAATTGTTTTGACAGACGTAAGACATGATGGACATCAAGGGGTCACAAAAGCTCACCTTGAATCTTTAGCTCAGGTGAGCTAACAAGAACTGTCATAGGAGACAGCGCGTTTGACTATTTCAATGCTGGATAGTGAAATTGGGCACATCTAAGGAAGCTAAACTGTCACTGGAGTGTTTAATGACTCAAATGTGGATGAAGATATTGGACATTAACTTCAGTCTCAAAACATTAAATCATATAAAAGGAACATAATTCATGGAAAACTTCTGCAAAAGTAATGCACCATGTTTAATATCATGAAAACTTCTGCAAAAAGTAATGCACCATGTTTAATATCATGAAAACTTCTGCAAAAGTAATGCACCATGTTTAATATCATGAAAACTTCTGCAAAAAGTAATGCACCATGTTTAATATCATGAAAACTTCTGCAAAAAGTAATGCACCATGTTTAATATCATGAAAACTTCTGCAAAAAGTAATGCACCATGTTTAATATCATGAAAACTTCTGCAAAAGTAATGCTTCATGTTTAATATCATGAAAACTTCTGCAAAAAGTAATGCACCATGTTTAATATCATGTGGCTATTTCGGAACAACTATTTTATGTTTGAATCAAATCTATTTAGTAATACTAAAGATACAGCAAAAGTGCATCATAACTTGAACCCGAAATTCTATTAGTAAAATGAGGGCATAACTCAGAACAGACTGGTGCCAGAAATGTCAAACTTGTGTTATATGATGTGAGTGATGATGTAGAACAACCATTTTAAGATTTTTAATTAAATCCATTTAGTAACAACAGAGATATAAAAAGCTAAAATTAAACTGAAATTCTAAGTAAAAAGGGATATAAAATATCTGCACCAGAGTGACTGACCTTGTGCCATATGATGAGGATGATGATCTGGAAAAACTAATCTAAGTTTTAATCAAATTCATTAAGTAATGCCAAAGATAGAGTGAAAGTGCACCACAATTAACCTGAAATTCTAAGTAAAAAGGGGACATAATTCATGAAATATTGATGCAAGAGTTATGGCCCTTGATTCATATGATGTGGGTGATAATGTGGTACAACCATTTTAAGTCTGAATCAAATCTATTTGGTAATAACATAGATAAAGTGAAAGTGTATCAAAATGTAACCTGAATTTTAAAGAAAACAAGAGATCACAGAGTGATCTTGGTGCCCACCAATGTACCATTTTTGAGTGTTCCAAATTTCAAGACTTATTGACTACCTTAAGGTCAAATTTCATTTCCATAAACAACACTGTGCATGTGGTCCAAATACGCAAAGCTGTAGCTTGAGAAATGTGAAAGTAGGTCACTAGGTCAATGTCAAGGTCAAAGTTTGTTTCGATACACAATCCTATGCATGTGGTCTAAATTTGAAGCCTGTAGCTACAGAAATGTGAAAGTAGGTCACTAGGTCAATCTTAAGGTCAAAGTTCATTTCGGTACACAAAACTATGCAAGTGGTCCAAATTTGAAGGCTGTAGCTTGAGAAATGTAAAAGTAGGTCACTAGGTCAAAATCAAGGTCAAATTCTATTTCGGAATACAAAACTATGCATGTGGTCCAAATTTGAAGCCTGTAGCTTCAAAAATGTCAAAGTAGGTCACTAGGTCAATGTAAAGGCCAAAGTTCATTTTCATACACAAAACTATGCATGTGGTCCAAATTTGAAGGCTGTAGCTTGAGAAATGTAAAAGTAGGTCACTAGGTCAAAATCAAGGTCAAATTTTATTTCGGAATACAAAACTAAGCATGTGGTCCAAATTTGAAGCCTGTACCTTAAAAATGTGAAAGTAGGTCACTAGGTCAATGTAAAGGTCAAAGTTCATTTCGGTACACAAAACTATGCAAGTGGTCCAAATTTGAAGGCTGTAGCTTGAGAAATGTAAAAGTAGGTCACTAGGTCAAAATCATGGTCAAATTTTATTTCGGACTACAAAACTATGCATGTCGTCCAAATTTGAAGCCTGTACCTTAAAAATGTGAAAGTAGGTCACTAGGTCAATGTGAAGGTCAAAGTTTTTTTCGATACACAAAACTATGCATGTGGTCCACATTTGAAGGCTGTAGCTTGAGAAATGTGAAAGTAGGTCACTAGGTCAAAATCAATGTCAAATTTCATTTTGAAACACGAACTATGCATATGGTCCAAATTTGACGCCTGTACCTTCAAAAATGTGAATGTAGGTCACTAGGTCAAAATCAAGTTCAAAGTTTTTTCCAGTGCACAAAACTATGCAAGTAGTCCAAATCTGAAGGCTGTAGCTACAGAAATGTGAAAGTAGGTCACTAGGTCAAAATCAAGGTCAACTCATGTCAAGGTTCATCTTGCCACTCAAAAATATACATGTGGTCCAAATTTGAAGGCTGTAGCTACAGAAATGTGAAAGTAGGTCACTAGGTCAAAATCAAGGTCAACTCATGTCAAGATTCATCTTGCCACTCAAAAATATACATGTGGTCCAAATTTGAATGTTGTAGTTATTGACAAGAACATTTTAAAAGCTTTTCCCTATATCAGTCTATATGAACCATGTGACCCCGGGGCGGGGCCATTTTTGACCCTAGGGCGATAATTTGAACAAACTTGGTAGAGAACCACTAGATGATGCTACATTACAAGTATCAAAGCCTTAGGCTTTGTGGTTTGGACAAGAAGATTTTCAAAGTTTTTCCTTATGTAAGTCTATGTAAACCATATGACCCCTAGGGCGGGGCCATATTTGACCCTAGGGGTATAATATGAACAATCTTAGTTGAAGACCACTAGATGATGTCACATACAAAATATCAAAGCCCTAGGCCCTGTGGTTTTGGACAAGGGGTTATTCAAGTTTTTCCCTATATAAGTCATTATAAACTATGTGACCCCCAGGGCCGGGCCATATTTGACCCCAGAGAAATAATTTGAATCATCTTGGTAGAGGACCACTAGATGATGCTTCAAACCAAATATCAAAGCCCTAGGCTCTGTGGTTTTGGATAAGAAGGTTTTCAAAGTTTTTCCCTATATATATCTATGTAAAATATAGAAATAAACAAAGGGCCATAACTCACTCATAAATTGTTGAACCAGTCTGATTTTCAGGGGGACACAACTAGGGTACCAATACATCATTCTGACAAAGTTTGGTCAAAATCACCCAAGTAGTTTCTGAGGAGATGCGATAACGAGAAATTGTTAACGGACGGACGGACCACGGGCGCAGAGTGATTTTAATAGCCCACCATCTGATGATGGTGGGCTAAAAAGGGGGATAATTAAAAACATACTGTGCAAGAGTTATTGTCCTTGTGTCATATGATGTGGATGATGATGTGGTACAACTGTTTAAAGTCTGACTCAAATCTGTTCAGTAATAACAGAGATAGAGTGAAAGTGCATAAAAACTATAACCTTAAATTTTAAGTAAAAATGGGGGATAACTCATACAATGCAGATGTCAAAGTTATGGTCATTGTGTCAAATAATGAAGGTGATGATGATGAACAATTATTTTAAGTGTGAATCAAATCCCTTTTGAAATTACAGAAATATATTTAGTGAAAATGGATCAAAATTAACATAAAATTCTAAGTAAAAAGGAGGCATAAAAAATTGGTGCCAGAGTTATAAACCTTGTGTCATATGATGTGGGTGATGATGTGGAACAACTATTTTAAGTCTGAATCAAATCCATTCAGTAATAACTGAGACAAAGTGAAAGTGCACCAAAACTTAAACCTGAAATTCTAAGTAAAAAGGGGGGATAATTCATAAAATATTGGAGCCAGTGTTATGAACCTTGTGCCATATGATGTGGGTGATGATGAGGAATAACTATTTTAAGTTTGAAGCAAATCCATCAAGTAACTAGAGATGCTTTTTAGAAAAGCGCATGTCTCCCACAACTGCCCCTATGAAAAATGTCTAGTTTCTTTAGATGGTTTAGATGAGTGGATCCAATTATATGGTCTGGATGAGTGGATCCAATCAGTAATTCAAGAGCCATAAATCAAAAGTGCTTGGGTGGATTTGGCTAGTTATCGAACTTGGCTAAGGTCTTATGGCCAAACGCATTTTGTTCAAGTTTGGTGAAGATCGGATGAGAAATGTTGGATTTAGAGAGAGGACAAGAGTAAAAAGGCCTATTTTTCGGTAATTCAAGGGCCGTAACTCCAAAATGCCTAGACCGATTTGGCTATTTTTATCAACCCTGGCCGAGGTCTCATGGTCAAACACATTTTGTTCAAGTTTGGTGAAGATCGGATGAGAAATGTTCAACTTAGAGTGCGGACAAGAGTAAAACTGCCAATCTTTCGATAATTCAAGGGCCAGAACTCCAAAATGCCTGGACCGATTAGGCTAGTTATCGAACTTGACCGAGGCCTCATGGTCAAACAAATTTTGTTCAAGTTTGGTGAAGATCGGATGAGAAATGTTCGACTTAGAGTGCGGACAAGAGTAAAACTGCCAATTTTTCGATAATTCAAGGGCCGTAACTCCAAAATGCCCAGACCGATTTGGCTAGTTATCGAACTTGGCCGAGGTCTCATGGTCAAACACATTTTGTTCAAGTTTGGTGAAGATTGGATGAGAAATGTTTGAATTAGAGTGCAGACAAGAGTAAAAAGGCTGATTTTTGGTAATCTAAGGGCCATAACTCCAAGACACCTGGACCGATTTGGCTAGTTATCGAACTTAGCCGAGCTCTTATGGTCAAACACATTTTGTTTAAGTTTGGTGAAAATTGGATGAGAAAAGTTCGACTTAGAGTGCGGACAAGCTTTGTGACAGACAGACAGACAGACAGACAGACACACACACACACAGACTGGAGTAAATCAGTATGTCTCCTACACCACTGTGTGGTGGGAGACATAATAACAAAGATAGAGAGAAAGTGCATCAAAACTTTAACCAAGGTGGGGACAAGGAAAGACGCCGATGCAGGGTCGAGTAGGATAGCTCTCCATACTTCGTTAAGTCAGGCTAAAGATGTTGAATTACCTATGCTCCACTTAAATCTATTTATAGCTATGTTTGTAAATGTCACGTTATCGTTGAGGCATAGGATAATTATAAAACATACAATGTTGCGAAACAGTGAATATTCAATTTCACACCTCCATGTATTTCGGCTGACAAGAGTTATGCGCCCCATGACAACTGGGGCAAACAAAGTCATATACGCTTTATAGTTTATTGTTAAAACTGGAAGATATCAAATGTTAATTCTTATTATAAAGGACAATTTTGAAATCATAAAATTGTGAAATATTTGTTGTGCTGTTGGTTGTAGTAACCACTGCAGAATGCTAATTACGATCTGAGGGATGTTTTCAGTGTCTTCTAGCTTCTAGAAGTATTAGCTCACAGATTGCAATATATTTTGGAAGTGTTTTCTGATTGGTTGCCACACTGTACCCGTTCCTTTCAATTTGAAATTTACGAGACTTACCTCAATTATTGTTTTGAAATATTCTTTGATAGTTAAGGCCTAAACATTTGAAGGCACATGCACAATGTTACTCAAATTACAATGGTAAAATTCAAGAACAACATGTGAATATTTATCTTTTATCAACGTTTCGGCGCTTACGCTTTCATCAGAATAAATACATAATAAAACAACGGACGTGACGTCATAGTTAATGTTACATTGAATGGCGGAAAAATGTATAGTGTTTTTAGGTACATGTTTACCTAAATTAATGTGAATAACTGATAACAAGTTTAGAACGATACAGATATAAGAATATTTAATTTCCTATAGCAGTATATATATAACAAGAGGACCATGATGGTCCTGAATCGCTCACCTCTTCCCACATGACCCAGTTTTGAGTATGACGTTGTTTTTTCTATTATTTGACATAGTGACCTAGTTTTTGAGCTCATGTGACCCAGTTTTGAACTTGACCTAGATATTATCAAGATAAAAATTCTGACCAATTTTCATGAAGATCCATTGAAAAATATGGTCTCTAGAGAGGTCACAAGGTTTTTCTATTATTTGACCTATTGACCTAGTTTTCGAAGGTACGTGACCCTGTTTTGAACTTTACCTAGATATCATCAAGGTGAACATTCTCACTAATTTTCATGAAGATCTCATGAAAAATATGGCCTCTAGAGAGGTCACAAGGTTTTTCTATTTTTATACCTACTGGCCTAGTTTTTGAACGCACGTGACCCAGTTTCGAAACTGACCTGGATATCATCAAGGTGAACATTCAGATCAATTTTCATGAAGATCCATTGAAAAATATGGCCTCTAGAGAGGTCAAAAGATTTAAATAATTTTAGACCTACTGACCTAGTTTTTGACCGCAGTTGACCCACTTTCAAACTTGACCTAGATATTATCAAGATGAACATTCAGACCAACTTTCATACAGATCCCATGAAAAATATGGCCTCTAGAGAGGTCACAAGGTTTTTTTATTATTTGACCTACTGACCTATTTTTTTATGGCACGTGACCCAGTTTCAAACTTGACCTAGATATCATCAAGGTGAACATTCTGACCAATTTTTATGCAGATCCATTCACAAGTATGGCCTCTAGAGAGGTGACAAGGTTTTTCTATTTTTAGACCTACTGACCTAGTTTTTGACCGCACATGACCCAGTTTCGAACTTGACCTAGATATCATCAAGACGAACATTCAGACCAATTTTCATACAGATCCCATGAAAAATATTGCCTTTAGAGAGGTCACAAGGTTTTTCCATTATCTGACCTACTGACCTAGTTTTTGACAGCACGTGACCCACTTTCAAACTTGACCTAGATATCATCAAGACGAACATTCAGACCAACTTTCATAAAGATCCCATGAAAAATATGGCCTTCAGAGAGGTCACAAGGTTTTTCTATTATTTGACCTACTGACCTAGTTTTTGATGGCACGTGACCCAGTTTCGAACTTGACCTAGATATCATCAAGGTGAACATTCTGACCAATTTTCATGAAGATCTCATGAAATATATGGCCTCTAGAGAGGTCACAAGGTTTTTCTATTTTTAGACCTACTGACCTAGTTTTTGACCGCACCTGACCCAGTTTCGAACTTGACCTAGATATCATCAAGACGAACATTCAGACCAACTTTCATACAGATCCCATGAAAAATATGGCCTCTAGAGAGGTCACAAGGTTTTTCTATTATTTGACCTACTGACCTAGTTTTTGACGGCACGTGACACAGTTCCGAACTTGACCTAGATATCATCAAGGTGAACGTTCTGACCAATTTTCATTAAGATTTTGTGAAATATATGGCCTCTAGAGAGGTCACAAGGTTTTTCTATTTTTAGACCTACTGACCTAGTTTTTGACCGCATGTGACCCAGTTTCGAACTTGACCTAGATATCATCAAGATGAACATTCTGACCAATTTTCATGAAGATCCCATGAAAAATATGGCCTTTAGAGAGGTCACAAGGTTTTTCTATTATTTGACCTACTGACCTAGTTTTGGATGGCACGTGACCCAGTTTCGAACTTGACCTAGATATCATCAAGATGAACATTCGGACCAACTTTCATAAAGATCCCATGAAAAATGTGACCTCTAGAGTGGTCACAAGCAAAAGTTTACGGACGCACGGACGGACGACGGACACCGCGCGATCACAAAAGCTCACCTTGTCACTTTGTGACTGGTGAGCTAAAAAAAACATAAATAGGAAAAAAACAATAATAGTACTAAACATACACATATTCATGTAAAATCCATTACATATTAAACAATGTTTTTGAATTAAGTCCGTCTGGATTTAGTGTTTTTAACTGATGAATCCAGAATGTTTCCTTGCATAACTGGTTAATTTGATTATTTACCACATCAATTGGCATAAATGTGAAATCATCAATGCTATGGTCATCTTGATTAAAATGACCAGCAACCAACATGGAATACGCAGGATCTGTAAAGTTAGACATGTCAAATTTATGGCTATTCATACCCCATGAAACTGACTGCACAGTCTGTCCAACATATTGCATATTTAACATGTTATTAAATTACAAGAAACACAACATAGTAAGAGCGTTTATTTCATGTACCCCGAACGGTGTTATTCCTTTCCTTTCACATGCATGTATAGGGTGATTGGGGCTTTGATGTTGAAACTATTAGAAGTTCCACTGTCATTGACAGAAAGAACCATTTACACAATGATCAGATTTTAGACCACGATAATCCGTAAATAGCCAATCGCAAAGCAGACTTGTACCCGTCTATATTTCATATACAACAGTAGCGTTGTATATATATCGGGGGAAACTTGGGCAAAAAAACGCGTGAATTTCGTGTCAATTTACCATCTAACAATACAAGCTAACTCCGGAGTTAAATGACCTTGCAATATTCTCACCAGTTATCACTGGGATAAAAAATAAGAATGACTTTGAGGTAAATTCAGCTGACAACGTCTAAATGTTAATATCGTAAAAATGACCCCATCTTATTAGATATCAATAAAATTGAATTACAATAAACTACATATTTGTAGTGTAGAACCAACTGGGTAAAAATGTAATTTATACATTCACTGAAACATTTCCAACAGTTGTAACTTTTTATGTTCACTTTTTATAAAAAAAGACATGTCAGCACGATCCTTACATTTGCAAACAACTGGATCCAGTTGTTCGAAACTTTAACAGGCGATTGAGTTAACGGTCGATTAACTTTATCAGTAGATTTCGACAGTTTAGAAAACTTAGAAAATCAAATGTACTTGTTAAGGATTTTAAACACTAAATCATCTTTACAGTAAACTTAAAACATCATACTAGTATTCCCACCCACCAAGACTAGTATCTTGAATAGAAATTTAACAGGCGGTTAGTTTATCAGCTTAATGCAGTAGTCGTGGGTTCGAGCATCATTGGGGACACGACCATGACTTCTCATATAACCCCAGTACTAGTTTTCATAGGAAACGGACTCGAGAGTGGTTACAATAAGCTTAAACAGTTAAAGCTTTCATCACAATCGAGCTAAAACAAATTAGTATAAACTAAACTAACCTACCGTATTTTCCCGAATTAAGGCCCCCCCTCTAATTAACGCCCCCCACCCATTTTGGAGGGGAAAAAAATCAACAAGAACGGGAAAAAATCACCTACCTCATTTTTATAAGTCCACATAATAAGTAATTTACAGTACTAAAGTCCAATGTATTAAAAATTAAACACACTTTTAAACAGTCCATGTACCGTAAGTCCAAAACATTTGTACTAAGTACGGTACGTAACAGAAAATTAAACGGTAAATACATTACACCACTCGCGCACACGCTTCCTGCCGACTTTAAACAAACTTGCAGCAATGTGTTTACGATATACCCTTTTCTTCGGCAGTTTTAAGAACTTTTAATTTAAAAGCAGGCACAGCAGCGTGTCAAACCATTGACATTGTGTATTGCGCAATTAGCTACCCGCATGTACTAAGGAAAATGTTATCGGAGTACACAGCTGTTTGGGTCATGACGTAATGTGTAGTGTCGTGAGCGTGTCAAAAAGCCAGACATGGAATACACGAGGTACCGTATTTAAATGCATAAAAGACACACTGCATTAAATTGGATGCCAAATAATTACGTTTTGGGGGGATTAAACAACACAGAAACACTTTACAGCTAGTTTGAACGATGTTTATAAGTTTTGTAAAAATTTTCATTTTTTATTTTTTTACCTCAAATAAACGCCCCCTCTTTGGAAAATGTAACGCCCCCGGGGGCGTTAATACGGGAAAATACGGTAAACTAAATTACAACCCGTTAAAGTTTCGAACAACTTGGCCCAGTTAGAAAGTAAAACAACTACATCATTCTTACAAGAAGGGCACGATATAGTAAAAGGTATTCGTAGTCCTACGAGCATCTACGATCTAACTATATCCTGATATACAAAGTAAACAAATAAAAACAATAACTAACTAACTAACTAAATAAATAAATAACCTGGCTATCTTCTTGAATCAACGAATCAACGTATCTGTCATCGTGTTTCGCCAACATGCCAACTTCTCACAAAAACTAATTGTTCAGCATGCAGTCCAGTTTTGAGTATTTTTGAGAAATCCATATTTAACTGTTTAGCATTAATTTTGTGATTGCAAATGACTCAAAGTGTTAATGAACGTTAAATCTTAGTAAATCCGGTATTTGAGTAAAACTGAATTTATACAAGTAACCTGCATTATTTCATATGCCCTACTGACAATTAAGCGCTAACGGTACAAAGATGATATTACTCTTATAAAAACACGTTCATCCTAATTTCTATAGAAAGCGTGGGAGAGTTTTCAATAATTGCAGTTTTTATGTCACGTGGTCTAAGTCGGATAGACAACTCGTGCCGTTGTCTACGGGATATATACAACTCGCTTTGCTCGTTGTATATATCCCGTAGACAACGGCACGAGTTGTCTATCCTATACATAGCCGACAGAGTATTTACGCCCCAGGATGATTTTTCTGCAGCTTGCTGCGTAAAACTGAGTATGCCATCACTTACAAAGGGAAAAAACAATTGTCAGCACACAAAAAAAGACATCAAGGAAAATTAGCAGTGTCAGAATACATACAGATGGTAATAGATCTGATGAAACAGATTTAAATATTATAAGGAATACTTCTGTCTATTGTGTAGACACCTGTAAATTTTAGCTTGTTTACACTCTTCAGAATAAAAATGTTTGTTTGCATAAGTTTTAGGATGAATGTCATATAAGTTAATCTTATCTTTTACTCTAAGTCAAATCTCACCAATAACTGATTTATTCTTTCAAGTAATATTTTGTGGTTGCTGGTTAATCATGCAGTATAGAGGGTGTTCCTGCTTGTCAATCATGCAGTATAGGGGGTGTTCCTACTTGTCATTTCCTTTGTTAGTTTGAGCTGCTGTATGACATGTGTTAAAACAACTCACAATAGCTGTCATTAAATGGATATGATAAAGATCAAGTTAATATTATAGGAATGTCTTTTAAGTAGACAAGATTCCTTTAATTTCATACCATTACTCTATACATTAGCTGAGTTATTACTTTATCACCATGTTATGTGTATTTATTCACCGCTTTACTTTTCAGACTTTCTGTGCACATATCAAGTGAAAATTCACAGGAACTCATAGAACATGAAATGTCCCCCCTTGATGCATTTAGTAATTGCACAAGGAACAGAAATTATTTGGTCACTGTGCACTGGATGTTTGATGCACTGGCCTCAATTCAATAGTTACAGGTCATGTACCAATCATAAGTAAACTCTGTATCAAATGTGATTAGACCAAAACATTCTCCAGTCATTTGGCAAAAAAAGTTCTACTGTTCTAGGTCAATGTGATCCTGACCTTTGACCTACTGACCTCAAATACAATAGGGGTCATCTGCTGGTCATAACCAACCTCCCCCATCAACTTTCCTGATCCATGGCCCAAGCATTCTTGAGTTATCATCCGGAAACTATTTAACTGTTCTGGGTCACTGTGACCTGGACCTTTGAGCAACTGACCTCAAAATCAATAGGCGTCATCTGCTGGTCATGACCAACCTCCTTATCAACTTTCATGATCCTAGGCCCAGTGTTCTTGAGTTATCATCCAGAAACCTTTTAACTGTTCCGGGTCACTGTGACCTTGACCTATGACCTACTGACCTCAAAATCAACAAGAGGACCATGATGGTCCTGAATTGCTCACCTATCCCAACATGACCCAGTGTTGAACTGAGTATGACGTCATTATTTCTATTATTTGACAAAGTGACCTAGTTTTTCAGCACATGTGACCTAGATATCATCAAGATAAACAATTCTGACCAATTTTCATGAAGATCCATTGAAAAATATGGCCTCTAGAGAGGTCACAAGGTTTTTCTATTATTTGACCTAATGACCTAAGTTTTGAAGGCACGTGACCCACTTTTAAACTTGACCTAGATATCATCAAGGTGAACATTCTCACCAATTTTCATGAAGATCTCGTGAAAAATATGGCCTCTAGAAAGGTCACAAGGTTTTTCTATTTTTCGACCTACTGACCTAGTTTTTGAAGGCACATGACCCAGTTACGAACCTGACCTAGATATCATCAAGCTGAACAGTCTCACCAATTTTCATGAAGATCTCATGAAAAATATGGCCTCTAGAGAGGTCAAAAGGTTTTTCTATTTTTAGACTTACTGACCTAGTTTTTGACCCCACGTGACCCAGTTTCAAACCTGACCTAGATATCATCAAGATGAACCTTCTGACCAATATTCATGAAGATGTCATGAAAAATATGGCCTCTAGAGAGGTCACAAGGTTTTTCTATTTTTAGATCTACTGACCTAGTTTTTAACCCCATGTGACCCAGTTTCGAACTTGATCTAGATATCATCAAGGTAAACATTCTGACCAATTTTCATGAAGATCCATTGAAAAATATGGCCTCTAGAGAGGTCACAAGGTTTTTCTATTTTTAGACCTACTGACCTAGTTTTTGACCGCACGTGACCCAGTTTCAAACTTGACCTACATATCATCAAGGTGAACATTCTGACCAATTTTCATGAAGATCCATTGAGAAATATGGCCTCTAGAGAGGTCACAAGGTTTTTCTATTTTTAGACCTACTGACCTAGTTTTTGATCCCACATGACCCAGTATCGATCTTGACCTAGATATCATCAAGGTGAACATTCTGACCAATATTCATGAAGATCTCATGAAAAATATGGCCTCTAGAGAGGTCACAAGGTTTTTCTATTTTTAGATCTACTGACCTAGTTTTTACCCCCACGTGACCCAGTTTCGAACTTGACCTAGATATCATCAAGCTGAACATTTTGACCAATTTTCATGAAGATCAATTGAGAAATATGGCCTCTAGAGAGGTCACAAGGTTTTTCTATTTTTAGACCTAATGTCCTAGTTTTTGACCCCACGTGACCCAGTTTCGAACTTGACCTAGATATCATCAAGGTGAACATTCTGACCAATATTCATGAAGATCTCATGAAAAATATGGCCTCTAGAGAGGTCACAAGGTTTTTCTATTTTTAGACCTACTGACCTAGTTTTTGACCCCACGTGACCCAGTTTCGAACTTGACCTAGATATCATCAAGGTGAACATTCTGACCAATATTCATGAAGATCTCATGAAAAATATGGCCTCTAGAGAGGTCACAAGGTTTTTCTATTTTTAGACCTACTGACCTAGTTTTTGACCCCACGTGACCCAGTTTCGAACTTGACCTAGATATCATCAAGGTGAACATTCTGACCAATTTTCATGAAGATCTTGTGAAATATATGGCCTCTAGAGAGGTCACAAGGTTTTTCTATTTTTAGACCTACTGACCTAGTTTTTGATGGCACGTGACCCAGTTTCGAACTTGACCTAGATATCATCAAGGTGAACATTCTGACCAATTTTCATAAAGATCCCATGAAAAATGTGACCTCTAGAGTGGTCACAAGCAAAAGTTTACGGACGCACGGACGCACGCACGCACGGACGGACGGACGACGGACGCCGCGCGATCACAAAAGCTCACCTTGTCACTTTGTGACAGGTGAGCTAAAAAGGGTCATCTGCTGGTCATGGCCAACCTCCCTATCAACTTTCATGATCCTAGGCCCAAGCGTTCTTGAGTTATCATCCGGAAACCGTTTAACTGTTCCGGGTCACTGTGACCTTGACCTTTTACCTACTTACCTCAAAGTCATTAGGGGTCATCTACTGTCATGATCAACCTCCCTATTAACTTTCATGATCCTAGGCCCAAGTGTTCTTGACATATCATCCAGAAACCGTTGAACTGTTCTGGGTCACAGTGACCTGGACCTTTGAGCAACTGACCTCAAATCAATTGGGGTCATCTGCTGGTCATGGCCAACCTCCTTATCAACTTTCATGATTTAAGGCCCGAGGGTTCTTGAGTTATCATCCGGAAACCAATTGGTCTATGGACCGACCCACATACCGACCGACCAACATCTGCAAAACATTACCCCACCTTCTTCGAAGGGGGGCATAAAAATTAACTAAATGAACAGTTATTTAAACATATTGATATTGACAACATCTAAAACTAAACATATTTTAGAAGTATTAATTGTCTTTAAGTAGATCTAAATGTAGCTATAGAGCGATTTGTCTATAGGAAGTGGCTAGGGGTCCGACAGCCGGACCTCTAGACCTGGAGTCTAGAGGTAAGGTAATCAATATATATGTAGTATAATGTACTGTGTTACCAGTGCATAAGGTATTATTATCGGTAAAGTTTTCATAAGTTTCATAAGTTGTCATAAAATTGCTGTTATTATGTTTTTTGGTAAATATTTTATTTATAATTAGCTCTCACTATTGAATATGAAATTTTAACACTGATTTCCAATAGTCACCATTATTTACTCAAGCAATTAACCGAATTCAAAAAATTGTGAGCATACTCCATGTCTTAAATCACGGCGGTTAATGAAAACGGCTTCTATACGAAACTTTTTGCGTTCCGTCACTTATATATGAAAATGCACCGGTATCTATATGTATAAAAAAACGTAAACATTCAGACCGGACACGTCAATAAATGTTGGATAATTTCAAAGTATTTATGTTTTTCCTTCAACTGCGATTTCACGGAACATGTAGAACATTTATGTACATATTTCAACAAATACTTACCCAAGGCAAACATCGATTACTAAAAAATAGCCAATAAGTATGACCGTGATCGTGTGCGAATGATCATCGATGATAGAAAATTCCTCGTTTCTGCATGTTTTGGAACAGAACTGTACCATGTATGATAGCGTTTTTGTGTTAGTTAACATTCTTTTTTCGGCAGTTGTCCACAGAAGATAACAACAAGAGCTCACCTGATTTTTTTGTCTCTGTATAATAGAAAGATTGTCTTACCCATGATTTTCTAAGTCCAAAAAAGGACATAATTCTTGCAAAAAGCAGGATGGAGTTATGTTTCTTGCTGTACAGAGTCAGCTAATGATGGTGAACAACTGTTGCATGTTTCAAAGCAATAGCTTTGATAGTTTAGGAGAAAAATTTACCTAAACATAAAACTTAACCAATAAATCTGATATTTTCTTAGTCCAAAATATAAGATAATAAGTTTACCTAAACATAAAACTTAACCAGGAAATCTGATATTTTCTAAGTCCAAAAGGGGCCATAATTCTTGCAAAAAGCAGGCTGGAGTAATGTTTATTCCTGTACAGGGTCAGCTTATGATGGTGAACAACTGTTTCAAGTATCAAAGCAATAGCTTTAATAGTTTAGGAGAAAAGCTGACCTAAACACAAAACTTAACCAAGAAGTCTGATATTTTCTTAGTCCAAAAGGGGCCATAATTCTTGCAAAAAGCAGGATGGAGTTATGTTTCTTGCTGTACAGAGTCAGCTTATGATGGCGAACAAGTATTGCAAGTTTTGAAGCAATAGCTTTGATAGTTTAGGAGAAAAGCTGACCTAAACACAAAACTTAACCAAGAAATCTGATTTTCTAAGCCAAAAGGGGCCATAATTCTTGCAAAAAGCAGGATAGAGTTATGTTTCTTAATGTACAGGGTCAGCTTATGATGGTGAACAAGTGCTGCAAGTTTCAAAGCAATAGCTTTGATAGTTTTTAAACTTTAGGAGAAAAGTTTACCTAAACATAAAACTTAACCAAGAAATCTGATATTTTCTAAGTCCAAAAGGGGCCATAATTCTTGCAAAAAGCAGGATGGAGTTATGTTTCTTGCTGTACAGGGCCAGCTATTGATGGTGAACAAGTGTTGCAAGTTTCAAAGCAATACCTTTGATAGTTTAGGAGAAAAGTTGACCTAAACATAAAACTGAACCAGGCAACGCCAACGCCGATCAAGTGATGACAATAACTCACCATATTTTTTCAAAAAATCAGATGAGCTCAAAATGGATGTTATGGTCGATATTGTGTAAATCAGGAGGATTTTTAAAGGAAGCGGGTAATATACGATTAAGGCACCAGATATGTAACGAAACTGTTGGCATCAGTTGCTATACGAAATGATATATAGATAAAGAGAACATTTACTCTTTTGCAACGTTTGTTTCAGATTAAAACTGATAAAAATCTACTTACTGGTAGATATAAAAACAAACAAG
Source organism: Mercenaria mercenaria (assembly GCF_021730395.1). Taxonomy (NCBI): domain Eukaryota; kingdom Metazoa; phylum Mollusca; class Bivalvia; order Venerida; family Veneridae; genus Mercenaria; species Mercenaria mercenaria. Next base: position 40,496,878 of record NC_069374.1, read on the forward strand.
AGGGCCATGAAGGCCCTGTATCGCTCACCTGACCTACTGACCTAAAGATCATCAAGATTAACATTCTGACCAAGTTTCATTAAGATATGGCCATAAATGTGGTCTCTAAAGTGTTAACTAGCTTTTCCCTTGATTTGACCCGGTGACCTAGTTTTTGACTGCACATGACTCAGATTCGAACTTGACCTAAAGATCATCAAGATTAACATTCTGACGAAGTTTCAAGAAGATACAGTCATAAATGTGGCCTCTAGATGTTAACAAGCTTTTCCTTTGATTTGACCTTTTTGACCCCATCTGACCCCGATTTAAATTTGACCTATAGATCATCAAGATCAACATTCTGACCAAGTTTCATTAAGATTTGGTCATAAATGTGACCTCTACAGTGTTAACTAGCTTTTCCTTTGATTTGACCTGGTGACCTAGTTTTTGATCCTACAGACCCAGATTCAAACTGGACCTTGAGACCATCAAGATTAACATTCTGACCAAGATTCATGAAGATACAGTCATAAATGTGGCCTCTACAGTATTAACAAGCTTTTCCTTTGACTTGACCTGGTGACCTACTTTTTGACCCCAGATGACCCAATATCGAACTCTTCCAAGATTTTATTGAGGGTAACATTCTGACTAAGTTTCATTAAGATTAGGCCAAAATTGTGACCTCTTCAGTGTTGACAAGCTTTTCCTTTGATCTGACCTGGTGACCTAGTTTTTGACCCCAGATGACCCAATATCAAACTCGTCCAAGATTTTATTGAGGGTAACATTTTGACCAAGTTTCATTAAGATTGGGCCAAAATTGTGACCTCTAGAGAGTTAACAAGCTTTTCCTTTGATTTGACCTGGTGACCTAGTTTCTGATCCCAGATGATCCAATATCGAACTCGTCCAAGATTTTATTGAGGGTAACATTCTGACCAAGTTTCATTAAGATTAGGCCAAAATTGTGACCTCTAGAGTGTTAACAAGCTTTTTCCTTTGATTTGACCTGGTGACCTAGTTTTTGACTCCAGATGACCCAATATCGAACTCGTCCAAGATTTTATTGAGGGTAACATTCTGACCAAGTTTCATTAAGATTGGGCCAAAATTGTGACCTCTAGAGTGTTAACAGTCAAATTGTTGATGACGGACGACGGACACAGGGTGATCACAAAAGCTCACCATTGAGTACTTTGTGCTCAGATGAGCTAAAAAGCAAGAAAAAAGCAATCTCTTTGATACTGGAAAGGGAAGCCAGCGTGTTTTCATATGGAAAAATGTCCGTTTGTTTGTTTTCCCCTCATAAAAAGGACAAAAACTTAGGCTGGTCAACCACAATCTTGAGCGTCATCTCCTTTTCAATCTGAAATACAAAACAAGAGCTCGTAGAACACGAAATGCCCCACTTGATGCATTCAGTAATTGCACAAGGAACAGAAATTATTTAGTCACTGTACACAAAAGTTCTACTGTTCTTGGTCAATGTGACTTTGACCTTTGACCTATTGACCTCAAAATCAATAAGGGTCATCTGCTGGTCATGATTAACCTCCCTATCAACTTTCACGATCCTAGGCTCAAGCATTCTCAAGTTAACACCTGGAAACTGTTTAACTGTTCTGGGTCAATGTGACCTTGACCTCTGGTCTCAAAATCAATAGGGATCATCTGCTGGTCATGACCAACCTCCCTATCAACTTTCATGATCCTAGGCCCAAGCGTTCTTGAGTTATCCTCTGGAAATAATTTAACTGTTCCGGGTCACTGTGATCTTGACCTTTGACCTACTGACCTCAAAATCATTCGAACTTGACCTAGATATCATCAAGGAGAACATTCTGACCAACTTTCATAAAGATCCCATGAAAAATGTGACCTCTAGAGTGGTCACAAGCAAAAGTTTACGCACGGACGGACGATGGACGACGGACGCTGCAATCACAAAAGCTCACCTTGTCACTTTGTGACAGGTGAGCTAAAAAAAGTGCAAACTATCAGTTGTTAAACAAATTATAAGAAGACCACATTTTATATTTCAAATCTGATTCCTTTGGGGAAAAAATATTGGACATGAATACTTAGAAAATAGGGAGGAAGAGTTGATGACTAACTAGAAATTAAGTTGTCATGGCTTTTACACACAGGGCTACAGTATGTTTTATGTGTTTGTGTTTTTTTTGTTTTTTTTTACATATAAGTTCTTAAAATTCATTAAAAAAAACATTTAGATCTCTTATCGTAGCAGTGACGGATCCCTTTGGCTATGTAAATAAAATTATTTTAAATTCTTTACTTCAGGCCAAGGTATGTTGTGTTCAGTATGTGTAAAGCACCAGAGAAGGCCAAAGAAGTGTGTTCCTGGTAGAGTTGTGTGGGTTGACATTCCATGTACCTCAATAAGGTGATCATCTTTAGTATTTCATAAGGACTCCTGGGCTCACACTGGCCTCCAAAAAATAATAGCCAACTTTTTAACCTATGAAAAAATAATAGCCAAAACTGATGCGGATCTTTGTGTGTGATTTTTATGATAATAAAAATAATAAATTTTAACATATATATTTTCTTAATTGCTTCAAAAAGTAGTAGGCCCTAACAGAGGGTGTGGGAATCGGGGATTCAGGGAAATTACCTCCTAATATTGGTTGTGGGGTCCCACTATAAATGTTAAAAATGCTATATTCTGATGGATTTTGAAGGCATTTACAGGACACATATTTAGTTTGTGTAAGGCATCTGAAACAGTTGATACTGACTGACATTATGGACTGGACAATGGCTCAACTAGCCCCATTCATGCACCCACAATATGGGCACAGTTAAAGTTTACCAAGTTTTTGAGTATCATTCATGTTTATACTTTTTCTTTATACATATCAAAAGTGTTTTCATGATTCTTTTGACCATAACTGCACTTTAATTGCTCGAAAAGTACAAAACAATGGGGTCGCGAAAATACGTGATATTTGTCTTCTATGTACACTATTGAATTACAGCTTTTTGTCAACAAGTTTATACTAATTTTAAGTGTTTTAGAATGTTTTTACTTACGCTAATGACAGTATGCAAGCAAATTTATTTGTTGATTTTTTTAGCTTGCAGTATCGGCCATGTTTCTAAAAATAGAAACAAGACTGGGTTTCCCGATAATTTCTGGGTTTAATGTGCAAAACAAATATTTATTATGCCAGAATTGTCTTGGTAAAAAAATTAACTATTAAAAATATCTAGCCTGTAAATATTTCAACAAAGTCCCGTTCTTTTCAAATTCTGAAAATTCGAAGAAAAAAAAAGAAAAAAAGATTTTGTTCACTTTGAACAATTTCATTTCAGATTAAAAACACATATAGATCTAACCTAGATTCTGATTAAAGATATTTTGAAATCGTTGACAGTTAGGGCAGTTTATAATATGTTTGTAAAGATAATTAAATTAGCGGTAACTGTAGATTTGCAATTTAGGTTTTGATCAGGAAACTGCCGGTACAAATTGGTTTAATTGTCGTCTGCCGAATATAGAGTTGAAAAAAATTTGCGTTGGCGATTTAAAATGTTCCCAAAAAGTAGCCTGCCAGTTCAATCTGATTGATAGCTAGATAAGTAAGATTAACTTCCGGTCATAATCGGTTTAATTGTCGTCTGCATCCTACTGCCTTAGGCAATGTGATCGGCATAGTTGACACGAGTTTGGAATACACGAGGTAATAAACAGTCCGCTCTATTGATTTTCTATACTAGCTGATCGCGGGTTACTGTCTCACTTGGCATAATTATTTATGCAGCTTTTGAATAAAATAATCGCCAGTTCCTGTCGCCAAAATGAAAAAATATTCGCCATTTAAATAAAATAATCGCAAATGGCGATAATGGCGACTGACAGCGTGAGCCCTGGGACTCAGACTCACACAAGAAAGCATTTGTATTTGACGTTGCAGAAGCAAAAACAGGTGGTGGGATCGAGACTTGTTTTGTGAGGGAAGAACATGTGAACCGTGAGGCAATGACAGCATCTTTGGCACTGCTTTACTTTCCGTGTAAGGAGGAAATTCCCCACACCACCAAACACAAACCTTTAGTTGATGTAGCTAAGACATTAATGATTAGGAGTGGATGTTCTAAATAGTTTGGAGAAGGGGGATAACGCCAAGTACACAAAACTGATAAGTTTATGTTGTCATTCAGCAAATAAATTCCACAGGAATAGAAGACTGAAACTTTAATGTGCAGTGCTAAAATTGTTGTTTTATGTTAAATAAATAGTGAACATTTTCAGAAACTTATATAACTGGATAAGTTTACATTGTCATTCAGCAAATAAACTCTAGAATAATTTTTTATGACACATTATCTCTATTTGTTCTTGTTGAGCATGTAAATGATGCTTATTAAACATTGAAAATAACACTGTGTTTTTCACTCTGAAATGCACCAAAATGAGTTGTAGTACCCCTCCTGCACCCACCCCATTGTTGTCCATGCTCTTTTCAAAAATACCCTTCAGACAATCCTGGCTAGAACCCTGCATAGGGAACAGAACTGAAACACATTTTTAAGGTCACAGAGACGATCAGACTTTTAAGGAATACACATACATTTGTATAACTGATTACCGTGATGCAAATTAAAATATACTGTAATAGCCCAATCATGAGCATGAAATATTTTGTTTTTGCTCTAAAAATAGTAATAATTTTTACAGATTTACCGAGAGCTAAGTAATATTCTATTCGGCAATATAATAAATTCCTTTCTCAATAAATTTCCAAGTATCATAAATCATTGGAAAAGTATTTTACTTCTTTTGATTATCAAAAGCATCTATCAAACTTCTATAATTCTATTTCACTACTTCGTGGCAATTAAAAATAATAGCCTAGATTTTACTTCCCCTAAATTCTGAATTATTAGTACAGCTAATTCATTTGTGAATTCCATTGATGTAAAATCGTCAATGAAAACTCTGTCATCCAACGATAAGAATACTGTCTTGTATATAAAGCGTGCTAAGTCTATTGGTCAGCAGGCACATCGTCTGCTCGCATTAATATTACACAAATCGTCTGCTTTCAATTAAAGCATGCAGTGAATGACAGTATATATACGATACAGAAGGATACGTGAATACAAACTTGTAATATAAGTATGAAATATGAAATAATGTAACATATTACATACAGATATGCTTTAATGAAAGATAGTACATAAGATACGGAAGGCTATTACGCAGATGTAACCTGTCCAAATTCGACATTGTTTTCATTCAGATAGGGGAAAACAACACATACATGTGATCTCCCGCGCGGGAGGGTCAAATTCCCGATTTTTTCACCTTGCCTCCCGTCTCCCGACCAAAGCCATATTTCTCCCGCTTTTCAAAAAAAATCAATATTATGAATGGGTTGATAATTACCGAGGAGTGCCAAACATGTTTACACAGTAAATCAAAGTGTCACCGACTGTGTGTATTATACATGTTTGACACGCATGTAGCTGGAGGAAAGAGTTGTTTTTCACAGTGAATTATTAATTGTTTGTTTTGATAAGGGATTAGACAAGCAGGGCCTTTTCCCACCTGTCTCACGGGGCCGAATATCGTCCCATTCTCAATGCCAGTTAGGCTCCATTTTTTTTAACCAATTTGAAGCAAAAAACTCCCAGTCATAAGAAATAATTCCCAACTGAAATGAATTTTTAATATTCAAAAAAAGTTTTGTCCGGTAATATTGTTGGGAAAAACCAACCCATTACTATTTTTTGAACAGGAGTTGTTATTTCCCCTTATGCAATTACGCCATTTTCTTCCAATGTTTACCAAATTAATTTCTTACTAAAATCGGACTTATTTCATTGAAAATTGGATGAAAATACACACTCATTTATTTAATAATATCAATCTACATTATTTTGGTATGGTAATATATGCTGATGCATTTCTGTTCTCTATTTTTCATGCCAAAATCATCAGTATTTTTATACGAAAGTGGGTGGGGTAAGGAATTTACATACTTTATGAGTTGTGTTCAGACCAATATAAAGCTTCGTTTTTTTTCAGTCCTCGAGTAGAATAATGTTAATGCATGTTCACCACCATTTTCAGACCAAATTGAGACTTTGTTTCTACAAATTTAATCTGTTAAGAAAGTTTAAAGTTAGAACAAGAGGGAGCTTCTGTAAGACAGCATGCTCGACTTTTCTCAGTGATTAACTCTGAATTAAAGCTTTGCCAGTAAAAGGGGCAATTAAAGCTTTGCTAGTAAAAGGGGCATAATAGTCAATAGCTTTGAATGTAACAGATATATTAGACATTATATAAAACTTTAACAAAAAAATGTAAGTTAAAAAGTTGCATAACGCTGTCAAAATTCAAATCAAGAGTTATGAGGATCGTTTCTTCTGGTGTATACATTATTGTGTGGCCAAAAATACTGGATTTTGTCTCTAAGTTATGTGTCCGCGCGCTTAATTTATGTCGATAAAAAACCTCCAGTTTTGAGACCCCAACTCCAGCTGAAAAATGGCAAACCTCCAGTTTTGGAATTCTGAACTTATCACATGTATGACAACATGTTGAATATATGAGCAACCACAAACTCATGTACGCTCTTACTGCAATATATGACGAGGTTAAATGTCAAGGGGTCAAACACGTTGCCTTTGGTAGCATGTTCCATCGTCATCATCGCCAATACAACAAAATGGCTAAACGTCTAATCAATACCCAAGAGACAAGACTCACCGGAGAAGATAAAAAAAAAAAAAGTATCGCCGATGCCCTGCGTGTTTAGCTACCTTTTAAAACAGTCCTTTTAAGGACTAAAAAAGGTCCTTTTTAGGACCGTACATTTTCACGAAAGAAACTCTCAATATTGTCAATCTTATTTCTCTTCTCTATTTTTTTATATGTCTAAATCACCGAGATACGAAAGGAACATACAACCTGAAAACATGATATTAAAAACATGATGTAAACATAAAATAATGACATATTTTTACTCACACTATTATCATTACATTCATTGAATTCATTGATTTGTTGCTTATATCTATACATATATATATCATTCAAATGACAACAATATTTCCATAGCCCAAAACAAACCCTTTTCCTAATATTCGAATCACTTCCTCTTCTCTCGATGTGATACTGAAAAAGTAAATAATGTGTTCGAAAATATCCCATTGAATTAATTCAGTACAATGCAATACAAGATAGACAAAAAAACTGTTTTTTAGAGCCGTAGGCGTAGGAAATAGCCCCCTGTATTTTATACTTCTTTGCCCCTATTCTGGTAACAGTGTTAATTTAATCACCCTGCATTTCCAAAAAATATTAGTCTTTCATAAAAATAATTCTGGTACTGATGATAAACCCGAACAGAAAATGAGGTTTTTTACCTGTAACTTTTTTATTTCGGAAAATTGAAATCAATGTCGGTATCAAAATAAAGCTAAACCCTTTGCTGAAAACTTAACATAATTCAAATTTTATTTAGTAAGAAAACCCCACACGAAGTGAGGGCCTGAAAGGGGTATGTAAAAATGGGACTTTAAGAACGTTGACTGATGAAAATTCGAAAACCCCTTTTTCATTTACAAAATTTTCTTGGTATTATTATATTGAAACTTTCCCCAAAAAGCTGCAACAGTCATTCCCGATCAAGTAATGAAAAGTTAACATATGTCAGGCCTTCATGTTTCGACAGTGAGCATGCTCAAAAAACACCCTCTTCCCCAGTAATTTTGGATAAATATTTTTATACAAATTTATGTAAGTCATTTTTTATACAGAATATTTACTAAATTTGTTTTTGGTTTTCACCAGTTGGTGGTTTTTAAGTGGAAACTATTAGATTTGGGGTGTTCAATTTTTAAATAACCGATTGCAATAGAATATTTCCAAGGTGTTCGACTTTATCATCTGTCCGGGTTTATCATCAGTACCAGTATCTAAAATGGAGTTATGAATGACCCATACTTACACTGTGACAGAACTATAAACCGTATATCTCCGATTGGTTTCTAGACACCCTTTACACTTACAGCGTGGGTTGTGCCTATTGTTGAACGATAATTTGGCACATCTAATATAAAAAAATATGTTAAACCCGTTTAATTTTGATGTAAATTGTTTGAAATTAGCTTACACTGATAGGAGAATTGCATGAAACAAGTGAAGTTAAGGTGGTGATTTGAATAATTTGAAAATGTCCATTTCAAAAAACAGCCCGACCACTTATTAATTACAAATGGCAGTATGTTAGATAAGGGAAATAATTCTTTCATCCATTTCTTACTCTACGGAGTTAAAATGATTTATGCGGGCCTGATATTTCTTTCTTCTAGTCGGTACTCTGGAACAATCAGTTAAGTCAGGGAAACAGTGTTAATCTATAAAGGTTAGGTGCAAAGGTTAAAAGAAAAAAGAAAAATAGAGTGCAAAGGTTAGAAAATAGAAACAGCAAGTTGATCTACGGAGATACTCCCAACAATCCGAAGAGTCAGTATTGGATAATATTTTGACGACGTAATGGAGTAAAATTTCCACTGCCGTAAATCGGCAAAATAATGTTTATTCCTTCTTTGTCTAAATAAGGAATAGTAGGTATATGGAGAATATTTAATGATCAAATATTTAAAAAAAAAAAAAAAAAGGCTGGGAAAAATTTTTTTAATTTCAAGGAAATATATTTTATTTTTAAATTATGACAAATAGTGAATTTAAATGGTTGTCGCAACGTTGTCGAAAAAATTCAAATTTTTATCCATTAGGGTCATCGAAATTTTTCCCTAAACAACCTCTCCCCCCAACAATCAATTTTGGGATTGGTTTTTAAATTTAAAACCCGGAACCCCCCCGGCCCCGGGCCCCAAACCAGGGAAAATTTGCCGATTCCGTTTTGTGGGAAAACCCCACCAAAATTTACGGACGGAAGGCAAAATTAAAAATTAAACGAAGGGGTAATACCGTCCTTAATAAAGGGCAAATTTATGAATTTTTTAAATTTAAATTTTTAAAAAAGTAGAAGCAAAGTTTTTTAATATTGATGATCCGTGTGTTTGAAAAATTTTTTTCACTTACAAAACAAAGCCCTTTAAAATAACAAGATATTTAAAATCACATTCAAAAAAAGAAGTAATACGTTGGGAAAAGTCGGTCCCGGGACGGGACACGAGATGGGCATTTGCGGGATTTTTTCATCATCTGAATTGGACAGGTATTTAAAAGGGTGCGTCGTTTTTCCCCCTTTAACGATGTGACATAGGTTGTGAAAGTAAGCGAAAGGGTCTATACCGTGCACGGGAAAGTATTTAAAAAATTTTTGGTTGCCCGCCCAAAGATAGCGTTTTAGAAATTTTAAAATTATTTAATTTTAAAAAAATCTTCCCTTGGGGAAACAATAAATTTAAAAACATTTATTTTTTTTAAGGTTGTCAAAGATTTTGGCTTTGAAAAGTAAAACTTTTTGCAAAAATTAATTAAAAAAGTAATTTTATGAAATTATTTTTATACTCCTTTTGCCAAATCTGGGACCAAAAAACAGATCGAAAAAAATGAACTTCGAAGCTAGGCCCTTTTTTTCAATTTTGCCATTTGTTTCAGGTTGTTAAAGTACCAAAGGGGGAATAAAAAATTTTTAAATTATATCAAAAGCAAAAAAATTAGTCCACTTTTTTAACTTTTTTTCATATTAAAGGGGACAATTAAAAAAATTTCAAAAAAAAGGTATAAAAGTAAACATTTCCAAAAAGGGGGTATAATCTATGTAAAAAGGGGGGTTTTTTTCCCTGAAAAAAAAAGAAAACGGGGGAATAAAAAAATTTTCATTAAAATTTTTTTGGGTTTCAAAATGTTTAAAAAAATATAGGGATTTAAAAGGTTTTTATTTAAACCCCAAAACGGGGAAAATGGGGGGGGAAATTTTTGGGAATAACCCCGGGATTTTACAGAAAAGTTGTAGAAATGAATGAATTTTTTTTTTTTAGAATATGAAAAAAGGGTCGAAAATTTAAAACCCGGACCCCCCCCCCGAAACATCCCCGCTTATTCTTTTTAAAAAAACCACAACAATAAAAAAAAGGTAAAAGAAATAGGGAAATGGGGGGGGAGTGATAGCAATGAACTTTCTTTGTTTTAAAAAATTTACTAAAAACTTTTTTTTCTTTTGTTTTGGATTTTTTTAATTTTTTATTTTTTTCTTTTATTTTTTAAAATAATTTTGCTTTATTTTAAAAAACAAAGAATTAAAAAGAAAACCCGGCTGGTGGGATACGAATATTTCGCCAAAGCTTAAAAAACAATTCACTAATTTTTAACTTTTTTTTTTTTAAAAATTAAAAATTTAAGCATGGATTACAAATGGTCCCAATTCAGATGTTAAAGAAATTTACCCCCATTTTTGTCCAATGCAATTTTTCCCTTTTAGTTTAATTTGGTTTTTTTTTCTTATTTACAAACGTTTTTTTTCTCGTGGCAAAATCGTTTTTTTCCCCAATTTTTTTTCGGGCCCCTTGTGTTATTATACAAAATTCCCCTTTTGGTGGGGTCGATATAAAGCCGCCCCAGGGAGAAAACCAACATCCGCGCAGTCGGGGTCAGGATCCATGCTTTTTGCTAACGGTTTCTCAAATCGCAATAGCATTTTGGTTTTTTTCTCATGGGTGGCTCATTTTGGGGGGATTTTAAACGGCCTGATAAAAGCAATAAAAAACCTTTCGGGCAATTTATGGGACTTGAAAACGCTTTAACAGGCCCAAATTAAATTCCAAAAAACTCCCACATAAAAGGCGAAAATTGTTTTTTTATTAAATCCACCTATTTAAAAGTATAAAAAAATTTAGATACAAAGTCGGCCCCTTAGGTAAACTTTCGGGGTTAATTTTTTTCGAGTCCCCAAACGTGGGGAAACGTCACAGCTGGAAGGTCAAAACTTGTTTTTGGCTCCCCCTTCGAGAAAAAAACGATTTTTTTATCGTTAAAACTGGACTAACAAAAGAAAAATCAAAAGGGGACTATAAATAAAATTTAATGATAAAAAAACAAATTTTATATCGCATGGGGCAAAAAAGCTATTTTGTTTTCCTGGCTTTGGGGACTTAAAATTTTAAATTCCCCAAAGTAAAATCGAAAACTTTCGTATGTTTAAAAAAGACGTTTGCCTTTTTTATACATGGGAAATTAAAATTACTTTATTTTGTGTTCAAACATGTGTAAACCCCGGCCTATTTTTCGTTTGGCTTTTGAATGTTTTTTTTCAACATGCAACTTTTTGAAAACAATTTTTCATCAAATTTTAAACTGAAACGGGTTCACCTTCAAAATTGGAAATTAACTAACTACTAAATACTAAAAAAAATAAGTCTCTTTTATTTTTTCCGTATTTTTCCCGGGTTTTTTCGAATGTTACTGTTTGCTGATTTTGTTGAAGGGGGGCCCATAAAACAGCGTTATGTACCCCCCCCAAGACTAAATCTATAAAAAAGTATTTTTTTACGAAAAGTCGCGACAATTTAAAAGTGTTTTAAGAAAGCTTCCTAATTCTTTTTCCCCATTATTTGGAAAGTAATAACTTTTTTATTTTTAAAATAAATCATTTCATTAATTTTTTCGGTAAATAAAAAAAAATAATGTATTCCTGAGAGGGGGGGGGGGGGGGGGGGGACCCCCTCGAAATAACTTTTTCCGGGTAACTAATTTTTTAAAATGCAAAATTTGGTAATTTACTGTAAGAAAGAGTTTAGTTTTTAAAAATGTAAATGTAAAAATTAAAATGTTGAGGGAAATGGGCTTAAAAAAAACTAAAAGGCCAAAAAGGGTTTTAATTTCCCTTCCCCGGAAAAAATTCTGTTTTTATGTTGGTCGGGATTTTGTTATGCACAGTAAAAAAAATTTTTTTCCAAAAGCACCGCAGCAAAAAAATAACTGGTAGTTTTTTTTAAAATTTTTAAATTTCCCCAAAAAACATTTCGGGAAAACTTTTTTCAATAAAAATAAAAGATAAAACTGAGTGGCAAACGATCAGTAAAATGTTTAATAAAAATTTTACTATTTTAAATTTTTTTTTTTTAAACCCCGTTTTTGTGTGAAACATGTTTTTGGTATACACGCGTAACAAAAAGATGGGGAAAAAAATCGAAAATGGCAAACAAAAAGAATTAAAATTTAAAAATGAAATTTTAATGCATTTTGTAAATTTTTTTTGGGATTAACTTTTTTTTCCCCTTAGATACAACATTTGTATGTAAAAAAAATTGAGTGTGCCAATACTGCGCGTAAAAAAGGGGTAAGAAAAGTTTAAAGACAATACCGCGAAATCGAAGAAGGAGCCCCCGTTTTTTTTCGCTCATTTCCCCTTTCCCTTTTTTTAAATCATTTTTTTTTTTTTGTGAAAAAAAAACACACTACTTAGTCATTCCTTTTGAAAAAATATAAGGGGCCCGGGTTTACCAATGAAACAAAATTCTTTTTAAAAAAAAATAAAATGGACAACCCAAAAAAAAATTAATCTTTGTAAAAACAGAAATGTCACAACAATTTAATTTAGGGTTTGGAAAGGGGTTTTTCCCCGACGCGATTTGCGTAAAAAAGTAGAATTTTATCTTTCAATAAAAAGAAATTATCGGGGGGAAGTAAACCCTTTTACTATTTTTTTAAACAAGTTATAAAGGGAAAGCAACTTTTTTTAAAAAAAAACCCCGCTCATTACCTTTTTTTAACCTAAATTTTAAAAAAATTTTTTAAAGGTTAAAAACTTTTCTGAGATGCTTTAGGTTTTGGCCACCAGGGGCCTTTTTAAAAACCCATTTTACTGGATTTTTAAAAATCAAACCTTCGAAAAAAAAAACTGCAAACTATCTTTTACATTTTATCGGGAAAAAAAAAAAAGCAACAGTTTTTTTTTTGATATTTTAAAATAGGCTTTTTTTCAACCAATGAAAAACTAAAAAAAACGTAGGGTCTCAGAAATGCGACCTTTTAAGCTGCTAAATAAGACCCAAGTACAGTTCACTTCCGGTGTGGTCACGTGACCTTTGAAAAGTAAGCAATGTTAGAAAAAATTTCGTCTGCTTTTCCCACTGTGAATATAAAATTTAAAAAAAAAAATTCTTAATGAAGAAATTTTGTGAGATTTGAAAAAACCCACCATCCATTAAAATTTTTTCTTTTTTTTTCCAGATTTATTTGTAAAAAAATGTTTAGGGGGCTCAAACGATTCTTCGGGTTGTTTTTTTAACAAAAATTTCCGAGCACTGGGCAAACTGACTAAAAGGGGAAATTCGGTATACAAAATATATCAAATCAACCTAAATAAATTGCAAATTTTTTTTCCCAAGATATGCAACCCTTTAAAGTTTAATTTTTGAAGATCAAAATGAAAAATCTGAAAGTGTAGGGGTTTTTGGTAAATATCCAAACAAACCTTTAAACAAGTTTTTACTTGGTTTTTTTTCACGAAAAAATTGTGATTCGTTTCTATTATTGAGTGCATTTAAAAGGGTAATTTTTTTCCCCTTTTAAAAAGTTTTCTTTTTCGCGTCGGTTTTGGTTAAACCAACTAATGGGGAAATACACTCGATGACTGCTTCCTGGCATTTAACCATTTACTCTCACCAAAAAAGGGGACTGTTGGGTTAGGGTCAAAATCCCTGAAAAGGAAACCGACCCCGCGACCCCCGGATTACGAGACTTCTGTACAAAAAAGAAAAAAGGGTTAAATTTTGTTTTCGATTCAACCTAATATTTTTTGAACAATTTGAATATAATTTTAATTTAAGTCATTTTATTCAGAAAATTATTTGGAAACTTGAAAAAAAAAAAAAAAAAGATTTTAAAAAACTTCATAGAAACCTTCCCGAATTAAAAACAAAATTTTGAAAGTAAAAAGACTATCCCAAAAAACTGCAATGTCCAAAAAATATTCAATGTGTGACTTTCACGAACGTAAATTTCCCATTTCGACAAAATTTAAGAGAACTCAGTTTACTGCGGAAAAAAACCAAATCTCACAATTTGTTTCTTTTATTTATACAGGAATTTTTTTAAAAATTTGGGTAAACGTGTGAAAAACTTTAAATATTCAACGCTGCATTCTTCGTGGGGAATCGGTATCCCGACCAAAACCAAAATTTTTTACATGACCCAAAAGGTTTTATGGTTTTTTGAGTTTTAAAAAAACTTTTTAAAAAAAAAAGTGCTATTCTATTTTTTAAAATTGTCAGTGATATTAAAATTATTGTATTCATTTTCTTTTTTTTTTTTTGACATAAAAATAATTTTGTAAAGTCCATTGAAAAAAAAAGTATCAAAAAAAAAAACCCTGCCTTTTTTCTAACTATTTTTAGGTTTTTCCGGACACAAAAAATTATTTGGGTTTTGGGGGAACCCTTGACAAAAAAGGCCGTACCGGCGACGAAACCCACAAAAACCAAATTTTCAACCCCCTTTACAAATTTACAAATTTATTAAAAAAGATGATTTTTAACAATGAAAAGATATGAAAAGAAAAAAAAAAACTGTTTAATCAGAAAGAAAAAAAAAATTCAGAAATCTCTAGATAAAAAAGTTTTATAGTCCATTCTAATCGACGTGACCAGGTCTTTAATGTAATTGTGAACTTTAAGTGGCAAAAACAAAACATATCTAAAAATCAAGCCCCTTTTAAAACCCGGTAAAAATACTTTGGGATTCCGTGTTGGCTCCCAAAGGGGGTGGGTGATTCCCATCCCTGAGCGACTTCAAGGATAACAAAAATCATCTTTTTTTTGCGGTTTAGGGCAAAAACCTTGGGACTAAAGCTTGCGTGGAATATCACATCCGGGGCGAGTAAGACAAGTGAACCTCGGGCATTGTATTCCGGGTTATGACATCACCAGGAAAAATCGTTGGCGGAAGAAGCTAAAAATATAACATATGGAAGCACCATAGCAAAACAAATAAGTCGGGGCCCTAAAATGCCCCTTTGGGGTTTTACCATCCTCCTAGGCTCCCAAAAATTTAATACGTGCTACTTATAAAAAATTTAATGTGTACTAATTTAGACTTACATGTTTAAAAATACTTTCACTTTTTACTTCCATTTTTAAAAAAAATTACTTATTTAAAAGACAAAAGTTAAAGTATAAGAAAAATATGAAAAAGTTTATGATAAAAACCTTTTATAGTTACGGAATAAAAACTCAGCTTTTTTTCAACTAAAAATTTAACAAAATTCAATATAAATAAAACTTTTATATAAAAATTTTGGCCCATCCATATAATTCTAAGCCTTTAAAATACAAGGGACTTTAAAATTAGATGTGCTATAGCCCGGGGCACAAAATTTAAAAATTTTCAATAATATTTTAACATACACATATAGATTGCCTTTAAAGATTTATATTTAACAATACAATGAGTAAGGGCGTTCCTTTAATTAAAAAAAATTGTTGACAAAAATTTTTGAAACAGTGTTTTTACAATTTTTCATGTTAAAAATTTCAGTAAAAATTTAAAAAATTTTATAAAAATTTGAAAAAATTTTTGTTTTCCTCTTTGGGAAATAATTTAAAAAAGTCTAAAAATTTTAATAAATCACCCCTTACATACCGAAACTAGTTTAAAACCCATTTTCCAAAAAAGTAAATTTTTACAGAATTTTTTAGAATGAACAAAAATTTACCAAATAAAAATTGAAATGCAAAAACATACAAAAATCAAAAAAATTAAATTTTTTTACCCAAATCAAAGCAAAAATTTAAAAAGCAAGAAAAAACAGTATAGATTCGTCTATAAAGTCGTAAGGGGGTTTTGGTCGAAAGGGCCATACTAGTCCAGTCTTTTAAAAAGGGGAAATTCCCCCCAAAAATACTAAATTTAAAGGGAAATTCAGGGCCAAAGGTGAACTTTTTCTATTTCTTTTTTCACGGGTTTTTCACGACTTACCCGGGAAATTCTAACTTTTTTGGGGCCCCGAATTTAAATTGACAATTTGGGGCCCCATTATAGTGGTTTTTGGGGGAAAAAAAACCATAAATTACAATTTTTTAAAATATAATTTTTCTTATTACGAAAAAAATTTTAAATAAAATTTTTACAGGGAAATTTTTAAGTTAGGGAAATAAAAAAAAAAATTGGAGGAAATTTCATGCTTGAAATCTGCATTTACCTCAAAAAATTCAAAAATTTAAAAAAACGAGGGGGGGCAATACCTGCTTTTACAAAACATATAAAAAAAAGGCCCCAAAAAGTAAATTTTGTGACACACGCCCCCCCTTTAAAAAAAAATTTCCAAAATTTTTCCCTTAATTAAAACAAAATGAATCTGAAAAATAGCAAACCAAAAAAAAACAACACTGTCACTATTTTAACCCCAAATATAAAAAGCCCCCTGTCTACATTTAAATAAAAATAACTGCGCCTACTTTTCTCTCCCCAGGAATTGCTCTAATACTGATCCTATATGGCTGAAATTGCCAATGCCCATCTCTTCGCCTGGAGTTGCTAATTTTCGTTTTTTTTCAAAAAAGGGCGGCTGATGTTTCTGCCCCTCTAATAAAAAAGGGTCTTTTACCGAAAAAATTTCCCGGTAAAAACTTAGCTCCCCCCATACATCGCTAAACACTTTTCTCTATCACTGAGTACTTTTGCCCCCTGGGTTTAGAAATTTTCTCTAGCATACGTTACGGTAATTTCTTCCTTCATTTTCCCTGAAAATAATGACCCTTTTGGCCACTCTAAAGCATCAACTTTCAATAAAAAAAGTCGATCAAAAATCGGGCAACTTCAAAATAGGGGGGCCCCTTTAATTTACCTTCAAAGTTGGAAAGCCTTTTCTTGATTTTCACCCCACTCTAAAGATTTGGCTGACCCTTTTTCGTCAAATCTTTTAGGGAAATGCAATGGGGGCAAAATTTTTGGGGTAAACTTTCTGGGGGAAAACCCACTACACCTAAAATGAAGTATTTTCCTTCTTGGTTTTTTGGTCTTTCGGCCCTCCTGTAAAGCCTGTACCTTATTTTGGGAACTGGTTCAAGGGTCTGAACCCTTTTCCTTTCAGTTCCCTAAAAATTTAATTTTTGAAAAACCCATAAAAAACTTTGGGCGGTTTTGCTGTTTAAATTTGCCCCCTCTTAGTCCGGTTAACAACTCCCGTAAGGGGGTACTACATGTTTCTTTGGGCCGTGATTTAAAACACCCGGATATCATCAATGAAGCTATTGAGGGGCCCCAGGTCCTTCAAAAACCCTTTCCCCATCAGTCTACAAAACTTTTGGGCGTTAAAAATAATCCAAAGGGGGATCTTTCGGGGCCCGGAAAAAAACCTTTTTGGGGTTTCAAAGCAGTCAGGGTTTTGCCTTTTTAGACAAAGGAACCTGGGCCGTAACCTTTGGGGGTCAAATCTTGGGTTTTGGGAAAAAAATTTTGTACTTTGAGTTTTGAAAAAATCTCCTCCATTGGGGTTTTGGAAGGTTCCGGTCGAAAACCCTCAGTTTGTTGACCTGGCGAAAATTTTAAAACAGAACCCATAATGTTAAACTTTTTTCCTTATGAGGACAATAAGGGGGGGAAAATGGAGCATTTGTTTGGGTTTTGATTTCTCCCAACTCCAAATTTTTTCTATTCCTTTTTTTCACTACGGGTGGGAAAGGGAAAGGGAAAAGGATAACCCTTTACTCTTATCGGAACTGTAGTTGACAACTGAAAATCTGTTCAAATAAGTTAGTATTTCCAGGGAAAAATCTGTCAGTACATCTGAGAAATTTTTTTAAAAGTCTACACTTCCTGCTTACATTCTACTTTGGGAACACCCGGGTTTTTCTCTACATCTTGGGAAGTTTTTTGTACCCTGCTTTAAAGGACACAAAAATAAAATTTTTTTTTTACTCTACTCGAAAAATCATCACTACTTTTATTCGGGGCTAATCTATCATAATCTCTTTTGATCCTCCTCTACAATTTGGCTCCCCAAACCTTTTTTCTTAAAAATCCCTTATCTGGTTTTAAATTTACTATCGTCCCCTTTCCCTTCACGGGCGGGTTTTAGCATTTTTTTCATTTTAAAAGTTTTCCCAAATTTCCGTCTACATCTACCTTTTAATCTGTCCCATTTACAAACCCCTTTTACAAAGTAAGGGGGGCCCCTTTCCCCTGTAACAACAACTTTTTTGTTTTTAGGTAAAAATACAAGTAAACCCTTTCTACCCCGCCTTAAACCCCCTATCTTAGCCTTTTCCCTTTTTTAAAACTTTTGTTTTTAGCACTACCTTTTTTTCTAAATGTTCTGAGTTTTCTTACCCCGTAACCCCAAAATTTTTTTGCCCAAAACCATAAAAATTTCTGGGGAAGAGGTTTTTAAACCCCTTTTTTTCCCGTCTTACCACCCATAACTCTCTTAGCACGTTATCGGTCCACGGGTTTTTTTCTACCATAAAGTAACTTTAAAAAAAGAAAAACCCAAACTTTTTGCGGGGAATTCACGGTTAAAGCAAAAAACATTTGCAATTTAAATACCTATCCCCAAACCTAGGTCTCTCACTACAACCCCTTTAACAAATTTTCTTCAAAACCGTTAAAACCCTTTCTAAACCGTTACCAAAAGGGGGATTCGGGGTTGGAGTTAACCCGCCTTTTAAAGACAATTAAACCCCTTTAAATTCTGCCTAAGGTCGACGTAAACTGCGAACCACAATCGGGGAAGATTTCCTCTGGAAATCCTAACCTATACCCTATTACTAAAGGGTCTGACTCTCTCAGTTTTAATACTAGGTTTGGGGATAGCTTTTGGGGTATCTAGTAGCATAATAACCCTAAGGGCCCAAAAAGAAACCCGTTTTTTCCCATCAGTCATTTGGTTCGATCGGAAACCCAACGATATCGACCCGCAACTCTCCCTTAAAAGGAGTTTCAATCAAAGGCAATTTTTTCCCAACGGGAAATTTCTTAATCTACCCTTTCCCATAGTTCGTTGACAAATACTACTTGGGGGTTTACATTTCCTCCAAAACCCCGCCAAAAACTCCTGGCCCGTAAAAAATTTGCCCCAATTCCCTATCAATAGTTTTTCCTTTTTTCCTTTTAAAAGGCCCGAAGTAACGAAAACATGTGCAAAATTTTATCACAGTTTCCCCTAAGACATTTAGGACAATCAGCTGTCTACTTTTGTTAAATTTTGGGCGGTATAATTCTATATAATTAAACTATTCCTTATCCAAAACCCAAACCCAACCCTTTTCCCTACAATGTTTTAAACGTACCTTCCTCAGCCTTCTTTCTTCCAAATCTAAAGGCTATCCCTTTTTTGTTTTTCTTTTCTAAGAATTTCCCCTCTAGATACATCTTAAAATTTTGAGACGGGGAAATTTTAACTTTACTTGCTTCTTAACTTTGGCTTGCGCCCTAGTTTTTATTCTGACCTTTTAAATACTAAAACTGAGGTTCTTCACTCCCCCTACATTTCCAAAAAAAAAAAATCATTGGTAGGAATTTTCTCCCAAACCCAACGGGCCCCTACTGAACCCCTTTAAAAAACGGACAATCAATATTATTCCGCTACAATTTTTAGACTATTTCACTCCCATCTTTAATTACTCTAAAGGGTTTTTTCTCAAAAATGACTTGTTCACCCAAGTTTCCGTTTCCTATCCACCTGTTTTAAACCCTTTTTCTGAAAAATGATTAATTTCCCCACCATTACAAGTACCGGGTTTTTTAGGCCCTGTACTTACCTAAGCATACCTAAATCCTAACATACTTTTTGTTTATAAAGCTATTTCCCCCCTTTACCTACTTGCTTCTCCCCTCTATCTTTTATTTCTTCCTCTACCTCTAAATCCGATCGGTTTACGGTCTACCCCTATTTTTCCTTTCCCTTTCTTTTTTATTCCCCTTTACTACTTTTCCCGTTCCTGCTCTACTTTCTAACTCTGCTGCCCGCTTAGCCTGTTACCGGGCCGTACTTTCCCCCTACAGAATAGAACAATTTCCCCATTCGACCACAATTTTAACCCTTCAGTACACCCCAAAAGGGTTTATAAACCCTTTCCCCTATTTGCAACATTGTACTACCTCAAAACTAGTGCCAAAATTACACTACTAGGTAGTTTTCTCTGAGGTATTTTTATATGGGTTTTTTGCTCCCGGGCCTTTTTGGTTCGAATTTTTTACGACTTTCTTGGGACCTCCAGGTCTTTGCAAACAATCTGCCCTTTTTTCTTTCTACATCCTTAGCTTTAACTAACTTCTTTCTACTCAAATTTGGTAAAGTTCTCTAATTTTCAGACCTCTAAAAATTGGTCCCTAAGAAAAAAAATCTAACAATTTCCCTTGTACGTTTTCTCTACCCCACTCATTTTAAGGGGAACCCCTCTAAAAATTTTTAAATTATTTGGCTGAAAAAACACAAAAACTCATTAAACCCCGGGGCCCCTCAGGTTTTTAAAAATTTTTTTTATAGCCCCCTCGTCAGTGAGTTCGGGAAATGGAAAGTAGCAAAGCGGCTTTTCCCGTTTTTCATAATCCTTCCTATTTTTCCAACGGAAAGGCCTTTTCAAAAACCCCTCTTGCCGTACCCTTTTTGAAGGAAAAGGTAAGTTAAGTGACCATATCTTTTATCCAATCCTGCGCAACCCGGTTCGTTTTGAAAACATTCAAGTCGCATCCATGGAACAATTTTCTCATCAAAGGGAACATCTTAACCCTTTAAACCCTTTTTCCTTTCCATCTTTTTTTAAGTCTGCTTAAACTTTATGCCTCTGTTTCTAATTTTTTACTTTCTGCTTCCCCCTTCTCTGTTTCTAACTTCCTAGCTAACTTTTAAATTCTCCTTTTCCATTTCTAAAATTAACCTGTTCTAACTTTCGTCCGTTATTCTAAACTTACTAAATTCCCAACTTACTTTTTATTTTCTCTATCTTTTTCCTTTTGCAACCTAGCCTCTAATCTAATTTTTTCCCTATCTGCTTCAATCTATTCTTTTTTGCTTCTACTCTTTAATCTTGCTTCTAAACTACATTGTTTTTCATATTCATCTTTTTTTTTTCTGCAAAACTAGGTTCTAACTCTAACTTTCCTTTTCCCGCTTCAATTTGTAAATTTTTTGCTTCTAATTTTTTCTTTCTCTGCTTTAAAACTATATTTTTCCTCCGGGTTTCCCCACCGCCTTCCTTAACAAAATTACGTAATTCCTCTCCCCTTTATAAAAGTAAATCCTGTCCTACCTTTTGTTAAAATTACAAAACCCAGTCATGTTTGTTACATAGTTAACATTTTTAAAAATTTCGGGACACCGCTACTATAACCAAACCTGAGACACTAAAAAAAACAATGTGAGGGAAAAACCAGACTACACTAGTTTTTCACTAAGGCTTACTTTTACCACTGAAGCCAAAAAAAATACTATACTTTTACGTATATTCTACACAAAAGTCCTCACTAAAATAAAAACACAAAATTGCGCAACAGTTCTATGGTTTAATCAAGGTTGCATAGGCAAAAAATAACAAAAATACAGTCCCGTAGGCTGGGAAAAAATTTCCTTTGCCTTATCAATTTTCAAAAAAAAATGTAACTGGTGTTACCCCTTTATGTAACCCAAAAAAAACCAAAAAAAAACCAAAGTGCTTTTCCTAAAATAAAGAATTTGGTTTAACACAACAGTTTTTCCCTAAAAAATAAGGGGTAGGTTTTTTAAAATATATTAAATAAACAATCTTTCTAACACAAAACAAAGTAAAACTGTATCTAGTATGTATACAGTACACTAAAACAAAATAGGGGCACTGGGAGAAGTTTGGGCGACGCCCCAATTAAGGTGGTGGATAACTTCCTTGTCAAGGGCGGGCACTCTCAGCCCCAGATATATGGGGGCTTAAACATGGGTGACACAAAAAAAACCCAAAAAAAAAATAAAAGGAACGAACTCACCCCAGAAATTTCCAAGTGTCGTTTAAAAAACTTTTCTATCAGTCTGTGACCACTTTAAAACTGGTTAGCGAAAACTATGGATCGTCCCTTTTCTTGTCTGAGGAAAAACGTCACTCTGAAAAATGAATAAAAATAAAATTTTTTGTAAACCAATTGAACAAAACAAAAGGAATTTTTTAACCCAAATTTTTTGCTGCAGTTTTAAAAGGGGGTTTTTTAATTGTTCGAAAAACCTACTGTGTCCCGGTCGCCAATCCCACTCGACAAACCTTGTGACAAGAAAGGCCGTTAAAGGCGACAGTAAAAATCAGAACAAATCAAACCCTTTACAATATTTTTCAAATTTTTTTTATAAAAGATGATTATTAACAATGAATAGATATAAAAGAAAAAAAAATGATTATCAAAAAAAAAAAAAAAAAATTTAGTATCTCTAGTTTCAAAATTCTTTTTAGGCCCCTTCTAATCTGCCTTTAACCCGGTCTTTTTAAAGTAATTGGGAACTTTAAGTAGCAAAAACAAAACATATCTCAAAAACCAGTCCCTTTAAAAAACCCCGGGAAAACGTTTTTTTCCGTTTTTGGCTCCCTATGGTGGTAGGGTGATTGCATCCCTGGCTGACTTCGAGGAAAACAAAAATCATCGTCTTTGCGGTTTCGGCACAAAACCCTGGGTCGTAAGCCCTGCGCTGGGAATATTTCCCTTCCCGGGGAGTGAAGACAAGTGAACCTCGGGCCCTTGTTCTTCCGGGTTAAAGGGCATCACCAGGGGAAAATCGAAGGCGGAAGGGAAACTAAAATAATAACATTGGTAAGACCCTAGCAAAAACAAATAATTTAGGGCAAAAAACTGCTCCTTTGGGGAAAACCATACCCCCGAAAGGACCCATAAAAAATAAAGTGTTTTAAAAAAAAATATGCTACTAAGTTCAGACGTCACATGATTTTTAAAAAAAGTCAATTATTACTTTCCCTTAATTTCAAAAATTTTCTTTTTTAAAAGACCCAAAAATTAAAAAATTTTAAAAAAAAATATGAAAAATAAAAATTTATTTAAAAATTATAGATACGGACATGATAAACTGCCCGCTATTATTTACAACTACAAAAAAACAAAATTTAATTTTTAAAACAAAAATTATTTTTTAAATTGGGTCCTTTTAAAAAAAAAAATTTCCTTCACTACAAAAAGGACATTAAATTTGATGTGCTATTGACTGGGAAACAAAAAAAATTTTTTAAAAATAAAATTTCAAACAGTACTAGGGCGCCATATAATTTATACATAACCCAAAACAATGCTTTTTTTGGGGTTCCATAATTTTAAAAAAATGTTTGACTTTGTTTTTGAAAAAAAGGTTTGGGTTTTCAAATTTTCATGTTTCCCAAAATTTTTAGTCAAAAAATTTTAACCCTCCTTTTTTAAATGAAAAATTTTTAAATTTCCCCTTTCGAAAAAAATTTTCAAAAGTCGAAAAAATTTTAAAAAATCTTCCCCGGGGCAAACCGGGAAAAAGCTAAAATCATATGCCGAAAAGTAAATGTTACAGAATTCTGTAGAATGAACAAAATTTTACCAAAAAAAAAATTTGTAATGCAAAATCATACAAAAATCTAACAAATAAATTTCTTCCCACTCAGGTCACTGACCATAGTAAAGTAACAATGTTAGAATAAATCGTCTGCAGTACACTGTGATATTGATAAATTTACAAAAAAAATCTTAATGAAGAAATTGTGAGATTTGAAGAAACACCATCCTCAAAGTTTTCTTTTTTTTTTTTCCAGACTTATTTGTAAATTATGTTTAGCGGGCAAAAAACGATTTCTTTTGTTATGTATCAAAAATGCCGAGCACTAGCAAACGACTGAAAGGGTATTCTGTATACAATAATATATCAAATCAACCTAAATAAATTGCAAAGTTTTGCAAGATAATTCTAACCACTGAAGTTTAATCTGAAGTATCAAAATGCATAATCTGAAAGTGTAGAGTATTGGTAAATTTTCCAAACGAACCTTAACAAGTTTTTACTTGGTCTTTTTTCACGAAACATTGTGATTCTTTCTATATATTGAGTGCAGTTAAATGGTAATTTTTGTTCCCATTTAAAAGATTTCTTTTTCGCGTCGAGTTTTGGTTCACCAACTAATGTGAAATACACCGATGACTGCTTCCTGGACACTAACCATACTCTCACCGAAAGAAGGGCCCTTTTGGGAGGTTACGGTCAAAATCCCTGACAGGATCCGACCCCCGACCTCCGGATTACGAGACATCTGTACAAAAATGAAAAAATGGTAAACTTTGTATCTCGATTCTACTCTAATATAGTTTTGAACTAATTTGAATATAACTTAAGTAAGTCAGTTTATTCAGAGATTACTTGCAAACTTGAAAAAAGAAAAAAAAGATGTTAAAACATCATAGCAACCTGCCGAATTGAAATCGAATATTGAAAGTACAAAGACTAAGCCAAAAACTGCAATGTACCACAATATATTCAATGTGTGACTTTCATCGTACGTCAATTCAGTCGACTAAGTTCAAGAGATACTCAAATACTGCGTGAACAAACCAAACTCACAATTTGTTTCTATATATTTATACAGGAATATTTTAAAAAAAAGGGGTAACCGTGTGTAAAACTTTTCAATATTCAACGCTGCATTCTTCGTGCGTAATCGGTATCCCGACCTATCCTAAATTTTTTACATGACCCTAAATGTTTTATGGTCTTTGAGATTTTTAAAAACTTTTTATAAAAAGTGCTCATTCTATTTTTTAAAAAATTGTCAGTGATATTAGAAATTATTCGTATTCATTTTCTTTTTTTTTTGACATAAAAAATAATTTCTGTAAAGTCTCATTGAACAAAAAAGTATCATAAAAAAACCTGCCTATTTACTAACTATTTTTTAGGCATGTTACCGGCACAAAAAATTTAAATTTAGGTGGGAATGCACAGGTGAAACAAAAACTTTTTGAGGCCCGAGAGGATATCCTTTCTTCGAAATATAACAATTTTTTTAGACGAAACGTATTTTAAAAATAGTATAAAAATGATAACGATACAAAATATCGGGAACTAATTAGAAGGCTCGTCAAAACAACGCTATGTATAACGACTTCCTGTGTACAAGTTTACAAATTATATTAAGACATTTTTGCAACCAGAAAGAACACAGTCTTAACCCATTCATCAAAGAATTCCCGCGGGCATCATAAAGTTCAGTGTTTTTTTTTTTTTTACTAAATTCTAAATATGTAAGTCGATATGGACACGATATCATTCGTAATTATATTAGCCTTCCGTTCGTAAGTTTCCGGTGGTTTCCGTACAATCGGAATCGGCTATTTCCGTGGTTTGGGCCGGGCCGGGCCGGGTTTTATTAATAACCTCATAAATGGGAGGTCGGGGCAGTTGTTAAAAGCATGTTACTATGTTACATGATACATGATATTCATGTTGTTAAAAGAGTGAGAGCAGTAATATATACAGCTTGTTAAAAGTTCCGTATTCCTAGACAACCCTATGAGGATAGGCTAGGATTACGGAAGTATTTAAGAGGCATCAAATATATGTTAGGACATGCATAAAATTACTTATTTCACTATTATTTCGTGCTATCGAATCCGCTGTTTTGGGTTAGTATAATCTTAAGGTGGCACACGGAATATTATAGAATTATCTATGTTTTCATATATAACATTGTACCTGCAATTTTTGTCATAAAATCAAAAACAAATGGTCTTTAATAACATACAATATGGTTAATAAATAAAAAAAATCAAAGTATAGAATATTTTTTTAAACCTAACTTTTACCCTCATATTTCTATAATATTTCCGCGGGCCGCCATTTCGAAAGAAGGTTGGCACGAAAATGTCCATTTCGGGGGGCGCTGTTTTAATACATTGAAATATTTTGGTTATAGATTAGAAAAAAAAATTTTATCAAAAGTGACAAACTTTTAGTATTACTTCTAATTATCATACTGTTTATGAAATACAAACTTCAACAAATTTAGATCCGCAATTAAGAAATACAAGTCCATTTGTATAACTTTGGCGCGAAAAAAGTCCGTTTCAGCGGACGCGGTCTGAATAAATTGTAATATTTTGATTATAACTTGGAAAAATAATTTATCCAAGGTGACAAATATTTATTTTACCTCTTATTTAACCTGTCATATCTTCTTATGAAAATACAAATTTCATCAAAATTAAACCCACAGTTAAGAGAATAAAAGTCCATTTCGTAGAAGTTTGGCGCGAAAATGTCCATTTCGGAGGCGCGGCTTACTAACTTGTAATATTTTGGTTATAATACAAAAATAATTTATAAAAGGTGACCAATATTTTAAATTTCCTTTAACCTATCATATCTTCTTATGAAAAACAAAAATCATAAAAATTAAACCCATAAATTTAAGAAAATAAAAGTCCATTCGTTGAATTTTGGCACGAAAATGTCCATTTTGGACGACGTGGTCTTTAAAAAATTGTAATATTTTGGTTAAAAATTAGAAAAATATATTATCAAAAAATGACCAACATTTAGTATTACCTCTAATCTATCATACCGTTTTATAAAAATATAAAATTTCATCAAAATTAAAACCCATAATTAAGAAAATAAAAGTCCATTTTGTAGAATTTTTGGCACGAAAATGTCCATTTCGGAGGACGGGGGTCTTAATAAAATTGCAATATTTTGGTTATAAATTAAAAAAATGATTTTCAAAGGTGATCAATATGCTTTACCTATTACCAATCATATCTATGGAGAAAAATACATATAACTTTTTCATTTAAAATCACAATTAAGAAAAAAAAAGTCCATTTCGTAGACGTAAAGTCCATTTTGCGAAATGGAGTCCATTTCGCACTCTATCCCTACCCCCGTTAATATAGCGTTTTTAAAATTATACTAACCCAAAATGGCGGATAGATAACACGGAATAAAAAGGCAGGCATCAAAATCGCTATTTTAATAAAGTGGGAAAAAAGAAATTTACAACACATTTATGCATGGTCTTAACATATTTTTGATGTCTCTTAAATACTTCCGTAATCCTAGCCTATCCTCATAGGGTTGTCTAGGGAAAACGGAACTTCCGTAATCCTAGAACCGGGGCTAGGATTACGGTACCGTAATCGAGCACTGCCAAAGTTTAATTTCTACAGGTTGTCAGTGGTTATGATCTACAGAGACGAGGTTGTGTGATATTTTATACAACATAATTAAAAATGCATGACTGTATTCTTCTTTGTTCTAATGCTGCCCTTTAAGAGTTTCAAGCATTGATGTTACGCTGCTTTTGGGATGAGTAGTCATTTATAACAATCTGCTGCAGCTCTTTGTACCTTTTCTATTTTTTGGTAAGTTTTGTAAAATTTTTAAGATCTCATCATCTCATTTTATGAAAAGGCTTTTTTTTCCCCTTTATTTGCAGCAAACAACTGCTGATTAAAATTTTAAAGATCTCATTTCATCTTTTTGATCCGCAGAAAAGATTTAAAATAATAAATATTTGCTTTAATCAAAACAAACATTAATTGATCATTTTGATTAATAAAACTTTTCTTCAACCTTTCATCAATAATTAATCTCTCACTATCAGATCAAATAAACTAACAAAAAACATTTAAAATAGTCGGCGAATACACCACTCAATTCTCAAAGAATGCTAAAATTTTAAATTAACCTATACATTCTGACCGCCAAAGGTGTGAAAAATTTTGACACCTCTGCTTGAGTTGCTAGAAGCAAAAAAGAGTAAATTAATAGACAAGTGTCATGCTCGAGTGATCCCGTTATTGAAGCTCGGCCCAACCATGGTAATTTCACATACAAAATAGAAGGAAATCGGCCGGGACCACATGAATTGCTCGAGCGAGCCCGGGTGCTCAAATCATCGATGCTTGAGCGAGTGGTGTTTCACTGTACTATAAAATTTCTTTAATGGATGATGTCAGTTTATAAATTGGACACAGAAGAAACCATATAAACCATTGACCTCCAAGTCTGTTTGTTTTGTTTTGTTGGGTTTAATGTCACACAATCATGTCTTAGTAAGGTTTTTCTATTTCAAGCTCTCGTGGCTCCTAAAAGGTGCAATGCACCCCCCATATTAAGAAATTAAGGAGAGGACCTTATAATGATGCTACAGATCAAGTTTGATGAAGGTCCATCAAGCGATTCATTAGAAGTCATTTAAAGGTTTGTTTATTGTTAGCTTTTTCCACCCCCTTAAATAGGGCAGGGCTGAGTGCCCCATTTTGAATAAAATTGGGAGAGGACCTTATAATGATGCTACAGGCCAAGTCTGATGAAGGTCCATCTAGCGATTCATTAGAAGTCATATAAACATTTGTCTATTTTTAACTTTTTCCACCCCTAAATACGGCTGAGTGCACCCATTTTGAATAAAATTGGGAGAGGACCTTATAATGATGCTACAGACCAAGACTAATGAAGCTCCAACTACTGCAGAATCATATATAAGAAAAAGATTTTTAAAGTTTTTTTTTCAAACTCAAGTTATGCAGGGATTATCTTTATTTGTACACATTTTAACAAGAGCTCCGCCAAGCGAGGCAATATACGCCCAAGGGGTTACATCAGAGGATGGGAGCAAAATTTTAAAAGAACTTTACTGTTGAAGCCCAAAAGACAGGAACTACAAAGGGAAGAAATTCCAAAATTCAGGTTACATGTATGTCAAAAATACACCAAAAAAATTGGAGGTACCCATCCATGTTATACCACAAAAAAGGGTGGTTTTGGTTTTTCCCTACGGCCAATAATAAAAAAGTTTCAAAATAAGCTATTTATAGATCATACAAAAGGGAAGTAATTAAAAAACAAGAGCTGTCCGTAAGACAGAGCGCTCCACTATTGGGGGTAAACAGTAAAATGAATATATGTCTGAATAAGAGACCTCTACTAAAAAAGGAAGATACACCAAGGGGCCCAAAATTTCCATCAAATACACAAAATTAGAGTAATTAGGATTGTTACACAAATGCAGATGATGATTGTAAAGATATATTTTGATTTCAAGTCATTATCTTATATAGTACCAAAGTTATGCCAAAAAAACGAAGTTTGTTAAAAAAAAAATTTAAAGTATAAAAGGGGCATAATTTGGTCAAAAATACAAATCAGAGTTATGGAGATTGTTACCACACATGCAGATGATGGTGATAAAGACACATTTTAAGTTTCAAGTCTTTATCTTATATTGCATTAAAGTAATACCCCAGAAAGCGAAGATTGAAAAAAAAGTTTAAGTACAAAAGGGGCTTTAATTCTGTCAAAAATACAAATTAGAGTTATGGGGTATGTAACCCAATGCAGATGATAAATTTATAAACAAATATTTTTAATTTCAAGTCTTTATCTTTTAAAGTACCAAAGAAATATCTATTAATAAAGCTTTCGAAAAATTTAACATGAAAATAATTCCAAGTATAACCTTTGTGCCCTTTTGACCTTGGGTATAATGGGCCCAGCCCTGCATATATTATGTTTGTATGCTGTACAATGTTAATGAGAATTACATTAAGATATAAGCAAAAGTAACAAAGTTATGACAGAAAAACAAAGGTTGCGGAAAAACTTTAACCTTAAAAATAACCTAAGTATAACAGCTTGGTGACCTTGACCTTGGGTATAATGGGCTCACCCCCTACACATACATTGTTTGTTATAGGACAATTTTTTATGTGAAGTTACAGTAAGATATAAGCAATAGTAACAAAGGTATGACAGAAAAACAAAGGTTGCCGAAAAACTTTAACCAAGATGGGTCACGCCGACGCCAGGGCGAGTAGTATAGCCCCCTATTCTCCGAATAGTGGAGCTAAAAACTAGAGATGCTTTTGAGAAAAGCCCCATGTCTCCACAACTGCTCCACTGAAAAATGTCTAGTTTCTCTTGATGGCTTTGTGAGTGGACCCCACGGGAAAAATGTCTAGTTTCTCTTGATGGCTTTGATGAATGGACCCAATCAGTAATTAAAGGGCCATAATTCAAAAGTACCTGGGCAGATTTGGCTAGTTATCGAACTTGGCCGAGGTCTTATGGTCAAACACATTTTGTTCAAGTTTGGTGAAGATCAGATGAGAAATGTTCGACTTTAAGAGTGCGGACAAGCTTTGACAGAGACAGAGACAGAGACAGACACACACACAGAGCAGACAAGAAATTGCTAACGGACTGACGGACAGACGGACACCAGGAGTATAACATAATACGTCTCTTAGGGCATATAAAAAGTATCACCCAAGCAAAAAATTTGGTGAAGTTTCAGAGTTTCTGCCTCAGAAGTGTAGGAGAAGATTGTTGTAAAAAAGTTTATGATGGTTTGAAAACTGACAACTTATGATCACATAGGTTCTACTAAAAACATGCAGAGAAAGAAGTAAATACAACAAGCTCTGTTATTTTTCAAGTGCCACAACCAAACTAAACATAAACACTGTGAACATGAAAATACCTCATTGTTATCTAATGATGATTCGACCCCTTCCTCCTGTATGGTAGTCAGTAAAATTATTAATGTTCCATATAAAATATAAGCAGATAAAATATAGAACAAGGCAGTCTGGAAGACAGCGATATCCCCGCCACTGTTATGGATAGTGAAAGGGTTGATGGTATAAGGTGGGAGCACTGACGTTTTTAAGTATATTTTATGTCCATGGATAACAACATCAATGAATTTGAAAATTCTTCGAGGGTTTTTAGGAGATTCAGAGTGGGCACAAATGGAAGGCTCAAACATTTGACCTTGAGTTTGTGACCTTGACCTTTAGCCAAAATGACTGACCCCATGAGTTCGCACATCTTCTTGATGAGGTGATCATTTGACCAAGTTTCATGAAAATCCTTAAGGGGTTTAGGAGATTTCAGAGCAGCACAAAAAGGAAAGGGTCAAACCTTTGACCTTGAGATGTGACCTTGACCTTGAGCAACATGGCTGACTTAAAAGTTCTGCAAATTTCTTGATGAGGTGATCATTGACCCAAGTTTCATGATAATCTTTTATGGGGTTTAGGAGATACAGAGTGGACACAAAATGGAAGGCTCAAACCTTTGACCTTGAGTTGTGACCTTGAGGCAACATGGCTGACTTATGAGTTCTGCAAATCTTCTTGATAAGGTGATCATTTGACCCAAGTTTCACGATAATCCTTCAAGGGGTTTAGGAGATACAGAGCAGACACAAAATGGAAGGCTCAAAACCTTTGACCCGAGTTGTGACCTTGAGTCAACATGGTGACTTATGAGTTCTGCAAATCTTCTCGATGAGGTGATCATTTGACCCAAATTTCAGGAAAATCCTTCAAAGGGGTTTAGGAGATGGGAGAGCGGACACAAAATGGAAGGCTCAAACCTTTGACCTAGAGTTGTGACCTTGAGCCAACATGGGCATGGGTTTAGGAGATACAGAGGGAATAATATGTTACGGACGGATGGAAGGACAGATGCTCGGACGGACAGAGACTATTCCTATAACACCCCCCCCACCACTTGTGGCGGGGGATTTAAAAAGGTATACTTTTGACAAAAAAGTTTGTAGAAAACCTTTACATTTCCTTTAAAGAAGATAATACGTATACGAAATTTTGCTTCACCAAATTACATTAATTTACATTAGTTATACAATGTACAATAAAAAAAGACTGGATACCATACCTCCTTGCCAATGTCTATTTGTGCTGTTGTTGTGGAATCTCCATTTGACTCATTCCTGGTACTTGACTTTGACATTTGTCTGCATAAGGTGGTGGAGCTTTACCTGAGGCTCTCTCTGGACCTGCACATTATATATAGTAGTCCTATTAGTCCAAGAAATTTGGGGAAATAATTGTGCACTTTCTGTGAAAAGTTTCAAACTTGGCACGATTGTAGATTGGTGTAAATTTTCCCTTTATTTTCGACTGGGAAGCAGGTTGTAGATATAGCCAAAATTCAAGATGGCCGCCATAATTAACAGTTTTGTAAAAAATGCTATAGCACTGTAAACATGGCGAGAAAAAAAATGTAGCAGAAAGTAATATTTATCTACAGACAAGCTCTATATGCAAATAGAAAAAAATCAAGATGGCGGCCTAATCTAAAATGGCGCCAAAAAATCATTTTCCCTGAAAATGCTCTTCTGAAGGAAGAATGTGCGAAAATTATTTAACGTTGCATGGTACATGTAGAACATATATTTGTGAAGTCACCCCTCAAACAAATTTTTCACTAACAGTGGATAAACAAATGCAATATGGCCCACAAATTTCAGATGGCGGCCACAAAATATTTTCCCATGAAATTGTGCGTGACTGAAAATTTTGAAACATTGCATGGGGAGTTTATATATTTCTAAATGCGCTCCCCAAACAATTTTAAAACTGGCATTGAAAAAAATAAATTTAATACGGCCCAAAAAAATTCAAAAGGCAGCCATAAAATATATTTCCCATGAAAATCTTGCGTCAGTTGAGCATAATGACTGTGTGAATAATGTGAGATGTTGCATGATTGTATAAAAATATGCTCATAAAAATCTAACACTTCATTGGCTAAATAAGTCAATGAATTTGACAAATGAAATCCAAGATGGATGCAAAAAATCAGAGGAAATGCACACCCGACCCCGTATATCAACAAACAGGTCTTAGTAATTTCCCTTGGTCTAATATCCTATACAGCCTGATTCTCATGTTGGTATATGTTTTCTTCTCTCATTGACTGACCCTAGATTAACCTGCCCTTTTAGCTTCAACTGTTTCATTGCAGCAATGAATGAAACATTTACAAAATAATAAAATTTAGGAGACAGACAAATAACAATTACTGCTTTGTACCCCTCTCTTGGTATGTCACAGTAAGGGTGCTATCCCTTATGTGTTAACAGCTCCATTATGGCAGTATTGACAGGATAATTCTGTTGCACATATTCTGTCATACTAAAGGAAAAAAAACTACTCATATAAAGGCAATATTAACACCCACCCTGGAAACCGCAGGTGCCACACTGTAAGCCCCGGTTTTTGCTTTCAAGGGGGGGCTGGTTTCTTTCCATTTTTTTCACAACAGAATAAAGGGGTCGGATCAGCTTTGAGGATATCCTACAAGTAGATTTCCCCGTACGATGTGACATCTGTTGAAAATTCTTTGAAGAACCTTTACATGTATGAAGTACCTATGGTGAATACTCAATAAACCTTTAGAAGGATCGTTTTCAGTCTTATCAAATTTCTGCCTCACATTAATTATGGGACCTTCAGTTAAAGTGACACTCGTAGACAGATTCTCAAGTGTTGACAGCAGTTCTAGAATTGTTTCTGACTGCAAAACTACCCAACATGAAGGGAACCCGAAATGAATTTTAATTTTTCAGTTAAAGGCAGAATGTAGAAAATTTTTCGAAACATGTTGGATTCTTTTCTGAAAGGATGACAACGTCTCAGATGTCAAAGGGTAGCCATTTTTGAACAGTTGGGAGAGGTCAAGTTTAAAAAAACAACATATGTCTACGAATTTTAGTCTGAACATTAGTGTGCAGTCCATCTACTATTGTCTAGGGAGGTCACAAATATGCTTCCATGCGGCTATCTTTATAATACAAAACCACCGGTGTGATCAAACTTTATTTCATCCCTATGTATTGGCCTAATTTGCTTTATCTGTTTAGCAATTGCATACAGTGGCTGTTCGTATGCCATAACTGGAGTCTTGTGGAGAGGTGTGGCAGTGGGGAGTAGCCTTGATAAAGTACATTGAGTGGTGCAACTCTTCTGTAAAGTCTGCATTACTGTGATTCAGGTTTGCAGGACATTGCAGTTTCTGGGCATATGAGACAAAGCCTTTTAATACCCTACTTATCTGGTGAGCTTACAACTGACATGCTTATTCATCATTAGAAGCCTAACATTATACAGATGATAATTTTTCCTATTGTAAATGTCATATTGCAAGACTATACTGGTTGGGAACCATTTTCCGGACACATATTCATATTTCGGCTCCATTATTCCCCCCCAAAAATATTTGACATAAATGAAGCCCACACTGCACAAATTTCAGCTCCTTCCACATCCAATGTTGTAATCAGCATCGTGCTGTGACGTAAAATATGGGTTTAACAGGGGGCCTCAAATGGGGTCACTAAAGTAAGTTATTTTTCCCGTCAGGTAAACCAGTATCCGGACAAATACTTTGACGGTGTTTTGTTGTTAATTTGATATCAAAACTAGAGCTATCACTAAAGGTGATGAATGTACCCCCCGCATGCACTGACACAGTACATTGCAATTTGACGCACACAAGATTGCATAATTATGTGGACTGTATGTATATAGACTGTATGTATACAGTATAGTAACAAAAAACAAAGTCCCATAACTATGCAGAATATTTATCTAAAAGAATGTAACATGCACCATGCACAACTAGGGTTGGTTTCTGATCACTTGTGTGAAGTTTTATTAAATTGTGTGCAAGGGTTTGGTAGATTAGGCACGCACAAGATTGCATATGCAGACTGTATGTAATAGTATGTTAACAAGAAACAAAGTCCCATAACTCTGCAATTTTTGTCGCTGAAAGAACCTAACATGCCCCATGCACAACTACTGTTGTTACTGATCACTTGTGTGAAGTTTCATTAAATTGTGTCAAGGGGATGAGGAGAGTTGGTGCGCACAAGATTGTGTCTATGTATATAGTATAGTAACAAAAAAAACAAAGTCCCATAACTCTGCAAATTTTTTTTCTAAAAGAACCTAACATGCCCCATGCACAACTACTGTTGGTACTGATCACTTGTGTAAAGTTTTATTAAATTGTGTCAAGGGGATGAGGAGAGATGGTGCGCACAAGACTGTGTCTATGTATATAGTATAGTAACAAAAAAACAAAGTCCCATAACTCTGCAAATTTTTTTTCTAAAAGAACCTAACATGCCCCATGCACAACCACTGTTGGTACTGATCACTTGTGTGAAGTTTCCTTAAATTGTGTCAAGGGGATGAGGAGAGATGGTGCGCACAAGATTGTGTCTATGTATATAGTATAGTAACAAAAAAACAAAGTCCCATAACTCTGCAAATTTTTTTTCTAAAAGAACCTAACATGCCCATGCACAACTACTGTTGGTACTGATCACTTGTGTGAAGTTTCATTAAATTCTGTCAAGGGGATAAGGAGAGATGATGCGCACAAGATTGCGTCTACGGACAGACGGACAGACAGACAGACAACCTGAAACCAGTATACCCCCCTTACAACTTTGTTGTCAGGAGGTACAATAAGTTATTAAACTATTTCTACACATTTCTCTATCATTCATCTCTTCAAAGTTGCACATGAAACATAACCCGACGTTCAATAGCAGCTACGAAAGCAAACCGAGGTTGACTATAAACAAGAGATCACAGAGTGATCTTGGCGCCCACCAATGTGCCATTTTTGAGTGTTCCAAATTTCAAGACTTACTGACTAGCTCAAGGTCAAATTTCGTTTCCGTACACAACACTGTGCATGTGGTCCAAATTCAAAAGCTGTAGCTTGAGAAATGTGAAAGTAGGTCACTAGATCAATTTCAAGGACAAAGTTCTTTGTACACAAAACTATGCATGTGCATCAAGTTTGAAGGCTGTAGTTTGAGAAATTTGAAAGTAGGTCACTAGGTCAATCTTAAGGTCACAGTTTATTTTGGTACAAAAAACTATGCAAGTGGTCCAAATTTGAAGGCTGTAGCTTGAGAAATGTGAAAGTAGGTCACTAGGTCAATGTCAAAGTTTGTTTCGGTACACAATCCTATGCATGTGGTCTAAATTTGAAGCCTGTAGCTACAGAAATGTGAAAGTAGGTCACTAGGTCAATCTTAAGGTCAAAGTTCATTTCGGTACACATAACTAAGCAAGTGGTCCAAATTTGAAGGCTGTAGCTCGAGAAAAATGAAAGTAGGTCACTAGGTCAAAATCAAGGTCAAATTTTATTTCGGAACACAGAACTATGCATGTGGTCCAAATTTGAAGCCTGTACCTTCAAACATGTGAAAGTAGGTCACTAGGTCAATGTAAAGGTCAAAGTTTGTTTCGGTACACAAAACTAAGCATGTGGTCCAAATTTGAAGGCTGTAGCTTGAGAAATGTGAAAGTAGGTCACTAGGTCAAAATCAAGGTCAAATTTCATTTCGGAACACAAAACTATGCACGTGGTCCAAATTTGAAGCCTGTACCTTCAAAAATGTGAAAGTAGGTCACTAGGTCAATGTCAAGGTCAAAGTTTTTTCAGTGCTCAAAACTATGCACGTGGTCCAAATTTGAAGGCTGTAGCTACAGAAATGTGAAAGTAGGTCACTAGGCCAATACCAAGGTTAACTCATGTCAAGGTTCATCTTGCCACTCAAAACCATACATGTGGTCCAAATTTGAATATTGTAGGTTACTGACAAGAAGATTTTAAAAGCTTTTCCCTATATAAGTCTATATGAACCATGTGACCCCCAGGGCGGGGCCATATTTGCCCCTAGAGGGATAATTTGACCAAACTTGGTAGAGAACCACTAGATGATGCTACATAACAAATATCAAAGCCCTAGGTTTTGTGGTTTGGGCAAGAAGATATTCAAAGTTTTTCCCTATATAAGTCTATGTAAACCATGTGACCCCCGAGGCGGGGCCATATTTGACCCTAGGGGGATAATTTGAAAAATCTTAGTAGAAGACCACTAGATGATGTCACATACAAAATATCAAAGCCCTAGGCCCTATGGTTTTGAACAAGAGGTTTTTCAAAGTTTTTCCCTATATAAGTCTATATAAACCATGTGACCCCCGGGGCGGGGCCATATTAGACCCGGGGGAAATAATTTGAATCATCTTGGTAGAGGACCACTAGATGATGCTTCATACCAAATATCAAAGCCCTAGGCTCTGTGGTTTTGGACAAGAAGATTTTCAAAGTTTTTCCCTATATAAATCTATGTAAATTATAGAAATAAACAAAGGGCCATAACTCACTAAAAAATTGTTGAACCAGTCTGATTTTCAGGGGGACACAACTAGAGTACCAATACATCATTCTGACAAAGTTTGGTCAAAATGCCCCTGGTAGTTTCTGAGGAGATGCGATAACGAGAAATTGTTAACGGAAGGACGGACGGACGGACGGACGGACGGAAGGACGTCGGACCACGGACGCAGAGTGATTTGAATAGCCCACCATCTGATGATGGTGGGCTAAAAACTCGAATTTCGCCTTATACGAATTTTTGATAATTCCAATAGATACAGAATAAAATAAGTGCAAAAATCAACAGCCCTGCATCTTACATAACTGTTAGCGTGAAATTAAAAGTAGAACATGTTATCAGCAGACAATCATTATGTAGTTTGATTATTTCTTCCCCACTTGATACCTTGGCATGTGTATACTACTGCACATGCGCAATGCTATCTTCATGCCCCGTTAAGACAGAAAGTTGTTTTGTAAACGCAGGTGAGTTATCATCAAAACCCAAACATTATACAGCCTTATAAAATAGTGGTTTGTTGTAGACATGAAGAACAAACATCTAAATGATCTCGATGAAACAATTACATGAATAACAACGAAATAAAGCAGATATTACATGTGTCCGGAAACTGGTCCTGTCTGGAAAATGGTTCCCAACCAGTATGCCATAGTAATAAAATCTATAAGATCTTTTGGATGCAAAGAATACAACCATGCAAAATAATAGCAGACTCCGTTTGACTGAGTCTGTTCATGAAAGGTAATGGGTAGTACAACTCCCCTCACACCTCCTAGCATTGGCTTTAGCGGAATTCTATTATAGTGGATACTGAATGTATTCCACGATCCTAAAGAACCATAAAATATAACAACACTTGATCCACGACCAAAAAATAGCCATATTATTACCATTGTTTTATGCTGAAAGAAAATGATGTAAACAGTTCTAGCTATATGGTAAAGTAATTTCAGTAATATAACAATACATAGCAGCAGGTGGGCAAGTTGTTTAGAAATAATTAGGCATGTAAGTAGCACGAATTAATGATTGCTTTTACACAGAACAATAAATTGACAATAGCACAAATTCAGTACTTGATAGTTCTTTCAAATTCATATATTATTCTGTATTTTATTGTGCAAATTAACTGATTTAGATATTAAAATGTGTAGTTTACAACTTTTATATACCTTTTATACAAATCTGGACTGGAAACTGTCTGTTTGTACTGTTATAATAATTGTTAGTAACTTATAGACTACATGTATACATCTGTGTCTGTGTTGCAAAGTTCTTTTTTACTTTTCGTCTCGGCTTTGAAAAACAAGAGGACCATGATGGTCCTGAATCGCTCACCTCTTCCCACATGACCCAGTTATGAGTATGACGTCGTTTTTCTATTATTTGACATAGTGACCTAGTTTTTGAGCTCATGTGACCCAGTTTTGAACTTGAAATAGATATTATCAAGATAAAAATTCTGACCAATTTTCATGAAGATCCGTTGAAAAATATGGTCTCTAGAGAGGTCAAAAGATTTTAATAATTTTAGACCTACTGACCTAGTTTTTGACCGCAGTTGACCCAAATTCAAATTTGACCTAGATATCATCAAGATGAAGATTCAGACCAACTTTCATACAGATCCCATGAAAAGTATGGCCTCTAGAGAGGCCACAAGTTTTTTTTATTATTTGACCTACTGACCTAGTTTTTTATGGCACGTGACCCAGTTTCAAACTTGATCTAGATATCATCAAAGTGAACATTCTGACCAATTTTTATGGAGATCCATTCACAAGTATGGTCTCTAGAGAGGTCACAAGGTTTTTCTATTTTTAGACCTACTGACCTAGCTTTTGACCGCACATGACCCTGTTTCGAACTTGACCTAGATATCATCAAGATGAACATTCAGACCAATTTTCATACAGATCCCATGAAAAATATGGCCTATAGAGAGGTCACAAGGTTTTTCTATTATTTGACCTACTGACCTAGTTTTTGACGGCACGTAAACCCACTTTCAAACTTGACCTAGATATCATCAAGATGAACATTCAGACCAAATTTCATACAGATCCATGAAAAATATGGCCTCTAGAGTGGTCACAAGGTTTTTTCTATTTTTAGACCTAATCCCCTATTTTTTTGACCGCACATGACCCACTTTCAGATTTAACCTAGATATCATCAAGGTGAACATTCTGACCAATTTTCATGAAGATTCTCATGAAATATATGGCCTCTAGGAGGTCACAAGGTTTTTCTATTTTTAGACCTACTGACCTAGTTTTTGACCGCACATGACCCAGTTTCGAACTTGACCTAGATATCATCAAGATGAACATTCAGACCAACTTTCATACAGATCCCATGAAAAATATAGCCTCTAGAGAGGTCACAAGGTTTTTCTATTATTTGACCTACTGACCTAGTTTTTGACGGCACGTGACCCAGTTTCGAACTTGACCTAGATATTATCAAGGTGAATGTTCTGACCAATTTTCATGAAGATCTTGTGAAAATATATGGCCTCTAGAGAGGTCACAAGGGTTTTTCTATTTTTAGACCTACTGACCTAGTTTTTGAAGGCACGTGACCCAGTTTCGAACTTGACCTAGATATCATCAAGGTGAACATTCTGACCAAGGTTCATGAAGATCTTGTGAAATATATGGCCTCTAGAGAGGTCACAAGGTTTTTCTATTTTTAGACCTACTGACCTAGTTTTTGATGGTACATGACCCAGTTTCGAACTTGACCTAGATATCATCAAGATGAACATTCTGACCAACTTTCATAAAGATGCCATGAAAAATGTGACCTCTAGAGTGGTCACAAGCAAAAGTTTACGGACGGACGGACGCACGGACGGACGGACGGACGGACGACGGACACTGCGCGATCACAAAAGCTCACCTTGTCACTTTGTGACAGGTGAGCTAAAAACCAATATCAATACAAAACAGTTTTGTCTTTTACTTTATGCACTGTACACTAACATACGCATTATTGACCTGCCAAGTACCTGTTATATACCTATCTAATCCAATTGTTACACAATGTTTTGTAATCAGAAACATTTACTCAAAACATTTATTAATATGAACAAAACTTTCACATAAAATAAGTTGGTAAAATAATATTTTGCTAATCTGAATCGGTTTGTATTTCTGACTTTGTCCTTTGAAATTTTAGATACTTTTATAACTTATGGCCTCATTTAAACAGGGAGGTGTATGTGTTTGTGTGTGTGTGCGGGGGGTGCAACTTTCACTAATACATTTTTCACGTAAACAAAAGAAACCAGCTTTTATACATAACTGTTTAGTATCAAGGAATACAAGTAACATAGGATAAGAAAATTGTATTTTCAGTCTGCACAATACATATATAACATGGCTTGTATACCTTAGAAAAGAAAATCAAGTGTCAGTATGTAATCTATAAACAGAGTCATAGTGCTTGCCATCTTGGAATATAATGACCATTTTGGTTTTTGTTTCAATATGATGGTCTTGATTATATAAGGGTATATGTTTTTTTATATGACTGTTCCAAGTAACATCCTTTTACGTGATGTAATCAATATTTCGCCATTTTCAAATAAAAGATTATTTTTGGCAGCCATCTTGGATTTTGGTGGCCATATTATTTTATTTTGATATAAATAGCAAACATATTCGAAGCATAAGATATATTTCACTATTATTCCAAAGCTTTCTTACAGGATACACACACTTGTTTTGCCATTTTCTTAGTAAACTGAATTATGGTGGCCATCTTGGATTTTGGTGGCCATCTTGGATATCCACAAACTGCTTCCCAGTCTTAAATGAACCGTAAAATACTTATGTACTACTGTGCCAAGTTTCATGCTTTTCACAGAAGGTGCACAATTCAACCCTTTTATGCACAGATTTTTTGGACTATATATTATGCAGTCACTTGCCTTAAGCAACCAACCAATCTAACTTCCCAAATTGATTTTCTTGG
Organism: Mercenaria mercenaria; assembly: GCF_021730395.1. Taxonomy (NCBI): domain Eukaryota; kingdom Metazoa; phylum Mollusca; class Bivalvia; order Venerida; family Veneridae; genus Mercenaria; species Mercenaria mercenaria. The sequence continues at coordinate 40,537,795 of NC_069374.1, forward strand.
TCTAATTTCAACTTGTCTTTAACCTTTAGCCTGCTGGCGGCAAGTGATTCTACCTTTGCAACCAGTGCAGACCAAGATCAGCCATGCAGTCTGACCATGGTCTGCACTGTTCAGTAAATTTTCACTAAACACCCCTTTGAATAATAAATGGTATTGTCCAAATTGAATGATGGACCAGTCCATTATAAAAATTTAGCAGGGTAAGGGTTAAAGTAACCATCTGTCTTCAGCAGTCAAATTTTGTTGCTCCCATTGTTGGCTGTTTTATGCAAGTTTCACCATATTTAGGTATCTGGAGCAATGGTTGGTAAGAAAATTTACTCCTTTTCAGCTATGAAGTAAGTAAAGTGTTTAGGTATCCAGAATAATGACAAGAGCACCACAATGTGGAACAACATACGCCCGAAGGTATGACTTTTGACCCCTAAGTGTGACCTTGACCTTAAAGCTAGTGATCCAAAACATTTGCTCTGAACATCGTCTCGATGTGCTGAACATTTGTGTCAAGTTTCTTTGAAATCCTTAAAACAGTTCAAGAGTTACAGAGTGATGACCTTTGACCCTTAAGTGTGACACTGACCTTGAAACTAGTCATCTAGAACATGTGCTCTGCATGATGTGGTGAACATCTGTGTCAAGTTTCTTTGAAACCCTTCAAGGGGTTCAAGAGTTACAGAGCGATGACCTTTCTCCTCTAAGTGTGACCTTGACCTTGAAGCAAGACATCCAGATTGTACGCTCTGTGCATCATCTCGATGTAGTGAACATTTGTGCCGAGTTTCTTTACAATCCTTCAAGTAGTTCAACAGTTACAGAGCAAACACGAAACACACTCATATGACTATTGATCCCCAAGTGTGACCTTGACCTTGAAGCAAAACATCCAGAACATGCGCTCTGCACATCATCTTGATGTGATGAGCATTTGTGCCAAGTTTCTTTACAATCCTTCATGTAGTTCAAGTTACACAAGACACAAAACAAAGTCATATGACTACTGATCCCTAAGTGTGACCTTGACCTAGAAGCAAGCCACACAGAACATGCGCTCTGCAAGTCGTCTTGATGTGGTGAATATTTGTGTCAAGTTTCTTTGAAATCCTTCCAGGGGTTCAAGAGTTAGAGCGGACACAACATTGCTAACAGACAGATGGATGGACATGGGGGGTATAACATAATACATCCCTTTGGGCATATAATTAAAGGAATTTACTCATTTGAACACAACTGCTTTGAGTAGATGTGAGTATTTAATGATGACCTTGTGCAGGTAGGAGTATCCAGGCATTTGAATCTATGATTGCTTTGACCAGGTAAGAGGCTTTACTCCTAAAGAGCACTGACTGCTATGAATAGGTAAAAGAACTTGTTTACTTGAAGCAATGGTTGCTTTGAACAGGGAAGAGTATTACCTTATTTCGGGCAATAGTTGCATTTAGCAGGTTGGAGGATTTACTCATATGGAGCAATGACTGCTTGAGCAGGTACAGATACTTAGTCAATCGCAACAATGACCATTTTGTGCAGGTAGGAGTATATACTCATTTTGAACTAAGATTGCTTTGAGCAGGAAAGCATATTCATACATGGAGCAATGACTGATTTGAATAACTGTGAGTATTCAGGCATTTGAAGCTATGGCTGCTGGATATGTAAGAGGATCTACTCATTTGCAGGAATGTTTGATCTGAGCAGTTAAGAATATTCAGGCATACTGGCACAATGATTGTTTTCAGCTGTTATGAGAATCTGGAGCAACGATTCCTTTGAGTATTCAGGTACTTGGAGCAATGACTGCTTTCACCAGGTGAGTTTATTCAGGTATTTGCAGGGACAAAGTGACAATCCTGAAAAGAAGAGGGGGATTTGGGGGCCACAGATCCCCAGCACATTCAAGAGGCACAGCCACTGTAGGGGTACCTGTGGAACATTGCAAATCCCCTCTCCCAGCTAAATGCATTTTAAGCTTTGCAATACTTCCTACATCTGATCTCAAGATGAGCTAACTATACTTTTTCTTGAAATTTACATACAAAAATATCTTTAAACTAGATGTGTGTCTATAGGACACTGGTAACACTCATGATTCTAGGTGAAATATTATTTAAAGATATATGCAACACAAATGGTTAACTAGAACTGTCACAGGAGTGACGAATAATACCCCCAACAATACGGCCTTGTCACAGAAGTATAGCAACCATAAGAAAGAAGTGGCCGCAATAAGGTGCAATTTAAATTATTTCACTTGAAAGTGAAACAAGAGCTGTCAGTTGACAGTGCGCTCGACTATTCTCAGTGCTTGATAGTATAATATAAGCTATGAGTAAAACTTTAACATTACAATAAGCATATTCTAAGTCGAAAAGGGGCCATAATTCAGTCAAAATGCTTGATAGAGTTGTCTGCTCCTGTTTACAGACTAGGGTCATGATGGTAAACAAGTATGCAAAATATGAAAGCAATATCTCAATGGACTTTGAAAATATTTTGGGGTGGTACGCAAACTTTAACATTACAATAAGCATAGCCTAAGTCGAAAAAAGGCCATAATTCAGTCAAAATGCTTGATAGAGTTGCCTCCTCCTTTTTACAGACTGGGGTCATGATGGTAAACAAGTATGCAAAATATGAAAGCAATATCTCAATGGACTTTGAAAATATTTGGGGTGGTACGCAAACTTTAACATTTGTGTGACCCTAACGCTCATGCCGACGCCGGGGTGAGTAGGATAACTCCCCTATTCTTCGAGTAGTCAAGCTAAAAACTGATATGAGTGTTTGTGAAAGAGCCTAGTGTTATAATTAGACAATGATTTCAGTTATTATACAGTTAATTATGTAAATGTTTTGTTTTAATAGCATACAAAAATATTTAACATTGGAAATTATTAACATGAACAAGCGTAAACAAGAGGACCATGATGGTCCTGAATTGCTCACCTGTCCCCACATGACCCAGTTTTGAGTATGATGTCGCTTTTTCTATTATCTGACATAGTGACCTAGTTTTTGAGCTCATGTGACCCAGTTTTGAGCTTGACCTAGATATCATCAAGATAAAAATTCTGACCAATTTTCATGAAGATCCGTTGAAAAATATGGTCTCTAGAGAGGTCACAAGGTTTTTCTATTATTTGACCTAATGACCTAGTTTTTGAAGGCACGTGACCCAGTTTTAAATTTGACCTAGATATCATCAAGGTGAACATTCTCACCAATTGTCATGAAGATCTCATGAAAAATATGGCCTCTAGAGAGGTCACAAGGTTTTTCTATTTTTAGACCTACTGACCTAGTTTTTGACCGCACGTGACCCAGATTTGAACTTGACCTAGATATCATCAAGGTGAACATTCTCACCAATTTTCATAAAGATCTCATGAAAAATATGGCCTCTAGAGAGGTCACAAGGTTTTTCTATTTTTAGACCTAATGACCTAGTTTTTGACCGCACATGACCCAGTTTCGAACTTGACCTAGACATCATCAAGGTGAACATTCTGACCAATTTTCATGAAGATCAATTGACAAATATGGCCTCTAGAGAGGTCACAAGGTTTTTCTATTATTTGACCTATTGACCTAGTTTTTTGACCACATGTGACCCAGTTTCAAATCTGATCTAGATATCATCAAGGTGAATATTCAGACCAACTTTCATACAGATCCCATGAAAAATGTGGCCTCTAGAGGTCACAAGGTTTTTCTTTTATTTGACCTACTGACCTAGTTTTTGACCGCATGTGACCCAGTTTCGAACTCGACCTAGATATCATCAAGGTAAACATTCTGACCAATTTTCATGAAGATCCATTGAAAAATATGGCCTCTAGGGAGGTCACAAGGTTTTTCTATTTTTAGACCTACTGACCTAGTTTTTGACCGCACATGACCCAGTTTTGAACTTGACCTAGATATCATCAAGATAAACATTCTGACCAACTTTCATAAAGATCCCATGAAAAATGTGACCTCTAGAGTGGTCACAAGCACAAGTTTATGCATGCACAGACGCACGGACGGACGGACGCCACGCAATCACAAAAGCTCACCTTGTCACTTTGTGACTGGTGAGCTAAAAATGCTACAGACCAAGTTTGGTGTAATCCAACAAGTGCTTTCAGAGGAGATAGTTGCTGATATGCTGATAACAGATGCTGGACCCAGCATCATCCGCCTACACTAATAGCTTACCCTGAACCTATGCTTCAGGTGAGCTAAAAAGTAAGAACATGTTTTTGCTGTATAAAATGATAATTATCTAAGTCTTACTATGGGTGGTCTGGCTGTTCCACACTGTATCTTGACAAGTTTGTGGCAGCGTTTATGTACCAGCAATTTACACTGTATACATTTAAAACCTTGTCTTCCTAGACCCCAAATCCTGTCTTGGCAAAACTCACAAACTGCCTTCTGAAATGTGAACAGAAGATGAAATTAAATGGTTAACAAGAGCTGTCTCCATAGGATGACACATGCCCCCGATGGCACTTTGAATGAATAGTTATGGCCGATGTTAGAGTTTAGGACCTTTGACCTACGGATCTGGGTCTTGCACGCGACATGTCGTCTTACTGTGGTACACATTCATGCCCAATAATTTTAAAATCCATGCATGAATGACAAAGATATGGACCGGACATGCCCATCAATGCACTATGATGAAATATGACCTTTAACGTCTAAGTGTGACCTTGACCTTTGAGCTACGGACCTGGGTCTTGCGCATGACACGTCGTGTTACTGTGGTACACATTCATGCCAAGTTATTTGAAAATCCATCCATGGATGACAAAGATATGGACCAGACACGAATGCATTATCATGAAAAATGACCTTTAACGTCTAAGTGTGACCTTGACCTTTGAGCTACGGACCTGGGTCTTGCGCGCGACACGTTGTCTTACTGTGGTACACATTCATGCCAAGTTATTTGAAAATCCATCCATGGCTGACAACGATATGGACCGGACACGAATGCACTATCATGAAAAATGACCTTTAACGTCTAAGTGTGACCTTGACCTTTGAGCTACGGACCTGGGTCTTGCGCGCGACACGTCGTCTTACTGTGGTTCACATTCATGCCAAGTTGTTTGAAAATCCATCCATCGATGACAAAGATATGGACCGGACACAAAAATTGCGGACAGACTGACAGACTGACAGACCGACAGGCTGACAGACCGACAGACGGTTCAAAAACTATATGCCTCCCTTCGGGGGCATAAAAACAAGACGGCAAAGATGGAACAATATATTGCTCATCTGGTTTAAATGTTTAATGTTTTACACTAACCAGAGCTCCTGAAGGACATCAGTGCTCAACTATTTAAAAGATTTTTAAATGAAACAAGAGACAACTTTTGAAAAAGTGCTTGCTCCCCATACTGCTTCACTTGAATGTAAGTGGTAACTGATAAGTAATACCTAGGTCAGTGACTTTTTTCGTTTTTTACAAAGTAACGGTAGAAATATTCCCAAAATGACCAAGACAAACTGTATATATAGTAAAAATTTTGTTCAGCCATTTGCGGCACGCATTACAATGACTTTGCATGAAAATCAAAATCGGTCATTTGTGGCAAGCAAACCAATAACTTTGCATGAAACAGACATTAAACAAGAGGGTCATTGACCCTAAAGCGCTCACCTGTGTACAAGGCTTAAAGTGTGTTTGCATAAGTACAAAGTTAGGTTTCTTCTATGTTAGCCTATATTATATACATGTCACACACACTTTTGAACCTAGGGCAATAATTTGAACAATTACGGTAGACATTACAAATCTGATATCACACGCCAAATAGCTATAATTATTGATTCAGAGAAAAGATTTTCAAAGTTTCTAAATATCAAAGCCTATAGTAAGTATATGTCAGACACAGGGCGTGGGCCCTTTTTTTTTTTAACTAAGGGCAATAATTTGGACAAGTATGGTATACATAAAGGGAAAAGTGAACGCGCCCCCTGGCAGCCATGTTTTTTGACGAATTGGAATAATTTGCACAATCTTGGTTGACAGTCACACAAGGACCATTTGTGTAAAATTATTCTAAAATCAGGCCAGCAGCTTCACACAAGATTTTTAAAGTTTCAAGTTTCCACCATATACATATAGGGAAAAGTGACCACACCCCCTGGCAGCCATGTTTTCTGACGAATCAATATAATTTGAACAATCTTGGTAGATGGTCACACAACGACCATTTGTGTATAATTCTAAAATCGGGCTAGCAGTTTCACACGAAGATTATTTTAAGTTTCCACTATATACATATAGGGAAAAGTGACCACGCCCTCTGGTGGCCATGTTTTTTGACAAATCAAAATAATTTGAACAATCTTGATGGAGGATCACACAAGGACCATTTGTGTAAAATTATTTTCAAATCAGGCCAGAAGTTTCACACAAGAAGATTTTTAAAGTTTCCACTGTATACATATAGGGAAAAGTGAAAAAGTATAAAAGTGACCACGCCCTCTGGCAGCCATGTTTTTTGGCGATTCAAAATAATCTGAACAATCATGGTAGAGGGTCACACAAGGACCATTTGTGTAAAATTATTCTAAAATCGGGCCAGCAGTTTCACACAAGAAGATTTTTAAAGTTTCCACTACATACATATATAGGGAAAAGTGACCATGCCCTCTGGCGGCCATGTTTTTTGACAAATCAAAATAATTTGAATAATCTTGGTAGAGGGTCACATAAGGACCATTTGTGTAAAATTATTCTAAAATCGGGCTAGCAGTGACGAATCGGTATAATATGAACAATCTTGGTACAGGGTGACATAAGGACCATTTGTGTGAAATTATTTCATATAATTATATATTGCAACCAAGCGGAACCGTTTGAACAACTTTAGTAGAGGAACATCCATGCCAAGTTTCATCAAAATCCATTCAGTGGTTATGGAGGAGATGTCTTTTAAGGTATTAGGCCCCTAATAGTAATGTTTAAAAAATGGCATTTGCTTGGTATATTCTTACAGTTGACCGTGCTTCGCACTTATGTGCTGTTTTTTATAAATTTTGTATAATTTATGGTATTTTCTAAAGCTCAAGTAGAGACAAATTTCAAAGTGGTGGTCTTTATCCAAAACGTTTTCAGAGAATTTATTATTCCATTATTTTTTATGAAAGAAACATCAAACTATTGGTAAACAATCATAAAACTTAAAATAAAAACTGTCAATATCATTTTTTCTAGGGTACCTCGAGTAAACGGATTTAATCAGACAGAATTCCAACTCCAATATTGAAAAATTATGGTCGAATCCTGCGGGTCTGTTTTGAATTTTGCTAACTTCATTCAAAAATAACCTTGGGGCAGAAGTAAAACCTACCTACATTTCTTCCACAATATGTAATCTAAAGAATGAAGGCAAAATAGAGAACTTTTACCACATGTAACTCAGTATTTTTAAAGATGTCTAACTCTACCCCTTCTGTTTTAGAGGTAAATTCACTTTTAACAGCAGGAAATCGCGTATCAAATGATTTTTTTCCCATTTTTGTACAATAAAAAAATAACAAGTCTTGAAAGAAGTAAAAACTTACTAGAAAAAAAGGAAAACAAGGGGAAAAAAATTTGGTCCCAATAGGGCTTGAACCTACGCCCCCCTGAAAATTGCTGTCAAAGTAGGTTTATGGTAGGAATTGAATACTCTTCAAAAAGGAGGTACTCTATTATGGGCCTAATACCTTAAACACAATTGTTGACAACGGACGCACACACGCACCGACGGACGCACGCACGCACGACAGACACAGCGTGAGGCCAGAGTTTTTTAATAACTTGGGTTACGGGAGAGCCGGGTCCTAATTCTCCAAAATCCAAATAAAAATAAAATTCAAAATTGCGATTTTATTTTTATTTTCCCCGACGCTTGCATCTACTTTCCGTGGTGGAAAATAAAACAGTGTCTATTAACCTACAAAAATATCACAGCGCGTGCAAAGGACTTCCGTATTCTCAAGGACGACAAAATCAATACACCGTGACTAACTTTACTAGAATGACGTGACTAGCTCCGCCCGTAAACTAATTGCCGGCAGTGTTTGAAGTGTGTGACAGTGTGAAAGTATTGTGTCTGATAGAGAACGTCCGTAAATATAAAACTGTTATCCAGATCAGCTGACATGTTTAGAAGGCGTTAATTGCAGACAACAAAAGGCTTGGATTAAATTGGTGAAACAAGCTCCTAAGTCGGAAGACAAAGTAACTTAATTGTGGAAAATATATCGATAATTTCAGCACAAAAACCTCAGCAAGTAACTATATTTTAGCAAATGACATTTCACATCCAGTTTAAATTAATACATTTTTTCCGACCAGTAATAAATTTGCTACTTACTTTGGATTTTCATCAATGATAAATCCTTTTACAGTATTTTTAGAAAAAAAAACCAATCAATTTGTCTTCTGACCTATTAAAAACTGATATCTTTGACACATTTCGACCAGCACATGGCAGCTGACATCAAAAGGAGTGTCAGCAAAATTTTCCTTTATTGATTTTCTTTGATGTGGGATAAAAGTTAACTGGTTGGGTATTGCAAGGTGAATGACGTAATTTGACATAATTCTACTCCAAGTAAAATGTACTTCAGATTTTTTTAAGTGGATTTTCGTTTTGTAGCTGAACAACAGTAAGTCTGGTGATTTTAATAAAATGCTGACTGTTGCTATAAATTTAACAAGAGGACCATAATGGTCCTGAATCGCTCACCTCTTCCCACATGACCCAGTTTTGAGTATAACGTCGTTTTTTCTATTATTTGACATAGTGACCTAGTTTTTGAGCTCATGTGACCCAGTTTTGAACTTGACCTAGATATTACCAAGATAAAAATTCTGACCAACTTTCTAGAAGATCCATTGAAAAATATGGTCTCTAGAGAGGTCACAAGGTTTTTCTATTATTTGACCTATTGACCTAGTTTTCGAAGGTACATGACCCTGTCTTGAATTTTACCTAGATATCATCAAGGTGAACATTCTCACTAATTTTCATGAAAATCTCATGAAAAATATGGCCTCTAGAGAGGTCACAAGGTTTTTCTATTTTTATACCTACTGACCTAGTTTTTGACCGCACGTGACCCAGTTTCGAAACTGACCTAGACATCATCAAGGTGAACATTCAGATCAATTTTCATGAAGATCCATTGAAAAATATGGCCTCTAGAGAGGTCAAACGATTTTAATAATTTTAGACCTACTGAACTAGTTTTTTGACCGCAGTTTTACCCAGTTTTCAAACTTGACCTAGATATCATCAAGATGAACATTCAGACCAACTTTCATACAGATCCCATGAAAAGTATGGCCTCTAGAGAGGTCACAAGGTTTTTTTATTATTTGACCTACTGACCTAGTTTTTTAAGGCACGTGACCCAGTTTCAAATTTGACCTAGATATCATCAAGGTAAACATTCTGACCAATTTTTATGGAGATCCATTCACAAGTATGGCCTCTAGAGAGGTCACAAGGTTTTTCTATTTTTAGACCTACTGACCTAGTTTTTGACCGCACATGAACCTGTTTCGAACTTGACCTAGATATCATCAAGATGAACATTCAGACCAAATTTCATACAGATCCCATGAAAAATATAGCTTTAGAAAGGTCACAAGGTTTTTCTATTATTTGACCTACTGACCTAGTTTTTGAAGGCACGTGTCCCACTTTCGAAACTGACCTAGATATCATCAAGATGAACATTCAGACCAACTTGCATACAGATCCCATGAAAAATATGGCCTCTAGAGAGGTCACAAGGTTTTTCTATTATTTGACCTACTGACCTAGTTTTTGATGGAACATGACCCACTTTCGAACTTGACCTAGATATCATCAAGGTGAACATTCTGGCCAATTTTCATGAAGATCTCATGAAATATATGGCCTCAAGAGAGGTCACAAGGTTTTTCTATTTTTAGACCTACTGACCTAGTTTTTGACCGCACGTGACCTAGTTTCGAGCTTGACCTAGATATCATCAAGATGAACATTCAGACCAACTTTCATATAGATCCCATGAAAAATGTGACCTTTAGAGAGGTCACAAGGTTTTTCTATTATTTGACCTACTGACCTAGTTTTTGACGGCACGTGACCCAGTTTCGAACTTGACCTAGATATCATCAAGATGAACATTCTGACCAATTTTCATGAAGATCTCATGAAATATATGGCCTCTAGAGAGGTCACAAGGTTTTTCTATTTTTAGACTACTGCCCTAGTTTTTGACCGCACGTGACCCAGTTTCGAACTTGACCTAGATATCATTAAGATGAACATTCAGACCAATTTTCATATAGATCCCATGAAAAATGTGGCCTTTAGAGAGGTCACAAGGTTTTTCTATTATTTGACCTACTGACCTAGTTTTTGACGGCACGTGACCCAGTTTCGAACTTGGCCTAGATATCATCAAGATGAACGTTCTGACCAATTTTCATGAAGATCTTGTGAAATATATGGCCCCTAGAGAGGTCACAAGATTTTTCTATTTTTAGACCTACTGACCTAGTTTTTGACCGCATGTGACCCAGTTTCGAAACTGACCTAGATATCATCAAGGAGGACATTCAGATCAATTTTCATGAAGATCCATTGAAAAATATGGCCTCTAGAGAGGTCAAACGATTTTAATAATTTTAGACCTACTGACCTAGTTTTTGACCGTAGTTGACCCAGTTTCAAACTTGACCTAGATATCATCAAGATGAACATTCAGAGAAACTTTCATACAGATCCCATGAAAAGTATGGCCTCTAGAGAGGTCACAAGGTTTTTTTATTATCTGACCTACTGACCTAGTTTTTTAAGGCACGTGACCCAGTTTCAAACTTGACCTAGATATCATCAAGGTGAACATTCTGACCAATTTTTATGGAGATCCATTCACAAGTATGGCCTCTAGAGAGGTCACAAGGTTTTTCTATTTTTAGACCTACTGACCTAGTTTTTGACCGCACATGACCCTGTTTCGAACTTGACCTAGATATCATCAAGATGAACAATCAGACCAAATTTCATACAGATCCCATGAAAAATATGGCCTTTAGACAGGTCACAAGGTTTTTCTATTATTTGACCTACTGACCTAGTTTTTGAAGGCACGTGTCCCACTTTCGAAACTGACCTAGATGTCATCAAGATGAACATTCAGACCAACTTGCATACAGATCCCATGAAAAATATGGCCTCTAGAGAGGTCACAAGGTTTTTCTATTATTTGACCTACTGACCTAGTTTTTGATGGAACATGACCCACTTTCGAACTTGACCTAGATATCATCAAGGTGAATGTTCTGACCAATTTTCATGAAGATCTTGTGAAATATATGGCCTCTAGAGAGGTCACAAGGTTTTTCTATTTTTAGACCTACTGACCTAGTTTTTGATGGCACGTGACCCAGTTTCGAACTTGACCTAGATATCATCAAGGTGAACATTCTGACCAATTTTCATGAAGATCTTGTGAAATATATGGCCTCTAGAGAGGTCACAAGGTTTTTCTATTTTTTCTATTATTTGACCTACTGACCTAGTTTTTGACGGCACGTGACCCAGTTTCGAACTTGACCAACTTTCATAAAGATCCCATGAAAAATGTGACCTCTAGAGTGGTCACAAGCAAAAGTTTACGGACGCACGCACGCACGCACGCACGGACAGACGACGGACACCGCGCGATCACAAAAGCTCACCTTGTCACTTTGTGACAGGTGAGCTAAAAACAATAAACTATTTTTTGTTAAATAAGATGTTTTCTAATTAGTATGGTGATGATAGTAATGATTATGATGATGATGGTGATGATGGTATTGAAGGTAACTGTACAAAATGAAAATATGTAAGTTTGAATGTAGTACCTTTGCTGATTGTTTTTAAAATTCGCAATTTAAATCTTAAAGTCTACCTAAAATTACTTTTAAAGTTGTAGCCAGATATGGAGTTCAGTAACTTTTAAGAGACCCCTCACACTTAACAGGCTGGGGACTGTCTGGCATGTATAGTGAAAAATGGCCCATGTCGGAGCATAAATGAAAAATGGAGAAATCATAAAAGAAAAAAGTGAAAAGTTATTTCTGTCTTCCTCAACCCTTACAATGGTACAACCGATTAGTTTTGCCTTTGCGACCAGTGCAGACCTAGATCAGCCTCCACATCTGTGCAGACTGATCATGGTCTGCACTGTTCGCTATTCAGTCAGTACATTTTGAGTGAACACCCCTTCGAATGATAAATGGTATTGCCCAAATTGAATGATGGACCTGTCCATTTTAGAAACTTAGCGTGCTAAGGGTTAAGAGGTCAACAATATGCATAGGATGTGACAACAATACTACACTACACTATATATAGTCACACCAACACCAGAAACAGAATACAATGCCAGGCGTGTTTAGTCTCTATTTATTAGCAAGCTATATATATGTTTAAAGCAGGCAAGCAACATGCAAAAAATTTCAAGTATTTAATAGTTTCTACAACATAATATTATAACATACAACATGGAGGCTTTAATAAAGAAAGTGGGAATTAAATGCTTCAAATTGGGAAAATAACTTGTCTGATTTATCTAGACTGTGTTGTGAATCTACATTCGCCTGAAACAACAATTTTTTTTAACCCAGTGGCACTTTTTACAAAATAAAATTTTTTGTGTTTTTTTTTTCATTTTATTTTTTTTTTTTCCGATGCTAACATTTTCCTACTTTATTTTTATTCCCTCCTCCTAATGCTCATTTTTGGAAAATCTCCCGTAACCCAAGTTATTAAAAAACTCTGGCCTGATCACAATAGCTCACCATGAGCATTGCTCAGGTGAGCTAAAATTCAATATTTAATGACACATTCTCAAACTGTCAACATCTTCTCAGCAAGCTTTATAAGTGCGAACAAACATTTCATATTTATGGGCACATCAATGAATATAATTTGTGTGTTTGCCACAAAAGTTTTCCTTTCATGCGGTTTTAGTGATTCTACTGACCCATTATCCATCATGTTTGGATATGTATGAAAATTAACCGTCATATACCTTAAAATACACCTAAGATTTGAAAGTAACATCTATGTTGTACCACAGAAAAGTGGTCTTGGTTTTTCCCTACGGTCAATTATAAAAAAGTTACCATATAAGTTATTTATAGTAACAACTAAGGGAAGTTCATCTTAAAAAAAAAATAAATAAATAAAAAATAAAAAACAATTGTAAGCCCAAACAAAAATCCTAACCAGGTAGAGATAGGTCAAAATACTACTCAAAATTGGATGTAACAAGCATGTTGTACTACAGAAAAGTGGTCTCAATTTTTCCTTACGATTAGTAATGAAAAAGTTACAGTATAAGCTATTTATAGTAACAACAAGCAAATTCGATGAATTGGTATCCCCCGCCAAAAGGGCTTGTGGTGAGGAATGGCAAAAAAATATATCCGGCAAAAAGTTATGGATGTTGATAAGAAGCAAATAATTTCATTAGTCAAAATCATTTTAACAGAAAATGAATGCTTTTTTTTTTTTGGGGGGGGGGGGGGGGGGGGGGGGGGCAGCAGGGGTGATCAGGTGAGGGTACAAAATTTCACATGTTCATTATAAATATTGATGGAAAATTAAAAATGATGAAAAAAAAAAATGGGTGGGGGATGGGGATGCATGATTGGGGTGATGGGCAAGATTGAGTGGAGAGTGAGGTGGGGGAACGGTACAACTTTGCATGCTGATAAATATTCATGGAAGGTTTGAAAAGAAATAATAACACAAGAGCACCTCCTTGCGGGTGCTGACGCTCATCTGATTTTTTTTGTATAATAGAAATATTGTCCTACCCATGATTTTCTAAGTCTAAAAAGGGCCATCATTCTTGCAAAAAGCAGGATAGAGTTATGTTTCTTGATGTACAGTGTCCACTTATGATGGTGAAAAACTGTTGCAAGTTTTAAAGCAATAGCTTTGATTGTTTATGAGAAAAGTTGACTTAAACATAATATTCAACCAGAAAATGATTTTTCTAAGTCAAAAGGGGCATAATTATTGCAAAAAGCAGGATGGAGTTATGTTGCTTGCTGTTACAGGGTCAGCTTATGATGGTGAACAAGAGTTGCAAGTTTTAAAGCAATAGCTTTGATAGTTTATGAGAAAAAGTTGACTTAAACATAAAAACTTAACCAAGAAATCTGATATTTTCTAAGTCCAAAGGGGCCATCATTCTTGCAAAAAGCAGGATGGAGTTATGTATCTTGCTGTACGGGGGTCGCTTATGATGGTGAACAAGTGTTGCAATTTTTTTAAAGCAATAGCTTTGATAGTTTAGGATAAAGTTGACCTAAACAAAAAATTTTAAACCCAAGAAAATGATTTTCTATGCCCAAAAGGGGCAATAATTTCTTGCAAAAAGCAAGATGGAGTTTGTTTCTTGATGTACAGGGTCGGGCTTTTGATGGTGAACAAGTATTCCAAGTTTCAAAGCAATAGCTTTGATAGTTTAGGAGAAAAAGTTGACCTAAACATAAAATTAACCCAAGAAATCTGATATTTTCTAAGTACAAAAGGGGCCATAATCTTGCAAAATGCAAGATGGAGTTATGTTTCTTGCTATACAGGGTCAGCTTATGATGGTGAAAAAGGGTTATTCAAGTTTCAAAGCAATAGTTTTGATAGTTTAGGAGAAAAGCTGACCTAAACATAAAATTTAAACCCAAGAAACGCCGACGCAGACGCCGACCCCGATAACAGCTCAAGTGAGACAATAACTCATCTTTTTTTTTCAAAAAATCAGATGAGCTAAAAAAGGAATGATTTTTTTTGGGGGGGGGGGGGGGGGGGGGGGAGAGGGTGTGACCAAGGAAAGGTGGTGACCAGGTGTGGGTACAAAACTTCACATGTTTACAATAAATCTTCATGGAAAAGAATGAAAGAAGATTAATGAAATTTACCAATTGGTTGGTTTGTTATGTAAAAATTTGTAGATTTTTAACAATTAAAGGGCAAAAAAACTCTAAGGAAAAATTTTGACCAGGTGAAAAAATAAAATGACATCACTGAAGTATGTTGGTTCATATTTATTTCAAGTTTCATGAAATTTCTACCAGCTTATTACTGAAAAATGGCTACGACGTGGTTTTTTTCATTAAATCAAGGGCAATAAGTCTAAGAGAAATTGACCAATCCAAAAAAAAACTTGACGGGCATCATCGCAGTATGTTGGTGCATGTTGATTTCAAGTTTTATGAAATTCTACCCGATAGTTTATGAGAAATGGCCTGCGGGACGGATTTTTTGGGATTTTTCATTAATTTAAGGGCAATAACTCTAAGGGAAATTGACCAATCCAAAAATAAATTTTGACGGCATCACTGCAGTATTTTTGGTTTCGTTTATTTCAATTTCATGAAACTCTACCTGCTAGTTACTGGAAATGGCTGTGGACGGACGGACGGACTGACAACACCATTTCAATACCCCCCTCCCGATTTCATCGGCGGGGGATAACAATTTGGGGAAATAATTCTGAAGAAGGGGGCCTTGCGCATGAAAACCCTTTTTCTCATGATGGGGGTACAATTGTGCCAAGTTACATCAAAATCCCTCCATGCATGAAGAAGAAATGCTTCGGACAAAGTCATTCTTGTATCTGACCTTTGGCCTTTGAGTGTGACCTTGACCTTAGACCTAGGGACCTGGTTCTTGTGCAAGACACTCCGTCTCGTGGTGGTGAACATTTGTGCCAAGTTATATTAAAATCCCTCTATGCATGAAGTAGAAATGCTCCGGACATAGTTTTCATTCTTGTATCCTTTGACCTCAGTGTGACCTTGACCTTAGACCTAGGGACCTGGTTCTTGCGCAAGACATTCCGTCTCATGATGGTGAACAATTGTGCTCCGGACAGTCATTCTTGAATTTGACCTTTGACCTCTAAGTGTGACCTTGACCTTAGATATAGGGGACCTGCTTCTTGTGCATACGCTCCGTCTCATGATGGCGAACAATTGTGCCAAGTTTCATCAAAATCCCTACATGCATTAAGAAGATATGCTCCGGAGAAAGTCATTCTTGAATTTGACCTTTGACCTCTGTGACCTTAGACCTAGGGACCTGGTTTTTGCGCATGACACTCCGTCTCATAATGGTGAACAACTGTGCCAAGTTTCATCAAAATCCCTACATGCATGAAGAAGATATGCTCCGGACAAAGTCTGTGGACGCCGCCAGCCCGTCCATCCGCCCGCCAGGGGCGTTCCCATAATACATCCCGTTTTTCAAACGGGCTTATAAAAACCTTAAGAAATTTAGCGACTTTATCTCAATCCGGTACATCATGAAACTGTATCACAACTTACCCTTGAGAACCGTTTAGCTTGAAACAGATGTCCGTTCACCCTGTACAGTTTTCTCCATCTTCGTGCACCACGCCTGTACATATTACGATCTTCTCCTATACATGGTAGACCTGGTGCTGCTGGTACATTAGGGAATACTGAAGATAAAGAAAAACAAGAGGGTCATGATGGCCCTATATCGCTCACCTGAGTACCATTGCTCTTAATGATCAGATCAAGTTTTGACATAGACCACAAAGGCATACACATTAAATATCATCAGGATAAATATTTTCTTGTAACAGTCCCTTTTGACCTATGGGTCACGTACTAGTCAGGGCCAATCTCCATACCAAGTTTGAGGGTCCTAGGCTCAAATGCTGCATTTTTGTACTAGCATGACTATTCCTTACCCTGGAAGACTAAAATAACATTTAAAACAAATCTCATTGGATGCTGCTAAGGTATATTCATTTACATAAAATAAAGGGAGGTAATTTGTCATAAATTCAGTCAAAAGTTATCTACCCTGATCGTCAGAGTCCATCTGATGGCATGAATGACATTTCAAATCAGTATCTTCATTGGTTACTGAGATACACCCATTTTAATTTGAAACAAACAGAGGTAATTTGACATAAAATCAGCCTATAGTTATCTACCCTGATTGTCTCAGTCCAACTAATGACAGTAATGAAATTTCAAATGAGTCCTATAAATATTTACTGAGATAAATCCATTTTTATTAAAATCTGGGGAGGTAATCATGCATTGGTACATGCATGTAGAAGATACAGAGTACAAGCCTTTACAACAATATATTAGAAAAGTATTTATATCGATTATCGTTCAATCAAGACTTATCTAACATGACTATTTCTTACCATGGAAGACATAAATAACGTTTCAGACCAATCTCATTAGAAGCTGCTAAGGTATATTCATTTACATAAAAGATAAAGTGAGAGAACTTGTCATAAATTCAGTCAATATGTATCTTCACTGATTGTCCAAGTCCATCTGATGGCATAATTGAAATTTTAGATCAGTATCTTCATCAGGTACAGAGATATACCCACTTTAACTTGAAATAAAGGGAGGTAATTTGACATAAAATCAGTTCATAGTTATCTACCCTGATTGTCTCAGTCCAACTAATGACAATAATGAAATTTCAAATGAGTCCTATAAGTACTTACTGACATAAATCCATTTTGATTAAAATCAGGGGAGGTAATCAGATATAAAATAACTCCGGAACCTATAATTGGATCTGACAGATTCATCATGGAATCAAAGATTTATTGTTGTTGAAGATATTTTGCAAGTTTGTATCAAATCAAACCATAAATGAAGTCTCTATATGGCTGCAAAAGCCAAAATAGCAAATTTTGAACCTTAAAGGGGCCATAACTCTGGAACCCATGAAGGGATCTGGCCAGTTTTCGAAAGGACCCGAGATATTATGCCAATACAAGTTGTGTGCAAGTTTGATTAAAGTTGATTGCAAAATGTTGCCTCTATCGTGTTCACAAGCCAAAAATAGCAAATTTTGGCCCTTTTAGGGGCCATAACTCTGGAACCCATGATGGGATCTGGCCAGTTTTCGAAAGGAACCAAGATATTATGCCAATACAAGTTGTGTGCAAGTCTGATTAAAGTTGATTGCAAAATGTTGCCTCTATCGTGTTCACAGGCCAAAAATGGCAAATTTTGGCCCTTTAAGGGGCCATAACTCTGGAACCCATGATGGGATCTGGCCAGTTTTCGAAAGGAACCGAGATATTATGCTCATACAATCAAATACAAAATGTGGTCTCTATCGTGTTCACAAGGACATTGTGGATGGACAGACGACGGACGGACAACAGATGAAGGGCGATCACAAAAGCTATGTGACAGGTGAGCTAAAAATTTACCCGTTTCCTCATACCTTATAAACAACATGGAAAAACACAGTTTCAACTTTAATGCCTTTGTAGAACAATATTGATAGATTTTGTAAAGTTATATCCTCAACAAGATTAACAGCATCTTAATTGCCAATACATCCATACCAGAAGTGATGGCAATTAGACACATAAAAAAAAAAAAAAAAAAAAAAGGGCCATCATGGCTCAAGGTCGCTCACCTGCTACACACTGCTTGCTACAAAAGTTTTGGAAAATAATTATGCAAGGAAAATGTCTGTGAAATTTTTTTGAAACAGTATACAGTCAAACTTGTCATAGCGACTCACTGAATTAAACGACTTCCTGTCGTATACGACCCTGTTCCAGACCGCCCAACGTAAATCACTATATAAAGTCATTAAGGTAGTTCTGCATGTTTGGATCGAAATTTTTTCTACAATGTAGAATTTGATTAAACCCTAATTTTTCAAAACTTCAGAATATACCTAGAAAATCCAGCAAATAAAAAGGATAGGGTCGTGTTCTTGATTTTTTGCTAGACTGATTTGAAAATTTTGGACTTCACGCAATTTTTCATAATGGGAGTCTATGGGAAAATCATAACTTTCATAACATTTTCGTGAATAGAAATTTTTCTACAACGTAGATTTTCATTAAACTTCTCACACTTGTAAATAATCATATGGTCTATAATATGGTAAAACAAGAGCACCGCCTTGCGGGTGCTGACGCTCATCTGATTTTTTTTGTGTAATAGAAATATTGTCCTACCCACGATTTTCTAAGTACAAAATGGGCCATCATTCTTGCAAAAAGCAGGATAGAGTTATGTTTCTTGATGTACAGTGTCCACTTATGATGGTGAAAAACTGTTGCAAGTTTTAAAGCAATAGCTTTGATAGTTTATGAGAAAAGTCAACTTAAACATAATACTCAACCAAGAAAATGATTTTCTAAGTCCAAAAGGGGCAATAATTATTGCAAAAAGCAGGATGGAGTTATGTTGCTTGCTATACAGGGTCAGCTTATGATGGTGAACAAGTGTTGCAAGTTTCAAAGCAATAGCTTTGATAGTTTAAGAGAAAAAGTTGACTTAAACATAAAACTTAACCAAGAAATCTGATATTTTCTAAGTCCAAAAGGGGCCATAAATCTTGCAAAAAGCAGGATGGAGTTATGTTTCTTGCTGTACAGGGTCAGCTTATGATGGTGAACAAGTGTTGCAAGTTTTAAAGCAATAGCTTTGATAGTTTAGGATAAAAGCTGACCTAAACATAAAACTTAACCAAGAAAATGATTTTCTAAGTCCAAAAGGGGCAATAATTCTTGCAAAAAGCAAGATGGAGTTATGTTTCTTGATGTACAGGGTCTGCTTATGATGGTGAACAAGTATTCCAAGTTTCAAAGCAATAGCTTTGATAGTTTAGGAGAAAAGTTGACCTAAACATAAAAAACTTAACCAAGAAATCTGATATTTTCTAAGTACAAAAGGGGCCATAAATCTTGCAAAAAGCAAGATGGAGTTATGTTTCTTGCTATACAGGGTCAGCTTATGATGGTGAACAAGTATTCCAAGTTTCAAAGCAATAGCTTTGATAGTTTAGGAGAAAAGCTGACCTAAACATAAAACTTAACCAGGCAACGCCGACGCAGACGCCGACGCCGACGCCGACGCCGACGCCGACAACCGCTCAAGTGATGACAATAACTCATCATTTTTTTTCAAAAAATCAGATGAGCTAATAAAATGTATAGGTCCGTGTGCTTATTTTTGAGATATTTGACCATGATTAAAGTGCACCAAATATTCCACGCTAATTTTGAGACATTATTTGAATTATTAACGTGTCATATGTTTTAATATCATTTTTGACATTAGAAATACAGTAACAGTGTCATTTTAAAAAAATTTACTCACGGGTTTGGTCATTAATTCAAAAAATGTTTTCCATTTCGTACCCCAAAAATCCAGGCTTTATTCTACGTTTTCCGGATAAATGACGTTACACCATCAATTCTCCGGTCCATCAAACGTGCAGAACTATCTTAAACAAGAGGGCCAAGATGGCCCTAGGTCGCTCACCTAAGAAAAAAAAAATTTAAACAGTGTTAAAATGTTTGACTAGTGATTTCATGGAAACAAATATTCTGACCAATTTTCATTAAGATTGGACCAAAAAATTGGTCTCTTGTGATAAAACAAGCATTTCTTAGATTATCATATGACCTAGATTTTGGGCCCTAATGGCCATGTTCAACTCGCCTAGATTTTATCAAGGGAATCATTCTGGCCAAAATCATGAAGATCAATTGAAAAAAACAGCCTCTATCACATATACAAGTTTTTTCTTTGATTTGACCAAGTGACCTAGTTTTTGACCTCAGATGACCCCTATTCAAAATTTGACCTAGATTTCATTAAGACAATCTCCTGACCAAATTTCATAAAATCAATTGAAAAACAACAGTCCCCTATCGCATACACAAGATTTTTCTTTAATTTGACCTAGTGACCTAGTTTTTGACCCCAGATAACCCATATTCAAACTCGACTAGATTTTATCAAGGCAATCACCCCTGACCAAATTTCATGAAGATCAATTGAAACTCATCCTCATTGCTACACAATGTTTTTCTTCGATTGACCTAGTGACCTAGTATTTGACCCCAGATGAACTTTATTTTCGAACTCGGCCTAGATTTTATCAAGGTAATTTATTCTGGCTAAATTTCATTGAAGATCAGTTTTAAAAAAACAGCCTCTATCGCATACACAAGGTTTTCCTTGATTTGACCCAGTGACCTAGTTTTTTTAAACCCAGATGAAACCCATTTCGAACTCGGCCTAGATTTTCATCAAGGTAATCATTCTGACCAAAATTCATGAAGATCAATTGAAAAATACCGCCTCTATCGCATACACAAGGTTTTTCTTTGATTTGACCTAGTGACCTAGTTTTTGACCCGAGATGACCCATTTTCGAACTAGGCCTAGATTTCATCAAGGCAATCATTCTGACCAATATTCATGAAGATCAATTGAAAAATACAGCCTCTATCGCATACACAAGGTTTTTCTTTGATTTGACCTAGTGACCTAGTTTTTGACCCGAGATGACCCATTTTTGAACTCGGCCTAGATTTCATCAAGGCAATCATTCTGACCAATATTCATGAAGAATAATTGAAAAATACAGCCTCTATCGCATACACAAGGTTTATCTTTGATTTGACCTAGTGACCTAGTTTTTGACCCGAGATGACCCATTTTCGAACTAGGCCTAGATTTCATCAAGGCAATCATTCTCACCAATATTCATGAAGATCAATTGAAAAATACAGCCTCTATCGCATACACAAGGTTTTTCTTTGATTTGACCTAGTGACCTAGTTTTTGACCAGAGATGACCCATTTTCAAACTCGGCCTAGATTTCATCAAGGTTATCATTCTGACCAATATTCATGAAGATTAATTGAAAAATACAGCCTCTATCGCATACACAAGCTAAATATTGACAGACGACGGACGACGGATGCCGGACATTGAGCGATCAGAAAAACTCACCTGAGCATTGCTCAGGTGAGCTAACAAGGCAGTCTGAAAGACAGCTAAATCCCCCGCCACTGCTATGGATAGTCAAAGGGTAAACCTTTGATTTTAGCTGTGACCTTGACCTTGAACTGACATGGCTGACTCATGAATTCTGCACAACCTCTTGATGAGGTGATCATTTGACCCAAGTTTCATGAAAATCCTTCAAGGGGTTTAGGGGGATACAGAGCTGAAACCTTTGACCTTCAGTTGTGACCTTGACCTTGAGTTGACATGGCTGACTCATGAGTTCTTGATGAGGTGATAATTTGAAGTTTGAAGTTTGATGAAAATCCTTCAAGGGGTTTAGGAGATACAGAGTGGACACAAAATGGAAGGCTCAAACCTTCGACCCTTAGTTGTGACCTTGACCTTGAGCTGGCATGGTTGACTCATAATTTCTGCACATCATTTTGATGAGGTAATCATTTTACCCAAGTTTTATAAAAGTTTTATTCCTTCAAGGGGTTTAGGAGATATAGAGCGGACACGAAATGGAAGGCTCAAACCTTTGACCTTCAGTTGTGATCTTGACCTTGAGCCGACATGGCTGACTCATAAGTTCTGCACATCGCCTTGATGAGGTGATCGTTTAACCCAAGTTTGATGAAAATCCTTCAATGAGTTTAGGAGATATAGAGCGGACACAAAATGGAAGGCTCAAACCTTTGACCCTAAGTTGTGACCTTGACCTTGAGCCGGCATGACTGACTCATGGGTTCTGCACATCGTCTTGATGAGGTGATTATTTAACCCAAGTTTGATAAAATTCCTTCAAGGGGTTTAGGAGATATAGAGCGGACACAAAATGGAAGGCTCAAACCTTTGACCTTGAGTTGTGACATTGACCTTGAGCCGACAAGGCTGACCCATGGGTTCTGCAAATCGTCTTGATGAGGTGATCATTTGACCCAAGTTTCATGAAAATCCTTCAAGGAGTTTAGAAGATATAGAGCGGACACAAAATGGAAGGCTCAAAACCTTTGACCCTAAGTTGTGACCTTGACCTTGAGCCGGCATGGCTGACTCATAGGTTCTGCATATCATCTTGATGAGGTGATCATTTGACCCAAGTTTTATAAAATTCCTTCAAGGGGTTTATGAGATATAGAGCGGACACAAAATGGCAGGCTCAAACCTTTGACCTTGAGTTGTGACCTTGACCTTGAACCGACAAGGCTGACTCATGGGTTCTGCACATCGTCTTGATAAGGTGATCATTTGACCCAAGTTTCATGAAAATCCTTCAAGGGGTTTAGGAGATATGGACCGGACACGCTTTTGTTATGAACGGAAGGACGGTCAGAAGGACAGAAGGACGGACGGACGCAGACCATTCCTATAATCCCTCCGCCACGGCGGGGGATTAATTAAATGACTCCCTGTCTGACATGACAAACGACCGTAATTTTTGCATCCCATGACGATTTTATGGCTGACTTCAACTACCCTTGGCATTTTTCACAGCCTAGAAGTTTGCAAAAAAAATGTTTATCGCACCTCGTCATAACCTTGACTCTGTGGAGGTATAAGTAGTCAATTAGCGATAATAAGCGATAATTGTTCATTCTTCAAAGAGTTTGCTAAACATATCATCGTTATATTTAATTGACCCGTGTCTATTGATTACCGGATATATACTTATATTCTCGATTATCGGCCATTTGAACAAAACTTCTCATAATCTATCGCTTTATTTTTATTCTTTTCTTAAAGAAACGAATTCCGGATGTTTACTAATGCAAAGTATGGGATTTCATCTTCAATATTTGCGTAAAACATCATGTGGTTACTCTTAAAATTTATCGAGTAATCTGCGGCACCTAATATGCAAATAAAATCATCCGGGATTTTTCCTATCTATGCATGACGCTACGTCATGGGTAGGGTTGCATATCGTTAAGGACGAAGCGGTCCGATACCGATACCAACGAAACGATACGGTATTTTTAACGATACTGATACCGATACCAAGCTTTGAAGTACATCACATAAGCAATGATTTGGTTAGTATTAAATACACCCTTTTAAGTAGTTATACAGGAAAATTTGCTTTGACATATAAACATTTTAAGTCTGTTAATTTGATGTAGTACTAGAACAAGCAAATTCGATGAATTGGAATCCCCCGCCGAAAGGGTCAGAGTTGATGAATGGCAAAAAAATATATCCAGCAAAAAGTTAAGAATGTTACCAAGAAGCAAACAATTTCATTAGTCAAAATCAAATTAAAAGAAAATGAATGGTTTGTTTGGGTGGGGGTGGGGGGGGGGGGTGAGGATACAACAGTTTACATGTTGATTATAAATATTGATAGAAAATGAAAAATGAAAAAAAAAAAAAAAAAAAAAAAAAAAAAAAGGGGGGGGGGGGGGGGACCAAGGTAAGGTGGTGACCAGGTGTAGGTACACAACATCACATGTTTATAATAAATGTTCATGGAAAAGAATGAAAAAAGTTTAATGAAATTCTTCCAATTGGTTGGTTTGTTATGTACAGATCTGTGGATTTTTAAACAATTAAAGGGCAATAACTATATGGAAAATTGACCAATCGAAAAAAAACTTGAAGGGCATCGTCGCAGTATCTTGGTTCATGTCTGTTTCAAGTTTGATGAAATTCTACCTGCTAGTTACTGAGAAATGGCTGCAGACGGACATTTTTCATTAAATCAAGGGCAATAACTCTGACGGAAATTGACCAATCAAAAAAAAAACTTGACGGGCATCAGCACAGTATCTTGGTTCATGTCTATTTCAAATTTGATGAAATTCTACCCGTTAGTTACTGAGAAATGGCTGCAGACGGACATTTTTTTATTAAATCGAGGGCAATAACTCTGAGGGAAATTGACCAATCAAAAAAAAAACTTGACGGGCATCAGCACAGTATCTTGGTTCATGTCTATTTCAAATTTGATGAAATTCTACCTGTTAGTTACTGAGAAATGGCTGCAGACGGACATTTTTTATTAAATCAAGGGCAATAACTCTGAGGGAAATTGACCAATCAAAAAAAAAACTTGACGGGCATCATCGCAGTATGTTGGTTCATGTTTATTTCAAGTTTCATGAAATTCTACCAAGTAGTTACTGAGAAATGGCTGCGGACGGACGGACGGACGGACGGACTGACGGACGGACAACGCCATTTCAATATTCCCCTCCCGATTTCATCGGCGGGGGATAACTATGAAAGAGTAAACAAGAGGGCCATGATGGCCCTATATCGCTCACCTGTTATCATTGTACTTGAAGACAAGAAGGTCCTCAGAAAAAATATCTAAGTCCAAAGAACAGGAACAACAAAGGAAAGAAATTTAACCAAAAAGAAAAAAAAAATCTTACAAGGTATAGATATGTCAAAATACACCTAAAAACATCCATGTTGTACCACAGAAAAGTGGTCTCAGTTTTTCCCTACGGCCAATGATAAACAAGAGGACCATGATGGTCCTGAATCGCTCACCTCTTCCCACATGACCCCGTTTTGAGTATGACGTCGTTTTTTCTATTATTTGACATAGTGACCTTGTTTTCAAGCTCATGTGACTCAGTTTTGAACTTGACCTAGATATTATCAAGATAAAAATTCTGACCAATTTTCATGAAGATCCATTGAAAAATATGGTCTCTAGAGAGGTCACAAGGTTTTTCTATTATTTGACCTATTGACCTAGTTTCCGAAGGTACATGACCCTGTTTTGAACTTTACCTAGATATCATCAAGGTAAACATTCTCACTAATTTTCATGAAGATCTCATGAAAAATATGGCCTCTAGAGAGGTCACAAGGTTTTTCTATTTTTATACCTACTGGCCTAGTTTTTGACCGCAAGTGACCCAGTTTCGAAACTGACCTAGATATCATCAAGGTGAACATTCAGATCAATTTTCATGAAGATCCATTGAAAAATATAATTTTAGACCTACTGACCTAGTTTTTGACCGCAGTTGACCCAGTTTCGAACTTGACCTAGATATCATCAAGATGAACGTTCAGACCAACTTTCATACAGATCCCATAAAAAGTATGGCCTCTAGAGAGGTAACAAGGTTTTTTTATTATTTGACCTACTGACCTAGTTTTTTAAGGCACATGACCCACTTTCAAATTTGACCTAGATATCATCAAGGTGAACATTCTGACCAATTTTTATGCAGATCCATTCACAAGTATGGCCTCTAGAGAGGTCACAAGGTTTTTATATTTTTAGACCTACTGACCTAGTTTTTGACCGCACGTGACCCTGTTTCGAACTTGACCTAGATATCATCAAGATGAACATTCAGACCAATTTTCATACAGATCCCATGAAAAATATGGCCTTTAGAGAGGTCACAAGGTTTTTCTATTATTTGACCTACTGACCTAGTTTTTGAAGGCACGTGACCCACTTTCAAACTTAACCTAGATATCATCAAGATGAACATTCAGACCAACTTTCATACAGATCTCATAAAAAATATGGCCTCTAGAGAGGTCACAAGGTTTTTCTATTATTTGACCTACTGACCTAGTTTTTGATGGCACGTGACCCACTTTGGAACTTGACCTAGATATCATCAAGGTGAACATTCTGACCAATTTTCATGAAGATCTCATGAAATATATGGCCTCTAGAGAGGTCACAAGGTTTTTCTATTTTTAGACCTACTGACCTAGTTTTTGACCGAACGTGACCCAGTTTCGAACTTGACCTAGATATCATCAAGACGAACATTCAGACCAACTTTCATACAGATCCCATCAAAAATATGGCCTTTAGAGAGGTCACAAGGTTTTTCTATTATTTGACCTACTGACCTAGTTTTTGAGGGCACGTGACCCAGTTTCGAACTTGACCTAGATATCATCAAGGTGAAAGCTCTGACCAATTTTCATGAAGATCCCATGAAATATATGGCCTCTAGAGAGGTCACAAGGTTTTTCTATTTTAGACCTTCTGACCTAGTTTTTGAAGGCACGTGACCCAGTTTCGAACTTGACCCAGATATCATCAAGGTGAACGTTCTGACAAATTTTCATGAAGATCTTGTGAAATATATGGCCTCTAGAGAGGTCACAAGGTTTTTCTATTTTTAGACCTAATGACCTAGTTTTTGAAGGCACGTGACCCAGTTTCGAACTTGACCTAGATATCATCAAGATGAACATTCTGACCAACTTTCATAAAGATCCCATGAAAACTGTGACCTCTAGAGTGGTCACAAGCAAAAGTTTACGGACGGACGCACGGACAGACGACGGACACCGCGCGATCACAAAAGCTCACCTTGTCACTTTGTGACAGGTGAGCTAAAAAGTTACTAAAAATAAGCTATTTATAGAAACGTAAAAGGCAAGTAATTAAAAAAAAATATTGTAAGTGAACAAAAGAAGGATCTGCCAAATAAATCTGTTGACATAAATGAAATTTCAGATCAGTATCTTCATTAGTTACGGAGATATACCCATTTTAATTTGAAATAAAGGGAGGTAATTTGACATAAAATCAGTCCATAGTTATCTACCCTGATTGTCTCAATCCAACTAATAACAATAATGAAATTTCAAATAAAGTCCTATAAGTACTTACTGATATAAATCCATTTTGATTACAATCAGGGGAGGTAATAAGATATAAAATAGCTCTTGAACCTACAATTGGATCTGATTTCTCATGGAATCCAAGATTTATTGTTGTTGAAGATATTTAGAAGTTTGTATCAAATAAAACCATAAATGAAGTCTCTGTATGGCTGCAAAAGCCAAAATAGCCAATTTTGGACCTTTAAGGGGCCGTAACTCTGGAACCCATGAAGGAATCTGGCCAGTTCAAGAAAGGAAGCAAGATCTTGTGGTGATACAAGTTGTGTGCAAGTTTGGTTAAAATCAAATCATAAATGAAGCTGCTATTGTGCAGACAAGGTCAAAATAGCTAATTTTGGCCCTTTCAGGGGTCATAACTCTGGAACCCATTATGGGATCTGGCCGGTTCAAGAAAGGAACCGAGATCTTATGGTGACACAAGTTTTGTGCAAGTTTGATTAAATTCAAATCATAAATGAAGCTGCTATTGTGCAGACAAGGTCAAAATAGCTAATTCTGGCCCTTTCAGGCACCATAACTCTGGAACCCATAAAGGAATCTGGCCAGTTCAAGAAAGGAACCATGATCTTATGGTGATACAAGTTGTGTGCCAGTTTGGTAAAAATCAAATCATAAATAAAGCTGCTATTGTGCAGACAAGGTCAAAATAGCTAATTTTGGCCCTTTCAGGGGCCATACCTCTGGAACCCATAATAGGCCAGTTCAAGAAAGGAACCGTGATCTTATGGTGATACAAGTCGTGTGCAAATTTGGTTAAAATAAAATCATAAATGAAACCACTATCGTGCAGATAAGAAATTGTTGACGCACGGACTGACGGCGGACGACGGACGATCACAAAAGCTCACCTTGTCACTATGTGACAGGTGAGCTAAAAAAATAAACATATCTTACAAACTATAGAGTTTTCCAAAATAAAACAAGAGGGCCATGATGGCCCTATATTGCTCACCTGTTATCATTGCACTTGAGGACAAGAAGGTCCTAAGTAAAACTATCTAAGTCCAAAGGACAGGAACAACAAAGGGAAGAAATTTAACCAAAAAGAAAAAAAAAATTCTTAAAAGGTATAGATATGTCAAAATACACCTAAAAATTGGAGGTACCATCCATGTTGTACCACAGAAAAGTGGTCTCGGTTTTTCCCTACGGCCAATGATAAAAAAGTTACTAAAAACAAGCTATTTATAGTAACGTAAAAGGGAAGTAATTGAAAAGAAAATTATTGTAAGTGAACAAAAGAAGGATCTGCCAAATAAATTTGTTGACATAAATGAAATTTCAGATCAGTATCTTCATTAGTTACGGAGATATACCCATTTTAATTTGAAATAAAGGGAGGTAATTTGAAATAAAATCAGTCCCTAGTTATCTACCCTGATTGGCTCAGTCCAACTAATGACAATAATGAAATTTCAAATAAGTCCTATAAGTACTTACTGATATAAATCCATTTTGATTACAATCAGGAGAGGTAATCAGATATAAAATAACTCTGGAAACTACGATTGGATCTGATTTGTCATGTAATCCAAGATTTATTGTTGTTGAAGATATTTTGGAAGTTTGTATCAAATAAAACCATAAATGAAGTCTCTATATGGCTGCAAAAGCCAAAATAGCTAATTTTGGACCTTTAGGGGGCCATAACTCTGGAACCCATGAAGGAATCTGGCCGTTCAAGAAAGGAACCAAGATCTTGTGGTGATACAAGTTGTGTGCAAGTTTGGTTAAAATCAAATCATAAATGAAGCTGCTATTGTGCAGACAAGGTCAAAATAGCTAATTTTGGCCCTTTCAGGGGCCATAACTCTGAAACCCATTATGGGATCTGGCCGGTTCAACAAAGGAATTGAGATCTTATGGCGACACAAGTTTTGTGCAAGTTTGATTAAATTCAAATCATAAATGAAGCTGCTATTGGGCAGACAAGGTCAAAATAGCTAATTCTGGCCCTTTCAGGGGCCATAACTCTAGAACCCATAATGGGATCTCGCCAGTTCAAGAAAGGAACCAAGATCTTATAGTGATACAAGTTGTGTGCAAATTTGGTTAAAATAAAATCATAAATGAAGCTGCTATTAGGCAGACAAGGTCAAAATAGCTAATTCTGGCCCTTTCAGGGGCCATAACTCTGGAACCCATAATAGAATCTGGCCAGTTCAGAAAAAGAACCAAGATCTTATTGTGATACAAGTTTTGTGCAAGTTTGGTAAAAATCAAATCATAAATGAAGCTGCTATTGTGCAGACAAGGTCAGAATAGCTAATTTTGGCCCTTTCAGGGGCCATAACTCTGGAACCCATAATGGGATCTGGCCAGTTCAAGAAAGGAACTGAGATCTTATGGTGATACAAGTTATGTGCAAGTTTGGTTAAAATAAAATCATAAATGAAACCACTATCATGCAGACAAGAAATTGTTGACGCACGCACGCACGCACGCACGGACCGACGGACGAAGGGTGATCACAAAAGCTCACCTTGTCACTATGTGACAGGTGAGCTAAAAAAAACAGAGTAGATACGTCGCTCACTGTGAAATTTAAATCTAGGACTCACTGACTGTTGTAATGCTTGCTCAGCACTGACGATTTTTGTTGTTGTTGTTGGATTTAACGTCCCACCGACACATGATAGGTCATATGGCGGCTTCAGCACTGACGACAACTGTTAAATTCAACACTTACTAGCTTTGAAATTAACCAATTTAACAACTCAGACTCATTGTCACTCATGATAAATCTTCAACCAGGTTAACTAGTAATGTATTTAAAGTGCAACATTTTTCAACACAATTTTCATCTCAAAACATTTGAAACAACCAATAATAACGTATTTCTATTAGTTCGCAAAAACCCATAACTTGTTTACGTAGGTTACAGCTTAGTTTCGTAACTTTTTATTCAAATCTTTTTTTTTTATTTGTTTGATAGAATATGACGAAGAGCAAAAAAATGTCGTATATTTTGCAATTAAGTATGATTTACATAGTTTAAAACGACGGGAAAAGAAGTTTTTATAATAATATTTAGGATACGAAATTATTCGCAAGGCCAGCTCTCCATGTTACTCGGAGCGGTGTCACAGTATTCAATGACGATCGCGTTATTACTGTATTTCAAATACTATTTGCTTATTTTCTGCTTTCTTTTGCCGCAGATTTGGTAATTATTTTGTTTATTTACTTTTATGAAAATACCGAAATCGGAACCGGTTCTTTACGAAACGGTATATACTGGTACTTTTCAAAGTGATTATTCGGTACTGTACCGATACCGGGAACCGGTATCCAACCCTAGTCATGGAAAATTAATAGGAAAACTACTTGCAGCTGGCCAGTGCGCGGGACTTTCCTCGTTTTAAAAATAGCAACCATTAGACACCTAAATATTTTTAAATATGTATGGTCATGAAGGTCACATGTGATTTATGCGGATTTCCCCTAAACAACAATTTGTGTATATGATGGCTTGTAATTTATGGCCTTGTTAATCAAAAAGAAGGACCGCGGCTTCCAAATATTTTATGACACACAGCGGAAGTCACCCGTGATGTGCCGACAATTGATCATCAAAAAATTACGTTGCCAGGTTACTTTTTTGGTGTTTGTACCCTGTCTGTTGAATTGTGTCAGGCTCTTCGACTGTACAATGTATTTAGAGTTTTAATCATGATTTTTATACATTACTTGTACATAGTCATTTAATACAAACACAACATATTTTTATTGTTATTAGTTATTGTATTTATTTTTTAAACATAATATTTTAAATTAAGAATAAATTATTTGACAACAAAGTATCTTATGTCTTAAACATATATAAAAGACAAGGAGCTGTGTTCAATAAACGCTTGATGCCCCCGGGGGCATCCTTGTCGATTCATAGTAACCTAAGTCTAAAATGAGGTCAAGGTCAAACTGAGGTCAGGTGATGTTTGAAGATGAGGAATGGTCACAGGTTACATCTGTATTAGTATCAATTCATTCTTGTAAGCGGTATTAATGCTAGACGAAACAGTCCCATTTGGTTAACCAAGAGATGGCCCATATAAACCAACCTAAGTCCAAAATGAGGTCAAGGTCAAGGTCAAACTGAAGTCAGGTGATGTTTGAAGATGAGGAAAGGTCACAGTTTACATCTGTATTAGTATCAATTCATTCTTGTAAGCGGTATTGATGCTAGACGAAACGGTCCCATTTGGTTAACCAAGAGATGGCCCATATAAAGCAACCTAAGTCGAAAATAAGATCAAGGTCAAGGTCAAACTGAGGTCAGGTGATGTCTGATGATGAGGAATGGTCACAGGTTACATCTGCATTAGTATCAAGTCATTCTAGTAAGGGGTGTTGATGCTAAACGAAACGGTCCCATTTGGTTAACTTCGTACGGACGGACGGACGAATGGATGGACGGACGGATGGACAGGACGATCACTATATGCCTCCCGCATCAGTAGATGCCGGGGGCATAAAAATAGAATCCACAAAACTGCATACATGTAGTTATATTAAACAACTGACCTTGCTATTTAGTGAACCTGAATTAAAAGACTCCCTGTCAAATGTGACCTTTAATGGATGGTCCCAGGAAAGTCACATATGACAAGTTTGACTGTACATGTATTTGAACAATCTTTGTAAAGGGCCAGCAGTTTCTGACAATGAATTTAAATTGGGCCCTTGGCAACAATATTTTTTGACAAATTGGAATAATTTGAACAAGCAAATTCGATGAATTGGTATCCCCCCGCTGAAAGAGTTTGGCTAAAGGTAATGCAATGTGTAACTTTAATGGCCACAAACTTACTCAATATTTCAAATTACCCATATTTTGACCCAGCAAAAATATGTGCTTTTCCAGTACACTATATCTACCACTGGCACCAGATCAGAAACAAAATGCCTCCGTACGTGTTATACCCTACCCCTAGGTATTCTATAAGAACCATGGTCATGAAGGGAAAAATATACTAACCCGTTTCAATCGCGCATTTCATACCTGAAACACGCAGTTCCATAAATGTGTACTATGGATATCAAACAAGTGGTTATTTATCTTTCATTGTGTACCGGTCACATTTTTCAATACATTTTATCTTAGAAAAACAACGCATGGTTTATAGTTATTTCAACGTTACACAAAAAACTTGCTTGAACTTCCCTGCTGAAGTTCCGTTCTAGATTAAAAAACCATTCTGATTGGCTAATGTGAAAATGTATGTCAATCGTCATTTTACTACACGTGTTCGCTAAAATGTGAAAATGCAGCATAAATATGCAAAATGAATAAAATAAACAGAACAGATGCAGACCAATTTACGAGTTCAAATTAAAGATCATATACAAGATGAATTTCATTCATCATTTCGAGTTTTATTGTAAAAATGTGATTTTTTTAAATTCTGTTTTTGTTTGTTTACATTTCGCCAAACATGTGCACACTGCCGTGACCTCTAGATCGGATATTCATTAGGGAAGGTCAAGCAAGTTTTTCTGTAACGTTGACGAAAGCATAAACTATGTTGATAATCTCTGCAATATGGAATATTGAGACAATGTGACTGATGCACGATGGAAGATAAATTATCGCTTGTTCAATATACTAGATACCCATTCATCAAACTGTGCGTTTAAGTTGAGAAATTTACGATTGAAACGGGTTAGTATATTTTCCCGTTCATGACCATGGTTCTTATAGAATACCTTGGGGTAGGGTATAACATGTACGGAGGCATTTTCTTTCTGATCTGGTGCCAGTGATATTTACCATGAATGTTGATTTCTGAGTCCTTGTTTAGTTCATACAATCTGATAGCTTCGTCAAGCTCTATCTGTGATGACACTGTACATGGATCACCTGTAAATATAAATAAACACTATCTGTGATGACACTGTACATGGATCACCTGTAAATATAAACATACGCTATCTATGATGACACTGTACAGGGACCTCCTTAAATACAAATATACACTATCTTTGATGACATTGTACATGGTCCTCTTGTAAGTATAACATACACTCTCTGTGATGACATGGTAAAGGGATACTCCTGTAAATATAGCCATACATTATCTGTGATGACACTTTACATGGATCTCCAGTGAATATAAACATACCCTATTTATAATGTTACTGTATATGGATCTACAGTAAACATAAACAAACACTATCTGTGATGACACTGTACATGGATCTCCTGTAAATAAAATGATACACTATCTGTGATTACATTGTACATGGATCTCCTGTTAATACAAACAAATACTATTTGTGATAACATTGTGCATGGATCTCCTGTAAAATATACATGCAGTATTTTTGATGACACTGTGCATGGACCTCCTGTAAATACAAAGATACACTATATGGTTCACACAGAACATCTGAGACAAAATTCAAGTACTTTTCGAGGACTTTCATGAACTTTTTACAAATTTTCAAGGACTATTTTTTTTTAAAAACCACGACCTAATCAGAATAATTTTTATTGTGTTCATCATGTAATGCAAAAATAAAACAACATTCACAAGAGTGCCAGACTGTCACAAAATATGCCCATCTAAATATTCAGTTACGTATCATCAAGGTAATAATGTTCATGTTGAATGCCTTGTTAACCCAAAACAAGAGCTGTCGGAGGACAGCAACGCTCGACTATTCAACAGCCTTGT
Source organism: Mercenaria mercenaria (assembly GCF_021730395.1). Lineage (NCBI taxonomy): Eukaryota > Metazoa > Mollusca > Bivalvia > Venerida > Veneridae > Mercenaria > Mercenaria mercenaria. The sequence goes on from NC_069374.1 coordinate 40,571,921, forward strand.
CGCTTGAATGAATACGGAAGTCAAAAAAGGGGCATAATTTAGTAAACAAGAGGACCATGATGGTCCTGAATCGCTCCCCTGTCCCCACATGGCCCAGTTTTGAACTGAGTATGATGTGGTTTTTTCTATTATTTGACATAGTGACCTAGTTTTTCAGCTCATGTGACCCAGTTTTGAATCTGACCTAGATATCATCAAGATAAAAATTCTGACCAATTTTCATGAAGATCCATTGAAAAATATGGCCTCTAGAGAGGTCACAAGGTTTTTCATTATTTGACCAACTGACCTAGTTATTGACGGCACGTGACCCAGTTTCGAATTTGACTTGGATATCATCATGGTGAACATTCTGACCAATTTTCATGAAGATCCATTCAAAAGTATGGACTCTAGAGAGGTCACAAGGTTTTTCTATTTTTAGACCTACTGACCTAGTTTTTGACCGCAGTTGACCCAGTTTCAAATTTGACCTAGATATTATCAAGATGAACATTAAGACCAACTTTTATACAGATCCCATGAAAAATATGGCCTCTAGAGAGGTCACAAGGTTTTTTTATTATTTAACCTACTGACCTAGTTATTGATGGCACGTGACCCACTTTCGAACTTGATCTAGATATCATCAAGGTGAACATTCTGACCATATGGCCTCTAGAGAGGTCACAACGTTTTTCTATTTTTAGACCTACTGACCTAGTTTTTGATGGCACGTGACCCAGTTTCGAACTTGACCTAGATATCATCAAGATGAACACTCAGACCAACTTTCATACAGATCCCATGAAAAATATGGCCTCTAGAGAGGTCACAAGGTTTTTCTATCATTTGACGTACTGACCTAGTTTTTGATGGCATGTGACCCAGTTTCGAACTTGACCTAGATATCATCAAGGTGAACATTCTGACCAATTTTCATGAAGATCTTGTGAAAAATATGGCCTCTAGAGAGGTCACAAGGTTTTTCTATTTTTAGACCTACTGACCTAGTTTTTGACCGCACGTGACCCAGTTTCGAACCTGACCTAGATATCATCAAGGTGAACATTCAGACCAATTTTCATAAAGACCCCATGAAAAATGTGACCTCTAGAGTGGTCACAAGCAAAAAGTTTACGCACGCACGGACGGACGACGGACGCTGCGCGATCACAAAAGCTCACCTTATCACTTTGTGACAGGTGAGCTAAAAAGTAAAATAGGGTTATGGAACCTGCAGTGCTTATCAGCATATGACAGTGGACAAGTGTATGAAGTTTCAATCCATTCCCATTAGTGGATACTGAGATACCAGCTTAAATATAAGAATTTTACCCAAAAATCCTAAGTTGAAAAAGGGGCATAATTTTGTAAAATGCGAAGTTGAGTTATTGACCCTTTGCACTGCATGTCATATCATGACAGTGAACTAGTGTGTGAAGTTTCAATCCTTTCCCATTAGTGGATACTGAGATACCAGCTTACATACAAAAACTTAACCAAAAATTTCCATGTTGAAAAAGGGGCATAATTTTGTAAAAAAGCAAAATAAAGTTATGGGACCTGCTTTGTGCATGTCAGATCATGACAGTGAACAAGTAAGTGAAGTCTCAATCCATTCCCATTAGTGAGTACTGAGATACCAGCTTACATACAAAACTTTAACCATACATACAAAACCTTAACCAAAAAATTGTAAGTCGAAAAAGGGGCATAATTTTGTAAAAAAGCAAAATAGAGTATGGAACCTGTGCAATGTAAGTCAGTTTATCACAGTAAATAAGTGCGTGAAGTTTCAATCCATTCCCACAAGTGGTTACTGAGATACCAGCTTACACACAAAACCTTAACCAAAAATTTCCAAGTCGAAAAAGGGGCATAATTTTGTAAAAAAGCAAAACAGAGTTATGGAACCTGTGCAATGTAAGTCAGTTTATCACAGTAAATAAGTGTGTGAAGTTTCAATCCATTCCCACAAGTGGTTGCTGAGATACCAGCTTACATACAAAAACTTAACCAAATCAGGACATGGACGCCGACGCGGACGCCAACACATGGGCGAGTCCAATAGCTCTACTATTCTATGAATAAAGGGTGCGTGCGTGTGTGTGCCAGTCCTGATCTACAACAGACAGACAAGGTGTGTATGTGTGCCAGTCCTGATCTACAACAGACAGGCAAGGAGTGTATTTGAGCCAGTCCTGATCTACAACAGACAGACAAGGAGTGTATGTGTGCCAGTCCTGATCTACAACAGACAGACAAGCAGTGTATGTGTGCCAGTCCTGATCTGAAACAGATAGACAAGGAGTGTATGTGTGCCAGTCCTGATCTGAAACAGACAGACAATGAGTGTATGTGAGCCAGTCCTGATCTGAAACAGACAGACAATGAGTGTATGTGAGCCAGTTCTGATCTGAAACAGACAGACAAGGAGTGTATGTGAGCCAGTCCTGATCTATAACAGACAGGCAAGGAGTGTGTGTGTGCCAGTCCTGATCTACTGCAGACAGACAAGGAGTGTATGTGTGCCAGTCCTGGTCTACAACAGACAGACAAGGAGTGTGTGTGTGTGCCAGTCCTGATCTACAACAGACAGACAAGGAGTGTGTGTGTGTGTGTGCGTGCGTGCGTGCGTGCGTGCGTGTGTGTGCCAGTCCTGATCTACAACAGACAGGCAAGGAGTGTGTATGTGTGTGTACCAGCCCTGATCTACAATAGACAGGCAAGGAGTGTGTGTGTGTGTGTGTGTGCCAGTCCTGATCTACAACAGACAGGCAAGGAGTGTGTGTGCGTGTGTGCCAGTCCTGATCTACAACAGACAGGCAAGGAGTGTGTGTGTGTGCCAGTCCTGATCTACAACAGACAGACAAGGAGTGTATGTGTGCCAGTCCTGATCTACAACAGACAGACAAGGAGTGTATGCGTGCCAGTCCTGATCTACAACAGACAGACAAGGAGTGTATGTGTGCCAGTCCTAATCTACAACAGACAGACAAGGAGTGTATGAGAGCCAGTCCTGATCTACAACAGACAGACAAGGATTGTATGTGTGCATGTTCTGATCTACAACAGACAGACAAGGAGTGTATGTGTGCCAATCCTGATGTACGACAAGCGAACAAAGAGTATGTGTTCTAGTCCTATTGTACAGCATACAGACACAGTGTATGTGCTCCAGTCCTGACACACAACAGACAAACACAGACTGAGTATTTAAGAATATTTCTTACCATCTTCATCCACCCATTTTACAGTAAAAGGTTGTTGGTCATCAAACTTGCATATATCTTTAATCTCTGCACAGAAATCCTCATAACTTATTTCACAAGTTATAGCTGTGATCAGAATATCTCTGAAATGTAAGGAAATATCATATGCTGCAAATTTACAAACATGCTTTATTTCACAAAATCTGTCTCTTAAAAAAGTCAAATTTCAACATCATTCTGAAATACTCAAAAGGCGAGATTTTTTTTTTATAAAATGAGCATCAAATTCCACAAATAAATTAAGTAACTATCTTCAAATTTTACAACAATCACATGTAACTGACAAAATTAACACTGAAAAATGATAGAACTTTTACAAAAGTAAGATAAGCATTATATGTAAAGTTCTTGCAAAAAAAATTTCAACTTCACCATCACCTCAACATAAAGTAAATTTTTCATAATGAGAATCTGCTGACTTCTGCAAAATCTGTAGAAAAGAAACAATCAATAAACACTATCACTGATGTAATAACTGAGCGGATCTATATATAGTCTGCATACAGTATTCCACATAAATATCAATTTAGCAGAAACTCACTTCTGAAGACATTATCCTAATGTTCCTACAAGAAATAGTTACAAAATTTCTTAAGGATGATTTTTCCTTACTTAAAGTATTTTACTTCACACATTAACAAGTATAACAATGGATTCCACCACAGTTAAAGCATACTTATGAAACTATTATCTAAACTGAAACAAAATAAAGTACATTCTAATAACTAGAGCTATCACTACTTATGGTTATTAAATCTAATAAAGGGAAGTTCACCTCCAAGTCTAACCTCGACCTTGGTAGCAGAATGATCTGAAGGAATTTGATTGAGGCTCATCTAAGAAACAATACTGTGACTTTTTTTAAATCAGGCCAACGCTTCCAGTGTAGCTATGTATAAGGAAAAGTTGCCCTGTATACTGACAGCTTTGTTATAAACATTTCTGTGAAATTATTTAAAGAGAAACATTCTGATCATGTTTTAAATAAATCAGGTAGTAGCTCATTAACTAAGTTTTTCAATGACCTGACCTTGTGGCCAGTGACCCAGTCACAAATTCATCCTTCAAAATGTGGCCTCTTGTGTTAACATGGCCTTTTCTATGATTTAGAGATAGAATCTAAACAAGAGCTGTCACTAATGGTGACAAATGCCCCCACAGCACCTTGACCTTTGACCTGGTGACCCCAAAGTCAGTAGGGGTGGTGTACTCAATAAGAACTATCAGCATGTGAAGTTTGAAGGTCCTCGGTGAAGTGGTTCGCATGTAAAGTGCCTTCATGCGAAAAGTTAACGTTGGCCCCTGTGACCTTGACCTTTGAACTGGTGACCCCAAAGTCAGTAGGGTTGGTGTACTCATAAAGTACTATCAGCATGTAAAGTTTGAAGGTCCTGGGTGAAGTGGTTCGCGAGTAAAGTGCCTTCACGCAAATAGTTAATGTTGGCCCCTGTGACCTTGACCTTTGAACTGGTGACCCCAAAGTCAATAGGAGTGGTTTTCTCAATAAGAACTATCAGCGTGTGAAGTTTGAAGGTCCTGGGTGCAGTGGTCTGCGAGTAAAGTGCCTTCATGCAAAAAATTAACGTTGGCCCCTGTGACCTTGACCTTTGACCTGGTGACCCCAAAGTCAGTAGGGGTGGTGTACTCAATAAGTACTATCAGCAAGTGAAGTTTGAAGGTCCTGGGTGCAGTGGTTCGCGAGTAAAGTGCCTTCATGCAAAAAGTTAACGTTGGCCCCTGTGTCCTTGACCTTTGACCTAGTCACCCCAAAGTAAGTAGGGGTGGTGTACTCAATAAGTACTATCAGCACGTGAAGTTTGAAGGTCCTGGGTGAAGTGGTTCGTGAGTAAAGTGCCTTCATGCAAAAAGTTAACGTTGGCCCCTGTGACCTTGACCTTTGACCTGGTGACCCCAAAGTCAGTAGGGGTGGTGTACTCAATAAGTACTATCAGCATGTGAAGTTTGAAGGTCCTGGGTGCAGTGGTTCGCTAGTAAAGTGCCTTCATGCAAAAAGTTAACGTTTGTACGAACGAACTAACGAACGAACGGACGGACAGTTGAAAACTAATATGCCTCCCTTCGGGGGCATAAAAATTTAAAGATAGAAAGACATTAAATTAAGGATGTACGAGCGAATTTTTTCTAACGTTAAGAATGTTTTCATATCCTGTGAGCTTGAAGAACATTAGTTTCTTAGACAAACAAGAGCAGAAAAAACATAGGTCACCGAACTCGTTTTAATTTTATAGGGTATTTTCTTCACCCACTGTTTACGCATTTCTGAAATTTTGTAAAATTGAAAAAATGTTGGTACTTTATAAAACATAAAATATCCTACTTAATCTTATAGGGATTTCAGGTCTTACAGGTTAATATGAATATATGGTGATGTCAGTATTATATAAGAATAAATGTCACTAACAAATCTCTTTAATTTTTACATGTTGACATAATTACCCCACCCACTTTATTTTCAATGGAAAAAACGTATTTAGATGTACGAAAAAAATTCTGACGTTAAGATTTTCAAAATATTTTGCAGCATTAATGACACACAAAAATGCTTCAAAATGGAAAGAAAAAAAGTTGGGGTCACCGTGCATCTAAGAGATTTATTAAGAAAAAACTGTTGAAAAGTGGTGAATTTTGATATTTTTGTTCTTTTTGTTTTAATTTATATTTTCTAGATAATATAAAGTGCTATCTTGAAAACTTTTATTTCATTTATAGCTTAACATTATATGTATCAATCAGAAAAATATCAAAACCAAACCTGATCTACTTTAATAGATATTTGAAATTACCTACCCCTACCCCATTGTAAATCTTACATGAATTTTAGGCAAATGCTAGCCAAAAATAAGGGTGAAAAAAAATTTTTCGCAAAAAGCATAATATACTTGGTTAAATGGTACATTATTAGCCATATTTTAATTACTTAGCATTATTGTTTGGCAAAACTTTTGTTAGAAAGCAATATTCGAAGAAACATTTTTCAAAATGGCGGATATCCTGAAAAAACAAGAGCTGTCGGAGGACAGCAACGCTCGACTATTCAACAGCCTTGTCAATTGAATGAATATAAAAGTCGAAAAAGGAGCATAATTTTGTAAAAATGGGAAAAAGAGTTAAGGAACCTTCACAGTGCTTATCAGCTCATGACAGTTAATAAGTGTGAAAAGTTTCAATCCATTCCCATTAGTGGATACTGAGATACCAGCTTACATACAAAAACTTAACCAAAAACTGCTAAGTCAGAAAAAGTGCATTATTTTGAAAAAATGCAAAGTAGAGTTATGGGACCTGCACATTGCATGTCAAATTATGACAGTGAACAAGTGAGTGAAGTTTCAATCCATTCCCATTTGTGGGTACTGAGATAACAGCTTACATACAAAACCTTAACCAAGAATTTCTAAGTCGAAAAAGGGGCATAATTTTGTAAAAAGGAAAAATAGAGTTATGGAACCTGTGCAATGTAGGTCAGTTTATCACAGTGAATAAGTGTGTGAAGTTTCAATCCATTCCCACAAGTGGTTACTGAGATACCAGCTTACACACAAAACCTTAACCAAGAATTTCTAAGTCGAAAAAGGGGCATAGTTTTGTAAAAAAGCAAAATAGAGTTATGGAACCTGTGCAGTGTAGGTCAGTTTATCACTGTGAATAAGTGTGTGAAGTTTCAATCCATTCCCACAAGTGGTTACTGAGATACCAGCTTACATACAAAACCTTAACCAAATCGGGACGCGGACGCCGACGCGGACGCCGACGCATGGGTGAGTCCAATAGCTCACTATTCTTTGAATAGTCGAGCTAAAAAACGCTCGTACATCCTTAAGTCTAGAAATTGATATTTAAGTCCTTCAAATAACCAAATTTACCATTGAGATATTTATGAAAGGTTGTGTTTACATTAATAACTGAAGTTTTAACTGTGGCCACAAAGAATAACAACTCTTGCCTTAGATAAGTATTCAAGCAGAGATATCTACTAGTTTACTTCCTTTGCAATTACACAATTGAGTGGAAAATGAAATGGGTTTTAGACACAGACATTTGGGGCCAGGACTCTTAACCCCCCCCCCCCCCCCCCCCCCCACACACACACAAACCCTACTGACAGCCAGTATTTTCTAGTTTTCTAGCATGATAACACATACTCAGCGTTGGTGACTATCACAAAACAGGTTTTGTTACAATTTCAGCATGCTTTAAAAATGCACTTTTTAACCATCAATGCTCTTAATAATTAAAGATAGGCATCTGTGAAATTGCCACTAGAAAAGTTATATATACTTAAGTCTATATACTTTCAAGCAAGGCGATAATAGTGTGTATGATTTGTCATAATAATGATATATAACAGTAATCCCCCATGTTGTGAGCGGATCGAATAATTTATGATTACCTTATTCATACTAGATTGTGGCGGCACACTTTTCAAAATGTGTGCTAAAAAGCAGACAATTAGAAAAGCAATCAAGTATACTCTCTAGTCTATAGAAAAAAACACTTCCGCGAAAATATTATTTCGCATATTATGAAAATGTGGGAATTTAAAAAGAGCTGTCCATAAGACAGCATGCTCCACTACTCGGCGATTTGACAGTAAAATGAATTTATGTCTCAATAAGAGACCTCTACTTTAAAAGGAAGATACACCAAGATACTAAAAGACCCTACTACTAAGAGGGGTTAAAGGGCAAGTATGAAAGGGGCATAATTCTGTCAAAAATACAAATAGAGTGATGGGTATTGTAACCACACATGCAGATGATGATTATAAAGAAATATAGTTCTAATTTCAAGTCATTATCTTTTGAAGTACCAAAGATCTGTCTATAAACGAAACTTTTGAAAAAATTTAACATGAAAATAATTCCAAGTATAACAACTTGGTGACCTTGGGTATAATGGGCCCAGCCCCTGCACATACTTTGTTTGTATGCTGGACAATGTTTATGTGATTTACAGCTAGATATAAACAATAGTAACAAAGATATGACAGAAAAACAAAGGTTGCCGAAAAACATTAACCTTAAAAATAACCTTAGTATAACACCTTGGTGACCTTCACCTTGGATATAATGGACCCAGCCCCTGCACATACTTTGTTTGCACGCTGAACAATGTTAATGTGAAGCTACAGTAAGATATAAGAGATAGCAACAAAGAACAAGAGCTGTCCATAAGACAGCGCGCTCCACTATTCGGCGATTTGACATTATTAATAAGTCAAATTTAGGTTTTCTTGAAGTAAAACGTTCACATTCTTTAAAATTTGAGATACCTACTTTTAACTGTACTTATATAACAAGAGGGTCATGATGACCCTATATCACTCGTCTGTTAAGCTTGGCCTTGGACTCATCAACATAATCATTCTGACCAAGTTTCATGAACATAGGGTCATAAAATTTAATGTGGCCTCAACAGTGTTAACAAACTTTTCCTTTGATTTCATAAGGTGACCTAGTTTTTCACCCCAAATGACCCAGTTTCGACCCTGGCCTACGAATCATAAAGATAAACATTCTGACCAAGTTTCATGAAGACAGGGTCATAAATGTGCCCTCTAGGGTGTTAACAAGCGTTTCCTTGATTTGACCTGGTGACCTTGTTTTTGACCCCTCAATATCCAATTTTGTGCTTGGCCTAGAAATCATCAAGATAATCATTCTGTGCAAGTTTGTATCAAATCAAAGCATAAATGAAACCTCTATATGGCTGAAATAGCCAAATTAGAAAATTCTGCCCCTTCCAGGGGCAGAAACTCTAGAACCCATGATGAATCTAGCCGGTTTTCAAAAGAAACAAAGATCTTATTGTGACTTAAGATGTGTGTAAGTGTGGTTAAAATCAAATGTAAAATGTCACTTCTATCATGTTCAAAAGGTAAAAATTAACACATTTAGGCTCTTTCAGGGGTCAATCAGGGGCCGTAACTCAGGAACCTATGATTGGATCTGACAGATTCATCATGGAATCCAAGATGTAACATGTTGAAGGGACTGGCCTCCAGATCATTCAACAACAAAAAAACAGATTTTTTTTTTAAATATCTGGAAATTAATGCTATATTTCATAAGAATGCTTTAAAACTTAATTACTGACACATTATAAGTTTCGGAAACAAATTTTTACGATGAAAATCGAGAAGCGTTACTCGAGATAAACTGCCTTGATTATAAATATGTATATTTAACGCTTACTGAACACTAAATCCTCCATAACGCTATTGGTAGTGACAGCGGAAAACTTCTTTCCTGCCACGGCAGTCCGGTTTCGATTCCTGACATGGTCATCTTTTTTTCTTGATTTGGCATTTTAAAATAGTTCAGAAATAAAAACTCATATTCTAATGTTCATAATATGACCAAACTTCAATATGAAAGAAAAATGATTTTTTAGCCAAAATCCGGAAGTCAGTGGAATCCAAGATTTATTGTTGCTGAAGATATTTTGCAAGTCTGCACCAAATCAAACCATAAATGAAGTCTCAATATGGCTGCAAAAGCCAAAATTGCAATTTTTGTCCCTTTAAGCGGCCATAACTCTGGAACCCATGATGGGATCTGGCCAGTTTTCGAAAGGAATTGAGATTTATGCCAATACAAGTTGTGTGCAAGTTTGATTAGAATTGATTGCAAAATGTGGTCTCTATCGTGTTCACAAGAAATTGTGGACAGACGACAACAGACAGAAGAAGGATGGACGAAGGGTGACCATAAAAGCTCACCTTGTCATAGGTGAGCTGGAAAGTGGTTACTGGTAAATGGAGTTTTTTCTTTGAATGCATGTCAATTTGAAAATCAACAGCAGAGTCTTACCTTTTGTAAATGTCAGAACAGCAATCGTCAATTTCCAAATAAGAAAATAAAAACAACATACCCATTATAGCCAACTCTCATTCTTATGTCATTATCAACATCAGAAGCCTGTTGTGTAGGCATTATGACAGCTTCTTTTGTAAACTGAACCTGTAGTAAAAAATTTCTAAAATATATTCTGTAAACATGAAATGGCAATCTGTCACCCCATATCGCTTCATTTTAAAAACAAGAGAGCCATGAAGCCAAGGCCCTGTATCGCTCGCCTAACCTAATAACCTAAAGATCATCAAGATTAACATTCTGACCAAGTTTCATTAAGATATGGTAAAAAATGTGGCCTCTAGAGTGTTAACTAGTTTTTCTTTTAATTTGACCTAGTGACCGAGTTTTTGACCCTACATGACCCAGATTTGAACTTGACCTAGAGATCATAAAAACAAACATTCTAATCAATTCCCATGAGTTTCAAACTTAAAATTATGTCTCTAGAGTGTTAACAAGCTGTACCTTTGATTTGACCTGGTGACCTAGTTTTAGACTCCACCTAACCCAGATTGAAATTTGACCTAAAGATCATCAAGATTAACATTCTGACAAAGTTTCATTAAGATATGGTCATAAATGTGGCCTCTAGAGTGTTAACTAGCTTTTCCTTTGATTTGACCAAGTGACCTAGTTTCTGACCAAACATGACCCAGATTCGAACTTTACCTAAAGATCATCAAGGTTAACATTCTAAGTTTCATGAAGATACAGTCATAAATGTGGCTTCTAGAGTGTTAACAAGCTTTTCCTTTGATTTGACCTGGTGACCTAGTTTTAGACCCCACATGACCCGGATTCAAACTTGACCTAAAAATCATCAAGAATAACATTCTGACCAAGTTTCATGAAGATACAGTCATAAGTGTGGCCTCTAGATTGTAAACAAGCTTTTCCTTAGATTTGACCTGGTGACCTAGTTCTTGACCCCAGATGACCCAATATCAAATGTGTCCAAGATTTTACTGAGAGTAACATTTTGACCAAGTTTAATTAAGATTGGACCAAAATTGTGACCTCTAGAGTGTTAACAAGCTTTTCCTTTGATTTGACCTGGTGACCTAGTTTTTGATCCCAGATAACCCAATATCAAACTCGTCCAAGATTTTATTGAGGGTAACATTCTTACCAAGTTTCCCTAAGATTGGGATAAAATTGTGACCTCTAGAGTGTTAAGGGTCAAATTGTTGACAACGGACGGACGACGGACACAGGGCGATCACAAAAGCTCTCCTTGAGCACAAAGTGCTCAGGTGGGCTAAAAATGTAAATAGACATGCACGAGAACTTGCAGTTTGATAATGTATTTATATTAACTGAAAATAAAGTTCAGGTGAGAATGTAAGCAAAAGATTTCGTATCTTTTTATCTTTTAGTCATTAAATTTCAAACTTCATAAAAACAAGAGATGTTTATGGCTTGTCCCATTTTCAGCCCCGTGATCACTATGACATTGACCTTTGACCTACTAAACCAAAACAAGTGGGTCGCTCACCTGAGAAACACACCATAACAGTGTAAACATGTTTGACCTAATGATTTCATGGAAACAAATATTCTGACCAATTTTTATTAAGATTGGACCAAAAATGTAGTATCTTAAGTGTAAACAAGTATTTTGTTCAATTTGACCTAGTGACCTAGTTTTTGAGCCAATATGACCTACATTCGAACTTGACCTAGGTTTTATCAAGGTAATCATTCTGACCAAATTTCATCACGGTGTAAGGAAGAACATGCCACTACAGCCACATACAGGATGCAAGAAGCCATCAACAAGCTTTCAGGTCTCTTAAGAATAAACAATTATTTTCTTCAATTTGACCTAGTGACCTCGTTTTTGAGCCAATATGACCTACATTCAAACATGACCTAGATTTGATCAAGGCAATCATTCTGACCAAATTTCATCAACCTCAATTGAAAAATACAGCCTCTATTACATACAAAACATTTTTCTTTGATTTGTCCTAGCGACCTAGTTTTTGACCCCAGATGACCCATATTCTAACCTGACCTAGAATTCATCAAGGCAATCATTCTGACTAAATTTAATAAATATCAAATGTAAAATGCAGCCCTTATTGTGTACACAAGGTTTTTGTTTAATTTGACTTGGTGACCTAGATTTTGAACCTAGATGACCCATATTCAAACTCCTTTTATACTTCATCCAGACAAACATTCTGATCAAATTTCATGAAGATCCGGTGTAAAATGCAGCCCCTATTGCATACACAAGCTTTTTCTTTGATTTGACCTAGTGACCAAGTTTTTGACCCATGATGACCCATATTTGAACTTGACTAGATTTCATCAAGGCAATCATTCTGACCAAAATTCATGAAGATCAATTGAAAAATACAGCTTCTATCGCAAACACAAGGTTTTTCTTTGATTTGACCTAGTTTTTGACCCCACATAACTCATTTTCGAACATGGCCTAGATTTCATTAAGGCAATCAATCTGACAAAATTTCATGAAGATCAGTTGAAAAATATAGCCTCCATCACAAACATAAGGTTTTACTTTGATTTGACCTAGTGGCCTAGTTTTTGACCCAGATGACCCATGGCCCAATCATGCTCTAATGTTGGAGGTTCTGGGTCAAGTGGTTCTCCAGTTATTGTGTAGAAAACGTTCGCTCTATGGACATACCGACATAGCTACCGAGGCGACCAACAGGTGCACAGCAATATACCCCCGCTGCTTCTATCGCATGCACAAGGTTTTTCTTTGATTTGACCTAGTGACCTAGTTTTTGACCCCACATAACTCATTTTTCAACTTGGCTTAGATTTCATTAAGGCAATCATTCTGACAAAATTTCATGAAGATCAGTTGAAAAATACAGCCTCTATCACATACACAAGGTTTTACTTTGATTTGACCTAGTGACCTAGTTTTTGACCCCAGATTACCCATGGCCCAATCATGCTCTAGATAGATAGATAGATTTATTTCTGCATAAAATGTATACAAAACATGGTAAAATAGATATCAAAACATATATGTAAAAGAACATAAATGAATTGAATATAATGCCATATTGCCATGCCAACTACATTATACACAAAGGATAACACAAACAAGAGGACCATGATGGTCCTGAATCGCTCACCTATCCCCACATGACCCAGTGTTGAACTGAGTATGACGTCGTTATTTCTATTATTTGACATAGTGACCTAGTTTTTGAGCACACATGACCTAGATATCATCAAGATAAAAAATTCTGACCAATTTTCATGAAGATCCATTGAAAAAAACGACCTCTAGAGAGGTCACAAGGTTTTTCTATTATTTGACCTAATGACCTAGTTTTAGAAGGCATGTGACCCACTTCTGAATTTGACCTAGATATCATCAAGGTGAACATTCTCACCAATTTTCATGAAGATCTCATGAAAAATATGGCCTCTAGAGAGGTCACAAGGTTTTTCTATTTTTCGACCTACTGACCTAGTTTTTGACCGCACATGACCCAGTTACGAACTTGACTTAGATATCATCAAGCTGAACACTCTCACCAATTTTCATGAAGATCCATTGAGAAATATGGCCTCCAGAGACGTCACAAGGCTTTTCTATTTTTAGACCTACTGACCTAGTTTTTGACCATATGTGACCCAGTTTCAAACTTGACCTAGATATCATCAAGATGAACATTCTGATCAATTTTCATGAAGATCTCTTGAAAAATATGGCCTCTAGAGAGGTCACAAGGTTTTTCTATTTTTAGATCTACTGACCTAGTTATTGACCGCATGTGACCCAGTTTCAAAACTGACCTAGATATCATCAAGGTGAACATTCTAACCAATTTTCATAAAGATCCCATGAAAAATATGGCCTCTAGAGAGGTCACAAAGTTTTTCTATTTTCAGACCTACTGACCTAGTTTTTGACCGCACATGACCCAGTTTCGAATCTGACCTAGATATCATCAAGGTGAACACTCTGACCAATTTTCATGAAGATCCATTGAGAAATATGGCCTCTAGAGAGGTCACAAGGTTTTTCTATTTTTAGACCTACTGACCTAGTTTTTGATCCCACGTGACCCAGTTTCGAACTTGACCTAGATATCATCAAGATGAACGCTCTGGCCAATTTTCATGAAGATCCATTGAGAAATATGGCCTCTAGAGAGGTCACAAGGTTTTTCTATTTTTAGATCTACTGACCTAGTTTTTGATCCCACTTGACCCAGTTTCAAACTTGACTAGATATCATCAAGGTGAACATTCTGATAAATTTTCATGAAGATCTCATGAAAAATATGGCCTCTAGAGAGGTCACAAGGTTTTTCTATTTTTAGACCTACTGACCTAGTTTTTGACCGCACGTGACCCAGTTTCGAACTTGGCCTAGATATCATCAAGGAGAACATTCCGACCAATTTTCATGAAGATCCATTGAGAAATATGGCCTCTAGAGAGGTCACAAAGTTTTTCTATTTTTAGACCTACTGACCTAGTTTTTGACCGCACGTGACCCAGTTTCGAACTTGACCTAGATATCATCAAGTTGCACATTCTGACCAATCTTCATGAAGATCTCATGAAAAATATGGCCTCTAGAGAGGTCACAAGGTTTTTCTATTTTTAGACCTACTGACCTAGTTTTTGACCGCATGTGACCCAGTTTCGAACTTGACCTAGACATCATCAAGATGAACATTCTGACCAATTTTCATAAAGATCCCATGAAAAATGTGACCTCTAGAGTGGTCACAAGCAAAAGTTTATGCACGCACGCACGCACGGACGACGGACGCCACGCGATCACAAAAGCTCACCTGTCTCTTATTTCCATTGTGGTCCTTATAATAATAATTACAGTTTGACAAAGGAAGACATTGTTATCACAGTTAACTTTATCATGAAAGACTTGTGGAAAAACAATTACAATATCGTATGTCATAAAAAGTATCACAATTAGGCAAATACACTTAATAAAACTATTGCCGATAATTATTGAACTTAATTTAATGTTGGAGGTTCCGGGTCAAGTGGTTCTCCAGTTATTGTGTAGAAGACGTTCGCTCTATGGATATACCGGCATAGCGACCGAGGCGACCAACAAGTGCAAAGCAATATACCCCCACTTCTTTGAAGGGGCATAATCATCAAAATTCAACATTCTGTGTCCAAAATGTGTTACATGCTGTATTTTTGTGCTTTAAAATAGCCATTTAATAAAATATACCTTTAAAACATGCTTTACTGAAACACGTACTGTGACATATCATTAATGGACAACTACTGTTTTATGAACCATGTCAGAAGAAATGCCAGCCTTTTAGGCACCAGTACAAAGAGGAATATGCAACATCTGGCAACATTTCTAAGATGAAACATTAATACTGATGAAAGAAGTATCAAAATTAGACTAAAAACAACAAGAAAATACTGGTAAAACTGACTGATGCTCCCAAAGTATGAGTATTATCTTTTAAATGCACAAAAGTGGAATTCATTGAATTTACTCCAGACAAGGATGGTGCTACAGCTTACTATTGTTGAATAATCAAAGGGCAGTAACTCATTTAAAATTCATCGGACCAAAACATGAAGAAATAAGAGGGTCATGATGACCCTATATCGCTCACCTGTTAAACTTGGCCTAGGAATCATCATGATAAACATTTTGACCTAGTTTCACGAAGACAGGGTCATAAATGTGGCCTCTACAGTATTGGCAAGCTAAATTTACTTTGATTTGAGTGGATAACCTAGTTTTTGACCCCACATGACTCAGTTTTGAACCTGGCCTAAGAATCATCAAGATAAAAATTCTGACCTAGTTTCATGAAGATAGGGTCATAAATGTGGCCTCTATAGTGTTAACAAGCTTTTCCTTTGATTTAAGTTGATAACCTACCGTCATCCTACGAATATAAGATGCACATTTTTTACGAGATGCTGGTCTCGAAGGACCAATGCGTCCTACATATGGGGATAGAAAAAGACCAAACATTTCCCCCCGACTCAAAAATTAAGAAAATCGATCTTTGTTTACCCCGCGTACCTCTATATTGAAGAGAATTCAAGGGGAGTAAATACCAATGACTCGGGCATAGCCGGTATCGGGACCTGGTGTCTTAAGTTACTTTTGTATAAAATGTAAAATTTAGAGCTCGTGTAAAAAAAGATAAATAAATGCTGTTTTACATTAAAATATATTTTACAACGCATTTCTGTAATTAATCATTTAAGGTGGTCAGTCACATTTAAGTAAAATTTAGTGACATTTTTTACTTTTTGTATATTCTGTTAGAGATTTATTTAAGAAACAAAAATTCCCATTACTTAGAGTTAGATCCCTGTTAGAAATGTATACTTTATTGATTTTCATAAAAATTTGTAATTACTCCCCTTTAATATGAAATTATTTAAAATGCTTGGTATTTCTTTTTATTTCCATATAATTCCGAGTTTTACATTCGCATTGGATAGATATACCAAATATTTAACAATCTGAATCAAAAGTTGGGTTTTAAAATGCATGTAGCTTCTGAATTTCATTTTTTTCCATTCTATCTTGGTTGCGCAACCAAGATAGGCAAAGGGAGGTAATAATAATTTTTCAAACTTGCATTTCTAATGAATTCAATCTATATATGTAATTGTTAATGCAATTATTTTACGAATATAATACAATATATGGGTTAGTTATACATTTTCTTAGGTAAAGTATGTTTATCACATTTATACTTATGATAAAATAACTCGATCTTGGTTGGGCAACTGCAAAAGGAAAACCAATTACTAACAAGAGCTGTCTCCGAAGGATGACACATGCCCCCGATGGCACTTTGAATGAATAGTTATGGCCGATGTTAGAGTTTAGGACCTTTGACCTATGGAGCTGGGTCTTGCACGCGACACATCGTCTTACTGTGTCACACATTAATGCATAGTTATTTTAAAATCCATGCATGAATGACAAAGATATGGACCGGACATGCCCATCAATGCACTATCATGAAAAATGATCTTTAACGTCTAAGTGTGACCTTGACCTTTGAGCTACAAACCTGGGTCTTGCGTGTGACACGTCATCTTACTGTGGTACACATTCATGCTAAGTTATTTGAAAATCCATCCATCGATGACAAAGATATAGAGCGGACACGCCCATCAATGCACTATCCTTTAACATCTAAGTGTGACCTTGACCTTTGAGCTACAAACCTGGGTCTTGCGCACGACACGTCGTCTTACTGTGGTACACATTTATGCCAAGTTATTTGAAAATCCATCCATCGATGACAAAGATATGGACCGGACACCCCCATCAATGCACTATCCTTTAACGTCTAAGTGTGACCTTGACCTTTGAGCTACGGACCTGGGTCTTGCGCACTGCACGTCGTCTTACTGTGGTACACATTTATGCCAAGTTATTTGAAAATCCATCCATCGATGACAAAGATATGGACTGGACACACCCATCAATGCACTATCCTTTAACGTCTAAGTGTGACCTTGACCTTTGAGCTACGGACCTGGGTCTTGCGCACTGCACGTCGTCTTACTGTGGTACACATTCATGCCAAGTTATTTGAAAATCTATCCATCGATGACAAAGATATGGACCGGACACGCCCATCAATGCACTATCCTTTAACATCTAAGTGTGACCTTGACCTTTGAGCTACAGACCTGGGTCTTGCGCACTGCACGTCATCTTACTGTGGTACACATTCATGCCAAGTTATTTGAAAATCCATCCATCGATGACAAAGATATGGACCGGACACGAAAATTGCGGACAGACCGACAGACTGACAGACGGTTCAAAAACTATATGCCTCCCTGCGGGGGCATAAAAATATCTCCAGTGAAAACCTAACTTGTATTAAGCGCTAACTGAACATAAATGAGTGTAAATGATCAGATGTTAAAGTTTAAAACAAATCCGTTACTTAGCCAAAATCTGATTATCCACCTTTAAGTTTTTAACAAGACCTGTGTAAAACTTCCCCGGCGTGTTTTCACACATTTTGCATGAAAATACTTGAAACTCCATATCAGGTAGCCCAGAAATCGATTATCTAATCTTCAAACATAATTTTGATAGTTGTCTATAATCCTCTTGTTCATCGAAAAATTCACGCCCGAGGCATTACTTATCTTACGCCTACTGTCACAATCTGCAAACAATTAACCTTTAATCATACCCGGAGGCAATTGTAAACATGTGCATGCGAGATTTTAGACTGATCCAAAATGATCATAGTCGCTGATCCGTAATGTTTAAAACAATTTGCAAACCAGTCTTAAAATTACGTCATTTTACCGCCATGTGCCAAAGTGTACTTTCATTTTCACTGGCGTCAATATTCATGGAGTGGTCAGAGGATGCGGCAGTTTAGTGCTTACACAGAGTTTATGCTTTTTCAATTTAAATACTTGCCACAACATTCAAAAACATCGACAATGATTAAGCAAAAACCGGTGAGTTCGTAGAAACTTTAGCGAATTTCGGACAAACATAAATTCGGATAAGTGATATGTGGGTATAAGCATTTTTCCAGAATTCTGTTGATATTTTTTCACTGCGTCCTATACATGAGTGCGACCTATATTCGGCCGATTACAGTAGTTATTGACCCCATTTGACCCATTTAACATTCTGACCAAGTTTCATGAAGATATGGTCATAAATGTGGCCTCTAGGGTGTTAACAAGCTTTTCCTTTAATCTGACCTGGTGACCTTGTTTGATCCCACATAACCCAGTTTCAAACTTGGCCTAGAGATTATCAAGAATTATGCCAGTTGGAATCAATTTTTCACGTACTGATTCCCAACAGTGCAGATTTATTTTTATTATACGAAGCGTTTTCATTTGTCACACCTTCAGCCGCCATTACATGTAGATGACTCGAACTGTAAGAGGTTTAAATTTTTTTAAAACAGAAATTCTTGATAAATATGTCCTGTTCTTACGTTTTTATTTAATATTTATGATTTAAAACAACAGGTAAGCAGTTTGGGCTTACAAATTTTCGTGACTACTGGTAAATCGAAATTCTGACTGTATTACATTTTCCACCACAGTTTTGATAGTTTCTGGTTGAGACATTTAGGTAGACAACGTGAAATATCAGAATGTAAAATCAGTCTACCCGAGGTCTCATTATTTAAACTACTGTAGGTACACTTGCCTGAACTGGCAGCTAGATTACAGGGGGTACGGTAAAGTAAATGGCAGACAAAAGTTAATGCATTATCTAAACAAAAGCTGTCACAGAAGACAGCGCGCTTGACTATTTCATTGCTGGACCGTGAAACTGGGCACATCTGAGGAAACTGGAGCTGTCACTGGAGTGTTTAATGACTCCAATGGTGGATGAAGATATTGCACAATAGCTTGAGTCTGTTCCAAAACTATTACGTAATAAGAGAGGTAAAGGTAAAGTGCATCAAAACACTATATAAGTATAATTCTAAGCAAAAAAGGGGCATAAGAGTCCCTACGAATAACAAGTAAAGCTGAACCATTTAAATAAATTTTAGAAAGGATCTTACAAAGATGCAAGTTTGGTTTTGATTCATCAAGCAAGAGTTATGCACCTTGTGTCATATGATGTGGGTGATGATGTGGAACACCTAATTCAAGTTTGAATCAAACCCATTTTGTAATAACTGAGATATAATGAAAATGCATCAAAATTAACTTTTTTGTGGTACAATATAGATGTTACTTTCAAATTTTAGGTGTATTTTAAGGTATCTCTACCTGGTTAGGAGTTTTTATGTGGATTTAGAAAAACATAAGAATTACAATAATTACTACCACAAAATTAAAATTCCATTTGCAAATACAGGTGCTAGTGTAAAGAAATTTGCTGTGACGGGCGTATATTGTGACATTCTGCACCCTTGTTCTTATTATGAGTAATATCGCCACTCGCGTCAAACACTCAAAAGACCAAAATAGTGGAGGAAATTTCCGATAAAATTTTCATCGATGCCAACGCTTTACATGCTATGGGTTTAAATACTGATTATGTCACGAATAAGATAAGATACTTATTGAGCACATGTTATAGTTTTTAGCTTCACTATACAAAGTATTGATCAGGTTGGCATGACATCACTTCCATTGCAACCGATAATGCAAATATCGAGGAGGTGAAAGCAAAACCTAGCGACTCGTAGCGATTGAACCAAATAAAACAGATGAAGATACTTTGTTTATTTTGTTGATTTTATTATCTGCAGACCCAATGGTATATATTTTTAAAGGTTTTGTCAAATTATACCAGAAATTATTGATTTATTAGCATGTCAAAACGGTCTAGAAGATGTGACATGTTGTGTATTGTCAATTCTCCAGCGCTTTGGATAATGTTTTACAAGTTTCCAAGTTTATTCAACATTTCCTCACTTAGAACTGTACATATAAAAACATAAGGAAAATACATAATAAATCTTAAAGAAAATATTAGATTTAGTCACACAAATATGAGCGCAAAACAACGAATACTGACCTAGATCTCATCAAATACCTGATAACATAACTTTATTTTTTTAACTATGTAGAAAAGCTTTTAAAAATGGCCTATCATTATCGTAGTGGCTGTTTCTATTACCTTTCAGATTTTTTTGTCTTGAAGAACTGGATAAAAAAGAAAACAAACAATAAATCACAAATAATGGAATTTAAGAAATTTCTTGTAATAAGTTGATTTTTTTCAAATGTTCTTTAACTAAAACTGACTTTGTCTAATATAATTATCTTTTATATTTGTATGTTGATATCAAAGTCAATGTACATATAGTATGAAAGTCATGGGAATAAAGTTGAAAACTTATAATTTATTCTATGTATTCCTATTGCAGTTGATTTCTATAAAAGAAATGTCCCTCAATTCAAAAAATATTTTGATGAAATGTTTTATGGTTCCAAATGGATTATAAGTATGTGCATATGTAATTAGGGTTATTAAAGTAACATTAATCCCTTTTTCAACTGACACGCAAATAACAATAATGTGCATCCAACAGTCACACTTCCAAATATCATAAGACCCTAAGACTTACATCAAAGGGATAAAACAGGAAATTACCATAAAACCCGGAAGGGGTACATCAAACTAGACATTAATCTCTTAATTAGTGATGGTCATTAGGAACTGGTCAAAACTGTTCTGTTAATTAATATAACACATACTAACTGCCCGTTTCCATAGTGATTCAAGTGACTTATGATCTAGGCAACTGGAATGATTTTTATATACAAACAACCTTAAAAAAATGTAATTCACAGCTGTACATGCTTCTTAGAATTAAACAATATCTTGATCTTCATCCTAGAAAACTATTCTTTAATGCTTATATCACCGCCCCTCTTTAGTTCTATAGTTTGTTAATTGATTTGATTGGATTTTATTTCCTCTGGTGATGTATTTCTGACTAGCTATTTAGATGTTATATGGTATGGGTTCTTTTAAGGACGATGACAAAATTTTGTTTGCATACTTTAATATGTGTCATCATAATCATGTATTCATAATAAGCATCATCACAATGGCATCATAATGACATCATAGTTTTATCATCCTACAAATAAAGTTATGACAATTTATAACAAGAGCACCGCCTTGCGGGTGCTGACGCTCATCTGATTTTTTTTGTGTAATAGAAATATTGTCCTACCCATGATTTTCTAAGTCTAAAAAGGGCCATCACTCTTGCAAAAAGCAGGATAGAGTTATGTTTCTTGATGTACAGTGTCCACTTATGATGGTAAAAAACTGTTGCAAGTTTTAAAGCAATAGCTTTGATAGTTTATGAGAAAAGTTGACTTAAACATAATATTCAACCATTTTTCTAAGTCCAAAAGGGGCAATAATTATTGCAAAAAGCAGGATGGAGTTATGTTGCTTGCTGTACAGGGTCAGCTTATGATGGTGAACAAGAGTTGCAAGTTTTAAAGCAATAGCTTTGATAGTTTAAGAGAAAAAGTTGACCTAAACATAAAACTTAACCAAGAAATCTGATATTTTCTAAGTCCAAAAGGGGCCATAAATCTTGCAAAAAGCAGGATGGAGTTATGTTTCTTGCTGTACAGGGTCAGCTTATGATGGTGAACAAGTGTTGCAAGTTTTAAAGGAATAACTTTGATAGTTTAGGATAAAAGCTGACCTAAACATAAAACTTAACCAAGAAAACTGATTTTCTAAGTCCAAAAGGGGCAATAATTCTTGCAAAAAGCAAGATGGAGTTATGTTTCTTGATGTACAGGGTCTGCTTATGATGGTGAACAAGTATTCCAAGTTTCAAAGCAAAAGCTTTGATAGTTTAGGAGAAAAGTTGACCTAAACATAAAACTTAACCAAGAAATCTGATATTTTCTAAGTACAAAAGGGGCCATAAATCTTGCAAAAAGCAAGATGGAGTTATGTTTCTTGCTATACAGGGTCAGCTTATGATGGTGAACAAGTATTCCAAGTTTCAAAGCAATAGCTTTGATAGTTTAGGAGAAAAGCTGACCTAAACATAAAACTTAACCAGGCAACGCCGACGCCGACGCCGACGCCGACAACCGCTCAAGTGATGACAATAACTCATCATTTTTTTTCAAAAAATCAGATGAGCTAATAATGATTTAACAATTACATTGCACATCAAATATTCAATGCGGATGACAGATGACGGCTGTCAAAATTGTAAACAAGTAATTTACCGAAGGTAAAATCAATGATGCTTGACATCCAATAGATTACACAGGTAATTTATTCGTTTACACAGATCTATTTATACTGACGGTCATTGTTGAATATATCACGTCTGCAACCCAAAGAACGAAAGGTTTCAACCCAATAACGAAAGGTTTCTTTCTCGGAAGTGATTACTGGAACATCCAGCAACATTACAAATCACTGTCATACAAATATTGCCCAAAATGTTACTTAGGCAAAGAAAAACGACGAACTGTAGTGAAACAGGCAACGCTTTTCACCTCTGCTTGTTGCTGTGCAACGCGATGCGCTTAAGTGCCCGGATATCCGACCTGATCAATATGGAGAGCTATCCTGCTCATCCCGGCGTCGGCGTCTTTCCGCGTCCCCACCTTGGTTAAAGTTTTTTTACACTTTCTCTTTTTTTCTCCTTATCTCTGTAATTACTTGATGGATTTGTTTAAACTTAAAATAGTTATTTCTCCACATCAACCACATCATATGGCACAAGAGCCATAATTCTCACACCAATTTGTCATGAATTATCCCCCCTTTTAACTTAAAATTGCAGGTTAAAGTTTTGATGCACTTTCACTCTATCTCAGTTATTGCTAAATGGATTTGATTCAAACTGAAAGTAGTTGTTTTACATGATCTCCCACATCATATCACACAAGGCCCATAACTCTGGTACCAATATTTAATGAATTATCCCACCTTTTACTTAGAATTTCAGGAGTTTTGATGCACTTCCACAGTATCTCAGTTATTACTAAATGGATTTGATTCAGACTTAAAATGGTTGTTCAACATCAACACTCACATCATATGCACAAGGGCCATAACTCTTGCAGCAATATTTCATGAATTATCCCATCTTTTTACTTAAAATTTCAGGTTAAAGTTTTGATACACTTTCACATTATCTCAGTTATTATGCCCCCCCTTCAAAGAAGGGGGGGTGTATTGTTTTGAAGATGTCAGTCGGTCGGTCTGTATGTAGACCAATCTGTTTCTGGATGATAACACATGTGGCATATAATGTTCATCTCACACATATTTTCATAGGGTCTTCTTTCAGATTTTATTGGAATATTTCAGGTGGACATGAGAATATTGCTGGGAGTTTCATGTTTGATAATTATCTTTCAAGTTATATTACCTGGCTTGAACTTTAGTCAAACTAATTTGACTAGATCCTAGGAAATATTGAGCTAATCTTTTTTCATATGGGGCCAGGGCAGTATCTCCACTGGTTTCAGATGTATTATTCTGTCAAGCATTTGCAGGGACTTGTGTCATTATTCATTGAAATTGCACTTTGTTTTGAACAGAACTTCTAAAAATTGTGGTATTACCGGTAGTTATTTTTTCTTCTCTGACCCTTGAAACTTCAAAGTTAAAATAAAATGTGTTTGCAAGCTGATACTCACTTTTGCTCTTCCATTTTACCATTTATTTGATTTCTTTCCCTTTTATCAATTGTTGTATTTTTCTGACAGTCCCACATGAATTTGATCGTTGTCCAATTATAATATACAGACAACAAATCTCGTACATGTGATACGCCAGATTTCTCAACATCTGGACAGCGTTGATAGTGCAGGTCATCTGTCGTAGTTTTATTAGATTATTCCTAACGTTGAGCTTTAGCTTCTCTAATTTCTACTCAGATCCAAAGTGTTTACAATACTTACAATTGTTATCTCTGCCAACTTATTCCAAAGATTATTGTCTGTTAAACTTGTATATTTTCCTATTAATTTCACACGTAATTATCATTCATGGAGGCCGCCATTTTTCATGCGTCTGTTGATCTTGATCAAGATATCTTTACCGTACAGTTAAACTTTTATTTTGGCAGTAGTAATTATGGACGGTCGGCGGGTGAAATGAAAATAAAAGAACCGAAAATGACTTTTATTTTGATTTTGTTTCGTCCAAAAACAGGGTCGGCGCTCACGTAAACCAGAAAATTAAAAAATGCTGGCCTAATGCGAAATGGATTATACATATAGGAGAGATCGCCGTGACGTCACGCTTTTACACCTGTTTATCTGGTGGTGGGCTAAACAATTATTTTTACATCGTTTGTGTATGGGATTGGAATTTTTAATTTTTAATATTTTTTTCGCTAATTTATGGATTTTAAAAATTCAAAAAGTTTTGAAATGCTTACGATTTTCATATTTTCTTATGCGAATATCTTTTTAAAATGAAAAACCATTTTAAATGACATATGATTTTAATAGCGGCGTAACGATGCTCCAAAGTTTTAGAAAAAACACTGTAAGGCCATCCTTAAAAAATTGTTTGTTTGCAGTAATGCGACCCAGAATTTTTAGTGTGAGTAGGTAGGTAGGGATTTTTTTTTTTTTTTTCGTTTTTTTTTTTTTTTTTTTTTTTTTTTTTTTTGTATGCTAATTGTACAACACCTGCATTTTCTTTTTAACCCTCTGGTATGTACACCTTCTGGGTACTAACACTTCTCTGTAGAATGCTAACTTGATTGTAACATATCTGCAAGGGTGGTAGTTTTCACATAGTATGAATACTAATATTACTAGTAATATCACCTTTTTAATAACAATAAAAGAGGACCATGATGGTCCTGAATCGCTCACCTCTTCCCACATGACCCAGTTTTGAGTATGACGTCCTTTTTTCTATTATTTGACATAGTGACCTAGTTTTTGAGCTCATGTGACCCAGTTTTGAACTTGACCTAGATATTATCAAGATAAAAATTCTGACCAATTTTCATGAAGATCCATTGAAAAATATGGTCTCTAGAGAGGTCACAAGGTTTTTCTATTATTTGACCTATTGACCTAGTTTTCCAAGGTACGTGACCCTGTTTTGAACTTTATATAGATATCATCAAGGTGAACATTCTCAATAATTTTCATGAAGATCTCATGAAAAATATGGCCTCTTGAGAGGTCACAAGGTTTTTCTATTTTTATACCTACTGGTCTAGTTTTTGACCGCACGTGACCCAGTTTTGAAACTGACCTAGATATCATCAAGGTGAATATTCAGATCAATTTTCATGAAGATCCATTGAAAAATATGGCCTCTAGAGAGGTCAAAAGATTTTAATAATTTTAGACCTACTGACCTAGTTTTAGATAGCAGTTGACCCAGTTTCAAATTTGACCTACATATCATAAAGATGAACATTCAGACCAACTTTCATACAGATCCCATGAAAAGTATGGCCTCTAGAGAGGTCACAAGGTTTTTCTATTATTTGACCTACTGACCTAGTTTTTTATGGCACATGACCCAGTTTCAAACTTGACCTAGATATCATCAAGATGAACATTCTGACCAACTTTTTGGGAGATCAATTCACAAGTATGGCCTCTAGAGAGGTCACAAGGTTTTTCTATTTTTGCCCTACTGACCTAGTTTTTGACCGCAGGTGACCCAGTTTCGAACTTGACCTAGATATCATCAAGATGAAGATTCTGACCAACTTTCATACAGATCCCATGAAAAATATGGCCTTTAGAGAGGTCACAAGGTTTTTCTATTATTTGACCTACTGACCTAGTTTTTGACGGCACTTGACCCAGTTTCGAACTTGACCTAGATATCATCAAGGTGAACATTCTGACCAATTTTCATGAAGATCTTGTGAAATATTTGGCCTCTAGAGAGGTCACAAGGTTTTTCTATTTTTAGACCTACTGACCTAGTTTTTGAAGGAACGTGACCCAGTTTCGAACTTGACCTAGATATCATCAAGATGAACATTCTGACCAATTTTCATGAAGATCTTGTGAAATATATGGCCTCTAGAGAGGTCACAAGGTTTTTCTATTATTTGACCTACTGACCTAGTTTTTGACCGCACGTGACCCACTTTCGAACTTGACCTTGATATCATCAAGATGAACATTCTGACCAATTTTCATGAAGATCTCATGAAATATATGGCCTCTAGAGAGGTCACAAGGTTTTTCTATTTTTAGCCCTACTGACCTAGTTTTTGACCGCAGGTGACCCAGTTTCGAACTTGACCTAGATATCATCAAGATGAACATTCAGACCAACTTTCATACAGATCCAATGAAAAATATGGCCTTTAGAGAGGTCACAAGGTTTTTCTAATATTTGACCTACTGACCTAGTTTTTGACGGCACATGACCCAGTTTCGAACTTGACCTAGATATCATCAAGGTGAACATTCTGACCAATTTTCATGAAGATCTTGTGAAATATATGGCCTCTAGAGAGGTCACAAGGTTTTTCTATTTTTAGACCTACTGACCTAGTTTTTGATGGAACGTGACCCAGTTTCAAACTTGACCTAGATATCATCAAGGTGAACATTCTGACTAATTTTCATGAAGATCTTGTGAAATATATGGCCTCTAGAGAGGTCACAAGGATTTTCTATTTTTAGACCTACTGACCTAGTTTTTGATGGCACGTGACCCAGTTTCGAACTTGACCTAGATATCATCAAGATGAACATTCTGACCAACTTTCATAAAGATCCCATGAAAAATGTGACCTCTAGAGTGGTCACAAGCAAAAGTTTACGGACGGACGGACGCACGGACGGAACGGCGGACGACGGACACCGCACGATCACAAAAGCTCACCTTGTCACTTTGTGACAGGTGAGCTAAAAAACAACAGATAGCCTGACACCAGTCAGAAACAGAGCTTATTATCTCCATATGAACTTAAAAATTTAAGATTATCAATATATTAAACAAAAATAATTGGCCAGACCTTTTGAATGTCCTTGCACTGGCTAGGGTAATAAAACAAGAGGACCATGATGATCCTGAATCGCTCACCTGTTCCCACATGACCCAGTTTTGAGTATGATGTCGTTTTTTTTTTATTATTTGACATAGTGACCTAGTTTTGAACTTGACCTAGGTATTATCAAGATAAAAATTCTGACCAATTTTCATGAAGATCCATTGAAAAATATGGTCTCTAGAGAGGTAACAAGGTTTTTCTATTATTTGACCTATTGACCTAGTTTTCGAAAGGTGTGACCCTGTTTTGAACTTTACCTAGATATCATCAAGGTGAACATTCTCACTAATTTTCATGAAGATCTCATGAAAAATATGGCCTCTAGAGAGGTCACAAGGTTTTTCTATTTTTATACCTACTGGCCTAGTTTTGACCGCATGTGACCCGGTTTCGAACTTGACCTAGATATCATCAAGGTAAACATTCAGATCAATTTTCATGAAGATCCATTGAAAAATATGGCCTCTAGAGAGGTCAAAAGATCTTAATAATTTTAGACCTACTGACCTAGTTTTTTACCACATTTGACCCAGTTTCAAATTTGACCTAGATATCATCAAGATGAACTTTCTGACCAATTTTCATGAAGATCCCTTCACAAGTATGGCCTCTAGCGAGGTCAGAAGGTTTTTCTATTTTTAGACATACTGACCTAGTTTTTGACCGCAGTTGACCCAGTTTCGAACTTTATCTAGATATCATCAAGATGAACATTCAGACCAATTTTCATACAGATCCCATGAAAAATATGGCCTTTAGAGAGGTCACAAGGTTTTTCTTTTATTTGACCTACTGACCTAGTTTTTGAAGGCACGTGACCCATTTCCGAACTTGACCTAGATATCATCAAGATGAACATTCAGACCAACTTTCATACAGATCCCATGAAAAATATGGCCTCTAGAGAGGTCACAAGGTTTTTCTATTATTTGACCTACTGACCTAGTTTTTGATGGCACGTGGCCCACTTTCAAACTTGACCTAGATATCATCATGATGAACATTCTGACCAATTTTCATGAAGATCTCATGAAATATATGGCCTCTAGAGAGGTCACAAGGTTTTTCTATTTTTAGACCTACTGACCTAGTTTTTGACCGCATGTGACCCAGTTTCAAACTTGATCTAGATATCATCAAGATGAACACTCAGACCAACTTTCATACAGATCCCATGAAAAATATGGCCTTTAGAGAGGTCACAAGGTTTTTCTATTATTTGACCTACTGACCTAGTTTTTGAAGGCACGTGACCCAGTTTCGAACTTTACCTAGATATCATCAAGATGAACGTTCTGACCAATTTTCATGAAGATCTTATGAAATATATGGCCTCTAGAGAGGTCACAAGGTTTTTCTATTTTTAGACCTACTGACCTAGTTTTTGATGGCATGTGACCCACTTTCGAACTTGACCTAGATATCATCAAGATGAACGTTCTGACCAATTTTCATGAAGATCTTATGAAATATATGGCCTCTAGAGAGGTCACAAGGTTTTTCTATTTTTAGACCTACTGACCTAGTTTTTGATGGCACGTGGCCCACTTTCGAACTTGACCTAGATATCATCAAGGTGAACATTCGGACCAATTTTCATGAAGATCTTGTGAAATATATGGCCTCTAGAGAGGTCACAAGGTTTTTCTATTTTTAGACCTACTGACCTAGTTTTTGATAGCACTTGACCTAGTTTCGAACTTGACCTAGATATCATCAAGATGAACATTCTGACCAACTTTCATAAAGATCCCATGAAAATTGTGACCTCTAGAGTGGTCACAAGCAAAAGTTTACGGACGGACGCACGCACGCACGGACGCACGCACGGACGGACGACGGACGCTGCGCGATCACAAAAGCTCACCTTGTCACTTTGTGACAGGTGAGCTAAAAAACATTACATTCCTTAGGATTCAGCATTGAAGTACATAGCAAAATCTTTGATATTTTAATACCCTGTAGACCTGAGTCTGATTACTAGCACCCGCACTCCTTCAAAGCCTATGTATCATGTAATTTTAAGACAATACTTAATTGTTTTACATTGTTTACTCAGGGCTTAAGCAATGTTAATATTTTAGGGAGAAGTCATTTCTTCCTCAGCTAAGATTATGGAGAAGTGGAGAGATTTTAGGGAGAGGTGGAGTGATTTTAGGGAAACGCGGAAAGATTTTTAATAGCGACATGACAGGCAAGTTGAAAATGGAACTAAATATACTTATCAATGTAAACCTAATTTCTTATCCTTGTGAATCTAATGTGATTAAACTGCAAATTAAAGTTTTTTTCTCTCTTGCAATGATTGCCTTAACCAAGAAAAGCCTAATCTGAATATGAATACAATTAAAAAAAGCTAGGTTAATTCTATATCAGTAAAAACTAAATCAAGCTTCCAGTGCTAATGCACTCAAAGTCAAAACACAAAAACCTATAAAAGCATTTCACAGTCACTTCTTGAATTAAATACATGTCAATAGCAGTGACATCACTATGACATCACACATAATACATGTCTTCTTTGATCTGCTACTGTCGGCACACATTAAAAGAAACAGTTGTCAAACAGATTAAACCCAGTTTCTGATGGCAGGTGTCAAAAATTTGCATGAATTTCAGTTACATTATTTAAGTCACAGAAAGTTTCAGTAATAATAACTATGTTTCTAAAGTCTGGGTTTTCAAAAATAGGAAAAAGTGGACCCATGGAAATTTAATTTCATGCAAATAGGAAAATCTAGAAATGTAAACATTATGGATTTCTTTCGCTGGTTTTAGTCATTGCATTGAAAGGATGTTTAACTTTTAAAAATAAATTTTCAGGTAAGAAAATTTTGTTTGTCTAATATTTTTGACGTTTATTGTGCTCTTTCCAAGTGACTTGTACAGTGTCACTGCAGTTTTATCCTCGGGGCAGATGAAAAAGATTATGCAACGACAAAAGATCGAAACTAAAATTATTATTTGTTTGCAAAATTGTTTGAGAAATTATGACAGAAAGATATCCAAGAATTTATCTATCCCAGATGTTTTACGTACGAGAAAAATCATTATTTTACAAATCTAAAACTCGGTTAAATACGCCTGCAGTATTGCACAGATAACACTATGTACCACGATTTGTCCATGTGGAATTTTTTAAACAACTTTTTGCATGAATTTTTGTAATGTATCAGGAAATCGGCAGGGCGTTCGGTAGACCCGAGGTTCTGGGTTTTCACACGCACTTATCGAGAAAAACTCGTATTTGACCCACACAAAAATATTTCCCGTGCGTCGGCTTGACCCGAGGAAATTTTCTTTTATGCGTCTCGAGTTCGAAAGAACTGCCCCTTGTCAATCAAAATTCCGGTGAATTCGAATATTGTTCGCCGCCATAAGCGGAAGTATGGCAGTAGGCGGAGCTTAGTATATTAATCAGCTTCTGGCAGATGTCAATCATGCCACGCGCCGACTGACACGTGGGCTTCTCGCGGTTTATATTTGGTACAATAATGTCCGTCATTGCCAAAGGTATTTATTGATCAATGTGTAAAAGTTAATTGATAAACAATGCATAGAAGAGCAGCCTATTATCGTATTCGTGTCACTTGTTAATTAGCGGTATACAGAAAGCGTAACATTCACATATTTTGTTTCTTATCGGTCATATCGATCATTCATGTAGTTGAACCTCAACGAACACTGTCTAGGAAAACTTATAAATACAAATACAAATAGTTACCCAAAAGAATAACGAAACAGGAAAGAATAAAAACATGGCACTGATAAAAAAAAAAAATCCGAGTTTTGGGTTAAAAAATTGTTTGAGTCGCGGCGATTTTCTGAGTCGGTCGCGTTACTGCAAACAAACAATTTTTTAAGGATGGCCTAAGTAAAGCGTTCATAATTAATCCATTTTATTTCTAAATAATAATTAAAAGTAATCAATAAATTGCTTGTTTTATATCCTTTCCATTGATCAAAAAATTATTGATATCATCTGTGTTTTAAGAAAGTTTAAGCCGTTAGAAAAACATCAATGTTTACAAAAAAACATGGACGCTCGGCATCTGCCCACTCAACCTTTGTCTTATCAGTTCTAAAAATAGAAAATACAACGGATTTGTATACAAACACGATCTCTCCTATACATGTTGCAGTTTGATAATAATCTGAAATTACACGTAGTAATTTACAAAGATTAAATGACTGTACAGTTAATGGTTTTTTAAGCAGCAGTTTCGACTATGACGTCACAGGAAGATTCGTTTCCAAGGATTATGGGTAAGTTATGCTTACATTTTATTCAAGCACCTGAATGACCCTGATCGGGTACAACCACCTTCGGAGTATGACAATTTTTTAATAAAAAGTTAAAGCCCCCGGGGGACGATGCCAGGATTATGCCAAATGATTGTTGAAAAAAACTCCAGCATTTATAATTGTTGTACATTTTTCACGTAGCGAAACTGTAGTGATATACAATTAGCTGTCCGAAAATGGGTTGGATACCGAAAAAGGGGCCAAAAAAGGGTATCCCCACACAACCTATTTTCGACCACAACCTAGGACTTTGTATGATAAAAATCTGTACAAGCCAAATTTATCAGTTGTGATTGTTTCACTGTTTACAGCAGAGACAGAACATGTTAGGAACCTATTCTCCTTCAGTTTTGGTACTTGGAAAATTATATAAATTCCATTTATGTAGCAGTACTATGTTTTCATGAGGTTTTTCTTATTACTAAAAAACCTGCAGTTTTCCTTGTCTACTACCTATTCTTGCTTAAGCCAATATCAGTATTTATATATCTTTTGCACTAAATGTTTATTGCTTAACACATGCTTACTGCCAGAATTGTGAAGCATACCGGTACTTCTATTAAATTATTTTGACAATGCAATCATGATGCCTGTCCTTGCAACAGTTTTCTTCATTTTCTAAGCAATTTGAAATATTCGGAATGTCAAAATCTTAGCAATTATATAATACATTGTCATCTCTGACAGCTATCAAAGAAGCAGGTGTGACACCCTGGTTCTCTGGAGTAATAGAGCACATGACATAGTTCTTTAGATAATGCATTTAATTTTGGCTGCCATTTACTTTACCCTACCCCCTGTAATTTAGGTGCCAATTTAGGCAAGTGTACCTACAGAGGAATCTTGGACGTTTCGACCCCAAGACATTTCAACCCCAAAATTTAATTGTCTTGGACATTTCAACCCCAAAGACATTTCGACCCAAGACATTTCGACCCCTCAGAAATAGTTGTATGTTTTCATTTTATATTTCTTCCATTTTGCATATTTTAGAATAAATGAATATATAGATCTATATAAATATTCTATTTTTAAATGAATCATACGTTACAAACACGTGCCTCTGATTAGTCCTGATAGAGTTAGATTGGATTATCACACCTATTGATTATATCAATTAATCAGTATCTTTGTAAGCACACACAAGTGACATGTGACAAATAATGTCTAACAAGGTAAGTGCAGTTAAATATGATAGGCTTTTATTTAATTTAAAAGCTAACAAAATTATGAAACAGAACAGAACATACATTTTATTAGAATTAAGCATAAACAGCTCATTTTCTTTTATAATACAATATATTTGCATGCATACGAAAATGATAAGTATCTAAGCATTGAGTGAGAATAAAACCATTGGGCTACAATCTGGAGGATATTTTCTCCAACACAGTACATATATATTTACACTACAGTACATAAATATTTTTACACTCTAATGATATTTTCTGAACCTTTAAGGATACGCTCTCTGGTGTACAATTTCGGTGTATAAAAGGTTATGGCGATTGTGGTTCATCCACGAGTGCGCAAATTTCCCGTGCGCTCAACAAATTCTCAACTTCGTGTAAAAACGTTTTGCGCATTTTATTTTCCTTTTGTAAATTAATTATTTATTTGAGATATGATTGAATTCTATTATAAACCCTAACAAGAGGGCCAAGATGGCCCTAGGTCGCTCACCTAAGAAACACACCATAACAGTGTACAAGAGATCACAGAGTGATCTTGGCGCCCACCAATGTGCCATTTTTGAGTGTTCCAATTTTCAAGACTCAATGACTAACTCAAGGTCAAATTTCATTTCCATACACAACACTGTGCATGTGGTCCAAATTCCCAAAGCTGTAGCTTGAGAAATGTGAAAGTAGGTCACTAGATTAATTTCAAGGACAAAGTTCTTTGTACACAAAACTATGCGTGTGCATCAAGTTTGAAGGCTGTAGTTTGAGAAATTTGAAAGTAGGTCACTAGGTCAATCTTAAGGGCAACGTTTATTTTGGTACACAAAACTATGCAAGTGGTCTAAATTTGAAGGCTGTAGCTTGAGAAATGTGAAAGTAGGTCACTAGGCCAAAATCAAGGTCAAATTACACTTCAGAACACAAATCTATGCATGTGGTCCAAATTCAAAGCCTGTACCTTCAAAAATGTGAAAGTAGGTCACTAGGTCAATGTCAAGGTCAAAGTTTGTTTCGGTACACGATCCTATGCTTGTGGTCCAAATTTGAAGCCTGTAGCTACAGAAATGTGAAAGTAGGTCACCAGGTCAATCTTAAGGTCAAGTTCATTTCAGTACACAAAACTATGCAAGTGGTCCAAATTTGAAGGCTGTAGCTTGAGAAATGTAAAAGTAGGTCACTAGGTCAAAATCAAGGTCAATTTTCACTTCAGAAACAAATCTATGCATGTAGTCCAAAATTGAAGCCTGTACCTTCAAAAATGTGAAAGTAGGTCACTAGGTCAATGTCAAGGTCAAAGTTTGTTTCGGTACACAATCCTATTCATGTGGTCTAAATTTGAAGCCTGTAGCTACAGAAATGTGAAAGTAGGTCACTAGGTCAATCTTAAGGTCAAAGTTCATTTCAGTACACAAAACTACGCAAGTGGTCCAAATTTGAAGGCTGTAGCTTGAGAAATGTGAAAGTAGGTCACTAGGTCAATGTAAAGGTCAAAGTTTGTTAGGTACACAAAACCATGCATGTGGTCTAAATTTGAAGCTTGTAGGTACAGAAATGTGAAAGTAGGTCACTAGGTCAATCTTAAGGTCAAAGTTCATTTCAGTACACAAAACTATGCAAGTTGTCTAAATTTGAAGGCTGTAGCTCGAGAAATGTGAAAGTAGGTCATTAGGTCAAAATCAAGGTCAAATTTTATTTCGGAACACAGAGCTATGCATGTGGTCCAAATTTGAAGCCTGTACCTTCAAAAATGTGAAAGTAGGTCACTAGGTCAATGTAAAGGTCAAGGTTTGTTTCGGTACACAAAACTATGCATGTGGTCCAAATTTGAAGGCTGTAGCTTGAGAAATGTGAAAGTAGGTCACTGGGTCAAAATCAAGGTCAAATTTCATTTCAGAACACGAAACTATGCATGTGGTCCAAATTTGAAGCCTGTACCTTCAAAAATGTGAAAGTAGGTCACTAGGTCAATGTTAAGGTCAAGGTTTGTTTCGGTACACAAAACTATGCATGTGGTCCAAATTTGAAGGCTGTAGCTTGAGAAATGTGAAAGTAGGTCACTAGGTCAAAATCAAGGTCAAATTTCATTTCAGAACACGAAACTATGCATGTGGTCCAAATTTAAAGCCTGTACCTTCAAAAATGTGAAAGTAGGTCACTAGGTCAATGTCAAGGTCAAAGTTTTTTTCAGTGCACAAAACTATGCATGTGGTCCAAATTTGAAGGCTGTAGCTACAGAAATGTGAAAGTAGGTCACTAGGTCAAAATCAAGGTCAACTCGTGTCAAGGTTCATCTTGCCACTCAAAACCATACATGTTGTCCAAATCTGAATGTTGTAAGTTATTGACAAGAAGATTTTAAAAGCTTTTCCATATACAAGTCTTTATGAACCATGTGACCCCCAGGGCGGGGCCATATCTGACCTTTGGGGGATAATTTGAACAAGCTTTGTAGAGAACCACTAGATGATGCTACATTACAAATGCCAAAGCCCTAGGCTTTGTGGTTTGGACCAGAAGATTTTCAAAGTTTTTCCCTATATAAGTCTATGTAAACCATATGACCCCCAGGGCAGGGCCATATTTTACCCTAGGGGGATAATTTGTACAATCTTAGTAGAAGACCACTAGATGATGTCACATACAAAATATCAAAGCCCTAGGCCCTGTGGTTTTGAACAAGAGGTTTTTCAAAGTTTTTCCCTATATAAGTCTATATAAACCATGTGACCCCCAGGGGCGGGGCCATATTAGACCCAAGGGAAATAATTTGAATCATCTTGGTAGAGGACCACTAGATGATGCTTCATACGAAATATCAAAGCCCTAGGCTCTATGGTTTTGGACAAGAAGATTTTCAAAGTTTTTCCCTATATAAATCTATGTAAATTATAGAAATAAACAAAGGGCCATAACTCATTCAAAAATTGTTGAACCAGTCTGATTTTCAGAGGGACACAACTAGGGTACCAATACATCATTCTGACAAAGTTTGGTCAAAATCCCCCTTGTAGTTTCTGAGGAGATGCGATAACGAGAAATTGTTAACGGAAGGACGGACGGAATGACGGACGGACGGAAGGACGACGGACCACGGATGCAGAGTGATTTGAATAGCCCACCATCTGATGATGGTGGGCTAAAAATGTGAAAGTAGGTCCATGTCAAGGTCAAAGTTTGTTTCGTTACACAATCCTATGCATGTGGTCTAAATTTGAAGCCTGTAGCTACAGAAATGTGAAAGTAGGTCACTAGGTCAATCTTAAGGTCAAAGTTCATTTCGGTACACAAAACTATGCAAGTTGTCCAAATTTGAAGGCTGTAGCTTGAGAAATGTGAAAGTAGGTCACTAGGTCAAAATCAAGGTCAAATTTTATTTCGGAACACAGAACTATGCATGTGGTCCAAATTTGAAGCCTGTACCTTCAAAAATGTGAAAGTAGGTCACTAGGTCAATGTAAAGGTCAATGTTTGTTTCGGTATACAAAACTATGCATGTGGTCCAAATTTGAAGGCTGTAGCTTGAGAAATGTGAAAGTAGGTCACTAGGTCAAAATCAAGGTCAAATTTCATTTCAGAACATGAAACTATGCATGTGGTCCAAATTTGAAGCCTGTACCTTCAAAAATGTGAAAGTAGGTCACTAGGTCAATGTCAAGGTCAAAGTTTTTTTCAGTGCACAAAACTATGCACGTGGTCCAAATTTGAAGGCTGTAGCTACAGAAATGTGAAAGTAGGTCACTAGGTCAAAATCAAGGTCAACTCATGTCAAGGTTCATCTTGCCACTCAAAACCATACATGTGGTCCAAATCTGAATGTTGTAGGTTATTGACAAGAAGATTTTAAAAGCTTTTCCCTATACAAGTCTATATGAACCATGTGACCCCCAGGGCGGGCCATATTTGACCCTAAGGGGATAATTTGAACAAACTTGGTAGAGAACCACTACATTAAAAATGCCAAAGCCCTAGTCTTTGTGGTTTGGACCAGAAAATTTTCAAAGTTTTTCCCTATATAAGTCTATGTAAACCATGTGACCCCCGGGGCAGGGTCATATTTGACCCTAGGGGGATAATTTGAA
Organism: Mercenaria mercenaria; assembly: GCF_021730395.1. NCBI lineage: Eukaryota > Metazoa > Mollusca > Bivalvia > Venerida > Veneridae > Mercenaria > Mercenaria mercenaria. Next base: position 40,609,107 of record NC_069374.1, read on the forward strand.
CAATCTTAGCAGAAGACCACTAAATGATGTCACAAACAAAATATCAAAGCCCTAGGCCCTGTGGTTTTGAACAAGAAGTTTTTCCCTATACAAGTCTATATAAACCATGTGACCCCCGGGGCGGGGCCATATTAGACCCAAGGGAAAAAATTTGAATCATCTTGGTAGAGGACCACTAGATGATGCTACATACCAAATATCAAAGCCCTAGGCTCTGAGGTTTTGGACAAGAATATTTTCAAAGTTTTTCCCTATATAAATCTATGTAAATTATAGAAATAAACAAAGGGCCATAACTCATTCAAAAATTGTTGAACCAGTCTGATTTTCAGGGGGACACAACTAGGGTACCAATACATCATTCTGACAAAGTTTGGTCAAAATCCCCCTGGTAGTTTCTGAGGAGATGCGATAACGAGAAATTGTTAACGGAAGGACGGACGGACGGACGGAAGGACGCCGGACCACGGACGCAGAGTGATTTGAATAGCCCACCATCTGATGATGGTGGGCTAAAAACATGTTTGACCTAGTGATTTCATGGAAACAAATATTCTGACCAATTTTCATTAAGACTGGACCAAAAAATTGGTCTCTTGCGATAAAACAAGCATTTTCTTAGATATGACCTAGTTTTTGACCCTAGATGACCCATGTTCAAACTCGACCTAGATTTTATCAAGGCAATCATTCTGACCAAAATTCATAAGATCAATTGAAAAATACTGCCTCTATCACATACACAAGTTTTTTCTTTGATTTGACCAAGTGACCTAGTTTTTGACCTCAAATGACCCATATTCAAATTCGACCTAGATTTCATTAAGGCAATCATCCTGACCAAATTTCATAAAAATCAATTGAAAAAACCAGTCTCTATCGCATACACAAGATTTTTCTTTAATTTGACCTAGTGACCTAGTTTTTGACCTCAAATAACCCATATTCAAACTCGACCTAGATTTCATCAAGGCAATCACTCTGACCAAATTTCATGAAGATCAATTGAAAAATACATCCTCTATTGCAAACACAATGTTTTTCTTCGATTTGACCTAGTGACCTAGTTTTTGACCCCAGATGACCCATTTTCGAACTCGGCCTAGATTTTATCAAGGTAATCATTCTGGCTAAATTTCATGAAGATCAATTGAAAAATACAGCCTCTGTTGCATACACAAGGTTTTTCTTTGATTTGACCTAGTGACCTAGTTTTTGACCCCAAATGACCCATTTTCGAACTTGGTCTAAATTTCATCAAGGTAATCATTCTGACCAAAATTCATGAAGATCAATTGAAAAATACAGGCTCTTTCACATACACAAGGTTTTTCCTTGATTTGACTTAGTGACCTAGTTTTTGACCCCAGATGACCCATTTTCGAACTCTGCCTAGATTTCATCAAGGTAATCATTCTGACCAAAATTCATGAAAAGATCAATTGAAAAATACCGCCTCTATCGCATACACAAGGTTTTTCTTTGATTTGACCTAGTGACCTAGTTTTTGACCCGAGATGACCCATTTTTGAACTCGGCCTAGATTTCATCAAGGTTATCATTCTGACCAATATTCATGAAGATCAATTGAAAAATACAGCCTCTATCGCATACACAAGGTTTTTCTTTGATTTGACCTAGTGACCTAGTTTTTGACCCGAGATGACCCATTTTCGAATTCGACCTAGATTTCATCAAGGCAATCATTCTGACCAATATTCATGAAGATCAATTGAAAATTACAGCCTCTATCGCATACACAAGGTTTTTCTTTGATTTGACCTAGTGACCTAGTTTTTGACCCGAGATGACCCATTTTCGAACTCGGCCTAGATTTCATCAAGGTTATCATTCTGACCAATATTCATGAAGATTAATTGAAAAATACAGCCTCTATCGCATACAAAGGTTTTTCTTTGATTTGACCTAGTGACCTAGTTTTTGACCAGAGATGACCCATTTTCGAACTCGGCCTAGATTTCATCAAGGTTATCATTCTGACCAACATTCATGAAGATTAATTGAAAAATACAGCCTCTATCGCATACACAAGCTAAATGTTGACAGACAGACGACAGACGACGGACATCGAGTGATCAGAAAAACTCACCTGAGCATTGCTCAGGTGAGCTAAAAAATACGATTTCTTAAAGAAATACCTGTGTACATTAGAGAATTTTAGGACATGGAAATTCCGAATGCATAAATTTCCAGTGCGCACGCCGATTTTCAATCATGTACAAGACGTAACAGGCAAAAGTATTTTAATTTCCTTTTGAAAAATAATAAATTATGATATGTATGTTTGAATTCAGTCATAAATCACTTCAAAAATACCATTTGTTTAAGAAATACGGGTGTATTTCGGTTATGGCAATTTCCCATGTGGTTGCCGAATTTCAATCTCTTATAAAATCGTTTTGCGTTATAAAATTTTATTTATCCTTCTGAAACATATTATTTATATTATACACGAATGATTTCTGCAATAAACCCTACAAAAATACCATTTATTAATAAAATAAGGGTGTATTTCGGTAATGGAAATTTCCCGCGCGGTCGCCGAATTTCAGTCTCGTATAAAGTCAGTCTGCGTATCGTATTTTATTTTCCTTTCGTATTTTATTCATTTTTGATATATATGATTGAATTATTTCAAAAAACTTTCAAAAATACCTTTAACTTACAAAATACATGTGTATTCTGGTTACGGAAACTGTATTCCGGTGTATCCCGGTTTTTAGGTAGATTCCGGTTTAATGTGTGACCGAAATCGCTTGAAGTTGTTAAAATCATACTTTAAAAATCATACTTTAAATCACGTGTATTTGCTAAAATATTTAATATACAAAAAAGTAATACGGCTGCAACATTTTCCTTACAGATATGAAATATGATAATAATTTTTTCCCTGTTACTAACAGAACAGTACTCACATATTCTTATATTTTGCAGTAACGGGGATTTCGTGTTTGATATTTTACAACTGGAATAGAAAAGAGCAGTTTGTAAATAACAAAAATCATATTTTGTATTCTGTAAAGCAAATACTTTATGTGTGTGTCAAAATCACTTACGAAAATAACATTAAATGAGAAAATAAGCAGTATGTTGTTTAGTTTCCTATTATTTTTTTACATTTTCACCCAAATTCAAGATAATATTGACACATGTTTATAAATATCCGATGTCACCACAATCGCTTAATTGATTGTTAATTGCAATGCGCACTGCAGATAAATATACACCTGCTGTATATCAACAAACAATTAATCAAGGTGTGATAATGCAATCAAAAGATCACGTTTTTCTGATTATGATTTTAAATATCAATATAATGAAGATGGTGACATCTTAAACTTCATTGATTTACATTATAATTATTTGTATTTGGTTGAATCCCATAGAAATGAGATGCATATATCTTTCACCAAAAAAAAAAAAAAGTCAAATAAAAATATATAAATAAATAAAGAGGTATTAAAGATGTGACTTTATTAAAGTTATTTTCATAATTAAATTCGGCGAATTCGGCCCATGATTTAAAAATAATTTTTTAATATAGCCGTGTACTAAAATAGTCTTTTTAAAGATGATTTGAAAATATAAATAAACACCAAGTATGATAATACGTTATATGAAGGTTATTTTAAGATAGATAATCAGAACGAGTTGTTCATAATTAAATTATTTACGTAATAAACGCGGCTGATACATAAATCCCCTTATTTTCGTTAATAAAAAAAAAGTTTATAAATGATGGTTATTTCGTTATTGTGAGATAAAAATCACTCATTTTTCAGCATATACTAATATAGTCTATAAGAAATTAAAAAAAGAATTTTAGAAAATAAAGAAATTTAGACAAATATGGCTCATTTTCGTAAAAAAAATCATATTTCGCGAAAATAACCGTATTTTAACATTTTAATTGGTAATTAAGCGTTATTACATTTTGAAATTGCTCAATTATCTATAGATTAAAGCTTAATTATAATAATGACGGCATTCTTAGATGTTTTCAGGCATATCATTGAATGGGGTCGAAATGTCCAAGGAGTTGGGGTTGAAATGTCTTGGGGTCGAATTGTCTCTTGGGGTTGAAATGTCTTGGGGTCGAAATGTCTTGCTAGCCCTACAGAGTATACAGTGCTCCAGCTAGCTATTTACAGCAGGGCGCATCGCCCGTTCCGAAATTCGTTCCGCCCTGTTGCCCCGCCAGGCACCCTGCCCGTTTTACAACCATTCATTTCTCTTTTTTTAGCCAAACTTCCCTTTTTTGCCTCTGTGATTATAATACACTGCTTTATTGCCCCCTTTTTATCGAGTGATACACGCCGGAGGGCATTGACATAATTAGCAAACAATATTACCTGCTGTAATCGTGCCCGAGGCAGACCATGATATTTTAGACTGCTCCACTAGCATTAAAATCATTGAACCTTAGTGTTAAAACAGTTTGCAAACCAGTCTGAAATCATTATCATTTCGCGCCACCTGTCAAAGTGTACTTTCGTTTTCGGTAATATAGTCGTAAATACCCCTTTATACACAACTGAAACTTAAGTCCAGACAACAGACATTTATATGTAATTAATAAAAATCGATCACAATCAAATTTAAATAGGAAAATATTTTGATTTTATCGTTTAACAAGTTTTTGAAATCGAAAGTAAGTTGTCGTCTGCTTTGGGAAATTGCCGTTTTTTCATGAAGATTTCTTTGAAATTAGTTTACTAAGATGTAATGACAGGGTACACTTTAATGTCAGATACTGAGAAATGCTGTTAAACTGTCTTTGCATCATAATATTTTTTCAAAAATATTGTTTAAACTGGACATTTGATGACTTTTAGAAAAAAGTGTAACCATATCCGGATATAAAATTTTGGATACCCGGAATATGTCTATTACAAGTGCTAAACTTGCTTTTAGACTGTTGTAAGTTAAAAACTTTGCCTGATTTCATTTATTTAAGTGGAAGTTTAAACTTTATTTTCTGTATATAATATGTTGCAAGTATAAATTTATAAATATCAAGTAGCCTACATGGAGAAGATGTGTACTGAAATTGTAGCAAGTAAAATAGGCCTAAACACATAGATATTGTTATTCAGTATGCAATTACAAAGAAATGTTACAAGTTGAAAATCAGTGCCAAGTAAAATACAAACAGCAGAATTTTTAGTTAATAAATAGGTGCATTAGAGATGACAGACATAGCCTATTAAAAGACCATGCCTAAAGTGTGCCAAAATACATGCCTAAATTATGCCAAATTCCATGCCTAAAGTATGTTAAAATGCACTGTATGCATGGACCAGTTATATTTTTTTCCCGGGGGGAGCACGGTCCCGGACCGACCACCACCCCAGAAGTGCCCTTTTGTGCCAGCACCCTGCCCTTTTTTAATCCTAGCTGGAGCACTGGTATAGTTCTATAAATAAACGTCGGACTTCAATATTTTACGATTTTGACATTTCATATAGTCCGACGTTTTATCGAAAGTATGAATTTCCCGGTAGAGCTTTCCGCAAAAGTTCTTGCAGAAGGTTTTACAAGTTCACGGTAGAAGTGACTTGAAAGCGATAGCTAAATACCAACAACGGACAAAGAAACCTAATTTACACATCCATTGAACATGCTGTATTACTGAAGATATTGAAGATCAGTCCGCACTTTGAAAATGAAATTTACATCCATTCACTTTCACAACACAACACGAACTGTCAAATCTTCTTTATTATAAAGATTGATTTTAGATGAAAAAATATTATCACGGTCGGATTTGAAAAAAAATGCGGCCCGTTACTAATATTGTCTATGTAGTATGCATATGTTTATAATCGATGGATGTAATCAGCATTTATTGGTTGTAATTTTATTAAAAGTTACTTAAATTAATTGTAAAGTCCTATCAAAGCAGTTTAAAAGGCTAGTCTGCACGCGTTCGGCGGTACCCATGCGTTAAATAATGGCCGCAGATTTTTTACAAGTGTTGTAGGCTAAACGTATTTGTTTTCGTCTAAGCATGTATAATTGATTCCAGTGCTCCAGCTAGCTATTTACAACAGGGCGCATCGCCCATTCCGAAATTCGTTCCGCCCTGTTGCCCCGCCAGGCACCCTGCCCGTTTTACAACCATTCATTTCTTTTTTTAGCCAAACTTCCCTTTTTTGCCTCAGTGATTATAATACACTGCTTTATTGCCCCCTTTTTATCGAGTGATACACGCCGGGGGGCATTGACATAATTAGCAAACAATTAAACAATTACCTGCTGTAATCGTGCCCGAGGCAGACCATGATATTTAAGACTGCTCCACTAGCATTAAAATCACTGAACCTTAGTGTTTAAACAGTTTGCAAACCAGTCTGAAATCATTATTATTTCGCGCCACCTGTCAAAGTGTACTTTCGTTTTCGGTAATATAGTCGTAAATACCCCTTTATACACAACTGAAACTTAAGTCCAGACAACAGACATTTAAATCTAATTAATAAAAATCGATCACAATCAAATTTAAATAGGAAAATATTTTGATTTTATCGTTTTACAAGTTTTTGAAATCGAAAGTAGGTTGTCGTCTTCTTTGTGAAATTGCCGATTTTTCATGAAGATTTCTTTGAAATTAGTTTACTAAGAATTAGATGTAATGACAGGGTACACTTTAATGTCAGATACTGTAAAATGCTGTTAAACTGTCTTTGCATCATAATAATTTTTCAAAAATATTGTTTAAACTGGACATTCGACGACTTTTAGAAAAAAGTGTAACCATATCCGGATAAAAATTTTGGATACCCGGTATGTCTATTACAAGTGCTAAACTTGCTTTTAGACTGTTGTAAGTTAAAAACTTTGCATGATTTCATTTATTTAAGTGGAAGTTTAAACTTTATTTTCTGTATATAATATGCAATACAATATACAAATCTTTATTGTGATTTAGGCCTCCGGCCCATACACCATCAATCATATACATTATACATATATACAAACATAACATTTACATACAACAACTCTTATAAGGAATAATGAAGTAAATATTAACTATTTATATCACTCATGTCATAAAAAGCATTTGTTTTGAGAAAGAGGTTTGTACATAATTTCTAACTTTTTAAAGCTTCAATACATGCCTGTCCATGTATCTTGCCGAAACGAAATAAAGAAAAGACATGAACAGAATAGATTAATATCTGTACCTTTGTTACTATGCCCAACTATCAGCCTTGTCAAGGCAAGACCAATATCTTGGCTATAATGAAAGTAATGCTTTTTCATAAAATAAAACTTATACAAAATATAAATACAATAGTTATGGCATATGTAAAACATACAACACAAAATTTAAACTATCTCTATCTCAGACAGCCGTAACTTTAAAGCATTATATATATAAACTGCAGTATTTTTAATAATATTTTCATTTTTGGAAGCCAACAAAATATTAAATTTATGAACATTTGGATTTTCACAGAATTTTTTTGGTATGTTGCATGTATAAATTTATAAATATCAAGTAGCCTATATGGAGAAGATGTATACTGAAACTGTAACAAAATAGGCCTAAACACATAGATATTGTTATTCAGTATGCAATTACAAAGAAATGTTACAAGTTGAAAATCAATGCCAAGTAAAATACAAACAGCAGAATTTTTAGTTAATAAATAGGTGCATTACAGATGACAGACATAGCCTATTAAAAGACCATACCTAAAGTGTGCCAAAAAACATGCCTAAATTATGCCAAAGTCCATGCCTAAAGTATGTTAAAATGCACTGTATGCATGGATCAGTTATATTTTTTTCCCGGGGGAGCACGGTCCCGGACCGACCACCACCCCAGAAGTGCCCTTTTCATTGCCAGCACCCTGCCCTTTTTTAATCCTAGCTGGAGCACTGGATTCTATATATTTATTCGGTGTTGTATTGTTCGTAATATTTCAATAAATTACGCTAGAAGTTTCTGTGAAATGCATCGGGGAAGTGATTGGTGGTGCAGTTTTAGTTACGGTAAACCAATGTTTCACGTGTTTGAGAGTTTTCCTACATTACACTTCAGTAAAATAAAGTCGTAATCTGTGCTATGCAAATGGCTGACATTCGATTAAACTTGACACAGGGACATGTTGAACGTCCAAATATTAAAAGGCGCCCTGTGCAAATTTAATGTTATTGAACTATACAGAGTATTGATCTGCCACGTTGGTTTTGGTGTTTGTTGCCAGACTTGAATTTTGGGTGTTCTATGTTTGCCATGTTGTAATGAAACTACAGTAAAAGTTTAGTGCTGTTTCATTTTGCTGGAAGGAAAATACCACCTGTGGTCGAATTTAGGTTGTAAATTTTCAGCATGACTTTCTACTGATGGCTTTCAAAACCATCATGCCAGGGATTCAATCGGTAAGAAACTTGAAACTTAAATTGTATGCTTTTATAGCACTTATGCTGATAGAACGTGTTAGACAATAAACCAAAGATTTGGACTTGCATTTGTACAAAACTGCACAGAAAACTTGTTAAGCGGTCGAAAACTGGTTGTGCTGTGATATAAAAAGTGCAGCCTTTTAAAATTTCTACCACAAGTAAATGCCTACAGCCTAAAGAATATATATATCATTCTTCAATGTGTTGTGTAAAATATATATCTTATAAAATATACCAAAATGCTATAACTGAAGATTCTTGCAACTTTTACAGGAAAGACTTCCTACATGTTTACAAATTGACGGAAATGACGTCATGAGTAGCACTTTTCGGTAATAATCTGATAAGAATAGTAATTAAGGACAATAACTGTGAATAATTGTGACTGTAGAAAAAAGGTCTCACATAAAAATGTACTTCTTCAGTATATGTATTGAATTTCTTGATCTTTTAAAAAAGTAAAACACACCAGTCAAAACTCTCGCTTGATTTATATATTTCTAATTTATTTATTTTTAATCGAGTAAAACAAGATCTGGCCCCGTGTTCACAAAACAGTTTCAGTCTCAGCTGAGTTTGATAACGAAACTTTATTTGTCATTTATATCTAAACAGCATGTTTAAAATCAGATTTGAAGTTAAGGAGGTAGGTTACCTTGTTACAAGGGTAAATTCAAATTAGTTGAACCGCAGCATCTTTTTGTATTTCGTGTAATATGAAGTTTTAACTGCTAAAATCTCAGTTTCGTTTGTCTCTGTCCCTTCAAGTTCAATTTTAATCCAGGTTTGAAGAACATGACCATCCAAAGGTATTTCATATTGAAAGAAGAAGGAAAATACGGATATTTAACACTTTTCGGTGTATTTTAGTTTCATTGATATCCGTAGAAGTCAACATAATCTATAATTTTACTAGTATGCACGTTAGCTTTCTAAGATAAGCTTAAAATGTATATGTCGCGGGGCTCGTGTTTCCATGGTAACGCATTTTCTCTCAGATTTAAACAACTATGTATAAAAATAGGGGTTTTCGACGGCTTCAGTGCCATTCTGTTAATGACCAACATGGAATATTTGGGTAATATTATTAGCAAAATACCAAGCACTATACATGGTACCCTATTTTTCTTAAAGTTTAAAGTAACCATGGCAACGGAGATGTTTAAAATGGCTTATATCTTGCTTTTTGTCGTAATTTCTTATAAAATAATATTGAATAAGATTATCTTTCTAGTTGATGTAGCTTTAAAACATATTATTTCTAACGTAAGTTATATTTTCGTGTTATCTGCATTTATTCAAACAAATTTCTAAGCTTAGAATACTTACAGCAGTACCCCTCGTCTGGCATTTTTCATGGAAAAATCGTTCAGCATGCTACTATTATTCTCATGGATATTGTTGAAATGAAAATAAAAAGCCGAAGCTGTGTTTCTTAAATAGACTAGTGTCAACGCTTTTGAATTTTACATTTAGATACATAGGTCACGGGCTTCGTTTCCATGGTAACATCAATTCAATTCAAGAAACCACAATTTTCTACTGAAATGTGAACAATTTTAGATCTTAGTTTTAGTATATAAATAACAAATTATCAACGGAACCTGTAAAATAGGTATTACAAATCAAACTGCTAGATTTTTTATTTGAAAATGGCCGTAACAAGTAACCTCTCACCCAACTATATTCCAAATAACATTGGTTACCATCATCCATTTTCTTACATTCCGCATAACATTTCAATATAACTACATAAAAGAAGCAAAATATTGATTATTATTCAGAGCAAAAGACTCATAAAAAATATTTCAGCAAATAATGGTTATTTGAAAATAGTTTGAATAAAGAAAATGCACAGAATTACGTACTTTCAAGATAAAAGCTGTTAATTTTGCGCGGTAACTGACACGTAACGTCATGACGTCAATGACGTCATTTTAAGGCAACATTGTTTTGAAGCGTTTCTGCGGCAATTTATTCATTATTTCTGCATTATTAAACCATAAAGCGTCAGATCGAAGACAGGTCTATGATTTGTTTTCAGAAGAATGAATATACAAAGACATTTAGTTTGTCGTAAACGTCGTCGTAAATCGTCACGCTAGCTTCCGGTTGGACATGCGCACATACAAATATAAAGGTAACCTACCTCCTTAATAACTATTTTCAAGTAACTATTTAGTACTGATAGTAAGTCTCATTTGGAATTTAACCATGAAGTTTTAGTAAAACTGATATTAAAATTTCCAACTCAAACTCAGCTGAGACCGAAAAATGTTTTGTGAACACGGGGCCTGTTCTACTGTTCTGTTCTGTTTTTGTAACTTTCCCCGTCCGTATCGAGGCACTCCAATAAAGGATATTGGTATAAATCCAGCACACTTTTAAATCCTGAATATTTGCGAATATACACACACTATGTTAAATCGATATTTACACCCCTAGTTGCTCGCTATAAATAACTATGTATATTTCAAGGTTAAACTGTTCTATCTTAAGCGCGTAGTATTTATTTTTTTTTATTATTTATTTTACTGTCTGCTTTTAAGTGCCTTTCCTTAAAGATTGTGGTTCGTTTAAGGTGTAGTATGTACAGCATATTTTGGGAAAGTCTCTCTATATTTGTAAGATCTGCTATCTTTGGAGCGGTGATATTTTGTACTTTATTATGGGTACAGTCCGGTATGACTGAATAGCGAAATCAAATTTGATTTCACGAAATCAAATCAAATAAGCGAAATCAAATCATAAAATTTAAAGTAATGAATATTTTTAAAAATCTTTTGAAGCTTTTGTTAAGAATATAATTCTATGTGTGTATGCCAAATTTCAAGAAAAATATTTATATTTAGTATGGTTTTGAAAAGAAAAACTTATACGGATGTTGATTTCGCCCGATTCTATATGCGCGGAAAACTCAAGTGACATGCAGAATCAAGTCATGAAATTTAAAGAATGAATAGTTTTTATTCTTTATTGCACAGAAGGCATGTGGGAGGTGTCTTAATACTATTATAATAGTATTAAGACAATAAATGACAACACCAGAAAGAACTTTTTTTGGAACAGAACAGAACTTTATTCATAATAATATGACTTGAACATAAGAAGTTCCTCGTCATCATAGCTATATACAGCATGCAGTAATAACACCAAACGTGCTGCATTTAACTCATTTTCCAGCCATACGCTTGCATATTTTGAGAATGAAAACTACGGCCGTCCCATTTATTTCTCCAAATAAGATATATATCACAATAAATGTAATATCATTTGAAAGAATACCTTCCTTACTTTACATATGTGGCATTTGAATGACAGTCTTGCAAATATTAATAAAGTTGTGCGACGTCAAACTTTAATAATATTACAACTGATTCTTTCCAGCAGTACAAAGTACAAAAAATACGGCCATACCTTATAAACTTCTAAATCTTTATAAACCTTATATTTTTGATATCTTATGAAAGAGTATGTTACGAAGTTTCTAAAAATGTTAAGTTTGTGGAAATCGATCAATTACAACAGAAGATATACTTGTTTCAAAGATTTGTGGGTTTTTTCGCCAGCGTTTGGTGTTATTACTGCATGCTGTATATAGCTATGATGACGAGGAACTTCTTATGTTCAAGTCATATTATTATGAATAAAGTTCTGTTCTGTTCCAAAAAAAAGTTCTTTCTGGTGTTGTCATTTATTGAAAATTTGAAGTGGTGTAGTTCTTTATAATAGGAGCAACAAACTGAGGAGTATTGTAAATAATATATACAATAATCACCGTAAATAATTGATGTATTTTTACTCGCAGTTTGAACATCATTTTACATAACAGAGTGTTCTGTGAGGTATCGTGACAGGAATTGTTATAGATCTATGCTCTTTTAATTGTGTCTTATAGAGTCTTATCACATGATGTTTGGAAATACCGGCAATTATATCTGTATAATTATTTGTCTTTAACATACTGACTATCAATATATCAAACAACATGCTTAAAAACGGAACCAATTGTTAATAAAGATCAAACGGTATCATCGTGAAAAACTTTGTTTGTGAACAAAAAAAACTTGGTACAATCAGGTACTGTTTTTTATATAAATCAGTAAATCCTGATCCTGTATCTCATTCCATACATGTATCTTCTATAATTTTAACATGTATCTTCTATAATTTTGCTTATTGCCATAAATTGTGATATCGAATATTTTGTTGGATATAATTTATTGTGCTAGTGTTAATTTCTTTGATATTAATTGCGTGAAAATAATTGTTTATTAAGAATTGTGTTGTGCTTGTGCTGTTGTATTTGTGCTATTGTGCTTGTGCTGTGTAAACGTTATTATGGCTCTCGTGATAGGCCATAGCCAGGTCAAGTATATGAGTGAGTACGTGTGGCCAGAGACTTATTCCGTGTTTGCGTATCCGGGAGCTAAAACACAAGAGTTCCTGATCAAGGACTCTACAGTATTTTTCGGTAAGTGTCTTATTTTGAATATTAATTTATTTTGTACTAAGTGATGAAAATCTAATAAGTGTGATACAACGAATATTTTTTTGATTGACCGGTTAAAAAAAGTTAAACATAAAACACATTGACAAAATAATGATATATCAAAGAAACCGTTCTTAATATTTGTTAAACTGATTAATTATTCTGATATGAAATATTCAAATCCTTAACTTGTTACGCTTAAAGAATGTTAGCACCCTTGATTAGGCGTTGATTAATCACCGTCCATCAGACTGAGCGACTGTCGGCACTTCTTTAATTGATTGGGTTATCTCACCAATAATGTAACATCGGGCGCGTTCGGCATACATACTCGAGCTAACCCGAGTCACCCTGGGTATTACTCGAGTATAATTCGAGCGATGGTAGTTGTGTCACCCGAATTCTACCCACCTCCTGAAGCTGGGAAAGGCAGGTGATCGTATCCGAATGCATTAACACTTTAAACATGGCGTCGTTGGTAACTGGTAAAGTTTTGGGTGCAATTGCTATCAAGGCTTTATCTCAATAAACGCAGATGATATTGAATTGAAACTTCAAACAAGTCTTTCAACTCATCAGATCTACCAAAATAACCAAGTTAGATATCTCTTGATCGAATCTAATGTAAATTATGGGTCTCATTTATATTGATTTGAAACCTAATTTTACTTCTTAAGGTCATTATATATAACTAACTGCAGATGATCAAGTCCCATTACTCTAATATGCATTTTGACAAAATTATGCCCCTTTTGGACTTAGAAAATGCAGTTTTAAGTTTTACATGCAAGTTAGTTTATCAAAACTAATGCAGATGTTTGGTTAAAACTTCACATATTTCTTCGGGTCTGTAAATTAAAGTCATATCAACATATCACAAGCCTCATAACTACTTGAGTCAGACCGCTTTTTGGGGTTAAAGTTTTGCATGCAAGTTATATATTTTTTTAACTAATGCAGATACTGGGTTGAAACTTTACACATGTCTTCCATGTTGCAAAGGACATAGCATCAACTTCCATAACCCTTACTTCAACTTTGGCAAGGTTATCATATATATATGCCACCTGTTTAAACTTAGAAAAAGCTGTTTAAATTTTGCATGCAAGTTACTATCTCAGAAACAAATGCAGATATTGGATTGAAACTTCCATACATGTCTCCAGTGTTGTAAAGGAAGGTCAAAACATCAATTTACATAACCTTCATTTTGGACAAGTTATGCCCTCTTTCTTGTGCATAGATATTGTTGGGTTTGCATGCAAGTTGCTATCTCCAAAACTAATGAGGGCATTGGGTTGAAATTCCTTACATGTCTTCAGGATTGTAAAGTAAGGTAAAAACATCAAGTCCAATAACATTTGCTTTAAGTTTGGCAAAGTCATGTCCCTTTTTAGCTCGACTATTCATAGAATAGTAGAGCTATTGGACTCACCCATGCGTCGGCGTCGGCGTCCGCGTCGGCGTCGGCGTCCCGATTTGGTTAAGGTTTTGTATGTAAGCTGGTATCTCAGTAACCACTTGTGGGAATGGATTGAAACTCCACACACTTATTCACTGTGATAAACTGACCTATATTGCACAGGTTTCATAACTCTATTTTGCTTTTTTATGAAATTATGCCCCTTTTTCGACTTAGAAATTCTTGGTTAAGGTTTTGTATGTAAGCTGGTATCTCAGTAACCACTTGCAGGAACGGATTGAAACTTCACACACTTATTCACTGAGATAAACTGACCTACATTGCACAGGTTCCATAACTCTATTTTGCTTTTTTACAAAATTATGTCCTCTTTTCGTCTTAGAAATTCTTGGTTAAGGTTTTGTATGTAAGCTGGTATCTCAGTAACGACTTGTGGGAATGGATTGAAACTTCACACACTTATTCACTGTGATAAACTGACCTACATTGCACAGGTTCCATAACTCTATTTTGCTTTTTTATGAAATTATGCCCCTTTTTCGACTTAGAAATTCTTGGTTAAGGTTTTGTATGTAAGCTGGTATCGCAGTACACACCAATGGGAATGGATTGAAACTTCACACACTTGTTCACTGTCATGATCTGACATGCACTGTATAGGTCCCATAACTCTACTTTGCAAATTTTTCAAAATTATGCCCCTTTTTCGACTTAGAAGTTTTTGGTTAAGTTTTGTATGTAAGCTGGTATTTCATTATCCACTTATGGGAAAGGATTGAAACTTCACGCACTCGTTCACTTTATGAGCTGATAAGCACTGTGAAGGTTCCATAACCCTTTTACCATTTTTACAAAATTATGCCCCTTTTTCGACTTTTGTATCCATTCAGTTGACAAGGCTGTTGAATAGTCGAGCGTTGCTGTCCTCCGACAGCTCTTGTTTGTAGTCAAGTTGCTCTTGCCAAAACTTTGAAGGGCGGTACAGGGTTGAAAACTATTCAGAGTTTTAAAGCCAGATTATAGAATCAAGTCAAATAATCATTGAATCATTGTTTCCATTCTGGAACCGAAAATCATTTATATTGACAATTGCCTTCGAATAGTGGAGCGTGCTTTCATTGTTCTTTTAAAATCTTTTACTTTCTTCTAAATGCTGAGATGCTCGTTTGTCATTCATGACCCCCACCCCACCCCACCCCTGTAAATACTGCCGAATAGGACAGAGGTTGAGAAATCTGCTTCTTACAGCAACATCCATGTCAAGCATATTTCGAGGGTTCTCGATCTGATTCTTAAAGCTTGTAAGTTTTCTTTCTAGGTTCACAAGGGACAATTTTGAGAATAACATCTAGACTTCAGGGGCCGTATTCATAAAGCATCTTAAGTATAAGTATAAGAAATTGATATTTACTTAAGTATTACTTAGGTAAGAAATTTATTTTACTTAAGTATATTTGTTATTCATAAAACAACTTAATAAGTAATTCTTGGCTTTTATTGTGGACGAAAACATTAAAAAAAGACAACATTAATTTCAGACAGATACAACATGCACAATTATGTTTAGAGTGCTTTTATCTGAAAAACAACACTTGAATCGTACTCACGACGCCATTTTGTTTTCTGACTTAAGTCATTTCTTACGTATCTTAAGTTTAAGCTGTTTTATGAATAGGACTTAAGTTTTTTATTTAGACTTAAGCTGAAATCACCATACACTTCAGTAAAATCTTCAACTTAAGTCAAAACTTATACTTAAGATGCTTTATGAATACGGCCCCAAAACACATAATGGGTGATAAGGACAAACAAAGAGCTATAAAAGTATTTTATACTTCTTTGGGACAAATAATCCACAAAAGAAGCCACGCATTGATGTTGAAATTATAAGTAAAAAATTCAACCTCCCTACTTGTCGACAAACCTTCCACAGACACATATGGTACTGTTGTCTAGTTATCTCAGTAGTTGATGCACTGTACAGCCAGTCTAAAGGTCATGGGTTTGATCCGGTTAGGGAAGAAATTCCTTCCATGGCTATTTGCAGTCTACCTAAGTTCATGCGAATGTAGAGTTGTCAGTTCCTTATGAAAGTGCACTTTGGTTGCTAAGCTTGCCAGGGAAATTGAACATTTGTTACCATTAGTGACTGTCAGTCATATATGGCAATAAGATTGTAGGAAATGGTGTTGGACCCAATTGAACAACATCTAGAACTGGTACTTGGTCTTTTAAAAGTCAAACTAGCATTTAGCACATTTCGTGGCTGTACTACGTACAAAGTTTGAAAAAAGCATACTGTTTGTTATATGCTATTTGTGAGCATGGTGAATTCAGTTATGTCATTTTAAACACAGACATTTTCATTCAAAAAAAGAAATTCATTAGCATGGGGGAACAGAGACAGCAGAGTTGAACTTATTCATTTTCGTAACATGTTTCTTCAATGGACATGGCTAAGTGATAGATCAAGTCCCTGGCTAAAGGTTGCGGATTCGATCCCCTGTCAAGATATACAAAAGTAGTTGAAAATGGTAAATGTATCAAGAACTTTCCCTGGCATTCAGCTAAAATGTGGAAAGTGGATTCTCTCACTGTGACCTGCGTGGCAATGGTTACCGTCCAGAGTGATTATTATGCCCATGCAGTGTCCTATACATGGGTCTTGGCAAACAGTGCAGACTTAGTTGAACACCGCAAAATAGATCATGTGATCAGGGCCACCACTGTTTCCTTATGAATTTCCGTCACAACAATGAAAAAAGAAATGATTATACCAAACACCCATTTTTATTTGAAATGGTTCGGGGTAGTAGAGTCATGTTTAGACATAAGAGGATTAATAAAAGTTGTAGCTCTTGCTTCGGAAATGAATTAAAGGATAAATTAACATAAAATAGAAATTTCTAGTCTAATAAACATTATGGGCTGAACATTTTTTCCAAGTGTTACTTGATCCCAGAATCTGAAAATTCGATTGATAATAATCCAGGCTGTTTTTTCACTCTGACAGAAATCATACCAGTTCATCTCTAACAAGGCAGTCTGAAAGACAGCTAAATCCCCCGCCACTGGTATGGATAGTGAAAGGGTAAACCTTTGACCTTAAGCTGTGACCTTGATCTTGAACTGACAGGGCTGACCCATGAATTCTGCACATCGTCTAGATGAGGTGATCATTTGACCCAAGTTTCATGAACATTCTAAAAGGGGTTTAGGAGATACAGAACTCAAACCCTTGACCTTGAATTGACATGTCTGAATCATGAGTTCTTGATGAGGTGATCATTTGACCCAAGTTTAATGTAAATCCGTCAAGGGGTTTAGGAGATACAGAATGGACAAAAAATGGAAGGATCAAACCTTTGACTCTAAGTTGTGACCTTGACCTTGAGCCAGCATGGCTGACTCATCAATTCTGCACATCGTCTTGATAAGGTGATCATTTGACCCACGTTTGATGAAAATCCTTCAAGGGGTTTAGGAGATACAGAGCGGACACAAAATGGAAGGCTCAAACCTTTGACCTTGAGTTGTGACCTTGACCTTGAGCCGACATAGCTGACTCATGAGTTCTGCACATTGTCTTGATGAGGTGATCATTTAATCCAAGTTTCATGATTACCCTTTAAGGGGTTTAGGAGATACAGAGCAGGCACGAAATGGAAGGCTCAAACCTTTGACCTTGAGTTGTGACCTTGACCTTGAGCCGACAAGGCTGACTCATAGGTTCTGCACATCGTCTTGATGAGGTGATCATTTGATTCAAGTTTCATGATTATCCTTCAAGGGGTTTAGGAGATACAGAGCAGACACGAAATGGAAGGCTCAAACATTTAACCTTGAGTTGTGACCTTGACCTTGAGCCGACATGGCTGAATCATGAGTTTTGCACATCGTCTTGATGAGGTGATCATTTGACCCAAGTTTCATGAAAATCCTTCAAGGGGTTTAGGAGATACAGAGCGGACACAAAATGTTACGGAAGGACGGAAGGACAGAAAGACGGAAGGACGGACGGAGACCATTCCTATAACCCCCACCACTTGTGGCGGGGGATTAACAACGAGACCAGACTGTCTGTCTTTATTATGGTCATCAAACATATCTATATTAGGTTCTTCACAAAAATCATTTATTTCATTGTCATTGAAAATGCAAACATTATTTAAGATACACACAGTGACAATGCAATCAACTAACAACGCTATACCGCATACATAAAACATATACATGTAGACCACTATTTCAACACAATTTCTGATACGAGGGATACTGTCTCGTCTGATCAGCTGTGTATTTGGGAAAATGAAGTCATTATGTGTCAAAAGAAGCAACATTCTTTATTACTGTTACAGCTCAGAAGCTTTTGAACTGTTAGCATATAGGTAACGTTCTCCATCATTTTCAGTTACTCGATAAAGCGTTCGGACTACAATTGTTACTCGTGTCACTCAGGTGAACTCGGGTGATCTAGTCAGAGTTACACGGCGATGTATGCCGAATGCGCCCATCATAATACTGTTCCAGTCACATAATAGTAGCTACGTATACGGATTAAAAATAAGTTCTTCCTTTTTTAATTAGTGATAAAATAAATAAAGTATGCACCATGTTATGTCGCAGATGTCGCAGATGTTACCTGTCCTTGTTTAAAGGTCATGTATTTTGCATATGTAACGGGGTCATTTGTCATTGGTGTTCTATATATAAATGTCACATCCCTATATATCATTATACACATATTCATCCATTTTTCCATCTCATCAGTTATCATCCCCATACAACACTTATTTTTTTCGTTATATAAGTACAGTCCTATACTCCACCATTTCATTCCTATAACTAACATGTAAACTAAAAATAGGTGACGGGCCTCTTTTATTTACCTAGCCGCCAATGTACGTCACGCATGCGCACTGAGAGTAAAGATTTTGAAGTGAGAACTGAAAATCTGTGTCCTCCTACTTTTTTATTTATTTGTGCTGTTTGCGTGCCCTTTCAGGTAAATAATTTACATGTTATGTTATTCAATGTTTATTCTGCATTCCCTCATTTATCATTTTCCATATTTCGTTTGAATAATGAATTTATGAATTATTGAAATGCGCACTGAGAGTAAAGATTTTGAAGTGAGAACTGAAAATCTGTGTCCTCCTACTTTTTTATTTATTTGTGCTGTTTGCGTGCCCTTTCAGGTAAATAATTTACATGTTATGTTATTCAATGTTTATTCTGCATTCCCTCATTTATCATTTTCCATATTTCGTTTGAATAATGAATTTATGAATTATTGAAATGCGCACTGAGAGTAAAGATTTTGAAGTGAGAACTGAAAATCTATGTCCTCCTACTTTTTTTATTTATTTGTGCTGTTTGCGTGCCCTTTCAGAGACCCGAAGAGAACACACGTTTATCCGTAAGTGTCCTACTGACCGGGTAACACATACATATATGAGGAAATTGCAAACATTAATTAAATTTATACAACAGAACGAAACTGCATAATTCATGCAAATATTGGTAAAATTAGATTTTGTCGTCTTTTGAACATCTGACATAAGATATTTTCCTTTAGTCATAAATTATTAATATGGACATAAGATTCCTGTAATTATCTTTCGAGGTCTCTGACTTTAAACATAAGTTCATAACTCAGTTAAGCAAAATTGTTGAACTACCAGTTTAAAAGTTACACCAGTGTATCAGTATTGAAATTGCCGCTAATTAGTAATCTTTTGTTTTTATTATACCAACATTTTCACACACACTCAATATATTACCGTACTGATCTTTTACCAATTATGACGTCATGTAAAATATCACAGAAGGTAATGCCCGTTTGAAAGCACGTGCAGCTCTATCTGTGGTTCATTGCAATGCATTGAAAAAAATAAGATTGAACTTTTCCCTAAATGCCGAAAATGCCCTGCAATGAGCCAAAAACAGCAAAAAAAAAAAATAGACTTTACTGTACGTGTGAAATGCCGGACATTATAGATGACATGATACAGCGTAACAATAAATCTTGTGGAAAATGGTATCACAAAAAAAATGTGTTTCAAATATAGCTGACAGTTGGCTATGTAGATCATGCACATGGTGATTTAATACATTTTGATAGCGAATCTTTTTAAAAGTTCAAACAGTAAATTGTGTATTGTAGTAAATTGATTACATTTGATCAAACGATACTACTTATATGCATATAAAGTTAATGTCAACACTATATAAATACAAGGGCGTAGGAGCTGGGGTGTCAGGGGCGGCACCCGCCGCCCCAATATTTCGAGGAGCGGCGAAATGCCGAACTCGTAAATTTTTGAAAAGGCTAGAAAATATAACTGAAAATAAATATAGCGGTCTTCCATTTATCATGAAGTGCATCGGTGACTGATATGTACACAGAATCTTGTCATATCACTGACACCTTGCTAGATCACCTTGGTGACAGGGTATTGTACAAAATCGATAATCCGCTACGACCAAGGTCGTTGTATTTTCACGCCCCGCAGACTCGGATTATAGGCAATACATTAATTTAATTAATAAAAGTTAATCGTTTTTAATTGCTTACTGCCAAAATTGCAATTAATGTTGTGTCTCAAATTCTGCCGACAAACGAAAGTATCTTGAATAAAACACAAACGCAAATCGGGATCTTTAGATGTCTTTACATAATTATATTAAATTAAATATTTTTGACACTTAAACATATTGTTTGAAAATCAAAAGCACCAATCATAATGATTAAATTCAACGCATAAAATGTAGAAAAATCCTCATAGATTTTACAGATCTAGTAAAATTAACATGTATTACAGCTTCTACATAAAAATATAAAAGCTAGGCCAATCAGCCTCGCAATTTTGCATTTCCAAATCGATCATTTGGTAAAAAGAACCCTCAGTGGTTCAAAGAAAACAGTGAACTGCGTTTTACCTTTATAATGCCATTTAATGACTAAAATGCTATAAGGATGGATTACCCCTTTAAGTCAGGGTCTTGTGCTCGATCCCCTACTTTGACATTACTGGTTTTACCCTGACAAGACATTGTCCGTATCTAACATCGTACCGCCATGTACCCAATTATTGAACCTTCTGTAAGTCCATGGAGTAGCCCAGTGGTAAAGGTAACCAAACCAAACGGTTCTATTCGTTTTTGCTGTGATTTCCGTAGGGTCAACGATTGTACATCGAAAGATAGTCAACTTTTACCAAGAATTGACGATACTCTAGACGCATTATCAGGTTCAGCTTGGTTTAGTACACTAGACTGTAAATCAGGATTTTGGCAAGTTGGTATGGCCGAAAAAGATAAACATAAGACAGCGTTTGCAGTCCAAGGATGTGGTTTGTGGCAATTCACTGTTATGCCTTTTGGTTTATGTAACTCGCCCGCTACCTTTGAACGGTTGATGGAACGAGTGTTAGCAGGTCTGACCTGGAAACAATGCTTAGTTTATCTTGATGATATAATTGCTTACTCCATAACTTTTGATGAGCACTTGACAAGTCTTGATTTGATATTTACTAGAATGAGGGAGGCTAACTTAAAATTGAGTCCTGAAAAGTGTGTTTTATTTCAAAAACAGGTTGGGTTTCTTGGCCATTTAATTAGTGAAAATGGAGTGGCAACTGACCCAAGTAAAATAGAGGATGTGAAAAATTGGCGGACACCTCGAAATGTCCGCGAAATTCGAAGTTTCCTAGGATTATGTTCATACTACAGAAAATTTGTGAAATCATTTTCTACAATTGCAAAACCCTTACATAAGCTGACCGAGAAAGGTGCACACTTTTCTTGGTCAGAAGCATGCGAAAAAGCTTTTCAGGAGTTGAAACATGCATTGACTAATGCCCCAATATTGTCTTATCCTATCTCTGAGGGAATGTATATTCTAGATGCGGACGCAAGTGGCGTCGGGATCGGTTCAGTCTTACAGCAAGTGCAGGGTGATAAAGAAAAAGTGATATCATATTTTAGCAAGTGTCTCTCGAAAGAGGAGAGACATTACTGTGTGACCAGGCGAGAACTCCTTGCCGTGATATGCTCAGTGAAGCATTATCACCATTACTTATTTGGCCGTCATTTTGTTATCAGGAGTGATCATGGGGCCTTGAGATGGCTCACGAACTTTAAGCACCCAGAGGGACAGATAGCCAGATGGCTAGAGGTATTGTCGATATATGATTTTGATATTAAACATAGACCTGGGCGTGTTCATTCAAACGCAGATGCGTTGTCAAGACGGCCATGTAGCTACAATGGTTGTAGTTACTGTGACAGAGCAGATGTTAGGTATACAAAGCCTACATACGATTCAAATCTAGAAAAGAAAGATACAAAAGATAGTGCAAAGATTGGTGTAGAGGTGACAGACAAGAAGTCCACTTCAGTTGCCGGAGTGGATGTTTGTCAGAACACGTGTGAGAAGGAATATGGTTGTGGTATCAGTAATGGTGTTAGTTGTTCTTTATACTTGGATGGTACCCATAAGCGCGCAGATAGTGCCTACCAAGAAACAACTGACAGTCATGTTCGTGATGATGTTGATGTTCTTGTAGAAATCAGTAAGGATTTAAATATGCAGGCCATTGACGTCCTTACTGAAAAGAATGAAACATCAGTAGTAGAAGATGATAGTGTTGAGTTTAATAGTAAAACTGATTTAAAGAACGAAATTCAGAAGGATATTCTTGGTGAAACATGTGATAAGGATGAAGAAGTCCTCACATGTGAGAATAGGAAAGATACTGGTTTTATACCAGTGAGAGTAATGGTTGCTACACTGAACCAAGAAACTATTGCAGTAGTTCAAGATGAGGACTCTGTAATAGGAGCAGTGAAGCAATGGATAAACACAAACAAGAGGCCTGAGTGGTCTGAAGTCGCTCCAAGTTCTGTTGAACTTAAGTATTATTGGAATAGGTTAGATTCCTTACAAATAATTGATGATGTTTTATACCACCTTTGGGAAAGTGTTGATGTTAAAACTTCTGAATACCTGACTGTATTACCTAAAACTTTCATACCGGAGGTTTTAGAGGAATTACATAATAGTCCAACGGGAGGTCACTTTGGTGTAAGAAAAACCAAACTGAAAGTAAGACAGAGATTCTTTTGGTATGGACTGACCAAAGATGTGAAGCAATGGTGTAAGTCTTGTGATGTATGTGCATCTCAGAAAGGCCCTCAGAGAAAGGCAAAAGCCGCTTTAAAGCAATATAATGTTGGTGCACCATTAGAGAGAATAGGTATCGATATCATGGGACCATTACCCCGAAGTAACAAAGGAAATAAATATGTTCTGACTATAGTAGATTATTTTACAAAGTGGATAGTAGCTCTCCCGATCAGAAATCAAGAAGCTACAACAGTTGCGAAAAACTTTGTAGAGAAATTTGTTACGGTATTTGGAGTACCAAAACAAATTCATTCCGACCAAGGTACAAACTTTGAATCAAACGTTTTTAGAGAAATGTGCGAAATTCTAGGGTCAGAAAAGACTCGAACAACTGCCTTAAGGCCCCAGTCAGACGGTCTTGTTGAACGCGGGCATAGAAAAATAAAGTCTATGCTCTCTAAATTTGTGTCTGAAAATCAGAAGGACTGGGATACCTTTCTGCCAATTACGTCAATGGCACATAATTCTGCTGTTCAAGAAAGTACAGGTTTCACTCCAAGCATGCTTATGCTTGGACGTGAAATAGACTTACCAGTTGATTTGGCCTTGGGAAGTCCTGAAAATCAAACTAACAATACAGAAACCGAATATGCCGAAGCGTTGACTGAAAAGTTAGAAAAAGTTCATAATCTTGCGCGTAAACATATTGCAATTGCGAGTGATTCTCAGAAACGCAAGTATGATCATCGAGTAAGTCAAAATTCATATGCAGTCAGTGACCTTGTATGGTTATACAATCCGCAAGTTAAACCCGGCTTAAGTGCTAAACTTTCCAGACGATGGACTGGACCGTACCATGTTCTGAAGAAAATCAATGATGTTGTATATAGAATTCAGTTAAACAGACGTTCAAAGCCAAAAGTTGTACACCATGACAGACTCAAACGCTATAACGGGACACTGAGCCTTGATTAATCAGACACATATATCAATAGGGGAACTTATATCTGTACATTGCATTTTTGTGATCTATATTCAAATACATGTTCTTGTTTAACAATCATTTTGTTTTTATTTGTAACAGTGGTTGTGTGTCACCTGCCGCAATGTGGTATTCAATAAATATTACCTGGCTTCAAGGCATGTGATGGAAAAACACAGTCATTTCATGTATCAGTGTTTGCGCTGTAGGAAGTTATTTACAAGGCGGTCTTACAATCACAATCAGTGTTCCAATTTACAAATGCAGGATCTGGTCTTGATGGACCCAGATGGCGAGCGGGACGGTGCCGCCAATAAATTTTTCCAGTGGAAGAAGGAAAAACTTCCACATCTGGTTCAAAGCGTAGAGGCAGGATATCTACGCGATTTGCGTTTACTTCAAAAAGAGTACGGTCCGACATCAGTAGGTAATGATGATGAAAGTGTCAAAACGGATGACACCAATAACTTTATACTAGATAAAGAAATCAAAATTATGGTAAATAATCCAATATCACCAGTAGACAGTCCAAAAAGAAGTGTAATTTTGAAATCCCTAGAGTTAGAGGATATAAGTGAGGAAGAGCTAGATTTTGAAGATGAAGTAGAAACACAAGTGAGAGATGACAGTAAAACAAATGCACACAAGAAAAAAAGAACAAATAAACAAAGAATAATAGAAACGTGTTCTTCTTCCGAGACCGATTCTTCGGACTCTTCATCCGAAGAGAGCAGCTCTTCAAGCTCTTCATCCTTGACAACATTGTCAAGCTTGTCATCAGTCAGTGTTGCAGTCGCAAAGAAGAGAAAACGAACTTGGACCAAGTTCAGAGGCAAGAGTGGTAGCTCATCGGACAGCGACAGCGACGATTCGATAGTAAATACAAGGTTGTAAAGGAAAAATAACACGCCAGACTTCAAAGATGATAAGAAAAAGAATAGTGTTATAAGTG
Organism: Mercenaria mercenaria; assembly: GCF_021730395.1. Lineage (NCBI taxonomy): Eukaryota > Metazoa > Mollusca > Bivalvia > Venerida > Veneridae > Mercenaria > Mercenaria mercenaria. Next base: position 40,634,522 of record NC_069374.1, read on the forward strand.
AAAAGAAACAGAAAAGTGAAACAAGTGTAGAAAGTAAACAGACAAAGAAAAGACAAATTGATGAAAAACATAGTGAAAATGAAAACTATAAAACAAACAAAAAGAGTAAGCACGACGAAGAGAAGGAGAATACACAGAATAGTCTGACTAGTGGAAGTGTTAATGAAAAGAAGAAGCAAAGTGAAACAAGTGAAAAGAAAAAGAATGATGAAGTAAATGTTAAGAAACAGACAAGTGTTGCTAGTGAAATAGAAAGTGAAACGAAAAAGAAAAGTGAAATTAGTGAAAACGAAATTGAAAAGACTAAGAAACAAGTAAGTGTTAAAGATAACGAAAAGAAGCAAAGTGAAACAAGTGAAAAGAAAAAGAATGGTGAGGTAACTAAAAAGAGACAGACAAGTGTTGCTAGTGAAAAGAAAAAGAAAAGTGAAATTAGTGAAAAGAAAAAGAATGATGAAGTAAGTGTTAAGAAACAGACAAGTGAAACAAATGAAGAAAGTATAAAGGAAAAGAAAAGACAAATAAGTGAAAAGGAAAGTGCAAATAAAAAGTCTGAAACACTCAAAGGAAGAAAGAATGATGAAGTTAGCGAACGGAAAAAGAACAGTCAAACAAAAGAAAATAGTGGTGGAAAGAAACATAGTGGCATAAGTGAAACGGAAAAGAATGGTGATGGAAATGAAAAGAAAGGTCAAACACATGGAAAAGATAGTGAACAGAAGAATAGTGGGAAAGGTAAACAGGGACAGAGAAGTGAAACAAAAGATACCAAAAGTGACAAGAAAGAATGTAATCAGACTTGTGAAAAACAAACTGAAAATACCAAGGGCAGAGAAATTAATGATAAACCAAGTGAAAAGAAAAATGGTGAATCCGGTGAAGGAGAAAGTGAAAGAATGAATATAAATGAGACTAGAGAAAAGGAAAATAATAGTGAAAAGGGTGAAAACAAATTGGAGGGTCAAACAAATGAAAATAATAATGGAGAGGTCAGTGAAAAGAAAAACGGTGAATCTAGTGAAAAAGAAAGTGAGAAGGTAAACAATAATGAGACATGTGAAAAGGAAAATAATAGTGAAATCAGTGAAAAGACTCATAAAAATGAAAATGAGAACAACCAGAGAAATCAAACCAGTGTAGTAGAAAGTGAAAAGTAAATTTGTGAAGGAAGTGAAAAGATGAATAAAAGTGGAAAAAGTGAAACGAAAGGGATAAGTGATAAAGAATTTTTGTTGTTGGGTTTATTGTCGCACCGACACAATTTTAGGTCATATGGCGACTTTCCAGCTTTAATGGTGGAGGTAGACCCCAGGTGCCCCTCCGTGCATATTTCATCACGAGCGGGCACCTGGGTAGAACCACCGACCTTCCGTAAACCAGCTGGATGGCTTCCTCACGTGAAGAATTCTACGCCCCAAATGAGGTTTCGAACCAACATCGATGAGGGGCAAATGGTTTGAAGTCAACGACTCTAACCACTCGGCCACGGAGGCCCCCGATAAAGAATGTAAACAGAAAATGAATAGTGAAACAAGTAAGGAAGAAGTTGTTCAGAAAAAGCTTAATGAATCAGGTGAAGGAGAAATTGAAAATAAGAAGGTAATAGAAAAGGAAGGTGAAAGTAATGATGTAGAAATAGAAGAGAATGAGTCCATGGATTTTGATATTATCCCTTTACTGGAAGAGACCCAGCAGGAAAGAATTATATTGAATGTTGGAGGACAAAAGTTTGAAACTTCAAGAGTGACTTTATCCAAAGATCCAAACTGTCTACTGGCGAAAATTGTAGGGAAAAATGGGATGACCCCTAGGTATGGAAATCAGTATTTCATAGACCGAGATCCTGCTCACTTCAGACTTGTTCTAAACTTTATTAGGAATGGTTCTTGTGATCTACGCACATTACCACATGATCTCAGGTACTTATATGAACTGTATTACGAAGCATATTACTATAATCTGCCCGAGTTGGTAGAAGCCGTCATTGGAAAAATTGAACAGTGCAGTGTGTTTAGTGCGAGTGTAGTACCTTTGAGTAAACAAAGACGTTAAAAACGCAGTTGTTCATGCGAGTGTTAGACTTTCGAAAAGTGCAGTGGAAATGAAATTAACTGTTGACTGGCATTATTGACCCTATAAAGTAGACTATATAGTGAGTGTTTTTGAAATATTCTGTGCTTTCTTATGGACTTTTGCACATTATCATTGTATATATATATTCTTGTATATAGTATTACATCTGAGAAGTTTTTCATTAGAATGTGAGGAACATTTTAACTTTATCAATATGACTGTTTTAATGTCCACCTGCAGTATCACTTAGAATGAGAAATGCAGCTTTAGGTGATGTGTTACTGATTAAGGTTCAAGTATATAACCTGATTACGAATATTGGTTTATTGCCAATATGTATAGTCTTAATATTAATGTGGTTTTATATGCAACTGTAGGTTCTGTCATATGTTTTGGATTACTTAAACATGTCACACATGATTTGATTGCTGAATATTACTGAAGATTAAGGTTCTCATATACTTGTATTGTAATATTGTATTGCTATTGTTGTTTTTTTATATAGTGTACAGTATTAAACTCAAATTGACTATGAATGATGTTTAATGTGTTCAAATTTATTTGTTTAATGTGTTCAAATTTATTTGTTTAATGTGTTCGAATTTAATTATCTTAAGCCGTGTTTATTAAAAAAAAATATCTTAAGGTGCTGCATCATGTTTACATATATAGACTGCATTAGTCGCCGTGAACATATTGTTTTTGGTAATTGTAATGTGAAAACTATCTCTGAAATTGTTTTGGGGGCCAAAACTTAGTTGGATGGGGGCAATGTAACGATCCGTTATTTCATTCTAGTCCTACCCTCTTTAATAGCTGTACTTTATTAATGTTTATGTTCCCCCACCCATGTTGAAAATAGCACTTGTTGTTGTTGATATTTGTTTCTAAATGTAATTTCACTCATTTTATTTGTAATATGATGTACATAGATATGCATACTTTTGATTACAGATTTAATTTTTACTGTGCATCGTCGTCCGCGATCAAAATATTCATGGAAGTTTGTGCTTGAAATCGGCAGTATTTATTTCTAGCGTAAATGCTAGATTTCCGCTATTCAACTGATTTACGCTTCTTTCAACCGATACATATCGATAATAAATGTGATTTACTTACGAAATATTCCCGAAATATCCTTTCATAATGTGTTTGTTGCTTAAAATCGTTAAATAAAAGTGTAATTTCAAGTCACTTCCTGGTTTTGGAGCCGCCATTATTGCGCTTCACTCTCACGAGACGTGACGTCACAAGTATCGGAGTATAAAAGTGGGAACGGCGCGAAATTCAAAACAATACCGAACAAGGGCGGTATTCGTGCGGTACACCTACCAACACTACCAACGTAAAATTATATGTTAAATATACCAACTGGTATCAATACCAATGCCAATTTAAAATCTACCATCTAGTTCAGAAAACCAAATCTGGTATACAACCATGAACAAAGAAGAGGTAATATTCTTAAAATAAATAAAGTGTGGAATTGGTTTTCCTTGTTTCCATCTCCAGCATCATCGTATACCAATTGGTATCGTATACCAATAGCCGTGTTCTTTACCGTACATACTCATCTATCAAGCTTCATAAGTTTACTTATAGTATTATAATATCCTTGAACTGGTATTCAGTGTTAAACATTATAAATACCAATAAATTTATTGGTATATACCATTTGGCTTAAATACCAACAGTGAGTTACAGTGTAAAACATCTTAGAATTTGTGTTTATAATGGAAGTCGCGCTATATGTGTTTATCTAGCGTTCATAAATTTTAATAATCAGCTTATCTATCGTTGATACCAATTGGTATAATTGGTATCCGATACCTGCGATACCAAATACCAACGGTGTGTTACAGTGTAAACTTTATTATGGACTTGTAATTCTAAATCGTTGTGTTAGATTCGCGTAGTGGTCTATTATGTTTAAGCAGCAGTGATACTATTTGGTAAACAATACCAATATCACGTATTTACGTACTTCAATGTTAAAAGCAACGTACGGAGTATCATATGTATACCACTGAACAGTGATAGTTTATTTAACTTGATTCCTTACAGTGTATTTATTAACTGACGAGTAATACTTTGTGAATTTCATATTCCGGGGAGTTTTATCCCTGTGTTCCTAGTGCTGATTTCAAGTGTTACTTATTTCTAAGAAGTGTTATAAAATAGTGTGTTTTCTTTAAGCTGAAGTGTGTGATTAAAGGACAAGCTAAAGTTATTTATGGTGCTTAACTTTTACAATTACGGACTAAACGCGATGCACAGATAACATTTCACTGTTATAGAAATTGTCTTTATAGCATATCATCAATTATACTCTCGTTTTTACGCTATGTATTAATACGTACATTATGTAATGCCATGCTAGTGTTCTTCTATAGTTAATAAAAGTTACAGTTAAACTTTAAAATTGCCTCCGTTATATTTACCCATAAATTAGATTATATATGAAAAACACTTTCGGTATTTGCCAAAAGCCGGGCCCAGGCGAACTCACGTAGCACCCTTTCTAGAGCTAACAGGCCAACGCTCGACGAGGGGGTTCGCTACAGTAGTTTACTTTTCCCTTTCTTATGCACAGGTGTTAAAATTCCATTTTTTAATTGTTCTGGAATGTCAAGATCACTAAATATCTGATTTATTGTTTCAGTTAATGGAGTAACAAGTTCTTCTTTAGCGTATTTGAAATTTTCTGCAGATAATTCAGCTAGATATGGTGATTTTCCTGTATTTAGTTCGCTAATTGCATTCTTGACTTCTTCTGTAGTTACAAGGGGAAACGTATTGCTGTTTTGTGACTCAGTGGCCTCAATGTATACGTTCTGCATTGATGCTAAATCAAGTTTCAGTAGGTGATCGTTTCTACCATCGTGTGTATCATCTATACTGTGAGTAGCCAATGCTTCAAAATGGTCCTTCCAGGCACTGAGTATTTCGGTGGGTTCATGAATTTCTCTATCTTCAATTTCTAATACATTGGTATTCCTATTTGTACTTTTCCTTTGTTTTTTTACGAGTTTGTGAAACATTTTTGAGTCCTTTTTCTTGCTTTCATAATATCGTTAGAGTGTTTATGTGCACATCTTGCAAGTGCTTGCCTTTGGAGTCTTCTCAAGGTTTTCTTTTGCTTGTTTATTGTTTGCTTTAGTTCTTTGTTAGCTCTACCCGTTTTCTCCACAACCCGAAGAGGGCATTTGATCTTCTTGATGCGTCACCTATCTCCTTGTTCCAGATACTTTTACCCTTCGTCTTTATCGTCTTCTTTTTCCTGTACTTTGGGACAGCGTGACTTCCTGCACTGTGAAGTATTGCAGTCAATTTGTTTATTTTCCCTTCTAATGATGGTTCACTCATTATATCCGGTATTTCTTGTGTAATCTTCTTCTTGTACATGCTCTTGTTTGTCCTTTCCCATTGCGGTTTTGTGATTATATTCTTTTTAATAACAGATTTTTGTTCTAATTCACAGCTTATTGATACAGCAATTTGTGCAGTGATTAAAATGGCCAGGTTGATACAATTATGGTCATGAACAGTAATGCTACTAAAGTCTAGGTCTGTATCCTCTGTAACCAAGAAATAGTCTATTTGTGTCAAGTACTTCTGGTTGTGATGAAAGAAGATGTTCTTTCCTGGAAAGTTAGTTCGAACTGTTAGATTATTTGTGTTTAAGAAGCTCTGAAATATTCGGTCTCTCGTGTTGGAGCGATTATCGAAGCATTCATGTCGCCACATATGATTACTTCATGGGTGTCTATATGGGTAAAGAGTAACTCCCTTATCTGGCATAAAGTGTCCTTATATTCAAAGTCCCCATTCTGACGGCATATAGGCGTTTATGAGACATATTGGTCTAGGGTTGGCATTTATTTCTAGCGCTATTATTCTTGTAGAGATTGTTTTTATTTGTTTTATTTTACCGTTTAAAGATTTTTTTCCAAAGATGACACAGCCTACGTAGCCTCGTACTAACTTATAATCTAACCAAGGCTCCTCATCTTCTGCATTTGTAGCAACAACCTCATATTCTTCATTTACATTTTCTAGAGAAGATTTTTCCAAATTGAGTAACCAGTGTTCTTGTATACATAGTATTTCATGTTCAGGAAGAATTTCTTCTAAGTACAGACTATTTGTTTTTGAGTTTTGTATATTTATTGTACCAATTTGTAGTGTACCCAATTTGCTACAGTTGCTCCGCCTTGGTACAAAAAATGTTCCTGGTGATGTGCATTTTCACCTTTTTATTACTGGTTTGGTGAGATTTTACGGTATACACAGATGTTATTTAGTAGTCTGGTGGGGATTCACTGGAGTCTGGAGTTGTATATTCACTCATCGGTGCTATGATTTTTTCGGTTTCATCTCCATTTACAGGCGACTTTAGTCTTCTTGTACTTATAGGGAGTTATCTGCTCATTTTCTGGTTTCTCACTGGCAACAATCTGTACTACCTGGTAAAGTTGTGCATCAGTTTCGTCTTCTGACTTTTCTTGTTCAGTCACATCCTCATTTGCAATATTGCCATATTGGTTAAGGTTCAGCCGAGTTGCTGTGTGTTGCGCCGTTGGACTATCGCTTAATCCATGTTGTAGCTTGCTGCTGTGGACTGGGTGAACACAATCAACTCTAGGTGTACTTACTTGCTGCATTTCTGGTCTAGTCCAGTCTTCTTCCCCAGGGTACGTTTGTTGCGGCTGGCGTGAGTTTGTAGGTACTTGTCCTTGAGCTTCGTTTTGCCTTGAATGGTTAGTAACATTGGTGTAGAATGGCTGGTAACTTGGTACTGGTGCTGGAACGTATACATGTGGTTGCCATCTGTTTTGCTGGTTGGTGTATTTGTCTATGGTCACTATTCTGTATCAGGTTGTTGTTGTAACAAGGCTTTGCATGGGGTACCTGTTGGTTGCCAAATGCTGAGGGGTTAAGCAGTGGTGGTGGTTGTGGAGGCATCATCGGTGGCGATGGAGGCATCATTGGTGGTAGTGGAAGCATCATCGGTGGCGGGTAAGGATATGCCCAGGTATGGGGGTTTCTCAGTGTACAAGCTTGTGGCCGTGGGTAGGATGAAGCTGACCCTGGAAGAAGGTGGCTATTATTTGGATAAGATAATTTTAGTAAGTCTCTTTGTAGTTCAAGTATTCTTATCTGAGTGTGAAGACTATTCGCATGTACTTGGTGCAGGATCCTGCTTTCCATGGCAGCCAAGTTGCAGTCTCTGTTTTCATTTGAAGTTATTGGCTGGGTTGGGCTTTGATGTCTGTTTACTACTGCTTTTGTTCTCTCTTTATTGGATGTTATCAACTTTATGGTATTATGATAATCTATATTGTCTGCCTCTAGGTTAGCGATTTTGGTTTTGCATTTTGCTAATTCTATTTCTAACAGGTCTTTTTCTGTCTTCTTGTCTTAGGATTCACACTACTTTATTTTACTAAGGTTTCTTCTGGTTCTGGTGTCTTGTTTATAGGTTTTTGCGTATTTGAAGGTTGCAATGCTTGGCCATTTTTTCCTGGGCTCTTCTCTTGTTGGGCTGGGAGCACTTCCTTTAGGAAGGTGTCATCGTTTTCTTGTATTGTAAGAATGTTAGGATTAGAAACATTGTGGTTTGATGTCGGGCTAGCCTTTTCCATGTCAGCGAGAATTCTACAGGATATGCATTGGTATTCAAGATCCTGGTTATCTCGGTGTGATGCCACTTCAGAGTCTGATAGCATTTCACAAGTAATATGTGGCCACATATCAAATGAACTTTACACTCAATTGTGTCGGATGTGTCATATGAAGAGCTGCAGTGCGGGCAGTATTAGAGTATCTGTTCTTATTCACTATCTTCTTGTAAGCATTTGTCGTCACCAGATATATTTTTTGAGCCATTTATGTCTTTATGAACTCCTTGTCCGGTTATTGAGGGAGCCAGTGCGATTTTGGCTTTGACAGTCTTGCTGGCTAAAGGATTAGTGGCGTAGTGGTCTATTTCAGCATTTATTTCATCTTCCTTGAACGGTCTCTGATCATCAAGTTCTGTGATAGGACTGTAGCTAAACTCACTTCGGTCTGGTGGCTCATTGGTAGGTATCTTTAGATATTTGTTGTTGTTGGTCTCCTGTAGTTCTATTGATTCGTTTTCTGTAGCTATATTGCCTGTATTACTGTGCTCTGGTTAAATATTTGCTTTACTAGCTGGGTAGCACAGTTCTTTTCCAGGTTTTTCACATAAGGCATTCTTGCAAGTTTTATTGTCAAGCATAGAATTTATTACTGTGCCATATTTTTCAAATAGTTCTTTGTCCATAGATTTTATTGTTTCACTACATTTCATATTTTTGTAAAGTTCTATGAGAATATCAATGAATTCCAGATACTTGTATCCGTTAACGTCTATACTGCTTGTTGTGTTGACATATTAATTCGATATAACTGTCTTCCTCCAGTGCTCCGTCTGACTGAAATTGGACTCTTCGGTGACTGCATCTGCACTTATTACACTGTTATAGCTGACTTTGGTGTGAACTGTAAATGTTACTTTCTTTGACGAATCCAGGTAATGGTAGATTGCCTTCTTAAATACTTCATATGCTGCTGCTGCTGAAAATGTTATCACCACTGTTCCATTCTTGAATATAACATCACACTGTATATCCCTCCTAACTGCTGCTTGTTTTGCTTAAGAGTCTTTTTTGCATTTATTTCATAATCAAGCTTCTTTGTTTTACGTTGTACATTGACACTACTGCTTGGTGTAAACGGTTCTCGTGAGACTTTCACTCTACGACTTCTGTGCTTGATAGGGGTTGATAATATCTGCAAATCTTTCTCCATTATCGGCAATCTTGTATGTGAAAGGCGTAAAACAAGACAGTAATATTAAAAGTTTTAAGAACTGATACGACACAATTGATAAAATACTGACTGTTTTGCAGAAAGTGGTAATCTTCTATCACATATATTTATAATTAAAACAACTAAAAGATTTTAAAGTCTGTTACACGTATTTGTGGTTAAAAAGTTTGTAAAATTTCAAAATTCACTGTTGGTTGACAATTGTAACACCATGAGCAATTGTCAGTACTCTGAATATACAATAACTGGGTTTCAAGTGATACAGTTCAAAGTTTCGTTCATATCGCGAAAACGTATGACAAACGTCTGACAATAACACTGTAAAAATTAGTTTTGTTGTAGTGAAGCCGTTTAACACCTGGCTTTGTCTCCATAATGGGTCTAAATATGTATGTATAGTCCAATTCACTGCCTGCTTAAAAGTACTGCATATAACTACTTTGTAATATATTTAAGTTACTAGATCTATATTATTACTATCATTTATTGTCACTGGGTTAAAATAAGTAAAGTACCTTTACCTACTGGAGATAGGTGATCATCACATGACATGTCAAATCAATATTTTAAGGACACAAAATTCAGTTTTCTACTAAATTATTTTTTGCTTTTCTAAAAGTGTTTGTGAATATTTAGATCTAGTCATGTCAAAAAAGACAATCTGTTGAATCCACTGAACAGGGAGATATGAATTAACGCACGGGAAAGGGGCCGGTGGGTACGGGGGACCTTCCCCGAAAATTTTTGGAATATTGACTTCATTTGATGCAGTCTGGCTGTTTTTTTAGGTTGGTACCTTGACAAAAAATTATACGCACGTGCGTATTGTGCATAACGGTAGTTACGCCCTTGTGAAGCACAGGTAACATTTTTCTTAAGTTTTCATGACTCAACCGTTTTAAATAGTTAATGAGCAGTAAGTTTTTCTAACTTTCATGGCTGAAGTTTTTATCCGTTCTTTATTCTTATTCGATGTGACTGTGAAACCCCGAAGCAGGTATTTTACTAGTCCAAATCCGCGACATTTATCACCTCCCCTGACGGACCGTCCACAGACTCACAAGTTACGACTATTTAAAATCGTTAAATGTTATTTCCCTCCGCTAGAATTTCTTAAATCATTTAAAGAAGTGAAAAAGAATTTTCAAAATCCGCTTAAAAATGAGAAACTTATGAGCATTTAAATATTTGATTAAAATGGCGGCCATTTTGTTACCATGGCAACAAAAAACAAAATGGCAGATTTATTAAATTTTTAGATAGATCTACATCTTTGAACTGTATTTACTTATTTCCTGAAAATAGTTAGAATGCTACCCTACTTTTTCCAGCTATAATGAAAGAAATTAGCTCTACCATGTTTTATTTATTTATTTATTTCGGGTTTACGGCACACCAACACAGTATAGGTTATATGGCGCCAAACAGGACTACAAATTTTGGTTTCACATCTCATTTACATCGAAATAAAAACATGAGATATAGAATCAAAGTTTGCATACCTGCTGGAATCACGTACAGAGTTACAGCAAAACCAAGTGTTAAGACCCTATTAGTCGTCTCTTACGATCATGCAAGTGTAAGGCAGTGGTTCCAATTCTTTTCATACACAGATCGTCCCAGAACCACATGGGGCACTTACACTCAAGAAACATATTTAAAAGGTTAGATCTACGTGCTAATTAAAATATTCAGCAGTGTGTAAGTGACGTCATAAACGCACTAAAATTGCTGCCTCCATGGTCAGCCATTTTCTTAAATTTCAAACTGCCATATCTTTTTCAATAGTAGATCTAGATCTAGATCTAGATCTAGAATCTAGTCCGATTTTAAAAATTCTTTCAGCGTTATGAAAGGCTTGAAGAGGGCTTTCATATCAAATTAACTTATTGCCAGACATTCCTTGTCCTTTAAGTCTTCCAGACATGATTGCTAGGATAATGATGATTTAATAGCGAAAAGAAAAATATTTCTGAACATTTATTCTTTCGCTTGTTTTGTGTAATACGTTACACATGCAGCACCTGAAGAAATCCACCCGCTCACCATTATTATCGATTTCACCGTCATGTACCGGTACCGGATAGCAGATAATGGGGAGCACAATGTCTCATGCTAATTCTAAGTGTATTATCGCAATATTATTTGTATATTTACAAGTATCTAAGGTTAAATTACAACATTTGAAAACAAAACAGATCTGTGAAAGATCTATTCATTTTTATTCTCATGTGCTTGTTCCTTCATGAATACCCGGAATAAAGTTTGGTGAACAAATCGACACACTGTACTAAATGCTTTAAGTTCATGCATATATGTTAGATAGCTGTTTTGGGGGGCAATGCACCCCCCAGATTTAACAAACCGTCTTTCAATTTTCTTGTCGAGCTTATGACCAACCTGACAACACACAGAAAACAAGTTCCAAAGTATTTACCAAACACAACTTTCATATTGCATTTTGCAATTATATTTTTGATCCAGATATGATTAAATAGATCTACACATTTTATATTAACAACAGTATGTGAAGAAAACTAAACTGCATTATAAATATAAATTATAATAGATCTTCTTAAGCGTAAGAATAATAAAGACGCTTGATTTGATAACATGATCGATTCTGAAACCAACACTTGTTTTGATCATGTGACCTATTCTGAAATCCAATAACTAGTTTCAATACGCTCAGTGCTGAAATGAAATACTTTTCGCATGTCTAAGAAAATATATTCAAGAGATATGTTATTTATAAAAATTAATACTATATAAAAATAATAATAATAATAAATAAAGTAAAAAAACAGTGTTTTACTTGAAATAGAATAGGTAGAAAAAATTCATTACTTATTCGTCGGTTTGAATTTATGACTTATTTGGTTCGGGGGGTGGGGAGGGGGAGATTAATTTGACAGTTTGATCTTTTGTAATTATCATCTAATCTTATAACCGTAAATAGATTTTTTCTCTCATTGTTCGAATTCGTAAAATCAACTATGAACAGATTACTTCTGTTTTACACCAACTATTAAGAACATTTTAAAGCTTAAAGGCATATTTATGTACTTGGTCGGACCGTCCTTATTCGTGATTGTATATTATGTATAATTATATATTTTGATCTCGAAATCAGCTGTAAATCGTTAATCAAAATGTCTTGTCCACAGAAGTTGCATAAGAATGAATTGAATTTCAAATAGTTACTAAAATTTAATACACAATTGCACGGTGCATATCCATATCGGCGGACTCTGCGAAATATGCTTTATCGGCGGTTTCTTGCGTCGGCACCGGCGATTCTTTGCTATAAACAGGTTGGCAGTTATAAAAAGTCAGATAAACAGATCAAATTAATTAAGCTATAATGTTTCCAGATAGTCATTAGCCTAGAGCCTCTCTGTACGTAATGCAGAGAGCCTGCTTGTGCATCAAAAAAAAATAAATAAATAAAAAATAAAAAAACTGGTATGCAGAGAGACCGCCGGTGCCACGACAAAACCGAAAGTATGTGGTTTTGAAAAATTCCATTTACATTTCGGCCTATTCATCTTTATCATTTGGAAGAATATTGATAAATGAATACAAATAGTGCGCTTGATATGTATGATATCAAAGCAAAAACTGGTTAAAGACTGTGGAAAAAGTCGGGCTAGTGTTCCATGTCAGTACACCATCAACAAATTTCATCAAGTTGCGAGCAAAATCGTTGATAATTAAAAAGTAAACACTATAAAACATAGAAAAGAAATCTTATGTTCCGTGCTCTACTTATTTTTGAGCAGCATACCTATGATCATGGATGGCAGCTCGATTTTTCAACCTGGGCACTGTTTATAGCCAAAAATAGCCAGTGCCGACGCAAAGAAACCGCCGATATAGCAGATTTCGCAAAGAGTGCGTCGATATGGATATGTACTGTGAATTGGAGAGAGCATCCTGAATATACATGTCATCTAGGGAAGGTTTGAATCCATGGAGATGTTGTCAAAAGTTATGGCATCAGAATCTTGCGGGCATGCAGTAATTTCAATAGCAACCACCACGCCACCGCAAATCAGGGGAGATGTTTTTTTTTTACTTTTTCCTGAAATCCGACCTCACTATAGGGCCAATAGAAACGCGCTTATTCTTGAAAAGTACAGCATTTCCCAAACTGAACATGTGCCCGATTCTTTAGTCTAAAGATCAGAACATTATGTATATGACGTGTTTAACACATAATGTTCGGGAAATCCCTGAAAAAGGACCGAAGAAAAAATTCATTCCCAGATTTTTATATTAAAAAAAACGCCATATACGCTGATCAAACTGGTATTTATCTGCAGGAAAATTATCGTTTAACGTAAAAAAGTGCGCTAAATACTGTTATAACTTCGCGTACATATACGTATTTCATCATTTTTCAGACCGAGTAATTTTTGCTATGGGAGGTAATCCACCATTCCGCGATGTTTCTGTTAGACTGTCAAGAACACATGATGTCAGGACATAGAGTGCAAACAGAAGTATTGAAGAAATTGAAATACATTGTATAGCTTTATCTTTTTCATTTTATCAAACCTGGCAATGAAAGGTTTTTGTTTGTCGATGAACAACTGCTATTGAACAAGACTAGATTTTTTATCTTTACCTTTTGAACAAAATATAGAAGTGTATTGAACACAAAGTTAATAAATTTTATTGTTGTGCACTGTTAAAGTTGTGACCACTCCATTTCTTGTCACACACAAGTGCATTACGTACATGCCTACATGTACTTCCCTGACATGAATGGGTTACATCAAGTCTTGAAACTGCAAAGCATTGCCCCTATCAGTCCTCTCAGTACTTTGATTTTATAAGTTGTATGTAACGTTTCTGTTCACGAGATGAAATGTATTACCTATACATGATATAGCAAATAAAAATATTTCTTTCGTTTTCCATACCGTGAAGCTTAAAATTTATGTTCGGATGTTAAATGATAATAGAGAGTTTGAGATTTCAAACTTCGCCTTCCCCTTCAACGTCTCTCATATATATTTTGGGTAAAACGTCACCGATATGCGTGTATTTCATTTATATCACTCGTTGCTACTAAAGTTTTCCATGTAATATCACGTAAGCCTAAGACTTCCCTTTATTACTATGCGAAATAAAAAGCTTAGTTTCAGGATTTCTGCTTATTAAGTTATTTGGTTATCCATATATATAATTAGACTAAATTTGATGCGAAACACTATCAATAGGTATAAGAATAATGAAGTTTTGTATGGCTAATGATTTTAACTAAATACATTGAATTAAACCTGGAAGTATGAAGTTATCAACTGATTTTGAGGAACTTTGAGATTTTGTTCAAACTTTACCTTCTACGGCATATTTGTGTCCCCAGGCGGTATCGATTATACCAGATGGGCCTTTTTGTCGTATGAAGTGAAGTTTTGAACGTCCGAAGATGTGATATCACGAAAGTCGAAACTTCATTCTTTTTACATCTACTCTGTCCACATACTCGGCACCAAGGACTGAAATCTGGATGGAGGCACATGGCATGACAGTCATTTTACTTGAAAAATAAATAATTACGCGCGATTATCATTTGGTGGAACATTTTATTTTCACATCCAAATAAAATCAATCTGTTTCTGTCGGACACTTAATACGACAATTGCGTTTTAATCATAAACATAAAATGGTACTAGTAAGACGGAAATTCTTTTGAAGTATCAGACAATTTCAAATAAATGATATCATGATGAGAGACGTTTCCTGTTAGCCGTATGGGATAACTCATTTCTTTAAATGCACGAAACCAGAGCCTGGCAGAGGGACATTGTGGGTTAATTCCCCCTTTGTTTCTTACATTTTACAAAGAAAGTAGGTCTTGAAACTCGGGGTGACCCTACCCTACCCCTCCCCCGTCACCCCCCTGAAATGGGTGACCCCCTCTTTAATGTTGGTGTCCCTCTAACCAAAGTTCCTGGATCCGCAGATGCTTTACTTATAAAATAGTATATTAAAATCATATTGTGCTGTCTGAGAGTTTGGAGTTATACAGAGTCATACAAAGTGTCATTATCACATATGATCATAATAGGTTATCAACTTTGTATGTGGATATATGCACGAGTTCTGCAGCGGTAATATTGCGCGACTTAGGAGCGCAATATTGTCTGCGAAAGAACGAGTGCCTATATCCACATACAAAGTTGATAACCTTTTTATTACATATCCACTATCAAATGATTAATTTATATCTAAATTATCGTTCTGTCACGAAAGACAGGAAAAAATACGGAAAAAAAATTCTCCGAAAACGCAATTAACAAATCAAACTGACGCGCATTAATATTTTCCGCGAAAATGACGTCAACTTTTTGTCGCAACGTGCGCGTGGACGCCATGGACGTCACGCGATTCTTTCCATTACAACGTTAAGAAACCATTCCATATTAGTCCAACTCATGACGTAATTATAACTTTCATTTCATTTCAGTCTGATAAATTACTACATGCCAGTATCTAATAGGTCAGATTAATCAAAGTGTAAAAGTAAACAAAATGTTGCATAAATTACAAATTAAACAAACACACAATAGCAACAAACAATCTAAAGAAACGAGATCCGCAATGGACGCACCGTCAGGGGAGGTAACTAGAGACACGGATTGGGACTAGTCCGACATGAAAGCGTTCAACGTCATGATATGGAAAAATATTGCACGATCGCGGTCCATTGAAGCCCAATGGAAAATAATTTTAGGTATGTAATAATCATTTTTATTTCCTCTCATGTATGATTTACAATCGTGCATTGTATACTGACTATACTGACATAATTTTATATAAAACCTAAATGTTTGGAGCAACACTAACGATTTTTTACATTGTTCACATTGTTTTATCGTCTGATTTCTTTTTCTTTTTGGTAATGGCTCTAATATCCATGCGATAATTATATTAATTGAAATGTTTTTTTTTTTTATTTAATTTACATTTTTGTAATTCTAAAGCCGCATGTAAAATTCCTGCCCTTTCGGACAATTGGTATCAAAATGCACGAAAAAAACGATCATAATTACGGATAAATTGAATGGGCGGATTAAAAGAAGTAAGGTTCATTCTAATGTTTGAAATCTCAAGGAATTTTAATCGAACTTCAACTTTATACGTTAACTTCGCAAGAGACGTTGAAGGGGAAGGCGAAGGTTGAAATCTCAAACTCTCTAATGATTAGATCTCTACGCCCGTTTTCAGAAGTGGCTAACAGGACGTAGAGTCTATTATGAAATGAAAGTAGATTCTATTTTACAAAACGTTATAAAGAATAGAATTGAACACACACTATACAATCACGTTGAAGCGAATTATTTCAAATATGTGGCAATGATATATACTGAAAATGTTACTATTGCTTCCCCCCCCCCCCCCCCCCCCCCCCCACACACACACACACACCTATATTTCAATGTATATGGTTTCATGACTAGTTGAAATATTTTAAGATATTCTTAAACAGAACAGCAGGTGCACAACATACTGTATAACATTCCTCTAACGTTTTATGATTCTTACTCAAATAGTTTTAGCTTGACTTGCTGAATGATACATGCGACACAAACTTTTAATGCATATTTTTTACTAAGTCAAGGGCCACAACTCTGACCTAGCTGTGTGAAATCTAAATGAAAATCACCAGGTGCATAACTTCACATGCTGAATGACAAACCTGTGAGGTTTGGAGGCTCTGATCACTAGAACCAGACCAGAAAGAAAAAGCCACTGTGCATGGTATACCCTATCTCTAAGTATACTATACCTTAAACGATCAGTTCGTACTATACATATTGAACAAATAGTAATTTATCTTCCATCGTGCACCGGTCACATTACCTTAATAATTAGTTTTACTTAATTATAATGCAGCATGCTATTATCGTAGATAGAGAATGATTTTAATATAGTAAGTTACCAGTAGATCTATACTTATTTTACAAATAGGAAAATCCGATGACTGGAGTTATCTGCGCTTACGTTTGTAAATTGACGTTACGCAAGATAAGTTCTTTGCTTTTGAGGACTAAGATAATTTTCTATGAGCATTCAATACTAAGGTTTACATTTCTCTTAGGGAAATCCTGGCTATTTTTAGATTAGCATTCGCATTGGGGATCATGGTATTGATACAGAAATCTGTTAGTCTGTCTTAGCAATACAGAGTATATGTATAATATGTAGTATAATCAAGCCTAAGACCACAGATATTTTTACTATATGTTCTATATAGACACTGGACACTATTGCAATTTTACATGCATTCCAAACCTCCTAAAATTACCTGCACTCCACAGAACTATTCAAGAGAAAAAAATTCCAGCCAAAATAAACATGGGGTTGGCCGGCTCTTTTTTACACCATTATTTCATATCTCCTCTATTCATTTATACCATTTATTGCAGGTCTTTTACTCAAAACTCCATCAGTATTCACCATCAAACAGAGGAACTATTTTCCACGTAACCACTTCCATATTGTGGTCAACAAACATGCGTATGAAGAATACTTTCTAAATGGCCGCAAACAGGCAAAACTGGCCCTAACATAAAGTCATGTTATGCATGCTGTGCATATTCTAACATTCTCAACCTGTCAAATGGTACATGTACTTACTATTTCATATCTCCTCTATTCAATTATACCATTTATTGCAGTTCTTTCACTCAAAACTTCATCAGTATTCATCATCAAACAAAGGAATTATTTTCCACGTAACCGCTTCCATATTGTGGTCAACCAACGGCATATAACTGTGATCTTGTGCCATAAACGTGTGGAAGAGTCTAAGAAATGTGTACGCTTGCAATTGGTTTGTTTAAGTGTCAGGGGACAGTTTCGCCGTATTTGACCCGGGTACGTTTTATAAATGAAATAGGTAGGTGTACTTTAAAGGCCTTTATATTCAACTGGTTATTTATGGTGTTTGTAGAACTTTAGAAGGATTCCTGCGAAGTGTAAAATTAATAAATAAATGCTTGAATCGATTTTCCTAGCTCCGAGTAGGTGGCCGGTAACATGAGGTAACGTAAGTCAGAAAAAATGGAAACGGTCATCCATCCGTTCACATTCAACTCAAATTGAAAAAGTAAACGGTTATGAGATATTTTTCTTCCCACCATTATTTTCGTCTGATCACATGCTTTAAAAATATACATATGTTTTAGGTCAGTCATTTGCAGATGATGCGGTACAGGCCGCGCAAGGTGTGCATTTTGGACCATTTTTTGCATCAAAATCTAGTGTCCTGAAACCGGAGTTTACCTCGTTTTTGTCATAGAAAACAATGGAATCGGCAGACTGAAAACAAGTGTCACATGATGAAGTGTTGAATTTATGCGGCAATAATTGTCAACATTCAACAGTTAGAATCAAGATCATTGACGAAAGTGAGATATTGATATCTCCTTCAACTGCGTTCAGCTCTGCGGAGCCGATGTCTGTTACTCGGCTCTAATGACGTTCACTTGGCCATTGACCTGTTTATGTGAGAAAGTTGTCACGAGTCCCAACTTACAGTCTGCTTGTTCTTACTGAAATTCTGTGTTGAAATCTGGCATGAAACCAAAAAACAAAAACAAAGAGGGTTTTTGAATGTATCTGACTTTAATTGTGGTACCTAATAGGCTGGTATTACTGAGTGTATACATGTGTCCAACTGACATCCATGATCGGCAATGAGCCCCTTGCTGTCAACACTTTCAGTGCTTTGATTATAGTTCCTGAATAGCTGATGTTAAACTTTTTTAACATTCATGTCGGTGTCCTTCAAAATGTTGTTGTTGTTGCTTTTTTAGATATTTTCATTATTATGGACAATATGACAGGAGTTAATGTTTCATTAGAACTGTTTTTGAAATCGCTAGTAGTAAGACTTTATGAAATCATTATACATGTATTTGAAAAGATGCATAGTATCAAGGTCGCCGTTAACAAATTTTACCTTTATCATCTGGTATTTTTTTAAACTACTTACGGTTTATAGTTGCACAATATAATATTTACGATTTACTAAATTGATTTACAAAAGCACAATTTAATCTTCATACTATCAATTTATTTTCTGATAAGGAATAATGGCATAATATATGTTGCAATTTAAAAACTCAAATAAATATTACAGCATAACCACTTCTGTGGTCAATTTAAACGTGCACATGTTTTGGTTATCCTAAAATGTATTTGATGAAAATACTAGTACTAGTAATATGATTTCTTACAGAATCAATAATAGAAAGAACATATGTAATTTCATTTTAATTTCATGATTATCTAATAGATTATATATTTGTAAATAATTAAATATATTCATTCTTTCAATGTCTTACACAGACTTCACAAGTTAGTATAAATGCTTAACTAGACAGATGAAGTAATCGGTAATTCAGTATTGTTTTAATTAGATATTTTTGAAATACTTTTTTATTTTGTGGGTAGGGGTAGAGTCACACTGTCACATTTAAGTAATATGGAAGCATGTAATGGTAGAGAAGGACCCCAGATGCATCTCCAGGCATTATTTCAGGCATGGGCAGACACCAGGGTACAACCACTAGCATTCCATAAGCCAGCGCATGAAGAAATCAAACACCTCATGTGAGGTTTCGAACACAAAGTAGTGAAAGGCCAGTGATTAGAAGTCAGCGTCATTTACCATTCTGCCATGGAGGCCTTTCTTGAAATTATGTATACAGTGCAAAAGTATGATTAGAGTATTTAATGAAGTGACCAAATATAAGGACGCCAGTTTTGATCAATCCATTAATAATCAATCAGAGCTTTTATCATCATACGAAGCTCATACTGCTGTATATAAGGTCGCTATTACATTATATAAAGAGCAAACTTGATTATATAATGTGATTATGTCATTATGTGTAGTCGATTGTTCGTTATACAGGGTCGTTATTTCTTTATATAAATAGGTCAATTTGTGCGGGTGTACATTTACCACATCACCGCCATGTAATTCACACGGGGAATTCGCTCTTCTATTTGCATGAACACACTAAATATCTGGCCTTCTTTATTCCATATCAAATTGACAGAATGCCAATGTAACTTATATTTTCTTGAAGAATATTGTCAGTGCTGAATAAAAATAATTATCTGTATATACAGTGATTTTCACTTTACTTGTATATGTTTTGCTTTTGACTTTATATGCGATGCTTTAAACTACATATGCTGTGCTTTTAACTTTATATGATATGTTTTCTACTATATTATACGTGGTTCTTGCAACTGTATATGGATTGGTTTTACATTTTCATGCGGTGGTTTCAGCTGCACATGCGGTGATTTCAGCCTTATATGTGGTGCTTTCTGGTGTGTATGCGGTGCTTTTAACGGTATATGCATTTGTTTTACCTTTCGTTGGTCCTCTTTTCATTATGTGTAATGGCTCGATTTTCATATTCGATACTTTCAACTTTGTTTGCGGTGATTTCAAGCGTATATATGCGGTGCAAACTTCATTATGGTTAAACAACATGAAATCCAATTTATTACGAAAAAAACGAGCATCGCTGAAAACACAAAGCGCCGGAAAATAGCGCCAAGATCTTCTTTTGTCAAGCGCAGCTTTCTGCAGACGACATCCTCGACAAAATGGCGCATGAACCGAGAGGCAGAATGTCATCGAATAATATCCTGTGTCGGATGTTTTCGGCGATATTCGTTAAATTTCGTAATATTCGTAGATCTGAGCTCTCCCTACTGAGCTAACCGGGCGGGCAAACGCTCTCTGAATCGATTATTAGGTACACAACTCATTAATGTCTATGCACTCCTGAATGATTTAGTGGGACATACTAAAAAAACCTCTTCGCTGTGTTTTTATGTTATTTAAACACGGCCACGACGACCTAACATTAACGTCACGTCAGTTGCATCAATGTAATTTTATTATTCTTATGTGTACCCATATACCAGTGTTTTATAATTTGCAGCAGTCTTTGATTTGGGACCAGACTGTTAACATATATCTAAATATATATAAATATAATGTAGTTCGTCAATCCTCGTAATAAACAAATAACGTCAGAACTATGTCGACCTATTATTTTAAAATAGTACTTCACTGTTTTATTCACTTATTTAATAAAAGACATATTTTAAAAAAAAAAAAGAAAAAGAAACGCCAGAGCCCCGGGCTCCATGACATATGCGGAGGTCATATCAAGCGGGGCCAACAAAAAGCGATCACGCCGGATCTCAGGAAAACGCTGGAGACCCTTTCAAAAACAGTGATGGAAATTCTAGCACCGACAACACAAAAAAGAAACGGCGACAGGGACGATTCATCCGAGTCGCGGGTAAAAAAAACCATGGTGGAAGAGATAACGGAGGCTCAAGAAAATTCAGAGGGGTAAATCATCAGTTTTAAAGAGATTTCTCGTCATATCAATAATGAAAAATATTACCAGAAACCTGATAGTGATCCCGTATTTCAGATAAAAAAGCACGTGTCGGAATGTATCGAGAACATTGAGGCAAATAACAAGTCTGTACAAGAGGAATTCGACGTTTTTCTAACGGAGATTATTTTATATTTTGCCTAAAATACACAAAAATCCCGATAATGACTTACCTCTGAAATATCCCGGAAGACCTATAGTGTCTGCATGTAATTCACCAACGGAAAATATTTCCAACTACCTGGATTATTACCCTCGTACATAAAAGATACTAGTGATTTCATTAATAAAATGAAAAAATTAACTTAAAAACAGAGAATCATTACTGGTAACATTACACGTGTCTTCACTTTACACGAACATTCCTCATAAGGACGGGATTGACGCTTGTAAATTTTTCACGAACGAACATGGTACTAAAAGTAACCTAAATAGTACTGAAATAGCAGATCTTTTAAAAATAGTTCTTGAAAATAATCACTTCAAATTCGAAGACAGCTATTACCTGCAGTAAATGGGCACCGCCGTGTGGAACGCTATGGCCCCATCATACGCTTCTCTATCTATGGGGAAATTAGAACAGAATTTTCTTAGTACACATAAGTTACAACCAGGGCTATGGCTCCGTTTCCTTGACGATATATTCATGATATGGGATGGTTCAATGGATGAACTACAGGAGTTTCTACATGATATCAACAACTTTCATCCAACCATTAAATTCACAAACGTTATATCATCAGAGTCGATGGAATTCTTGGATGTGCTCGTATCAAAGAATGAATCTTTACACGTGGAAACCAGTATATTTGTAAAAGAAACAAATAATCATCTCTACCTGGACTACTCTTCGTGTCATCCTAAAACCTGTAAGGACGGTATTCCATTTAGCCAAGCGAAACGATACCCACGAATAACTTCCGATGATGAAACTTTTGAAAAATCACCGTTGAAGAACTACGGGGGTCAATAATAGACAGTACTTTTCATAAAACGTCCAGCTTATCACAGAACGAAGTCTTGCTTTCATCTACGTCTAATAACTGTAGAAATGCGGTACCTTTTGTTGTTACTTATAATACGTCTTTACCTAATATAGGCAATGTTATACATAAGTATTGGGATCCACAAAAATTATTCAAAAATACGTCCGTGCAATATGTGTATAAACATTTCAAACCTATTTTAGCATACAAGAGACCACGTCATGTTCAGGACTATTTGATAAGCTCAGACATTTGTAACAAAGACTTTTGCAACAAACATGACATATATGAATCTACTAATTGTAACAGAAGCAGATGCTCGCATTGCAACAGAATAACGGTTGGCTCTGCATTTAGTAGTCATGTAACAGATGATATTTTCAGTCGACGCATAAATACTAACGGCAAAACTAGTGGTGTTATATATTTGATTACATGTAAAAAGTGCAATATTCAATATGTTGGTTAGACGGTGCAACCTGTGTCAAAACGTATGAATAGTCATAAATTTGACATTTCTAACTTAATTGATAATGATTTTTCAACCAATGTAGCTATACATTTCAACTCTGATGATTATTCTTTAAATGACTTCACATTTATGCCAATAATTGATATTGCTAAAACAATATGGACCGTTTGTGTAAAGAGACATTTTGTATCCACAAGTTGAAAATTCTATATCCATACGGCTTAAATACAAAGGTTGTTTTCAATTAAAACTAACATATGTTTCTAGATACTATACACGCTTTCGTTTTTCCCAATTATTCTTTTTTATATATATTCACTATAGGGAATAATTGTATTGTTATATCCGAAAGCGTATTCTGTACACTTTACAAATGTAACGTCATATTTTTCCGCCGACGTTTGTGACGTCACATATGTTTGTTTATCCTGGTGAAGGCACGGACTACCGAAACGCGTTGATAAACTATAATATTTATTTTACGTGTTGTTCATTCCAAGATTATAAAAGACGTATTAGAATCGAAATGGTAAATAGCAGAACCATGTTGTAATATATCAGTTAAACGCCATGTTGAATAAATATCTTTGACGATGCCCTCATGAAAGCTTAAATCAAGCTCATTCTTAGTTATCGTAACTTCAAAATAAGAACCTAATTAACGGCTCGGTTTAATAACTTAATATTGCTTTCATTTCTTTGAAATGTTAGATGCATCTGTTGTTTATTATTAAAAATGGTACTACCGTCTTCCTTCATCGACTCCTATTGACAGAGCTTGGTTTCTTTGTTCCATTTCCAACAAATTTCAAATATATGTTTTGTTGTTAGATTTTTATTGGTTGCGGGTTTATCCCGCTACCAAAGTTAAGTGTATTTCTGACAATCATGTAGCATCTTTATTTGATTCCAAATCACATCCAAAGGAATTTGTCCATGTGCTACACAAAGTAGTCCCATTCATGAACAATGCGGATGAATTATCAATGATCAGGCAGTTCTTATTCATCATCTATCCATTCACACTGGCCATTTAGATTAAATAAGATCTGTCAATGATTAGATATTCCAGCCCATGGTTACATCACTGACTTCCAGCTGTTCATGTAAGGTCAGGCAGAGTTTATCTTAGATATGAGCTAGAACAACTGATACGTATTAGACCTTCCTGATATTAGGCACATTAGTATTTGTTTCTTATACTTGTATATTTATAGATTGGCATTTAAAATGAAAATAACTCTAGCAAAACCCGCAACCACCAGACATCTCAAGGCTTTGATTTGCTTTCTGTTACTTCTTTCTTGATATAAAACTACGTTTCTAGCTTTTTCCTGAAGGATTCATTGTACACGTTCTTACGGTCGATATATTTTACATTGTTTCGTTTTTCAATGATCACTTTAGTATCACCGATAACATTTGGGTTCCTCTGGCCTGGTAAAGTGTTACTTTTTGAAATATGTTGCTCTACTTCTTTAAAAGTCGTTTCTTGACAAGGATTAACATTTAAACCACTTCCTTGCCATTCAGACCAGCAACGTAAATTACTGTGAATATCCTTATTTGATTTTCCAACATTAAATCATGAGATGATGTTACGTCTAATGGTAACAATTGCTTGTTACTTAAAATACTTAAGGTACAGAAACTAACAATAACAAAGTTTATAATGAAAAATAACAATTCAAATACCTTAAAATGTTAATTAGCCATATAAAGTCCAGTCTAATACGCAAGAATAGTCCAAATCCTGTCCTGGTCAAATTTAAATCCAATACGTATCAATTCCAAAATATTTCACAACAGTCCAAGTTGAATTTAGTACATCAAAAGAATATAAATCATCTCTTTAAAGCTATTTTTTATCCAAAATGTTAATGTCCAAACTGGTAATATTTTGTAACGTAGAAATACAGGAAAGTTTTTTCAATATAATCTTACTGTAGGTTCAGCCCTGACCTCAAACAGCTTCTTATTTAAAGTATCATGTAAGGTTCAAGAACTTTCATGTATCACCAATAGTAAATAGAAGATTCTGGAAAAAAAACAAGAACAATCCAGACTTTAAGAATAATAATTGTAACACCTTGTTTATCAGTATTGTTGTAGAACGTTCTGGAACACCATAAAATATAAACAACTTATTGACATAATGGTGTCTCAGAACTGGTCAGTAAACAATGAGTTATCAATAAAGTAAAGACTAAGGGGAAATAACATGTACATAACACTGAAAATATCAAAGATGAAAAAGACCAAATATTTTTTTAATTCATTTTTCATTTGAAATTATTAACTATACAGTGTTTTAGGGTAAAAAAGATACCCAACACTTTTATGAAAATCATCAGATTTCACTTTGTCAGAATAAATTTATATTTAGATATTCGACTAATATTCTTACTCTGGTAAAAGGTAAATGAATAATGGCGGGTAGTCAGGATAGAAAAATGGCGGGTAATCAGGATAGCAAAATGGCGGGTAATCAGGATAGAATTTTAAGAATACCTTCATGGTCAAATACCCCCCCCCCCCCCCCCCCCCCCCCCCCCCCCCCCTCTAGGGATTTTTGTAGACCCCATTAGTTTTGAAGCCCTTTTATGTAGATCATATTTCTGAATTCTGCCATCTGGCAAGCGGGTTCTCTATGAGTTACAGCCTGTTATTTACGTTACTTTAACAATTATTTAATAAATGATAAAACCGGAATGTGGTGATCTATATGGTAGAAACAACCAAAATCATTAGAAAATGGGTTTAGTAATATGCAGAATATGCTGTTGTCAATGTTCCCGTTTAGTTTTGTTCTCTCAATCGATCAATTCATTTTGTAATTTACGTTACCATATGTTTTATAAAAAATCTCATATCAGTTAATTCAGTAGGTTTGATTGTCAGAAAATATCAGATATGTCTAAATAATAGTATTTTCAGATATACATTACATTAGTTTTTAAGTATTCATCGTTCAGCCATTTTAAGAACAAGTACGTTACCATTATATACGTTACTAAAACTCACGATATAATATTTTCATTTCTCAGTCGATAGATTGTTTATGTAATCCTTATAATGATGTTCAAACTTAAATAATGCGAGTATCTTATCAAGTTCGAACTACATTGTAGTTTGATATAAAAATGCATACAGCACAGCAGTGACATTGTAACCTACGTTACGATACGTTACTGAATGTTTATTTAAGTAACTGAAAAATACGTGCATACAACCGCTTATCTGTTTAACCAAATAAATTCACACAAATCTAAAATTAAGTTGCGGGGTTCAGTCACCTAAGTCATCATAATCACTATCTGTTTCATATATGGGGTAAAATTATATTGGCCATCTCTATTCCTTCACAGTCATTATCAGAGTCATTAAAGTCACATGTTGCTTGTGTGTCACAAATAATTTCAGCTAGTTTTTGAAGCACTATATTATCGGAACACCGGTCATATTCAAAGAGATTTTCTGATCCAAATTTCTATGCACTTTCATCTGCTTTTGGTATAATTGGGTACATTGATATTTCACACGTGTTATGTGCATTTTAAGTGACAACTGGCACAGTGGAAATAGACTCATGCCCATGCCTTTATATTTGCTCGAGAGATTTCCAGCACGTACTCAATACTTTGCAAGAAACCTGTCATAATATAAGTTTGTTGATGTTATTGTATTCTTCAGTCCATAGATTGCACACACAATATTTTCGATGCCATTAAGAGGTCATCTGATCAGCGATGTAAATGTTACTTTCGCTGTGCGAACAAAGCACTGGTTGTTGCAACCAGTCAGACAATTTATTGCAGGAAAAATTGAGCAGATTCTTTCTCCTTTGCTTATAAATATGATGTGAGCATTTAAATGGTGGCTCTTATTGCTTGTTCCAGTGTAAGAACAAAAAGAAAAAGGAAAAAAAAACAACAGTATATTGTTTTTTTTTTTTTGAAGATATCAGTCACCAATAACACAAACACGTCTGAAACTGGGGATCTTACTTGGATTTTTGCCTCTCGTGTAGTGCTAGTAGTACCCATATCCATGCAATGAATATTATTTTTGTGTCTGCTTCTTCCTTTGTATAGAAACAGTGGTATATAAGGACGAGCTTGAACTTTGTTCCCGTCTTCATTTGTGTGTAAATAACACCTTTCACCATTGACAAAATACAGTTGTCTTCTTCTTCATCTTTGGTGCATTGGAATCACATTTTCATTGTCCGAAAATTATATTGATCAACTGTGTTTTGTTTTCACCTTTTGACATGAATGCTTTTCAGTTACATGATACTTTAGTTTTCACTCCTGACAAGTAAGTATTTTGGAGAAGATCTACGTCTTCCACGCTGATATGATTTGATCGACTAAGGACTGTAAGTGTCAGTTACAAATCGACACGAGCTGTTTTAGGTAGTTGACCTAGGCTACGTCTTGGAATGTTGCAGGGATGGTTACTTACTAAGCTTTACAGCAGGACTTTACTGTCAATCAACAAAAAAGATCTTCTTTAGATGGATGCAGCCTTTACATAATGATGTAGTTTTGACTTGCCTGTTTTCATTGGCATTCCAGTTGCAGTGGCTATAACGGCCAGGGGATAGGTCTTAAAGGAAAATAATGTATCGATTCTAGATCTATGTTGCGCTGAACAGTCAAAAGTACCAGCTGTCCATACACTTTACGTTCTGCTCTTATCTGTAGTACAGTATTTTGTTTTGAGTATTTTAACTTTAGCTGTGGCAATTGTTTTGAGTTTTCTTCTCTTAACGGGGTCTAGAAAAGGAACTAATCTTTCAGTCAATCTTCTTTTGGTAATCTATCCGTTGTCTTTTCACCTATTTTAGTTGCCTTAAGGTCATGAGTGACTTCTGACTTCACAGGAATACCAGACAACACACAGTAATTGTCATCTTTGTTGTTTTTTTCAGCCTGAAATGGGTTCGTAAAGGATTTTGTGCCATCATAACCCCATTAACTTCTTCACTTCTGCGTATTTGAATATGTTATACTTCTTTGTGTTGGGACATGTCCACTCTGTGTATTTCTGCATTCTGAAATGTTGCTTCAACGTACTGGTTCTGTAATGACGTGTCATGCACCAGTGGACATATGCAGCATAGTTTCTACTGACACCAAGTATGCCAACCTCAGACTTTGCATGTTTGTTACTTGTCTGCTCTGTAGTGATATCTACAGCATTTCTCAATGCTGGTACAGAAGACCTATGTACAATAAAATCATTACTTCGGAGTAGCTATTTTGCATCTGGATCATTATTGATCAATGTCAACAGGTAATCGAGGAGGTAGCGGGCATCATTATTGCGATCAAATGTGAAGAAGAAAGAGCACAGTTTTTACATAGATACTGTATGTAAAACAAAAGCATTAATCTGTGTTGTTTTGATGAGCAACAACATCAAGTGAATTATGTCTACATACATTAACCCAAATTGAGAAGTTTATGCCACTTTCACCCTTTCTGAATCAGGAGAGTTATTATTTCAAACACCTTTGCATAGACTTTCAGTCCGTTTCTGTAATATTAGTTTCTTCTAAAATGCTTTCTTTGTAGGGTTTTGTCTCTTCAAACTTGCATAGAAGCAAACGCTCAAGAGCTTCAATTACAGTTCTGTGTACATTTAGAGTATGGTTGTAGTATTTACCTGGTAATACTTTATCACGTGAACCACTTATCACGTGAACCACTAGAACAAATTCCTTATTCTATTACAAGTTCTGTAAGGCCATTGCCCTTCATTAATTTTCCTATAGGCCCAAATATAGAGCAGATTGTGTGAAACACACCCATTCTAACTATTATGTTACCAAGTACATCTCTAGTCTGCAGAACCAAAGAATATGCCTTCCTAGCAACAGCCGAGTCACGTGTCACTATAATATATTTCTGGCAAATTTCATTACTTGCATCTACTGACGTTTTTATCATATACTGGACTGTAGTATTAGCATTGATTGAATAATTCGAAGGTGCCATATATATGAAGCAAGTTTGAACACTCACTCTCTGCAAATCATTTCACACATTTGTAATTAATTAATTAATTAATTAATTAATTAA
This sequence comes from Mercenaria mercenaria, assembly GCF_021730395.1. Classification (NCBI taxonomy): domain Eukaryota; kingdom Metazoa; phylum Mollusca; class Bivalvia; order Venerida; family Veneridae; genus Mercenaria; species Mercenaria mercenaria. The sequence goes on from NC_069374.1 coordinate 40,663,452, forward strand.
TTAATTAATTTATTTATTTATTTATTTATTATTTCATTACATTTTCCACTCAATGAAATCAGTTTCATTTCACATGAAAAATGATTTTTTGTTAATCTTGATTGTAAATTCAGGTTGAAGAAAACTGTACATGTATATGATTTAGATAATAAGTAATTTTCATTACATAGATTTATATTTTGTAATATATATTTATATGTTTTCAATACATAGTACACATTTATGGAATTCGTACGTGTTACATATCTGTTTAAACAAAATATTTTATAATATCTCAATATTTTTCGACTTTTTTTAAAAAAAATAATTATTATAAATTTGAAACTCATATTGTTAACATATATACATTATATTATTTCATCTTCTTTACTATACATTACCGCTTATTTTTCGCAATAATTAGAAATATATTACAACTGATATAATAATGTCAAGCTCTTATATATCTGTTATAACCGCAACCTCTTTTTTGACAAAGACACTTCAACTAAAATATAAATCACACAGTTATATTTTCTATTTTGGTAACGTATATTTGATAACGTAAAGCACATGCCTACAAGTGTCAATTTTACCTGCAAAATGTAAATCTGTATATTCTGTCTTTATATATTGACATATTGTGTAGCTAGTAAACCATTTGTCGCTAACTGTAGTGCCAGTCAGTATTTTCTAGAAATTATTAATGGTAACGTATAAAGTAGGCTGTAACGTAAAAAGAACCCGACTGCCAGATGGCAGAATTTCTGGAATGATAGCGTAGAAATATCCCTAGGGGGGGGGGGGGGGGGGGGGGTTATTGTCAGCTCAAGGTCTAAAAGGTTAATTAGCTAAAAGTTTCGCACAAGTCAGTTACCAGCCCATAATAGCGAGCTCGAAGAGCAGGCCCTAAGGGCCTGCTCGAGAATCGAGCTTTACGGTAACGCAAGTATACTTCCACACTTGGTGATGGATTTGAAAAGTTTCGTCGGAAGTTCTTAAAAAGCGCACCCTAACGGATAGGTGCTCACAGGAAGTACTTCTTTCCGGAGTGAATACAGAACTTCATTCAATTGCTAAAAACTACTCATCACTCAACAATAATGAAAGAATGCTTTCCAGTTGTTTGAAAAAAATATTATTTTCATTTTAAAGATCAAGCATCGGCCAGAAAATGGAAAAAATGTCATTAATAAGCAGAAAGAAACGGGAACGCGATAATGACGTCACCGTGACACCGGCTTCCCATAAATTTTGCAACGTATGATATTCACTGTTACAGGTATGGTGACACTAAATGTAGACTTTTTCAAGTGAATGGGTTCTCCTGAATTCTTGTGAGTAGGGAATAGTTTCTTTGTGACAAATAAACGATGCATAATATTTTTAGCTAAATCCGATTTCTTTGAGCTCGCTTTGAGGCTTTGCCTTATTTCATATTAAGACTAGCCACTTTTAACAATAGAAATCTACATGAAAATTGACTAAGTTTATGTTGCACATAAAATGTAACTACTTTAATTGTTTTCTAAGTACTTATTATATTTTTTTCAACTTCATGATTTTACGAATAAGATAATATACTCCTCCAATATTTTCATTACTTTTATTCTCTCTGATTGCATTTTTTTTTCTTTCCAGACACAGTATTAATAATCAGTAATTTTGACTTAGCAGGAATAGATAATCAATATACCACATGCTGTTAAAATTGTAGTGTATTTTGGTGATTCAAATGTGTTTCGGAGATTCTATTTTCCGAACATATTCTTGTAGATTCGGACAAAGATAATGAATCAAGCGCAAGTACAAATCCCCGGATGCGGACTCCATTCTGTTTCGCCTACTTCCGACATTGTACAATTTACAGCATTAAATATTAGAAGAAAGCGGAGTAAATATGGTAATATAAGTAGTGGCATTTTCTATATTTCTCACAAAATGAATAAACTTTTATTGGAAAGCAATGTATTTTATATTAAAATTGAAACCTTTGTAAATTTTAATGCTGAAGTATGCGGAAGTGATTTCTGACAACAAAAGTTGGACGTTTAGCTAACGGGTGGGGTGTGTTTTGATTGAAGCAAAAAGTGACAAAGAGTAACAGATCTGAAACTCTAATAGGAAGCATAGAAAATGTTACTAAATCTTTACAACCAAAAATGATGTTAGGCAATCATCTGAATTCCAACTTGCCCATAGGGCAACCTAGAACTGATTTCAACTTGCCCCCTTAGATTCCAGCTTGCCCCGGATCTCTTCTTTAAAAACATGTTCAATCCCAGAACGTTTGGGCTAGTGCCTTTAAAATAGTACTAGCTAAACTTCAAGTTAACTTTGCCAGCCAGAAAATAATTTGTATTTCAGCATTGTATGAAATGAAACAGCATTGCTTTGTCGAAATACATTCCTGTAAATGAATAGTCATAATATTTTCTTTATTAGTTATTCTCTGAAAGTCTGAATAAAAGAAAACACAGCCTCCTGTGGCAACTCTGGCTCATCATAATCCTAATCATCAAAGTTATATTTCTCATTCACAGAAGGGCTTCCATAAGGATTCATTTCACGGAGTCAGTACTGCCTAACATTCAGATTTTGCAGTCCCTTTTAAATTTTCTTTGAGTCCTATAGTATTACTTTGTACAATGACCCTTATCATCATCATCATTATCATCATCAGGAATATCATCTTCATATTTAATTGGTTCAAAACATGGTGTAAAGTAATAGAATTTAAAGAAAAGGACCCCTAGCATAATAAGAAAACGTTATATTTAACAAAAACTATTTTATAGTTTTATTATAAATATAGCAACAGTCAGCATTAAAAGTAGTATTAAAATCAACAAACCTACTGTTCTTCCTCTACATAGTGAAAATCCACAAAAAACACTAAAGTATAGTTTTATACTCTTGATGTAGAATTATGTCAAATTACGTCAGTCACCTGGCAATGTCCAACCAGTTAACTTTCATCCCACATCAAAGAGCAATACCGAAAATCAATAAAGGAAAATTTGCCTTTGAAGTCAGCTGCCATGTGCTGGTGGTTTATTTCAGGCTGTCAAAATGTGTCATAGATACATGTGTCAGTTGTGTAACCTAAATAGGAGACGGATTGAAGTGTGTGTGTTTTTTTAGTACTCAGACATCCCAACTCTCCCGATCCGATCGGGTTTCTCCCGATTCTGGTTGTAAAACCCGATCACCCCGATCAGAAGTCTCAATCTCCCGATTAAAAAAAACAACAACAAAACAACATAAACACACAAAAATTATGAAATAATCCGCTTCTTTGCGCCTATCTGATACTGTATCACTACTGACGAATCTGTAAACAACAGCATTCGGATATTTTCGCACCTTATTCTACCCGTGCTGATTATTGTTTATTACACGATTTAACAAAGCCAGGTGTTGATTAATGTGTCACAAATGAAATTAAAATCCAGACATTAGATATCTAATTAAATTCAATCAAATTTAGATTAGAAATTATACTGGCTTTACCTTTTTCTGTAACTTTTTGAAATCGAAAGTAGATGGTCGCCGAGTCAACCTGCTAGGTTTTAAAAAGCAATCAAAGGTTCTTGGTGTAGTACTAGATGAGAAACTCACCTTCAGTCAACATATACAATATACAGAAACCAAAGCACTAAGATCACTTGGATTACTATCATGTGTAGCGAAATCAGAAAAGGTATCTCCGCAGAACATGATTAAACTATATCAAAGTCTAATTGTTCCTTACCTAGAGTATGCGTCTTCAGTCTGGCAAACGAGTAATTCAGTGCAATCATTAGAAAAAGTCCAGCGAAAGGGTCTGATACTATGTATGGGAGCAATGGGTACAAGCAGCTGTGAAAGCTTAGAAATTCAGTCAGGAGTACCACCACTAGAATTGCGCAGAACGGAGTTAGCAATAAGAGAATGTACAAAACTAATGGCAAAAGGCGTAAACAATCCTTTGAAACAATGTCTGGATACATGCAGAGAAGAGGAAAAGATCACTGACATTTCGTCAACACCTGTAGGAAGAATGTTACAACAAGTAGCTGAAATGGAATCACTCACAGAAATTGATACCAGATGCATAGAGCCAGAGCTTTCTTACTTAGAATTTCTCCAACCAAGTAGACGCCGTCCAACCTACTGGAACAACCTTGGTTCTTCAAAAAACAGAACAGCTGAACAACAAGTCCAAGCTAGACAAGCTATCAACCAGCTATTACACGACATAGACCCAGATGCTGCAATAGCCTTTACTGACGGGTCGTGTCGAGGAAATCCCGGTCCATGTGGTGCAGGTTCATGCGTTTTTTTACCAAGTGGAGAACGGATGGAGTTAAAGCAACCAGTTTCCAAATTGGCTTCAATTCTCCTTGGTGAGCTTATAGCTATAAAGATAACACTAGAATTCATCTTAAAGGAGCAATCAAAATATAAAATTCCTTTTCTACAAATATTTTCAGACAGTCAATCAGTAATTGGTATTATGACTTTAGGATGGGAGAATAAATTACATATCAGGGCTGTTCAAGAAGCTAAAGGTATCTGGAAAGCTGTTGAAAATGGTGGAACCATTATAAAACTTGATTGGTCACCAGGGCATGCCGAAATTGCTGGGAATGAAATTGCAGACCGTTTAGCTAAGGAAGCTGCACTACAAGCTGAGGAAATAAAAGGGGAGACACAAGAGCCAATTACTCAAAGAGATATAAAGAAGGCAGCAAAAGAAACAGTTACAATGTTGTGGCAAAGACGATGGGACACTTCTGGAATGGGAAAGGCATTGTATGAGATGAAGCCAAGAGTTAAATTGAAACAACTGGACTACAGTAATAGTTCCAACCAAAGAATTCTCATACAATTGCAGAATGGACATTGCAATCTAAAAGAACACAGATACAAGGTTGGACTGGACAGTAACCCCTACTGTGAATGTGGTGACCCAGAATCAGTAGATCATTACTTGCTGGAATGCCCAATTACAGAGAACCACAGAGAAACAATGAGAACAAATCTGATTCTAAGAACTGGTATTCGAGACTTTAATCTGAAGATGTTACTAACTTCAGGAGAAAATGACAAGTGGAAAGACATAAGACCAGTTATATTAGACGAGCTGAGCCAGTATATTGATAAATCAAAAAGATTTGTTAAGTCAGTTCTGACCGATGACACAACCGGACTCCACATTAATGCTTAAGTATAAAAGTTACAAGATTAATACAAAACACTACCTGAGAGACTTTTACATTGTGACTTTTTACCGAGGTTGGAGACGACAACGATGTGTTATTGCGGCCGGAAGGCTTCGAATCAAGATCAAGATCAAGACATTTCTCTTAAAATCATTTTGATAAGAGGAAATGTCATGGTAAATTTTAATATCACTTACTATCAAATGCTGTTAAACTGTCTTTGCATCATAACAATTTGTCAAACACATCCTTTTAACTGGAGAGTTAGGCAAATCTACGAAAGTGTAACAATACCCGGACATCCAATTTTGGATAACAGGATTTTGATCAATAAAAGTATTTGAGCCAGGAGTTTTAAATACTGGTTGACAGGGATGAGAATCAAACAGTAAATTTTCTATTGCTTGAACTTTAATTCTTTTAGCTATATACATTTTGTTTTTACAGTTCTAACAGCTGTACTGTTTGTCATGTAAAATTCACCTGGGGAGTCTTCTTTCCAACAAAAGAATATTTTAAATAAAAGTGCAGGTTTAATTCTAAGTGGTGTTTTGAATTTAGACATAGTGCTTAAAGTGCCATAACTATTTAATTTTGCACAGAAGGCTTCATGTATTATTGTTCCAAAACATTAAAAATGCATGAATAATAAGATTTAGACAAGTGAATTTTTTTAAGACTAGTGATTTTATAGGGGCAAATAAGTTTATATTATCATTAGATTTGTTAAAAGCTTCATTATCATGAACATTATTACCGCGGTATAAAATCTCCCACTTGAACACCTCAATCTCCCACTTTGGAAAGCAAAAACTCCCACTTGGCATTCAGAAAAAGTTGGGATGTCTGAGTACTGTAAAAGTAGGATTTATAATTTTCGAAATTTCAAAGTAAGTAGCAAATTTATTACTCATCGGAAAAAAGTTTTTAACTTTGACCTGTCAATTTACTCACCAATTTGCAAATAAAATTTATTCATTTATCTTTTTTGTGCTGGAATTGTCGGTATCATTGCAACAATTATTTGTATTGTCTTCCAACCTCGGAGCAAATGACTAACCAACTTAATCCGAGCCAAATGCATGTACATCTTTTTATTATCGGCAATCAGCACCTTCTCAACATGACAGCTGGTCTGAATGACGGTACATTTTTCAGATGGTCTCTTTATAAAACACGATTTACTGACGGTCTCTTTATCAAACATGATGCTTTAGGAGGCAGTCAGACTTCAAGAGTTAAACACCGCTTTGATAAGTTTCGGGGCGGAGCTAATCACATCATTAACTGAAGTTACGTCACAGTGTATTGATTTTGTTCTCCTTCGAAAACAAAAGTGTACACAATTGACATTTGTTGGATATTAGGGTCGAGCGTGAAGATTGGATTTTATACTCGATTGATCTGCAAATTACTGGACTCGGGCTTCGGGCTGGCGGTTTAACTCAAAGACTATTTTCACAGCATGCCCGTCGGGCAATTCAACAGTCAGTTTTACTTGCCCGTCATGGTTTTTTACTTGCCAGGGCAATCGAGCAGGCACTGGGCAATATCCAGTCTAAATCGCCAGCAGTGTGTGGTGAGAACTAGTCCAACAAATTTAGGCAGTGGCTACGGTTACGGTACCGTAATCCTAGCCTCCGGTTCTAGGATTAAGGAAGCTCCGTATTCCTAGACAACCCTGTGAGGATAGGCTAGGATTACGGAAGTATATTTAAGAGGCATCGAATATATATTAGGACATGCATAAATGATGTTGAAAACTTCCTTATTTCACTTTATTAAAATAGCGATTTTTCATGCTTGCCTTCAGCCTACTATTTCGTGTTACCTGTCCGCTGTTTTGGGTTAGTATAATCTTAATGGTGGCGCGCGGAAATATCATAGAAATATGAGTGTCAAAGTTAGATTTAAAAGAAATATTCTATATTTTGAATTTTATGATTTATAACCATATTGTATGTTATTAAAGACCATTTGTGTTGACTCGATGAAAAATTACAGGTATAGAAACATAGATAATTCTATAATATGTTCTGGCGCCGCCACTAAGATTATACAAACCCAAAACGGCCGATCGATAGCACGAAATAATAGTGAAATTAAGTGAAGTAAGTAAGTTTACAATGTCATTTAAGCGTGTCCTAACATATATTTGATACCTCTTAAATACTTCCGTAATCCTAGCCTATTCTCATAGGGTTGTCTAGGAATACGGAACTTCCGTAATCCTAGAACCGGAGGCTAGGATTACGGTACCGTAATCGTAGCCACTGCCACAAATTTAACATGATTGATCAGGTCGGATATCCGGGCACTTTAGCACATTGCGTTGTGTAGCAACAAGCATAGGTGAAAGTAAACGCCAATTTCAGGGTTCCCATTCACGTAAATATGTACAGATAACTCACCAATAGCGGGTCACTATCTAAACTATTAGCATATAATGAAGAATGTTTAGACTTTCATGATATCTAAACTTACTAACACTTAAAACTGTTGCTCGCATTCATATCAATATTTGATTTATTTGAATCATTCTTTTATGTCTGAAGTTATGATGAAATATTTATACCTGTCTGATTTACCAATAGGGGGTCACCTAGTTTATCATTTTTTTTATCCATTTAAAATTTGTCTTTTTCTGACAAAATATGACTGTGGTATTAGAAATAAACATTTCAAGACAGAATATAATGAGAGACAGTATGTTTACATTTCAAACAGGAGATATTAAGTCAAAGAATATAGCACTAGTTTTCACAGTTGTATTTCTATGCATAATTAGCACCACCTATATCTGAAACTAAAAACAAAATATTGATTCAAGGAACCTTATAACATATATAAATTCATTTATCTAGATTTGCCAGTTCAAACCAGTACAACATCAAATCAACCTTTGATTTGTATTTTTAAGCAAAATAAACAACCTTTTGATTATCCCTGAAATGGGTTATTCTCTATTGGCTGAATGACCGCCTATATTTGATGGCACTTTTTTTTCATCTAAGTCAATCTAAAATTCATAATCATATTATTCCTATGAATTTGTGTGTTTCACTCTTCAAAATGGTACCAAATTTGTGTGGTTTTATCTAAGAAATTGTGAGGTATGCTCAAAAATATTCTACTTTGAAGAATTCAAGAGTGCTAAAATCCAAGTCAGGAAACATGGTTGCAGGAGTTATCTACTCATGGAACTCAAACTCATTAGATTAGATCCATCTTCTTTTGTCTAATAATTTCTAAATGATAAGTTTATATAACTGGATACTTAAACATTGTATACTCTAATATGTTTAAGAGAGATTCACATTTTATTTTCAAGTAACCCGCTATTGGCAGTGATTCTCTATTGGCGAGTTGACTGTACGTTTTTCACGTATAAATAGCGACCTTAAACGTACAGAAAATTTCTCCTGTACATAATTTCAAGGAACAAAATTGCCGACCAGGAAGTTGCTAAATTGTTTTAAATCAAAATAACTGCAAACATACCGGACAATGCAATTGGTCCGAAAGTAGCTGAAAAATAAAAAGTGTCTATTTTTAAATGTGTCAGGCGTTTATTGACCGGTTCTGATTATGTATTTAACGCACAAGTTATAGATAGAGAATTATAGACTTTTAGGTTTTTTTGTGGTTTGACGTAAGCAATAATTGCTGTCTGCATGAGTAAACAAAAACTGACAGACTTGTTCAATAGACGAGGGTAGCTGGTGTCCGATAGGTAGCCTTACTCATTATGTCTCCCACCACACAGTGGTGTGGGAGACATATTGATTTACTCCAGTCTGTGTGTGTGTGTGTGTCTGTTACAAAGCTTGTCCGCACTCTAAGTCGAACATTTCTCATCCGATTTTCACCAAACTTGAACAAAATGTGTTTGACCATAAGACCTCAGCCAAGTTCGATAACTAGCCAAATCGGTCCAGGCGTCTTTGAGTTATGGCCCTTGAATTACCAAAAATCGGTCTTTTTACTCTTGTCCGCGCTCTAATTCGAATATTTCTCATCCAATCTTCACCAAACTTAAACAAAACGTGTTTGACCATGAGACCTGGGCCAAATTCGATAACTAGCCAAATCGGTCCAGGCATTTTGGAGTTACGGCCCTTGAATTATCGAAAAATCGGCATTTTTACTCTTGTCTGCACTCTAAGTCGAACATTTCTCATCCGATCTTCACCAAACTTGAACAAAATGTGTTTGACCATGAGACCTCGGCCAGGTTCGATAATTAGCCAAATCGGTCCAGGCATTTTAGAGTTACGGCCCTTGAATTACCGGAAAAATCCGTCTGTTTACACTTGTCCGCTCTCTAAGTTGAACATTTCTCATCCGATCTCCACCAAACTTGAATAAAATGTGTTTTGCCATAAGACCTTACCCAAGTTCGATAACTAGCCAAATCCGCCCAGGCACTTTTGATTTATGGCCCTTGAATTACTGATTGGATCCACTCATCCAGACCATCTAATTGGATCCACTCGTCTAAAACATCTAGAGAAACTAACATTTTTCATAGGGGCAGTTGTGGGAGACATGCGCTTTTCTCAAAAGCATCTCTAGTTTGTTATTGGGATGACTTATTTTATGATCTGATATTTTATAGTTGTCATCCAGTGGCTGTCAAAAGTTAACACGCTGTCCCAAAACATCCTATTATTTGGACTAGACGATGGGCTGAAAGTAGTCTAAATAATGAGACCTCGGGTAGACCGATTTTACATTCTGATATTTCATGTTGCCTATCTTGAGGGGATATCGACCAGTCATAGAAATATAACAATATTCATCTCATGAGTACAATTATTTGGACTAGGCCGAAAGGTATAAGGGTTACTTTTGAATCCTTTACAAAGCCTGATTAGTCAGCAACAACACCGAAATAAAAGTAAGAAAGTATTTCTGATATTAGTTTTATTGTATTTTATAAATACAAGTGAATATTAAAATTGACGGCTTTGTGCAAAATTGTTATAAGTAAAATCAAATAACTGGTTTTGTACCAAGCCCTTGAATTTTCAAATATAGTAATAAATAGATATAGTATAGTATAAACTAGGTCTAGATAAACGACACTCTGAGTCTGATAGTGATGCTCTTCACTGGCAAGGCGTAAAAAAAAATATGTATGTTTCCGGTGACCCGACCGACCCTAATTTTAGCCCCCGACCCTAAACTTTTTTTGGACGAAAATTTGCGGGTACGAAAAAAATTATATGCTTTCATTTAGGAACATCGGATCGATGTACATTCACCGGGCTTTTTGAACAAGCCCACCCACCGACAGGCAGTTTCTTGTGAAGGATCTGACAGTTCTATATTCACCTCCATCGTACATTGACGAGTTAAATTCTGGATAGGACGAGTGAAAGAATATTTATTTTTATAGCTCTTTGGACGAGTGGACTTTGCTGTATACTCGACCGATCGGGCGAGTGGTTTTAACGTCGTAACTTTACCAAATTCAGAAATTATATCACGAAAAAATACCTGGATTGACTGGAATTAACCCGCGAATCATAAGGATATCAAAACGTCATGTTGGTAATTTTCCATTCCACGAGCACGTGCGACCTGTCGTAATATCTAATCTCGCCGTTACTTTTGTTTGTCGACACAAACACAAAAAACGCGCGTGGTGACTTTTTTTTAATATAATCGCTTCAAATTTTCAACACCGCTTAAGAAGTAATACAGTTTAAATTCTATAATAATTTTAATAAGACATTGACAAAAATGTAGGCAAAATTCTATAAAAACGGCCGAATTTTCATGTAATCACTTGTAACATTTCAAACAGTGCGATCTTAATTACTTATTTCTTTCTTAAAGTAAATAAATGATACATAATATGGTCATAAAATTCAGACTTTTGAACAGAAAGTATAAAAAACAGAATTAAAAAATCTTAAATAATGAAAAAGCGGCAGCAATTTAAATACATGGAGTAAAACGATTTTTCGCAAACAGATTTCTGTTAGCGCGGCAGAATAGGTTACGTGACCTCGTGAATGTAAATAGAAATATGGCTTTAGAGTAACGCAGTATGATGTTGTTGTGGTTTTTAATTAAGTTTTAAATGAATCTTTTAGTACAAGTATTATTTTTGACACAACACTTTGTAAGATATTCTTCTCTAACAATAATGTAAATTCTTTGAGGGCAAACAGGTCACAGAGGTCATTCGTGATGTCGTACTTTCGCTTTTAAAAAAAATAAAGAAGAAACTTTTTTATTGATTTCTTCTCAACAATTTAAAGAAGCGAGGCGGTACGATCAAACAGTGATGTTTCACATGGCGCGAAAACATGACGTAATGCCATGACAATCTCGGGCAACTATACCGCTTTGATCTTCTCTTCAGATGCCATGATACCGACACACTTCTGTTAGCTCTTTGGACGGTGTTAATTAATGATGAATTCAAAGCCAGTTACTTAGCTTATAAACTGAATAATTTCCGATAATTGTTTTTTTCCGCTTTCACAAAGGGTGTGTGGATGATGATAATTATGTCCATATTTTGGGGACACTTTTCAAAATAATTATTTTCGGGAAATAAGTCTTGAGAAAATGAAAATAACTAAATATTTTATGCTGTCCTAATAGTTTAGGAAAATACGGGAGGGGATAGACTTTAATCATTATTACTATCGCTGCAGTTATTTTGGAGAGCAACTGGCTGGTGCTGCTGACAAAAATACAGGAAAGAAAAATAAAAATGTCTGCTGTAAAAAGGAAGTTTAAGAAGAACAAATATGCCACCTTAAAAAGGAAATGTAGGGTACAAGAGAATAGTATTTGTCTACTAAGTGTTACATTTGAAATTTACTTATTGTATAATACTCCTTTCATAAAAGTGACAATATTAAACATGTCAATTATAAGGCAGTGCTCCAGCTAGGATTAAAAAAGGGCAGGGTGCTGGCACTGAAAAGGGCACTTCTGAGTGGGGGGGGGGGGGGGTCAGTCTGGGACCATGCTCCCCCAGGAAAAAAATATAACTGGTCCATGCATTCAGTGCATTTTAACATACTTTAGACATGGAATTTAGCATAATTTAGGCATGTTTTTTGGGCACACTTTAGGCATGGTATAAGGCATACTTTGTCTTTTAATAGGCTATGTCTGTCATCTCTAATACCCCTATTTATTAACTAAAAATTCTGCTGTTTGTATTTTACTTGGCACTGATTATCAACTTGTAACATTTCTTTGTAATTGCATACTGAATAACAATATCTATGTGTTTATAGGCCTATTTTACTTGTTATAATTTCAGTACACATCTTCTCCATGTACTTGATATTTATAAATTTATACATGCAACATATATACAGAAAATAAAGTTTAAACTTCCACTTAAATAAATGAAATCAGGCAAAGTTTTTAACTTCCAACAGTCTAAAAGCAAGTTTAGCACTTGTAATAAAACGTATTCCGGGTATCCAAAATTTTATATCCGGGTATGGTTACACTTTTTTCTAAAAGTCTAATGTCCAGTTTAAACAATATTTTTGAAAAATTATTATGATGCAAAGACAGTTGAACAGCATTTTACAGTATCTGACATTAAAGTGTACCCTGTCATTACATCCTAGTAAACTAATTTCAAAGAAATCTTCATGAAAAACGGCAATTTCACAAAGCAGACGACAACCTACTTTCGATTTCAAAAACTTGTAAAACGATAAAATCAAAATATTTTCCTATTTAAATTTGATTGTGATCGATTTTTATTAATTAGATTTAAATGTCTGTTGTCTGGACTTAAGTTTCAGTTGTGTGTAAAGGGATATTTACGACTATATTACCGAAAACGAAAGTACACTTTGACAGGTGGCGCGAAAATGATAATGATTTCTGACTGGTTTGCAAACTGTTTTAACACTTAGTTCAGTGATTTTAATGCTAGTGGAGCAGTCTAAAATATCATGGTCTGCCTCGGGCACGATTACAGCAGGTAATTGTTTGCTAATTATGTCAATGCCCCCCAGCGTGTATCACTCGATAAAAAGGGGGCAATAAAGCAGTGTATTATAATCATTGAGGCAATTAAAAGGGAAGTTTGGCTAAAAAAAGAAATGAATGGTTGTAAAACGGGCAGGGTGCCTGGCAGGGCAACAGGGCGGAACGAATTTCGGAACGGGCGATGCGCCCTGCTGTAAATAGCTAGCTGGAGCACTGTAAGGGCAAGTGACTGTTCACTAAGGGCAAACAGATTTTAGTGGTTAGTAGTCCTGCAGGGCAGGTGGTGTGGAAAAAAATTACACCCCTGCCTTGACATAAAAAATCATGAGTTTAAGCTAGGCTTGAACCAATGGAAACCCAAAGGTGCATCTGTTGAAATATTCTGACGGCATGTATTTAAAAATTTGACTAAAAGCCAAAGGGTATATAAAAAGCAGTGTATTTAAAGTGTATAGCATCTGCCATCTAGTAAAGACATAATTATATGTATTGGTAAGACAATAGGCAAAAGCAAAGACAAGGGAATTCCACTACTGTAAAGATGTGTATTCTAAAAAAAAAAAAAAAAAAAAAAAAAAAAAAAAAAAAAAATCGACCTACCTACCCTATTTTTTTCTGGCATGTCACAGGAAACATACATATTTTTTTTTTGGCCCAAGGGATTTAAGCTATTATCAAAACAAGTAAAAATAAAGTTTGAAAGGTCAAAACCCCTTACCTTTGAAGATCTACCCCCAGTTTGATGACCCAGGGGATATATAAAAAAACACACTCGCACAAAATCTGCCGGGATTGGAAAGTTTGCATGTTTCACTAGAGTTTGTCGTTTTTCTTTGAGTAACATTTTGGGCAATATTAATGGGAAGTGTCTAGTGTTGGTGTACCAGGTTTCGCACACATTTCCAAAGAATACTTTCCTATTTAGCTAAAAATGTTTAAAATCTATATATTTTAATAAGCACACTTATTTTGTTTTAAAACGCGCTACTTTCACTTCCCACTACAATGTGGTCATACCTCTTGGTTTGCTTGATCCGGATAACATAATTTGACTACCGTAGTTGTTGCACTTAAGGTAGTTTGGTACCTTTGGATCGAAATTTTTTCTACAATGGAGAATTTGATTTAACTCTGATTTTTTATAACTTCAGAATATACCTAGAAAATTCAGGAAATAAAAAAGATTGGGTTGTGTGCTTGATTTTTTGCTAGACTGCCTTGAAAAATTTGAACCTGTTGCAATATTTCATAATGGGAGTCTATGGGAATATCATAACTTTCATAATTTTTTGCGAATAGAATTTTTTCTACAGTGTAGATTTTGATGAAATTTCCCATGGTTGTTAAGAAACAGTATTAAACATATGGACTATAATTTGGTGAAATAAAATGTATAGGTCCGTATGCTTATTTTTGAGATATTTGACCATGATTAAAGTGAACTGGACATTTCATGCAAATTTTAACACATTATTTTGAATTTTTTAACATGCCGTATGTTTTACTATTATATTTTGACTTTAGAAATATAGCAACAGTGCCATTGTAATAAATTTACTCACAGGTTTCAATTAATTCATAATATTGATTTTCATTTCCGTAGTCCGAACCCAGACTTTATTCTATGTTTTCCGAATAAATAACGTTACGCCATCTCTTTCGGTTTTTCAAACATGCAGAACTACCTTAAGAGTACCTGGTTTCGCACTCCCTGCTGTTTGTAGAATTCAATGATAATAATGCAGTTACCCAATAGAAAAGTATTAATTAACTTTTTAACCATTTATTTAATTCAAGAATCAATTTAAACATGTATTTTCCATAAAATAATATGAAAGTGAAATTTAAAAGCAGTTATGAAAGTGAAAGCCAGATACCAAAACCCTGTTTTTACTTCTAAAAGCAGAAAAGGCTAAAGCAACTGAATACCTGAAATAAATAAAACCATAGAAGCTGTTGAATCACCAGTGACCCCCAGAAGTCTAATTATTCGATTAAGTTCTCGGTTTTAAGAAAAGGAGAAAAGCCTCAAACTGTCCATTATGTGAAATAATGGACAAATCGAGGCGCAACGCGCCGAGATTGTCCATTCTTTCACATAATGGATAGTTTGAGGCTTTTCTCCTTTACTTAAAACACGGTCCTCACGAAAAAATCAAGATTGTCGTGATATTATATAATGTCTCTAATATTGTCCTCTTTAAGGCAAAGACAATTCATTGATTTGTGTCTCTGTGCTAAATAAAAATACCAGTACCATATTTATAAATGATTTGAAGTACCTTTACAAAAAGTAAAATTTAACTTGGCCTTATGATGTATGTATTAATAGTTGTCCATGCTTTGTTCGTGCTGAGTTTGCAGTTTTATATAAATCAAGTAATAAATGACGGGTCCAGGTGAAGACATTCTAAAATGTATGTATATGTATTTTATATCATTATTAGAAAACAATCGTTCTTATCTCGTAATTACGAGATCTTCTATCAATTCTGTTAGAAGAAAATTACTGGTTTCACACGAGATCTTTACTCGTTATGACTCATATCTCGTTTTTACGAGAAAAAAGTTCGTTATTACAATAAATAATACCGTTATTGCAAGACAATTGTATTCAACTTTAATTAAGATCATTACGACCAAATTTTCTTGTAATACCGAAACATGCAGTAAAACTTTAGGGAACTTCTTTTTTTATGCCCCCCTTTGAAAAAGGAGGGGTATATTGTTTTGCAGATGTCGGTCGGTCTGTCGGTCGGTCGGTCGGAATGTAGACCAATCCGTTTCCGGATGATAACTCAAGAACACTTGGGCCTAGGATCATGAAAGTTGATAGGGAGGTTGGTCATCACCAGCAGATGACCCCTATTGATTTTGAGGTCTGTATGTCAAAGGTCAAGGTCACAGTGACCCTGAATAGTAAAATGGTTTCCGGATGATAACTCAAGAACACTTGGGCCTAGGATCATAAAAGTTGATAGGGAGGTTGCTAATGACCAGCAGATGACCCCTATTGATTTTAAGGTCAGTATGTTAAAGGTCAAGGTCACAGTGACCCTGAACAGTAAAACGGTTTCCGGATGATAACTCAAGAACACTTGGGCCTAAAATCATTAAAGTTGATAGGGAGGTTGGTAATGACCAGCAGATGACCCCTATTGATTTTAAGGTCAGTATGTTAAAGGTCAAGGTCACAGTGACCCTGAACAGTTAAATGGTTTCCGGATGATAACTCAAGAATGCTTAGGCCTAGGGTCACGAAAGTTGATAGGGAGGTTGGTAATGACCAGCAGATGACCCCTATTGATTTTGAGGTCAGTATGTCAAAGGTCAAGGTCACAGTGACCAGGAACAGTAAAATGGTTTCCAGGCAATAACTCTAGAACTCTTGGGCCTAGTGTCAGGAAAATTGATAGTTAGGTTGGCCATGACCAGCAGATGACCCCTATTGATTTTGAGGTCATTAGGTCAAAGGTCAAGGTTGCATTGGCCAGGAACAGTTAAATGGTTTCTGATCTTCTTGTCCAAAACCATAGGGCCTAGGGCTTTGATATTTGGTATGTAGCAAAATCTAGTGGTCCTCTACCAAGTTTATTCAGATTATTTCCCTGGGGTCAAATATGGCCCCACCCCTAGGGTCACATGGTTTATATAGACTTATATAGGAAAAAACTTTGAAAAACCTCTTGTCCAAAACTACAGGGCCTAGGGCTTTGATATTTTGTATATGACATCATCTAGTGGTCCTCTATTAAGATTATTCAAATTATTCCCCTAGGGTCAGATATGGCTCTGCCGTGGGGGTTACATGGTTTACATATACTTATATAGGGAAAAACTTTGAAAATCTTCTTGTCCAAACCACAAAGACTATGGCTTTGGTAATTTGTAATGTAGCATCATTTAGTGGTTCTCTACCAAGTTTGTTCAAGTTATCCCTCTCGGGTCAAATATGGCCCCGCCCCAGAGGTCATATGGTTCATATAGACATACAGGGAAAATCTTAGAATCTTCATGTCCATAACTTAATCATTCAAATTTGGACCACATGTGTAGTTTTGAGTGGCAAGATGAACCTTGACATGAGTTGACCTTGACCTAGTGACCTACTTTCACATTTCTGTACCTACAGCCTTCAAATTTGGTTCACATGCATAGGTTTGTGTACTGAAAAAAAGTTTGACCTTGTTATTGACGTAGTGACCTACTTCCACATTTTTGAAGGTACAGGCTTCAAATTTGGACCACATGCATAGTTTTTTGTTCCAAAATAAAGTTTGACCTTGATTTTGACCTGGTGACCTACTTTCACATTTCTCAAGCTACAGCCTTCAAATTTGAACCACAAGCATAGTTTTGTGTACTGAAATGAACTTTGATCTTGAGATTGACCTAGCGACCTACTTTCACATTTCTGAAGGTACAGGCTTCAAATTTGGACCACTTGCATGGTTTTGTGTTCCGAAATGGAATTTGTGTTTACAGTGAGCATATAATTTCTGTTCCTTGTGCAATTACTGAATGCATCAAGGGGGGCATTTCGTGTTCGACGAGCTCTTGTTGTCGTAGTAGTAGAAAGGTGAAATTGCACATTTCTTGGTAGGACTGCAACAAATGTCAGTTATGGCACAAATTTAACCAATTTTACACGAACAGTGCGTGAGAAAGATAGGTCTGCAGCATTTGAAAAAAAAGGAAAATTGTGTTTTAGCTCGACTATTCAAAGAATAGGTGGAGCTGTTGGACTCCACTTTGTTTAATTCTGCCCATTGTTTTTTCTCGTTTAGGGCACAGCCATTATTTTATCTGGGGACCATACGCCGTTTTTCATGGAACTGCACTCTGTGCATCATTGAAGGTTCCATGTGCACCGTCGTATGAATACATCTGCGGATGTCTCCAAATTACATTCTGTTACTTATAACATGTGTAAATGTTGAGTTCTGCTCAACCCGGGGCTAGAGGGCGTGGACGGTAGCTTGCACTTCCACTACCGTCCATATACAGGCTCAATCAAACCGAGCCAGCAAAATTTTGTTTATGTCGTGTAAGGCGACCTGTGGTTTTCCACTTTTTATTTCATCCATGTGTTGGCGTCCGCGTCGGCAACCCGATTTGGTTAAGTTTTTGTATGTAAGCTGGTATCTCAGTAACCACTTGTGGGAATGGATTGAAACTTCACACACTTATTCACTGTGATAAATTGACTTACATTGCACAGGTTCCATAACTCTATTTTGTATAACTTTTTATTAAGGTTTTATATGTAAGCTAATACTTCAGTACATACTAATGGAAATGAATTGAAACGTCACACTTGTTCATTGTGATGATCTGACATGCAGTGTTCAGGTTCCATAACTACTTTTTTACAAAATTATGCCATTTTTTCAACTAAGTAGTTGCTCTGTTAAATTTTTTGTATGTTAGCTGGTATCTCAGTACCCAAATGGATTGAAACTTACATAATTGTCAATTGTCATGAGCTGATATACATTGTACAGGTTCCTTAACCCTTTTTGCAATTTAACAAAATTATGCCCCCCCCCCCCCTTTCGACATGCCATACCAGATCTGCGATATTTTTCTATTGCGCTTTAGGAGTACACAAAGAGGACTTTACTACTTTTTAACGCTTGAAGATTTAAACTAACATTCTGTAATTACTTTTGGCAAATTGTTTGATTTTCATTTGACTGATAATTTGTGGGGCGATTTGGGTTAAGGTCATACGTTCCTCTTCAGGGCTTTTTGTTATTGCAGTTACAAGTTCTGTAAAATGTTGCACTTTCGAATTACATAGGTTGATGTACTCACACCCTCTCAACGTACAAGGTTGTTACTATATTAACTATATATATATATATACTATTATTAACCTATTTTTATACGCCCAAAGGGACGTATTATGATATGGTCCTGGTGTCCATCTGTCCGTCAGCCCGTCTGTTAGCAATTTCGTGTCCGCTCTGTAAGGCGTAAAAAAAAATAATTGTTTGTTTCCGGTATCCCGACCTACCCTAAATTTTTGGCCTGACCCTAAATATTTTTATGGCCTTGGAGAATATTTTTTTCAACTTTTAAACAAAAAGTTGCAAAACTGCATATTTTATGCCTAAAACATGGCCAGTGATGTTGGAAAACAACTTACTGATGCTCTAAAGGCATAACCCCCTTATTTATATTGATTTTTTGACACAAAAATAATTTCCGAAAAGTCTCCCTTAATAAAAAAAATTTCCAAAAAAAAAAATTTTCCAACCTACCTACCCTAATTTTTTTGAGCATGTTACCGGAAACAAAGAATTTTTTTTTAGGCCTAACTCTTGAATCCCTTGAAGGATTTCAAAGAAACTTGACACAAATGTTCACCACACCGAGAGAACGCGCAGAGCACATGTTTTGGATGTCTCATTTCAAGGTCAAGGTCACACTTAGGGGTCAAAGGTCATATGAACTGCTTGAAGGATTTCAAAGAAACTTGGCACATTTGTTCACCACACTGAGACGACATGCAGAGTGCTTGTTTTGGATGACTAGCTTCAAGGTCAAGGTCACGCTTAGGAGTGAAAGGTCATATATGACTTTGCTGTGTCCACTCTGTAACTCTTGAACTGCTTGAAGGATTTCAAAGAAACTTGGCACAAATGTTCACCACACTGAGGTGACGTGCAGAGCGCATGTTTTGGATGACTTGCTTCAAGGTCAAGGTCACACTTAGGGGTCAAAGGTCATATATTACTTTGCTTTGTGTATATTGCTATGCATTGCAGTGCTCTTGTTTTTAGCTCGACTATTCAAAGAATAGTCTAGCTATTCTACTCACCCTGGCGTCGGCGTCGGCGTCACACCTTGGTTAAGTTTTTGCATGCAAGTACATACAGCTATCATTTAAAGGCATGTAGCTTTGAAACTTATTTATTCTTTTTCTAGGTCAATTAAGAACCTCACTGGGTCAAGTTCCATAACTCTAACATGTATTTTGAGCAAATTATGCCCCCTTTTGGACTTAGAAAATCCTGGTTAAAGTTTTACATGCAAGTTACTATCTCCAAAACTAATGCAGATATTAAATTGAAACTTCACATGTGTCTTCGGGGTTATAAAACTAGTTGATAGAATCAAGTCCCATAACTCTGACCTTCATTTTAGCCAAATTATGCCCCCTTTTGTACTTAGAAAATTTTGGTTAAAGTTTTGCGTGCAAGTACATACAGCTATTACTAAAAGGCATATAGATTTGAAACTTATTTTTTCTTTTTCTAGATCAATTACCTACCTCACTGGGTCAAGTCCTATAACTCTGACGTGTATTTTAGCCAAATTATGCCCCCTTTTGGACTTAGAAAATCCTGGTTAAAGTTTTACATGCAAGTTACTATCTCCAAAACTAATGCAGATATTAAATTGAAACTTCACATGTGTCTTCGGGGTTATAAAACTAGTTGAAAGAATCAAGTCCCATAACTCTGACATGTATTTTAGCCAAATTATGCCCCCTTTTGCACTTAGAAAATTTTGGTTAAAGTTTTGCGTGCAAGTACATACAGCTATTACTAAAAGGTATATAGATTTGAAACTTATTTTTTCTTTTTCTAGATCAATTACCTACCTCACTGGGTCAAGTCCTATAACTCTGACATGTATTTTAGCCAAATTATGCCCCCTTTTGGACTTAGAAAATCCTGGTTAAAGTTTTACATGCAAGTTACTATCTCCAAAACTAATGCAGATATTAAATTGAAACTTCACATGTGTCTTCGGGGTTATAAAACTAGCTGATAGAATCAAGTCCCATAACTCTGACTTGTATTTTAGCCAAATTATGCCCCCTTTTGGACTTAGAAAATTCTGGTTAAAGTTTTGCGTGCAAGTACAAACAGCTGTTGCTAAAAGGCATATAGATTTGAAACTTATTTATTCTTTTTCTAGGTCAGTTACCAACCTCACTGGGTCAAGTTCCATAACTCTTAACATGTATTTTGAGCAAATTATGCCCCCTTTTGGACTTAGAAAATTCTGGTTAAAGTTTTACATGCAAGTTTCTATCTCCAAAACTAATGCAGATTTGGAATTGAAACTTAACATGTTTCTTCGGGGTTATGAAACTAGTTGATAGCATCAAGTCCCATAACTCTATTATGCATTTTGGTCAAATTATGTCCCGTTTCGGAACTTAAAACTCTTTTGATATTTAACATTTTGGGTAATAATTTCCTGCTTCTGTGACAATATTTCGAATAGTCGAGCTTGGCTGTCTTATGGACAGCTCTTGTTATTTGGCAGATCCCCTTTTGGTCTCTTACAATAATTTTTTTTTTTGAATTACTTCCATTTTTTAGCTCACCTGAGCACAAAGTGCTCAAAGGTGAGCTTTAGTGATGGCCCTGTGTCTGTCGTCCGTCGTCGTCGTCGTCCGTCCGTCCGTCCGTCCGTTGTCAACAATTTGACTGTTAACACTCTAGAGGTCACATTTTTGGCCCAATCTTATTGAAGCTTGGTCAGAATGTTACCCTCAATAAAGTCTTGGACGAGTTCGATATTGGGTCATCTGGGATCAAAAACTAGGTCATCAGGTCAAATCAAAGGAAAAGCTTGTTAACACTCTAGAGGTCACATTTTTGGCCCAATCTTAATGAAACTTGGTCAGAATGTTACCCTCAATAAAATCTTGGACGAGTTCGATAGTGGGTCATCTGGGGTCAAAAACTAGGTCATCAGGTCAAATCAAAGGAAAAGCTTGTTAACACTCTAGAGGTCACATTTTTGGCCCAATCTTAATGAAACTTGGTCAGAATGTTACCCTCAATAAAATCTTGGACGAGTTCGATATTGGGTCATCTGGGATCAAAAACTAGGTCATCAGGTCAAATCAAAGGAAAAGCTTGTTAACACTCTAGAGGTCACATTTTTGGCCCAATCTTAATGAAACTTGGTCAGAATGTTACCCTCAATAAAATCTTGGACGAGTTCGATATTGGGTCATCTGGGGTCAAAAACTAGGTCATCAGGTCAAATCAAAGGAAAAGCTTGTTAACACTCTAGAGGTCACATTTTTGGCCCAATCTTAATGAAACTTGGTCAGAATGTTACCCTCAATAAAATCTTGGACGAGTTTGATAGTGGGTCATCTGGGGTCAGAAACTAGGTCATCAGGTCAAATCAAAGGAAAAGCTTGTTAACACTCTGGAGGTCACATTTTTGGCCCAATCTTAATGAAACTTGGTCAGAATATTACCCTCAATAAAATCTTGGACGAGTGCGATATTTGATCATCTGGGATCAAAAACTAGGTCATCAGGTCAAATCAAAGGAAAAGCTTGTTAACACTCTAGAGGTCACATTTTTGGCCCAATCTTAATGAAACTTGGTCAGAATGTTACCCTCAATAAAATCTTGGAGGAGTTCGATATTGGGTCATCTGGGGTCAAAAACTAGGTCATCAGGTCAAATCAAAGGAAAAGCTTGTTAACACTCTAGAGGTCACATTTTGGCCCAATCTTAATGAAACTTGGTCAGAATGTTACCCTCAATAAAATCTTGGAGGAGTTCGATATTGGGTCATCTGGGGTCAAAAACTAGGTCACCAGGTCAAATCAAAGGAAAAGCTTGTAAACACTCTAGAGGTCACAATTTTGGCCCTATCTTAATGAAACTTGACCAGAATGTTAATCTTGATGATCTTAAGGTCCAGTTTGAATCTTGGTCATGTAAGATCAAAAACTAGGTCACCAGGTCAAATCAAAGGAAAAGCTAGTTTACACTGTAGAGGCCACATTTATGACCATATCATAATGAAACTTGGTCAGAATGTTAATCTTGATGATCTTAAGGTCAAGTTCAAATCTTGGTCAGGTGGGGTCAAAAACTAGGTCACTAGGTCAGATCAAAGGAAAAGCTTGTTAACACTGTAGAGGCCATATTTATGACTGTATCTTCATGAAACTTAGAATGTTAAACTTGATGATCTTTAGGGCAAGTTTGAATCTGACTCATGTCGGGTCAAAAACTAGGTCACCAGGTCAAATCAAAGGAAAAGCTAGTTAACACTTTAGAGGCCACATTTATGACCATATCTTAATGAAACTTTGTCAGAATGTTAATCTTGATGATCTTTAGGTCAAGTTTAAATCTGGGTCAGTTGGGGTCAAAAACTAGGTCACTAGGTCATATCAAAGGAAAACCTTGTTAACACTCTAGAGGCCACATTTATGACTGTATATTCATGAAACTTAGTCAGAATGTTAAACTTGATGATCTTTAGGTCAAGTTCGAATCTGGGTCATGTCAGGTCAAAATCTAGGTCACGGGGTCAAATCAAAGGAATAGCTAGTTAACACTTTAGAGGCCACATTTATGACCATATCTTAATGAAACTTGGTCAGAATGTTAATCTTAATGATCTTTAGGTCTGTAGGTCAGGTGAGTGATACAGGGCCTTCATGGCCCTCTTGTTGTTACTATACATAGCTTATTTTGAAACTTTTTAGCTCACCTGTCACTAGCTCATCTGTCACATAGTGACAGGGTGAGCTTTTGTGATCACCCTTCGTCTGTCGTCTGTCCTTCCGAGAATGTTGTGTCACGCCTAGCTCCAAAAGTATTTGATATAGAGTCACAAAACTTCACAGGAATGTTGGTCAGCATTTGTAGTTGTGCACCTGGGGTTTCTCGTCCGGATTCATTCAGTCATGTAGGAGTTATGGCCCCTGACTTTTTAAAAATTGGTCATTTTAGTGTTGTGTCGCACCTAGCTCCAAAAGTATTTGACGTAGAGTCACAAAACTTTACAGGAGTGTTGGTCAGCATGTGTAGAAATGCACCTGGGGTTTCGCGGCCAGATTCATTCAGTTGTGTAGGAGTTATGGCCCCTGACTTAGTTAAAGATTGGCCATTTTAATGTTGTGTCTCGCGTAGCTCCAAAAGTATTTGACCTAGAGTCACCAAAGTTTACAGGAATGTTGGTCAGCATGTGACGTTGTGCACCTGGGGTTTCACATCCGGATTCATTCATTATTGTAGGAGTTGTGGCCCCTGACCTAAGAAAAAAATGTCATTTTAATGTTTTGTTGCGCGTAGCTTCGAAAATATTTTACCTACAGTCATTATTTCACTACACAAGACCAGACTTCTTGTTCAGACTTACTCAGAAAAAAAGTTTGTGAAACATGTTTGTTAAAATGTACTTAACCTAGAATCATAAAACATTAGAGGATTGTTTTATAGCCTATGAAGTGTTCTCTTTAGGATTTTAAGCTAGGCCAGAGTTATGGCCAACTAAGTGAAAAATACACATAAGGTTCTTAAAAGTTTGTGTTGCAAACATCTTAAAAATTGTTTAACCTGAGTCATTAAACTATGTTACAGTGGCAGGAGTGGGGGGCACCTGTGTCCTGTGGTCACACATCTAGTTTTGGTTTCTAATACGTTATTCACCATATTGGGACATGCACATGCATCGTGGTACCAATGTTTGACATTAGTTAAGTTTCGCATACCATTCCATATGTTGTCTAAACTGTTCGATACATGTATATGGCTTCGAAACTTTGAACACTTGCTTACCATCAGGGTCACACATTGCCATATAGTGAAGACATATCCAAATCCCCAAATACAGGTATATTATTTGTCTTATCTATTTTTCTTCTTTTGTCTGAAAATCTGTGGTAGTATTTTGACCCAATACTTCCATCAATTCTTTGAATAGCCGAGCACGCTGTCAATAGACAGCTCTTGTTACTGCTAATAATGGATATACCTGCTGCTACGTGCACCTTGGTAACTCCGCAAAAGTTCTCAAATCCTCTAAAATTTGATTGTTGCCAGCTACTCCATCACGGGGACGTATGTGTTATAGAAAGAGCTCTTTTACTTTCAGGCTGACCAACAGCTAGATTGTGCCCTGGATTTAATGAGAAGATTGCCTCCACAACAGATAGAGAAAAACCTAAGTGATCTAATTGACTTGGTATGTAAACAAATGAATGCAGAAAAAGTTACCCAGTTGCCTTGGTAAGATCTGTGACAAAAAAATGAAAAGGATTAAATTGACTTTATAAGGAAATTAAGTTATAAATAATGTAGATGATTTTATTGACTTGGTTAATCATACCAGATTTGCCGAAAAATAGTTTATCTTATTGGTGAGCTGTTAGAAATAACCAGTTTGGTGAGTAAACACTAAACAGGACTGGTAAAACTCTTCTGACAGAGAGAGTTGATTTTGGTGAACAGGCTTGTAAAACTATTGACATTGTTACAGTCGCTTACGCATAGCTTGTAGGTTAAAACCAATCTCTGACAACTGCATCAGGGAGTCGACTCTTTGGCTCAGTAGTTAAGAGCATTAGACTTCCACCCGTGCGACCTAGGTTCGAATCCCTCCTCGGGCACTTTTCAATCATAAAATTCTATCCTCTTCAATTTCTGTTACTCTTGAGTTGTAAGATGGGGGCTGGTCCGGGATATGGACTTTTATCTTGCGCTGAAAATGGCACTTTCTATGCCAAAATGGCTTACTTATCATCATAAAGTATGACTCCTTTGAAGAAGGGAAGTGTTACAATTTCTAACGCATAGCTTTAAAGTTTAAAACCAATCTCTGACAACTGCATCAGGGAATCTACTCCTTGGCTCAGCGGTTAGAGCATTGGACTTCCACCCGTACAACCTGGGTTCAAATCTTGCCTCAGGCACTTGGGATTTTTCATCAAAATATTCTATCCTTTTCAATTTCTGTTACGCTCTTTAGTCGTAAGAACATACAAAGGCAGAGGTAATAATTGCAATTAGACTGGTAAAAACATACTGACATAAAGAGACAGAGTTCATAATGACAAATGCATTTGTAATACTGAATACACTTGTAACACTGTACTAACACACAGAGACAAAGTTGATTTTGGCGATTACACTTGTAATAATGTACTAACATACAGAGACAGAGTTAATTTTGGTGAATAGACTAGTAACACTGTACTAACATACAGAGACAGAGTTAATTTTGGCAAATAGACTAGTAACAATGTACTAACATACAGAGACAGAGTTATTTTTGGCGAATACACTTGTAACAATGTACTAACATACAGAGACAGGGTTATTTTTGGCGAATACACTTGTAACAATGTACTAACATACAGAGACAGGGTTATTTTTGGCAAACACACTGGTAACACTAAGTTAATTTTGGTGAGTAAAATAGAGAGATCCGAGGTTCTTTAGGTTTATAGTATATGATAATATCTAGAAATTTTAAATACTGTGATATTTTTTTCAGGGTATTGATAATATTGGTTTTTAGAACAGCATTTCTTTTAAAGCTGTTCAGAGGAGGTATAGATAATGTACAACAACTAGTGCAACAAAAGCTAGATTTGTATCAATCGAATACATTGATAAAATCATTGGAAGTGTTTTAAAAGTGTTTCTGTTTAGTAGTGATGGAAAAAGGGGCGGTTGTTTTAAACAAGGGTCTATTAGTTTAGTAAAATTTATGTTTAAAAGATAATATTATTTTGTTCCTCCCATTCATAGAAAATTGAGATCCCTCTACGGTAACATGCAATAATATTGAATGAGAAAAAAAAATTATACTATCGAATTAAAGAATGTAGTCTTCCAGCACGTGCACATAGCATCTTACTTCAGATTTTTAGCTCACCAGAGCCAAAGGCTCAGGGTGAGCTATTCTGATCAGTCACCGTCCGGCGTCAATCGTCTGGTGTCCGGCATCCGTCAGAAACTTTTACTTTAAACAATATCTCCTCATAAACCGCTAGGCCAATTTCATCCAAACTTCACAGGAATGTTCCTTGGGTGAAGCTCTACAATAATTGTTCAAAGAATTGAATTCCATGCAGGAAAATCATCAAAAAATTTCTAAAAATAAATCAGAAGGCCTAGAGCTTAGATATTTGACATGTAGCATTGCCTATTGGACCTCTACAAAATTTGTTCAAATCTTGACCCCCAGGGTCAAACTGACCTAGCCCCAGGGGTCACTTGATTTTACATAGTTTTCTATAGGAAAATTTTCAAAAAATCTAAAAAAAATAAACCAGAAGGCCTAGAGCTTAGATATTTAACATGTAGCATTGCCTAGTGAACCTCTGCAATTTTTTTTCAAATCATGTCCCCCAGGGTCAAATTGACCTCGCCCCAAGGGGTTACTTGATTGTACATAGAAAAATCTTCAAAATTTTCTAAAAATAAACAAGAAGGCCTAGAGCTTAGATATTTGACATGTAGCATTGCCTAGTGGACCTCTACAAATAAAATTTATTCAAATCATGACCCCCAGGGTCAAAATTGATCCCACCCCAGGGGTCACTTGATTTTACATAGGAAAATCTTCAAAAAATTTCTAAGAATAAACCAGAAGGCCTAGATCATAGATATTTGACATGTAGCATTGCCTAGTAGACTTTAACAAATTTTTTTCTAATCATGACCCCGCCCCATGGGGTTACTTGATTGTACATAGAAATCTGCAAAAAAATTTAAAAATAAACCAGAAGGCCTAGTGCTTAGATATTTGCCATGTAGCATTGCCTAGTGGACCTCTACAAAATTTGTTCAAACTTGACCCTCCAGTGTCAAATTGACCCAGCCCCATGGGTTACTTGATTGTACATAGGGAAATCTTCATAAATTTGCTAAAAGTAAACCAGAAGGCCTAGATCTTAGATATTTGATATGTAACTAGGGCTGTCATCGATAGAAACGATATCGATGTATCAACGATATGTTTTGGTCGATCGATTATCGATTCCCATTTTCAAAAATTGATATTTTACAGAGAGAAAAAACAACTGTCTAGATAAACACTCAGACCCTCTAAAACAACTTTTTCTGCCTGCAAAAATGTGCCGTAAGTAACGGAAGTTGTCAAAAAAGGTCATGTCTAAACTTGTACCGTAGCAGTCTTTTCCCACTAGCCGGCACTACCTATATGGGTAGAAGTAAAAGGGCTCAACTTCAGAATCTATTTGCAAAAAGTTACGTTGTCCTGTCTTGAAAGGTCGCTTCGTTGTTTGTGCATGTAAAAAACATAGTGTATATACTGTTTCTACGTCAATCTCGGCTTTTTACTTGTCGCGTAAGCTGATAAACTCAGTTAAAAAGGTACAGAATTTAGCTAGTGTCTGTAACAATAACAATCAAAGATGGCCGAAGAGGAAGCCGTCGCTGGCTTAAATAGTGGAAAAGAGTCGAAAGACGGAAAGAAAAGCTTTGTTTGGGTTCGTAGAAACACAAGGTGTTGCTTAAACATGCCTTTCAGTACAACAAACAAACAGTCAAACACTACACATTTGAGGCCCATCGAAAACTTGGGCAAAAGTTAAAAAAGAAAACCAAAAAAAAAACAAAACAAAAACAAAAACACGCGATGCCAGTACCGAATGTAAGTGCAAGGTAAAAATTAGACAGGGTATGAAACAGGCTAAAAATAAATAAAAACATGGTAAATAAATAAATTAATTAATTTAATAAATAAATAGATATCTGTGGAAGAGAAATGCAGAATTTTAGCTGTTTGAAACCCGACTCGCGTGCCTGGTATTATAGTTCACTAGGTTGTAAAGTAGGATAAATGCAAAAGATGAGTGAAGGCACAATGAAGATCTATAAAAGATTTCATTAATTTTCATTTATTTTATTTATTTCACAGATACAAATACAAAAACAATCAAACAGTAATATAAAAAAGTAGGCAATAAAACTAAACATAACATTAACAAGAAGGTATATAGCATGCCCATGAACAAACAGGTTTTTAATCTAACTAAATAATCGATATATCGTCGATATTTGTCTTCCGATATATCGGTATCGTCGATATGCCAAAGACCCAATCAATGACAGCCCTATATGTAACATTGCCTAGTAGACGTCTGCAAACTTTGTTCAAATCATGACCCCGGGGTAAAATTGGCCCCGCCCCAGGGGTCAATTGATTTTACATAGAAGAATCTTCAAAAAATTTCTAAAAATTAACCAGAAGGCCTCGAGCTTAGATATTTCACATGTAGCATTGCCTAGTGGACCTCTACAAAATTTGTTCAAATCTTGACCCCAAGGGTTAAATTGACCCAGGCCCAGGGGTTACTTGATTGTACGTAGGGAAATCTTCATAAATTTGCTAAAAATAAACCAGAAGGCCTAGATCTTAGATATTTGACCGGTCACCGTGGCCCAGTGGTTAAGGCGTCTGCCTCGGGATCGGGAGGTCCAAGGTTCGAGCCCCATGAGGAGCGTTCTTCTGGGGGATGTTTGTCATGGGACTTATTCTGAAATGGCTGGTTCGTGAGCCGCGAGCTAGTTAAATGAATGGTTACCGATTTCTATCCGCCTGGCGCCTGGCATAGTGGTAGAAGTTGGGAGGTAATTGGTACGCACAATAAAAGGTGTCTCATAAGTCAAATTGGCTGGCCCTTTCAGTAGGGGTGACACTATAATAAACAAGATCTTTACCTTTACCTTTTATTTGATATGTTACATTGCCTAGTAGACGTCTACAAATTTTGTTCAAATCATGACCCCCGGGGTAAAATTGGCCCCACTCCAGGGGTCACTTGTTTTTACATAGGAGAATCTTCAAAATTTTTCTAAAAATTAACCAGAAGGCCTAGAGCTTAGATATTTCACATGTAGCATTGCCTAGTGGACCTCTACAAAATTTGTTCAAATCATGACCCCCGGGGTCAAAATTGACACCGCCCCAGGGGTCACTTGATTTTACATAGGAAAATCTTCAAATATTTTCTCAAAATAAACCAGAAGGCCTAGAGCTTATATATTTAACATGTAGCATTGCCTAGTGGACCTCTACAAAATTTGTTCAAATCATGACCCTGGGTTCAAAATTGACCCCGCCCCAGGGGTCACTTGATTTTACATAGGAAAATCTTCAAAAAAATTCTAAAAATAAACCAGAAGGCCTAGATCTTAGATATTTGACATGTAGCATTGCTTAGTAGACTTCTACAAAATTTATTCAAATCATGACCCCCGGGGTCAAATTGACCTCGCCCCATAGGGTTACTTGATTGTACATAGAAAAATCTTCAAAATTTTCTAAAAATAAACCAGAAGGCCTAGAGCTTAGATATTTGACATGTAGCATTGCCTAGTGGACCTCTACAAAATTCAGATCTTGACCCCCCAAGGTTAAATTGGCCCAGGCCAAGGGGTTACTTGATTGTACATAGGGAAATCTTCATAAATTTGCTAAAAATCAACCAGAAGGCCTAGATCTTAGATATTTGATATGTTACATTGCCTAGTAGACTTCTACAAACTTTGTTCAAATCATGACCCCCAGGGTAAAATTGGCCCCGCCCCAGGGGTTACTTGAATGTTCATCAGAAAATCTTTCAAAAAATTTCTGAAAATCATTAGTTTGACATTTGAAACATGTAGCTCATATTACTCAGGTGAGCGATCCAGGGTCATCATGACCCTCTTGTTTGTTTTTGTCGAGCCTGCTTGCCGAAGCGAAGACATAGTTGTCCTAATGGCTGTTCGGTGTATGTACGTGCGTGCGTCCATCCGTCCGTCCGTCTGTCCGGATTTGTTTGGCCGGACCATAACTTTGACATGCATGGAGCAATCTTGTTTATATTTGGCATAAATGTTAACCTCAGTGAGACGGAGTGTCATGCGCAAATCCCAGGTTCCTATCTCAAAAGTCAAGGTCACACTTATAGGTCAAAGGTCAAATTCAATAATGACTTTGTCCGGAGCATTTCTTCTTCATGCATGGAGGGATTTTGATGTAACTTGGCACAGTGGTTCACCATCATGAGACGGAGTGTCATGCGCAAAAATCAGGTCCCTAGGTCTAAGGTCAAGGTCACACTTAAGTGGTCAAAGTATACAAGAATGACAACTTTGTCCAGAGCATTTCTTCTTCATGCATGGAGGGATATTGATGTAACTTGGCAAATGTTCACCACCATGAGACGGAGTGTCATGCGCAAGAACCAGGTCCTTAGGTCTAAGGTCAAGTTCACTCTTATAGGTCAAAGGTCAGATACAAGAATGACTTTGTCCGGAGCATTTCTTTTTTATGCATAGAGGGATTTTGATGTAACTTGGCACAATTGTTCACCATCATGAGACAGAGTGTCATGCGCAAGAACCTAGAATTACTTCCCTTTGGTGTTACTATAAATAGCTTATATTGTAACTTTTTTAAATCAAGACCACTTTTCTGTAGTACAACATGCATGTTACATCCAATTTTGAGGTGTTTTTAGCTCACCTGTCACATAGTGACAAGGTGAGCTTTTGTGATCACGCAGCGTCCGTCGTCAGTGCGTGCGTCCGTCCGTTAACTTTTGCTCTAGAGGTCACATTTTTTGCGGGATCTTTATGAAAGTTGGTCAGAATGTTCATCTTGATGATATCTAGGTCAAGTTCGAAACTGGGTCACGTGCCATCAAAAACTAGGTCAGTAGGTCTAAAAATAGAAAAACCTTGTGACCATTCTAGAGGCCATATATTTCACAAGATCTTCATGAAAATTGGTCAGAATGTTCACCTTGATGATATCTAGGTCAAGTTCGAAACTGGGTCACGTGCCATCAAAAACTAGGTCAGTAGGTCTAAAAATAGAAAAACCTTGTGACCTCTCTAGAGGCCATAT
Source organism: Mercenaria mercenaria (assembly GCF_021730395.1). Classification (NCBI taxonomy): domain Eukaryota; kingdom Metazoa; phylum Mollusca; class Bivalvia; order Venerida; family Veneridae; genus Mercenaria; species Mercenaria mercenaria. The sequence continues at coordinate 40,695,276 of NC_069374.1, forward strand.
ATTTCACAAGATCTTCATGAAAATTGGTCAGAACGTTCACCTTGATGATATCTAGGTCGAGTTCGAAACTGGGTCACGTGCGGTCAAAAACTAGGTCAGTAGGTCTAAAAATAGAAAAACCTTGTGACCTCTCTAGAGGCCATATATTTCATGAGATCTTCATAAATATTGGTCAGAATGTTCACCTTGATGATATCTAGGTCAAGTTCGAAAGTGGGTCACGTGCCCTCAAAACTAGGTCAGTAGGTCAAATAATAGAAAAACCTTGTGACCTCTCTAGAGGCTATATTTTTCATGGGATCTGTATGAAAGTTGGTCTGAATGCTCATCTTGATGATATCTAGGTCAAGTTCGAAAGTGGGTCACATGCCATCAAAAAACTAGGTCAGTAGGTCAAATAATAGAAAAACCTTGTGACCTCTCTAAAGGCCATATTTTTCATGGGATCTGTATGAAAGTTGGTCTGAATGTTCATCTTGATGATATCTAGGTCAAGTTCGAAACAGGGTCATGTGCGGTCAAAAACTAGGTCAGTAGGTCTAAAAATAGAAAAACCTTGTGACATCTCTAGAGGCCATATTTATGAATGGATCTTCATGAAAATTGGTCAGAATGTTCATCTTGATGATATCTAGGTCAAGTTCGAAAGTGGGTCACGTGCCTTCAAAAAGTAGGTCAGTAGGTCAAATAATGAAAAAACGTTGTGACCTCTCTGGAGGCCATATTTTTCATGGGATCTGTATGAAAGTTGGTCTGAATGTTTATCAACTGGGTCATGTGGGAAGAGGTGAGCGATTCAGGACCATCATGGTCCTCTTGTTTGACCTATCTATACTGTTAAGGATTTTTGTGTGGACTTTTTTTTTTATGCCCCTGAAGGGAGGCATATAGTTTTTGAACCATCTGTCAGTCTGTCAGTCTGTCTGCAATTTTCGTGTCCGGTCCATATCTTTGTCATCGATGGATGGATTCAGTCTTCGCCTTAATTTTTTTTCAGCACTTGTCCTTTCGGGCAAGTAAGTTAAGAAACCACTTGCCCGAAAACATTTTTACTTGCCCGAAATCATTTTGTTTATAAATATGATGTATTTTGGTTTATGCTTAATTCAACATTCAGTTATTTAAATGGTAGTTAACTAACCTACCCACACTTTTGATGGGCAGGCTAAACCAACGTAAGTGGATAACCATGTTGCAATATGCAAGTAACTAGCAGACAAAAATTATGGGAGAAAACTAGAAAAAAAGTAAAACCTATACTAGTATCCAGTTATATGCCAGGTGTGGGGTTTAAATTTACACTACCCTTCTAAAACTTACTTTTTTAATCCAGGGCCTTTAAAATATAGTGTAGTTGTTCAAATTTAACTGCAATAATGGATCAGCCTGGTTAGGCGCCCCCCACCCCCTCCAAAAAAAAAAAAAATTGTGTTTATGGTGGCATGGCCAAAAAAAGTTGAATCATTATTATCAAGTAAATATCACAGTCCGGGGCGACGTGTCCAAAAAATATGGACACAGTATCACCATCAACCCACCCGTGTTTAAAGCGAAAAAAAAACATTAACAATTATCGGTAATTATTCTGTTGATAAACAAGTAATTGGCCTTGTTTTCATCATCAATTAAAACCCCCTCAAAGAGCTAAAAGAAGTGTGTCGGTATCATGGCATTTGAAGTGGAGATCAAAGCGGTATAAGCCCGAGATTGCCATGGCATTACGTCATGTTTTCGCGCCATTTCACTGTCTGATCGTACGGCCTCGGTTCTTTAAATTGCTGAGAAGAAATCAGTAAAAAAGTATCTTCTTTAATTTTTTTTAAAAGCAAATGTGCAATATCCCGTATAAACTGACAGGTAAATGTGTCAAACGATAATAGTAGATATACACTCTGTGACCTATTTGCCCTCAAGGAATTTACGTTATTGTTTGAAAAGAATATCTGACATAGTGTGGAGTCAAAAAAGACATGCACAAAGATTCATTTACTTATTAAACTTATTAAAAACCACAGCGACATCAGACTGCTTTATTTTAAAACAATTTTTTATTTACGTTCACGAGGTCACGTAACCTATTCTGCCGCACTTGCAGAAATCTGTTTGCGAAAAAACGTTTTACTCGATGTATTTAAATTGCTGCCGCTTTTTCATTATTTAAGATTTTTTAATTCTGTTTTTTTGTACTATCTTGTCAAAAGTCTGAATTTTATGACCATAGTTTGTATTATTTATTTACTTTTAGAAATAAATAAATAATTAAGATCGCGCTGTTTGAAATTTTACAAATAATTGTATGAAACTTCGATCGTTTTTATAGAATTTTGCCTACATTTCTGTCAATATCTTATTAAAATTGTTATAGAATTAAAACTGTATTACTTCTCAAGCGGTGTTGAAAATTTGAAGCGATTATATTAAAAAATGAATGCACTACACGCGTTTTTTGTGTACGTGTCGATAAACAAAAGTAACGGCGATACGATAGGATAGGTCGCACGTGCTCGAGAAATGGAAAATTACTGGCATGACGTTTTGATATCTTTACGATTCGCGGGTAAACTCCAGTCATAGGGATGTAATTTCTGAATTTTGTAAAGTAACTTTATATATTGCAAATGTCACGTGAAGTCATCAATTCATGCATAAATATACGAAAGCTGGTATTTAGGATGTTCATTTCAGATTCATGAAATTCTTTTATGTAATTATTGTGAAAATTAAGGGATTTAAATTTCGGAAAAAGCACTTGTCCGTTCGGGCAACCACCTGAAAACTTTGGCTTGCCCGAAACAGGATCTACTTGTCCCGGACTTCGGGCAACCCAGTTACGACGAAGACTGTGGATTTTCAAATAACTTGGCATGAATGTTTACCACAGTAAGACGACGTGTCATGCGCAGGACCCAGGTCCATAGCTCAAAGGTCAAGGTCACACTTAGACGTTAAAGGATAGTGCATTGATGGGCGTGTCCGGTCCATATCTTTGTCATCGATGGATGGATTTTCAAATAACTTGGCATGAATGTGTACCACAGTAAGACGATGTGTCGCGCGCAAGACTCAGGTCCATAGCTCAAAGGTCAAGGTCACACTTAGACGTTAAAGGATAGTGCATTGATGGGCGTGTCCGGTCCATATCTTTGTCATCCATGGATGGATTTTCAAATAACTTGACATGAATGTGTACCACAGTAAGACGATGTGTCGCACGCAATACCCAGGTCCGTAGCTCAAAGGTCAAGGTCACACTTAGACGTTAAAGGTCATTTTTCATGATAGTGCATTCGTGTCCGGTACATATCTTTGTCATCCATGGATGCATTTTCAAATAACTTGGCATGAATGTGTGCCACAGTAAGACGACGTGTCGCACGCAAGACCCAGGTCCGTAGCTCAAAGGTCAAGGTCAAACTTAGACGTTAAAGATCATATTTCATGATAGTGCATTGATAGGTGTGTCCGGTCCATATCTTTGTCATTCATGCATGGATTTTAAAATGATTGGGCATGAATGTGTACCACAGTAAGATGACGTGTCGCGCGCAAGGCCCAGGTCCGTAGCTCAAAAGTCAGGGTCACACTTAGACGTTAGAGGTGATATTTCATGATAGTGCAATGATGGGCATGTCCGGTCCATATCTTTGTCATTCATGCATGGATTTTAAAATAACTACGCATGAATGTGTGGCAAAGTAAGACAACGTAAGTGCAAGACCCAGGTCCGTAGGTCAAAGGTCCTAAACTCTAACATCGGCCATAACTATTTATTCAAAGTGCCATCGGGGGCATGTGTCAACCTATGGAGACAGCTCTTGTTTCTTAATAAATCTCTTAGATGCACGGTGACCCCAACTTTTTTTCTTTCCATTTTGAAGCATTTGTGTGTGTCATTAATGCTGCAAAATATTTTGAAAATCTTAACGTCAGAATTTTTTTTTGTAGATCTAAGTGCGTTTTTTCCATTGAAAATAAAGTGGGTGGGGTAATTATGTCAACATGTAAAAATTAAAGAGATCTGTTAGTGACATTTATGCTTATATAAAACTGACATCACCTTGTATTCATATTAATCTGTAAGACCTGAAATTCCTATAAGAATAAGTAGGATATTATATGTTTTATAAAGTACCAACATTTTTTCAATTTTACAAAATTTCAGAAATGCGTAAACAGTGGGTGAAGAAAATACCCCATAAAATTAAAACGAGTTCGGTGACCTATGTTTTTTCTGCTCTTGTTTGTCTTAGAAACTAATGTTCTTCAAGCTCACAGGGTATGAAGAAATTCTTAAAGTTAGAAAAAATTCGCTCGTACATCCTTAATGAAACTTGGTCAGAATGTTAATCTTGATGATCAGATCTTTTGGTCCATAGGTCAGGTGAGCAAACAGGGTCTTCAGGGCCCTCTTGTTAAGTTCATTGCTGGTTAGTAAGAAAATAGTTGCCTTCAAAATGTTCAAACTTCGTAGTGTTGCCAGTGGTCAGTAGATGACCCCTGTTGTTTTGGAGGTCAAAGATCGAGGTCACAGTGACCTTGAGACTGGAAATGGTTTCTGGTCAAAAACTAAAGAATGCATTTGTCTGCTGTTCTCAAACTTGATAGGACTATTGCCTGTGGTCAGTATATGAACCCTATTGTTTGGGGATCAGTAGGTCAAAGGTTAAGGTCACAGGGGAGCGGTAGTCTAGTGGAAAAGGTGTTGGCTGCTCAATCCAGGGATCGTGGGTTTGAGCCCCATTGGGGCCGAGACCACGACTTCTCATATGACACCAGTACTGGTTTTTCCAGGAAGCGGACTCGAGAGTGGTTACAATAAGCTTGAAGCTTTCATCACAATCAAGCTGAAACAAATTAGTATAAACTAGGTCATAGTGACCTTGAGATTGAAAACGGATTTGGTTCAGTAATTTAAGAACCTTTGGACCTGCAGCCTTCAAACCTCATAGGATAATTGCCAGTAGATGACCTCTATTGTTTTTGGGATCAGTAGGTCAAAGGTCAAAGTTGTAGAGATATTTGAACTGAAGATGAGACAGACTTTCAAGGGGACATTTGTGTTTTACAAACATCTTGTGTTATTTGATTAATTTAGAAGTTGGAAAGTAAATGAAATCATGAAATGGTCATCTTTACAGTAGTTGATGGTCTACAAAGAAACCAAAAATATCCAATGAAACTGATCATGAAATATTATGATATATATGTGTACAGACAATGTCAAGATATATCACACTACATTTTACAGGAGCAATACCTAGCTCTAATCCGTGAAACTGTACAAACATAGAGAGAACTTAAACTGCTTGATGCATATGTAACATCATTTAGCTGTATGCTTATATGGGTCAGAAAAATTAAAATGAGTTCTTTTGCATCCATTGTCTGTCTTTTCATCAACATTTCCTTCGAATGACCTCCAGGTCTACATGTACTTACTGGAATTCAACCAAATTAGGCTTGAGGCATCTTTCAGTGAAACAGATTCAAAATTATACAGATAATAGCCCTGACCTCCCTTGGAGCCAAGTTACACTTAATGGTAAATAGTTGTTTTCTTCATACAACTACTTGATAGAATTCAGTCAAATTTGGCTGTAATCCTCCGCAGTTGATACAAATTGTGCAAATGGATTCCCTGTGCCCCCTTTAGAACTCTTAAGGATAATTTTCCTTCAAAGAAATCCTTTTCCAAAACTGCCGGGTGGAGTTGTAGTTGTCATCTTGTCTGTCTGTGCATGAAGAAATCTTTTTCCTGATAACACCCACAGTTTTCAAGAATTTGGCCCATACTTGCAGAAATGTATCGCTATGAAGTATACTTACAAGTTTCCTCTTAGAGTTCTACAGAATATTGTGTATTTTGCAATACAGATAAGCTTAGTTCAGTAACTCCTCTTAAAGATTTTAAGGGATTTGGCCCAAACTTACAGAAATATTTCGCTAATACTTTGTGAACTTCATTATATTGTCAGGATGTGTGTATGCTGCTGAGGTAAAGGTTAACTGTTACTGAAAAACAGCTTGCAACTGATATAGTAGTTTGTAATGATGGTTGTCCTAGCTTAAGATTGTATCTTTGGCTACTAGGGTAAGGAAAAAGGTTGCTATTATGAAAAGAATAGAACTATTAATTATGTCTCCCACCACACAATGGTGTGACACAATGGTGTGGGAGACATATTGATTTACTTCAGTCTGTGTGTCTGTCTGTGTGTCTGTCAGTCTGTCTGTCTGTCACAAAGCTTGTTCGCACTCTAAGTCAAACATTTCTCATCCGATCTTCACCAAACTTGAACAAAATGTGTTTGACCATAAGACCTCGGCCAAGTTCGATAACTAGCCAAATCCGCCAAGGCACTTTTGAATTACGGCCCTTGAATTACTGATTGGATCCACTCGTCCAGAACATCTTATTGGATCCACTTGTCTAGACCATCCAGAGAAACTAGACATTTTTCATAGGGGCAGTTGTGGGAGACATGCGCTTTTCTCAAAAGCATCTCTAGTTTTGACTTGGAATTACTTGCATAGATCTCGTCCACTTTGGGTTGCAACCTTTCCTGGTTTATAGAATTCTCCCATGTGTGAGCCAACCAGCTGGCTTACAGAAGACTGATGTTCCACTTAGGTGCCAGCTCTTGCCTGAGATAATGCAAGAAGGCCCTCTTAGTGTCTACCTCCACCATCAAGAAACTGGAAAGTCAACATATGACCAATAATTATGTTGGTGTGGTGTTAAACACAACAAAAAATATTAAATTCTGCTTAACTTGAGAGTTAGGAAGTTAGAAAATAAGCAGTGAAGAGTACAGGCACTGTGGACCTCTTGTATCTTTCAATGAGGTGATAATTACATATTTTCAGGTACCTAATCTGTGTGAGGACCTTTTGTCATCTGTAGACCAGCCTTTAAAAATAGCAAGATGTAAAACTACTGGCAAAGATTTTTTATTGTGTGATTACAACAGAGACGGAGATTCCTACAGGTCAGTACAGGTCTTTCAAACTTTTGTACAGCATATAGCTGAATCAAAACATGCTGATCTGGATCTATAACTGTAGGATATTTTGTGATGTAGGTGGGTTTTATCTGTACATGTAATGTATTTTATAATGTAACTGGGCCTGATTTGTACCTATACCAGGGATTGAATTTAACTTTTTTTTTTCCACTTCCACTAGCAAAATGGTGGGTTCCACTAGCAATTACATTTACAGGCTGTTTACATGCTAAATTTATTGTTTTGTTGTTGTTTGGTCTCATATAAAAGTTTAATGTTCAGCTCCATTTCCCATTTTTTTTATACGCCCGAAGGGACTTATTATGTTATACCCCCCGTGTCCGTCCATCTGTCCGTCCATCTGTTAGCAATTTTGTGTCCGCTCTGTAACTCTTGGACCCCTTGAAGGAATTCAAAGAAACTTGACACAAATGTTCACCACACCGAAACGACGTGCAGTGCATGTTTTGGATGTCTCACTTCAAGGTCAAAGTCACACTTGGGGGTCAAAGGTCATATCAGTTTGTTCCGTGTTCGGTCTGTAACTCTTGAACTGCTTGAAGGATTTCAAAGAAACTTGGCACAAATGTTCATCACACCGAGACGACGTGCAGAGCGCATGTTTCAGATGACTTGCTTCATGGTCAAGGTCACACTTAGGGGTCAAAGGTCATATATGACTTTGCTTTGTGTATATTGCTCTGCATTGCAGTACTCTTGTTTTTATTTGGCAGATCCCTTTTTTGTTCACTTACAATAAATTTTGTTTGAATACTTCCCTTTTATGTTACAATAAATAGCTTATTTTGAAACTTCTTATTTTTGGCGGTAGGAAAAACCGAGACCACTTTTCTGTGGTACAACATGGGTGGTACCTCCAATTTTTAGGTGTATTTTGACATACCTGTACCTGGTAAGGATTTTTTTGGGGACTTAGAATCTTTTTTTGTGGACTTGGAATTTTTTTTTTTTTAATTTCTTCCCTTTGTTGTTCCTGTCCTTTTGGCTGCAACAGTCAAGTTCTTGGTGGAGCTCTTGTCACGGTTCGAACAGGCCAGGACTTTCTGGTTTTGGAAGAAGGAGCCAAAGTACTTGATGATTCTTTGGATTTTTGGCTGGACTCTGAAGTTTTAGGTTATTTCAGGTCACTGCGGTGGTGTCGCTAGCATTTTCGGTCTCCGTGGGCCTTTTTCGCCCAAAGAAACTTGATATTTTCCTCTCCAATTTCGCAGTTGCGAATCACCGATCAAAATGAAAACAAATATCTTCTAGAAGCTTACTTAGATATCCAATAATTACATTTGTATCAAGCGACAAGCGTCTACAAGCTGTCACTTGATTATAGGTAAAATAACTACCCCGAAGGATTTTTTAAAGAGCAATGGATTCGTAGATTTTTGAACATGATCGCGAAAATATTTGAATGCCATGATTTCCTACTCTCATTTTTAGCTCGACTATTCGAAGAATAAGTAGAGCTATCCTACTCACCACGGCGTCGGCGTCACACCTTGGTTAAGTTTTTCGTACCAGTCCACATTTTGACAAAGTCTTTTGAGATAAAGCTTCGAAACTTTCAACACTTGTTTACCATCACCATGGCCAGTTATAGGCAAGAGCACATAACTCCATCAAGGATTTTGGCTGAATTATGGCCCCTTTTGACTTAGAAATCATGGTTAAGTTTTTCGTACCAGTTCATATTTTGACAAAGTCTTTTAAGATAAAGCTTTGAAACTTTCAACACTTGTTTACCATCACCATGGCCAGTTATAGGCAAGAGTACATAACTCCGTCGAGGATTTTGGCTGAATTGTGGCCCCTTTTGACTTAGAAATCTTGGTTAAGTTTTTCGTACCAGTTCGTATTTTGACAAAGTCTTTTGAGATAAAGCTTTGAAACTTTCAACACTTGTTTACCATCACCATGTCCAGTTATAGGCAAGAGCACATAACTCCATCAAGGATTTTGGCTGAATTATAGCCCCTTTTGACTTAGAAATCTTGGTAAATATTTCGTACCAGTTCATATTTTGACAAAGTCTTTTAAGATAAAGCTTTGAAACTTTCAACACCTGTTTACCATCACCATATCCAGTTATAGGCAAGAGTACATAACTCCATCAGGGATTTTGGCTGAATTATGGCCCTTTTTGAACTTAGAAATTGGTTCTGTTTTCATACAAGTCCACGTTTTGTAAAAACTATTACACATACGGCTTTTAAACTTTGAACACTTGTTTATCCTTATGATTTCCATTTGTAGGCAAGAGTACATAACTATTTTGACTGAATTATGGACCTTTTTGGACTTAGAAATTGGTTCATACATTGCCATTTAGTGCAAGACTTATCGAAATCAAAGAAATACAGGAACATTGTTTGTCTAATCTATTTATTTCTTTTGTCTGAATATCTGTGGAAATATGTTGACCCCGTTCTTCAATCAATTCTTCGAATAGTCGAGCGCGCTGTCATCAGACAGCTCTTGTTAGCTCTATTATTGGAGACCTTGGTTAAGTTTTTCGTACCAGTCCACTTTTTGACAAAGTCTTTTTAGATAAAGCTTTGAAACTTTCAACACTTGTTTACCATCACCATGTCCAGTTGTAGGCAAGAGTACATAACTCTATCAAGGAATTTGGCTGAATTATGGCCCCTTTTAACTTAGAAATCTTGGTTAAGTTTTTCGTACCAGTTCACATTTTGTGTAGTGTTTGACATATGGCTTTGAAACTTTTATCACTTGTTTATTATAACAGTCTCTATCTGTAGGCAAGAGTACATAACTCTGTCAACTATTTTGACTGAATTATGGCCCTTTTTTGATGTTGGACTTGGAAATTGGTACAATTTGTGTACAAGTCCATGTTTTGTCAAAACTATTTGACATGTGGCTTTGAAAGTTTGCATAATTGTTCATCATCATGATTTATATCTGTAGGCAAGAGTACATAACTCTGTCAACTATTTTGGCTGAATTATGGCCCATTTTTTGACTTGGAAATTGGTTCAGTTTTCGTACAAGTCCATGTTTTGTAAAAACTATTTGACTTGTGGCTTTGAAACTTTGAACACTTGTTTATCATCATGATTTCCGTCTGTAGGCAAGAGTACATAACTCTGTCAACTATTTTGGCTTAATTATGGCCCTTTTTGGACTTGGAAATTGGTTTAGTTTTCATACAAGTCAACCTTTTGTCAAAGCTATTTGACATGTGGCTTTGAAACTTTGAACGCTTGTTTATCATCATGATTTCCATCTGTAGGCAAGAGTACATAACTCTGTCAACTATTTTGGCTAAATTATGGCCCTTTTTGGACTTGGAAATAGTGAAGTTTTTATTACCAGTCTATATTGTGCCTAACCTGTTTGTCATATGGCTTGAAACTTTGACCACTTGTTTACCTTCAAAGTCTTCTTACCTAGGACAAGGACTTGAGCTCAGTTATGGCCCTTTTCTGGACATAGAAATTAGTTAAGTTTCGCATACCATTCGATGTTTTGTCTATCAACTGTTTGATATATGGCTTTGACACTTTGAACACTTGCTTACCAACATGGTCACACATTGCATTATAGTGCAAAACTTATCCAGATCCAAATGCAGGTACATTGTTTGTATTATCTGTTCCTTTTCTTTTGTCTGAAAATCTCAGGTAATATTTTGACCCTATAATTCTATCAGTGCTTCAAATAGTCGAGCGCGCTGTCAACAGACAGCTCTTGTTAGCTCACTAGAGCACAAAGTGCTCAAGGTGAGCTATTGTGACCGGTCATTGTCCGGCGTCCGTCATCAGTCGTCCGGCGTCCGTCAACATTTGTGAACCAATCTTTATGAAACTTGGTCAGAATGTTAGTCTTGATGATCTCTAGTCAAGTTCGAAACTGGGTCATGTTGGGTCAAAAACTAGGTCAGTAGGCCAGATCAAAGGAAAAGCTTGTGAACACTCTAGAGGCCACAGTTGTGATCCAATCTTTATGAAACTTGGTCAGAATGTTTGTCTTTATGATTTCTAGGTCAAGTTCGAATCTGGGTCATATGGGTCAAAAATTAGGTCACACAGTTAAATCAAAGGAAAAGCTTGTGAACACTCTATAGGCCACAGTTGTGACCCAATCTTTATGAAACTTGGTCAGAACGTTTGTCTTGATGATTTCTAGGTCAAGTTGGAATCTTGGTCATTTGGGGTCAAAAACTAGGTCACACGGTCAAATCAAAGGAAAAGCTTGTGAACACTTTAGAGGCCACAGTTGTGACTCATCTTTATGAAACTTGGTCAGAATGTTTGTCTTTATGATTTCTAGGTCAGGTTTGAAACTGGGTCATGTGGTGTCAAATACTAGGTCACTAGGCCAGATCAAAGGAAAATCTTGTCAACACTGTTAGAGACCACAATTTCAGTTTGAAACTCATGAGAATTAGTCAGAATGTTTGTCTTGATAATCAGTAGGTCAGATTTGAATCTGGGTCATGTGGGGTGAAAAACTAGGTCACGGGGTCAGATCAAAGGAAAAGCTTTTGAACACTCTATAGGTCACAGTTGTGATCATAATTTTTATGCCCCCCTTCGAAGAAGGAGGGGTATATTGTTTTGCAGATGTCGGTCGGTCTGTCTGTCTGTCGGTCGTCTGTATGTAGAGCAGTCCGTTTCCGGATGATAACTCAAGAACGCTTGGACCTAGGATCATGAAAGTTGATAGGGAGGTCGTTCATGACCAGCAGATGACCCCTATTGATTTTGAGGTCAGTAGGTCATAGGTCAAGGTCACAGTGACCAGGAACAGTAAAACGGTTTCCGGGCGTTAACTCAAGAACGTTTGGGCCTAGGATCAGGAACATTGATAGGGAGATTGATCATGACCAGCAGATGACCCCTATTGATTTTGAGCTCATTTGGTCAAAGTTTAAGGTCAGATTGGCCAGGAACAGTTAAACGGTTTCTGGACAATAACTTCAGAACGCTTGGGCCAAGGGTCATGAAAGATGATAGAGAGGTTCATCATGACCATCAGATGACCCCTATTGATTTTAAGGTCAGTAGGTCAAAGGTCAAGGTTACAGTGACCTGGAACATTTAAACCGTTTCCAGACAATAACTTGAGAACGCTTCGGCCTAGGATCATGAAACGTGATAGGGAGGTTGGTCATGACCTGTAGATGGCCCCTATAGATTTTGAGGTCTGTCGGCTAAAGGTCAAGGTCACATTGACCAGGAACTGTTAAACCCATTCTAGACGATACCTTGAGAACGCTTGGGCCTAGGATCACTAAACTTAATAGGGAGGTTGATCATGACCAGCAGATGACCCCTGTTGATTTTGAGGTCAATAGGTCAAAGGTCAATGTCACATTGAACCAGAACAGTAGAATTTTTGTTTACAGTGAGCAAATAATTACTGTTCCTTGTGCAATGACTGAATGCATCAAGGGGGGCATTTTGTGTTCAACGAGCTCTTGTTAGTCAGAATGTTTGTCTTGATGATCTCTAGGTCAAGTTTTAATCTAGGTCATGTAGGGTCTAAAACTAGGTCACGGGGTCAAATAAAAAAAAAAGCTTGTGAGCACTAGAGGTCACAGTTGTGATCCAATTTTCATAATTTTTGGTCAGAATGTTTGTCCTGATGATCTCTAGGTTGAGTTCGAATCTGGGTCATGTGGGTTCAAAAACTAGGTCAGTAGGCCAGATCAAAGGAAAAGCTTGTGAACATTCTAGAGGCCACAGTTGACTCAATCTTTATGAAATTTGGTCACAATGTTTGTCTTGATAATCTCTCCATCAAGTTAGAATCTGGGTCATGTGGGGCAAAACCTAGGTCAGTAGGCCAGATCTAAGGATAAGCTTGTGAACATGCTAGAGGCCACAGTTGTGGCCCAATATTTATGAAACTTTGTCAGAATGTTTAGCTTGATGATCTCTAGGTACCTTTTGAAACTGGGTCATGTGGGGTCAGAAACTAGGTCAGTAGGCCATATCAAAGGAAAAGCTTTTGGACACTATAGACACAGTTGTGACTCAATCTTTATGAAACTTGGTCAGAATGTTTGTCTTGATAATCTCTAGATCAAGTTCTAATCTGGGTCATTTGGGATCAAAAATTAGGTCACATGGTCAAGTCAAAGGAAAAGTTTTGAACACTCTAAAGGCAACAGTTGTGACTCAATCTTTATAAAACTGGGTCAGAATGTTTGTCTTAATGATCTCTAAGTGAAATTCGAAACTGGCTCATGTGGGGTCAAAAACTAGGTCACTAGGCCAGATAAACTCTGGTGAGCAATATAGGGCCATCATGGCTCTCTTGTTTTATTCTTACTCGAATTTTGCGAGATAGCGACCGCTAAATTTTATCCCTGCCTATACTGTATTTTATAATGTAGGTGAGCTTGATTTGTATCTGTAGGATATTTTGGGATGTAGATGGACTTGATCTGTACCTATAGTGTATTTATGTCGGAGACATTTTGTTTTTGCCTTAGCTGTCTGTCTATCTGTTGACTGTCCGCAATTTAGTGTACAGTCCAGAAGTCATTCATTAAGGGATTTTAATATTACTTGTCACAAATGTTCCCCATGATGAGATGACGTGTCATGCGCAAAACCCAGACCCTTGGCTCAAAGGTCAAGGTCACAGTTTGAGGTCAGAGGTCAACAGGGCTTTTTTATGCCCCCGAAGGGAGGCATATAGTTTTTGAACCGTCTGTCAGTCTGTCGGTCTGTCAGTCTGTCGGTCTGTCAGTCTGTCAGTCTGTCCGCAATTTTCGTGTCCGGTCCATATCTTTGTCATCGATGGATGGATTTTCAAATAACTTGGCATGAATGTGTACCACAGTAAGACGACGTGTCGCGCGCAAGACCCAGGTTCGTAGCTCAAAGGTCAAGGTCACACTTAGACATTAAAGGATAGTGCATTGATGGGCGTGTCCGGTCCATATCTTTGTCATCGATGGATGGATTTTCAAATAACTTGGCATGAATGTGTACCACAGTAAGACGAGGTGTCGCGCACAAGACCCAGGTCCGTAGCTCAAAGGTCAAGGTCACACTTAGACATTAAAGGATAGTGCATTGATGGGCATGTCCGGTCCATATCTTTGTCAGCGATGGATGGATTTTCAAATAACTTGGCATGAATGTGTACCACAGTAAGACGACGTGTCGCGCGCAAGACCCAGGTCCGTAGCTCAAAGGTCAAGTTCACACTTAGACATTAAAGGATAGTGCATTGATGGGCGTGTCCGGTCCATATCTTTGTCAACCATGGATGGATTTTCAAATAACTTGGCATGAATGTGTACCACAGTAAGACGACATGTCGCGCGCAAGACCCAGGTCCGTAGCTCAAAGGTCAAGGTCACACTTAGACGTTAAAGGTCATTTTTTATGATAGTGCATTGATGGGCGTGTCCGGTCCATATCTTTGTCATTCATGCATGGATTTTAAAATAACTACGCATGAATGTGTGGCACAGTAAGATGACGTGTCGCGCGCAAGACCCAGCTCCGTAGGTCAAAGGTCCTAAACTCTAACATCGGCCATAACTACTCATTCAAAGTGCCATCGGGGGCATATGTCATCCTATGGAGACAGCTCTTGTTTCCTTCGCCATCCATGAAGAGATTTTAATATTACTTGGCACAAATGTACCTCATAATAAGATGATGTGTCATGCACAACTTTCAGATCCCTAGCTCAAAGGTCAAGGTGACACTTGGCAGTGAAATCTTAACATGGCATGAACAGGGTCTGTTTCGTGTCCAGTCCATAACTCTGTCATTCATTAAAGGCTTTTAATATTACTTTGCACAAATGTTCACCACCACCTGGTTCTTGCACATGAGACAGAGTGTCATGCGCAAGAACCAGGTCCCTAGGTCTATGGTCAAGTTCACACTTAGAGGCCAAAGGTCAGATTCAAGAATGACTTTGTCCGAGCATTTCCTCTTCATGAAGGGATTGGAATGCACTTTTCCGTCATTCCGTCCATCCACAATTTCGTGTCCGGTCCATAACTCTTTCATTCATGAAGGGATTTTAATATTACTTGGCACCAAAGTTCCCCATGATGAGACGACATGTCGTGCATAAACCCCAGACCCCTGACTCAAAGGTCAAGGTCACAATAGGGAGGTCAAAGGTCAACAGGGCTTTTTTTCCTGTCCAGTCCATAACTCTGCCATCCATGAAGGGATTTTAATATTACTTGGCACAAATGTAACTCACAATAAGACGATGTGTCATGCACAATTTTCAGACCCCTAGCTCAAAGGTCAAGGTCACACTTGGCAGTGAAATGTTAACATGGCATGAACAGGGTCTGTTTCTTGTCCTGTCCATAACTTTCAGATCCCTAGCTCAAAGGTCAAGCTCACACTTGGCAGTCAAATGTTAACATGGCATGAACAGGGTCTGTTTTGTGTCCAGTCCATAACTTTGTCATTCATTAAGGGATTTTAATATTACTTGGCACAAATGCTCCCCATGATGAGACGACTTGTCATGCACAAAACCCAGACCCCTGGCTCAAAGGTCAAGGTCACAATTGGAGGTCAAAGGTCAACAAGGCATTTTTCCTGTCCGGTCCATAACTCTGCCATCCATGAAGGGATTTTAATATTACTTGGCACAAATGTTCCTAATGATGAGACGATGTGCCATGCACAAAACCTGGACCCCTAGCTCAAAGGTCAATCGGTTTTGTTTTTTTTCTGTCCAGTCCAGAACTCTGTCATCCATCAGTGGATTTTAATATTACTTGGCATAAATGTTCCCCATGATGAGACGACATGTCTTGCGCAACACCCAGGCTTAAAGGTCAAGGTCACACTTGGAGATCAAAAGTCAATAGGATTTTTTATGCCCCCGAAAATCACACTGTCAGTCCGTGTGTGCGTCCGTGCGTCTGTCCATGTAAATTCTTGTCCGGGCTGTAACTCTGTCAATAGCATGGTCTGTTTCGTGTCTGGTCCATAACTCTGCTATCCATGATGGGATTTTGAAATAACTTGGCATAAATGTTTACCAAGGTCACACTTAAAAGTCAAAAGTAAACAGGGTCTGTTTCGAGTTGGTCTATAAGTCTGCCATTGATGAAGGGATTTTGAAATTATTTGGCATAAATGTTTCCCATAATGAGAAGACATGTTGTGCGCAAGATCCAGACCCCTAGCTCTAAGGTCAAGGTCACACTTACAGGTTAAAGGTTAACATGGTCTGTTTTTTGTCCAGTCCTTAACTCTGCCATTGATGAAGGGATTTTAAAATTTCTTTGCATAAATGTTCCCTATATTGAGATGACGTGTCATGCGCAAGACCCAGACCCCTAGCTCTAAGGTCAAGGTCGCACTTAGAAGTCAAAGGTGTTCCTTGTCTGGTCCATAACTCTGCCATTTATCAAGAGATTTGAAAATAATTTGACATAAATGTTAACCATATTGAGGTGTGTCACGCTTATGACCCAGGTCTCTTGGGTCAAGGTTAAGGTCACCATATAATGTGTGATTTTTTTGCGCAGACAACTGTAGCATTCTTGGGCACGCTTCGGGGACATTTGTCACCAATAGTGTCAGCTCTTGTTTCCTGTCCGGTCTATAACTTTGTCATGCATATCAAATATTCCCCCGATTTCGACGACGGGAGTTGTTCCGCCATTTTACCAAAATTTTTGGTCAAGGAAGAGCACTCGTTTGCATTAAAATACCGGGAACTTGGATAATTTTCTGTTCCTGTAAGTTCGGATAGTATGTGAAGCAATTGTTTACCAACAAAAAAGTGAGAAAAATCGAGGGGAAATATAATTATATTCTTGTTTAAATAGATTTGTCACACATCACAAAAGATAGTTAGAATCAACTATTTGACTGATCGTAAGATGCTATCATTCTGTCAGTTGCGTATAGATCTATGTAACAATCGTGAATTTATTACAATCATAAGTCCTCAAACAATTATACAAACAAATATTAATTTCAGTTTCATTGCATAATCTTTTTAATCTGCCCCGAGGATAAAACTACACTGATATTTCACATGTCAAATAGACCTGACAAAATATTACACAAACAAAATTTTCTTACCCTAAAAATTAATAAATGTTAAAACATCCTATTAATCCAATAACCCTAACTGGCAAAAGAAATTTAAAAGATTCCTAATATTTGCAATACACAGTGTTACATCACACCCAGATGTAACCACTTCTACCTGTCAATCAAAATTCTTAAACTTCAAACAGAGTACCACTTTGATCTTTAACATGAATGTACTGCTGAAGTGATGCACTATTCTTTAGATATCTCTGTAGGTCACTCCTGGTGTGATTAAAAAAAAATATTTTGTGAACTCCTTGGTTTTTACAAGCAGAAATATAATTCCTGGATATATATGTGCCAACAGCTAGTGTGTGTGTGTGTGTGTGTGTGTGTGTGTGTGTGTGTGTGTGTTTCTTTTTCTTTTCTTTTTTTAGCTCACCTGAGCAATGCTCAGGTGAGTTTTTCTGATCGCTCGATGTCCGGCGTCCGTCGTCTGTCTGTCGTCTGTCTGTCCGTCAACATTTAGCTTGTGTATGCGATAGAGGCTGTATTTTTCAACTGATCTTCATGAAACTTGGTCAGAATGATTACCTTTATGAAATCTAGGCCGAGTTCGAAAATGGGTCATCTCGGGTCAAAAACTAGGTCACTAGGTCAAATCAAAGAAAAACCTTGTGTATGCGATAGAGGCTGTATTTTTCAATTAATCTTCATGAATATTGGTCAGAATGATAACCTTGATGAAATCTAGGCCGAGTTCGAAAAAGGGTCATCTCGGTCAAAAACTAGGTCACTAGGTCAAATCAAAGAAAAACCTTGTGTATGCGATAGAGGCTGTATTTTTCAATTGATCTTCATGAATATTGGTCAGAATGATTGCCTTGATGAAATCTAGGCCGAGTTCGAAAATGGGTCATCTCGGATGAAAAACTAGGTCACTAGGTCAAATCAAAGAAAAACCTTGTGTATGCGATAGAGGCTGTATTTTTCAATTATTCTTCATGAATATTGGTCAGAATGATAACCTTGATGAAATCTAGGCCGAATTCGAAAATGGGTCATCTCGGGTCAAAAACTAGGTCACTAGGTCAAATCAAAGAAAAACCTTGTGTATGCGATAGAGGCTGTATTTTTCAATTGATCTTCATGAGTATTGGTCAGAATGATTGCATTGATGAAATCTAGGCCGAGTTCGAAAATGGGTCATCTCGGGTCAAAAACTAGGTCACTAGGTCAAATCAAAGAAAAACCTTGTGTATGCGATAGAGGCGGTATTTTTCAATTGATCTTCATGAATTTTGGTCAGAATGATAACCTTGATGAAATCTAGGCCGAGTTCGAAAATGGGTCATCTCTGGTCAAAAACTAGGTCACTAGGTCAAATCAAGGAAAAACCTTGTGTATGCGATAGAGGCTGTATTTTTCAACTGATCTTCATGAAATTTAGCCAGAATGATTACCTTGATAAAATCTAGGCCGAGTTGGAAAAACGGTCATCTGGGGTCAAAAACTAGGTCACCAGGTCAAATCGAAGAAAAACATTGTGTATGCAATAGAGGATATAGTTTTCAATTGATCTTCATGAAATTTGGTCAGAGTGATTGCCTTGATGAAATCTAGGTGGAGTTTGAATATGGGTTATCTGAGATCAAAAACTAGGTCACTAGGTCAAATTAAAGAAAAATCTTGTGTATGCAATAGAGACTGTTTTTTTCAATTGATTTTATGAAATTTGGTCAGGATGATTGCCTTAATGAAATCTAGGTCGAATTTGAATATGGGTCATCTGAGGTCAAAAACTAGGTCACTTGGTCAAGTCAAAGAAAAAACTTGTGTATGTGATAACGGCTGTATTTTTCAATTGATCTTCATGAATTTTGGTCAGAATGATTGCCTTGATAAAATCTAGGTTGAGTTTGAACATGGGTCATCTAGGGTCAAAAACTAGGTCATATCTAAGAAAATGCTTGTTTTATTGCAAGAGACCAATTTTTTGGTCCAATCTTAATGAAAATTGGTCAGAATATTTGTTTCCATGAAATCACTAGTTCAAACATGTTTTACACTGTTATGGTGTGTTTCTTAGGTGAGCGACCTAGGGCCATCTTGGCCCTCTTGTTTTTTCATTTTATTTACTATGTCCTACGTAGGAGATACTAACTCTTACGTAGTACTTAATATCTCCTACGTAGGAGATACTTATCTTACGTAGGAGATACTAAGTCCTACATAGGAGATACTAAGTCCTACGTAGGAGATACTAAGTCCTACTAAGACAAATTTATATCCCTGTGCTGGCACCAGAACGCTGCCATATGTTTATACATGTAAACTTGTACATCTTTGTTGATGTGTATTTTGGAGAGTGTCCAATTATTATGCCCCACTTCAAAGAAAGAGGGGTATATTGTTTTGCAGATGTTGGTCGGTCGGTCTGTATGTAGGTCGGCATGTAGACCAATCTGTTTCTGGATGATAACTCAAGAACGCTTGGGCCTAGGGTCATGAAAATTGATAGGGAGGTTGGTCGTAACCAGCAGATGACCCCTATTGATTTTGAGATCAGTAGGTCAAAGGTCAAGGTCACAGTGACTAAGAACAGTTAAAACAGTTTCTGGATGATAACTCAAGAATGCTTGGGCCTAGGATCATGAAAGTTGATAGGGAGGTTAATCATGACCAGAAAATGACCCCTAATGATTTTAGGTCAGAAGGTCAAAGGTCACAGTGTCTCAGAACAGTTAAACCATTTCCGGACGATTACTTGAAAACACTTGGGCCTAGGATCACGAACCTTTATAGGGAAGTTAATCATGGTCAGGAGATGACCTCTATCAATTTTGAGTTCAGTAGGTCAAAGGTCAAGGTCACAGTGACCCTATACAGTTAAACGGTTTCCAGATGATAACTCGAGAACACTTTGGCCTAGGATCATGAAAGTTGATAGGGAGATTGGTCAAGACCAGCAGATGACCCCTATTGATTTTGGGGTCAGTTGGTCAAAGGTCAAGGTCACAGTGACCTGGAACAGTTGACCATTTCAGGATGATAACTTGAGAATGCTTGGGCCTAGGATCAAGAAGCTTAATAGGGAGTTCAGTGATGACCAGCAGATGATCACTATTGATATTTAGGTCAGTAGGTCTAAGTCACAGTGACCTGGAACAGTTAAACCGTTTCCGTATGCATTGGCCTAGGATCACGAAACTTAATAGGGAGGTTGATCATGACCAGCAGATAACCCCTATTGATTTTGAGGTCAATAGGTAAAAGGTCAAGGTCACATTGACCCAGGACAATAGAACTTTTGTGCACAGTGACCAAATAATTTCTGTTCCTTGTGCAGTTACTGAATGCATCAAGGGGGGCATTTCATGTTCTACGAGCTCTTGTTTATAATTCATATTCTTTGCATTAAAGAGGAGTACCATAACAGTAAAAATTATATAATGGTAATTCCACTGTTTGAATCCACTGTTGCATAACATTAATTCACTGAAAAGAATGAAATAAAGTTAGTTTAGTTCTTTCATTGTATGCAGTATAAAAAAATATTTGCAGATCACCATGGAGTAATAGCTATGATCCTCCCTTGGATGATGGAACTATACCATCAGAAAAACTACGTAAATTAGAAATAGATGCCAATTCTGCCTTTGACCAATACAGAGAAATGTAAGTATCATAGTTATATCAAACTACAGCAGAAAACTAAATTACTTGAGTAATTTGGTATAATGGAAGATACTGCAATAGAAAACTGACTTGCGAAGTTTAGCATTATGGTATGTTCTACAGGGGATAACTGACTTGATTAATTTTGCATTATGGAAGATGCTACAGCAGAAAACTGATTTGAGTTATTTGGCATTATGGTAGGTTCTACAGCAGAAAACTGACTTGATTAATTTGGCATTATGGAAGATGCTATAGCAGAAAACTGACTTGTGTAATTTGGCATTATGGAAGATGCTACAGCAGAAAACTGACTTGAGTTATTTGGCATTATGGTAGGTACTACAGCAGAAAACTGACTTGAGTAATTTGGCATTATGGAAGATGCTACAGCAGAAAACTGACTTGAGTAATTTGGCATTATGGTAGGTACTACAGCAGAAAACTGACTTGATTAATTTGGCATTATGGAAGATGCTATAGCAGAAAACTGACTTGTGTAATTTGGCATTATGGAAGATGCTACAGCAGAAAACTGACTTGAGTTATTTGGCATTATGGTAGGTACTACAGCAGAAAACTGACTTGAGTAATTTGGCATTATGGAAGATGCTACAGCAGAAAACTGACTTGGGTAATTTGGCATTATGGTAGGTACTACAGCAGAAAACTGACTTGGGTAATTTGGCATTATGGTAGGTACTACAGAGGAAAACTGATTTGAGTTATTTGGCATTATGGTAGGTACTACAGCAGAAAACTGACTTGAGTAATTTGGCATTATGGTAGGTACTACAGCAGAAAACTGACTTGAGTTATTTGGCATTATGGTAGGTACTACAGCAGAAAACTGACTTCAGTTAATTGGCATTATGGTAGGTACTACAGGGCCGGCAAAATCTCAGAAAATTTTACTTGTCCGTACTGCTAGTTTACTGTCTGTACTGCTAGTTTACTTGTCCGTACATTTTGTATAAACTTTTACTTTTGGTATTTGTATAATAAATAAAATAAAACAATGTACTAATTTTCTACTTACATGTATTAAGACAGCCAGCAGCCTATCAAGCCTTATGCTATAAAAAGTCAGACAGTGATGAAATCAGCTTTAAAGTTTAACAAGATAATCACTGCTGTGTGTAAAGTTTCATACACAGTCAGTTATAGAGTTATTGTGGTATCTCAGACTCACTCAGTCCTTGATTTGAAAAATGGCCGATTCTATTTTTAATCCCCCGCCACAAATTGTGGGGGGGTTATAGGAATGGTCTCCTTCCGTCCGTCCTTCTGTCCGTCCTTTCGTCTGTCTGTGACACTTTCGTGTCCGCTCCATATCTCCTAAACCCCTTGAAGGATTTTCATCAAACTTGGGTCAAATGATCACCTCATCAAGACGATATGCAGAACCCATGAGTCAGCCGTGTCGGCTCAAGGTCAGGGTCGCAACTCAAGGTCAAAGGTTTGAGCCTTCCATTCTGTGTCCGCTCTATATCTCCTAAACCCCTTGAAGGAATTTTGTAAAACTTTGGTCGAATGATCACATCAAGAGGATGTCGGAACCCATGAGTCAGCCATGCTGGCTCAAGGTCAAGGTCACAACTTAGGGTGAAAGGTGTGAGCCTTCCATTTTGTGTCTGCTCTATATCTCCTACACCCCTTGAAGGATTTTCATCAAACTTGGGTCAAATGATCACCTCATCAAGACGATGTGCAGAACCTATGAGTCAGCCTTGTCGGCTCAAGGTCAAGGTCACAACTCAAGGTCAAAACTTTGAGCCTTCCATTTTGTGTCCGCTCTATATCTCCTAAACCCCTTGAAGGAATTTTATAAAACTTGGGTCAAATGATCACCTCATCAAGACAATGTGCAGAACCCATGATTCAGCCTTGTTGGCTCAAGGTCAAGGTCACAACTCAAGGTCAAAGGTTTGAGCCTGCCATTTTGTGTTCGCTCTATATCTACTAAACCCCTTAAAGGAATTTTATAAAACTTGGGTCGAATGATCATCTCATCAAGACGATGTGCAGAACCCATGAGTCAGTAATGCCGGCTCAAGGTCAAGGTCATAACTTAGGGTGAAAGGTTTGAGCCTTCCATTTTGTGTCTGCTCTATATCTCCTACACCCCTTGAAGGATTTTCATCAAACTTGGGTCAAATGATCACCTCATCAAGGCGATGTGCAGAACTTATGAGTCAGCCGTGCATGTTCAAGGTCAAGGTCACAACTGAGGGTCAAAGGTTTGAGCCTTCCATTTCGTGTCCGCTCTATATCTCCTAAACCCCTTGAAGGAATTTTATAAAACTTGGGTCAAATGATCACCTCATCGAAACAATGTGCAGAACTTAAGAATCAGCCATGCCAGCTCAAGGTCAAGGTCACAACTTAGGGTCAAAGGTTTGAGCCTTCTATTTTGTGTCCACTCTGTATCTCCTAAACCCCTTGAAGGATTTTCATCAAACTTTGGTCAAATGATCACCTCATCAAGAACTCATGAGTCAGCCCTGTCAACTCAAGGTCAGGGTCACAACTCATGGTCAAAAGTTTGACCTCTATATCTCCTAAACCCCTTGAAGGATTTTCAAGAAACTTGGGTCAAATGATCAACCCATCAAGTTATTTTGCAGAATTCATGAGTCAGCCATGTCAGTTCAAGGTCAAGGTCACAGCTTAAGGTCAAAGGTTCTTTCACTATCCATAGCAGTGGCGGGGGATTTAGCTGTCTTTCAGACTGCCTTGTATTCATTTTCTTAGTAATGTCATTTCCAACTCCACGACTATATTGTTTCAATAAAGTTGTTTTCAAAACGTCATACTGACAATTTTGTAATAAATGGGTTTATTTCTTATTAACACTGAGTCACCAGTTTGGCATTACAAAAACAGCATCTCACTCGAATAGAAATGAAAGGTAAATTGTGGAAAACAAAGATATACGTTCAATTTTCTTATCAGTTGATCTGGGAAAGACCGTTGGCCACCCGTCGTCTTTATGTAGTTGAATATTTTCGAAACAAGTCGTTAATTTACCATGGATATCTTCATAATTATAAGTTTTATCAACAATTAGTTTACACATGTCGATAATTAAACTCAGTTAGCAGAAAACCGACTTGAGTAATTTGGCATTTTGGGAGGTACTACAGTGGAAAACTGACTTGATTAATTTGGCATTATGGAAGATGCCAGTTCCATAACTCTGACCTGCATTTTGGCCAAATTATGCCCTCTTTTGGACTTGGAAAATCCTGGTTAAAGTTTTGCGTGCAGTACATACAGCTATTACTTATAGGCATATAGATTTGAAACTTATTTTTTCTTTTTCTAGATCAGTTACCAACCTAGGGCTTTGATATTTGGTATGCAGCATCATGTCCTCAACCAAAATTGTTCAAATTGTACCCCTTTGGTGAAAAGAGGCCCTGCCCTGGGGGTCCCAAATTTTATATAGACTTATATAGGAAAAAGCTTTAAAAATCTTCTTGTCTGAAACCATACGACCTAGGGTATTGTTCAATATCTTCAGCCACATTTTAGTCGTTAAACACTCCAGTGACAGCTCCAGCTACCTCAGATGTACCCAATTTCACTATCCAGCATGGAAATAGTTGAGTTCACTGTCTCCTATGACAGCTCTTGTTAGCTCACCTGAGCACAAAGTGCTCAAGTAGAACTATTGTGACCGGTCATTGTCCGGCTATGTGTGTCAATATTTGCCTTGTTAACACTCAGTTCTGACCCAGTCTTTATGAAACTTGGGTCAGAATGTTTTTTCTTGATGATCTCTAGGTCAAGTTCAAAACTCGGTCATGTGGGGTCAAAAACTAGGTCAATAAGCCAGATCAAAGGAAGATCTTGTTAACACTCTAGTCCACAGATTAAGTTTGAAACTCCTGATGTCCTCTATGTCAAGTTCGAATCTGGTTCATGTGGGATCAAAAACTAGGTCACTAGGCCATATCAAAGGAAAATCTTGTAAACACTTTAGAGACCATATTTTATGTTTGAAACTTATGAGAATTGGTCAGAATGAAAGCTAGGTCAAGTTTGAATATGGGTCATCTGGGGTCAAAAACTAGGTCACCCGTTCAAATCAAAGAAAGACTATGTGTGTGCAATAGGGGCTGCATTTTTGACTGGATATTTGTGAAATTTGATCAGAAGGATTTTCTTGATGAAATCTGGGTCAAGTTTGAATCTGGGGTCAAAAACTAGGTCACCTGGTCAAATCAAAGAAAAATATTGTGTATGCAATAGGGGCTGCCTTTTTCATTTGATGTGCATGAAACTTGGTCAGAATGTTTGTCTCCATGAAATATTGGATGAGTTTTTAGCTCAACTATTCGAAGAATATGGGAGCTATCCTACTTGCCCCGGCGTCGGCGTGAGCATTAGCGTTGGCGTGAGCGCAGGCTTTCAAGTAGTCCTAATTTTTCCTACTTTTCCTACTTTTTAGGTCTGTTCCTACTTTTTTCCTACTTTTTTTTTGAAAAAACTCCTACTATTCCTACTTTTTCATCTCAGGAAGAAAAAAATATGTTAACAAATGTTGTTGGTCTATTTGTATAATGAATTTTGTTACATAATGTAAGGACTGATGGTGTACTGGTGAGGCTCTAGAGACCTTTGATATGCTGCTGGTGACCTCTTCATTATGTGAGTTGAATACTGACCTTGATATTGGAGCATAAGAGGTTGAAGGTAGCTATGTACAATGGGACCTCAAAGCATCATGAAAATAGAAAAACCTTATATATTGTGCTGCTGTGTAATTGTGAGTAAATGTACAAGAATCAGGCCCAGATCCAGGGCTAGAAAGAGGATGCCCATGCCCGAGCCCCTCCCCAGTTTGCTGAGAAGTGACCTATACTTATCAAGGTTGTACCCAACTATTTTGGCCAAGGATTAATATTTTCTCAAAATTTAGACACAAAAGTGCACCAGAAGCCTCCATACCTATATTTCAAAATTTCCCAGGGGGAGACACACTGGCATCTCAAAAACTAGGAAAATACCCCTCCCAGTACCTCAAAATTAAGACCAAAAAATGAAGTAGAGCTCATCATTTCGTACTTGTACTTCAAAATTTTCCAGGGGGAGAGCACCCTGACCCCCCTTAAATGACTGGGATACCTCCTCCTATACCTAGAAATTAAGACCAAGAACTGCACTCAGAGTTCACCATTTTATACCTGTATTGCAAAATTTTCCATTGGGAGAGCCCTCTAACCCTCCTAGAATGACTTGGATACCTCCTCCCATACCTCAAAATTTAGACCAAAAAATGCACCCAGAGCCCACCATTTCATACCTGTATTGCAAAATTTTCCAGGGGGAGAGCCCCCTGACCCCCCCCCACCCTCCCAACCTCCTAAAATGACTTGGATACCTCCGCCTAAAAATTAAGACCAAAAAATGCACCCAGAGCCCACCATTTCATACCTGTATTGCAAAATTTTCCAGGGGGAGAGCCCCCTGACCCCCCCCCCCCCCCCCCCCCCTCCCAACCTCCTAAAATGACTTGGATACCTCCGCCTAAAAATTAAGACCAAAAAATGCACCCAGAGCCCACCATTTCATACCTGTATTGCAAAGTTTTCCAGGGGGAGAGCCCCCTGATCCCCCCCCCCCCCCACCTCCTAAAATGACTTGGATACCTCCGCCTAAAACTTAAGACCAAAAAATGCACCAAAAGCCCACCATTTCATACCTGTGTTTCAAAATTTTCCATGGGGACAGCCCCCTGACCCCCCTAAAATGACTGAGATACCTCTTCCCATACCTAAAAATTAAGACCAAAAAATGCACCCAAAGCCCACCATTTCATACCTGTGTTTCAAAATTTTCCAGGGGGACAGTCCCCTGACCCCACTAAAATGACTGAGATATCTCTTCCCATACCTAAAAATTAAGACCAAAAAATGCACCCAGGGCCCACCCATTTCATACCTGTATACCTGTGTTTCAAAATTTTCCAGGGGGAGAGCTCACTGACCCCCCCCCCCCCCCCCCCCCCCCCCCCCCCACTCCTCCTAAGATTACTTGGATACCTCCGCCTATACCTCAAAATTTAGACCAAAAAATGCACAAAAGCCCCACGATTTCATACCTGTATTTCAATATGTTCCAGGGGACAGCCCCCTGACCCCCCCCCCCCCCCCCCACCATCACCCCTAAATGGAGGGGAGTACCCCTCTAGTAATTCAGAACTTAGACATTATATCAAAAACATTCAGGGAGAGACCCACTCATCCCTCCCCCAACTTGGACAGAGGCCCCCCAACCCACCAAAACCTACCCCCTCTTGGCGCTATGCACTTCACCAGTGAGGTGCGCCGGTGATGCTTTTGTTCTAAAACTGGTGAGTTTTTTCTCATAAGTTCCTACTATTTATCATCAGATTCCTACTTTTTTCCTACTTTTCTCCTACTTTTTTATAGCAGAGGCTCCTACTTTTCTCCTACTTTTTCATCAAAGGTCACTTGAAAGCCTGTGAGCGTCACACAAATGTTAAAGTTTGCGTACCACCCCAAATATGTTCAGAGTCCATAGAGATATTGCTTTCATATTTTGCATACTTGTTTACCATCATGACCCCAGTCTGTAAAAAGGAGGAGGCAACTCTATCAAGCATTTTGACTAAATTATGGCCCCTTTTCGACTTAGATTAAATGTTAAAGTTTGCGTACCACCCCAAATATTTTCAAAGTCCAATGAGATATTGCTTTCATATTTTGCATACTTGTTTACCATCATGACCCTAGTCTGTTTAAAGGAGGAGGCAACTCTGTCAAGCATTTTGACTGAATTATGGTCCCTTTTCGACTTAGAATAAATGTTAAAGTTTGCGTACCACCCCAAATATTTTCAAAGTCCATTGAGATATTCCTTTCATATTTTGCATACTTGTTTACCATCATGAACCCAGTCTGTAAAAAGGAGGAGGCAACTCTATCAAGCATTTTGACTGAATTATAGCCCCTTTTCGACTTAGAATAAATGTTAAAGTTTGCGTACCACCCCAAATATTTTCAAAGTCCATTGAGATATTGCTTTCATATTTTGCATACTTGTTTACCATCATGACCCCAGTCTGTAGAAGGAGGAGGCAACTCTGTCAAGCATTTTGACTGAATTATGGCCTCTTTTCAACTTAGAATATGCTTATTGTAATGTTAAAGTTTTACTCATTGCTTATATTATACTATCAAGAACTGAGAATAGTCGAGCCTGCTGTCCACTGACAGCTCTTGTTTGCTCACCTGGTGAGCATTTGTGACCGCTCAGTGTCCTTCATCCGTTGTCAGTTGTCTGTCGTGTGTCCGTCAACATTTTCTAAAAAATTCTTCTTCTTGAAAACACTGGGCAGAATTACACCAAACTTCAGACTTGTATAGGAAAAAACTTCAAAAATCTTCTTGTCTGAAATTACAAGACCTAGATATTTGGTATGTAGCATTACCTTGTGGTTCTCTACCAAGATTGTTCAAATTGTTACCCTGGGGTCCTAAGTTTTATAAAGACTTGTATGTATAGGAAAAACCTTTAAAAGTCTTCTTTCCTGAAACTGCAAGGCCTAGGCTTTTGATACTTGGTATGTAGCATTGCCTAGTGGTCCTCTACAGAAATTGTTCAAATTATGCTCCTTGGGTGAAAAGAGGCCCTGTGTTGGGGGTCCCAAGTTTTACATAGACTTATATAGGAATTTTTAGCTCGACTATTCATAGAATAGTAGAGCTATTGGACTCGCCCATGCGTCCGCGTCCGCATCTGCGTCCGCGTCCCGATTTGGTTAAGTTTTTGTATGTAAGCTGGTATCTCAGCAACCACTTGTGGGAATGGATTGAAACTTCACACACTTATTCACTGTGATAAACTGACCTACATTGCACAGGTTCCATAACTCTGTTATGCTTTTTTACAAAATTATGCCCCTTTTTCGACTTAAAAATTTTTGATTAAAGTTTTGTATGTAAGCTGGTATCTCAGTAACCACTTGTGGGAATGGATTGAAACTTCACATACTTATTTACTGTGATAAACTGACTTACATTGCACAGGTTCCATAACTCTGTTTTGCTTTTTTACAAAATTATGCCCCTTTTTCGACTTAGAATGTTTTGGTTAAGGTTTTGTATGTAAGCTGGTGTCTCAGTACTCACTAATTGGAATGGATTGAAACTTCACACACTTGTTCACTGTCATGATCTGACATGCACAAAACAGGTCCCATAACTTTATTCTGCTTTTTTTCAAAATTATGCCCCTTTTTCAACATAGAAATTTTTGGTTAAGTTTTTGTATGTAAGGTGGTATCTCAGTATTCACTAATGGGAAAGGATTGAAATTTCACACACTTGTTCACTGTCATGATATGACATGCAATGCAAAGGGTCAATAACTCAACTTTGCATTTTACAAAATTATGCCCCTTTTTCAACTTAGGAGTTTTTGGTTAAATTCCTATACGTAAGCTGGTATCTCAGTATCCACTAATGGGAATGGATTGAAACTTCTCATACTTGTCCACTGTCATGAGCTGATAAGCACTATGCAGGTTCCATAACTCTATTTTGCTTTTTTACTAAATAATGTCCCTTTTTCGACTTTCGTATTCATTCAGTCGACAAGGCTGTTGAATAGTCGAGCGTTGCTGTCCTCCGACAGCTCTTGTTTAAAAATCTTCTCGTCTGAAAGTTCAAGGCCTAAGCCTTTGATATTTGGTTTATAACATTGTGTAGTGGACTTCTAACAAGATTTTCAAATTATGCCCCAGGGGTGAAAAGAGGCCCCGCCCTGGGGGTCACTTGTTACACGAGTTATATAGGAATAAATACTAAAAAAATTATCAAATCATACTTCCTAGACTGCTTAATTATAATTACCTGATGACCCCAAGTGATTAGGGGTCACTTGACTCTGACCTTGACCTACTGACCTACTTTCTTGTTTTTCAAGATACTGCCTTGAAATTTGGATGACATGTACAGTTTTGCACACCGATCTTAAAACTGACTTTCAGTGACCATGAATGTGACCTACTGACCTACTTTCTAATATTTTAGCATCAGTTTGCCATTTTAAACATGTGGCTCATATTACTCAGGTGAGTGATTCAGCAAGAAACATTATTCCATCCTGCTTTTTGCAAGAATTATGGTCCTTTTGGACTTAGAAAATATCAGATTTCTTGGTTAAGTCTTGTAATTAGATCAACTTTTTAGCTCACCTGAACACAAAGTGCTCATGGTGAGCTATTGTGATCGCTCACCGTCCGGCGTCTGTCCGTCCATCCGTCCGTGCCCGCGAAATGATGGTTAAGTGACTGCATAACGGTACTGTCTCTTTGATGTCATTCATTCCGTTCTGTTTATGTGACCTTTTTCTTTTTATGTGACAGTTAGAACAATAGAGAGAACAATGGGGGTGTCACATAAAGACCGTTTCGTTAGAACGTCCGTCCGTCCGGCCGGCCAGGGTCCGTCCACACTTTCCTTTAAACAACATCTCCTCCTAAACCACCAGGCCAATTTTGATGAAACTTCACAGGGATGTTCCATGGATGGTCCTCTTTAAAAATTATTCAAAGAATTGAATTCCATACTGAACTCTGGTTGCCATGGCAACCGAAAGGAAAAACTTTAAAAATCTTCTTCTCTAAAACCAGAAGCCCTAGAGCTTAGATATTTGGTCAGGGTTAGACACTAACTTCTTTGAACAAGGTTCCCAAAGGAATCTCTACTTTTTAAATCTGGGGGTCCTCCTCAGGCTTTGGGATCCCTCATAATATGATATATAAAAACAATCACTACAGGTGTCTTATGAGAAGTTACGGTCGTGACCCCAGTGGGATTCGAACCCGCAACCTCTGTATTGAGTGGCTGACACCTTAACTACTACAGAAGAATGTATCCAAACTGATATCAATTTACATGTTTGCCAATGTCAAGACAAGGTCTCGATTTTGGAGACACTTGTATCTTATAGATATAATCATTGTCAAGTCTATTGTGACAACCACTAAAAATTATAATATCAAAAAAAAAATTCTTGACTTCTCTTCATATATTTTAAAATATAAAATCTTAATATTACCTGGCATTTATATTTCTGATGATACAAAATTTATTGTAGTTTCTCTTCGAGGTTTGAAGATATAAAGTGTTAAAGTAAGGGAATTATATTTTTAGGCATAAAATTCTGTTTTGGATAACTTTCACATTGAAAT
This sequence comes from Mercenaria mercenaria, assembly GCF_021730395.1. Taxonomy (NCBI): domain Eukaryota; kingdom Metazoa; phylum Mollusca; class Bivalvia; order Venerida; family Veneridae; genus Mercenaria; species Mercenaria mercenaria. Next base: position 40,726,214 of record NC_069374.1, read on the forward strand.
TCATATACAATTTCATTTTGATGTTTGAAAGTTTGATTTATAGTTAATAGACTTATCTTACGAATCGGAATCGGTAAGTATTTATATAAAAAAACAACCATCAAACTGAATAACACTACAAAAATAACGGATCGTAAAATTTCTGAAAGTGCAAAAAGATCGCTGAGATCGAGACTCGTAACCGACTACAGTATTCTTGTGCTAAAAATTAAAATATTTTTAGATAATATTACGTAATATTTTGATGATCAAACGTCGGTACATCACGGGTGACTTCCGCTGCAATTAACTCTTGGGGTGTCATAAAATATTTGGAAGTCGGGGTCCTTCTGTTTTGATTAACACTTCCCGTTATGTAAGGCCATAAATTCCAAGCCATCTTAAACACAAATTGTTGTTCAGGGGAAATCTGCATGTATCACGCGTGACCTTCATGACCTAACACATTTAAAAAATACTTAGATGTTAAATGGTTGTTATTTTTAGAACGAGGAAAGTCCCGCGAACCGGCCAGTTGCAAGCAGTTTTCTCAGTAATTTTCCATGACGTAGCGTCGTGCACATGTAGGAAAAAAACCCGGTGTCTTTCTTTGCAAAGTACTCGATATATTTAAATAGTAACCACATGATCTTGTACGTAAATAATGATGACGACATCCCATATTTTGAGTTAGTACTGTAAACATCTGGAATTTGTTTCTTTAGGAAAAGAACGAAAATAAAGCGATTGATTATGAGACACGGGATAAAACGATTCTGTTCAAATGGCCGTTAATCGGTATTATACGTTTCTATCGGGTAACCGATAGACACGGGTCAGTACGTTTCTGTTTGGTAATCGATAGATACGGTGATAAACGTATTGATGTGGGAAAGGGTTAAAATATTTTTCAAACAGGTATTTATCTTTTACTTTTTGGATATCATTGACAAAAAAAATAGGTATCCAGCTGGAATCCCAGCTTTTAGAAGTTGGTGGTCCTCCTCAAAATTTGGGATCCTCGGGCCCCGGGACACCGTTAGTGTCGAACCCTGATTGGTGTGAAGCATTGCCTAATGGACCTCTACAAGTTTGTTCAAATCATGACCCCGGGGTCAAAATTGACCCCGCCCTAGGGGTCACTTGATTTTACATAGGAAAATCTTAAAAAATCTTCTTCTCAAAACCTGAATCCCTAGAGCGTAGATATTTGACATATAGCATTGCCTAGTGGACCTCTACTAAAGTTGTTCAAATCTTGACCTCCGGTTCAAAATTGAACCCACCCCAGGGGTCACTTGATTTTACATATGAAAATCTTCAAAAAAATTCTAAAAATAAACAAGAAGGCCTAGAGCTCAGATATTTGACATGTAGCATTGCCTAGTGGACCTCTACAAAATTTGTTTAAATCATGACCCCCAGGGTCAAAATTGACCCCGCCCCAGGGGTCACTTGATTTTACATAGGAATATCTTGAAAAATTTCTTCTCGAAAACCAAAAGCCCTAGAGCTTAGATATATGGTGTGAAGTATTGCCTAATGGACCTCTACCAAGTTTGTTCAAATCATGACCCTGGGGTCAAAATTGACCCCGCCCCAGGGGTTACTTGATTGTACATAGGAAAATCTTAAAAAATCTTCTTCTCAAAAAGCATAAGCCCTGGAGCTTTGATATTTGACATGTGGCATTGCCTAGTGGACCTCTACTAAAGTTGTTAAAATCATGACCCCGAGGTCAAAATTGACCCCACCCCAGGAGTCACTTGATTTTACATATGAAAATCTTCAAAATAATTTCTAAAAATAAACCAGAAGGCCTAGAGCTTAGATATTTGACATGTAGCATTGCCAAGTGGACCTCTACTAAATTTGTTCAAATCATGACCCCCAGGGTCAAAATTGACCCCGCCCTAGGGGTCACTTGATTTTACATATATGAAAATCTTCAAAAAATTTCTAAAAATAAACCAGAAGGCCTAGAGCTTAGATATTTCACATGTAGCATGGCCTAGTGGACCTCTATAACATATGTTCAAATAATGACCCCCGTGGTCAAAATTGACCCCGCCCCAGGGGTCACTTGATTTTACATATGAAAATTTTCAAAAATTTTCTAAAAATAAACCAGAAGGCCTAGATCTTAGATATTTGACATGTAGCATTGCCTAATAGACTTCTACAAAAAAATTTCAAATCATGACCCCTGGGGTTAAATTGGCTCCGCCCCATGGGATTACTTAATTGTACATAGAAAAATCTTTAAAATTTTCTAAAAAAAAAAGCAGAAGGCCTAGAGCTTAGATATTTGACATGCAGCATTGCCTAGTGGACCTCTACAAAAATTGTTCAAATCTTGTTCAAGTAAGCAACTCTACTCAGGTGAGCGATATAGGGCCATCATGGCCCTCTTGTTTCCTTAACGGTCAAAGTTATTGCTTTAAAACTTGGAGGAGTTATTCAACATTAAAAGCTGACTCTGCACAACAAGTACCATAACTCTGCATTGCTTATTGCAAGAATTATGGCCTCTTTTGGACTTAGAAAATCATGGGTAGGACAATATTACTATTACTGTAAAATCATTCAATTGCCTGGGCACGAAATTTCGTGGTTTTGGTCAAAACAGCAATTTCATGGGGATATGAATTTGTGGATTTCAACTTTTGAACATCAGATTAATGTGAATTTTACTTGTTCGTTGGGATTAAATTTGGTGGATTGACTCAACCACAAAATCCACAAAAATTAGTTCCCCACAAAATTTAATGAGTTAACAGTAACAGACTAAAAAAATCAGATGAGCATCTGCACCCGCAAGGCGGTGCTCTTCTTTATTCTATCTTCATAAACCATAGTCAGAATATTTGTCTTCCTGAAGTCTTGGATGATTTTGAATCTGGCTCACATGGGGTCAAAAACTAGGTCACTAGGTCAAATCAAAGAAAAAGCTTGTTAACATTCAAGAGGCCACCTTTTTGCTCCAATATTCCTGAAACTTTGTCAGAATATTTGCTTTCATAAAATCTTGGACGAGTTCTAATCTGGGTCATGTGGGGTCAAAAAGTAGATCACTAGGTTTAAATGAAAGAAAATGCTTGTTTACACTTGAGGCCACATTTCTGGTCCAATCTTAATGAAAATTGGTCAGAATATTTGTCTCCATGAAATCACTAGGTCAAACATGTTTACACTGTTCTATGGTGTGTTACTCAGGTGAGCGACCTAGCTTGGCCCTCTTGTTTAAACAGTACTATTAGTGGGTCTTCTTCACTTCTTGTGTTATTTCTCAGTTACAGGCATTCGTTTTTGATTTTTTAGCTCACCTGAGTCCATCCGGCAATGCTTCATACCAAATATGACCTACTGACCTACTTTCTTGTTTTTTTTAAGCTTTTAAGCTTTAGCAAAGAAATGTCTTCAAGCAAGCAACTTAACTCAGGTGAGCGATATAGGGCCATCGTGGCCCTCTTGTTTCTCAGTGTGAACAAGTGAAGCTGTAAGTGGACTTACGTAAGTTCTAAATTTTGAATAATCACTTTTGTTTTAGATGCTAAAGCAGAATAATATTGTTAAGTTATAAAAAACATAACCCCATTGTATTTGCAGGTACTTTGAGGGTGGTGTTTCCTCAGTATATCTCTGGGACCTGGACCATGGCTTTGCAGGGGTTATTCTCATCAAGAAAGCAGGTGATGGGTCAAGGAAAATCAAAGGGTGTTGGGACTCAATACATGTTATAGAAGTTCAGGTAAAAAAGCTTGAGAAAGCTTGAAATACATAGATATTCAGTATGTGAGGGCTGTGTTAGAGTCACACATGTCTGTTCATCCAGCCAATTGTCCCACTTGTTCACTTCATATCTTCTTAACCACTTTTTAGCTCCACTATTTGGAGAATAGGGGTGCTATTCTACTCTCAACTAACCACAGAGGAGAAAAATTCTAGAGGTTGGTTTATTGTCGAGCCCGCTGGCGGTGAGCTCTATATAGTTGTCACTTTCGGTGTATGTGCGTGCATCCAACCGTCCGATTTTGTCCGGACCAACTTCGACATGCATGGACCAATCTTGTTTATATTTGGCATGAATGTTTACCTCAATGAGAAGGCGTGTCATGTGCAAACCCCATGTTCCTATCACAAAGGTCAAGGTCACAGTTGGAGGTCAAAGGTGAAATTGAAGTTTGTCCGGACCTTAACTTTGACATGCATGGACCAAATTTGTTTATATTTGGCATGAATGTTTACCTCAGTGAGAAGGTGTGTCAAACCCCATGTTCCTATCTCAAAGGTCAAGGTCACAGTTGGAGGTCAAAGGTCAAATTGAAGCTTGGCCGAGGGGAAAAATTGAGACCACTTTTCTGTGGTACAACATGCATGTTACATCCAATTTTTCGGTGTATTTTGACCTATCTTTACCTGGTAAGGAGTTTTGTCTGGACTTATATTATATTGATTTTTTTTTATAATTGGTCAAAAAAATTACATACGCAAATACAGGTGCTAGTGTAAATCAGTTCTGACACCGCTAATTAGTATAATAAATGTTACTTTACTGGCGGGCACGACATTCTGCCCGTGGGCATGCAGATTGTATTTCTAGTTTTTCCTTTGTGTACAAAAACGACGGGGACAAAAACTGTGCAAGCTTCTGAAAAAAAAAAACTGGTTTGTTGTTGTTTTTTATGCCCCCGAAGGGAGGCATATAGCTTTCGAACCGTCTGTCTGTCAGTCTGTCCGCAATTTTCGTGTCCGGTCCATATCCTTGTCATCCATGGATGGATTTTCAAATAACTTGGCATGAATGTGTACCACAGTAAGACGACATGTAGCGCGCAAGACCCAGGTCCGTAGCTCAAAGATCAAGGTCACACTTAGACGTTAAAGGTCATTTTTCATGATAGTGCATTGATGGGTGTGTCCGGTCCATATCTTTGTCATCCATGGATGGATTTTCAAATAACTTGGCATGAATGTGTACCACAGTAAGACGACGTGTCGCGCGCAAGACCCAGGTCCGTATCTCAAAGGTCAAGGTCACACTTAGACGTTAAAGGTCATTTTTCATGATAAAGCATTGATGGACGTGTCCGGTCCATATCTTTGTCATCCATGGATGGATTTTCAAATAACTTGGCATGAATGTGTACCACAGTAAGACGACGTGTCGCGCGCAAGACCCAGGTCCGTAGCTCAAAGGTCAAGGTCACACTTAGACGTTAAAGGTCATTTTTCATGATAGTGCATTGATGGGCATGTCCGGTCCATATCTTTGTCATCCATGGATGGATTTTCAAATAACATGGCATGAATGTGTACCACAGTAAGACGACATGTCGCGCGCAAGACCCAGGTCCGTAGCTCAAAGGTCAAGGTCACACTTAGACGTTTAAGGTCTAAGGTCATATTTCATGAAAGTGCATTGATGGGCATGTCCAGTCCATATCTTTGTCATTCATGCATGGATTTTAAAATAACTGCGCATGAATGGGTGGCACAGTAAGACGATGTGTCGCGCGCAAGACCCAGGTCCATAGGTCAAAGGTCCTAAACTCTAACATCGGCCATAACTATTCATTCAAAGTGCCATCGGGGACATGTGTCATCCTATGGAGACAGCTCTTGTTTCACCCTGTTTTTTGTGAAAAGAAAAAAATAGGGGGGTGGGGAACTCATCAGTAGTGGGATGGGGGAGAAAAAATTGTTTTTTTCTCCCTTGTTTATGCACAAAAGCTAGTGGAAAAAACAACCAGGGGTTGGGGGGAGAAACTTGTTGTTTTTAGCTCACCTGAGCAATGCTCAGGTGAGTTCATCTGATCACTCGATGTCTGGCGTCTGTCTGTCATCTGTCTGTCGTCTGTCCGTCAACATTTAGCTTGTGTATGCGATAGAGGCTGTATTTTTCAACTGATCTTCATGAATTTTGGTCAGAATGATTACCTTGATGAAATCTAGGCCGAGTTCGAAAATGGGTCGTCTGGGGTCAAAAACTAGGTCACTAGGTCAAATCAAGGAAAAACCTTGTGTATGCGATAGAGGCTGTATTTTTCAATTGATCTTCATGAAATTTTGTCAGAATGATGACCTTGATGAAATCTAGGCCAAGCTCGAAAATGGGTCATCCTGGGTCAAAAACTAGGTCACATCAAGGAAAAACCTTGTGTATGCAATAGAGGCTGTATTTTTCATTTTATCGTCATGAATTTTGGTCAGAATGATTACCTTGATGAAGTCTAGCCCGAGTTTGAAAATGGGTCATCTGGAGTCAAAAACTAGGTCACTAGGTCAAATCAAGGAAAAACCTTGTGTATGCCATAGAGGCTGTATTTTTCAATTGATCTTCATGAAATTTTGTCAGAATGATAACCTTGATGAAATCTAGGTCAAGTTGGAAAATGGGTCACCCGTGGTCAAAAACTAGGTCACTAGGTCAAATCAAGGAAAAACCTTGTGTATGCGATAGAAGCTGTATTTTTCATTTTATCTTCATGAATTTTGGTCAGAATGATTACCCTGATGAAATCTAGACCGAGTTCGAAAATAGGTTATCTGGGGTTAAAAAGTAGGTCACTAGGTCAAATCAAAGAAAAACCTTGTGTGTGCGATAGAGGCTGTATTTTTCAACTGATCTTCATGAAATTTTGTCAGAATGATAACCTTGATGAAATCTAGGCCAGTTTTGAAAATGGGCCATCTGGGATCAAAAACTAGGTCATTCGGTCAAATCAAAGAAAAACCTTGTGTATGCAATAGAGGCTGTATTTTTCAATTGATCTTCATGAATTTTGGTTACAATGATTGCCTTGATAAAATCTAGGTCAAGTTTGAATATGGGTCATCGGGGATTAAAAACTAGGTCACTAGGTCAAATCAAATAAAAACCTTGTGTATGCAATAGGGGCTGCATTTTACACCGGATCTTCATGAAATTTAATCAGAATGTTTGTCTGGATGAAATCTAGATGGAGTTTGAATATGGGTCATATGGGATGAAAAACTAGGTCACCCGGTCAAATTAAAGAAAAACATTGTGTATGCAATAGGGGCTGCATTTTACACTGGGTTCACATAAAATTTAGTCAGAATGATTTCCTTGACGAAATCTAGGTCAAGTTAGAATATGGGTCATCTGTGATCAAAAACTAGGTCACTAGGTCAAATCAAAGAAAAACCTTTGTATATGCAATAGAGACTGTATTTTTCAATTGATCTTCATGAAATTTGGTCAGAATGCTAGCCTTGATGAAATAAAGGTCAAGTTTGAGTATGGGTCATCTGGGGTCAAAAACTAGGTCGCTAGGATATATCAAAGAAAAACGTTTTGTATGCGATAGAGGCTGTATTTTTTAATCAAGGTTGATGAAATTTAGTCAGAATGATTGCCTTGATCAAATCTAGGTCAAATTCGAATGTAGGTCATCTTAGCTCAAAAACTAGGTCACTAGGTCAAATTGAAGAATATGCTTGTTTACACTTAAGAGACCACATTTTTATGCCCCCGAAGGGAGGCATATAGTTTTTGAACCGTCTGTCTGTCTGTCGGTCTGTCCGCAATTTTCGTGTCCGGTCCATATCTTTGTCATCGATGGATGGATTTTCAAATAACTTGGCATGAATGTGTACCACAGTAAGACGACGTGCAGAGCGCAAGACCCAGGTCCGTAGCTCAAAGGTCAAGGTCACACTTAGACGTTAAAGATCATTTTTCATGATAGTGCATTGATGGGCATGTCCGGTCCATATCTTTGTCATTCATGCATGGATTTTAAAATAACTATGCATGAATGTGTGACACAGTAAGACGATGTGTCGCGCGCAAGACCCAGCTCCGTAGGTCAAAGGTCCTAAACTCTAACATCGGCCATAACTATTCATTCAAAGTGCCATCGGGGGCATGTGTCATCCTACGGAGACAGCTCTTGTTGATCCAATCTTAATGAAAATTGGTCAGAATATTTGTTTCCATAAAATCACTATGTCAAACATGTTTACACTGTTATGGTGTGTTTATCAGGTGAGCGACCTAGGGCCATCTTGGCCCTCTTGTTTTCTCCTGTGTTTATGCACAAAAACTAGGGGGAAAACAACAACCAGGGGGAAGAAAAGAAACCGGTTGGTTTTTATGCCCCCGAAGGGAGGCATATTAGTTTTCAACTGTCCGTCCGTTTGTCACACCAATGTCTGTTAGTTCATCACACCAATGTTAACTTTTTGCATGAAGGCACTTTACTCGCGAACCACTGCACCCAGGACCTTAAAACTTCACATGCTGGTAGTACTTATTGAGTACACGACCCCTACTGACTTTGGGGTCACCAGGTCAAAGGTCAAGGTCACAGGGGCCAATGTTAACTTTTTGCATGAAGGCACTTTACTCGCGAACGACTGCACCAAGGACCTTCAAACTTCACATGCTGGTAGTACTTATTGAGTACACGACCCCTATCGACTTTGGGGTCACCAGGTCAAAGGTCAAGGTCACAGGGGCCAATGTTAACTTTTTGCATGAAGGCACTTTACTTGCGAACCACTGCACCCAGAACCTTCAAACTTCACATGCTGGTAGGACGTATTGAGTACACGACCCCTACTGACTTTGGGGTCACAAGGTCAGAGGTGAAGCTCACAGGGGCGAATGTTAACATTTTGCATGAAGGCATTACTCGCGAACCATTGCACCCAGGACCTTCAGACTTCACATGCTGGTAGGACGTATTAAGTATACGACCCCTACTGACTTTTGGGTCACCAGGTCAAAGGTCAAGGCGCTGTGGGGGCATTTGTCACCATTAGTGACAGCTCTTGTTTCACCCTTGTTTATACACAAAAACTAGGGGGAAAAACAACCAGAGGGGAGAAAAAACAACCGGTTGTTTTTTTTCTCCCTTGTTTATGCACAATAACTTAGTTATTAGGGGAGAAAAAAACAACTGGTTGCACAAAAACTAGGGGGAAAACAACAACCAGGGGGAAGGAAAAAAAACGATTGATTTTTAGCTCACCTGTCACATAGTGACAAGGTGAGTTTTTGTGATCACCCTTCGTCCATTGTCCGTGCGTCCATCAGCAATTTCTTGTCTACACATTAGTGGTTTCATTTATGATTTTATTTAGTCCCCTACTGGTTGAAAACCAGTTTCGGGGACTATAGGAATGCACTTTTCCATCTGTCCATCATTCCGTACGCCTTTTTGTTCGTCCGCAATTTCGTGTCCGGTCCATAACTCTGTCATCCATGAAGGGATTTTGATATTACTTGGCACAAATGTTCCCCATGATGAGGCGATGTGTCTTGTGCAAAACCCGGACCCCTAGGTTAAAGGTCAAGGTCACAATTGGAGGTCAAAAGTCAACAGGGCCTTTTTCCTGTCCGGTCCATAACTCTGCCATCCATGAAGGGATTTTAATATTACTTGGCACAAATGTACCTCATAATCAGACGATGTGTCTTGCACAACTTTCAGACACCTAGCTCAAAGGTCAAGGTCACACTTGCCAGTCAAATATTAACATGGCATGAACAGGGTTTGTTTTGTGTCCGGTCCATAACTCTGCCATCCATGAAGGTATTTTAATATAACTTGGCACAAATGTTCCCCATGATGAGATGATGTGTCATGCGCAAAACCCGGATCCCTAGCTCAAAGGTCAAGGTCACGATTGGAGGTCAAAGTTCAGTAGGGTTTTTTCCTGTCTGGTCCAGAACTCTGTCATCCATCAAGGGATTTTAATATTACTTGGCATAAATATTCCCCATGATGAGTTAATGTGGCATGCGCAACACCCAGAACCCTAGCTTAAAGGTCAAGGTCACACTTGGAGATCAAAGGTCAATGGGACATTTTTTCTGTCCGGTGAATAACTTTGTCATGCAAAACAGGATTTGAATATTACTTGGCACAAATGTTCACCGCTATGAAACGGAGTGTCTTACGCAAGAACCTGGTCCCTAGGTCGAAGGTCAAGGTCACACATAGAGGCCAAAGGCCAGATACAAGAATGACTTTGTCTAGAACACTTCTTCTTCATGCATGGAGGGATTTTGATGTAACTTGGCATAAATATTTACTACCATGAGATGGATTGTTGTGCGCAAGAACCAGGTATCTAGGTCTAAGGTCAAGGTCACACTTAGAGGTCAAATGCCAAATTCAAGAATGACTTTGTCCGGAGCATTTCTTCTTTATGCATGGAGGTATTTTGATGTAACTTGGCACAAATGTTCACAACCATGAGGCAGTCTTGTTTTTAGAATTATGTCCCTTTGTTTTACTATAAATAGCTTATATTGTAACTTATTGTACCCCCCCCCCCCCGACAACAAAGTTGTAAGGGGGGGGTATACTGGTTTCAGGTTGTCTGTCTGTCTGTCTGGCCGTCTGTCCATAGACGCAATCTTGTGCACACCATCTCTCCTTATGCCCTTGACAGAATTTAATGAAACTTCACACAAGTGATCTGTACCAACAGTAGTTGTGCATGGGGCATGTTAGGTTCTTTTAGAAAAAAAAATTGCAGAGTTATGGGACTTTGTTTTTTTGTTACTATACTATATACATAGACACAATCTTGTGCGCACCATCTCTCCTCATCCCCTTGACACAATTTAATGAAACTTCACACAAGTGATCAGTACCAACAGTAGTTGTGCATGGGGCATGTTAGGTTCCTTTAGAAAAAAAATTGCAGAGTTATGGGACTTTGTTTTTTTGTTACTATACTATATACATAGACACAATCTTGTGCGCACCATCTCTCCTCATCCCCTTGACACAATTTAATGAAACTTCACAAAAGTGATCAGTAACAACAGTAGTTGTGCATGGGGCATGTTAGGTTCTTTCATCGACAAAAATTGCAGAGTTATGGGACTTTGTTTCTTGTTAACATACTATGTACATACAGTCTGCATTTGCAATCTTGTGCGTGCCTCATCTACCAAACCCTTACACACAATTTAATGAAACTTCTTACAAGTGATCAGTACCAACCCTAGTTGTGCATGGTGCATGTTACATTCTTTTAGATAAATATTCTGCATAGTTATGGGACTTTGTTTTTAGCTCGACTGTTCAAAGAATAGTCTAGCTATTCTGCTCACCCTGGCGTCGGCGTCGGCGTCACACCTTGGTTAAGTTTTTGCATGCAAGTACATACAGCCATCAATTAAAGGCATATAGATTTGAAACTTATTTTTTCTTTTTCTAGGTCAATTACCAACCTCTCTGGGTCAAGTCCCATAACTCTGACATGTATTTTGAGCAAATTATGCCCCCTTTTGGACTAAGAAAATTTTGGTTAAAGTTTTACATGCAAGTTGCTATCTCCAAAACTAATGCAGATATTGATTTGAAACTTCACATGTGTCTTCGGGGTTATAAATCTAGTTGATAGCAGCAAGTCCCATAACTCTGACTTTCATTTTGGCCAAATTATGCCCCCTTTTGGACTTGGAAAATTCTGGTTAAAGTTTTGCGTGCAAGTACATACAGCTATTTGTAAAAGGCATATAGATTTGAAACTTATTTTTTCTTTTTCTAGATCAATTACCAACCTCACTGGGTCAAATCCCATAACTCTGACATGTTTTTTGAGCAAATTATGCCCCCTTTTAGACTTAGAAAATTTTGGTTAAAGTTTTACATGCAAGTTATTATCTCCAAAACTAATGCAGATATTGATTTGAAACTTCACGTGTCTTCGGGGTTATAAAACTAGTTGACAGCAGCAAGTCCCATAACTCTGACCTTCATTTTGGCCAAGTTATGTCCCCTTTTGGACTTAGCAAATTCTGGTTAAAGTTTTGCGTGCAAGTACATACAGCTATTACTAAAAGGCATATAGATTTGAAACTTATTTTTTCTTTTTCTAGATCAATTACTAACCTCACTGGATCAAGTCCCATAACTCTGGCATGTATTTTGGGCAAATTATGCTCCCTTTTGGACTTTGAAAATTCTGGTTAAAGTTTTACATGCAAGTTTCTATCCAAAACTAATACAGATACTGAATTGAAACTTCACATGTGCCTTCGGGGTTATAAAAGTAGTTGACAGCAGCAAGTCCCATAACTGATATGCATTTTGGTCAAATTATTCCCCCTTTTGAACTTAAAACTCTTTTGATATTTAACCTTTTTGGGTAATCTTTTCCTGCTTCTGGGACAATATTTCGAATAGTTGAGCTTGGCTGTCTTACGGACAGCTCTTGTTTGTTACTATACTGTATACATACAGTCTATATACATACAGTCCACATAATTATGCAATCTTGTGTGCGTCAAATTGCAATGTACTGTGTCAGTGCATGCGGGGGGTACATTCATCACCTTTAGTGATAGCTCTAGTTTATCACAGGCCATAGGGAAAAATTGACACCAGTTTTCTGTGGTACAACATGCGTGTAACATCCAATTTTTAGGTGTATTTTGACCTATCTCTACCTGTAAAGAGTTTTCTGTGGACTTACATAGATTTTTAGCTCACCTGTCACATAGTGACAAGGTGAGCTTTTGTGATCACCCTTCGTCCGTCGTCAGTCTGTGCGTCCGTCCGTGCATCCGTGCGTCAACAATTCCTTGTCTGCACGATAGTGGTTTCATTTATGATTTTATTTTAACCAAACTTGCACACAACTTGTATCACCATAAGATCACGGTTCCTGTCTTGAACTGGCCAGATCCCATTATGGGTTCCAGAGTTATGGCCCCTAAAAGGGCCAAAATTAGCTATTTTGACCTTGTCTGCACAATAGCAGCTTTATTTATGATTTGATTTTTACCAAACTGGCACACAACTTGTATCACCACGAGATCTTGGTTCCTTTCTTGAACTGGCCAGGTTCCGTTATGGGTTCCAGAGTTATGGCCCTTGAAAGGGCCAGAATTAGCTATTTTGACCTTGTCTGCACAATAGCAGCTTCATTTATGATTTTATTTTAACCAAACTTGCACACAACTTGTATCACCATAAGATCTTGGTTCCTTTCTTGAACTGGCCAGATTCCATTATGGGTTCCAGAGTTATGGCCCCTGAAAGGGCCAAAATTAGCTATTTTGACCTTGTCTACACAAAAGCAGCTTCATTTATGATTTGAATTTAATCAAACTTGCACACAACTTGTGTCACCATAAGATCTAGGTTCCTTTCTTGATCCGGCCAGATCCCATACAGGGGTGTTAAATTCTTTTTCACACCACTCGCCCTGCAGGACTAGTAGCTAGTAAAATCTACTCGCCCTTAGTGGACAGTCACTCGCCCTAATAATTGACATTTTTAAAACTCACGTAGTAAGGAATGAGTATTATGTACAACAAGCAAATTTCAAACAAAACACATAGCTCGTGCACTACGTTTCCTTTTTGATTATTCATTTCTGTTACTCTTAAATTTCTTTTTCACACCAGACATTTTTCTTTCACTAATTTTGTGATCTCCACCATCAAGTTGTTCTCCATAATAACTGCATCGATAGTAAAAATAATCACAGTCTAACCCCTACCGTAGTTTCCCAAAGTGTCAGGAAAGTATTAAACATCAGTTATTTTCCTTTTCTCAAGACTTATTTCCCGAAAAATAATTATTTTAAAAAGTGTCCTAAAAATATGGACACAATATTCATCATCCACCTACCCGTCTTGAAAGCGAAAAAAAAAAGAGTTGACGATCATCGGTAATTATTCTGTTGATAAACTAAGTAATTGGCCTGTTTTCATCATCAATTAACATCCACTCAAAGAGCTAAAAGTGTGTCGGCATCATGACATCTGAAGTGGAGATCAAAGCGGTATTGTTGCACGAGACTGTCATGGCATTACGTCATATTACAGTTTTTCGCGCCATGTGACCTATTTGCCCTCAAGGAATTTACATTATCGTTTGAGAAGAATATTTTATAAAAAAAAATTTCCGGCATGATTGACGTTTTGATACCTTTATGATTCGCGGGTAAATTCCAGTCAATCAAAGTAGCAACTGAACTATCTCAAAGTTTGTTGACGTTTTTCAAGATGTAATTTCTGAATTTCATTAAAGCTACGACGTAAAAACCACTCGCCCGATCGGTCGAGTATACAGCGAGATCCACTCGTTCTATCCAGACTTTAACTCGCCAATGCGAGCGGGCGAGTGGAATTTTACACCCCTGCCATAATGGGTTCCAGAGTTATGGCCCCTGAAAGGGCCAAAATTAGCTATTTTGTCCTTGTCTGCACAATAGCAGCTTCATTTATGATTTGATTTTAACCAAACTTGCACACAACTTGTATCACCACGAGATCTTGGTTCCTTTCTTGAACTGGCCAGATTCCATCATGGGTTCCAGAGTAATGGCCCCTTAAAGGTCAAAAATTGGCTATTTTGGCTTTTGCAGCAATATAGACTTCATTTTTGGTTTTATTTGATACAAACTTCCAAAATATCTTCAACAACAATAAATCTTGGATTCCTTGACAAATCAGATCCAATCGTAGGTTCCAGAGTTATTTTATATCTGATTACCTCCCCTGATTGTAATCAAAATGGATTTATATCAGTAAGAACTTATAGGATTTATTTGAAATTTCATTATTGTTATTAGTTGGACTGAGACAATCAGGGTAGATAACTATGGACTGATTTTATGTCAAATTACCTCCCTTTATTTTAAATTAAAATGGGTATATCTCCATAACTAATGAAGATACTGATCTGAAATTTCATTTATGTCAACAGATTTATTTGGCAGATCCTTCTTTTGTTCACTGACAATATTTATCTTTTTTAATTACTTCCCTTTTACGTTACTATAAATAGCTTATTTTTAGTAACTTTTTTATTATTGGCCGTAGGGAAAACCCGAGACCACTTTTCTGTGGTACAACATGGATGGTACCTCCAATTTTTAGGTGTATTTTGACATATCTATACCTTGTAAGAATTTTTTTTTCTTTTTGGTTAAATTTCTTCCCTTTGTTGTTCCTGTCCTTTGGACTTTGATATTTTTTCTGAGGACCTTCTTGTCCTCAAGTTCAATGATAACAGGTGAGCGATATATGGCCATTATGGCCCTCTTGTTTTTGTTTTTTTTTCGCTATAAATAACTTATATGATACCTTTTTGATAATCAGCTATAATATACAAATTTTAATCCAAGTGTTTTGTTATAACATATTGTATATATAGTACAATATTGTTTATACATTATTGACAGATATCAGTTCATTATGTTATACTGCAGTAGAGAAAACAAGAGTGCCAGACTGTCACAATATACGCCCATCACAGCAAATTTCTTTACACTAGCACCTGTATTTGCAAATGAAATTTCAATTTTGTGGTTGTTTAGTAATTATTGTAAGTCTTTTGTTTTTAGCTCACCTGTCACATAGTGACATGGTGAGCTTTTGTGATCTCCCTTAGTCCATCGTCCGTCCACAATTTCTTGTCTGCACGATAGTGGTTTCATTTATGATTTTATTTTAACCAAACTTGCACACAATTGTATCACCATAAGAAATTGGTTCCTTTCTTCAACTGGCCAGATCCCATAATGGGTTCCAGAGTTATGTCCCCTGAAAGGGCCATAATTAGCTATTTTGACCATGTCTGCACAATAGCAGCTTCATTTATGATTTGATTTTAACCAAATTTGCACACAACTTTTATCACTATAAGATCTCGATTCCTTTTTAGACGCCCTAAGGGACATAATTATTATGTTATTGCCTCGGTGTCTGTCTGTCTGTCTGTTGGTTAGCAATTTCCTTTCCGCTCTGTAACTCTTGAACCCCTTGAAGGATTTCAAAGAAACCTGACACAAATGTTCACCTCATCGAAACGATGTGCAGAGCGCATGTTTTGGATGGCTCACTTCAAGGTCAAGGTCATGCTTAGGGGTCAAAGGTCATATGACTTTGTTTTGTGTGTATATTGATTTGCATTTGCGTTGCATTGCAGTGCTCTTGTTTTTATTTGGCAGATCCGTCTTTCGTTCACGTACAATAATTTTTTTAATTACTTCCCTTTTATGTTACTAAGAATAGCTTATTTAGTAACGTTTTTATTATTGGCTGTAGGGAAAAACCATGACCACTTTTCTTTGGTACAACATGGATGGTACCTCAAGTTTTTAGGTGTATTTTGACATATCTGTACCTTAAAGAAAATTTCAACTATATTTTCTCATGATTCTTTTGATTGATCTTGATTATGGTTTTTTTTTACCTTCTTGTCCGTAAGTGCAATGATAACAGTTGAGCGATATAGGGCCATTATGGCCATCTTGTTCTAAATCCACATAAAAACTCCTTACCAGGTAGAGATACCTTAAAATACACCTAAAATTTGAAAGTAGTATCTATGTTGTACCACAGAAAAGTGGTCTTGGTTTTTCCCTACGGTCAGTTATAAAAAAGGTACAATATAAGTTATTTATAGTAACAACTAAGGGAAGTTAATCTTTAAAAAAAAAAAAAGGATCCAAAAATAAATTGTAAGTCCACACAAAAATCCTTGCACACAACTTGTATCACCATGAGATCTCGATTCCTTTTTGTACGCCTGAAGGGACGTATTATGTTATCGCCTCAGTGTCAGTCTGTCTGTCTGTCTGTCTGTCTGTTGGTTAGCAATTTCCCTTCAGTTTGTTTCGTGTCCGGTCTGTAACTCTTGAACCCCTTGAAGGATTTCAAAGAAACCTGACACAAATGTTCACCTCAGCGAAACAACGTGCAGAGCGCATGTTTCGGATGGCTCACTTCAAGGTCAAGGTCACACTTAGGGGTCATAGGTCATATGACTTTGTTTTGTGTGTATATTGCTCTGCATTTGTGTTGCATTGCAGTGCTCTTGTTATTATTTGGCAGATCCTTCTTTTGTTCACTTACAATAATTTTTTTGTTAATTTCTTCCCTTTTATGTTACTATAAATAGCTTATTTAGTAACTTTATAGCTCACCTGTCACATAGTGACAAGGTGAGCTTTTGTGATCACGCAGCGTCCGTCGTCCGTCCGTGCGTGCATCCGTAAACTTTTCCTTGTGACCACTCTAGAGGTTACATTTTTTGTGGGATCTTTATGAAAGTTGGTCAGAATGTTCATCTTGATGATATCTAGGTCAAGTTCGAAACTGGGTCACGAGCCTTCAAAAACTAGGTTAGTAGGTCTAAAAATAGAAAAACCTTGTGACCTTTCTAGAGGCCATATATTTCACAAGATCTTCATGAAAATTGGTCAGAATGTTCACCTTGATGATATCTAGGTCAAGTTCGAAACTTGGTCACGTGCCTTCAAAAACTAGGTCAGTAGGTCTAAAAATAGAAAAACCTTGTGACCTCTCTTGAGGCCATATATTTCACAAGATCTTCATGAAAATTGGTCAGAATTTTTATCTTGATAATATCTAGGTCAAGTTCAAAACTGGGTCACATGAGCTCAAAAACTAGGTCACTATGTCAAATAATAGAAAAAACGACGTCATTCTCAAAACTGGGTCATGTGGGAAGAGGTGAGCGATTCAGGACCATCATGGTCCTCTTGTTTATTATTGGCGGTAGTGAAAAACTGAGACCACTTTTCTGTGGTACAACATGGATGGTAACTCCAATTTTTAGGTCATCTGATTTTTTGAAAAAAATGATAAGTTATTTTCATCACTTGATCAGCGTCGGCATTGGCTGGTTAAGTTTTATGTTTAGGTCAGCTTTTCTCCTAAACTATCAAAATTGTTGCTTTGAAACTTGCAACACTTGTTCACCATCATAAGCTGACCCTGTACATCAAGAAACATTACTCCATCCTGCTTTTTGCAAGGAATAATTTTTAGCTCACCTGTCACATAGTGACAAGGTGAGCTTTTGTGATCACCCATCGTCCGTCGTCCGTCCGTCAACAATTTCTTGTCTGCACGATAGTGGTTTCATTTATGATTTTATTCTAACCAAACTTGCACACAACTTGTATCACCATAAGATCTCGGTTCCTTTCTTGAACTGGCCAGATCCCATTATGGGTTCCAGAGTTATGGCCCCTGAAAGGGCCAAAATCAGCTATTTTGACCTTGTCTGCACAATAGCAGCTTTATTTATGATTTTATTTTAACCAAACTTGCACACAACTTGTATCGCTATAAGATCTTGGTTCCTTTCTTGAACTGGCTAGATTCCATTATGGGTTCCAGAGTTATGGCCCCTGAAAGGGCCAGAATTAGCTATTTTGACCTTTTCTGCACAATAGCAGCTTCTTTTATGATTTAAATTTAATCAAACTTGCACAAAACTTGTGTTGCCATAAGATCTCAGTTCCTTTGTTGAACCGGCCAGATCCCTTATTGGGTTCCAGAGTTATGGCCCCTGAAAGGACAAAAATTAGCTATTTTGACCTTGTCTGCACAATAGCAACTTCATTTATGATTTGATTTTAACCAAACTTGCACACAACTTGTATCACCACAAGATCTTGGTTCCTTTCTTGAACTGGCCAGATTCATCATGGTTTCCAGAGTTATGGCCCCTTAAAGGTTCAAAATTGGCTATTTTGGCTTTCGCAGCCATATAGAGACTTCATTTATGGTTTTATTAGTCCCCTACTGGTTGAAAACCAGTTTCGGGGACTATAGGAATGCACTTTTCCGTCATTCCGTCCGTCCGTCCGCAATTTCCTGTCCGGTCCATATCTCTGTCATCCATGAAGGGATTTTAATATTACTTGGCACAAATGTTCCCCATGACGAGACAACGTGTCATGCGCAAAACCCGGACCCCTAGCTCAAAGGTCAAGGTCACAATTGGAGGTCAAAGGTCAACAGGGCTTTTTTCCTGTCCGGTCCATAACTCTCCCATCCTTGAAGGGATTTTAGTTTTACTTGGCACAAGTGTTCCCCATGATGAGATGATGTGTCATGCGCAAATCCCGGACCCCTAGCTCAAAGGTCAAGGTCACAATTGGAGGTCAAAGGTCAACAGGGCTTTTTTCCTGTCCGGTCCATAACTCTCCCATCCATGAAGAGATTTTAATAGTACTTGGCACAAATGTTCCCCATGAGGCCAGAGTTTTTTATTTTTTTGTTACTCGGATTTTGGGCAGAAAAATGTTGACAGGAGGGGGGAAAAAAATAAAAATAAAAAGGCAGTAAAATTACTAAAACAACAGACGATAAGTGATCATTTCAAATGTGTTGCCTGAAAGGGTTTTAACACTCCTTTAATACGCATTTAACATGTAATACAAAGAAAATTACCATTCTGTGTTTTATTATCTTGAACTTAAAATTGATGATTTCAAAAACTTTAACAAAATCACTCTTTGGGCATGGGTACTATTTGCCCTTGGTCATAATATCTCCAACGAGTATTAAATTGATAATTGAATAGCAATTTTCAATGGTCTGATCGGCTGGTTTCATTTTTAGCATGTGCATACTTTTATTTTTAATTCATAAACTTTTCTGACCAAGATCTTTATTTAATACATTTTAATATTTATTGGTTGTGTTGTAAGTCACACTGACACAATTTTATAGGTCATATGGTGACTTTCCAGACTTAAATGGTGCTGGAAGACCCTAGGTACTCCTCTGGGCATCATCTTGGCAGGGTCCTTCCCTCAGAAAATATCTTTTAAATTATGCAGTTTTCCCCAAAAACTGACTTTACATAAGGTTTTTTATTCCCCTTTGCCCAAACACCGAGCTGTTTTTGCTCCAAATCACAGGCCAGGGTCCCTTTCCCTCCTGGTTAAAAAAAACCCCCAAAATCTGAAACTCTGGCCTGAGGAGACGATGTGTCATGCACAAATCCCGGACCCGTAGCTCAAAGGTCAAGGTCACAATTGGGGGTCAAAGGTCAACAGAGTTTTTTTCCTGTCCCGTCCATAACTCTGCTATCCATGAAGGGATTTTAATATTACTTGGCACAAATGTTCACCATGATGAGACAACATGTCATGCGCAAAGCCCAGACCCTTAGCTCAAAGGTCAAGGTCACAATTGGAGGTCAAATGTCAATAAGGTTTTTTCCCTGTCTGATCCAGAACTCTGTCATCCATCCAGCATGCCCAGTCACGCAGAATCCTGCGTTTTTCACGTAGAAAACACGATGTGCACGCATATTTTTCGATGGCCGTGCGTGCAGGTATGCATATTTGTTGTGGCTGGCAAATAAACAAATTCGGCTCAAAAATTGGTGGTCCCTAACCTAAAACCCGGGAAACGCTTGCTTTTGAACAGAAAACCAATAAGCTTCCAGCGGCAAACATCTGCGCGATCTAGATTACTCCAAATACGTCACTAACAAAAAATGGCAGACAAGCATGAAAAACTTCATTCTGGGTGGAAATATTAAATTGACCTCAGTGCCATATGAAAGGCCGGGTTTTCACTACAAAATAGGCATCATACAGCATTAGTTCCTGCAGGCGTACTGTTGATAATGTGCAGAACAGAATGGTCATCGAGTACTACTGTAAGCAAATGCCTAAGCCAGAGGAAAAGCTGCTGAAGCATTTAGGCCTTAGACATTCATAATAGTTAAATACTGCTCTTTATGCCTTAGCAGCATATAGTAAACAGGCTAGGCCTATATAAATACAGTATGACTGAGTTTACTGAATAAATACTGTAAACATTATCTAATATCTGTTGCTTTTAGTTTTCATACCAGTACATATGTTCATGTTTTGGGAAAATTCAGTGTACCCAGATGATGAGACGACATGTCATGCACAACACCCAGTACCCTAGCTTAAAGGTCAAGGTCACACTTTGAGATCAAAGGTCAAGAGGATTTTTTTCCTGTCCGGTCTGTAACTTTGTCATGCAAAGCAGGATTTAGATATCAGTTGGCACAAATATTCCCCTGGATGAGACAACATGTCATGCGCAAGAACCAGGTCCCTAGGTCTAAGGTCAAGGTCATATTTAGAGGTCAAAGGTCAAATTCAAGAATGACTTTGTACGGAACATTTCTTCTTCATGCATGGAGGGATTTGATGCAACTTGGACCATACATGTGATAAGTTCAGAATCCCAAAACTGGAGGATTGCCATTTTTCAGCTGGAGTTGGGGTCTCAAAACTGGAGGTTTTTATCGACATATATTAAGCGCGTGGACACATAACTTAGAGGCAAAATCCAACATTTTTGGCCACACAATAATGTATATAAGTCTACACCAGAAGAAACAATCCTCATAACTCTTGATTTGAATTTTGACAGAGTTATGCCACTTTTTAATTTCAGTTTTTTTGTTAAAGTTTTATATAATGTCTAATATCTCCGTTACATACAAAGCTATTGCCTATTATGCCCTTTAACTGGCAAAACTTTAATTCAGAGTCAATCACTGAGAAAAGTCGAGCATGCTATCTTACAGAAGCTCCCTCTTGTTCTAACTTTAAAACTTTCTTAAACAGATTAAATTTGTAGAAACAAAGTCTCAATTTAGGTCTGAAATGAAGGTGAACATGCATTAACATTATTCTACTCGAGGACTTAAAAAAACGAAGTTCTAAATTGGTCTGAACACAACTCATAAATTATGTAAATTCCTTACCCCACCCACTCTCGTATAAAAATACTGATGATTTTCACATGAAAAATAGAAAATAGAAATGCATCAACATGTATTTACCCATACCAAATATGTAGATTGATGTTATCAAATAAATGAGTGTGTGTTTTCATCCAATTTTCAATGAAATAAGTCCAGTTTATTAGCAAATTAATTTGGTAAACATTGGAAGAAAATGCGTAACTCCGTAAGGGGAAATAACACTCCTGTTCTAAAAATAGTAATGGGTTGGTTTTTCCAACAATTATTTATGTGATTTTATTACCGAGCAAAATTTTTCTTTGAATAATCAAAATTCATTTCAGTTGAGAATTATTTCTTATGACTGGGAGTTTTTTTGCTTCAAATTGGTAAAAATGGAGCTTAATTGGCATTTAGAATGGGCAGATATTCGGCCCCGTGAGACAGGTGGAAAAGGCCCTGCTTGTCTAATCCCTTATCAAAACAAACAATTAATAATTCACCTGTGAAAAACAACTCTTTCCTCCAGCAACATGTGTGGCAAACATGTATAATACACAACAGTCGGTGACACTTTGATTTACTGTGTAAACATGTTTGGCACTCCTCGGTAATTATCAACCCAATCATAATACTGATTTTTATACGCCCGTTTGAAAAACGGGACGTATTATGGGAACGCCCCTGGCGGGCGGATGGGCGGGCGGGCGGGCGGGCGGGCGGCGTCCACAGACCTTGTCCGGAGCATATCTTCTACATGCATGGAGGGATTTTGATGAAACTTGGCACAGTTGTTCACCATCATGAGACGGAGTGTCATGCGCAAGAACCAGGTCCCTAGGTCTAAGGTCAAGGTCACACTTAGAGGTCAAAGGTCAAATTCAAGAATGACTTTGTCCGGAGCATATCTTCTTCATGTATGGAGGGATTTTGATGAAAGTTGGCACAATTGTTCATCATCATGAGACGGAGTGTCATGCGCAAAAACCAGGTCCCTAGGTCTAAGGTCAAGGTCACACTTAGAGGTCAAAGGATACAAGAATGAAAAATTCAAGAATGACTTTGTCCGGAGCATATCTTCTTCATGCATGGAATGATTTTGATGTAGCTTGGCACAGTGTTCACCATAATGAGAGGGAGTGTCGTGCGCAAGAACCAGGTTCCTAGGTCTAAGGTCAAGGTCACACTTAGAGGTCAAAGGATACAAGAATGAAAACTTTGTCCGGAGCATATCTTCTTCATGCATGAAAGGACTTTGATGTAGCTTGGCAAATTGTTCACCATCATGAGACGGAGTGTCATGCGCAAGAACCAGGTCCCTAGGGGTAAGGTCAAGGTCACACTTAGAGGTCAAAGGATACAAGAATGAAAACTTTGTCCGGAGCATTTCTTCTTCATGCATTGAGGGATTTTGATACAACTTGGCACAAATGTTCACAGCATGAGACGGAGTGTCATGCGCAAGAACCAGGTCCCTCGGTCTAAGGTCAAGGTCACACTTAAAGGTCAAAGGTCAGATACAAGAATGACTTTGTCTGGAGCATTTCTTCTTCATGCATGTAGGGATTTTGATGCAACTTGGCACAATTGTACACCATCATGAGACGGAGTGTCATGCACTGGTCCCTTCTTTAAAATTACTTCCCTTTGCTGTTACTATAAATAGCTTATATTGTAACTTTTTCATTACAAGTCGTAGGGAAAAATCGAGACCACTTTTCTGTAGTACAACATGCATGTTACATCCAATTCTGAGGTGTATTTTGAGCATCTCTAACCTGGTAAGGGATTTTTGTGTGGACTTGTAATTTTTTTTTTTCGATTTTTTTTTTTTTTTTTTTTTTTTTTTCTCTTTAAAGATTAATTTCCCCTTAGTTGTTACTATAAATAACTTACGTTGTAACTTTTTTATAATTGACCGTAGGGAAAAACCAAGACCACTTTTCTGTGGTAAAACATTGATATTACTTCAAATTTTGGGTGTATTTAAGGTATCTCTACCTGGTAAGGATTTTTTTTGGGGACTTAGAAAAATAAAAGAATTACAATAATTTCTAAAAAAAACAACATTGTAAACAACTAGAAAATTAAAATTCCATTTGCAAATACAGGTGCTAGTGTAAACAAATTTGCTGTGACGGGCGTATATTGTGACATTCTGCACCCTTGTTATTTTTTGAAAAGCGGGAGAAATATGGTTTTGGTCGGGAGACGGGAGGCAAGGTGAAAAAATCGGGATTTTGACCCTCCCGCGCGGGAGATCACATGTATGACTTGGACCAAATGTTCACCACCATGAAGCACCCTTGTTTTTAGAATTACGTCCCTTTGTTGTTACTATAAATAGATTTTATTGTAACTTTTTTATTACTGGCGGTAGAGAAAAATCGAGACCACTTTTCTATGGTATAGCATGCATGTTACAGCCAATTTTTAGGTGTATTTTGACCTATCTCTACCTGGTAAAGAGTTTCTTGTGGACTTATATTATAATTTTTTTTTTTTTTTTTTTTTTTTTAAAGATTAATTTCCCTTTGTTGTTACTATAAATAACTTAACTTACATGATAACATTTTTATAATCAGCCAAAAAAATTCAATATTAAAACAACTGTGGGTTTTTATATATGCACATTTTAATCCAAGTGTGTTGTTATAACATATTGTATATGTAGTACAATATTGTTTATACATCATTGACAGATATCAATTCATTATGTTATACTGCAGTAGAGAAAATTAGGTGCCTTCCAGTAGGGGACTTTGTATTGCATGGCAATACTTCATTCACTTGTTTGATACAGACTTCCAAAATATCTTCAACAACAATAAATCATGACAAATCAAATCCAGTCGTAGTTTCTGGAGTTATTTTATATCTGATTACCTCCCCTGATTGTAGTCAAAATGGATTTATATCAGTAAGTACTTATAGGACTTATTTGAAATTTCATTATTGTCATTAGTTGGACTGAGCCAATCAGGGTAGATAACTATGGACTGATTTTATGTCAAATTACCTCCCTTTATTTCAAATTAAAATGGGTATATTTCCGTAACTAATGAAGATACTGATCTGAAATTTCATTTATGTCAACAGATTTATTTGGCAGATCCTTCTTTTGTTCACTTACAATAATTTTCTTTTTGATTACTTCCCTTTTACATTACTATAAATAGCTTATTTTTAGTAACTTTTTTATTATTGGCCGTAGGGAAAACCCGAGACCACTTTTCTGTGGTACAACATGGATGGTATGTCCAATTTTTAGGTGTATTTTGACATATCTGTACCTTGTTAGAATTTTGTTTTTCTGTTTGGTTAAATTTCTTACTTTGTTGTTCCTGTCCTTTGGACTTAGATATTTTTTCTGAGGACCTTCTTGTCCTCAAGTGCAATGATAACAGGTGAGCGATATAGGGCCATCATGGCCCTCTTGTATACATTTAGCAATTACCTTAGCTTTGAAATTGTTCTTGAAAAATGATTTATTAAACATTTTAATGAGAAATTAAAAACTATTTTTGATTCAATGTGATATTAGGATGAAATAGTTCAAGGCAAATTGCTTGGTTAAAGTATAAAAAAGAAATAGAGATTAAAAAAAAAATAATGGCTTCTAATTCTGGCACTTTTGGGTATGAAATGGTTCTAAGATTTTGCAGTTGGTTTAAGTCATGGCTAAAAGTGTGAAAGAGCCAAAGGAGGCCCTGATTTTACGCAATCTGTGTTTTTTGTTGTTGTTTTTTTTATATATATAAAAAAAATCCCCAATTTGGTATTTTACGACGCAAATTTCCCCTTCTGAAAGGACCCGCCACCCTTCCCCAAAATCATAAAAAAAGGGCTGGGTCTGTCTGGGGATATTCAGCTCCCTGTTACAGATTTAATTCTATTCATTAATAAATATCTATTCTGTTTATACCCTAGTACCGGACGTGTGTCTATTTTTTATGGCATAAAAAGCAAAAAACTTGACATATCTGTAGCTAACTTTTCCAGTTTCTGTGATTGTGATGTAAATATTGTTTCAGCCCTCAATTTATATGATCATGGTTCTGTGATATGTTTAAAATTTAGATAGTATACTGTAGTGTTGTAAAATCGGTTTCAAAACAAAATCGATAATCGAATCGAATCTGAACAGCTATTTCGATTCACAATGGATTATATAATCGAAAGTAAAAGCATTCAGACTTACCTATAATTATACTCCTATTATAGATTCCACTTAGGCAATACATTTCAGATAATTTCATGCATGTTTTGTTAGTCCTTTAAAGAAAGAAAGTTTACAACAGAACCCAAGAAATATTCAAAAATAATTTTAATTGGTAGCTTCTTAGTTCTTTTTAAGTACAAAGTACATCTGTTATCTTAACATCTAGCAAAGAAAAATTTAGTTCAGTAAACTTGCAAACTTGCACATTAACACTTTTATGTAACAATACAGTAGTCTTCTCATTCTACAATTTACCAGTATTGGTCCATGTTCATTTTAAGAAATATAAGTTTATTGATCAAATCAGGATTCAACCTTGACCTCTTTTTGTTAACCAAAGATCCAGTTAAACTGAAAACACGCTCACTAGGGACAGAAGAAGCTGGGATGGCCAGGTATTTTTTTGCTAAGACAGCCAACCTTGGATAAACATACTGGTTTTGAATGCATTTTTACTTTTAACTATAAATTTCTATAAGTATAAAATTGATTAATTTAATCTCAATCTCGTTGGCTTGATAAGATAAATATAAAACAAGACAGTTCAAGACTATTTCAAAATAAGGTTGACAAATTGACAGACACAGAGAGGTACATCGAGATCATTGTTTAATAATTCACAAAGTCCATACGAATTACGAAGGGTTCGAATAGTTTGGGTACAAAAACATATTTTTGTTCACATATGATTTTCGGCAGAGTTTGCAAAGAACAGATTGCATGTTGAGGTTTTCTTTAATAGGTGGTCCTTGTTTTGTTTTTTCGAAGCCAAAATATACCCGCACAGTCGACCAAACTTTTCCTGGAAAGGGAAATATTTCGGTGTCCGCATTGACACTTTTTTCTGCCATTTTAACGTGTGAGAGTGACGTCCCTTGAGATTTAATTAACGAAATGTATGAAAATAACAGATATATGTAATGAACGGAAAGGGATCAATTGCACGAAAAGCACTAGCGACATCGATTTCAGAACTCCAACATCGATAGTCGGCGACCTGTGGCTGCCGGCGACGATTATTTAACCCGATCATCATTTCATCACTATAGTATAGTTCAGTATTTAATCATTTACCTTTAAACATATATTAAAACATTTTATCCTTGACACTACATCTTATCAAAAGAACACAATTGGAAATAAGTTGTAATGGATTCATGAGTGATCCTAGGACAACTAAGTCACTAAAATTGTAGAATACTCGTAATGTCTACAGTAAAAAATATATTTTGTCTTGTTATAACTTAATGGTAAAATAATTGTAATGAACTGTGATATCAGATATATGTTGTCAAATGCTGTTTGTATCATTTTATATGACATATTTTATCAGAAGTAAATGAATGCTAAGCTTTTCAATCTTTGAATCAATAAAAATCAAAAGGATTATGATGCAAATAATAATGTCATATCATGATTTGATCATTTTCTTCAAGAACATTGTGACAAACATTATCAAAGAGTACCAGAACAGAACAGAACAGAACATGATCTTTATTACACCCAAGTAATTATACAATATGGGGATTTAGCATAATGTCAATACATAATAACATGATTACATGAACTTCCGACAAGCAAATATTATTTTGTTGGGGGAAATCATGAATGTTTCACAAATTTTATACATCAAGTAGAAATCAGTATTTCAAATATTACAGAGACTAGAAGTTGTATCTATAGTTTACAAACATTAATTAAATTGTAGACAAAAATTAACAGGAATCATAGCAAGTAATGTAGTTATTAAAGAACGAGTCAACAAAAAATACGTCGTCATGAATATCATGCAGACTTTTACAGTTCTGTTGGAGTAATGTGGTCAAAGGTGAGTCACTCACGCGTGGGATTTCTTCTAATTATAGTGGCTACATCGCACTATTTTTAAAGCGTGCTAAGTTTTACTATAGTAGTAGTGCGGTTATAATAATTACTAAGGTATATTATTCATTCATGAATGGAGTAAACATGACTGTGTTGGCGGATTCAATTATTTAAAATTCGTTTAGACAATCAAACCATTCCGCACTTGTAATCACATAATCAGTAATGGACTTATCCCTAAAAGTGTAGCCACCCTGGTTCGAATCTTTCCCAAATCTACCATCAACGATAAATATGTTATTGTTTCGGCACATTTCAGTTAACAGAAGTCCATGAGCATTTGTTTTTTTATCTTGAGATTTAAGTGACAAAGGAATTCCTAACTCTTCCAAGGCAATATATTTATCAAAATGCGTCTGCAAATCATGATCAATATGAAAAACTTCATTAAGGTACAGATCTGAAGGTATAAAATCGGTTAACTGTGATACTCTGGCATTAAAATCGCCATTTAAGAACACAAATCTATTTTGGCGACAAAATGTAATTATTCCGTTTTCAAACCAGTTGGTTCTAATAAGACTATTATATCAGAACAATGGAGCTATGTTCAAGGGATTAACACCATAATATCCTGTTGTTAATTTTCACAGCTATGAAATGCAAATTAAGGGAAGTGTCACTAGTAATAAACTTGTATATATTTGTTCAATATGAATTAAAGCATGTGCCATGTAATTGGAAAGTAATTGAAATGTTATTGTCAATAACTAGGCAAAACTGCACTGAAATTACAGTTACATGTTATTTAAAAATGCCCAATTACAAATTACAGCCAACTACTCAGGGAATATAATTTAATTGCAATTAATTACAATTACATTTTAATTACTTCAGGTCTGGGTCAAAGATCATCTATGTATCCTAAACCACTAGAATTGCTTCAATAAAATTAGCATAGGGCCTCTGTGGCCAAGTGGTTAAGGACTTCAAATCACATGCCCTGAACCATCATTGAATTCTTCATATGAGGAAGTCATTCATCTGGCTTACGGAAGGTTAGTGGTTCTACCCAGGTGCTAGTTTATGATGAAGAAGGCACGGAGAGGCAGCTGGGGTCTTCTTCCACCATCAAAAGCTATAAAGTTGCCACACTTAGAGGTCAAAGCTCAAATATCTTAGGTTTTAAAAAGCACCTTCACATCTGTTTAATGTGCTTTTATATGTACTGAAACATTTCCTTGCAGGATAAATCAAGTGGCAAGAGTGCTCATTACAAATTGACATCAACTGTGATGTTATGGCTACAGACGACGAGAGAAGGTTCTGGGACCATGAACCTGGGTGGGAGTCTTACCCGCCAGGTAGAACAAGACGCAACTGTAAATGAGGCCACCCCTCATCTTGTTAACATTGGAAAATTAGTAGAGGTAAACTGAAGGCTCCAATCTCATTAACCCTTTACCACACAGAACAGAAGCTAATATAACATTCTTTACATAACAATGATAAAGGAAAATCAATAATCAATAGTACATATATGACTGATAAGCCTGACAACCTTATCTGAACAGGGATGTTGGCATTATTATGTGATTACGTACACTTATTTTACAAATATGATTATTTTAGTATTTTCTGTGAGTTTGATATTATTTTTGTCAATGTAAAGATTTTAGGAAATTAAATTCTCTTTCCAATGGTACTATACAGTTTCTCTCTGTATTTTGAAGATATGAAGTGCTAAAGTAAGTGAAATATATTTTTGGGCATAAATTTTGTTTTGGATTGGTTTCAAATTCATACTTTGGCGATTTGGGGGAGACATATTGTTTTTGCCCCTTCCATCTGTAACACCATTTCCGATCAATAACTGGAGAATGATTTGACATAGAACCTTTACACTTAATAGGGTGGCAGGGCTTATGAAGTAGACTGTCCCTTTTTTATTAAGGTCACTCAATCAAAGGTCAAGGTCACAGGGGCCTGAACATTAAAAAACATTTCCGATCAATAGAGAACCTCTTGACCCAGAATGTTGAATAGATGACCCCTATTTGTACCCCCCGACAACAAAGTTGTAAGGGGGTGTATACTGGTTTCAGGTTGTCTGTCTGTCCATCCATCCGTCTGTCTGTCCATCCGTAGACACAATCTTGTGCGCACCATCTCTCCTCATCCCCTTGACACAATTTAATGAAACTTCACACAAGTGATCAGTAACAACAGTAGTTGTGCATGGGGCATGTTAGGTTCTTTCAGAACAAAAATTTGCAGAGTTACGGGACTTTGTTTTTTGTTACTATACTATATACATAGACACAATCTTGTGTGCACCATCTCTCCTCATCCCCTAGACACAATTTAATGAAACTTCACACAAGTGATCAGTAACAACAGTAGTTGTGCATGGGGCATGTTAGGTTCTTTCAGATAAAAAAATTGCAGAGTTACAGGACTTTGTTTTTTGTTACTATACTATATACATAGACACAATCTTGTGCGCACCATCTCTCCTCATCCCCTTGACACAATTTAATGAAACTTCACTCAAGTGATCAGTAACGACAGTAGTTGTGCATGGGGCATGTTAGGTTCTTTCAGAAAAAAAATTTGCAGAGTTACGGGACTTTTTTGTTACTATACTATATACATAGACACAATCTTGTGCGCACAATCTCTCCTCATCCCCTTGACACAATATAATGAAACTTCACACAAGTGATCAGTAACAACAGTACTTGTGCATGGGGCATGTTAGGCTGTTTCAACGACAAAATTTGCAGAGTTACTGGACTTTGTTTCTTGTTCACATACTATGTACATACAGTCTGCATATGCAATCTTGTGCGCGCCTAATCTTCCGAACCCATGCACAAAATTTAATGAAACTTCACACAAGTGATCAGTATCAACCCTAGTTGTGCATGGTGCATGTTACTTTGTTTTAGATAAATATTCTGCATAGTTATGGGACTTTGTTTTTTGTTACTATACTGTATACATACAGTCTATATACATACAGTCCACATAATTATGCAATCTTGTGTGCGTCAAATTGCAGTGTACTGTGTCAGTACATGTGGGGGGTACATTCATCACCTTTAGTGATAGCTCTAGTTATTTTTGGGTCACTCTACTAAAGGTCAAGGTTCTGAAATGAAATTTGACCTTGATTTTGACCTAGGGACCTACTTTCACATTTCTTAAGCTACAGCCTTCAAATTTGGACCACATGCATAGTTATGTATACCAAAATGAACTTGAACCTTGATTTTGACCTTGAGCTAATAACAAAGTGCTCAAGGTGAACTTTTGTGATCGCCCTGTGTCCGTCGTCGTCCGTCGTCAACAATTTGACTGTTAGCACTCTAGAGGTCGCAATTTTGGCCTAATCTTAATGAAACTTGGCCAGAATGTTACCCTCATTAAAATCTTGGACGAATTCGATATTGGGTCATCTGGGATCAAAAAGTAGGTCACCAGGTCAAATCAAAGGAAAAGCTTGTTAACACTTTAGAGGTCACAATTTTGACCCAATCTTAATGAAACTTGGTCAGAATGTTACCCTCAATAAAGTCTTGGACAGATTCGATATTGGGTCATCTGGGGTTAAAAGCTAGGTCACCAGGTCAAATCAAAGGAAAAGCTTGTTAACACTTTAGAGGTCACAATTTTGGCCCAATATTAATGAAACTTGGTCAGAATGTTACCCTCAGTAAAATCTTGAATGAGTTCGATATTGGGTCAAATCAAATGAAAAGCTTGTTAACACTAGAGGTAACAATTTTGACCCGATCTTAATGAAACTTGGTCAGAATGTTACCCTCAATAAAATCTTGGCCGAGTTTGATATTGGGTCATCTGGGGTTAAAAACTAGGTCACCAGGTCAAATCAAAGGAAAAACTTGTTAACACTGTAGAGGCCACATTTATGACTGTATCTTCATGAAACTTGGTCAGAATTATGTCTCCCACCACACAGTGGTGTGGGAGACATATTGATTTACTCCTGTCTGTGTCTGTCTGTCAAAAAGCTTGTTCGATAACTAGCCAAATCGGCTAAGGCACTTTGGAATTATGGCCCTTGAATTACTAAAAAATCCTCATTTCGCATGCGCTTTCATACAAGCAAAACGTACCCTATACTACTAATTAGTAGTATAGGGTGCGTTTTGCCTGAACGAAAGCGCATGCGAAATTAGTATAGGGTACGTTTTGGGTGCACGAAAGCGCATTCGCAAGATGATTCGGCAGTTGTGGGAGACATGTGCTTTTCTCAAAAGTGTATGGTCAAAAACCAGGTCACCAGGTGAAATCAAAGGAAAAGCTACTTAACACTCTAGAGGCCACATTTATGACCGTATCTTAATGAAACTTGGTCAGAATGTTAATCTTGATGATCTATAGGTCATGCTCAAATCTGGGTCAGGTGGGATCAAAAACTAGGTCACCGGGTCAAATCAAAGGAAAAGCTTGTTAACACTCTAGAGGCCACGTTTATGACTATATCTTCATGAAACTTAGAATGTTAATCATGATGATCTTCAGGTCAAGTTTGAATCTGGGTCATGTGGGGTCAAAAACTAGGTCACTGGGTCAAATCAAAGGAAAAGTTCGTTAACACTTTAGAGGACACATTTATGACCATATCTTAATGAAACTATCCTGATGATCTTTAGGTCAGTAGGTCAGGTGAGCGATACAGGGCCTTCATGGCCCTCTTGTTTAATTTATTGATTGATCTATTAACTGCCGAAACTACACACTGTCTTTTCTTTCTTGCCACCCGTGCTTGCCGACCCCAAAAGTACTGCTGCGATATGACATCAGAGCTAAAATTAGAAAAAGTATGCAATAACTTATTATCATGAAGTTTGTACGAATGGTTTTGCATTTTTGGTGGTTCACAGCAAAATATATAGTACGGGGGCCAATAAGGTCTACCATGCACCCCCCTCTAAACTTTTTTTTTTAGGTACCAAATTGTTCAGCAGGACCAACTCTTTCAAAATAAAAAGTGTTCCCATATAAAAACTGTTTTGAACTATACATGATTTCACTGTTTCCATGGCAACCGTTTATTTTTGAAAAGGACAACCATGTAGATGATAATCAGTCATATCTTGGTCAGTTTTTGGTGATAAAACAATAAAAATGGTGTCAAAATGGAGCTAAGACATTGGCCTTTAAATGGAAGCATTTTTATGTTAATTAACTAATTTGCATATTCATGAATAGTAATGAGAATGTTACAAAATGACAAAATTTCGTTAAAAAGTAACATTTTCTAAGTTCCAAATCAATTTAAATGTTCCAAACAGCTTTGATCTGGTCTTAAAGTCTCAGTGTTTTTTAATATATTATTTTGTTACTCTTATGGTATTTGTTTTTACTTAAAACTGGATGTGCTCAGCTAATTTGCATAAAATGAACAAGTGTCACAAACAACGAATAAAATTCTGAGACCACTAAAACTAAATAAAATGATATAATTAATTGGTATCAATGAAATAACAATTTTTTTGTGGTTTATAATGTTTACAGACTTAGAGTTAACACTTTATCGAAGGAAGAAC
This sequence comes from Mercenaria mercenaria, assembly GCF_021730395.1. Lineage (NCBI taxonomy): Eukaryota > Metazoa > Mollusca > Bivalvia > Venerida > Veneridae > Mercenaria > Mercenaria mercenaria. The sequence continues at coordinate 40,759,324 of NC_069374.1, forward strand.
AAAAATGTAACATACATTACACATGTTACATTACCATTTCAACAACCTTGTTGTATTGCATCAGTTATTGTACCCCCCCGACAACAAAGTTGTAAGGGGGGGTATACTGGTTTCAGGTTGTCTGTCTGTCTGGCCGTCTGTCCGTAGACGCAATCTTGTGCGCACCATCTCTCCTTATCCCCAGTGTGCGACATTAACGGTAGCCCGATCGCCAATGGCTAGGAAAAATCGGCTCGGGCGACAGAAAATCGGCAGACCGTAGCCCGTCGGGCTATGAAAAATTTCTGAGGAATAAATTTTCCAAAAAGATCATTGCAAACGAGGGAGCAAAATAGCTGCTTTGAAGCTTCAAACTTCGCTCAAATCCAATCTCAAAGCGAATTCAAGTCGCCCAAATTTTTTTTGGATGCGGACTCGCTAATCTTTTGACAATTTGCACCATGTCATAATGTGCGTCGAATACACGTACACACTCACCAATAGCATAATTTAAGCTCTGCCTACTTCAGGTACTTGTGAGATTTTCGCGAGAAGTGTGAAAGCAAATCAAATTATCGGTTTCACCAGAGGCAATTGTAATAGGCCAATCAGCGCCACAGTTACGTCTTTGACACTTAGCATTTAATTGTCAACACGTGCGAGTCGTTTTCTAAAGAAATTGTCCAATTAATTGGAATAATAGACACAATTATTTGGTATCCATGGTAAAAGAACGACATGTAAAGTATTAACTTCGTAAAACTAACTTTGATGGATGAATTGATTTGAATACCGGTATGTATTTCAAGGTTTGACACAGTTTAGTTTCAGTTTTATTCGAATGAAAAACTGTTCACACAAGAGGTGACTCGGTATAAATGATAAACCCCTTTTCATCCTGCATTAATATATTACACGATATAGCAACAAAAAAATCGGCGTGTTAGATACAGCACTGACTTCAGCAGAAAACATTTTTTTCTTAGAATTTTGTATTGAAACAATAATCACTGTGTATGGTAAAATTGATGTAACCAAGAAAATGAATGGTCATTGAATCAGTTCACAGCGTCGAGGTAGAAATATAAAAATTAATGGAGTCTTCCAACTTCTCCCTAAAGTCTCTTGACTTCTCCTTAAATCAGTTGGAGGGAGAATTGACTTCTCCAAAAACAATAATGGGGCTAGCAAGACCCCTGGTCTGTCTACTGCCAAGCTTTGTCTACAAAGCTGTTTAGATCTCTTTTCATGACTCGGTGTCTTTGACTTTCTGCACAACTATGTGAACACTGTTTCAGATTTCGAAATCAATTCTGAAAAACTCTACAAATTTCTGAAATATATCAATATTCACCAACCTACAGCAGTATGTTGAAATAAATTAAATATTGCTTAAAATGAAAGTCTTGTTCGTTCTTGAGCAAAAAACTAGTGGGGCTACAAAAAATTCTGTCGGGCTACAAAAAATTGGAAGTCCGTAGCCCCATTGGCTACGGTGTTAAAAAGTTAATGTCGCACACTGTATCCCCTTGACAGAAATTAATGAAACTCCACACAAGTGATCAGTACCAACAGTAGTTGTGCATAGGGCATGTTAGGTTCTTTTAGAAAAAAAATTTGCAGAGTTATGGGACTTTGTTTTTTTGTTACTATACTATATACATAGACACAATCTTGTGCGCACCATCTCTCCTCATCCCCTTGACACAATTTAATGAAACTTCACACAAGTGATCAGTACCAACAGTAGTTGTGCATGGGGCACGTTAGGTTCTTTTAGAAAAAAAATTTGCAGAGTTATGGGACTTTGTTTTTTTGTTACTATACTATAAACATAGACACAATCTTGTGCGCACCATCTCTCCTTATCCCCTTGACACAATTTAATGAAACTTCACACAAGTGATCAGTACCAACAGTAGTTGTGCATGGGGCATGTTAGGTTCTTTTAGAAAAAAAATTTGCAGAGTTATGGGACTTTGTTTTTTTGTTACTATACTATATACATAGACACAATCTTGTGCGCACCATCTCTCCTCATCCCCTTGACACAATTTAATGAAACTTCACACAAGTGATCAGTAACAACAGTAGTTGTGCATGGGGCATGTTAGGTTCTTTCAGCGACAAAAATAGCAGAGTTATGGGACTTTGTTTCTTGTTAACATACTATGTACATACAGTCTGTATATGCAATCTTGTGCGTGCCTAATCTACCAAACCCTTACACACCATTTAATGAAACTTCACACAAGTGATCAGTACCAACCCTAGTTGTGCATGGTGCATGTTACATTCTTTTAGATAAATATTCTGCGTAATTATGGGACTTTGTTTTTTGTTACTATACTGTATACATACAGTCTATATACATACAGTCCACATAATAATGCAATCTTGTGTGCGTCAAATTGCAATGTACTGTGTCAGTGCATGAGGGGGGTACATTCATCACCTTTAGTGATAGCTCTAGTTTAGAAAGTATTCCAGAAGCATTATTAATATTACTTATTTTGTACTATAATAATACAATATGCTTTTTTACTTGTCAGACAGTGTGATTTTTTCCGTAACACATTTTAAAATACGTTACAACTACTATTGTTTTTAAAAAGATATTCAAGAAGAAATTGAAGCCCAAATTGTCAAATACTGATTAATTTAAACTGTAAGTGGTAAGTTTTAAGAAGTTTAACTTCTGTTATTTCAGAAATTGCCTAAACTATATATTGCACCATCCATGTAACTATGATTTTAGATGTAATTTCAATAAAACATACAATAATATCCATAATATTATGATCATGCAGCTGATATGTGCAGTCTTCCTGTGAGTAAAAATCAAGTTTTATAAAAAGTACTTTTTTGAATTTTAGAAATAATTGCAACATAAGAACATTTTGAATTTTAGAAATAGTAACATTACAAGAACAAAACCAACCCTAGCTTGATAGGACGAATCATAGGGTCTTGAGTCAGATATCTGGATGAGGACTTTGCTCTGTGACAAATCAATAAAGATATCGTGTCAGTAGACTTACACCTGTATAATACGGAGAAGTTAGCACTTGCCTGTAGAGAACTGAGTAGTTCCGGTACAGTTTATTTATTTTATTTGGGTTTTACGGCGCACCAACACAGTATAGGTTATATGGCGCCAAACAGGACTACAAATTTTGGTTTCACGTCTCATTTACATCGAAATAAAAACATGAGGTATGGAATCAAAATTTGCATACCTGCTGGAATCACAGAGTTACAGCAAAACCAAGTGTTAAGACCCTATTAGTCGCCTCTTATGATCGTGCAAGGGTAAGGCAGTGGTTCCAATTCTTTTCATACACAGATCGTCCCAGAACCACATGGGGCAGTTCGGGTACAGAATCCAGGGACACTTGTTTGGTCAGAATGATTGCCTTGATGAAATCTAGGTCGAGTTCGAATATGGATCATCTTAGGTTAAAAAGTAGGTCATTAGGTCAAATCAAAGAAAAACCTTGTGTATGCGATGGAGGCTGTATTTTTCAATTGATCTTCATGAAATTTGGTCAGAATGATTGCCTTGATGAAATCTAGGTAAAGTTTGAATATGGGTCATCTGGAGTAAAAAAACTAGGTCACTAGGTCATATCAAAGAAAATACTTGTTTAAACTCAAGACCACATTTTTGGTCCAATCCTAATGAAGGTTAGCCAGAATATTTGTTTCCATGAAATCACTAGGTCAAACATGTTTACACTGTTATGGTGTGTTTCTCAGGTGATCGACCTAGGGCCATCTTGGCCCCTTGTTTAGTTTTTGTTCATTGCTGCTTTTCAACAGTGAATATTTTATTAATAAGCCCATAAATATCTCAATACAATGCATGTTTTTCTGAAACTCAAAAACAAAATGCTTTATTGCTCACATAAATAACTGCATAGATACACTTCATAATCACACAAAACAAGATAAATATTCCATTAAAAAAACATTTTCCATGAAAGGCAGCCCCAAATTGTAACCCTATTATCAGTGTATTGATGTTAGCAGGGATTTATACATAATTAATATATACAGAATATATACATAAAAATACATAATCAATGTAAAATGTAATTGTTGACAACAATATTGAAACCATCAAATAAAAGAACAACATAATTAAGAAACTGATACTAGTATAATTAAACTGATAGATGCATTAATTCAAAATGAAAAAGGAACATTGAATGTGTAATGAATGTTTCAGGTGATTTCTTGTTTGACAAAAGTAAATAAAGAATGTTAGAATTAATACTTTAAAGTTTTAACAAATCAATGATATCATAATATTGATAACAGTGATTCAAATTTCTTTCTACATATTTCTGAATACAGCAAAATACAGTGGTAACGTATTTTAAAGCGCTGTTATGGAAAAAATCTCATTGCTTGAGAAGTATGGAACTATACTACTTTGTAAGAGTAATTAATAACTTGATAACTATATATTCCTCTTCTATTTTCTGAGAAAATCATGATACAAGATTACTGGAATGGTAAAGTAACATGTGTAAAGTATGTTACAAACAGATTCCTCCTTCAAATAAGTATTTACACTATATTTTCATATGATATAGCTCCAATAACACAAGTTTATTGATCACAGTTTATTTCATCATGTTGTTCAGTTTTAGTTTTGTTTCCAGAGATGTATGTTTCAGCATAGATTAATTTTATGCAAATTAGCTAAAATACCTAATGTAGAAAAAATTATTTACCTTCAGAGTAACAAAATACTATTCTAGAAAACACTGAGAGACATTAAGACCACATCAAAGCTGTCTGATCTATATTTTCTAAATAATTAATATAGCTCACATAATTATTTTATTGATAACAATTAATTATATCATTTTATTAAATTACATTTTTAGCTCACCTGTCACAAAGTGACAAGGTGAGCTTTTGTGATCGCGCAGTGTCCGTCGTCCATCCGTGCGTGCGTGCGTCTGTAAACTTTTGCTTGTGACCACTCTAGAGGTCACATTTTTCATTGGATCTTTATGAAAGTTGGTCAGAATGTTCATCTTGATGATATCTAGGTCAAGTTCGAAACTGGGTCACGTGCCTTCAAAAACTAGGTCAGTAGGTCTAAAAATAGAAAAACCTTGTGACCTCTCTAGAGGCCATATTTTTTCACAAGATCTTCATGAAAATTGGTCAGAACGTTCACCTTGATGATATCTAGATCAAGTTCGAAAGTGGGTCACATGTCTTCAAAAACTAGGTCAGTAGGGCTAAAAATAGAAAAACCTTGTGACCTCTCTAGAGGCCATATATTTCACAAGATCTTCATGAAAATTGGTCAGAATGTTCACCTTGATAATATCTAGGTCAAGTTCGAAACTGGGTCACGTGTCATCAAAAACTAGGTCAGTAGGTCAAATAATAGAAAAACCTTGTGACCTCTCTAAAGGCCATATTTTTCATGGGATCTGTATGAAAGTTGGTCTGAATGTTCATCTTGATGATATCTAGGTCAAGTTCGAAAGTGGATCACGTGCCATCAAAAACTAAGTCAGTAGGTCAAATAATAGAAAAACCTTGTGACCTCTCTAAAGGCCATATTTTTCATGGGATCTGTATGAAAATTGGTCTGAATGTTCATCTTGATGATATCTAGGTCAACTTCGAAACTGGGTCACGTGCGGTCAAAAACTAGGTCAGTAGGTTTAAAAATAGAAAAACCTTGTGACCTCTCTAGAGGCCATATATTTCATAAGATCTTCATGAAAATTAGTCAGAACGTTCACCTTGATGATATCTAGGTCAGGTTCGAAACTGGGTCACCTGCCGTCAAAAACTAGGTCAGTAGGTCAAATAATAGAAAAACCTTGTGACCTCTGTAAAGGCCATATTTTTCATGGGATCTGTATGAAAGTTGTTCTGAATGTTCATCTTGATGATATCTAGGTCAAGTTCGAAACTGGGTCACGTGCGGTCAAAAACTAGGTCAGTAGGTCTACAAAATAGAAAAACCTTGTGACCTCTCTAGAGGCCATATATTTCATGAGATCTTCATGAAAATTGGTCTGAATGTTCATCTTGATGATATCTAGGTCAAGTTCGAAAGTGGATCACGTGCCATCAAAAACTAAGTCAGTAGGTCAAATAATAGAAAAACCTTGTGACCTCTCTAAAGGCCATATTTTTCATGGGATCTGTATGAAAATTGGTCTGAATGTTCATCTTGATGATATCTAGGTCAAGTTCGAAACAGGGTCATGTGCAGACAAAAACTAGGTCAGCAGGTCTAAAAATAGAAAAACCTTGTGACCTCTCTAGAGGCCATATTTTTCATGGGATCTGTATGAAAGTTGGTCTGAATGTTCATCTTGATGATATCTAGGTCAAGTTCGAAAGTGGATCACGTGCCATCAAAAACTAAGTCAGTAGGTCAAATAATAGAAAAACCTTGTGACCTCTCTAAAGGCTATATTTTTCATGGGATCTGTATGAAAATTGGTCTGAATGTTCATCTTGATGATATCTAGGTCAAGTTCGAAACAGGGTCATGTGCGGACAAAAACTAGGTCAGCAGGTCTAAAAATAGAAAAACCTTGTGACCTCTCTAGAGGCCATACCTGTGAATGGATTTCCATTAAAATTGGTCAGAATGTTCATCTTGATGATATCTAGGTCAAGTTTGAAACTGGGTCACGTGCCTTAAAAAACTAGGTCAGTAGGTCAAATAATAAAAAAACATTGTGACCTCTCTAGAGGCCATACTTTTCATGGGATCTATATGAAAGTTGGTCTGAATGTTCATCTTGATGATATCTAGGTCAAGTTTAAAACTGGGTCGACTGCGGTCAAAAACTAGGTCAGTAGGTCTAAAATTATTAAAATCTTTTGACCTCTCTAGAGGCCATATTTTTCAATGGATCTTCATGAAAATTGATCTGAATTTTCACCTTGATGATATCTAGGTCAGTTTCGAAACTGGGTCACATGCCGTCAAAAACTAGGCCAGTAGGTATAAAAATAGAAAAACCTTGTGACCTCTCTAGAGGCCATATTTTTCATGAGATCTTCATGAAAATTAGTGAGAATGTTCACCTTGATGATATCTAGGTAAAGTTCAAAACAGGGTCACGTACCTTCGAAAACTAGGTCAATAGGTCAAATAATAGAAAAACCTTGTGACCTCTCTAGTGACCATATTTTTCAATGGATCTTTATGAAAATTGGTCAGAATTTTTATCTTGATAATATTTAGGTCAAGTTCAAAACTGGGTCACATGAGCTAAAAAACTAGGTCACTATGTCAAATAATGACGTCATACTCAAAACTGGGTCATGTGGGAAGAGGTGAGCGATTCAGGACCATCATGGTCCTCTTGTTTATTTTGAAAGAGTTGGTCCTGCCGAACAATTTGGTACCTATGAAAAAAAAGTCTAAGAGAGGGGTGCATGGTAAACCTTATTGGTGCCCCACCTTATAGAAAGAACCTTTAAATATCTTTTTTAATGAACTGCATAAAGGATTTTCACCAAAACTGGTTAGATACAAGGTTAGATGGTTAAGGTCCTCTTCAGAGTAGCAACTTCGGCCCATTTGGGATCTTGTTTAATATTTTTGTGTCAGTTATATGTGGATGTATTTTCTATTCGTGATTTGATTTGCTTCTAGGATATGGAAAATAAAATTCGAAGCACCTTGTATGAAATCTACTTTGGGAAGACGAGGGACATTGTAAATGGTGTTCGATCTACACAACCTTTACAGAATGAAAAACAGAAAATAAATCTGCAGAATGATTTAGCACAAGCTTTGCAAAAAAGAGCACATACATCATAATATAGGATTATCATCTAGTTTGGTAGGTACTGCCTCAGTAATCATTGCATAAATGATGTTTTAACTGTTGAACAAGATATAGTCTCCATAATATGGTTTGCAAGATCATATGATATATTGATGTATGAAAAGATTCCAGTTTAAGGAAAATACACTAAAACCATAGTTGTTTACTGGACTTGGATTTAACACATTTATTCAACAGTATTTCAATTATGTTATGGCCATCAGGCAACCTAGCCTGTGTCCAACAATTCTGTACCAGTACTCAACTTGCTCTGCGCAAGTATTGAAGTGCTTTCATTAATGAATCTCAGATGGATTGACATCAGACATATGTCATCATGAAAAACATTGTCTTGCTTAAGGATTGAACTACCTACCAACGGAGTCTGATCAAGTTGACTTAATTTGTATGCACTACATATCTTCTTAACCACTGGAAGGGTTTTTAGCTTGACCATACGAAGTATTGAGAGCTGTCCTACTCGACCCGGCATCGGCGTCTTTTCACATCCGCATTTTTTGTTAAGGTTTTGATGCACTTTCTCTTTATCTCTGTAATTACTTGATGGATTTGTTTCAAACTTTAAATAGTTGTTCCTCATCATCGCCCACATCATATGGCCTAAGGGCCATAGCTCTCGTACCAATATTTCATGAATTATCCCCCCTTTTACTTAGAATTTCAGGTTAAAGTTTTGATGCACTTTCACTCTTGAGTTATTGCTAGATGGATTTGATTCAAACTTGAAATAGTTGTTCAACTTCATCACCCACATCATATGACACAAGGGTCATAACTCTTGTACCAATATTTCATGAATTATCCCCCCTTTATTTAGAATTTCAGGTTAAAGTTTTGATGCACTTTCACTCTATCTGAGTTATTAATCCCCTGCCGTGGCGGAGGGATTATAGGAATGGTCTGCGTCCGTCCGTCCTGCCGTCCGTAACAAAGTCGTGTCCGGTCCATATCTCCTAAACCCCTTGAAGGATTTTCATGAAACTTGGGTCAAATGATCACCTCATCAAGATGATGTGCAGAACCCATGAGTCAGCCATGCCGGCTCAAGGTCAAGGTCACAACTCAGGGTCAAAGGTTTGAGCCTTCCATTTTGTGTCCGCTCTATATCTCTTAAACCCCTTGAAGGAATTTTATAAAACTTGGGTCAAATGATCACCTCATCAAGACGATGTGCAGAACACATGAGTCAGTCATGCTGGCTCAAGGTCAAGGTCACAACTTAGGGTCAAAGGTTTGAGCCTTCCATTTTGTGTCCGCTCTATATCTCCTAAACCCCTTCAAGGATTTTCATCAAACTTGGGTCAAACGATCACCTCATCAAGGCGATGTGCAGAACTTATGAGTCAGCCATGTCGGCTCAAGGTCAAGGTCACAACTGAAGGTCAAAGGTTTGAGCCTTCCATTTCGTGTCCGCTCTATGTCTGCTAAACCTCTTGAAGGAATTTTATAAAACTTGGGTCAAATGATTACCTCATCAGAACGATGTGCAGAAATTATGAGTCAACCATGCCAGCTCAAGGCCAAGGTCACAACTAAGGGTCGAAGGTTTGAGCCTTCCATTTGGTGTCCACTCTGTAGATCTCCTAAACCCCTTGAAGGATGTTCATCAAACTTGGGTCAACTGATCACCTCATCAAGAACTCATGAGTCAGCCATGTCAACTCAAGGTCAAGGTCACAACTGAAGGTCAAAGGTTTCAGCTCTGTATCTCCTAAACCCCTTGAAGGATTTTTATGAAACTTGGGTCAAATGATCACCTCATCAAGACGTTGTGCAGAATTCATGAGTCAGCCATGTCAGTTCAAGGTCAAGGTCACAGCTAAAATCAAAGGTTTACCCTTTCACTATCCATAGCAGTGGCGGCGGATTTAGCTGTCTTCAGAGTGCCTTGTTACTAAATGGATTTGATTCAAACTTCGAATAGTTGTTCCACATCATCACCCACATCATATCATGCAAGGCTCATAACTAGCAGCTATTTTTAGCTCCACTATTCGAAGAATAAGTAGAGCTATCCTACTCACCACGGCGTCAGCATCGGCGTCACACCTTGGTTAAGTTTTTCGTATCAGTCCATATTTTGACAAAGTCTTTTGAGATAAAGCTTTGAAACTTTCAACACTTGTTTACCATCACCATGGCCAGTTTTAGGCAAGAGCACATAACTCCATCAGGGATTTTGGCTGAATTATGGCCCCTTTTGACTTAGAAATCATGGTTAAGTTTTTTGTACCAGTTCATATTTTGACAAAGTCTTTTGAGATAAAGCTTTGAAACTTTCAGCAATTGTTTACCATCACCATGTCCAGTTATAGGCAAGAGTACATAACTCCGTCAAGGATTTTGGCTGAATTATGGCCCCTTTCGACTTGGATATCTTGGTTAAATTTTTCGTACCAGTTCATATTTTGACAAAGTCTCTTGAGATAAAGCTTTGAAACTTTCAACACTTGTTTACCATCACCATGTCCAGTTATAGGCAAGAGCACATAACTCCACCAAGGAATTTGGCTGAATTATGGCCCTTTTTGACTTAGAAATCTGGGTTAAGTTTTTCGTACCAGTTCATATTTTGACAAAGTCTTTGAAGATAAAGCTTTGAAACTTTCAACACTTGTTTACCATCACCATGTCCAGTTATAGGCAAGAGTACATAACTTCATCAAGGATTTTGGCTGAATTATGGCCCCTTTTGACTTAGAAAAATGGTTAGGTTTTTCGTACCAGTTCATATTTTGTGTAAAGCGTTTGACATATGGCTTTGAAACTTTTATCACTTGTTCAGTATAATAGTCTCTATCTGTAGGAAAGAGTACATAACTTTGTCGACTATTTTGGCTGAATTATTGCCCTCTTTGGACTTGGAAATTGGTTCTGATTTCATACAAGTCCACGTTTTGTCAAAAGTATTTGACATATGGCTTTTAAACTTTGAACACTTGTTTATCATCATGATTTCCATCTGTAGGCAAGTGTACATAACTCTGACAACTATTTTGGCTGAATAATGGCCCTTTTTGGACTTAATTGGTTCACACATTGCCATTTAGTGCAAGACTTACCAAAATCCACAAAACCAGGAACATTGTTTGTCTAATGTATTTTTATGCCCCTGAAGGGAGGCATATTAGTTTTCAACTGTCCGTCCGTTCGTTCGTTTGTTTGTTCATTAGTAACTTTTTGCATGAAGGCACTTTACTCGCAAACCCGGGCCCCCAGGACCTTCAAACTTCACATGCTGATAGTACTTAATGAGTACACCAACCCTACTGACTTTGGGGTCACCAGGTCAAAGGTCAAGGTCACAGGGGCCAACGTTAACTTTTTGCATGAAGGCACTTTACTCGCGAACCACTGCACCCAGGACCTTCAAACTTCACATGCTGATAGTACTTATTGAGTACACCACCCATACAGACTTTGGGGTCACCAGGTCAAAGGTCAAGGTCACAGGGGCCAACGTTAACTTTTTGCATGAAGGCACTTTACTCACGAACCACTGCACCCAGGACCTCAAACTTCATGTGCTGATAGTACTTACTGAGTACACCATCCCTACTGACTTTGGGGTCACCTTGTCAAAGGTCAAGGTTACCAGGTCAAAGGTCAAGGTGCTGCGGGGGCATTTGTCATAATTAGTGGCAGCTCTTGTTTTCTTTTGTCTGAATATCTGTAGAAATATTTTTACTCCATTCTTCAGTCAATTCTTCGAATAGTCGAGTGCGCTGTCATCCGACAGCTCTTGTTAATCCCCCACCACGAATGTCCGCTCCATATTTCCTAAACCCCTTGAAGGATTTTTATGAAACTTGGGTCAAATGATCACTGCATCAAGACGATGTGCAAAACTCATGAGTCAGCCATGTCAGCTAAAGGTCAAGGTCACAACTCAAGGTCAAAGGTTTTAGCCTTCCATTTCGTGTCCGCTCTGTATCTCCTAAACCCTTTGAAGGAATTTTATAAAACTTGGGTCAAATGATCACCTCATCAAGACGATGTGCAGAACTCAGTCAGTCATGTTGGCTCAAGGTCAAGGTCACAACTCAGGGTCAAAGGTTTGAGCCTTCCATTTTGTGTCCGCTCTGTATCTCCTAAACCCCTTGAAGGATTTTCATGAAATTTGGGTCAAATGATCACCTCATCAAGACGGTGTGCAGAACTCAGTCAGTCATGTTGGCTCAAGGTCAAGGTCACAACTCAGGGTCAAAGGTTTGAGCCTTTCATTTTGTGTCTGCTATGTATCTCCTAATCCCCTTGAAGGATTCATATGAAACCTGGGTCAAATGATCACCTCATCAAGACAATGTGCAGAACTTGTGAGTCAGCGATGCTGGCTCAAGGTCAAGGTCACAGGTTTGACGCTTCCATTTTGTGTCCACTCTGTATCTCCTAAACCGCTTGAAGGATTTTCATTAAACTTGGGTCAAATGATGATCTCATCAAAAACTCATGATTCAGCTATGTCAACTCAAAGTCAAGGTCACAACTCAAGGTCAAAGGTTTGAACTCTGTAACTCCTAAACCCCTTGAAGGATTTTCATGAAACTTTGGTCAAATGATCACCTCATCAAGATGATGTGCAGAATTCGTGAGTCAGTTCAAGGCCAAGGTCACAGCTCAAGGTCAAAGGTTCACTATCCATAACAGTGGCGGAGGATTTAGCTGTCTTTCAGACTGCCTTGTTCATGAATTATCCCCCCCTTTTACTTAGAATTATGTCTCCCACCACACAGTGGTGTGGGAGACATATTGATTTACTCCAGTCTGTGTGTGTGTGTCTGTCACGAAGCTTGTCTGCACTCTAAGTCGAACATTTATCATCCAATCTTCACCAAACTTCAACAAAATGTGTCTGCCAATAAGTGCTCGGCCAAGTTCGATAACTAGCCAAATCGGCCTAGGCACTTCAGAATTATGGCCCTTGATTTACCAAAAACACTCCGATTTCTTGCGCAGTTTTACCCCTAAATCGGCGCCTACTAGTAGTATAGGCGTCCCTTTGGTGTCAGGAAAGCGCATGCACATGTGGATTAAGTAAGCAGTATATAAAGACTGACTTACTATTTAGATAATTAGGCAGTTGTGGGAGACATGCGTTTGTTAGTTTGTTTGTTCGTCACAACGTTAACTTTTTTAACATTGGCCCCTGTGATGAGAACTTCACATGCTAATAGTACTTATTGAGTACACGACCCCTATTGACTTTAGGGTCAAAAGCATCTCTAGTTTAAGGTTAATTATGTCTACCACACCACTGTGTGGTGGGAGACATATTGATTTACTCCTGTCTGTCTGTGTGTCCATCTGTCTTGTCACAAATTTTGTCCGCACTCTAAGTCGAACATTTCTCATCCTATCTTCACCAAACTTGAACAAAATGTGTTTGCCAATAAGTCCTCGGCCAAGTTTGATAACTAGCCAGATTGGCCCAGGCACTTTGGAATTATGGCCCTTGAATTACCGATAGGCCGCTTACTCCAAAATTATCAAAGGTATATTTTCTGTGAGTAAACAGTATATAAAGACAGACTTACTATTCAGATGATTAGGCAGTTGTGGGAGACAAGCGCTTTTCTCAAAAGCAGCTCTAGTTTTAATGCATTTTCACTATATCTCTGTTATTACAGAAAGGATTTGATTCAAACTTAAAATAAATATTCCACGTCATCACTCACATCATATGACACAAGTGTCATAACTCTTGCACAGATATTTCATGAATTATCCCCCCTTTTTAATATGCCCCCCCCCCCCCCCCACAGTCTGACGAATTTATTTAATCATGTTGTTACTAGTATGTAACCGGATTGCAAATAAAAGTAATTGTTGTTGTTGTTGTAAGGACCTCTTGTTCAACATCTCAGAATACTTTTGGTAAATTTGAAATAGATCGATTGTGCACGCTTGAGAAAATAATTATGTTTTGGGTACGTAATTATAATTTTGGCGGGAAAGAAGCACGTGCATTTCATGACTGATATTGTGTTTGCGGAAGGGTTACTCCAGTCTCTTTTTCAGGTTAATATGAATCAAAAGAGTATTTACAGCGGGAACAATTATTTCCTGTGCATTTTTGGTTCTGAGAAGGGTTACCTGTCTTACTCATTCAATACACCTCTCCCGGTTAAACTCGTAGGTGCTGCCACCGAAAACGTTATGGATGCTGCCAATTTTAGCTCGACTATTCATAGAATAGTAGAGCTATTGGACTCGCCCATGCGTCGGCGTCTGCGTCCCGATTTGGTTAAGTTTTTGTATGTAAGCTGGTATCTCAGCAACCACTTGTGGGAATGGATTGAAACTTCACACACTTATTCACTGTGATAAACTGACTTACATTGCACAGGTTCCATAACTCTATTTTGCTTTTTTACAAAATTATGCCCCTTTTTTGACTTAGAAATTTTTGGTTAAGGTTTTGTATGTAAGCTGGTATCTCAGTAACCACTTGTGGGAATGGATTGAAACTTCACACACTTATTCACTGTGATAAACTGTCTTACATTCCACAGGTTCCATAACTCTATTTTGCTTTTTTACAAAATTATGCCCCTTTTTCGACTTAGAATTTTTTGGTTAAGGTTTTGTATGTAAGCTGGTATCTCAGTACTCACTAATTGGAATAGATTGAACCTTCACACACTTGTTCACTGTCATGATCTGACATACACAAAGCAGGTTCCATAACTCTATTTTGCTTTTTTACAAAATTATGCCCCTTTTTCGACTTAGAATTTTTTGGTTAAGGTTTTGTATGTAAGCTGGTATCTCAGTATCCACTAACGGGAAAGGATTGAAACTTCACACACTTGTTCACTGTCATTATTGACATGCAGTGCAAAGGGTCAATAACTCATCTTTGCAATTTACAAAAGTATGCCCCTTTTTAAACTTAGGAGTTTTGGGTTAAATTCTTATATGTAAGCTGGTATCTCAGTACCCACTAATGGGAATGGATTGAAACTTCACACACTTGTCCACTGTCATGAGCTGATAAGCACTATGCAGGTTCCATAACCCTATTTTACTTTTTATGCCCCCACTTTGGGGGGGGGGGGCATATAGATTTGCTCTTGTCCTTCCGTCCTTCCGTCCGTCTGTCCGTCCGTCCGTCCGTCCTTCCGAAAATGTTGTGTCGCGCGTAGCTCAGAAAGTATTTGACGTAGAGTCACAAAACTTTACAAGAATGTTGGTCAACATGTGTAGTTGTGCACCTGGGGTTTCGCGTCCGGATCCATTCAGTCATGTAGAAGTTATGGCCCCTGACTTTGTAAAAATTGGTCATTTTAATGTTGTGTCGTGCCTAGCTCCAAAAGTATATGACCTAGAGTCACAAAACTTTACAGGCATGTTGGTCAGCATGTGCAGTTGTGCACCTGGGGTTTCGCGTCTGGATTCATCCAGACATATAGGAGTTATGGCCCCTGACTTAGTAAAAAATTGGTCATTTTAATGTTGTGTCACGCATAGCTCCAAAAGTATTTGACCTAGAATCACCAAAGTTTACAGGAATGTTGGTCAGCATGTGTAGTTGTGCACCTGGGGTTTCGCGTCCGGATTCATTCAGTCATGTAGAAGTTATGGCCCCTGACTTTGTAAAAATTGGTCATTTTAATGTTGTGTCGTGCCTAGCTCCAAAAGTATATGACCTAGAGTCACAAAACTTTACAGGCATGTTGGTCAGCATGTGTAGTTGTGCACCTGGGGTTTTGCGTCCGGATTCATCCAGTCATGTAGGAGTTATAGCCCCTGACTTCATAAAAAATTGGTCATTTTAATGTTGTGTTGTGCATAGCCCCAAAAGTATTTGACCTAGAATCACCAAAGTTTACAGGAATGTTGGTCAGCATGTGTAGTTGTGCACCTGGGGTTTCGCATCCGGATTCATTCAGTATTGTAGGAGTTCTGGCCCCTGACTAATGTCATGTAGTGGGGGCATCTGTGTCCCATGGACACATTTCTGGTTTACTAAATTATGCCCCTTTTTCGACTTTCTTATTCATTCAAGCGACAAGGCTGTTAAATAGTCGAGCGTTGCTGTCCTCCGACAGCTCTTGTTATTAGATGTCGCCGCACAATCAATTTATCGAATGTTAATATGAAAATAGCTCAGAATCTCATGTTTCACGATTTGAAATACAGACGATAAACAAAAGTCCTGAACTCAGAGCATTAAAAGGGATTTATTGCTGAAGCACTCTGTATTATATTTTGGCGGGAAAACAATACACGTGTGTTTCATGTCGTAAGTTTTCTGTTAATTAAATATGTGCATATTTTCCTCATAACATATGCAAATAGATTTCAACATTTAGAGGCTTATGTAAATTACTTACAGTAAAGTTTCAGAAATGTACATTGTCGTTACACACAGTATTTACAGAAGGAAATTTTTAGATTGACGTATGGAGATTAGGAGTGTGACTTTTTTTAGTTAATCCTTTTAAACTACATTACCATGGATCTGTAGCCTCATTAGATACATATATCACTCTCTTTCCCCATACATTTTAAAATTTAGATTTTTTTTAAATATTCGCAAAAGTATCAGCAAATCAGATATAAAATGACATAAGATATCTTTTCATATTTTATTCATTTATCTTCATGAGAAATATAAAATTATTAGTTATAAGTAGCACTGGAATAAAAAAAAAAAATTGCCTACCTACCTACCCAACTTCGACAGCAAACAAAGACTTTTAAATGTGGCCCAGTGTAGATGTTGTCATAGGACGACTGTTTGTAATTAAGTACTCTTTTATCTGTTACCAACAGCTACCAAATTTGTTTTGAGAACTTGCAGTAATACGGTCATAAATTAAGTCTGCAAGAAGAGGGGGCTTAAAAAGGACCTAGTCTTTAATACAGAGCCCAAAATCATCCTACAGGTATATACATAGAGTCTATAATATACATACAGTCCACATAATTACGCAATCTTGTGTGTGTCAAATTGCAATGTACAGTGTCAGTGCTTGCGGGGGGTGGGGGTGGGGGGGCGGTACATTCATCACCTTCAGTGATAGCTCTAGTTTTCATTGGAATTACTTTGAAGTTATATAAAGATGTTAATATACGACCAGGGTGTGCCTATTGGCTATAATTGTAAATTATTATTTCCAAGAGGTACTTCCCATTCTTTAATTTTATGGAGAGCTATCCTACTCGACCTGGCATCAACGTCTTACCGCATCTACACCTTGTTTAGAGTTTTGATGCACTTTCTCTTTATCTCTGTTAAAATAGTTATTCCCCATCATCAACCATATCATATGGCAAAAGTGGCATAACTCTCGCACCAATATTTCATGAACTGTCCCACCTTTTTACATAGAATTTCATGTTTTGGTGCACTTTCAGTGTATCTCAGTTATTACTGAATTGAATTGATTCAAACTTTAAATAGTTGTTCCATATCATCACACACATCATAGGACACAAGGTTCGTAACTCTGGTACCAATTTTTATGAATTATGCCCACTTTTTACTTAGAATTATGTCTCCCTCTCTCCCCCATACCTGGGGGATACATATTTTTAGCTCACCTGTCACATAGTGAAAAGGTGAGCTTTTGTGATCACCCTTTGTCCGTCGTCCGTCCGTCCGTGCGTGCATGCGTCAACAATTTCGTGTCTGCACGATAGTGGTTTCATTTATGATTTTATTTTAACCAAACTTGCACACAACTTGTATCACCATAAGATCAGTTCCTTTCTTGAACTGGCCAGATCCCATTATGGGTTCCAGAGTTATGGCCCCTGAAAGGGCCAAAATTAGCTATTTTGACCTTGTCTGCACAATAGCAGCTTTATTTATGATTTGATTTTTACCAAACTGGCGCACAACTTGTATCACCATAAGATCTTGGTTCCTTTCTTGAACTGGCCAGATCCCATTATGGGTTCCAGAGTTATGGCCCCTGAAAGGGCCAGAATTAGCTATTTTGACCTTGTCTGCACAATAGCAGCTTTATTTATGATTTGATTTTAACCAAACTGGCACACAACTTGTATCACCATAAGATCTTGGTTCCTTTCTTGAACTGGCTAGATTCCATTATGGGTTCCAGAGTTATGGCCCCTGAAAGGGACAGAATTATCTATTTTGACCTTGTCTGCACAATAGCTGCTTCATTTATGATTTGAATTTAATCAAACTTGCACAAAACTTTTATTGCCATAAGATCTCAGTTCCTTTGTTGAACCGGCCAGATCCCTTAATGGGTTCCAGAGTTATGGCCCCTGAAAGGGCCAAAATTAGCTATTTTGACCTTGTCTGCACAATAGCAACTTCATTTATGATTTGATTTTAACCAAACTGGCATACAACTTGTATCACCACAAGATCTTGATTCCTTTCTTGAACTGGCCAGATTCCATCATGCGTTCCAGAGTTATGGCCCCTTAAAGGTCCAAAATTGGCTATTTCGGCTTTTGCAGCCATATAGAGACTTCATTTATGGTTTTATTTGATACAAACTTTCAAAATATCTTCAACAACAATAAATCTTGGATTCCATGACAAATCAGTAGATTCCAGAGTTATTGTACCCCCCGACAACAACAAAGTTGTAAGGGGGGGAGGGTATACTGGTTTCAGGTTGTCTGTCTGTCCGTCTGGCCGTAGACGCAATCTTGTGCGCACCATCTCTCCTTATCCCCTTGACAGAATTTAATGAAACTTCACACAAGTGATCAGTACCAACAGTAGTTGTGCATGGGGCATGTTAGGTTCTTTTAGAAAAAAATTTGCAGAGTTATGGGACTTTGTTTTTTTGTTACTATACTATATACATAGACACAATCTTGTGCGCACCATCTCTCCTCATCCCCTTGACACAATTTAATGAAACTTCACACAAGTGATCAGTAACAACAGTAGTTGTGCATGGGGCATGTTAGGTTCTTTCAGAAAAAAAATTTGCAGAGTTATGGGACTTTATTTTTTTTGTTACTCTACTATATACATAGACACAATCTTGTGCGCACCATCTCTCCTCATCCCCTTGACACAATTTAATGAAACTTCACACAACTGACAAGTGATCAGTAACAACAGTAGTTGTGCATGGGGCATGTTAGGTTCTTTCAGCGACAAAAATTGCAGAGTTATGGGACTTTGTTTCTTGTTAACATACTATGTACATACAGTCTGCATATGCAATCTTGTGCATGCCTAATCTACCAAACCCTTACACACAATTTAATGAAACTTCACACAAGTGATCAGTACCAACCCTAGTTGTGCATGGTGCATGTTACATTCTTTTAGATAAATATTCTGCATAGTTATGGGACTTTGTTTTTTGTTACTATACTGTATACATACAGTCTATATACATACAGTCCACATAATTATGCAATCTTGTGTGCGTCAAATTGCAGTGTACTGTGTCAGTGCATGCTGGTGGTACATTCATCACCTTAAGTGATAGCTCTAGTTTTATATCTGATTACCTCCCCAGATTGTAGTCAAAATGGATTTATATCAGTAAGTACTTATAGGACTTATTTGAAATTTCATTATTGTCATTAGTTGGACTGAGACAATCAGGGTAGATAACTATGTACTGATTTTATTTCAAATTACCTCCCTTTATTTCAAATTAAAATGGGTATATCTCCGTAACTAATGAAGATACTGATCTGAAATTTCATTTATGTCAACAGATTCATTTGGCAGATCCTTCTTTTGTTCACTTACAATAATTTTCTTTTTAATTACTTTCCTTTTACGTTAATATAAATAGCTTATTTTTAGTAACTTTTTTATTATTGGCCGTAGGGAAAAACCGAGACCACTTTTCTGTGGTACAACATGGATGGTACCTCCAGTTTTAAGGTGTATTTTGACATATCTGTACCTTGTAAGAAGTTTTTTTTTTCTTTTTGGTTAAATTTCTTTCCTTTGTTGTTCCTGTCCTTTGGACTTAGATATTTTTTCTGCGGACCTTCTTGTCCTCAAGTGTAATGATAACAGGTGAGCGATATAGGGCCATCATGGCCCTCTTGTTTTTTCCTTTGCCATCTGTCCGTCTGTATTAAGCTTGTCCGGCTTTCTCAGTTTAAACTGCTGGCCAGATTTCGACGAAACTTCACAGGAGTGATCAGTACCAAGCTTAGTTGTGCATATCGCCGGCACGTTCCGCTTCACTTCACAAAATGGCTGCCAGAGCTAAAAAATAGAAAAATCTTGTCCGGCTTTCACAGGTCAAACTGCTGGCTGGATTTCAGTGAAACTTAATAGGAGTGATCAGTACCAAGCCTAGTTGTGCATATCGCCGGCACATTCCGCTCTGCTGCACAAAATGGCCACTAGAGCTAAAAATAGAAAAATCTTGTCCAGCTTTCACAGGTCAAACTGCTGGACAGATTTCGACGAAGCATCACAGGAGTAATCAGTACCAAGCCTAGTTGTGCATACCGCCGACAAGTTCCGCTTTGCTGCACAAAATGGCTGCCAGGGCTAAAGGTATACATAGGGGGGAGACATATGTTTTTGTGACAAAAACACCTTCTAGTTATGTCTCCCACACCACAGTGGTGTGGAGACATATTGATTTACTCCTGTCTGTCTGTCTGTCTGTGTGTCCATCTGTCTGTCACAAATCTTGTCCCGCTTTCTTAGTCGAACATTACTCATTCGATCTTCACCAAACTTGAACAAAATGTGTTTGCCAGTAAGGTCTCGACCAAGTTCAATAACTAGCCAAATTGGCCCAGGCACTTCACAATTTGAATTACTGAAAATCTCTTAGGTCTTGGGGACATAAAGGACACATATCGCGGGCTTAGCGCAAAACGGTTGTAACTTATATGAAATAAAGAAGGAGTTACAACCGTTTTGCGCTAAGCCCGCGATATACTGCTAATGTGAATAGTAGTATAGGGATCATTTATACCCGAAGTTTTCATCATGTCGGAAGATTAGGCAGTTGAGGTCTTAGTGCATGGTTGACTCATATACTTCTATTCAGATGATTAGGCAGTTGTGGGAAACATGCACTTTCCTCAAAAGCAGCTCTAGTTTTAGATTAATTTTGATGCACTTTCACCCTATCTCTGTTATTACCAAACAAAGTTGATTCAGACTTAAAATAGTTGTAACTCATCATCACCCACATCATTAAAACAAGGGCCATAACTCTTGTACCAATATTTCATAAATTTTGCCTCCTTTTTACTTAGAATTTCAGGTTAAATTTTGTGTACTTTCACTATTCCTTTGTTAATACTTAATGAATTTGATTCAGACTTAAAATAGTGTTTCTACAAGGTCCATAAATGTGGCACAAATATTTCATGAATTAGGTACCCTTTTTACTTAGAATTGCACCTTTTTTAGCTCCACTATTATTAATAATGCTACCCAATCTGGCAACAAATTTAGAAATGTTTCGACATTGATGTATGAGTGAGGGAACTTTCAAGTTACCCAGGGTCATTATGAATAATGAGCTTGAGACACAGCTATGGATTGCCAGTCTGTCAACAGTGGCTGTATTGACTGCTTTCCAGGGCATTTTTATCCCCCGCCGATAAAATCGGGAGTGGGGTATTGAAATGGCGTTGTCAGTCCGTCCGTCCGCAGCCATTTCTCAGTAACTACCTGGTAGAATTTCATGAAACTTGAAATAAACATGGACCAACATACTGCGATGATGCCCGTCAAGTTTTTTTTTGATTAGTCAATTTCCCTTAGAGTTACTGCCCTTGATTTAATGAAAAATGTCCGTCCGCAGCCATTTCTCAGTAACTAGCAGGTAGAATTTCATCAAACTTGAAATAGACATGAACCAAGATACTGCGATGATGCCCTTCAAGTTTTTTTTTCAATTGGTCAATTTCCCTTAGAGTTATTGCCCTTGATTTAATGGAAAATGCACAAAAATGTCAGTCCGCGGCCATTTCTCAGTTACTAGCAGGTAGAATTTCATCAAACTTGAAATAAATATGAACCAACATACTTTGATGATGCCTGTCATTTTCTTTTTTTATTGGTCAATATTCCATACAGTTTTTGCCCTTTAATTGTTTATAAAAACACAGATTTGCACATAACAAACCAACCAATTGGAAGAATTTCATTAAACTTCTTTCATTCATGAACATTTATTATAAACATGTGAAGTTGTGTACCCACACCTGGTCGCCACCTTGCTTTGGTCAATTTGTTTTTTTTTTTTGTTTTTTTTTTTCATTTTTAATTTTCCATCAATATTAATAATCACCATGTAAACTTTTGTACCCTCACCCCCCCACTCCCCCCCCCATTCCCCAAAAAAACCTTTCATTTTCTGTTAATTTGATTTTGACTAATGAAATTATTTGCTTCTTTGTAACATTCTTAACTTTTTGCTGGATTAATTCATCGAATTTGCTTGTTGTTTCTTATTGTGAAGTATAAAATAAAAGAAATAATTCTGTAAAATGCATTATATCTTTTACTCTATTTTCAGAGTATGGACGTATTATCGCAATATTTTGCTCGAGATTTAACATGAAAATTACAAACAGTGCAAAGACTGATTACACCTGCAAAAATCTATAAACCAGCAAGAAATAGCACATTTATTAGCCCAAAAGTTCTATGATATGCTGGGTAATGATTAGGCAGGCTAAGTGTATGACACTATTTTCATGGGATTGGACAACTATCTGACATAAATGATATATTGGCTTCTCTACATGGTCCATTATGACAGAGGTAGAGTTTGTGTGTGAAAGATAAGACGTGAGACTGGTATTGGATATGGAATATTTGAAATAATTTTGCACTTGATGCATAGATGATCAATGATTAATAGCACTTTATAGACACATGATTCAACACGCATTTTCAGCATAATTCTCATAACTGCAGGAGTAACAAGGTTTGGAGTTATTTCTGCAAGTTTTTCCACAACTTCTGTAAGACCATGTAATTTGCATAGGAGATGTCTCAAAGGGGGCTCTTTAAGTGTGAACAGAGATTTAATAAAAGAAAAATGTATCATGTGTTATTATAATGAAATAATGACTTGTTTTAGTGAGCCTTACTTATATAAAGAGACATTTTCTGAAATATTAGAAAACCATCTTCTGGACATGATACAAATGTACAGCAACTATTATACATATATAATATATATTGTCCCATTCCGGTATGATTGTAAATATCTAACATGATTCTTCTATTTACTGAAATACAGGTGATAATAAATTATGTAAATGCCTTTTAAATGCTTTGTCATCATAAGATATGTGCTTTTTTAGCTCGATTATTCGAAGAATAGGGGAGCTATCCTACTCGCCCCGGCGTCGGCGTGAGTGTGAGCGTCACACAAATGTTAAAGTTTGCGTACCACCCCAAATATTTTCAAAGTCCATTGAGATATTGCTTTCATATTTTGCATACTTGTTTACCATCATGACCCCAGTCTGTAAAAAGGAGGAGGCAACTCTATCAAGCATTTTGACTGAATTATGGCCCCTTTTCGACTTAGAATATGCTTATTGTAATGTTAAAGTTTTACTCATTGCTTATATTATACTATCAAGCACTGAGAATAGTCGAGCGCGCTGTCCACTGACAGCTCTTGTTTTTCTTTCTTGTCTATAATACCCACAGGTACAAAGTATATGGGGACTCTGTTGGAGACATGTCCATGTTCGTCAGTCTGTCCATTGTTTCGTCAAATGCGGTCACCTGGGTAGAGCCACCGAGTTGGCTTTCGGAATGTTGGTGGGTATACCTAGGTGACTGCTTATGATGAAATAATGTATGCAGTGGTAGCTGGGATTTTCTTCCATCATCAAAGCTTGAATGTTGCCATATGACCTATAATTGTGTTTGTGCAGCATTAAACCTAAATCCAACATAATTCATGTCATCTCCGTATCTTCTTCCACACAACCAAGGTCATCCGGTACAAGGTCTTTGTCCACTAAATAATGCTGAACTTCCAGAAAACTAGCATCAATTGTTTACCACTTAAAGATGACATGCAGAACACAGGACCAAGGTCAACAAGTCCTGGTGAAGGTCACAGAGGTCAATGTTTGTGTCTGTTTTTAGCTCACCAGTCCTGTCACATAGTGACAGGGTGAGCTTTTGTGATCGCCCTTCGTCCGTCGTCCGTCCACAATTTCTTGTCTGCACAATAGAGGTTTCATTTATGATTTTATTTTAACTAAACTGGCACACAACTTGTATCACCATAAGATCTCGGTTCCTCTCTTGAACTGGCCAGATCCCATTATGGGTT
Organism: Mercenaria mercenaria; assembly: GCF_021730395.1. Taxonomy (NCBI): domain Eukaryota; kingdom Metazoa; phylum Mollusca; class Bivalvia; order Venerida; family Veneridae; genus Mercenaria; species Mercenaria mercenaria. The sequence goes on from NC_069374.1 coordinate 40,783,406, forward strand.
CCAGAGTTATGGCCCCTGAAAGGGCCAAAATTAGCTATTTTGACCTTGCCTGCACAATAGCAACTTTATTTATGATTTGATTTTTACCAAACTTGCACAAAAATTGTACCCCTTTAATTTCCGGTTTCCCTTTTTTTGAAGGGCCAGTTTCCCTTATGGGTTCAGAGTTATGGCCCCTAAAAGGGCCCAAAAATTAGCTATTTTGCCCTTGTCTCCCAGTGCAGCTTTTTTTAGGGTTTTTGATTTTACCAATTGGCACACAACTTGTTTCCAAAAGTTTGTTTCCTTTCTTGAAGGGCCCGTTCCATTATGGGTTCCAGAGTTAGGGGCACCTGAAAGGGCCAAATTAGCTATTTTGACTTTTTGTCTGCCAATAGCAGCTTTTTTAGATTCGATTTTCCCAACTTGCACACAACTTGTATCACACAAGATCTTGATTCCTTTCTTGAATGGCAGATTTCTTCATGGGTTCCAGAGTTAGGGGCCCCTTTTAAAGGCCCAAAAATTGGCTATTTTGGCTTTTTGCCCCATTAGGGATTCTTTTTGGGTTTTGATTTGATACAAACTTCCAAAATATTTCAAAAACAATAAATCGGGATTCCATGAAAAAATCGTAGATCCGTATAGGTTCCAGGTTATTGTTATCTGATTACCCGGATTGTTTTTCAAAAGGTTTAATCGTAAGTCCTTTAGGATTTACTTGAAATTTCATTAATGTCATTAGTTGGCTGAGCAATCAGGGTAGATAACTAGGCTGATTTTATGTAAAATTACCTCCTTTATTTAAAATTAAAATGGGTTTAAATCTCTGAAAAAATAAAAGATATGTCTGAAATTTCATTTTGTAAAAAGTTTATTTGGAATCCTTTTTTCTTCCTACAAAAATTTTTTTTTTAATTATTTCCCTTTTACGTTACTAAAATGCTTATTTTTAGAAACTTTTTTTTTTTTTGGGCGTAGGGAAAACCGAGACCCTTTTTCTGTGGTACAACTAAATGGTACCCCAATTTGTGGGTGTTTTTTGAATATTGTCCTTGTTAAAATTTTTTATTTTCTTTTTGGTTAAATTTTTTCCCTTTTGTTTTTACTGTCTTTGGACTTAGATATTTTTTTGGGACCTTTTGTCTCAAGTGCTGTAACGGGGTTGAGCGATATGGGGCCCATCATGGCCCTTTTTTTATCTTATAAACTTTTGTGATTTTCAAACAATTGTTAACCTCATCCAGGAATGCAGAGTGCACAAAAAGATCACTAGAACAAAGGTCGCACTGAGGTCAAATAGTATCTTTTCCATATCTTTTTAACTTCTGGAAGATTTTTTTCAAAACAGGCAAAATTGTTACCTCTCAAGAAAAAAGTGAGTTACAATAAGGTTACAAGGAAAAGGTTACACTTAAAGGGGACGAGTCAGGTTTTGAAGGTCAAAGGCTGCACAATTTGTTTTCCTTGCCTGTATCAAAGTGACATTTTGGGGTTATAAGTACCTAGTTTGAGTTGCTTCAGTTTGTAAACGTTGAATAAATTTAAAATTGATCAGAGATTTAAGAATGTTTCTGAATTGTGAAGTAAGCTTTCGACTGGTTGTGATGAAGACAAGTTCTCTTAAGCAACCAGTAATGAAGTACGGAATTTTTTTTGAAGCTTGTTTATGTGAATGAAGTAGATGTATTAAATTGTAATAACATTAAATCTTAAATGTTTTTTAAAACCCTATTTCCGGGCCTTTTTTACTAATTGTGAAAAGGCCCCAGCTGTTTTTTTTTGTGAAAAGCAAGCATGTTCCCTGGAAATTTGGGGTTTTAGAATTATTTTCCTAGAACTGAAAAGCGCGATGGATTTGCATCCTCTAAAAAAAATCTGAAAATACTTCTGAATGTCAGGAGTATTTGTCTTTAAAAAAATATTATTTTTTAAAAAATTTACTTTTTTGACTAGCAGATGATTAGATTTTTTTCTTTTGGGTTTTTAGAAATAAATGAAAATTTTTTATAAAAAAATTGAAAAAGTCTTGTTTAGGAAATTTCATTATACAACAAATAACCCGTAAAGAAGTGGATGTGATGCGGGCTTTAGCCTCCATTTCGTGGTACATACCCGATATTATTCTGCAGAAGATGTTAAGGAATTAAATCCGTATGCGAATCCCGTATGCCCGAATCAGGAACGGAATCAGTTGAAACTCGGTATTTGAACCCCCCTTTTCTCAAGCATCCCGCTATCTTGGGACATTTAAGTCCTGTCTTGAAAAACATGTGTACAAATCATTTTAAAATCAAAGTTTGGTTATCTGGAAGTAAAAATCTGATCCCTTGGAAATTTAAATACGGAATTTCAAAATGTTTTTAAAATAAGGTCATTTCCTATAGTTGTTGCGTTTTTTTGTCTGGGTATTCTATCACCCCGACATCGGCTCAGGGTCCCCTTTTTTAAATTTTTTTTCTGCAATACATAATTTTTTTTAAATTTTTTTTTAATTTTTATTTTTTTTTTTTTTGGTTTTTTCCCAATAATTTTTTTTTTTATAATTTTTTTTTTTTAAAAAAATTATTTGTTTTTTTTTCCTTTTTAAAATAATAATATATATTTTTTTATAAAAATATTATAAATCTTTTAACTTATTTATTTTCCAAATTTCCCTTTTTTTAATATTTTTTTTAAACATTTTATCATTGGCTTTTACGGACGCTCTTGTTTTTTCAAATTTGCATGGTAAATTATGCTATCGTCATTTGTGTTTTAAATAACAACTTCTTAAATTAACATTAAATTAAAATTTGTGTTACTTAAAATTTTCCCTTTATTATAAATCAGTTTTTTTTTAAAAAAGAGATGTTACTTCCTAATTGTGCTCAAAAATCTTTTTCCCAGTAACTGTCTCATTTTTAGGGTTGTTGCCCCTTTTGGACTTAAAAAATCCTGGTTTAAAGTTTACATGACTTATATCTAAAAATAATTCAGATAAGATTTTGAAGTTGTGTGAAATTTTTTTAAATTTTCATCTGAAAAAAAGGAAACCGACAGCTGAAGGATTTTTTTGACATTAAAAAGATTGGTATCTACTTCTTAGTTCGTTTTAAAAGTTTCATGACATTTCAGTTCAAAAAGGTTGTTCTTTAAAATTTTCAGCTGTTTCATGGTTTAGAATGCATTTGTATTTGTGCAGTCTCAACTTCCTGCAAAAATTGGGGGAAAGTGCTTGTTTTGTTTGAACAAAACGGGAAAAATTTTGATTGTATTTCCTTTTTGAAAAATACAATTTGTCTGAAAGTATGCAAATGTTATTTTTATGATCCCTTTATTTTATAGAATTTGAAAAATTTGAGGTTTCTGACTATAATTAAAAGTAAGGGAAACCTGTTGGTATTTTTTTTAGAAGGTCAAGGTGAATCTATTGTAGGAGTAACTCCTTTGTACTTATGCTTGTCTAGTTTCAACAGTTTTCTTTGAACAACTTTTCAAAATCACTGAGCATGTTTCCAAAAGTTTGTTGTAGATTCTTGCATCAAACCTCTCTGATTTTTTTTAAATGATTTGTTTCTGCAATTACAGAAACCCCTTCATTCAAATAGATTACTGGCACACGTGCCAAGGGTGGTGCTGTGTCATCCTTTGTTTTTGTTAGCAGTTTTTTCTGAGTAGCTTAGGAAACTTTAATTTTATAATATATCGGTAGGTTTTTGATGGGTAAATGCTCAAAAAAACCTTTTATTGTAGCCCTTGATTAAAAATAGATGTGGTTATTTACACAGAAAAGGTCATTTTTACTTGAGCAATCTTCATCAAATTCCAGAATGTTATTGCTTCAAATCTTGGTGGTTTGTTAAGCGGCAAGTTTTTCCCGAATAGAACTGGGTTTTGATCCCTTTGGGAAGTCACTTTTCTTTTTTCAATAATAGCAGACCCTTTTTTGTTACCCGAGCCCCAAAAAGCTCGGTGAGCTTTTGGGGTCGTTGGTGACCTTCCATCGTCATCATCACACTTTTTCAAAGAACTTTCCCCCTAAAACCATATGCCCGTTCAAGCAACTTTACAGGGTGTTTCTTAGATGGTCCCCTTTCCAATTTTTCAGAACTAGATAAACCATGCAGAAATTATTGCCGCAACCAAAAGGAAAAAAAACCCAGAAAAGTGGCCCTTTTTTTAAAAAAAATATAAAAAATGTTTTTTTGGGGGACCTTCCCCAAATTCCTTCAGTTCTTCTTTTTATAAAAGAATGTGGCTGCCAGAGGCCTGGATTTTTTTTTTATCCCCCCCAGAGGGGGACTATTATAATCGCATGTCTGTGTTGTGTAGATTCTGTCCGGGCTGTAACTGCCATCCGTAAAGGGATTTGAAATAACTTTGCATAAATGTTACCATATTGAAACAATATGTCTTACCAAGACCAGACCCCTAGTTTAAAGGTAAGTCACATTTAGGGTTAAAGGGTTTTAACGGGTTTGTTTTTGTGGGGTCCATAACTTCCCATTAGAAGGGATTTTAAAAATTACTTTGCATATTTTTTCCCTTTTTGAGTTTACTTGTCATGCGCAAGACCCACCCCCTGCTCCAAAGTAAAGGTCGCACTTAGAATTTCATACCTCTGCATTTTTTAAGGGATTTTAAAATCTCTTGGACAAATGTTCCCCGTAATTGTTGATTTTCATGTGGAAGACCCAGACCCCTGCTAAAAGGTAAAGATCCCCTGTGGGTTTGTAAATTCTTGTCTGGCTGTAATTCCCTAATTAAGGGGATTTAAAATTTAATTTGACACAAATTGTGGTGGTCACGTTTGCCCCGGATTCTCCGGTTAAGGGTCACAAATGATTCTAGAAACTATTCGGGATATTTTGTGCAGAAACTGTAGCATTTTTGGGCATGTTTGGGGTTGTTTTTGTACAAATGGACGCTCTTGTCTCAAGGGTTTGTGGAAATATTTGAGAATCTTCCACAAAAAATTTTCCTGGGTGCCCCTTTAAAATTTACTTAAAATCTTTGTTTTTTTTAAAAAAAATGGCTTGGGGGGGTGGGGCTGTTTTCCTTAATATGACTATATAGAACATTTTGAAAGTTTCTTTAAATTTGGGCAACGTCCCATGTTTTTTCGGGACCTTTCCAAAATTTTTTCAAGCCATGTTGATTTGGGAAAAAACGGCTGCCTGGGGAAGGGTTGGTTTTAAACAATATTTTATTCATATAAATATTTAAATTGAAACGCTAAAAATTAAAGCATGAAAAATTGAGTAGGAAGCTCGTTTATTTGAAACTCTCTCCCGGGGGGTGGCTTGTGTTTTTATTAACTGTCGGAAAAACTTTTAAAAAACTTCTTCTATAAAAACTGGCAGCTAGATTGAAAATAATTTCATAGTTATTTCTTTAGTTGATCCTTTACCAAAATCCTTCAGATCATTCTTCATCAAGTAGTTTTGTTTTGAAAACTTTGAAGTCTTTTAACCCTTATCATACTGGATATCATTGATTGAGCCTTTGTGACCAGTGTAGATGATGATCAGCCTGCACATCCATGCACTGTCTGCTATTCAGTCATTATCATTTTGGTAAGCACCCCTTTTTTTAGCAGGGTAAGGGTTATGTTAAAACTGCTGGCGTAATCTTAAAGTAATTTCACAATCTTTTTTCTTGTTCCAAAATTATACAATCCAGCTGTTAAATGTCGGGTGTCAAAGCGATCTAATGCCATCATACCTCTCTTGTCAGATGGTGGGCTATTCAAATCACTCTGTGTCCGTGGTCCGTCCGTCCGTACCCACATTTGGCCACTTGTTGGGTTTGTTCCCTAAATCTTTCTTGGGTATATCCTATTGGGTATTTAAACTTGTTCTCACAAGAGGACACTTATTAAGTAATTGTCCGCAGTCAATTACTGGGTAGTCAATAATTGGGTAGTCCTGAAATAATACATACGAGCTGTCACAAGAGACAGCAAACTAGGCTAATAGAATATTGATGCTGGATAGTGAAACTGTGAGATACAGCAGTGAAACTGCACCAACACTTTAACCTGAAATACTAAGTAAAAAACGGGATAACTCATAAAATATTGGTGCAAGAGTTATGGTCCTTATGTCATACGATTTAAATGACAATGTCGAACAACTATCTTAGGTTTGAATCAAATTCTCGCTGTAGTAACAGAGATATACAGTGTAACTTCCGAAAACCGGACCTTCTGAAAATCGGAAACCTTTGAAAACCGCACGAAACTCAAGGTCCCGTTTTTTTCTGTTCTTATTTCTATATATTTTTAACCTCTAAAAACTGGAACTTCCAAATTCTGAAAACCGGACGGTTTTTGAAGCACCATTTATATTTTAACACTAAAATTGACTTCTGAAAACCGAACATCAAACTATTTGCTGGATTAAAAGTGTCACCAGAAACGCTGTCAACATGTTCTTTTGTTTATTCATTAACAATGCGCGTTTATTTTGACATGCTATATAATCACAATGATCATTTGATGCAAAAGTAAGGAAGTAATTAGCGATTATTTTTATTTTTATTCAGTTTATGAAAACGTGATGAATTAAATATCTTATGTGTTAAAAACTTTTTTAATGTTTGAACGAAAGAAAGAAAGATGTTTTAAATGATGAGTTACATCGATTAAACTATGCATTATCAACATTAATTAAAATTTAATGTTGACGAACTCGGGACTCCAAAGATGGTAAAATGTAAGTGGAAAATGTTTGCGTAAATGCTATTATTAAAGTTCTGTTGTTTCTTTTTATATTTGTTATTTATGTATTTATTATCCTTAATGTTTGTAAATAATTATTATCTAATTAATTAATTAATTAATATGAAATTGTAAAATCAAAAAGGATGAAAATCTCCTTCATCCTATGTGTAAGAAAACATAACTCTTGTGCACCACGTCCACTTTGCCTACAAACTTTCAAACTTCTGAATTCCGGAAACTTCCAAAAACCGAACTTTTAGGCTGGTCCGGAGGTCGTTCGGTTTTCGGAAGTTACAATGTAGTAAATATGCATCAAATTTTACTTCAGATTATAAATAAAAGAAGCCATAATATATGAAATACTGGTGCCAGAGTTATGGCCCTTGTGTCATTTGATGTGACTGATAATGTGGAACAACTTTTTAAGTTTTAATCGAATCCATTTAGTAACAAGTGCACCGCCTTGCGGTTGCTGACGCTCATCTGATCTTTTTGTATAATAGAAATATTGTCCTACCCATGATTTTCTAAGTCTAAAAAGGGCCATCATTCTTGCAAAAAGCAGGATAGAGCTATGTATCTTGATGTACAGCGTCCGCTTATGATGGTGAAAAACTGTTGCAAGTTTTAAAGCAATAGCTTTGATAGTTTATGAGAAAAGCTGTCTTAAACATAATACTCAACCAAGAAAACTGATTTTCTAAGTCCAAAAGGGGCAATAATTCTTGCAAAAAGCAGGATGTAGTTATGTCTCTTGATGTACAGGGTCAGCTTATGATGGTGAACAAGTGTTGCAAGTTTCAAAGCAATAGCTATGATAGATTGAGGGCCTCATGGAAGATTGATGTTGTTCGTCAAATGAGTTTTCCTCGTTTAATAAAGGCTTTATTATTATTATTATTATTATTATAGTTTAGGAGAAAAGTTGACCTAAACATAAAACTTAACCAGGAAATCTGATATTTTCTAAGTACAAAAGGGGCCATAAATCTTGCAAAAAGCAGGATGGAGTTATGTTTCTTGCTGTACAGGGTCAGCTTATGATGGTGAACAAGTGTTCCAAGTTTCAAAGCAATAGCTTTGATAGTTTAGGAGAAAAGCTGACCTAAACATAAAACTTAACCAGGCAATGCAGACGCCGACGCCGATCAAGAGATGACAATAACTCATCATTTTTTTTCTCAAAAAATCAGATGAGCTAAAAACTCAGATAGAGTGAAGTGCATCAAAACTTTAACCGGAAATTCTAAGTAAAATGTGGGATAATTCATGAAATAGTTCTGCCAGAGTTATGGACCTTGTGTCATATGATGTGGTTGATAATGCGGTACAATTACTAAAAGTTTAAATCCAATCCATTTAGTAATAACTGAGATGCAATGAAAGTGTATCAAAACTAATCTGAAATTCTAAGTAAAAAGGGGGGATAATTAATGAAATACTGGTGTAAGTTATGGCCCTTGTGCCATATGATGTGGGTCACGACGCACAAAGACAACTACAACCGGTCGAGTAGGACAGCTCTTCATACTTCGTATGGTCAAGCTAAAAACTTTAGGCAGGTGGTGCTCTTGTTTACATACTGGAGTTGCACAATGTTCCTATTCCAGACAATTAACACTTACTTAGTAAATATTAATCAAAAATGGTTTTAGCAAGCCAGAATTAAAACAGGATCTTATACAGGTCGATACTTCATAATTGCTATGCAATGGGTAAGACTAATGAGAGTTCAAGCACTGGTCTGTCCAGCAAAATTTACCTTTCTAAGTCAATTTTCAAGGTTTTCAGCTCTTTGTGAACTAGACCCTAGCCCCATCCCCCCCAACATTATAACATCATTATAGGGATGAACATAAAGTCACTTGAACAAGGTGAAAAATATCAAACAGTGCTTAAGACAATGTCGAGAGTTATCTACTCTTGTATGAAGAATATACTTCATCATTTTTCAAAAATATTGTAATCTCCCACTTAAAGAAGTGGTCAGCGCCGACTCTAGGATCAAAACAACAACTTAGACTTTCTTTGAAAAAATAGAGTTAAAATTTGTTTGTATTTGTTTGCGTGTTAAAGATCCTTTTCAGTAGTTTTTCAGTTATTGGACCGGAAGTTCTCTAACCAATACTCCTGGGAAGTACCAGTACTATAAACCACTCGTACACAAACCACCAGTGAGTTTAGGTCAGAGCTGGGTCTCGATACTGCAACCCTCCACCAGTGACAGATAGTGACATTTACCCCTCAACTATGGAGACGGTTATTAAAGTATACAGTAAAATACACATATTAAGTAAACATGAGCCATTAAAGCTGTACATATGCCATTAAAGCTGTACATATGTAATGATATGGTTGGAAAATTCATGAATAAAACACTACTGATTAATCCACTGGTTTATTCTTGTAACATATCTTCCATTAGGTTATTATATACCCTTACTTGAATTTTTTATGACCTAATTGTAACAAGTTTGACCTTTTACAAAACCCCTTACAAGAGCAACATTTGAAGGCTATCTGTTAAATGCTTGACCAAGAATTTTCCATCGAAAATATCTGGAATTTTCAGGAATCTTTGTTACATATATTCAAGTACTTCACTTCATATTTTTAGCTCACCTGTCACAAAGTGACAAGGTGAGCTTTTGTGATCGCGCAGTGTCCGTCGTCTGTCCGTGCGTGCATGCGTCCGTCCGTCCGTAAACTTTTGCTTGTGACCACTCTAGAGGTCACATTTTTCATGGGATCTTTATGAAAGTTGGTCAGAATGTTCATCTTGATGATATCTAGGTCAAGTTCGAAACTGGGTCATGTGCCTTCAAAAACTAGGTCAGTAGGTCTAAAAATAGAAAAACCTTGTGACCTCTCTAGAGGCCATATATTTCACAAGATCTTCATAAAAATTGGTCAGAATGTTCATCTTGATGATATCTAGGTCAAGTTCGAAACTGGGTCACGTGCCTTCAAAAACTAGGTCAGTAGGTCTAAAAATAGAAAAACCTTGTGACCTCTCTAGAGGCCAAATATTTCATAAGATCTTCATGTAAATTGGTCAGAATGTTCACCTTGATGATATCTAGGTCAAGTTTGAAACTGGGGTCACGTGCCATCAAAAACTAGGTCAGTAGGTCAAATAATAGAAAAACCTTGTGACCTCTCTAAAGGCCATATTTTTCATGGGATCTGTATGAAAGTTGGTCTGAATGTTCATCTTGATGATATCTAGGTCAAGTTCGAAACGGGTCACGTGCGGTCAAAAACTAGGTCAGTAGGTCTAAAAATAGAAAAACCTTGTGACCTCTCTAGAGGCCATATAGTTCATGAGATCTTCATGAAAATTGGTCAGAATGTTCACCTTGATGATATCTAGGTCAAGTTTGAAAGTGGGTCACGTGCCATCAAAAACTAGGTCAGTAGGTCAAATAATAGAAAAACCTTGTGACCTCTCTAGAGGCCATATTTTTTATGGGATCTGTATGAAAGTTGGTCTGAATGTTTATCCTGATGATATCTAGGTCAAGTTCGAAAGTGGGTCACATGCCTTCAAAAACTAGGTCAGTAGGTCAAATAATAGAAAAACCTTGTGACCTATCTAAAGGCCATATTTTTCATGGGATCTGTATGAAAATTGGTCTGAATGTTCATCTTGATGATATCTAGGTCAAGTTCGAAACAAGGTCATGTGCGGTCAAAAACTAGGTCAGTAGGTCTAAAAATAGAAAAACCTTGTTACCTCTCTAGAGGCCATACTTGTGAATGGATCTCCATAAAAATTGGTCAGAATGTTCACCGTGATGATATCTTGGTCAGATTTGAAACTGGGTCACGTGCCTTAAAAAACTAGGTCAGTAGGTCAAATAATAGAAAAACCTTGTGACCTCTCTAGAGGCCATACTTTTCATGGGATCTGTGTGAAAGTTGGTCTGAATGTTCATCTTGATGATATCTAGGTCAAGTTTGAAACTGGGTCAACTGCGGTCAAAAACTAGGTCAGTAGGTCTAAAATTATTAAAATCTTTTGACTTCTCTAGAGGCCATATATTTCAATGGATCTTCATGAAAATTGATCTGAATGTTAACCTTTATGATATCTAGGTCAATTTCGAAACTGGGTCACGTGCGGTCAAAAACTAGGCCAGTAGGTATAAAAATAGAAAAACCTTGTGACCTCTCTAGAGGCCATATTTTTCATGAGATCTTCATGAAAATTAGTGAGAATGTTCACCTTGATGATATCTAGGTAAAGTTCAAAACAGGGTCACGTACCTTCGAAAACTAGGTCAATAGGTCAAATAATAGAAAAACCTTGTGACCTCTCTAGAGACCATATTTTTCAATGGATCTTCATGAAAATTGGTCAGAATTTTTATCTTGATAATATCTAGGTCAAGTTCAAAACTGGGTCACATGAGCTCAACAACTAGGTCACTATGTCAAATAATAGAAAAAACGATGTCATACTCAAAACTGGGTCATGTGGGAAGAGATGAGCGATTCAGGACCATCATGGCCCTCTTGTTGCAGTATTGTTGTCTATATATTGGGAATAGTGTAACAAGGGTAGACAGGCAGTTTCAGACTGCATTGTTTTGTAATAAATGTGTAATTTGAATTTCATGGTGTAAAGTTGACATTGAGAATGAACCAGATTGAGGAAATTTTCATTATTATGTTGTAGAAATAGTGAATATTCTAAGGTCTGAATTCTACCCTTGTTTAGACTATTGCCATACTGCAATAAAAACTAGAACTAGCACTAGAGTGATGAATGACCCACAATGAGCACCTTGACTCAGTAATTGCAAAATTTCAGAAAATGAATGTTTTGCACTGGCTACACAACTGAAAACAATGGGTGCACCCAAAAGGCTTAATAGTCTGTGAGCTTGAAGACTTGACCAAAAATGTGGCCTCTGTAGTATTGTAAGAATTTAACAATATTACTTTTATACTTGATGACCTAGATTTTGACTCTTAAGTGACCGAGTTTCAATCTTGACTTAACTATCATTATGGTTAATATTATGACCAAGTTTCATAAAGATCGGACCAAAAATGTGGCCTATTGAATGTGTCAAAAATTTATATAATTATAAAAGTGTACAATTTTGGCAAGTTCTTCAAAAGATCTACTCAATTATAGCACCAATTTGTTTGATATAATTATACAAGCATGTACTCGTATTAATATTTTAAATGATTAAATTGGTCTAGTCATATTTTTGAACAACCCTCTTGTTGCATTTTAAGCAGAGTTTACCTGATGAGAAAACCACTCTCAGATTTTTATATCCGTTTCATAATAATACTGTTATTATTAATTTAACCTTGACTATGGCATACCCTTACCTTGACAACAAAGTTTGGAATGAAATTAAAACAAATAGTTCTGTCAAAAATCTTAGTCAGGGATATTAAGGAACATTACACAGAAGACGATCAACAGATTCAAATTCGAGAAGCAACTTCCTGTTTCAGTAAATGAAAATTAAACTGACTACAACTACAATATACCCAGCTGTCAAAATTCCAGAAGTTTCCATGGAATGTCTTTGAATCCGGACTCTGGAGTAATCGGACAAACTTTCCGGAGCTTGATATGGAATACTGCGGAAAACTGCAGAAAAATGTCCAGGGATTTCCGGAGAACTTTCCATGGACAGTTTTCCGGAGTGATTCCACAGACATCCGTGAACAATTTTCCGGAGTTATTCCGCAGTCATCCAGGAAATTCTGCTGACAGTATTATTCAGTAGAAATAAATGTGATTTATAGACTTTTTAGCTCACCTGTCACAAAGTGACAAGGTGAGCTTTTGTGATCGCGCGGTGTCCGTCATCCTTCCGTGCGTCCGTAAACTTTTGCTTGTGACCACTCTAGAGGTCACATTTTTCATGGGATCTTTATGAAAGTTGGTCAGAATGTTCATCTTGATGATATCTAGGTCAAGTTCGAAACTGGGTGACGTGCCTTCAAAAACTAGGTCAGTAGGTCTAAAAATAGAAAAACCTTGTGACCTCTCTAGAGGCCATATATTTCATAAGATCTTCATGAAAATTGGTCTGAATGTTCACCTTGATGATATCTAGGTCAAGTTCGAAACTGGGTCATGTGTCGTCAAAAACTAGGTCAGTAGGTCTGAAAATAGAAAAACCTTGTGACCTCTCTAGAGGCCATATATTTCATAAGATCTTCGTGAAAATTGGTCAGAATTTTTATCTTGATGATATCTAGGTCAAGTTCGAAACTGGGTCACGTGCCTTCAAAAACTAGGTCAGTAGGTCAAATAATAGAAAAACCTTGTGACCTCTCTAGAGGCCATATTTTTCATGGGATCTGTATGAAAGTTGGTCTGAATGTTCATCTTGATGATATCTAGGTCAAGTTTGAAACTGGGTCAACTGTGGTCAAAAACTAGGTGAGTAGGTCTAAAATTATTAAAATCTTTTGACCTCTCTAGAGGCCATATTTTTCAATGGATCTTCATGAAAATTGATCTGAATGTTCACCATGATGATATCTAGGTCAGTTTCGAAACTGGGTCACGTGCGGTCAAAAACTAGGCCAGTAGGTATAAAAATAGGAAAACCTTGTTACCTGTCCAGAGGCCATATTTTTCATGAGATCTTCATGAATATTAGTGAGAATGTTCACCTTGATGATATCTAGGTAAAGTTCAAAACAGGGTCATGTACCTTCGAAAACTAGGTCAATAGGTCAAATAATAGAAAAACCTTGTGACCTCTCTAGAGACCATATTTTTCATGGGATCTTCATGAAAATTGGTCAGAATTTTTATCTTGATAATATCTAGATCAAGTTCAAAACTGGGTCACATGAGCTCAAAAACTAGGTCACTATGTCAAATAATAGAAAAAACGACGTCATACTCAAAACTGGGTCATGTGGGAAGAGGTGAGCGATTCAGGACCATCATGGTCCTCTTGTTTGCAGTACATGTATAGTGAGCAATAACACTTCAGTACAAGCAATATGATTTTATTACATGCGATCACTTTTGCAGTTTCAAACACTATATGATATATATGAACAAGGAAAATGAATCTTTGCCAGTTAAAAGTGACTGATTAGAATATTTTTAAGCATATATATACATGTGAACAAAGATTAGTTACACTTAAATAATGATGGATTCATTCAAAGAAAGTACCTAAAGATATCTGTTTTTATATATGCATATTATTTATAAAATCTTTGTAAAGCCTTTGGTCATACTTTAGCATTCCTTGTTTTATGCTATATAATGACTGATGTACAAATATACATGCATGTGTTAATTAGCATAATTACAAATGTATGTATTGTTCCATTGGTCAATTATGTAAACAAACTTACTTGAGCAATTTCTAGAATCCTCAATATTAACCTTGAACTGAAATACCTCGCATATTAAAGTTTCACTAATTTTTACACAACTTGTTAACATCAGACTTCCAGTTACACATTTTGAAAATTCCTCTAAGATCAGTTCATCTAATTGGCTGAGCTTGATCACATGGTATTCCCATTCTGATGCTAATTGTTTTCTGATGTGTTTAAAATCCCTTTGAAAATGACAGAGTTATTCCAGAGCTAAATGACCAGAATTTTTTCAAAGTGCTACATTTCCGCAGTGTCAGTGAATATTCCATGAACATTTTGATAGATGTCCAGAGTAATTTCCAGAGATGTCCTTGGAAAACATTTGCAATCACTCTGGACATGTTATATAACAGTTGACTTTTCCGGACTATTCCATGGAAAGTACTTACTTTCCATGGAAGTTTTGCATTTGTCCACAATTTTTCCACAGTTACTCTGGAATATGTACAGCCGGGTGGTTTACGGTCGATATAATTTATTAGGATTAAAAAATCAACTATGAATTTCGGGCGTGAACATGGGTTTACGGCCGTGACTCTATATTTACGAGCGTGAACCTACGTTTACGAACATGAACCCCTGTTTACAAGCGTGAGCCTAGGTTGATGATCGTGAACCATAGTTTACGGACGTGACATGTATGGCAATTGTCTAACTAGAAAATGCTTTTGTAAAAAAGCGCATGTCTCCCCCAATGCAAAGTCCTATAGGCAAGAAGTCAATAGAGGTCAGAAGCGAAAGTCAAAGAGACACTGATGGTTGGCTGCAATAGGGATCATCTACTTGGCATGTCCAGTCATCCCGCTAAATTTCAACACTTTTGGCCTAGTGGTTCTCAAGCCACTGTTCAGGCTCCTGTGACCTTGACCTTTGATCAAGTGACCTCAAAATAAATAGGGGTCATCTACTCTGCATGTCCAATCATCCTATTAAGTTTCAACATTGTAGATCAAGTGGTTCTCAAGTTACTTCCAAAAAATGATTTTACATGAACAGGCCACTGTGACCTTGACCTTTAATAGACTGATCGTAAAATCAATAGGGGTCATCTACTCTGCATGTTCAATCATCCTATGAAGTTTCAACGTTCTGGGTCAAGTGGTTCTCAAGTTATTGATCGGAACTGGTTATCAATGTTCAGGCCCCTGTGACCTTGACCTTTAATAGAATGACCCCAAAAACAATAAGGGTCATTTACTCTGCATGAACAATCATCCTATGAAGTTTCAACATTCTGGGTCGAGATGTTCTTAAGTTATTGATTGGAAATGGTTTTCCATGTTCAGGCCCCTGTGACCTTGACCTTTAACAGAGTGACCCTAAAATCGTTAGGGGTCATCTACTCTGCATGATCAATCATCCTATGAAGTTTCATCATTCTAGGTCAAGTGGTTCTCAAGTTACTGACCGGAAATGGTTTTCAATGTTCGGGCCCCTGTGACCTTGACCTTTAACAGAGTGACCCCAAAATCGTTAGGGGTCATCTACTCTGCATGACCAATCATTCTATTAAGTTTCAACATTCTAGGTCAAGTGGTTCACAAGTTACTGACCGGAAATGGTTTTCAATGTTCATGCCCCTGTGACCTTGACCTTTAATGGAGTGACCCCAAAATCGATAGGGGTCATCTACTTTTCATGTACAATCATCCTATGGAGTTTCAACATTCTGGGTCAAGTGGTTCTCTAGTTACTGATCGGAAATGGTTTTCAATGTTCAGGCCCCTGTGACCTTGACCTTTGACGGAGTGACCCCAAAATCAATAGGGGTCATCTACTCTTCATGACTAATCATCCTATGAAGTTTCAGCATTCTGGGTCAAGTGGTTCTCTAGTTATTGATCAGAAATGGTTTTCAGTGTTCAGGCCCCTGTGACCTTGACCTTCAACGGAGTGACCCCAAAATCAATAGGGGTCATCTACTCTTCATGACCAATCATCCTATGAAGTTTCAATATTCTGGGTCAAGTGGTTCTCTAGTTATTGATCAGAAATGGTTTTCAATGTTCAGGCCCCTGTGACCTTGACCTTTGACGGAGTGACCCCAAAATCAATAGGGGTCATCTACTCTTCATGACCAATCATCCTATGAAGTTTCAACACTCTGGGTCAAGTGGTTCTCTAGTTATTGATCAGAAATGGTTTTCAATGTTCAGGCGCTTGTGACCTTGACCTTTGACGGAGTGACCCCAAAATCAAAACGGGTCATCTACTCTTCATGACCAATCATCTTATGAAGTTTCAACATTCTGGATCAAGTGGTTCTCTAGTTATTAATCATAAATGGATTTCAATGTTCAGGCCCCTGTGACCTTGACCTTTGACGGAGTGACCCCAAAAACAATAGGGGTCATCTACTTTGCATGTACAGTCATCCTTTGGAGTTTCAACAATCTAGGTCAAGTGGTTCTCTAGTTATTGATCGGAAATGGTTTTCAATGTTCAGGTCCCTGTGACCTTGACCTTTGTTGGAGTGACCCCAAAATCAATAGGGGTCATCTACTTTTCATGACCAATCATCCTATGAAGTTTCAACATTGTTGGTCAAGTGGTTCTCCAGTTATTGATCGGAAATGGTTTTCAATGTTCAGGCCCCTGTGACCTTGACCTTTGACGGAGTGACCCTAAAATCAATAGGGGTCATCTACTCTTCATGACCAAACACCCTATGAAGTTTCAACATTCTGGTTTAAGTGGTTCTCTAGTTATTGATCGGAAATGGTTTTCAATGTTCAGGCCCCTGTGACCTTGACCTTTGACGGAGTGACCCCCAAAACAATAGGTGTCGTCTACTCCAGCAGCCCTACAACCCTATGAAGTTTGAAGGTTCTAGGTCAAATGGTTCTCCATTTATTGTTCGGAAATGAAGTGTGACGTACGGACGGACGGACAGGGCAAAAACAATATGTCTCCCCCAGAGGGGGGGAGACATAATAATTACATGAACCCAGGTTCACGGTCGAAAAACTAGGATTAACGATGGATAAACTAGGTTTTTCGAACGCAAAAGCATGTTAACCTATTCTTTCGAGCGAAAACATAGGATAACGTAGTAAACCATAGTTCACACTCGTAAACGTAGGTTCACGTTCATAAACCCAAGTTAAAGTTCAATCGAGAAACCTAGTTTATTGAACGTAAACATGGGTTCAAGAGCAAAAACTATGGTTTACGCCAGTTATCCTATGTTTTCACTCGAAAATATATGTTAGTATTCGATAATCCTAGTTTTTCGACCAAGAACGTAATTATTGGATAATTGGATTGCCGAGAACCATTGTTTACAGACGTGAACCTATTTTACGACCGTGAACTTGGGTTTACGAGCGTAAACCACAGTTTACGAACGTGAACCTAGGTTTGCGTTCGATAAACTTATAAACTTGGTTTCTCGAACAAAACTATGATTTTCGGTCGTTATCCTATGTTCACGAGCGTGAACCTATGTTCATGGTCGTAAACCTATGTTCACGGTCGTAAACCTAAGTTCACGGTCGTTAACATAGGTTCACGTTCGTAAACTACGGTTTACGCTCGTGAACTTAGAGTAACGATGACCCGTGATACTAGCGTACCTCCTTTTTTGAAGTGTGTTCAATTCATACCATAAGACTACTTCAACTATTTTTTCAGGAGGGCGTAGGTTCAAGCCCTACTAAGACTAAACTTTTTTTTATTATATTTCTTTTATCCTGTAAGATAAACTGGTTTTTTTTCAAGACTTATTATCATTGATTTGTTGTACAAAAGCTGAAATTTTTCATTTGATTGTTTAAAATGAATTTAACCTCTGATACAGAAGGGTGAAGGTTTAGACATCTTTGAAAATACTTTGTTACATTTTGTAAAAGTTCTTGAGTTTGCATTTATTCTTTAGTTTACAAAGTTTGGAAGACATGTAGGTAGGTTTTACTTCTGCCCTATGGTTCTTTTTGAATGCAGAGAGCAAGGCCATAATTTTTCAGTGTTATAGCTTAATTTCTGTCCGATTAAAGCCTTTTACTTGAGGCTCCCCAGAAAAGTTGTTATCGACAGTTTTATTTTGTGTTTTATAATTGTTACGCAATACTGTACGGTTTCTTTTAGCAAAATATTTGGTAAAATGAATTCTCTTCGATCGTTTTGCGCAATGGTTATCACTTTGAAATGTGTCTCTGTTTGAGCTGGAGGGAAAAACATAATTTATACAAAATTAAAAAAAGAAAGAAAAAAAATCGACACGGTAATTTAAGTTGTTTTAAAATGCAACATCGTGCAAAACAATGTTAACATCAAGACTGTATCAAGTTAATGCGTGCAATTGTTAAACTTTACCATTACGGGTCCACTATCTTAATATAACCTGAAATACAGTTGAAAACGTGTGTTTGAACAAAAATCGCTTACATCTACACACCCACACCCCTTAAGCAAATTGGAGACAAAGCACTTTTTACAATATATCTTTCCGCATTCGTCAGAATGTTTCTAAAATGAATTTAGAATAAAAATAGCCAAAAAGCAAACAAACAAACAAACTGTAATGTAAACATTATTTCTGTAGGAAAATATAACATGTGCGCTATTTCGGTATACAAATCGTAGAATGTGGTCATTTGTTTCTTCCCACGTTACTGTGGCAATTCCACGCAGCGATGACGTCCCATAGAACCTATAACAACTAATCTTGAAGAATTGATTCTTAAAACTTTAGTCCTAAATATAAGACCTGACATAACTCATATCACTTTATAAGTTTGTTTTAATTGATACCTTTTTATTTTCCATGTAATGTCAGGTCGTCGAATAATGCGCAGTATAACTCATATCGACATTTGTTTTACGGAACCAGCGTTTGTTTAATGAGCTATTTATAGACCGAGGTCATAATATATAACAAAGCGGTCAACAGTGTTGAGTTTTACATTACCAAAGACGAAAAAGTTCCATTCATACGGACATTTCATTCATAGGGGGCGAATTAATTTACTATCATTATGCAATAATTTCTAATGTTATCTTTCAAGTATTTTCCGTTAGAAAAATAAAACATTATTATAACATGTTTAAGCAAATAGATTTATTGAAACAGGTAAATCTAACAATCTTAATACAACTCTATAGCAAAACTGATAAACGTGGCGCACTATTTGAATTGCGCATGAAATGATATTTTCTGTTGTCAGTCTCAGCACATGTTGATCTTTGTGGCATCTCGATTTATGGTTATAATAGTCTGGCGAATAAATCGCCAGCCTAAAAACCTGCAAGACAGAAAACTTTGCTCAATTTTCAAAGATACATACATGTGATAAGTTCAGAATCCCAAAACTGGAGGTTTGCCAGTTTTCAGCTGGAGTTGGGGTCTCAAAACTGGAGGTTTTTTATCGACATAAATTAAAAAAATTAAGTGCGCGGACACAAAACTTAGAGACAAAATCCAACATTTCAGGCCATACAATAACGTATATAAGTCTACACCAGAAGAAACAATCCTCATAACTCTTGATTTGAATTTTGACAGAGTTATGCCACTATTTAACTTACATTTTTTGGTTTAAGTTTTATATTATGTCCAATATCTCCGTTACATTCAAAGCTATTGACTATTATGCCCCTTTTACCGGCATTCATTCAGTTGTGTAGTAGTTATGGCACCTGACTTAGTAAACAAGAGGACCATGATGGTCCTGAATCGCTCATCTGTCCCCGCATGACCCAGTTTTGAACTGAGTATGACGTTGTTTTTTCTATTATTTGACACAGTGTCCTAGTTTTTGAGCTCATGTGACCCTGTTTTGAACCTGACCTAGATATCAAGATAAAAATTCTGACCAATTTTCATGAAGATCCATTGAAAAACGTGGCCTCTAGAGAGGTCACAAGGTTTTTTATTATTTGACCTACTGACCTAGTTATTGACGGCATGTGACCCAGTTTCAAACTTAACCTAGATATCATCAAGGTGAACATTCTGACCAATTTTCATGAAGATCCATTTGAAAGTATCGCCTCTAGAGAGGTCACAAGGTTTTTCTATTTTTAGACATACTGACCTAGTTTTTGACAACAGTTGACCCAGTTCGAACTTGACCTAGATATCACCAAGATGAACATTCAGACCAACTTTCATACAGATCCCATGAAAAATACGGCCTCTAGAGAGGTCACAAGGTTTTTTTATTATTTGACCTACTGACCTAGTTATTGATGGCACGTGACCCAGTTCCAAACTTGACCTAGATATCATTAAGGTGAACATGCTGACCAATTTTCATGAAGATCCATTCAAAAGTATGGCCTCTAGAGAGGTCACAAGGTTTTTAGCTCACCTGAGCACCAAGTGCTCAAAGGTGAGCTTTAGTGATCGCCCTGTGTCCGTCGTCGTCCGTCCTTCCGTCGTCAACAATTTGACTGTTAACACTCTAGAGGTCACATTTTTGGCCCAATCTTAATGAAACTTGGTCAGAATGTTACCCTCAATAAAATCTTGGACGAGTTCAATATTGGGTCATCTGGGATCAAAAACTAGGTCACCAGGTCAAATCAAAGGAAAAGCTTATTAACACTCTAGAGGTCACAATTTTGGCCCAATCTTAATGAAACTTGGTCAGAATGTTACCCTCAATAAAATCTTGGACGAGTTCGATATTGGGTCATCTGGGGTCAAAAATAGGTCACCAGGTCAAATCAAAGGAAAAGCTTGTTAACACTCTAGAGGTCACATTTTTGGCCCAATCGTAATGAAACTTGGTCAAAATGTTACCCTCAATAAAATCTTGGACGAGTTCGATATTGGGTTATCTGGGATAAAAAACTAGGTCACCAGGTCAAATCAAAGGAAAAGCTTGTTAACACTCTAGAGGTCACATTTTTGGCCCAATCTTAATGAAACTTGGTCAGAATGTTACCCTCAATAAAATCTTGGACGAGTTCGATATTGGGTCATCTGGGGTCAAAAACTAGGTCACCAGGTCAGATCAAAGGAAAAGCTTGTTAACACTCTAGAGGTTACAATTTTGGTCCAATCTTAATGAAACTTGATCAGAGTATTATCCTCAATAAAGTATTGGACGAGTTCGATATTGGGTCATCTGGGGTCAAAAACTAGGTCACCAGGTCAAATCAAAGGAAAAGCTTGTTAACACTGTAGAGGTCGCATTTATGACTGCATCTTCATGAAACTTGGTCAGAATGTTAATATTGATGATCTTAAGGTTCAGTTTGAATCTGGGTCATGTAGGATCAAAAACTAGGTCACCAGGTCAAATCAAAGGAAAAATTAGTTTACACTGTAGAGGCCACATTTATGACCATATCTTAATGAAACTTGGTCAAAATGTTAATCTTGATGATCTATAGCTCAAGTTCAAATCTGGGTTAAGTGGGGTAAAAAAACTAGGTCACCAGGTCAAATCAAAGGAAAAGCTTGTTAACACTAGAGGCCATATTGTGACTGTATCTTCATGAAACTTAGTCAGAATGTTAAACTTGATGATCTTTAGGTCAAGTTCAAATCTGGGTCATGTCGGGTCAAAAACTAGGTCACCAGGTCAAATCAAAGGAAAAGCTAGTTAACATTTTAGAGGCCACATTTATGACCATATCTTAATGAAACTTGGTCAGAATGTTAATCTTGATGATCTTTAGGTCAAGTTAAAAATCTGGGTCAGGTGGGGTCAAAAACTAGGTCACTAGGTCATATCAAAGGAAAAGCTTGTTAACACTGTAGAGGCCACATTTATGACTGTATCTTCATGAAACTTAGTCAGAATGTGAAACTTGATGATCTTTAGGTCAAGTTCAAATCTGGGTCATATCGAGTCAAAAACTAGGTCACGGGGTCAAATCAAAGGAATAGCTAGTTAACATTTTAGAGTCCACATTTATGACCATATCTTAATGAAACTTGGTCAGAATTTAATCTTGATGATCTTTAGGTCAATAGGTCAGGTGAGCGATACAGGGCCTTCATGGCCCTCTTGTTCTATTTTTAGACATACTGACGTAGTTTTTAATTGCAGTTGACCCAGTTTCGAAACTGACCTAGATATAATCAAGATAAACATTCACACCAATTTTCATACAGATCCCATGAAAAATATGGCCTCTAGAGAGGTCACAAGGTTTTTCTATTATTTGACCTACTGACCTAGTTATTGATGGAACGTGACCCACTTTTGAACTTGATCTAGATATCATCAAGGTGAACATTCTGACCAATTTTCATGAAGATCAATTTACAAGTATGGCCTCTAGAGAGGTCACAAGGTTTTTCTATTTTTAGACCTACTGACCTAGTTTTTGACCGCACATGAACCAGTTTCAAATCTGACCTAGATATCATCAAGATGAATATTCAGACCAACTTTCATACAGATCCCATGAAAAGTATGGCCTCTAGAGAGGTCACAAGGTTTTTCTATTATTTGACCTACTGACCTAGTTATTGATGGAACGTGACCCAGTTTCAAACCTGACCTAGATATCATCAAGGTGAACATTCTGACCAATTTTCATGAAGATCAATTCACAAGTATGGCCTCTAGAGAGGTCACAAGGTTTTTCTATTATTTGACCTACTGACCTAGTTTTTGATCGCACGTGACCCAGTTTCAAACCTGACCTAGATACCATCAAGATGAACATTCAGACCAACTTTCATACAGATCCCATGAAAAATATGGCCTCTAGAGAGGTCACAAGGTTTTTCTATTTTTAGACCTACTGACCTAGTTTTTGACCGCACTTGACCCAGTTTCAAACTTGACCTAAATATCATCAAGGTGAACATTCAGACCAATTTTCATAAAGACCCCATGAAAAATGTGACCTCTAGAGTGGTCACAAGCAGAAGTTTACGGAGGGACTAACGTACGGACGCACAGACGACGGACGCTGAGCGATCACAAAAGCTCACCTTGTCACTTTGTGACAGGTGAGCTAAAAATTGGTCATTTTAATGTTGTGTCTCTTGTAGCTGCAAAAGAATTTGACCTAGAGTCACCAAAGTTTACAGGAATGTTGGTCAGCATGTGCAGTTGTGCACCTGGGGTTTCGCATCCGGATTCACTCAGTCGTGTAGGAGTTATGGCCCCTGACTTAGTTAAAAATTGATCATTTTAATGTTGTGTCGCGCGTAGCTCCAAAAGTATTTGATCTAAAGTCACCAAAGTTTACAGGAATGTTGGTCACAGCATGTGTAGTTGTGCACCTGGGGTTTCGCGTCCAGATTCATTCAGTCATGAAGGAGTTATGGCCCCTGACTTATATAAAAATTGGTCATTTAAATGTTGTGTCACGCGTAGCTCTAAAAGTATTTGACCTAGAGTCACCAAAGTTTAAAGGAATGTTGGTCAGCATTTGCAGTTGTGCACCTGGGGTTTCGCGTCCCTTCCTTCAGTATTGTAGGAGTTATGGCCCCAGACCTAGGAAAAAATTTGTCCTTTGTCATGTAGTGGGGGCATCTGTGTCCCATGGACACATTTCTAGTTATTCTAATTTCTATCAGTCTGGTGTTATGTCTCGGACATGATTTGAAGGAGACCAAGTTTGATGAAGGTCCATCAAGCAGTTCATGAAAAGAGGTTGTTTAAAAGTACAGTAAACGACCAGTCAAAATCCCTCCCGAACGTTTTCAATATATAAATTCATTCCATTAAGCGACTTTTCTATTAAACGACTAGCGACCACTTTAATGTAGTCCCGACAGGTAATATATTTGACAAAAATATCTATAAAGTGACCAGGTACCACAATTCTACCGGGCATTTCTTCATCTGTGTAATTGCACATGACTGAATGCAATTAACCTTTGCATCAGTCAAACAATCTAGCCATAATTTTCACGATTGTGGACTTGAAAAAGTGTTCACGATGTTAAAACAGATTTTGAAACCATACAGGTATGTTCATAATATATACAGTTACATAAATAGTTAAAAATAACTTTCCTTTTCATCTGACTGAAATTCATTAAAAGACCATTCCATTAAGAGACCACTTCTAAGCAGTCCCTTGGGTGGTCTCTTAATACAATGTCGACTGTAGGTCATTTAAGCTCAAGCAGCCTCTAAAAGGGGCTGAGCTCCCAACTCAAAGAAAAGTGGAGGATCTTACAATGATGCTACAGACCAAGTTTGATGGAAGTCCATGAAGTCGTTCATGAGGAGATGTTTAAATGTACATGTATTTCTATTTTTTTTTATAGCTCTAATGGAACCTAGAAGGGACTAAACTACCTAATATTATATTGTCCACAAATTTCAGAGAACTCTACAGTGAGACTAATGATCAAGTTTGATGAAAATCCATCAGGCAGTTCATGAGAAGTTGTTTAAAGGAATTTCTATTTTTAGCTCATCTGAGCACAAAGTGCTCGGCATCTGTCCATCCGCACTTTAAACAACATCTAAACCACTTGGCCAATTTTAATGAAACTTCACAGGGATGTTCCATGGATGATCTTCTTTACAAATTGTTCGAAGAATTGAATTCCATACAGAACTCTGGTTGCCATGGCAACCTGGAGGAAAAACTTTAAAAAATCTTCTTGTCCTAAACCACAGGTCAAAGGGCTTTGATATTTGGTAGGTAGCATCATCTAGTGGTCCTCTACCAAGTTTGTTCAAATTATCCCCCTAGGGTTAAATATGGTCCCGCTCCAGGGGTCACATGGTTTATACAGACTTATATAGGGAAAAACTTTGAAAATCTTTTTGTCCAAAACCACAGGGCCTAGGGCTTTGATATTTGGTATGTAGCATCATCTAATGGTCCTGTACCAAGTTTGTTCAAATTATACCCCATAGGGTCAAATATGGCCCTGACCAGGGGGTCACATGGTTTATATAGACTTAACTATCACAACAGCAATTTTGAAGTGCCGTGTGGCGGCTGTAAAAAGTCTCCCTGTACTTGGATTCAGTGTCGTAATTTTTTCTAGTCCTTTGGGATCATGGAGTCCATTCAACATGTGTGTAATAGAGTTCTGCTTAAGCCGGTGCTAGGGGGCACGAGAGGTGTTGCACATTTCATTACCTCTCATGAACAGACTCAATCAAACCGAGTCTATTATTATTATTCTTGGTTGCATTCTTTGCCTCCAAAGGATCTTTTTACAGATTTTATTATATAGGGAAAAACTGAAAACCTTCTTGTCCAAAACCACAGGGTCTACAGCTTTAATATTGGTATATAGCATCATCTGGTATTCCTCTACCAAGATTATTCAAATTATCCCCCTAGGGTCAAATATGGCCCCATCCCCGGGGTCACATGGTTTATATAGGGAAAAACTTTGAAAATCTTCTTGTCCAAAACGAAACGGCCTAGGGCTTTGATATTTGGTATGTAGCATCATCTAGTGGTCCTGTACCAAGATCATACCTGTCAAGGCACATGCACTGTGCGTGTGTCACACTCTTTTCGGCCAAACTCGCGCTTGCAAGTCTACTATCCCAGACACAAGCATTTTAAAAAAATAATCAATTTTTTTTTCGTAGAAAATCATTGAAGGCGACGTTGATAGTGTTTTCATACCATTTCATACCATATAATACAGCTTTTACATTCATCGTAGCAACATCACAAAAAGGTAAACATGGTGGGAGACAATTCAAAACCTGGTCTTTTTTGTGTTGAAAAACTAAATTTTCCATGTGAGAGCGTCTCCAGCTTCTTGTGGGCTTTGCCCCACAGACCCCCCCCACCACAAGGGTAACCGCCCCTTAGAACCCCAATCACACGTGGCCTTTGTAGAGCCCTGACAGCTACGCAAGATTGTTCAAATTATCCCCCTGGGGTCAAATATGGTCCCACCCCAGGGGGCACATACCAGATTTGTACATGGAAAAACTTTAAAAAAATTATTGTCTTAAACCATAAGGCCTAGAGCTTAGATATTTAGCATGTGTTATGCTCTAGTGGTTCTCTACCAAGATTGTTCAAGTCATGCCCGGATGGTCCTTTGTTTTACATAGACTTATTTGTTTTTGAACCAGTGGCAAAGAAATTTCTTCTCCGAGCTCCCTGGTGCGTGCACGTCGCGGAGAGGGCACATATGGCGCTAACTGGGTCAGCGCCCTAACTAGGTCAACGTCTGATCTAGTTAGCGTCACATGACGAAAACCAGGGAGTGTGGCCGTAAAAAGGGGACATTCATCGGCTGAGCTTCATCTTGCCTACTTGCCTGCGTGTTGGGCCTCTCTTCTACAACCGGGGTGCCGGGTCTGGTTGATCCCGGCCAACTCGATGCCGATTACCATCTCTGAGGGATCTCCGGTTTGAACATGCCGAAAACTCAGCTGGATTCATCGACGAGGCTGATGTTGGTTCGAACCCCGACTCGATGCCGGATTTACCATCTCTGGGGGTTTCCTAATGCCGTGCTTACTCCAGCTGGTCATCGCAAGGTTGGGACCTCGGTACCAGGCTTCCAGATGCGTCACTCCGACAAGAAAGACGGTGGAGGCGACGTACAACGCTGGCACGATGGGGCGGGATGCAGAAACAGCGATCAGACCGTTAAAAACGTAGATAAATAACAGCGATGACAACAACATTAAGAAGACACACACATAACAGATTCTACATAATCACGATGCCACATAACAGATGTTATATAAGCACGATGACACACAACAGAAGATACATAAGACAACGATGAAATTTAACTGATGTAATTATAACGGAGAGATGAAAAGACGATGTACGAGGAGGAGGAGAATAATTTAGATATGCTCGCCCAGATGGTTTACCGTGCGAGGGTAAAGAAACACCAACACACACACACACAAAAAATTTGGACCACAAGCATAAGTTGATAACGTTTCAATATTCATCTTGATTGTCTTAACCTGACTTTCTGACAATTTTTCTGTTTGAAGGGACAGCATAGAAATTGGGACCATGTTTATTTTTTTTGATACGGTTTTCAATACTCACTTTTTAAAAGGCCCTATGCTTTTTGCATATTAAAATTCCTATAAAACTATATGTCGTACCAACAGAAAAGCAGGGGACAAAGAGAAACTAACAAATGAGAAAAAGTATCCCAAAGTAAATTAAAAAGTACAAAAACACTCAAAGCATGCCCCAAACAGGTACAAAAAAAAATGCAAAAAAATTTTTGGGTGCAAGTTTTTGGGTACCGAATTTTTCCCTTAATTTATACTATATTAAAAATCAAGGATATGTCATGTAAAATGGCTGAGCAAGTTTTCTAAAAATCTCGAAAAATTTTGTTACAAAAATCCCCGTGCACTGTTTTTTTACAAAAATATGTCGCCATTTTTTTCTTCATGACGAAATAAAAGTTGTTTTACCTTGGATTTCCTTTTTTAAGTACGATTGCATTTTACACGGTTTCAGGGAACACAACCTACTAACAAAAATTTGAATCATAACGAAAGATCGGGTTTTTTTTCAAAGTAGTTTTATTTTCTGCCATTTTCGATATTCAACCCTTTTAAAAACATCAATAGATGCAAAAAATAACGAGGATTAAAGCAAAAACCCTTTTTAATTTTAAATTTTGGACCAATCTTTTTCCACCCAACAACAACCTATATGTCACAAACAAGAACCCCACCCCCTAATTCAAAATTTCAAAATAGCATGTTCCCTTAAACCATAACTACTGACCTATTTTTTTTTTTAAAGCTACAGAAAAGAAATTTGGACCACCATTTAATTTTTAATCCCCCGCCACAAGTGGGGGGGGTATAGGAAAATGGTCTCCGTCCCCTCCTTCCGAAGACATTCGTTTCTGCTCCAATTTCCTAAAACCCCCTTAAAGGATTTCGTGAAACTTGGGGAATGATCACCTCATCAAGACGATGTCAAAACTCATGATCAGCCATGTCAGCAAAAAGGGCAAAGGGCACAAACCAGGGCAAAGGTTTTTGCCCCATTTCGTTCCCTCTGTACTCCAAACCCTTTTAAGGGAAATTTTTAAAAAAATTTGGGCAAATGACACCTCATCCCTCATCAAAAGATTGCAAACTCATGAGTCAGCCTGCCGCTCAAGTCAAGGTCAAAACTGAGGGGCAAAAGTTTGAGCCTTCCCTTTTTTGCCGCTCTAATCCCTAAACCCCTTGAAGGATTTTCATCAAACTTTGGGGCAAATGATCACCTCATCAAGGGATGTGCAGAACCCCCGTGAGTCAGCCATGCCGGGTCAAGGTCCCAAGGGCACAAAATGTGGGCAAAGTTTTAGCCTTCCATTCGGTCTGCTCTAATCTCCTAAACCCCCTTTAAGGAATTTTTAAAACTTGGTCAAAAATCACCTATCAAAAAGTGTGCAGAACTTACTCTGCCATCCGGCTCAAGGTCCAAGGGCACAGCTTAGGGGCAAAGTTTTAGCCTTTCCCTTTGTGCCACTTTTTTACTCCCTAAACCCCTAAGGGTTTTCTAAACTTGGGGCAAATGATCACCCATCAAGAGCTCACAGTCAGCCATGTCAACTCAAGCAAGGTCACAAATCAAATCAAAGGTTTTTGCTCTGTTCTCCTAAACCCCCTTTAAGGGTTTTCAGAAACTTGGTCAAATATCACCTAACAAATGTTTGGGGAAATTCATAGTCAGCCATACATTCAAGGCAAGATCACGCTAAAAGTCAACGGTTTACCCTTTTCACTATCCATAACAGTGGGGGGGGATTTAGCTGTCATTCAACTGCCTTGTTAAACAGATTTCAGTAGTTATCTTGAAAAATTCTTTACCATGACCACTCAGCTATTTTTATTAGTGAAGCTTAATTAAGCAAAGAAATTTGTTTTAGCAAACAACTAAACTCAGGTGAGCGATATAGGGCCATAATGGCCCTCTTGTTAGCAGTTGTGCTCCTAAAAAGGGCGGGGAGCCTTCATTTGAAAAAACTTTGTGAGAACCTTAAAATGATGCTACAGACCAAGTTTAAATGAAGATCTTTTAAGTGGTTCAAAGATTTTCTAGTGTTTAGCTCTAGCAGTCCCTAAAAAAGGCTGAGAACCCCAATTTGAACAAAATCTGGGGAGGAGCTTATAATATGCTAAAGACCAAGTTTTTTTTTCATGTATTGGTTGCTAGCGAGAATGATGTGCTTCTAAGAAGTAAAGATTTAATGTATGTGTTATATAACAACATTTAGGATTGTTATAGGTTATGCTTTTTCTGCAGTGCTTCATTTGAACCAGCAAATGAAGCTGCAGTATACTGTGCTGAAGTGTACCCCAAAGAAAACATATTTCTTGATGTTGAATAATCAACGTGCAAAAACTCTCTGAAAAATCATCTGACCAAAACATGAAGACAATAATGCACATCTCCTCTTGATAGTAAAGCTTCCTATGGAGTTTGGCTTAATTTTAATCAGTGGTTGCTAAGAAATACTCCACACAAGAATTGTACTATAGTATACTACTGTTGAATAATAAAAGGGCAGTAACTCTGTGAAAAATAAACTGACCAAAACACGATGATGATATGCACATCTCCTCTTGATAATGAAGCTTTCTATAAGTTTGGCTAACTTCTAACCAGTAGTTGCTGAGAAATATTCTGGACAAGAGTAGCAGGATGGATGAAGTGGCGCCTATATGCTTCCCCTTCAGGGGCATAATAAATACACCTAGAAAGAGGTGATAAGCCACACACAAGATTGCATATGCAGACTCTATGTATTTAGTATAGTAACAAAAAACAAAGTCCCGTAACGCAAATTTTTTTTCTGAAAGAACCTAACATGCACTATGCACAACTACTGATGTTACTAATCACTCCTGTGAAGTTTCATTAAATGGTGTCAAGGGGATGAGGAGAGTTGGTGCGCACAAGATCATGTCTATGGACAGACAGACAGATAGACAGACAACCTGAATAGTAATGTCTGTCGTCTGCAGATATTTTTATCTGATTCGTAAACACAGTCATGACTCAGATATTTTTTCTTGCATATTGTATACATATAAGGTTTTTATTCTGACAGATTATTTTTCTTGCATACCGTATTTTAAAAATAATAGAAATCAAAGCCTTGAAATGTCTGATGGTTGCGGGTTTTTGGTAGATTTACTTTCTGTTTAAATGCCAGTCTATGAATATACATGAATGAGAAACAAATACAAATTTAATGTGCCTCATATCTAAGATGAACTTTGCCTGACCCAGCTTGTGATGTAACCATGGTCTGGAATACCTTATCATTGATAGATCTTGTATAATCTAAATGGACAGTGTGAGTGGATACAGGTTGAATAAGAACTGCTTGATCATTGATAATTCATTCCCACTGTTCATGAATGGGACTTTTTTGTGTAGCACAGGAACATCTTTTGGATGTCGTTTGGAATAAAATAAAGATGCTATGATTGTCAGAAATACACTTTAACTTTGGTAGCGGTATAAACCCCGCAACCAAAAATAAAGCAAAGAGGAATAGCACTCTTTCTTAAAGAGTATGTACACAAAGCACGGGAAATTAACATCCATAAACAGAAGTGATGTCATGACATTTTAGTGAGGCACAATAACAAAGTTCCACTTTAGTTTTATCGTTTGTAGCATAACATTAGGTTCTTGCCATAAAATAACGTATTTTGAATTGAGAAATATATTATAAGGAACGGAGAGAGACATGAAATGTCAGTGCATGAAATGTTAGTTGTCATTAACGGCATGAGAGTCATCTGGTATGGGGGATGCCAGATGGGTTTTGCCGGCATGGGTAAAATCACCAAAAATGCCAGTCTGGTGTGCAAGAAACCATTATATCCCCTAACAACTTCGTTGTTCGCGGGGTACAAAAATTATAGGTGGTGGGGTTGGAGGAAATAAAACTAGAGCTATCACTAAAGGAGATGATTGTACACCCCACATGCACTAACACCGCATATTGCAATTTGACGCACACAAGATTGCATAATTATGTGGACTGTATGTATATAGACTGTATATATACAGTATAGTAAAAAAAAAAACAAAGTCCCATAACTCTGCAGAATATTTATCTAAAAGAACGTAACATGCACTATGCACAACTAGGTTTGGTACTGATCACTTGTGTGAAGTTTCATTAAATTGTGTCCAAGGGTTCAGAAGATTAGGTGCACACAAGATTGCATATGCAGACTGTATAAACATGGTATATTAACAAAAAACAAAGTCCTGTAACTCTGCAGAATTTTTTTTTCTGAAAGAACCTAACATGCCCCATGCACAACTACTGTTGTTACTGATCACTTGTATGAAGTTTCATTAAATTGTGTCAAGGGGATGAGGAGAGATGGTGTGCACAAGATTGTGTCTATGTATATAGTATAGTAACAAAAAACAAGGTCCCATAATTCTGCAGAATTTTTTTCTGAAAGAACCTAACATGCCCCATGCACAACTACTGTTGTTACTGATCACTTGTGTGAAGTTTCATTAAATTGTGTCAAGGGGATGAGGAGAGATGGTGTGCACAAGATTGTGTCTATGTATATAGTATAGTAACAAAAAACAAGGTCCCATAATTCTGCAGAATTTTTTTCTGAAAGAACCTAACATGCCCCATGCACAACTACTGTTGTTACTGATCACTTGTGTGAAGTTTCATTAAATTGTGTCAACGGGATGAGGAGAGTTGATGCACACAAGATTCTGTCTATGGACAGACGGACAGACAGACAACCTGAAACCAGTATACACAACCCCCCTTACAAATTTCTTGTCGGGGTACAAAAATAATGGGTGGTAGGGTTTTATAAAAAGTGCCTTCTGACCCCCAGGGACTACCCTTACCAAATCATTGCTTTTATCCGAAAGATCAACAAGCATTTTTAGTATGGTTAAGAAAGGAGTATTTTATTCCTTATGTCATATACTATCTGAGTTAATTGTTGCACAAACTTTTAGGCCTTTCATGCATATTTTGACAGTTATGTTGGCTTCCGGTTTGAAAATAAAAGTTGACGGATACTGATGTAACATCGTTATCATTGAATGTTGCAGGTCATTTTATAAATACGGTCATGCCAAATATACACGAAAAATGCCTGAATCTATATTTTGCAAACATTCTCATCTGTGCATTGTAACAGTATGGTAATTTTTGTTAATCACGCCTTTTTCAAGTCCAATACAAATAACGGTAAATATGACCATCGCCAGACGGATCAGTTAACGATAGACACAAAGGATAAAATGGATTGTGTTTGTCAAATAATTTAAGAAAATTGAAACTGACAGCTGACTGCTGTTTTAAAAACTGGCATGTAGAAAATATTTAAACAAGTTACTGCAAAAAAAGCTCATATTGCAACCACAAGAACAACACGGATGCGGTAACACCGACTATATTGTACAATATCAAACCGTCTGACCATGCAAACCCTCAAGAACTGATCAATAGTGAACGAAAATAAAAACAAATTCAATGTTTTTATTATGGTTTATTCAAGAGCAGAACAATAATAAAACAGTTCTATTATATTACCATTACTACTAAATTTTCAACTAGCTTCCGTCGGTCTTTGGCTGCATGAGGCACAAAAGCCGAAAACGCTATCGGCATTGTCTTATACTTAACCGGATAATAATAGCACTTATATCGTCGTATCACGGCAAGTCAGGACAAAATTTTCTGCGATTTTAAATCTGCGTTCTTATTGTCTTCTGCAGAAAACGCAGAGAAATAAAGTTCCCGCAGAAAAAAGTACTTATATGTAAATATTTTAACAATAAAATAATATCATAGTGTCAACAAACAGTATGTACAAGGCCAAAATTTACTAGAAGGGTAATACTTAGATACAGCATTTGAGCAACTTATCTGGGAAAAATATATTCTGAGAGACATAGCAAGTTGTCTTTAGATTTTTCATTCATTATTAAGTTACAGTTTTTACTGTTATGTGTTATCTGAATCAGATCTGTTATTAAGCCTCTGCTCATCCTATAGATAATTCTTTTTAAAACAGTTTACACTACTAGTGCGATCAATTCGTAACAGAAAATGCCAAAATACTTCAGAAAATGGGAAAAGCACCAAAATTGGCACAGCTATTTATTAAAGCATTAAAAACATTTTTTTCATGGGACCCATTTGATATCTGTCAAGATGGCCTATATGGCGGCCATTTTCCAAAATGGCCGCCAAAACTCAATATTTACCTTAGAAGATTCAATGAAAGGTCATTATATTTACATTCACCCCCAAAATGCACTAAATATAAATGTATATAAAAAATAAATCCTAAAATTTTGCATCAAATGCAAAAATAACAATTCAAATGATGTTAGTTTCTTTCTGTTTTCCATGGTAACGGCAAAATCTAACCTTTAAAACTTAGTTTAATATTATCATTGTGTAGTTTTTCATATTTTAAAGAAATATTTTGTTTTAAATATAATTAATTAATTATTTCACTTGAATTCCCTCCACAGCAGCATATTGAAACATTTTTTGTTATTCCCTTACCAGTATTTAGCCAGATTGGGCTTAAGGGTTGCCCCTGTATGCATGTCAATACGTCAGCCATGTAGAGTGGGATACTGCAATAACTTTGAAACTACAGCAGAATTTTTCATGATATGTGGTACATGGATAGATGGCAATGCAGAGAATGCCAATGCCCATTTAAATTTGTTCCTATGGCAACAAATGTTGTTGCTATGGCAACAAATAGTGCACGAATATGACACAAAGTGTCATCCTGCATTTCTTCAAAACAAGGAGAGATTGTTTCTTGAGAAATTTTACATAGACAGAGGGACAAATTGAAAACATGCTTGTTATCTTATTTTTCTCTCTTGTACATCATTTGTCCGTCTGTATGTTGGTCCATCATTTGCAATGGCGGATTCTTCAATAACTTCAAAATTGCAAATTCTAAAGACTTCTTTATGAAACCTTGTTTATAGATGGTAAGTAATATGGAGAATGTGAAGGTCATTAACTTAGATGCTATATAAAATTGTAGTTTCTTTACACCAAGTATGACAAACTACCCCTTTCAGTTTGGACTTTTCGAAATGCAAGAACAGATTATAGCGACGGGCTAGTAGGATCAAATGAAACAATGTTCCTTATTATGCACCCGCAGTCACAATGCCTGTGTAATGAATTGCTTACTGTGTAACAAAGAAGAGTAAGGCTGAAAATATAAAAGTTGCTTTCATGGACAACACTTAGTAACTATTATGTGAAATATATTACTCTGAACAGTGAGCTGAAATCTGAAATAAGGTACATGTCAGATACTCTTGTCAGTACACACAAGCACAAGATTGTCGACAACTTTAGTTAACTTGCATAAAGGTAGTGCAGAGCATTTCAGCACTTTTGACAAATTACGTCTTCCTCGGCAGACTTTATCGAGGTTGCAAATGCACTTGAGGAGCTATTGGTACGAGACTCGGGTACTTGAGACAAAAACTATTGGAAAGGTTCCAATATATCAAAGATCTTTCTGGTCAGCCTTATTTATCTTGACTTGGAATTATAGGAAAGTGGTAGAACACTCGACACCCATATGTGCCCGACCTAATGGGCAACCTTTTTTAGTATGTTCAAGAGGTGTAGCAGACGATGCAGGAATGCACATTATAGCCCTAATCTATATGTGAACAGATGGTTGATCAAGCTACTTGACATGTTTTGCTGTAAAGAAGAGTATATCTAAAGCCTCCATTTATACCCAAGAAATATAATACGAACAGTTTGTTTGTAGGAAGATGTAAAAAATGCATTTAAAAGCTTGATTCACCGGTAAGCGCGAGCTGTACTGGTTAGTGTTCTTTGACAAGACAGTGTTATTCTTACATTGGACTGCTTAACTGGAAGTACAAATGGTAAATAGATAATATTTGTCGTCTTAAAACTAGTAATTTAAATTGGTATTAAAATTGTGTTTCGAATGTACCTGTGCTCATTAGAAAAATCCTCAAGTACTCACATTTCATTTAATTTTAATTTCAGTAAAATGTCCAGAAACAGATATAAGAGCACATTTTTCTTGTAGAAATTATAGATTCTGCTCTTAATTTATACCCCCCTTACACTCACCACGTTCCCACTACGTCGTAAAAAACTAGCATGACGCAGTAAGAACTTGTAAAATGTAGAAGAAATACAGTAGATTCCGATAAGAACATGATAATTAATAATTAT
The DNA here is from genome assembly GCF_021730395.1 of Mercenaria mercenaria. Taxonomy (NCBI): domain Eukaryota; kingdom Metazoa; phylum Mollusca; class Bivalvia; order Venerida; family Veneridae; genus Mercenaria; species Mercenaria mercenaria. The sequence goes on from NC_069374.1 coordinate 40,818,589, forward strand.
GGTCTTCATGAGTGTAAGAACGCGGTCGAATTTTGGACATGTTCAAAACACAATGTAGTGAGAACGCGGGCTAATCAGGAAGCAGGAAGGACATAGTAACGATGTAACTAAAACCTAGTAGGACATAGTACAAGCGTGGTGCGGACGGGAAAGGTTGCATGGCGTGCTCACTGCGCTGTCATTGGGTTATCATTGCGTTCTTGCTACGTCAATGAAGTTCTAACTACAACTTATCTACGCTTGTGTACTATGACCATGCTACGTGCATGCCACATTGTAGTATACCGCATAAGGTTATTAATACGTTCTTTCGGTTCTTAACACATCTCTGTCATGTTTGCAGCAAGTTCTCACCATGATTGGTTCAGATTTTGAAAATTAAGTATGAATACTGGATCCAATTCCCAATCACTTCGTTTTCAATCAGTAATGGGTATCGAACAGCATCAGGAATTGCCACATAATCATGGACTCAGCAGCACTGGCAGCTTGTAGTGGACGTTTGGACCTCTGTATATCCTTCACACTGCTTTTGCTTATTCCAACGCAGTCTCTCTATAGGACTTTTTTCTTCATTGAGGTGGGGTGGGGGGTCGTCGTTTATTGTAATTTATGGTTGTTGAGTGTAGATGCGGACACAATTATGTCAATATAACTTGCAGAAGGAATGAAAAAAAAAGAGGCGCATGGCGTAGTATTTATAAGTAGCCGACGATTGCACAGAAAAGATGATAATCATATGGTTAAAGCATGGTAAGCGAGAGGTGCAATCTGACTGATCGTACTAAAAATGTAGTAAGAACACACTGGACGTGAAGAAGCACGTGGTAAGAAAATTAATGTGAATGTGTTAGACACCGTAAGAACCTGGCAAGGATGTTAAAAGCGCGCAGTATGAACTTTAGAACTGCACATTTTTCGAGTTTGATCCCCGTCCCCACCGCGTCAAAATTTTCAGGAAGCAGTATGATCTTCATGGTCTTTGCCTGAGAGTGATCAGGGCATTAGTGACTGTACATTATATGCTTATGACATTAAACTATAAAACCATTGTTATGGCACAATGTGCTACAATTTGACAAAAACAGAATATTACAGGGACATGCAAATGTAAATTTGATTACGCTGATCAACCGGCAATGACTTTTTCCAAAAGAAATCATGATGATCTGATAGGCCAGGGATGTTCACATGGTCTATCACACTAACATAATTAATGAATTATATAGTTTTATTAAGTGTCATTACTTCTCTTAGTGTAAATAAATTGAAATGAATACAGCAACACTTACAAATTCTGAGTCACGAAAACTAATGACAAAGTGAAACACATGTCATTTATTCACTAATACACATTACAGACTAAAACTTCGTTTGCTCAAACTCTGATAATTCGAACACCATTCTTCAATTAATCTATCGTCAGGTCCCAAACAAATTCCTTTATAATATATTTTTCGATCACTCATACTACCGATAATTCGAATAAATTTAGTCGGTCCTGATGGGTTCCAGTTACCGAAGTTCGAATGTATTTATAATTAATTAATTTACAATTTTGTAAATTTCTGCACAGGACTGTTGCCATTTTAAACATTCTTGATATGCCAGTTACCATTATATACTTAATTTTGATTCATATAAATGTATTATGACTTTTCTTCTGCTTAATAGCACATTTTATCCAAGGGAGACAACTTTTTCATTTTGTTGGAAGAGCGGTATTTTTGTTAATATAATATGTTTGGATTTATCAGGCAGGTGGTTTTAGCTTATTATACTGATGACTGTAAGGTCAATAGAAATTTTATATATAATATTATGTATTTTTGAAAATATATACATATATGGCGGCCATCTTGAATTTTTCGGCCATATTGGATTTTTCGGAGTGGGTCTCATGCTCATTTTTAGTATTTTGCCCTAAAGTAGTTATGTACCAAGTTTCATTCTTTTCCCATTTTTTGAAGTATTTTTACACCATTTTACTGTACTATACCCAAGTGTTTTATTTGTTCTGGAAGAGAGTTCCAAATTTTTGATCCTGCAAAGGATTTTCGAAAGATTTCAAGATTAGGTTTGGGTACATACAAACAATTTTGATCACTAGATCGTAAGGACCTACTATGAATTTCGGATACGTAGGTGAAATTGTTTTGTAGATAAGACAGTGCAATATTGTGAACAACCTTGTACATCGTTATTTATTTTTTTGTATTCTAATCTTTCATCAAAAGTCATCCATTTAATATCTTAAAAAGCTTTGCTGAGGTGTTTCTGTTGTTTCAATCAAGTAAGAAATCTGGAACATGGGGGGTGATGGGAGGTGGGGTTTACAACTTCACATTTCTTTTTGGGGGAAAAAGGGCCCTCCTTTTTACAAGGGGTGGGTCCCCCCCGGGGTAAAATTTGAAAACAAAAGGGTTTTTCCTGGGGAACATTTTTAAATTTTTTTTTTAATTAGGATTTTTTGGCTATTCTTGCAAGGACCGTGCGCAAATTTAAGACCGCACTATTATTATTTTTTAACTTTATTTTTTCATTTATAAATTGAAAATGCTTGAATTAAACCCCACACGAAACAGTCCTTTTTCACGTTTGCGTGAAATTTAATACCAGCGAATTTAAATGATTTCACAGTAGTTGGAAACAGTAGGTACCTCCTCAGTGGTAACATAGTTGGAAACAGTAGGTACCTCCTCGGTGGTAACATAGATGGAAACAGTAGGGATCTTCTCGGTGGTAACAGTGTTTGAAATAGTACAAGTAGGGACCTCCTCAGTGCCGTTTCTTCGATGGTATTATTAATGGTACCCTCAATTTTACGGGTCTTTTTTACCCAATAGTCGAACATTGACCTCTGATTTTCTTTTGATACTGTCACACGTTTGATAGATTTGCTTTAGTATGTCTCATTACGTGACATTTTGGAAAAAATAATCAACCGGAAGTAAACACCAAAGACAAATTAAATTTATCTCCCCAGAAACATGGACTAAAATCCAGACCACGTAACATTAGACTTGTAATGTGTAACATGCGGGACTGTGTGCTGTTTGGCTATAGAGTGACAAAAAATCGATACCAGACAAACACTTCCTCCAGAAATACTAAAATATAAACAAAATCAGAACAATATGTTTGGTGCGATTTTGGGAAATCTTGCATTTTGGGAAGTGTCTCTGCCACAGTTGGGAAAAAAATATATTTTTGGATTGGGAAGTGGCCGAATATTGGCGTCTGTTATATAAGGATGAAAAGCCCTGATTTCTGCTAAATAACAAAAGAACACTGTGACTTACAGTTGTCAAACTTCATAGGATAATTGTCTTTGATCAGTGTATGGACCCTATTGTTTTGGAGGTAAGTAGATCAAATTATTGTACCCCACGACAACAAAGTTGTAAGGGGGGGTATACTGGTTTCAGTTGTCTGTCTCTCTGTCTCTCTGTCTGTCTGTCTGTCAGTAGACACAGTCTTGTGCGCACCATCTCTCCTTATCCCCTTGACACAATTTAATGAAATTTCACACAAGTGATCAGTAACAACAGTTGTTGTGCATGGGGCATGTTAGGTTCTTTCAGAAAAAAAATGCAGAGTTAAGGGACTTTGTTTTTTGTTACTTCTTCTTCTTTTCGTTCGTGACTATACTGTCAGACCAGTAGCCTCGATGAAACTTGTGGTTTGCCGCAGATCCTCAATGCCTCCATACAGTTCTGGTGGATGAGGTATCTATCAGCCAAGTCGCAGCTCGCTCCTGGTCTGCCTTTTACATTTCGAAGTATTGCTTCGCAGTTTGATCTTCTTCACCACGATGGACAAGTTGGCGATGATGTCAGTCCGTATTCTTGTACATGTGAGCTGAGCTTGTTGTGCCCTGAGCGGAGCCTGACCATCATCACTGTTCAGACCGATCAAGGGATGAAAAGCACTTCCTCCATCCTTGGCTCATTAGTGCCTTGATGATGGTGACTTTCTCCTTGTAACTCACAGGTTCTGTTGGTTGTCTGACTGAGCTCCTAGCTTAGCCAGTTTGTCTGCCTCTCATTGCCTGCAGCCACATGGGATGGAATCCACTGAAGTGCTACTTTGCAGGTTATATTCAGGCTCTGCATTCTCTGGCTAGCTGCGGAGCTTATGTTGATCAAGCTTCCATGCAGACAGGTACTGTGAGAAAAGACCTGAGGAGCTTTCTTCTGCCGAGTCTCAACCATTGAGACCGCCTTTATGATGCTTCAGTCTCTGCCTATGCTGCAGTGTTTTCCTGTGGCTGCATGTAGTGTTTCTCTCTTGCCAGATGGTATTGATAAACTCCTGCTTCTCCATCTTTGACGCGCATGTGGCTGATCTGTCCTATAGACTGAGTCCATGATTACGGAGATAGTCTTCATTGATCATAGCAGTGTGAGGCTCTACCGAATGCCTTCATCCTCTTGCTTCCTGCGTATCAAGACGACGAACAGCAGTCTCACAGTCACTGAGGACCAGATCTTCGCTAGTGGTTTATATGTCTTCACTACTAGGGGAGTCTGCCAGCTCAGTTTGAACTCTCGGATTGAGTTTCTTTGCCTCATGTATAAGCTGCACATTGAGCCGATTCTTTGTGTAGCATCTAGCTTGCTTTCTATGGGATGGTCTTGAAAACCTGACTTCTCTGCTTGAAGCAGAACCTTTGCATGTCTTCTGTCTTGTAACTGTGTGCCTGTTAGCTTCTCCATGAAGGAGATTGGTGTAAGACTTTGTAGCACCTATCATGATCCGCAAATGGTTGGTTCTGAACCTTGTCTAAAGCCTGTTGGTTAGTTTTGGCAGTGGTGGACCTAGCAGTTGAGCTATACTCTAACTGGGTCTCACTGTTCCCATGATATACTGTCTTGAGTATTTGCTCATTTGCTCCCCACGTTGTTCCACAAGTTTGCGAATCATGGCAGCTTCCTAGGGCCTTCCCTTCTGCTTGACTAATGTGGGGCTTCCAGGTTAGCCTTTGTCAAGTCACTCCAGGTATTTTGCCTCGTCTGCTTCAATCAGCGAAGTATTTCCACATTGATTTTACCCGCCCTCTGCTTTGACGACAGGGAGAATAGTGTGGTTGGATGATTTCTCTGTATTGATCGTACACATCAATCTTCAGCCCAAGCTGAAAGCTTGTTGATGGCTTCTTGCATCCTGTATGTGGCTGTAGTGGCATGTTCTTCCTTACACCATAACACCAGATCGTCAGCGTAGAGAGCAGCCTTAACTTCTTTCTGTAGTTCAGACACCAGATCATTGATGAAAAGCAAGAAGAGTGTAGGGGATAAAACTCCGCCTTGTGGGACACCATGACGCAACAGGAACTTCCTACTGCTGGCATGTTCTTAACTGACTCTTGCTCTCCTATTGTGGAGGTATGACTTAATCCACCTCAGCATGTGACCTTGTACTCCAGTCCTCATCAGCTTGACGAGGAGTCCATCAGTCCAGACTTTGTCAACCGCCCTCTGCAGATCATCCATGCTGTAAGCAATGACTTTCTGCTCTGGAGGCATCCTCTATCTCTTGCGATAGATAGTGGTCCTGGTCCTCAGTGGAGCGAATTGTCTGAAGCCAGCTTGTTGCATTGCGAATAGGTTGTTAGTCTCCATGTACCACTTAAGGCGTGCATTTACAATCCTCCATCCATGGTCTTTTCCAACACAGCTGGTTAGGCTGATTGGGCGGTAGCTTGCAGCCTTTTTTGGATCTTCCTCCTTTCTTGTGGATGGGGATCGTGACCGCCTCTTTCCATATCTGTGGAAGCAGCCTTGTGTCCAGCTGTAGTTGTAAATTTCCAGGATTTGCAAATTGCTTCAGTGCCTAGAGGGGGGGGTCAGCATTTCATTTGTGACTCCATCTGGTCCAGAGACTTCTTTGTCTTCACTGCCTAAGAGCTGTCTGTAGCTCATGCAGTTTAAGAACCTGCTTCATTGCATTCTGGTGTCACTTGGCTTGTCTGCCTTTCCCTTTTTTCCCTTCGGCTTCCTCTTTGCTGTTCCCTGTTGATGGGGATGTTGGAAACATCTTTGTAGTTAGAGGCAAAAGTGTTTGCCGCTTGTTTACCCGTCAACAGTTCACCATTCTCTTCCAAAGTTACTGAGGCCTCCTCTTGTTTCTTCATCGTTTCAAGTCATGTCTCGTCAATCTCCACAGCTTTTGGCCATCTCACTCTAGGTTGAGCGAGGCTGTTTTTTTCTCCAGCTCTTCCTCTGTGCTTCCGTTTATTGCCTGAGGAATTTGGCCTTGGCTTGCTGTAGAGAGAGGTTACTTTCTTGTGAGGGATTGTTTTCATGCTTCTCCCTGGCTTTGATAACTTTGCCTGTAGTATCTCCAACTCATCACTCCAGTAGGGCTTATAGTCCTTTCTTGCTCCCCTTAGTAAGCAGCCTTAAGTATACTGGCGTTGAAGTCTTTGACAACCCGGTTGATGTCTCTACCTTCCACTCTGATGTCTTTACAGAGCTCATCACTCACACTTTGGTAAAAGGTCCACCTGGCCTTCTTGTAGTTCCATCTGGGATGTTAGGTGATGTAGAGGCTATATACGGTCCATAGTAGTTGGACTGGGCAATGGTCGCTACCTCCTAGTTGTTCATTGACTTCCCGCTTGATATGTCCATGTATGTCTCAGTACATAAAGCAAGATCAGGGTTGATGTTGTTCGCCAGCTTCTGGAGTAAAAAGTTGGGGGATCATCTGGCTTGTTGATGAGGTTTAGCTTGTTATCATCTTGCCAGGTCTCCACTTCCTCTCCACGTTTATCCAGGTGGTCATATCCCCAGCTTTGTGAGTGACTGTTAAAGTCTCCTACAATGATGAACCTGCTTGCATCAGTTGTAACTTTGTCAAGGGACAGAGCTTTGTCACTTGGAGAGTATATGTTCACAAATTTCAACTGAACTCGTTCTTTCTGAGGCTCAGAACTTGGAACCGGAGTCATCCATATGCGTGTTGGTCTGGACAGCGCTGATGTTGTTCCTGACCATGTCTGATGCCTCCTTTTCGTCTGCCAATTTCTGTCACAGCGGAAACACTGGTATCCTCTGACTTTGAAGGATTTCTCTGGCTGTAGGTGAGTTTCCTGAATGCAACAGACATTGATATCTTTCTCATGGAGGATATGCTCAAGTTCAGCTTTCTTGTTGAAGACACCCTCTGCATTCCAATGCATCAGCCTGAAAGGTTGATGCGGATTGGTTCTTCTCCTTGGTATGTTCCTCCTTCTTCTCTTTGCATGTTGTGGATTGAAGGGGGGACCCCCAGTAGCTGTGGGTGGACTCTGTCGAGGCTCAGAGCCCGGCACTGAATCCCCCTGGAGGGACCTCAGAGATTCAGCACCACATTGTTGAATACCGGATGGCTGTGTAATCATAGCGATATTGCATGGTGCTGTGGTTCGTTAAGAGAGTGCCAATGGCCCGGCACCTCTGTCTTAAACTCTCTAGGTTTCTTTCGGGGTTACCTCACCCTTAGTTCCGAGTTAAAACCCTTTCCTGGGAACACAGGAGCTATTTGTCCCATAGCTGGGGGTCTGTTCATAGGCAGTCAGGGCGTGTCCACACACCGGTGGGCCTGGCATGCCACATGTCTGGGGGCAGACCTCCTCCGAGTCCCCTGCAGTTCTGCCTGAGGCCGCAAGGTGCTCAGTTACCATGTGGCGCCAACTCGGAGACACTGCAAAAGGGCTTGTCTGCAGAGAGGCTATGTACTGGCAGGGAAGACTTACGCACTCGGCTCCTTTTTCACCAGAAGGCTAGCCAGCGGTGGAGGCTGAAAGCGGAAGGTGACAAGCACACAACACACAGCACACCACACTTGACGCATCGGCAGACCAATTGCCACTATACTATAATAGACACAATCTTGTGCACACCATATCTCCTCATCCCTTGACACAATTTAATGAAACTTCACACAAGTGATCAGTAACAACAGTAGTTGTGCATGGGGCATGTTAGGTTCTTTCAACAACAAAAATTGCAGAGTTATGGGACTTTGTTTCTTGTTAACATACTATGTACATACAGTCTGCATATGCAATCTTGTATGTGCCTAATCTTCCCAACCCTTGCACACAATTTAATGAAACTTAACAAAAGTGATCAGTACCAACCCTAGTTGTGCATGATGCATGTTATGTTCTTTTAGATAAATATTCTGCATAGTTATGGGACTTTGTTTTTTGTTACTATCCTGTATACATACAGTCTATATACATACAGTCCACATAATTATGCAATCTTGTGTGCGTCAAATTGCTATGTACTGTGTCAGTGCATGCGGGGGGTACATTCATCACCTTTAGTGATAGCTCTAGTTTTAATTATTACAAGCGTATTCACTCTGATAAACAACAATATTTTTGTAAAGCCAAAGTTTGCAACAAAGGGCTTTCCTGGAATGGACAGTTGTTGATATGTGGTCTGTGTTTATGTATGATTGCACATACAGTAATGGGTATTCTTCTGGAAATTATACATACCACTGTGATATGCAAGTTTGATGACCAATGTTCCAGTTCTGAGCAACTAGAAAAAATTAAATACAGGGTTTTGCAGCAAAAAATGATTACACCTCATTTCTCAAAGAAATTAATGACTATAGATACTTAATGTTGTTGTTGTCAAAATTCCCAAATCAAGAGTGAAACCCTGCAATTTTCCCCAATTTTCTTGGACCCAAAATGGCAAAATGGGGAAAAAATCACTAGTCATAAATGATGGGTGCTGTAAGAGACTTTTTTTTTTTAAAATATGTGATGTATATAGAAAGCAATATGTAAAATATATGGATCATTTTGTCTCTCTGTGTCCGTCTGTCCATCTATCAGTTATTAAGGTAATTTGTTAACTTCAAAGTACAAGAAATTTTGTTCATGAAACCTGCTTTACTGATGGTAGGGTTATTGGAGAATATGCAGCATCTTCAATTAAATTTCAATATAAATGATGTGCTTCCTATGGCAGCAAATATAACAAATGCCGCTTCCAATAAGGGACTTTTATTGCTTGGCAACAGCTTTGTCTTCTAGCAAACCAGGCATGATCATCAAGCACTTACAAAATTAATGTTTATGCTTGAGAAAAGAGGATCCATATTTTCAAAGAAATTCTCATATGACCAGACCTCATGGCCCTTATCTCTGTAGGCTCTAGCCCTGCTCAGGTCTTCTGAGTCTACAGTCTGACCTGTACTAACAGTCACCTGCAATCAGTGGTCATCTCCGTTCAGCGGTCATTTTGTGACTCTCCCGGTGAATTTTCCTCAATTTCATTACTTTATTCAGTGGTCACCTCCCATCGGCAATCAGCGGCCACCAGAATTGCCTCGAGACCGCCGTATTTGACCCCTTTCAGCGGCTAAGTTTTTTTCTAAAACCAAGTTTTAGGTGAGAATCGCCAAAGATAGGTTTTTGAGAAATACATGATTGCTAAGTTTCGCATGACTTCACCACAATTTTTGACTAATGAAAAGTTGGTGGACACCTACAAAAACATGCCCACTTCACGGCTGTTGAAAAAGTTTTTGCCCTGTCCATCCTTCCGTCCGTCTGTCACACTTCATTTCCGATCAATAACTGGAGAACCATTTGACCTAGAACTTTCAAACTTCAAAGGATGGCAGGGCTTATGGAGTAGACGACCCCTATTGTTTTTGGGGTCACTCCATCAAAGGTTAAGGTCACAGGGGCCTGAACATGGAAAACCATTTTCCATCAATAACTTGAGAAACACTTGACCCAGAATGTTGAAACTTCATAAGATGATTGATCATGCAGAGTAGATGACCCCTATTGATTTTGAGGTCACTCTGGAAAGGTCAAGGTCACAGGGGCCGGAACATGGAAAACCATTTCCAATCAATAACTTGAGAACCACTTGACCCAGAATGTTGAAACTTCAGAAGATGATTAAGCATGCAGAGTAGATGACCCCTATTGATTTTGGGGTCACTCTATTAAAGTTCAAGGTCACAGTGGACAGAACATGAAAATCCATTTCTGGCCAATAACTTGAGAACCATTTGACCTAGAACCTTCAAACTTCATAGGGTGATAGGACGTACAGAGTTGACGACCCCTATTGTTTTTGGGGTCACTCCATGAAAGGTCAAGGTCACAGGGGCCTGAACATTCGATCAATAACTTGAGAACCACTTGACCCAGAATGTTGAAACTTCACAGTATGATTAATCATGCAGAGTAGATGACCCCTATTGATTTCGGGGTCACTCTGGAAAGGTCAAGGTCACAGGGGCCTGAACATGGAAAACCATTTCCAATCAATAACTTGAGAACCACTTGACTCAGAATGTTGAAACTTCATAAGATGATTAAGCATGCAGAGTATATTACTCCTATTGATTTTGGGGTCACTCTATTAAAGTTCAAGGTCACAGTGGACAGAACATGGAAATCCATTTCCGGTCAATAACTTGAGAACCATTTGACCTAGAACCTTCAAACTTCATAGGGTGATAGGACGTACAGAGTAGATGACCCCTATTGTTTTTGGGATTACTCCATCAAAGGTCAAGGTCACAGAGGCCTGAACATGGAAAACAATTTCCAGTCAGTAACATTTAGAACCACTTGACCTTATATAGGAAAAAAACTTAAAAAATCTTCTTGTCTGAAACCCCGATTGATTTTGGGGTCACTCTGGAAAGGTCAAGGTCACAGGGGCCTGAACATGGAAAACCATTTCCAATCAATAACTTGAGAACCACTTGACCCAGAATGTTGAAACTTCATAGGATGATTGGTCATGCAGAGCAGATGACCCCTATTGATTTTAGTGTCACTCTGGAAAGTTCAAGGTCACAGGGGCCTAAACATGGAAAACAATTTCCAGTCAGTAACATTAGAACCACTTGACCTTATATAGGAAAAAAACTTAAAAAATCTTCTTGTCTGAAACCACAAGAGTTAGGCCTATGATATTTGGTATGTAGCATTGCCGTATGGTCCTCTACCAAGATTGTTCAGATTATTACCCTTGGGTGAAAAGTGGCCCCACCCCGGGGGTCCCAAGTTTTACATAGACTTGTATAGGAATTTTTTTTTTAAATCTTCTTGTCTGAAAGTTCAAGGCCTAGGCCTTTGATACTTGGTATGTAGCATTGCCTAGTGGTTCTCTAACAAGATTGTTCAAATTATGCCCCTAGGATGAAAAGAGGCCCTGCCCCGGGCGTCACTTTTTATATGAGTTATGTGGGAAAAAATACTTTAAAAATTTTCTGATCGTATTTCCTAGACTGTTTTATTATAATTACCTGATGACCCCAAGTAATTAAGGGTCACACCTACTTGACTTTGACCTTGACCTACTGACCTACTTTTTTTTTAAAGAAAGAACATTGATATTTGGATGACAAATAAAGTTTTGCACACCGATCTTAAAACTGACTTTCAGTGACCATGAATGTGACCTACAGACCTACTTTCTTAATATTTTAGCATCAGTATGACATTTGAAACATGTAGCTGACTTTCAGTGACCATGAATGTGACCTACAGACCTACTTTCTTAATATTTTAGCATGAGTATGACATTTGAAACATGTAGCTCATATTGCTCAGGTGAGCGATCCAGGGTCATCTTGTTTCAAAAGCATTTTTCTAGTTACTAATTGATATTAAATGATGACTTAATTATGTAATAATAACTATGTTCTGTTGTCAATTAAAACTGTTTGTAGAAAAGGTGTGAAAATCAGCTTCATTTATTAAAGATGTTTAATGATATTTAACACGGGGGAGGAACTGTTACACGAGACTCGGTTGTGGAGGATATCATGTTACAGATTTAGTGCACTGTTACAGTATTCCTGGATAACGTTACCAGCATTCGGAGGATAAAATCACTGTCGGTGTTTTGTTTGCCAAAAAAAATAGTAATATTTTATTCTTTTTACAAAAGTAAAAAAATTGTTTCTCTAGATCAATGGTATGTACCTCTGCTGAGGACATGGTTTAAACACGTGAACACAGTATATTGATGTCTATCAAGCGTTAATGACAAAATCCGGAATTTTGATAGAAATTGATCTAAAAGAAGTTGATTAAAATATGTTTCAAACCATATTTTTATTCATCATTTGCATCGATAAAGACCCTCTAGGCATGCAGTTATAATACGAGTGTAGAAAATCAACGTGGGTCTTATTTTCCGTGGTTTTATAGAATGTACGGTTGTGGTGCTTCTTCTTCCCGGATGTGTTACAGATTAGGATGATACTTTTTGGAATACATTTTGACAGTATACATCCAGGATAGTCAAATAGAATTTAGATATCATGATATTGCGGGATTTTTTTGTAAGATGTAACAAATATATATACCAAGTTGCATTTTTTCTAATTTCGAAATTCTAATCTGATTCAACAGCTATATATAATTAAATGATATATAATACATTTTCATGGAAAGCTAGTGTTCTATATCTAATGTATGATACCATAATCACCAATTCGCATTGATCGTCGTTGCAACTTTTAAGCTTTCATAAATAGTACCTGTTTATGCTACTGTATTAAGCTAGCAAACGATGTGTCCTAGCTTCGAAGAGTTTGGCAATGGGGTGTCTTTTTCAACGATTTTAATTACTAAAAGCTTGGAAAGAAAATATCCTCTCGGAATCGGTAATAGTGAACTTTAAAAAATTAATTGGCTTTTCTCATGACAACTCGCACATGTGCAATAAAAAATTCATTCCAAAAAACAAAAGATTCTTTTTTGTTAAACATTATACGTGTTTACTGTTGGGAAAAACCATTGGGTTCATAGTCTGCTTGCAGGGGCGTAGCTGCCTGCAAGCCGATATGCCTGCGCAATAAAGATTTGTCAAGCATGCACAATCAAATGGCTAATTTTGAAGCATGAATTTATTTAACAGAGGATTTTTATGCAATTCATAGCTAAAATGGATATTGTTTCAGGATTTTCATCTAAAAGGTATATGCGTCTTTGTCTTTGTGTGTATGAAAGGTGGCAAGGGCTTTTCAGGACTGTGCGCCATTAGAAGGCGGGCTCAGGACTGTAGGCATTGCGTAAACGCGAGCACGATTAAAATTAAATTCGGGTTGTTCAAAAATTAGGGGTTACCTTATAAACATAGTAACTCACTCTCTTTTTAGATTTTAACGAAAGTATTTATCTATGTGAATATAAATAATACACCCTTAAAACATTTTTCGATTTCGCTCCGGATATCTTTGGTGATTTATTTAGAGGTTATGGAAAACATTTAAACAACCGATGTATTTAGATTGTTCAAACGATCGGTCAATTTGCATGGAAAAGGGATGGGAGATTTGCTCTGCAAAAACTTGTATTCATCAACTTTTCATCATATGTGATTCTTGACATATCACAACTGACATCTTCTCCCGTTTTTTCCTGTGTTTTTAAACGTCGTTACGCAACGCCAAATCTAATACATATCTGACTGCCTCAAATGACAGAATAAATGTTGTTTGCATATTTACATCTAACAACCCGAATCCTGAAGAAGGAAAAGGTATCATCCTAAAATCTGTAACACATTCAAAGCAGCACCCCACAACTGTAACAATATCTGGCTAACTGCAACATTCTATAAACCACGAATATTAGATCAACCATAATTTTTCTACCTGTTTTATAGTCCATGCTTGAAGAGGGTTTTAATCAATGCAAATAAACATGAAATACGGTTAGAATATCTTTTAAAACAATTTCTTTTAGATATTTTCTATCAAATTTCATTTTTTTTTATTAAAACACTTGATGACATCAATATACTGCGTTTCACAGGTTGCCATGTCTCAACAGACGTGCATTCACTGATCTAGAAACACAATTTTTATTTTTTGGGAAAAAGAGATAAATCTTTTACCACATCTTTGGCAAACAAAATACCAACAGCTATTATTAATCCTCCGAAAGCTGTAACGTTATCCAGGAATACGTAACAGAAGCATCCTAAATCTGTAACATGATATCCTCCACAACCGAGTCTCGTGTAACAGTTCCTCCCCCGTGTTTAATGAAGGCCGTACATCGTTATGTTTTTTTCCAAACAAAAGATCAAAACCACCTCGTGCTTCAAAAACTAGTATTATAAGTATGCAATTGGAAATTTTGTTATTATTTTTGGTTATTGTTTTCGTTGATTTTTTCAACTGGGTCAAAAAGACAAAAAGACTGAGCTTCTCGTTCAAACTGATAACAAAGGTGTGATCATATTTTTGTTATGATCAAATTTCCAGTAATTATAGGCAATTAGCGTGTCACCTCGTGTCATTTTTGATCTCAGTTAAAGATAATACTCGATCTTAATTAAATTAGTATCATAATATTTGTGATTTTTTAGTTCTTTGTGACTGCTTAATGTCCGTCGTGCGGCCGTCAACAGTTTCTAAAAAAACCTTCTTGAAAACCACTGAGCAGAATTACACCAAACTTCACAGGAATGATCCTTGGGTGGCCCCCTTTCAAAATTGTTCAAAGAATTGAATTCCTTCAAACCTGGCCGCCATTTTGATGATGTCATTGATCGTCCAGTCTCAGAACTCAGACTGGCAATATACCTTTTTGTGCCCTTCAGACAATCTTTTTTTGTCTAACAGTTTGGTGTATGTCACTATTAGTCTTTTTTTTCGGTTGCACGGGATTGCCATTCTGCATACACTACTATCTATCTAGTATGGAATGTTCCAGGTATTGAAATAAGGGAGTATCTCTCTATCTAGTATGAGGTGACATGTGCCGGCATTGAAATGGAGCAGTATCTGTTTATTCAGTAAGGGAATGTATGTGTTATACCTTGTTAGAACTTCCCTGTTTGTCTGGTAATGGTCTGTTTTTTCAAAGTTATAAATCCCATACATGTGTTATACTTTGGGAAGAACTTCCCTGTTTGTCTGGTAATTGTATGTTTTTCAATGTTATGAATTTATAACTAAACACTTAGATGACTGCATAATTATGTCTCACCTGCATAATTTTGTCTCACCTTCCCCCCCCCCCCCCCCCCCCACAACACCACACATATGATTTTGCCTTTTGCACTTTATTTTCGATCAATAAGTGGAGAACCATTTGACCTAGAACCTTCAAACTTCATAGGTTGATAGGGCTTATAGAGTAGACATCCCCTAATGTTTTTGGGTTACTCAACAAAGGTCAAGGTCACAAGGGCCTGAACATGGAAAACCATTTCCGATCAATAACTGGGGAACCATTTTGACCTAGAACCTTCAATCTTCATAGGATTATAGGGTTATGGAGTAGACGACCCCTAATGATTTGGGGTTCACTCTGTCAGAGGTCAAGGTCACAGGGGCCTGAACATGGAAGTCCATTTCCGATCAGTACTTGAGAACCAACTTGACCCAGAATGTTGAAACTTCTTAGGATATTGGACATGCAGAGTAGAATACCCCTATTGATTTTGGGGTCACTCAGTTTAAAAGGGCTAGGTCACGGTGGCCTAACTGGAAAAATATTTCCGATCAATAACTTGAGAACCACTTGACCCAGAATGTTGAAACTTCATTGGATGATTTGACATGCTGAGTAGATGATCCCTGTTGCAGCCAACCATCAATGTCTCTTGGACTTCTTGGGGTCATTCTGTTAAAGGTCAAGGTCACACAGTGGCCTGAACATGGAGAACCATTTCCGGTCAATAACTTAAGAACTACTTGACTAAGAATGTTGAAACTTCTTAGGATGATTGGACTTACAGAGTAGATGACCTAAATTGATTTTGGGGTGACTCTATTAAAGGTCAAGGTCACATGGATTTCCAGTCAGTAACGAGAACTATTTGACCCAGAACCTTCAATCACCTTAAGGTGGTAGGACTTACAGAGTAGATGACCCTTATCAATTTTGGGGTCATTTGAGCAAGGTCAAGGTCACAGGGCCTGAACATGGAAAACTCTTTCCGCTCATTTAACTTGAGAGAATTTGAAATTTCATAGGAGATTTGACATGCAGAGTAAAGACCCCCTTTTTTGGGAAAAAGGGGTTTTTGTAGATTAGGCACGCACAAGATTGCATAAGCAGGCTGTATGTACTAGTATGTTAACAAGAAACAAAGTCCCATAACCTGCAATTTTTGTCGCTGAAAGAACCTAACATGCCCATGCACAACTACTGTTGTTACTGATCAGTTGTGTGAAGTTTCATTAAATTGTGTCAAGGGGATGAGGAGAGATGGTGCGCACAAGATTGTGTCTATGTATATAGTATAGTAACAAAAAAACAAAGTCCCATAACTCTGCAAATTTTTTTCTGAAAGAACCTAATATGCCCCATGCACAACTACTGTTGTTACTGATCAGTTGTGTGAAGTTTCATTAAATTGTGTCAAGGGGATGAGGAGAGATGGTGCGCACAAGATTGTGTCTATGTATATAGTATAGTAACAAAAAAACAAAGTCCCATAACTCTGCAAATTTTTTTTCTAAAAGAACCTAACATGCCCCATGCACAACTACTGTTGTACTGATCACTTGTGTGAAGTTTCATTAAATTGTGTCAAGGGATGAGGAGAGATGGTGCGCACAAGATTGTGTCTATGTATATAGTATAGTAACAAAAAACAAAGTCCCATAACTCTGCAAATTTTTTTTCTTAAAGAACCTAACATGCCCCATGCACAACTACTGTTGGTACTGATCACTTGTGTGAAGTTTCATTAAATTCTGTCAAGGGGATAAGGAGAGATGGTGCGCACAAGATTGCGTCTACGGACAGACGGACAGACGACCAGACGGACAGACAGACAGACGGACAGACAGACAGACAGACAACCTGAAACCAGTATACCCCCCCTTACAACTTTGTTGTCGGGGGGTACAAAAACTGCTAAGTCGGAAAAGGGGCATAATTTTGAAAACATGCATAGCAGAGTTATGGGACCTGCACAGTGCATGTCAGATCATCACAGTAAACAAGTGTGTGAAGTTTCAATCCATTCCCATTAGTGGGTACTGAGATACCAGCTTACATACAAAACCTTAACCAAAAATTTCTAAGTCGAAAAAGAGGCATAATTTTGTAAAAAAGCAAAATAGAGTTATGGAACCTGTGCAGTGTAAGTCAGTTTATCACAGTGAATAAGTTTGTGTAGTTTCAATCCATTCCCACAAGTGGTTACTGAGATACCAGCTTACATACAAAAACTTAACCAAATCGGGACGTGGCCACGGACGCCGACCAGGGCGAGTCCAATAGCTCTACCTATTCTTTGAATAGTCGAGCTAATAAAATGGCTAATTCACAATTCAAAAACAGCCTCTTCACAACAGTTGAACTGAAACTAGAATTGTATCCATTGGACACAGATGCCCCCCACATAATGAGCCATCCTCTAAATAGCAAAGTTTTTAGAACAGACCATCTTCACATGAAGGATGTTTGACTAAAAGTTTGAAGTAAATTGTATTCAGATAAGGTTGTGCATCTGAGCAACTTTGAATCCCTTCCTTCAACAAGTGTATGAGGGGTTGAACAAACCAAATTTCTTCACTACATGGCCTATTTTGTGAAATTAAGAAAGGGCCATATTTCTAGATAAAAATAGCCACAGAAAAAAAATCCATTACATATGGTCATCTTCACATCTAGGTCATCTATGAAACTTTCAAGCATATCCTTTCTACAGTGTTTGAGGAGTGGGAAACACAAGAGTTTTCTCTATATTCCAAACATCAAAACTATCAAAGGGCCATAACTGCAGTAAAAATTGTCACAGAAAAATTTCCTCCCTTTATGGTTATCTGCACATCATGCTCGTTCATCTATGAAAGTTTGAAGCAAATCAGCTTATATGGCAAGTTTTTCAACTGTTTAGTTGTGACTTAACCTCTAAATTAAGCTGTGTTGTATATATTTACAACGTCTTCTAAGTCAGCACGTGAATACTGGGGCCCCGAGAAAAGTTAAACCTTCGTTTGGATTTTTCTACTTTAAGTGGTGTCAGCAATGAATAATCTTTCTATTGTTATTTTAAACCTGGGGATATGGTGGCTTAAGAAAATACTGAGGCGGAATATGAAGAAGAAATGCTCCGGACAAAGTCTGTGGTTGCACAGGGGCAGTAACTCTGGAACTGATGGTGACATATGGCTGGTACAAGAAAGGAACTGAGATCTTATGGTGATACAAGTTGTGTGCAAGTTTGACTAAAATCAAATCACAAATGAAACTGCTATCATATAGACAAGACCAAAATAGCCAATTTTTTCCATTTCAGGGGCCATAACTCTAGAACCCATGGTGGGATATGGCTGGTTCAAAAAAGGAAGCAAGATCTTATAGTGATACAAGTTGTGTGCAAGTTTGGTTAAAGTCAAATCATAAATGAAACTGCTATTGTGCAAACAAGACCAAAATAGCCAATTTCTGGCTCTTACAGGGGCCATAACTCTAGAACCCATAACGGGAATATGGCTGGTTCAAACAACCGAGATTTTATGGTGATACAAGTTGTGTGCAAGTTTGTTTAAAATCAAATCATAAATGAAACCACTATGATGCAGAAAAGAAATTGTTTTGACAGACGTAAGACATGATGGACATCAAGCGGTCACAAAAGCTCACCTTGAATCTTTAGCTCAGGTGAGCTAACAAGAACTGTCATAGGAGACAGCGCGTTTGACTATTTCAATGCTGGATAGTGAAATTGGGCACATCTAAGGAAGCTAAACTGTCACTGGATGTTTAATGACTCAAATGTGGATGAAGATATTGGACATTAACTTCAGTCTCAAAACATTAAATCAGTATAAAAGGAACATAATTCATGTAAAACTTCTGCAAAAGTAATGCACCATGTTTAATATCATAAAAACTTCTGCAAAAGTAATGCACCATGTTTAATATCATGTAAAACTTCTGCAAAAGTAATGCACCATGTTTAATATCATGTAAAACTTCTGCAAAAGTAATGCACCATGTTTAATATCATAAAAACTTCTGCAAAAGTAATGCACCATGTTTAATATCATGTAAAACTTCTGCAAAAGTAATGCACCATGTTTAATATCATGTGGCTATTTCGGAACAACTATTTTAAGTTTGAATCAAATCTATTTAGTAATACTAAAGATACAGCAAAAGTGCATCATAACTTAAACCCGAAATTCTATTAGTAAAAAGAGGGCATAACTCAGAACAGACTGGTGCCAGAAATGTCAAACTTGTGTTATATGATGTGAGTGATGATGTAGAACAACCATTTTAAGATTTTTAATTAAATCCATTTAGTAACAACAGAGATATAAAAAGCTAAAATTAAACTGAAATTCTAAGTAAAAAGGGATATAAAATATTTGCACCAGAGTGACTGACCTTGTGCCATATGATGAGGATGATGATCTGGAAAAACTAATCTAAGTTTTAATCAAATTCATTAAGTAATGCCAAAGATAGAGTGAAAGTGCACCACAATTAACCTGAAATTCTAAGTAAAAAGGGGACATAATTCATGAAATATTGATGCAAGAGTTACGGCCCTTGATTCATATAATGTGGGTGATGATGTGGTACAACCATTTTAAGTCTGAATCAAATCTATTTGGTAATAACATAGATAAAGTGAAAGTGTATCAAAATGTAACCTGAATTTTTAAAGAAAAAAAGGGGGATAATTAAAAACATACTGTGCAAGAGTTATTGTCCTTGTGTCATATGATGTGGATGATGATGTGGTACAACTGTTTAAAGTCTGACTCAAATCTGTTCAGTAATAACAGAGATAGAGTGAAAGTGCATAAAAACTATAACCTTAAATTTTAAGTAAAAATGGGGGATAACTCATACAATGCAGATGTCAAAGTTATGGTCATTGTGTCAAATAATGAAGGTGATGATGATGAACAATTATTTTAAGTGTGAATCAAATCCCTTTTAAAATTACAGAATATATTTAGTGAAAATGGATCAAAATTAACATAAAATTCTAAGTAAAAAGGAGCATAAAAAATTTGGTGCCAAGTTATAAACCTTGTGTCATATGATGTGGGTGATGATGTGGAACAACTATTTTAAGTCTGAATCAAATCCATTCATAATAACTGAGACAAAGTGAAAGTGCACCAAAACTAAAACCTGAAATTCTAAGTAAAAAGGGGGATAATTCATAAAATAATTGGACCAGTGTTATGAACCTTGTGCCATATGATGGGGGTGATGATGAGGAATAACTATTTTAATTTTGAAGCAAATCCACAAGTAACTAGAGATGCTTTTTAGAAAAGCGCATGTCTCCCACAACTGCCCCTATGAAAAATGTCAGTTTCTTTAGATGGTTTAGACAGTGGATCCATTAAAATGGTCTGGATGAGTGGATCCAATCAGTAATTAAAGAGCCAAAATCAAAAGTGCTTGGTGGTTTTGGCTAGTTATCGAACTTGGCTAAGGTCTTATGGCCAAACGCATTTTGTTCAAGTTTGGTGAAGATCGGATGAGAAATTTTGGATTTAGAGAGAGGACAAGAGTAAAAAGGGCCTATTTTTCGAAATTTCCCAAGGGGCCGTAACTCCAAAATGCCTAGACCGATTTGGCTAGTTATCAACCCTGGCCGAGTCTCATGGTCAAACACATTTTGTTCAAGTTGGTGAAGATCGGATGAGAAATGTTCGACTTAGAGTGCGGACAAGAGTAAAACTCCCAAATCTTTCGATAAATTCAAGGGCCGTAACTCCAAATGCCTGCCCGATTAGGCTAGTTATCGAACTTGACCGAGGCCTCATGGTCAAACACATTTTGTTCAAGTTTGGTGAAGATCGGATGAGAAAATGTTCGATTTAAGTGCGGACAAGAGTAAAACTGCCAAATTTTTTTCGATAATTAAAGGGGCCGTAACCCCAAAATGCCCAGACCGATTTGGCTAGTTATCAAACCCTTGGCCGAGGTCTCAGGGTCAAACACATTTTGTTCAAGTTTGGTGAAGATTGGATGAGAAATGTTTGAAAAAGAGTGCAGACAAGATAAAAAGGCCGTTTTTTTGGTAATTCAAGGGCCATAACTCCAAGACACCTGGACCGTTTTTGGCTAGTTATCAAACTTAGCCGAGCTTTTATGGTCAAACACATTTTGTTTAAGTTTGGTGAAAATTTGGATGAGAAAAGTTCGACTTAGAGTGCGGACAAGCTTTGTGACAGACAGACCAGACAGACCACAGACACACACACACACAGACTGGAGTAAATCAATATTTTCTCCCACACCACTGTGTGGTGGGAGACATAATATCAAAGATAGAGAGAAAGTGCATCAAAATTTTAAACCCCAAGGTGGGACAAGGAAAGACGCCGATGCAGGTCGAGTAGGATAGCTCTCCATACTTCGTTAAGTCAGGCTAAAGATGTTGATTTTCCCTATGCTCCACTTAAATCTATTTATAGCTGTTTGTAAATGTCACGTTACGTTGGGGCAAAGATAATTATAAAACATACAAGGTTGCGAAACAGTGAATATTCAATTTCACACCTCCATGTATTTCGGCTGACAAGATTATGCCCCATGACAACTGGGGCAAACAAATCATATACGCTTTATAGTTTATTGTTAAAACTGGAAGATTATCAAATTTTAAATTTTCTTATTAAAAGGACAATTTTGAAATCATAAAATGTAAAATACTTGTTGTGCTGTTGGTTGTAGTAACCACTGCAGAATGCTAATTACGATCTGAGGGATGTTTTCAGTGTCTTCTAGCTTCTAGAAGTATTAGCTCACAGATTGCAATATATTTTGGAAGTGTTTCTGATTGGTTGCCACACGTACCCGTTCCTTTCAATTTGAAATTTACGAACTTACCTCAATTATTGTTTTGAAATATTCTTTGATATTTAAAAGGCCTAAACATTTAAAGGGCACATGCACAATGTTACTCAAATTACAATGGGAAAATTCAAGAACAACATGTAATATTTATCTTTTATCAACGTTTTTTGGCGCTTACCTTTCATCAGAATAATACATAATAAAAACACGGACGTGACGTCATAGTTTTAAAGTTACATTGAATGGCGGAAAAAATGTATAGTGTTTTTAGGGACATGTTTACCTAAATTTAAAGTGAAAAAACTGATAACCCAAATTTAGTACGATACAGATTAAGAATATTTAATTCCTATAAACAGTATATATATAACAAGAGGACCATGACCCAGTTTTGAGTATGACGTTGTTTTTTCTATTATTGACATAGTGACCTAGTTTTTGAGCTCATGTGACCCATTTTGAACTTGACCTAGATATTAACAAGATAAAAATTCTGACCAATTTTCATGAAGAACCATTGAAAAATATGGTCTCTAGAAGGTCACAAGGTTTTTCTATTAATTGACCTATTGACCTAGTTTTCGAAGGTACGTGACCCTGTTTTTGAACTTTAAACCCAGATATCATCAAGGTGAACATTTTCACTAATCTTCATGAAGATCTCATGAAAAATATGGCCTCTAGAGAGGTCACAAGGTTTTTCTATTTTATACCTACTGGCCTAGTTTTTGAACGCACGGACCCAGTTTCGAAACTGACCAGATATCATCAAGGTGAACATTCAGATCAATTTTCAAAGAAGATCCATTGAAAAATATGGCCTCTAGAGAGGTCAAAAAGATTTAAAAAATTTTTAGACCTACTGACCTAGTTTTTGACCGCAGTTTTACCCAGTTTCAAACTTGACCTAGATATTATCAAGATGAAAAAAAATTCAACCAACTTTCATACAGATCCCATGAAAAATATGGCCTCTAGAGAGGTCACAAGTTTTTTTTTTTATTTGACCTACTGACCTATTTTTTTATGGGACGTGACCCATTTCAAACTTGACCTAGATATCATCAAGGTGAACATTCTGACCAATTTTTATGCAGATCCATTCACAAGTATGGCCTCTAGAGAGGTCACAAGGTTTTTCTATTTTTAGACCTACTGACCTAGTTCTTGATCGCACATGACCCAGTTTCAAACTTGACCTAGATATCATCAAGATGAACATTCAGACCAATTTTCATACAGATCCCATGAAAAATATGTCCTATAGAGAGGTCACAAGGTTTTTCCATTATTTGACCTACTGACCTAGTTTTTGATGGCACGTGACCCACTTTCGAATTTGACCTAGATATCATCAAGATGAACATTCAGACCAACTTTCATACAAATCCCATGAAAAATATGGCCTCTAGAGAGGTCACAAGGTTTTTCTATTATTTGACCTACTGACCTAGTTTTTGAAGGCACGTGACCCACTTTCGAACCTGACCTAGATATCATCAAGGTGGACATTCTGACCAAATTTCATGAAGATCTCATGAAAAATATGGCCTCTAGAGAGGTCACAAGGTTTTTCTATTTTTAGACCTACTGACCTAGTTTTTGATCGCACGTGACCCAGTTTCAAACTTGACCTAGATATCATCAAGATGAACATTCAGACCAACTTTCATAATGATCCCATGAAAAATATGGCCTTTAGAGAGGTCACAAGGTTTTTCTATTATTTGATCTACTGACCTAGTTTTTGATGGCACGTGACCCAGTTTCGAACTTGACCTAGATATCATCAAGGTGAACGTTCTGACCAATTTTCATTAAGATTTTGTGAAATATATGGCCTCTAGAGAGGTCACAAGGTTTTTCTATTTTTAGACCTACTGACCTAGTTTTTGACCGCACGTGACCCAGTTTCGAACTTGACCTAGATATCATCAAGGTGAACATTCTGACCAATTTTCATGAAGATCTTGTGAAATATATGGCCTCTAGAGAGGTCACAAGGTTTTTCTATTTTTAGACCTACTGACCTAGTTTTTGATGGCACGTGACCCAGTTTCGAACTTGACCTAGATATCATCAAGATGAACATTCGGACGAACTTTCATAAAGATCCCATGAAAAATGTGACCTCTAGAGTGGTCACAAGCAAAAGTTTACGGACGCACGGACGGACGACGGACACCGCGCGATCACAAAAGCTCACCTTGTCACTTTGTGACTGGTGAGCTAAAAAAAAACATAAATAGGAAAAAACAATAATAGTACTAAACATACACATATTCATGTAAAATCCATTACATATTAAACAATGTTTTTGAATTAAGTACGTCTGGATTTAGTGTTTTTAACTGATGAATCCAGAATGTTTCCTTGCATAACTGGTTAATTTGATTATTTACCACATCAATTGGCATAAATGTGAAATCATCAATGCTATGGTCATCTTGATTAAAATGACCAGCAAGCAACATGGAATACGCAGGATCTGTAAAGTTAGACATGTCAAATTTATGGCTATTCATACCCCATGAAACTGACTGCACAGTCTGTCCAACATATTGCATATTTAACATGTTATTAAATTACAAGAAACACAACATAGTAAAAGCGTTTATTTCATGTACCCCGAACGGTGTTATTCCTTTCCTTTCACATGCATGTATAGGTTGATTGGGGCTTTGATGTTGAAACTATCAGAAGTTCCACTGTCATTGACAGAAAGAACCATTTACACAATGATCAGATTATAGCCGACAGAGTATTTACGCCCCAGGATGATTTTTCTGCAGCTTGCTGCGTAAAACTGAGTATGCCATCACTTACAAAGGGACAAAACAATTGTCAGCACACAAAAAAAGACATCAAGGAAAATTAGCAGTGTCAGAATACATACAGATGGTAATAGATCTGATGAAACAGATTTAAATATTATAAGGAATACTTCTGTCTCTTGTGTAGACACCTGTAAATTTTAGCTTGTTTACACTCTTCAGAATAAAAATGTTTGTTTGCATAAGTTTTAGGATGAATGTCATATAAGTTAATCTTATCTTTTACTCTAAGTCAAATCTAACCAATAACTGATTTATTCTTTCAAGTAATATTTTGTGGTTGCTGGTTAATCATGCAGTATAGGGGTGTTCCTGCTTGTCAATCATGCAGTATAGGGGGTGTTCCTACTTGTCATTTCCTTTGTTAGTTTGAGCTGCTGTATGACATGTGTTAAAACAACACAACTCACAATAGCTGTCATTAAATGGATATGATAAAGATCAAGTTAATATTATAGGAATGTCTTTTAAGTAGACAAGATTCCTTTAATTTCATACCATTACTCTATACATTAGCTGAGTTATTACTTTATCACCATGTCATGTGTATTTATTCACCGCTTCACTTTTCAGACTTTCTGTGCACATATCAAGTGAAAATTCACAGGAACTCATAGAACATGAAATGTCCCCCCTCAATGCATTCAGTAATTGCACAAGGAACAGAAATTATTTGGTCACTGTGCACTGGATGTTTGATGCACTGGCCTCAATTCAATAGTTACAGGTCATGTACCAATCATAAGTAAACTCTGTATCAAATGTGATCTTAGACCAAAACATTCTCCAGTTATTTGGCAAAAAAAGTTCTACTGTTCTGGGTCAATGTGATCCTGACCTTTGACCTACTGACCTCAAATACAATAGGGGTCATCTGCTGGTCATAACCAACCTCCCCCATCAACTTTCCTGATCCATGGCCCAAGCATTCTTGAGTTATCATCCGGAAACTATTTAACTGTTCTGGGTCACTGTGACCTGGACCTTTGAGCAACTGACCTCAAAATCAATAGGGGTCATCTGCTGGTCATGACCAACCTCCTTATCAACTTTCATGATCCTAGGCCCAGTGTTCTTGAGTTATCATCCAGAAACCTTTTAACTGTTCCGGGTCACTGTGACCTTGACCTATGACCTACTGACCTCAAAATCAAAAAGGGTCATCTGCTGGTCATGGCCAACCTCCCTATCAACTTTCATGATCCTAGGCCCAAGCGTTCTTGAGTTATCATCCGGAAACCGTTTAACTGTTCCATGTCACTGTGACCTTGACCTTTTACCTACTTACCTCAAAGTCATTACGGGTCATCTACTGTCATGATCAACCTCCCTATTAACTTTCATGATCCTAGGCCCAAGTGTTCTTGACATATCATCCAGAAACCGTTGAACTGTTCTGGGTCACAGTGACCTGGACCTTTGAGCAACTGACCTCAAATCAATTGGGGTCATCTGCTGGTCATGACCAACCTCCTTATCAACTTTCATGATTTAAGGCCCGAGGGTTCTTGAGTTATCATCCGGAAACCAATTGGTCTATGGACCGACCCACATACCGACCGACCGACATCTGCAAAACATTACCCCACCTTCTTCGAAGTGGGGCATAAAAATTAACTAAATGAACAGTTATTTAAACATATTGATATTGATAACATCTAAAACTAAACATATTTTAGAAGTATTAATTGTCTTTAAGTAGATCTAAATGTAGCTATAGAGCGATTTGTCTATAGGAAGTGGCTAGGGGTCCGGCAGCCGGACCTCTAGACCTGGAGTGTAGAGGTAAGGTAATCAATATATATGTAGTATAATGTACTGTGTTACCAGTGCATAAGGTATTATTATCGGTAAAGTTTTCATAAGTTTCATAAGTTGTCATAAAATTGCTGTTATTACATTTTTTGGTAAATATTTTATTTATAATTAGCTCTCACTATTGAATATGAAATTTTAACACTGATTTCCAATAGTCACCATTATTTACTCAAGCAATTAACCGAATTCAAAAAATTGTGAGCATACTCCATATCTTAAATCACGGTGGTTAATGAAAACTGCTTCTATACGAAACTTTTTGCGTTCCGTCACTTATATATGACAAGAGGACCATGATGGTCCTGAATCGCTCACCTGTTCCCGCATGACCCAGTTTTGAGTATGACGTCGTTTTTTCTATTATTTGACAAAGTGACCTAGTTTTTGAGCTCATGTGACCCAGTTTTGAGCTTGACCTAGATATCATCGAGATAAAAATTCTGACCAATTTTCATGAAGATCCATTGAAAAATATGGCCTCCTGAGAGGTCACAAGGTTTTTTTATTATTTGACCTACTGACCTAGTTTTTGATGGCACGTGACCCAGTTTCAAATCTGACCTAGATATCACCAAGGTGAACATTCTGACCAATTTTCATGAAGATCCATTCAAGGGTATGGCCTCTAGAGATGTCACAAGGTTTTTCGATTTTAAGACCTACTGACCTAGTTTTTGATCGCAGTTGACCCAGTTTCAAACCTGATCTATATATCATCAAGATAAACATTCAGACCAACTTTCATACAGATCCCATAAAAAATATGACCTCTAGAGAGGTCAAAAGGTTTTTTCATTATTTGACCTACTGACCTACTTTTTGATCACATGTGACCCACTTTCGAACTTGACCTAGATATCATCAAGATGAACATTCTGAACAATTTTTATGAAGATCCATTCACAAGTATGGCCTCTAGAGAGGTCACAAGGTTTTTCTATTTTTAGACCTACTGACCTAGTTTTTGATCGCATGTGACCCAGTTTCGAACTTGACCTAGATATCATCAAGATGAACATTCAGACCAACTTTCATACAGATCCCATGAAAAATATGGCCTTTAGAGAGGTCACAAGGTTTTTCTATTATTTGACGTACTGACCTAGTTTTTGACCGCATGTGACCCAGTTTCGAACTTGACCTAGATATCATCAAGATGAACATTCAGACCAACTTTCATACAGATCCCATGAAAAATATGGCCTTTAGAGAGGACACAAGGTTTTTCTATTATTTGACCTACTGACCTAGTTTTTGATGGCACGTGACCCAGTTTAAAACCTGACCTAGATATCATCAAGATGAACATTCTGACCAATTTTCATGAAGATCTTGTGAAATATATGGCCTCTAAAGAGGTCACAAGGTTTTTCTATTTTTAGACCTACTGACCTAGTTTTTGACCGCACGTGATCCAGTTTCGAACTTGACCTAGATATCATCAAGGTGAACATTCTGACCAACTTTCATAAAGATCCCATGAAAAATATGGCCTTTAGAGAGGTCACAAGGTTTTTCTATTATTTGACCTACTGACCTAGTTTTTGATGGCACGTGACCCAGTTTCGAACTTGACCTAGATATCATCAAGGTGAACATTCTGAGCAATTTTCATGAAGATCTTGTGAAATATAAGTCCTCTAGAGAGGTCACAAGGTTTTTCTATTTTTAGACTTACTGACCTAGTTTTCGAGAGCACATGACCCAGTTTCGAACTTGACCTAGATATCATCAAGGTGAACATTCTGACCAACTTTCATAAAGATCCCATGAAAAATGTGACCTCTAGAGTGGTCACAAGCAAAAGTTTACGCACACACGGACGGACGGACGGACGGACGGACGGACGACGGACGCTGCGCGATCACAAAAGCTCACCTTGTCACTTTGTGACAGGTGAGCTAAAAATGCACCGGTATCTATATGTATAACAAGAGGACCATGATGGTCCTGAATCGCTCACCTCTTCCCACATGACCCAGTTTTGAGTATGACGTCGTTTTTCTATTATTTGACATAGTGACCTAGTTTTTGAGCTCATGTGACCCAGTTTTGAACTTGATCTAGATATTATCAAGATAAAAATTCTGACCAATTTTCATGAAGATCCATTGAAAAATATGGTCTTTAGAGAGGTCACAAGGTTTTTCTATTATTTGACCTATTGACCTAGTTTTCGAAGGTACGTGACCCTGTTTTGAACTTTACCTAGACATCATCAAGGTGAACATTCTCACTGATTTTCATGAAGATCTCATGAAAAATATGGCCTCTAGAGAGGTCACAAGGTTTTTCTATTTTTATACCTACTGGCCTAGTTTTTGACCGCACGTGACCCAGTTTCGAAAATGACCTAGATATCATCAAGGTGAACATTCAGATCAATTTTCATGAAGATCCATTGAAAAATATGGCCTCTAGAGAGGTCACAAGGTTTTAATAATTTTAGACCTACTGACCTAGTTTTTGACCGCAGTTGACCCAGTATCAAACTTGAACTAGATATCATCAAGATGAACATTCAGACCAACTTTCATACACATCCCATGAAAAGTATGGCCTCTAGAGAGGTCACAAGGTTTATTTATTATTTGACCTACTGACCCAGTTTTTTAAGGCACGTGACCCAGTTTCAATCTTGACCTAGATATCATCAAGGTGAACATTCTGACCAATTTTCATGAAGATCCATTCAAGGGTATGGCCTCTAGAGAGGTCACAAGGTTTTTCTATTTCAAGACCTACTGACCTAGTTTTTGATTGCAGTTGACCCAGTTTCAAACTTGACCTATATATCATCAAGATAAACATTCACACCAAGTTTCATACAGATCCCTGAAAAATATGGCCTCTAGAGAGGTCACAACGTTTTTTCTTATTTTTACCTACTGACCTATTTTTTGATGGCACGTGACCCACTTTCGAACTTGATCTAGATATCATAAAGGTGAACTTTCCGACCAATTTTTAGGGAGATCCATTCACAAGTAGGGCCTCAGAGGGGTTCACAAGTTTTTCTTTTTTTAGACCTAGACCATTTTTGAGGCACATGCCCCTTTTCCCCGAACTTGACCCGATATCATCAAAGAAAAATTCGCCCAAAACTTTCATACAAATCCCATGAAAAAAATGCCTTTAGAAGGTCAACGGGTTTTTCTTTTATTTGACCTACTACCATTTTCTGAAGGCACTTACCCATTTTCGAACTTGCCCTAGAAATCTCAAATAAACATTCACCCCAACTTTCATACAGACCCATAAAATATGGCCTCAAAGAGGTCACAATTTTTTTTCATTATTTAACCTACTGACCTTGTTTTTGATGGCACGGAACCACTTTCGAATTTAAACAGATATCATCAAGGTGAACTTCTGCCCAAAATTTTCATGAAAACTCATGAAAAATGGCCCAAGAGGCAAAAGGGTTTTTCTATTTTTAGCCCTATGACCCATTTTAAACCATTGACCCATTTTCAAATTTGACCTAGTTTTTTCAAATAAAACTTCAGACCAACTTCATACAGACCATGAAAAATATTATTTTTTGAGGGTCAAAAGGGTTTTTTTCTATATGCCCACTAAACCTATTTTTTGATGGCACGTACCCATTTCCAACTTCACCTAGATATCACAAGGGAACTTTTCGCCCAAAATTTTCATGAAGACTTGAGAAATATAGGCCTCTAAGAGGTCACAAGGTTTTTCTATTTTTAGACCTACTGACCTAGTTTTTGGGGCACATGACCCATTTTCGAATTTGACCTAGATATCATCAAATGAACATTCTGCCCAAATTTTTCATAAAGATCCCAAAAAAAATTTGGGACCTCTAGAGGGGTCCAAGCAAAATTTTTTAGGGAGGGACGGAGGCGACGACGGACGCTCGTGTCCAAAAGCTCCCCTTGTCAGTATGGACGGTAGCTAAAAAAACAAACATTCGAAAACCCACACGTCAATAAATGTTGGATAATTTTAAAGTTTTATGTTTTTCCCTTTAACTGGATTTCACAACATGTAGAACAATTTTTTGACATATTTTCAACAAATACTTACCCAAGCAAACATCATTTTCTAAAAAAAAACCAAAAGTATGACCGTACGGTGCGAATGATCACGTATAAAAATTCCCGTTTCTCATGTTTTTTGGGAAAAAACTGACCATGTAGTAGCGTTTTTGTGTTAGTTAACATTCTTTTTTTGGCATTGTCCAAGAAGATAACAACAAGAGCTCCCTGATTTTTTGTCTCTTTTAAAAAGAAAGATTTTTTCTTACCCATGTTTTCTAACCAAAAAAAAGGGGAAAAATTTTGCAAAAAGCAGGATGGAGTTATGTTTCTTGCTGTACAGAGTCAGCTAATGATGGTGAACAATTTTTGGCATTTTTCCAAAGCAATAGCTTTGATATTTTGGGAAAAAAATTTCCCTAAACAAAAAATTTAAAAACCCTTTAAAACTGATATTTTTTTAAATCCAAAATATAAATAATAAGTTTACCTAAACATAAAAACTTAACCAAGAAATCGATTTTTTCTAATTTCCAAAAAGGGGGCCAAAATAATTCTTGAAAAAAGCGGGCGGAGTAATGTTTTTTTCCTGAAAAAGGGTCAGCTTATGAGGGTGAACAAATTTTCAAGTATAAAACCCAATAGTTTTAATAGTTTGGGGAGAAAACGACCAAAACCACAAAACTTAACCAAAAAGTCGATATTTTCTTAGCCCAAAAGGGGGCCATAATTCTTGCAAAAACGGGGAGGGATTTTAATTTTTGCTGTACAGGGGTTCGCTTATAGGGCGAACAAGTTTTTGCAATTTTTTGAACAATACCCTTTAAATATTTTTGGGAAAAAAGCTGACCTAAACAAAAACTTAACCAAGAAATCTGATTTCAAACCCCAAAAGGGCCAAAATTTTTTGCAAAAAGAATGATTTTTATGTTTCTTTTTGTAAAAGGGGCCTTTTTATGATGGTAAAACAAGTCCCTGAAAAGGTTTAAAAAGAAATTTAGCTTTGTATTTTTTTAAATTTTTAGGGAAAATTTTAAACCTAAAAAAAAAACTTAACCCGGAAATCTGAATTTTCAAATTTCCCAAAAAGGGGCCATTTCCTTGGGGCAAAAAACAGAGGGGGTTTATTGGGTTTCCCTTCCCGGGGTTTAAGGACTTTTGTGGGGGGAAATGTTGAAGTTTCCCGGGGCAATCCTTTTGGGATATTTTAAAAAAAAAGGGTTACCAAAAACATAAAACTAAACCGGCAACGCCAACCCGACCCAATAGGCCCAATAACTCACCATTTTTTTTTTAAAAAAATCAGATGAGCCCCAAAGGGAAATTTAGGGTCGATATTGTTTAAATCAAGGATTTTTAAAGGAAAGGGTTTAATATATTTTTAAAGGGCCCCAAGAAATGTAATAAAACGGGTTTGCATCTTTTTGCTATACGAAATAAATATATAGAAAAAGGGGAACTTTTAACCTTTTGCAACTTTTTGTTTCAGATTAAAATTTGGAAAAAATCTATTTACGGGGAGATAAAAAAAAAACAAGGGGGCCATAAGGGCCCCTTAACGCTCACCTGCCCTACTGACCTAAAGACACAAGTTTAACATTCGACCAAGTTCATTAAGATGGGGCCAAAAATTTTGGCTCTAAAGTGTTAACCCCCTTTTCCCCCTTGATTTGACCCGGGACCTAGTTTTTGACTCACTTTACTCAATTCGAACTTGACCTAAAGATCATCAAGATTAACATTCTGACGAAGTTTCAAGAAGATACAGTCATAAATGTGGCCTCTAGATGTTAACAAGCTTTTCCTTTGATTTGACCTAGTGACCTAGTTTTTGACCCCATCTGACCCAGATTTAAATTTGACCTATAGACCATCAAGATTAACATTCTGACCAAGATTCATGAAGATACAGTCATAAATGTGGCCTCTACAGTATTAACAAGCTTTTCCTTTGACTTGACCTGGTGACCTACTTTTTGACCCCAGATGACCCAATATCAAAACTCTTCCAAGATTTTATGAGGGTAAATTCTGACTAAGTTTCATTAAGATTAGGCCAAAATTGTGACCTCTACAGTGTTAACAAGCTTTTCCTTTGATCTGACCTGGTGACCTAGTTTTTGACCCCAGATGACCCAATATCAAACTCGTCCAAGATTTTATTGAGGGTAACATTTTGACCAAGTTTCATTAAGATTGGGCCAAAATTGTGACCTCTAGAGTGTTAACAAGCTTTTCCTTTGATTTGACCTGGTGACCTAGTTTTTGACCCCAGATGATCCAATGTCGAACTCGTCCAAGATTTTATTGAGGGTAACATTCTGACCAAGTTTCATTAAGATTGGGCCAAAATAGTGACCTCTAGAGTGTTAACAAGCTTCTTCCTTTGATTTGACCTGGTGACCTAGTTTTTGACTCCAGATGACCCAATATCGAACTCGTCCAAGATTTTATTGAGGGTAACATTCTGACCAAGTTTCATTAAGATTGGGCCAAAATTGTGACCTCTAGAGTGTTAACAGTCAAATTGTTGACGACGGACGACGGACACAGGGTGATCACAAAAGCTCACCTTTGAGTACTTTGTGCTCAGGTGAGCTAAAAAGCAAGAAAAAAGCAATCTCTTTGATACTGGAAAGGGAAGCCAGCGTGTTTTCATACGGAAAAATGTCCGTTTGTTTGTTTTCCCCTCATAAAAAGGACAAAAACTTAGGCTGGTCAACCACAATCTAGAGCGTCATCTCCTTTTCAATCTGAAATACAAAACAAGAGCTCGTAGAACACGAAATGCCCCACTTGATGCATTCAGTAATTGCACAAGGAACAGAAATTATTTAGTCACTGTACACAAAAGTTCTACTGTTCTTGGTCAATGTGACTTTGACCTTTGACCTATTGACCTCAAAATCAATAAGGGTCATCTGCTGGTCATGATTAACCTCCCTATCAACTTTCACGATCCTAGGCTCAAGCATTCTCAAGTTATCGCCCGGAAACTGTTTAACTGTTCTGGGTCAATGTGACCTTGACCTCTGGTCTCAAAATCAATAGGGATCATCTGCTGGTCATGACCAACCTCCCTATCAACTTTCATGATCCTAGGCCCAAGCGTTCTTGAGTTATCCTCTGGAAATAATTTAACTGTTCCAGGTCACTGTGATCTTGACCTTTGACCTACTGACCTCAAAATCAATAGGGGTCATCTGCTGATCATGATCAACTTAGTTTTGTGATCCTAGGCCCAAGCTTCTCAAGTTATCGTCAAGGAATGGTTTAACTGTTTCGGGTCACTGTGACCTTGACCTTTGACCTACTGACCTCAAAATCATTAGGAGTCATCTGCTGGTCATGATAAACCTCCCTATCAACTTTCATGATCCCAAGCGTTCTTGAGTTATCATCCGGAAATCATTTAACTGTTCCGGGTCACTGTGACCTTGACCTTTGACCTACTGACCTCAAAATCAATAGGGGTCATCTGCTGGTCATGATCAACCCCCCTATCAACTTTCATGATCCTAGGCCCAAGCGTTTTTGAGTTATCATCTGGAAACCGTTTAACTGTTCCGGGTCACTGTGACCTTGACCTTTGATCTACTGATCTCAAAATCAATAGGGGTCATCTGCTGGTTATGATCAACCTCCCTATCAACTTTCATGATCCTAGGCCCAAGCGTTCTTGAGTTATCATCCGGAAACGGATTGGTCTACATACTGACCAACCAACCAACCAACCTACCGACCAACATCTGCAAAACAAAACAATATACCCCTCCTTCTTCGAAGGGGGGAGTGGGGGGGGGGGCATAAAAATAAAATACAAAAGTTACTTAGCTTAACTCATTCGGCGTGAATGTTTGTCCTTTTTTTTTCAGACCGGATATTTTACAGCTTATATAGAGGTTCAACCTTTATGCCTAACAAAAGAGATATTTTATCCTTCTTTGGCCAAACCCGCAATAGCAGAAAACCACAACGAAATCGGACGTACATGTACATGTGTGTAAGTGACCACATATTAATACGGTCGAACTGTGATAAGTAAAAGGATGAAAGGAAAAGGCAATGTTATTCTTATGATAATTCCATCTGCTAGGGTTTCATAAATCATTTAAAGAAGTGAAAGAATTTTCAAAATCGGCTTAAAAATGGTAAGTTATGAGCATTTAAATATTTGATAAAAATGATGGCCATTTTGTTTCCATGGCAACAAAAAACAAAATTGCGGATTTATTCAGTTTCTAGATACATATCTGAACTGTATTTACTTATTTCTGTAAAATAATTTCTCTACTTTTTCAGCTATAACGAAAGAAATTACCATGTTTTACATCTTACACTTAAGAAACATATAAAATTAATCTATTTAAAAGGTTATTTACTAAATAAAGAATTCTGGAGTGTGTAAATGACGTCATATACACTCTAAAATGGCTGCCTCCATTATCTGCCATTTTCTTAAATTTCATGCCATATCTTTTTCAATAGTGGTCTGATTTTGAAAATTCTTTCAGCGTTATGAAAGGCTTGAAGACCTTTAACTGATGTTGAAAGCTAATATACTGATAAATTATTGATTAATCTATCAGAAAATATTCAATTAGAATTTATTTCGTACAATCTGGAGTGAAATCGAGCCGCTGAACTTTGGATACCACAATGCTTCTGTATGAGTGCCAGATATGTAAAACGGTGTAAAGGTAACTTTATCATACCATATTATTGTGAAATTATTGTTCTTGACAGTTGCAAAAGCGTTAATTTACTTTATTTATGCCTGTACATCTATAGTTTTATGATCACTAATAAATACATCACCTAAAATGTCCAGTAAACATGATTTTCATGTTGTATTTTATTCCAAACAAGATAAGATTGGGATCCGTACATAAAATTGCAGGTTGTAGTTAGACATGACAGTCGGCACTCATTCTAAAGAGTGTCGCTGACTTCCAACGTATAATTAGATCTAGTAATTCTAGAAAGTTACTAGGACTTTTAGACATTTTTCGTATAGTGTCCAGTGCCAAATTTTCATGTGTTAGCCGGTGCCACAATTTCATAACAAAACAAAATATCGTATATTATCCGTAGCTCATGTGATCATTACGGCTATATAAATGCAGTTGGAAGCTTTTAAAACTATTCTTTTTTCATCACAGACAAAGCCTTCATAGATGTCAGTTTGCATCAATGACAACCAGGCCTGACTTCTGAAATCTTTGATAAACCTCAAAACCACCACTTTAGTTTACACATTTGTATTGCAGTGAGTTATTTCTTTTCCTTAGTTTAGGTTAACTCCAAGGTAGTATCAAAGAAATAGAGCAAAATGCTACACCTTATGCTTCAAAGTGTTCCGTGAAATACAACAATTTAGCAACTTACATGTTTTTCTGACTCTCCCAGGGCTTAAGCTAGGCTAAGATTTTAGGGAGAAGTCACTTCTCCCTCAGCTAAGATTAGGGAGAAGTGGAGAGGTTTTAGGGAGAAGTGACGAGATTTTAGGGAGAAGTGACGAGATTTTAGCACCATGACATGCAAGTTGAAAAAGGAACTAATTATGCTTAATATAAGTTACTATTTTTATTATTTCCTGTCTTTGTTTATTAATTTAAAGTAAATAACAAATTCACTGAAAATGTCAGTGATTCTATTTTCTTATCATTTTAAACCTTGTGAATCTAATGTGCTTAAACTGCAAATTCAAGTTTTTTTTCACTCTTGCAATGATTGCCCAAACCAAGAAAACCCTTTGAATATGAATACAATTAAAAAAAAGTTAATTCCATATCAGCAAAAAATAAATCAAGCTCCCAGCTGCTGCACACAGAGTCAGTCACTTTAAATAACAAGTGTATGTCAATAGCAGTGACATCACTATGACATCACACAGAATACACGTCTCCTTTGATCTGCTGGTGTCTCTTTGATATGCTGGTGTCGGTACACATTAAAAGAAACAGTTGTCAAACAGGTTTAAGCCAGTTTCTGATGGCAGGTGTCAAAAATTTGCGTAAATTTCAGTTACGTTATTTTATTCACAGAAAGTGTCAGTGATAATATTATGTTTCTAAAGTTTGGGTTTTGAAAAGTACCAGTAAAATTAAGTGGATTAAAGGAAATTACATGTGCCAGTCACGGTAAGATACTTTCTAAAGGTCAAAAAAGAATGTGTAAGCTTATGTAATATAAATCCCTTCTGCTTTGTTTATCAACAGTCTCTAATCTGAAGTAGGCGGAGCTTAAATTGTGCTTTCGTGTATTCCTGTCAAGTGTCAACAGGCTGATAGCGGATAATTGGTGTGTGGATAAAAAAATCGGGCGACTTGAATTTCGCTTTGATGTTAAATTAGAGCGAAGTGGGGAGCTACAAAGCGACTATTTCGCTCAAGACGCTCCCTAGCTCAAGCCCTGTCTCCTCTACAACTTTCCCAGTGTCTTTCATTTTTGAAAGGTGTTTATATGCATACAGAAACCGGTGCATTTTCGTATAGAAGCAGCGGGATGCAAAAAATATCGTATAGAAGCTGTTTTGATTAACCACCGTGTAAATACTAAAGAAAACATCAAGTATATTATTCCAATTCATCAGTCCCAAGAAAATCAAAGCAGTGTAAACACTAGAGGACGGATTGTCTTGAAATGTATTGACTCTGTCAGGTCCGAGATCAACTTTTCTGCTGGGACTGTTAAACAAGTAAATGTCTTTTTCGGTTGTTCTTTTTTTTACAACAGCGTAATCATTTTCTTGCCAAATTTCTATGTTCATTGTGAATTTAATGACTAAATATGAACAATGCAGACTATCATGATCAGACTTCACAGATGTGCATGTAGACAAATATACACACAATTACAAAACGATCATACATTTTCTAATAACTATTTGGTCAATATACGTCAAACTATAAAAACATAGCAGGGTTCTAGCCAGGCTATTATCGCCTGTCGCGTGCGACATGCCTTCAGGCTTTGAGTTGTATATTCGACATCCCTTATTTCACCCATCATCCCTTAATTGCCAAAGCGACATGTCTTAAACGCATTCCAATAAACACCTCGATAAATCCGATAGTGTATTCAAAAGATTACCACGTGCTCACTCGATAGTTCAGGTAAAGCGATGTCAGTTAAGATATACGATAAACCAATGACAGCTTCATATGTAGAAACGTGTGACGTAAATTTCATCGTAGCTCCGCCTTTAAATCCTTTGACAGACGGTACCTTGTGATGTGTACATGAAAGTGTTTTAAGATTTTTTATGTAATCAGAAATAATGACAGATGACTTTCAACAATTATTGTCCGAATGTTTTTCGCAATCAAGGAAAGATAATGGGAGGTACTAAGTCAAAAATTGTGCAACACGTTAAAATGATTTTGAACAACTCTCGGCATAATATTAATATTTTTTGACATGTATGAATTGTGTTTTCTCGGGTGGAATATCGAAAAGACAATGCCAGAATTAATGTTTCTGTCGTCACTTTCAAAATAGAACTTGTATAGAAAAGTTTGAAATATTGTTGATCTATTACTTAATTATTGATGATGCCTGGAAATAAACGTAAATCAGAGAGTGGGACATTGTTAAATATGAACTATTTCAAGAAGCTCCGGAAGGAGAACAATGTTAGTGACTCAGTAAAAGAGGAGACAGTGCCATGTGAAAAGCGAGACGAATCTGTGAATGACATTCTTCCTGGACCAGGTACACCTTGGAAAACAGTCACAAATTCAGAATCCAACCCAGCCACGCCAGATGGCCAAAGGAAATCAGGCATTGATCCAAAATGGAAACAAGCGTTTCCCTGGATGACAGTCTCAGAGAATGGTAATTTAAATCATTTTTAAGTAATCCCAAAAATACTGAACGGTCTATTGAA
Source organism: Mercenaria mercenaria (assembly GCF_021730395.1). Lineage (NCBI taxonomy): Eukaryota > Metazoa > Mollusca > Bivalvia > Venerida > Veneridae > Mercenaria > Mercenaria mercenaria. Next base: position 40,856,935 of record NC_069374.1, read on the forward strand.
TGTATCATATATGTATCAAGCGATCAGTTAACGTATTTAAACAAGAGGCCCATGATGGTCCTGAATCGCTCACCTGTTCCCGCATGATCCAGTTTTGAGTATGACGTCGTTTTTTCTATTATTTGACAAAGTGACCTAGTTTTTGAGCTCATGTGACCCAGTTTTGAACTTGACCTAGATATCATCAAGATAAAAATTCTGACCAATTTTCATGAAGTTCCATTGAAAAATATGGCCTCTAGAGAGGTCAGAAGATTTTTCAAATTTTAGACCTAATGACCTAGTTTTTGACCGCAGTTGACCCAGGTTTCAAACTTGACCTAGATATCATCAAGATGAACATTCAGACCAACTTTCATACAGATCCCATGAAAAGAATGGCCTCTAGAGAGGTCACAAGGTTTTTTTATTATTTGACCTACTGACCTAGTTTTTGAAGGCATGTGACCCAGTTTCAAATTTGACCTAGATATCATCAAGGTGAACATTCTGACCAATTTTCATGAAGATCCATTCAAGGGTATGGCCTCTAGAGAGGTCACAAGGTGTTTCTATTTTAAGACCTACTGACCTAGTTTTTGATCGCAGTTGACCCAGTTTCAAACCTGACCTATATACCATCAAGATAAATATTCAGACCAACTTTCATACAGATCCCATAAAAAATATGACCTCTAGAGAGGTCACAAGGTTTTTTCATTATTTGACCTACTGACCTACTTTTTAATGACATGTGACCCACTTTCGAACTTGACCTAGATATCATCAAGATGAACATTCTGACCAATTTTTATGAAGATCCATTCAAAAGTATGGCCTCTAGAGAGGTCACAAGGTTTTTCTATTTTTAGATCTACTGACCTAGTTTTTGACCGCATGTGACCCAGTTTCAAACTTGACCTAGATATCATCAAGATGAACATTCAGACCAACTTTCATACAGATCCCATGAAAAATATGGCCTTTAGAGAGGTCACAAGGTTTTTCTATTATTTGACCTACTGACCTAGTTTTTGAAGACACGTGACCCAGTTTCGAACCAGACCTAGATATCATCAAGGTGAACATTCTGACCAATTTTCATGAAGATCTTTTGAAATATATGGCCTCTAGAGAGGTCACAAGGTTTTTCTATTTTTAGACCTACTGACCTAGTTTTTGACCGCACGTGACCCAGTTTTGAACTTGACCTAGATATCATCAAGGTGAACATTTTGACCAACTTTCATAAAGATCCCATGAAAAATATGGCCTTCAGAGAGGTCACAAGGTTTTTCTATTATTTGACCTACTGACCTAGTTTTTGATGGCACGTGACCCAGTTTCTAACTTGACCTAGATATCATCAAGGTGAACATTCTGACCAATTTTCATGAAGATCTTGTGAAATATATGGCCTCTAGAGAGGTCACAAGGTTTTTCAATTTTTAGACCTACTGACCTAGTTTTTGACCGCACGTGACCCAATTTCGAACTTGACCTAGATATCACGAGGAGAACATTCTGACCAACTTTCATAAAGATCCCATGAAAAATGTGACCTCTAGAGTGGTCACAAGCATAAGTTTACGCACGGACGGACGATGGACGACGGACGCTGCAATCACAAAAGCTCACCTTGTCACTTTGTGACAGGTGAGCTAAAAAAAAGTGCAAACTATCAGTTGTTAAACAAATTATAAGAAGACCACATTCTATATTTCAAATCTGATTCCTTTGGGGAAAAAATATTGGACATGAATACTTAGAAAATAGGGAGGAAGAGTTGATGACTAACTAGAAATTAAGTTGTCATGGCTTTTACACACAGGGCTACAGTATGTTTTATGTGTTTGTGTTTTGTTTGTTTTTTACATATAAGTTCTTGAAATTCATTAAAAAAAAACATTTAGATCTCTTATCGTAGCAGTGACAGATCCCTTTGGCTATGTAAATAAAATTATTTTAAATTCTTTACTTCAGGCCAAGGTATGTTGTGTTCAGTATGTGTAAAGCACCAGAGAAGGCCAAAGAAGTGTGTTCCTGGTAGAGTTGTGTGGGTTGACATTCCATGTACCTCAATAAGGTGATCATCTTTAGTATTTCATAAGGACTCGGACTCACACAAGAAAGCATTGGTATTTGACGTTGCGGAAGCAAAAACAGGTGGTGGGATCGAGACTTGTTTTGTGAGGGAAGAACATGTGAACCGTGAGGCAATGACAGCATCTATGACACTGCTTTACTTTCCGTGTAAGGAGGAAATTCCCCACACCACCAAACACAAACCTTTAGTTGATGTAGCTAAGACATTAATGATTAGGAGTGGATGTTCTAAATAGTTTGGAGAAGGGGGATAACGCCAAGTACACAAAATTGATAAGTTTACGTTGTCATTCAGCAAATAAATTCCACAGGAATAGAAGACTGAAACTTTAATGTGCAGTGCTAAAATTGTTGTTTTATGTTAAATAAATAGTGAACATTTTCAGAAACTTATATAACTGGATAAGTTTACATTTTCATTCAGCAAATAAACTCTAGAATAATTTTTTATGACACATTATCTCTATTTGTTCTTGTTGAGCATGTAAATGATGCTTATTAAACATTGAAAATAACACTGTGTTTTTCACTCTGAAATGCACCAAAATGAGTTGTAGTACCCCTCCCGCACCCACCCCATTGTTGTCCATGCTCTTTTCAAAAATACCCTTCAGACAATCCTGGCTAGAACCCTGCATAGGGAACAGAACTGAAACACATTTTTAAGGTCACAGAGACGATCAGACTTTTAAGGAATACACATACATTTGTATAACTGATTACCGTGATGCAAATTAAAATATACTGTAATAGCCCAATCATGAGCATGAAATATTTTGTTTTTGCTCTAAAAATAGTAATAATTTTTACAGATTTACCGAGAGCTAAGTAATATTCTATTCGGCAATATAATAAATTCCTTTCTCAATAAATTTCCAAGTATCATAAATCATTGGAAAAGTATTTTACTTCTTTTGATTATCAAAAGCATCTATCAAACTTCTATAATTCTATTTCACTTCTTCGTGGCAATTAAAAATAATAGCCTAGATTTTACTTCCCCTAAATTCTGAATTATTAGTACAGCTAATTCATTTGTGAATTCCATTGATGTAAAATCGTCAATGAAAACTCTGTCATCCAACGATAAGAATACTGTCTTGTATATAAAGTGTGCTAAGTGTATTGGTCAGCAGGCACATCGTCTGCTCGCATTAATATTACACAAATCGTCTGCTTTCAATTAAAGCACGCAGTGAATGACAGTATATATACGATACAGAAGGATACGTGAATACAAACTTGTAATGTAAGTATGAAATATGAAATAATGTAACATATTACATACAGATATGCTTTAATGAAAGATAGTACATAAGATACGGAAGGCTATTACGCAGATGTAACCTGTCCAAATTCGACATTGTTTTCATTCAGATAGGGGAAAACAACATGTTGAATATGAGCAACCACAAACTCATGTACGCTCTTATTGCAATATATGACGAGGTTAAACGTCAAGGGGTCAAACACGTTGCCTTTGGTAGCATGTTCCACGTCATCATCGCCAATACAACAAAATGGCTAAACGTCTAATCAATACCCATGAGACAAGACTCACCGGAGAAGATAAAAAAAAAAAAAGTATCGCCGATGCCCTGCGTGTTTAGCTACCTTTTAAAACAGTCCTTTTAAGGACTAAAAAAGGTCCTTTTTAGGACCGTACATTTTCACGAAAGAAACTCTCAATATTGTCAATCTTTATTTCTCTTCTCTATTTTTTTATATGTCTCATCACCAAGATACGAAAGGAACATACAACCTGTAACATGATATTAAAAACATGATGTAAATATAAAATAATGACATATTTATTACTCACACTATTATCATTACATTCATTGAATTCATTGATTTGTTGCGTATATCTATACATATATATATCATTCGATGACAACAATATTTCACATAGACATAAACTACCCTTTTCCTATATTCGAAATCACTTCCTGTTCTCTCGATGTGATACTGAAAAGTAAATAATGTGTTCGAAAATATACCAGTTGAATTAATTCAGTACAATGCAATACAAGATAGACAAACAAAACTGTTTTTAGAGCCGTAGGCGTAGGAAATAGCCACCTGTATTTTATACTTCTTTGACCTATTCTGGTAACAGTGTTAATTTAATCACCCTGCATTTCCAACAAAATATTAGTCTTTCATTAAAAATATATTATCTAAAATGGAGTTATGAATGACCCATACTTACACTGTGACAGAACTATAAACCGTATATCTCCGACTGGTTTCTAGACACCCTTTACACTTACAGCGTGGGTTGTGCCTATTGTTGAACGATAATTTGGCACATCTAATATAAAAAAAAAACCGTTTAATTTTGATGTAAATTGTTTGAAATTAGCTTACACTGATAGGAGAATTGCATGAAACAAGTGAAGTTAAGGTGGTGATTTGAATAATTTGAAAATGTCCATTTCAAAAAACAGTCCGACCACTTATTAATTACAAATGGCAGTATGTTAGATAAGGGAAATAATTCTTTCATCCATTTCTTAGTCTACGGAGTTAAAATGTTTTATGCGGGCCTGATATTTCTTTCTTCTAGTCGGTACTCTGGAACAATCAGTTAAGGTTATGACTGGAATGCGCTTGTCAGGGAAACAGTGTTAATCTATAAAGGTTAGGTGCAAAGGTTAAAAGAAAAATAGAGTGCAAAGGTTAGAAAATAGAAACAGCAAGTTCATCTACGGAGATACTCCCAACAATCAATGTCTGATCATAAATGGGAGGTCGGGGCAGTTGTTAAAAGCATGTTACTATGTTACATGATACATGATATTCATGTTGTTAAAAGAGTGAGAGCAGTAATATATACAGCTTGTTAAAAGTTCCGTATTCCTAGACAACCCTATGAGGATAGGCTAGGATTACGGAAGTATTTAAGAGGCATCAAATATATGTTAGGACATGCATAAATGACGTTGTAAAATTACTTATTTCTCTATTATTTCGTGCTATCGATCCGCTGTTTTGGGTTAGTATAATCTTAATGGTGGCACGCGGAAATATTATAGAATTATCTATGTTTCATATATACATTGTACCTGCAATTTTTGTCATCAAATCAACACAAATGGTCTTTAATAACATACAATATGGTTATAAATAAAAAAAAATCAAAGTATAGAATATTTTTTTAAACCTAACTTTTACCCTCATATTTCTATAATATTTCCGCGGGCCGCCATTTCGTAGAAGGTTGGCACGAAAATGTCCATTTCGGAGGGCGCTGTTTTAATACATTGAAATATTTTGGTTATATAGATTAGAAACAAATATTATCAAAAGTGACAAACATTTAGTATTACTTCTAATATATCATATCTATTTATGAAAATACAAACTTCAACAAATTTAGACCCGCAGTTAAACCCCCAACAGGAATATAAAAGGGAGGCAATGGCGGATGGGTTGTTTCCCTTACATTTTGAACATTTTTCAGTTCAGTGATGGTTTTTTTATGAATTTTAACTTTAATCATGAATAAAAAATTTTTTTTTAAATTTGCACATATACTTTAGCCTATTCTTATTCCTTTGTGAGTTATAAAATGACATTTTATTGGAAAAAAGGTGCCTTTGAGTAAAAAAATATTGCACTGACAGTTTGAAATTTGAATTTTGTGGGAGGAGTCAGAATAATTAATGATCATGTGATCTGTGTTTGTAAACAGTAGCACATGGTATAGAGCAAAATGTAAACACAAGCACAAATCATGCAAAACTTACCAGTTTTAAGAGACAGCAAATTTTGTAAATCCATTTGATTAGTCAAAAGACATAAAATTCCATTTATACACTTCACATTATTCCAGTATATTGTATTACATATATTATGATGTAACATTATTTTTGCAAGGCATTTATTCTTTATAGGATATATTATAGTAAGAACATAATCCTTTTCATTTTGCAGTATATATGTGTACAGATGTGAATAATATGAAAATATATTATAGTTATTTACACTATTACATACATGTAATTAGTGCAGGAATGTCCAGTATATGGTACTCCTACAGGGTTTGGATATCGTGAGCGTACAAGTTCAAGAACACAGTCTGGCATTATTTCACGTTGTACCCTTACAATGTCAACACTTAGATTGTCTTTTTTCATAACCTTTGCCTTTCTTAATAATTATTTTTACTGCGCCAAGCATTATGACGATCCAGGTTTGACAAAAAAAAATTAGAGCGGATTTTTCTTGCAATCCCTATTTTTTTTCATGAGGTGCTTTTCCCTTCCCCAGCCATGCTTGTTCATTTGTTGTCACACAGGGCAAATAAAAACACTCCTTACACATTCCTTCATCATCGTTATCATCATCCGATTCATCATATCATTTTCCTGTGAACTGGACATTCCTTGTGCACTGTTGTCTGCTCTATTTTTTTTTGATGACCTTGAGCTAATTCACCACTGTTTTCACCTAACTCTCTTGATTGGTGTCTTTCAATAAATTCCCAGTTATTATGATTAAATAGTGCTTCAGTTGTTAATTTTTGTTCCTCAGTTACCAAAACTGATATACATTTTTTTTCTGGTTTTCCGTTTTATTCTCACAATGAAAGCTTAAAGAATGCCAACCCGCCACTTTTTTCTGGACATACTTCAAGGATTCCAAGTTAGGGGGATGTTACCTGTCGTAGACAGATTTTTTTGTACATTAAACAGGGTCTGAAGTGCATTTGTGCATTATACATTATTCTACTAAAGTTTTATTAAGTTTCTCTGTCAGAAATCTAAACATGAATCTGCAATTTTAGTGTGTTCATTTTATTCTTTAGTTTGATTGCCCCTTTTGAAGAAATAAACTCAACCTTAGAAAACTGGTTCACTTGGTCAAGGATAAGGAAGGGCTATCCATTTAGGCCAAATAAACTTGTTTCCTCTTTATTTGACAATAACAATAACTAGTAGTGGAAGTCTACATTCATTATATCAGAAAATAAAAATGACATGGTATATAATTTAACATCACTTCCAGTAAAAATATTATAAACTATCAATATTTTGCATTTCTTTTGTAGAACATCTGATTACCATTTATGAACACATATACACTGAGAAACAAACTGTAAATTTACTGTTACACTGCAGCTTCTGCCTCAGATCTTATCTAGATCTGTCCATACTGTACTGTAATACCAGATGTTTACTTGCTATTTATTACTAATTGATGCTGCTAAGTCAAAGATTAAAACAATATTATGCAATGGTCCATAAACTGGTCAAATTAGTTTACAGGGAGCTTGAATGGTGCATAAGATTTAAGAAATAATGATAATAAAATCTGTTAAAATGATAACATTAAATATAATTATATTGTTAAATTTTGCTGTTTCATAAACAACCTAAACATCAATATAAACCCCTATTTCAAACTGGGCTCTACAATTCAAGGTAAAACATGCTTGTGTTTACAACTTAGTTATAAATAGATAACCTCTACTGATTCAGCTGATAAGCACTGCCTACTTTATAGCTCATTTACATCCGATAGTCTGATCGGATGTTGGGGCTTTAAGAAAATACAAGTCCATTTTGTATAACTTTGGCGCGAAAAAAGTCCGTTTCAGCGGACGCGGTCTGAATAAATTGTAATATTTTGATTATAACTTGGAAAAATAATTTATCCAAGGTGACAAATATTGATTTTACCTCTTATTTAACCTATCATATCTTCTTATGAAAATACAAATTTCATCAAAATTAAACCCACAGTTAAGAGAATAAAAGTCCATTTCGTAGAAGTTTGGCGCGAAAATGTCCATTTCGGAGGACGCGGCCTTACTAACTTGTAACATTTTGGTTATAAGTTACAAAAATAATTTATAAAAGGTGACCAATATTTAGTATTACCTTTAAACTATCATATCTTCTTATGAAAATACAAAAATCATAAAAATTAAACCCATAATTAAGAAAATAAAAGTCCATTTCGTTGAATTTTGGCACGAAAATGTCCATTTCGGACGACGTGGTCTTAATAAATTGTAATATTTTGGTTAAAAATTAGAAAAATATATTATCGGAAGTGACCAACATTTAGTATTACCTCTAATCTATCATACCGTTTTATAAAAATATATATTTCATCAAAATTAAACCCATAATTAAGAAAATAAAAGTCCATTTTGTAGAATTTTGGCACGAAAATGTCCATTTCGGAGGACGCGGTCTTAATAAATTGCAATATTTTGGTTATAAATTAAAAAAATGATTTTTCAAAGGTGATCAATATTTAACTTTACCTATTATCAATCATATCTATGGAAGAAAATACATATAACTTTTTCATTAAAGTCACAATTAAGAAAATAAAAGTCCATTTCGTAGACGTAAAGTCCATTTTGCGAAATGGAGTCCATTTCGCACTCTATCCCTACCCCCGTTAATATAGCGTTTAAGATTATACTAACCCAAAATGGCGGATAGATAACACGGAATAATAAGGCAGGCATCAAAAATCGCTATTTTAATAAAGTGAAATAAGAAATTTACAACATCATTTATGCATGTCTTAACATATTTTTGATGTCTCTTAAATACTTCCGTAATCCTAGCCTATCCTCATAGGGTTGTCTAGGAATACGGAACTTCCGTAATCCTAGAACCGGAGGCTAGGATTACGGTACCGTAATCGTAGCCACTGCCAAAGTTTAAATTTCTACAGGTTGTCAGGTGGTTATGATCTACAGAGACGAGGTTGTGTGATATTTTATACAACATAATTAAAGATGCATGACTGTATTCTTCTTTGTTCTAATGTCTGCCATTTAAGAGTTTCAAGCATTGATGTTACGCTGCTTTGGTATGAGTAGTCATTCATAACATATCTGGCTGCAGCTCTTTGTACCTTTTCTATTTCATATGTTAAGAGTAAGTTCTGAGCTAAGGAATGTTCGTCACCAGCCTCTGGGTAAAGATAGTTATATTGAGGCTTGGACTAGACTGAATATGACCAGGGAGACTGTTCCAGTAACGTATAGTTCTAGAGAAGAAGGAGTTCGGGTGATACTGAGTTCGAGACTGGGGTGTGAGGAAATTTCAATTTCTAGTGGGTATGAGGTGATCATGGCCAACATAAACAACCGTTAGATAGACAATAGTGTCATCTGCAAAAAGTCGTGACTTACTTTTGGTGGACTCTGGGAGGTCATTTATGTAGGCTAGGAAGAGACAGGGACCAATGACTGATCCTTTTGGAACCCCAGAAAGAACAGGAAGTTCATCTGAGGTGAAGTCATCCATAACTACTCTTTGGGAACGGTCCTTGAGAAATGACTCGATCCACTGGGATGCTAATGGCTGGACTCCCAGGGTATCGAGCTTATCGAGCCTATATTAATGACTTAGCTGAGTCCATCAAAAGTAAGGCCCGACTATTTGCAGACGTACGACACCATAGTATACTTGACAATTAGCTCAAAAACAGACGCTCAGGACCTACAGACAGACCTATATAGACTATATTAATGACTCAGATGAATCTATCAAAAGTAAACATACAAACATACGTGGCCGAAGCTCTCTGGACACACTTTCGATCTTATAGGCAAGATGTTTCTGCCAGGGGTGCCAAAGAACTGAGCAGTACTCAGCTTGTGCTCTAACGTATGTAATGTAAGCAGCTTCTTTGAACTTTCTGTTTGATGTTTTGATCTTTCTTTTGATAAATCTGAGTGAATTGTTAGCTTTTGATGCGATGTTGTTTATGTGCTGGGTCCAGTTTAAATCTTTAGAAATGGTCACCTCTAGATATGTAGCTGAGTCAGTGGTTTTAAATGTGGTGTTGTGCAGTGTGCAAAGGAAAATAACATAGTTTTTTTTCTCACATTTATCTGATTTAAACTCCATAGCCCAGTCTCGTTCCCAGCTTTCAAGCCTATATAGGTCTATCTGTAGGTTCTGAGCATCTGTTTCTGAGCTAATTGTCAAGTATACTATGGTGTCGTCTGCAAATAGTTGGGCCTTACTTTTAATGGACTCAGCTAAGTCATTAATATAGGTAAGGAAAAGGCAAGGCCCAATAACAGAGCCCTGTGGAACACTCGATAGTTTATCAGATGGCAGTGGCTAGGTAGACTAAAGGTCTAAGTAGCCGGCTCTATATATATATACAAGTCGTATATGAACAAGTAAGTCAATGTAGCCGTGATTTACCTGTTTATTTCGCTGTATTTACACTCTCCTATCATTTCGGCCGATATTTTGTTAAGTTATCAACAAATGATCAGAGTGTCGTGATCGTCATCGGCGTGTTTATGAATTCTTGCTACATTTTGATCTTTGACACAAAAATGACCCCTGACCTTCAATACCAGGTTTGACCTTGACTTATTTTCTCTTCAGTGACATTGTCTGACATATATACAGTACAATGAACAAAGATCAGTTACTAAAATAACAAAACAAATACTTTTAAACAATAAAAATTATTACAAATAGGTGATATTATTGCAACATTTTACTCACTTTTTTGACCTTTGATATTATGGTTGACCTTGAATGTTTTGAAATTATATTTGCATACCAGACATCGCCTAACATTTATACATTAAAATGAACTGATATCATTGACTAATATCGACAAGATATTATTAACAAAGAGAAAAGTCAAAGAGCTTTTTTTCACTCTTTTACTTGAAAATGATCTTTGACCCTTAATATCACATTTGAACTTGACTAATTTCAGACTATATTTTTGTTACTGACATTGTGGGACATATATACATTAAAATAAATCACGAGCAATTACTAATAATGATAAAAATATCTGTTATTTTTCAAACAGGAAGCTATTCATGCGATTTTTCACACAAATTTGACCTTTGACCTTTGATATTAGCTTTAACCTTGGCAGTTTTGGGGTTACATCTGCACTGCTGACTTTGCCTGACATACAAACATTAAAACGAATTAACTTCAGCGACTACTAATGTGAAGACATATTAAACAGATTAGAAAAAGTAAAGGTAACATTTTTTACATTTTTGCATGAAACTGAACTTTGACCTTCAATTATTAGGGTTGACCTTGACTTTTTGCAATAAGATTTGTATTTCTGATTTTGGCTGACATATACACATTACATAAATAAAACTGAGTGACTTATGATAACAAACTAAATGTATATTTTAAGAATAAAAATAAATTTCAAATATGCCAATTTTTGTGATTTTTACATAAATTTGACCTTTGACCTTAAATATTATCAAGTTTGCCTTTCATTTCTTTTTGATTAATTTCTTATTGCTGTCATTGTTTGACATATATACATTTACTAACAATCAGATAATTACTGTAATTAAACAGTGAAAAAACTGGTAGACGTAAACTTTACCCTACCCCCTAATATTTTTACAAGTGAGTTTTACCTCCCCTATCACAAACACAAGTGAACAAAATATAGATAGGCACGGCTTTGACACTTAAGAAATGGGTTTTATTTGGAGGATATGAAATATTGTTTCCAAAAATGTATAAACTTCTTTTGGCCTCAATTGTTGCAATAGAAGTCTGTGAGCTCTCGGACCGCACTCGAAGCGTACGATCTACCATTAGGCTATCGAGGCGGTTTTGACGGTTCGAACCTTGCATTCGACCAACATTTTTTTTGCATTACATACTTTGTGTAAGTTTTGTGTAAGTTTGTTTTTCTCTGGTTTCAAATTCATTGTTTTGTTTCTTATTTACAAAATGTTCAACACATACACATACACATCTCGATATTCTATACCCATTGTGTTAATTTTATGGTCTGTTGTGCTGATTAACTTTGAACACAATGGGTATAGAGTATCGAGATATGTATGTGTTGAACATTTCAAAGTGATACTTTTTGTTCAGGTATATGTTTGTTGTGTTTTCATATCTCGTCGGTGTATTATCATTTTTAGGCTGGCGATATTCGCCAGACTATTATAACCATATATCGAGTTTCCATAAAGTTCAACAGGTGCTGAGACTGACAACACAAAATATAATTTCATGCGCAATTCAAATAGCCCGCAAGGTTTATCAGTTTTGCCATAGAGTTGTATAAAGATTGTTAAACTTACCTGTTTCAATAGATCTATTTGCTCAAACATGTTATAATAATGTTTTATTTTTCTAACGGTAAATACTTTAAAGATAACATTAGAAAATATTACATAATGATGGTAAATGAATTCGCCTCCATGAATGAAATGTCCGTATGAATGGAACTTTTTCGTAACTCAACGTTGACCGCTTCGTTATAGATTATGACCTCGGTCTATAAATAGCTAAGTAAACAAACGCTGGTTCCGAGAAACAATCGTCGATATGAATTATACTGCGCATTATTCGACGACCTGACATAACGTGGAAAATAAGAAATATGAAATATCAATTAAAATGAACTTATAGTGATATGAGTTATGCCAGGTCTTATATTGCTTAAGTTTTAAGAATCTATTCTTTCAGATCATTTGCTATAGGTACTAAGGGACGTAATCGCTGCGTGATTGCCACAGTAAGGTGAGAAGAAACAAATGACCACATTATACTTTTATACTAAATTCGTTTTAAACATTCTGACGAATACTGAAAGATATAATGTAAAAAGCGCGTTGTCACCAATTTGGTTTAAGGGTATGGGTGTAAATGTAAGCGAGTTTTGTTTAAACACACGTTTTCAACTTTTTTCAGGTTATATTAAGATAGTGGACCCGTATTTATTTAACAATTGCACTAACTTAATACAGTCTTGAAGTTAACATATTTTCGCACTGTGATTCATCTTTAAACGACTTTTACCGTGTCGTTGTTGTTTGTTTTTTATTTGTATAAATTATGACTTTTTTTCCTCCAGCTGAAACAGAGACAAATTTCAAAGTGACAGCCATTGCGCAAAACGACCACAGAGAATTCATTTTACCAAATGAAACCTCAAAATATTGCGTAACAATTATAAAACACAAAATAAAATTGTCGATAACAATTTTTCTGGGGAGCCTCGAGTAAAAGGATTTAATCGGAAAGAAATTAAGCTCCAACTCTTAAAAATGATGGCCTTGCTCTATGCATTCATAAAGAACCATAGGGCAGAAGTAAAACCTACCTACCTACATTTATTCCAAACTTTGTAAACTAAAGAATAAATGCAAAATCAAGAACTTTTACAAATGTAAGTAAGTATTTTCAAAGATGTCTAAACATTCACCCTTCAGGTCAAATTCATTTGAAACAGCAAGAAATGGCTAATCAAATAAAACATTTCCGCTTTTGTACGACAGATCAATGATAACAAGTCTTTAAAAAACGGTATATCTTACTCGAAAAAAGAAAAATAATGAACAGAGTTTGGTCCTTGTGGAGCTTGAACCTACGCCCTCCTGAAAAATTAGTTAAAGTAATCTCATGGTAGGACTTGAATACTCTTCAAAAAAAGGAGTACATTATTACGGGTACGTCAATTTTCCTAACCATCGTATTATGGAAGGAACGTGATTAGACAATAATCATTAACAGTCCGGTTTATAGCGGGTTTCGAGCCCAAAATTTCCCTCATATCGTCAAGAAAATCGCCCCATCTGATCAATGTTCATACATTCACACATAATGTGTATGTTGGGTGGGGGGATTGCATATCGAAATATAGATGTTGTTGTGCGTGTTACCTTTATATTTTATCTGATATTATGTCCCTCAATGTTTATTATCGCTTCTTAAGAAACATATATAAACGGTTATGGCACACCAATTGTCCAATAATAACGTGAACCCAGGTTTACGGTAAAAAAACTAGAATTAACAATTACAGATAAACAAGGGTTTTCGAACGTAAACCAGGTTTTTCTAATACTTACCCATATTTTCGAGCGAAAACACGCCCGTGAACCCAGGTTTCAACTAGGTTTTTCAATTGAACTTTGAATTTCGGTCGTTATTCTAAGTTCACGAGCGTGAACCTATGTTTACGGGAGTAAACCAGGGTTCACGAGTGTAAACCATAGCTTACGAACGTGAACATATGTTAACGATCGAGAACTTAGGTTTACGACTGTGAACATGGGTTTACGACCGTAAACATAGGTTAACGCTGGTGAACATAGGATAATGACCAAAAATCATAGTTTTGTTCGTGAAACCAAGTTTTTCGAACTTAAACCTACGTTCACGTTCATAAAATATGGTTCACGATCGTAAACCCAAGTTCATGGTCGTAAACATAAGTTCACGACCGTAAACATTGGTTCTCGGCAATCAAATTATCCAATAATTACATTCTTTGTTTAAAAACTAGGATTATCGAATACTAACATAAATTTTCGAGCGAACACACAGTATAACGGGCTTAAACTATAGTTTACTCTCTTGGACCCATGTTTACGTCTGATAAACTAGGTTTCTCGATTGAACTTTAACTTGGATGCACAAGTTTATCAAGATGGTTCATCACAACAATACCCTATGCTCGCCTAAGTTTAATATGGAAAACCCATATTATCTAAAAATTTTGCAAACATCTTTCCCGCACAGTTTTCATTCAGTGCTTTGTGGTAGCCAGACTTTCTGTACTTTTAGTACTTTGATTATGTAATGGCTTTATTTCACCCCCCCGCGAGAGGGATAACGACAACAGGCCGCGCATGGTATTGTTATGCGCATGTGCAAATATCGTGTAAAAATAGCCATCTAAAAATAGCCATCCCAAGTAAAAGTATATTTTTAGATAACTAGCCCGTTTTCTATTTTCAATTAACATCATGGAATCGGATGAGGAATTCACTATGAAGAATGACTTTTATCACGGTTTATTTGTGTCTATTGAGGCAGCAAAAAACGTCATTGACGGCTTGAATATTTTACTTCTTCCTCATTTTCGGAAACAAGACTGAACACGGTATATATGAGTACTATAGGTAAACATGCCCTACTGTTGTCATTGTTTGGTAACAACAGCTGGAGCATTGTATATATCAGTACTAAAGTTAACCATGCATGACCCTGCTGTAGTGATAGCTAGCAACAGCTTGAGCTAGGGGATATATGAGTACTATAGATAACCATGCCCCAACTGTTGTCATGGTTTGATAACAACAGCTGGAGCATAGTATATATCAGTACTATTGTTAACCATGTTTTAGCCGTTGTCGTGGTTTGGTAGCAACAGCGGGAGCGCGGTATATTTGAGTACTATAGTTAACCATGACCTAACAGTTGTAATGCTCCAGTAGCAACCGCTGGAACATGGTATACATGAGTAATATAAATAATCATGCACCAACTCTTGTCCTGGTTTGATACCAACAGCATATATCTGTACATGCATTGTAGTTAACAATTTCCCAAAAGTTGCTATTGTTCGATAGCAAAATCAAAAGCTCAGCTTAGTTAACACCAACTGTAGCATGGTATGTATCATTAGTATAGTTATTCACGGTAATAACAGCTGGAGCATGGTTTATCTGAGTATCTTAGATAACCATACATTGACTTTTGCCGTGGTTAGATTACAACAGCTAGAGTTTGCACATAACAGTACATGTACTATAGTTAGTACTGTACCAATTGTTGCTTTTGCGACTGGAGCATGGTTTATATATTATATATCCATGTTCTGACTGTTGTCCCGTAAACCCAGCTGGAGAATGGTAATTACCAAAAGAATTTATATCCATTTCCAAACTGTAGTAATGATTCGGTAACAACAGCTGAAACATGGTATATACCAATATTATAGTTTACAATGCCCCAGGTGGTGCATAATATATACAGTACAACCTCACCACAGCGGCCCTCTCTTAAGAAAAACGTCTATATAACATCATCATCAAAATTTCCCTAAGCAGAATTATACTATCAAATATACCTCTCCAGAACAACAACCTCTACATAACAGTCAATATTTGTATCTCCCAAAGGGTGTTGCTCTACAGGGGTTGCATTGTATGAGTATTTTGGATAAATATGCCATGACAGTTGAGTTGGTTTGAACCCGTCTGAAATATTTTTCCATTACAGCTTCTTTTTGTTGTGGGCCTACTATGCAAATGCGTAGCTCTGGGACTGTGATGTATGGGTACTATAGATAACCATGTTCGACTTGTTGTCGCTGTTTGCTTAAGTACAGCTGGAATATGGTGTATATCAGTACTAGAGTTAACCATGATACAACAGCTGTACATAATCCACCAGAAGCAACAGACGAAACATGGTACACATGTTGACCATGTTCTGGCTGTTGTTTTGGTTCGATAACAACTGCTGGATGATGGTAAATATGAGTACTATAGATAACCATGCCCCAACTGTTGCCATGGCTTGGTAACAACAGGTAGATTATTCTCCGGCTATTGTTACCGGACCATGGCCACAGTTAGAGCCTGTTTACATATATTACTGTTACAGACCATGCCCTAACTGTTGTTACACAATCATGACAACAGTTGGGGTCTGATTATCTATAATACTGATACAGACCATGCTGTAGCTGTTGTTACCGGACCATGACAACAGCCGGAGCATGTTCATCTATAGTACTAATACAGACCATGCTCCAGGTGTTGTTACACAACCATGACAACAGTTGGGGCCTGTATATTTATAATATTAATACAGACCATGCTCCATCTGTTGTTACCGGTCCATGACAACAGCCGGAGCATTTTATCTTTTGCACTGATATGGGCCATGTTCTAGCTGTTGCTACCGGACCAACAGCCGGAGCATGTTTATATATTGTACTGATACAGGCCATGCTCTAGCTGTTGTAACACAACCATGACAATAGCTGGGTCCTGGGTATCTGTAGTACTAATACAGACCATGCTCTAGTTGTTGTTACACAACTATGAGAATAGTTGGGACTTGGTCATTTACAGAACTGATGCAGACCATGCTGAAGCTGTTGTTGGCTGACCATGACAACAGCCGTAGCCTGTTTATCTATAGTACTAATACAGACCATGCTTTAGCTGTTGTAACACAACCATGACAACAGTTTGGGCCAGGTTATCGTTAGTACTAATACAGATTATTCTCCGGCTATAGTTACCGTACCATGGCCACAGTCAGAGCCTGTTTACCTATAGTACTGCTACAGACCATGCCCTAACTGTTGTTTCACAATCATGACAACAGTTGGGGTCTGATTATCTATAGTACTGATACAGACCATGCTGTAGCTTTTGTAACACAACCATGACAACAGTTGGAGTCTGGTTATCTAAAGTAATGATGTAGACCATGCTGTACCTGTTGTAACACAACCATGACAATAATTGGGGTCTGGCTATCTAAAGTACTGATGCAGACCATGGTGTAGCTGCTGTAACACAACCATGACAAAAGTTTGGGCATGGTTATCTAAAGTACTGATACACACAATGTTCCAGCTGATGTAACACAATCATGAAAGCAGTTGAGACCTGGTTATATTTAGTACAGTTACAGATCATGCTCTAGCTGTTGTACACAACCATGACAACAGTTGGGGCCTTGTTATCTATAGTACTGATACAAACCATACCGGTCAAAGACAACAGCCGGAGCAGGTTTATCTATTGTACAGATACAGATCATGCTCTAGCTGTTGTAACACAACCATAAGAAACGTTTGGTCATTGGTATCTATAGTACTAATACAGACCATGCTCTAGGCTTTGTTACACAACCATGACAACAGTTGAGGCCTTGTTATCTATAGTACTTATACACACCATGCTCTATCTGTTGTTACACAACCATGACAACAGTTGAGGCCTTGTTATCTATAGTACTTATACACATCATGCTCTATCTGTTGTCTCACAACCATGACAACAGTTGGGGCCTGGTTATCTATAGTGCTTGTACAGACCTACTTTAGCTGTTGTTGCCGGACCATGACATCAGTTGGAGCCTATTTATCTGTATTTATGATACAGATCTTGCTCTGACCATGACAACAGTGGGTGCATGGCTAAAGTAATTTCAAAACAGTACAAATAACGTTTGTAGAAAAAAAAATGATGCAAATCTGATCAAATTCTGCACAGTTAACTTTTGTGTATACCATTCGATATAGCATTAATATTTCAAACGGTGCGTGCCGTAGAAAGAATTGTGATACCTTATCTTCATATATATGTCAAATATTGAAGCAGCCATTTCAATGTATGTTGCCACAAAAAGTAAACTTACGATACCGTACTTTTTGCCTCGTAAATGACTTATAGGCTGCTCCATGAGGGATATGTCACTAGGTGAGAAAACTGTACAGCGTAACCAGGACTCGAACCCAGGGCCTTTCGCTTACTGGACGAACTCTTTTGACAGAGCTACACGGTCCCTTACACATTTTATCCACTTCAAACATAGTTTGAAATTTAGAGAACGGCATTCATTTTTCTCGTTAGTTATCATAAGGGCAATGACTGTGAATTTAAAGGCTAAAATAACTTTAAAAGAGATATGTAAGATTAGAATTTTAATCAAATAAACATCATAATTTGGTTCAGGAAATACATGCTGTTTTGCTTCCATTGAAGTGCATGTCTAACTAACAATTTTAACTTGAAAGCAATGATGTCTACAAAAGGAAACACTAAGTTACAGGGAGTTTTGTTGCATATGTTTTATATTGAAACATTATTTTAAATGTTCTGCTGGCGATTTTTGTTTATTTGTATGTTTGTCTACTTGCTTTACATGAATTAAATATTTTGAACCATACTTCAAAACTTTCTATTTCAAGGTAATTAATTATTTTGAACAAAATTGCATTAAACGTTGCAGTTTCATGGTGTAAGTGTAACCTATGTATATAAGAAAAAATATACGAATTCAGATTGCACTAACCAGTTCCATTTAAATGAAACTACTACATCGTTATTTCATCCGCAGACGTGTCCACTTGATAGTTTTCAAGGCCACATAAACGGAAAAAAAGAGACAAATCAGGCTAATAATCATTTTGTTGTATGTTACGTTGACAACCCTACTAAGTCATATTGTACAGTAGGATACGTCACAATATGGAACTTAAATGATATGTATAAATGTTGGAATTTCCGACATCTATAAAAAGTAACCAATTGACGCATGCGCATTTTGCAACCATGCGCGGCCTGTTGTCGTTATCCCTCTCCCGACGTGAAACATGTGATAAAAAATAAATTTTGGCATTCCCTGTAAATCGTAAATGTGTTTCGATTTTTAGCGGGACTTTACGGCTAACACAAGAAAAGCATTGATGTAAACACCGAAGGGCGCCCAACAGTATGAAATTCGCAAAACATGTATTGAATCAACACAATCAATACAGGAAAACAAAGAAGAACATTGTAAAGAAATATAATATAATGCAGTTTTAAAGAATTGTGAAAATTTCAAAGAAAAATTAAATTTACTGTGACTAAGAAAAATGTTGCTATGAAACAGAATTGAAGGTGAAGGGGAAAGTGAAAAATAAAGTTTGACCTTTAACGTAACAACACTTTAATATATATAAATGAATATTTATTTGAAAGTCTTAATAAATTAATAAAATCAACAGTATCTTCCTAAAACATAATTATGTATCAATTCAACATGAAATAGAGAGACTCTCCCAAAATAATTATTATTGCTGTACAAACTACACATTAAAATGAAAACACAATCTTTAATGAAAGGCAATTAAAAGCAGACAGTAAAATTATCATAACGTGCCTGATAAATACTACGCGCTAAAAATAGATCAGTTTAACCCTGAAATGTACGCATAGATTAGTCCATTTTACGAAAACAGGTAATACTCTTTTATACGACGCAATACCGAACAGTTTAGCCGTTTTGCTTACTTTTTGCGAAGTATTTAATGACAAAATATTATCTGATGGTACATTGTAATCGTTCAGTATGGTGGAAATGAAAATATTTATGCTGACAGTCTAGATTAAATATTCGTCCAAGTTACTACCTTCGCCTGAGATACAGACCATTCTTTCCGAAGGGATAAGTCGTTTATTGTTTCTAAATATTGCATATTAACATCATCAAAACAGCGACACCGGAACTATATTTTATACTAAATGATCATTTCTTAAACAGCCTTTCGAATGAGCTTTTATTAGTACATACTAACGAAATAGGTTCGACAACCTGCATATGCAAAATGACCGCTCCTCCCTTTAGCAAAACGATTCCCAACTCCATTAGAGACGCCGGCCTCAAGGCCGGCGCCAATAATTGTTCCTTCTCTCTCTTGAGAAGGAATATTTAGCGTTGGTAAGTTACACTTGACTCAGCAATTGACCTCGAAAGCTGTTGTCATGTCAAGCTGGCCAATCAAACTCCGTGAATTTACGGAAATAACCTCATACGTTAAAGTTATTCTTTCCTATTTGAGGCGACTCTGAGTGAACGCGCTCCGCGGATTACATATTACTAAACCCGAGGATGGAAAAGTGGCTTTTTTGAAACATGTCAAACATCTTATTTGTAACAAAGGTTAACATACGTCGTTACATTCGAATTCATGGTCAATATGTAACAAACTCTACTGCGACCCTCAGTGATCCTGCGCAAAAAATTCACGCATCGAATGGTTGATCGCGCCAATGAGGCCGCGATCATTTTGAATAGGACAAGTATATACGCGCTGGGGAAAATATTTCATGATGGACCTGTGAATTCTTTACTTATGGGTGAAACAGGTCTCATAAGCATAAATACGACTAGCTTCTACTGATTATAAAACATACCGTACGATTTGTTGTGAATTAACTGTTGTTGTACTTTTAGTAGTTCAACCGCCACCCTTGTTTAAGAGCAACATTTAAAAAACACGTTTTTTTTCATCCTTAAGTAATAAGTAAGTAGACTCGCCCAGTTTAATCAAACTAGACGCACAATCTAATTATATACATAGAGCGCGTACTTCACCCGATTTACATCCGGAACATTTTCACGCGTTTCGGGCTTTATCGTATGTTTAACATGGGATTTTTGAACCGTCCAAAGATGTTGGAAATGTTTGTCTCATTGTTTATTTTTTTAATAAAACTGTTACTGCTTTCATTGTCTACCCTTTTTTCCATCCTTGCCTGAAAAAACAGTAATGAGTTTGTACACTGTTCAGACAATTGTGCTCTGTTGAAATTTAACCAAACACAAGTTTACCTGCATAAACAGAAAGCATGATATGTCACCATGCGCGGATCCAGAAGAGGGGGGGGGGGGGGGGGGGGGGGGTCCGGACGCCCTCTGGAAAATCTTTAAAAAAGGAAAGAAGACAAGAAGGAAAGAAAATGTTTTTCGAAAAAGGCAACATTAGGACTGCATGTAAAGTATATGCGGCTGCTGCTACATACGACCCCGACATAATTCATATTATTTATCTAAAAGAAACTAAGAATTTTACCTTCAAGAAAGCTTGATTTTATCAGTTTCCCAAATTTAACAGGTTAGTCCAGAAAACTGTCCCAGAATGCAAAAAATAAAGTGCTAAATTTCAAAATTTACAGGGGGGGGGGGGGCAGGGGATCGGACCCCGCTCTGAGAAAATTGGCTGTGTCCGTGCATGGTCACTATATCTGTCCAGTACTGGACATTATGGTAAACGCTTCTGTCCTGCAAAAATGACAATTTCGCAACTTCTGTCCGGTTTCTACAAATTTCTGGCCGCGATAAACCATTTGACTTGTACACTACATGCCCGGGTCAAATGTGTATAGGCAGTGTATTCTTAATTGCCGTATTTACTCAACTGAAAGTGGTAACGGATTTACTTTGTTGTTGGATTTAACAATTTATGTTAGCGGAAATACCTACTTGACATTTTTATGCAGTAGAAAACAACATAGTTCTTTTTCAAAATTTTAGTGTTTTTTTTTTTTTTCTTTTTTCTTTTTTCTTTTTGTATTTTGGTACAGAAATAAACACACCCTTGGTGCAAAATGTAACGCACCCAGGAGCGCTTAAGAAGTAAAGATAAAGTTTCTTGTTTAACGTGGATAGTCGACGAAAGTCCCCACCTGGAATGGATGGAACAATTTATTTTCAGCCGAGCCCACGGCAGGCGTCATATTTACCTCCCAGCATCCAGTCTAGACCGATACTGCTGGAAACAATTAAACTAAATCACCCATCACCTAACACTAGTCGGGATATCAGCCGCAACTGGGAATCGGACCCGGATCGCTGGCGTTGTAGTCCAACCTGTTTTTTCACCACTGCGCCAATGACACTTTTGCTATGCTTTAACTTGTCTTATACAGACTTTAAAAAATCAACTGGAATTCCCAAGCACAAAGAAAAAAATCTTAACCTGGACAATGAGTTGGTCGCAATGGGGGTTGTTTTCACATATTGACCATGCATTCGAAGGTAACGACGAATGTTAACCTTTGTGACAAATAAGATGTTTGGCATGCTTCAACAACGTTACTTTTCCATCCTCGGGTTTAGTAATATGTAATCCGAGGAGCGCGTTGAGACAGAGAGTCGCCTCAATTTGGAAAGAATAATTTTAACGTCAGAGGTTATTTCTAATGTTACGGAGTTTGATAGGCCAGCTTGTAATGACAACAGTTTTTGCGATCAATTGCTCAGACAAAGTGTGACTCACCAATCTTTAACGATCACAATAAATTTCGAAGAGAATTAAAAAGGTAACGTTCTGTCTGGCGCACTTGTTAAAAGAAAAAAAAATAAATTACAGAAACAGTAACTAATTAAATAAATATATTGGAACGAACGTATGAAATATACAAAATATAGTAATTATTTTAACGAAACCAAGGTCTTTTCAAACAGGATAAGCAAATAAAAAAGAAACTGTTAAAACTACGTTGCACGCAAATTACTCCATATTCTACAAATGATATTATCAAAGTCTAGCATCAGAAGAACAGTTTTAAAGTCTTGAAAACAAAGTACATGTACGATATTTTCGGATTCGAAACGCTGAAGAAAAGAACTTGCGGTTAAACATTTAGTTCAAAATAATTTTGATTCATGACTTTCAAAGCAAATATCAGCACAATCACAATCATTACTATAATTTTATTTTAAACAACTGATTTTGACAACAACAGATGATCCCTAATGAGGTAACTGGAATGTCAGCTGTGCACGGGGTCCGTCAAACAATTTCTTACTGAAAATACATAATTGTGCATGAGTTGACAGAAAAGTATGGTGTTGCATTAGATTAACAACAACATCCAAAAGTTATTACCGAAAGTCAAATATCTACATGTCACACTAAGGGGTCATTTGTAATAAACAAAACCATATTGAACTTTCAATTTTTCCAATAATCGGTATTATCGATTTTTTGACACATTAAATAAAGAAGGATAAATTCGATTTATACGTTATATCGTTTAAACGGTTTAAAATAACGAATTTGCTTCGGCGGCAATCGTTGATTTAATCTTTCCTCTAAATGATGATATAACTTTAGAAATTGTAAGTTTATTATTTCACTTACCTTTTGAACCGTTTATATTACCACCCTTATTTTCCATTGATGTCAATAATAAAAGTCTAATTTTGGACAAAATTTAGGGTCATTTTGGTTGATATATTGCGCAAAATACGAAAAAAATAATCGTTTTTGCTTCGGCGATGTTGCAAAGAAAAATTAGTGCTCGACTCAACTGTGTAAAAATAAAATAAATATTTTTATTATTTCGCTTACCTTTTGTGCCTTTTATACAATCACTATTACTTTTAAACTTTAGACTCGCACCGGCTTCTTTAGACCGTCAAAATATGAACCATGGATATATAATTAGCATGTTCACATGTACATTAGAATCACCACAACTAGAGAGATCAAAAACTTAAAATGTGTGTAGTAGACATTTATTTAAATTATCTATTTTAGACAAACTATTCTTGCTTTCCGAATCCGGCGTATAATTATGTATCTGATGAATTTTAAGATGGTGTGTAAATTATCCACCTTTCAAACAACGATCTGTTGTTAGCATGTTTATTTCAGAAAAGAATAAATATTTGAATGTGTAAGCAAAGATTAATTTTGGAAATTGACAAATTAATAATTTTTCATTTTGAATTTATTGTTTTGTCAAAATTGTTGAAATATTTAGATATAACAGTCCCGGATTTGGGATTTTTATGTAAAACTGTCTTCAGAAAGTAAACACCATTTATAATTCTGGAAAAGTCGTCCGTCCGCCGTACGTCCGTCGTCCGTCCACAATTTCTTGTGAACACGATAGGGACCACATTTTGCAAGCAATTTTGATCAAGCTTGTGCAAAACTTGTATTGGCATGATTCGGTTCCTTTCAAAAACTGGCCAGATCCCATCATGGGTTCTAGAGTTATTGCCCCATAAAGGGCCAGAATTTGCTATTGTGCGTGCGTCAACAATTTCTTGTCTGCACGATAGTGGTTTCATTTATAATTTTGTTTCAATCAAACTTGCACACAACTTGTATCACCATAAGATCTCGGTTCCTTTCTTGAACTGGCAAGATTCCTTCATGGGTTCCAGAATTATGGCCCCTGAAAGGGCCAGAATTAGCTATTTTGACCTTATCTGCACAATAGCAGCTTCATTTATGATTTTATTTTCACCAAACTTGCACACAACTTGTATCCCCATAAGATCTCGGTTCCTTTCTTGAACTGGCTAGATTCCATTACGAGTTCTAGAGTGATGGCCCCTGAAAGGGCCAGAATTAGCTATGTTGACATTTTCTGCACAATAGCAGCTTCATTTATGATATGAATTTAATCAAACTTGCATACAACTTCTGTCACCATAAGATCTCGGTTCCTTTCTTGAACTGGCCAGATTCCATTACGAGTTCCAGAGTGATGGCCCCTGAAAGGGCCAGAATTAGCTATGTTGACATTTTCTGCACAATAGCAGCTTCATTTATGATATGAATTTAATCAAACTTGCATACAACTTCTGTCACCATAAGATCTCGGTTCTTTTCTTGAACCGGCTGGATCCCATAATGGGTTCCAGAGTTATGGCCCCTGAAAGGGCCAAAATTAGCTATTTTGACCTTTTCTGCAAAATAGCAGCTTCATTTATGATTTGATTTTAACCAAACTTGCACACAACTTGTATCACCACAAGATCTTGGTTCCTTACTTGAACTGGCCAGATTCCTTATGGGTTCCAGAGTTATGGCCCTTGATAGGACCAGAATTAGCTATTTTGACCTTGTCTGCACAATAGCAGCTTCATTTATGATTTGAATTAAATCAAACTTGCACAAAACTTGTGTCACCATAAGATCTCGACTCTTTTCTTAAACCGGCCAGATTCCATAATGGGTTCCAGAGTTATGGCCCCTGAAAGGGCCAAAATTAGCTATTTTGACATTGTCTGCACAATAGCAGCTTCATTTATGATTTGATTTTAACCAACCTTGCACACAACTTGTATCACCATAAGATCTCGATTCTTTTTTATACGCCCGAAGGGGCGTACAGCTATTATGTTATCGCCTCGGTGTCCGTCTGTCTGTCTGTCTGTTGGTTAGCAATTTCCCTTCCGCTCTGTAACTCTTGAACCCCTTGAAGGATTTCAAAGAAACCTGACAAATGTTCACCTCATCGAAGCGACTTGCAGAGCACATGTTTCGGATGGCTCACTTCAAGGTCAAGGTCACACTTAGGGGTCAAAGGTCACATGACTTTGTTTTGTGTGTATATTGCTCTGCATTTGCGTTGCATTGCAGTGCTCTTGTTTTTATTTGGCAGATCCTTCTTTTGTTCACTTACAATAATTTTTTTTTAATTTGTTCCCTTTTATGTTACTATAAATAGCTTATTTAGTAACTTTTTTATTATTGGCCATAGGGAAAAATCGATATCACTTTTCTGTGGTACCACATGGATGGTACCTCCAATTTTTAGGTGTTTTTGACATATCTGTATCTTGTAAGAATTTTGTTTTTTCTTTTTGGTTAAATTTCTTCCCTTTGTTGTTCCTGTCCTTTGGACTTATGGCTATATAGAAAACTGATTTCAAAACAATTTTACACAGGACTAGTGTTCCTTGGGTGACCCTCTACTATATTCCTTCAAATAATTTTGATTCAGCGAAAAACATGGCCCAAGGGGTTTTGCTTATTTTCCCTATATGCCTATATAGAACTTTGAAAATCTTTTTGTCAGAAACCGCAGGTCCGTTTTCAAAATAATTTTACACAAATGTTTCTTGGGTGACCCACTACCAAATTCCTTGAAATAATTTTGATTCATTGAAAAAGTGGCCGCCTGGGGGAGGGGCTCATTTTCCCATATGGCTATACAGAAAACTTCTTGTATGAAACTACTGGCCGAATTTGAAAATAATTGTAATTGAAGTAACTTTAAGAAAATTTCAACTATATTTTCTCATAATTCTTTTGATTGATCTTGGTTATGATTTTTTGACCTTCTTGTCCTTAAGTGCGATGATAACAGGTGAGCGATATAGGGCCATTACGGCCCTCTTGTTTATTCAAGGTTTTTGAATTCAAATTCAAGTGGTATAGATGCGTTTTACAGAGAACTGGTCCGGGAAGTTCGGACTTTTTGTTCCACCAGTATCACTGGTTTCTAGTGTTCTTAAGAAAATGGCCGCAGACAAAGCTCAACGTTTCTGGCCAATATTATGTCCAAATGGAGTATTTACACATTATGTACATGACTGGATTTATTTACCTATAAGAAAGGAGTTTTTTACATGTTGCAAGAATGGTAGAGGTACATTGTATTTTCGGAAATCAGGATTTACATTTCAAAATGCTTGCAATTTGATTAGCATTTTGACAAAGGGGATTATAAAGTTTTTCTTTTTGAGAGATTAATTGTTTGTTTATTTCCCTTATATTTTAATCATCCCGTTAAGGTTTTACATATCATATGATATATATTCTGACTTCGTAACCATGATAATATTTTTATATTACTTATTTCTGGCTTTACCGCCATGATTATTGCCCGACTTTGCAGCCTTTATAAAAGTTTTACTATTTCTGGCTTTGCAGCCATGATATTAGCTTTAGATTACTGTTTCTGGCTTTGCAGCCATGATAATAGCTTTAGAAAAATGTTTCTGGCTTCGCACCCATGCTAATAGCTTCAGCAAAATGTTTCTGGCTTCGCAGCCATGATAATAGCTTTAGAAATTTTTTTCTGCCTCCGCAGCCATGATAATAGCTCTAGGATTTGTACCTAGTTTTGTCAGCCATGAATATAGCTTTAGAAAATTGTTTCTGGCTTCGAAGCCATGACATTAGCTTTGGAAATTGTACCTAGCTTCGCAGTCATGAATATACCTTTAGAAAATTGTTTTGGTTCCGCAGCCATGATATAATAGCTCAATGAATTGTACATAGCTTCGTCAGTCAAAATAATAGCTTTAGAAAGTTGTTCTGGCTTAGCAGCCATAAAAATAGCTTTTAAAGATTGTTCTGTCTTAGCAGTCATTATAATAGCATTATATTACTATTTCTGGATCAACCAATTATAATATCTTTTAAAGAACTGTTTCCGACTTCGTAGCAATGATTACAGTTTTTATAAATATTTCTTGTTTCAAAGCAATGATAGCTCTTATTTTTCATTTTCTGCCGGCTCTGTAGCCCTGATAACAGATATAAAAGTAGTGTTATTTTGCAGCCATGATATGTCTGTCTTCAGTTTTTATATTCATGATAGTAGCTATTTAAAATTCATGATAATAGAAAATTATGTGCAAAATCAATATTTTAGATTATTCTATCAGTAAGTCATAATTATTTGACTAAGTACACACGTTTGTATTTTATTAAATTTTGTTTTTTCCATCCAACTATATTGATTATAAAATTGTATCAGTATTTTAGTTGGTCGTTTAAAGTAATTTTTCTTTAACAAGTTTATTTTTGCAGTGCCATAAAGACGAAATAGATGAGCTTCCGGATGTTCTGGTTGGCAAGGTGACCCTACTTCCACAGATCCTTCGACAGTCCAGGGCTGAAAGTACACGTAAAAACTATCATAGTGCCTTTTGTAGGTGGAAAAACTGGGCTTCTTTGAATGGCTTGGGTAGTGGGGACATTTTGCCCGCAAGGGCATTGCCGGTCGCGATTTATCTATCATCATTGATACAAAGTGCTTCTTCTTCAAAACCCGTCGAGAAATCCTTTTATAGTATTAAATGGTTTCACGAAATTAATGGATTCTCTTCGCCCACTGAATCTTCTTTAGTATATAACGTTTTACAGTCTGCAAAACGTATTTTAGCAAAACCAGTAATAAAGAAAGAATCTGTTACTGTTGATACTATACATTCTGTTTACAACAACTTATATTCAGATCGTAATGTAATGTCTCAGAGAACTATTTGTGCATTTTTATTAGCTCGACTATACGAAGTATAAGGAGAGCTATCCTACTCGACCCGGCGTCGGCGTCTTTCCGCGTCCCCACCTTGGTTAAAGTTTTTTTACACATTCTCTTTTTTCATCATATCTCTGCAATTACTTGAGGATTTGATTCAAACTTAAAATAGTTATTCCTCATCATCACCCACATCATCTGACATAAGGGCTATAACTCCTGCACCAATATTTCATGATTTATCCCCCATTTCACTTAGATTTTCAGGTTAAAGTTTTGATGCACTTTCACTCTATCTCTGTTATAACTGAATGGATTTGATTCAAACTTAAAATGGTTGTTCAACATCATTACCCACATCATATGACACAAGGTGCATAACTCTGGCACAAATTTTTCATGAATTATTCCCCTTTTTTACTTAGAATTTCAGGTTAAAGTTTTGATGCACTTTCACTCTATCTCTGTTATTACTGAATGAATTTGATTTAAACTTAAAATAATTGTTCAACATCATCACTCACATCATATGACACAAGGTGCATAACTCTGACACCAATGTTTCATGACTTATGCCCCCTTTTACTTAGAATTTAAGGTTAATTTTGATGCATTTTCATTATATCTCAGTTATTATGAAATGCATTTGATTCAAACTTGAAATACTTGATCCACATCATCCCCCACATCATATGACACAAGGTGCATAACTCATGCACCAATATTTTTTGAATGATGCCCCCTTTTGTTTAGAATTATAGTTATAGTGTTTTGATACACTTTATATTTACCTCTCTTATTACTTAATATTTTTGACGCAGACTCGAGCTATTGTGCAATATCTTCATCCACCATTGGAGTCATTAAACTCTCCAGTGACAGCTCCAGTTTCTTCAGATGTGCAGTTTCAAAATCCAATATCGAAATAGTCGAGCGCGCTGTCTCCTGTGACAGCTCTTGTTATCATTCGCTGGGTTTTTGAGAAGTTCAGAATTGTTAAAAATAAAAAGAAGTTATTTAGTTTTTCATAATACACATGTGGAAATGTTTATTGAATCTAGTAAGACTGATCAGTACAGAGACGGTGCTTGGGTTATTATTTCTAGAACTGGGACTGTATTGTATCCAGTTGTTAATACTGAGAAATATTTAAGCTGGACTAGTATTTCCAATAATTCTGCTACCTATATATTATGCAGTTTAAGTGCTACTAATTCGGGATATAAATGCAGAGAAGTGAATAAACTAATTTCTTGACCTTTTCATTAAAGCTCTTTCGCCGCATGTAGCAGATATTAGTAAATACTGGCGGTGCTACTGGTCTGGCGGTGCTACTGCCGCCGCCAATAAAGGTGTTAAAGACAGGATGTTTAAGAGACACGGTCGTTGGACTAGTGAAAAGGCCAAAGATGGCTATGTCAAGGACAGTGTGGAAGAACGTTTATTTGTTTCCCAGTGTTTGGGCCTATAGATTTATATAATGTTATATAAACATGTTTTTTTCTGTGAAAGGCTAATTGTGTCTATTCAGAACAGTGTGGAATAATGTTTATATAGTTCCCAGATTTCCGGTTTACTGATTATATAACTTACATATTACTTGTTTATTTGGAACACGTAAACGGAACACGTACAGTTAGATTGTTATTCATTCCCGTTTTTTAGATTCAGTCGACAACAAAGTCGCTTAACACATTAAACAATTATAATTGATTTAATTATTCTTAGTTGTAATTACAATATTTTACATTAAATATTGTGGTCACGTTGTGTCCGTGTGGGTATGATTTGAGGAGAATTATAGTTCCTTTCCATTTGTAAACGAGATTATATCATTAATTGCACACATTTTGCTGCATTTGACATTAAAATCAGCTTCCCGGTCATTCTGTTCACCAGACGGAACAACTGCGACGTCATCTAAGGAACGTTCTCTCTGACTATACGCGGACGTCAACAAAACAGCGGCCCGTTATCATTAAGCAGCGTTGACGTAACTTTCGTGCCTTTCCTTCTGCTGTTCATACGAAATGATCGTCATAATTTTCAATGGAAAGGAATAGGGTAAATGTAGATATGTACTCATACTGAAATGTCATGCAGAATGTAAGAAAATGGTTGACGGTTACTGATTTTATACGGAAAATTGCTGGGTGCAAGGTTATTCATTCCGGTCATTTTCGAATAAAATTTGGTAGGGTGATTTATTGTGTCTATATTTTTCCATTTCTATTGATAATTTGGTTCTTATATACTTAAACTGTGCTTTCAAATTGTTCATATTTCAGTAATCGGTAGTGATATACATGTATGTAACTAAATTAATGTTTCCATGGAAACGAAACCTGCGACCTATTTATCTAAATGTAAAATTTAAAGGCGCTTACACTTGTCTCTGAAAGGAACACAGTTTCAGCTTTTTATGTGTATTTCAACACTATCCATGAGACACAATGACTTTTCCATTAAGAAGTGAGATTAAGAGAAGCTTTGATATTTGTTTAAATAAATGCAGATTAACGAACATAAATAAAATGTCTTGAAGCTACTTTAAAACAGAATGATAAATTTATCTTATATTTTTCTAAGAAATTACGATCAGAAGCAAGATATAACGTATTTTAAACATCTCTGTTGCCATGGTTACTTTAAAAGTTAGGAAAAATAGAATACCATGTAAAGTGTTAGCTATCCTGCTAATAAAATTCCCCTTATACTAGTATTCCATTCTGGGCATTGAAGCCGTCCGGTCGAAAAACTAGTTATCATACTATCAATTCGTAACAGAAAATGCCAAAATACTTCAGAAAATGGGAAAAACACCAAAATTGGCACAGCTTTTCATTAAAGCATAAATTTTTTTTTTCATGGGACCCATTTGATATCTGTCAAGATACGGCGGCCGCCAAAACTCAATATTTACCTTACAAGATTCTAATGAAAGGTTATTATATTACATTTATAACCAAAATGCACCAAATAGTAATGTATATGATACAAGAGCTGTCTGATGACAGCGCGCTCGACTATCCGAAGAATTGATTGAAGAATGGGGTCAAAATATTTCCACGGATATTCAGACAAAAGAAATAAATAGATTAGACAAACAATGTTCCTGTATTTCTTTGATTTCGATAAGTCTTGCACTAAATGGCAATATATGAGCCAATTTCAAAGTCCAAAAAAGGCCATAATTCAGTCAAAATAGTTATGTACTCTTGCCTACAGATGGAAATCATAATGATAAACAAGTGTTCAAAGTTTAAAAGCCATATGTCAAATAGTTTTGACAAAACATGGACTTGTATGAAAACAGAACTAATTTCAAAGTCCAAAAAGGGCCATAATTCAGCCAAAATAGACGACAGAGTTATTTTCTCTTTCCTACAGATAGAGACTATTATACTAAACAAGTGATAAAAGTTTCAAAGCCATATGTCAAACACTTTACAAAAAATATAAACTGGTACGAAAAACTTAACCAAGATTTCAGAGTCAAAAGGGGCCATAATTCAGCCAAAATCCTTGATGGAGTTATGTACTCTTGCCTATAACTGGACATGGTGATGGTAAACAGGTGTTGAAAGTTTCAAAGCTTTATCTCAAAAGACTTTGTCAAAATATAAACTGGTACGAAATATTAACCAAGATTTCTAAGTCGAAAGGGGCCATAATTCAGCCAAAATCCCTGATGGAGTTATGTACTCTTGCCTATAACTGGCCATGATGATGGTAAACAAGTGTTGAAAGTTTCAAAGATTTATCTCAAAAGACTTTGTCAAAATATGAACTGGTACGAAAAACTTAACCATGATTTCTAAGTCAAAAGGGGCCATAATTCAGCCAAAATCCTTGATGGAGTTATGTGCTCTTGCCTATAACTGGCCATGATGATGGTAAACAAGTGTTGAAAGTTTCAAAGCTTTATCTCAAAAGACTTTGTCAAAATGTGGACTGGTACGAAAAACTTAACCAAGGTGTGACGCCGACGCCGACGCCGACGCCATGGTGAGTAGGATAGCTCTACTTATTCTTCGAATAGTCGAGCTAAAAATTAATCCTAAATTTGCATCAAATGCAAAAATAACAATTCAAATGATGTTAATTTCTTTCTGTTTCCATGGTAACGGCTAAAATCTAGCCTTTAAAACTCAGTTTAATATTATCATTGTGTTTTTTTTTCATATTTTGAATGATGTTTTGTTTTACTATATGTAATGTACATTATTTTACTTGCATTCCTTCCACAGCAGCATATTGAAACGTTGTTATTCCCCCACCAGTGTTTAGCCAGAGGGGGCTTATGGGTTGCCCCCATATGCATGTCAATTCATCAGCCATGCAAAGTGGGATACTGCAATAACTTTAAAACTACAGCAGATATTTTCATGATATGTGGTACATGGATAGATGGCAATGTGGAGCATGCCAATGTCATTTAAATTTGTTCCTATGGCAACAAATGTTGTTGCTCAGCACAGTGAGCTGAAATCTGAAATAAGGTACATGTTAGATACTCGTGTCAGTACACACAAGCTCGAGATTGTCGACAACTTAGTTAACTGGCATAAGGCAGTGCAGTGCATTTCACACTTTTGACAAATTACATCTTCCTCAACAGCCTTTATCTAGGTTGCAAATGCATTTGAGGAGCTATTGGTATGAGACTCAGGTACTTGAGGCATAAACTACCAGAAAGGTTTCCAATTTATCAAAGGTCAGCCTTATTTATCTTGACTTGGAATTTTAGGAAAGTGATAGAACACCTGACCCCCATATGTGCCCGACCTAATGGGCAACCTTTTTTAGTATGTTCAAGAGGTGTAGCAGACGATGCAGGAATGCACACTATAGCCCAAATCTTTGTGTGAACAGATGGTGGATCAGCTACTTGACATGTTTTGTTGTAAAGAAGAGTATCGAGAGCCTCCATCTATACCACAGAAATATTATAATTATGAAAGTTTGTTTGTAGGAAGGTTTAGAAAATGCATTTAAAAGCTTGACTCACCGGTAAGCGCGAGCTGTACTGGTTAGTTTTGTTTGACAAGACAGTGTTATTGTGTTATTCTTACATTGGACTGCTTAACTGGTAGTGGCATAGCCTTAAAATGGTAAACAGATAATATTGTCCGTCTTAAAACTAGTAAATTGGTATTTAATTGAAATTGTGTTTCGAATACATGTGCTTATTAGATGAATCCTCAAGTACTCACATTTAATATGTCCTTATCTAATATATTTTAATTTTAAGTAAAAATGTCAAGAAATAGATATAAGAGCATATTTTTGTAGAAATGATAGATTCTGCTCCTAATTTATACCCCCCACCCCCATCAAACTCAACAACGTTCCCACGACCTCCTAAAAACTGGCAGCACGCAGTAAGAACTTGTACAATGTAGAAGGAATACAGTAGACACCGATAAGAACATGATAATTATGGTTTCCACAAGTGCGGAGGACGCGGTCGAACTTTGGACATGTTCAAAACAAAAGTAGTGAGGACGTGGTCGATCAGGAAGCAGGGAGAACTTAATAAGGACGTAGTAATGATGTAACTAAAACCTAGTAGTATACACGCTTGTTGCGGACGGGAAAGACTGCACGGCGTGCTCATTGTACTGTCACTAGGTTGTCATTGCGTTCTTGCTACGTCAATGGAGTTCTCACTACGACTTATCTACGCTTGTGTGCTATGACCATGTTACGTCCATGCCACGTTGTAGAATACCCCATTAGGAAATCAATACGTTCTTTCGGTGCTTAACATGTCTGTGTCACGATTGCAGCAGGTTCTCACCGTGTCTGTTTCAGATTCTGAGAATTGAGTATGAATACTGGATCCAATTCCCCATCACTTCATTTTCAACCAGCAATGGGTATGATTGTACATCATCAGGAATTACCACATAATCACGGACTCAGCAGCACTGCCATGGCAGCTTGTAGTGGATTCTGGACCTTCGTATACCCTTCATGCTGCCTTTGCTTTTTCCACCACGGCCTCTCTATATGACTGCCCTGATTTCTTCGGGTGTGTGTGGTGGCGGGGGGGGGGGGGGGGGGGGGGGGGAAGTGGGGGGGGGGGGGGCTTGTCGTATATTGTATTTGATTGTTGTTGAGTGTAGATGCGGACACAATATAACTTGCAGAAGGAATGAAAAAGAGGCGCGTGGCGTAGTATTTAGAAGTAGCTGACAAACTGAGAAGGTGATAAGCGCATGGTTAAAGCATGGTTAGCAAGATGTGCAATCTGACTGGTCGTACTAAGAATGTAGTAAGAACGCATTGGACGTGAAGATGCACGTGGTAAGAAAATTAGTGTGAATGTGTTAGACGCCGTGAGAACCTGGCAAGGATGTTATAAGGGCGCAGTATGAACTTTAGAACTGCACATTTTTTGAGTTTGACCCCCATCCCAACCGCGTCAAAATTTTCAGGACGCAGTGTGATCTTCATGGTCTTTATCTGAGAGTGATCAGGGCATTAGTGACTGTACATTATATGCTTATGACATTAAACTATAAAACTACTGATATGACACAATGTGCTACACTTTGACAAAAACAGAACATTACACGAACATGCAAATGTAAATTTGATTACGCTGATCAAACGGCAATGACTTTTCCCCCAAAGAAATCATGATGGTCTGACAGGCCAGGGATGTTCACATGTCTGTCGCACTAACATAGTTAATGAATTATATTGTTTTACTAAGTGACATTAGTTCTCTTAGAGTAAATAAATTGAAATGAATACAGCAACACTAACAAATTCTGGTCGCGAAAACTAATTAATGACTAGTGAAACACATGTCATTTATTCACTAATACACACTACAGACAAACTTCGTTCGCTCAAACTCAACTCTGATAATTCGAACACCATCCTTCACTTGAACCCATCGTCAGGTCCTAACCAAATTCCTTTATAATATATTCTTTGATCACTCAAACTACTGATAACTCGAATACATTTTGTCGGTCCTGACGGGTTCCAGCTAACGAAGTTCGAATGTATTTATAATAATTTACAACTGTTGTAAAGTTCTGCACAGGACTGTTGCCATTTTAAACATTCTTGATATTCCAGTTACCATTATATACTTAATTTTGACTCAGATAAATGCATTCTGACTTTTCTTCTGCTTAATAGCAAATTTTATCCAAGGGAGACACTACTTTTTTCATTTTTGTTAGGAGAACGGTATTTTTGTTAATATTATATGTTTGAATTTATTCAAACAGGTAATTTTAGCTAATTTTACTGATGACTGTAAGTATCTATAGAAGTTTTATAGATAATATTGGGTATTTCTGAAAATATATACATGCATGGCGGCCATCTTGGATTTTTCGGCCATATTGGTTTTTTTTTGAGTGGGTCTCATGCTCATTTTTAGTGTTTTGCCCTAATGTAGGTATGTACCAAGTTTTGTGCTTTTCCCATATTCTGAAGTATTTTTACACCATTTTACTGGACTATACATAGTTGTTTAAACAATGAGAGAAAATGTGTTACAATAAATACGCTACTGTAAGAAAATAGTGATAAGAAAAAAGTCATTCGTTTGATTTTACCTTTATTACTTTCTTTTTTTAATATAGTATGCAAGAAAAAGATTCTATCACTGGCTGTAGGTGCAGATGGAAATATCCGGCTCTCGGGTAACAGTTTACGCGGTAACTCGACAGAGTCTCGTTTCCGCTTAAACAGTAACCATTGAGCCGGATATTCCCTACCAGTGAAAGAATCTTATATTATTAACCTGTGTGTTACGCAACACAGTACGTTTATTACTTACAGTCAAGACAATGACAGCAATGTTAAAGTAAGTTTAACACCTAGTGTACGGTCAGTGATATATAGTACTGGGGTCAGTTTTCAACGTTGAAATATGACACTACTCCTGTTGGTGCGGAGGAGGGTCGTTGATCAACGGACGGTATCAGTTTTCAACGTTAAAAATTGACAGTCACCTGTTGAAAAATGGTCAAAGGGGTCATATTTGAACGGGATCAAAATCTTCTGTTACACCGGCAGTTATGCAAAATACTGAAAGATAGACTAGCTACTAGATTGATAGTAAAGAATTTGTAAAAAGAAAATCAATTTTTGTAATTATTCTGTTATTTTATGTAATAGTGACAAGTGCCTGTCTATTTTAGAGATTTTCTCAGAGAACTGATTGTAATATTATGATATTGTAGATAGGATATAGACTGGCTATATTCACAATTTTAAAAAATAAAATATAAAAAAAGAATATTATAGTCTAGGAGCTAATCTTATCAGATATACAGCTGACAGTCTTATACAAAGGTTATAGTCCAATATCATAATCAATGTTTGAGATGAAATTATCGAACAGATCAAAATCTACTCACTAGTATTCCTATTAAAAGAAAAAACAACAACACATTTTAGTACTTGTGTTTTGTAAACTGTAGTTGTTAATAAATGAGACAACTGTTAATCGAGACGATTCTTTGCCTTCTGTGAGAGGAATATTCCTGCATGCCTTTGTTTAATTTTCAGTCAGACACATATAAATAAGTATCGTCAAAAAAACTAATTCGGAGATGAAGACAGTAAATTTTACAAGATCAAAATATATCAATACGGCCTTTATAAACCACTCATTAAGTACAGTTTTCAAATATTACAATAAGCCTGCGAATATCTTCTCGAAGGCATGCTTCGATTTCCTTCGTTCTGCTTCATTGTATTCCATCTCTTCTTCTGAGCCGGAACCTATTACACTCTTACGCTTCGCTTTGCGGCATTTACTCCTGCGCTGATCTCTTGTCCTGTCCCAAGACATGTTTGCCACACCATCCTTAATTTCTCCGTTTCTTAAACCTGCAGCATTAATGAACCCAGCTTCCTGGTGTTTTCCACTGTTTTTGCATTCTTGCAACACTTGTTGATCTTTTTCGTTGATTTGATCAAAGACGTACGTTTCTTTTACTGTTCTGAAACTATTATGACTTTCTGCAAAAACATCATCTTTCTCCTCGTCAATACTTGTTTGTGTGACATTCGGAGTATGCCGACTTCGATCAAAGTTGTCAGGATGGTCTGTGTTAGAAAGTCTATATTCACTTGGAGTATCATGCTCCAAATGTGTTTTCTGATGTACATTGTTCATCATGTTCACATAATATAATCTCAGTTTCATATTGAAAAAATCATTATCACTACTCTTTTTAGCATCTGTATGTTTTTTATCTTCTCTGGAAGTGTCCTTCACATTGTAATGATGAGAATAGTATCGCCTACAATAACTAAGGCTGCTCGGCTCACTCAAGCATCGTTGTCGGCCTGTTTCCGTTGTGTTTCGACTTCTTGATGTATTTATATCAGAGTCGTCAAGAACATAGTCTGGTTTCTTTTTCCGAATTTTCTTCACTTCACGCTTAAGTCTTTGAGCTTGATGTGCATGTATTTTCTCCACATCCTGACGATATTTGTTGATGATTTTTTCTTGTATAGATAATCTAGTATCCAGCTGCGTGTTTGCCACGCGAATCTTTTCAAACACAATGGCGTCCAGTCTATCACAGAGGCTGGACTGGATGTTGTTGTTCACTGGTGCACTCATTGGTAAATTTATATCCATTTTCAAGCATTCAGAAAATGCACAATGACACTTTTAAAACAATGATGTGCACATTTCAATACATCCACAATAAATAGTTACATGTCATCGCATAGGAACAGTTTCATATTTCTTTTCAGATTTAGCCGTAGTCATAAAACACTGATACGGTCAAATATGTATGGGACCTCTTCTGATGGCGTCAGATAGGATTCAGTAGTAAGTAATACCTTTAATCCCGATACTTTGATTTGCTTAATTACTTATACAATAACCTCACTTGTTTGCCTTGTGACGATAACGAGTATTTCCTGAACAGTTTCAATCTTTAGTTCCTTTAAAACAGTTTTATTTCTATGTTGTTTATCTTTAACGACGCACATGTGCACGCAGACACAGCTATATGTTTACTTTAACAGGTATATCTTATAACGAATTACATTTGTTAAACGTCTTATTTCCCGCACAGGTACAACTTTCTAAAAGTCATCATATTAAACAAGCGTTTATATATATTTTGTGTTCTAACATAAAGTGTCTGTCTCTTGTAATCGATTCGCACTTTCCACCATTTTTGTATAAGATAAATGAATTATAAAAATCCCCATTACTCATAAAATCGATGGTCATATCAATTTAATGTTTGTTTAGATAAAACGAATATTCTAAAATCCAAATATCTGTAAGTCACTATACAATGACGACTTTGTTTGATAAATGTTAATCTTTATATCAAAATTTCAAATAATAAAGAAATTAGTGAAATTTTTGAAGGCGCCCGACGAAATTGCTACAATTACGTATGCACTATATGAAACCTTCTGGTTCGTATTGGCGGTGATTTTATTTGATTGGTCTGTTATCTATATATTAATACCAGATGACTTGAACAGGACTGGATATTTTAATCATCAATAAACCTTTCAAAAATGTATTAATCTCTCGTTTTCTTTTCAATATGTGTCCTTCCAGCTTATTTTATTCATTGTTCAAATATTAAAATTGAGAATCGTTGTAATGTAGTCATCAAAAGAAATTTAAAACTAATCGAGAATTAATAATGCAAAACGTCAATATATACCTTAAAAGGTTAAATGACAATAGAAGAAGAAAGCAGGATTTCAATAAACTGGAGGAAAGTATAAATCTTATATGACAATATTAAGTCTCAACCAATTATCTCAATCATTGGATATCAAAATATTTCTATATTTCCGAACCATGGACTTTTAAACGGAATTTAAAGATGACCTATATAACACATGTAACATTTAAACAAGTTTGAAAATATTCATGATTTTGAAACTTTCTAAGTTTATGAGGAGATAAAAAGTATTTCAAATTATATTAACAACAATTAATGCATTCTGTAATCGTTTAATCGATGTACACGACCATTGTATATTTGAATAAAAGATATTACATGGCTCATTCTATAAATCGCCGGTCCATAGTATGCGCTGTTGCTCGCTTTATAACTAAAATAAGTTTGCTGGGAAAGATCCAATTAAAGATTAAGGAAAACAAAACCGTATGCTATAAAAAAAGTTATTGCCGGTTTACCGGTCAATAGTCAAAACTAGATCTACGTCGGCTCGTGTGCGTGCGTACGTGTGTGCGCGTGTGTTTTTCAACAAGTGTTCAGTCATATCAACGACGGTGTGTACTTGTAGCAGTGAGCACAATGTCCAACTTTGTAGGTGATGTCTCACCGTAGACACGTGAAATCGGACAATCCACCCAGTCACATTATACTGACCAGTCATAATGCTGAACGCCAATAGAGGAGGCTACTAATACCATTTTTCACGTCTTTTGTACGAAGTGGCCAGGGAACCAACATTGATTTAATTATGTTATGTTGTTTTAACTTTCAATACAAATATAAAATTCATAAAGCATATTGTGGAAATGGCAAGCTTATCAGCTCACCTAAACATGATGGTTCAGCGCCCGGCGTCCTGCGCCAACATTGTTACTTAAAGGGCAAGGAATGCCTGACAATAAGTTTAGTTTGTATGAAAGCCATCCTTTCATACTTTCAAAATCGGACCACTATTGAAACAGATATACGGCAGTTTGAAATATAAGAAAATGGATGATCAGCAGCCATGGTGTGCGTTTATGGCGTCATTAACCTTCAGCCTGCTGGCGGCAAGTGATTCTGCCTTTTCAACCAGTGTAGATCGTCCGTGCAGCCTGATCAAGATCTGCATTGTTCGCCATTCAGTCAGTAACTTTTTGATAAGCACCCCTTTTACCAGTTAATGGTACTGTCCAAATTGAAAGATGGACAAGTTCATTATAGAAATTTAGCAGGGTAAGGGTTAAACACTGCTGGATTCTTTATTTAGCAAATAACCGTTTAAATAGATTAATTTCATACGTTTCTTGAGTATAAGATTTAAAACATGAAGCAATTCTGGTTTGACATTTTGACTAAGGATGAAGACAATGTCCATCAGTCAGTAATATACACTGTTAAAGGTGTTCACTCCAATAAAGGGGTCATTCTTAGTTTGGTATCTATGGCTGTTATGATTTGTTACTAGATGTACGAGGATACACAATAAAATGTTTGGAAGAAAGGCACAGTTCGTATTCTAGTTAGTTGTCTTTATACGCAGTAAATAAATAATCCGCCTCGATAGCCTAGTGGTAGAGCGTACGTTTCGAGTGCGGGACGTCGTGGGTTCATACCAAAGACGTGAAAAATGGTACCGGTAGCACCCTTGCATGGCGCTCAGCATTAAAAGGGAACATTGCCACTTCTTTCATACCCTCGTGGCGACGGATTCCATCAGGAATGAGGTGTCGAGGGTGATTATTATAAGTTGTCAATCGACATAAAATAAATAAGTATAAACTAATAGATATTTAAAACATGATCGCCAATCTGTGCTGACTTTGCCAAAGCTAGTACTGATTGTTACATTAAGGTTTATACTAAAATATATCTGTATCATACTGCATAATCAATCAAATATTTCATATGAAATAGTAGATGTTTTAACCGATATAACAAGAGGTCCAAATAGGTCTAAAGCGCTCACCTGAGGAGGACTTAGGCCATATGACATTGCTTCTGACCAAGTGTGGTGAACAGTTCATTAAAATAAAAGTTATTTAAAGTTTATTTCTACATTTTGCTGTGACAACATGACAACAACCTTGACGATAAAAAATTGTTTAAAAGTTCTGGGTCGAGCTCTGGTGTCCCCTAAAAGTGTCCCCAGTTGAATACATTTGGCATAATACCTTATAATGATGCTACCGACAATGGTTGATGAAGATCTGTCAAGCAGTTCATGAGAGGTATTTCTATTTTTAGCTCTAGTAGCCCATGAAAAGGCGGTAAGTGCCTCCATTTGAACAAATGTTATAATGATGCTACAGACCAAGTTTGATTGAGATCCACCAAACATTTCAAGCATAGTTCTTGCGGCCCCTAAAAAGGGGCAAGTGCCCCCATTTGAACAAAATTGGGAGAGGACCATCACGCCTTCATGAAAAGAAGTCGTTTACAGGGTATTTCTATTTTTAACTCTGGAGGACCCTAAAAGGGGCCACATACCTCCACTTGAATAAAATTTGACGAGGACCTTATAATGATGCTACAGGCCGAAGCTGATGAAGAGCCAGCCAGCGGTTCATAAGAAGCCCCTGAAAGAGGCCAAGTGCTTCCAACAAATTTCGGTGAAGACCTTATAATGATGCTACAGACCAAGTTTGATGAAGATCCATCATGCAGTTTATGAGAAGAAGTTGTTTTAAGGTATCTTAATGTTAAGCCCTTTCGGCCAAAAAGGGGCCAAATGCCCTAATTTGATCAATATTTTGAGAGGATCTTATAACATGTAACCAAGTTTGCTGAATCTCAATCAAGCGGTTCATGAGAAGAATTGTTTAAAGGATTTCTATTTTTAGCTCAAGTAGCCCCTAAAAGAGGTCAAGTGCCCCCATTTAAACAAAATTGAGGATGATGCTACTGACCAAGTTTGATGAAGATCCATCCACTGGTTCACGAGAAAAAAGTTGTTTAAAGGTATTTCCATTTTTAGCTCTAGAGACCAAGTGCCTCCATTTGGACACATTTTGGAGAGGACCTTATAATTAGGCCTAGAGCTGGAAGGTGAAACCCTCCCCCCATCCACCCTCCTCGTCTAGGGATTTTTGTAAACCCCATTATTTTTGAAGCCCCTTGTCTGTAGATCGTATTTCTGAATTCTGCCATCTTACAAGCGGGTTCCCCCCTTAGTTTTGTTCTCTCAATCGATCATTTCATTTTACTTTACGTTACCATTTGTTATATAAAAATACTCATATCAATTATTTCAATAGGTTGAATTGTCAGAAAATATCAGATATGTCTAAAATATAGTATTTTCATATACAATATTATCTAAGAATTTATCGTTCACATTATATATGTTACTAAAATTCACGATATAACTTTCATTTCTCAGTCAAAAGATTTTTTATGTAATCCTTATAATGATGTTTAGAGTATCCCAAACAAGAAAAGGCCCAATAAACACTGTCAATAAACGCCACTAAAACCATGATCTGCAAGCGAGTTGTTAATCCAATAAACACCATCAAAACTCTGTTCCAATTTCACATGCAAATGAGCTAATGGATCGCTAATTAACATAAATGTGTCATTTAACAACATGCTAATGGAGCGCGCAATAGATCGCTCAATGGAACGCATAATAGATCGTATAATGGAATGCATAATAGATCGTATAATGGATCGTATAATGGATCGCTTAATGGATCGCATAATGGATCGCTTAACGGAACGCATATATAATAGATCGCTTAATAGATCACTCAATGGAATGCGTTTCATCAAACTGATACATTCCTATATAACTACAGGCTGTATTTAATTGAAACCTGATGCATTCAGTTTTGGCAAATCGATTATTATTTAGTTTAGTTTATTGTCTCATCCAATATACATGTTAACATCACAATATACAACTATGGCACATATTATATTACATGTTAATGGCTGTTCAATACTGAATTATATGAGACAGTAATAAAAAAAAAACAAAAAAAAACAACAAATTAAAAGTCTATATATATCACAGAATTATATATATTATTATTATCTATTACATTCATGATGATGACCAGAACCATATCAGGCACCCAACTGGCAACCGAAAATGTATAGTATTAAAACATTATCAAATGAGGTGTCTTGATACAGACCTTGCCAGCATCCTAAATGTAAAGGTGTATTTAGCATGAGATCATTACAAAAATTGAAACAAAATTGCAAATTTACAAGATAAAAGTTATATAGCCATTGCTAATCCAATTATTAAGAACTGCCATAAAATTAACATATAATAAGAGACTGATAACTGTAAATTGGAGCACTAGTGCGCATATAAAAAACATTTTAAAAGATCGAGTATCACCTCTGGTCAGACCAGAAGAGAACTGATTAGCAATGACTATATAAACTCTAATAAAAGATTTACACACATACATTAAAACAATTTACATTTCTGTTATGATACGCATTAGATATAATAAAATAATATGCATTGTATACAAAAAGGAAAACATTTAAACGTGTTAAGTGTGACCAAATAAAAATATATATGCCCTGAACTGGACAAGGGATGTCAGCATAATAAGAGACAAATAATCCAGTTAAAGGCACATATAAAACATCGCTCAACATGTCCAAATAAATCCCACTAACATTTTCTATACACTTATTCATATAAGAAGTTGGTCCTGGCTTTAAGTATGTCATAACATAATTTGGAGCTGACTGTTAACATTTGTTGATTTGAGAGTATAAATTTTAGCTTATCAAGATCACATAGACTTTTATATGAAGTATCAATCTCATTTGCTTTAACAATAGCAGTATCCCTGAGCGTTTGATACAGTGGACAATACAACAGTACATGCACTTCATTCTCAACACCATTTTTATAAATTGGACAGACGCGTTGTTCTTCTAGGATATTTTCATATCGACCAGTTTCTAACCGGAGGGGGCGACTCCGCACCTGAATTTAGCCAGAGCAGTTTTATGAGATCTAGGTATATTTGTACTTTCAACATACATTTCAGTTTCAAATACAGATTTAAATTGTGAATATGTCCTTAGTTTGTTCCTTCCTCTACCACTAGGACCAATAACATTCTGTATACCAGTTCTCCAGTCGTTTATAAAAGAATCCATTGTACTATCAACAATTTTACGACAATAACTTTTCGAAGACATATTTAAACAATCATCTAAAGTATTAAGTAGATTATAAGTAGACATATGTTTTCGGTACTGGTATTGCCAGTTTTTACAACTACTACTATTTTTATTATCAC
Source organism: Mercenaria mercenaria (assembly GCF_021730395.1). Taxonomy (NCBI): domain Eukaryota; kingdom Metazoa; phylum Mollusca; class Bivalvia; order Venerida; family Veneridae; genus Mercenaria; species Mercenaria mercenaria. The sequence continues at coordinate 40,901,316 of NC_069374.1, forward strand.
AGTATCTAAAAATTTTTACGTTAATTCTAGTATCATCCATTCTAAGTAATCTATGCCAGTGCTGGGATGCAGAGCCCCACTGTTTCACATGAGGGGGCCGCCAAGCACACTCACCATAAATAGCATTGTTAGGAGTATATTTTCCCAAGCCCAGGAAAAATCTGATAGCACGGTTCTGGACGGCATTAATACTTGAAAAAGATTTAGTTCCCCAGATGGCAGCACCATATGCTATGACTGGCCATACTGTACTATCATACAACTTGGTAAATGCTTTATATGGCATGCCACCAAATGACTTAAATCGTGCTATGAGAAGTCCCAGGGCCCTACCAGCATTGATTATGTGACCTGAATTTGCAGAGATATGCAGTAACTGTTGAAAAGGTCTTTCTGTTAAAATTATTCAAATATTAATTTGTTAAATAATGTATATATATATATGACACAAAGTTAGCAATCATTCAACATTTTCATGATCATATGGATGCAGTTTTCCACAAATCATTCGATAAATCATGCTGCTAACAGAAATTCCATTTTAAATTTTGTGAAATATGGATAGACAAAGAGAAACATACATTTATTCATATAAGAAAGTATACAGGTCATTTGATCGAATCAGCATTTCAAAAACTTTTGTGTTATGCATTTGATAAATCGTTGAATTCTAACATACACTTATCTTATTGAAATCTATTAAGAATCATAATGTAAACATGCATTTATTTATACTGAAATGTAAGTACATGTATTAAGAAAATACCTTTAGTTGTAAATCATAGAAATTAAATGAAATAACAACCACCATTTTCTCTTCAGTAAATCCATATATATCATGTCCAAACTCTACACTTATTACCTACAAAATGCACTAATTTCTGTCCCTCTATATTATACCTTAGATGAGATTACATAACATAACCGTAGCAACTAGAAGATCTGCTGTTATGGTACATTGGATGGATTAAAACCATATGTTTCCTGATAAAAGATGAGAAAGCCTTCTGAATAGCTCTGTAAAGTTAATAACTCGCTTCAAAATCGCGATCCATTTAATGGAACACGTTCCGTTAGCGATCCATTGCAACAATTTCTTGATTGTTTCAATGGATCACTAATGGAACGCACTAACAAACACCAAAAAAAAAAAAAAACGGTTTTGATAGTGTTTATAAGGTGTTTTTAAAGTGTTTATTAGAAAAAAAATTTGTTTGGGATCTTATCAAGTTCGCACTAATTTCATATAAAAATGCATGTAGCACAGCACTGGCATTGTAACCTACGTTACGATACGTTACTGAATGTGTATTTTAGTAACTGAAAAATGCATGCTTACAACTGCTTATCCAAATCAATTCACATGAATCAGAATTGAGAAACAATTAAGTTGTACCATTAAGGAGCAAGGAAAGCCTGACAATAAGTTAATTTTATATGAAAGCCATCCTTCCATAACGCTAAAAAAAATTTAAAATCAGACCACTATTGAGAAATATATGGCAGTTTGAAATTTAAAGAAATGGCTGATCATGGAGGCAGCCATTGTAGTGTTTGTGACGTCATTTACAAACTGCTGAATTCTTTATTTAGCAAATAACCTTTTAAATAGATTAATTTCGTATGTTTCTTGAGTGTAAGATGTAAAACATTTTAATATCTTTCATTATAGCTGTAAAGAATTGAGAAATTATTTTACAGAAATAAAAAAATACAGTTCAAATATGTGTCTAGAAGTTTAATAAATCCGCCAATTTGTTTTTTGTTGCTATGGAAACAAAATGGCCGCCATTTTGATTAAATATTTAAACGCTCATAACTTTCTCATTTTTAAACAGATTTTGTTTTTTACAGCAACATTGCATTTCCCTTTAAACATTCTTCCGCTACTTTGTTATAAGCAACTAAGCATTTACTGCTATTTTAAACAGTTCTTTTCAGTTTAATATTTTCAGTCACCTAGGGCGTCATAATCACTGTCTGTTTCTTATATGGTGTCAGTTATATTGGTCATCTCTACTTCTTCATAGTCATCACCAGAGTCACCCTCGTCTGCTGGTGTGTCACAAATAATTTCAGCTAGTTCTTGAGATACATACTATATTATCGTATTATCGAAACATCAGTCATATTCCAACATATTTTCTGATCCAAAATTCCATCCACTTTCATCTACTTTTGGTAGAATTGGGTAGTTCTCATGAGTATGAATCCAAATGAACAATTGATAGTTCACACGTGTTATGTGCATTCTAAGTGACAATTGGCACATTGACAATAGACTCATGTCCATACAATTATATATACTCGAGACATTGCCAGGATGTACTTGATACTTTACAAGAAACATGTCATATATAAGTTTGTTGATGTTATTATTATTATTATTATTATTACAGCAGATTTATATAGCGCCCTTTTCATGATACACACGTTCAGTGGCGCTTTACATATAGCAAACGCAGCCACACAGGTCGCGAAATTCATCCTCTACTAGTACAGACACAGAGCGATCTGACCAGAGGGACAGAGTGAGATAAAGCTCCCAGGCCTGTCCGGGTAACTTAACCTAGCTCTTTGCGAATAGACAGTCTGGTTCTTTAATGTGCCCAGTGTATTGCACCGGTACACGCGAAGCCGTCTTTCCTGGGAAGAACCAGTACATGCCTCTTAGTCAGGTGGGATACACTCAAGAGCTGTCGTCTTTCGTGTAGTGCTAGTAGTACTGATGTCTAAGCAGTGAAAATTATTCTTGTGTCTGCTTCTTCCTGTGTAGAGTACAGTGGTACATAGGGTCGAGCTTGAACTTTCTTCCCATCTTCATTTGTGAGTAAATAAATTGACAAAATACAGTAGTCTTCCCTTCAACTTTGGTGCAGAGGAATCACATTTTCATTGTTCAAAAACTAAATTGATCATTCACTATTTGACACGAATGCTTTCCAGTCGCGTTGTATTTTGGTTTTCGCCCCTGACAGTAAGAATTTTGGAACAGATCCACGGCATCGACGCTCATATGATTTGATCGACTGAGGACTGCAAGTGTCAGTTACAAAATTGACACGAGCTGTCTTTGGTAGTTGACTAAACACAGTTTCGGCTACGTCTTGGAATGTTGCAGGGATCGATGGTTACTACGCTTTGCAACAGGGCGTCACCGTCAAACATAAAACCAACGTCATCTTTTTTGGACGACTGGTTAGCCTCTACATAGTAAAATAATTGCCTGTTTTCACTGGCATTCCATCTGCAGCAGCTATAACAGCTAAGGGACAGGTCCTAGAGGAAAAGAAAGTGTCATTTCTAGATCTATGGCGTGCTGAACAGCCAGAAGTACCAACTGTTCATACACGTTACGTTCTGCTCTTATCTGTGGTATTTTGTTTTGAGAATTTGTTACTTTTCTTGTTACTTCAGCTGTGGCAAATGTTTTGAATTTGCTTCTCTTTATGGGGTCATGAAAAGAAACTGATTTTTCGATCAGTCTTCATTGTCTTTTCACCTATTTCAGTTGCCTTAAGGTCATGAATACCAGACGACACACAGTTAAGTTCATCTTTGTTTTTTTTTTCAGCCTGGAATGGGTTCGTGAAGGATTCTATGCCATCATAATCTTGTTAACTTCTTTTCCACTTCTACGTCTTTGTGTTCGGACAGCTCTTCTCTATTCATGTCTGCATTCTGAAGTGTAAAGTGCTTCACATACCTGGCTCTGTGATGATGGGTCATGCACCAGCAGAAGTATGCAACATAGTTTCTAGTGAAACCAATTATGCCACCCTCGGACTTTGCATGTCTGTTAATTGTCTGCTCTATAGTAATATATGGGTCTAGATACACTAAATCATTACTTCGGAGTAGCTCATCTGCACCTAGATCGATATTCATTAATGTCAACAGGTAAACGGGGACGTGTCAGGCACACTTAGTGCGGTCAAATGCGAAGAACAAAGAGCGCAGATGCTATATGTAAATAAAGAGCATTAATCTTTGTTGCTTTGATGAGCAACAATATCATGTGAATTATGTCTACATACATTAACTAAAATTGAGCAGTTTTGCCACTTTCACCCTTTCTGATTTGAACTGCTGATGTCTCTTGAAATACTCTTCAAAGTCAGAAGAGTTATTATTTCAAACACCTTTTCTTTGCATTGACTTTCAACCCATTTCTGTAATATTAGGGATGTGTCTTCTGAAATGCTTTCCTTTTTGGGGTTCTGTCTCTTCAAACTTACATAGAAGCAGCCGCTCAAGAGCTTCCAGCTTTGTGTACATTTAGGGCACAGTTGTGTTTACCTGGTAATACTTTATCAAGTGAACCACTAGCACAAATTCCTGATTCCATTACAAGTTCTGCAAGACCATTGCCCTTCATCACTTTTCCTTCAGTCCCCTATATAGAGCAGATTGTGTGGAACACACCCATTCTAACAATTATGTTACCAAGTTCATCTCTAGACTGCAGAACCAATGAATAAGCCTTCTTAGCTACAGCCAAGCCGCATGTCACTATTGTATATTTCTGGCTAACTTCATTACTTTATTTACCGACGTTTGTAAGATATGCTGGGCTATTGCATTATCATAGATTGAATTATTCAACGGTGCCATATATAAGAAGAAACTTTGAGCACTCACTCTCTGCAAATCACTTCACGTATTTGTAATTTATCTATTTATTAATTTATTTCATTTCATTTCAATTTCCACTCAATGAGATCAGTTTCACTTTAAAGGACAAGAAAAGCCTGACAATAAGTTAATTTATATGAAAGCCATTATCAAGCCTTTTATAACACTGAAAGAATTTTTAAAATCGGACCACTATTGAAAAAGATATGGCAGTTTGCAATTTAAGAAAATTGCTGATCATGGAAGCAGCCATTTTGTGTGTTTATGACGTCATTTACACACTGATGAATTCTTTTTTTTAGCAAATAACCTTTTAACTAGATTAATGATTTATGTTTCTTGAATGTAATATGTAAAACGTGCTAATTTATTTCATTATAGCTGGAAAAAATTAGAGAACTTATTTTACAGAAATAAGTAAATACAGTTCAAATATGTCTAGAAATTTAATAAATCCGCCATTTTGTTTTTTGTTGCCATGGAAACAAAATGGTCGCCATTTTGATCAAATATTTAAATGCTCATAACTTTCTTATTTTTAAGTCGATTTTGAAATTTCTTTCACACCTTTAAATGATTAAAGAAATCCCGGCAGATGGAATTAACATAAAAACATCATTGCCTTTCCCTTTAAATGAAAAATGATTTGTTTGTTTATCTTGATTGTAAATTCATTTATGTTTATATGTTTTAAAATATATTATACATATTTATGGAATTTGTACATGTTACATTACCTGTTTAAACAAAATATTTTACCATATCCCAATTTTTTTTTACTTTTTTAAATATTATAAATTTGAAACCCAAATAGACAACAATATATTATTTTATCTTCTTTACTATACATTACCACTTTTTTTCGTAATAATTAGATGTATTTATCCTAGGTTTAAATAAATTGAGGTTTTGCTGTATTGAAAAGTTATTGAAGTGTTGGATGCACGATTATTTCGTGCTATTTTCTATGGTATATAGCTGAGTTGAATAGTCAATTAAGTCATTCGAATTTGTCTGCATTGCTTAACACAACACACACTACTTACATGTATACAAACTGGATTATAATGGCTGGTGAACAAACGACCATGTGGAAATTCGGCGGCAAATTTACATGCAGCGGAGTTAAAGAATTAAATTGATTCCGGCCAGATACTTCAACCAGCTTCATTGAACATTCTCAAGACATTCAATGACGGCAAATGCTCACCAGCACTTCCTTTTCAACTATAAGTTGACGAAAATTGTATTTTCTGCGCAGAGTTCACCATACGGGGCTATCAACAAATCCTTTGGATCTGCCCCAAGTTGTAACAAGACTGTCGTAAACTTATAGAAATGCTGATAAACTCAGGATACAGGAACACAGTACATCAGTATGAAAAAGTCAGTGATGTGAAGATGAGAAATATTTTAGGACGAGCCGAGTGTCGGATACCGTCTAAACAGGGAGTGGGGAGACCACGGGTTGACTGACAACAAACTAATTCATATGGTCCAGAGAGAAAAAGACTGAACATTATGTAGAATATGAGTATTATTTTCGATTTATGTAATTTTAGTTTGAGATTTATTTGGTCTAAGTGCCCGATATCAAGGAGCAACGTCTTATGTTGTATGATGCTAATGGCAAGGACAAGCGCCAGTGGGCGAGAATTATAGTTGTATTACGCCAAGCCGAATGGCAAGGCGAAGCGCCGGTGGGCGAGATTTACATTATATTTATTTATTATTATATTGTTAGATTTTCAGTTGTGTCAATATTTCCAATTTGATATCATTTATCTGTGTATCTTTTGAATGACAAAATTTTGGATTCACATTTTAAGAACAAATTATGTTGAAAATCCCGTTTGCTGTTTGTAGAAGTTAGCGCCAAGATTTGGTTATACCATCATTGACAAAATGTTCAGCTCAGACATTCTAATTGACTAGTCTTTCAATTTAATATTTATATTCAGCCCTTGCTGATTATTGTTCAAGTAATTAATTGCATAATATATAGTGGTCGAATAGCGATATATATCTAAAATGGTAATTAGAAGATTATCAATGTATGGAACAAATGTAGAATCGAAAGTTAAACAATGAATATTTAAGCTATGTTGATAGGGTAGCATTTCGATTGATTAGGATAGTCAATTGTATGTGTTTTTTAGGCATAGGAAATAGAGATCAATATAATTGCACCTTTAGTAATCCTACCAGGTGTTCTGTATTACAAAAGTGCTTCTATTGTGACATTTTGATACAAGCAAAACTGTATTATCTGCACTATTAATTACTTACTGGTATTTCATTTTATTATTGGCTTGTTAAAAGTTAATTTTTTACCATATGTAAGTTGACAGAATCATAGGAACCATGTTTTGAGGGGTAAATCAAACACAAATGAATAAATCTAAATGTTTTTGTTGTGCAAAAATGTAGGATATTGTGTCTAAAACAGTTTTTGTTTTCCACTCAATTGTGTAATTGCAAGGGAGGTAAACCAATAGATATATCTGCTTATAAGTACTAGCCCAAGGCAAGAGTTGTCATTCTTTGTGGATCACAACTTTGAATTAAAAATTAAAACTTCTGTTATTGATATTAACAAAACTATCATAAACTTCACATTTGTGAAATCATTTTTGGTTATTTCAAGGACTTGGAAATAAATTTCTAGACTTTATTTAATGTATTACTATCATTGAAAATTTTAGGGTCTATCTCTATATTTTTGAAACCTGTAGATTACTGGTCACGTGACTTACTGCAAATATCAAAGTAAGATTGCTATTATATAACAAGGTAATTTAATGGTTGTCAATTCAACAACAACAACAACATTTATTAGATAGCATTCTGATTGTCTACCATTGATCATTGGTCGCATGATTGCTTACATTATCAATGGTGGATTATACTACAGTATAACTGCTAAAGATATAAGATGGTAATTAAACGATTGTTAGTACATGGAACAATCGTACGATGAAAGATGAATGAAGATCAGTAAAGCAATTTTGGATAAGAAGCATTTTATTTGACTAGGATAGTCAACTACAGATGTACTTTGAAGCCTGTAGATTATTATTTATGTGATTCTCGTATCATCAAAGATAGGTATATGTAGATAAATGTAAGATTACTATTATAGATGTAAGGTAGTAATAAGACGATGTGTCAGTATTCGGAATGTCGTAAAATCGAAAGTTGAATATAGAGCAGGAAAGTTATGTTTGTTGCGTAGCATTCTGAATGATTAGAATAGTTAAACCTTTCCTTTCTAAAGATTATTGGTCACGTAATTTTCTGCATTCTTAAAGCTAAATTGTTATAGATATAAGAAGGTAATTTCATCGAATTATCGTAGAAGGTAAGTCGAATTCATAGACGAATTAAAAATCTTTAAAGCCATACATTTGTATTTATAAAATAGCATTCTAATTGCCAGCAATCGATTATTGGTCGCATGATTGCTTGCATCATTAAGGATGGATTAGACTAAAGTATAATTGCTATAGATATAAGATAGTAATTAAACGATTGTCAGTACACGGAACAATCGTATAGTACATATATAATATCGAAAGTTGAATAAAGAGCATGAACGTTACGTTGATTGGGTAGCATTCTGAATGATTAGAATAGTTAATTCAAGGTAAATTTGAAACCTTTCGATTATTGGTCACGTTATTTTCTGCATTATTAAAGTTAAATTGTTGCATTATCAATGATTGATTAGACTACAGTATAACTGCTATAGATATAAGATGGTAATTGAACGATTGACAGTAACTGGAACAATCGTACTAGCGAACGATAAATGCCGATTATAAAAGCAACGTTGAATAGTCCATTAATAGTATATTTTAGCGATTGCTGGTTATTGTTCACGTAATTACTCGCAACATGATTAGTGAAACACAGTGAGATTGCTATATCTTGGTCACGCATTTATTACCTAAATCTGTGGTAGACTACACTATAGTAAGATTGTCATAGTTACAAGATGGATATTGGACGATTGTCAATACATTGAATTGTGAAGAGTGAAATTTAACTCGAAAGTCGAATATAGATCATTTAAGCCACGTTTATAAGGCAGCATTCTAGCTGACTATGATTGTCATTTAGAAGGATATTTTAGCACCTGCTGTTTATTGGGCATAAGCAATGTTAGATAACACCACTTTATTACACTGTATATATAAGGGTGATGATCAGACGTTTTCTATTATATGAAATAGTCGTGCAAAAGGCATCTCTTATCCACAAATTAAATAAAGATTTACTTACGTTCATTATGTAGTATTAAAATTGAAAATAAAAAATATATGTGAAGGCATTATAGGTGGTGGATATAGCCACAGTAGGTCTGATGAAAATATATGATAATAACTACATGACTGTCATTATCAATGATGCTACATACCAAGTTTGATTGAGATCCACCAAACATTTCAAGCATAGTTCTTGCGGCCCCTAAAAAGGGACAAGTGCCCCCATTTGAACAAAATTGGGAGAGGACCATCACGCCTTCATGAAAAGAAGTTGTTTACAGGGTATTTCTATTTTTAACTCTGGAGGACACTAAAAGGGGCCACATACCTCCACTTGAATAAAATTTGACGAGGACCTTATAATGATGCTACAGGCCGAAGCTGATGAAGATCCAGCCAGCAGTTCATAAGAAGAAATCGTTGTTATTTAAGCACTCGTAGCCCCTGAAAGAGGTCAAATGCTTCCATCAAATTTCGGTGAGGACCTTATAATGATGCTACAGACCAAGTTTGATGAAGATTCATCACGCAGTTCATGAGAAGAAGTTTTAAAGGTATCTAAATGTTAAGCCCTTTCGGCCAAAAAGGGGCCAAATGCCCTAATTTGATCAATATTTTGAGAGGATCTTATAACATGTAACCAAGTTTGCTGAATCTCCATCAAGCGGTTCATGAGAAGAATTGTTTAAAGGATTTCTATTTTTAGCTCAAGTAGCCCCTAAAAGAGGTCAAGTGCCCCCATTTAAACAAAACTGAGGATGATGCTACTGACCAAAATTTGACCACACCTAAGAATGAGCGTACTGCCTTTGTTTTCGGTCTCTCAGAATTTTGTATTGCCTGTACCTTATTTGGCACTGGTTCAAGTGTTTGGACATCTCCTATTATATGCCCTTAACATTCTAACTTCTGAAAACCTATACAACACTTAGTCGGTTTAGCTGTCAGCTTAGCCTCCCTAAGTCTGGTTAACAACTCGGTCAGTGCTACAATACGTTCTGGCCATGTAATTGTATACACCAGTACATCATCAATGAAACTGTCCGAGTGTCCAAGGTTCTTCAAAACCTTTCTCATCAGTCTGCGAAACGTTGCAGGAGCATTAACCAATCCGAATGGCATTTTACAAAATTGGAACAAACCCTTTGGAGTTTCAAAAGCAGTCATGGGTTTTGCCTTTTCAGACAGAGGAACCTGCCAATAACCTTTGCTAAGGTCTAATTTAGAAAAATATCTATACTTAAATAGTTTCGAAAACATCTCCATGTTTGGCATAGGCTCAGCATCGAACACTGTCACTTTATTAAGCTGGCGGAAATCAATACAGAACCTGATACTGTCATCTTTTTTCCTTAAAAGGAAAATTGGGGAGGGAAATGGAACATTTGTTGATTCAATTACTCCCAACTCAAACATTTTATCTACTTCCTTTCACTACTGGCTGCGAATGAAAAGCCGCAAAGCCAGCTGAAGGCCGGTGGTTCTACCCAGGTGCCCGCTCGTGATGAAATAATGCACAGAGTGGCACCTGGGGTCTTCCTCCACCATCAAAAGCTTGAAAGTCGCCATATGACCTATAACTGTGTCGGTGCGACGTTAAACCCAACAAAAAACCCCCCAAAAAACATGATATTCAGTTGTCAACTACAGATCCGATAAGAGTTAAGGATTATCCTATTTCTTTTCAATCGCAGCATATCATGATCAACTAAGTTTGTATTTCTGGGAATATCGGTCAGTACATCTGAGAAATTTTCTAGCAATGCTACCACCTCTTGTTTACATTCTACTGGTAAGTCTGGATGTATAAGATGACTCTCGGGCTGTAATTGACGTGTTACAGACTACATACATTAGCAGATTTATGAAGTAATTTATAGTTTATTTCATAAAACGGAATAAAACTCCAATACTTTGACAGTTCCTCTTTATTCCTTACAGTATATTTATCGATTAAAATAACGTAAGTTCAGTTAAAATACATAACGTTTCACTGCAAGCGATAAAACAAAACCAAAACTAAACATTGATATTTGTTTTTGAAACATCATGACATCTTTCCTGTTTATGGATGTTGATTTCCTGCACTTTGCTTAAATACGCTGCTGTAGGAAAATAGTTCTTAAAAGAAAGTGGCTCATTTGATTTTATTTTCACTATTATTTCTTGAATTTGGTATGCCAGAAAAAGATTATATCACTGGCTGTAAGTGCAGATGGGAATATCTGGCTCTTGGGTAACTGTTTACACGGTAACGTTACCGCCTTAAACAGTTACCCCCGAGGCCGGATATTCCCATCTGCACCTACAACCAGTGAAGGAATCTTATAATACGAAACATGTTGCAAACTTGAGTTGTCTTCTTTCTTTACCCATATTTAGTTAAAATATTTTGTAACGTACATTTGATAACGTAAAGCACATACCTATACGCGTCACTTTTACCTACAAAATATAAATCTGTATATTCTTTATTGACTTATTGTGTAGCTAGTAAACCATGTATGGCTAACTGTAGTGCTGGTCAGTATTTTCTAAAAAAAATATTTATGGTAACGTATAAAGTAGGCTGTAACATAAAAAGAACCCGACTGCCAGATGGCAGAATTTCTGGAATGACAGCTCATATTATATGCTTTAAGAAAATCATAGCATTGAAATACCTAGACGGGGGGGGGGGGGGGGGGGGGGGGGGGGGGGTATTGTCAGCTCAAGGCCTAAATAATGCTACAGACCAAAGTTTGATGAAGACCCATCTCCATGAGGAGAAGTTGTTTAAAGGTTATTCATGTTTAGCCCTTGTGGCCTCAAGTGCCCCCATTTGAACAAAATTGGGAAAGGACTTTAAAACAAGGCTACAGACCATGTTTTATGAAGCTCCATCAACCAGTTCACGAGAGTAAGTTGTTTAATTTGTTCTATTAAATGGCGGCCCCGACAAGGAGCCAAGATGAACCTTTTGAACAAACTTGATAGAGGTCCATGCCAGAATGCTACTGACCAAATCTGGTGTTATTCTGCCTTTGACCTTGAACTTTGCACGTGACATTGTCTTGTATTGGTGTATATTCATGCAAAGTTATTTGAATATACAATATATATACAAGAGGACCATGATGGTCCTGAATCGCTCACCTTTTCCCACACGACCCAGTTTTGAGTATGACGTCGTTTTTTCTATTATTTGACATAGTGACCTAGTTTTTGAGCTCATGTGACCCAGTTTTGAACTTGACCTAGATATTATCAAGATAAAAATTCTGACCAATTTTCATGAAGATCCATTGAAAATATGGTCTCTAGAGAGGTCACAAGGTTTTTCTATTATTTGACCTATTGACCTAGTTTTCGAAGATACGTGACCCTGTTTTGAAATTTACCTAGATATCATCAAGGTGAACATTCTCACTAATTTTCATGAAGATCTCATGAAAAATATGGCCTCTAGAGAGGTCACAAGGTTTTTCTATTTTTATACCTACTGGCCTAGTTTTTGACCGCACGTGACCCAGTTTCAAAACTGATCTAGATATCATCAAGGTGAACATTCAGATCAATTTTCATGAAGATCCATTGAAAAATATGGTCTCTAGAGAGGTCAAAAGATTTTAATAATTTTAGACCTACTGACCTAGTTTTTGACCGCAGTTGACCCAGTTTCAAACTTAATCTAGATATCATCAAGATGAACATTCAGACCAACTTTCATACAGATCCCATGAAAAATATGACCTCTAGAGAGGTCACAAGGATTTTTTATTATTTGACCTACTGACCTAGTTTTTTAAGGCACGTGACCCAGTTTCAAACTTGACCTAGATATCATCAAGGTGAACATTCTGACCAATTTTCATGAAGATCATTCAAGGGTATGGCCTATAGAGAGGTCACAAGGTTTTTCTATTTCAAGACCTACTGACCTAGTTTTTGATCGCAGTTGACCCAGTTTCAAACGTGACCTATATATCATCAAGATAAACATTCAGACCAACTTTCATACATATCCCATGAAAAATATGGCCTCTAGAGAGGTCACGTTTTTTCATTATTTGACCTACTGACCTACTTTTTGATGGCACGTTACCCACTTTCGAACTTGACCTAGATATCATCAAGACGAACATTCTGACCAATTTTTATGGATATCCATTCACAAATATGGCCTCTAGAGAGGTCACTAGGTTTTTCTATTTTTAGACCTACTGACCTAGTTTTTGACCGCACATGACTCTGTTTCGAACTTGACCTAGATATCATCAAGATGAACATTCAGACCAACTTTCATACAGATCCCATGAAAAATATGGCCTTTAGAGAGGTCACAAGGTTTTTCTATTATTTGACCTACTGGCCTAGTTTTTGAAGGCACGTGACCCATTTTCGATCTTGACCTTGATATCATCAAGATGAACATTCAGACCAACTTTCATACAGATCCCATGAAAAATATGGCCTCTAGAGAGGTCACAAGGTTTTTCTATTATTTGACCTACTGACCTAGTTTTTGATGGCACGTGACCCACTTTCGAACTTGACCTAGATATCATCAAGGTGAACATACTGACCAATTTTCATGAAGATCTCATGAAATATATGGCCTCTAGAGAGGTCACAAGGTTTTTCTATTTTTAGACCTACTGACCTAGTTTTTGATTGCACGTGACCCAGTTTCAAACTTGACCTAGGTATCATCAAGATGAACATTCAGACCAAGTTTCATACAGATCCCGTGAAAAATATGGCCTTTAGAGAGGTCACAAGGTTTTTCTATTATTTGACCTACTGACCTAGTTTTTGAAGGCACGTGACCCAGTTTCGAACTTGACCTAGATATCATCAAGGTAAACGTTCTGACCAATTTTCATGAAGATCTTGTGAAATATATGGCCTCTAGAGAGGTCACAAGGTTTTTCTATTTTTAGACCTACTGACCTAGTTTTTGACGGCACGTGACCCAGTTTCGAACTTGACCTAGATATCATCAAGGAGAACATTCTGACCAATTTTCATGAAGATCTTTGAAATATATGGCCTCTAGAGAGGTCACAAGGTTTTTCTATTTTTAGACCTACTGACCTAGTTTTTAAAGGCACGTGACCCAGTTTCAAACTTGACCTAGATATCATCAAGATGAACATTCTGACCAACTTTCATAAAGATCCCACAAAAAATGTGACCTCTAGAGTGGTCACAAGCAAAAGTTTACGGACGGACGGACGCACGGACGGACGATGGACGACGGACGCTGCGTGATCACAAAAGCTCACCTTGTCACTATGTGACAGGTGAGCTAAAAAGTTAGACCAGACAAAAAAATTTAACAAGAATGTGTTATCTTCATGTGTTGACCTTGCGCTAGAGGTCTGTGTCTTACATGCAACAAGTCAATTTGTTATGGTTACTGTGTCAAGTTACTTGAATAACCATCCATGCAAAATAAAGTTACTGACCAGACAAAAAAAAACAAGGCGACCTGTAACACTGATGAATGCTCTCTGAAATTACTATAGCATAAGGGACTTTTCATTCAAAGAGGTTATGTTAAGGAGAAATAAGGTCAGCAAGACTTGTGGTTCTTTAACACTCTCACTGATCTCTATGAATATGTTAAGTATGAAGTCAATAGCTTACATAGTAACCAAGTCATGCCCTAGACAAGGTTTTCAAAAAAACAAAAACGGGAGGTAATTCAACAGGAGCTGTCTGATGACAGCCCGCTCGACTTTTCTCAGTGCTTGACTCTGAATAAGAGCTTTGCCAGTATAAACTTTACAAAACTTAAACCAAAAAATTCTAAGTTAAAAAGAGCCATAACTCTGTCAAAATTCAAATCAGAGTTATGGGGATTGTTTCTCCTGATGTAGACTTTGATAGTAAATATCTATTCTAAGTTTCAAGTCAAAAGCTTGGACAATAACAGAGATATTTGACTTTATAAAATATTTTAACCAATGGCGAGGAAAGTCGAGCTAAAAATGGGACCACCTAGAGTTATGGTTCCTTGTCACTGTACTCCCTTTCACTGACCTCTACCAATATGTAAAGTATCAAGTCAATACCTTACATAGTATTTGAGTTATAGTGTTTGAGTTATGTCCCGAACAAGGTTTTCAAAAAGGGAAACAATTCAACAAGAGGCCCAAATGGGCCTAAGTTGCTCACCTGAAGAAAACCTTAACCATATGACTTTGCTTCTAAGTTTGAAAATCCTTTAAGCTGTTCATTAAAACATAAGTTATTTAAAGGCGTTTTCTATAATTTGCTGTCATGCGCCAAAAAAGCATAACCATTAGAAGAAATTATTCAAAGGTATTTCTATATTACCTCTATTGGCCCCTAAAAGGGCCCAAGTGCACACCTTTTAAACAAATTTGGCATAAGACCTTATAAGTATGTTAAAGACCAAGTTTGATGAAGATCCATCCAGCAGTTCATGAGAAGAAATACTTTAATCTTACTAAAGGAATTTCTTTTTTAAACACTAGTGGCCCCTAAAAGGGGCCAAGTGCCCCTCCCCCAACTGAACAAACATGGCAAAAGACCTTATAATGATGTTCCAGACAAGGTTGTACGAAGACCCAGGAAGCAGTGAATGAGAAGAAGTCATTTAAAGGCATATCCATTTTCAACACTAGAGGCCCCTAAAAGGGGCCAAGTGCCCCCAACTGAACAAACATGGTAAAAGACCTTATAATGATGTTCCAGACAAGGCTTTTAACGAAGACCCAGGAAGCAGCTAATGAGAAGTCATTTAAAGGCTTTCAACACTAGAAGCCCCTAATAGCCCGCCCGCTTAGCTCAGTAGGGAGAGCGTTTGTCTACGGATCGCAGGGTCGGGAGTTCGATCCTTGGGCGGGGCGCATGTTCTCCGTGACGATTTGATAAAAGACACTGTGTCTGAAATCATTCGTCCTCCACCTCTGATAATTCATGTGGGGAAGTCGGCAGTTACTTGCGGAGAACAGGTTTGTACTGGTACAGAATCCAGGAACACTGGTTAGGTTAACTGTCCGCTGTTACATGACTGAAATACTGTTGAAAAACGGTGTTAAACCCAAAACAAACAAACAAAGAAGCCCCTAAAACCATGTTTGTAGAAGATTCATAAAACAGTTCATGAGAAGTCATTTAAAGGTATTTCTAATTTTACCTCTAGCAGCCACTATAAGGGACCAAGTGCCCCCATTTGAATAAAATTGGAACAGGACTTTATAATAATGCTACAGACTAAGTTTGATGAAGATCTATCTAGCAGTTCATGAGAAGATGGTGTTTAAAGGTATTTCTAATTTTAGCTCTAGCAACCCTTAAAAGGGGCATGCCCCTGTTTGAACAAAATTGGGAGATGACCTTATAATGATACTACAGACCAAGTTTGCTAAAGATCCATCAAGCAGTTCATGAGAAGAAGTCATTTAAAGGTATTTCTATTTTAGCTCTAGTGCCCCAAAAAGGAGTCAAGTGCCCCCATTTGAACAAAATTAGGAGAGAACCTTATAATGATGCTACAGACCATTTTTGATGAAGATCTGTGATGCGATTCTTGAGAAGAAGTCATTTAAAAGTATTCCAAATTTTTAGCTCTAGTGGCCCCTTAACGAGACCGAGTGCCCCCATTTGGATAAAATTTGGAGAGGACCTTAAAATGATGCTACAGACCAAGACGATGAAGATCAATCAAGCTATAAGAAGTAACTTTAAAGGTATTTATAATTTTAGCTCTAGGGGACCCCAAAAAGGGCCAAGTGCCCCCATTTGAACAAACTTGGGATAATTGCCTCGATAGCCCAGTGGTAGAGCATCCGCTTCGAGTGCGGGAGGTCGTGGGTTCGATCCCCGGCCGCGTCATACCCTTGCTTGGCGCTCAGCATTGAAAGGGAAACTGGCTTCTTCTCTCATACCCTCGTGGCGATGGATACCATCAGGAATGAGGTGTCGACAGTGATTAATATAAGTTGTAGAACTTCCTTCACAATCGACCTAAAATAAATTATGTATAAACTAAACTTGGGAGAGAGAGAAGCTTATAATGATGCTACAGACAAAGTTCAATGAAGATCCATCCAGCAGTTCATGAGAAGAAGTCATTTTAAAGGTATTTATAATTTTAGCTCTTGCAGCCCTTAAAAGGGGCCAAGTGCCCCCATTTGAACAAATTTAGGAGAGGACCTTATAATGATGCTACAGACCAAGTTTAATAAAGATCCATCAAGCCGTTCATAAGTTCTTTAAAGGTTTTTCTATTTTAACGTCCATTACAGGAGGCCAAGGTGAACCATTTGAACAAACTTTTTAGAGGTCCATGCCCGGATGCTACTGACCAAGTTTGGGGTAATTCTGACCAGTAGTTTCAGAGATGTTTAAGTAACAATGTTGACGCAGGACGAGGGACGATAAATGCTGCACTATCCACAAAGTTCAGGTGAACTAAAAATGGGACCACCTAGAGTTATGGTTCCTTGACACTACACTTCCTCTCAATGACCTCTATCACTGTATAAAGTTACATCTTGGTATCTTCAATACTTTTTGAGGTATCCTCTGGACAAGAAGTGTGACAGACTGATGGACAAGGTGGCGACTATATGCTCCCCCACAACCAAACAAAACTATTACCTATGACCTCTGTCACCTTGATCTTTAAGAGATGGGCCTCGGTCTTGCACATGATACATTGTCTTATAATAAGGAACACTTTGAAATCTCTTGATGAATGCTTGAGTTATTGACTGGACATTAAACTGTTGCTCTACACCTCTGATGTTTCCAAGGGTGAGGTTTGGGTCTTGCGAATGACATATAGTCTCATTATGGGGAACATTTGTGACAAGTAATTTCAAAATACCTTGATGAATGACCAGACATGAAACAGACCATGTTAATTTTTGACCTCTAAGTGTGACCTTGACCTTGGAACTAGGGCCTGGGTCTTAAGCATGACAAATTATTTCATTATGAGGAACATTTGTGCCATACTTATAGTCTCTTCAGTAACGGCAGAGTTACGGACCGAACACGAAGTGGTCAACTTAAATTGAGAAAGGGGCCATCAGTATAGGGCCTTTTGGGTACACAACTTCACAAGTTGATAATAAATGTTCATGGAAAAAATGAAAGAAATTTAATGAAATTCTACCAATTGGTTAGTTTGTTATGTACAAATATGTGGATTTTTAAACAATTAAAGGGCAATAATTCTGAAGTTACTACAGAGATCCTGACGAAATTGAGTGTGCACTACCACATTATGGTGATCTAAATTCAATTTAAGTTTCATAGTTCTAGGTCAAATATCTCACAAGTTTTGAAGCAGAAATTGCCATATTTATAGTACCCTATATAGTTAACACTAGAAATTTCTATGGGCCATAACTCTGGTGTTACTTGGGCAATCTGACTAAAAGTTGACAGGCCGCATTTCCCTATCTTGGTGAACAGGTATATGAAGTTTTATTTAAATATTCCAAACCACTTCCTAGATATGGCTCCCTGACGAACGGACCGAAAAATGGACGGACGACGCCAAAACTATATCCCTCCGCTAATAAAATAGGAATTAAAAATTCCTGTTCAACAAACACCTAAAATGTTGATATCCTGTCAGAGAATCAACAACAAACACGACTCTAATATTCTGTGATTATTTATTACGGTTTGTTTAACAATATGATTATAGTTAATTTGGAAATTGTACAGCACTCAATTATAAAAGAGGGTCATGATGACCCTGGATCGCTCACCTGAGTAATATGAGCTACATGTTTCAAATATCAAACTGATACTAAATTATTAAGAAAGTAGGTCAGTAGGTCAAATTCTTGGTCACTGAAAGTCAGTGTTAAGATCGGTGTGCAAAACTGTATACGTCATTCAAATTTCTAGGCAGTATCTTAAACAAGAGGGCCATGAAGGCCCTGTATCGCTCACCTGACCTATTGACCTAAAGATCATCAAGATTAACATTCTGACCAAGTTTCATAAATATATGGTCATAAATGTGATCTCTAAAGTGTTAACTAGCTTTTCCTTTGATTTGACCCGGTGCCCTAGTGTCTGACCCCACATGACCCAGATTCGAACTTGACCTAAAGATCATAAAAATTAACATTCTGACCAAGTTTCATGACGATAAGTCATAAATGTGGCCTCTAGAGTGTTAACAAGCTTTTCCTTTGATTTGACCTTGTGACCTAGTTTTTGATCCCATCTGACCCAGATTTGAACTTGACCTATAGATCATAAAGATCAACATTCTGACCAAGTTTCATTAAGATATGGTCAACAAGAGGACCATGATGGTCCTGAATCGCTCACCTCTTCCCACATGACCCAGTTTTGACTATGAAGTCGTTTTTTCTATTATTTGACATAGTGACCTAGTTTTTGAGCTCATGTGACCCAGTTTTGAACTTGATCTAGATATTATCAAGATAAAAATTCTGACCAATTTTCAAGAAGATCCATTGAAAAATATGGTCTCTAGAGAGGTCACAAGGTTTTTCTATTATTTGACCTATTGACCTAGTTTTCGAAGGTACGTGACCCTGTTTTGAATTTTAACTAGATATCATCAAGGTGAACATTCTCACTAATTTTCATGAAGATCTCATGAAAAATATGGCCCTCTAGAGAGGTCACAAGGTTTTTCTATTTTTATACCTACTGGCCTAGTTTTTGACCGCACGTGACCCAGTTTCGAAACTGACCTAGATATCATCAAGTTGAACACTCAGATCAATTTTCATGAAGATCCATTGAAAAATATGGCCTCTAGAGAGGTCAAAAGATTTTTCTAATTTTGACTACTGACCTAGTTTTTGACCGCAGTTGACCCAGTTTCAAACTTGACTAGATATCATCAAGATAAACATTCAGACCAACTTTCATACAGATCCCATGAAAAGTATGGCCTCTAGAGAGGTCACAAAGGTTTTTTTATTATTTGACCTACTGACCTAGTTTTTTAAGGCACGTGACCCAGTTTCAAAACTTGACCTAGATATCATCAAGGTGAACATTCTGACCAATTTTTATGGAGATCCATTCACAAGTATGGCCTCTAGAGAGGTCACAAGGTTTTTCTTTTTTTAGACCTACTGACCTAGTTTTTGACCGCACATGACCCTGTTTCGAACTTGACCTAGATATCATCAAGATGAACATTCAGACCAATTTTCATACAGATCCCATGAAAAATATGGCCTTTAGAGAGGTCACAAGGTTTTTCTATTATTTGACCTACTGACCTAGTTTTTGATGGCATGTGACCCACTTTCGAAAATGACCTAGATATCATCAAGATGAACATTCAGACCAACTTTCATACAGATCCCATGTAAAATATGGCCTCTAGAGAGGTCACAAGGTTTTTCTATTATTTGACCACCTGACCTAGTTTTTGAGGGCACGTGACCCACTTTCGAACTTGACCTAGATATCATCAAGGTAAACATTCTGACCAATTTTCATGAAGATCTCATGAAATATATGGCCTCTAGAGAGGTCACAAGGTTTTTCTATTTTTAGACCTACTGACCTAGTTTTTGACTGCACGTGACCCAGTTTCGAACTAGACCTAGATATCATCAAGATGAACATTCAGATCAACTTTCATACAGATCCCATGAAAAATGTGGCCTTTAGAGAGGTCACAAGGTTTTTCTATTATTTGATCTACTGACCTAGTTTTTGAAGGCACGTGACCCAGTTTCGAACTTGACCTAGATATCATCAAGATGAACGTTCTGACCAATTTTCATGAAGATCTTGTGAAATATATGGCCTCTAGAGAGGTCACAAGGTTTTTCTATTTTTAGACCTACTGACCTAGTTTTTGAAGGCACGTGACCCAGTTTCGAACTTGACCTAGATATCATCAAGGTAAACATTCTGACCAATTTTCATGAAGATCTTGTGAAATATATGGCCTCTAGAGAGGTCACAAGGTTTTTCTATTTTTAGACCTACTGACCTAGTTTTTGAAGGCACGTGACCCAGTTTCGAACTTGACCTAGATATCATCAAGATGAACATTCTGACCAACTTTCATAAAGATCCCATGAAAAATGTGACCTCTAGAGTGGTCACAAGCAAAAAGTTTACGGACGGACGCACGGACGACGGACACCGCGCGATCACAAAAGCTCACCTTGTCACTTTGTGACAGGTGAGCTAAAAATGTGGCCTCTACAGTGTTAACTAGCCTTTCCTTTGATTTGACCTGGTGACCTAGTTTTTGATCCTACATGACCGAGATTCAACCTGGACCTTGAGACCATCAAGATTAACATTCTGACCAAAATTCATGAAGATACAGTCATAAATGTGGCCTCTACAGTGTTAAAAAGCTTTTCCTTTGATTTGACCAGGTGACCTAGTTTTTGACCCCAGATGACCCAATTTTGAATTCGTCCAAGATTTTATTGAGAGTAATATTCTGACCAAGTTTCATTAAGATTGGGCTGCAATTATGACCTCTAGAGTGTTAACAAGCTTTTCCTTTGATTTGACCTGGTGACCTAGTTTTTGACCCCAGATGACCCTATATCGAACTCTTCCAAGATTTTATTGAGGGTAACATTCTGACCAAGTTTCATTAAGACTGGGCGGAAATTGTGACCTCTACAGTGTTAACAAGCTTTTCCTTTGATTTGACCTGGTGACCTAGTTTTTGATCCCAGATGACCCAATATCAAACTCGTCCAAGATTTTATTGAGAGTAATATTCTGACCAAGTTTCATTAAGATTGGGCCAAAATTGTGACCTCTAGAGTGTTAACAAGATTTTCCTATGATTTGACCTGGTGACCTAGTTTTTGATCCAAGATGACCCAATATAGAACTCGTCCAAGACTGTATTGAAAGTAACATTCTGACCAAGTTTCATTAGGATTGGGCCAAAATTGTGACCTCTAGAGTGTTAACAGTCAAATTGTTGACGACCGACGGATGACGGACGACGGACACAGAGCGATTACAAACGCTCACCTTTGAGCACTTTGTGCTCAGGTGAGCTAAAAAACAAGAAAGTAGATCAGTAGGTCAAGGTCACAGTCAAGTGATCCCTAATTACATGGAGTCATCAGGAAATTATAATTAAACAGTCTAGGAATTATGATCAGATAATTTTTGAAGTATTTTTTACTATATAGCTCATATACAAGTGACCCCCGGGATGTGGCCTCTTTTCAACCTAGGGGCATAATCTGAACAATCTTGTTAGAGAACCACTAAGCAATGCTACATACCATATATTAAAGGCCTAGGCCCTGAACTTTTAGTCCAGAAGGTTTTTAAAATTTTTACCTATATAAGTCTATGTAAAACTTGGCACCCCAGGGTAATAATTTGAACAATCTTGAAATATCGCGGCTCTAAGTCCTGAGATTTTGAACAAGAAGATTTTTTAAGAACACATATTGTTTTGACCCCTAAATGTGACCTTGACCTTGAAGGGAGCCATCCGTAACATGCACTCTGCACATCGTCTTGATGTGGTGAACATTTGTGTCTAGTTTCTTTACAATTCTTCAAGCAGTTCAAGAGTTACAGAGAGGATACGAAACAAAGTCATAGGACCTTTGACCCCTAAGTGTGACCTTGACCTTAAAGCAAGCCATCCAGAACATGCACTCTGCACATCGTCTCGATATGATAAACATTTGTGTCAAGTTTCTTTGAAATCTTTCATGGGGTTCAAGAGTTACAAAGCGGACACGGAATTGCTAACGGACGGACGGACACCAGCGTACGAATATAAGTTTGGGCGCATAAAAAGGCCAGGCGAGTATCGCTGATGGCTTGTGCAACAGATGTCCAATGAATATATCAGTCAGCAACAGTGATGTTGCTTTAAAACTGATAACAAAAAAAAATTATGTTGTAAAAGTTTTAATTTAAAAGCTCACACCCGATATGTATCAGCAAAATTGGTCCAGAAATTGGAGAGAACTATTCTTGGTATTTTCAATATCCCACATATTTATATGAGCCAACAGCAGAACTAGAATAACCAAAGTATATGATTAGTTAAATGTATAAATAAATTATAAAGTATTAAAAAAATCTGATTGTTGAAACAAATGTAATGACAAAATATTACTAAAATATAATGAGAAAACCATTGTAAAATCTGTCTGCTGTAGAACATTCAAGTTCTTGAAATAATCTCCTTATCTAGAGTAATACAATATTTCTTTTATCTACAACTACTTCTTTTAACTTTTTGGCATTTTAACACAGTGCTATTAAAAAGTACAGAAAGACTGGACATTTGAAGAAAACAACAGAAATTTGAACCTGACAATATCTTAATATTTTGTTAGTTAAGAAATAATATACCCCAAACAGTGATTTGTCATTGAATAAAATCACAG
The DNA here is from genome assembly GCF_021730395.1 of Mercenaria mercenaria. Taxonomy (NCBI): domain Eukaryota; kingdom Metazoa; phylum Mollusca; class Bivalvia; order Venerida; family Veneridae; genus Mercenaria; species Mercenaria mercenaria. Next base: position 40,924,594 of record NC_069374.1, read on the forward strand.
ACTGGAGTTCAGATGCCAAGGAATAATATCATGAGGGCGGAGCCTGAGTGATACAATAACACTCATCTAAACAACATTGATTTTATTCAAGAACAAATACTGTTTGAGATATATTATTTCAATTCTAACATATCAAGGATTATTACGCACATCCTTGACAACATCCACCAAATATTTGCCTATTTAGTGTGGGTTTTTTCCCAGTGTGCGGCTATAACATAGTAACATAGTAAGACGTACAAACAGTGCATTGTTGCATAATAACACACACATTTTAAGTCTTCTCTGTTTAATAGAAAAACAAATTGGGTTGTGTTAGAATTCAAAATAATATTTGTTTCAGAACCACTGCATAATGTATGCTGCTGAAACAAATGTTTAAGAGGTTACCACAATATATTTTCACATTTTTCACATTATTCTGGTGATTTCATACTTTTTTTAGTTTAGTTATTACAAAAAATGTTCAAATTTTTGCACTACTTTGCAGACAAAAAGGCATTCATACATATTTCTACTTTGTGAAAAGAAATGCACATGAAAGATAGTAAAAAATATGAATAATCTGTATACAAACTGCAAACAAGAGGGTCATGATGACCCTGAATCGCTCACCTGAGTAATATGAGCCACATGTTTAAAATGTCAAACTGATGATAAAATATTAGAAAGTAGGTCAGTCAGTCACATTCATGGTCACTGAAAGTCAGTTTTAAGATCGGTTTGCAAAACTGTACATGTCATCCAAATTTCAAGGCTGTATCTTAAAAAACAAGAAAGTAGGTCAGTAGGTCAAGGTCACAGTCAAGTGACCCCTAATCACTTCGGGTCATCAGGTAATTATAATTAAGCAGTCTAGGAAATATGATCTGATAATTTTTGAAGTATTTATTCCTATATAACTCATATAACAAGTGATCCCTAGGGAGGGGCCTCCTTTCACCCCTGGGGCATAATTTGGGCAATCTGGTTAGAGATCCACTAGGCAATGCTACATACCAAATATCAAAAGCCTATGCCTTGCAGTTTCAGGCAAGAAGATTTTTTCCCTATAGATAGGTCTATGTTAAATCTGGGATCCCAAGGGCAGGGCCTCTTTTCACCCCAGGGTTATAATTTGAACAATTTTGGTAGAGGACCACAAGGCAATGCTACATACCAAATATCAAAGGCCTAGGTCTTGTAGTTTTAGACAAGAAGACTTTTAAAGTTTTTTCCTATATGTCTTTGTAAAACCTGTGACCCACGGGGTGGGGCCTCTTTTCACCCCAGGGGCAATATTTGAACAATCTTCATAGAGGACCATTAGATGAGTAACATGCCAAATATCAAGGCTCTATGCCTTGTGGTTTTGGACAAGAAAAGATTTTTAAAGTTTTTCCTTTCGCTTGCCATGGCAACCAGAGTTCTGCATGAAATTCAATTCTTTTGAAAGGGGGCCACACAAGGATCATTCCTGTGAAGTTTGGTGTAATTCTGTCCAGTGGTTTTCAAGAAGAAGATTTTTTTAGAAAATGTTGACGGATGGACGAGCAACGACGACTGACGACGCACGACGGACATTGAGCGGTCACAAAAGCTCACCATGAGCCTTTGGCTCAGGTGAGCTAAAAACAATCTTGTCTTTACTTTAAAGTGTACAATAAAACTCAAAGCAGACAATGCAACAGGACTGGTAAAAATACATTTTACCTATTAGTAAATGTTTGTTTGTTTGTTTTGGGTTTAACGCCATTTTTCAACAGTATTTCAGTCATGTAACGGCGGGCAGTTAACCTAACCAGTGTTCCTGGATTCTGTACAAGTACAAACCTGTTCTCTGCAAGTAACTGCCAACTTCTCCACATGAATTATCAGAGGTGGAGGACGAATGATTTCAGACACAATGTCTTCTATCAAATTGTCACGGAGAACATACGCCCCACCCGGGGATCGAACCCTCAACCCCACGATCTGTAGACCAACGCTCTCCCTACTGAGCTAAGCGGGCGGGCCTATTAGTAAATGGACATGTTGGCCCTGGAACCAGAGTTTCACAGCTCAATAGGTAATAATTTAGGCATCGCACAGTATGGTGGCATATTTCTGCCATGAGATAGCTAGGTATCTATCACGATAATAATGGAAATGTGTTTTTTTTTCTAAAAAATATCTGCAATAAATAATATTTTGTGAAAATATTTTAGCGCAAAATTTCGCGTGAATGCTCAAAACTGCCACAAGATGCTTGGTAGCTATCACGATAATATTCTAAACTTTCCAGGAAAGTTGTGCAATTTTCTGAAAATATTATCACAATAATTTATTTTTTCCAGATATTTTATTGTTTTCTGAAAACTTTTAAGCACAAAATTCCATTACTGCAACATCACAGCTGCTAGATAGCTATAAATAGAACACAATGATATCAATCAGTTATTGGCGCAAGACTTTTAAAAAGTTTGCAGTCTACAGTATCTACTGCATGATGGTGTTAAGTTCAGTGTTAAATTACAGGGGTTCAACAGTGTTCCATCGATTTAGTAGGGTGTTATTTATAGATATCAAAATGGCAGCCCTGGGCACTAAATGCAAACAAGAGGGCCATGAAGGCCCTGTATCGCTCACCTGACCTACTGGCCTAAAGATCATCAAGATTAACATTCTGAGCAAGTTTCGTTAAGATATGGTCATAAATGTGGCCTCTAGAGTGTTAACTAGCTGTACCTTTGATTTGACCTGGTGACCTAGTTTTTGACCCCATATGACCCAGATTCGAATTTGACCTAAAGATTATCAAGGTTAACATTCTGACCAAGTTTCATGAAGATACAGTCTTAAATATGGCCTCTAGAGTGTTAACATGCTTTTCCTTTGATTTGACCTAGTGACCTAGTTTTTGACCCCACCTGACCCAGATTTAAACTTGACCTAAAGATCATCAACATTAACATTCTGACCAAGTTTCATTAAGATACGGTCATAAATGTGGCTTACACAGTGTTAACTAGCTTTTACTTTGATTTGACCTGGTGACCTAGTTTTTGACCCCATCTGACCCAGATTTAAAGTTGGCCTAAAGATCATCAAGTTTCATTAAGATATGGTCATAAATATGGCCTCTAAAGTGCTAACTAACTTTTCCTTTGATTTGGCCCAGTGACCTAGATTTTGACCCTACAAGACTCAGATTTGAACTTGATCTAAAGATCACCAAGATTTACATTCTGACTAAGTTTCATGAAAATAAAGTCATAAATGTGACCTCTAGAGTGTTAACAAGCTTTTCCTTTAATTTGACCAAGTGACCTAGTTTCTGACCCCAGCTGACCCAGATTTGATCTTGACCTAAAGATCATCAAGATTAACATTCCGACCAAGTTTTATTAAGATATGTTTATAAATGTGACCTCTAGAATGTTAACTAGCTTTTCCTTTGATTTCACCTAGTTTTTCACCTTACATGACCCAGATTCAAATTGGCCCTAAAGATCATCAAGGTTAAAATTCTGACCAAGTTTCATGAAGATACAGTCATAAATGTGGCCTCTACAGTGTTAACAAGCTTTTCCTTTGATTTGACCTGGTGACCTAGTTTTTGACCCCAGATGACCCAATATCGAAACCGTCCAATATTTTATTGAGGGTAACATTCTGACCAAGTTTCATTAAGATTGGGTCAAAATTGTGACCTCTAGAGTGTTAACAAGCTTTTCCTTTGATTTGACCTGGTGACCTAGTTTTTAACCCCAGATGACCCAATATAGAACTCGTCCAAGATTTTATTGAGGGTAACATTCTGATCAAGTTTCATTAAGATTGGGCCAAAATTGTGACCTCCACAGTGTTAACAAGCTTTTCCTTTGATTTGACCTGGTGACCTAGTTTTTGACCCAGATGACCCAATAACGAACTCGTCCAAGCTTTTATTGAGGGTAACATTCTGACCAAGTTTCATTAAGATTGGGCCAAAATTGTGACCTCTAGAGTGTTAACAGTCAAATTGTTGACGCCAACGGACGACGACGGACACAGGGCGATCACTAAAGCTCACCTTGAGCACTTTGTGCTCAGGTGAGCTAAAAAACATCGAGATAATATGGTGAAAAATATTTCCAGGAAACTTTTCAGAAAAGTCTTTTTCTAGCTAATAAATGCCAGTTGTGGGCACTTACGCAAAAAGTATCGAGATAATATTGTAAATTATTGCAATAATATTTGCAAAAAACTTTCGACTATTGAGATAATCTTTTCAGAAAACTGCGCTTTATCACGATAATTCTTTTAATTATCGCGATAGCTACCTAGCTATCTCATGGCAGAAATATGCCACCACAGCATAGGGTCACCTAAAAAAAATTTCTGATGAAAGGGTTTGAGCAACTTTGGTAAAAGGTTTTGGGGTCGCAAAAAGTGAAACAGTGTTATGAAACCTATGCAGTGCATGTCAGACCATCACAGGAAACATACATGTTAAGTTTCAATCCATTTCCACCAGAGGTTATTAAGATACCACTTACAAACAAAAACTGAATCAAATAAAGATGCAGTCAAACTAGTTAATAGCTATACCTATTCTTTGAAAGTTTGCACTACAGACCAATTCTTTAATTTTGAAGACAAGATATTACTCTGAAAATGTTTCCTACTGACCACCTTCCTTTCACTGCATATTATTACTGTGTGTGTGTTCGGGTTTAACATCTTTTTCAACAATTTTTAAGTCATATAAACAATGGTGTCTACTTAAGTAGTGAGCACAATGCCCAACTTTATAGTGCTGCCTCACTGGAATATCACGCCATAGACACAGGACATAATACCCCACCCAGTCACATTATACTGACACCGGGCTTACCAGTCCTAGTACTATTATTACTGTATTTGAGTTTTACTGCACACTCCTGCTATTCTAAATGAACATATAAATGTATAAAAATTATATGCTATGTTAAATAGTGCTTTATAAAAGACAAAACATTTGACTTATTAAATGGCTGTAAAACATGTACAGAAACTGGAAATAGTGTAATAAGGCTGTAATATAAAATTCTTTTAAGTCTGAATAAAGAAATAACGTAAACTAGAGCTGTTGGTCCGACAGTGCGCTTGACTATTGCAAAATATTAAGCAATATATCATTTTCATTTTAAGATTTAAGTGTAAGAAATGTAAATAAAGAGAAATATGGGGGAGAAGGGGAAGATGAGGTGTCATGGGAAGGGGAGTTAGATAAGGAGGTGTGAGGAAATCAGAAAAAAACAATGTGTTAGTGACAAATGTAAACAAGAGGGTCATGATGACCCCCATATCGCTCACCTGTTAAACTTGGCCTTCAAATCACCAAGATAAACATTCTGACCAAGTTTCACGAAGATAGGGTCATAAATGTGGCCTCTAGAGTGTGAACAAGCTTTTCCTTTGATTTGAGTGGTGACCTAGTTTTTGATCTCAATTGACCCAGTTTTGAACTTTGTCTTGGAATCATCAAGATAAACATCCTTACCAAGTTTCATGAAGATTGGGATCTGGCCAGTTTTCGAAAGGAACCGAAATATTATGCCATTACAAGTTGTGTGCAACTTTGATTAATATTGACTGCAAAATGTGGTCTCTATCGTGTTTACAAGAAATTATGGACAGACGATGGATGGATTATGGGTTGATCACAAAAGCTCACCTTGTCACTACGTGACAGGTGAGCTAAAAATGAAGGAAGTGGGAGTATGTGTGTGTGTGCGTATGTTGAGGAGAGGGTTGGGGTGGTGGATGGATAAGATTCAGGTACCAAAAAACATTTAGATACAAATGAAATTGAGCAGCATGCAATAAAACTTTTAACCAGCACTATTACAAACATGGACTCCAGTGACCTTGACCGTACACCAAAAGATGTTCGCCCCTTACTAAGATCAATCCTTATCAGAGGTTTAATGAATAATAAGAAGATATAGTGAAATTGCTATAAAACTTTGACCAGCAATATTATACAATACATGTACCTGACCTTCAGTGACCTTGTCCTTCAGGATAACTAATGTTTGCCTTTTACCTTGATCAATCCTTACATGAAGTTTGATGATACTATGAGCAGTTGTTAAGAAGACATAGTTAAATTCAGAAGCTTGTCATAAAACTTTAACCTGAATGCAACAGTGACACCAACTCCAATAGCCCTCCTTATTCTTCAAATTGTCAAGCTATGTAAAGCGCATCATGAAAAGGGCGCTATATAAATCTGGTATAATATAGTAATAATAAACTAAAAATGACAGAGATTAACATTGAAATCCTGTGTTCTATGTTCTATATTTCTATGATTTAAACAATACAAGCTTTTAATCAGTGCAGCAGCAGCAGCATTATTTCCATATTTACACTCATTCTATTTCACACTTGACCTCAATAACATCAAGCTACAAGAATAAAGTTGCTGTCTAATGTATAAATATCAAAGGTCATAATATGTACATTGTGTACTAAATAAGTTTACAATAAACTGCATAGAACAATAATACTGTATAGTGTACATAAGGCAGACACATCAACTAAATCACTAATATTCATACTGCAGTTGCTTATTTTACAATGCAACATCATGTATACAGTCTATATTGTGTTGAGCAGTCAGTAAAGGAAAACTGCCAAAATGGCTGCTTAAGACAGGTGACCATTAAAGCTCTTGTGCACTTTTTCTGACTTCCTTTTTTTCCCCATGTTGTCTGCAAATTAATGAACACCCTGGAAGAGTATAGAAGGTAATGTCTTCTATTCTTCTTGATCATTTATTTATTCAGCACATGTTAGGAATACAGATTACCGTCTGTCTGCGCTTATAATTTATACTTTGATCCAAAAAATCGTGGTTTTTGCCGATAAGACGAGGTGTAAAATTGATGGAGATCGGTGGTCAGCAGTTTAATACTGTGATTGATTCTCATCAGCTACATTGTAAAATTGACAGGGATCCTGAATCAGCAGTTTGTTTCTAGAAATATTTTTTGATGACGTGGTAAAAGTGACAGGGGTCAATCATCGGCAGTTTGATAATGCTATAAATGCTTTTTGATTAAGTTGTTTGTAACATAATAACTTTTAAAATCTATTGCTTTAAATATTTCAGGTACCACAGTTCATCAAGTATGAATACAGTTCTGAAGTCACGGACGACAATCTATAAGCACAATTATTATATTTACCATATTCTGCCATGTATTTCATGTCTTGATTGAATAAACTGTTTGTTTGTGTGTTTCATTTTCAATACATGATCAACGTTACCAAAGATTACAGCAGACAAATAATAGACAGAAAATTGGAGTAACATAGTTGTAGGAGATATACTTATTGTGTATCTAAGAACTATGCTACTTCTATTACGGACATTACACCAACACACAAGTTACAATGACGGGCTGACAGACAGACGACGAATAAAATATGCATTGTTGTCAACCAAAACTGAGACGGGATGACTGGTGGAAATGGAAATATTTATTGTTACGATGGACAGACAGACCACGTAGAAGTAATACCCTCTAAGCTGATTTGTTTCACAGGTAGCACCTGATGTTAAGGTAAGGGAGGTAATCCACTACGTTTTGATACCCAATGTATGAACAAGTGTGTAGCTATATGGATCTATAGAAGTATCTTCTTGCTTCATTTCTATAAGTTTTTTTAATTTTTATAACCTGTCTATAACTCAAATTGTTTATTCCCTGTCAATCTTAATTTAAACCCGCTCGAAATTAGTGAAATTAAAGAGCTGTCAACCAATCAACTGCGTAATACATGTTGCAGATGTATTTACTGACCATGTATAACTGACCCACAATTAACACAAAATGACACGGTGATCTTCTTCTCAATTACAAAACTACCCTGCGGCACTCTTTAATATCATAACATACAAATTTAAAACCAATTAAAACAGTTGCCAAACAGTGCATCACTAATTGCCTACACCCCTTCAAGAGAGGTAAAGCAAACAACCCGTAGGGCATATATCAATCTGACTAGAGGTGTGTGTGATGTGCTTTATAAATGCGTCTTTGATGATAACAGACCGGCTTTGTTAAATAAAATATTTCTTAATGTTTCATGTGTTAAGGTTACGAAGAAGGCCTTGAGAAACAAAAATCCAACAACACCAAATCATAGAAAGAAAGATTTGTTTGACATGAAAATTGAACAGCATGTAAAACATGTATATTACTTTACGAAACAAGTGTCAGTATACTGATATAAACATTGAATTCCAGAAAATGACTGCCTATAGGGGCCCAACTTCCGGACAGTCAAACGCCTTTAAAAACTCACCATTTTCAAAGAACTGTTACACATGTTCGTTTTGATGCATTTGCAATAGCGTGGGAGTAGTGAAATTTCACATAACAAGGTGGAACACAGTTTTCAACAATTGTTTATCTTTATTTCTTTACAAATGGCATTCATTTTCAAAGGGAAACAACTTTTTCTCGACGATTACTTAAAATAATCGGAAAAAGTTGTCTCCCTTTGAAAATGAATGCCATTTGTACTTAAAATAATCGGAAAAAGTTGTCTCCCTTTGAAAATGAATACCATTTGTAAAGAAATAAAAATAAACAATTGCTGAAAACTGTGTTCCACCTTGTCATGCGAAATTTCACCACTCGCACGCTATTGCAAATGCATCAAAACGAACATGTGTAACTGCTCTTTGAAAATGGTGAGTTTTTAAAGGCGTTTAATTGTCCGGAAGTGGAGCCCCTTTAGGCAGTCCTTTTCCAGAATTCAATGTTTATATCAGTATACTGACACTTGTTTCGTAAAGTAATATATATGTTTTACATGCTGTTCAATTTTCATGTCAAACAACTCTTTCTTTCTATGATTTGGTGTTGTTTGAGTTTTGTTTCTCAAGGCCTAATTCTAAACCTTAAATGATAGTAGCATTATCACTTATGAAATTTATCAAAGATAAAAAGTAAGCCTCAAAAAGTCGTCTTATAAGCGCAGACGGACAGTAATATCAAAGGTAAATCATCAGTCAGAACATTTGTTAGAGAATTCAGAAATAAACTGATGTTTTTTTCCATAAATGTCTTTCATTCATTAAGCAAAGAGAGAATACTATTATGGGATATTTCCCAAACAATACCAAAATGATGCGAAACTAACGTCTATATTAGCCGATACATTCAAATATTCCTTCCTGCCATTCATACTGTACAGGATGTTTAAAAATATTTAAACTGATAATTGCAAACATCACTAATTATCGTTGTTGTCACAAATTAGCTCTGTTGTCTGCTTCATAAAAGACTGGTCATGTGTTTTAAATTACAATGTATAATGTACAAAATGACTCTCAACAATACTTTTTTAGGAAGTGTAACATGTTGCTTTTTCCCACTCTTTTTCTATATTAGGTTCTAATGTCAATAGTTTCATTACGAAATCAAAAGTTATTAGCAATCTGTAAAAATAATCATGAATTGTCACTCTAAATGACAAATACTCTGCATACACTGTTCTATATATAATTTCTAAGGGAACAGATGAACCATGTTTTTATTAGTTTGCAATTTTGTTCTCTTTTCAACAGTATCCTGGCATCATATGTTCTCGACAGTCTAACAAAACAGGCATATCTTTAAAATAAATAAGATAAGCTCATCTTTCAAATCACCATTTTCTCAAAATTTTATCCCTTCATGATGATCCTGATGTAAAGAAGACACAATTCTACTTTTGTTGAGTTGCAGTAACAAAGTTATCATTGACCTACTTTGTAGTTCCAGGACACTTCTGTCATATATTCCAGAGCTATATTTAGAAACTGGTATTTTTACAATTTCTGTTAAAATCAATGTTGTGAAACTGCACCACTGAAAAAAGTATATAATTTGGAAATATTATCTATTTTAAATGAAAATTGAATTTAACATTATAATTATTTAGAAAATTTCTAAATTTAAACAACAGGTATACACAAAGACATGGTTGCCTAGCAACTTGTGGGATTAATTGAAATAATTCAAAAACACTCAATTGCTACAAATTTTTCATAACCTACCGATATCAATATCATAAAAGGTTATAGCCTGTGCTTCTTTTGAAAGTTAACAACATTCTTCTAAAATATTTTACTTACAGATAGTGCCGATTTATATTCAAGAGATATTTCAGTTATTTTTCGTAATACATATTGCTATTTAACCCAGTCCACACCTCTAACAGTGGAAACCAGGCAGACTGATGTCATCAAGGTTTATTTTAACTTACATCGATTGCAGAAATTTTGACAGCATTCTTGATGTATGACAGAAGATTTATGGATAAATACCAACTTTTTATGATCATCAAAAGTAACATTATGATTTTCTAACTTCAGCTGATAATTTAAAATCAGACTGAAACTGTTTTACTTTGACACTAGGCAAACTGTTTTTTTTTGTTTGTTCTTTTTTCATTTTTAGCAGACATAATGTTTACAATAAATTATTGTGTGTATTTATTTGCGAGGATTCTGTTGCTTAGTACAATACCTGTCTGTAAGAAACAAAGAGCTACTTCTAAAACACATACCCCCCACACCTTGACAATCTGTCAGAGGTAACCATTTTCAGTCGCACAGAGCCACATGTTGACAATCTGTTAGAGGTAACCATTTTCAGTCGTACAGAGCCACACCTTGACAATCTGTCAGAGGTAACCATTTTCAGTCGCACAGAGCCACACGTTGACAATCAGTCAGAGGTAACCATTTTCAGTCGCACAGAGCCACACGTTGACAATCTGTCAGAGGTAACCATTTTCAGTCGTACAGAGCCATACGTTGACAATCTGTCAGAGGTAACCATTTTCAGTCGCACAGAGCCACACGTTGACAATCTGTCAGAGGTAACCATTTTCAGTCGCACAGAGCCATACGTTGACAATCTGTCAGAGGTAACCATTTTCTGTTGAACAGAGCCACACGCTGACAATCTGTCAGAGGTAACCATTTTCAGTCGCACAGAGCCCACGTTGACAATCTGTCAGAGTAACCATTTTCAGTCGTACAGAGCCATACGTTGACAATCTGTCAGAGGTAACCATTTTCAGTCGCACAGAGCCACACGTTGACAATCTGTCAGAGTAACCATTTTCAGTCGCACAGAGCCATACGTTGACAATCTGTCAGAGGTAACCATTTTCTGTTGAACAGAGCCACACGCTGACAATGTTAGAGGTAACCATTTTCAGTCACACAGAGCCACACCTTGACAATCTGTCAGAGTTAACCATTTTCTGTCGAGCAGAGCCACACGTTGACAATCTGTCAGAGGTAACCATTTTCAGTCGCACAGAGCCACACCTTGACAATCTGTCAGAGTTAACCATTTTCTGTCGAGCAGAGCCACACGTTGACAATCTGTCAGAGGTAACCATTTTCAGTCGCACAGAGCACATGTAATCATCATATGAAATTTAAACCCGCTGCTGTAAGTTCAAGCATCTCAAGTTATTAATGGTCACTGCTTTTTGGTCTAAAGGTCACTGTGACCTTGACTTAGAAAATGTCCTCTAACAAATAGGGATTATCTTCTGAACTTAAGCAATCATCACATTAAGTTTGACAGCTGTAGGTCCAAGAGTCTCCAGTTATTGATTGGAGACTGTTTTGTTTTCGGTGTGAAGGTCACTATGACCTTGACTCGACTTAATGACCCCCAAAACAGTAGGTGTCATCTAACAAACACAAGCAATCATCAACATGAAGACTGACTGTACTGCTGTAGGTTCAAGTGTCTCCGACACTTTTCCCTCTAAAGGTCATTGTGAAAGCCATCATATAAAGTTTGACTGCTGTAGATTCAAGTGTCTCCAGTTATTGATTATAGACTGTTTTAGGTATAAAGGTTACCATGACCTTTACTTATATCTAATGACCCTAAAAACAATAGATATAATCTACTGGACACAGCTAGTCATCCTATGATGTTTCACAGCTTTAGCTCCAAGTGTGTTCCAATTATTGATCAGAAACCGTTTTAGCCTGACGGTCACTGTGACTTTACCGTTTGACTAAAAAACACTATGTGTCAGCTATTGATCACAGGCAACCATCCTAAAGAATTGTAGGTCATAGGCCTAAGTACACTCAAGTAATTAATTTGAAACCATTCTCAGCCTCAAGATCATTAACAAAAACATAGGGGTCATTTACTGATCAGAATCAATAATCCTATGACTTAGGCCCAAGAATTCTCTAGTTATTGACCAGAAACAAAATGGTACACCAACAGACAGACACAAAGTCCTGTCTACCAAAATGAGCAACACTTCTTTGAAGGGAGGCATAATGATATGCAATCTATAAAGGTAAACAAGTTTCGAAATCTTTGCAATATAATCATATTATTTTAAACATTTATTTACAAATCATATTATCAGTGGAACTGTCTTTGGCCTTATATACATAATATTTATGCAGTTTCTCATCTAAATATAGGTGTAACTGTGAAAATAGAGTGGAACTTTGTTCACTCAAACTAAACCAATGTAAACACCACCTTCTGTTTGAACTCATCATCCTGTCCCAGCAAATCCCTAAATAATGTATATGTTTATCCCCTGAAAATTTGAGCACCGATAATTCGAACTCGACTAACAGTCCTGATTTACAGGTGTTTATCGGTGCATATCTTCATTGCATACATGCTGTATACAAACGTACCATTTATTGTTTTGATGTAACCAGGTACAAATGTAATGATTTAAAGCCTACTAATAACAAATTTTACCTGCGTGTTCAAGCAAACTAAGTTCAAAATAAACAACTATGTATATGATTATGTTAGTACTCATATTAGTATTTTTTTTACAGTTTGTGCATTCATACATATCAAATATACACTCTTAATTCCAAATTAATATAACTTGAAATGGCAATGGATCAATTGATTTCCACTGTCCTTGGTGACCTCCGAATATTGCCTATGTCGTGTCCGTTTACAGTTGCTATGGTAACAGAGCATCATACACAATCTTCCATTGACATAAGAAGTGGGTTCACATATTCAAAACCATCAAACTCGGACTGATCAATCTTGTCTATTACTTTCCTGGAAAAAAATAATTCTGTTTTAATTTCATTAAATAAAAGTATGGTTATTTAAAGTTTAAAATAATTCTCCCTTATTCACACACCTAACCTTGACCTTTTGCTATTGAATACATGTATATACATTGACACTGTATCATAAAATGCAACAATTTTTTCTGTATGTTCTATGAACCTATAACTCTATGTGATACAAACCCACATTAAAAGAATTGATTGAAAATGTTATACTTTATATTTTTTGAGATAAGCATGACACAAATTCCAACAGACAGACAGACATCCGGATGAACATCCAGACTGCAACTCTTGTGTCCACTCCAAACATTTTTTGGGGGCACAAAATGACTGTATGTGTTTTTTTACCTATTTATAGTATGACAATACTTACTTACACAATATTACAAAAGCCCATTACTCTGCAAAATATCACTCAACTGCAAAACGCATAAACTGTGCAATATAGCTTGGTGCTGATTATTCCTAAAGAGTTTCAGTAGAATCCCATCAACAGTTTATGGGAAGTAGTCCGAACAAACTTATGCAAAATGACCTTAAAGGTGTGTAAATTCATTTAAGACTACAGCTGTTTATGAAATACATATGCTCATATAACAGATTGTCCGAGGTAACTGAGTATGTAATTGTCAGTGTATGTTGTGACCTCACAAACAATTAGGGGTCTTTTACTGACTAGATGCAATCATCCTATAGGGGTCTTTTACTGACTAGATGCAATCATCCTATAGGGGTCTTTTACTGACTAGATGCAATCATCCTATAAAGTTTCCTTAAGTAATTAATTACAAACTTTTTTCAATGTACAGGCCACTGTGGCATTAACCTTTCACAGGCAATCATCGTATGAAGTTTGACAGCTGTAAGCCCAAAAGTGCTTAAGATATTGTTTGGAAACTGTTCACAGTTTCAAGGCTATTCAGACCTTGACCTTTGACTTTCTTAACCCTGAAAGTATTACTGGTCATCTGTTATCACAGGCAATTATCTACGTTTGAAGGCCTTATGCCAAAAAGCACAAACCCCTAAAATGATATGGGATAACCACAGGCAATCACCATATGAAGCTTGACAGCTGTAAGCCAATAATTATTTCAGTTATTGATCAGAAACCATATTAAGGTTAAAGGATATTACAACCTTGATCTTTCACCTATCAACCCTAGAAGTATTTTGGGTCATCTGTTCATCACAGGTACCCATCAAATTGAGGTTTGAAGGCAGTAAGTCAAATATTGCAAAACAGTTTTCAATTTCAATGTCAATGTGACCTTGATCTACTCATTTACTAATTTTAAAACAATAGGAGTCATCTACTGACCACAGACAATAATCATGAAATGTGTAAAGTAGTAAGTACATGCATATGGAAACCATTTTCAGTCTCAATGTCAATGCAACCTTAACCTTTGACCAACTTAAACAAAAGGGGTCATATGTTAACTTCAGGCAATCATCATATTAAGTTTGAAGGCAGCAGACCTAAAGTATTCTAGTTATCAAGCTGAAACAATCTTCAGCCTAAAAGTTACTGTGACCTTGGTCTCTGACCTACTGACCCTCAAACAAACTGGGGTTATCTACTGACCACAGTCCATACATGTGATCTCCCGCGCGGGAGGGTCAAAATCCCGATTTTTTCACCTTGCCTCCCGTCTCCCGACCAAAACCATATTTCTCCCGCTTTTCAAAAAATAAAAATCAGTATTATGACTGGGTTGATAATTACCGAGGAGTGCCAAACATGTTTACACAATAAATCAAAGTGTCACCGACTGTTGTGTATTATACATGTTTGACACACATGTTGCTGAGGAAAGAGTTGTTTTTCACAGGTGAATTATTGATTGTCTTGATAAGGGATTAGACAAGCAGGGCCTTTTCCACCTGTCTCACGGGGCCGAATATCTGCCCATTCTCAGTGCCAATTAAGCTCCATTTTTTACCAATTTGAAGCAAAAAAACTCCCAGTCATCCAACTGAAATGAATTTTGATTATTCAAAGAAAAATTTTGCTCGGTAATAAAATCACATGAATAATTGTTGGAAAACCCAACCCATTACTATTTTTAGAACAGGAGTGTTATTTCCCCTTACGGAGTTACGCCATTTTCTTCCAATGTTGACCAAATTAATTTGCTAATAAACTGGACTTATTTCATTGAAAATTGGATGAAAACACACACTCATTTATTTGATAACATCAATCTACATTATTTTGGTAAGGGTAAATACATGTTGATGCATTTCTATTTTCTATTTTTCATGTGAAAATCATCAGTATTTTTATACGAAAGTGGGTGGGGTAAGGAATTTACATAATTTATGAGTTGTGTTCAGACCAATTTAGAGCTTCGTTTTTTTAAGTCCTCGAGTAGAATAATGTTAATAGGCAATAGCTTTGTATGTAACAAAGACATTAGACATTATACAAAACTTTAACAAAAAAAATGAAGTTAAAAAGTGGCATAACTCTGTCAAAATTCAAATCATGAGGATTGTTTCTTCTGGTGTAGACTTACATACATTATTGTGTGGCCAAAAATGTTGGATTTTGCTTCTAAGTTATGTGTCCGCGCGCTTAATTTATGTCGATAAAAAACCTCCAGTTTTGAGACCCCAACTCCAGCTGAAAAATGGCAAACCTCCAGTTTTGGGATTCTGAACTTATCACATGTATGCCACAGTCAATCATCCCATCAAGTTTGACTGTTGTAGGTCAAGGTATTTTTTACTTATTGAGAAGTATCTGTTTTCAGTCCAAAGGTCAGAGATCTTGAACACTGACCTACTGACCCTCAAAACAACAGGGTGATCTGCTGACCACAGGCAATCATCCTAAAAAGTTTGACCTCTGATGGCCTAAGCATTCTCTAATTCTTACTCAGAAAACAAATGGCCTACACATAGATGGAAAGAACGGCTGAGCAAAACAATAATAACTATACCCTTTCTTCTTTGAATAACCTTTTTGCAGTCTGGCTGAAATCCAACAAACAGCTTCAGAGCAGCTGTCCAGATGGATCGGCAGATGGGCAAGACAAAATCAATATACTGAGCCAGTCCCTACATATGGGAGACATAATAAGAAACAAAAAACATACGGGTCATCTGGTGTAAGCTGGACTGGTTCGTTTGTAAATGCCGGGTCAAAATGTTCCAGATCTCTTTCTCCCTTTAACTGAGGTTTGTATGGTGGTGAGATTTGTTTCTGTTGTAACATATCCCAGTCAATTGTTCGGAAAAATGCATGGGACTGAATATCTGGAAAACCATTCTGTGGATGACATCCCAGGCGCTCCTTCTGATTCTGTAAAGTATGATAATAATTAATTCATAATAAACACTCATACTTAATAACATTTTATGATACAGTACAATTGCTGTCCTACGAAAAATCAAGGGACCGGCAGCTGTTCTTTCGTAATATCACATTTTCGTTCAAGCACAGATATAGGAAATTTCGTTATGCAACACCATAATATCTACACATCTAAACAACTACCCAAATGTACACATTGTGATATTTACACATGTGATTTTCCTCTCCGAGTACATGTATACCAGATTTATATGTACATCTGGGTTTATTTCAAACAAGAGGACCATGATGGCCCTATACCGCTCATCTGAGTTTAGTTGCTTGCTTAAACAAATTTCTTTGCTTAAGCTTCACTAACAAAAACAAGAGGGCCATGATGGCTCTATATCGCTCATCTGAGTTTAGATGCTTGCTTGAACAAATTTATTTGCTAAAGCTTCAAAAACAAGAAAGTAGGTCAGTAGGTCACATTCATGCTCACCAAAAGTCAGCATTAAGATCCGTGTGCAAAACTGTACACTTCATCCAAATTTCAAGGCTGTATCTTAAACAAGAGGGTCATGATGACCCTGGATCGCTCACCTGAGTAATATGAGCTACATGTTTCGAATGTCAAACTGATGATAAAATATTAGGAAAGTCAGTAGGTCACATTCATGGTCAATGAAATTCAGTTATACGATTTGTGTGCAAAACTGTGTATGTCATCAAAATTTCAAGGCTGTATTTTAAAAAATAAGAAAGTAGGTCAAGGTCACAGTCAAGTGACATCATATTACTTGGGGTCATCAGGTAATTATAATCAAACAGTCTTGGAAATAGGATCAGATGATTTTTTTAAGTATTTTTCCTATATAACTTACACACATAATAACTAAGTGACCCCAGGGCTGGGCCTCTTTTAACCCCAGGGGCATAATTTGAACAATTTTGGTAGAGGACTACTAGACAATGCATCATACCAAATATCAAAAGCCTAGGTTGTATGGTATCAGACAAGAAGATTTTTAAAGCTTTTTCCTATGTAAGTCTATATAAAACTTGGAACCGCCAGGGCAGGGCCTCTTTTCACCCAAGGGATACAATTTGAACAATTTTGGTTGAGGACCATAAGACAATGCTACAAACCAAATATCAAAGGTCTAAGTGTTGTTGTTTCAGACAAGAAGATTTTTAAACTTTTTTTCCTATATATGTCTATGTAAAACTTGGGACCCCCGGGGCGGGACCATATTTGATCCTAGGGGGATAATTTGAACAATCCTGTTAGAGGACCACTAGATGATGCTACATACCAAATATCAAAGCCCTAGGCCATGTGGCTTTGTACAAGAAGATTTTCAAAGTTTTCCCTATGTAAGTCTATATAAACCATGAGACCCCCAGGGCAGGGCCATATTTGACCCTAGGGGATAATGTGAACAATCTTGGTAGAGGATCACTAGATGATGCTACATACCAAATACCAAGGCCCTAGGCCATGTGGTTTTGTACAAGAAGATTTTCAAAGTTTTCCCTATATAAGTCCATGTAAACCATGTGACCCCCAGGGCGGGGCCATATTTGACCCTAAGGGGATAATTTGAATAATTTTGGTAGAGGACCACCAGATATCAAAGCCCTAGGCCCTGTGGTTTTGGACAAGAAGATTTTTTAAGTTTTTCCTTTCAGTTGCCATGGCAACTAGAGTTTTGCATGGAATTCAATTCTTTGAACAATTTTGAAAGGGGGCCACCCAAGGATCATTCCTTTGAAGTTTGGTGTAATTCTGCCCAGTGGTTTTCAAGAAGAAGATTTTTTTAGAAAATGTTGACAGCCGGACGCCGGACGCCGGATATTGAGTGGTCACAAAAGCTCACCATGAGCCTTTGGCTCAGGTGAGCTAAAAACAATAAAGTATGTCAGTAGGTCATATTCATGGTCACTAAAAGTCCGTTTTAAGATCAGTGTGCAAAACTGTTCATGTCATCCAAATTTTAAGGCTGTATCTTAAACAAGTGGGCCAAGATGGCCCTAGGTGGCTCACCTGAGTAATATACCATAACAGTGTAAACATGTTTTACCTAGTGATTTCATTAAGACAAATATTCTGACCAATTTTCATTAAGATTGGAGCAAAAAACGTGGCCTCTTGAGTGTAAACAAGCATTTTCTTTGATTTGACCTAGTGACCTAGTTGACCCAGATTCGAATGTCAAAAATTTCATGAAAACATTCTGACAAAGTTTTGGGAAGATTGGAGCAAAAAAAGTGGCCTCTAGAGTGTATACAAGCTTTTCCTTCCATTTGACCTAGATTTCAAATACTCCAAGACTTTATGTTAACAAACATTCTGACCAAGTTTTATGAAGATAGAATCAAAAATGTGCCCCTTAGGGTGTAAACAAGCTTATTCTTTGATTTGACCTGGTGACCTAGTTTTTGAAACCATATGACCCAGATAAAAATTCATAAGAGATTTCATGCAGACAAACATTCTGACCAAGTTTCATGCACATCAAATGAAAAATGCAGCCCCTATTGCATGCACAAGGCTTTTCTTTTATTTTAACAGGTGACCTAGCTTTTGACCCCATATGGTCAAGATTCGAACTTGGGATCATTCGATTCAATCATTAAGATCGTCATTTTGACCAAGTTTCATGAAGATAGGGTCATAAACATGGCCTCTGGAGTGTTATCAAGCTTTTCCTTTGATTTGACAGGATGACCTAGTTTTTGACCCCACATGACCCAGATTTGAACCTGACCTAGAGGTAATCAAGACAAACATTCTGACCAATTCTTATGAGTTTCAAACTTAAACTGTGGACCCTAGTGTGTTAACAAGATTTTCCTTCGATCTGGTCTAGTGACCTAGTTTTTCATCCCACAAGACCCAGTTTCCAATTTGACCTAGAGATCATTAAGACAAACGTTCTGACCAAGTTTCATAAAGATTGGGTCACCACTGTGGCCTCTACAGTGTCCACAAGCTTTCATTTCATCTGGCCTAGGGACCTGGTTATTTTTATCCCACATGATCCAGTTTCTAACTTGACCTAGAGATCATCAAGACAAACATTCTGACCAAGTTTCATAAAGATTGAGTCACAACTGTGGCCTCTAGAGTGTTCACAAGCTGTTCCTTTGATTTGACCGGGTGACCTAGTTTTTGACCCTATATGACCCAGATCTGAATCTGAACTAGAGGTCATCAAGACAAACATTCTGACCAATTCTCATGAGTTTCAAACTTAAACTGTGGACTCTAGTGTGTTAACAAGATTTTCCTTTGATCTGGTCTAGTGACCTAGTTTTTCATCCCACAAGACCCAGTTTCCAATTTGACCTAGAGATCATTAAGACAAACGTTCTGACCAAGTTTCATAAAGATTGGGTCACCACTGTGGCCTCTACAGTGTCCACAAGCTTTTCATTTCATCTGGCCTAGGGACCTAGTTTTTTTTATCCCACATGATCCAGTTTCTAACTTGACCTAGAGATCATCAAGACAAACATTCTGACCAAGTTTCATAATGATTGGGTCACAACTGTGGCCTCTAGAGTGTTCACAAGGCAAATGTTAATGGACGACGCACACCGGACAATGACTGGTCACAAAGTGCTCAGCTGAGCTAAAAGTGCTCAGGTGAGCTAAAAATAAGAAAGTAGGTCAAGGTCAAGTGTCCCCTAATCACTTGGGATCATCAGGTAATTATAATTAAACAGTCTAGGAAATATGATCTGATAATAAGATTTTTTCCTATATAACTCATACAAGAGGGCCAAAATGGCCCTATATCTCTCACCTGTTATCATTGCACTTAAGGACAAGAAGGTCAAAAAATCATAATCAAGATCAATCAAAAGAATTATGAGAAAATATAGTTGAAATTTTCTTAAAGTTACTTCAAATAAAATTATTTTCAAATCAGGCCGGTAGTTTCATGCCCGAAGGATTACATCAGAGGTTAGGAGCAAAATTTTGACTGATGAAGCCCAACAGGAACAACAAAGGGAAGAAATTAACTATAATGTGTCTGTAGGACACAGGGTGTGCCCCCCACTGGTACATTTGTCACAAATAAGGGGCAATAATTCAAATGTTTGCAGTCTTAATGGGGTATAGCCTCAACAAACATTTGATGAAAAGGATTCATTATTCTAGGCCCTATACTTTTTGAGCTATGAGCATCACAAACAAAAAATCCACTATTTTGGCTATTTCAATGGCCATAACTCTGTAATAAGAGCTAAGATTCTCAAGAAGAATGCCAAGTGTGCAAGGTCACATCACGATAAGACTCCAGCAAGGTTTCCTGAATTTACATCATATACTTTTTGAGCTAGGCACATAATTAGGTGAAAAAGTGCATTTTTTACTATTTCAGGGGCCATAACTTTAAAAATAGGGGGTGGACCCAGCCAAAAAATATGAGGTGTGCAAGTTTATATCATTATAAAGACTTTTCAACCATTTATATTATACTTTTTGAGCTAGGTGCGTCACAAGGTGAAAATGTACATTTTTGACTATTTCAGGGGCCATAACTCTAAAAATAGGGAGGGGACCCGAATGAAAAATAGGAGGTGCGCAAGTTCATATCATGATTAAGATTCATGCAAGATTTCATGAATCTATATCAAATACTTTTTGAGCTAAGCGTGTCACAAGGTGAAAATGTGCATTTTTGACTATTTCAGGGTTCATAACTCTGAAAATAGGGGGCAGAGCCAAATGAAAAATAGGAGGTGCGCAAGTTCATATCATGATTAAGACTCATGCAAGATTTCATGAATCTATATCAAATACACTTTGAGCTAGGCGTGTCACAAGGTGAAAATGTGTATTTTTGACTATTTCAGGGGCCATAAATCTAAAAATAGGGGGCGGAGCCAAATGAAAAATAGGAGGTGCGCAAGTTCATATCATGATTAAGACTCATGCAAGGTTTCATGAATCTATATCAAAAACCTTTTGAGCTAGGCGCGTCACAAGGTGAAAATATGCATTTTTGACTATTTCAGGGGCCATAACTCTAAAAATAGGGGGCGGAGCCAGATGAAAAAAAGGAGGTGCGCAAGTTCATATCATGATTAAGGACAGATGTCCTTTAAAGAAAGCACAATAAAGTAAGAAATCTGGAACATGGGTGGTGGTGGGGCGGAGGGATGGGTGGGTGTTTGTGGTTACAATTTCACATGCTGATAAATATTCATGAAAGGTTTAAAAAATTTAAACAAAAAGGAATGAAAAAAAAGTTTTTTGGGGTGGTGGTGGTGGGATGGAGGGTGACAGGGTACAAAACTTCACTGGCATGATCGGGGTGGTGGGGTGACTGGGTGGCAAGATCGGGGTGGTGGGGTGACTGGGTGGCAGGATCGGGGTGGTGGGGTGACTTGGTGGCAAGATCAGGGTGGTGGGGTAACTGGGTGGAGGAGCAATGTGGGGGAAGGGTACAACTTTGCATATGGTGATCTAAATTCAATTTAAGTTTCATAGTTCTAGGTCAAATATGTCATAGAAATTGCCATATTTGTAGTACCCTATACAGTTAACACTAGAAACTTCTAAGGGCCATAACTCTTGTGTTACTTGAAACTTGATGGGCTGCATTTCCCTATAGTGGTGAACATGTACATGAAGTTTTATTTAAATACTCCCAAGCACTTCCTAGATATGGATCCAGATGGACGGACAGAAAGATGGACGGAAGAACAACGCCAAAACTATATCCCTCCGCCTTCAGCGGGGGATAACAAAGCCTGTATTTACAATCAATAATATGCCTATATATACTAGGCTTTTATCATCAATACGCCAGACTTCGCTATGAGTGCTATCTATGTAATGCGGTTTACCATAGATAAAATTAATATTTCTCATTAATTTATGAGAGAAAATGTTTTTTTATGCAATACACCATGTCACTCTGCAAGTATTTTAGCTCTGGTAAAAATTTCATACATGGATTACGCCTCTACTAGCTTACTGATCGGCACTATGCTTAGATAGCTGTACAGGGCATCATTACATTATGCCGTGCTTAGCTTTGAATGGTACCTAGATAATGTGTTTTAACATAATATAAAATAATAATTAATAACAAGGTAGTCTGAAAGACAGCTATATCCCCCCGCCATTGTTATGGATAGTGAAATGGTTTATGGTATTGGGTGGAACCACTAAACAATCGAGTTGTGACCTTGACCATAAGCTGTCTGGGGTGAATTTTGAATTCTGCACATTGTCTTGATAAATGGAATATTACAGTCAAGTCATATTAAAATCCTTAGACGGGTTAAGGAGATACAAGGCAGACATAAAATAGAAGGCTCAAACCTTTGACCTTGAGTTGTGACCTTAACCTTCAGCCAACAAGGCTGACTCATGAGTTCTGCATATCGTCTTGATGAGGTGATTAATTGACCCAAGTTTCATGAAAATCCTTCACAGGGTTTAGGAGATACAGAGTGGACACAAAACGGAAGACTCAAACATTTGACCCCGAGTTGTGACCTTGACCTTAAGCCGAAACAGCTGACTCATGAGTTCTGCACATCATCTTGATAAGGTGATAATTTAACCCAAGTTTCATGATTATCCTTCAATGGGTTTAGAAGATATAGAGCAGACACAACACTGAAGGCTCAAACCTTTGACCTCGAGTTGTGATCTTGACCTTGTGCCGACATGGCTGACTCATGAGTTCTGCACATCGTCTTAATGAGGTGATCATTTGACCCAAGTTTCATGATTATCCTCCAAGGGGTTTAGGAGATACAGAGTGGACACGAAATGGAAGGCTCAAACCTTTGACCTCGAGTTGTGACCTTGACCTTGAGCCCACATGGCTGACTCATGGGTTCTGCACATCGTCTTGATGAGGTGATCATTTGACTCAAGTTTCATGAAAATTCTTCAATGGGTTTTGGAGATACAGAGCGGAAACGATATGTTACGGACGGACAGATGGAAGGACGGAGACCATTCCTAAATAATTATCATAATTCATGAAAGAAAATGTTTTACAAGCAATAAAACATGTCATTGTGCAAGTATTTTAGCTCTATTATTAAATTTATTTATACATTACGCCCCATTTTTCTATATTATGCATCATTTTGCTTCATCACTCTACATAACTTTTTTCTCACTGACACGTAATTTTTGCAAGGTGCTCACTGAACGTAATCCCGTTATTTTTTTATGGGAAACCCTAATCAGAAATCATAGACAAATGCTTTTATTTTAGATTTATTAGAAAAACAATGATTTTCAACAGAATACATTGTTATAACATCAAATATGTGGCATAAGGGTGAATATAAGAAGTTTGATATTTTAAGATCTCACACCACGATGTGTGGGTTAATTACTTTATAATAAGTCAAGTGGAATCATTTGAACAAATTTATGGGAGGACTTTAGAAGGATGCTAAAGACAGTCAGTTTGGAGATATTCCATGAAGAAGTTAAAGAGAAGTTGTTGTTTTTTAAACTTTCTCTGGCGCCTCCTAAAATCAGTCAAGTGGAACCATTTGAACAAATTTGAGAGAATGTTGCTACTGACAAAGTTAAATGATGATCCATCAAGCGGTTCATGAGTTGTTTAAAGGTTTTGCTATTTTCAGCTTTGGCGGCCCCTAAAATAAGTCAAGCAGAACCATTTGAATGAATCTGAGAGAGGACCTTACAAGGATGCTACAGACTAAGTTTGTTGATGATCCATCCAGCAGTATAAGAGGAGAAGATGTTTGTTGATGATCCATCCAGCAGTATATGAGGAGAAGATGTTTGTTGATGATCCATCCAGCAGTATATGAGGAGAAGATGTTTGTTGATGATCCATCCAGCAGTATATGAGGAGAAGATGTTTAAAGTGAAAAGCAAATGCCAGAAGATGGAAGACAGACACAGGCCTAAAATAATAGCTCACCCTGAACGTCTAGTGCAGGCCAGCTAACTAGCTGTACATACTAATGGTTATACATTATTCAAGGTCTGTAAACAGGATGTCCTACCTTATTTAGGAAGCCTTTAAGTACTGATGCAGCTTTCACAGACAGTGATCTTGGTATTCTTATTGTCTTCTCAAGGATTACTGAAATATTCAAATACAACACAATTCAGGCATCTACGCACACACACACAACACACTCAATATAATTATCTTTTATAGAAAATGAGCCAATTACTGAACTACAATGAAACACTGCATGCACGGGCATCGATGACTGAAGCATTAGGGTTCACTCAAGCAATCACTTCCCTTACATTTTCAATATAAAATTACCTTGGCTAGGTCCTCTGGCTTGGAACCAGTAGCAGGACAAATTTTCATATTTTTTTGTCTATTACTTTCTCAAAAAATATTTGTTATAAATGAAACCCACACTGCACAAACTCCAGTACCTACTGTATGCGATATTGTAATCAGCATCACTTAGTGATGTAAAGTATGGGATCCATGGGGCCTCAAATTGGGTCATAAAAAGAAGATACTTTCCCTGTGTGGTAAACCAGTAGCCGGACAAATATTTTGACGATGATTTGCTGTTATTTTGATATCGAAATATGTAATTAAAACTATTTTTTTCACATCCTTTTATCATTTATCACTCCAACATTATGCACATGAAAGATAACCTGACTTTCAATAGCAGCTACAAAAGATGCTAACTCAAAAACTCAAATTCCATTTTACACAAATTCTTGATCATTCAAATAGATATAGAATAAACTTAGTGCAAAAATGGACAGCCCTGCATTTCATGTAACTATTACCATGAAATTAAAAGTAATGCATGTTGTATCACTTCGATACCTAAATTTTGTTATCAAACTTGGTCTGATTTTGGCAGTCAACTTATGCTAGCGTACCTGGTCTGACTGCGACACTTAACTTATGTTATCAAACTTGGTCTAACTTTGGCAGTCAACTTATGCTAGCGTACCTGGTCTGACTGCGACACTTAACTTATGTTATCAAACTTGGTCTAATTTTGGCAGTCAAATTATGCTAGCGTACCAGGTATCACTTCGATACTTAACTTATGTTATGAAACTTGGTCTGATTTTGGCAGTCAAATTATGCTAGCGTACCTGGTCTGACTGCGACACTTAACTTATGTTATCAAACTTGGTCTAACTTTGGCAGTCAACTTATGCTAGCGTACCTGGTCTGACTGCGACACTTAACTTATGTTATCAAACTTGGTCTAACTTTGGCAGTCAACTTATGCTAGCGTACCTGGTCTGACTGCGACACTTAACTTATATTATCAAACTTGGTCTAATTTTGGCAGTCAAATTATGCTAGCGTACCAGGTATCACTTCGATACCTAAATTTTGTTATCAAACTTGGTCTGATTTTGGCAGTCAACTTATGCTAGCGTACCTGGTCTGACTGTGACACTTAACTTATGTTATCAAACTTGGTCTAACTTTGGCAGTCAACTTATGCTAGCGTACCAGGTATCACTTCGATACTTAACTTATGTTATGAAACTTTGTCTGATTTTGGCAGTCAAATTATGCTAGCGTACCAGGTATCACTTCGATACTTAACTTATGTTATGAAACTTGGTCTGATTTTGGCAGTCAAATTATGCTAGCGTACCAGGTATCACTTCGATACTTAACTTATGTTATGAAACTTGGTCTGATTTTGGCAGTCAACTTATGCTAGCGTACCTGGTCTGACTGCGACACTTAACTTATGTTATGAAACTTGGTCTGATTTTGGCAGTCAAATTATGCTAGTGTACCAGGTATCACTTCGATACTTAACTTATGTTATGAAACTTGGTCAGATTTTGGCAGTCAAATTATGCTAGCGTACCAGGTATCACTTCGATACTTAACTTATGTTATGAAACTTGGTCTGATTTTGGCAGTCAACCTATGCTAGCGTACTTGTCTGACTGCGAACACTTAACTTGTGTTATTATTTAAGGTATAGTTGTCGACATGTTACTAATGACACCATGACTTGTACAATTGTTTGTGTACGATATTTTAAATAGATCCGGAGAGGAAGAAGACCTAACAGAAGACTGTTCTTCTGCAAGAATGTTTGGATCTTCAGAGGGAAGCAGAGGCCGTCCAGCAGAAGGAATGAGATGCCAAAGAAGATCAAAAGAGTAAAGACAAGGAGACAGGAAAAAACATCTGAAAGAGAGCTCTTGAGGGTCTAATGAAAAGTATTTATTTCTATTCTTCACTTCTTTAACAATTAGGGTTGAATGATTATTTGCAATTGAGAAAAAGATTTTCAATAAACAACTCTTGATCCTTTTGGCGACTCATTCATCCAGTACACTTTGATCAATTGTTGTAACAAAATCAAATCTGTTACACAACGCACACGTTTTGTCAAATTTTATGAAATTCAGCCGAATTGTTATTTGCCTATGTACACGGGTTTCTGCTTTCCTTAAATATCATGATGTTGATGTTAGATTAACGATTAAGCATGTGACTGAATTTGGACAGAACCAATTTCCCTGATTCTTGATTAAAATCTTTACAACTTTTTAGAATAATTGTTAGTGTGTGAATTCGCAGAATTTAGGTTGAAGCATTACTTTATCTCGACAGTATATCTGATTATAGTGAGTATCATACTAGATCATTACATGCACATTTTTCATAACATGTAACTATTATTTTAAAAACTCGATGATCATTTCAGACGAAACTACCAGAAAGGCACTAAGAATGTCGCCACTTGACTTTTTGAAGATGAAGACTGAAGCTGAAAAGGATATCAAAGAGAAGGAAATAGAACTTAAAAAGAGGGAGCTAAGTCTCCAAGAACAACGATTCGAGTTAGAAAGAGAAGAAAGGAGAGCAGCTATCGAACTTCAGAAACGGCAAAGCGACGCCATGCTAAAACTTCTAGAAAAGATGAATTAGACATTGAACTTAAGATTGAAAATAACGGTGATTGTTCAATCATTTTTATTTCATAAAACAAAGAATGTTTTAAGGTACTTATTCAAGATCATTTTAAGGACGCTCGCTACAGTTTCGTAATTTTTTTCTCAATAATAGATTTTGATGAAATGTTTTGTATTAAAAGATCATGTTATGATGTATTGAACAAGAGCACCGCCTTGCGGGTGCTGACGCTCATCTGATTTTTTTTGTGTAATAGAAATATTGTCCTACCCATGATTTTCTAAGTCTAAAAAGGGCCATCATTCTTGCAAAAAGCAGGATAGAGGTATGTTTCTTGATGTTCAGTGTCCACTTATGATGGTGAAAAACTGTTGCAAGTTTTAAAGCAATAGCTTTGATAGTTTATGAGAAAAGTTGACTTAAACATAATACTCAACCAAGAAAATGATTTTCTAAGTCCAAAAGGGGCAATAATTATTGCAAAAAGCAGGATGGAGTTATGTTGCTTGCTGTACAGGGTCAGCTTATGATGGTCAACAAGTGTTGTAAGTTTCAAAGCAATAGCTTTGATAGTTTAAGAGAAAAAGTTGACCTAAACATAAAACTTAACCAAGAAATCTGATATTTTCTAAGTCCAAAAGGGGCCATAAATCTTGCAAAAAGCAGGATGGAGTTATGTTTCTTGCTGTACAGGGTCAACTTATGATGGTGA
The DNA here is from genome assembly GCF_021730395.1 of Mercenaria mercenaria. NCBI lineage: Eukaryota > Metazoa > Mollusca > Bivalvia > Venerida > Veneridae > Mercenaria > Mercenaria mercenaria. The sequence goes on from NC_069374.1 coordinate 40,952,610, forward strand.
ACAAGTGTTGCAAGTTTTAAAGCAATAGCTTTGATAGTTTAGGATAAAAGCTGACCTAAACATAAAACTTAACCAAGAAAACTGATTTTCTAAGTCCAAAAGGGGCAATAAATCTTGCAAAAAGCAGGATGGAGTTATGTTTCTTGATGTACAGGGTCTGCTTATGATGGTGAACAAGTATTCCAAGTTTCAAAGCAATAGCTTTGATAGTTTAGGAGAAAAGTTGACCTAAACATAAAACTTAACCAAGAAATCTGATATTTTCTAAGTACAAAAGGGGCCATAAATCTTGCAAAAAGCAAGAAGGAGTTATGTTTCTTGCTATACAGGGTCAGCTTATGATGGTGAACAAGTATTCCAAGTTTCAAAGCAATAGCTTTGATAGTTTAGGAGAAAAGCTGACCTAAACATAAAACTTAACCAGGCAACGCCGACGCCGACAACCGCTCAAGTGATGACAATAACTCATCATTTTTTTTCAAAAAATCAGATGAGCTAAAAATGAAATAAAAATACTAGGTCACCAGCTTTGTTTCAATTTAATTTGCCCCTAGATATGGTGCTATTTTAAACATTTTTCAAAATTTCTGTAATCCTAAAATATATTTCAGTAAAGTACAATAATCAGCATAAATTTGATTATCTAAGCATTTTTATAACGGTAAACAATATATCTATTTGAAACATGCTCAGAAAAATCAAAAGAACATGATTTTGTAAAGAAAGGAATACTTGTTCAGCAGACCCAAGGGCTATTTTTGCATATTTTTGTCAGTTTTAAGTTGGTACTTCTGCTATTTTATCGAGTTTCACATAACAGAATTTAATCAAACTCTGCACATACCTTTTGGTTATGTCTACCTAATCTAAAACAAAAAGAAAATTGATAGGTCACCATATTAGATTTCACTTAAATCAAATTACAACGAGGTGGGGTGTGGCGGGCATTTATAAAACGCAGGTTGGTACAAAATACTCTTTCAGTGTTTGAGCAAATGACTAAGAAATATATATAAAATTATCAAACGGCACATTTCTTAATAAGCGGATTTTAAGGTGTTTCTGAAGCATTTTGATGGCACAGAACAATGAATGTTTCCACCTTTTTTTTTTTTAACAAAACCTATAGTTTACGAATGTACGGTACGAGTACAGTACGGGATTAGAAACAGCTGTGACTCAATGCAGAGTTTGAGCGCTGGTATAAATAACAGACTCCAGTATATGTCGGATTGAAGCAATTTGAACTAAAAGTACTTTAAATGTATACATTTTGTAACCATGGTGATACTTACCCTAACCTTCAGTCAGTATATTATACATTTTGTACATTAAATGCATGCGAACATACAATAATTTGCAAATTTTTGCCGTACGGAACATTAGATAATCACTTCCGGGCATGCGCAGAGGACCGCACCAACTCTGCAGTGAGCTACATCGATTAGAAACACAACCAAATTGGCACGGTGTTGGAGTAAATATCGACCCGTAAGGAAAAACTGTAGCGAGTGCCTTCAATTTTAATGACATATTCAATTTCTTTTATTTGTGTTTGTAACTTTGATCATGATTTGTCCGTACGTCCATCTGTATGTCCACCTGTCCCTCTGTCCTTCCGTCCCTCTGTATGTCTGATCGTCTATCCATCTGTCTGTCTTTCCATCCGTCTGGATGCACACCTGTCCATCCGTTCCTCCGTCTGTCTGTACATCTGTGCGTATGTCTGTCCGTCCGTCCGTCTGTCTGTCTGATGCCATAATTGTATGTAATGTCCATTTTACTTGTAAACATTTTCTTAAGAACACAAAACTCAATTTAGTTATGTTATAATGAAATACCAGTCGTAATACAGTTAACAATATATTTTGGTTTTAATTAACTTTAGTTTTAATCCATTTATGAATTTCAAGCATACATTACTGTAGACCTTTTCAAACTTTCTAATTTCAATACTTTAAACAATTATAGATTTTTTTTCATTTTCACACCACTGTACATGTCAACAGTAAAGTTTATTAAAGCTCTATAGTTTTATGTTTTTCTTTCAATAATTCATCCATGAAGGTACTCCCGAAGATTTGGCAGTTGAAGTTTGAACATTTCGGCAACTTGATTACCATACAAACAAGTGTGGCAGTTAGATAGCATGGCTGCCACAACATAATATTTGCTAACTGGCTGTAAACACAACTTTTGATTCTTGCAAAAATCAACAAATGCAAAGTTTCTAACAATCTTGTTAAAGAGAAGTTCAACAGTAACTCTCACAGATGACATCTTCCTGTTGAATACTTGTTCTTCGTTTGAGAGACGGGGTCCCCTGAATGGTCCAATCAAATGAGGGTGGATAGGGTAGGCTGGGTCCCCGTATAGTGAGTATATAGTACTGTCAGCCATTGTCCTTCTCTGATGCAATGTATCTAAAAGTCCACTTTCCCTCAGCATACCAGCATTGTGCCTCCTCCCTTCAACTGGACCAAACATATTAGCAATTAAGCCATTTATTGGAACTTAAGACTATGCACACGTTTATGTCCATTGAATACTACCCTTTGATTCATGACGAGCCTACATATTGGTCTTACAGTTCCATCAATGAATCCCAAACAGTTTGTTAATGGTGAACCTGCATTGGAAATGGCATTCGCAAATGCATGGAGGTTGTCTTCAGACAACCAGCTTCTGTCTAATTCAGAGAGAAGATGACTATAGCTGTCATATAGGAAGTCAGTCAATGAATTAGAAATATAGCTTATCTCAGATATTGGCCTTTGCAAAAATTCACTCAGTTCCTGTAGTCTATTTGGGTACGACAATCGTTTTAACATCACGCAGAGAGCTTCTGTCCCACTCACTGCCGTCCCATTGGAGGCAACAAATTTTTCAGGAACATGTAATTCAGAACTCAAATGGTATAAATGGTCCTTGGCAAATCGAAATAAACTAGAACACTCATCTTGTCCAAAAGTATCTAAATTGAAGTCTTTTGAAAATAATCCTTTACTTGTTTTTTCACAATGCAATAGCAATAACAGATCGTCGTCAATATCTCTGGAATATATACCATAAAACTCTATCAAACTACCTATTACCAGGTTTGGTCTGCTAACCTCATTCCTAACTAAGTTATCATGAGAAAACCACTTTTCTATTTTTAGCAACAATTATCTTGACCTTGACCTTAACCCAAGCAACCCAAAATACATCCAAAACCATGGCCTCCATGCAAGCTTCCTAAATTCCAAGTTTAGATGCAATACCTTATTCATTACTGAAAAAATTGAGCAGACAGAATTTTTTATTTTTAATAACAACGACACTGACCTTGATCCCAGTGACCAGCATGCATACCGTACATCAGTTTCCAAGAAAGCTATATATGTACTTAGCTTGGTCACAATATCCCATTAGCAACAAGAGGACCATGATGGTCCTGAATCGCTCACCTCTTCCCACATGATCCAGTTTTGAGTATGACGTCGTTTTTTCTATTATTTGACATAGTGACCTAGTTTTTGAGCTCATGTGACCCAGTTTTGAACTTGACCTAGATATTATCAAGATAAAAATTCTAACCAATTTTCATGAAGATCCATTGAAAAATATGGTCTCTAGAGAGGTCACAAGGTTTTTCTATTATTTGACCTATTGACCTAGTTTTTTAAGGCACGTGACCCAGTTTCGAACTTGACCTAGATATCATCAAGGTGAACATTCTGACCAATTTTCATGAAGATCCATTCAAGGGTATGGCCTCTAGAGAGGTCACAAGGTTTTTCTATTTCAAGACCTACTGACCTAGTTTTTGATCACAGTTGACCCAGTTTCAAACTTGACCTAGATATCATCAAGATAAACATTCAGACCAACTTTCATACAGATCCCATGAAAAATATGGCCTCTAGCGAGGTCACAACGTTTTTTCATTATTTGACCTACTGACCTACTTTTTGAAGGCACGTGACCCACTTTCGAACTTGACCTAAATATCATCAAGATGAACATTCTGACCAATTTTTATGGAGATCCATTCACAAGTATGGCCTCTAGAAAGGTCACAAGGTTTTTCTATTTTTAGACCTACTGACCTAGTTTTTGACCGCACATGACCCTGTTTCGAACTTGACCTAGATATCATCAAGATGAACATTCAAACCAACCTTCATGAAGATCCATTGAAAAATATGGCCTTTAGAGAGGTCACAAGGTTTTTCTATTATTTGACCTACTGACCTAGTTTTTGACGGCACGTGACCCACTTTCGAACTTGACCTAGATATCATCAAGATGAACATTCAGACCAACTTTCATACAGATCCCATGGAAAATATGGCCTCTAGAGAGGTCACAAGGTTTTTCTATTATTTGACCTACTGACCTAGCTTTTGATGGCACGTGACCCACTTTCGAACTTGATTTAGATATCATCAAGGTGAACATTCTGACCAATTTTCATGAAGATTTCATGAAATATATGGCCTCTAGAGAGGTCACAAGGTTTTTCTTTTTTTAGACCTACTGACCTAGCTTTTGACCGAACGTGACCCAGTTTCGAACTTGACCTAGATATCATCAAGATGAACATTCAGACCAACTTTCATACAGATCCCATGAAAAATATGGCCTTTAGAGAGGTCACAAGGTTTTTCTATTATTTGACCTACTGACCTAGTTTTTGATGGCACGTGACCCAGTTTCGAACCTGACCTAGATATCATCAAGGTGAACGTTCTGATTAATTTTCATGAAGATCTTGTGAAATATATGGCCTCTAGAAAGGTCACAAGGTTTTTCTATTTTTAGACCTACTGACCTAGTTTTTGAAGGCACGTGACCCACTTTCGAACCTGACCTAGATATCATCAAGGTGAACATTCTGACCCATTTTCATGAAGATCTCTTGAAATATATGGCCTCTAGAGAGGTCACAAGGTTTTTCTATTTTTAGACCTACTGACCTAGTTTTTGACCGCACGTGACCCAGTTTCGAACTTGACCTAGATATCATCAAGATGAACATTCAGACCAACTTTCATAAAGATCCCATGAAAAATATGGCCTCTAGAGAGGTCACAAGGTTTTTCTATTATTTGACCTACTGACCTAGTTTTTGAAGGCACGTTACCCAGTTTCGAACTTGACCTAGATATCATCAAGGTGAACGTTCTGACCAATTTTCATGAAGCTCTTGTGAAATATATGGCCTCTAGAGAGGTCACAAGGTTTTTCTATTTTTAGACCTACTGACCTAGTTTTTGACGGCACGTGACCCAGTTTCGAACTTGACCTAGATATCATCAAGGTGAACATTCTGACCAACTTTCATAAAGATCCCATGAAAAATGTGACCTCTAGAGTGGTCACAAGCAAAAGTTTACGGACGTACGGACGCACGCACGCACGGACGGACGGACGGACGACGGACGCCGCGCGATCACAAAAGCTCACCTTGTCACTTTGTGACAGGTGAGCTAAAAATGGACTTTGAAATAACATTAAATTTGCAAAGAAATACCCTGTATAGCAAGCATAATGTAATTTTTACCAGGTTTTACTGAAATCCTACAAACCAATTCTGAGAGACCCTGATTAAAGTTGTGTGTGCACCACTGCCTTATACTGATCTATATTTGTATAAATCCTACAAACCAATTGTGAGAGACCCTGATTAAAGTTGTGTGTGCACCACTGCCTTATACTGATCTATATTTGTATAAATCCTACAAACCAATTGTGAGAGACCCTGATTACAGTTGTGTGTGCACCTCTGCCATATACTGATCTATATTTGTAGAAAATCCTACAAACCAATTGTGAGAGACCCTGATTACAGTTGTGTGTGCACCTCTGCCTTATACTGATCTATATTTGTAGAAAATCCTACAAACCAATTGTGAGAGACCCTGATTACAGTTGTGTGTGCACCTCTGCCATATACTGATCTATATTTGTAGAAAATCCTACAAAGCAATTGTGAGAGACCCTGATTACAGTTGTGTGTGCACCACTGCCTTGTACTGATCTATATTTGTAGAAAATCCTACAAAGCAATTGTGAGAGACCCTGATTACAGTTGTGTGTGCACCTCTGCCTTATACTGATCTATATTTGTAGAAAATCCTACAAACCAATTGTGAGAGACCCTGATTACAGTTGTGTGTGCACCACTGCCTTATACTGATCTATATTTGTATAAATCCTACAAACCAATTGTGAGAGACCCTGATTAAAGTTGTGTGTGCACCACTGCCTTATACTGATCTATATTTGTAGAAAATCCTACAAACCAATTGTGAGAGACCCTGATTACAGTTGTGTGTGCACCATTGCCTTATACTGATCTATATTTGTATTAGGTTTCATGAGATCTATCAATAGGTTACTCTGTTTTGCCAGAATTTTATTTATGAATTTTAAAAGAATTGAAGGGCAATAACTCTGCATGGGTAATAACTCTGCAATTACTAAAGAGATCCCGACAAAAGATGTGTATACACCACTGCCATATAGATATCTATTCATGGAATTACTTTGTCTTGTGGGAATTTATGAATTGTAGAACAATCGAAGGGCAATAAATCTGAAGTTACTGAAGTGATCTATGTATTTCTGTAGTTTCACAAATATCCATAAATAGGTTACTACGATACGATAAAAAATCCCTACTTTTTACCAAATCAAGGGGAACTACATGTCCATAGGATGCCCACTTTCTTTCACTGCACATTGTTTTATGACTCCAGGTCAAATATATCTTAAGATATATATAACACACACGTTCATGCACTTTAATATGTTTTTTTCAATAAATCAAGTCTAGCTGAGTGAAAACGCAAACAGAGCACCAGCTGCACAACTTCACATGTTATGTAACGATCCTCTGAAGTTTTCTGACTCTAGGTCAAATACTGTTTGACGCCTCGGGATCGGAAGGTCAAAGGTTCGAGCCCCATGGGGAGCATTCGTCCGAGGGATGTTTGTCGTGGGATTCATTCTGAAAAGGCCGGTTCATGAGCCGTGAGCTAGTTAAATAAATGGTTACTGACTTCTATCCGCCTGGCGCCTGGCATAGTGGTAGGAGTTGAGAGGTAATTGATATGCACAGTAAAGGTGTCTCATAAGCCAAATTGGCTGTGCCTTTCAATAAGGGTGACACAATAATAAACAAGACCTTTACCTTTTACTCTTTGAGATACATGGGAGACAAACTTTTATGCACTTAATGCATATTTTAACTAAGCCATAACTCTGGTCTTGCAAAATGTAATCTAAAACAAAACTCAGGTGCACAAATTCACATTCTTGAAATTATTCCTACATGGTTTCATGACTCTAGGTGACACTAGAAGGTGTTTTTGTCACAAAAACATATGTCTCCCCGTATGTATACCTTTAGCTCTGGCAGCCATTTTGTGTAGCGAAGCGGAACATGTCGGCAACATGCACAACTAGGCTTGGTACTGATTACTCCTGAGAAGTTTCGTCGAAATCTGTCCAGCAGTTTGACCTGTGAAAGCCGGACAAGATTTTTCTTTTTTTAGCTCTGGAAGCCATATTGTGCAGCAAAGCGGAACGTTTTGGTGGTATGCACAACTAGGCTTTGTACTGATCACTTCTGTGATGTTTCGCCGAAATCCAGCCAGCAGTTTGACCTGTGAAAGCCAGACAAGATTTTTTCTAATTTTAGCTCTGGTGGTCATTTTGTCCAGCAAAGCGGAATGTACACAACTAGGGTTGGTACTGATCACACCCGTGAAGTTTTGTTGTAATCAAACAAGCAGTTACACCTGTGAAAGCCGGACAAGATTTTTCTATTTTTAGCTCTGGAGGCCATTTTGAGCAGCAAAGTGGAACGTACCAGTGATATGCACAACTAGAGTTGGTACTGATCACTCCTATTAAGTTTCGTCGAAATCCAGCCAGCAGTTTGACCTGTGAAAGCCGGACAAGATTTTTCTCTTTTTTTTTTTTTTAGCTCTGGCGGCCATTTTGTGCAGCGAAGCTGAATGTGCTGGTGGGTTGGTACTGATCACTCCTGTGAAGTTAAGCTGGACAAGAGTTTTCTATTTTAAGTTCTTGTGGCAATTTGTGCAGCGAAGAGGAACGTGCTGGCGATATGCACAACTAGGCTTGGTACTGATCACTCCTGTGAAGTTTCGTCGAAATTCGGCCAGCAGTTTGGCCTGTGAAAGCCGGACAAGCTTAATGCTGATGGACGGACGGCGAAGGCAAAAACAATATGTCTCCCCATTTTTCATTTTATGGGGGAGACATAATAATTTTTAAGATATATGCAAAAGGCCCTTTCTATGCATATTTTTCTACTTAGTCAAGGGCCATAACTCTCGTCTAGCTGTGTGAAATCCCTATTAAAAAGACCAGATGCACAACTTCATAATTATGCTGAATGACAATCCTGTGAGGTTTGATAACTCTGTCAAACACTTTTTGAGATATACGCAACTCAAATTCGGAAGGACAGACTATTTTTTATATTTTTTTTTTTTTTCGGGGGTTGGGGCGGGGGAGGGTTTAAACCTGACCTAGATTTAATAGAGACAAACATTCTGATAATGAATGTAATGAAAGTCAAGAAAAAAATGTGACCTCTAAAGCGTTATCAAGGTTTTTATATCATTTTACTAAGTGACCTACTTTTCAAACTAAGGCAACCCTAGTAAAATATGTGACCTGTGGAGAGTTATCAAGGTTTTTCTACGATTTTACCTAATGGCACATATCTAAACTTGACCTAGACTTCGGGGGCCTCCGTGGCCGAAGGCCGCTGACTTCAAATCACTTGCACCTCATCGATGTGGGTTTGAGCCTCACTCGGGGCGTTGAATTCTTCATGTGAGGAAGCCATCCAGCTGGCTTACGGAAGGTCGGTGGTTCTACCCAGGTGCCCGCTCGTGATGAAATAATGCACGGAGGGGCACCTGGGGTCTTCCTCCATCATTAAAGCTGGAAAGTAGCCATATGACCTATCATGTGTCGGTGCGACGTTAAATCCAAAAAAAAAATGACAGACTTCACAGAGGCAAACATTTCAAGTTTTATAAAGATCAAGTAGACAATGTTGCCTTTACAGTGTTAACAAGGCTTTTCTATTAATTGACCTTCTTCTTGATCCCAGCTGATCCAGTTATGAACACATCTGAAATATTAATAAGGGTAATATTCTAACCAAGTTTCATTAAGGTTGGGCCAAAATTGTGACCTCTAGAGTGGTAAAAGTCAAACTGTTGATAATGCACGAAGACAGACACAGGGCAATCACAATAGCTCACCTTGAGCACTTTGTGCTCAGATGGTGTAAAAATATATGAAATTCTTCTGATTTTGGTGTAGTTCTTTCCCAGTGAAATCAATTTAATAATCTCATTATCTGAAACAGTGAAAACAAAAATATAATCTACCTTCAATAAATCTGTGAAAAACAAGAAATAAAGAAACAAACAAATTGTGGGGTTAATACAGAAAGCAGACATCTGCATATGAATAAAGGAGGCACTTTTCTCCTTTCTGCATTTACCCTTGAAATAAACTCTACTGCAATATTCATGTAACAGAAATTCTGAACTATAAAATCTTATTTTCAATGATCAGATAACTGTATGTAACAAGACAGAATGTTTCTCTTACTTTGGAATAGGTAGTCTTCAGTATTTTGATCAGGGTTTTCTGCACCACCGACTACATCGAACGGGGACCGTCCTGCCAGCATCTCAAACATCAATACTCCTAGAGCCCACCAGTCTACACTGTAATCTAAAATAGAGATAACATAATAGTGAACCGTGAGGATAAATGTAAGAATCACTATATATACCACAAAAACAAGTCAAATATCAATGTATAATGTATTCTAAGAAATAGTGAAAATGAAATGATCTAAATACTATTTTCATCTTCATGTACGGATCCAGAAGGGCTGGAAAATCCTAACAAGAGGGCCATGATGGCCCTATATCGCTCACATGGTTAAATGGTTGCTATGAATATTTGCATTTAAGCTTGACCCCGGGGTCATGATTTGAACAAACTTGGTAGAGATCCAATAGGCAATGCTACACACCAAATATCTAAGCTCTAGGCCTTCTAGTTTATTTCTAGACATTTTTTGGAAGATTTTCCTATGTACAATCAAGTAACCCCTGGGGCGGGGCCAATTTGATGCCGGGGGTCATGATTTGAACAAATTTTGTAGAGGTCCTCTAGGCAATGCTACATGTCAAATATCTAAGCTCTAGGCCTTCTGGTTTATTTTTAGAAATTTTTTGAAGATTTTCCGATGTACAATTAAGTTACCACTGGGGCGGGGTCAATTTTACCCCGGGGGTCATGCTTTGAACAAAGTTTGTAGAAGTTTACTAGGCAATGTTACATATCAAATATCCAAGATCTAGGCCTTCTGGTTTATTTTTAGCAAATTTATGAAGATTTCCCTATGTACAATCAAGTAACCCCTGGGGCTGTGTCAATTTGACCCTGGGGGGTCAAGATTTGAACAAATCTTGTAGAGGTCCACTAGGCAATGCTACATGTCAAATATCTAAGCTTTCTGGTTTATTTTTAGAAAATTTTGAAGATTTTTCTATGTACAATCAAGTAACCCCATGGGGCGGGTCAATTCGACCCTGGGGGTCATGATTTGAACAATTTTTTTAGAAGTCTACTAGGCAATGCTACATGTCAAATATCTAAGATCTAGGCCTTCTGGTTTATTTTTATAAATTTTTTGAAGATTTTCCTATGTAAAATCAAGTGACCCCTGGGGCGGGGTCAATTTGACCCCAGCGGTCATGATTTGAACAAATTTTGTAGATGTCCACTAGGCAATGCTACATGTCAAATATCTAAGCTCTAGCCCTTCTGGTTTATTTTTTTAAGTTTTTTGAAGAATTTCCTATAGAAATCTATGTAAAATCAAGTGACCCCTGAGGCGGGGTCAATTTTGACCCCATGGTCATGATTTGAACAACTTGGTAGAGGTCCACTAGGCAATGCTACATGTCAAATATCTAAGCTCTAGGGCTTCTGGTTTTTTAGAAGAAGATTTTTTAAGACTTTCCTATGTAAAATCATATGACCCCTCGGGCGGGGTCATGATTTGAACAAACTTGGTATAGGTCCACTACGCAATGCTTCACACCAAATATCTAAGCTTTAGGTCCTCTGGTTTTTGAGAAGAAGATTTTTATAGTTTTTCCTTTCGGTTGCCATGGCAACCAGAGTTCTGCATGGAATTCAATTCTTTGAATATTTTTTGTAGAGCTTCACCCAAGGAACATTCCTGTGAAGTTTGGATGTAATTGGCCTAACGGTTTATGAGGAGATGTCGTTTAAAGTAAAAGTTTAAGGACGCCGGACGGTGAGTGATCACAATAGCTCACCCTGAGCCTGTGGCTCAGGTGAGCTAAACAAGAGGGCCATGAAGGCCCTGTATCACTCACCTGACCTACTGGCCTAAAGATCATCAAGATCAACATTCTGATCAAGTTTCATTAAGATATGGTCATAAATGTAGCCTCTAAAGTGTTAACTAGCTTTTCCTTTGATTTGACCCGGTGACCTAGTTTTTGACCCCACATGACCCAGATTCAAACTTGACCTAAAGATCATCAAGATTAACATCCTGATTAAGTTTCAACTTGACCTAAAGATCATCAAGATTAACATCCTGATTAAGTTTCATGAAGATACAGTCATAAATGTGGCCTCTAGAGTGTTAACAAGCTTTTCCTTTGATTTGACCTAGTGACCTAGTTTTTGACCCCACCTGACCTGATTTGAACTTGACCTATAGATCATCAAGATTAACATTCTGACCAAGTTTCATTAAGATATGGTCATAAATGTGGCCACTACACTGTTAACAAGCTTTTCCTTTGATTTGACCTGGTGTACTAGTTTTTGACCCCAGATGATCCAATACCGAACTCGTCCAAGATTTTATTGAGGGTAACATTCTGACCAAGTTTCATTAAGATTGGGCCCAAATTGTGACCTCTAGAGTGTTAACAAGTTTTTCCTTTGATTTGACCTGGTGACCTAGTTTTTGACCCCACCTGATCCAGATTTGAACTTGACCTATGGATAATATTTATGTTAATTATCTTAAAGAAACAAAGAATTTACCTTCAGGAAAACTTAATTTTATTATTTTTCCCAAATTTGGATGCCCCCTGAGCCCCCTAGATGGTCGGCTACTTTTCTATTTCACCCTGTTCAACAACAAGAGGGTCATTATGACCCTGGATCGCTCACCTGAGATATATGAGCTACGTTTCAAATGTCAAACTGATGCTAAAATATTAAGAAAGTAGGTCAGTAGGTCATATTTATGGTCACTGAAAGTCAGTTTTAAGAACAGTCTGCAAAACTGTACACGTCATCCAAATTTCAAGACTATCTTAAAAACAAGAAAGTAGGTCAGTAGGTCATATTCATGGTCACTGAAATTCAGTTTTAAGATCAGTCTGCAAAACTGTACATGTCATCCAAATTGGCTGCATCTTGAAAAACAAAAAAGTAGGTCAGTAGGTCACATTCATGGTCGCTGAAAGACAGTTTCAAAATCAGTCTGCAAAACTGTACATGTCATCCAAATTTCAAGGCTGTATCCTAAAAAACAAGAAGGCATACATGCCATATCTCCCACCGGGAGACTTTTCCTTCCGTATTTTCCGTATATCTCCTGGTCTCCCGCCGGGACATGAAAACCTCCCGTAAAAAAATTAATTCAGAAAAAAAAGTCATCTGTTGAAAAATCGTATCTCGGACCCAATGTAGACCTTTAGAAGATACTTGAAACTCATCGAGGAGCCCGGAAATACTCTTCAAACATAGTTTTGATAGTTGTCTATAATCCATAGCTTGTTTATCGAGAGATACACGCCTGAGGCATTAATTATCTTTCCACCTACTGTCACCATCTGCAAACAGAAAACCATTTAATCTTGCCCGGAGGCAATTGTAAAAAAGTGCATGGTAGATTTTAGACTGATCTAATAACATCAAAGTCACTGATCCGTAGTTTTCAAATCAGTATGAGAACCAGTCTTAAAATTACGTCATTTTACCGCCACCTACCAAAGTGTACTTTCGTTTTCGCCCTAAAAGACTGTTTTGACATGATCTCTCCACAATCTTTGAGTATTGTATGATAAAACATGTCAAAAAGACCACTCTCTCCAGATGTAAAAGCATCAACACATAAAAATAAAGCAAAATCAAAGTAAAATAATCTGGTTCAATCTTTCATGGAAATTCCATTCTGAATTTCCTTGGATTAACAAAAGTGCTATATGTGTAATAATTATGCATTCTGTACACAACTATTGGCTCCACTCAGTTTAGTATAGGAAACTCAATGAATTTTTTTTTTTCATGAAAATGGCCATTTAGCGCGTAAAAAAATAGCGGATTAAAGTCTCCCTTATTTTTACCCAAATCTCCCTTAAAAAAAGACATGTTGAGGCAAATCTCCCTTACTGACCGTCTGAAAATATGGCATGTATGAGAAGGTAGGTCAGTAGGTCACATTCATGGTCACTAAAAGTCAGTTTTAAGATTGGTGTGCTAAACTGTACATGTCATCCAAATTTCAAGGCTGTATCTTAAAAAACAAGAAAGTAGGTTAGTAGGTCACATTCATGGTCACTGAAAGTCAGTTTTAAGATCATTGTGAAAAACTGTACATGCCATCCAAATTTCAAGGCTGTAACTTAAAAAACAAGGAAGTAGGTCAGTAGGTCACATTCCACATGACCCAGATTCAAACTTGACCTAAACATCACCAAGGTTAACATTCTGACCAAGTTTCATGAAGATACAGTCACAAATGTGGCCTCTAGAGTCTCAAAAAGAAGCTTTCCTTTGATTTCAGCTGGTGATCTAGTTTTTGACCCCACATGACCCAGATTTGAACTTGACCTAAAGTAATCATAATTAACATTCTAACCAAGTTTCATTAAGATATGGTCATAAATGTGGCCTCTAGAGTGTAAACTAGCTTTTCCTTTGATTTGACCTGGTGACATAGCTTTTGAACCCACATGACCTAGATTGAACCTGACCTAAAGATCATCAAGATTAACATTCTGACCAAGTTTCATGAAGATAGTCATAAATGTGGCCTCTAGAGTGTTAAGAAGCTTTTCCTTTGATTTGAGCTGGTGACCTAGTTTTTGACCCCACATGACCCAGATTTGAACTTGACCTAAAGTAATCATAATTAATATTCTAACCAAGTTTCATTAAGAGATGGTCATAAATGTGGCCTCTAGAGTGTAAACTAGCTTTTCCTTTGATTTGACCTGGTGACATAGCTTTTGAACCCACATGACCCAGATTCGAATTTGACCTAAAGATTATCAAGATTAACATTCTAACCAAGTTTCATTAAGATATGGTCATAAATGTGGCCTCTAGAGTGTTAACAAGCTTTTCCTTTGATCTGACCTGGTGACCTAGTTTTTGACCCCACCTGACCCAGATTTGAACTTGACCTAAAGATCATCAAGATTAATATTCTGACCAAGTGTCATAGAAATATTTTCATAAATGTGACTCTACAGTGTTTACAAGCTTTTCCTTTGATCTGACCTGGTGACCTAGTTTTTGACCCCACCTGACCCAAACTTGAACTTTATCTTAAGATCATCAAGATTAACATTCTGACCAAGTTTCATGAAGATAGTCATAAATGTGGCCTCTAGAGTGTTAACTAGCTTTTCCTTTGATTTGACCTGGTGACCTAGTTTTTGATCCCACCTGACCCAGATTTGAACTTGACCTAAAGATCACCAAGATTAACATTCTGACCAAGTTTTATGAAGATACAGTCATAAATGTGGCCTCTAGAGTGTTAACAAGCTTTTCCTTTGATCTGACCTGGTGACCTAGTTTTTGACCCCACCTGACCTAGATTTAAACTTGACCTAAATATCATTAAGATTAACATTCTGACCAAGTTTCATAGAGGTATTATCTTAAATGTGGCCTCTAGAGTGTTAACAAGATTTTCCTTTGATTTGACCTGGTGACCTAGTTTTTGACCCCAGATGACCCAATATTGAATTCCTCCAAGATTTTATTGAGGGTAACATTCTGACCAAGTTTAATTAAGACTGGGCCAAATTTGTGACTTCTAGAGTGTTAACAGTCAAATTGTTGACGACGGACACAGGGCGATCACAAAAGCTCACCTAGAGCTAGAAACTTATTGACAACCCTGTACATGTAAAAGGAAAAAAAACACATCAAATTAATTAGTGTGTAAAGACACATGTTTCTCATAGTGAGGGTTTGGTCAGACCCTGCTCCCCACCTCATAAAATTGGCTGGATTCGCTCATGATCTTACAACAGATGCAAACTTTTGTAAATGTTATTACATTACATATTTTACCGAGATTATTTTCTGACTTTTCACTGTTTTACAATTTAAAGATATCTATCTAATCTATTCAAATTACACCCCTATTAATTATAAATGCTTTTCTCAAGATAACAGTGGAAATACTAACTGACATGGGATATGTAAGAGTACAGTTTCAAGGCCTTGCATGACAGTTTTTACTTGCAAATGTATTTTTATTATAATTTCTGCATTATTTTGTAAGAAAATCGTGATAATCACAAAAGCACAGGACACTACAATTCTGTCATCAAAATGGAATGAATATATTTATAGGTTATTAGCTTTGTATCGGGAAATATGCATGAGTTCTTCCGCTGAAGAACGAGTGCATATTTATTCTTCCGCTGAAGAACGAGTGCATATTTCCCCGATACAAATATAATAACCTTTTTATTACATACGCATCTACCCGTATAAGTATAATGTAAATATCATGAATTTGTTCAATAGCCTGAATAGGATTGACAATACTGAACTAAATAGATAAAACAGTGCAACAACACACACTGAATTACGTCACGCACCCAATATGAAATTCAAGCGTCAGTGTATGGAAAAATATTGATGTTTCCGGTACAAGTGTAGCTTAACAGGGAATTGAAACGAGTATGTAATAAATATACATACACACCTTTGTACCATATTTATTTTAAATTGATGTTGAAACAAGTTTTTCTAACTTACAATTGTTTATTGTGATAAGCATGCACCTCCTTTTGGGCCTCAAAAACAGCAGTCTGACTAAAGTACATCTCCAATTAACGCTACACACATTGGATCTGAAGACGTGCTATTGATAGCCTCGTTCTGACGACCCTTCCACTAGCCAATCAGAGACTTACTAACAACATTTTGTATGTGAAAGTGGAAGTTTTAAAAAATCCTATATTTAGCCTGGATTTTTCATACCGTATAAGTACTTTTTTCTGCGGGAACTTTATTTCTGCGTTTTCTGCGGAAGACAATAAGACCGCAGATTTAAAATCCGCAGAAAATTTTGTCCTGACATGCCGTGATACGACGATAAAAGCCGCCATTATAATCCAGTTAGTATAAGACAATGTCCGATATCGTTACCGGCTTTTGTCCCACATGTAGCCGAAGCAAGTTGAAAATTTAGTAGTAACGGTAATATAATAAACCGTTTTATTATTGTTTTGCTTTTGAATAAACCATAATAAAAAACATCGAATTTATTTTGATTTTCGTTCATCATTGAGTAGTCAGCGGTCAGCTTCAATGTTCTTAAATTATGTGACAAACACAATCCATTGTATTCTTTGTGTCTATTGTTAACCAATCCGTCTGGCAAGTCATATTTACCGTTATTTGTATGAGACTTGAAAAAGGCGTGATTAAAAAATTATCATATTGTTACAAAAATTATCATATTGTTACAAAATGACATAACATAACATAACATAACTGTCAAAATAACAATAAAATACGTACCTGTCTATTTGAAATTAATGAAACAACCGATGAATACAGAATCGCAGAAATAAATCCCATCAACGTGCGAAGGAAGACACCGAGAAATAAGGTATGCAGAAATTTAATACCACCTTATTTTTAAAAAAATCGCAGAATATTAAGCCCGTAGAAATAAGTACTTATACGGTATTTACAATTCTAATGACAACCACATCGCGACTACGCCCTCGTGTTTTGAGAGAAATCATATGTCATGGTACAGACTTGGTCATGTAAGGTGGCAGACAGCCGGTTATCTCAGTCGGTAGGGCACTCGCCCTGTAAGCGAGGGGTCCCAGGTTCGAGCCCTGGACTTACTGCACATTTTTCTCACCCTTTGACATTCAACGCTATTTTGATGGTTCAGTCAAATGCTTGCTGAAACAAGTTGTCTGATTGGTTCAAATAAAAATAGATTTGCGAAAATAAAAATAGCAATATCGGAAATCCAAAATATACAGAAGACGAATGTGAATGGGTCATTCTTAGATCTTCGTTTAGAAGATCAAGTACTTTAGTCAGACTGCAAAAACAGATTTGTCACTTGTGTTATTTACAGCAGAAAACTGTCTTATTGTATAGGAAGTGATCTGACAAGATTTTTCAATGACAGAACAGGATTACAGAAATGTGGATTATAGAAATGTGTTGGACAAGTGTGTTTTATGGGCAGGGTGTGGGCAGAGCAGTGGTTAGCAGGTTGTGACACTAGCGGTCCTGGTTTGATTCCAAGTCATGTTTGATACCCAACAAGTGTTCAGTGCTAGGTGAGAATGGGACTTTCAGTAATTACCCAGGCAAGAAAAATGAACTTTAATGTTTCAATCAATGCCTGTAAGAATTTTGTTTCAATGTTTTTGTTAAGAATTAACCTTAAATCAATCACATTGAAATTGTAATTCAACAGTGATACATTTTCAAAGCAAAGTCTTCACCAAAGCTTAATAATTAACATGTATTAATTATCAAACACATTCCCAATGTTTACAGCAGTATTTTTCTGCTTATCTATATCATTTATGAACATTCATTGCAGATCCAACATGCATTAAAACATTAGTCTGTGCTACACTGCATACATCCATGTATATAACAAGAGCTGTCTTAAATGACAGCATGCTTGACTATTTGAGACCCTTACACATAAGAGCTTACATACAAAAGCTTTATCAAGCTGAAAACTGGGCATAATTTTCTAAACTGTACAACAGAGATATGGAACATGGTTCAAAATGGTCATTTTAAGATATTGCAGACTTATGAAGAGTTTGAAAGCATTCAGTACAATTGTTCCTGGGACAGCTACTTACATGCAAAACTTTCACAAAACTTTTTAAGTGAAAACTAGGTATAACTAGAAGATGCTTTTGTAGAAAAGCGCATGTCTCCCACAATGCATAGTCGTAATAGGCAAGAAGTCAATAGGAGACAGGAGTGAAAGTCAAAGAGACACTGATGGTTGGCTGCAATAGCGATCACCTACTTGGCATGTCCAATCATCCTATGAAGTTTCAACATTCTGCGTTAAGTGGTTCTCAAGTTATTGTTTGGAAACTGTTTTACATGTTCAGGCCCCTGTGACCTTGACCTTTGATTGAGTGACCTAGAAATCAATAAGGGTCACTCTGCATGTCCAATCACACTATAAGGTTTCAACATTCTGGGTCAGGTGGTTCTCAAGTTATTGATCGAAAACCGTCTTCCAATTTCAGGTCCCTGTGACCTTGACCTTAGATCAAGTGACTCCAAAAACGATAAGGGTCATCTACTCTGTAAGTCCTATCATCCTATGAAGTTTTAAGGTTCTAGGTTCAATGGTTCTCAAGTTATTGATCAGAAACCGTTTTCAATGTTCTGGTCCCTGTGACCTTGACCTCAAATCAAGTGACCAAAAAATCAATATGGGTCATCTACTCTACATGTCCAATCATCTTATGAAGTTTCAGCATTCTGGGTTATGTGGTTCTCAAGTTATTGATCAGAAACGGTTTTCAATGTTCGGGTCCCTGTGACCTTGACCTTTGATGGAGTGACCAAAAAAAACCAGTAGGGGTCATCTACTCTGTAAGTCCTATCACCCTATGAAATTTGATCATTCTAGGTCAAATGATTCTCAAGTTTCTGACAGGAAATCAATTTCCATATTCTGATGGCTGTGACCTTGACCTTTAACAGAGTGACCCCAAAATCAATAGGGGTCATCTACTCTGCATGTCCTAAGAAGTATCATCATTCTGGGTCAAGTGGTTCTCAAATTATTGATCGGAAATGGTTTTCCATGTTCAGGCTCCTGTGACCTTGACCTTTGATGGAGTGACCCCAAAAACAATACGGGTTGTCTGTTCCATAAGGCCTACCACCCTATGAAGTTTGAAGGTTCTGGGTCAAATAGTTCCCCAGTTATTGAAATAAAGTGTGACAAATGGACGGAAGGATGGACAGGAAAAAAAATTGTCCTCTCCCCCTTGGGGGGGGGGGGGACATAATTAAGCAATATTTAAGCCTGAGTTATGAAACTTGCCACGTAAAGTCATCTAATGATGCCAAGAAAGTGTGTCAAGTCTGAAAACATTTTATCAAACAGTCTCTGAGAAATATGCTTATGTGCAAAACTTTCTTCTTTGTTGAAAAGGGGCATAACTTTGATGAAATGTCAGCAAGTTATGAAACCCACTCTGTAAAATCAGATCATGATGCCATATACTTATGATGAATTTTAAATCATTTAGTCAAGCAGCTTCAGAGGAATGTGCTTACAAGCAATACTTTCACAAAATATGTATGTTAAAAAGGAGAATAATTTTGACACAATTTAGGGATAAGGCATGTTTATTCATGTTAAAACATCCCACTGGATTGGCTGGTGCCAGAGACCAGTAAGGATTCTACAGATATATTAGTATGAAACTAGAATGTGTCTGTTGGACACAGGGTGTGCCCCCATTCTGGTACATTTGTCAGAAATAAGGGGAAATAATTCAAATGTTTGCAGTCTTAATGGGGTATAGCCTCAACAAACATTTTATGAAAAGGATTCATTATTCTAGGCCATGTACTTTTTGAGCTATGAGCATCAAAAACAAAAAATCCACTATTTTGGCTATTTCAAGGGCCATAACTCTGTAATAAGCACTAAGATTCTCAAGAAGAATGCCAAATGTGCAAGGTCACATCATGATAAAGACTCGAGCAATGTTTCATGAATTTGCATCAAATACTTTTTGAGCTAGGCACATAATTAGGTGAAAATGTGCATTTTTGACTATTTCAGGGGCCATAACTCTGGAAATAGGGGGCAGAGCAGATGGAAAAATAGGAGGTGCACAAGTTTATATCATGATAAAGACTCCTGCAAGTTTTCATCAATTTATATCACATACTTCTTGAGCTAGGTGCATCACAAACTTTTTTCGGACGGACACACGGACAAGACCAAATCTATATGCCCCCAGCACTCATAGTGGGGGCACAAAAGTATGTTTGATTTCACTGAAATTCTACCACAGTGATATCTGATTCGTTTTTCACCTTTTTTCACAATGACAGATATTCCTTTTAGAACATAGTCTCTGTAAATAAAGATATTCAAAAATTTCTCACAAAATGTGAATTGGTATCTTTAAGAAAATATAGAAGTACTCTTACAATGCTGAAAAAAACACTTTTCTCGAGTATTCTTCTGAAGCTAATTCATAAAGCTTTTATGAATCAATTAGGGGTACAAGGTTAAGTGTAAGTACATGTGCCAAATATATGTATTTGCTTCTCTGCTTGGGATGCAACATCTAGCAAGACAACCAAGCAGGTATACATGTAAAACATCACTGGTTACCATGACAACACACGTCACAAATGTCATCTTTCAGCTTAATGTAAGTTCTTGTCATTGTGAATTTGTGTTTTTCTTTTAAGAAAGGTTATATACTATGAACTCAGACATTGTTTGGCTGTCATGGTAACCAAATGACTTTGACCTATTTAGCAAACAGATACCATATTCCTCCCCTCGGAGCACCTCAGGTGCAATATAATTTGGCGTCCCACAAAAAGTGTTTGTTAGGTCACCTGGCCATAGGTTCTCCTGTGACAATGAATAAACAGTTAAAATGTAAAAAGAGATAATAAAGCAGTATACTGTGTTGTGCTGTGAAGCCATCAATGTAAACACTCAATGTATGTTCCCAATATTTACCATAGGGATGATTTTTCTTTAAAGAAATATGGAAAATATCTTATTAGAATTTTTTCTTAAAATTTTCATGTTTTAATATATTTTAGTGACTGCTTGACACAGATGGTTCCACAGGCATCAAACTGTGTGAGAATTTGTTTAACAGGAGGACAAAAGTTTCATTCCAAAACCAAAGTCAACATAAGAGCATCAATAGTACAGTAAGTCTGAAACAGCAGCGGTACTAAGGAGATTTGTTCCTTATAATAAAGATAATTTCTCTTTTATCTGTTGTAACTTTGTTTCATATCATAGTTTTAAAACTATAAGTGATATCTAAAAACCAGTTATACAATTAAAAATAACTAGCATTATTCATGTCTTTTCGGGAATGGCTCAGAGTCTTGCATGCAACAGTTTATTTGCGGTTTAAACAAGTCGCCAGCACCACAACTGTCATTTTCAGGTACCATTACATTGTGTACCTGTCAGACAGAACAGTGCGAATTTAATAAAAATGTCCAAAGGTGACCTTGACCTCGGAGCTAGGGGTCTGGGTCTTGCACATGATAAATTAACTCATTATGGGGAACATTTGTGCCAAATAATTTTAAAATCCCTTGATAAATGGCAGAGTTATGGACCAGACAAGAAACAGACCATGTACCCTTGGACTTCTAAGTGTGACCTTGACCTTGAAGCTAGGGGTCTGTTGCGCATGGAACAGACCAGGTTAACCTTTAACCTCTAAGTGCAACCTTGACCTTAGAGCTTGGGGTCTGAATCTTGCGCATGACACGTCTCATTAAGGGGAACATGTAAATTCCCTTGATGAATGGCAGAGTTATGGACTGGACACAAAACAGATCCTTTTAATCTTTGACTTTTAAGTGTAATCTTGACGTTGGAGCTAGGGATCTGGGTCTTGTGCATAACATGTCGTCTCATGGTGAACATTTATGCCAAATTAAATCCCTTTATGGAGTTACAGCCTAGACAAGAATTTACACGGATGCACACACACATACACACCGGACAAACAGTGCGATTTTAATATGCCCACCTTCGGGGACATTAAAACAATATGGAAGTCAGAGATAATAGCTGTTAACTAACACTATGGTTATGTAGTGTGAGAAAGTAACAGTTAGTCAATAATTTTCCATGATTCAATTTTTTATTCTAAATGACCAGATTTTACCTTCGCCTAGATACAATTTCATGCAGATCATGTCAAAAATGTGGCCTCCAGACTTAAGATTTTTCTATGATTTGACCTAGTACCTTTTTAACCTAGATGACCCAGTTTCGAGACTTATATAGATTTCATAAAGAAAGCTCTGACCACAAAGACATGATAGAAAATGCAGCCTTTTATTTGACCTAGTGACCTAGTTTCTGAATCCAAATCACATAGTATGAAACCTGTCCAAGATTTTATTGAGGCAAACTTAGTTTTATTACCACTGGGAAAAACTTTTCACCTCTAGAGCATTTACATGCATAATTTGATCAAAATACAAGTCAGAGTTATAGGACTTAACCCAGTGAGGTTGGAAATTGACCTAGAAAAAGAAAAAATAAGTCTCAAAGCTAATGTTTTTAAGTAATAGCTATATGTACTTGCACGCAAAACTTTAACCAAGGTGTGATGCCGACGCCAATGCCAGGGTGAGTTGAATAGTCATGCTAAAAAGCCAACAAATATTGTAACAATGTAGCTTTTCTTTTTAAAATTTTGTCCTCCTAAAAACATTAATTCCATACTAAAATTAAAGCATATTTAATAAAAATCTATTTCAGTAAATATGCTTTAAACCAAACTACAATTACCACTAATGATCATTCGACCTTAACCATTGCATGATGAGGTCATGACCTATGACCTACCATAATCCTCTCCTCGAAGAATCTCTGGTGCGATGTAATTTGGTGTTCCACAGAATGTACTTGTAGCATCTCCTGGCCAAAGCCCCTCCTAAATTGGCAGTAAACAGCAGCAACATGTGATGAAACATATGTCCGAGTTAAAGACAGAAACAGTTACTCATATGTAATTCATGTTTTCTTTTAAAACAGCAGAATTTTGTAATAAAAAATGCAGTTGAAACTGGTATCTATTCTAAATTTCAATAAAAGGCTATTTTATGAATATATGTCAAACCCATACTAAAACCTAACCAATGCCATTTCTTTTTAGTTTCAGAATTACCATGTGCTTTCACATACACCGAATCTCTGGGCAAAAATGTGTAGAAGTATAGTATAAGTAACAAGAGCTGTCTGTAAGACAGCCAATGCTCGACTATTCAAATTGTTGTCCCAGATATATTTACCTAGTTTTATAACCATGCAAACACATGTGAAGTTTCAATTCAATATCTGCATTAAATTTGGAGATAGGAACTCACATGCAAAACTTTAATTAGAATTTTCTAAGTCCAAAAGAGGGCATGATTTGCTCAAAATATATGTCAGTGTTATGAGACTTGATGCTATCCCCTGAAGACACAGGTGAAGTTTCAATTCAATATCTGCATTAGTTTTGAAGATAGGAACTTACATGCAAAACTTTAACCAGGATTTTCTAAGTCCAAAAGGGGGCATAATTTGCCCAAAATATATGTCAGAGTTATGGGACTTGATTCTGTAAGGTTGGTTATTGACCTAGAATAAGAAAACAAGAGGGTCATGATGACCCTGGATCGCTCACCTGAGTAATATGAGTCACATGTTTCAAATGGCAAACTGATGCTAAAATAATAAGAAGGTAGGTCAGTAGGTCACATTCATGGTAACTGAAAGTCAGTTTTAAGATCAGTGTGCAAAACTGTACACATCATCCAAATTTCAAGGCTGTATCTTAAAAAACAAGAAAGTAGGTCAGTAGGTCAAGGTCACAGTCAAGTGATCCTAATCACTTGGGGTCATCAGGTAATTATAATTAAACTGTCTAGGAAATATGATCTGATAATTTTTGAAGTATTTTTTTCCTATATAACCCGTAATTATAACAAGTGACCCCCAGGGCGGGGCCTCTTTTAACCCCAGGGGCATAATTTGAACAAACTTGTTAGAGATCCACCAGGCAATGCTACATACCAAATATCAAAGTCCAAGGCCCTGAACTTTCAGACAAGAAGATTTTTATTTTTTTTCCCTATATAAGTCTATGTTAAACTCAGTACCCCCAGGGCATGGCCTCTTTTCACCCCAGGGACATAATTTGAATAATTTTGGTAGAGAAACACTAGGACAGGCAACATACCAAATATCAAAAGCCTAGGCCTTGCAGTTTCAGGCAAGAAGATTTTTAAAGTGTTTTTTCTATATAAATCTATGTAAAACTTGAGACCCCCTGGGGCAGGGCCTCTTTTCATCCCAGGGGCATAATTTGAACAATTTTGGTAGAGGACCACAAGGCAATGCTACATACAAAATAAAGGCCTAGGTCATGTGGTTTTAGACAAGAAGACTTTTAAAGTGTTATCCTATATAAGTCTATGTAAAACTTGTGACCCCCGGGGCGGGGCCTCTTTTTTTTTTACCCCATGGGCACAATTTGAACAATCTTGATAGAGGACCATAAGATGATGTCACAGGCCAAATATCAAGGCTGTATGCCTTGCAGTTTTGGACAAGAAGATTTTTGAAGTTTTTCCTTTCGGTTGCCATGGCAACCAGAGTTCTGCATGGAATTTCATTCTTTGAATAATTTTGAAAGGGGACCACCTAAGGATCATTCCTGTGAAGTTTGGTGTAATTCTGCCCAGTGGTTTTCAAGAAGAAGATTTTTTAAGAAAATGTTGACGGACGCACGACACACATTGATCGGTCACAAAAGCTCACCATGAGCCTTTGGCTCAGGTGAGCTACAAATAAGTTTCCAAGCTATACACCTTTAAATAATAGCTATATGTATTTGCATGCAAAACTTTAACCAAGGTGTGACGCTGACGCCAATGCCAACACCAGGTAAGATGGTCATTGACCCTAAAGCGCTAATCATAAAATGCTTCAAGTGTGTTTGTATAATGAAATCAGGTGATCTATAACTTGGGCCAGCAATTTCATACAAGAAATTTGTTTAAGTAAAATTCCACTACATAATATAGGGAAAAGTGATCATGCCCTCTGGTGGCCATATTTTTTACAGATTCGAATAATTTGAACAACCTTTGTAGAAGGTCACACAAGGAACACTTGACGTATGAAATCATTTTAAAATCCGGCCAGCAGTTTCACACAAGAAACATACACTAAACTTAATATCAGAAATGGTACAACGAAGAGCAATCAGATGGATATACAATAATTATTCCACATACAACAGTGTCTCAGATATGCAAAATTCTATCAGTTAAAGACCTTTAGAGAACAGACGAACTAATGCAAAATTAACTAGAAGATGCTTTTGCAGAAAAACTAATGTCTCCCCCAATGCATAGTCGTAAAGGCAAGAAGTCATCCCCGTGACCTTGACCTTTGATCTAGTAACCACAAAAATAATAGGAATCATCTTCTGTAATTGTAAGCCCTATCATCCTATGAAGTTTGAAGGCTGTAGGTCAAACGGTTCTCTAGTTATTGATCAAAAATGAAGTGTGACAGACAGATGGCCCCTATGACCTTGACCTTTGACGGAAATGGATTTTCATGTTCAGTCCACTGTGACCTTGACCTTTAATAGAGTGACCCCAAAATCCACAGGGTCATCTACTCTGCATGTTCAATCATCCTATGAAGTTTCAACATTCTGGGTCAAGTGGTTCTCAAGTTATTGATCGGAAATGGTTTTCCGTGTTCAGGCGACTGTGACCTTGACCTTTAACAGACTGACCCCAAAATCAATAGGGATAATCTACTCTGCATGACCAATCATCCTATGAAGTTTCAACATTCTGGGTCAAGTGGTTCTCAAGTTATTGATTGGAAATAGCTTTCCATGTTCAGGCCACTGTGACCTTGACCTTTGATGGAGTGACCCCAAAAACTATAGAGGTCATCTACCCTGTAAGTCCTATCACCCTATGTAGTTTGATTGAAGGTTCTAGGTTAAATGGTTCTCAAGTTATTGACCGGAAATGGATTTCCATGTTCTGTCTGCTGCGACCTTGACCTTTAAAAGAGTGACCCTATAATCAATTGGGGTCATCTACTCTGCATGTCCAATCATCCTATTAAGTTTCAACATTCTGGGTCAAGTGGTTCTTGAGTTACTGATTTGAAATGGTTTTCCATATTCAGGCCCCTGTGACCTTGACCTTTAATAGTGTGACCCCAAAATCAATAGGGGTCATCTACTCTGCATATCCAATCATCTATGAAGTTTCAACAATCTGGGTCAAGTGGTTCTCAAGTTATTGATTTGAAATGGTTTTCCATGTTCAGGCCACTGTAACCTTGACCTTTAACAGTGACCCCAAAATCAATAGGAGTCATCTACTCTGCATGACCAATCATCCTATAAAGTTTCAACATTCTGGGTCAAGTAGTTCTCAAGTTATTGATCTGAAATGGATTTCTATGTTCAGGCCCCTGTGACCTTGACCTTTGATGGAGTGACCCCAAAAACAATAGGGGTCATCTACTCCATAAGCCCTGCCACCCTATGAAGTTTGAAGGTTCTAGGTCAAATGGTTCTCCAGTTATGGATTGAAAATGAAGTGGGACGGACGGACGTCCAACCGAAATGAAGGAGGGGGCATTTCTTTTGTTACTGTCTTTTGTTTGAATAGGGGGCCCTGGCCCTATAATCTATTGTTAACGGATTGAAGCTATTGTTCTCTTTTGTTCTATTTACTGTTAGATGGCCCTCCCTTTCTTTTAAGTTGCTTGGACAGACAGGGCAAAAATAATATGTCACAAGACATAATTATGTTTTACAAACTTGTCCATTCACTAGTAGCTATTCCTGTCCCAGCATATTTTGAGAGACCAAGGAGACCGACTCGTCAAACACACACCCTGGCCTATAGACAAATCCATACAGTTTTCAATTACTACAAATTTTCCTTTTTTTCCAAGTACTCTAATCTTATGGAACAAACTCCCATCTGATATTGTTCTCCAGCCTATGCTTGAATCTTTCAAGCAGGCAGTATGCCGACATACATGCAATTGGCTGTAGCAAAGTGCGTTTTAAACATGATTTTACTACTCTTGTCTACAAGGAGATTTTTAAAGTTTCCACTTTATACATATAGAGAAAAGTAACCACATCCTCTGGTGGCCATGCTTTTTGATGAATCTGATAATTTAAACAATCTTGGTAGGTTACCATTTGTGTGAAACAATTTTAAAATTGGACAAACGTTTTAGAATATGTAATTTGAAGATTTTTAGCTCTGGCAGCCCCAATGAACAACCAAGTGGAATATGCGGGGCCATATTTGACCCTATGGGGATAATTTGAATAATCTTGGTAGAGGCCAACTAGATGTTGCTAAAAACCAAATATCAAAGCCCTAGGCTCTGTGGTTTTGGACAGGAAGATTTTCAAACTTTTTTCCTATATAAGTCTATATAAATCATGTAAACCCCTCGGCGGGGCTATATCTGACCCTAGGGGAATAATTGGAACAATCTTGGTAGATGACCACTAGATGATGCTTACCAAATATAAGTTTTCCCTATATAAGTCTATGTAAACCAAGTGACCCCCAGGGCGGAGCCATATTTGACACAGGGGGATAATTTGAATAATCTTGGTAGAGGACCACTAGTTGATGCTAATACCAAATACAAGAGGGTCATGATGACCCTGGATCATTCACCAGAGTAATATGAGCTACATGTTTCAAATGTCAAACTGATGATTTTTCGAAATTTTTTGGAAGATATTCCGATGTACAATCAAGTAACCCCTGGGGCTGGGCTAATTTTACCCCGGGGGTCATGATTTGAAGGTTGTAGAAGTCTACTAGGCAATGTTACATATCAAATATCTAAGACCTAGGCCTTCTGGTTTATTTTTAGCAAATTTATGAAGATTTTCTGTGTAAAATCTGGTGATCCCTGGGGCAGGTAATTTTGACCCCGGGGGTCATGATTTGAACAAATTTTGTAGCGGTCCACTAGGCAATGCTGCATGTCAAAATGTCAAATATCTAAGCTCTAGGCCTTCTGGTTTATTTTTAGAAAATTTTGAAGCTTTTTCTATGTACACAATCAAGTAAGCCCATGGGGTGGGGTCAATTTGACCCCGGGGTTCATGATTTGAAGAAATTTTGTAGAGGTCCACTAGGCAATGCTACATGTCAAATATCTAAGCTCTAGGCCTTCTGGTTTATTTTTTGAAAATTTTTGAAGATTTTCTGATGTAAAATCAAGTGACCCCTGGGGCGGGGTCAATTTTGACCCAGGGGGGTATGATTTGAATTTTTTTTGTAGAGGTCCACTAGGCAATGCTACATGTCAAATATCTAAGCTCTAGGCCCTCTGGTTTATTTTTTAAATTTTTTTGAAGATTTTCCTATAGAAATCTATGTAAAATCAAGTGACCCCTGGGGCGGGGTCAATTTTGACCCCGGGGTCATGATTTGAACAAGTTTAGTAGAGGTCCACTAGGCAATGCTACATGTCAAATATCTAAGCTCTAGGCTTCTGGTTTTTGAGAAGATGATTTTTTAAGATTTTCCTATGTAAAATCAAGTGACCCCTGGGGCGGGGTCAATTTTGACCCAGGGGGTCATGTTTGAACAAATTTTGTAGAGGTCCACTAGGCAATGCTACAAGTCAAATATCTAAGCTCTAGGCCCTCTGGTTTATTTTTTAAATTTTTTTGAAGATTTTCCTATAGAAATCTATGTAAAATCAAGTGACCCCTGGGGTGGGGTCAATTTTGACCCCGGGGTCATGATTTGAACAATTTTAGTAGAGGTCCACTAGGCAATGCTACATGTCAAATATCTAAGCTCTAGGGCTTCTGGTTTTTGAGAAGAAGATTTTTTAAGATTTTCCTATGTAAAATCAAGTGACCCCTGAGGCAGGGTCAATTTTGACCCCGGGGTCATGATTTGAACAAATTTGGTAGAGGTCCACTAGGCAATGCTCAACACCAAATACCTAAGCTCTAGGGCTTCTGGTTTTTAAGTAGAAGATTTTTAAAGTTTTTCCTTTTGGTTGCCATGGCAACCAGAGTTCTGCTTGGAATTCAATTATTTGAACAATTTTTGTAGAGCTTCACCCAAGCAACATGCCTGTGAAGTTTGGATGAAATTGGCCTAGCGGTTTATGAGGAGATGTCATTTAAAGTAAAAGTTTACGGACGACAGACGCCGGACAACAGACGCCGGACAGTGAGTGACCAGAATAGCTCACCCTGAGCCTTTGGCTCTGGTGAGCTAATAAAAGCCCTATGACCTGTGGTTTTGGACAAGAAGATTTTTAAAGTTTTTCCTTTCTGTTGCCATGGCATCCAGAGTTCTGTATGGAATTCAATTCTTTGAACAATTTTTAAAGACCATCCAAGGAATATCCCTGTGAAGTGTCATCAAAACTGGCCTGGTGGTTTATTAATATGTTATGCTCCGGACACAAAATATAACAGAACTTTGAGCTCTATTGCTGATCTTAATCTTTGGCCTATTGGGCTCCGCACATTGTTGCGTCGCCACTTACCTACGTGCCAAGTTTGAAGTCAATACCTTGCATGGTTATTTAGTTAGATTCCATACACAAAATATGGACAGTTTTGAGCTTTTAGCTCAATTTGTGACCTTGACCTTTGACCTACAGAGCTGGTTCAAGTGATCTGCACATCGTCTAATCGCCATCTACCTATATGCCTAGTTTAAAGTCAATATCTTTAATGGTAATAATGTTATGCTCCAGCATGAATTATGACAGACGGACAGACAAGACACAAGTGCCATTTCATAATATGTCTGTTTTTTCAAAACAGGCGTATAAAAAGAAAGCGCATTAAAACTTTAACCAAGGTCTGGTTGCAGAAGGACACAGACACCCAGTCAAGTCAGATAGCTCTCCATATACTTGTTATAGTCAATCTGAAAACTTCAACTAAAATTTCTTAGTTGAAAAGGAGAATCATTATAGAAATACTGCAGGTACAGTTATCTTGTCAATATAATGAACACTGTCACTATGAGCAAGTACAGCGTTTCAGCTGAATACCTTAAATGATGAAGAAGACATTGGACTTCATAAAACTTAAACCAATGCAGATGCAGCCCCAGGGCGAATGCAATAGCCCCCTTAATTTTTCAAATAATGGAGCTAAAAAAGGCAGATACCTTTATCATTAACAAGAACTCGTAGAACACAAAATATCCCCCTTGATGCATTCAGTAATTGCACAAGGAACAGAAATTATTTGGTCACTGTGCACTGGAGGTTTGACATACCTTAAATCAATAATTATGGGTCATTTATACTCCATATCAAACGTGATCTTGGACCAAAGCATTCTTTAGTTTTTTGGCAAAAATTGTTCTGGGTCAATGTGACCTTGACCTTTGACCTTCTGACCTCAAAATCAATAGAGGTCATCTGCTGGTCATGACTAACCTTCCTATCAACTTTCATGATTCTAGGCCCAAGCCTTGAGTTATCATTCAGAAACTGATTGGTCTAAGGACAGACAGACCGACTGACCGACCGACAGACATCTGCAAAACAATATACCCCACCTTGGTTTGTTGAAAAAGGGTAAGAGATGAAAGCTAGGCTTATAAAGGTCTTCTCCTATATGAGATAAATTACAGTATTTGGCGGTATTACATAATTTGTTAAGGGGGCATAATTAAGGTGACATAGAGTATTAAACAAACATTTTAACCAATGCAAAATGCCAATATAGGCGATCAAATGATGACAGTATCTTGTGTTTTTTTTTAAAGTAAGATGAACTAAATAAGTCTCAGGCTTTCAAGCACTATTTGGCAAAAAATTATGGCCAAAATTAGGGCTGTTTTTGCCAATAAATAAGGGCTAAATTAGGACTAGATGCCCATGGGCAACATGTCAAGCTAGCCCTTTTATGTATTGTTGCTTTTCTAGGGGGCACCAGTCTAGAACAAATGTGTCATCGACATAAGTTTTTGATATATAGGTATGAAATGGTGGACACTAGTGCATCTTTTTGTCTAAATATTGAGGTACTGTGGGTGTACTACTCTCAATTGGGGTGTGGGGGGTCAGGGGGCTCTCCCCCTGGAAAATTTTGAAATACAGCCATGAAATGTTGGGTACTGGTGTATTTTTTGTTCTAAATTTTGAGGCATAGAAGGGTGTAGTCCCCTAATTTTAGGAAGGTGAGGGGTTGCGCCCCCCCCCCCCCCCCCCCCCCCCTCCATGCAAAAATTTGAAATACAGGTATGAAATGCTGTATTGTAGTGCATGTTTTGGTCTAAATTTTGATTTGTGGGAGAAGGTATCCCTGTATTTTTAGGGTCTATTGGGACTCTCCCCTGGAAATTTTTGAAATGTAGATATGAAATGGTGGCCTCTGGTGAGTTTCTTATATAAATTTTGAGGTACTGGAGGGGTAATCCCCTCATGGGGGGGTCAGGGGGTCCTCCCCCATGGAAAATTTTGAAATAAAGGAATGGAATGGTGGCCTCTGGTGCGTTTCTGAACCTAATTTTGAGAAAATATTAATTCTTTGCCAAAATAGTTGAGAGCAACTTTGATATGCCAACTATAGCCTAGGAACTCATGGAAACTGATAGAAGCATCCTCTGTAAATGAATCTTAAAGAATATTAACATCAATAAATTAACTGGATCATTATATACATGATTTGTGCAAAAAAAATTAAGTTCAGACAGAAATTACAAACAAGAGGGTCATGATGA
The DNA here is from genome assembly GCF_021730395.1 of Mercenaria mercenaria. Classification (NCBI taxonomy): domain Eukaryota; kingdom Metazoa; phylum Mollusca; class Bivalvia; order Venerida; family Veneridae; genus Mercenaria; species Mercenaria mercenaria. The sequence continues at coordinate 40,984,503 of NC_069374.1, forward strand.
CCCTGGATCGCTCACCTAAGAAACACTCCATAACAGTGTAAAACATGTTTGACCTAGTGATTTCATGGAAACAAATATTCTGACCAATTTTCATTAAGATTGGACCAAAAAATTGGTCTCTTGCGATAAAACAAGCATTTTCTTAGATATGACCTAGTTTTTGACCCTAGATGACCCATGTTCAAACTCGACCTAGATTTTATCAAGGCAATCATTCTGACCAAAATTCATGAAGATCAACTGAAAAATACAGCCTCTATCACATACAGAAGTTTTTTCTTTGATTTGACCAAGTGACCTAGTTTTTGACCTCAGATGACCCATATTCAAATTCGACCTAGATTTCATTAAGGCAATCAACCTGACCGAATTTCATAAAAATCAATTGAAAAAAAAACAGTCTCTATCGCATACACAAGATTTTTCTTTAATTTGACCTAGTGACCTAGTTTTTGACCTCAGATAACCCATATTCAAAATCGACCTAGATTTCATCAACGCAATCACACTGACCAAATTTCATGAAGATCAATTGAAAAATACATCCTCTATTGCATACACATGTTTTTCTTCGATTTGACCTAGTGACCTAGTTTTTGACCCCAGATGACCCATTTTCGAACTCGGCCTAGATTTTATCAAGGTAATCATTCTGGCTAAATTTCATGAAGATCAGTTGAAAAATACCGCCTCTATTGCATACACAAGGTTTTTCTTTGATTTGACCTAGTGACCTAGTTTTTGACCCCAGATGACCCATTTTCAAACTTGGTCTAAATTTCATCAAGGGTATCATTCTGACCAAAATTCATGAAGATCAATTGAAAAATACAGCCTCTATCGCATACACAAGGTTTTTACGTGATATGACCTAGTGACCTAGTTTTTGAACCCAGATGATCCATTTTCGAACTCGGCCTAGATTTCATCAAGGTAATCATTCTGACAAAAATTCATGAAGATCAATTGAAAAATACCGCCTCTATCGCATACACAAGGTTTTTCTTTGATTTGACCTAGTGACCTAGTTTTTGACCCGAGATGACCCATTTTCGAACTCGGCCTAGATTTCATCAAGGCAATCATTCTGACCAAAATTCATGAAGATCAATTGAAAAATACAGCCTCTATCGCATACACAAGGTTTTTCTTTGATTTGACCTAGTGACCTAGTTTTTGACCCGAGATGACCCATTTTCGAACTCGGCCTAGATTTCATCAAGGTTATCATTCTGACCAATATTCATGAAGAAGAATTGAAAAATACAGCCTCTATCGCATACACAAGGTTTTTCTTTGATTTGACCTAGTGACCTAGTTTTTGACCCGAGATGACCCATTTTCGAACTCGGCTTAGATTTCATCAAGGTTATCATTCTGACCAATATTCATGAAGATTAATTGAAAAATACCACCTCTATCGCATACACAAGGTTTTTCTTTGATTTGACCTAGTGACCTAGTTTTTGACCCGAGATGACCCATTTTCGAACTCGGCCTAGATTTCATCAAAGTTATCAATCTGACCAATATTCATGAAGATTAAATGAAAAATACAGCCTCTATCGCATACACAAGGTTTTTCTTTGATTTGACCTAGTTTTTGACCCGAGATGACCCATTTTCGAACTCGGCCTAGATTTCATCAAGGTTATCATTCTGACCAATATTCATGAAGATTAATTGAAAAATACAGCCTCTATCGCATACACAAGCTTAATGTTGACAGACGACGGACGCCGGACATCGAGCGATCACAAAAACTCACCTGAGCATTGCTCAGGTGAGCTAAAAAATTAGGGATAATCTAAAACAATAAGGGCTTTTTTTAGGAATTTGGCCCTTTTTGAGCATTTTTTTAGGAATTTAAGGGAGACCTAAAAAAAATAGGATTTTTTAGGAATTTTAGGGCCACTTGAAAGCCTGATGAAGTCTTGCCGAATTTAAAATAACAGTTTCATGTAGTTTAAGCACACTTCAACACTGTTTAACTTATGTGATAGGGGTCAGTTAACCAATGTATTTCACAGCAATCAGCAGCGGAGGATGAATCACTTCAGATATTATCTTCTGCCACAACATGGCTAAGACACACATTTAGAATTTTTTTAAAAATATTTTAAAATTTGGCCAGTGGAGCAACTTTGTACTGGTGGGCTAAAAAACATGTAAGCAATGTGATGAAATATACATTTTAAATGTTTTCTTCTGTATGTTGAGTTTTTTTCAAAATTAATTCAGTTATGTTATGACTGTAAGTGTTAAAAGTGTTCCAAGATTATGACCAATTTCCCCATATAAAACACTGACGAAGGTTGAACGGTTCATTATGAAAGATAATTGGAGAACACTGACACTTAAACCGAACACTCAAATTCCAATCAGAAATGGGAACGTATAAGCTAATGCGGTGGGCTAACACATCTGATTATATGTATACAGTGAACCTCTGTAGAGCAACACCCTTTGGGAGATATAAATTGACTGCTATGTAGGGGTTGTTGTTCTGGAGAGGTAAATTTGGTAGTATATTTCAGCTTAGGGAAATTTTGATGATGTTGTTATAGAGAGGTTTTTGCTTAAGAGAAGGCCGCTCTGGAGAGGTTGTACTGTACTTTGTACTTACCTTACACATTCCATAATCTGTGAGTTTGATATGTCCTTCAGAATCAAGTAAAACATTGTCTAACTTCAGATCTCTATACACAATACCTGAAGTAAAAACAATAATAGGCTGTACAACTTCAGATCTCTTTACACAATACCTGCAGTAAGAATCAACTAAAACATTGTCTAACTTCAGATCTCTATACACAATACCTGCAGTAAAAACAATAATAGGCTGTACAACTTCAAATCTTTTTACACAATACCTGCAGTAAGAATTAAGTAAAACATTGTTTAACTTCAGATCTCTATATACAATACCTGCAGTAAAAACAATAATAGACTGTACAACTTCAGATCTCTATACACAATACCTGCAGTAAGAATCAACTAAAACATTGTCTAACTTCAGATCTTTATACACAATACCTGCAGTAAAAACAATAATAGGCTGTACAACTTCAGATCTCTTTACACAATACCTGCAGTAAGAATCAACTAAAACATTGTCTAATTTTAGATCTCTATACACAATACCTGCAGTGAGAACAAAAGTAGGCTGTACAACTTCAGATCTCTATACACAATACCTGCAGTGAGAACAATAGTAGGCTGTACAACTTCAGATAACTATATACAATAATTGCAGTGAGAACAATAGTAGGCTGTACATCTTCAGATATCGATACACAATACCTGCAGTGAGAACAATACCAGGCTGTACAACTTCAGATCTCTATACACAATACCCACAGTAAGGACAATAACAGGCTGTACAACTTCAGATCTCTATACACAATACCTGCAGTGAGAACAATACCAGGCTGTACTACTTCAGATCTCTATACACAATACCTGCAGTGAGAACAATACCAGGCTGTACAACTTCAGATCTCTATACACAATACCTGCAGTGAGAACAATACTAGGCTGTACTACTTCAGATCTCTATACACAATACCTGCAGTGAGAACAATACTACGCTGTACAACTTCAAATGTCTATACACAATACCTGCAGTGAAAACAATACTAGGCTGTACTACTTCAGATCTCTATTCACAATACCTGCAGTGAGAACAATACTAGGCTGTACAACTTCAGATCTCTATACACAATACCTGCAGTGAAAACAATACTAGGCTGTAGTACTTCAGATCTCTATACACAATACCTGCAGTGAAAACAATACTAGGCTGTACTACTTCAGATCTCTATACACAATACCTGCAGTGAGAACAATACTAGGCTGTACAACTTCAGATCTCTATACACAAAACCTGCAGTGAGAACAATACTAGGCTGTACTACTTCAGATCTCTATACACAATACCTGCAGTGAAAACAATACTAGGCTGTACTACTTCAGATCTCTATACACAATACCTGCAGTGAGAACAATACTAGACTGTACAACTTCAGATCTCTATACACAATACAGTGAAACACCGCTCGCTCGAGCATCGATGACTCGAGCACCCGGGCTCGCTCGAGCAATTCATGTGGTCCCGGCCGATTTCCTTCTATTTTCTATATGAAATTACCACGGCTGGATCGAGCATCGATAACTCGATCGCTCGAGCATGACACCTGGTCCCTGTGTATTAATTTACTCTTTGTTGCTTATGGCAAACTCGAGCAGAGGTGTCAAAATTTTTCACACCTTCGGCGGTCAGAATGTATCGGTTAATTTAAAATTTTCGCACGTCGTGGGAATTGCATGGTCTATTCTCCGACTATCTTAAATGTTTGTTTGTCGGTATATTTGATCTGATAATGAGATCAATTATTGATGAAAGGTGGAAGAAAAATTTTATTGATCAAAATTGTTATTAATTATTATTTTTTCTGCGGGATCGAGAAGATAATTATGAGATATTAATATTTTAATAAACAGTTGTTTGCATGCAAATAAAGAGAATAAGATAGCCTTTTCATAAAATTAAGACGATAATTATGAGATCTTAATTTGGGGAAGAAAATTGCGAATTCGATTACAGTATTTCAAAAAAAAATGTCTTAGCTGTTTCTTTACATGTGCCATTTACGATCTATCATAAATAACGTTTGTAATACGTTTTTTGAAAATGTCACGAGTGTGTTATTATTACGCATCACCGTTTCCTCTGCAACGGTCTCGATGACAAGTGGTAAAACAAACTTCAATTTTCTTCGTATGTTGGTCAATGTTCGGGTCGCTCGAAACCATGGATAACTCGAGCATTTTCCTCATCCCCTTGCGACCTCGAGCGAGCGGTGTTTCACTGTACCTGCAGTGAGAACAATACTAGGTTGTACTACTTCAGGTCTCTATACACAATATCTGCAGTGAAAACAATTCTAGGCTGAACTACTTCAACAATACTAGGCTGTACTACTTCAGATCTCTATACACAATACATGCAGTGAGAACAATAATAGGCTGTACAACTTCAGATCTCTATACACAATACCTGCAGTGGGAACAATAATAGGCTGTACAACTTCAGATCTCTATACACAATACCTGCAGTGACAACAATAATAGGCTGTACAACTTCAGATCTCTATAAACAATAACTGCAGTGAGAACAATACTAGGCTGTACTACTTCAGATCTCTATACACAATACCTGCAGAGAAAACAATACTAGGCTGTACTACTTCAGATCTCTATACACAATACCTGCAGTGCGAACAATAATAGGCTGCACTACTTCAGATCTCTATACACAATACCTGCAGCAAGAACAATAATAGGCTGTACAACTTCAGATCTCTATACACAATACCTGCAGTGGGAACAATAATAGGCTGTACAACTTCAGATCTCTATACACAATACCTGCAGTGTGAACAATAATAGGCTGTACAACTTCAGATCTCTTTACATAATACCTGCAGTGAGAACAATACTAGGCTGTACAACTTCAGATCTCTATACACAATACCTGCAGTGCGAACAATAATAGGCTGTACAACTTCAGATCTCTATACACAATACCCACAGTAAGGAAAAAAACAGGCCGTACTTCTTCAGATCTCTATACACCATACCTGCAGTGAGAACAATAACAGGCTGTACAACTTCAGATCTCTATACACAATACCTGCAGTGAGAACAATACTAGGCTGTACAACTTCAGATCTCTACACACGATACCTGCAGTAAGAACAATAACAGGCTGTACAACTTCAGATCTCTTTACACAATACCTGCAGTGAGAACAATAATAGGCTGTACAACTTCAGATCTCTATACACAATACCAGCAGTGAAAACAATACTAGGCTGTGCAACTTCAGATCTCTATACACAATACCTGCAGTGAGAACTATAACAGGCTGTACTACTTCAGATCTCTAAACACAATACCTGCAGTGACAACAATAATAGGCTGTACAACTTCAGATCTCTATACACAATACCTACAGTGAGAACAATACTAGGCTGTACAACTTCAGATCTCTATACACAATACCTGCAGTGAAAACAATACTAGGCTGTACTACTTCAGATCTCTATACACAATACCTGCAGTGAGAACAATACTAGGCTGTACAACTTCAGATCTCTATACACAATACCTGCATTTAAAACAATACTAGGCTGTACTACTTCAGAACTCTATACACAATACCTGCAGTGAGAACAATACTAGGCTGTACATTTTCAGATCTCTATACACAATACCAGCAGTGAGAACTATTCTAGGCTGTACAACTTCAGATCTCTATACACAATACCTGCAGTGAAAACAATACTAGGCTGTGCAACTTCAGATCTCTATACACAATACCTGCAGTGAGAACAATACTAGGCTGTACTACTTCAGATCTCTATACACAATACCTGCAGTGAAAACAATACTAGGCTGTGCAACTTCAGATCTCTATACACAATACCAGCAGTGAAAACAATACTAGGCTGTGCAACTTCAGATCTCTATACACAATACCAGTAGTGAGAACTATACTAGGCTGTACCACTTCAGATCTCTACACATAATACCTGCAGTGAGAACAATACCAGGCTGTATATCTTCAGATCTCTTTACACAATACATGAAGTGAGAACAATACTAGGCTGTACAACTTCAGATCTCTATACACAATACCTGCAGTAAGAACAATAACAGGTTGTACAACTTAAGATCTCTTTACACAATACCTGCAGTGAGAACAATACTAGGCTGTACAACTTCAGATCTCTATATACAATACCTACAGTGAGAACAATACTAGGCTGTACAACTTCAGATCTCTATACACAATACCTGCAGTGAAAACAATACCAGGCTGTACTACTTCAACAATACCAGGCTGTAGAATTTCAGATCTCTATACACAATACCTGCAGTGAGGCCAATAATAGGCTGTACAACTTCAGATTTCTATACACAATACCTGCAGTGTGAACAATACTAGGCTGTACAACTTCAGATCTTTTTACATAATACCTGCAGTGAGAACAATACTAGGCTGTACAACTTCAGATCTCTATACACAATACCTGCAGTGAGAACAATACTAGACTGTACTACTTCAGATCTCTTTACACAATACCTGCAGTGAAAACTGTACATCTTCAGATTTCTATACACAATACCTGCAGTGTGAACTAGAACAGTCACAGAAGTGACTCATACCCCCACCATACGGTCTTGTCACAGAAGAATGGCAACCATAAGGAATCTTAAAAATACTTTGGAGTACTTCATCCTGGGCTTCCACATATAAGTAATACTAGTATAGTAATACAAGTAAATATATTAAATCTCTAATATTACAGATACACTAAAAGTGAATACAAAAAAGTGTCTTACCGACCCATGTCACCACAGAAAAATGTTTTTACTTTTTACATAGGACTTATAATAAAAAAGTTAGAAAAATACCTAAAATACTGAAAATCTAAAAATAGGATTTCTAAAAATAGAATAATTGCTGGAATTTAAGGGGAAGAAACTCAGTACAAAAGTTAAAACTAGAATGTGTCTGTAGGACACAGGGTGTGCCCCCCACTGGTACATTAGTCACAAATAAGGGGCAATAATTCAAATGTTTGCAGTCTTAATGGGGTATAGCCTCAACAAACATTTTATGAAAAGGGTTCATTATTCTAGGCCCTATACTTTTTGAGCTATGAGCATCACAAACAAAAAATCCACTATTCTGGCTATTTCAAGGGCCATAACTCTGTAATAAGAGTAAGATTCTCAAGAAGAATGCCAAGAGTGCAAGGCCACATCATGATAAAGACTCCTGCAAGGTTTCCTGAATTTACATCTAATACTTTTTGAGCTAGGCACATAATTAGGTGAAAAAGTGCATTTTTTTTACTATTTCAGGGGCCATAACTTTAAAAATAGGGGTGGAACCAGCCAAAACATTAGAGGTGTGCAAGTTTATATCACGATAAAGACTTATGCAAGTGTTCAACCATTTATATTAAATACTTTTTGAGCTAGGCGCATCACAAGGTGAAAATGTGCATTTTTGACTATTTAAGGGGCCATAACTCTAAAAATAGGGGGCATAGCCAGACGAAAAATAGGAGGTACGCAAGTTCATATCTTGATATAGATTCATACAAGGTTTCATCAATTTATATGAAATAATTTTTTAGCTAGGGTGTCACAAGGTGAAAATGTGCATTTTTGACTATTTCAGGGGCCATAACTCAAAAAATAGGGGGCAGACCCAAAGAAAAATAGGAGGTGCGCAAGTTCTTATCATGATTAATGCACATGCAAGGTTTCATGAATCTATATCAAATACTTTTTGAGCTAGGCGCGTCACAAGGTGAAAATGTGCATTTTTGACTATTTCAGGGGCCATAACTCAAAAAATAGGGGGCAGAGCCAAACGAAAAATAGGAGGTGTGCAGGTTCATATCATGATAAAGAATCACGCAAGGTTTCATCAATTTATATGAAATACTTTTTGAGCTAGGCGTGTCACAAGGTGAAAACGTGCATTTTTGACTATTTCAGGGGCCATAACTCTGAAAATATGGGGCGGACCCAAATGAAAAATAGGAGGTGCGCAAGTTCATATCATGATTAATACACATGCAAGGTTTCATGAATCTATATCAAATACTTTTTGAGCTAGGCATGTCACAAGGTGAAAATATGCATTTTTGACTATTTCAGGGGCCATAACTCTAAAAATAGTGGGCGGAGCCAGATGAAAAATAGGAGGTGCGCAAGTTCATATCATGATAAAGACTCATGCAAGGTTTCATTAATTTATATGAAATACTTTTTGAGCTAGGCGTGTCACAAGGTGAAAATGAGCATTTTTGACTATTTCAGGGGCCATAACTCTGAAAATAGGGGGCGGACCCAAATGAAAAATAGGAGGTGCGCAAGTTCATATCATGATTAATATACATGCAAGGTTTCATGAATCTATATCAAATAGTTTTTGAGCTAGGCGCGTCACAAAGTGATAATGTGCATTTTTGACTATTTCAGGGGCCATAACTCTAAAAATAGGGGGCGGAGCCAGACGAAAACTAGAAAATGCTTTTGTAAAAAAGCGCATGTCTCCCCCAATGCAAAGTCCTATAGGCAAGAAGTCAATAGGGGTCAGGAGCGAAAGAGAAAGAGACACTGATGGTTGGCTGCAATAGGGATCATCTACTTGGCATGTCCAGTCATCCCGCTAAATTTCAACACTCGTGGCCTAGTGGTTCTCAAGTCACTGTTCAGGCTCCTGTGACCTTGACCTTTGATCAAGTGACCTCAAAATAAATAGGGGTCATCTACTCTGCATGTCCAAACATCCTATTAAGTTTCAACATTGTAGGTCAAGTGGTTCTCAAGTTATTTCCAAAAAATGATTTTACATGAACAGGCCACTGTGACCTTGAACTTTAATAGACTGACCCCAAAATCAATAGGGGTCATCTACTCTGCATGTTCAATCATCCTATGAAGTTTCAACATTCTGGGTCAAGTGGTTCTCAAGTTATTGATCGGAACTGGTTATCAATGTTCAGGCCCCTGTGACCTTGACCTTTAACGGAGTGACCCCAAAACCAATAAGGGTCATTTACTCTGCATGAACAATCATCCTATGAAGTTTCAACTTTCTGGGTCGAGAGGTTCTCAAGTTATTGATTGGAAATGGTTTTCCATGTTCAGGCCCCTGTGGCCTTGACCTTTAACAGAGTGACCCTAAAATCGTTAGGGTTCATCTACTCTGCATGACCAATCATCCTACGAAGTTTCATCATTCTGGGTCAAGTGGTTCTCAAGTTACTGACTAGTTATTGATCAGAAATGGTTTTCAATGTTCAGGCCCCTGTGACCTTGACCTTTGACGGAGTGATCCCATAATCAATAAGGGTCATCTACTCTTTATGACCAATCATCCTATCATGTTTCAACATTCTGGGTCAGGTGGTTCTCTAGTTATTCATTGGAAATGGTTTTCAATGTTCAGGCCCCTGTGACCTTGACCTTTGACGGAGTGACCCCAAAATCAATAGGGGTCATCTACTCTTCATGACCAATCATCCTATGAAGTTTCAACATTCCGGGTCAAGTGGTTCTCTAGTTATTGATCGGAAATGGTTTTCAATGTTCGGGCCCCTGTGACCTTGACCTTTGAAGGAGTGACCCCAAAATCAATAGGGGTCATCTACTCTTCATGACCAATCATCCTATGAAGTTTCAACATTCTGGGTCAAGTGGTTCTCTAGTTATTGATCGGAAATGGTTTTCAATGTTCAGGCCCCTGTGACCTTGACCTTTGACGGAGTGACCCCAAAATCAATAGGGGTCGTCTACTCCAGCAGCCCTACAACCTTATGAAGTTTGAAGGTTCTAGGTCAAATGGTTCTCCAGTTATTGCTCGGAAATGAAGTGTGACGTACGGACGTACGGACAGACAGAAGGACGGACGGACGGACGGACAGGGCAAAAACAATATGTCTCCTGGGGGAGACATAAATAGGAGGTGCGCAAGTTCATATCATGATAAAGACTCATGCAAGGTTTCATGAATTTATATCAAATACTTTTTGAGCTAGGCGTGTCACGAACTTCGGACGGACGGACGGACAGACGGACGGACGCACGGACAAGACCAAATCTATATGCCCCCACCACTCATGGGGGGCACAAAAAGGTTACTTCCCTTTGGCTCTAAGCCATTCAGAATGAGATATTGTGAAAATACATCAAAATTAACCTTAAATTCTAGGTAAAAGGGGACACAATTCAAGAAAAATTAGTGTCAAGAGTTATGCACCTTGTGTCACATGATGTGGGTGATGAGGTGGAACATCTATTTTAAGTCTGGATCAAATCCATTCAGTAGTAACTGAGATATAGTGAAAATACATCAAAATTAACCATAAATTCTAAGTAAAAAGGGGCATAATTCATAAAAAATTGGTGTCAGAGTTATGCACCTTGTGTCACATGATGTGGGTGATGAGGTGGAACATCTATTTTAAGTCTGAATCAAATCCATTTTGTAATAATTGAGATATAGTGAAAATACATCAAAATCAACCTTAAATTTAAAGTAAAAGGGGACATAATTCATAAAAAATTTATGTCAGAGTTAAGCACCTTATGTCACATCATCTGGGTGATGAGGTGAAACAACTATTTTAAGTTTGAATCAAATCCATTTAGTAATAACTGAGATATAGTGAAAATACAACAAAATTAACATTAAATTCTAAGTAAAAGGGGACATAATTCATGAAAACTTGGTGTCAGAGTTATGCACCTTGTGTCACATGATGTGGGCACATGATGTGGGTGATGAGGTGGAACATCTATTTTAAGTTTGAATCAAATCCATTTAGTAATAACTGAGATATAGTGAAAATACAACAAAATTAACCTTAAATTCTAAGTAAAAGGGGACATAATTCATGAAAACTTGGTGTCAAGAGTTATGCACCTTGTGTCACATGATGTGGGTGATCAGGTGGAACATGTATTTTAAGTTTGAATCAAATCCATTTGGTAATAACTGAGATAATAGATTTCGGGACGCGACGGGACGGGACGCGACGGGACGCGACAAAACTGCCTCCTATATACCCCCCTCAAACAAGTTTGGTGGGGGTATAACAATACTAGGCTGTACAACTTCAGATCTTTTTACATAATACCTGCAGTGAGAACAATACTAGGCTGTACAACTTCAGATCTCTACACACGATACCTGCAGTAAGAACAATAACAGGCTGTACAACTTCAGATCTCTTTACACAATACCTGCAGTGAGAACAATACTAGGCTGTACAACTTCAGATCTCTATACACAATACCAGCAGTGAAAACAATACTAGGCTGTGCAACTTCAGATCTCTATACACAATACCTGCAGGGAGAACAATACTAGGCTGTACAACTTCAGATCTCTTTACACAATACCTGCAGTGAGAACAATACTAGGCTGTACAACTTCAGATCTCTTTACACAATACCTGCAGTGAGAACAATACTAGGCTGTACAACTTCAGACCTCTATACATAATACCTGCAGTGAGAACTATAACAGGCTGTACAACTTCAGATCTCTTTACACAATACCTGCAGTGAGAACAATACTAGGCTGTACAACTTTAGATCTCTATATACAATGCATGCAGTGAGAACAATACAAGGCTGTACTACTTCAGATCTCTTTACACAATACCTGCAGTGAGAACAATACTAGGCTGTACTACTTCAGATCTCTATACACAATACCTGCAGTGAAAACAATACTAGGCTGTACTACTTCAGATCTCTATACACAATACCTGCAGTGAGAACAATACTAGGCTGTACAACTTCAGATCTCTATACACAATACCTGCAGTGAGAACAATACTAGGCTGTACAACTTCAGATCTCTATACACAATACCTGCAGTGAAAACAATACTAGGCTGTACTACTTCAGATCTCTATACACAATACCTGCAGTGAGAACAATACTAGGCTGTACAACTTCAGATCTCTATACACAATACCTGCAGTGAGAACAATACTAGGCTGTACAACTTCAGATCTCTATACACACTACATGCAGTGTGAACAATAATAGGCTGTACTACTTCAGATCTCTTTATATAATACCTGCAGTGAGGACAATACCAGGCTGTACAACTTCAGATCTCTATACATAATACCTGCAGTAAGGACAATACCAGGCTGTACAACTTCAGACCTCTGTACACAATACCTGCAGTGAGAACAATAACAGGCTGTACAACTTCAGATCTCTATACACAATACCTGCAGTGAGAACAATATTAGGCTGTACAGCTTCAGATCTCTATTCACAATACCTGCAGTGAGAACAATACTAGGCTGTACAACTTCAGATCTCTATACACAATACCTGCAGTGAGAACAATACTAGGCTGTACAACTTCAGATCTCTATACACAATACCTGCAGTGAGAACAATACTAGGCTGTACAACTTCAGATCTCTACACACAATACCTGCAGTCAGAACAATACTAGGCTGTACTACTTCAGATCTCTTTACACAATACCTGCAGTGAGAACAATAATAGGCTGTACAACTTCAGACCTCTATACACAATACCTGCAGTAAGAATCAAATAAAACATTGTCTTACTTCATATCAGGCCTCTACACATAATACTTGCATGCAGGAAGGAACACCTGACAGTGTAACATCAGGCCTCTACACGTAATACACAAAACACCTGACAGTGTAACATCAGGCCTCTACACGTAATACACAAAACACCTGACAGTGTAACATCAGGCCTCTACACGTAATACACAAAACACCTGACAGTGTAACATCAGGCCTCTACACGTAATACACGAAACACCTGACAGTGTAACATCAGGCCTCTACACGTAATACCTCCAGGAAGGAACATCTGACAGTGTAACATCAGGCCTCTACACGTAATACACAAAACACCTGACAGTGTAACATCAGGCCTCTACACGTAATACCTGCAGGAAGGAACATCTGACAGTGTAACATCAGGCCTCTACAGGTAATACCTGCAGGAAGGAACACCTGACAGTGTAACATCAGATCTCTACACGTTATAGCTGCAGGAAGGAACTCATGACAGTGTAACATCAGGCTTCTACATGTAATACATGCAGAAAGGAACACAATAGCATAACACATACTAAATATTTAAGCCTATGCTAAGTACATGTAGGACACAGGGGCGTGGCCAATCTTTTGACCTTAGGACAATAATTTGGACAAGAATGGTAGAGAGTCAAACCCTCATTTCACATGCCAAATATCAAAGCTTTAGTGAAAAGGATATTTAATGTCTGATAGCTGAAAACCTATTTTTAACAAAAAAGACCCATATGTTGAATGAACCAGAACCATTGAATAATTTTGAAAGAGGGCTACCCAGAGATCATTTATGTAAAGTTTCCTCAAAATCCATTCAGTGGTTTTGGAGGAGATGTTGTTTAAAGGAATTGTTCATGAAAATGTGACCACGCCCTCTGTCGTCCATGTTTTTTTTGACGAATCGGAATAATTTGAAAAATCTTGGCAGAAAGTCAAACAAGAACCATTTGTGTAAAATTATTTCAAAATTAGGCTAGCAGTTTCACACAAGGAGATTTTTAAAGTTTCCATTATATACATATAAGGAAAAGTGACCACGCCCTCTAGCGGCCATGTTTTTTGACAAATCAAAATAATTTGAACACTCTTGGTAGTGGGTCAGACAAGAACCATATGTGTAAAATTATTCAAAAATCGGGCCAGCAGTTTCACAAAAGATGATTTTTTAAAATATCCATTATATACATATCGGGAAAAGTGACCACACCCCCTGGCGGCCATGTTTTTTGACAAATTGGTATAATTTGAAAAATCTTAGTAGAGGGTGACATAAGGACCATTTGAGTGAAATTACATCAAAATCGGAACATCAGTTATGAAGGAGATGTCTTTTTTTAGCTCTGGCAGCCCATATGTGCAATGAAGTGGAACCGTTTGAATAACTTTGGTAGAGGACCATCAAAGGAACATCCAAGCCAAGTTTCATCAAAATCCATTCAATGGTTTTGGAGGAGATGTCTTTGAAACACAACTGTTGACGACGAAAGCATGCATGATGGATGCAGGTGATCACAACAGCTCACCATGAGCAATGCTCAGGTGAGCTAAAAAAAGATATGTTTAGGGTGGGAGGTGCAGGATTTGGAATGATGATAGAGGAAACTAAGAGAAAATATAAATCAAAAAGCTTTTTTTCACTACATACAGATACATACAGGAGAAAGTGACCACACCCTCTGGTGGCCATGTTCGTTGACGAAATGAATTAAATTGTATAATCTTCATAAAGGGTTAAAAAAACATTTGTGCAATATTATTTTAAAATCCAGCCAACAGTTTATGACAATGAGATATTTTAAGTTTCCACTATATACATATAGGGAAAAGTGACTATGACCAATGTTTTTTTAACAAATCAGCATAATTTAAAGTTCATGCAGTCACCAAAAGAACATTTGTGTAAAATTATTTCAAAATTGGGGCCACTGTTTCTGACAAGATTTTTTAAGTTTCTGCTATATACATATAGGGAAAACTGGCAGCCATGTTTTTTTTATGATTCTTGGTAGAGGGTCAAAATTTCTAAAAAGCTATAAAGGGGGAGGCCAGGCTTTTTAACAAAAGAGATTGAAAGGGTCACTCAAGGAACACTGCTGTCAAATTATTTTGAAACTGAGCTAGTAGTTTCTGAGAATATTTTCGAAGTTTTCAATATAGCCATATGATGAAAACTAGCCCAACCTCCTGGCAGCCATGTTTTTTCATGAAACAGAATAATCTAAAGGAATTTAGTAGAAAATCACTTTAGCAATATTGCTGTGAAATTATTTTGAAATTGGGCCAGTAGATTCAGAGGAGAATCCACACAGCAAATGAAATTTTTAATGGAACAGAATGACCTAATTGAATTTGGTTTAGTAGGGGATTTTCTTTCAAGATGAATGAACGACAGACACTCAACGATCCTAAAGGCCTTGAAATGTCAAGGTCAACTTCTTTTATAGATTGCAAAGCAAGTACTCTTTTCCAGATAGCTACATTCAGTTCTTTAGAATACTAGGGCCATTCTAAAATTAATGACAATCGTGCTTGAAAAAGATAATCTGTGCACAGACTTCAAATTTAGTTTACTTCTTCAATGTATTCACCCTAGAAATCCAACAGGTGAATGCTGCAGGGTAGTCTCCACCTGGTATGGTCTTGTTATGGTAACTGAAATTACCACTCCAAAGTGATTTATTCGATAAATATTTGCATCCAGCCAGCATCTTTTTCAGCCTTGGACAGAGGAAAAAAGTCACAAGGATTTAGATCTGGTAAATTGTAAATAAGAGGGATGATTGATTTGTACCACTTTTCCTATCTCTAAGAAACTTTTGAATGATGGCACTTTTGTGAGCTGCAGCGTTGTCATAGATAGAAATACCAGTCCTTAGATGCATTTTTTAAATTTTATTTTCAATAACGACCCATGACATATCAATCATCTGAAATCTGAGAACCTTTTCAGTGTTTCTTAAGCTCATATAGCCTATTAGCCTTTTGCCCCTAAGTTAACATGTGAGGCACCCATTGGGTGCAAACCTTTCTTACACCAAAGTGTAAGGTGAGAATCTCATGTGTTCTCCCTGCTGGCATGCGGATGGACAGGGCAAAAACAATATGGGGATATTGGGGGGGGGGGGGGAGAGGGGAGAGGAAGAGACATAATTATGACTACAACTGACGACAACAAAATACAGTACCTCTTTGATGGAGGTAATTTAAGGCTAGAACAATTTCGGCAGAGTAAAATCTGGCATGTTCCTCAGGTAGTCGTCGTTGTCGTTGCATATGAAACATCAAATCTCCACCATTTACAAACTCTATCACAAAAAATAACCTGCAAATAAACATTTAAAAATCTAGAGTGTTCTACCTCAATATTACAGCAATAGCACACCTATCTATTTTTACTGCTCTTGTTTACAATAAAGAAACCAAAATGAATAAATAATAAACTAAAAAATCAAATACGTTTGCACCTTAATGTCAGCTGGCCAATCATAAGGGCTGCTTACACATTTCACATTTCCACAGTTGAAATATGCAAGTCAGACAACTCAGTGAAGGACCCAGCAACGAAAAAAGCAGAGTCGGCTACAGGAAAACAAAGAATTTAAAGAAAATTAGGTATTCTGTACATGTGTGTTTGATTTTTTTGAACATCATAGTTTTAGACTCTCCGACGTTAAATGTGCTTTGAAGTTAAATGTGTTCGACTATTTGTTTTTAGAAAGTGTTAATATGCATTTATAAAATTATTTAATAAAAATTATATTTAAATTATTTTTTGCCGACAATTTATAATACATTTCCAGATTAAATATGGGTCAACTATGTCATACACGACATGTACGTACTTTACAATAGCTCCGTATATAATCAAAGATGGCCGCCATACAGATGGCTCGAACTACCGATCTCTCGAACTCGTTTCACAGACCCTTCAAACATGGGTGTTGTACTACAGAAAAGTTGTCCCTACGACTAGTAATGAAAAAGTTACAATATAAGCTATTTATAGTAACAACAAAGGGAAGTAATTCTAAAGAAGGGACCTGCGCATGACACTCCGTCTCATGATAGTGTACAGTTGTGCCAAGTTGCATCAAAATCCCTCCATGCATGAAGAAGAAATGCTCCGGACAAAGGTTTCATTCTTGTATCTTTTGACCTCTAAGTGTGACCTTGACCTTAGACCTAGGGACCTGGTTCTTGCGCATGACACTCCGTGTCTTGATGGTGAACAATTGTGCCAAGTTACATCAAAATCCCTCCATGCATGAAGAAAATATGCTCCAGAGAAAGTCATTCTTGAATTTGACCTTTAACCCCTAAGTGTGACCTTGACCTTAGACCTAGGGACCTGGTTCTTGTACACGACACTCCGTCTCATGATGGTGAACAATTGTGTTAAGTTTCATCAAAATCCCTCCATGCATGAAGAAGATATGCTCCAGACAAAATCTGTGGACACCGCCCGCCTAGCCATCCATCCGCCAGCCCAACTGCCCGCCATGGGTGTTCCATTAATACGTCCCCCCATAATACGTCCTGTTTTTCAAATGGGCGTATAAAAATAGCGAAAAAGTAGCTCCGGTGGGTATATTATATATATTATACTAGATTTATTTAGCGCCCTTTTCATGATCAATTTCACGTTCAAAGGCGCTTTACATAGTTCAAATGCAGCCACACATGGTGCATAATTCATCCTCTACTAGTACAGACACAGAGCGGCCTGACCAGAGGGACAGAGTGAGACAAAGCCCCCACGACAGATCAGAAATCAGATACAGGCTTGTCCGGCTAACTTAGCCTAGCTCGTTGCGAATAGACAGCCTGGTTCTTTAATGTGCCCAGATAATAGCACTGATACACGCAAGGATTGCCTGGGTTCCTAACCAGTACACCTGTAGTTGGGTGGGAAACACTGAAAAGCGTTTCTGAAAATTCCCGAGTAGCTGCCAGGGATCGAACCCCCGACCTCAGGATTGGAAGACCAGTGTGCAAACCACTGAGCTATCCGTTCACCAGGGCGTATAGTGTATTTTAACCCCTTAATTTTGGTTTAAATCATCAGAATTTGGAATAAATTGTTACAGTGAGCCTTTAATTGATTTAGAACAGTTACATAAGCAAAACGCTAATATCTGAAAGTCAGTATTTAAACAATCTACTAAAGACTCGTGTGTAACCAATTATACTTTCAAAGAGAGAGAATTCTGCATTTTTCATACACAGGGTTTACTTAAATGAGTATAATTTTTGTTTGACATATGGCAGAAAGCGACATCCGTCTTAAACAATCCCGGAATGAATGTATTAAATGCTGAAGTGGATGAACCTTTGCCTAACTTCTGGGTTATTAAATCGAAAAACTAGAGGACTTACAGAAACTGGCCCACAGACCATAAGTAATCTCATTTCAAGTGGAAACCGTTATTCTATTTTTAGTTACAGTGACCCCAAAATACATTCCCAACTTTTGTATTTGATAAAAGCTATCTACACACAAAGTTTGCTGACAATAGGTGTACCCAAACTAAAGAGTGGAACTATTGCGTGGAAGCCATTTTTCTCTGTTTAGTAACAGTGACCCCAAATATCATCCACAGCTAATTCTTCAGATAAGCTTGTTGTAAACAGAGTTTGGTGACAGTAAGCAAATCAAAACTAAAATAACTAGATCTGTCACAGGAGTGACAAATGATACCCACGCAATACTGCCTTGTCAAAGAAGTAAGCCAATGTCAAAGTTGAACCTCAAAGTCAATAGGTGTCATGTGCTGGTTATAACTAACCTTCCTATCAACTTTCATGATCCTAGGCCCAAGCGTTCTAATGTTATAGTCCGGAAATGGTTTAACGTGTTCCAAATCACTGTGACCTTGACCTTTAACCAACTGACCTCAAAACAAATACGGGTCATCTGCTGGTCATGACCAATCTCCCTATCAATTTTCATGATCCTAGGCCCAAGTGTTCTCAAGTTATCATGCCGGAACCATTTAACTGTTCCGGGTAATTGTGACCTTGACCTTTGACCTACTGACCTAAAAGTCGAACCTGTGTACAAAACTGCATGATCCTTGGCCCAAGCGTGCTCAAGTTATCATCTGACCTTGACCTTTGACCTACTAACCTCAAAGCCGAACTTGACCTGTATTTTATAATGTTACACCTGTGTACCAAAAATTATTTAAATCTGTCAAGCATTTCATGAAACTCTTGTTTTGTGGGAATATAATGATCTGGAAACAACCTTTTCAATGACTACAGTTGCAAACAAGGAGCTGCGTTCAATAAATGCTGGATGCCCCCAGTGGCATCCTTGTCGATAGATTTTGCACCCAAGTCCAAAACGAGGTCGAGGTCAAGGTCAAGGTCAAACTGAGGTCAGGTGATGTTTGAAGATGAGGAATGGTCACAGTTTACATCTGTATTAGTATCAATTCATTCTTGTAAGGGGTAATGATGCCAGACGAAACGGTCCTATTTGGTTAACCAAGAGATGGCCCATATAAAGCAACCTAAGGTCAAAATGAGGTCAAGGTCAAGGTCAAACTGAGGTCAGGTGATGTCTGAAGATGAGGAATGGTCACAAGTTACATCTGCATTAGTATCAAGTCATTCTAGTAAGGGGTATTGATGCTAGACGAAACGGTCCCATTTGGTTAACCTTGTACGGACGGACGGACGGACGGACAAGACAATCACTATATGCCTAACGCATCAGTTGATGCTGGGGGCATAAAAATCTATTTCTACACTGACGAGAAAAAGAACAATTTCATTTGCAAAACTGATTACTTAAAAGAACTGATGGTTAATAGGACAGCATTTCATCGTCGCATTATGCTTCAAATCTTGAATTTCAATAGACTTGTCAGAGGAATTTCACTGACACAATCAGTAGCATGTGTGGCCACCTCTACTGGCAACTACAGTAGCAAGATGTTGTCCCATGGGCCCGCACCAGTTATGTAGCAAATACCGTGGCCCACTCCTGGTGGAGCGCTGCTAACAGTTCCTGGACGTTCACAGGCTGCAATTGATGTCAATGTAACCACAGTCCAAGGTAATCCAAGGCATTTTCAATTAGACTGCAGGTGAGCAAGCAAGCCAAGGCAAAACGTCAATGCTGCTCATCTGTAAAAGGTTTCTACACGAAGTTGTGCGTTGTCTGGCTGAAAGACCAAGCCTTAACATTGATGGAATATAGGGACAACCACACGATGTATTATCTGGTCAGTGTAATACCTTGCTGTGACATTACCTTGGCACATGACCAGTTGGGACTTAAACCTATGGTCGATGGATGCCCAGACCATAACTCCACCCCCAACAAAAAGATTGTGCTGCAGAACGCAATTTTTAATGTAGCATTCACGACGTCATTTGTAGACATGGATACGTCCGTCGGCATTCCACAAGTTGAAACATGACTCATCACTAAACACTACGTTCTGCCAACGCTGACCGCCATGGATGCAGGCCTATATTAGACATTGGTGAAGGTGACATAGCCTGCAGCAGATAATTTCCCATTCCCTAAGCCGATTTCTCACTGTATGTAGTCTTATAGGCCATAAACATGACGTGGATTCAGCCGTCAGAAGTCACACAAATAGCGATGACATATGTAATTGTCATGCCGTACTGATGTTAATTACACACGGTCTACCTGAAGAGGTTATTCTATTCTACACTCGGTCAAGTACAGTAACTCCTGTCTGTCTGAGTGAAATCCTAACTGAAACACCAAGTACACAACTTCTTATGTTGAATGACAACCCTGTGAGGTTTTATGACTCTAGGTCAAAAACTTTTTGAAATATGCACAACAAAACTAGAAGATGCTTTTGTAGAAAAGCACATGTCTCCCAAAAAGCACAGTAGTAATAGGCAAGCAGTCAATAGGGGACAAGAACGAAAGTCAAAAAGACACTGATGGCTGGCTTAATTACTGAAATGCAACAGGGAACATCGACTCAGCATGTCCAATCATCCCATGAAGTTTCAACATTCTGGGTCAAGTAGTTCTCAAGTTATGGATCAGAAATTATTTTTCATGTTCTGACACCCTTTGACCTTGACCACTGAAAGAATGACCCAAGATCAATAGGGGTCATCTACTAGGCATGTCCAATCATCCAGAAAAGTTCCAACATTCTGGGTCAAGTAGTTCTCAAGTTATGGATCGGAAATGGTTTTCTATATTCTGGCATTTCGGAAACCGTTTTCCATGTTCTGGCCCCTGAGACCATGACCTCTGACTGAGTAACCCTAAAACAATAGGGGCCATCTACTCTAAGTCCCATCATCCAATGTAGGGCCATCTACTCTGTAAGTCCTATCATCCTATGAAGCATGAAGGTTTTAGGTCGAATGGTTCTCAAGTTATTGATCGGAAATGGTTTCAATGTTATGGCCCCTATGACCTTGACCTTTGATCCAGTGACCCCTAAAAACATTATGGGTCATCTACTCTGTAAGTCCTATCACCATATTAAGTTTGAAGGTTCTAAGTCAAATGGATTCCAAGTGACTGGTCATCTTCTCTGCATGTCCAATCATCCTATGAAGTCTCAACATTCTGGTTCAAGTGGTTCTCAAGTTATTGATGGGAAACAGAAATTGTTTTCCATGTTCAGACCCCTGTGACCTTGACCTCTGATCCAGTGACCCCAAAAAAACATTACTGGTCATCTACTCTGTAAGTCCTATCACCATATTAAGTTTGAAAGTTCTGGGTCAAATGGATCCCTAATTACTGACCAGAAACAGACACGGGTTTCATGTTTTTATCCCTGTGACCTAGGCCTTTGATCAAGTGACCCAAAAATCACCTGGGTTATCTACTCTGCATGTCCAATCATCCTATGAAGTTTCAACATTCTGGGTCAAGTGGTTCTCAAGTTATTGATCAGAAACAGTTTTCCATCTTCAGGGTTCCGTGTCCTTGACCTGTGATCGAGTGAACCGAAAAACAATAGGGGTCATCTACTCTGTAAGCCCTATCACCCCCTGAAGTTAGAAGGTCAAATGGTTCTCAAGTCATTGATTGGAAACGGTATTTCATGTTCTTAATCCTGTGACCTTGACATTCGATCAAGTGACCAAATCAAGGGTCATCCATCTGCATGTTTAATCATCCTATGAAGTTTCATCAAGTGGTTCTAAAGTTATTGATTGGAAATGATTTTCCATGTTCAGGTCCCTACGACCTTGACCTTCGATTTAGTTACCCCAGGAACAATATGTGTCATCTTCTCTGTAAGTTCAAAGGTTCTAGGTCAAATGGTTCTCCATTTATTTATCGGAAATGAAATGTGATCGAGAGACAGACCGATGGCCAGCCATGTTCAGGCCCGTGACCTTTGATCGACTGACCCCTAAAACAATAGGAGTCATCTACCCCGAAAGCCCTATCACCCTATGAAGTTTGAAGGTTCTAGGTCAAATGGTTCTCCAGTTAATGACTGCAAATGGTTTTTCATGTTCAGGCTCCTGTGATCTTGACCTTTGATCAATAACCCTAAATCTTTAGTATAGTCACAAACTCTGCATGTCCAATCATCCTATGAAGTTTCAACATTCTGGGTCAAGTGGATTTCAAGTTATTGATCAAAAATGGTCTTCCGTGTTCAGGTCCCTGTGACCTTAGCCTGTGATTGAGTGACCCCACAGACATAGAGGTCATCTACTCTGAAAGCCCTATAATAATTCTATTTCAAATAGTTCTGAAGTTATTGGCCGGAAACACTATTTCATGTTCTTGATCCTGTAACTTTGACCTTTGATCAAGTGACCCCCAAAATCAATAAGAGTCATCTACTTTGCATGTTGAACAATCCTATAAAGTTTCAACAATCTGGGTCGAGTGGTTCTCAAGTTATTGATCAGGAACGGTTTTCCATGTTCCGGCCCTTGTAAACCTCTGATCAAGTGACCCTAAATTCAATAAAGGTCACCTACTCTGCAAGTCTTATTGTCCTATGAAGTTTCAACATTCTGGGCCAAGTGGCTTACAAGCTATTGATTGGAAACGGTTTTCTCCGTGCCCTTAACCTTTGATCTAGTGACCCCAAAAGATAGCGTCATCTACTCCGTAAGCCCTATCACCCTATGAAGTTGGAAGGTTTTAGGTCAAATGGTTCTCCAGTTATTGATCGGAAATGAAATTTGACATACAGGTGGACGGACGGACAGTGTGTGTGTGTGCGTGCGTGTGTTTGGGTTTAATGTCTTTTTCAACAATTTGCAGTCATATAAACCTGTGTGTGTGTGTGTTTGGGTTTAACGTCTTTTTCAACAATTTGCAGTCATATAAATGATGGTGTCTACTTGTAGCAGTGAGCACAATGCCCAACTTTATAGTGCTACCTCACTGGAATATCACGCCGTAGACACGAGGTATGATACCTCACCCAGTCACATTATACTGACACCGGGCTGACCAGTCTTAGCACTATCCTCTTCATGCTGAGCGCCAAGCGAGGAAGCTACTAGAGTCAGTGTACCCGGTTTCGCACTGTACGCGGTTTCGCACACCCAGTAAATTCATGTACTTTGTGAGAATAAAACAGAAAATTTAACAATTCTTTGTTATTGTTTCACGAAACTGAGTTATTCCCTACATTATTTGACACAAGGGGTCTTTCCCCACTGAAGCCTCGTTCTGGTAAGTGCAGACGAAAACAATAACAATATCAATGGAGACCAGTAGGTCAGCTGAAAAATATTAAATTTCATGAAAAAAATGACTATGCAAACAACAACAAGGTGCAAAATAAATTGAAAAATCAGTATTCTATCATACAGGTAAGTATTTACCTACTACTTTACCTAAATGAAAAATATTTCAACAGTTATTGAAGTTCTCCCAACCTGCAAAATGCCTTCAACTTGATTGTTTGCTTTACGTTTTTATTAAAACAGAGAACTTAATCGAATAATTAGACTTGTGGGGGTCTTTTGTGATTCAACAGCTTCTGTTGTTTTATGTTTGTTTCATGTATTCAGTTGTTTTAGCCTTTTCTGCTTTTAGAAGTAAAAACAGGGTTTGGTACCTAGCTTTCACTTTCATAACTGCTTTTAAATTTCACTTTCAGATGTTTTATTGGAAAAAACATGTTTAAATTGAATTATATAAATGGTTAAAAAGTTAATTAATATTTTTCTGTTGAGTAACTGCATTGTTATCACCGAGTTCTATAAATAGCAGGGTGTGCGAAACCGGGTACACTTAAATGCAACAACTGGTCAAAATATGTTATCCGAATCAAGTACACTTAGAGGTATGACGTCATTGTAGTGGGAAGTGAAAGTAGCGTGTTTCAAACCGAAATAAGTGTGTTTATTAAAACATATAGAGGTAAATTCAAATTTAATCATTTTTAGCTAGACAGGAAGGTATTCTTAGGAAATGTGTGCGAAACCGGGTACACTGACTCTAATACAATTTTTTAGGACTGACGGACAGAGCAAAAATAATGTTCCCCCCAGTGGAGTGGGGGAAGAGACATAAATAGATTGAAATATATTGACTTGGTTATCAATGAAACACCTTTACATACCTGCTTGGTGTCTGGAAACAGGAATGAAGTCCAACAAGGAATGGGTAATTTGTTGCTGTCTCGAACACATGTTTCTCTGTCTGTACCCAGTCGATATCCTATAAAATTGAATTCTATTATTTAAGCAGGGCAGAAACATGGCCAAGTTATCAAAATCCCTTGATGAATGGCAGATTTATGGACCAGACAAGAAACAGACCATGTTAACATTTAACCTCTAAGTGTGACCTTGACCTTAGAGCTACCGGTCTGGTTCTTGCACATGACACATCGTCTCATTATAGTAAACATTTATGCTAAGTTATTTCAAAATCCCTTCATGGATGGCAGAGTTATGGACCGGACAAGAAACAGACCATGTTAACCTTTAACCTTTAAGTGTGACCTTGACCTCTAAGCTAGGGGTCTGGGTCTTGCGCATGACACATTGTCTCATTATGGTGAACATTCAAAATCCCTTCATGGATGGCAGAGTTATGAACTGTAAACAAAACAGACCCTGTTAACATTTAATCTCTAAGTGTGACCTTGACCTTAGAGCTAGTGGTCTGGGTCTTGCGCACGACACATCGTCTCATTATGGTAAACATTTATGCTAAGTTATTTCAAAATCCCTTCATGGATGGCAGAGTTATGGACCGGACAAGAAACAGACCATGTTAACCTTTAACCTCTAAGTGTGACCTTGACCTTGGAGCTAGGGGTCTGGGTCTTGCACATGACAGGTCTTCTCATTATGGTGAAAATTTATGTCAAGTTATTTCAAAATCCCTTCATAGATGGCAGAGTTACAGCCCGGAAAGAGAATTTACACTGACGCACAGACAGACAGACTGACTGACGGACAGTGCGATTTTAATATGCCCACCTTTTGGGGCACAAAAATCCCCAACACTGCAGCAGTTTAAATATCTTAATTGCACATATGCAAAGTTCTTCAAGATTGTGAAGTGGGTGTGATATGTTTATTTTTAAACAATAGGGCCAAGATGGCCCTAGGTCTCCCAATTTTCATCAAGATTGGACCAAAAATGTGGCCTCTTGAGTGTAAACAAGCATTTTCTTTCATCTGACCTTGTGACCTAGTTTTTTTACCCCACATGACCCAAATTCTAACTTGTCCAAGATTTTATGAAAACAAATATTCTGACAAAGTTTCAGGAAGACTGGAGCAAAAAAGTGGCCTCTAGAGCGTATACAGTCAAATCTCGATATCTCGACTTTGGTTATTTCGATATCTCGAGTGGATTTTTAAGGTCCCGATTTTTTCCTTCTTATTTTATATAAATCAACTACACGCACGGTTGTTCACTCAATGATCCTGATTACAACCCAAAACCAATTAATCGGCTCTAATGTGTCATTAATTCTTTGTTTGCAGCATAAGCTGTGTAACACGCGGATTGAGTAATTTGTATTGAATTGTGTCAAAATTGAGTGAATTTAATTGCATTTATAAACTCCAAGAATTGAAGATTCTGTCCAGTAAACATCTGTCTTCGTTACTGACGTTACAGATATTCTTCACGAACAATCACAAAAACAATTAGATCTACTTTTCAATATTGTCAAACTGCTGAGTCATGTTTGAGGGCGGGAGTCAAGAACTTGCCCAAGCGCCAATTGGAAGACTAGCAAAATTCCCAGAAGCTGAGACAGCACTGTTGAAATGGTTCAACAGTGCAAGGTCACAAAACATCAGCGTCAATATATTTTTTTCTAAAAAAACATATATTTATCAACACAAAACTTCATTACCCCACCTACCGACCTTACTTCGGTTATCTTGATTTTTCAATATCTCGACTTTTTTTCCTTGGTCCCAATGAAGTCGAGATATCGAGATTTGACTGTATAAGTTTTTCCTTTGATTTGACCTAGTGACCTAGTTTCTTACCCCACCTGACCCAGATTTGAAATCATCCAAGACTTCATGATAACAAACATTCTGACCAAGTTTTATTAAGATAGCTTATTCTTTGATTTGACCTTGTGACCTAGTTTTTGACCCACATGACAGAAAAAATTCATTTGAGATTTCATGCAGACAAACTATCTGACCAAGCTTCATGCACATCAAATGAAAAATGCAGCCCCTATTGTATGCACAAGGTTTTTCTTTGATATTAACAGATGACCTAGTTTTTGACCCCAGATGATCCAGACCCCATATGACCCAGACTTTGCCTAGGCCTAGGAATCATCAAGATAAACATTCTTACCAAGTTTCATGAAAATAGGGTCATACCTATGGCCTCCAGAGTGTTCACAAGCTTTTCCTTTGATATGAGCACATGACTTAATTTTTGACCCCACATGAAACAGTTTCGCACATGGTGTAGAATCATCAAGATAAACAATCTGACCAAGTTTCATGAAGATGGGGTCATAAATGAGGCCTCAAGTGTGTTAACAAGCTTTTCCTTGACTTGACCTGATGACTTACTTTTGGACCTCACATGACCCAGTTTTGAATTTGGCCTAGAGATCATCAAGATATATATTCTGTACAAGTTTGTATCTAATTAAAGCATAAATGAAACCTACATACAGCTGAAAGGCCCAAAATTGAAAAAAAAATTGCCCGTTTCAGGGGCAGTATCTTTAGAACCCATGATGGAATCTAGCTGGTTTTCAAGATCTTATTATTACTTAACCCTTACCATGCTAAATTTCAATAATGGACTGGTCCATCTTCCATTTTGGGCAGTACCATTTATCATCTGAAGGGGTGTTTACTGAAAATTTACTGACTGAATAGCAAACAGTGCAGACCATGGTCAGCCTGCACAGATGTGTAGGCTGATCTTGGTCTACACTGGTTGCAAAGGCAGAATCAATCGTCTCCAGCATGGTAAGGGTTAAGTTGTGTGTAAGTGTGGTTAAAATCAAATGTAAAATGTCACTTCTACCTTGTTCACAAGGTAAAAATTACCAAATTTGGGCTCTTTCAGGGGTCAATCAGGGGCCGTAACTCCAGAACCTACGATTGGATCTGATGGACTCATCATGGAATCTAAAATCTATTGTTCTTAAAGATATTTTGCAAGTTTGTATCAAATCAAACCATAAATGAAGTCTCTATATGGCTGCCATTATGCCAACACAAGTTGTGTGCCAGTTTGATTAAAGTTAATTAAGGGGCCATAACTCTGGAACCCATGAAGCATATGGCCAGTTTTCAAAAGGAACAGAGATATTATGCCAAT
Source organism: Mercenaria mercenaria (assembly GCF_021730395.1). Lineage (NCBI taxonomy): Eukaryota > Metazoa > Mollusca > Bivalvia > Venerida > Veneridae > Mercenaria > Mercenaria mercenaria. The sequence continues at coordinate 41,012,469 of NC_069374.1, forward strand.
ACAAGTTGTATGCAAGTTTGATTAAAGTTAATTAAGGGGCCATAACTCTGGAACCCATGAAGCATCTGGCCAGTTTTCAAAAGGAACCGAGATATGATGCCAATACAAGTTGTATGCAAGTTTGATTAAAGTTGGTTGCAAAATGTGGTCTCTATCGTGTTTACAAGCCAAAAATAGCAAATTTTGGACCTTTAAGGGGCCATAACTCTGGAACCTATGATTGGATCTGGATCTGGCCAGTTTTCGAAAGGAACCAAGATACAATGCCAATACAAGTTGTGTGCAACTTTGATTAAAGTTGATTTAAAAATGTGGTCTCTATCGTGTTCACAAGAAATTTTGGACAGACGACGGATGAAAGGGCAATGACAAAGCTCACCCTGTCACATATGACCTAATAAAATCAATTGCAACATGTGATCTCTATCATGTTCACAACCCAAAAGCCTTAATTCTGAAACCCATGAAGGAATCTGGCCAGTTTTCGAAAGGAACTGAGATATTATGCCAATACAAGTTGTGTGCAAGTTTGATTAAAATTGCTTGCAAAATGTGGTCTCTATCATGTTCACAAGAAATTGTGAACAGACGACGGACGGACAGCAAAAGCTCACCCTGTCACTACATGACAGATGAGCTAAAAACAATAGGGGTCATAATCTACTCTGAAAGTTCTATTACCCTATGAAGTTTGAAGGTTCTAGGTCAAATGGTTCTCAAGTTACTGACTGGAAATGGATTTCCATGTTCTGGTCCCTGTGACCTTGACCTTTGATGGAGAGACCCCAAAATCGATAGGGGTCATCTACTCTGCATGTCCAATCATCCTATGAAGTTTCAACATTCTGAGTCAAATGGTTCTCAAATTATTGACTGGCAATGGTTTTCCTTATGTAAGTCTATATAAACCATGTGACCTCCAGGGCAGGGCTATATCTGACCCTAGGGGGATAATTTGAATAACCTTGGTAGAGGACCACTAGATGATGCCACATACTAAATATCAAAGCCCTAGGACCAGTGGTTTTTGACAAGCTGATTTTCAAAATTTTCCCTATATAAGTCTATATAAAACGTGACTTTCATGGTGGGACCATATTTGACCCTAGGGAGACAATTCGAACACTCTTGGTAGAGGAACTACAGATGATGCTAAATACAACATATCAAAGCCCTAGGACATGTGGTTTTTGACAAGCAGATTTTCAAAATTTTCCCTGGATAAGTCTATATAAACCATGTGACCTCCATGGTGGGGCCATATTTGACCTTAAGGGGATAATTTGAACAATCTTGATAGAGGACCTACAGATGATGCTACATACCAAATATCAAAGCCCTAGGACCTGTGATTTGGACAAAAAGATTTTCAAAGTTTTTCTCTATATAAGTCTACATAAACCATGTGACCTCCAGTGCGAGGGACATATTTGACTCTTGGGGGATAATTTGAACAATCTTGGTAGAGGACTACTAGATGATGCTACATACCAAATAGAAAAGTCTTAGGAACTGTGGTTTTGGACAAGATGATTTTTAAAGATTTTCCTTTTGGTTGCCATGGCAACCAGAGTTCTGCATGGATTTCAATTCTTTGGGCAATTTTATAAGGGGGCCACCCAAGGATCATTCCTTTGAAGCTTGGTGTAAATTTGCCAAGTGGTTTTGAAGAAGAAGATTTTTTTAGAAATTGTTGACACAGGATGCACCGTGCACGATGGACATCGAGCAGTCACAAAACACCTCGAGTCTTTGGCTCTGGTGAGCTAAAAATGGGAGATAATTCATCAAATATTGGGCAAGATTTATGGCCCTTATGCCATATGATGTGGGTGACTAACTATTTTAAGTTTGAAACAAATCCATCAAGTAATTACAGAGATAAAGAGAAAGTGCATTAAAACTTTAACTATGATGCGGACGCAGACGGACGCCAACGCCAGGTCAAGTAGGACAGCTCTCCATACTTGTAGCTCTGGTGGCCCTATGTGCAACCAAGCGGAACCGCTTGAGCAAATTTGGAAGAGGACCACACAAGGAACATCGAGGCCAACTTTTATCAACTTCAATCAAATGGTGTCGAAGGAGATATTGTTTGAAGAAAAGTGTGGACTGATGGACACCTGACAGATGCCGACATAGCTCACTCGAGTACTTTGTGCTCAGATATGTTAAAACCTATATGTGTGTTCATAGGAGACTGTTGCCCCCCAATCCCTGTCACTGTATGTATATTGGGCAACATCTCTGGTCAAGCTGTGTGAAAGCCCATAAAGACACAAGATGCACAACTTCACAAGATGAGTAACAATCCTGTGCAATTTGATGACCCTAGATCAAATACTTTTTTAGGTACGCATGACAGAAATTTGGACAGACAGACTGAAGAACAACTCTTTAAGTGACCTAAATTATGATTTATCTCCAAATTTCAGTCATGAATCTGCTGTATCTTGAATGTCTATTTTGATAGCATGCACTTCATATAAAATGGTTGGCTACACAAATATTACAGAGAAGATGGAAGTCAGACCAAATTCTAAAACAACATTGATCTGGTAGAGTATATATTAGCTACTTTATAGCTAAAGTTTTGGTCTATTCTGTCAAGTCTAAATTTCTATTTTAAATGCAAAATACTGTTCCAAAATATTTACCTCATCATCATTCACTAACTCTTTTTTGATTACTTTCATTGCATAGAGACGTTTTGATCTTTTCTGCTCCACCAATATCACCTTGGCATAACTTCCTCGTCCTATCACTCGTAAAATATTGAAATCATCCATGCTCACCATTTTACTGCCATCACCTGTGGTGGAAGCCTACAATTGCAACAGGAAGATCTTTTGTAGAAGTTAGAAATTTATCACAAAGCTAGGCCCTTTCATTGTGTTGTTAAATTATGAACAGGATCATCAACATGTTCCTAATACAGCATACATTGGCACAACAGCAAAACAAGAGCTTGTAGAACATGAAATGCCCCCCTTGATGCATTCAGTAATTGCACAAGGATCAGAAATCATTTGGTCACTGTACACAAAAGATCTACTGTTCTGGGTCAATGTGACCTTGACCTTTAATCTACTGACCTAAAACTTAATAGGATCACCTGCTGGTCATGATCAACCTCCCTATTAAGTTTCGTGATCCTAAGCCAAAACGTTCTCAAGTTAATGTCCAGAAGTGGTTCAATGTGACCTTTGGTCTACTGAACTCAAAAATCAATAGGGGTCATCTGCTGGTCATGACCAACCTCCCTATCAACTTTCATGATCCTAGGCCCAAGAGTTCTTGAGTTATCATTCAGAAACCATTTAACTGTTCCGAGTCACCTTTGGCCTTTGACCTCCAAATCAATCGGGATCATCTACTGTTCATGATCAACCTCCCTATCGAGTTTCATTTTCCTAGGCCAAAGTGTTCTCAAGTTACTGTCCGGAAACTGCTTAACTTTTCCAGGTCACTGTGACCTTGACCTTCGACCTACTGATCTCAAAATCAATAGGGGTCATCTGCTGGTTATATGACCAACCTCCGTATCAACTTTCATAATCCTAGGCCCAAGAATTCTTGAGTTATTATCCAGAAACTGATAAACTGTTCCGGGTCATTATGACCTTGACCTTTGACCTACTGACCTCAAAATCAATAGGGGTCATCTGCTGGTCATGACCAACCTTCCTATCAACTTTCATAATCCTAGGCCCAGGCGTTCTAGAGTTATCATCTGGAAACGGATTGGTCTACATACAGACCAACCAACCAACCGACATCTGCAAAACAATATATCCCTCCTTCTTTGAAGGGGGGCATAATGATTCCTCAAATTACCTTCAGTTCTACAAATTTTGATTTTGTAGAAAATAAAAGGAGTATATCCTTACAGAAAATCAACATTTTCACAAACACACAGGGCTAGCCTAACAACAAAATTTAATGTAGATTTCCACAAACACACAGGGCTAGCCTAGCAATAAAATTTTATAAAGATTTTCATACAGTAGAAAAATACCACCAAACACTAAAAAACTATTACAATTTTAATATACTGACGTTTTTTGCCGAAAGGCTTCATCAGGGTAATACATAAATAGCGGAACTGATGTAACGTCAGCATGAAAAATAGTACCAACACACTAAACAACGTTACAGACATAAGCGGCAAAATGCATTTAACAAAAATACAGCAAAAGGTATATTTGTAATAGCAGGCTATCGGATCAGTAAGATATGAAAAGTTTCTATAAAATATAATACTGACAAAGAGAAACTAACAATAACATTGTTATTATTATAAACATAATAGTCATTAAGCAGGTAAATCACTTTGGCATTCATACCGTCTGGATATAATGTTATGAGTTTGTGTATCCAGAAAGTTTCTTTGCATAGCCTCCTCATATCATCATGAATAACATCAACAGGCATAAATGAAAAATCCTCAAGAGAATAAGTGAATGAAGACACCTAATTTTCTCTTCTGCAGTATAACATAATGAACTGATCTCTGTCAATAATGTATATACAATATTGTACTATATATACAATCTGTTATAACAAAACACTTGGACTCAAATTTGTATATATAAAAACCTATAGTTGTTTTCAATTATAGCATTTTTTTTTTGGCCAATTATCAAAAAGGTATCATATAAGTTATTTATAGTATTAAAAAAAAAAAAAAAAAAAAAAAAAAAAAAAATCTATACAAGTCCACACAACACTCTTTACCAGGTAGAGATAGGTCAAAATACACCTAAACATTGGATGTAACATGCATGTTGTACCACAGAAAACTGGTCTCAATTTTTCCCTAAGGCCTGTAATAAGTATGTGTGTGTGTGTTCGGGTTTAATGTCTTTTTCAATAACTTTTCAGTCATATAAACGACGGTGTCTACTTGTAGCTGTGAGCAAAATGCCCAACTTTATAGTGATGCCTCACTGGAATATCACACCGTAGACACGTGGCATGATACCCCACCCAGTCACATTATACTGACACCGGGCTGACCAGTCCTAACACTATCCCCTTAATGCTGAGCACCAAGCGAGGAAGCTGCTAGTACCATTTTTTACGCCTTTGGTATGACACGCCTGGGGATCGAACCCACGACCTCCCGCACTCGAAGCGGAGCCTGTAATAAGTAAGTTACAATATATGCTGTTTATAGTAAAACAAGGGGACATAATTCTAAAAACAAGAGTGCCTCATGGTGGTGAACATTTGTGCCAAGCTACATCAAAAACCCTCCATGCATAAAGAAGAAATGCTCCGGACAAAGTCATTCTTGAATTTGGCATTTGACCTCTAAGTGTGACCTTGACCTTAGACCTAGGGACCTGGTTCTTGCGCACAACAATCTGTCTCATGGTAGTGAACATTTATGCCAAGTTACACCAAAATCCCTCCATGCATGAAAAAGAAGTGTTCCAGACAAAGTCATTCTTGTATCTGACCTTTGACCTCTATGTGCAACCTTGACCTTCGACCTAGGGACCAGGTTCTTGCGCATCACACTCCGTCTCATAGTGGTGAACATTTGTGCCAAGTAATATTCAAATCCTGTTTTGCATGACAAAGTTATACACCAGACAGGAAAAATGTCCCATTGACCTTTGATCTCCAAGTGTGACCTTGACCTTTGGGTGTTGCACATGACACATCGTCTCATCATGGGGAATATTTATGCCAAGTAATATTAAAATCCCTTGATGGATGACAGAGTTCTGGACCGTAAAGGAAAAAAACTATTGACCTTTGACCTCAAATTGTGACCTTGACCTTTGAGCTAGGGTCCGGATTTTGTGCATGACAGGTCATCTCATCATGGGGAACATGTGTGCTAAGTAATATTAAATTTCTTCATGGATGGCAGAGTTATGGACTGGACAGGAAATAGACCCTGTTCATGCCATGTTAACATTTGACTGCCAAGTGTGACCTTGACCTTTGAGCTAGGGGTCTGAAAGTTGTGCATGACACACGTCTTATTATGAGGTACATTTGTGCCTAATAATTTTAAAATCCCTTCATGGATGGCAGAGTTATGGACCAGACAGGAAAAAGGCCCTGTTGACCTTTGACCTCCAATTGTGACCTTGAACTTTAAGCTAGGGGTCCGAGTTTTGTGCATGACATGTTGTCTCATCATAGGGAACATTTGTGCCAAGTAATATTAAAATATCTTCATGGATGACAGAGTTATGGACCGGACACGAAACTGCAGACGGACGGAATGACGGACGGAAAAGCACATTCCTATAGTCCCTGAAACTGGTTTTCAACCAGTAGGGGACTAATAATCATTTTCATTAAAGTGACAGAATGACGGACAGAAAAGCACATTCCTATAGTCCCTAAAACTGGTTTTCAACCAGTAGGGGACTAATAATCATTTTCATTAAAGTGAACAGCGACATTGGACAAATAACTTGAAATCGATTCAAGTTTGTTTTTTTTATGTAGATTTTCACAATCAAAAATGGCTAGCCTAGCAATAAAATTTATTGTAGATTTTCACAAACACACAGGGCTAGCCTAGCAATAAAATTTATTGTAGATTTCTACAAACACACAGGGCTAGCCTAGCAATAAAATTTAATGTAGATTTCTACAAACACACAGGGCTACAAACACACATGGCTAGCCTAGCAATAAAATTTAATGTAGATTTTCACAAACACACAAGAAGACTAACTTAGCAATAAATGTTTTCTTTGGGTATGTGTTCTCAATCAATAATGGAAATATGTACAACTTGTTGTTACCAGAGCAACCACACCATTCAGCCCAAAATTTCCACTTGCAACAAACGGGCCATCATGGCCCTAAATTACTCACCTGAGTTATAATTTTTAAATAATTTTTAACAATCTTGGTAGAGATTAACATAAGGACCATTTGTGTGAAATTATTTTTAAATCAGGCCAACACATATAGGGAACTAGATGCCCACGGGCAATATGTCGAGCCCGCCAGCTGTCAAAAGGACTGGGAGTTGTACATGACACTCCTTATCTCATTGAGGCAAACATTTTTGCCAAATAAAAAAGAGATTGCAAAAAGTTACACTATAAGTTATTTTAAGTAACAACAAAGGAACATAAATCTAAAAAAAAATAAAAAAAAAAAATATATATAAAAAAATTCTAAGTCCACAATAAAGTCCACACCAGTAGAGATAGGTCAAAATACACCTGAAAATTGGATGTAACATGCATGTTGTACTACAGAAAAGTGGTCTTGATTTTTCCCTACGACCAGTAATAAAAAGTTACAAATATAAGCTATTTATAGTAACAACAAAGGGAAGTAATTCTAGGAGCTTATGCATGACACTCCGTCGCATGAAGATGAACAATTGTGCCAAGTTACATCAAAATCCCTCTATGCATCAAAAAGAAATGCTCCAGACAAAGTCATTCTTGTATCTGACTTTTGACCTCTAAGTGTGACCTTGACCTTAGACCTAGGGACCTGGTTCTTGCGCATGACACTCTGTCTCATGGTGGTGAACATTTGTGCCAAGTTACATCAAATCCCTCCATGCATGAAGAAGAAATGCTCCGGACAAAGTTGTCATTCTTGTATCCTTTGACCTCTAAGTGTGACCTTGACCTTAGACCAAGGGACCTGGTTCTTGCGCACGACACTCCGTCTCATGATGGTGAACAATTGTGCCAAGTTACATCAAAATCCCTCCATGCATGAAAAAGAAATGCTCCGGACAAAGTGATTTTTGAATTTGACCTTTGACCTGTAAGTGTGACCTTGACCTTTGAGATAGGAACCTGGGGTTTGCGCATGACACTCCGTCTCACTGAGGTTAACATTCATACCAAATATAAACAAGATTGCTCCATGCAGGTCAAAGTTATGGTCCGGAAAAACAAGTCCGGACGGACGCACGGATGCACATACACAGAACAGACATTTGGACAACTATGTCTTCGCTTCCGCAAGCGGGCTCGACAAAAATGACCATACCCCCTGGTGGCCATGTTTTTTGATCAATCAGAATAATTTGAACAATCTTGGTAGAGGGACACACAAGGACAATTTGTGAGAAATTATTTTAAAATCAGGTAAGCACTTTCATACAAGATTATTAAAGTTTCCACTATATACATATAGGGAAAAGTGAAACACCTCCCCTTACTGCCATGTTTTTTGAGAAATCAAAATAATTTGAACAGTCTTTGTAGAGGGTCACATAGGGACCATTTGTGTGAAATTATTTCAAAATCGGACCAGCAATTTAGGAGATCTTGTTGGATGGCTTTTCTGTTTTAAGCTCTGAACAATTTCGGAAGAAGACACCCAAGGAACATCCCAGCCAAGTGTCATCAACTTCCAACACACAGTTTCAGAGGAGATAAAGTTTGAAGAAAAGTATAGATGGCCAAACAGATGACCGATAGATGCTGGACAGTGAGTGATCACAATAGCTTATCCCCACCACTCTGTGCTCTGGTGAACTAAATATATGCGAGTGTTTTTTTTTTAAAACTTCAAAGTTTAAAGTTTTTTCATTAAATATTAACTTACAATTTGAAACTAGAAAATGCTTTTGTAAAAAAGCGCATGTCTCCCCCAATGCAAAGTCCTATAGGCAAGAAGTCAATAGGGGTCAGGAGCGAAAGTCAAAGAGACACTGATGGTTGGCTGCAATAGGGATCATCTACTTGGCATGTCCAATCATCCCGCTAAATTTCAACACTCTTGACCTAGTGGTTCTCAAGTCACTGTTCAGGCTTCTGTGACCTTGACCTTTGATCAAGTGACCTCAAAATAAATAGGGGTCATCTATTCTGCATGTCCAATAATCCTATTAAGTTTCAACATTGTAGGTCAAGTGGTTCTCAAGTTATTTCCAAAAAATGATTTTACATGAACACGCCACTGTGACCTTGACCTTTAATAGACTGACCCCAAAATCAATAGGGGTCATCTACTCTGCATGTTCAATCATCCTATGAAGTTTCAACATTCTGGGTCGAGAGGTTCTCAAGTTATTGATTGGAAATGGTTTTCCATGTTCAGGCCCCTGTGGCCTTGATCTTTAACAGAGTGACCCTAAAATCGATAGGGGTCATTTACTCTGCATGACCAATCATCCTATGAAGTTTCATCATTCTGGGTCAAGTGGTTCTCAAGTTACTGACCGGAAATGGTTTTCAATGTTCAGGCCCCTGTGACCTTGACCTTTCACAGAGTGACCCCAAAATCGTTAGGGGTCATCTACTCTGCATGACCAATCATCCTATTAAGTTTCAACATTCTGGGTCAAGTGGTTCTCAAGTTACTGACCGGAAATGGTTTTCAATGTTCAGGCCCCTGTGACCTTGACCTTTAACGGAGTGACCCCAAAATCGATAGGAGTCATCTACTTTGCATGTACAATCATCCTATGAAGTTTCAACATTCTGGGTCAAGTGGTTCTCTAGTTATTGATCGGAAAAGGTTTTCCATGTTCAGGCCCCTGTGACCTTGACCTTTGATCGAGAGACCCCAAAATCAAAAGGGGTCATCTACTCTTTATGACCAATCATCCTATGAAGTTTCAACATTCTGGGTCAAGGGGTTCTCTAGTTATTGATCGGAAATGGTTTTCCATGTTCAGGCCCCTGTGACCTTGACCTTTAATGGAGTGACCCCAAAATCGATAAGGGTCATCTACTTTGCATGTACAATCATCCTATGAAGTTTCAACATTCTGGGTCAAGTGGTTCTCTAGTTATTGATCGGAAATGGTTTTCAATGTTCAGGCCCCTGTGACCTTGACCTTTGATGGAGTGACCCCAAAATCGATAGGGGTCATCTACTCTTTATGACCAATCATCCTATGAAGTTTCAACATTCTGTGTCAAGTGGTTCTCTAGTTATTGATCGGAAATGGTTTTCAATGTTCGGGCCCCTGTGATCTTGACCTTTGAAGGAGTGACCCCAAAAACAATAGGGGTCGTCTACTCCAGCAGCCCTACAACCCTATGAAGTTTGAAGGTTCTAGGTCAAATGGTTCTCCAGTTATTGCTCGGAAATGAAGTGTGACGTACCGACGGACGGACAGGGCAAAAACAATATGTCTCCTGGTGGAGACATAATTAACACCTGCATTTTACAAGAAAGCTAGGTCTATTAAAGAATGAATCTAATATTACATCCTTCTTAAAGCTATTTACACAGAATTCACTATGTCCGCCTGCTTGGTTTTTACATTACTGAAAGAAAGAAATTCTAAAAGCAACTTTAAATCTTACACAGATAATAATAAGGAGAGTAGGTCAGAAGGTCAAGATTAGACTATTCAAGATAAGTATTTAAATCTGTATCGAACATTATACCTGGTGACCTATTTTTTGACCCCACGTTACCCAGATAAAAATACATCCGAGATTTCGTGCAGACAAACATTCTGACCAAGTTTCATGCACATCAAATGAGAAATGCAGCCCCTACTGCATGCACAAAGTTTTTCTTTGATTTTAACAGGTGACCTAGTTTTTGACCCCAGATGATCCTGTTTGGAATTTTACTTAGAGATCATCTGGACAAACATTCTGACAAAGTTTCATAAAGATTGAGTCAAAACTGTGGCCTCCAGAGTGTTCACAAGCTTTTCCTTTGATTTGACCAGCTTTTTGACCCCAGATGATCCAGATTTGAACTTGGGCTAAAGATCATCAAGATCATCATTTTGACCAAGTTTCATGAAGATAGGATCATAAACGTGGCCTCTGGAATGTTATCAAGCTTTTCCTTTGATTTGACCAAATGACCAAGTTTTTGACTCTACATGACCCTGAGGTTCCAAACTGACCTAAAGGTCACCAAGACAAACATTCTGACCAATTCTCATGCGTTTCAAACTTAAAGCAGCATGCCTCCAGATTTGGCTAAAAAATAATCTTTCTTTCAAATTGAAGTTTGGTCATATCATGAACATTAGAATATGAATTTTTGTTTCTAACATATTTTAAAAGTTCCAAATCAAGAAAAAAAGATGACCGTGTCGGGAATGGAACCCCGGACCACCGCAGCAATAAAGCCATTTTCCTGCTGTCATAACCAATAGCGCTATAGCTGAAGTAGTGACTAATTAGAAGATGCTTTTGTAGAAAAGCCCATGTCTCCCCCAATGCATAGTCATATAGGCAGGAAGTCAATCATCTATTTGGCATGTCCAATCATTCCACAACGTTTCAACATTCTGGGCTAAGTGGTTCTCAAGTTATGAATTGGAAACTGTTTTCCATGTTCAAGTCCCTGTGACCTTGACCTTTGATCGGGTGACCCCAAAATCAGTAGGGGTCATCTACTCTGCATGTCCAATCATCCTATACAGTTTCAACATTCTGAGTCAAGTGGTTCTCAAGTTATTGATTGAAAAGAATTTTCTATGTTCAGCCCCCTGTGACCTTGAATTTTGATGGTGTGATCCCAAAAACAATAGGGGTCATCTCCTCTGTAACTTCTATCACCCTATGAAATTTGAAGGTTCCACGTCAAATGGTTCTCAAGTTATTGACTGGAAATGGATTTCCATGTTCTGTTTGTTGCAATCTTGACCTTATATAGAGTAACCCCAAAAACGATGGGGGTCATCTCCTCTGTAATTCTTATCACCCTATGAAGTTTCAACATTCTGGGTCAAATGGTTCTCAAGTAACTAAACGGAAATGGCTTTCCATGTTCTGTTTGCTGCGTCCTTGAAATTTAATAGAGTGATCCCAAATTCAATAGGGGTCATTTACTCTGCATGTCCAATCATCCTATGAAGTTTCAAAATTCTGTGTCAAGTAGTTCTCAAGTTACTGACCGGAAATGTTTTTTCCATGTTAAGGCTCCTGTGACCTTGACCTTTAATAGAGTGATCCCAAAATCAATATGGGTCATCTACTACGCATATCCAATAATCCTTTGAAGTTTCAACATTCTGGGTTAAGTGGTTCTCATGTTATTGATCGGAAATGGTTTTCCATGTTCAGGCCCCTGAGACCTTGACCAAAGAGTGACCCAGTTGGGGGAGACATTATCATAAATGTGGCCTCTAGAGTGTTAATAAGCTTTTCTTTAGATCTGACCTGGTAACCTAGTTTTTGACCCCACCTGACCCAGATTTAAACTTGACCTTAAGATCATCAAGATTAACATTCTGACCAAGTTTCATTAAGATACAGTCATAAATGTGGCGTATAGTGTTAACTAGCTTTTTCTTTGATTTGACCTGGTGATCTAGTTTTTGACCCCACCTGACCTGGTGAATTTTTTTTGGCCTTATGTAAGTGTGACAAAATAACAATGGATCAATTAAATTAAAACAGGTGGCTCAAGTCTTTTTATGAATGGTGCTTTTCTAATTACTCTAAAACATCAATACCATGTTGTGCAAGTGATTCTGCCTTTATGACCATGTGTCAACAATCCTTATCGTATTAAATACTTTATAGCACTTGTTTAGAGAATGACAATTACATTACACTAACATTGTTAGTATCTGAAGTGTTCATAAACAAAAATGGGAAGCAAAGTATAACCAATTAATGCAGTTAATTAAATAAATTTACATATTCAATTTTTGTGAAAAAAAACCCAACTTTTCTATCAGTACAACCTTTAACTTACTGCTGATAAGCTGTGATGTTTTGACAAAAAAAACTGAAATACAAAAGCATAACATATACATATACTTTGGACAGAAAACAAATTCGGATAACTATTAATGTACTTAAGGGATAAATTCTTCAATTCGCAAATCGTTCCTCGCTCGAGGTTACAAGGGGATGAGCAAAATGCCCGAGTTATCCATTGTTTCGAGTGACCCAAACATTGACCAACATACAAAGAAAATTGAAGTTTGTTTTACCAACTGTCATCCGGACCATTTACAGAGGAAACGGTGATGCGTAATAATAACATACTCGTGACATTTGCGAAACAAGAGGGCCATGATGGCCCTATATCGCTCACCTGAGTACCATTGCTCTTAATGATAAGAACAAGTTTTGACAAAGATCACATAGGCATACACATTAAATATCATCAGGATAAATATTTTCTTGTAGCAGTCCCTTTTGACCTATGGGTCACAATAACCAGCCAGGGCCAATCTCCATAAAACTTTGAGGGTTCTTGGCTCAAATGCTGCATTTTTGTACTAGCATGACTATTCCATACCCCGAAAGACTAAAATAACATTTAAAACCAATCTCATTAGATGCTGCTGAGGTATATTCATTTACATAAAATAAAGGAGAATAATTTGTCATAAATTCAGTCAAAAGTTATCTACCCTGATTGTCAAGAGTCCATCTGATGGCATAAATGACATTTCAAATCAGTATCTTCATTAGTTACGGAGATATACCCATTTTGTGGTGAGGCCCCTGTGACCTTGACTTTTAATGGAGTGACCCCAAAATCGATAGGGGTCATCTACTTTGCATGTACAATCATCCTATGAAGTTTCAACATTCTGGGTCAAGTGGTTCTCTAGTTATTGATCGGAAATGGTTTTCCATGTTCAGGCCCCTGTGACCTTGACCTTTGACTGACTGACCCCAAAATCAATAGGGGTCATCTACTCTTCATGACCAATCATCCTATGAAGTTTCAACATTCTGGGTGAAGTGGTTCTCTAGTTATTGATCGGAAATGGTTTTCAATGTTCAGGCCCCTGTGACCTTGACCTTTGACGGAGTGACCCCAAAAACAATAGAGGTCGTCTACTCCAGCAGTCCTACAATCCTATGAAGTTTGAAGGTTCTAGGTCAAATGGTTCTCTAGTTAATGATCGGAAATGGTTTTCAATGTTCAGGCCCCTGTGACCTTGACCTTTGACGGAGTGACCCCAAAAACAATAGGGGTCGTCTACTCCAGCAGCCCTACAATCCTATGAAGTTTGAAGGTTCTAGGTCAAATGGTTCTCCAGTTATTGCTCGGAAATGAAGTGTGACGTACGGACGGACGGACGGAAGGACGGATGGACAGGGCAAAAACAATATGTCTCCTGGGGGAGACATAAAAATGGGTGGGGGGTGGGTGTGTGTGTGTGAAGGGGTGGGGTGATGCATGATCGGGGTGGTGGGCATGACTGGGTGGAGGAGGGAGGTCGGGGAACGGTACAACTTTGGATGTTGATAAATATTCATGGAAGGTTTGAAAAAAAAATACTAAAAAAGAACGAAATTCGGGGGGTGACCAAAGCAAGGTGGTGACCAGGTGTGGGTACACAACTTCACATGTTTATAATAAATGTTCGTGGTAAAGAATCAAAGAAGTTTAATGAAATTCTACCAATTGGTTGGTTTGTTATGTACAAATCGTAGATTTTTAACACTTTTAAAGGGCAATAACTCTAAGGAAAATTGACCTGTCCAATTAAAAAACAAGAGGGTCATGATGACCCTAAATCGCTCACCTGAGTATATTGAACCACGTTTCAAATGGCAAACTGATGCTAAAATATTAGAAAGTAGATCAGTAGGTCATATTTATGGTCACTGAAAGACAGTTAAAAGATTGGTGTGCAAAACTGTACATGTCATCCAAATTTCAAGGCTGGATCTTAAACTAGAGTGGTCACAAGCAAAAGTTTACGCATGGACACACAGACGATGTAGACTAACCTAGTTTTTGACCGCAGCTGACCCTGTTTCGAACTTGACCTAAATATCATCAAGATGAATATTCAGACCAACTTTCATACAGATCTCATGAAAAATATCACCTCTAGAGAGGTCACAAGGTTTTTCTATTAATTGACCTACTGACCTAGTTTTTGATGGCACGTGACCCAGTTTACAACCTGAAAGATATCATCAAAGTGAACATTTTGACCAATTTTCATGAAGATCCATTGAAAAGTATTGACTTTTGAGAGGTCACAAGGTTTTTCTATTTTTTGACCTACTGACCTAGTTTTTGACCGCATGTGACCCAGTTTCGAACTTGACCTAGATATCATCAAGGTTAACATCCTCTAGGGAGGTCACAAGGTTTTTCTATTTTTAGACCTACTGACCTAGTTTTTGATCGCACCTGACCCAGTTTCAAACTTGACCTAGATATCATTAAGGTGAACATTTTGACCAATTTTCATGAAGATCCTTGAAAAATATGGCCTCTAGGAAGGTCACAAGGTTTTTCTATTATTTGACCTACTGACCTAGTTTTTGACTGCATGTGACCCAGTTTTACACTTGACCTAGATATCATCAAGGTGAACATTCTGACCAATTTTCATGAAGATCCATTGAAAAGTATGGCCTCTAGAGAGGTTACAAAGTTTCTCTATTTTTAGACCTACTGACCTAGTTTTTGACCGCACGTGACCCAGTTTCAAACTTTACCTAGATATCACCAAGGTGAACATTCTGACCAATTTTCATGAAGATCCACTGAAAAATATGGCCTCTAGGGAGGTCACAAGGATCTTCTATTTTAAGACCTACTGACCTAGTTTTGGATCACACATGACCCAGTTTCAAACTTGACCTAGATATCATCAAGATGAACATTCTGACCAACTTTCATAAAGATCCCATGAAAAATGTGACCTCTAGAGTGGTCACAAGCAAAAGTTTACGGAGGAACGCATGGACAACGGAAGCTGTGCGATCACAAAAGATCACCTTGTCACTTTGTGTCAGGTGAGCTAAAAAAATGAAAGGCATCATCGAAGTATGTTGGTTCATATTTATTTCAAGTTTCATGAAATTCTACCAGCTTGTTACTTAGAAATGGCTGCAGATGTGGATGTTTCATTAAATCAAGGGCAATAACTCTAAGGGAAATTGACCAATAAAAAAAACAAGAGGGCCATAATGGCCCTATATCGCTCACCTGTTATCACTGCACTTAAGGACAAGAAGATCAAAAAATCATAATCAAGATCAATCAAAAGAATTGTGAGAAAATATAGCTTAAGTTTTCTTAAAGTTACTTCATTTAAAATTATTTTCAAATCAGGCCAGTAGTTTTTAAAGGGAAGAAATTAAAAATAAATCTAAGTTGACTCAGAAAAAATATCTAAGTCCAAAGGACAGGAAAAACAATGGGAAGAAATTTAACCAAAAAGAAAAAAAAAATTCTTACAAGGTAAAGATATGTCAAAATACCCCTAAAACTTGGAGGTACCATCCATGTTGTACCACAGAAAAGTGGTCTCGGTTTTTCCCTACGGGCAATAATATAAAAGTTACTAAATAAACTATTTATAGTAACATAAAAGAGAAGTAATAAAAAAAAAAAATTGTAAGTGAACAAAAGTAGGATCTGCCAAATAAGAAATTAAGAGCACTGCAATGCAATGCAAATGCAGAGCAATATACACACAAAACAAAGTCATATGACCTTTGACCCCTAAGTGTGACCTTGACCTTGAAGTGAGCCATCCGAAACATGCGCTCTGCACCTCATTTCGACAAGGTGAACATTTGTGTCAGGTTTCTTTGAAATCCTTCAAGAGGTTCAAGAGTTACAAAGCGGAAGGGAAACTGCTAACCAACAGACAGACAGACAGACAGACTGACGGACACCGAGGCGATAACATAATACGTCCCTTCCGGAATATAAAAAGGAATCGAGATCTTATGGTGATACAAGTTGTGTGCAAGTTTGGTTAAAATCAAATCATAAATGAAGCTCCAATTGTGCAGACAAGCTCAAAATAGCTAATTTCGGCCCTTTCAGGGGCCATAACTCTGGAACCCATAATGGAATCTGGCCAGTTCAAGAAAGGAACCAGGATATTATGGTGATACAAGTTATGTGCAAGACTGATTAAATTCAATCATAAATGAAGCCTCTATTGTGCAGACAAGGTCAAAATAGCTAATTCTGGCCCTATCAGGGGCCATGACTCTGGAACCCATAATGGAATCTGGCCAGTTCAAGAAAGGAACCAGGATATTATGGTGATACAAGTTATGTGCAAGTTTGGTTAAAATCAAATCATAAATGAAGCTGCTATTGTGCAGACAAGGTCAAAATAGCTAATTTTGGCCCTTTCAGGGGCCATCACTCTGGAACCCATTATGTGATCTGGCCGGTTCAAGAAAGGAACTGAGATCTTATAGTGACACAAGTTTTGTGCAAGTTTGATTAAATTCAAATCATAAATGAAGCTGCTATTGTGCAGACAAGGTCAAAATAGCTAATTCTGGCTCTTTCAGGGGCCATCACTCTGGAACCCATTATGGCATCTGGCCAGTTCAAAAAAGAAACCAAGATCTTCTGGTGATACAAGTTGTGTGCAAGTTTGGTTAAAATAAAATCATAAATGAAGCTGCTATTGTGCAGACAAGGTCAAAATAGCTAATTCTGGCTCTTTCAGGGGCCATAACTCTGGAACCCATAATGGGATCTGGCCAGTTCAAGAAAGGAACCAAGATCTTCTGGTGATACAAGTTATGTGTAAGTTTGGTTAAAATTAAATCATAAATGAAACCACTATCGTGCAGACAAGAAATTGTTGACGCACACACGCAAATTCTGGCCCTTTACGGGGCAATAACTCTAGAACCCATGATGGGATCTGGCCAGTTTTCGAAAGGAACCAAGCTATCATGCCAATACAAGTTTTGTACAAGTTTGATAAAACTTGCTTGCAAAATGTGGTCTCTATTGTGTTCACAAGAAATTGTGGACGGACAACGGACGGACGATCACAAAAGTTCACCCTGTCACTACGTGACAGGTGAGCTAAAAACTTGACGGGCATCATGGCAGATGCATAAAAACAAAACCACAAAGGGGTAATGTTAGGCGCAACCAACACTGATACACACTGTTATTTTCTATAGTAAAACAGTTTGCTAGTTGTTAGCTGTAGCTTCATTTGACCATTCCAAACAGTTCTGGTACATGCTGACTAATTCCATAGTAAGCAGTCTGTTTTGCATAAAAACAAGGACAAAATTTAACAGGAAAAGACACATCAAAGAACGTAGACTTAAAGCTAACCTTCTTTATATGCATTATCTGGTGTGATACGTTATACGTTGAAGGAGGATCTTACTTATGGTATACGGTTAAGTAGAGGCACATGCAATGGAGAAAGTTGGTCGGGTGTACTCATTGATTTTTGTTATATGAATAGCAAGATTTCAAGTTAAAAGGACCATTTCTGAAAAAGAGATAGAGTTAGTTCTATGTACAGTGCACTTATGATGTGAAAAACTTGCAAGTTTAAGCATAGTTGATAGTTTATGAGAAAAGTCGACTTAAACATAATACTCAACCAAGAAAATGATTTTCTAAGTCCAAAAGGGGCAATAATTATTGCAAAAGGCAGGATAGAGTTATGTTGCTTGCTGTACAGGGTCAGCTTATGATGGTGAAAAACTGTTGCAAGTTTCAAAGCAATAGCTTTGATAGTTTAGGAGAAAAGTTCACCTAAACATAAAACTTAACAAGAATTGATATTTTCTAAGTCCAAAAGGCAATAATTCTTGCAAAAAGCAAGATGGAGTTATATTTCTTGATGTACAGCGTCTGCTTATGATGGTGAACAAGTATTCCAAGTTTCAAAGCAATAGCTTTGATAGTTTGGGAGAAAAGTTGACCTAACATAAACTTAACCAGAATTGATATTTGCTAGTACAAAATGCCATAAATCTTGCAAAAAGCAAGATGGAGTTAAGTTGCTTGCTATACAGGGTCAGCTTATGATGGTGAACAAGTATTCCAAGTTTCAAAGCAATAGCTTTGATAGTTTAGGAGAAAAGCTGACCTAAACATAAAACTTAACCAGGCAACACCGACGCCGACACCGACAACCGCTCAAGTGATGACAATAACTCATCATTTTTTTTTCAAAAAATCAGATGAGCTAAAAATGAAGCCAGAGAATATATTTTCTTAAGCAATTAGATGTACTGAAAGCAACCCCCTGAGAGATGTTCATGTATGTAGCAAAAAACATTGTACCAAGCAGGTTGTAGACAGGAATTTATAGTATACATTGACATTGCTAATCCTTTCAACTGGAAATGGTCAAGAGAACTGGTACTTGGCTTTAATTATGTAATACGCTTCATAATTAGCTGCTATAAGTTGGAGGAAACTCATCAAATTCGTTAAATACTGAAAGGGTTGTCATGCCTAAAATTAAAAGTTGTTTATGTAGGTTATTTTGACTGTTACTTTTCTTTCAACTTTTGTAAGTTCACAAAAAAATGCTTGGGACATTACCCTAAACAAGTAATTATTCTTGGACTAATAATTGCGCTACTGAGAGGTATTCCCAACACTGTATTGGACAAAGAGCACATATCAGCAGACAGACTGCTATGATTATAACTAGGACAGCCAGTAATAGCCAGTTTACCCATGCTGAATGAGCTCCATCGGCTATAACGAGATGCAGAGTATACTCAACTCTGACCCACAAGTACAATGTTCTGAATGATCATTTCTTTATCAGATATATGATATCATTATATAGGCCGATTTGGAACCTAAGACAGAAAATACACTATTTCGTTATTTGTCAAAAGGCTTAATATGCAAGATAACTGTAGCTCAGTATATTTTAAGGAGACATTGTTTATAAACTAATCGATTAATCTTTAACTTCAAAAATTTGCATCTAACTCTATTTGGTATGACTTTCTTTATTTCTGTATCATATTTTCATCTTAAACAATTTTTTATATGTAACTATTTGCGTTCTTGGGGTGTCTGCAGTAAATCACTGCACTTTAGAAATATAGTTATAAGCTCTGTGGAGAGGTTCAGTGAGAGAGACCGTCTAGTGGTAAAGATGTTGTCAGATCAATAGGAAAATCGTTGGTTCAAACCGTAAAAAGGTTAATCTATCATACAATACCAGTGCTGTTTTCAAGAAAGTGGAATTTAGACTGATTCTAAAACTTCAAATCTTAATCAAATTCAAATAAATAAGTATCACTGAATATAGTATAAAATAGCAATAATAAATACAACAATATATTTAGCTCACATTCCATTTTCTTTTGTTGTAAAGAAAGCATTAGGATGATTGTATGCTTAAGCTTGAAGTCATTAATTGTCTTGAAAAACATATACATTATGTTCTGTATAATACATTTTACATGAATTTAAATTAGATATTGAATTAAAAGAAAAACACAAAATAACCTCTTCTTTAGCTGCTCTTTTGAATGCTTAATAGGGAAATCGAACTGACGGTACCCCATGTACAGTATAAATACTGTAAAATCGATTATATGAATTATGTACGTATATGTGAACTTGTTTTATAAAATACCCTTAATGAACCTCAAAATGTAAAGAATGTTTAAATAATATTTTGATATAATCTAATACTAAAATTAGTTTTGTTTACCTGAGTAAAATAATATTCACACTTAAAAATAGACATCCTGTAAATGAAATTTTTAAACAATTCCCCCCCCCCTTTTAGGGCCTCATCTATGTCATTTGTCAATGTCATATATATTAAATGTGTATAATATGTAACTAAATAAATATTATGTCAATAATAGTTACTTATTTAGGTTATAAATTAACCTTTTGGACATTGCTTTCAAAAATATATGATTAAAATAAATAAAATATAGGTCCCTTTTTGGGGCCTCATTTTAAGCTAATTAAGGTTAGTGAACTGCGTGTCTCCTCCTTTTTTTGGATTCAGCATACTTCAAAATAGTTACAAAGTTTGGTGCTTTCTTCACAAATGGAAACATCTTTTTCCTATAACCTACTCACTAATAACTCTGGAACCCATGATGGGATCTGGCCAGTTTTCGAAAGGAACCAAGATATTATGCCCATACAAGTTGTGTGCAAGTTTGATTAAAATCAAATACAAAATGTGGTCTCTATCGTGTTCACAAGGAAATTGTGAACAGACGGACGAAGGGCGATCACAAAAGCTCACCCTGTCACTATGTGACAGGTGAGCTAGAAACGTATTACAAAAGTTATCTATGATAAGACGTTTCAATATGTTATTAGTAAATGGCACATGGGAAGAAACAACTAAGACTTTATTTGAACTAGATGCCCACAGGAAATATGTCCAGCCGGCTCTTTGACCCCCTAACCGTTACCTTGACCTTTGAGATAGGAATCTGGGGTTTGCACATGACACTCCATCTCAGTGAGTTAAACATTCATGCCAAATATAAACTAGAGCTATCACTAAAAGTGATGAATGTACCCCCCGCTTGCACTGACACAGTACATTGCAATTTGACACACACAAGATTGCATAATTATGTGGACTGTATGTATATAGACTGTATGTATACAGTATAGTAACAAACAAGAAGCTGCAATCAATAAACGCTTGATACCCCCGGTGGCATCCTTGTCGATACAAAGCAACCTAAGTCCAAAACGAGGTCAAGGTCAAGGTCAAACTGAGGTCAGGTGATGTCTGAAGAGGAGGAATGGTCACAGGTTACATCTGCATTAGTATCAAGTCATTCTAGTTAGGGGTATTGATGCTAGACGAAACGGTCCCATTTGGTTAACCTCGTACGGACGCACACCCATACGATTCATGTATTAGGTGGTCATTCCATTGTTTGAAAACAACAGAATGACCACTTAAGGAACAAAAGAATTAAGTGGTTAAGGAATGAATACAAAGGATTTCTATTGTCCTAGGCCACACCTCCTACCACCTAAGGTACCAATCATGTGCTCGGACGAACGGACGTACGAACGGAAGGACGGACAGGACAATCACTTTATGCCTCCCACATCAGCAGATGCCGGGGGCATAAAAACAAAGTTCCATAACTATGCAGAGCATTTATCTAAAAGAAAGTAACATGCACAATGCACAACTAGGGTTGGTACTGATCACTTGTGTTTCATTTAATTGTGTGCAAGGGTTCGGAAGATTAGGCGCGCACAAGATTGCATATGCAGACTGTATGTACATAGTATGTTAACAAGAAACAAAGTCCCATAACTCATTACAGCAATTTTTGTTGTTGAAAGAACCTAACATGCCCCATGCACAACTACTGTTTTTACTGATCACTTGTGTGAAGTTTCATTAAATTGTGTCAAGGGGATGAGGAGAGATGGTGCGCACAAGATTGTGTCTATGTATATAGTATAGTAACAAAAAACAAAGTCCCGTAACCCTGCAATTTTTTTTTCTGAAAGAACCTTACATGCCCCATGCACAACTATTGTTTTTATGATCACTTGTGTGAAGTTTCATAAATTGTGTCAAGGATGAGGAGAGATGTGCGCACAAGATTGTGTCAGTTATAGTTATAACAAAAAACAAAGTCCCGTAACTGCAATTTTTTTTTCTGAGAACCTTACAGCCCCATGCACTATTGTGTATGATCACTGTGCGAAGTTTCATTAAATTGTGTCAAGGGGATGAGGAGAGATGGTGCATCCAAGATTGTGTCTTCAACGGACGGACAGACAACCCTAAACCAGTATACCCTCCCTTACAACTTTGTTGTTGGGGGATACAATAAGATTCCTCAATGCATGTCAAAGTTATGAGCCTGACAAGATCTGACATGATTTTTGACCTCCAACTTTGACTTTGAGACAGGAACCAGGGGTTTGCGCATGACACTCCGTCTCACTGAGGTTAACATTCAAGCCAAATATAAACAAGATCGCTCAATGCATGTCAAAGTTATGGTCCAGACACATACACGTACACATGGACGGATGCAAAACGCACACACATTCACCTAACAGCCTTTTGGACGACTATGTCTTCGCTTCCACAAGTGGGCTCGGCAAAAACTATACTCGAATTTACAATTTTCTTCTTCAATTTAAGATCTCATCATCTCAATTTTATGAAAAGGCTATATTATTTCCTTTATTTGCACGCAAACAACTGCTGATTAAAATGTTAAGATCTCATTTTCATCTTCTTGATCCTGCAGAAAAGATGTAATAAGTAATAACATACTTGCTTTAATCTAAAACAAACAGTAATTGATCAATATTTGATCAATAAAACTTTTCTTCAACCTTTCATCAATAATTAATCTCTCACTATCAGATCAAATAAACTAACAAACAAACATTTAAAATAGTCGGCGAATACACCACTCAATTCTCAAAGAATGCGAAAATTTTAAATTAACCTATACATTCTGACCGCCAAAGGTGTGAAAAATTTTGACACCTCTGCTTGAGTTGCTAGAAGCAAACAAGAGCTGTCACTAATGGTGACAAATGCCCCCGCAACACCTTATGACTTTGACCATGGTGACCCAAAGTCAGAAGGGGTGGTGTACTCAATAAGTACTATCAGCATGTGAAGTTTGAAGTCCTGGGGAAGTGGTTCGCATGCAAAGTGCCTTCATGCAAAAAGTTAACGTTGGCTCCTGTGACCTTGACCTTTGACCTGGTGACCCCAAAGTCAGTAGGAGTGGTGTACTCATAAAGTACTATCAGCAAGTAAAGTTTGAAGGTCCTGGGTGATGTGGTTCGCGAGTAAAGTGCCTTCATGCAAAAAGTTAACGTTGGCCCCTGTGACCTTGACCTTTGACCTGGTGACCCCAAAGTCAGTAGGGGTGGTGTACTCAATAAGTTATATCAGCCTGTGAAGTTTGAAGGTCCTGGGTGCAGTGGTTCGCGAGTAAAGTGCCTTCAGGCAAAAAGTTTACATTGGCCCTTGTGACCTTGACCTTTGACCTGGTAACCCCAAAGTCAGTAGGGGTGGTGTACTCAATAGGTACTATAAGCATGTGAAATTTGAAGGTCCTGGGTGAAGTGGTTCGCGAGTAAAGTGCCTTCATGCAAAAAGTTAACGTTGGCCCCTGTGACCTTGACCTTTGACCTGGTGACCCCAAAGTCAGTAGGGGTGGTGTACTCAATAAGTACTATCAGCATGTGAAGTTTGAAGGTCCTGGGTGCAGTGGTTCGCGAGTAAAGTGCCTTCATGCAAAAAGTTAACATTGTGACGAACGAACTAACTAACTAACGAACGAACGAACGGACGGACAGTTGAAAACTAATATGCCTCCCTTCGGGGGCATAAAAAGAGTAAATTAATAAACAAGTGTCATGCTCGAGTGATCCCGTTATTGAAGCTCGGCCCAACCATGGTAATTTCACATACAAAATAGAAGGAAATCGGCCGGGACCACATTAATTGCTCGAGCGAGCCTGGATGCTGGAATCATCGATGCTTGAGCGAGCGGTGTTTCACTGTACTATAAAATTTCTTTAATGGATGATGTAAGTTTATAAATTAGACACAGAAGAAACCATATAAACCATTGACCTCCAAGTCTGTTTGTTTTCTTTTGTTGGGTTTAATGTCATACAATCATGTCTTAGTAAGGTTTTTCTATTTCAAGCTCTCGTGGCTCCTTAAAGGTGCAATGCACCCCCATATGAAGAAATTAAGGAGAGGACCTTATAATGATGCTACAGATCAAGTCTGATGAAGGTCCATCAAGCGATTCATTAGAAGTCATTTAAAGGTTTGTCTATTGTTAACTTTTTTCTTCCCCCTAAATAGGGCTGAGTGCCCCATTTTGAATAAAATTGGAGAGGCTATAGATCTCAGGCCATCTGATAATGGTCATCAGCGATCTTAGAAGCATAAGTTTGTCTATGTTACTTTCTCCCTAATAGGCTGAGTGCCCATTTGATAATGGAGGTCCTTAATGATGCTACAGGCAAGTTGATGAAGGTCCATCAAGGATTCATTAGAAGTCATATAAGCATTTGTCTATTTTTAACTTTTTCCATCCCTAAATACAGCTGAGTGCACCCATTTTGAATAAAATTGGGAGAGGACCTTATAATGATGCTACAGACCAAGACTAATGAAGCTCCAACTACTGCAGAATCATATATAAGAAGAAGATTTTTAAAGTGTTTTTTCAAACTCAAGTTATGTAGGGATTATCTTTATTTGTACACATTTTAACAAGAGCTCCGCCAAGCGGGGCAATATACGCCCAAGGGGTATGAGAGGATGGGAGCAAAATTTTAAGAACTTTACTGTTGAAGCCCAAAGGACAGGAACTACAAAGGGAAGAAATTCCAAAATTCAAGGTACATGTATGTCAAAAACCACCTAAAAATTGGAGGTACCATCCATGTTATACCACAGAAAAGTGGTCTTGGTTTTTCCCTACGGCCAATAATAAAAAAGTTTCAAAATAAGCTATTTATAGTATCATAAAAGGGAAGTAATTAAAAAACAAGAGCTGTCCGCAAGACAGAGCGCTCCACTATTCGGGGATGACAGTAAAATGAATATATGTCTGAATAAGAGACCTCTACTATAAAAGGAAGATACACCAAGTGGCATAATTCCATCAAATACACAAATTAGAGTTATTAGGATTGTTACAACAAATGCAGATGATGATGGTAAAGATATATTTTGAATTTCAAGTCATTATCTTATATAGTACCAAAGTTATGTCCAGAAAACGAAGTTTGTTAAAAAAAAATTAAGTATAAAAGGGGCATAATTTGGTCAAAAATACAAATCAGAGTTATGGGGATTGTTACCACACATGCAGATGATGGTGATAAAGACACATTTTAAGTTTCAAGTCTTTATCTTATATTGCATTAAAGTAATATCCAGAAAGCGAAGATTGCAAAAAAAGTTTAAGTACAAAAGGGGCATAATTCTGTCAAAAATACAATTAGAGTTATGGGGTATGTAACCACACATGCAGATGATGATTATAAACAAATATTTTTAATTTCAAGTCATTATCTTTTAAAGTACCAAAGACATGTCTATTAATAAAGCTTTCGAAAAATTTAACATGAAAATAATTCCAAGTATAACTCCTTTGTGACCTTGACCTTGGGTATAATGGGCCCAGCCCCTGCATATATTATGTTTGTATGCTGTACAATGTTAATGAGAACTTACAGTAAGATATAAGCAAAAGTAACAAAGTTATGACAGAAAAACAAAGGTTGCCGAAAACTTTAACCTTAAAATAACCTAGTAAACACTTGTGACCTTGACCTTGGATAATGGGCTCAGCCTAAACATACTTTGTTGCATACTAGACATGTTTTGTGAAGTTACAGTAATATACGCAAGTAACAAAGATATGACAGAAAACAAAGGTTGCCGAAAACTTAACCTTAAAAAAACTAAGTAACGCTGTGACTTGCTTGGGTATAATGGGCTCATCCCTACACATACATTGTTTGTATACTGGACAATGTTTATGTGAAGTTACAGTAAGATATAAGCAATAGTAACAAAGGTATGACAGAAAAACAAATGTTGCCGAAAAACTTTAACCAAGATGGGTCACGCCGACGCCAGGGCGAGTAGTATAGCCCCCTATTCTCCGAATAGTGGAGCTAAAAACTAGAGATGCTTTTGAGAAAAGCGCATGTCTCCCACAACTGCTCCACTCAAAAATGTCTAGTTTCTCTTGATGGCTTTGATGAGTGGACCCCACTGAAAAATGTCTAGTTTCTCTCGATGGCTTTGATGAATGGACCCAATCAGTAATTCAAGGGCCATAATTCAAAAGTGCCTGGGCGGATTTGGCTAGTTATCGAACTTGGCCGAGGTCTTATGGTTAAACACATTTTGTTCAAGTTTGGTGAAGATCAGATGAAAAATGTTCGACTTAAAGAGTTGCGGACAAGCTTTGACAGAGACAGAGACAGAGACAGACACACACACACACAGCGGACACGAAATTGCTAACGGACCGATGGACAGACGGACACCAGGAGTATAACATAATACGTCCCTTCGGGCATATAAAAAGTATCACCCAAGCAAAAATTTGGTGAAGTTTCAGAGTTTCTGCCTCAGAAGTGTAGAAGATTGTTGTATAAAAGTTTATGATGGTTTGACAACTGACAACTTATGATCACATAGGTTCTACTGAAACATGCACAGAAAGAAGTAAATACAACAAGCTCTGTTATTTTCAAGTGCCACAACCACAACTAAACATAAACACTGTGAACATGACAATACCTCATTGTTATCTAATGATGATTCGACCGCTTCCTCCTGTATGTAGTCAGTAAAATATATTAATGTTCCATATAAAATATAAGCAGATAAAATATAGAACAACGCAGTCTGGAAGACAGCTATATCCTCCGCCACTGTTATGGATAGTGAAAGGGTTGATGGTATAAGGTGGGAGCATTGACGTTGTTAAGTATATTTTATAGTCCATGTATAACAACATCAATGAATTTGAAAATTCTTCGAGGGTTTTAGGAGATTCAGAGTGGACACAAAATGGAAGGCTCAAACATTTGACCTTGAGTTGTGACCTTGACCTTTAGCCAATATGGCTGACTCATGAGTTCTGCACATCTTCTTGATGAGGTGATCATTTGACCAAAGTTTCATGAAAATCCTTTAAGGGGTTTAGGAGATACAGAGCAGACACAAAATGGAAGGCTCAAACCTTTGACCTTGAGATGTGACCTTGACCTTGAGCAAACATGGCTGACTTAAAAGTTCTGCAAATCTTCTTGATGAGGTAATCATTGACCCAAGTTTCATGATAATCTTTTACGGGGTTTAGGAGATACAGAGTGGACACAAAATGGAAGGCTCAAACCTTTGACCTTGAGTTGTGACCTTGAGCCAACATGGCTGACTTATGAGTTCTGCAAATCTTCTTGATGAGGTGATCATTTGATCCAAGTTTCACGATAATCCTTCAAGGGGTTTAGGAGATACAGAGCAGACACAAAATGGAAGGCTCAAACCTTTGACCTTGAGCTGTGACCTTGAGCCAACATGGCTGACTTATGAGTTCTGCAAATCTTCTCGATGAGGTGATCATTTGACCCAAATTTCAGGAAAATCCTTCAAGGGGTTTAGGAGATGCAGAGCGGACACAAAATGGAAGGCTCAAACCTTTGACCTAGAGTTGTGACCTTGAGCCAACATGGCATGGGGTTTAGGAGATACAGAGCGGACATAATATGTTACGGACGGATGGAAGGACAGATGCTCGGACGGACAGAGACTATTCCTATAACACCCCCCCACCACCACTTGTGGCGGGTGGATTTAAAAAGGTATACTTTTGACAAAAAAGTTTGTATAAAACCTGTACATTTCCTTAAAGAAGATAATACGCATACGAAATTTTGCTTCACCAAAAATACATGAATTTACATTAGTTATACAATGTACAATAAAACAAAGACTGGATACCATACCTCCTTGCCAATGTCTATTTGTGCTGTTGTTGTGGAATCTCCATTTGACTCATTCCCTGGTACTTGACTTTGACATTTGTCTGCATAAGGTGGTGGAGCTTCACCCTGAGGCTCTCTCTGGACCTGCACATTATATATAGTAGTCCTATTAGTCCAAGAAATTGGTGAAATAATTGTGCACTTTCTGTGAAAAGTTTCAAACTTGGCACGATTGTAGATTGGTGTATTGTCCTTCATTTTCGACTGGGAAGCAGGTTGTAGATATAGCCAAAATTCAAGATGGCCGCCATAATTAACAGTTTTGTAAAAAATGCTATAGCACTGTAAACATGGCGAGAAAAAAAATGTAGCAGAAAGTAATATTTATCTACAGACAAGCTCTATATGCAAATAGAAAAAAATCAAGATGGCGGCCTAATCTAAGATGGCCGCCAAAAAATCATTTTTCCATGAAAATCGCTCTTCTGAAGGAAGAATTGTGCGAAAATTATTTAACGTTGCATGGTACATGTAGAACATATATTTGTGAAGTACACCTCTCAAACAATTTTACACTAACAGTGGATAAACAAATGCAATATGGCCGACAAATTTCAAGATGGCGGCCACAAAATATTTTCCCATGAAAATTGTGCGTGACTGAAAATTTTGAAACATTGCATGGTAGTTTATATATTTGTATAATGCGCTCCTCAAACAATTTTAAAACTGACATTGAATAAATAAATTTAATACGGCCAATAAAATTCAAAATGGCAGCCATAAAATATATTTCCCATGAAAATCCTGCGTCAGTTGAGCATAATGACTGTGTGAATAATGTGAGATGTTGCATGATTGTATAAAAATATGCTCATAAAAATCTAACACTTACATTGGCTAAATAAGTCAATGAATTTGACAAATGAAATCCAAGATGGACGCAAAAAATCAGAAGGAATGGATTTACGTCGGAAATGCACACCTGACCTCGTATATCTACAACAGGTCTTAGTAATTTCCATTGGTCTAATTATCCATATACAGCCCTGATTACTCATGTTGGTATATGTTTTTCTTCTCTCATTGACTGACCCTAGATTTAACCTGCCCTTTTAGCTTCAACATGTTTCATTGCAGCAATTAATGAAACATTTACAAAATAATAATTGAGGAGACAGACAAATAACAATTACTGTTTAGTACCCCTCTCTTGGTATGTCACAGTAAGGCTGCTATCCCTTATGTGTTAACAGCTCCATTATGGCAGTATTGACACGATAATTCTGTTGCACATATTCTGTCATACGAAAGGACAACACACTACTCATATAATGGCAATATTACACTACCCTGGGAAACCGCAGGTGCCACACTGTAAGCCCCGATGTTGCTTTCAAGGGAGGTGCTGGTTTCTTCCATTTTTTCACAACAGAATAATGGGGTCGGATCAGCTTTGAGGATATCCTACAAGTAGATTTCCCATACGATGTCACATCTGTTGAAAATTCTTGGAAGAACCTTTACATGTATGAAGTACCTATGGTGAATACTCAATAAACGCTTTAGTAGGACTCGTTTTCAGTCTTATCAAAATTGCTGCCTCACATTAATTATGGACGCTTCAGTTAATGTGACACTCGTAGACAGATTCTCAAGTGTTGACAGTAGTTCTAGAATTGTTTCTGACTGCAAACTACCCAACATGGAGGGAACCGGAAATGAATTTTAATTTTTCAGTTAACTGGGCAGAATGTAGAAAATTTACGAAACATGTTTGGATTCTTTTCTGAAAGGATGACAACGTCTCAGATGTCAAAGGGTAGCCTTCTTGAACAGTTGGGAGAGGTCAAATTTAAAACACAACATGATGTCTACTGATTCATAGTCTGAACATATAGTGTGCAGTCCATCTACTATTGTCTAGCAGGTCACAAATATGCTTCCATGCGGCTATCTTTATAATACAATCCACCCGGTGTGATCAAAACCTTATTCTCATCATATGTTATTGGCCTATTTCGCTTTATCTGTTTAGCAATTGCATACAGTGGCTGTTCGTATGCCATAACTGGAGTCTTGTGGAGAGTGTGGCAGTGGGCAGTAGCCTTGATAAAGTACATTGAGTGGTGCAACTCTTCTCTAAAGTCTGCATTACTGTGATTCAGGTTTGCAGGACATTGCAGTTTCTGGGCATATGAGACAAAGCCTTTTAATACCCTACTTATCTGGTATGCTTACAACTGACATGCTTATTCATCATTAGAAGCATAACATTATACAGATGATAATTTTTCCTATTGTAAATGTCATATTGCAAGACTATACTGGTTGGGAACCATTTTCCAGACACATTTTCATATTTCGGCTCCATTATTCCCCCCAAAAAATATTTGACATAGATGAAGCCCACACTGCACAAATTTCAGCTCCTTCCACATCCTATGTTGTAATCAGCATCGCGTTGTGACGTAAAATATGGGTTTAACAGGGGGCCTCAAATGGGGTCACTAAAATAAGTTATTTTTCCCGTCAGGTAAACCAGTATCCGGACAAATACTTTGACGGTGTTTTGTTGTTAATTTGATATCAAAACTAGAGCTATCACTAAAGGTGATGAATGTACCCCCCGCATGCACTGACACAGTACACTGAAATTTGACGCATACAAGATTGCATAATTATGTGGACTGTATGTATGTAGACTGTATGTATACAGTATAGTAACAAAAAACAAAGTCCCATAACTATGCAGAATATTTATCTAAAAGAATGTAACATGCACAATGCACAACTAGGGTTAGTACTGATCACTTGTGTGAAGTTTCATTAAATTGTGTGCAAGGGTTTGGTAGATTAGGCATGCACAAGATTGCATATGCAGACTGTATGTACATAGT
The DNA here is from genome assembly GCF_021730395.1 of Mercenaria mercenaria. Taxonomy (NCBI): domain Eukaryota; kingdom Metazoa; phylum Mollusca; class Bivalvia; order Venerida; family Veneridae; genus Mercenaria; species Mercenaria mercenaria. The sequence continues at coordinate 41,043,503 of NC_069374.1, forward strand.
ATGTTAACAAGAAACAAAGTCCCATAACTCTGCAATTTTTGTCGCTGAAAGAACCTAACATGCCCCATGCACAACTACTGTTGTTACTGATCACTTGTGTGAAGTTCCATTAAATTGTGTCAAGGGGATGAGGAGAGATGGTGCGCACAAGATTGTGTCTATGTATATAGTATAGTAACAAAAAAACAAAGTCCCATAACTCTGCAAATTTTTTTTCTAAAAGAACCTAACATGCCCCATGCACAACTACTGTTGGTACTGATCACTTGTGTGAAGTTTCATTAAATTGTGTCAAGGGGATGAGGAGAGATGGTGTGCACAAGATTGTGTCTATGTATATAGTATAGTAACAAAAAAACAAAGTCCCATAACTATGCAAATTTTTTTTCTAAAAGAACCTAACATGCCCCATGCACAACTACTGTTAGTACTAATCACTAGTGTGAAGTTTCATTAAATTCTGTCCAGGGGATAAGGAGAGATGATGCGCACAAGATTGCATCTACGGACAGACGGACAGACAGACAACCTGAAACCAGTATACCCCTCCTTACATCTTTGTTGTCGGGGGTACAATAAGTAATTAAACTATTTCTACACATTTCTCTATCATTCATCTCTTCAAAATTGCACATGAAACATAACCCGACGTTCAATAGCAGCTACGAAAGCAAACCGAGGTTGACTATAAAAAAAACTCGAATTTCGTCTTATACGAATTTTTGATAATTCCAATAGATACAGAATACAAGAGGGCCATGATGGCCCTATATCACTCACCTGTTATCATTGCACTTGAGGACAAGAAGGTCCTCAGAAAATATATCTAAGTCCAAAGGACAGGAACAACAAAGGGAAGAAATTTAACCAAAAAGAAAAAAAAATGCTTACAAGGTACAGATATGTCAAAATACACCTAAAAATTGGAGGTACCATCCATGTTGTACCACAGAAAAGTGGTCTCGGTTTTTCCCTACGGCCAATAATAAAAAAGTTACTAAAAACTAGAGCTATCACTAAAGATGATGAATGTACCCCCCGCATGCACTGACACAGTACATTGCAATTTGATGCACACAAGATTGCATAATTATGTGGACTGTATGTATATAGACTGTATGTATACAGTATAGTAACAAAAAACAAAGTCCCATAACTATGCAGAATATTTATCTAAAAGAATGTAACATGCACCATGCACAACTAGGGTTGGTACTGATCACTTGTGTGAAGTTTCATTAAATTGTGTGCAAGGGTTGAGTAGATTAGGCATGCACAAGATTGCATATGCAGACTGTATGTACATAGTATGTTAACAAGAAACAAAGTCCCATAACTCTGCAATTTTTGTTGCTGAAAGAACCTAACATGCCCCATGCACAACTACTGTTGGTACTGATCACTTGTGTGAAGTTTCATTAAATTGTGTCAAGGGGATGAGGAGACAGTGCAACCAAGATTGTGTCTATGTATATAGTATAGTAACAAAAAAACAAAGTCCCATAACTCTGCAAATTTTTTTCCTGAAAGAACCTAACATGCCCCATGCACAACTACTGTTGTTACTGATCACTTGTGTGAAGTTTCATTAAACTGTGTCAAGGGGATGAGGAGAGATGATGTGCACAAGATTGTGTCTATGTATGTAGTATAGTAACAAAAAAACAAAGTCCCATAACTTTGCAAATTTTTTTCTAAAAGAACCTAACATGCCCCATGCACAACTACTGTTGGTACTGATCACTTGTGTGAAGTTTCATTAAACTGTGTCAAGGGGATGAGGAGAGATGGTGTGCACAAGATTGTGTCTATGTATATAGTATAGTAACAAAAAAACAAGTCCCATAACTCTGCAAATTTTTTTTCTAAAAGAACCTAACATGCCCCATGCACAACTACTGTTGTTACTGATCACTTGTGTGAAGTTTCATTAAATTGTGTCAAGGGGATGAGGCGAGATGGTGCGCACAAAGTTGTGTCTATGTATATAGTATAGTAACAAAAAAACAAAGTCCCATAACTCTGCTAATTTTTTTTCTAAAAGAACCTAACATGCCCCATGCACAACTAGGGTTGCTACTGATCATTTGTGTGAAGTTTCATTAAATTGTGTCAAGGGGATGAGGAGAGATGGTGTGCACAAGATTGTGTCTATGTATATAGTATAGTAACAAAAAAACAAAGTCCCATAACTCTGCAAATTTTTTTTCTAAAAGAATCTAACATGCCCCATGCACAACTACTGTTGGTACTGATCACTTGTGTGAAGTTTCATTAAATTCTGTCAAGGGGATAAGGAGAGATGGTGCGCACAAGATTGCGTCTACGGACAGACGGACAGACAGACAGACCGACAGACAGACAGACAGACAACCTGAAACCAGTATACCCCCCCTTACAACTTTGTTGTTGGGGGGTACAAAAAATTTTTTTCTAAAAGAACCTAACATGCCCCATGCACAACTACTGTTGGTACTGATCACTTGTGTGAAGTTTCATTAAATTCTGTCAAGGGGATAAGGAGAGATGGTGCGCACAAGATTACGTCTACAGACAGACGGACAGACAGACAGACGGACCGACAGACAGACAGACAGACAGACAACCTGAAACCAGTATACCCCCCCTTACAACTTTGTTGTCGGGGGGTACAATAAGCTATTTATAATAACGTAAAAGGGAAGTAATTAAAAAAACAAATTATAGTAAGTGAACAAAATAAGGATCTGCCAAATAAATCTGTTGACATAAATGAAATTTCAGATCAGTATCTTCATTAGTTACGGAGATATACCCATCTTAATTTGAAATAAAGGGAGGTAATTTGACATAAAATCAGTCCATAGTTATCTACCCTGATTGGCTCAGTCCAACTTATGACAATAATGAAATTTCAAATAAGTCCTATAAGTACTTACTGATATAAATCCATTTTGATTACAATCAGGGGAGGTAATCAGATATAAAATAACTCTGGAACCTACGATTGGATCTGACTTGTCATGGAATTCAAGATCTATTGTTGTTGAAGATATTTTGGACGTTTGTATCAAATAAAACCATAAATGAAGTAAATATATGGCTGCAAAAGCCAAAATAGCCAATTTTGGACCTTTCAGGGGCCATAACTCTGGAACCCATTAAGGGATCTGGCCGGTATAAAAAAGGAACCGAGATCTTATGGTGACACAAGTTTTGTGCAAGTTTGATTAAATTCAAATCATAAATGAAGCTGCTATTGTGCAGACAAGGTCAAAATAGCTAATTCTGGCCCTTTCAGGGGCCATAACTCTGGAACCCATAATGGAATCTGGCCGGTTTAAGAAAGGAACCAGGATCTTATGGTGATACAAGTTGTGTGCAAGTTTGGTAAAAATCAAATCATAAATAAAGCTGCTATTGTGCAGACAAGGTCAAAATAGCTAATTTTGGCCCTTTCAGGGGCCATAACTCTGGAACCCATAATGGAATCTGGCCGGTTCAAGAAAGGAACCAAGATCTTATGGTGATACAAGTTGTGTGCAAGTTTAGTAAAAATCATATCATAAATAAAGCTGCTATTGTGCAGATAAGGTCAAAATAGCTAAATTTGGCCCTTTCAGGGGCCATAACTCTGGAACCCATAAAGGGATCTGGCCGGTTCAAGAAAGGAACCGAGATCTTATGGTGATACAAGTTGTGTGCAAGTTTGGTTAAAATAAAATCATAAATGAAACCACTATCGTGCAGACAAGAAATTGTTGACGGACGGACAGACGCACAGACGACGGACGAAGGGTGATCACAAAAGCTCACCTTGTCACTATGTGACAGGTGAGCTAAAAATAAGTGCAAAAATCGACAGCCCTGCATCTTACGTAACTGTTAGCGTGAAATTAAAAGTAGAACATGTTATCAGCAGACAATCATTATGTAGTTTGGTTATTTCTTCCCCACTTGATACCTTGGCATGTGTATACTACTGCACATGCGCAATGCTATCTTCATGCCCCGTTAAGACAGAAAGTTGTTTTGTAAACGCAGGTGAGTTATCATCAAAAACCCAAACATTATACAGCCTTATAAAATAGTGGTTTGTTGTAGACATGAAGAACAAACATCTAAATGATCTCGATGAAACAATTACATGAATAACAACGAAATAAAGCGGATATTACATGTGTCCGGAAACTGGTCCTGTCCGGAAAATGGTTCTCAACCAGTATGCCATAGTAATAAAATCTATAAGATCTTTTGGATGCAAAGAATACAACCATGCAAAATAATAGCAGACTCCGTTTGACTGAGTCTGTTCATGAAAGGTAATGGGTAGTACAACTCCCCTCACACCTCCTATCATTGGCTTTAGCGGAATTCTATTATAGTGGATACTGAATGGATTCCACGATCCTAAAGAACCATAAAATATAACAACACTTGATCCACAACCAAAAAATAGCCATATTATTACCATTGTTTTATGCTGAAAGAAAATGATGTAAACAGTTCTAGCTATGGTAAAGTAATTTCAGTAATATAACAATACATAGCAGCAGGTGGGCAAGTTGTTTACAAATAATTAGGTATGTAAGTAGCACGAATTAATGATTGCTTTTACACAGAACAATAAATTGACAACAGCACAAATTCAGTACTTGATAGTTCTTTCAAATTCATATATTATTCTGTATTTTATTGCGCAAATTAACCGATTTAGATATTAAAATGTGTAGTTTACAACTTTTATATACCTTTTATACACATCTGGACTGGAAACTGTCTGTACTGTTATAATAATTGTTAGTAACTTATAGACTACATGTACACATCTGTGTCTGTGTTGCAAAGTTCTTTTTTACTTTTCGTCTCGGCTTTGAAAAAAACCAAATATCAATACAAAACAGTTTTGTCTTTTACTTTATGCACTGTACACTAACATACGCATTACTGACCTGCCAAGTACCTGTTATATACCTATCTAATCCAATTGTTACACAATGTTTTGTAATCAGAAACATTTACTCAAAACATTTATTAATATGAACAAAACTTTCACATAAAATAAGTTGGTAAAATAATATTTTGCTAATCTGAATCGGTTTGTATTTCTGACTTTGTCCTTTGAAATTTTAGATACTTTTTTAACTTATGGCCTCATTTAAACAGGGAGGTGTGTATTTGTGTGTGTGGGGGGGGGGGGGGGGGGGGGGGGTGCAACTTTCATTAATACATTTTTCATGTAAACAAAAGAAACCAGCTTTTATACATAACTGTTTAGTATCAAGGAATACAAGTAACATAGGATAAGAAAATTGTATTTTCAGTCTGCACAATACATATATAACATGGCTTGTATACCTTAGAAAAGAAAATCAAGTGTCAGTATGTAATCTATAAACAGAGTCATAGTGCTTGCCATCTTGGAATATAATGACCATTTTGGTTTTTGTTTCAATATGATGGTCTTGATTATATAAGGGTATATGTTTTATATATGACTGTTCCAAGTAACATCCTTTTACGTGATGTAATCAATATTTCGCCATTTTCAAATAAAAGATTATTTTTGGCAGCCATCTTGGATTTTGGTGGCCATATTATTTTATTTTGATATAAATAGCAAACATATTCGAAGCGTAAGATATATTTCACTATTATTCCAAAGCTTTCTTACAGGATACACACACTTGTTTTGCCATTTTCTTAGTAAAGAGAAATATGGCGGCCATCTTGGATTTTGGTGGCCATCTTGGATATCCACAAACTGCTTCCCAGTCTTAAATGAAGCGTAAAATACTTATGTACTACCGTGCCAAGTTTCATGCTTTTCACAGAAGGTGCACAATTCAGCCCTTTTTATGCACAGATTTTTTGGACTATATATTATGCAGTCACTTGCCTTAAGCAACCAACCAATCTAACTTCCCAAATTGATTTTCTTGGTCTAATTTCAACTTGTCTTTAACCTTTAGCCTGCTGGCGGCAAGTGATTCTACCTTTGCAACCAGTGCAGACCAAGATCAGCCGTGCAGTCTGACCATGGTCTGCACTGTTCAGTAAATTTTCACTAAACACCCCTTTGAATAATAAATGGTACTGTCCAAATTGAATGATGGACCAGTCCATTATAAAAATTTAGCAGGGTAAGGGTTAAAGTAACCATCTGTCTTCAGCAGTCAAATTTTGTTGCTCCCATTGTTGGCTGTTTTATGCAAGTTTCACCATATTTAGGTATCTGGAGCAATGGTTGGTAAGAAAATTTACTCCTTTTCAGCTATGAAGTAAGTAAAGTGTTTAGGTATCCAGAATAATGACAAGAGCACCACAATGTGGAACAACATACGCCCGAAGGTATGACTTTTGACCCCTAAGTGTGACCTTGACCTTAAAGCTAGTGATCCAAAACATTTGCTCTGAACATCATCTCGATGTGCTGAACATTTGTGTCAAGTTTCTTTGAAATCCTTAAAACATTTCAAGAGTTACAGAGTGATGACCTTTGACCCTTAAGTGTGACATTGACCTTGAAACTAGTCATCTAGAACATGTGCTCTGCATGATGTGGTGAACATCTGTGTCAAGTTTCTTTGAAACCCTTCAAGGGGTTCAAGAGTTACAGAGCGATGACCTTTCTCCCCTAAGTGTGACCTTGACCTTGAAGCAAGACATCCAGAATGTACACTCTGCGCATCATCTCGATGTAGTGAACATTTGTGCCGAGTTTCTTTACAATCCTTCAAGTAGTTCAACAGTTACAGAGCAGACACGAAACACACTCATATGACTATTGATCCCCAAGTGTGACCTTGACCTTGAAGCAAAACATCCAGAACATGCGCTCTGCACATCATCTCGATGTGATGAACATTTGTGCCAAGTTTCTTTACAATCCTTCAAGTAGTTCAAGTTACAGAGCGGACACAAAACAAAGTCATATGACTATTGATCCCTAAGTGTGACCTTGACCTAGAAGCAAGCCACACAGAACATGCGCTCTGCAAGTCCTCTTGATGTGGTGAATATTTGTGTCAAGTTTCTTTGAAATCCTTCCAGGGGTTCAAGAGTTAGAGCGGACACAACATTGCTAACAGACAGATGGATGGACACGGGGGGTATAGCATAATACATCCCTTTGGGCATATAATTAAAGGAATTTACTCATTTGAACACAACTGCTTTGAGTAGATGTGAGTATTTAATGATGACCTTGTGCAGGTAGGAGTATCCAGGCATTTGAATCTATGATTGCTTTGGCCAGGTAAGAGGCTTTACTCCTAAAGAGCATTGACTGCTATGAATAGGTAAAAGAACTTGTTTACTTGAAGCAATGGTTGCTTTGAACAGGGAAGAGGATTACCTTATTTCGGGCAATAGTTGCATTTAGCAGGTTGGAGGATTTACTCATATGGAGCAATGACTGCTTGAGCAGGTACAGATACTTAGTCAATCGCAACAATGACCATTTTGTGCAGGTAGGAGTATATACTCATTTTGAACTAAGATTGCTTTGAGCAGGAAAGCATATTAATACATGGAGCAATGACTGATTTGAATAACTGTGAGTATTCAGGCATTTGAAGCTATAGCTGCTGGATATGTAAGAGGATCTACTCATTTGCAGGAATGTTTGACCTGAGCAGTTAAGAATATTCAGGCATACTGGCACAATGATTGTTTTCAGCTGTTATGAGAATCTGGAGCAACGATTCCTTTGAGTATTCAGGTACTTGGAGCAATGACTTCTTTCACCAGGTGAGTTTATTCAGGTATTTGCAGGGACAAAGTGACAATCCTGAAAAGAAGAGGGGGATTTGGGGGCCACAGATCCCCAGCACATTCAAGAGGCACAGCCACTGTAGGGGTACCTGTGGGACGTTGCAAATCCCCTCTCCCAGCTAAATGCATTTTAAGCTTTGCAATACTTCCTACATCTGATCTCAAGGTGAGCTAACTATACTTTTTGTTGAAATTTACATACAAAAATATCTTTAAACTAGATGTGTGTCTATAGGACACTGGTGACACTCATGATTCTAGGTGAAATATTATTTTAGGATATATGCAACACAAATGGTTAACTAGAACTGTCACAGGAGTGACGAATAATACACCCAACAATACGGCCTTGTCACAGAAGTATAGCAACCATAAGAAAGAAGTGGCCACAAGAAGGTGCAATTTAAATTATTTCACTTGAAAGTGAAACAAGAGCTGTCAGTTGACAGTGCGCTCGACTATTCTCAGTGCTTGATAGTATAATATAAGCTATGAGTAAAACTTTAACATTACAATAAGCATATTCTAAGTCGAAAAGGGGCCATAATTCAGTCAAAATGCTTGATAGAGTTGCCTCCTCCTTTTTACAGACTGGGGTCATGATGGTAAACTAGTATGCAAAATATGAAAGCAATATCTCAATGGACTTTGAAAATATTTGGGATGGTACGCAAACTTTAACATTACAATAAGCATAGTCTAAGTCAAAACAAGAGGACCATGATGGTCCTGAATCGCTCACCTGTCCCCACATGACCCAGTTTTGAACTGAGTATGACGACGTTTTCTCTATTATTTGACATAGTGACCTAGTATTTGAGCTCATGTGACCCAGTTTTGAAATTGACCTAGATATTGAGATAAAAATTCTGACCAAGTTTCATGAAGATCCATTGAAAAATATGACCTCTAGAGAGGTCACAAGGTTTTTCTATTTTTAAACCTAATGACCTAGTTTTTGACCACACGTCATCCACTTTCGAACTTGACCTAGATATCATCAAGGTGAACATTCTGACTAATTTTCACGAAGATCCATTCAAAAATAAGGCCTCTAGAGAGGTCACAAGGTTTTTCTATTTTTAGACCTAATGACCTAGTTTTTGACTGCATGTGACCCATTTTCGAAACTGACCTAGACATCATCAAAGTGAACATTCAGACCAACTTTCATGAAGATCCATGGAAAAATATAGCCTCTAGAGAGGTCACAAGGTTTTTCTATTTTTAGACCTAATGACCTAGTTTTGAACCGCACGTGACCCAGTTTCGAACCTGACCTAGATATCATCAAGGTGAACATTTCTGACTAATTTTCATGAATATCCATTTAAAAATATGGCCTCTAGGGAGGTCACAAGGTTTTTCTTTTTTTAGACCTACTGACCTAGTTTTTGACCGTACGTGACCCACTTTCAAACATGGCCTAGATATCATCAAGATGAACATTCTGACCAATTTTCATGAAGATCCATTGAAAAATATGGCCTCTAGGGAGGTCACAAGGTTTTTCTATTTTTAGACCTAATGACCTAGTTTTTGACTGCATGTGACCCACTTTCGAAACTGACCTAGATATCATCAAAGTGAACATTCAGACCAACTTTCATGAAGATCCATGGAAAAATATAGCCTCTAGAGAGGTCACAAGGTTTTTCTATTTTTAGACCTAATGACCTAGTTTTGAACCGCACGTGACCCAGTTTCGAACTTGACCTAGATATCATCAAGATGAACATTTCTGACTAATTTTCATGAATATCCATTGACAAATATGGCCTCTAGAGAGGTCACAAGGTTTTTCTATTTTTAGACCTATTGACCTAGTTTTTGACCACACGTGACCCAGTTTCAAATCTGATCTAGATATCATCAAGGTGAATATTCAGACTAACTTTCATACAGATCCCATGAAAAATGTGGCCTCTAGAGAGGTCACAAGGTTTTTCTTTTATTTGACCTACTGACCTAGTTTTTGACCGCATGTGACCCAGTTTCGAACTTGACCTAGATATCATCAAGGTAAACATTCTGACTAATTTTCATGAAGATCCATTGAAAAATATGGCCTCTAGGGAGGTCACAAGGTTTTTCTATTTTTAGACCTACTGACCTAGTTTTTGACCGCACATGACCCAGTTTCGAACTTGACCTAGATATCATCAAGATAAACATTCTGACCAACTTTCATAAAGATCCCATGAAAAATGTGACCTATAGAGTGGTCACAAGCAAAAGTTTACGCATGCACGGACGCAGGACGCCACGCGATCACAAAAGCTCACCTTGTCACTTTGTGACTGGTGAGCTAAAAATGCTACAGACAAAGTTTGGTGTAATCCAACAAGTGCTTTCAGAGGAAATACTTGTTGAAATGCTGATAACAGATGCTGGACCCAGCATCATCCGCCTACACTAATAGCTTACCCTGAACCTTTGCTTCAGGTGAGCTAAAAAGTAAGAACATGTTTTTGCTGTATAAAATGATAATTATCTAAGTCTTACTATGGGTGGTCTGGCTGTTCCACACTGTATTTTGACAAGTTTGTGGCAGCGTTTATGCACCAGCAATTTACACTGTATACATTTAAAACCTTGTCTTCCTAGACCCCAAATCCTGTCTTGGCAAAACTCACAAACTGCCTTCTGAAATTTGAACAGAAGATGAAATTAAATGGTTAAAAACAAGACGGCAATGATGGAACAATATATTGCTCATCTGGTTTAAATGTTTAATGTTTTACACTAACCAGAGCTCCTGAAGGACATCAGTGCTCAACTATTTAAAAGATTTTTAAATGAAACAAGAGACAACTTTTGAAAAAGTGCTTGCTCCCCATACTGCTTCACTTGAATGTAAGTGGTAACTGATAAGTAATACCTAGGTCAGTGACTTTTTTCCTTTTTTACAAAGTAACGGTAGAAATATTCCCAAAATGACCAAGACAAACTGTATATATAGTAAAAATTTTGTTCAGCATTACAATGACTTTGCATGAAAATCAAAATCGGTCATTTGTGGCAAGCAAACCAATAACTTTGCATGAAACAGACATTAAACAAGAGGGTCATTGACCCTAAAGCGCTCACCTGTGCACAAGGCTTAAAGTGTGTTTGCATAAGTACAAAGTTAGGTTTCTTCTATGTTAGCCTATATTATATACATGTCACACACACTTCTGAACCTAGGGCAATAATTTGAACAATTACGGTAGACATTACAAATCTGATATCACACGCCAAATAGCTATAATTATTGATTCAGAGAAGAAGATTTTCAAAGTTTCTAATATCAAAGCCTATAGTAAGTATATGTCAGACACAGGGGCGTGGCCACTTTTTTTTTTAACTAAGGGCAATAATTTGGACAAGTATGGTATACATAAAGGGAAAAGTGAACGCGCCCCCTGGCAGCCATGTTTTTTGACGAATCGGAATAATTTGCACAATCTTGGTAGACGGTCACACAAGGACCATTTGTGTAAAATTATTCTAAAATCGGGCCAGCAGTTTCACACAAGATTTTTAAAGTTTAAAGTTTCCACTATATACATATAGGGAAAAGTGACTACACCCCCTGGCAGCCATGTTTTCTGACGAATCAATATAATTTGAACAATCTTGGTAGAGGGTCACACAACGACCATTTGTGTATAATTCTAAAATCGGGCTAGCAGTTCCACACGAAGATTTTTTTAAGTTTCCACTATATACATATAGGGAAAAGTGACCACGCCCTCTGGTGGCCATGTTTTTTGACAAATCAAAATAATTTGAACAATCTTGATGGAGGATCACACAAGGACCATTAATTTTGTGTAAAATTATTTTCAAATCGGGCCAGCAGTTTCACACAAGAAGATTTTTAAAGTTTCCACTGTATACATATAGGGAAAAGTGAAAAAGTATAAAAGTGACCACGCCCTCTGGCGGCCATGTTTTTTGACGATTCAAAATAATCTGAACAATCATGGTAGAGGGTCACACAAGGACCATTTGTGTAAAATTATTCTAAAATGGGGCCAGCAGTTTCACACAAGAAGATTTTTAAAGTTTCCACTACATACATATATAGGGAAAAGTGACCATGCCCTCTGGCGGCCATGTTTTTTGACAAATCAAAATAATTTGAATAATCTTGGTAGAGGGTCACATAAGGACCATTTGTGTAAAATTATTCTAAAATCGGGCTAGCAGTGACGAATCGGTATAATATGAACAATCTTGGTAGAGGGTGACATTAGGACCATTTGTGTGAAATTATTTCATATATATATTGCAACCAAGTGGAACCGTTTGAACAACTTTAGTAGAGGACCATCCAAGGAACATCCATGCCAAGTTTCATCAAAATCCATTCAGTGGTTATGGAGGAGATGTCTTTTAAACACAATTGTTGACAACGGACGCACGCACGCACCGACGGACGCATGCACGCACGACAGACACAGCGTGATCACAATAGCTCACAATGCTCATGGTGAGCTATTGTGATCACGCTGTGTCTGTCGTAATCAATATTTAATGACACATTCTCAAACTGTCAACATCTTCTCAGCAAGCTTTATAAGTGCGAACAAACATTTCATAATTATGGGCAGATCAAAGAATATAATTTGTGTGTTTGCCGCAAAAGTTTTCCTTTCATGTGGTTTTAATGATTCTACTGACCCATTATCCATCACGTTTGGATATGCATGAAAATTAACCGTCATATACCTTAAAATACACCTAAGATTTGAAAGTAACATCTACGTTGTACCACAGAAAAGTGGTCTTGGTTTTTCCCTACGGTCAATTATAAAAAAGTTACCATATAAGTTATTTATAGTAACAACTAAGGGAAGTTAATCTTAAAAAAAAAAAAAAATAAATAAATATAAAAAAAAAACAATTGTAAACCCAAACAAAAATCCTAACCAGGTAAAGATAGGTCAAAATACTACTCAAAATTGGATGTAACTAGCATGTTGTACTACAGAAAAGTGGTCTCAATTTTTCCTTACGATTAGTAATGAAAAAGTTACAATATAAGCTATTTATAGTAACAACAAGCAAATTCGATGAACTGGTATCCCCCGCCGAAAGGGCTTGTGGTGAGGAATGGCAAAAAAATATATCCGGCAAAAAGTTAAGGATGTTGCTAAGAAGCAAATAATTTCATTAGTCAAAATCATTTTAACAGAAAATGAATGCTTTTTATTGCCGGGGGGGGGGGGGGGGGGGGGGGGGGGGGACCAGGTGAGGGTACAAAATTTCACATGTTGATTCTAAATATTGATGGAAAATTAAAAATGATGAAAAAAAATGGGTGGGGGATGGGGATGCATGATTGGGGTGATGGGCAAGACTGAGTGGAGAGTGAGGTGGGGGAATGGTACAACTTTGCATGCTGATAAATATTGATGGAAGGTTTGAAAAGAAATAATAACAAAAAGGAATTTTTTTTTTTTTTGTCGGTGGGGGGGGTGAGAGGGGAGGGGGTGTGACCTAGGCAAGGTAGTGACCAGGTGTGGGTACCTGCGCATGACACTTGACAAAGTCATTCTTGTATCTGACCTTTGGCCTCCGAGTGTGACCTTCACCTTAGACCTAGGGACCTGGTTCTTGCGCAAGACACTCCGTCTCGTGGTGGTGAACATTTGTGCCAAGTTATATCAAAATCCCTCTATGCATGAAGTAGAAATGCTCCGAACATAGTTTTCATTCTTGTATCCTTTGACCTCTAAGTGTGACCTTGACCTTAGACCTAGGGACCTGGTTCTTGCGCATGACATTCCGTCTCATGATGGTGAACAATAGTGTCAAGTTTCATCAAAATCCCTCCATGCATGAAGAAGATATGCTCTGGACAAAGTCATTCTTGAATTTGACCTTTGACCTCTAAGTGTGACCTTGACCTTAGATATAGGGACCTGGTTCTTGCGCATACACTCCACCTCATGATGGTGAACAACTGTGCCAAGTTTCATCAAAATTAAGAAGATATGCTCCGGAGAAAGTCATTCTTGAATTTGACCTTTGACCTCTAAGTGTGACCTTGACCTTAGACCTAGGGACCTGGTTTTTGCGCAAGACACTCCGTCTCATGATGGTGAACAACTGTGCCAAGTTTCATCAAAATCCCTACATGCATGAAGAAGATATGCTCCGGACAAAGTCTGTGGACGCTGCCAGCCCGTCCATCCGCCCGCCAGGGGCGTTCCCATAATACATCCCGTTTTTCAAACGGGCTTAAAAAAAACCTTTAGAAATTTAGACACATTTAGTAGCGACTTTATCTCAATCCGGTACAAACATGAAACTGTATCACAACTTACCCTTGAGAACCGTTTAGCTTGAAACAGATGTCCATTCACCCTGTACAGTTTTCTCCATCTTCGTGCACCACGCCTGTACATATTACGATCTTCTCCTATACATGGTAGACCTGGTGCTGCTGGTACATTAGGGAATACTGAAGATAAAGAAAAACAAGAGGGTCATGATGGCCCTATATCGCTCACCTGAGTACCATTGCTCTTAATGATTAGATCAAGTTTTGACATAGATCACATAGGCATACACATTAAATATCATCAGGATAAATATTTTCTTGTAACAGTCCCTTTTGACCTATGGGTCACGTACTAGTCAGGGCCAATCTCCATACCAAGTTTGAGGGTCCTAGGCTCAAATGCTGCATTTTTGTACTAGCATGACTATTCCTTGCCCTGGAAGACTAAAATAACATTTAAAACAAATCTCATTAGATGCTGCTGAGGTATATTCATTAACATAAAATAAAGGGAGGTAATTTGTCATAAATTCAGTCAAAAGTTATCTACCCTGATCGTCCGAGTCCATCTGATGGCATAAATGACATTTCAAATCAGTATCTTCATCGGTTACTGAGATACACCCATTTTAATTTGAAACAAACAGAGGTAATTTGACATAAAATCAGCCTATAGTTATCTACCCTGATTGTCTCAGTCCAACTAATGACAGTAATGAAATTTCAAATGAGTCCTATAAATAATTACTGAGATAAATCCATTTTTATTGAAATCAGGGGAGGTAATCATGCATTGGTATATGCATGTAGAAGATACAGAGTACAAGCCTTTACAACAATATATTAGAAAAGTATTTATATCGATTAACATTCAATCAAGACTTATCTAACATGACTATTTCTTACCATGGATGACATAAATAACGTTTCAGACCAATCTCATTAGAAGCTGCTAGGTATATTCATTTACATAAAAAATAAAGTGAGAGAACTTGTCATAAATTCAGTCAATATGTATCTTCACCGATTGTCCAAGTCCATCTGATGGCATAAATGAAATTTCAGATCAGTATCTTCATTAGGTACAGAGATATACCCACTTTAATTTGAAATAAAGGGAGGTAATTTGACATAAAATCAGTCCATAGTTATCTACCCTGATTGTCTCAGTCCAAGTAATGACAATAATGAAATTTCAAATGAGTCCTATAAGTACTTACTGATATAAATCCATTTTGATTAAAATCAGGGGAGGTAATCAGATATAAAATAACCCCGGAACCTATAATTGGATCTGACAGATTCATCATGGAATCAAAGATTTATTGTTGTTGAAGATATTTTGCAAGTTTGTATCAAATCAAACCATAAATGAAGTCTCTATATGGCTGCAAAAGCCAAAATAGCAAATTTTGGACCTTAAAGGGACCATAACTCTGGAACCCATGATGGGATCTGGCCAGTTTTCGAAAGGACCCGAGATATTATGCCAATACAAGTTGAGTGCAAGTTTGATTAAAGTTGATTGCAAAATGTTGCCTCTATCGTGTTCACAAGCCAAAAATTGCAAATTTTGGCCCTTTTAGGGGCCATAACTCTGGAACCCATGATGGGATCTGGCCAGTTTTCGAAAGGAACCAAGATATTATGCCAATACAAGTTGTGTGCAAGTTTGATTAAAGCTGATTGCAAAATGCTGCCTCTATCGTGTTCACAAGCCAAAAATGGCAAATTTTGTCCCTTTAAGGGGCCATAACTCTGGAACCCATGATGGGATCTGGCCAGTTTTCGAAAGGAACCGAGACATTATGCTCATACAATCAAATACAAAATGTGGTCTCTATCGTGTTCACAAGGAAATTGTGGATGGACAGACGACAGACGGCGGACGGACAACGGACGAAGGGCGATCACAAAAGCTATGTGACAGGTGAGCTAAAAATCGTATACGACCCTGTTCCAGACCGCCCAACGTAAATCACTATATAAAGTCATTAAGGTAGTTCTGCATGTTTGGATCGAAAATTTTTCTACAATGTAGAATTTGATTAAACCCCAATTTTTCAAAACTTCAGAATATACCTAGAAAATCCAGCAAATAAAAAGGATAGGGTCGTATTCTTGATTTTTTGCTAGACTGATTTGAAAATTTTGGACCTCACACAATTTTTCATAATGGGAGTCTATGGGAAAATCATAACTTTCATAACATTTTCGCAAATAGAAATTTTTCTACAATGTAGATTTTCATTAAACTTCTCACACTTGTAAATAATCATATGGCCTATAATATGGTAAAATAAAATGTAAAGGTCTGTGTGCTTATTTTTGAGATATTTGACCATGATTAAAGTGAACCAAATATTCCACGCTAATTTTGAGACATTATTTGAATTATTAACGTGTCATATGTTTTAATAACATTTTTTGACATTAGAAATATAGTAACAGTGTCATTTTAATAAATTTACTCACAGGTTGTCATTAATTCATAAAATGATTTCCATTTCCGTACGCCAAATACAGGTTTATTCTACGTTTTCCGAGTAAATGACGTTACACCATCACTTCTCCGGTCTATCAAACGTGCAGAACTATCTTAAATTAAATGACTCCCTGTCTGACGTGACAAACAGCCGTAATTTTTGCGTCCCATGACGATTTTATGGCTGACTTCAACGACCCTTGGCATTTTACACAGCCTAGAAGTTTGCAAAAAAAATGTTTATCGCACCTCATCATAACCTTGACTCTTTGGAGGTATAAGTAGTCAATTAGCGATAATAAGCGATAATTGTTCATTCTTCAAAGAGTTTGCTAAACATATCATCGTTATATTTAATTGACCCTTGTCTATTGATTACCGGATATATACTTATATTCTCGATTATCGGCCATTTGAACAAAACTTCTCATAATCTATCGCTTTATTTTTATTCTTTTCTTAAAGAAACGAATTCCGGATGTTTACTAATGCAAAGTATGGGCTTTCATCTTCAATATTTGCGTAAAACATCATGTGGTTACTCTTAAAATTTATCGAGTAATTTGCGGCGCCTAATATGCAAATAAAATCACCCGAGATTTTTCCTATCTATGCATGACACTATGTCATGGGTAGGGTTGGATATCGTTAAGGACGAAGCGGTCCGATACCGATACCAACGAAACAATACGGTATTTTTAACGATACTGATACCGATACCAAGCTTTGAAGTACATCACATAAGCAATGATTGGTTAGTATTAAATACACCCTTTTAAGTAGTTATACAGGAAAATTTGCTTTGATATATAAACATTTTAAGTCTGTTAATTTGATGTAGTACTAGAACTATGAAAGAGTAAACAAGAGGGCCATGATGGCCCTATATCGCTCACCTGTTATCATTGTACTTGAAGACAAGAAGGTCCTCAGAAAAAATATCTAAGTCCAAAGAACAGGAAAAACAAAGGGAAGAAATTTAACCAAAAAGAAAAAAAAATCTTACAAGGTATAGATATGTCAAAATACACATAAAAATTGGAGGTACCATCCATGTTGTACCACAGAAAAGTGGTCTCGGTTTTTCCCTACGGCCAATAATAAAAAAGTTACTAAAAATAAGCTATTTATAGTAACGTAAAAGGGAAGTAATTAAAAAAAAAAATATTGTAAGTGAACAAAAGAAGGATCTGCCAAATAAATCTGTTGACATAAATGAAATTTCAGATCAGTATCTTCATTAATTACGGAGATATATCCATTTTAATTTGAAATAAAGGGAGGTAATTTGACATAAAATCAGTCCATAGTTATCTAACCCTGATTGTCTCAGTCCAACTAATAACAATAATGAAATTTCAAATAAAGTCCTATAAGTACTTACTGATATAAATCCATTTTGATTACAATCAGGGGAGGTAATAAGATATAAAATAACTCTTGAAGGTACAATTGGATCTGATTTCTCATGGAATCCAAGATTTATTGTTGTTGAAGATATTTGGAAGTTTGTATCAAATAAAACCATAAATGAAGTCTCTGTATGGCTGCAAATGCCAAAATAGCCAATTTTGGACCTTTAAGGGGCCATAACTCTGGAACCCATGAAGGAATCTCGCCAGTTCAAGAAAGGAAGCAAGACAAGGTCAAAATAGCTAATTCTGGCCCTTTCAGGGGCCATAACTCTGGAACCCATAATGGAATCTGGCCAGTTCAAGAAAGGAACCAAGATCTTATGGTGATACAAGTTGTGTGCCAGTTTGGTAAAAATCAAATCATAAATAAAGTTGCTATTGTGCAGACAAGGTCAAAATAGTTAATTTTGGCCCTTTCAGGGCCATAACTCTGGAACCCATAATGGGATCTGGCCAGTTCAAGAAAAGAACCGTGATCTTATGGTGATACAAGTTGTGTGCAAGTTTGGTTAAAATAAAATCATAAATGAAACCACTATCGTGCAGACAAGAAATTGTTGACGCACGGACTGACGACGGACGAAGGGTGATCACAAAAGCTCACCTTGTCACTATGTGACAGGTGAGCTAAAAAAATAAACATATCTTACAAACTATAGAGTTTTCCAAAATAATAAAAAACAGAGTAGATACGTCGCTCACTGTGAAATTTAAATCTAGGACTCACTGACTGTGGTAATGCTTGCTCAGCACTGACGATTTTTGTTGTTGTTGTTGGATTTAACGTCACACCGACACATGATAGGTCATATGGCGACTTCAGCACTGACGACAACTGTTAAATTCAACACTTACTAGCTTTGAAATTAACCCATTTAACAAGTCAGACTCATTGTCACTCATGATAAATCTTCAACCAGGTTAACTAGTAATGTATTTAAAGTGCAACATTTTTCAACACAATTTTCATTGAAAAATAACTCTCAAAACGTTTGAAACAACCAACAATAACGTATTTCTATTAGTTCACGAAAACCGATGACTTGTTTACGTAGGTTACAGCTTAGTTTCGTAACTTTTTATTCAAATCTTTTTTTTTCATTTGTTTGATAGAATATGACAAAGAGCAAAAAAATGTCGTATATTTTGCAATTAAGTATGATTTACGTAGTTAAAACGACGGGAAAAGAAGTTTTTATAATAATATTTAGCATACGAAATTATTCGCAAGGCCAGCTCTCCATGTTACTCGGAGCGGTGTCACAGTAAACAATGTCAATCGCGTTATTACTGTATTTCAAATACTATTTGCTTATTTTCTGCTTTCTTTTGCCGCGGATTTGGTAATTATTTTGTTTATTTACTTTTATGGAAATACCGAAATCGGAACCGGTTCTTTACGTAACGGTATATACCGGTACTTTTCGAAGTGATTATTCGGTACAGTACCGATACCGGGAACCGGTATCCAACCCTAGTCATGGAAAATTAATAGGAAAACTACTTGCAGCTGGCCAGTGCGCGGGATTTTCCCTCGTTTTAAAAAATTTAGCAACCATTAGACACCTAAATTTTTTTTAAATATGTATGGTCATGAAGGTCACATGTGATTTATGCGGATTTCCCCTAACAACAATTTGTGTATATGATGGCTTGTAATTTTGCCTTGTTAATCAAAAAGAAGGACCGCGGCTTCCAAATATTTTATGACACACAGCGGAAGTCACCCGTGATGTGCCGACAATTGATCATCAAAAAATTACGTTGCCAGGTTACTTTTTTGGTGTTTTTACCCTGTCTGTTGAATTGTGTCAGGCTCTTCCACTGTACAATGTATTCAGAGTTTTAATCATGATTTTTATTCATTACTTGTACATAGTCATTTAATACAAACACATTTTTATTGTTATTAGTTATTGTATTTATTTTTTAAACATAATATTTTAAATTAAGAATAAATTATTTGACAACAAAGTATCTTATGCCTTAAACATATATAAAAGACAAGGAGCTGCGTTCAATAAACGCTTGATGCCCCCGATGGCATCCTTGTCGATACATAGCAACCTAAGTCCAAAATGAGGTCAAAGTCAAACTGAGGTCAGGTGATGTTTGAAAATGAGGAATGGTCACAGGTTACATCTGTATTAGTATCAATTCATTCTTGTAAGCGGTATTAATCCTAGACGAAACAGTCCCATTTGGTTAACCAAGAGATGGCCCATATAAACCAACCTATGTCCAAAATGAGGTCAAGGTCAAGGTCAAACTGAAGTCAGGTGATGTTTGAAGATGAGGAATGGTCACAGGTTACATCTGTATTAGTATCAATTCATTCTTGTAAGCGGTATTGATGCTAGATGAAACAGTCCCATTTGGTTAACCAAGAGATGGCCCATATAAAGCAACCTAAGTCCAAAATAAGATCAAGGTCAAGGTCAAACTGAGGTCAGGTGATGTCTGATGATGAGGAATGGTCACAGGTTACATCTGCATTAGTATCAAGTCATTCTAGTAAGGGGTATTGATGCTAGACGAAACGGTCCCATTTGGTTAACCTCGTACGAACGGATGGACAGGACGATCACTATATGCCTCCCGCATCAGTAGATGCCGGGGGCATAAAAATAGAATCCACAAAACTGCATACATGTAGTTATATTAAACAATTGACCTTCCTATTTAGTGAACCTGAATTAAAAGACTCCCTGTCAAATGTGACCTTTAATGGATGGTCCCAGGAAAGTCACATATGACAAGTTTGACTGTACATGTATTTGAACAATCTTTGTAAAGGGCCAGCAGTTTCTGACAATGAATTTAAATTGGGCCCCTGGCAACAATATTTTTTGACAAATTGGAATAATTTGAACAAGCAAATTCAATGAATTGGTATCCCCCGCTGAAAGAGTTTGGCTAAAGGTAATGCAATGTGTAACTTTAATGGCCACAAACATACTCAATATTTCAAATTACCCATATTTTGACCCAGCAAAAATATGTGCTTTTCCAGTACACATTATTTACCACTGGCACCAGATCAGAAACAAAATGCCTCCGTACGTGTTATACCCTACCCCTAGGTATTCTATAAGAACCATGGTCATGAAGGGAAAAATATACTAACCCGTTTCAATCGCGCATTTCATACCTGAAACACGCAGTTCCATAAATGTGTACTATGGATATCAAACAAGTGGTGATTTATCTTTCATTGTGTACCGGTCACATTTTTCAATACATTTTATCTTAGAAAAACAACGCGTGGTTTATAGTAATTTCAACGTTACACAAAAAACTTGCTTGAACTTCCCTGGTGAAGTTCCGTTCTAGATTAAAAAACAATTCTGATTGGCTAATGTGAAAATGTACGTCAATCGTCATTTTACTACACGTGTTTGCTAAAATGTGAAAATGCAGCATAAATATGCAAAATGAATAAAAAAAACAGAACAGATGCAGACCAATTTACGAGTTCAAATTAAAGATCATATACTAGATGGATTTCATTCATCATTTCGGGTTTTATTGTAAAAATGTGATTTTTTTAAATTCTGTTTTTGTTTGTTTACATTTCGCCAAACATGTGCACACTGCCGTGACCTCTAGATTGGATGTTCATTAGGGAAGGTCAAGCAAGTTTTTCTGTAACGTTGACGAAAGCATAAACTATGTTGATAATCTCAGCAATATGGAATATTGAGACAATGTGACTGATGCACGATGGAAGATAAATTATCGCTTGTTCAATATACTAGATACCCATTCACCGAACTGTGCGTTTAAGTTGAGAAATTTACGATTGAAACGGGTTAGTATATTTTCCCGTTCATGACCATGGTTCTTATAGAATACCTAGGGGTAGGGTATAACACGTACGGAGGCATTTTCTTTCTGATCTGGTGCCAGTGATATTTACCATGAATGTTGATTTCTGAGTCCTTGTTTAGTTCATACAATCTGATAGCCTCGTCAAGCTCTATCTGTGATGACACTGTACATGGATCACCTGTAAATATAAACAAACACTATCTGTGATGACACTGTACATGGATCACCTGTAAATATAAACATACGCTATCTATGATGACACTGTACAGGGACCTCCTTAAATACAAATATACACTATCTTTGATGACACTGTACATGGTCCTCTTGTAAGTATAACATACACTCTCTGTGATGACATGGTAAAGGGATACTCCTGTAAATATAACCATACATTATCTGTGATGACACTTTACATGGATCTCCAGTGAATATAAACATACCGTATCTATAATGACACTGTATATGGATCTACAGTAAACATAAACAAACACTATCTGTGATGACACTGTACATGGATCTCTTGTAAATAAAATCATACACTATCTGTGATTACATTGTATATGGACCTCGTAAATACAAACAAATACTATTTGTGATAACACTGTGCATGGATCTCCTGTAAAAATATACATGCAGTATTTTTGATGACACTGTGCATGGACCTCCTGTAAATACAAAGATACACTATATGGTTCACACAGAACATCTGAGACAAAATTCAAGTACTTTTCGAGGACTTTCATGAACTTTTTACAAATTTTCAAGGACTATGTTTTTTTTAAAAACCACGACCTAATCAAAATAATTTTTATTGTGTTCATCATGTAATGCAAAAATAAAACAACATTCACAAGAGTGCCAGACTGTCACAAAATATGCCCATCAGTTACGTATCATCAAGGTAATAATGTTCATGTTGAATGCCTTGTTAACCCAAAACAAGAGCTGTCGGAGGACAGCAACGCTCAACTATTCAACAGCCTTGTCGCTTGAATGAATACGGAAGTCGAAAAAGGGGCATAATTTAGTAAACAAGAGGACCATGATGGTCCTGAATCGCTCCGCTGTCCCCACATGGCCCAGTTTTGAACTGAGTACGACGTGTTTTTTTCTATTATTTGACACAGTGACCTAGTTTTTCAGCTCATGTGACCCAGTTTTGAACCTGACCTAGATATCATCAAGATAAAAATTCTGACCAATTTTCATGAAGATCCATTGAAAAATATGGCCTCTAGAGAGGTCACAAGGTTTTTTATTATTTGACCAACTGACCTAGTTATTGACGGCATGTGACCCAGTTTCGAATTTGACTTAGATATCATCATGGTGAACATTCTGACCAATTTTCATGAAGATCCATTCAAAGTATGGCTTCTAGAGAGGTCACAAGGTTTTTCTATTTTTAGACCTACTGACCTAGTTATTGACCACACGTGACCCAGTTTCAAATCTGACCTAGATATCATCAAGATGAACATTCAGACCAACTTTCATACATATCCCATGAAAAATATGGCCTCTAGAGAGGTCACAAGGTTTTTTTATTATTTGACCTACTGACCTAGTTATTGAGGACACGTGACCCAGTTTTAAACTTGACCTAGATATCATCAAGTTGAACATTCTGACCAATTTTCATGAAGATCCATTCAAAAGTATGGCCTCTAGAGAGGTCATAAGGTTTTTCTACTTTTAGACCTACTGACCTAGTTTTTGACCGCAGTTGACCCAGTTTCGAATTTGAATTAGATATTATCAAGATGAACATTAAGACCAACTTTTATACAGATCCCATGAAAAATATGGCCTCTAGAGAGGTCACAAGGTTTTTTTTATTATTTAACCTAATGACCTAGTTACTGACGGCATGTGACCCACTTTCGAACTTGATCTAGATATCATCAAGGCGAACATTCTGACCAATTTTTATGAAGATCCATTCACAAGTATGGCCTCTAGAGAGGTCACAAGGTTTTTCTATTTTTAGACCTACTGACCTAGTTTTTGAAGGCACGTGACCCAGTTTCGAACTTGACCTAGATATCATCAAGATGAACACTCAGACCAACTTTCATACAGATCCCATGAAAAATATGGCCTCTAGAGAGGTCACAAGGTTTTTCTATTATTTGACCTACTGACCTAGTTTTTGATGGCATGTGACCCAGTTTCGAACTTGACCAATTTTCATGAAGATCTTGTGAAAAATATGGCCTCTAGAGAGGTCACAACGTTTTTCTATTTTTAGACCTACTGACCTAGTTTTTGACCGCACGTGACCCAGTTTCGAACTTGACCTAGATATCATCAAGGTGAACATTCTGACCAATTTTCATAAAGACCCCATGAAAAATGTGACCTCTAGAGTGGTCACAAGCAAACGTTTACGCACGCACTGACGGACGACGGACGCTGCGCGATCACAAAAGCTCACCTTGTCACTTTGTGACAGGTGAGCTAAAAAGTAAAATAGGGTTATGGAACCTGCATAGTGCTTATCAGCTCATGACAGTGGACAAGTGTATGAAGTTTCAATCCATTCCCATTAGTGGGTACTGAGATACCAGCTTAAATATAAGAATTTAACCCAAAAATCCTAAGTTGAAAAGGGGCATAATTTTTTTAAAATGCGAAGTTGAGTTATTGACCCTTTGCACTGCATGTCATATCATGACAGTGAACTAGTGTGTGAAGTTTCAATCCTTTCCCATTAGTGGATACTGAGATACCAGCTTACATACAAAAACTTAACCAAAAATTTCCATGTTGAAAAAGGGGCATAATTTTGTAAAAAAGCAAAATAAAGTTATGGGACCTGCTTTGTGCATGTCAGATCATGACAGTGAACAAGTAAGTGAAGTTTCAATCCATTCCCATTAGTGAGTACTGAGATACCAGCTTACATACAAAACCTTAACCATACATACAAAACCTTAACCAAAAAATTGTAAGTCGAAAAAGGGGCATAATTTTGTAAAAAAGCAAAATAGAGTAAGGAACCTGTGCAATGTAAGTCAGTTTATCACAGTAAATAAGTGTGTGAAGTTTCAATCCATTCCCACAAGTGGTTACTGAGATACCAGCTTACATACAAAACCTTAACCAAAAATTTCTAAGTCGAAAAAGGGGCATAATTTTGTAAAAAAGCAAAACAGAGTTATGGAACCTGTGCAATGTAAGTCAGTTTATCACAGTAAATAAGTGTGTGAAGTTTCAATCTATTCCCACAAGTGGTTGCTGAGATACCAGCTTACATACAAAAACTTAACCAAATCAGGATGTGGACGCCGACGCATGGGCGAGTCCAATAGCTCTACTATTCTATGAATAGTCGAGCTAAAAAGAGTAAGAAGGAATCAAGGTATTTGTGAGGTTCCATGTGGAATGAAATTGACAATCATATCAAAACTGTTTGAATGGCCCAGGCTAATTTTGCAGATTTCGAGTAATTCAAGGGCTATAATCCAAGAGTGCCTAAGGCGATTTGGGTGGTTATCGAACTTGGCCAAGATATTATGCCCACAAACATTGTCAGCAGGTTTGGTGAAGATCGGATGAAAACTGTTTGACTAAGGGAGCATACATGCTTTTGGACGCCACCCGCCCGCCTCAATGGGTGTTCACATAATATGCCCCGCTCTTTCAGAGACGGATGTATAAAAATGGTATCATCACTTGTCAGACCAAATGCACGGCTTTAAACTTGAGGCTGCTACGTAAAAACGTGTAAAGTAACAGCACAAAAACAAGAGGACCATAATGGTCCTGAATCGCTCACCTATCCCCACATGACCCAGTGTTGAACTGAGTATGACGTCATTATTTCTATTATTTGACATAGTGACCTAGTTTTTGAGCACATGTGACCTAGATATCATCAAGATAAAAAATTCTGACCAATTTTCATGAAGATCCATTGAAAAATATGGCCTCTAGAGAGGTCGCAAGGTTTTTCTATTATTTGACCTAATGGCCTAGTTTTTGAAGGCACGTGACCCACTTTTAAACTTGACCTAGATATCATCAAGGTGAACATTCTCATCAATTTTCATGAAGATCTCATGAAAAATATGGCCTCTAGAGAGGTCACAAGGTTTTTTCTATTTTTCGACCTACTGACCTAGTTTTTGACCGCACATGACCCAGTTACAAACCTGACCTAGATATCATCAAGCTGAACATTCTCACCAATTTTCATGAAGATCCGTTGAGAAATATGGCCTCTAGAGAGATCACAAGGTTTTTTCTATTTTTAGACCTACTGACCTAGTTTTTAACCCCACGTGACCCAGTTTCGAACCTGACTTAGATATCATCAAGATGAACATTCTGACCAATAATCATGAAGATCTCATGAAAAATATGGCCTCTAGAGAGGTCACAAGGTTTTTCTATTTTTAGATCTACTGACCTAGTTTTTAACCCCACGTGACCCAGTTTCGAACTTGCCCTAGATATGTTCAAGGTAAACACTCTGACCAATTTTCATGAAGATCCATTGAAAAATATCACCTCTAGAGAGGTCACAAGGTTTTCCTATTTTTAGACCTACTGACCTAGTTTTTGACCGCACGTGACCCAGTTTCGAACTTGACCTAGATATCATCAAGGTGAACACTCTGACCAATTTTCATGAAGATCCATTGAAAAATATGGCCTCTAGAGAGGTCACAAGGTTTTTCTATTTTTAGATCTACTGACCTAGTTTTTGACCCCACATGACCCAGTTTCGAACTTGACCTAGATATCATCAAGGTGAACATTCTGACCAATATTCATGAAGATCTCATGAAAAATATGGCCTCTAGAGAGGTCACAAGGTTTTTCTATTTTTAGATCTACTGACCTAGTTTTTAACCCCACATGACCCAGTTTCGAATTTGACTTAGATATCATCAAGGTAAACATTCTGATCAATTTTCATGAAGATCCATTGAGAAATATGGCCTCTAGAGAGGTCACAAGGTTTTTCTATTTTTAGACCTAATGACCTAGTTTTTGACCCTACGTGACCCAGTTTCGAACTTGACCTAGATATCATCAAGGTAAACATTCTGACCAATATTCATGAAGATCTCATGAAAAATATGGCCTCTAGAGAGGTCACAAGGTTTTTCTATTTTTAGACCTACTGACCTAGTTTTTGAACCCACGTGACCCAGTTTCGAACTTGACCTAGATATCATCAAGGTGAACATTCTGACCAATTTTCATGAAGATCTTGTGAAATATATGGCCTCTAGAGAGGTCACAAGGTTTTTCTATTTTTAGACCTACTGACCTAGTTTTTGATGGCACGTGACCCAGTTTCGAACTTGACCTGGATATCATCAAGATGAACATTCTGACCAACTTTCATAAAGATCCCATGAAAAATGTGACCTCTAGTGTGGTCACAAGCAAAAGTTTACGGACGCACGGACGGACGACGGATGACGGACACCGCGCGATCACAAAAGCTCACCCTGTCACTTTGTGACAGGTGAGCTAAAAAACAAAAGCACTGTTTTCATAACTATTTTTCTGATGTTTAACACTTTTCATGTGGCTTTTAAATGCACTTTCCCGAATGATGATATTTCCACAATTTTGTCACAAGACGTACAAATACACTTTGCAGGCTTTCAAGCACTATTTGGCAAAAAGTTTGGGCTAAAAGCTCCAGGGCGACCTCAGGTCTAAATATATACTGCTGTTTGTTGTTTATTAAAAAGTGTATGCTTGGAGGGGATAAATAATTAATGCTGGTTTGAGTGAAATAAATTATAGCATAACTATGTTTCATGAAGCCGTAGCCTAGGAACTCATGGAAACCGATAGAAACATCATCTGTAAATGAACCTTAAAGAATATTAACTTCAATAAGCTAACTGGTTCATTATATGCATGACTTTGTGCAAAAAATTTTAAATTTAAATTTTGTTTAAGTTCAGACAGAAATTACAAACAAGAGGGCCATGATGGCCCTAGGTCTCTCAACAAAGTAACACACCATAACAGTGTAAACATGTGTGACCTAGACACCCAGTTTTTGAAATCACATGACCCAGTTTCAAATTCATCCGAGTTTTCACTGAATATTCTGACCAAGTTTCATGAAGATTGGAGCAAAAATGTCGCCTCCAGAGTGTAAATAAGATTTTTCTTTGATTTGGCCTAGTGACCTAGCTTTTAACCCAACCAAACCCAATTTTTAACCCGTATAAATTTCATGGAGACAAATCAATTTTCATTAAGATTGGGCCAAAAATGTGGCCAGAGTGTAAACAAGCATTTTCTTTGATTTGACCAAGTGTCCTAGTTTTTGACCCAACATGACCCAGATAAGAACCCTTCCATGATTTCATGAAAACATTCTGACAAAATTTCATGACGATTGGTGCAAAAAAGTGGCCTCTGGAATGTAATCAAGCTTTTTCTTTGATTTTACCAAGTGACAGTTTTTGACCCTACATGACCCAGACTCAAAATCATATAAGATTTCATGATACAAAACATTCCGACCGAGTTTTATGAAGATTGAATAAAAAAATGTGGCCCCTAGTGTGTAAACAAGCTTTTTCCTCAATTTGACCTGGTGACCTAATTTCTGACCCAGATAAAAAATCATCTGGGATTTCATGGAGACAAACATTCTGACCAAGTTTCATGCATATCAGATGAAAAAGGCAGCCCCTATTGCATACACAAAGTTTTTCTTTGATTTGACCGGGTGACTTTGTTTTTTGAAACCAGATGACCCATATTCAAACTTTAACTAGATTTAATAAGGACAAACATTCTAACTTATTCTCCTGTAAATATATACATAAACTATCAGTGATGACACTGTACATGGATCTACTGTAAATATATACATACACTATCTGTGATGACACTGTACACGAAACTCCTGTAAGTACAAAGATACATTATCTGTGATAATACTGTGCATGGATCTCTTGTAAATACACACACACACTATCTGTGATGACACTGCACATGGAGCTCCTCTAAATTTATACATACAGTGATGACACTGTACATGAATCTCCTGTAAATATATACATACGGTATCTGTGATGACACTGTACATGGATCTCCTCTAAATATATACATACGGTATCTGTGATGACATTGTACATGGATCTCCTGTAAATACATACATACATTATCTGTGATGACACTGTACATGATCTACTGTAAATATATACATACACTATCTGTGATGACACTGTGCATGGATCTCCTGTAAATATACTGTAAAAGCAGAAATTTTCGCAAGGGTTTAATTTTCGCTATATTCGCGAGGCAACGCGAGTGCATGGATCTCCCCTAAATATATACATACAAGTTATCTTTGATGACATTGTACACAGTACATGGATCTCCTGTAAATACAAACATACACTATTTGTGATGTTACAGTAAAGTAACTCATGTAAATATAAACATTCACTATCTGTGATGACACTGTACATGGATCTCCTGTAAATATAAACATAAATAATCTTTGAAAACACAGTAAAAAAGTACTCCTGTAAATATAACAAGAGCATCGCCATGGTTCTTGGCCTTCATAGTCATCTAATGATGATAAATAAGTGCAAAGTTTCCAAGTTGTAGCTCTTATAGTTTTTGAGAGAAGGTGGACCTAAACAAAATATTTAAATAAGAAACCCAAATTTTCTAAGTACAAAAAGGGCCATAATTTTGACAAAATGCAAATCAGAGTTAAGGTTCTTCGCCTACACAGTCAACTAATGATGATAAACAAGTGTGCAAAGTTTCCAAGCTCTAGTTCTTGCAGTTTTTGAGAAAAGGTGGTCCTAAACAAAAATTTTACCCACGCCAATGATCAAGTAATGACAATACCTCGTAGATTGTTTTCAAAAATCAGACGAGCTAAACTGTGATACTATGGCAAAATGGATATCCTGTAAATATAATCATACATTATTTGTGATGACATTGTACATGCATCTCCATTAAATATAAACATACACAATCTGTGATGACATTGTTTGTGGATCTCCAGAAAATATTATCATACACTATCTGTGATGACATTGTTTGTGGATCTCCAGTAAATATTATCATACACAATCTGTGATGACATTGTTTGTGGATCTCCAGTAAATATTATCATACACTATCTGTGATGACACACTACATGGACCTCCTGAAAATATAATAAACATACACTATCTGTGATGACATTGTGCATGGACTCCTGTAAATATTAACATACACTATCTGTGATGACACACTACATGGACCACCAGTAAATATTATCATACACTATCTGTGATGACACACTACATGGACCTCCTGTAAATATAAACATACACTATCTGTGATGACACACTACATGGACCTCCTGTAAATATTATCATACACTATCTGTGATGACATTGTGCATAGACTCCTGTAAATATTATCATACACTATCTGTGATGACACACTACATGGACCTCCTGTAAATATAAACATACTCTACCTGTGATGACACACCACATGGATCTCCTTAAATTTAAACATACACAATCTGTGATGACACTGTTAGTGGATCTCCAGTAACTAGAAAATGCTTTTGTAAAAAAGCGCATGTCTCCCCCAATGCAAAGTCCTATAGGCAAGAAGTCAATAGGGGTCAGGAGCGAAAGTCAAAGAGACACTGATGGTTGGCTGCAATAGGGATCATCTACTTGGCATGTCCAGTCATCCCGCTAAATTTCAACACTCGTGGCCTAGTGGTTCTCAAGTCACTGTTCAGGCTCCTGTGACCTTGACCTTTGATCAAGTGACCTCAAAATAAATAGGGGTCATCTACTCTGCATGTCCAATCATCCTATTAAGTTTCAACATTGTAGGTCAAGTGGTTCTCAAGTTATTTCCAAAAAATGATTTTACATGAACAGGCCACTGTGACCTTGACCTTTAATA
Source organism: Mercenaria mercenaria (assembly GCF_021730395.1). Classification (NCBI taxonomy): domain Eukaryota; kingdom Metazoa; phylum Mollusca; class Bivalvia; order Venerida; family Veneridae; genus Mercenaria; species Mercenaria mercenaria. The sequence goes on from NC_069374.1 coordinate 41,074,194, forward strand.
GACTGACCCAAAAATCGTTAGGGGTCATTTACTCTGCATGTTCAATCATCCTATTAAGTTTCAACATTCTGGGTCAAGTGGTTCTCAAGTTACTGACCGGAAATGGTTTTCAATGTTCAGGCCCCTGTGACCTTGACTTTTAATGGAGTGACCCCAAAATCGATAGGGGTCATCTACTTTGCATGTACAATCATCCTATGAAGTTTCAACATTCTGGGTCAAGTGGTTCTCTAGTTATTGATCAGAAATGGTTTTCAATGTTCAGGCCCCTGTGACCTTGACCTTTGACGGAGTGATCCCATAATCAATAAGGATCATCTACTCTTTATGACCAATCATCCTATCAAGTTTCAACATTCAGGGTCAGGTGGTTCTCTAGTTATTGATTGGAAATGGTTTTCAATGTTCAGGCCCCTGTGACCTTGACCTTTAATGGAGTGACCCCAAGTCCTGATCTACTGCAGACAGACACTATCTGTGATGACACACTACATGGACCACCAGTAAATATTATCATACACAATCTGTGATGACATTGTGCATGGACTCCTGTGAATATTATCATACACTATCTGTGATGACACACTACATGGACCTCCTGTAAATATAAACATACTCTATCTGTGATGACATTGTTAGTGGACCTCCAGTAAATATTATCATACACTATCTGTGATGACACACTACATGGACCTCCAGTAAATATTATCATACACTATCTGTGATGACACACTACATGGACCTCCTGTAAATATAAACATACTCTATCTCTGATGACACACTACATGGACCTCCAGTAAATATTATCATACACTATCTGTGATGACATTGTGCAAGGACTCCTGTAAATATTAACATACTCTATCTGTGATGACACACTACATGGATCTCCTGTAAATATAATCATTCTTTATGTCTGATGACACAGTACAGGGATTTCCAGCAAATATAAACATATACTATCAGCGATGACACTTTGCATGATAAGATCTCCTGTAAATGTAACTTCAGATTCTTCTATCACAAGAGCCATTTTTCCTATCAAGAACACAGTGTACAGACTCTTTGTACACCCAAACAGAAGTCGCCAAAAACTAGGCTTTCAAAAATCAAAACACAAATTTTTGCTGTCTTGATGGCTTGGATTTTCCTTGTTTATTTCGTTAATATCGCATAAAGTAAGTGCATTTTTCAATTTACGTATTGTCTAAGAGCTACGTAGATACCAAACATGCCTGATAAAACTCATTATATACTTAATTTCAAGTCTGATATTTGTATGATTTTGTAATGAAACTATTTTTATGTTCTAGTCCTGATCTACAACAGACAGACAAGGACTTAAGAGTGTGTGTGTGCCAGTCCTGATGTACAACAGACAGACAAGGAGTATGTGTGTGTGCCAGTCCTGATCTACAACAGACAGACAAGGAGTGTATGTGTGCCAGTCCTGATGTACAACAGACAGAAACAGATTTTGTGTTCTAGTCCTCATCTACAACAGACAGACAAGGAGTGTGTGTGTGTGTGTGCCAGTCCTGATCTACAACAGACAGACAAGGAGTGTATGTGTGCCAGTCCTGATCTACAACAGACAGACAAGGAGTGTGTGTGCGTGTGTGCCAGTCCTGATCTACAACAGACTGACAAGGAGTGTATGTGTGCCAGTCCTGATCTACAATAGACAGACAAGGAGTATGTGTTCTAGCCCTGATCTACAACAGACAGACAAGGTATGTATGTGCGCCAGTCCTGATCTACAACAGACAGACAAGGAGTGTATGTGTGTCAGTCCTGATCTACAACAGACAGACAAGGAGAATGTGCGTGTGCCAGTCCTGATCTACAATAGACAGACAAGGAGTGTGTGTGTGTGCCAGTCCTATCTACAACAGACAGACAAGGAGTATGTGTGTGTGCCAGTCCTGATCTACAACAGACAGACAAGGAGTATGTGTGTGTGCCAGTCCTATCTACAACAGACAGACAAGGAGTGTATGTGTGCCAGTCCTGATCTACAACAGACAGACAAGGAGTGTGTGTGTGCCAGTCCTATCTACAACAGACAGACAAGGAGTGTGTGTGTGTGCCAGTCCTGATCTACAACAGACAGATAAGGAGTTTGTGTGTGCCAGTCCTGATCTACAACAGACAGACAAGGAGTGTATGTGTGCCAGTCCTGATCTACAACAGACAAACAAGGAGTGTACATGTGCCAGCCCTGATCTACAACAGACAGACAAGGAGTGTATGTGTGCCAGTCCTGATCTACAACAGACAGACAAGGAGTGTGTGTGTGTGCCAGTCCTGATCTACAACAGACAGACAAGGAGTGTGTGTGTGCCAGTCCTGATCTACTGCAGACAGACAAGGAGTTTGTGTGTGCCAGTCCTGATCTACAACAGACAGACAAGGAGTGTATGTGTGCCAGTCCTGATCTACAACAGACAGACAAGGAGTGTGTGTGTGTGCCAGTCCTATCTACAACAGACAGACAAGGAGTGTGTGTGTGTGCCAGTCCTGATCTACAACAGACAGACAAGGAGTGTATGTGTGCCAGTCCTGATCTACAACAGACAGACAAGGAGTGTGTGTGTGCCAGTCCTGATCTACTGCAGACAGACAAGGAGTGTGTGTGTGCCAGTCCTATCTACAACAGACAGACAAGGAGTATATGTGTGTGCCAGTCCTGATCTACAACAGACAGACAAGGAGTATGTGTGTGTGCCAGTCCTATCTACAACAGACAGACAAGGAGTGTATGTGTGCCAGTCCTATCTACAACAGACAGACAAGGAGTGTGTGTGTGTGCCAGTCCTGATCTACAACAGACAGACAAGGAGTGTATGTGTGCCAGTCCTGATCTACAACAGACAGACAAGGAGTGTGTGTGTGCCAGTCCTGATCTACAACAGACAGACAAGGAGTGTGTGTGTGCCAGTCCTGATCTACTGCAGACAGACAAGGAGTTTGTGTGTGCCAGTCCTGATCTACAACAGACAGACAAGGAGTGTATGTGTGCCAGTCCTATCTACAACAGACAGACAAGGAGGGTATGTGTGTGCCAGTCCTGATCTACAACAGACAGACAAGGAGTATGTGTGTGTGCCAGTCCTATCTACAACAGACAAACAAGGAGTGTGTGTGTGCCAGTCCTATCTACAACAGACAGACAAGGATGTGTGTGTGCCAGTCCTGATCTACTGCAGACAGACAAGGAGTTTGTGTGTGCCAGTCCTGATCTACAACAGACAGACAAGGAGTGTATGTGTGCCAGTCCTGATCTACAACAGACAGACAAGGAGTGTGTGTGTGTGCCAGTCCTATCTACAACAGACAGACAAGGAGTGTGTGTGTGTGCCAGTCCTGATCTACAACAGACAGACAAGGAGTGTATGTGTGCCAGTCCTGATCTACAACAGACAGACAAGGAGTGTGTGTGTGCCAGTCCTGATCTACTGCAGACAGACAAGGAGTGTGTGTGTGCCAGTCCTATCTACAACAGACAGACAAGGAGTATATGTGTGTGCCAGTCCTGATCTACAACAGACAGACAAGGAGTATGTGTGTGTGCCAGTCCTATCTACAACAGACAAACAAGGAGTGTATGTGTGCCAGTCCTATCTACAACAGACAGACAAGGAGTGTGTGTGTGTGCCAGTCCTGATCTACAACAGACAGACAAGGAGTGTATGTGTGCCAGTCCTGATCTACAACAGACAGACAAGGAGTGTGTGTGTGCCAGTCCTGATCTACAACAGACAGACAAGGAGTGTGTGTGTGCCAGTCCTGATCTACTGCAGACAGACAAGGAGTTTGTGTGTGCCAGTCCTGATCTACAACAGACAGACAAGGAGTGTATGTGTGCCAGTCCTATCTACAACAGACAGACAAGGAGTATATGTGTGTGCCAGTCCTGATCTACAACAGACAGACAAGGAGTATGTGTGTGTGCCAGTCCTATCTACAACAGACAAACAAGGAGTGTGTGTGTGCCAGTCCTATCTACAACAGACAGACAAGGAGTGTGTGTGTGTACCAGTCCTGATCTACAACAGACAGACAAGGAGTGTATGTGTGCCAGTCCTGATCTACAACAGACAGACAAGGAGTGTGTGTGTGCCAGTCCTGATCTACTGCAGACAGACAAGGAGTTTGTGTGTGCCAGTCCTGATCTACAACAGACAGACAAGGAGTGTATGTGTGCCAGTCCTGATCTACAACAGACAGACAAGGAGTGTGTGTGTGTGCCAGTCCTATCTACAACAGACAGACAAGGAGTGTGTGTGTGTGCCAGTCCTGATCTACAACAGACAGACAAGGAGTGTATGTGTGCCAGTCCTGATCTACAACAGACAGACAAGGAGTTTGTGTGTGCCAGTCCTGATCTACAACAGACAGACAAGGAGTGTATGTGTGCCAGTCCTGATCTACAACAGACAGACAAGGAGTGTACATGTGCCAGCCCTGATCTACAACAGACAGACAAGGAGTGTATGTGTGCCAGTCCTGATCTACAACAGACAGACAAGGAGTGTGTGTGTGTGCCAGTCCTGATCTACAACAGACAGACACAGATTTTGTGTTCTAGTCCTGATCTACAACAGACAGACAAGGAGTGTATGTGTTCTAGTCCTGATCTACAACAGACAGACAAGGTGTGTATGTGCACCAGTCCTGATCTACAACAGACAGACAAGGAGTGTATGTGTGCCAGTCCTGATCTACAACAGACAGACAAGGAGTGTATGTGTGCCAGTCCTAATCTGAAACAGACAGACAACGTGTGTATGTGTGCCAGTCCTGATCTACAACAAGGAGTGTATGTGTGCCAGTCCTGATCTACAACAGACAGACAAGGAGTGTATGTGTGCCAGTCCTGATCTGAAACAGACAGACAACGTGTGTATGTGTGCCAGTCCTGATCTACAACAGACAGACAAGGAGTGTGTGTGTGTGTGTGTGTATGTGTCAGTCCTGATCTACAACAGACAGGCAAGGAGTGTATGTGAGCCAGTCCTGATCTACAACAGACAGACAAGGTGTGTATGTGTGCCAGTCCTGACCTACAACAGACAGGCAATGAGTGTATTTGAGCCAATCCTGATCTACAACAGACAGACAAGGAGTGTATGTGTGCCAGTCCTGATCTACAACAGACAGACAAGGAGTGTGTGTGTGCCAGTCCTGATCTGAAACAGACAGACAAGGAGTGTGTGTGTGCCAGTCCTGATCTGAAACAGACAGACAAGGAGTGTGTGTGTGCCAGTCCTGATCTGAAACAGACAGACAAGGAGTGTATGTGTGCCAGTCCTGATCTACAACAGACAGACAAGGAGTGTATGTGTGCCAGTCCTGATCTGAAACAGACAGACAAGGAGTGTATGTGAGCCAGTCCTGATCTACAACAGACAGACAAGGAGTGTATGTGAGCCAGTCCTGATCTGAAACAGACAGACAAGGAGTGTATATGAGCCAGTCCTGATCTACAGCAGACAGGCAAGGAGTGTGTGTGTGCCAGTCCTGATCTACTGCAGACAGACAAGGTGTGATTGTGTGCCAGTCCTGATCTACAACAGACAAACAAGGAGTGTGTGTGTGTGCCAGTCCTGATCCACAACAGACAGACAAGGAGTGTGTGTGTGTGCCAGTCCTGATCTACAACAGACAGGCAAGGAGTGTGTATGTGTGTGTGCCAGCCCTGATCTACAACAGACAGGCAAGGAGTGTGTTAGTGTGTGTGTGTGTGTGTGCCAGTCCTGATCTACAACAGACAGGCAAGGAGTGTGTGTGTGTACCAGTCCTGATCTACAACAGACAGACAAGGAGTGTATGTGTGCCAGTCCTGATCTACAACAGACAGACAAGGAGTGTATGAGAGCCAGTCCTGATCTACAACAGACAGACAAGGAGTGTATGTGTGCATGTTCTGATCTACAACAGACAGACAAGGAGTGTATGTGTGCCAGTCCTGATGTACGACAGACAGACAAGGAGTGTATGTGTGCCAGTCCTGATGTACGACAGCGAACAAAGAGTATGTGTTCTAGTCCTATTGTACAGCATACAGACACATTGTATGTGCTCCAGTCCTGACACACAACAGACAAACACAGACTGAGTATTTAAGAATATTTCTTACCATCTTCATCCACCCATTTTACAGTAAAAGGTTGTTGGTCATCAAACTTGCATATATCTTTAATCTCTGCACAGAAATCCTCATAACTTATTTCACAAGTTATAGCTGTGATCAGAATATCTCTGAAATGTAAGGAAATATCATATGCTGCAAATTTACAAACATGCTTTATTTCACAAAATCTGTCTCTTAAAAAAGTCAAATTTCAACATCATTCTGAAATACTCAAAAGGCGAGATTTTTTTTTATAAAATGAGCATCAAATTCCACAAATAAATTAAGTAACTATCTTCAAATTTTACAACAATCACATGTAACTGACAAAATTAACACTGAAAAATGATAGAACTTTTACAAAAGTAAGATAAGCATTATATCTAAAGTTCTTTCAAAAAAAAATTCAACTTCACCATCACCTCAACATAAAGTAAATTTTTCATAATGAAAATCTGCTGACTTCCGCAAAATCTGCAGAAAAGAAACAATCAATAAACACTATCACTGATGTAATAACTGAGCGGATCTATATATAGTCTGCATACAGTATTCCACATAAATATCAATTTAGCAGAAACTCACTTCTGAAGACATTATCCTAATGTTCCTATAAGAAATAGTTACAAAATTTCTTAAGGATGATTTTTCCTTACTTAAAGTATTTTACTTTACACATTAACAAGTATAACAATGGATTCCACCACAGTTAAGGCATACTTATGAAACTATTATCTAAACTGAAACAAAATAAAGTACTTTCTAACAACTAGAGCTATCACTACTTATGGTTATTAAATCTGATAAAGGGAAGTTCACCTCCAAGTCTAACCTCGACCTTGGTAGCAGAATGATCTGAAGGAATTTGATTGAGGCTCATCTAAGAAACAATACTGTGACTTTTTTTAAATCAGGCCAACATTAAATACTGGCAAAAATGTTCTCAACCCTTCCAGTGTAGCTATATGTAAGGAAAAGTTGCCCTGTATACTGACAGCCTTGTTATGAACATTTCTGTGAAATTATTTAAAGAGAAACATTCTGATCATGTTTTAAATAAATCAGGTAGTAGCTCATTAACTAAGTTTTTCAATGACCTGACCTTGTGGCCAGTGACCCAGTTACAAATTCATCCTTCAAAATGTGGCCTCTTGTGTTAACATAGCCTTTTCTATGATTTAGAGAAAGAATCTAAACAAGAGCTGTCACTAATGGTGACAAATGCCCCCACAGCACCTTGCCCTTTGACCTGGTGACCCCAAAGTCAGTAGGGGTGGTGTACTCAATAAGTACTATCAGCATGTGAAGTTTGACGGTCCTGGGTGCAGTGGTTCGCATGTAAAGTGCCTTCATGCAAAAAGTTAACATTGGCCCCTGTGACCTTGACCTTTGACCTGGTGACCCCAAAGTCAGTAGGGTTGGTGTACTCATAAAGTACTATCAGTATGTAAAGTTTGAAGGTCCTGGGTGAAATGGTTTACGAGTAAAGTGTCTTCAAGCAAATACTTAATGTTGGCCCCTGTGACCTTGACCTTTGAACTGGTGACCCCAAAGTCAGTAGGAGTGGTGTTCTCAATAAGAACTATCAGCGTGTGAAGTTTGAAGGTCCTGGGTGCAGTGGTTCGCGAGTAAAGTGCCTTCATGCAAAAAGTTAACGTTGGCCCCTGTGACCTTGACCTTTGACCTGGTGACCCCAAAGTCAGTAGGGGTGGTGTACTCAATAAGTACTATCAGCAAGTGAAGTTTGAAGGTCCTGGGTGCAGTGGTTCGCGAGTAAAGTGCCTTCATGCAAAAAGTTAACGTTGGCCCCTGTGACCTTGACCTTTGACCTGGTGACCCCAAAGTCAGTAGGGGTGGTGTACTCAATAAGTACTATCAGCATGTGAAGTTTGAAGGTCCTGGGTGCAGTGGTTCGCAAGTAAAGTGCCTTCATTCAAAAAGTTAACGTTTGTACGAACGAACGAACTAACGAATGAACGAACTAACGAACGAACGGACGGACAGTTGAAAACTAATATGCCTCCCTTCGGGAGCATAAAAATTTAAAGATAGAAAGACATTAAATTAAGTCTAGAAATTGATATTTAAGTCCTTCAAATAACCAAATTTACCATTGAGATATTTATGAAAGGTTGTGTTTACATTAATAACTGAAGTTTTAACTGTGGCCACAAAGAATAACAACTCTTGCCTTAGATAAGTATTCAAGCAGAGATATCTACTAGTTTACTTCCTTTGCAATTACACAATTGAGTGGAAAATGAAATGGGTTTTAGACACAGACATTTGGGGTCAGGACCCTTCCCCCCACCCCCCCCCCTCCCCCCCCTGCCAACTGACAGCCAGTATTTTCTAGTTTTCTAGCATGATAACACGTACTCAGCGTTGGTGACTATCACAAAACCGGTTTTGTTACAATTTCAGCATGCTTTAAAAATGCACTTTTTAACCATCAATGCTCTTAATAATTAAAGATATGCATCTGTGAAATTGCCACTAGAAAAGTTATATATATTTAAGTCTATATACTTTCAAGCAAGGCGATAATAGTGTGCATGATTTGTCATAATAATGATATATGACAGTAATCCCCCATGTTGTGAGCGAATGGAATAATTTATGATTACCTTATTCATACTAGATTGTGGCGGCACACTTTTCAAAATGTGTGCTAAAAAGCAGACAATTAGAAAAGCAATCAAGTATACTCTCTAGTCTATAGAAAAAAACACTTCCGTGAAAATATCATTTCGCATATTATGAAAATGTGCGAATTTAAAAAGAGCTGTCCATAAGACAGTATGCTCCACTACTCGGCGATTTGACAGTAAAATGAATTTATGTCTCAATAAGAGACCTCTACTTTAAAAGGAAGATACACCAAGATACTAAAAGACCCTACTACTAAGAGGGGTTAAAGGGCAAGTATGAAAGGGGCATAATTCTGTCAAAAATACAAATAGAGTGATGGGTATTGTAACCACACATGCAGATGATGACTATAAAGAAATATAGTTCTAAAAAATTTAACATGAAAATAATTCCAAGTATAACAACTTGGTGACCTTGGGTATAATGGGCCCAGCCCCTGCACATACTTTGTTTGTATGCTGGACAATGTTTATGTGATTTACAGCTAGATATAAGCAATAGTAACAAAGATATGACAGAAAAACAAAGGTTGTCGAAAAACACTAACCTTAAAAATAACCTTAGTATAACACCTTGGTGACCTTGACCTTGGATATAATGGGCCCAGCCCCTGCACATACTTTGTTTGCATGCTGAACAATGTTAATGTGAAGCTACAGTAAGATATAAGAGATAGCAACAAAGAACAAGAGCTGTCCATAAGACAGCGCGCTCCACTATTCGGCAATTTGACATTATTAATAAGTCAAATTTAGGTTTTCTTGAAGTAAAACGTTCACATTCTTTAAAATTTGAGATACCTACTTTTAACTGTACTTATATAACAAGAGGGTCATGATGACCCTATATCACTCGTCTGTTAAGCTTGGCCTTGGACTCATCAACATAATCATTCTGACCAAGTTTCATGAACATAGGGTCATAAAATTTAATGTGGCCTCAACAGTGTTAACAAACTTTTCCTTTGATTTCACAAGGTGACCTAGTTTTTCACCCCAAATGACCCAGTTTCGACCTTGGCCTACGAATCATAAAGATAAACATTCTGACCAAGTTTCATGAAGATAGGGTCATAAATGTGCCTTCTAGGGTGTTAACAAGCGTTTCCTTGATTTGACCTGATGACCTTGTTTTTGACCCCTCAATATCCAATTTTGTACTTGGCCTAGAAATCATCAAGATAATCATTCTGTGCAAGTTTGTATCAAATCAAAGCATAAACTAGAAACTAGAAAATGCTTTTGTAAAAAAGGTAGGGATGGGAACGAATATTCGAATATTCGAAAATCGGTCGAATATTCGAATATGAAAATCAAATTCGAATATTCGTAAATTATTGTATTTTTTTTTTTTTTTTCAAAATAAGTATCAGTGATTTTGGGCAATATTAGCATGCTAATTCTACAGAATAAAATCATGTTTGTTTATCGCGTATCAAAAGATGTCCAATTAACAAGAAAATAGCAATGCATAATTGGCAGGGGCCATCCTTACGGATTAACAGTTTGCAACAGGCGTCAGTGTGTCAGATGCATGTCAAAAGATGTCCAATTAACAAGAAAATTGCAATGCATAGGTCATCGCTACGGATTAACAGTTTGTATAAGGCGTAAATGTGATATGTTTTTATCTTTTGTTCATTTTTATTGGAGCCTGTTTTATGTAACAAGTTGTAGATTTTTTTTGTTTCGAAAACAATACCAAACTTGTAGATATTGCCGATCTTTTCACAATATTTTGTACGACGTTTCAGACCCTCCACGGAATCGGTTTTCATCCGCAATCGGCCGTATTCGAATTAAATTTTAAAGTACTTTATAATAAAATCAAGAAATAGCATATAATTGATGCATAAGTTCATGTTAAAGGAGGTTTAAGTCTGCCTTACTTGCTTTTTACACGACTATTTTTACACGCCGATTGAAAATTTTCATGTTTAAATGGGACGACCTGCTATTTTTAGATACAATTGCGACGGTCTAAATTATAATCGTTTTGATTTTTTGTATCATTTTGAAGCTAAAACACTGAGTTAGTTAAATATGTTCATGATTATACTGACAGAATCGTGAAATAAAACGCTAGGATAGGCGGGTTTTGCTAGGTAGGATTGGGTTAACGGAAACAAACATGTTTTGGCCTTATTACGTACGATGATCCACGCTTTAAACAAATGAATACGTTGGGTATATGCCAGTCACTTAATAAGAATTTAAAGCTTCCATTAAAACAAACCGAATATTCGAATATATTCGAATATGGCAAACCGAATATTCGAATATTGATTTCAGTATTCGTTCCCATCCCTAAAAAAAGGGCATGTCTCCCCCCAATGCAAAGTCCTATAGGCAAGAAGTAAATAGGGGTCAGGAGCGAAAGTCAAAGAGACACTGATGGTTGGCTGCAATAGGGATCATCTACTTGGCATGTCCAGTCATCCCGCTAAATTTCAACACTCTTGGCCTAGTGGTTCTCAAGTCACTGTTCAGGCTCCTGTGACCTTGACCTTTGATCAAGTGACCTCGAAATAAATAGGGGTCATCTACTCTGCATGTCCAATCATCCTATTAAGTTTGTAGGTCAAGTGGTTCTCAAGTTATTTCCAAAAATGATTTTACATGAACAGGCCACTGTGACCTTGACCTTTAATAGACTGACCCCAAAATCAATAGGGGTCATCTACTCTGCATGTTCAATCATCCTATGAAGTTTCAACATTCTGGGTCAAGTGGTTCTCAAGTTACTGACCGGAAATGGTTTTCAATGTTCAGGCCCCTGTGACCTTGACCTTTCACAGAGTGACCCCAAAATCGTTAGGGGTCATCTACTCTGCATGACTAATCATCCTATTAAGTTTCAACATTCTGGGTCAAGTGGTTCTCAAGTTACTGACCGGAAATGGTTCTCAATGTTCAGGCCCCTGTGACCTTGACCTTGCATGGAGTGACCCCAAAATCGATAGGGGTCATTTACTTTTCATGTACAATCATCCTATGAAGTTTCAACATTCTGGGTCAAGTGGTTCTCTAGTTATTGATCGGAAATTGTTTTCCATGTTCAGGCTCCTGTGACCTTGACCTTTGATGGAGTGACCCCAAAATCAATAGGGGTCATCTACTCTTTATGAACAATCATCCTATGAAGTTTCAACATTCTGGGTCAAGTGGTTCTCTAGTTATTGATCGGAAATGGTTTTCAATGTTCAGGCCCCTGTGACCTTGACCTTCGACGGAGTGACCCCAAAATCAATAGGGGTCATATACTCTTCATGACCAATCATCCTATGAAGTTTCAACATTCTGGGTCAGGTGGTTCTCTAGTTATTGATCAGAAATGGTTTTCAATGTTCAGGCCCCTGTGACCTTGACCTTTGACGGAGTGACCCCAAAATCAATAGGGGTCATCTACTCTTCATGATCAATCATCCTATGAAGTTTCAACATTCTGGGTCAAGTGGTTCTCTAGTTATTGATCGGAAATGGTTTTCAATGTTCAGGCCCCTGTGACCTTGACCTTTGTCGGAGTGACCCCAAAAACAATAGGGGTCGTCTACTCCAGCAGCCCTACAATCCTATGAAGTTTGAAGGTTCTAGGTCAAATGGTTCTCCAGTTATTGCTCGGAAATGAAGTGTGACGTACGGACGGACGGACGGAAGGACGGACGGACAGACAGACAGGGCAAAAACAATATGTCTCCTGGGGAGACATAATGAAACTTCTATATGGCTGAAATAGCCAAATTAGGGAATTTTGCCCCTTCCAGGGGCAGTAACTCTAGGACCCATGATGAATCTAGCCGGTTTTCGAAAGAAACAAAGATCTTATTGTGACTTAAGTTGTGTGTAAGTGTGGTTAAAATCAACTGTAAAATGTCACTTCTATCATGTTCAAAAGGTAAAAATTAACACATTTAGGCTCTTTCAGGGGACAATCAGGGGCCGTAACTCAGGAACCTATGATTGGATCTGACAGATTCATCATGGAATCCAAGATGTAACATGTTGAAGGGACTGGCCTCCAGATCGTTCAACAACAAAAAAACAAGATTTTTTTTTTAAATATCTGGAAATTAATGCTATATTTCATAAGAATGCTTTAAAACTTAATTACTGACACATTATAAGTTTCGGAAACTAATTTTTACGATGAAAATCGAGAAGCGTTACTCGAGGTAAACTGCCTTGATTATAAATATGTATATTTAACGCTTACTGAACACTAAATCCTCCATAACGCTATTGGTAGTGACAGCGGAAAACTTCTTTCCTGCCACGGCAGTCCGGTTTCAGTTCCCGACACGGTCATCTTTTTTTCTTGATTTGGCATTTTAAAATAGTTTAGAAATAAAAACTCTTATTCTAATGTTCATAATATGACCAAACTTCAATATGAAAGAAAAATGATTTTTTAGCCAAAATCCGGAAGTAAGTGGAATCCAAGATTTATTGTTGCTGAAGATATTTTGCAAGTCTGCACCAAATCAAACCATAAATGAAGTCTCAATATGGCTGCAAAAGCCAAAATTGCAATTTTTGTCCCTTTAAGGGGCCATAACTCTGGAACCCATGATGGGATCTGGCCAGTTTTCGAAAGGAATTGAAATTTATGCCAATACAAGTTGTGTGCAAGTTTGATTAGAATTGATTGCAAAATGTGGTCTCTATCGTGTTCACAAGAAATTGAGGACAGACGACAACAGACGGAAGAAGGATGGACGAAGGGTGATCATAAAAGCTCACCTTGTCATAGCTGAGCTGGAAAGTTGTTACTGGTAAATGGAGTTTTTTCTTTGAATGCAAGTCAATTTGAAAATCAACAGCAGAGTCTTATCTTTTGTAAATGTCAGAACAGCAATCGTCAATTTCCAAATAAGAAAATAAAAACAACATACCCATTATAGCCAACTCTCATTCTTATGTCATTATCAACATCAGAAGCCTGTTGTGTAGGCATTATGACAGCTTCTTTTGTAAATTGAACCTGTAGTAAAAAATTTCTAAAATATATTCTGTAAACATGAAATGGCAATCTGTCACCCCATATCGCTTCATTTTAATAACAAGAGAGCCATGAAGCCAAGGCCCTGTATCGCTCACCTAACCTAATAACCTAAAAATCATCAAGATTAACATTCTGCCCAAGTTTCATTAAGATATGGTAAAGAATGTGGCCTCTAGAGTGTTAACTAGTCTAGTTTTTCCTTTAATTTGACCTAGTGACCTAGTTTTTGACCCCACATGACCCAGATTTGAACTTGACCTAGTGGTCATAAAAACAAACATTCTAATCAATTCCCATGAGTTTCAAACTTAAAATTATGTCTCTAGAGTGTTAACAAGCTGTACCTTTGATTTGACCTGGTGACCTAGTTTTAGACTCCACCTAACCCAGATTGAAACTTGACCTAAAGATCTTCAAGATTAACATTCTGACAAAGTTTCATTAAGATATGGTCATAAATGTGGCCTCTAGAGTGTTAACTAGCTTTTCCTTTGATTTGACCAAGTGACCTAGTTTTTGACCACACATGACCCAGATTCGAACTTTACCTAAAGATCATCAAGGTTAACATTCTAAGTTTCGTGAAGATACAGTCATAAATGTGGCCTCTAGAGTGTAAACAAGCTTTCCTTTGATTTGACCTGGTGACCTAGTTTTAGACTCCACATGACCCAGATTCAAACTTGACCTAAAAATCATCAAGAATAACATTCTGACCAAGTTTCATGAAGATACAGTCATAAGTGTGGCCTCTAGATTGTAAACAAGCTTTTCCTTAGATTTGACCTGGTGACCTAGTTCTTGACCCAGATGACCCAATATCAAACTTGTCCAAGATTTTATTGAGAGTAACATTTTGACCAAGTTTAAGATTGGACCAAAATTGTGACCTCTAGAGTGTTAACAAGCTTTTCCTTTGATTTGACCTAGTGACCTAGTTTTTGACCCCAGATAACCCAATATCAAACTCGTCCAAGATTTTATTGAGGGTAACATTCTGACCAAGTTTCACTAAGATTGGGATAAAATTGTGACCTCTAGAGTGTTAAGGGTCAAATTGTTGACGACGGACACAGGGCAATCACAAAAGCTCTCCTTGAGCACAAAGTGCTCAGGTGAGCTAAAAATGTAAATAGAGATGCACGAGAACTTGCAGTTTGATAATGTATTTATATTAACTGAAAATAAAGTTCAGGTGAGAATATAAGCAAAAGATTTCGTATCTTTTTATCTTTTAGTCATTAAATTTCAAACTTCATAAAAACAAGAGATGTTTATGGCTTGTCCCATTTTCAGCCCTGTGATCACTATGACATTGACCTTTGACCTACTAAACCAAAACAAGTGGGCCAAGATTGCCCTAGGTCGCTCACCTGAGAAACACACCATAACAGTGTAAACATGTTTGACCTAATGATTTCATGGAAACAAATATTCTGACCAATTTTTATTAAGATTGGACCAAAAATGTGGTATCTTAAGTGTAAACAAGTATTTTGTTCAATTTGACCTAGTGACCTAGTTTTTGAGCCAATATGACCTACATTCGAACTTGACCTAGGTTTGATCAAGGTAATCATTCTGACCAAATTTCATCATGGTGTAAGGAAGAACATGCCACTACAGCCACATACAGGATGCAAGAAGCCATCAACAAGCTTTCAGGTCTCTTAAGAATAAACAATTATTTTCTTCAATTTGACCTAGTGACCTCGTTTTTGAGTCAATATGACCTACATTCAAACTTGACCTAGATTTGATCAAGGCAATCATTCTGACCAAATTTCATCAACCTCAATTGAAAAATACAGCCTCTATTACATACAAAACGTTTTTCTTTGATTTGTCCTAGCGACCTTGTTTTTGACCCCAGATGACCCATATTCTAATCTGACCTAGATTTCATCAAAGCAATCATTCTGACTAAATTTTATGAATATCAAATGTAAAATGCAGCCCTTATTGCGTACACAAGGTTTTTGTATAATTTGACTTGGTGACCTAGATTTTGAACCTAGATGACCCATATTCAAACTCCTTTTATATTTCATCCAGAAAAACATTCTGATCCAATTTCATGAAGATCCAGTGTAAAATGCAGCCCCTATTGCATACACAAGGTTTTTCTTTGATTTGACCTAGTGACCAAGTTTTTGACCCATGATGACCCATATTCGAACTTGACTAGATTTCATCAAGGCAATCATTCTGACTAAAATTCATGAAGATCAATTGAAAAATACAGCTTCTATCACATACACAAGGTTTTTCTTTGATTTGACCTAGTGACCTAGTTTTTGACCCCACATAACTCATTTTCGAACTTGGCCTAGATTTCATTAAGGCAATCATTCTGACAAAATTTCATGAAGATCATTTGAAAAATACAGCCTCTATCACATACATAAGGTTTTACTTTGATTTGACCTAGTGACCTAGTTTTTGACCCCAGATGACCCATGGCCCAATCATGCTCTAATGTTGGAGGTTCTGGGTCAAGTGGTTCTCCAGTTATTGTGTAGAAGACGTTCGCTCTATGGACATACCGACATATCGACCACGGCGACCAACAGGTGCAAAGCAATATACCCCCACTGCTTCTATCACATACACAAGGTTCTTCTTTGATTTGACCTAGTGACCTAGTTTTTGATCCCACATAATTCATTTTCGAACTTGGCCTAGATTTCATTAAGGCAATCATTCTGACAAAATTTCATGAAGATCAGTTGAAAAAAACAGCCTCTAACACATACACAAGGTTTTACTTTGATTTGACCTAGTGACCTAGTTTTTGACCCCAGATGACCCATGGCCCAATAAAGAGCTTCCAATAGCTTCCGAGGCCGGATTTATGAAATTGCTAAGCAGGGGTCCGTTTTCCTTGATGCTAAGACGGGGGCATGATTCAACGATTTGGTAATGGAAGTTTTTTGTATTTCATTATCCCGCTGCATTGAAGTTTTCCCATGTTTTTACTGCTTACTATAAGAAAAATCCCAAAGAATGATCTAGACATGACATTTAAGTCTAACGGGAAATGTAGTACATAAAATGAAAGCGGGATAATGAAATACAAAAAACTTCCATTAATACTGATGAAAGAAGTATCAAAATTAGACTAAAAACAACAAGAAAATACTGGTAAAACTGACTGATGCTCCTAAAGTATGAGTATTATCTTTTAAATGCACAAAAGTGGAATTCATTGAATTTACTCCAGACAAGGATGGTGCTATAGCTTACTATTGTTGAATAATCAAAGGGCAGTAACTCATTTAAAATTCATCGGACCAAAACATGAAGAAATAAGAGAGTCATGATGACCCTATATCGCTCACCTGTTAAACTTGGCCTAGGAATCATCAAGATAAACATTTTGACCTAGTTTCATGAAGATAGGTTCATAAATGTGGCCTCTATAGTGTTGGCAAGCTAAATTTCCTTTGATTTGAGTGGATAACCTAGTTTTTGACCCCACATGACCCAGTTTTGAACCTGGCCTAGGAATCATCAAGATAAAAATTCTGACCTAGTTTCATGAAGATAGGCTCATAAATGTGGCCTCTATAGTGTTAACAAGCTTTTCCTTTGATTTAAGTTGATAACCTACCGTCATCCTACGAATATAAGATGCACATTTTTTACGAGATGCTGGTCTCGAAGGACCGATGCGTCCTACATATGGGGATAGAAAAAGACCAAACATTTCCCCCGACTCAAAAATTAAGAAAATCGATCTTTGTTTACCCCGCGTACCTCTATATTGAAGAGAATTCAAGGGGAGTAAATACCAATGACTCGGGCATAGCCGGTATCGGGACCTGGTGTCTTGAGTTACTTTTGTATAAAATGTAAAATTTAGAGCTCGTGTTAAAAAAGATAAATAAATGCTGTTTTTCATTAAAATATATTTTACAACGCATTTCTGTAATTAATCATTAAGTTTTTAACAAGACCTGTGTAAAACTTCCCCGGCGTGTTTTCACACATTTTGCATGAAAATACTTGAAACTCCATATCAGGTAGCCCAGAAATCGATTATCTAATCTTCAAACATAATTTTGATAGTTGTCTATAATCCTCTTGTTCATCGAAAAATTCACGCCCGAGGCATTACTTATCTTACGCCTACTGTCACAATCTGCAAACAAATAACCGTTTAATCATACCCGGAGGCAATTGTAAACATGTGCATGCGAGATTTTAGACTGATCCAAAATGATCATAGTCGCTGATCCGTAATGTTTAAAACAATTTGCAAACCAGTCTTAAAATTACGTCATTTTACCGCCATGTGCCAAAGTGTACTTTCATTTTCACTGGCGTCAATATTCATGGAGTGGTCAGAGGATGCGGCAGTTTAGTGCTTACACAGAGTTTATGCTTTTTCAATTTAAATACTTGCCACAACATTCAAAAACATCGACAATGATTAAGCAAAAACCGGGGAGTTCGTAGAAACTTTAGCGAATTTCGGACAAACATAAATTCGGATAAGTGATAAGTGGGTATAAGCATTTTTCCAGAATTCTGTTGATATTTTTTCACTGCGTCCTATACATGAGTGCGACCTATATTCGGCCTATTACGGTAGTTATTGACCCCATTTGACCCAGTTTAACATTCTGACCAAGTTTCATGAAGATATGGTCATAAATGTGGCCTCTAGGGTGTTAACAAGCTTTTCCTTTGATCTGACCTGGTGACCTTGTTTGATCCCACATAACCCAGTTTCAAACTTGGCCTAGAGATTATCAAGAATTATGCCAGTTGGAATCAATTTTTCACGTACTGATTCCCAACAGTGCAGATTTATTTTTATTATACGAAGCGTTTTCATTTGTCACACCTTCAGCCGCCATTACATGTAGATGACTCGAACTGTAAGAGGTTTAAATTTTTTTAAAACAGAAATTCTTGATAAATATGTCCTGTTCTTACGTTTTTATTTAATATTTATGATTTAAAACAACAGGTAAGCAGTTTGGGCTTACACATTTTCGTGACTACTGGTAAATCGAAATTCTGACTGTATTACATTTTCCACCACAGTTTTGATAGTTTCTGGTTGAGACATTTAGGTAGACAACGTGAAATATCAGAATGTAAAATCAGTCTACCTGAGGTCTCATTATTTAAACTACTGTAGGTACACTTGCCTGAACTGGCAGCTAGATTACAGGGGGTATGGTAAAGTAAATGGCAGACAAAAGTTAATGCATTTAAATATCTAAACAAAAGCTGTCACAGAAGACAGCGCGCTCGACTATTTCATTGTTGGACTGTGAAACTGGGCACATCTGAGGAAACTGGAGCTGTCACTGGAGTGTTTAATGACTCCAATGGTGGATGAAGATATTGCACAATAGCTTGAGTCTGTGTCAAAACTATTACGTAATAAGAGAGGTAAAGGTAAAGTGCATCAAAACACTATATAAGTATAATTCTAAGCAAAAAAGGGGCATAAGAGTCCCTACGAATAACAAGTAAAGCTGAACCATTTGAATAAATTTTAGAGAGGATTTTACAAAGATGCAAGTTTGGTTTTGATTCATCAAGCAAGAGTTATGCACCTTGTGTATGTGGGTGATGATGTGGAACACCTAATTCAAGTTTGAGTCAAACCCATTTTGTAATAACTGAGATATAGTGAAAATGCATCAAAATTAACTTTTTTGTGGTACAATATAGATGTTACTTTCAAATTTTAGGTGTATTTTAAGGTATCTCTACCTGGTTAGGAGTTTTTATGTGGATTTAGAAAAACAAAAGAATTACAATAATTACTACCACAAAATTAAAATTCCATTTGCAAATACAGGTGCTAGTGTAAAGAAATTTGCTGTGACGGGCGTATATTGTGACATTCTGGCACTTTTGTTCTTATTATGAGTAATATCGCCACTCGCGTCAAACACTCAAAAGACCAAAATAGTGGAGGAAATTTCCGATCAAATTTTCATCGCTGCCGACGCTTTACATGCTATGGGTTTAAATACTGATTATGTCACGAATAAGATAAGATACTTATTGAGCACATGTTGTAGTTTTTAGCTTCACTATACAAAGTATTGATCAGGTTGGCATGACATCACTTCCGTTGCAACCGATAATGCAAATATCGAGGAGGTGAAAGCAAAACCTAGCGACTCGTAGCGATTGAACCAAATAAAACAGATGAAGATACTTTGTTTATTTTGTTGATTTTATTATCTGCAGACCCAATGGTATATATTTTTAAAGGTTTTGTCAAATTATACCAGAAATTATTGATTTATTAGCATGTCAAAACGGTCTAGAAGATGTGACATGTTGTGTATTGTCAATTCTCCAGCGCTTTGGATAATGTTTTACAAGTTTCCAAGTTTATTCAACATTTCCTCACTTAGAACTGTACATATAAAAACATAAGGAAAATACATAATAAATCTTAAAGAAAATATTAGATTTAGGATATGAGCGCAAAACAACGAATACAGACCTAGATCTCATCAAATACCTGATAACATAACTTTATTTTTTTAACTATGTATAAAAGCTTTTAAAAATGGCCTATCATTATCGTAGTGGCTGTTTCTATTATCTTTCAGATTTATTTTTGTCTTGAAGAACTGGATAAAAAAGAAAACAAACAATAAATCACAAATAATGGAATTTAAGAAATTTCTTGTAATAAGCTGATTTTTTTCAAATGCTCTTTTACTACAACTGACTTTGTCTATATCTTTTATATTTGTATGTTGATATCAAAGTCAATGTACATATAGTATGAAAGTCATGGGAATAAAGTTGAAAACTTATAATTTATTCTATGTATTCCTATTGCAGTTGATAAAAGAAATGTCCCTCAATTCAAAAAATATTTTGATGAAATGTTTTATGGTTCCAAATGGATTATAAGTATGTACATATGTAATTAGGGTTATTAAAGTAACATTAATCCCTTTTTAACTGACACGCAAATAACAATAATGTGCATCCAACAGTCACACTTCCAAATATCATAAGACCCTAAGACTTACATCAAAGGGATAAAACAGGAAATTACCATAAAGCCCGGAAGGGGTACATCAAACTAGACATTAATCTCTTAATTAGTGATGGTCATTAGGAACTGGTCAAAACTGTTCTGTTAATAAATATAACACATACTAACTGCCCGTTTCCATAGTGATTCAAGTGACTTATGATCTAGGCAACTGGAATGATTTTTATATACAAACAACCTTTAAAAAATGTAATTCACAGCTGTACATGCTTCTTAGAATTAAACAATATCTTGATCTTCATCCTAGAAAACTATTCTTTAATGCTTATATCACCGCCCCTCTTTAGTTCTATAGTTTGTTAACTGATTTGATTGGATTTTATTTTCTCTGGTGATGTATTTCTGACTAGCTATTTAGATGTTATATGGTATGGGTTCCTTTAAGGACGATGACAAAATTTTGTTTGCAGACTTTAAAATGTGTCATCATAATCATGTATTCATAATAAGCATCATCACAATGGCATCATAATGACATCATAGTTTCATCATCCTACAAATAAAGTTATGACAATTTATAATAATGATTTAACAATTACATTGCATATCAAATATTCAACGCGAATGACGGATGACAGCTGTCAAAATTGTAAACAAGTAATTTACCGAAGGTAAAATCAATGATGCTTCACATCCAATAGATTACACAGGTATTTTTAATTAATAAATCGTTTACAAAGCTTATCAAATTTCAAACATACATAGAGAACAATATAAGATAAGGCATATTTACCTGGAAAATGTATAATTTCCAGTCCAAAAATATATATATGCACAAGTATAAATGAGGTACCTATGTAAACAAAGCCATTTTGAAATTTTGACCAAGAAGTAACCAGTGCTGTGATTGGGTGTTAAAGATCACGTGCAGATACTTATTAGATATAGAAAGTATAAAGTATGGAAGGCCGGGAATGTCAAAAGTTACAATCATAGGAAAATCAAAAACAAACGAAGTATTTTCATGATTGTACTATATCATTTATTTGTGCTCTACGACACTTACATACTGCCTCACTTGGACACCTGCACAATTTGGGGAAACTGCAGCAATGAATTACATTCAGACAATTTCTAATTTCAAAAGAGAGCTGCCAGAATAATATTAGACAAAAGTTTCGATACTTCTTCAAATGAATTATTTAAAGAACTAAATTGGATGTCCTTTGACCAAAGAATTATGTACAAAAAGTCAATTCTCATGTATAAATCTATTAACAAACCATCATTTCCAATTGAACAAGAGCTGTATCCATAGGATGACACATGCCCCCGATGGCACTTTGAATGAATAGTTATGGCCGATGTTAGTGTTTAGGATCTTTGACCAACGGACCTGGGTCTTGCGTGCGACACGTTGTCTTACTGTGGTACACATTCATGCCCAATAATTTTAAAATCCATGCATGAATGACAAAGATATGGACCGGACACGCCCATCAATGCACTATCATGAAATATGACCTTTAACGTCTAAGTGTGACCTTGACCTTTGAGCTACGGACCTGAGTCTTGCGCGTGACATGTCGTCTTACTGTGGTACACATTCATGCCAAGTTATTTGAAAATCCATCCATGGATGACAAAGATATGGACCGGACACGAATGCACTATCATGAAAAATGACCTTTAACGTCTAAGTGTGACCTTGACCTTTGAGCTACGGACTGGGTCTTGCGCGCGACATGTCGTCTTACTGTGGTACACATTCATGCCAAGTTATTTGAAAATCCATCCATTGATGACAAAGATATGGACCGGACACGAAAATTGCGGACAGACAGACTGACAGAACGACAGACTGACAGACGGTTCAAAAACTATATGCCTCACTTCGGGGGCATAAAAATAAATTCCAAACAGTTAATCACAGGCACAACTTAAACCTAAGATCTGTACAAAGTGCAAACTTAATTATACCAAAACCAAAAATAGAATTGTTTCGAAAGTCATTTACTTACTCAGGTCCAAGGATATGGAATGACATTCCAACACAAATTCGAAATTCTGACACTCTTAGGAAATTTCAAACATCTTATGTCCAATGGCAATTCTCTAACTAAATTTTTGCATTATATAATCATCTTAAAATTTAATATCTTAACTGTTAAGTGATGAATTGATAAAAATCATTACTTCAAATATTTCATTTTTGTCTTTCTACGTAGTCATGTATTTTCATGTTGATTTTATGAAAATCTGAATATTTTTCGTTATTATTATGTTTTGATACTGTTTCACTGTATACATATTGTGTATTATGTTGACTGTATATATGTTGTGTATATGTTGAGGCCTACATGGAAGATCGGGAAACCGAATGCGTTAGCCTCATTAAATAAAGACGTTACTTACTTACTTAATAGTTATTAACATGTTCTGATCTGGCCCATCGTGAAATGTGACTGGCATGCAGTTATGATATATCTCCATGTGTAATATGGCGGGTGTCATATTACTTTTAAACAATTGTTAAATAGAAAAAAATCTAAAGATATTATTGGTACAGTTATACTACTGTGATCTTATTTCTGATATAACAATTGCCTGATTCCCTCCGAGGGAGAAAAAAAATCCCTTCTCCAATTTTCACACATAATGTTCTGACTAATTAAGCTTTATGACACCTGTCATTAAATCTTAAAGGAGCTCCGATTTATCGAATGTTAAGTTTCTTCGAGTACGTCACAAATGTGAATATATTTTGCATATACAGATCTACTTATACTGACGGTCATTGTTGAATATATCACGTCTGCAACCCAAAGAACGAAAGGTTTCAACCCAATAACGAAAGGTTTCTTTCTCGGAAGTGATTACTGGAACATCCAGCAACATTACAAATCATTGTTATACAAATATTGCCCAAAATGTTACTTAGGCAAAGAAAAACGACGAACTGTAGTGAAACAGGCAATGCTTTTCACCTCTGCTTGTTGCTGTGCAACGCGATGCGCTTAAGTGCCCGGATATCAGACCTGATCAATATGGAGAGCTATCCTGCTCATCCCGGCGTCGGCGTCTTTCCGCGTCCCCACCTTGGTTAAAGTTTTTCTACACTTTCTCTTTTTTTCTCCTTATCTCTGTAATTACTTGATGGATTTGCTTTAAACTTAAAATAGTTATTTCTCCACATCAACCACATCATATGGCACAAGAGCTATAACTCTCACACCAATTTGTCATGAATTATCCCCCCTTTTAACTTAAAATTGCAGGTTAAAGTTTTGATGCACTTTCACTCTATCTCAGTTATTCCTAAATGGATTTGATTCAAACTGAAAGTAGTTGTTTTACATGATCTCCCACATCATATCACACAAGGCCCATAACTCTGGTACCAATATTTAATGAATTAACCCACCTTTTACTTAGAATTTCATGAGTTTTGATGCACTTCCACAATATCTCAGTTATTACTAAATGGATTTGATTTAGACTTAAAGTGGTTGTTCAACATCATCACTCACATCATATGCACAAGGGCCATAACTCTTGCAGCAATATTTCATGAATTATCCCACCTTTTTACTTAAAATTTCAGGTTAAAGTTTTGATACACTTTCACTCTATCTCAGTTATTATGCCCCCCTTCGAAGGGGGGTGGGGGGGTGTATTGTTTTGAAGATGTCAGTCGGTCGGTCTGTATGTAGACCAATCCGTTTCTGGATGATAACTCAAGAACGCTTGGGCCTAGAATCATGAAAAAAAAAAAAAAAAAAAATCCCCCCAAAAAAATTGTAAGTCCACACAAAAATCCTTACCAGGTAGAGATAGGTCAAAATACACCTCAGAATTGGATGTAACATGCATGTTGTACTACAGAAAAGTGGTCTCGATTTTTCCCTACGACTAGTAATGAAAGAGTTATGATACAAGCTATTTATAGTAACAACAAAGGGAAGTAATTCTAAAGAAGGGACCTGCGCATGACACTCCGTCTCATGATGGTGTACAATTGTGCCAAGTTACATCAAAATCCCTCAATGCATGAAGATTTTGTTTGTTTGTTTTGGGTTTAACGCCGTTTTTCAACAGTATTTCAGTCATGTAACGGCGGGCAGTTAACCTAACCAGTGTTCCTGGGTTCTGTACCAGTACAAACCTGTTCTCCGCAAGTAACTGCCAACTTCCCCACATGAATTATCAGAGGTGGAGGACTAATGATTTCAGACACAATGTCGTTTATCAAATAGTCACAGAGGACATACGCCCCGCCCGAGTCAATGCATGAAGAAGAAATGCTTCGGACAAAGTCATTCTTGTATCTGACCTTTGGCCTCTGTGACCTTGACCTTAGACCTAGTGACCTGGTTTTTGCGCATGACACTCTGTCTCATGATGGTGAACAATTGTGCCAAGTTTCATCAAAATCCCTCCATGCATGAAGAAGATATGCTCCGGACAATGTCATTCTTGAATTTGACCTTTGATCTCTAAGTGTGACCTTGACCTTAGACCTTGGGACCTGGTTCTTAGGCATGACACTCCGCCTCATGATGGTGAACAATTGTACCAAGTTTCATCAAAATCCCTCCATGCATGAAGAAGATATGCTCCGGACAAAGTCAATCTTGAATTTGACCTTTGACCTCAAAGTGTGACCTTGACCTTGACCTTAGACCTAGGGACCTGGTTCTTGTGCATGACACTCCGTCTCATTATGGTGAACAATTGTGCCAAGTTTCATCAAAATCCCTCCATGCATGAAGAAGATATGCTCCGGACAAAGTCTGTGGACGCCGCCCGCCCACCCGCCAGGGGCGTTCCCATGGGAAAGGAAAACTAACTCAATATTTCCTAGGATTGCATTAAATTTGTTGGCCTATTAACTGTATAGTACCTCGCGACAACCTATTTTCGGACACAACCCGTATTTGGTCGGCCCCGGTAATGTTTTAGTTTTCCTGGAAAACACGCCCCTTCTGGTTTCCCACACGCACGCTTTGTTTACAAACACCATACAAATGTCACACTGGTAGTTTTGGAGAAAAACAGAAATTAAAAGGGTAAGCAAATGATAAAAACTTACATACTGTTACATTTTTTATTTTTTCACTAATCCCAAAATATAACGTCCAAAATATGTGTTTTTAGAAATAAATCCAATGTCTTCATGTTGAAAGCTCTGGTCATCTGACAGCTGAGGTTATTTTACAGGCTCCGCCCCCACTGTCAAATTTTGCAAAAGTATACTTCACACAAAAAGTTACGCACTTATAGACCAGTGTACCTTACGAGGTTTTCTTAATCAATTGGTTAATGAAATTTTAAACAGTAGTAGTAAAGTTTTTTCTCTATGTTTCTTTTCAGAATCATGTGCCCTCTAGGGGGTCATACAGACCTTATGATGATAGTATGTAAGGGATGGGTACACTTATCATTTTGTATGTAACAGTGAGGGTAATCAGAATAGGAGACACGTTCCTGTGTCCCATCTGTGCTGATCCTACCAACTAACTCCATAAACTAACACTGAAAATACTTTGTAAATACGTTTTGGGTAGTTTTCTTGTTACTAATATTACTAACAGTTAAATTTGATGTTCGAGATTTGTTTAAACTGTTTTTGACTTTTTGTGACGTAAACTTTGGAGCGCAGTATATTTTGAAGCAGGTGTCCGAAAACGGGTTTTTCAACTTCCGGTTCATGGAAAAGTGGGTCAGCCATGTTGGAAAGGATATCTAAAACATGCTGCGGGATGAGGTTTGTTTACTTGCGTATTTTTTAGGATAAATGCTTGGCATAATCCTGGCAACGCCCCCTAGGGGACGATTCCATTTTAACAAAAAGAGTGCCAGAATGTCACAATATACGCCCGTCACAGCAAATTTCTTTACTCTAGCTGCTGTATTGCAAATGAATTTTAATTTTGTGGTTGTTTAGTAATCATTGTAAGTCTTCTGTTTTTCTAAGTCCACAAAAAAACTCCTTACCAGGTAGAGAGGCCTTAAAATACACCTAAAATTTGAAAGTAACATCTATGTTGTACCACAGAAAAGTGGTCTTGGTTTTTCCCTATGGTCAATTATAAAAAAGTTACAATATAAGTTATTTATAGTAACAACTAAGGGAAGTTAATCTTAACAAGAAATATCTTTAAAAATGATGGTCGGCGAATTGCAATAAGGAAAGAAATTTATAAATTTTTCATCTAACATTCATCTTTCATCTAACATTTTTCAAATTGCAAAACTAAACACCGCACTTTAACAATTTAAATGGTTCTCTTTTAATTTTTCGCAAAGGTTTCGTAGGGTTGCAATTTTGTTTCGTTTATCCTTAGACGAATAATTACAGCAGTAGTTCGATGAAGATTCATAAAGCGGTTCATGAGAAGAGGTCATTAAACGTGTTTATATTTTTAGCTAAATTGGTCCCTATCCCCATTTGTAACAAAATAGCAGGAGACCTTACGATATTGTTACACATCGAGTTTGATAAAAATCCATTACATTTTAGTGGTTAATGCGAAGAAAGGCATATCTACTTTTAGCTATAGTGGTCCCTAATAGGGCCCAAGTTCCTATATAAATAAATTTGGAAGAGGACCTTATAATGATGCTCCAGACCAAGTATGACAAAGATCCACCAAGCTGTTCATGAGACGCTGTATAAAGGCATTTCTAGTTTTAGCTCTAGCAGCCCCTAAAAGGGGTCAAATGTCCCAGCTGAAAAAAGTTGGCTGCCGGCCTATTAAAGATGCTACAAATCAAGTTTGATTAGAATACATGAGAAAAAATCAATTAAAGGATTTTTTTATTTATTATTTTTATTTATTTCTTAAATAGGCCAACTGATCCCGCTTTAACAAATGCATATTCGCTATTCGTGAATCTTTGGACAATGACGTCACACCTATAAAAAGTGAAGGTCAAGCAAAACATACAATTGTTATTATTTCAATATTTCTGTTTCATAAGCAAATTTTGACCGCATAAGCAAAGTTTGACCGTAGTTATATCACATAGATAAACTGTATGCAACGTACCTTCATTTCAGTGTAAAATGAGATTCAGTCATTATATAGCATATATATAATGAAACAGATTTCAACTGAGTTCAATACTTGCATACAATACTAAAAAAACATATTCATATATAACAAATCAGTTAAATAATTTGTAACAAATATATCAAAGCAAACAAGTACTCATTTTAATATGCAAACTGAATAAGTCACAAAAGCAAGAAACCTTTTCATATACAGACGACAATTGTAACAAGGAAAATCTTTTAAAAAGCACTTCTCTACATAAAAGACTCTTATCACACTCTTATTCATGTGATACGCAGACCGTATTCAGCTCTTTCTTTAATTTGATATATGTTGGTATTTGAACAGGTTTTTATCATATTTATTAAACTTACTTATTATTTTGAGATATATCAATATTCTTGCTAAATATACTGAGCCAAAGTTGGCTTTAAAACTGTGAGCAGCGTCGTTTAGGATAAACGCTTTGCCTACATTTCACTCAGCGTAGCACAGTCAACAAAGTGAAAGAAATTGATACTCTCGTCCAATCAGGCAGAGTGTTGCATAAATCTTCCGTTTTGATAAATTATCTATAATGCGTTATCAAGTAGTTTGATTGGCAAACTGAAGTCACGTGGCATAGGAAAACGAAAACGAATTTAGACGGCGTCGCCGAAAAAAAAAAAAAAAAAAAAAAAATCAAAAAAAAATTTTTTCAGTCCACACAAAAACCTTTACCACGTAGAGATTGGTCAAAATACACCTCAAAATTGGATGTAGCATGCATGTTGTACTACAGAAAAGTGGTCTCGATTTTTCCCTACGACTAGTAATGAAGAAGTTACAATATAAGCTATTTAAAGTAACAACAAACGGAAGTAATTCTAAAGAAAGGAACTGCGCATGACACTTCCTCTCATGATGGTGTATAATTGTGCCAAGTTACATCAAAATCCTTCCATGCATGAAGAAGAAATGCTCCGGACAAAGTCATTCTTGTATCTGACCTTTGACCTCTAAGTGTGACCTTGACCTTAGACCTAGGGACCTGGTTCTTGCGCATGACACTTCGTCTCGTGGTGGTGAACATTTGTGCCAAGTTATATCAAAATCCCTCTATGCATGATGAAGAAATGCTCCAGACAAGGTTTTCATTCTAGTATCCTTTGACCTCTAAGTGTGACCTTGACCTTAGACCTAGGGACCTGGTTCTTGCGCATGACACTCCGCCTCACGGTGGTGAACATTTGTGACAAGTTATATCAAAATCCCTCTATGCATGAAGAAGAAATGCTCCATACAAAGTTTTCATTCTTGTATCCTTTGACCTCTAAGTGTGACCTTGACCTAAGACCTAAGGACCTGGTTCTTGCGCAGGACACTCCGCCTCATGGTGGTGAACATTTGTTACAAGTTAAATCAAAATCCCTCTATGCATGAAGAAGAAATGCTCCGTACAAAGTTTTCATTCTTGTATCCTTTGACCTCTAAGTGTGACCTTGACCTAAGACCTAAGGACCTGGTTCTTGCGCAGGACACTCCGCCTCATGGTGGTGAACATTTGTTACAAGTTAAATCAAAATCCCCCTATGCGTGAAGAAGAAATGCTCCGGACAAAGTTTTCATTCTTGTATCCTTTGACCTCTAAGTGTGACCTTGACCTTAGACCTAGGGATCTGGTTCTTGCGCACGACACTCCATCTCATGATGATGAACAATTGTGCCAACTTTCATCAAAATCTCTCCATGCATGAAGAAGATATGCTCCGGACAAAGTCATCCTTGAATTTGACCTTTGACCTCTAAGTGTGACCTTGACCTTAGACCTAGGGACCTGGTTCTTGCGCACGACACTCCGTCTCATGATGATGAACAACTGTGCCAAGTTTCATCAAAATCCCTCCATGCATGTAGAAGATATGCTCCGAACAAAGTGTGTGGACGCCGCCCGCCCGCCCATCCGCCCGCCTGGGTCTTTCAGACGCATGGTATTCCCTATATTTATCCACCAATCAATTCCTACTAAATTTTCCCGCCTTTTTTAAAATTAGAAACGACTTACAGATGCACGTTATGATCTTAGAGACGCGTGCACATAGCGTCTTACGATACCATCTGGATATTCATAGCGCCTGTTTGTTACATTCCAAGCATATAACGATCTACTATAATTTCCAGCATGAAACAATCGAAACAAGGCCCTAAAATGATTATTGGCAGCCCTATCTCTTGCCAAGTTTAGCAGTACCACCCACTCATAAAATAGCTCTGGATTTAAACCATTCACGTAAACAAATGCACAGAGAATGATTCGCTGGAAATGCCTGATGTTAGGTGTCCAGAAAGGACGTCTAACTACTCGTGGCCAAAGAGTAGCTTCACCAATTATATCTTGAATGACATTCCAACTCATAAATTTGTCTATTTCTTGAAGCCATCTGCATACAATGTATATACTACTATATAACTATTTCTATAATATGCACGCTTGACAATGTACAAGCTTGCCACACCCTTCAACAGGTTTTAAGGTACATAATATTTAACTATTTTTATAATATACACGCTTTACAAGCATGCCACGCCTATGAACAGGTTTTAAAGTACATATATGTAATATTTAACTATTTTTATAATATACACACTTTACAAGCATGCCACACCATTGAACAGGTTTTCAACGGACATAACATTTAGACCATGCGGAAGGCTTATTAGGCCAGCATTTTTTAATTTTCTGGTTTACGGGAGCGCCGACCCTATTTTTTGACAAAACAAAATAAAAATAAAAGTCATTTTCGGTTCTTTTATTTTCATTTCACCCGCCGACTGTCCATAATTGCTACTGCCAAAATAAAAGTTTAACTGTACGGTAGAGATATCCTGATCAAGATCAACAGACACATGAAAAATGGCGACCTCCATGAATGAAAATTACGTGTGAAATTAATAGGAAAATATACAAGTTTAACAGACAATAATCTTTGGAATAAGTTGGCAGAGATAACAAGTATTGTAAACACTTTGGATCTGAGTAGAAATTAGAGAAGCTAAAGCTCAACGTTAGGAATAATCTAATAAAACTACGAAAAATGACCTGCACTATCAACGCTGTCCAGATGTTGAGAAATCTGGCGTATCACATGTACGAGATTTGTTGTCTGTATATCATAATTGGACAACGACCAAATTCATGTGGGACTGCCAGAAAAATACAACAATTGATATAAAGGAAAGAAACCAAATAAATGGTAAAATGGAAGAGCAAAAGTGAGTATCAACTTGCAAACACATTTAAGGGTCAGAGAATTGCTTTTGTAAAAAAGCCCATGTCTCCCCCAATGCAAAGTCCTATAGGCAAGAAGTCAATAGGGGTCAGGAGCAAAAGTCAAAGAGACACTGATGGTTGGCTGCAATAGGGATCATCTACTTGGCATGTCCAGTCATCCCGCTAAGTTTCAACACTCCAGGCCTAGCGGTTCTCAAGTCACTGTTCAGGCTCCTGTGACCTTGACCTTTGATCAAGTGACCCCAAAATAAATAGGGGTCATCTACTCTGCATGTCCAATCATCCTATTAAGTTTCAACATTCTAGGTCAAGTGGTTCTCAAGTTATTTTCCGGAAATGATTTTACATGACCAGGCCCCTGTGACCTTGACCTTTAATAGACTGACCCAAAAATCAATAGGGGTCATCTATTCTGCATGTTCAATCATCCCATGAAGTTTCAACATTCTGCGTCAAGCGGTTCTCAAGTTATTGATCGGAAAATGTTTCCATGTTTCCCGTCTGTAGATGTCAATGGACAAGCAAGGTTTTCCATGGAAAGTGCATGGAATTCCATGGAAAGTATGCTATTGACACTGGAAAGTGTAAATCCCTGGAAGTGTTCCATGGAAAAGTGTCCTGTATTCCAGGGAAACACTGGAAATTTTCCAGACATACAGAAATATGCATGGAAAATGTCCCTTAGTTAAAAATATGTATGGAAAAATTCCCTGGACACTGTAGCATTTGCAAATATACATGTATATAGCTGGTAACACCTGGACATTCCAATAAAGATAAAGAACCAATAAAAATACAGGCTACTTGTGTCCTAACAAATATTTTATTTATTTATTTTTGTTGGGTTTAACGTCGCACTGACACAATTATAGGTCATATGGCGACTTTCCAGCTTTTGATGGTGGAGGAAGACCCCAGGTGCCCCTCCGTGCATTATTTCATCACGAGCGGGCACCTGGGTAGAACCACCGACCTTCCGTAAGCCAGCTGGATGGCTTCCTCACATGAAGAATTCGACGCCCCGAGTGAGGCTCGAACCCACATCGATGAGGGGCAAGTGATTTGAAGTCAGCGACTTTAACCACTCGGCCACGGAGGCCCCCTCCTAACAAATATAGTCCCAATTTTTCTGTTCATTTTCCTGTGATCTTTGCAAATTCTGTGAGCTAAAAGATGGTCAAATTCACTCTTGTATTGTATATACATATCTGTTTTCATAACATTCTGGGTATTCACATCAGTAACTAATTGTACTGAAGAAAATTGCGCATGAATACCAAAAATTTGAATGTAAACAGGAAGTGCTTTGTTCTTATTGTTAGAGGCACATGGAATGGAGCTATCTAACTGGAAACTCTAAAATGCTTTTAGAAGGACATCTGAGGTAAAAACATTATACTTTCTAATTTCAAATGTAATTTAAACCTATAATATATCACAGGACTAGGAAATTATAGATTGAAGCAGGAACTCTATTCATCTCAATGGCATAAACTTTCATCTGGTTACAGGTAATTTCTGTTCAGGTATGTGTGAATGATAGATAATAAACATACTTCTCTAGCAACAGTTTATCTAATACTTGATGACATATTCAGTACATAATTTAGGTAATTAGTACTTAAATCACTTTGAACCACCGACTTAATTGCATCTTAAATGTTATAATTTTACCTTTCAAATAAAAGTGTGTGCATATAAAGTTTTATAAGAAGTATGTCCTCAACACATATGTATGAATCTATATGGTCAGAGAAATTTGAGTGCTTCAATGAACATGCTATAGGATGAAAAGATATCACAGACTGACCTGAGACTCAATACAAATTGTGTAAGTGTCAAAGTTTGAACCAAGAAATTTATCATTAGAAATCGTTTGTTTCTGACTGAGCTACTAACAACATTATTTTTCAGTAAGAAACGTGGTGTATCAGGGAATATTTCCATGTGTACCATGGAATATTTCCAGGGATACCAGGGAATATTTGCAGGGATACCAGGGAATATTTCCAGGGATACCAGGGAATATTTCCAGGTGTATCAGTGAATATTTGCAGGGATACCAGGGAATATTTCCAGGGATACTATGGAATATTTCCAGGTGTACCAGGGAATATTTCCAGGGATACTATGGAATATTTCCAGGGATACTATGGAATATTTCGATAGGGGTCATCTACTCTGCATGTTCAATCATCCTATGAAGTTTCAACATTCTGGATCAAGAGGTTCTCAAGTTATTGATCGGAAATGGTTATCAACGTTCAGGCCCCTGTGGGTCATTTACTCTGCATGAACAATCATCCTATGAAGTTTCAACATTCTGGGTCAAGTGGTTCACGAGTTACTGACCGGAAACGGTTTTCCATGTTCAGGCCCCTGTGACCTTGACCTTTAACAGAGTGACCCCAAAATTAATTGGGGTCATTTACTCTGCATGTCCAATTATCCTATGAAGTTTGAACATTCTGGGTCAAGAGGTTCTCAAGTTATTGATCGGAAACGGTTTTCCATGTTCAGGCCCCTGTGACCTTGACCTTTAACAGAGTGACCCCAAAATCGATAGGGGTCATCTATTCTGCATGAACAATCATCCCATTAAGTTTCAACATTCTAAGTCAAGTGGTTCTCGAGTTACTGATCGGAAACGGTTTTCAATGTTCAGGCCCCTATGACCTTGACCTTTGACGGAGTGACCCCAAAATCAATAGCGGTCATCTACTCTGCATGACCAATCATCCCATGAAGTTTCAACATTCTGGGACAAGTGGTACTCAAGTTATTGATCGGAAATGGTTTTCAATGTTCAGGCCCCTGTGACCTTGACCTTTGACGGAGTGACCCCAAAATCAATAGGGGTCATCTACTCTGCATCATTAATCATCGTATGAAGTTTCAACATTCTGGGTCAAGTGGTTCTCTAGTTATTGATCGGAAATGGTTTTCAATGTTCAGGCCCATGTGACCTTGACCTTTGACGGAGTGACCCCAAAAACAATAGGGGTCGTCTACTCCAGCAGCCCTACAATCCTATGAAGTTTGAAGGTTCTAGATCAAATGGTTCTGCAGTTACAGATCGGAAATGAAGCGTGACATACGGACGGACGGACAGGGCAAAAACAATATGTCTCCCCCAGAGGTGGGGAGACATAATAACTACCGGTATTACCACAATTTTTATAAGTTCTGTTCAAAACAAAGTGCAATTTCAATGTATAATGACACAAGTCCCTGCAAATGCTTGACAGAATAAAAGATCTGACTGCCCATATATTATATGATATGTTATATAGAAGGTAACATCCCCGGGGACGATTCCAGTACTGAGTAGTATATATAAGGAGAGTTATTTGTTTTAAAACAAGAGCTGTCGGAGGACAGCAACGCTCGACTATTCAACAGCCTTGTCAATTGAATGAATACAAAAGTTGAAAAAGGGACATAATTTTGTAAAATGCAACGTAGAGGTATTGAACCTCTGTACTGCATGTCATATCATGACAGTCAACAAGTGTGTGAAGTTTCAATCCTTTCCAATTTGTGGATACTGAGATACCAGCTTACATACAAAAACTTAACAAAAAACTGCTAAGTCAAAGGGGCATAATTTTGTAAAAATGCCAAGTAGAGTTATGGGACCTTCACAGTGCATGTTAAATCATGACAGTGAACAAGTGTGTGAAGTTTCAATCCATTCCAATTAGTGGATACTGAGATATCAGATTACATACAAAAATTTAACCAAAAACTGCTAAGTCGTAAAAGGGGCATAATTTTGAAAAAAAAAAGAGAGTAGAGTTATGGGACCTGCTTAGTGCATGTCAGATCATGACAGTGAACAAGTATGTGAAGTTTCAATCCATTCCCATTAGTAAGTACTGAGATACCAGCTTACATACAAAACCTTAACCAAAAATTTCTAAGTCGAAAAAGGGGCATAACTTTGTAAAAAAGCAAAATAGAGTTATGGAACCTGTGCAATGTAGATCAGTTCATCACAGTGAATAAGTGTGTGAAGTTTCAATCCATTCCCACAAGTGGTTACTGAGTTACCAGCTTACATACAAAACCTTAACCAAAAATTTCTAAGTCGAAAAAGGGGCATAATTTTGTAAAAAAGCAAAATAGAGTTATGGAACCTGTGCAATGTAAGTCAGTTTGTCACAGTGAATAAGTGTGTGAAGTTTCAATCCATTCCCACAAGTGGTTACTGAGATACCAGCTTACATACAAAACCTTAACCAAAATCAGGACGCGGACGCGGACCCCGACGCCGACGCATGGGCGAGTCCAATAGCTCACTATTCTATGAATAGTCGAGCTAAAAAATGTGATAATGTAATAGTACAGAACGGCAAGAACTCCACGGCAAGATGCTTCAGAAAATATTGCTTGGGAAGTTGTAGGTGAACTGTGTAAACATCTGTTTTTACGGAATGAATGTTATAGTCACTGGAAAGGCATCGAACCCGGGACCGTTGCCGCATTCATGTACATACTACCTTTTGTACACCTGAACGACTGCTTACACGATCTGTTTCATTCACTCCGTTTAAATAATAATTTATACTATCTTGGTATATACAATTTCCCTTAAAGGCCAGCATTTTTTTATTTTATGGTATACGGGAGATTTTTCAAAAAATTTGGGTCGGGGGGACAAATAAAAATAAAAACCCCAATTTTGAGCAGTTGACCAAATAAATAAAAATAAAACGTCCAAAAGAATACAAATTTTTTATTTTTTGTACACCATAGAAAACAAAGCTTACAAACCTAAACTGCATACACACTCGCAAATGAACTATTCTGAACTGGTTTATATCTCACTATCTCAATACACTGGGACCCCTTTATAACGCTGTCGTCGGGGTCCAAGGTTCGAGACCCGGGGATCTAGCGGGGTTAAATTTATAACGCGGGTTGATCGTATCAGCGGTATATGCAATACCCCACCCACCGGTAACGTATTTTGGACGCTGTTTTATGTTAATAAGAAATAAGAATCGTATAAACGGGACATTAATTTTATTTACCTTAAATGCTACTGAAAAATACATTAAAAAAATTATAACGCTGTGTCATCTTCTCATTTTGTCGTGATTATAAAAGAAAATTGGATTTGTGTATCCCGGAAGTAAACATATATAACGCTGTGTGAGGAGTGCACGGTTGTGAGAATTACATATGCACTGCAGTTGCACTGGGGGTTTATGTAACTAAAAGAGAAACGCGGACAGTCTTAAAAAAAATAATTTTGAATAGATTTACATGAAGGAAATCGATAAATAATATAGAAATTTTTTAAATCAGCGTTGTTGATAATGATATACGATATTAAAAAGGGAGCACATTCTCAGTAAGGCTTTCAGTGCGTCGATCTTCGTTATTTCCGATGAATTGAGTGTGATGATTACGAAAAACGGCTGCAGTTTATTACAAAATTCGATTTTTTATTCACTCAAGTGATCATGTCATCTGCTTAATTGGTGCAAACTTAAACGGTTTGATAGTTGACTAACAAATGTTACACGCTTGTTATGCAAACAATCTATCGTATTTTCCCGTATTAACGCCCCCGGGGGCGTTACATTTTCGAAAGAGGGGGCGTTTATTTGAGGTAAAAAAATAAACAAGAGGACCATGATGGTCCTGAATCGCTCACCTCTTCCCACATGACCCAGTTTTGAGTATGACGTCGTTTTTTCTATTATTTGACATAGTGACCTAGTTTTTGAGCTCATGTGACCCAGTTCGGAACTTGACCTAGATATTATCGAGATAAAAATTCTGACCAATTTTCATGAAGATCCATTGAAAAATATGTTCTCTAGAGAGGTCACAAGGTTTTTCTATTATTTGACCTATTGACCTAGTTTTCGAAGGTACGTGACCCTGTTTTGAATTTTATCTAGATATCATCAAGGTGAACATTCTCACTAATTTTCATGAAGATCTCATGAAAAATATGGCCTCTAGAGAGGTCACAAGGTTTTTCTATTTTTATATCTACTGGCCTAGTTTTTGACCGCACATGACCCAGTTTCGAAACTGACCTAGATATCATCAAGGTGAACATTCAGATCAATTTTCATGAAGATCCATTGAAAAATATGGCCTCTAGAGAGGTCAGAAGATTTTTCTAATTTTAGACCTACTGACCTTGTTTGACCCAGTTTCAAACTTGACCTAGATATCATCAAGATGAATATTCAGACCAACTTTCATAAAGATCCCATGAAAAGTATGACCTCTAGAGAGGTCACAAGGTTTTTTTATTATTTGACCTACTGACCTAGTTTTTTCAGGCACGTGACCCAGTTTCAAACTTGACCTAGATATCATCAAGGTGAACATTCTGACCAATTTTCATGAAGATCCATTCAAGGGTATGGCCTCTAGAGAGGTCACAAGGTTTTTCTATTTCAAGACCTACTGACCTAGTTTTTGATCGCAGTTGACCCAGTTTCAAACTTGACCTATATACCATCAAGATAAACATTCAGACCAACTTTCATACAGATCCCATGAAAAATATGGCCTCTAGAGAGGTCACAACGTTTTTTCATTATTTGACCTACTGACCTACTTTTTGACAACACGTGACCCACTTTCGAACTTGACCTAGATATCATCAAGATGAACATTCTGACCAATTTTTATGGAGACCCATTCACAAGTATGGAGAGGCCACAAGGTTTTTCTATTTTTAGACCTACTGACCTAGTTTTTGACCGCACATGACCCTGTTTAGAACTTGACCTAGATATCATCAAGATGAACATTCAGACTAACTTTCATACAGATCCCATGAAAAATATGGCCTTTAGAGAGGTCACAAGGTTTTTCTATTTCAAGACCTACTGACCTAGTTTTTGATGGCACGTGACCCACTTTCGAACTTGACCTAGATATCATTGAGATGAACATTCAGACCAACTTTCATACAGATCCCATGAAAAATATGGCCTCTAGAGAGGTCACAAGATTTTTCTATTATTTGACCTACTGACCTAGTTTTTGACGGCACGTGACCCAGTTTCGAACTTGACCTAGATATCATCAAGGTGAACATTCTGACCAATTTTCATGAAGATCTCATGAAATATATGGCCTCTAGAGAGGTCACAAGGTTTTTCTATTTTTAGACCTACTGACCTAGTTTTTGACCGCACGTGACCCAATTTCGAACTTGACCAGATATCATCAAGATGAACATTCAGACCAACTTTCATACAGATCCCATGAAAAATATGGCCTTTAGAGAGGTCACAAGGTTTTTCTATTATTTCACCTACTGACCTAGTTTTTGAAGGCACGTGACCCAGTTTCG
Organism: Mercenaria mercenaria; assembly: GCF_021730395.1. Classification (NCBI taxonomy): domain Eukaryota; kingdom Metazoa; phylum Mollusca; class Bivalvia; order Venerida; family Veneridae; genus Mercenaria; species Mercenaria mercenaria. The sequence continues at coordinate 41,112,636 of NC_069374.1, forward strand.
AACTTGACTTAAGTATCATCAAGGTGAACGTTCTGACCAATTTTCATGAAGATCTTGTGAAATATATGGCCTCTAGAGAGGTCACAAGGTTTTTCTATTTTTAGACCTACTGACCTAGTTTTTGACGGCACGTGACCCAGTTTCGAACTTGACCTAGATATCATCAAAGTGAACATTCTGACCAATTTTCATGAAGATCTTGTGAAATATATGGCCTCTAGAGAGGTCACAAGGTTTTTCTATTTTTAGACCAACTGACCTAGTTTTTGATGGCACGTGACCCACTTTCGAACTTGACCTAGATATCATTGAGATGAACATTCAGACCAACTTTCATACAGATCCCATGAAAAATATGGCCTCTAGAGAGGTCACAAGATTTTTCTATTATTTGACCTACTGACCTAGTTTTTGACGGCACGTGACCCAGTTTCGAACTTGACCTAGATATCATCAAGGTGAACATTCTGACCAATTTTCATGAAGATCTCATGAAATATATGGCCTCTAGAGAGGTCACAAGGTTTTTCTATTTTTAGACCTACTGACCTAGTTTTTGACCGCACGTGACCCAATTTCGAACTTGACCAGATATCATCAAGATGAACATTCAGACCAACTTTCATACAGATCCCATGAAAAATATGGCCTTTAGAGAGGTCACAAGGTTTTTCTATTATTTCACCTACTGACCTAGTTTTTGAAGGCACGTGACCCAGTTTCGAACTTGACTTAAGTATCATCAAGGTGAACGTTCTGACCAATTTTCATGAAGATCTTGTGAAATATATGGCCTCTAGAGAGGTCACAAGGTTTTTCTATTTTTAGACCTACTGACCTAGTTTTTGACGGCACGTGACCCAGTTTCAAACTTGACCTAGATATCATCAAAGTGAACATTCTGACCAATTTTCATGAAGATCTTGTGAAATATATGGCCTCTAGAGAGGTCACAAGGTTTTTCTATTTTTAGACCAACTGACCTAGTTTTTGATGGCACGTGACCCAGTTTCGAACTTGACCCAGTTTCGAACTTGACCTAGATATCATCAAGATGAACATTCTGACCAATTTTCATAAAGATCCCACGAAAAATGTGACCTCTAGAGTGGTCACAAGCAAAAGTTTACGGACGGACGGACGGACTAACGCACGGACGACGGACGCTGCGTGATCACAAAAGCTCACCTTGTCACTATGTGACAGGTGAGCTAAAAATGAATTTTTTTACAAAACTTAAAAACATCGTTCAAACTATCTGTCAAGTGTTTCTGTGTGGTTTAATCCACCCAAAACGTAATTATTTGGCATCCAATTTAATGCAGTGTGTCTGTTATGCATTTAAATACGGTACCTCGTGTATTCCGTGTCTGGCTTTTTGACACGCTCGCGACACTACACATTACGTCATGACCCAAACAGCTGTGTACTCCGATAACATTTTCCTTAGTACATGCGGGTAGCTAATAGCGCAATACACAATGTCAATGGTTTGACATGCTGCTGTGCCTGCTTTTGAATTAAAAGTTCTTAAAACTGCCGAAGAAAAGGGTATATCGTAAACACATTGCTGCAAGTTTGTTTAAAGTTGGCAGGAAGCCTGTGCGCGAGTGGTGTAAAAACAAATCAAAAATGTATTTACAGTTTAATTTTCTGTTTGATGATTGGATACGTACCGTACTTAGTACAAATGTTTTGGACTTACGGTACATGGACTGTTTAAAAGTGTGTTTAATTTTCAATACATTGGACTTTAGTACTGTAAATTACTTATTATATGGACTTATAAAAATGAGGTAGGTGATTTTTTCCCCGTTCTTGTTGACTTTTTTCCCTCCAAAATGGGTGCGGGGCGTTAATTAGAGGGGGGGCCTTAATTCGGGAAAATACGGTAATATTGACACGGTACTGATTGCATAATTGTCACATGTCTACATGTATTGAAACTTAAACAAAGGCGATACGCAAACAAGTAAGCTAGCAGACGATTATTGATTTTTGTGACAGTTGTCATGGAAAGGTGTTAAAGTACACAGGTACTTGTAGTATGATCAAATTAAGTAACATCCGCGGATTTTTTTTTTTTTTTTTTTTTTTTTTTTTTACCCTCTAAAATTTGGGCGCCAAGGCCATACAGCGTTATACAGAGGACGGCGGTATATCGAGAAGTGTTATAACGGGTTTCGAGTGTATATTGTTGTTTTCTTTATGTGTATCTTGTATGCATAATGCCAATTTCGTTTAATAAAAGAGACTGGACATGTCAGGTATAAACTTACAAAGTCACCAAGGATATGTGTTTTTGTATCTATCTATTTTGTAGTAAAAATAGACTTGTGGAAACATTTTTCATAATAAACTATACAGATACCACAGTTGACATATCATAAAAACATTGCAAAATGTTTATTATATAAACATGAATAAAACTGCTATTAAAATGGGGATGTGCAATGACTACTTTAGGTCTGCATCCTGCATGAATGCAGTTGGCTGGAGAAGCAGTCTTAAAACACTGGCATTGTCAAACTAGAAAGCAGAAATTACAAATTGATAAATATCATGCACACTGGCTTTTGGAATCTGATTCGTTATATGCTGTAATTTAACCAACAACATCAATACTCATTGTTGTAGCTTTGGTTAAGTTTCAGTTGCTTGAATATTGTTTTATATTTTGCCGACTGTCAGTGCCACCTATATTGTTACAATAATACAACACGCCAAAACAATCTGAATTTTGGTTCAGCTAAAATGTGTACAAAATAACAACCTTGACGGCCGATGTTCAAACAACAGTTTCTGAGAGAAGACTCTCCATAATATTATATTTCTCTTAATACGAGTCTGAAAAAAAAATTATTACTGGATATGTCATTATGTGTTCCTCTGTGTCAAAGGCACATGTGGCATATAGCTTTTGAATGTTCATCCCACACATACTTTCATAGGGTCTTCTTACAGATTTTATTGGAACATTTCAGGTGGACATGAGAATATTGCTGGGAGTTTCATGTTTGATAATTATCTTTCAAGTTATATTACCTGGCTTGAACTTAGTCAAACTGTTAAATTTGACTAGATCCTAGGAAATATTGAGCTAATCTTTTTTCATATGGGCAGTATCTCCACTGGTTTCAGATGTATTATTCTGTCAAGCATTTGCAGGGACTTGTGTCATTATACATTGACATTGCACTTTGTTTTGAACAGAACTTCTAAAAATTGTGGTATTACCGGTAGTTATTTTTTCTTCTCTGACCCCTGAAACTTCAAAGTTAAAATAAAATGTGTTTGCAAGTTGATACTCACTTTTGCTCTTCCATTTTACCATTTATTTGGTTTCTTTCCTTTTTATCAATTGTTGTATTTTTCTGACAGTCCCACATGAATTTGATCGTTGTCCAATTATAATATACAGACAACAAATCTCGTACATGTAATACGCCAGATTTCTCAACATCTGGACAGCGTTGATAGTGCAGGTCATTTTTCGTAGTTTTATTAGATTATTCCTAACGTTGAGCTTTAGCTTCTCTAATTTCTACTCAGATCCAAAGTGTTTACAATACTTGTTATCTCTGCCAACTTATTCCAAAGATTATTGTCTGTTAAACTTGTATATTTTCCTATTAATTTCACACGTAATTTTCATTCATGGAGGTCGCCATTTTTCATGCGTCTGTTGATCTTGATCAAGATATCTCTACCGTACAGTTAAACTTTTATTTTGGCAGTAGCAATTATGGACGGTCGGCGGGTGAAATGAAAATAAAAGAACCGAAAATGACTTATTTTTATTTTGTTTTGTCAAAAAATAGGGTCGGCGCTCCCGTAAACCAGAAAATTAAACAAGAGCTGTCGGAGGACAGCAACGCTCGACTATTCAACAGCCTTGTCGATTGAATGAATACGAAAGTCGAAAAAGGGGCATAATTTAAAAAAAGCAAAATAGGGTTATGGAACCTGCATAGTGCTTATCAGCTCATGACAGTGGACAAGTGTGTGAAGTTTCAATCCATTCCCATTAGAGGGTACTGAGATACCAGCTTACATATAAGAATTTAACCCAAAACTCCTAAGTTTAAAAAGGTGCATAATTTTGTAAAATGCAAAGTTGAGTTATTGACCCTTTGCACTGCATGTCATATCATGACAGTGAACAAGTGTGTGAAGTTTCAATCCTTTCCCATTAGTGGATACTGAGATACCAGCTTACATACAAAACCTTAACCAAAACATTTTAAGTGGAACAAGAGCCATGTCAGACATGGCTAATCCCCCCACCGGGCATATCATAATTGAAGGATGTGGTCCGCATCAGGGGTTTTAAGATGTGGAAGAAAGAATAAGTCAGTAGTGAGGTGGTTTACTGCTAAATTTTATTAATTTTCATGAAGAGTATAACTATGATGTTTTTCTATATGGCTACTGTAAAAAGAAGGAATGGAAAGCTAACAGGGAACAAGAGTGCCAGAATGTCACAATATATGCCCGTCAAAGCAAATTTCTTTACTCTAGCAGCTGTATTTGCAAATGGAATGTTAATTTTGTGGTTGTTTAGTATCATTGTAAGTCTTTTGTTTTTAAAGTCCACAAAAAAACTCCTTACTAGGTAGAGATACCTTATATATAATAAAATTAATAAAATACACCTAAAACTGGAGAGTAACATCTATGCTGTACCACAGGAAAGTGGTCTTGTTTTTTCGCTAGGGTCAATTATAAAAATGTTACAATATAAGTTATTTATAGTAACAACTAAGGGAAGTTAATCTTTATAAAAAAAAAAAAAAAAAAAAAAAAAAAAAAAAAAAAAAAAAAAAAAAAATTGCAAGTCCACACAAAAATCTTTATCAGGAAGAGACTGGTCAAAATACACCTCAAAATTGGATTTAGCATGTTTGTTGTACTACAGAAAAGTGGTCTCGATTTTTCCCTACGACTAGTAATGAAAAAGTTACAATAAAAGCTATTTAAAGTAACAACAAAGGGAAGTAATTCTAAAGAAGGGAACTGCGCATGACACTTCGTCTCATGATGGTGTATAATTGTGCCAAGTTACATCAAAATCCCTCCATGCATGAAGAAGAAATGCTTCGGACAAAGTCATTCTTGTATCTGACCTTTGGCCTCTAAGTGTGACCTTGACCTTAGGCCTAGTGACCTGGAGAGCTTGTGCATGACACTCCGTCTCGTGGTGGTAAACATTTGTGCCAAGTTATATCAAAATCCCTCAATGCATGAAGAAGAAATGCTCCGGACAAGGTTTTTATTCTTGTATCCTTTGACCTCTAAGTGTGACCTTGACCTTAGACCTAGGGACCTAGTTCTTGCGTATGACACTCCGCATCGTGGTGGTAAACATTTGTGCCAAGATATATCAAAATCCCTCCATGCATGAAGAAGATATGCTCCGGACAAAGTTCTTTAAGAAAATATTATAAAGGGGAATAACTCAAAAAATAAGCAAGGTAGAGTTATTGTTCTTGCACACTGCACTTCCTCCCAATGTGTTCTATCAGTGTATGAAGTTTGAAGAAAATCCCTCCAGTACTTTTGGGGTTATGCTCCAGACAAAATGTTTTAAGAAAATATGATAAAGGGGAATAACTCAAAAAATAGGCAAGGTAGAGTTATTGTTCTTACACACTGCACTTCCTCCCAATGTGTTCTATTAGTGTATGAAGTTTGAAGAAAATCCCTCCAGTACTTTTGGAGTTATGCTCCGGACAAATTTTTTTAAGAAAATAAGATAAAGGGGAATAACTCAAAAAATAGGCAAGGTAGAGTTATTGTTCTTGCACACTGCACTTCCTCCCAATGTGTTCTATCAGTGTATGAAGTTTGAAGAAAATCCCTCAAGTACTTTTGGAGTTATGCTCCGGACAAATATCGTTGCGGACGGACGGACGGACGGACGGACAGACGGACGCACGGACGGAGAGCATTTCTAATATCCCCTTCACCTTTGGTGGGGGGATAAAAAAGGGGCATAATTTTGTAAAAAAGCAAAATAGAGTTATGGAACCTGCTTTGTGCATGTCAGATCATGACAGTGAACAAGTGTGTGAAGTTTCAATCCATTCCAATTAGTGAGTACTGAGATACCAGCTTACATACAAAACCTTAACCAAAAAATTCTAAGTCGAAAAAGGGGCATAATTTTGTAAAAAAGCAAAATAGAGTTATGGAACCTGTGCAATGTAAGTCAGTTTGTCACAGTGAATAAGTGTGTGAAGTTTCAATCCATTCCCACAAGTGGTTACTGAGATACCAGCTTACATACAAAACCTTAACCAAAAATTTTTAAGTCAAAAAAGGGGCATAATTTTGTAAAAAAGCAAAATAGAGTTATGGGACCTGTGCAATGTAAGTCAGTTTATCACAGTGAATAAGTGTGTGAAGTTTCAATCCATTCCCACACGTGGTTGCTGAGATACCAGCTTACATACAAAACTTAACCAAATCGGGACGCGGACGCGGACGCAGACGCCGACGCCGACGCATGGGCGAGTCCAATAGCTCTACTATTCTATGAATAGTCGAGCTAAAAATGCTGGCCTAATGCGAAATGGATTATACATATACATGTTGCAGTTTGATAATAATCTGAAATTACAAGTAGTAATTTACAAAGATTAAATGAATGTACAGTTAATGGTTTTTTAGCTCGACTATTCATAGAATAGTGAGCTCTTGCACTCGCCCATGCGTCGGCGTCCGCGTCGGCGTCCGCGTCCGCGTCCCGATTTTGGTTAAGGTTTTGTATGTAAGCTGGTATCTCAGTAACCACTTGTGGGAATGGATTGAAACTTCACACACTTATTCACTGTGACAAACTGACTTACATTGCACAGGTTCCATAACTCTATTTTGCTTTTTTACAAAATTATGCCCCTTTTTCGACTTAGAAATTTTTGGTTAAGGTTTTGTATGTAAGCTGGTAACTCAGTAACCACTTGTGGGAATGGATTGAAACTTCACACACTTATTCACTGTGATGAACTGATCTACATTGCACAGGTTCCATAACTCTATTTTGCTTTTTTACAAAATTATGCCCCTTTTTCGACTTAGAAATTTTTGGTTAAGGTTTTGTATGTAAGCTGGTATCTCAGTACTTACTAATGGGAATGGATTGAAACTTCACATACTTGTTCACTATCATGATCTGACATGCACTAAGCAAGTCCCATAACTCTACTCTCTTTTTTTTCAAAATTATGCCCCTTTTTCGACTTAGCAGTTTTTGGTTAAATTTTTGTATGTAATCTGATATCTCAGTATCCACTAATTGGAATGGATTGAAACTTCACACACTTGTTCACTGTCATGATCTAACATGCACTGTGAAGGTCCCATAACTCTACTTGGCATTTTTACAAAATTATGCCCCTTTGACTTAGCAGTTTTTTGTTAAGTTTTTGTATGTAAGCTGGTATCTCAGTATCCACAAATTGGAAAGGATTGAAACTTCACACACTTGTTCACTGTCATGATATGACATGCAGTACAGAGGTTCAATACCTCTACTTTGCATTTTACAAAATTATGCCCCTTTTTCAACTTTTGTATTCATTCAATTGACAAGGCTGTTGAATAGTCGAGCGTTGCTGTCCTCCGACAGCTCTTGTTTAAGTAGCAGTTGCGACTATGACGTCACAGGAAGATTTGTTTCCAAGGATTATGGGTAAGTTATGCTTACATTTTATTCAAGCACCTGAATGACCCTGATCGGGTACAACCACCTTCGGAGTATGACAATTTTTTAATAAAAAGTTAAAGCCCCCCGGGGACGATGCCAGGATTATGCCAAATGATTGTTGAAAAAAACTCCAGCATTTATAATTGTTGTACATTTTTCACGTAGTGAAACTGTAGTGATATACAATTAGCTGTCCGAAAATGGGTTGGATACCGAAAAAGGGGCCAGAAAAGGGTTATTAATAAAACCCGGCCCGGCCCAAACCCACGGAAATAGCCGATTCCGATTGTACGGAAACCACCGGAAACTTACGGATGGAAGGCTAATATAATTATGAATGGTGATACCGTCATCTTTATCAAGGCAATTATGTGTATTTTATTTCATTATTACAAAAGCAGAAGCAAAGTATTTAATATTGACGATACGTATGTTTGATGAAGTATTGCACTTGACATAAGCAAAGACCTAAAATAACAAGATATTTGAATCACACTCAATCAAAGAAGTAATACGTTCGACAGTCGATGTGTCATTTTGTGTACCGGACAGACACGAGATAGCAGTTTGCAGGATACTTTCAACAGAACTGGACAGGCTAGTTAAATGTACGTCGTTATTTCACACCTAATGATGTGACACTAGGTTGTGTAGTAAGGCGAAGGGGTCTATACCGTGCACTGGAAGTATTTATAAAATTTGGTTGCCCGACCAAGATAGCGTTTTAGCATATTAAGTATTAATTTAATGAAAATATCTTGTCTTAGGGAACATATGAATATAAACACTCTTATATTAAGGTTGTCAAAGATTTGCATTGATAAGTACACATTTTGCGAAAATTAACTAGAAATGTAAGTTTATGAAATTATTATTATACTCCTTCTGCCTGTCTCGGTTGCGCAACCAAGATAGATCGAAAATAGATGAACTACGAAGCTATGCGCTGTTTTCATACTTGCCATTTGTTTCAGGTTGTTGAAGTATTCAAATTTGAATATAAAACTAAATAAACTAATAAATTATATCAAAATCTAACAAGAGCTGTCCATAAGACAGCCAAGCTCGACTATTCGAAATATTGTCACAGAAGCTGGAAATTATTACCCAAAATGTTAAATATCAAAAGAGTTTTAAGTTCAAAAGGGGACATATCAGAGTTATGGGACTTGATGCTATCAACTAGTTTTTATAACCCCGAAGAAACATGTTAAGTTTCAATTCAATATCTGCATTAGTTTTGGGATAGTAACTTGCATGTAAAAACTTTAACCAGAATTTTCTAAGTCCAAAAGGGGGCATAATTTGCTCAAAATACATGTTAAGAGTTATGGAACTTGACCCAGTGAGGTAGGTAATTGATCTAGAAAAAGAATAAATAAGTTCCAAATCTATATGCCTTTTAGTAATAGCTGTATGTACTTGCACGCAAAACTTTAACCAGAATTTTCTAAGTCCAAAAGGGGGCATAATTTGGCCAAAATACATGCCAGAGTTATGGGACTTGACCCAGTGAGGTAGGTAATTGATCTAGAAAAGAAAAAATAAGTTTCAAATCTATATGCCTTTTAGTAATAGCTGTATGTACTTGCACGCAAAACTTTAACCAGAATTTTCTAAGTCCAAAAGGGGGCATAATTTTGGCCAAAATACATGCCAAGTTAGGGACTTGACCCAGTGAGGTAGGTAATTGATCTAGAAAAAGAAAAAATAAGTTTCAAATCTATATGCCTTTTAGTAATAGCTGTATGTACTGCACGCAAAACTTTAACCAGAATTTTCTAAGTCCAAAAGGGGGCATAATTTGGCCAAAATGAAGGTCAGAGTTATGGGACTTGGTGCTATCAACTAGTTTTATAACCCCGAAGACACATTGTGAAGTTTCAATTCCATATCTGCATTAGTTTTGGAGATAGAACTTGCATGTAAAACTTTAACCAGAATTTTCTAAGTCCAAAAGGGGGCATAATTTGCTCAAAATACATGTTAGAGTTATGGAACTTGACCCAGTGAGGTTGGTAATTGACCTAGAAAAAGAATAAATAAGTTTCAAAGCTATATGCCTTTAAATGATAGCTGTATGTACTTGCATGCAAAAACTTAACCAAGGTGTGACGCCGACGCCGACGCCGACGCCAGGGTGAGTAGAATAGCTAGACTATTCTTCGAATAGTCGAGCTAAAAACATAGTCCACTTTTTACATTTTTTTCATATTAAAGGGAGTCAATTACAAAATTTCCTAAAAAATATCAAAGTAAACATTTCCAGAAGAGGTATAACTCTATGTAATAGGTCTTTGTTCCTGAAATACAAGAAAACTGAAAAATATCATAAAATGTTGCTCAAATGATAAATCATATGATTTAGCTTAAAACAAAACCGGGTGATTTTGTATGGAGATGATACCCGGAGTTACAGTAAGTTGTAGAAATGAATGAACTGGAGTATAAAATATGAAAGATCGGTCGCAAAGTTTTCGAACCCGGACACCCCCCCCCCACACCGAAACATGTCCGCTCAGTCTGTTTAAAACAAAACAATAAAAAACGGTAAATGTCTAATATGGATAAATGGGAGGGTAGTGACTACAATGAACTTTCATGTTTTAACAATTTACTGCTAACGTTATTTTTGTTTTTAGATTATTTAATTTTTGATTTCTCTTTCTTTTATATTTGAAATAATACTAGCATATTTTTTAACACAGAATTAAATAAAAACCGGTCCGGTCGGACTACGAACTATGCGTTTGCTATATGCTTATACAACTATTCACACAATGTTAACTTTTTTGTTTTTAAAATGAACATTTTAAAGCATGGATTACAAATGTGTGCAATTCAGATGTTAAATTATTACACCCCACACAATGTCCAATGCACTTTTCCCATTAGTTTAACTTGAATAATATATCATAAGCGTTTTTATATCTCGTGCGCAAAATCGTTATTTTCAATTTCTGCGCATGTGATATTATACAATAATTGCCTTTTGGTGAGGTCGATATGAGCCGCGCCATGAGAAAACCAACATCTGCCCAGTCTGGTCAGGATCCATGCTGTTTGCTAACGGTTTCTCTAATCGCAATAGGGAGCGGTGGTCTAGTGGATAAGGTGTTGGCCGCTCAATCCAGAGGTCATGGGTTCGAGCCCCACTGGGGTCACGACCATGACTTCTCATATGACACCAGTACTGGTTTTTCCAGGAAGCGGACTCGAGAGTGGTTACAATAAGCTTGAAGCTTTCATCACAATCGAGCTAAAACAAATTTGTATAAACTAAAAACTAATCGCAATAGACAATGTTGGTTTTCTCATGGCTTGGCTCATATGTGGATTTATCGGCCTGATAAAAGCAATATCAACCTCGAGCGAATTTATCGACTTGATATCGCTTTAACAGGTTGATAAATCCACATATCGACCACACACATAAAACGACAATTGTTTTATTATCAAATCCAGCCTACTCATAAGTTATAAACATTAGATACAAATGTCTGCAGCCTTAGGTCATCTTTCGTGGTTAATTGTATACGATGTCGCATTGTTTTAACGTAATAACGCGTGGACGTCACAGCTGGAGGTCAATATGTGTGTTTGGCTCCGCCTTCGAGAAAATACGATTTTTTATCGTTGAACATGTGACTACATCTAGAACAATGGAAAGGACTATAAATATAGATTTAATGATAAAAACAATAATTTCATATCACATGCGCAACAACGCTATTTTGTTTTTCTGAGCATGTGATATTACATTTTCACGTCTCCCTATGAGAGATCGATACTTTCGTACTGATTAAAAGATGATGCGCTTATGCACCTGTCAATATTTTGCCCGCCCGGGGGAGCGGCGGGCATACACGGGACTTTAGACAGAAGACCATTCCCGACAGGCGGGAATTTGACAAACATTTGATGTACCAACCAGGCTCTAGGGTGGGATTTAGACAAAAAAGGTTGTCCCTAGGGTGGGGATTTAGACAACAAAATTTTTGAAATGTCAAATTCCCCTGGGTCGGCCCGCCGCCCCCCTGGGCGGGCAAAATATTGACAGGTGCATTATTTATACATAGGATTAAATTACTTTATCTTGTGTTCATACATGTGTGAACCTGGCCTATTTTTCTTTTCTGCTTTTGAATGATTTGTTCTACATGCAACATTTTGAAAATAATTTTTCATCAAATATCAAACTGAAACTATCACCATCAGATTGGAAATAACTAACTACTAACTACTAAGAAAATGAGTGCTCTCATTATATGTTCCGTAGTTATCGCCGCTTTTCGAATGTTATTGCTGCTGATTTTGTTGTAGTATGCCCATAAATACAGCGTTATGTAACCTCAAGACTATAGATACCTATAAAAAAGTAATGATTTTTATACAGCAAAGTCGCGACAATTTCTAAGTGCTTACTAGTAAAGCCTCCTTAATTCTGTCTTCATTATTTGGTAAGTAATAACTTTTTTAATGTTAAATAAATCATTTCATTATTTTTTCGGTATAATAAAATAAATAATGTATTCCTGAGAGAGTGATCCCTCAAAATAACTTTATCCGTGACTAATATTTTTCAATGCGACAATTGTAAGTTACTTTAGAGAAAGAATTTAGTATTTAAAATGTAAATGTATAGTAAAATGTTGACGAAAATGGGCTTAAAATCCTAAAAGGCCACAACAGGAAATAATTCTTCCGGCTAATTCTGACTTTTAAGTTGGTCGGGACTTTGATATGCACAATCAAAATTTTCCTAGCACCACAGCAATAAAAATGAACCTGATAGTCATTTTATAATTTTATTTTCATTCAAAAACATTTCAGGAACATTTTCAGAAAATAAAAGGATACATACTAAGTGAGAACGATCAGTAAAATGTTTAATAAGAAGTACTATATTATGTTTTTCATTACGCCGCTTTTGTGTGTAACATGTATTCAGGGATACACGCGTAACAATAAAGATCGGAAAGAAATCGAAAATGGCTAACAAAATAAGAATATAATTAAATGAAATTTATGCTGTTGTAAACTTTTTTGTGGTGATTAACTTATTTTTCCCTTAGATACAAGCATTTGTATGTAAAAATTGAGTGTGCAATAGCTGCGCGTGAAAATAGGGTAGGAGAAAATTAAGACAATACCGCAAAAACGAAGAAGGAGATCCCTGTTTATTTTTCGCTCATATTACAATTCAAATTTTTTTTTTATCATAATTGTATTTGTGAAAAAAGAACACACTACTTAGTCATTCCATTTGAAAACATATAGGTTTCAATGGGCCTGTTATACCAAATGAAACATAATTACTTTTTGGATATAATGGAAACCCAAAAAATAAATTAATCTCCGTAAAACAGAAACGTCACAACTATATATATTAGGGTTGAGCTAAAATGTGATTTCTCGACGCGATTTGCGTAAAGAGTACGAATTTTTCCTTTTCAATACAATGTAATATCGGGTGAAGATCAACTTTTACTATTATTTAAACAAGTTATGAAGGATGCAACTTGTTTTTGGAAAATCCCGCTCATTACACTTTCTTTACCATAAAGTTGAAAATAAAATTGTAAGGTTAAAACTTTTCTGAGATGCTTTATGGATTTGGCCACACATGGGCAGTTTAACAAACCAATTATAGCTGAAGAATTACACTCAGATCTTTCGTAAAAAACTGCAAACTATCATACAATTACTCGGTATATACAAAAGAAGAGCAACATTTTTATTTGCATAATTACAATAGGTTTGGTCCTACCAATGAAAAACTCACAAAACGTAAGGTCTCAGAATGCGACAGCATTAAAGCTGCTCAATATAGATCCAAGTACAGTTCACAGGGTTCTCGCCAGGCTATTATCGCCTGTCGCGTGCGACATGCCTTCAGACTTTGAGTTGTATATTCGACATCCCTTATTTCCCCCGTCATCCCTTAATTGCCGAAGCGACATGTCATAAAATCATCCCAATAAACACCCCGATTAATTCGATAGTGTATTCGAAAAGCTTCCACGTGCTACCCGATAGTTTAGGTAAAGCGATGCCAGTTAAGATAACCGATAAACCAATGACAGCTTCCTATATGTGGAACGTGTGACGTAAATTTCATCGTAGCTCCGCCTTTAAATCCTTTGACAGGCGGCATCTTGTGATGTGTACATGAAAGTGACTGTTTTCGCAAGTTTTAAGATTATACATGTTGTTAGATATAATGACAGATGAATCAACAATTATCGTCCGAATGTTTTTCGCAATCAAGGAAAGACAATGTAAGGAATTAAGTCAAAAATTGTGCAATACGGTAAAATGCTTTTGAACAATTATCGCCGTAATATTAATGTTTTTCACATGTATGAAATGTGTTTTCTCGGGCGGAATATCGAAAAGACAATGCAAGAATTAATGTTTTCTGTCGTCACTTTCAAAATAGAACTTGTAGAGAAATGTTTGAAATACCCTCCGTGCATTATTTCAACACGAACGGACACTTTGGTAGAACCACCGACCTTCCAGCTGGATGGCTTCCTCACATGAAGAACCTCACATGAAGAATTCAACGCCCCGAGTGAGGCTCGAACCCACATCGATGAGGGGCAAGTGATTTGAAGCCAGCGACCTTAACCACTCGGCCACGGAGGCCCCGGTCACAATTTCAGAATCCCTCCCAGCCACGCCAAATGGCCATTGATCCAAAATGGAAACCAGCGTTTCCCAGGATGACAGTCTCAGATTGTGTTGTTTTACATGTATGTACAACAAACAGTTGACATTTTCAAAAACTTAAAATGGATAAGTTTTCAGCAAATAAACTCCGCAGAAATAGAAGACATAAACTTTAAAATACAAATAGATCTGTGTGCAGTGCTAAAATTGTGTTGTTTTATGTACAATAAATAGTAAATGAACATTTTTAGCAACTTAAAATATTCAGCAAATAACTCCATAGGATTTTTATGACCTAATATCTTTTCTTGTTGTACATGTAAATGATAATTATTAATCACTGAAAATACCACTATGTTTTTCACTCTGAAATGCACCAGAATGCACCAAAATGAGTTGTAGTAACACAAAATTTTCTGGGGTGACCCCCATACCCCCCATGCAGGAGGGGACACCCCTCCCGCACCCACCCCTTTGCTCGTCAAAAAATATCCATCTGCAACATGCCTTCAGAAAATCCTGGCTAGAACCCTGGTTCACTTCCATTGTGGTCACGTAACCATAGTAAAGTAAGCAGTGTTAGAGTAAATCGTCTGCAGTACATTGTGATATTGATAAATTTACAAAAAAAAAATCTTAATGAAGAAATTTGTGAGATTTGAAGAAACAACATCCGTTCAAAGTTTTATTTTGTTTTTTCGAGACTTATTTGTAAATTATGATTAGCGGGCTCAAACGATTCTTCAGTTGTTCTGTATCAACAAGAGGACCATGATGGTCCTGAATCGCTCACCTGTTCCCGCATGACCCAGTTTTGAGTATGACTTCGTTTTTTCTATTATTTGACATAGTGACCTAGTTTTTGAGCTCATGTGACCCAGTTTTGAACTTGACTAGATATTATCAAGATAAAAATTCTGACCAATTTTCATGAAGATCCATTGAAAAATATGGTCTCTAGAGAGGTCACAAGGTTTTTCTATTATTTGACCTATTGACCTAGTTTTCGAAGGTAAGTGACCCTGTTCTGAACTTTACCTAGATATCATGAACATTCAGACCAACTTTCATACAGGTCCCATGAAAAATATGGCCTTTAGAGAGGTCACAAGGTTTTTCTATTATTTGACCTACTGACCTAGTTTTTGATAGCACGTGACCCACTTTCGAACTTGACCTAGATATCATCAAGATGAACATTCAGACCAATTTTCATACAGATCCCATGAAAAATATGGCCTTTAGAAAGGTCACAAGGTTTTTCTATTATTTGACCTACTGACCTAATTTTTGATGGCATGTGACCCACTTTCAAACTTGACCTAGATATCATCAAGGTGAACATTCTGACCAATTTTCATGAAGACCTCATGAAATATATGGCCTCTAGAGAGGTCACAAGGTTTTTCTATTTTTAGACCTACTGACCTAGTTTTTGACCGCAGGTGACCCAGTTTCGAACTTGACCTAGATATCATCAAGATGAACATTCAGACCAATTTTCATACAGATCCCATGAAAAATATGGCCTTTAGAAAGGTCACAAGGTTTTTCTATTATTTGACCTACTGACCTAATTTTTGTTGGCATGTGACCCATTTTCAAACTTGACCTAGATATCATCAAGGTGAACATTCTGACCAATTTTCATGAAGACCTCATGAAATATATGGCCTCTAGAGAGGTCACAAGGTTTTTCTATTTTTAGACCTACTGACCTAGTTTTTGACCGCAGGTGACCCAGTTTCGAACTTGACCTAGATATCATCAAGATGAACATTCAGACCAACTTTCATACAGATCCCATGAAAAATATGGCCTTTAGAAAGGTCACAAAGTTTTTCTATTATTTGACCTACTGACCTAGTTTTTGACGGCACGTGACCCAGTTTCGAATTTGACCTAGATATCATCAAGATGAACGTTCTGACCAATTTTCATGAAGATCTTTTGAAATATATGGCCTCTAGAGAGGTCACAAGGTTTTTCTATTTTTAGACCTACTGACCTAGTTTTTGAAGGCACATGACCCAGTTTCAAACTTGACCTAGATATCATCAAGATGAACATTCTGACCAACTTTCATAAAGATCCCACAAAAAATGTGACCTCTTAGTGTTTCATCTAGCGCTATTTAGCCTGGCGCAGCGCCAGGCCCTTTTAAGCCCCGCCCACTTGCCCTAACTGCCGCCAGAAACTCTTAAAGTGCCCTTTTTTCACTCCGCCCACCCGTTAATTGCCGACATTAGCAGCCTTAATTAATCCGTTACACACGTCATGTATACTGTAGTATGCCCTTAGGCGTGTATCGAAAAGTCGGTCGATACGGTAGTAAATATCAGCTGACAAGTGCGGTGTGTATTGATCACAGCACGCGCTGTGTTAAACGTGTTTAAAGTGGAGCAATAATTATACATAAGTAGCGGCGAGTTGAATATTTGTTGTGTATGATAAACGTTTTGTTTTCACGAGTGAGTGAATCAATTACATTATGAAATGGATTAATTAATGTGAATGATAAAGGATTAAAGACGTTTTACGGTTTACGATATTAATTAATTATTGTGTTAGAAAACTTGTTATTCGCAAAGAAGATCTGAAAATAACTGACGACGTAATTAATGCGGCGTGGATCTAAAACGTAATTGGAATCAATTTACAGGTAATTATATGTAATATTTCTAGCACTGAACGCATAATTATTAGCACAGAAATTGTTATTCGTTTCCAAAATTTTGACGAAAACGCATCGTAAATTAAGGCAAGATGCCGTCTGAAAAACGGGAAACTAATACAACTCCAAAATGAGAGAGCTAAAATAGGCTAAAACAAATCAATCTCTTACTTCATTCTTCTGTGTTGCACAAAGGTAAATATTTAATAGAATTTTTTCTATTTATGAGTTTGATTCAACGATCGCGATGAATTCCAAGTGGACTGCAAATTGGAATGCACGGATTTTTCTTCTATACTAGGTCTGACAGATTCGCAGTAAAACATAATATAGACTCTACTGTTCTGTAGTTTTATAGATCTAAAGTTTTGTTTGACAATGTTTTATGATTTTTTTCCGACACAATGGAAGTGTTCTACAGAATGATGAAGGTTGTTGTAAAACACTGCTCCCAGTTTTATAGATGAAAGAAATACTTTTTTAAATGAAATGAAATTTATTTGCTTGTTGATTTAATTTTTACTTTTCATTTTCAGCACCAATACAGGCACAGAGGTTGCAACAGAAACTACTGTTACGGAAACGTCAGTACCACAGAACAGGAAAGTCCTGAAACCCCACAAGACTGGTAGTGATAAAGCCAAGCACAAAGTAGGGTTTGACCGTAGCTGGACTCGGGAGCGTCCCTGGTTATTACACAAAGTTGACACTGACAATGAAGGAAATGAAGTGGAAGTTTTAAGTGAATTGTAACTGACTTACGTAACCGCCTAAAAGTTGAAAACACAAATCATATTTTGCATGTGCACAAAAATGACAAATACTTGAACTTTGCAAGTGCTGTTAAAAGATGGACCAAAACCAAAAATCGTAGAATAAATATATATTGTTAATGTAATTGAGCTGTGATATAGCTTCAAACAGATATTGATAAGTTGAGTGTGAGTCCTTGGACCTTAAGTCCTTGCGACGTTTGACCTGTCGTCAACACACATTTAAAATATTTGAAATCAGATGCCTGTACACTGTTTTGTATACTAAGTGTGAGTCCTTGGACCTTAAGTCCTTGCGACGTTTGACCTGTCGTCAACACATATGTAAAATATTTTAAATGAGATGCTTTTAATGTACACTGTTTTGCATACTAAGTGTGAATCCTTGGACCTTAAGTCCTTGCGACGTTTGACCTGTCGTCAACACATATTTAAAATATTTGAAATGCATGTACACTGTTTTTCACATTCTTTTGTGTAACACTAGAGACTATATCTTACTTGTTTATATCATTAGATATCATATATCTATTTATATCATTAGTATCAAGAAATTAGACAAAAGCCAAATATGTGTAAGGTTGTACATAATAAAAGTGTTCTAAACTGTTGATTTGTTTTTAGAGGCTCTAGAGTGGTCACAAGCAAAAGTTTACGGACAGACGGACGACGGACGCCGTGCGATCACAAAAGCTCACCTTGTCACTTTGTGACAGGTGAGCTAAAAATGCCGAGCACTAGCAAACTGACTGAAAAGGCATTCTGTATACAATAATATATCAAATCAACCTAAATAAATTGCAAAGTTTTGCAAGATATGTCTAACCATTGAAGTTTAATTTTGAAGTATCTAAATTCATAATCTGAAAGTGTAGAGCATTGGTAAATATCCAAACGAACCTTAACAAGTTTTTACTTGGTCTTTTTTCACGAAACAGTGGGAATCGTTCTGTATATTGAGTGCAGTTAAATGGTAATTTTGTTCTCATTTAAAAGATTTCTTTTTCGCGTCGAGTTTTGGTTCACCAACTAATGTGAAATACACTCGATGACTGCTTCCTGGAAAGTAACCAGTACTCGCACCGAAAGAAGGGACTGTTGGAGTCACGGTCAAAATCCGCTGACAGGATTCGACCCCGCGACCTCCAGTTTACGAGACATCTGTACAAAAATGAAAAAAGGTAAAATTTGTATCTCGATTCTACTCTATATAGTTTTTGAACTAATCTGAATATAACTTCAGTAAGTCAGTTTATTCAGAGATTGCAAACTTAAAAAAAAAAAAAAAAAAAAAAAAAATATGTTAAAACATTATAGCAACCTGCCAAATATGAAATCGATTATCGAAAGTGCAAAGGCTATGCCACAAACTGCAATGTACCGCAATATATTCAATTTGTGACTTTCATCGTACGTCAATTCAGTCGACTAAGTTCAAGAGATACTCAGAATACTGCGTGAACAAACCTGTCTCAGTATTTGTTTCTATATATTTATACAGGAATATTTTAAAAATATGGGGTACCGTGTGTAAAACTTTTCAATATTCAACGCTGCATTCTTCGTGCGTAATCGGTATCGCGACCTATCCTATTTATTTTTTACATGACCCTAAATGTTTTATGGTCTTTGAGATTTTTTAAAAACTTTTTAATAAAAAGTTTTAAAAAAACTGCTCATTCTATTCTTTAAAAATTGTCAGTGATATTAGAAATTATTCGTATTCATTTTTTTTGACATAAAAATAATTTCCGTAAAGTCTCATTGAACCAAAAAGTATAAAAAATCCTGCCTTTTTACTACCTATAATTTTAGGCATGTTACCGGACACAAAGAATTATTTAGGCTTTGGGAATGCACAGGTGAAACAAAAACTCTTTGAGGCCCGAGAGGAATTCCTTTCTTAGAAATATAACAACTTTTTGGACAAAACGTGATTATAAAATAGTATAATAATGATAACGATACAAAATATCGGGAACTAATTAGAAGGCTCGTCAAAACAACGCTATGTATAACAACTTCCTGTGTACAAGTTTACAAATTATATTAAGACGTTTTTGCAACCAGAAAGAACATGCAGTTTTAACCCATTCATCAAAGAAGTTCCTCACGGGCATCATAAAGTTCAGTGTTTTTTTTTTACTAAATTCTAAATATGTAAGTTGATATCGGCACGATATCATATGTAATTATATTAGCCTTCCGTCCGTAAGTTTCCGGTGGTTTCCGTACAATCAGAATCGGCTATTTCCGTGGTTTGGGCTGGGCCGGGTTTTATTAATAGCGAGCTCGAAGAGCAGGCCCTAAGGGCCTGCTCGAGAATCGAGCTTTACGGTAACGCAAGTATACTTTCACACTTGGTGATGGATTTGAAAAGTTTCGTCGGAAGTTTTAAAAAAGCGCACCCTAGCGGACTGGTGCTCACAGGAAGTACTTCTTTCCGGAGTGAATACAGAACTTCATTCAATTGCTAAAAATTATTCATCACTCAACAATAATGAAAAAATGATTTCCAGTTGTTTGAAAAAAATATAAGATTTTCTCTATTTGCATTTAAAAGATCAAGCATCAGCCAGAAAATGGAAAACAATCAGAAAGAAACGGGAACGCGGTAATGACGTCACCGTGACACCGGCTTCCCATAAATTTTGCAACGTATGATATTCACTGTTATAGGCATGGTTACACTAAATGTAGACTTTTTTTAAGTGAATAGGTTCTCCTGAATTCTTGTGACTAGTGAATAGTTTTTTTGTGACAAATAAATGATGAATACTATTTTTAGCTAAATCCGATTTCTTTGAGCTCGCTTTGAGGCTTTGCCTTATTTCATATTAACCCCAAAAAAAGGTATAAAAAGTGCAGCCTTTTACAATTTCTACCCCAAGTAAATGCCTACAGGCTACAAGAATATATATATATCATTCTTCGATGTGTTGTATAAAATATATATCTTATAAAATATACCAAAATGCTATAACTGAAGATTCTTGCAACTTTTACAGGAAAGACTTCCTACATGTTTACAAATTGACGGAAATGACGTCATGAGTAGCACTTTTCGGTAATAATCTGATAAGAATAGTAATTAAGGACAATAACTGTGAATAATTGTGACTGTAGAAAAAAGGTCTCTCATAAAAATGTACTTCTTCAGTATATGTATTGAATTTCTTGATCTTTTAAAAAAGTAAAACACACCTGTCAAAACTCTCGCTTGATTTATATATTTCTAATTTATTTATTTCTTTATTTTTAATCGAGTAAAACAAGAACTGTTCTACTGTTCTGTTCTGTTTTTGTAACTTTCCCCGTCCGTATCGAGGCACTCCAATAAAGGATATTGGTATAAATCCAGCACACTTTTAAATCCTGAATATTTGCGAATATACACACACTATGTTAAATCGATATTTACACCCCTAGTTGCTCGCTATAAATAACTATGTATATCTGTATCTGTATGTTTTACAGTGTAGGGCCTGTTACAGCTTCGCACACAGCTTTCATGGTTAAACTGTTCTATCTTAAGCGCGTAGTATTTATTTGGCAGTGATTTTATTATTTATTTTACTGTCTGCTTTTAAGTGCCTTTCCTTAAAGATTGTGGTTCGTTTAAGGTGTAGTATGTACAGCATATTTTGGGAAAGTCTCTCTATATTTGTAAGATCTGCTATCTTTGGAGCGGTGATATTTTGTACTTTATTATGGGTACAGTCCGG
Source organism: Mercenaria mercenaria (assembly GCF_021730395.1). NCBI lineage: Eukaryota > Metazoa > Mollusca > Bivalvia > Venerida > Veneridae > Mercenaria > Mercenaria mercenaria. The sequence continues at coordinate 41,134,191 of NC_069374.1, forward strand.
TATGACTGAATAGCGAAATCAAGTTTGATTTCACGAAATCAAATCAAATAAGCGAAATCAAATCATAAAATTTAAAGTAATGAATATTTTTTAAAATCTTTTGAAGCTTTTGTTAAGAATATAATTCTACGTGTGTATGCCAAATTTCAAGAAAAATATTTATATTTAGTATGGTTTTGAAAAGAAAAACTTATACGGATATTGATTTCGCCCGATTCTATATGCGCGAAAAAAAAACTCAAGTGACATGCAGAATCAAGTCATGAAATTTAAAGAATGAATAGTTTTTATTCTTGCACAGAAGGCATGTGGGAGGTGTCTTAATACTATTATAACGTGCTGCATTTACCTCATTTTCCGGCCATACGCTTGCATATTTTGAGAATGAAAACTACGGCCGTCCCATTTATTTCTCCAAATAAGATATATATCACAATAAATGTAATATCATTTGAAAGAATACCTTCCTTACTTTACATATGTGGCATTTGAATGACAGTCTTGCAAATATTAATAAAGTTGTGCGACGTCAAACTTTTATAAATATTACAACTGATTCTATCCAGCAGTACAAAGTACAAAAAATACGGCCATATACATTATAAACTTCTAAATCTTTATAAACCTTATATTTTTGATATCTTATGAAAGAGTATGTTACGAAGTTTCTAAAAATGTTAAGTTTGTGGAAATCGATCAATTACAACAGAAGATATACTTGTTCAAAGATTTGTGGGGTTTTTTCGCCAGCGTTTGGTGTTATTACTGCATGCTGTATATAGCTATGATGACGAGGAACTTCTTATGTTCAAGTCATATTATTATGAATAAAGTTCTGTTCTGTTTCAAAAAAAGTTCTTTCTGGTGTTGTCATTTATTGAAAATTTGAAGTGGTGTAGTTCTTTATAATAGGAGCAACAAACTGAGGAGTATTGTAAATAATATATACAATAATCACCGTAAATAATTAATGTATTTTTATTCGCAGTTTGAACATCATTTTACATAACAGAGTGTTCTGTGAAGTATCGTGACAGGAATTGTTATAGATCTATGCTCTTTTAATTGTGTCTTATGTTGTATGCGAGGAGAAAGCAGACGATTTTAAAGCAAGCACACGTCAACAAAGAAAGAGTAAGAAGTAAACCGATGTCAATCATTTAAAAGGAAATGCTAGCATACTCAGTGAACAGGTTTTCAACAAAGATGTGATAACTAAAACAGAATATGGAAAGAGACTTATAAGTGTGTACTTAGCAGAAAATAGACAGAGCCTGTGTTTCAGCAAGAATTTTGATTTGGTGATAGACAGTGAATTTTGTACAAGTCAGTGTGACTGTGCTGGGTCATGTGACTGCCTAAAATACTGTATTCCTCTGTCCATTTCGTATTCTAGTGAAAAGAATAAGGATATGGGAACATGCTTTCATATCGACAGCGTACATCAACGTAAAGGGGAAGCCGAAATGGCTATTGTTGACTGGCTCATAAATCTACAAGATGAATTAAATGATGACGAAGCAGCAGTTTCAATCGTGACATCAGGTGACATCTTTATAAGATATTTTTTATCCAAAATGTTAATGTAAATCCTTCAAATGTTAAATCTCCAAAATGGTAATATTTTGTAACGTAGAAATACAGGAAAGTTTTTTTCAATATAATCTTACTGTAGGTTCTAACCTGACCTCAGACAGCTTCTTATTTAAAGTATCATGTAAGGTTCAAGAACTTTCATGTATCACCAATAGTAAATAGAAGATTCTGGAAAAAAAAACAAGCAAATTCGATGAATTGGTATCCCCCGCCGAAAGGGTTTGTGGTGAGGAATGGCAAAAAAATATATCCGGCAAAAAGTTAAGGATGTTAATAAGAAGCAAATAATTTCATTAGTCAAAATCAATTTAACAGAAAACAAATATTTAATTAAAGAGTACATAATAAATGTATGATACTTTGATCCTGACTAAAGAATTTATTTTGAATGGGATATGCTTACTGTAATAAGCTTAGCTTTTAAAATTAAATGCAGTTAATTGAAATATGAGCTTGAAGTTTAACTGGAACGAAATATTGTCTTTGAGTGGTTTGGCACCAGGTGTTGTTGTTTAACATGTACATTTGAACTTAAAAAAAACAGATGTCCTTATGAGAACACTGGTAAGATATCTTGAACATGACTGAGGGCAAGGCTTGTGCAGTCACAACTTAACATGTTGAAGGTTTGAACATTTAAAAAAAAAAAAAATGGAAATATATATAATTATGTATATATATTTATTTTTTAAGGGTGTTGGGGTGCGGAGAAACGGGAGAGGAAACAAAATTTCACATGTTGATTATAAATATTGATGGAAAATTAAAAATGAAAAACAAGAGGGTCATGATGACCCTGGATCGCTCACGAGAGTAATATGAGCTACATGTTTCTAATGTCAAACTGATGATTTTTAGAAATTTTTTGGAAGATTTTCCGATGTACAATCAAGTAACCCCTGGGGCGGGGCCAATTTTACCCCGGGGGTCATGATTTGAACAAAGTTTGTAGAAGTCTACTAGGAAATGTTACATATCAAATATCTAAGATCTAGGCCTTCTGGTTTGTTTTTAGCAAATTTATGAAGATTTCCCTATGTACAATCAAGTAACCCCTGGGGCTGGGTCAATTTGACCCTGGGGGGTCAAGATTTGAACCAGTTTTGTAAAGGTCCACTAGGCAATGCTACATGTCAAATATCTAAGCTCTAGGCCTTCTGGTTTATTTTTAGAAAATTCTGAAGATTTTCCGATGTACAATCAAGTAACCCCTGGGGCGGGGCCAATTTTACCCCGGGGATCATGATTTGAACAAAGTTTGTAGAAATCTACTAGCAAATGTTACATATCAAATATCTAAGATCTAGGCCTTCTGGTTTATTTTTAGCAAATTAATGAAGATTTCCCTATGTACAATCAAGTAACCCCTGGGGCTATGTCAATTTGACCCTGGGGGTCAAGATTTGAACCAATTTTGTAAAGGTCCACTAGGCAATGCTACATGTCAAATATCTAAGCTCTAGGCCTTCTGGTTTATTTTTAGAAAATTTTGAAGATTTTTCTATGTACAATCAAGTAACCCCATGGGGCGGGGTCAGTTTGACCCCGGGGGTCATGATTTGAACAATTTTGTAGAAGTCTACTAGGCAATGCTACATGTCAAATATCTAAGATCTAGGCCTTCTAGTTTATTTTTAGATTTTTTTTGAAGATTTTCCTATGTAAAATCAAGTGACCCCTGGAGCGGGGTCAATTTTGACTCAGGGGTCATGATTTGAACAAATTTTGTAGAGGTCTACTAGGCAATGCTACATGTGAAATATCTAAGCTCTAGGCCTTCTGGTCTATTTTAAGAAAATTTTTAATGATTTTCCTAAGTAAAATCAAGTGACCCCTGGGGCGGGGTCAATTTTGAACCCAGGGGTCATGATATGAACAAATTTTGTAGAGGTCTACTAGGCAATGCTACATGTGAAATATCTAAGATCTAGGCCTTCTGGTTTATTTTTAGAAAATTTTGAAGTTTTTTCTATGTACAATGAAGTAACCCCATGGGGCGGGGTCATTTTGACCCTGGGGGTCATGATTTGAACAAATTTTGTAGAGGTCCACTAGGCAATGCTACCTGTGAAATATCTAAGCTCTAGACCTTCTGGTTTATTTTTAGAAAATTTTGAAGTTTTTTCTATGTACAATGAAGTAACCCCATGGGGCGGGGTCATTTTGACCCTGGGGGTCATGATTTGAACAAATTTTGTAGAGGTCCACTAGGCAATGCTACCTGTGAAATATCTAAGCTCTAGGCCTTCTGGTTTATTTTTAGAAATTTTTTGAAGATTTTCCTATGTAAAATCAAGTGACCCCTAGGGCAGGGTCAATTTTGACCCTGGGGTCATGATTTGAACAAATTTTATAGAGGTCTACTAGGTAATACTACATGTGAAATATCTAAGCTCTAGGCCTTCTGGTTTATTTTTAGAAAATTTTTGAAGATTTTCCTATGTAAAATCAAGTGACCCATGGGGCGGGGTCAATTTTGACCCTGGGGTCATGATTTGAACAACTTTAGTAGAGGTCCACTAGGCAATGCTACAAGTCAAATATCTAAGCTCTAGGGCTTCTGGTTTTTGAGAAGAAGATTTTTAAAGATTTTCCTATGTAAAATCAAGTGACCCCTGGGGCGGGGTCAATTTTGACCCCGGGGTCACCCCGGGTGACCAAGGCAAGTGGGAGACCAGGTGTGGGTGCGCAACTTCACATGTTTATAATAAATGTTCACAGAAAAGAATGAAAGAAATATAATGAAATTCTGCCAAATGGCAAGTTTGTTATGTACAAATATGTGGATTTTTAGACAATTAAAGGTCAATAACTCTGCAGTTACAAAAGAAATCCATACGAAATTGTGTGTGCACAACCACATTATAGTGCTCTAAATTCTGTTAAAGTTTCATAGTTCAAGGTCAAATATATCAAAAGTTATGATGCAGAAATTGCCATATTTATAGTACCCTATATAGTTAACACTAGAAACTTCTAAGGGCCATAACTCTGGTGTTACTAGGGCAATCTGACTGAAACTTGACGGGCCGCAAGAACTCATAGTGGTGAACACGTATATGAAGTTTTAAATAAATATTCCCAACCATTTCCTAGATATGGCTCCGGACGGACGGAAGGACTGACGGACGGACGGACGGACGGACAACGCCAAAACTATATCCCTCCGACTTTCGTCGGGGGATAACAAGAACAAACCAGACTTTAAGAATAATAATTGTAACACCTTGTTTATCAGTATTGTTGTAGAACGTTCTGGAACACCATAAAATATAAACAACTTATTGACATAATGGTGTCTCAGAACTGGTCAGTAAACAATGAGTTATCAATAAAGTAAAGCCTAAGGGGAAATAACATGTAGATAACACTGAAAATATCTAAGATGAAAAAGACCAAATATTTTTTTAATTCATTTTTCATTTGAAATTATTAACTATACAGTGTTTTAGGGTAAAAAAGATACCCAACACTTTTATGAAAATCATCAGATTTCACTTTGTCAGAATAAATTTATATTTAGATATTCGACTAATATTCTTACTCTGGTAAAAGGTAAATGAATAATGGCGGGTAGTCAGGATAGAAAAATGGCGGGTAATCAGGATAGAAAAATGGCGGGTAATCAGGATAGAATTTTAAGAATACCTTCATGGTCAAAGGTTAATTAGCTAAAAGTTTCGCACAAGTCAGTTACCAGCCCATAATAAGACTAGCCACTTTTAACAATAGAAATCTACATGAAAATTGACTAAGTTTATGTTGCACATAAAATGTAACTACTTTAATTGTTTTCTAAGTACTTATTATATTTTTTTTCAACTTTATGATTTTACGAGTAAGATAATATACTCCTCCAATATTTTCATTACTTTTATTCTCTATGACTGCATTTTTTTTCTTTCCAGACACAGTATTAATAATCAGTAATTTTGACTAAGCAGGAATAGATAATCAATATACCACATGCTGTTAAATTGCTGAGAAATAAATATTGCTTGATTACTATTGCATTTATAATAAGATATTATCATAATGTGAAGCAGAATTGTATAAGAACGACATATTTTAAATAAAATTACCAGTAATATTTCATACAGCGCGATCGTAAATCGTTACTTTGGTTTTAAAGTGAATAAATAAAAACAATTTGTTAATCAAATTAAATTTAATCCAATTAGTTAAGCGGGGATAAACGATAATTTAATTAAAGGTGGTTTTCTCACACGTTTGAAAAGGTGTGAATTGCAGCAGGTAATCATTCGGTCAAAATTGTGCCGATCTATATCATCCGACAATTATTAGATTATTACATGTAACAAACAGTAATTATTCAGATTTACAATTTATTTTTCATTAATACATTTTCCATATGAAAATGTCTGTCTAAGAATTAAATTGAAGTTATATGTTTAGGACATGGCCCATTTTTTTAATTTTTTAATTTCATTCATATATATATATCCCTTTAATTTTTGATGCTATATCTATCATTGGTTATATACCAAATTTGTCATAAAGAACGTGAGGGTAATTTGAGCAATTCTTTCTCTTTACTGTATTCATAATTGATTTTTAAGCTATTATTACTTTTTAATTAATCATCTTGATATTATTTGTTAAACTGATATATCGAGCATAAATATGTTTTAAGCACAGTTATTAACTCCCTTTTAAATGGTATAATATATCTGTTTCAAGTTTTGTGTGCATACATACACAGGGTATTCTTGAGTGTATAATATATTTTTCTTGAAGTTTGCCGCAACGTCTGTTTACGACGTTTCCCGTAATTTTGTTATGACGTGACGTCACTGTACATTATTTCAAAATGTAAACTGCCTGAAGATATATGTATTGAAAGCGCTTGCAGTGAAGAATTAAAATAATTGTAAAACACAGAAGTCTGCTGCTGTTTATTCCTTACAAATTGAACTTTTATATATATATATATATATATATATATATATATATATATATATATATATATATATATATATATATATATATATATATATATATATATATATATATAATATATATATATATTTCTTCAACTATTGTTGAATACATTAAACAATTTAGATGACGATTGATAAATATGACAAGTGCAAACAAACACGAGCTGTTGATTAAAGTTGTCTACTAGATTTCGCTATTCAGTCATACCCTACCGAACATATTCTTGTAGATTCGTACAAAGATAATGAATCAAGCGCAAGTACAAATCCCCGGATGCGGACTCCATTCTGTTTCGCCTACTTCCGACATTGTACAATTTACAGCATTAAATATTAGAAGAAAGCGGAGTAAATATGGTAATTTAAGTAGTGGCATTTTCAATATTTCTCACAAAATGAATAAACATTTATTGGAAATCAATGTATTTTATATTAAAATTGAAACCTTTGTAAATTTTAATGCTGAAGTATGCGGAAGTGATATCTGACAACAAAAGTTGGACGTTTAGCTAACGGGTGGGGTGTGTTTTGATTGAAGCAAAAAGTAACAAAGAGTAACAGATCTGAAACTCTAATAGGAAGCATAGAAAATGTTACTAAATCTTTACAACCAAAAATGATGTTAGGCAATATCCAGTCTAAATCTCCAGCAGTGTGTGGTGAGAACTAGTCCAACAAATTTAACATGATTGATCAGGTCGGGCACTTTAGCACATGGCGTTGTGTAGCAACAAGCAGAGGTGAAAGTAAACGCCAATTTCAGGGTTCCCATTCACATAAATATGTACAGATAACTCACCAATAGCGGGTCACTATCTAAACTATTAGCATATAATGAAGAATGTTTAGACTTTCATGATATCTAAACTTACTAACACTTAAAACTGTTGCTCGCATTCATATCAATATTTGATTTATTTGAATCATTCTTTTATGTCTGAAGTTATGATGAAACATTTATACCTGTCTGATTTACCAATAGGGGGTCACTTTTGCCAATAGTGGGTCACCTAGTTTATCATTTTTTTTATCCATTTAAGATTTGTCTTTTTCTGACAAAATATGACTGTGGTATTAGAAATAAACATTTCAAGACAGAATATAATGAGAGACAGTACGTTTACATTTCAAACGGGAGATATTAAGTCAAAGAATATAGCACTAGTTTTCATAGTTGTATTTCTATGCATAATTAGCACCACCTATATCTGAAACTAAAGTCAAAATATTGATTCAAGGAACCTTATAACATATATAAATTCATTTATATAGATTTGCCAGTTCAAACCAGTACAATATCAAATCAACCTTTGATTTGTATTTTTAAGCAAAATAAACAACCTTTTGATTGTCCCTGAAATGGGTGATTCTCTATTGGCTGAATGACCGCCTCTGTTTGATGGCACTTTTTTTTCATCGAAGTCAATCTAAAATTCATAATCATATTATTCCTATGAAAGTGTGTGTTTCACTCTTCAAAATGGTACCAAATTTGTGTGGTTTTATCTAAGAAATTGTGAGGTATGCTCAAAAATATTCTACTTTGAAGAATTCAAGAGTGCTAAAATCCAAGTCAGGAAACATGGTTGCAAGAGTTATCTACTCATGGAACTCAAACTCATTAGATTAGATCCATCTTCTTTTGTCTAATAATTTCTAAATGATAAGTTTATATAACTGGATACTTAAACATTGTATACTCTAATATTTTTAAGAGAGATTCGCATTTTATTTTCAAGTGACCCGCTATTGGCAGTGATTCTCTATTGGCGAGTTGACTATACGTTTTTCAGGTATAAATAGTGACCTTAAACGTACAGAAAATTTCTCCTGTACATAATTTCACGGAACAAAATTGCCGGCCAGGAAGTTGCTAAATTGTTTTAAATCAGAATAACTGCAAACATACTGGACAATGCAATCAGTCTGAAAGTAGCTGAAAAATAAAAAGTGTCTATTTTTAAATGCGTCAGGCGTTTATTGACCGGTTCTGATTATGTATTTAACGCAGAAGTTATAGATAGAGAATTATAGACTTTTAGGTTTTTTTGTGGTTTGACGTAAGCAATAATTGCTGTCTGCATGAGTAAACAAAAACTGACAGACTTGTTCAATAGACGAGGGTAGCCGGTGTCCGATAGGTAGCCTTACTCATTTGTTATTGGGATGACTTATTTTATGATCTGATATTTTATAGTTGTCATCCAGTGGCTGTCAGAAGTTAACACGCTGTCCCAAAACATCCTATTATTTGGACTAGACGATGGGCCGAAAGTAGTCTAAATAATGAGACCTCGGGTAGACTGATTTTACATTCTGATATTTCATGTTGTCTACCTTGAGGGGATATCGACCAGTCATAGAAATATAACGATATTCATCTCATGAGTACAATTATTTGGACTAGGCCGAAAGGTATAAGGGTTACGTTTGAATCCTTAACAGTGCTCCAGCTAGCTATTTACAGCAGGGCGCATCGCCCGTTCCGAAATTCGTTCCGCCCTGTTGCCCCGCCAGGCACCCTGCCCGTTTTTACAACCATTCATTTCTTTTTTAAGCCAAACTTCCCTTTTTTGCCTCAGTGATTATAATACACTGCTTTATTGCCCCCTTTTTATCGAATGATACACGCCGGGGGGCATTGACATAATTAGCAAACAACTAAACAATTACCTGCTGTAATCGTGCCCGAGGCAGACCATGATATTTTAGACTGCTCCACTAGCAATTAAACTAGCATTAAAATCACTGAACCTTAGTGTTAAAACAGTTTGCAAACCAGTCTGAAATCATTATCATTTCGCGCCACCTGTCAAAGTGTACTTTCGTTTTCGGTAATATAGTCGTAAATACCCCTTTATACATATCTGAAACTTACGTCCAGACAACAGACATTTAAATCTAATTAATAAAAATTGATCACAATCAAATTTAAATCGGAAAATATTTTGATTTTATCTTTTTAACAAGTTTTTGAAATCGAAAGTAGGTTGTCGTCTGTTTTGTGAAATTGCCGATTTTTCATGAATATTTCTTTGAAATTAGTTTACTAAGATGTAATGACAGGGTACACTTTAATGTCAGATACTGTAAAATGCTGTTAAACAGTCTCTGCATCATAATAATTTTTCAAAAATATTGTTTAAACTGGACATTCGACGACTTTTAGAAAAAAGTGTAACCATATCCGGATATAAAATTTTGGATACCCGGAATATGTCTATTACAAGTGCTAAACTTGCTTTTAGACTGTTGTAAGTTAAAAACTTTGCCTGATTTCATTGGAAATTTAAACTTTATTTTCTGTATATGATATGTTGCAGTATAAATTTATAAATATCAAGTAGCCTACATGGAGAAGATGTGTACTGAAATTGTAACAAAATAGGCCTAAACACATAGATATTGTTATTCAGTATGCAATTACAAAGAAATGTTACAAGTTGAAAATCAATGCCAAGTAAAATACAAACAGCAGAATTTTTAGTTAATAAATAGGTACATTAGAGATGACAGACATAGCCTATTAAAAGACCATACCTAAAGTGTGCCAAAAAACATGTCTAAATTATGCCATTCCATGCCTAAAGTATGTTAAAATGAACTGTATGCATGGACCAGTTATATTTTTCCCCGGGGGAGCACGGTCCCAGACCGACCACCACCCCAGAAGTGCCCTTTTCAGTGCCAGCACCCTGCCCTTTTTTAATCCTAGCTGGAGCACTGCTTAACAAAGCCTGATTAGTCAGCATCAAAACCGAAATAAAAGTAAGAAAATATTTCTGATATTAGTTTTATTGTATTTTATAAATACAAGTGAATATTAAAATTGAAGGCTTTGTGGAAAATTGTTATAAGTAAAATCAAATAACTGGTTTTGTACCAAGCCCTTGAATTTTCAAATATAGTAATAAATAGGTATAGTATAGTATAAAGTAGGTCTAGATAAACGACACTCTGAGTCTGACTGTGATGCACTTCACTGGCAAGGGATTTAAGCTATTATCAAAACAAGTAAAAATAAAGTTTGAAAGGTCAAAACCCCTTACTTTTGAAGATCTACCCCCAGTTTGATGACCCAGAGGATAAAAAAAAAAACACTCGCACAAAATCTGCCAGGATTGGAAAGCTTTGCATGTTTCACTAGAGTTTGTCGTTTTTCTTTGAGTAACATTTTGGGCAATATTAATGGGAAGTGTTGGTGTACCAGGTTTCGCACACATTTCCAAAGAATACTTTCCTATTTAGCTAAAAATGTTTAAAATCTATATATTTTAATAAGCACACTTATTTTGTTTTAAAACGTGCTACTTTCACTTCCCACTAGAATGTGGTCATACCTCTTTGTTTGCTTGATCCGGATAACATAATTTGACTAGTTGTTGCACTTAAGGTAGTTTGGCACCTTTGGATCGAAATTTTTTCTACAATGTAGAATTTGATTTAACTCTGATTTTTTATAACTTCAGAATATACCTAGAAAAGTCAGCAGATAAAAAAGATAGGGTCGTGTGCTTGATTTTTTACTAGACTGCCTTGAAAAATTTGAACCTGTTGCAATATTTCATAATGGGAGTCTATGGGAATATCATAACTTTCATAATTTTTTGCGAATAGAATTTTTTCTACAGTGTAGATTTTGATGAAATTTCCCATGGTTGTTAAAAAACAATATTAAACATATGGACTATAATTTGGTGAAATAAAATGTATAGGTCCGTGTGCTTATTTTTGAGATATTTGACCATGATTAAAGTGAACCGGACATTTCACGCTAATTTTAACACATTATTTTGAATTTTTTAACATGCCGTATATTTTACTATCATATTTTGACTTTAGAAATATATCAACAGTGCCATTGTAATAAATTTACTCACAGGTTTCAATTAATTCATAATAATGATTTTCATTTCCGTAGGCCAAATCCAGGCTTTATTCTACGTTTTCCGGATAAATAACGTTACGCCATCACTTTCGGTTTTTCAAACGTGCAGAACTACCTTAAGTGTACCTGGTTTCGCACTCCCTGCTATTTGTAGAATTCAATGATAATAATGCAGTTACCCAATAGAAAAGTATTAATTAACTTTTTAACCATTTAATTCAGTTTAGCAACCCCAAAACCATTTTTGGAAACTTGTTATTTCTTCAATAAAGTTATACCAAATTAAAGAGCATGAAGAGACATTTTCAGAACAGTTTTAATTATCAAAATATCTATTCTAGATCAAAAGTTACAGCATTTTAAGCGTCGTAATTTTCAGCCAATTTTAAGAATTTTTCTGCTATAAATCCTATAGAAGCTGTCGCGACAGGACGGAACCAATTTTGATATTTTTTTCACTATTTTTTATGTATCTTTTTAATTTTTTAATGTTTTCTTTTCAAATTTGGTGATCTATTGTATTTTTTCCTGCTCTTTTCATTTATGTAATCCTTTTTAGTAAATTTCTTCAGCATCAGTTGGTATAAATAAAAACAAAATGAAAATTCACACAAATTTTGCGAAGAAAAAACAACACTATTTTTTTATGAATGCATACATTGCTATAAAGTTTGAATTAAAAAGTTATGAATATCAGTCTGAAACAGAGCTAGCCAAAAACAGTTATTTCTCCATTGTTCTAAAGTGAAAACTTCTAAAATGTTGTCCAGAAAATATAAGTATTTGATTAATTTTGAAAGTTTAAATTGCTAAAAATGGCTGAGGTGACATTTTTTTCTAAATTCAGTAATTAGTTCAGTCATTATTTTCTTCAAATGTTGCATTTCATAGAAATGATATTTATAACTATCTGACATAAACATAAGGAAATTGAATACTGCATTATTAGTATCATGCATTTGTAAATAGAGTACAAATTGCTCATTGAAAGTCGACTTAAAACTTTTTATCCGAAATTTACCTATCCGAAACTCGTAAATTTATCAGGTGCACGATCGTACAGCGGTGAAAATTTTCATACTTGTTTCAATTCTCTGGCTTTAATAATGCCCGATTCTTGCATCAACTTGTTCAGTTTATACATTTAATTGATTTATTTATTATTTTTTTCGAAAACTGTACCAATCTTGCAGATATTAGGGGTCTTTTTACAATATTTTGTACTAGAGTTCTGACCGTCTGCGGAATCGGTGTGACGCGTGCGTAAATTGGACGACCTGTGATTTTAAAATAAAGATGCGACGGTCTTAATTACCATTGATTTTAATGTTTTTGGTATTATTTTGAAGCTAAAATATTGAATTAATTAAATATGTACATGATTATACAATCGAACGGACAGATTTCCTACAGAATTGGCTGAATTTTGGGCAGTTGTAACTCGAATATTTTTTGAACTACGCACTAATCAAAACCACGAGCATAAAAGTCTTTCTTTTTTCTGATTGGATAATATCGAAAGTAGATCGTCTATGTTTGGCTGATTGGATAATATCACCTCATTAATATTCATGAGCATTTAGGATCTCGCATTTGCATAGGAATGTAACACCCCTTTCAAAACCGTGTCCGCGAACCCGCTTATCTCAGCTGTCAGAATTTTCTTGCATTTTTCACTTTTAATCAATAAATAAACATAAATAGTATATTTAAATGTTGATAAAAGTTATATCAAAGGAAAGATAATTTATTTGGCTTTTAATATATATAATTTCTATAATTATTGATTGAGATATACTTGCTGATATATTTTATTAAAGACAATCACCCAAGAATTTACTGTGTATTCTTAATGGATTATTGGTTTATGTGGGGTTGCTATTCAATTTAAACATGTATTTTCCATAAAATAATATGAAAGTGAAATTTAAAAGCAGTTATGAAAGTGAAAGCCAGATACCAAAACCCTGTTTTACTTCTAAAAGCAGAAAAGGCTAAAGCAACTGAATACATGAAACAAAAATAAAACCATAGAAGCTGTTGAATCACCAGTGACCGGTCACCCCCAGAAGTCTAAATATTCGATTAAGTTCTCGGTTTTAATAAAAACTTAAAGCAAACAATCAAGTTGAAGTCATTTTGCAGGTTGGAAGAACTTCAATAACTGTTGAGTTATTTTTATACGCCCAAAGGGACGTATTATGATATGGTCCCGGTGTCCATCTGTCCGTCAACCCGTCCGTTAGCAATTTCGTGTCTGCTCTGTAAGGGGTATCCCGACCTACCCTAAATTTTTGGCCCGACCCTAAATGTTTTTTGGAGAATAAGCCTTGGAGAATATTTTTTTCAACTTTTAAACAAAAAGTTGCAAAACTGCACATTTTATGCCTAAAACATGACCAGTGATGTTAGAAAACAACTTACTGATGCTCTAAAGGCATAACCCCCTTATTTGTAATGATTTTTTGACACAAAAATAATTTCCGAAAAGTCTCCCTTAATTAATAAAAAAAATTTCCAAAAAAAAAAAATTTTCCGACCTACCTACCCTTATTTTTTTGAGCATGTTACCGGAAACAAAGAATTTTTGAGTCGGCTAAACGATGAAATCGTTTTGACGAGTCCTTGCTATCCAGCGATTCTCTAAGTCTAAATGGACCAAATAACACAGTGAACGGATGTAGTTCCATTAGATTTCTCAAACTTCAAACAGTTCACTGCATGAATGAAGTTAAGTTGTGTGAATTCCCTTTGCTATGACCAATATACGATGTAATCTGTCATATTTATGACTTGTAATTGTGCAATACTCGAATGTAACTCATTAAGCATAAATGTGCATTTTAAGAATTGCGCAGGCTTACAAAGCTTGCGTAACATCCAGCGAAAGACAAAAAATAGTTCCACAGGGCTCCAGATAAGAAATTAAGTATAGAAATAATGCAAATACGCATGTCTAATAATTTCTAAGCGTATAAAAACGTATATAAAATTACAGAAATGCACACAATGCTTTTTTAAAAACAAAATCTGAATCGTCTGGATACGTTAGGTAACATAGCCGATCCCGATCAGCCTTAATTCTCTCACATTGAACGTATACACGCATCGTATGATTTCTATAAACTTTGCGTGGGTTTCTACACACACACATGAATTTTGCAGTCAGTAAACGGATAAATTATCGGAAGAAGAAGCTCTTACTGGTTTGTTTAGTTACTACAGATATTAAAAATGATTTTAATTCTTATTTTTCGAGAAATAAACAAATCGGCGAAACATTAAATTGTATTTTCTTGTAGTTTTTGAAATCGAAAGTAGATCGTCTATGTTTGGCTGCTTTCAAACTCAACTTTCACGAAACGAAACAACTTTTTTATGAAAAGATTTAAATAAGAGGTAATTTAACCGTAAACTTCAATGTCAGTTACTGCCAATTGCTGCTAAATGTCTTCGTATCATCACAATTTGTAAAATATATTGTTAAAAATGGAGAAAAGTGTAATCATATCCGGATATAATATTTTGGGTAAATATCGAGCTGTGTTATGAAATTTTAACATTCATGTAACATACATGATAGATATTATTGTAACAGAAATGATTCTAGAATTTATTTTTATTACACCAACATATAATCTATGTCAGACTGGTATTCTAGTCCTGAGGCATGATCTGAAAGTAAAAAGATGAAGTGACAGTCATACTTTGGATATTGTAATACTAGAAAGAATCTAGATCGTAACCTTTCTGGAATTTTGACTGGTTTGGATAATTTGCTTACGATTCAGGTTCGCAAAAAAATGAAACCGTCACCAACTCTGCTTTTCATGATGACGCATGGCTTGATTTTTGCAGTCATTAAGCGGATAAATTATCCCGAGAAAGAGCTCTTACTGATTTGTTTAATTACTACTGATTTTAAAAATGATTTTATTTCTTATTTTTCGAGAAATAAACAAATCGGCGAAACATTAAATTGTATTTTCTTGTAGTTTTTGAAATCGAAAGTAGATCGTCTATGTTAGAGTGCTTTGACGAAACGAAACAATTTTTTTTATGAAATGATTTAAATAATTTCACCGTAAACTTCAATGTCAGATACTGCCAATTGCTGCTAAACTGTCTTCATATCATCACAATTTGTAAAACATATTGTTGAAACTGGAGATTTTGGCAGTATAAAAGAAAGTGTAATCATATCCGGATATAATATTTTGGGTAAATATCGAGCTGTGTTGTGAAATTTAAACATTAAAGTAACAGACATGATAGATATTATTGTAACAGAAATGATTCTAGAATTTATTTTTATAATACATACATAGAATCAATATCAGACTTATATTCTAGTGCTGAGGCATGACCTGAAAGTAAAAATATGAAGTGACAGTCATTCATACTTTGAATATTGTAATACTAAAAAGAATCTAGAGCAGGGGTCACGCTGTCGATCGCCACTTGAGCCATTTGCGACAAAAAATTAAATGTGGCTCCGAAATTTTCTAATTGGCGAAAATGGCCCGAAGCTATATCTGTCTGCAAAACTACGAATATTGCCAGTTTTACGAACCAAAAGGTGTGAAAATCGATAATCTGTGTAGACACAACATCCGTTATTGAAAGGGAGGGAGCCAATTTGGAATTATTTTATTTGATCAGGCAGTTAATTGGCGTTAATTAGATTATTGAATAACAAACTGGATAATTACTATCATCATTTTGTGCACTTGATACGATTTTATGAGCAGTCGGCCGTTAGACAAATTTTGTATGATTGCCGAGGGTTAGTTTGGGCAAAAACAAATAAAAATGCTTTAGACAAGCAGAAATTGTAAGTATTGAATAGCTATGATGATAGAAAAGCAATAAAACATAGGTATTTTATCAAATACTTAATTCCAACTTACGTTTTCCGAATTTGTCACCCGTTTTCGCGACCGTGATTTTCGGATATTTCTGTCATTTCTGACGAGATTTTTTAGTGCAATCTTAATAAAAAGCCAATAAAAATTCTACATTTAACAATTTTTTCATTAAATGGCAGATGTTTATAAAAATGATAATTTTAGAAATTAACACAAATTGATTTTCTAAATAGCTTTTTAAAGGGTTACTAAGAAATATGTTATAACTACATTAATTTCTTGAGTAGTATGAGTACTTTTGTACATATAATGTAGTCCTACAAGAACGTCAATGCTATGCGCTTCGCCGTTGTTGGCCTCATAATTTTATCTTCGGAAAAAGCAGTGGCTCAGAGAAAAAAATTCCCAGTGTGACCCCTGCTAGAGGTAATATTTAGAAATTGAAACATATAATTTTCAGTTAGAAATCGCACCAAAGGTTTTGAAGGGGTTAACAGGTCTGAAATAGAATAAATGATGGTTTTAACTAAAAAAGAACTGCATTTGTTAATATTGGTTATCTTTTCCGAAATTGGTAGCTAATCCGTGTAACTTCTCTTAGTTTCGAATGCGCAATTTTCCTGTCAGTGTAAACATTCATGACACTATATATTGACACTCAGCAACATTTACATATCTTTAAACGCGAAAGTAAGTATACTTTAAATTCACATCCCTTATAATATGATTGAACAATACCTAGCGTGTGACACGGTTATTGCCAGGCCCCTTATCTGTAAAATATCTGAACAGTTCTTTCGTCCATCCGTTACAAATTGTATGTGGCAATCCGCGCTATAAAATTTCAATATATAAATTTTCATATTCAAATTTTATCATGTGCGAATATATACCAGCCGATAATTGCCTGTTTTGGTAATGCCGGAGGCAAATGTTTACTGGAAAAATATTTATAGTCATGGGCAGTATCTTAGTGTCACCTGTCAAATTGTAGTTTGTACTTTCAACATTTTTATTTTTGCGAACCACTCTTCAATTTTAGAGAAATATATTGGGTTTAAATACTTGTATAATGTCAATCAAAATTTTACTAGGCATCGATTGAATGTCCATTTCATCTATTGTAACAAAATCTCTGTTCAGTTGGGGAAAAAAACTAAAACCAAACTGAAACTGGTAGACTATACTACCAGTACATCAATCATTAGCCGACTCTCAGGCCCTTCAGGCCTTTGATTTTTTTTAGGCCTAACTCTTGAACCCCTTGAAGGATTTCAAAGAAACTTGACACAAATGTTCACCACACCGAGAGAATGCGCAGAGCACATGTTTTGGATGTCTCATTTCAAGGTCAAGGTCACACTTAGGGGTCAAAGGTCATATGAACTGCTTGAAGGATTTCAAAGAAACTTGGCACATTTGTTCACCACACTGAGACGACATGCAGAGTGCTTGTTTCGGATGACTAGCTTCAAGGTCAAGGTCATGCTTAGGAGTGAAAGGTCATATATGACTTTGCTGTGTCCACTCTGTAACTCTTGAACTGCTTAAAGGATTTCAAAGAAACTTGGCACAAATGTTCACCACACTGAGGCGACGTGCAGAGCGCATGTTTTGGCTGACTCGCTTCAAGGTCAAGGTCACACTTAGGGGTCAGAGGTCATATATTACTTTGCTTTGTGTATATTGCTATGCATTGCAGTGCTCTTGTTTTTATTCGGCAGATCCCCTTTTGGTCTCTTACAATATTTTTTTTTTTTGAATTACTTCCCTTTTTATACGCCCATTTGAAAAACGGGACATATTATGGCGGGTGGGCGGGCGGGCGGCGTCCACAGACTTTGTCCGGAGCATATCTTCTACATGCATGAAGGGACTTTGATGAAACTTGGCACAGTTGTTCACCATCATGAGACGGAGTGTCATGCGCAAAAACCAGGTCCCTAGGTCTAAGGTCAAGGTCACACTTAGAGGTCAAAGGTCAGATTCAAGAATGACTTTGTCCGGAGCATATCTTCTTCATGCATGGAGGGATTTTGATATAACTTGGCACAAATGTTCACCACCACGAGGCGGAGTGTCATGCGCAAGAACCAGGTCCCTAGGTCTAAGGTCAAGGTCACACTTAGAGGTCAAAGGATACAAGAATGAAAACCTTGTCCGGAGCATTTCTTTTTCATGCATAGAGGGATTTTGATATAACTTTGCACAAATGTTCACCACCACGAGGCGGAGTGTCATGCGCAAGAACCAGGTCCCTAGGTCAAAGGTCAAGGTCACACTTAGAGGCCAAAGGTCAGATACAAGAATGACTGTCCGAAGCATTTCTTCTTCATGCATGGAGGGATTTTGATGTAACTTGGCACAATTATACACCATCATGAGACAAAGTGTCATGCGCAGTTCCCTTCTTTAGAATTACTTCCCTTTGTTATTACTATAAATAGCTTATATTGTAACTTTTTCATTACTAGTCGTAGGGAAAAATCGAGACCACTTTTCTGTAGTACAACATGCATGCTACATCCAATTATGAGGTGTATTTTGACCTATCTCTACCTGGTAAAGATTTTTGTGTGGACTATAAAAAAAATTTTGGATTTTTTTTTTTTTTTTTTTTTAAGATTATCTTCCCTTAGTTGTTACTATAAATAACTTATATTGTAACTTTTTTATAATTGACCTTAGGGAAAAAACAAGACCACTTTTCTGTGGTACAACATAGATGTTACTTTCAAATTTTAGGTGTATTTTAAGGTATCTCTACCTGGTAAGGAGTTTTTTTTGTGGACTTAGAAAAACAAATGACTTACAATGATTACTAAACAACCACAAAATTAAAATTCCATTTGCAAATACAGGTGCTAGAGTAAAGAAATTTGCTGTGACGGGCGTATATTGTGACATTCTGGCACTCTTGTTTGTTACTATAAATAGCTTATTTTGAAACTTTTTAGCTCACCTGTCACTAGCTCATCTGTCACATAGTGACAGGGTGAGCTTTTGTGATCACCCTTCGTCTGTCGTCCGTCCTTCCGAGAATGTTGTGTCACGCCTAGCTCCAAAAGTATTTGATGTAGAGTCACAAAACTTCACAGGAATGTTGGTCAGCATTTGTAGTTGTGCACCTGTGGTTTCTCATCCGGATTCATTCAGTCTTGGCTCCTGACTTTTTAAAAATTGGTCATTTTAGTGTTGTGTCGCGCCTAGCTCCAAAAGTATTTGACGTAGAGTCACAAAACTTTACAGGAATGTTGTTCAGCATGTGTAGAAATGCACCTGGGGTTTCGCGTCCAGATTCATTCAGTTGTGTAGGAGTTATGGCCCCTGACTGAATTAGTCATTTTAATGTTGTGTCGCGCGTAGCTCCAGAAGTATTTGACCTGGAGTCACCAAAGTTTACAGGAATGTTGGTCAGCATGTGCAGTTGTGCACCTGGGGTTTCGCGTCGTAGGAGTTATGGCCCCTGACTTAGTTAAAAATTGGTTATTTAAATGATGTGTCGCGCGTAGCTCCAAAATTATTTGACCCAGAGTCACCAAAGTTTACAGGAATGTTGGTCAGCATGTGCAGTTGTGCACCTGGGGTTTCGCGTCCGGATTCATTAAGTCTTGTAGGAGTTATGGCCCCTGACTTAGTTAAAAATTGGCCATTTTAATGTTGTGTCTCGCGTAGCTCCAAAAGTATTTGACCTAGAGTCACAAAAGTTTACAGGAATGTTGGTCAGCATGTGAAGTTGTGCACCTGGGGTTTCGCGTCTGGATTCATTTATTATTGTAGGAGTTGTGGCCCCTGACCTAGGAAAAAAATGTTATTTTAATGTTTTGTTGCGCGTAGCTTCGAAAATATTTTACCTACAGTCATTATTTCACTACACAAGACCAGACTTCTTGTTCAGACTTACTCAAAAAAAAAGTTTGTGAAACATGTTTGTTAAAATGTACTTGACCTAGAATCATAAAACATTAGAGGATTGTTTTATAGCCTATGAATTGTTCTCTTTAGGATTTTACTCAGCTAGGCCAGAGTTATGGCCAACTAAGTGAAAAACACACATAAGGTTCTTAAAAGTTTGTGTTGCAAACATCTTAAAAATTGTTTAACCTGAGTCATTAAACTATGTTACAGTGGCAGGAGTGGGGGGCACCTGTGTCCTGTGGTCACACATCTAGTTTTGGTTTCTAATACGTTATTCACCATATTGGGACATGCACATAAGTATGCATCGTGGTACCAATGTTTGACATTAATTAGTTAAGTTTCGCATACCATTCCATATTTTGTCTAAACTGTTCGATACATGTATATGGCTTAGTAAATTTTTATGCCCCCGAAGGGAGGCATATAGTTTTTGAACCGTCTGTCCGTCTGTCGGTCTGTCAGTCTGTCTGCAATTTTCGTGTCCGGTCCATATCTTTGTCATCGATGGATGGATTTTCAAATAACTTGGCATGAATGTGTACCACAGTAAGACGACGTGTCGCACGCAAGACCCAGGTCCGTAGCTCAAAGGTCAAGGTCACACTTAGACGTTAAAGGTCATTTTTCATGATAGTGCATTCGTTTCCGGTCCATATCTTTGTCATCCATGGATGGATTTTCAAAATCGGAATGAATGTGTACCACAGTAAGACGACGTGTCGCAGGCAAGACCCAGGTCCATAGCTCAAAGGTCAAGGTCACACTTAGACGTTAAAGGTCATATTTCATGATAGTGCATTGATGGGCGTGTCCGGTCCATATCTTTGTCATTCATGCATGGATTTTAAAATTATTGGACATGAATGTGTACCACAGTAAGACGACGTGTCGCGCGCAAGACCCAGGTCCGTAGGTCAAAGGTCCTAAACTCTAACATCGGCCATAACTATTCATTCAAAGTGCCATCGGGGGCATGTGTCATCCTATGGAGACAGCTCTTGTTCTTCTTTTGTCTGAAAATCTGTGGTAGTATTTTGACCCAATACTTCCATCAATTCTTTGAATAGCCGAGCACACTGTCAACAGACAGCTCTTGTTACTGCTAATAATGGATATAACTGCTGCTACGTGCACCTTGGTAACTCCGCAAAAGTTCTCAAATCCTCTAAAATTTGATTGTCGCCAGCTACTCCATCACGGGGACGTATGTGTTATAGAAAGAGCTCTTTTACTTTCAGGCTGACCAACAGCTAGATTGTGCCCTGGATTTAATGAGAAGATTGCCTCCACAACAGATAGAGAAAAACCTAAGTGATCTAATTGACTTGGTATGTAAACAAATGAATGCAGAAAAAGTTACCCAGTTGACTTGGTAAGATCTGTGACAAAAAATGAAAAGGATTGAATTGACTTTATAAGGAAATTAAGTATTAAATAATGTAGATGATTTTATTGACTTGGTTAATCATACCAGATTTGCCGAGAAATAGTTTATCTTATTGGTGAGCTGTTAGAAATAACCAGTTTGGTGAGTAAACACTAAACAGGACTGGTAAAACTCTTCTGACAGAGTTGATTTTGGTGAACAGGCTTGTAAAACTATTGACATTATTACAGTCGCTTACGCATAGCTTGTAGGTTAAAACCAATCTCTGACAACTGCATCAGGGAGTCGACTCTTTGGCTCAGTAGTTAAGAGCATTAGACTTCCACCCGTGTGACCTAGGTTCGAATCCCTCCTCGGGCATTTTTCAATCATAAAATTCTATCCTCTTCAATTTCTGTTACTCTTGAGTTGTAAGATGGGGGCTGGTCCGGGATATGGACTTTAATCTTGTGCTGAAAATGGCTTACTTATCATCATAAAGTATGACTCCTTTGAAGAAGGGAAGTGTTACAATTGCTAACGCATAGCTTTTAACTTTAAAACCAATCTCTGACAACTGCATCAGGGAATCTGCTCCTTGGCTCAGCGGTTAGAGCATTGGACTTCCACCCGTACAACCTGGGTTCGAATCTTGCCTCAGGCACTTGGGATTTTTCATCAAAATATTCTATCCTTTTCAATTTCTGTTACGCTCTTTAGTCATAAGAACATACAAAGGCAGAGGTAATAATTGCAATTAGACTGGTAAAAACATACTGACATAAAGAGACAGAGTTCATAATGACAAATGCATTTGTAATACTGAATACACTTGTAACACTATACTAACACACAGAGACAAAGTTGATTTTGGCGATTACACTTGTAATAAAGTACTAACATACAGAGACAGAGTTAATTTTGGCGATTAGACTAGTAACACTGTACTAACATACAGAGACACAGTTAATTTTGGCGAATAGACTTGTAACAATGTACTAACATACAGAGACACAGTTAATTTTGGTGAATACACTTGTAACACTGTACTAACGTTCAGAGACAGAGTTGATTTTGGCGAACAGACTTGTAAAACTGTATTAACATACAGAGACAGAGTTAATTTTGGCGAATACACTTGTAACAATGTACTAACATACAGAGACACAGTTAATTTTGGCGAATACACTTGTAACACTGTACTAACGTTCAGAGACAGTTGATTTTGGCAAACAGACCTGTAAAACGGTATTAACATACAGAGACAGAGTTAATTTTGGCGAATAGACTTGTAACACTGTACTAACATACAGAGACACAGTTAATTTTGGCGAATACACTTGTAACACTGTACTAACATACAGAGACACAGTTAATTTTGGCGAATGCACTTGTAACAATGTACTAACGTTCAGAGGCAGAGTTGATTTTGGCGAACAGACTTGTAAAACTGTATTAACATACAGAGACAGAGTTAATTTTGCCGAATACACTTGTAACAATGTACTAACGTTCAGAGACAGAGTTGATTTTGGCGAACAGACTTGTAAAACTGTATTAACATACAGAGACAGAGTTAATTTTTGCGAATAGACCTGTAACACTGTACTAACATACAGAGACAGTGTTAATTTTGGTGAATACACTTGTAACACTGTACTAACGTTTAGAGACAGAGTTGATTTTGGCGAACAGACTTGTAAAACTGTACTAACATACAGAGACAGTGTTAATTTTGGCGAAGAGACTTGTAACACTGTACTAACATACAGAGACAGGGTTAATTTTGGAGAATAGACTTGTAACACTGTACTAACATACAGAGACAGGGTTGATTTTGGCGAATAGACTTGTAACACTGTACTAACATACAGAGACAGAGTTGATTTTGGCGAACAGACTTGTAACACTGTACTAACATACAGAGACAGGGTTAATTTTGGCGAACAGACTTGTAACACTGTACTAACATACAGAGACAGGGTTAATTTTGGCGAACACACTTGTAACACTGTACTAACGTTCAGAGACAGAGTTGATTTTGGCGAACAGACTTGTAACACTGTACTAACGTTCAGAGACAGAGTTGATTTTGGCGAACAGACTTGTAACACTGTACTAACGTTCAGAGACAGAGTTGATTTTGGTGAACAGACTTGTAAAACTGTACTAACATACAGAGACAGGGTTAATTTTGGCAAACAGACTTGTAACACTGTACTAACGTTCAGAGACAGAGTTAATTTTGGTGAGCAGACTTGTAACCCTGTATTTTGGCGAGCACACTTGTAACACAATAACATACAGAGACAGAGTTGATTTTGGCAAACACACTTGTAACACTGTACTAACACACAGAGACAGTTGATTTTGACGAACAGACTTGTAACACTGTACTAATGTACAGAGACAAAGTTGATTTTGGCGTATACACTTGTAACACTATACTAATGTACAGAGACAAAGTTGATTTTGGCGAATAAACTTGTAACACTGTACTAACATACAGAGGCAGAGTTGATTTTGGCGAGCAGACTTGTAAAACTGTACTAACATACAGAGACAAAGTTGATTTTGGCGAATAAACTTGTAACACTGTACTAACATACAGAGGCAGAGTTGATTTTGGCGAGCAGACTTGTAAAACTGTACTAACATACAGAGACAGAGTTAATTTTGGTGAGCAGACTTGTAACACTGTATTTTGGCAAACACACTTGTAACATGATAACATACAGAGACAGAGTAGATTTTAGCGAACAGACTTGTAACACTGTACTAACATACAGAGACAGAGTTAATTTTGGCGAACAGACTTGTGACACTGTACTAACATACAGAGACAGAGTTAATTTTGGCGAGCAGACTTGTAACACTGTATTTGGCGAACACACTTCAGAGCAGTCTTCAACTTGATTTTTTTAAAGCACTAGCCCGTTCGGGCTAGTTCCTTTGAAATAGTATTAGCCCAAATCCAAGTTTGCTAGCCCGAAAAATAATTGGTATTTGAAATACGTATTTTTGCATTGTATGAAATGAAACAGCATTGCTTTATAGAGCAATACTTTCCTGTAAATAAATAGTCATAACTCATTAACAGGTTGATGCAGGGCCTCCAATATTATAACACAACCAAAGTGAAAGAACACTACTTACACTGAAAATAATACTTTTTCCAACAGCCTAGGTAAAAAATAACAAAAAAAAACTTTTTTATGTATAAACATCGACTTGTTTCTTTCCACTGTATGTATCGCTGTGTATCTGTGTTAGGATGTGCAACATTGCCGGTCTATTTCGAATGTTGTGTAATCACAATTTATTTTAAGAATCAATTTTAGACAAAATATTTTCCCTCTAGATCACCTCGCAATTAGTTCATGTGGAAAATTGTTTTCGTCTAAGTCGATTCTAAATATATTATAACCTGCTGAATGTACATAAAGATGGCAGAATGTGTATTGAAGTGTACACAATTGACATATATTGGATATCAGGGGTTTTGAAGGTTGAATTTATACTCGACTGATCTGCAAATCACTCGACTCGGGCTTCGGGCTGGCTGTTTAGGTCAAAGACTGCAGAGTTCCAGATAAGCTTTTGGTGCAATTGGGTATTTACCCATCACTTTTTGTCTGTATTGGGTACTTGAAATTTGAATTGGGTAAAATAAATATTATTATCTGGCCTTTTCAGAAGTAATTGGGTATTTGCTTAAACCAATTGGGTATTTCACTGATCTTGCACAAGCAATTGAGTATTTTTTAGCTCACCTGTCACAAAGTGACAAGGTGAGCTTTTGTGATCGCGCAGCGTCTGTCGTCCGTCCGTGCGTGCGTAAACTTTTGCTTGTGACCACTCTAGACGTCACATTTTTCATGGGATCTGTATGAAAATTGGTCAGAATGTTCCCCTTGATGATATCTAGGTCAAGTTCGAAACTGGGTCACGTGCGGTCAAAAACTAGGTCAGTAGGTCTAAAAATAGAAAAACCTTGTGACCTCTCTAGAGGCCATATATTTCATAAGATCTTCATGAAAATTGGTCAGAATGTTCACCTTGATGATATCTAGGTCAAGTTCGAAAGTGGGTCACGTGGCCTCAAAAACTAGGTCAGTAGGTCAAATAATAGAAAAACCTTGTGACCTCTCTGGAGGCCATATTTTTCATGGGATCTGTATGAAAGTTGGTTTGAATGTTCATCTTGTTGATATCTAGGTCAAGTTTGAAAGTGGGTCACGTGCGGTCAAAAACTAGGTCAGTAGGTCTAAAAATAGAAAAATCTTGTGACCTCTCTAGAGGCCATACTTGTGAATGGATCTTCATAAAAATTGGTCAGAATGTTCACCTTGATGATATCTAGGTCAAGTTCAAAACTGGGTCACGTGCGGTCAAAAACTAGGTCAGTAGGTCTAAAAATAGAAAAACCTTATGACCTCTCATATATTTCATGAGATCTTCATGAAATTGGTCTGAATGTTCATCTTGATGATATCTAGGTCAAGTTCAAAACAGGGTCACGTACCTTCGAAAACTAGGTCAATAGGTCAAATAATAGAAAAACCTTGTGACCTCTCTAGAGACCATATTTTTCAATGTATCTTCATGAAAATTGGTCAGAATTTTTATCTTGATAATATCTAGGTCAAGTTCAAAACTGGGTCACATGAGCTCAAAAACTAGGTCACTATGTCAAATAATAGAAAAAACGATGTCATACTCAAAACTGGGTCATGTGGGAAGAGGTGAGCGATTCAGGACCATCATGGTCCTCTTGTTTCTTGTAGTTATACCCCCACCAAACATGTTTGGGTGGGGGTGGGGTGGGGGGGTATATAGGAGTCAGTTTTGTCATGTCGCGTCGTGTCCCGAAATCTGTATCTCAGTTATTACTAAATGGATTTAATTCAAACTTAAAATAGATATTCCACCTTATCACTCACATCATGTGACACAAGGTGCCTAACTCTGGCACCAATTTTTCATGAATTATGCCCCCCTTTTACTTAGAATTTAAGGTTAATTTTGATGCATTTTCACTATATCTCAGTTATTACTAAATGGATTTGATTCAAACTTAAAATAGATGTTCCACCTTATCACCCACATCATGTGACACAAGGTGCATAATTCTGACACCAATTTTTCAGAATTATGCCCCATTTTACTTAGAATTTAAGGTTAATTTTGATGCATTTTCACTATATCTCAGTTATTATGAAATGCATTTGTTTCAGACTTGAAGTAGTTGTTCGACATTATCACCCACATCATATTACACAAGGCGCATAACTCTTGCAGCAATATTTCCTGAATATGCCCCCTTCTTGCTTAGAATTATACTTATATAGTGTTTTGATACACTTTATCTGTACCTCTCTTATTATTTGATATTTTTTAGCACAGACCCGAGCTATTGTGCAATATTCATCCACCATTGGAGTCATTAAACACTCCAGTGACACTTCTTGACAGATTTAAATGTTTTTGGTACATTGGTGTAACATCATAAAATACAGGTCAAGGTTGATTTAAATTGCACCTTCTTGTGGCCATGTCTTTCTTGTGGTTGCCATCCTTCTGTGACAAGACAGTATTGTGGGGGTAATCGTCACTTTTGTGACAGTTCTAGTTTGAAATGTTCTGGATGAAACATGCTTACAGCATACTGTATATCATTAACCAATCGTTTAATGTTGTCTGGGATACTTTCATTCCATCGTGTTTTTTTTTCACTTTGAATGCAGTCGAAGATAAATTCATCCACAATATCCCCGTAAGATGTCGGCCAGTATTGGTGACACTATATCATCACAAACAGATAACTGTCTTTGTTGAACAACAAAATATCTTTCTATTTTGTTCGTTTGTGCTGCAAATTTTTTTTTCTGCAACCTCTTTTAGTACTAAAGCAGCATAATTAATTGTTTACAAAGTGTTCAAATAACACTGATCAGACTGAATGGTCCTATGATTTTTTCAGATAAATAGCAACCTGTTCTGCCGTAACATATAACCAGTCTGTTTTGTAGCGTTAAAAGTCTCATACCTGTTCCATAATACGGAAAATGCGATACGCAAGTGAGTTTTAATAAATTGGGTATTAGGAATTTCACTTGCGTTTCAGTACATACCGGTACACTGTATGAATTCATTTGGGTTTTCTGCAACTTTGTGTAAATACGCAAATACGCAGCTTATCCAGAGCTCTGCACTTGTAACACTGTACTAACATACAGAGACAGAGTTCATATTGGCGATTAGACTTGAAACACTGTACTAACGTACAGAGACAGAGTTAATATTGGCAATTAGACTTGTAACACTGTACTAACGTACAGAGACAGAGAAAGAGTTGATTTTAGCAAACACACTTGTGACACTGTACTAACATGCAGAAACAGAGTTAATTTTGGCGAACAGACTTGAAACACTGTACTAACGTACAGAGACACAGTTAATTTTGGCGAACAGACTTGTAACACTGTACCAACATACAGAGACAGAGTAAATTTTGGCGAACACACTTGTAACAATGTACTAACATACAGAGACAGAGTAAATTTTGGCGAACACACTTGTAACAATGTACTAACATACAGAGACAGAGTAAATTTTGGCGAACACACTTGTAACAATGTACTAACATACAGAGACAGAGTAAATTTTGGTGAACACACTTGTAACAATGTAGCAACATACAGAGACAGAGTAAATTTTGGTGAACACACTTGTAACAATGTACTAAATACAGAGACAGAGTAAATTTTGGTGAACACACTTGTAACAATGTACCAACATACAGAGACAGAGTAAATTTTGGCGAACACACTTGTAACACTGTACTAACATACAGAGACAGAGTTAATTTTGGCAAATAGACTAGTAACAATGTACTAACATACAGAGACAGGGTTATTTTTGGCGAACACACTGGTAACACTAAGTTAATTTTGGTGAGTAAAATAGAGAGGTCCGAGGTTCTTTAGGTTTATAGTATATGATAATATCTAGAAATTTTAAATACTGTGATATTTTTTTCAGGGTATTGATAATATTGGTTTTTAGAACAGCATTTCTTTTAAAGCTGTTCAGAGGAGGTATAGATAATGTACAACAACTAGTGCAACAAAAGCTAGATTTGTATCAATCGAATACATTGATAAAATCATTGGAAGTGTGTTAAAGTGTTTCTGTTTAAGTATTGATGTAAAGGCGGTTGTTTTAAACAAGGATCTATTAGTTTAGTAAAATTTATGTTTAAAAGATAATATTATTTTTTTCCTGCCATTCATAGAAAATTGAGATCGATCCCTCTGCGGTAAAGTGCAATATATATTGAATGAGATAAAAAATTATACTATCGAATTAAAAAATGTAGTCTTCCAGCACGTGCACAGAGCATCTTACTTCAGATTTTTAGCTCACCAGAGCCAAAGGCTCAGGGTGAGCTATTCTGATTAGTCACCGTCCGCCGTCAATCGTCCTTACTCCGGCGTCCTTCAGAAACTTTTACTTTAAACAATATCTCCTCATAAACCGCTAGGCCAATTTCATCCAAACTTCACAGGAATGTTCCTTGGGTGAAGCTCTACAAAAATTGTTCAAAGAATTGAATTCCATGCAGAACTCTGGTTGCCATGGCAACCGAAAGGAAAAACTTTAAAAATCTTCTTCTCAAAAACCAGAAGCCCTAGAGCTTAGATATTTGGTGTAAAGCATTGCCTAGTGGACCTCTACCAAGTTTGTTCAAATCATAACCCCCAGGGGTCACTTGATTTTACATAGGAAAATCTTAAAATATCTTCTCAAAAACCAGAAGCCCTAGAGCTTAGATATTTGACATGTAGCATTGCCTAGTGGACCTCTACTATAGTTGTTCAAATCATGACCCCGGGGTCAAAATTGACCCAGCCCCAGGGGTCACTTGATTTTACATAGTTTTCTATAGGTAAATCTTCAAAAAAATTTAAAAAATAAACCAGAAGGCCTAGTGCTTAGATATTTAACATGTAGCATTGCCTAGTGGACCTCTATAAAATTTATTCAAATCATGACCCCCGGGGTCAAAATTGACCCCGCCCCAGGGGTCACTTGATTTTACATAGGAAAATCTTCCAAAATTTTCTAAAAATAAATCAGAAGGCCTAGAGCTTAGATATTTGACATGTAGCATTGCCTAGTGGACCTCTACAAAATTTATTCAAATCTTGACCCCCAGGGTCAAACTGACCCAGCCCCAGGGGTCACTTGATTTTACATAGTTTTCTATAGGAAAATCTTCAAAAAATTAAAAAAAATAAACCAGAAGGCCTAGAGCTTAGATATTTCACATGTAGCATTGCCTAGTGGACCTCTACAAAATTTGTTCAAATCTTGACCCCCAGGGTTAAATTGACCCAGGCCCAGGGGTTACTTGATTGTACATAGGGAAATCTTCATAAATTTGCTAAAAATAAACCAGAAGGCCTAGATCTTAGATATTTGATGTGGTACATTGCCTAGTAGACTTCTACAAACTTTGTTCAAATCATGACCCCCGGGATCAAAATTGACACCACCCCAGGGGTCACTTGATTTTACATAGGAAAATCTTCAAATATTTTCTAAAAATAAACCAGAAAGCCTAGAGCTTATATATTTAACATGTAGCATTGCCTAGTGGACCTCTACAAAATTTGTTCAAATCATGACCCCCGGGGTCAAATTGACCCCGCCCCATAGGGTTACTTGATTGTACATAGAAAAATCTTCAAAATGTTCTAAAAATAAACCAGAAGGCCTAGAGCTTAGATATTTGACATGTAGCATTGCCTAGTGGACCTCTACAAAATTCAAATCTTGACCCCCCCCCCAGGGTTAAATTGGCCCAGGCCCAGGGGTTACTTGATTGTACATAGGGAAATCTTCATAAATTTGCTAAAAATAAACCAGAAGGCCTAGATCTTAGATATTTGATATGTTACATTGCCTAGTAGACTTCTACAAACTTTGTTCAAATCATGACCCCCGGGGTAAAATTGGCCCGCCCCAGGGGTTACTTGATTGTACATCAGAAAATCTTCCAAAAAATTTCTAAAAATCATTAGTTTGACATTTGAAACATGTAGCTCATATTACTCAGATGAGCGATCCAGGGTCATCATGACCCTCTTGTTTGTTTTTGTCGAGCCTGCTTGCGGAAGCGAAGACATAGTTGCCGAATGGCTGTTCGGTGTATGTACGTGCGTCTGTCCGGATTTGTTTGTCCGGACCATATCTTTGACATGCATGGAGCAATCTTGTTTATATTTAGCATAAATGTTAACTTCAGTGAGACGGAGTGTCATGCGCAAACCCCAGGTTCCTATCTCAAAGGCCAAGGTCACACTTAGAGGTCAAAGGTCAAATTCAATAATGACATTGTCCGGAGCATTTCTTCTTCATGCATGGAGGGATTTTGATGTAACTTGGCACAATTGTTCACCATCATGAGACGGAGTGTCATGCGCAAAAATCAGGTCCCTAGGTCTAAGGTCAAGGTCACACTTAAGAGGTCAAAGTATACAAGAATGACAACTTTTTCCAGAGCATTTCTTCTTCATGCACGGAGGGATATTGATGTAACTTGGCAAATGTTCACCACCATGAGACGGAATGTCATGTGCAAGAACCAGGTCCTTAGGTCAAAGGTCAAGTTCACTCTTAGAGGTCAAAGGTCAGATACAAGAATGACTTTGTCCGGAGCATTTCTTTTTCATGCATAGAGGGAGTTTGATGTAACTTGGCACAATTGTTCACCATCATGAGACAGAGTGTCATTTAACTTTTTTTATTACTGGTCGTAGGGAAAAATCAATACCACTTTTCTGTAGTACAACATGCATGTTACATCCAATTTTGAGGTGTTTTTTGACTTAACTATACTGGTAAGGGTTTTTGTGTGGACTTTTTTTTTTTTTTTTTTTATAAGATTTACTTCCCTGAGTTGTTACTACAAATGTCTTATATTGTAACTTTTTTCAATCTTTTTTTTTATTTGGCATAAATGTTTGCCTCATTGAGACAGAGTGTCGTGTGTAACTCCCAGTCCTTTTGACAGCTGATGGGGTCGACATGTTGCCCATGGGCATCTAGTTTAAAGGTCCATTACTAAGGGAAAGTGAGTTGGCAATTTTTTTTCATAGCCAGTGCATAGACTTCTGCAAGACACTAAATAATGAAGATTGGCAGGTCAAAATTTACAGAAGGTCTTTGGAACTCAAAGAAATGTATGTGTATTATGTTGAAATTTCAATGAATCGACAGAATGACCCCCCAGGTCTTTTTAACTTTCTTCATACTTCATAGAAAAATAATTGTACATATACTGCGATTTATTTCGAATTTCTACATACCAACTTTCATTTTCCAATAAAATGAAATAGTTTCTGTGCTTTTTAAAAGAAATTAAATGTTCACTTTCCTTAGTATTGGACCTTTAAGATACAGCTTTGAAATTTGGATGACATAATTATACAGTTTTGCACACCGATCTTATAACTGACTTTCAGTGACAGGGTTTCCACTGGACACAATTTTTTTTCCGCCACTTAAATTTTTTAAAGAAAAAGTTGCACGCGGCAGAGGATCAATAATGTCGAAAAAATT
Source organism: Mercenaria mercenaria (assembly GCF_021730395.1). Lineage (NCBI taxonomy): Eukaryota > Metazoa > Mollusca > Bivalvia > Venerida > Veneridae > Mercenaria > Mercenaria mercenaria. The sequence continues at coordinate 41,166,420 of NC_069374.1, forward strand.
AGAATGAATATAATATCACTCAATTAGTTCAGTTTTTAAAATTTATTTTCTGCATTCCACAAATAAATCAACAAGCAGATGCATACACATTAACACTGATTTATCATGTAAAGATAAGTAGTCAGCTCAAAATTATATACCATTTTTGTGCCCCCCCCCCCCCCCATGAGTGGTGGGGGCATATAGATTTGGTCATGTCCGTGCATACGTCTGTCCGTCCGTCCATCCGTCCGAAGTTCATGACGCGCCTAGCTCAAAAAGTATTTGATATAAATTGATGAAACCTTGCATGAGTCTTTATCATGATATGAACTTGCGCACCTCCTATTTTTCGTCTGGCTCCGCCCCCCTATTTTCAGAGTTATGGCCCCTGAAATAGTCAAAAATGCACAATTTCACCTTGTGACATGCCTAGCTCAAAAAGTGTTTGATATAGATTCATGAAACCTTGCATGAGTCTTAATCATGATATGAACTTGCGCACCTCCTATTTTTTGTCTGGCTCCGCCCCCTATTTTCTGAGTTATGGCCCCTGAAATAGTCAAAAATGCACATTTTCACCTTGTGACGTGCCTAGCTCAAAAACTAATTGATATAAATTGATGAAACCTTGCCTGAGTCCGGAGCATTTCTTCTTCATGCATGGAGGGATTTTGATATAACTTGGCACAAATGTTCACCACCACGAGGTGGAGTGTCTTGCGCAAGAACCAGGTCCCTAGGTCTAAGGTCAAGGTCACACTTAGAGGCCAAAGGTCAGATACAAGAATGACTTTGTCCGAGGGATTTTGATGTAACTTGGCACAATTGTACACCATCATGAGACGAAGTGTCATGCGCAGGTCCCTTCTTTAGAATAACTTCCCTTTGTTGTTACTATAAATAGCTTGTATTGTAACTTTTTCATTACTAGTCGTAGGGAAAAATCGAGACCACTTTTCTGTAGTACAACATGCATGTTACATACAATTTTGAAGTGTATTTTGACCTATCTCTACCTTGTAAGGATTTTTGTGTGAACTTACAATTTTTTTGGGGGGATTTTTTTTTTTTTTTTTTTTTTTTTTTTTTTTTTTTTAAGATTAACTTCCCTTAGTTGTTACTATAAATAACTTATATTGTAACTTTTTTAAAATTGACCTTAGGGAAAAACCAAGACCACTTTTCTGTGGTACAAGATAGATGCTACTTTCAAATTTTAGGTGTATTTTAAGGTATCTCTACCTGGTAAGGAGTTTTTATGTGGATTTAGAAAAACAAAAGAATTACAATAATTACTACCGCAAAATTAAAATTCCATTTGTAAATACAGGTGCTAGTGTAAAGAAATTTGCTGTGACGGGCATATATTGTGACATTCTGGCACTCTTGTTCACTACTAAGATGTTTCTAAAACATGAACATTTAGCTCTTTAATTTCTAACTTTTTATTTCAAAATTTATGTAAGGTCATTTATCCAAAACAGCGTGTTTTATTTTATTTTATGACTTTTGAAAAGCTTTCTTAAAAGGCTTAAATTTCGTTATATATATATCTAAATTTCTTCAACGTTTCATACTTAAAATGTATAGCGAAAATACCACCTAAAGGTACAAGTAGCTCTTTATTTTGATGCCCTTTGACGGGGATGTGTATCAGTGCTATACGTTGGGCACGTAAAAGAACCAAACGAACTGCTTTAGTTCATTTGTATCTCAATTCTTCGACTGAAATTTTACGAACGCGCTGAAATACGCGACTGAAATTTGCGAGCGCGTAGATTTATTAAACAGTAATATTTTACGATTGCGCAAATTTATCTATAATATCTTCGACTTTTCATTATTATCGATTACTTCGGCGTATTGGCTTGATATTAAAAATAACTTGCGTTTTAGTATCAAGAAAATGGGTGGGGCTTTAGACGAAGCGCTCAGCAAATATTTCGTTTCATTTGCTTTCGTAATAGTAGGCGGGGCTGAATCTGGCGAATCAGATTGACTGATAATCGTTCTTGCGTGGAGGAACACTCGTGACTCAGCGAAGTTTTAAATTATGCCCAGAGGTGTAATTTGGTATCAACAAGGTGTATTGTCTTCGTGTATGCTAAATATCGGATTATCCGTGACACGCTGTGTATAATTATTGATCGGTGATAGTTGGCACGTTTCTTTTGTACTATAACGGTGTTGTTTGGTATGATATCCGGTAGTAAAACAGATGTTTATTTTACGCAAATTTAAAATTGTTCTGTTGAATTTTTTTTTCGCCAATTTAATTTTATTTTCGCCAAAAAAGGAATTGGCGAATAGCAGTGGAAACCCTGAGTGACCATGAATGTGACCTACTGACCTACTTTCTTAATATTTGAGCATCAGTTTGACATCTCATATTACTCAGGTGAGCGATCCAGGGTCATCATGACCCTCTTGTTAGCTCACCTGAGCATGAGGTGCTCAAGGTGAGCTTTTGTGATCGCCCTGTGTCCGTCGTCGTCAATCGTCAACAATTTGACTGTTAACACTCTAGAGGTCACAATTTTAGCTCAATCTTAATGAAACTTGGTCAGAATGTTACCCTCAATAAAATCTTGGACGAGTTCCATATTGGGTCACCTGGGGTCAAAAACTAGGTCACCAGGTCAAATCAAAGGAAAAGCTTGTTAACACTCTACAGGTCACAATGTTGGCCCGATCTTAATGAAACTTTGTCAGAATGTTACCCTCAATAAAATCTTGGACGAGTTCGATAGTGGGACATCTTGGTCAAAAACTAGATCTCCATGTCAAATCAAAGGAAAAGCTTGTTAACACTCTAGAGGTCAAAATTTTGGCCCAATCTTAATGAAACTTGGTCAGAATGTTACCCTCAATAAAATCTTGGACGAGTTCGATATTGGGTCATCTGGGATCAAAAACTAGGTCACAAGGTCAAATCAAAGGAAAAGCTTGTTAACACTCTAGAGGTAACAATTTTGGCCCAATCTTAATGAAACTTGGTCAGAATGTTACCCTCAATAAAATCTTGGACAAGTTCGATATTGGGTCATCTGGGTCAAAAACTAGGTCACCAGGTCAAATCAGAGGAAAAGCTTGTTAACACTCTATAGGCCACATTTATGGCAATATCTCTATGAAACTTGGTCAGAATGTTAATCTTGATGATAGTTAGGTTAAGATCAAATCTGGGTCAAGTTGGTTCAAAAACTAGGTCAGCCAGGTCAAAAAATCAAAAGAAAACTGGTTAACTCTCTAGAGGCTACATTTATGACTATATCTTCATTAATCTTTGTCAGAAAGTTAACCTTGATGATCTTTAGGTCAGGTTCGAATCTGGGTCATGTTGGGTCAAAAACCCTGTCACCAGTTCAAATCAAAGGAAAAGCTGGTTAACACTAGAGGCCACATTTATGACAGTATCTTAATGAAACTTTGTCAGAATGTTAATCTTTAGGATCTTTAGGTCAGGTTCCAATCTTGGTCAGGTGGGGTCAAAAACTAGGTCACCAGTTCAAATCAAAGGAAAAGCTTGTTAACACTCTGGAGGTCACAATTTTGGCCCAGTCTTAATGAAACTTGGTCAGAATGTTACCCTCAATAAAATCTTGGGACGAGTTCAATATTAGATCATCAGAGATCAAAAACTAGGTCTCCAGGTCAAATCAAAGGAAAAGCTTGTTAAAACTCTAGAGACCACATTCATGGCTATATCTCCATGAAACTCAATCAGACTGTTTGTCTTGATGACCACTAGGTCAAGTTTCAGTCTGGGTCAAGTGGGGTCAAAAACTATGTCACCAGGTCAAATCAAAGGTAAAGCTTGTTAACAATCCAGAGGCCACATTTATGATTGTATCTTCATGAAACTTGGTCAGAATGTTGATCTTTATGATCTTTAAGTCAAGTTCGAATCTGGGTCATGTGGGGTCAAAAACTAGGTCACTAGGTCAAATTAAAGGAAAAGGTAGTTAACACTTTAGAGGCCACAGTTATGACCATATCTTAAGGATGTACGAGCATTTTTTTCAGGATATCCGCCATTTTGAAAAATGTTTCTTTGAATATTGCTTTCTAACAAAAGTTTTGCCAAAAATTAATGCTAAATAATAAAAATATGGCTAATAATGTACCATTTAAACAAATATATTACGCTTTTTGTGAAAAAAGATTTTTCACCCTTATTTTTGGCTCGCATTTGCCTAAAATTGACGTAAGATTTACAATGGGGTAGGGGTAGGTAATTTCAAATATCTAGTAGATCAGGTTTTGTTTTGATATTTTTCTGCTGATACATATAATGTTTAGCTATAAGTAGAATAAAAGTTTTCAAGATAGCACTTTATATCATCTAGAAAATATAAATTAAAACTAAAAGAAAAAAAATACCAAAATTCACCACTTTTTAACAGTTTTTTTGTCCCCGAAGGGAGGCATATAGTTTTTGAACCGTCTGTCGGTCTGTCAGTCTGTCGGTCTGTCCGCAATTTTCGTGTCCGGTCCATATCTTTGTCATCCATGGATGGATTTTCAAATAACTTGGCATGAATGTGTACCACAGTAAGACGACATGCCGCGCGCAAGACCCAGGTCCGTAGCTCAAAGGTCAAGGTCACACTTAGACGTTAAAGGTCATTTTTCATGATAGTGCATTCGTGTCCGGTCAATATCTTTGTCATCCATGGATGGATTTTCAAATAACTTGGCATGAATGTGTACCACAGTAAGACGACATGTCGCGCGCAAGACCCAGGTCCTTGGCTCAAAGGCCAAGGTCACACTTAGACGTTAAAGGTCATTTTTCATGATAGTGCATTCGTGTCCGGTCTATATCTTTGTCATCCATGGATGGATTTTCAAATAACTTGGCGTGAATGTATACCACCGTAAGACGATGTGTCATGCGCAAGACCCAGGTCCGTAGCTCAAAGGTCAAGGTCACACTTAGACGTTAAAGGTCATATTTCATGATAGTGCATTGATGGGCGTGTCCGGTCCATATCTTTGTCATTCATGCATGGATTTTAAAATTATTGGGCATGAATGTGTACCACAGTAAGACGACATGTCGCGCACAAGACCCAGGTCCGTAACTCAAAAGTCAAGGTCACACTTAGACGTTAAAGGTCATATTTCATGATAGTGCAATGATGGGCATGTCCAGTCCATATCTTTGTCATTCATGCATGGATTTTAAAATAACTACGCATGAATGTGTGGCACAGTAAGACGACGTGTCACGCGCAAGACCCAGGTCCGTAGATCAAAGGTCCTAAACTCTAACATCGGCCATAACTATTCATTCAAAGTGCCATCGGGGGCATGTGTCATCCAAAGGAGACAGCTCTTGTTTCTTAATAAATCTCTTAGATGCACGGTGACCCCAACTTTTTTTCTTTCCATTTTGAAGCATTTTTGTGTGTCATTAATGCTGCAAAATATTTTGAAAATCTTAATGTCAGAATTTTTTTTGTAGATCTAAGTGCGTTTTTTCCATTGAAAATAAAGTGGGTGGGGTAATTATGTCAACGTGTTAAAATTAAAGAGATCTGTTAGTGACATTTATGCTTATATAAAACTGACTTCACCTTGTATTCATATTAACCTGTAAGACCTGAAATCCCTATAAGAATAAGTAGGATATTATATGTTTTATAAAGTACCAACATTTTTTCAATTTTACAAAATTTCAGAAATGCGTAAACAGTGGGTGAAGAAAATACCCCATAAAATTAAAACGAGTTTGGTGACCTATGTTTTTTCTGCTCTTGTTTGTCTTAGAAACTAATGTTCTTCAAGCTCACAGGGTATGAAAAAATTCTTAACGTTAGAAAAAATTCGCTCGTACATCCTTAATGAAACTTGGTCAGAATGTTAATCTTGATGATCAGATCTTTTGGTCCATAGGTCAGGTGAGCAAACAGGGTCTTCAGGGCTCTCTTGTTAAGCACATTGCTGGTTAGTAAGAAAATAGTTGCCTTCAAATGTTCAAACTTCGTAGTGTTGCCAGTGGTCAGTAGATGACCCCTGTTGTTTTGAGGTCAAGATCGAGGTCACAGTGACCTTGAGACTGGAAATGGTTTCTGGTCAAAAACTAAAGAATGCATTTGTCTGCTGTTGTCAAACTTGATAGGACTATTGCCTGTGGTCAGTATATGAACCCTATTGTTTGGGGATCAGTAGGTCAAAGGTTAAGGTCACAGGGGAGCGGTAGTCTAGTGGATAAGGTGTCGGCTGCTCAATCCAGGGATCGTGGGTTTGAGCCCCATTGGGGTCGAGACCACGACTTCTCATATGACACCAGTACTGGTTTTTCCAGGAAGCGGACTCGAGAGTGGTTACAATAAGCTTGAAGCTTTCATCACAATCGAGCTAAAACAAATTAGTATAAACTAGGTCATAGTGACCTTGAGATTGAAAACGGATTTGGTTCAGTAATTTAAGAACCTTTGGACCTGCAGCCTTCAAACCTCATAGGATAATTGCCAGTAGATGACCTCTATTGTTTTTTGGGATCAGTAGGTCAAAGGTCAAAGTTGTAGAGATATTTGAACTGAAGATGAGACAGACTTTCAAGGGGACATTTGTGTTTTACAAACATCTTGTGTTATTTGATTAATTTAGAAGTTGGAAAGTAAATGAAATCATGAAATGGTCGTCTTTACAGTAGATGATGACTCACAAAGAAACCAAAATATCCAATGAAACTGATCATGAAATATTATGATATATATGTATACAGACAATGTCAAGATATATCACACTACATTTTACAGGAGCAATACCTAGCTCTAATCCGTGAAACTGTACAAACATAGAGAGAACTTAAACTGCTTGATGCATATGTAACATCATTTGGCTGTATGCTTATATGGGTCAGAAAAATTAAAATGAGTTCTTTCATCAACATTTCCTGCAAATGACCTCCAGGTCTACATGTACTTATTGGAATTCAACCAAATTAGGCTTGAGGCATCTTTCAGTGAAACAGATTCAAAATTATACAGATAATAGCCCTGACCTCCCTTGGAGCCAAGTTACACTTAATGGTAAATAGTTGTTTTCTTCATACAACTACTTGATAGAATTCAGTCAAATTTGGCTGTAATCCTCCGCAATTGATACAAATTGTGCAAATGGATTCCCTGTGCCCCCTTTAGAACTCTTAAGGATAATTTTCCTTCAAAGAATTCCTTTTCCAAAACTGCCGGGTGGACTTGTCTGTCTGTGCATGAACAAATCTTTTTCCTGATAACTCCCACAGTTTTCAAGAATTTGGCCCATACTTGCAGAAATGTATCGCTATGAAGTATACTTACAAGTTTCCTCTTCAAAGTTCTACAGAATACTGTGTATTTTGCAATACAGATATAAGCTTAGTTCAGTAACTCCTCTTAAAGATTTTAAGGGATTTGGCCCAAACTTACAGAAATATTTCGCTAATACTTTGTGAACTTCATTATATTGTCAGGATGTGTGTATGCTGCTGAGGTAAAGGTTAACTGTTACTGAAAAACAGCTTGCAACTGATAAAGTAGTTTGTAATGATGGTTGTCCTAGCTTAAGATTGTATCTTTGGCTACTAGGGTAAGGAAAAAGGTTGCTATTATGAAAAGAATAGAACTATTAATTATGTCTCCCACCACACAGTGGTGTGGGAGACATATTGATTTACTCCAGTCTGTGTGTCTGTCAGTCTGTCTGTCTGTCACAAAGCTTGTTCGCACTCTAAGTCAAACATTTCTCATCCGATCTTCGCCAAACTTGAACAAAATGCGTTTGACCATAAGACCTCGGCCAAGTTCGATAACTAGCCAAATCCGCCAAGGCACTTTTGAATTACGGCCCTTGAATTACTGATTGGATCCACTCGTCCAGACCATCTTATTGGATCCACTTGTCTAGACCATCCAGAGAAACTAGACATTTTTCATAGGGGCAGTTGTGGGAGACATGCGCTTTTCTCAAAAGCATCTCTAGTTTTGACCTGGAATTACTTGCATAGATCTCTTCCACTTTGGGTTGCAACCTTTCTTGGTTTATAGAATTCTCCCATGTGTGAGCCAACCAGCTGGCTTACGGAAGACTGATGTTCCACTCAGGTGCCAGCTCTTGCCTGAGATAATGCAAGAAGGCCCTCTTAGTGTCTCCCTCCACCATCAAGAAACTGGAAAGTCAACATATGACCAATAATTATGTTGGTGTGGTGTTAAACACAACAAAAAATATTAAATTCTGCTTAACTTGAGAGTTAGGAAGTTAGAAAATAAGCAGTGAAGAGTACAGGCACTGTGGACCTCTTGTATCTTTCAATGAGGTGATAATTACATATTTTCAGGTACCTAATCTGTGTGAGGACCTTTTGTCATCTGTAGACCAGCCTTTAAAAATAGCAAGATGTAAAACTACTGGCAAAGATTTTTTATTGTGTGATTTACAACAGAGACGGAGATTCCTACAGTCAGTGCAGGTCTTTCAAACTTTGTACAGCATATAGCTGAATCAAAACATGCTGATCTGGATCTATAACTGTAGGATATTTGTGATGTAGGTGGGTTTTTATCTGTACATGTAATGTATTTTTATAATGTAACTGGGCCTGATTTGTACCTATACCAGGGATTGAATTTAACTTTTTTTTCCCACTTCCACTAGCAAAATGGTGGGTTGCACTAGCAATTACATTTACAGGCTGTTTACGTGCTAAATTTATTGTTTTGTTGTTGTTTGGTCTCATATAAAAGTTTAATGTTCAGCTCCGTTTCCCACTTTTTTATATGCCCGAAGGGACTTATTATGTTATACCCCCGGTGTCAGTCAATCTGTCCGTCCATCCGTTAGCAATTTTGTGTCCGCTCTGTAACTCTTGGACCCCTTGAAGGAATTCAAAGAAACTTGACACAAATGTTCACCACACCGAGACGACGTGCAGAGCGCATGTTTTGGATGTCTCACTTCAAAGTCAAAGTCACACTTAGGGGTCAAAGGTCATATCAGTTTGTTTCGTGTTCGGTCTGTAACTCTTGAACTGCTTGAAGGATTTCAAAGAAACTTGGCACAAATGTTCATCACACCGAGGTGACGTGCAGAGCGCATGTTTCAGATGACTTGCTTCATGGTCAAGGTCACACTTAGGGGTCAAAGGTCATATATGACTTTGCTTTGTGTATATTGCTCTGCATTGTAGTACTCTTGTTTTTATTTGGCAGATCCCTTTTTTGTTCACTTACAATAAATTTTTTTTGAATACTTCCCTTTATTGTTACTATAAATAGCTTATTTTGAAACTTTTTATTTTTGGCGTAGGAAAAACCGAGACCACTTTTCTGTGGTACAACATGGGTGGTACCTCCAATTTTTAGGTGTATTTTGACATACCTGTACCTGGTAAGGATTTTTTTGTGGACTTAGAATCTTTTTTGTGGACTTGGAATTTTTTTTTTTTTAATTTCTTCCCTTTGTTGTTCCTGGGTTTTGGCTGCAACAGTCAAGTTCTTGGCGGAGCTCTTGTCACGGTTCGAACAGGCCGGGACTTTCTGGTTTTGGAAGAAGGAGCCAAAGTACTCGATGATTCTTTGGATTTTTGGCTGGACTCTGAAGTTTTAGGTTATTTCAGGTCACTGCGGTGGTGTCGCTAGCATTTTCGGTCTCCGTGGGCCTTTTTCGCCCAAAGAAACTTGTTATTTTCCTCTCCAATTTCGCAGTTGCGAATCACCGACCAAAATGAAAACAGATATCTTCTAGAAGCTTGCTTAGATATCCAATAATTACAATTGTATCAAGCGACAAGCGTCTACAAGCTGTCACTTGATTATAGGTAAAATAACTACCCCAAAGGATTTTTTAAAGAGCAATGGATTCGTAGATTTTTGAACTTGATCGCGAAAATATTTGAATGTCATGATTTCCTACTCTCATTTTTAGCTCTATTATTGGAAGAATAAGTAGAGCTATCCTACTCACCATGGCGTCGGCGTCACACCTTGGTTAAGTTTTTCGTACCAGTCCACTTTTTGACAAAGTCTTTTTAGATAAAGCTTTGAAACTTTCAACACTTGTTTACCATCACCATGTCCAGTTGTAGGCAAGAGTACATAACTCTATCAAGGATTTTGGCTGAATTATGGCCCCTTTTAACTTAGAAATCTTGGTTAAGTTTTTCGTACCAGTTCACATTTTGTGTAGTGTTTGACATATGGCTTTGAAACTTTTATCACTTGTTTATTATAACAGTCTCTATCTGTAGGCAAGAGTACATAACTCTGTCAACTATTTTGACTGAATTATGGCCCTTTTTTGACTTTGGACTTGGAAATTGGTACAATTTGTGTACAAGTCCATGTTTTGTCAAAACTATTTGACATGTGGCTTTGAAAGTTTGCACAATTGTTCATCATCATGATTTATATCTGTAGGCAAGAGTACATAACTCTGTCAACTATTTTGGCTGAATTATGGCCCATTTTTTGACTTGGAAATTGGTTCAGTTTTCGTACAAGTCCATGTTTTGTAAAAACTATTTGACATGTGGCTTTGAAACTTTGAACACTTGTTTATCATCATGATTTCCATCTGTAGGCAAGAGTACATAACTCTGTCAACTATTTTGGCTGAATTATGGCCCTTTTTGGACTTGGAAATTGGTTTAGTTTTCATACAAGTCAACGTTTTGTCAAAGCTATTTGACATGTGGCTTTGAAACTTTGAACGCTTGTTTATCATCATGATTTCCATCTGTAGGCAAGAGTACATAACTCTGTCAACTATTTTGGCTAAATTATGGCCCTTTTTGGACTTGGAAATCAGTGAAGTTTTTCTTACCAGTCTATATTATGCCTAACCTGTTTGTCATATGGCTTTGAAACTTTGACCACTTGTTTACCTTCAAAATCTACTTACCTAGGACAAGGACTTGAGCTCAGTTATGGCCCTTTTCTGGACATAGAAATTAGTTAAGTTTCGCATACCATTCGATGTTTTGTCTATCAACTGTTTGATATATGGCTTTGACACTTTGAACACTTGCTTACCAACATGGTCACACATTGCATTATAGTGCAAAACTTATCCAGATCCAAATGCAGGTACATTGTTTGTCTTATCTGTTCCTTTTCTTTTGTCTCAAAATCTCAGGTAATATTTTGACCCTATAATTCTATCAATGCTTCGAATAGTCGAGCGCGCTATCAACAGACAGCTCTTGTTAGCTCACTAGAGCACAAAGTGCTCAAGGTGAGCTATTGTGACCGGTCATTGTCCGGCGTCCGTCATCAGTTGTCCGGCGTGCGTCAACATTTGCCTTGTGAACACTCTAGAGGTCACATTTGTGACCCAATCTTTATGAAACTTGGTCAGAATGTTAGTCTTGATGATCTCTAGGTCAAGTTTGAAACTGGATCATGTGGGGTCAAAAACTAGGTCAGTAGGCCAGATCAAAGGAAAAGCTTGTGAACACTCTAGAGGCCACATTTTTGACCCAATCTTTATGAAACTTGGTCAGAATGTTAGTCATGATGATCTCTAGTCAAGTTCGAATCTGGGTCATGTTGGGTCAAAAACTAGGTCAGTAGGCCAGATCAAAGGAAAAGCTTGTGAACACTCTGGAGGCCACAGTTGTGATCCAATCTTTATGAAACTTGGTCAGAATGTTTGTCTTTATGATTTCTAGGTCAAGTTCGAATCTGGGTCATGTGGGTCAAAAATTAGGTCACACGGTTAAATCAAAGGAAAAGCTTGTGAACTCTATAGGCCACAGTTGTGACCCAATCTTTATGAAACTTGGTCAGAATGTTTGTCTTGATGATTTCTAGGTCAAGTTCGAATCTCGGTCATTTGGGATCAAAAACTAGGTCACACGGTCAAATCAAAGGAAAAGCTTGTGAACACTTCAGAGGCCACAGTTGTGACTCATCTTTATGAAACTTGGTCAGAATGTCTGTCTTTATGATTTCTAGGTCAGGTTTGAAACTGGGTCATGTGGTGTCAAAAACTAGGTCACTAGGCCAGATCAAAGGAAAATCTTGTCAACACTGTAGAGACCACAATTTAAGTTTGAAACTCATGAGAATTAGTCAGAATGTTTGTCTTGATAATCAATAGGTCAAGTTTGAATCCGGGTCATATGGGGTGAAAAACTAGGTCACGGGGTCAGATCAAAGGAAAAGCTTTTGAACACTCTATAGGTCACAGTTGTGATCATAATTTTTATGCCCCCCTTCGAAGAAGGAGTGGTATATTGTTTTGCAGATGTCGGTCGGTCTGTCTGTCGGTCGTTGGTATGTAGAGCAATCCGTTTCCGGATGATAACTCAAGAACGCTTGGGCCTAGGATCCTGAAAGATGATAGGGAGGTTGGTCATGACCAGCAGATGACCCCTATTGATTCTGAGGTCAGTATGTCAAAGTTAAAGTCACAGTGACCCTGAACAGTTAAACGGTTTCCGGATGATAACTCAAGAACGCTTGGGCCTAGGATCATGAAAATTGATAGGGAGGTTGGTCATGACCAGCAGATGACCCCTATTGATTTTGAGGTCAGTATGTCAAAGTTAAAAGTCACAGTGACCCGGAACAGTTAAACAGTTTCCGTATGAAAACTCAAGATTGCTTGGGCCTAGGATCCTGAAAGTTGATTGGGAGGTCGGTCATGACCAGCAGATGACCCCTATTGATTTTGAGGTCAAAGGTCAAGGTCACAGTGACCAGGAACAGTAAAACGGTTTCCGTGGCGATAACTCAAGAACGTTTGGGCCTAGGATCAGGAACATTGATAGGGAGATTGATCATGACCAGCAGATGACCCCTATTGACTTTGAGCTCATTTGGTCAGAGTTTAAGGTCAGATTGGCCAGGAACAGTTAAACGGTTTCTGGACGATAACTTCAGAACGCTTGGGCCAAGGGTCATGAAAGATGATAGAGAGGTTCATCATGACCATCAGATGACCCCTATTGATTTTAAGGTCAGTAGGTCAAAGGTCAAGGTTACAGTGACCCGGAACATTTAAACCGTTTCCAGACAATAACTTGAGAACGCTTGGGCCTAGGATCATGAAACATGATAGGGAGATTGGTCATGACCTGTAGATGGCCCCTATAGATTTTGAGGTCTGTCGGCTAAAGGTCAAAGTCACATTGACCAGGAACAGTTAAACCCTTTCTAGACGATACCTTGAGAACGCTTGGGCCTAGGATCACTAAACTTAATAGGGAGGTTGATCATGACCAGCAGATGACCCCTGTTGATTTTGAGGTCAATAGGTCAAAGGTCAATGTCACATTGAACGCTTGGGCCAAGGGTCATGAAAGATGATAGAGAGGTTTTAAGTTTTAACAGTAGAATTTTTGTTTACAGTGAGCAAATAATTACTGTTCCTTGTGCAATGACTGAATGCATCAAGGGGGGCATTTTGTGTTCAACGAGCTCTTGTTAGTCAGAATGTTTGTCTTGATGATCTCTAGGTCAAGTTTTAATCTAGGTCATGTAGGGTCTAAAACTAGGTCACGGGGTCAAATAAAAAAAAAGCTTGTGAGCACTAGAGGTCACAGTTGTGATCCAATTTTCATAATTTTTGGTAAGAATGTTTGTCCTGATGATCTCTAGGTTGAGTTCGAATCTGGGTCATGTGGGTTCAGAAACTAGGTCAGTAGGCCAGATCAAAGGAAAAGCTTGTGAACATTCTAGAGGCCACAGTTGTGACTCAAACTTTATGAAATTTGGTCACAATGTTTGTCTTGATAATCTCTAGGTCAAGTTAGAATCTGGGTCATGTGGGGCAAAAACTAGGTCAGTAGGCCAGATCTAAGGATAAGCTTGTGAACACGCTAGAGGCCACAGTTGTGGCCCAATATTTATGAAACTTTGTCAGAATGTTTAGCTTGATGACTCTAGGTACCTTTTGAAACTGGGTCATGTGGTGGTCAAAAACTAGGTCAGTAAGGCCATATCAAAGGAAAAGCATTTGACACTATAGACACAGTTGTTGACTCAATCTTTATGAAACTTGGTCAGAATGTTTGTCTGATAATCTCTAGATCAAGTTTTAATCTGGGTCATTTGGGATCAAAATTAGGTCACATGGTCAAGTCAAAGGAAAAGTTTTGAACACTCTAAGGCAACAGTTGTGACTCAATCTTTATAAAACTGGGTCAGAATGTTTGTCTTAATGATCTCTAAGTGAAATTCGAAACTGGCTCATGTGGGGTCAAAACTAGGTCACTAGGCCAATAAACTCTGTGTGAGCATATATAGGGCCTCATGGCTCTCTTGTTTATTCTTACTCGAATTTTGCGAGTTAGTGACCGCTAAATTTTATCCCTGCCTATACTGTATTTTATAATGTAGGTGAGCTTGATTTGTATCTGTAGGATATTTTGGGATGTAGATGGACTTGATCTGTACCTATAGTGTATTTATGTCGGAGACATTTTGTTTTTGCCTTAGCCGTCTGTCTGTCTGTTGACTGTCAGCAATTTAGTGTACGGTCCAGAACTCATTCATTAAGGGATTTTAATATTACTTGGCACAAATGTTCCCCATGATGAGATGACATGTCATGCGCAAAACCCAGACCCCTGGCTCAAAGGTCAAGGTCACAGTTTGAGGTCAAAGGTCAACAGGGCTTTTTAGCTCGACTATTCGAAGAATAAGTAGAGCTATCCTACTCACCAGGGCGTCGGCGTCGGTGTCGGCGTCGGCGTCACACCTTGGGTTAAGTTTTTCGTACCAGTCCACATTTTGACAAAGTCTTTTGAGATAAAGCTTTGAAACTTTCAACACTTGTTTACCATCACCATGTCCAGTTATAGGCAAGAGCACATAACTCCATCAAGGATTTTGACTGAATTATGGCCCCTTTTGACTTAGAAATCATGGTTAAGTTTTTCGTACCAGTTCATATTTTGACAAAGTCTTTTGAGATAAAGCTTTGAAACTTTCAACACTTGGTTACCATCACCATGTCCAGTTATAGGCAAGAGTACATAACTCCATCAAGGATTTTGGCTGAATTATGGCCCTTTTTGTCTTAGAAATCTGGGTTAATATTTCGTACCAGTTCATATTTTGACAAAGTCTTTTGAGATAAAACTTTGAAACTTTCAACATCTGTTTACCATCACCATGTCCAGTTATAGGCAAGAGTACATAACTCCATCAAAGATTTTGGCTGAATTATGGCTCTTTTTGACTGAGAAATCTTGGTTAAGTTTTTCGTACCAGTTCATATTTTTTGTAAAGTGTTTGACATATGGCTTTGAAACTTTTATCACTTGTTTAGTATAATAGTCTCTATCTGTAGAAAAGAGAACATAACTCTGTCATCTATTTTGGCTGAATTATGGCCCATTTTGGACTTTGAAATTGGTTCTGTTTCCATACAAGTCCATGTTTGGCAAAACTATTTGACATATGGCTTTTAAACTTTGAACACTTGTTTATCATTATGATTTCCATCTGTAGGCAAGAGTACATAACTATTTTGACTGAATTATGGCCCTTTTTTATCCCCCCACCAAAGGTGAAGGGGATATTAGAAATGCTCTCCGTCCGTGCGTCCGTCTGTCCGTCCGTCCGTCCGTCCGTGCGTCCGCAACGATATTTGTCCGGAGCATAACTCCAAAAGTACTTGAGGGATTTTCTTCAAACTTCATACACTGATAGAACACATTGGGAGGAAGTGCAGTGTGCAAGAACAATAACTCTACCTTGCCTATTTTTTGAGTTATTCCCCTTTATCTTATTTTCTTAAAAAAATTTGTCCGGAGCATAACTCCAAAAGTACTGGAGGGATTTTCTTCAAACTTCATACACTGATAGAACACATTGGGAGGAAGTGCAATGTGCAAGAACAATAACTCTACCTTGCCTATTTTTTGAGTTATTCCCCTTTATCATATTTTCTTAAAACATTTTGTCCGGAGCATAACCCCAAAAGTACTGGAGGGATTTTCTTCAAACTTCATACACTGATAGAACACATTGGGAGGAAGTGCAGTGTGCAAGAACAATAACTCTACCTTGCCTATTTTTTGAGTTATTCCCCTTTATCATATTTTCTTAAAGAACTTTGTCCGGAGCATATCTTCTTCATGCATGGAGGGATTTTGATATATCTTGGCACAAATGTTTACCACCACGATGCGGAGTGTCATATGCAAGAACTAGTCCCTAGTCTAAGGTCAAGGTCACACTTAGAGGTCAAAGGATACAAGAAAAAACCTTGTCCGGAGCATTTCTTCTTCATGCATTGAGGGATTTTGATATTACTTGCACAAATGTTTACCACCACGAGACGGAGTGTCATGCGCAAGATCCAGGTCACTAGGCCTAAGGTCAAGGTCACACTTAGAGGCCAAAGGTCAGATACAAGAATGACTTTGTCCGAAGCATTTCTTCTTCATGCATGGAGGGATTTTGATGTAACTTGGCACAATTATACACCATCATGAGACGAAGTGTCATGCGCAGTTCCCTTCTTTAGAAGTACTTCCCTTTGTTGTTACTTTAAATAGCTTTTATTGTAACTTTTTCATTACTAGTCGTAGGGAAAATCGAGACCACTTTTCTGTAGTACAACAAACATGCTAAATCCAATTTTGAGGTGTATTTTGACCAGTCTCTTTCCTGATAAAGATTTTTGTGTGGACTTGCAATTTTTTTTTTTTTTTTTTTTTTTTTTTTTTTATATAAAGATTAACTTCCCTTAGTTGTTACTATAAATAACTATATTGTAACATTTTTATAATTGACCCTAGGGAAAAAACAAGACCACTTTTCTGTGGTACAGCATAGATGTTACTACTCCAGTTTTAGGTGTATTTTTATTAATTTTATTATATATAAGGTATCTCTACCTAGTAAGGAGTTTTTTTGTGGACTTTAAAAAACAAAAGACTTACAATGATTACTAAACAACCACAAAATTAACATTCCATTTGCAAATACAGCTGCTAGAGTAAAGAAATTTGCTTTGACGGGCATATATTGTGACATTCTGGCACTCTTGTTCCCTGTTAGCTTTCCATTCCTTCTTTTTACAGTAGCCGTATAGAAAAACATCATAGTTATACTCTTCATGAAAATTAATAAAATTTAGCAGTAAACCACCTCACTACTGACTTATTCTTTCTTCCACATCTTAAAACCCCTGATGCGGACCACATCCTTCAATTATGATATGCCCGGTGGGGGGATTAGCCATGTCTGACATGGCTCTTGTTGGACTTTGAAATTGGCTCATATATTGCCATTTAGTGCAAGACTTATCGAAATCAAAGTAATACAGGAACATTGTTTGTCTAATCTATTTATTTCTTTTGTGTGAATATCCGTGGAAATATTTTGACACCATTCTTCAATCAATTCTTCGAATAGTCGAGCGCGCTGTCATCAGACAGCTCTTGTTTTCCTTTGCCATCCATGAAGAGATTTTAATATTACTTGGCACAAATGTACCTCATAATAAGATGATGTGTCATGCACAACTTTCAGATCCCTAGCTCAAAGGTCAAGGTGACACTTGGCAGTGAAATCTTAACATGGCATGAACAGGGTCTGTTTCGTGTCCAGTCCATAACTCTGTCATTCATTAAAGGATTTTAATATTACTTGGCACAAATGTTCACCACCACCTGGTTCTTGCGCATGAGACAGAGTGTCATGCGCAAGAACCAGGTCCCTAGGTCTATGGTCAAGGTCACACTTAGAGGCCAAAGGTCAGATTCAAGAATGACTTTGTCCGAGCATTTCCTCTTCATGAAGGGATTGGAATGCACTTTTCCGTCATTCCGTCCGTCCACAATTTCGTGTCCGGTCAATAACTCTGTCATTCATGAAGGGATTTTAATATTACTTGGCACAAATGTTCCCCATGATGAGACGACATGTCGTGCATAAACCCCAGACCCCTGACTCAAAGGTCAAGGTCACAATAGGGAGGTCAAAGGTCAACAGGGCTTTTTTTCCTGTCCAGTCCATAACTGCCATCCATGAAGGGATTTTAATATTACTTGGTACAAATGTAACTCACAATAAGACGATGTGTCATGCACAATTTTCAGACCCCTAGCTCAAAGGTCAAGGTCACACTTGGCAGTGAAATGTTAACATGGCATGAACAGGGTCTGTTTCTTGTCCTGTCCATAACTTTCAGATCCCTAGCTCAAAGGTCAAGGTCACACTTGGCAGTCAAATGTTAACATTGCATGAACAGGGTCTGTTTCGTGTCCAGTCCATAACTTTTTCATTCATTAAGGGATTTTAATATTACTTGGCACAAATGTTCCCAATGATGAGACGATGTGCCATGCACAAAACTTGGACCCCTAGCTCAAAGGTCAATAGGTTTTGTTTTTTTTCTGTCCAGTCCAGAACTCTGTCATCTATCAGTGGATTTTAATATTACTTGGCATAAATGTTCCCCATGATGAGACGACATGTCTTGCGCAATACCCAGACTTAAAGGTCAAGGTCACACTTGGAGATCAAAAGTCAATAGGATTTTTTATGCCCCCAAAAATCGCACTGTCAGTCCGTGTGTGTGTCCGTGCGTCTGTCCATGTAAATTCTTGTCCGGGCTGTAACTCTGTCAATAGCATGGTCTGTTTCGTGTTTGGTCCATAACTCTGCTATCCATGATGGGATTTTGAAATAACTTGGCATAAATGTTTACCAAGGTCACACTTAGAAGTCAAAAGTAAACAGGGTCTGTTTTGTGTCCAGTCCATAACTCAGCCATTGATGAAGGGATTTTAAAATTACTTTGCATAAATGTTCCCTATATTGAGATGACGTGTCATGCGCAAGACCCAGACCCCTAGCTCTAAGGTCAAGGTCACACTCTGCAATTTATCAAGGGATTTGAAAATAATTTGACATAAATGTTAACCATATTGAGAAGGTGTGTCACGCTTATGACCCAGGTCTCTTGGGTCAAGGTTAAGGTCATCATATGATGTGTGATTTTTTTGCGCAGACAACTGTAGCGTTCTTGGGCACGCTTCGGGGACATTTGTCACCAATAGTGTCAGCTCTTGTTTCCTGTCCGGTCTATAACTTTGTCATGCATATCAGTTGGCACAAATATTCCCCTGGATGAGACAAAGTGTCATGAGCAAAACCTGGGCCCCTAGTTGAAAGATCAAGGTCACACTTGGAAGACAAAGGCCAAAAGAGCTTTTTTCCTGTCCAGTCTGTATCTCAACAATCCTTAAAGGGATTTGAATATATTACTTGGCACAAATATTCACCACCATGAGACGGAGTGTCTTGCGCAAGAAGCAGGTCCTTAGGTCTAAGGTCAAGGTTGCACTTAGAGGCCAAAGGTCAGATAAAAGAATGACTTTGTCCAGAGCATTTCTTCTTCATGCATGGAGGGATTTTGATGTAACTTGGCACAAATGTTCACCACCATGAGTCTGATTGTCATGCGAAAAAACAGGTCCCTTGGTCTAAGGTTAATGACTTTGTATGGACCATTTCTTCTTCATGCATGGAGGGATTTTGATGTAACTTTGCACAAATGTTTACCACCACGAGGCACCATTGTTAGCTCACCAGAGCATGAAGCGCTCAAGGTGAGCTATTGTGACCGGACATTCTCTGGTGTTCGCCGTCGTCCGCCGTCCAACGTGCGTCGTCCATCAACAGTTGCCTTGTTAACACTCTAGAGGCCACATTTGTGACCCAATCTTTATTTATCCCCCCGCCAAAGGCGAAGGGGATATTAGAAATGCTCTCCGTGCGTGCGTGCGTGCGTCCGTCCGCAACGATCTTTGTCCGGAGCATAACTCCAAAAATACTGGAGGGATTTTCTTCAAACTTCATACACTGATAGAACACATTGGGTGGAAGTGCAGTGTGCAAGAACAATAACTCTACCTTGCCTATTTTTTGAGTTATTCCCCTTTATCATATTTTCTTAAAAAAATTTGTCCAGAGCATAACTCCAAAAGTACTGGAGGGATTTTCTTCAAACTTCATACACTGATAGAACACATTGGGAGGAAGTGCTGTGTGCAAGAACAATAACTCTACCTTGCCTATTTTTTGAGTTATTCCCCTTTATCATATTTTCTTAAAACATTTTGTCCGGAGCATAATCCTAAAAGTACTGGAGGGATTTTCTTCAAACTTCATACACTGATAGAACACATTGGGAGGAAGTGCAGTGTGCAAGAACAATAACTACCTTGCCTATTTTTTGAGTTATTCCCCTTTATCATATTTTCTTAAAACAATTTGTCCGGAGCATATCTTCTTCATGCATGGAGGGATTTTGATATATCTTGGCACAAATGTTTACCACCACGAGGCTGAGTGTCTTGCGCAAGAACCAGGTCCCTAGGTCTAAGGTCAAGGTCACACTTAGAGGTCAAAGGATACAAGAATGAAAACCTTGTTCGGAGCATTTCTTCTTCATGCATAGAGGGATTTTGATATAACTTGGCACAAATGTTCACCACCACGAGACAGAGTGTCATGCGCAAGATCCAGGTCACTAGGTCTAAGGTCAAGGTCACACTTAGAGGCCAAAGGTCAGATACAAGAATGACTTTGTCCGAAGCATTTCTTCTTCATGCATGGAGGGATTTTGATGTAACTTGGCACAATTAATTATACACCATCATGAGACAAAGTGTCATGCGCAGTTCCCTTTTTTAGAATTACTTCCCTTTGTTGTTACTATAAATAGCTTTTATTGTAACTTTTTCATTACTAGTCGTAGAGAAAAATTGAGACCACTTATCTGTAGTACAACATGCATGCTATATCCAATTTTGAGGTGTATTTTGACCAATTTCTACCTGATAAAGATTTTTGTGTGGACTTGCATTTTTTTATATTTTTTTTAAGATTAACTTTAAAACCCCTGATGCGGACCACAGCTAAACGGTTCTTCAAAGCTTTCCCCAAAATTAATACTTTCAGACACTAACTTGCCAGGAACTTTAGCCTTCAATTATAATATGCCCGGCGGGGGGATTAGCCATGTGTAACATGGCTCTTGTTAAACTTGGTCAGAATGTTTGTCTTGATGACCTCTAGGACAAATTTGAATCTGGGTCATGTGGGGTCAACAACTAGGTCACCCAGTCAAATCAAAGGAAAAGCATGTTAACACTAGAAGCCACAGTTGTGACTTGTGATTTCCCAATTGTCGCCGACAATCGAATAATCGTCGTTAATTTTTCCAGGTCGGCGACAATCGATTGTGTGAGATGCAATCGATTGTCGGGTAATATTACTAATAATAGATATATTTTCCAATCATGGTCAGCAGATGACCTCTATCAATTTTCAGTAGGTCAAAGGTCAAGGTCACAGTGACCCTATGCAGTTAAACGGTTTCCAGATGATAACTCGAGAACACTTTGGCCTAGGATCATGAAAGTTGATAGGGAGATTGGTCAAGACCAGCAGATGACCCCTATTGATTTTGGGGTCAGTTGGTCAAAGGGCAAGGTCACAGTGACCTGGAACAGTTAACCATTTCAGGATGATAACTTGAGAATGCTTGGGCCTAGGATCAAGAAGCTTAATAGGGAGTTCAATCATGACCAGCAGATGATCCCTATTGATATTTAGGTCAGTAGGTCTAAGTCACAGTGACCTGGAACAGTTAAACCGTTTCCGTATGCATTGGCCTAGGATCACGAAACTTAATAGGGGGGTTGATCATGACCAGCAGATAACCCCTATTGATTTTGAGGTCAATAGGTAAAAGGTCAAGGACCTCTAGGACAAATTTGAATCTGGGTCATGTGGGGTCAACAACTAGGTCACCCAGTCAAATCAAAGGAAAAGCATGTTAACACTAGAAGCCACAGTTGTGACTTGTGATTTCCCAATTGTCGCCGACAATCGAATAATCGTCGTTAATTTTTCCAGGTCGGCGACAATCGATTGTGTGAGATGCAATCGATTGTCGGGTAATATTACTAATAATAGATATATTTTCCATGTATTAATTTACTAAACCTGCTGAATAGGGCTACACGTTTTCAGGACCCGATTCCGACGACGGGAGTTGTTCCGCCATTTTACCAAAATTTTTGGTCAAGGAAGAGCACTAGTTTGCATTAAAATACCTGGAACTTGGATAATTTTCTGTTCCTGTAAGTTCGGATAGTATGTGAAGCAATTGTTTACCAACAAAAAAGTGAGAAAAATCGAAGGGAAATATAATTATATTCTTGTTTAAATAGATTTGTCACACATCACAAAAGATAGTTAGAATCAACTATTTGACTGATCGTAAGATGCTATCATTCTGTCAATTGCGTATAGATCTATGTAACAATCGTGAATTTATTACAATCATAATTCCTCAAACAATTATACAAACAAATATTAATTTCAGTTTCATTGCATAATCTTTTTAATCTGCCCCGAGGATAAAACTACACTGATATTTCACATGTCAAATAGACGTGACAAAATATTACACAAACAAAATTTTCTTACCCTAAAAATTAATAAATGTTAAAACATCCTATTAATCCAATAACCCTAACTGGCCAAAGAAATTCATAAGATTCCTAATATTTGCAATACACAGTGTGACATCACACCCAGTTGTAACCACTTCTACCTGTCAATCAAAATTCTTAAACTTCAAACAGAGTACCACTTTGATCTTTAACATGAATGTACTGCTGAAGTGATGCACTATTCATTAGATATCTCTGTAGGTCACTCGTGGTGTGATTAAAAAAAAATATTTTGTGAACTCGTTGGTTTTTACAAGCAGAAATATAATTCCTGGATATATATGTGCCAACAGCTAGTGTGTGTGTGTGTGTGTTTCTTTTTCTTTTCTTTTTTTTTTTTTTCATTTTACTGTAAATATTTTTGTTTTGTGTCTGTACAAACAGTTGGGAGGAAAAAGAAAATAAAAGTATGAAATAAAGCTCACTGTTTTTGTTTTGGAAAAATCTCCTTTTCAAGATGTTTTTTTTTTTTAGATATTTTGTTGATTTTGGCTATTTTCAAGTGGAAAAAGCTCTTAAACAAGAATGGTGACCAATGTATTTTATTTCATATTTCCATTTTAATTATTATCCTGAGATAATAACATCAATATACCAAGGTTGGAGAAAATTGTTAGTTCGAAACATGTGACAATACAATTTTACAGACAAATATTGATTCTTGTTGTTTTGAATGTTACTCTTGTCATTACATGTGCATTTTGTATACATTTCAACTGAAATAAATTAAAGAACAATATAGTGTCATTACTGTTCTTGAGTGTAGATGGTGGTGAAACCAATTAACATTACCATGTATAATATATATGAGTGTTTCGATTAATAATCAATCGATTGTACCCTTCCGATTCAATTTGATTATCGATAGCACTTTGGGTCCGATTATGAAACACTAGTTGTGACCCAATCTTTATGAAACTTGGTCAGAATACTTGTATAGATGATCTCTAGGTCAGGTTTGAAACTGGGTCATGCGGGTTCAAAAACTATGTCAGCAGGCCAGATCAAAGGAAAATCTTGTTAACACTCTAGAGTTAGTATCTCGTACGTAGGACATACTATCTCCTATGTAGGACTTTATACCTCTTATGTAGTGAAAATCTGTTACATAGGAGATAGTTTCTCCTATGTAGGACATACTATCTCCTACGTAGTACCTCCCACATAGGACTTAGTATCTCCTACGTAAGAGATATAAAGTATTACGTAGGAGTTAGTATCTCCTACATTGGACTTAGTATCTCCTACAGAAGACTTACTATCTCCTATGTAGGACATAGTTTCTCCTACATAGGACTTAGTACATAGGACATAGTATCTCCTACATAGGACTTAGTATCTCCTACATAGG
This sequence comes from Mercenaria mercenaria, assembly GCF_021730395.1. Classification (NCBI taxonomy): domain Eukaryota; kingdom Metazoa; phylum Mollusca; class Bivalvia; order Venerida; family Veneridae; genus Mercenaria; species Mercenaria mercenaria. The sequence goes on from NC_069374.1 coordinate 41,190,236, forward strand.
ACTTATTATCTCCTACATAGGAGATATTATGTCCTACTTATGAGTTAGTATCTCCTACGTAGGACTTAGTATCTCCTACATAGGAGTTAATATCTCTATGTCCTACGTAGGAGATACTAACTCCTACGTAGGTGATACTAAGACCTACATAGGAGATACTTAGTCCTACGTAGGAGATACTATGTCCTACGTAGGAGATACTAACATCTACGTAGGAGATGCTATGTCCTACGTAGGAGATACTAAGTCCTATGTAAGAGATACTAAGTCCTACGTAGGAGATACTATGTCCTACGTAGGAGATACTAACTCTTACGTAGTACTTAATATCTCCTACGTAGGAGATACTTATCTTACATAGGAGATACTAAGTCCTACATAGGAGATACTAAGTCGTACGTAGGACTACAAAGACAAATTTATATTCCTGTGCTGGCACCAGAACGCTGCCATATGTTTATACATGTAAACTTGTACATCTTTGTTGATGTGTATTTTGGAGAGTGTCCAATTATTATGCCCCACTTCAAAGAAAGAGGGGTATATTGTTTTGCAGATGTTGGTCGGTCGGTCTGTATGTAGGTCGGCATGTAGACCAATCTGTTTCTGGATGATAACTCAAGAACGCTTGGGCCTAGGGTCATGAAAATTGATAGGGAGGTTGGTCGTAACCAGCAGATGACCCCTATTGATTTTGAGGTCAGTATGTCAAAGGTCAAGGTCACAGTGACCAGGAACAGTAAAACGGTTTCCGGGCGATAACTCAAGAATGTTTGGGCCTAGGATCATGAAAGTTGATAGGGAGGTTAATCATGACCAGCAAATGACCCCTAATGATTTTGAGGTCAGAAGGTCAAAGGTCAAGGTCACAGTGACTCAGAACAGTTAAACCATTTCCGGACGATTACTTGAAAACACTTGGGCCTAGGATCACGAAACTTTAAAGGGAAGTCAATCATGGTCAGCAGATGACCTCTATCAATTTTCAGTAGGTCAAAGGTCAAGGTCACAGTGACCCTATGCAGTTAAACGGTTTCCAGATGATAACTCGAGAACACTTTGGCCTAGGATCATGAAAGTTGATAGGGAGATTGGTCAAGACCAGCAGATGACCCCTATTGATTTTGGGGTCAGTTGGTCAAAGGGCAAGGTCACAGTGACCTGGAACAGTTAACCATTTCAGGATGATAACTTGAGAATGCTTGGGCCTAGGATCAAGAAGCTTAATAGGGAGTTCAATCATGACCAGCAGATGATCCCTATTGATATTTAGGTCAGTAGGTCTAAGTCACAGTGACCTGGAACAGTTAAACCGTTTCCGTATGCATTGGCCTAGGATCACGAAACTTAATAGGGGGGTTGATCATGACCAGCAGATAACCCTATTGATTTTGAGGTCAATAGGTAAAAGGTCAAGGTCACATTGACCCAGGACAATAGAACTTTTGTGCACAGTGACCAAATAATTTCTGTTCCTTGTGCAGTTACTGAATGCATAAAGGGGGCATTTCATGTTCTACGAGCTCTTGTTTATAATTCATATTCTTTGCATTAAAGAGGAGTACCATAACAGTAAAAATTATATAATGGTAATTCCACTGTTTGAATCCACTGTTGCATAACATTAATTCACTGAAAAGAATGAAATAAAGTTAGTTTAGTTCTTTCATTGTATGCAGTATAAAAAAATATTTGCAGATCACCATGGAGTAATAGCTATGATCCTCCCTTGGATGATGGAACTATACCATCAGAAAAACTACGTAAATTAGAAATAGATGCCAATTCTGCCTTTGACCAATACAGAGAAATGTAAGTATCATAGTTATATCAAACTACAGCAGAAAACTAAATTACTTGAGTAATTTGGTATAATGGAAGATACTGCAGTAGAAAACTGACATGCGAAATTTAGCATTATGGTATGTTCTACAGGGGATAACTGACTTGATTAATTTGGCATTATGGAAGATGCTACAGCAGAAAACTGACTTGATTAATTTGGCATTATGGAAGATGCTACAGCAGAAAACTGACTTGAGTAATTTGGCATTATGGAAGATGCTACAGCAGAAAACTGACTTGAGTAATTTGGCATTATGGTAGGTACTACAGCAGAAAACTGACTTGATTAATTTGGCATTATGGAAGATGCTACAGCAGAAAACTGACTTTAGTAATTTGGCATTATGGAAGATGCTACAGCAGAAAACTGACGAGTTATTTGGCATTATGGTAGGTACTACAGCAGAAAACTGACTTGAGTAATTTGGCATTATGGTAGGTACTACAGCAGAAAACTGACTTGAGTAATTTGGCATTATGGTAGGTACTACAGCAGAAAACTGATGAGTAATTTGGCATTATGGTAGGTACTACAGCAGAAAACTGATGAGTAATTTGGCATTATGGTTGGTACTACAGCAGAAAACTGACTTGAGTAATTTGGCATTATGGTAGGTACTACAGCAGAAAACTGATGGGTAATTTGGCATTATGGTAGGTACTACAACAGAAAACTGATGAGTAATTTGGCATTATGGTTGGTACTACAGCAGAAAACTGACTTGGGTAATTTGGCATTATGGTAGGTACTACAGCAGAAAACTGACTTGAGTAATTTGGCATTATGGAAGATGCTACAGCAGAAAACTGACTTGAGTAATTTGGCATTATGGTAGGTACTACAGCAGAAAACTGATTCGAGTTATTTGGCATTATGGTAGGTACTACAGCAGAAAACTGACTTGATTAATTTGGCATTATGGAAGATTCTACAGGAGGAAACTAACTTGGGTTATTTGGCATTTTGGTAGGTACTTCAGATGAAAACTGACTTTAGTTATTTGGCATTATAGTAGGTACTACAGCAGAAAACTGACTTAAGTTAATTGGCATTATGGTAGGTACTACAGGGCCGGCAAAATCTCAGAAAATTTGAACTAGTTTACTTGTCCGTACATTTTGTATAAACTTTTACTTCTGGTATTTGTATAATAAATAAAATAAAACAATGTACTAATTTTCTACTTACATGTATTAAGACAGCAAGCAGCCTATCAAGCCTTATGCTATAAAAAGTCAGACAGTGATGAAATCCGCTTTAAAGTTTAACAAGATAATCACTGCTGTGTGTAAAGTTTCATACACAGTCAGTTATAGAGTTATTGTGGTGTCTCAGACTCACTCAGTCCTTGATTCGAAAAATGGCCGATTCTATTTTTAATCCCCCGCCACAAATTGTGGGGGGTTATAGGAATGGTCTCCTTCCGTCAGTCCTTCTGTCCGTCCTTCCGTCTGTCTGTGACATTTCGTGTCCGCTCCATATCTCCTAAACCTCTTGAAGGATTTTCATCAAACTTGGGTCAAATGATCACCTCATCAAGACGATGTGCAGAACCCATGAGTCAGCCTTGTCGGCTCAAGGTCAAGGTCGCAATTCAAAGTCAAAGGTTTGAGCCTTCCATTCTGTGTCCGCTCTATATCTCCTAAATCCCTTGAAGGAATTTTGTAAAACTTGGGTCGAATGATCACATCAAGAGGATGTGCAGAACCCATGAGTCAGCCTTGCCGGCTCAAGGTCAAGGTCACAACTTAGGGTGAAAGGTGTGAGCCTTCCATTTTGTGTCCGCTCTATATCTCCTACACCCCTTGAAGGATTTTCATCAAACTTGGGTCAAATGATCACCTCATCAAGACGATGTGCAGAACCTATGAGTCAGCCTTGTCGGCTCAAGGTCAAGGTCACAACTCAAGGTCAAAACTTTGAGCCTTCCATTTTGTGTCCGCTCTATATCTCCTAAACCCCTTGAAGGAATTTTATAAAACTTTGGTCAAATGATCACCTCATCAAGACGATGTGCAGAACCCATGATTCAGCCTTGTTGGCTCAAGATCAAGGTCAAAACTCAAGGTCAAAGGTTTGAGCCTGCCATTTTGTGTCCGCTCTATATCTCCTAAACCCCTTGAAGGAATTTTATAAAACTTGGGTCGAATGATCACCTCATCAAGACGATGTGCAGAACCCATGAGTCAGTCATGCCGGCTCAAGGTCAAGGTCATAACTTAGGGTGAAAGGTTTGAGCCTTCCATTTTGTGTCCGCTCTATATCTCCTACACCCCTTGAAGGATTTTCATCAAACTTGGGTCAAATGATCACCTCATTAAGGTGATGTGCAGAACTTATGAGTCAGCCGTGCATGTTCAAGGTCAAGGTCACAACAGAGGGTCAAAGGTTTGATCCTTCATTTTGTGCCTGCTCTGTATGCCCTAATTCCCTTGAAGGATTCATATGAAACTTGGGTCAAATAATCACCTCATCAAGGCGATGTGCAGAACTCAAGAGTCAGCCATGCCGGCTCAAGGTCAAGGTGACAACTCAAGGTCTTTGGTTTAAGCCTTCCATTTTGTGTCCGCTCTATATCTCCTAAACCCCTTGAAGGAATTTTATAAAACTTGGGTCAAATGATCACCTCATCGAAACAATATGCAGAACTTATGAATCAGCCATGCCAGCTCAAGGTCAGGGTCACAACTTAGGGTCAAAGGTTTGAGCCTTCTATTTTGTGTCCACTCTGTATCTCCCATGGTTCGCACAGGCCATGAAAAGTCCTTGAATTTGATGCCTACTCCTTGAAAACTACTTAAATTTTGTAACAGTCAGAAACTACTTGAAAACTACTTGAATTTAGGAAAAAACGTACAAAAGATGGCAAATAGTCCTTAAATTCGTCGGATGCGAAGTGAAAACGGACAAACATTATAAACGGACCAAAATAAACTAAAAAAACGACGAAAAAAAACCAACCGTTACCGCCATTAGGGCCTGCCACGGAGTCGGCGATAGTACGGTACGGTACTGTACTTTACGGGTTTTATGCTCTTTCAAGTAATTTTCACACTGTGTAATTTATCCGCGATGCGTTGTTCAAAGGTAAATCTTGTGTTACATTGTTTAATTTTGTCCTAAACTGGATTTAAATTGGTTATTTCTTGTCTCAGCAACAGTGACATTTCACCCATTTTAGTCCTTGAAAATGGAGGAAAACTACTTGAAAACTCCTTGAAAACTACTTGAATTTTTTTTGGGAAAGCCTGTTCTGTATGAACCATGTCTCCTAAACCCCTTGAAGGATTTTCATCAAACTTGGGTCAAATGATCACCTCATCAAGAACTCATGAGTCAGCCGTGTCAACTCAAGGTCAAGGTCACAACTCGTGGTCAAAAGTTTGACCTCTGTATGTCCTAAACCCCTTGAAGGATTTTCATGAAACTTGGGTCAAATGATCAACCCATCAAGTTATTTTGCAGAATTCATGAGTCAGCCATGTCAGTTCAAGGTCAAGGTCACAGCTTAAGGTCAAAGGTTCTTTCACTATCCACAGCAGTGGCGGGGGATTTAGCTGTCTTTCAGACTGCCTTGTATTCATTTTCTTAGTGATGTCATTTCCAACTCCACGACTATATTGTTTCAATAAAGTTGTTTTCAAAACGTCATACTGACAATTTTGAAATAAATGGGTTTATTTCTTATTAACACCGAGTCACCAGTTTGGCATTACAAAAACAGCATCTCACTCGAATAGAAATGAAAGGTAAATTGTGGAAAACAAAGATATACGTTCAATTTTCATATCAGTTGATCTGGGAAAGACCGTTGGCCACCCGTCGTCTTTATGTAGTTGAATATTTTCGAAACAAGTTGTTAATTTACCATGGATATCATCATAACTATAAGTTTTATCAACAATTAGTTTACATAATTATGTCGATAATTAAACTCAGTTAGATAATTAGACGTAACAGCATCGTTGATTGGCCGAGTACAATTGCATCTCTTGTAACTGTTAATTTGATTTACTTCCGCATTTCTCGGGAAAATCTCGCAAATATCTGCAGTAGGCGGAGCTTGAATTATAATGGTGGTATTCAATGTATATTTACCTAAACAGTGAGTGTGGATCAAAAGAAAAATCGGGTGACTTGAGTATTGCTTTGAGTGTCTGAATTGGAATTTCGGTCAGATTTTTGGAAGCAGATGCTCAATTTCCACTTGTCCATGGACAAGCAAAATGCTAAAATTCGGTTGTCCGGACCCGCAAATGTACGACTCGGACAACTCGGACAATTGTTTTTGCCGGCCCTGTACTACAGAGGAAAACTGACTGGAGTTATTTGGCATTATGGTAGGTACTACAGCAGAAAACCGACTTGGAGTAATTTGGCATTATGGGAGGTACTACAGTGGAAAACTGACTTGATTAATTTGGCATTATGGAAGATGCCAGTTCCATAACTCTGACCTGCATTTTGGCCAAATTATGCCCTCTTTTGGACTTGGAAAATCCTGGTTAAAGTTTTGCGTGCAGTACATACAGCTATTACTTATAGGCATATAGATTTGAAACTTATTTTTTCTTTTTCTAGATCAATTACCAAGCCCGCCCGCTTAGCTCAGTAGGTAAGAGCGTTGGTCTACGGATCTCGGGGTCGCGAGTTCGATCCTCGGGCGGGGCGTATGTTCTCCGTGACTATTTGATAAACGACATTGTGTCTGAAATCATTAGTCCTCCACCTCTGATAATTCATGTGGGGAAGTTGGCAGTTACTTGCGGAGAACAGGTTTGTACTGGTACAGAATCCAGGAACACTGGTTAGGTTAACTGCCCGCCGTTACATGACTGAAATACTGTTGAAAAACGGCGTTAAACCCAAAACAAAAACAAAAAAAGATCAATTACCAACCTAGGGCTTTGATATTTGGTATGCAGCATCATGTCCTCAACTAAAATTGTTCAAATTGTACCCCTTGGGTGAAAAGAGGCCCTGCCCTGGGGGTCCCAAGTTTTATATAGACATATAGGAAAAAGCTTTAAAAATCTTCTTGTCTGAAACCATACGACCTAGGCTATTGTCCAATATCTTCAGCCACATTTGAGTCATTAAACACTCCAGTGACAGCTCCAGCTACCTCAGATGTACCCAATTTCACTATCCAGCATGGAAATAGTTGAGTTCACTGTCTCCTATGACAGCTCTAGTTAGCTCACCTGAGCACAAAGTGCTCAAGTAGAACTATTGTGACCGGTCATTGTCCGGCTATGTGTGTCAATATTTGCCTTGTTAACACTCAGTTCTACCCAGTCTTTATTAAACTTGGGTCAGAATGTTTTTTCTTGATGATCTCTAGGTCAAGTTCAAAACTCAGTCATGTGGGGTCAAAAACTAGGTCGGTAAGCCAGATCAAAGGAAGATCTTGTTAACACTCTAGTCCACAGTTTAAGTTTGAAACTCCTGATGTCCTCTACGTCAAGTTCGAATCTGGTTCATGTGGGATCAAAAACTAGGTCACAAGGCCATATCAAAGGAAAATCTTGTAAACACTTTAGAGACCATATTTTATGTTTGAAACTTATGAGAATTGGTCAGAATGAAAGCTAGGTCAAGTTTGAATATGGGTCATCTGGGGTCAGAAACTAGGTCACCCGTTCAAATCAAAGAAAGACTATGTGTGTGCAATAGGGGCTGCATTTTTGACTGGATATTTGTGAAATTTGATCAGAAGGATTTTCTTGATGAAATCTGGGTCAAGTTTGAATCTGGGGTCAAAAACTAGGTCTGGTCAAATCAAAGAAAAATATTGTGTATGCAATAGGGGCTGCCTTTTTCATTTGATGTGCATGAAACTTGGTCAGAATGTTTGTCTCCATGAAATATTGGATGAGTTTTTAGCTCGACTATTCGAAGAATAGGGGAGCTATCCTACTCGCCCCGGCGTCGGCGTGAGCATTAGCGTTAGCGTGAGCGCAGGCTTTCAAGTAGTCCTTCTTTTTCCTACTTTTTCCTACTTTTCCTACTTTTTAGGTCTGTTCCTACTTTTTTCCTACTTTTTTTTTGAAAAAACTCCTACTATTCCTACTTTTTCATCTCAGGAAGAAAAAAAATATGTTAACAAATGTTGTTGGTCTATTTGTATAATGAATTTTGTTGCATAATGTAAGGACTGATGGTGTACTGGTGAGGCTCTAGAGACCTTTGATATGCTGCTGGTGACCTCTTCATTATGTGAGTTGAATACTGACCTTGATATTGGAGCATAAGAGGTTGAAGGTAGCTATGTACAATGGGACCTCAAAGCATCATGAAAATAGAAAAACCTTATATATTGTGCTGCTGTGTAATTGTGAGTAAATGTACAAGAATCAGGCCCAGATCCAGGGCTAGAAAGAGGATGCCCATGCCCCAACCCCTCCCCAGTTTGCTGAGAAGTGACCTATACTCATCAAGGTTGTACCCAACTATTTTGGCCAAGGATTAATATTTTCTCAAAATGTAGACACAAAAGTGCACCAGAAGCCTCCATTTTATACCTAATATTTCAAAATTTTCCAGAGGGAGAACACACTGGCTTCTCAAAAACTAGGAAAATACTCCTCCCAGTACCTCAAAATTAAGACCAAAAAATGAAGCAGAGCTCATCATTTCGTACTTGTACTTCAAAATTTTCCAGGGGGAGAGCACCCTGACCCCCCTAAAATGACTGGGATACCTCCTCTTATACCTAGAAATTAAGACCAAGAACTGCACTCAGAGTTCACCATTTTATACCTGTATTGCAAAATTTTCCATTGGGAGAGCCCTCTTACCCTCCTAGAATGACTTGGATACCTCCTCCCATACCTCAAAATTTAGACCAAAAAATGCACCCAGAGCCCACCATTTCATACCTGTGTTTCAAAATTTTCCAGGATAACAGCCCCCTGACCCCCCTAAAATGACTGAGATACCTCTTCCCATACCTAAAACTTAAGACCAAAAAATGCACCAAAAGCCCACCATTTCATACCTGTGTTTCAAAATTTTCCAGGGGGACAGTCCCCTGACCCCCCTAAAATGACTGAGATATCTCTTCCCATACCTAAAAATTAAGACCAAAAAATGCACCCAGAGCCCACCCATTTCATACCTGTGTTTCAAAATTTTCCAGAGGGAGAACACACTGGCTTCTCAAAAACTAGGAAAATACTCCTCCCAGTACCTCAAAATTAAGACCAAAAAATGAAGCAGAGCTCATCATTTCGTACTTGTACTTCAAAATTTTCCAGGGGGAGAGCACCCTGACCCCCTAAATGACTGGGATACCTCCTCTTATACCTAGAAATTAAGACCAAGAACTGCACTCAGAGTTCACCATTTTATACCTGTATTGCAAAATTTTCCATTGGGAGAGCCCTCTTACCCTCCTAGAATGACTTGGATACCTCCTCCCATACCTCAAAATTTAGACCAAAAAATGCACCCAGAGCCCACCATTTCATACCTGTGTTTCAAAATTTTCCAGGATAACAGCCCCCTGACCCCCCTAAAATGACTGAGATACCTCTTCCCATACCTAAAACTTAAGACCAAAAAATGCACCAAAAGCCCACCATTTCATACCTGTGTTTCAAAATTTTCCAGGGGGACAGTCCCCTGACCCCCCTAAAATGACTGAGATATCTCTTCCCATACCTAAAAATTAAGACCAAAAAATGCACCCAGAGCCCACCCATTTCATACCTGTGTTTCCCCCCCCCCCCACTCCTCCTTAAATGACTTTGATACCTCCGCCTATACCTCAAAATTTAGACAAAAAAATGCACAAAAGCCTCACCATTTCATACCTGTATTTCAATATGTTCCAGGGGACAGCCCCCTGCCCCCCCCCCCCCCCCCACCACCACCACCACCACCACCACCATAACCCCTAAAAGGAGGGGAGTACCCCTCCAGTAATTCAGAACTTAGACATTATATCAAAAACATTCAGGGAGAGACCCACTCATCCCTCCCCCAACTTGGACAGAGGCCCCCCCCCCCAAAAAAAACCTACCCCCTCTTGGCGCTATGCACTTCGCCAGTGAGGTGCGCCGGTGATGCTTTTGTTCTAAAACTGGCGAGTTTGTTCTCATAAGTTCCTACTATTTATCATCAGATTCCTACTTTTTTCCTACTTTTCTCCTACTTTTTTATATCAGAGGCTCCTACTTTTCTCCTACTTTTTCATCAAAGGTCACTTGAAAGCCTGTGAGCGTCACACAAATGTTAAAGTTTGCTAACCACCCCAAATATGTTCAGAGTCCATAGAGATATTGCTTTCATATTTTGCATACTTGTTTACCATCATGACCCCAGTCTGTAAAAAGGAGGAGGCAACTCTATCAAGCATTTTGACTAAATTATGGCCCCTTTCCGACTTAGATTAAATGTTAAAGTTTGCGTACCACCCCAAATATTTTCAAAGTCCATCAAGATATTGCTTTCATATTTTGTATACTTGTTTACCATCATGACCCTAGTCTGTTTAAAGGAGGAGGCAACTCTGCCAAGCATTTTGACTGAATTATGGTCCCTTTTCGACTTAGAATAAATGTTAAAGTTTGCGTACCACCCCAAATATTTTCAAAGTCCATTGAGATATTCCTTTCATATTTTGCATACTTGTTTACCATCCACTGCGAAAAATATGTGCATATACGGGAGTATACGGTCCCGTATATGTCTAATATACGAATATCATATAAAAGGTATCTTTCCTGAAAGTATGATCAAAACCTACGCCTTAAACATACTTTTGGATCTTGACAATCCCTAACTTTGAATACTGACTTAAACTGTTGAAACGTATTTATGCTAAGTATGAATGAATGGATCCATGTGAGAAAAACTTGAATGTCCAATTAAAGAATACGGGATTCCCGTATATGGAATGTTCCATATATGGGAAAAATGTTTCCGTATACGCCCGTATATTAGGAGTATACGGAATGCGTACACTCCCGTATACGGAACCATTTTCTGCAGTGATCATGAACTCAGTCTGTAAAAAGGAGGAGGCAACTCTATCAAGCATTTTGACTGAATTATGGCCCCTTTTCGACTTAGAATAAATGTTAAAGTTTGCGTACCACCCCAAATATTTTCGAAGTCCATTGAGATATTGCTTTCATATTTTGCATACTTGTTTACCATCATGACCCCAGTCTTTAGAAGGAGGAGGCAACTCTATCAAGCATTTTGACTGAATTATGGCCTCTTTTCGACTTAGAATATGCTTATTGTAATGTTAAAGTTTTACTCATTGCTTATATTATACTATCAAGAACTGAGAATAGTCGAGCGTGCTGTCCACTGACAGCTATTGTTTGCTCACCTGGTGAGCATTTGTGACCGCTCAGTGTCCTTCGTCCGTCGTCAGTTGTCTGTCGTGTGTCGTGTGTCCGTCAACATTTTCTGAAAAAGTCTTCTTCTTGAAAACACTGGGCAGAATTACACCAAACTTCAGACTTGTAGAGGAAAAAACTTCAAAAATCTTCTTGTCTGAAATTACAAGACCTAGATATTTGGTATGTAGCATTACCTTGTGGTTCTCTACCAAGATTGTTCAAATTGTTACCCTGGGGTGAAAAGAGGCTCCGCCCCAGGGGTCCTAAGTTTTATAAAGACTTGTATGTATAGGAAAAATCTTTAAATATCTTCTTTCCTGAAACTGCAAGGCCTAGGCTTTTGATACTTGGTATGTAGCATTGCCTAGTGGTCCTCTACAGAAATTAATCAAATTATGCTCCTTGGGTGAAAAGAGGCCCTGTGTTGGGGGTCCCAAGTTTTACATAGACTTATATAGGAATTTTTTAAAAATCTTCTTGTCTGAAAGTTCAAGGCCTAAGCCTTTGATATTTGCTTTATAACATTGTGTAGTGGACTTCTAACAAGATTGTTCAAATTATGCCCCAGGGGTGAAAAGAGGCCCCGCCCTGGGGGTCACTTGTTATACGAGTTATATAGGAATAAATACTTAAAAAAATTATTAAATCATATTTCCTAGACTGCTTAATTATAATTACCTGATGACCCCAAGTGATTAGGAGTCACTTGACTCTGACCTTGACCTACTGACCTACTTTCTTGTTTTTTAAGATACTGCCTTGAAATTTGGATGACATGTACAGTTTTGCACACCGATCTTAAAACTGACTTTCAGTGACCATGAATGTGACCTACTTTCTAATATTTTAGCATCAGTTTGCCATTTTAAACATGTGGCTGATATTACTCAGGTGAGTGATTCAGCAAGAAACATTATTCCATCCTGCTTTTTGCAAGAATTATGGTCCTTTTGGACTTAGAAAATATCAGATTTCTTGGTTAAGTCTTGTAATTAGATCAACTTTTTTCCTTAACGGTCAAAGTTATTGCTTTAAAACTTGGAGGAGTTATTCAACATTAAAAGCTGACTCTGCACAACAAGTACCATAACTCTGCATTGCTTATTGCAAGCATTATGGCCCCTTTTGGACTTAGAAAATCATGGGTAGGACAATATTACTATTACTGTAAAATCATTCAATTTCCTGGGCAAGAAATTTCGTGGTTTTGGTCAAAACAGCAATTTCATGGGGATATGAATTTGTGGATTTTAACTTTTGAACATCAGATTAATGTGAATTTTACTTGTTCGTTGGGATTAAATTTGGTGGATTGACTCAACCACAAAATCCACAAAAATTAGTTCCCCACAAAAATTAATGAGTTAACAGTAACGGAGTAAAAAAATCAGATGAGCATCTGCACCCGCAAGGCGGTGCTCTTCTTTATTCTATCTTCATAAACCATAGTCAGAATGTTTGTCTTCCTGAAGTCTTGGTTGATTTTGAATCTGGGTCACATGGGGTCAAAAACTAGGTCACTAGGTCAAATCAAAGAAAAAGCTTGTTTACATTCAAGAGGCCACCTTTTTGCTCCAATATTCCTGAAACTTTGTCAGAATATTTGCTTTCATAAAATCTTGGATGAATTCTAATCTGGGTCATGTGGGGTCAAAAAGTAGATCACTAGGTTTAAATGAAAGAAAATGCTTGTTTACACTTCAGGCCACATTTTTGGTCCAATCTTAATGAAAATTGGTCAGAATATTTGTCTCCATGAAATCACTAGGTCAAACATGTTTACACTGTTCTATGGTGTGTTACTCAGGTGAGCGACCTAGGGCCATCTTGGCCCTCTTGTTTAAACATTACTATTAGTGGGTCTTCTTCACTTCTTGTGTTATTTCTCAGTTACATGCATTCGTTTTTGATTTTTTAGCTCACCTGAGTCCATCCGGCAATGCTTCATACCAAATATGACCTACTGACCTACTTTCTTGTTTTTTTAAGCTTTAGCAAAGAAATGTCTTCAAGCAAGCAACTTAACTCAGGTGAGCGATATAGGGCCATCGTGGCCCTCTTGTTTCTCAGTGTGAACAAGTGAAGCTGTAAGTGGACTTAGTTCTAAATTTTGAATAATCACTTTTGTTTTAGATGCTAAAGCAGAATAATATTGTTAAGTTATAAAAAACATAACCCCATTGTATTTGCAGGTACTTTGAGGGTGGTGTTTCCTCAGTATATCTCTGGGACCTGGACCATGGCTTTGCAGGGGTTATTCTCATCAAGAAAGCAGGTGATGGGTCAAGGAAAATCAAAGGGTGTTGGGACTCAATACATGTTATAGAAGTTCAGGTAAAAAAGCTTGAGAAAGCTTGAAATACATAGATATTCAGTATGTGAGGGCTGTGTTAGAGTCACACATGTCTGTTCATCCAGCCAATTGTCCCACTTGTCCACTTCATATCTTCTTAACCACTTTTTAGCTCCACTATTTGGAGAATAGGGGTGCTATTCTACTCACAGCTAACCACAGAGGAGAAAAATTCTAGAGGTTGGTTTGTTGTCGAGTCCGCTGGTGGTGAGCTCGATATAGTCGTCACTTTCGGTGTATGTGCGTGCATCCATACGTCCGATTTTGTCCGGACCAACTTGGACATGTATGGACCAATCTTGTTTATATTTGGCATAAATGTTTACCTCAATGAGAAGGCGTGTCATGCGCAAACCCCATGTTCCTATCACAAAGGTCAAGGTCACAGTTGGAGGTCAAAGGTGAAATTGAAGTTTGTCCGGACCATAACTTTGACATGCATGGACCAAATTTGTATATATTTGGCATGAATGTTTACCTCAGTGAGAAGGTGTGTCAAACCCCATGTTCCTATCTCAAAGGTCAAGGTCACAGTTGGAGGTCAAAGGTCAAATTGAAGCTTGGCCGAGGGGAAAAATTGAGACCACTTTTCTGTGGTACAACATGCATGTTACATCTAATTTTTCGGTGTGGTACAACATGCATGTTACATCTAATTTTTCGGTGTATTTTGACCTATCTCTACCTGGTAAGGAGTTTTATGTGGACTTATATTATATAGATTTTTTTTTTATAATTGGTCAAAAAAATTACATATGCAAATACAGGTGCTAGTGTAAATCAGTTCTGACACCGCTAATTAGTATAATAAATGTTACTTTACTGGCGGGCACGACATTCTGCCCGTGGGCATGCAGATTGTATTTCTAGTTTTTCCTTTGTGTACAAAAACTACGGGGACAAAAACTATGCAAGCTTCTGAAAAAAACAACTGGTTTGTTGTTGTTTTTTATGCCCCCGAAGGGAGGCATATAGTTTTTGAACCGTCTGTCTGTCAGTCTGTCGGTCTGTCCGCAATTTTCGTGTCTGGTCCATATCTTTGTCATCCATGGATGGATTTTCAAATAACTTGGCATGAATGTGTACCACAGTAAGACGACATGTCGCGCGCAAGACCCAGGTCTGTAGCTCAAAGGTCAAGGTCACAGACGTTAAAGGTCATTTTTCATGATAGTGCATTGATGGGCTTGTCCGGTCCATATCTTTCGTCATCCATGGACGGATTTTCAAATAACTTGGCATGAATGTGTACCACAGTAAGACGACGTGTCGCGCGCAAGACCCAGGTCCGTAGCTCAAAGGTCAAGGTCACACTTAGACGTTAAAGGTCATTTTTCATGATAGTGCATTGATGGGCGTGTCCGGTCCATATCTTTAACTAATCAGGAGTGGGATGGGGGAGAAACCAGTTGGTTTTTTCTCCCTTGTTTATGCACAAAAACTAGTGGAAAAAACAACCAGGGGGTGGGGGGAGAAACTGGTTGTTTTTTTCTCCCGTGTTTTTGCACAAAAACTAGGGGGAAAACAACAACCAGGGGGAAGAAAAGAAACCGGTTGGTTTTTATGCCCCCAAAGGGAGGCATATTAGTTTTCAACTGTCTGTCCGTTCGTCACACCAATGTCCGTTAGTTCATCACACCAATGTTAACTTTTTGCATGAAGGCACTTTACTCGCGAACCACTGCACCCAGGACTTTAAAACCTCACATGTTGGTAGTACTTATTGAGTACACGACCCCTATTGACTTTGGGGTCACCAGGTCAAAGGTCAAGGTCACAGGGGCCAATGTTAACTTTTTGCATGAAGGCACTTTACTCGCGAGCCACTGCACCCAGAACCTTCAAACTTCACATGCTGGTAGGACGTATTGAGTACACGACCCCTACTGACTTTGGGGTCACCAAGTCAAAGGTCAAGGCGCTGTGGGGGCATTTGTCACCATTAGTGACAGCTCTTGTTTCACCCTTGTTTATACACAAAAACTAGGGGAAAAAACAACCAGAGGGGAGAAAAAACAACCGGTTGTTTTTTTCTCCCTTGTTTATGCACAAAAACTTAGTTATTAGGGGAGAAAAAAAACAACCGGTTGCACAAAAACTAGGGGGAAAACAACAACCAGGGGGAAGGAAAAAAACGGTTGGTTTTTAGCTCACCTGTCACATAGTGACAAGGTGAGCTTTTGTGATCACCCTTCGTCCATTGTCCGTGCGTCCATCAGCAATTTCTTGTCTGCACATTAGTGGTTTCATTTATGATTTTATTTAGTCCCCTACTGGCTGAAAACCAGTTTCGGGGACTATAGGAATGCGCTTTTCCGTCCGTCCATCATTCCGTCCGTCTTTGCGTCCGTCCGCAATTTCGTGTCCGGTCCATAACTCTGTCATCCATGAAGGGA
This sequence comes from Mercenaria mercenaria, assembly GCF_021730395.1. Classification (NCBI taxonomy): domain Eukaryota; kingdom Metazoa; phylum Mollusca; class Bivalvia; order Venerida; family Veneridae; genus Mercenaria; species Mercenaria mercenaria. The sequence continues at coordinate 41,206,190 of NC_069374.1, forward strand.
TTTTGATATTACTTGGCACAAATGTTCCCCATGATGAGACGACCTGTCTTGCTCAAAACCCGGACCCCTAGGTTAAAGGTCAAGGTCACAATTGGAGGTCAAAGGTCAACAAGGCCTTTTTCCTGTCCGGTCCATAACTCTGCCATCCATGAAGGGATTTTAATATTACTTGGCACAAATGTACCTCATAATCAGACGATGTGTCATGCACAACTTTCAGACACCTAGCTCAAGGGTCAAGGTCACACTTGCCAGTCAAATGTTAACATGGCATGAACAGGGTCTGTTTTGTGTCCGGTCCATAACTCTGCCATCCATGAAGGTATTTTAATATAACTTGGCACAAATGTTCCCCATGATGAGATGACGTGTCGTGCGCAAAACCCGGACCCCTAGCTCAAAGGTCAAGGTCACAATTGGAGGTCAAAGGTCAGTAGGGTTTTTTCCTGTCTGGTCCAGAACTCTGTCATCCATCAAGGGATTTTAATATTACTTGGCATAAATATTCCCCATGATGAGATAATTTGGCATGCTCAACACCCAGAACCCTAGCTTAAAGGTCAAGGTCACACTTGGAGATCAAAGGTCAATGGGACATTTTTCCTGTCCGGTGAATAACTTTGTCATGCAAAACAGGATTTGAATATTACTTGGCACAAATGTTCACCGCTATGAGACGGAGTGTCTTGCGCAAGAACCTGGTTCCTAGGTCGGAGGTCAAGGTCACACAGAGGCCAAAGGCCAGATACAAGAATGACTTTGTCTAGAACACTTCTTCTTCATGCATGGAGGGATTTTGATGTAACTTGGCATAAATGTTTACTACCATGAGATGGATTGTTGTGCGCAAGAACCAGGTACCTAGGTCTAAGGTCAAGGTCACACTTAGAGGTCAAATGCCAAATTCAAGAATGACTTTGTCCGGAGCATTTCTTCTTTATGCATGGAGGGATTTTGATGTAACTTGGCACAAATGTTCACAACCATGAGGCACTCTTGTTTTTAGAATTATGTCCCTTTGTTTTACTATAAATAGCTTATATTGTAACTTATTTATTACAGGCCGTAGGGAAAAATTGAGACCAGTTTTCTGTGGTACAACATGCGTGTAACATCCAATTTTTAGGTGTATTTGTACCCCCCGACAACAAAGTTGTAAGGGGGGGTATACTGGTTTCAGGTTGTCTGTCTGTCTGTCTGTCTGTCCGTCTGTCCGTAGACACAATCTTGTGCACACCATTTCTCCTTATCCGCTTGACAGAATTTAATGAAATTTCACACAAGTGATCAGTACCAGCAGTAGTTGTGCATGGGGCATGTTAGGTTCTTTTAGAAAAAAAATTTGCAGAGTTATGGGACTTTGTTTTTTTGTTACTATACTATATACATAGACACAATCTTGTGCGCACCATCTCTCTTCATCCCCTTGACACAATTTAATGAAACTTCACACAAGTGATCAGTACCAACAGTAGTTGTTCATGGGGCATGTTAGGTTCTTTTAGCAAAAAATTTTGCAAAGTTATGGGACTTTGTTTTTTTGTTACTATACTATATTACATAGACAAAATCTTGTGCGCACCATCTTTCCTCATCCCCTTGACACAATTTAATGAAACTTCACACAAGTGATCAGTACCAACAGTAGTTGTGCATGGGGCATGTTAGGTTCTTTTAGAAAAAAAATTTGCAGAGTTATGGGACTTTGTTTATTTGTTACTATACTATATACATAGACACAATCTTGTGCGCACCATCTCTCCTCATCCCCTTGACACAATTTAATGAAACTTCACACAAGTGATCAGTAACAACAGTAGTTGTGCATGGGGCATGTTAGGTTCTTTCAGAAAAAAAATTTGCAGAGTTATGGGACTTTGTTTTTTTTGTAACTATACTATATGCATAGACACAATCTTGTGCGCACCATCTCTCCTCATCCCCTTGACACAATTTAATAAAACTTCACACAAGTGTTCAGTAACAACAGTAGTTGTGCATGGGGCATGTTAGGTTCTTTCAGCGACAAAAATTGCAGAGTTATGGGACTTTGTTTCTTGTTAACATACTATGTACATACAGTCTGCATATGCAATCTTGTGCGTGCCTAATCTACCAAACCCTTACACACAATTTAATGAAACTTCACACAAGTGATCAGTACCAACCCTAGTTGTGCATGGTGCATGTTACATTCTTTTAGATAAATATTCTGTGTTATGGGACTTTGTTTTTTGTTACTATACTGTATACATACAGTCTACATACATACAGTCCATATAATTATGCAATCTTGTGTGCGTCAAATTGCAATGTACTGTGTCAGTGCATGCTGGGGGTACATTCATCACCTTTAGTGATAGCTCTAGTTTGACCTATCTCTACCTGTAAAGAGTTTTCTGTGGACTTACATAAATTTTTTTTTTTTTTTTTTTTTTTTTTTTTTTTTTTTTTTTTAGTATAAATAACTTATATGATACCTTTTTGATAATCGGCTATATATACAAATTTTAATCCAAGTGTTTTGTTATAACATATTGTATATATAGTACAATATTGTTTATACATTATTGACAGATATCAGTTCATTATGTTATACTGTAGTAGAGAAAACAAGAGTGCCAGAATGTCACAATATACGCCATCACAGCAAATTTCTTTACACTAGCACCTGTATTTGTAAATTTCAATTTTGTGGTTGTTTAGTAATTATTGTAAGTCTTTTGTTTTTAGCTCACCTGTCACATAGTGACAGGGTGAGCTTTTGTGATCGCCCTTAGTCCGTCGTCCGTCCACAATTTCATGTCTGCACGATAGTGGTTTCATTTATGATTTTATTTTAACCAAACTTGCACACAACTTGTATCACCATAAGATCTTGGTTCCTTTCTTCAACTGGCCAGATCCCATGATGGGTTCCAGAGTTATATCCCCTGAAAGGGCCATAATTAGCTATTTTGACCATGTCTGCACAATAGCAGCTTCATTTATGATTTTATTTTAACCAAACTTGCACACAACTTGTATCACCATAAGATCTTGGTTCCTTTCTTGAACTGGCCAGATTCCATTATGGGTTCCAGAGTTATGGCCCCTGAAAGGGCCAGAATTAGCTATTTTGACCTTGTCTGCACAATAGCAGCTTCATTTATGATTTGAATTTAATCAAACTTGCACAAAACTTGTGTCACCATAAGATCTTGGTTCCTTTCTTGAACTGGCCAGATCCCATTATGGGTTCCAGAGTTATGGCCCCTGAAAGGGCCAAAATTAGCTATTTTGACCTTATCTGCACAATAGCAGCTTTATTTATGATTTGATTTTAACCAAACTTGCACACAACTTGTATCACCACAAGATCTTTGTTCCTTTCTGGAACTGGCCAGATTCCATCATGGGTTCCAGAGTTATAGCCCTTTAAATGTCCAAAATTGGCTATTTTGGCTTTTGCAGCCATATAGAGACTTCATTTATGGTTTGATTTGATACAAACTTCCAAAATATCTTCAACAACAATAAATCTTGGATTCCATGATGAACCTGTCAGATCCAATCGTAGGTTCCAGAGTTATTTTATATCTTATTACCTCCCCTGATTGTAATCAAGATGGATTTATATTAGTAAGTACTTATAGGACTTATTTGAAATTTCATTATTGTCATTAGTTGGACTGAGACAATCAGGGTAGATAACTATGGACTGATTTTATGTCAAATTACCTCCCTTTATTTCAAATTAAAATGGGTATATCTCCGTAACTAATGAAGATACTGATCTGAAATTTCATTTATGTCAACAGATGGACTTGGACAATCAGTGAAGATACATATTGACTGATTTTATGACAGATTACTTCCTTTATTATTTATCTAAATGAATACACCTTAGCAGCTTCTAATGAGATTGGTTTGAAACGATCATATCATTTTGAGCAATAGTACTCAGGTGAGCGACACAGGGCCATCATGGCCCTCTTGTTTTTTTATTATCTCTCCCACCACACATTGGTGTGGGAGACATATTGATTTACTCCAGTCTGTGTGTGTGTGTGTGTCTGTCACAAAGCTTGTCAGCACTCTTAAGTCGAACATTTCTCATCCGATTTTCACCAAACTTGAACAAAATGTGTTTGACCATAAGACCTAGGCCAAGTTCGATAACTAGCCAAATCGGTCCAGGCATTTTGGAGTTACGGCCCTTGAATTATCGAAAAATTGGCCTTTTTACTCATGTCCGCACTCTTAATCAAACATTTCTCATCCGATCTTCACCAAACATGAACAAAATGTGTTTGACCATGAGACCTCGGCCAAGTTCGATAACTAGCCAAATCGGTCCAGGCATTTTAGAGTTACGGCCCTTGAATTACCGAAAAAATCCGTCTGTTTACTCTTGTACGCTCTCTAAGTCGAACATTTCTCATCCGATCTTCACCAAACTTGAACAAAATGTGTTTGACCATGAGACCTCGGCCAAGTTCGATAACTAGCCAAATCGGTCCAGGCATTTTAGAGTTACGGCCCTTGAATTAATGAAAAAATCCGTCTGTTTACTCTTGTCCGCTCTCTAAGTCGAACATTTCTCATCCGATCTTCACCAAACTTGAACAAAATGTGTTTGGCTATAAGACCTTACCCAAGTTCGATAACTAGCCAAATCCGCCCAGGCACTTTTGATTTATGGCCCTTGAATTACTGATTGGATCCACTCATCCAGACCATCTAATTGGATCCACTCGTCTAAAACATCTAGAGAAACTAACATTTTTCAGAGGGGCAGTTGTGGGAGACATGCGCTTTTCTCAAAAGCATCTCTAGTTTTTTTGTGCTCTTAGAAAATTTGGGAGCCAAGAGCGTACAGCGTTATACCGAATACCGCGGTATATCGAATACCGTTATAAAGGGTTTCAAGTGTATTTCTTTATTATCATCATCTGCATGTGTGGTTACAATCCCCATAACTCTAATTATGTCTTCCTCCCACTGGGGGAGACATACTGTTTTTGCCCTGTCCGTCCGTCACACTTCATTTCTGATCAATAACTGGAGAACCTTTTGACCTAGAACTTTCAGACATCATAGGGTGGCAGGGCTTATGGAGTAGACAACCCCTATTGTTTTTCGGGTCACTTCATCAAAGGTCAAGGTCACAGGGGCCTGAACATGGAAAACCACTTCTGATCAATAACTTGAGAATAACTTGACCTAAAATGTTGAAACTTCATAGGATGATTGGACATGCAGAGTAGATGAACCCTAATGATTTTGGGGTCACTCTTTTAAAGGTCAAGAACATGGAAATTCATTTCCAGTCAATAACTTGAGAACAATTTGACTTAGATTCTTTAAACTTCAGAAGGTGATAGGACTTACAGAGTAGATAAGCCCTATTGTTTTGGGGTCACTCCGTCAAAGGTCAAGGTCACAGGGGGCTGAACATAGAAAACTCTTTCCTATCAATTACTTGAGAACCACTTGACCCAGAATGTTGAAACTTATTAGGATGATTAGACATGCAGAGTAGATGGCCCCTACTGATGTTTGGGTCACTTGATCATAGGTCAAGGTCACAGGGGCCTGAACATTGAAAACTGTTTCCAATTCATAACTTGAGAACCACTAGACCCCTAATGTTGAAACTTAGTGGGATGATTGGACATGCCAAGTAGATGATCCCTATTGCAGCCAACCATCAGTGTCTCTTTGACTTTTGCTTCTGTCCCCTATTGACTTCTTTCCTATACGACTTTGCACTGGGGGAGACATGCTCTTTTCTACAAAAGCATCTTCTAGTTGTATTTTTGACAGAATTATGCCCCTTTCATACTTAAATTTTTTTGGCAATCTTCGCTTTCTGGATATAACTTACGTATGTCAGTACCCCTTCCATACTTGACCTTTAACCCCTCTGAGGGTCTTTTTATATCTTGGTATATCTTCCTTTTAAAGTAGAGTTCTCTTCTTGAGACGTATATTCATTTTACTGTCAAATCACCGAATAGTGGTGCAAGCTGTCTTACAGACAGCTCTTGTTATATCTTGGTGTGTCTTCCTTTTAAAGTAGAGTTCTCTTATTGAGACGTACAGTCTAACCTGTCTTAAGCAGCCAGCCAGGGAAGCAGACAATTTGGCCGTTTAAGCCAGGTGACTGCTGATCAGAGGTGCAGCCAGTATACGTATTTTTCAGACTTCTGACCAGTTTAGCCCCTAGGCAAATTTCCTTTTCGGTTTTCTAGTATTATTTTACCAGGATACAATGACGTGCATTTGCCTCCGCAATATGAATGGTCTTCTTAGCAATCTAAAACTCCGGCGTTATCTTTTTTTTACAACAAAAGTTTGTTTTCAATTTTGGTAAGGGAAGCTACTCTCCGCGCTTACTGTCTATGCTAAAATCTAAGATTGCCGTTACGTTCTGCAGAAGATCGGGTGGTTTATATTTTGTTCAAACATAATAAATTTCGTATAAATTTAAAAGTACTTTAATGAAATAAATATTAAAAATCATAAATATTATGCTACTAATTAGATATCGAGTATTATCTTTAACCGAGATCAAACTGTGAACAACAAAATTGACACGAGGTGACACGCTAATTGCCAATAATTACTGGCCACTTGATCGTAACAAAAAGGGGATCACACCTTTGGTTATCAATTTTAATTGAGAAACTCATGTCATTTTGTCGTTCTTGTGGTGATCTTGTGTTTCTCAAAAATCGGATATCTTCGGCGATAATCGCCTAAAAATAATTGGTTTTGGAAGAAACATGGCCGCTTAAAGGGGTCAAATACGGCGGTCGGGGGGCAATTTCTGTGGCCGCTGAATAAAGTGATGAAATAGAGGAAAATCCGTCGGGGGCGTCAGAAAATGACTGCTAAATGGAGGTGACCGCTGATCGGAGGTGACCGTTAGTGCAGGTTAGACTCTATATTCATTTTACTGTGAAATCGCCGAATAGTGGTGCAAGCTGTCTTTCGGACAGCTCTTGTTCTTTTTAGTCTGGCATCGATTATTAATCTCATCAATGTGCATTGTGCTGAGGTCACTGGATCAAGGTCAAGATCACACATGAAGATCAAATAGTTTAACTTATGTCTGCTCCATTTTTGTTCACTGCTTGATAGATTGTCATAAAACTAGCTTCATGTGTTTACCTCATCAATATGACATGTAGAATGCACATCCCAGGTCAAGGTCAGATAGCTGAAGTATGTGTCCGTTCCATATCTTCTTTACTGCTCATGAAATTTGCGTCATGTATTTACTTCATCATGATGACTTGCAGAGCACATAACCTCCAAGTTGAGGGTCATACTTGAGGTCAGTGGTCAAATAGCTTAAATTCCTGTCTGATCCATATCTTCTAAACTGCTGGGGAGATTTTCATAAAACTAGCGTCAAATATTTTCCTCATCAAGATGACATGTAGGGCACACATTCAAAGTCATTAAGTCAAAGGTCAAGATCATATATCAAATGTCAAATAAATTTTCCTCTTGTTTGCTCCATATCTCCAAAACTACTTGAAAGATTTTCGTAAAGCTAGTATCAATTATTTACCTCATCAAGACGACTGCAGAGCACGTGACCTGGATGCTAAGTACAGGTTAATGTCACATTTTAAGGTCAAAGCAGTCCTTCATATTTTCAAATAAACTGGAGCAGAAGAAGCTGATAGTCAGCCCTTAATATTAAATACAAGTAGTATTTGGGTACAGAAGATTTATTTAAAGCCAGGTATTTCTGCGAGTTCTGAATTTCTCAGGTAATACCCAGAACTAAAATAGGTCTTACCCCTTTTTATGCCCCTGAAGGGAGGCATATAGTTTTTGAACCGTCTGTCCGTCTGTCGGTCTGTCAGTCTGTCGGTCTGTCAGTCTGTCCGCAATTTTCGTGTCCGGTCCATATCTTTGTCATCGATGGATGGATTTTCAAATAACTTGGCATGAATGTGTACCACAGTAAGACGACTTGTCGCGCGCAAGACCCAGGTCCGTAGCTCAAAGGTCAAGGTCACACTTAGACATTAAAGGATAGTGCATTGATGGGCGTGTCCGGTCCATATCTTTGTCATCGATGGATGGATTTTCAAATAACTTGGCATGAATGTGTACCACAGTAAGACGACGTGTCGCGCGCAAGACCCAGGTCCGTAGCTCAAAGGTCAAGGTCACACTTAGACATAAAGGATAGTGCATTGATGGGCGTGTCCGGTCCATATCTTTGTCATCCATGGATAGATTTTCAAATAACTTGGCATGAATGTGTACCACAGTAAGACGACGTGTCATGCGCAAGACCCAGGTCCGTAGCTCAAAGGTCAAGGTCACACTTAGACTTTAAAGGATAGTGCATTGATGGGCGTGTCCGGTCCATATCTTTGTCAACCATGGATGGATTTTCAAATAACTTGGCATGAATGTGTACCACAGTAAGACGATGTGTCGCGCGCAAGACCCAGATCCGTAGCTCAAAGGTCAAGGTCACACTTATACGTTAAAGGATAGTGCATTGATGGGCGTGTCCTGTCCATATCTTTGTCATCCATGGATGGATTTTCAAATAACTTGGCATGAATGTGTACCACAGTAAGACGACGTGTCATGCGCAAGACCCAGGTCCGTAGCTCAAAGGTCAAGGTCACACTTAGACGTTAAAGGTCATTTTTCATGATAGTGCATTGATGGGCGTGTCCTGTCCATATCTTTGTCATTCATGCATGGATTTTAAAATAACTACGCATGAATGTTTGACACAGTAAGACGACGTGTCGCGCGCAAGACCCAGCTCCGTAGGTCAAAGGTCCTAAACTCTAACATCGGCCATAACTACTCATTCAAAGTGCCATCGGGGGCATATGTCATCCTATGGAGACAGTTCTTATTTTACGCCGATTTTGGGGCCGAAATTCGGCCCCATTCCCCAGGCAAAATAATATACTTTTATCCCCAACTGCACTAAAAAATTCCCCAATTGCAAGTTGTTTTGATCAGTGAAAATTTCCACCGCCGAGGGATTAATAGGTCTGCATTTTTAGCTCACCTGAGCACGAAGTGCTCAAGGTGAGCTTTTGTGATCGCCCTGTGTCCGTCGTCCGTCCTTCGTCAACAATTTGACTGTTAACACTCTAGAGGTCACAATTTTGGCCTAATCTTAATATAACTTGGTCAGAATGTTACCCTCATAAAAATCTTGGAAGAGTTCGGTATTGGGTCATCTGGGGTCAAAAACTAGGTCACCAGGTCAAATCAAAGGAAAAGCTTGTTAACACTCTAGAGGTCACAATTTTGGCCCAATCTTAATGAAACTTGATCAGAATGTTACCCTCGATAAAATCTTGGACAAATTTGATATTGGGTCATCTGGGGTTAAAAACTAGGTCACCAGGTCAAATCAAAGGAAAAGCTTGTTAACACTGTAGAGGCTACATTTATGACTGTATCTTCATGAATCTTGGTCAGAATGTTACTCATGATGATCTCAAAGTCCATTTTGAATCTGGGTCATGTAGGATCAAAAACTAGGTCACCAGGTCAAATCAAAGGAAAAGCTACTTAACACTCTAGAGGCCACATTTATGACCATATCTTAATGAAACTTGGCCAGAATGTTAATCTTGATGATCTATAGGTCATGTTCAAATCTGGGTCAGGTGGGGTCAAAAACTAGGTCACCAGGTCAAATCAAAGGAAAAGCTTGTTAACACTGTAGAGGCTACATTTATGACTGTATCTTAATGAAACTTGGTCAGAATGTTACTCATGATGATCTCAAAGTCCATTTTGAATCTGGGTCATGGTCAAAAACTAGGTCACCAGGTCAAATCAAAGGAAAAGCTTGTTAACATTTTAGAGGCCACATTTATGACTGTATCTACATGAAACTTAGTCAGAATATTAATCTTGGTGATCTTTAGGTCAAGTTCAAATCTGGGTCATATGGGGTCAAAACCTAGGTCACCAGGTCAAATCAAAGGAAAAGTTAGTTAACACTCTAAGAGGCCACATTTATGACCATATCTTAATGAAACTTGGTCAGAATGTTAATCTTGATGATCTATAGGTCATGTTCAAATCTGGGTCAGGTGGGATCAAAAACTAGGTCACCGGGTCAAATCAAAGGAAAAGCTTGTTAACACTCTAGAGGCCACATTTATGACTGTATCTTCATGAAACTTAGTCAGAATGTTAATCTTGATGATCTTTAGGTCAAGTTCGAATCTGGGTTCAAAAACTAGGTCACCAGGTCAAATCAAAGGAAAAGTTAGTTAACACTTCAGAGGCCACATTTATGACCATATCTTAATGAAACTATCTTGATGATGTTTAGATCTTTAGGTCAGTAGGTCAGGTGAGCGATACAGGGCCTTCATGGCCCTCTTGTTTTACTAACAGTGTCACGATGTATATGTGTTCTAAACACCGCTTCTAAAAACGCCGCAATCGGAACATCTCAGATATTACCGTTAGCGTAGCTGAAGTCATCGGGGATTTCCCTTTCCAAAGAAAAGCCTTTCCAGAATTCAGGAATTAAATAACAAGCCGATCGCGGAAGAGATTATTTATCAGTTTTAATAACAAGCCGATTCGCGGAAGTAATGAACGAAAAAAAATGCACGGTCATGAAATGAGTTAAATATAACGACGCGTACGTAAGATTTCAGTCGCGTTCATTTCAGTCCACGCGAAGATTTCAGTCGCGTTCATTTCTGTCTACACATAAACATTTCGGTCCGCCCAACATTTCAGTCGCGTTCGTAAAATTTCAGTGAAGAAAGTTTCAGATACAAATGAACTAAAGCAGTTCGTTTGGTTCTTTCACGTGCCCAATGTAAAGCATTGTAAATGCCCAATTGTAAAGCATTGATACATGGGGATGAAATTTTTTAAGCACCTCCCAAGAGCTTCAAAACAAAGTGCTAGTCATACCTTTGGGTGGTATTTTTACTATACAGTAACATGTATGGAATAGAAATTATAATTTGGAAATTTATATATAATGAAATTTTAAGCATTTAAAAAGCTTTTTAGAAGTCATAAAATAAAAAAGACAACTCTATTTTTGATAAATGACATTTATATTAAGTTTGAAATACAAAGTTCAAAAATAAAGAGCTAAATATTAATGCTTCATAAACATCTAAGTAGTGAAAAAATGCCCATTAAAGGGAGATAATTAAAAAATTGCAAACTATTAAAGGAATAATTTTATACATTTAGCAATTACTTTAGCTTTGAAATTGTTCTTGAAAAATGATTTATTAAACATTTTAATGAGAAGATTAAAAACTATTTTTGATTCAATGTGATATTAGGATGAAATAGTTCAAGGGCAAATTGCTTGGTTAAAGTATAAAATGAAATAGAGATTAAAAAAAAAATAATGGCTTCTAATTCTGGCACTTTTGGGTATGAAATGGTTCTAAGATTTTGCAATTGGTTTAAGTCATGGCTAAAAGTGTGAAAGAGCCAAAGGAATCCCTGATTTTACGCAATCTGTGTTTTTGTTGTTGTTTTTTTTTTATATATAAAAAAATTCCCCAATTTGGTATTTTACGACGCAGATTTCCCCTTCTGAAAGGACCCGCCACCCTTCCCCAAAACCATAAAAAAAGGGCTGGGTCTGTCTGGGGATATTCAGTTCCCTGTTACAGATTTAATTCTATTCATTAATAAATATCTATTCTGTTTATACCCGAGTACTGGACGTGTGTCTGTTTTTTATGGCATAAAAAGCAAAAAACTTGACATATCTGTAGCTAACTTTTCCAGTTTCTGTGATTGTGATGTAAATATTGTTTCTCAATTTATATGATCATGGTTCTGTGATATGTTTAAAATTTAGATAGTTGTACCCCCCGACAACAAAGTTGTAAGGGGGAGTATACTGGTTTCAGGTTGTCTGTCTGTCCGTCTGTCCGTCTGTCAGTAGACGCAATCTTGTGTGCTCCATCTCTCCTTATCCCCTTGACAGAATTTAATGAAACTTCACACAAGTGATCAGTACCAACAGTAGTTGTGCATGGGGCATGTTAGGTTCTTTTAGAAAAAAAATTTGCAGAGTTATGGGACTTTGTTTTTTTGTTACTATACTATATACATAGACACAGTCTTGTGCGCACCATCTCTCCTCATCCCCTTGACACAATTTAATGAAACTTCACACAAGTGATCAGTACCAACAGTAGTTGTGCATGGGGCATGTTAGGTTCTTTTAGAAAAAAAAATTGCAGAGTTATGGGACTTTGTTTTTTTGTTACTGTACTATATACATAGACACAATCTTGTGCGCACCATCTCTCCTCATCCCCTTGACACAATTTAATGAAACTTCACACAAGTGATCAGTAACAACAGTAGTTGTGCATGGGGCATGTTAGGTTCTTTCAGAAAAAAAATTTGCAGAGTTATGGGACTTTGTTTTTTTGTTACTGTACTATATACATAGACACAATCTTGTGCGCACCATCTCTCCTCATCCCCTTGACACAATTTAATGAAACTTCACACAAGTGATCAGTATCAACAGTAGTTGTGCATGGGGCATGTTAGGTTCTTTCAGCGACAAAAATTGCAGAGTTATGGGACTTTGTTTCTTGTTAACATACTATGTACATACAGTCTGCATATGCAATCTTGTGCATGCCTAATCTACCAAACCCTTACACACAATTTAATGAAACTTCACACAAGTGATCAGTACCAGCCCTAGTTGTGCATGGTGCATGTTACATTCTTTTAGATAAATATTCTGCATAGTTATGGGACTTTGTTTTTTGTTACTTTACTGTATACATACAGTCTATATACATACAGTCCACGTAATTATGCAATCTTGTGTGTGTCAAATTGCAATGTACTGTGTCAGTGCATGCTGGGGGTACATTCATCACCTTTAGTGATAGCTCTAGTTTAGTTCAGTATTTAATCATTTACCTTTAAACATTTATCCTTGACACTACATCTTATCAAAAGAACACAATTGGAAATAAGTTGTAAAGGATTCATGAGTGATCCTAGGACAACTATGTCACTAAAATTGTAGAATACTCGTAATGTCTACTGTAAAAAATATATTTTGTCTTGTTATAACTTAAGGCCACACCAAATTGATTACCTGTTCGTCGGATTTCTCGCACCAATTTGACGGGAAATAAAAAAAAAATACGCCGGGTCGAAATCAGTAGGAACTAAAAAAAAGGTGGAAACTCTGAATTTTAAACGCACCTAGCTTGTAATTTAGGCCAGCATATTTTAATTTTCTAGTTAACGGGAGCGCCGACCCTATTTTTTGACAAAACGAAATAAAAATAAAAGTCATTTTCAGTACTTTTATTTTCGTTTTACCCGCTGACCGTCCATATTTGCTACTGTCAATACAAGTTTAACTGTATGGTAGTGGTTTTGTTTCATCAAAGTGAGCAGACGCATGAAAATGGCGGCCTGCATGAATGAAATTGTGTAAAATTAAATTAGGAAAAATATACTAGTTAACAGACAATAATCTTTGGAATAAGTTGGTAATGATAACAAGTATTGTAAATGAATTGGAGCTGAGTAGAAATTACAGCAGCTAAAGCTCAACATTGGGAATAATCACGTAAAACTACGAAAAATGACGTTCACTAACAACGCTGTCCAGATGTTGAAAAATCTGGCGTATCACATGTACGAGATTTGTTGTCTGTATATTATAACTGGACAACGATCAGATTCATGTGGGACTGCCAGAAAAATACCACAATTGATAAAAAGGAAAGAAACCAAAGAAATGGCAAAATGGAAGAGCAAAAGTGAGTATCAGCTTGTAAAAACATTTTTTTCTTTGAAGTATTGAGGGTTTTTCCTTTGAAGTATTGATGGGCAGAGTAGAAAAAAATAAGTAATATCACAATTGTTAGTAATTATGTTCAAAACAAACTGCATTTTCAATGTATAATGATTGATGTCCCCTGCAAATGCAAACACGCGATAAAAAATTCAAACTAGTCCAAATAATTTGACGCTCACATTAATGGATGTTTTATATTCCTGTCGGCAACCTAACGGATTGGAGATATTGCGCATATGAAAGGCTTATCTCAATATTCCGAGGATCAAGTCAAATTAGTTTGACTAAAGTTCTAACCAGGTACCCTAACTCAAAAGGTAATTACCAAACATGAAACTCCTGGCAATATTCTCATGTCCACTTAAGTATACTAATAAAGAAGACCCACTGAAAGTATGTATGGGACAAACATTCAGACACTAATTGCCACATGTGCCTTTTACACTGAGGAACACAATGTCATATCCAGTAATACATGTATTTTCGGACTCCTAACTTACTACGTCCAAGTCCCATCTCAGTGAAGAGTCTTTTCTCCGAAACTGGTGTTTGAACATCAGCCAAAAAGGTTATTGTACCCCCCGACAACAAAGTTGTAAGGGGGGGTATACTGGTTTCAGGTTGTCTGTCTGTCCGTAGACGCAATCTTGTGCGCACCATCTCTCCTTATCCCCTTGACAGAATTTAATGAAACTTCACACAAGTGATCAGTACCAACAGTAGTTGTGCATGGGGCATGTTAGGTTCTTTTAGAAAAAAAATTTGCAGAGTTATGGGACTTTGTTTTTTTTGTTACTATACTATATACATAGACACAATCTTGTGTGCACCATCTCTCCTCATCCCCTTGACCTAATTTAATGAAACTTCACACAAGTGATCAGTACCAACAGTAGTTGTGCATGGGGCATGTTAGGTTCTTTCAGAAAAAAAATTTGCAGAGTTATGGGACTTTGTTTTTTTGTTACTATACTATCTACATAGATACAATCTTGTGCGCACCATCTCTCCTCATCCCCTTGACACAATTTAATGAAACTTCACACAAGTGATCAGTACCAACAGTGGTTGTGCATGGGGCATGTTAGGTTCTTTTAGAAAAAAAATTTGCAGAGTTATGGGACTTTGTTTTTTTGTTACTATACTATATACATAGACACAATCTTGTGCGCACCATCTCTCCTCATCCCCTTGACACAATTTAATGAAACTTCACACAAGTGATCAGTAACAACAGTAGTTGTGCATGGGGCATGTTAGGTTCTTTCAGCGACAAAAATTGCAGAGTTATGGGACTTTGTTTCTTGTTAACATACTATGTACATACAGTCTGCATATGCAATCTTGTGCGTGCCTAATCTACCAAACCCTTACACACAATTTAACCCTTTACCACACAGAACAGAAGCCAAAGTAACCTCTTTTACACAACACTGATAAGTGATAATCAATAATCTATAATCGGTATATGGCTGATAAAGGTGACTGTCTTATCTGAACAGAGGTGTTGGCATTATTTTGTGATTACACACACTTATGTTAAAAATGTCATTATTTTAATATTTTCTGTAAGTTTGACATTATTTTTGTCAATATAAAGTTTATAGCAATTTAAATTCTCTTTCCGATGATACAAAATTTATTGTAGTTTCTCTTTGAGTTTCGAAGATATAAAGTGTTAAAGTACGGGAATATATATTTTTAGGCATAAAATTCTGTTTTGGATAACTTTCACATTGAAATTCATATACAATTTCATTTCAAAATGATGTTTGAAAGTTTGATTTATAGTTAATAGACTTATTTTCCGAATCGGAATCAGTAAGTATTTATTTAAAACAACAACCATCAAACTGAATAACACTACAAAAATAACGGATCGTAAAATTTCTGAAAGTGCAAAAAGATCGCTGAGATCGAGACTCGTAACCGACTACAGTATTCTTGTGCTAAAAATTAATATATTTTTAGGATAATATTACGTAATATTTTGATGATCAAACGTCGGTACATCACGGGTGACTTCCGCTGCAATTAACTCTTGGGGTGTCATAAAATATTTGAAAGCCTCGGTCCTTCTGTTTTGATTAACACTTCCCGTTATGTAAGGCCATAAATTCCAAGCCATCGTATACACAAATTGTTGTTTAGGGGAAATCTGCATGTATCACGCGTGACCTTCATGACCTAACACATTTAAAAATACTTTGATGTTAAATGGTTGTTATTTTTAGAACGAGGAAAGCCCGCGAACCGGCCAGTTGCAAGCAGCTTTCTCAGTAATTTTCCATGACGTAGCGTCGTGCACATGTAGGAAATTTCCTTGCAAAGTACTCGATAAATTTAAATAGTAACCACATGATCTTGTACGTAAATAATGATGACGAAATCCCATATTTTGAGTTAGTAAACATCCGGAATTTGTTTCTTTAGGAAAAGAACGAAAATAAAGCGATTGATTATGAGACACGGGATAAAACGATTCTGTTCAAATGGCCGTTAATCGGTATAATACGTTTCTATCGGGTAACCGATAGACACGGGTCAATACGTTTCTGTTTGGTAATCGATAGATACGGTGATAAACGTTTCGGTGTGGGAAAGGGTTAATGAAACTTCACACAAGTGATCAGTACCAACCCTAGTTGTGCATGGTGCATGTTACATTCTTTTAGATAAATATTCTGCATAGTTATGGGACTTTGTTTTTTGTTACTATACTGTATACATACAGCCTATATACATACAGTCCACAAATTATGCAATCTTGTGTGCGTCAAATTGCAATGTACTGTGTCAGTGCATGTGGGGGGTACATTCATCACCTTTAGTGATAGCTCTAGTTTCGTACACATTTTTGCTGAACCAAAATTAAGATTGTTTCGGCTTGTCATACAATATAGGTGGAAATACACTTTACTTGCTGTTAAACATGACACAAGCAATTATTTACTTTTTATGCCCCCACCACTTTTGGGGGGGGCATATAGATTTGCTCTTGTCCGTCCGTCCTTCCGTCCGTCTGTCCGTCCTTCCGAAAATGTTGTGTCGCGCGTAGCTCTGAAAGTATTTGACGTAGAGTCACAAAACTTTACAGGAATGTTGGTCAGCATGTGTAGTTGTGCACCTGGGGTTTCGCGTCCGGATTCATTCAGTCGTGTAGAAGTTATGGCCCATGACTTTGTAAAAATTGGTCATTTTAATGTTGTGTCGCGTCTAGCTCCAAAAGTATATGACCTAGAGTCACAAAACTTTACAGGCATGTTGGTCAGCATGTGTAGTTGTGCACCTTGGGTTTCGCGTCCGGATTCATCCAGTCAGGTAGAAGTTATGGCCCATGACTTTGTAAAAATTGGTCATTTTAATGTTGTGTCGCGTCTAGCTCCAAAAGTATATGACCTAGAGTCACAAAACTCTACAGGCCTGTTGGTCAGCATGTGTAGTTGTGCACCTGGGGTTTCGCGTCCGGATTCATTCAGTCATGTAGAAGTTATGGCCCATGACTTTATAAAAATTGGTCATTTTAATGTTGTGTCGCGTCTAGCTCCAAAAGTATATGACCTAGAGTCACAAAACTTTACAGGCATGTTGGTCAGCATGTGTAGTTGTGCACCTGGGGTTTCGCGTCCGGATTCATCCAGTCAGGTAGAAGTTATGGCCCCTGACTTAGTAAAAAAATGGTCATTTTAATGTTGTGTCGCGCGTAGCTCCAAAAGTATTTGACCTACAGTCACCAAAGTTTACAGGAATGTTGGTCAGCATGTGCAGTTGTGCACCTGGGGTTTTGCATCCGGATTCATTCAGTCATGTAGGAGTTATGGCCCCTGACTTAGTAAAAAATTGGTCATTTTAATGTTGTGTCGTGCGTAGCTCCAAAAGTATTTGACCTAGAGTCACCAAAGTTTACAGGAATGTTGGTCAGCATGTGCAGTTGTGCACCTGGGGTTTTGCATCCGGATTCATTCAGTATTGTAGGAGTTCTGGCCCTTGACCTGGGAAAAAATTGTCATTTTAATGTCATGTAGTGGGGGCATGTGTCCCATGGACACATTCCTAGTTTTTATTTCATCGCTCTGAATGATGATTTGAAAAAAAAAAAAATTAATTTTTTTTTTGCTCGCTCGCCCCAAATATTTTTGAAAAAAATCCGAAGAACAAGACATCAATTTGGTGTGGCCTAATTGTAAAATAATTGTAATGAACTGTGATATCAGATATATGTTGTCAAATGCTGTTTGTATCATTTTATATGACATATTTTATCAGAAGTAAATGAATGCTAAGCTTTTCAATCTTTGAATCAATAAAAATCAAAAGGAATATGATGCAAATAATAATGTCATATCATGATTTGATCATTTTCTTCAAGAACATTGTGACAAACATTATCAAAGAGTACCAGAACAGAACAGAACAGAACATGATCTTTATTACACCCAAGTAGTTATACAATATGGGGATTTAGCATAATGTCAGTACATAATAACATGATTACATGAACTTCCAACAAGCAAATATTATTTTGTTGGGGGAAATCATGAATGTATCACAAATTTTATACATCAAGTAGAAATCAGTATTTCAAATATAACGGTATTTCAAATATTACAGAGGCTAGAAGTTGTATCTATAGTTTACAAACATTAATTAAATTGTAGACAAAAATTAACAGGAATCATAGCAAGTAATGTAGTTATTAAAGAACGAGTCAACAAAAAATAGGTCGTCTTGAATATCATGCAGACTTTTACAGTTCTGTTGGAGTAATGTGGTCAAAGGTGAGTCACTCACAAGTGGGATTTCTTCTAATTATAGTGGCTACATTGCACTATTTTTAAAGCGTGCTAAGTTTAATTATAGTAATAGTGCGGTTATAATAATTACTAAGGCATATTATTTATTCATGAATGGAGTAAACATGTGTTGGCAGATTCAATTATTTCAAATTCGTTTAGACAATTAAACCCTTCCGCACTTGTAATCACATAATCAATAATGGACTTATCCCTATAAGTGTAGCCACCCTGGTTCGAATCTTTCCCAAATCTACCATCAACGATAAATATGTTATTGTTTCGGCACATTTCAGTTAACAGAAGTCCATGAGCATTTGTTTCTTTATCTTGAGATTTAAGTGACAAAGGAATTCCTAACTCTTCCAAGGCAACATATTTATCAAAATGCGTCTGCAAATCATGATCAATTATGAAAAACATCATTAAGGTACAGATCTGAAGGTATAAAATCGGTTAACTGTGATACTCTGGCATTAAAATCGCCAGTTAAGAACAAAATCTATTTTGGCGACAAGATGTAATTATTTCGTTTTTAGCTCACCTGTCACATAGTGACAAGGTGAGCTTTTGTGATCGCGCAGCGTCCGTCGTCCGTCCGTGCGTGCGTCCGTAAACTTTTGCTTGTGACCACTCTAGAGGTCACATTTTTTGTGGGATCTTTATGAAAGTTGGTCAGAATGTTCATCTTAATGATATCTAGGTCAAGTTCGAAACTGGGTCACGTGCCTTCAAAAACTAGGTCAGTAGGTCTAAAAATAGAAAAACCTTGTGACCTCTCTAGAGGCCATATATTTCACAAGATCTTCATGAAAATTGGTCAGAATGTTCACCTTGATGATATCTAGGTCAAGTTCGAAACTGGGTCAAATGCCATCAAAAACTAGGTCAGTAGGTCTAAAAATAGAAAAACCTTGTGACCTCTCTAGAGGCCATATATTTCACAAGATCTTCATGAAAATTGGTCAGAACGTTCACCTTGATGATATCTAGGTCAAGTTCGAAACTGGGTCACGTGCCATCAAAAACTAGGTCAGTAGGTCAAATAATAGAAAAACCTTGTGACCTCTCCAAAGGCCATATTTTTCATGGGATCTGTATGAAAGTTGGTCTGAATGTTCATCTTGATGATATCTAAGTCAAGTTCGAAAGTGGGTCACGTGCGGTCAAAAACTAGGTCAGTAGATCTAAAAATAGAAAAACCTTGTGACCTCTCTAGAGGCCATATATTTCATGAGATCTTCATGAAAATTGGTCAGAACGTTCACCTTGATGATATCTAGGTCAAGTTCGAAACTGGGTCACGTGCCTTCAAAAACTAGGTCAGTAGGTCTAAAAATAGAAAAACCTTGTGACCTCTCTAGAGGCCATATATTTCACAAGATCTTCATGAAAATTGGTCAGAACGTTCACCTTGATGATATCTAGGTCAAGTTTGAAACTGGGTCACGTGCCATCAAAAACTAGGTCAGTAGGTCAAATAATAGAAAAACCTTGTGACCTCTCCAAAGGCCATATTTTTCATGGGATCTGTATGAAAGTTGGTCTGAATGTTCATCTTGATGATATCTAAGTCAAATTCGAAAGTGGGTCACGTGCCGCCAAAAATTAGGTCAGTAGGTCAAATAATGAAAAAAACGTTGTGACCTCTCTAGAGGCCATATTTTTAATGAGATCTGTATGAAAATTGGTCAGAACGTTCACCTTGATGATATCTAGGTCAAGTTCGAAACTGGGTCACGTGCCTTCAAAAACTAGGTCAGTAGGTCTAAAAATAGAAAAACCTTGTGACCTCTCTAGAGGCCATATATTTCACAAGATCTTCATGAAAATTGGTCAGAACGTTCACCTTGATGATATTTAGGTCAAGTTCGAAACTGGGTCATGTGCCTTCAAAAACTAGGTCAGTAGGTCTAAAAATAGAAAAACCTTGTGACCTCTCTAGAGGCCATATATTTCATGAGATCTTCATGAAAATTGGTCAGAACGTTCACCTTGATGATACCTAGGTCAATTTTGAAAGTGGGTCACGTGCCCTCAAAAACTAGGTCAGTAGGTCAAATAATAGAAAAACCTTGTGACCTCTCTAAAGGCCATATTTTTCATGGGATCTGTATGAAAGTTGGTGTGAATGTTCATCTTGATGATGTCTAGGTCAAGTTCGAAACAGGGTCATGTGCGGTCAAAAACTAGGTCAGTAGGTCTAAAAATAGAAAAACCTTGTGACCTCTCTAGAGGCCATACTTATGAATGGATCTCCATAAAAATTGGTCTGAATGTTCATCTTGATGATATCTAGGTCATGTTCGAAATTGGGTCACGTGCCGCCAAAAGTTAGGTCAGTAGGTCAAATAATGAAAAAAACGTTGTGACCTCTCTAGAGGCCATACTTTTCATGGGATCTGTATGAAAGTTGGTCTGAATGTTCATCTTGATGATATCTAGGTCAAGTTTGAAACTGGGTCAACTGCGGTCAAAAACTAGGTCAGTAGGCCTAAAATTATTAAAATCTTTTGACCTCTCTAGAGGCCATATTTTTCAATGGATCTTCCTGAAAATTGATCTGAATGTTTACCTTGATGATATCTAGGTCAGGTTCGAAACTGGGTCACGTGCGGTCAAAAACTAGGCCAGTAGGTATAAAAATAGAAAAACCTTGTGACCTCTCTAGAGGCCATATTTTTCATGAAATCTTCATGAAAATTAGTGAGAATGTTCACCTTGATGATATCTAGATAAAATTCAAAACAGGGTCACGTACCTTCGAAAACTAGGTCAATAGGTCAAATAATAGAAAAACCTTGTGACCTCTCTAGAGACCATATTTTTCAATGGATCTTCATGAAAATTGGTCAGAATTTTTATCTTGATAATATCTAGGTCAAATTCAAAACTGGGTCACATGAGCTCAAAAACTAGGTCACTATGTCAAATAATAGAAAAAACGACGTCATACTCAAAACTGGGTCATGTGGGAAGAGGTGAGCGATTCAGGACCATCATGGTCCTCTTGTTAAACCAGTTGGTCCTAATAAGACTATTATATCAGAACAAAGGAGCTATGTTCAAGGGATTAACACCATAATATCCTGTTGTTAATTTTCACAGCTATGAAATGCAAATTAAGGGAAGTGTCACTAGTAATAAACTTGTATATATTTGTTCAATATGAATTAAAGCATGTGCCATGTAATTGGAAAGTAATTGAAATGTTATTGTCAATAACTAGGCAAAACTGCACTGAAATTAATGAAATTACAATTACATGTTATTTAAAAATGCCCAATTACAAATTACAGCCAATACTCAGGGAATATAATTAAATTACAATTAATTACAATTACATTTTAATTACTTCAGGTCTGGGTCAAAGATCATCTATGTATCCTAAACCACTAGAATTGCTTCAATAAAATTAGCATAGGGCCTCTGTGGCCAAGTGGTTAAGGACTTCAAATCACATGCCCCGAACCATCATTGAATTCTTCATATGAGGAAGTCATTCATCTGGCTTACGGAAGGTTAGTGGTTCTACCCAGGTGCTAGTTTATGATGAAGAAGGCACGGAGAGGCAGCTGGGGTCTTCTTCCACCATCAAAAGCTATAAAGTCGCCACACTTAGAGGTCAAAGCTCAAATATCTTAGGTTTAAAAAGCACCTTCACATCTGTTTAATGTGCTTTTATTGTACTGAAACATTTCCTTGCAGGATAAATCAATGGCAAGAGTGCTCATTACAAATTGACATCAACTGTGATGTTATGGCTAACAGACGACGAGAGAAGGTTCTGGGACCATGAACCTGGGTGGGAGTCTTACCCGCCAGTAGAACAAGATGCAACTGTAAATGAGGCCACCCCTCATCTTGTTAACATTGGAAAATTAGTAGAGGTAAACTGAAGGCTCCAATTTCTCATTAACCCTTTACCACACGGAACAGAAGCTAATATAACGTTCTTTACATAACAATGATAAAGGAAAATCAATAATCAATAGTACATATATGACTGATAAGCCTGACAACCTTATCTGAACAGGGATATTGGCATTATTATGTGATTACATACACTTATTTTACAAATATGATTATTTTAGTATTTTCTGTGAGTTTGATATTATTTTTGTCAATGTAAAGATTTTAGGAAATTAAATTCTCTTTCCAATGGTACTATACAGTTTCTCTCTGTGTTTTGAAGATATGAAGTGCTAAAGTAAGTGAAATATATTTTTGGGCATAAATTTTGTTTTGGATTGGTTTCAGATTCATACTTTGGCGATTTGGGGGAGACATATTGTTTTTGCCCCTTCCATCTGTAACACCATTTCCGATCAATAACTGGAGAATGATTTGACATAGAACCTTTAAACTTAATAGGGTGGCAGGGCTTATGGAGTAGACTATCCCTTTTTTAGCTCACCTGAGCAATGCTCAGGTGAGTTTTTCTGATCGCTCGATGTCCGGCGTCTGTCGTCCGTCGTCTGTCGTCTGTCGTCTGTCGTCTGTCAACATTTAGCTTGTGTATGCGATAGAGGCTGTATTTTTCAATTAATCTTCATGAATATTGGTCAGAATGATAACCTTGATGAAATCTAGGCCGAGTTCGAAAATGGGTCATCTCGGGTCAAAAACTAGGTCACTAGGTCAAATCAAAGAAAAACCTTGTGTATGCGATAGAGGCTGTATTTTTCAATTAATCTTCATGAATATTGGTCAGAATGATAACTTTGATGAAATCTAGGCCGAGTTCGAAAATGGGTCATCTCGGGTCAAAAACTAGGTCACTAGGTCAAATCAAAGAAAAACCTTGTGTATGCGATAGAGGCGGTATTTTCAATTAATCTTCATGAATATTGGTCAGAATGATAACCTGATGAAATCTAGGCCGAGTTCGAAAATGGGTCATCTCGGGTCAAAAACTAGGTCACTAGGTCAAATCAAAGAAAAACCTTGTGTATGCGATAGAGGCTGTATTTTTTCAATTCTTCTTCATGAATTTGGTCAGAATGATAACCTTGATGAAATCTAGGCCGAGTTCGAAAATGGGTCATCTCGGGTCAAAAACTAGGTCACTAGGTCAAATCAAAGAAAAACCTTGTGTATGCAATAGAGGCTGACTTTTCCAATTGATCTTCATGAATTTTGGTCAGAATGATTGCCTTGATGAAATCTAGGCTGAGTTCGAAAATGGGTCATCTCGGGTCAAAAACTAGGTCACTAGGTCAAATCAAAGAAAAACCTTGTGTATGCGATAGAGACGGTATTTTTCAATTGATCTTCATAAAATTTTGGGTCAGAATGATTACCTTGATGAAATCTAGGCCGAGTTCGAAAATGGTCATCTGGGATCAAAAACTAGGTCACTAGGTCATATCACGTAAAAACCTTGTGTATGCGATAGAGGCTGTATTTTCCAATTGATCTTCATGAATTTTTGGTCAGAATGATAACCTTGATGAAATTTAGACCAAGTTCGAAAATGGGTCATCTGGGGTCAAAAACTAGGTCACTAGGTCAAATCAAAGAAAAACCTTGTGTATGCAATAGAGGCTGTATTTTTCAACTGATCTTCATGAAATTTAGCCAGAATGATTACCTTGGTAAAATCTAGCCGAGTTCGAAAATGGGTCATCTGGGGTCAAAAACTAGGTCACTAGGTCAAATCGAAGAAAAACATTGTGTAGCAATAGAGGATGTATTTTTCAATTGATCTTCATGAAATTTGGTCAGAGTGATTGCCTTGATGAAATCTAGGTCGATTTTGAATATGGGTTATCTGAGGTCAAAAACTAGGTCACTAGGTCAAATTAAAGAAAAATCTTGTGTATGCGATAGAGACTGTTTTTTTCAATTGATTTTTATGAAATTTGGTCAGGTTGATTGCCTGAATGAAATCTAGGTCGCATTTGAATATAGGTCATCTGAGGTGAAAAACTAGGTCACTTGGTCAAATCAAAGAAAAAACTTCTGTATGTGATAGAGGCTGTATTTTTCAATTGATCTTCATGAATTTTGGTCAGAATGATTGCCTTGATAAAATCTAGGTCGAGTTTGAACATGGGTCATCTAGGGTCAAAAACTAGGTCATATCTAAGAAAATGCTTGTTTTATCGCAAGAGACCAATTTTTTGGTCCAATCTTAATGAAAATTGGTCAGAATATTTGTTTCCATGAAATCACTAGGTCAAACATGTTTTACACTGTTATGGAGTGTTTCTTAGGTGAGCGACCTAGGGCCATCTTGGCCCTCTTGTTTTAAGGTCACTCCATCAAAGGTCAAGGTCACAGGGGCCTGAACATTAAAAAACATTTCCGATCAATAGAGAACCTCTTGACCCAGAATGTTGAGTAGATGACCCCTATTTGTACCCCCCGACAACAAAGTTGTAAGGGGGGGTATACTGGTTTCAGGTTGTCTGTCTGTCCGTCCGTCTGTCCGTAGACACAATCTTGTGCGCACCATCTCTCCTCATCCCCTTGACACTATTTAATGAAACTTCACACAAGTGATCAGTAACAACAATAGTTGTGCATGGGGCATGTTAGGTTCTTTCAGATAAAAAAAATGCAGAGTAATGGGACTTTGTTTTTTGTTACTATACTATATACATAGACGCAATCTTGTGCGCACCATCTCTCCTCATCCCCTTGACACAATATAATGAAACTTCACACAAGTGATCAGTAACAACAGTAGTTGTGCATGGGGCATGTTAGGTTCTTTCAGAAAAATAATTTGCAGAGTTACGGGACTTTGTTTTTTGTTACTATACTATATACATAGACACAATCTTGTGCGCACCATCTCTCCTCATCCCCTTGACACAATATAATGAAACTTCACACAAGTGATCAGTAACAACAGTACTTGTGCATGGGGCATGTTAGGTTGTTTCAACGACAAAAATTGCAGAGTTATGGGACTTTGTTTCTTGTTCACATGCTGTGTACATACAGTCTGCATATGCAATCTTGTGCGTGCCTAATCTTCAGAACCCTTGCACACAATTTAATGAAACTTCACACAAGTGATCAGTATCAACCCTAGTTGTGCATGTTACGTTCTTTTAGATAAATATTCTGCATAGTTATGGGACTTTGTTTTTTGTTACTATACTGTATACATACAGTCTATAATACATACAGTCCACATAATTATGCAATCTTGTGTGCGTCAAATTGCAATGTACTGTGTCAGTGCATGTGGGGGGTACATTCATCACCTTTAGTGATAGCTCTAGTTATTTTTGGGTCACTCTGCTAAAGGTCAAGGTCACGGGCCTGTGTTCAGAAATGAAATTTGACCTTGATTTTGACCTAGGGACCTACTTTCACATTTCTCAAGCTACAGCCTTCAAATTTGGACCACATGCATAGTTATGTATACCAAAATGAATTTGAACCTTGATTTTGACCTTGAGCTAATAAAAAAGTGCTCAAGGTGAGCTTTTGTGATCGCCCTGTGTCCGTCGTCGTCCATCGTCAACAATTTGACTGTTAACACTCTAGAGGTCACAATTTTGGCCTAATCTTAATGAAACTTGGCCAGAATGTTACCCTCATTAAAATCTTGGACGATTTCGATATTGGGTCATCTGGGATCAAAAGCTAGGTCACCGGGTCAAATCAAAGGAAAAGCTTGTTAACACTCTAGAGGTCACAATTTTGACCCAATTTTAATGAAACTTGGTCAGAATGTTACCCTCAGTAAAATCTTGGACAGGTTCGATATTGGGTCATCTGGGGTTAAAAGCTAGGTCACCAGGTCAAATCAAAGGAAAAGCTTGTTAACACTTTAGAGGTCACAATTTTGGCCCAATATTAATGAAACTTGGTCAGAATGTTACCCTCAATAAAATCTTGAATGAGTTCGATATTGGGTCATCTGGGGTCAAAAACTAGGTCACCGGGTCAAATCAAAGGAAACGCTTGTTAACACTAGAGGTAACAATTTTGACCCGATCTTAATGAAACTTGGTCAGAATGTTACCCTCAATAAAATCTTGGACGAGTTTGATATTGGGTCATCTGGGGTTAAAAACTAGGTCACCAGGTCAAATCAAAGGAAAAGCTTGTTAACACTGTAGAGGCCACATTTATGACTGTATCTTCATGAAACTTGGTCAGAATTATGTCTCCCACCACACAGTGGTGTGGGAGACATATTGATTTACTCCTGTCTGTCTGTCTGTCTGTCAAAAAGCTTGTCCGCACTCTAAGTCGAACATTTGTCACCCGATCTTCACCAAACTTGAACAAAATGTGTCTGACCATAAGACCTCGGCTAAGTTCGATAACTAGCCAAATCGGCTCAGGCACTTTGGAATTATGGCCCTTGAATTACCGAAAAATCCTCATTTCACATGCGCTTTCATACAGGCAAAACGTACCCTATACTACTAATTAGTAGTATAGGGTGCGTTTTGCCTGAACGAAAGCGCATGCGAAATTAGTAGTATAAGGTACGTTTTGGGTGCACGAAAGCGCATGCGCAAGATGATTAGGCAGTTGTGGGAGACATGCGCTTTTCTCAAAAGTGTATGGTCAAAAACCAGGTCACCAGGTCAAATCAAAGGAAAAGCTACTTAACACTCTAGAGGCCACATTTATGACCATATCTTAATGAAACTTGGTCAGAATGTTAATCTTGATGATCTATAGGTCATGCTCAAATCTGGGTCAGGTGGGATCAAAAACCAGGTCACCAGGTGAAATCAAAGGAAAAGCTACTTAACACTCTAGAGGCCACATTTATGACTATATCTTCATGAAACTTAGTCAGAATGTTAATCTTGATGATCTTCAGGTCAAGTTTGAATCTGGGTCATGTGGGGTCAAAAACTAGGTCACTGGGTCAAATCAAAGGAAAAGTTAGTTAACACTTTAGAGGACACATTTATGACCATATCTTAATGAAACTATCTTGATGATCTTTAGGTCAGTAGGTCAGGTGAGTGATACAGGGCCTTCATGGCCCTCTTGTTTAATTTATTGATTGATCTATTAACTGCCGAAACTACACACTGTCTTTTCTTTCTTGCCACCCGTGCTTGCCGACCCCAAAAGTACTGCTGCGATATGACATCAGAGCTAAAATTAGAAAAAGTATGCAATAACTTATTATCATGAAGTTTGTACGAATGGTTTTGCATTTTTGGTGGTTCACAGCAAAATATATAGTACGGGGGCCAATAAGGTCTACCATGCACCCCCCTCTAGACTTTTTTTTTAGGTACCAAATTGTTCAGCAGGACCAATTCTTTCAAAATAAAAAATGTTCCCATGTAAAAACTGTTTTGAACTATACATGATTTCACTGTTTCCGTGGCAACCATTTATTTTTGAAAAGGACAACCATGTAGATGATAATCAGTTATATCTTGGTCAGTTTTGATGATAAAACAATAAAAATGGTGTCAAAATGGAGCTAAGACATTGGCCTTTAAATGGAAGCATTTTTATTTTAATTAACTAATTTACATATTCATGAATATTAATGAGAATGTTACAAAATGACAAAATTTTGTTAAAAAATATAGAGATAGTACCTAAGTTTTTCAAATCATAGGTATGAAGTTAAAAAACTTTGAAATGAAGACTAATGTACATATATTTCTTAAAAATAGATAAATTAACAATAATTTAACCAGAAGCGTAGAGTTATGAGCATTTAATATTTTCATGTAAAAGAAAATTTTGTGATCAAGGAAATGTAACTCTTCTTGGACCTGGAGAGCAGAAACATCAAAGGGACATAATATAGTGCATATTTTCTACTTGGGTGCATTTGATTTAACATTCAACTGTGATCTGGATTTCTAAATAATGATCCATGATATTCTGTGCTAAAAATATAAAACAACTGGAACAGTCCTTTAACAGCAAAAAGATGCTGTAGCAGAATGAAAATTGTTAAGCTCTAACTGGGACTCGAACCCACGACCTCTCACACGTAAGGCAGACACTCTACCACTTCCCTATAACAGCAGTAGCTATAACTAGGCAGTTTAAGTGCACCGATTACATTACGTGAACTGGAACAGTTTTGTGACAATAACACATAATCGGCCTACTCCGGATTATCGGCGTATTCACTTTGTTACCTAACGGCAATTTTCGTGTAAAGACAAAATATAATCTAATGCTGCAAATGTTTTAATCGGTCAAAACTGCCCAAATTTCTTTGACCTGTTTTTTAGAATATGTACTTACTAACTGGTAGTACCAGTGAAATATAACTTACACTGAATCTTATATATTTGCCTTTTTAGCAGCTGGCGAACGGCAAAGACAGTCGGCTTTGTCCAAATATAAGCAATTACTTTACCAGTTTCGACAGGATATCAATTGATAGGAAATTACAGTTACAAACTAAAACCTTTCTGCAACAAATGGAGTCATTAGCATTCACTGTCAGTCAGTATTATGACTAAGATCGATGATCATTCATTCATTCAAATAGTTTATAGACAGAGTCCGTTGTTTACATTTTTAATTGTAACCGGTGCTCTTGTAAAAACCACTTTTTTTGAAAAATCGAATAATGCGAAGAGCTATGGTACGGTCTCTAAAAAATAACATTTTCTAAGTTTCAAATCAATTTAAATGTTCCAAACAGCTTTGATCTGGTCTTAAAGTCTCTCAATGTTTTTTAATATATTATTTTGTTACTCTTATGGTATTTGTTTTTACTTAAAACTGGATGTGCTCAGCTAATTTGCATAAAATGAACAAGTGTCACAAACAATGAATAAAATTCTGAGACCACTAAAACTAAATAAAATGATATAATTAATTGGTATCAATGAAATAACAATTTTTTGTGGTCTATAATGTTTACAGACTTAGAGTTAACACTTTATCGAAGGAAGAACAAAAATGTAACATACATTACACATGTTACGTTACCATTTCAACAACCTTGTTGTATTGCATCAGTTATTTAGAAAGTATTCCAGAAGCATAATTAATATTACTTATTTTGTACTATAATAATACAGTATGCTTTTTTACTTGTCAGACAGTGTGATTTTTTCCGTAACTCACTTTAAAATACGTTACAACTACTATTGTTTTTAAAAAGATATTCAAGAAGAAATTGAAGCCCAAATTGTCAAATACTGATTTATTTAAACTGTAAGTTTTAAGAAGTTTAACTTCTGTTATTTCAGGAATTGCCTAAACTATATATTGCACCATCCATGTAACTATGATTTTAGATGGAATTTCAATAAAACATACAATAATATCCATAATATTATGATCATACAGCTGATATGTGCAGTCTTCCTGTGAGTGAAAATCAAGTTTTATAAAAAGTACTTTTTTGAATTTTAGAAATAATAGCAACATAAGAACATTTTGAATTTTAGAAATAGTAGCATTACAAGAACATATACAAAACCAACCCTAGCTCGATAGGACGAATCATAGGGTCTTGAGTCAGATATCTGGATGAGGACTTTGCTCTCTGTGACGATTCAATAAAGATATCGTATCAGTAGACTTACACCTGTATAATACGGAGAAGTTAGCACTTGCCTGTAGAGAACTGAGTAGTTCCGGTACAGTTTATTTATTTTATTTGGGTTTTACGGCGCACCAACACAGTATACGTTATATGGCGCCAAACAGGACTACAAATTTTGGTTTCACATCTCATTTACATCGAAATAAAAACATGAGGTATGGAATCAAAATTTGCATACCTGCTGGAATCACAGAGTTACAGCAAAACCAAGTGTTAAGACCCTATTAGTCGCCTCTTATGATCATGCAAGGGTAAGGCAGTGGTTCCAATTCTTTTCGTACACAGGTCGTCCCAGAACCACATGGGGCAGTTCGGGTACAGAATCCAGGGACACTTGTTAGGTTAACTGCTCAACATTACATGACTGAATTTTTGTTGCAAAGAGGTGCTAACCAAAAAACCAAAACTGACAAAAGAAAATATGCAGGTACTTAAGTAAAAACTTTAGATTTAAAACTTTTACCAGGTTGACAGAACTGTTTTAGTGATACCAAATCAAGATATAAGAAATATATAAAACTTCATAGATATGAAATAAAGAAGACTATTGTAGTCATGTTTAAACATTTACAAGAATGACAGAATGTACAAAATATCTTTTTAATATTTTAAATTGTACAGACAAGGACTAAATTGTAGAATGTGATGGAATATTCCTGGATATACCGGCACATTAAGAGAAACACTACTAACAGAAACTGTGCATCAGTCATAACAAATATCACTTAAGTTACGTACCAAAGGTTATGACAAAGGCATGACCTGTCTTTGTCAAAAGTTCAAACTGTAGAGCATGATACAAATTGCTTCAGAATCAAAGTGTAATCAAATGTCATTCATAAAAAATAAAGTGATTTTTTTTAGAACCTATGATCTTCTTTTGTCAGTTGCTTTCTATTTTATAAATAATATGTTATAAAGCAACATACTATTCATAACAGCTAACCCACAAGAGAGCCAATATGCTATATTAGGTAACATTAAAGTAAAAATATCGTAAGTCACATCTTAATCAAGACGTGCAGAATGTGATTCTTGTAACACTGCGGTCTCAAATTGTGTGCAGTTCATATTTTCAGACATTTCATCTGATTTTAGATTCAGATTTTAACTAATCCATACAATTTTACTATGACAGAACACTGTTTAAGTTAGTGCTAGGGGTGTGAGGGCAATTTCACATTTCACTACATCTAATGAACAGACACAGTCAAATCAAGTCCGTTGATATTTTGCTTGGTTGTGTTGTTATGCTTCAGAAGGATCATCTTAATAAAATATTTGCTATCACAAAGAAGTCTTTAAGTGCCATATGTTGGTTGTTAAAAAGTCTCCTCGTACTCGGTTTCAATGTTAATAGATTTTCTGGTCCTTTTGGACCATGTTTACTGAAACAGAATTCCTCTTAAGCCATTGCTTGATCCAACTGCATTTCGTGGCCTCAACGGGAAACTAGTCTATCTGCTTCTATTTCTATATACACATAGACTAGTTTCGCGTTGAGGCGACGATTTGCTATTTATTTGCTTGGTTGCATTCTTTGCTTCTAAAGGATCTTCGTAAAGTCTATTGCAAAATGTTTTCAGCAACTCTGAAGTGTCGTTCAGAAAGCACTTAGTATCTTCCTAGAAGTTTTGAATAGCATTATGTTAATATTTTCTTAACAATTTTGGTTTTTAGCTCACCTGTCACATAGTGACAAGGTGAGCTTTTGTGATCACCCTTCGTCTGTGCGTCCATCCGTGCGTGCGTGCGTCAACAATTTCTTGTCTGCATGATAGTGGTTTCATTTATGATTTTATTTTAACCAAACTTGCACACAACTTATATTACCATAAGATCTCAGTTCCTTTCTTGAACTGGCCAGATCCCATTATGGGTTTCAGAGTTATGGCCCCTGAAAGGGCCAAAATTAGCTATTTTGACCTTGTCTGCACAATAGCAGCTTTATTTATGATTTGATTTTTACCAAACTAGCACACAACTTGTATCACCATAAGATCTTGGTTCCTTTCTTGAATTGGCCAGATTCCATTATGGGTTGCAGAGTTATGGCCCCTGAAAGGGCCAGAATTAGCTATTTTGACCTTGTCTGCACAATAGCAGCTTCATTTATGATTTTATTTTAACCAAACTTGCACACAACTTGTATCACCATAAGATCTTGGTTCCTTTCTTGAACTGGTGAGATTCCTTTATGGGTTCTAGAGTTATAGCCCCTGAAAGGGCCAAAATTAGCTATTTTGACCTTGTCTGCACAATAGCAGCTTCATTTATGATTTGAATTTAATCAAACTTGCACAAAACTTGTGTCACCATAAGATCTCAGTTCCTTTCTTGAACCGGCTAGATCCCATAATGGGTTCCAGAGTTATGGCCCCTGAAAGGGCCAAAATTAGCTATTTTGACCTTGTCTGCACAATAGCAGCTTCATTTATGATTTGATTTTAACCAAACTTGCACACAACTTGTATCACCACAAGGTCTTGGTTCCTTTCTTGAACTGGCCAAATTCCATCATGGGTTCCAGAGTTATGGCCCCTTAAAGGTCCAAAATTGGCTATTTTGGCTTTTGCAGCCATATAGAGACTTCATTTATGGTTTTATTTAATACAAACTTCCAAAATATCTTCAACAACAGTAAATCTTAGATTCCATCACAAATCAGATCCAATCGTAGGTTCCAGAGTTATTTTATATCTGATTACCTCCCCTGATTGTAATCAAAATGGATTTATATCAGTAAGTACTTATAGGACTTATTTGAATTTTCATTATTGTCATTAGTTGGACTGAGACAATCAGGGTAGATAACTATGGACTGATTTTATGTCAGATTACCTCCCTTTAGTTCAAATTAAAATGGGTATATCTCTGTAACTAATGAAGATACTGATCTGAAATTTCATTTATGTCAACAGATTTATTTGGCAGAGCCTTCTTTTGTTCACTTACCATATTTGTTTTTTTAATTACTTCCCTTTTACGTTACTATAAATAGCTTATTTTTAGTAACTTTTTTATTATTGGCTGTAGGGAAAAACCGAGACCACCTTTCTGTGGTACAACATGGATGGTACCTCCATATTTTTAGGTGCATTTTGACATATCTGTACCTTGTAAGAATTGTTTTTTCTTTTTGGTTAAATTTCTTCCCTTTGTTGTTCCTGTCCTTTGGACTTAAATATTTTTACTGAGGACCTTCTTGTCCTCAAGTGCAATGATAGCAGGTGAGCGATATAGGGCCATCATGGCCCTCTTGTTTAACATTCTTGACAGCTTTTTGCAATTTCCTAAGTTTAAAGCTAAAGATTACTTAAAGTACCTGAATTTTTCATTTTGTTTTTAGCTCACCTGAGGTGAGTTTTTGTGATTGCTCGATGTCCGGCGTCTGTCATCTGTCTGTCTGTCAACATTTAACCTGTGTATGCGATAGAGGCTGTATTTTTCAACTGATCTTCATGAAATTTTGTCAGAATGATTACCTTGATGAAATCTAGGCCAGGTTCGAAAATGGGTCATCTTGGATCAAAAACTAGGTCACTAGGTCAAATCAAAGAAAAACCTTGTGTATGCGATAGAGGCTGTATTTTTCAACTATCTTCATGAAATTTTGTCAGAATGATAACCTTGATGAAATCTAGGCCATGTTCGAAAATGGGTCATCTGGGGTCAAAAACTAGGTCACTAGGTCAAATCAAAGAAAAACCTTGTGTATGCAATAGAGGCTGTATTTTTCAACTGATCTTCATGAAATTTTGTCAGAATGATTGCCTTGGTGAAATCTAGGCCAGATTCGAAAATGGGTCATCTTGGATCAAAAAGTAGGTCACTAGGTCAAATCAAAGAAAACCTCATGTATGCGATAGAGGCTGTATTTTTCAATTGATCTTCATGAAATTTGGTCAGAATGATTGCCTTGATGAAATCTAGGTCAAGTACGAATATGGGTCATCTGGGGTCAAAAAGTAGGTCACTAGGTCAAATAAAAGAAAAACCTTGTGTATGCGATAGAGGGTGTATTTTTCAATTGATCTTCATGAAATTTAGTCAAAATGATTGCCTTGATAAAATCTAGGTCAAGTTCGAATATGGGTCATCTGGGATAAAAAAAAGTAGGTCACTAGGTCAAATCAAAGAAAAACTTTGTGTATGCGATAGAAGGTGTACTTTTCAATTGATCTTCATAAAATTTGGTCAGAATGATTGCCTTGGTGAAATCTAGGTCAAGTTCGAATATGGATCATCTGGGGTTAAAAAGTAGGTCATTCGGTCAAATCAAAGAAAAACCTTGTGTATGCGATGGAGTCTGTATTTTTCAATTGATCTTCATAAAATTTGGTCAGAATGATTGCCTTAATGAAATCTAGATTGCCTTGATGAAATCTAGGTAAAGTTTGAATATGGGTCATCTGGAGTAAAAAACTAGGTCACTAGGTCATATCAAAGAAAATACTTGTTTAAACTCAAGAGACCACATTTTTGGTCCAATCCTAATGAAAATTAGCCAGAATATTTGTTTCCATGAAATCACTAGGTCAAACATGTTTACACTGTTATGGTGTGTTTCTCAGGTGAGCGACCTAGGGCCATGTTGGCCCTCTTGTTTAGTTTTTGTTCATTGCTGCTTTTCAACAGTGAATATTTTATTAATAAGCCCATAAATATCTCAATACAATGCATGTTTTTCTGAAACTCTACAACAAAATGCTTTATTGCTCACATAAATAACTGCATAGATACACTTCATAATCACACAAAACAAGATAAATATTCCATTAAAAAAACATTTTCCATGAAAGGCAGCCCCAAATTGTAACCCTATTATCAGTGTATTGATGTTAGCAGGGATTTATACATAATTAATATATACAGAATATATACATAAAAATACATAATCAATGTAAAATGTAATTATTGACAACAATATTGAAACCATCAAATAAAAGAACAACATAATTAAGAAACTGATACTAGTATAATTAAACTGATAGATGCATTAATTCAAAATGAAAAAGGAACATTGAATGTGTAATGAATGTTTCAGGTGATTTCTTGTTTGACAAAAGTAAAGAAAGAATGTTAGAATTAATACTTTAAAGTTTTAACAAATCAATGATATCATAATATTGATAACAGTGATTCAAATTTCTTCCTATATATTTCTAAATACAGCAAAATACAGTGGTAAAGTTTTTTAAAGCGCTGTTGTGGAAAAAATCTCATTGCTTGAGAAGTATGGAACTATACTACTTTGTAAGAGTAATTAGTAACTTGATAACTATATATTCCTCTACTATTTTCTGAGAAAATCATGATACAATAAAACAAGATTACTGGAATGGTAACGTAACATGTGTGAAGTATGTTGCAAACAGATTCCTCATTCAAATAAGTATTTACACTATATTTTCATATGATATAGCTCCAATAACACAGGTTTATTGATCACAGTTTATTTCATCATGTTGTTCAGTTTTAGGTATATCTTGTTTCCAGAGATGTATGTTTCAGCATAGATTAATTTTATGCAAATTAGCTAAAATACCTAATGTAGAAAAAATTATTTACCTTCAGAGTAACAAAATACTATTCTAGAAAACACTGAGAGACATTAAGACCATATCAAAGCTGTCTGATCTATATTTTCTAAATAATTAATATAGCTCACATAATTGTTATTTTATTGATAACAATTAATTATATCATTTTATTAAATTATATTTTTTATTTTGAAAGAGTTGGTCCTGCCGAATAATTTGGTACCTATGAAAAAAAGTCTAGAGAGGGGTGCATGGTAAACCTTATTGGTGCCCCACCTTATAGAAAGAACCTTTAAATATCTTTTTTAATGAACTGATTAAAGGATTTTCACCAAAACTAGTTAGATACAAGGTTAGATGGTTAAGATCCTCTTCAGAGTAGCAACTTCGGCCCATTTGGGATCTTGTTTAATGTTTTTATGTCAATTATATGTGGATGTATTTTCTATTCGTGATTTGATTTGTTTCTAGGATATGGAAAATAAAATCCGAAGCACCTTGTATGAAATCTACTTTGGTAAGACGAGGGACATTGTAAATGGTGTTCGATCTACACAACCTTTACAGAATGAAAAACAGAAAATAAATCTGCAGAATGATTTAGCACAAGCTTTGCAAAAAAGAGCACATACATCATAATATAGGATTATCATCTAGTTTGGTAGGTACTGTCTCAGTAATCATTGCATAAATGATGTTTTAACTGTTGAACAAGATATAGTCTCCATAATATGGTTTGCAAGATCATATGATATATTGATGTATGAAAAGATTCCAGTTTAAGGAAAATACACTAAAACCATAATTGTTTACTGGACTTGGATTTAACACATTTATTCAACAGTATTTCAATTATGTTATGGCCATCAGGCAACCTAGCCTGTGTCCAACAATTCTGTACCAGTACTCAACTTGCTCTGCACAAGTATTGAAGTGCTTTCATTAATGAATCTCAGATGGATTGACACCAGACATATGTCGTCATGAAAAACATTGTCTTGCCTAAGGATTGAACTACCTACCAACGGAGTCTGATCAAGTTGACTTAATTTGTATGCACTACATATCTTCTTAACCACTGGAAGGGTTTTTAGCTTGACCATACGAAGTATTGAGAGCTGTCCTACTCGACCCGGCGTCGGCGTCTTTTCACATCTGCATTTTTAGCTCATCTGTCACATAGTGACAAGGTGAGCTTTTGTGATCACCCTTCGTCCGTCGTCAGTCCGTGCGTCCGTCCGTGCGTCAACAATTTCTTGTCTGCACGATAGTGGTTTCATTTATGATTTTATTTCAACCAAACTTGCACACAACTTGTATCACCATAAGATCTCGGTTCCTTTCTTGAATTGGCCAGATCCCGTTATGGGTTCCAGAGTTATGGCCCCTGAAAGGGCCAAAATTAGCTATTTTGACCTTTTCTTCACAATAGCAGCTTTATTTATAACTTGATTTTTACCAAACTGGCACACAACTTGTATCACCATAAGATCTTGGTTCCTTTCTTGAACTGGCCAGATTCCTTTATGGGTTCCAGAGTTATGGCCCCTGAAAGGGCCAGAATTAGCTGTTTTGACCTTGTCTGCACAATAGCAGCTTCATTTATGATTTTATTTTAACCAAACTGGCACACAACTTGTATCACCATAAGATCGTGGTTCCTTTCTTCAACTGGCGAAATTCCATGATGGTTTCCAGAGTTATGGCCCCTGAAAGGGCCAGAATTAGCTATTTTGACCTTGTCTGCACAATAGCAGCTTCATTTATGATTTGAATTTAATCAAGCTTCCACAAAACTTGTGTCACCATAAGATCTCGGTTCCTTTTTTAAACCGGCCAGATCCCTTAATGTGTTCCAGAGTTATGGCCCCTGAAAGGGCCAAAATTAGCTATTTTGACCTTGTCTGCACAATAGCAGCTTCATTTATGATTTGATTTTAACCAAACTTGCACACAACTTGTATTACCACAAGATCTTGGTTCCTTTCTTGAATTGGCCAGATTCCTTCATGGGTTCCAGAGTCATGCCCCCTTAAAGGTCCAAAATTGGCTATTTTGGCTTTTGCAGCCATATAGATACTTCATTTATGGTTTTATTTGATACAAACTTCCAAAATGTCTTCAACAACAATAAATCTTGGATTCCATGACAAATCAGATCCAATTGTAGGTTCCAGAGTTATTTTATATCTGATTACCTCCCCTGATTGTAATCAAAATGGATTTATATCAGTAAGTACTTATAGGACTTATTTGAAATTTCATTATTGTCATTAGTTGGACTGAGCCAATCAGGGTAGATAACTATGGACTGATTTTATGTCAAATTACCTCCCTTTATTTCAAATTAAAATGGGTATATCTCCGTAACTAATGAAGATACTGATTATGTCAACAGATTTATTTGGCAGATCCTTCTTTTGTTCACTTACAATAATTTGTTTTTAATTACTTCCCTTTTACGTTACTATAAATAGCTTATTTTTAGTAACTTTTTTATTATTGGCTGTAGGGAAAAACCGAGACCACTTTTCTGTGGTACAATATGGATGGTACCTCCAATTTTTAGGTGTATTTTGACATATCTGTACCTTGTAAGAATTTTTTTTTTCTTTTTGGTTAAATTTCTTCCCTTTGTTGTTCCTGTCCTTCGGACTTGGATATTTTTTCTGAGGACCTTCTTGTCCTCAAGTGCAATGATAACAGGTGAGCGATATAGGGCCATCATGGCCCTCTTGTTGTTAAAGTTTTGATGCACTTTCTCTTTATCTCTGTAATTACTTGATGGATTTGTTTCAAACTTTAAATAGTTGTTCCTCATCATCGCCCACATCATATGGCCTAAGGGCCATAACTCTCGTACCAATATTTCATGAATTATCCCCCCTTTTACTTAGAATTTCAGGTTAAAGTTTTGATGCATTTTCACTCTGAGTTATTGCTGAACGGATTTGATTCAAACTTGAAATAGTTGTTCAACTTCATCACCCACATCATATGACACAAGGGTAATAACTCTTGTACCAATATTTCATGAATTATCCCCCCTTTACTTAGAATTTCAGGTTAAAGTTTTGATGCACTTTCACTCTATCTGAGTTATTACTAAATGGATTTGATTCAAACTTAGAATAGTTGTTCCACATCATCACCCACATCATATGATGCAAGGCTCATAACTAGCAGCTATTTTTAGCTCGACTATTCGAAGAATAAGTAGAGCTATCCTACTCACCACGGCGTCACACCTTGGTTAAGTTTTTCGTACCAGTCCACATTTTGACAAAGTCTTTTGAGATAAAGCTTTGAAACTTTCAACACTTGTTTACCATCACCATGGCCAGTTTTAGGCAAGAGCACATAACTCCATCAGGGATTTTGGCTGAATTATGGCCCCTTTTGACTTAGAAATCATGGTTAAGTTTTTCGTAACAGTTCATATTTTGACAAAGTCTTTAGAGATAAAGCTTTGAAACTTTCAACAATTGTTTACCATCACCATGTCCAGTTATAGGCAAGAGTACATAACTCTGTCAAGGATTTTGGCTGAATTATGGCCCCTTTCGACTTAGATATCTTGGTTAAATTTTTCGTACCAGTTCATATTT
The DNA here is from genome assembly GCF_021730395.1 of Mercenaria mercenaria. Taxonomy (NCBI): domain Eukaryota; kingdom Metazoa; phylum Mollusca; class Bivalvia; order Venerida; family Veneridae; genus Mercenaria; species Mercenaria mercenaria. Next base: position 41,245,495 of record NC_069374.1, read on the forward strand.
TGACAAAGTCTCTTGAGATAAAGCTTTGAAACTTTCAACACTTGTTTACCATCACCATGTCCAGTTATAGGCAAGAGCACATAACTCCACCAAGGAATTTGGCTGAATTATGGCCCTTTTTGACTTAGAAATCTGGGTTAAGTTTTTCGTACCAGTTTATATTTTGACAAAGTCTTTGAAGATAAAGCTTTGAAACTTTCAACACTTGTTTACCATCACCATGTCCAGTTATAGGCAAGAGTACATTTATGTAACTTCATCAAGGATTTTGGCTGCATTATGGCCCCTTTTGATTTAGAAATCTTGGTTAGGTTTTTCGTACCAGTTCATATTTTGTGTAAAGTGTTTGACAGATGGCTTTGAAACTTTTATCACTTGTTCAGTATAATAGTCTCTATCTGTAGGAAAGAGTACATAACTCTGTCATATATTTTGGCTGAATTATTGCCCTCTTTGGACTTGGAAATTGGTTCTGATTTCATACAAGTCCACGTTTTGTCAAAAGTATTTGAGATTATGGCTTTTAAACTTTGAACACTTGTTTATCATCATGATTTCCATCTGTAGGCAAGAGTACATAACTCTGACAACTATTTTGGCTGAATAATGGCCCTTTTTGGACTTAATTGGTTCACACATTGCCATTTAGTGCAAGACTTATCGAAATCCACAAATACAGGAACATTGTTTGTCTAATGTATTTTTATGCCCCCGAAGGGAGGCATATTAGTTTTCAACTGTCCGTCCACTCGTTCGTTTGTTTGTAAGTAACTTTTTGCATGAAGGCACTCTACCCGCGAACCACTGCACCCAGGACCTTCAATCTTCACGTGCTGATAGTACTTATTGAGTACACAACCCCTACTGACTTTGGGGTCACCAGGTCAAAGATTAAGGTCACAGGGACCAATGTTAACTTTATGCATGAAGGCACTTTACTCGCGAACCACTGCACCCAGGACCTTCAAACTTCACATGCTGATAGTACTTATTGAGTACACATTCCCTATTGACTTTGGGTCACCAGGTCAAAGGTCAAGGTCACAGGGGCCAACGTTAACTTTTTGCATGAAGGCACTTTACTCGCGAACCACTGCACCCAGGACCTTCAAACTTCACATGCTGATAGTACTTATTGAGTACACGACCCCTACTGACTTTGGGGTCACCAGGTCAAAGGTCAAGGTCACAGGGGCCAATGTTATCTTTTTGCATGAAGGCACTTTACTCGCGAACCACTGCACCCAGGACCTTCAAACTTCACATGCTGATAGTACTTATTGAGTACACGACCCCTATTGACTTTAGGGTCACCAGGTCAAAGGTCAAGGTCACCAGGTCAAAGGTCAAGGTGCTGCGGGGGCATTTGTCACCATTAGTGACAGCTCTTGTTACTTAGAATTTCAGGTTAAAGTGTTGGTGCACTTTCACTCTATCTTAGTTATTACTAAATGGATTTGATTCAAACTTAAAGTAATTGTTCCACATCATCACTCACATCATTTGACACAAGGTGCATCACTCTTGAACCAATATTTCATGAATTATGTTCCCGTTTTGCTTAAAATCATACTTACTTAACGTTTTGATACATTTTATCTTTCTTTCTAATACTTTTGACAAAGACTCAAGCTATTGACCAATATCTTCTTCCACATTTGAGTCATTAAACACTCCAGTGACAGTTCCAGCTTCCTCAGGTTTGCCCAGTTTCACTATCCAGCATTGAAATAGTCCTGGGCACTGTCTCCTGTGACAGCTCTTGTAAAGTTAGCAACAATATTTAATCTCGTCAAGACAACATTGAGAGCCTCAACTCAGGGTATTAGGTTTAAGGTAAAGGTCACATTTGAAAGTCTAAAGTCATGATGACAACATTTTTCTTTCCCTGTATGTAAGCAGCGTCTGGAGGCATTCACCATGTTTAGTGATAGCTGTATTGCAGATTCAGGTTTGTTGTACCCCCTGAACAACAAAGTTGTAAGGAGGGTAAACTGGTGTCAGGTTGTCTGTCCGTCTGTAGACACAATCTTGTGCGCACCAGATCTCCTCATCCCCTTGACACAATTTAATGAAACATCACACAAGTGATCAATAAGAACAGTAGTTGTGCATGGTGCATGTTAGGTTCTTTCAGAAAAAAAAATTGCAGAGTTACAGGACTTTGTTTTTTGTTACTTTACTATATACATAGTCTCCATATGCAATCTTGTGTGTGCTAAATCTCCTGAACCCATGCACATAATTTAATGAAACTTCACACAAGTGATCAGTACCAACCTTACCTGTGCATGGTGCATGTTGGGTTCTTTCAGAAAAATATTCTGCAGAGTTATGGGACTTTGATATTTGTTACTATACTGTATTTTAGCGCTTGTAAGTAAGTCTTTTGAATATCTTGACAAGTATGCATTCTTGAAACTGTATACAGCATTGGTTCGACCACATGTGGAATTTGCTAATGTTGTTTGGTATCCATATTTGTGAAAAGACATAGATAGTTTAGAAATACTCCAGAAAAGAGCTACCAAATTAGTGCCTTCTGTTAAAAATCTTACATATGAAGAATGCCTTAGGGAATTGAATTTACCAACGCTTGCTTAACGTAGAATTCGTGGTGATGCTATCCAGACTTTCAAAATTGTTAAAGGTATAGATGACTGCTCCTTTGAGAAATTTTTCTGTTATTCATCATCTACAAGAGGACACAAATTAAAACTTGAAAAGCCTGGTTGTAGAACAACCTTTTGTCAAAATCAATTTTCACGTAGAGTAATAGACATGTGGAATCGGTTGCCTTAAGAAGTAGTTCATGCCAAGGATGTCCATAGTTTCAAGATCAGGCTTGACCATCACTGGCAGGGTGACATGCTGTACCAGTTTTGTGACCAGGGCCAAATTTAAAATTAGGTTTGTTTGCTGTCTCCCGACCGACACGCGAAAAACACCGCGATCTGAATGTTTTTATTGGCCCACTGAGCAGAATATATTTTTTTTATAAGTTCGGATCAGCTGCAGAACATTAACCCAAACTGCATTCACCGAATAAACCTTTGAACCTTTTTAATTCACGTGACAGAGCAGCACTTTCAATTAACCTCCGAACGTCTATCACTTTCAATTAACCCCTATCACAGGCCGATAATTACATCAGCCAGTGTGTTTGCATCAAGGTGTGAAAAATATATTAGATGACTGATGATTGCTGCATTGACAAGCTTACAAAATTAGTTTCATGTTGCCGACGAGTGCAAAAAGCTAATTTTCAAAGCGCGAAATACCATACTTACGTCAGACTGTTATAATACTTTTCTAGATGTAAAATGCTATTTTTGCTCATACATTTCAATAATTATGTTGCAAATAAGAATCAAATCTTTTATAGAAAGCGTCGTAAAAAAGAAACAACTATTCACGTGCACAAAGTCGTCTGCTGCGATATTGCTGTCGTTCTAAAAAAAAAAGTATTAAACCACAAAAAAACTATGTACGAAACTGTTTTTCTATAAGATTAACTGTACACCATTATAAATACTTACAATACAAACGTAGCCATTATGGAATTTTCATTACTATTACTCAATAAATAGCTAGCGTCTACGATGAAAAAAAGAAGAAATAAAACTAAATAAATATACTTGACAATGTTACCTTACAACCAAATTTGATTAACTTCGTTGCTTTTGTTGTTTTTCCACTATGAAGATGAATTAAAAGAACACCACTGTCCCCATATATAAATGTATTGTATTTTAAATATTGTATAACACCTTGTCTGTCCGAAATATTTTTGAATACTATATGTCTATTGTAATACACTCCCACAGTCTGACGAATTTATTTAATCATGTTGTTACTAGTATGTAACCTGATTGCAAATAAAAGTAATTGTTGTTGTTGTTGTAAGAACCTCTTGTTCAACATCTTAGAATACTTTTGGTAAATTTGAAATAGATCGATTGTGCACGCTTGCGAAAATAATTATGTTTTGGGTACATAATTATAATTTTGGCGGGAAAGAAGCACGTGCATTTCATGACTGATATTGTGTTTGCGGAAGGGTTACTCCAGTCTCTTTTTCAGGTTAATATGAATCAAAAGAGTATTTACAGCGGGAACAATTATTTCCTGTGCATTTTTGGTTCTGAGAAGGGTTACCTGTCTTATTCATTCAATACACCTCTTCCGGTTAAACTCGTAGGCACTGCCACCGAAAACGTTATGGATGCCGCCATTTTTAGCTCACCTGTCACATAGTGACAAGGTGAGCTTTTGTGATCACCCTTCGTCCGTCGTCAGTCCGTGCGTGCGTCAACAGTTTCTTGTCTGCACGATAGTGGTTTCATCTATGATTTTATTTTAACCAAACTTGCACACAACTTGTATCACCATAAGATCTCGGTTCCTTTCTTGAACTGGCCAGATTCCAATATGGGTTCCAGAGTTATGGCCCCTGAAAGGGCCAGAATTAGCTATTTTGACCTTGTCTGCACAATAGCAGCTTCATTTATGATTTTATTTTAACCAAACTTGCACACAACTTGTATCACTGTAAGATCTTGGTTCCTTTCTTCAACTGGCGAAATTCCATGATGGTTTCCAGAGTTATGGCCCCTGAAAGAGCCAGAATTAGCTATTTTGACCTTGTCTGCACAATAGCAGCTTCATTTATGATTTGAATTTAATCAAACTTGCACAAAACTTGTGTCACCATAAGATCTCGGTTCCTTTTTTAAACCGGCCAGATCCCTAAATGGGTTCCAGAGTTATGGCCCCTGAAAGGGCCAAAATTAGCTATTTTGACCTTGTCTGCACAATAGCAGCTTCATTTATGATTTGATTTTAACCAAACTTGCACACAACTTGTATTACCACAAGATCTTGGTTCCTTTCTTGAACTGGCCAGATTCCATCATGGGTTCCAGAGTTATGGCCCCTTAAAGGTCCAAAATCGGCTATTTTGGCTTTTGCAGCCATATAGATACTTCATTTATAGTTTTATTTGATACAAACTTCCAAAATGTCTTCAACAACATTAAATCTTGGATTCCATGACAAATCAGATCCAATTGTAGGTTCCAGAGTTGTTTTATATCTGATTACCTCCCCTGATTGTAATCAAAATGGATTTATATCAGTAAGTACTTATAGGACTTATTTGAAATTTCATTATTGTCATTAGTTGGAATGAGCCAATCAGGGTAGTTAACTATGGGCTGATTTTATGTCAAATTACCTCCCTTTATTTCAAATTAAAATGGGTATATCTCCGTAACTAATGAAGATACTGATCTGAAATTTCATTTATGTCAACAGATTTATTTGGCAGATCCTTCTTTTGTTCACTTACAATAATTTTTTTTTTTTAATTACTTCCCTTTTACGTTACTATAAATAGCTTATTTTTAGTAACTTTATTATTGGCCGTAGGGAAAAACCGAGACCACTTTTCTGTGGTACAACATGGATGGTACCTCCAATTTTTAGGTGTATTTTGACATATCTGTACCTTGTAAGAATATTTTTTTCTTTTTGGTTAAATTTCTTCCCTTTGTTGTTCCTGTCCTTTGGACTTAGATATTTTTTCTGAGGACCTTCTTGTCCTCAAGTGCAATGATAACAGGTGAGCGATATAGGGCCATCATGGCCCTCTTGTTATTAGATGTCGCCGCGCAAAATTCATCAATTTATCAAATGTTAATATGAAAATAGCTCAGAATCTCATGTTTCACGATTTGAAAATACAGACGATAAACAAAAGTCCTGAACTCAGAGAATTAAAATGCTGAAGCACTCTGTATTATATTTTGGCGGGAAAACAATACACGTGTGTTTCATGTCGTAAGTTTTCTGTTAATTAAATATGTGCATATTTTCCTCGTAACATATGCAAATAGATTTCAACATTTAGAGGCTTATGTAAATTACTTAAAGTAAAGTTTCAGAAATGTAGATTGTCGTTGCACACAGTATTTACGGAAGGAAATTTTTAGATTGACGTATGGAGATTAGGAGTGTGACTTTTTTCGGTGAATCCTTTTAAACTACATTACCATGGATCCGTAGCCTCATCAGATACATGTATCTCTCTCTTTCCCCATACATTAAGTTTGTCTGTTAAAAACAAACATTAGCAAAATTAAATAAAAAAAACAAAAAAACTCAACCGTACGAAATGTAATACGCTTTACACCACCACACATCCTACCCAGACTGAGGTCCACCTCTTCCAAATAAAATGATAACAACAATTTAGAATTTTTGTCATTGTTGTAGAAGAGCAGAAAGAAGTTTAATTGTATCTTTTAAAATTTAGATTTTTTTTAAATATTCGCAAAAATATCAGCAAATCAGATATAAAATGACATAAGATATCTTTTCATATTTTATTCATTTATCTTCATGAGAAATATAAAATAATTAGTTATAAGTAGCACTGGAATAAAGAAGAAAATTTGCCTACCTACCTACCCAACTTCACATAGTAGGCTCGGGAGACAGCAAACAAAGACTTTTTTTAAATGTGGCCCAGTGTAGATGTTGTCATAGGACGACTGTTTGTAATTAAGTACTCTTTATCTGTTACCAACAGCTACCAACAACTACCAAATTTGTTTTGAGAACTTGCAGTAATACGGTCATAAATTAAGTCTGCAAGAAGAGGGGGCTTAAAAAGGACCTAGTCTTTAATACAGAGCCCAAAATCATCCTACAGGTATATACATAGAGTCTATAATATACATACAGTCCACATAATTACGCAATCTTGTGTGTGTCAAATTGCAATGTACAGTGTCAGTGCTTGCAGGGGGTACATTCATCACCTTCAGTGATAGCTCTAGTTTTCATTGGAATTACTTTGAAGTTATATAAAGATGTTAATATACGACCAGGGTGTGCCTATTGGCTATAATTGTAAATTATTATTTCCAAGAGGTACCATTCTTTAATTTTATGGAGAGCTATCCTACTCGACCTGGCGTCAACGTCTTACCGCATCTGCACCTTGTTTAGAGTTTTGATGCACTTTCTCTTTATCTCTGTTAAAATAGTTATTCCTCATCATCAACCATATCATATGGCAAAAGTGGCATAACTCTCGCACCAATATTTCATGAACTGTCCCACCTTTTTACATAGAATTTCATGTTTTGGTGCACTTTCAGTGTATCTCAGTTATTACTGAATTGAATTGATTCAAACTTCAAATAGTTGTTCCATATCATCACACACATCATAGGACACAAGGTTCGTAACTCTGGTACCAATTTTCATGAATTATGCCCCCTTTTTACTTAGAATTATACCTGGGGGATACATATTTTTTTTGCCTTTGCCATCTGTCCGTCTGTATTAAGCTTGTCCGGCTTTCACAGTTTAAACTGCTGGCCAGATTTCGACCAAACTTCACAGGAGTGATCAGTACCAAGCGTAGTTGTGCATATCGCCGGCACGTTCCGCTTCACTTCACAAAATGGCTGCCAGAGCTAAAAAATAGAAAAATCTTGTCCGGCTTTCACAGGTCAAACTGCTGGCTGGATTTCAGTGAAACTTAACAGAAGTGATCAGTACCAAGCCTAGTTGTGCATATTGCCGGCACATTCCGCTCTGCTGCACAAAATGGCCACTAGGGGTAAAAATAGAAAAATCTTGTCCAGCTTTCACAGGTCAAACTGCTGGACAGATTTCGATGAAGCATCACAGGAGTAATCAGTACCAAGCCTAGTTGTGCATACCGCCGACACGTTCCGCTTCGCTGTACAAAATGGCTGCCAGGGCTAAAAGTATACATAGGGGGGAGACATATTTTTTGTGACAAAAACACCTTCTAGTTATGTCTCCCACACCACAGTGGTGTGGAGACATATAGATTTACTCCTGTCTGTCTGTCTGTGTGTCCATCTGTCTGTCACAAATCTTGTCCGCTTTCTAAGTCGAACATTTCTCATTCGATCTTCACCAAACTTGAACAAAATGTGTTTGCCAGTAAGTTCTCAACCAAGTTCAATAACTAGCCAAATCGGCCCAGGCACTTCAGAAATACGGCCCTTGAATTACCGAAAATCTCTTACCGTAAAAACTCGATTATATCACGCTAGCATGTGTATTACGCACCCCAGATCTTGTATCAAAATCTTGGGAAAAATGCTTACATTGGAATATATCACACACCGAAAAATTGGTCGAAAACGTTGTTTACAAAGTCGAAATCGGCCATTAACGGCATGCGTAAAAACAATTTCGTGAAAATCGCAATTGCTGCACAATCGGTTACAGACAACAGTGACATTAACTGACAGACAAATTCTTTCTAAAGTATTTGAGAACTTTCTCAAGCTGTCAACACCTTAGTACACTTTTAACAGACATGCGAACAAACATCTCATAATTATGGGCACATCAAACAAGAAAATTGCAGCCAATTAGCGTGTTTGTTTAACAATGTACGAGCTGCTGTATTGATCAGTAATAATTTGCTAGAAATAAATAACAAACGATCTGTTTTAATTGCAATTTATTTGAGCATCCTTGAAAGATAATGATTTTAATGATCAAACATCTACAACCCGTAACCGCGAGATTTTATATTTTGCCTAATTATTAAACTGACACATTATCCGGTGCTCTGGATATGTACGATACTTAATAAATTTACAAATACAAAAAATTTAAACTCACAAATAAAATCAACTTTACCATATTTCATCAGAGGTTCTGTTCCGTACGTGTTTTTAGACCCGCCCAATAAAACGCTCTTCAAGAGGAGGTTAAAAAAGCACGGCCCTAATGTAAACACATTACATTTGACAAAATTGTCCGATTTTCTCCCATATTTTTCGGGTTTTCAAGCTGGAAAAAAATGTTTGAAGCTCTACTTTGGTATATATTACGCATCCCTTTGAGAAAATGAAAAAAATCGTAAAAAAACTGCGTCATATATTCGAGTTTTTACGGTAGGTCTTGGGGACATAAAGGACCCATATACTGCTAATGTGAATAGTAGTATAGGGATCATTTATGCCCTAAGTTTTCATCATGTCGGATGATTAGGCAGTTGAGGTCTTAGTGCATGGTTGACTCATATACTTCTATTCAGATGATTAGGCAGTTGTGGGAAACATGCACTTTCCTCAAAAGCAGCTCTAGTTTTAGATTAATTTTGATGCACTTTCACCCTATCTCTGTTATTATCAAACAAAGTTGATTCAAACTTAAAATAGTGGTAACTCATCATCACCCACATCATATAAAACAAGGGCCATAACTCTTGTACCAATATTTCATAAATTTTTCCTCCTTTTAACTTAGAATTTCAGGTTAAATTTTGTGTACTTTCACTATTCCTTTGTTAATACTTCATGAATTTGATTCAGACTTAAAATAGTGTTTCTACAAGGTCCATAAATCTGGCACAAATATTTCATGAATTCAGACATGATTTTTTTCCGCTTTAAAGCGGAAATCCGCTTCTTACTCCCTCAAAGACCGATTTTTTATGATCGTTTCCGATTTTTAGCTCGACTATTCATAGAATAGTGAGCTATTGCACTCGCCCATGCGTCGGCGTCCGCGTCCGCATCCGCGTCCGCGTCCCGATTTTGGTTAAGGTTTTGTATGTAAGCTGGTATCTCAGTAACCACTTGTGGGAATGGATTGAAACTTCACACACTTATTCACTGTGACAAACTGACTTACATTGCACAGGTTCCATAACTCTATTTTGCTTTTTTACAAAATTATGCCCCTTTTTCGACTTAGAAATTTTTGGTTAAGGTTTTGTATGTAAGCTGGTAACTCAGTAACCACTTGTGGGAATGGATTGAAACTTCACACACTTATTCACTGTGATGAACTGATCTACATTGCACAGGTTCCATAACTCTATTTTGCTTTTTTACAAAATTATGCCCCTTTTTCGACTTAGAAATTTTTGGTTAAGGTTTTGTATGTAAGCGGGTATCTCAGTACTTACTAATGGGAATGGATTGAAACTTCACATACTTGTTCACTATCATGATCTGACATGCACTAAGCAAGTCCCATAACTCTACTCTCTTTTTTTTTCAAAATTATGCCCCTTTTTTGACTTAGCAGTTTTTGGTTAAATTTTTGTATGTAATCTGATATCTCAGTATCCACTAATTGGAATGGATTGAAACTTCACACACTTGTTCACTGTCATGATCTAACATGCACTGTGAAGGTCCCATAACTCTACTTGGCATTTTTACAAAATTATGCCCCTTTGACTTAGCAGTTTTTTGTTAAGTTTTTGTATGTAAGCTGGTATCTCAGTATCCACAAATTGGAAAGGATTGAAACTTCACACACTTGTTCACTGTCATGATATGACATGCAGTACAGAGGTTCAATACCTCTACTTTGCATTTTACAAAATTATGCCCCTTTTTCAACTTTTGTATTCATTCAATTGACAAGGCTGTTGAATAGTCGAGCGTTGCTGTCCTCCGACATCTCTTGTTTTATGACCACTGAAAAATCCGATTTTTTCGAATCCGTTTCGGTATTTTATATACTTTTATCCCCATCTACACTAAAATTTTGTAAGTCGTTTTTATCGGCGAAAATTTCCACCGCCGATGGATTATTAGATCTGAATGTATATCGTGGCCTCAACGCGAAACTAGTCTATCTGCTTCTATTTCTATATACATATAGACTAGTTTCGCGTTGAGGTCACGATATGAACCACCCCTTCTAGAAACGCCGCAATCGGAACATCTCATCTCAGATATTACCGTTAGCGTCGGTCATCGGGAATTTTCCTTTCCAAAGAAAAACCTTTCTGTTCCGGAATTATAATAATAAGCCGATTCGCGGAACGAAAAAATCGGAAATATTGTAACTTAAGTGGAACGGCTCACAAATAATTTGCGCGAACGTCGCGTTCATTTCAATCGACTCGAAAATTTCAATCGCGTTCATTTCAGTCCACGCGTAAACATTTCTGTGTGCCCAACATTTCACTCGCGTTGTTAAATTTCAGTGAAGAAAGTTTGAGATACAAATGAACTAAAGCAGTTCGTTTGGTTCTTTCACGTGCCCAATGTAAAGCATTGATACACGGGGAGGATTTTTTAAGCACCTCCCAAGTGCTTCAAAACAAAGTGCTAATCATACCTTTAGGTGGTATTTTCGCTATACAGTAATATGTATGGTCTGGATTGTGAATTGAGATTTATATATAATGCAATTTAAAGCATTTAAAAACCTTTTTTAAAAGTCATAAAATAAAAAAACACAACTCTACTTTTGATAAATGACCTTATATTAAGTTTGAAATACAAAGGTCAAAAATAAAGAACTAAATATTAATGCTTAATAAACAACTAAGTAGTGAAAAATACCCATTAAAGGGAGATAATTCAAAAATTGCAAACTACTAAAGGAATAATTATTTAATTAATTATTATTATATCTCTTATAAATATGAATGAATTTTTATGAAATAACAAAAAGAACCACTTAAAAAACATGAGTTTTGAAATTGAAATTAGATGCCAGGAGAAGCCTAGAATGCAGGATTTTTCACCATTTACCCAAGAGCTTCTGGGACCCCCGGCCGTAATTTTCAGCTTTTTTGCCTACGTTGCAAAATCATGTCTGTGAATTAGGTACCCTTTTTACTTAGAATTGCACCTTTTTTAGCTCCACTATTATTAATAATGCTACCCAATCTGGCAACAAATTTAGAAATGTTTCATCAACCATATTGACATTGATGTACAAGTGAGGGAACTTTCAGGTTACCCAGGGTCATTATGAATAATGAGCTTGAGACACAGCTATGGATTGCCAGTCTGTCAACAGTGGCTGTATTGACTGCTTTCCAGGGCATTTTTATCCCCCGCTGATAAAATCGGGAGGGGGGTATTGAAATGGCGTTGTCAGTCCGTCCGTCCGCAGCCATTTCTCAGTAACTACCTGGTAGAATTTCATGAAACTTGAAATAAACATGAACCAACATACTGCGATGATGCAAGTTTTTTTTTTTGATTGGTCAATTTCCCTTAAAGTTATTGCCCTTGATTTAATGAAAAATGTCTGTCCGCAGCCATTTCTCAGTAACTAGCAGGTAGAACTTCATCAAACTTGAAATAGACATGAACCAAGATACTGCGATGATGCCATTCAAGTTTTTTTTCGATTGGTCAATTTCCCTTAGAGTTATTGCCCTTGATTTAATGAAAAATGCACAAAAATGTCCATCCGCAGCCATTTCTCAGTTACTAGCAGGTAGAATTTCATTAAACTTGAAATAAATATGAACCAACATACTTTGATGATGCCCGTCATTTTCTTTTTTTATTGGTCGATATTCCATACAGTTATTGCCCTTTAATTGTTTAAAAAAACACAGATTTGTACATAACAAACCAACTAATTGGAAGAATTCCATTAAACTTCTTTCATTCTTTTCCATGAACATTTATTATAAACATGTGAAGTTGTGTACCCACACACCTGGTCGCCACCTTGCTTTGGACTCCCCCCCCTTTCATTTTCTGTTAATTTGATTTTGACTAATGAATTTATTTGCTTCTTTGTAACATTCTTAACTTTTTGCTGGATTAATTCATCGAATTTGCTTGTTGTTTCTTATTGTGAAGTATAAAATAAAAGAAATAATTCTGTAAAATGCATTATATCTTTTACTCTATTTTCAGAGTATGGACATATTATCGCAATATTTTGCTCGAGATTTAACATGAAAATTACAAACAGTGCAAAGACTGATTACACCTGCAAAAATCTCCTATAAAACTACCAGCAAGAAATAGCACATTTATTAGCCCAAAAGTTCTATGATATGCTGGGTAATGATTAGGCAGGCTAAGTGTATGACACTATTTTCATGGGATTGGACAACTTTCTGACATAAATGATATATTGACTTCTCTACATGGTCCATTATGACAGAGGTAGAGTTTGTGTGTGAAAGATAAGACGTGAGACTGGTATTGGATATGGGATATTTGAAATAATTTTGCACTTGATGCATAGATGATCAGTGATTAATAGCACTTTATAGACACATGATTCAACACACATTTTCAGCATAATTCTCATAACTGCAGTAGTAACAAGGTTTGGAGTTATTTTTGCAAGTTTTTCCACAACTTCTGTAAGACCATGTAATTTGCATAGGAGATGTCTCAAAGGCGGCTCTTTAAGTGTGAACAGAGATTTAATAAAAGAAAAATGTATCATGTGTTATTATAATGAAATAATGACTTGTTTTAGTGAGCCTTACTTATATAAAGAGACATTTTCTGAAATATTAGAAAACCGTCTTCTGGACATGATACAAATGTACAGCAACTATTATACATATATAATATATATTGTCCCATTCCGGTATGATTGTAAATATCTAACATGATTCTTCTATTTACTGAAATACAGGTGATAATAAATTATGTAAATGCCTTTTAAATGCTTTGTCATCATAAGATATGTGCTTTTTTAGCTCGACTATTCGAAGAATAGGGGAGCTTTCCTACTCGCCCCGGCGTCGGCGTGAGCGTTAGCGTCACACAAATGTTAAAGTTTGCGTACCACCCCAAATATTTTCAAAGTCCATTGAGATATTACTTTCATATTTTGCATACTTGTTTACCATCATGACCCCAGTCTGTAAAAAGGAGAAGGCAACTCAATCAAGCATTTTGACTGAATTATGGCCCCTTTTCGACTTAGAATATGCTTATTGTAATGTTAAAGTTTTACTCATTGCTTATATTATACTATCAAGCACTGAGAATAGTCGAGCGCGCTGTCCACTGACAGCTCTTGTTTTTCTTTCTTGTCTATAATACCCACAGGTACAAAGTATATGGGGACTCTGTTGGAGACATGTCCATGTTCGTCAGTCTGTCCATTATTTCGTCAAATGCGGGCACCTGGGTAGAGCCACCGAGTTGGCTTTCGGAATGTTGGTGGGTCTACCTAGGTGACTGCTTATGATGAAATAATGTATGCAGTGGTAGCTGGGATTTTCTTCCATCATCAAAGCTTGAATGTTGCCATATGACCTATAATTGTGTTTGTGCAGCATTAAACCTAAATCCAACATAATTCATGTCATCTCCGTATCTTCTTCCACACAACCAAGGTCATCCGGTACACTAAATAATGCTGAACTTTCAGAAAACTAGTATCAATTGTTTACCACTTAAAGATGACATGCAGGACACAGGACCAAGGTCAACAAGTCCTGGTGAAGGTCACAGAGGTCAATGTTTGTGTCTGTTTTTATGCCCCTGAAGGGAGGCATATAGTTTTTGAACGGTCTGTCCGCAATTTTCGTGTCTGGTCCATATCTTTGTCATCCATGGATGGATTTTCAAATAACTTGGCATGTGTACCACAGTAAGACGACGTGTCACGCGCAAGACCCAGGTCCGTAGCTCAAAGGTCAAGGTCACACTTAGACATTAAAGGTCATTTTTCATGATAGTGCATTGATGGGCGTGTCCGGTCCATATCTTTGTCATTCATGAATGGATTTTAAAATCATTGGGCATGAATGTGTACCACAGTAAGACGACGTGTCGCGCGCAAGACCCAGGTCCGTAGCTCAAAGGTCAAGGTCACACTTAGACGTTAAAGGTCATATTTCATGAAAGGTCATATTTCATGATAGTGCATTGATGGGCGTGTCCGGTCCATATCTTTGTCATTCATGCATGGATTTTGAAATTATTGGGCATGAATGTGTACCACAGTAAGACGACATGTCGCGCGCAAGACCCAGGTCCGTAGCTCAAAAGTCAAGGTCACACTTAGACGTTAAAGGTCATATTTCATGACAGTGCAATGATGGGCATGTCCGGTCCATATCTTTGTCATTCATGCATGGATTTTAAAATAACTACCCATGAATGTGTGGCACAGTAAGACGACGTGTCGCGCGCAAGACCCAGGTCCGAGGTCAAAGGTCCTAAACTCTAACATCGGCCATAACTATTCATTCAAAGTGAATGGGGGCATGTGTCATCCTATGGAGACAGCTCTTGTTTATCTTATAAACTATTGTAGTGACTTTCAAACAATTGTTAACCTCATCCAGATGACATGCAGAGTGCACAACACAGATCACTAGAACAAAGGTCGCACTGAGGTCAAATATGTATCTGTTCCATATCTTTTTAACTTCTGGAAAGATTTTTTTCAAAACAGGCACCAATTGTTATCCTCATCAAGACAAAATGCTGAGTATACAATCAAGGTTACAAGGTCAAGGTTACACTTGAAGGGACGAGATCAGGCTTGAAGGTCAAAGGTCATGATCACAATATGTTTTCCTTGCCATGTATCAAAGTGACATTTGGGGTTATAAGTCACCTAGTTTGAGTTGCTTCAGTTTGTAAACAGTAGAATAAATTTAACATTGATCAGAGATTTAAGAATGTTTCATGAATTGTGAAGTAAGCTTTCTGACTGGTTGTGATGAAGACAAGTTCTCTATAAGCAACCAGTAATGAAGTACGAGAAGATTTATTTGTAAGCTTGTTTACTGCTGAATGAAGATAGATGTACTTAAGCTGTAATAACGTTAGCTCTTAAATGTTTTAATACCAGTATTACCAGGGCCTTTTTCAGCTAATTGTGAAGAGGCCCTAGCTGTTTTGTTTTGTGAAAAGCAAGCATGATTCCCTTGGAAATTATGAAGTTTTAGAATTATTTTCCTAGAACTGAAAAGCGCGATGGATTTGCATCCATCTAAAACAATCTGAAAGTACTTCTGAATGATCAGGAGTATTTGTCTTTAAAATGATATTATTTTTTAACAAATTCTACTTATTAGACTAGCAGATAGCATTAGATTTTTTTCTTTTGGTTTGTAGAAATAAATGAATCATTTATATAAAATGATTGCAAAATGTCTTGTTGAGAGATAATCTCATTATCACACACAAGTAACCAGTAAAGAAGTGAGATGTGATGACGAGGCTTTAGCCTCCATTTCAGTAGGATACATACCGGTATATTATATCTGCATGAAGATAGTTAAGAGAATATAAATCCGGTATGCAGAATCAGGAACGGAATACAGTTGAAACTCGGTATCTTGAACCCCCTTATCTCAAGCATCCAGCTATCTTGAACCCCCTTATCTCAAGCATCCAGCTATCTTGGAGACATTTTCAAGTCCTGTCTTGAAAACATGTGTACAAATCATTTTAAGTCAAAGTTTGGTTATCTGGAAGTAAAAAATCTGATCCCTTGGAATTCAATATACGGAATTTCAACTGTTTAAAATAAGGATCACTTTCCTATAGTTAAGTTGCTGTTTTATATAGTCTGGGCTATTCTACTCACCCTGGCATCGGCATCAGGGTCACACCTTGGTTAAAGTTTTGCATGCAAGTACATAATAGCTTTCATTTAAAGGCATATAACTTTGAATCTTATTTTTTTCTTTTTCTAGGTCAATTACCAACCTCACTGGGTCAAGTCCCATAAGTTTGACATGTATTTGGCCAATATTCCCCCTTTTCTCCAAAACTAATGCAGATATCATATGTGTCTTCAGGGTTATAAAACTAGGTGATGGCATCAAGTCCTGTAACTCTGACATTTATTTTGGCCAAATTATGCCCACTTTTGGTAATATTCCTGCTTGTGGGACAACAATTTGAATAGTCAAGCATTGGCTGTCTTACGGACAGCTCTTGTTTATCTTCAAAATTATGCATGGTAATTACTGCTATCGTCATTTGTGTATTTAATAACAACTTCATTAATTAACATTAAATTGAAATTGTGATATACTTGAAAATGTTCCTTATATATAAATCAGTTTATTTTAAAAAAGTAGATGTTACTTCCATAATTGTGCTCAGAAATCTTGTTCCAGTAACTGTCTCATTTTTCAGGTGTTGTTGCCTCCTTTTGGACTTAGAAAATCCTGGTTAAAGTTTTACATGCAACTTACTATCTCCAAAACTAATTCAGATACAGATTTGAAGTCTAGTGATGTAATTTTTAAATTTTCATCTGAAAGAAAGGAACCAGACAGCATGATAGGATATCTTTAGACATTCAAAGATTGGTATCTACCATTCTGTAGTGTACAGCTTTAAGTTATCATGCACATTTCAGTTCGAAAGGTTGTTCTTTTAAAATTTCAGCTGTCATTCAGTGGATTAGTTTGCTACTTGTATTTGCTGCAGTCTCAACTTCCTGCTAAAATTGTGAAAAGTGCTAATGTATTGTTTGTACACAAACACAGGAAAATTTGTATTGTATTTCCTGTTGAAAATACAACTTATAGTCTGAAATGTATGCAACATGTATATATTTTATGATCCCATTGTATTTTATAGACATTTGAATAATTTGAGTGATTCATGACTATAATTAAAATGTAAAGTAAACCGTAGTTGTGTATTTTTTTTAAGAAGGTCAAGGTGAATCCTAATTGTAGGTAGTACACTCCATTTGTACATTATGCTTTGTCTAGTGTCAACAGTTTTCTTTGAACAATTTTTCAGAATCACTGTATGCATGTTTACCAAAGTTTGTCTGTAGCATTCTTGCATCAACCTCTCTCAGATTTGTTAAATGATTCTGCTTTCTGCAACTTACACAACCTCTTCATTGGAATAGATTACTGGCACACAGTGCCCAAGGGTGAGCTGCTGTGATCATCCTTTGTCTGTTTGTTAGCAGTTTTTTCTTGAGTAGTCTTAGTGAAACTTACATATATATATATATCGGTCAGGTTTCTTGATGGGTAACACTGCTCAAGAAACACTAGACTTGTAGCCCTTTGATTAAAAATAGTCATGTGGCATTATTTACACAGAAAAGGTCATTTATACTTGAGCAATCTTCATCAAAATTACACAGAATGTATATTGCTTCAAGATCTTGCACTGGTATTGTTAAGCGGCAAGATTACCTGAATAGAACTGGAGTTATGATCCTTTGGTAAGTCACATTTGCTGTACTCTCATTAATAGCAGACACTTTTAGCTTACCTGAGCCCAAAGAGCTCATGGTGAGCTTTTAGGATCGTTGGATGACCTTCCATCCGTCATCATCCACATCTTTTTCAAAGAACATATCCCTCTAAACCATGATGCCAGTTCAAGCAAACTTCACAGGAATGTTTCTTAGATGGTCCCTTTCCAATTGCTTCAGAACTAGATAATCCATGCAGAAATTATTGCCATGCAACCAAAAGGAAAAACCTCAGAAACTGCTGGCCCTATTTTGAAAAAAAATATCACAAAAATGTTCTTTGGGTGACCTTCCACCAAATTCCTTCAGTTCATTCTGTTTCATAAAAGAATGTGGCTGCCAGAGGCCTGGACTATTTTTTTATGCCCCCCAGAGGTGGACATATTATAATCGCCATGTCTGTGCATCTGTGTAGATTCTTGTCCGGGCTGTAACTGCCATCCGTAAAGGGATTTTGAAATAACTTGGCATAAATGTTCACCATATTGAAACAATGTGTCTTACACAAGACCCAGACTCCTAGCTCTAAGGTCAAGTCACATTTAGAGGTTAAAGGTTAACTTGGTCTGTTTCTTGTCCGGTCCATAACTCTGCCATTGATGAAGGGATTTTAAAATTACTTTGCATATATGTTCCCTATATTGAGATTACTTGTCATGCGCAAGACCCAGACCCCTAGCTCCAAAGTCAAGGTCACACTTAGAAGTCATACCTCTGCCATTTATTAAGGGATTTTAAAATCTCTTGGCACAAATGTTCCCCGTAATTAGTTGATTTATCATGTGGAAGACCCAGACCCCTAGCTCAAAGGTCAAGATCACCTGTCGGTGTAAATTCTTGTCCAGTCTGTAACTTCCTACATTCATAGGGGATTTGAAAATAATTTGACAAATTATGTGGTGTGTTACACTTATGACCCGGATCTCTCCGGTTAAGGTCACAAAATGATTCATACCGAAACTATTCTGGCATATTTTGTGCAGACAACTGTAGCATTCTTGGGCATGCTTGGGGTGCATTTGTCACTAATAGTGACAGCTCTTGTCCTCAATGGTTGTGTGGAAATATTTGAGAATCTTCCACAGAAATTTTCCTTGGATGACCCTCTACTAAATTACTTCAAATCTTTGTTTTGTTAAAAACATGGTTTCCAGGGGGTGGGGCTAGTTTTCCTTAATATGACTATATAGAACATTTTGAAAATCTTCTCTTAAATTGGACAACAGTCCTATGTTTCTTCGGAGACCCTGTACCAAATTCTTTCAAGCCATGTTGATTTGGTAAAAAACATGGCTGCCTGGGGCAAGGCTTGGTTTAAACAATATTTTATTCATATAAATATTTACAACATGAAACGCTACATAATTAAAGCATGAAGGATTGAGTAGGAAGCTCAGTTTATTTGAAACTCTCTCCTGGGACTGGCTTGTGTTCTTTATTCAACTGTACGGAAAACTTCTAAAATCTTCTTCTATAAAACTGACAGCTAGATTTGAAAATAATTTCATAGTTATTTCTTTAGTTGATCCTTTACAAAAATCCTTCAGATCATTCTTTATCAAGTAGTTTTGTTTTGAAAACTTTGAAGTCTTTTAACCCTTATCATGCTGGATATCATTGATTGAGCCTTTGTGACCAGTGTAGATCATGATCAGCCTGCACATCCGTGCACTGTCTGCTATTCAGTCGGTATCATTTTGGTAAGCACCCCTTTTTTTTAGCAGGGTAAGGGTTATGTTAAAACTGCTGGCGTAATCTTAAAGTAATTTCACAGTCTTTTTTTCCTTGTTCCAAAATTATACAATCCAGCTGTTAAATGTCGGGTGTCAAAGCGATCTAATGCCAATCATACCTCTCTTGTCAGATGGTGGGCTATTCAAATCACTCTGCGTCCGTGGTCCGTCCGGACATACCCACATTTGGCCACTTGTTGGGTTTGTTCCCTAAATCTTTCTTGGGTATCTCCTATTGTGTATTTAAACTTGTTCTCACAAGAGGACACTTATTAAGTAATTGTCCGCAGTCAATTACTGGGTAGTCAATAATTGGGTAGTCCTGAAATAATACATACGAGCTGTCACAAGAGACAGCAAACTAGGCTAATAGAATATCAATGCTGGATAGTGAAACTGTGAGATAGAGTGAAACTGCACCAACACTTTAACCTGAAATTCTAAGTAAAAAACGGGATAACTCGTAAAATATTGGTGCAAGAGTTATGGTCCTTATGTCATACGATTTGAATGACAATGTCGAACAACTATCTTAAGTTTGAATCAAATTCTCACTGTAGTAACAGAGATATAGTAAATATGCATCAAATTTTACTTCAGATTATAAATAAAAGAAGCCATAATATATGAAATACTGGTGCCAGAGTTATGGCCCTTGGGTCATTTGATGTGACTGATAATGTGGAACAACTTTTTAAGTTATAATCAAATCCATTTAGTAACAAGACCACCGCCTTGCGGGTGCTGACGCTCATCTGATTTTTTTGTATAATAGAAATATTGTCCTACCCATGATTTTCTAAGTCTAAAAAGGGCCATCATTCTTGCAAAAAGCAGAATAGAGTTATGTTTCTTGATGTACAGCGTCCGCTTATGATGGTGAAAAACTGTTGCAAGTTTTAAAGCAATAGCCTTGACAGTTTATGAGAAAAGCTGACTTTAACATAATACTCAACCAAGAAAACTGATTTTCTAAGTCCAAAAGGAGCAATAATTCTTGCAAAAAGCAGGATGTAGTTATGTCTCTTGATGTACAGGGTCAGCTTATGATGGTGAACAAGTGTTGCAAGTTTCAAAGCAATAGCTATGATAGATTGAGGGCCTCATGGAAGATTGATGTTGTTCGTCAAATGAGTTTTCCTCGTTAAATAAAGGCTTTATTATTATTATTATTATAGTTTAGGAGAAAAGTTGACCTAAACATAAAACTTAACCAGGAAATCTGATATTTTCTTAGTACAAAAGGGGCCATAAATCTTGCAAAAAGCAGGATGGACTTATGTTTCTTGCTGTACAGGGTCAGCTTATGATGGTGAACAAGTGTTTCAAGTTTCAAAGCAATAGCTTTGATAGTTTAGGAGAAAAGCTGACCTAAACATAAAACTTAACCAGGCAATGCAGACGCCGATCAAGAGATGACAATAACTCATCATTTTTTTCCCAAAAAATCAGATGAGCTAATAACTCAGATAGAGTGAAGTGCATCAAAACTTTAACCGGAAATTCTAAGTAAAATTGGGATAATTCATGAAATAGTTCTGCCAGAGTTATGGACCTTGTGTCATATGATGTGGTTGATAATGTGGTACAATTACTAAAAGTTTAAATCCAATCCATTTAGTAATAACTGAGATGCAATGAAAGTGTATCAAAACTAACTTGAAATTCTAAGTAAAAAGGGGGGATAATTAATGAAATACTGGTGTGAGTTATGGCCCTAGTGCCATATGATGTGGGTCACGACGCACAAAGACAACTACACCCGGTCGAGTAGGACAGCTCTTCATACTTCGTATAGTCAAGCTAAAAACTTTAGGCAGGTGGTGCTCTTGTTTACATATTGGAGTTGCACAATGTTCATATTCCAGACAATTAACACTTACTTAGTAAATATTAATCAAAAATGGTTTTAGCGAGCCAGAATAAAAACAGGATCTTATACAGGTCGATACTTCATAATTGCTATGCAATGGGTAAGACTAATGAGAGTTCAAGCACTGGTCTGTCCAGCAAAATTTACCTTTCTAAGTCAATTTTCAAGGTTTTCAGCTCTTTGTGAACTAGACCCTAGCCCCATCCCCCCAACATTATAACATCATTATAGGGATGAACATAAGGTCACTTGAACAAGGTGAAAACTATCAAACAGTGCTGTAAGACAGTGTCGAGAGTTATCTACTCTTGTATGAAGAATACACTTTATCATTTTTCAAAAATATTGTAATCTCCCACTTTAAGAAGTGGTCAGCGCCGACTCTAGGATCAAAACAACAACTTAGACTTTCTTTGAAAAAATAGAGTTAAATTTTGTTTGTATTTGTTTGCATGTTAAAGATCCTTTTCAATAGTTTTTCAGTTATTGGACCGGAAGTTCTCTAACCAATACTCCTGGGAAGTACCAGTACTATAAACCACTCCTACACAAACCACCAGTGAGTTTAGGTCAGAGCTGGGTCTCGATACTGCAACCCTCCACCAGTGACAGCTAGTGACATTTACCCCTCAACTATGGAGACGGTTATTAAAGTATACAGTAAAATACACAAAAGTAAACATGAGCGCCATTAAAGCTGTACATATGTAATGATATGGTTGGAAAATTAATGAATAAAACACTACTGATTAATCCACTGGTTTATTCTGGTAACATATCTTCCATTAGGTAATTATATACCCTTACTTGAATTTTTTATGACCTAATTGTAACAAGTTTGACCTTTTACAAAGCCCCTTACAAGAGCAACATTTGAAGGCAATCTGTTAAAGGCTTGACTAAGAATTTTCCATCCAAAATATCTGGAATTTTCAGGAATCTTTGTTACATATATTATGCGGCAAATTTGCACTATATTAAAAATAAATGAAGTCCAGTGTAGTTCATCAGTTTTAATTTACTAAAGTTACAGTATTTTAACACAACAGAAACTTTATCTGGTTCACCAGAAATGTGTGGAACACCAAACACAAATTTAAACGCTAAAGTCCATGTGGAACACCACAAATAAAAATAGTATTAAAAGTTAATCTTTATGAAGGAACACCTTCTACTTTGTCATCTAAAAGTAAAGTGCAAGAATATGCTATTTTAAATGAAAAGAAACATCATGTTAAAATATATGAAGGATTCTCATTGGTTATGTGAAATGACATGTGACATATTTACACATATGGCTTAAGTAATTACTTAGTTATCATGTAACACAATATTTGGCAGGTACTTAATGATTAAACAGAAGAATAGGAAAAACAACACAAAGCATTTTTACAAGTTGACAGCTTGGCTTCCTGGCTTAACAATCTTTTTGAGACTTTGAGAGTCAGCTTAACATAACCTGACACTTAAGTAATTCCCTAGTAAAAGAAAATGAAAATTTCCAATGACTGAAATAAACATAAGAATTTACAAAAACTAATTATTAAATCAACTCTAACTTTAAAAGACAAACTGTTTGATACTAAACATTTCAGTATTCTATAAATATCAATATTATTTTAAATTTTATAAAAAATGCATTATATAAAAAAAAAGGACAAATATTTGCTTCATAATACATATATTCAAGTACTTCACTTAATATTTTTGCAGTATTGTTGTCTATATATTGGGAATAGTGTAACAAGGGTAGACTGGCAGTTTCAGACTACATTGTTTTGTAATAAATGTGTAATTTGAATTTCATGGTGTAAAGTCTCGTGTTGACATTGAGAATGAACCAGATTGAGGAAATTTTCATTATTATGTTGTAGAAATAGTGAATATTCTAATGTCTGAATTCTACCCTTGTTTAGACTATTGCCATACTGCAATAAAAACTAGAACTAGCACTAGAGTGATGAATGACCCACAATGAGCACCTTGACTCAGTAATTGCAAAATTTCAGAAAATGAATGTTTTGCACTGGCTACACAAAACAACTGAAAACAATGGGTGCACCCAAAAGGCTTAATAGTCTGTGAGCTTGAAGATTGGACCAAAAATGTGGCCTCTGTAGTATTGTAAGAATTTAACAATATTACTTTTATACTTGATGACCTAGATTTTGACTCTTAAGTGACCGAGTTTCAATCTTGACTTAACTATCATTATGGTTAATATTAGGACCAAGTTTCATAAAGATCGGACCAAAAATGTGGCCTATTGAATGTGTCAAAAATCTATATAATTATAAAAGTGTACAATTTTGGCAAGTTCTTCAAAAGATCTACTCAATTATAGCACCAATTTGTTCGATATAATTATACAAGCATGTACTCGTATTATTATTTTAAATGATTAAATTGGTCTAGTCATATTTTTGAACAACCCTCTTGTTGCACTTTAAGCAGAGTTTACCTGATGAGAAAACCACTCTCAGATTTTTATATCCGTTTCATAATAATACTGTTATTATTAATTTAACCTTGACTATGGCATACCCTTACCTTGACAACAAAGTTTGGAATGAAATTAAAACAAATAGTTCTGTCAAAAATCTTAGTCAGGGATATTAAGGAACATTACACAGAAGACGACGAACGGATTCAAATTCGAGAAGCAACTTCCTGTTTCAGTAAATGAAAATTAAACTGACTACAACTACAATACAGTATTTCAGTGAAAATGTGTAAATGTAAACAATACAGTCATAAGAAGTCAAAAAGACATTCATTCACAAATTTGAAACTGTCACTCAGTCTGACCTCAGCTGCTCAAACATATTAAGCAATATATAGAGGATATTACATGAGTGTCTTTTCATATTGAATTTATTAAACAAATTGAATGAATAAAATAATAAAATGCGAGGCTGTGCCGAGAATTTTATCGATTTAATTAAACGACCCTTACAGAAGAAAAAGGCCTGCTGCGTACTCTTGCTGTGTACATACAGCGTATATGATGCGTACATGATGTGTACTGAAATCAAGGGCTTTAAATAGTACACAGGATATACACCGCACATACACCGATAGTACGTTTGTAGTACACTTTTGACATGCAAATGAGCTCTGCCGCGTACTACTTGCTGCGTACATGCTGTGGACTACATAGTACACAGGATGTACGCTGGAGGAATTTAGTATGCGGGAAATAGTACGCAGCATGTACGCGGCACATACACTTTTCACATGCAAATGAGCCTGCGGTGTACTACCCCTGCGGCGTACATGCTGTGTACTCCTGCGGCAAACATGCTGTGTACTCCTGCGGCGTACATGCTGTGTACTCCTGACCCGAGTCCTGCAGTGTACATGCTGTGTACTCCTGCTGCATACATGCTGTGTACTCTTGTGGCGAAACTGCTGTGATAATGTAAATTCCTTACCCCACCAACATTCGTATGCAAATGCTGATCATTTGGACAGAAAAAAACAGAAAAAAGATAAGTGACATGCATCAGTAAGTATTTACCCTTACCAAAATAATGTAGATTGATGTTATCAAATAAATTAGTATGCTTTTCTTCATCCACTTTTCAATGAAATAAATCAATTTTTGTAGCATGTAATTTGGTAAACATTTGAAGAAAATGGCGTAACTGCATCAAGGGGAAACAACTTTAATGCAACTAAATATAAGTGTTATGATTTATTTTAGACGATGTGTGCGTAGTATGTATTTATTTTGATTAAAATCCATCAATCTAGGACTGGATGGAATTATATAAGCATTTATACACTTTTATGTCCGTAAAAAGTAGAAAGCTCCAGGATTAATTCAAAATGAAAAAGAATATATTTTTACACTGCATGCAAGGTGCAGCTCAGAAATCACTAAGATGTAAGCTTCACAAATGAACATTGCAAAATAGTTTGGCAAATTTTCATTGTTCAGAATACCGGTAATCTGAACTATTCTATGCTATTAAGATAAAAGTTACTCGGAAATCAAGTTCTTGCTTCCAAAAAAAAAAAAAAATGTACAAATCCTTCCTGCATGAAGTGTACTTCAGATTTTTACCTAAAAAAATTCAAAGTATAAACACCAAAAGAAAATGAACAAGTCCCTCCCGCGTATATGAAGTTTACTTCAGACTTTAACTTATAAAAAAAAAACTAAGTATTAATGCCAAAAGAAATTGTACAAGTCTTTCCCGCGTATATGAAATGTACTGCACAAATTTCAAAGTATCTGCGGTGTACATGCAGTGTACTATTTTCTTGTACAAGTCCCTCCTGCATACATGCAGTGTACTCCTTAAATTTTCAGAGTCTGTGCTGCGTACTTGAAGTGTACTAGTGACCTCCTGCGTACATGCTGTGTACTCGTCGAAACAGTACGCGGCATGTACGCGGCATGCGGTGTATGTAAAATGTACTCCTCTGGCGTACTACTGTGTTCGCGGCATATACACAGCAAATACGCAGCATGTACGCCACAGATGCTTGCTTCTGTAAGGGCGAGTTTAATAAATTCAATGTGGTAAGTCGCAAATGTAATATTCTTTTTATCACATGTTAGATTTTCCTGTCGAAACATAAAGAATTATTCTACTTTCTTTTTCTGTATAAACAAGACAATTCGACCAACATCTCCTATATTATAAACGATGTCGACATTAAAGCTTTATTACACTAGTGTATTATGATATTTATGTAATGGCTTTATTACACTTCAACAATGTCAAACGTGATAAAACAACTTACAAATTCTTAAAACATTTTCAAGAGGAAACTGACCGCATCTATATAGAAATATCTCAGTGAAAATATGTATCTGTAAACGATGCAGTCATAAGAAAGTGAAAAGATATTCATTCACACATTTGGAACAGTCACTCAGTCAGTTCTTCACTGCTTTTCACATTTTTTTCTGGTTCCCATTCCAGACCTTTTTTTCTTATTGTCTCCCAGGACCTTTGGCACAGTTGTCCATTTTTCTTCTTGCTGGATTGTATGGCCTTCAGGCATTGTCAGTGTCTCTAGGTTTTCTTTAAATAAGGTTATTAATTCAGCCATTTCTACTTGTGGCCATCTCTCTGTTTTGTCCAATGACTTCCTGGATATACTGTCCAAATCTCTGCTGGGTATTTCAGATGAATAGATTTTCGTAGGTTTTATGTATTTTTCCAATGACTTACTGGATATACTATCCAAATCTCTGCTGGGTATTTAAGATGAATAGTTTTTAGCTCACCTGAGCACAAAGTGCTCAAGGTGAGCTTTTGTGATTGCCCTGTGTCCGTCGTCTGTCCGTCCGTTGTCAACAATTTGACTGTTAACACTCTAGAGGTCACAATTTTGGCCTAATCTTAATGAAACTTGGTCAGAATGTTACACTCATAAAAATCTTGGATGAGTTCAATATTGGGTCATCTGGGGTCAAAAAACTAGGTCACCAGGTCAAATCAAAGGAAAAGCTTGTTAACACTCTAAAGGTCACAATTTTGGCCCAATCTTAATGAAACTTGGTCAGAATGTTACCCTCAATAAAATCTTGGATGAGTTCGATACTGGCCCATTATTGGGTCATCTGGGGTCAAAAACTAGGTCACCGGGTCATATCAATGGAAAAACTTGTTAACACTCTAGAGGTCACAATTTTGGCCCAATCTTTATGGAACTTGGTCAGAATGTTACCCTTAACAAAATCTTGGATGAGTTCGATATTGGGTCATCTGGGTCAAATACTAGGTCACCAGGTCAAATCAAAGGAAAAGCTTGTTAACACTGTAGAGGCCACATTTATAATTGTATCTTCATGAAACTTGGTCAGAATGTTACTCATGATGATCTCAAAGTCCAGTTTGAATCTGGGTCATGTAGGGTCAAAAACTAGGTCACCAGGTCAAATCAAAGGAAAAGCTAGTTAACACTCTAGAGGCCACATTTATGACCATATCTTAATGAAACTTGGTCAGAATGTTAATCTTGATGATCTATAGATCATGTTCAAATCTGGGTCAGGTGGGATCAAAAACTAGGTCACCTGGTCAAATCAAAGGAAAAGCTTGTTAACATTCTAGAGGCCACATTTATGACTGTATCTTTATGAAACTTAGTCTGAATGTTAATCTTGATGATCTTTAGCTCAAGTTCGAATCTGGGTCATGTGGGGTTAAAAACTAGGTCACCAGGTCAAATCAAAGGAAAAGCTTGTTAACACTCTAAAGGTCACATTTATGACTATATCTTCATGAAACTTGGTCAGAATGTTACTCATGATGATCTCAAAGTCCAGTTTGAATCTGGGTCATGTAGGATCAAAAACTAGGTCACCAGGTCAAATCAAAGGAAAAGCTAGTTAACACTCTAGAGGCCACATTTATGATCATATCTTAATGAAACTTGGTCAGAATGTTAATCTTGATGATCTATAGGTCAAGTTTGAATCTGGGTCATGTAGGGTCAAAAACTAGGTCACCAGGTCAAATCAAAGGAAAAGCTAGTTAACACTCTAGAGGCCACATTTATGACCACATCTTAATGAAACTTGGTCAGAATGTTAATCTTGATGATCTATAGGTCAAGTTCGAATCTGGGTCATGTGGGGTCAAAAACTAGGTCACTGGGTCAAATCAATGGAAAAGCTTGTTAACACTCTAGAGGCCACATTTTTGACTGTATCTTCATGAAACTTAGTCAAAATGTTAATCCTGATGATCTTTAGGTCAAGTTCGAATCTTGGTCATATGGGGTCAAAAACTAGGTCACCAGGTCAAATCAAAGGAAAAGTTAGTTAACACTTTAGAGGCCACATTTATGACCATATCTTAATGAAACTATCCTGATGATCTTTCGGTCAATAGGTCAGGTGAGCGATACAGGGCCTTCATGGCCCTCTTGTTCATATGTTATATGTGACTCAAGGCACATCCCTGTTCGGTAGTTTATATCGACTGAGCACTGCATGTTTAAATTTAAAATGTCCAAGTAAATGCTGACCAATGTGAATGTCGAAATAAAAATGCTTACTTAAAAATGATATGTACAATCATCTAGTCCTGATTGGTAGTCCCCGTCTTCGTTTGGTTAAGTAACAGGCACTTCATCCGGTAACTCTTCTTGACCTGGATAAAATTAACTGTGATTATGTAAAATTGAAAATCAAGAATGACAAGCATATTACTGCATTCCTGGATTCTCAAATCTGAGCACCAAATATCTATCTTGAGCGTTGCTGTATTTTTGCCTGTGAATTTGAGAATTCACTGAATATATATAATTATATATATATATAAATAGAAGAACCACATTTTTATACCATGGATAATTTGATAATCTACATGCATGTTTTCTACATTCATGTTTGCAATAGAAGTGAGATGACCTAAGTAGTAATAGTGACATTATTTTGAACATGTCAAAATATGCAAAATCGAAAGAATTTCAGCAAAGATTTTATTTAATGAAAAAGTTACACACTTTTTTTCGCAAACCATGACACATTGCATGTGATGTTTTAAATATTATTTGATCATAAAATGATGTTGTTACAGCTTTATGACCCTAGTATAAGACTGTTTTTAATATCATCTTAAGAAAAATCTTTAGACATACTGTGAGCTTCATTATTAACCACAAAATAGACACTGTTAAAACTACTGGCTAAGTCTCAGCATACTGCATCAACTGTAGACACTGTGGAATGAGATAACAAGTCACTTACCATCATTTATAACTAGCTCATTTATGTCACCACGATTCATAACTAGCTCATCTTTTTCTCATCTTTGTCGGAATCAAACAGCAATTCTGAAATCAGAGACATGTATCTTTTTAGAATTTAGAATGTCAGTGAGTTAAAATTTTGAGGCTCATCTACAACCAAGGTCATTTAGTGTACAATACAATACAGACTGAAAAAAGTATCCTTTGTGAAGCCAAGAACACATCACAATATCAACATAGCAATCATAAGAGTCTTTCAATCTGTGTATTTTGTTTCTAGTTTTGTTCCACACAACACAAAAAAGCTATGTCTTAAAGTTACAAGGATTGATAATTTAATAGGTTCAGAAGCGATTAAAGTTGTTCGTAAGACACCAGCAGGCTCAACTTTCTCAGTTGCTGGAGAGTATATCAAATATAGCAGATACAGAAATAATTGAACTCAGAAAAAAACTTCCGAAGATATAGAAACTGAAATGTAGGTTTTTAGCTCGACTTACTATTCAAAGAATAGTAGAGCTATTGGCCTCACCCATGCGTTGGCGTCGGCATCGCGATTTGGTTAAGGTTTTGTATGTAAGCTGATATCTCAGTAACCACTTGTGGGAATGGACTGAAACTTCACACACTTATTCACTGTGATAAACTGACCTATACTGCAAAGGTTCCATAACTCTATTTTGCTTTTTTACAAAATTATGCCCCTTTTTCAACTTAGAAATTCTTGGTTAAGGTTTTGTATGTAAGCTGGTATCTCAGTAACCACTTGTGGGAATGGATTGAAACTTCAAACACTTATTCACTGAGATAAACTGACCTACACTGCACAGGTTCCATAACTCTATTTTGCTTTTTTACAAAATTATGCTCCTTTTCGACTTGGAAATTGTTGGTTAAGGTTTTGTATGTAAGCTGGTATCTCAGTAACCACTTATGGGAATGGATTGAAACTTCACACACTTATTCACTGTGATAAACTGACCTACATTGCACAGGTTCCATAACTCTATTTTGCTTTTACAAAATTATGCCCCTTTTTCGACTGAGAAATTCTTGGTTAAGGTTTTGTATGTAAGCTGGTATCTCAGTACCCACTAATGGGAATGGATTGAAACATAGGTCCCATAACTCTACTTTGCATTTTTTTCAAAATTATGCCCCTTTTTCGACTTAGCAGTTTTTGGTTAAGTTTTTGTATGTAAGCTGGTATTTCAGTATCCACCTATGGGAAAGGATTAAAACTTCACGCACTTGTTCACTTTATGAGCTGATAAGCACTGTGAAGGTTCCATAACCCTTTTTCCCATTTTTACAAAATTATGCCCCTTTTTCGACTTTCGTATTAATTCAATTGACAAGGCTGTTGAATAGTCGAGCGTTGCTGTCCTCCGACAGCTCTTGTTTAGCAATCAAATTCTTAATAATGCTTTGACATGTTTAAAATGAAAACATACCTTTTAACTAAATATCATCCAAATGTTGACCCGCATATTTCGATGACAAGTTGAAATCTTGGATCAGCATTACTTTTGATAGTCTATCCATTTGACTGTACCCAATGTCTGTCTATAGTGGATCTTGTGAATGTCCATACAATGTCATAAGTGGTTCACCAGCCAACACTATTCTTGATCATTCAAATAAATCAAAGTACTGAAAGTACAAAAAGGCTGGCTACCACAAAACACTGGATATAAAATGTGCGGGAAAGATGTTTGCAAAATCTTAGATATTATGGGTTTTCTATATCAAACTAAGGCGAGCATAGGGTATTGTTGTGATGAACCATCTTGATTAACTTGAGAAGGTAGTGTAAGGATATTACAGACTATAGATGGTGAAAAAATACATTGTGATTGCTTCACTGGGGATAACATAATTAGTGAGACAAACGGCACATAATTCTCACTTGGGAATCTAAAACCGCAAAGATTAATATCTTACAAAAAAAGTCAGGTTCCGAGAACGCAATCCAATCAAACCACAACCCCGTAACAGTGTATGTATTGATTTGTATACATAAACATATCTTCAAAATATAAATGAAATAAAAATTATAGACAAACGAGGGCAAAATGAACAATCAAAGGAACACAATCGGGCACCGTCTTGTTAATGTCGGTGGCAAACACACCAAGGGTTAATTTAAACCGGATTATGCTACGTTTGTAACCTTATCATTGGCCCCCACCATGGTTTCAAACTTAACACTAAAATAGCCAAGTTGATTCATTGACTTTAATATAGCATGGACTTGAATATAAATAAGTAAAATCTCATATCAATATACCGTGTTTAGGAGACTATCCTAGGAACAATGAAATTGCTTACATTGTGTAAGTTTTAAGGGGTACAAACAAGAGCAATACAAGACTTTCTTCTGGTTAGGAACATTAGAAAGAAATTGAGGTATTATAGAGAACAATTACAAGAAATGGAGGAACTAAAAAGGAAGAAGAAATAAAGAATGTGAAAAATACCCTACATTGCCAAATTAAACGTTTATGAATAAACTATCGGCTTTTACACTTGAACTTTTGATAACGAATTTGCCTATTTTGACATTCAACGTTAATTATGGCACGCCAATTGTCCAATAATTACGTGAACCCAGGTTCACTGTCGAAAAACTTGGATTAACGATCAATAAACCAGGTTTTTCGAACGTAAAACCAGGTTTTTCGAATACTAACCTATATTTTCGAGCGAAAACATAGGATAACGCCGTAACCTATAGTGCACGCTCGTAAACATAGGTTCACGCCTGTAAACCCAAGTTCACGGTCGTAAACATATAGGTTCACGTTCGTAAACTATGGTTTACAAGTGTGAACCAGGGTTCACAAGCGTAAACATAGGATAACGACTGTAAACATAGGATAACAACCGAAATTTGTAGTTGATTCGACAAACCTAGTTTACCATGGTTTACGGTCGATATATTAGGATTAAAAAATCAATTATGAATTTCGGGCGTGAACATGGGTTTACGGCCGTGACTCTATATTTACAAGCGTGAACCTACGTTTACGAACGTGAACCCCTGTTTACGAGCGTGAGCCTAGGTTGATGATCATGAACCATAGTTTACGGATGTGACATGTATGGCAATTGTCTAATAATTACATGAACCCAGGTTCACGGTCGAAAAACTAGGATTAACGATGCATATACTAGGTTTTTTGAACGCAAAAGCATGTTAACCTATTCTTTCGAGCGAAAACATAGGATAACGTCGTAAACCATAGTTCACGCTCGTAAACGTAGGTTCACGTTCGTAAACCCAAGTTAAAGTTCAATTGAGAAACCTAGTGTATCGAACGTAAACATGGGTTCAAGAGCATAAACTATGGTTTACGCCAGTTATCCTATGTTTTCGCTCGAAAATATATATGTTAGTATTCGATAATCCTAGTTTTTCGACCAAGAACGTAATTATTGGATAATTGGATTGCTGCGAACCATTGTTTACGGACATGAACCTATTTTACGACCGTGAACTTGGGTTTAAGAGCGTGAACCACAGTTTACGAATGTGAACCTAGGTTTGCGCTCGATAAACTTATAAACTTGGTTTCTCGAACAAAACTATGATTTTCGGTCGTTATCCTATGTTCACGAGCGTGAACCTATGTTTACGGTCGTAAACCCATGTTCACGGTCGTAAATCTAAGTTCACGGTCATTAACATAGGTTCACGTTCGTAAACTATGGTTTACGCTTGTGAACCCTGATTTACGCCCGTAAACATAGGTTCACGCTCGTGAACTTAGAATAACGATGACCCGTGATACTAGTGTACCTCCTTTTTTGAAGAGTATTCAATTCCTACCATAAGACTACTTCAACTAATTTTTCAGGAGGGCGTAGGTTCAAGCCCTACTAAGACCAAACTTTTTTTATTATATTTCTTTTATCTAGTAAGATAAACTGTTTTTTTTTCAAGACTTATTATCATTGATTTGTTGTACAAAAGCTGAAATTTTTCATTTGATTAGTCATTTCTTGCTGTTTAAAATGAATTTAACCTCTGATACAGAAGGGTGAAGGTTTAGACATCTTTGAAAATACTTTGTTACATTTTGTAAAAGTTCTTGAGTTTGCATTTATTCTTTAGTTTACAAAGTTTGGAAGAAATGTAGGTAGGTTTTACTTCTGCCCTATGGTTCTTTTTGAATGCAGAGAGCAAGGCCATAATTTTTTTCAGTGTTGGAGCTTAATTTCTGTCCGATTAAATCCTTTTACTTGAGGCTCCCCAGAAAAGTTGTTATCCACAGTTTTATTTTGTGTTTTATAATTGTTACGCAATACTGTAAGGTTTCTTTTAGCAAAATATTTGGTAAAATGAATTCTCTGCGATCGTTTTGCGCAATGGTTATCACTTTGAAATGTGTCTCTGTTTGAGCTGGAGGGAAAAACATAATTTATACAAAATTAAAAAAAGAAAGAAAAAAAATCGACACGGTAATTTAAGTTGTTTAAAAATGCAACATCGTGCGAAACAATGTTAACATCAAGACTGTATCAAGTTAATGCAATTGTTAAACATTACCATTATGGGTCCACTATCTTGTTTTTTTTTTTTTTTTTAGGGGGATAATGTTTTTATTTCATAAGACATATAAATAATTACGGGTCCACTATCTTAATATAACCTGAAATACAGTTGAAAACGTGTGTTTGAACAAAAATCGCTTACATCTACGCACCCACACCCCTTAAGCAAATTGGAGACAAAGCACTTTTTACAATATATCTTTCTACATTCGGCAGAATGTTTCTAAAATGAATTTAGAATAAAAATAGCCAAAAAGCAAACAAACAAACAAACTGCCGTTAAATCAAATAATATTATAGTTTCTATTGTAAATGTAAATATTATTTCTGTAGGAAAATATAACATGTGCGCTATTTCGGTATACAAATCGTAGAATGTGGTCATTTGTTTCTTCCCACGTTACTGTGGCAATTCCACGCAGCGATTACGTCCCATAGAACCTATAACAACAAATCTTGAAGAATTGATTCTTAAAACTTTAGTCCTAAATATAAGACCTGACATAACTCATATCACTTTATAAGTTCGTTTCAATTGATATTTTTTTATTTTCCATGTAATGTCAGGTTGTCGAATAATGCGCAGTATAACTCATATCGACATTTGTTTTACAGAACCAGCGTTTGTTTAAAGAGCTATTTATAGACCGAGGTCATAATATATAACGAAGCGGTCAACAGTGTTGAGTTTTACATTACCAAAGACGAAAAAGTTCCATTCATACGGACATTTCATTCATAGGGGGCGAATTATTTTACTATCATTATGTAATAATTTCTAATGTTATCTTTC
Source organism: Mercenaria mercenaria (assembly GCF_021730395.1). Taxonomy (NCBI): domain Eukaryota; kingdom Metazoa; phylum Mollusca; class Bivalvia; order Venerida; family Veneridae; genus Mercenaria; species Mercenaria mercenaria. The sequence goes on from NC_069374.1 coordinate 41,280,164, forward strand.
AAGTATTTTCCGTTAGAAAAATAAAACATTATTATAACATGTTTAAGCAAATAGATTTATTGAAACAGGTAAATCTAACAATCTTAATACAACTCTATAGCAAAACTGATCAACATGGCAAACTATTTGAATTGCGCATGAAATGATATTTTCTGTTGTCAGTCTCAGCACATGTTGATCTTTGTGGCATCTCGATTTATGGTTATAATAGTCTGGCGAATAAATCGCCAGCCTAAAAACCTGCAAGACAGAAAACTTTGCTCAATTTTCAAAGATATCAAAACTTTGTCTACACTTTCCTAAATAATTTTCATGATTCTATCAAGAATTTCAGTGGCAGATAAAGTGAATGATTGTATCAAAGTTTATTTGTATTGAATGCTTGAAACCGAGTTCATAGACCTTTACAAGAAATTTGCCTCTTCAAAAATCTATTCACTGTGAGCTGTAAAAAAGGTATCTCAAAAAATAAAAGACCACAACAGTGACAAAAGCACATTTCTCACAACACCTTGTGAAATCATTGTCAACAAAAGCACATTTCTCACAACACCTTGTGAAATCATTGTCAACAAAAGCACATTTCTCACAACACCTTGTGAAATCATTGTCAACAGTGACAAAAGCACATTTCTCACAACACCTTGTGAAATCATTGTCAACAAAAGCACATTTCTCACAACACCTTGTGAAATCATTGTCAACAAAAGCACATTTCTCACAACACCTTGTGAAATCATTGTCAACAAAAGCACATTTCTCACAACACCTTGTGAAATCATTGTCAACAGTGACAAAAGCACATTTCTCACAACACCTTGTGAAATCATTGTCAACAAAAGCACATTTCTCACAACACCTTGTGAAATCATTGTCAACAGTGACAAAAGCACATTTCTCACAACACCTTGTGAAATCATTGTCAACAGTGACAAAAGCACATTTCTCACAACACCTTGTGAAATCATTGTCAACAAAAGCACATTTCTAACAACACCTTGTGAAATCATTGTCAACAAAAGCACATTTCTCACAACACCTTGTGAAATCATTGTCAACAGTGACAAAAGCACATTTCTCACAACACCTTGTGAAATCATTGTCAACAAAAGCACATTTCTCACAACACCTTGTGAAATCATTGTCAACAAAAGCACATTTCTCACAACACCTTGTGAAATCATTGTCAACAGTGACAAAAGCACATTTCTCACAACACCTTGTGAAATCATTGTCAACAAAAGCACATTTCTCACAACACCTTGTGAAATCATTGTCAACAATGACAAAAGCACATTTCTCACAACACCTTGTGAAATCATTGTCAACAAAAGCACATTTCTCACAACACCTTGTGAAATCATTGTCAACAGTGACAAAAGCACATTTCTCACAACACCTTGTGAAATCATTGTCAACAAAAGCACATTTCTCACAACACCTTGTGAAGTCATTGTCAACAAATTCAGAGACCTGACAAAAGCACATTTCTCACAACACCTTGTGAAATCATTGTCAACAAATTCAGAGACCTGACAAAAGCACATTTCTCAGAACACCTTGTGAAGTCATTGTCAACAAATTCAGAGACCTGACAAAAGCACATTTCTCACAACACCTTGTGAAATCATTGTCAACAAATTCAGAGACCTGAGGTCAAGGTTGTTTTCCAACATCATGATTGATACATATAACTGATCTTAGTTGTCTGGTAAAACCAAAGAATAAATTATCATCCTTACAGCGAATGCTTTGCAAAAAGACTACCATATATAATTATCATTTTTTCCTATTTAATATTTCTGCTTATAGCCGAGCATTCAACATGAAATTCAGGTATCTATTATACTATACAAATATATGAGCAACAAATTACGTGGCAAACTAGCCTGAACCCTGGCCACACAAGCGCTCTCCCAGTGGTGACTAAACAACAGTTAGGCCTACATTAAACTATATTCTGTTCTAATGTGTAGGATTATATTTGTTCTTTTACTGTAATTACCTTGCCACAGGTCCCCGGAAGATCCTGCCTTTCCAGAAGTTTCTTTTCTAGTGTAGAGAGTTCAGATCACATGGCCTTATCTATATTGGATATGCCTGTTTGTCTTTTCACATACTCTGCGATTCTAAGAAAAGAAAAGTCAATGGGAGTGTAATATAAATAATGGCCCTAAATTTTCACCAGTTTTAGATAGCAAATGCCAAATTGCCACTAGACTGACATGCATAAACTAAACTTTAAATGAGATTTGACAGAAACTAACTCATGATCATATAATGTAACAGCCTGTTCAAAGAAAACTAGTTTCAGAAAATTATCCGAATGCATATTTAAAAGAAAAACATGTTCTAGTGTAATTAATTCTTGATTATTTCATGCATATAATATAAATATTAATGAAGTTACAAGCTTTGGAATGCTGTAACTTGACAGTTTGTTTGTTTTTGCCCCTGACTCATTGACTGTGGACTTTTCAAATGTTAATTTACCTAGGTCACCCAGCAGAGATATGGACACTTTATCCAGTAAGTCATTGAACTAAAGACCCAACAGGGATTTAAGTTAGTCACATAAAACCCACAAAATAATATCATCTCAGATACCCAGCAGAATTTTGGACCATTAATCCAGTAAGTCATTTGACAAAACCCACCAGATATGGACAGTATAATCTAGTAAGTCATTGGAAAAAATACCCAACGTTTTTGGGACTCTGGGCAAAGACAACCAATACAGAGATAGATCCACTCCTATTGGGTATTTTGTCCAATGACTTACTGGATAAACTGTCCATATCTGAAGGGGTATCTCATGTGATTTTTATGAGGTATTTGTAGCCAAAAAGGTTTCTGTTGGGTATTTTGTCCAATGACTTACTGGATACACTGTCCAAATCTCTGCCGGGTATTTCAATGAACATTATTTTGTAGGTTTAATGTGACCAAGTTAAATCCCTGTTGGTTAAAAACACTCAGCAACAATTTGAACGGTGCATCCAGTATGTGTTGGACAAAATACCCAAAAGGGATTTAACTTGTTCACATAAAACATGCAAAATAATAATCATCTCAGATATCCAACACAGATTTGGACAGTTTATCCAGTAAGTCATTGGACAAAATACCCAACTGGGATTTAACTTGGTCAAATAAAACCTACAAAATAATAATCATCTCTGATACCCACCACAGACTTGGACAGTTTATCCAGTAAGTCATTGGGTAAAATACCCAACTGGGATTTAACTTGGTCACATAAAATCTACAAAATGATAATCCTCTCTGATACCCACCAGAGATTTGGACAGTTTATCCAGTAAGTCATTGGACAAAATACCCAACTGAGATTTAACTTGGTCACATAAAACCTACAAAATAATATTCATCTGAGATACCAATCAGAGATTTGGACAGTTTATCCAGTAAGTCATTGGACAAAATACCCAACTGGGATTTAACTTGGTCACATAAAAGCTACAAAATTTTATCATAATCATCTCAGATACCCACCAGAGATTTGGACAGTTTATCCAGTAAGTCATTGGACAAAATACCCAACTGGGATTTAACTTGGTCACATAAAACCTACAAAATAATAATCATCTCAGATACCCACCAGAGATTTGGACAGTTAATCCAGTAAGTCACTGGACAAAATACCCAACTGGGATTTAACTTGGTCACATAAAACCTACAAAATAATATTCATCTGAGATACCCATCAGGGATTTGGACAGTTTATCCAGTAAGTCATTAGACAAAATATGCAAAAGGGATTTAACTTGGTCACATAAAACCTACAAAATAATATTCATCTCAGATACCCACCTGAGATTTGGACAGTTTATCCAGTAAGTCATTGGACAAAATACCCAACTGGGATTTAACTTGGTCACATAAAACCTACAAAATAATATTCATCTGAGATACCCATCAGAGATTTGGACAGTTTATCCAGTAAGTCATTGGACAAAATACCCAACTGGATTTAATTTGGTAACATAAAAGCTACAAAATTTTATCATAATCATCTCAAATACCCACCAGAGATTTGGACAGTTTATCCAGTAAGTCATTGGACAAAATACCCAACTTGGAATTAACTTGGTCACATAAAACCTACAAAATATAATATTCATCTCAGATACCCACCAGAGATTTGGACAGTTTATAAAGTAAGTCATTGGACAAAATACCCAACTTGGATTTAACTTGGTCACATAAAACCTACAAAATAATAATCATCTCAGATACCCACCAGAGATTTGGACAGTTTATCCAGTAAGTCATTGGACAAAATACCCAACTGGGATTTAACTTGGTCACATAAAACCTACAAAATAATAATCATCTCAGATACCCAACAGAGATTTGGACAGTTAATCCAGTAAGTCATTGGACAAAATACCCAACTGGGATTCAACTTGGTCACATAAAACTTACAAAATAATATTCATCTGAGGTACCCACCACTGATTTGGACAGTTTACCCAGTAAGTCATTGGACAAAATACCCAACTGGGATTTAACTTGGTCACATAAAACCTACAAAATAATAATCATCTCAGATACCCACCAGAGATGTGGACAGTTTATCCAGTAAGTCATTAGACAAAATACCCAACTGGGATTAAACTTTGTCACATAAAACCTACAAAATAATAATCATCTCAGATGAACAGAAATCTATTCTGGCTAACAGACTTTAAATCTGAGATACCCAGATGTCATTTTCAATTTATGTTTTATTTCAATGATTTCTGTGTTGTAATCAGTCTTCTTGTCAATACAAAACGTTGAACACTGATCAAAATCCTCGTAAGTGAAGAGTTTCAAATAACCTACACCTTCTTCAGCTACCATTTTCATATTTATTGACATGCAGGCTTTCAGAAATCTCATGTCCGGCACCCAGGGGCTGCCAGAAAATTCTGTAGGGCTACTTAATTTTTTCAGAGTATGCCCGCCAGGCTACATTCAAACTCCCTATTGACAAACCTGGAAGTCTTGAAATATAATTTTGACAGTTGTTTATAATATATCCCCTTGTTTATCTAATGATACACACCTGAGGCATTAATTATTTTACCACCTATTGTCACAGTCGGCAAAAAATTAACCATTAATAATACCTGGGGGCAAATCTTTACAAAAACATCTGTACGCTAGATTTTAGACTGATCCAATAACATCAAAGTTGGTGGATTCATAGTGTTAAAATATGCAAATCAGTATTTTAGAATTACGTCATTTTACCGTCACTGCCGAAGTGTACTTTCGTTTTTGCTGACGTCAATATTTATCAAGCAAAGCCGGGATAAACAATGGATCAGAGACTTCTGATTATGAGACACTAACCTGATGCTTTTTCGAAGTTTTTGCTTCATTTTATTTGTTTTCATTTTCTACAAAAAGTATCGAGTTGCAAGTTTAACGGGACACTGTTCTGAACAATGAAATTCACAACTCCCCTTCTCCAAAACCATACCTTCATGCTTGAGATTATGCACCTGTCAATATTTTGCCCACCCGGGGGAGCGGCGGGCATACACGGGACTTTAGACAGAAGACCATTCCCGACAGGCGGGAATTTGACAAACATTTCATGTAACAAATAGGCTCTAGGGTGGGATTTAGACAAAAAAGGTTGTCTCTAGGGTGGGGATTTAGACAACAAAATTTTTGAAATGTCAAATTCCCCTGGGTCAGCCCGCCGCCCCCCCGGACGGGCAAAATATTGACAGGTGCATTAATCAAGATGGGGAAATTAGATTGTGTGATTTTATATTAAAGAAAATTTAAGTGCAGTGTTGACGAAAACAAGCCTTGTTTGCATCATTTTTAAATCACTCTGCGTCTGTGGTCCGTCGTCCTTCCGTCCGTTAACAATTTCTCGTTATCGCATCTCCTCAGAAACTACCAGGGGGATTTTAACCAAACTTTGTCAGAATGATGTATTGGTACCCTAGTTGTGTCCCCCTGAAAATCAGACTGGTTCAACAATTTTTTAGTGAGTTATGGCCCTTTGTTTATTTCTATAATTTACATAGATTTATATAAGGAAAAACTTTGAAAATCTTCTTGTCCAAAACCACAGAGCCTAGGGCTTTGATATTTGGTATGTAGCATCATCTAGTGGTCCTCTACCAAGATGATTCAAATTATTTCCCTGGGGTCTAATATGGCCCCGCCCCGGGGGTCACATGGTTTATATAGACTTATATAGAGAAAAACTTTGAAAAACCCCTTGTTCAAAACCACAGGGCCTAGGGCTTTGATATTTTGTATGTGACATCATCTAGTGGTCTTCTACTAAGATTGTTCAAATTATCCCCCTAGGGTCAAATATGGTCCCGCCCCAGGGGTCAAATGGTTTACATAGACTTACTAGTATAGGGAAAAACTTTGAAAGTCTTCTTGTCCAAACCACAAAGCCTAGGGCTTTGGCATTTGTAATGTAGCATCATCTAGTGGTTCTCTACCAAGTTTGTTCAAATTATCCTCCTAGGGTCAAATATGGCCCCGCCCTGGGGGTCACATGGTTCATATAGACCATTATAGGGAAAAGCTTTTAAAATCTTCTTGTCAATAACCTACAACATTCAAATTTGGACCACACGTATGGTTTTGAGTGGCAAGATGAACCTTGACATGAGTTGACCTTGATTTTGACCTAGTGACCTACTTTCACATTTCTGTAGCTACAGCCTTCAAATTTGGACCACATGCGTAGTTTTGTGCACTGAAAAAAAACTTTGACCTTGACATTGACCTAGTGACCTACTTTCACATTTTTGAAGGTACAGGTTTCAAATTTGGATCACATGCATAGTTCTGTGTTTCGAAATAAAATTTGACCTTGATTTTGACCTAGTGACCTACTTTCACATTTCTCGAGTTACAACCTTCAAATTTTAACCACTTGCATAGTTTTGTGTACCGAAATGAACTTTGACCTTAAGATTGACCTAGTGACCTACTTTCACATTTCTGTAGCTACAGGCTTTAAATTTAGACCACATGCATAGGATTGTGTACCGAAACAAACTTTGACCTTGATTTTGATCTAGTGACCTACTTTCACATTTCTCAAGCTACAGCCTTCAAATTTGGACCACTTGCATAGTTTTGTGTACCGAAATAAACTTTGACCTTAAGATTGACTTAGTGACCTACTTTCAAATTTCTCAGACTACAGCCTTCAAACTCGATGCACATGCATAGTTTTGTGTACAAAGAGCTTTGTCCTTGAAATTGATCTAGTGACCTACTTTCACATTTCTCAAGCTACAGCTTTCAAATTTGGACCACATACATTGGACCACATGCACAGTGTTGTGTACGGAAATGAAATTTGACCTTGAGCTAGTCAATAAGTCTTGAAATTTGGAACACTCAAAAATGGCATGTGATCTCTTGTTTCTGCAAATTGCTTTTCAAATGACCAAGTTATTATGTCTCTTGTTTTTTTGGTCATTCACCACATCGAGGCGATGTGCAGAGCGCATGTTCTGGATGGCTAGCTACAAGGTGAAGGTCACACTCAGGGGTCAAAGGTCATACCTTCGGGCGAATATTGCTCGACATTGTGGTGCTCTTGTTAAAATTTATATTGATAGGAAATATAATTGATTTGTGTTATGCTCAGTTTGCTTGGCAGCAGCTATTAAGTCCTTGTTCTGTGTATACTACCTCATGTCGTAGTAACACTGACCTTGGCCTTTGTATACTACCTTGGCCTGAGTATACTACCTCATGTCATAGTAACACTGAAATTGGCCTGTGTATACTACCTAATGTCATAGTAACACTGACCTTGGCCAGTGTATACTACCTCATGTCATAGTGACACTGACCTTGGCCTGTGTATACTACCTCATGTCATAGTAACACTGACCTTGGCCAGTGTATACTACCTCATGTCATAGTAACACTGACCTTGGCCTGTGTATACAACCTCATGTCATAGTAGCACTGACCTTGGCCTGTGTATACTACCTTGGCCAGTGTATAGTACCTTGGCCTGTGTATACTACCTCATGTCATAGTAGCACTGACCTTGGTTGTATACTACCTCATGTCATAGTAACACTGACCTTGGCCTGTGTATACTACCTCATGCCATAGTAACACTGACCTTGGCCTGTGTATACTACCTCATGTCATAGTAACACTGATTTAGTAGCCAATAAAATTCCTCCGTATCTACATACAGTTGCTACATTGTCCACATTTTCTAAAAGTATATATAATACATACACTGACGAGATATGAAAACGCAACAAACATATGCCTGAATATTTTTTTACTATAAAAAGCATTACCTTGAAATGTTCAACACACACACACCCATTGTGTTAATTTATCGATCTGTTGTGCTGATTAAATTTGAAAACAATGGGTATAGAGTATCGAGATGTGTATGTCTTGGAACATTTCATGGTGATGCTTCTTGTAGCAAAAATATATCCAGGCATATGTTTGTTGCATTTTCATATCTCGTCAGTGTATTACAAACTGTAAGAAAATTAGAGATTTTAACAGATATATTTTTCACAATACTGGACTGTTTTGTTGTCAGACTTTCGGTCCTTTGATTACTTTTAGCACATTCTTATTGCTGGGGGTGGGGGTCAACATTTTGATATGGATTTTAATTGAGGGCTTTCACTTGTTTTCGTAAATATTTCATTTAAGGACATTGTCTCAAAACGTTGTAGTTATACACCAATGATTAGCTTTTGTAACTCCTAATGTTCTCATTTTAATAATGTTCTCCATTTTTAGTGAAATATCACTGGACATCCTTAAAGACCAAAAATGAAACAAGAGCTTGTAGAACACGAAATGCCCCCTTGATGCATCCAGTGATTGCACAAGGAACAGAAATTATTTAGTCACTGTACACAAAAGTTCTACTGTTTTGGGTCAATGTGACCTTGACCTTTGACTTATTGACCTCAAAATCAATAGGGGTCATCTGCTGGTCATGATCAACCTCCCTATTAATTTTCGTGATCCTATGACCAAGCGATCTCAAGTTATCGTCTGGAAACAATTTAACTGTTCCGGGTCAGTGTGACCTTGACCTTTGGTCTACTGACCCAAAATCAATAGGGGTCATCTACTGGATATGACCAACCTCCCTATCAACTTTCATGATCCTAGACCGAAGCGTTCTTGAGTTATCATCCGGAAACCATTGTTCCGGGTCTCTGTCAGTAGGTCAAAGGTCAAGGTCACAGTGATTCGGAACAGTTAAACCGTTTCGGGACAGTAACTTGAGAACGTATGGGCCTAGGATCATGAAACTTAAGAGGTTGATCATGACGAGTACATGATCCCTATTGATTTTGAGATCAGGAGGTCAAAGGTCAAGATCACAGTGACCAAATAATTTCTGTTCCTTATGCAGTTACCGAATGCATCAAGGGGGGCATTTCGTGTTCTACGACCTCCTGTTCATCATAGTATTTTTTTACACTAAATTATTTTTGTTAAGAAGTTTTGCGCTATATTACATCTGTCCATACAGGTCCATATGAGGATGTGTGGCCATGACCTCAGTGGGTGTCGAACTGCTGATAACATACTCACGTGGTACCAGTTGACCACCACTCGACTTAAGAATAAATCCTTTAATGTATTTTGTTTCAAAAAATATGTGCAGTTAAGGAATAGTTTTATTCAGCTACTGTGGTGGATCAGTGGTCTAGGAATATTTAGTTTCATTTGTGAACACACTCGGTTTACATTGCTGGATATGTATTGAAAATGATAATGTTTTATTAATACATCTGAATAGGCACATTACTCAATGGCACAGGTTGACAGTTTGTCTGTCCATCTTTTTAGTGTCCATTCAGTAATTTAAGGGTGTATTGACCTATGATCTTCAAACTTACTTGAACATTGTCATTGACTGTTGGTTTTTGAGGTCATTTGATCAAAGGTCAAGGTTACAGTGACACTGTTAGTACAAAAACTGTTTCTTCTTAATACCAGTATCTTGAGAACCCTGGACCTAGAGACTTCAAACTTGACAGGCACATTTCCCATGGGCACTATATGACCACTATTGACTTTGAGGTCAGTCGATTAAAGGTCACTGATTGTTAATATAGAAGATGTTTCCACTCAGTATCTTTGAGAATGCCTTGACCTATGATCCTCAAACATTGTGGGGGGGGGGGGGGGGGGGGGGGCACATCGCCCATAAGTAGTGGATGACCTCTATTGATTTTGAGGTCAGTGGTTCAAAGACCAAGGTGACTACTTATACAAAAATAGTTTCAGGTCAGAATCTTGAGAACCCCTTGACCTACAATCCTCTTACTTGTCAAGCATATTGCGTCTTATCAGGCACATTGCCTATGGGCAGTGGATGACCCCTATTGATTTTGAGGTCAGTGGGTCAAAGATCCAGATCACAGTGACTGTACAAAAATCATTTCTGCAAAGCTTCTCAAACTTGGCAGGCACACAGCTTATGGGCAGTGAATCAGCACTAATAATCACAGACTGTTACTACAAATTGATAGGAACATTGCATTGAGCATATTTTGCTCCATACAATGGTACTTTTGTAAGCTTACCTGAGCACAAAGTGCTCATGGTGAGCTATTGTGATCATGCTGTGTCGGTCGTCCGTCCGACCAAGCAAACGACTGATACGTTAGGTGGTAGGAGGTTTGGCCTAGAACAATAGAAATCCTTTGTATTCATTCTGTAACAACTTAAGTCTTTTGTCCCTTAAGTGGTGATTCTATTGTTTTCAAATAAAGGAATGACCACCTAATACCAAATCGTATGGGTGTGCGTTCGTCTGTCCGTTAAGTCGTCTGTCGTCAACGATTGTGTGTTAAACGACATCTCCTTCAAAACCACTGAATGGATTTTGATGAAACTTGGCCTGGATGTTCCTTGGGTGGTCATCTACCAAAATTGTTCAAACAGTTCCGCTTGGTTGCACAGGGGGGCTGCCAGAGCTAAAAATAGAAAAAAACTTCAAACGACATCTACTCCTAAATCGATGGTCCAATTTTGAAATAATTTCACACAAATGGTCCTTATGTCACCCTCTACCAAGATTGTTCAAATTATACCGAAACGTCAAAAAACATGGCTGCCAGGAGCCATTATGTCACTTTTTCTTATATGTATATAGTAGAAACTTAGAAAATCTTCTTGTATGAAACTGTTAATAGCACAATTTTAACCCGATTTTAAAATAATTTGAGAAAAATAGTCCTTGTGTGACCCTTTACCAAGATTGTTCAAATAATACTGGTTCCTCAAACAACATGGCTGCCAGGAGCCATTATGTCACTTTTTCCTATATGTATATAGTAGAAACTTAGAAAATCTTCTTGTATGAAACTGTTAATAGCACAATTTTACAAGAGGGCCATGTTGTACCACAGAAAAGTGGTCTCGGTTTTTCCCTACGGCCAATAATAAAAAAGTTACTAAAAATAAGCTATTTATAGTAACGTAAATGTGAAGTAATTAAAAAAAAAAAATATTATAAGTGAACAAAAGAAGGATCTGCCAAATAAATCTGTTGACATAAATGAAATTTCAGATCAGTATCTTCATATAGATATACCCATTTTAATTTGAAATAAAGGGAGGTAATTTGACATAAAATCAGTACATAGTTATCTACCCTGATTGTCTCAGTCCAACTAATAACAATAATGAAATTTCAAATAAGTCCTGTAAGTATTTACTGATATAAATCCATATTTATTACAATCAGGGGAGGTAATCAGATATAAAATAACTGGAACCTACGATTGGATCTGATTTGTCATGGAATCCAAAATTTATTGTTGTTGAAGATATTTTGGAAGTTTGTATCAAATGAAACCATAAATGAAGTCTCTATATGGCTGCAAAAGCCAAAATAGCCAATTCTGGACCTTTAAGGAGCCATAACTCTGGAACCCATGATGGAATCTGGCCAGTTCAAGAAAGGAACCAAGATCTTGTGGTGATACAAGTTGTGTGCAAGTTTGGTTAAAATCGAATCATAAATGAAGCTGCTATTGTGCAGACAAGGTCAGAATAGCCAATTTTGGCCCTTTCAGGGGCCATAACTCTGGAACCCATTATGAGATCTGGCCGGTTCAAGAAAGGAACCAAGATCTTATGGTGACACAAGTTTTGTGCAAGTTTGATTAAATTCAAATCATAAATGAAGCTGCTATTATGCAGACAAGGTCAAAATAGCTAATTCCGGCCCTATCAGGGGCCATAACTCTGGAACCCATTATGGGATCTGGCCGGTTCAAGAAAGGAACCAAGATCTTATGGTGACACAAGTTTTGTGCAAGTTTGGTTAAAATCAAATCATAAATGAAGCTGCTATTGTGCAGACAAGGTCAAAATAGCTATTTTGGGGCCTTTCAGGGGCCATTACTCTGGAACCCATAATGGGATCTGGCCAGTTCAAGAAAGAACCGAGATTTTATGGTGATACAGGTTGTGTGCAAGTTTGGTTAAAATAAAATCATAAATGAAACCACTATTGTGCAGACAAGAAATTGTTGACGGACGGACGCACGGACTGACGACAGACGAAGGGTGATCACAAAAGCTCACCTTGTCACTATGTGACAGGTGAGCTAAAAAAGAATTCACACAAATGGTTCTTGTTTGACCTTCTACAAATATTATTCAAATTTTTTTGATTCATTAAAAAACATGGCCGCCAGAGGGCGTGGTCACTTTTCATCAACAACATCTCCTCCAAAACTACTGAATGGATTTTTATTAAACTTAACACAAATGTTTAGGTAGCCTTTTTTCAAAGTTGTTCAAATGGTTCCAGTTCATTGAACATGTGGGTCTTTTTGGTTAGAAATAGGTTTTTAGCTATCAGATTTTAAAAATCTTTTTCTCTAGGGCTTTGATATTTGGCATGTGATATCAGAGTTGTATTGTCTACCATGATTGTTCAAATTATTGCCCTAAGTTCAAAAATGTGTGTGACATGTATATAATATAGGCTGACAAAGAAGAAACCTAACTTTGTACTTGTACCATTATGTTACACAAACACACTTGAAGCCTTGTACACAGGTGAGCATTTTAGGGTCAATGACCCTCTTGTTAGCTCACCTGTCACATAGTGACAAGGTGAGCTTTTGTGATCACCCTTCGTCCGTCGTCCGTCGTGTGTCCGTGCGTCCGTGCGTGCGTCAACAATTTCTTGTCTGCACGATAGTGGTTTCATTTATGATTTTATTTTAACCAAACTTGCACACAACTTGTATGACCATAAGATCTCGGTTCCTTTCTTGAACTGGCCAGATCCCATTATGGGTTCCAGAGTTATGGCCCCTGAAAGGGCCAAAATCAGCTATTTTGACCTTGTCTGCACTATAGCAGCTTTATTTATGATCTGATTTTTACCAAACTGGCACACAACTTGTATCACCATAAGATCTTGGTTCCTTTTTTGAACTTGCCAGATTCCGTTATGGGTTCCAGAGTTATGGCCCCTGAAAGGACCAGAATTAGCTATTTTGCCCTTGTCTGCACAGTAGCAGCTTCATTTATAATTTGAATTTAATCAAACTTGCACAAAACTTGTGTTGCCATAAGATCTCAGTTCCTTTCTTGAACCGGCCAGATCCCCTAATGGGTTCCAGAGTTATGGCCCCTGAAAAGGCCAAAATTAGCTATTTTGACCTTGTCTGCACAATAGCAACTTCATTTATGATTTGATTTTAACCAAACTTGCACACAACTTGTATCACCACAAGATCTTGATTCCTTTCTTAAACTGGCCAGATTCCATCATGGGTTCCAGAGTTATGGCCCCTTAAATGTCCAAAATTGGCTATTTTGGCTTTTGCAGCCATATAGAGACTTCATTTATGGTTTTATTTGATACACAAAACTTTCAAAATATCTTCAACAACAATAAATCGTGGATTCCATGACAAATCAGATCCAATCGTAGTTTCCAGAGTTATTTTATATCTGATTACCTCCCCTGATTGTAGTCAAAATGGATTTATTTCAGTAAATACTTACAGGACTTATTTGAAATTTCATTATTGTCATTAGTTGGACCGAGCCAATCAGGGTAGGTAACTATGGACTGATTTTATGTCAAATTACCTCCCTTTATTTCAAATTAAAATGGGTATATCTCCGTAACTATTGAAGATACTGATCTGAAATTTCATTTATGTCAACAGATTTATTTGGCAGATCCTTCTTTTATTAACTTACATTAATTTTCTTTTGAATTACTTCCCTTTTACGTTACTATAAATAGCCTATTTTTAGTAACTTTTTTATTATAGGCCGTAGGGAAAAACCGAGACCACTTTTCTGTGGTACAACATGGATGGTACCTCCAATTTTTAGGTGTATTTTGACATATCTATACCTTGTAAGAATTTTGTTTTTCTTTTTGGTTAAATTTCTTTCCGTTGTTCCTGTCCTTTGGACTTAGATATTTTTTCTGAGGACCTTCTTGTCCTCAAGTGCAATGATAACAGGTGAGCGATATAGGGCCATCATGGCCCTCTTGTTTTAGATATTGTGATACTTTTTTACCTTAGCTGTAGTTATTTCATTAAAGGTATTTACCTTATGTTTGCGTTTGTTGTTTTTGTCTATACTGGAATTGTGTCCATATTACTTAGTTCCCCACTTTGTTGTCCTCTGTACATCCTATGCTGGAATGGGAGACCAATTACCAGGAGTTTGCAAGCTGCTTAAGTGTACATATATCTATTGGAATTTTCAGCCAGGACTTGTGTTACTTATCACATAATTATCTTCAATGATTTCTTGTCACAAAAAAATTAAATAGAAAATACCACGCATAATCCAAACAGCAATATTCAGCAGTAAGTAGTGAAATTCCCTGTATGGCCAAAAACTTGAAAAGCTGCTTACTTGAGAACTTTTACCTAATTTCTTGCCAAATTTGGTGAACATCCATTAAAGAGTTCATTCAAAGTTATTTAAAACTTTTCATCTCCCACGAAAGCTTTAGGACATAGTTTTCATAGGCATTGTCTGTCTTTCAATCCATCTGTCTGTCCAAAACTGTATGTAAAAAGACATGGTTTGGAGTATTTAATATGTAAGAAATGTTAACTGCTGTAGGGAAATGATAAGAAAAAACATCCTACGTGTTTCCTCTATATATATTTTTGTCTACCTACTGGTTTCATATTATAATCATCATTATAATATATATATTGTTGAAGAACCAATTTTACTGACAATAAGCTTATATCAATGTTAAGTGATTAAATACACACAACACAATCAAATCATTTAGGTTGGTTCATTTGCTTTGATGTTTCAGAGAATTTCTGCAAACATCACCATTCATCAAGAGTTTACCTGCTTGTATTTTACCTTATACAAAAAGAATGGGACCTGTTTCAGTGACCCCATGAAGTTTCCCAAAATACAATATGTATGCAAAAGGTTTGACTTTTCATAAATGTGAAATTATTATTCACATGTACTTTGAATGTGAAGATCTGCCTAAAACTTTGTTTAAAATTATGTTACTTGAAGCATGACATGACTAGTCAAACAAGAGCTGTATGCTGACAGCGGGCTCGCCTATTCGAAGAACTGATGTAAGTATGGGGTTAAAATATTACCAGAGATTTTCAGATTTCTATGTCAAAAAAAGGGCTATAACTGAGCTATAATCCTTATCCTAGTTATGTAGTCTTGCCTATTCATGGAGACTATGATCAGTTACTGGAACAGACCCGGAGAGAGAGTAGAAACTACTCGCACCCTAGGAGGCGCCAATTACATGGTAATTGAAGTGATGACCAGTTTACCAGCATGCAGCCAATAAAAAGCAATAAATCATGTGTAACAGTGTTGATAAGCTTAGGCCAGATTTTCCTTGATGTAGGAATAAACGAATAACATGTATAAAATCATAGTGTGCTGTTTACAGTGCATGCATGTGCATTTAACTGCATGTCTTTTAAATTTGCCCATTTTTTTCCAGAAAACTTGATATATGGATATTAGACAAAATTAATCAACATCCACTTAAATCAATTTTGTGCAAAATATTTAAAACCTATGAAATATAATTCATTAGTATATAATAACTTCAATCAGGAAATTTGATAGTAAGAAGACTATATTGAAAATACCTATATATGCTATTCAGATTTCTACATTTGTATGCCTGTTTGCCTGACTATCAGTCAAATAAGGTAGATCTTGCTGCGACTATAAAAACAACATGTTTTATAAATAGATGGCAGTCTGAAGAATATGCTTATCGTTATATTCGAATACTCTCTGATAACAGACATAGCAACACATTTGAAATTGCAAAGTTTTTTAACTTTCTTGTAATTATATATCATGGAACATTGTTGGTCCAAATATTTAATAATAACAGAACAGAACAGAATAGAATTTTATTAAAGACCTGTACATGGTACATCGGCATGCATAATAAACAACATCTGGTCCAATCTGAAAATGGTTCTTTTAGCTCTTGCTTGTTGTCACAGGATAATTTTCCATTTCAAGGACATGTTATTGCATATTCCATCTTTAGTGACAGACAGACAGACAGACAGACATGTATTATAATGATAAGCATATTCTTCAGACTGCCATCTTCTTATAAAACAGATTTTAATATGTAACAAGAGCTGTCCGTAAGACAGCCAAGCTCGACTATTCGAAATATTGTCACAGAAGCAGGAAATTATTACCCAAAATGTTAAATATCAAAAGAGTTTTAAGTTCGAAAGGGGACATAATTTGACCAAAATGCATATCAGAGTTA
Organism: Mercenaria mercenaria; assembly: GCF_021730395.1. Taxonomy (NCBI): domain Eukaryota; kingdom Metazoa; phylum Mollusca; class Bivalvia; order Venerida; family Veneridae; genus Mercenaria; species Mercenaria mercenaria. Next base: position 41,296,980 of record NC_069374.1, read on the forward strand.
TGGGACTTGATGCTATCAACTAGTTTTATAACCCCAAAGAAACATGTTAAGTTTCAATTCAATATCTGCATTAGTTTGGGATAGTAACTTGCATGTAAAACTTTAACCAGAATTTCTAAGTCCAAAAGGGGGCATAATTTGCTCAAAATACATGTTAAGAGTTATGGAACTTGAAACAGAGAGGTTGGTTATTGACCTAGAAAAAGAATAAATAAGTTTCAAAGCTATATGCCTTTTGGTAATAGCTGTATGTACTTGCACGCAAAACTTTAACCAGGATTTCTAAGTCCAAAAGGGGCAAAATTTTGCCCAAAATACATGTCAGAGTTATGGGACTTGATTCTATCAACTAGTTTTATAACCCCGAAGACACATGTGAATTTTCAATTTAATATCTGTAGTAGTTTTGGAGATAGTAACTTGCATGTAAACTTTAAACCAGGATTTTCTAAGTCCTAAAGGGGGCATAATTTGCCCAAAATACATGTTAGAGTTATGGGACTTGACCCAGTGAGGTAGGTAATTGATCTAAAAAAAAGAAAAAATAAGTTTCAAATCTATATGCCTTTTAGTAACAGCTGTATGTACTTGCACGCAAAACTTTAACCAGAATTTTCTAAGTCCAAAAGGGGCATAATTTGGCCAAAATACATGTCAGAGTTATGGGACTGACCCAGTGAGGTAGGTAATTGATCTAGAAAAAGAAAAAATAAGTTTCAAATCTATATACCTTTTAGTAATAGCTGTATGTACTTGCACGCAAAACTTTAACCAGAATTTTCTAAGTCCAAAAGGGGGCATAATTTGGCCAAAATAAAGGTCAGAGTTATGGGACTTGGTGCTATCAACTAATTTTTTAACCCCGAAGACACATGTGAAGTTTCAATTTAATATCTGCATTAGTTTTGGAGATAGTAACTTGCATGTAAAACTTTAACCAGAATTTTCTAAGTCCAAAAGGGGGCATAATTTGCTCAAAATACATGTTAGAGTTATGGAACTTGACCCTGTGAGGTTGGTAATTGACCTAGAAAAGGAATAAATAAGTTTCAAAGCTATATGCCTTTACATGATAGCTGTATGTACTTGCATGCAAAAACTTAACCAAGGTGTGACGCCGACGCCGACGCCGACGCCAGGGTGAGTAGAATAGCTAGACTATTCTTCGAATAGTCGAGCTAAAAACAGATTTATAAAGTCGCAGCAAGATCTACCTTATTGACAGATAGACAGGCAGACAGTCATACACAGCTAGAAAATTAAATAACATAGATATTTTCAATATTGTCTTCTAATTAGAAAATTTTGTGATGAAAGAGTGTATATCAAAATCCCCTTGATCAAAATCCCCTCCACTGAAAAATGACTGGGTGTTACAAAATCCCCTTCCCACATTTGCAAAGGGTATCATAATCCCCTCTGAGATTAACATTATGTCTTCTCTTTACTACAAATAAACTCAACAAATATATACATTTCGCCTTGTAGCGATGCACCCTGGCTACGAGAGGCCGTTTATTCCGATACACATTATACAACTATAGTGTTATACAAATGATACTATAACTCATTGTGGCTCTCTCAATTTTCCACCTCACCGGAAAACATGACGTCCAGGAAAAAACAGAGAATTTAGCTCTGAAAACCTGTGTCCAAAAAACAACAAGTTCAGTGCCTTCCTCAGTGGTGTGTGTGGACTTCACACATATATTGTAAAATTAATTTGACCTGTCAGAAACTGCTCCCGGTCCCCACCAAATTCTGTTCATGCCTGTATAAGAATAACATGAACGCCAGAAACATGCCCCGACAGGACAACTAAATAGTACAATACAACAGTATTTAAAAATGTTATACAGTTTTTAAACAATTGCTAACATGAGCATATTGAAATCTAAAGCTTTTTTCATGTATGTAAATCACAGATGAAATTTTAATGTATTTAATTCTAAATATCCTTTTCTTAAACAATATACCTTCCATCTATTAAAACCGTTACTATACTTTTTGTTTGTGTTTTCACTCTTCGAGTCAAGTAATCGATGGCACATACTGTCAACCATAGTGTAATCGTAACAACCGGCCTCCCGTAACTGTCCCATTATATTGTTTCTCAATCCTATACCTGAACAAGAGGGCCATGATGGCCCTATATCGCTCACCTGTTATCATTGCACTTGAGGACAAGAAGGTCCTCAGAAAAAATATCTAAGTCCAAAGGACAGGAACAACGGAAAGAAATTTAACCAAAAAGAAAAACAAAATTCTTACAAGGTATAGATATGTCAAAATACACCTAAAAATTGGAGGTACCATCCATGTTGTACCACAGAAAAGTGGGTCTCGGTTTTTCCCTACGGCCTATAATAAAAAAGTTACTAAAAATAGGCTATTTATAGTAACGTAAAAGGGAAGTAATTCAAAAGAAAATTAATGTAAGTTAATAAAAGAAGGATCTGCCAAATAAATCTGTTGACATAAATGAAATTTCAGATCAGTATCTTCAATAGTTACGGAGATATACCCATTTTAATTTGAAATAAAGGGGTAATTTGACATAAAATCAGTCCATAGTTACCTACCCTGATTGGCTCGGTCCAACTAATGACAATAATGAAATTTCAAATAAGTCCTGTAAGTATTTACTGAAATAAATCCATTTTGACTACAATCAGGGGAGTAATCAGATATAAAATAACTCTGGAAACTACGATTGGATCTGATTTGTCATGGAATCCACGTTTTATTGTTGTTGAAGATATTTTGAAAGTTTTGTGTATCAAATAAACCATAAATGAAGTCTCTATATGGCTGCAAAAGCCAAAATAGCCAATTTGGACATTTAAGGGCCATAACTCTGGAACCCATGATGGAATCTGGCAGTTTAAGAAAGAATCAAGATCTTGTGGTGATACAAGTTGTGTGCAAGTTTGGTTAAAATCAAATCATAAATGAAGTTGCTATTGTGCAGACAAGGTCAAAATAGCTAATTTTGGCCTTTTCAGGGGCCATAACTCTGGAACCCATTAGGGGATCTGGCCGGTTCAAGAAAGGAACTGAGATCTTATGGCAACACAAGTTTTGTGCAAGTTTGATTAAATTCAAATTATAAATGAAGCTGCTACTGTGCAGACAAGGCAAAAATAGCTAATTCGGTCCTTTCAGGGGCCATAACTCTGGAACCCATAATGGAATCTGGCAAGTTCAAAAAAGGAACCAAGATCTTATGGTGATACAAGTTGTGTGCCAGTTTGGTAAAATCAGATCATAAATAAAGCTGCTATAGTGCAGACAAGGTCAAAATAGCTGATTTTGGCCCTTTCAGGGGCCATAACTCTGGAACCCATAATGGGATCTGGCCAGTTCAAGAAAGGAACCGAGATCTTATGGTCATACAAGTTGTGTGCAAGTTTGGTTAAAATAAAATCATAAATGAAACCACTATCGTGCAGACAAGAAATTGTTGACGGACGGACGCACGGACGGACGGACGGACGCACGGACACACGACGGACGACGGACGAAGAGTGATCACAAAAGCTCACCTTGTCACTATGTGACAGGTGAGCTAAAAATAACATAAAGGTGAACAAAAACTGTATTCAGCTAATACATATGCTAAACTAACACGAATGCTAATTGTCATCATTCTATTTTTCATTTCGTTCTGCAACTGTCATCTTGCAAAAGAACCTGAAAACATTTTAATGTCTTATTTTAAGAGCTAGCATCTGGAATGTTAAGGGATTTTTCCCAAAAATACCGTTATTCCCAAAGCCGACTGAGATAATATTTTCTTTTGGTAATATTTTGAATTGTGTAACGAAATGTCTGAAATTGCCATCGTCTTTACACAACTTTGGCCAAAATGGAGCGGATTTCCACATGGGAACGATCAACTTTTGAAAACTTAATGTCCGTATTAAACGTACTACTGAGGTGCACGCTAGAACTGACCAATTTTACATCAACATATCACATACCCGATACAAATGATTTCTATTGGACAAATTTTAGACAAAACAATGAACCATTGGCTACCCTTTCAATACCTCTTACTGAAGCGGTTTAATGAACCGTAACTTGCAGACATAACTTTTCCGCTATACTACGTAACGCGGAAAAGGTAAAAGTCTTCTCTTTACTACAAATAAACTCAACAAATATATACATTTCGCCTTGTAGCGATGCACCCTGGCTAGAACCTTTAAGTTAGAAAGGAGAAAAATGATCTGCTTTGCTTACGATTGCGACAACATGTTTTAATAACAAGAAATCTATGTCTGTATGTCTAAACAACATCAATCTTCAGCTCCTTGAAAAATGTTCTTTTATACGACGGAAAAACAACAAAACATTTGAAATTTTGTACTTAAATATTTAAAGATCTAGAAATATTAAGTCTTTTCTCTAATGAATCAGCGACGTACATATCTTTAGCAAAATCTGACTTCCACCGTCCGTGCCTTTTCAGGCACCGGTCATTTACATTGTTGTTTGCTGCTACGGATGCGCCACCTGACCTTAAAGAATGAAGACCAACATTGAGTTCTGGAGCTACAGACTTAAAGAGCGATACAATACATTCTCTTGTTCTCGGTGTAACTTAACTTTTTGTCTTTTTGTATTAATTTTAAACCGGACTTAGATTTAAACGCAGGTTTAAATAAAAAACAATCTGAAGAGATATCTATACCTCCTAATCTTATATACTTCTGTAACATACTAACAGGACATGCTGAAGTAGTACCACTGCTTACTAAAACTTCATTTCCAAATCTGTATTGATCTGTTTTACTCTTTCTTATAATAATTTTTATATGATTGCTTTCAATGGATATATCTTTACATTTGATATTACTCAGTTCGTCGAAACGTAAAAATCCTGCATAAGCTAATGATATCATACACAAATTTCTAACAACACATAAGTCATTTGACATTTTGAATTTGTCACAAAGTTTCACAATAAGTTCAGCTGATACTGGGTCTTTCTTCTGTGTAGGCTTCTTTGCGGTACGTTTTGATGATTCCAGTAAGTTTTTTCATGAAAGCATTTTTAGTTGGATCTTCTACACCGTTTAGTTCATGCGCCCATTTTATTCCAAAAACGCAGTTGACACAGTATGATACGAACTTCCGGAATCTAAAAGCTCAGTTAAATACTGCGCAACCAATATTGGTCGTGCGGGTAACGCTAAATACCTTTTCTTAAACAATATACCTTCCATCTATTAAAACCGTTACTATACTTTTTGTTTGTGTTTTCACTCTTCGAGTCAAGTAATCGATGGCACATACTGTCAACCATAGTGTAATCGTAACAACCGGCCTCCCGTAAACTGTCCCATTATATTGTTTCTCAATCCTATACCTGAAAAATAACATAAAGGTGAACAAAAACTGTATTCAGCTAATACATATGCTAAACTAACCGAATGCTAATTGTCATCATTCTATTTTTCATTTCGTTCTGCAACTGTCATCTTGCAAAGAACCTGAAAACATTTTAATGTCTTATTTTAACAGCTAGCATCTGGAATGTTAAGGGATTTTTCCCAAAAATACGTTATTCCCAAAGCCGACTGAGATAATATTTTCTTTTGGTAATATTTTGAATTGTGTAACGAAATGTCCTGAAATTGCCATCGTCTTACACAACTTTGGCCAAAATGGAGCGGATTTCCACATGGGAACGATCAATGTACAGATACTTTCTCATTTACAATTTGTCTAAAAAATTACATGCTAATCTTGGCGGCGGTACCAACCAATTTAAGTCATCTTTCCAATTCTGCTCGAAAGCGTCTACTGCTTCACAGCCCGGACACCACCACCTACAATTAAAACGTTTACATGTGCATTATGGTTTTGATGAAAATCTGTCTACGAAGTGTGCCCCCACACTTTATCCAACATAATAAAACCCATGATTTAATGCTCCAGTCGTCATTGTCGTACATACGACTAAAATCGTCCGCTACCAAATTGTTTTGTCTTGGAATCCATTCTGAAAAAGACACATATTTATTTGTGTTGCAGAATAACTGAACTTCTTCTGCAACTACATGCAGCTTCTGTTTTCTGCTACCTTTCTGTAATATAGATACGACATTTTTGTTATCACAATAAACCTTGACATTCTTTTCGGTCAAAAGGTTTTGTGTTACTTTTCAAACTCTTTCTATAGACTGAAGTTCTCTCCATGTAGAACTTTGTGCTGCTTCTATATCATTCCAGTTTCCCAACACTTCACTGCCTTCAATTAAGGCGCCCCCACAAAGGGCCACATAACCTCCGTATCCAGATACCGAGGCATCAGAAAAACATTCTATATCACATATGATTTCCCTGCGGATTTCTCTACCATTTACGTTTAGTTTTTTGGCATTTTGTCTCCAAAACCTTAGCTCATTTTGAGCTTTTTCATCAACCACTATGTAGGTGTAGCGAAATAATCTGACCGATTACTGAAGCTAAAAACCTAGCTGGAACTATGTTCAACTTATCTTTTCGAATTTGAAAAAACAAAGAATCTATTGTATTCTCCAATCTACATATTCTTTCATCTGTTGCATGCAAAGTGCCTTGTTTCATTAACCAAATAAGGCCAAGCCAGACTGCGTTTAGTGTAGGATCCCAGCTACATTTTTCTTCTGCTATCAAAAAACCTAGTTTAAGCAATAGATCGTGTACATACGAACTAAGGGATTTTGCATAAGTGAAGTCACCGTGTCCCCCCATACCATCGTCTAGAAACATTACTATTTTCTGACCCCTGGATCTAACATGCCTTACTGGTACTCTCATAAGCTTGGAAAAAATAAAACCTGCTGTGGATATCCCGAACGGAAGCACGTTATAAATATAGAAATTTTTGCCACTTTCATCTTCCCACGAGAAACCCAAGTATTCTCTATGATCTTGAAATATTTCTATTATATGGTAGGCAGACTTTAAATCAAAAGTGAAAACAAAATCTCCTTTTTTGAAAATGTCTGAAGCCACTGAAACGTCTTCATATTTATACTTAAATTTACCAAATGCGGATTAATATGGCGACAGTCTAAAACTAACCTAGGCTTGCCTGATTTTTCCCAAAGCTACTGTCAAAGGATTTACAACGGTCGGAATTCTGTTTAATTTTGTAATACAGCCTTTTTCTAATAATTTTGAAATCTCTCCTTTAACGAAATCTGGATTTTCCCTAGCCGATTTGTTATTTTTCAGTGTACATTGAGTTGGTAAAGTTTTAAACGGTAATTTATACCCTTCTGTAATAATATTTTTCATGTAACAATCAATTTCGATATTTTCCCACTCATGTATACAACTTTTCAGGCGCCCAACTGGCGACGCGCCTTCTGGCGCTGTGGAAAAACCAGTTCTATTTTTAGAACTATTTCTCACCAAACTATTTTCAGCCGTTTCATTGCTACATTTTACATCATTCATGCAAACATTTTCAGTACAAACAGAATAAGAAACTGTACTTATCTTTTCATTCGACTTGTCACTGCTTGGTACTCTACACTCGAATTTCCAATGTCCTGGCTTGCCACACGAGAAACACAGCCCTGGTCTGTTTTGGGCTGCTGGTGGTTTACCGTTGGAATACTTCCCCATGTTGGCGCTGGCTTAGGTGCATTCGACTCCGTTTGCGTGAAACGTGCAAACGGTGTGAAAATCTTTGGAACCGGAATATGGATGTTTGCTCTTCATTTTACGATTTGCTCTGGCTTCTGCACGAGCGATCTTCTTTTCATCTTCGGAGTCTGATGCAAGTGGGTTGCTTTGATACTCTTTGACAACCGACCATCCTAAGTCTGAAGAATCAGCTATTCTTATAAGCTTTTGACGATTATGAATAAGCTCAAACCTTCTGAAAAGCTTGTTGACGCTCCGCTCAAGTCCCCTATCCCGAACCTTCGTGTCTGCTTCCTTCAACGTGTTTGTTACTTTTGCGTTAAATTTAAACTGGGCTTCGCAACTTTTCCTTTTGAAAACGTAACTGTCATTTTCAAAATATCCTGTTGAATTTTGCATAACTGACTGTCCGCAATAGATTTCTGATTGTTCAGTAATTTTTCCTCGAACGATTCTAGTTTTGAAGACATTAACTCCTCCAACGATCCATCATGGCGTTCTCGCTACTCCTATAGTCCTTCTCTCTGTTTCGTTTCCCGTAGCCATTTCCAAAAACTTAATGTCCGTATTAAACGTACTACTGAGGTGCACGCTACAACTGACCAATTTTACATCAACATATCACATACCCGATACAAATGATTTCTATTGGACAAATTTTAGACAAAACAATGAACCATTGGCTACCCTTTCAATACCTCTTACTGAAGCGGTTTAATGAACCGTAACTTGCAGACATAACTTTTCCACTATACTACGTAACGCGGAAAAGGTAAAAAGATATATAGATATCAGGGCTCCAAATTTTATTATATTTGCTAAAGGCATTTTATTTACGTGTTTTATGCAATAGACTTTTAAGTTGTATATAGTTGTATTTGAACTTGATGAAAGAAGTAAAAATCACAGAGGGGATTATGATACCCCCTGCAAAGTACGAAGGGGATTTTGTAACACTCTGTCATTTTTCAGTGGAGGGATTTTGATAAAGGGGATTTTGATTGTCCCGTGATGAAATATATTCTGTGCTTTGAATTATATTCTAATAATAAGACCCATTTTATTGGCATAGTTTTTAACTATTTTTGCACAAAATTGATGTTGATTAATTTTGTCTTATATCCATATATCAAGTTTCCTGAAAAAAAATGGGCAAATTTAAAAGACATGCAGTTAAAGGTGGTCAATCACATTTAAACAACATTTAATGACATTTTTTACTTTTTGTATATTCTGGTAGAGAATTATTTAAGGAACAAAAAGACCTTTTACACAGAGTTAGATTCCTATTTGAAATGTATATTTTATTATTTTTATAAAATTTTATAATTACTCCCCTTTAATATGAAAGTATATAAAAAGCTGGGTATTTCTTTTTATTTCGATACAATGTCTAGTTTTACATTTGCATTTGATAGACATATCAACTATTGAACAATCTGAACCAAAATGCAAGTTTAAAAGCTGTGTGTAGCTTCTGAATTCATTTATTTCCAATCTATCTTGGTTGCGCAACCAAGATAGGCAAAGGGAGGTAATAAAAAATGTTCAAACTTGCATTTCTAATGAATTCCATCTAAACACATAATTTTTAATGCAAATATATTACAATATGTCTAATATTTATACATTTCCTTAGGCAAAGTATGTTTATCAAATTTATACTTATGATAAAATAACTCTATCTTGGTTGGGCAACCAGGATAGGAAAATGAATTTTAAAAATACCTCCAGTGAAAATCTAATTTGTATTAAGTGTTAAGTGAACATAAATGAGTGTAAATGATCAGATGCTACAGTTTCGAACAAATCCGTTACATGGCCAAAATCTGATTATCCACCTTTAAATGCACATGCCTTCACTATAAACAGCACACTATCATTTTATATATTATGTTATTCATTAATTCCTGCATCAAGGCTTATCAACACTGCTACATGTGATTTATTGCTTTTTATTGACTGCATGCTGGTAAACTGGCCATCACTTCAATTACCATGTAATTGGAGCCACCCAGGGTGCGAGTAGTTTCTACTCTCTCTCCGGGTCTGTTCCAGTAACTGTGATGGTAAACAAGTGGTCAAAGTTTCAGAGCCATATGGACTGGTTCAAAAAACTGATTTCTAAGTCCAAAAAAGTCAAAAATTCAGCCAAATATATTGACATAGTTACATACCCTTGCCTACAGACAGAGATCATGATGATGAACAAGTGTTCAAAGTTTCAAAGCCATTGTTGTTAATTAGTTTTGCCAAAACTGAACCAATTTCCGAGTCCAAAAGGGGCCATAATTCAGCCAAAATACTTGAGTTATGTACTGTTGCCTACAGATAGATACTATTATAATAAACTAGAGTTGTGTCCATAGTACACAAATACCCCTACATACTGCGCCATCCTCTAAATGGCAAAGTGGGCTTAGAAAGTCCATTATTTATGGTCATCTTCACATGAAGGTCCTTCATCTGTAAAACTTTCAAGCATATCCTTATATTCTATATAGCAAAACTATCAAAGGGCCATAACTGCGGTAAAAGAATCACAGAAAAACATCCTTCCTTTATGGTCATTTGCACATCAAGCATGTTCATTTGTGGAAGTTTGAAACAAATCGGGGCTAAAAGTGTGGGAAGAGTTGGACACACAAGATTTTTCTCTATATTCTATATAGCAAACCTATCGAAGGGCCATAACTGCAGTAAAAATAGTCACAGAAAAAATCCCTTTCTTTAAGGTCATCTGCACATCAAGGTTGTTCATCTTTGAAAGTTTGAAGCAAGATTTCTGACATGTATGGACAGCAGTAAAGTTCTATGCCCCCACATAAATGTGTGGGGACGTAACAAATGATAAAAGTTTCAAGGCCAGATATCAAACAGTCGACACAAAATATGAACGGTTATGAAAAAGTTAACCACGATTTGTAAGGTAAAAGGGGCCATAATTCAAACAAAGTCCTTGATGGAGTTATGTACTCTTGTGTAAAACTGGACATATTGATGGAACACAAGTGTTAAATGTTTCAAAGCTGTATGTCAAAAGGTTTTGTCAAAATGTGGACTGGTACGAAAAACTTGACCAAGATGTGGGGCTGATGCCATGATGAGTAGGATGGCTCTCCTTATTCTTCGAATAGTTGAGCTAAAAACAGGGCAGTCACCAAAACAGGTCCATAGACGATAGTGTTTTTATGCCCCCACTTATGGGGTGGGGGGGCATATAGATTTGCCCTTGTTCGTCCGTCCGTCCTTCCGAGAATGTTGTGTCGCGCGTAGCTCCAAAAGTATTTGATGTAGTCACAAAACTTTACAAGAATGTTGGTCAGCATGTGTAGTTGTTCACCTGGGGTTTGGCGTCCGGATTCATTCAGTCATGTAGGAGTTATGGCCCCTGACTTTGTAAAAATTGGTCATTTTAATGTTGTGTCGCGTCTAGCTCCAAAAGTATTTGACCTAGAGTCACAAAACATTACAGGAATGTTGGTCAGCATGTGTAGTTGTGCACCTGGGGTTTCGCGTCCGGATTCACTCAGTCGTGTAGGAGTTATGGGCCCTGACTTTGTAAAAATTGGTCATTTTAATGTTTTGTCGTGCCTAGCTCCAAAAGTATTAGACCTAGAGTCACAAAACTTAACAGGAATGTTGGTCAGCAACTTGACCTAGATATCATTAAGGTGAACATGCTGACCAATTTTCATGAAGATCCATTCAAAAGTATGGCCTCTAGAGAGGTTACAAGGTTTTTCTATTTTTAGACATAATGACCTAGTTTTTGATCGCAGTTGACCCAGTTTCAAACTTGACCTAGATATAATCAAGATAAACATTCAGACCAATTTTCATACAGATCCCATAAAAAGTATGGCCTCTAGAGAGGTCACAAGTTTTTTTTTATTATTTGACCTACTGACCTAGCTATTGATGGAACGTGACCCACTTTTGAACTTGATCTAGATATCATCAAGGTGAACATTCTGACCAATTTTCATGAAGATCAATTCACAAGTATGGTCTCTAGAGAGGTCAGAAGGTTTTTCTATTTTTAGACCTACTGACCTAGTTTTTGACCGCACGTGACCCATTTTCAAACCTGACCTAGATATCATCAAGATGAATATTCAGACCAACTTTCATACAGATCCCATGAAAAATATGGCCTCTAGAGAGGTCACAAGGTTTTTCTATTATTTGACCTACTGACCTAGTTTTTGATGGCACGTGACCCAGTTTCAAACCTGACCTAGATATCATCAAGGTGAACATTCTCAGCAATACTCATGAAGATCAATTCACAAGTATGGCCTCTAGAGAGGTCACAAGGTTTTTCTATTTTTAGACCTACTGACCTAGTTTTTGACCGCACGTGACCCAGTTTCAAATCTGACCTAGATATCATCAAGATGAACATTCAGACCAACTTTCATACAGATCCCATGAAAAATATGGCCTCTAGAGAGGTCACAAGGTTTTTCTATTATTTGACCTACTGACCTAGTTTTTAACGGCACGTGACCCAGTTTCAAACCTGACCTAGATATCATCAAGGTGAACATTCTGACCAATTTTCATGAAGATCTTGTGAAAAATATGGCCTCTAGAGAGGTCACAAGGTTTTTCTATTTTTAGACCTACTGACCTAGTTTTTGACCGCACTTGACCCAGTTTCGAACTTGACCTAAATATCATCAAGATGAACATTCTGACCAATTTTCATAAAGACCCCATGAAAAATGTAACCTCTCGAGTGGTCAGAAGCAAAAGTTTACAGACGGACTAACGGACGGAAGCACGGACGACGGACGCTGCGCGATCACAAAAGCTCACCTTGTCACTTTGTGACAGGTGAGCTAAAAATGGGTCATTTTAATGTTGTGTCTCTTGTAGCTCCAAAAGTATTTGACCTAGAGTCACCAAAGTTTACAGGAATGTTGGTCAGCATGTGCAGTTGTGCACCTAGGGTTTCGCATCCGGATTCACTCAGTCGTGTAGGAGTTATGGCCCTTGACTTAGTTAAAAACTGATCATTTTAATGTTGTGTCACGCGTAGCTCCAAAAGTATTTGATCTAGAGTCACCAAAGTTTACAGGAATGTTGGTCAGCATGTGTAGTTGTGCACCTGGGGTTTCGCGTCTGGATTCACTCAGTCGTGTAGGAGTTATGGCCCCTGACTTTGTAAAAATTGGTCATTTTAATGTTTTGTCGTGCCTAGCTCCAAAAGTATTTGACCTAGAGTCACAAAACTTTACAGGAATGTTGGTCAGCAACTTGACCTAGATATCATTAAGGTGAACATGCTGACCAATTTTCATGAAGATCCATTCAAAAGTATGGCCTCTAGAGAGGTTACAAGGTTTTTCTATTTTTAGACATACTGACCTAGTTTTTGATCGCAGTTGACCCAGTTTCGAACTTGACCTAGATATAATCAAGATAAACATTCAGACCAATTTTCGTACAGATCCCATAAAAAATATGGCCTCTAGAGAGGTCACAAGGTTTTTTTATTATTTGACCTACTGACCTAGTTATTGACGGAACGTGACCCACTTTTGAATTTGATCTAGATATCATCAAGGTGAACATTCTGACCAATTTTCATGAAGATCAATTCACAAGTATGGTCTCTAGAGAGGTCACAAGATTTTTCTATTTTTAGACCTACTGACCTAGTTTTTGACCAAGATTGTTCAAATTATCCCCCTAGGGTCAAATATGGCCCCATCCCGGGGGTCACATGGTTTATATAGGGAAAAACTTTGAAAATCTTCTTGTCCAAAACCAAACGGCCTAGGGCTTTGATATTTGGTATGTAGCATCATCTAGTGGTCCTGTACCAAGATCATACCTGTCAAGGCACATGCACTGTGCGTGTGTCACACTCATTTTGGCCAAACTCGCGCTTGCACGTCTACTATCCCAAGACACAAGCATTTTAAAAAAATAATCAATTTTTTTTCGTAGAAAATCATTGAAGGCGACGTTGATACAGTGTTTTCATACCATTTCATACCATATAATACAGCTTTTACATTCATCGTAGCAACGTGTAATTTCTACTGCATGAATAAACATCACAAAAGGTAAACATGGTGGGAAACAATTCAAAACGTGGTCTTTTTCTGTGTTAAAAAAACTAAATTTTCCATGTGAGGGCGTCTCCAGCTTCTAGGGGGCTTTGCCCCACAGACCCCCCCCCCCTCCCACAAGGGCAACAGCCCCTTAGAACCCCAATCACACGTGGCCTCTGTAGAGCCTTGACAGCTATGCAAGACTGTTCAAATTATCCCCCTGGGGTCAAATATGGTCCCACCCCAGGGGGCACATACTAGATTTGTACATGGAAAAACTTTTAAAAAATTATTGTCTTAAACCTTAAGGCCTAGAGCTTAGATATTTAGTATGTGTTATGCTCCAGTGGTTCTCTACCAAGATTGTTCAAATCATGACCCTGGGGTCAATATAGGTCATGCCCGGATGGTCCTTTGTTTTACATAGACTTATTTGTTTTTGAACCAGTGGCAAAGAAATTTGGACCACAAGCATAATGTTTGATATAGATTTCAATATTCATCTTGAATTGTCTTAACCATGACTTTCTGACCTATTTTCTTGTTTTTGAAGGTACAGCATAGAAATTTGGACCATGTTTATAACTTTTGATACTGATTTCAATACTCACCTTCTTAAGGCCTATGCTATTTTGACATATAATTATAAAATTCCTATGTAAAACTGATATTGTCGTAACAACACGAGAAATGCACGGGGATCAAAGAGAAACTAATCATAATGAGAAAATGTATCTCCAAGTAAATTATAAAGTATCAAAAACACTCAAAAGCATGTCCCAACAGTGTACTAAAAGAAAATGCATAGAAATTTTCGGTGCAAGTATTTGGTACCGTAAGTTTCTTATATTTATACTATATTAATAAATCAAGGATATGTCAGTGTAAATGAGCTGAGCGTTAGTTTTCTAAGAAATTGTCGTAAAACTGTGTTACATAAATCACACGTGCACTGCTTTTTTACAACAATACGTCCGCCATGTTTTCTTTAGTGAACGAAATAAAAGTAGTGTTTTACCTTGGATTTTTTTATTGTATAGTACGATTGACACTTTACACGGCTTCATGGACATCACGACCTACTAACATTAAATTTGTAATCATAAGCCAACCAAACAAATGATGAAAGATCGGGACTTTTTCAAAGATATGTTTTATTTTCTGCAATTTTCTTATATTCTAACCTTTAAACAATCGAATAGTATGCACAGAAATAACGAGGAATTTATGCAATATATCTTTTAGTTTAAATTTTGGACCTATCTTTTTCCAGCCCAACAACAGACACGTATATGTCCGCCTAATTCATAATTTCAAAATAGCATAGTTCTTAACCATGAACTACTGACCTATTTTCTTGTTTTTTGAAGCTACAGCAAAGAAATTTGGACCACCAGTTTAATTTTTAATCCCCCGCCACAAGTGGTGGAGGGTTATAGGAATGGTCTCCGTCCGTCCTTCCGTCTGTCCGTAACACTTTCGTGTCCGCTCCATATTTCCTAAACCCCTTAAAGGATTTTCATGAAATTTGGGTCAAATGATCACCTCATCAAGACGATGTGCAGAACCCGAGTCAGCCACGCCGGCTCAAGGTCAAGGTCACAACTCAAGGTCAAAGGTTTGAGCCTTCCATTTTGTGTCCGCTCTATATCTCCTAAATCCCTTGAAGGGTTTTTATAAAACTTGGGTCAAATGATCACCTCATTAAGACGATGTGCAGAACCCATGAGTCAGCCATGCTGGCTCAAGGTCAAGGTCACAACTGAGGGTCAAAGGTTTGAGCCTTCCATTTTGTGTCCGCTCTATATCTCCTAAACCCCTTGAAGGATTTTCATCAAACTTGGGTCAAATGATCACCTCATCAAGGCGATGTGCAGAACCCATGAGTCAGCCATGCTGGCTCAAGGTCAAGGTCACAACTCGAGGTCAAAGGGTTTAGCCTTCCATTTCGTGTCTGCTCTATATCTCCTAAACCCCTTCAAGGAATTTTATAAAACATGGGTCAAATGATCACCTTATCAAAACGATGTGCAGAATTTACGAGTCAGCCATGCTGGCTCAAGGTCAAGGTCACAGCTTAGGGTCAAAGGTTTGAGCCTTCCATTTTGTGTCCACTCTGTATCTCCTAAACCCCTTGAAGGATTTTCATCAAACTTGGGTCAAATGATCACCTCATCAAGAGCTCATGAGTCAGCCATGTCAACTCAAGGTCAAGGTCACAACTCAAGGTCAAAGGTTTGAGCTCTGTATCTCCTAAACCAGCTCTGTATCTCCTAAACCCCTTGAAGGATTTTCATGAAACTTGGGTCAAATGATCACCTCATCAAGATGTTGTGCAGAATTCATGAGTCAGCCATATCAGTTCAAGGTCAAGGTCACAGCTAAAGGTCAACGGTTTACCCTTTCACTATCCATAACAGTGGCGGGGGATTTAGCTGTCATTCAGACTGCCTTGTTAAACAGATTTCAGTAGTTATCTTGAATAATCTTTACCATGACCTACTCAACTAGTTTTTATTAGTGAAGCTTAATTAAGCAAAGAAATTTGTTTAAGCAAACAACTAAACTCAGGTGAGCGATATAGGGCCATAATGGCCATCTTGTTAGCAGTTGTGCTCCTAAAAAGGGCAGGGAGCCTTCATTTGAATAAACTTTGGTGAGAACCTTAAAATGATGCTACAGACAAAGTTTGATGAAGATCTATTAAGTGGTTCAAAGATTTTCTAGTGTTAGCTCTAGCAGTCCCTAAAAAAGGCTGAGAACCCCAATTTGAACAAAATCTGGGGAGGAGCTTATAATGATGCTAAAGACCAAGTTTTTCTTTCATGTATTGGTTGCTAGCGAGAATGATGTGCTTCTAAGAAGTAAAGATTTAATGTATGTGTTATATAACAACATTTAGGATTGTTATAGGTTATGCTTTTTCTGCAGTGCTTCATTTGAACCAGCAAATGAAGCTGCAGTATACTGTGCTGAAGTGTACCCCCAAAGAAAACATATTTCTTGATGTTGAATATGTTGAATAATCAACGTGCAAAAACTCTCTGAAAAATCATCTGACCAAAACATGAAGACAATAATGCACATCTCCTCTTGACAGTAAAGCTTCCTATGAAGCTTGGCTTAATTTTAATCAGTGGTTGCTAAGAAATACTCCACACAAGAATTGTACTATAGTATACTACTGTTGAATAATAAAAGGGCAGTAACTCTGTTAAAAATCATCTGACCACAACACGATGACGATATGCACATCTCCTCTTGATAATGAAGCTTTCTATGAAGTTTGGCTAACTTCTAACCAGTAGTTGCTGAGAAATATTCTGGACAAGCCTCAGTAGCAGGATGGATGAAGTGGCGCCTATATGCTTCCCCTTCAGGGGCATAATAAATACACTTTGATAGTTAGCTGCACGCAATGGCGGCTGTAAAAGCCTCCCCATACTTGGACTTTATTGGTAATGTTAAATTTTTTGGGATCATGGAGTCGTGTTTATGGATATTAGAGATCTGCTTGAACCGGTGCTAGAGGTACGAGTGGTGTTAAACATTTCATAACATCTTACGAACAGAATCAAAACAAGTCTCCTATTATTTTTTTTGCATGGTTGCAGGATCTTCTTATAGATTTGGGTTTTTTTTTTAACCAAAGTTTCTATGCTGAAAAAGGGAATGATTTGTATCAATTTTTTGCTCTTCTAGGTCATTTACAAGGGCAGATAACTCAAAATCTAGCATACGGATACCTTATTTCATTTCACATTATTTTTTTGTTATTACATTTGGAGTGATTATGCAGTTTTAAATCATTCTATTAAACAGAATTTTTGCTGTGTTTCAATGAGTAAACATACTTCATTTTTCTTGAAAAAAGGGGCATAATTGGAAGAAATTTTCTATTTGTTTGTGTAAGCGACTATGGAATAAAATCCGTCAAATAGAATTCCTGCAAATTCTGTACAGTTGCAGGAAATAAACTAAAAAACACTAATCTGAAATCAAATAAAGTGTAACTAACCATTACCGTGAGTTATCTGCCCTTGAAAATGACCTAAAAGAGCAAAAAACTCACATTCAGGGGCATATAACTCAAAAAGTAGCACCGGGACCCCCAATTTTTTTGCATAAATTTGTTTCTAATATGATGCTCTATGATCATGCAAAGTTTAAGAAAATTCTCTCTGCTAGTTAAATTTTTTTCTTCTTTTCCTATATAAAAACCCCACACAACTCTCATTTCCCTTTAAGCGTTTCCTCTTCTAAAGTTAAGAATAAGGCCACACCAAATTGATTACTTGGTCAACGGATTTCCCGCTCCATTTTTGTCAGAATCAAAAACAATTTTCCACTCACTTTAATTTTTGCAGACTTATTTCAAAATTTCAGAGCGGGCCTTTTTTCACTGTGTAGCGACAAGGATTCATAAAATTTTATACTTTTAATCATAATTCTCCATTAAAACACCAGAAGAACATGTTTCAGCCTCTTTATTTGTCACTACAATTGCTGCTTGACCAGTATGCAAAATTGACAGCAGATACGACAGTTAAATTGTGTAAATATATCTGGGAAAGGTCATCAGGAAGAGTTTTTGCGAGTCATTTTCTTCTCAAGATGAACATCAACATCTCATTATTTAAAACACTGTCATCAAATAGTAATTTGTGATAAGAACAAAAGTTCTGCTGCGAATTGGGTAGCAGTTAAATGATGAACAGGTGGTATAATTCAATTTGGACTACATATCCAGACTGTTACGTCATGGAAATTTAATTCTGTATGTGTGATACAACAGTAATTGTTTCAGGCAGCTATAGCAATAACGATTCTATCATCAGAAATTTGCTGTGATTACATATAATAATCCCATTAGCCCTTCAGCAAGAAGACAGTAAGTATTGTTTACAAACTGACAATTTTGCTAAATCTCTACGTCGTAAAAAAAAAGACTTGTATCAAATATAGTTTCTGAATATCCTCACATGATATGTCCGTTCTAAAATGTTGATCAAATTGGCCATCAAAATTATATTGGTTTCAAGTGAATTTCAATTTTGGCAAATTTACTACTTTTTGTATACATGGTAAGTTCTAAGTCGCCATATGACCTATAATTGGGTCAGTGCGACGTTAAACCCAACAAAATAAATAAACAAGAGGGCCATGAAGGCCCTGTATCGCTCACCTGACCTATTGACCCAGATTCGAACTTGACCTAAAGATCATCAAGATTAACATTCTGACTAAGTTTCATGAAGATACAGTCATAAATATGGCCTCTAGACTGTTAACAAGCTTTTCCTTTGATTTGACCTAGTGACCTAGTTTTTTACCCCACCTGACCTAGATTTGAACATGAACTATAGATCATGAAGGTTAACATTCTGACTAAGCTTTTCCTTTGATTTGACCCAGTGACCTAGATTTTGACCACGCATGACCCAGATTCGAACGTGACCTAAAGATCATCAAGGTTAACATTCTGACCAAGTTTCATGAAGATATAGTCATAAATGTGGCCTCTAGAGTGTTAACAAGCTTTTCCTTTGATTTGACCTAGTGACCTAGTTTTTTACCCCACCTGACCTAGATTTGAACATGAACTATAGATCATGAAGGTTAACATTCTGACTAAGTTTCATTAAGATAAGGTCATACATGTGACCTTTACAGTGTTAACTAGCTTTTCCTTTGATTTGACCTAGTGACCTAGTTTTTGATAGTACATGACCCAGATTCAAACTGGACCTTGAGATCATCAAGATTAACATTCTGACCATGTTTCATTAAGATATGGTCATAAATGTGGCCTCTAGAGTGTTAACTAGCTTTTCCTTTGATTTGACCTGGTGACCTAGTTTTTTATCCCACATGACCCAGATTCGAACTTGACCTTGAGATCATCAAGACCAACATTCTGACAAAGTTTCATGAAGATACAGTCATAAATGTGGCCTCTAGACTGTAAACAAGCTTTTCCTTTGATTTGACCCGGTGACATAGATTTTTGACCCCGCATGACCCAGATTCGCAATTGACCTAAAGATCATCAAGATTAACATTCTGACCAGGTTTCATGAAGATACAGTCATAAATGTGGCCTCTACAGTGTTAACAAGCTTTTCCTTTGATTTGACCTGGTGACCTAGTTTTTGAACCCAGATGACACAATATCAAACTCGTCCAAGATTTTATTGAGGGCAACATTCTGACCTAGTTTCATTAAAATTGGGCCAAAATTGTGACCTCTAGAGTGTTAACAAGCTTTTCCTTTGATTTGACCTGGTGACCTGGTTTTTGACCTCAGATGACCCAATATCGAACACGTCCAAGATTTTATTAAGGGTAACATTCTGACCAAGTTTCATTAAGATTGGGCCAAAATTGTGACCTCTACAGTGTTAACTTGTAAGCTTTTCCTTTGATTTGACCTGGTGACCTAGTTTTTGACCCCAGATGACCTAATATCGAACTCATCCAAGATATAATTGAGAGTAACATTCTGACCAAGTTTCATTAAGATTAAAGGAAAATTAACTAACGCTATCACTGAATGTGATGAATGTACCCCTTGCACGCAGTCACAGTACATTGCAATTTGACTCACACAAGATTGCATAATTATATATGGCCTGTATGTAATACTATATAGTATAGTAACATTACAACAAGAGCTGTCTGTAAGACAGCACGCTCGACTTTTCACAGTGCCTGACTCTAAATTAGAGCTTTGCCAATAAAAACTTTCAACAAAACATTCTACGTTAAAACGGGACATAACTCTGTCAAAATTTGTATCAGAGTTATGAGGATTGTTTCTGCTGGTGTAGACTTTGATAGTAAATAACTATTTTAAGTTTCAAGTCAAAATCTTTGATAGTAACAAGAGATATTTGACTTTATCAAAAACTTAACCAAAACATTCTAAGTTAAAAAGTGGCATAACTCTGTCAAAATTCAAATCAGAGTTATGAGGACTGTTTCTCCTGGTGTAGACTTTGATAGTAAATAAGCATTTTAAGTTTCAAGTCAAAAGCTTTGATAGTAACAGAGATATTTGACTTTATCAAAAACTTTAACCGATGGCGATGGCGATGCTGGGAGTGGGCGAGTGCAATAGCTCTACTTTTTCTTTGAACGGCCGAGCTAAAAAACAAAGTCTCATAACTCTGCAGAATATTTTTCTGAAAGAACCTAACATGCACCATGCACAAGTAAGGTTGGTACTGATCACTTGTGTGATGTTTCATTAAACTGTGTGCAATGGTTCTGGAGTTCAGGCATGCACAAGACTGCATATGCAGACTGTATGTAAAAAGTATATTAACAAAAAACAAAGTCCCATAAATGTGCAGAATTTTTTTCTGAAAGAACCTAACATGCACCATGCACAACTAGGGTTACTACTGATCACTTGTGTTAAGTTTCAATATATTGTGTGCATGGGTTCAGGAGATAAGCCACACACAAGATTGCATATGCAGACTCAAACTAAATTGTGTCAAGGGGATGAGGAGAGATGGTGTGCACAAGATTGTGTCTATGTATATAGTATAGTAACAAAATACAAAGTCCCGTAACTCTGCAAATTTTTTTTCTGAAAGAACCTAACATACACTATGCACAACTACTGTTGTTAGTGATCACTTTTGTGAAGTTTCATTAAATTGTGTCAAGGGGATGAGGAGAGCTGGTGCGCACAAGATCATGTCTATGGACAGACAGACAGATAGACAGACAACCTGAATAATAATATCTGTCGTCTGCGGATATTTTTATCTGATTCGTAAACACAGTCATGACTGATATTTTTTCTTGCATATTGTATACATATAAGGTTTTTATTCTGACAGATTATTTTTCTTGCATACCGTATTTTAAAAATAATAGAAATCAAAGCCTTGAAATGTCTGATGGTTGCGGGTTTTTGGTAGATTTTCTTTCTGTTTAAATGCCAGTCTATGAATATACATGAATGAGAAACAAATACAAATTTAATGTGCCTCATATCTAAGATGAACTTTGCCTGACCCAGCTAAATGTGATGTAACCATGGTCTGGAATACCTTATCATTGATAGATCTTGTATAATCTAAATGGTCAGTGTGAGTGGATACAGGTTGAATAAGACTGCTTGATCATTGATAATTCATCCGCACTGTTCATGAATGGGACTTTTTTGTGTAGCACAGGAACATCTTTTGGATGTCGTTTGGAATAAAATAAAGATGCTATGATTGTCAGAAATACTCTTCAACTTTGGTAGCGGGATAAACACCGCAACCAAAAATAAAGCAAATAGGAATAGCACTCTTTCTTAAAGAGTATGTACACAAAGCACGGGAAATTAACGTCCATAAACAGAAGTGATGTCATGACATTTTAGTGAGGCATAATAACAAAGTTCCACTTTAGTTTTATCATTTGTAGCATAACGTTAGGTTCTTGCCATAAAATAACGTATTTTGAATTGAGAAATATATTATAAGGAACGGAGAGAGACATGAAATGTCAGTGCATGAAATGTTAGTTGTCATTAACGGCATGAGAGTCATCTGGCATGGGGGATGCCAGATGGGTTTTGCCGGCATGGGTAAAATCACCAAAAACGCCAGATCGGTGTGCAAGAAACCATTATATCCCATAACAACTTCGTTGTTCGCGGGGTACAAAAATTATGGGTGGTGGGGTTGGAGGAAATAAAACTAGAGCTATCACTTAAGGAGATGATTGTACACCCAACATGCACTAACACCGCATATTGCAATTTGGCGCACACAAGATTGCATAATTATGTGGACTGTATGTATATAGACTGTATGTATACAGTATAGTAAAAAAAAAAACAAAGTCCCATAACTCTGCAGAATATTTATCTAAAAGAACGTTATATGCACCATGCACAACTAGGTTTGGTACTGATCACTTGTTTGAAGTTTCATTAAATTGTGTCCAAGGGTTCAGAAGATTAGGCGCACACAAGATTGCATATGCAGACTGTATAAACATAGTATGTTAACAAACTAGAGCTATCACTAAAGGTGATGAATGTACCCCCCGCATGCACTGACACAGTACATTGCAATTTGACGCACACAAGATTGCATAATTATGTGGACTGTATGTATATAGACTGTATGTATACAGTATAGTAACAAAAAACAAAGTCCCATAACTATGCAGAATATTTATCTAAAAGAATGTAACATGCACCATGCACAACTAGGGTTGGTACTGATCACTTGTGTGAAGTTTCATTAAATTGTGTGCAAGGGTTTGGTAGATTAGGCACGCACAAGATTGCATATGCAGACTGTATGTACATAGTATAAGATGAAACAAAGTCCCATAACTCTGCAGTTTTTGTCGCTGAAAGAACCTAACATGCCCCATGCACAACTACTGTTGTTACTGATCACTTGTGTGAAGTTTCATTAAATTGTGTCAAGAGGATGAGGAGAGATGGTGCGCACAAGATTGTGTCTATGTATATAGTATAGTAACAAAAAAACAAAGTCCCATAACTCTGCAAATTTTTTTTCTGAAAGAACCTAACATGCCCCATGCACAACTACTGTTGTTACTGATCACTTGTGTGAAGTTTCATTAAATTGTGTCAAGGGGATGAGGAGAGATGGTGCGCACAAGATTGTGTCTATGTATATAGTATAGTAACAAAAAAACAAAGTCCCATAACTCTGCAATTTTTTTTTCTAAAAGAACCTAACATGCCCCATGCACAACTACTGTTGGTACAGATCACTTGTGTGAAGTTTCATTAAATTGTGTCAAGGGGATGAGGAGAGATGGTGCGCACAAGATTGTGTCTATGTATATAGTATAGTAACAAAAAAACAAAGTCCCATAACTCTGCAAATTTTTTTTCTAAAAGAACCTAACATGCCCCATGCACAACTACTGTTGGTACTGATCACTTGTGTGAAGTTTCATTAAATTCTGTCTAGGGGATAAGGAGAGATGGTGCGCACAAGATTGCGTCTACGGCCAGACGGCCAGACGGACAGACAGACAACCTGAAACCAGTATACCCCCCCTTACAACTTTGTTGTCGGGGGGTACAAAAACGAAGTCCTGTAACTCTGCAGTTTTTTTTTCTGAAAGAACCTAACATGCCCCATGCACAACTACTGTTGTTACTGAACACTTGTGTGAAGTTTCATTAAATTGTGTTAAGGGGATGAGGAGAGATGGTGTGCACAAGATTGTGTCTATGTATATAGTATAGTAACAAAAAACAAGGTCCCATAATTCTGCAGAATTTTTTTCTGAAAGAACCTAACATGCCCCATGCACAACTACTGTTGTTACTGATCACTTGTGTGAAGTTCCATTAAACTGTGTCAAGGGGATGAGGAGAGATAGTGTGCACAAGATTGTGTCTATGTATATAGTATAGTAACAAAAAACAAGGTCCCATAACTCTGCAGTTTTTTTTTCTGAAAGAACCTAACATGCCCCATGCACAACTACTGTTGTTACTGAACACTTGTGTGAAGTTTCATTAAATTGTGTTAAGGGGATGAGGAGAGATGGTGTGCACAAGATTGTGTCTATGTATATAGTATAGTAACAAAAAACAAGGTCCCATAATTCTGCAGAATTTTTTTCTGAAAGAACCTAACATGCCCCATGCACAACTACTATTGTTACAGATCACTTGTGTGAAGTTTCATTAAATTGTGTCAAGGGGATGAGGAAAGTTGATGCACACAAAATTCTGTCTACGGACAGACAGACAGACAGACAACCTGAAACCAGTATACACACCCCCCATTACAAATTTCTTGTCGAGGTACAAAAATAATGGGTGGTAGGGTTTTATAAAAAGTGCCTTCTGACCCCCAGGGACTGCCATTACCGAATCATTGCTTTTATCAGAAAGATCAACAAGCATTTTTAGTATGGTTAAGAAAGGAGTATTTTATTCCTTATGTCATATACTATCTGAGTTAATTGTTGCACAAACTTTTAGGCCTTTCATGCATATTTTGACAGTTATGTTGGCTTCCGGTTTGAAAATAAAAGTTGACGGATACTGATGTAACATCGTCATCATTGAATGTTGCAGGTCATTTTATAAATACGGTCATGCCAAATATACGCGAAAAATGCCTGAATCTATATTTTGCAAACATTCTCATCTGTGCATTGTAACAGTATGATAATTTTTGTTAATCATGCCTTTTTCAAGTCCAATACAAATAACGGTAAATATGACCATCGCCAGACGGATCGGTTAACGATAGACACAAAGGATAAAATGGATCGTGTTTGTCAAATAATTTAAGAAAATTGAAACTGACAGCTGACTGCTGTTTAAAAACTGGCATGTATGAAAATATTTAAACAAGTTACTGCAAAAAAAGCTCATATTGCAACCACAAGAACAACATGGTTGCATTAACACCGACAATATTGTACAATATCAAACCGTCTGACCATGCAAACCCTCAAGAACCGATCAATAGTGAACGAAAATAAAAACAAATTCGATGTTTTTATTATGGTTTATTCAACAGCAGAACAAGAATAAAACAGTTCTATTATATTACCATTACTACTAAATTTTCAACTTGCTTCCGTCGGTCTTTGGCTGCATGAGGGACAAAAGCCGAAAACGCTATCGGGCATTGTCTTATACTTAACCGGATTATAATAGCAGCTTATATCGTCGTATCACGGCAAGTCAGGACAAAATTTTCTGCGGATTTTAAATCTGCGTTCTTATTGTCTTCTGCAGAAAACGCAGAAATAAAGTTCCCGCAGAAAAAAGTACTTATATGTAATATGTTTAACAATAAAATGAATATCATAGTGTCAACAAACAGTATGTACAAGGCCAAAATTTACTAGAAGGGTAATACTTAGATACAGCATTTGAGCAACTTATTTGGAAAAAATATATTCTGAGAGACATAGCAAGTTGTCTTTAGATTTTTCATTCATTATTAAGTTATAGTTTTTACTGTTATGTGTTATCTGAATCAGATCTGTTATTAAGCCTCTGCTTATCCTATAGATAATTCTTTTTAAAACTGTTTACACTACCCAAGTGTTTTATTTGTTCTGGAAGAGAGTTCCAAATTTTTGATCCTGCAAAGGATTTTCGAAAGATTTCAAGATTAGGTTTGGGTACATACAAACTATTTTGATCACTAGATCGTAAGGACCTACTATGAATTTCGGATACATAGGTGAAATTGTTTTGTAGATAAGACAGTGCAATATTGTGAACAACCTTGTACATCGTTATTGATTTTTTGTATTCTAATCTTTCATCAAAAGTCATCCAGTTTAATATCTCAAAAAGCTTTGCTGAGGGTGTTTCTGTTGTTTCAATCAAGTAAGAAATCTGGAACATGGGTGGTGATGGGGAGGTGGGGGTTTACAACTTCACATGTTGACAAATATTCATGGAAGGTTTGAAAAATTAAATAAATGAATGAAGGGGGTGGGGGATGGGTGATGGGGGAGGTGAATGGGTAAGGGTACAAAACTTCACAGTCATGTTAATAATAATTATTGATGGAAAATGATTTTTTAAAAAAAAAACTGGGTGTGGGGGAGGGTGACTGGGTGGAGGAGTGAGGTGTGTGTGTGGAGGGGTGGTGGGGGGGGGGGAAAGATACAACTTTGCATGTTGATAAATATTCATGGAAGGTTTAGGATAAAAAAAAAAGAAAGAAGAAAAAATGACCAAAAAAATTGTGGGGTTGGGGAGGGGGTGTGACCAGGGCAGTGTGGGAACACAACTTCACAATCAGGTTGATAATAAATGTTTCATGGAAAAAAATTAAAGTTTAATGAAATACTACCAATTGGTTAGTTTATGTACCAATATGTTGATTTGTAAACAATTAAAGGGCAATAACTCTGAAGTTACTAATGAGATCCTGACAAAATTGAGTGTGCAGTATCACATTATGGTGATCTAAATTTAATTTAAGTTTCATAGCTCTAGGTCCAATATGTCACAAGTTATAAAGCAGAAATTGCCATATTTATAGTACCCTATACAGTTAACGCTAGAAACTACTAAGGGCCATAACTCTGGTGTTACTTGGACAATCTGACTGAAACTTGACGGGCCGCATTTCCCTATAGTGATAAACATGTATATGAAGTTTTATATAAATATTCCAAACCACTTCCTAGATATGGCTCTGGACGGATGGACGGAAAGATGGACAACCCAGAAGTATATCCCTTACGCCTTTGGCGGAGGATAAACAAAAGCTGTCACAGGAGACAGCACGCTCGACTATTCTCATGCTGGATAGTGAAACTGGGCACATCTGAGGAAGCTGGAGCTGTCACTAGAGTGTTAAATGACTCCAGTAAGAATGAAGATATTGGACTTTCAGGTTAATTTTGATGCATTTTCACTATATGTCAGTTATTACTAAATGGATTTGATTCAAACTTGAAGCTGGTATTCCACTTGAGTCTGTGTCAGAGTGAAAGTGCATCAAAACTTAAACCTGAAATTCTAAGTAAAAAGGGGATTCATTCATGAAATATTGGTGCAAGAGTTATGGCCCTTGTGTCATATGATGTGAGTGATGATGTTGAAAAACTATTTTAAGTTTGAATTAAATCCATTTGGTAATAACTGAGATAAGAATGGAATTGCATCAAAATTTTAACCTGAAATTCTAAGTAAAAGGGGGGGGGGGGGCATAATTCAGGAAATATTGGTACCAGAGTTAACGACCTTGAGTCATATGATGTGGTTGATAAGGTGGAACAACTATTTTAAGTTTGAATCAAATCCATTTAGTAATAACTGAGATAGAGTGAAAGTGCATCAAAACTTAAACCTGAAATTCTAAGTAAAAAGGGGGACAATTCATGAAATATTGGTGCAAGAGTTATGGACCTTGTGTCATATGATGTCAATGATTATGTTGAATAATTATTTTAAGTTTGAATCAAATCCATTTAGTAATAACTGAGATAAGAGTGGAAGTGCATCAAAAATTTAACCTGAAATTCCAAGTAACAAGAGGGCCAAGATGGCCCTAGGTGGCTCACCTGAGAAAAACACCATAACAGTGTAAACAGGTTTGACCTAGCGATTTCATGGAAACAAATATTTTTGCCAATTTTCATTAGGATTGGACCAAAAATGTGGTATCTTAGTTTAAATAAGTATTTTATTTGATATGACCTAGTGACCTTGTTTTTGACCCAAAATGACCCATATTCAAGCTTGACCTATATTTCATCAAGGCAATCATTTTGACCATATTTCATGAAGATCAATTGAAAAATACAGCCTCTATCACATACACAAGGTTTTTCTTTGATTTGACCTAGTGACCTACTTTTTATACCTAGATTACCCATATTCGAATTCGACCTAGATTTCATCAAGGCAATCATTCCAACCAAAGTTTATGAAGATCAATTGAAAACTAGAGAAACTTTTGAGAAAAGCGCATGTCTCCCACAACTTCCCAATGAAAAATGACTAGTTTCACTGGATGGTCTAGACGAATGGATCCAATCAGTAATTCAAGGGCCATAATTCAAAAGTGCCTACCGGTAAGCGGATTTGGCTAGTTATCGAACTTGGCCGAGGTCTTATGGTCAAACACATTTTTTTCAAGTTTGGTGAAGATCCGATGAGAAATGTTCGACTTAGAGTGCAGACAAGCTTTGTGACAGGGCTGCCCAATAAAAAATGACAAGTTTCTCTGGATGGTCTAGATGAATGGATCCAATCAGTAATTCAAGGGCCATAATTCAAAACTGCCTAAGCGGATTTGGCTAGTTATCGAACTTGGCCGAGGTCTTATGGTCAAACACATTTTGTTCAAGTTTGGTGAAGATCCGATGAGAAATGTTCGACTTAGAGTGCGGACAAGCTTTGTGACAGACAGACAGACAGACACACACACAGACAGACAGACACACAGACTGGAGTAAATCAATATGTCTCCCACACCACTGTGTGGTGGGAGACATAAATACAGCTTCTATCGCATACACGATGTTTTTCTTTGATTTGACCTAGTGCCCTAGTTTTTGACCCCAGATGACCCATATTCGAACTTGACCTAGATTTTATCAAGGCAATCATTCTGACCAAATTTAATGAAGATCAATTGAAAAATACAGCCACTATCGCATACACAAGTTTTTTCTTTGATTTGACCTTGTGACCTACTTTATGACCCCAGATGATCCATATTCAGATTTGACCTAGATTTTATCAAGGCAATCATTCTGAGTTAATTTCATGAAGATCAATTGAAAAATACAGCTTCTATTGCATACACATGGTTTTTCTTTGATTTGACCTAGTGACCTACTTTTTGATCCCAGATGACCCATATTCAAACTCGACCTAGAATTCATCAAGGCAATCATTCTGACTTAATTTCATGAAGTTCAATTGAAAAATACAGCCTCTATCGCATACAGAAGGTTTTTCTTAGATTTGACCTAGTGACCTACTTTTGACTAGATATCAAGGCAATCATTCGATAATCATAAAGTCATTGAAAACGCCTATGATACCAAGGTTTCTATTTGACCTAGTGACTACTTTCTGCCCCAGATGACACATATTCGAAATCCACCTAGATTTCATCAAGGCAATCGTTCTGACCAAATCTTATGAAGATCAATTGAAAAATACAGCTTCTATTGCATACACAAGGTTTTTCTTTGATTTTACCTAGTGACCTTGTGTTTGACCCCAGATGATCCATATTCGAACTCGCCCTAGATTTCATCAAGGCTATCGTTCTGACCAAATTTCATGAAGATCAACTGAAAAATGCAGCCACTATCGCATACACAAGGTTTTTCTTTGATTTGATTTGACTTTTTGACCATACCATATTAACCACCTGATTTATCAAGCATCTTCTGACCAATTTCATGAAGATCAATGAAAAATCAGCCTATGCATACAAGTTTTTTGTGATTGACCTGTTTTGACCCAAGATGACCTATATTAAAACCCAACCTAGATTTTATCAAGGCAATCATTCTGACCAAATTTCATGAAGATCAATTGAAAAATACAGCCTCTTTTGCATACACAAGGTTTTTTTGTTGATTTGACCTAGTTTTTGACCCCAGATGACGCATATTCGAACTCGACCTAGATTTCATCAAGGCAATCATTCTGACCAAATTTCATGAAGATCAATTGAAAAATACAGCCTCTATCGCATACACAAGGTTTTTCTTTGATTTGACCTAGTGACCTTCTTTTTGACCCCAGATGACCCATTTTCCAGCTCGGCCTAGATTTTATCAAGGCAATCATTCTGACCAAATTTCATGAAGATCAGTTGAAAAATACAGCCTCTATCGCATCCACAAGCTAAATGTTGACAGACAACAGACGCCGGACATTGAGCGATCACAATAACTCACCCGAGCATTGCTCACCTGCTCAGGTGAGCTAAAAAGGGGGGTGGGGCATAATTCATGAAATACAGGTACCAGAGTTAATGAACCTTGAGTCATATGATGTGGTTGATAAGGTGGAACAACTATTTTAAGTTTGAATCAAATCCATTTAGTAATAACTGAGATAGAGTGGAAGGGCCTCAAAATTTTAACCTGAAATTCTAAGTAAAAAGGGGGGATAATTCATGAAATACTGGTGTGAGTTACGGAGATAAAGTGGAAGTGCATCAAAACTTTAACCAAAGTGCGGACACGGAAGTAAGCCGACGCAGACGCCGGGTCAAGTAGGTCAGGTTTCCATACTTCGTATAGTCGAGCTAAAAATAGGTTTCACTTTGGTAATAACAACAAGCACAACTACAGAAACTAGAGCTATCACTAAAGGTGATAAATGTACCCCCCGCATGCACTGACACGGTACATTGCAATTTGACGCACACAAGATTGCATAATTATGTGGACTGTATGTATATAGACTGTATGTATACAGTATAGTAACAAAAAACAAAGTCCCATAACTATGCAAAATATTTATCTAAAAGAATGTAACATGCACCATGCACAACTAGGGTTGGTACTGATCACTTGTGTGAAGTTTCATTAAATTGTGTGTAAGGGTTTGGTTGATTAGGCACGCACAAGATTGCATATGCAGACTGTATGTACATAGTATGTTAACAAGAAACAAAGTCCCATAACTCTGCAATTTTTGTCGCTGAAAGAACCTAACATGCCCATGCACAACTACTGTTGTTACGATCACTTGTGTGAAGTTTCATTAAATTGTGTTAAGGGATGAGAGAGATGGTGCGCACAAGATTGTGTCTATGTAATAGTATAGTAACAAAAAACAAAGTCCCATAACTCTGCAAATTTTATTTTCTGAAAGAACCTAACATGCCCCATGCACAACTACTGTTGTTACTGATCACTTGTGTGAAGTTTCATTAAATTGTGTCAAGAGGATGAGGAGAGATGGTGCACACAAGATTGTGTCTATGTATATAGTATAGTAACAAAAAAACAAAGTCCCATAACTCTGCAAATTTTATTTTCTTAAAGAACCTAACATGCCCCAAGCACAACTACTGTTGGTACTGATCGCTTGTGTGAAGTTTCATTAAATTGTGTCAAGGGGATGAGCAGAGATGGTGCGCACAAGATTGTGTCTATGTATATAGTATAGTAACAAAAAAACAAAGTCCCATAACTCTGCAAATTTTTTTTCTAAAAGAACCTAACATGCCCCATACACAACTACTGTTGGTACTGATCACTTGTGTGAAGTTTCATTAAATTCTGTCAAGGGGATAAGGAGAGATGGTGCGCACAAGATTGCGTCTACGGACAGACGGCCAGACGGACAGACAGACAACCTGAAACCAGTATACCCCCCCTTACAACTTTGTTGTCGGTGGGTACAATAAATGCTAAAAGATTCAATGTAAGACACTAATCTA
Source organism: Mercenaria mercenaria (assembly GCF_021730395.1). Lineage (NCBI taxonomy): Eukaryota > Metazoa > Mollusca > Bivalvia > Venerida > Veneridae > Mercenaria > Mercenaria mercenaria. Next base: position 41,328,607 of record NC_069374.1, read on the forward strand.
AAACCATATTTAAAATTTCCGACGGTCAACCAAAAACAGCATTAAAACTGAATAAACTGTGAGAACATGCAGACCATACCCCAATCCCTGTTTAAACTGCATTGTTAGACCTTTTCTGTTTTTAATATTGGAGGACCATGTGTAGGCAGCTGCAAATTTTGTGTACAGGTAGTACAATGCAAACTGTAATACTGAAAATAGATTTCTTACCCGGTTACCAATCACCAGCTAAATATGAACCTGACATGGTGGCTAAAGACAGTTTTTCAATATTTTAATTATTTTGAAATAATGTATAGCAATTTAGAATTTACTGTTTATCGAAAATATTCCTTACAACTGACAGCCGGAGAGTACCCACTTCTGCTGCTAAAATCAATTGTCTAATCAGAATCCAAGTATAATTATAGTCAGGCTCTGTATCTAAAAAGGCAATCTGATGGATATCTTAAAAACATACATATTTTTTTCATGACAACAGAACAATAATTTTTTCTACTTAAATCAATGCAGCAATAGCAAATGAAGTAGTTAAGAAAATAACTGTATATAATTTCTCTTCTCTAGCTGAATTTTGCCCACAACAAACAAGGATAAAACATGTACACAATCATCCTGCAGCAGATAATGGTTGCTGTAAATCAGCTGTTCGATTCCTCATTACATCTACTGTGTTCAGTAAATCATCTGTCACATCTTTCCCATGTTTCAATATCTTCTTTGGTAGTAATGACATGAACAACGTCACCTATTTAAAAATGCAAATATTCATTATCAGTAACAAGAGCTCCACAAAGCCCAACATACTAAATCAGAGGAGGAGGTAGTAAAATTAAACAAGAGCTGTCAGTGGACAGCGTGCTAGACTATTCTCAGTGCTTGTTAGTATAATATAAGCTATGAGTAAAACTTTAACATTACAATAAGCATATTCTAAGTCGAAAAGGGGCCATAATCCATTAAAAATGCTTGATAGAGTTGCCTCCTCCTTTTTACAGACTGGGGTCATGATGGTAAACAAGTATGCAAAATATGAAAGCAATATCTCAATGGACTTTGAAAATATTTGGGGTGGTACGCAAACTTTAACATTTATTCTAAGTCGAAAAGGGGCCATAATTCAGTCAAAATGCTTGATAGAGTTGCCTCCTCCTTTTACAGACTGGGGTCATGATGGTAAACAAGTATGCAAAATATGAAAGCAATATCTCAATGGACTTTGAAAATATTTGGGGTGGTATGCAAACTTTAACATTTATTCTAAGTCGAAAAGGGGACATAATTCAGTCAAATGCTTGATAGAGTTTCCTCCTCCTTTTTACAGACTGGAGTCATGATGGTTAACAAGTATGCAAAATATGAAAGCAATATCTCAATGGACTTTGAAAATATTTGGGGTGGTACACAAACTTTAACATTTGCGTGACGCTCGCGCCGACGCCGGGGTGAGTAGGATAGCTCCCCTATTCTTCGAATTGTCGAGCTAAAAAAAAACAAGGAGCTGCGTTCAATAAAGGCTTGATGCCCCCGGTGGCATCCTTGTCGATACAAAGCAACCTAAGTCCAAAACGAGGTCAAGTTCAAGGTCAAACTGAGGTCAGGTGATGTCTGAAGAAGAGGAATGGTCACAGATTACATGTGCATTAGTATCAAGTCATTCTAGTAAGGGGTATTGATGCAAGACGAAACGGTCCCATTTGGTTAACCTCGTACGGAGGGATGGACGGACGGACAGGACAATCACTATATGCCTCAAGGATCAGTAGATGCCGGGGGCATAAAAATCTTACGCATGTGTATGTGTGTAATGTGGCAGTGGTGGTTGGGGGTGGTGATGGAATTCTAAGGCACATGAAACTGAAACTGAATTGATGGGAGGGGGGTTTATGTGTGTGCGTGTGTGTATGTGTGGGTGCGTGCGTGAGTGAGGGGGAAGGTGATGGGGGATGCAGTAAATGCTGTGCAAGTTTGTATCAAATCAAAGCATAAATGAAACCCCTATTTGGCTGAAAGGGCAAAAACAGAAAATTTTGCCCCTTTCAGGGACAGTAACTCTGGAACCCATGATGGAATCTGGTCAGTTTTTGAAAAGAACCGAGATATTATGCAAATACAAGTTGTGTGCAAGTTTGATTAAAATAAAGTGCAAAATTGCTAATTTTGGCCCTTTAAGGGGCCATAACTCTGGAACACATGAAGGAATCTGGCCAGTTTTTGAAAGGAACTGAGATATTACACCAATACAAGTTGTTTGCAAGTTTGATTAAAATCAATTGCAAAATGTGGTCTCTATTGTGTTCGCAAGAAATTGTGGATGAAGGACGATGGAAGAAGGGCAATCACAAAAACTCAGCTAAAAATATCAAAGCAGTTGATTCTTGTGTCGTGAAATTGAAATCCAATAGACACAGTTGCGAGAATTAGTAAAACCTCGCATTGTCGCCCGGTGTAGGGGATAATTTCTTACTACATTACCGTGGTATTGATAAATAGTACCCAGGAAGAATTACATCGATCAATTTGTCCGGAAATTTAATCCCAAGCGACAGTGCGACAATGCGAGGTTTTACTAATTCTCGCAACTATGTCTACTGGATTTCAATTTCACAACGTGAGAATTAAGAAAGACATGCGACAATTAAGACGATAATTATCGCCCTCTTAACCTCGCGAGGATTGTTAAATGTCGCATGTATATATGTTTTTGGGCAACGCCGCGTGTTGGCGAGGCGACAATTTAAGTGGAATGAACAGGATTCAGTAGGAGTTAAATATCTGAACTGTTAGTGATGAATTGATAACAAGACTGGCAGACTAACACAAAATACGCCCGTCATCAAACTTGGCCTAATTCAAGGGCCATAATCCAAAAGTGCCTGGGGCGATTTGGCTGATTATCGAACTTGGCCGAAATATTATGCCCACAAACATTGTCAGCAAGTTTGGTGAAGATCGAATGAAAACTGTTCGACTTAGAGAGCAGACAAGGCTAAATTCACAGATTTCGAGTAATTCAAGGGCCATAATCCAAGAGTGCCTGGGGCGATTTGGCTAGTTATCGAACTTGGCTGAGACATTATGCCCACAAACATTACCTGCAAGTTTGTGGAAGATCGGATGAAAATTGTTCGACTTAGAGAGCGGACAAGGCTAAATACGCAGTTTTTCGTGTAATTTAAGGGTCATAATCCAAAAGTGCCTGGGGAGATTTTGCTGGTTATCGAACTTGGCTGAGATATTATGCCCACAAACACTGCCACCAAGTTTGGTGAAGATTGGATGAAAACTGTTTGACTTAGAGAGTGGACAAGCCTAAGTTTGCAGATTTCGAGTAATTCAAGGGCCATAACTCAAGAGTACCTGGGGCGATTTTGCTGGTTATCGAACTCTGCCGAGATATTATGCCCACAAACACTGTCACCATGTTTGGTGAAGATCAGATGAAAACTATTTGACTTAGAGAGCAGACATGCTTTTTGGATGTCGGCTGCCAGCCCGCACACCACGGGTGTTCACATAACACGCCCCGCTCTTCCAGAGACAGGCGTATAAAAATCATCACTTCAAGTATTCATTTTTGTCTTTCTGCATAATCATGTATATTTCATGTTGATTTTATGAAAATTTGAATATTGCTCATATTACAATAATTAATTACTATTCATAACCTATATTCAATTCTCCAACAGATTTATATTATGATGTTTTGTACTGGTTCATTGTGTATATTTGTGTATTACGTTGACTGTATATAATTATGTTGTGTATATGTTGAGGCCCACATGGAAGATTAAACACATCAAAAATCACTCAAATCACAGTTTTCCTAGACATGTTCGCTATAGTATACGTCAGATGTACGTTATACAGTTCAGTTATAGCGAAATAAAAGTTAACAATATGTATATAGTGTACCTTGGAAAAAGCAAACATTTTTTTGTGACCGTAAACAGTTCCTTATAACCCAGTTTTACAGTAACAGTTTTATCATTTTAACCAAGACAATATTTTAATAAGAACAGTAATGCTTAAGTTTTATTTGCCTATTGTGAACAGAAATTTGTACAAACATTAGATGACTGGGTGCCTATAACTTTGATCAGGGTATCAATGGACAAGCTCATAAACCGAATGAGGCATTAGAAAATAAGAAACACTTTTTACCTTGGTTATTGGACTTCTGTTTCATAAGTCTCCTTTTAAACAACATTTTACTTGACCTAAAAACAAACAGTGACCTTGACCTTTAACCGAAAAGCATAGATCATGCGCTGACACATTGTCTCATCATGGGGAACGTTTGTGTGTAGCACTAAGATAATCCATCTATGCATATAAAAGTTATGGAGTAGAACAATTTTTACTTGACCTTCAATAGTGTCTTATCCTAAGCATTTTTGTGAATTTTGTTGATTGTATATATTTTGTAAACTATCTCGCTAATAAAATATGTTTAAACCAATAGTGTCTTTGACCTTTGACCTACAAGTCATGTACGTGCATAATCTTTATAATTTGCCCTCTATTCACATACCAAGTTTTATGAATCTAACCTGAATATTTTTTGAGTAATTGCAGGATCCAGATTTGCAGATGGACAGGACAGACGGATAGATGGACAGATGGACAGAGGGAATTCCTATAGTCCCCATCCGGTGTTCAACCAGTAGGGAACTAATAAGCAGTTCTTAATTTGTCATGCAGGAATGAAAGATGCTTTGCCACAGAATATACTACTTGCTGAGCAAGTGTAAACTGAGTCAGTGACATTTGACCAAAAGTATTTGTATCATTTGAGAATGCTCTGCATGACAGATAACACCCACTTGTAGGCCCAAATCAGGTTTGGCAAGTGCGGTAAGTCATAGGAAATAACACAGACCAAGAAACTGATTAGAAATGGAAACTTTACCTGAAAGTGGACTTTCAAGAACTTTCTACACTTAGTCGTTTGAAACATTTGTCCAATAATACCACAATCGATATAGCTTATATCAAGATGTTTGTATAACATATTTATGCACTAGAACGAAAGCTGTAAAACAAACATCCAAAAATAACTCCCTGCAGGTAACTGGGTATGTAATTTCAGTCTTGAGTATGCTGAAATCTTGACCTTTGACCTCATGACCTCACAGCCAAACAATTGGGACCATCTGCAGATGGTTCACCGGTGGCAAGGATAAATGAGACAAAATACACTGGTCATCATACAACTTGCAGGTTGATAAATATTCATGGAAGGTTTGAAAAAAATCTAAAATAAGGGATGAAAAAAATTAATTTTTTTTTTTTTTTTAGGGGGGGCGAGGGGGAGGGGGTGTGACCAAGGCAAGTGGGTGACCATGTGTGGGTGAACAACTTCACATGTTAATAATAAATAATTAATAATGTACAAATATGTGGATTTTTAGACAATTAAAGGGCAATAACTCTGAAGTTACAAAAGAAATCCGTACGAAATTGTGAAAAAAGGGCCATAACTTTGGTGTTACTTGGGCAATCTGACTGAAACTTGATGGGCCCCATAACCTCATAGTGGTGATGATGTATATGATGTTTGTTTGAAAAAAATCTAAAATATGGAATAAATTTTTTTTTTTTTGGGGGGGGGGGGGGGGGGGGGGGGGGGTGTGATCAAGGTAAGGGGGTGACCAGGTGTGGGTACACAACTTCACATGTTTACAATAAATGTTCATGGAAAAGAATGAAAGAAATTTAATGAAATTCTACCAAATGGTAAGTTTGTTATGTACAAATATGAGGATTTTTATACAATTAAAGGGCAATAACTCTTAATTTACAAAATAAATCTGAACGAAATTGTGTGTACACAACCACACTATGGTGATCTAAAGTCTGTTTATGTTTCATAGTTCTAGGTCAAATATATCAAAAGTTATGATGCAGAAATTGCCATGTTTATAGTACCCTATATTATTATATAATAGTTAACACTAGAAACTTCTAAGGGCCATATAACTCTGGTGTTACTAGGGCAATCTGACTGAAACTTGGCGGGCCGCAAAAACTCATAGTGGTGAACATGTACATGAAGTTCTATATAAATATTCCCAACCATTTCCTAGATATGGCTCCGGACGGACAGAAAGACGGATGGAAGGACGGACGGACAACGCCAAAACTATATCCCTCCAACTTTCATCGGGGGAGAACAATATAGGACTATATAATCAATATATTATAACAAAACACTTGGATTAAGATTTGCATATAGAAAAACCTACAGTTGTTGATTGTTTCATAACATCTATAAATATAAACAAGTGTGCTAGAATGTCACAATATATGAGCATCATAGCAAATTTCTCACCAGCACCTGTATTTTCATATGGAATTTTTTTGGCCAATTAAAAAAAAGTTATAGTATAAGTTATTTATAGTAACAACAAAGGGAAGTTAATCTTAAAAAAAAAAAAAAAAAAAAAAAAAAAAAATCTATATAATATAAGTCTACATAAAACTCTTTGTCAGACCGGACAGGAAAAAAACCCTATTGACCTTTGACCTCCAATTGTGACCTTGATCTCTGAGCTAGGGGTCCAGTTTTGGGCATGACATGTTCTTTCATCATGGGGAACATCTGTGCCAAGTAATATTACAATCCCTCCACGGATGGCAGAGTTATGGACCGGACAGGAAAAAAGCCTTGTTGACCTTTGACCTCCAATTGTGACATTGACCTTTAAGCTAGGGTCATGGGTTTTGCACATGACACATTGTCCCATCATGGGGAACATTTATGCCAAGTAATATTGTAATCCCTTGATGACAGAGTTCTGGACCGGACAGGAAAAAAAAACCTATTGACCTTTGACCTCCAACTGTGACCTTGACCTTTAAGCCAAGGGACTGGGTTTTGTGCATGTCCTCTCATCATGGGGAACATTTATGCCAAGTAATATTAAAATCCCTTAATGAATGACAGAGTTATGGACCGGACACAAAACAGACCCTGTTCATGCCATGTTAACATTTGACTGCCAAGTGTGACCTTGACCTTTGAGCTAGGGGTCTGAAAGTTGTGCACGACACATCATCTTATTATGAGGTACATTTGTGCCAAGTAATATTAAAATCCCTTCATGGGTGGCTGAGTTATGGACTGGACAGGAAAAAAGCCCTGTTGACCTTTGACCTCCAATTGTGACCTTGACCTTTGAGCCAGGGGTCTGGGTTTTGCACAAGACACGTCGTCTCGTCATGGGGAACAATTGTGCTAAGTAATATTAAAATCCCTGAATGAATGACAGAGTTATGGACCGGACACAAAATTGCGGATGGACGGAATGACAGAATGACGGACGGAAAAGCATATTCCTATAGTCCCCGAAACTGGTTTTCAACCAGTAGGGGACTAATAAGATATCAGTACAACTAGGCAAAACAAGAGCTCGTAGAACACGAAATGCCCCCCCCCCCCCCCTTTGATTGCATAAGGAACAGAAATTATTTGGTCACTGTACACAATAGTTCTACTGTTCTGGGTCAATGTGCCTTGACCTTTGACCTAAAAATCAATAGGGTAATCAGTATTGATAGAATAAACAAGAGCTTCCCCAAAGTGGGCAATACACCCAAGAAGGGTTATACCAGAGGAGGACGGAAGCAAAATTTAAAGATTTTTTTCGGTGGGAGGCATGAGAAGCAGGGTGTGTGCATGCGTTGGTGGTGACCGGATACTAAAGGGCAAGAAACTAAATAAAAGATTTGAACTTGACCTACCACCCTGGTTCATGCTCTCTTGCACATCATCTCATCACCACCTACCTACATCTTAAGTTTGAAGTCAATATCTTAAATGGTTAATAAATTATGCTCTAGACACTAAATATGACGGAAAGATTTGACCTTTGAGCTCAATTTGAGGCCTTGACCTTAAACTTACAGACCAGGTTCATGTGCTCTGCATATTGTCTCATCACTACCTACCTACATATGAAGTTTGAAGTCAATACCTTGAATGGTTAATAAGTTATGCTCCAGACACGAAATATGACAGACATATTTGACCTTTCAACTCAATTTGTGACCTTTAGCTTTGACCTACAGATCAGGGTCATGTGCTCTGCACATCGTCAAATTGCCACCTACTTACATGACAAATTTGAAGTCAACATCTTGCATGGTTACTGTATAGCGGATTATATTTGCGGAGGTATTATATTTTCGCTATATTTGCGGTCAACATTGACAGCGCGAAATCTAAACACCGCAACTTTTTGTTATCGGGAATATACATATTTCACCAATGAAGACCACTCAATTACAAACTTTACTCATCAGCGTTATTGACTAAAATATTTTTTGTTACCGTTTATATTGTGTGCGTCAAAATTGCAATGCACTGTGTCAGTGCATGCGGGGGTTACATTCGCCACCTTAGTGATAGTTCTAGTTTTATATAAATTTAATAGTACTTCGAAGAAAGAAATTTGCAAAATCCTAAATTTTATGATACTAATAAAAGATCGACTATAATAATCTTTAACCGAGATAAAACTGACACAAGGCGTCACGCTAATTACCGATAATTACCGGCCATTTCATCTATAAAGTTTAACAGATCATAACAAAGGATGATCACACCTTTTGTTATCGGTTTGAAGTGAGAAGTTGATGTCATTTTGAACAAGAGTGCCAGAATGTCACAATATACGCCCGTCACAGCAAGTTTCTTTACACTAGCACCTGTATTTGCAAATGGAATTTTAATTATGCGGTTATTTACAATGTTTTTTTTAGTAATTATTGTAATTCTTTTGTTTTTCTTTATCCACACCTTAAAATACACCTAAAATTTGAAAGTAACATCTATGTTGTACCAGAGAAAAGTGGTCCTGGTTTTTCCCTACGGTCAATTATAAAAAATTTACAATGTAAGTTATTTATAGTAACAACTAAGGGAAGTTAAGGGAAAAAAAAAATTGTAAGTCCACAAAAAAATCTTAACAGGTAGAGATAGGTCAAAATACACCCAAGAATTGGATGTAACATGCATGTTGTACTACAGAAAAGTGATCTCGATTTTTCCCTACAACTAGTAATGAAAAAGTTACAATATAAGCTATTTATAGTAACAACAAAGGGAAGTAATTCTAAAGAAGGGACCTGCGCATGACACTCCGTCTCATGATGGTGTACAATTGTGCTAAGTTACATCAAAATCCCTCTATGCATGAAGAAGAAATGCTCCGGAAAAAGTCATTCTTGTATCTGACCTTTGGCCTCTAAGTGTGACCTTGACCTTAGACCTAGGGTCATGGTTCTTGCACTTGACACTTCGTCTTGTGGTGGTGAACATTTGTGCCAAGTTACATCAAAATCCCTCCATGCATGAAGAAGAAATGCTCCGGACAAAGTTTTCATTCTTGTATCCTTTGACCTCTAAGTGAGACCTTGACCTTAGAGCTAGGGATCTGGTTCTTGCGCATGACACTCCGCCTCATGATGGTGAACAATTGTGCCAAGCTACATCAAAATCCTTCCATGCATGAAGAAGAAATGCTCCGGACAGTCATTCTTGAATTTGACCTTTGACCTCTAAGTGTGACCTTGACCTTAGACCTAGGGACCAGGTTCTTGCGCATTACACTCCGTCGTCTCATGATGGTGAACAATTGTGCCAAGCTACATCAAAATCCTTCCATGCATGAAGAAGAAATGCTCCGGACAGTCATTCTTGAATTTGACCTTTGACCTCTAAGTGTGACCTTGACCTTAGACCTAGGGACCTGGTTCTTACGCATTACACTCCGTCTCATGATGGTGAACAATTGTGCCAAGTTTCATCAAAATCCATCCATGCATGAAGAAGATATGCTCCGGACAAAGTCTGTGGATGCCGATCCGCCCGCCAGGGGCGTTTCCATAATACGTCCCATTTTTCAAAATATGTCCCGTTTTTCAAATGAGCGTATCAAAGTGCCATTTCGAGACAATGAAAATTGCTTTCTATTCATTCATAAAAATATTTAAATTTTAAAAAGGAAACATCATTTTATTGGTTCTATTTTAAAGAAAACAAAAATCTATAGTTCTGTGAGACTCCGCTCTTTGCAAAGGAGGTAAATTATTATCGGTGTCAATGTAAATCCTACTTTCGTTTTCAAGCTACCTCAAAATTTGCATATTTATTATTATTTGCATGTCTCGGAAGAGTGACTTCCCTTTCTGTTGTTTACAACCAAGGTTTATAATTCGCGGTCGAAGTAGTTTCCGCAAACTTAAGACATCGTGAATTCAAAACTCTTCAAAAAACGCGAACATTTGGCACTGTGAATATAACCCGCTATACAGTATTTAGTTATGCTCCAGACACAAAATATGACAGACAATTTTGACCTTTTAGCTCAATTTGTCACCTTGATCTTTCACCTACCAAGCTGATTTAACTGCTTTGCACATCATTTCATCGCCATTTACCAATATGCCATGCTTACAGTGAATACCTTTAATGATTATAAAGTTATGCTCCGGACACGAATTATGATGGACTTGTACATCAGTACCAGTAGGTTAAATGACTAACTGCTCATTAACTTTTACTGGAGCATATTTAACATCAGTACTAGTGGGTTAAACAAAAGCACCACCTTGCAGGTGTAGACGCTCATCTGATTTTTTTGTCTCTGTATAATAGAAATATTGTCATACCCATGATCTTCTAAGTCCAAAAGGGGCCATAATTCTTGCAAAAAAGCAATGTAGAGTTATGGTACTTGCTTTGCAGAGTCAGCTTTTAATTAATGGTGAATAACTGCTCCAAGTTTTAAAGCAATAGCTTTGACCATTAAGGAGAAAAGTTGACCTAAACGCAAAACTTAACCAAGAAATCTGATATTTTCTAAGTCCAAAAGGGGCCATAATTCTTGCAAAAAGCAGGATGGAGTTATGTTTCTTGCTGTACAGAGTCAGCTAATGATGGTGAACAAGTGTTGCAAGTTTTAAAGCAATAGCTTTGACCATTAAGGAGAAAAGCGGACCTAAACACAAATCTGATTTTCTAAGTCCGAAAGGGGCCATAATTCTTGCAAAAAGGAGGATGGAGTTATGTTTCACAGTTCCTCTGTACAGTGTCAGCTTTTAATGGTGAACAAGTGCTGCAAGTTTCAAAGTGATAGCTTTGATAGTTTAGTGGAAAAGTTGACCTAAACATAAAACTTAACCAAGAAATCTGATATTTTCTAAGCCCAAAAGGGGCCAAAATCCTTGCAAAAAGCAGGATGGAGTTACATTTCTTGCTGTACAAAGTCAGCTATTGATGGTGAACAAGAGTTGCAAGTTTCAAAGCAATAGCTTTGATAGTTTAGGAGAAAAGCTGACCTAAACATAAAACTTAACCAGGCAACGCCAACATCAATGCCGATCAAGTGATGACAATAACTCATAATTTTTTTTTTAGAAAATCAGATGAGCTAATAAATGACTGCTCATGAAATGTTAAGAGGGAGAATGTAATACCAGTATCAGTAAGTTAAATGAATGACTGCTCATTTACTGTTCAATGAACCAGTGCCAGTAGGTTCAATGACTGACTGCTCATAAACTGTTAAGGGAAAGAATGTAAACCAGTGCCAGTAGGTTCAATGACTGACTGCTCATAAACTGTTAAGGGAAAGAATGTAACACCAGTGCCAGTAGGTTCAATGACTGACTGCTCAAGTACAGTTACAGGACAGTGAGTATTATGACTGACTGACTGTTCATTCACTGTTAAAGGAGAGACTAGTAGGCTAATGACTGAATACTCAAAAGATATATATACCATGACCCAGAAGGCGTTTTGCTCCCCCACCTCCCCACCAAGGGGGAATTAACATATTTTTTTGAAAACCCCAATGTGTGGCGAACATTTTAGCATAAAGTTTGCAACTGGCAAGCGGGGTGTTTCTCCATAATCATGCTTTAAAATACATTACCCTCAAAACCTATATTTTTTTTATAAATTTTTAAAGACAAGAGGGTCATTGACCCTAAAGCGCTCACCTGTGTACAAGGCTTCAAGTGTGCTTGTATAAGTACAGAGTTAGGTTTCTTCTATGTTAACCTATATTACATATATGTCACACACACTTTTGAACCTAGGGCAATAATTTAAACAATTACGGTACGACATTACAAATCTGATGTCACACACCAAATATCAAGGCTCTAGCTATTATTGATTCAGAGAAGAAGATTTTCAAAGTTTCTAATATAAAAACCTATAGAAAGTACATGTCAAACACAGGGGTGTGGCCATCTTTTGACCTTAGGGCAATAATAATAATTTGGACAAGTATGGTATACATAAAGGGAAAAGTGACCACGCCCCCTGGCAGCCATGTTTTTTTGACATCGGAATAATTTGAATAATCTTGGTAGAGGGTCACACAAGAACCATTTGTGTAAAATTATTTTACAAGAGATCACAGAGTGATCTTGGCGCCCACCATTGGGTCATTTTTGAATTTTCCAAATTTTAAGACTAGCTCAAAATCCTAAAAATAGGTAACTATATCAGAATCCAGGTCATCAAAGTCCTTGGATCCAGTGACCTCTAATACCAATTGGTAATTTTGGCTCCATACTTACATACCAAATATCAAAGGGATTGGTCAATATATGAATGTGCTATGAGCAAAGCACAAATATGTCAATAGGTCAAAATCAAGGTCAAAGTTCATTTCAGTACATAGAACTGTGCATGTGGTCCATGCATGTGGTCTAAATTTGAATGCTGTAGCTTGAGAAATGTGAAAGTAGGTCACTAGATCAATTTCAAGGTCGAAGTTCATCTTGGTACACAAAACTACGCATGTGCTTCAAATTTGAAGGCTGTAGCTTGAGAAATGTGAAAGTAGGTACTAGGTAAAAAATCAAGGTCAAATTTCAATTTAGAACACAAAACTATTCATGTGGTCCACATTTGAAGCCTGTAGCTTAAGAAATGTGAAAGAAGGTCACTAGGCCAAACTTCATTTCGGTACACAGAACTATGCATGTGGTCCAAATTTGAAGGCTGTAGCTTGAGAAATGTGAAAGTAGGTCACTAGGTCAAAATCAAGGTCAAATTTTATTTCTAACACAAAACTATGCATGTGGTCCAAATTTGAAGCCTGTACCTTCAACAAGAGGGCCATGAAGGCCCTGTATCGCTCACCTGACCTACTGACCTATAGATCATCAAGATTAACATTCTGACCAAGTTTCATTAAGATATGGTCATAAATGTGGCCTCTAAAGTGTTAAATAGCTTTTCCTTTGATTTGACCCCATGACCTAGTTTTTGAGGCCACATGACCCATATTCGAACTTGACCTAAAGATCATAAAGTTTAACATTCTGACTAAGTTTCATGAAGATACAAACATAAATGTGACCTCTAGAGTGTTAACAAGCTTTTCCTTTGATTTGACCTAGTTTTTGACCCCACCTGACCCAGATTTGAACTTGACCTATAGATCATCAAGATTAACATTCTGATTAAGTTTCATTAAGATATGGTCATAAATGTGGCCTCTAAAGTGTTAACTAGCTTTTCCTTTGATTTGACCCGGTGACCTAGTTTTTGACCTGACATGACCCAATTTCGAACTTGACCTGAAGATCATCAAGTTTAACATTCTGACTAGGTTTCATGAAGATACAGTCATAAATGTGGCCTCTAGAGTGTTAACAAGCTTTTCCTTTGCTTTGACCTAGTGACCAAGTTTTTGACCCCACCTGACCCAGATTTAAACTTGACCTATAGATCATCAAAATTAACATTTTGACCAAGTTTCATTAAGATACGGTCATAAATGTGGCCTCTACAGTGTAAACTAGCTTTGCCTTTGATTTGACTGTGACCTAGTTTTTGACCCTACATGACCCAGATTCAAACTGGACCTTGAGATCATCAAGATTAACATTCTGATTAAGTTTCATGAAGATACAGTCATAAATGTGGCCTCTAGAGTGTTAACAAGCTTTTCCTTTGATTTGACCTGGTGACCTAGTTTTTGAGCCAAGATGACCCAATATCGAATTCGTCCAAGATTTTATTGAGGGTAACATTCTGACCAAGTTTCATTAAGATTGGGCTAAAATTGTGACCTCCAGAGTGTTAACAAATTTTTCCTTTGATTTGACCTGGTGACCTAGTTTTTGACCCCAGATGACCCAATATCTAACTCATCCAAGATTTTATTGAGGGTAACATTCTGACCAAGTTTCATTAAGATTGGGCTAAAACTGTGACCTCTAGAGCTTTAACAGTCAAATTGTTGACGACGACAGATGACTGACGCCGGACACAGGGCAATCACAAAAGCTCAACTTGAGCACTTTGTGCTCAGGTGAGCTAAAAATGTGAAAGTAGGTCACTAGGTTAATGTCAAGGTCAAAGTTTATTTCGGTACATAAACCTATGCATGTGGTCCAAATTTGAATGCTGTTGCTACAAAAATGTGAAAGTAGGTCATTAGGTCAAGATCAAGGTCAACTCATGTCAAGGTTCATCTAGCCACTAAAAACTATACATGTGGTCCAAATTTGAATGTTGTAGGTTAAAAAGAAACAAGAGGGCCAAGATGGCCCTAGGTCGCTCACCTAAGAAACACACCATAACAGTATAAAACATGTTTGACCTAGTGATTTCATGGAAACAAATATTCTGACCAATTTTCATTAAGATTGGACCAAAAAATTGGTCTCTTGCGATAAAACAAGCATTTTCTTAGATATGACACAGTTTTTGACCCTAGATGACCCATGTTCAAAATCGACCTAGATTTTATCAAGGCAATCATTCTGACCAAAATTCATGAAGATCAATTGAAAAATACAGCCTCTATCACATACACAAGTTTTTTCTTTGATTTGACCTAGTGACCTAGTTTTTGAACTCAGATGACCCATATTCAAATTCGACCTAGATTTCATTAAGGCAATCATCCTGACCAAATTTCATAAAAATCAATTGAAAAAAAACAGTCTCTATTGCATACACAAGATTTTTCTTTAATTTGACCTCAGATAACCCATATTCAAACTCGACCTAGATTTCATCAAGGCAATCACTGAGACCAAATTTCATGAAGATCAATTGCAAACTACATCCTCTATTGCATACACAATGTTTTTCTTCGATTTGACCTAGTGACCTAGTTTTTGACCCCAGATGAAACATTTTGAACTCGGCCTAGATTTTATCAAGGTAATCATTCTGGCTAAATTTCATGAAGATCAGTTGAAAAATACAGCCTCTATCGCATACACAAGGCTTTTCCTTGATTTGACCTAGTGACCTAGTTTTTGACCCGAGATGACCCATTTTCGAACTCGACCTATATTTCATCAAGGTTATCATTCTGACAAAAATTCATGAAGATCAATTGAAAAATACAGCCTCTATCGCATACACAAGGTTTTTCTTTGATTTGACCTAGTGACCTAGTTTTTGACCCGAGATGACCCATTTTCGAACTCGGCCTAGATTTCATCAAGGTTATCATTCTGACCAATATTCATGAAGATCAATTGAAAAATACAGCCTCTATCGCATACACAAGGTTTTTCTTTGATTTGACCTAGTGACCTAGTTTTTGACCCGAGATGACCCATTTTCGAACTCGGCCTAGATTTCATCAAGGTTATCATTCTGACCAATATTCATGAAGATTGATTGAAAAATACAGCCTCTATCGCATACACAAGGTTTTTCTTTGATTTGACCTAGTGACCTAGTTTTTGACCCGAGATGACCCATTTTCGAACTCGGCCTAGATTTCATCAAGGTTATCATTCTGACCAAAATTCATGAAGATTAATTGAACAAGAGCTGTCTCCGTAGGATGACACATGCCCCCGATGGCACTTTGAATGAATAGTTATGGCCGATGTTAGAGTTTCGGACCTTTGACCTACGGAGCTGGGTCTTGCGCGCGACACATCGTCTTACTGTGTCACACATTCATGCATAGTTATTTTAAAATCCATGCATGAATGACAAAGATATGGACCGGACATGCCCATCAATGCACTATCATGAAAAATGATCTTTAACGTCTAAGTGTGACCTTGACCTTTGAGCTACGGACCTGGGTCTTGCGTGTGACACGTCGTCTTACTGTGGTACACATTCATGCCAAGTTATTTGAAAATCCATCCATCGATGACAAAGATATGGACCGGACACGCCCATCAATGCACTATCCTTTAACGTCTAAGTGTGACCTTGACCTTTGAGCTACGGACCTGGGTCTTGCGCACTGCACGTCGTCTTACTGTGGTACACATTCATGCCAAGTTATTTGAAAATCCATCCATCGATGACAAAGATATGGACCGGACACGAAAATTGCGGACAGACCGACAGACGGTTCAAAAACTATATGCCTCCTTTCGGGGGCATAAAAATACAGCCTCTATCGCATACACAAGCTAAATGTTGACAGACAGACGACAGAAGCCAGACGACAGACGCTGGACGCCGGACATTGAGTGATCAGAAAAACTCACCTGAGCATTGCTCAGGTGAGCTAAAAAGTAGGTCACTAGATCAAAATAAGTGACCTTGACCCTAAACAAGAGAGATGACACCATTAATGAGTTATATGCAATTTTTTTTTCTTATTACGGAAACGGAGAATGCACATATAATTACTTATATTATAACTGATAATTAAACCCATACCCTAAACAAGAGAGATGACACCATTAATGAGTTATATGCAATTATTATTTTTTTCTTATTATGGAAACATGCACATATAATTACTTATATTATTACTAATAATTAAACCCATACCTTTAACAAAAGAGATGATACCATTAATGAGTTATATGCAATTATTATTTTTTTCTTATTATAGAAATATGCACATATAATTACTTATATTATAACTAATAATTAAACCCAGAAATTTGAGTACTAAACAAATTGATCATCAATCTACTAGGGTAGTCCATTCACTGCTGAGGTGTAACAGGAAAATAATGAACAACTTGAATCATTATCTCATTAGTGTCTGCAGACTTTATGATCCTTCTACAGGTAAGGCCATAAAAAACCAATTAACTACTTAGAGGGCCGCTGGATATAAAATCATATATTAGAAATCAAAATAAACAAAGGGCCATAACTCATAACTCACTCATAAATTGTTTAACCAGTCTGATTTTCAGGGGGACACAACTAGGGTACCAATACATCATTCTGACAAAGTTTGGTCAAAATCCCCCCAGTAGTTTCTGAGGAGATACGATAATGAGAAATTGTTAATGGACGGACGGACTATGGACGTAGAGTGATTTGAACAGCCCACCATCTGATGATGGTGGGCTAAAAATCAGACTAGCAGTTTCACACAAGAAGATTTTTAAAGTTTCCACTATATACATTTAGGGAAAGTGACCATGCCCTCTGTCAGCCATGTTTTTTGACAAATCAAAATAATTTGAACAATCTTGGTAGAGGGTCACACAAGGACTACTTGTGTAAAATTATTCTAAAATCGGGCCAGCAGTTTCACACAAGAAGATATTTAAAGTTTCCACTATATACATATCCTTTCCGCAGCCTTAACGTACTAAAATGTATTAGCGTCTGATGGCCCTTTCACGCTTCAGTAGAAACAACATTTATTACACGAAACTTATTTTGAAAATATTTCTGAAATGTCTAGGTCTGCATCTTTCAAATACGGTTATATCTTACCTCTGAGGCATATACTGACACTCTCAGACAACATCAAAAATGACATTTTGAGCGATTTGATGAAGTTCCAAAATTATCAATGTACCCTTGGTCCGTTACGGACCCCTGTGGGATTTCTGTTTATCCAGAGCTCAAATATTTTTTCATAGATTAAAAGCTGACATGCTGTACTAAAGCCCAGGTAATTTCAATTCGTAATAAAGTGCTGAAAATTGGCTCCCCAATAGCAAAAAAAAACAACAAAAAAAAACAAGAGGGCCATGATGGCCCTATATCGCTCACCTGTTATCATTGCACTTGAGGACAAGAAGGTCCTTAGAAAAAATATCCAAAGGACAGTAACAACAAAGGGAAGAAATTTAACCAAAAAGAAAAAAAAATTCTTACAAGGTACAGATATGTCAAAATACACCTAAAAATTGGAGGTACCATCCATGTTGTACCACAGAAAAGTGGTCTCAGTTTTTCCCTACGGCCAATAATAAAAAAGTTACCAAAAATAAGCTATTTATAGTAATGTAAAAGGGAAGTAATTTAAAAAAAAATTATTGTAAGTGAACAAAAGGAGGATCTGCCAAATAAATCTGTTGATATAAATGAAATTTCAGATCAGTATCTTCATTAGTTACGGAGATATACCCATTTTAATTTGAAATAAAGGGAGGTAATCTGACATAAAATCAGTCCATAGTTATCTACCCTGATTGGCTCAGTCCAACTAATGACAATAATGAAATTTCAAATAAGTCCTATAAGTACATACTGATATAAATCCATTTTGATTACAATCGGGGGAGGTAATCAGATATAAAATAACTCTGAACCTACGCTTGGATCTGATTTGTCATGGAATCCAAGAATTATTGTTGTTGAAGTTATTTTGGAAGTTTGTATCAAATAAAACCATAAATGAAGTCTCTATATGGCTGCAAAAGCCAAAATAGCCAATTTTGGACCTTTAAGGGGCCATAACCCTGGAACCCATGATGAAATATGGCCAGTTCAAGAAAGGAACCAAGATCTTGTGGTGATACAAGTTGTGTGCAAGTTTGGTTAAAATCGAATCATAAATGAAGCTGCTATTGTGCAGACAAGGTCAAAATAGCTAATTTTGGCCCTTTCAGGGGCCATAACTCTGGAACCCATTATGGGATCTGGCCAGTTCAACTAAGGAATCAAGATCTTATGGTGACACAAGTTTTGTGCAAGTTTGATTAAATTCAAATCATAAATAAAGCTGCTATTGTGCAGACAAGTTCAAAATAGCTAATTCTGGCCCTTTCAGGGGCCATAACTCTGGAACCCATAACGGAATCTGGCCAGTTCAAGAGAGGAATCAAGATCTTATGGTGATACAAGTTGTGTGCAAGTTTGGTAAAAATCAAATCATAAATGAAGCTGCTATTGTGCAGACAAGGTCAAAATAGCTAATTCTGGCCCTTTCAGGGGCCATAACTCTGGAACACATAAGGGAATCTGGCCAGTTCAAGAAAGGAACCAAGACCTTATGGTGATACAAGTTGTGTGCCAGTTTGGTAAAAATCAAATCCTAAATAAAGCTGCTATTGTGCAGACAAGGTCAAAATAGCTAATTTTGGCCCTTTCAGGGGCCATAACTCTGGAACCCATAATGGGATCTAGCCAGTTCAAGAAAGGAACCGAGATCTTATGGTGATACAAGTTGTGTGCAAGTTTGGTTAAAATAAAATCATAAATGAAACCACTATCGTGCAGTCAAGAAATTGTTGACGGACACACGGAAGGACTGACGACGGACGAAGGATGATCACAAAAGCTCACCTTGTCACTATGTGACAGGTGAGCTAAAAAAAAAGAAAAAAGAAGTCCACGTGCATACATTTAGACGGGGTGACCCCTGCGCGTGACCCCTGACTATCTACGAATCAAAATGCGGCTTTCGTTTTCAAGTTTAGCATTTCTACTTTCATTTTATTTACTTCCGGAAATAGCTGTGTGACGTCATTTTCTGTGTTGTCAAAAACATACATATGCCTGGCGAGATTGCATAAATATGTGCTGGCCGTCTTAAGGATATAGGGAAAAGTGACCAAGCCCTCTGGTGGCCCATTTTTTGACGAATCATAATCATTTGAACAATCTTGGTAGAGGGTGACATAAGGACTATTTGTGTAAAATTATTCAAAAATCAGGCCAGCAGTTTCACACAAGAAGATTTTTAAAGTTTCCCCTGTATACATGTACATATAGGGAAAAGTGACCACGCCCTCCGGCAGCCATGTTTTTTGACGATTCAAAATCATTTGAACAATCTTGGTAGAGGTTCACACAAGGACCATTTGTGTAAAATTATTCTAAAATCGGGCCAGTAGTTTCACACAAGAAGATTTTTAGTTTCCACTATATACATATAGGGAAAAGTGACCATGCTCTCTGGAGGCCATGTTTTTTGACGAATCAAAATAATTTGAATAATCTTGGTAGAGGGTCACACAAGGACCATTTGTGTAAAATTATTCTAAAATTGGGCCAGCAGTTTCACACAAGAAGATTTTTAAAGTTTCCACTATATACATATAGGGAAAAGTGACCACGCCCTCTGGAGACCATATTTTTTGACGAATCAATATAATTTGAACAATCTTGGTAGAGGGTGACATAAGGACCATTTGTGTGAAATTATTTCAAAATCGGACCATCGGTTTAGGAGATGTTGATTGAAGATTTTTCTATTTTTAGCTCTGACGGCTAAAGTGGAACCGTTTGAACAATTTTGGTAGAGGACTATCCAAGGAACATCCATGCCAAGTTTCGTCAAAATCCATTCAGTGGTTATGGAGGAGATGTCTTTTAAACACAATTGTTGATGACGGACAGGCGCACAACGGACATAGCGTGATCACAACAGCTCACCATGAGCATTGCTCAGATGAGCTAAAAAATTGTTCCATTATGTTAGTAAATCATTTCAAGTTTGCATGTTTTTTCAAGGTGTATACTAGAAGCTGCAATTTGATTAAATTTCAATTTTAAAAAAGGAAAATATGGGAAAAAGATACGTAACCCTTAAAAAATAAACATTTTTGGCATTAAGTTTTTACTGCAAATTTAAATGAGCAGGTAATCAAATGATGAAGTTAGCATTAAAAGTTCAACGTTCAGCAAAAAAAAATATATAGATTGCCAGAATAAGTTAAGAGAAAGTTGATTTTTAGTGATTCTTAAAATCTAACGTCATTCTTCCAAAATGTGCTATTTTTCATTCATACATATTTAATAAATGTTTTTCTTAAAAATGTTCATATCAATTTTATATTAGCACTCTTTAGTTACATATTATACAACTATTTATATGGGTTTATATGTTTATCAACAAGCCTCTAACTTGTAAGAGATGTTACATTGAATGCTATGTTACATTTTACATTACTAAATATACAAATTATAGTTCATGTCTTCAGTTTCTTTAAAACATACTTTGCCATTTGAAAATAACAAAATTAAAATTCCATAGTTTAACATTGGTACAGTTCTCACCTGATCTGGTGGTAGAAGAGTGTGAAAGTGGGCTGGAAGTTTCTTACGACTTAGATTCTTCCCTCGTATGATTTCCTCTAACACAACCAGATAGTTGTTTCTGTTCATCAACTCCATTGATATGGACAAGGTCTCTTCATCATTGTATGCCTGAAAAATTTGGGAAACACGAACAGGAATGGAAATTGAAAACACAGACATCAGCAATTCACATGAAGTCCAAGCTAAATTACTGTAATCGTCGTTGGGTCTTATTTCATGACGATATTATTATATTGCTATTGCCCAGGCTCGAGTCACAGAATGGTAGGGCTATTTGATATAGAGATGGTACAGTAGTGGTTTTTATATAGGCCGAATACGTAACTACCTAAATTCACATAAAGACTGATGTCTATTTCTGTACTTTTTAATATTGTATTAACTAAGAAAAATACAACAATGCTTTAGTTTAATGATACTTATTATATAATGTCACCCACAATGTTCCACAATGTTACTATGTTTAATATAGGAGGAATAGGTACGTCTATTAAGGAAATGTAAGCTTTTAGCGGATCTCGTTTGGCAGATTTAATAACTAGAGTTTACACATACCAAATATAAATAAATATGCTGGCGGATTAACTGTACATATAAATATGTATAATTATAACAGAGAGAAAATTATGAAATTATATTTCATAATAATTCATATTTCATAAAATCATATAAAGTCTGCAATTAGTTATGTACAGGTCTCCTCACCATGTGTTAGTGAATAACTATTATTTAAGTACATTGATGTATAATTATATCAGTTTCAGTTAGATATATCAAAAGGGCTGCGGACGGACCCCTAGCTTGTATAGTGATGCCAAATTAGTAGTCAAAGACTTAACAATATGGGAACCTGATAGGGGGTAAATGAGATCTATATGTATGTGATTGACAAGTGTGAGTTTGTGTGTTAGGTAAGTGACCAATGAATGATAGCTGTTAATTAATGGAATTAGGGAGTTAGGGCAGGAAGTGAATGTTGATTGTGAGAGAAGAATAAGGGGTGTGTCTTGATATGAGAGAAAGGGAGCTGAGAGAAACAAATTGTTAGTTAGTAAAAAGTTAGTACAAGTTTAGTTAAAGGTTAAGTCAGACATTAGAAATACATCTTTGGAATTATTAATATTAGCAATGTGGACTTAGTATTTGAAGACAATGAATAAAATATATAGAAAACTGAATCTAGTTCGACTCTGAATAATTATAAATAATAACAAATCCATTAATAAAGTAGTATCCTGGATATATAATCTTTGGCGGATGTTGGCAGATGGCGGATTGTTAACCTATAACACGTGACCTAGTGTCCGTGTCTGACGGATGGAAAGCTCGGGACTGACGTCTGCGCTTGTATTTATAAGTTTTTGGGCATTGGAATATACAATCGAAATTGTCCCACCGTCAAACTTTCAAATGCATTCTCTTCCAATCAGCAACGATAGCGGAAACGATTATTATTATACCAGATTTATATAGCGCCCTTTTCATGATCAATTTCACGTTCAAAGGCGCTTTACATAGTTCAAATGCAGCCACACAGGGCGTATAATTCATCCTCTACTAGTACAGACACAGAGCGATCTGACCAGAGGGACAGAGTGAGACAAAGCCCCCACGACAGAGAGATCAGAAATCAGATACAGGCTTGTCCGGCTAACTTAGCCTAGCTCGTTACGAATAGACAGCCTGTTTCTTTAACGTGCCCAGTGTATAGCACTGATACATGCAAGGATTGCCTGGGTTCCTGACCAGTACACCTCTAGTTGGGTGGGAAACACTGAAAAGCGTTTCTGAAAATTCCCGAGTAGCTGCCGGAGATCGAACCCCCGACCTCAGGATTGGAAGGCCAGTGTGCAAACCACTGAGCTATCCGTCCACCGATTGACCAATTAAAACGTTACCCTAAACTTAGGACTGTCATGGCTCTTATGTCTCCAGAAAAGATAGACGCTGTAAGGATTCCCCTAATATAAAATTGTTCTGCATTTATATTATTAATACACAAATGATATACAGTCCGATATTGAGCAGATGATACAGTATCTGAATATACTTCGGGTAGTTTTATTGCACTACAGTAGTTTTTGGTCGTTTGCCTGGAAATGGCACTTGTTTCCACTAAATTTCTCTGATAAACATCAGTGAATTGTGTATTTTCTACAAAAGGATACACCAAAATGGTAGTTGCAGTAAAAGTACTGATACAGATTTACATCTTATCTGTTTATTGTGGTAAATGTTTCATCCTTTTATTATTTATTCGCGAATGTAATGTAATTTTGCGACCCGAAGGGGTTTGACAGTTGTACTGCACAAAGTTCAGGACAATTTAGATGCACTGCTTACTGAAATCACGGAGTGCTAGTACCATTTGTAAATAAATTAGAATGTGTATCATGCCTATACTGCAGATCTCATGTCAGGAAAGTTTTGTTTACACAAGTTTGGAATTTGAGGTCCAGTGATTCTATAACACTACTAACACAGACATCAGCAATTCATACGAAAACTGAAGAAATCTAGTGAGCGAGTGCATTGGGTTTTATGGCGAATCGACACAAAATGGTCATATATCGCCAGAAAGATACTAATACGTTACTAATCATAGGTTTTTATAATGGCCCTGTAACAGATCCAAACTCAGTTGTACTGGTTCAGGGCTGTAACATAAATGAATGCACAGAACATGTTGATGACCATGATGAGGACAATTTCATGTAATAATGCACAAAGAACAGACAAGGATGAATGGTGAGTGACCATAATGAGGACAATTTCATGTAATAATGCACAAAGAACAGACAAGGATGAATGGTGAGTGACCATAATGAGGACAATTTCATGTAATAATGCACAAAGAACAGACAAGGATGAATGGTGAGTGACCATAATGAGGACAATTTCATGTAATAATGCACAAAGAACAGACAAGGATGAATGGTGAGTGACCATAATGAGGACAATTTCATGTAATAATGCACAAAGAACAGACAAGGGATGAATGGTGAGTGACATAACAGCTCATCTAGTGAGCTAAAAACAATGACTGATTTTCTCTTAGATTACTGGCAATACCACTACAAGGAAATGCATTATAATATTAACTTTAAAAAATATTCTACTTGTAATTTATGGCAAGGGCAGACTGATGGAACAATTTATCTTGATTTTGATTTTGCCTGGCATTACCCAGGGATACATTTAATGATCTACCAATTCAAGGAATCACATTTGCAGTGACGCCAATTTGAAAAGAAGCATACATTACAAGGAGAAAACTTTAACATACCTGATGGTACCATCCAGACGGTATGATCAACATTTCTCCGCTGTTCTGCTCTACTTCAAGGTACTCAGCTTTACGGAACTTTGGAAATTTCCAGTAGTCTGGGTCAAATGCATCTATTATACTATGAAACAAAAATGTATGAAACAGACAATTTAATAGACAACTCATTATGTTAACTATACAACTGAGATGCTGGAAAACCATTACCAAGTGGTTAAAGAAGTCAAATGGTTACAATGGTAATGGAAGTAACTCTACATTTTGAGGCAAGGCAGATACCATAATTATTATGTGCAGATCTTGGCTAGATTTGGACCAATACAGCATTTTCAATTCTTTTTATTTTAAGATATGTTAATATCATAGAAACATAAATCATCTGGCCATTGCACCTGTTACTTATATTCTAATCATGTTCAATTAAGAAATAAATAGAGGATATTTGTTTGTTTTGAGTGAATATGGAATATATCTCACTGAGAAGTGAGAAAATTTCAAATATTTTCACGAGCGCGTAGCGCGAGTGAAAATGTGAACATTTTCTCACTTCGAGGTGAGATATATTCCATATTCACGAAAAACAAACAAATTTTCTTTTTATTTTATGCTCAATTACGTTGAGATGTGCATTTTGCAACAATTTTTAATCTCAGCGCGGGAAACAGACGCGCGTAAACAGACATGACGTCAGACGTGTTGTGACGTTATAAAGACGCACACAACATAAAGTTCCATTTTATTTTATTTTTTGCTGCATATCGTTATGAAATTCTCATCAAGTAAAATGATTTGAATCGAGAAATATACTATAAAGAACAAAGTGCGACTACAATTTTCATCCTGTTTTAAGCAAATAATTTAAAATTCATACACAATGTATGAGGGGGCGGAGCTATATCTCTCACAGTGTGAAAATATAGATTTCATATTTTCACAGTGCGAGTGATGACATATGAAATTATTTAACTGATAGAATACAGTATTTCATCAGTTTGCATAAAATAAAATGATTTTCCTGCAAAATGAATATAGACAAATTAACTATAAATTCATTTAGCAAGAACTCTAAAAAAACAACAACATGTGAATGGAGTATTGCCGTGGAATTTACTGGAATGTGACAAAATATCACAATAATTGCATTATAACCTTATGACCCGATATCTGTCAATGACATATATACAATAATGTGCTATTATATACAACATGTTCTAATGCACAATGTTTGGATTAAAATTTGCATAAATAAAAACCTACAGTTGTTGATTGCTTAATTTATAACATCGTTAAAATGTCTGCGGGTGCAGATGCTCATCTGATTTTTTTGTCTCTGTATAATAGAAATACTGACCTACCCATGATTTTCTAAGTCCAAAAGAGGCCATAATTCTTGCAAAAAGCAATGCAGAGTTACGGTACATGCTGTGCAGTGTCAGCTTTTAATGGCAAATAACTGCTCCAAGTTTTAAAGCAATAGCTTTGACCGTAAAGGAGAAAAGCTGACCTAAACAAAAAACTTAACCAAGAACTTTGATATTTTCTAAGTCCAAAAGGGGCCATAATTCTTGCAAAAAGCAGGATGGAGTTCTGTTTCTTGCTGTACAGAGTCAGCTTTTGATGGTGAACAAGTGTTGCAAGTTTTAAAGCAATAGCTTTGACAGTTTAGGAGAAAAGCTGACCTAAACAAAACTTTACCAGGCAACGCCAACGCCGATCAAGTGATGACAATAACTCATCATTTTTATTCAAGAGCTAATAAAGATATGCTTACAACATCTAAAAATAAAGTATTTTCAATAACATTTCATTTTTTAATAATGAAATACTTCATCATTTTAAAGGGTAGTGATTCTGAAGAAAAATTACCAACAATTTTTCTTTAATTAAGTATGCCACATGAGCATGTTATGTTGAATATTTCTACAAAGTTACTTAAATATTAATGAATAGATGAAAAAGCTACAGACATGACAATAAAAGTGACCTAAGATATTTTACAGACTGGACGGAAAAAGCTACGAAACTAGATGTGGTTCACACATCCTCTCATTAGAAACAATATTTGTGCCAAGAACTAATAAAATAATTTGATGGATGACAGAGTTATTGACCAGACAGTAACAAAATCATTTTTGACCTTTGACTTCCAAGTGTGACCTTGACCTTAGGCTCGGGGTCTCAGTCATCTCAATATTGGAACATCTGTGCCTAGCAATATTTAAATCCACTGATAAAGAACTGGACAGAAACAAACCCTATTGAACGTGTGACCCTACTAAACTTTGCGCTAGGGTCTGTGTATGACATGTCATTTCATATTTGTGTCCTTATCCAAAATGTATTAAGTATTTACAGAGATAGAGGTAAAGTATATCAAAACATTAACTAAGTATCAAAGGGTCATCATTCATGGAAATTTCTGCAAGAGTAATGCACCATGTGTCATACCATATTGCTAATATGAATATGGAACAACTAACTTTGAATCAAATCTGTATAGTGATAACTGAGATAGAGTAAAAGTGCATCTCATCTTAAACCTGAAATTCTAAGTAAAAAGGGGGCATAGTTCATAAAATATTGGTGCCAGAGTTATGGACCATGTGTCATATGGGTGATGGTGCGAAAGAATTATTTAAGTTTGAATAAAATACATTATAAACCTGATATTTTAGGTAACAAGTAAGATAATTCATAACATATTGGTGCCATAGTTATGGCCCTTATGTTCTGTGATGTGGGAGATGATGTGGAGCATTTCCTCTAAGTCTGAATCAAATCATTTCTGTAGTAACAGAGATATAGTGAAAATGCATCAAAATTAACCTAAAATTCCAAATAAATAGGCAGCATAATACAGGAAAAAGAAAACTGTGCAAGAGTTATGGGCCTTTAGTCATATGATGTGGATGGTGGTGTGGAACAACTTATTTAAGTTTGAATCAAATCCATCTTGTAATAAGAAAGATCGACTGATAGTGCACCAAAACTTTAACCTGAAATTCAAAGTAAAAAGGAGGGATTATTCATGAAATATTGCTGCCAGAGTTATGGCCCTTGTGCCATATTATGTAGGTGATGTTAAGGAAAAGCTATTTTAAGTTTGATGCAAATCTAATAAGTAATTACAGAGATAAAGAGAACGTGGATGCCAAGTCGAGTAGGATAGCTCTCCATATATACTTCCTATAGTACAGCTAAGAATTCCATTACAAAATTTTAGCACTTATTCAAATCAAAATGCTTTGAAATATATTCTTCTAAGACTGTCTAAGGATCTTCACTTTAATTTATGTAAAGGTAACAAGCAAACAATCAGAAATCAGAACAAAACATTTAAAGGAACTATAAAAATATACACAAAATTAATAAAAAAATACACAGATGCTTGCCCACAGGCCACTCATGCCCCCACTCTCTGTCACTTTACAGTCATAAGATACTTGCAAGACTAAGTAAACCTTCATAGTACCTTGTGTTTGTGAAAGTTGAGTGGGAAAAGGGTGGAGGGGAATGGGATTAAAGATACTACAAATCATTATCAAGAAACTAAAGATACAATACAAGATATAATCCTAAACAAAACCAAAGGTGCATAATTTCACATGCTAAACAACAATCTTATAAAAGTTCATGACCCTAGGTAAAATACTACTTGAGATGTGTGACACAAACTTTCACGCCCTTCATATTTTTGGCTAAGTTAAGGGCTATACCCCTAGCCTTGCTGAGTGACATTGGAAACAAAACCCAAACCCCACATCTTCACATGATGAATAACATTTAAACTCTAGGTCGAACACTTCTTGAGATATCAGCAACACAAGTTTTACATTGTTTATCAAACTTTATTAGTATTTTTGACCTGAGGGTATTAACTGTGGCCTTACTGAAAGAAATCCCAAACAAAACCCAAGTTGTACATGTTCATATACTGAATAACAATCCTAGGCTGTTTGACAACTCCAGCTCAAATATACACACAGAAAATATTTGAATGGATAGACAGACATCTGGATGGATTAACAGGAAAACAAACAAAGGCAAAACTAAGTGCCCACCAAAATTCTGAGGAGACAAAAAATCTAAGAGCACATGCTACATCTAAGGAGTTTTATAAAATATCTATAAAGTACCAGGAGTAAAATCTGGTAAAGTCGAGGCTAACTTTGTAACTTGGTATACAGACAAAATCCCCCTGAATTTTTTTTTTAAAATATCCTTATTTTCATCTCATTCCTTCTTAAATTTAATATCATCTTCTTAAAGTACTTCTTCTTCAATTTTTTAACCTAATGTAACTTAATATATTCTTCTTTTAAAAGCTTTTATTTATCCAAATAAATTGGGGTGGGGATTGGCAGACTTGGACAAAATGAGTAGAGGAGGGATTGTATTTTGTCCTGAACTCTGGTAGCCTGTTATATAGCATTCCAACATGACAAGATTTATTTTCTGTGAAATAAAGAAGGAATTCAAGTGTTGTATATTCTGTAACAAAAAAAAAGGTTAACAAGCAGACGAAAGAACAACAGAGATGTATAGAACAACAAGCAGACTGGTATAGAACAAAACAATGGTTATAGACAAGATGAAATGCTGCATTTCTATTTATATTTCAATATGCATGTAAAAATGAAAGTAAAGCAGGTCTTCTTTATGCCCTCATTGTTTAATAACTATGCATCTGAACAAAAAACTATGTAAAGTGAAACCACTAGCACAAGGGGAGAGAAATAACCATGCAAGGAGAATACAGGCAGATTTTCACAATTTACATTAAATTTTAGTCTGGATAACTGCTTCCTGGACATCTGACCAGTACTTAATCATTGGATTGTGGAAATTGCAGTCAAATTCTTCTCTCACTGGGATTCCATCCCATAACCTCCAGATCAGAAGTCAGACACTCTACCTCCTTGAAATTTCACAATCAAGCAGTTCAAGGGAAAGTAAAGGACTTTTTGTCTATATTAAGGCCTCTTTGTACACAAGTGCAGACCAGTTTGAATATATTTCAGAGAAGTAGGATTGCCACAGATGACCAAGTCTGGTAAATCCACCAAGTGGTTGTTCACAAAGAAAGTTTACACATTTTGTACAACAAAGCAGAAGATATAACAACTAAGAGCTGTCACAGGAGTGATGAATTATACCCCCACAATATGGGCTTGTCACAGAAATAAGCCAATGTCAAAGACCAACCTCAAAATCCATAGGGGTCATCTGCTGGTCATGATCAACCTCCCTATTAAGTTTCGTGATCTTAGGCCTAAGCTTTGACCTTTGACCTACTGACCTCAGAATCAATAGGTGTCATATGCTGGTCAACACCAACCTTCCTATCATTTTTACTTTCATGATCCTAGGCCCAAGCATTCTCAGCTTATTGTCCGAAAATGGTTTAACTGTTCCGGTTCACTGTGTCCTTGACCTTTGACATACTGACCTCAAAATCAATAGGGTCATCTGCTGGTCATGACCAACCTCCCTATCAACTTTCATGATCCTAGGCCAAGCTACCATCCGGAAACTGTTTAACTGTTCCAAGTCATTGTGACCTTGACCCTTGACCTACTGACCTCAAAGTCGAGTCGAACTTGACATGTATTTTATGATGTTACACGTGAGTACCAAAATTTATGATACGTGGTCAAAGCGTTTTCAAGTTATCATCTGGAAACCGTTTAAATGTACCGGGTCATTGTGACCTTGACCTTTGACCTACTAACCTCAAAGTCAAACTTGACCTGTATTTTATAATGTTACACCTGTGTACCAAAAATTATTAAAATATGTCAAGCCTTTCATGAGTTATTGTCCAGAAACCATGAAAACCAACAGACCGACCAACAGACAAGCTCACTCCTATATACCCCCCAGACTTCATTTTGTGGGGGTATAATTACATATACATACATATATACTGCACAACAACAGATTATCTACTTTTTACATATAGTAGCTCATTGAAACAGTCAGTAACACACCAAACTGCCTCCAAACATGTTTATAACAGCACCATCTTTAGAAGTTAAAATACAACCTGGATTTTTCCTGACATTCTGACAGCTAATCTGCATATAGCTTTTAGCAAAACTATGTGTATTAACTCCAGTACAAGAGGGCCATAATGGA
Source organism: Mercenaria mercenaria (assembly GCF_021730395.1). Classification (NCBI taxonomy): domain Eukaryota; kingdom Metazoa; phylum Mollusca; class Bivalvia; order Venerida; family Veneridae; genus Mercenaria; species Mercenaria mercenaria. Next base: position 41,359,293 of record NC_069374.1, read on the forward strand.
CCTAAGTTGCTCACCTGGACTATTTAACCTTAAATATATGTATAACACACTGAATTAATGGTAACAACAGTTTCTGTGTTTAGTGTAAACTAGTCCTTAAAACGAGCACCATCTGGACAAAATTGGGAGAAGATCTTACACAGATGCTAAGACTAAGTTCCATGACCAAGTTTCATGAAGATCCACCAAGCAGTCCATGACAAGAAGTCAGTTAAAGTCATTTAAAGGTTTTTCTATATTTAGCTGTAGCTACCCTAAAAAAGGGCTGAGTGACCCCATTTGATAATAATTAAGAGAGGACTAATTATGCCACACACAAAAGTTTGATGTAAAACGATCAAACTGTTCATGAGAAGAAGTTGTTAAAAGGTGTGTCTACATGATGTTATAGTGGCCCCTAAAATGAGCCCAAATCTGATCAATATCAAGGATCTTATTATGATGGTTCAGACTAAGTTTGATGGAGATCAATGAAGTGGTTCATGAGAAGATGTCATTTAAAATTATTTCTATTTTTTAGCAATATCGGACCCTAATTGTCCCTATTAAAACAAAACTAGGACAAGACTTGAAAATGCTACTCACAAAGTTTGATGAAGATCAATCAAGTGGTTCATGAGAAAAAGCCTTTTAAAGGTATTTCTATTTTAAGCTCCAGAAGCCCCTAAAAGGGGCCAAGTGCCAACATTCAAACACATTTGGAGAGGACCTTACAATGATGCAATAGATCAAGTTTGGTGAAGATCCATTCAGCAGTTCATGCAAAGAAGTCATTTAAATGTACCTTCATTAATGCCGGACCATGCACCTATACAACAGCTCATCCTGAACCTTTGGTTCAGATGAGCTAAAAAGAGAAAAGCAACAATTTGTATGGACCCAATTTGATCTTTGACCTCCAAGTGTGGCAAATAGTTGTAACATGCAATAAGTCTATCTTTCAATGGGTAAAAAAACTGTTAAAATGACATGGTCTTTGATCTCACTGTATGACCTTGACTTTGAATCCACATGGCACAAAGTTTTGACATGCACTCTGTGAGATGATTATGGAAATTTGTGGGGGTTTTGGTGAGTGTGTGTGTAGGGGGGGGGAGGGTGGTTATGTGGATTCTGCACTCCTCAAATCACCTCATCACCACCCAACAGTATTCCAGCTTTAAAGTCAATACCTTGAACAGTGTCTAAGTTGTGCTCTGGACACAAAATACAAAGGACAGTTTTGAACTCGATTTGTGACATTAACCTTTTTAATGTGCTACGCACATCGTCTCATCGCCACCTACCTATATGCCAAGTTTGAAGTCTATACCTTAATTGGTTATCAAGTTATGCTCTGTACAAAAACTATGAGACAGATTTGACCTCACTGTGACCTTGACCTTTGATCTACAGACGTTGTTCATGCACTCTGCACATCATCAAATTGCAACTTACCTATTTTCAAAGATTGAAGATTGAAGTTGTGCTCTGGACACGAAATATGAAGGACAAATTTGACCTCTGAGAACCATTTGTGACCTTTACCTTTCACCTATAGACCTGGTTCATGTGCTCTGCACATTGTCTAATGGTCATCTACCAATATACCAAGTTTAAACCATGAATGGTTATTAAGTTATGCTCCGGACATGAAATATGACAGACGAACGGACAGACGGATGGGCCATCACATAATAAGTCTGTTTTTTTTTTTTTTAAAAAATGGGCATATAACAACCACAAAATATCACCTATTTAACCTTTGATCTCAATACATGACCTTGACCTCCAATAATATTAAACCTTCGTGCCAATTTATTCATAGATCATACAAAGGAGTAAGCAGATATAAAGTACACACAAAGTACTTTAACACTTGTGCTTTTTCCCAATATTATGTAAAAGATAATGCATATTAAGTCATAAAGTTCTCAAGAAGCAATATGTTTTTCTATTATTATATATAATATTTCAGATATAGTTCGCTATGTTATGTATGCTGTCTAGAGTGTTTTGCATGTTTAAGACTGTTTCAACAGACTTGGTAAAATGAATCACACCTATCATATTTTTTACATTCGAGAGGAAAACCACATTTATTTCCTGCCTGTATATACAGATATTGGTCCTGTCCTGGTGGGAAAAGCTTGCATGCAAATATACATTACATCATTATACAACAGTTTCAACAAGCAGCAAAATGGTCACTCCAAATTTATGAACAGTTCTAGTTTAATGAGTAAACTAGTTAAATGAGTAAACTCTAAAACATTTTAAAACAAGAGCTGGGTGTAAAACACCTATGCCCCTCATGATGGCTTGTCCCATTGTCACCTCTGACCTACTAATCCCCCTAAAAAAGGGGTCATCAATTTCATAACAAGGTTCAGGCCCCTGCTGCCTTAACCTTTGATTTACTAACCCCTAAAAAACAATAAGTGTCTTCTAATAATTAAGCTAAATCTTGCTATTAAGTTTAAACATTCTTCAAGTGGTTCTCAAGTAATTGAGGGGAAACCATTTTCAATGTTCAGGTCCCTGTGACCTTGACCTTTGACTTACTGTCCCCAAAAACTGTAGGTTCATTCACTTCAAAAGCCCAATCAAGCTACCAAGTTTGAAGGTTCTGGGTCAAGTGGTTCTCAAGTTATTAGGCAGAAACTGTTTTCAAGGTTCAAGCCCTGTCATCTTGACCCTTCACCTACTGACACCCAAAACTATACAGGTCATCTACTTCATAAGCCCAATATGCTACCAAGTTTGATGAGTCCAGGTCAAGCAGTTCTTAAGTTCTTGGGTGGAAACCGTTTTCAAACTTCAGAACCCTGTCACATACGACCTACTGACCCCCAAAACTACAGGGGTCATCTACTTCATAGGACCAATCATGATACTAAGTCTGAAGTTCTGGGTCAAGTGGTTCTCAATTTATTGGGCAGAATGTGATCACTCTACCCAAAGACAGACGAACCAAACTGACCAACACGACTGACAGGTTTAAAGCAGTATACACGTGGTTCCTCGAAGGGGGGAATAAATAGGAATGTGTCCATACAACATGGATGCTCACTTTTGTGATGTTAGGACACAGTAGTTACTAGTAAGATCTATGTGAGTACCGACACTAAATTTGACAATGGAACAAATATACTGGTCTAACGGTGTACACCTTAATATTATTTCCTATACACGGCTACTAAACCCTAGCTCCATCACCAAAAAGTGGTAATAAGGAAAAGAGCTATCGACATTTCTGTGGTGCAGCTATTGCCAGTTTCAAAATGTAAACAGGTGAGTAAAATTTATATTTTACGTTACATTTCCGTTGATATAACTTATTTAAAAAATCAGAGAATGTAGTGCTGCGTAAGAACATTTTTTACTATAGACTGACTGTAATTTCGTTAAGATATTATGTAAAGTGTGGTGTCAAGAGGTTTTCTCCTGATTCTGAAGTTTGTAAATTTTTGATATCTGTATGCATTCTAACAAAATTTCGATGCAAAGACACATTCTATGAACACTATTGCGTAAATGTGTATGATACTCACACAGACATACATTAGTATTAATAAAATCTCCCGTAAAAGAGAATACACCAGCATTTTTAAAAGTGGTGGCGCTTTCGCCTCAGTGATGGTGCTATACAGTAGTGGTGGCGCTAGCGTAAGAACGTCTGACTACAAATCAGTAGTATTATTCATGAGAAATAAGGTATGATGATAGGGATTGTCATTTACCTTTTTCAATTTAATGTCTTAAAGATATTTTAGATTTAAGAGAAGCATGTGTGTGAATAATGATGGAACGACTAATCTTTTAATCACATTATAAAACTTTTATATATTCAAATATCATGCAGACACTGTTCATCCGTTGCAGATGGGAAGTCTCAAGTGAAAAAGGAAAAGGGAAAAGTGGATCTCTCCTAACAACTTAAAGAAGATCAATATCTTGCCAAGCCTTATTCTTTGAAGGGATTAATTCAAATGAACACAACTATCCCACTGAAGGCAAGTTCTACAACAAGAATACATACTCCTCCAAAATATGTCACTCAAAAAAGGCTTAATTTGTTCACCAATCAAAAAAAAAAGGTACCGTATTTTCCCGTATTAACGCCCCCGGGGGCGTTACATTTTCCAAAGAGGGGGCGTTTATTTGAGGTAAAAAAATAAAAAATGAAAATTTTTACACAACTTAAAAACATCGTTCAAACTAGCTGTAAAGTGTTTCTGTGTTGTTTAATCCCCCCAAAACGTAATTATTTGGCATCCAATTTAATGCAGTTTGTCTTTTATGCATTTAAATACGGTACCTCGTGTATTCCATGTCTGGCTTTTTGACACGCTCGCGACACTACACATTACGTCATGACCCAAACAGCTGTGTACTCCGATAACATTTTCCTTAGTACATGCGGGTAGCTAATTGCGCAATACACAATGTCAATGGTTTGACATGCTGCTGTGCCTGTTTTTAAATTAAAAGTTCTTAAAACTGCCGAAGAAAAGGGTATATCGTAAACACATTGCTGCAAGTTTGTTTAAAGTCGGCAGGAAGCGTGTGTGCGAGTGGTGTAAAAACAAATCAAAAATGTATTTACCGTTTAATTTTCTGTTACGTACCGTACTTAGTACAAATGTTTTGGACTTACGGTACATGGACTGTTTAAAAGTGTGTTTAATTTTTAATACATTGGACTTTAGTACTGTAAATTACTTATTATGTGGACTTATAAAAATGAGGTAGGTGATTTTTTCCCGTTCTTGTTGACTTTTTTTTCCTCCAAAATGGGTGGGGGGGCGTTAATTAGAGGGGGGCCTTAATTCGGGAAAATACGGTAATAAAACTGAAACCACATTCCAAATAACACAAAACTTTTGACAAGTCAGTCATTTTCAAATCAACACTTTCAACACTTTACGATTGTGACACTTAACTGTATTAATTTGCTGCATGTGAAGACTCTATCATTAATTAGGCAGATAAGTTGATTGATTTTTAACAAAGAGAAAACCATTTCAAAAGTATTATTAGATGTTTTGGAAATATTTGAAAAAGAAAAATTAATGCATAAAATTAGTTCCTGTCATTTCAGAGTGGCAGCCAGGAAAATTCCACATGCTGATTGTTTCTAGATGTAATAAAATGATTCAATGCAGATTGAGATCAGCAGCTTAGATTTCTCGAGGAAATGGACATAGGAAATATTATGTGGTGGACACTTTTATTTTGGAAATGCTTAGCTACCAGCTGTTGTCTTTTCTGTGCGTGTTTTTTATTGATTGGAGATTAGTTGGTTATATGAGAAAAAAAACTGTTCAATTTTTTCATATCTTAAGCAAGGTAGACGTGTAAGTTGGTAGCCGCAATTGAACAGAAAACGCATGCCATAGCCACAGCGCCACAACTACTGTATAGCGCCATCACTGATGTGATAGCGCCACCGCTTTTAACAAGAGCTGTCACTAATGGTGACAAATGCCCTCCGCAGCACCTTGACCTTTGACCTTGTGACCTTGACCTGGTGACCCCAAAGTTAATAGGGGTCGTGTACTCAATAAGTACTATCAGCATGTGAAGTTTGAAGGTCCTAGGTGCAGTGGTTCGCGAGTAAAGTGCCTTCATGCAAAAAGTTAAAGTTGTGACGAACGAACTAACGAATGGACTAACGAACGGATGGACAGTTGAAAACTAATATGCCTCCCTTTGGGGGCATAAAAAAACTGGCATATTCCTTTTAAGGGAAATTTCATTACTAATAATGTTTGCCTGTGTAAGTATCATAGATATTTAGACCATTTGCATGTGCGATAATGTTTTTCTAGTGTGTCTATGCATCAAATTACAGATCCAATACAGACAGATATCAAAATGTAAACGTGTGACTCCACAATTTTCTTAATATTTTCTTGGTAGAGAGTGAGTAATATGACCTACATGTTTCAAATGTCAAACTGATGCTAAAATATTAAGAAAGTAGGTCAGTATTAAGAAAGTAGGTCATACGTCACTTTCATGGTCACTGAAAGTCAGTGCTAAGATCGGTGTGTAAAACTGTATAAGTCATCCAAATTTCAAGGCTGTATCTTAAAAAACTCAGTAGGTCAAGGTCATAGTCAAGTGACCCCTAATTACTTGTGGTCATCAGTTAATTATAATTAAACAGTCTAGGAAATATGATCAGATAATTTCTGAAGTATTTTTCCTATATAACTCATATACAAGTGACCCCTGGGGCGGGGCCTCTTTTCACCCCAGGGGCATAATTTGAACAATCTTGTTACAGAACCACTAGGCAATGCTATAGATTCTATACCAAATATCAAAGGCCTAGGCCTTGAACTTTCAGACAAGAAGATTGTTAAAGTTTTTTCCTATATAAGTCAATGTAAAACTTGGGACCCAAATGGCATTCATGGCCTCTTTTCACCCCAGGGGCATAAGTTGAATAATTTTGGTAGAGGAACACTAGGCAATGCTACATACCAAATATCAAAAGCCTAGGCTGTGCAGTTTCAGGCAAGACAATTTTTAAAGTTTTTTTTTCTATTTAGTCTATGTACAACTTGGGGCCCCCTGGGTTTGGCCTCTTTTCAACTCGGGGACATAATCTGAACAATCTTGGTAGAGGACCACTAGGCAATCCAACATACCAAATATCAAAGGCCTAGGGCTTTTGGTTTCAGTTAAGAAGATTTTTAAAGTTTTTTCCTATATAAGTCTATGTAAAACTTGGGACCCCCAGGGATGGGCCTCTTTTCACCTCAGGGGCATAATTTGAACAATCTTCATAGATGATCATTGTTTAAAGGAAATTGTGGACTGACGCCGGATGGATGGCGAGCGATCACAAAGCTCACCCCGAGCACTTTGAGCTAAAAATATAAGACAGAATATAAACATTTACAGTTTGAAACTGGTGATAGCTGCACCACCGAAATACGGATAGCTCTTTTTCTTATCTAGGGTTTAGTAGCTGTGCTATACAGTCTATAATAAAAATGTACAATTTTTGCAATGTAGTCACACATAGCTAGGCCCATTTCAGAGCGCAAATCCTCACTTCATTTTGAAGAATTATCTTAAAACTGACATAAAATGAAGAGAAAAATAGGAGTCATGTATTTTCAAAGACAGATTTTTTCTGTACATCTTCTTACTGCAAATGACCTGTTTTGATTACTACTTACACTAAAACTGAGTTTTAATTTACCAAACATTACCCTTTCTCTCATTTTTCCTACCAAAACATCAACAAGAGACCTTAACAGGCCTAAGATGCTCACCTTAAGAGCACCCTGACCACCTGACCTTGTTTCTAAACAGGTTTGGTGAAAATCCTTAAAGCAGTTCATTAAAAAATTATTTATAGTTTTCTTTTCCCCCTATATTTTGCTGTGATGCCCCAAAAATGCATAACCATTAGGACAAACTTCATGATACAAGTTGTTTAATTCTTTTTTTTATTCTAATTCGAACTTGGGTGTCCCCTAAAAGGGACTGAGCAGAACCATTACAATGATGTAACATATTAATTTTGATGAATATCCATCAAGTGGTTCATGAGAAGAAGTCATTTAAACCCTTTTCTATTTTTAGCTCTAGTGGCCCTTAAACGATGCCAAGTGCACCTCTTTGAAAAAATTTGGGAGAGGACCTTACACAGATACTACAGGCCAGGTTTGATGTGAAGATCCATCAAGCAGTTTATGAAAAGAAGTCATTTAAAGCAATATCTTTTTCCAGCTCTAGTGGCCCTTGGGTTCGAGCCCCACTGAATTCTTCATATAAGGAAGCCACCCAGCTGGCTTACAGAAGGTCAGTGGTTCTACCCTGGCACTCGCCTGTGATTAAATAAAGCAAGGAGGGGAACCTGGGGTCTTCCTCTACCAAGGCTGGAAAGTCGCCATATAACTATAATTGTGTTGGTGTGATGTTAATCCCAACAAATAAATAAATATATCATATACACGTCACACACATGGGCATGGTCATATTTGAACCTAGGGCAAAAATTTGAACAAATACTTTAGAAGTCGAACCCTGATATCATACGCCAAATATCAAGGCTCTAGCTATTATGGAATCAGAGAAGAATATTTTCAATGTTTCTTTATATAAGCTTATAGTATATATATGTCACACCCAGGACATGGCCATTTTTGATTCCAGGGCATTAATTTGAACAATTATGGTAGAGAGTCACAATAGCTCACCATGAGTGCTCAGACTCAAAACTTAAACGGATTGATAGCTGACTGACCAATGTTACATGCTTGTTATGCAAACAATCAAATTTTGACGATTAGCGAGTGATCATGTGCCAATTAACAACCACATTATCTATAACTAGAAATTGCTTTTGTAAAAAAGCACATGTCTCCCCCAATGCAAAGTCCTATAGGCAAGAAGTCAATAGGGGTCAGGAGCGAAAGTCAAAGAGACACTGATGGTTGGCTGCAATAGGGATCATCTACTTGGCATGTCCAGTCATCCCGCTAAATTTCAACACTCTTGGCCTAGTGGTTCTCAAGTCACTGTTCAGGCTCCTGTGACCTTGACCTTTGATCAAGTGACCTCAAAATAAATAGGGGTCATCTACTCTGCATGTCCAATCATCCTATTAAGTTTCAACATTGTAGGTCAAGTGGTTCTCAAGTTATTTCCAAAAAATTATTTTACATGAACAGGCCACTGTGACCTTGACCTTTAATTGACTGACTCCAAAATCAATAGGGGTCATCTAATCTGCATGTTCAATCATCCTATAAAATTTCAACATTCTGGGTCAAGTGGTTCTCAAGTTATTGATCGGAACTGGTTATCAATGTTCAGGCCCCTGTGACCTTGACCTTTAACAGAGTGACCCCAAAAACAATAGTGGTCATTTACTCTGTATGAACAATCATCCTATGAAGTTTCAACATTCTGGGTCAAGAGGTTCTCAAGTTATTGATTGGAAATGGTTTTCCATGTTCAGGCCCCTGTGGCCTTGACCTTTAACAGAGTGACCCCAAAATCGTTAGGGGTCATCTACTCTGCATGACCAATCATCCTATGAAGTTTCATCATTTTGGATCAAGTGGTTCTCAAGTTACTGACCGGAAATGGTTTTCAATGTTCAGGCCCCTGTGGCCTTGACCTTTCACAGAGTGACCCCAAAATCGTTAGGGGTCATCTACTCTGCATGACCAATCATCCTATTAAGTTTCAACATTCTGGGTCAAGTGGTTCTCAAGTTACTGACCGGAAATGGTTTTCAATGTTCAGGCCCCTGTGACCTTGACCTTTAATGGAGTGACCCCAAAATCGATAGGGGTCATCTACTTTGCATGTACAATCATCCTATGAAGTTTCAACATTCTGGGTGAAGTGGTTCTCCAGTTATTTATCGGAAATGGTTTTCCATGTTCAGGCCCCTGTGACCTTGTCCTTTAACAGAGTGACCCCAAAAACAATAGCGGTCATTTACTCTGTATGAACAATCATCCTATGAAGTTTCAACATTCTGGGTCGAGAGGTTCTCAAGTTATTGATTGGAAATGGTTTTCCATGTTCAGGCCCCTGTGGCCTTGACCTTTAACAGAGTGACCCCAAAATCGTTAGGGGTCATCTACTCTGCATGACCAATCATCCTATGAAGTTTCATCATTCTGGGTCAAGTGGTTCTCAAGTTACTGACCGGAAATGGTTTTCAATGTTCAGGCCCCTGTGACCTTGACCTTTGACGGAGTGAGCCCAAAATCAATAGGGGTCATCTACTCTTTATGACCAATCATCCTATGAAGTTTCAACATTCTGGGTCAAGTGGTTCTCCAGTTATTGATCGGAAATGGTTTTCAATGTTCAGGCCCCTGTGACCTTGACCTTTGACGGAGTGACCCCAAAATCAATAGGGGTCATCTACTCTTCATGACCAATCATCCTATGAAGTTTCAACATTCTGGGTCAAGTGGTTCTCTAGTTATTGATCGGAAATGGTTTTCAATGTTAAGGCCCCTGTGACCTTGACCGTTGACGGAGTGACCCCAAAAACAATAGCGGTCGTCTACTCGTCCAGTCACCCCGCTAAATTTCAACACTACTGGCCTAGTGGTTCTCAAGTCACTGTTCAGGCTCCTGTGACCTTGACCTTTGATCAAGTGACCTCAAAATAAATAGGGGTCATCTACTCTGCATGTCCAATCATCCTATTAAGTTTCAACATTCTAGGTCAAGTGGTTCTCAAGTTATTCTCCAGAAATGATTTTACATGACCAGGCCCCTGTGACATTGACCTTTAATAGACTAACCCCAAAATCAATAGGGATCATCTACTCTGCATGTTCAATTATCCTATGAAGTTTCAACATTCTGGGTCAAGTGGTTCTCAAGTTATTGATCAGAAATTGTTTTCCATGTTCAGGCCCTGTGACCTTGACCATTGATCAAGTGACCTCAAAATAAATAGGGGTCATCTACTCTGCATGTCCAATCATCCTATTAAGTTTCAACATTCTAGGTCAAGTGGTTCTCATGTTATTCTCCAGAAATGATTTTACATGACCAGGCCCCTGTGACCTTGACCTTTAATAGACTGACCCCAAAATCAATAGGGATAATCTACTCTGCATGTTCAATTATCCTATGAAGTTTCAACATTCTGGGTCAAGTGGTTCTCAAGTTATTGATCGGAAATTGTTTTCCATGTTCAGGCTCCTGTGACCTTGACCTTTAACAGAGTGATCCCAAAATCGATAGGGGTCATCTACTCTGCATGTTCAATCATCCTATGAAGTTTCAACATTCTGGATCAAGAGGTTCTGAAGTTATTGATCGGAAATGGTTATCAATGTTCAGGCCCCTGTGACCTTGACCTTTAACGGAGTGACCCCAAAAACAATAGGGGTCATTTATTCTGCATGAACAATCATCCTATGAAGTTTCAACATTCTGGGTCGAGTGGTTCTCAAGTTACTGACCGGAAATGGTTTTCAATGTTCAGGCCCCTGTGACCTTGACCTTTAACGGAGTGACTCCAAATCAATAGGGGTCATCTACTTTGCATGTACAATCATCCTATGAAGTTTCAACATTCTGGGTGAAGTGGTACTCAAGTTATTGATTGGAAATGGTTTTCAATGTTCAGGCCCCTGTGACCTTGACCTTTGATGAAGTGACCCCAAAAACTATAGGGGTCATCTACTCTTCATGACCAATCATCCTATGAAGTTTCAACATTCTGGGTCAAGTGGTTCTCTAGTTATTGATCGGAAATGGTTTTCAATGTTCAGGCCCCTGTGACCTTGACCTTTGACGGAGTGACCCCAAAATCAATATGGGTCATCTACTTTTAATGACCAATCATCCTATGAAGTTTCAGTATTCTGGGTCAAGTGGTTCTCTAGTTATTGATCGGAAATGGTTTTCAATGTTCAGGCCCCTGTGACCTTGACCGTTGACGGAGTGACCCCAAAAACAATAGGGGTCGTCTACTCCAGCAGACCTACAACCCTATGAAGTTTGAAGGTTCTAGGTCAAATGGTTCTCCAGTTATTGCTCAGAAATGAAGTGTGTCTCCCCCAGAGGGGTGGGGGGGGGGGGGGACATAATTATACGACCCCTAATTTGCAAAACTTGTCAAAACTAAACTTTCATCCGGATGTTTTTTGCAAAATAAATGTGCATCTGCATCTAAAATTACAAGCTGTTGAACTTATGCATGTGTTCTATCCTGCCGAGAAACGTGTAATGCGAATTTGGTAATAATGCATCGGACACAAATCTAGCAATTAACTTATAATATTTAATATTCCCAAAGTAATAGTAGTTTACTACGTGTCAGTAAAAATAAAGGCTAGTGTAAAACATTGCACAGCGGGCCCAAAAAAATCAAATAACAGCCGCAGAATAGTGCGGTTGGCACGTGACGCTACGTCAAACTTATATTTTTAGTATCTACTTTTACTTTGATGTGTATGTCGTGAACAAACCATGGGTATATATCTCAATGAAATTCGGTTTTGATCCGATGCATACCTATGTTTATCGTTGATGGAGCCTCCATAAACTACATGAAAGCTGCAGGCCAATTACTGCTGCATGCATACAACTACGGATTAGATCGGACAGCTATGGTGTCTTTTTGGCAACATTGTGCATTGTTGCGTACAATTTAATACATTATCCTGGGCACAATTTGTTCATTGGGACTTAATTTCGTGGTTGAGATGAACCACGAAAATCATGCCCCCATGAATAATAATGATTTCATAGTACGTCCGTGAGCGCTGATTATATTTCTTTCTTTGTTTTCTTTCTTTTTTTCTTTTTTGTCTTGGAAAATTCGGGTGTCAAGAGCGTACAGCGTTATACCGAATACTGCAGTATATCGAAAAGTGTTATAAAGGGTTTCAAGTGTATTGTTCTGCATTTCGTTTTAACCATATTCAACGCTATTTAATATATTTTCAGTGAGTTATTAGTAAGTCCTATTCAAATTTGTGTTTATTGAATAAACTTTGGGCACCTGACATAAATGGCCCTGCTCGGTGCAACTCGTGCTGACCTTTGGAGCCAACCATAACTTTTATCAAGTAACTCCCATTTAACAATGTAGATGGGATTTTTTTTTTATCAATATCTGCCTGAATTCTTAACAAATAGCATGTGCAATATAAGTACATAATAAAGAATGGCTTTAACATTCTTAATTTATTCTGCAAGGCTTTACTTTACTGTATGGTATAGGTTTTTAAAAAGCATGACATTACCAATAACAACTAAGATCGCCGTGTCTGCAGACAAACTTCTAAACTATTTCCATGCTTTTAAGTGATTAAATGAGATGGTCACTGAAGTAGCAGTTTTGGGATTAAATAAAAGATATATAAAAAATTATATGATAATTATTAAATCATTGATTTACTTTCATTTTAAAACAAGAGCTCGTAGAACACGAAATGCCCCCCTTGATGCATTCAGTAACTGCACAAGGAACAGAAATTATTTGGTCACTGTACACAAAAGTTCTACTGTTCTGTATCAATGTGACCTTGACCTCTGACCTATTGACCTCAAAATAAATAGGGGTCATCTGCTGGTCATGATCAACCTTCCTATTATGTTTCATGACACTAGCAATTTCAAGTTAACGTCTGGAAACCGTTAAACTGTTCTGGGACACTGTGACCTTGACCTTTGGCCTACTGACCTCAAAATCAATAGGAGTTATCTGCTGGTCATAACCAACCCCTAACAACTTTCATCATCCTAGGCCCAAGCATTCTTGAATTATCATTCGGAAACCGTTTAACTGTTCCGGGTCACTGTGACCTTGACCTTTGACCTACTAAATTCAAAATCAATAGGGGTCATCTGCTGGTCATGATCAACTTCCCTATCAACTTTCGTGATTCTAGGCCTAAGCATTCTCAAGTTATCGTCTGGAAATGGTTTAACTGTTCCGGGTCACTGTGACCTTGCTCTTCTGACCTTAAACTCAATAGGGGTCATCTGCTGATTATGACCAACCTCCCTACAAACTTTCATGATTCTAAACCCAAGCGTTCTTGAGTTATCATCCGGAAACGGACTGGTCTACATACCGACCGATAATTATACAGACCGACCGACATCTGCAAAGCAATATACCGCTCCTTCTTCAAAGGGTGGCATAAAAAATTAAGTCATGAAATGAGGACACATGTAGAACTTTGTTTATTCTACCAAAATAAGTGATCACAGCTTGACATGTGCGGGATATGCAAATTAACTGGAAAAAATATGTTCGTCGAAAACGTAAATCGTGGGGATATAGGAAAATGTGAATATGCCCTCTGGCTGCCACGTTTTTTAATGAATCTGGATAATTTAAATAAGCTTAACAGGGGCCATTTGTGTAAAAATATTTTAAAATTGGGTCAGCAGTTTCATACAAGAGTTTCTACAATATACATATTGGGAAAACTGACCACACCCTCTGGCAGCCATGTTTTTGAATGAATCAAAATAATCTTAACAATCTTCATAGAAGGTCATACAAGGACCATTATTTCAAAATCGGACCAGCGGTTTAGAAGGTGATGTCATTTGAAGATTTTTCTATTTTTAGCTCTGGTGGAACCTATGTGCAACCGAGCAAAACCATTTGAACAAGTTTGGTAGAGGACCAGCCAAGGAACATCCAGGCCAAGTTTCATTAAAATCCATTCAGTGTTTTTGGAGGGGATGCTGTTTAAAGAAATTGTTGACAATTGTCCTACAGATGGACGCATGACGGACACCGCCTGATCACAATGGCTCACAATAAGCACTTCATGCTAAGGTGTGCTAAAAATGAAAGGACTTTACAAGGATACTACAGACCAAGTTTGGTGGTGATCCAACAAAAATAACAACTAGAGGCTCCATACCTTCCACTTTTTCCTGCCCCATATCACAGCACTGATGGCTGTCCAGTTGTATGGATCCATATGAAGTGTAGATCTGGAATATTTCGTTCCCCATAACATCATACAGTCCCATGGCCTTACCTCATAGGGAAATAAGTTAAAAAAGTTTTCGTCCGTAATATACTGAAAACAATTAAACAAATTAGTAAATTTTAAATGTATCGATTTTTGAAGACTTGCTAAACGCATTTTCCAAGGTACGCAAGAATACAATCATCATGTAATTCTGTCTCAATGTTACTATGACCTTTGAGATAATGAGCCCTGCAAAAAGCGGGAGTCATCAACTGACCACAGATAATAATCCTTTAAATATTATGCATATATCTGACTAAGTCTAGGACCATAACTCTTGCATTACAGACTGAAATCCCAAGCAAAACCCAAGGTGCACAACTTTACATATTATGCTGAACAAGAAACATGGAAATTCCACTAAAACTTTCAAACTTTGCATCACCCATAAAGGTTCTGTTTAAAAAAGGGTTAAACATACTTGACTGCAGCCAATAATGCCAGTTATTCAGCAGAAACAATTTTCTATTTTTAGTAACAGTGCCCATGATCCGAGAGACCCCCAAATATATTCCCAACCTTAGTTTTTGATAAAAGCTACCTAAACACAGTTTGCTGACAATTAATAGGTGTAGCCAAACTGGAGATAAAGAGCATAAACCATCTTTCTACTATTAGTATCAGTGTTCCCAAATACAATCTAAAGCCAGTTTTTCATATCAGCTTGCAATACATCAAATTTGGTGGTAGTAAGTCCTTAGATGCTGTAAACCACCTTTTAATGATCACAGTGAAAACATAAGCACCCCAATGTGGAGCAATATACACATGAAACAGTAATATGACCTTTGACCCCAAAGTGTGACCTTGACCTTGCAGCGAGCCATCCGAAACAGGTGCTCTGCATATCGTCTCGATGTGGTGAACATTTGTGCCAAGTTTCTTTGAAATCCTTCAAGCAGTTCAAGAATTTCAGAGCAGATGTGAAACAAACTGATATGACATTTGACCCCTAAATATGACCTTGACCTTGATGCAAGCCATCCGAAACATCGTCTCGATGTGGTGAACATTTGTGCCAAGTTTCTTTAAAATCCTGCAAGCAGTTCAAGAGTTACAGAGCGGACACAAAACAAACTTATATGACCTTTGACCCCTAAGTGTGACCTTAAAGCGAGTCATTCGAAACATGCGCTCGGCACGTCATCTCAATGTTGTGAACAGTTGTGTCAAGTATCTTTGAAATCCTTCAAGAGGTTCAAGAGTTACAGAGCGGACAAGAAATTGCTAATGGACAGACGGACACTCGGACAGACTGATGGACACCAGGGGTATAACATAATACATCTTTTCGGGCGAATAAAAAGGGGCTTTTTTTGTTTTGGAACCTAAGTCATTCAACTGGTGTGTGAAGTTTCATTTAGCTGTGATGTAAAGTTTCTGTAAACTAACTTGCTGACAATCTCAGAGAATTTTGTTGAAAAAAAAGACTAAACAAGCAAATTCGATGAATTGGAATCCGCCCCCCCCGAAAGGGTCAGAGTTGAGGAACGGCAAAAAAATATATCCAGCAAAAAGTTAAGAATGTTACCAAGAAGCAAATAATTTCATTAGTCAAAATCAAATTAAAAGAAAATGAATGGTTTGTTTGGGTGGGGCTGGGGGGGGGGGGGGGGTGAGGATACAACAGTTTACATGTTGATTATAAATATTGATAGAAAATGGAAAATGAAAAAAAAAAAAAAAAAAAAAAAAAAATGGCTGGGGTGGGACCAAGGTCAGGTGGTGACCAGGTGTAGGTACACAACAACACATGTTTATAAAAAATGTTCATGGAAAAGAATGAAAGAAGTTTAATGAAATTTTCCAATTGGTTGGTTTGTTATGTACAGATCTGTGGATTTTTAAACAATTAAAGGGCAATAACTATTGGAAAATTGACCAATCGAAAAAAAACTTGAAGGGCATCGTGGCAGTATCTTGGTTCATGTCTGTTTGAAGTTTGATGAAATTCTACCTGTTAGTTACTGAGAAATGGCTGCAGACAGACATTTTTTATTAAATCAAGAGCAATAACTCTGAGGGAAATTGACCAATCAAAAAAAAAACTTGACGGGCATCATCGCAGTATGTTGGTTCATGTTTATTTCAAGTTTCATGAAATTCTACCAAGTAGTTACTGAGAAATGGCTGCGGATGGACGGACGGACTGACGGACGGACAACGCCATTTCAATACCCCCCTCCCGATTTCATCGGCGGGGGATAATAAAATTGATAGCTTAATACAAAATGGTGCATAATTTCATCAAATTGAAAACAAGAGTTATGACACCTATATAATTTAGTTAGTATTATCATTGGGGATGCAAGTATGAAGTTTCATTCAGTTACAATGAGCAATAACAGAGAATGAGCTAGCTGAGAATTGTTAACAATGTGTCGACACATGCTGTCAACACAGCAGGTATCACAATAGCTCTACTGATTTTTGTCAAGCCAAGCTAAAAGTGACCTTTTGGGTTTGTTTATATAACTGATCAATTAGAACAGACTAAACCTCACCTTATTCCCAAGTACAAATGTATACATTTAACTTATCCCGAGTAAGTAACCTGTACTTACTTGAATAAGTGGTTCTCTGACCTAGAGGACTAGACTTACATTGTTTCCAATATCTTTTTTTAGTTCTGGCCGAAGCATTAAGAACATCTCATCCTCCATGTATGTCCAGGAATTCGGTTCAGATGGGTGCTCTAGATGACTAATAAAAGTTTTCATATCCCGTATATGTGCAACTCCTTCCTTCAATATGCCCTGAAATTCATTCTTTAAAACTAGAAGATGCTTTTGTAGAATAGCACATGTCTCTCCAAATGTAGAGCAGTAATAGGCAAGAAGTCAATAGGTCCAAGAGACACCAATGGTTGGCTGCAGTACGGATCATCTACTCGGCATGTCTAATCATCCCAAGTAGTTTCAACATTCTGGGCCTAGTGGTTCTCAAGTACTGGATTGGAAATGGTTTTCCATGTTCTGGCTCCTGTGACCTTGAACTTTGATTGAGTGACCCCAAAATCAATAGGGGTCATCTACTCTGCATGTCAAATCATCCTATGAAATTTCAACATTCTTCTCAAGTTAATGAGCGGAAAGAGTTTTCCATGTTCAGGCCCCTGTGACCTTGACCTTTGCTCAAATGACCCCAAAATTGATAAGGGTCATCTACTCTGTAAGTCCTATCACCTTAAGGTGATTGAAGGTTCTGGGTCAAATAGTTCTCAAGTTATTGATTGGAAATCCATGTGACCTTGATCTTTAATAGAGTCACCCCAAAATCAATTTAGGTCATCTACTTTGTAAGTCCAATCATCCTAAGAAGTTTCAACATTTTTAGTCAAGTAGTTCTTAAGTTATTGACCGGAAATGGTTCTCCATGTTTAGGCCACTGTGACCTTGACCTTTAACAGAGTGACTGCAAGAAGTCCAAGAGCCATTGATGGTTGGCTGCAATAGGGATTATCTACTCAGCATGTCAAATCATCCAATGAAGTTTCAACATTCTGGGTCAAGTGGTTCTCAAGTTATTGATCGGAAATATTTTTCCATGTTTAGGCCACCGTGACCTAGACCTTTAACTGAGTGACCCCAAAATCAATAGGGGTATTCTACTCTGCATGTCCAATCATCCTATGAAGTTTCAACATTCTGGGTCAAGTGGTTCTCAAGTTACTGATCGGAAATGGACTTCCATGTTCAGGCCCCTGTGACCTTGACCTCTGACAGAGTGAACCCCAAATCATTAGGGGTCGTCTACTCCATAACCCTATAATCCTATGAAGATTGAAGGTTCTAGGTCAAAATGGTTCCCCAGTTATTGATCGGAAATGGTTTTCCATGTTCAGGCCCTTGTGACCTTGACCTTTGATTGAGTAACCCTAAAAACATTAGGGGATGTCTACTCTATAAGCCCTATCAACCTATGAAGTTTGAAGGTTCTAGGTCAAATGGTTCTCCACTTATTGATCGAAAATAAAGTGCAAAAGGCAAAATCAATATGTGTGTGTGTGTGGGGGGGGGGGGGGGGGGGGGGGAAGGTGAGACATAATTATGCAGGTGAGACATAATTATGCAGTCATCTAAGTGTTCAGTTATAAATTCATAACATTGAAAAACATACAATTACCAGACAAACAGGGAAGTTCTTACAAGGTATAACACATGTATGGGATTTATAACTTTGAAAAAAACAGACCATTACCAGACAAACAGGGAAGTTCTAACAAGGTATAACACATACATTCCCTTACTGAATAAACAGATACTGCTCCATTTCAATGCCCGGCACATGTCACCTCATACTAGATAGAGAGATACTCCCTTATTTCAATACCTGGAACATTCCATACTAGATAGATAGTAGTGTATGCAGAATGGCAATCCCGTGCAACCGAAAAAAAAGACTAATAGTGACATACACCAAACTGTTAGACAAAAAAAGATTGTCTGAAGGGCACAAAAAGGTATATTGCCAGTCTGAGTTCTGAGACTGGACCGATCAATGACATCATCAAAATGGCGGCCAGGTTTGAAGGAATTCAATTCTTTGAACAATTTTGAAAGGGGGCCACCCAAGGATCATTCCTGTGAAGTTTGGTGTAATTCTGCTCAGTGATTTTCAAGAAGGTTTTTTTAGAAACTGTTGACGGCCGCACGACGGACATTAAGCGGTCATAAAGAACTAAAAAATCACAAATATTATGATACTAATTTAATAAAGATCGAGTATTATCTTTAACTGAGATCAAACTGTGAAAAACAAAAATGACACGAGGTGACACGCTTATTGCCTATAATTACTGGCAATTTGATCATAACAAAAATATGATCACACCTTTGGTTATCAGTTTGAACTGAGAAGCTCATGTCATTTTGTCTTTTTTGACCCAGTTGAAAATAATCAACGAAAACATTAACTCAATAATAATAACAAAATTTCCAATTGCATACTTTATAATACTATGTGTGAAGCACGAGGTGGTTTTGATTTTTTGTTTGGAAAAAAAAAAACGATTACGGCCTTAAAAAAAACACGGGGGAGGAATTTTACAGAGACTCGGTTGGGGAGGTATCAGTTACAGATTTAGGATGCTTCGTACGATTCCGGAAAACTACAGCATTGGGAGGTTAATAAAGCTGTTGGTATTTTTTTCCAAAAGAGGGGTAAAATTTTTTCTTTTTTCAAAAAAAAAAATTGTGTTTTTGTCATTGTTGCACTTGTTAGACTGGTTTAAACCCGTGAAACGAGTATATTGATGTAACAAGTTTTTTATGAAAAAAAAAAATTTTTGATAAAAATATCTAAAAAATTGTTTAAAATATTCTAACCGTTTTTCTGCAAATTTGCATTGTTAAAAACCCTCTTCAGCATGGACTTATAAAACGATTTTGAAAATTTGGGGTTGATCTAATTTTCGGGGTTTTATAAATTTCATTTTAGCCGGATATTTACAGTTGTGGGGGTGCTGTTTTAAAGTTTTAAAATTAGGAGATACCTTTTCCTTCTTCAGGATTCTGTTTTTTTAAATTAAATATCAAAACATTTTTCTGATTTGGGCAGTCGTATTTTTAAAATGGCGTTGCTTTACGGTTTAAAACCAGGAAAAAAAGGGGAAAGATGTCGTTGGATTGTCAAAAATACAATTGATGAAAAGTTATGATACAATTATGCAGGCTCTCCCATCCTTTTCCATGCAAATTGACCGATGTTTGAACAACCCCTTAAATAATGGGTTGTTTAAATGTTTTTCATAACCTCTAAAAAATCACCAAAAAGGGGGAGCGAAATCGAAAAATTTTTAAGGGGTATTATTTTTACATGTTTAAATACTTTTTCAAATCAAAAAAGAGAGTGATTTACTATTTTATAAGGTAACCCTAATTTTTGAAAACCCAAATTTAAATTTTAACGTGTCGCTTTACGCAATGCCTACAGTCCTGGCCCTCCCTTCAATGGCGCACAGCCCCTGAAAACCCTTGCCACCGTCATCACCAAGACAAGACGCATTACCTTTAATGAAAACCTGAAAAAAATACCCAAATTTAGCTTGAATTGCATAAAAATCCTCTTTAAATGTTTAAAAGTTTTTAATAGCCATTTGTTTTGTGCTGTTACAAATCTTTTTTGCGCAGATCATATCGCTTGCGGGGCACTTACCCCCTGCAAGAGACTATAAATTCAATGGTTGCCCCAACAGAAACACTTTAATGTTTAACAAAAAAGAACTTTTGTTTTTTAAAAAGAATTTTTATTGAATTGCTTTTGTCATGAAAAAAGCCAATTTTTTCTTAAGTTCATTTACCGATTCCGGAGGATTTTTTTAAAGTTTTTAGTAATTTAAAATCGTTGATAAAGCACCATGCCAAACTTTCTGAAGCAGGAAATGTTTGCGCTTAAAATGTGCATAAACGGGTATTTTATAAGTTTTAAAAGTGCAACACGATCAATGCAATTGGTGTTATGGATCTTACTTTAGATAAAAAAACAAGTTTCCTTTGAAAATGTTTATATTCATTTTAATTTTTTTTAATCAATTTTAGAATTTCAAAATTAAAAAAACACTTTATATTTTGTTACATTTAAAAAAAAATCCCGATTTTCGATACTAATTCATTTTACCCCGGGATGTAATGTCAAAAGAATTCCAAAAATATCATCCTAAAATCGAAACACATCAGAGAAGCCCCCCAAAAACCTAAATTCATAAACCCGGAAAAAAAAGCCCAGTTGATTTTTACCTCGTATTATAACTGCATCCCAAAAGGGGTCTTATCGTGCAAATGAAATAAAATATGGTTAAAACAATTTTTTCAACTTTTTTAGAAATTTTTCTTAAAAAAATTGGGGATTTTTCTTAAACGCGTAGACTCAATATATTTTACGTTTTTAAACCATGCCCACGATTCATCCCATTGATCTAGAGAAACAATTTTCTTTTGAAAAAAGAATAAATTTTTACATTTTTTTTTGGCAAACAAAACACCGAAAAGGTTTTTTTATCCTCCGAATGCGTAACGTTATCCGGAATAGTAACATACCCCAAAATCTTAAATGATACCCTCCACAAGAGCTCGTGTAACGTTCCTCCCCCGTTTAAATACATTAAACTTTTTTTAATCAAGAATGTTTTCACACCTTTCTACAACTTTTTTAATTGACAAACGAACAATTATTATTCTAATAAGTATCATTTAATATCAATTAGGTAACTAAAAAATGCTTTGAAAAAAAGAGCCCCGGGATCGTCCCCGAGCAAATGGTAAAGTTTCTTTCAAATATGAAAAATTTAAGAAAGTAGGTCGTGGGTCCCCTTAGGGTCACTGAAAGTCACAAGTTTCAAATGTTTTACTGAGCTAAAATTTTAAAGAAAGTGGTCTGTAGTCACATTCAGGTCAAAAAGTCATTTTTAAATTTGGTGTGCAAATTTATTTGTCCCAAAATATCATGTTCTTTTTTTTAAAAAAAAATAGGTATAGGTCAAGGTCAAAGTCAATGGGTGGACCTTAAATTCTTGGGGCATCAGGTAATTATAAAAAAAGTCTGGGAAAAAATCAAAAAATTTTTTAAAGTATTTTCCCAATAACCAAAAAAAAAGTGCCCCCCCGGGGGGCAGGGCCTCTTTTCCCTGGGGGCATAATTTAAAACAATCTTTTTAGAGCCCCACTGGCATGCTACTCCAAGTATCAAAGGGCCCCGGGTTTTGAATTTTTCAGAAAAGAATTTTTAAAAAAAAAAATTCCCTAACAAGTCTATGTAAAATTTGGGCCCCCCGGGGGGGGGCCACTTTTCCCCAAGGGTAATTTTTGAACAATTTGAAAGGGGCCCCATAGGGAAATGCTACATACCAAAATCTAGGCAATTTTTGTGGTTTAGACAAGAAGATTTTTTTAAGTTTTTTTCCATATAAGGCAAGGGGTTTCAATTTTAGCGGAAAAATTTTTTTCCATGTTTGGCCCGGGCCCTTGACCTTTCCAGATGACACAAAATCAAAAGGGTTCTGCTCTCTACCAATCACCCTATAATTTAAAAAACTTTGGGCAAGTGGTTCCAATTTTTGTTGGAAAGGGTTTTTCCTTTTTCGGCCCCTTTGACCTTGACCTTCCAAGGACCCCAAAATCTCGGGGTTTCAGACAAGAAGTTTTTTTAATTTTTTTTTCCCTATATAAGGTCGTGGTTTTAAAAATTTTTACTGGAAATTTTTTTTCCAGTTCACCTCGTGACCTTGCCCTTTTTGATGGATAACCCCCAAAAAAATAGGGGTCTTACTTGTACGTTATCACCCTATAAAGTTTAGGTTTAGGTCAAATGGTTTCAAGTTATTGACCGGAATGGTTTTCCTGTTCTGTACTGTGACCTTGAATTTTTAATGAGTGCCCCCAAAATCAATGGATAATTACTCTCATGCTTAACATCTTATAAAGTTTCAACTTTCGATCAAGGGGTTTCAAGTTATTGTTTGGGAAAGGGTTTTCCATGTTGGGCCCCCTTGCCTTTGCCCTTTCCAGAGTGCCCGAAATCAATGGGGGTCATCTTGCATGTAATCATAGTGAAGTTTAAAACATTCGGGGGTAAGTGGTTCTAAATTTTATGATCGAATGTTCGGCCCCCTGACCTTATTTTAGGAGTGACCCCAAAAACAATGGGGCGTAAAATCGATCCTTCCCCCCTATGAAGTTTAAAGGTTCTAGTCAAAGGGTTTTCTAAATTTAGGGCCCAGAAATGGTTTTTTCATGTTCTGCCCCTGTGCCCTTAACTTTAATAGAGTGCCCCAAAATCAATAGGGGTCACTACCTGCAGCAAAAATCATTTTCTGGTTTCAACATTCTGGGTCAAGGGGTTTTTAAGTTATTGTTTGGAAATGGTTTCCATTTTCCCGGCCCCGTGCCCTTCCCTTTCCAAGTCCTCAAAATAATAGGGTCATCATTCCCCATGCAAAAAATCTTATGAAGTTTCAACATTCGGGGGTCAATTTTCTAAGTATTGATGGAAAATGGTTTTTTTCCATGTTCGGGCCCTGTGCCCAAATTTTGAGGGAGTGCCCCCAAAAACAATAGGGTTTCTCCATAAGCCCTGCCCCCTTTTGAAGTTTGAAAGTTCTAGGTCAAAGGGTTTTCCCCGTTATTGATGGAAAATTGAAGGTGACAGACGGACAAAAGGTGGCAGGGCAAAAATTTTTTAAACAGCCGGGATGGGCATTTTTTGTAGGGTCCCCCAATTTTTCATACAAAAATTGGGGTGAAGTCATGCAAACTTAGAAATCATGTATTTCTCAAAAACCTATTTTTGGCATTCTCCCCTAAAAATTGGGTTTTAGAAAAAAAACTTAGTGCTGAAGGGGTTTCAAATACGGCAGTCTCGGGGCAATTCTGGGGCCCGGGGTTTTGCCGAGGGGGGTGACCCCTGAAAAAAGAAATGAAATTGGGGAAAATTCGCGGGGAGTCACAAAATGACCGTTTTGGGAGATGCCACTGACTGCAGGTGCTTTTAGAAAGGTCAGCTGTAGACCAAAAACCGAGGGGCGGGAGCCTACAAAAGGGCTGAGGTCGGGTCAAATGAAATTTTTTTAAAAATATGGTCCTTTTTCTCAAGAAAAACTTTAATTTTTGAAATGTTTGATGATCTGCCTGGTTTCTAGAAGACAAAGTTTTCCCAAAGCAATAAAAGCCCCTTTTTGGAAGCCTTTGTTATTTTTGCTGCCATAGGAAGACTATTTATATTGAAATTTAATTGAAAATGCTGATATTCCCCAAAAACCCTCCCATCTTAAAGCGGGTTTCATGAAAAAAATTTCTTGTATTTTAAAGTTAACAAATTACCTTAAAAAGATAGGGGACGACACCAGAGAGAAAAAATGACCCAATATTTACATATGTTTTCTATATCACACTTTTTTAAAAAAAAAAATCTCTTACACCCCATCATTTATAAATAGTGATTTTCCCCTTTTTGCCTTTTTGGGTCCAAGAAAATTTGGGGGAAAATTGGGGGGTTTCACTCTTGTTTTGGGAAATTTTGACAAAAAACAACATTAAGTATTATACTTTTTTCTTGGAAATGGGGTTTGAAATCATTTTTTGCTGCAAAACCCTGTTTTTATTTTTTTTAGTTGCTCAGAATTTGGAAAATTGGTACAAATTGCATATCACGGGGGGTTTTAAATTTTCCCGAAGAATACCCCTTTTGTATGTCAATCATACATAAACACGCCACTTCAAAACTGTCCCTTCAGGAAAACCCCTTTGTTGCAAACTTTCTTTACAAAAAATTGTTGTTTTTCAAAGGGGAAACGCTTTTAAAAAAAAAACAGAGCTATCCAAAGGTGATGAAGCCCCGCATGCATGACACAGTACTAGCAATTTTTCCACACAATTGCATAATTATGTGGACTGATTAATAACTGTATTAAAGGTAGAAAAAAAAACAAAGTCCCTAATATGCGAATATTTTCAAAAGAAAAAAGCATCATGCACAAAGGGGTGGTAATGATCATTTTGTTAAGTTTATTTTAAAATTGTGTCAAGGGTTGGAAATTAGGGCCCTACAAGATTGCATATGCAGACGATGTCATGATTTAACAAAAAACAAATCCCAAAATCTGCAATTTTTGTTTTTGAAAGAACTAAAAATCCCATACAACAGTTTTTTAGATTACTTGGGAAGTTTATTAAATTTGGGCAAGGGATGAGGAATATGGTGTGCACAAATTGTGTCATTATGATATGGGAATTTGGTGGCGATGCTTCAAGTGTTGTTGGGGTTTTGTGTTGTCACCTTTCCCCTTTCGCCTCCACGTGGAGTTTGGTGAAAAGGAGCCCAGTGCGTAAGTCTTTCCCCGCCATAATAGCCCCTTCAGACAAGCCCTTTTGCGTGTCTCCCAGTTGGCCAATGGAATGAGCACCTGCCCTAGCGAACTGAGGGGACTCGGGGGAGGTCTGCCCCGAAATGTGGCATGCCAGGCCCCGGGGTGTGGGAAAGCCCCGATGCCTATGAACAGCCCCCACTATGGGACAAATAGCCCGGTTCCCCGGAAAGGTTTTAATCGGAACAAGGGTTGAGGTAACCCCCAAAGAAAACCCAGAAGTTTTAAAAAGAGGGCCGGGGCCTTTGGGACTCTCTTAACGAACCCCAACACCCTGAATATCGCTTGATTAACAGCCATCCGGTATTCAACAATGTGGGGTTTAATCTTGAGGCCCCCCAGGGGGTTCCTGCCGGGCTTGAGCCCCACAGAGTCCCCCCACAGCTATGGGGGCCCCCCCTTTAATCCCCAAAAAAGCAAAAAGAAAAAGGGGAACTACCAGGGAAGAACAATCCCCATCAACCTTTTAGGGGTAGTTGGAAGCAGGGGTGTCTTCAAAAAGAAAGTGAACTTTAGCTATCCCCAGAAAAGATTCAAAGTCTGTTGATTCAGGAAAATCCCCCACACAGAGAAAACCTTTAAAGTCAGAGGATACAGTGTTTCCCCTGTGACAGAATTGGCAGACGAAAAGGAGGCATCGACATGGTAGGAAAAAACTCAGCGTGTCCAGCAAACCCCCATAGGGGTACTCCGTTTCCCTTCTGAGCCCCAGAAAGAACGGTTTTATTGAAATTTGTGAACAAACCCCAAGGACAAAGCCGTCCCTTTAAAAGTTACAAGAGCAAGCAGGTTCATCATTGTGGAGACTTTAACAGCACCACAAAGGGGGAAATTACCACATAAATGGAGGGAAAGTGGAGACCCGGCAAGATGATAACAAACTAAACTCATCAAAAGCCCGAGTCCCCCCAAATTTTTACTCCAGAAGCTGGGAAAAACATAACCCCTATCGCTTTATGTACTGAGACATACATGGACTATCAAGGGGAAGTCAATGAAAACTGGGGAGCGACCATTGCCAGTCCCAAATAATGGGCCGTAAGCCTCACATCACCAAATCCCCCGATTGGGAAATACAAAAACCCGGTGGGGCCTTTTTACCAAAAGGGGAGGATGGCTCTGTAAAGCACAGAGTGGGAGGGAGAGCATCAACCGGGGTTTTCAAAGATTCACGCCCGTATACTTAAGGTGCTTTCTAAAGGGGACAAGAAAGGACTATAAGCCCCCTGGGGTTAGTTGGAGAATTTAAGGAAAGTTTATCAGAGCCGGGGGGAAAGCAGAAAACAATCCCCCACAAGAAAGTAACCCTTCTTACCAAACCCAAGGGCCAAATTCCCCAGGAAAAAACGGGGCACAGAGGAAGAGCTGGGGAAACAAAAAAGCCTGTCAATAGAGTGAGGGCCAAAAGGTGGGGTTGCGGAAGCGAAAGATAAAAAACAGGAAAAGGCTCGTACTTTGGAAAGGAATGGTGAAATGTTTTTTTACGGGTAAACAAACGGCAAACATTTTGCCCTAACTACAAAAATGTTTCAACACCCCCCCAACAGGGAAAACAAAAGGGGGCCCCAAGGGAAAAAAGGGAAGGCAGACAAGCCAAGGGCACCGAAAGCATGAAGCAGGTTTTTAAACTGCATAACACAGACCCCTTAGGCATTTTAAGCAAAGAATCTCCCGGACCAATGGAGTCACAAATGAAAAAGCGACCATCTAGCATAAGCAATTTTAAAATCTGGGGAAAATTTCAACTACGCGGGCAAAGGCGCTTCCAAAATTGGAAAGAGGCGGTCACGATCCCCTCCACAAGAAAGGGAAGGACCCAAAAAAAGGGTGCAAGCTACCCCCCAATCAGCAACCAGCTGTGTTGGAAAGACCTGGAGAGGATTGTAAATCACCCCCTTTAAATGGTACGGAATAAAAACCCATTCGCAATCAACAAGCGGCTTTCGACAATTTCCACTAGGGCCAGCCCCCCCCCCTTTTCTTTGCAAGAGATAGAGGATCCCAAAAGCAAAAGTCATGCTTACAGTGGGTTTACTGCAGAGGGCGGTTGACAAAGTCTGGAATGGACTCCTCTCAACTGATGAGGATGGAGTACAAAGGGCACATGCTGGGTGGTTTAAATCATACCCCCCCAAAGGAACAAAATCAGTTTAAAAACATTCCACCCTAGGAAGTTCCCTTTGCGTCATGGTGCCCCCAAGGGGGAGTTTTTCCCCTACACTTTCTTGTTTTATCAATGTTGGGGTTAACTCGAAAGAAGTTAAGGTGCTCTCTCCTGACTCTGGTGTTATGGGGTAGAAGACTGCCCTACGCCACATAAGGATCAAAGAAGCCTCAAAAATTTCAGTTGGGGGTGAAATTGGGTGTATCGATCATAAGAGAACTCCAAACAAATTCTCCTGTGTAAAGCAGGGGGGGAAAATCAAGATGGGAAATACTTCGCTGATTGAAGCAGACAGGGAAAAAACCTTGGGGGACTTTTACAAAGGTACCGGAACCCCACTTTGTCAAGCAGAGGGAAGGCCCAAAGGAAGCTTGCCATGTTCCCAAACTTGTGGAACAACGTGGGGGGCAAATGAGCAAATACCAAAACAGATATCGGGAACGTGAGACCCATTAGAGTATAGCTCAACTGCTAGGCCACCACTGCCAAAAAAACCAACGGCTTTGACAAGGGTTTAGAACCAAAACCTTTTTCGGGCAGATAGGGGTCAAAACTTACACCAATCTCCTTCATGGAAAGCTAACGGGGACACAGTTACAAGCAGAAACTGCAAAGGTTCTGCTTTAAAAGAGAAGTTAGGGGCTTTTTAAGACCATCCCATAAAGCCAAGCTGATGGTACACAAAGAAAGGTAAATGTAGCAGCTTATACAGAGGGAAAGAAATCAACCCAGGTTCAAAACTGACTGAGAGATCCCTGGTAGTGAAAATTAAAACCCACAGCGAGATCTGTCCTCGTGACTGTGAGACTTCGTTTTGTCTTGACCCCAGGGAAACAAGAGGATAAGGCATTCGGTAAACCTCACACTTTCTATGTCAATAAGAATCCCCCGGGAATCATGACCATGTTTTTAGGAAAGATCGACGCGCCCTCAAAGATGGAGAAGCGGGTTTTTTTCAATACCTTGGCAAGAGAGAAACATCATGCCCACAGGAAAACAGCAGCAAGGCAGAGACTGAGCACATAAAGGCGGGTTTAATGGTTTTAAGCCGGCAGAAAAAAGTCCCAGTGCTTTCTCACGCCTGTTGCTGGGCTCTGTCAACAATAAAGTCCGCGTGCAAAGAAGCAGGCTGTCCCGCGTACCTTGGGATTTCCTCCCTTTTGGCTTTCGCTAAAAGGGGGGCCCCCTGGCTCTGGGCTCGTCGCCCCCCAAAAACCTTGGTTCGGGGTCCCTCTCGGCCAAAAAAGGAAAAGGGTGGAGGAAAAATGTTTTCTCCCTTGATCGGTCTAAAAGTGATGTGGCGGGCCCCCTCGGGCCCCCAAGCTCGCCCCTTCAAGAAAAAGGCGGCTCATGCCCCTTGTCCGTGGTGGGTTTTCGGCATTCTTCTTGGCGCCCCGGGGCGAGCTGCGCTTGGGTGATAGATCCTCAATCCCCGCGTATGGGGGCTTGGATTGCGGCAAACCCCAATTTTCATCGGGCTAGGTCTGCGTTGTCCGACAAAAGAAAAAAGTAAAAAAAAACAAAGCCCTTATCTGCTTTTTTTTTTGGACCTAACATGCCCCATGCCCAACTTTTGTTCTGTCCTTGTGTGTTTCTTAATTGTGTCAAGGGGGTAAGGGGATGGGGCGACAAAGACTGGCTACTGCGAAGAAGAAGGAGACCGAGAGACAACAACTAAAACCCTTAAAACCCCCCCTTTAAATTTGTTGTGTGGGGTAAAAAATTTTCTTTCCTCCAAAACAAAAGGGGCCATACACTGATCAAAAACAATTATCCTATGAAGTTTGACAACTGTAAGTCACAGTGTTCTTTTGTTCAATTACAGAAATCATGGCTTTTCATCCTTAAATAACAGACCCATTATTCGCCTCTTCCCAATCCAAAAATATATTTTTTTTCCCAATGTGGCAGAGACACTTCCCAAAATGCAAGATTTCCCAAAATCGGCAACCAAACCAAATGTTCTGATTAGTTTTATATTTTAGATTCGGAGGAAGTTTTTGTCTGGTATCAATTTTTGTCACTCTATAGCTAACAGACACACAGTCCCGCATGTTACCCACATTACAAGTCTACTGTTCCGTGGTCTGGATTTTAGTCCATGTTTCGGGAGATAAAATTTTATTTGTCTTGTGTTTACTTCCACTTCCGATAGATTATTTTTTTTCCAAAATGTCACGTAATGAGACATACAAAAAGCAAATCTATCAAGTTTTCGTGTGACAGTATCAAAAGAAAATCAGAGGTCAATGTTCGAACTATTGGTAAAAAAAGAGACCCTAAAATTGAGGTACCATTTAATAATACCATCGAAAAACGGCACTGAGATACCCCTACCTTTACTATTTTCAACACTGTTACCACCGTGAAAGATCCCTAAGCTGTTTCATCTAAGTTAACCACGAGAGGTTCCTACTGGTTTCCAACATGATTACAACTGAGTAGGTACCTACTGGTTCCACTACTGTGAAATCATTTAAATTCGCTGGTATTAAAATTCGCAGCAAACGTGAAACAAGAAAACCGGGGGGTTTTTCGTGTGGGGTTTAATTCAAGCATTTCAATTTAAAATGAAAAAATAAAGTAAAAAAATAATAATAGTGCGGTCCTTGAAATTTGCGCATCGGACCCAAGCAAGAATATGCAAAATTCGTCCTACGCAATAAAACTGATTCACAGTATACAGTTACCACCGCGAAGATCCTTTCTGTTTCCAACTATGTTACCACCGAGGAGGTACCTACTGTTTCCAACTATGATACTACGGAGGAGGTACCTACTGTTTCCAACTATGATACTACCGAGGAGGTACCTACTGTTTCCAACTATGTTACCACCGAGGAGGTACCTACTGTTTCCAACTATGTTACCACCGAGGAGGTACCTACTGTTTCCAACAATGTTACCACCGAGGAGGTACCTACTGTTTCCAACTATGTTACCACCGAGGAGGTACCTATTGTTTCCAACTATGTTACCACCAAGGAGGTACCTACTGTTTTCAACTATGTTACCACCGATGAGGTACCTACTGTTTCCAACAATGTTACCACCAAGGAGGTACCTACTGTTTCCAACTATATTGTTACCATACCACCTAGGAGGTACCTACTGTTTCCAACTATGTTATGTAACCACTGAGGAGGTATCTACTGTTTCCAACTATGTTACCACCG
The DNA here is from genome assembly GCF_021730395.1 of Mercenaria mercenaria. Classification (NCBI taxonomy): domain Eukaryota; kingdom Metazoa; phylum Mollusca; class Bivalvia; order Venerida; family Veneridae; genus Mercenaria; species Mercenaria mercenaria. Next base: position 41,389,986 of record NC_069374.1, read on the forward strand.
AGGAGGTACCTACTGTTTCCAACTATGTTACCACCGAGGAGGTACCTACTGTTTCCAACTATGTTACCACCGAGGAGGTACCTACTGTTTCCAACTATGTTACCACCGAGGAGGTACCTACTGTTTCCAACTATGTTACCACCGAGGAGGTACCTACTGTTTCCAACTACGTTACCACCGAGGAGGTACCTACTGTTTCCAACTACGTTACCACCCAGGAGGTACCTACTGTTTTCAACTAGTTACCACGAGGAGTACCTACTGTTTCCAACCTACGTTACCACCCAGGCGGTACTATCTGTTCCAACTTCGTTACCCACAGAGGAGGTACCTACTGTTTTTCAACAATTTTCCACCCAGGAGGTACCGAATTTATACTGTTTTTCCAACTATGTTACCACCGAGGAGTACAGACTGTTTTCCAACTATGTTACCACCGAGGAGGTACATACTGTTTCCAACTATTACCACCCAGGAGTACTACTGTTTCCAATATGTTACCACCGAGAGTACCTACTGTTTCCAACTATGTTAACCACACAGGAGTACCTAAACGTTTCCCAACTATTACCACCGAGGAGGTACCACGTTTTCCACTACGTTTACCACCAAGGCGGGACCTACTGTTTCCAAACTACGTTACCACCAAGGAGGTACCTACTGTTTCCAACTACGTTACCACCAAGGAGGTACCTACTGTTTCCAACAATGTTACCACCCAGGAGGTACCTACTGTTTCCAACTATGTTACCACCAAGGAGGTACCTACTATTTCCAACACTGTTGACAGTGCTGTGCCTGATGAAAAATAAAGTGCTGTAAAAATCAAATTTAAATTGAAAATACTAATTACTATTCAAAAATATACACTAGTACCAATCTTTCAATGAAAAGTTTTTTTTCCCAAAATGGACAATTATTGCACATAAATTTCCCAATTTGAAAGGCCAGGGCCTCTTCCCAATTTCCTGATGAAAAGTCCTGGAAATGGTTTACTATGACCTTAAGCTCTAACCCCAAAGTGAAATGGACCATCTACTGACTATCAGCAATTACCCTATGAAGTATGATGACTGTAGACTAAGTATGGATTGAGACTTATTAAGGTCACTTGACCATGACATTGAACTACCTGACGACCAAAAAACAATAGGGTCTTTACTGGACCACAGGCAATCACAAATAATGGATTTGATATGTGAAAATAAACATTCTCTATTTGTTGACCAGAAACCAAATGTTCTACCGACTAACTGACATACAGACAATGAGCAAATAATAACACCCTCTTCTTTGAAGGGTGGCTTAAAAATGTAAACACAGGACTATGGACATAGGACTATGCACTAATAGCTAAATCTGAACACTTGATTCAGCTGAGCTAATATTCAACAAGAAATAAATATGAATTTACTCTACAGAACACAGCCTGGAAATATTATTCTATCTGCCCCATAATTATTATAGAAGAAGTCCTTGCCCCAGTTCTTGTATGCTTTCCAGTTTGGTACTATATCTGAAACAATTACTGGCCTGAAATGAAACAAGATAGCCATGAATTACTTCTGATATTACATGAAAACTTAATCAAACATATATCGTACACAACAAATTCGATGATGGTATCCCCCGCCGAAAGGGTTTGTGGAGAGAATGGCAAAAATATATTTCCGCAAAAAAGTAAGGATGTTACATATAAACATAATAATTTCATAGCAAAATCAATTTAACAGAAAACAAATGTTTAAATAAAGAGTTCATACTAAATGTATGCACACTTTGATCCTGACAAACAGAATAAATTTTGAATGGGATATGCCGTACTGTAATAAGCTTAGCTTTTAAAATTAAATGCAGTTATTGAAATGTGAGCTTGAAGTTTAACTGTAACGAAATGTCTTTGAGTAGTTGGCCACCAGGTGTTGCTGTTTAACAAGTACATCAAGAACTATAGAACAGCTGTCCTTAAGAGGAACACAGGGTAAGAAATTTGAAACCATGGCTGAAGGGCAAGTTAGGGCATCACAACTTAGTAACATGTTGAAGGTTCTGAACATTTAAAAATTTATTATAAATTGATAATATATATATGTAAAAATTATTTTTTTAAGGTGGGTGGGGAGCAGGGTAACGGGAGAGGAAACAAAATTTCACATGTTTGAATATAAATATTGATTGAAAATTAAAAATGAAAACAAAAAAAAAAAAAAAAAAAAAAGGGGTTTTATAAAAGGGTAATTGGGGGGGGGGGGGGGGGGGGCAGAGGAATGCATGAAACCATGGGGGGCAGGACAGGGAGAAGTGAGGTGGGGAAATGGTACAACTTGAAGGTTAGGTATATTTAAGATAAAGAAGAAATGAAATTTTTTTTGGGGGGGGGGGTTGGGCGGGGGGGGGTGACCAAGGCAAGATGGTGACCAGGTGTGGGTTTCAATTCACATGTTTAAAAAAATGTTCACAGATAAGATGAAAAGAAAAAGTTTTAATGAAATTTCTTGCAAATGAAAGTTGTTTATGTACAAATATGTGGATTTTTAGACAATTAAAGGGCAATAACTCTAAAGTTACAAAGAAACCCGTATAAAATTGTCTGGCACAACCACATTATAGTGCTAAAATTCTGTTTCATAGATCTAGGTCAAATATATCAAAGTCATGATGCAGAAATTGCCATATCTATAGATCTATAGTACCCTATATAGTTAACACTAGAAACTTCTAAGGGCATAACTTGGTGTTACTTGGGCAATCTGTCTGAAACTTGATGGGCCCCCTAACCTCATAGTGGTGAACATGTATATGAAGTTTTTTTGAAAAAAATCTAAAAAAAGGGAATGATTTTTTTGGGGGGGGGGGGGGGGGGTGTGATCAAGGTAAGGGGGTGCCCAGGTGGGGGTTTACACAACTTCACATGTTTACAATAAATGTCATGGAAAGATTGAAAGAATTTAATGAAATTCTCCCAAAATGGTAAGTTTTTTTATGTACAAATTGTGATTTTTTATACAATTAAAGGGCATAAACTCTTAATTTACATATAAATCCAAATGAAACTGGTGTACACAACCACATTTGGTGATCTAATTCTGTTTAAGTTTCATAGTTCTAGGTCAAATATAAAAAGTTTGATGCAAAAATTGCCATATTTATAGTACCCTATATAGTTAACACTAGAAAAATTTCAAAGGGCCCAACTCTGGTGTTACTTGGGCAATCTGACTGAAACTTCATGGGCCGCAAGAACTCATAGTGGTGAACATGTATATGAAGTTTTAAATAAATATTCCCAACCATTTCCTAGATATGGCTCCGGACGGACAGACGGACGGAAGGACGGACGAAAGGAAAGATGGACGGAAGGACGGACGGACAACGCCAAAACTATATCCCTCCGACTTTCGTCGGGGGATAACAAGGTGTAAAAATTCCATGAAAACCAAATTTTTCAAACATTTTCTGTTTTTAATAATTTACTAATTATAGTTACTGAGTAGAACTCATTTTGCTATTTTTAAGAAACAACAACCTCAGCTTAGTTCTTCACAAAAGCTTGCTATAAACCCAGACTGGTGTGGTATAGCTGTATCAAAACTGCAGAATATTTCACAAATTTATGTGGTGAAAATATGTCAAGATGCGTCTTTAAAGCGAAACCAATTTGACTTTTTATATAAATCCTGAACTGGCATTGCCAAAAGTTGCATTCCCAACATTGTCTCACTGGGTGGATAGCTTAAACAAGAGCTCCACAAAGTTTGGCAATATAAGCCCATAGTTCTAGATGATAAGAGGAAGTAAAGTTAAATTGTGTGTGGGGATGTAATGTGGCACTGGGTTGAGGTTTGGTGGGTTTTGTGCTCATCCCCACCCACCTATACTCCAAGTTTAAATCAACACCTTGAATGATTTGAAGTTGTGGTGATCTGGACACAAAATACAAACAACAGAAGTGAACTCAATCTGTGACCTTGACCTTTGACCTAGCCACAAATTTAATGCACTCTGCACATAGTCTCAGTGCCATCTACCTATAACTAGAAGATGCTTCTGTAGAAAAGCGCATGTCTCCCCCAATGCGCAGTCATATAGGCAAGAAGTCAATAGGAGACAGGAGCGAAAGTCAAAAAGACACTGATGGTTGGCTGCAATAGGGATCATCTACTTGGCATGTCCAATCATCCCACTAAGTTTCAACATTCTAGGCCTAGTAGTTCTCAAGTTATGAATTGGAAACGGTTTTCCATGCTCAGGCCCCTGTGACCTTGACCTTTGATCGAGTGACCCCAAAATCAGTAAGGGTCATCTACTCTGCATGTCCAATCATCCTATTAAGTTTCAACAGTCTGGGTCAAGGGGTTCTCAAGTTATTGACTGGAAAGAGTTTTCTATGTTCAGGCCCCTGTGACCTTGACCTTAGCTCAAATGACCCAAAAAAATGATAAGGGTCATCTACACTTTAAGTCCTATCAATCTATGAAGTTTCAGGGTTCATACAGCCAGACTGACAAAAAATTCAAGGGGTTTTTAAGGAGTTTTCAAGGACTTTTATTACGTTTTCAAGGATAAGCAAAAAATTGAACAAGCACTTATTACACACAAAATGACTGGCTTACAATTGGTGAACACTTCTTACATCCAAAATGACTATCACGTGAAATAAGTTTTTCTATAAAGTTCCAATTTGCAATTGATCAACACTATATCACACACAAAATGACTGGCAAACAATTGATCAACACTTCTTACATCAACAGCGACTTGTTATGTCATATAAGATCAAGTTTTAGGTGCCTCTGGCTGCTGGGGGCGAAGGTGGAATAGTAAACACATCAAGAGTGGCTGTGATAGTCCTATCAATAAGACCTGACATAACATATTTTAACATTTTGACGTCTATCGGTTATGTCAGGTCTTATCGGATCGCCATTTATAACATGTAGTGAGAAGCGAACAAACTTCGTGTCGCCTTTAATCTTCAAATTCTGATCAACATAAATCAATCCGAAGTGAAAGAACACTACTTACACCGAAAATAATCCTTTTTTCAACTGCATATGTGAATAATTACAAAATAAAAGTTACTTTTCATGTATAAATATCGAGTTGTTTCTTTCCACTGTATGTATCGCCGTGTATCTGTATTACGGTGTGCAACATTGCCGGTCTATTCCGAATGTTGTGTAAACACAGTTTATATTGAGAATCAATTTTAGACGAAATATTTTCCTTCTTGATCACTTGGCAAATAGTTCACATGGAAAACTGTTTTTCATCTAAGTCGATTCTAAACATATTATAACCAGCTGAATATGCTTGAAAAATGGCGGAACGTGTATTCCAAACTGTACACAATTGACATATATTGGATATAAGGGGTTTTAAAGATAAATTTAAACGATATTTTACTAGAATACGGTAAATAACGGTAGGCCAAACTGTTTAAACCTGCATACATTGTATATTTTACGTGTGAGAAAATGCTACATTCTACTGATTAGGGCCCTTTTAGGCGTTACAATGCAGATTGAAAATGAAATGTAAGATAATAAAATAATGAATGTTGAAGGTAAAATGAGCATGTATACGTCTAATATTTTGGACTATGGCCGTGGGTGACTCTCTATCAGGTACATTTTTCTTGTGCTTCTCAGACTTGACGTGCGATTTCAGCGCCGATTCACCCATTGAACTAATGTCAATAACTTTGTTACAATATTTGCACATGGCTTTCCTTTTGTTTTCATGCTCGACCAGCCATGGGTAGGATACAAGCCACTTTTTGTTGAAAATACACATTTTCTTCAATATCGGTAACGGAAATGGTGTCGGTAATTTTTACACGTCGTAATTTTCCTAGTCCCAGTCTGTTTAAAACCCGTATCGTACGGTACACATAGCTTATGTAGACATAAAACATGGCGATGCGTACATATAACAAAGCGTCTTTTACGATCTATTTTTATTAAGCTGACCAAAATTTCTGAAGAAGGAAATTCAAGGACTTTTATCATAAAATCAAGCACTTTTCAAGCAGTTTTCAAGGCAAGAAATGAATTCAAGAAGTTTTAAGGAGGTTTTTGCAAATTCAAGCACTTTTCATCTAGCAGCCTGAAATTCAACGAGTTTTCAAGTCTGTGCGAACCATGAGTTTGAAGGTTCTAGGTCAAATGGTTCTCAAGTTATTGACCGGAAATGGATTTCCATGTTCTGTCCACTGTGACCTTGACCTTTAATAGAATGACACAAAAATCAATAGGTGTCATCTACTCTGTATGTCCAATCATTCTGAGAAGTTTCAACATTTTTGGTCAAGTGGTTCTCAAGTTATTTATTGGAAATGGTTTCCATGTTCAGGTTCCTGTGACCTTGACCTTTAACAGAGTGACCCCAAAATCAACAGGGATCATCTACACTGTGTGATCAATCATCCTATGAAGTTTCAACATTCTGGTTCACGTGGTTCTCAAGTTATTGATCGGAAATGGTTTTCCATGTTCAGGCCCCTGTGACCTTGACCTTTAATAGAGTGACCCCAAAATCAACAAGAGCTCGTTGAACACGAAATGCCCCCCTTGATGCATTCAGTAATTGCACAAGGAACAGAAATTATATGCTCACTGTAAACAGAAGTTCTATCATTCTGGTTTAATCTGACCTTGACCTTTAACCTATTAACCTAACAAGAGATTACAGAGTGATCTTGGCGCCATCCACTGAGCCATTTTTGAATGTTCCAAATTTCAAGACTAGCTCAAGGTCAAAATCAATGTCAAATTTCATTTCGGTACACAACAATGTGTATGTGGTCCAAATTTGAAAGCTGTGGCTTGAGAAATGTGAAAGCAGGTCACTAGATCAATTTCAAGGTCAAAGTTCATTTCGGTAGACAGAACTATCAATGTGCTTCAAATTTGAAGGCTGTAGCTTGAGAAATGTGAAAGTAGGTAATAGGTAAAAATCAATGTCAAATTTCAATTCACAACACAAAAATATGCATGCGGTCCAAATTTGAAGCCTGTACCTTCAGAAATGTGAAAGTAGGTCACTATGTCAATCTCAAGATCAAAGTTCATTTCGGTAAACAAAACTATGCATGTGGTTCAAATTTGAAGGCTGTAGCTTGAGAAATGTGAAGTAGGTCACTAGGTCAAAATCAAGGTCAAATTTTATTTCACAACACAAAACTATGCAAGTGGTCCAAATTTGAAGCCTGTACCTTCAGAAATGTGAAAGTAGGTCACTAGGTCAATCTCAAGATCAAAGTTCATTTCAGTACACAAACTATGCTTGTGGTTCAAATTTGGAGGCTGTAGCTTGAGAAAAGTGAAAGAAGGTCACTAGGTCAAAATCAAGGTCAAATTTTATTTTGGAACAAAAAACTATGCATGTGGTCCAAATTTGAAGCCTGTACCTTCAAAAATGTGAAAGTAGGTCACTAGGTCAATAACAAGGTCAAAGTTTTTTTCGGTACACAAACCTATGCATGTGGCTGTAGATACAGAAATGTGAAAGTAGGTCACTAGGTCAAGATCAAGGTTAACTCATGTCAAGGTTCATCTTGTTCTCAAAACTATACATGTGGTCCAAATTTGAATGATGTAAGCTATGGACATGAAGGTTCTAAGTTTTCCCTATATAAGTCTATATGAACCATATGCCCCCTGGGGCGGGGCCATATTTGACCCTAGAGGGATAATTTGCTACATTACAAAATATCAAAGCCATAGTCTTTGTGGTTTGGACAAGAAGATTTTCAAAGTTTTTCCCAATATAAGTCTATGTAAACCATGTGACCCCCAGGGCAGAGCCATATTTGACCCTAGGGGAATAATTTGAACAATCTTAGTAGAGGACCACTAGATGATGTCATATACAAAATATCAAAGCCCTAGGCCCTGTGGTTTTGGACAAGAGGTTTTTCAAAGTTTTTTCCTATATAAGTCTATATAAACCATGTGACCACCGGGGTGGGGCAATATTTGACCCCAGGGAAATAATCTGAACAATCTTGGTAGAGGGCCACTAGATTTTGCTACACACCAAATATCAAAGCCCTAGGCCCTATGGTTTTGGACAAGAAGATCAGAAACCGTTTTAACTGTTCCTGGCCAATGTGACCTTGACCTCTGACCTAATGACCTCAAAATCAATAGGGGTCATCTGCTGGTCATGGCCAACCTAACTATCAATTTTCCTGACACTAGGCCCAAGCGTTCTAGAGTTATTGCCTGGAAACCATTTTACTGTTCCTGGTCACTGTGACCTTGAACTTTGACATACTGATCTCAAAATCAATAGGGGTCATCTGCTGATCATGACCAACCTCCCTATCAACTTTCGTGACCCTAGGCCTAAGCGTTCTTGAGTAATCATCCGGAAACTGTTTTCCTGTTCAGGGTCACTGTGACCTTGACCTTTAACATACTGACCTCAAAATCAATAGGGCTCATCTGCTGGTCATTACCAACCTCCCTATCAACTTTCATGATCCTAGGTCCAAGCATTCTTGAGTTATCATCCGGAAACGGATTGGTCTACATTCCGACCGACCGACCGACATCTGCAAAACAATATACCCCTCCTTCTTCGAAGGGGGGCATAATAAGACGTTACGCTCATTGTTGGCCTACATTAGTGTAACTGACGTTATCGTCGTGTTTAGCCGTTAAAACGTTACAGGGATTACTTGGGGTGGTTGGACTACAGTTTTCATAAATCATGTTGTTTCGATATTTAAGGAAATATTTGATATAGATGTACATATAATATTTATTCAATCAAATTATTTATCAGACAGTGAATTATATTGCGGTGTTCAGATACAATTGTAATACATGTGCATTATTTAGTTTTTAAACGTAACGTCGACGTTACATTAATTTCACGGCTGTGACATCTCGGCTAGATTTTGCAATTTTCATGTGTTAAATTTAATTCATATTCAACGTAAGACTTATGCATATCAATTTGCAGACAATTGTATGTACTTTCAGACTGTAGTTGCTGTTTTGTCAACAAATACATATTTCTTTAAATATTTCAGCACGTAACAACTTCGTAATTTTATTTTTTGCATTTTTTGACACGTGTGACATCGCGGCTAGATTAAAGTATACATATATTAAACGCCATTATCAAAGTCAATGTACGACAAAAACTTACTAATTCAAAAGTAGAATTTATGTACTTTTTGTCAAAATAAATATTATAGAAAGCATAAAATAGTTAACGAAAATACAGAAATTTTAACAAATCCTGTCGAGGAAAGACATTAAATCTTACGTTTTAAGTTGGATCTGTGTTTTGCTTCCTGTTTGCTACAGGAAGTATTAAACAGCAAATGACTGCAATGACGTCAAATATTGTTAAAGTCACGTCACAGAGTCTTCTTATTTGACGGAAAAAAATAATTTTATGAATTTACCAAGCCGTTAAATAATGCGCATTGGTGAATTCTGTTAAATCTTACATGACATTTTTGTGTTGTTTTCTATGATTCTATGTCGAATTAAATTTTTACTAATTGTTAAACGTCTATGCGATCATATTTACTAACAGGGAGATTGTTTTGCCTTTCTTGTGATATAAGAAGATAAACAACCGTATTTCTAAAACGAATTTCATGGAACACTGAAGTGAACGAAACTGAAATATTTCCGATGTTCGCCAACAACGTACGCAACGTCTAAGGGTTATCTACTCTGCATGACCAATCATTCTATGAAGTTTCAACATTCTGGGTCAAGTGGTTCTCAAGTTATTGATGGGAAATGGTTTTCCATGTTCAGGCCCCTTTGACCTTGACCTTTGATTGAGTGACCCCAAAAACAAGACGGGTACTCTATTCCATAAGCCCTGCCACCCTATGAAGTTTGAAGGTTCTAAGTCAAATGGTCCTTCAGTTATTGATCGGAAATGAAGTGTGATGGACAGGGCAAAAACAATGTCTCCCCCAGAAGGGGGATGGGGGGTGGAGGAGACATAATTATGGCAAGTATGAAGTCAATATCTTGAATGGTTATCAAGATCTGCTCTTGACACAAAATATGATGGACAAATTTGACCTCTGACCTACAGACCTAGTTCATGCGCTCTGCACATTGCCTCATCACCACCTCCCAATATGCTAAGTTTAAAGTCAATACCTTGTATAGTTGTTGTAACAAACTATGCTAAGAAATAAATACAAGAGAGTCATGATGACCCTACATCACTCACCTGTTAAACTTGGCCTTTGAATCATCAAGATAAATATTCTGACAAAGTTTCATGAAGATAGAGTCATAGATGTGACCTCTACAGTGTGAACAAGTTTTTCCTTTGATCTGAGTGGTGACCTAGTTTTTGACCCCACATGACCCAGTGTCTAACCTGGCATGGGAATCATCAAGAACAAGAGCTCAAAGAACCCAAAATGCCCCCATTGATGCATTCAGTAAATGCACAAGGAACTGAAATTATTTGGTCACTGTGAACAAAATATCTACTGTTCTTGGTCAAAGTGACCTTGACCTTTGACCTATTGAACTCTAAATCAATGAACTCTAAATCAATTTTTACGATCCTAGGCCCAAGCATTCTGAAGTTATCAAGCACATGCATTTTAACTGTTCCAGGTCACTATGACCTTGACCTTTGCCCTACTGACCTCAAAATCAGTAGTGGTCATTTGCTGGTCATGACCAACGTCCTATCAACCGTCATGATTCTGGGCCCAAGCTTTCTCAAATCACCATCTGGAAACGGTTTAACTGTTCCAGGTCACTGTGTCCTTGATCTTTGGCCTACTGACCTCAAAATCAATAGGGGTCATCTGCTGGTCATGACCAACCTCTCCATCAACTTTCGTGATCCTAGGCCCAAGCGTTCTTGAGTTATCATCCGGAAACCTTTAAACTGTCCCTGGTCACTGTGACCTTGACCTTTGACCTACTGACCACAAAATCAATAGGGGTCATCTGCTGGTCATGACCAAACTCCCTATCAACTTTCAGGATCCTAGCCCTAAGCGTTCTTGAGTTATCATCTGGAAACCGTTTTATTGTACTGGGTCACTGTGACCTTGACCTCAGACCTACTGACCTCAAAATCAATAGGGGTCATCTGCTGGTCATGCTCAACCTCTCTATCAACTTTCGTGATACTAGGCCCAAGCGTTCTTGAGTTATCATCCGGAAACCTTTAAACTGTCCCTGGTCACTGTGACCTTGACCTTTGACCTACTGACCACAACATCAACAGGGGTCATCTGCTGGTCATGACCAACCTCCCTATAAACTTTCAGGATCCTAGGCCTAAGTGTTCTTGAGTTATCATCCGGAAACCGTTTTATTGTACTGGATCACTGTGACCTTGACCTCAGACCTACTGATCTCAAAATCAATATGGGTCATCTGCTGGTCATGGTCAACCATCCTATCAACTTTCATGATCCTAGGCTGAAGCATTCTCGAGTTATCATCCGGAAACCGTTTAACTGTTCTAGGTCACTGTGACCTTGACCTTTGACCTACAGATCTCAAAATCAATAAGGGTCATCTGCTGGTTATGACTATCCATCCTATCAACTTTAATAATCCTAGGTCCAAGCATCCAAACAAACTGGTCTACATACCGACCAACATCTGCAAAACAATATACCCCTCCTTCTTCAAAGGGGGGCATAAAAACATTCTTATCAAGTTTCATGAAGGTAGGGTCATAAATATTTCGAAAGGAACCAAGATATTACGCCAATACAAGTGGTTCACAAGTTTGATTAAAGTTGATTGCAAAATGTGGTCTCTATTGTGTTCACAAGCCAAAAATAACAAATTTTGGCCCTTTAAGGGGCCATAACTCTGGAACACATGATGGGATCTGGCAGGTTTTCAATAGGAACCGAGATATTATGCCAATACAAGTTGTGTGCAAGTTTGATTAAAATTGATTGCAAGATGTGCTCTCTATTGTGTTCACAAGAAATTTGTGGGCGGACGGACGAAGGGCGATCACAAAAGCTCACCCTGTCACTATGTGACAGGTGAGCTAACAAGCAATTACACATCAAAACACCAGGTCAGGTTAATGTATTAAGTAGTCAACTAGTTTTGGTCTTTACAAAGGCCTTCAAGAGACCCTTGAACAGTTATTAAGTTATGCTCCGGATACACAATGTGAGGGTCAAAGTTGGCCTTTTAGCTCCATTTGTAACCTTGATCTTGGACCTACTGTGCTGGTTCATGTGCTCTGAACATTGTCTCATCACCATCAACTTACATGCCAAGTTTAAAGTCAATACCTTGAAAGGTTAGTGAGTTATGCTGTAGACAAGAAATATGATGGACAGAGGCATGCAAATAATACATTCATTTTTCCAAAAAGGACATATAAAAAGGGTTCAAGGGTTGCAAAAAATATGAAGTGATCACAAAATTCTGCCTATCTGACCTCTGACCTTACCTTATGGTCTGACTTTGAGCCAACATGGCTCAGAGTTGCATTCTGTGTGTCGTCTTATGACTGGAGCAACCATTTATTATGAGCAGATATGATTTTGTGACATACAGGCGGATGGACAGGAACAAATAATAATGTCTCTGCAGAAATTGGGGTTGATGTAATAATTCAGTTGTTTTCCTCAGTTCTTGACATTTTAACAAAGAAATAGTAATCAAACATTTACCATTTCCCATCATACAGATCCCAAAATTCTTGTAGTGGCAATTCAGACCTTTTTTCAACTTTATTATCTGATGAAGAATACCCATAATGCAACAGCATTTCTTCTCGTTTCTGCAGCAAGTTTTTGTAATTCATATGATAAGGCTCCTTTGTAAGGTTTACTTGAAAATCACTGATGTCGAAATTGTAGCTTAACTGCTCACTGCTTATACTCAGTGATATCAGTAAAATCATTACTACTGACCCTGAAATGATAATAATTAGAATAATTAGATATCATTAAAATAACTAAATGTGAAGGAAGTAGAAATAGGACTGAAATAGATATCAGTAAAACAGTCATGCATTGATACAAAGTCCCCTACTGGAAGGTGACCAATTATCCCAACTGCAATATAACCTAATGCTCTAGCAGTTATCTGTCAATATATACAATATGTTATAAAACAAAACTTTAGGATTAAAATTTGCATATATTATTATGCTATTATGCCATTTTTAGATATCCTTATTTAAAAAAAATGCTATTCTGCCGTTTTTAGATATCCTTACTAAAACTAGAAATGTGTCCATGGGACACAGCTGCCCCCACTACATGACAAAGGACACAGATCAACTTTGGGAAAACAATATGTTGCTATTTAAAAAAAAATGAAAAAAAATAACCATATATATTGTACATATAAACATACATGCTTTCTTGAGATTTTTAGATACCTGTCCATCACCGCATTTCAATGTTGCTTGCCTTTTCTCTTGTGTGTATTTATGCTGATGCTGTCAAAAAAACTCATTTCTTTTCGTAATGACTGTAGGTAAAATATTTTCGGAGCTACGCGCGACAAAACATTAAAATGACAATTTTTTCCTAGGTCAGGGGTCATAACTCCTACATGACTGAATGAATCCGGATGCGAAAACCCAGGTGCACAACTGCACATGCTGACCAACATTCTTTTAAACTTTGGTGACTCTAGGTCAAATACTTTTGGAGCTACACGCGACACAACATTAAAATGACCAATTTTTAACTAAGTCATGGGCCATAACTCCTACAGGACTGAATGAATCCGGACGCGAAACCCCAGGTGCACAACTGCACATGCTGACCAACATTCCTGTTAACTTTGGTGACTCTAGGTCAAATACTTTTGGAGCTACGCGTGACACAACATTAAAATGACCAATTTTTTACTGAGTCAGGGGCCATAACTCCTACACGACTGAATGAATCCGGACACGAAACCCCAGGTGCACAACTACACATGCTGACCAACATTCCTGTAAAGTTTTGTAACTCTAGGTCAAATACTTTTGGAGCTAGGCGCGACACAACACTAAAATGACCAATTTTTACAAAGTCAGGGGCCATAACTCCTACACGACTGAATGAATCCGGACGCAAAACCCCAGGTGCACTACTACACATGCTGACCAACAATCCTGTAAAGTTTTGTGACTCTACGTCAAATACTTTTGGAGCTAGGCGTGACACAACATTCTCGGAAGGACGGACGGACAAGGGCAAATCTATATGCCCCCACCCCCTCCCCCCAAAGTGGGGGCATAAAAGACGCTATTATGCCGTTTTCAGATATCCTTATTACAAAAAATGATGCTATAAAAATCTGGACTATAACGGCGGACTTGTACAGTAAATCTACTGACACACATCGTGACTGTAACCAAGTGTAACAGAAGCAGATGTAAGACCTGTCCAAACTTATTAGGAGACTCCATTCAATTTTCAAATGATGAAACGTTTACTGTTAAACAGAGTAGAGTATGAATTGTATTTCATTCTATTATCTGCGTGAATTGCCAACAATTTTACATCAGTCAAACAAAGAATGAACTGTGACTTGGCATGACAAACTAACACCAAAGAACTCAATGCTCTCAATGCTCTGGTGGGAAGTTTGATATATTCCCTCTATATAAGAACATGACCAACAGTGACAGTTTCAGAGAAGAGAAAGAACTGCATTTCGTAACAAGAGGGCCATGAAGGCCCTGTATCGCTCACTTGACCTATTGACCCAAAGATCATCAAGGTTAACATTCTGACCAAGTTTCATTAAGATATGGTCATAAATGTGATCTCTAAAGTGTTAACTAGCTTTCCTTTGATTTGACCCGGTGACCTAGTTTTTGACCCCACATGACCCAGATTCAAACTCGACCTAAAGATCATCAAGATCAACATTCTGACTAATTTCATGAAGACACAGTCATAAATGTGGCCTCTAGAGTGTTAACAAGCTTTTCCTTTGATTTGACCTAGTGACCTAGTTTTTGACCTCACCTGACCCAGATTTGAACCAGACCTATAGATCATCAAGATCAACATTCTGACCAAGATTCATGAAGATATAGTCATAAATGTTGCCTCTACAGTGTTAACAAGCTTTTCCTTTGATTTGACCAGGGGACCTAGTTTTTGACCCCAGATGACCCAATGTCGAACTCTTCCAAGATTTTATTGAGGGTAACATTCTGACCAACTTTCATTAAGATTGGGCCAAAATTGTGACCTCTAGAGTGTTAACAAGCTTTTCTTTTGATTTGACCTGGTGACCTAGTTTTTGACCAAAGATGACCCAATATCCAAATCGTCCAAGATTTTATTGAGAGTAACATTCTGACCAAGTTTCATTAAGACTGGGCCAAAATTGTGATCTCTAGAGTGTTGACAGTCAAACTGTCGACGACGGACGACAGACGGACGATGGACACAGGGCGATCAAAAAAGCTCACGTTTGAGCACTTTGTGCTCAGGTGAGCTAAAAATCTTAAAACCGGAGCTAAATAGCATTTAACTGTTCAACATTTGCATATATACTCAAATCTCTGTTATCATGTCTCACAAATCAGCAGTGACATTTTAGTCGTTTTTACTAGTTGGAACAAGAGAAGCTATATTTTCTCTCTCTGAAAGTTAACTGGATCTCAAGGATACACTGAATCTAAAGAGATAGTTTGCATTCTAATATATATATATATTTAAAGTCTACAGTAATGGTTGTTGATAACATCTATCTATAAGAGCTCTGCCAAGCGGGGCAATATATGCCCGAAGGGTTACATCAGAGGATGGGAGCAAAATTTAAAGAACTTGACTGTTGAAGCCCAAAGGACAGGGGCAACAAAGGGAAGAAATTCCAAAAAAAATTTCTAGGTCCACAAAAAAAAACCTTACCAGGTACAGGTATGTCAAAATACACCTAAAAATTGGTGGTACCATCCATGTTTTACCACAGAAAAGTGGTCTCGGTTTTTCCCTACGGCCAATAATAAAAAAGTTTCAAAATAAGCTATCAATAGTAACATAAAAGGGAAGTAATTAAAAAACAAGAGCTGTCTGATGACAGCGCCCTCGACTATTCGAAGAATTGATTGAAGAATGGGGTCAAAATATTTCCACAGATATTCAGACAAAAGAAATAAATAGATAAGACAAACAATGTTCCTGTATTTCTTTGATTTCGATAAGTCTTGCACTAAATGGCAATGTATGAACCAATTTCAAAGTCCAAAAAAGGCCATAATTCAGTCAAAATAGTTATGTACTCTTGCCTACAAATGGAAATCATAATGATAAACAAGTGTTCAAAGTTTAAAAGCCATATGTCAGATAGTTTTTACAAAACGTGGACTTGTATGAAAACAGAACCAATTTCAAAGTCCAAAAAGGGCCATAATTCAGCCAAAATAGATGACAGAGTTATGTACTCTTTCCTACAGATAGAGACTATTATACTAAACAAGCGATAAAAGTTTCAAAGCCATATGTCAAACACTTTACAAACAAGAGCTGTCGGATGACAGCGCGCTCGACTATTCGAAGAATTGATTGAAGAATGGGGTCAAAATATTTCTACAGATATTCAGACAAAAGAAAAAAATACATTAGACAAACAATGTTCCCATATTTGTGGATTTCGATAAGTCTTGCACTAAATGGCAATGTGTGAACCAATTTCAAAGTCCAAAAAGGGCCATTATTCAGCCAAAATAGTTGTCAAGAGTTATGTACACTTGCCTACAGATGGAAATCATGATGATAAACAAGTGTTCAAAGTTTAAAAGCCATATGTCAAATAGTTTTGACAAAACGTGGACTTGTATGAAATCAGAACCAATTTCAAAGTCCAAAAAGGGCAATAATTAAGCCAAAATATATGACAGAGTTATGTACTCTTTCCTACAGATAGAGACTATTATACTGAATAAGTGATAAAAGTTTCAAAGCCATATGTCAAACACTTTACACAAAATATAAACTGGTACGAAAAACTTAACCAAGATTTCTAAGTCAAAAGGGGCCATAATTCAGCCAAAATCCTTGATGAAGTTATGTACTCTTGCCTATAACTGGACATGGTGATGGTAAACAGGTGTTGAAAGTTTCAAAGCTTTATCTTCAAAGACTTTGTCAAAATATGAACTGGTACGAAAAACTTAACCCAGATTTCTAAGTCAAAAAGGGCCATTATTCAGCCAAAATCCTTGATGGAGTAATGTGCTCTTGCCTATAACTGGACATGGTGATGGTAAACAAGTGTTGAAAGTTTCAAAGCTTTATCTTAAAAGACTTTGTCAAAATATGAACTGGTACGAAAAACTTAACCATGATTTCTAAATCAAAAGGGGCCATAATTCAGCCAAAATCCTAGATGGAGTTATGTGCTCTTGCCTATAACTGGCCATGGTGATGGTAAACAAGCAAAGATATATGACCTTTGTCCCCTAAGTGTGACCTTGACCTTGAAGCGAGTCATTCAAAACATGCGCTCTGCACGTTGTCTCGGTGTGGTGAACATTTGTGCCAAGTTTCTTTGAAATATATCATGCAGTTCAAGAGTTACAGAGTGGACACAAAACAAACTGATATGACCTTTGACCCCTAAGTGTGACCTTGACCTTGATGCGAGACATCCAAAACATGCAATCTGCATGTCGTCCCGGTGTGGTGGACATTTGTGTGATTTGTGTGAAGTTTCTCTTCAAGAGGTTCAAGAGTTACAGAGCGGACACGAAATTGCTAATGGACAGACTGAGCTAGAAGGAAAATGTAACAAGAGCTGTCTGTTGACAATGAGCGTGCTTGACAATTCGAAGAACTAATGTAAAGTATTGGGTCGAACTGTTTACAACAGAATTTCAGACTAAAGAAGAAAAATAGCTGAGACAAACTATGTACCTGTATTTGTGGAACTCACTCAGGATATGTATTGCTTATATGGCAATGTGTGAGTATTCATAATTTCAAAGCCACATATCAAACAGTTTAGACAAAATATGAAATGACATTTGAAACTTAACTACCGTAGATACCCATATATAATGCACAGTTTTTTGACCCCCGGTGTAACAGTCAGTTTTTTCCCCAGTCAGTTCTTTCCCCGGGGAAAAAACTGACTAGTTAGTTTCTTCCCCGGGGGAAAGAATTGACTAGTCAGTTTTTTCCCCGGGGAAAGAACTGACTGGGGGAAAAACTGGGCTGTTACACCGGGACCACCCCCGAATCGTGGGTGCGCATAATACACAGGTAAAGACAATTTTCCAACTTCAAAACAAGTTTGTTACCGATGTTCGCCATTTTGGTAAAGGAAAACTACTCCCCGCGCTTACTGTTACCACTAAGATCTAAGATTGCCGTTATGTTCCGTAAAAGATCGAATGGTTTATTTTTCTTTCAAACAAAATTAATTTCATATAAATATAAAAAGTATTTTGATGAAAGAAATGTTGATAAATCACACAAATTATGATATTAATTAAAGATCGAGAATTATCTTTAAACGAGATCAACTGTGAACAACATAATTGACACGAGGTGACACATTAATTGCCGGTAATTACTGGCTATTTAATTGTGACAAAAAGACTATCACACCTTTTGTTATCGGTTTGAATTGAGAAGCTCATGTCATTTTGAAAGATACCATTCCGAAATATTGAATCAGCTGCTATTTATTTATTTATTCAAAATAGTTAATTAAAAAAGGTAAAACTACAAATATAACAAAAATCGCCAGTACCGCGAGACCGATGCGCCCTCCGCCGCGGAGATAAAATTTATTACCGGTGTCGATGTAAACTCTACTTTCGTTTTCCATTCACCTCAAAATTGACCAAAAATGTTTTTTTCCCTGGATTTTGGGCTTAAATCGGGGGTGCACATTAAACATGGGTATCTACGGTAATTTCTATGTCAAAAGAGGGCCAAAGTCCTTATCCTAGTTATGCAGTCTTGCCTACATATGAAGACTCTGATGGTAAACAAGTGGTCAAAGTTTCAAAGCCATATGACAAACAGGTTAGACAAAATATGGACTGGTACAAAAAATTTAACTGATTTCCAAGTCAACAAGAGCTGTCACTATTAGTGACAAATGCCCCCGAAGCATGCCCAAGAATGCTACAGTTGTCTGCGCATGATAAATTAACTCATTTTTGGGAACATTTATGCCAAGTAATTTTAAAATCCCTTGATTAATGGCAGAGGCTAGGGGTCTGGATCTTGCGCATGACAGTCATCTCATTATAGGGAACATTTATGCCAAGAAATTTCAAAATCCCTTGATGAATGGCATAGTTATGAACCGGACAAGAAACAGACCATGTTAACTTTTAACCTCTATGTGTGACCTAAACCTTAGAGCTAGGGGTCTGGATCTTGCGCATGACAGTCATCTCATTATAGGGAACATTTATGCCAAGAAATTTCAAAATCCCTTGATGAATGGCAGAGTTATGAACCGGACAAGAAACAGACCATGTAAACTTTTAACCTCTATGTGTGACCTTGACCTTAGAGCTTGGGGTCTGGATCTTGCGCATGACATGTAGTCTCATTATGGTGAACATTTGTGCTAAATAATTTTAAAATCCCTTGATGAATGGCAAGGTTATGAACTGGACACGAAACAGATCATGTTAACCTTTGACTTCTAGGTGTGACCTTGACCTTGGAGCAAGGGGTCTAGGTATCGTCTCATTATGGTAAACATTTATGCCAAGTTATTTCAAAATCCCTTCATGAATGACAGAGTTATGGACTGGACACGAAACTGATCCTGTAAACCTTTGACCTCTAAGTGTGACCTTGACCTTGGAGCTAAGAATTTACACGGACACATGCACAGACAGTGCAATTTCAATATGCCCACCTTTGGGGACATAAAAAGGGCCATAAATCAGCCAAAATAGTTGACAGAATTATGTACTCTTGCCTACAGTTGTAGATCATGATGATCAACAAGTGTTCAAAGTTTCAAAGCCATATGTGAAAGAGTTTTGACAAAACGTGGACTTGTATGAAAACTGAACCAATTTCCAAGTCCAAAGAGAGCCATAATTCAGCCAAAATAGTCGACAGAGTTATGTACTCATGCCTATAGATGGAGATCATTATGATAAGTAAGTTTTAAAGCCATATAAACATGGACTTGTACGAAAACTGAATCAATATCCATGTCCAAAAAGGGCCATAATTCAGCCAAAATAGTTGACAGACTTAATATATGTACTCTTGCCTACAGACTTTTATAATGAACAAGTGATAAAAGTTTCAAAGCCATATGTCAAACAGTTTCCACAAAATATGAACTGGTACAAAAAACTTAATCAAGATTTTAAGTAAAAAGGGGCCATAATTAAGACAAAATCCTTGATAGAGTTATGTACTCTTGCCTAAAACTGGACATGATGATGGTACACAAGTGTTCAAAATTTCAAAGCTTAGATTATCTCAAAAGGTTTTCTCAAAATGTAGACTCGTACGAAAAACTTAACCTAGGTGTGACGCCGACGCCCGCACATATGCCGTGGTGAGTAGGATAGCTCTACTTATTCTTCAAATAGTCAAGCTAAAAAAACTAGAAGATGCTTTTGTAGAAAAGTGCATGTCTCCCCCAAAACATAGTAGTGATAGGCAAGAGGTAAATAGAGGACTGGAGCGAAAATCAAAGAGACACTGATGGTTGGATTAGTGACTGAAATGCAATAGGGGTCATCTTTGTTTGTTTGTTTTGGGTTCAAGCCTGTTTTCAACAGTATTTCAGTTATGTAACAGCAGGCAGTTAACTTAACCGTTGTTCCTGGATTCTGTACCATTACAATCCTGTTCTCTGCAAGTAACTGCAAACTTCCCCACATGAATCAGAGGTGGAGGATGAATGATGTCAGACACGATGTCTTTTATCAAATCGTCACGGAGAACATGCGCCCGGCCCGGCAATCGAACTTGCAATGCCGAGATTCGTAGATCTGTGCTCTCCCTATTGAGCTAAGTGGGTAGGCATAGGGGTCATCTACTCCGTATGTCCGATCATCCTATGAAGTTCAATATTCTGGGTCAAGTTATTGATTGGAAACGATTTTCCATTTTCAGGCCTCTGTGACCAAACCCGTTGATGGAGTGACCCTAAAAACATTAGGGGTCATCTACTCTGTAAGCCCTATCACCCTATGAAGTTTAAAGGTTCTGGGTCAAATGGTTGTCAAGTTATTGATTGAAAACGGTTTTTCATGTTCAGGCCCCTGTGACCTTGACCTTTGATCAAGTCACCCAAAAATCAACAGGAGTCATCTACTATGCATGTCCTGACCTTGACCATTGATGGAGTGACCCCAAAAACATTAAAGGGTCATCTACTTTGTAAGTCCTATCACCCTATGAAGATTCTGGGTCAAATGGTTGTCAAGTTATTGATCAAAAACGTTTTTCCACGTTCAGGCCCCTGTTACCTTGACCTTTGATCAAGTCACCCAAAAATCAATAGGGGTCATCTACTATGCATTTCCAGTTTCAACATTCCGGGTCAAATGGTTATCAAGTTATTGATTGGAAACAATTTTCAATATTCAGGCCCCTGTGACCTTGACCTTTGATCGAATCACCCAAAAATCAATAGGGGTCATCTACTATGCATGTCCTGAGTCATCCTATGAAGTTTAAACATTCTGGGTCAAGTGGTTCTCAAGTTAATGATCGGAAATGGTTTTCCATGTTCAGGTCCCTGTGACCTTGACCTTTGATGGAGTGACCCCCAAAAACAATAGGGGTTGTCTACTTCATAACCCCTACCATCCTATGAAGTTAAAAGGTTCTAGGTCAAATGGTTCCCCAGTTATTGATTGGAAATTAAGTGTGACGGACAGACGGACGGACAGGGCAAAAAGCAAAAACAATATGTCTCCCCCAGAAGGGGGAGGGTGGACGGACATAATAATTATGATATTAAATGAGCTATTATAATGTGTTGGTATTACATTCTTGAGTTTTCCCTTCAGCACAAAGAAATTATTTACAACTGTATCCAACAATAAAAACGAGAGCTTCACAGGAGACAGTGCGCTCGACTATTTTGATGCTGGATTATAAGTGAAACTGGGCACATCTGAGGAAGCTGGAGCTGTCAGTGGGGTGTTTAATGACTCCAATGTGGATGAAGATATTGGACAATAGCTTGTGTCAAAAGTAATAAGAGAGATAAAGATAAAGTGTATCAAAACATTAAATAAGTATAATTCTAAGCAACAAGAATTTGTGATGGAGTTACCAATGTCCCCGCTTAAGGACATTTTTCACAAAACATACAGCATGCCAATACAGCATCTTGGAATGAACAAAAAATAACAAGAGTGCCAGAATGGCACAATATACGCCCGTCATGTAGATGTTACAGTAAAACATATTCTATGTAAGTTTATTAGACAGTAAGCCATAACAATCACATATCCAATTCTAACAACCAGGTTAAAAAGTTTCAAGAATAAGCTATTAATAGTGGCAACAAAGGGAGGTAAGTTTTGTTTTTATGTCATCTCAATATGGGGAACATTTGTATCAAGTAATTTCAAAATCCCGTGATGAATGGCAGAGTTATGAACCGGACACGAAATAGATCCTGTTAACCTTTGACTTCTAAGTGTGGCCTTTACCTTGGAGCCAGTGGTGTAGGTCTTGCACATGACAAGTCGTCCCATTATGATGAACATTTATGCCAAGTTATTTCAAAATCCCTTCATGGATGGCAGAGTTATGGACCGGACATGAAACAGACCCTGTTAACCTTTGACCTCTAAATGTGACCTTGACCTAGGAGGTAGGGGTCTAAATCTTGCGCAAGACACATCGTCTTATTATGGGGAACATATCTGCCAAGTTATTTCAAAATCCCGTTATGGACCAGACACAAAGTGTGGCGGACGGAAGGACGGATGGCCTATTTCTATGTCCCCCTTTTTTTCTTTGAAAAAGGTGGGTGATAAAAAGGGGGCATAATTCATGAAATGTTGATGCAAGAGTTATGGCCCTTGTGTCATATGATGTGAGTGATGATGTGGAACAACCATTTTAAGTTTCAATCAAATCCTATCTGTAATAACAGAGATATAGAGAAAATGCATCAAGTAAAATTGGGGCATAATTCATGAAAAATTGTTGCTAGAATTATGGACCTTGTGTCATATGATGTGGGTGATGATCTTGAGCAAATATTTGTAGTTTGAACTAGAGCTGTCACAAGAGTGACGAATTCTTCCCCCACAATACAGCTTTGCCACAGAAGTAAGCCAATGTCAAAGTCAAACCTTAAAATCAATAGGGGTCATGATCAACCTTCCTATTAAGTTTCATGATCCTAAGCCCAAGCATTCTCAAGTTATCGTCCGAAAATGGTTTAACTGTTCTGGGTCCCTGTGACCTTGACCTTTGACCTACTGACCTCAAAATCAATAGGTGTCATCTGCTGGTCATGATCAACCTCCCTATCAACTTTCGTGATCCTAGGCTCAAGGGTTCTCAAGTAATAATCCAGAAACCATTTAAATGTTCCGGGTCACTGTGACCTTGACAATTGACCATCTGACCTCAAAGTCAAACTTGACCTGTATTTTATGATGTTACACCTGTGTACTAAAATTTATAATCCTAGGCCCAAGGGTTCTCAAGTAATCATCCAGAAACCGTTCAACTGTTCCGGGTCATTGTGACCTTGACCTTTGACCTACTTATCTCAAAGTCGAACTTTACCTGTATTTTATGATGTTACACCTGTGTACCAAATATTATTTAAATCTGTCGAGCCTTTCATGAGGTATTGTCCAGAAACCATGAAAACCAACGGACGGACCGACCGACAAGCTCACTCCTATATACCCCCAAAACTTCTGTCTTTTTTGTGGGGGTATAATTAAATCCATTTAGTAACTAGAAGATGCTTTTGTAGAAAAGCGCATGTCTCCCCCAATGCATAGTAGTATAGGCAAAAAGTCAGTAGGGGACAGGAGCAAAAGTCAAAGAGACACTGATGGTTGGCTGCAAAGGGCATCACCTACTTGGCATGTCCAATCATCCTACTAAGTTTCAACATTCTCATACATGCCATATTTTCAGACGGTCAATAAGGGAGATTTGCCTCAACAGGGCTTTTTCTAAGGGAGATTTGGGTAAAAATAAGGCTTTTATTCGCTCATTTTTACGCGCTAAATAGCCATTTTCATGAAAAAATCATCAAGTCTTCTATATTTAATTGATAAGTGGAGCCAACAGTTGTGTACAGAATGCATTATTATTACTTACAGCACTTTAATTAATCCAAGGAAATTCAGAATTCCATGAAAGATTGAACCAGGAACTTTGTTTTTGCTTTATGTGTTGATGCTTCTGCATCTGGAGAGAGTGATCTTTTTGACATGTTTAAGCATACAATACTCAAAAGATTGCAGAGATATCATGTCAAAACAGTCTTTTAAGGGCAGTCATTTCTTTTCAGAAATGAAGTTGTTAAAACAAAAATGATAGTCGTTCTATTGCTGGATTGTCCATATTTAGATTAAAACTACATGTATTTAAACTGGGAATTCTTCTCCCGTTAATTATTGCAACATGACAATATCACAAAGGAATGGCAGTCAATTCTTTGGACAGTATGAAATGCAATTTATTTCATAAAATTCGCTTATCCAAATTCATGTTTGTCCGAAATTCTGTGTAGTCTGACATAAACTCGCCAATTTTTGTTAAATTGTGGTTGATTTTTTGCATGTTGTGCAAGTATTTAAATTGAGATGCATGAACTCGGTGTTAGCACTAACCTGTGTCATCTTCTGATGGCTCAATAAATATTGAGGTCAGCGAAAACGAAAGTACACTTTGGCAGGTGGTGGTAAAATGATGTATTTTAAGACTGGTTTACATATTGTTTTGAAAACGGATCAGCGACTTTGATGTCATTGTCAGTCTAAAATCTCGAATGCACATGTTTACAATTGTCTACCGGTAAGATTAAATGGTTAATTGTTTGCAGATGGTGACAGTAGGTGGAAAGATAATTAATGCCTCAGGCGTGTATCTCTCGATAAACAAGCTGGGGATTATAGACAAATATCAAAATTATGTTTGAAGAGTATTTCCGGGCTACTCGATATTGAATTTCAAGTATTTTCTAAAGGTCTACATTGGGTCCTAGATACCATTTGTTCGACAGAGGACTTTTTTTCTAAATTTATTTTTCTACGGGAGGTTTTCATGTCCCGGCGGGAGACCGGGAGATATACTGAAAATACGAGCGAAAAAGTCTCCCAGAGGGAGATATGGCATGTATGCATTCTGGGCCTAGTGGTTCTCAAGTTATGAACTGGAAATGGTTTTCCATGTTCAGGCCCCTGTGACCTTGACCTTTGATCGAGTGACCCCAAAATCAGTAGGGGTCATCTACTCTGCATGTCCAATCATCCTATGAAGTTTCAACATTCTGGGTCAAGTGGTTCTCAAGTTATTGATCCGAAATGGCTTTTCATGTTCAGGCCCCTGTGACCTTGACCTTTACTAGAGTGACCTCAAAATCAATAGGGGTCATCTACTCTACATGACCAATCATCCTATGAAGTTTCAACATTCTGGGTTAAGTGGTTCTCAAGTTATTGATCGGAAATGGTTTTCCATGTTCAGGCCCCTGTGACCTTGACCTTTGATGGAGTGACCCCAAAAACAATAGGGGTTGTCTACTCCATAAGCCATGCCATCCTATGAAGTTTGAAGGTCCTAGGTCAAATGGTTCTCCAGTTATTGATCGGAAATGAAGTGTGAGAGACGGATGGACAGTGCAACAAGAGCGCCACCAAGCGGGGCAATATACGCCCATAGGGTTACATCAGAGGATGGGAGAAAAATTTAAAGAACTTGACTGTTGAAGCCCAAAGGGCAGGAACAACAAAAAAGAAGAAATTCCAAAAAAAAAAATTTCTAAGTCCACAAAAAAATTCTTATTAGGCAAAGTTATGTCAAAATACATCTAAAAATTGGATGTACCATCCATGTTGTACCACAGAAAAGTGGTCTCGGTTTTTCCCTACGGCCAATAATAAAAAAGTTTCAAAATAAGCTATTTATAGTAACAAAAAAGGGAAGTAATTCAAAAAAAAATATAATAAGAGAACAAAAAGGGATCTGCCAAATAAAAACAAGAGCACTGCAATGCAGAGTAATATACACAAAGCAAAATAATATATGACCTTTGACCCCTAAGTGTGACCTTGACCTTGAAGCAGGTCATCCAAAACATGCGCTCTGCATGTCAACTCAGTGTGGTGAACATTTGTGCCAAGTTTCTTTGAAATCATTTAAGCAGTTCAAGAGTTACAGAGCGGACACGAAACACACTCATATGACCTTTCACTCCTAAGTGTGACCTTGACCTTGAAGCTAGTCATCCCAAACAAGCGCTCTGCAAGTCGTCTCAGTGTGGTGAACATTTATGCCAAGTTTCTTTGAAATCCTTCAAGTAGTTCAAGAGTTATAGAGCGGACAGGAAACACACTCATATGACCTTTGACCCCTAAGTGTGACCTTGACCTTGAAATGACACATCCAAAACATGCGCTCTGCACGTCGTCTTGGTGTAGTGAACATTTGTGTCAAGTTTCTTTGAAATCCTTCAAGGGGTTCAAGAGTTACAGAGCGGACACGAAATTGCTAACGGACGGACGGACACCGGGACCATAACATAATACGTCCCTTCGGGCATATTATAAGTTTCTTTCACTGGTTGTAGGTGCAGATGGGAATATCCGGCCTCGAGGGTAACTGTTTAGGCGGTAACGAGGTTCCTACCAAGTTACCGCCTAAACAGTTACCCGAGAGCCGGATATTTCCATCTGCACCTATAACCAGTGACAGAATCTTTTTCTTGCATACCGATTTCAAGAAATATTAATAAAAATAAAATCAATCGGACGACTTTCTTTTTAGAACTATTTCTTATGGCAGTGTATTTAAACAAAGCGTGGGAAACCAACGTCCGTAAACAGGAAAGACGTCATGACGCTTCAAAACAAACAACAATGTTTAGTTCCGGTTTTGTTTTATCAGTTACAGCGTAATGTTATGAATTTTTGATAAAATAACGTGATTTGAATCGAGAAATATACTATCAGGGACCAATAGGAATTGTCAAGGTATTGAATTTTTATTCCGTTTTTAAAATAAAATATAAACTAGAAAATGCTTTTGTAAACAAGAGATCACAGAGTGATCTTGGCGCCCACCAATGTGCCATTTTTGAGTGTTCCAAATTTCAAGACTTATTGACTAGCTCAAGGTCAAATTTCATTTCCGTACACAACACTGTGCATGTGGTCCAAATTCGAAAGCTGTAGCTTGAGAAATGTGGAAGTAGGTCACTAGATCAATTTCAAGGACAAGGTTATTTGTACACAAAACTAGTCAAGTTTGAAGGCTGTAGCTTGAGAAATTTGAAAGTAGGTCACTAGGTCAATCTTAAGGTCAAAGTTTAATTTGGTAAACAAAACTATGCAAGTGGTCCAAATTTGAAGGCTGTAGCTTGAGAAATGTGTAAGTAGGTCACTAGGTCAAAATCAAGGTCAAATTTCACTTCAGAGCATAAATCTATGCATGTGGTCCAAAATTGAAGCCTGTACCTTCAAAAATGTGAAAGTAGGTCACTAGGTCAATGTCAAGGTCAAAGTTTGTTTCGGTACACAATCCTATGCATGTGGTCTAAATTTGTAGCCTGTAGCTACAGAAATGTGAA
Organism: Mercenaria mercenaria; assembly: GCF_021730395.1. NCBI lineage: Eukaryota > Metazoa > Mollusca > Bivalvia > Venerida > Veneridae > Mercenaria > Mercenaria mercenaria. The sequence continues at coordinate 41,417,714 of NC_069374.1, forward strand.
AGTAGGTCACTAGGTCAATCTTTAGGTCAAAATTCATTTTGGTACACAAAACTATGCATGTGGTCCAAATTTGAAGGCTGTAGCTTGAGAAATGTGAAAGTAGGTCACTAGGTCAAAATCAAGGTCAAATTTTATTTCAGAATATAGAACTATGCATGTGGTCCAAATCTGAAGCTTGTACCTTCAAAAATGTGAAAGTAGTTCACTAGGTCAATGTAAAGGTCAAAGTTTGTTTCGGTACATAAAACCATGCATGTGGTCCAAATTTGAAGGCTGTAGCTTGAGAAATGTGAAAGTAGGTCACTGGGTCAAATTGAAGGTTAAATTTCATTTCCGAACATAAAACTATGCATGTGGTCCAAATTTGAGCCTGTACCTTCAAAAAAGTGAAAGTAGGTCACTAGGTCAAAATCAAGGTCAAAGTTTTTTCCGGCGCACAAAACTATGCATGTGGACCAAATTTGAAGGCTGTAGCTACAGAAATGTGAAAGTAGGTCACTAGGTCAAAATCAAGGTCAACTCATGTCAAGGTTCATCTTGTCACTCAAAAATATACATGTGGTCCAACTTTGAATGTTGTAGTTATTGACAAGAAGATTTTAAAAGCTTTTCCCTAAATAAGTCTATATGAACCATGTGACCCCCGGGGCGGGGCCATATTTGACCCTAGGGGGATAATTTGAACAAACTTGGTAGAGAACCACTAGATGATGCTACATTACAAATATCAAAGCCCTAGGCTTTGTGGTTTGGACAAGAAGATTTTTCAAAGTTTTTCCCTATATAAGTCTATGTAAGCCATATGACCCCCTGGGCGGGGCCATATTTGACCCTAGGGGTATAATTTGAACAATCTTAGTTGAAGACCACTAGATGATGTCACAAACAAAATATCAAAGCCCTAGGCCCTGTGGTTTTGGACAAGAGGGTTTTCAAAGTTTTTCCCTATATAAATCTATGTAAATTATAGAAATAAACAAAGGGCCATAACTCACTCATAAATTGTTGAACCAGTCTGATTTTCAGAGGGACACAACTAGGGTACAAATACATCATTCTGACAAAGTTTGGTCAAAATCCCCCCAGTAGTTTCTGAGGAGATGCGATAACGAGAAATTGTTAACGGACGGATGGACGGACTGACGGACGGACGGACCACGGACGCAGAGTGATTTTAATAGCCCACCATCTGATGATGGTGGGCTAAAAAGCGCATGTCTCCCCCAATGCAAAGTCCTATAGGCAAGAAGTCAATAGGGGTCAGGAGCAAAAATCAAAGAGACACTGATGGTTGGCTGCAATAGGGATCATCTACTTGGCATGTCCAGTCATCCCGCTAAATTTCAACACTCTTGGCCTAGTGGTTCTCAAGTCACTGTTCAGGCTCCTGTAACCTTGACCTTTGATCAAGTGACCTCAAAATAAATAGGGGTCATCTACTCTGCATGTCCAATCATCCTATTAAGTTTCAACATTGTAGGTCAAGTGGTTCTCAAGTTATTTCCAAAAAATGATTTTACATGAACACGCCACTGTGACCTTGACCTTTAACAGACTGACCATAAAATCAATAGGGGTCATCTACTCTGCATGTTCAATCATCCTATGAAGTTTCAACATTCTGGGTCAAGTGGTTCTCAAGTTACTGATCAGAACTGGTTATCAATGTTCAGGCCCCTGTGACCTTGACCTTTAACGGAGTGGCCCCAAAAACAATAGGGGTCATTTACTCTGCATGAACAATCATCCTATGAAGTTTCAACATTCTGGGTCGAGAGGTTCTCAAGTTATTGTTTGGAAATCGTTTTCCATGTTCAGGCCCCTGTGGCCTTGACCTTTAACGGAGTGGCCCCAAAAACAATAGGGGTCATTTACTCTGCATGAACAATCATCCTATGAAGTTTCAACATTCTGGGTCGAGAGGTTCTCAAGTTATTGATTGGAAATCATTTTCCATGTTCAGACCCCTGTGGCCTTGACCTTTAACAGAGTGACCCTAAAATCGTTAGGGGTCATCTACTCTGCATGTTCAATCATCAAATGAAGTTTCATCATTCTGGGTCAAGTGGTTCTCAAGTTACTGACCGGAAATGGTTTTCAATGTTCGGGCCCCTGTGACCTTGACCTTTCACAGAGTGACCCCAAAATTGTTAGTGGTCATCTACTCTGCATGACCAATCATCATATTAAGTTTCAACATTCTGGGTCAAGTGGTTCTCAAGTTATTGACCGGAAATGGTTTTCAATGTTCAGGCCCCTGTGACCTTGACCTTTAATGGAGTGACCCCAAAATCGATAGGGGTCATCTACTTTGCATGTACAATCATCCTATGAAGTTTCAACATTCTGGGTCAAGTGGTTCTCAAGTTATTGATCAGAAATGGTTTTCCATGTTCATGCCCCTGTGACCTTGACCTTTGATGGAGTGACCCCAAAATCAATAGGGGTCAATTACTCTTTATGATCAATCATCCTATGAAGTTTCAACATTCTGGGTGAAGTGGTTGTCTAGTTATTGATTGGAAATGGTTTTCAATGTTCAGGCCCCTGTGACCTTGACCTTTGACAGAGTGACCCCAAAATCAATAGGGGTCATCTACTCTTCATGATCAATCATCCTATGAAGTTTCAACATTCGGGGTCAAGTGGTTCTCTAGTTATTGATCGGAAATGGTTTTCAATGTTCAGGCCCCTCTGACCTTGACCTTTATTGGGTTGCCCTTAAAATCGATAGGGATCATCTACTTTGCATGTACAATCATCCTATGAAGTTTCAACATTCTGGGTCAAGTGGTTCTCTAGTTATTGATCGGAAATGGTTTTCCATGTTCAGGCCCCTGTGACCTTGACCTTTGATGGAGTGACCCCAAAATCAATAGGGGTCAATCACTCTTTATGATCAATCATCCTATGAAGTTTCAACATTCTGGGTCAAGTGGTTGTCTAGTTATTGATTGGAAATGGTTTTCAATGTTCAGGCCCCTGTGACCTTGACCTTTGACAGAGTGACCCCAAAATCAATAGGGGTCATCTACTCTTCATGACCAATCATCCTATGAAGTTTCAACATTCGGGGTCAAGTGGTTCTCTAGTTATTGATCGGAAATGGTTTTCAATGTTCAGGCCCCTGTGACCTTGACCTTTGACGGAGTGACCCCAAAATCAATAGGGGTCATCTACTCTTCATGATCAATCATCCTATGAAGTTTCAACATTCTGGGTCAAGTGGTTCTCTAGTTATTGATCGGAAATGGTTTTCAATGTTCAGGCCCCTGTGACCTTGACCTTTGACGGAGTGACCCCAAAATCAATAGGGTTCATCTACTCTTCATGACCAATCATCCTATGAAGTTTCAACATTCTGGGTCAAGTGGTTCTTTAGTTATTGATCGGAAATGGTTTTCAATGTTCAGGCCCCTGTGACCTTGACCTTTGACGGAGTGACCCCAAAAACAATAGGGGTCGTCTACTCCAGCAGCCCTACAACCCTATGAAGTTTGAAGGTTCTAGGTCAAATGGTTCTCCAGTTATTGCTCGGAAATGAAGTGTGACGTACGGACGGATGGACGGACAGGGCAAAAACAATATGTCTCCTGGGGGAGACATAATTACTACATAAATCTTCTATATATATGTAGTTCTTTATACGTCATTTACAGCACGAGAGTCATCTTACACCCCGGGGTGTAAGATGGATTTTTCCAGCAGCGGTAAATATACCAGAAATCCCCGTCTGGTATGCGAGAAAAAAACAATATGTCTCCCCCAGTGGGAGAGACATAATAACTGAGATAGAGTGAAAGTGCATCAAAACTTTAGCCTTAAATTCTAAGTTAAAGGGGGGATAATTCATGAAATATTAGTGCGAGAGTTATGGCCCTTGTGCCATATGATGTGGATGATGATGAGGAATAACTATTTTAAGATCATGTAATTATAGAGATAAAGAGAAAGTGCATCAAAACTTGAACCAAGATGTGTGTGTGGAACGACGCAGACACCGGGTCAAACAGTACAGCTCTCAGTACTTCTTATAGTCGAGCTAAAAATGGTTTTGAAATATAATATCACTGCTTACAGGAGCCATGGTGAAACAACTAATGATTTTGAATTATCTCCCTTTTATAGTGAACAAATACTTAATATGGCCGATTCTTGCCTATTCCCGTTACAGAAACCACTTTTTACAAGAGCTCGTAGAACACAAAATGCCCCCTTTGATGCATTCAGTAAGTGCAGTGCACTGGACATTTGATGTACTGACATCAAATCAAATATTATGGGTCATTTACTAGTTATAAGTGACCTCTGTATCAAATGTGATCTTAGACCAGAGCATTCTCTAGTTTTTTGGCAAAAAAGTTCTACTATTCTGGGTCAATGTGACCTTGACCTTTGACCTACTTACCTCAAAATCAATAGGGGTCATCTGCTGGTCATGATCAATCTTCCTATTAAGTTTCATGATCCCTCAATTTATCATCCAGAAATGGTTCAACTATTCCAGGTCACTGTGACTTTGACCTACTGACCTCAAAATCAAAAGGGATCATCTGCTGGTCATGATCAACCTCCCTATCAAGTTTCGTGATCCTAGGCCCAAGGGTTCTCAAGTAATAATCTGGAAACCATTTAACTGTTCCAGGCCTCTGTTACCTTGACCTTTGACCTACTGACCTCAAAAGCAATAGGGGTCATCTGCTGGTCATGACCAACCTTCCTATCAACTGTTTCAGGTCACTGTGACCTTGACCTTTGACCTACTGACCTCAAAATCAATAGAGGTAATCTGCTGGTCATGACCAACCTCCCTATCACTTTCTATGTTCCTATGCCCAAGTGTTCTTGAGTTATCATCCGAAACTGTTTAACTGTTCGTACTGTGACCTTGACCTTTGACCTACTGACTAGGGCAATCTGCTGGTCATGACCAACATCTCTATCAACTTTCATGATCATAGGCTCAAGGGTTCTTGAATTATCATCCGGAAACCATTTAACTGTTCCAGGTCACTGTGATCTTGACCTTTGACCAACTGGCCTCAAAATCAATAGGGGTCATCTGCTGCTCATGACCAGCCTCCCTATCAACTTTCATGATTCTAGGCCCAAACGTTCTTGAGTTATCATCCGGAAACCGTATAACTGTTCCGGGTCACTGTGACCTTGACCTTTGTCCTACTGACCTCAAAATCAATAGCGGTCATTTGCTAGTCATGACCAACCACCCTATTATCTTTCATGCTCAAGCATTCTTGAGTTATCATCCGGAAACCAACTGGTCTACGGACCGACCGACCGGCATACTGACCAACAGACATCTGCAAAACAATATTACCCTCCTTCTACGAAGGGGGGCATAACGAGAAACCAAGTACTGGATCGAAAAAATCAGCGAGTACTCAAGTACCAAAATTGGTAATCGTTGCCATCCCTAGTTAAGTTTCATTAAATTGTGTGCATGGGTTTAGGAGATTAGGCCACCACAAGATTGCATAATTATGCAGACTCTATATATATAGTATAGTAACAAAAAACAAAGTCCAGTAACTCTGCAAATCAATTTTTCTGAAAGAACCTAACATGCACCATGCACAACTAGGGTTACTTAGTAACTGATCACTTGTGTTAAGTTTCATTAAATTGTGTCACATGGATAAGGAAAGTCAGTGTGCACAAGGCTGTGTCTACAGACAGATAGAGACAACCTGAAACCAGTATACCCCACTTACAACTTTGTTGTTCGGGTACAAAAAGAAAATGTATTGACCTTTGACCTCATAGTGTGAGTTTGAACTTTGAGCTAGGGTTCTGAGTTTTTGCAAGACAAGTCTTCAACAGTACGGGGAACATCTGTGCCAACTTATGGATTGGAATTAAAACAAGAGCTGTCCGTAAGACAGCCAAGCTCGACTATTCGAAATATTGTCACAGAAGCAGGAAATTATTACCCAAAATGTTAAATATCAAAAGAGTTTAAGTTCGAAAGGGGACATAATTTGACCAAAATACATATCAGAGTTATGGGACTTGATGCTATCAACTAGTTTTATAACCCCGAAGAAACATGTTAGGTTTAAATTCAATATCTGCATTAGTTTTGGAGATAGTAACTTGCATGTAAACTTTAACCAGAATTTTCTAAGTCCAAAAGGGGGCATAATTTGTTCAAAATACATGTTAAGAGTTATGGAACTTGACCTAGTGAGGCTGGTAATTGACCTAGAAAAGGAATAAATAAGATTCAAAGCTATATGCCTTTTGGTAATAGCTGTATGTACTTGCACGCAAAACTTTAACCAGAATTTTCTAAGTCCAAAAGGGGGGAAAATTTGCCCAAAATACATGTCAGAGTTATGGGACTTGATTCTATCAACTAGTTTTATAACCCTGAAGACACATGTGAAGTTTCAATTTAATATCTATATTAGTTTTGGAGATAGTAACTTGCATGTAAAACTTTAACCACGATTTTCTAAGTCCAAAAGGGGGCATAATTTGCCCAAAATACATGTCAGAGTTATGGGACTTGTCCCAGTGAGATAGGTAATTGATCTAGAAAAAGAAAAAATTAGTTTCAAATCTATATGCCTTTTAGTAATAGCTGTATGTACTTGCACGCAAAACTTTAACCAGAATTTTCTAAGTCCAAAAGGGGGCATAATTTGGCCAAAATGAAGGTCAGAGTTATGGGACTTGGTGCTATCAACTAGTTTTATAACCCCAAAGACACATGTAAAGTTTCAATTCAATATCTGCATTAGTTTTGGAGATAGTAACTTGCATGTAAAACTTTAACCAGGACTTTCTAAGTCCAAAAGGGGGCATAATTTGCTCAAAATATATGTCAGAGTTATGGGACTTGACCCAGTGAGGTAGGTAATTGATCTAGAAAAAGAAAAAATTAGTTTCAAATCTATATGCCTTTTAGTAATAGCTGTATGTACTTGCACGCAAAACTTTAACCAGAATTTTCTAAGTCCAAAAGGGGGCATAATTTGGCCAAAATGAAGGTCAGAGTTATGGGACTTGGTGCTATCAACTAGTTTTATAACCCCAAAGACACATGTGAAGTTTCAATTCAATATCTGCATTAGTTTTGGAGATAGTAACTTGCATGTAAAACTTTAACCAAAATTTTCTAAGTCCAAAAGGGGGCATAATTTGCTCAAAATACATGTTAGAGTTATGCAACTTGACCCAGTGAGGTTGGTAATTGACCTAGAAAAAGAATAAATAAGTTTCAAAGCTATATGCCTTTAAATGATAGCTGTATGTACTTGCATGCAAAAACTTAACCAAGGTGTGACGCAATGCCGACGCCGACGCCGACGCCAGGGTGAGTAGAATAGCTAGCTAAAAACCAACTAAACTTGACCTCAAAGAATGACCATGACCTTTGTCCTAGGGATCAGAATTTTGCGCATGACACATCATCCCATTATGGGTAACATTTGTGCTAAGTGATATTAACCCTTACCCTGCTAAATTTCTAAAATGGAAATGTTCCATCATTCAATTTGGCCAATACCATTTACTATTTAAAGGTCCAATACTAAGGAAAGTGAACATTTTAATTTCTTTTAAAAAGCACAGAAACTATTTCATTTTATTGGAAAATGAAAGTTGGTATGTAAAAATTCGAAATAAATCGCAGTATATGTACAATTATTTTTCTATGAAGTATGAAGGAAGTTAAAAAGACCTGGGGGGTCATTCTGTCAATTCATTGAAATTTCAACATAATACACATACATTTCTTTGAGTTCCAAAGACCTTCTGTAAATTTTGACCTGCCAATCTTCATTATTTAGTGTCTTGCAGAAGTCTATGCACTGGCTATGAAAAAAATTGCCAACTCACTTTCCCTTAGTAATGGACCTTTAAAAGGGTGTTCACTGAAAATTTACTGACTGAATAGCGAACAGTGCAGACCATGATCAGCCTGCAGGCTGATCTTGGTCTGCACTGGTCGCAAAGGCAGAATCAATTGCCGGCAGCAGGCTGAAGGTTAAAATCCCTTGATGGATGAGTTATGGAGCAGACAGAAAAAAAATCCTATTGACCTTTGACCTCCAAATGTGACCTTGACCTTTGAGCTAGGGTTCTGAGTTTTGGGTATCACACATTGTCTGATTATGGGGAACATTATTGCCAAGTAATATTGTAATCCATTTATGTATGGCAGAGTCTGGACCGTCAGCCTCTGACTGCTAAGAATGCATAAAGCTAGGGGTCGACAAATCGTCTTATTATGGCGAACATTTCTTTCAAGTAATATCAGTAAAATAAACACTAAGGCTCCTAAAATAGATACTGCTAAAATGGAAAATATATTTCATGTAAGTTATTTTTCACTGGAACTTTATTATTTGCAGTCTGTTACAGCATGTATATATTTGCAGGGTATTGACTGTTCTCTTGTTCTATATTTTAGGGATCAGTATATTGGGGCCATTGTTTAGCAAACAAGATCAGACACTACTGAATGTAAAATGAAATACACACACAGAGAAAATATCCATATATGTCTCTGGAGTTTCTGCATTACATGTTAAAAGTAGTCAATCACATTTAAGCAACATTTGATGACATTTTTAATTTTAACTGTTTTCTGTTCGGGATTTATTTAAGGTGGCTCGCTACTTTCCTCACGAATTTCTGCACCATCTCAGATTGTGATGGTTTTCGGTATATATGAATGGAAATGCACGTCCTTTCAAATGGTGCATTTTTAAATAAATATGATATAGTTTTGACGTCGAAGTGCCCCCTAGCGGCAACAGTAAATTTGCACCTTTTTAGCGTTAAACGCTCATTTTTTGACAATTTTTATCCGATTTTGCTAGTAAAACATTCATTTTATTCTACAGACATTCTTTTTTATCATTGTATCTATTTTTGAATGAACTTTAATAAATTGAAACGATTATTCCCTGCAACCAGCCGCAAAACTTATTCTTACGGCGGAAAATATTGCCTTGTTCATCAGGTAGAGTAGCAGAAAACACAAGTTTTTAAACGGTGATTTATTACCGTTGTAATTTTACTACAATTTAACGTCAAAACTGAGACAGATGAGTCTAATTTACGTTCTTTATGTTTAATCATTCATAAATATCATTTTAATATTAACGTATGATGGTTGGCTGCAATAGGGATCATCTACTTGGCATGTCCAGTCATCCCGCTAAATTTCAACACTCTTGGCCTAGTGGTTCTCAAGTCACTGTTCAGGCTCCTGTGACCTTGACCTTTGATCAAGTGACCTCAAAATAAGTAGGGGTCATCTACTCTGCATGTCCAATCATCCTATTAAGTTTCAACATTGTAGGTCAAGTGGTTCTCAAGTTATTTCCAAAAAAATGATTTTACATAAACAGGCCACTGTGACCTTGAGCTTTAATAGACTGACCCCAAAATCAATAGGGGTCATCTACTCTGCATGTTCAATCATCCTATGAAGTTTCAACATTCTGGGTCAAGTGGTTCTCAAGTTATTGATATGAACTGGTTATCAATGTTCAGGCCTCTGTGACCTTGACCTTTAACGGAGTGACCCCAAAAACATTAGGGGTCATTTACTCTGCATGAACAATCATCCTATGAAGTTTCAATATTCTGGGTCAAGAGGTTCTCAAGTTATTGATTGGAAATGGTTTTCCATGTTCAGGCCCCTGTGGCCTTGACCTTTAACAGAGTCACCCTAAAATCGTTAGGGGTCATCTACTCTGCATGACCAATCATCCTATGAAGTTTCATCATTCTGGGTCAAGTGGTTCTCAAGTTACTGACCGGAAATGGTTTTCAATGTTCAGGCCCCTGTGACCTTGACCTTTCACAGAGTGACCCCAAAATTGTTAGGGGTCATCTACTCTGCATGAGCAATCATCATATTAAGTTTCAACATTCTGGGTCAAGTGGTTCTCAAGTTACTGATGGAAATGGTTTTCAATGTTCAGGCCCCTGTGACCTTGACCTTTAATGGAGTGACCCCAAAATCAATAGGGGTCATCTACTTTGCATGTACAATCATCCTATGAAGTTTCAACATTCTGGGTTAAGTGGTTCTCTAGTTATTGATCGGAAATGATTTTCCATGTTCAGGCCTCTGTGACCTTGACCTTTGATGGAGTGACCCCAAAATCAATAGGGGTCATCTACTCTTCATTATCAATCATCCTATGAAGTTTCAACATTTTGGGTCAAGTGGTTCTCTAGTTATTGATCGGAAATGGTTTTCAATGTTCAGGCCCCTGTGACCTTGACCTTTGACGGAGTGACCCCAAAATCAATAGGGGTCATCTACTACAGCAGCCCAACAACCCTATGAAGTTTGAAGGTTCTAGGTCAAATGGTTCTCCAGTTATTGCTCGGAAATGAAGTGTGACGTACGGACGGACGGACGGAGAGGGCAAAAACAATATGTCTCCTGGTGGAGACATAATTATTTTCAAACCAGGCCAGTAGTTTCATACAAGAAGTTTTATGTGTAGCCATATGGGAAAATGAGCCCCTCCCCCAGGCGGCCACTTTTTCAATGAATCAAAGTTATTTGAAGGAATTTGGTAGAGGGTTATCCAAGAAACATTTGTGTAAAATTATTTTGAAAACGGACAAGCAGTTTCTGACAAAAAGATTTTCAAAGTTCTATATAGGCATATAGGGAAAATAAGTAAAACCCCTTTGGGGCCATGTTTTTTGCTGAATCAAAATTATTTGAAGGGATATAGTAGAGGGTCACCTAAGGAACACTAGTCTTTGAAATCAGTTTTCTATATAGCCATAAGTCCATAGGACAGGAACAACAAAGGGAAAAAATTTAACCAAAAGAAAAAAAATTCAGGTACAGATATGTCAAAACACACCTAAAAGTTGGAGGTACCATCCATGTTGTACCACAGAAAAGTGGCCTCAGTTTTTCCCTACAGCCAATAATAAAAAAGTTACTAAATAAGCTATTTATAGTAACATAAAAGGGAAGTAATTAAAAATTTTTTTATTTAAGTGAACAAAAGAAGGATCTGCCAAATAAAAACAAGAGCACTACAATGCAACGCAAATGCAGAGCAATATACACACAAAACAAAGTCATATGACTTTTGACCCCTAAGTGTGGCCTTGACCTTGAAGTGAGCCATCCGAAACATGCGCTCTGCACGTCGTTTCGATGAGGTGAACATTTGTGTCAGGTTTCTTTGAAATCCTTCAAGGGGTACAAGAGTTACAGAGCGGAAGGGAAATTGCTAACCAACAGTTTAAGAAAGGAACCAAGATCTTATGGTGACACAAGTTTTGTGCAAGTTTGATTAAATTTAAATCATAAATGAAGCTGCTAATGTGCAGACAAGGTCAAAATAGCTAAATCTGTGGCCATAACTCTGGAACCCATAACAGAATCTGGCCAGTTCAAGAAAGGAACCAAGATTTTGTGGTGATACAAGTTGTGTGCAAGTTTGGTTAAAATCAAATCATAAATGAAGCTGCTATTGTGCAGGCAAGGTCAAAATAGGTAATTTTGGCACTTTCAGGGGCCATAACTCTGGAACCCAATAAGGGACCTGGCCTGTTCTAGAAAGGAACCGAGATCTTACGGTGACACAAGTTTTGTGCAAGTTTGATTAAATTCAAATCATAAATGAAGCTGCTATTGTGCAGACAAGGTCAAAGCAGCTAATTCTGGCCCTTTCAGGGGCCATAACTCTGGAACCCATAACGGAATCTGGCCAGTTCAAGAAAGGAACCAAGATCTTATGGTGATACAAGTTGTGTGCAAGTTTGGTAAAAATCAAATCATAATTAAAGCTGCTATTATTCAGACAAGGTCAAAACAGCTAATTTTGGCCCTTTCAGGGGCCATAACTCTGGAACCCATGATGGGATCTAGCCAGTTCAAGAAAGGAAGCAAGATCTTATGGTGATACAAGTTGTGTGCAAGTTTGGTTAAAACAAGAGCTCGTCGAACATGAAATGCCCCCCTTGATGCATTCAGTAATTGCACAAGGAACAGAAATTATTTGCTCACTGTAAACAAAAGTTCTACTGTTCTGGCTCAATGTGACATTGACCTTTGACCTACTGACCTCAAAATCAACAGGGGTCATCTGCTGGTCATGATCAACCTCCCTATTAAGTTTAGAGATCCTAGGCCCAAGCGTTCTCAAGGTATCGTCCGGAAAGGTTTTAACTGTTCCGGGTCAATGTGACCTTGACCTTTAGCCTACAGACCTCAAAATCTATAGGGGTCATCTACAGGTCATGACCAGCCTCCCCATCAAGTTTCATGATCTTAGGCCCAAGCATTCTGAAGTTATTGTCTGGAAACAGTTTTAATGTTCCGGGTCACTGTAACCTTGACCATTTACCTACTGACCTTAAAATCAATAGGGGTAATCTGCTGGTCATGATGAACCTCTCTATCATCTTTCATGACTCTTGGCCCAAGCATTCTCAAGTTATCGTCCAGAAACTGTTTAACTGTTCCTGGCCAATCTGACCTTGAACTTTGACCAAATGACCTCAAAATCAATAGGGGTCATCTGCTGGTCATGAATAATCTCCCTATCAATTTTTCTGATCCTAGGCCTAAGCGTTCTTGAATTATTGCCCGAAAACCCTTTTACTGTTCCTGGTCACTGTGACCTTGACCTTTGACCTACTGACCTCAAAATCAATAGGTGTCATCTGCTGGTCATGACCAACCTTCCTATCAACTTTCACGATCCTAGGCCTAGGCAATCTTGAGTTATCATCCAGAAACCGTTTAACTGTTCCGGGTCACTGTGACCTTGACCTTTGACATACAGACCTCAAAATCAATAGGGATCATCTGCAGGTGATGACCAACCTTCCTATCAATAAAACATGTAGGTCTTCACATCCCAATTTGCATTCTATGCTTCGAAAGGATCTTTTTACAGATTTTATTAGAAATAAATTGTTCGCAAGATTTCGCATACTTCTCATTTACTATCTTGTTTTGATCTCTTTAATGGAATATATTTTCATTATTTTTCTTCAAAATTTTCAACAGTTTTCAAAAATGCACATTGTACACAGGTCCAAAGATATATTTTACAAGATTCACTCATTTGTATCCGGCCTTACTTTTTTCTGTCAGGATGTTCTTGTTGAAATAAAGTAAGTTTGTCCCCAAATCCTTCGACAGTTACAAGTTTTTACAAGAATTCATGAGGATTTTGAATTGAATAATATATACGTTATGTGCAACTATAATTAATTTTCCGTATGGTTCTAAAAAAATGTTAAAACGTAACACACATTTGTAGTTATGGAACATATTTTCCATGGATTTCAATATTTGTATTTTTTCTTATTGCTTGTAAAATCACACAATTTGGCGCATAGATGTAAGTATCAAAAGTCTTCCCAGATCTGGTATCCATAGCAGATATGTGAATGATATTTGCATCGACTTCTGAAAACAATATTATGAATTAAAATTTCATCTATTTTTTTATAATTGTTCACACATGAAAAAAAAAAAAAGTTATTTGTTTCTTGACTGCAAATTAATTTTTGGAGAAAATATAATGACCTATGTTCACTTTCTAAAACCGAACGAAGCACTTATAAGCGTCATTTTAAATAAATAAGAAGGAACCAGGAACATAGAAAAACATCCTTACCTCTTGACTGCACAGGCAATCGAAACTTTATTTTTTGCTCACTATTTATGAATACATCAGCTCTAAAAAGTAGGAAAAGATAAAAGTATAAATTCCTACATTTTATCGGTACATTATAATATTTTAAATGCACATAAATCATAAAATCTGTATTATTGTATTAAACGTTTTGAAAATATCACAGATTCTTCCTAAAAGAAATAAATAAGAGCTCGTCAAACACGAAATGCCCCCCTTGATGCATTCAGTAATTGCACAAGGAACAGAAATTATATGCTCACTGTAAACAAAAGTTCTACCATTCTGGTTTAATCTGATCTTGACCTTTAACCTATTAACCTAACAAGAGATTACAGAGTGATCTTGGTGCCATCCACTGAGCCATTTTTGAATGTTCCAAATTTCAAGACTAGCTCAAGGTCAAAATCAAGGTCAAATTTCATTTCGGTACAAAACAATGTGTATGAAAGTTCATTTCGGTAGACAGAACTATGCATGTGCTTCAAATTTGGAGGCTGTAGCTTGAGAAATGTGAAAGTAGGTAATAGGTAAAAATCAATGTCAAATTTCAATTCAGAACACAAAAATAAATATGCATGCGGTCCAAATTTGAAGCCTGTACCTTCAGAAATGTGAAAGTAGGTCACTAGGTCAATCTCAAGATCAAAGTTCATTTCAGTACACAAAACTATGCTTGTGGTTCAAATTTGAAGGCTGTAGCTTGAGAAAAGTGAAAGTAGGTCACTAGGTCAAAATCAAGGTCAAATTTTATTTTGGAACAAAAAACTATGCATGTGGTCCAAATTTGAAGCCTGTACCTTCAAAAATGTGAAAGTAGGTCACTAGGTCAATAACAAGGTCAAAGTGTTTTTCGGTACACAAAATTATGCATGTGGTCCAAATTTGAAGGCTGTAGCTACAGAAATGTGAAAGTAGGTCACTAGGTCAATATCAAGATCAACTCATGTCAAGGTTCATCTTGCCACTCAAAACCATACATGTGGTCCAAATTTGAATGATATAAGTTATGGACATGAAGATTCTAAGTTTCTCCCTATATAAGTCTATACGAACCATGTGACCCCTGGGGTGGGGCCATATTTGACCTTAGAGGGATAATTTGAACAAACTTGGTAGAGAACCACTAGATGATGCTACATTACAAAATATCAAAGCCATAGTCTTTGTGGTTTCGACAAGAAGATTTTCAAAGTTTTTCCCTATATAAGTCTATGTAAACCATGTGACCCCCAGGGCGGAGCCATATTTGACCCTAGGGGAATAATTTGAACAATCTTAGTAGAGGACCACAAGATGATTTCATATACAAAATATCAAAGCCCTAGGCCCTGTGGTTTTGGACAAGATGTTTTTCAAAGTTTTTTCCTATATAAGTCTATATAAACCATGTGACCCCTGGGGTGGGCCATATTTGACCCCAGGAAAATAATCTGAACAATCTTGGTAGAGGAGCACTAGATTGTGCTCCATACCAAATATCAAAGCCCTAGGCCCTATGGTTTTGGACAAGAAGATCAGAAACCGTTTAACTGTTCCTGGCCAATGTGACCTTGACCTTTGACCTAATGACCTCAAAATCAATATGGGTCATCTGCTGGTCATGGCCAACCTAACTATCAATTTTCCTGACAATAGGCCCAAGCGTTCTTGCCCGGAAACCATTTTACTGTTCCTGGTCACTGTGACCTTGACCTTTGACATACTGACCTCAAAATCAATAGGGGTCATCTGCTGGTCATGATCAATCTCCTATCAACTTTTGTGACCCCAGGCCTAAGCGTTCTTGAGTTATCATCCGGAAACTGTTTAACTGTTCAGGGTCACTGTGACCTTGACCTTTAACATACTGACCTCAAAATCAATAGGGGTCGTCTGTTGGACATGACCAACCTCCCTATCAGCTTTCATGATCCTAGGCACAAGGGTTCTTGAGTATCATCCGGAAACCGTTTTACTATTCAGGGTCACTGTGACCTTGACCTTTGACATACAAACCTCAAAATCAATAGGCATCATCTGCTGGTGTTGACCAACCTCCCTATCAACTTTCATGATCCTAGGCCCAAGAGTTCTTGAGTTATCATCCGGAAACGAATTGGTCTACATTCCGACCGACCGACATCTGCAAAACAATATACCCATCCTTCTTCGAAGGGGGGCATAATAAAGGCTTATTACTTGATCATAATGCCATGATACTATGATATACGCCCGAATTTATCAAACATAATTCCCAGAAGGGAGGTAATAAAAAAATATTTTTTTTAATTTGTATTCTGTCGTAATCAAAAATACTTTTTCCGATAAATCAGGAAATATATAAATATTAGACATTAAAATGGAAGAATTCAATAGTTAAAGATTATACAAAAACACCATGTATCTGTATGAAATAGGCAGTATAAATGTTCGAGAAAACTGTGAGGTAGTACTTGAAGGAAAAGCTTATTAATGTGAAAGTAGGTCACTAGGTCAATATCAAGATCAACTCATGTCAAGGTTCATCTTGCCACTCAAAACTATACATGTGGTCCAAATTTGAATGATATAAGTTATGGACATGAAGATTCTAAGTTTCTCCCTATATAAGTCTATATTCAATAAGTCTCACATGTGGCAATAATGTTACGTTTTGGCAAGATTTTTTGTTGGTTTCTGAATTTATATTAACAGTTGATCACCGAGTCTCAACGTAAGCGTTGACCGGTGGCATAATAACGTGTGAGCAGGGCACTTTTTGCGGTTCTTTTTACCAGTCAAGGTAATGTTTTCCATGCAGTTTTTTCGTTTTTAAAGCTTTGCTATTGGGAATTGGCCGAGGATGACCTACAATGAACGCGCTTTGATGGGGATGTATCGAAATTTTAATATCGTTTGTATTTTTTTCTAACATTCAGGAAATATTCACTAAAAAACACGTATTTGCCTACCTCCCCTTAGTTTTCTTGTTGTAAATGGATAAATTACTGTTAAAATGTCTCGTAATTTCATCATACTTGTGCGATATACCCACTTTAACGGATTGTATGCAGTTTCAAAAATACTTTGCCCGGCAAAACCGACCGACTAACTGACCAAAGAAACTGATTGAATTAATTATGACACACACAAAAAAAAACAGTTTTGTGTCGATTCTCCATAAATGATGACCTTTCTTAATATGACATAATTATGAAGACAATCAGCACAAAATTTATTTGCCAGTGATCATTATACAAAACAGAGTTGCTAGAATTAAATGTCAGACACCTTTTTCGTTATGTTTATGTTTTATGTAGGTTGATTGTGATTAATTTCGAAAGATAATAGGTAAGGGTAGATTTCTTGTAAGCACAGAGCACCTCAAACACAGCCTCGGATCCACGCATTTGCAAAGTAGGCACACAACAAAAAAAGATTTTATGCAAAATATAGATAGAGGAGGGGTGGGGGGAGGGGTAAGGGGTAGAAAGGGGGGGGGGGAGGTGGTTGAAGGGGAAAGTTAAAATAGAACAAAGATGAATATACAAAGGGAATGCTACGTTCCTTAATCACAGTTATACTACAACCAGGCTTTCAAGTGACCTTTGATGAAAAAGTAGGAGAAAAGTAGGAGCCTCCGACATAAAAAAGTAGGAGAAAAACAGGAATCTGATAATAAAAAGTAGGAACTTATGAGAACAAACTCAGGCCCGGATCCAGAAATATCTGATTGGGGAGGCATCAGTTTTATAACAAGGCAGTCTGAAAGACAGCTAAATCCCCCGCCACTGCTATGGATAGTGAAAGGGTAAACCTTTGATTTTAGCTGTGACCTTGACCTTGAACTGACATGGCTGACTCATGAATTCTGTACAACGTCTTGATGAGGTGATCATTTGACCCAAGTTTCATGAAAATCCTTCAAGGGGTTTAGGAGATACAGAGCTGAAACCTTTGACCTTCAGTTTCGACCTTGACCTTGAGTTGACATGGCTGACTCATGAGTCAAGTTTGATGAAAATCCTTCAAGGAGTTTAGGAGATATAGAGCGGACACAAAATGGAAGGCTCAAACCTTTGACCTTGAGTTGTGACCTTGACCTTGAGCCGACAAGGCTGACCCATGGGTTCTGCACATCGTCTTGATGAGGTGATCATTTGACCCAAGTTTCATGAAAATCCTTCAAGGAGTTTAGAAGATTTAGAGCGGACACAAAATGGAAGGCTCAAAACCTTTGACCCTAAGTTGTTACCTTGACCTTGAGCCGGCATGGCTGACTCATGGGTTCTGCACATCGTCTTGATGAGGTGATCATTTGACCCAAGTTTTATAAAATTCCTTCAAGGGGTTTATGAGATATAGAGCGGACACAAAATGGCAGGCTCAAACCTTTGACCTTGAGTTGTGACCTTGACCTTGAACCGACAAGGCTGACTCATGGGTTCTGCACATCGTCTTGATGAGGTGATCATTTGACCCAAGTTTCATGAAAATCCTTCAAGGGGTTTAGGAGATATGGACCGGACAAGATTTTGTTACGGACGGACGCAGACCATTCCTATAATCCCTCCGCCACGGCGGGGGATTAACAAAAGCATCACAGGCAAGTTGCATAGCGCCAAAAGGTTTTGAGGTACTGTAGGGGTATTCCCCTCATTTTTGGGGTGGAGATCGGGGGACTGTTGGACAATTTTTAAATAAAGGTATGAAACAGTGGGTTTCTGGTGCATTTGTTTTTTGTTTGGTCTAAATTTTGAGGTATGGGAGGAGGCATCCCAGACATTTTAGGGGGGCCCTGGAAAATTTTGAAACACAAGTACGAAATGGTGGATCTCTGGTGCATTTTTTGGTCTAAACTTTTAAGGATCGGAGGAGGTATCCCAGTCATTTTAGGGGGGTCAGGGTGTTCTCCCCCTGGAAAATTTTGAAATACAAGTACGAAATGGTGGATCTCTGGTGCATTTTTTGGTCTAAAGTTTTAAGGATGGGAGGAGGTATCCCAGTCATTTTAGGGGGGTCTGGGGGCTTTCCCCCTGGAAAATTTTGAAACACAGGTATGAAATGGTGGGCTTAGGTATATTTTTTGGTCTAAATTTTTAAGTATGGGAGGAAGTATCACAGTTATTTTAGGGGGGTCAGGGGGCTTTTTCCCTGGAAAATTTTGAAATATAGGTATGAAATGGTGGGCTCTGGTGCAATTTTTGGTCTAGATTTTGAGGTATTGGAGGTATCCCAGTCATTTTAGGGGAGTGGGGGCTCTGGTACATTTTTTGGTTTTAATTTTGAGGTACTGGGAGGGACACTTTCCTCAGATGGGTGCAACTGAACTTTGATGAATACAGGTCATTTCTCAGCAAATTTTGGGGGCATGGGCACCCTCTGTTTAGCCCTGGATCTGGGCCTGAATCTTGTAAATTTACTCACAATTACGCAGCAGGACATAAATCCCAATATATAAGGTCCGTCTATTTTCATGTTCCTTTGATGTCCCCATTGTATATAGCTACCTGCAACCTCTTACGCTTCAAAATTAAGGTCAGTATTCAACTCACATAACAAACTGTCAGCAGGTTTCTGCATGCATAAGAGGTCACCAGCAGCATGTCAAAGGTCTCTAGAGCATCACAAGTACACTACCAGTCCTTATATTATGTAACAAAATCAATTATATAAATAGACTTACAATATTTGTTAACATATTTAAAAAAGTAGGAAGATCAAACTATCTGTAATAAAGTTTATTTCTTTCTTCATAATGACACTAATAATTTCTAAGAAAACCATTTTTCTCTTGGCTCATCTCAACAGATTTATTAAATGTGATTCTTAGGTTACATAACTACCTTGCATATATACATATTTCCTTCATTCTTTAGCAAGGTTGATGCAGAAACATTCAGAACCTGTGAAATGCATTGCTTTTGGAGCTTTTCTTGCTATTATCTGGCTTATATTTTCAACAACATTTGTTGACTGTCAATGATTAAACATAAAGAACGTAAATTAGGCTCATCTGCCTCAGTTTTGACGTAAAATTGTAGTAAAATTACGACAGTTAGTTTTGTTGTGAAATGTAATAGCGAAAAATCTTATGCATTGACCCCCAATTTTTTTTCAGTTTATCATTTTGTTTATGAATGTTGCACAAAATGAGGAAATACGAAAAAAAATAACCATTTAAAAACTTGCATTTTCTGCTATTCTATCTGACGAATGAGGCAAAATTTTCTGCCATCAGAATAGGTTTTGCGGCCGGTTGCACGGAATGATCGTTTCAATTTATTAAAGTTCATTCAAAAATAGATACAATGATAAAAAAGAATGTCTGTAGAATAAAATGAACGTTTTACTGGCAAAATCGGATAAAAATTGTCAAAAAAATGAGCGTTTAACGCTAAAAAGGTTCAAATTTACTGTTGCCGCTAGGGGGCGCTTTGACGTCAAAATTATATCATATATTTATTTAAACAAGAGGGCCATGAAGGCCCTGTATCGCTCACCTGATCTATTGACCTAAAGATCATCAAGATTAACATTCTGACCAAGTTTCATTAAGATATGGTCATAAATGTGGCCTCTAAAGTGTTAACTAGCTTTTCCTTTGATTTGACCCGGTGACCTAGTTTCTGACCCCACATGACCCAGATATGAACTTGACGTAAAGACCATCAAGATTAACATTCTGACTAAGTTTCATGAAGATACAGTCATAAATGTGGCCTCTACTGTGTTAACAAGCTTATTTGATTTGACCTGGTGACCTAGTTTTTGACCCCAGATGACCCAATATCAAACTCATCCAAGATTTTATTGAGGGTAACATTCTGACCAAGTTTCATTAAGATTGGGCTAAAATTGTGACATGTAGACTGTTAACAAGCTTTTCCTTCCATTTGACCCAGTGACCTAGTTTTTGACCCCACATGACCCAGATTTGAAAGTGACCTATACATCATCAAGATTAACATTCTGACCAAGTTTCATTAAGTTTGGGTCATAAATGTGGCCTCTACAGTGATAACTAGCTTTTCCTTTGATCTGACCTGGTGACCTAGTTTCTGACCCCACATGACCCAATATCAAACTTGTCCAAGATTTTACTGGTGGTAACATGACCCTGATTCAAACTGGACCTTGCGATCATCAAGATTAACATTTTGACCAAGTTTCATGAAGATATAGTCATAAATGTGGCCTCTACAGTGTTAAGAAGCTTTTCCTTTGGTTTGACCTGGTGACCTAGTTTTTGACCCCACATGACCAATATCAAACTTGTCCAAGATTTTATTGGTGGTAACATTCTGACCAAGTTTCATTAAGATTGGGCCAAAATTGTGACCTCTAGAGTGTTAACAAGCTTTTCCTTTGATTTGACCTGGTGACCTAGTTTTTGATCCCAGATGACCCAATATCAAACTAGTCCAAGATTTTATTGAGGGTAACATTCTGACCAAGTTTCATTAAGATTGGGCCAAAATTGTGACCTCTAGAGTGTTAACAAGCTTTTCCTTTGATTTGGCCTGGTGACCTAGTTTTTGACCCCAGATGACCCAATATTGAATTCGTCCAAGATTTTATTATTGGAAACATTCTGACCAAGTTTCATTAAGATTGGACCAAAATTGTGACCTCTAGAGTGTTAAAAAGCTTTTCCTTTGATTTGATCTGGTGACCTAGATTTTGACCCCAGATGACCCAATATCGAACTCATCCAAGAATTTATTGAAGGTAACATTCTGACTAAGTTTTATTAAGATTGGGCCAAAACTGTGACCTCTAGAGTGTTAACAGTCCAATTGTTGACGACGACGGACACACTTCGTGTTCAGGTGAACTAAAAATGATCCCTGTAAGAAATTATGTTTTATCATTTTTTACGAAATTTTGCAGTTTTTTCTACAAAATTATGCCCCTTTTAACATTTGTGAAAATCTTGCATATAACATATTACTCAGAAACAACTACATCAAATGTTTTCAAACTTTACACAAATCTTTGGCAGCACGAAATGACCTCGTGTGGCAGGTTTCATACCTCTGGTTTACAAATTTTGGCAAAAATTATGCCCCTTTTTCACTAAGAACTTTTGGTGAATGTTTTGCATGTAAGCTGGTTTCCTTAGGAATAATTGTACTAAAACGCTTTCAAACTCTTCTTTAATGTTTGGCATCAGGAAATGACCATTCTGGACTACTACAGTGTTCATATCTCCATCTTACAGTTTACTTAATTATGTCCCTTTTTATTGAGTAAAACTGAGGCCACCAGACAATGGATGCCGGACAACCTGCCTATATACAAACAGCTCACCCTGAAACATCTTCATCTTCCTTTTTTTTGTGTGTAAATGTTTCAATGGAAAGTAAAATTGTAACTAGGTGATTTTGTCACAAAAACATATGTCTCCCCCCTATGTATACCTTTAGCTCTGGTGGCCACTTTGTGCAGCGAAGCGGACTGTGTTGGCGATATGCACAACTAGGCTTGGTACTGATCACCCCTGTGAAGTTTCGTCGAAATCTGTCCAGCAGTTTGACCTGTGTGAAAGCCAGACAAGAGTTTTCTATTTTTAGCTCTGGTGGCCATTCTGTGCAGCAAAGCAGAACGTGCCAGCGACATGCATAACTAGGGTTGGTACTGATCACTCCTGTGAAGTTTCATCGAAATCCAGCCAGCTGTTTGACCTGTGAAAGCTGAACAAGATTTTCTATCTTTAGCTCTGACGGCCATTTTGTGCAGCAAAGCAGAACGTGTCGGTGATATATACAACTAGACTTGGTACTGATCACTCCTGTGAGGTTTTGACGAAATCCGGCCAGCAGTTTTACGTGTGAAAGCCAGACATTTTTCTATTTTTAGCTCTTGCGGCCATTTTGTGCAGCAAAGCGGAATGTGCCGGCGACATGCACAACTAAACTTGGTACTGATCACTCCTGTAAAGTTTTGTCAAAATCCGGCCAGCAGTTTGACCTGCGAAAGCCGGACAAGCTTAATGCGGTAGGACGACAGACAGACGATGAAGGCAAAAACAATGTCTCCCCCACCCTATGACATAACAATATGATAACTGACCAATAAGGACAAGGAAAAGCCTACAAGGTGTGACAAGCTCAGCTGATTGCAAATAAGCCAACTCCTTTGCCTGTTCTTGCATTTTCTGAGCGCTTACAAATCTCTTCATATGAGGACTGCTGTGGTATCGGTCATTATGTGTAACTCGTCTCATTTCTGCTGAAGTCTCTTAACCTGGAAGGGAAAGTAAAACTGTATGTTACTATCTGTAACCACTTCTTTCTATCTCTAGTTTTCAAGTAAAGTGCACATCAGTGGATTTTTTAGCAAAGTTCTCCATATCTAACAAATATATGTTTTAGTGTGACAGCATAAATATATTATCACAGACTATGTATTCAAGTTAGCAAACATGTGTTTAAAATAGACTGGTCATATAGCATAAACTATGTTATTTATTGTGTAACAATATATTAAGCTCTAATTGTCCATTAGTCAATGGTCAATACAATAAAATGTAATACTTAAAATAAAGTATATGGACCAAGATTATTGAACACTAATACCAGATTAACTGTAATAACATGGGTAGATCTGGAAATTTGTTAAATGATGTAAATAACTACAGACATATTATTTTTCGTAAACCCTTCGGCTTTCGCATGTATACACAGCATGATATATCTACATTAGGCTAGTAAAGCGCACTTTAAATTCACTATGATAAAAGCGTGAACCCTTCCAAAACCGGAAGTAAACCCCCATAACAAATCATTAGATATTTTGTGCTTGGCGAGTAAAGACGTACTTGCGTTTCAGTTTGAATTTACTCGTTTACAGGTAGGTTTTACCGGTTCAATTTAATTTTGAAGAGCCTTCTCGAGACGTAGTGCGAGAATTTATAATTATATACAGTCGTTTTCTGTATATAAAATTATGAGCTCTGGAGAAGACGAAGCTCTTCTCCATTCTGAGAATGAGGAACACGTGCGTGATTCCCATGAAAGTTAAGACCCAGAATTTTCTGGGTTTGAAGAAACTGACATAGGGGCTAATGTAACTATTAGTAACACTAACGTTGAAAACCCTAAAAAGAAATTACCTGTAAAAAAGGCACAGAAAAACATAAAGTCTGGTTCGAAACAAAGAAGTAAGCCCAAGAAAGTCAAAAAATCTAAGACTCTTGAGTAGAAATAAAGCCACTAAATTGGACCTTGAAAGTTTGTCCAGTAAAGATATTCAAATTTTACGGGAGAAGCTTGGGGTAGAAAACCCCTCTGAAGGCAAAAAATCTAATACAAAGAAACCTGATCAGAATTTAGGTGATACAATTGAAGACGAGTCTGGGTTTGTCCCAGAAATTATGACACTGACTATGATGATGAAAATTTTGATCCTAATACAAGACCAAATTTGCACACTGAAGTTGATCCCGATGATATATATATAGATAGAGGATCTCACCAGGATGCTATAGACCAAACTTGGTGTTATTCTGACCAGTAGTTTCAGAGGAGAAGATGTTTAAGTAAAAATGTGGATGACGGACGCCGGACCATCCATTCTGTACTAATAGCTCACCCTGAACCTTCAGTTCAGATGAGCTAAAACGGGCCATAATTCTAACAAAACGCAGATAAGAGTTATGATTCTTGGCCTACACAGAAGTGTGCAAAGTTTCAAAGCTGTAGCTGTTATAGTTTTTGAGAAATGGTGACCTAAACAAAACATTTAACCAAGAAACTCAAATTTTCAGTACAAGTAAAAAAAGGACCATAATTTTGACAAAATGCATATCAGAGTTATGGTTCTTGGCCAACACAGCCATCTAATGATGAAAAACAAGTGTGCAAAGTTTAAAAGCTGTAGCTCTTATGGTTTTTGAGAAAAGGTGGACCTAAAACAAGAGGGCCAAGATGACCCTAGGTCTCTCACCTGAGAAACACACCATAACACAACATTACAGTGTAAACATGTCTGACCTAGTGATTTTATGGAAAAAATATTCTGACCAATTATCATTAAAATTGGAGCAAAAATCTTGAGTATAAGTAAGTATTTTCTTTGATTTGACCTTCGAACTTGACCTAGATTTCATCAAGGCTATCATTCTGACCAAATTTCATGAAGATCAATTGAAAAATACAGCCTCTATCGCATACACAAGGTTTTTCTTTGATTTGACCTAGTGACCTAGTTTTTGACCCAAGACGACCCATATCTGAATTTGACCTAGATTTCATCAAGGCAACCATTCTGACCAGATTTTATGAAAATCCAGTGTAAACCTATTGCATACATAAGGTTTTTCCTTGATCTGACCTAGTGACCTAGATTTTAAACCCAGATGACCCATAAATCGAAACTTGGCCTAGATTTCATCAAGGCAATCATTCTGACCAAATTTCATGAAGATCAATTGAAAAATACAGCCTCTATTGCATACAGAATGGTTTTCTTTGATTTGACCTAGTGACCTACTTTTTGACCCAAGATGATCCATAATCAAACTCAACGTAGACTTTATCAAGGCAATCATTTTGACCAAATTTCACGAAGATCAAATGAACAAGAGCTGTCTCCATAGGATGACACATGCCCCCGATGGCACTTTGAATGAATAGTTATGGCCGATGTTAGAGTTTAGGACCTTTGACCTACGGACCTGGGTCTTGTGCACGACGCGTCGTCTTACTGTGGTACACATTCATGCCCAATAATTTTAAAATCCATGCATGAATGACAAAGATATGGACCGGACACACCCATCAATGCACTATCATGAAATATGACCTTTAACGTCTAAGTGTGACCTTGACTTTTGAACTACGGACCTGGGTCTTGCGCATGACACGTCGTCTTACTGTGGTACACATTCATGCCAAGTTATTTGAAAATCCATCCATGGATGACAAAGATATGGACCGGACACGAATGCACTATCATGAAAAATGACTTTTGACGTCTAAGTGTGACCTTGACCTTTGAGCTACGGACCTGGGTCTTGCGCGCGACATGTCGTCTTACTGTGGTACACATTCATGCCAAGTTATTTGAAAATCCATCCATCGATGACAAAGATATGGACTGGACACGAAAATTGCGGACAGACTGACAGACCTACAGACGGTTCAAAAACTATATGCCTCCCTTCGGGGGCATAAAAATACAGCCTCTATCGCATACACAAGGTTTTCTTTGATTTGACCTAGTGACCTACTTTTTGACCCAAGATGACCCATATTCAAATCTGACCTAGATCTCATCAAGGCAATCATTCTGACTTAATTTCAGGAAGATCAATTGAAAAATATAGCCTCTATCGCATACACAAAGTTTTTCTTTGATTTGACCTAGTGACCTAAGTTTTGAACCCAGATGACCCATATTCGAACTTGACCTAGATTTCATCAAGGCAATCATTCTGACCAAAATTCATGAAGATGAATTGAAAAATACAGCCTCTATTGCATACACAAGGTTTTTCTTTGATTTGACCTAGTGACCTAATTTCTGACCCAAGATGACCAATTTTGGAATTCGGCTTAGATTTCATTAAGGTTATCATTTTGACTTAATTTCAGGAAGATCAATTGAAAAATGCAGCCTCTATTGCATATACAAGTTTTTCCTTTGATTTGACCTAGTGACCTACTTTTTGACCCCCAGATGATCCATTTTCAAACTCGACCTAGATTTCATCAAGGCAATCATTCTGACCAAAATTCATGAAGATTAATTGAAAATTACAGCCTCTATCGCATACACAAGGTTTTTCTTTGATCTGACCTAGTGACCTAGGTTTTGATCCCAGATGACCCATTTTCGAATTCGGCCTAGATTTCATCAAGGTAATCATTCTGACTAAAATTCATGAAGATTAATTGAAAAATACAGCCTCTATCACATACACAAGGTTTTTCTTTGATTTGACATAGTGACCTAGTTTTTGACCCCAAATGACCCATTTTCGAACGCGGCCTAGATTTCATCAAGGTTATCATTCTGACTAAAATTCATGAAGATTAATTGAAAAATACAGACTCTATCACATACACAAGGTTTTTCTTTGATTTGACCTAGTTTTTGACCCCAGATGACCCATTTTCAAACTCGACCTGATTTCATCAAGGTTATCATTCTGACCAAATATCATGAAGATCAGTTGAAAAATACAGCCACTATCGCATACACAAGCTAAATGTTGACAGACGACAGACGCCGGACATCGAGCGATCAGAAAATCTCCCCTGAGCATTGTTGCTCAGATGAGCTAAAAAATTGACCAAAGCCGATGATCATTTAAGTGTTGACAATACCTTGTAGATTTTTTTAAACAAGAGGGCCATGAAGGCCCTGTATCGCTCACCTGACTTACTGACCTAAAGATCATCAAGACTAACATACTGACCCAAGTTTCATTAAGATATGGTCATAAATGTGGCCTCTAAAGTGTTAACTAGCTATTACTTTGATTTGACCCCGTGACCTAGTTTTTTAATAGACATGACCCAGATTCAAACTTGACCTAAAGATCAACAAGTTTAACATTCTGACTAAGTTTCATGAAGATACAGTCATAAATGTGGCCTCTAGACTGTTAACAAGGCAGTCTGAAAGACAGCTAAATCCCCCGCCACTGTTATGGATATTGAAATGGTAAACCTTTGACCTTTAGCTGTGACCTTGATCTTGAACTGTTATGGCTAACTCATGAATTCTGCACAACATCTTGATGAGGTGATCATTTGACCCAAGTTTCATGAAAATCCTTCAAGGGGTTTAGAAGATACAGAGCTCAAACCTTTGACCTTGAGTTGTGACCTTGACCTTGAGTTGATATGGTTGACTCATGAGCTCTTGATGAGATGATCATTTGACCCAAGTTTGATGAAACTCTTCAAGGGGTTTATGAGATACAGAGTGGACACAAAATGAAAGGCTCAAACCTTTGACCCTAAGCTGTGACCTTGACCTTGAGCCAGCATGGCTGACTCATAAGTTCTGCACATCATTTTGATAAGGTGATCATTTGACCCAAGTTTTATAAAATTCCTTGAAGGGGTTTAGGAGATATAGAGCGGACACAAAATGGAAGGCTAAAACCTTTGACCTTAAGTTGTGACCTTGACCTTGAGCCTGCATGGCTGACTCATGAGTTCTGCACATCGCCTTGATGAGGTGATCATTTGACCCAAGTTTGATGAAGATCCTTCAAGGGGTTTAGCAGATATTAGAGCTGACACAAAATGGAAGGCTTAAACATTTGACCCTCAGTTGCGACCTTAACCTTGAGCTGGCATGGCTGACTCATACGTTCTGCACATCATCTTGATGAGGTGATCATTTGACCCAAGTTTGATGAAAATCCTTCAAGGAATTTAGGAGATATAGAGCGGACACAAAATGGAAGGCTCAGACCTTTGACCTTCAGTTAAGACCTTGACCTTGAGTCGGCATGGCTGATTCATGGGTTCTGCACATCGTCTTGATGAGGTGATCATTTGACCCAAGTTTTATAAAATTCCTTCAAGGGGTTTAGGAGATATAGAGCGGACACAAAATGGAAAGCTCAAACCTTTGACCTTAAGTTGTGACCTTGACCTTGAGCCGGCATGGCTGACTCATGGGTTCTGCACATCGTCTTGATGAGGTGATCATTTGACCCAAGTTTGATGAAATTCCTTCAAGGGGTTTAAGAGATATGGAGCGGACATGTAAGTGTTACAGACAGATGGATGGACGGACTGAGACCATTCCTTTAACCCCCCCACCACTTGTGGCGGGGGATTAACAAGCTCTTCCTTTGATTTGACCTAGTGACCTAGTTTCTGACCCCACCTGACCCAGATTTAAACTTGACCTAAAGATCATCAAGATTAACATTCTGACCAAGTTTCATTAAGATAATTATGGTCATAAATGTGGCCTCTAAAGTGTTAGTTTTTGACCCCAGATGACCCAATATCGAACTCGTCCAAGACTTTTTGAGGATAACACTTTGACCAAGTTTCATTTAGATTTGGCCAAAATTGTGACCTAGAGTGTTAACAAGCTTTTCCTTTGATTTGACCTGGTGACCTAGTTTTTGATCCCAGATGACCCAATATCGAACTCGTCTAAGATTTTATTAAGGGTAACATTCTGACCAAGTTTCATTAAGATTGGACCAAAATTGTGACCTCTAGAGTGTTAACAAGCTTTTTCTTTGATCTGACCTGGTGACCTAGTTTTTGACCCCAGATGACCCAATATAGAACTCATCCAAGATTTTATTGAGGGTAACATTCTAGCCAAGTTTCATTAAGATTGGGCCAAAAATGTGACCTCTAGAGTGTTAACAGTCAAATTGTTGACGACGGACGACGTCGGACACAGGGGGATCACAAAAGCTCACCTTTGAGCACTTCGTGCTCAGGTGAGCTAAAAATCAGACGAGCTGAAAAATCACAAAAGTTATACTGTATAGTAAAATAAAATGCAAAGATTAAAAAAGCACTTACAACATTTCATAACATCTAAGCAAGAGGGTCCTAAAGACCCTGTATTGCTCACTTGACCTAGTTCTTATCCCAGATAACCTAGTATTCTAATCTGACCTAGACTTCATAGACAAACATTTTATCCATATTTCTGTAAACAGGGCTCCGGAAATTTTGACAACTCAATCGGTCCGAAACGAAAATCATGACATTGACGCTACCCCACCCACCGCATTACCAATGTACCGTATTTGTAAAACGTGACAGAGTAAAGAAATAAGCATGTCATTAATTAAGAATGATCTACCGGTCACCGCGAGATACCATACAATGAAAACAGTTATTCAGTGTTATACGTGATCGTTACTTTGTTTAAATTTCGATTTTTTTCCGAGAAAATACTTGAGATAAAATTGCCGAGGCATTGACACTGTGTACCATACTAGTCTAAAAGCCAACGCACCTGACTTGGTACCGTATTCACGGCAGAAACTTTGTGATGTTCCTCATTCTTTGACAGAATTTTATTACATACAATGCGTCAAAGTGAAATATTCTCTGCCAAACATCCTCAGTATTTTAAGAATACTCTGTCGGAGGCCAAATGTGTACGTTATGTGAAAGCTGAGATCCAATTTCCTGCATGTACAGTACCAAAAAGTCACGCTGGTTGGCCATGGATATTTCATTTCACTAGCGTTGTACTTCAATCGGCAACTAAATTTTATAAAGTTATATGTTCTCTTCTGATGTAAACAAAATTTCATTTTGAAACGTTTTTTGAAAGACAGATTTGATAAACAGTGCCACTCCGGTTTTCTTTATCATTCGTGTTTGCCAGTCCATTTTATTTTATTTTCTTTTTTTTTCTTTTTGTACAGTCGGGTTGCAAAGACGATTTTCTACACTTGTTTCAACTGGAGGCCCAACAAATGAATCATGTAATTTTTACAAATCAAGTAATTATAACAAGAGCTGTCGGATGACAGCGTGCTTGACTATTCGAAGAATTGATTGAAGAATGGGGTCAAAATATTTCCATAGATTTTCAGACAAAAGAAAACAAGAGCACCGCCTTGCGGGTGCTGACGCTCATCTGAGTTTTTTTGTATAATAGAAAAATTGTCCTACCCATGATTTTCTAAGTCCAAAAAGGGCCATAATTCTTGCAAAAAGCAGGATGGAGTTATGTCTCTTGAAGTACAGAGTCAGCTTATGATGGTGAACAACTGTTGCAAGTTTCAAAGCAATAGTTTGAATAGTTTAGGAGAAAAGCTGACCTAAACATAAAACTTAACCAATAAATCTGATATTTTCTAAGTCCAAAAAGGGGGGCCCTAATTCTTGCAAAAAGCAGGACAGAGTTATGTTTCTTGCTGTAAAATGGTCAGCTTATGATGGTGAACAAGTGTTGCAAGTTTTAAAGAAATAGCTTTGATAGTTTTATGAGAAAGCTGACCTAAAACATAAAACTTAAACAAGAAATCTGATTTTTCTAAGTCCAAAAGGGGCAATAATTCTTGAAAAAAGCAGGATGGAGTTATGTTTTTTGATGTACAGGGTCAGCTTATGATGGTGAACCTGTACATGGTCAGCTTATGATGGTGAACAAGTGTTGCAAGTTTTAAAGAAATAGCTTTGATAGTTTATGAGAAAAGCTGACCTAAACATAAAACTTAACCAAGAAATCTGATTTTTCTAAGTCCAAAAGGGGCAATAATTCTTGAAAAAAGTAGGATGGAGTTATGTTTTTTGATGTACAGGGTCAGCTTATGATGGTGAACAAGTGTTGCAAGTTTCAAAGCAATAGCTTTGATAGCTTAGGAGAAAAGCTGACCTAAACATAAAACTTAACCAGGAAATCTGATATTTTCTAAGTCCAAAAGGGGCCATAATTCTTGCAAAAAGCAGGATGGAGTTATGTTTCTTGCTGTACAAGGTCAGCTATTGATGGTGAACAAGTGTTCCAAGTTTCAAAGCAATAGCTTTGATAGTTTAGGAGAAAAGCTGACCTAAACATAAAACTTAACCAGGCAATGCCGACGCCGATCAAGTGATGACAATAACTCATCATTTTTTTTCAAAAAATCAGATGAGCTAAAAATGGATTAAACAAAAAATGTTCCTGTATTTGTGGATTTCGATTAGTCTTACACTAAATGGCAATGTGTGACCATGATGGCAAATATGTTAAGTTATATGTTAGGCAAAATATGGACTTGTATGAAAAATTTAACTAATTTCCAAGTCCAAAAAGGGCCATAATTCAGTCAAAATAGTTGACAGAGTTATGTACTCTTGCCTACAGATTTAAATCATGTTGATAAACTAGTGTTAAAAGTTTCAAAGCCACAGTTCAAATAGTTTTGACAAAACACTGACTTGTAAGAAAAACTGAACAAAATTCGAAGTCCAAAAAGGTCCATAATTCAGCCAAAATAGTTGTCAGAGTTATGTAATCTTGCCTACAGATGGAAATCATAATGATAAACAAGTGTTTAAAGTTTAAAAGCCATATGTCAAATAGTCTTGACAAAACATGGACATATACAAAACAGAACCAATTTCCAAGTTCAAAAAGGGCCACAATTCAGTCAAAAAAGATGACAGAGTAATGTACTCTTGCCTATTGATAGAGACTATTTAATGAACAAGTTATAAAAGTTTCAAAGCCATATGTCAAACACTTTACACAAAATATAAACTGGTACGAAAAACTTAACCAAGATTTCTAAGTCAAAAGGGGCCATAATTCAGCCAAAATGCTTGTTGGAGTTATGTACTCTTGCCTACAACTGGACATGGCGATGGTAAACAAGTGTTGGAAGTTTCAAAGCTTTATCTCAAAAGACTTTGTCAAAATGTAGACTGGTACGAAAAACTTAACCAAGATTTCTAAGTCAAAAAGGGGCAATAATTCAGTCAAGATGCTTGACAGAGTTATGTACTCTTGCCTATAACTGGACATGGTGATGGTAAACAAGTGTTGAAAGTTTCAAAGCTTTATCTCAAAAGACTTTGTCAAAATGTGGACTGGTACGAAAAACTTAACCAGGGTGTGACGCCGACGCCGCGGCAAGTAGGATAGCTCTACTTATTCTTCGAATAGTCGAGCTAAAAACTATTTATATCGGTTTCCCTTGTGATGTCTCATTAAATGCAGTGACCGTTTGTTTTTTACCTGTGATTAATCATAGCCTTTTGAAATAAACCATCCATCGAATTCTAAATAAAAGAAGTGGATCCCCGTTGAAAGCATTTGGATCCAGTCAGAAACATTTGTCAAAATTGTTCAATACATTGCAGTCGGCTGTCTGCAAACATTAAAGGATGTGCCGCGCGAGCACTGATTGCGTCACATGCTAATTAGACCGATTATCAAGGTTACAATCAGACCTTTGACACGTTTATTGATTATCTGAGGGTGCTACCAACAATTTCCTGCTTTGCAGGTGATCGTGTATTGAGATTTCGGACTGAAATTTATACTTTTCTCCATTTTTACGGGACTGATTTTTTTTTTTTTTCATTTCACGAATCGGTCTGAAAAGTCAAAAATCGGTCCAAAACCGACAAACCGGCAAATTTCCAGGGCCCTGTCTGTAAATCAGGTAGATACTTTTGAACTTGATTTAGATTTCAAACAGAAAAACATTCTGACAAAGGTTTATAATGATTAAATTGAAAAAGTGGCCTTCTTAAGTGTTTTCTAGGATGTGACCTAAATTTTTCTTAGGTGACTGAGTCACAAATTTACCCTTGATTTTAAGCAGACAAACATTCGGACTAAGTCTCATGAAGATCATTTATAAAATTTGGCCTACTGAGTGTTTATAATGTCTTTTTGTGACCTGACCTAATGACTAGTTTTTTACCTAGATAATCGGGTTTTATCAAGTTCTAAATGCGGCCTCTAAGGCAGTGAATCATGTTTTTTCTATGAATTGACCAAGTACCTTGGTTAACTCAGTTTTGAACTTGACCTAGACTTTAGACATACAAACATTCTGAAAGAAATTTATGATGTAGACAAGCAGCTAACGCCTGACGGCGTTTTGGCTGGGTTTTCTGAATTATGTAGGTGATAATAAGTTTAAGTTCTAATAATGGCATACAGTAGAGACAGTACCTAAATTTTACAAATCATAGGACTGGTATTAAGTTAAAAAAACTTTGAGATGAAGACAAATGTCCATAATTATATTTCTCAACAAGAGTGCAAGAATGTCACAATATACGCCCGTCACAGCAAATTTCTTTACTCTAGCACCTGTATTTGCAAATGGAATTTTAATATTGTGGTTGTTTAGTAATAACTGTAAGTGTTTTGTTTTTCTAAGTCCACAAAAAAACTCCTTACCAGGTAGAGATACCTTAAAATACACCTAAAATTGGAAAGTAACATCTATGTTGTACCACAGAAATGTGGTCTTGGTTTTTCCGTACGGTCAATTATAAAAAAGTTACAATATAAGTTATTTATAGTAACAACTAAGGGAAGTTAATCTTAAAAAAAAAAAAATCAAAATCAAAAAAGAAATTTGTAAGTCCTCACAAAAATCTTTACCAGGTAGAGAATGGTCAAAATACACCTCAAAATTGGATGTAGCATGCATGTTGTACTACAGAAAAGTGGTCTCGATTTTTCCCTACGACTAGTAATGAAAAAGTTACAAAATAAGCTATTTATAGTAACAACAAAGGGAAGTAATTCTAAAGAAGGGAATGGCACATGACACTTCCTCTCATGATGGTGTATAATTGTGTCAAGTTACATCATAATCCCTCCATGCATGAAGAAGAAATGCTTCGGACAAAGTCATTCTTGTATCTGACCTTTGGCCTCTAAGTGTGACCTTGACCTTAGACCTAGGGACCTGGTTCTTGCGCATGACACTACGTCTCGTGGTGGTGAACATTTGTGCCAAATTATATCAAAATCCCCCTATGCATGAAGAAGAAATGCTCCGGACAAGGTTTTCATTCTTGTATCCTTTGACCTCTAAGTGTGACCTTGACCTTAGACCTAGCGACCTGGTTCTTGCGAATGACACTCCGCCTCATGGTGGTGAACATTTGTGCCAAGTTATATCAAAATCCGTCTATGCATGAAGAAGAAATGCTCCGGACAAAGTTTTCATTCTTGTATCCTTTGACCTCTAAGTGTGACCTTGAAATTAGACCTAGGAACCTGGTTCTTGCGCATGACACTCCTTCTCATGATGATGAACAATTGTGCCAACTTTCATCAAAATCCCTCTATGCATAAATAAGATATGCTCCGGACAAAGTCATTCTTTAATTTGACTTTTGACCTCTAAGTGTGACCTTGACCTTAGACCTAGAGACCTGGTTCTTGCGCATGACACTCCGTGTCATGATGGTGAACAACTGTGCCAAGTTTCATCAAAATCCCTTCATGCATGTAGAAGATATGCTCCGGACAAAGTCTGTGGACGCCGCCCGCCCGGGGCGTTCCCATAATACTTCCCGTTTTTCACAGGGGTTTTTTTTACGACTGGGGGAAGAGGCCCCAGCCTGTCATTGGGGGAAGAAAATAGCGCGCAACGAGCAGTTTTGGGGGATTTTTTCACTCAGGGGGGAATTTACAATTATGCATAATAAACACTTTAAACTATGTTTTTATTACATATTTTTGCAACTTTTAGCAACTATACACACTGTCACTTAGCAATAGATGGACTTGCACTAATGTTCACTTATCATTGTAACAAGGTGGGTGGGGAGAGTTGAAATGCTCAAATCATTGAATGTTTAAAGGTAACATGCTTTTATTCACAAAAAATGCTTTAAAATAAGAGTTGCTTTTGCAAGAGTCATCATATTATTATTAAATGCATACTTTTGTTGGCTTTTTATTTCAATTGTACTAGAAAATCTTGTAAGAAAAGATAAACAAGAGATCACAGAGTGATCTTGGCACCCACCAATGTGCCATTTTGGAGTGTTCCAAATTTCAAGACTTACTGACTAGCTCAAGGTCAAATTTCATTTCCGTACACAACACTGTGCATGTGGTACAAATTCGAAAGCTGTAGCTTGAGAAATGTGAAAGTAGGTCACTAGATCAATCTTAAGGTCAAAGTTAAATTTGGTACACAAAACTATGCAAGTGGTCCAAATTTGAAGGCTTAGCTTGAGAAATGTGTAAGTAGGTCACTAGGTCAAAATCAAGGGTCAAATTTCACTTCAGAACACAAATCTATGCATGTGGTCCAAATCTGAAGCCTGTACCTTCAAAAATGTGAAAGTAGGTCACTAGGTCAATGTCGAGGTCAAAGTTTGTTTCGGTACACAATCCTATGCATGTGGTCTAAATTTGAAGCCTGTAGCTACAGAAATGTGAAAGTAGGTCACTAGGTCAATCTTAAGGTCAAAGTTCATTTCGGTACACAAAACTAGGCATGTGGTCCGAATTTGAAGGCTGTTGCTTGAGAAATGTGAAAGTAGGTCACTAGGTCAAAATCAAGGTCAAATTTAATTTCAGAACACAGAACTATGCATGTGGTCCAAATTTGAAGCTTGTACCTTTAAAAATGTGAAAGTAGGTCACTAGGTCAATGTAAAGGTCAAAGTTTGTTTCGGTACATAAAGCCATGTATGTGGTCCAAATCTGAAGGCTGTAGCTTGAGAAATGAGAAAGTAGGTCACTGGGTCAAAATCAAGGTCAAATTTCATTTTGGAACACAAAACTATGCATGTGGTCCAAATTTGAAGACTGTACCTTAAAAAATGTGAAAGTAGGTCACTAGGTCAAAATCAATGTCAAATTTCATTTTGAAACACGGAACTATGCATATGGTCCAAATTTGATACCTGTACCTGCAAAAATGTGAAAGTAGGTCACTAGGTCAAAATCAAGGTCAAAGTTTTTTCAAGTGCACAAAACTATGCATGTGGTCCAAATTTGAAGGCTGTAGCTACAGAAATGTGAAAGTAGGTCACTAGGTCAAAATCAAGGTCAACTCATGTCAAGGTTTATCTTGCCACTCAAAACCATACATGTGGTCCAAATTTGAATGTTGTAGGTTATTGACAAGAAGATTTTAAAAGGTTTTCCCTATATAAGTCTATATGAACCATGTGACCCCCCAGGGCGGGGCCATATTTGACCCTAAGGGGATAATTTGAACAAACTTGGTAGAGAACCACTAGATGATGCTACATAACAAATGCCAAAGCCCTAGGCTTTGTGGTTTGGACAAGAAGATTTTCAACGTTTTTCCCTATGTAAGTCTATGTAAACCATGTGACCCCCAGGGCGGAGCCATATTTGACCCTAGGGGGATAATTTGAACAATCTTAGTAGAAGACCACTAGATGATGTCATATACAAAATATCAAAGCCCTAGGCCCTGTGGTTTTGAACAAGAGGTTTTTCAAAGTTTTTCCCTATATAAGTCTATATAAACCATGTGACCCCCAGGGCGGGGCCATATTAGACCCCAAGGAAATATTTTGAATCATCTTGGTAGAGGACCACTAGATGATGCTTCATACCAAATATCAAAGCCCTAGGCTCTGTGGTTTTGGACAAGAAGATTTTCAAAGTTTTTCCCTATATAAATCTATGTAAATTATAGAAATAAACAAAGGGCCATAACTTACTAAAAAATTGTTGAACCAGTCTGATTTTCAGGGGGACACTACTAGGGTACCAATACATCATTCTGACAAAGTTTGGTCAAAATCCCCCATGTAGTTTCTGAGGAGATGCGATAACGAGAAATTGTTTACGGACGGAAGGACGGACGGACTGACGGACGGACGGATGGACGGAAGGACGACGGACCATGGACGCAGAGTGATTTGAATAGCCCACCATCTGATGATGGTGGGCTAATAAAAAAAACCCTGTTTCAAACGGGTGTATAAAAATTGATATACTGACAATATTTTAACCAGAAGCGTAGAGTTATAAGCATTTAATATTTTCATGTAAAAAGAAAATTTTGTGATCAAGGAAATGTAACTCTTCTTGAACATAGAGAGCAGATACATCAAAGGGACGTAATATAGTGAATATTTTCTAATTTGGTGCATTTGATTTAACATTCAACTGTGATCTGGATTTCTAAATGATGATCCATGATACTGTGTGCTAAAAATATAGAACATCTGGAACAGTCCTTTAACAGCAAAAACATGCTGCAGCAGAATGAAAATAGTTAAGCTTCAACCGGGACTCGAACCCAGGACCTCTCACACCTAAGGCAGACACTCTACCACTTTCCTATAACAACAGTAGCTATAGCTAGGCAGTTTAAGTGCACCGATTACATTACGTGAACTGGAACATTTTGTGACAATAACATCATAATTGGCAAACTCCGGATTATCGGCGTATTCGCTTTGTTACCTAACGGCAATTTTCGTGTAAAGTAAAAATATAATCTAATGCTGCAAACGTTTTAATCGGTCAAAACTTCCCAAATTTCTCTGACTGGTTTTTTAGAGTATGAACTTACTAACTGGTAGTACCAGTGAAATAAAACTTACACTGAATCTTATATAACTGCCTTTTTAGCAGTTGGCGAACGGCAAAGACAGTGAGCTTTTGTCCAAATATAAGCAATTACTTTACTAGTTTCGAGAGGATATCAATTGATAGGAAATTACAGTTACAAACTAAATACCTTTTTACAACACATGGAGTCATTAGCATTCACTGTCAATCAGTATTATGACTAAGATCGACTGTCATTCATTCATTCCAATAATTTATAGACATAATCTAGTCCGTTGTTTACATTTTTAATCATAACCATTGCACTTGTAAAATCCACGTTATTTTGAAAGGACCATTAGATGATGCCACATACCAAATATCAAAGCCCTAGCTACTGTTGTTTTGGACAAGAAGATTTTTAAAGTTTTTCCTTTCAGTTGCCATCGCAACCAGAGTTCAGTATGGAATTCATTTCTTTGACTAATTTTCAATGAGGATCATGCAAGGAACATTCCTGTGAAGTTTCATCAAAATTGGACCGGTGGTTAAGGCTGGGAGGTGTTGATGGATGCCGGACACTGGACAATCACTGACCGCAAAAGCTCACCCTTGAGCACTTCGTGCTCAGGTGAGCTAAAAAGAAAAGACCGCTGGTGAACAAATTTACATGCTAAACAATACTACTTGGTTTCATGAAACTAGATGAAATATTTTTCGAGATATATGCAACACAAACTTTTAGACACTTCATGTAAATTTTTCACTAAGACAAGGACCATAACTCTGGTCTAGCTAAGTGAAACTCCAAACAGAACACCAGTTACAATTTCACATTAGAACAATCCTTTAATGTTTTATGACTCCAAGTCTAATACTTTTTTGAGAACTAAAATTTTAAAAAAAAAATGTACCCCTTTAATATATTTTTGACAATAAAGGGCCATAACTTTGGTCATAGATAAAATCCTAACATAAACCCCCAGTGCAAAACTCGAAGTTGAATAAATCCTTTTCATGACCCTAGATGTTTTCCAGGATAGCTTTCAATCACTTTGTGTTAAATAGAAAATTTTAAATAACATTCCAAAATAAAAACCAATTTTTTTAAAAAACGCCTTTAACAAACTGATTAAGAACAACACTTTAAAATGCCACAAAACCATTACCACTAAAGAAAAATAATTTCCTGAAAATCGCATTAACTCTTGCACTTTAAACTCAGTGTTCCAAAAAACAGCTGCTGACGGTCAGTCTTGAAAGCTTGAAACCATGTATGTTGAATTTTTAAAAATTTTAACTTCCCAAGTTTTCAATAAAATCAATCAAAAATTTTAACAAACTTTTTTATGGGTAAAAAAAAGCGGGAATAACGTTTTGCCAATACAAATATTTCCTAAATTAATCTGTTTCATAACTTAAAAACATGTACATTAAAACTGATCTAAAACAAGACCCCCCCCCTTGCCGGTGGACGCTCACTGATTTTTTTGTATAAAAAAAAATTTTTTCCTACCCTGTTTTTCAAGTCCAAAAGGGGCCATAATTTTTGAAAAAAACAGGATGGATTTATTTTCTTGATGACAGAGCCCACTTATATGGTGGCAACTGTTGCAATTTCAAAGCAATATTTGAATTTTTTAGAAAAAGCTGACCTAAACAAAAAACTTAACCAATAAATTGATATTTTCTAAGTTAAAAAGGGGGCCAAAATTTTTTTGCAAAAAGTAGGACAAGTTTTTTTTTCTTGCTGACATGGTAACTTAGATGGTGAAAAAATGTTGAAATTTTAAAGAAAAGCTTTGATAGTTTATGGAAAAGCGACCTAAACAAAAAAACAAACCAAAAAATTTAGTTTTTTTAAGCCCAAAAAGGGGAAATAATTCTTGAAAAAACAGATGGAGTTACGTTTTTTGATGTATGGACAGCTTATAATGGGAACAATGTTGAAAATTTTCAAAGAAATAGCTTTATATTTTAGGAGAAAAGTTGCCCAAAAACAAAAAACTTAACCAAGAAATCTGATATTTTCTAAGCCAAAAGGGGGGCCATAATTCTTGTAAAAAAAAGGGGGATGTTTTTCGACAGGGTCAGCTATTGATGGGAAAAAACGCCCAATTTTCAAAGCAATCCCTTTTGATGTTTAGGAGAAAGCGACCAAACAAAAAACCTTAACCGGGCTCGCCGACGCCGACACCGATCAAGTATGACAAAACTATCTTTTTTTTTTTTCAAAAAATCAATGAGCTAAAAAGAAAAAGAGAGATTCTCTGAAAAAAAATTTTTCCTAAAAAAAAAACGTTAAAACCTATATAAAATAATAAAAGGGGGTCATGATTCCCTGAATCGCCACCTGAAAAATAGAGCCCATAATATTTCAAAGGCAAACTGAGCTAAAATATTAGAAATGGGTCAGTAGGCCATTCATGGTCCTGAAAGACTTTTTTTAAATTGGGTGCAAAATTTAACATGTCATCCAAATTTCAAGGCTGTTTTAAACAAAGGGACAGATGGCCCTAAAAACGCTCACCTGGTTAAATGGTTGCTATGAAATTTGCATTTAAGTTTGACCCCGGGGCATGATTTGAACAAACGGGGCAAGATCCACTAGGCAATGCACACACCAAATCTCTAACCTGGGGCCCCTTTTTTATTTCAGACTTTTTTTTGAAGATTTTCCTAGTACATCAATAACCCCCGGGGCGGGAAATTTTGAAGCCGTGTCATGATTTGAACAAATTTTGTAGAGGCCCTCTGGGCAAGCTACAGGCAAATACAAGCTCAGGCCCTTCTGGTTTATTTTTAAAAATTTTTTTTAAAGTTTTTTTCCGATGTACAATTAAGTTACCCTGGGGCGGGGCAATTTACCCCGGGGGTCATTATTTAACAAAGTTTGTAGAATCTACTAGCAATGTTACAACCAAAATCTAAGATCTAGGCCTTCTTTTTTTATTTTTAGCAAATTATGAAGATTCCCTATGTACAATAAAGAAACCCCGGGGCGGGTCAATTTGATCCTGGGGGTCAAGATTTTAACAAATTTCCCCAGAGGTCCCCCTAGATAATGCAATGTAAAATATCTAAAATCTAGGCCTTCGGGTTTTTTTTTTAGAAAATTTTAGAAGATTTCCCTAGGACAATCAAGAAACCCCTGGAGTTGGGTAAATTTTGACCTGAGGGCAAGATTTGAAAAAATTTTTTGTAGGGGTCCACTGGGCAAGCACATTTCAAATATCTAAGCCTAGACCTTCTGGTTTATTTTTTAAAAAATTTTGAAGATTTTTCTATTACAATAAATAACCCCATGGGACGGGATCAATTTGCCCCCGGGGGGTCATGTTTTTGAAAAAAATTTTGTAGAAGTCTACTGGGCAATGTTACTGTAAAATATCAAAAGATCTGCCTTCTGGTTTACTTTCAAAAATTTTTTGAAGTTTTTCCCCTTGTAAAAATCACGAAAACCCTGGGGGGGGGTCATATTTGAAAAAATTTTGTAGGGTCCACTAGCAACAATATTAAATATCTAAGCTCGGGGCTTCTGGTTTTATTTTTGAAAAATTTAAAGATTTTCCTGGGGGAAAAAAAGTGCCCCTGGGGCGGGTCATTTTGCCCCGGGGGGGCAGAAGAACAATTTTTGAGCCCATAGGCAAATGATTTAAAATTTTAAAGTTGGATTTGGTTGTTTTTTTAAATTTTTTTTTGAAATTTTCCTATAGAAATCTAGTAAATAAAGTCCCCCTGACGGGGTCAATATGACCCCGGGGTCATGATTTAACAATTTTATAAGGCCACTGGGCAATGCACTGTCAAAATCTAAGCTCAGGCTTTCTGGTTTTTGAGAAGAAGTTTTTTAAGTTTTTCCTATGAAAATCATATACCCGGGGTCACGATTTTAAACAAACTTGGTAGAGGTCCATTAGGCAATTTTTCACACCAAATATCTAAGCCTAGGCTTCTGGTTTTTTTAAAAAAGTTTTTAAATTTTTTCCTTTCTTTTGCCAGGCAACCAGAGTTCGCATGGTATCAATTCTTTGAAAAATTTTTGTGGGCTTCACCCCAAGGAACATTTAGGGCTAAAAACAAAAGTAAGTCAGTAGGTCAGGTCAATCAAGTGATCCCTAATTTTGGGTCACAGGAAATTTAAAAATTTAAAATAGTCTAGGAAAAATAGCCTGAAAATTTTTTTTTCATTTTTTTCCTATTTAACTCAAAATTATAAACAAGTAACCCCAGGGGGGGCCCCTTTTTTCCCCCCAAACGGCAAATTTGAAACAAACTTGGTAGAAATCCACCGGAAAAATGTAACAAAACCAAATACCAAATGCCTAGGGCCTTTAATTTAACAAAAAAATCTTTAATTTTTTTCTTTTATAAGTCTACGTAAAAAATAAGACCCCCGGGCAGGCCTCTTTTCACCCCAGGGCTAATTTTAAAAAAATTTTTGGAGAGGGCCACAAGGAATGTACAAAAAAAATATCAATGGCCAGGGCATGTGGTTTTTTAAAAAGAAATTTTTAAAGTTTTTTACTAAAAAATCTAATTTTAAAAATTGGGCCCTCGGGCGGGGGCCCCTTTTTCCCCCCCAGGGGGACAATTTTTAAAATCTTGATAGAGGGCCATAAGATGAGTCACACCCCCCAAATACCAAGGCTCATCCTTGCGGGTTTTGATAAAAGATTTTAAAGTTTTTTTTTCGGCTGCCATGAACCAGTTCTGCAGGAATTTAAAATTTTTTGAATAATTTTGAAAGGGGGGCCCCCAAGGATCATTCCTGTGAAGTTGGGGTAATTCGCCCAAGGTTTTCAAGAAGAATTTTTTTTTTAGAAAAAATTACGGACGGGCGACTGCACGGACGATGGACATTGAGCGGTTTTACAAAAACTCGCCTGAGCCTTTTGGGTCAGGGAACTAATAAAATGCACCGTGTATAAACACACTCCGTGTATAATGTGA
This sequence comes from Mercenaria mercenaria, assembly GCF_021730395.1. Lineage (NCBI taxonomy): Eukaryota > Metazoa > Mollusca > Bivalvia > Venerida > Veneridae > Mercenaria > Mercenaria mercenaria. The sequence goes on from NC_069374.1 coordinate 41,460,259, forward strand.
ACATGTGCATATTTCTGTGAAACTTTTTATTTCCGGGGGATTTTAATTTTTCGTGGATTTTTTTGGGTTTCTCAACCACAAAATTAAGTCCCAACGAAGAAATTATGCTCACAATAATGTAAATTGTACTCAATGTTGCCAAAAAAGACACCATAGCAATCCGATCTGGTCCATAGTTTGGCATCAGCATACTAACATCACTTCCATGTATTTAAAGGGGGTTCCATCAACGTAAAAAAAGGGATGCGCAGAAAAAAAACTGAATAACGCTGAATGAATTTACCCTAGTTTTTTACAAACCTTTCAAAGTAAAAGTAGAACTAACAAGAGCGATGCTCACCGAGTAATATAAACTACATTTATAAAGTCAAACGATAAAAATAAAAAGAAAGTCAGTAGTCAGATTTATGGTCAAAAATTCATTTTTAAAGATTTTTTTCAAAAATGTTATTCATCAAAATTTCAAGGGGTTTTTCTTAAAAACAAAAAACAGGTCATAGGTCAAGGGCCGTCAAGTGACATCATATTTCTTGGGGTCATCAGGTAATTATAAAATTTAAAAAGTCTTTGGGAAAAGGTTTAATATTTTTTTTTGTATTTTTTCCTATATAACTCCAAATAACTAAGTGACCCTAGGGCGGGGGTTCTTTTAATCCCCGGGGCATAAACTGAACAATTTTGGTAGAGGACACTAACAAAGCATCATACCAAATATCAAAAGCCTAGGTCTAATTTCAACAGGAAATTTTTAAGCTTTTTTCCATAAAAGCTAATAAAAATTGGGGCCCCCCCCGGGGAGGGGCCCCTTTTTTTACCCCAAAGGGGGACAATTTGAAAAATTTTGGGAAGACCATAAGCAATACTACAAACCAAATCAAAGGTCTAAGTGTTGTGGGTTTTAAACAAAAAAGATTTTTAAACTTTTTTTCCTAATAAGTCTTTTAAAACTGGGGCCCCCCGGGGGAGGGGAAATGATCCAGGGGGGTAATTTTTTTAACAATCTTGGGAAGGACCACTGGGTGATGCTACTCCAAAAACAAAGCCTTAGCCATGTATTTTTTTTCAAGAAGAATTTTTTAAATTTCCCCCCCATATAAGTCATATAAACCTGTGGACCCCCCAGCGGGCCTTTTTTGACCCTTGGGGGATAATTTTTAACAATCTTGGAGAGGGCCACAAATGATGTACATACCAAATATCAAAGCCTTAGGCCATGAAATTTTGTACAAGAAGATTTTCAAAAAAAAATTTTTCCCAAAAGTCAATAAACATTCCCCTGGGGCTGGGTCAACTTTACCCTAGGGGGAAATTTAACACTTTTTTAGAGGCCCTAGATGAGCTACACACCAATATCAAAGCCCTAGCCCTGTGGTTTTGACAAGAAGATTTTTAAAATTTTTCCTTTTTTTTGCCAGGCAACCAAGTTCGCATGGGAATTTATTCTGTGAACAAATTTTTAAAGGGGGCCACCCAAGATCATCCTTTAAGTTTGGAATTTTGCCCCTGGTTTTTCAAGAAAAATTTTTTTTTAAAATTGTTGACGGGCGACTACACGACTACGCACGACAGACGACGAATCAAACGTCACAATAGCTCCCCCTGTCACTTTGTCACAGGGACAAAAAAAGAAGTTTGACAAGCGCACATCCAACCAAGTCTGTTACACTGATCTGTCTAGCAATACAGAATGTAAAATGTTAACATTAGTATAAACGCATGGAAAGCGGTGCCAACCGCACTTCTCGGCTGTTACTTGTTTTTTTTTTGGCCCGTCTGCTATTTTATTTTACTGACATTTAAATTACTACTATTTGGGAGTATTGATGTCATAAATAAATTGCTAGATTTGCATTTTCCCTTGCATTAATTCCAATGCACACACACGTTTCTCGCAGAAAATAACACTGCAAATTCAACAGCTTGTAATTTTTGATGCAGACGCGCATTCAACAACAGGGATGAACGGAAAATTTTTTCAGATTCTAAACCCTTTAATTTTATCAATCTGTGCAAAAACACATTTTTAGCAACAGTAAATCAAATGTTTTTGTTTTAATTTGTAATACAAAAACTATTCTTTTAAACACGATCAAATGATCAATGTATGAAATTTAAAAATCTTTTCGATATGAATGCTAATTGTGCAAGACTTTTCCTAATTCTACGTTTTACCTTTTTAATTGGGGCCCTTTTTTCTGGAAATTTTTACAGTTTCATTTAAATTTTGCAAAAAGGGGCTTTTAATTTTAAAATAACGCGGGCATTATCACCGCAACTTCTGCGGGAAAATTGCAAATTCGGTAAACATGGTAGCGCTGTTTTTACACATGTGGTTTCCCCAGTTAGAACAAAATTATATACTAATCTATCCTGTGGAAACTATGAAAAAAAAATTTTTTTATTTTATTTTTTTTTTTCAAAAAAATTTAAATCCCGAATTTAGTACCCATAAACCAAGACCCCAAAAATTTCAGCCCAAAGAAATTAAATGATTTCACAGTATGCTCCTTTGTATAATGCTCTTTTTCCAGGTTTCAGGGGGACTCCCAAATCAATTCATTTTAAAATAAAGCCCGAACACTATGGATCCACCATTAAAAGGTCATAAATTGGGGCCTAAATTTTTTTAAAAGTTTTTAACAGAGTTTTAACAGTCACCATTTAAAATTCACCCATTACTTTTTACATTTAATGGATTTTCAACCATAGTTTTAAAGCCAATATTAAAAAGCCCGAAATAAGCATATTAAAACCCCGGAAAATATACCTGTTAAAATATTTGATGGCCATAAAAACTGCAAAAAATAAACCTTAAAAAAAGTTAATTGGGTCCTTAAAACTCCATAAAAAGTTAAATTTTTAAAATTAATGTGATTAAAATAGTACCCCCCTTTAATTCCCTTAATTTTTAAAATACTAATGGCCATTAATTTTTTTTAAAACTCAGTTAATGGGTGTTAATTTCAAACAAGAGGGGCCCGAAGGCCCTTTTTTGCTCACCTGACCTATTGCAAAGATCACAAGATAGTTTTTATTTAAAATAGGTCATAAATTTGGCCCCCTAAAGTGTTTAAAAAACTTTTTCCTTTGATTTGACCCATGACCTATTTTTTTACCCACATGACCAAGATTCGAACTTGACCTAAAAAACATCAAGAATTTAAAATTCGACTAAGTTTCTGAAGATACAGTCATAAATGGCCTCTAAGTTTAAAAAAAACTTTTTTTTGATTTTTACCGGTGACCTAGTTTTTTTACCCCCCATGACCCAGATTTAATTTACCTAAAAATCACCAAGATAACATTCTGCAATTTTTGAAGATCCCCGTCATAAAAGTGGGCCCTAGATGTTAACAAGCTTTTCCTTTTATTTGACCCGTGACCCAGTTTTTTCCCCACATGACCCAGATTGGGAAATTGACCTAAAATTATCAGAATAAAAAATCTTTACTAAGTTTTATGAAGAACGTCTAAAAGTGGGCCCCTAAGTTTAACAAGCTTTTCCTTTGGATTTGACCCGGTGACCTAGTTTTGACCCCACATGACCCAGATTCGAACCTGATCTAAAGATCATCAAGATTAACACTCTGACTAAGTTTCATGAAGATACAGTCATAAATGTGGCCTCTAGAGTGTTAACAAGCTTTTCCTTTGATTTGACCCGGTGACCTAGATTTTGAACCCACATGACCCAGATTTGACCAAGTGACCTATAGATCTTTAAGATTAACATTCTGACCAAGATTCATTAAGATATGGTCATAAATGTGGCCTCTAGAGTGTTAACTAGCTTTTCCTTTGATTTGACCTGGTGACCTACTTTTTGACCCTACATAACCCGGATTCAAATTGGACTTTGAGATCATCATGAGTAACATTCTGACCAAGTTTCATGAAGATACAGCCATAAATGTGGCCTCTAGAATGTTAACAAGCTCTTCCTTTGATTTGACCTGGTGACCTAGTTTTTGACCCCAGATGACCCAATATCAAATTCGTCCAAGATTTTATTAAGCGTAACATTCTGACCAAGTTTCATTAAGATCGGGCCAAAATTGTGACCTCTAGAGTGTTAACAAGTTTTACTTTTGATTTGACCTGGTGACCTAGTTTTTGACCCCAGATGACCCAATATCAAACTCGTCCAAGATTTTATTGAGGGTAACATTCTGACTAAGTTTCATTAAGAGTGGGTCAAAATTGTGACCTCTAGAGTGTTAACAAGCTTTTCCTTTGATTTGACCCGGTGACCTAGTTTTTGACCCCAGATGACCCAATATCAAACTCATCCAAGATTTTATTGAGGGTAACATTCTGACCAAGTTTCATTAAGATTGGGCAAAAATTGTGACCTCTAGAGTGTTAACAAGCTTTTCCTTTGATTTGACCTGGTGACCTAGTTTTTGACCCCAGATGACCCAATATCAAACTCGACCAAGATTTTTATGAGGGTAACATTGTGATCAAGTTATATTAAGATTAGGCCAAAATTGTGACCTGTAGAGTGTTAACAGCCAAATTGTTGACGACGGACGACTGACTACGGACGGCAGACGACGGACACAGGGCGATCACAAAAGCTCACCTTGAGCACTTCATGCTCAGGTGAGCTAAAAATCATTAACAGTCTCATTAAATATGTCAGATTCAATTTTAATGAGTTAGTAATATTTTAATGGTATATCAAATTAAGGGCCATGAAAATTTGCCATCAGAGTTAGACATCTTAAGATAATCAACTTCGTATTGATATTTGCTGTATTGATTTAAAATACGTATTACTACACATGTAATAGTATCTTTACATATGTACTGTTTTGTAAAATGCTAGACGAACAATTGATTCCTCTTTTTTCTCTCATTATTTTGTTATGTAAACACATGTAACAGCCTCGTACAAACATTTGTCATATTGTATCCTCATTCTGTCATATGTTCATATGAAATGAGAAAATAAATGGATATTGTATTGTATTGTGTTGTTTGGAGAAGGGTTTACAGGTACCGGTTTAATAGATCAAGTGACTATGTGGGTAGTTTTAACTATTCAACATTTTTATATTGACAAACATTCTGACCAAGTTTTTATTGGTACATACATTTATGTGTCAGGTGTATTCAAAAAGCCACTGTTGATTACAATGTCAGCACACAATGGGCGATCACAACTTAGCTCTCCTTCAGTACTTTGTGCTCAGGTGCATGCATTTACACAGCTAAGAGCAAATGTTTGAGGGATTGCATCACAAGTAGCTCCCCCCAAATCAAGCGTACCACACTCTTTCATTCATTGAAACGAAGAAGCGATTGATCTGCCCATGCCCCAAATGAATTTAAATCAGACTGTAAATCTTCACAATCATGTGTACTGTTCACTTCTCTATAAACCTTAGTTTCTACTCAAGGATTGGAAAATTTGAAAATCTAAACTGGTCTGAACACATTTCATAATGGAAATTCCTTACCCCACCCACTTTCTTATACAAATGCTGATTATTTGGACAAGAAAAACAGAACAAGAGGGCCATGAAGGCCCTGTATCGCTCACCTGACCTATTGACCTAAAGATCATTAAGATTAACATTCTGACCAAGTTTCATTAAGATATGGTCATAAATGTGGCCTCTAAAGAGCTAACCATTTTTCTTTTGATTTGACCTGGTGACCTAGTTTTTGACCCCACATGACCCAGATTCAAACTTGACCTAAAGATCATCAAGATTAACATTCTGACTAATTGTCTTGAAAATAAAGTCATAAATAAGGCCTCTAGTGTTAACAAGCTTTTCCTTTGATTTGACCAAGTGACCTAGTTTTTGACCCCACCTGACCCAGACTTCAATTTGACCTAAAGATCATCAAGATTAACATTCAGACCAAGTTTCATTAAGATATGGTCATAAATGTGACCTCTAGAGTGTTAACTAGCTTTTCCTTTGATTTGACCTGGTGACCTAGTTTTTGACCCCACCTGACCCAATATCAAACTAGTCCAAGATTTTCTTGAGGGTAACATTTTGACTAAGTTTCATTAAGATTGGGCCAAAACTGTGACCTCTAGAGTGTTAACAAGCTTTTCCTTTGGTTTGACCTGGTGACCTAGTTTTTGAACCTAGATGACCCAATATCGAACTCGTCCAAGATTTTTTTAGGGTAACATTCTGACCAAGCTTCATTAAGATTGGGCCAAAATTGTGACCTCTAGAGTGTTAACAAGCTTTTCCTTTGATTTGACCTGGTGACCTAGTTTTCAAACCCAGATGACCCAATATCAAACTCATCCAAGATTTTATTGAGGGTAACATTCTGACCAAGTTTCATTAAGATTGGGCCAAAATTGTGACCTCTACAGTGTTAACAGTCAAATTGTTGACGACGGACGGACGGCGGACGGACAGACGACGGACACAGGGCGATCACAAAAGCTCACCTTGAGCACTTTGTGCTCAGGTAAGCTAAAAAGTGGCATGCATCAATACGTATTTACCCTGACCAAAATAATGTAAATTGATGTTATCAAATAGATTAATATGTTTTCATCCGACTTTCATTGAAATGAACCCGATTTTTTGTAGGAACACAATTTGGCAAACATTTGAAAACAAGAGCTGTCTGTAAGACAGCGCGCTCGACTTTTCTCAGTGCTTGACTCTGAATTAGAGCTTTGCCAGTAAAGAAAAATCCAAGTTAAAAAGGGACATAACTCTGTCAAAATTCAAATCAGAGTTATGGGAATTGTGTCTCCTGGTGTAGACTTTGATAGTAAATAACTATTTTGAGTTTCAAGTGAAAAGCTTTAATAGTAACAGAGATATTTGACTTTATCAAAAAATGTAACAAAAAAATCAAAGTTAATAAGGGGCATAATTCTGTCAAAATTCAAACCAGAGTTATGGGGATTGTTTCTCCTAGTGTAGACTTTGATGGTAAACAAGTGTTTTAAGTTTCAAGTCAATAGCTTTGATAGTAACAGAGATATTTGACTTTATCAAAAACTTTAACCAAAAATTCTAAGTTAAAAAGGGGCATAATTCTGTCAAAATTCAAATCAGAGTTATGGGGATTGTTTCTCATGGTGTAGACTTTGATGGTAAACAAGTATTTTAAGTTTCAAGTCAAAAGCTTTGATAGTAACAGAGATATTAGACTTTATCAAAAACTTTAACCAAAAATTCTAAGTTAAAAAGGGGCATAATTCTGTCAAAATTCAAACAGAGTTATGGGAATTGTTTCTCCTGGTGTAGATTTTGATAGTAATAAAACTATTTTGAGTTTCAAGTCAAAAGCTTTAATAGTAACAGAGATATTTGACTTTATCAAAAATATTAACAAAAAAATCAAAGTTAAAAAGGGGCATAATTCTGTCAAAATTCAAATCAGAGTTATGGGGATTGTTTCTCCTGATGTAGACATTGATAGAAAATAACTGTTTTAAGTTTCAAGTCAATAGCTTTGATAGTAACAGAGATATTTGATTTTATCAAAAACTTTAACCAACGGCGACGCCGACGCCGGGGCGAGTACAATGTAAAAATGGTGTAACTGCATCAAGGGGAAATAACTTTAATGAAACTAAATATTACATCATGATATATTATAGAAGATGTGTGCGTAGTATGTATTTATTGTGATTAAAGTCTATTTTAGAACAATGGGACTGGAATTATAAACATTCAATGGGACAAGTGCAAGCCAAAAAAAAAAAAATATATATTTTTTTTTGTTCTTCTGAAAATATACGAATCACATTTTACAGAATGTATGATTTAATGGGCATCACATTGCTGTTAAGGGCTATTAATTTTACTCTTAAATGAAATCGTACAGAACCATAACATTTAATGGGCATTAAATCAAAGTTAAGGGCCATGAGTCATCCTGTTTAATTGAAAATATACAGAATTTCATAATTTTTTCAAAGCCAATAACTTGTTTAGCTACCAAACCAAATTTTTAACGGCATGATTCATGGTCAAAAATGGGTGTTTTAATGGTATTTTAACATATAACTCATTAATATTGTGAAACCTGTTAAATAAAGTGATGCAAGAATTAATGGGGTTAATTAACAGTTTGTCCTATTTTAATGGATATTTTACTTGGTTTTAAGCCATGTTTAATGGTATATCCAGTAGTGGAAGCTGAAATTCTTGATTCAGACTCCTTCTAAAAAGAAATTTACTAAGGAACTAAACCAGGCATGTTTCAATTGGTATGTTCAGGACTCAAACAGTCTTTGGCATTGAAAATTATGCAGAGAGAACAAGCATGACAATGCTTAGGCTAAGGGACACGAAGTCCCACCTAGGACAACGAACCATACATGGTCATGTAAGTATTCATTCATGGTTGTGATTTCTATTGTATGCAGAGACTGGCAAATATTAATGTCTTTTATAAATGTAATCAATACAATATGGATGGAACAGGTGTTTTTTTCAACATGTTAGTGCCAAGTTTTGATGTATAAAAAATCTCAATTTTAATTCATTTAAGTAATTGATAAATTTTAAAATGTAATATATTTATAACAATTATTTCAGTGACCTTGTTTTCTGTGTGTTTTACAACTGTTTCTTTTTATTTTTCAGCTCAAAGTCACTTGAACGCAGTTCAACGGTCTGAACACAAAAGCCAAAAACCAATGCAAAAACATCTGGAAGCAAAACTTGACAAAGACGACGAAATAGCCATAAAATCTTTTGAAGACAGCATATCACATAGCTAAACGCGAACTACCAAAAGATGAGATGAAGCATATGGTGAAATATGCATCTGTTCTTGGAGTTGACTTGTCAAAGGCTGACGCTGATGGCCCCCATTCAACAGACAGCCCTGGAAACAACCATACATCAACAGCGAAAAGGGGAGACGTCTACCGAAACATGGCAACAAGGGAAAGGATCCCATCAGCTACCAATGATGATGCCATCTTGGTGGCCATGGATGAACACTCTGTTATTAGTTTGTGGTTTAAACACTAACTAACTCTCAAAAACACTTTCCTAGTGATCTATTTGATAAATCAGGTTTAAACTTTATGCATCTAAACATTTGCCATCTAAGCAATAAATTTGACGAATTTAAGCATACAACTGATAGTGTAACAGAACTCGATTTTATTGGCTGATGTGAAACGTTTCTTAATGAAAATTATTCTGACAATGAATAGGTTTTAGAAAATTATCAGTTACTCTTTAGTGACAGAGGCTCGAATGGAGGCGGTGTTGTACTGCATGCAAAACTGTGTTACCCTTGCTATCAAAGGACAGATTTGAATAAAACAATGATATAAGCAATACGGATTGAGGTTAAATGTGAAAATCAAAAATCTTTCCTTTCTGAAGAAATACTTGAGAAGATTTTCCTAGAGGGCAAAGAAGTTATTCTATTTGGAGACTTTTACTATAATTATGTCAATTCAGCAACAGTTAATAACACATGGAATCATGTAACAGAAACGGTTAACCTTAAACAACTTGTTGAATCACGAACCACAGTTACTTCCACTACCTCTACTATAATTGATCATGTCTATTCAAATGTTCCTGATAACATATATATAAAATACATATGTACCATTCCTCACACCTGAGTGATCACAATGACGTAACGTCAAAAGTTGTTGCGACCCATTAATGTAACATTAAATCGACGTCAAAATCAGGAACAATCAGTAATTTACACATGATTAAACGTACGGGACGTCTAAATGCTAAATTATTTCATTTCAGGCATATTTTTATTTCATGTTATATTATAAATACACTGCATACTTACATTAAATGGCAGACCTTTCTATCATTGTATGTATGTTCATTGTATTTTGACGTTATTGAGTAAAACAAGAGGGTCATGATGACCCTGAATCGCTCACCTTAGTAATTATTACTAATATGAGCCACATGTTTAAAATGGCAAACTGATGCTAAAATATTAGAAAGTAGGTCAGTAGGTCATTGTAACGATCTGTTATTTCATTTTAGTCCTACCCCCTTTAATAGTATACTTTATGTAATGTTTACGTTCCCCACCCATGTTGAAAATAGCACTTGTTGTTGTTCATACTTGTTTCTAAATGTAAATTAACTCATTTTATTTGTAATATGATGTACATAGATCGGCATACTTTTGATTACAGATTTAATTTTTACTGTGCATCGTCGTCCGCGATCGGAATATTCATGGAAGTTTGTGCTTGAAATCGGCAGTATTTATTCGTAGCGTAAATGCTAGATTTCCGCTATTCAATTGATTTACGCTTCTTTCAACCGATAATAATTGATAATAAATGTGATTTACTTACGAAATATTCCCGAAATATCCTTTCATAATGTGTTTGTTGCTTAAAATTGTGAAAAAAAAAGTGTAATTTCAAGTCACTTTCTGGTTTTGGAGTCGCCATTACTGCGCATCACTCTCACGAGACGTGACGTCACAGTCTCGGAGTATAAAAGTGGGAACGGCACAAAATTCAAAACAATACCGAACAAGGACAGTATTTGTGCGGTACGTCTACCAATAATACCAACATAAATATTAATAGCTTAATATACCAATTGGTATTAAATACCAATACAAATTTAAAATCTAGAACTACCATCTAGTTCAGAATACCAAATCTGGTATTTACCACCATGAGCAAAGAAGAGGTAATATTCTTAAAATAAATAAAGTGTGGAATTGGTTTTCGTTGTCTCCATCTCCAGCATTATCATATACCAATTGGTATCGTATACCAATACCCGTGTTCTTTACCGTACATACTCATCTATATCAAACTTCATAAGATTACTTATATTATAATATCCTTGGATTGGTATTCAGTGTTTATAAATACCAATATTGGTATATACCATTTGGTGTAAATACCAACAGTGAGTTACAGTGCAAAATATCTTAGAACTAAATGTGTTTATAACGTAAGTCACGCTATATGTGTTTATCTAGTGTTCGTAAATTCTAATAATCAGCTTAATCTATCGTTGATACCAACTGGTATAATTGGTATCCGATACCTTTTATTGGAAAATACCAGTGCATATAAAAATAGCGTGCGATACCAAATACCAACGGTGTGTTACAGTGTAAACTTTATTATGAACTTGTAATTCTAAATAGTTGTGTTAGATACGCATAGTGGTCTATTATGTTTAAGCAGCAATGATACCAACTGGTAGACAATACCAAATTTAAATACATAATGTACTTCAATATTAAAGCAACGTTCAACGTATTATATCTATACCACTGAACAGTGATAGTTTATTTAACTTGATTCATTATAGTGTATTTATTAACTGATGAGTCATACTTAGTGAATTACATATTCCGGGGAGTTTTATTCCTGTGTTTCTAGTGCTGAAAGTACCTATTTCTAGGAAGTGTTATAAAATAAGTGTGTGTTTTTTAAGTTGAACTGTGTAATTAAAGGACAAGCTAAAGTGATTTATGGTGCTTAACTTTTACAATTACGGGCGAAACGCGATGCACAGATAACATTTGACTGTTATAGAAATTGTCTTTATAGCATATCATTACACTTTCGTTTTTACTATATATATTAATACTAGGGATGGCAACGAATATTCGTTCATGACACGAATATTCGAATACTGTTTCACTATTCGAATATTCGGAAAAAATATAAAATCATAAGAAACTAGAACTGTCACAGAAGTGACTCATACCCCCACCATACGGTCTTGTCACAGAAGAATGGCAACCATAAGGAATCTTAAAAATACTTTGGAGTACTTCATCATATAAGTAATACTAGTATAATACTAGTATAGTAATACTAGTAAATATATTAAATCTCTAATATTAGAGATACATTAAAAGTGAATACAAAAAAGTGTCTTACCGACCCATGTTACCATGGAAAAATGTTTTTACTTTTTACAAAGGACTTATAATAAAAAAGTTTGAAAAATACCTAAAATATTGAAAATCAAAAATAGGATTTCTAAAAATAGACTAATTCCTGGAATTTAAGGGGAAGAAACTCAGTACAAAGGTTAAAAAAAGGTTACTTCCCTTTGGCTCTAAGCCAATCAGAATGAGATATAGTGAAAATACATCAAAATTAACCTTAAATTCTAGGTAAAAGGGGACACAATTCAAGAAAAATAGTGTCAGAGTTATGCACCTTGTGTCACATGATGTTGGTGATGAGGTGGAACATCTATTTTAAGTCTGAATCAAATCCATTCAGTAGTAATTGAGATATAGTGAAAATACATCAAAATTAACCTTAAATTCTAAGTAAAAAGGGGCATAATTCATGAAAAATTGGTGTCAGAGTTATGCACCTTGGGTCACATGATGTGGGTGATGAGGTGGAACATCTATTTTAAGTTTGAATCAAATCCATTTTGTAATAATTGAGATATAGTGAAAATACATCAAAATCAACCTTAAATTTAAAGTAAAAGGGGGCATAATTCATAAAAAATTTATGTCAGAGTTAAGCACCTTATGTCACATCATCTGGGTGATGAGGTGGAACAACTATTTTAAGTTTGAATCAAATCCATTTAGTAATAACTGAGATATAGTGAAAATACAACAAAATTAACCTTAAATTCTAAGTAAAAGGGGACATAATTCATGAAAACTTGGTGTCAGAGTTATGCACCTTGTGTCACATGATGTGGGTGATGAGGTGGAACATCTATTTTAAGTTTGAATCAAATCCATTCAGTAGTAACTGAGATAAAGTGAAAATACATCAAAATCAACCTTAAATTCTAAGTAAAAAGGGACATAATTCATAAAAAAATGGTATCAGAGTTATGCACCTTATGTCACATGATGTGGGTGATGAGGTGGAACATCTATTTTAAGTTTGAATCAAATCCATTTAGTAATAACTGAGATATAGTGAAAATACAACAAAATTAACCTTAAATTCTAAGTAAAAGGGGACATAATTCATGAAAACTTAGTGTCAAGAGTTATGCACCTTGTGTCACATGATGTGGGTGATAAGGTGGAACATGTATTTTAAGTTTGAATCAAATCCATTTGGTAATAACTGAGATAATAGATTTCGGGACGGGACGGGACGGGACGGGACGCGACAAAACTGACTCCTATATACCCCCCTCAAACATGTTTGGTGGGGGTATAATAAATAAAAACCAAATGCAAGAACCAGAATGTTCGTTTATCTAATTTACCAAAATTCGCTTTCATAGTAAATACGCGTGAAAATGGCTTCCGTCGCTGTCAGACGTGTCACTTTGTATATTAGCGTGCCGATATTGTACATCGCTATGGTGATGACATCGTACCCTGTAGTAAGTACTGCTAATTACTTACCTTTAGAAATTTTATTAGCCCCCAACTGATGTAAATCCGTTACAAATCGCCATGTTTTCGGTAGGTGCGAACATATAATTAACAAGAGCTGTCTGATGACAGCGCGCTCGACTATTCGAAGAATTGATTGAAGAATGGTGTCAAAATATTTCCACGGATATTCAGACAAAAGAAATAAATAGATTAGACAAACAATGTTCCTGTATTACTTTGATTTCGATAAGTCTTGCACTAAATGGCAATATATGAGCCAATTTCAAAGTCCAAAAAGGGCCATAATTCAGTCAAAATAGTTATGTACTACTTGCCTACAGATGGAAATCATAATGATAAACAAGTGTTCAAAGTTTAAAAGCCATATGTCAAATAGTTTTGACAAAACATGGACTTGTATGGAAACAGAACCAATTTCAAAGTCCAAAATGGGCATAATTCAGCCAAAATAGATGACAGAGTTATGTTCTCTTTCCTACGATAGAGACTATTATACTAAACAAGTGATAAAAGTTTCAAAGCCATATGTCAAACACTTTACAAAAATATGACTGGTACGAAAAACTTAACCAAGATTTCTAAGTCAAAAAGGGCCATAATTCAGCCAAATCCTTGATGGAGTTATGTACTCTTGCCTATAACTGGACATGGTGATGGTAACCAACAGTTGAAAGTTTCAAAGCTTTATCTCAAAAGACTTTGTCAAAATATGAACTGGTACGAAAAACTTAACCATGATTTCTGAGTCAAAAGGGGCCATAATTCAGTCAAAATCCTGATGGAGTTATGTGCTCTTGCCTATAACTGGACATGGTGATGGTAAACAAGTGCTGAAAGTTTCAAAGCTTTATCTCAAAGACTTTGTCAAGATGTGGACTGGTACGAAATATTAACCAGATTTCTAAGTCAAAAAGGGCCATAATTCAGCCAAAATCCTTGATGGAGTTATGTGCTCTTGCCTATAACTGGACATGGTGATGGTAAACAAGTGTTGAAAGTTTCAAAGCTTTATCTCAAAAGACTTTGTCAAAATATGAACTGGTACGAAAAACTTAACCATGATTTCTAAGTCAAAAGGGGCCATAATTCAGCCAAATTCCTTGATGGAGTTATGTGCTCTTGCCTATAACTGGCCATGATGATGGTAAACAAGTGTTGAAAGTTTCAAAGCTTTATCTCAAAAGACTTTGTCAAAATGTGGACTGGTACGAAAAACTTAACCCAAGGTGTGATGCCGACGCCGACGCCGACACCGACGCCGACGCCGACGCCGACGCCGTGGTGAGTAGGATAGCTCTACTTATTCTTCGAATAGTCGAGCTAAAAATCATCAGAAAGCACTTGAACTAATGACTCGGATTTTAATCAAAGTCGATTCAAGATGTATTTCAGTAAAGAAAAATGCCGAAAAGTGTTGTAAACAAGTCAAATGTGATGAATATTATTTTTATGTGAAACGGATTCCTCTTGATAATAAATGCATTTCGTATGGAAAAAAATAGTAGAATCTACTCAATATTCAGACAGAGGGTAAAGTTAAGCAAAATTTATCTTTTATAAGACGCCCCCACCCCCATTAATTTTACACCCCATTTAATTGAAAATATTGTTCATGCTATTACGTGAATCTACTGTCAAAATGCAAGCAATGCCACCTGTCTTTTTAAAGTATTTCACGCGATCATCCGATAAGAAGTCGGCTACTTGTACTGTGGGATCGAAATAGGCACGTTGAAGTTGTCACTCCTTCTTTACGCAGACGACATCGTACTGGTAGCAAAAAATGAAGAAAACCTGCAGTGCATGCTTGACAAAATGCATGAATGGTGTAAGAAATGGCGAGTTTTGATTAACACCAATAAATCCAAATGTATTCATTTTAGAAAGCATAGAATACCCCAAAGTCAGCATGACTTCAAAATTGGAAATAATTCGCTTGAATCTGTAGAGTGTTATAAATATCTGGGTGTCACTTTTCACTGTAAAGGTAACTTTACTGTAAACTGTGAAATTCTTGCAAAATCAACCGTCAAGCTCTAGGACAAATAATTTCAAAGTTAAATGGGTTGAAAGAATTTGGTTTTAAAACTTACGATAAGCTGTACCAAACTTGCGTTCTCCCGGTAATGGATTACGGAGCGGGCATATGGGGTTACAAGCAGTACAACAGTATTGACAATGTGCAGCACCGAGCTATACGTTATTTTCTGGGCGTCCATAGGTTTGCCCCAGTGTTAGCTATTACGGGTGATATCGGATGGATACCAAGCGTCTACAGGCGATGGATATGTATGTTATGCTATTGGAACAGACTTTTGCAGTTAGGTACGAATAGGTTAACGCGCGCAGTATTTGAAAGGGACTACAATCTGTGTTTTAATAACTGGTCGAGTGAAGTCAGAGATATTATGACCAAACTACAGATAACTGGCTATTTTAATAATAAAGAAATTGTTGACATTAATATGGCAAAATCATTGGTAACAGATTACTTTTCCCAATTATGGTCTCAGAGAATAAGCACTACTTCAAAATTAAGAACATATATAACAGTGAAAGACTCATTCAATACAGAGCAATATATAAAACTAAATCTTAACAGAAATGAACGATCCCTAATAGCGCAACTTAGATGCGGTATATTGCCTCTTCGCATCGAGACAGGACGCTATGTTGGCGAAACACCGGAACAAAGACTTTGTAGATTTTGTAATTCTCAACAGATAGAAGACGAAAGACATATGGTTTTACATTGTTCTTTGTTTAATAATGTGCGACTGGAAAGCTTTAACGAGATAATAAGAAACCAAGAATACATTTCAATGAGTGACAATATCAAATTTAAACATCTGTTAACCTTTTATCCTCCTAAATGTGCAAAGTTCCTTGTAAAAGCTTGGACAATAAGAAGGAACGTTATGTATTCATGAACTATAGTTCTATAATTTTCATACTAAGGCCATTCATTTCATTTTATTTGTATCTATGCATGTTAGGTAGATATCCGATAATTCGAACTCGATTCATCAATTTATCGGTATTTATTTGCACATCCCCTGAAGCTAACTACTACAGGACAGTATATATTTAAAATACTTCTGAAATATTATGTCTATAAAATTGTTGGATAGACGGAGCGAATCAGTCAGCCGCAACGATTTAGATTTATCGGGTATCACCTGCACACTAAATAACGTGATAATATTTGTTGTTCACAATAGGTGACTTACAGGCCCATTGGGCCGGGTGTTAGAATATGTATTATGATATCAATGTATTTTGATTATGTAAAACACAATGTCACTTTAATAAACTATATTCTATTCTATTCTATTCTATGTAATATGTGTGAAGAGAACCTTACTTACGGGAGGGCTACATCCCTGTAAAAATAAGTAAAACCTATATAGATTATATGTAAATGGAGGCAAATAACAAATATGTTATATTCAAAAAGATGAACAAGCGATGAGAACGATAAGTCAGTCTTAATTCGTCAATGTCTGAATTACTTCCGGTGTAAACGAAAGTAGAATTAATGCAGAGCGCTGCTAAGGGTACGATAAATTCATAAGATTTTGAGTTGATTTGTTGATCATTTGGTGCCCGAATATTCAAATATTCGTTCGGAAGGCTGCCGAATTTCGATCCCAAAAATTTGCTTTTTTCGTTGCCCCCCAAATTAATACATTTTCTTTTTGAAATGCCATGCTATTTGTTTTCCCTTATATTTTTATAGTTAATAAAATTTCCCAGTTTAAACTCAAAAATTTGGCTTCCGTTATATTTTCAGATAATTATCTATGAAAAACATTTTCGGTATTTGCCAAAAGCCTGGCCCAGGCAAACTCATGTAGCACCCTTTCTAGAGCTAACGGGCCCAAACCGCTGGGAAAAAGGGGGTCCGCTACTCATATTAATGGTAACTGAAAAGTCAGTTTTAAAAACTGGTGTGAAAAAACTGTAAATGTCATCCAAATTTCAAGGCTGTATTTTAAAAACAAGAGGGCCTGATGGCCCTATATCCCCTCCCCTTATTTTAAGTTGCTTGTTTAAACAAAATTTTTTGCTAAAGCTTCAAAAAGGGGCCAGGGAATGGCCCCTATATTGCTCCCCTGGTCCCTTGCTCTTAATGACAAAAATAAATTTTTGAAAGTCAATAGGCATAACATTCAATATCATCAGGTTTAAATTTTTTTCCTTTTAAAACAGTTCCTTTTGATATGGGTCCTATTTCAGGGCCAATTTAAAAAACCAAGTTTGGGGGGTTTTGGTTTCAATGCTGCTTTTTTGTACTAGTTTGATTATTCTTCCCGGGAAATTTAAATTTTTAAAAACCCAATCTCATTAGATGTCCCTGTTATTCATTTACAAAAAATTAAGGGGGGGAAATTTGTCTTTTAAATTAGTCAAAAGTTTCTCCCTAAAGGGTCCAAGCCCAATTGATGGATAAAGGGAAATTTAAAAACAGCTTCTTCTTTGGTTATGAGTCCCCCCAAATTTTAAATTTAAAACAAAGGGGGAAATTTTGACAAAAATTTGGTATATTTAAATTCTAAATTTGTTCGTCAACTTTTTGAAATAATAAAATTTTAAAATGAGTCCAATAAAAAATTACTGAGATAAACCTTTTTTTTTTAAAAAATTTGGGGGGGTTTAATTTTGTATTGGTATAGCATGAAAAAAGAGTAAAAGCCTTTACAACTAAAATTTTAAAAAAGTATTATATTGAAAAACTTCAATCAAGGGTTATCTAACATGCTTTTCTTCCCCATCTTTGACCATGGAAGCATAAATAACGTTTAAAACCCAAAATCCATTAAAAGCTGAAAGGTATATTATTTAATAAAAAAAAAAGGGTAGTAATTTGCCCTAAATTCAGTAATATTATCACATTTTTTTGTCCAAGTCCTTTGTGGGGGTTAAATAAAATTTTTCAGATCAGTTTCTTCATTAATTAGGAGATATACCCTTTTTAATTTGAAATGAAGGGGGGTTTAAAATTTTGGACATAAAATCGTCCATGGTTATAAACCCCTGATTGTCTCAGCCAATTTAAATGACAAAAAAAATAAATTTCAAATAAGTCCTATAAGTACTTACTGTATAAACCATTTTGTTTAAAAAATCGGGGGGATTTAAATCAGAAAAAAATTTTGTGCATTGTGCAAGGTCCCCTGTTGAAAACACACACCCCGTTTAAAAACCCAATCCCATAAATTTTGTTGAGGGGTTTTAAAACCCATTTTAGGGGATGGGCTGCCCTTTGCCCTCAATGTGTAAATTTGGCCTTTAAAGGGCAAGGGAAAACCGGGAATTTCTTATTGTGTTTAAAAGGGTTGTGTGCATGATTTTCTAAAGTTAAATGAAAAAATCCCGGCATCATAAAGTTCAAAAGGTAAAAATTTAAAATTTTTTTGGGCATTTAAATGTTCATTCGGGGGCCCCCATTTTTTCTAAAAACTATAATTAAATCTGAAAGGTTAGGTTAGGGTAAGATTTAAAATTTGAAAGTTTGTATCAAAAAAAACCCATAAAAGGTTCTTTATGGTGAAAAAACCCAAAAATTAGTTTTTTTTTTGGCCTTTAAGGGGCCAAATTTCCCTTTAATGGGATCGGGCCCCGTTTTCAAAAGGAAACCGAATTTTATCCCAATAAAATTTTTGTGTGCAATTTTGAAAAAAAAGCTGTTTCCCCAAGTGTGGTGTTCAAAACCAAAAAAATAGAAAAAGGGCCCCTTTAAAAGGGGGGCAAAAACTTGGAACTAAAGATGGGTTCGGGACCAGTTTTCGACGGGAAAAACCCAAGATATTTTTTCCCAATACAAGTTGTTTTGCAAGTTGTTTAAAGTGGATTGCAAAATGTGGGTTTTTATCATGTTCAAGCAAAAAATAGAAAATTTTTGGTTTTTAAGGGGGGCCTAACTCTTTCCCCCATGATGGGTTTTGGCCCAGTTTTCGAAAGGAACTGAGATATTATGCCAAAAATTTGTGTCCCAAGATTGATTAAAGTGTTTCCCAAAAATGTGGTCTTTTATCGTGTTCACAAGCCAAAAATGAAAATTTTTGGGCCCCTTTAAAGGGGGGCCATTTAAATCTGGAACCCTGATGGAATCTGGTAGTTTTCGAAAAAGGGAAACCCAGGTTTTTATGCCCAAAACAAGTTGTGTGCAGTTTTATTAAATTTATTGCAAATGTGGCTTTCATGTTCACAAAAAAAATTGTGAATGGACGACGGGAAAACGGGGAAAGACAGACGGTTCAGACCCAAATGAAAAAGGCCCTTTTTTATTTAATAGGGGGCCCGGGGCCCCTTTTTTCTAGGTTTTTCGGATTGAAGTATTGTTCTCTTTTGTTTTCCCTTTTTGTTAGATGGCCCTTCTTTCATTTCAAATTGCCCGGACGGACAAGGAGAAGGGCGATACAAAAATATCCCCTTTTCACTACGTTGGGAAATTTTTGTATGTGATTTATCTAGGGGGCCCTACAAGATTGTTCAAAATTAAACCCCCTAGGATATAATTTGGGGCCCCGCCCCAAAGGGGGCACATTGTTTCTATAGACTTTTTAGGGAAAAAATTTTTTAAAAATCTTTTTTGTCCCAAAAAAAAAAGGGGGGAGGAATTTTTAAATTTTGGGAAGTAGTTTTATAGTGGGCCCTCTACCAAGTTGTTCAAAAGATCCCCCTAGGATGAAAATTTTGGGCCCCCCCAGGGGGGTCCATGGGTTTTTATGCTTTTTCCTTTTCTGCCCATTAAAAAGATCAATCAAAAAGAGTCTGCAATTTTCAAATTTTCCTTTTTTTCGGTTTCCCTTTCCCGGGGGTCACTTTCCCGATTTTTAAAATAGGAAAAAAACTTTAAAAAATCCCCGGATCTTGTCTGTTAACCCCGCCTAGGCTATTGAAATTGGTTTTTTTTTGCCTTTCCTTTGGTCCCGAGCAAAGATTTTTAAAAAATTAAATTCCCGGGGGTTGAAAAGAGGCCCTGCCCGGGTTTCCCCGTTTTAATAGATATTTATATAGGAAAAATCAGGAGCTCTCGATCGGCCTTTTTTTTACCCCACGAGATGGCTGCTTCCCCCCCCAAAATAGGGACCTTTTTTTCCCCCCCGGGGAAAAAAAATTTCCCCCTTTTGGGCTTTTGGGGTTTACCCCAGGTCCCCGGGTTTTTGACCCCGGAAAATCGAAAAAAAATCATTTTTGACCCGCAAAAATTTGCTCGTGCACGGGGTTTACTCGCGAAAATTTTCTTTGATGGTCTCGAGTTCGAAAGTTTTTGCCCATTGGGCAATTTAAAATCCCCCCAAATCAATTTCAAAATTGTTCGCCGTCATTTCGCGGAAGGATGGCAAATAGACGGAGCGTTTATTTGTTAATTTAGCTGCTAAAAGATGTTAATCATGCCCCCGCGCCGATTTAACGTGGTCATTTTTTCGCGGTTTATATTCAGTTTCCAAAAATTCCCGTCATTATCAAAGGTTTTTTACTGACCCCCGTGGGAAAGTTAATTGGGTAAAAATGCAGCTTTGAATTTTTTGTTCTTTGCACCACTTTTATTAAAATTTAAAAAAAAAAATTATCTTATCTTTTTTTACTAAATTTGAACAAAAAATTTTTATAATTAAAAACTTTTTTTTGTTTGCTTGATTTCGATTTCGTGAGCCGGGGGCAACCCTTACGGTCTATTGAAAATTTTTTATCTTTTTCCCAGGCTTTGTTTTTGGGCCAAAAAAAAATTAAAAGCTTTAATAAGCAGAAATTGTAAGTATTTAAAAGGTTTTGGTGAAAAAAAAAAAATTTTTAAAAAAGGTTTTTTTCATCGAATTTTAAATGTTTACTTTCGTTTTCCATTTTAATTTTGTCACCCGTTTTTGCGACGTGGTTTTTTGGGAAATTTTTATCATTTTTCCCTGGGTTTTTTTGACAATCTAAATTAAAAAAACCATTTAAAAGTCTGCATTTAAAAAAAAATATGATCATTTTTGCAAAAGGGAGCCTTCTTTTTTAAACTTTTTTTTATAATAAAATTTCAAAAAGGGCCCCAAAAACCAAAACCCACTTTTAGGGGGAAAATAAAAAAATAAATGATTAAAAAAAAACGTAATGTTTTAAAGTATTTTTTTTAGATAAAGTCTGGAAGCTGCATTAATTTAAAGTATAGTTTACCCCCGAAAAGCGTCTTTTAAAATGATTTAAAGCAAATTACCAGTGTATGTTTTAGGGAAAAAGAAAAAAGCCCTTTTGTTTAATGAGAGTTATAAAAGGGTTTAGTTTTTACATAGTAAGTTTTTCCCTTTTAAGGCAATAAAAAACCCCTTTGGTTTAAAAAGAGCGAAAAATTTTCCCCCCTGAGGGCTGGGGACCCCTTCCCCCAAAGTAGGTGAGGGCCTGAAAAATTTTTTGCCTGAACGGCAAGGCCTTTTTAAAATGCTTTTGATATTTGGTTGTTTTCTTTTTCCTAGTGGTTTTTACTACCCCAAAAATTTTTAAATAAAATTCTGCCCCCCGGGGGTGAAAGAGGCCCTTTCCCCGGGTTTCTCAAGTTTTTTCATAGGGCTAATTATTGGAAAAACTTAAAAAAAACTTCTTGTCTGAAAGTTTTAGGCCTATGCCTTTGATATTTTTTTATTTATCATTGCCTGGTTTTTCCTTAAAAAAGTTTTGTTTTGAATTATCCCTGGGGGGGGGAAAAGGGCCCCCCCCAGGGGGGAAATTGATATACGAGTTATTTTTTGGTTTATAACACACGAAAAAGTTGTTGTTTTTTTATTCTATAAAAATTGACCCATTTCCAATGACAAAAAAACACAAAATCGGGGGCCCCTTTTAAAATAAAAATTTTTTGAAGAAAATTGTCAGTGTAACTAAAAAAACAAAAGGGAAAAATGGGGGTCATGTTTGGGGCAAGGAAAAAAAAATTTCCGTCAAAAAACAAAAATGCAAAATCAGCAAAAAAAGAGACCCCAAAAATTTTTACTGGTGGTTTTATGATCTAAGTTTCCCTGAAGAATTTTTTTTTTGTTTTTATTTCATTATGAAAATGTACCTTCATGTCAAGCCTAGATTATCATTTTGATTTAGCCCAAAACCCAAATTTCAAAAAAAAAAAATAAGGAAAAAGCTCTTTCAGAGCAAAAAAAAGAGGATTTGTATTTCCCCCCCTTTTTTTGGAAATACCATTTTTTTTGCGCCATTTTTTATTTAGTGTCTTTTATGCCCTTTTAGGGAAAAAAAGGGGGACAAAGTTTGGGCCTGAATCGTCACCTTCCCACGGACCCCGTTTTGGTTTGACGTTGTTTTTTTTTATTTGAAAATTGTCACCCAGTTTTTGAGTCATGTGACCAGTTTTGAATTTGATCTAGAATTTATAAGATAAAAATTTTTGACCAAATTTTTATGAAAGATTTAAATTGGAAAAAAAATGGCCCCTAGAGAGGTACCAAAGGTTTTTTTTTATTAAATTTGACCTTTTTTACCTAGTTTTCAAAGGTATGTGACCCTGTTTTGAACCTGACCTAGATATCATCAAGATGAACATTCTCACTAATTTTCATGAAGATCTCATGAAAAATATGGCCTCTAGAGAGGTCACAAGGTTTTTCTATTTTTATACCTACTGGCCTAGTTTTTGACCACACGTGACCCAGTTTCGAAACTAACCTAGATACCATCAAGATGAATATTCAGACCAATTTTCATGAAGATCTATTGAAAAATATGGCCTCTAGAGAGGTCAAAAGATTTTTCTAATTTTAGACCTACTGACCAAGTTTTTGATCGCAGTTGACCCAGTTTCAAACTTGACCTATATATCATCAAGATGAACAGTCAGACCAACTTTCATACACATCCCATGAAAAATATGACCTCTAGAGAGGTCACAAGGTTTTTTCATTATTTGACCTACTGACCTACTTTTTGACGGCACGTGACCCAGTTTCGAAACTGACCTATATATCATCATGATGAACATTCTGACCAACTTTTATGAAGATCCATTCAAAAGTATGGCCTCTAAAGAGGTCACAAGGTTTTTCTATTTTTAGACCTACTGACCTAGCTTTTGACCGCATGTCACCAAGTTTCGAACTTGACCTAGATATCATCAAGATGAACATTCAGACCAACTTTCATACAGATCCCATGAAAAATATGGCCTTTAGAGAGGTCACAATGTTTTTCTATTATTTGACCTACTGACCTAGTTCTTGACCGCACGTGACCCAGTTTCAAACTTGACCTAGATATCATCAAGGTGAACATTCTGACCAATTTTCATAAAGACCCCATGAAAAATGTGACTTCTAGAGTGGTCACAAGGTTTTTCTATTATTTGACCTACTGACCTAGTTTTTGAAGGCACGTAACCGAGTTTCGAACTTGACCTAGATATCATCAAGGTGAACATTCTGACAAATTTGCATGAAGATCTTGTGAAATATATGGCCTCTAGAGAGGTCACAAGGTTTTTCTATTTTTAGACCTACTGACCTAGTTTTTGACCGCATGTAACCCAGTTTCGAACTTGACCTAGATATCATCAAGATGAACAGTCTGACCAATTTTCATAAAGACCCCATGAAAAATGTGACCTCTAGAGTGGTCACAAGGTTTTTCTATTATTTGACCTACTGACCTAGTTTTTGAAGGCACGTAACCGAGTTTCGAACTTGACCTAGATATCATCAAGGTGAACATTCTGACCAATTTTCATGAAGATCTTGTGAAATATATGGCCTCTAGAGAGGTCACAAGGTTTTTCTATTTTTAGACCTACTGACCTAGTTTTTCACCGAACATGACCCAGTTTCGAACTTGACCTAGATATCATCAAGGTGAACATTCTGACCAATTTTCATAAAGACTCCATGAAAAATGTGACCTCTAGAGTGGTCACAAGCAAAAGTTTACGCACGGACGGACGGACGACGAACGACGGACGCTGCGCGATCACAAAAGCTCACCTTGTCACTTTGTGACAGGTGAGCTAAAAATACTTCAAAAATTATCAGATCATATTTCCTAGACTGTTTAATTATTGTATTTACCTGATGACCCAAGTGATAAGGGTCACCCGCCTGTGACCTTGACCTACTTTCTTGGTTTTTAAGATACAGCCTTGAAATTTGGATGACGTACAGTTTTGCACACTGATTTTAAAACTGACTTTCAGTGACCATGAATGTAACCTACTGACCTACTTTCTTGTTTTTTAAGATACAGTCTTGAAATTTGGATGACATGTACAGTTTTGCACACTTATGTTAAAACTGACTTTCAGTGACCATGAATTTGACCTATTGACCTACTTTCTTGTTTTTAGCTCACCTGAATAACTTACACAATATGTGATAAACTGCATTGTGTTATAAAGACCTGTCATTTTAATTAATAGAACTGACGTGACAAGAAGTGTTTGAGGCTTTTAAAGTTTTATTTTGTCCAGGGCTTTAAAAATCAGCACAACTTGCATTGTTTTAAGTGTTTTTATTCCAAAGTATGTTTTATTGCTATTACATTTGGAAAAAATAAATCTGCTATGTACACGTTGGTAAGGACTTCTGCTATCTGATATGGTGTCCTAACAAAGTCATTGACACTATTACTGATACAAAAAACTGGACGACTTATTTTTTTTTTCCTGTAGTGAAATGGTGGCTTGTTTTTGGGATTTCAGGGTATTATGCACTGATTTAGGATGTACAGGTAGCTTTTGTCATTTTTTTGCAAAAAACACCACTCGCTCGAGGTCGCAAGGGGATGAGCAAAATGCTCAAGTTATCCATGGTTTCGAGCGAACCAAACATTGACCAACATACGAAGAAAATTAAAGTTTGTTGTACCAATTGTAATCGGGACCATTTGCAGTGGTGATGCGTAATAATAACATACTTGTGACATTTTCAAAAAGAAATGTATTTCAAACGTTATGATAGACGTTTCAATATGCAATTTGTAAATGGCACATGTGAAGAAACAATTTTGACTTTTCTATTTTTATTTATCAACAAGTGCATATCAAAATTATTGTCTCAATTATGAAATGGCTATATTATTTCCTTCCTTTGCATGCAAACAACTCCTGATTAAAATACTAAGTAATCAGTAATTGATCGATATTTCATCAATAAAACTTTTCTTTTCTTCAACCTTTTATCCTTTTCAACCTTTTATCAATAATTAAACTCATTATCAGATCAAATATACCGACAAACAAACATTTTAGATAGTCGGGGAATAGACCACGCAATTCTCACGGCGTGTGAAATTTTTTAATCAACCGATACCTTCTGACCGCCAAAGGTGTGAAAGATTTTGACACCTCTGCTCGAGTTTGCCAGAAGCAACGCTTGACCCTGCCATGGTAATATCACATAGAAAATAGTAGGAAATCGGCCGGGACCACATGAATTGCTCCAGCGAGCCTGGGTGCTCGAGTCATCGATGCTCAAGTGAGCTGTGTTTTACTGTATTAGTTTAAACCCCACATCTAAACAAACTTCCCAAGATTTTTTCACTGTAAATTAGAATAATAATGTATTCTCTTTTCAAAAACATTCAGCTTCTTAAAGGGCTTGGTACACTTCCCTATACAAATTGGCCTAAAATAATGGGAAAAATAAAATTCAATATTTTGATAAATAAGTATGGCTAGTACATCTACAGTCATATATTGAACACTGTGGCAAAAAGAACGTTACTAACGCTGCCAGTTGTGACGTGACTGATGACGTCATTTGTGCTGGAAAAGCTATATATAACACAAGAAAAACAGTGATATTTGGTATATAATTAAGAAATAAACGCTATCCGCAAAGGATAAACTTTAAATCTTTTACAAGGCCAAGTAGATCAATGAATATCCTTTATCATGTAACAAATTTAAAGTTTACTGCTTGTGGATGATAAGTATTTTGCCAAGATCTGACATCATATAAGCACTCTGAACTTTTTAACTAGCTATATCTTTTCTTTAGGCTTTAAAATTGTATTTATCTTAAACAGTGTGCCCTATCACATGATCGCGCTAAGTCATTTTGAGCTCGAAAGTGAAAGTGGAAAGGTAACAAAAATTATAAATCAGGGCGTAAGTTTTTATTCAATGTATTGTGTTAATATCATGCACATGATTCGAAACCTATTTGAAAGTGCTACCCCCCGTACTACGATTTCCCCAACAAAACCTTCTCGTTTTAACGTTATTCCTGTTCAACCACTTTCGACATTGTGCACTCTGAGGACGTATTCTCACTTCAAGTCAATTGAACAGGAATAGCGTTGAAACGAGTGCGATCACGAGATTGGACACACTCTTAAAGAAATTTCCATTTGCTCTTTAAGAAAAAAGCTCTAAATAGTAAAATTATTTCAAACTCTTGACAATGCATTTACTGAATAATACAAAACAGTTGTTCTTTCCATATAAATGTACATAATGTTGAGAACCATTCAACTCCAGGGTTCTTGCTACTTGATTTTTACAAAATGTAATGTTTATAGAAATATGGGAAACACAAGTAATGGGTAATCGTTCTGTTAATATTTAAGTTGTCAAAAAAAAACAAAAAAAACTTTAAATTTAGTTGCATGTTACTGTTATTCTTTTTTATTTTGAAATATGCTTTCTCAAACACATGTCTGCACACTTACGCCGACACGCAAACGCAGGTATGGTATATAGTATAACTTTAGGTAACGGTACCCTTTAATTAACTAAGCATGGCAAACAGATACCTAAATAATAAATGATATATAGAGGAAAGAGATATTTATGCAGTGTATTTCCTAACATAAAGTATTGGACCCCTAATTAAATAGTAATGTTTAAAGAATGGCATTTGCTTGGTATATTCTTAAAGTTGACCGTGTTTCGCGCTGTGTTGCAATTTTTACACAATTTTTACCGTGCCGTTTTTTGTAAATTTTGTATAATTCGTGATATTTCCTCAACCTCAAGTACAGACAAATTTCAAAGTGATGGCCACTATCCAAAACGTTTGCAGAAAATTCAATTTACCATTAATTTTGATAAAAGAAACATCAAACTATTGGTAAACAATTATAAAACACAAAATAAACTGTCAATATCATTTTTTCTAGGGTGCCTCAAGTAAACGGAACAACATTGAAAAATTAAGGTCGAATCCTGCGGGTCTGTTTTAAATTTTACTCACTTTATTAGAACATAACCTTGAGGCATAAGTAAAACCTACCTACATTTCTTCCACAATATGTATTCTAAAGAGTGAATGCAAAATAGAGAACTTTTACCACATGTAACTCAGTAATTTTAAAGATGCCTAACTCTACCCCTTCTGTTTTAGAGGTAAATTCACTTTGAACAGCAAGAAATCGCTTATCAAATGAAAATTTTCCACTTTTGTACAATAAATCAATAATAAGTCTTGAAAGAAGTAAAAACTCACTAGAAAAAAAGAAAATAAGGAAAAAAAGGTTTGGTCCTAGTGGGACTTGAACCTACGCCCCCTTGAAAATTGCAGTCAAAGTAGGTTTATGGTAGGAACTGAATACTCTTCAAAAAGGAGGTACTCTAATTACGGGTCTAATACCTTAATCTTGACATTAAAGATTATGTGAAGAAAAAAAGCAAATATTTTTAAAAAGCTAAACTTGTTATTTTTTATTGTGCATCAAACCATAAAAAGATTTTACTTACGATGCTGAAAATACAATTGCCGGAGTACCAGCTTAAAAGTTTTGCTTGTTGTCAAACGTCAGTATATTGACCTAGCCAGTATCCCTGGCTTAAGCAAAAACACATTTTACCGCAGGTATGGAACTTCGCAACATGAATAAAAGTGTATGTGTGTTGGGGGGCGGGGGGTGCAGCGGAGGATGACATCATTATTATACATCATCTTAATGCATTAATGATAAATATTCTTTATATAGTATAATTTTATCATCGAAACAAGAATATAACTTATTTTCTTTACTGTTGTCTTATTATCCACTTTAATATTAGAATGTTACATGAATATACATCTAAAGGAACACAAACAAATTTGAGATAAATCAGCTGCTTATCTAATGATGTGGTATTTTGGCGGGAAAATAGAGCGTGGGTGGCGGTAAAATTCCATTTTCAATGAAAACAAACCATATATGTCAACCGTTCAGACTAAAATTTATAAAAGACATCATTTTTATATGAAAATTGCTATAGAAATATGGAGTTGCGAAAAGTTCAACGATAAGTTTGTGTCTTCAATATACATGTACAAGATTTTCCAGTTTTGTAGTGTAAGGTCACGTATGAAAAATATAAGTTATTATTTACGAATCTAATGCAAACATACTTGATCAATTGATCCTTATGAGTTTCTTTTCTATGTGGAAACGCAACATTCTATTGTTAGGATTTTCCCATGATACAATACTGCGCTATGAGAAAGATCATTTTTCATATTTTGCAACATCAAACAATCACTATTAGGTTTTTTTCAAACGTGATCATGGTTTGCCATCTGAGTTAGCATAATCCAGTACCCTCGCTGAAAATTCTGAGAAAACTTGATAAGAAAAACCGCGCTGCCACCCCATGCTCCAATTCCTCGGACACAAATCGAACAAACTCGATCATCAGCAGGAAAATGTGATATGGCAAACTAAACAACAACTACCATCTATGAATCACATGTTTAGTAAAGATGTCAGGGAAAAACAGTTCCTCATCCGGGAATCAAACCTGTGACCTGTAATTTGAAGTGTTGTACTTTACCAAGAGAGCTAACCTGGACAACCTCAACACTTCTGCAGAAATATTGATGGAAATTAAGTAAACTTGGACATTTTACACATAAAAGTCTGCTTGTTAATTCGTAACACTATCAAAACGTATTAAAATTATTTTTTAACTAAGAGGAAGTACTGTAAGTTATCCATTAGATTGTAAAGTTTCAAAGCACTGAAGTTTGTTAGCAGTTTTCCATGAAAATAGTTCTTTCAAATCTGTTATATTTTATAAGTAACCAAAACACTGCTTCCGCATCTGACATTCTTCAGTGGTATGCTTTAAAAGATTAAGAAAACGTTGAAAATCATGTCTATAAACTGAATGAAAAACAAGTTTCTTTATTGTTCTTAAGGAGGTATGTTACCTAAGTTACAAGGGTTAATTCAAAATAGTTGAACCGAAGCAATTTTTTGTATTTTGTGTAATTTAATGTTTTAACTGCTACAATCTCAATTTCGTTTATCTCTGTCCCTCCAAGTAAAATTTTTATCCAGGTTTGAAGTACATGTACATGACCCACAAAAGGTATTTTATATTGAAAGAAGATGGAAAATATGGATATTTAACACTTTTCATTGTATTGTGGTTTCATTGTTATCTGTAGAAGTCTTCATTATTGATAATTTTACAAGTAAGCTTTTTAAATTAAGCTTAAAATGTATGTGTTGCGGGGCTCGTGTTTCCATGGTAACACATTTTCTCTGATTTTTAAATAATTATGCATGAAAAGGGGTTTTTCGACAGCTTCAGTGTCGTTCTGTTAAGGACCAACATGGAATATTTGGGTAATATTATAAGCAAAATACCAAGCACTTTACATGGTACCCTATTTTTCTTAAAGTTTAAAGTAACCATAGCAACAGAGATGTTTGAAATTGCTTATATCTTGCTTTTTATGGCAATTTCTTATAAAAGATATAAAATAAAATTATCTTTCTTGTTAATGTAGCTTCTAAACAACTTATTTCTAATGTAAGTAATATTTTCGTGTTATTTGAATTTATCTAAACAAATTTTACAGCTTAAAATACTTACAGCAGTACCCCTCGTCTGACTTTTTTTATGGAAAAATTGTTATGTATGCTGCTTTTATTCTCATGGATATTGTTGAAATGCAAACAGAAAGCTGAAGCTGTGTTCCTTAAATAGACCAGTGTCAATGCTTTTTAATTTTACATTTAGATATATAGGTCGAGGGCTTTGTTTCCATGGTAACATCATTCTAATTCAAGAAACCACAATTTTCTACTGAAATTTGAACAATTTTAGAACTTCATTTTAGTATATAAGGCCATACCAAATTGATTAATAGTTCTTCGGAAAATTTTCAAAAAAAATTGGAGCGAGCGAGCGAAATATATACATATTTTTTTCTTCTCGGGTAGATTTTACATGGAGCAAGCAGGTAATTTTTTTTCCTGCTTGGACCCTAAAAGGAGGCATAACCAGTTATGATTATACATGAAGTTAACATTTCTTTAAGAATAACACAGAAATCAAACATTTACAGTGTGACTTACACAGTAGATAGCTTTTCTATAATTATGTTTTAAAGACTACATGAATGGTTTTGCAAATAAGTTCTTGCCAAAACTCACTGAATCAGTTTGTTTTTATTTTGTATTTATAATTACTAAGGGATGAGTGTCTTATTTTTAATTTTGATTGTTCTACATTAATCTGAAGGCGAGCCCATTTAATGGCAGGGGATGAGAAATATTTAAGACAAAACGGGCACCCAAGTTAGATGGCTTCGACACATGAGCAACTTTGTGCCGCTAGTGAAACTCCAAACGGTAGAGTTGAGGGGAAAGTAATGAATCACTTGACCAATGAGACCAAACGGAGTTGGACACACAAATGCTTCGACATTGCTCGAATCCCATTGGAATAATTTCTTAACAGATCAGGCTAGCTTAAGTTTTTGTGGTAGAGGTTCATTTCAGTCAAAAATGATAACAGACGGACAAAAAATGATCCCAATATGGCCACTCTTAAAAGTGTTATTTATTGTGCTTTGACTGGTCAAGAAATTTTGAGTTGGGAAGGTCTGTTTTTTCAGTTTCTTTCTTTCAATCAATTCACAGCCAATTAATATACAAACAGGGAAAATTGGGGTTACAATACAAAAGAAATTATCTTTATATCTACACTACTTATTTGAAAAGCTAAACATTTTTTTAAATTGAATATATGCATTTTGATAGAATATCTGACTGTCGTACTAAAGAAGTTACGTTCAAAATGATTTGGGCCCTGAGACAATTAAATTTAATGTGATGGATCAGTCGGGTTCTGTGAACAAACATTTTTGTATTCTGTATTGAATAATCGTAGAACGTGCCCACTTCATCACCTACCGGCACATGGAAGGCCAAGTGTGGCATTAGCACAGACACTCCAGATTTAAAACAAATGATGAACAACATCATAATTCCTGACTTTTTGAGTTTGAGTCATCAGCTACATGTATTACGAACGCATGAATTCCGATCAATATCACTTTGACGCATTAAAACAGCGATAAAACCTGTTTCGCCGCTATCATTCCGGACCGCGTAATCAAAAAAAAAAAATTCGGAGATTTTTACGTACGTGCGGGCGGGTGATTTTTTTCTTCTTTTTCTCGGGAATGAAATCATTGATGCGGTAGTTCCGACGAACGACAAATCAATTTGGTATGGCCTAAGTAACAAATTTTAAAAGGAAACTGAAAAATAAGTATAAAAAATCAAACTGCCCCATTTTCATTTGAAAATGCCCGTAATAAGTAACCTTTCATCCAACTATATTCTCAATAACATCAGTTACCATCATCCATTTTCTTACATTCCGCCTAACATTTGAATATAAATACAAAAAAGAAGCAAAATATTGATAATTATTCAGAGCGGAAGACTCATAAAAAATATTTCAGCAAATAATGGCTGCTTAAAAATAGTTCAAATAAAAAAAAATCCACAGAATTAAGTACTTTCAAAATAAAAGCTATTATTTTTGTGCAGTAATCGACACGTAACGTCATGACGTCAATGACGTCATTTTATGGCAACAATGTTTTGAAGCGTTTCTGTGGCAATTTATTTAAGAAATAATATATCTCAAGTAGTGATTTGTCGCTGAATAAATCATTGTTTGGAGTTCAGTTGCAAAGGAATTATTATAATAATACGCATCTGAACGACAAACAATGATTTTATTCAAGAGCAAATCACTAAATGAGATATATTATTTCGATTCTAACACTTTACCACTTGAGGACTTAAAAGTACATCATTGAGGGCATTCATTAAATGTTTGCCCGTTTTCAATCGGTTTCTTTTCCAGCGCGCCGCTATGCAGTTTGACGCTATGACATAATAATTGTGACGTCAGAACAGTGAACTGTTGTATAATAATTCACTGTTTTCAGCCTTCTTTGTTTAACAGGAAATGAATCGGATCGTGTTAGAAGCATTATTTCTGCATTATCAAACCCTGAAGCATCAGATCGGAGACAGGTTCATGATTTTCTTTAAGAAGAATGGATATACAAACACATTTAGTTAGTCGTAAACGTCGTCGTAAGTCGTCACGTTAGCTTCCGGTTGGGCATGCACTAGGGCTGTCATCGATAGAAACGATATCGATGTATCAACGATATTTTTTTGTCGATCGATGATCGATTCCCATTTTCAAAAATCGATATTTTAAGGAGAGAAAAGACTTCCCAAATAAACACGCAGACCCTAAAAAACAACTAAAGTTCACAAAGTTGTAAACTTGAATAAATGCAAAAAAAGGAGTGAAGGCAAAATAAAAATGAAAGATGTTATTAATTTTTATGTATTTCTTTTATTTCATAAATACAAATACAACACAATCAAACAGAAATATGGAAATTAGGCAATAAACCTTAAAATAGCATTTACAGGAAGGTATATAGTATCATATGAACAAACAGGTCGTTAATCTAACTTAATAATCAATATATCAATGTATCGTCGATATTTGTCTTCTGATATATCGGTATCGTCGATACGCCTAAGACCCAATCAATGACAGCCCTAGCATGCACACATACAAATATTAAGGTAACCTACCCCCTTAAAGGTGATTTATTTTCGTACAGAAATCCAAGCATTCTTAAATAGATATAACGAGTCTGCTAATCTTTGTCTGAAAGAAATATAATCAAGTTGCTCCCTCCCTTAAATTAATTTGTTTTAAAATAACATACTGTATAGCTAAATTATGTTTCGCTTATATATATAGCAAATTTATATTGAAACTAACACAGAAATACATGTCAGCCATATCGACTCCGCAAACAGATTTTGCACGGCAGAAATGCACAGCTGTGAATATACCATCAACATCATATCTAATGTATTCTTATCGGAATCAAAGAAGGGGGTTGTTTTTCTACGTTAGTCACGGTGTTTAGTAAAGTAATAAATAAAATATTTAAGAACACTAACATGTTTGCCTGCATTATACAATTTTGTTAAAAGCTTTTATCTATACAAAAGATTGAATAACGTTTCATGTAATGTCAAAATGACGTATACAGGACTGGTATATTTTCGTTGGGATAGTCTGGCGTATAAAAGGAACGATTTTTAAGATTTCATAATATTTTTCTAAGATTTAAGATTTATCATTTAAAAGGGTGATACTTTTTGTCATTTTAATTTAAGCAATTTGCATGAAAGGCCATTTTTAGCTCACTTGTCATAGTGACAAGGTGAGCTTTTGTGATCACGCAGCGTCCGTCGTCCGTGCGTGCGTCCGTAAACTTTTGCTTGTGACCACTCTAGAGGTCACATTTTTTGTGGGATCTTTATGAAAGTTGGTCAGAATGTTCATCTTGATGATATCTAGGTCAAGTTCGAAACTGGGTCATGTGCCATCAAAAACTAGGTCAGTAGGTCTAAAAATAGAAAAACCTTGTGACCTCTCTAGAGGCCATATATTTCACAAGATCTTCATGAAAATTGGTCAGAATGTTCACCTAGGTCAAGTTCGAAACTGGATCACGTGCCATCAAAAACTAGGTCAGTAGGTCTAAAAATAGAAAAACCTTGTGACCTCTCTAGAAGCCATATATTTCATAAGATCTTCATGAAAATTGGTCAGAACGTTCACCTTGATGACATTTAGGTCAAGTTCGAAACTGGGTCACGTGCGATCAAAAACTAGGCCAGTAGGTCAAATAATAGAAAACCCTTGTGACCTCTCTAAAGGCCATATTTTTCATTGGATCTGTATGAAAATTGGTCTGAATGTTCACCTTGATGATATCTAGGTCAGGTTTGAAACTGGGTCACATGCGGTCAAAAACTAGGTCAGTAGGTCTAAAAATAGAAAAACCTTGTGACCTCTCTAGAGGCCATATATTTCATGAGATCTTCATGAAAATTGGTCAGAATGTTCACCTTGATGATATCTAGGTCAAGTTCGAAAGTGGGTCACGTGCCATCAAAAACTAGGTCAGTAGGTCAAATAATAGAAAAACCTTGAGACCTCTCTAGAGGCCATATTTTTCATGGGATCTGTATGAAAGTTGGTCTGAATGTTCATCTTGATGATATCTAGGTCAATTTCGAAAGTGGGTCACGTGCCTTCAGAAAGTGGTCAGTAGGTCAAATAATGAAAAAACGTTGTGACATCTCTAGAGGCCATATTTTTCAATGGATCTTCATGAAAATTGATCTGAATGTTCACCTTGATGATATCTAGGTCAGTTTCAAAACTGGGTCATTTGCGGTCAAAAACTAGGCCAGTAGGTATAAAAATAGAAAAACCTTGTGACCTCTCTAGAGGCCATATTTTTCATGAGATTTTCATGAAAACTAGTGAGAATGTTCACCTTGATGATATCTAGGTAAGTTCAAAACAGGGTCACGTACCTTCGAAAACTAGGTCAATAGGTCAAATAATAGAAAAACCTTGTGACCTCTAGAGAACATATTTTTCAATGGATCTTCATGAAAATTGGTCAGAATTTTTTTCTTGATAATATCTTGGTCAAGTTCAAAACTGGGTCACATGAGCTCAAAAACTAGGTCACTATGTCAAATAATAGAAAAAACGATGTCATACTCAAAACTGGGTCATGTGGGAAGAGGTGAGCGATTCAGGACCATCATGGTCCCCTTGTTTAATGTAAACCGTACCGAGCCCTTTCTATCAAATACTTTTCATTCAATGATGTTTTTTACATTCACACTGATTTAGTCAGTAGAGGATAGCCTCAATTTTCATTTGTTGACATATGAAAAATAAAACAAGATCACCAGAAAATTCATAATTTTGGAAATTATTTGATAATTTTGACATAAATCAATGAGGAATTGAATCCCCTTTAGGTATAGTCCAACTAATTTGACGCGATCCTAGGAAATATTGAGATAATTTTTTTAATGTGGGCAATATCCCCACTGTCAAACACTCAAAAGACCAAAATAGTTGAAGCAATTTCCGATGAAATTTTCCTCGCTACCGACGCTTTACATGCTATAGGTTTAAATGCTGATTATTTCATGAATTGGCCATAAATTCAATCAAAGAAGTATAAAATACACAGAATGGCAACTGGCTGTAATCTCGTGTGATCTCATGTCTGAGCATGAATTGGCGTTATCTTAGTAAAAATGAACATCGGCGAGCATGGAGTTACAATTTGTACCTTTAAAACTACATTTAAAATACATGTTAGCTTCTAAAACAACATTAGTTTAATGTGAAATAGTCTTTAAGACACAAAGTACCATCAAAAGAAGCGTGGTCATGCGGTGATAAATAATTTACTGATGAATAACTGCTTTCGCATACAAAATGGCACGTGGAGAACGCGTCTCTAATGGTAAACGAGATCTCATTTGGTTGTCACGTTTTTTTGGCGAGATTTGCTCTATATGCCTTTCAAGTTGCCGATCTGTTTATTTTTATAGCTCTTTGATTCAATTAAAACTTACATGTATCGAAAGGGGATTCAATTCCTCATTGATTTATGTAAAAATTATTATATATAATATCCAAAATTACGAATTTGCTGGTGATTTAAACCCATGTATGTACTGTACACAATTAATGTTTACTCTATCTACACGCCAATATGCGCAAGCGATAAAACCAGTAACTTTACATGACTGTGTACTGTGATTTATCCTCCATTATTTTGGTCCTTCAAAGTTTTGACATTTAGGTTGCCCGTCACTGTAACATTTAGTACTCTTTAGCTAGTCTACACTTCCCAGAATTCCATATATCTGAGTGTAACATGATAACATTCCCGCCACTGATAGCCCGCACTTCTGAGATGTAGATTAAACTATATAGACGCACTTTTGGTGTTGTTGTCTTCTGACTTAATTGTCATTACAGTTTAAACACACAAAATATTACATCGTGTCAGAAGTGGGATGTCACAAATATAAAACAATCACGTCGAATTATTTTGACTACTTTTGGTATGTATGTTTTATTTGAATTTATGGCCAATTTGTGACACAATCGGCATTTAAACCTTTAGCATGTAAAGTGTATTTCATTGGTGATATCCTCCACTAATTTAGTCTTTCCAGTGTTAGACGCAAGTGGCGATATAATTTGCCCATTATCCCCATATATGAAAAAATTATCTTCATAATTTCCTAGGATCACCTCAAATTAATTTGACTATTGCTTTACCATAACCTGTGTTTCATTTGGGCCAGTTTCATTCATTGTCTTTCTTATTTGCAGTGTGGGGTAACGTAATAAAGTAGCCTACAGTAGAACTCTGTAACCGAATTCTTACTTTCCGAATACACCTCAAGTTTTAAACTTCTGAGCTAAGGACGGTGAAATCTAGACATCTAACATTTATTAAAGTATTATACCACATACTTGCTTTGATAATAATCTTTAAGCACAGTACCTCATATGTCAAACTGACCTATTTCCAATCAAAAACGTGTCTGTCAAAAACACTAAATCTAAACAAACCATTTTCCGGCGCATGACAAAGTCCCGATTCCAGTCACGTGACACACACAATTTACGGCCATATTGGTTTTCAGCTTCGTAAGCAAGAAGTTGTTAATATTTCCACAAAATAGAAAGACAGGCGCTTCAGGTAAAGATAGGTTTCCTGAATATATGCAATCACGTAAGCCACTAATGAATTGGTTGAAAACATGTTCGTAGAACATGAATTGGTTGAAAACATGTTCGTAGAACATGTGCTAAAGTTTGTTTACGCCAATTTTCTGCCGTGAAATATGTTTTGTATCGATACATATTTTTATGAACTTCGGAAACTTGAATCTGTTTACCCTGTTTTAAATCAGTTTTTAGGACCTGTTTGATATATTATGTTTTGTGTAACTTCTGGAAAATAGCTAGTGCTTAAATGGACGGTCAGCATGTTGAATAGTCTAAATAATGAGACCTCGGGCAGACCGATTTTACATTTTGATATTTTACGTTGTCTACCAAGAGGTCTCAACCAGAAACAATCAAAACTGTGGTGGAAACTGTGGTCTATTGAAATTACGATTTATCAGTAGTCACGATTTTTCTTTAGCCCTAACTGCTTACCTGTTGTTTTAAATCATAAAAAGTAAATAAAAAACATAAGAACCTGACATATTTATCAAGAATTTCTGTTGTAAAAAATTTAAACCTCTAACGTTTCAATCGTCTTCATGTAATGGCGGTCGGAGGTGTGACCAATGAAAACGCTTCGTGTAGTAATGTGTTTACCGGTGATCGGCCATTTTCCAATATGTAGTACACTCGTGTTAAACCTTGGCAATTTTTTAACTGCCATAGTTTGATTTTTTCTCAAGAAATCTCGGTAATATATACATCATTGAAAAGGAAAATTACAGGCTTTCTGTGTATGTATTTCTTTTTTTTATCCGTTGCATTATTATAACATACTTCCCGCCCAACGGATTCCATTGGGTGTTACTTACGCAAAGAAGAGGACAGTGCTACCACATTCTTTACCTTTTCTGGTTTGTACTCGGAGGCGGATATCGACAAGTCAAAATAATATAACGATATTCAACTCTCGAGTACAATTATTTGGACTACATGTTGAAAGCTAGGCTCAGTTGCACTGGTGGTATTTTTCCAAATTAATTTTTCCAATTTGGCCTGTATGCCTACAGTGCTTTAGTTTAGGGTATATCTATCTATCTATCTTCCATTTAGTCAAACCCCTGCTGGGGACCTAGACTTTACGCGTCAACTAGCAAGAATGTAAAAAGAGTAAAAAGTAGTCGGGGCACTCGTTTGGCCATTTTTGGGGCCGAATATGGGGGTTATTAATAAAACCCGGCCCGGCCCAAACCACGGAAATAGCCGATTCCGATTGTACGGAAACCACCGGAAACTTACGGACGGAAGGCTAATATAATTACGAATGGTGATACCGTCATCTTTATCAAGGCAATTATGTGTATTTTATTTCATTATTACAAAAGTAGAAGCAAAGTATTTAATATTGATGATACGTATGTTTGATGAAGTATTGCACTTGACATAAGCAAAGACCTAAAATAACAAAATATTTGAATCACACTCAATCAAAGAAGTAATACGTTCGGCAGTCGATGTGTCATTTTTGTGTACCGGACAGACACGAGAAAGCAGTTTGCAGGATACTTTCAACAGAACTGGACAGGCTAGTTAAATGTACGTCGTTATTTCACACCTAACGATGTGACACTAGGTTGTGAAGTAAGGCGAAGGGTCTATACCGTGCACTGGAAGTATTTATAAAATTTGGTTGCCCGACCAAGATAGCGTTTTAGCATATTAAGTATTAATTTAATGAAAATATCTTGTCTTAGGGAACATATGAATATAAACACTCTTATAATTATTAATGTTGTCAAAGATTTGCATTGATAAGTACACATTTTGCGAAAATTAACTAGAAATGTAAGTTTATGAAATTATTATTATACTCCTTCTGCCTATCTCGGTTGCGCAACCAAGATAGATCGAAAATAGATGAACTACGAAGCTATGCGCTGTTTTCATACTAAAGTCTTGCCATTTGTTTCAGGTTGTTACAGTATTCAAATTTGAATATAAAACTAAATAAAGTAATAAATTATATCAAAATCTAAAAACATAGTCCACTTTTTACATTTTTTTCATATTAAAGGGAGGCAATTACAAAATTTCATAAAAAATATCAAAGTAAACATTTCCAGAAGAGGTATAACTCTATGTAATAGGTCTTTGTTCCTGAAATACAAGAAAACTGAAAAAAAAAAATGTCATAAAATGTTGCTCAAATGATAAATCATATGATTTAGCTTTAAACAAAACCGGGTGATTTTGTATGGAGATGATACCCGGAGTTACAGTAAGTTGTAGAAATGAATGAACTGGAGTATAAAATATGAAAGATCGTTCGCAAAGTTTAGAACCCGGACCCCCCCCCCCCCCAACACACACACACACACACCCCGAAACATGTCCGCTCAGTCTGTTTAAAACAAAACAATAAAAAATGGTAAATATCTAATACGGATAAATGGGAAGGTAGTGATAGCAATGAACTTTCATGTTTTAACAATTTACTGCTAACGTTATTTTTGTTTTTAGATTATTTAATTTTTGATTTCTCTTTCTTTTATATTTGAAATAATACTAGCATATCTTTTTAACACAGAATTAAAAAAAAACCCGGTCCGGTCGGACTACGAACTATGCTTTTGCTATATGCTTATACAACTATTCACACAATGTTAAATTTTTTGTTTTTAAAATGAACATTTTAAAGCATGGATTACAAATGTGTGCAATTCAGATGTTAAATTATCATTCAGCGTTCGACACGAACGGTGTCCCGGGATCCCGAGGACACCAAAAATCCGCAAGGGATCCTAAAGTTCACAGTTTCGGTGTTCCGTCGGGACTCTTGATTTTCAGATAAAATATGATTCTAAAAAAATGAAATTCCCCAGTCTTGTTCGCTCAAACATCAGTCTTTTGCTTCAGTTGACCCGAGGTCCCGGGTTTTGACCCGCGAAAATCGAGAAAAACTCGTATTTTACCCGCATAAATTACGGCACGCGTGTCGGCTTGACTCGCGGAAATTTACTTAGATGCGTTCCAAGTTCGATAGTTCTGCCCCCTGTCAATCAAAATCCCAGTGAATTTCAATACCAGGGCCCTCGTTTGCCGATTTTTGGGGCCGAAATTCGGCCCCGTTCCCCCCTCGAAATAGTATGCTTTTTTCCCCCGAAGTATAGAAAAATTCCCCCTCGAAAGAAAAAAAAATCAAGCAAAAAATCGATACCCGATAGTCTTAGGAGCGTCTCGTAACTTAATGAGCCTGATAAAGTTTTACTCCTTCCTCTTATCAGTCATTTTCTACAGTAAAACTATATCCACGATAAACACGTGTATTCAAAATAAACACACGCGGTCATGCCCTCCTGCCTTTGATCTTCTGCTAAATTCCCGCTCTTTATCATGTGGACATGCCACGCTGATTTTTCTTTATCAGCAAGTTACGTCACGGCGAGTGAACATAGGTAATGAGAATCAATGAAGTGTTAACATTAATTGATAAAGCGGTACCCGTATTGAGCCTGCATACTGTCAAAAAGGCGCCAATTATAAATTATCGTAATTAAGCGACCAGCTGATTACCGAGATTTCTTCATGCAAACTTTA
The DNA here is from genome assembly GCF_021730395.1 of Mercenaria mercenaria. NCBI lineage: Eukaryota > Metazoa > Mollusca > Bivalvia > Venerida > Veneridae > Mercenaria > Mercenaria mercenaria. The sequence goes on from NC_069374.1 coordinate 41,501,006, forward strand.
AATAAGCTCATTGTTTAATGATTGTACCTTTATATCAACCAGAAAATCCACAAATTTAAATGGATTTGGAAAGTAAAAATAAGTTTAGAATGTCCGTTTACGATTCTAATTACACCCGATGACATATGCAATTTTTCCAAAATTCACTAAAAAAACTTGACACACAATGCAATTTTTAATGAAAAGTAGCATCATTATTTGAGGAACTATCTCTGGTTTACCTTAGTGGACCAAGTTTACTGGCAAAAACAACATTTCAGAGGACATTCCAAAAGTGTACCAGTATCCGGATAGTACGTTTTTGGATACATTTTTACAGTGTTTTAGCACTTTTCTGCTAACAAACAAAAATATTGAAGAAAAACCTCATCAAATTAAAATGAATTTTGATAAAAATTTATTTACAATATCAGATTATATGACCTGAAACAGAAATTATTATTATGTTATTATGATGTAACATGTTCTTGGTTTTAGTAGCTATTAATTACTTAGTATTACTTTATAAGAAAATATAGTCAATTGTATCGATGTGTTGGGGCAGGACTCTTGTATTTTGAAAAAGGACCCTTCAAAATTTTGACCCAGGGGTCCTGGGACTCTTGGGTTTCCAGGTCTAGTGGAACCCCTGGTTTTACTGATCCGTATAATACACGCGTTTTTCAGTTCCCGGGATGCGTTTATGCAAAGTTACTTAACTTTGAAAATAAAATGTCGCATAATGCACATCATACCGTAAAAAGATCACGGATGCAACAGGGGCGAAATGCGCAAAAAAGATTTGCTTTTTAAGCAGCATGCTCTCAAAAAAACAAACTACTGTCACAGACACCACTGTTTCATCAGGACCAGACATGCACAATCAGGTAGATACGATGAAGGGAAGCCCTGCTCCGGCTGCTGCTGAGACAATGTCCGTGGATACTGCTAGTGCTACCGATAATGACGACATGTGAACCTCGCTTGGATATCACATAACTGATTTAATAAAAGAGAATAAAAGTTGCCTGTTTTTAATAGATTATGTTCTGTACAATACTTCAGATATATTCACATTAGTTCGATATCTGTAATATTCAATTGACCTTAATTTCATATCTCCAGAATGAATTCCCCCCTCCCTTGAAAACGACGCGAAATTCCCCCCTCCAAGGGCCCCGGCCCCAATCCCCCAAAATGTAGAGAGGGCCCTGAATACTGTTCGCCGGCACAAGCGGAAATATGGCAGTAGGCGGAGCGTCGTATGTTAATTAGCTACCGACAGATGTCAGTCACGCCACGCGCCAAATGACACGTGCTTATCTCGCGGTTTGTATTTAGTATAGTATGCCTTGTCATTATAGAAGGTGTTTATTGATCAATGTTTACAAGTTAATTGATAAACAATGCATGCAGCCTTAGATTATCGTGTTTGTACCATTATTTTGTGTGCTCGATACGATTACATGAGCTGGTCGGCCGTTACGGTCTTTAACAAATTTATTATCATTGCCGAGGTTTTGTGGGCAAAACAAATTAAATAAGCAGAAATTATACGTGGTATGATGAGAAAATAAAGTTAAAACAGTTATCTTTTCAAGAACTTTAACTGTTACTTTTGTTTTTCGTTACTCGTTTTCTAGACCGACATTTTCGAACATTTTTATCATTTCTTACAAGATTTTTCAAGTACAAACTAAAATAAAAAGCCAATAAAACGTCTGCATTTACGAAAAATATGATCACTGTTGCCAAAGCAGCTCTTATTTAGAAGAATTTGCTGATAATAAAAGCATGCAAACACTAAACCCCACCACTTTTAGGCAATGTGCAAAATAAAACAACTAAATATGAAATGTTTAAGAAAATCTGTTATGACCAATGTACTAGTTTTAGATAAAGTCTGTTGGAGTTGCATTAATAGGCCTAAAAAATCTTTGTATCTGGTAACATGCTCAAAAATTAGGGTAGGTAGGTCGGAACATTTTTTTTTTTTGATTTTTTTTTTTATTTAAGGGAGACTTTTCGGATTTTTTTTTTTTATGTCAAAAAAATGATTACAAATAAGGGGGTTATAAGGGGGAATGAACTAGGCGGCATACATTTAGACGAACTACAACAAATCGCAGAGGAGTGCGATGGTAGTGAAGATGAGGGGGAAGCGGACTTGAACAGAAATGACATTATTCTTTTACAGCAAAAGTCATACAAGCTATTGTTGTCATTGATGTAAAATGGAAATAAAGTGGAAATAAAATACATGTAGTACTGTAAACAGTTGTGTTTGTTAGATTTTAGTTTTTTCATGTTCTAACCACATTTTGTTATCAGGGACTCCTAATTTTCAGCAGGGATTCCTAAATTTCCCAGCAGGTATTCCTTCGGGATACCTGGCAAAAAAGTTAGTGTCGAACGCTGTCATTCCCCACACAATGTCCAATGCACTTTTCCCATTAGTTTAACTTGAATAATATATCATAAGCGTTTTTATATCTCGTACGCAAAATCGTTATTTTCAATTTCTGCGCATGTGATATTATACAATAATTGCCTTTTGGTGAGGTCGATATGAGCCGCGCCATGAGAAAACCAACATCCGCCCAGTCTGGTCAGTATCCATGCTGTTTGCTAACGGTTTCTCTAATCGCAATAGGGAGCGGTGGCCTAGTGGATAAGGTGTTGGCCGCTCAATCCAGAGGTCGTGGGTTCGAGCCCCACTGGGGTCACGACCATGACTTCTCATATGACACCAGTACTGGTTTTTCCAGGAAGCGGACTCAAGAGTGGTTACAATAAGCTTGAAGCTTTCATCACAATCGAGCTAAAACAAATTTGTATAAACTAAAAACTAATTGCAATAGACAATGTTGGTTTTCTCATGGCTTGGCTCATATGTGGATTTATCGGCCTGATAAAAGCAATATCAACCTCGAGCGAATTTATCGACTTGATATCGCTTTAACAGGCCGATAAATCCACATATCGACCACACATAAAAACGACAATTGTTTTATTATCAAATCCAGGCTACTCATAAGTATAAACATTAGATACAAATGTCTGCAGCCTTAGGTCATCTTTCGTGGTTAATGGTATATGACGTCGCATTGTTTTAACGTAATAACGCGTGGACGTCACAGCTGGAGGTCAATATGTGTGTTTGGCTCCGCCTTCGAGAAAATACGATTTTTTATCGTTGAACATGTGACTACATCTAGAACAATGGAAAGGACTATAAATATAGATTTAATGATAAAAACAATAATTTCATATCACATGCGCAACAACGCTATTTTGTTTTTCTGCGCATGTGATATTACATTTTCATGTCTCCCTATGAGAGATCGATACTTTCGTACTGATTAAAAGACAATGCGCTTATTTATACATAGGATTAAATTACTTTATCTTGTGTTCATACATGTGTGAACCCGGCCTATTTTTCTTTTCTGCTTTTGAATGATTTGTTCTACATGCAGCATTTTGAAAACCATTTTTCATCAAATATCAAACTGAAACTATCACCATCAGATTGGAAATTAAATAACTACTAACTACTAAGAAAATGAGTGCTCTCAATATATGTTCCGTAGTTATCGCCGCTTTTCGAATGTTACTGCTGCTGATTTTGTTGAAGTATGCCCATAAATACAGCGTTATGTAACCTCAAGACTATAGATACCTATCAAAAAGTAATGATTTTTATACAGCAAAGTCACGACAATTTCTAAGTGCTTACTAGTAAAGCCTCCTTAATTCTGTCTTCATTATTTGGCAAGTAATAACTTTTTTAATGTTAAATAAATCATTTCATTATTTTTTCGGTATAATAAAATAAATAATGTATTCCTGAGAGAGTGATCCCTCAAAATAACTCTATCCGTGACTAATATTTTTCAATGCGACAATTGTAACAATCAAAATTTTCCTAGCACCACAGCATAAAAATGAACCTGATAGTCATTTTATAATTTTATTTCATGCAAAAACATTTCAGGAACATTTTCAGAAAATAAAAGATACATACTAAGTGGCGAACGATCAGTAAAATGTTTAATAAGAAGTACTATATTATGTTTTTCATTACGCCGCTTTTGTGTGTAACATGTATTCAGGGATACACGTGTAACAATAAAGATTGGAAAGAAATCGAAAATGGCTTACAAAATAAGAATATAATTAAATGAAATTTATGCTGTTGTAAACTTTTTTGTGATTAACTTATTTTTCCCTTAGATACAAGCATTTGTATGTAAAAATTGAGTGTGCAATAGCTGCACGTGAAAATAGGGTAGGAGAAAATTAAGACAATACCGCGAAAACGAAGAAGGAGATCCCTGTTTATTTTTCGCTCATATTACAATTCAAATTTTTTTTATTATAATTGTATTTGTGAAAAAAAGAACACACTACTTAGTCATTCCATTTGAAAACATATAGGTTTCAATGGGCCTGTTATACCAAATGAAACATAATTACTTTTTGGATATAATGGAAACCCAAAAAATAAATTAATCTCCGTAAAACAGAAACGTCACAACTATATATATTTAGGGTTGAGCTAAAATGTGATTTCTCGACGCGATTTGCGTAAGGAGTACGAATTTTTCCTTTTCAATACAATGTAATATCGGTTGAGGATCAACTTTTACTATTATTTAAACAAGTTATGAAGGTCCCGCTCATTACACTTTCTTTACCGTAAAGTTGAAAAAAAAATTGTAAGGTTAAAACTTTTCTGAGATGCTTTATGGATTTGGCCACACATGGGCAGTTTAACAAACCAATTATAGCTGAAGAATCTTTCGTAAAAAGTGTCAGAGTAAATCATCTGCAGTACATTGTCAGGGCCTCCGCTGTCGATCGCCAATGTCGCCATTTGCGATGATTTTAAGAATCTGGCGCTAAATTTTGCGAACTGGCGAAAATGAGTGGCGCATAGTTTTTTTGGGGTCGTTTATGTCTTTTTTCCGTAGTGATATAAGCGGGTCAAGAATTGGTTCTCGATACACGTGTTTACCTAAAGCGCTGGTTGTAAAAAAAAACGATATCCAGTCTAGGCGGTGTTTGTCAATTCGGATATTGATGTTGGTTGACACTTTGAGAAGATGATTGCGTAAGTATGTGTGAAATCATTAATCAGTTACAAAAACATCTGCAAACTCGTATATTTGAAGTGCGCCGAGGATTTGCCTAAATTATCGACAATTACGGCGTACTTTATGAGTTTGGATTTCTACAAAAAGGCCGACATGTATGTTTGTGACATGTAGATGTATGACGAATTTTTAATTAGTACGAAAGATACATTTAGTTTGTTAATGTTTGCAAACATTTTAGATAATTTTATAATTCGTCAATTAACTTAAAAGATTTTTATTGTGTTAAATGTGAATAAAAGACAGTATAGATTATACTACATGATAGTTAATATTCAACATTATATAAAAACAAGAAATGTTGAGTGCTAAATTGGTTGACTGATTTTTGTTGTGTAATATTTATGTAAATAAGACAGTATAGATTATACTATATGATAGTTTAAGTATATTTAACATTAAATATAGAAACTGAATTTTCCTTTGTTTTTACTTTGAAAATTATTTAATACACCTTATGATCATTCTTAATGTAATTTGAATCTATTTACAATAATTAATTTCCATATGCTCTGACACTAAGACAACCAAATGAGAGAAATAAAAGTGGCTCAGAACTTTGGCTCAAAAGTGGCTCTTAAGTGGCTCCAACTTTTTCAAAGTGGCGAAAAGGTTGGCGACAAGTATGAAAAACCCAGAGGAGGCCCTGATTGTGATATTGATAAATTTACACAAAAAAATCTTAATGAAGAAATTTGTGAGATTTGAAAAAACAACATCCGTTCAAAGTTTTATTTTGCTTTTTCGAGATTTATTTGTAAATTATGATTAGCGGGCTCAAACGATTCTTCAGTTGTTCTGTATCAAAAATGCCGAGCACTAGCAAACTGACTGAAAAGGCATTCTGTATACAATAATATATCAAATCAACCTAAATAATTTGCAAAGTTTTGCAAGATATGTCTAACCATTGAAGTTTAATTTTGCAGTATCTAAATGCATAATCTGAAAGTGTAGAGCATTGGTAAATATCCAAACGAACCTTAACAAGTTTTTACTTGGTCTTTTTTCACGAAACAGTGTGAATCGTTCTGTATATTGAGTGCAGTTAAATGGTAATTTTGCTCCCATTTAAAAGATTTCTTTTTCGCGTCGAGTTTTGGTTCACCAACTAATGTGAAATACACTCGATGACTGCTTCCTGGAAAGTAACCAGTACTCGCACCGAAAGAAGGGACTGTTGGAGTCACGGTCAAAATCCGCTGACAGGATTCGACCCCGTGACCTCCGGTTTACGAGACATCTGTACAAAAATGAAAAAAGGTAAAATTTGTATCTCGATTCTACTCTATATAGTTTTGAACTAATTTGAATATAACTTAAGTAAGTCAGTTTATTCAGAGATTACTTGCAAATTTAAAAAAAAAAAAAAAAAAAAAAAAATATGTTAAAACATTATAGCAACCTGCCGAATATGAAATCGATTATCGAAAGTGCAAAGGCTATGCCACAAACTGCAATGTACCACAATATATTCGATTTGTGACTTTCATCGTACGTCAATTCAGTCGACTAAGTTCAAGAGATACTCAGAATACTGCGTGAACAAACCTAATTCAGTATTTGTTTCTATATATCAGAGCTCCAGATAAGCTGCGTATTTGCGTATTTACGCAATTAAAATTGCAGAAAACCCAATTGAATTCATACAGTGTGCGTACTGAAACGCAATTAAAATTCCTAATACCCAATTCGTAAAAAATAGCTTGCGTATCGCATTTTCCTTATAACTAGAACGGGTACGAGACTTTAACGCTAGATTTGACTGACTGGTTATACGTTACTGCAGAACAGGTTGCAATTATCGGAAAAATAACAGGACCATTCAGTCGGCTGATCGGTGTTATTTGGACACTTTGTAAACAATTTTACGCCGATAAAATGTAAAGAGGTTGCAGGAAAAAACATTGTTGCAGCACAAACAAACTAATTAGTGGGGTATTTTGCTATTCAACAATGACAGTTATCTGTTTGTGACGATGTAGTGTCACCAATACTGGATGACATCTTTTGGGAGAATGCATATTGCGGTGACCACATCGTTCGGGATATTGTGGATGAACTGATCTCAGACTGCATTAAAAGTGAAAAAGAAAACAACAGTATGAAACATTCATTACAATTTTAAATACATTTTTGTATTAAACATTGAAGGGCGCCATTAAATACTTAGTCAGTCCTGTTTAATGATATATACCATGTATACTGCAAGCAAAAAAATACTCAATTGTTAGTGCGAGATTGGTAAAATACCCAATTGGTTTTAGCAAATACCCAATTACTTCTGAAAAGGCTGGGTAATGATATTATTTTTACCCAATTGAAATTTCCAATACCCAATTCAGACAAAAAGTGATGGGTAAATACCCAATTGCACCAAAAGCTTATCTGGAGCTCTGTATATATTTATACAGGAATATTTTAAAAATATGGGGTACCGTGTGTAAAACTTTTCAACATTCAACGCTGCATTCTTCGTGTGTAATCGGTATCCCGACATATCCTATTTTTTTTTACATGACCCTAAATGTTTTATGGTGTTGGAGATTTTTTAAAAACTTTTTAATAAAAAGTTTTAAAAAACTGCTCATTCTATTCTTTAAAAATTGTCAGTGATATTAGAAATTATTCTTATTAATTTTTTTTGACATAAAAATAATTTCCGTAAAGTCTCATTGAACAAATAAGTATAAAAAATCCTGCCTTTTTACTACCTATTTTTTTAGGCATGTTACCGGACACAAAGAATCATTTAGGCTTTGGGAATGCACAGGTGAAACAAAATCTCTTTGAGGCCTGAGAGGAATTCCTTTCTTCGAAATATAACAACTTTTTGGACAAAACGTGATTATAAAATAGTATATAATGATAACGATACAAAATATCGGGAACTAATTAGAAGGCTCCTCAAAACAACGCTATGTATAACAACTTCCTGTGTACAAGTTTACAAATTATATTAAGACATTTTTGCAACCAGAAAGAACACGCAGTTTTAACCCATTCATCAAAGAAGTTCCTCGCGGGCATCATAAAGTTCAGTGTTTTTTTTTTTTTTTTACTAAATTCTAAATATGTAAGTTGATATCGACACGATATCATTCGTAATTATATTAGCCTTCCGTCCGTAAGTTTCCGGTGGTTTCTGTACAATCAGAATCGGCTATTTCCGTGGTTTCGGTCGGGCCAGGCCGGGCCGGGTTTTATTAATAACCGAATATGGGTACCATTCCCCTCCTAAAATAAAATGTTTTTTTCCCCTTTCTCAGAAGAAAATTCCCCTGATGATAGGTTGTTTTTACACAAATAGATATGAACTCTTTCTTTTAATATTATATAGTGCCTCTAAGGAAGATTACTGTTGCAATATAGTCACATCAGTTAGGAATAATTGAAAACTGTATTAATAAGTGTGAAAGTAGTTACATATATATGGCTTAATCTTCCACTTTTCGTCTTAAAATGTCGAAAAATTCCCCTTCCTGAGGGTATGGGTACCTGTCCCCAAAAGTTGTCTAGTGCCCTGGTAGTGGTAAAAAAATTTAGCAAGAAGGAGAATGGTTAAAAATCGGTTATAAACAGGGCAGGTGCATTTAAGGTGAGATGTGCTCAATCTGGTTTACAGTCTTGACAGAACACTGGCCCAGAGTAGTTGACAACATCTGAAGGCAAGGATATAGCGGACAGCTAACTAATTTTTCTTGCATTCCAATTCAAAGAAATGAAATTTAGTAGTTTTTTCTGTATATTAGACAGAAAATAGCTGTTCTTTTCATAACATTCAGCTTTTAATAGAAATTCATGTGTTTTTTTCTCTCCATGGCATTGTTTACACATGCGCTGATTTAGGGTGCACAGGATAGCTTTGGTCAGTTTTTAGCTCATCTGATTTTTTGAAAAAAAATGATGAGTTATTGTCATCACTTGAGCGGTTGTCGGCGTCGGCGTCGGCGTTGCTTGGTTAAGTTTTATGTTTAGGTCAGCTTTTCTCCTAAACTATCAAAGCTATTGCTTTGAAACTTGGAATACTTGTTCACCATCATAAGCTGACCCTGTATAGCAAGAAACATAACTCCATCTTGCATTTTGCAAGATTTATGGCCCCTTTTGTACTTAGAAAATATCAGATTTCTTGGTTAAGTTTTATGTTTAGGTCAACTTTTCTCCTAAATTATCAAAGCTATTGCTTTGAAACTTGGAATACTTGTTCACCATCATAAGCAGACCCTGTACATCAAGAAACATAACTCCATCTTGCTTTTTGCAAGAATTATTGCCCCTTTTGGACTTAGAAAATCAGTTTTCTTGGTTAAATTTTATGTTTAGGTCAATTTTTATCCTAAACTATCAAAGCTATTGCTTTAAAACTTGCAACAGTTTTTCACCATCATAAGTGGACCCTGTACAGCAAGAAACATAACTCCATCCTGCTTTTTGCAAGAATGATGGCCCCTTTTGGACTTAGAAAATATCAGATTTCTTGGTTAAGTTTTATGTTTAGGTCAACTTTTTCTCTTAAACCATCAAAGCTATTGCTTTAAAACTTGCAACTGTTGTTCACCATCATAAGCTGACCCTGTAAAGCAAGCAACATAACTCCATCCTGCTTTTTGCAATAATTATTGCCCCTTTTGGACTTAGAAAAATCATTTTCTTGGTTAAATATTATGTTTAAGTCAACTTTTCTCATAAACTATCAAAGCTATTGCTTTAAAACTTGCAATAGTTTTTCACCATCATAAGTGGACACTGTATATCAAGAAACATATTACATAACTCTATCCTGCTTTTTGCAAGAATGATGGCCCTTTTTAGACTTAGAAAATCATGGGTAGGACAATATTTCTATTATACAAAAAAAATCAGATGAGCGTCAGCACCCGCAAGGCGGTGCTCTTGTTTATTATTGGTTTAAAATCCACATCTAAACAAACTTCACAAGATTTTTTTTACTATAAATCAGAACACTAGTGTATTCTCTTTTCAACAACATTCAGCATTTTAAACTTCCATCAAATACTTTTCATTCACTGATGTTTTTTACATACTGATTCAGTGATTTTTTTTGCACCGATTTGACTCTGAAATTCGGCGTTTTCCCAACTGACAAAAATGGTCAAACTTCCCCGAAAAATGCTTAAAAATTCCCAAAAACGAGATGATTTTTCCCAATTAGATTGATTTACAGTGAAAAGAACAAAGCCCGACTTGTAAGACGTGCACGGGGATTCAATTAAAAATATTTGGATTAAACATAGAAATATTGTTCAGATAAAGTTTTCAAACCATTTGTTATCAGTTGTTTAGTTCAATATGTTAGATCTAGAGCCAAAGCCGAGTGCAGTTCAATATGTTAGATCTAGAGCCAAAGCCGAGTGCTATCTTAAGAAAAATGTTTGTTCACAGATCCTGACCGATCCATCACATTGTCTCGGGCCCAAATCTTTTTGAACGTAACTTCTTTAGTATGGCAGTCAGATATTATATCAAAATGCATGTATTCAATTTAAATTTTAAAAGAATGTTTAGCTTTTCAAATAAGTAGTGTAGATATAAAAATAATTTCTGTCCTATTGTAACCCCAATTTTCCCTGTTTGTGTATTAATTGGGTGTGAGTTGATTGAAAGAAAGAAACTGAAAAAAACCGACCTTCCCAACTCAAAATTTCTGGGTCAATCAAAGCACAACAAATAACACTTAAGAGTGGCCATATTGGGATCATTTTTTGTCCATCTGTTATCATTTTTGACTGAAATGAACCTCTACCACAAAAACTTAAGCTAGTCTGATCTGTTAAGAAATTATTCCAATTGGATTCGAGCAGTGTCGAAGCATTTGTGTGCCCAACTCCGTTTGGTCTCATTGGTCAAGTGATTCATTACTTTCCCCTCACCTGTACCGTTTGGAGTTTCACTAGCGGCACAAAGTTGCTCATGTGTCGAAGCCATCTAACTGGGTTTCAGAAGATATGTTATTCCACTCGGGTGCCCGTTTTGTCTTAAATATTCCTCATCCTCTGCCGTTAAATGGACACGCCTTCAGATTAATGTAGAACAATCAAAATTAGAAATAAGACACTCATCCCTTAGTAATTATAAATACAAAATAAAAACAAAGTGATTCAGAGAGTTTTGGCAAGAATTTATTTGCAAAATCATTCATTTAGTCTTTAAAACATACAGAAAAGCTATCTACTGTGTTAGTCACACTGTAAATGTTTGATATCTATGTTATTCTTAAAGAAATATTAACTTCATGTATAATCATAACCGCCTCCTCTAGGGTCCAAGCTGGGAAAAAAAATTACCTGCTCGCTCCATGAAAAATCTACCCGCCTCTGAAAAAACCAAAATTGAGAAGAAAAAAATTTTGCTCGCTTGCTCCCATTTTTAGCTCACCTGAGCACAAAGTGCTCAAAGGTGAGCTTTTGTGATCGCCCTGTGTCCGTCGTCTGTCAATTTGACTGTTAACACTCTAGAGGTCATAATTTTGGCCCAATCTTAATGAAACTTGGTTAGAATGTTACCCTCAATAAAATCTTGGACAAGTTTGATATTGGGTCATCTGGGGTAAAAAACTAGGTCACTAGGTCAAATCAAAGGAAAAGCTTGTTAACACTCTAGAGGTTACATTTTTGGCCCAATCTTAATGAAACTTGGTCAGAATGTTACCCTCAATAAGATCTTGGACGAGTTCAATATTGGGTCATCTGGGGTCAAAACCAGGTCATATCAAAGGAAACACTTGTTAACACTCTAGAGGTCACAATTTGGGCCCGGTCTTAATGAAACTTGGTCAGAATGTTACCCTCAATAAAGTCTTGGACAAGTTTGATATTGGGTCATCCGGGGTCAAAAACTAGGGTCACAAGGTCAAATCAAAGGAAAAGTTTGTTAACACTGTAAAGGCCACATTTATGACTGTATCTTCATGAAACTTAGTCAGAATGTTAACCTTGATGATCTTTAGGTCAAGTTCAAATCTAGGTCATGTGTAATGGGTAAATCAAAAACTAGGTCAACTGGTCAAATCAAAGGAAAAGCTACTTTACACTGTAGAGGCCACATTTATAACCATATCTTAATGAAACTTGGTCAGAATGTTATCTTGATGATCTATAGGTCAGGTTCAAATCTGGGTCAGGTGGGATCAAAAACTAGGTCACTAGGTCAAATCAAAGGAAAAGCTTGTTAACACTCTAGAGGCCACATTTATGACTGTATCTTCATGAAACTTAATCAGAATGTTAATCTTGATGATCTTTAGGTCAAGTTTGAATCTGGGTCATGTGAGGCTAAAAACTAGGTCACCAGGTCAAATCAAAGGAAAAGCTAGTTTACATAGTAGAGGCCACATTTATGACCACATCTTAACGAAACTTGGTCAGAATGTTAATCTTGATGATCTATAGGTCAGGTGGGGTCAAAAACTAGGTCACTAGGTCAAATCGAAGGAAAAGCTATTTAACACTTTAGAGGCCACATTTATGACCATATCTTAATGAAACTTGGTCAGAATGTTAATCTTGATGATCTTTAGGTCAGTAGGTCAGGTGAGCGATACAGGGCCTTCATGGCCCTCTTGTTTTTGGAAAATTTTCCGAAGAACTATTAATCAATTTGGTATGGCCTTAGATTTGAGCGAGGTTTGAGGTTCCAAAGTGACTATTTCGCTCGAGTCGCCCACTCGCGAGAGCCCTGATTCTACAAGATGACAGGTGGACAATTTAAGCCCTCCCTGAATAAATGTGTTTTTACAACTTCATCAGCAAGCTTATTTAGTCATTCTCTTTTCAGTATACATTTTAATTCGAAATTTCGGGGTATAGTGATGCTTGCGACCAGGCACTTTCAACTTAAATTTCGGCCTTACAAAAACATTTTGACAAATTATTTATGAAAACAAAACTAGGGCCTTGCATTTGTAGTTGATTAATTGAAATCTTGATAAGTTATTATAACTTTATCGCCAAGTTATCGGTTATTTTCATCAAAGGGGTCTGACACGTGTGGGTCACCTTAATATGGCATAATAAATAGTCCCAAGCCACTGGGGACAAAACATGGGCACAGTTACATGTATAATTATATGCAGTTACTCATGTTTTTGTCCCCAGTGGCTATTTTTTTATACCATATTAATGTGACCCACACATGTCAGACCCCTTTGATTTTCATACTGATTTGTTTTCAAATTTTCAAGATGGCAGCAATTTTTGCATGGCAAGTCGTATGGCTTCGTATTTATAAATCAAGATGCTGGAGTGAAGACATCGGTCTATTTTAATGAATTTAGTATCATTCTAAAGCTTAAAGGTTTATCTCATTATTTATTTATTTAAATGAAATCCATAAAGGAATAGAACAAATCTTTCAATATATTAATTTAGGCCTAACAAGCATATCGAAAATGTACACCAATCAATCTACATTTTAAATGATTACAACCTTTTAGAATAATTATCGTTTAATTGACTGTTTTTAAACATCTCTTCCATAAAAAGCACATGTAGCTTCACTGCCGACATGATAAAAACAGCAAATTTTCATCTGTAGTTCCATAAAACAGTTACTGATTGCATAATCCTGTCAGTCCTTAATCAGGGTCTTCAAAATCACGACAGGCGTTCAGTGTTCACAGTTGATGCACCCAAGTGTCACTGTGTCAGTCTGTTTACTGATGCCGCTAATAGATGGTACAATACATGGAACAACATGTCAGGCGGACATTGGCTATACTGGATGGTTTTGAAAGGGCACTTGTCAAGATAAGTACACAAGGCTGATAAATTAAAAGGGCACATGGCGCAAACGGGCGGTTTCAAGGGCAGCACGGCTGCACTTCAAAAAGGGGCATGGCGCTGTGCCATGTTAAAACGGCCTGCAGGAAACACTACTAGAGCTTAGATATTTGTTATTTGCCATTGTTTAGTGGACTTTTACCAAGATTTTTCAAGTTATGATCCAGCTGTATAATCCCAGGGTCAATATTGGCCCCGCCATGTGGTCTCTTGAATTTACATAGAGTTCTGTAGGAAAAAAAAGCATAAAAAATGTTCTTCTGAAACCAAGAGGCACAGAGCTAAGATATCTTATGTGTGGCCCTTTACTAAGATTGTTCAAATCGTGACCCGGGTCTATTCAAAGCCTCTCCCCGGGGTCACTTCATTTTTAGCTCACCTGTTCAAGGTGACCGCCTCGGTAGCCTAGTGGTAGAGCGTCCACTTCGTATGCGGGAGGTTGTGGGTTCGATCCCCGGCCGCGTGACGCGGACATACCAAAGACATAAAAAATGGTACTAGTAGCTTCCTCGCTTGGCGCTCAGCATTAAGAGGATAGTGCTAGGACTGGTCAGCCCGGTGTCAGTATAATGTGACTGGGTGGGGTATCATGCCACGTTTCTACGGCATGATATTCCAGTGATTATGGGTCATCTAGGGTCAAAAACTAGGTCGCCCGGTCAAATCAAAGAAAAAAGCTTGTTTACACTCTAGGGGACACATTTTTAGCTCGACTGTACGAAGTACAAGGAGAGCTATCCTACTCGCCCCGGCATCGGCGTCGGCGTCTTTCCGCGTCCCCACCTTGGTTAAAGTTTTGGTGCACTTTCTCTTTTTTCAACATATCTCTGTAATTACTTGATGGATTTGATTCAAACTTGAAATACTTATTCCTCATCATCATCCACATCATCTGACATAAGGGCCATAACTCTGGCACCAATATTTCATGAATTATCCCTCCTTTTCACTTAGATTTTCAGGTTAAAGTTTTGATGCACTTTCACTCTATCTCTGTTATTACTGAATGGATTTGATTCAAACTTGAAATAGTTGTTCAGTATCATCACCCACATCATATGACACAAGGTGCATAACTCTGGCACCATTTTTTCATGAATTATTCCCCCTTTTTACTTTGAATTTCAGGTTAAAGTTTTGGTGCATTTTCACTCTACCTCTGTTATTACTGAATGGATTTGATTCAAACTTAAAATAATTGTTCAGCATCATCACCCACATCATATGACACAAGGTGCATAACTCTGGCACTATTTTTTCATGAATTATTCCCCCTTTTTACTTAGAATTTCAGGTTAAAGTTTTGATGCACTTTCACTCTATCTCTGTTATTACTGAATGGATTTGATTCAAACTTAAAATAGTTGTTCAGCATCATCACCCACATCATATGACACAAGATGCATAACTCTTGCACAATTTTTCATGAATTATTCCCCTTTTTACTTAGAATTTCAGGTTAGAGTTTTATGCACTTTCACTCTATCTCTGTTATTACTGAATGGATCTGATTCAAACTTAAACAATTGTTCAACATCATTACCCTTATCATATGATGCAAGGTGCATAACTCTGGGACCAATTTTTCATGAATTATTTCCCCTTTTTACTTAGAATTTTAGGTTAAAGTTTTGATGCACTTTAACTCTGTCTCTGTTATTACTGAATGGATTTGATTCAAACTTAAAATAGTTGTTCAACATCATCACCCACACCATATGATGCAAGGTGCATAACTCTGGCACCAATTTTTTATTAATTATTCCCCCTTTTTACTTAGAATTTTAGGTTAAAGTTTTGATGCACTTTCACTCTGTCTCTGTTATTACTGAATGGATTTGATTCAAACTTAAAATAGTTATATAGTGTTTTGATACATTTTATCTTTACCTCTCTTATTACTTTAAGTTGATATTTTTGACATAGACTCGGGCTATTGTGCAATATCTTCATCCACAATTGGAGTCATTAAACACTCTAGTGACAGCTCTAGTTTCCTCAGATGTGCCCAGTTTCACTATCCAGCATCGAAATAGTCGAGCACGCTGTCTCCTGTGACAGCTCTTGTTGATTCAGTCTTCATAAAACTTGGTTGTTACCATGAAATCTTGCATGAATTTAAATCTGAGTCATGTGGGGTAAAAAACAAGGTCACTAGGTCAAATCAAAGGAAAAGCTTGTTTACACTCTTGAGGCCACGTTTTTGTTCCAGTCTCCACGAAACTTTGTTAGAAAGTTTGTTTTTATGACCCTGAGTTCTAATCTGGGTCATGTGGAATCAAAAGCTAGGTCACTAGGTCAGATCAAAGAATATGCTTGTTTACTCTCAAGAGGCCACATTTTTTTCCAATCTGAAAATAGGTCATAAAAGTTGTCTACATGAAATCTCGGACGGATTAAAAATTGGTTTAGGTTTGGTCAAAAACTAGGTCACTAGGCCAAATTTGAGAAAAATATTTTTTACACTGTAGGGCCGCATTTTTGCTCCAATCTTCATGAAACTCGGTCAGAATGTTATCTCATTGAAAACTCCGACGAGTTTGAAACTGGGTCATGTGGTTTCAAAAGCTTGGTCACTAAGTCACACATGTTTACTCTGTTTTTATGTGTTACTCAGGTAAGCAATATAAGGCCATCTTGGCCCTCTTGTTATATATGTGCTATATAAGAAAAAATACTTCATAAATCATCTGATCGTATTTCCTAGATTGTTTTTATTTGATCGTATTTCCTAGACTGTTTAATAACCTGATGACTCCAAGTAACTAGAGGTTACTTGACTGTGACCTTGACCTACAGACCTACTTTTTAGTTCATCTGAGTTTTTTGAAAAAAAAAAAAAGATGAGTTATTGTCATCACTTGATCGGCGTTGGCGTTGCCTGGTCAAGTTTTATGCTTAGGGCAGCTTTTCTCCTAAACTATCAAAGCTATTGCTTAAAAACTTGCAACACTTGTTCCCCATTAAAAGCCGACTCTGTACAGCAAGAAACATAACTCCATCCTGCTTTTTGCAAGAATTATGGTCCATTTTGGTAGAGATGGTACCTAAAAAATTCAAATTCAACTTTACAGATTTTCTTCAGAGTGAATTGTTAGCGAAGTGCACCAGTTTACTAAATATATTTATGGTTTTCCTCTTCTCCATGTAAAAATAGAGATATTTGGTATATAAAAAAATGACTTCCTCAAAATATCTGAAGCAAAATGGACAACTCTTGTATTGACCGTTTTTCAATGATTTTAGGATTTCCCCAATTATAGTCTATATCAAAAGTTTCCACAGCTAAATACATACAATAGAGTATAGTGCAGGGATATAAACTAGCTAGTTTTACTTAGGGGTCCAGACTGTCAAAACTAAATGTTTAACATTAGGTATATGGGCATTTTCTCCAACAATTTAGGGGCTCAGCCTAAAATCAAGGGGCCATGGGCTACTAGGCCCCTGCTAATTTATTCCCTGTAGTGTAAGTTTAGTCTACTTTCAACACTTTGAAAGAGCCTATACTGAACTTCCTTTTGTCTTTTAATAAAGTCAAATTCCACGACAATCCAAGAGTCTAAATCTCATGAAAAAATCTGAGTGAAAGAGAATGACATGCTCTTTATTATAAACTTACCAAAACCATACCAAAAATTTACCTGAAAGAAGTTATTAAAGATTTTATAATGTAAACAAACCCCTACACCATTTTACCATCAGTATTTTCCACTCAATTCAGGTGATAATTGTTGATATACATGTACATGAAATTGTAAATGAGAGGCCCCAACAAAAATCTTTTTTTCAAGTTGTATAAACTAAGTTGTAAATTAATGTTGATATCTGAAGCTACCAGCTTACTTTGTTTACAACAATAAATAAAACACCTTTGTCCGCGAGATAGATACGTTCTAAAGTATTGTAGTGTTAATTACGCTAGTATGCACGTTACGTCTTACCGCGTTTATGACGTCAACGTCACTTCCGATGTGATGATATGTTGTTATTGTTATGTATGCTATCAAGAGGTTCAGAATACAGATATGAACTGACACAACGCATTTTATTGTTTCTTTGCTGGATCTTACTTACATTTTTGGTGCCGTGACCAGCTATTTTGAATAACCATGAATCTTCAGAAACTAATTTCAACACGAGAAGGTCAGCGCAGAGTTGTACAAAGAAAATTGACAGCATAACTGATGAAATGTCGCCACTTGTATTTATGTCGCTGATAGACTATTTGACAGAGAAAGCTGAAATAATCAAAGGACTGAAGACTGAAGACTTGAGATTATCTTTATCCAAAGAAATTTTTTTTCTGGAAGCAGGTGAAACGATGGAAGTGTCGGAAGCACACAAACCTACAGCATTATTCTTTGCTGGAACCAGACCAAAGCCGAAACAACCCAGCCACAGGTATAGAAATGATCATTACAAGAAAAATGACAAGAAAGTGTTTCCCTTCCGTAAAGATGAACATTCTCCAAACGAGTGCACAAAAGTCACGTCATACGAGTTGCGCATTGCTATAGTGAAAAAAGAACATCTGTGTTTTAACTGTTTACGGAAACATCAAGTATCGTCATGCCGTTCCACAAATAGATGTCATCACTTTCAGCGCAAACATCATTCAAGTATATGTGATAAACATTTCAAGCAATGTTCATTAAATCCCGACACTGCAAGTTTCACAGTACCAGCTACGCCCGACGTCGTATCCCAACCCGATACAGCAACTGTACATTCAACAACTAATTCCAGACCGGATATACTACTCAAGACAGCTGTTGCCTAGGTATGTACTTCCAGTGTTTCTGTAGTGACAAACATTCTTTTTGATGAGGGAGCTCAACGTTCTTTTATTACTGAAGTGTTGGCAGAAAAGTTAATCTTCCCCAGACCGGAAGTGAGATAGTACATTTAGCGTCTTTCGGTGATACCAGCCAGCGAGTTCAAAACATGACCAAGGGAACTACTGCCGATTTCAGAAAACCTCGCCGAATGGGCGTTTACATCAAATGCAGGTAGTAAATGACGTAGCTGTCACCCTAGTTATCGGTGAGAGTGTAATTTGATCACACTTGTAGTTTGCTGCGACCAAAAATATATTTCTATCGATGACAGTGGTTAAGTTGCAGAAAAGAAGCGAGAAAAGCAACCATGTAAAGGGTTAGTTACAGAAGTAAAATTTTATGCGAGTTTATTTCAAGATAATCCTGCATAATTATGATAATACATACATACATGTTCATGTACACATATGCAGCATATACACTTAAAACTATTAAGTTTATAGATTTGAACTGTTTGAAGATCGACATTGATGTGTATAATTGTATTTACATGGGTGAAAGTTTTCCGTATTATGACGGAATTCCGTATTTTGGACCTTCCCAAAGGTCATTTTTCCACATCGTGTAAATCCCATGAGATTTCCCAGAGGGTGGATAGGGGGTGGGGGGAAAGGAGGGTAACGTCCAGTTCGGTCATCAATGGCAAAATAATGACATTCATATTTTCCAGGATGCTAAAAATAGGCTGATTGCCTCTGGACCCCTAGCCCTATCGGCCCCCAGGCCCCCAGATATTGTTTTCAGTATTTTCAGTTTTTCCAACTTTCACCCATGTATTTATAGCAGCTCTGGACGAAATACAACAAAACTGCTACAACAAATTTTGTTTGTTACTGTTCGAAGGTTTCATGTATTTATTTTAAATTGATGTATCCAGTCTTTGTAAAATGTCCACGGATATCCGTCATGGAAATTTTTCAAACATACTCAATGTTGTCTTTGCACATTGAACTATAAGTTTCATTTTTAGCTGATCTGATTTTTGGAAAAAAAATGATGAGTTATTGTCATCACTTGATCGGCATCGGCGTTGCCTGGTTAAGTTTTATGTTTAGGTCAGCTTTTCTCCTAAACTATCAAAGGTATTGCTTTGAAACTTGGAACACTTGTTCACCATCAAAAGCTGACACTGTACAGCAAGAAACGTAACTCCATCCTGCTTTTTGCAAGAACTATGGCCCCTTTTGGACTTAGAAAATCAGATTTCTTGGCTAAGTTTTGTGTTAAGGTCAGCTTTTCAAACTAACAAAGCTATTGCTTTAAAACATGCAACACTTGTTCACCATCTGTACAGCAAGAAAGTTTAACATTATACAATTATTGACTCTTGAGCCATTGAATATGATGTGATAGCCAAGGTCAATATTGCTCTCTTCCGGTGAATATCGCATCATATCCAATGGCTCAAGAGTCAATAACTGTTTTATTATATGGGTTCAGGTTTATGAATAAGTAACTAATATTTGATGCAACATATTTAGTGTTTGAAAGTAACAATATCTGTGTGAAAACTAATTAAAAGATTAATTAAATAAGCACACTTAAAATTCCTGGAATCCTTCAGTGTGTATACAGAATCGCTGAAATATATTGTAATTAATTGTAACCTGAGCATTTTGGTCAGTTATCATTGGCTGAAGTATCCCCGGATGCTGATTTTCCCTTAGTTCATATTGTAACCAGAGCTACATGTCAGTTCAACTTCCATTCTATTTTTAGAAAGTAATGTTTAATGGGGAAAACCCACTAACCATTAAACATGAAATATATTTTGAAAGATGATGAGCAGTTTCGGCCAATGAAATTCAGGTTATTTTTAGAACATATAATAAAACTCCATCCTGCTTTTTGCAAGAATTATGGCCCCTTTTGGACTTAGAAAATATCAGATTTCTTGGTTAAGTTTAGAAAATATCAGATTTCTTGGTTAAGTTTTATGTTTAGGTCAACTTTTCTCCTTAATGGTCAAAGCTATTGCTTTAAAACTTGGAGCAGTTATTCGCCATTAAAAGCTGACTCTGCACAGCAAGTATCAAAACTCTACATTGCTTTTTGCAAGAATTATGGCCCCTTTTGGACTTAAAAAATCATGGATAGGACAATATTTCAATTATACGGAGACAAAAAAAATCAGATGAGTGTCTGCACCTGCAAGGCGGTGCTCTTGTTTGTTTTTAGCTCTGCAGAGCACGAAGTTCTCAAGGTGAGCTGTAGTGACCAGTCATTGTCAGGCGTCGCACATCGCCTGTTGTCCGCCAAAATTTGCCTTATTTACACTCTAGAGGCCATATTTGTGACCCAATCTTTATGAAACTTGGTCAGAATGTTTTTAGGTCAAGTTTGAAACTGGGTCAAGTGGGGTCAAAAACTAGGCCAGTAGGCCACATCAGAGGAAAATCTTTTTAACATTCTAGAGTCCACAGTTTAAGATTGAAACTCATGAGAATTGGTCAGAATGTTTGTCTTGATGACCCCTAGATAAAGTTAGAATCTGGGTCATGTGGGGTAAAAAACTAGGTCACCCGTTCAAATCAAAGGAAAAGCTTGTTAACACTCTAAGAGTCCACAATTAAGATTGAAACTCATGAGAATTAGTTAGAATGTTTGTGTTGATGACCTTTAGGTCGTTTTAATCTAGGTCATGTGGGGTCAAAACCCAAGTCACCTGGTCAAATCAAAGGAAAAGCTTGTTAATGCTCCAGATGCCATAGTTGTAACCCACTCTTGATGAAACTTGGTCAGAATGTTTGTCTTGAAGATCTCTAGGTCATGTTTGAAACTTGGTGATGTGTGGTCAAAAACTAGTCAGTAGGCCAGATCAACTCTAGTGAGCGCTATAGGGCCATCATAAGCCTTGAAATTTGGTTGACATATACAGGGTGTTTGGTTGACCCAAGGTTCCGGGTTTGGACTTGCAAAATTGATAAAAATTCGTATTTGAACTGCACAAAAAAATGCCCTGTGCATCGGTTTGACCCGTGGGAATTTTCTTTGATGCGCTTCAGGTAGAAAGTTCTGCCCCTTGTCAATCAAATCTATGTGAATTTCAATATTGTTTGCCACCACAAGCGAAAGTATGGCAGTAAGCTGAGCATCATATTTTAATTACTTACTGACAGTCTCTGATGTCAGTCATGCCACGTGTGACTGACATGTGGTCATGTCGCGGTTTGTATTAAGTACAATAATTATCGAAAGTGTTTATTGCGGTCTGTACTCTACGACTGAGTCTGTCAGGGCGTTATTAAACTTAAACACTGACTGAAAGGTGTTTATTGATCAATGTGTAAAAGTTAATTGATAAACAATGCGTAGAAGAGCAGCCTATTATCATGTTTATAACATTTGTTCAGGATTCACGCTGTCTATCGTCACTTGAGCTATTTGCGACAAAAAATTTTCAACAGTTTATTTGATTAGGTAGTCAGTTGGCGATAATTAGATTACTGAATAACAGATTGGATAATTATTATCATTATTTTGTGTGCTGGACACGATTACAGTAAAATTCCTACTTACGACCATTCCGAAATTACGACCGCACCGCTAATACGACCGATTTTGCAAAGAACGGAATATTTCCTTCTTAAAACCAATGGTCGTTTGTCCGAAAATGCGATAAGACCGCTAATCCACTAATGCGACCACCAATTTCAGAACTGTTTGATTTTTTCACACTTAATTAATCACTGCAATTACGACCACTCAAATTTTTCTGTATGTTACCGCAAATCGCCGCGGGAATTAACACATGCGACATCGTGTTAACACGTTAAGCGTGTACATTGTGTATTCATCCGTTAATTGCTAACAAGTCTTTAAACATTATCAAAACAATGTATCAAACTGTTTGATTGTCTGAAATTGTTATTTAAAGATGTTTGTTGTTTTACATCGCTATTTTAACATAAGAAATTGTTGAAATAATTAATCAGGGTTTTCCCGGACGCAGGTTTTCTGCGTCCCTGACGCGCTTTGACTGCTTTGGACTCGCATTTTGTAGTGACTCTGCGTCCACTGGACCCGCAAAATCGGTCACGAAACTCCTTTGCACTGAAGCTTCCTTTGCGCAGATACCCATGTAAAATGCGCAGTTTTTTTACCACCGGGACCATCCCCGAATCGTGGGTGCTCATTATACACAGGTATAGACGATTTTCCAACTTCAAAACAAGTTTTGTTACCGATGTTCGCCATTTTGGTAAAGGGAAACTACTCTCCGAGCTAACTGACACCGCTAAAATCTAAGATTGCCGTTACGTTCCGTAAAAGATCGAATGGTTTATTTTTCTATTAAACAAAATTAATTTCATATAAATTTAAAGTATTTTGATGAAAAAATATTAATAAATCACAAAAATTATGATACTAATTAAGGATCGAGTATTATCTTTAACTAAGATCAAACTGTGAACAACATAATTGACACGAGTTGACACTTAATTGCCGGTAATTACTGGCTATTTGATCATAACAAAAAGACTGTCACACCTTTTGTTATCAGTCTGAATTGAGAAGCTCGTGCCATTTTGAAAGATACCATTCCGAAATACTGAATCAGCTGCTATCTAAATTAAAAAGATACAAGTTCATTTTGGTTTTAGGATAAATTTTTTTTAGTAATAATGTCCATTTTCAAGATCAATAATTTGTGGACCCCCAAAAATTATTAGGGACCCTTAAATTAGCAGCCATGGGAGTCCATGGACTCCCAAATAAAAAACCCGAGGGAAAACCCTGATTAATTTGTTTGTAATTAGACGAATGCCCGCTGATCGAATTGACTGGATTAAAACGGATTTAATTAGATCTAAACGGTGTTTGTTTGTTATTATTAATGTAAATACGTTTGGGATTTCAGCGGAGAATGAAGTTTTGAAAAGGTTTGATATTGTTGTAATTGTCTTTAATTGAACAAAATTCAAATCATTATCAGTTAAGTGCGTCCTAAATTAATACACAGTTTGATCCGTAAGAAAATAAAGCTACATATAAATTGAACACTGTGTATGCCATTATTGCGTCTTGATTGTATTCCAATGTGTTATTATCTGCCAGACCTTCCCCGTATAGCCTTGTCCACTAATCAGACCAGACCACTAATAAGACCAGTTTTACAAAGAACCATGGGTGGTCTTAATAGCGGAATTCTACTGTATATGAGCGGTCGACTGTTACGATCTATAGCAAATTTTCTAGTATTGCAGAGGCTTAGTTTGGGCAGAAACATATAAAAAAAATCTTTTTATAAGCATAAATTGTAAGTTATTGAATAGCTGTGATGATAAAAAATAAATTTTCAGACATTTCTGTAATTTCCAATGAGATTTACTAGTGCAAATCTTAATAATAAGCTGATAAAAAGTCTGCATTTAAGAAAAAAACTGTAATGGTAATTTTGTGCTTTTGTGAAATTTTCTTGAGTGTATTGTGACGCTATCCGGGCTCAAAGAATTTGATTTAGGATTTGTAGGTGGTCAGAAACATTCTAATGACAGTGTGTGTGGTGTGCTAACCAAACGTTGTAATGACAGTGATGATGACAGTGTGTGTGGTGTGCTAACCAAACGTTGTAATGACAGTGATGATGACAGTGATGTGTGGTGTGCTAACCAAACGTTGTAATGACAGTGATGATGACAGTGTGTGTGGTGTGCTAACCAAACGTTGTAATGACAGTGATGATGACAGTGTGTTTGGTGCAAATGACAGTGATGATGACAATGTGTGTGGTGTGCTAACCAAACATTGTAATGACAGTGATGATGACAGTGTGTTTGGTACAAATGACAGTGATGATGACAGCGTGTGTGGTACGCTAACCACGGCCGAAGAATGATGATGTTAGTCTAAAATTAAACACAAGTTCAGAACTGAATGGCTTTGTTTTCTTGTAGACTTGCATGGAGACTATTGTACTTACAAGTCTCAGATAAAGTCTGTGGAAGTTGCATTTATATTCTTCAGCCCCGAAAAGCTGATCTTGACTCCTGAAAATCTGCTTTTGATCCTTAAAAATTTAGGCTGAAGAGTCAATGAGTCATGAGTTTCAGAACCTACCAAACGCCCTGCATATAAATACAGTTTTGAACACTGGTCTTAAAACTGACTTTCAGTGACCATGAATGTGACATACTGACCTACTTTCTTAATATTTTAGCATCAGTTTGACATTTGAAACATGTTCACACAACTGGGAAAAGATTTATATGTTTACTTAAATTTGACTTTCTTACCTGATCTCTTACACTTGTCTATGTAGCTCATATTACTCAGGTGTGAGATTCAGGGTCATCATGACCCTCTTGTTTTACATGGTTATATGGGTCTTTTCCAACTTCAAATTCGCCATACTTTTGTGACAAGGCCCTATTGTGGAGGTATTATTTGTCACTCCTGTGACAGTTCTAGTTATTATGATCGTTTAATTTATATGTAAATATTTTCATTTTTGTTTTCAGTCTTGAAGATGGCAGATACTCTCAAGTTTGGTCCAGAATGGTGAGTAGATCTCAAAGAGTATTGTTACCAACAAAATTGCCCCAGCTCAATCTTGCTTGGACCTCTAAAAGTGACATTATAGGCTATTTTTAACACCTAAGAAGTATATGGGGAGCTGTCCTAATTCATCTGGCATCCACATCGGCGTCTGTTCCAGATTCACATCTTGGTTGTTGGTTAAAAGTTTTGAAATCACATGAGGGAATGCATTGAAACTCCACACACTTATTTGCTGTGATTATCTGACTTGCATTGCTGAGGTACATAACTCTATTTTGCTTTTTAGTCCCGTGCTGGCATAAGACTGGAAGAGGGCTATAGGAATACCCTCTGTCCATCCATATGTCTGTTGATCTGCAAATCTGGAGACTGCACTTACTCAAAAAGTATTCAAGCTAGGTTCATAAAACTCGGTATGTGAATAGATGGCAGTAGATTATGCATGTACATGACTTTCCTTGTAGTTCATAGGTCAAGGTCACTTTTGAAAGTCAAGTAAAAATTGTTTCTGCTCAATAACTTGTATGCATTGATGGATTATCTTAGTGCTACACACAGACGTTCCCGATAATGAGACAGTGTGTCAACACATGATCTATGCTTGTAGGTTAAAGGTCAAGGTCAAGTAAAACCAGGGCCCACACTGGGCTGAAAAAGTTTGAGCCACTTTTACATTGTCGATCGCTGGGAGGGTGTCAATTTGAAGTTTGTATTATTAAATGGTGATATTCTCTTATAGTTTGGGTCTTTTTTAAATGAAAATACACTTGTACCTTTTAAGCTTGTAGTGTATTTTAAAAAGTAGTCTTGTATTGATTGTTACTAGATTTTCAAATTTGCTCTCAGCTTATATAGACATCATTACCCTTAGATTTTGCATGTTTATTAACATCTTTTTTAGCCCACCATCATCAGATGGTGGGCTATTCAAATCACTCTGCGTCCGTGGTCCGTCTTCCTTCCGTCCGTCATTCCGTTAACAATTTCTCGTTGTCGCATCTCCTCAGAAACTACCAGGGGGATTTTGACCAAAATTTGTCAGAATGATGTATTGGTACCCTAGTTGTGTCCCCCTGAAAATCAGACTTGTTCAACAATTTTTAGCTCGACTATTCATAGAATAGTAGAGCTATTGGACTCGCCCATGCGTCGGCGTCCGCGTCCGCGTCCCGATTTGGTTAAGTTTTTGTATGTAAGCTGGTATCTCAGCAACCACTTGTGGGAATGGATTGAAACTTCACACACTTATTCACTGTGATAAACTGACTTACATTGCACAGGTTCCATAACTCTGTTTTGCTTTTTTACCAAATTATGCCCCTTTTTTGACTTAGAAATTTTTGGTTAAGTTTTTGTATGTAAGCTGGTATCTCAGTAACCACTCGTGGGAATGGATTGAAGCTTCACACACTTATTAACTGTGATAAACTGACTTACATTGCACAGGCTCCATAACTCTATTTTGCTTTTTTACAAAATTATGCCCCTTTTTCGACTTAGAATTTTTTGGTTAAGGTTTTGTATGTAAGCTGGTATCTCAGTACTCACTAATGGGAATGGATTGAAACTTCACACACTTGTTCACTGTCATGATTTGACATGCACAAAGCAGGTCCCATAACTTTATTTTGCTTTTTTACAAAATTATGCCCCCTTTTTCAACATAGATTTTTTTGGTTAAGTTTTTGTATGTAAGCTGGTATCTCAATATCCACTAATGGGAAAGGATTGAAACTTCACACACTAGTTCACTGTCATGATATGACATGCAGTGCAAAGGATCAATAACTCAACTTTGCATTTTACAAAATTATGCCCCTTTTTCAACTTAGGAGTTTTTGGGTTAAATTCTTATATGTAAGCTGGTACCTCAGTACCCACTAATGGGAATGGATTGAAACTTCATACACTTGTCCACTGTCATGAGCTGATAAGCACTTTGCATGTTCCATAACCCTATTTTACTTTTTTACTAAATTATGTCCCTTTTTCGACTTTCTTATTCATTCAAGCGACAAGGCTGTTAAATAGTCGAGCGTTGCTGTCCTCCGACAGCTCTTGTTATGCCCCCGAAGGGAGGCATATAGTTTTTGAACCGTCTGTCGGTCTGTCAGTCTGTCGGTCTGTCCGCAATTTTCGTGTCCGGTCCATATCTTTGTCATCGATGGATGGATTTTCAAATAACTTGGCATGAATGTGTACCACAGTAAAACGATGTGTCGCGCGCAAGACCCAGGTCCGTAGCTCAAAGGTCAAGGTCACACTTATATGTTAAAGGTCATTTTTCATGATGTGCATTCGTGTCCGGTCCATATCTTTGTCATCCATGGATGGATTTTCAAATAACTTGGCATGAATGTTTACCACTGTAAGACAACATGTCATGCGCAAGACCCAGGTCCGTAGCTCAAAGGTCAAGGTCACACTTAGACGTTAAAGGTCATTTTTCATGATAGTGCATTCGTGTCCGGTCCATATCTTTGTCATCCATGGATGGATTTTTAAATAACTTGGCATGAATATGTACCACAGTAAGACAACGTGTCGCACGCAAGACCCAGGTCCGTAGCTCAAAGGTCAAGGTCACACTTAGACGTTAAAGTTCATATTTCATGATAGTGCATTGATGGGCCTGTCCGGTCCATATCTTTGTCATTCATGCATGGATTTTAAAATTATTGGGCATGAATGTGTACCACAGTAAGACGACGTGTCGCGCGCAAGACCCAGGTCCGTAGGTCAAAAGTCCTAAACTCTAACATCGACCATAACTATTCATTCAAAGTGCCATCGGGGGCATGTGTCATCCTATGGAGACAGCTCTTGTTTAGTAAGTTATGGCCCTTTGTTTATTTCTACAGTCTAACCTGTCTTAAGCAGCCAGCCAAGGGAAGCAGTGTACGAAATTCAGATTTGAATCCAATAGCCCGTTCGGGCTACCAGATTAAAAATTTTCCAAGCCCGACACCAATTTCACTAGCCCGAACTTTAACACCTTAAAATACATAATTTTTGCACCATATAACATTTTGTTTTACAGACATCTCTATGCATGTTTGAAGTAATAAAAAAGACATACAGTACATGTTTACCATGTTTTTAAAAAATTTTAACTCTAAATACTCCAGTCCAGATCAGCATCGTCAGAGTCTAGTCCAAATAATTGTACTAGAGAGTTGAATATCGTTATATTATTTTGACTTGTCGATATCCGCCTCTAGGTAGACAACGTAAAATATCAAAATGTAAAATCGGTCTGCCCGAGGTCTCATTATTTAGACTACGTCAGAGTCCAAAAGTATTGGACATGACACTCCTTGCCAAAACGAAATCTTAACTGTTATGCCCGATTTTTTAGGATCCGCACTCGCCAATTACTGCAACTCGGACTGTTGACAGTTTGTAAGATGTAATACCGAGTGCTGAATACACATTACACACACGCTGATAGCATAATTTAAGCTCCACCTACTGCAGGTACTTGTGAGATTTTCGCGAGAAGTGTGAAAGCTAATCAAATTATCCGTTACGCTAGAGGTGATTATATTCAGCCAATTAGAGCTGCGGTTACGTCTTTGACACTGTGTTTGATTGTCAACACGTAAGAGTGCAAAAACCAATAATTCCATAAGCGTTTCTCAGTCTGGAAAATCACGATTCAGTACTCGTTTAATTAGCATGTTTTTTTTAAACAAATGAGGAAAATTCGGTAGCCCAGTCGGGCTTGTACCTGTGGAAAATCGGTAGCCCGAGCTGAAATTTGGTAGCCACAGGCTGTCGGACTACCATGAATTTCGAACACTGGGGAAGCAGACAATTTGGCCACTAAAGCCAGGTGACCGCTGATCGGAGGTGCAGCCAGTATATGTATTTTTCAGACTTCTGGCCAGTTTAGCCTTTAGGCCCATTTTTGGGGGGTTTCCCATTATCATTTTACCAGGATACAATGACGTGCATTTGCATTCGCAATACGAATGGTCTTCTTAGCAATCTAAAACTTCGGCGTGATTTTTTAGTACAAAAATTGTTACAGACAATTTTCCAACTTCAAAACAAGTTTGTTTACAATTTTCGCCGTTTTGGTAAGGGAAGCTACTCTCCGCGCTTATTGTCTACGCTAAAATCTACGATTGCCGTTACGTTTGGTAAAAGATGGAGTGGTTTATATTTTTTATGCCCCCGAAGGGAGGCATATAGTTTTTGAACCGTCTGTCGATCTGTCAGTCTGTCAGTCTGTCCGCAATTTTCGTGTCCGGTCCATATCTTTGTCATCGATGGATGGATTTTCAAATAACTTGGCATGAATGTGTACCACAGTAAGACGACGTGTCGCGCACAAGACCCAGGTCCGTAGCTCAAAGGTCAAGGTCACACTTAGACATTAAAGGATAGTGCATTGATGGGCGTGTCCGGTCCATATCTTTGTCATCGACGGATGGATTTTCAAATAACTTGTCATGAATGTGTACCACAGTAAGGTGACGTGTCGTGCGCAAGACCCAGGTCCGTAGCTCAAAGGTCAAGGTCACACTTAGACATTAAAGGATAGTGCATTGATGGGCGTGTCCGGTCCATATCTTTGTCAACCATGGATGGATTTTCAAATAACTTGGCATGAATGTGTACCACAGTAAGATGACATGTCGCACGCAAGACCCAGGTCCGTAGCTCAAAGGTCAAGGTCACACTTAGACGTTAAAGGATAGTGCATTGATGGGCATGTCCGGTTCATATCTTTGTCATCCATGGATGGATTTTCAAATAACTTCGCATGAATGTGTACCACAGTAAGACGACGTGTCGTGCGCAAGACCCAGGTCCGTAGCTCAAAGGTCAAGGTCACACTTAGACGTTAAAGGTCATTTTTCATGATAGTGCATTGATGGGCATGTCCGGTCCATATCTTTGTCATTCATGCATGGATTTTAAAATAAGTACGCATGAATGTGTGACACAGTAAGATGACGTGTCGCGCGCAAGACCCAGCTCCGTAGGTCAAAGGTCCAAAACTCTAACATCGGCCATAACTACTCATTCAAAGTGCCATTGGGGGCATATGTCATCCTATGGAGACAGCTCTTGTTTTCAAACACAATTAATTTCCTGTAAATTTAATAGTTATTTGATGACAGAAGTATAAAAAATCACAAATATTATACTACTAGTTAGTTATCGAGTATTATCTTTAACCGAGGTCAAACTGTAAACAACAAAATTGACCCGAGGTGACACGCTAATTGCCGATAATTACTGGCCATTTGATCATAACAAAAAGGGGATTACACCTTTGGTTATCAGTTTTAATTGAGAAGCTCATGTCATTTTGTCGTTCTTGTGGTGAAGTCACGCGAAACTTAGCAATCACGTGCATCTCAAAAATCGGGTATCTTTGGCGATTATTGCCTAAAAATAATTGATTTTGGAAGAAAAATGGCCGCTGAAATGGGTCAAATACGGCGGTCGGGAGGCAATTTTGGTGGCCGCTGGCGGCGGACGGCAGGTCGCCATTAAATAAAGTGATAAAATAGAGGAAAATCCGTCGGGGGCGTCATAAAGTGGCCGCTGAACGGAGGTGACCGCTGATCGGAGGTGACCGTTAGTACAGGTTAGACTGTATAATTTACATAGATTTATATAGGGAAAAACTTTGAAAATCTTCTTGCCCAAAACCACAGAGCCTAGGGCTTTGATATTTGGTATGAAGCATCATCTAGTGGTCCTCTACCAAAATGATTCAAATTATTTCCCTGGGGTCTTATATCGCCCCGCCCCGGGGGTCACATGGTTTATATAGACTTATATAGGGAAAAACTTTGAAAAACCTCTTTTCCAAAACCACAGGGCCTAGGGCTTTGATATTTTGTATGTGACATCATCTAGTGGTCTTCTACTAAGATTGTTCAAATTATCCCCCTAGGGTCAAATATGGCCCCGCCCAGGGGGTCACATGGTTTCCATAGACTTATATAGGGAAGAACTTTGAAAATCTTCTTGTCCAAACCACAAAGCCTAGGGCTTTGATATTTGTAATGTAGCATCGTCTAGTGGTTCTCTACCAAGTTTGTTAAAATTATCCCCCTAGGGTCAAATATGGCCCCGCCCTGGGGGTCACATGGTTGATATAGACTTATATAGGGAAAAGCTTTTAAAAACTTCTTGTCAATAAGCTACAAAATTCAAATTTGGACCACGTGTATGGTTTTGAGTGGCAAGATGAACCTTGATATGAGTTGACCTTGATTTTGACCTAGTGACCTACTTTCACATTTCTGTAGCTACAACCTTTAAATTTGGACCACATGCATAGTTTAGTGCACTGAAATAAACTTTGACCTTGACATTGACCTAGTGACCTACTTTCACATTTTTGAAGGTACAGGCTTCAGATTTGGACCACATGCATAGTTTTGTGTTCCGAAATGAAATTTGACATTGATTTTGACCTATTGACCTACTTTCACATTTCTCAAGCTACAGCCTTCAAATTTGGACCACATGCATAGTTTTATGTACCGAAATGAACTTTGACCTTCAAATTGATTTAGTGACCTACTTTTACATTCCTGAAGCCACAGCTTTCAGATTGGACCACATGCACAGTGTTTTGTATGAATGAAATTTGACCTTGATTTTGACCTTGAGCTAGTCTTGAAAATTGAAACCTTCAAAAATGGCTCAGTGGTGGGTGCCAAGATCACTCTGTAATCTCATGTTAGGTCATTAGGTTAAAGGTCAAGGTCAGATTGAACCAGAACGGTAGAACTTTGACCCAGTGACCTACTTTCACACTTCTCAAGCTACAGCCTTCAAATTTGGACCACATGCATGGTTTTGTGTACCGAAACAAACTGACCTTTACATTGACCTAGTGACCTACTTCCACATTTTTGAAGATGCAGGCTTCAGATTTGGACCACATGCATAGTTCTGTATTCTGAAATAAAATTTGACCTTGATTTTGACCTAGTGACCTACTTTCACATTTCTCAAGCTACAGCCTTCAAATTTGGACCACTTGCATAGTTTTGTGTACCGAAATGAACTTTGACCTTAAGATTTACCTAGTGACCTACTTTCACATTTCTGTAGCTACAGGCTTCCAATTTAGACCACATGAATAGGATTGTGTACCGCAACAAACTTTGACCTTGACATTGACCTAGTGACCTACTTTCACATTTTTGAAGGTACAGGCTTTAAATTTGGACCACATGCATAGATTTGTGTTCTGAAGTGAAATTTGACCTTGATTTTGACCTAGTGACCTACTTTCACATTTCTCAAGCTACAGCCTTCAAATTTGGGCCACTTGCTTATTTTTGTTTACCGAAATAAAGTTTGACCTTAAGATTGACCTAGTGACCTACTTTCAAATTTCTCAAAGTACAGTCTTCAAACTTGATGCACATGCATAGTTTTGTGTACAAAGAACTTTGTATTTGAAATTGATCTAGTGACCTAATTTCACATTTCTCAAGCTACAGCTTTCAAAATTAGACCACTGCAGTGTTGTGTATGGAAATGAAATTTGACCTTGAGCTGTCAATAAGTCTGGAAATTTGGAACACACAAAAATGGCACATTGGTGGGCGCCAAGATCACTCTGTGATCTCTTGTTATGCCCGCATCCTTCCCCCCTCCCCCCACCAAAACACACACCTCAGAGAAGGAGGGGTATGTTGTTTTGCAGATGTCTGTATGTCGGTCGGTCGGTATGTAGACCAGTGCGTTTCTGGATGATAACCCAAGAACGATAAGCCTAGGATCATGAATGTGATAGGGAGGTAACAATGGTCATAACAAGCAGATGACCCCTATTGATTTTGAGACCAGTAGGTCGAAGGTCAAGGTCAAAGTGACCCAGAACAGTTTAATCGTTTCTGGACTATAACTTGAGAACGCTTGGGCCTAGGATCACTACACTTGCAGGGTTTTTTTTTACGACTGGGGGAAGAGGCCCCAGCCTGTCATTGGGGGAAGAAAATAGCGCGACGAGCAGTTTTGTGGGATTTTTTCACTCAGGGGGGAATTTACAATTATGCATAATAAACAGGGCTCCGGAAATTTTGATAACTCAATCGGTCCGAAATGAAATCCTGACATCGGCGCTACCCCACCCACCGCATTCCCAATATCACATATTTTGTAAAACGTGATAGAGTAAAGAAATAAGCATGTCATGCATTAAAACTGAGTTACCGTTCACTGCGAGTTACCATACAATGAAGACAGTTATTCAGTGTTATGTGTGATCGTTACTTTGTTTAAATTTCGATGTTTTTCCAAGAAAATACTTGCAAGGATAAAATTGCCGAGGCATTGACAACGCGTCTAAAAGCCAACGCACGTGACTTCGGTACCGTACACACGGCAGATACTTTGTGATGTTTCCTCATTCTTTGACGGAATTCTATAAAATACAATGCGTCAAAGTGAATTACACGATACATATTCTCTGCTAAACAGCCTCAGTATTTTAAGAATACTCTGCCGCGGACCGAATGTGTACGTTATGTGAACGCTGAGATCGAATTTCCCGCATGCATAGTACCAAAATGTCACGCGGGTTGGCCACTGATATTTCATTTCACTTACGTTGTACTTCAATAAGCAACTACATTTTATAAAGTTATGTTCTCTTCTGATGTAAACAAAATTTCATTTTGAAACGTTTTTTAAAGACCGATTTGATAAACAGCGCCACTCTGGTTCTCTCTATCATTCATGTTTGCCAGTCCATTGTTTTCATTTTCTTTTTTTGTACAGTCGGGTTGCAAAGAAGATTTTCCACACTTGTTTCAACTGGAGCCCCAACAAATGAATCATGTAATTTTTTCAAATAAATTAATTATAAAAAATATTTTTATCGGTTTTCCGTGTGATGTCTCATTAAATCAAAGACCTATAATGCACAATTATAACTCTTTGATTAAATGTAGTGTCAGACCCTTTGTTTTTTATCGCGATCAAACATAGCCTTTTGTAATAAACCATCCATCAGATTCTAGATAAAAGAAGTGGATCCCCGTCGAAATGATTTGGATCCAGTCAGAAACATTTGGAAACCAGTCAAAAATGTTTAATACATTGCAGTCGGCTGTCTGCAAACATTAAAGGATGTGCCGCGCGAGCACTGATTGCGTCACGTGCTAATTACGGACCGATTATCAAAGTGACAATCAGACCGTTTGACACGTTTATTGATTATCTGAGGATGCGACCAACAATTTCCTGCTTGGCAGGTGATCGTGTATTGAGATATCAGACCGAAATTTATACTTTTCTCCATTTTTACGGGACCGATTTTTTTCGTTTTTTCACTTCACGAATCGGTCTGAAAAGTCAAAAATCGGTCCAAAACCGACAAACCGGCAAATTTCCGAAGCCCTGATAATAAACACTTTAAACTATGTTTTTATTACATATTTTTGCAACTTTTAGCAACTATACACACTGTCACTTAGCAATAGATGGACTTGCACTAATGTTCACTTATCATTGTAACAAGGTGGGTGGGGAGAGTTGAAATGCTCAAATGATTGAATATTTAAAGGTCACATGCTTTTATTCACAAAAAATGCTTTAAAATAAGAGTTGCTTTTGCAAGAGTCATCATATTATTATTAAATGCATACTTTTGTTGGCTTTTTATTTCAATTGTACTAGAAAATCTTGTAAGAAAAGATAAAAAAGTCTGAAAATCATGATCGTGAAAAGGTGTGACAAATATGAAAAAACGAAAGCACACATTAAAAATTCTTGATAAAATACCCGTTTTAAATTTCATCTTTTCACCAGAACTATTCCATACTTATAATATCTGATTACTTAAAACATTTATATTTTATATTGCACTAGCAAAATACCTCGGCAAAGATAATAAATTTGCGTAACGGCCGACCGGCTTATTTAATCGAATCAAGCACATAAAATCATTACTTTAAATTAACAACACATATTACACAATACAGCATAAGCTGTTACCGCTAATTAACAAGAGGTACAAACACGATAATCTGACGCTGCATTGTTTATCAATCATCTGTATTACATACTGATGATAACCACGTGTCAGTCGGCGCGTGGCGTGATTGACATCTGTCAGTAGCTAATTAACATACGACGCTCCGCCTACTGTCATACTTACGCTGGTGTCGATAAACAGTATGAAGTTCACTGGGATTTTGATTGACAAGGGGCAGAGCTTTCGAACTCGTTACGCATCAAAGAGTATTACCGCGAGACAAGCAGACGCCCACGGCATATTATGTGCGGGTCAGATACGAGTTTTTATCGATTTTTGCTGGTCAAAACCGGAACCTCGGGTCCACTGAACGCTCTTCTAACATTTTTAGCTCGACTATTCGAAGAATAGTCTAGCTATTCTACTCACCCTGGCGTCGGCGTCACACCTTGGTTAAGTTTTTGCATGCAAGTACATACAGCTATCATTTAAAGGCATATAGCTTTGAAACTTATTAATTCTTTTTCTATGTCAATTACCAACCTCACTGGGTCAAGTTCCATAACTCTAACATGTATTTTGAGCAAATTATGCCCCCTTTTGGACTTAGAAAATTCTGGTTAAAGTTTTACATGCAAGTTACTATCTCCAAAACTAATGCAGATATTGAATTGAAACTTGACATGTGTCTT
The DNA here is from genome assembly GCF_021730395.1 of Mercenaria mercenaria. NCBI lineage: Eukaryota > Metazoa > Mollusca > Bivalvia > Venerida > Veneridae > Mercenaria > Mercenaria mercenaria. Next base: position 41,536,943 of record NC_069374.1, read on the forward strand.
CGGGGTTATAAAACTAGTTGATAGCACCAAGTCCCATAACTCTGACCTTCATTTTGGCCAAATTATGCCCCCTTTTGTACATAGAAAATTTTGGTTAAAGTTTTGCGTGCAAGTACATACAGCTATTACTAAAAGGCATATAGATTTGAAACTTATTTTTTTTTTTCTAGATCAATTACCTACCTCACTGGGTCAAGTCCCATAACTCTGACATGTATTTTGACCAAATTATGCCCCCTTTTGGACTTAGAAAATTCTGGTTAAAGTTTTGCGTGCAAGTACATACAGCTATTACTAAAAGGCATATTGATTTGAAACTTATTTTTTCTTTTTCTAGATCAATTACCTACCTCATTGAGTCAAGTCCCATAACTCTGACATGTATTTTGAGCAAATTATGCCCCCTTTTGGACTTAGAAAATCCTGGTTAAAGTTTTGCGTGCAAGTACATACAGCTATTACTAAAAGGCATATTGATTTGAAACTTATTTTTTCTTTTTCTAGATCAATTACCTACCTTACTGGGTCAAGTCCCATAACTCTGACATGTATTTTGAGCAAATTATGCCCCCTTTTGGACTTAGAAAATCCTGGTTAAAGTTTTACATGCAAGTTACTATCTCCAAAACTAATGCAGATATTAAATTGAAACTTCACATGTGCCTTTGGGGTTATAAAATTAGTTGATAGAATCAAGTCCCATAACTCTGACATGTATTTTGGGCAAATTATGCGCCCTTTTGGACTTAGAAAATCCTGGTTAAAGTTTTGCGTGCAAGTACATACAGCTATTACCAAAAGGCATATAGCTTTGAAACTTATTTATTCTTTTTCTAGGTCGGTTACCAACCTCACTGGGTCAAGTTCCATAACTCTTAACATGTATTTTGAGCAAATTATGCCCCCTTTTGGACTTAAAAAATTCTGGTTAAAGTTTTACATGCAAGTTACTATCTCCAAAACTAATGCAGATATGGAATTGAAACTTAACATGTTTCTTCGGGGTTATTAAACTAGGTGATAGCATCAAGTCCCGTAACTCTGATATGCATTTTGGTCAAATTATGTCCCGTTTCGAACTAAAAACTCTTTCGATATTTAACATTTTGGGTAATAATTTCCTGCTTCTGTGACAATATTTCGAATAGTCGAGCTTGGCTGTCTTATGGACAGCTCTTGTTCTACTATTTCTAAAGGTTTTCACACCCATTGAAAATTGTGAAAGACCGTCTGCAATTGTGAACGGGTCCGATATTCGGTCGGGAAAATCGCTGGGAGTAATCTCCATTGCTTTGTTTACGATTTTGGAGGGGGGAATTTCGAACGTAGGGGAATTTCGACTGCGGTAGGGGAAATCCTTGGCTGTGGTGGAAATCCTCGGCTGGGGGACGAGGCCGATATTCGGCCTCTGCTATAGAATAAAAAAAAACCCTGACTTGATAGGGAGTTTGATCATGATCAGCAGATGCAGGCCTTCCGGCATTCCTACTTTTTCTTATATTTTCCTACTTATTTCTACTTTTTTTAAATGCCTCTTACGTTTTCCTACTTTTTGATGAAAACCTCCTACGTTTTTGCTTGACATATAAAGGAAAAAAAAAAACAACCAGCCTTTTCAGTAGTTATATTTGCAGATGATGTACTCTTGATGTGTTGCTAGCAGTTTCTGGAGCCATTTGGTGCCTCCTGCAATACATTGCCTCATATCAAGGAACCTATAATCCTACCAAACCATATGGGCACACTGATTCAAGCACAGAAACTGCCAGTCAAGACATCTGGGGTCATCAGTCAGTTGCAAGTGTACATACCCAGATCCAGGGTGGGCCGGGCTGAGGAGGCTAGTGCCCTCTCCCCCACCCCCAGTTTGCTGAGACGTGACCTATACTCCTCAAAGATGCACTCTAAAACTTAGGCAAAGGAATAATTCTTTCTCAAAATTTAGACCCAGAAACGCACCAGAGGTCACCATTTCATACCTGTATTTCAAAATTTTCCAGGGGGAGAGCCACCTCACCCTCACCCCCATCAAGAGGGGAGTATCCCCTCCATTACCTCAAAATTCAGACCTAAAATGCACCAGAGCCCACCATTTCATGCCTGTATTGGGGAGAGCCCCCCTCCCCCCCTCCCCATCAAGAGAGGAGTAAACCCTCCATTACCTCAAAATTTAGACCTAGAAATGCACCAGAGGTCACCATTTCATGCCTGTATTGGGGAGAATCCCCTAACCCCCCCCCCCCCCCCCCCCCCCCCCCCCCCCCCCCCCCCCCTCTTAACCCCCTTAACATGGGCAAAGGCACCCATCCAATACCTACCTAGCTGCTCTCAGCGCTCACTGTGCCCCTCGTCGGTTACGTCTTCATTCTAGACTGGAGCCCGCCCGCTTAGCTCAATAGGTAAGAGCGTTGGTCTACGGATCGCGGGGTCGTGAGTTCGATCCTCGGGCGGGGCGTATGTTCTCCGTGACTATTTGATAAACGACATTGTGTCTGACATCATTAGTCCTCCACCTCTGATTCATGTGGGGAAGTTGGCAGTTACTTGCGGAGAACAGGTTTGTACTGGTACAGAATCCAGGAAAACTGGTTAGGTTAACTGCCCGCCGTTACATAACTGAAATACTGTTGAAAAATGGCGTTAAACCCAAAACAAACAAACAAACAAACATTCTAGACTGGTGCCCCCCGGGGCACCCCATTCAAAAAATTTTAGGTCCGGGCCTGTTGTAGGTGTAGTATTAACAGCTATTAAGGTAAGCATTGCAAATTTTATGTTAATAACCTCCTACTTTTTATACGCCCGTTTGAAAAACAGGACGTATTATGGGAACGCCCCTGGCTGGCGGCGTCCACAGACTTTGTCCGGAACATATCTTCTTCATGCATGGAGGGATTTTGATGAAACTTGGCACAGTTGTTCACCATCATGAGACAGAGTGTCATGCGCAAGAACCAGGTCCCTAGGTCTAAGGTCAAGGTCACACTGAGGTCAAAGGTCAAATTCAAGAATGACCTTGTCCGGAGCATATCTTCTTCATGCATGGAGGGATTTTGATGAAACTTGGCACAGTTGTACACCATCATGAGACGGAGTGTCGTGCGCAAGAACCAGGTCCCTAGGTCTAAGGTCAAGGTCACACTTAGAGATCAAAGGTCAAATTCAAGAATGACTGTCTGGAGCATATCTTCTTCATGCAAGGAGGGATTTTGATTTAAGTTGGCACAATTGTTCACTATCATGAGACGGAGTGTCATGCACAAGAACCAGTCCCTAGGTCTAATGTCAAGGTAACACTTAGAGGTCAAAGAATACAAGAATGAAAACTTTGTCCAGAGCATTTCTTCTTCATGCATGAAGGGATTTTTGATATAACTTGGCACAAATGTTCACCACCACGAGATGGAGTGTCTTGCGCAAGAACTAGGTCTAAGGTCAAGGTCACACTTAGAGGCCAAAGGTCAGATACAAGAATGACTGTCCGAAGCATTTCTTCTTCATGCATGGAGTGATTTTGATGTAACTTGGCACAATTGTACACCATCATGAGACGAAGTGTCATGTGCAGGTCCCTTCTTTAGAATTACTTCCCTTTGTTGTTACTATAAATAGCTTATATTGTAACTTTTTCATTACTAGTTGTAAGGTAAAATCGAGACCACTTTTCTGTAGTACAACATGCATGTTACATCAAATTCTGAAGTATTTTGACCTATCTCTACCTTGTAAGGATTTTTGTGTGGACTTATAATTTTTTTGGGGGGATTTTTTTGTTTTTGTTTTTTTGTTTTGTTTTGTTTTGTTAAGATTAACTTCCCTTAGTTGTTACTATAAATAACTTACCATATATTGTAGCTTTTTTATAATTGACCGTAGGGAAAAACCAAGACCACTTTTTTGTGGTACAACATAGATGCTACTTTCAAATTTTAGGTGTATTTTAAGGTATCTCTACCTGGTAAGGAGTTTTTATGTGGATTTAGAAAAACAAAAGAATTATAATAATTACTACCACAAAATTAAAATTCCATTTGCAAGTACAGGTGCTAGTGTAAAGAAATTTGCTGTGATGGGCATGTATTGTGACATTCTGGCACTCTTGTTTTGTATAGGGACTTCCTACTTTTCTCTTACTTTTTTGCAAGGCCATGCTGGAAGGCCTCCAGATGATCCCTATTGATTTTGAGGTCAGTAGGTCAAGGTCACAGTGACCCAGAACAGTAAAACCGTTTCCTTTGTATTACTCAAGAACTCTTGGGCCTAGGATCATGAAAGTTGGTAGGGAGGTTGGTCATGACCAGCAGATGACCCCTATTGATTTTAAGGTCAGTAGGCCAAAGGTCAAGGTCACATTGACCCGGAACAGTTAAACCGTTTCTAGACGATAACTTAGAACACTTGGGCCTAGGATCACGAAACATAATAGGGAGGTTGATCATGACCAGTAGATGACCCTGTTGATTTTGAGGTCAATAGGTCAAAGGTCAAGGTCTCATTGACCCAGAACAGTAGATCTTTTGTGTACAGTGACCAAATTATTTCTGTTCCTTGTGTAATTACTGAATGCATCAAGGGGGCATTTCGTGTTCTACAAGCTCTTGTTTATGGTTGCATTTGAAACAAACTTGCAAAATATCTCTAGCAACAATAGATCTTGGATTCCTTGATGAATCCATCAGGTCCAATCCAGGGCTTTTCATCCTTATATAACAGAGGCCGAATATAACTTCCCAATCCAAAAGTATAGTATTTTTCCCCAACTGTAGCAGAGACACTTACCAAAATGCAAGGTAAGATTGCCCAAAATCACGCCAACAGATAGTTTAGATTTTGTTTATATTTTAGTATTTCCGGAGGAAGCATTTGTTGGTATCGATTTTTTAGCCCACCATCATCAGATGGTGGGCTTTTAAAATCACTCTGCGTCCGTGGTCCGTCTGTCCGTCAGTCCGTCCGTCCGTCCGTCTGTTAACAATTTCTCGTTATCGCATCTCCTCAGAAACTACTAGGGGGATTTTGACCAAACTTTGTCAGAATGATATATTGGTACCCTAGTTGTGTCCCCCTGAAAATCAGACTGGTTCAAGAATTTATGAGTGAGTTATGGCCCTTTGTTTATTTCTATAATTTACATAGATTTATATAGGGAAAAATTTTGAAAATCTTCTTGTCCAAAACCACAGAGCCTAGGGCTTTGATATTTGGTATGAAGCATCATCTAGTGGTCCTCTACCAAGATTATTAAAATTATTTCCCTGGGGTCTAATATGGCCCCGCCCTTTATGGTTTATATAGACTTCTATAGGAAAAAACTTTTAAAAACCTCTTGTTCAAAACCACAGGGCCTAGGGCTTTGATATTTTGTATGTGACATCATCTAGTGGTCTTCAACTAAGATTGTTCAAATTATCCCCCTAGGGTCAAATATGGCCCCGCCCTGGGGGTCATATGGTTTACATAGACTTATATAGGGAAAAACTTTGAAAATCTTCTTGTCCAAACCACAAAGCCTAGGGCTTTGATATTTGTAATGTAACATCATCTAGTGGTTCTCTACCAAATTTGTTCAAATGATCCCCCTAGGGTCAAATATGGCCCCGCCCTGGGGGTCACATGGTTCATATAGACTTATATAGGGAAAAGCTTATAAAATCTTCTTGTCAATAACTACAACATTCAAATTTGGACCACATGTATATTTTTGAGTGGCAAGATGAACCTTGACATGAGTTGACCTTGATTTTGACCTAGTGACCTACTTTCACATTTCTGTAGCTACAGCCTTCAAATTTGGACCACATGCATAGTTTTGTGCACTGAAAAAAACTTTGACCTTGACATTGACCTAGTGACCTACTTTCACATTTTTGAAGGTACAGGCTTCAAATTTGGACCAAATGCATAGTTTCGTGTTCTGAAATGAAATTTGACCTTGATTTTGACCTAGTGACCTACTTTCACATTTCTCAAGCTACAGCCTTCAAATTTGGACCACTTGCATAGTTTTGTGTACCGAAACAAACTTTGACCTTAACATTGACCAAGTGACCTACTTTCACATTTTTGAAGATACAGGCTTCAAATTTGGACCACATGCATAGTTCTGTGTTCCGAAATAAAATTTGACCTTGATTTTGACCTAGTGACCTACTTTCACATTTCTCAAGCTACAGCCTTCAAATTTGGACCACTTGCGTAGTTTTATGTACCGAAATGAACTTTGACCTTAAGATTGACCTAGTGACCTACTTTCACATTTCTGTAGCTACCGGCTTCGAATTTAGACCACATGAATAGGATTGTGTACCGCAACAAACTTTGACCTTGACATTGACCTAGTGACCTACTTTCACATTTTTGAAGGTACAGGCTTCAAATTTGGACCACATGCATAGATTTGTGTTCTGAAGTGAAATTTGACCTTGATTTTGACCTAGTGACCTACTTTCACATTTCTCAAGCTACAGCCTTCAAATTTGGACCACTTGCATAGTTTTGTGTACAGAAATAAACTTTGACCTTAAGATTGACCTAGTGACCTACTTTCAGATTTCTCAAACTACAACCTTCAAACTTGATGCACATGCATAGTTTTGTGTACAAAGAACTTTGTCCTTGAAATTGATCTAGTGACCTACTTTCACATTTCTCAAGCTACAGCTTTCGAATTTGGACCACATGCACAGTGCTGTGTACGGAAATGAAAATTTGACTTTGAGCCAGTCAATAAGTCTTGAAATTTGGAACACTCAAAAATGGCACATTGGTGGGCGCCAAGATCACTCTGTGATCTCTTGTTGTCTCACTATAGCCTATCGACGTACAGTACCGTGAGTAACGCATTACCAGTCTTATCCGTTATGTTCTGTGGCCTGGATTTTAGTCCATGTTTCAGGGGAGATAAATTTAATTTGTCTTTCGGTGTTTACTTCCGGTTGATTATTTTTGCCAAAATGTCACATAAGACAAACTTTTTTCTCTGACATTGTGCCAGTTTCATTTGAAATGTACAAGCAACTTAAATGCATGAAAAATACAAGGTTTTAGCTTGATATCCACAGTTTCTAAGGTATTATGGCATTTTCAGAGAACATAAGACAATGTGTCAGATTTTGCCAAAAATAGCTGTCGCGACATAATTTTCAAGCAGTTACCCTAACTGTAGCCTTGTTTTGCCCTGTTTTGTCATTTTCTACTCTGATCTGCATACAAATTACACATTTAAACTGTTAAATATGTTCATTTTTACCTCTGATTGCCAGAAATTAGCAATCTTTAGGCTTAGTAAATATGCAGTTTTTTGATAAAAAAACAAAACACCCAAAACAGTGAAAATGTGATATTTTTGGGTTTTATCCTCATTTACAACAAAATTGCAATACATTTGTCATTTTCTATCAAATTCTAATCAAAGTAGCCCATTTCCACCCTCATCTGACCAGATTTAAGTTTTTACCAATGTCACCTAATAGGTTACGACACACTAACTATCTGTTCTTTATTGTATATAAAATTGACATATTTCCAATGGCCGGAGCACGCACCAGGACCCATTTTGAATATCTGTAACTTACATTTTCTTGAAGAATATTGTCAGTGCTGAATAAAAATTAAAAGAAAAGTGGGGGTCATGTTTGATGCAAGAAAAATATTTTCAGTCAAACTGCAAAATCAGCTAAAAAATGAGACCCCAAATTGTAGTGGTGGTGTATGATCTAAGTTTCCATGAAAAATTCTGTCATGTTGTTATTTCATTATGAAAATGCTACCTATATGTCAAGCATAGATTTGTCATGTGATTTTAGCAAAAACATTGAAAAGAAAATAAGGAAAATAGCTCTACACAGCAAAACAGCTGAGGACTAGTTGTATCAGCCATTATGCGACTATCATTTTTTTTTCACCATTTTCCTATATAGTGTCTGTATGCCATAACGGGAAATACTACAGTAAATCTATCAAACGTGTGACAGTATCAAAAGAAAATCAGAGGTCATTGTTTGACTGTTGGGTAAAAAAATGTAAAATCAAGGGTACTGGTAATAATACCACCGAAGAAACAGCTTTTAAAACTAAATCATTACAGTACATTTTAGTGGCTACAGTGAAAATTTCACAAACCTAAAGCCAGGAATATAATTATGCTCAATTTGACATAGGCTGACAACATACCCCTTTGAATGTTTTTAAATATTTTGAATGGTGAATTTTGAAGTCTGAAAAATAATGTGCTGTAAAAATTAAATTTCAGTTGAAAATACTTATTACTATGCAAATTTATACACTAGTACCAATCTTTCAATGAAAAGCTTTTATTCCCAGAATTGACAATTATCATGCATAAATTTCCCAATTTGAAAGGCCAGGACCTTTTCCCAATTTCTTGATGAAAAGCCTTGCAATCATAGGTTCTGGAGTTACGGCCCCAGATTGACCCATTAAAGAGCCAAAATTTGTTATTTTTTACCTTTTGAACACTATAGAAAAGACTTTTACATTCCATTTTAACCACACTTATACACAACTTAAGTCACAATAAGATCTGGGTTCCTTTTGAAAACCGGCAAGATTCCATCATGGGTTCTAGAGTTAATGCTTCAAAAGTTTTCTATTTTGGACCTTTCAGCCATATAGAGGTCTCATTTATACTTTGATACAAACTTACACAGACTGTTTATCTTGATGGTCTCTAGGCCAAGTTTGAAACTGGGTTATATGCTGCTCAGATCAAAGGGAAAGCTTTTTAACACTGTGGGCCATATTTATGACCCTATCTTCATGAAACTTGGTCAGAATGTTTATCTTGATGATTCAAAGGCCATGTTTAACAGGTGAGCGATATAGGGTCATCATGACCCTCTTGTATAAGCTTACTTTTTAGAATTATAAACCCGTACGTGATAATCACATTATTGAAAACTGGAATCTCAAGTTGAATATAGATTTTTCTAAACTTCTACTTTCACTTTCAGAATCTTGAAAGCAAGGCTCTGATTGATGAAGGAGTGTCTCAGTAGCCTGTCCTCGGATCCAATGTGTGTAGTTTTAATTGGAGATGATTTTAATCAGATTGTCCTTGTCCTATGAACACATTTCTAGCTTAAATCCTTTTATGTGAGGAAACAGAACATGAGTGTTTTGCAGCAATATATACTACATATTATTTCAGTCTGAAATAAACATTTACGAGTATGGTGATGATTAAAAGTTTATTGTTAAATTGTAAATTTTGTAAAAAAAATAACTATTTTACAGGTTGCGACAGTTATCTGGAGGTAACAGTGTTGGTACCCCGCCCCCTTCCCCTGCCCCAGGATTTGGCAAATACAAGCTAGCTGACTACAGGTAATTCTATTAACACAATTCAAGGTGGAGATTTTGTGCTTCCCACCCCCTGTATGTATGCCTGTCGCTCTGTCTGAATTTTGTGTTGTGCTTATCTCAAAAAGTATTTGATCTAGAGTCAAAAAAACTCACAGGATTGTTATTCAGCATGTGAAGTTGTGCTCCTGGCGTTTCAGTTGGGAGTAGAAAAGTTTTAAGACGCTTGACTTAGTAAAAATTATGCATAAATATGGCCTAAGTTTGTGTAGCATGTATCTCAAAATTCCATACCTCAAGTTTTTATTTCAGTGTAAATGAGATGTGAAACCAAAATTTGTAGTCCTGTTTGGCGCCATATAACCTATACTGTGTTGGTGCGCCTTAAACCCAAATAAATAAATAAATATGTATCTCAAAAAGTATTTGACCTTAGGTTATGAAATCATTACTGGAGTATTATTCAGCAAATATGAAGTTGTGCATCTGAGGTTTTGTTTGAGATGACACTCAGCCAGACCATTTCAGTAACAGTAAACTTCTAATATTTGGATGTTCAGCATGTCCCTATAATCAAATGACTGTCGTTATTATGCACCCACAAAAGGAAGTTAGCTTGTTGGTAGGTCTGTCGGTCGGTATGTCAGTCTGTTGGTTTTCATTGTTTTCGGACAATACCTCGTGAAAGGCTTGAGAGATTCAAATAACTTTTGGTACACAGGTGTAACATCAGAAAATACAGGTCAAGTTCAACTATGACCCTGAACAATTAAACGGTTTTCGGATGATAACTTCAGAAAGCTTTGGCCTGGGATCATAAATTGTGGTACAAAGTTGTAACATCATGAAATACAGGTCAAGTTTGAATTCTGGTACACAGGTGTAACATCATGAAATACAGGTCAAGTTCGACTTTGAGGTCAGTAGGTCAAAGGTCAAGGTCAGAATGACCCTGAACATGTAAATGGTTTCCAGATGATAACTTGAGAATGCTTTGGCCTGGGATCATAAGTTATGGTACAAAGTTGTAACATCATGAAATACAGGTCAGGTTCGACTTTTAGGTCAGAAGTCAATGTCACAATGACCCTGAACAGTTAAATGGTTTCCAGATGATAACTTCAGAATGCTTTTGCCTCGGATCATAAATTTTAGTACACAGGTGTAACATCATGAAATACAGGTCAAGTTTGACTTTGAGGTCAGTAGGTCAAAGGTCAGGGTCACGCAGTCAATTTTAATTAAACTTGCACACAACTTATATTGGCATAATATCTCAGTTCCTTTCAAAAACAGGCCAGATCTCGCCATGGGTTCCTGAGTTATGGCTCCTTAAAGGGCCAACATTTGCTATTTTGGCTTGTGAACACGATAGATACAGCCGTTTGCAGTCAACTTTAATCAAACTTGCACACAACTTGTATTGGCATAATATCTCGGTTCCTAAAGTCGGAACACTGACCTTCCCAACATTGGTTCCAGAGTTATGGTCCCTTAAAGAGACTTCCTATAGTTTTTTCCTTTCATAGATTTTTTTTTTAATTCACATATATGATATGAAAATTTGTGCTGAAAACAATGAACAAATAAAAACAATAGGTCAATAGGCTTGTTTTTGTGAAAAATGTTTTGAACACACCCACTGTTGCTGAAACTGTCAGCGATTTTTCAACATTTTCATAATTTTCTGCTTTTTATGCCCCCGAAGGGAGGCATATATATATAGTTTTTAAACGGTCAGTCGGTCTGTACGCAATTTTCGTGTCCGGTCCATATCTTTGTCATCCATGGATGGATTTTCAAATAACTTGGCATGAATGTGTACAACAGTAAGACGATGTGTCGCGCGCAAGTCCCAGGTCCGTAGCTCAAAGGTCAAGGACACACTTAGACGTTAAAGGTCATTTTTCATGATAGTGCATTGATGGGCGTGTCCGGTCCATATCTTTGTCATCCATGGATGGATTTTCAAGTAACTATGCATAAATGTGTGGCACAGTAAGACGATGTGTCGCGCGCAAGACCCAGGTCTGTAGCTCAAAGGTCAAGGTCACACTTAGACGTTAAATGTCATATTTCATGATAGTGCATTGATGGGCGTGTCCAGTCCGTATCTTTGTCATCCATGGATGGATTTTCAAGTAACTAAGCGTAAATGTGTGGCACAGTAAGATGACGTGTCGCGCGCAAGACCCAGGTCTGTAGCTCAAAGGTCAAGGTCACACTTAGACGTTAAAGGTCATATTTCATGATAGTGCATTGATGGGCGTGTCCGGTCCATATCTTTGTCATTCATGCATGGATTTTAAAATTATTGGGCATGAATGTGTACCACAGTAAGTCGACATGTCGCGCGCAAGACCCAAGTCCGTAGCTCAAAAGTCAATGTCACACTTAGACGTTAAAGGTCATATTTCATGATAGTGCAATGATGGGCATGTCCGGTCCATATCTTTGTCATTCATGCATGGATTTTAAAATACTACGCATGAATGTGTGGCACAGTAAGACGATGTGTCGCGCGCAAGACCCAGGTCCGTAGGTCAAAGGTCCTAAACTCTAACATCGGCCATAACTATTCATTCAAAGTGCCATTGGGGGCATGTGTCATCCTATGGAGACAGCTCTTGTTTATAAATACAAACCAGAATATACATCAAGACAGCACAATAAGGTTTTTTTTCTTTTTACAGATTTTATTATATACTTATTTGATATCATAGTCATATTTGTAATACTCTATTCTTTTAATAATTGGTACAAAAGAAAAAAAATCTTGTTTCATATTCACTTTTGTGAACTTTTTTCAATGAAAAGTACCCATAGTGAAGAATGTTTTTTTTAAATTCTGAAGAAACTCCATAGAATTTTTTCCTATTTTTCTTGTGTATAGATAATTGTATTGTGAGCATAAAATTGGCTAAAAATGTATGGGTCACCAGGCTAAATTTTATGTTAACACTGCTAGAATACAACACCTGTTCGGACGGAAAATGGCCAAATTGATTACATGTATGTGTGCTATAAGTTAAAAAAATGTTTTAAAAATTCTTAATTCTTTCTAAAATTGAATACTAAATAATCTGAAAGGTGATATTGTCTTATCAGTACTAAGTCAATGATCTTACATTATATGAGCAACACTGTCCTTGTACTAAAATGCGATGTGAAAAAACAACCACAAAAATAGCAAGATACCTGTCAGGCATGATACTTGTCAATACAACATAAACCAGTATCAACATTTGATTACTGAAAAAAACTGATCAAAAATGTTATTTAATTCAAGATTCCTCATATTTAAGATTGTCTGTAACATGTTTCAACAAATGTTGACTTCAGTTCAGTTTTCCATAGAAAGTGTCAGCTGCACAGAAAGATGCGCATAAAAAACTATAGGAATTCCCTTTAAAGGGCCGAAAGTTGCTATTTTGGCCTTTGCGGCCATATAGAGACTTCATTTATGGTTTGATTTGCTACAAACTTGCAAAATATCTTTAACAACAATAGATCTTGGATTCCATGATGAAGCCGTCAGATCCATTCATAGGTTCCAGAGTTACGGCCCCTGATTTACCCCTGAAAGATCCAAAATTCGTTGATTTTTTCCTTGTGAATATGATAGAAGTGACATTGTACTTTCTATTTTAACCACACTTACACACAACTTAAGTCACAATAAGATCTCAGTTCCTTTCGGAAAATTGGCTTCATGGGTTCTAGAGTTACTTCCCCTGAAAGGGGAAAAAATTCTATGTTGGCTCTTTCAGCCATATAGGGGTTTCATTTATGCTTTGATTTGGTACAAACTTGCACAGAATGTTTATCTTGATGATCTGTAGTCCAAGTTTGAAACTGGGTCATGTGGGGTCAAAAACTATGTCACCAGGTCAAATCAAATGGAAAAGCTAGTTAACAACCCAGAGGCCACATTTATGACCATAATTTCATGAAACTTGGTCAGAATGTTAATAAATCTTGAACTAAAACTGGGTCATATGGGTCAAAAACTAGGTAATTTGGTCAAATCAAAGGGAAAGCTTGTTACCACTATTGAGGCCACATTTTTTACCCTATCTACATGAAACTTGATCAGAATGTTTATCTTGATGATTCCTGGGCCAACTTCGAAATTGGATTCATGTGGGGTCAAAAACTAGGTCACATGCTCAAATCAAAAGAAAAGCTTAACACTGTGAAGGCCAAATTTATGACCCTATCTTCATGAAAGTAGGTCAGAATGTTTATCTTGATAATTTCAAGGCCAAGTTTAACAGATGAGCGATATAGGTCAGCATGGCCCTCTTGTTTAAGATATTGCAATAAAATTTGGACCACTGAAACAGTTTTGAACACAGATCTCAAAACTGACTTTCAGTGACCTTGATTTTGACCTACTGACCCACTTTCTTCTTTTTAGCTCACCTGTCACGTAGTGACAAGATGAGCTTTTGTGATCGCCTTTCGTCCGTAGTCCCTCCGTCGTCCGTTCACAATTTCTTGTGAACACGATAGAGACCACAGTTTGAAATCAATTTTAATCAAACTTGCACACAACTTGTATTGGCGTAATATCTCGGTTTACTTTTGAAAACTGGCCAGATCCCTTCATGGGTTCCAGAGTTATGGTCCCTTAAAAAGCCAAAATTTACTATTTTTGGCTTGTGAACACGATAGAGACCACATTTTACAATCAACCTTAATCAAACTTGCACACAAGTTGTATTGGCATAATATCTCGGTTCCTTTCGAAAACTGGCCAGATCCAATTATGGGTTCCCGAGTTATGGCCCATTAAAGGGCCAAAATTTGCCATTTTTGGCTTGTGAACATGATAGAGACCACATTTTGCAATCAACTTTAATAAAAGTTGTACACAACTTGTGTTGGCATTATATCTTGGTTTCTGTCGAAAACTGGCCCGATCCCATCATGGGTTCAAGAGTTATGGTCCCTTAAAGGGCCAAAATTTGCTATTTTCGGCTTGTGAACACGATAGATACAACCGTTTGCAGTCAACTTTAATCAAACTTGCACACAACTTGTATTGGCATAATATCTCGGTTCCCTTTGAAAACTGGCCAGATCCCATCATGGGTTTCAGAGTTACGGCCCCTTGCAGGGTCCAAATTTGCTATTTTGGCTTTTGCAGCCATATAGAGACTTCATTTATGGTTTGATTTGAAACAGATTTGCAAAATATCTTCATCAACAATAAATCTTGGATTCCATGATGAATCTGTCAGATTCAGTCATAGGTTCTGGAGTTATTTTATATCTGATTACCTCCCTTGATTTTAATCAAAATGGATTTATATCAGTAAGTACTTATAGGACTCATTTGAAATGTCATTATTGTCATTAGTTGGACTGAGACAATCAGGGTAGAAATCTATGGACTGATTTTATGTCAAATTACCTGCCTTTGTTTCAAATTAAAAAGGGTATATCTCCGTAACTAATGAAGATACTGATCTGAAATTTTATTTATGCCATCACATGGACTTGGACAAATCAGTTTAGATACATATTGACTGAATTTATGACAAAGTACCTCCCTTTATTTTTTATGTAAATGAATATACATTAGCAGCTTCTAATGAGATTGGTTTTAAATGTTAAGTCTTCCAGGGTAAGGAATAGTCATGCTAGTACAAAAATGCAGAATTTGAGCCTAGGACCCTCAAACTTGGTATGGAGATTGGCCTTGACTAGTACTTTACCCATAGGTCAAAAGGAACTGTTACAAGAAAATATATATCCTGATGATATTTAACCCTTTACCACACAGAGCAGAAGCCAAAGTAACCTCCTTTACATAACACTGATAAGTGATAATCAATAATCGGTATATGGCTGATAAGCATGACTGTCTTATCTGAACAGAGGTGTTGGCATTAATTTGTGATTACACACACCTATGTTAAAAATATCATTATTTTAATATTTTCTGTAAGTTTGACATTATTTTTGTTATATAAAGTTTATAGCAATTTAAATTCTCTTTCCGATGATACAAAATTCATTGTAGTTTCTCTTTGAGTTTCGAAGATATAAAGTGTTAAAGTAAGGGAACAGGGTTTCAGAAATCCCATGTCCGGAGCCCGGGGGCTACCAGAAAGTTCTGTCGGGCTACTAAATTTTTTCAGAGCGTGCCGGGCGGGCTACCTTGAAACTCCGTATCGAGTAGCCCGGAAATCAATAATTTAGTCTTCAAATATAATTTTGATAGTTGTCTATAATCCCCTTGTTTATCAAGAGATACATGCCCGAGGCTTTAATTATCTTAACACCTACTGTCACAATCTGCAAACAATTAACCGTTTCATCGTACCCGCAGGCAAATGTTCACAAAAACATGTGTAAGATTGATTTTAGACTGATCCAGTAACATCAAAGACGCTGATCGATATTGTTTAATACAATATGCAAACCAGTCTTAAAATTACGTCATTTTAGCGCCACCTGCCAAAATGTACTTTCGGTTTCGCTGACCTCAATATTTATCGAGAGATATTTGATTTTGAGGCAGTTTAGTGCTTACACTGATTGTTTATGCTTTTCAATATAAATACTTGCCTAACATGCAAAAAAATCGACCATGATTTTGCAAAATATCAGAAAGTATACAGAATTTTGGACAAACATAAATTCGGATAAGTCAAGACACAGTGTCAAGAAACTGAGAGACGTTATATACGCGGTTCTAGTCTGTTTATTAAACCAGGCAGATGTTTAGAATCAGAAAGGATCAACTTTAAATAATTTTGAGATAAATTACAATTCATACAGCTCTAAGTTAGTAAGTTCTAAGGAATTTGCAAGTTTACAAAAATTGATTTGCATTCCCTTTTTTATTGCCATGTTGCAATAACTATCAGGATCTAGTACTCCTGATATTATTTCTCAGTTTAATAACATGCAGTTTTATCTTTTAAAATGAGAAAAAAGAGTAATGATATTTGCTATTTAAAGGTGGTCAATCACATTTAATCAACATTTAATGACATTTTTTACTTTTTAGCTCACCTGAGCAATGCTCAGGTGAGTTTTTCTGATCGCTCGATGTCCGGCGTCTGTCGTCCGTCGTCTGTCGTCCGTCGTCTGTCAACATTTAGCTTGTGTATGCGATAGAGGCTGTATTTTTCAATTAATCTTCATGAATATTGGTCAGAATGATAACCTTGATGAAATCTAGGCCGAGTTCGAAAATGGGTCATCTCGGGTCAAAAACTAGGTCACTAGGTCAAATCAAAGAAAAACCTTGTGTATGCGATAGAGGCTGTATTTTTCATTTAATCTTCATGAATATTGGTCAGAATGATAACTTTGATGAAATCTAGGCCGAGTTCGAAAATAGTTCATCTCGGGTCAAAAACTAGGTCACTAGGTCAAATCAAAGAAAAACCTTGTGTATGCGATAGAGGCGGTATTTTTCAATTAATCTTCATGAATATTGGGCAGAATGATAACCTTGATGAAATCTAAGCGGAGTTCGAAAATGGGTCATCTCGGGTCAAAAACTAGGTCACTAGGTCAAATCAAAGAAAAACCTTGTGTATGCGATAGAGGCTGTATTTTTCAATTCTTCTTCATTAATATTGGTCAGAATGATAACCTTTATGAAATCTAGGCCGAATTCGAAAATGGGTCATCTTGGGTCAAAAACTAGGTCACTAGGTCAAATCAAAGAAAAACTTTGTGTATGCGATAGAGGCTGTATTTTTCAATTGATCTTCATGAATTTTGGTCAGAATGATTGCCTTGATAAAATTTAGGCCGAGTTCGAAAATGGATCATCTCGGGTCAAAAACTAGGTCACTAGGTCAAATCAAAGAAAAACCTTGTGTATGCGATAGAGGCGGTATTTTTCAATTGATCTTCATGAATCTTGGTCAGAATGATTACCTTGATGAAATTTAGACCAAGTTCGAAAATGGGTCATCTGGGGTCAAAAACTAGGTCACTAGGTCAAATCAAAGAAAAACCTTGTGTATGCAATAGAGGCTGTATTTTTCAACTGATCTTCATGAAATTTAGCCAGAATGATTACCTTGATGAAATCTAGGCCGAGTTCGAAAATGGGTCATCTGGGGTAAAAAACTAGGTCACTAGGTCAAATCGAAGAAAAACATTGTGTATGCAATAGAGGATGTATTTTTCAATTGATCTTCATGAAATTTGGTCAGAATGATTGCCTTGATGAAATCTAGGTCAATTTTGAATATGGGTTATCTGAGGTCAAAAACTAGGTCACTAGTCAAATTAAAGAAAAATCTTGTGTATGCGATAGAGACTGTTTTTTTTAATTGATTTTTATGAAATTTGGTCAGGTTGATTGCCTTAATGAAATCTAGGTCGAATTTGAATATGGGTCATCTGAGGTCAAAAACTAGGTCACTTGGTCAAATCAAAGAAAAAACTTCTGTATGTGATAGAGGCTGTATTTTTCAGTTGATCTTCATGAATTTTGGTCAGAATGATTGCCTTGATAAAATCTAGGTCGAGTTTGAACATGGGTCATCTAGGGTCAAAACCTAGGTCATGTCTAAGAAAATGCTTGTTTTATCACAAGAGACCAATTTTTTGGTCCAATCTTAATGAAAATTGGTCAGAATATTTGTTTCCATGAAATCACTAGGTCAAACATGTTTTACACTGTTATGGAGTGTTTCTTAGGTGAGCGACCTAGGGCCATCTTGGCCCTCTTGTTGTATATTATGGTAGAGAATTATTTAAGGAACAAAAAGACCGATTACATAGAGTTAGATTCCTATTTGAAATGTATATTTTATATTTTTATAAAATTTTGTAATTACTCCCCTTTAATATGAAAGTATATAAAAAGCTGGGTATTTCTTTTTATTTCGATACAATGTCTAGTTTTACATTTGCATTTGATAGTCATATCAACTATTGAACAATCTGAACCAAAATGCAAGTTTTAAAGCTGTGTGTAGCTTCTGAATTCATTTATTTCCAATCTATCTTGGTTGCGCAACCAAGATAGGCAAAGGGAGGTAATAACAATTTTTCAAACTTGCGTTTCTAATGAATTCCATCTAAATACATAATTTTTGATGCAAATATTTTACAAATATATTACAATATGTCTAATATTTATACATTTCCTTAGGCAAAGTATGTTTATCAAATTTATACTTATGATAAAATAACTCTATCTTGGTTGGGCAACCAGGATAGGAAAATGAAATTTTAAAAATACCTCCAGTGAAAATCTAATTTGTATTAAGTGTTAAGTGAACATAAATGAGTGTAAATGACCAGATGCTAAAGTTTCGAACAATCCGTTACATGGCCAAATCTGATTATCCACCTTTAAGAGAACAAAATTTAAAACTTTGTGCGAAGGGCCCAAAAATTTATAAAACCCTAAAAATTTAATTTTTCCCCTCCACGGTAGTATAAAGCACATAGTAAATAAAACCAAAAATGGCCTTTCCCCAAATAAACTTAAATTTTTCGGGTTTCCAATTAAAATTTTAGTACCCCAAATGGGCAAACCCAAAAATTTGGCAGATTTCGAAACCCTGAAGGGAAAAAATTTTTTTTTGGCGTAAAATTCTTTTTTGGGATTACTTTCACTTTGAAATTCAAAAACAATTTCTTTTGATGTTTGAAAGTTTTGATTATAATTAATAGACCCCACTTCCGAATTGGAATCGGTAAGTTTTTATAAAAAACAAAACCTAAAAACCGAATAACACTACATAAATAACGGACGAAAAATTTTTCTGAAAGTGCAAAAAGATCGCTGACATAAGGCTCGTAACCGACTAAGTATTTTTGGTGCAAAAACCCCGGGGTCCTTTTTTTTTTGTTTAAACCCTTCCCGTTATGAAAGGGGCCATAAATTCCCGGGCCAAATCGTAACACAAATTGTTGTTTAGGGGAAACCCGCTTTAATCCCCGCGGACCTTAAATGACCAAACCATTTAAAAATACTAAAAATTTTTAAAAGGGTTGGGTTTTTTTTAGAACGGGAAAAAGTCCTGCAAACCCCCCGCCAGTTTGCGGGTATTTTTTTCCACAGTAATTTTCCATATTAGTGTTGTGCACATGTAGGAAAAAACCCCTTTGGCCCTATTTTTGCAAAGTACTTAAAAAATTTTAAATAGTAACCACATAAATTTTCGCAAATATTATGACGAATCCCTTTTTTTTTGCGTTAGAAAAAAATTTTCCCGGAATTCTTTTTTTTTAGGAAAAGAAAAAAAAAAGCGTTTAAATTAAATGAGATAGGGGGATAAAATTTTTCTGTTCAAATACCCCCTTATTTTGTTAAAAAAAAACTTTCATCGGTAATCGATAGCCCCAGGGGTCAATATTTTTTCTTTTGGGAAACCCAATAGTTCCGTGAAAAATTCGATTTTGGAAAAAGGGGTTTAAAATGTGTATGTCTATTTCTATGTCAAAACTTGATTTTTATCTTTAAAGAGAAAGTGTACCCCGGGTGACGAAAGGGCCACCCAAGGCCCTCTTTTTAAGGTAAGCAAAAAATTTTTTGGAGGTCTTATACAGTTTTGAAACAATTTTTTTAAATTGAAATTTTTATAAATTTTTCCCTGAAACAATTTTAAAATGAAAATGTATCATTTTTAAATACCATTTTTCCCTACATAAGCTGCCTTTTGGGGGGGTATTCCCATCACCAATGATGGGTCTTGTTTAAACTCTTAATAATATTTATAAAGATAAAAAGGGATGTATTTAAATGATTTCGGGTATGGCAGAAAAGAAAATTTTTTGCTCGGGAATATACGAAGTGAAAATCCCTGAAAAATTTTAAAAATATACAGTTTTGGTACAAAAAGCCTCAAAAAACCCCCCTAGCTTTCCCAAATTTATCTGAGGGGGAAAAAGGGTTAGTGCAGCTGTCACAACCCCTTTTTCCTCTACTAAATTTTTTTACAAGCTGGGGGTTTTTACTGTCTGATTTTTGAAAAAAAAAAAATTAAAAAATTTTTTTTGTCACTTGATATCCCCCCCCTTTCCCCCCCCCACCACCACAAATTTTTTTTTTTAAAAATTTTGGGTTCATGTAGGGCCCCAAAAACTAGTCACCAAAAACTAGCTAAAAACCCAAAGGGAAAGCATTTAACACTCTAGATTTTAAACTTTTTGACCTTTATCTTAATAAAAATTTGGGTTAAAATTTTTAAATCTTAGGGATCTTTTTTCCCTTGTTTAAATCTGGGCAGGGGGGATAAAATTTACTAGGTCTTGGGGTCAAATCAAAGGAAAAGTTTGTTAACATCCTGGGGGCCCCATTTATGACTGTATCTTCATAAAATTTTGTCAGAATGTTAATCTTGGTTATCTTAGGTCTGTGGGGTAAAAAACGGGGTTCACCGGCCCAAATTAAAAAGGAAAAGTTTGTTAACCTCTAGAGCCACTTAAAATGCCCTTATTTTTCATGAAATTTTAAGTCAAAATTTTGGGACTTGATGATCTTTAGGTCAATTTTCGAACGAGTCATTTGGGCCCAAAAACTGGGTCCTAGGTCAAATAAAAGGAAAAGTTGGGAAACATTTTTGGGGGGCCACATTTACACCATATCTTAATGAAACTATTTTTGATGATTTTTTAAAGGTAAAATAGGTCGGGTTGGGCGATACGGGGCCCTTTCATGGCCCCCTTTTTTAGATACAGCCCTTAAAATTTTTAATGACAACCATTTTTGGGCCCCCCAAACGAAAAACTAATTTTTCATTAAACTATGAAGGGTGACCTTTTGATTTTTCTTAATTTTTTATCATCATTTTTGACATTTAAAAACATGTAGCCATATTACTCAGGGGGGATCCGGGGTCCTTTACCCTCTAGTTTTTAATTATCCCCCGGCCCCGGAAAAGTCGGAGGATAATTTTTTGGCCCTTTGGGTCCGTTTTTTTCCTTTCCGTTTTTTCCGGGCCCCGGAGTCTTATTGGGAAAGGGTTGGGAATTTTATTTAAAACTTCATATAAAAGTTCACCACAATGATTCTTGGGGGCCCGTCAAGTTTTCCCCCAAATTTGGGCCCAAAAGGGTAACCCCAAGGTTATGGTTTTTAAGAATTTTTCAAGCGTTAACTAAAAATGGGGAAACCTATAAATATGGCAATTTCTGCTTCTTTAAATTTTTGTTTTTTTTTGGACCTAAAACTATAAAACTTAAACAAAATTTAGATAAACCTTTTAATGTGGTTGTGTACACAAAAAATTTCTTTGGATTTTTTTGTAAATTAAGAGTTTTTCCCGTTTTTTGTATAAAAATCCCACAATTTGTACATAAAAAAACCATTTGTAGAATTTCATTTAAATGGGCTTCTTTCTTTTCCTAAACTTTTATTGTAAAACAGGTAAGTTTTTGTACCCACCCGGGTCCCCCCGCCTTCCCTTTGGGACAGGGCCAACCCCCCCCCTACCCCCCCCCCCACCCCCCCCCCCCCCCCCCCCCCCCGAAAAAAAAAAAAAAAAAAATTCCTTTTATGTCTCCCCCGGGAGACATATTGTTTTTTCCCCTTTTCCCTCCGTCCGTACTTTCACAATTCTTTTCCGAGAAATTTAACTGGAAAACCCTTTTTGACCAAAACCTTTAAACTCATGGGTTGGGGGGGCGCTGTAGTGACACCCCTATTAAATTTTGGGGTCACTCCTTCAAAGGCCCGGGGTCACGGGGGCCCTGAACTTTAAAAAACCTTTTCCTTCAATAACTGAAAACCCAAACTTAAACCCAGAATGTTGAAACTTCATAGGGGGTTTGGGCCAGGGAAAAGTAAAAGACCCCTTTTGTTTTTGGGGGTCACTTCCGTAAAAAGGTCAAGGTACGGGGCCTGAACTTTGAAAATCTTTTTCCGATAAATTAACTAGAGAACCATTTTGGACCCCAAAATTTTTGAAACTTCATGGGATGAGGGTTTCATGAAGAGAAAGATGACCCATATTGTTTTTGGGGGTCACCTCCGTCAAAGGTCGGGTCAAGGGGCCTGAACATTGAAAACCATTTCCGATAAATTCCCTAGAGAACCACTTGACCCAAATTTTTAAACTTCATGGGAGGGATTTATAAGAAGATTTGATAAACCCCTACGGGTTTTTGGGGTCACCCACCCAAAGGCCCAAGGTCCAGGGGCCTAATTTTTGGGAAAAATTTTTTTTCCGGGATCAATAACTAAAAACCCTTAACCCAAAAGTTGAAATTTCTTGGGATGATTGTACAGCAAAGTAGATCCCCCCCTATTGTTTTTGGGGTAAACTCCATTAAAGGTCAAGGGTCACAGGGCCTGAACTTTTAAAAACCCCTTTTTTCCCCGGCCCATTTAATTTGAAAACCACTTACCCGGGAATTTGAAACTTAATGGGACCTTGCCATGCAGATTTAGAAAACCCCTAAAAATTTTTTGGTCACTCTGGGAAAAGGGTCAAGGTACGGGCCTGAACATTAAAAAAACCTTTTCCCGGTAGAAAATTTTGGGAACCACTTGACCCAGAATGATGAAACTTCATTGGATATTGGTCATGCAATAGACCCCCCTTAACGATTTTAGGGTAAACCTTTTTAAAGGTAAAGGGCCCCACGGGGCCTGAACATGGAAAACCTTTTCCAAATCAATCCCTTTTAAACCCCTTGACCCAGAAATTTGAAACTTCATAATGTTTGTTCGGGGGCAAGAAAATTCCCCCTAATTTTTTTGGGGGGTCACTCCTTTTAAAGGGTCAAGGTCACGGGGCCCTAAAACTTTGATAACCATTTCAAATCAATAACTTGAGAATCACTTGCCCCCAAATTTTTGAAACTTCATAGGATGATTGAACAGGCAATAAACCCCCATTGATTTTGGGGGGTCAGTCTAAAAAGGGTCAAGGTCACAGTGGCCGGGTTCATGTAAAATCTTTTTTTTGGGAAATAATTTGGGGAACCACTTGACCTCAATGTTAAAACCTTAATAGGTTTGTTTGGGACTTTGCAAAAGGATGCCCCCCTCCCAAATTTTGAGGTCATTTGGATCAAAAGGTCAAGGCCCACAGGACCTGAACATGACTTGAAAACCTCAAGGCCAAGAGTTTGAAATTTAGGGGGATGATTTGGACATGCCAAGTAGAGGATCCCTATTGCAGCCAACCACCATTTGCCCTCTTTGATTTTTCGCTCCGACCCCAAATTAACTTCTTGCCAAAAGGGGACTTTCCCTTTGGGGAGACGGGCGTTTTTTAGCTCACCTGCAAAAAGTGAAAAGGGTGGTTTTGTGTCGCGCGGTGTCCGTGGGCCGTCGCCGGGGCGCCGTAAACGTTTGCTTTGGACCACTTTTGGGGCCCCAAAATTTTTTTCCGGGGATCTTTATGAAAGTTGGTCAAATTTTTCATCTTAAATTTCAGGTCAATTCAAAAACGGGGGTCACGTCCCATAAAAATTGAGGTCATAGGCCCTTAAAAAAAAAAAACCCTTTGGTGACCCTCAAAAGGCCATATATTTCACAAGATCTTCAGAAAATTGGTCGAAGTTCACCTTGATAATATCGGGGTCAAGTTCGAAACTGGTCACGTCGGGTCAAAAACTGGGTCAGTAGGTCTAAAAATAAAAAAACCCTTGTGACCCTCTAGACCCCAATTTCTCAAGGATCTTCATGAAAATTGGTCAAAATGTTCATTTTGATGTTTATTAGGTCAAGTTCGAAAGGGGGGCCACGTGGGTTAAAAACTGGGCATAATCTAAAAATAGAAAACCTTTGACCTCCTAGAGCCATATTTTTCATGAGATCCATGAATTTGGTCAAATTTTCCCTTGATGATATCAGGTCAAGTTCGAAACTGGGTCACCCTAGGTCAAAAACTAGGTCATTAGGTCAAAAATAAAAAAAAACCTTGTGACCTCTCTAGAGGCCATATTTCCAATGGATCTTCATGAAAATTGGTCAGAAAGTTCTCTTGATGATATCAAAAGGTCTAGTTCGAAACTGGGTCACGTGGGTTAAAAACTAGGTCAGTAGGTCTAAAAATAGAAAAACCTTGTGACCTCTCTAGAGGCCATATTTCTCATGCATCTTCATGAATATTGGTCAGAATGTTCACCTTGATGATATCTAGGTCAAGTTCGAAACTGGGTCATGTGGGGTCAAAATCTAGGTCAGTAGATCTAAAATAGAAAAACATTGTGACCTCTCTAGAGGCCATATTTCTCAATGGATCTTCATGAAAATTGGTCAGAATGTTCACCTTGATGATATCTAGGTCAAGTTTGAAACTGGGTCACGTGCGGTCAAAAACTAGTCAGTAGGTCTAAAAATAGGAAAAACCTTGTGACATCTCTAGAGGCGATATTTTCAATGGATCTTCATGAAAATTGGTCAAAATGTTTACCTTGAGATATCTAGGTCAGTTCAAAACTGGGTCATGTGGGGTTAAAAACTAGGTCAGTAGATCTAAAAATAGAAAAACCTTGTGACCTCTCTAGAGGCCATATTTTTCATGAATTCTTCATGAATATTGGTCAGAATGTTCATCTTGATGATATCTAGTCAAATTCGAAACTGGGTCACGTGGGGTCAAAACTAGGTCAGTAGTCTAAAAATAGAAAAACCTTGTAACCTCTCTAGAGGCCATATTTTTCAATGGATCTTCATGAAAATTGGTCAGAATGTTCACCTTGATGATATCTAGGTCAAGTTCGAAACTGGGTCACATGCGGTCAAAAACTAGGTCAGTAGGTCTAAAAATAGGAAAACCTTGTGACCTCTCTAGAGGCGATATTTTTCAATGTATCTTCATGAAAATTGGTCAAAATGTTTACCTTGAAGATATCTAGGTCAAGTTCGAAACTGGGTCATGTGGGGTTAAAAACTATGTCAGTAGATCTAAAAAAGAAAAACCTTGTGACCTCTCTAGAGGCCATATTTTTCATGAGATCTTCATGAATATTGGTCAGAATGTTCATCTTGATGATATCTAAGTCAAATTCGAAACTGGGTCACGTGGGGTCAAAAACTAGGTCAGTAGGTCTAAAAATAGAAAAAACCTTGTGACCTCTCTAGAGGCCATATTTTCAATGGATCTTCATGAAAATTGGTCAGAATGTTCACTTGATGATATCTAGGTCAAGTTCATAACTGGGTCATGTGCGGTCAAAAACTAGGTCAGTAGGTCTAAAAATGGAAAAAACCTTGTGACCTCTCTAGAGGCCATATTTTTCACGAGATCTTCATGAAAATTGGTAGAATTTTTCAGCTTGATGATATCTAGGTCAAGTTTAAAAGGGGGTCACGTCCCTTCAAAAACTAGGTCATTAGGCAAAAAATAAAAAAACCTTGTGCCCTCTCTAGAGGCCTTTTTTTTCAATGGATCTTCAAAAAATTGGTCAAATTTTTTTTTGATGATATCTAGCACATGTGCTAAAAAACTGGGTCACTATGTCAAATAATAAAAAAAAACGAGTCATATCGTTGAACAGGG
Organism: Mercenaria mercenaria; assembly: GCF_021730395.1. Taxonomy (NCBI): domain Eukaryota; kingdom Metazoa; phylum Mollusca; class Bivalvia; order Venerida; family Veneridae; genus Mercenaria; species Mercenaria mercenaria. The sequence goes on from NC_069374.1 coordinate 41,562,712, forward strand.
TCATTGGGGGTATGAGCGATTCAGGCCATCATGGGCCTTTGTTTACGAAAGCATTTTTTGTTTTAATTTTTTTTAAACAAAATTCATAACATGTTACCACTATGGGTTAGGGGCCCCCTAAGTTTCAACAGATTGCCCAAGTACACCAGGGTTTGGCCCCTTAGAAGTTTCTACTGTTAACTATATAGGGTACTATAGATCTATAGATATGGCAATTTCTGCATCATAACTTTGATATATTTGACCTAGAACTATGAAACTTTAACAGAATTTAGAGCACTATAATGTGGTTGTGCACAGACAATTTTGTACGGATTTCTTTTTGTAACTTCAGAGTTATTGCCCTTGAATTGTCTAAAAATCCACATATTTGTACATAACAACTTACCATTTGGCAGAATTTCATTAAATTTCTTTCATTCTTTTCTGTGACATTTATTATAAACATGTGAAGTTGCGCACCCACACCTGGTCACCCCTTGCCTTGGTCACACCCCTCCCCCTCCCCCATCCACCCCACTCCCCCCCCCCCCCCCCCCCCCCCCCCCCCCAAATTTTTTTTTTTTCATTTATTTTAGATTTTTTTCAAACCTTCCAAGTTGTACTATTCCCCCACTCACTTCTCCACCCATCATGCCCACCACTGATCATGCATCCTCTGCCCCCAACACCCCACCCCCACTCCAACTTCACCCTTTTACCTTTTTTTTTTTTCATTTTTAATTTCAATCAATATTTATAATCAGCATGTGAAATTTTGTTTTCCTCTCTCCGTTCCCCCTGCACCCCCACCCCCCTAAAAAAATAAATATATACATATATCTATATATAGATATATATATTTCCATTCCTTTTTTTTTTTTTTAAATGTTCCAAACCTTCAACATGTTAAGTTGTGACTGCACAAACCTTGCCCTCAGCCATGTTCAAGATATCTTTCTGTGTTCTCTTAAGGACATCTGATCTTTTAAGTTCAAATGTACATGTAAAACAGCAACACCTGGTGCCAAACCACTCAAAGACAATATTTCATTCCAGTTAAACTTCAAGCTCACATTTCAGTTAACTGCATTTAATTTTAAAAGCTAAGCTTATTACAGTAAGCATATCCCATTCAAAATAAATTCTTTAGTCCGGATCAAAGTATCATACATTTATTGTGTACTCTTTAATTAAACATTTGTTTCATGTTAAATTGATTTTGACTAACGCCTCAGTCACAATCAAATGCATTTTTTTGTTTCATTTGGGGTTAAAAAAAAAAAATTTTTGAAAAAACTCTTTTTTTTGAAAGTTAATTTACCATATCCCTTTGGGTTTCCCTACAAAAAAAAGGTATTTGTCGCTGTCTGATATTTTCGACAAAAATTTTTTTTTCAAAAAAAAAGAAACCCTTCGGGGAAAAAAATAAAACAGACATGACCATTTTTAAAAAACTTTTTTTATTCAAAACCTCTTTGAGACCCAACAAAATTGTTACCCCCAATAAATGGACATAAAAGTAATGTAGAAAACCCCAAAAAAACAAATTAAATTACACAAAGTTTTTTAAGTTTTTCTTCTTTTGAATTTTCCAAAATTTCTAAAAATTTTTTGTTTTCTCTTTTTTTCATTTTTTAAACATATTTTTTTTAAATGCATTTTTAAACTCAATTATGTTTTTTCCCAAAAAATTCCCGTCATTTTCTCTTTAAATAATGGCCCTCATTTTTTTGATTCCACTATGGGGGGCAGAGAAAATTCGAAATTTTTTTAAAATGAAAGCCGAAATTTCCCCCAAAAATCTCCGGACAAGACATCACCCCCCTAAGTTTTTTTCTACATGGTTTTAGAAACTATTTTAGGGTTTTCTTTTTGAATTTTTTAAAAGTTTAAAATGACAAGCCCAAGTAAATCCCAAAAAAATTTTAAAAAAAAAGAAGTAAAAATTTGGGACAGTCTTCGAATGTGCCCTTCGAATAAATGAAGGTTTTGAACAACGGGTGCCCTAAAAAAAAATGTCATTATGTGACAAGTTGGGTGCAAATTTGCTTACATAAATTAGGACTAATTTTTTTTCATTTTTCCTAAATACTAAAAATAATGATACTTGGAAGTTTCCTTCGAAATAGGCTTTTAAAAATAAACCCTCCTTCAGCTAAGTGCTGGGAAACAAGACATTTGCCCAATAATTTCGCCCAAAAAGACAGATAGATAAAAAATTTTTTCTGATCAATTTTCTTTGCTTTAATGGGCTTAAAAACTGACCTTGCAGCCTGTTATGTAAAACCTTTTAGCCCCTTGTTTTTACCGTAAAAATTTTTTAAACCCTTTAACAAAACCCAAAAAACCCCCAAAAACCCTTCCCTTTAAATTTGGGAGGGTTTGGAAGAAACCCCCTCTACTAGACTTTGTTGAGGCAAATTATTTACAGGGCTGTTACCCAACCCTTAAAATCCAAAAAATGGTAAAAAATAAAACACAAAGCTTAACATAAGAACTCTATGATTTTAAACTAAAAAATTTTTCATTAAACCCAGAAACTTTAAAAAAGTAGTAAGAACTTGTTAAACTTTAGCTGAAAAACCAACCATCTTAAAAAAAATTACAACTGTGTCTTAAAGGGAAAAACTAAAAAAACAACCCCCTTTGCTGACGGGTTTAAAATAGCTTTTTTTAAAAATACTTATTGACTTTATTCTGGGGGGGAGACCCCATAACTCGTACTAATTTTTAAGGGTAGCCCCTGCAAAAAAAAATTTTCGGGTAAAATTTTAAACCCTTTTTTTACGAATAATTAAATTTTCCTGTAAAAATTTTTTTAAATCACTTATTTTTGAGTCAGCTAATGATTTACAAAATTGCTTTTTTTTTTAAAAATTCCCAAGATGCCTTTTTCTGGGCCGAAATTTTTTTTGGATTAATATTGCCCTTTTTTTCCATTATAAAGAAAAGTATGCCCCGGAGAAAAAATTTTTTTAACTATCTTTTTATCACTTTTGGCTTCTTTTTTTTAAATTTTTATCACCTATTTTAAAATATTATTTTTGGGAAAAAATACTGGAAAAAAATGTTGGGAACCCAAATCATAAATCAAACTTTTATTTAAAAAATTCTAGACCTCTGCCTCTAATGCTGTGGGGAAGTTGGCATAACTTGCGGGAAACATGTTTGTACAGTACAGAACCCAATTTAAACCCTTTTTAAAGTTACATAACTAAAATTCTGTTGAAAAGGGCATTAAACCCCCTAAAAACAAAAAAATTTAAATAGTTTCTCATTTTTAAAAGGGGAAAAAAGTGCAAGGAGACAAAAAGGTAATCACTAGTAAAATTGCTTTTTAAATTTTTTTTTAAAATAAATTTTAAAATGCTTCCAATTTTTTGGGGATTTCAGTCTGTTAACAGAATAAAAATTGATAGGCAGATGAATAGAATTAAATCTTGAAATCAATCACCATTATTCTTTGGGCCCCGAAGAGCCAGAAAAAAAGCCCTCTTGAGTGGGTTATAAAAAAAGGGTTTAAAATTTAAAATGGGAAAAGCCCCCACCCGCTAAAAAATAGATCCATACTCCCCCCCTAGAAAATGACCAAATGTCAAATGATTTTGCTTTTATCTTCCCCATTCTTTCTGTTTTAAATACAAATTTTAAAAAATTTTTTTGTTTTTTTTTGGGTTTCAGAGTCTCTTGATTTTTTTCAAAAAACTTGATTTATTTCTAAGGTCCATGCTGGTTTTTTATTGAAAACAGAAAAAATTTAAATTTAATGTATTTGCATAAAGGCTTGTCCGTAGACACCCTTTAAATTTCATGCCTTGTTTTTTTTCCAAAAACAAAAGGGGGGGTTAGAAAAAAATGTATTTTCCTTTTTTGGGTTTGCTTTTAAATTTTTTATAAGTCTGTATAAGATTAAAACATATTCTATATCCATTTTAATTCTTCTCAGATTCAGATTGGGGACACACAAGAAAAAAATGGGTAACATTTTTTCCATTTGGGGAAAAAGTAAGTTTCCCTTGAAATAAATTTGTTCTATATTTTATATTTAAAAAATTAAGGGGGTGTATCAAAATTGAAACTTGAAAAAAATAGCTCCATTGATTTTATAAAAGATATTTTTTTCAAAAAAAACCTTTGTTTCTTTGTGTCTAGGACAAGACATTTTCCCCCGGGGCAAAATTGTTTCAATTTTAAAAAACTATTTATACTATATAACCCATTTAAAAAATTCCCTCTAAAAGGGTTTTTCAACTTAGACCCATCCTAAACACTTTCTACCAACAGTGAAATTTAAAATTAATATTTTTAAACCTTTACAAAGAAAATAGGTGGTCTACGGACCCGGACAAAAAAATTGGCGCATTTATCATTGGGCCCGTTTAAATCAAATTTTTTAGGAGATAAGAAAATTCCCCCCTTAAAGAATGCATTTTTTTCAGAAAAAGGTAGACTGAAGTTTCCCCAAAAAAACAGAAAAAGGGGGGGCAAAAATAAGGGGGGGGGGAAGGGGGAAAAAAAAATTATTTTTAAATGAATCACATTAATGGTTAAAAGGGGAAAAGCAAAAAGGCAAAATTTTAAAAAAAACGGTCAAGGGCAGGGCTTCGTAAAATTCTTCTGTTGTGGGGACATAGACAGTTAAATAAATTTCGCTGAAAGAAACGAATTTTCCTGTAAAACCCAAAAGCACAAAAAGGGGGCTTGCTTTTGGGTTTTTAATTTAAAAAGAAAAAACCAAAAAACAATTTTTTTTAAAGGGGAAAAAATATAACGCTGAATTTTGGCCCTTTTTTTTTGTTATTGGGGCAACCCTGGGTTTTGTTTTAAAAAAGTACACAGCTACCCGATAGTTTTTTTACCTGCAAATGGGTAGTGATATTTTAAATCCTGAATGGGTGAAAACAGAAAAATTAAACTGCACTTTTTTAAATTTTGGGTGTATAACATGGAGTACCCCAAAAAGTTGCATTTTATTGGGGACTTTAAAGGGGTAATGAAAAATTTTTTGCTTCTTATTAAAATCCTTAAAAATTTTTGCCGGGAAAAATTTTTTTTTGGGCCCTTCCCCCCCCACAAACCCTTTTGGGGGGGGATACCAATTTTTTTATCGAATTTGCTTTCTTTTTTTTTTTTCCAAAACCTTTCCCTGAAATTTTTTTTATCGATAAGCAAATTTTTACTGTTTCCCCCCTCACCCTCCACCCCGCATGGCCCCCCCCCCCCCGATCATGCATCCCCCCCCCCCCCCACACACACAAAACAAAACCCCCTTTTTTGCCCCCGAAGGGAGGCATTAGTTTTTTGAAACCCTTGTTTTGTCCGGGCTGTCCCCATTTTTTGGTCCGGGTCCCCTTCTTTGGGCATCGATGGATGGATTTTCAAATAACTTGGGATGAATGTGTAAACCCCAGTAAGAACGAAAGTTCGCGCGGAAGACCCGGTCCTTTGCTCAAAGGTTTAATCCCCACTTAACATTAAAAGGGGTTTTGCAAATTTATGGGGGTGTCCGTCCATATCTTTTTCCCCTCGATGGATGGATTTTCAAATAACTTGGTAACTTGGCATGAATGTTACCACAGTAAGACGACTGCCCGCGCGCAAGACCCGGTCCGTAGCTCAAAGGTCAAGGTCACATTTAGACATTAAGGGATAGTGCATTGATGGGCGTGTCCGGTCCATATCTTTGTCATCGAGGGAAGGATTTTCAAATAACTTGGCATGAATGTGTACCACATAAAAAACGACGTGTCATGCACAAGACCCAGGTCCGTAGCTCAAAGGTCAAGGTCACACTTAGATGTTTAAAGGTCTTTTTTCATGAATAGTGCATTGATGGGCGTGTCCGGTCCTCTTTTGTCATTCATGCATGGATTTTAAAATAACTATGCATAAATGTGTGACACAGTAAGATGACGTGTCGCGCGCAAGACCCAGCTCCGTAGGTCAAAGGTCCTAAACTCGAACATCGGCCATAACTATTCATTTAAAGTGCCATCGGGGGCATGTGTCATCCTATGGAGACAGCTCTTGTTTTTTTAATTTTCCATCAATATTTATAATCAACATGTAATGTTTTGTACCCAGCCCCGCTGCATTTGGTGTGAAGCATTGCCTAATGGACCTCTACCAATTTTGTTCAAATCATGACCCCTGGGTCAAAATTTACCCCGCCCCAGGGGTCACTTGATTTTTTCAATAGGGAAAATCTTAAAAAAAAAAATTCTTCTCAAAAACCAAAAAAGCCCTAAAACTTAAGATATTTGACTGTAGCAATTGCCCCCTTTTGACCTCTAACAAAAAAATTTGTTCAAATTTTCTTGACCCCCCGCAGGGTTTAGATTGACACAGCCCCAGGGTTACTTGATTGTGCCAAGGAAATCTTCATAAATTTGCTAAAAATAAACCAGAAGGCCTAGATCTTGTTCAAGTAAGCAACTCTACTCAGATGAGCAATATAGGGCCCTCTTGTTTTTAGGATGAACCTTGGTAATGGATTTGTTAGCTAAGTGTCATTGGCTTTTGATGGTATTTTGGGTCACTGTAACTGAAAAAAGAAAAATTGTAACTGCACAATACTGTTAGGTTAAATACACCTGTTGTCAGCAAATTTGGTATGCAGATAGGTTGGGAATGTATTTTGGGTCACTTTGGTCAGGATCAAAGTCATTGTTACTAAAAATAGAAATGCTCCGCAACTGCCACTTTCTAATGTAAATTTGCTACACATCATAATTTGTATCCAGAGCATAACTTAAAAATACATTAAAGATACTGACTTGGAACTTGGAATATAGGCAGGTGGTAATGAGACGATGTGCAGACTGCAACAGTCTACATTAAACCCTGACAAAAAAATAAAAATTAAGTATTTAGATCGTCTGATTTTTTGAAGAAAAAAAAAGATGAGTTATTGTCATCACTTGATCAGTGTCAGCGTTGGCGTTGCCTGGTTATGTTTTATGTTTAGGTCAGCTTTTCTCATAAACTATCAAAGCTATTGCTTTAAAACTTGCAACACTTGTTCACCATCAATAGCTGACTCTGTGTAGCATGAAACATAATCCATCTAGGTTTTTTTTATGCCCCCGGCATCTACTGATGCGGGAGGCATATAGTGATTGTCCCGTCCGTTCGTTCGTCCGTACGTACGAGGTTAACCAAATGGGACCGTTTCGTCTAGCATCAATACCCCTTACTAGAATGACTTGATACTAATGCAGATGTAACCTGTGACCATTCCTCATCTTCAGACATCACCTGACCTCAGTTTGACCTTGACCTTGACCTCATTTTGGACTTGGGTTGCTTTATATGGGCCATCTCTTGGTTAACCAAATGGGACCGTTTCGTCTAGCATCAATACCGCTTACAAAAATGAATTGATACTAATACAGATGTAACCTGTGACCATTCCTCATCTTGAAACATCACCTGACCTCAGTTTGACCTTGACCTCATTTTGGACTTAGGTTGCTTTATATGGGCCATCTCTTGGTTAACCAAATGGGACCGTTTAGTCTAGCATCAATACCGCTTACAAGAATGATTTGATACTAATACAGATGTAACCTGTGACCATTCCTCATCTTCAAACATCACCTGACCTCAGTTTGACCTTGACCTTGACCTCGTTTTGGACTTAGGTGCAATATCTGCCGACAAGGATGCCACGGGGGGCATCAAGCGTTTATTGAACGCATCTGCTTGTTTTTAGCCCACCATCATCAGATGGTGGGCTATTAAAATCTGCGTCTGTGGTCCGTCCGTCCGTCCGTCAGTCCGTCCGTTAACAATTTCTCGTTATCGCATCTCCTCAGAAACTACTGGGGAGATTTTGACCAAACTTTGTCAGAATGATGTATTGGTACCCTAGTTGTGTCCCCCTGAAAATCAGACTGGTTCAAGAATTATGAGTGAGTTATGGCCCTTCGTTTATTTCTATAATTTACATAGATTATATATAGGGAAAAACTTGAAAACCTTCTTGTCCAAAACCACAGAGCCTAGGGTTTTGATATTTGGTATGAAGCATCATCTAGTGGTCCTCTACCAAGATGATTCAAATTATTTCTCTGGGGTCAAATATGGCCCCGCCCTGGGGGTCACATGGTTTATATAGACTTATATAGGGAAAAACTTTGAAAAACCTCTTGTCCAAAACCACAGGGCCTAGGGCTTTGATATTTTGTATGTGACATCATCTAGTGGTCTTCAACTAAGATTTTTCAAACTATACCCCTAGGGTCAAATATGGCCACGCCCTGGGGGTCATATGGTTAACATAGACTTATATAGGGAAAAGCTTTGAAAATCTTCTTGTCCAAACCACAAAGCCTAGGGCTTTGATACTTGTAATGTAGCATCATCTAGTGGTTCTCTACCAAGTTTGTTCAAATTATCCCCCTAGGGTCAAATATGGCCCCGCCTCGGGGGTCACATGGTTCATATAGACTTATATAGGGAAAAGCTTTTAAAATCTTGTCAATAACTACAACATTCAAATTTGGAACACATGTATATTTTTGAGTGGCAAGATGAACCTTGACATGAGTTGACCTTGATTTTGACCTAGTGACCTACTTTCACATTTCTGTAGCTACAGCCTTCAAATTTGAACCACATGCATAGTTTTGTGCACTGGAAAAACTTTGACCTTGATTTTGACCTAGTGACCTACTTTCACATTTTTGAAGGTACAGGCTTCAAATTTGGACCATATGCATAGTTCCATGTTTCAAAATGAAATTTGACATTGATTTTGACCTAGTGACCTACTTTCACATTTCTCAAGCTACAGCCTTCAAATTTGGACCACATGCATAGTTTTGTGTACCGAAAAAAACTTTGACCTTGACATTGACCTAGTGACCTACTTTCACGGCGTCCGAAGACTTTGTCCTGAGCATTAAATTTTCTTCTTTATGCATGGAGGAATTTTGATATAACTTGGCACAAATGTTCACCACCATGAGACGGAGTGTCATGCACAAGAACCAGGTCTGTAGGTCTAAGGTCAAGGTCACACTTAAAGGCCAAAGGTCAGATACAAGAATGACTGTCTGGAGCATTCTTCTTCTTGCATGGAGGAAATTTGATGTAACTTGGCACAACTGTACACCATCATGAGACGGAATGTCATGCGCAGGTCTCTTCTTTAGAATTACTTCCCTTTGTTGTTACTATAAAAAGCTTATATTGTAACTTTTTCATTATTAGTTGTAGGGAAAAATTGAGACCACATTTCTGTAGTACAACAATGTTACATCCAATTTTGAGGTGTATTTTGACCTATCTACCTGGTAAGGAATTTTGTGTGGACTTAAAAAATTTTAAATTTTTTTAAAAAAATTTTAAACATTAACTGCCCTTAGCTGTTACTATAAATAACTTATATTGTAACTTTTTTACACTTATATTGTAACTTTTTTATAATTGACAGTAGGGAAAAACCAAGACCACTTTTCTGTGGTACAACATACGTGCTACTTTCAAATTTTAGGTGTATTTTAAGGTATCTCTGCCTGGTAAGGAGTTTTTTTGTGTGGATATTTTAAGGTATCTCTAGCTGGTAAAAAGTTTTTTTTAGCTCGACTATTCGAAGAATAGTCTAGCTATTCTACTCACCCTGGCGTCGGCGTCTGCGTCACACCTTGGTTAAGTTTTTGCATGCAAGTACATACAGCTATCATTTAAAGACATATAGCTTTGAAACTTATTTATTCTTTTTCTAGGTCAATTACCAACATCACTGGGTCAAGTTCCATAACTCTGACATGTATTTTGGCCAAATTATGCCCCCTTTTGGACTTAGAAAATTCTGGTTAAAGTTTTGCGTGCAAGTACATACAGCTATTACTAAAAGGCATATAGATTTGAAACTTATTTTTTTCTTTTTCTAGATCAATTACCTACCTCACTGGGTCAAGTCCCATAACTCTGACATGTATTTTGGCCAAATTATGCCCCCTTTTGGACTTAGAAAATTCTGGTTAAAGTTTTGCGTGCAAGTACATACAGCTATTACTAAAAGGCATATAGATTTGAAACTTATTTTTTCTTTTTCTAGATCAATTACCTACCTCACTGGGTCAAGTCCCATAACTCTGACATGTATCTTGGTCAAATTATGCCCCCTTTTGGAAAATCGTGGTTAAAGTTTTACATGCAAGTTACTATCTCCAAAACTACTACAGGTATTGAATTGAAACTTCACATGTGTCTTCCGGGTTATAAAACTAGTTGATAGCACCAAGTCCCATAACTCTGACATGTATTTTGGCCAAATTATGCCCCCTTTTGGACTTAGAAAATCCTGGTTAAAGTTTTGCGTGCAAGTACATACAGCTATCATTTAAAGGCATATAGCTTTGAAACTTATTTATTCTTTTTCTAGGTCAATTACCAACCTCACTGGGTCAAGTTCCATTACTCTTAACATGTATTTTGAGCAAATTATGCCCCCTTTTGGACTTAGAAAATTCTGGTTAAAGTTTTACATGCAAGTTACTATCTCCAAAACTAATGCAGATATTGAATTGAAACTTAACATGTTTCTTCCAGGTTACAAAACTAGTTGATAGCACCAAGTCCCATAACTCTGACATGTATTTTGGGCAAATTATGCCCCCTTTTGGACTTAGAAAATCCTGGTTAAAGTTTTGCGTGCAAGTACATACAGCTATCATTTAAAGGCATATAGCTTTGAAACTTATTTATTCTTTTTCTAGGTCAATTACCAACCTCACTGGGTCAAGTTCCATTACTCTTAACATGTATTTTGAGCAAATTATGCCCCCTTTTGGACTTAGAAAATTCTGGTTAAAGTTTTACATGCAAGTTACTATCCCCAAAACTAATGCAGATATTGAATTGAAACTTAACATGTTTCTTCGGGGTTATAAAACTAGTTGATAGCATCAAGTCCCATAACTCTGATATGTATTTTGGTCAAATTATGTCCCCTTTCGAACTTAAAACTCTTTTGATATTTAACATTTTGGGTAATAATTTCCTGCTTCTGTGACAATATTTCGAATAGTCGAGCTTGGCTGTCTTATGGACAGCTCTTGTTTTTTGTGGATTTAGAAAAACAAAAGAATTACAATAATTACTACACAACCACAGAATTAAAATTCCATTTGCAAATACAGGTGCTAGTGTAAAGAAATTCCCTATGACAGGCGTATATTGTGACATTCTGGCATCCTTGTTGGAATTGGAAATTGGTAAATTTTTGTACAAGTCCATGTTTTGTCAAAACTATTTGACTTGTGGCTTTGAACGTTTGAACAATTGTGTATCATCATGATTTCTATCTGTAGGCAAGAGTACATAACTCAGTCAACTATTTTGGCTGAATCGTGACCCTTTTTGGACTTAGAAATCAGTTAAGTTTTTCGTACAAGTCCGTATTTTGCCTAACCTGTTTGTCATTTGGCTTTGAAACTTTGACCACTTGTTTACCATCATAGTCTACATACCAAGGACAAGGACTTTAGCTGATTTATAGCCCTTTTTTGGACATAGAAATTAGTTCAGTTTTGCATACCATTCGATATTTTGTCTTTTAACTGTTTATGATATATGGCTTTTAAACTTTGAACACTTGCCATATAGTGCAAGACTTACCCAAATCCACAAATGCAGGTACATTGTTTGTCTTATCTATTCGTTTTCTTTTGTCTGAAAATCTCTGGTAATATTTTGACCCTGTACTTCTATCAATGCTTCGAATAGTCTTGTTTGTTCCCCTTTTGACGACTGCTAGCGTCTTCCCCATCTCCGTAAAGAAATCTGCCATCCTGCTTTTTGCAAGAATTATGGCCCCTTTTGGACTTAGAAAATATCAGATTTCTTGGTTAAGTAGAAAATTTCAGTTTTCTTGGTTAAGTTTTATGTTTCTAAACTATCAAAGCTATTGCTTTGAAACTTGCAATGCTTGTTCACCATCAAAAGCTGACTCTGTGCAGCAAGGAACCTAGCTCCATCCTGCTTTTTGCAAGAATTATGGCCCCTTTTGGGCTTAGGAAATATCAGATTTCTTGGTTATGTTTTATGTTTAGGTCAACTTTTCTCCTAAACTATCAAAGCTATCACTTTTAAACTTGCAACACTTATTCACCATTAAAAGCTGACACTGTACAGAGGAACTGTGAAACATAACTCCATCCTGCCTTTTGCAAGAATTATGGCCCCTTTTGGATTTCTTGGTTTAGTTTTGTGTTTAGGTCACCTTTTCCCCAAAACTATCAAAGCTATTGGTTTAAGACTTGCAACATTTGTTCATCATTAAAAGCCGACTCTGTACAGCAATAAACATAACTCAGTCCTGCTTTTTTCAAGAATTATAGCCCCTTTTGGACTTAGGAAATCAGATTTCTTGGTAAAGTTTTGTGTTTAGGTCAGCTTTTCTCCTTAACGGTAAAAGCTTTTGCTTTAAAACTTGGAGCAGTTATTCGCCATTTAAAGCTGATTCTGCATAGCAAGTAACAGATTGGTTTGTGCAAGAATTATGGCCCTTTTGGACTTAGAAAATCATGGGTAGGACAATATTTCTGTTATAAAGAGACAAAAAAATCAGATGAGCGTCTGCATCCGCAAGGCGATGCTCTTGTTTTGCCCTTTAGTAGCCTGTCACCACTGCCACATACACAGACACACACTGCTTCCCCCACCAACAAAAAAAACCCTTTAAATTTTGCTTTTTCTTTGAATTTTGCTTTTGTCCTCTGATATAACCCTTTGGGGGTATATTACCCTGCTTGGAGGAGCTCTCCAAAACGAACAATAGGATGGCAAAAAGAGATATTTGAAATGCTTTGCTACATCCACTTTCTAATTTTGGACTGATGATAGCACAGGGAAGAGTCTCTAGAAATGCTTCTTAACGTCTTTTCTAATGTTGGAACTGAGACTAATGATAGGATGGTAACATGAAAATATCAGTATATGAAGGTCATTTGCACATGTTCTCGTGGGAATGAAGCTTGATTGCTGCTGAGAAATGCTCTGGAAAAGAAGGATGGATAGGACAGACAGATGGGCTTCCCCTTTCAGGGAGCATTAAAAGAGACACTAGATATGCCTCTCGACATCATTTTTGTCGAGCCCGCTTGCGGTGAGCTCGACATAAGTCGCCACTTTTGGCAGGTCGGTGTATGTGAGTCCGTCCGATTTTGTCCGGACCATAAGTTTGACATGCATAGACCGATCTTGTTTATATTTGGCATGAATGTTAACCTCAATGAGAAGGAGTGCCATGCGCAAACCCCATGTTCCTATCTCAAAGGTCAAGGTCACAGTCGGAGGTCAAAGGTCAAATTGAAGTTTGTCCAGACCATAACTTTGACATGCATGGACCGATCTTGTTTATATTTGGCATGAATGTTTACCTCAGTGAGAAGGAGTGTCATATGCAAACCCCTTATTCCTATCTCAAAAGTCAAGGTCATAGTTGAAGGTCAAAGGTCAAATTGAAGTTTGTCCGGAGCATTTCTTCTTCATGCATGGTGGGATTTTGATGAAACTTGGCCTGAATGTTCACCATTTTGAGGAGTGTCATGCGCAAGAACCAGGTCCCTTGGTCTAAGGTCAAGGTTACACTTAGAGGCCAAAGGTGCTGGTGGGCTCGACATTCTGCCCTTGTGCATGCAGCATGTATTTCTAGTTTCTTACATTCAAACCAAACACTAGAAATCCTTCTCAGTGTCCATTTTCTAACGTAGGAACAGAGACTGACAATAGGACAGCAAAAAGACACAACTGGAAATACTTCCCAACATCCATTTTCTTACATTTAAATAGAGACTGGCGATAGGATGGCTAAAAGAGACACTATAAATGCTTCTTAAAGGCTTACGCTAGAATTCCCTGTATATGAGATGATGGAATTTTTCCCAATAATTTTTCCCATCACACTTCATTTGCGATCAATAACTGGAGAACCATTTGACCTAGAACCTTCAAACTTCATAGGGTGGCAGGGGTTATGGAGTAGACGGCCCCTATTGTTTTTGGAGTCACTCCATCAAATGTCAAGGTCACAGGGGCCTGAAGATGGAAAACCATTTCCGATCAGTAACTTGAGAACTACTTGACCCAGAATGTTGAAACTTCATAGGATGATTGCACATGCAGAGTAGATGACCCCTATTGATTTTGGGGTCACTCTATTAAAGGTCAAGGTCACAGTGGACAGAACATGGAAATCCATTTCCGGTCAATAGCTGAAGAACCATTTGACCTAGAACCTTCAAACTTCATAGGGTGATAGTAGTTACAGAGTAGATGACCCCTAATGTTTTTTGGGTTACTCTATCAAAGGTCAAGGTCATAGGGGGCTGAACATAGAAAACTCTTTCCAATCAATAACTTGAGAACCACTTGACCCATAAATGTTGAATCTTAAAAGGATGATTGGACATGCAGAGTAGATGACCCCTATTGATTTGGGTTTTTTGTCGTGCCCACATGCGGATGCGAAGACTTAGTTGTCCAAAGGGCTGTTCAGTGTATGTGCGTGCATCCGTGTGTGCGTCCGTCCGGGTTTGTTTATCCGGACCATAACTTTGACATGCATGGAGCAATCTTGTTTATATTTGGCATGAATGTTAACCTCAGTGAGACGGAGTGTCATGCGCAAACCCCAGGTCTAAGGTAAAGGTCACACTTAGAGGTCAAAGGATACAAGAATGACAACTTTGTCTGGAGCATTTCTTCTTCATGCATGGAGGGATTTTGATGTCGCTTGGCACAAATATTCACTACCATGAGACGGAATGCCTTGCGCAAGAACCAGGTCCCTCTGTCTAAGGTCAAGGTCACAGAGGTCAAAAGTCAGATACGAGAATGACTTTGTCTGGAGCATTTCTTTTTTATGCATAGAGGGATTTTTATGTAACTTGGCACAATTGTTCATCATCATGAGACGGAATGTCATGCGCAAGATCCTAGAATTACTTCCCTTTATTGTTACTATAAATAGCTTATATTCGTAACTTTTTTATTACTGGTCGTAGGGAAAAATCAAGACCACTTTTCTGTAGTACAACATGCATGTTACATCCAATTTTCAGGTGAATTTTGACCTATCTCTACTGGTGAGGATTTTTGTGTGGACTTAGAATTTTTTTTATGCCCCCGAAGGGAGGCATATAGTTTTTGAACCGTCTGTTGGTCTGTCAGTCTGTCCGCAATTTTCGTGTCCGGTCCATATCTTTGTCATCGATGGATGGATTTTCAAATAACTTGGCATAAATGTGTACCACAGTTAGACGACGTGTCGCGTGCAAGACCCAGGTCCGTAGCTCAAAGGTTAAGGTCACACTTAGACCTTAAAGGATAGTGCATTAATGGGCGTGTCCAGTCCATATCTTTGTCATCGATGGAAGGATTTTCAAATAACTTGGCATGAATGTGTACCACAGTAAGACGACATGTCGCGCGCAAGACCCAGGTCCGTAGCTCAAAGGTCAAGGTCACACTTAGACGTTAAAGGATAGTGCATTGATGGGCGTGTCCGGTCCATATCTTTGTTATCCATGGATGGATTTTCAAATAACTTGACATGAATGTGTACCACAGTAAGACGACGTGTCGCACGCAAGTATCAGGTCCATAGCTCAAAGGTCAAGGTCACACTTAGGCGTTAAAGGTCATTTTTCATGATAGTGCATTGATGGGCGTGTCCGGTCCATATCTTTGTCATTCATGCATGGATTTTAAAATAACTGCGCATGAATGTGTGACACAGTAAGACGACGTGTCGTGCGCAAGACCCAGCTCCGTAGGTCAAAGGTCCTAAACTCTAACATCAGCCATAGCTATTCATTCAAAGTGCCATCGGGGGCATGTGTCATCCTATGAAGACAGCTCTTGTTTTTTTTGGTTTTTTTTCTTAAGATTTACGTCCCTTTGTTGTTACTTTAAATAACTTATATTGTAACTTTTTGCAATCTCTTTTTTATTTGGCATAAATGTTTTCCTCTGTGAGACAGGGAGTGCCATGTGCAACTCCCAGTCCTTTTGACAGCTGGCGGGCTTGACATGTTGCCCGTGGGCATCTAGTTTTTGTTAAATGTCAAGTTCACAGGGACCAGAACATGGAAAGCCATTTCTGATCAATAACTTGAGAATCACTTGACCCAGAATGTTGAAACTTTATAGGACGACTGGATATGAGTTTTTTAATAGGTAATCTGGGATCAAGAAGTAGGTCACTGGGTAAATTAACAGGAAAACCTTGTTGACACTATAGAGGTGATATTTTCTGTTTGATCTGAGATCACCATATGTCTGGTATTCTTTTTAACTTGAAGCCACATTTTCTACCGAACTGAGACTGACAATTGGATGACAGAAACGCATTAGAAATGTTTCTCAATGTCCGTTTTCTATATTTGGAAAAAGGCCCAACAATAGGATGGCAAAAAAAACCCCAACCCAGATGCTAGAACATCAATGTCTCTAATGTTGAGGTTTGGCTTTCACATTCTTCAATATCAGACCCCTTGTATAATAATAATAATAATAATAATAATAATAATAATAAAGTCTTTATTTAATGAGGCAACACAGTTGGGTGTACACAGTCTTCCCAGTGAGCCTCAAATGTACATATAGACAGTACCGTATTTTGGTGCGTATAGGTCGCACTTTTTCTTCCCATTTTGCTGCCTGAAAAAGTTCCTGCGACCTATACGACAGAACATTGCCAGCAGAGTTTTTTTCGGGTCAATTTTCTGACCGTAGCTCTCGCAAAATTACGTGCATCTGTTACGAACGAACAAAATGGATAAAAAATCAATATCGGCAGCTTTTCAACCAATAACGGTTACTTTCAATAAAATATATCGTAAATAACCCATACAGACTATTAAAATTACGAATGACTTTAATTCAAAGATGTTTTTGCAGTTTGAATTACGTTTGTTTCTACTTTCGTTTTACCGGACGCCATTGACATGTACTCCGGGTTGGATAAAATCCGGACAGATCCGTCCTCCATTCCAAACATTGTTTATATTATTTTTTAGCGTATTAAAAAACTTGAAAGATAATTTTTTACTTTTGATTTTTAAATAAAAGAAAAAAAATCCAAAAAGAGATATTTTGTTAATCTTTTTACTCAGAATCAAAAGAACGCGGTTAATTACATGACACCGAAAGGTGTTATAATTGCTGTGCAAACAATTCACACTTAAACTTGCATAATTACAGAATGTAAACGCAAACTGTCTGCTGCCAATTAGTGTCAAAAAGCCGCTTTTCTTTGATGTAGTCTGTTACCGATACTACTGTTGGTACGAAACGGTTGGGATCGAAAATAACACTGTCTGATTTCCACCAATCAGATTCTGATAATAATTCAGTCCGCGGCATCAGTATGGCCGCCGCCATAACTTTTTTGCCGGTAAATATTAAATATTGCTGGGGAAAAAATCCAAAATTTAACTGCGACTAATACGCTAGAACTTAAATTTTCTGACCATTTTCAGAGCAAAAATTAGATGCGGACTATACATTACCGCGACCTATACACACCAAAATACGGTAAACACAAATTAACAAAAGTAAACAAAGACATGAGGTGATTACAATGCAAAATAGCATAAGAGGATTACATGAAATTTACATAAGGAAGTTATTAGAATGAACAACATGGTTTTATGTAAGGTTACACTAAAAGCAAAAGTTATGAAACACAATATACAGTCATTTGTTAACTATTTACAGTTTTAAATAAGTACTTCTGATATCAAATAATATAATATCTCTCATGTGGTTGATAGGTGTTGTTGCCCACTAGAGAACCACCATTTTAAATAATTGACTTTAAATGCATTCAAGTTTGTTGATGTTCTTATATCATAAGGAAGTGAGTTCCATAATTTTGCACCTGAGTATGCCAATGATTTTCTGCAGAATTCAAGTCGAGTTTTTGGAACTAAAAGCAGTCTTTGATCATATGATCTCAGTGAACTATTTTCAGTAAATGTAAATAGTTGCTTCATGTAACTAGGGGGAAGGTTGTTAAGAGATTTGTTTACTAAAATGGTTTTTAGCTCATCTGATTTTTTGAAAAAAAATGATGAGTTATTGTCATCACTTGAGCGGTTGTCGGCGTCGGCGTCGGTGTCGGCGTCGGCGTCGGCGTCTGCGTCGGCGTTGCCTGGTTAAGTTTTATGTTTAGGTCAGCTTTTCTCCTAAACTATCAAAGCTATTGCTTTGAAACTTGGAATACTTGTTCACCATCATAAGCTGACCCTGTATAGCAAGAAACATAACTCCATCTTGCTTTTTGCAAGATTTATGGCCCCTTTTGTACTTAGAAAATATCAGATTTCTTGGTTAAGTTTTATGTTTAGGTCAACTTTTCTCCTAAACTATCAAAGCTTTTGCTTTGAAACTTGGAATACTTGTTCACCATCATAAGCAGACCCTGTACATCAAGAAACATAACTCCATCTTGCTTTTTGCAAGAATTATTGCCCCTTTTGGACTTAGAAAATCAGTTTTCTTGGTTAAGTTTTATGTTTAGGTCAGCTTTTATCCTAAACTATCAAAGCTATCCTTTAAAACTTGCAATACTTGTTCACCATCATAAGCTGACCCTGTACAGCAAGAAACATAACTCCATCCTGCTTTTTGCAAGATTTATGGCCCCTTTTGGACTTAGAAAATATCAGATTTCTTGGTTAAGTTTTATGTTTAGGTCAACTTTTTCTCTTAAACTATCAAAGCTATTGCTTTAAAACTTGCAACTCTTGTTCACCATCATAAGCTGACCCTGTACAGCAAGCAACATAACTCCATCCTGCTTTTTGCAATAATTATTGCCCCTTTTGGACTTAGAAAAATCATTTTCTTGGTAGAATATTATGTTTAAGTCAACTTTTCTCATAAACTATCAAAGCTGTTGCTTTAAAACTTGCAACAGTTTTTCACCATCATAAGTGGACACTGTACATCAAGAAACATAACTCTATCCTGCTTTTTGCAAGAGTGATGGCCCTTTTTAGACTTAGAAAATCATGGGTAGGACAATATTTCTATTATACAAAAAAAATCAGATGAGCGTCAGCACCCGCAAGGCGGTGCTCTTGTTTATACGCCCGTTTGAAAAACGGGACGTATTATGGGAACGCCCCTGGCGGGCGGATAGGCGGGCGGGCGGCATCCACAGACTTTGTCCGGAGCATATCTTCTACATGCATGGAGGGATTTTGATGAAACTTGGCACAGTTGTTCACCATCATGAGACGGAGTGTCATGCGCAAGAACCAGGTCCCTAGGTCTAAGGTCAAGGTCACACTTAGAGGTCAAAAGTCAAATTCAAGAATGACTTTGTCCGGAGCATATCTTCTTCATGCTCGGAGGGATTTTGATGAAAGTTGGCACAATCGTTCATCATCATGAGACGGAGCGTCATGGGCAAGAACCAGGTCCCTAGGTCTAAGGTCAAGGTCACACTTAGAGGTCAAAGGATACAAGAAAGAAAACTTTGTCCGGAGCATATCTTCTTCATGCACGGGGGGATTTTGATATAACTTGGCACAAATGTTCACCACCACGAGGCGGAGTGTCTTGCGCAAGAACCAGGTCACTTGGTCTAAGGTCAAGATCACACTTAGAGGTCAAAGGATACAAGAATGAAAACCTTGTCCGGAGCATTTCTTCTTCATGCATAGAGGGATTTTGATATAACTTGGCACAAATGTTCACCACCACGAGACGGAGTGTCATGCGCCAGAACCAGGTCCCTAGGTCTAAGGTCAAGGTCACACTTAGAGGTCAAAGGTCAGATACAAGAATGACTTTGTCCGAAGCATTTCTTCTTCATGCATGGAGGGATTTTGATGTAACTTGGCACAATTATACACCATCATGAGACGAAGTGTCATGCGCAGTTCCCTTCTTTTGAATTACTTCCCTTGGTTGTTACTATAAATAGCTTATATTGTAACTTTTTCATTACTAGTCGTAGGGAAAAATCGAGACCACTTTTCTGTAGTACAACATGCATGCTACATCCAATTATGAGGTGTATTTTGACCAATCTCTACCTGGTAAAGATTTTTGTGTGGACTTACAATTTTTGTTTTTATTTTTTTTAATTTTTTTTTTTTAAGATTAACTTCCCTTAGTTGTTACTATAAATAACTTATATTGTAACTTTTTTATGATTGAACATAGGGAAAAAACAAGACCACTTTTCTGTGGTACAACATAGATGTTACTTTCAAATTTTAGGTGTATTTTAAGGTATCTCTACCTGGTTAGGAGTTTTTTTGTGGACTTAGAAAAACAAAAGACTTACAATGATTACTAAACAACCACAAAATTAAAATTCCATTTGCAAATACAGGTGCTAGAGTAAAGAAATTTGCTTTGACGGGCGTATATTGTGACATTCTGGCACTCTTGTTATGTCTCCCCCAGGAGACATACTGTTTTTGCCCTGTCCGTCCGTCCGTCCGTACGTCACACTTCATTTCCGAGCAATAACTGGAGAACCATTTGACCTAGAACCTTCAAACTTTATAGGGTTGTAGGGCTGCTGTAGTAGACGACCCCTATTGTTTTTAGGGTCACTCTGTCAAAGGTCAAGGTCACAGGGGCCTGAACATTGAAAACCATTTCCGATCAATAACTAGAGAACCACTTGACCCAGAATGTTGAAATTTCATAGGATGATTGTTCATGAAGAGTAGATGACCCCTATTGATTTTGGGGTCACTCCGTCAAAGGTCAAGGTCACAGGGGCCTGAACATTGAAAACCATTTCCGATCAATAACTGGAGAACCACTTGACCCCGAATGTTGAAACTTCATAGGATGATTGGTCATAAAGAGTAGATGACCCCTATTGATTTTGGGCTCACTCCGTCAAAGGTCAAGGTCACAGGGGCCTGAACATTGAAAACCATTTCCGATCAATAACTGGAGAACCACTTGACCCAGAATGTTGAAACTTCATAGGATGATTGATCATGAAGAGTAGATGACCCATATCGATTTTGGGGACACTCCATCAAAGGTCAAGGTCACAGGGGCCTGAACATGGAAAACCATTTCCGATAAATAACTGGAGAACCACTTCACCCAGAATGTTGAAACTTCATAGGATGATTGTACATGCAAAGTAGATGACCCCTATCGATTTTGGGGTCACTCCATTAAAGGTCAAGGTCACAGGGGCCTGAACATTGAAAACCATTTCGGGTCAGTAACTTGAGAACCACTTGACCCAGAATGTTGAAACTTAATAGGATGATTGTTCATGCAGAGTAGATGACCCCTAACGTTTTTGGGGTCACTCTGTGAAAGGTCAAGGCCACAGGGGCCTGAACATTGAAAACCATTTCCGATAAATAACTGGAGAACCACTTCACCCAGAATGTTGAAACTTCATAGGATGATTGGTCATGCAGAGTAGATGACCCCTAACGATTTTGGGGTCACTCTGTTAAAGGTCAAGGCCACAGGGGCCTGAACATGGAAAGCCATTTCCAATCAATAACTTGAGAACCTCTCGACCCAGAATGTTGAAACTTCATAGGATGATTGTTCATACAGAGTAAATGACCGCTATTGTTTTTGGGGTCACTCTGTTAAAGGTCATGGTCACAGGGGCCTGAACATGGAAAACCATTTCCGATAAATAACTGGAGAACCACTTCACCCAGAATGTTGAAACTTCATAGGATGATTGTACATGCAAAGTAGATTACCCCTATCGATTTTGGGGTCACTCCATTAAAGGTCAAGGTCACAGGGGCCTGAACATTGAAAACCATTTCCGGTCAGTAACTTGAGAACCACTTGACCCAGAATGTTGAAACTTAATAGGATGATTGGTCATGCAGAGTAGATGACCCCTAACGATTTTGGGGTCACTCTGTGAAAGGTCAAGGCCACAGGGGCCTGAACATTGAAAACGATTTCCGGTCAGTAACTTAAGAACCACTTGACCGAAAATGATGAAACTTCATAGAATGATTGGTCATGCAGAGTAGATGACCCCTAACGATTTTGGGGTCACTCTGTTAAAGGTCAAGGCCACAGGGGCCTGAACATGGAAAACCATTTCCAATCAATAACTTGAGAACCTCTCGACCCAGAATGTTGAAACTTCATAGGATGATTGTTCATACAGAATAAATGACCACTATTGTTTTTGGGGTCACTCTGTTAAAGGTCAAGGTCACAGGGGCCTGAACATTGATAACCAGTTCCGATCAATAACTTGAGAACCACTTGACCCAGAATGTTGAAACTTCATAGGATGATTGAACATGCAGATTAGATGACCCCTATTGATTTTGGAGTCAGTCAATTAAAGGTCAAGGTCACAGTGGCCTGTTCATGTAAAATCATTTTTTGGAAATAACTTGAGAACCACTTGACCTACAATGTTGAAACTTAATAGGATGATTGGACATGCAGAGTAGATGACCCCTATTTATTTTGAGGTCACTTGATCAAAGGTCAAGGTCACAGGAGCCTGAACAGTGACTTGAGAACCACTAGGCCAAGAGTGTTGAAATTTAGCGGGATGACTGGACATGCCAAGTAGATGATCCCTATTGCAGCCAACCATCAGTGTCTCTTTGACTTTCGCTCCTGACCCCTATTGACTTCTTGCCTATAGGACTTTGCATTTGGGGAGACATGTGCTTTTTTACAAAAGCATTTTCTAGTTTATAATTAACTCTATCTTGAAATTTCATCCAGTTAAGTTGAATAAATAAATCATCTGTTGGTGTGTCAATGTCTTTGTCTAAAATAATACGAGCTGCACGTTTTTGGAATTTGTACATGTCATTCAAAAGCTCAGAGTTACAGTTTCCCCAGATAGTGCAACAGTAATCTAGATGAGGAAGAATGTATGCATTGAAGAACATTGTGTATCTAATGTTGAGGTTTGACTTTCACATTCTTCAATATCAGACCCCTTGTGTCTCAAATGTTGAAGTTTGGCTTTCACATTCTTCAATATCAGACCCCTTGTTCTCTAATGTTGAGGTTTGGCTTTCACATTCTTCAATATCAGACCCCTTGTTCTCTAATGTTGAGGTTTGGCTTTCACATTCTTCAATATCAGACCCCTTGTGTCTCAAATGTTGAAGTTTGGCTTTCACATTCTTCAATATCAGACCCCTTGTTCTCTAATGTTGAGGTTTGGCTTTCACATTCTTCAATATCAGACCCCTTGTTCTCTAATGTTGAGGTTTGGCTTTCACATTCTTCAATATCAGACCCCTTGTGTCTCAAATGTTGAAGTTTGGCTTTCACATTCTTCAATATCAGACCCCTTGTGTCTCAAATGTTGAGGTTTGGCTTTCACATTCTTCAATATCAGACCCCTTGAAGTTTGAGATACTAAGTTTTCTCAGTATTTAAAAGGGGGTAGTAGTTCTACTGTAAAAATTTGATATCCACAATGAGATACTTTGGTCAGTTATCTCCCTTTCATACTCTATTCAAGTAAGTAGGTCCTATCATTTGGATTACTCTGTTGTTATCGCTATGTTATTTGTAACAATATGATGTAAATGAAGCCCCTCATTCATTAATGATTTTTCCAGATGAAGCATTAAGAGATGCAATATAGAGAAGTATCATGAAAGACAGTGTAATTCTAAATACACCAGTTGTTATTAACACATCTTAAAAATTTCTTATATTCTATGACTGTGTCATTATTATATTAACATTCTATACCATATGCAATAAAGGAATATTGTATTAAATATATATAATATAATAATGTATGCTTCAGTTTGTGTCATGTACTCATTTCTGATTTTTCAGCAAATAATGGCACAGTCAGTGAATAGTCAAGCTGTTTTACGAATGATGGGCAGAGGTGCCCCGTCCATGAGAGGGCGTGGTGGTGGAATAGATAGAGGAAGGGGCAGAGGTAAGATTTGTATACAGGCAAAATAAAAGGATCTTAGACTAAGGTTGACCTACATTTCGCTGAAAGTTTTGTCAGTAGAATAAGCATGCAGAGTGCCAGTTTGTTTGGAGGGGGGGTGGCTGTATAGGAATCACTTTATCTACCCTGTCCATTGCCGTTAGTCCTTTTACATCTAGCCCCATCTAGGGAACCAGAAAAAGATGTCATGTTGAAAGTTACATTATTATACCCCCACAAAACGAAGTTTGGGGGGTATATAGGAGTGAGCTTGACGGTCTGTCGGTCGGTCGATCGGTCTGTTGGTTTTCGTGGTTTCCGGACAATAACTCTTTTTTGTACACAGATGTAACATCATGAAATACAGGTCAAATTTGACTTTGAGGTCAGTAGGTCAAAGGTCAAGGTCACCATGACACAAAACAGTTAAATGGTTTCCGGATGATAACTTGAGAACGCTTGGGCCTAGGATCATAAATTTTGGTACACAGGTGTAACATCATGAAATACAGATCAAGTTCGACTCTGAAGTCAGTAGGTCAAAGGTCAAGGTCACAGTGACCTGAAACAGTTAAACAGTTTCCGGATGATAACTTGAGAACACTTGGGCCTAGGATCATAAATTTTTGTACACAGGTGTAATATGATAAAATACAGGTGAAGTTTTACTTTGAGGTTAATAGGTCAAAGGTCAAGGTCACAATGACACGAAACAGTTAAACGGTTTCCGGATGATAACTTGGGAATGCTTTGGCCTAGGATCATGAAAATTGATAGGGAGATTGGTCCTGACCAGCAGATAACCCCTGATGATTTTGAGGTCATTAGGTCAAAGGTCACATGGAACATCTAAAATTCAGGCATGAGTATCTCAAATGGCATTTTAATTATGAATAAA
Organism: Mercenaria mercenaria; assembly: GCF_021730395.1. Lineage (NCBI taxonomy): Eukaryota > Metazoa > Mollusca > Bivalvia > Venerida > Veneridae > Mercenaria > Mercenaria mercenaria. The sequence goes on from NC_069374.1 coordinate 41,587,512, forward strand.
ACTATGTATCCTAGAGAAAATACTATGTACTTTTATAATTCTTAGAACTCCTAGGACTCTGCAGCAGATTCAGTATAATATCTTCATCTGTTAACATTGTTTAAGTTTGTACAGATCTACTTTGTTTTGTACTTGTGTATGCTGATTACAATTGTTTTGTTTTTCAGCTTTTTAGCTCACCTGAGCCAAAGGCTCATGGTGAGCTTTTGTGACTGCTCAATGTCCGTCGTGTGTCGTCCGTCGTCAGTCGTGTGTCCGTCAACATTTTCTAAAAAAAATCTTCTTCTTGAAAACCACTGGGCAGAATTACACCAAACTTCACAGGAATGATGCTTTGGTGGCCCCCTTTCAAAATTGTTCAAAGAATTGAGTTCCATGCAGAACTCTGGTTGCCATGGCAACCGAAAAGGAAAAACTTTAAAAATCTTCTTGTCCAAAACAGCAAGACATAGAGCTTTGATATTTGGCATGTTACATCATCTAATAGTCCTTATGAAGATTGTTCAAATTGTGCCCCTGGGATGAAAAGTGGCCCTGCCCTGGGGATCCCAAGTTTTACATAGACTTATATAGTAAAAAACTTTAAAAATCTTCTTGTCTGAAACCACAAGACCTAGACCTTACATATTTGGTATGTAGCATTGCCTTGCGGTCCTCTACCAAAATTGTTCAAATTATTACCCTGGGGGGAAAAAAGGCCCTGCTTTACATAGACATATTGGAAAAAAGCTTTTTAAAAATTTTCTTGCCTGAAACTGCAAGGCATAGGCTTTTGATATTTGGTATGTAGCATTGCCTAGTGTTACTCTATCAAAATTGTTCAAATTATGCCCCTGGGGTGAAAAGAGGCCCTGCCCTTGGGGTCTAAAGTTTAACATAGACTTATATAGGAGAAAAAAAAAAAAAATTTCTTGTCTGAATGTTCAAGGCCTAGGCCTTTGATATTTGGTTTGTAGCATTGCCTAGTGGATCTCTAACAAGATTGTTTAAATTATGCCCCTGGGGTGAAAAGAGGCCTCACCCTGGAGGTCACTTGTTATATGAGTTATATATATAGGAACAAATACTTCAAAAATTATCAGATCATATTTCCTATGTTTAATCATAATTACCCAATGACCCCAAGTGATTAAGGGGTCACCCGACTGTGACCTTGACCTGCTGACCTACTTTCTTGTTTTTTAAGATACAGCCTTGAAATTTGGATGACATGTACATTTTTGCACACCGATATTACAACTGACTTTCAGTGACCATGAATGTGACCTATTGACCTACTTTCTTAATATTTTAGCATCAGTTTGACATTTGAAACATATAGCTCATATTACTCAGGTGAGCGATCCAGGGTCATCATGACCCTCTTGTTTGTAAAAAGGCATAATTGTGATTTATATTTGATAATATTTATTTTACATTTTGTATATATGTTGTGGACCATATTGTAAATTGGTTATGTATGTGTAATCCACAGAAAATGAAGACTTACTTACTTACTTCTTGATTACTGTAAAATCATTAATATTTGTAGGGGACTAATTTTCATGGATTTCGTGGTTGAGTCAATCTATGAAATTTAATCCCAATGAACAAGTAAAATTCCCATTCATTTAATGTTCAGAATTTGAAATCCATGAATTCATATCCCCACGAAATTGCTGTTTTGACCAAAACCACAAAATTTCATGCTCACAAAATTAAATGATTTTTCAGTAACCTTTACAGAAAATTTTTCATTTGGTTTGACAAATGAGTTTATAAACATGTATACAAAAAAGCCCCATTCCCTGCAGGTAGTGGGCCTACTTGTTTTTACCAAAGCCCATTCTCATCCCAATTTTCAGTCATTATGTTTTCTTAAGCAGTTAGGAATAATTGCATTCATTCTATCGATTTGTAACTTACTTTGTAGTGTACAATTAAGAATGATATCTTCAACTTGTAAATATGTTTGTCTAGACAAGTGTGCTGTCCTTCCAACAGTTCTTGTTATGACAAAAAATGCCAATTGTTACTCTCTTTTTTTCAGGAAGGGGGCGGGGTGATGGTTACATGCAACGAGGAGTGTCCTATGATGAAATAGAAGGTGGAGGGTTTGGTCGACCCCGGCAAAGACCAGATGGGTCCTGGGATGAAGGGTAAAAAAGTATTCTGTTTATGGGTGGTTCTGATTGCATTTGCTGTGCTTCCATAGAGTCTGCTATTTCTTTTGTTAACCTATCTGAGCACCAAGAGCTCATTGGTGCTCAGAGTATTGTGATCACTCACGTTTATTGTATAAAAACATGACTGCCAGACAATGTAGTCATCGCCCTACATGTATATTGTGGAAACTTTAAAAATCTTCATGTCAGGAACTGCTCACCCAACTTTAAAATAATTCCACAGGGTGACTGTACCATTTATTAGCTCGACTATTCAAAGAATAGTAGAGCTATTGGACTCGCCTGTGCGTCGGCGTCCCGAGTTAAGTTTTGTATGTAAGCTGGTATCTCAGTAACCACATGTGGGAATGGATTGAAACTTCACACACTTATTCACTGTGATAAACTGACTTACATTGCACAGGTTCCATAACTCTGTTTTGCTTTTTTACAAAATTATGCCCCTTTTTCGACTTAGAAATTCTTTTTCGCGAAAAGAATTTCCGTTCCGTTTAATTGAGATGTGATCGTACATGCATAAGGCAGTGTCATGTTTAATGGCAGAAGGCTAAAACAAAAGTGAAAAATTTGGAATAAAATCGATCGTAGATAGGTTGTAAATGAACTTTTGTTAAAGTTTTTAGGGTCAATTAAATCTCCACTCCCATTCTTTGCATCAAAGAATTTCAACTAAACATTGACTTTAACCAAGGTAAGTCGCGTTTAATTTTGTTAATTTTTGATTAACGTTTTGTCTGTAAGCTGGTATCTCAATACTCACTAATGGGAATGGATTGAAACTTGATACTGAATATGAATGAATATTGATAGCAGTTAGTAAGAAACATCGTCAATAACATCAGTGACTTGCGGCGATCGCTGCAAGTATGCCTTCCATATATGTCGATATCATTAAAACTATGCAACATATCTTATCGATATTTTTAGACAATATTGCAAATAGATAAAGGCCACATTTATGACCATGTCTTAATGAAATTTGGTCATAATGTTAATCTTGATGATCTTTAGGTCAGGTGAGCGATACAGGGCCTTCATGGCCCTCTTGTTTAAGATACAGCCTTGAAATTTGGACAGTTTTGCACACTGATCTTAACAGCACTGAAATTTGGACCACGTCAATAACTTTCGATAAAGATTTCAATTCTCATCTTTAATGTTCTTAGCCCTGACCTACTGACCTACTTTCTTCTTTTTGAAGTTACAGCAAAAAGATTTGGAAACAGTGGTGTGGGAGACATATTGATTTACTCCAGTCTGTCTGTCTGTCACAAAGCTTGTCCGCACTCTAAGTCGAACATTTCTCATCCGATTTTCACCAAACTTAAACAAAATGTGTTTGACCATGAGACCTCGGCCAAGTTCGATAACTAGCCAAATCGGTCCAAGCATTTTGGAGTTACGGCCCTTGTCATGTGGGGTCAAAAACTAGGTCACCACTCAGATCAAAGGAAAAGCTTGTTAACACTGTAGAGGCCACATTTTTGACCCTATCTTCATGAAACTTGGTCAGAATGTTTATCTTGATAATTCCAATTTAACCGGTGAGTGATATAGGTTCATCATGACCCTCTTGTTGTATCTGGATGTATCTTCCTTTTAAAGTAGAGGTAGCTTTGTCCTAATTCAATCAAATGGAACATACGCATGAACTTGATTGACTGGAAATTTAAATTATTTGTCTCAGACTTATATTCTACAGGAAGCATGACCTGAAAGTAAAAATATGTAGGAACACATATGAAATAACAATCATTCATAAAGGTGGGTACTGTAATCGTAAGCAACATTTGAAATTTTCTTTCTGAAAATACTCTTTCTGAAAGAGACCGTCTCCAGAGTGTAAATTTTTTTTCAAAAAAAAATTTGGGTTTTATCCCCCAAGCTCCCTTTGTAAGAAGGGTGCCCCCCAACACACCCTTCCCCAACTTTGCAGGGAAGGGTGCCCCCCAACACACCCTCCCCCAACTTTGCAATTCAGTGTTTCCTTTTACCAACTGCCACCCTGGATTTGTTATATATTATGCAGTGTTTACTAATACTTGCTGTATACAATTAGGCAGAATTTAACCAAACGTCATGAGAGGTTAGTTGTGCATATTATCATCATGTTCTGATTAAATGATTTTCAACAGAGTGATGACCCTTGATTTACAACTGTTGCCTTCCATGTGTCTATTTTTAGCTCACCTGTCACAAAGTGACAAGGTGAGCTTTTGTGATCGCGCAGTGTCCGTCGTCCGTGCGTCCGTGCATCCGTCCGTAAACTTTTGCTTGTGACCACTCTAGAGGTCACATTTTTCATGGGATCTTTATGAAAGTTGGTCAGAATGTTCATCTTGATGATATCTAGGTCAAGTTCGAAACTGGGTCATGTGCGATCAAAAAACTAGGTCAGTAGGTCTAAAAATAGAAAAACCTTGTGACCACTCTAGAGGTCACATTTTTCATGGGATCTTCATGAAAGTTGGTCAGAATGTTCATCTTGATGATATCTAGGTCAAGTTCGAAACTGGGTCACGTGCGGTCAAAAACTAGGTCAGTAGGTCTAAAAATAGAAAAACCTTGTGACCACTCTTGAGGTCACATTTTTCTTGGGATCTTTATGTAAGTTGGTCAGAATGTTCATCTTGATGATATCTAGGTCAAGTTCGAAACTGGGTCACGTGTTATCAAAAACTAGGTCAGTAGGTCTAAAAATAGAAAAACCTTGTGACCTCTCTAGAGGCAATATATTTCAAAAGATCTTCATGAAAATTGGTCAGAACGTTCACCTTGATGATATCTAGGTCAAGTTCGAAACTAGGTCACGTGCCGTCAAAAACTAGGTCAGTAGGTCTAAATATAGAAAAACCTTGTGACCTCTCTAGAGGCCATATATTTCATGACATCTTCATGAAAATTGGTCAGAACGTTCACCTTGATGATATCTAGGTCAAGTTCGAAACTGGGTCACATGCCGTCAAAAACTAGGTCAGTAGGTCAAATAATAGAAAAACCTTGTGACCACTCTAGAGGCCATATTTTTCATGGGATCTGTATGAAAGTTAATCTGAATGTTCATCTTGATGATATCTAGGTCAGGTTCGAAACAGGGTCATGTGCGGTCAAAAACTAGGTCAGTAGGTCTAAAAATAGAAAAATCTTGTGACCTCTCTAGAGGCCATACTTGTCAATGGATCTCCATAAAAATTGGTCAGAATGTTCACCTTGATGATATCTAGGTCAAGTTTGAAACTGGGTCACGTGCCATAAAAAACTAGGTCAGTAGGTCAAATAATAAAAAACCTTGTGACCTCTCTAGAGGCCATACTTTTCATGGGATCTGTATGAAAGTTGGTCTGAATGTTCATCTTGATGATATCTAGGTCAAGTTTGAAACTGAGTCAACTGCGGTGTAAAACTAGGTCAGTAGGTCTAAAATTATTAAAATCTTTTGACCTCTCTAGAGGCCATATTTTTCAATGGATCTTCATGAAAATTGATCTGAATGTTCACCTTGATGATATCTAGGTCAGTTTCGAAACTGGGTCATGTGTGTTCAAAAACTAGGCCAGTAGATATAAAAATAGAAAAACCTTGTGAACTCTCTAGAGGCCATATTTTTCATGAGATCTTCATGAAAATTAGTGAGAATGTTCACCTTGATGATATCTAGGTAAAGTTCAAAACAGGGTCACGTACCTTCGAAAACTAGGTCAATAGGTCAAATAATAGAAAAACCTAGAGACCATATTTTTCAATGGATCTTCATGAAAATTGGTCAGAATTTTTATCTTGATAATATCTAGGTCAAGTTCAAAACTGGGTCACATGAGCTCAAAAACTAGGTCACTATGTCAAATAATAGAAAAAACGACGTCATACTCAAAACTGGGTCATGTGGGAAGAGGTGAGCGTCTCAGGACCATCATGGTCCTCTTGTTAATGTCAAACAGTCAAGTTTAGGTGAGCAATTCAGTATGGCCCTCTTGTACAACAATATATGTTTTATCAAAAATCTTAGTGTATAATCCGGTTGGAAGTGCCTTGATGATCAAATATATATATGAAAGCTTTTTAGTGCATTTACATGAAATTTATTTTTTTCAGGGACCCTAAAGCATATCAGAGGTCATATTCAAATAGATATACAGATCCCACCCAACCAAACAAGGTTTATCAGCGTTCTTTAAGTAGTGAAAATTGGCGGGATCGTGAAGAAGATGATGATAACGGGGACTGGCGAAGGGCAGGATCAAAATGGAATAATTCACGAACCAGCTGGCGAGATGGGACACATCAAAGGGGCTTTGAATATGACCGGTATTGTTTTTGTTTTTTTTAGCTCACCTGTCACATAGTGACAAGGTGAGCTTTTGTGATCACCCTTCGTCCGTCGTCAGTCTGTCCGTCAACAATTTCTTGTCTGCACGATAGTGGTTTCATTTATGATTTTATTTTAACAAAACTTGCACACAACTTGTATCACCATAAGATCTCGGTTCCTTTCTTGAACTGGCCAGATCCCATTATGGGTTCCATAGTTATGGCCCCTGAAAGGGCCAAAATTAGCTATTTTGACCTTGTCTTCACAATAGCAGCTTTATTTATGATTTGATTTTTACCAAACTTGCACAAAACTTGTATCACCATAAGATCTTGGTTTCTTTCTTGAACTGGCCAGATTCCATTATGGGTTCCAGAGTTATGGCCCCAGAAAAGGCCAGAATTAGCTATTTTGACCTTGTCTGCACAATAGCAGCTTCATTATGCCCCCCTTCGAAGAAGGAGGGGTATATTGTTTTGCAGATGTTGGTATGTCTGTCTGTCGGTCGGTCGGTATGTAGACCAATCCATTTCCGGATGATAACTCAAGAACGCTTGGGTCTAGGATCATGAAAGCTGATAGGGAGATTGTTCATAACCAGCAGATGGCCCCAATCTGACCAAAGTACATCTCCTATTACGCTACGCATAGGATCTGAGAACGACCTATTCATTGCCTCGTTCTGACGACCCTTTCGCTAGCCAATCAGAGCCTAACTTACAACATCTTGCAAATCTACCTGTAGCCTTGACTTTTGATATTTACAATTCTTATGTCAAAATGTATCAGATAGCCGCCTAGCTCAGTCGGTAGGCCACTTGCTTTGTAAGCGAGGGGTCCGGGGTTCGAGCCCTGGAATGACTGCACATTTTTCTTACTCTTTGACATTCGAACAAGTCGTCTGATTGGATAAAATAAAAATAGCAATACTGGAAATCCAAAATCTACAGAAGACGAATGTGAATGGGTCGTTATCAGATCTTCGTTTAGAAGATCAAGTACTTTAGTCAGATTGCAGATGGCCCCTATTGATTTTGAAATCAGTAGGTCAAAGGTCAAGGTCACAGTAACCTAGAACAGTTAAATGGTTTCCGGATGATAACTCAAAAACACTTAAGCTGAGGATCATGAAAATTGACAGGAAGGTTGGTCATGATGACCCCTATTGATTTTGAGGTCAGTAGGTGAAGGTCAAGGTCAGAGTGACACGGAACGTTTTCCGGATGATAACTCAAGAATGCTTTGGCCTAGGATCATGAAAGTTGACGGGGAGATTGGTCATGTCCAGCAGATGACCCCTATTGACTTAAAGCTCTGTAGGTCAGAGGTCAAGGTCACAGTGACCCTGAACAGTTAAACAGTTTCTGAATGATAACTCAAGAATGCTTGGGCCAAGGATCATGAAAATTGATGGGGAGGTTGATCATGACCAGCAGATTATCTCTATTGATTTTGAGGTCAGTAGGTCAAAGGTCAAGGTCACAGTGACCCAGAATAGTTAATGGTTTCCGGACGATAACTTAAGAATGCTTGGGCCTAGGATAATGAAACTTGATAGGGAGGTTGATCATGATCAGCAGATGACCCCTATTGATGTTGTGGTCTGTAGGTCTAAGGTCAAGGTCACAGTGACCCAGAACAGTTAAACGGTTTTTGGATAATAACTAAAGAAATCTTGGGCCTAGGATCATGAAACTTAATAGGGAGGTTGATCATGACCAGCAGATGACCTCTTATTATTTTAAGGTCAAAGGTCAAGATCACATTTACCCAGAACAGTAGAACTTTGGTATACAATGACCAAATAATTTCTGTTCCTTGTGCAATTACTGAATGCATCAAGGGGGGCATTTCATGTTCTACGAGCTCTTGTTTATGATTTTATTTTAACCAAACTTGCACACAACTTGTATCACCACAAGATCTTGGTTCCTTTCTTGAACTGACCAGATTCCTTCATGGGTTCCAGAGTTATGGCCCCTTAAAGGTCCAAAATTTGCTATTTTGGCTTTTGCAACCATATATGGTTTGATTTGATACAAACTTCCAAAATATCTTCAACAGCAATAAATCTTGGATTCCATGACGAATCTATCAGATCCAGTTGTAGGTTCCAGGGTTATTATCCCCCGATGAAAGTCGGAGGGATATAGTTTTGGCGTTGTCCGTCCTTCCGTCCGTCCTTCTTTCCGTCCGTCCGTCCGGAGCCATATCTAGGAAATGGTTGGGAATATTTATTTAAAACTTCATATAGATGTTCACCACTATGAGTTCTTGGGACCCGTGAAGTTTCAGTAAGATTGCCCAAGTAACACCAGAGTTATGGCCCTTAGAAGTTTCTAGTGTTAACTATATAGGGTACTATAAATATGGCAATTTCTGCATCATAACTTTTGATATATTTGACCTAGAACTATGAAACTTAACAGAATTTAGATCACCATAATGTGGTTGTGTACACACAATTTCATTTGGATTTATTTGTAAATTAAGAGTTATTGCCCTTTAATTGTATAAAAATCTACATATTTGTACATAACAGACATACCATTTGGTAGAATTTCATTAAATTTCTTTCATTCTTTTCCATGAAGATTTATTGTAAACATGTGAAGTTGTGTACCCACACCTGGTCACCCCATTACCTTGATCACACACCTCCCCCCCACCTATCCCCTGACACCCCCCCCCCCCCACACCACCAAAAAAACAAAAAAACATTCCTTATTTTAGATTTTTTTCAAACAAACTTCATACACATGTTCACCACTATGAGGTTATGGAGCCCATCAAGTTTCAGACAGATTGCCCAAGTAACACCCGAGTTATGGCCCTTAGAAGTTTCTAGTGTTAACTATATAGGGTACTATAGATATGGCAATTTCTGCATCATAACTTTTGATATATTTGACCTAGAACTATGAAATTTTAACAGAATTTAGAGCACTATAATGTGGTTGTGCACAGACAATTTTGTACGGATTTCTTTTGTAACTTCAGAGTTATTGCCCTTTAATTGTCTAGAAATCGACATATTTGTACATAACAAACTTACCATTTGGCAGAATTTCATTAAATTTCTTTCATTCTTTTCTGTGAACATTTATTATAAACATGTGAAGTTGCGCACCCACACCTGGTCACCCACTTGCCTTGGTCACACCCCCCCCCCCCCCAAAAAAAAAACACACATTTTTTTTCATTTCTTATTTTAGATTTTTCCCAAGTTGTACCATTCCCCCACCTCACTTCTCCACCCAGTCATGCCCACCACTGATCATGCATCCTCTGCCCCCCCCCCCCCCCCCCCCCCACTTCACCCTTTTACCTTTTTTTTTCTGTTTTTTTTTTTTTATTTTTATATCAATATTTATAATCACATGTGAAATTTTGTTTCCTCTCCCGTTCCCCTGCACCCCCACCCTCTAAAAAAATAAATATAACATATATATTATATATATTTCCATTCCTTTTTTTTTTTTTTTTTAAATGTTCAAACCTTCAACATGTTATGTTGTGACTGCACAAACCTTGCCCTCAGCCATGTTCAAGATATCTTACCTGTGTTCTGTTAAGGACATCTGTTCTTTTAAGTTCAAATGTACATGTTAAACAGCAACACCTGGTGCCAAACCACTCAAAGACAATATTTCGTTCCAGTTAAACTTCACGCTCACATTTCTGTTAACTGCATTTAATTTTAAAAGCTAAGCTTATTACAGTAAGCATATCCCATTCAAAATACATTCTTTAGTCAGGATCAAAGTATCATACATTTATTGTGTACTCTTTAATTAAACATTTGTTTTCTGTTAAATTGATTTTGACTAATGAAATTATTTGCTTCTGATTAACTTCCTTAACTTTTTGCCGGATATATCTTTTTGCCATTCCTCACCACAAACCCTTTCGGCGGGGGATACCAATTCATCGAATTTGTTTGTTTTATATCTTGATTACCTCCCCTGATTGTAATCAAAATGGATTTATATCAGTAAGTACTTATAGGACTTATTTGAAATTTGGAATGTAGACCAATCCGTTTCCGGATGATAACTCAAGAACGCTTGGGCCTAGGATCATGAAAGTTGATAGGGAGGTTGGTCATCACAAGCAGATGACCCCTATTGATTTTGAGATCTGTATGTCAGAGGTCAAGGTCACAGTGACCCTGATTAGTAAAACGGTTTCCGAATGATAACTCAAGAACGCTTGGGCCTAGGGTCATGAAAGTTGTTAGGGAGGTTGGTCATGACCAGCAGATGACCCCTATTGATTTTGAGGTCAGTATGTCAAAGGTCAAGGTCACAGTGACCTGGAACAGTAAAATGGTTTCCGAGCAATAACTCAAGAACGCTTGGGCCTAGTGTCAGGAAAATTGATAGTGAGGTTGGTCATGACCAGCAGATGACCTGTATTGATTTTGAGGTCATTAGGTCAAAGGTCAAGGTCACATTGGCCAGGAACCGTTAAACGATTTCTGATCTTCTTGTCCAAAACAACAGGGCCTAGGGCTTTGATATTTGGTATGTAGCAAAATCTAGTGGTCCTCTACCAAGATTAGATTGTTCAGATTATTTCCCTGGGGTCAAATATGGCCCCACCCAGGGGGTCACATGGTTTATATAGACTTATATTGGAAAAAACTTTGAAAAGCCTCTTGTCCAAAACCACAGGTCCAAGGGCTTTGATATTTGGTATATGACATCATCTAGTGGTCCTCTACTAAGATTATCCAAATTATTCCCCTAGGGTCAAATATGGCCCCGACCTGGGAGTCACACGGTTTACATAGACTTGTATAGGGAAAAACTTTGAAAATCTTCTTGTCCAAACCACGAAGACTAGGGCTTTGATATTTGTAATGTAGCATCATCTAGTGGTTCTCTACCAAGTTTGTTCAAATTATCCCTCTAGGGTCAAATATGGCCTCACCCAGGGGGACACATGGTTAATATAGACTTATATAGGGAAAAACTTAGAAACATCATGTCCGTAACCTATATCATTCAAATTTGGACCACATGTATTGTTTTGAGTGGCAAGATGAACCTTGACATGAGTTGACCTTGATCTTGACCTAGTGACCTACTTTCACATTTCTGTAGCTACAGCCTTCAAATTTGGACCACATGCATAGGTTTGTGTACCGAAACAAACTTTGACCTTGTTATTGACCTAGTGACCTACTTTCACATTTTTGAAGGTACAGGCTTCAGATTTGGACCACATGCACAGTTTTGTGTTCCGAAATGAAATTTGACATTGATTTTGACCTAGTGACCTACTTTCACATTTCTCAAGCTACAGCCTTCAAATTTGGACCACATGCATAGTTTCATGTACCGAAATGAACTTTGACCTTGAAATTGATCTAGTGGCCTACTTTTACATTTCTGAAGCCACAGCTTTCAGATTGGACCACATGCACAGTGTTTTGTATGAATGAAATTTGACCTTGATTTTGACCTTGAGCTAGTCTTGGAAATTGAAACGTTCAAAAATGGCTCAGTGGTGGGTGCCAAGATCACTCTGTATTCTCTTGTTAGGTTATTAGGTTAAAGGTCAAGGTCAGATTGAACCAGAACGGTAGAACTTTTGTTTACAGTGAGCATACAATTTCTGTTCCTTGTGCAATAACTAAATGCATCAAGGGGGGCATTTCGTGTTCTCGAGCTCTTGTTTCAAATTAAAATGGGTATATCTCCATAACTAATGAAGGTACTGATCTGAAATTTCATGTCAACAGATGGACTTGGACATCAGTGAAGAAACATATTGACTGAATTTATGACAAATTACCTCCCTTTATTTTTTATCTAAATGAATACACCTTAGCAGCTTCTAGTGAGATTGGTTTGAAACGTTATTTATGTCTTCCATGGTAAAAAATAGTCATATTATATAACTCTTGATATAACATTTATTGATATGAATACTGTACTAATATATTGTTGTATAAGCTTGTACTCTGTATCTTCTACTTGCATATACCAATGCATGATTACCTCCCCTGATTTAATAAAAACAAATTTATCTCTGTAAATATTTATAGAACTCATTTGAAATTTCATTATTGTCTTTAGTTGGACTGAGGCAATCGGGGTAGATAGCTATAGACTGATTGTACCCCCCCGACAACAAAGTTGTAAGGGGGGGTATACTTGTTTCAGGTTGTCTGTCTGTCCGTCCGTCCGTCTGTCTGTCTGTCCGTCCATAGACACAGTCTTATGCGCACCATCTCTCCTCATCCCCTTGACACAATTTAATGAAAATTCACACAAGTGATCAGTAACAACAGTAGTTGTGCATGGGACATGTTCGGTTCTTTCAGAAAAATTTTTTGCAGAGTTACGGGACTTTGTTTTTTGTTACTCTACTATATACATAGACACAATCTTGTGCGCACCATCTCTCCTCATCCCCTTGACACAATTTAATGAAACTTCACACAAGTGATCAGTAACAACAGTAGTTGTGCATTGGGCATGTTAGGTTCTTTCAGCGACAAAAATTGCAGAGTTATGGGACTTTGTTTCTTCTTAACATACTATGTACATACAGTCTGCATATGCAATCTTGTGTGTGCCTAATCTTCCGAACCCTTGCACACAATTTAATAAAGCTTCACACAAGTGATCAGTAGGGGTGACTATTGAGGCCAATTTTGACTGTTGCAATACTATTGATATTGCAGAAAAACTTTTGCGATACTATTCTATTGCAGGTTACTATTGCGATACTATTGCAATAGTTATCGGCCACCATGTTTTATACAGTAAAACTACCAATTGGCATTGTTACACAGTGTAAGACACAGCACTGTTTATAATTGCTGTTAATACACATTGAGATATTTGTATAACTGAAATGGACAGAAATAAATCTAATATTAAATATTTTTAACATTTTTTTCTATTTCTTGCCTTCCTTGGCTTTGAAACAATAAGTAAAACAATAAACCTATGCAAGGTATACTCAAACGAATCGGCCATTTTGTTGCGAATGTCAACATGTTTAATAACCCAAAGCATCGAAAAAGACGAAAATTGACGGATCGGACTAAGGTGTACCAGCACTAAATGAAGGGCCCTACCAAACAGTTTGCTATATCATACAAGTAGCCTACTTTCTCCATGTCCATAGTACATTTTCTCATTTAAGATTAACAGGTTATTTAAATATATTTAATCAAAGTTTGTAAGAAACTAAATTTATTAATAATCTCCCAGACTTCCCAGTCCTTTGTGGTAGTTTAATTCCGTTAGGGTAATTATTGTAATGGAGACGTAAACATTTTCCGAGGCGCAAATAAAAGCTGGCTCTGTTTCTTGGTTTATAAATTATAAATTATTTCTGTATTTACTAAAATTTCAAAACTATCGAAACTATCGATTGTTGAAGGAACTATCGGCGATTGTTATTGGATCGTGACTTTTCTATCGATGCATACTATCGGGACACTCAGTATCGCAATGCATCGATATTTCGATGTATCGTTACACCCCTAGTGATCAGTACCAACCCTAGTTGTGCATGGTGCATGTTACGTTCTTTTAGATAAATATTCTGCATAGTTATGGGACTTTGTTTTTTGTTACTATACTGTATACATACAGTCTATATACATACAGTCCACATAATTATGCAATCTTGTGTGCGTCAAATTGCAATGTACTGTGTCAGTGCATGCGGGGGGTACATTCATCACCTTTAGTGATAGCTCTAGTTTTATTTCAAATTACCTCCCTTTGTTTCAAATTAAGATGGGTGTATCTCAGTAACCAATGAAGATGCTGATTTGAAATGTCATTTGTGCCATCAGATGGACTCGACAATCAGGGTAGATAACTTTTGACTGAATTTATGACAAATTACCTCCCTTTATTTTATGTAAACGAATATCTCCGCAGCGTCTAATGAGATTGGTTTTAAATGTTATTTAAGTCTTCCAAGGTAAGGAATAGTCATGTTAATACAAAAATGCAGCATTTGAGCCTAGGACCCTCAAACTTGGTATGGAAATTGGCCCTGACTAGATCGAAAGGGACTGTTACAAGAAAATGTTTATCCTGATGATATTTAATGTGTATGCCAATGTGCTCTATGTCAAAACTTGATCATATCATTTTGAGCAATGGTACTCAGGTGAGCGATACAGGGCCATCATGGCCCTCTTGTTTACAGAACTGTTCTGCAATGAATGATATTACGGTAATACCGCCAAATTTCAAGCTTTAAAACAGAAAAGGTTAGCTGTGGGACAGTAATATATATGTGACAGGTAAGCTGTCAGACTTTAAAAATCTTTTTATGCCCCCGAAGGGAGGCATATAGTTTTTGAACCGTCTGTCGGTCTGTCCGCAATTTTCATGTCCGGTCCATATCTTTGTCATCCATGGATGGATTTTCAAATAACTTGGCATGAATGTGAACCACAGTAAGACGACGTGTCGTGCGCAAGACCCAGGTCCGTAGCTCAAAGGTCAAGGTCACACTTAGATGTTAAAGGTCATTTTTCATGATAGTGCATTGATTGGCGTGTCCGGTCCATATCTTTGTCATCCATGGATGGATTTTCAAGTAACTACGCATAAATATGTGGCACAGTAAGACGACGTGTCGCGCGCAAGACCCAGGTCTGTAGCTCAAAGGTCACGGTCAAACTTAGACGTTAAAGGTCATATTTCATGATAGTGCATTGATGGGCCTGTACGGTCCATATCTTTGTCATTCATGCATGGATTTTAAAATTATTGGGCATGAATGTGTACCACAGTAAGGCGACGTGTCGCGCACAAGACCCAGGTCTGTAGCTCTAAAGTCAAGGTCACACTTAGTGCAATGATGGGCATGTCCGGTCCATATCTTTGTCATTCATGCATTGATTTTAAAATAACTACGCATGAATGTGTGGCACAGTAAGACGTGTCGCGCGCAAGACCCAGGTCCCTAGGTCAAAGGTCCTTAACTCTAACATCGGCCATAACTATTCATTCAAAGTGCCATCGGGGGCATGTGTCATCCTATGGAGACAGCTCTTGTTCTCTAGAGTTTTGGTATTTGGTATGTGATATAAGGGTTTGACTCTCGACCATAATTGTCCAAATTATTTCACTAAGGTCAGAAATGGCCACGCCCCTGTGTGTGACATGTACTTACTACAGGTTTGTATATAAGAAACTTTGAAAATCTTCTCTGAATCCATAATAGCTAATGCCTTGATATTTGGCATGTGATACCAGAGTTTTTCTGTCTACCATAATTGTTCAAATTATTGCCCTAAGTTTAAAAATATGTGTGACATGTATATATATAATATTGGCTAACATAGAAGAAATCTAACAGACACACTTAAAGCCTTTTGAGCAGGTGAGCGCTTTAGGGTCAATGACCCTCTTGCTTGTGGTATTTCCTGTGATGTGTCAGAAAATTATAAATTGATTTTAACAAGTAAAAAGTCACTGCAGCAGCTTTAAATCTTGGAAAACATCTCTATCTGTATAAGATGAACTTCAGACACATTGGTTTAATTAAAGGTCACATCAAGTTCAAAGAGGGGGATTTAATCGTCAGTATGCTCGGCAACGAAGTGGAGAAAATTGGGATGAAGAAGATCTCCCTGAATGGAGTGTGGATGGAGATCCAGATGAGGTTGGAACATTTGATGCCAGTGGTGCTTTTGTCTCTCCTAAAAAGGTACATGTAGGTTGATTGTAGTTCTTGATTTGCATATAACTTTGAGATGAGACTGTCATTAAAAGATTGTTTGGATGTAGTACCCTGACCCTGATTGTTTTGAGTGGTTTAGGTAGGTTGGAATTTTTTTTCTTTTTACCAGGAATTTCAGTGTGCATGAGTTTCCATGGCAGACATTGAAACAGTTATATCAAGAATTTCAGAGAGCACAAGCGTGCATGACTGACATTGCATTGACTGAAGTTGGTTTTTACAGTTGTCCAAATATGCTAGAAAAACGCAGCATGTTTGAATACAGCAGTCAGTGCAAAAATATGTTGGTTACAATACCTCTTTCATAAATGAAACACAGTTGCTAATTTAGATCCTTTCTTTACTGTTAGTACATCAGTTTGCAGACAGATGCTTAAAAGTTAAACAGAGTTTGGAAAAATACATACTCCAGTTTTCATCTGTCTTAAGCAGCCATTTTTGCAATTACACTTGATTTGCTGCTTGAGTTACTTGCCAGTGTATTGGCTGTTTATTGCCAGGGACTGAGGTAAAAAATAATAACATGGAATTTATATTGCTTGTTCCAGGGCTTTAGAAAAGAAGAGGATTGGGATGATGATGAAGAAAAGGCAGAAAAATCTTCAAGAGGGAGTAGTCCTCCTAACAACAATAAAATGGAAAAGGTAAACATGCAGTTCACAAATAAAACAGTACAGGGAAGAAGAGGCCAAATATTAATTCTATAGATAAAACTGTACAGTCAGGGAACTAGAGGTAAAACATTCATTTCACGGATAAACTGTTAACAGAAGTAATTGTAAAATATTAATTTCACAGATAAAACTAGAGAAGGAAGTAGAGGTAAAATATTAATTTCACACATAAAACTGGAGAAGGAAGTAGAGGTAAAATAGTAATTTCACAGATAAAACTGGAGAAGGAAGTAGAGGTAAAATAGTAATTTCACAGATAAAACTGGAGAAGGAAGTAGAGGTAAAATATGAATTTCACAGGTAAAACTGGAGAAGGAAGTAGAGGTAAAATAGAAATTTCACAGGTAAAACTGGAGAAGGAAGTAGAGGTAAAATAGTAATTTCACAGCTAAAACTGGAGAAGGAAGTAGAGGTAAAATATTAATTTCACAGGTAAAACTGGAGAAGGAAGTAGAGGTAAAATAGTAATTTCACAGATAAGACTGGAGAAGGAAGTAGAGGTAAAATAGTAATTTCACAGATGAAACTTAGAATTTTTTTAAAAAAATTTTTTAAATCAACTTCCCTTGGCCAAGGGTCCTTCTTTTTGTTTGTGAGCAGTACCATGCCTGTGTGACCTTTCTCATGTTGCGGGGGCATCCGTGTCTGTGACACATTTCTAGTTTAAAAACAAATTTGATCTTCCATAAATCACATAGCCTTGATGAACTAATAATTCTGCTTTTTTCCGAACCGTCTTTCAATATTTAACTCTGTAATCATAAATTAAAGCAGTCATGTGTTGATTTTTATCATCAAGATATATGTATATCTTTTGAATTTATAGAATTATATGTACCAATTTTAAAGCTGGTCCGTGTGAAAACCGTTAAGAGTTTTACACTTTTCATGCAAAATGATTAGGAGCATATCGTACCGGTTCTTGTATATCCATGTATCCCAACAGAACAATTTTAGGTAACCCTGTTCAACTGGAAACAAATTTTCAAAATTTCTAGTTTCATTAGCTCAAAAGGATTTAAAGTTACCAAGACAACACATTCTTTACTAGTTTAGACTTTTATGTCTTCGTCAAAAATAACAACGTACAATACAAATGACATCACGTCCGTTTGGACGCAAACGACAATTAGACAAAAAGCACAAATATAGAATATATTTTTATTAATGTACAGATAGATACGGATCATAGTTATACGGCGGGTATTTATCAAAAAACATATTTCTTTAATATGAAGTAGAGAAAAAATAAAACCCAACATGTCTACATGACAAAGTTTAAAGTATACATGTGAAGCATAAGCGAGAATTAACAATACTTATAATAATAATAGGAAATTATCATTAATTTAAAAGCTAATCACACATAAATAATTATAGAAACAAACAAAAAATTAAAAACTTAGATAAGAAATACGATTTACAGAAAAACTGCTGTCAAGCGGTGGAAAAGGGGACCTTGAAGCAACAATTAGGGGAAGTAATAAAATGGCAATAAAATATCAAAATGATGGAAATTAGAGCATATATATTCTTAACTTTTACATGAGATATTGAGTCAGAAAATAAATTAAGAATAATACTATACAGTTATAATATCTAAGCTGTAGGAATATTGTGAAAGTCTTAGTATATAAAACTGATTACAATTTACCTGGTAACTGTATTCACACAGTAAACAATACGCTGGTGTTCATACCAGACTGATGCACAGTATTTAACCAGTGAGTCCAGGACGTTTCACGTAATAATCTATCCATATCATTATCAACAATGTCAATTGGTAAAAATCTGAAATCATCAAAATTGTGATCAGTGTTGTTGAAATGTGTAGCCACACCACTAGCATATGCAGGATCGCTGAAATTGTTAATGTCAAATTTATGACTGTTCATACGTTTAGAAACCTGTTGTTGTGTTTAGCCCACATATTGCATGTTACACTTTTTACAATTTATGACATAAATGACATTTGATGATGTGCAGTCTGTATTAAATCCTGTTACAGTGTGTACATCTAGGTCGGTAGCATTTGCTGGAACGGACGCTGACGGGGGTAGGGGGCATTGCAGAATATCTAGACTTTACAAGAAAGTCTTTAAGATTTTTACTACGTTTATATGCTAAGATAGGTCTAGAGGAATGCAACTGTTGGACTGAGACATTTGGCGATAGTTTAAATAAATCCCAGTATTTATGTATGATACTGCCAGTGTTAGGGAGGGAAGGATTATATTCAGTAACAATAGGTACGATTTCCACCTGAGCAGAGTTTTTATTGTATTTCAGGGCTTCATCTTGTGTAACATTACGCAACTTATTAAACGCAGCATCAGTTACAATATCTGGGTAATTTCTGGATTTGAAAAATTCACTTAGTGTCCAGAGATTTAGCAAATTGATTATCTTCAGATATGATACGACGATATCGCTTAGCCTGACTGTAGGGAATGCCGTCTTTACAAGTCTTTGGATGACTAGAGGAATAGAGAAGATATTGGTGGATGTTAGTATTTTTAACATGCACATTGGTGCATATGTTCATTAGCAAAATTTAAGCTTTAAAAAAAAAACACATGCCTCAAGAAAAACTTGTTTTAACTGTTTCAAAAGATATGGCACTAAAAACAAAATTCAACAATTAATTCATTTTAATTGGTCTAATCACAGTTTCATTTTTAGCTCACCAGAGCATAAAGTGCTCAAGGTGAGCTATTGTGACCGGTCATTGTCCGGCGTCCATCAACATTTGCCTTGTGAACACTCTAGAGATCACATTGGTGACCCAGTCTTTATGAAACTTGGTCAGAATGTTAATCTTGATGATCTCTAGGTCAAGTTCGAAACTGGGTCATGTGGGGTCAAAAACTAGGTCAGTAGGTCAGATCAAAGGAAAAGCTTGTGAACACTCTGGAGACCACATTTGTGACCCAATCTTTATGAAACTTGGTCAGAATGTTAGTTTTGATGATCTCTAGGTCAGATTCGAAACTGGGTCATGTAGGGTGAAAAACTAGGTCAGTAGGTCAGATCAAAGGAAAAGCTTGTGAACACTCTGGAGACCACATTTGTGACCTAATCTTTATGAAACTTGATCAGAACTAGGTCAGTAGGCCAGATCAACTCTTGTGAGCAATATATAGGGCCATGATGGCCCTCTTGTTTAAGATTAACTCCCTTAGTTGTTACTATAAATAACTTATATTGTAACTTTTTTATAATTGACTGTAGGGAAAAACCAAGACCACTTTTCAGCGGTACAACATAGATGTTACTTTCAAATTTTAGGTATATTTTTAGCTCACCTGTCACATAGTGACAAGGTGAGCTTTTGTGATCACCCTTCGTCCGTCGTCTGTGCGTCCATGCGTCCGTCAACAATTTCTTGTCTGCACGATAGTGGTTTCTTTATTGATTTTATTTTAACCAAACTTGCACACAACTTGTATCATGATAAGATGTCTGTTCCTTTCTTGAACTGGCCAGATCCCATTATGGGTTCCAGAGTTATGGCCCCTGAAAGGGCCAAAATAGCTATTTTGACCTTGTCTGCACAATAGCAGCTTCATTTATGATTTTATTTTTACCAAACTTCTACACAACTTGTATCACCACAAGATCTTGTTTCCTTTCTTCAACTGGCCAGATTCCATCATGGGTTCCAGAGTTATGGCTCCTTAAAGGCCCAAAATTTGCTATTTTGGCTTTTGCAGCAATATAGAGACTTCATTTATGGTCTGATTTGATACAAACTTCCAAAATATCTCCAACAATAAATCTTGGATTCCATGACGAATCTGTCAGATCCAATCGTAGGTTCCAGAGTTATTTTACATCTGATTACCTCCCCTGATTGTAATCAAAATGGATTTATATCAGTAATTACTTATAGGACTTATTTGAAATTTCATTATTGTCATTAGTTGCACTGAGACAATCCGGGTAGATAACTATGGACTGATTTTATGTCAAATTACCTCCCTTTATTTCAAACTGAAATGGGTATATCTCCGTAACTAATGAAGATACTGATCTGAAATTTCATTTATGTCAACAGATGGACTTTGACAATAAGTGAAGATACATATTTACTGAATTTATGACAAAATACCTCTCTTTATTTTTTATCTAAATGAATACACCTTAACCCTTTTCCAATCATATCGCCCCAATCCGCCCTTATCGCTTATCCAACGAAACGCCTCAGTCCGCCCTTGCTGTCTACAAACGAATCGCCTGAAACCGCCCGGATAATGCACTGTTTAATATTCGTCTTTTTCCGATTGAAAACGACGAAAACTTATTGGTTTAAAAGTTTAATTCGGTTGGGAAAAGTTCATTTTACGATCATGCCCGAGTCTCGCTTTCAAAAACGTTACTATTTATACAGCAAATTTTGGAAATCCCCAACTCTTTTTGAGAAAATAAAATTGTACATGTACCAAAATGGCGGATAGCGATAGTGAATTCTAAACATTTTCTCTAGAGGATATTTATGAAATTCCACGTCGGGATCCAGATTCAGATGTGGACATTAGTGATATTTCATCGGATGATTTATCAAGTGACTCTGATTTGTCGGAAATAGAGGAATTATAAGCGTGACAAGTAGAAAATGACTCGGAATGTGACACCTCTTTGGAAGACCTACGACCGTTGATGAATTATAGAAATTTGACACGAATATTTCATCGAGGTATGTTAGGGACGATGGCGGACAAAATTTGACTGAAATTTCAAATAGATTTGACACAATGTTCGATCCAATTTTTTTTTTAAATGACTGCTGAAGAAACCAAATTTTTTATGGATATACCAGGCAAGAAATTCAACATAAACAACAACAGTTGGATGGAAGGGGTGATGATGTTTGGGAGGCTCAGGGAGAAACAAAGGCAAATGAAATGCAGACTTTCTTTCTTGGTAATGATAATCGTTGGAAAACATAACCTTATGTGGAAGATTTCTGGAGCTCCGATGACCGACTTCGAGTAGAGGGTTTTACCAAAACCATGCCTATTCATCGTTGGCCTAAGTTGAAAAATCATTTCAAATAACCGTGATCAGCCTGATCCGACTGACAGTATCGCGACAGGTTATTCAAAGTCTGGCCACTTATACACATGTATAACAGAAATTTCAAGAGTGACGTGTACCGTCCAAGTCGTAATCTGTCTATTAATGAAGCAATGATTGGTTTCAAAGGCCAGTTTTTGCTGAAACAGTAAATACCTAACAAGCCGACAAAATAGGGACTCAAATCGTGAATGTCAGCAGACTCTATATTTATTTATTAGCTCGACTATTCGAAGAATAGTCTAGCTATTCTACTCACCCTGGCGTCGGCGTCGGCGTCACACCTTGGTTAAGTTTTTGCATGCAAGTACATACAGCTATCATTTAAAGGCATATAGCTTTGAAACTTATTTATTCTTTTTCTAGGTCAATTACCAACCTCACTGGGTCAAGTTCCATAACTCTAACATGTATTTTGAGCAGATTATGCCCCCTTTTGGACTTAGAAAAGTCTGGTTAAAGTTTTACATGCAAGTTACTATCTCCAAAACTAATGCAGATATTGAATTGAAACTTCACATGTGTCTTTGGGGTTATAAAACTAGTTGATAGCACCAAGTCCCATAACTCTGACCTTCATTTTGGCCAAATTATGCCCCCTTTTGGACTTAGAAAATTCTGGTTAAAGTTTTGCGTGCAAGTACATACAGCTATTACTAAAAGGCATATTGATTTGAAACTTATTTTTTCTTTTTCTAGATCAATTACCTACCTCACTGGGCCAAGTCCCATAACTCTGACATGTATTTTGAGCAAATTATGCCCCCTTTTGGACTTAGAAAATCCTGGTTAAAGTTTTACATGCAAGTTACTATCTCCAAAACTAATGCAGATATTAAATTGAAACTTCACATCTGTCTTCGGGGTTATAAAACTAGTTGATAGAATCAAGTCCCATAACTCTGACATGTATTTTGGGCAAATTATGCCCCCTTTTGGACTTAGAAAATCCTGGTTAAAGTTTAGCATGCAAGTACATACAGCTATTACTAAAAGGCATATAGCTTTGAAACTTATTTATTCTTTTTCTAGGTCAGTTACCAACCTCACTGGGTCAAGTTCCATAACTCTTAACATGTATTTTGAGCAAATTATTCCCCCTTTTGGACTTATAAAATTCTGGTTAAAGTTTTACATGCAAGTTACTATCTCCAAAACTAATGCAGATATGGAATTGAAACTTAACATGTTTCTTCGGGGTTATTATACCCCCACCAAACATGTTTGAGGGGGGTATATAGGAGTCAGTTTTGTCGCGTTCCGTCGCGTCCCGTCCCGTCCCGTCCCGTCGCGTCCCGAAATCTATTATCTCAGTTATTACCAAATGGATTTGATTCAAACTTAAAATACATGTTCCACCTTATAACCCACATCATGTGACACAAGGTGCATAACTCTTGACACCAAGTTTTCATGAATTATGTCCCCTTTTACTTAGAATTTAGGGTTAATTTTGCTGTATTTTCACTCTATCTCAGTTATTACTAAATGGATTTAATTCAAACTTAAAATAGGTGTTCCACCTCATCACCCACATCATGTGACACAAGGTGCATAACGCTGACACCAATTTTTTTTATGAATTATGCCCCTTTTTACTTAGAATTTAAGGTTGATTTTGATGTATTTTCACTATATCTCAGTTACTACTGAATGGATTTGATTCAAACTTAAAATAGATGTTCCACCTCATCACCCACATCATGTGCCCACATCATGTGACACAAGGTGCATAACTCTGACACCAAGTTTTCATGAATTATGTCCCCTTTTACTTAGAATTTAAGGTTAATTTTGTTGTATTTTCACTATATCTCAGTTATTACTAAATGGATTTGATTCAAACTTAAAATAGTTGTTCCACCTCACCACCTACATCATGTGACATAAGGTGCTTAACTCTGACATAAATTTTTTATGAATTATGTCCCCTTTTACTTTAAATTTAAGGTTGATTTTGATGTATTTTCTTTATATCTCAGTTATTACAAAATGGATTTGATTCAAACTTAAAATAGATATTCCACCTCATCACCCACATCATGTGACACAAGGTGCATAACTCTGACACCAATTTTTCATGAATTATGCCCCTTTTTACTTAGAATTTAAGGTTAATTTTTATGTATTTTCACTATATCTCAGTTACTACTGAATGGATTTGATTCAGACTTAAAATAGATGTTCCACCTCATCACCCACATCATGTGACACAAGGTGCATAACTCTGACACTAATTTTTCTTGAATTGTGTCCCTTTTACCTAGAATTTAAGGTTAATTTTGATGTATTTTCACTATATCTCATTCTGATTGGCTTAGAGCCTAAGGGAAGTAACCTTTTTTTAACTTTTGTATGGAGTTTCTTCACCTTAAATTCCAGGAATTGGTCTATTTTTAGAAATCCTATTTTTAGATTTTCAATATTTTAGGTATTTTTCTAACTTTTTTATTATAAGTCCTATGTAAAAAGTAAATACATTTTTCTGTGGTAACATGGGTCGGTAAGACACTTTCTTGTATTCACTTTTAGTGTATCTCTAATATTAGAGATTTAATATATTTACTAGTATTACTATACTAGTACTATACTAGTATTACTTACATATGGAAGCCCAGGATGAAGTACTCCAAAGACTAAGTATTTTTAAGATTTCTTATGGTTGCCATTCTTCTGTGACAAGACTGTATGGTGGGGGTATGAGTCACTCCTGTGACAGTTCTAGTTAAACTAGTTGATAGCATCAAGTCCCATAACTCTGATATGCATTTTGGTCAAATTATGTCCCGTTTCGAACTTAAAACTCTTTTGATATTTAACATTTTGGGTAATTATTTCCTGCTTCTGTGACAATATTTCGAATAGTCGAGCTTGGCTGTCTTACGGACAGCTCTTGTTTATTTATATATTTATTTATTTATTATAGTTTTCGTTCAGGCAGTCTCATAGCGTTTCAAAGAAACATTTGGTCAGGTGTCAAACTGAACTACATGTACTTGCATATGAATAAAATTTGTATTAATTTTGTGATTTGTAAATAGTAGCTGTTGATTTTTTTAAAATTTAATAAAAAGTACAAAAAAATAAAACAGTAAACAAATTAAGCAAGTGTTAAATGTAAATATTAATGGGAGATATTGTTTAGTCATGTATATGGACAAACATTTCAACTATAATGTATATAATACAATTTCATTTACAGTATATAGTATATATTTTATGTGTTTAATATATAATTATGAATGTATTGCAAGAGTTGTACATAATCAGAATTTAATTGTGCATAAATAATGTCAGTGTAAGATGTTATAAAATGGTAAATAAAGCAATAAAAAAGGAATTCATATCTGAGGAAATCAGTAAATATCAACTAAGTGTCAATGACTGGAAATTATTAGTGTTAATTGAGTGGGGATTAAATAGACATACTCCCCACTAAGATCTTAGCAAGTGTCATCTACTGTAAGTTTATTTAATTATCTCCCATCCTGTGCATGTGTTAATATGTTTTTTGCATGGCCTTTGTTACTTTCAATAGTTTTAAGTGACACACCCCATCATTTTTATGTGAATAACTGGCAAAATATTATCATAGGCAAATATCTCTGTTCAGACAGGCTTTTCAAATCAAACAGATCTATGTTCCCAGTAGGTATAGGTTTCCAGTGGAGTACTGATTGGAAAAGGGTTAACAGCTTCTAATGAGATTGGTTTGAAACAGTCATATCATTTTGAGCAGTGGTACTCAGGTGAGCGATACAGGGCCATCATGGCCCTCTTGTAAGGTATCTCTACCTGGTAAGGAGTTTTTTGTGGATTTAGAAAAACAAAAGAATTACAATAATTACTACACAACCACAGAATTAAAGTTCCATTTGCAAATACAGGTGCTAGTGTAAAGAAATTTGCTATTACGGGTGTATACTGTGACATTCTGGCACTCTTGTTTTATTTTTTGTTACTCGGATTCTGGGCAGAAAAATGTTGACAGGAGGAGAAAGAAAAGGCAGTAAAACAACAGACGATAAGTGATCACTTTAAATGTGTTGCCTGAAAGTGTTTTAACAGTACTTTTATATGCATTTAACCTGTAATACAAAGAAAATTACCGTTCTGTGTTTAACTTTTCATTATCTTGAACATAAAATTGATGATTTCAAAAACTTTAACAAAATCACTTAGGGCATGGATACTATTTGCCCTTGTTCATAACATCTCCGACGAGTATTAAATTGATGATTGAATAGCAAACCATCTGTCATTTTCAATGGTCTGATCAGCTGGTTTCATCTTTACCTCATCTGAGCCAAAGGCACAGAGTGAGCTATTGTGATCGCTCACCATCCGGCGTCCATCGTCCGTCTGTCCACACTTTCCTTTAAACAACATCTCCACCTAAACCATCAGGCCAATTTTGATGAAACTTCACAGGGATGATCCTTGGATGGTCTTCTTTAAAAATTGTTCAAAGTATTGAATTTCGTAGAGAACTCTGGTTGCCATGGCAACTGAAAGGAAAAACTTTAAAAATCTTCTTGTCCAAAACCACAAGGCCTAGGGCTATGATATTTGTTATGTAGTTTTATCTAGTGGGTCTCTACCAAGATTATTCAAATTATACCCCTAAGGTCAAATATGGCCCCGCCTCGGGGGTCACATGGTTTATATAGACTTGTATAGGGAATAACTTTGATATTTTGTATGAATCATTGCCTAGTTGATCTCTAACAAGACTGTTCGAATTATGCCCCTGGGGTGAAAAGAGGCCCCGCCCCAGGGGTCACTTGATATATGAGATATAGGAAAAAATACTTCAAAAATTATCAGATCATATTTCCTAGACTGTTTAATTATAATTATCTGATGACCCCAAGTGATAAGGGTCACCCGACTATGACCTTGACCTACTAACCTACTTTCTTGTTTTTGTAAGATACAGCTTTGAAATTTGGATGACATGTATAGTTCTGCACACCGATCTGAAAACTGACTTTCAGTGACCATGAATGTGACCTACTGACCTACTTTCTTGTTTTTTAAGATACAGCCTTGAAATTTGGATGACATGTACAGTTTTGCACACTAATCTTAGAACTGACTTTCAGTAACCATGAATATGACCTACTGACCTACTTGTGACCGCTTGATGTCCGTCGTGCGTAGTACGTCGTCCGTCAACAATTTGTAAAAAAAGTCTTCTTCTTGAAAACCACTGGGCAGAATTACACCAAACTTCACAGGAATGATCCTTGGATGGCCCCCTTTCAAATTTGTTCAAAGATTTGAATTCCATGGAGAACTCTGGTTGGCATGGCAACCAAAAAGAAAAACTTTAAAAATCTTCTTTTCAAAAACCAGAAGCCCTAGAGCTTAGATATTTGGTGTGAAGCATTGCCTAGTGGACCTCTACCAAATTTGTTCAAATCATGACCCCGGGTTCAAAATTGACCCCGCCCCAGGGGTCACTTGATTTTACATAGGAAAATATTAAAAAATCTTCTTCTCAAAAAGCAGAAGCCCTAGAGCTTAGATATTTGACCTTTAGCATTGCCTAGTGGACCTCTACTAAAGTTGTTCAAATCATGACCCCTAGGGGTCACTTGATTTTACATATGAAAATCTTCCAAAAAATTCTAAAAATAAACCAGAAGGCCTAGAGCTTAGATATTTCACATGCAGCATTGCCTAGTGGACCTCTACAACATTTGTTCAAATCATGACCCCGCCCCAAGGGTCACTTGATTTTACATAGGAAAATCTTCAGAAATTTTCTAAAAATAAACCAGAAGGCCTAGATCTTAGATATTTGACATGTAGCATTGCCTAGTAGACTTCTACAAAATTTGTTCAAATCATGACCCCCGGGGTCAAATTGGCCCCGCCCCATGGGGTTACTTGATTGTACATAGAAAAATCTTCAAAATTTTCTAAAAATAAACCAGAAGGCCTAGAGCTTAGATATTTGATGTAGCATTGCCTAGTGGACCTCTACAAAATTTGTTCGAATCTTGACCCAGCCCCAGGGGTTACTTGATTGTACATAGGGAAATCTTCATAAATTTGCTAAAAATAAACCAGAAGGCCTAGATCTTAGATATTTGATATGTAACATTGCCTAGTAGACTTCTACAAACTTTGTTCAAATCATGACCCCGGGGTAAAATTGGCCTCGCCCCAGGGATTACTTGATTGTACATCGGAAAATCTTCCAAAAAATTTCTAAAAATCATCATTTTGACATTTGAAACATGTAGCTCATATTACTCAGATGAGCGATCCAGGGTCATTTTGACCCTCTTTTTTGTTTTTGAAGCTTTAGCAAAGAAGTTTGTTCAAGCAAGCAACTTAACTCGGGTGAGCAATATAGGGCTACCATGGCCCTCTTGTTTTACATGTACATACTTTTATTTTTAATTCGCAAACTTTTCTGACCAAGATCTTTATTTTATATAATTATTATGCCCCCCTTCGAAGAAGGAGGGGTGTATTGTTTGGCAGATATCGGTCGGTCTGTCGGAATGTAGACCAATCCGTTTCCGGATGATAACTCAAGAACGCTTGGGCCTAGGATCAAAGTCAGGCCACTCTATAATTATGTATGTCTCCCCCACCCCCTCTGAGATCTGTATGTCAAAGGTCAAGGTGTGACAGGAAAGGCCGTACCGGCGACAGTAACCATCAGAACAAATCAACACCCTTTACAATATTTACAAATTTATTTACATAAGATGATTTTTTACAATGAATAGATGATATGAAGAAAAAAACTGATTATAAGAACAAAAAATAAAAGTTCAGTATCACCAGATACAAAGTTCGTATAGTTCCATTCTAATGTGACGTGGTACAGTTCTTTAATTTAATTGCGAACTTTAAGTAGCACAAACAAAACTTATCTCTAAATCCAGTCCCTTTAAACCGTGAATACGTTGATTCCGTGTTGGCTCCCTATGGTGGTAGGTGATTGCATCCCTGAGCTGACTTCAGAGGATAACAAAAATCAGCGTCTTTGCGGTTTACGGCACAACCATGGGACGAAAGCTCTGCGCTGGGAATATCACATCCAGGCGAGGGAAGACAAGTGAACCTCGGGCATTGTACTTCCGGGTTATGACATCACCAGGTAAAATCGTCTGGCGGAAGAAGCTAAAATATATAACATATGGTAAGCACCATAGCAAAACAAATAAGTCAGGGCATAAAACTGCTCCTTTGGGTACACCATACCTCCGTAGGCTCCCATAAATAATATGTGCTACTTATATAAAACATGTGCTACTAAGTTCAAACGTCACATGATTAAAATACGTCACTTATTACTTCCATTATTACAAAGATTACTTACTTACAAGACTAAAGTTAAAGTATGAAAAAGATATGAAAAGTTTATGATGAAACATTATAGATACGGACATGATAAACTGCAGCTATTATTTACAACTACAAATTAACAAAATTCAATTTAAATCAAACGTTATACAATAATTTGTATCAATATAATGTCTAATGTCATACAGCAAACGGACACTGTATGTATATGCAATAGACTGGCACACAATTTCATATTACAATAATATATACATGGTACTAGACTTGCCATATAGATTTATACATAACAATACAATGCAGTAATGGCGTTCCATAATTAACAAAATGTTTGACATAAGTTTTTGAAACAGTGCTTTACAATTATCACGATACAAATTTCAGTATAAATCTAACAACTTATATAAACGAAACGTTTTAGATTCCTCTTTCGAAATAATTTACAAAAGTCTGAAAAAATTTAACAAATTATTCTGACATACCGAAACTAGTTAAAATCATATGCCGAAAAGTAAATGTTACAGAATTCTGTAGAATGAACAAAAATTTACCAAATAAAAATCGTAATGCAAAAATCATACAAAAATCTAACAAATAAATTTCTTACCTCGATCGAGCATAAATTTCTAGCAAGAAAATAATTAATCAGACATAGATTCGTCTATAATGTCGGAAGGTGGTGTGCGCAAGGCATATCTAGTCCAGTCTATTTAAAGGGTAATGTCTCGCCAAATACTAAATTTCATGGGATTCACGGATAATCCGTGTGCTATGACTATTGTCATTTTCACGGGATTCACGATATAGCCGGGGAATCTAACTACTTTGGCGCGAATTTAAATTGACAATTTGAGGCCCATTATAGTGGTTTTGGGGATAAAAACATGAATTACTGAAGTTTATAAAATATCAACTTTCTTATTACTGAACCGAATTTAATGAAATTTACATGGAAATTTAAGTTATGAAATACAGAAAAAAGAGGTATTTCATGCGTGAAATCTAACATTTACCTCAATAACTCAAAAATTTACAAAAAGATGATGCAATACCTGCATTTACAATACAGATAAAATAAGGCCCGTATGTCAGTTTGTGACACAAGGTCAGAGTGACCCTGAACAGTTACACAGTTTCCGGATGATAACTCAAGAACGCTTGGGCTTATGATCATGAAAGTTGATAGGGAGGTTGGTTCTGACCAGCAGATGATCCATATTGATTTTGAGGTCAGTATGTCAAAGGTCACGGTCACAGTGACCCTGAACAGTTAAATGGTTTCGGGATGATAACTCAAGAATGCTTCGGCCTAGGGTCATGAAAATTGAAAGAATGGTTAGTCATGACCAGCAGATGACCCCTATTGATTTTGAGGTCAGTATGTCAAAGATCAAGGTCACAGTGACCCGGAACAGTTAAACGGTTTCAAGGGGGGCATTTTGTGTCCGACGAGTTCTTGTTTATTTGTTGGGTTTTAAGTCACACTGACACAATTTTATAGGTCATATCATGACTCTAGCTTTTAATGGTGCAGGAAGACCCCAGGTACCCATCCGGGCATCATCTCAGACAGGAATGGGCACCTGGGTAGAACCTCCTACCTTCCGTCAGCCAGCTGGATATCTTCCTCACATGATGACCTGAGTGGAGCTCAAACCCACAGCGGTTAGGGGCAAGTGATTCAAAGTCAGGCCAGTCTATAATTATGTATGTCTCCCCCACCCCCTCTGGGGGAGACATATTGTTTTTCCCCTGTCCGTCCAGCCTGTCCATCCGTCCGTACTTACCTCTTCATTTCCGATAAATAACTGGAGGACCATTTGACCTAGAACCTTCAAACTTCAAAGGGTGGTAGGGCTGCTGGAGTAGACGACCCCTATTGTTTTTGGGATCACTCCATCAAAGGTCAGGGTCACAGGGGCCTGAACATTGAAAACCATTTCCGATTAATAACTTAAGAACCACTACACCCAGAATGTTGAAACTTCATAGGATGATTGGTCATGCTGAATAGATGACCCCTATTGTTTTGGGATCACTGTTAAGAGTCAAGGTCACAGGGGCCTGAACATTGAAAAACATTTCCGATCAATAACTTGAGTACCACTTGACCCAGAATGTTGAAACTTCATAGGATAATTGTACATGCAACGTAGATGACACATATTGATTTTAGGGTCACTCTGTTAAAGAAAGGTCAAGGTCACAGGGGCCTGAACATTGAAAACCGATACGGGTCAGTAACTTGAGAACCACTTGACCCAGAATGTTGAAACTTCATAGGATGATTGGTCTTGCAGAGTAGATGACCCCAATTGATGTCTTGCAGAGTAGATGACCCCAAATGTTAAAGGTCAAGGTCACAAGGGCCTGAACATGGAAAAACATTTCTGATCAATAACTTTATAACCATTTGACCCAGAATGTTAAACTTCATAGGATAATTGGACGTGCAGAGTAAATGACCCCAATTAATTTTGGGGTCACTCTATTAAAGGTCAAGGTCACAGGGGCCTGAACATTGAAAATCATTTCCGATCAATAACTTGAGAACCACTTGATCCAGAATGTTGAAACTTAATAGGATGATTGAACATGCAGAGTAGATGACCCTTATCAATTTTGGGTTCACTCTGTTAAAGGTCACGGTCACAGGAGCCTGAGCATCGAAAACCATTTCCGATCAATAACTTGAGAACCACTTGACCCAGAATGTTGAAACTTCATAGGATGATTGAACATGCAGAGTAGATGACCCCTTTTGATTTTTGCATTAGTCTATTAAAGGTCAAGGTCACAGGGGCCTGGTCATGTAAAATCATTTCCAGAAAGTAACTTGAGAACCACTTGACCAAGAATGTTGAAACTTAATAGGATGATTGGACATGCAGAGTAGATGACCCCTATTTACTTTGGGGTCACTTGTCACAGGAGCCTGAACAGTAACTTGAGAACCACTAGGCCAAGAATGTTGAAACTTAGCGGTATGACTGGACATGCCAAGTAGATGACCCCTATTTATTTTGGGGTCACTTGACTAAAGGTCAAGGTCACAGGAGCCTGAAAAGTAACGAGAACCACTAGGCCAAGAATGTTGAAACTAAGCGGGATGACTGGACATGCCAAGTAGATGATCCCTATTGCAGCCAATCATCAGTGTCTCTTTGACTTTCGCTTCTGACCCCTATTGACTTCTTGCCTATACGACTTTGCATTGGGGGAGACATGTGCGTTTTTACAAAGCATCTTCTAGTTTATATTCAGGGGTCAGAAAATGACTGCTTGGGAGAAAGCATAAGTAGGTCCCTGAAAGGGGTTTGTATGCAATGGAATATAGATAAATACCTCCTATCGGGCAACTTGTCATATGTCTTCATAAGCATATCACAGGTTTTTTTTCCTTTCATAATAGGCCCCTTCCCTCAGAAAATAACTACTTTGTTTGGCAGCACTTTTTTGCTCCTTAGGTCACCTCAATATACCTCATCCCATGTCATGTATAACTCCCAAAGGCTTGTCAAATTCACATTAAATGTTGCCATTGTTATTTACATCGGGTAAATCTTTTGAGACACCGTAACCGTTCCGTTATCAAAATTTCGCCAAAGTTTTTCTAGCTTTCATCTTCTTGGCCTTTACAGAACTTGTTTTTCATTGTTTTTAGCTCACCTGTCACATAGTGATAAGGTGAGCTTTTGCGATCACCTTTCGTCCGTCGTCCGTCCGTCCGTCCGTGCGTGTGTCAACAATTCCTTGTCTGCACGATAGTGGTTTCATTTATGATTTGAATTTAACCAAACTTGCACACAACTTGTATCACCATAAGGTCACGGTTCCTTTCTTGAACTGGCCAGATCCCATTATGGGTTCCAGAGTTATGGCCCCTGAAAGGGCAAAAATTAGCTATTTTGACCTTGTCTGCACAATAGCAGCTTTATTTATGATTTGATTTTTACCAAACTGGCACACAACTTGTATCACCATGAGATCTTGGTTCCTTTCTTGAACTGGCCAGATTCCATTATGGGTTACAGAGTTATGGCCCCTGAAAGGGCCAGAATTAGCTATTTTGACCTTGTCTGCATAATAGCAGCTTCATTTATGATTTGAATTTAACCAAACTTGCACACAACTTGTATCACCATAAAATCTTGGTTCCTTTCTTGAACTGGCGAGATTCCATTAGGGGTTCCAGAGTGATGGCCCCTGAAAGGGCCAAAATTAGCTATTTTGACCTTGTCTACACAATAGCAGCTTCATTTATGATTTGAATTTAATCAGACATGCACAAAACTTGTGTCACCATAAGATCTCGGTTCCTTTCTTGATCCGGCCAGATCCCACAATGGGTTCCAGAGTTATGGTCCCTGAAAGGGCCAAAATTAGCTATTCTGACCTTGTCTGCACAATAGCAGCTTCATTTATGATTTGATTTTAACCATACTTGCACACAACTTGTATCACCACGAGATCTTGCTTCCTTTCTTCAGCTGGCCAGATTCCATCATGGGTTCCAGAGTTATGGCCCCTTAAAGGTCCAAAATTGGTTATTTTGGCTTTTTAGCTCACCTGTCACAAAGTGACAAGGTGAGTTTTTGTGATCGCGCGGTGTCCGTCGTCCGTCTGTGCGTCCGTCCGTCCGTGCGTCCGTAAACTTTTGCTTGTGACCACTCTAGAGGTCACATTTTTCATGGGATCTTTATGAAAGTTGGTCAGAATGTTCATCTTGATGATATCTAGGTCAAGTTCGAAACTGGGTCACGTGCCATCAAAAACTAGGTCAGTAGGTCTAAAAATAGAAAAACCTTGTGACCTCTCTAGAGGCCATATATTTCACAAGATCTTCATGAAAATTGGTTAGAATGTTCACCTTGATGATATCTAGGTCAAGTTCGAAACTGGGTCACGTGCCGTCAAAAACTAGGTCAGTAGGTCTAAAAATAGAAAAATCTTGTGACCTCTCTAGAGGGCATATATTTCACAAGATCTTCATGAAAATTGGTCAGAATGTTTATCTTGATGATATCTAGGTCAGGTTCGAAACTGGGTAACGTAGGGTCAAAAACTAGGTCATTAGGTCTAAAAATAGAAAAACCTTGTGACCTCTCTAGAGGCCATATTTCTCAATGCATCTTCATGAAAATTGGTCAGAATGTTCATCTTGATGATATCTAGGTCAAGTTCGAAACTGGGTCACGTGGGGTTAAAAACTAGGTCAGTAGAAGTAAAAATAGAAAAACCTTGTGACCTCTCTAGAGGCCATATTTTTCATGAGATCTTCATGAATATTGGTCAGAATGTTGATCTTGATGATATCTAGGTCAGGTTCGAAACTGGGTCATGTGGGGTCAAAAACTAGGTCAGTAGATCTAAAAATAGAAAAACCTTGTGACCTCTCTAGTGGCCATATTTCTCAATGGATCTTCATGAAAATTGGTCAGAATGTTCACCTTGATGATACCTAGGTCAAGTTCGAAACTGGGTCATGTGCGGTCAAAAACTAGGTCAGTAGGTCTAAAAATAGGAAAACCTTGTGACCTCTCTAGAGGCGATATTTTTCAATGGATCTTCATGAAAATTGGTCAGAATGTTTACCTTGAAGATATCTAGGTCAAGTTCGAAACTGGGTCACATGGGGTTAAAAACTAGGTCAGTAGATCTAAAAATAGAAAAACCTTGTGACCTCTCTAGAGGCCATATTTTTCATGAGATCTTCATGAATATTGGTCAGAATGTTCATCTTGATGATATCTAAGTCAGATCCGAAACTGGGTCACGTGGGGTCAAAAACTAGGTCAGTAGGTCTTAAAATAGAAAAACCTTGTGACCTCTCTAGAGGTCATATTTCTCAATGGATCTTCATGAAAATTGGTGAGAATGTTTTATTTGATACAAACTTCCAAAATATCTTCAGCAACAATAAATCTTGGATTCCATGACAAATCAGATCCAATCGTAGGTTCCAGAGTTATTATGTCTCCCCCAGGAGACATATTGTTTTTGCCCTGTCAGTCCTTCCGTCCGTCCGTCCGTACGTCACACTTCATTTCCGAGCAATTACTGGAGAACCATTTGACCTAGAACCTTCAAACTTCACAGGGTTGTAGGGCTGCTGGAGTAGACGACCCCTATTGTTTTTGGGGTCACTCCGTCAAAGGTCAAGGTCACAGGGGCCTGAACATTGAAAACCATTTCCGATCAATAACTAGAGAACCACTTGACACAGAATGTTGAAACTTCATAGGATGATTGGTCATGAAGAGTAGATGACCCCTGTTGATTTTTTGGGTCACTCCGTCAAAGGTCAAGGTCACAGGGGTCTGAACATTGAAAACCATTTCCGATCAATAACTAGAGAACCACTTGACCCAGAATGTTTAAACTTCATAGGATGATTGGTCATGAAGAGTAGATGACCCCTATTGATTTTGGGGTCACTCTGTCAAAGGTCAAGGTCACAGGGGCCTGAACATTGAAAACCATTTCTGATCAATAACTAGAGAACCACTTGACCCAGAATGTTAAAACTTCATAGGATGATTGTACATGCAAAGTAGATGACCCCTATCGATTTTGGGGTCACTCCATTAAAGGTCAAGGTCACAGGGGCCTGAACATTGAAAACCATTTCCGGTCAGTAACTTGAGAACCACTTGACCCAGAATGTTGAAACTTAATAGGATGATTG
This sequence comes from Mercenaria mercenaria, assembly GCF_021730395.1. Classification (NCBI taxonomy): domain Eukaryota; kingdom Metazoa; phylum Mollusca; class Bivalvia; order Venerida; family Veneridae; genus Mercenaria; species Mercenaria mercenaria. The sequence goes on from NC_069374.1 coordinate 41,623,482, forward strand.
GTCATGCAGAGTAGATGACCCCTAACAATTTTGGGTTCACTCTGTGAAAGGTCAAGGTCACAGGGGCCTGAACATTGAAAACCATTTCCGGTCAGTAACTTGAGAACAACTTGACCAAGAATGATGAAACTTCATAGGATGATTGGTCATGCAGAGTAGATGACCCCTAACGATTTTAGGGTCACTCTGTTAAAGGTCAAGGCCACAGGGGCCTGAACATGGAAAACCATTTCCGATCAATAACTAGAGAACCACTTGACCCAGAATGTTGAAACTTCATAGGATGATTGGTCATGAAGAGTAGATGACCCCTATTGATTTTGGGGTCACTCTGTCAAAGGTCAAGGTCACAGGGGCCTGAACATTGAAAACCATTTCTGATCAATAACTGGAGAACCACTTGACCCAGAATGTTGAAACTTCATAGGATGATTGTTCATGCAGAGTAAATGACCCCTATTGTTTTTGGGGTCACTCGTTAAAGGTCAAGGTCACAGGGGCCTGAACATTGATAACCAGTTCCAATGAATAACTTGAGAACCACTTGACCCAGAATGTTGAAACTTCATAGGATGATTGAACATGCAGAGTAGATGACCCCTATTGATTTTGGGGTCAGTCTATTAAAGGTCAAGGTCACAGTGGCCTGTTCATGTAAAATCATTTTTTGGAAATAACTTGAGAACCACTTGACCTACAATGTTGAAACTTAATAGAATGATTGGACATGCAGAGTAGATGACCCCTATTTATTTTGAGGTCACTTGATCAAAGGTCAAGGTCACAAGAGCCTGAACAGTGACTTGAGAACCACTAGGCCAAGAGTGTTGAAATTTAGCGGGATGACTGGACATGCCAAGTAAATGATCCCTATTGCAGCCAACCATCAGTGTCTCTTTGACTTTCGCTCCTGACCCCTATTGACTTCTTGCCTATAGGACTTTGCATTTGGGGAGACATGCGCTTTTTTACAAAAGCATTTTCTAGTTTTATATCTATTACCTCCCCTGATTGTAATCAAAATGGATTTATATCAGTAAGTACTTATAGGACTTGTTTGAAATTTCATTATTGTTATTAGTTGGACAGAGACAATCAGGGTAGATAACTATGGACTGGTTTTATGTCAAATTACCTCCATTTATTTCAAATTAAAATGGGTATATCTCCATAACTAATGAAGATACTGATCTGAAATTTCATTTATGTCAACAGATTTATTTGGCAGATCCTTCTTTTTTTCACTTACAATATTTTTTTTTTTAATTATTTCCCCTTTTACTTATAAAAATAGTTATTTTTAGTAATTTTTTATTTTGGCCAAGGGAAAACGAACCACTTTTCTATGGAAAAACAGGAGGGTACCTCCAATTTTTGGGTATTTTACATATCTATCCCTTTGTAAAATTTTTTTTTTTTCTTTTTGGTTAAATTTCTTCCTTTGTTTTTTCCTGTCTTTGGACTTTGATTTTTTACTGGGACCTTCTTGTTCTAAGTGCGTGATAACGGGGTGAGCGATATAGGGCCTAGGGCCCTTTGTATTTCTATTACGGGTCACAAACAAAGATTCCGTTTTTCCATCGCGCAAAATTTGTTCAAAGAAAAATTTTAAAATTCGAAAAAGTACCGGAAACCTTTAATTTGAGGGGAAATGGCGCCAAAGACCTGACTGCTAATGCGTGACAAAGGTGCGTTTTTTTCATAAGAATGGAAAACATTGATGGGCGCCGAAAATTAATTTTGAAATTTTTGAAATTTTTTTTTTTTCGAAGGGAAAAAGGAAGACTTCATGGGGAATGCAGATATTATTCAGTTACGAAAATAAGCTTTTGTGTAATAAAGTACAAGTTTTAGGAAGTGGTAGGTTTTTTGGGAAAAAAACATTTTATTAACAGTAGATTTTTCTATGGCAAAAAATTGAAATGCTCTTTTGGTCTTTACAAGGCGATTTGAGCGATATGGGCGCTGAAATGGGCCCATTCCTAATTATCGCCTCCAGGCAAAAATCCGAATCGCCGATTTTTTTCTGGTTTGTATTTTTTATTTAAAGTTGTAAAATTTGATGCATATTCTGTTAAAATTCCCATAAAGCCTATCACCCCCGCTTTCCCCTGTAAAACTTTGCCAACTATCGTTAATACCACTGTTAAATCAATAATATTGTTACCCCCGCCATTTTAAAAATTTTCTTTGGGCGTGTAAAAAGCGATAAACTTAACGAGTGCGTCTTATGCTCAACAGTATATTTTTATTGATTTTTTAAAACTTATTAAAAAAATTTTAAAATACCCCAAATTTCATAAATGAATTCCCCCGGGTGTTGGTTTAAAAAAAAAATAGTTTTCCACGGGTCTGAATGCTAAAAATTTTTTAAAAAAAGATCGCCAATATTACGGTTTGGTTTTTTTGAAAAGATTAATAAATATATCAATTAAATTATAATTCTGAAAAATTTTGAAGAATGGGGCATTTTAAAGCCGAGAATCGAAACATGAATGAAAATTTTCACGGCGTTTCAATCGTGACCTGATAAAATTTTCGAGTTTGGGACGGTAAATTTCGGATAAAATTTTAAAGGGCGACCCTTTATTTATAATTCATGAAAAAATAATGCATAATCAATTTCTTAAAAAATTCGTTTTTTTATAGCAAGACCCCGAAAGGGAATATAAATTTATGGTGGAAATAAAATATTATTCGATTTTCCCCTTAAATTCCCAATTTTTCCCTTAATTCGCAGAGGGAAAAGTCATTCCCCCAAAAATTTTTGCCTGGGTGACCCCTGTCTTTTGTTGGGGAATTTTTATTGTGGAATAGTTTTTCTTTCATATTTCGTTCAAGAGGAAAAGAAGGAAAGTACAAGTAAAAGGACATAAATGAAATGTACAAAGAAAAAGTTTAAAAGGGGGAAAAAAAAAAAAAAAAAAAGGGGGGACCCCCTCAAAAACAAAAAATGCATCCCAAGAAAACAGTGCTAAAACAACGTTTTAAAAGACTTCAAATGAAAATAAAAAACCAGAAAAGCAAACGGGTTTCCCCCACCCCCCTTCCAGGCCCCGGCAGAAAAAAACAAAAATCAGCAAATCATGCCCCCCTTTGACAATGCAAAAAGAAAAGGGTTTCTATAAGAAAAGGGCCAGAATAAAAATAAAAACCCAAAAGTAAAGTACGAAACGGGAAAGAGAAATTGGAAACAAATTGCGAGTCACTTTTCCAAAAATGTAACACAAAAGGCCTAAAGACAATAATGGAAACGTAATACATCTTCTAAAAGACGAGAGAAGTTAAATCAAGGAGACCCCTTGATCATTTTCAAGAGAGTTGAGAATTGGTTGCTGGGTTCACAGTTTTGGAAGTAATCATGTTTCTGTATTGTATTTTTAGGGGGCAGTTTTGCTGGTACTTTGCGTAAAAATTTTGGCAGCATAATATTTTTGAATAAAAACCTCTTATTCAGGGCCCTTTACTTCACTTTTGGGGAAAGGGCCCGGGGACTATCCAGGCAGGTTTTACAGTAAAATTTAAGCTCATTTGAAAAAGGTTTCAGTGTGAGCTTCGGTTTAGGTTATGGTTTGGCTCCCCAATTTACAAAAAATCATTTTTTTTTAAATAGGGGTCAGAACTTCATCAGCTGCTTGGTAGCACCCTGGCAATTTCTTCTCTCAATTTTTTAGCTCCCCTGAGCAAAGGCTCATATGAGCTTTTGTGACCCTCAATGTTGTGTCAGTGTCCGTGTGGTCGTCAACATTTCTAAAAAAACTTTTTAAAAAACCATGGGCAGAATTCCCCCAAATTTTTAAGGAATAGTCCTTGGGTGGCCCCTTTTCAAAATCGTTCAAAAAATTTAAAATTCCTGCAGAATTTGGGTTTCCCATGGAAACCCGAAAAGGAAAAACTTAAAAAATATTCTTGTCCAAAACCGCAAGGTGTAGACCCTTGTTTTTTTGGGCATGTAAATCACTCTGGTCCTCTTGAAGATTGTCAAATTGTCCCCCTGGGGTGAAAAAGGCCACCCCGGGGCCCAAAAATTTTTAAGTAGATTATTGGGAAAAAACTTTAAAAATCAAAATTGTTAAATTATGCTCCGGGTTAAAAAGAGGCCTGCCCGGGGGGGAGGGGGGGTCTAAAGTTTTACATAGTTTTAAGGAAAACATTTTTAAAAATCTTTTGTCTGAAACTGAAAGGGCCCTAGGTTTTGATGTTTAGTAGGCATTGCCTTGTGGTCCCCACCAAAATTTTTTCAAATTACCCCCTGGGGTAATGACCCCTTCCCTGGGGGTCCAAATTTAACATAGACTTTATGGGGGAAAAAAAATAAGAATTTTTGTCGGGTTTTTCAAGGCCTGGCCTTTGAATTTTGGAGAGCTTGCCTAGTAGTTTTAAATTTTGTTCAAATTTCCCCCCGGTGAAAAAAGAGGCCTCCCTTGGGGGGTCCTTTTTTACGATTTATATAGGAAAATAATTAAAAATGATCGGGTCAGTTTTCCCCTAGACTTTTTAAATTATAATTTTTTTGTGACCCCCAGCAATTAGGGGTCACTTGACTGTGCCCTTTGACTATGACATTTTCTTGTTTTTTTTATGATCCCCTTGAAATTGGATGACATGTACATTTTTTGTACCTGATCTTAAATGCTTTCGTGACCATGAATGTGACCTATCCCTATTTTAAAATTTTTGCATCAGTGTCCGTTTTAAACATGTGGCTCATATTACAGGTGACGATCGGGTCATCATGACTCTCTTGTTTTACAAGAGGGGGGTCTTGACCCTTTAAAGGCCCCTGAAAAAAAATAAAAAGTCGAAATGATTTCCCCCCAGTGGACCATTTAAAGGCTCTTCTTGTTTTGGTCTTTTGGCCATTGTAAGGTCAGATTTCATCAAATTTTAAAATCATAGCATCATTGAAAAGTTCCTCTCCAGGTTTTTTAAAAATGAGAGCTCTTAGGGTTGCAAGATTTTGTTCGGGGTGAGCTTTTAAAAGGGGTCCATGCCCTGCGTCCATTTTTTTTTAAAAAATTTTTTTGAAACTATGGTCAGATTTACCCCAAAAATCTAAGCAGTGTATCCTGCATGGCCCGTATCAAGTTTGCCAAATTAGTTCACCTTTGCCCCTTTAGGGGCCACGAGCTAAAAATAGTAAAAACTTTTAAGAATTTAGAGAAAGGTAAAACCCTGGCAAACTTGAAAAGTTAAAAGGGTATTGATTAAACTAGGAATAGTTTTTAGCTCAACTTTCGAAAAAAAAAGTAAGCATTGCACTCGCCCCGGTGTCTGCGTTGGCGCGCCTTTGGGTTTAAAGTTTTTTTTTATAAGTCAAAAATCTCTGTAACAATCAAATCATACTTGAAATTAAAATAGTTATTACTATCAAATTACATAGGAAAAAACAAACCCCTTTTAAAGATTTGTTTTGACGAAATTTTGCCCCTTTTTAAAATTAGAATTTTATGCCCCCGAAAGGGGGGAATTATTTTCAAGTTGTTCGTTCATCACAAGTTAAATTTTTGCATGAAAGGGACTTTTTTCGGAACCCCGCACCCCCGGGCCCTTCAAACTTCCCTGCTGTAGTACTTATTGAGTAACCCCCCCTATGACTTTGGGGTCACAGGCAAAGGGCAGGTCCAGGGGCCAACGTTACTTTTTGCATAAAGGGACTTTACTCGGGGAACCACTGTTCCAGGACCTAAACTTTACATGCTGTGTATTACGGTACACCACCCTACTGATTTTGGGGTCCCAGGTCAAAGAACTTTTTGATGAAGGGACTTTACTCGCGAACCATGACCCCGGGCTTCAATTTACATGTGAAGTTTATGGTCACCACTCCTACTGACTTGGATAAGGTGAAAGCAAAGTTCCCCGGGGCAACTTAAGTTTTTTCAGAAGGACTTTACTCGCGAACCACTTTCCCCGGACCTTCAAAATTCACATGCTGTAGACTTATTGGTAACAACCTACTGCTTTGGTTCCCAGGGCAAAGTTCAAGGTCACCAGGTCAAAGGTCAGGTGCTGGGGGGCTTTTTTCACCCTTAGTGACCCTCTTGTTGTTTAAAAATTTTGATAAAACAGATATCTCTGTAATTCTAAACTTTTGACTTAAAAATTAATATTTTTATCAAAGTCTGCACCCGGAGAAACAGTCCCCCCAAAAACCCTTTTTTAATTTTGACAGAAATTTTGCCCCCTTTTAAAATTAGAATTTTTTGTTAAAATTTTTTATAAGCAAAAATCTTGTACATCTATGTTTTGACTTGAAACTCAAAGTAGTTATTTTCTACCAAAGTTACACAGGGGCACAATTCCCCTCACTCTGATTTGAAATTTTTTACAATTATGTCCCTTTTTAAAATTGGTTTTTTTTTTTCCGGCAAAGCTTAATTCGGTCAAACACTGAAAAATTGGAGTCGCTGTCTTACGGAATCTTTTAATTTTCTCCCGTCACCCCCAAACCCCTCCACCAACAAAAAAATCTTCGAAAAACCCTTGCTTTCAGAACAATTTCGATTAAAGATATTTTGAAATCGTCGAAATTAGGTCAGTTTTTGATATTTTTCACGTAATTTTAATTTACCAGAATTACAGACCGAAGCTATGTTTTTATCAGGAAACCCCCCTACAAAATTTGGGTTTTTTGTGTCTGCCATACAGGGCTAAAAAAAAAATTCGCGTTTGCGTTTTTAAACTTCTAAAAAAAGTAAATGCCAGTTCGTCTGATTTATAGATCACCTTAGACAGATTGTAAAAATTTTGTTCTTCTGTCGTTTTCCTTCAGTTTTAAGCGGGTTTAATTGTGTTGCATCTTTCCGCCTTGGGATGTTTTCGGCCGGAAGTTGAAGTGTTGGATACTAGGGAATAAAAGTATCATTTTTTACATTAATACCAGTGTTACTTCTTTCCCGGCATAATTTTTATGCGCTGTTAAAAAAAATAAAAAACGTTCCCGTCGCAAAAAAAAAAAAATATTCCCCCCCCCCTTAAATAGAATAATCGCAAATGGCGATGGCAGTGAGCCTGAGTTTTGTAATCTTTTTGATGCTTTCCCTTTTTATTTTTACAAGGCCTGATCGATTAAAAAAGTTGTTTCCCTTTGATAAGAAAATAGAAATGGTGTTTTCCGGAATGAAAAAAAATTTTTTGGTAGAGGCATTTTATCGGGTCAGTAGGTAAAAGGGCAAAAAAAAATTTTGATTTATGCTGTAAGGGAACCCTGAAAATAGAAATTTTTTAACCCGTTTTTCTCGGAGATGGATAGATTTTCAATCCACTTGTGGTTTTGCATCATTGTTTTTCAATGGGGCACTTGGCCTCATGTAGGGACCTTGAACCAAAAAAAAGAAAAAACCTTTAAAAGACTTTTTTTGAATGCTTGTGGATCTTCATTTAAAAAAGGTTTGGGTTCTAGAGTTAAGCCCCTGAAAGGCCAGCAATTTGGGTTTTTGGGCTTGTCTGCACAATGCTTTCATTTAGATTTTATTTTTACCCAAAATTTTCACGCAATTGTATCACCAAAAAATCTTGCTTCCTTTCTTTAACCCCAATCCCCCCATGGGTTTTCCCGAGTTAAGGCCCCGAAAGGGGAAAATTTGGCTTTTGGTCTTGTCTGCGCAGTGGTTTTTTTGTAATTTGAATTAAACCAAATTTTACACAAAAATGTATCACCTAAGATTTTTCCTTCTTGAATGGCCTATTTTTCATGGGGGTTCCCGGTTACTGCCCGGGGGCGACAACTTTGTTGGAGAATTTCTTCATGCTGGAGGGATTTTTTATGTAACTTGGGCCCAAAAGTTGCCATCATGAAACTGAGTGTTTTGCCAAAACCGGTCCCGGTCTAGGGCAAAGGTCACACTTGAGATTCACCTGGTCAAATCAAAGGAAAAGTTGTTAAAACCTTTGAGGCCCCCATTTATGCCCCATCTTCATAATTTTGGGCAGAATGTTTGTTGGTTGGGTCATGTGGGGGCAAAAATAGGTCATTTGGCCAGATCAAAGGAAAATTTTGCTTATAATTTTATTTTTCCAAGTTTTTGTCGAATGTTTGTCTTTTAGATTCTGGTCAAGTTTTAATCTGGGTCATGGGGTTCAAAAAAATAGGGGCACCCCGTCAAATTAAAGGGAAAACTTGTTAAAACTTGAGGCCAAAATTTTTTCCCTATCGTTTGAATCTTTTTCAGAAATGTTTTTTGATGACTTTGGCCAAGTTTGATCTTGGTATGTGGGGGCAAGAAAGGTACTAGGCCCGATCAAAGAAAAATCTTGTTGACATGTAGAGACACATTTTAAGTTTTAAATCATGAAATTGGTCGAATGTTTGTCTTGATGATTTCTAGGCTTGAAAGAATCTGGGTCATATGGGGGCAAAAACTAGGTCACCCAGTCAATTAAAGGAAAAAATTGTTGACACTCTGAGGCCCCCATTTATGACCCTATTTCAGAAAAATTGGTCGAATGTTTATCTTTATGATCTTTAGGCCAAAATTTGAATCGGGTTCATTGGGGAGCAAAAACTGGGGACTAGGTAGATCAAAGGAAAATTTATTAAACTCTAGGGGCCCATTTTTTTTCAATCTTTATAAAACTTTGGTCAGAAGTTTGGTACATGAGTTTGTTGATTTTTCTCTGGGTGTGTTGGGTTTAAATTCTAGGTCCCAGTAAAAATCAAAAGGAAAAAACTTCTTTATACTTAGAGACCACTTTTTTGCTCCCTCTTCATGAAACTGTCAGAATGTTTGTTTTCATGAAATCATGGACGAGTTTTTAAACTGGTTCTTCGGGGCAAAAAATAGGTCCTAGGTCAAAAAAAAAAAATGTTTTTAAGTGGGCCACATTTTTTTTTCCAATCTTGTGAAAATGGTTAGAATTTTTTCCCATGAAATTTTAGAAAGGGTTTAAAAAAAAGGTCCGGTTTTTGGGTAAAAAACTAGGTTACTAGGGAAAACGAAGAAAAAAAAACAGGGGCCCATTTTTTGCAGTCTTCATAAAAATTGGTCGAAAGTTTATTCTTTTAAAACCGGCGAGTTTTTTAAATGGGCCCGTGGGTCAAAAACTGGGTCACTTGGGCAAACTTATTGTTATGGTGTGTTACTTGGTGAGCAACCTAGGGCCATCATGGCCCCTTTTTTTTTTTTGGATTAGAATTTTTTTTTTTTAATTTTTCCCCCTTTTTCCTTTTGGGGTTCAAAAAGTCAAGTTCTTTAAATTCTGCTCCATCCTCTGATATAACCTTTGGGCATATATTGCCCCCCTTTGGGGGAGCTCTTGTAAAAAAATAGGGCCAAGGTCCTTCTTTTAGTTTGTGAGCAGAAAACCAAGCCTGTGCCTTTCTCTGTTGGGGGGGGGCATCCCGGGCTGTGACACTTTCTAGTTTGTTTTTGGGTTTTTTTTTAGGAGTAAGTCCCTTTGTTGTTACTATACAAATTATTATTATTATTTTTATAATCGATTATAACTTTTTTGTCGCTATACGAAAAAAAATAAGTAGAGCTATCCACTCACCCCTTGGTTAAATTTTTCGTACCAGTCACATTTTGACAAAATCTTTTTTAGTAAAGCTTTTAAATTTAACATTTTTTACCCTCCCCTGTCAGTTTAGGCAAAAGTACATAATATCAAGGTTTTGGCCCGAATATGGGGGCCCCTTTTTACTTAGAAAACTTGGTTAAGTTTTTCGGACAAGTTCATTTTGTGTAAAAAGGTTTTACTATGGGTTTTAAAATTTTTCCCTTTTTCATTATAGTAGTCTCTTCTGTAGGCAAAAGTACATAATCCCTGAACTGTTTTGGCTGAATTATGGCCCTTTTGGACTTGGAAATTGGTTTCTTTTTTCGTACAAGTCCACATTTTGTCAAACTTTTTACATATGGCTTTTAACTTGGAACACTTGCTTTCACCATGTTTTCCCATTTGTAGGAGAGTACATAACCTGACAACTATTTTGGCTGAATTATGGCCATTTTTTAGCTCATTGATTTTTTGAAAAAAATGATGAGTTATTGTCATCATTTGAGGGGGTTTCGGCGTCGGCGTCGGCGTCTGCGTCGGCGTTGCTTGGTTAAGTTTTATGTTTAGGTCAAGTTTTCCTAAACTATCAAAGCTATTGCTTTGAAATTGGAATACTTGTTCACCATCAAAAGCTGACCCTGTATAGCAAGAAAACATAACTCCATTCTTGCTTTTTGCAAGATTTATGGCCCCTTTTGTACTTAAAAAATATCGATTTCTTGGGTTTAAGTTTTATGTTTAGGTCAACTTTTCTCCAAAAACTATCAAAGCATTGCTTTGAAACTTGAAATACTTGTTCACCATCATAACCCGACCCTGTACGTCAAGAAACATACTCCATTTTGCTTTTTGCAAGAATTATTGCCCTTTTGGACTTAGAAATCAGTTTTCTGGTTAAGTTTTATGTTTAGGTCAGCTTTTATCCTAAACTATAAAAAGCTTTTTCTTTAAAACTTGCAACACTTGTTCACCATCTAAGCTGACCTGTACAGCAAGAAAACATAATACACCCTGCTTTTTGCAAGATTTAGGGCCCCCTTTTGGACTTAAAATATCAGTTTTCTTGGTTAAGTTTTATGTTTAGGTAAACTTTTTCTCTTAAACTATCAAAGTTTGCTTTAAAACTTGCAACTCTTGTTCACCATCATAAGCTGACCCCGTACAGCAAGCAACATAATCCATCCTGCTTTTTGCAATTTAAATTTAAATTGCCTTTTGGACTTAGAAAAATCATTTTCTTGGTTGAATATTATGTTTAAGTCAACTTTTCTCATAAACTATCAAAGCTATTGCTTTAAAACTTGCAACAGTTTTTCACCATCATAAGTGGACACTGTACATCAAGAAACATAACTCTATCCTGCTTTTTGCAAGAGTGATGGCCCTTTTTAGACTTAGAAAGTCATGGGGAAGGACAATATTTCTATTATACAAAAAAAATCAGATGAGCGTCAGCACCCGCAAGGCGGTGCTCTTGTTGGACTTTGAAATTGGTTCAGTTTTTCATACAAGTCAGTGTTTTGTCAAAAGTATTTGACATGTGGCTTTGAAACTTTAAACACTTGTTTATTAACATTTTTTCCATCTGTAGGCAAGAGTACATAACTCTGTCAACTATTTTGGCTGAATTATGGCCCTTTTTGGACTTGGAAATCAAAGTTTTCATACCAGTCCATATTTTGCCTAACCTGTTTGTCATATGGCTTTGAAACTTTGATCACTTGTTTACCATCACAGTCTACATTATGTAGGCAAGACTTTATAACTAGGCCAAGGACTTTAACTCAGTTTAGCCCTTTTTTGACTTAGAAATAAGTTAAGTTTCTCTTACCACTCCATATTTTGTCTAAACTGTTTGATATATGACTTTGAAACATTGAACACTTCATTACCATCATGGTCACGCATTGCCATTTTGTGCAAGACTTATCCAAATCCACATATATAGGTACATTATTTGTCTTATCTATTTTTCTTCTTTTGTCTAAAAATCTGTGGTAGTATTTTGACCCCATTCTTCCATCGATTCTTTGAATAGTCGAGCACGCTGTCGGATGACAGCTCTTGTTTATAATTGGCCTAAAAAAAATCCATGTATGTTTCCCTATATGTATATATTGGAAACTTTAAAAATGTTCTTGTTAGAAACAGCAGGCCAAATTTAAAACAATTTAACATAAATGTTTCTTGGATATTTACCGGTGATTTCAGGGTTTGACTCTCTACCGTAATTGTTCAAATTATTTCCCTAGTTTAAGTTGCAGCCTTGAAATTTGAATGACATGTACAGTTTTGCACACCGATCTTAACACTGACTTTCAGTGACCATGAATTGACTTACTTACCTGCTTTCTTAATATATTAGCATCAGTTTGACATTTGAAACATGAAGCTCATACTACTCAGGTGAGCGATCCAGGGACATCATGACCCTCTTGTTTGTAGAAGTGTTACATACATGTTTATAATACTGTCGAATACACAGCTTGTGCATCGAGGTATTGTGTGTGTGTTTATGATACTGTTGTATATACTGTATGTACTTTGAGGTATTACGTGTGTTGATATTACTGTTGTATATATTGTAAGGATATCAGGGTATTAAAGCATGGTTATATTACTGTTGTATACAGGATGATGAAGAGGAATCTGAGGTACCCACAACCAAACAACCCGGTGCTTTACCCCCAGACCATGAAAACTACAGTAAATGGTATTACAGGGACCCACAAGGCGACCTACAAGGTACAAGTCTCTTTCATGGTTCTCATTTCAATTTAGTAGTAAGCAGTATTTTTAGCTCAGGTGAACCAATGGTTCAGAGTGAGCTATTAGTAAAGATGGATAGTCAAGCATTGGTCTTCCATTGTTCTGGGTCCGTTGTCAACATTTTTACTTAAAAATCTTCTCCTTTGAAACTATTAATCATAATTAACACCAGACTTGGTCTGCTGCATTTTGGCAAAGTCCTGCCTCAGTTTGTTCAAACCTGGGCACTTGGTGCTAAAACTAAATATAGAAATAATTTTCCATGAACCACTTGATAGATCTTCATCACACTTGGTCTGTACTATTAGTGTAAGGTCCTCTGTCGAGTTAAGGATGACTACCCGTAATAGGCCTCAATTTCACCAAAAGTGTACATACAACTTGATAATGTAAGCTTTGAAAATGTCAAACGATAGAAATAAGGTGCATATTGACAAGTTATATAGTGACAGAAGTTCTCAAAAATTTCCTTTAGATTACCTCCCCTGATAATTTGGTTTTTCATGAGTTATCTCCCCTGAAAACTAGAAAAAAATAATTTTCTCCTTTTCCCTACGGGGAATTTTAGATTTCTTTTTGATATTTATATCAGAATCGTATAATGCAGCTTTCTACCGCAAAATTTTCTCGAAACTCAAGCTCAGATTCTCATAATCAAAGAAATTATATATTTCCCATAGGCATCAATGTTAACTTCAATACCAATTATCTCCCCAAAAAATGATAAAATTCGAAAAATCTCTTGGTGAAACGTTTTTAATTTTGAATGTCTTTAAAGTGACCAAATTTCATTTAAATTTTACCATCCAGTTACAAGATATGAAATATGGCTATTACACCATGTTAATATCCTTAACTTGGCCCCCTATAGGGGCTGCTAGACCTAAAAATTGAAATATCTTCAAACAATTTCTCATGAACTACCTGATGGATCTTCATCAAACTTTGTAGAGATAGACCATAAAATTTTCAATGATAGTAATACATTAAATAAAATCTAGAAATTGATTTCAAAGTCCTTGAAATAACCAAAAATGATTTCACAAATTGAGGGTTCAACGCAATAAGGGCGTATCTACAATTAATTGTTATATGCAAATACGCCCTTATTGCGTTGAACCCTCGAAATGTGAAGTTTATGATAGTTTTGTTAATATCAATATCAGAAGTTTTAATTTTTAGCTCACCTGTCACAAAGTGACAAGGTGAGCTTTTGTGATCGCGCGGTGTCCGTCGTCCGTGCATGCGTCAGTCCGTAAACTTTTGCTTGTGACCACTCTAGAGGTCACATTTTTCATGGGATCTTTATGAAAGTTGGTCAGAATGTTCACCTTGATGATATCTAGGTCAAGTTCGAAACTGGGTCACGTGCCGTTAAAAACTAGGTCAGTAGGTCTAAAAATAGAAAAACCTTGTGACCTCTCTAGAGGCCATATATTCCACAAGATCTTCATGAAAATTGGTCAGAACGTTCACCTTGATGATATCTAGGTCAAGTTTGAAACTGGGTCACTTACCTTCAAAAACTAGATCAGTAGGTCAAATAATAGAAAAACCTTGTGACCTCTCTAGAGGCCATATTTTTTATGGGATCTGTATGAAAGTTGGTCCGAATGTTCATCTTGATGATATCTAGGTCAAGTTCAAAACTGGGTCACGTGCTGTCAAAAACTAGGTCAGTAGATCTAAAAATAGAAAAACCTTGTGACCTCTCTAGAGGCCATATATTTCATGAGATCTTCATGAAAATTGGTCAGAATGTTCACCTTGATGATATCTAGGTCAAGTTCAAAAGTGGGTCACGTGCCTTCAAAATCTAGGTCAGTAGGTCAAATAATAGAAAAACCTTGTGACCTCTCTAGAGGCCAGATTTTTCATGGGAACTGTATGAAAGTTGGTCCGAATGTTCATCTTGATGATATCTAGGTCAAGTTCGAAAGTAGGTCACGTGCCTTCAAAAACTAGGTCAGTAGGTCAAATAATAGAAAAACCTTGTGACCTCTCTAAAGGCCAAATTTTTCATGGGATCTGTATGAAAGTTGGTCTGAATGTTCATCTTGATGATATCTAGGTCAAGTTCGAAACAGGGTCATATGTGATCAAAAACTAGGTCAGTAGGTCTAAAAATAGAAAAACCTTGTGACCTCTCTAGAGGCCATACTTGTGAATGGATCTCCATAAAAATTTGTCGGAATGTTCATCTTGATGATATCTAGGTCAAGTTCGAAAATGGGTCACGTGCCATCAAAAACTAGGTCAGAAGGTCAAATAATGAAAAAACCTTGTGACCTCTCTAGAGGCCATATTTTTCATGGGATCTGTATGAAAATTGGTCTGAATGTTTATCTTGATGATATATAGGTCAAGTTTGAAACTGGGTCAACAGCGAGCAAAAACTAGGTCAGTAGGTCTTGAAATAGAAAAACCTTGTGACCTCTCTAGAGGCCATACCCTTGAATGGATCTTAATGAAAATTGGTCAGAATGTTCATTTTGATGATATCTAGGTCAAGTTTGAAACTGGGTCACATGCCTTCAAAAACTAGGTCAGTAGGTCTAAAATTATTAAAATCTTTTGACTTCTCTAGAGGCCATATTTTTCAATGGATCTTCATGAAAATTGATCTGAGTGTTCACCTTGATGATATCTAGGTCAATTTCAAAACTGGGTCACGTGCGGTAAAAAACTAGGCCAGTAGGTATAAAAATAGAGAAACCTTGTGACCTCTCTAGAGGCCATATTTTTCATGAGATCTTCATGAAAATTAGTGAGAATGTTCCCCTTGATGATATCTAGATAAAGTTCAAAACAGGGTCACATACCTTTGAAAACTAGGTCAATAGGTCAAATAATAGAAAAACCTTGTGACCTCTCTATAGACCATATTTTTCAATGGATCTTCATTAAAATTGGTCAGAATTTTTATCTTGATAATATCTAGATCAAGTTCAAAACTGGGTCACATGAGCTCAAAAACTAGGTCACTATGTCAAATAATAGAAAAAACGAAGTCATACTCAAAACTGGGTCATGTGGGAAGAGGTGAGCAATTCAGGACCATCATGGTCCTCTTGTTATTATTGGCCATAGGGAAAAACC
This sequence comes from Mercenaria mercenaria, assembly GCF_021730395.1. Classification (NCBI taxonomy): domain Eukaryota; kingdom Metazoa; phylum Mollusca; class Bivalvia; order Venerida; family Veneridae; genus Mercenaria; species Mercenaria mercenaria. The sequence goes on from NC_069374.1 coordinate 41,638,851, forward strand.
GAGACCACTTTTCTGTGGTACAACATGGATGATACCTCCAATTTTTAGGTGTATTTTGACATATCTGTACCTTGTAAATTTTTTTTTCTTTTTGGTTAATTTTCTTTCCTTTGTTGTTCCTGTCCTTTGGACTTAGATATTTTTTCTGAGGACCTTCTTGTCTTCAAGTGCAATGATAACAGGTGAGCGATTTAGGGCCATCATGGCCCTCTTGTTAATTTAAAGTTGTGATCCACAAAGAATGACAACTCTTGCCTTGGGCTAGTACTTATAAGCAGAGATATCTATTAGTTTACTTCCCTTGCAATTACACGATTGAATGGAAAATGAAAACTATTTTAGACACAATATCATACCTTTTTGCACAACAAAAACATTAAGGATTTATTCATTTGTGTTTGATTTACCCCTCAAAACATGGTTCCTATGATTCTGTCAACTTGCACATGGTAAAAAATTAACTTGTAACAAGCCAATAATAAAATGAAGTACCATTAAGTAACTAATAGTGCAGATAATACAGTTCTGCTTGTATCAAAATGTCACAATAGAAGCACTTTTGTAATACAGAACACCTGGTAGGATTAGTAAAGGTGCAATTATATTGATCTCTATTTCCTATGCCTAAACTTTGTTTGTGACATCATTGTAAGGTCTTTTCTCACTTTAGTTCTTTTTGCCCCCTTTTAGGGACTGCTGGAGCTAAAATAGAAATATATTTAAACAACTTCTTCTCATGAACCAATGGATGGATCTTCATCAAGCTTGGTCTGTAGCATCAATATAAGGTCCTCTTTCAAATTTGTTCAAAAAGGGGCTTTTAGCTCCTTGTAGAGGTGGCTAGAGCGAGAAATAGAAATACAATTAAATTATTTCTTCTCATGAATCGCATAGTGGACTTTCATCAAACTTGGTCTGTTACATCTCTATAAGGTCCTTTCTCAATTTTGTCAGAATTGGGGAACTTGGCCACCTTTAGAGGTCACTAAATGGTAACTTAAAATTAGCAAAACCTTTAAATGACTTCTCATGAACTGTTTGATGGATCTCCATCAAACTTTGTATGTAGAATTATTGTAAGGTCCTCACTCGAATTTGTTGACCTTAGGGCACTTGACCCGTTTTGATGTTTTTTGTTTAACACAGATATAACCGTTGATGATTCAGTGTGTCATGTGTTTATTCAAGGTCATATTAGCGACGTAGGGCCACTATGGCCTTCTTGTTTGTTAAAATTGAGATTTGTACAAAATGCAGTAAACATTTTTGAGATACTTAAAGTTAAAACTGAGAAAGTGTATTCTGTTCTAGCAGTAATTAAACAAATTTCACAAAAACACATGAAGTATATTTATGAATATTTACAAGAGGAGCAGTGATGGATAAGGTGTCTGCCGCTCAATCCAGGGATCATGGGTTTGAGCCCCACTGGGATCAGACCATGACCTCATATGACACAGTACTGGTTTTTCTAGGAAGCAGACTCGAGAGTGCTTCCAATAATCTTGAAGTTTTCATCACAGTCGAGCTAAAACAAAATAGTATAAACTAATATTTACATTTTCCTCATTTAAAGAAGACTGTTTTTGACCAGAATTTTAAATTTGAAAGACTGGTTCATTTATAATAGCCAAAAGAAAAGTATTTATGTTCCATATATATTTGAAAAATTGTTCCACAGAAATGATCCCTGGGTAACCCACTACTATATTCATTCAAATAATTCTGTTTCTTTTAAGATGGCTGCAAAGAGGACTCTGCAGGTTCAGTTTGAATATGATTTCACTGCAGTGTTCCCTGCTTAACCTTGTATCAAAGTCCATCAAAAAGATGGTCATAAGGTGTGGGCTAGTTTTCCCTGTAATATCGCATGGAACACTTCAAAATTGGGTTAACTGGGGTCTGAAACTAGGTCACTAGGTCAAATCATGAAAACTTTGTTAACACTATACAGTTTACAAATCTTTAACACTCTTTATGTCACGGTTTATATTTGTGGGGGGAAAACTGTGTCAGAATGTTTGGCTATATAAAATCTATGTCAAGCTTGAATCTGGGTTATATATTATCAAAAACTATGTATGTTACTAGGCAAATCATAGAAAAACCTTGTTAATATTCAAGAGATTGTTTTCTATCTGATCTCCATGTGACTAGGTCAGAATATTTGTCTATTTAAAATCTAGGATAAATTTTTAACTTCGTTAAAAAACAAGTATATGTTGTTTGTGATTATTGTCTCCCGCATTTTTCGAGAAAAAAAAGTGGGACATAGAAACTGGATGCATCCTTCCTTCTGTCCATCACGCTTTGTGCCTAGTCCATAACTCTGTCAGCCATAAAGGTGTCATCCATGAAAGGATTTTGAAATAACTTGGCATAAATGTTTCCCATAATGAGATGATGTATCGTGCGCAAGATTCAAACCCCTATCTCCAAGGTCAAGGTCACCTTTGAAGCTATAACATTTTTAGCTCGACTATACCAAGTATGTAGAGCTATCCTACTCGACCCGGCTCGGCGTCCTTGTGCGTCCACACTTCGGTTAAAGTTTTGATGCACTTTCTCTTTATCTTTGTTATTACTTGATGGATTTGCTTCAAACTTAAAATAGTTCTTCCTCATCATCACCCACATCATATGTCACATGGGTCATAACTCTGGCACCAATATAGCATGAATTATCCACCATTTTACTTAGAATTTCAGGTTAAAGTTTTGGTGCACTTTCACTTTATCTCAGTTATTACTAAATGGATTTGATTCAAACTTAAAATAGTTGTTCCACATCATCACCCACATCATATGACACAAGGTCCATAACTCTGACACCAATTTTTCATGAATTATGCCCCCTTTTTATGCCCCCACTTTGGTGGGGGGACATATTGATTTGCCCTTGTCCGTCTTTCCGTCCGTCCAAGAATGTTGTGTCGCGCCTAGCTCCAAAAGTATTTGATGTAGAGTCACAAAACTTTACAGGAATGTTGGTCAGCATGTGTAGTTGTGCACCTGGGGTTTTGCGTCTGGATTAATTCAGTCTTGTAGGAGTTATGGCCCCAGACTTAGTTAAAAATTGGTCATTTTAATGTTTTGTCGCTCGTAGCTCCAAAAGTATTTGACCTAAAGTCACCAAAGTTTACAGGAATGTTGGTCAGCATGTGCAGTTGTGCGCCTGGGGTTTCGCATCCGGATTCATTCAGTCATGTAGGAGTTATGGCCCCTGACTTAGTTAAAAATTGGTCATTTTAATGTTGTGTCCCGCATAGCTCCAAAAGTATTTGACATAAAGTCACCGAAGTTTACAGGAATGTTGGTCAGCATGTGCAGTTGGTCACCTGGGGTTTAGCGTCTGGATTCATTCAGTATTGTAGGAGTTATGGCCCCTGACCTAGGAAAAAATTCGGTCCTCTGTTATGTAGTGGGGGCATCTGTGTCCTATGGACACATTCTAGTTACTTAGAATTTTATGTTAATTTTGATGCATTTTCACTATATCTCTGTTACTTCACAAGGGATTTGATTCAAACTTAAAATAATTGTTCATCATCACCACCTACATCATTTGACACAAGGACCATAACTGTGACACCTGTATTTTATGAGTTATCCCCCTTTTGTACTAAAAATTTTAGGTTAAAATTTTTATGCGCTTTCACTTGATCTCTGTTATTACCAAATGACTTTGATTCAAACATAGAATACTTGTACTTCATCATCATCCACATCATATGATACAAGGGCCAATACATCATCATCCACATCATATGATACAAGGGCCATAACTCTTCCACCAATATTTCATGAATTATGCCCCCTTTTTACTTAGAATTTTAGGTTAATTGTGGTGCACTTTCACTATATCTTTGTCATTACTTAATGAATTTGATTAAAACTTTTAATTAGTTTTTCCAGATCCTCATCATCATATGGCACAAGATCAGTCACTCTGGCACAAATGTTTTACGAGTTATATCCTCTTTTTACTTAGAATTTTGATGCTTTTTATATCTCTGCTGTTATTAAATGGATTTAATCAAACTTTAAATGGTTGTTCCACATTATCACTTGTATCATACAACACAAGTTCGATAATGCCGGCACCAGTTTGTTCTGAGTTATGCCCTCTTTTTACTAATAGAATTTCCGGTTCAAGTTGTGATGCACTTTTGCTGTATCTCCAGTATTACTAAATAGGTTTGATTAAAACTTAAAATAGTTGTTCAGAATTATTAGCCACATGATATGACACATTGTGCATTACTTTTGCAGAAGTTTTCCATGAATAATGATCCTTTTATACTATTTATTTATAAAATTTGCTATTTTGGCTTTTGCAGCCATATAGAGACTTCATTTATGGTTTGATTTGATACAAACTTGCAAAATTATCTTCAACAACAATAAATCTTTGATTCCATGGTGAATCTGTTGGATCCAATCATAGGTTCCGGAGTTACGGTCTCTGATTGACCCCTAAAAGAGCCAAATTTTGGTAATTTTTACCTTGTGAACATGATAGATGTGACATTTTATATTTGATTTTAACCACACTTACATACAACTTAAGTCACAATAAGATCTCAGTTTCTTTCGAAAACCGGCTAGATTCAATCATGGGCTCTAGAGTTACTGCCCCTGAAAGGGGCAAAATTTTCTATTTTGGTCCTTTCAGCCATATAGAGGTTTCATTTATGTTTTGATTTGATACAAACTTGCACAGAATGATTATCTTGATGATCTCTAGGCCTGGATCGAAACTGGGTCATGTCTGGTCAAAAACTAGGTCATCAGGTCAAATCAAAGGAGAAGCTTGTTAACAACCTAGAGGCCACATTTATGACCTTATCTGCATGAAACTTGGTCATAATGTTTATCTTGATGATCCCTAGGCCAGGTTTGAAACTGGGTCATATGGGGTCAGAAACTAGGTCACCAAGTCAAATCAAAGGGAAAGCTTGTTAACACTCTTTAGGCCACATTTATGATCCTATCTTCATGACACTTGGTCAGAATGTTTATCTTGATGACCCCTAGGTCAAGTTTGAAACTGGGTCATATGGGGTCAGAAACTATGTCACCAAGTCAAGTCAAAGGAAAAGCTTGATAATACTCTTGTTCATTTGATGTGCATGAAACTTGGTCAGAATGTTTGTCTACGTGAAATATCGTATGATCTTTAGCTCACCTGTCACAAAGTGACAAGGTGAGCTTTTGTGATCGCGCGGTGTCCGTCGTCCGTGCTTGCGTCCGTCCGTCCGTCCGTCAACTTTTTGCTTGTGACCACTCTAGAGGTCACATTTTTAATGGGATCTTTATGAAAGTTGGTCAGAATGTTCATCTTGATGATATCTAGGTCAAGTTCGAAACTGGGTCACGTGCCTTCAAAAACTAGGTCAGTAGGTCTAAAAATAGAAAAACCTTGTGACCTCTCTAGAGGCCATATATTCCACAAGATCTTCATGAAAATTGGTCAGAATGTTCACCTTGATGATATCTAGGTCAAGTTCGAAACTGGGTCACGTGCCTTCAAAAACTAGGTCAGTAGGTCTAAAAATAGAAAAACCTTGTGACCTCTCTAGAGGCCATATATTTCACAAGATCTTCATGAAAATTGGTCAGAACGTTCATCTTGATGATATCTAGGTCAAGTTCGAAACTGGGTCACGTGCCTTTAAAAACTAGGTCAGTAGGTCAAATAATAGAAAAGCCTTGTGACCTCTCTAAAGGCCACATTTTTCATGGGATCTGTATGAAAGTTGATCTGAATGTTCATCTTGATGATATCTAGGTCTAGTTCGAAACTGGGTCACGTGCAGTCAAAAACTAGGTCAGTAGGTCTAAAAATAGAAAAACCTTGTGACCTCTCTAGAGGCCATATATTTCATGAGATCTTCATGAAAATTGGTCAGAATGTTTACCATGATGATATCTAGGTCAAGTTCGAAATTGGGTCACGTGCCCGCAAAAACTAGGTCAGTAGGTCAAATAATATAAAAACCTTGTGACCTCTCTAGAGGCCATATTTTTCATGTGATCTGTATGAAAGTTGGTCTGAATGTTCATCTTTATGATGTCTAGGTCTTTTTCAAAAGTGGGTCACGTGCCGTCAAAAACTAGGTCAGTAGGTCAAATAATAGAAAAACCTTGTGACCTCTCTAAAGGCCATATTTTTCATGGGATCTGTATGAAAGTTGGTCTGAATGTTCATCTTGATGATATCTAGGTCAAGTTCGAAACAGGGTCATGTGCAATCAAAAACTAGGTCAGTAGGTCTAAAAATAGAAAAACCTTGTGACCTCTCTAGAGGCCATACTTGTGAATGGATCTCCATAAAAATTGGTCAGAATGTTCACCTTGATGATATCTAGGTCAAGTTTGAAACTGGGTCACTTGCCTTAAAAAACTAGGTTTAGTAGGTCAAATAATAAAAAAACCTTGTGACCTCTCTAGAGGCCATACTTTTCATGGGATCTGTATAAAAGTTGGTCTGAATGTTCATTTGATGATATTAGGTAAATTTTGAAAATGGGTAACGCGGTCAAAAATGGGTAAAGGGGGTCTAAAATTAGAAAAAATTTTTTGCCCTCTTAGGGGCCATATTTTTCAATAAATTTCTAAAAATTGTTGAATGTTCCCCCTTGATGTTCTGGTCAGTTTCGAAAGGGGGGTCAGTGCGGTCAAAAATAGGCAGTAGGTATAAAAATGAAAAACCTTGGACCCTCTAGGGCCATATTTTCATGAGATCTTCATGAAAATTAGTGAGATGTTCCCCTTGATGTTCTAGATAAATTCAAAACGGGGTAGTATTAAAAAAATAGGTCAATAGGTAAAAAATAAAAAAAACCTTGTGCCTTTAGAGACCAATTTTTCAATGGATCTTCTTAAAAATTTGGTCGAATTTTTTTTTAATTTAGGTGGGTTCAAAACTGGGCCAAATGAGTAAAAATAGGTCACTATGTCAAATAATAAAAAAAAACGATTTCTACTAAAATGGGCATGGGGGAAGGGTGGCGTTTTAAGGACCATCGGTCCTTTGTTTTTCTTGGTCAGGGGGGTAAAAAAACTTGGGTCCCAGGTAAATCAAAGAAAAACTTTTTTTACCCTAGGGGGCATATTTTGATTCTGTCTTCATAAATTTTGGTCAAAATGTTTGTTACATGAAGTTCGTAAAATTTCAATGGGGGGAAAGGGGCCCCAAAAAATAGGCCCTAGGAAAATAAAATAGGAAAACTTATATACATTTAGGGGCCCATTTTTTGCTCCAGTTTTCCCTAAAATTTTGTCAAAAGTTGTTTTCATGAAATTTTGGAAAAAGTTAAATCGGGGGTCATTTGGGGTAAAAACTGGGTCACGGGAAAAATCGAAAAGCTTGTTTACACTAAAGAGGCTTTTTTTTTTTTTTTCCAATCTTAATGAAAATTGGTCAGAATATTTGTCTCTTAAAATCACTGGGTAAAACAGTTTCACTGTTATGGTGTGTTACACATGTGAACGACTGGGCCATTTTGGGCCCTTTGTTTCAGAATTATGGCCCTTTTTGTTCTTAGAAAATCTAAATTTTAAAATTTTCTTTTCTTACATTTTGTGGGCATTGGAGATGAGCAATGGCCCACAGGTGGTTGCTTTTTTATTTATTTTCTCTTAAAAATTTAAAAAAATAAAATCTAAAAAATTTTTAAAATCAGATTTGCATTTAAAAGCATTCCCCAATTATAGATTCCAGACATTTTCAAACTTAATCGTTTCATGAATTATTATGATATATAGTTACAACAATGTTAGTATGTTGCCTTATTACTTAGAATATATTGTATTGGCATGCAATATGTTCTGTGAAAAATGCCCCCTGGCGGGGGGAATTGGTAACTTTTTACAAATTTTTTTAAAATCTGAGGGTCTTTTTGTTTTTAAATGAGATTGTAAAAGGTTTTTAGTTCATATAAATGAAATAATTTGTTCATTTCAGGCCATTTACATCAAATGAGATGGCAGAAGGGTTTTCAGTGCAGGTTACTTTACTATGAACTTATCAGTTCGCAGAGGCTGTGATGAACAGTTTTCACCTCTTGGTAAGTTTAGAAACTTTGCTTCTTTGCCTTGTATATTCCCCACAGCTTTTCTATAGGTAGGCATTGGAGTCTGTAAATGAATTTTAAAAAATTTTTTTAAACAGAACAGTTTCTGTAGACTTTTTATGAATGAAAACATGTCTTTGCAAAAAAAAGTTGCTGTGCTTAGTTTTAAAAGTTGGACAAATGACCGCAGTAACAAGACAGTACGGTATGCAAGACCTAGACTCCGATATTAGATGTATGAGTTAAAGGGGGATAAATCTAAAAAAAACTTTATTTAAAAAAAATTCTGGCTTTGAAGACATTACTTTTAGGTTTTTAAATTTAAAATTTCTCTTTAAAACTACTTACTTTTTTGTTTATGTTTTAAAAAACTACTTTAAAATCTTTATGAATCTTTTTGCCCGCCCCCCCCCCCACTGCACCCCCAAAAAAAGAAAACAACAGTGAAAGTTGTGGGGGGATTTGACCAGAGTCTGAAACGGAGACTAGAGATATGGCACTTGACTTAGTCAAAAATGTGCATAAAAAGGATCTAACTGTGTGTTGCATGTATCTCAAAAAGTATTTGGTTTATGAAACATTACTGGAATATTATTCAGTATGTGAAGTTGTGCACCTGGGTTTCTTTAGAAATTTCACTTGGCCATCCCAAAGTTATAATATTATATTATATTGTATTATATTATATTGTATTATATTTATAGTAAAAAATATGCATAAAAGTTTTTGAACTAGGGTCATGAAACATAGGGGTGTTATTCAGCATGTGAAGTTGTTTACCTGGGATTTTGTTCTGGATTTCTGAGTTATGGCCCTTGATTGTCAGAAATATGCACAAAGGGCATATTTTTATGCCCCCGGCATCTACTGATGCGGGAGGCATTTAGTGATTGTCCTGTCCGTCCGTTTGTCCGTACGAGGTTAACCAAATGGGACTGTTTCGTCTAGCATCAATACCCCTAACTAGAATGACTTGATACTAATGCAGATGTAACCTGTGACCATTCCTCATCTTCAGACATCACCTGACCTCTGTTTGACCTTGACCTTGAACTTGACCTCGTTTTGGACTTGGGTTGCTTTGTATCGACAAGGATGCCCTGGGGGCATCAAGCGTTTATTGAACGCAGCTCCTTGTTTTATGTTGCAAAAGTATCTAAACATTTTTATGCCCCCACTTTGGGGGGGGGGGGGGGGGGCATATAGATTTGCCCTTGTCCGTCCATACATCCGTCTTTCCATCCGTCCGTCCGTCCCAGATTGTTGTGTCGCGCATAGCTCCAAAAGTATTTGACGTAGAGTCACAAAACTTTACAGGAATGTTGGTCAGCATGTGTAGTTGTGCACCTGGGGTTTCGCATCCAGATTCATTCAGTCGTGTAGGAGTTATGGCCCCTGACTTTGTAAAAATTGGTCATTTTAGTGTTGTGTCGCGCCTAGCTCCAAAAGTATTTGATGTAGAGTCACAAAACTTTACAGGAATGTTGGTCAGCATGTGTAGTTGTGCACCTGCGGTTTTGCGTCTGGATTCATTCAGTCTTGTAGGAGTTATGGCCCCTGACTTAGTAAAAATTGGTCATTTTAATGTTGTGTTGCGCGTAGCTCCAAAAGTATTTGACCTAAAGTCACCAAAGTTTACAGGAATGTTGGTCAGCATGTGCAGTTGTGCACCTGGGGTTACCCATCCGGATTCATTCAGTCATGTAGGAGTTATGGCCCCTGACTTAGTTAAAAATTGGTCATTTTAATGTTGTGTCGCGCGTAGCTCCAAAAGTATTTGACCTAGAGTCACCAAAGTGTACAGGAATGTTGGTCAGCATGTGCAGTTGGTCACCTGGGGTTTCGCGTCTGGATTCATTCAGTATTGTAGGAGTTATGGCTCCTGACCTAGGAAAAAATTTGTGTCCTTTGTTATGTAGTGGGGGCATCTGTGTCCTGTGGACACATTTCTAGTTTTTGTTAAAGTCATTAAACATTAGGGAATTGTTATGTAGCATGTGAAGTTACGCACCTAGTGTTCTGTTTAGGATTTCACTCAACCAGACCAGAGTTATTGTCCTTGACTTAGTGAACACATAAAGTGCTTAAAAGTTTGCACTGCATATATCGTAAAAAATATTTCACCAAAAGTCAATGAAACCATGTAAGAATATTCAGCATGTGAATTGGTGCACCTGAGTTTTTGTTAGCTCACCTGTAACATAGTGACAAGGAGAGCTTTTGTGATCACCCTTCGTCCGTCCGTCCGTCAACAATTTCTTGTCTGCACAATATTGGTTTCATTTATGATTTTATTTTAACCAAACTTGCACACAACTTGCATCACCATAAGATCTCGGTTCCTTTCTTGAACTGGCCAGATCCCATTAGGGGTTCCAGAGTTATGGCCTCTGAAAGGGCCAAAATTAGCTATTTTGGCCTTGTCTGCACAATAGCAGCTTTATTTATGATTTGATTTTTACTATATTGAAACTTTCCCCAAAAAGCTGCAACAGTCATTCCTGATCAAGTAATGAAAAGTGATCCAATGTCAGGCCTTCATGTGGCGACAGTGAGCATTACGCAAAAAAAACACCCCCTTCCCCAGTAATTTTGGATAAATATTTTTTATACAGATAAATGTAAGTCATTTATTTATACAGAATATTTACCAATTTTGTTTTTATTTACACCAGTTTGTGTTGTAAATGGAAACTATTAGATGGTGTATTCAATTTTATAAATAACTGATTGCAGTAAAATATTTCCAAGGTGGTCAACTTTATCATCTGTCCGGGTTTATCATCAGTACCAGTAGAGGCTATATTTTCGTTATACTGTTTGTCTCCATGAGTTCCCTATAAAGTGCAGAAGTGGGGTACCTGAGGTCAAAAACTAGATCACTTGAGTACAGAAAAAGGCCTGTAAACACTAGGCCACATATTCTACTTGATCTTCATAAAACTTTGTCAGAATGCTTATTTCCATGAAATCTAAGACAAGTTTGGTCTGGATTATGTAGCTCAAAACCCAAGTCTTTAAGTCAAGTCGAAGAAAGAACTTGTTTACACTCAAAAGTCCACATTTTCTACCTGATCATGACACCTGATTAGAATGTTTGTCTGTTAAAAATTTAGGATTTATTTGTAACTTGGTCGCTTGGGTAGATATCTAGGCCAGTAGGTCAAATCATTTAAATACTTGGTTATTTGTCTACCTGATTTACACACAATAACTGGAGAACCATTTGACATAGAACCTTCAGACTTCATAGGTTGGCAGGGCTTATGGAGTAGACAACCCCTAATGTTTTTGGGGTCACTCCATCAAAGGTCAAGGTCACAGGGGCCTGAACATGGAAAACCATTTCTGAACAATAATTTGAGAATCACTTGACCTAGAATGTTGAAACTTAATAGGATGATTGGTCATGCAGAGTAGATGACCCCTATTGATTTTTGGGTCACTCTGTTCAAGGTCAAGATCACAGGGGCCTGAACATGGAAAACCATTTCCGATCAATAACTTGATAACCACTTGACCTAGAAAGTTGAAATTTATTAGGATGATTGGACATGCAAAGTAGATGACCCCTATTGATTTTGGTGTCACTTTGTTAAAGGTCAAGGTCACATGGGCCTGAACATGGAAAACCATTTCTGATCAATAACTTCAGAACTACTTGACCCAGAATGTTGAAACTTCATAGGATGATTGGACATCCAGAGTAGATTACCCCTATTGATTTTGGGGTCACTCTGTTAAAGGTCAAGGTCACAGTGGACAGAAAATGTGAATTCATTTCCAGTCAATAACTTGAGAACCGTTTGACCTAGAACCTTCAAAGTGTGACAGGGCTTATGGAGTAGATGACCCCTGTTGTTGAACATAGAAAACTCTTTCCAATCAATAACTTTAGAACCACTTGACCCAGAATGTTGAAACTTAATAGGATAATTTGTTATGCAGAGCAGATGACCCCTATTAATTTTGGGTTCACTCTGTGGAAGGCCAAGGTTACAGGGGCCTGTACATGGAAAACCATTTCCGATCAATAACTTGTGAACCACTTGAGCCAGAATGTTGAAACTTCATAGAATGATTAGACATGTAGAGTAGATGACCCCTATTGATTTTGGGGTCACTCTGTTAAAGGTCAAAGTCACAGCTGACAGAACATTGAAATCCATTTCCAGCTAATAACTTGAGAACCACTTGACCCAAAATGTTGAAACTTATAAGGAAGATTGGCCATGCAGAGTAGCTGACCCCTACTGATTTTGATGTCACTTGATCAAAGGTCAAGGCCACTGGGGCCTGAACATGGAAAACCATTTCCAATTCATAACTTGAGAACCGCTAGGCCCCAAATGTTGAAACTTAGTGGGATGATTGGGCATGCCAAGTAGATGATCCCTATTGCAAGCAACCATCAGTGTCTCTTTGACTTTCGCTCCTGTCCTCTATTGACTTCTTCCCTATACGACTATGCAGTGGTGGAGACATGCGCTTTTCTACAAAAGCATCTTCTAGTTTCCCTTCTTATTTCATATAAATCAGCAACTGGTATCTCGATTTGGATATTTTGATTTTTTCAATATCTCTACTAAATTTTCAATTTACTCTATCGGTTATCTCAAGTGGACATTAATTGTCAGCCAAACGCACAAGTAATTACCAATTTATACGTAAAATATAATATTTATGTACAAATAAACATATTTTGTCTCCCCATTCTAGTTTGTCAAAATATGGCCATCAGGGGAATGCAGTCACTTTCTCACATATGTATATAGCCTTGTCAGAAAACACTGGCCTAATTATCCCCCGCTGATGAAATCGGGAGGGGGGTATTGAAATGGCGTTGTCCGTCCGCAGCCATTTCTCAGGAAATAAACATGAACCAACATACTGCGATGATGCCCGTCATTTTTTGTTTTGGATTGGTCAATTTCCCTTAGAGTTATTGCCCTTGATTTAATGAAAAATGGCCAAAAATGTTCATCCGCAGCCATTTCTCAGTAACTAGCAGGTAGAATTTCATGAAACTTGAAATAAATATGAACCAACATACTGCAATGATGCCTATCAAGTTTTTTTTTGGATTGGTCAGTTTCCCTTAGAGTTATTGCCCTTGATTTACTGAAAAATCCACATCTGCAGCCATTTCTCAGTAACAAGCTGGTAGAATTTCATGAAACTTAAAATAAATATGAATCAACATACTTCGATGAAGTATGTCATTTTTTTTTCAATTGGTCAATTTTCCTTAGAGTTATTGCCCTTTAATTATTTGAAAATCTACAGATTTGTACATAACAAACCAACCAATTGGTAGAATTTCATAAAACTTCTTTCATTCTTTTCCGTGAACATTTATTATAAACATGTGAAGTTGTGTACCCACCTTGCTTTCGTCATACCCCCTCCCCCGACCAACGCCACCCCCCCCACCCCCCCAAAAAAATTCTTTCCTTTTTATGATTATTTTTTTCAAACTTTCATGAATATTTATCAACATGCAAAGTTGTACTGTTCCCCCACCTCACTCCTCCACCCAGTCATTCCCCCCCCCCCCCACCCATTTTTTTTTTTTTTTTTTTTTTTTCATTTTTAATTTTCCATCCATATTTCAATATTCATAATCAACATCGATGATCAATGACAATAATCGATGTTTTGTACCCTCACCCAGTCACCCCCGCTGCCCCTCCTCCCCCAACCAAAAAATAGCATTCATTTTCTGTTAAATTGATTTTGACAAATGAAATTATTTGCTTCTTTTGCTTCTTAGTAACATCCTTAACTTTTTGCCGAATATATTTTTTTGCCATTCCTGACCACAAACCCTTTCGGCGGGGGATACCAATTCATCGAATTTGCTTGTTTCAAAATAATTTTAAAGATATTTTCCATGCACAACGCTCTACTAAATTTATTCAAGCAATTTGTGAAACTCATGCAAGCGATTTATGGCTGTCATGGCCGTTTTTTCTTTTCAAGATTTAAATTGTTCGACTGTAAGTATCAGGATAAGAATAAAGGATATGAATGGCTGGTAAACATTAATTTTTGGTGAAAGCTAATACAAGCTTATGTAAAAAAAACTTGTTCATATGAAATATTCTGCTGCTTACAGACTTCTGACTTAAATATGATTTTGAAAAGTTTGTTTATAAAGGTAACTGTCTTCATTTAAGATATGTTATTGTTGTTGTTGTTGATGTAATTGTTTCTGTGTTTGCAGGTGAGTTAATAAAGAGGTGGGGGCGTGTACCATTTTTAGCAGGACCTTCTCCCCCACCGCTTATGGTTAGTATTAGATATTTCATCTCATTTGAGACTGTCATTATCCCTCCACAGAAGTTACGGCATAGTCCATCCATCACTCCATCTGTCCTTCCATCTGGAGCCATAGCTAAAACATGGCGTGGAGTATTTCAGTAAAATATACATGTAGTATAAATAGTATCTGATATAGGAAATTCCACCCTTTAAGTTTCAGTCAGATTGCCTGAGGAAGACAACACTTATATTTATTTATATACTAGTATCAAATTTGTTTGTATTCCATTTGTAGTCTTTCTGGATTGGTTTGAAGGATTTGCTTAAAATTATTGAAATCTTAACTGCTAGTTTAAGTGAAATTGTTTGAGGAAGGCCAAATTTATGGCCATTAAGACTTTTTTATGTAATACATTTACTGGTATAGTAGTGTATATTGCTTTTAACTTCTTTTTCAAACACTACATTTAATAGTTTGTTCAATTGAACAGTGCTTTATGTTACAGAATAGTACTAGTCCAGATATATCAAAACAGCAGCAGCAGCAACAACAACAACAGGAACATATGCAAGCAATACAGCAACAGTTATTAATACAACAACAACTTGTTCAACAACAAATGTTAATGAGGTAATAAGCTTATACCTGTCTTCATGGTTAAATGGTTCCCTTTTTGAGAAGGCTAACGCTGAAAGCATTTGACGAGTCCTTGCTGTCGCCCGATTTCTCTTTCTTAAATGGACAAACAACTCAGTTCATTGATGTACTTCCAATAGATTGTTTCTTGATGTAGTTCCATTAGATTGTTTCTAATTTCAAAGAGTTCATTGATCAGATGAAATTCAGTTCTGTCAATTCCATTTGATATGACCAATATACGATGTGATCTGTCAAATTTATGAAGTGTGTGCAATACTTGAATAAAGCCATGTATTTTCTTCCGCGGTAACTCATTAAGTGTAAGCATGAATAACGATTCTGCAGGACTTAGTAATACAAGTTTTGTGCATATGATAATGGTTACTAATTTTATACCCTTATGTCACAGAATAGTAAATATTATTTTAACAAATTCAAATAAAAACTGCATATTGAATTTATTAGCCAAATTTATCCATTTGTTACCCTGCCCGTTTCAAAAAGTAATCTTTAAAATCATTGCGCAAATAACAAATATGTTGCTGTGCATTTCATGAATTGCGCAGATTTACCAAGCTCGCGTAACATACAGTGAAAGACAAAATATAGTGTCAGAAGATAGTAGTAGTATTTTAGTCAGGCAACTCTGAAAGCATTGGAATGTTTCTTATCAAAGAGTTTACTACATCGATGAAATTGGTAAGTCTACAATAATCATATATGTTATGAATACATAACTATAAACATCTGGAAATACAACTACAGTAACTTTCCTGTTAAATACAGCGCCTTGCTCCTCCTTTATGGCATCCCCTTGCCCCTTTTTGACAGCACCTTGGTGACCAAAACATGACTGTATTACAGACATTTGGTGACCAAAACATGTATGATTGTATTACAGACATTTGGTGACCAAAACATGTATTACAGACATCTGTGACCCAGCAATGCAGGACTGTATTACAGACATCTGTGACCCAGCAATGTAGGACTGTATTACAGACATCTGTGACCCAGCAATGCAGGACTGTATTACAGACATCTGTGACCCAGCAATGCAGGACTGTATTACAGACATCTGTGACCCAGCAATGCAGGACTGTATTACAGACATCTGTGACCCAGCACTGTATGACTGTATTACAGACATCTGTGACCCAGCAGTGTAGGACTGTATTACAGACATCTGTGATCCAGCAATGTAGGACTGTATTACAGACATCTGTGACCCAGCACTGTATGACTGTATTACAGACATCTGTGACCCAGCAATGCATGACTGTATTACAGACATCTGTGACCCAGCAATGCATGACTGTATTACAGACATCTGTGATCCAGCAATGCATGACTGTATTACAGACATCTGTGACCCAGCAATGCAGGACTGTATTACAGACATCTGTGACCCAGCAGTGTAGGACTGTATTACAGACATCTGTGATCCAGCAATGTAGGACTGTATTACAGACATCTGTGACCCAGCAATGTAGGACTGTATTACAGACATCTGTGATCCAGCAATGTAGGACTGTATTACAGACATCTGTGATCCAGCAATGTAGGACTGTATTACAGACATCTGTGATCCAGCAATGTATGACTATATTACAGACATCTACAGATACAACAGATGCAGCAGATAATGAGCCAGCTACAGGAAAACGAACAGTTCAAGTCATTACCACCACTACAACAACAACAGCTTGCAATGCAAATGATGTTAAAGCAAGGCACCCCCATACCTCCAGCCCAACAGTCACAACAAGAAAAACTCTCACCTAGGTTTGTAGGCATTATGATCTTTTAATGGAAGTTCACCAAGCTTGGTCAGATGAAAGGTAAATAATACAAAGACCCTTCCCCCACCTCCCACTCCCAGCCCATTTTGGCCTCTTGTTTAATTATAACAAGGGATTAAGGTGGCTCGGTGCTTTAGTGGAAACAGGCTTGACAGGCATTCCAAAGGTCTGGGGTTCAAATTTTGGGCAAGGCACTGGAAATCTCAGATACCCTGAAGTGTCTGCCACCTAAGAGGCCAGTGCTGGTTCTTCCCCAGGAAAGACGCCTTGGCGTGTATTGGTTCTTTATACCAGGTTAAAGAACCAGACTGTCTGTTTGCTAAAAGCTAGGCTAAGTTAGCTGTTTAGGTCTGTATCAAATAGATTTCTCTCTGTTCGAGATGCTTCCTCTCGCTCTGTCCCTCTGGTTAGATCGCTGTGTGTTTCTGCTAGACATTTGCGAATTAAGACAAAGAAGACACCGACGACTATATGATTCTTCAGCTGGCAGGAGAAGTTATTAAAATGTGAGAATCAAAAGATGATATTGTAAATAAAAGAAAAAAAAGGCAGTTAATGAAAAGCTTACATAATTATAGGAATAACGAGCTGAAAATTGCATAAGATTTTTATCATTTGTTAGGAAAATAGGAAAAATGTATAAAGAACTTATCCCTATATGAGTATCTTTAAATGGGTCAGTTTCAAGTTAATCCATATTAATATATATATAGTGGAAACTTTAAAAATCTTCTTGTGTGCAACTGTTGGCTGGATTCTTAGCTCAACTGAGCCAAAGGCTCAAAGTGAGCTATTGTGATCGCTCACCGTCAGGCGTCCGGCCGTCTGTCCTAACTTTCCTTTAAACAACATCTCCTCCTAAACCATCACGCCAATTTTGATGAAACTTCACAGGGATGATCCTGGGATGGTCTTCTTTATAAATTGTTCAAAGAATTAAATTTCGTACAGAACTCTGGTTGCCATGGCAACCGAAAGGAAAAACTTTAAAAATCTTCTTGTCCAAAATCGCACGGCCTAGGGCTTTGATATTTGTTATGTAGCATCATCTAGTGAGCCTCTACAAAGGTTGTTCAAATTATCCCCCTAGGGTCAAATATGGCACTGCCCCGCGCTCACATGGTTTATATAGACTTATATAGGGAAAAACTTTAAAAATCTTCTTGTCCAAAACCATGAGGCCTAGGGCTTTGATATTTATTATGTAGCATCATATAGTGGGCCTGTACCAAGATTGTTCAAATGATCCCCCTAGGTTGAAATATGGCCCCGCCCCGGGGATCACATGGTTTATATAGACTTGTATAGGAAAGAAACTTTAAAAATCTTCTTGTCTGAAACAACAAGACCTAGGTTTTTGATATTTGGTATGTAGCATTGCCTTGTGGCCCTCTACCAAGATTGTTCAAATTACGCCCCTGGGGTGAGAGGCATGTGGGTCCAAATTTTACATAGACTTGTGTAGGAAAAAACTTTAAAAATCTTTTTGTCTGAAAGTTCAAGGCCTATGCTTTTGATATTTTGTATGAATCATTGCCTAGTTGATCTCTAACAAGTTTGTTCGAATTATGCCCCTGGGATGAAAAGAGGCCCTGCCCAGGGGTCACTTGATATATGAGTTATATAGGAAAAAAATACTTCAAAAATTATCAGATCATATTTCCTAGACAGTTTAATTATTAGTACCTGATGACCCCAAGTGATAAGGGTCACCCAACTGTGACCTTGACCTACTAACCTACTTTCTTGTTTTTTAAGATACAGCCTTGAAATTTGGATGACATGTATAGTTTTGAACACCAATCTGAAAACTGACTTTCAGTGACCATGAATATGACCTACTCACCTACTTTCTTGTTTTTGAAGCTTTAGCAAAGAAATTTGTTCAAGCAAGCAACTTAACTCAGGTGAGCAATATAGGGCCATCATGGCCCTCTTGTAAAATAATTTTACACAAATGATCCTTGTGTGACCCTCTACCAAGATTGTTCAAATTATTCCCATTCATCAAAAGACATGGCCGCCATAGAGCATGGTCACTTTTCCCTATATGAATATATTGGAAACTTTAAAAATCTTCTTGTGTGAAACTGCTGTCACAATTTAAAAATAATTTTACACAAATAGTTCTTGTGTGACCCTCTACCAAGATTGTTTAAATTATTTATCCCCCCACCAAAGGTGAAGGGGATATTAGAAATGCTCTCCGTCCGTCCGTCCGTCCGTGCGTCCGCAACGATATTTGTCCGGAGCATAACTCCAAAAGTACTTGAGGGATTTTCTTCAAACTTCATACACTGATAGAACACATTGGGAGGAAGTGCAGTGTGCAAGAACAATAACTCTACCTTGCCTATTTTTTGAGTTATTCCCCTTTATCTTATTTTCTTAAAAAAATTTGTCCGGAGCATAACTCCAAAAGTACTGGAGGGATTTTCTTCAAACTTCATACACTGATTGAACACATTGGGAGGAAGTGCAGTGTGCAAGAACAATAACTCTACCTTGCCTATTTTTTGAGTTATTCCCCTTTATCATATTTTCTTAAAACATTTTGTCCGGAGCATAACCCCAAAAGTACTGGAGGGATTTTCTTCAAACTTCATACACTGATAGAACACATTGGGAGGAAGTGCAGTGTGCAAGAACAATAACTCTACCTTGCCTATTTTTTGAGTTATTCCCCTTTATCATATTTTCTTAAAGAAATTTGTCCGGAGCATATCTTCTTCATGGATAGAGGGATTTTGATATATCTTGGCACAAATGTTTACCACCACGATGCGGAGTGTCATACACAAGAACTAGGTCCCTAGGTCTAAGGTCAAGGTCACACTTAGAGGTCAAAGGATACAAGAATAAAAACCTTGTCCGAGCATTTCTTCTTCATGCATTGAGGGATTTTGATATAACTTGGCAACAAATGTTTACCACCACGAGACGGAGTGTCATGCGCAAGATCCAGGTCACTAGGCCTAAGGTCAAGGTCACACTTAGAGCCAAAGGTACAGATACAAGAATGACTTTGTCCAAGCATTTCTTCTCATGCATGGAGGGATTTTGATGTAACTTGCACAATTAACACCATCATGAGACAAGTGTCATGCGCAGTTCCCTTCTTTAGAATTACTTCCCTTTGTTGTTACTTTAAATAGCTTTTATTGTAACTTTTTCATTACTAGTCGTAGGGAAAAATCGAGACCACTTTCTGTAGTACAACAAACATGCTAAATCCAATTTTGAGGTGTATTTTGACCAGTCTCTTCCTGATAAAGATTTTTGTGTGGACTTGCAATTTTTTTTTTTTTTTTTTTTTTTAAAGATTATACTTCCCTTAGTTGTTACTATAAATAACTTATATTGTAACATTTTTATAATTGACCCTAGGGAAAAAACAAGACCACTTTTCTGTGGTACAGCATAGATGTTACTCTCCAGTTTTAGGTGTATTTATTAATTTTATTATATATAAGGTATCTCTACCTAGTAAGGAGTTTTTTTGTGGACTTTAAAAAACAAAAGACTTACAATGATTACTAAACAACCACAAAATAACATTCCATTTGCAAATACAGCTGCTAGAGTAAAGAAATTTTGCTTTGACGGCATATATTGTGACATTCTGGCACCTTGTTCCCTGTTAGCTTTCCATTCCTTCTTTTTACAGTAGCCATATAGAAAAAGATCATAGTTATACTCTTCATGAAAATTAATAAAATTTAGCAGTAAACCACCTCACTACTGACTTATTCTTTCTTCCACATCTTAAAACCCCTGATGCGGACCACATCCTTCAATTATGATATGCCCGGTGGGGGGATTAGCCATGTCTGACATGGCTCTTGTTCCGATTTGTCAAAAAACTTGACTGCCAGGGGGCGTGGTCACTTTTCCCTTTATGTATACCATACTTGTCCAAATTACTGCCCTAAGGTAAAAAAAAATATGGCCACGCCCCTGTGTCTGACATGTACTAACTATAGGCTTTTATATTAGAAACTTTGAAAGTCTTCTTCTCTGAATCAATAACAGCTAGAGCCTTGATATTTGGCGTGTGATATCAGATTTGTAATGTCTACCGTAATTGTTCAAATTATTGCCCTAGGTTCAAAAGTGTGTGTGACATGTATATAATATAGGCTAACATAGAAGAAACCCAACTCTGTACTTATACTTTTAGGGTCAATGACCCTCTTGTTACTCTTGTTTCCGAGAAACAATATGGTTAATTATTGTTGTGTACCACTTTGTAATGGGCTTGGAGGATTCCATTTTCCAAAAGACAAGGCATTGAAAGACAAATGGAGAGTAGCTGTGAAGAAAGGAGGGCAAATTATGGGATCCATCAAAACATGATGTTGTTTGCTATAGGCATTTCAGACCAGAAGACTACACAAGTGAAAAAAGTAAGTACACATTTTCTGAATTCATTGCATTATAGCATAATTTGATAAAATATATTTAGTCTTTAGTGTCATTGATGTACTAGTATTCTTGATATTTAATTTTGACAGATTGATTGATTATAAGTTATTTCAATTAATTTTCAGGCAATAGCTTGCGTTTGAAGAATGGAGTAATTCCGTCTGTCTTCTTTGAAAGGATGTCCACAAGCTCGCTTGAGAAAATGGAATTGAAAAAGAGATGGAGAGCGAGGGTTGAACAAAGACGTACCAAAAAATTGCAGAATGTTCACACCAAATTCCGGATTCATTGAAAATACTAGATGTTCAGATGGAAGTAGAAATGTGCTTTGAAACAATATCAGAGGAAGTTTTGAGCCCCGCAACAATAAATGTTGCCTTTCAATGTGAACTGCCAGTAGACTTTGAAGCACCTTTTTCGGTTGAAAAGTTTAGAAAGAATCCAACTGCTATGAAATATTACACTGGATTTTGTAACTTTAATGAAATTTCGTCAGAACAAAGATGACTACCTTGGATAAAATAAATAGCAAAGAGTAATGAGTCAGATGGGTTTGTTGAACTTAGGCCTGAAGAGATTTTCTAAAGTGATAAAAAATGAAGAAGTATAATTTTATTCACTGAGGTCTGAAAATATATTGCCATGTTATCACTGTGGCCTAACAATAGATTGCCATGTTATCACTGTGGCCTGACAGTAGATTGTCATGTTATTGTGGCCTGACAATAGATTGTCATGGTATCACTGTGGCCTGACAATAGATTGTCATGGTATTACTATGGCCTGACAGTGGCCATGTTATCACTTTGGCCTGACAATAGATTGGCATAGTATCACTGTGGCCTGACAATAGTTTGTCATGGTATCACTGTGGCCTGACAGTAGATTGTCATCACTGTGGCCTAATAACAGATTGCCATGTTATCACTGTGGCCTGATAACAGATTGCCATGTTATCACTGTGGCCTGAGAATAGATTGGCATAGTATCACTGTGGCCTGACAATAGATTGTCATGGTATCACTGTGGCCTGACAATAGATTGTCATGGTATCACTATGGCCTGACAGTTGCCATGTTATCACTGGCCTGACAATAGATTGGCATAGTATCGCTGTGGCCTGACAATAGTTTGTCATGGTATCACTGTGGCCTGACAGTAGATTGTCATCACTGTGGCCTAATAACAGATTGCCATGTTATCACTGTGGCCTGAGAGTAGATTGTTATGTTACCACTGTGGCCTAAAAATAGATTGTCATGTTATCACTGTGGCCTGACAGTAGATTGCCATGTTATTACTGTGGCCTGACAGGAGATTGTCAAGTTATTATTGTGGCCTGACAATCTATTGTCATGTTATCACACTGACCTGACAATAGATTGTCATGTTATCACTCTGTTATTATTGTGACCTGACAATAGATTGTCATGTTATCACTGTGGCCTGACAGTAGATTGTCATGTTATTATTGTGACCAGACAATAGATTGTCATGTTATCACTCTGACCTGACAGTAGATTGTCATGTTATCATTGTGGCCTGACAATAGATAGTCATGTTACCACTCTGACCTGACAGTAAATTGTCATGTTATTATTGTGGCCAAAAAATAGATTGTCATGTTATCACTCTGACCTGACATTAGATTATCGTGTTATTTCAGGTCCTCAGAAGTTCCAGTCACATCATCATCATCTCATCCATCATACAATCGTTCATTTTCCACGCCAAACACATCTCAGGGACAGAATGTGGCAGGGAGTATCTGGGACATAGATCCGGGTACAACCACAATGCCTGCTGGAGGTATAACAGCTGCTGAACTAGAAAATCAGTTGAAGGTAAAACTTGATTTATCTGATGAATATTCCTGCTTCGCATTTTTAGCTTGACTATTCGAAGAATAAGTACAGCTATCCTACTCACCACGGCATCAGCGTCACACCTTGGTTAAGTTTTTTGTACCATTCACATTTTGAGATAAAGCTTTGAAACTTTCAGCACTTGTGTACCATCACCATGTCCAGTTTTAGGCAAGAGTACATAACTCTATCAAGAATTTTGGCTGAATTATGGGCCCTTTTAACATAAAAATCTTTTGAGTTTTTCATACCAGTTTACATTTTGTGTAAAGTGTTTGACATATAGCTTTAAAACTTTTTTATCGCTTGTTTATTATAACAGTCTCTATCTATAAGCAAGTGTACATTACTCTAAAGCTTTGAAACTTTCAACACTTTTGTACCATGACCATGTCAAGTTTTAGGCAAGAGTACATAACTCAACTATTTTGACTGAGTTATAGCCCTTTTTATACGCCCGTTTGAAAAACAGGACGTATTATGGGAACGCCCCTGGCGGGCGGGTGGGCGGCATCCACAGACTGTCCGGAGCATATCTTCTTCATGCATGGAGGGATTTTGATGAAACTTGGCACAGTTGTTCACCATCATGAGACGGAGTGTCGTGCGCAAGAACCAGGTCCCTAGGTCTAAGGTCAAGGTCACACTTTGAGGTCAAAGGTCATATTCAAGAATGACTTTGTCCGGAGCATATCTTCTTCATGCATGGAGGGATTTTGATGAAACTTGGCACAATTGTTCACCATCATGAGACGGAGTGTCGTGCGCAAGAACCAGGTCCCTAGGTCTAAGGTCAAGGTCACAGAGATCAAAGGTCAAATTCAAGAATGACTTTGTCCGGAGCATTTCTTCTTCATGCATGGAGGGATTTTGATGAAACTTGGCACAGTTGTTCACCATCATGAGACGGAGTGTCGTGCGCAAGAACCAGGTCCCTAGGTCTAATGTCAAGGTCACACTTAGAGATCAAAGGTCAAATTCAAGAATGACTTTGTCCGGAGCATATCTTCTTCATGCATGGAGGGATTTTGATGTAACTTGGCACAATTGTTCACCATCATGAGACGGAGTGTCCTGCGCAAGAACCAGGTCCCTAGGTCTAAGGTCAAGGTCACACTTAGAGGTCAAAGGATACAAGAATGAAAACTTTGTCCGGAGCATTTCTTCTTCCCTTTGTTGTTACTATAAATAGCTTATATTGCAACTTTTTCATTACTAGTCGTAGGGAAAAATAGAGACCACTTTTCTGTAGTACAACATGCATATTACATCCAATGTTGAGGTGTATTTTGACCTATCTCTACAGGGTAAGGATTTTTGTGTGGACTTACAAATTTTTTTTGGATTTTTTTTTAAGATTAACTTCCCTTAGTTGTTACTATAAATAACCTATACTGTAACTTTTTTATAATTGACCGTAGGAAAAAACCAAGATCACTTTTCTGTGGTACAACATAGATGTTACTTTCAGATTTTAGGTGTATTTTAAGGTATCTCTACTTGGTAAGGAGTTTTTTTGTGGACATAGAAAAACAAAAGAATTACAATAATTACTAAACAACCACAAAGTTAAGATTCCATTTGCAAACACAGCTGCTATTTGCTAATTTGCTGCGACGGGCGTATATTGTGACATTCTTGCACTCTTGTTGGACTTGAAAATTGGTACAATTTTTAGCTCCACTATTTGGAGAATAGGGGTGCTATTCTACTTGCCCTCGCTTCGGCATGAGCTTTGTTGGTATACTTAGGTTATTTTTAAGGTTAATATTCTATATATGATAATGACTTGAAACTCAAAATATATCTTTACCATCATCATCTACATGTGTTGTAACAATCCCATTAACTCTAGTTTGTATTCTTGACAGAATTATGCCCCTTTCATATATGATTTGAGTTTAGCAAAGTCTTTATACTTTATGTGCTTGTAGTTTCTTGGATTGTTTTTAGCCCCACTATTCGGAGAATAAGGGTGCTATTCTACTAGTCCCGGCGTTGGTATCAGCATGAGCTTTCTTGGTTAAAGTTTTTTGCCAACCTTTGTTCTTCTTTGTTACTATTGCTTATATCTTACTTAACATTAACATTGTTCAGCATACAAACAAAGTATGTGCAGGGGCTAGGCCCATTATACCGAAGGTCAAGGTCACCAAGTTGTTATACTTAGGTAATTTTTAAGGTTAAAGTTTTTCGGCACCCTTTGTTTTTCTGTCATATCTTTGTTGCTATTGCTTATATCTTACTGTAACTCACATAAACATTGTCCAACATACAGAAAGTTTGTGCAGGGGCTGGGCCCATTATACATAAGGTCAAAGTTACCATGGTGTTATACTTATGTAATTTTTAAGGTTAACGTTTTTCGGCAACCTTTGTTTTTCTGTCATATCTTTATTATTGCTTATATCTTACTGAAACTTCACATAAACATTGTCCAGCATACAAACCAAGTATGGCAGAGGATGGTCCCATTATACCCAAGGTCAAGGTCACCAAGTTGTTAAATATTTTCGTAAGCTTTTATTTATAGACATATCTTTGGTACATTAAAAGATAATGACTTGAAATTAAAAATATTCCCTTATAATCATCATCTGCATGTGTGGTTGTAATCCCCATAACTCTAATTGTATTTTTGACAGAATTATGCCCCTTTTTTGGCAATCTTCGCTTTCTGGATATAACTTTATTACAATACTGTGAAATCATTTAAATTCGCTGGCACGAAATTTTGCGCAAACGTGTACAAAGACTGTTTCGCGCGGGCTTTAATTCGCGCATATTCAATTTTAGGAAGAAAAAAATTAAATTAAAAAAAAAAAATCTTTTTTTCTGTTGAAATCGCTAGTACCGCATGTGGCATTACCACGCATCGCCGGTCTGTTTTATGTCCTTGTTAATTAAACAATATAACAGTCCAACTGATAATTGTTGTTAACTGACACTATGGTTAGGTAAAGTGTGTCAAACGTTTTATTTCTAGCGTACTGAAAGTAATCGAAGCGTTCGTAAAGAAAAGCTAATTAATCAGTTAAAAATATTAATTTAATCAGACTTCACATTTCGTGTTTGCAAATAAGTTCCTATCAAGACAACCTTTAGTTAATTGCAGATCAATTATGACGTTTTCAGAAAAACTGAAGTACACAAGTCTCATAACATACATATATTTCGGACAGGAAATGATTTCAGATAACTATGTACGAAATGGATGTATAAAAGCGCGGTCTTAAATTCACGCATTGGTCCTTGCGCGAAATAAGCGAAAATTCCTCCTATGCGAACAAAATTGATTTCACAGTATGAGATAATGACCTGAAACTTAAAATGTATCTTTATCATCATCATCTGCTATAATAATAAATAAAATAAATAAGTAAACCAAAATAAAAGTAAATAAAAAATAAATAGAAATATAATTTGAGTTTAGCAAAGTCTTTATACTTTATGTGCATATAGTTTCTTGGACTGTTTTTTCTGATATAATTTAATTCTATCGAAATAAAGAATGTCTGTACCCCTTCCATACTTGACCTTTAACCCCTCTGAGTAGTAGGGTCTTTTTATTAGCTCACCTGTCACATAGTGACAAGGTGAGCTTTTGTGATCACCCTTCGTCCGTCGTCAATTTCTTGTCTGCACGATAGTGGTTTCATTTATGATTTTATTTAAACCAAACTTGCACACAACTTGTATCACCATAAGATCTCGGTTCCTTTCTTGAACTGGCCAGATCCTATTATAGGTTCCAGAGTTACGGCCCCAGAAAGGGCCAGAATTAGCTATTTTGAGCTTGTCTGCACAATAGCAGCTTTATTGTACCCCCCGACAACAAAGTTGTAAGGGGGGGGGGGTATACTGGTTTCAGGTTGTCTGTCTGTCTGTCTGTCTGTCAGTCTGTCTGTCTGTCCGTCTGTCCGTAGACGCAATCTTGTGCGCACCATCTCTCCTTATCCCCTTGACATAATTTAATGAAACTTCACACAAGTGATCAGTACCAACAGTAGTTGTGCATGGGGCATGTTAGGTTCTTTTAGAAAAAAAAATTGCAGAGTTATGGGACTTTGTTTTTTTGTTACTTTACTATATACATAGACACAATCTTGTGTGCACCATCTCTCCTCATCCCCTTGACACAGTTTAATGAAACTTCACACAAGTGATCAGTACCAACAGTAGTTGTGCATGGGGCATGTTAGGTTCTTTCAGAAAAAAAATTTGCAGAGTTATGGGACTTTGTTTTTTTGTTACTATACTATATACATAGACACAATCTTGTGCGCACCATCTCTCCTCATCCCCTTGACACAATTTAATGAAACTTCACACAAGTGATCAGTAACAACAGTAGTTGTGCATGGGCCATGTTAGGTTCTTTCAGCGACAAAAATTGCAGAGTTATGGGACTTTGTTTCTTGTTAAGTATATGTACATACAGTCTACATATGCAAACTTGTGCGTGCCTAATATACCAAACCCTTACACACAATTTAATGAAACTTCACACAAGTGATCAGTACCAACCCTAGTTGTGCATGGTGCATGTTACATTCTTTTAGATAAATATTCTGCATAGTTATGGACTTGTTTTTTGTTACTATAACTGTAATACATACAGTCTATATACATACAGTCCACATAATTATGCAATCTTGTGTGCGTCAAATTGCAATGTACTGTATCAGTGCATGTGGGGGGGACATTCATCACCTTTAGTGATAGCTCTAGTTTATGATTTGATTTTTACCAAACTTGCACACAACTTGTATCACCATAATATCTTGGTTCCTTTCTGGAACTGGCCAGATTCCATAATGGGTTCCAGAGTTATGGTCTCTGAAAGGCCCAAAATTAGCTATTTTGACCTTGTCTGCACAATAGCAGCTTTATTTATAATTTAACTTTTACCAAACTTGCACACAACTTGTATCACGATAAGCTCTTGGTTCCTTTCTGGAACTCGCAAGATTCCGTTATGGGTTCCAGTTATGGCCCCTGAAGGGGTCAAAATTAGCTATTTTGACCTTGTCTGCACAATAGCAGCTTCATTTATGATTTGATTTTAACCAAACTTGCACAAAACTTGTGTCACCATAAGATCTTGGTTCCTTTCTTGAACCGTCCAGATCCCATAATGGGTTCCAGAGTCATGGCCCTTGATAGGGCCGGAATTAGCTATTTTGACCTTGTCTGCACAATAGCAGCTTGATTTATGATTTGAATTTAATCAGACTTGCACAAAACTTGTGTCACCAAAAGATCTTGGTTCCATTCTTGAACCGGCCAGATCCGATAATGGGTTCCAGAGTTATGGCTCCTGAAAGGGCCAAAATTTGCTATTTTGACCTTGTCTGCACAATAGCAGCTTGATTTATGATTTCATTTTAACCAAACTTGCACACAACTTATATCACCATAAGATCTCGATCCTTTTTATACGCCTACAGGGACGTATTATGTTATCGCCTCGGTGTCCGTCTGTCTGTCTGTGTGTTGGTAAGCAATTTCCCATCCGCTCTGTAACTCTTGAACCCCTTGATGGATTTCAGAGAAACCTGACACAAATGTTCACTTATTGAAAGAATGTGCAGAGCGCATGTTTTGGAAGGCTAAATTCAATGTCAAGGTCACACTTAGGGGTCAAAGGTCATATGACTTTGTTTTATGTGAATATTGCTCTGCATTTTCGTTGCATTGCAGTGCTCTTGTTTTTATTTGGCAGATCCTTCTTTTGTTCGCTTACAATATTTTTTTTTATTACTTTCCTTTTATGTTACTATAAATAGCTTATTTAGTAACTTTTTTTATTATTGGCCGTAGGGAAAAACTGAGACCACTTTTCTGTGGTACAACATGGATGGTACCTCCAATTTTTAGGTGTATTTTGACATATCTGTACCTTGTAAGAATTTTTGTGCCTCCCATGAGTGGTGGGGTCATATAGATTTGCTCTTGTACGTGCATCCGTCCGTCTGTACGTCCGTGTCCGTCTTCCGTCCGAAGTTCGTGACACCCTAGTCAAGAGTATTTGCCTAGAAATTAGAAACCTTGCATAGTCTTATCCATGATATAACATTGCCAATCCTTCTTTTTTTTGGTCTGTTGGCCCCAATTTTGAGTTATGGCCCCTGAAATATGCAAAATGGCATCTTTCACGGACATGCCTAGCTCAAAAAGTATTTGATATAAATTAGATGAAACCTTGCATGAGTCTTTATCATGGTATGAACTTGGCACCTCTATTTTTCGTTGGCTGCTGCCCCCTATTTTTAGAGTTATGGCCCCTGAAATAGTCAAAAATGCACATTTTCACCTTGTGACACGCCTAGCTCAAAAAGTATTTGATATAATTCATGAAACCTTGGATGATCTTAATCATGATATGAACTTGCGCACCTCTATTTTTCTTGGGTCCGCCCCTATTTCTAGAGTTATGGCCCCTGAAATAGTCAAAAATGCACATTTTCACCTTGTGACACGCTTAGCTCAAAAAGTATTTGATATAAATTCATGAAACCTTGCATGAATCTTAATCATGATATGAACTTGCCCACCTCCTGTTTTTCATCTGGGTCTGCCCCCTATTTCTAGTGTTATGGCCCCTGAAATAGTCAAAAATGCAAATTTTCACCTTGTGACACGCCTAGCTCAAAAAGTATTTGACATAAATTGATGAAACCTTGCATGAGTCTTTATCATGGTATGAACTTGCGCACCTCCTATTTTTCATCTGGGCCTGCCCCTATTTTTAGAGTTATGGCCCCTGAAATAGTCAAAAATGCACATTTTCACCTTGTGACATGCCTAGCTCAAAAAGTATTTGATATAAATTGATGAATTTTTATCATGATATGAACTTGCGTACCTACTATTTTTCATCTGGGTCCCCCCCCCCCCCCCCCCCCCAGAGTTATGGCCCCTGAAATAGTAAAAAAATGCACATTTTCACCTAATTATGTGCCTCACTCAAAAAAGTATTTAATGTAAATTCATGAAACCTTGCTTGAGTTATTATCATAATGTGACTTTTCACACTTGGCATTCTTCTTGAGAAATTTAGCATTTACAGAGTTATGGCCCTTGAAATAGCCAGAATAGTTGGTTTTTTGTTTGTGATGCTCATAGCTCAAAAAGTATATGGTATAGAATAATGAATCCATTTCATGATATTTTTTTTGAGGCTATACCCCATTAAGACTGCAAACATTTGAATGATTTCCCCTTATTTGTGACAAATGTACCAGTGGGGGGCACACCCTGTGTCCTACAGACACATTCTAGTTTCTTTTTGTTTTTGGTTAAAGCAATGGTACTCAGGTGAGCGATATAGGGTCATCATTGCCCTCTTGTATCTTGGTGTATCTTCCTTTTAAAGTAGAGGTCTCTTATTGAGACATAAATTCATTTTACTGTCAGATCGCTGAATAGCGGAGCACGCTGTCTTACTGACAGCTCTTGTTAAAGGTTTTCCCTATACAACTTCATGTAAAACTACAATGTAAGTTTGCCCCAAGGTGGGACCAGTTTAAACCCAAGCCCTAGAGCGGAGTGATTCCAAATATTTTAAATGTGAATATAAAGTTTATAATTATTCTAGAATCTATGGTTATGCCCCCACTTTGGGGGTGGGGGGTGGGATATAGATTTGCCCTTGTCCGTCCGTCCTGAGAATGTTGTGTCGCGCCTAGCTCCAAAAGTATTTGACGTAGAGTCACAAAACTTTATAGGAATGTTTGTCAGCATGTGTAGTTGTGCACCTGGGGTTTCGCGTCCGGATTCATTCAGTCATGTAGGAGTTGTGGCTCCTGACTTTGTAAAAATTGGTCATTTTAGTGTTGAGTCGTGCCTAGCTCCAAAAGTATTTGACCTAGAGTCACCAAAGTTTACAGGAATGTTGGTCAGCATGTGCACCTGGGGCTTCGCGTCCGGATTCATTTAGTCGTGTAGGAGTTATGGCCCCTGATTTTGTAAAAATTGGTCATTTTAGTGTTGTGTCGCGCCTAGCTCCAGAAGTATTTGACACAGAGTCACAAAACTTTACAGGAATGTTGGTCAGCATCTGTAGTTGTGCACCTGGGGTTTCGCGTCCGGATTCATTCAGTCATGTAGGAGTTATGGCCCCTGACTTAGTAAAAAAATTGGTCATTTTAATGTTGTGTTGCGCGTAGCTCCAAAAGTATTTGACCTAGAGTCACCAAAGTTTACAGGAATGTTGGTCAGCATGTGCAGTTGTGCACCTGGGGTTTCACGTCCAGATTCATTCAGTCGTGTAGGAGTTATGGCCCCTGACTTAGTTAAAAATTGGTCATTTTAATGTTGTGTCGCGCGTAGCTCCAAAAGTATTTGACCTAGAGTCACCAAGGTTTACAGGAATGTTAGTCAGCATGTGCAGTTGTGCACCTGGGGTTTCGCTTCCGGATTCTTCAGTCATGTAGGAGTTATGGCCCCTTACTTAGTAAAAAAATGGTCATTTTAATGTTGTGTCACGCGTAGCTCGAAAAGTATTTGACCTAGAGTCACCAAAGTTTACAGGAATGTTGGTCAGCATGTGCAGTTGTGTACCTGGGGTTTCGCGTCTGGATTCATTCAGTATTGTAGGAGTTATGGCCCCTGACCTAGGGAAAAAATTCATTTTAATGTTTTGTCGCATGTAGCTCCGAAAATATTTTACCTACAGTCATTACGAAAAGAATTAGTTTTTTTGACAACATCAGCATAAATACACACAAGAGAAAAGGCAAGCAACATTAAAATATGGTGATGGACAGATATCTAAAAATCTCAAGAAAGCATATATGTTTATATGTACATTATATATGGTTATTTTTTGCATTTTTTTTTTTAAATAGCAACATATTGTTTTCCCAAAGTTGATCTGTGTCCTTTGTCATGTAATGGGGGCATCTGTGTCCCATGGACACATTTCTAGTTTTTGTTGTTTAAAACAGTAGTCCTCATTTGCTCACTTACACAATATCAAGATTATAAAAAAATAAATATGGGACTATATTTTTACACATCCAGAATATTTGTGTGATGCGGTCACATAGACATAGAAGGAAAACTCAAACGACGTGAGGCTAAAACACTGGCTAATTACCTGATCTAATGCGCTCTGTATTGTTTCTTATTCAACCTAACAACCAATCACTACATTAGAATATAAGTCCCCTTTAAGAATGAACTCTTTACTAAACTTTTGATCTATTTGTCTGCTGACAACTCAAATTGATCTGAAAAGATAAAAAGTGGTCTAAAACTCGACAATAGAAGCCCTGTTACAGAGAAAACAACTTGGCTGGCAGTCAGTTATGCCTGCTTGTAAAGAAGTTTGCTCTAATGATTTTCATAACTTGGACAGGAGAAAGAACAACAAGAAGTAGAAAGAAAATACCAAGAAATGCTGGAAAGAGAGAAAGAAGCATTAAGAAAGCAACAAGAAGAAGTACAAAGACAGAAAGAAGAAATAGAACGAGAAAGGCTAGAGATAGAAAGAAGGAAACAAGAAGAATTGAAGGTAAAAAATGATATTATGATCAAGATTTAAAAGTTTTATGGTACTTGAGACACAGTTTATGTCATAATTAATGCATTGTCAACAAGAAACATATGACTGTACAGCATCGATGTCCTTTGGACACATGTCTAGTTCTAGTATGCATTAATAGCACACACATTCAAAATGATAGGTCCCATTCAAGACTTATACTCCTACCTAAAAGGTCAAGGCCACACCTATAGGTCAAAGATTTAAAGTCATTTTTATGCCTGCGGGCATATAGTCATAGAAATGTCCATCCTTTTAGCTCACCTGTCACAAAGTGACAAGGTGAGCTTTTGTGGTCGCGTGGCGTCCGTCATCCATCCGTCTGCGCGTCCGTCAGCAGCCATTTCTCAGTATCTAGCAGGTAGAATTTCATGAAACTTGAAATAAACATGAATCAACATACTGGGATGATGCCTGTCAAGTTTGTTTTTGGATTGGTCAATTTCCCTTGGAGTTATTGCCCTTGATTTAATAAAAAATGCCCAAAAATGTCCATCCACAGCCATTTCTCAGTAACTAGCAGGTAGAATTTCACGAAACTTGAAATAAACATGAACCAACATACTGCGATGATGCCTGTCAGCTTTTGTGATCGCCCTGTGTCAGTTGTCCGTCGTCGTTGGCAGTGGCGGCGGCGGCGGCAGCATCAACAATTTGACTGTTAACACTCTAGAAGTCACAAATTTGGCCCAATCTTAATGAAACTTGGTCAGAATGTTACCCTCAATAAAATCTTGGACGAGTTTGATATTGGGTCATCTGGGGTCAAAAATAGGTCACTAGGTCAAATCAGAGGACATGTATTTTAAGCAAATTATGCCCCCTTTTGGACTTAGAAAATTCTGGTTAAAGTTTTACATGCAGGTTACTATCTCCAAAACTAATGCAGATATTGATTTGAAACTTCACATGTGTCTTCGGGGTTATAAAACTAGTTGATAGCACCAAGTCCCATAACTCTGACCTTCATTTTGTCCAAATTATGCCCCCTTTTGTACTTAGAAAATTTTGGTTAAAGTTTTGCGTGCAAGTACATACACAGGGTTCGCACAGGCCTTGAAAAGTCCTTGAATTCGATGGTAGTCCTTGAAAACTCCTTGAAAATGACAAAAACCCTAAAAAACCTGGAAAAGTACTTGAATTTTGAAAAAAACTCCTTGAAATTGACCTTTCACTCCTTGAAAATATTCTTTCCGTAACTTTGCTTTGCTAAAAGAATTTAAGGCTTAAAATAAATCAGAGAAAATGAAAATAAATTCGTGAAATTGCAGGATCGGGTCACCCATATGCTATTATAGTGGTCTACGGCCACATTTTATCGATATTTACAGAGTGCTATTTCTACTATATCACCGTTTGCATGTTTCCGTTTCCGTTAAAAAAAAATACGGGGAATAATAACTCGCAATTTTTAGCTATTTGCGAGTGTTTCCAGTGAATTAAAATGAGTAAGAAAAACAAACATGTTTACTCAAGTAAGCGGGAGACCAAAGACGAATATGAACAGTGGCTGAAGCCCTATAGAGCAGACAGAACGAAGTGTATTTGTACGTCGTGTGACAAAATTTTGAGGTATCATAATTTAGTAGGAGTGCTCTAAAAAATCACAAGAAAAGCGTTAAACCTCAGCAAAATAGTGAATCACATCAATTTAATAATCGGATTACGTCATTTTCAAAGGTATGACAAGTGATGGTTGTTTTATTTTTGCATTACATAATAAAAGTTGTTCAGATTAGGTCGTGGTTTTGAAAATGAATAGTGCTTGAAAAATTGTAAAAAGTCCTTGAAAAGTCCTTGAAAAGTACTTGAATTTTGTCTCTGATATTCTGTATGAACCATGATACAGCTATTACTAAAAGGCATATAGATTTGAAACTTATTTTTTCTTTTTCTAGATCAATTACCTACCTCACTGGGTCAAGTCCCATAACTCTGACATGTATTTTGGCCAAATTATGCCCCCTTTTGGACTTACAAAATCCTGGTTAAAGTTTTGCGTGCAAGTACATACAGCTATTACTAAAAGGCATATTGATTTGAAACTTATTTTTTCTTTTTCTAGATCAATTACCTACCTCACTGGGTCAAGTCCCATAACTCTGACATGTATTTTGAGCAAATTATGCCCCCTTTTGGACTTAGAAAATTCTGGTTAAAGTTTTACATGCAAGTTACTATCTCCAAAACTAATGCAGATATTAAATTGAAACTTCACATGTGTCTTCGGGGTTATAAAACTAGTTGATAGAATCAAGTCCCATAACTCTGACATGTATTTTGGGCAAATTATGCCCCTTTTTGGACTTAGAAAATCCTGGTTAAAGTTTTGCGTGCAAGTACATACAGCTATTACCAAAAGGCATATAGCTTTGAAACTTATTTATTCTTTTTCTAGGTCAGTTACCAACCTCACTGGGTCAAGTTCCATAACTCTTAACATGTATTTTGAGCAAATTATGCCCCCTTTTGGACTTAGAAAATTCTGGTTAAAGTTGTACATGCAAGTTACTATCCCCAAAACTAAAGCAGATATGGAATTGAAACTTAACATGTTTCTTCGGGGTTATTAAACTAGTTGATAGCATCAAGTCCCATAACTCTGATATGCATTTTGGTCAAATTATGTCCCGTTTCGAACTTAAAACTCTTTTGATATTTAACATTTTGGGTAATAATTTCCTGCTTCTGTGACAATATTTCGAATAGTCGAGCTTGGCTGTCTTACGGACAGCTCTTGTTCAAATTCTTCTAAAATGTCAACATATAGCCTTAAAAGTTAACCAACCGATAGCTTAACCGGCTGTTCAAAGGTTTGAAAAAATAAGTCCAAACTGCAATCTAGGAGTAACTATTGGACCAAATGCAAAAGTAACTAGAATTCATCTTTTCTCTATGACTCAAGGCCTGGGATTCAAATCATGCTAGATGCACTGCCAAATTTGACATGGAATATATGCTGGGGACATTGCTTGCAGGTCTTGAATTAGTTTATCATCTTTTTTTAAGTAAATCCACTATTTTGTATTGAAGGAATAATAAAAGCTTGTCAAATAAAATCAGAAAATTATTTCTAAAAAGTGGGTGGGGTACCTTCGTTAATGTCCGTTTAAAAGCATATTTTGCAAACAGCTCTAGTAGTATCAAGGTTTTCCTTAAAAGGAGCCAACATCCGGCATTCAGGCTTCATGCAGAACCCGAAATATTTCAAGGCGTCTGATTTTTTACTGCCAGGGCAACAAAATTTTTAGCTCGACTATTCATAGAATAGTGAGCTATTGCACTCGCCCATGCGTCGGCGTCCGCGTCCGCGTCCCGATTTTGGTTAAGGTTTTGTATGTAAGCTGGTATCTCAGTAACCACTTGTGGGAATGGATTGAAACTTCACACACTTATTCACTGTGACAAACTGACTTACATTGCACAGGTTCCATAACTCTATTTTGCTTTTTTACAAAATTATGCCCCTTTTTCGACTTAGAAATTTTTGGTTAAGGTTTTGTATGTAAGCTGGTAACTCAGTAACCAGTTGTGGGAATGGATTGAAACTTCACACACTTATTCACTGTGATGAGCTGATCTACATTGCACAGGTTCCATAACTCTATTTTGCTTTTTTACAAAATTATGCCCCTTTTTCGACTTAGAAATTTTTGGTTAAGGTTTTGTATGTAAGCTGGTATCTCAGTACTTACTAATGGGAATGGATTGAAACTTCACATACTTGTTCACTATCATGATCTGACATGCACTAAGCAAGTCCCATAACTCTACTCTCTTTTTTTTCAAAATTATGCCCCTTTTTCGACTTAGCAGTTTTTGGTTAAATTTTTGTATGTAATCTGATATCTCAGTATCCACTAATTGGAATGGATTGAAACTTCACACACTTGTTCACTGTCATGATCTAACATGCACTGTGAAGGTCCCATAACTCTACTTGGCATTTTTACAAAATTATGCCCCTTTGACTTAGCAGTTTATTGTTAAGTTTTTGTATGTAAGCTGGTATCTCAGTATCCACAAATTGGAAAGGATTGAAACTTCACACACTTGTTCACTGTCATGATATGACATGCAGTACAGAGGTTCAATACCTCTACTTTGCATTTTACAAAATTATGCCCCTTTTTCAACTTTTGTATTCATTCAATTGACAAGGCTGTTGAATAGTCGAGCGTTGCTGTCCTCCGACAGCTCTTGTTATTGTTACGATCATGACAGCTGACCTGACACCATTCTCCAATTTAAAGAGCAGATATTTTGAAATACTAAACCCAAACATTATGAAAGCTAAACAGCGAGAAGTATCTGAAAAGTCCTGAAAGCGGGATTTTAATTTTTTTAACAAAATTAGCGACTAGAATCGATTCTTTTTGGTCAGATTTGATATCGCCGACTTTGAAACTTTGGCGATGATTAATCGAACATCGGCGACAATCGGAACATCACTACCCACCACCCATCATGTATCCCCATCCCCAACCCATTTTTTTTATCCCCCGACGAAAGTCGGAGAGATATAGTTTTGGCGTTGTCCGTCCTTCCGTCCTTCTTTCCGTCCGTCCGGAGCCATATCTAGGAAATGGTTGGGAATATTTATTTAAAACTTCATATACATGTTCACCACTATGAGTTCTTGCGGCCCGTCCAGTTTCAGTCAGATTGCCCAAGTAACACCAGAGTTATGGCCCTTAGAAGCTTCTAGTGTTAACTATATAGGGTACTATAAATATGGCAATTTCTGCATCATAACTTTTGATATATTTGACCTAGAACTATGAAACTTAAACAGAATTTAGATCACCATAATGTGGTTGTGTACACACAATTTCGTTCCAATTTATTTGTAAATTAAGAGTTATTGCCCTTTAATTGTATAAAAATCCACATATTTGTACATAACAAACTTACCATTTGGTAGAATTTCATTAAATTTCTTTCATTCTTTTCCAAGAACATTTATTGTAAACATGTGAAGTTGTGTACCTGCACCCCTCCTGATCCCCCGACATCCCCCATTTCCCCCCCCCCCCCCCCAAAAAAAAAAATCATTCTTTATTTTAGATTTTTATACATGTTCACCACTATGAAGTTATGGGGCCCATCAAAGTTTCAGACAGATTGCCCAAGTAACACCAGAGTTATGGCCCTTAGAAGTTTCTAGTGTTAACTATATAGGGTACTATAGATATGGCAATTTCTGCATCATAACTTTTGATATATTTGACCTTGAACCATGAAACTTTAACAGAATTTAGAGCACTATAATGTGGTTGTGCACACACAATTTCATACAGATTTCTTTTGTAACTTCAGAGTTATTGCCCTTTAATTGTCTAAAAATCCACACATTTGTACATAACAAACTTACCATTTGGCAGAATTTCATTAAATTTCTTTCATTCTTTTCTGTGAACATTTATTATAAACATGTGAAGTTGCGCACCCACACCTGGTCACCCACTTGCCTTGGTCACACCCCCCCCCCCTCCCAACCCCCCTCCCACCCCCCGCCAAAAAAGAAAAAAAATTATTATTATCCCCCGCCGATGAAATCGGGAGGGGGGTATTGAAATGGCGTTGTCCGTCCGTCAGTCCGTCCGCAGCCATTTCTCAGTAACTACCTGGTAGAATTTCATGAAACTTGAAATAAACATTAAACAACATACTGCGATGATGCCCGTCAAGTCTTTTTTTTGATTGGTCAATTTCCCTTAGAGTTATTGCCCTTGATTTAATGAAAAATGTCCGTCCGCAGCCATTTCTCAGTAACTAGCAGGTAGAATTTCATCAAACTTGACATAGACATGAACCAATATACTGCGATGATGCCCTTCTATTTTTTTTTTTCGATTGGTCGATTTCCCTTAGAGTTATTGCCCTTGATTTAATGAAAAATGCACAAAAATGTCCGTCCACAGCCATTTCTCGGTTACTAGCAGGTAGAATTTCATCAAACTTGAAATAAATATGAACCAACATACTTTGATGATGCCCATCATTTTCTTTTTTTATTGGTCAGTTTTCCATACAGTTATTGCCCTTTAATTGTTTAAAAATGCACAGATTTGTACATAACAAACCAACCAATTGGAAGAATTTCATTAAACTTCTTTCATTCTTTTCCATGAACATTTATTATAAACATGTGAAGCTGTATACCCACACCTGGTCGCCACCTTGCCTTGGTCACACCCGCCCCCCCTCTCCCAATTTTTTTTTGTTTTTTCATATTTAATTTTCCATCAATATTTGTAATCAACATGTAAACTTTTGTACCCTCACCCGCTTCCCCCACCCCCCACCCCCCTTCCAAAAAACAAAAACATTCATTTTCTGTTAATTTGATTTTGACTAATGAAATTACTTGCTTCTTTGTAACATTCTTAACTTTTTGCTGGATACATTTTTTGCTGTTCCTCACCACAGACCCTTTCGGCGGGGGATACCAATTCATCGAATTTGCTTGTTCGTTTTATTTTTTCATTTTTAATTTTCCATCAATATTTATAATCAGCTTGTGAAATAAAATTATTTGCTTCTAAGTAATGTCCTTGAATTTTTGCCAGATATATTTTTTTGCCATTCCTCACCTCAAGCCCTTTCGGCGGGGGATACCAATTCATCGAATTTACTTGTTTTTAATAACTTTTTCGCTCATTGATGGATTTTCAAATTTCAAAAAGTTTAGAAATACTAACAATTTACAAATTTTCGTATTAAAATATCTTTTCTAAATGAAAAACCGTTATAAATGACATATAACTTTAATAGCGGCATAGTGATGTTCAAAACTTTTAGAAAAACTGTGTAAGTTAAGCATTCATAGTTAATCGATTTTATGTCAAAATAATAATTAAAAGCAATTAATAAATTGCTTGTTTTATAACCTTTCCATTGATCAAAAAATTATTGATATAATTTGTGTTTTAAGAAAGTTTAGGCCATTACAAAAACATCACTGTTTGCAAAAAACATGGACGTTCGGCTTCTGCCCACCCGATCACTGTCTTATCAGTTCTAAAAACAGAAAATACAAAGGGATTAGTATACAGACATGATCTCTCCTATATTATTATCGATTTTGCCTCCAACAGTTAATTATAGATTGGTTATTTTTACAGGTGATAAGATGTGTACATGACAGTTTGTATTTTGACATCTTGCAGACGTAACAAAAACAATTCGTAATTAAAATTCTTCCCGACTTTTTAGCTCACCTGAGCACGAAGTGCTCAAATGAGCTTTAGTGATCACCCTGTGTCCGGCGTCCGTCCGTCGTCAACAATTTGACTGTTAACACTCTAGAGGTCACATTTTTGGCCCAATCTTAATGAAACTTGGTCAGAATGTTACCCTCCATAAAATCTTGGACGAGTTCAATATTGGGTCATCTGGGGTCAAAAACTAGGTCACCAGGTCAAATCAAAGGAAAAGCTTGTTAACACTCTAGAGTCACATTTTTGGCCCAATCTTAATGAAACTTAGTCAGAATGTTACCCTTAATAAAATCTTGGACGAGTTTGATATTGGGTCACCTGAGGTCAAAAACTAGGTCAACAGGTCAGATCAAAGGAAAAGCTTGTTAACACTCTAGAGGTCACAATTTTGGCCCAATCTTAATGAAACTTAGTCAGAATGTTATCCTTAAAAAAGTCTTGGACGAGTTTGATATTGGGTCATCTGGGGTCAAAAACTAGGTCACCAGGTCAAATCAAGGGAAAAGCTTGTTAACACTGTAGAGGCCGCATTTATGACTATATCTTCATGAAACTTGGTCAGAGTGTTAATATTGATGATCTTGAGGTCCAGTTTGAATCTGGGTCATGTAGGATTAAAAACTAGGTCACCTGGTCAAATCAAAGGAAAAGCTAGTTAACACTGTAGAGGCCACATTTATGACCATATCTTAATGAAACTTGGTCAGAATGTTTATCTTGATGCTCTTTAGGTCAAGTTTAAATCTGGGTCAGCTGGGGTCAAAAACTAGGTCACTAGGTTAAATCAAAGGAAAAGCTTGTTAACACTCTAGAGGCCACATTTATGACTATATCTTCATGAAACTTAGTCAGAATATTAATCTTGATGATCTTTAGGTCAAGTTCGAATCTGGGTCATGTTGGGTCAAGAATTAGGTCATGGGGGCAAATCAAAGGAAAAGCTTGTTAACACTCTAGAGGCCACATTTATGACTGTATCTTCATGCAACTTAGTCAGAATGTTAAACTTGATGATGTTTAGGTCAAGTTCGAATCTGGGTCATGTTGGGTCAAAAATTAGGTCACGGGGTCAAATCAAAAGAAAAGCTAGTTAACACTGTAGAGGCCACATTTATGAACATATCTTGATGAAACTTGGTCAGAATGTTAATCTTGATGATCTTTAGGTCAATAGGTCAGGTGAGCGATACAGGGCCTTCATGGCCCTCTTGTTTTACAGTCACCTTTTACTGCGAAAAACAACAGTTACCCCCAATCAATTTTGAAAACACAGCATATACATAATTGACTTGTTAACCTCGCACCTGTTTAATGTAGAACACGGCAAGAGACACGTGACCTTGACTTTTTGTTTGTCCAGTAGCGGTAGCGATCAACTGCCGATTGAAATGTTAATTGCTTGTTAATCAATCGCAGTTTCAGCGCGTGATCAGTGAAATAATGCCGGGCTTCAAGGCTGGCATTTAGAGTGCCGCAGATACACATTGAATGGCGCCAAATAGGGCAGGTGGGTGCAAGAAAAATAGGGCAGGGCACTCCGCCCTTCTTAATCTCGCTAGATACAACACTAGTCATCTGTAGCACTAGTTTATGTTATCAACTTCTGCTGGCTATGGAACTTCCGCCTCCTGGACACTAGCTGGACACTCTAGCCTGTTATAGCTCTGAAACTCTGATGAGCAATTAAGGGCCCTCTTGTTCTGAAAATATCTTGTGATATGTAAGTTATTGTAATGCATCTCAGAAATTGGTAAACAGACTTACATTGTCTGCCAACGTTAGTCAATGCTTGGGTCACTTGAAACATTGGATTACTTGAGCATTTCTGTATTTTACCATGACACTTCAGATGCAGCAATTATTAATAAAGCACCCTTTAAAAGAGTGATTTTGTATCTCAGAAAATAGAGGAAGAAAGATTACGAGCAGAAGAAGAAAAAAGAAAAGTAGAAGAACATAGAAGACATCTAGAAGAGAAAAAGAGAAAGGAAGAAGAACAAAGAAGAAGAATGATGGAGGAGGAAATGAGGAGACAGCAAGAAGTAGAGAGACAAAAAGAAATACAGAGGCAGCAAGAAATACAGGTATTTAATGAAGTAATGATTTTTAGCTCACCTGACCATGGAGTGCTAATGATGAGCTATTGTGATCATGCTGTGTCCATCATCAACAATTTTCTTTTAACAGCATCTCCAAGCCACTGAATGGATTTTGATGAAACTTGGTCTTGACATTCCTTTGGTGGTCTTCTACCAAAATTGTTCGAACAGTTCTGCTTGGTTGCACACAGGGGCCACCATAGCTAAAAAATAGAAAAATCTTCAAACCGCTGGTCCGATTTTAAAATAGTTTCTTACAAATAGTCTTTATGTAACCTTCTACCAAAATTGTTCAAATTCTGATTTGTTAAAAAACCAGGCAGTCACTTTTCCCTTTATGTATTTAAAAATCTTCTTGTGTGAAACTGCTTGCCCGATTTTAATTTTTTTTTTTACACAAATTGTCCTTGTTTGACCATCTTCCAAGATTGTTCAAATTATTCTGCTTTGTCAAAAAGAACATGGTTGCCAGGTTTCTCTATATATTTATAATGGGAACTTAAAAAATTCTTTTATAAAACTGCTGGCCCAATTTTAAAATGATTTCACACAAATGGTCCTTGTGTGACCTTCTACCAAGATTGTTTAAATTATTTTGATTTGTCAAAAAACATGGCCACCAGGAGAAATCTTGACTTTTTATATGTCCGTCTTAAAGACCTGATGTATTATGGTTCCGGAACGCCACTGGTGGGTGGGAGAGTGGGCGTGTCCACAAACTTTGTCCGGAGCATTTCTTCTTCATGCATGGAGGGATATTGATGTAACTTTGCACTAAAGTTCACCGTCATGAGATGGAGTGTCATGCGCAAGAAACAGTTCCCTAGTTTAGAATTATTCCCTTTGTTGTTACTATAAATAGCTTATATTGTAACATTTTTTTAGCTCACCTGTCACAAAGCGACAGGGTGAGCTATTGTGACCGCTTGATGTCCGTCGTGCATTGTCAGTCGTGCGTCGTCCGTCAACAATTTCTAAAAAAATCTTCTTGAAAACCACTGGGCAGAATTACACCAAACTTCACAGGAATGATCCTTGGGTGGCCCCCTTTCAAAATTATTCAAAGAATTGAATTCCATGCAGAACTCTGGTTGCCATGGCAACTGAAAGGAAAAACTTTAAAAATCTTGTCCAGAACCACAGGGCCTAGGGCTTTGATATCTGGTGTGTAGCATCATCTAATGGTCCTCAACCAAAATTGTTCAAATTATCCCCCTAGGGTTAAATATGGCCCCGCCCCGGAGGGTCACATAGTTTATATAGACTTATATGGGGAAAACTTTGAAAATCTTCTTGTACAAAACCACATGGCCTAGGGCTTTGATTTTTTTGTATGTAGCATCATCTAGTGGTCCTCTACCAAGATTGATCAAATTATCCCCCTAGGGTCAAATATGGCCCCGCCCCGGGGGTCACATGGTTTATATAGGCTTATATAGGGAAAACTTTGAAAATCTTCTTGTACAAAACCACATGACCTAGGGCTTTGATATTTGGTATGTAGCATCATCTAGTGGTCCTCTACCAAGATTTTTCAAATTATCCCCCTAGGGTCAAATGTGGCCCCACCCCGGGGGTCCCAAGTTTTACATAGACTTATATAGGAAAAAAAAGTTTAAAAATCTTCTTGTCTGAAACCACAACATTTGGACCTTTGATATTTGGTTTGTAGCATTGT
This sequence comes from Mercenaria mercenaria, assembly GCF_021730395.1. Classification (NCBI taxonomy): domain Eukaryota; kingdom Metazoa; phylum Mollusca; class Bivalvia; order Venerida; family Veneridae; genus Mercenaria; species Mercenaria mercenaria. The sequence continues at coordinate 41,682,475 of NC_069374.1, forward strand.
CTTATGCTCCTCAACCAAAATTGTTTGAATTGTACCACTTGGGTGAAAAGAGGCCCCGCCCTGGGGTCACTTAGTTATTATGTGAGTTATATAGGAAAAATACTTAAAAAATCATCTGATCCTATTTCCAAGACTGTTTAATTATAATCACCTGATGACCCCAAGTAATATGATGTCACTTGACTGTGACCTTGACCTACTGACCTACTTTCTTGTTTTTTAAGATACAGCCTTGAAATTTTGATGACATACACAGTTTTGCACACAAATTGTAAAACTGAATTTCATTGACCATGAATGTGACCTACTGACTTTCTTAATATTTTATCATCATTTTGACATTTGAAACATGTAGCTCATATTACTCAGGTGAGCGATCCAGGGTCATCATGACCCTCTTGTATTAATGGCCATAGGAAAAAATGGAAACCACTTTTCTGTAGTACAGTTTGCATGTTACATCCAAATGTATTTTGACCTATCATTATATGTCATTGTTTGGGTTTATATAGAATATGTTTTACTTTAACATTTACATGATGGGCGTCTGTTGTGACATTCTGGCACTCTTGTTCCTTGTAACTTTAAAAATGTTCTTGTCAGAAACAGCAGGCCCAATTTTAAAACAATTTTACACAATATTTCTCGGATATTTGGCGTATAATTTCAGGGTTTGACTGTCTACCATAATTGTTCAAATCACTGCCCTAGGTTCAAAATATGGTCATGCCCATGTATGTAACATGTATATAATATAGGCTAATATAAAAGAAACTTTGAATATCCTCTCTGGATCCATAATAGCTAGAGCCTTGATATTTGTATGAACCTAACTATGTTCTTGTACCATTATGTTATACAAACACACTTGAAGCCTTTTACACAGGTGAGCGCTTAAGGGTCAATGACCATCTTGTCTAATTTTTCAAAAAACGGGGGGCCAGGGGGCATTGTCTCTTTTCTTTATATGTATATAGTGGAAACTTTAAAACAAATCTTGTCAGAAACTGCTGGCCTGATTTTCAAATAATTTTACACAAATGTTTTTGAGTTACCTTTTATGAAGATTGTACAGTTTTATTCCATTCCATCAAAAAGCATGAACTCCAAGGGGTGTGGTCACTTATCCCTATAGGTATGTAATGGAAACTTTAAAACCCTTGTTGTTTGATACTGTTTCTTAATATCCTATGTCATCATTCTCCCAGCCTCTTACCTATCTAACCCCCTCCGAATCATTTATAAAGTAGAAACAAGTCAGAAATAAGTCAGAAAACACTGGCACAAAATAACTTCAAAGACATTTTCCTTGCATTTTTAAGGAAATTGGATGAAAATAACCACATAAAGTGTATTTACAAATAAGATGGGATAAACGGCTTCACATCTAAGGTATTAGCTACCTGCGATATTCTAGGAAAGTCTAATTTAAGTTTCATAAACATCACAGGATATTCATCCGAATCAGTACCCTCTGTCTACATTCCATCTTCGTTTGGACTTGTGTCAACTGATAAAATAAATGTCACAATAAAAAAGCAGTGGTATATAGCTACGTCTTCCCATGGTTCATATGTTTTCAGGACAAAAATTTCAATTTTGCTGAGCTCCCTGGTGTTGGAGTTCATTGTTTACCACAAAGAAGGTCCTGTTAGGGATCCGATATGCATACACACCGTGTAGAAGCCACATTTTCTGTTTGATCTTTATAAACCTTTGTGAGAATGTCTCTATGAAATCTAGGTCAAATTTAAAACTGGTTTACCAGAAATCAAAAACTAAGTCACTTTTTTAAGTCACAGAATAACCTTGTTATCACTCATTGTTTGATCTTCCTAAAACTTGTCAGAATGTTAGTGTCTGTAAAACTAGGACAATTTCTAAACTTAGTTACCCAGGGTCTTAAACTAGGTCAGATTATAGAAGAAGCCATATTAACACTTAAGAGGCCGCATGTTCTACTGGATCTTTATAAAATATTGTCAAAAAATTGTCTATGAAATCTAGGCCAAATTAGATGCTTATGATGGGGTAAGAAATGGGTCAGATGAGTGATACAGGACCTTCAGGACCATCTTCTTTATTTAAAACACAGCTGTTTCCATTCATGATTCAGTGTGTCATGCATATAGTCAAGATCAAATAGATAATTTCAGGTGAGCCACTTATGTTCACTATGACCCTCTTATTAGTAATAAAGCCTTTCCTCAGCTTCAGACAGAACACAGTGTATTTTTTTATCAGGAGAAGGAGGCTGAGAGATTAAAGGAGCAGGAGGAGAGAGAGAAGCAAAAAGAACAGGAGTTACAGAGACGACAACAAGAAGATGCTCTTAGGAAACAGCAAAACGAAGCTCTGAGAAAACTGCAGCAGGAACAGCTTGCTAACATACAGGTAAAATAGTCTCTCATACCATGTCAGCACACATGGATTGCTGATGCATATTTTCATCACAATGGCATATTCATGCTTAGACCGACTGTACAAAGTATATGGAGAGGCACTTATGCTCTCTCAGTTATTATGTCCCCCTTCGAAGAAGGAGGGGTATATTGTTTTGCAGATGTCAGTCGGTCTGTCTGTTGGTCGGTCGGTTGGTCTGTATGTAGACCAATCCGTTTCCGGATGACAACTCAAGAACGCTTGGGACTAGGATCATGAAAGTTGATAGGAAGGTTGGTCATCACCAGCAGATAACCCCTATTGATTTTGAGGTCTGTATGTCAAAGGTCAAGGTCACAGTGACCCTGAACAGTTAAACGGTTTCCAGATGATAACTCAAGAACGCTTGGGCCTAGGATCATGAAAGTTGATAGGGAGGTTGGTCATGACCAGCAGATGACCCCTATTGATTTTGAGGTCAGTATGTCAAAGTTCAAGGTCACAGTGACCCGGAACAGTTAAACGGTTTCCGGATGATCTCAAGATTGCTTGGGCCTAGGATCGTGAAAGTTAATAGGGAGGTTGGTCATGACCAGCAGATGACCCCTCTTGATTTTGAGGTCAGTAGGTCAAAGGTCAAGATCACAGTGACCAGGAACAGTAAAATGGTTTCCGGGCGATAACTCTAGAACGCTTGGGCCTAGGATCAGGAAAATTGATTGGGAGATTGATCATGACCAGCAGATGATCCCTATTGATTTTGAGGTCATTTGGTCAAAGTTCAAGGTCAGACTGGTTAGGAACACTTAAACAGTTTCTGGACGATAACTTGAGAACGCTTGGACCAAGGGTCATGAAAGATGATAAGAGAGGTTCATCATGACCAGCAGATGACCCCTATTGATTCACATTGACCCGGAACATTTAAACCCTTTCTGGACGATACCTTGAGAACGCTTGGGCCTAGGATCACTAAACTTAATAGGGAGGTTGATTATGACCGGCAGATGACCCCTGTTGATTTTGAGGTCAGTAGGTCAAAGGTCAATGTCACATTGAACCAGAACAGTAGAACTTTTGTTTACAGTGAGCAAATAATTTCTGTTCCTTGTGCAATTACTGAATGCATCAAGGGGGCATTTCGTGTTCGACGAGCTCTTGTTACTAAATGGATTTGATTCAAATTTACTTTGATGGATTTGCTTCAAGCTTAAAATAGTTACTCCTTAGCATCACCCACATCATATGGACCAAGGGCCATGACTTTCATACCAATATTTCATGAATTATCCCCACCCCCCACTTAGAATTTCAGGTTAAAGTTTTGGTGCACTTATCCTCTATCTCAGTTAATACTAAATGGATTTGATTCAGACTTAAAATAGTTCTTCCACACCATCACCCACATCATGAATGTTTACCTCAATGAGAAGGAGTTTCATGCGCAAACCCCAAGTTCCTATCTCAAAGGCCAAGGTTACAGTTTGAGGTCAAAGGTCAAATCGAAGTTTGTCGCAAGCATTTCTTCTTCATGCATGGTGGGATTTTGATGTAACTTGGCATGAATGTTCACCATTATGAGATGGAGTGGCATGCGCAAGAACCAGGTCCTTAGGTCTAAGGTCATGGTCACAGAGGCCAAAGGTGCTGGTGGGCTCGACATTCTACCCATGGGCATGCAGAAGTATTTCTAGTATGACACAAGGTCCTTAACTCTGGCACCAAATTTTCATGAATTATGCCCACGAAGGTGGGCGTATTAAAATCATGCTGTCCGTTTAAAAAAATTTTCCGGGCTGTTACTCTACAATCCATAAAGAGATTTTGAAACAACTTGGCATGAATGTTCCCCATAATGAGATGACATGTAATGCACAAGGCCCAGACCCCTAGCTCTAGGATCAAGGTCACACTTGCCCCATGTGGTTCTGGGACGATCTGTGTATGAAAAGAATTGGAAGCACTGCCTTACCCTTGCATGATCGTAAGAGGCAACTAATAGGGTCTTAACACTTGGTTTTGCAGTAACTCTGTGATTCCAGCAAGTATGCAAATTTTGATTCCATACCTCATGTTTTTATTTCGATGTAAATGAGATGTGGAACCAAAATTTGTAGTCCTGTTTGGTGATATATAACGTATACTGTGTTGGTGCACCGTAAAACCCAAATAAATAAATAAACAAGGTCACACTTGGAAGGTCAAAGGTTAACATGGTCTGTTTCGTGTACAGTCCATAACTCTGCCATTTATTAAGGGATTTTCAAATTACTTGGCTGTTCCCCATAATGAGACACGTGTCATATGCAAGACCCAGACCTCTAGCTCCAAGGTCAAGGTCACACTTAGGGTTGAAGGTTAACAGGGCCTGTTTCATGTCTGGTCCATAACTCTTCCATTAATCAAGGGATTTTGAAATTACTTCGCACAAATGTTCCCCATAATGAGACAATGTGTCATGCACAAGACCAAGGCCCCTAGCTCCAAGGTCAAGGTCACACTTAGAAGTCAAATTTTAACATGGTCCATTTCTTGTCCATTCCATAACTGCCATTCATCAAAATTACTTGGCACAAAGGTTCCCCATATTGAGTTGATGAATCTTGTACAAGACCCAGAGCCCTAGCTCCAAGGTCAAGGTCACCTTTGGAGATTTTTGGATTTTTTTGTCTGGTCGGTAGCTTGTATATGCATTGGATTATATTCAAATAACTTGGTATACCACCCCTACTGACTTTGGGATCACCAGGTCAAAGGTCAAGGTCACAGGGGCCAACGTTAACTTTTTGCATGAAGGCACTTTACTCGCGAACCACTGCACCCAGGATCTTCAAACTTCACTTGCTGATAGTACTTACTGAATACACCAACCCTACTGGCTTTGGGGTCACCAGGTCAAAGGTCAAGGTCACAGGGGCCAACATTAACTTTTTGCATGAAGGCACTTTACTCGCGAACCACTGCACCGAGGACCTTCAAACTTCACGTGCTGATAGTACTTATTGAGTACACCACCCCTACTGACTTTGGGGTCACCAGGTCAAAGGTCAAGGTCACAGGGGTCAATGTTAACTTTTTGCATGAAGGCACTTTACTCGCGAACCACTTCACCCAGGACCTTCAAACTTCACATGCTGATAGTACTTATTGAGTACACCACCCCTACTGACTTTGGGATCACCAGGTCAAAGGTCAAGGTCACAGGGGCCAACGTTAACTTTTTGCATGAATGCACTTTAGTCGCGAACCACTGCACCCAGGACCTTCAAACTTCACATGCTCATAGTACTTATTGAGTACACCACTCCTACTGACTTTGGGGTCACCAGGTCAAAGGTCAAGGTGACAGGGGCCAACTTTAACATTTTGCATGAAGGCACTTTTCTCGCGAACCACTTCACCCAGGACCTTCAAACTTTACATGCTGATAGTATTTTATGAGTACACCAACCCTACTGACAGACTTTGGGGTCACCAGGCCAAAGGTCAAGGTCACAGGGGCCAACGTTAACTTTTTGCATGAAAGCACTTTACATGCGAACCACTTCACCCAGGACCTTCAAACTTTACATGCTGATAGTATTTTATGAGTACACCAACCCTTCTGACAGACTTTGGGGTCACCAGGTCAAAGGTCTAGGTCGCAGGGGCCAACGTTAACTTTTTGCATGAAGGCACTTTACTTGCGAACCACTGCACCCAGGACCTTCAAACTTCACATACTGATAGTACTTATTGAGTACACCACCCCTACTGACTTTAGGGTCACCAGGTCAGAGGTCAAGGTGCTGCGGGGGCATTTGTCACCATTAGTGACAGCTCTTGTTTTAAATAATGAGTTATTGTCATCACTTGGTCGGCGTCGGCATTGGCATTGCCCGGTTAAGTTTTATATTTAGTTCAGCTTTTCTCCTAAACTATCAAAGCTATTGCTTTAAAACTTGCAACACTTGTTCACCATGGAAAGCTGACTCTGTACAGCAAGAAACATAACTCCATCCTGCTTTTTGCAAGAATTATGGCTCCTTTTGGACCTAGAAAATAACAGATTTCTTGGTTAAGTTTTATGTTTAGGTCAACTTTTCTCCTTAACAGTCAAAGCTATTGCTTTAAAACTTGGAGCAGTTATTTGCCATTAAAAGCTGACTCTGCACAGCAAGTACCGTAACTCTACATTGCTTTTTGCAAGAATTATGGCCCCTTTTGGAGTTAGAAAATCAGATTTGTGTTTAGGTAGGCTTTTCTCCTAAACTATCAAAGCTCTCTAGCACTTTCATTTCTGCTCCAATCCAAAACATATTTACCTAGTATATGTATTGCCATAAGATCTTGGATGAGTTCAATGTTGAATGAAATCAGACAAGTAGGACCAGAGTTATGGGCCCTTGAATTTGCCTTATTTTACCTTGTTTACACTATAACACCTTCATTCCTTCAGCAATCCAAATCATACTTATACAGAATGTGTATGAGCATAAGATCTCAGTTGAGTTCGATTATGAGTGAAATCTGACTGTTATGACTAGAGTTACTTGCCCTTGATTTTATAGAAATTGCTATATTTTCCCTTGTTTACACTCGAGCACTTCATTTCTTCACCAATCCAAATAATATTTACACAGAATGTATGATTAAAAGATCTTGGATGAGCTCCAAGAGCTAAATCAGTTTAATAGGACCAGAGTTATGCGTCCTTGATTTACAAAAATTGCTATATTTCACATTGTTCTGCATTTTTCTTTCTTCACCACTCCTAATCATGTGTATGTGTTTGTTTTGAAAGTTCAAGTATATGTCTTCAGGTGGTCTCAGGTAACTCTTTGACTGATTTTATTTCAAATACCTCCCTTTGTCTTTAATTGAAATGAACATATTTTGGTAACTACTTGCATGTTTGGTTCCAAATTTCATTTGTGATCAAGTGGACCCAGCCAATCAGGGTAGACAACTCCATAGTGAATTTTTGACAAATAACCTTCCTTTATATTAATTTGAATGGATATTTCTCAGTAACTTATGACAAGACTGATTTGATGATCAAGTCAGAAACATCTTGACTGATTTATGTCAGATTACTGTGAAATCATTAATATTCGTGGGGGACTAATTTTTAGCTCACCTGTCACATAGTGACAAGGTGAGCTTTTGTGATCACCCTTCGTCTGTCGTCAGTCCGTCCATGCGTGCGTCAGCAATTCCTTGTCTGCACGATAGTGGTTTCATTTATGATTTTATTAGTCCCCTACTGGTTGAAAACCAGTTTCGGGGACTATAGGAATGCACTTTTCCGTCCGTCCGCAATTTCGTGTCCGGTCCATAACTCTGTCATCCATGAAGGGATTTTAATATTACTTGGCACAAATGTTCCCCATGATGAGACGACGTGTCATGCGCAAAACCCGGACCCCTAGCTCAAAGGTCAAGGTCACAATTGGAGGTCAAAGGTCAACAGGGTTTTTTTCCTGTCCGGTCCACAACTCTCCCATCCTTGAATGGATTTTAGTTTTACTTGGCACAAATGTTCCACATGATGAGATGATGTGTCATGCACAAATCCCGGACCCCTAGCTCAAAGGTCAAGGTCACAATTGGAGGTCAAAGGTCAACAGGGCTTTTTTCCTGTCCGGTCCATAACTCTCCCATCCATGAAGAGATTTTAATATTACTTGGCACAAATGTTCCCCATGAGGAGAAGACGTGTAATGCGCAAAACCTGGACCCCTAGCTTAAAGGTCAAGGTCACAATTGGAGGTCAAAGGTCAACAAGGCTTTTTTCCTGTCCGGTCCATAACTCTCCCATCTGTGAAGGGATTTTAATATTACTTGGCACAAATGTGCCTCATAATAAGATGATGTGTCATGTACAACTTTCAGACCCCTATCTCAAAGGTCAAGGTCACACTTGGCAGTCAAATGTTAACATAGCATGAACAGGGTCTGTTTCGTGTCCGGTCCATAACTCTGACATTCATTAAGGGATTTTAATATCACTTAGTACAAGTGTTCCCCATGATGAGACGATATGTCATGCGCAAATCCCGGACCCCTAGCTCAAAGGTCAAGGTCACAATTGGGGGTCAAAGGTCAACAGAGTTTTTTTTCTGTCCCGTCCATAACTCTGCCATCCATGAAGGGATTTTAATATTACTTGGCACAAATGTTCCCCATGATGAGACAACATGTCATGCGCAAAGCCCAGACCCTTAGCTCAAAGGTCAAGGTCACAATTGGAGGTCAGGTCAAAGGTCAATAAGGTTTTTTCCCTGTCCGATCCAGAACTCTGTCATCAATCAAGGGATTACAGTATTACTTGGCATAAATGTTTCCCATGATGAGACGACGTGTCATGCGCAACACCCAGTACCCTAGCTTAAAGGTCAAGGTCACACTGAGATCAAAGGTCAAGAGGATTTTTTTCCTGTCCGGTCTGTAACTTTGTCATGCAAAGCAGGATTTAGATATCAGTTGGCACAAATATTCCCCTGGATGAGACAACATGTCATGCGCAAGAACCAGGTCCCTAGGTCTAAGGTCAAGGTCATATTTAGAGGTCAAAGGTCAAATTCAAGAATGACTGTACGGAACATTTCTTCTTCATGCATGGAGGGATTTGATGTAACTTGGACCAAATGTTCACCACCATGAGGCACCCTTGTTTTTAGAATTACGTCCCTTTGTTGTTACTATAAATAGATTTTATTGTAACTTTTTTATTACTGGCGGTAGAGAAAAATCGAGACCACTTTTCTGTGGTACAGCATGCATGTAACATCCAATTTTAGGTGTATTTTGACCTATCTCTACCTGGTTAAGAGTTTCTTGTGGACTTATATTATATAGATTTTTTTTTTTTTTTTTTTTTTTTGATTTTTTTATTAATTTCCCTTTGTTGTTACTATAAATAACTTACATGATAACATTTTTATAATCAGCCAAAAAAATTCAATATTAAAACAACTGTGGGTTTTTATATATGCACATTTTAATCCAAGTGTGTTGTTATAACATACTGTATATGTAGTACAATATTATTTATACATCATTGACAGATATCAGTTCATTATGTTATACTGCAGTAGAGAAAATTAGGTGCCTTCCAGTAGGGGACTTTGTATTGCATGGCAATACTTCATTCACTTGTTTTAACCAAACTTGCACACAACTTGTATCACCATAAGATCACGGTTCCTTTCTTGAATTGGCCAGATCCCATTATGGGTTCCAGAGTTATGGCCCCTGAAAGGGCCAAAATTAGCTATTTTGACCTTGTCTGCACAATAGCAGCTTTATTTATGATTTGATTTTTACCAAACTGGCACACAACTTGTATCACCACGAGATCTTGGTTCCTTTCTTGAACTGGCCAGATTCCATTATGGGTTTCAGAGTTATGGCCCCTGAAAGGGCCAGAATTAGCTATTTTGACCTTGTCTGCACAGTAGCAGCTTCATTTATGATTTTGTTTTAACCAAACTTGCACACAACTTGTATCACCATAAGATCTTGGTTCCTTTCTTGAACTGGCGAGATTTCTTTATGGGTTCCAGAGTGATGGCCGCTGAAAGGGCCAAAATTAGCTATTTTGACCTTGTCTGTACAAAAGCAGCTTCATTTATGATTTGAATTTAATCAAACTTGCACAAAACTTGTGTCACCATAAGATCTCGGTTCCTTTCTTGATCCGGCCAGATCCCATAATGGGTTCCAGAGTTATGGCCCCTGAAAGGGCCAAAATTAGCTATTTTGTCCTTGTCTGCACAATAGCAGCTTCATTTATGATTTGATTTTAACCAAACTTGCACACAACTTGTATCACCACGAGATCTTGCTTCCTTTCTTCAACTGGCCATGATTCCATCATGGGTTCCAGAGTAATGGCCCCTTAAAGGTCCAAAATTGGCTATTTTGGCTTTTGCAGCCATATAGAGACTTCATTTATGGTTTTATTTGATACAAACTTCCAAAATATCTTCAACAACAATAAATCTTGGATTCCATGACAAATCAGATCTAATCGTAGGTTCCAGAGTTATTTTATATCTGATTACCTCCCCTGATTGTAATCAAAATGGATTTATATCAGTAAGTACTTATAGGACTTTTTTGAAATTTCATTATTGTTATTAGTTGGACTGAGACAATCAGGGTAGATAACTATGGACTGATTTTATGTCAAATTACCTCCCTTTATTTCAAATTAAAATGGGTATATCTCCATAACTAATGAAGATACTGATCGGAAATTTCATTTATGTCAGCAGATTTATTTGGCAGATCCTTTTTTTGTTCACTTACAATATTTATTTTTTTTAATTACTTCCCTTTTGCGTTACTATAAATAGCTTATTTTTAGTAACTTTTTTATTATTGGCCGTAGGGAAAAACCGAGACCACTTTTCTGTGGTACAACACGGATGGTACCTCCAATTTTTAGGTGTATTTTGACATATCTATACCTTGTAAGAATTTTTGTTTTCTTTTTGGTTAAATTTCTTCCCTTTGTTGTTCCTGTCCTTTGGACTTTGATATTTTTTCTGAGGACCTTCTTGTCCTCAAGTGCAATGATAACAGGTGAGCGATATAAGGCCATCATGGCCCTCTTGTTGTGGTTGAGTCAATCCACGAAATTTAATCCCAACGAACAAGTAAAATTCCCATCATTTTATGTTCAAAAGTTGAAATCCACGAATTCATATCCCCACGAAATTGCCGTTTTTGACCAAAACCACGAAATTCCATGCCCACGAAATTAAATGATTTTACAGTATCTCCCTTTGTTTTTAGCTCACGATGGTTACTGTGAAAGCATTTAAATTCGCTGGCATGAAATTTCGCGCAAATGTGAAAAATGACTGTTTCGCGTGGGCTATGATTTGCGCATTTCAATTTTAGAAATGAAAAAGTAAAATTAATAATAGCACGGTCTTTAATTCGCGCATCTGTCCTAGTGCGAAATACGCGAAAATTCGTCCTACACGAATAAAAATGATTTCACAGTATTATAAAACCTTGATAACACTATACTCACCATAGGTCACATTTTAGCAAAATCTGCTAAGTAAATTGCATGTAACCTGTATATGGTCTGTAAAGAAGTTGAGTCATGCTGTTTGAAAACAGTTCATGCTGAAGCAAGTTATATTAATTCCTTGATGATAGGTCATATTTTTTCCAAAAAATTGCACAATACATTTACAACAGTCCAACAATCCCCATATCTCTGTTTCTATTTTTGACAGTTTTATCCCCCTTTTTATGCCCCCTTTCGAAGGAGGGGTATGTTGTTATGCAGATATCAGTCGGTATGTAGACCAATCCGTTTCCGGATGATAACTCAAGAACTCTTTGGCCTAGGATCATGAAAGTTCATTGGGTGGTTGGGCATAACCAGCAGATGACCCCTATTGATTTTGAGATCAGTAGGTCAAAGGTCAAGGTCACAGTGACCCAGAACATTTAAACGGTTACCCGATGATAACTGAACAACGCTTGGGCCTAGGATCACAAAACTTAATAGGGAAGTTGATCATGACCAACAGATGACCCCTATTGTTTTTGAGGTCAGAAGGTCAAAGATCAAGGTCACAGTGACCTTGAACAGTTAAAATGTGTCCAGATGATTACTTAGAATGCTTGGGCCTAGGATCACATAACATTACAGGGATGTTTATCATGACCAGCAGATGACCCCTATTGAGTTTGAGGTCAATAGGTCAAAGGTCAAGGTCACTTTGACCAAGAACTGTAGAACTTTTGTGCATAGTGACCAAATAATTTCTGTTCCTTGTACAATTACTGAATGCATCAAGTGGGGGTGAGGGGGGGAGCATTTCATGTTTTACGAGCTCTTGTTTATTTTAGGCTTTATCTTTAAAAAATACAAAGGCATTTCTATTTACAGTCCATTTGTTTATATGTATGTCATATACTTTCACTGACACAAATATCACTCGGGTGAGCAATACAGGGCCATTTTGGCCCTCTTGTATTTATTTTTTCTTACCAATTTAAAAATAAAATCAAAATACAGATATTAGCATTTGAAAGCATTCAGCAATTATAGATTTCCAGACATTTTCAAGCATCAGAATGTCTTCATGAATTATATGTATATAGTTATGATTTATATAGATTGTTAGTATGTTGCCGTATTACCTATTAGATATTGTTTTGACATGCATTATGCTTTGAGAAAAATGTCCTTAGGTGGAGGACATTGGGGAGACATATTGTTTTTGCCCTGTCCGTCCGTATGTATGTCACACTTCATTTCCGATCAATAACTTGAGAACCACTTGACCCAGAATGTTGAAACTTCATAGGATGATTGGTCATGCAGAGTAGATGACCCCTATTAATTTTGGGGTCACATTGTTAAAGGTCAAGGTCACAGGGGCCTGAAAATTGATAACCATTTCTGATCAAAAACTTGAGAACCATTTGACCCAGAATGTTGAAACTTCATAGGATGGTTGGTCATGCAAAGTAGATGGCCCCTATTGATTTTGGGGTCACATTGTTAAAGGTCAAGGTCACAGGGGCCTGAACATGGAAAACCGTTTTCCAGTCAGTAACTTGAGAACCAATTGACCCAGAATGTTGAAACTTCATATGATGATTGGTCATGCAGAGTAGATGACCCCTATCGATTTTGGGGTCACTCTGTTAAAGGTCAAGGTCACAGGGGCCTGAACATGGAAAACCATTTCCGATCAATAACTTGAAAACCACTTGACCAAGAATGTTAAACTTCATATGATGGTTGAACATGCAGAGTAGATGACCCCTATTGATTTTGGGGTCAGTCTATTAAAGGTAAAGGTCACAGGGGCCTGGTCATGTAAAATCATTTTCGGACAGTAACATGAGAACCACTTGACCCAGAATGTTGAAACTTCATTGGATGATTGGACATAAGAGTAGATGACATCTATTGATTTTAGGGTCAGTCTATTAAAGGTCAAGGTTACAGCAGACAGAAAATGGAAATCCATTTCTGGTCAATAACTTGAGAACCATTTGACCTAGAACCTTCAAACTTCATAGGGTGATAGGACTTACAGAGTAGATGCATGGCCCCTATTGTTTTTTGGGTCACTTCATCAAAGTTCAAGGTCAAAGGAGGCTGAACATAGAAAACACTTTACAATCAATAACTTGAGAACCACTTGACCCAGAATGTTGAAACTTATCAGGATGATTGGACATGCAGAGTAGATGACCCCTATTGATTTTGGGGTCACTTGATCAAAGGCCAAGGTCACAGGAGCCTGAACAATAACTTGAGAACCACTAGGCCCAGAATGTTGAAACTTAGTGGGATGACTGGACATGCCAAGTAGATGATCCCTATTGCAGCCATCCATCAGTGTCTCTTTGACTTTCACTCCTGTCCCCTATTGACTCCTTGCGCAACGACTATGCATTGGGGGAGACATGCGCTTTTTTACAAAAGCATCTTCTAGTTCTGTTACAATTTTTTGTTTGACATAGTTACATTTGGCATACCATAGCATATTTTGTCTAAACTGTTTGATATATGGCTTTGAAACTTTGAACACTTGCTTATCGTCATGGTCACACATTGCCATATAGTGCAGAACTTATCCAAACCCACCCTCTACCTCAACATGCAAACATACACAGTATCTGTCTGTATATATTTATTAGCCCACCATCATCAGATGGTGGGCTATTCAAATCACTCTGCGTCAATGGTCTGCCCGTCCGTCCGTTAACAATTTCTCGTTATCGCATCTCCTCAGAAACTACTGGGGGGATTTTGACCAAACTTTGTCAGAATGATATATTGGTACCCTAGTTGTGTCCCCCTGAAAATCAGACTGGTTCAACAATTTTTGAGTGAGTTGTGGCCCTTTGTTTATTGCCGATGTTACTCAACGAAATAAAATAAAGTATTTTAAAATGTATTTTTATGTATGATAAATTGCATTTAAATAACTAAGATTCGGCGAAAATACATCTAGAAAAGATTATTCAAGAGTTTACAGACTTGTTTTATAAAACGTAATACTAAACAGAATGTTTTAAAATCCTATTTTATACATAATGAAATACTAGGAAACGGCGAAATTACGTCTACAAATCGTCCGAAATAATATCGCCGATTTTATTGCTGGGCTTTCAAATATGACACGTGTCAGTCAATCATAGCTTGACATCTGCCAGTCAAATACAGGTATGCCCACTTCGATATATTACCCAATCGTGTTCGAGTTTCGAGTAGCTAGGCATCTCTACATGCCCGTCATTTGGCAAGAAGATTAGTCCAAAATAATTTCCGTTCGCCATTCTTTGAAGATGCCGAAGTTTGACATCAATCAGTGTCAACCACAAAGCTGTTTATTTGCGGATCTGAAGCATCAAATATTTCATAACGAGTGTGTTTTAACACCCTAAAACAGTTCTCTGTAATTGGCACCAATTAGCTTTTAACAGTTTTCGGTTTGCGGGCTGTGAAAATATTTCTCGGTTTGCGGGCTGTGAAAATATTTCTATGTTCAGTTAATGTCCATTACAATTTACAAGTTAACTTAAAGCCAATACATTCTAGTGTTTTAAAAGGAAAAATAATACATTTGTAAAAAAAAATATACTTTTGAATCGTAAATTAATTAGTATCGATTTTTATAGCGGGCGGAAATACGGTACGTGCAGTTAAAGATTTTATCACCGCTATGCAAATGGCGGCCAAAAAACGAAAGTAGCGGTTTGCTGTGAGAGAAATAAAGATGTACTGAGCTGTAATTTGAAGATTTTTTAAGATTTTCTTTTAATTTTCGTGTAGAACGCACTTATAAGACACGTCCCACGCTTTGGCCTGGAAATATGACTCCTAAAAATGCGTCTTATAAGCGGTTATGTACGGTACTTTCACATTTCTGTAGCTACAGCCTTCATATTTGGACCACATGCATAGGTTTGTGTACCGAAACAAACTTTGACCTTGACATTGACCAAGTGACCTACTTTCACATTTTTGAAGGTACAGGCTTCAAATTTGGACCACATGCATAGTTTTGTGTTCTGAAATGAAATTTGACCTTGATTTTGACCCTAGTGACCTACTTTCACATTTCTCAAGCTACAGCCTTCAAATTTGGACCACATGCATAGTTTTGTGTACTGAAATGAACTTTGACCTTGAAATTGACCTAGTGACCTACTTTCACATTTCTCAAGCTACAGGCTTCAAATTTGGACCACATGCGTAGTTTTGTGTTCTGAATTGAAATTTGACATTGATTTTTACCTAGTACCTACTTTCACATTTCTCAAGCTACAGCCTTCAAATTTGAAGCACATGCATAGTTTTATGTACAGAAATGAACTTTGACCTTGAAATTGATCCAGTGACCTACTTTCACATTTCTCAAGCTACAGCTTTCAAATTTGAACCACATGCATGGTGTTGTGTACCGAAATGAAATTTGACCTTGAGCTAGTCTTGAAATTTGGAACATTCAAAAATGGCTCATTGGTGGGCGGCAAGATCACTCTGTGATCTCTTGTTGGTCTTATAGCCCACATAAATGACCCAGTTTAGTTCATACTCACACTCAACAAACATTGTGGCAAGACTTATCAATCCTAGAGGTCATATGATCTTCACCTTTAAACTTGAAACCTCAAAAAACAACATCTTTGGTCTTACACCCAGGGTTCTTATGAACCACTTCATAGATCTTCACCACACTTGGTCTGTAGCCTCTTTGTGTGGACCTCCCTCAAGTTTACTTAGTGGATTAGGGGGCCAACAGAGCTAAAATTAGAGAAAGGTTTAAACAACTCATGAACAGTTTGTTGATATCTCAACTAAATTTGAATGATGGACCTTTTTAGGCTAGACTTATTACCGCAAATCGAAAGTCACAAAGACCAACCAAGTGCTGAGACTGACAACCTATTTTTCATTTCATGCGCAATTCAAATAGTTCCGTCATGTATATCAGTTTTACCTCGGATTTGTTTAAAGATTGTTAAACTCATCTGTTCAATAAAAACATTTTTCAACCATTTTGTTTGATTCTGTAAATGATTTTGTCATGCATCTCTCTCTTATCCTTTTAGATAACTTTGGAAAATGTTACATAATGAAGGTAAATTAATTCGCCCTCTGAATGAAATGTCCGTACGAATGGAATTTTTTCGTCTTTGGTAACTCAATAATAATAATAATAATAACTTTATTTAAAGAGGATAACATATTTGGCTATAGCCAGTCTAACATATGGTCCTCTAACATAATAATGTAAAAAATCATCCTAATATATACAGTGAATTGAAAGACATGAATAAAAATAATGTTTTATGAACAAATTAATTCTTAGTGGCATAAACAGTATATAGTACAATGAACAGAGATTAAGATAAGATAAAATTATGTACAAGTGGTGAAAGAATAAATGTTATTTGTAATCAGCGCACTAAAACCCTAAAAACTCTTTTGTGAGAAAAATACGGGAAAGCGTTGGATTACATTTAAGGAAATAATATTGTTATTATGTCACATATGTAATAACAGATATAGACTAAAGTAAACATAATAACACTTGATATAAAAATGCGAACATTGCAAGGCTGTTACACTTATTGATAACACATGAAGGGAGATAAAAATGAATAAGAAAGAAAAAACGAAAACAAGTAAGAAGAAAAATAATTTTTTTGACAAAATTGTCATATGAATTATACATAACTAATTAGATAAGAAAAGAATAAAAATGAGCAGTGCCACAAGTAAAGTAAGTTAAAAAAAAAAACATCAAGAGAAGATTTGTAATGAATAATGAATATATATCTTTATAAATGTATGTAAGAATTTTTTCGTGAAACTTACAATGTTTGAGAACTCACGAGTGTGAAAAATGAACAGTTTACACCTATGAATGATATTGTGGATGGTGGTGGTCAGAGAAATGGAATGCACAAATCAGGAAACAAGGAAACGAACGACCATAATAGCACCCTTCCCCTGAGGCTATCTTACCCCTATTGCCAATACCAGTGCTGAAAGCCTTACATGGTACGCCCAGACGGGCTGCATATAGAGGTTCAAACCCCCTGGTTAATGGTGCCATCACTAATTTTTTTTTTTTTTTAAGACACAATACTACACACTGCCCCACGAGGTTACAATACCCATGGAGCCTGTACCAGTAAGTATGGAAATATGTAAATTAAGTTTGAATTAATTGAATAAAAGCGAGATTGTTTACATAGTTTCATTTAAAAGATACAGTTTAAGGTGTTTTTTAAATTGACTTAGAGTTTCGCGATTTCTGATTTCGTAGGGGAGTCCATTCCACATCCCGGGCCCACCAACCGAGAATGACCTATCATATAATGCTGTTTTAGATCTAGGAACTTTGAGATGTTTATTTGTGACCGATCTTAAGGTTCTATTGTTAGAATAGGAAACATTTGTGATCAATTTATTAATGTATTGCGGTGTCATATTATTAAGTGATTTATAAGTTAAAAGACATGTGTGATAGGTCACTCGTTTAGTGATTGACAGCCACCCCAAGTCCCTGAACATGTCCGCCGAGGGTGTCATAATGTCAGCTTTAAGGATTATCCTAGCAGCACGTTTTTGAAGTTTGGACAGTCTGTCTGTGTTGTAGGCAGAAGTACCACCCCAAACGACACAACCATAATCAAATAGAGAAAGAATGTATGAATTATAATATACAGTTAAAGATTCTCTTGGAACATATTTAGAGAGTAATTTGAGTAATGTTATTTTACGTGAAACATTGATGCACAGTTGATCTATCTGTTTATTCCAGTGACATAATACACACACTGTAATATGCAGAGATAAATCTGATAAATCATGCGAAATGTTAAACGTATTTAACAAATAAAAAATAAAAAAAATACAGCACATCAAATTGAAATTGTATCGAAAAACTTAGATAAAGTTTATGTTGTTTAAATGGAACGGAATTCCAGCGACTACTTCGTTATATATTATGACCTCGGGCTATAAATAGCTGATTAAACAACTGGTCATTCATAACAGATGTCGATATGAATTATACTGCGCATTATTAATCGAATGTTAAACAAAAGTATTGCTTTTTACTTGGTACGAATTTGCATATAGTACAATGAATAATGAGCACATAATATGTATAATGTAAAAGTGAAGCATAAGTTTTAAAAATCAATTCTTCCAGATCAGTTGCTATAGGTTCTGCTGGACATAATCGCTGCGTGGAATTGCCACAGTAATGTGAGAAGAAACAAATGACAACATTCTACGATATGTATACCGAACATGTTATGTTTTGCTACCGGAATAATGTTTATACTTACAATAAAAACTAAAATATTAATTGATTTAACGGCGGTTTATTTATTTTCATATTTATTTATTTTTTGCTATTTCTATACTAAACAAATTCGTTTTAGAAACATTCTGACGAATGCTGAAAAGTGCTTTGTCTCTAATTTGCTTAAGGAGGTTGCGCGTAGATGTAAGCGTTTTTGTGCCCCCCCTCCCCACCGTCCATCCGTCCTCCCTTCCGAGAATGTTGTGTAGCTCCAAAAGTATTTGACATAGAGTCACAAAACTTTACAGGAATGTTGGTCAGCATGTGTAGTTGTGCACCTGGGGTTTCGCGTCAGGATTCATTCAGTCGTGTAGGAGTTATGGCCCCTGACTTCATAAAAATTGGTCATTTTAGTGTTGTGTCGCGCCTAGCTCCAAAAGCATTTGACGTAGAGTCACAAAACTTTACAGGAATGTTGGTCAGCATGTGTAGTTGTGCACCTGGGGTTTCGCATCCGGATTCATTCAGTGCTGTAGGAGTTATGGCCCCTGACTTAGTAAAAAATTGGTCATTTTAATGTTGCGTCGCGCGTAGCTCCAAAAGTATTTGACCTAGAGTCACCAAAGTTTACAGGAATGTTGGTCAGCATGTGCAGTTGTGCACCTGGGGTTTCGCGTCCAGATTCATTCAGTCGTGTAGGAGTTATGGCCCCTGACTTAGTTAAAAATTGGTCATTTTAATGTTTTGTCGCGCGTAGCTCCAAAAGTATTTGACCTAGAGTCACCAAAGTTTACAGGAATGTTGGTCAGCATGTGCAGTTGTGCACCTGGGGTTTCGCGTCCGGATTCATTCAGTATTGTAGGAGTTATGGCCCCTGACCTAGGAAAAAATTGTCATTTTAATGTTTTGTCGCGCGTAGCTCCGAAAATATTTTACCTACAGTCATTATTTCACTACACAAGACCAGACTTCTTGTCCAGACTTGCCCAAAAAAAAAGTTTGTGAAACATGTATGTTAAAATGTACTTGACCTAGAATCATAAAACATTAGAGGATTGTTTTATAGCCTATGAAGTGTTCTCTTTAGGATTTTACTCAGCTAGGCCAGAGTTATGGCCAACTAAGTGAAAAATACACATAAGGTTCTTAAAAGTTTGTGCTGCAAACATCTTAAAAATTGTTTAATCTGAGTCATTAAACCATGTTACAGTGGCAGGAGTGGGGGCACTTGAGTCCTATGGACACACATCTAGTTTTAATCACACGTTTTCAACTGTATTTCAGGTTATATTAAGATAGTGGACCCGTAATGGTAATGTTTAACAATTGCAGTAACGTTATGCAGTCTTGAAGTTAACATTGTTTCGCACTGTGTTGCATTTTTAATCAACTTTTACCGTGTTGTTTTTTATGCCCCCGAAGGGAGGCATATAGTTTTTGAACCGTCGGTCTGTCGGTCTGTCTGCAGTTTTCGTGTCCGGTCCACATCTTTGTCATCCATGGATGGATTTTCAAATAACTTGGCGTGAATGTGTACCACAGTAAGACGACGTGTCGCGCGCAAGCCCCAGGTCCGTAGCTCAAAGGTCAAGGTCACACTTAGACGTTAAAGGTCATTTTTCATGATAGTGCATTCGTGTCCGGTCCATATCTTTGTCATCCATGGATGGATTTTAAAGTTATTGGGCATGAATGTGTACCACAGTAAGACAACGTGTCGCGCGCAAGACCCAGGTCCGTAGGTCAAAGGTCCTAAACTCTAACATCGGCCATAACTATTCATTCAAAGTGCTATCGGGGGCATGTGTCATCCTATGGAGACAGCTCTTGTTCTTTAGTTTTTTTTTTCGTTTTTTTTAATTTTGTATAATTTATGTTATTTCCTCAAGACAAATTTCAAAGTGATAACCACTGTGCAAACGATCACAGATCGTTCATTATACCAAATATTTTGTTAAAAGAAACCTCAAAGTATTGCATAACAATTATAAAACACAAAATAAAAGTGTCGATGACAAATTTTTCTGTGGAGCCTCAAGTAAATCAGACAGAAATTAAGCTCCAACACTGAAAAATTATGGCCTATAATTCTCTGCATTCAAAAAAACAAAACAAAAAAAAAACATAGGGCAGAAGTAAAACCTATCTACATTTCAGCAAGAAATGGCTAATCAAATGAAAAATTTCCACTTTTGTACAACAAATCAATGTTAAGTCTTGAAAAAACAACAACAACAGTTAATTTTAGTAGATAAAAGAAATATAATGAAAAAATGTTTGTTCCTAGTCGGGCTTGAACCTACGCCCTCCTGAAAAAATAGTTAAAGTAGTCTAATGGTAGAAATTGAATACTCTTTAAAAAATGAGGTACACTATTACGGGTCTGTCAATTTTCCTAGCCATCGTATTAGGGAAGGAACATGACTAGACCATAATCATTCACAGTCCGGTTTGAAGTGGGATTCCAGCTCAAAATTTCTTATGGTAGAAATTGAATACTCTTCAAAAAATGAGGTACACTATTACGGGTCCGTAAATTTTTCTAGCCATCATATTAGGGAAGGAATATGACTTGACCATAATCATTAACCCTTTCCCACATCGATACGTTTATCACCGTATCTATCGATTACCAAACAGAAACGTATTGACCCATGTCTATCGATTACCCGATAGAAACGTATAATACCGATTAACGGCCATTTGAACAGAATCGTATTATCCCGTGTCTCATAATCAATTGCTTTATTTTCGTTCTTTTCCTAAAGAAACAAATTCCGGATGTTTACTAACTCAAAAGATGGGATTTCGTCATCATTATTTACGTACAAGATCATGTGGTTACTATTTAAATTTATCGAGTACTTTGCAAAAAAAGACACCAGGGTTTTTTCCTACATGTGCACGACGCTACGTCATGGAAAATTACTGAGAAAACTACTAATTTTTAGCACAAGAATACTGTAGTACGAGTCTCGATGTCAGCGATCTTTTTGCACTTTCAGAAATTTTACGATCCGTTATTTATGTAGTGTTATTCAGTTTGATGGTTGTTTTTTTATATAAATACTTACCGATTCCGATTCGGAAGATGAGTCTATTAACTATAAATCAAACTTTCAAACATCAAAATGAAATTGTATATGAATTTCAATGTGAAAGTAATCCAAAAACAGAATTACCGTATTTTCCCGAATTAACGCCCCCGGGGGCGTTACATTTTCCAAAGAGGGGGCGTTTATTTGAGGTAATTTTTTTTTTTTTTTTTTTTTTTAAAAGTGTTTCTGTGTTGTTTAATCCCCCCAAAACGTAATTATTTGGCATCCAATTTAATACAATGGATCTTTTATGCATTTAAATACGGTATTTTATGTATTCCATGTTTTGACACGCTCGCGACGTTATTACGTCATGACCCAAACAGCTGTTGTACTCCGATAACCTTTTCCTTAATTAGTACATGCGGGTATATCTAGCTAATAGCCAATACACTTGTAAATCAACAATGGTCAGGCGCGCTGCTTATTTGCCCTCATTTAAGTTAAAAGTAATTAAAGTTGCTGAAGAAAAAGGGAAACATTTTGCGGCCAATTTGTTCAAAGTTGATAGAAAACGTGTGCGAGAATGGTGCAAAAGCAAAACAACAATTGAGGGATTGGCGGCTACACAAAAACGAGCCAAAGGAGCCGGTCGGCCAGTACGGTTTGCCGATATTGAAGAGAGACTTGTACAATGGTTTTTTGAAAGGAGGGAGGCTGGAGTTAGAGTCACCGGAAGAGCGCTTAAAGTAGAAGCATTGAGGCTTCACAGGGAATTCGGATCTCAGTCTTTTAAGGCATCAAATGGCTGGTTCACTCGTTTTAAGAAAAGACATTGCATTACATTTCGCCGTACAACTCACATTCGTCAGAAAACCGTAGAAGTCACGAACGCCTTGGTAGATAAATTTTTGAAATACGTCATTCGCATGCGACGTCTACGTGACTATTCTGATATGGACATAGGTAACATGGACGAAACGCCTGTATATTTGGAGATGCCAGGCAAAAGTACCTACGCAGTGAAGGGCGATAATGAAATATCCGTGACCTCTACTGGCCGTGAAAAGGAGAAATATACTGTTACACTCGGAGCGTATGCGGATGGAACAAAATTGGCGCCTCTAGTTCACTTACCTGGAGTTAGGCCGCTCAAACAACAGGACATTCCATCGGGCATTGTAGTGTATATGTGCGGCGCGGGGAAAAAGTCGTGGGCTACAGAACACAGTATTCTCTTTTGGCTGCAGAAGTTGTGGGGAAAAAACAACATGCGTCGCCGTATGCTTGTTTGGGATGCTTTTCGTGGTCACTTGACACCTGCTGTTAAGAATTACTTGCGTGTGAATTGCAACACCGATCTTAGCGTGATACCGGGCGGTTGTACTTCAATCTTACAGCCAGCAGATGTTTCCTGGAACAGACCTTTCAAGTCGAAAATGGCTGAATTATACGACACGTGGCTGTTTGAGGGAGAGGTTGAAAGGACTGCTGGGGGTAATCACAAACCACCGCCAAAGCCACTCGTACTGAAATGGATAAAAGAGTCATGGGCTTGCATTACCCCAGACATCATCCGCAAATCATTTAAGAAATGCGGTATCACTTCAGCCCTTGATGGTTCAGATGATCATATATTCCAGCAGCAGTCTGACGGGGAGCAGGACTTGGAGGATAGCCAGCCGTTCGAGGGCTTTTCCCAAGACGATGTTGACATTGGGGAACAGGTCATCGAAAATGTTATGTCGGCGAATTCTAGTGAAGTCGTCCTGTCTGAGAGTGATACTGACAGCGAGCACTCGGACGTAACCGACTGTGACAGTCCAGGGCATTAAAGTTTTAATGTCACCAGCTGACTCGAGACATTACACAAACCGTTAGGCGTTATCAGTTTGATGTATAAACGTTTGTGTTAACCATTCACGGATTTATTGTTTTGATAATTGGATACTTAGTGGTATACTTTAGTATAAACGTTTTGGACACTTTCGGTACAGGGACTGTTTGTTTTGAAAAGTGTGTTTATTTCTTAATAAATTGGATATTTACCTTTGAATTTCTTATTTTGTGGACTTATAAAAATGAGGTAGGTGATTTTTTTCGTTCTTGTTGACTTTTTTCCCTCCAAA
Source organism: Mercenaria mercenaria (assembly GCF_021730395.1). Taxonomy (NCBI): domain Eukaryota; kingdom Metazoa; phylum Mollusca; class Bivalvia; order Venerida; family Veneridae; genus Mercenaria; species Mercenaria mercenaria. The sequence continues at coordinate 41,706,325 of NC_069374.1, forward strand.
AAGGGTGGGGGGGCCTTAATTAGAGGGGGGGCCTTAATTCGGGAAAATACGGTATATATTTCCCTTACTTTAACACTTTATATCCTCGAAACTCAAAGAGAAACTACAATAAATTTTGTATCATCGGAAAGAGAATTTAAATTGCTATAAACTTTATATTGACAAAAATAATGTGAAACTTACAGAAAATATTAAAATAATGATATTTTTAGCATAGGTGTGTGTAATCACAAAATAATGCCAACACCTCTGTTCAGATAAGACAGTCACGCTTATCAGCCATATACCGATTATTGATTATCACTTATCAGTGTTATGTAAAAGAGGTTACTTTGGCTTCTGTTCTGTGTGGTAAAGGGTTAACAGTCCGGTTTGAAGCGGGGTTCAAACTCAAAATTTCCTTATACTGACAAGAAAATCGCCCCAGCTGAATACTTCAGTGCTTCGATCTTGAAGGTACATTAAATCTCTCACAGACGTTAAAACGATGTTGTTTTATTATATCCCTGTTTTCAAGTAATGGAGTTTTCTTTAGGCATCTTTTTTTATATTTCCTAAGATTTTTTAGGGGTTTCTATGTTCTGTTTTAGGCTATTTGCGACTCATGATAAAAGCCATACCGCACGTACGTTTCTCTATCTTACTGTGCTAAGTATATGTATATATATTTATAGGAATTTATTCCTTTGGCATTGAATTCACTGTAATTTACTAGAACATTATTAAAAAATGCAAGTCTTTTCAACCTGATTAATGTTCATACATGATTTGGGGGATTGCATATCGAAGTATGGATGCTGTTTTTGTTACCTTTGTATGTTATCTGATATTATGTCCCTCAATGTTTTTTGTTTTTTTTTCAAAAAGTAAAATATCATTATACTATCGCTTCTTTTTAGCCCACCTTCATCATATGAAGGGCTATTCAAATCACTCTGCGTCCGTGGTCCGTCGTCCTTGTCCTTCCGTCCGTTAACAATTTCTCGTTATCGCATCTCCTCAGAAACTACCAGGGGAATTTTAACCAAACTTTGTCAGAATGATGTATTGGTACCCTAGTTGTGTCCCTCTGAAAATCAGACTGGTCCAACAATTTTTTAGTGAGTTATGGCCCTTTGTTTATTTCTATAATTTACATAGATTTATATAGGGAAAAACTTTGAAAATCTTCTTGTCCAAAACCACAGAGCCTAGGGCTTTGATATTTGGTATGAAGCATCATCTAGTGGTCCTCTACCAAGATGATTCAAATTATTTCCTTGGGGTCTAATATGGCCCCGCCCCGGGGGTCACATGGTTTATATAGACTTATATAGGGAAAAACTTTGAAAAACCTCTTGTTCAAAACCACAGGGCCTAGGGCTTTGATATTTTGTATATGACATCATCTAGTGGTCTTCTACTAAGATTGTTCAAATTATCCCCCTAGGGTCAAATTTGGCCCCGCCCCGGGTGTCACATGGTTTACATAGACTTAGAGTCACTGGACCTATGCTCGCCCAGGCACATGCTCGCCCATTTTTTAATTTGATGCCAGATTATGTAATAAAGATGCAAATTTTTATCAGATGTGTTGTTTATTTTTTGTACCCTTTGTGTCCAACTTTCTGTCCTCACTTTTGAAGAGTCTCCGGTTCCGGTCAAGGTTGATAGCAGACGAAAATAAGAGGGAAAGTGAAACCAAAAGTGAAAGTGGCCAAAAAGAAACATGACTTAAAATAAATATTTTCAAAAACACTGGTTAAAAATTGTTGCAAAACTAAAGGTTAAACATAGTATGAACTTCTTATGCAGTTTATTTCAAACTATCAGACCAAATAATGATTTTATATCAGCAAATATTCGTCAACTCCGGGCTGTCAAAATTGTTTTCGAAATGCTGCTTCCAGGGCAAAAACAATTACAGACAATTTTACCATCATCTTTCACATTTAGTTTATTTAAATGTAATTAAAAATATGTTGTTTATGCAATTTTGTGATTCGTCTGCACCCTACCCATAACTTCTAGGCAAGAATGCTGCATCATTAGTTTTTACAGTAAATACGTTTTGATAACTTCTATTGTATAACTATCATGCTTTTTGCGGGAGTAAATATGTTGTTGAGAATACTGATAGATTAGACTAAATGTTTGTCTTGTCATTTAATACATAAATGGTTTTCTTTTAAAAATATACCACTGGGCGAGCATGGGTCCTGTCCACCTGGAAAAACGATGGAAACAGTATAGTGGTGTTATGCCCGATTTTCAAAGTCCCGGATGTAAGTGTTTACTAAAAATTGGGTCATTTGAATGGGGCAATGCATGGGTAGAACTGACGAGGCAAAGAAGTTGATATATAGTATTACAATAAAAATATTGCAATTTTAATGCCTTTTCTGGGCGAGGACTGGTCCAGTCAGTCTATATAGGGAAAAACTTTGAAAATCTTCTTGTCCATACCACAAAGCCTAGGGCTTTGGCATTTGTAATGTAGCATCATCTAGTGGTTCTCTACCAAGTTTGTTCAAATTATCCCCCTAGGGTCAAATATGGCCCCGCCCTGGGGGGTCACATGGTTCATATAGACTTATATAGGGAAAAGATTTTAAAATCTTGTCAATAACCTACAACATTCAAATTTGGACCACATGTATGGTTTTGAGTGGCAAGATGAACCTTGACATGAGTTGACCTTGATTTTGACCTAGTGACCTACTTTCACATTTCTGTAGCTACTGCCTTCAAATTTGGACCACATGCATATTTTTGTGCACTGAAACAAACTTTGACCTTGACATTGACCTAGTGACCTACTTTCACATTTTTGAAGGTACAGGCTTCAAATTTGGACCACATGCATAGTTTCGTGTTCTGAAATGGAATTTGACCTTGATTTTGACCTACTGACCTACTTTAACATTTCTCAAGCTACAGCCTTCAAATTTGGACAACATGCATAGTTTTGTGTACCGAAACAAACTTTGACCTTTACATTGACCTAGTGACCTACTTTCACATTTTTGAAGGTACAGGCTTCAAATTTGGAACACATGCATAGTTCTGTGTTCCGAAATAAAATTTGACCTTGATTTTGACCTAGTGACCTACTTTCACATTTCTCGAGCTACAGCCTTCAAATTTGGACCACTTGCATAGTTTTGTGTACCGAAATGAACTTTGACCTTAAGATTGACCTAGTGACCTACTTTCACATTTCTGTAGCTACAGGCTTCAAATTTAGACCACATGCATAGGATTGTGTACCGAAACAAACTTTGACCTTGACATTGACCTAGTGACCTACTTTCACATTTTTGAAGGTACAGGCTTTAAATTTGGACCACATGCATAAATTTGTGTTCTGAAGTGAAATTTGACCTTGATTTTGACCTAGTGACCTACTTTCACATTTCGTCCTTGAAATTGAGCTAGTTACCTACTTTCACATTTCTCAAGCTACAGCTTTCGAATTTGGACCACATGCACACTGTTGTGTACGGAAATGAAATTTGACCTTGAGCTAGTCAGTAAGTCGTGAAATTTGGAACACTCAAAAATGGCACATTGGTGGGCGCCAAGATCACTCTGTGATCTCTTGTTTAAACAAATAATAACGTTTACTGTCAAAATATGTGAAATCGTTACCAAATTTCAAGAGTAAAAGCCGATGGTTTATTCATTAAGTTTTGATTTCGCAATGTAGGATATTTTTCACATGCTTTACTTCTTCTTCCTTTTTAGTTACTCCATTTCTTGTAATTGTTCTTTATAATACCTCAATTTTGTTTGCAATGTTCCTAACTAGAAGAAAGTCTTGTATTGCTCGTGTCTGTACCCCTTAAAACTTACACATTATAAGCAATTTCATTGTCCTTAGGATAGTCTCCTAAACACGGTATATTGATATGAGATGTTACTTATTTATAATATGCAAGTCCATGCTATATTAAAGTCAATTATATCACAAAGTCAAAATGAATCAACTTGGCTTTTTAGTGTTAACTTTGAAATCATGGTGGGGCCAATGATAAGGTTACAATTGTAGCGTAAATCAGTTTAAATCAATCTCTGACATGTTTGCAACTGACATTTACAAGACGATGTCTGACTGTGTTCCTTTCATTGTTCATTTTGGCTTGTTTGTCTATAATTTTTACTTCATTTATATTTTCAACATATGTTTATGTGTACAAATCAATACATACACTGTTACAGGGTTGTGATTTGATTGGATTCTGTTCTCGGAACCTGACTTTTTTTGTTAGAAATTAATCTTTCATCTTTCAAATTCCCAAGTAAGAATGATGTGCCGTTTTTATCACTAATTATGTTATCCCCAATGGAGCAAACACAATGTATTTTTCAACAACTATATTCTGTGATATCCTTACACTGCCTTCTTAAGTTAATTAAGATGATTAATCACAACAGTACCCTATGCTCGCTTTACTTTGATATGGAAAAAATATAATATCTAAGATTTTGCAAACATCTTTCCCGCACAGTTTTCATCCAGGGTTTTGTGGTAGCCAGCCTTTCTGTACTTTCAGTACTTTGATTCAGTATATTCAAATGTTTCTGCTTGACTGCAGGTAGGAGCTGCCAGTGCTAGAAATTGAAAAGTCTTAAAACATTTTCTTCTAATGAACTGCTTGATGGATCTTCATCAGACTTGATCTGTAGCACCCTTGGTTGGACTCTTTCAAGTTTGCTAAATGGTTACTCATTTTGGGGCCATTGAAGCAAAAAATAGAAAAACCTTTGAAAAACAAGTTAATGAATTACTTATTATATGTTCACAAAACGTGTCCAGAAGCAAGGTCAAAATGTCAAGTCCTTCTCAGGTGGGTGACTGATCGTTTAGTAAATCTGTCAAAACAGCAAAGCCGGTGTTACTGTCACAGTTTCTCTTACTTACTGCATGATGCCATGTGAGCAATATTTGCTTCATTTTTGCACTTTATGTGTAGTTGTTGTTGTTGAAAACATAGCCATAGGTATCACCTGTAGTAAATGTTTATTTGCATACACATGTAATAGCAATAAAATAATGTTGTAATATATTTTTACAGTTACCATCACATGCACAGTGGGCAAACAGTCAGTCCCAGATGTCGGGGACAACAGATGGCAAGTCATTACTGGAAATACAACAACAGGAAGAAAAAGAAAGATTAGAGAGAGAAGAGGTATGTGTCAGAGCAAGTTATTACAGTAAAACCTGTCTTAAGCAGCCAGCCAAGGAGTTGGGAAAAAGTGGCTGCTTAATGCAGGTAATTTATAGAATGAATGACCATTTTGGGAAATGAGACACTGGCTGCTTAAGACAGGTTGGCTGCTTGGTAGAGGTGACCACTAAAGCAGGTTTTACCGTACTACATAATTATACACATAAATATAGAGAAATAGTCAGTCACAATTAGGGTTGTGTATTATCTGGAATTTTGTATTACAGTATATTACGATATGGCAGCACTGTATCACTATACGTGTCATAATATATATGAATTTTAATATATTACCACTTTTTTGTCTGCAAAAGAACATGGTTTTCTTCTGACAAATTGTAGACCATGGTGACACATTGTAGACTATGGTGACATATTGTAGATGTTGGTGACATACTGTAGACAATTCTGACATATTGTAGGTACAGAGGAAGCAGATGGAGGTCCAGAGACAGCAGATGATGGCTCTCCAGCAACAACAACAACAAAAATCTTGGACATCTTCTCTGTACGTTGATCCATATATTTCTCTCTTATGACATGGTTACTCACTCAAAGGTTGATTCCCTGGTGTCAACCATCCCTCATAAACATTTTACTTTACCAGACATTTGTTATTATTGCTGTTTATCAAACTATTTTTAGAAGCATCTTGAGTATTATTTTTTAGCAAATGGTTGCTTTTAATTGCATTTAGGGTCATTTTAAAGAATTTCAGGAAACTTGGATAACTTAAAAGTAGGCAGTGCAAAGGTAAACTTTTAAGCATTGTTCATTTATCTCCCCTTTTTAGCTCACTTGTCACGAAGTGACAAGGTGAGCTATTGTGACCACTTGATGTCCGTCGTGCGTCAACAATTTCTAAAAAAATCTTCTTTTTGAAAACCACTGAGCAGAATTACACCAAACCTCACAGGAATGATCCTTGGATGGCCCCCTTTCAAAATTGTTCAAAGAATTGAATTCCATGCAGAACTCTGGTTGCAATGGCAACCAAAAGGAAAAACTTTAAAAATCTTCTTGTCCAAAACCACAGGGCCTAGGGCTTTGATATCTGGTGTGTAGCATCATCTAGTGGTCCTCTACCAAATGCCCTGGGGGTCCCAAGTTTTATATAGACTTATATAGGAAAAAGCTTTAAAAATCTTCTTGTCTGAAACCATACGACCTAGGCTTTTGATATTTGGTATGATGCATTGTCTAGTAGTCCTCTACCAAATTTGTTCAAATTATGCCGCTGGGGTTAGAAGAGGCCCCACCCTGGGGTCACTTAGTTATTATGTGAGTTATATAGGAAAAATACTTAAAAGACCATCTGATCCTATTTCCAAGACTGTTTAATAATAATTACCTGATGACCCCTAGTAATAAGATGTCACTTGACTGTGACCTTAACCTACTGACCTACTTTCTTGTTATTGTCATCACTCGCCGTCCGGCATCCGTTGTCTGTCCGTAAACTTTTACTTTAAACAACATCTCCTCATAAAACGCTAGGCCAATTTCATCCAAACTTCACAGGAATGTTCCCTGGGTGAAGCTCTACAAAAATTGTTCAAAGAATTGAATTCCATGCAGAACTCTGGTTGCCATGGCAACCGAAAAGAAAAACTTTAAAAATCTTCTTCTCAAAAACCAGAAGCCCTAGAGCTTAGATATTTGGTGTGAAGCATTCCCTAGCAGACCTCTACCAAGTTTGTTCAGATCATGATCCCCCGGGGTAAAAATTGACCCCGCCTGAGGGGTCATATGATTTTACATAGGAAAATCTTAAAGAATCTTCTTCTCAAAAACTAAAGCCCTAGAGCTTAGATATTTGACATGTAGCATTGCCTAGTGGACCTCTACTAAATTTGTTCAGATCATGACCACAGGTTAAAAATTGACCCCGCCCCAGGGGTCACTTGATTTTACATAGATTTCTATAGGAAAATCTTCAAAAAAATTTAAAAAATAAACCGGAAGGCCTCGAGCTTAGATATTTGACATGTAGCATTGCCTAATGGACCTCTACAAAATTTGTTCAAACCATGACCTCCGGGGTCAAAATTGACCCCGCCCCAGGGGTCACTTAATTTTACATAGGAAAATCTTCAAATTTTTTAAAAAAATAAACCAGAAGGCCTAGATCTTAGATATTTGACTTGTAGCATTGCCTAATAGACTTCTACAAATTTTGTTCAAATTATGACCCAAGGGGTCAAATTGACCCCGCCCCATGGGATTACTTGATTGTACATAGAAAAATCTTCAGAATTTGCTAAAAAAAAAACCAGAAGGCCTAGAGCTTAGATATTTGACATGTAGCATTGCCTAATGGACCTCTAAAACATTTGTTCAAATCTTGACCCCCCCCCCCCCCCACCAAGGGTCAAATTGACCCAGCCCCAAGGGTTACATGATTGTACATAGGGAAATCTTCATAAATTTGCTAAATATAAACCAGAAGGCCTAGATCTTAGATATTTGATATGTAACATTGCCTAGTGGACTTCTACAAATTTTGTTCAAATCATGACCCCCCGGGGTAAAATTGACCCCGCCCCAGCGGTAACTTAATTGTACATCGGAAAATCTTCAAAAAATTTCTAAAAATAAACCAGAAGGCCTAGAGCTGAAATATTTGACATGTGGCATTGCCTAGAGGACCTCTACAAAATTTGTTCAAATCATGACCCCCGGCGTCAAATTGGCCCCGTCCCTGGGGTTACATGATTGTACATAGGAAAATCTTCCAAAAAATGTCTAGAAATAAACTAGAAGGCCTAGAGCTTAGATATTTGGTGTGAAGCATTGCCTAGTGGATCTCTACCAAGTTTTGTTCAAATCGTGACCCCGGGGTCAAGCTTAAATGCAAATCTTCATAGCAACCATTTAACCAGGTGAGCCATCATGGCCCTCTTGTTTGAATTACTTCCCATTGTTGTTACTATAAATAGGTTATATTGTAACTTTTTTATTACTGGCTGTAAGGAAAAATCAAGACCACTTTTCTGTGGTATAACATGCATGTTACATCCAATTTTGATATTTGGTATGTTACATTACCTTGTGGTCCTCTACCAAAATTGTTCAAATTATGCCCCTTGGGTGAAAAGAGGCCCAGCCCCGGGGGGTCTCAAGACATAGACTTATATAGGAAAAAACTTCAAATATCTTCTTCCCTTAAAACTGCAAGGCCTAGGCTTTTGATATTTGGTATGTTGCATTGCCTTGTGGTCCTCTACCAAAATTGTTCAAATTATGCCCCTGGGGTGAAAAGAGGCCCTGCCCTGGGGGTCCCAAATTTAACATAGACTTATATAGGGGAAAAAAAGCTTCTTGTCCGAAAGTTCAAGGCCTAGGCCTTTGATATTTGGTATGTAGCATTGCCTAGTGGATCTCTAACAAGATTGTTCAAATTATGCCCCTGGGGTGAAAAGAGGCCCCACCCTTGGGGTCAATTGTTATACGAGTTATATAGGAATAAATACTTAAAAAATTATCAGATTATATTTCCTAGACTGTTTAATTATAATTACCTGATGACCCCAAGTGATTAGGGGTCACTTGACTGGACCTTGACTTACTGACCTACTTTCTTGTTTTTAGCTCACCTGAGCACAGAGTGCTCAAAGGTGAGCTTTTGTGATCGCCCTATGTCCGTCGTCCGTCCGTCATCAACAATTTGACTGTTAACACTTTAGAGGTCACATTTTTGGCCCAATCTTAATGAAACTTGGTCAGAATGTTACCCTCAATAAAATCTTGGACGAGTTCGATATAGGGTCATCTGGGGTCAAAAACTAGGTCACTAGGTCAAATCAGAAGAAAAGCTTGTTAACACTCTAGAGGTCACAATTTTGGCCCAATCTTAATGCAACTTGGTCAGAATGTTACCCTCAGTAAAGTCTTGGACGAGTTTGAAATGGGTTATCTGGGGGTCAAAAACTAGGTCACCAGGTCAGATTAAAGGAAAAGCTTGTTAACAATCTAGAGGTCACAATTTAGGCCCAATCTTAATGCAACTTGGTCAGAATATTAGCCTCAATAATATCTTGGACGAGTTTGTTATTGGGTCATCTGGGGTCAAAAACTAGGTCACCAGATCAAATCAAAGGAAAAGCTTGTTAATAATCTAGAGGTCACAATTTTGGCCCAATCTTAATGAAACTTGGTCAGATTGTTATCCTCAATAAAATCTTGGACGAGTTTGATATTGGGTCATCTGGGTTCAAAAACTAGGTCACCAGGACAAATCAAAGGAAAAGCTTGTTAACAGTCTAGAGGTCACAATTTTGGCCCGATCTTAATGAAACTTGGTCAGAGTGTTATCCTCAATAAAATCTTGGACGAGTTTGATATTGGGTCATCTGGGGTCAAAAACTAGGTCAGCAGGTCAAATCAAAGGAAAAGCTTGTTAACACTGTAGAGGCCACATTTATGACTGTATCTTCATGAAACTTGATCAGAATGTTAATCTTGATAATCTCAAGGTTCATTTTGAATCTGGGTCATGTAGGTTAGAAAACTAGGTCACCAGGTCAAATCAAAGGAAAAGCTAATTTACACTGTAGAGGCCACATTTATGACCATATCTTAATGAAACTTGGTCAAAATGTTAATCTTGATGATCTATAGGTCAGGTTCAGATCTGGGTCAGGTTGGGTCAAAAACTAGGTCACTAAGTCAAATCAAAGGAAAAGCTTATTAACGCTACATTTATGACTATATCTTCATGAAACTTAGTCAGAGTGTTAAACTTGATGATCTTTAGGTCAAGTTTGAATCTGGGTCATGTTGGGTCAAAAACTAGGTCACCGGGTCAAATCTAAGGAAAAGCTGGTTAACACTTTAGAGGGCACATTTTTGACCATATCTTAATGAAACTTAATCAGAATGTTAATCTTGATGATCTATAGGTCAGATTCATATCTGGGTCAGATGGGGTCAGAAACTAGGTCACTAGGTCAAATCAAAGGAAAAGCTTGTTAACACTCTAGAGGCCACATTTATGACTGTGTCTTCATGAAACTTAGTCAGAATGTTAAACTTGATGATCTTTAGGTCAATTTTGAATCTGGGTCATGTCGGGTCAAAAACTAGGTCACCGGGTCAAATCTAAGGAAAAGCTAGTTAACACTTTAGAGGCCACTTTTATGCCATATCTTAATGAAACTTGGTCAGAATGTTAATCTTGATGATCTTAAGGTCAATAGGTCAGGTGAGTGATACAGGGACTTCATGGCCCTCTTGTTTGAAATTTAGATGAAATGTACAATTTTGTACACGGATCTTAAAACTGACTTTCAGTTACCATAAATATGACCTACTGACCTACTTCTAATATTTTAGCATCAGTTTGCCATTTGAAACATGTGGCTCATATTACTCAGGTGAGCGATTCAGGGTCATCATGACCCTCTTGTTTATAATTGGTCAAAAAGAAATCTATATGAAAATACAGGTGCTAGTGTAAAGAAATTTGCTATGATGCACATATATTGTGACATTCTAGCATGCTTGTTTATTATGCCCCCGCCATAAGATGGGGGCATATAGTGTTACCCCTGTCCGTGTGTGTGTTCGTTTGTCTGTATGTTCGGGAAGGTGATGTTCGTGTCCGGTCCATAACTTTGACATGCATGGTCTGATTTCAAAATAATTTGACACAAATAATAAGCATGGATAGACAATGTGTCATGCACAATCAGGTCCCTAGCTCAAAGGTCAAGGTCACAGTCCTTGGTTGAACTTAGCCAATTTTCACTACATGTATACTGATAATATGGTCTTTGTGTCCGGTCCATAACTTTGACATGCATGGTCCAATTTCAGAATAATTTGACACAAATAATAAGCATGGATAGATGATGTGTCATGCGCAAAAATCAGGTCCCTAGGTCTAAGGTCAAGGTCACACTTAGAGGCCAAAGGTCACATACAAGAATGACTTTGTTTTGGGCTTTTCTCCTTCATGCATGGAGGGATTTTGATGTAAGTTGCCTCAGTTGTATACCCTCATGAGACAGAATGTCATGCGCAAGAACCAGGTCCCTAGTTTAGAATTACTTCCCTAAATAGCTTGTATTTTAACTTTCTTATTACTGGTCATAGGGAAAAAACAGGACCACTTTTCTGTAGTACAACATGCATGTTACATCAAATTTTGAGAAGTATTTTAAACTATCTCTACCTGGTAAGGATTTTTGTGTGGACAGGATTTTTATGTCCCCAGCATCTACTGATGCGTGAGGCATATAGTGATTGTCCTGTCCGTTCGTTCGTCCGTCAGTACAAGGTTAACCAAATGGGACCATTTCGTCTAGCATCAATATCGCTTACATGAATGAATTGATACAAATGCAGATGTCACCTGTGACCATTCCTCATCTTGAAACATCACCTGACCTCAGTTTGACCTTGACCTCATTTTGGACTTAGGTTGCTTTGTATCGACAAGGATGCCACCGGGGGCATCAAGCGTTTATTGAACGCAGCTCCTTGTCCGTCCGTCCTTCCGTCCTTTAACAATTTCTCGTTATCGCATCTCCTCAGAAACTACTGGGGGGATTTTGACCAAACTTTGTCAGAATGATGTATTGGTACCCTAGTTGTGTCCCCCTGAAAATAAGACTGGTACAACAATTTTTGAGTGAGTTATGGCCCTTTGTTTATTTTCATAATTTACATAGATTTATATAGGGAAAAATTTTGAAAATCTTCTTATACAAAACCACAGGGCCTAGGACTTTGATATTTGGTATGTAGCATCATCTAGCGGTCATCTACCAAGATTGTCCAAATTATTTCCCTAGGGTCAAATATGGCTCCGCCCTGTGGGTCACATGGTTTAATTATATAGACTTATATAGGGAAAAACTTTAAAAATCTTCTTGTCATAACCTACAACATTCAAATTTGGACCTTATGTATAGTTTCGATTGGCTAGATGAACCTTGACATGAGTTGACCTTGATTTTGACCTAGTGACCTACTTTCACATTTCTCAAGCTATAGCCTTCAAATTTGGACCATGTGCATAGTTTTGTGTACTGAAATGAACTTTGACCTTGAGATTGACCTAGTGATCTACTTTTACATTTCTGTAGCTACAGCCTTCAAATTTGGACCACATGCATAGGCTTGTGTACAGAAATAAACTTTGACCTTGACATTGACCTAGTGACCTACTTTCATATTTTTGAAGGTACAGGCTTCAAATTTGGACCACATGTATAGTTCTGTGTTCCGAACTGAAATTTTACTTTGATTTTGACCTAAGTGACCTACTTTCACAATTCTTAAGCTACAGCCGTAAAATTTGGAACACATGCATAGTTTTGTGTACCGAAATGAACTTTGACCTTTACATTGACCTAGTGACCTACTTTCACATTTTTCAAGCTACAGGCTTCAAATTTGGACACTTGCATAGTTTTGTGTACAGAAATTAACTTTGACCTTGAAATTGATCCTACTTTCACATTTCTTTAGCTACAGCTTCAGATTTGGACCACATGCATGGACCACATGCACAGTTTTGTGTACCAAAATGAACTTTCACCTTGATTTTGACCTTGATCTATAGTCTTGAAATTTGGAACATTCAAAAATGGCTCAGTGGTGGGCGCCAAGATCACTCTGTGATCTCTTGTTTTTTTAAGATTGTCTTCCCTTAGTTGTTACTATAAATAACTTATGCCTTTGACCTTTCTCATGTTGCGGAGGCATCCGTGTCTGTGGCAGATTTCTAGTATTTATTGATGTTATGAAACAATCAACAACTGTAGGTTTTTTGTGTATGCAAATTTTAATCCGTTTTGTTATATTATATTGCTTATATAGTACAATATTGTTTGTAGGGGACTTTGTATTGCATGGCAATACTTCATTCACTTGTTTACTCTATAGCTCAGCTCCTCAAGGAACAAAATCCTTACTTGAGATACAACAAGAACAGGCAAGGCAGTTGGAAAGAGAAAGGCAGAAGCGTGAGGAAAACCATCAAGTTGCAGCAAAGGTAATGTTTTGTGATATTCAGTTTTCTTGCAAGATAAGGCTAGTTATGTCTCCCACCACACAGTGGTGTGGGAGACATATTGAATTACTCCTGTCTGTGTGTGTGTGTGTCTGTCTGTCACAAATCTTGTCCGCACTCTAAGTCGAACATTTCTCATCCGATCTTCACCAAACTTGAACAGAATGTTTGCCAATAAGTCCTCGGCCAAGTTTGATAACTAGCCAAATCAGCGCAGCCACTTCAGAATTATGGCCCATGAAACTTGTTTTTGATAATCAAAGCACTGAAAGTCTGATAAGGCAGTTGAGGTCTTGGTGCATGGTTGACTCATATACTACTATTCAGATGATTAGGCAGTTGTGGGAGACATGCGCTTTTTAATACCCCGCCACAAATGGTGGGGGGTTATATGAATGGTCTCCGTCCATCCTTCCGTCTGTCCGTAACACTTTCATGTCAGCTCCATATCTCCTAAACCCCTTGAAGGATTTTCATGAAACTTGGGTCAAATGATCACCTCATCAAGACGATGTGCAGAACCTACGAGTCAGCCTTGTCGGCTCAAAGTCAAGGTTACAACTCAAGGTCAAAGGTTTGAGCCTTCCATTTTGTGTCCGCTCCATATCTTCTAAACCCCTTGAAGGAATTTTATAAAACTTATGTCAAATGATCACCTCATCAAGACGATGTGCAGAACCCATCAGTCAGCCATGCCAGCTCAAGGTCAAGGTCACAGCTTAGGGTAAAAGGTTTGAGCCTTCCATTTTGTGTCTGCTCTATATCTCCTAAACCCCTTGAAGGATGATCATGAAACTTTGGTCAAATGATCACCTCATCAAGATGATGTGCAGAACCCATGAGTCAGCCATGTCAGTTCAAGGTCAAGGTCACAGCTGAAGGTCAAAGGTTTGAGCCTTCCATTTTGTGTTCGCTCTGTATCTCCTAAACCCCTTGAACAGTTATAGGACAAGGGTAGAGAGGGAATTTCTCCTAGATTGCTAAGATGATGCATGTAATTAATATTAACCCCCAAGTCAATAAAATGGACATTAACACTCAGCAGTGGGGCTATAGATTACAACAGTGGTCAAATCTGGACAATGTGTGAAATGATAAGAAGGCATGTGTAAAACAAAAAACTACACATGTAAATGGCAACAGAACTGACTCTTTAAGTCCACAGTTTTGATGGCTTAGTTTTCTATTTCTAGTCTGAATGTTTCAATGTTGCGTAATTTTATTAATGTATAAAATGCAGTGAGATACATTTTTCTATCTTTTGTGTGTGTCTGATCTCAACTATGTTCACAATGTAACTATATATAGCAAAAGCATTGATTTGTTTTTATAATTAATGAAAATCACGCAGCTCTTTTTCAACAAGTTCAGTGTCTGATTTCCTGAATTATTCCTTTGAATTTACATGTTTGTGGAGGTAAATATCATTTACTACACTTAGCTGAGAGTTATTCTTTGCACTGAAAGCAGTTTGCACTGTCTTTTCATCTTTAGACGGACAACTGCTACACACTTTGTCATTGTATGGTCGACAGACTTTTATTTACCAAACTTCACATAGGAGTTATTCTTTGCACCGAAAATTAGTTCAATTTTTATCAGTCAACCATGAAAGTCATTCTGAGTTAAGGTATGTTTTTCTGCATTACTGTCATAGTCATTCTGGATGTATTCTGAATTAATGTCACATTCATTGTAGTTACTTGATTTAAAGACATTCTGAATAAAGGTCACAGTTATTCTGACTTGTGATCGCAGGAATTTTGACTTAAGGGCATAGGCATTCTGAACTTAATTCAAAGACATTCTGAAGAAAGGTCACAGTCATTCAGACCTTTGATCGCAGTCATTTTAACTTAAGGGCATAGGCATTCTGAACTTGATTCAAAGACATTCTGAATAAAGGTCACAGTTATTCTGACTTGTGATTGCAGTCATTTTGATTTAAGGGCATAGGCATTCTGAACTTGATTCAAAGACATTCTGAATAAAGGCCACAGTCATTCTGACTTGTGATCGCAGTCATTTTAACTTAAGGGCATTGGCATTCTAAAGTTATTAGTCCCAGTTATTCTGAACAAAGGTCAGACAATCTGATTGAAGGTCTCTCAGGCATTCTGACTTAAGATCGTAATAATTGATTTAAGAGCATAGATATTATGAATTATTGTCAGGTAGAGTCAACAAAAAGTAATATTCTGTAAGTAAATTCGAAAGACCTTTACATATTTAATTATTGAACATAATGTTAAAATATAAATTGAATATTAAAGTACTTATGACATTTCTTCACTAAATGTACACACAATTTATAGCAAAAAGGGGAAATATATGTATGTACTAAATAAACATTGCCGTATTTAATTTTGAAAAGAGGCAGTGCGAAAAATATATCAATATTAATATATGCTGGCCATGCATTCCTTTTCCAGTGTTTTAGTCTGCAGCATCAATGATTTAAACACCAGAAAGGTTACAAAATGCGCCAAAACGCAGCATTTTGCATTTAGAAATTAACTAAGAATGCAAAAATTTTCCAAGGGAGCATGCCCCCTAACCCCTAGAACAATTGCTTACACTTCTATTTTGGCCCAGCTACACTGACACGGGTGTGCTTTCTTTGAGGTACAGTAGTTGCCCCCCCCCCCCCCCCCCCCCCCCCCCCCCCCCCCCCCCCCCCCCCCCCCCCCCCCCCCCCCCCCCGACCTACACTTCATTAGGAAAAATATTGAAGTCCCGATATACACCAAACCTGCACCATTTTGTATCTATAATGTAAGAATTCTACAGGGAGCATGCTCCCAAACACTCCTAGTACAGTGGCTTACACTTCCATTTTGGCCTAGCTGCGCCCTTGAATTATGAATTTCGCCAGAAAGCACCATATTTTGCATTTAGAATGTAAAAATCTTCTAGTGGAGCATGACTGCCCCCTCCCCCACTAAACACCCTAAAACAGTGGCTTACACTTCCATTTTGGCCCTGCTACCCACTTGACAGTGGTGTACTTTCTATATGGTACAGTAGTTCCCCCGGGCCTACACTTTATGAAAAAGTTTAAAGGTCCAGATATACACGAAAAACGCACAAATTTGCATCTATAATGTGCAATTTTTCCTGACCCGGTCATCCCACTAGGACAGTGGCCTACACTTCTAGTTTGGTCTTGCTAAAATCCGGAATTATGAAGTTTGTTAAAATACACCATTTTGCATCTAATTTGTGCAATTTTTTACGGGGGAGCATGCCGAAGAACCCCCCAGGACAGTGGCATATACTTCCATTTTAGCCTAGCAACGCCCCTGAATTATGAATTTCGCTAAAACGCATCATGTTTTATCTGGAATGTATTTTTTTCTGGGGAAACATCCCCCCTATCACCCTTAGAACAGTGACTTATACTTCCATTATGGTCCAGCTAAGCCTTTGACACTGGTGTACATTCTGAATTGTACAATAGCTATTCCGGGTCTACACTTCATTTTGAAAAACATAAAAGTCCAGATATAAACCATAAAGCACCATTTTGCATCTATAATGTGAACATTTTCTGTGGAAGCATGCCATACCCTCCTTGGACAGTGGCCTACAATTCCATTTTAGCCTAACTACAACCCTGAATTATAAATTTCAAGCTTTAGGTCATGTGATTCAAAGTTGCATTCATATTACAGTATTATAAAACATTGCCATTTACAATGTAAATTATATTTTATCACATGTTACAATATAAAATGATTACATTGTTTATTCTTAATTTCATAAGTAAAACAGTTTCAATAAAGGTTTTTAATAAAACACATCTCAAAATAAAACAGCTATTGAGTTATCACATTCATTCTTGTTGTGAGACACAAAAATTAACATTGACTAAAGTTTTACAATCATTAAACTGTTAACATGTTCTAAAATTCTCAAACCACCATTAGAACAGATTCCAAGCTTACCAAATTGGTCAGTGCCATTAATTCACATTATCTGATTCTTAATGGGACATCATGCTGACAAGATAACAAGCCAGAAAGTTCCAAATCAAAATTGATTCTCCAGCTACCCCTTGTCCTATAACTGTGAAGGATAATCATGAAACTTGGGTCAAATGATCACCTCATCAAAATGATGTGCAGAACTTATGAGTCAGCCATGCTGGCTCAAGGTCAAGGTCACAACTTAGGGTCAAAGGTTTGAGCCTTCCATTTTGTGTCCACTCTGTATCTCATAAACCCCTTGAAGGATTTTCATCAAACTTGGGTCAAATGATCACCTCATCAAGACATTGTGCAGAGTTCATGAGTCAGCCATGTCAGTTCAAGGTCAGGGTCACAGCTTAGGGTCAAAGGTTTACCCTTTCACTATCCATAGCAGTGGTGGGGGATTTAGCTGTCTTCCAGACTGCCTTGTCTCAAAAGTGGCTCTAGTTCAAAGAGTTAAATAAGTTTGGTTTTACTATGTCAGTGATAAAAAAAATAAAGCTTTACCTGGTCTGAAGCATCATTATAAGTTACTTTGTTCAAATAGGGAGTGCTTGGTCCATTGTATGAGCCACTAGAACTAAAAATAGAAATGCCTTTAAATGACTTCTTCTGGACCACTTCATCAAATTTTATTTATAGTATCCTTCTAACAATTTTGTTCAAATGGGGACACTTGGTTCTGATTACCCATATTCCCTTAAATGTTCTTTATAATACAAAACTATCCCTCCACTGCATCTTCTCACAAAGTTGTAAAAAATGTTGAATACAATAATATCCTGAAAGCTCTCTTCATTACTATATTTGTCCATGACAGAAATACAATATCATTAGAAGAAATTCAGTTTTTAAATTCACTTGAATTCTTATCACAGGTTAATCTGCTTACATTCCTTGATAAGAATTTCTGTTCATCCTCTGCAAATTCCTGTCTGGTGTTTTCAACTTTCAGTAATTTACTGTCCACATACCATGTATCATATAGGCTAACCATGCTCTTTTCTTTGCTTTTTTAGCCTCTGTTGATTTTGAAAGCAGTTGCTTCCATTTATAATATACCTCCTTCAGAAACTGCTCAAATAATACTGCGATATCTTTTGATTCCCCAGTATGAAATTTAGCCTAACAGCAGAAAGAGTTTAGCGCGGACTTAAATTCGCGCATTATTAATTTTTATGCCCCCAAAGGGAGGCATCTAGTTTTTGAACCGTCTGTCAGTCTGTCGGTCTGTCTGCAATTTTTGTGTCCGGTCCATATCTTTGTCATCGATGGATGGATTTTCAAATAACTTGGCATGAATGTGTACCACAGTAAGACGACGTGTCGCGCGCAAGACCCAGGTCCGTACCTCAAAGGTCAAGGTCACACTTAGACGTTAAAGGTCATATTTCATGATAGTGCATTGATGGGCGTGTCCGGTCCATATCTTTGTCATTCATGCATGGATTTTAAAATTATTGGGCATGAATGTGTACCACAGTAAGATGACGTGTCGCGCGCAAGACCCAGGTCCGTAGGTCAAAGGTCCTAAACTCTAACACCGGCCATAACTATCCATTCAAAGTGCCATCGGGGGCATGTGTCATCCTATGGAGACTGCTCTTGTTTGAAAGAAAAAAAAACACATTTTAGCTCACCGTCTGGCATCTGTCCGTCAGTCCACACTTTCCTTTAAACAACATCTCCTCCAAAACAACTAGGCTTATTAGCTCACCTGCTCAAGGTGACCTTTTGTGATTGCCCTGTGTCCGTCGTCAGTCGTCCGTCATCGTCAACAATTTGACTGTTAACACTCTAGAGGTCACAATTTTGACCTAATCTTAATGAAACTTGGTCAGAATGATACCTTCAATAAAATAGGTCACCAGGTCAAATCAAAGGAAAAGCTTGTTAACACTCTAGAGGTCACAATTTTGGCCCAATCTTAATGAAACTTGATCAGAAAGTTACCCTCAACAAAATCTTGGACGAATTTGGTATTGGGTTATTTGGGGTCAAAAACTAGGTCACCAGGTCAAATCAAAGGAAAAGCTTGTTAACACTCTAAAGGTCACAATTTTGACCCAATCTTGATGAAACCTGGTCAGAATTTTACCCTCAATAAAATCTTGGACCAGTTTGATCTTTGGTCAAAAACCAGGTCACCAGGTCAAATCAAAGGAAAAGCTTGGTAACACTCTAGAGGTCACAATTTTGGCCAAATCCTAATGAAACTTGCTCAGAATGTTACCTTCAATAAAATCTTTGACAAGTTTGATATTGGGTCATCTGGGTTAAAAACTAGGTCACCAGGTCAAATCAAAGGAAAAGCTTGTTAACACTCTAGAGGTCACAATTTTGGCCCAGTCTTAATGAATATTGGTCAGAATGTTACCCTCAATAAAATCTTGGATGAGTTTGATATTGGGTCATCTGGGGTCAAAAACTAGGTCAGCAGGTCAAATCAAAGGAAAAGCTTGTTAACACTGTAGAGACCACATTTATGACTGTATTTTCATGAAACTTAGTCAGAATGTTAATCATTATGATCTCAAAGTCCAGTTTGAATCTGGGTCATGTAGGGTCAAAAACTAGGTCACCAGGTCAAATCAAAGGGAAAGTTTGTAACACTCTATAGGCCACATTTATGACCATATCTTAATGAAACTTGGTCAGAATGTTAATCTTGATGATCTATTAGGTCAATATGTCAGGTGAGCGATACAGGGCCTTCTTGGCCCTCTTGTTTACAAAAGCACCTTCTAAGGTCAGGTGAGCGATACAGGGCCTTCTTGGCCCTCTTGTTTACAAAAGCACCTTCTAGTTTACAGTTGTAGATTTCAGACTATAATTAAACTCATTTTTATTGTACTTGATAACATTGTTAGAATGTGAGCATTGAAAAATGCTAGCACATCACTATATGTTTACACTTTAAATTGCTAACATTACAGAACATGACGCTAGGATCAGCCAGTGTTTGGGGATCATCCCCTCCTCTCACAAACTGGGCCAATGAAGGAGCATGGGGAGCCATAAAAAATGCACAGCTCGGTGTCAATATGAATAACAATAACAACAGTAATAACAATGCATTGGGTTTCTGGGATGATGCAATCATTTCAACCTCGG
This sequence comes from Mercenaria mercenaria, assembly GCF_021730395.1. NCBI lineage: Eukaryota > Metazoa > Mollusca > Bivalvia > Venerida > Veneridae > Mercenaria > Mercenaria mercenaria. The sequence goes on from NC_069374.1 coordinate 41,726,643, forward strand.
GTCCCGTGAAAAAACAGTCCAACAAACCAAGGTAGGAAATGGTAATGTATTTGCAGGCCTCTTAAAACAAAACTGTATTTTAGCTCGACTATGCAAAGTATATGCAGAGCTATCCTACTCGATGACGTTGCTGTGTCTAATCTGCATCCACTCCTTGGTTAAAGTTCTTTATCGCTGTTATTACTTGATGGATCTGCTTCAGACTTAAAGTAGTTTTTCATCATCAACACCAACATCATGACACAAGGGTCATAACTCCCTAACCAAAATTTCATGAATTATCCCCCCTTTTTAGCTCCACTATTCGGGGAATAGGGGGGCTATTCTACTTGCACCAGTGTCGGTGCTGGCGTCGGTATCGGTGCGACCTTTCTTGGTTAAAGTTTTTCGGCAACCTTTGTTGTTGTTTTTAGCTCACCTGAGCACGAAGTGCTCAAAGGTGAGCTTTAGTGATCGCCCTGTGTCTGTCGTCCGTCCGTCGTCAACAATTTGACTGTTAACACTCTAGAGGTCACATTTTGGCCCAATCTTAATGAAACTTGGTCAGAATGTTACCCTCAGTAAAAATTGGACGAGTTCGATATTGGGTCATCTGGGGTCAAAAACTAGGTCACCAGGTCAAATCAAAGGAAAAGCTTGTTAACACTCTAGAGGTCACAATTTTGGCCCAATCTTAATGAAACTTGGTCAGAATGTTACCCTCAATAAAATCTTGGACGAGTTCGATATTGGGTCATCTGGGGTCAAAAACTAGGTCACCAGGTCAAATCAAAGGAAAAGCTTGTTAACACTCTAGAGGTCACATTTTTGGCCCAGTTTTTATGAAACTTGGTCAGAATGTTACCCTTAATAAAATCTAGGACGAGTTCGATATTAGGTAATCTGGGGTCAAAAATTAGGTCACCAGGTCAAATCAAAGGAAAAGCTTGTTAACACTCTAGAGGTCACAATTTTGATCCAATCTTAATGAAACTTGATCACAGAGTATTATCCTCAATAAAGTATTGGAAGAGTTCGATATTGGGTCATCTGGGGTCAGAAACTAGGTCACCAGGTCAAATCAAAAGAAAAGCTTGTTAACACTGTAGAGGCCGCATTTATGACTGTATCTTCATGAAACTTGGTCAGAATGTTAATATTGATGATCTTAAGGTTCATTTTGAATCTGGGTCATGTAGGTTCAAAAACTAGGTCACCAGGTCAAATCAAAGGAAAAGTTAGTTTACACTGTAGAGGACACATTTATGACCATATCTTCATGAAACTTAGTCAGAATGTTAAACTTGATGATCTTTAGGTCAAGTTCAAATCTGGGTCATGTCAGGTCAAAAACTAGGTCACCAGGTCAAATCAAAGGAAAAGCTATTTAACATTTTAGAGGCCACATTTATGACCAAATCTTAATGAAACTTGGTCAGAATGTTAATCTTGATGATCTTTAGGTCAAATTAAAATCTGGGTCAGGTGGGGTCAAAACCAAGGTCACTAGGTCATATCAAAGGAAAAGCTTGTTAACACTGTAGCTGCCACATTTATGACTGTATCTTCATGAAACTTAGTCAGAATGTTAAACTTGATGATCTTTAGGTCAAGTTCGAATCTGGGTCATGTCGGGTCAAAAACTAGGTCACGGGGTCAAATCAAAGGAATAGCTAGTTAACACTTTAGAGGCCACATTTATGACCATATCTTAATGAAACTTGGTCAGAATGTTAATCTTGATGATCTTTAGGTCAATAGGTCAGGTGAGTGAAACAGGGCCTTCATGGCCCTCTTGTTTGTTACTATTGCTTATATCTTACTGTAACTTCACATAAACATTGTCCAGCATACAAAGGTCAAGGTCACCAAGGTATTATACTTTGGCTATTTTTAAGGTTAAAGTTTTTCGGCAACCTTTGTTTTTCTGTCATGTCTTTGCTACTATTGCTTATATCTTACTGTAACTTCACATAAACATTGTCCAGCATAGAAGCAAAGTATGTGCAGGGTTTGGGCCCAATATAACCAAGGTGTTATACTTAGGTTATTTTTGTGCCCCCGCCCCTTGAGTGGTGGGGGCATATAGATTTGCTCTTGTCCATCCATCCGCCCGTCCGTCCGAAGTTCGTGACACGCCTAGCTCAAAAAGTATTTGATATAAATTAATGAAACCTTGCATGAGGCTTTATCATAATATGAACTTGCGTCACCTTGTATTTTTCGTTTGGCTCCGCCCCCTAATTTTAGAGTTATGGCCCCTAAAATAGTCAAAAATGCACATTTTCACCTTGTGACCTGCCTAGCTCAAAAAGTATTTGATATAGATTCATGAAACCTTGCACGGGTCTTAATCATGATATGAACTTGCGCACCTCCTATTTTTCATCTGGGTCCGCCCCCTATTTCTAGAATTATGGCCCCTGAAATAGTCAAAAATGCACATTTTCACCTTGTGACACGCCTAGCTCAAAAAGTATTTGATATAGATTCATGAAACCTTGCATGAATCTTAATCATGATATGAACTTGCGCACCTCCTATTTTTCATCTGGGTCCGCCCCCTATTTCTAGAGTTATGGCCCCTGAAATAGTCAAAAATGCACATTTTCACCTTTTGACACACCTAGCTCAAAAAGTATTTGATATAAATTGATGAAACCTTGCATGAATCTTTATCATGATATGAACTTGCGCACCTCCTATTTTTCATCTGGGTCCGCCCCCTATTTCCAGAGTTATGGCCGCTGAAATAGTAAAAAAATGCTCATTTTCACCTAATTATGTGCCTCACTCAAAAAGTATTTAATGTAAATTCGTGAAACCTTGCTTGAGTCTTTATTATAATGTGACCTTGCACACTTGGCATTCTTCTTGAGAATATTAGCGTTTATTACAGAGTTATGGCCCTTGAAATAGCCAAAATAGTGGATTTTTTGTTTGTGATGCTCATAGCTAAAAAGTATATGGTATAGAATAATGAATCCATTTGATAGTGGGTTTTTTTGAGGCTATACCCCATTAAGACTGCAAACATTTGAATGATTTCCCCTTATTTGTGACAAATGTACCAGTGGGGGGCACACCCTGTGTCCTACAGACACATTCTAGTTAAGGTTAAAGTTTTTCGGCAACCTTTGTTTTTCTGTCATATCTTTGTTTCTATTGCTTATATCTTACTGTAACTTCACATAAACATTGTCCAGCATACAAGCAAAGTATTTGCAGGGGCTGGGCCAAATATACCCAAGGTCAAGGTCACCAAGGTGTTATACTTAGGTTATTTTTAATCCCCCGCCACAAGTGGTGGGGGTTATAGGAATGGTCTCTGTCCGTCATTCTGTCCTTTCGTCTGTCTGTCCGTAACACTTTCTTGTCAGCTCAATATCTCCTAAACCCCTTGAAGGATTTACATGAAACTTGGGTCAAATGATCAACTCATCAAGACGATGTGCAAACATGAGTCAGCCATGCCGGCTCAAGGTCAAGGTCACAACTCAAGGTCAAAGGTTTGAGCCTTCCATTTTGTGTCCGCTCTATATCTCCTAAACCCCTGGAAGGAATTTTATAAAACTTAGGTCAAATGATCACCTCATCATGACGATGTGCAGAACTCATGAGTCAGCCATGCCAGCTCAAGGTCAAGGTCACAACTGAAGGTCAAAAGTTTGAGCCTTCCATTTTGTGTTCGCTCTATATCTCCTAAACCCCTTGAAGGATTTTCATCAAACTTGGGTCAAATGATCAACTCATCAAGGCGATGTGCAGAACTCATGAGCCAGTCATACCGGCTCAAGGTCAAGGTCACAACTGAAGGTCAAAGGATTTAGCCTTCCATTTAGTGTCCACTCTATCTCCTAAACCCCTTCAAGGAATTTTATAGAACTTGGGTCAAATGATCACCTTACCAAAACGATGTGCAGAACTTACGAGTCAGCCATGCTGGCTCAAGGTTAAGGTCACAGCTTAGGGTCAAAGGTTTGAGCCTTCCATTTTGTGTCCACTCTGTATCTCCTAAACCCCTTGAAGGATTTTCATCAAACTTGGGTCAAATGATCACTTCATCAAGAGCTCATGAGTCAGCCATGTCAACTCAAGGTCAGGGTCACAACTCAAGGTCAAAGGTTTTAGCTCTGTATCTCCTAAACCTCTTGAAGGATTTTCATGAAACTTTGGTCAAATGATCACCTCATCAAGACGTGCAGAATTCATGAGTCAGCCATATCAGTTCAAGGTCAAGGTCACAGCTAATAGTCAAAGGTTTACCCTTTCACTATCCATAACAGTGGCGGGGGATTTAGCTGTCTTTCAGACTGCCTTGTTAAGGTTAAAGTTTTAAGGCAACCTTTGTTTTTCTGTCATATCTGTGTTCCTATTACTTATATCTTACTGTATCTTGACATAAACGTTGTCCAGCATACAGACAAAATATGTGCAGGGGCTGGGCCCATTATATCCAAGGTCAAGGTCACCAAGGTGTTATACTTGGAATTATTTTCATGTTAATTTTTCGAAAGCTTCATTATACGCCCAAAGGGGCGTATTATGTTATACCCCCAGTGTCCATCTGTTCGTCTATCCGTTAGCAATTTCCTGTCTGCTCTGTAACTCTTGAACCCCTTGAAGGATTTCAAAGAAACTTTACACAAATGTTCACCACACGGAGATGATTTGCAGAGCGCAAGTTTTGGATGTCTCGCTTTAAGGTCAAGGTCACACTTGGGGGTCAAAGGTCATATCAGTTTGTTTCTTGTCCGCTCTGTTACTCTTGAACTGTTTGAAGGATTTCAAAGAGACTTGGCACATTGTTTGCCACACTGAGACGACGTGCAGTGTGCATGTTTCGAATGACTCGCTTCATGGTCAGGGTCACACTTAGGGGTCAAAGGTCATATATGACTTTGCTTTGTTTATATTGCTCTGCATTGCAGTTCTCTTGTTTTTATTTGGTAGATCCTTTTTTTTTATTCACTTACAATAAAAAAATTTGAATTACTTCCCTTATATGTTACTATAAATAGCTTATTTTGAAACAGTTATGTAACGGCGGGCAGTTAACCTTAGCAGTGTTCCTGGGTTCTGGACCAGTACAAACCTGTTCTCTGCAAGTAACTGCCAACTTCCCCGCATGAATCAGAGGTGGAGGACGAATGATTACAGAAACAATGTCTTTTATCGTCACGGAGAACATACGCCTCACCCAGGGCTCAAACTGAATGACTTTGATTCAAACTTAATTTAGTTGTTTCATATCATCATCATCATAGATCTTAAGTTTAGTTTTGACCCTTTTTCACCGTATCTTTGCTGTTATACTAAATGGATTTGATTCAAACTTAAAATGCTTATTGACATCGTCACCCATATCATGTAACACAAGGTCAATAACTGGCAGCAATATGTTATGGGTTATGCGCTCTCTTTACTTAAAATTTCAGGTCTAAGTTTTAATCATACATGTGATAAGTTCAGAATCCCAAAACTGGAGGTTTGCCATTTTTCAGCTGGAGTTGGGGTCTCAAAACTGGAGGGTTTTTATCGACATAAATTAAGCGCGCTGACACAAAACTTAAAGAAAAAATCCAACATTTTAGGCCACACAATTACGCATAAGTCTACACCAGAAGAAACAATCCTCATAACTCTTGATTTGAATTTTGACAGAGTTATGCCACTTTTTAACTTACATTTTTTTTGTTTAAGTTTTATATAATGATCAATATCTCTGTTACACTCAAAGCTATTGACTATTATGCCCCTTTTACTGGCAAAATTTTAATTCAGAGTTAATCACTGAGAAAAGTCGAGCATGCTGTCTTACAGAAGCTCCCTCTTGTTCCAACTTTAAACTTTCTTAACAGAATAAATTTGTAGAAACAAAGTCTCAATTTAGGTCTGAAATGGTGGTGAACATTGCATTAACATTTTCAGTCTACTTGAGGGCTGAAAAAAAGAAGCGCTAAATTGGTCTGTACACAACTCATAAATTATGTCAAATCCTTACCCCACCCACATTCGTATAAAAATACAGATCATTAATGATTCTGACATGAAAAACAGAAATGCATCAACATGTATTTACCCTTACTTAAATAATGTAGATTGATGTTATCAAATAAATGAGTGTGTGTTTTGATCCAATTTTCAATGAAATAAAGTCCGATTTTATTAGCAAATTAATTTGGTAAACATTGGAAGAAAATGGCGTAACTGCATAAGGGGAAGTAACACTCATGTTCTAAAAATAGTAATGGGTTGGTTTTTCCAACAATTATTTATGTGATTTTATTAATTTGAATAATCAAAAATTCATTTCAGCTGGGAATTGTTTCTTATGACTGGGAGTTTTTTGCTTCAAATTGGTAAAAAATGGAGCCTAATTAGCATTGAGAATGGGCCGATATTCGGCCCGTGAGACAGATGGAAAAGGCCCTGCTTGTCAAATCCCTTATCAAAACAAACAATTAATGATCATGTTATCAAAATTCACCTGTGAAAAACAACTCTTTCCTCCAGCTACCTGTGTGTCAAACATTCAAACATGTATAATACACAACAGTCAGTGACACTTTGCATGTTTGGCACTCCTCGGTAATTATCAACCCAGTCATAGTACTGATTATTTTTTTTTTTTTGATTTTTTTTTTTTTTGTGAAAAGCGGGAGGATTATGGTTTTGGTCGGGAGACGGGAGGCAAGGTGAAAAAATCGGGATTTTGACCCTCCCGCGCGGGAGATCACATGTATGGTTTTAATGCACATTTGCTCTTTCACAGTTATTACAAATTAAATTTTATTCAATCTTCAAATAGTTGTTCCACATTATTAGCCACATGATATAACACTTGCTGCATTACTCTTGCAGAAATATTTCATGAATTATGACCCTTTGTACTTAATGTTTTGATACACTTTACCTCTAACAGCTTCAGCTTACTCAGATGTGCCCATTTTCACTATCCGGCATCCAAATAGTTGAGCACACTGTCTCCTGTGACAGCTCTTGTTATGTCTCCCACACCACTGCGTGATGGGAGACATATTGATTTACTCCTGTGTGTGTGTCCGTCTGTCATAAATCTTGTCCGCACTCTATGTCAAACATTTCTCATCCAATCTTCACCAAACTTTAACAAAGTGTGTTTGCCAATAAGTCCTCAGCTAAGTTCGATAACTAGCCAAATTGGCCGAGGCAGTTCGGAATTATGGCCCTTGAATTACCGAAAATCGCTCAGGTCTTGGAGACATAAAGGACCCATATACTACTAATATAGTATATGGGTCCTTTATGGCCCCAAGATTTAATAGAAGTATATGGGTCATTTATGCCCCAAGATTTAATCATGTCAGATGATTAGGTGTTGAGGTCTTGGTGCATGGTTGACTCATATACTACTATTCAGATGATTAGGTGTTGAGGTCTTGGGTGCATGGTTGACTCATATACTACTATTCAGATGATTAGGTGTTGAGGTCTTGGTGCTTGGTTGACTCATATACTACTATTCAGATGATTAGGTGTTGAGGTCTTGGTGCATGGTTGACTCATATACTACTATTCAGATGATTAGGTGTTGAGGTCTTGGTGCATGGTTGACTCATATACTACTATTCAGATGATTAGGTGTTGAGGTCTTGGTGCATGATTGACTCATATACTACTATTCAGATGATTAGGTGTTGAGGTCTTGGGTGCATGGTTGACTCATATACTACTATTCAGATGATTAGGTGTTGAGGTCTTGGTGCATGGTTGACTCATATACTACTATTCAGATGATTAGGTGTTGAGGTCTTGGGTGCATGGTTGACTCATATACTACTATTCAGATGATTAGGTGTTGAGGTCTTGGTGCATGGTTGACTCATATACTACTATTCAGATGATAAGGCAGTTTTGGGAGACATGTGCTTTTCTCAAATGGAGCTCTAGTTTTCTTCTGTTTTATCATTAAGGTATTGGACCCATAATAGAGTAACTCCTTTTTGAAGAGTATTCAATTCTTACCATAAACCTACTTTGACTGCAATTTTCAGGGGGGTGTAGGTTCATGCCCCACTGGGACCAAGTTTTTTTTTCCATATTTTCCTTTTTTTCTAGTAAGTTTTTTACTTCTTTCAAGACTTATTATGGATGTATTGTACAAAAATGGAAAATTTTCATTTTATAAGCGATTTCTTGCTGTTCAAAGTGACTTTACCTCTGAATCAGGAGGGGTAGAGTTAGACATCTTTAAAAATACTGAGTTACATGCGGTAAAAGTTCTCTATTTTGCCTTCATTCTTTAGATTACATATTGTGGAAAAAATGCAGGTAGGTTTTACTTCTGCCTCAAGCTTATTTTTGAATGAAGTGAGCAATATTCAAAACAGACCCACAGGATTCGACCTTAATTTTCAATGTTGGGAGTTAGAATTCTGTCTCAATAAATCTGTTTACTTGAGGCACCCTAGAAAAAAATGGTATTTACAGTTTTATTTTGTGTTATATAATTGTTTAACAATAGTTTGATGCTTCTTTTATCAAAATTAATGCTGTAATGAATTATCTGCAAATGTTTTAGATAGTGGCCATCACATTGAAATTTGTCTCTACTTGAGCTTGAGGAAATACCATAAATTATACAAAATTTACAAAAAAACGGCATGGTAAAAGTTGTTTAAAATTTGCAACACAGTACGAAACATGGTCAATTTTAAGAATATACCAAGCAAATACCATTCTTTAAACATTACTATTAGGGGTCCAATACCTTAAATGAGAAAATTCAGGTCCAGTTTTTATAGGTAGTTTGTTCTTTTAAATTTCACTCTCTTTTAGGTTCTAACAATTAAACATATGAGCAGATTTGATTATTTGTTCTTTAGTAAACAGCAGACAGCAGAATTTCCTGCATTGAGTGGAGACAATTCAAACCGAGGTAAAACAGCAGTGGGTGGTCCGAGCAAACAGAAACCATCAAAATCAAAGAAAGAGGAGGTAAGTATTCAGCAAACAAAAACGGATTACATATTACTATCCCCGAGGATGGAAAAGTGGCTTTGTTGCAACATGCCAATAATCTGATTGGTCACAAAGGTTAACATAGGTCATTACCTTCGAATGCATGGTCAGTATTAGGAAACAAACCCCATTGTGCGCAACAAATTCACGCATCAAAGGTACACTGCATGGACTGACACGGTCAATCTTTCTTAATTGCCATATTTACTCAAATGAAAGTGGTAACAGATTTACTTTGTTGTTTGATTTAACAACTTATGTTAGCGTAAATACTTTGGAAATTATATAGCTGACTTGACATTTTAGTTAGTAGAAAACAACCTAGCTCTTTTTCAAAATTTTAGTGTTTTGATTTTTTGTACAGAAATAAACGCATCCTTTGTGTAAAATATAATGCCCCGGGAGGTGATTAAAAGGAGGGATACGGAATGTCAATAAGGTAGAATGGTCTTGTCCTTGTGTCCGATCCTGGGGTTCCGCACACTGATGATCAATATTTAAAACAGACATTGCAACCAAAATTGTACAAGATGATCGTTATATATTTTTATAGATGTGCCCTAAAAGGAACTTTTGCTATGCTTCAACTTGTTCAAATTATTACCCTGGTGTGAAAAGAGACCCCAGGGTCCCTAGTTTTACTTAGACATAATTAAAGGAAAAAACTTTAAAAATCTTCTTGTCTGAAACTGCAAGGCCTGGGCTATTGATATTTTGTATGATGCATTGCCTAGTGGTCCTCTAAGATTATTCAAATTATGCCCCTGAGGTGAATTGGCCCCACCCAGGTGGTCCCAAGTTTTACATAAACTTGTATAGGAAAATTCTTTTAAAAATCTTGCCTGAAACTGCAAGGCCTAGGCTTTTGATATTTGGTATGTTGCATTGCCTAGTGGATTGTTCAAATTATGCACCTGGTGTGAAAAGAGGCCTCGCCCTGGGGGACATTTTTATATGAGTTACATAGAAAAAAAATACTTCAAAAGTTATCTGATCATATTTCCTAGACTGTTTAATTATAACTACCTGATGACCCCAAGGAATTAGGGGTCACTTGACTGAACTTGACCTACTGACCTACTTTCTTGTTTTTTAAGATACAACCTTGAAATTTGGATGATGTATACAGTTTTTCACACCGATCTTATCACTGACTTTCAGTGACCATTAATGTGACCTACTGACCGATTTCTTAATATTTTAGCATCAGTTTGACATTTGAAATATGTAGCTCATATTACTCAGGTGAACGATCCAGGGTCATCATGAGCCTCTTGTTTTTCCTTTGCATTCCAAAACTGCCGTCCATTAAGGGATTTTAATATTTTTTGCACAAATAATTCCCAGAATGAGACAGCTTACCATGCTTAACACCTATACCTTGGGCTCTAAGATCAAGGTCACACTGAGGTCAATAGTTTTTTTTTCCATGCCTGTTCTATAACATATCAGTAACAAAAAAAATTGACAAAACATTTTCCCAAATTTTACATATCAGTTGCCACTTCCATTCAAATGAAACAGTATGGGGGGCATGCACTTTCGAATTTTCAAAATTAGTTTCTTGTTTTTAGCTCACGTAGTGACAGGGTGAGCTTTTGTGATCGTCCATCTGTCCACAATTTCCTTGTGAACACGATAGAGACCACATTTTGTATTTGATTTTTATCAAACTTGCACACAACTTGTATGGGTATTATATCTCGGTTCCTTTCGAAAACTGGCCAGATCCCATCATAGGTTCCAGAGTTATGGCCCCTTAAAGGGCCAAAATTTGCAATTTTGGGCTTCTGAACAGGATAGAGACCACATTTTGCAATCAGCTTTAATAAAACTTGCTCACAACTTGTATTGGCATAATATCTGGGTTTCTTTCGAAAACTAGGCAGATCCCATCATGGGTTCAAGAGTTATGGCCCCTTAAAGGGTCAAAAGTTGCTATTTTTGGCTTGTGAACACAACAGAGACATCATTTTGCACTCGACTATAATCAGACTTGCACACAACTTGTATTGGCATAATATGTCGGTTCCTACCGAAAACTGGATCCTGTCATGGGTTCCAGAGTCATGGCCCATCAAAGGGCCAAAATTTGCTATTTTGGCTTTTGCAGCCATATAGAGACTTCATTAAATTTTACAGTTTGATTTGATACAAACTTGCAAAATATCTTCAACAACAATAAATCTTGGATTCCATGATGAATCTATCAGATCCAATCATAGGTTACGGAGTTACGGCCCCTGATTGACCCCTGAAAGAGCCAAAATTTGGTAATTTTTACCTTGTGAACATAATAGACGTGACGTTTTATATTTGATATTAACCACACTTACACACAACTTAAGTCAGAATAAGATCTCGGTTCCTTTCGAAAACTGACTAGATTCCATCGTGGGTTCTAGAGTTACTGCCCCTGAAAGCGGCAAAATTTTCTATTTGTGCCCTTTCAGCTGTATAGAGGTTCTTTCAGCCGTATAGAGCTTTCATTTATACTTTGACTTGAAGCAAACTTGCACAGAATGATTATCTTGATGATCTCTAGGCCTGGATCGAAGCCCATGTCTGGTCAAAACCTAGGTCATCAGGTCAGATCAAAGGAAAAGCTTGTTAACAACCTAGAGGCCACATTAATGACTCTATCTTCATGAAACTTGGTCAGAATGTTTATCTCAATAACTGGAGAACCATTTGACCTAGAATCTTCAAACTTCATAGGGTGGCAGGGCTTATGAAGTAAACGACCCAATTGCTTTTGGGGTCACTCTATTAAAGGTCAAGGTCACAGGGGCCTGAACATGGAAAACCATTTCTGATCAATAACTTGAGAACCACTTGACCCAGAATGATGAAACCTCATAGGATGATTGGTCATGCAGAGTAGATGAACCCTATTGATTTTGGGGTCACTATGTGAAAGGTCAAGGTCACAGGGGCCTAAACAAGGAAAACCATTTCCGCTCAGTTACTTGAGTACCACTTGACCCAGAATTTTGAAACTTCATAGGATGATATTGGTCATGCAGAGGACAGGGTTCCCACGCTATCCGGGAAAATGGGAAAAGTCCGTGAATTTCAAAAATTGACTCCCGGCCGTGAAAATACCGGGAATTTGGCGGGAGAACGGTAAAGGTACGGGAAAATACCGGGTATTATCCCATTTTGCTAAGGGAACTAATTCATGATTCAAAATGGCGGACATGGATGTCATTTCAATTTCCCTTTTGGAAAATACCAATGTTTTTGTGGTTGATGAGCCTATATAGGTAGCTATGCTTGAATTTTTAAACAGTAATTCTAGGCTTTCAGTCATTTTTGTGTCGATTTTTAAGATGCCCTATGAAATTCCGATATTTTTCGAGAATTATTGTGAAAATTAGAGGCACACTTGAATTCAGTGATCAAACATCAACTTGACTGAAAATAATTTATTTGCTAGAAGTGTATCAAAGATTATATTAATAATGTAGGTGGCACCAGAGGTGTAATTATTATGAAGGAGTTGATTAAGTCTTCACAACAATTGCTAGACAAGTAAACGATTCATACAATACAATACAATAAGTTTTATTTTGAGTCGGCAAGAAGGCAACATTACAAAACATAAGCTCTGAAGAGCTTTTGAACCGACTATCATAGTTTCCTTGAGAAACAAAAGCTTGAGGACAGTAAGGAAACAAAATGAAAAAAAAAAAGAGAAAATTTGCAGAGCCTGTATTTATTAAGTAGAAACTTTTAAGCAATATTGGGCCATCATGGCCCTCTTGTTCTTATATTTTTACATTGAATCTAGAAAAATTGACGGGAAAGTACAACCCTATATGTCGTACAGAGGTCCTTGATAATCGCAACAAGGTCCTGGAAAAGTCCTTAAATTTCATAGAGGTAAAAGTGTGGGAACCTTGAGAGGAGATGACCCCTATCAATTTTGGGGTCACTCTGTTAAAGGTCAAGGTCACAGGGGCCTGAACATGGAAAACCATTTCCGATCAATAACTTGAGAACCACTTGACCCAGAATGATAAAACTTCATAGGATGATTGTTCATGCAGAGTAGATGACCCCTTTTGATTTAGGGGTCACTTTGTTAAAGGTCAAGGTCACAGGCCTGAACATGAAAAAACATTTCCGATCAATAACTTGAGAACCACTTGACCCAGAATGTTTAAACTTCACAGGATGATTGCACATGCAGAGTAGATGACCCCTATTGATTTTGAGGTCATTCTGTTAAAGGTCAAGGTCACAGGGGCCTGAACATGGAAAACGGTTTTTTGTCAGTAACTTGAGAACCACCTGACCCAGAATGTCAAAACTTCATAGGATGATTGGTCATGCAGAGGAGATGACTCCTATTGCTTTTAGGGTCAATCTATTAAAGGTCAAGGTCACAGGGGCCTGAACATGGAAAACCATTTCCGGTCAGTAACTTGAGAACCACTTGACCCAGATTGTTGAAACTTTATAGGATGATTGGACATGCAGACTAGATGACCCCTATTGATTTTGGGCTCACTTGATCAGAGGTCAAGGTCACATGGGCCTGAACATGGAAAACAATTTCCAGTCAGTAACTTTAGAACCACGACCCAGAATGTTGAAACTTCATAGGATTATTGATCATGCGATGAGATGACCCCTATCGATTTTGGGATCACTCTGTTCAAGGTCAACGTCATAGGGGCCTGAACATGGATAACAGTTTCCAGTCAGTAACTTGAGAACCACTTGACCCAGAATGTTGAAACTTCATAGGATTATTGATCATGCAGATGAGATGACCCCTATCGATTTTGGGGTCACTCTGTTAAAGGTCAAGGTCACAGGGGCTTGAAACCGTTTCTGGTCAGTAACTTGAGAACCATTTGACCCAGAACGTTGAAACTTCATAGGATGATTGGACATGCAGAGTAGATGACCCTTATTGATTTTGGGGCCCCTATTGATTTTGGGGTCACTCTATTAAAGGACAAGGTCGCAGCAGATGAAAAATAGAAATCAGTTTCTGGTTTATAACTTGAGAACCATTTGACCTAGAACCTTCAAACTTCATAGGGAGATAGGAATAGAAAATTCTTTCCAGTCAATAACTTGAGAACCACTTGACCCAGAATGTTGAAACTTACTAGGATATTTGGACATGCAGAGTAGATGACCCCTAATAATTTTGGGGTCACTTGATCAAAGGTCAAGGTCACAGGAGCCAGAACATGGAAAACCGTATCCAATTCATAACTTGAGAACCACTAAGCCCAGAATGTTGAAACTTAGTGGGATGATTGGACATGCCAAGTAGGTGATCCTTATTGCAGTCGACCATCAGTGTCTCTTTGATTTTCGCTCTTGTCCCCTATTGACTTAGCCCGCCCACTTAGCTCAGTAGGGAGAGCGTTGGTCTACGGATCGCGGGGTTGCAAGTTCGATCCCCAGGCAGGGTGTATGTTCTCCGTGACGATTTGATAAAAGACATAGTGTCTGAAATCATTCGTCCTCCACCTCTGATAATTCATGTGGGGAAGTTGGCAGTCACTTGCGGAGAACAGGTTTGTACTGGTACAGAATCCAGGAACACTGGTTAGGTTAACTGCCCGCCGTAACATGACTGAAATACTGTTGAAAAAAGGCGTTAAACCCAAAACAAACAAACAAGCATATTCGACTATGCATTGCGGGAGACATGCCCTTTTTTACAAAAGCATCTTCTAGTTATTAAATGGATTTGATTCAAACTTAAAATAGATGTTCCACCTTACACCCACATCATGTGACAAAAGGTGCATAACTCTGACACTAATTTTTCATGAATTATGTCCCCTTGTAGTTTGAATTTAAGGTTAATTTTGATGCATTTTCACTATATCTCAGTTATTAATCCCCCGCCACGAGTGGTGGGGGGTTATAGGAATGGTCTCCGTCCTTCTTCTGTCCCGTAACATTTTGTGTCCGCACTGTATCTCCTTAACCCCTTGAAGGATTTTTATGAAACTTTGGTCAAATGATCACCTCATCAAGACGATGTGCAGAACCCATGAGTCAGCCATGTCGAGGTAAGGTCACAACTCAAGGTCAAAGGTTTGAGCCTTCCATTGTGTGTCCGCTCTGTATCTGCTAAACCCCTTGAAGGATAATTATGAAACTTGGGTCAAATGATCACTTCATCAAGACGATGTGCAGAACGCATGAGTCAGCCATGTTGGCTCAAGGTCAAGGTCACAACTCAAGGTCAAAGGTTTGAGCCTTCCATTTTGTGTCTGCTCTGTATCTCCTAAACCCCTTGAAGGATAATCATGAAATTGAATCAAATGATCACCTCATCAAGACGATGTGCAGAACCCATGAGTCAGCCATGTTGGCTCAAGGTCAAGGTCACAACTCAAGGTCAGAGGTTTGAGCCTTCCATTTTGTGTCCGCACTGTATCTCCTAATTCCCATGAACGAAAATCATGAAACTTGGATCAAATGATGATGATATGCAGAACCCATGAGTCAGCCATGGTGGCTAAAGGTCAAGGTCACAACTCAAGGTCAAGATTTGAGTCACTATCCAAAACAGCTGTGGAGGATATAGCTGTCTTTTAGACTGCCTTGTTACTAAATGGATTTGATTCAAACTTAAAATAGATGTTCCACCTTTTTACCCACATCATGTGACACAAGGTGCATAACTCTGACACCAGTTTTTCATGAATTATGCCCATTTTTACTTAAAATTTAAGGTTGATTTTGAGGCATTTTCACTGTATCTCAGTTATTACAAAATGGATTTGATTCAAACTTAAAATAGATGTTCCACCTTATCACCCACATCATGTGACACAAGGTGCATAGCTCTGACACCAATTTTTCATGAACTATACCCCCTTTTACTTAGAAGTTAAGGTCAATTTTTAAGCATTATCACTATATCTCAGTTATTATCCCCCATAACTTGTGATATATTTTACCTAGAACTATGAAACTTAAATTCAAGTTAGATCACCATAATGTGGTTGTGCACTCAATTTCATCCGGATTTCTTTAGTAACTTCAGCGTTATTAGCCTTTAATTGTTTAAAAATCCACATATTTGTACATAACAAACTTACCATTTGTTGGTAGAATTTCATTAAATTTCTTTCTTCTTTTCCATGAACATTTATTATAAACATGTAAAGTTGTGTACCCACACCTGGTCACCCCCTTGCCTTGGTCACACCCCCTACCCCTTTTTTTCAAACCTGAATATTTATCAACCTGCAAAGTTGTACCGTTCCTTCACCCAGTCATGCCCACCACCCCAATCATGCATTCCCGCCCCGCACCCCCACCCCCAATCATGCATTCCCGCTCCCCCACCCCCCAACATTTTTTTTTTTCATTTTTAATTATAATCAACATGTGAAGATTTTTACCCTCTACCGTTCACCCCACCCACCCCCAAAAAAATATATATATATATTTTCCTTTTTAGCTCGACTATTCGAAGAATAAGTAGAGCTATCCTACTCACCACGGCGTTGGCGTCGGCGTCACACCTTGGTTAAGTTTTTCGTACCAATCCACATTTTGACAAAGTCTTTTGAGATAAAGCTTTGAAACTTTCAACACTTGTTTACCATCATCATGGCCAGTTATAAGCAAGAGCACATAACTCCATCAAGGATTTTGGCTGAATTATGGCCCCTTTTGACTTAGAAATCATGGTTAAGTTTTTCGTACCAGTTCATATTTTGACAAAGTCTTTTAAGATAAAGCTTTGAAACTTTCAACACTTGTTAACCATCATCATGGCCAGTTATAGGCAAGAGCACATAACTCCATCAAGGATTTTGGCTGAATTATGGCCCCTTTCGACTTAGAAATCATGGTTAAGTTTTTCGTACCAGTTCATATTTTGACAAAGTCTTTTAAGATAAAGCTTTGACACTTTCAACACTTGTTTACCATCACCATGGCCAGTTACAGGCAAGAGTACATAACTCCATCAGGGATTTTGGCTGAATTATGGCCCCTTTCGACTTAGAAATCTTGGTTAATATTTCGTACCAGTTCATATTTTGACCAAGTCTTTTGAGATAAAGCTTTGAAACTTTCAACACCTGTTTACCATCACCATGTCCAGTTGTAGGCAAGAGTACATAACTCCATCAAGGATTTTAGCTGAATTGTGGCCCCTTTTGACTCAGAAATCTTGGTTAAGTTTTTCGTACCAGTTTATATTTTTTGTAAAGTGTTTGACATATGGCTTTGAAACTTTTATCACTTGTTTAGTATAATTGTCTCTATCTGTAGGAAAGAGAAAATAACTCTGTCATCTATTTTGGCTGAATTATGGCCCTTTTTGGACTTTGAAATTGGTTCTGTTTTCATACAAGTCCATGTTTTGTCAAAACTATTTGACATATGGCTTTTAAACTTTGAACACTTGTTTATCATTATGATTTCCATCTGTAGGCAAGAGTACATAACTATTTTGACTGAATTATGGCCCTTTTTGGACTTTGAAATTGCCTCATATATTGCCATTTAGTGCAAGACTTATCGAAATCATAGTAATACAGGAACATTGTTTGTCTAATCTATTTATTTCTTTTGTCTGAATATCCGTGGAAATATTTTGACCCCATTCTTCAATCAATTCTTCGAATAGTCTAGCGCGCTGTCATCAGACAGCTCTTGTTTAGCTCACCTGAGCGAAAGGCTCATGGTGAGCTTTTGTGACCGCTCAATGTTCGTCGTGCGTCCGTCAACATTTTTAGCTCACCTGAGCACGAAGTGCTCAAAGGTGAGCTTTTGTGATCACCCTGTGTCCGTCGTCAACAATTTGACTGTTAACACTCTAGAGGTCACAATTTTGGCCCAATCTTAATGAAACTTGGTCAGAATGTTACCCTCAATAAAATCTTGGATTAGTTTGATATTGGGTCATCTGGGGTCAAAAACTAGGTCACCAGGTCAGATCAAAGAAAAAGTTTGTTAACACTCTAGAGGTCACATTTTTAGCTTACCTGTCACATAGTGACAAGGTGAGCTTTTGTGATCACCCTTCGTCCGTCGTCTGTGCGTCCTTGCGTGCGTCAACAATTTCTTGTCTGCACGATAATGGTTTCATTTATGATTTTATTTTAACCAAACTTAAACACAACTTGTATCACTATAAGTTCTCGGTTCCTTTCATGAACCGGCCAGATCCCATTATGGGTTCCAGAGTTACGGCCCCTGAAAGGGCCAAAATTAGCTATTTTGACCTTGTCTGCACAATAGCAGCTTTATTTATGATTTGATTTTTACCAAACTTGCACACAACTTGTATCACCATAAGATCTTGGTTCCTTTCTTGAACCGGCCAGATTCCATTATGGGTTCCAGAGTTATGGCCCCTGAAAGGGCCAGAATTAGCTATTTTGACCTTGTCTGCACAATAGCAGCTTCATTTATGATTTTATTTTAACCAAACTTGCACACAACTTGTATAACCATAAGATCTCGGTTCCTTTCTTGAACTGGCCAGATTCCGTTATGGGTTCCAGAGTGATGGCCTCCGAAAGGGCCAGAATTAGCTATTTTGACCTTGTCTGCACAATAGCAGCTTCATTTATGATTTGAATTTAATCAAACTTGCACAAAACTTGTGTCACCATAAGATCTCGGTTCCTTTCTTGAACCGTCCAGATCCCATAATGGGTTCCAGAGTTATGGCCCCTGAAAGGGCCAAAATTAGCTATTTTGACCTTGTCTGCACAATAGCGGCTTCATTATGTCTCCCACCACACAGTGGTGTGGGAGACATATTGATTTACTCCGGTCTGTGTGTCTGTCTGCCTGTCTGTCTGTCACAAAGCTTGTCCGCACTCTAAGTCAAACATTTCTCATCCGATCTTCACCAAACTTCAACAAAATGTGTCTGCCAATAAGTGCTCAGCCAAGTTCGATAACTAGCCAAATCAGCCTAGGCACTTCGGAATTATGGCCCTTGAATTACCAAAAATGGATCCATTCATCTAGACCATCCAAAGAAACTAGTCATTTTTCGTTGGGCAGCACTGTCACAAAGCTTGTCCGCACTCTAAGTCGAACATTTCTCATTGGATCTTCACCAAACTTGAACAAAATGTGTCTGCCAATAAGTGCTTGGCCAAGTTCGATAACTAGCCAAATTGGCCTAGGCACTTCGGAATTATGGCCCTTGAATTACCAAAAATGGATCCATTCGTCTAGACCATCCAGAGAAACTAGTCATTTTTCATTGGGCAGCACTGTCACAAAGCTTGTCCGCACTCTTAAGTCGAACATTTCTCATTGGATCTTCACCAAACTTGAACAAAATGTGTTTGACCATAAGACCTCGGCCAAGTTCGATAACTAGCCAAATCCGCTTAGGCACTTTTGAATTATGGCCCTTGAATTACTTATAGGATCCATTCGTCTTGACCATCCAGAGAAACTAGTCATTTTTCATTGGGCAGTTGTGGGAGACATGCGCTTTTCTCAAAAGCATCTCTAGTTTATGATTTGATTTTAACCAAACTTGCACACAACTTGTATCACCACAAGATATTGGTTCCTTTCTTGAACCGGCCAGATCCCATCATGGGTTCTGTAGTTATAGCCCCTGATAGGGGGGTGGGCTTGTTTTCCCTATATGGCTATATAGAAAACTTTGAAAATCTTCTTCTCAAAAGCTACTGGTCCGTTTTCAAAATAATTTTACACAAATGTGCCTTGGATGACCTTCTACCAAATTCCTTGAGATAATTTTGATTCTTCGAAAAACATGGCGGCCCGCAGGAGACACTCATTATCCCTATATGGCCATATAAAAAACTTTAAAATTAAATCTTCTTGTATGAAACTTCTGGCCTGATTTGAGAATAATTTTATTTAAAGTTACTTTAAGAAAATTTCAACTATATTTTCTCATAATTCTTTTGATTGATCTTTATTATGATCTTTTGACCTTGAAAACTTGTCCTTAAGTGCAATGATAACAGGTGAGCAATATAGGGCCATCATGGCCCTCTTGTTGGTTCAATCTTAATGAAACTTTGTCAGAATGTTACCCTCAATTAAAATCTTGGACGAGTTTGATACTGGGTCATCTGGGGTCAAAAACTAGGTCACCAGGTCAGATCAAAGAAAAAGCTTGTTAACATTCTAGAGGTCACAATTTTGGCCCAATCTTAATGAAACATGGTCAGAATGTTGCCCTCAATAAAATCTTGGACGAGTTTGATATTGGGTCATCTGGGGTCAAAAACTAGGTCACCAGGTCAAATCAAAGGAAAAGTTTGTTAACACTCTAGAGGTCACATTTTTGGTTCAATCTTAATGAAACTTGGTCAGAATGTTACCCTTAATAGTATCTTGGATCTTGGACGAGTTCGATATTGGGTCATCTGGGGTCAAAAACTTGGTCACCAGGTCAAATCAAAGGAAAAGCTTGTTAACACTCTAGAGGTCACAATTTTGGCCCAATCTTAATGAAACTTGGTCAAAGTGTTATCCTCAATAAAGCCTTGGACGAGTTCAATATTGGGTCATCTGGGGTCAAAAACTAGGTCACCAGGTCAAATCAAAGGAAAAGCTTGTTAACACTGTAGAGGCTGCATTTATGACTGTATCTTCATGAAACTTAGTCAGAATGTTAAACTTGATGATCTTTAGGCCAAGTTCGAATCTTGGTCATGTCAGGTCAAAAAAAACTAGGTCACCAGGTCAAATCAAAGGAAAAGATAGTTAACACTTTAGAGGCCACATTTATGACCATATCTTCATGAAACTTGGTCAGAATGTTAATCTTGATGATCTTTAGGTCAAGTTTAAATCTGGGTCAGGTGGGGTCAAAAACTATGTCACCAGGCCAAATCGGAGGAAAAGCTTGTTAACACTCTACAGGCCACATTTATGACTATAACTTCATGAAACTTAGTCAGAATGTTAAACTTGATGACCTTTAGGCCAAGTTCGAATCTTGGTCATGTCGGGTCAAAAACTAGGTCACGGGGTCAAATTAAAGGAATAGCTAGTTAACACTTCAGAGGCCACATTTATGACCATATCTTAATGAAACTTGGTCAGAATGTTAATCTTGATGATCTTTAGGTCAGTAGGTCAGGTGAGTGATACAGGGCCTTCATGGCCCTCTTGTCTAAAAAAATCTTCTTCTTGAAAACCACTGGGCAGAGTTACACCAAACTTCACAGGAATGATCCTTGGATGGTACCCTTCCAAAATTGTTCCATGCAGAACTCTCGTTGCTATGGCAACCGAAAGGAAAAACTTCAAAAATATTTTTGTCCAAAACTGCAAAGCATAGAGCCTTGATATTTGACATGTGAGATCATCTTATGGTCCTCTATCAGGGGTCTCAAGTTTTACATAGACTTGCATAGGAAAAAAACTTTAAAAATCTTCTTGCCTGAAACTGCAAGACCTAGGCTTTTGATATTAAGTATCTTGCCTTTCTTAGTGTTTCTCTACCAAAAATGTTCAAATTATGACCCTAGGGTGAAAAGAGGCCCTGCCCTGGGGGTACCAAGTTTAACATAGACTTCTATAGGAAAATAAATAAAGATCTTTTTGTCTGAAAGTTCAAGGCCTAGGCCTTTGATATTTGGTATGTAGCATTGCCTGGTGGATCTCTAACAAGTTTGTTCAAATTATGCCCCTGGGGTGAAAAGAGGCCCTGTCATGGGGGTCACTTGTTATAATTATGAGTTAAATAGGAAAAAATACTTCAATCAGAAAATTATCAGATCATATTTCCTAGACTGTTTAATTATCCCCCGCCGATGAAATCGGGAGGGGGGTATTGAAATGGCGTTGTCAGTCTGTCCGTCCGTCTGCAGCCATTTCTCAGTAACTACCTGGTAGAATTTCATGAAACTTGAAATAAACATGAACCAACATACTGTGACAATGCCAGTCAAGTTTTATTTGGATTGGTCAATTTCCCTTAGAGTTATTGCCCTTGATTTAATGAAAAATGTCCTTTCGTAGCCATTTCTCAGTAACTTGCAGGTAGAATTTCATCAAACTTGAAATAGACATGGACCAAGATATGGCGATGATGCCCTTCAAGTTTTTTTTTCTATTGGTCAATTTCCCTTAGAATTATTGCCCTTGATTTAATGAAAAATGCACAAAAATGTCCGTCCGCAGCCATTTCTCAGTTACTAGCTGGTAGAATTTCATCAGACTTAAAATAAATATGAACCAACATACTTTGATGATGCCCGTCATTTTCTTTTTTTTAGCTCACCTGTCACAAAATGACAAGGTGAGCTTTTGTGATCACTCAGCTTCTGTCTGTGCGTCCGTCCGTAAACTTCTGCTTGTGACCACTCTAGAGGTCACATTTTTCATGGGATCTTTATGCAAGTTGATCAAAATGTTCATGATATCTAGGTCAAGTTCGAAACTGGGTCATGTGCAGTCAAAAACTAGGTCAGTAGGTCAAATAATAAAAAAAACCTTGTGACCTCTCTAGAGGCCATATTTTTCATGGGATCTGTATGAAAGTTGGTTAGAATGTTCACCTTGATGATATCTAGGTCAAATTCGAAATTGGAACAACTGCGGGCAAAAACTAGGTCAGTAGGTCTAAAAATAGAAAAGCCTTGTGACCTCCTTAGAGGCCACACTTTTGAATGGATCTCCATGAAAATTGGTCAGAATGTTCACCTTGATGATATCTAGGTCAAATTTGAAACTGGGTCACGTGCCATCAAAAACTAGGTCAGCAGGTCAAATAATAAAAAAACCTTGTGACCTCTCTAGAGGCAGTATTATTCATGGGATCTGTATGAAAGTTGGTTTGAAATGTTCATCTTGATGATATCTAGGACAAGTTCGAAACTGTGTCAACTGCGGTCAAAAACTACGTCAGTAGGTGCGTCTGTCCGTAAACTTCTGCTTGTGACCACTCTAGAGGTCACATTTTTCATGGGATCTTTATGAAAGTTGGTCAGAATGTTCATGATATCTAGGTCAAGTTCGAAACTGTGTCAACTGTGTCTAGGTCAGTAGGTCTAAAAATAGAAAAACCTTTTGACCTCTCTAGAGGCCATATTTTTCAATGGATCTTCATGAAAATTGGTCTGTATGTTCACCTTGATGATATCTTGGTAAAGTTAGAAACTTGGTTACGTGCGGTAAAAAACTAGGTCAGTAGGTCTAAAAATAGAAAAATCTTGTGACCTCTCTAGAGGCCATGTTTTTCTTGAGATCTTCATGAAAATTGGTGATAATGTTCACCTTGATGATATCTAGGTCAAGTTCAAAACTGGGTCACGTGCCTTCAAAGACTAGGTCATTAGGTCAAATAATAGAAAAACCTTGTGACCTCTCTAGAAGCCATATTTTTCAATGGATCTTCATGAAAATTGTTCAAAAATTTTATCTTGATGATATCTAGGTCAAGTTTAAAACTGGGTGACATGAGCTCAAAAACTAAGTCACTATGTCAAATAATAGAAAAAACGACGTCTCACTCAGTTCAAAACTGGGTCATGTGGGGACAGGTGAGCGATTCAGGACCATCATGGTCCTCTTGTTGTTGGTCAGTTTTCCATACAGTTATTGCCCTTTAATTGTTTAAAAATCCACAGATTTGTACATAACAAACCAACCAATTGGAAGAATTTCATTAAACTTCTTTCATTCTTTTCCATGAACATTTATTATAAACATGTGAAGTTGTGTACCCACACCTGGTCCCCACCTTGCCTTGGTCACACCCCCTCCCAACATGTAAACTTTTGTACCCTCACCCCTCCACACACACACACACGCACCCCCCCCCCCCCCCCCCCACCCCACCCCCCACCCCCAAAAAAACCCATTTATTTTCTGTTAATTTCTTTTTGACTAATGAAATTATTTGCTAATCTTTGTAACATTCTTAACTTTTTGCTGGATATATTTTTTTGCCGTTCCCCACCACAACCCTTTCGGCAGGGGATACCAATTCATCGAATTTGCTTGTTTAATTTAACTTCACATTATTATTCCTCAAGACCAGATGACATGTTGAACACATCACCTATGCCTGATGGTCAGTGGTCAAGGTCACAATTCAAGGTCAAAGGTTAGATATTTGGTTTTTGCTCCATAACCTCTATGTGCATGAAAGGGTTTTAATAAAACTTTGGATTATTATTCTTCATGACAAGAGGATGTGTCACACATCAACCATGCCTGATGGTCAAAGGTCAGAGTTCAATTCAAGGTCAAATATTGGGTTATTGCTTTCCATAACTTCAGAACACTTGGGCATAGGATCCTCAAACTGGGTAAGCAAGTAAGTCATGACCATTATATGACCCCTGTTGATTTTGGGGTCACTAGGTCAAAGGTCAGTGACCTTTGGCATTATGATAAAGTACTAAAGAACAGTTGGACCTGGGATCAGCCAAGCTGACTTAAAAAAATGTCCTAGAATTTCATATTGACATCGTATGAACCCTGCCTTCACTTAAAAAAAACAAAAACTTCCTGTATCCAGTACCTGGTGGAGGCATTAATCACTTTCAGTGATAGCTCTAGTTATGAAGTCTTGACGATTTCAAATCTGGGTCATATGGGTCAAAAACTAGGTCACTAGGTCAAATCATAGGAAAAGCTTGTATACACTCTAGAGGCCACTTTTTCACTCCAATCTGCCCGAAACTGTGTCAGAATGTTTGTTTTCATGAAATTTTGGACAAGTTCAAATCTGGGTCATGTGGGGTAAAAAAAACTAGGTCAAATCAAAGAAAATGCTTGTTTACACTCAAGAGGCCATGTTTTTTGGTGCAATCTTAATGAAAATTGGTCAATATTTGTCTCCATGAAATCACTATGTAACATGTTTACACTGTTCGGTGTGTTACACAGGTGAGCGACCTAGGGCCATCTTGGCCCTCTTGTTCAATGGTTGATATTTTTCATTTAAAGTTTTAGATTAACAAAATCAAAAGGGGTTTTTATCTGCCTAGGTCAAATTGAACCAATGGATTTTGTCCTTTAGATAATTTTATTATTATTGTATTTTTCCACAGGAAGCTGTTCAGAGATTGTTCCAACCATTTCCACAGGAGGATGATTTCACATTATGGTGTAAAAAGCAACTGAAAAACATGGCCACATCAGTTGATAGTAAGTTTCCTTTCTTTTCATTGTTGTTGATTATATGAAATGCACATCTAAATCAATTTTAAATAAATGTATGATGTCTAAGTATAGGCTTAGTTGTATAAATGGGCTTTGATATGATTTCCAGTGTGGTTGTGTCACTGACTTCAAACCACACGCCCCCACCCCCGTGTGGTTAGTGTTACTGACTTCAAACCACAGAACATTCAAACTTGGAAGCATGGTTGGGCTATGAAATGGATGACCACTGTTGTTTTGGGGATCAATAGGTCAGAGGTCAAGGTCACAGGGGCCTTAAAACATGAAGTAGAAGTAGATGACCTCTATTGTGTTTGAGGTCATTAAGTCAAAGGTCAAGGTC
This sequence comes from Mercenaria mercenaria, assembly GCF_021730395.1. Lineage (NCBI taxonomy): Eukaryota > Metazoa > Mollusca > Bivalvia > Venerida > Veneridae > Mercenaria > Mercenaria mercenaria. The sequence goes on from NC_069374.1 coordinate 41,752,099, forward strand.
ACTGGGACTTGACTCTTGAAAAAAGTTTCTGCTCAGTAATTTAAGAACAACTGGACCCATAACCTTCACTCGTGATTGGGCTTATAAAGTAGATGACCCATAATGCTGTAGGGTTAATAGGGCAAAGGTCAAGGTTACAGGACCTAAACAGTGAAAACTATTTCTGCTTGATAACTTGAGAATCACTTGACCAAGAATTTTAAAACTTGATAGCATGATTGGACCCCAATCTGACTTAAGTGCTTGATCTTCTAAACGAAGATCTGAGAACGACCCATTCACGTACGTCTTCTGTATATTTTGGATTTCCAGTATTGCTATTTTTACTTTAACCAATCAGATGACTTGTTCGAATGTCAAAGAGTAAGAAAAATGTACAGTCATTCCAGGGCTCGAACCCGTGACCCCTCGCTTACAAAGCAAGTGGCCTACCGACTGAGCTAACTGGCTATCTGACACAGTTCGACATAAGAATTGTAAATATCAAAAGTCAAGACTACAGGTAGATTTGCAAAATGTTGTAAATTAAGCTCTGATTGGCTAGCGAAAGGATCGTCAGAACGAGGCTATGAATAGGTCGTTCTCAGATCCTATGCGTAGCGTAATAGGAGATGTACTTTAGTCAGATTGGATTGGACCCCTACTGTTTTTTTAGGTCAGGTAGTTAACAGGTCAAGGTCACAGGGGCCTGAACCTTGAAACCTGTTTCCACTTTTATAACTTGAGAACCACTTGACACAGTGTGTTCAAATTTGGTCAAGATAATAGTGTCATGGGACTGAAGATGGGACAACTCATTCATGTTTTACAAGCAGCTCTTGTTGAAAATTGACAATAAATCGGTATTGCCAGATGACTGCATTGTCCATGCTTATAATCTGACTGAAATACATCTGAGACCAGAGTTACCTGAAGTTGTAAAACAGGATTGTGACATAGCATGTGTGTTTGTGCCACAAATGTTCTGTTTGGTATTTCATTCTGCTAGATCAGAGTTATGGTCATTGATTTACCAAAAAATACACATGAAGTGCTCAAAAGTTTGTGCTGCAAATATCTTGAAAAATATTTCACCTAGAGTCATGAAACCCTGTGCAGTTGGGATACATGTGCCCTACGGACACACATTTAGTGTTCTCTCTTTTCCACCAATTTCAAAAAGGATTGTTATTAAAAAAATTTATTAATACATATTGAAAGTGGATTATAATATATTGTATACAGTCAAACCTGAAATTTGGTCTTTATTGGGAGGTGTTTTTTTCACAGGTTAAAATACACTGTAAATGTTAAGATGGGAAATAAAACATGTGGTCTTTATAGCCAGGTGGTCAGAGGTGGGCTTTAACACAGGTTTGACTGTATACAGTAACCAGACCAATATGAAATAAAGTTTTTCTTTCAGGGTTCCCACACTTCCTGGAAAACTGGAAAAGTCCTTGAATTTTTCATTTCATTTTCAAGGCCTTGAAAGTACTTGAATTTTAAAGAAAGAGCAAAAACCCTGGAAAAAGTTGGGAATTTTGTTCTTTCTGTATGCACATCACAATATTGCCAGTGTACATAAAAAGCAAACATATTTAAAAGAGAAACACCAGCATGGCTATCCCTGTACTTGAGAAATTTGCGTCTTTGAGATTGTAAGGAACAACAACTCTTCACATCAGTTGAGATTTTAGTGGTGTTACACCTACTTAGTCTATACGGAGTTGTCTTTCTTTGTGAAGCGTCTGGTGATTAAAATGAAAGAAAAACATGGCACACTTTGAAAAATGATTTCTTTCCTACAGAGAAGAGAATTTGGCAAAGCTAGTGTAAAATACGACCTCATAAGTTTGAAAATTGACAATAAATCGGTATTGCCAGATGACTGCATTGTCCATGCTTATAATCTGACTGAAATACATCTGACAAATTTCAGAACACCCTTAAAATTGAATCACAAGGTGAAGAGATGCTTATCAGCACAAAAAGTCAATCGAAAAAACAACCTACTGACAACTTTGAAAAGTCTTAAACACTTGGTGAAAATTGACATTGAAGGCACAGCATTCTTATTACCAGATGAAGTCATTGATATTTCTAGCTCACCTGAGCACGAAGTGCTCAAGGTGAGCTTTTGTGATCACCCTGTGTCCATCGTCATCCGTCCATACGTCCGTCGTCAACAGTTTGACTTAACACTCTAGAGGTCACAATTTTGGCCCAATGTTAATGAAACTTGGTCAGAATGTTACCCTCAATAAAATCTTGGACTGGGTCATCTGGGGTCAAAAACTAGGTCACCAGGTAAAATCAAAGGAAAAGCTTGTTAACACTCTAGAGGTCACAATTTTGGCCCAACCTTAATGAAACTTGGTCAGAATGTTTACTCTTAATAAAATCTTTGAAGAGTTCCATATTGGGTCATCTGGGATCAAAAACTAGGTCACCAGGTCAAATCAAAAGCTTGTTAACATTGTAGAGGCCACATTTATGACTGTATATTCATGAAACTTGGTCAGAATCAGGGCTTCGGAAATTTGCCGGTTTGTGATTTTTCAGACCGATTCATGAAGTGAAAAAACGAAAAAGATCGGTCCCGTAAAAATGGAGAAAAGTATAAATTTCGGTCTGATATCTCAATACACCATCTACTGCCAAGCAGGAAATTGTTGGTCGCACCCTCAGATAATCAATAAACGTGTCAAACGGTCTGATTGTCACTTTGATAATCGGTCCGTAATTAGCAGGTGATGCAATCAGTGCTTGCGCGGCACATCCTTTAATGTTTGCAGACAGCCGACTGCAATGTATTAAACATTTTTGACTGGTTTCCAAATATGTCTGACTGGATCCAAATCATTTCGACGGGGATCCACTTCTTTTATTTAGAATCCAACGGATGGTTTATTTCAAAAGGCTATGTTTGATCACGGTAAAAAACAAATGGTCACTGCATTTAATCAAAGAGCTATAATTGTACATTATAGGTCTTTGATTTAATGAGACATAACACGGAAAACCGATCAAAATATTTTTTTTAATTACTTGATTTGAAAAAAATTACAAGATTCATTTGTTGGGGCTCCAGTTGAAACAAGTGCAGAAAATCGTCTTTGCAACCTGACTGTGCAAAAAAGAAAAAGAAAAAAAAAATGGACTGGCAAACACGAATGATAAAGAAAACCGGAGTGGCGCTGTTTATCAAATCGGTCTTTTAAAAAACGTTTCAAAATGAAATTTTGTTTACATCAGAAGAGAACATATAACTTTATAAAATGTAGTTGCTTATTGAAATACAACATAAGTGAAATGAAATATCCGTGGCCAACACGCGTGACCTTTTGGTACTATACATGCGGGAAATTCGATCTCGGCGTTCATTTAACATACACATTTGGTCCGCGGCAGAGTATTCTTAAAATACTGAGACTGTTTAGCAGAGAATATGCGTCGTGTAATTCACTTTGACGCATTGTATTTTATAGAATTCTGTCAAAGAATGAGGAAACATCACAAAGTATCTGCCGTGTATACGGTACCGGTCACATGCGTTGGCTTTTAGACTAGTTACGCACACGGTGTCAATGCCTCGGTAATTTTATCCTTACAAGTATTTTCTCGGAAAAACATCGAAATTTAAACAAAGTAACGATCACACATAACACTGAATAACAGTCTTCATTGTATGGAAACACGCGGTGACCGGTAACTCAGTTTTAATGCATGACATGCTTATTTCTTTATTCTATCACGTTTTACAAAATATGTAATATTGAGAATGCGGTGAGTGTGGTAGCGCCGATGTTCGGACCGATTGAGTTATCAAAATTTCCGGAGCCCTGGTCAGAATGTTAATCTTGATGATCTTTAGGTCCAGTTTGAATCTGGGTCATGTAGGGTCAAAAACTAGGTCACCAGGTCAAATCAAAAGAAAAGCTAGTTAACACTCTAGAGGTCACATTTATGATCATATCTTAATGAAACTTGGTCAGAATGTTAATCTTTATGATCTTTAGGTCAAGTTCAAATCTGGGTCAGGTGGGGTCAAAAACTAGGTCACTTGGTCAAATCAAAGGAAAAGCTTGTTAACACTCTAGAGGCCACATTTATGACTTTATTTTCATGAAACTTAGTCAGAATGTTAATCTTGATAATCTTTAGGCCAAATTGGAATCTGGGTCATGTGGGGTCAAAAACTAGGTCACCGGGTCCAATCAAAGGAAAAGTTAGTTAGCACTTTAGAGGCCACATTTATGACCATATCTTAATGAAACTTGGTCAGAATGTTAATCTTGATCCTCTTTAGGTGAAGTTTAAATCTGGGTCAGACTGGGCCGAAAACTAGGTCACCAGGTCAAATCAAAGGAAAAGCTAGTTAACACTGTATAAGCCACATTCATGACCGTATCTTAATGAAACTTGGTCAGAATGTTAATGTTGATGATCTTTAGGTCAAGTTTAAATCTGGGTCAGATGCGGTCAAAAACTAGGACACCAGGTCAAATCAAAGGAAAAGCTTGTTAACACTCCAGAGGCCACATTTATGACTATGTCTTCATGAAACTTGGTCAGAATGTTAACCTTGATAATCTTTAGGTCAAAATCGAATCTGGGTCATGTGGGGTCAGAAACTAGGTCACCGGGTCAAGTCAAAAGAAAAGCTAGTTAACACTCTAGAGATCACATTTATGACCATATCTTAATGAAACTTGGTCAGAATGTTAATCTTGATGATCTTTAGGTCAATAGGTCAGGTGAGCGATACAGGGCCTTCATGGCCCTCTTGTTATTTTATGAGCCCTGTTTTTTAGTTTAATTAAATTTACATGTATTATACCCCCATCGATGAAGTTCAAAGGGGGTATATTGGAGTCTGTGTCCATCTGTCCATTTATGTCTGTCCATGATTCTTGTGAACCTAACTCGAAACTATTTGAAGAGTTTTGTTGAAACTTTACAGACTGATAGTATATGACATGAGGATGTTCATATTACAAGATAATCTAGCAAAGGGGAGATAACTCAGACCTAGATATTTTCCATTATGTCTCTTAAATAGTACTACTTTAACCAAGTGACAGCGAGCGAGGCAGAAGTATTCATCCCCTTTAGGGATGGCTCTAGCTTATTTTCTTAAAATTCTAGCACCTATTAAAGATCTTAGAGGCAGTGAAAGAATTTCACTTCTGACGGGACTTGAACCTACAATGTCTGGATCAGGTTTGGGCGCTCTACCTTTGAACCAGGGGCGCTCTATTAGTCCTTGAATTTTGTGAAAATGGCCTGGAAAAGTCCTTGAATTATTTCCATGGAAAAGAGTGGGAACCCTGTTCTTTATACATTCAGTTAAAAAAAGGACTGTGAATACCGGAAACGCTAAATTCTGAAAATTGGACAATTTTTCATGACCACGAAGGATTATTGAACACAAAATAATTATCCTCTGAATAACAGACATAAGTGTCAAACATTATGTATTGTCACCTTGATTTTCAATACATTATCTCAAACAGACAAATTTTGTGCCTCAACTATGAGTAGTGGGGGCATTTACATTTGGTCTTGTCTGTCTGTCCATCCAAAAAACGTTTGGAATGTGCCTAGCTCAAAAAGTGTTTGATATAAATTGATGAAACCTTGCATAAATCTTTATCATGATATGAACTTGTGCACCTCCTATTTTTCGTCTGGCTCCAACCCCTATTTATAGAGTTATGGCCATTTTCACCTTGTGATGTGCCTAGTTCAAAAAGTATATGATATAAATTGATGAAAATTTGCATGAGTCTTTATTATAATATACAGGTGTGCATCTCTTATCTTTCCTCTGGCTCAACCCCTTAGTTCCAAAGTTATGGCCCCTGAAATAGTAAAAAAATGCACATTTTCGTCTAATGACGAGCCAAGTATTTGATTTAAATTCATGAAACCTTGTCATTCTTCTTGAGATTTTAGCCCTAATTACAGAGTTAAGGCCGTTGAAATAGCCAAAATAGTGGAATTTTTTGTTTGTGATGCTCATAGCTCAGTAGTATTTGGCCTAGAATAATGAATCCTTTATTAGCTCGACTGTTCGAAGAATAGGGGAACTATCCTACTCGCCCCGGCGTTTAGCATGAGCATTAGCGTAAGCGTCACACAAATGTTAAAGTTTGCATACCACCCCAAATATTTTCAAAATCCATTGAGATATTGCTTTCATATTTTGCATACTTGTTTACCATCATGACCCCAGTCTGTAAACAGAAGCAGACAAGTCTATCAAGCATTTTGACTGAATTATGGCCCCTTTTCGACTTAGAATATGCTTATTGTAATGTTAAAGTTTTACTCATAGCTTATATTATACTCTCAAGAACTGAGAATAGTCGAGTGCGCTGTCAACTGACAGCTCTTGTATAAAATGTCTGTTGAGGCTTTACCCCCTTAAAACTGCAAACATTTGAATTATTGCCCCTTATTTGTGACAAATGTACCAGTGGGGGCACACCCTGTGTCCTACAGACACATTCTAGTTTGTTTACCAATTAACCTTCACAAATGTTACCTGGTGTAAAAAGAAAAATGAAAACTGTTTTAATCTGAGAGAGAAGTTAACTGATCATAAATGGATCTGTAGTGGTACAGGTCCTTCTTCACAAAATGACATTTTTAAGGCAAATGAAAAAGATAAGTATTTTGAATTATCAAAGATTTCCATGTTCTGTGATTTATAGGAGCTAGTCTAATGGATTTCCATGATAAAAGTTTCATTTTAAGTGATGTATAAAACAAAAATGAGAGAGATTTAAATGTTAAATGATCCATTTAGTTCTTCAGTTTTAAGCTCAACTATTCAAAGAATAGGGGAGCTATCCTACTTGCCCCGGCGTCAGCGTGAGCGTCACACAAATGTTAAAGTTTGCGTACCACCCCAAATATTTTCATAGTCCATTGAGATATTGCTTTCATATTTTGCATACTTGTTTACCATCATGACCCCAGTCTGTAAACAGGAGCAGACAACTCTATCAAGCATTTTGACTGAATTATGGCCCCTTTTTAATCCCCCGCCGTGGCGGAGGGATTATAGGAATGGTCTGCTTCCGTCCGTCCGTCCTTCCGTCCGTAACAAATTCGTGTCCGGTCCATATCTCCTAAACCCCTTGAAGGATTTTCATGAAACTTGGGTCAAATGATCACCTCATCAAGACGATGTGCAGAACCCATAAGTCAGCCTTGTCGGTTCAAGGTCAAGGTCACAACTCAAGGTCAAAGGTTTGAGCCTGCCATTTTGTGTCCGCTCTATATCTCCTAAACCCCTTGAAGGAATTTTATAAAACTTGGGTCAAATGATCACATCATCAAGACGATATGCAGAACCCATGAGTCAGCCATGCCGGCTCAAGGTCAAGGTCACAACTCAAGGTCAAAGGTTTGAGCCTTCCATTTTGTGTCCGCTCTATATCTCTTAAACCCCTTGAAGGAATTTTATAAAACTTGGGTCAAATGATCACCTCATCAACACGATGTGCAGAACCCATGATTCAGTCATGCCGGCTCAAGGTCAAGGTCACAACTTAGGGTCAAAGGTTTGAACCTTCCATTTTGTGTCCGCTCTATATCTCCTAAACCCCTTGAAGGATTTTCATCAAACTTGGGTCAAACGATCACCTCATCAAGGCGATGTGCAGAGCTTATGAGTCAGCCATGTCAGCTCAAGGTCAAGGTCACAACTGAAGGTCAAAGGTTTGAGCCTTCCATTTCGTGTCCACTCTATATCTCCTAAACCCCTTTAAGGAATTTTATAAAACCTGGGTCAAATGATTACCTCATCAAGACGATGTGCAGAAATTATGAGTCAACCATGCCAGCTCAAGGTCAAGGTCACAACTAAGGGTCGAAGGTTTGAGCCTTCCATTTGGTGTCCACTCTGTATCTCCTTAACCCCTTGAAGGATTTTCATCAAACTTTGGTCAAATGATCACCTCATCAAGAACTCATGAGTCAGCCATGTCAACTCAAGGTCAAGGTCACAACTGACGGTCAAAGGTTTTAGCTCTGTATCTCCTAAACCCCTTGAAGGATTTTCATGAAACTTTGGTCAAATGATCACCTCATCAAGACGTTGTGCAGAATTCATGAGTCAGCCGTGTCAGTTCAAGGTCAAGGTCACAGCTAAAATCAAAAGTTTTACCCTTTCACTATCCATAGCAGTGGCGGGGGATTTAGCTGTCTTTCAGACTGCCTTGTCAACTTAGAATATGCTTATTGTAATGTTAAAGTTTGCGTACCACCCCAAATATTTTCAAAGTCCATTGAGATATTGCTTTCATATTTTGCATACTTGTTTACCATCATGACCCCAGTCTGTAAACAGGAGCAGACAACTCTATCAAGCATTTTGACTGAATTATGACCCCTTTTCGACTTAGAATATGCTTATTGTAATGTTAAAGTTTTACTCATAGCCTATATTATAGCATCAAGCACTGAGAATAGTCGAGCGCGCTGTCAACTGACAGCTCTTGTAGTATATAGGTACCAAGCAGATTCTAAAAACAAACAAAAAAAACATAATACATTTACTGGCAGTTCAAATAAATTCTCTGAAAACTGGAATCCTCTGAAAACTGGACTGTAGGCTTTGTCCAGACAAAGTTCGCTTTTCAAAGATTTTACTGTACATCATTGACAAATATTAGACAATTAGGTTAATGGAGATAATGAGTCATCTTTCAGTAGGTGAATTTGGGACTCTGTATTACATGACAATACTTCATTCATTTGTTTCAAGTTAAGACATTGAAAACTTTATTATGTTGTATTTTTCTGTCATTTACTTTGTAATACAGATGGTTTTCTTTACTTCCAGTTCCAACATTCATTGCATTTCTACAAGAAGTAGAATCTCCCTATGAGGTAGGTAGTAAATAGTTCATATTGTAATAATCCTGCAGGATAAATGCTTGCAATAGAATTAAGCCAGTAGAAAACTATGAACTCTGTAGTAATTGTCTGAAATATAAATTGCTTTCTTGTTTCACTTTTTAGCTCACCTGTCAGGAAGTGACAAGGTGAGCTATTGTGACCGCTTGATGTCCGTCGTCCATCGTGCGTAGTGCGTCGTCCGTCAACAATTTCTAAAAAAATCTTCTTCTTGAAAACCACTGGGCAGAATTACACCAAACTTCACAGGAATGATCCTTGGGTGGCCCCCTTTCAAAATTATTCAAAGAATTTAATTCCATGAAGAACTCTGGTTGCCATGGCAACCGAAAGGAAAAACTTTAAAAATCTTCTTCTCAAAAACCAGAAGCCCTAGAGCTTAGATATTTGACTTGTAGCATTGCCTAGTGGACCTCTACTAAAGTTGTTCAAATCATGACCCCAGGGTCAAAATTGACCCCGCCCCAGGGGTCACTTGATTTTACATAGGAAAATCTTCAAAAAATTTCTTAAATAAACCAGAAGGCCTAGAGCTTAGATATTTCACATGTAGCATTGCCTATTGGACCTCTACAAAATATGTTCAAATCATGACCCCCGGGGTCAAAATTGACCCTGCCCCAGGGGTCACTTTATTTTACATAGGAAAATCTTCAAAAAAATTCTAAAAATAAACCAGAAGGCCTAGTGCTTAGATATTTCAAATGTAGCATTGCCTAGTGGACCTCTACAAAATTTGTTCAAATCATGACCCCTTGGTCAAAATTGACCCCGCCCCAGGGGTCACTTGATTGTACATAGGAAAATCTTCAAAAAATTTCTTAAAATAAACCAGAAGGCCTAGAGCTTAGATATTTGACATGTAGCATTGCCTAGTGGACCTCTACAAAATATGTTCAAATCATGACCCCCCGGGGTCAAAATTGACCCCGCCCCAGGGGTCACTTGATTTTACATAGGAAAATCTTCAAAAAATTTCTAAAAATAAACCAGAAGGCCTAGATCTTAGATATTTGACACGTAGCATTGCCTCATAGACTTCTACAAATTTTATTCAAATCATGGCCCCCGGGATCAAATTAACACCGCCCCATGGGGTTACTTGATTGTACATAGAAAAATCTTCAAAATTTTCTGAAAATAAACCAGAAGGCCTAGAGCTGAGATATTTCACATGTAGCATTGCGTAGTGGACCTCTACAAAATTTGTTCAAATCATGACCCCCGGGGTAAAATTGGCCCCGCCCCAGGGGTTACTTGATTGTACATCGGAAAATCTTCCAAAAAATTTCTAAAAATCATCAGTTTGACATTTAAAACATGTGGCTCATATTACTCAGGTGAGCGATCCAGGGTCATAATGACCCTCTTGTTAAGAGAGATCCTACCCAGTTTACAAGGGTATGTCAAATTATTCATCATATATGATATAATGTAATATAATTCTTTTTTGCAATAGGTGCATGATTATGTACGTTCATACTTGGGGGAGAATAAAGTTACAGAGGACTTTGCGAGGGCGTTTTTGGAGAAAAGGAGCCAGTTCAGGAGCAAGTCAAAACCTGCTGTCCAAGAGGTATCCAGTACAACGTCTTTGTGACATTTACCAAATAAAATATGTGATGTTTGACATCCATTATATATAGACTTCACAAGCATATTAAATCATTTCAACTTTGCTCTACCTATACACAAGACATTGCATAAATAAGCTAATATAATAAATTGTGTTTACAGGATAGTATCTGGGGACCAGCCCCAGCTATAACACCAAGGGAATTGCGTCAGCCTACTCAGTCTTTCAACGAGGATGGTCAGAAAGGCAAAGCAAATAAGAAGAAAAAGAACAAAATGATGAAAGTAGATGCAAGTATTCTCGGATTTACAGTGCATGCTGCTCCAGACCGCATTGTTGGAGAGATTGACTGTTTAGAAACAACTCCAAGATGAGATACAGGAGAGCAAAAATTGACTGGATCCTTTATGAGAGAATATTTCTTTTTCTGTTAATTATTGACATGCTTTGCATTGTTTGTTGATGTAGGGTTGAGTGCTTCTTCTTATCACACAAATGTTTTTATCAGAGATGTGGCCCAAATGTTAATAAGGTACGACAGGGATGAATACTCGGAACCCGTAAGTGCATAGAGAAGATGGGACTGTTCAATATCTGCCCATGTTTGGGCTCTCCAGGGAGAAATAACTGTCTCACACAGGAAATGTAAAACATGTGAATCCTGTCACAGTAGCAGAAAAAAAGACATGAAAAATGTGATTCACAAATAATTGTTCATGAATCTAGTTTAGTGAAAAACAGTATTCTTTTTTTCTGGTGCAGTAATAAATAGTTTTAGTATTTTGAATAAACTTATAAGATCATAGTTAACAAATGTTGGATTAGTAAATAGTAGGTGTCTTCCATGTAAGGTAAGGCTTTGTATTTTCACCATAGGAAAAATGGTATTATTGAAATGAATTGAGAAAGTTCTAAAGGTTGATTAACAAGCAGATTTAGCTCAGAAATGTATGCTATAAAATGTGCAACTTAGATTTTTCAGTTTTATCAGATTGATTTCTTTTCCTGCAGAAACTGTAGGAAATACCAGTACTAAATGACAGCTAAACATTTGATATATAAGGAAAACTGAAACAACTTTTCACTGGTGAGCTTGTAGGATTGTTGGATGCCCCTTGCCCGTCTGTTATCCCTACTCTCTTTATGGAACATCTCCATACACTAACAAGCACTTTCAGCCAAACGTCACATGACTGTTTCTTTGGTAATTCTCTTATATGTAGTAATTCATGCAGGATTCAGGTTGCCATAGTACCTGAAAGGAAAAGCTTTAAAATTCTCTGAAACTCTTGGCTCAAGTTCAAATAATTTCACAGAAATGTTTCTTTGTTGAGCCGCTACCAAATTTCTTCTGATCATTGTGTTATGTAAAAGAATACTTGTGGGAGTGGAGCTGGTTTTCCTTGTATGCCTTTTATGGAAACTTTGTGAGTCTTGTCAGGAACTGCTGGCCTGAAGACTGTTCATATTATTGAGATTTGTTAAAAAAAAAATGGCTGCCAGAGCTGTAAGTAGAAAAATCTTCAAGCAACATCTTCTACACCTCTGGTCTGAGTTCACAGAAACCCTGCACTAAGATTATTCAAATTCATTTTTAGCTAGTTTTTCTGATCGCTCGATGTCCGGCGTCTGTCGTCCGTCGTCTGTCAACATTTAGCTTGTGTATGCGATAGAGGCTGTACTTTTCAATTAATCTTCATGAATATTGGTCAGAATGATAACCTTGATGAAATCTAGGCCGAGTTCGAAAATGGGTCATCTCGGGTCAAAAACTAGGTCACTAGGTCAAATCAAAGAAAAACCTTGTGTATGCGATAGAGGCTGTATTTTTCATTTAATCTTCATGAATGTTGGTCAGAATGATAACTTTGATGAAATCTAGGCCGAGTTCGAAAATGGGTCATCTCGGGTCAAAAACTAGGTCACTAGGTCAAATCAAAGAAAAACCTTGTGTATGCGATAGAGGCTGTATTTTTCAATTGATCTTCATGAATTTTGGTCAGAATGATTGCCTTGATGAAATAAAGGCCGAGTTCGAAAATGGGTCATCTCAGGTCAAAAACTAGGTCAAATCAAAGAAAAACCTTGTGTATGCGATAGAGGCGGTATTTTTCAATTGATCTTCATGAATTTTGGTCAGAATGATTACCTTGATGAAATCTAGGCAGAGTTCGAAAATGGGTCATCTGGGGTCAAAAACTAGGTCACTAGGTCATATCACGTAAAAACCTTGTGTATGCGATAGAGGCTGTATTTTTCAATTGATCTTCATGAATTTTGGTCAGAATGATAACCTTGATGAAATTTAGACCAAGTTCGAAAATGGGTCATCTGGGGTCAAAAACTAGGTCACTAGGTCAAATCAAAGAAAAACCTTGTGTATGCAATAGAGGCTGTATTTTTCAACTGATCTTCATGAAATTTAGCCAGAATGATTACCTTGATAAAATCTAGGCCGAGTTTGAAAATGGGTTATCTGGGGTCAAAAACTAGGTCACTAGGTCAAATCGAAGAAAAACATTGTGTATGCAATAGAGGATGTATTTTTCAATTGATCTTCATTAAATTTGGTCAGAGTGATTGCCTTGATAAAATCTAGGTCGATTTTGAATATGGGTTATCTGAGGTCAAAAACTAGGTCACTAGGTCAAATTAAACAAAAATCTTGTGTATGCGATAGAGACTGTTTTTTTTTCAATTGATTTTTATGAAATTTGATCAGGTTGATTGCCTTAATGAAATCTAGGTCGAATTTGAATATGGGTCATCTGAGGTCAAAAACTAGGTCACTTGGTCAAATCAAAGAAAAAACTTCTGGTTATGATAGAGGCTGTATTTTTCAGTTGATCTTCATGAATTTTGGTCAGAATGATTGCCTTGATAAAATCTAGGTCGAGTTTGAACATGGGTCATCTAGGGTCAAAAACTAGGTCATATCTAAGAAAATGCTTGTTTTATCGCAAGAGACCAATTTTTTGGTCCAATCTTAATGAAAATTGGTCAGAATATTTGTTTCCATGAAATCACTAGGTCAAACATGTTTTACACTGTTATGGAGTGTTTCTTAGGTGAGCGACCTAGGGCCATCTTGGCCCTCTTGTTTCTGATTTATCAGAAAGCATTGCTGTCTAATGCTAAAAAATATATGACTCTACAAACAACATTTTGTCTAATACCGCTTGTAAAATTTTAAATAAGTTCACTGAAATGTTCCTTGAATGACACACTCCCGAGATTTTTCATATTATTTATCCCCCCGCCAAAGGCGAAGGGGATATTAGAAATGCTCTTCGTCCGTCTGTCCACAACGATCTTTGTCCGGAGCATAACTCCAAAAGTACTGGAGGGATTTTCTTCAAACTTCATACACTGATAGAACACATTGGGAGGAAGTGCAATGTGCAAGAACAATAACTCTACCTTGCCTATTTTTTGAGTTATTCCCCTTTATCATATTTTCTTAAAAAAATTTGTCCGGAGCATAACTCTAAAAGTACTGGAGGGATTTTCTTCAAACTTCATACACTGATAGAACACATTGGGAGGAAGTGCAGTGTACAAGAACAATAACTCTACCTTGCCTATTTTTTGAGTTATTCCCCTTTATCATATTTTCTTAAAACATTTTGTCCAGAGCATAAAGCCAAAAGTACTGAAGGGATTTTCTTCAAACTTCATACACTGATAGAACACATTGGGAGGAAGTGCAATGTGCAAGAACAATAACTCTACCTTGCCTATTTTTTGAGTTATTCCCCTTATCATATTTTCTTTAAAAAATTTGTCCGGAGCATATCTTCTTCATGCATGGAGGGATTTTGATATATCTTGGCACAAATGTTTACCACCACGAGGCGGAGTGTCCTGCGCAAGAACCAGGTCTAAGTTCAAGGTCACACTTAGAGGTCAAAGGATACAAGAATAAAAACCTTGTCCGGAGCATTTCTTCTTCATGCATAGAGGGATTTTGATATAACTTGGCACAAATGTTCACCACCACCAGATGGAGTGTCATGTGCAAGATCCAGGTCACTAGGCCTAAGGTCAAGGTCACAGAGGCCAAAGGTCAGATACAAGAATGACTTTGTCCGAAGCATTTCTTCTTCATGCATGGAGGGATTTTGATGTAACTTGGCACAATTATACACCATCATGAGACGAAGTGTCATGCGCAGTTCTCTTCTTTAGAATTACTTCCCTTTGTTGTTACTTTAAATAGCTTTTATTGTAACTTTTTCATTACTAGTCGTAGGGAAAAATTGAGACCACTTTTATGTAGTACAACAAGCATGCTAAATCCAATTTTGAGGTGTATTTTGACCAATCTCTACCTGATAAAGATTTTTTTGTGGACTTGCAATTTTTTTATTATTTTTTTTAAAGATTAACTTCCTTTAGTTGTTACTATAAATAACTTATATTGTAACATTTTTATAATTGACCCTAGGGAAAAAACAAGACCACTTTTCTGTGGTACAACATAGATGTTACTCTCCAGTTTTAGGTGTATTTTATTAATTTTATTATATATAAGGTATCTCTACCTGGTAAGGAGTTTTTTTTGTGGACTTTAAAAAACAAAAGACTTACAATGATTACTAAACAACCACAAAATTAACATTCCATTTGCAAATACAGCTGCTAGAGTAAAGAAATTTGCTTTGACGGGCATATATTGTGACATTCTGGCACTCTTGTTCCCTGTTAGCTTTCCATTCCTTCTTTTTACAGTAGCCATATAGAAAAACATCATAGCTATACTGTTCATTAAAATTAATAAAATTTAGCAGTAAACCACCTCACTACTGACTTATTCTTTCTTCCACATCTTAAAACCCCTGATGCGGACCACATCCTTCAATTATAATATGCCCGGCGGGGGGATTAGCCATGTCTAACATGGCTCTTGTTCTTGTTTGTCAAAAACATGGCCATCAGATTTCCAACTTAAAAACCAGATTTGATTGAGTCAATAATACAGCTAGTTTTCCTGATGATACCTGCACTACTTTGAAATATCTCTAAATCTATAGGCCTCCTTTCCAAGTAATTTGGATGACTCTTCAGGGTGTTGACTTTCTTAAACTGTGAAACTGTGGTGAATGGTCTAGCCATTCTGTACATATTTATGGCTCTTTTTGAAGATTATAATTTACTGTGAAGTCAGTATTGATAGCCAGGTATTCATCAATATGATTAAATATTGACTTCACAATATGAAAATTTCAAATTAAGTCTACTTTTGTGCTGAAACTCAGCAGGAAGTTTAAAAGGTCTGCCTTGTTTTATTAGAAGCCAAAAATTAAATTAAGGAATATTTTAAAGTACAAAACAGATAGAAACTGTGTTCTTTTCTGTGTTGCATATTTTGTTTATGTCAGTTTTGTGTAAATCTTGGTTAAATGGATTTAAGAAAAAATAAATCTGTTCCTATATTTTTTCAGTTAATAAAATATGGGCAGGAGTTTGGATGCGTAATAATTAAATCATGAGTGCATAGCACAAGTGGTTTAATTATTCGCATCCCAACGACTGCTCATATTTTATTAACTGATAAAATTATTGGAACATATTTATTATTTCGATTCTAACAACGCAAATAATTCGTATTTTACAGTACTACATTTTCAGCGTAATGCGTCATCATATGCAGTTACAATTTACCCCCATGGTTAGAAAGTGATGCATAGCCAGTGGAAAGTATAGATATTTGTTCCTTGTTTTATTAGAATTTTGAGAAGTATTCATAAACTAGTTATCCAACAGCTCACAAATTATTTATGAACAGAATAATCAAATTAGGTATGTTGACCCTGTGTTACAAGTTACATGTACAAGCATAAATTTCATATGACGTCATACTTATGTCATACATTT
Organism: Mercenaria mercenaria; assembly: GCF_021730395.1. NCBI lineage: Eukaryota > Metazoa > Mollusca > Bivalvia > Venerida > Veneridae > Mercenaria > Mercenaria mercenaria. Next base: position 41,768,465 of record NC_069374.1, read on the forward strand.
ATGACCTCACTGCTGAATCTTAATTGAGCTAATTGAATTCGCTCATAGGCATCAAAACGTATTTATCGGTCCTACACATAAATCAGTATGACTTTTTATCATAATTATGCCCCCCTTTGAAAAAGGAGGGGTATATTGTTTTGCAGATGTCGGTCGGTCGGTCGGTCGGTCGGTCGTAATGTAGACCTATCCGTTTCCGGATGATAACTCAAGAACGCTTGGGCCTAGGATCATGAAAGTTGATAGGGAGGTTGGTCATCACCAGTAGATGACCCCTATTGATTTTGAGGTCTGTATGTCAAAGGTCAAGGTCACAGTGACCCTGAATAGTAAAACGGTTTCCGGATAATAACTCAAGAACACTTGGGCCTAGGATCATGAAAGTTGATAGGGAGGTTGGTCATGACCAGCAGATGACCCCTATTGATTTTGAGGTCAGTATATTAAAGGTCAAGGTCACAGTGACCCTGAACAGTAGAACAGTTTCCGGATGATAACTCAAGAACGCTTAGGCCTAGGATCACGACAATTGATAGGGAGGTTGGTCATGACCAGCAGGTGACCCCTATTGATTTTGAGGTCAGTATGTCAAAGGTCAAGGTCACAGTGACCAGGAACAGTAAAATGGTTTCCAGGCAATAACTCAAGAACACTTGGGCCTAGTGTCAGGAAAATTGATAGTTAGGTTGGCCATGACCAGCAGATGACCCCTACTGATTTTGAGGTCAGTATGTTAAAGGTCAAGGTCACAGTGACCCTGAACAGTAAAACAGTTTCCGAATGATAACTCAAGAACGCTTAGGCCTAGGATCACGAAAGTTGATAGGGAGGTTGGTCATGACCAGCAGGTGACCCCTATTGATTTTGAGGTTATTAGGTCAAAGGTCAAGGTCACATTGGCCAGGAACAGTTAAATGGTTTCTGATCTTCTTGTCCAAAACCATAGGGCCTAGGGCTTTGATATTTGGTATGTAGCAAAATCTAGTGGTCCTCTACCAAGATTGTTCAGATTATTTCCCTGGGGTCAAATATGGCCCCACCCCTAGGGTCACATGGTTTATATAGCCTTATATAGGAAAAAACTTTGAAAAACCTCTTGTCCAAAACCACAGGGCCTAGGGCTTTGATATTTTGTATATGACATCATCTATTGATCCTCTACTAAGATTATTCAAATTATTCCCCAAGGGTCAAATATGGCTCCGCCCTGTGGGTCACATGGTTTACATATACTTATTTACAGTGTGCATATAATTTCTGTTCCTTGTGCAATTACTAAATGCATCAAGGGGGGCATTTCGTGTTCGACGAGCTCTTGTTACGTTTGGCTCTGAAATAATTCGTATGTAATGGAGCAGAAATAGAATTTCTTACGTCACAATCGTAGGGAGTGAAATGTAACAGCCAACCATATTTTATCGTAGATTCATGTATAGGCGATTTCGCTACATGTTTATATAACAATTGCTGCGGGTCGTGTTAGAATCTTTGATTAGTTACACATTACTTACAATTTTGACTGTAAACACTAGACATCACAATTTTGGGAGAATCTTAATGAAAATTGGGCAGATTGTTTCCCTAAAAAAATCTTGAATAAGTTCAAAACTGGCTTACATGTTGTCTGAAAAAAGATCACTTTGTCAAGTGCAGAATTTATATCAGCTTTTAATCACGGTTAACTAAAGTTAAAACTAGGTCATTATGTCATATTTTAAATGATTTTAACACACTTGAGTCAATATTCTCTACCTGATCTTCATAATACTTGGTTAAAATGTTTGTCTCTGAAATATCTAGGTGAAATTCCAAACTAGGTTTTCTGGGATCAAAAACTAGGTCAGTAGGTAAAAATGTAGAAAAAAATCTTGCAGACACTTTAGGTCACATTTTCTGCTTGATCATGATAAAACTTTGTCAGGTTTGAAGGGTTAAATCATTAAAACTTTTTCGATACTCCAGAATCCACATTGTCTACCTGATTTTCATGAAACCTAGACAAATGAAATCTAAGTTAGGTTTGAATATATGTTATCCAGGGTTAGTAAAGAGGTCACCAGGTCAAATCATAGAAAAAAACCTTTTAACACTTTGGTAGCCTCATTCTCATGCACTACCTTGTGTACATGGAAAAAGCAAAAAAAAAAATCAAAACTTGGCCAGCTGAGATTAAATACTGGTGGATCTGTTGTGGAATATGTACACTCGCACATTGCCATAATTGGTCTTGTGTATTGTGGTTTGTTCTAATAAATTCTCTCTGTCTGAAAAGATAGAGTGGAGATATTTGTCCCTGGATTAACAAAAAATGGTGCATGTTACTATGTTTATACCATTACACTTGCATTTGCTTTCCAGTCATAATCATAGGTAGACAAGTTGTGAATTCACATAAAACCTTGGCACTGTTGTATTACGAAGCAAATAGGACAAGTTTATCCAGAGTTTTGTGCCCTTGATTTAGTAAACTTTTCTACATGTAACACAAAAAATCAGGCTATTTATTAGGCAGTCATATGCACTCTAATCAACAAAAAATGACATGGCTGTAACTCCTAAATTACAACACATACATAAATCAAACTGGTATGTTAGTTCTTGTTTGTGTACTTTGTGTGTCATTGAATTTGTCAACACTCAGGTGAGCAATATAGGAGCATTATGACCCTCTTATTAGGAGGTATTTCCCTATATTCTCTCCATAATAATAAAATCTTAGTTTTCACAGATCTAGATTTCCAAGACTCACTGGCAGAAATATTTTTGTTCTTTTATAAAATGTGCTGAATATTCTGATACATAAAAGTATTTACTGTGAATATTTAATTTTGAATGTGTTGATATCTTGTTTCATTCATTGTCTTGATCATGTGTCTTATTATTATGTCTCCTACATGTACTGTGCGAGATATATATTGATTTAGTGCTGTCTGTCTTTCTGTCACATAGTCGGTCAGTCAGTCACAACTCCTTGAACATCACCAGACAGATTTTCACCAAACTTCACAAGTATGATCATTGCTAAGTGTAGTTTTTTGATGATTTTTAGCGGAGATAAGGCCCTTTATTAATCAAATTAAATGGTGTTTTAGCCACTTATGTTATTGGGCAGATGTCAACTAAACCTTATAGGAGTGATAAGTGTCAAGCGTTATATACAGCATTTTCCTGTTTGAGGATTTTCAACAGAGTAATGGCCCGTGATGCATCAAATTTTATGTTTTGGCCATTTTTCTTACATTATTATATGGATTTCCACCAAAGGGGCCTCTTTGGCAAAGTGGTTAGTCGCTGACTTTAAATCATTGTCCCTCAGCGATGTGGGTTCGGGCCTCGCTCAGGATGTTGTATTCTTCATGTGAGGAAGCCATCCAGCTGGCTTGAGGAAGGCTAGTGGTTCTACCCTGATGCCTGTTTGTGATGAAATAATGCACGGAGTGGCATCTGGGGTCTTCCTCTACCATAAAAAGCTGGAAAGTTGCCATATGACCTATAATTGTGTTGGTGTGATGTTAAACCCAACAAAAACAAAAAGGATTTCCACCAAACCTTAAGGAGTGATCAGTACCAAGCCTCTTTATGCATATTGTCGGAATGTTCTGGTTCATTGATTTTCAGTGGACAAATGGCCCTTGATTTGTAATATTATACCTTGCCTTGGCAGCTGTTCTCATACCACCAGAAGGAATAACACCAAACTTCACAAAAGTGCTCTTTGCATGTCATGAGCATGTTGTGGTTCGGTGATTCTTAGCAGAGTTATGGCCCTTGATTCATCAAATTTTATGATGTTTTAGCCTCTTCTATGATTGAGCAGATTTCCCCCAAAACTTACAGTAGTGATTAGTGTAAAGTCTTATTATGAACATTTTTGCCAGGTTCTGGTTCAGTGATTTTCAGGTTATGGGCCTTTTTTTGGTTAAATTTTCTGATATTTTGGCAACTTGTCTTTCATTATTGGGCAGTTTCCATCTTACCTTAGCCTAATTATACATATCATCAGCAAATGCTGTTCAGGTTTAGTGATTTTCAGCAGAGTTATGGCCGTTGATCTGTTTTACAGTGTTAACACTACTAGCTGTATACAGTTAGGTTGAATTTCACCAAACCTCACAAATGATTAATGTGAAGGGTAGTTGTGCATAATATCATTAGGTTCTAATTAAGTGATTTTCAGCAGAGTCATGACCCTTGATTTGTCAAATTCTTTTATCTGTGCTACTTCTCCTGTACCACTGGTTGGAATTACACCAAACATGACAGGAGTTACCACTGCCAAGCTTAGTTGTGTACATCGTTGTAATGTTATGGTTCAGTAATTTTCCCTGGAGTTAAGCCCCTCACTTTGCGGCATTTTACAGTTTCTGTATGGTAAGCGGACGGAGACATGCATTTTTAGCTTGACTTTTAGAAGAAAAAATAGAGCTATTGCACTTGCCCCAGCATCAGTCATATATCTCTGTTACTATCAAAGCTTTTGACTTGAAACTTAAAATAGTTATTTACTATCAAACTCTACACCAGGAGAAACAATCTCCATAACTCTGATTTGAATTTTGACATAGTTATGCCCCTTTTTAACTTAGACAATTTTGGTAAAAGTTTTATATAACTTCCAACATCTCTGTTACTTTCAAAGTTATTGACTTGAAACTTAAAATAGTTACTGTTGAAGTCAAATTTTGACAGAGTTATGCCCCTTATACTGGCAAACCTCTAATTCAGAGTCTAGCATTGAGAAAAGTCGAGTGTGCTGTCTTACGGATAGCTCTTGTTTGTGAAATACAACCTCTAGTTTGATTTGATATCTTATTTTTACTACTGAAGGCAGTTTCTGTGAATATATGTTGGCAATAAAGTGATTATTGTCACTAGATTGCACAGTAAGTCAGCAGGCAGTGGAAACTGGTATATGAGAGCAGTATTTTCCTGTTTTCTTGTCAATAATCCACTAAACTAATAACTTGTAAGTGTTGCATAGGAAAAAAGTTTCGCTGCTTGTATTAAATATGCAGTTGATAGTAACCTGATAAACTGTATTCATTACAGTATAACTGTTTCAGTGCAGAAATATTTGTATTTTATCTTCTATTAAATTTCCTTGCTGACTGGTATTTAAAAGAAAATGGTTGAGTAGAACTATAAGCCAAATTCACTGAACAAATGGCATATATGACTTTTATTTTGCTCTAGTGGATTGTATTGTGTCTAAAGATTTACAGAAATGTAATTAATGTTACACAAACAATTTCATTTTTGAAATTGGTACCCTTTTCAAACAGCTTTTTCTGTCAAAATTTGTTTTGTATGTTTGTAAAATTCTGTACAAAGAATCGAGTTACTGAAATAGGAACCAGCCTAATCAGAAATATTATTTAATTACATTCTGTATTTCATCATGAAATAAATTGTTGATGTTTTTTATGAATGAAAGTTAAAACATGCTGCAAGTACTTACTGAGAAGTTGAATTATGGTGGAAGAAAATGGAATGGGTCATTCTTATTGCTGCAGTTACAAACATATGTTTCAAGAATGTAAACATATGTTCATTATTGGTAGTTTTAAAATTTCCAAGAATGTGTATTTTATTGATAGTTTAACATTTTTAAGACTGTCACAGTAAATAAGTGTTTTATTTATAGTTTTAAAATCCTATCTTTCCTAAAACTGTTTACTAGCATTTAGGTTGCAGTTATTGATGCAGTAGTAAGTCTTGATGAAAGCTGTGAGGTTGTGTATACCATACCACCAGGAAAACGTTTAGTATTAAAACTATAAAAAAGTAAGATTAAATGCAGTAAGTTTGGCTCATGTGAAATTAAAGGAAAAAAATAATAAAAGGCAATGAAATTACTCAGATGGTTGTTTTTATGCCCCAGTTGGTGAAGACCTGAGATCCATGCAGTGTTAAATTCTCAGTATGTCATACCGTTATACTGTGTGTCACACCTCCTACAGTTTAATTTTGATTCAGATGAAACTTTGTATGCTGCATTGACATGAAGTGGTCATGGCCATATTTTTAATGGACTTTCATGTCCAGTAATTTCTAGGACAAGGTGAGCTATTAGATTAGGTGAATGGTCCTTTCTTTGTTATCCTGTGTGAACAATTTTGATTAAACATCCCCTCCTTTGTAAACTACTAATTAGAATTACACCAGACTTCATCTATAGCATCCTGGCTGAAATCAAGTATTGAGTCACCTATAGCCTGCATGCAACAATGTACATGTTTCATTGGGCCATTATTTTTTAGCTCACATGTCACAAAGTGACAGTGTGAGCTTTTGTGATCGCGCAGCGTCCGTCGTCCGTCCGTGCGTAAACTTTTGCTTGTGACCTCTCTAGAGGTCACATTTTTCATGGGATCTTGATGAAAGTTGGTCAGAATGTTCATCTTAATGATATCTAGGTCAAGTTCGAAACTGGGTCACGTGCTATCAAAAACTAGGTCAGTAGGTCTAAAAATAGAAAAACCTTGTGACCTCTCAAGAGGCCATATTTTTCATAAGATCTTCATGAAAATTGGTCAGAATGTTTGCCTTGATGATATCTAGGTCAAGTTCGAAACTGGGTCACGTGCCATCAAAAACTAGGTCAGTAGGTCAAATAATAGAAAAACCTTGTGACCTCTCTAGAGGCCATATTTTTCATGGGATCTATATGAAAGTTGGTCTGAATGTTCATCTTGATGATATCTAGATCAAGTTCGAAACTGGGTCAGCTGCGGTCAAAAACTAGGTCATTAGGTCTAAAAATAGAAAAACCTTGTGACCTCTCTAGAGGTCATACTTTTGAATGGATCTTCATGAAAATTGGTCAGAATGTTCACCTTGATGATATCTAGGTCAGGTTCGAAACTGGGTCACGTGCCTTTAATAACTAGGTCAGTAGGTCAAATAATAAAAAAACCTTGTGACCTCTCTAGAGGCCATATTTTTCATGGGATCTGTATGAAGGTTGGTCTGAATGTTCATCTTGATGATATCTAGGCCAAGTTCGAAACTGGGTCAACTGTGTTCAAAAACTAGGTCAGTAGGTCGAAAAATAGAAAAACCTTGTGACCTCTCTAGAGGCCATATTTTTCACAAGATCTTCATGAAAATTAGTCTGAATGTTCACCTTGATGATATCTAGGTCAAGTATGAAACTGGGTCATGTGCCTTCAAAAACTAGGTCAGTAGGTCAAATAATACAAAAACCTTGTGACCTCTCTAGAGGCCATATTTTTCATGGGATCTGTATGAAAGGTGGTCTGAATGTTCATCTTGATGATATCTAGGTCAAGTTTGAAACTGGGTCAGCTGCGGTCAAAAACTAGGTCATTAGGTCTAAAAATAGAAAAACCTTGTGACCTCTCTAGAGGCCATACTTTTGAATGGATCTTCATGAAAATTGGTCAGAATGTTCAACTTGATGATATCTAGATCAAGTTTGAAACTGGGTCACGTGCCTTCAGTAACTAGGTCAGTAGATCAAATAATGAAAAAACCTTGTGACCTCTCTGGAGGCCATATTTTTCATGGGATCTGTATGAAGGTTGGTCTGAATGTTCATCTTTATGATATCTAGGTCAGGTTCAAAACTGGGTCACATGAGCTCAAAAACTAGGTCACTATGTCAAATAATAGAGAAAAAAAACGATGTCATACTCAGTTCAAAACTGGGTCATGTTGGGACAGGTGAGCGATTCAGGACCATCATGGTCCTCTTGTTTATTTTTTGGTTTACGAACCGCCAGGATGACACATGGTCGTAGGAGGAGGGAAAAAAAATAAAATTAAAAAACAGAATCAGATTTTTTTTTTTCCGTAGGAAACGGACCTTTGAAAGGAATATGGGTAAATTCTACATAACATCACACAGGCTGCATGTTATAATCTTCTTTCCCACTTCTGATGCTTTTTCCTGCAAATATACCTGTGACCTTGGTTATATTTGATTAAAAATGAGCCTTGGGGCTTGTCATAGCAGCTTGAGAAAATATTTTGTCTTGGTATTTCTGTGAAATTACATTAATATACAGCTGGGCAGGTAGCTGTAACATTTTTCTTGAAAGGACTGTACTATACATAAAAACTGCTTATATTCTCACAAACTAAATGATTGGAGACATAGAAGTTATATGTTAAACACTGACTGAAATTAATACCTTCTGTTAAAACAACAGATGGAAGAATCTAATATTCCCCACATTTGAACAACACTGTCACCATGGATATATGATTTTACACTCAGCAGCTTTCAAGCATCTTATCATTTTAAGTGTTAGGAATAGGAAGTGTCTAGCCATCTGGTAAACAGACACCTAGCCTATGTCTGTTAACTGGAAGCCTTGCCTTTACTCATATGGTTTTCTTGGTATTTGTTAATTTATTTTATGAATAGGCCTAATGTAACACAATAATTAACAGTTCATCTATGCAATGATCTTTGAAAATTCTGTTAGTCAATATTTGTCTTGCCACATCTACTGCACAGCTACATTGGAAAAGATAGTAATTACATCTATAATCAACATTAATCTGATGTTAATATATAACGTACAATAATTTCATTAAAAAAACGTAATTCATAACTTATAAACAAAATAGGTTACTGGACGCCAAAAAGCTGTACAGGCTAAACGTTTGCTTACGCAGTTTTAATGTCCCCTGTACCAGTTTATATCACCAAACAAAAGTACTGTCATCATTGTGTATTTAAATGATATTTTTCTGGAAAAAATGCTTTCAAGTTCGCGTAATAAGCGGTGCATATAATCACCGTAATAAGCATTGCGCTATTGGAACGGCAGTTACCATAAACGTAGTTGTATACTAAATACAGACTGCATATCACCGACAATTGGCCATTTTTTCAGGAAAGCACTACGTCGCAACTTTGAATGTTCTTGCATTTTCATTAAAATTACTTCAAAACTTTGGAAATAATACAGCCTGGGCGCAGCCATTTTTAAACGTTTCGTAAATTGCGTAACAAGCATGTTGATTGGGCGCAGTATATATCGGAAATTTTAATTGGACATTTACGTCATGCATAAGATATGAAGTTTAAAAATAGAATTATAGGAATTCCTAATGTTGATTTGACTCGTTCGCCGTGACGGATATTCGAAGAACGAGACTTTTTTTTTCTTTTTGGAATACGCGATGCATTTTTTCTTCTGCAAGCTTTCATGTCATAGCGGAGGAAATAAAAAAATCACGTTTTTTCAATTTTATTTTTTTTCTGAAAACACGTTTTTTTGAGCGGCGGTTCCGTAAACCAAAAGATCAAAAATAAAAGGCCTTGAGGCAAACATTAAAACTTTTGCTCTACATATTTCAAAGTTCAGCTCTTAGAGACCTTTATGTTTGACATAGGGACGGGTCCTGTTTCATCAAACTTGTAGTGTATGAAGTTCACAAGATTTTGCATATGCATTTTTTGAAGTTTGCAGGTCTGTTTCACAAAACTGTCATAAAAGAGTTGGTTTAATATTGGTAAAATTATTCTGTACAATCTTTTTAGCTTGCCTATTTTGCATTCCCTATGTCTGGCATTTTACTGTTAACTCCCTGGGGCCGAAATGCGACTATAGGCGTTGCATTTTCTACCCCTGTAGCGTCGATATCCGACTATACGCGCGTTATCAGGACTCCCTAGGACAGCGATTGACGAGTATAGTCTCGGCACCGAGATCATGCTGACATCATCACGTACTTGTTAATTATACCCCCACAAAACATAGTTTGTGGGGGTATATAGGAGTGAGCTTGGCGGTTGGTCGGTCGGTCGGTCCATTGGTTTTCATGGTTTCCGGATAACTCTTGAAAGGCTTGACCGATTTAAATAATTTTTGGTACACAGGTGTAACATCAGAAAATACAGGTCAAGTTCGAATTTGGGGTCAAAGGTCAAGGTCACAGTGACCCTGAACAGTTAAACGGTTTCTGGATGATAACTCATGAAAGGCTTGACCCATTTAAATTATTTTTGGTACACAGGTGTAACATCATAAAAGTACAGGTTAAATTTGACTTTGAGATCAGTATGTCATGGGTCAAGGTCACAGTGACTCTGAACAGTTAAATGGTTTCCAGATGATAACTTGAGAACGCTTGGGCCTAGGATCATAAATTTTGGTACACAGGTGTAACATCATAAAATACAGGTCAAGGTTTACTTTGAGGTCAAAGGTCAAGGTCACAGTGACTCGGAACAGTTAAACGGTTTCCGGATGATAACTTGAGAACGCTTGGGTCTAGGATCATAAATTTTTGTACACAGGTGTAACATGATTGAATACAGGTCAGGTTCTACTTTGAGGCTAGTAGGTCAAAGGTCAAGGTCACAGTAACTCGGAACAGTTAAACGGTTTCCAGATGATAACTTGAGAACGCTTGGGCCTAGGATCATAAATTTTGGTACACAGGTGTAGCATCATGAAATACAGTCAAGTTCTACTTTGAGGTCAGTAGGTCAAAGGTCAAGGTTACAGTGACTCGGAACAGTTAAACGGTTTCCTGATGATAACTTGAGAACGCTTTGGTCTAGGATCACAAAAGTTTTGTACACAGGTGTAACATGATTGAATACAGGTCAAGTTCGACTTTAAGGCTAGTAGGTCAAAGGTCAAAGTCACAGTGACTCTGAACAGTTAAATGGTTTCCGGATGATAACTTGAGAACGCCTGGGTCTAGGATCACAAATTTTTGTACACAGGTGAAACATGATTGAATACAGGTCAAATTCGACTTTGAGGCTAGTAGGTCAAAGGTCAAGGTCACAGTGACTTGGAACAGTTAAATGGTTTCCAGATGATAACTTGAGAACGCTTGGGCCTAGGATCATAAATTTTTGTACACAGATGTAACATCATGAAATACAGGTCAAGTTTTACTTTGAGGTCAGTAGGTCAAAGGTCAAGGTCACAGTGACTCGGAACAGTTAAACAGTTTCAGAATGATAACTTGAGAACGCTTGGGTCTAGGATCATAAATTTTTGTACACAGGTGTAACATGATTGAATACAGGTCAAGTGTCGTCTTTCCATCCGTCTGTCCAGAGCCACATCTAGAAAGTGGTTTAGAATATTTAAATAAAACTTCATATACATGTTCACCGTTACAGAAAATGCGGCCTGTCCAGTTTCAGTCAGATTGCCCAAGTAATACCAGAATTATGGCCCTTAGTAGTACAATTTCTGCTTCATAACTTGTGACATATTTGACCTAGAACTATGAAACTTTAATTTAATTTAGATCATCATAATGTTGTAGTGCACACAAAATTTTGTCTGGACCTCTAGTAACCAGAGTTATTGCCCTTTAATTGTTTAAAAATCCACATATTTGTACATAAACTAACCAATTTAATTCCCTGAGTGAGGCTAGAACATTGGTGAGGGGCAAGTGATATAAACTCAGTGACCTTAATCACTCGAAAACAAAACGGAGGCCAGTTTATGAAGATAGTTCAAATTATTCTGATTCGGCAGAAAAACATAGCCGCCAGAGAGTGTGGTCACTTTTTTGTAATAAAAGAAAAATTAAATGACTTTTTCTGATGAACCGCTAGCTGGTTCTTCATCAAACTTGGTCTTTAGTACCATGGTTGGTCCTTTCTCAAATTTGTTTAGACGGGAGCACTTGGTCCCTGTTAGGGGCTGTTAGAGCTAAAGATAGAAAAACCTTTTATTGACCGCATGAACTCATATGATCACACTTGATCTTTAGCATTATTGTAACAGTTCTGCTTGGTACATACAGGGACACCAGAGCTAAAAATAGAATGTTCAGCTTCTTATCATTAAGCTCCTATTAAATCTTTTCCAGAGCTCCTATCAAATCTTAACCGTCTTAAGGCATGTGGACCAGACAAGATCAAGCCCATTATTCTCAAAACACTTTGAAAGGAACTAACCGACCCTGGAAATATCGTTCAGAAATCTAATGATGAGGGATCTTTACCTTCCCAGTGGAAAATTGCAAATGTAACCCCGATATACAAGAAGAGGGACTTGTCAGACCCAGCAGACTATAGACACATGTCCATCCCTTACATGCCTGTTTTATAAAACCCTGGAGCATATAGTATCCTCATCAATTACACAACACTGTACAAATATTGGCATTCTGTAACATCTCAAACATGGTTTCCTAGAAAAAAGGTGCGTGACCCAACTAATTATTCTTGTATAATATGAACTGATGCACTTCCCAACTCACCGGCCCCAAAATTAATTAACTTTCGTCAGCATTTGAAGTTTCTATTAGAATTTATAAAATTACGAAACTAGAATGATCCATTCATCAAATATAAAGGTCTAAGATTCAGTAAAAAAGGGCCACGTTCCATAAACCCATCTGTAAAGACACAAAACAAGATAGTGTTTTATTTCAAATAAAAAAGTTGCTGTTGAATTTAAAAAGGAAATATATGTACTAGAGCTTTTTTATTGTTAATTTCTGTAGTTAATGTCAGAAGTTAGCCAAAACAGCATATTTGTTTCATAGAAATGTGATGCTGGCTGAAACCCCTCAATGAGTGCCATATTTCTCTGCAGTATAGACAATTTCTAGTCCAAATAATTGTACTCAAGAGTTGAATATCGTTATATTTTTTGACTGGTCGATATCTAGGTAGACGACGTGAAATATCAGAATGTAAAATCGGTTTACCCGAGGTCTCATTATTTAGACTAAGACAATTTCATGCTGGATTTTGTCGACAGCTACAAAAATCAACGAAATGACCACGTTAACAGTTGCTGACTGACAAAGTGCGTGTACAATATATGCAAAACCAAGCTATTTACATAAGTAAAGACAATGTGTTGTGGCATGTGTGACAATTTATTTCACAAAAAATGACGTCCTTTAGCTTACCTGCTGACGATTTACTTTCACATTGATTTTAACGAGGTAACAATTACCTGAAATGTGTATGGTTTGGTGTTGTATTATCAGAAAACAGTCCCTGAATTCCAGTCCATACATCTAACTTGTGTATGTGACAAGATATTTGATGGTAAATAGGGATACCATATAAATGTCAGGTTCCTATAGTTCAATTTTAAATCCGGAAGTAGTGGCATAACGTCTGGACTCGGTTTGCTAAAAAATAAGCTTCAGAGACATTTCTATATATTCTGGAGCAATGATATAAATTTCTTTCTTCTTCCCAGATATGTTTTATCGAATCTTTGCGCTGAAACGAACCAGAATCGTGCGCTATAATTTCATCAAATCAAATGCCATGAATCCTTTTTATACACCCGAAGGGACGTATTATGTTATACTCCCGGTGTCCGTCTGTCCGTCCGTTAGCAATTTCGTGTCCGCTCTGTAACCCTTGAACTCCTAGAAAGATTTCAAAGAAACTTGACACAAATGTTCACCACCCCGAGACGACGTGCAGAGCGCATGTTTTGGATGTCTCGCTTCAAGGTCAAGGTCACACTTAGGGGTCAAAGGTCATATCACTTTGTTTCGTGTCCGCTCTGTAACTCTTGAACTGCTTGAAGGATTTCAAAGAAACTTGGCACAAATGTTCACCACACTGAGGCGACGTGCAGAGCGCATGTTTCGGATGACTTGCTTCAAGGTCAAGGTCACACTTAGGGGTCAAATGTCATATATGACTTTAATTTGTGTATATTGCTCTGCATTGCAGTGCTCTTGTTTTTTAGCCCACCATCATCAGATGGTGGGCTATTCAAATCACTCTGCGTCTGTGGTCCGTCGTCCTTCCGTCCGTCCGTTAACAATTTCTCGTTATCGCATCTCCTCAGAAACTACCAGGGGGATTTTGACCAAACTTTGTCAGAATGATGTATTGGTACCCTAGTTGTGCCCCCCTGAAAATCAGACTGGTTCAACAATTTTTTAGTGAGTTATGGCCCTTTGTTTATTTCTATAATTTACATAGATTTATATAGGGAAAAACTTTGAAAATCTTCTTGTCCAAAACCACAGAGCCTAGGGCTTTGATATTTGGTATGAAGCATCATCTAGTGGTCCTCTACCAAGATGATTCAAATTATTTCCCTGGGGTCTAATATGGCCCTGCCCTGGGGGTCACATGGTTTATATAGACTTATATAGGGAAAAACTTTTAAAAACCTCTTGTTCAAAACCACAGGGCCTATGGCTTTGACATCATCTAGTGATCTTCTACTAAGATTGTTCAAATTATCCCCCTAGGGTCAAATATGGCCCTGTCCCGGGGGTCACATGGTTTGCATAGACTTATATAGGGAAAAACTTTGAAAATCTTCTTGTCCAAACCACAAAGCCTAGGGCTTTGGCATTTGTAATGTAGCATCTGATCTAGTGGTTCTCTACCCAGTTTGTTCAAATTATCCCCCTTGGGTCAAATAGGGAAAAGCTTTTAAAATCTTGTCAATAACCTACAACATTCAAATTTGGACCACATGTATGGTTTTGAGTGGCAAAATGAACCTTGACATGAGTTGACCTTGATTTTGACCTAGTGACCTACTTTCACATTTCTGTAGCTACAGCCTTCAAATTTGGACCACATGCATAGTTTTGTGCACTGAAAACAACTTTGACCTTTACATTGACCTAGTGACCTACTTTCACATTTTTCAAGATACAGGCTTCAAATTTGTACCACATGCATAGTTTCGTGTTCCGAAATGAAATTTGACCTTGATTTTGACCTAGTGACCTACTTTCACATTTCTGTAGCTACAGGCTTCAAATTTAGACCACACGCATAGGATTGTGTACAGAAACAAACTTTGACCTTGACATTGACCTAGTGACCTACTTTCACATTTTTGAAGGTACAGGCTTTAAATTTGGACCACATGCATAGATTTGTGTTCTGAAGTGTAATTTGACCTTGATTTTGACTTAGTGACCTACTTTAACATTTCTCAAGCTACAGCCTTCAAATTTGGATCACTTGCATAGTTTTGTGTACCGAAATAAACTTTGACCTTAAGATTGACCTAGTGACCTACTTTCAAATTTCTCCAATTACAGCCTTCAAACTTGATGCACATGCAGAGCTTTGTGTACAAAGAACTTTGTCCTTGAAATTGATCTAGTGACCTACTTTCACATCTTTCGAATTTGGACCAAATGCACAGTGTTGTGTATGGAAATGAAATTTGACCTTGAGCTAGTCAATAAGTCTTGAAATTTGGAACACTCAAAAATGGCACATTGGTGGGCGCCAAGATCACTCTGTGATCTTTTGTATTTGGCAGATGCCTTTTTGTGGGGGCATATAGATTTGATCTTGTCCGTGCATCCGTCCGTCTGTCCGAAGTTCGTGACGCGCCTAGCTCGAAAAGTATTTGATATAAATTGATGAAACCTTGCATGAGTCTTTATCATGATATGAACTTGCTCACCTCCTATTTTTCGTCAGGCTCTGCCCCCAATTTTCAGAGATATGGCCCCTGAAATAGTCAAAAATGCACATTTTTACCTTGTGACACGCCTAGCTCAAAAAGTATTTGATATAGATTCATGAAACCTTGCACGAGTCTTAATCATGATATGAACTTGTGCACCTCCTATTTTTCATCTGGCTGCGCCCCCCTATTTTCAGAGTTATGGCCCCTGAAATAGTCAAAAATGCACATTTTCACCGTGTGACATGCCTAGCTCAAAAAGTATTTGATATAAATTGATGAAATCTTGCATGAGTCTTTATCATGATATGAACTTGTGCACCTTCTATTTTTCGTCAGGCTCTGCCCTCTATTTTCAGAGTTGTGGCCCCTGAAATAGTCAAAAATGCACATTTTTACCTTATGACACGCGTAGCTCAAAAAGTATTTGATATAGATTCATGAAACCTTGCATGTGTCTTGATCATGATATGAACTTGCATATCTCCTATTTTTCATCTGGCTCCGCCCCCTATTTTCAGAGTTATGGCCCCTGAAATAGTCAAAAATGCACATTTTCACCTTGTGACATGCATAGCTCAAAAAGTATTTGATATAGATTCATGAAACCTTGCATGAGTCTTAATCATGATATGAACTTGTGCACCTTCTATTTTTCATCTGGCTCTGCCCCCTATTTTCAGAGTTATGGCCCCTGAAATAGTCAAAAATGCACATTTTCACCTTGTGACATGCCTAGCTCAAAAAGTATTTGATATAGATTCATGAAACCTTGCATGAGTCTTAATCATGATATGAACTTGTGCACCTTCTATTTTTCATCTGGCTTCACCCCCTATTTTCAGAGTTATGGCCCCTGAAATAGTCAAAAATGCACATTTTCACCTTGTGACATGTCTAGCTCAAAAAGTATTTGATATAGATTCATGAAACCTTGCATGAGTCATAATCATATGAACTTGCGTACCTCCTATTTTTAATTTGGGTCCGCCCCCTATTTTTAGAGTTATGGCCCCTGAAATAGTCAAAAATGTACATTTTCACCTTGTGACGCACCTAGCTCAAAAAGTATTTAAGGTTTCGATGGAGGCCTTGAGAAACAAAAATCAAACAACACCAAATCATAGAAAGAAAGAGTTGTTTGACATGAAAATTGAACAGCATGTAAAACATGTATATTACTTTACGAAACAAGTGTCAGTATACTGATATAAACATTGAATTCCGGAAAAAGGGTTGCCTAAAGGGGCTCCACTTCCGGACAGTTATACGCCTTTAAAAACTCACCATTTTCAAAGAACTGTTACACATGTTTGTTTTGATGCATTTGCAATAGCGTGCGAGTGGTGAAATTTCACGTAACAAAGGTTTTCAGCAATTGTTTATCTTTTTTTCTTTACAAATGGCATTCATTTTCAAAGGGAGACAACTTTTTCTCAAAGATTACTTAAAATAATCGGAAAAAGTTGTTTCCCTTTGAAAAAGAATGCCATTTGTACTTAAATAATCGGGAACAGTTGTCTCCCTTTGAAAATGAATGCCATTTGTAAAGAAAAAAAGATAAACAATTGCTGAAAACCTTTGTTACGTGAAATTTCACCACTCGCACGCTATTGCAAATGCATCAAAACGAACATGCGTAACTGTTCTTTGAAAATGGTGAGTTTTTAAAGGCGTTTAACTGTCCGGAAGTGGAGCCCCTTTAGGCAGCCCTTTTCCGGAATTCAATGTTTATATCAGTATACTGACACTTGTTTCGTAAAGTAATATACATGTTTTACATGCTGTTCAATTTTCATGTCAAACAACTGTTTCTTTCTATGATTTGGTGTTGTTTGATTTTTGTTTCTCAAGGCCTCCATCGAAACCTTAATATAAATGGTTGAAAACTTGCATAAGTCTTTATCATGATATAAACTTGCACACCTCTAATTTTTTGGCTGGCTCCACCCTCTTTTTAGCTCACCTGTCACAAAGTGACAAGGTCAGCTTTTGTGATCGCGCGGCGTCCGTCGTCCGTCCATGCGTCCATCCATAAACTTTTGCTTGTGACCACTCTAGAGGTCACATTTTTCATGGGATCTTTATGAAAGTTGGTCAGAATGTTCACCTTGGTATTATCTAGGTCAAGTTTGAAACTGGGTCACGTGCCAATAAAAACTAGGTCAGTAGGTCTAAAAATAGAAAAACCTTGTGACCTCTCTAGAGGCCATACTTTTCGGATCTTCATGAAAGTTGGTCAGAATGTTTATCTTGATGATATCTAGGTCAAGTTCGTAAGTGGGTTAACTGCGATCAAAAACTAGGTCAGTAGGTCAAATAATAGAAAATCCTTGTGACCTCTCTAGAGGTCATATTTTTCAAGGGATCTGCATGAAAATTAGTCAGAATGTTCATCTTGATAATATCTAGGTCAAGTTCGAAACTGGGTCACGTCCAGTCCAAAACTAGGTCAGTAGGTCAAATATTAGAAAAACCTTGTGACCTCTGTAGAGGCCGAATTTTTCATGGGATCTGCATTAAAATTGATCAGAATGTTTATCTTGATGATATCTAGGTCAAGTTCGAAACTGGGTCAACTGCGGTCAAAAACTAAGTCTGTAGGTCTAAAAATAGAAAAACCTTGTGACCTCTCTAGAGGCCATATATTTCATGAGATCTTCATGAAAATTGGTCAGAATGTTCACCTTGATGGTATCTAGGTCAAGTTTGAAAGTGGGTCACGTGCCGACAAAAAACTAGGTCAGTAGGTCAAATAATAGAAAACCTTGTGACCTCTCTAGAGGCCATATTTTTCATGGGATCTGTATGAAAGTTGGTCTGAATGTCCATCTTGATGATATCCAGGTCAAGTTCGAAAGTGGGTCAAGTGCCTTCAAAAACTAGGTCAGAAGGTCAAATAATAGAAAAACCTTGTGACCTCTCTAAAGGCCATATTTTTCATGGGATCTGTATGAAAGTTGGTCTGAATGTTCATCTTGATGATATCTAGGTCAAGTTCGAAACAGGGTCATGTGCGGTCAAAAACTAGGTCAGTAGGTTTAAAAATAGAAAAACCTTGTGACCTCTCTAGAGGCCATACTTGTGAATGGATCTCCATAAAAATTGGTCAGAATGTTCATCTTGATGATATCTAGTCAAGTTCGAAAGTGGATCACGTGCCTTCAAAAAGTAGGTCTGTAGGTCAAATAATGAAAAAAACGTTGTGACCTCTCTAGAGGCCATATTTTTCATGGGAACTGTATGAAAGTTGGTCTGAATGTTTATCTTGATGATATATAGGTCAAGTTTGAAATTGGGTCAACTGCAATCATAAACTAGGTCAGTAGGTCTTGAAATACAAAAACCTTGTGACCTCTCTAGAGGCCATACCCTTGAATGGATCTTCATGAAAAGTGGTCAGAATGTTCACCTTGATGATATCTAGGTCAAATTTAAAACTTGGTCACGTGCCTTAAAAAACTAGGTCAGTAGGTCAAATAATAAAAAAACCTTGTGACCTCTCTAGAGGCCATACTTTTCATGGGATCTGTATGAAAGTTGGTCTGAATGTTCATCTTGATGATATCTAGGTCAAGTTTGAAACTGGGTCAACTGCGATCAAAAACTAGGTCAGTAGGTCTAAAATTAGAAAAATCTTTTGACCTCTCTAGAGGCCATATTTTTCAATGGATCTTCATGAAAATTGGTCAGAATTTTTATCTTGATAATGTCTAGGTCAAGTTCAAAACTTGGTCACATGAGCTCAAAAACTAGGTCACTATGTCAAATAATAGAAAAAACGACGTCATACTCAAAACTGGGTCATGTGGGAAGAGGTGAGCGATTCAGGACCATCATGGTCCTCTTGTTTTTTAAAGTTATGGCCCCAGAAATAGTAAAAAATGCACTTTTCACCTAATTATATGCCTAGCTCAAAAAGTATTAGATGTAAATTCAGGAAACCTTGCTGGAGTCTTTATTGTGATGTGACCTTGCACACTTGGCATTCTTCTTGAGAATCATAGCTCTTATTACAGAGTTATGGCCTTTGCAATAGCCAAAATAGTGATTTTTTTGTTTGTGGTGCTCATAGCTCAAAAAGTATAGGGCCTAGAATAATGAATCCTTTGCATAAAAGATTTGTTGAGGCTATACCCCATTATGACTGCAAACATTTGAATTATTGCCCCTTTAATATTTGTGACAAATGTACCAGTTGGGGGGCACACCCTGTGTCCTACAGACACATTCTAGTTTGTTCACTTACAATAAAAAAAATTTGAATTACTTCCCTTTTATGTCACTATAAATAGCTTTTTTTAAAACTTTTTGAGTCGGCTAAACGCTGAAAGCGTTTGACGAGTCCTTGCTATCGCCCGATTTCTCATTCTCATTAAATGGCCGAACAACACAGTGCATTGATGTAGTTCCATTAGATTGTCTCTAATTTCAAAGAGTTCATTGATCGGATGAAGTTCAGTTATGTCAATCTCATTTGATATGACCAATATATGATGTAATCTGTCAAATTTATGAAGTGTAATTGTGCAATACTCAAATAAAGCCACGTATTTTCTTCCACAGTAACTCATTAAGCATAAACACAAATAACGATTCTGCGGGATTTGGTAATACTAGTTTGCGCATATGATAATGGTGACTAATTTTATGCCCTTTTGTCACAGAATAGCAAATATAATGTTCACAAATTCAAATAAAAACTGCATATTGACATATTAGCCAAATTATCCATTTGTTACCCTGCCCGTTTCAAAAAGTAATCTTTAAAATCATTGCGCAAATAACAAATTTATTGCGCTGTGCATTTCATGAATTGCGCAGACTTAACAAGCTCGCATAACATCCATCAAAAGACAAAATATAGTTCCAGAACATACTGCTAGTATTTTATTGAGACGGGTACCTCTGAAAGCATTGGAATGTCTCTTATCAAAGAGTTAACCACATCGATGTAATTAAATTATGACAGCATCATTTTAAATGACCCGAATAAGATATGTGCAGTACGTTAATTCTTCCGCGAGACTTCGCGGATGAATCCTAATTACATTCTGGACACTTGTTGGTGAACACACATGACCTGTTTATAACAACGCATTGTCCATAGTTTTTCTATGAATCTGCGTTTGAAAATACGGACTTCGGTTTACCTAAAAAATACTACGAAGATCGACCAGATCAAAATGATGCAAAATCGCGAGTGGCGAAAATGGAAACATCTACATATAACTTAGTTCTAAATCGTAACCTTTCTAGAATTTTGACTGGTTCGGATAATTTGCTTACGATTCAGGTCGCAAAAAAATGATACCGACACCCATTCTGTGTTTCATCATGACACATGGGTTGAATTTTGCAGTCTGAGTAAGCGGATTAATTATCGGGAGAAGAAGCTCTTACTGGTTTGTTTAATTACTACTGATTAAATGACTTTATTTCTTATTTTTCGAGAAATAAACAAATCGGCGAAACATTAAATTGTATTTTCTTATAGTTTTTGAAATCGGAAGTAAATCGTCTACTTTAGACTGCTTTGACGAAACGAAACAATTTTTTATGAAATGATTTAAATAAGAGGTAATTTCACTGTAAACTTCAATGTCAGATACTGCCAATTGCTGCTAAACTGTCTTCGTATTAGCACAATTTGTAAAACATATTGTTGAAACTGGAGATTTGGGCGGTATTTAGAAAAGTGTAATCGTATCCGGATATAATATTTTTGGATAAATATCGAGCTGTGTTATGAAATTTTAACATTCAAGTAACAGACATGATAGATATTATTGTAACAGAAATGATTCTATTGACATGATATCTCGGTTCCTTTCGAAAACTGCCAGATCCTTCATGAGTTCCAGAGTTCTGGCCCCTTAAAGGACCAAAATTTGCTATTTTGGCTTTTGCGGCCATATAGAGACTTTATTTATGGTTTGATTTGATTAAAACTTGCAAAATGTCTCCAACAACAATAAATCTTGGATTCCATGGTGAATCTGTCAGATCCAATCATAGGTTCTAGAGTTACAGCTCCTGATTGACCCCTAAAAGAGCCGAAAGTTGGTAATTTTTACCTTGTGAACTCGATAGAAGTGACATTCTATATTTGGTTTTAACCACCTTTACACACAACTTAAGTCACAATAAGATCTCAGTTCCTTTAGATTCCATCATGGATTCTAGAGGTACTGCCCCTGAAAGGGGCAAAATTTTCTATTTTGGCCTTTTCAGCCATATAGAGGTTTCATTTATGCTATGATTTGATACAAACTTGCACAGAGTGATTATCTTGATGATCTCTAGGCCTGGATCAAAACTAGGTCATGTCGGGTCAAAAACTAGGTCATCAGGTCAAATCAAAGGAAAAGCATGTAAACAACCTAAAGCCCCATTTATGACCCTATATTCATGAAACTTGGTCAGAATGTTTATCTTGATTGTTCCTAGGCCAAGACTGAAACTGGGTCATATGGGGTCAGAAACTAGGTCACCCAGTCAAATCAAAGGAAAAGCGTATCAACACTATTGTTCATTTGATGTGCATGAAACTTGGTCAGAATGTTTGTCTGCATGAAATCATGGAGGTAATATAGAGATGGAGTGCGGACGAGATAATTGGTGATAATTATTTATTATACCACATGTTGTTCCTTGCTGAGCTCCTTTCAGAATCCTACGAGATATATCACCGCAGTTACTTAATTATCACCATTTCACATGTAATTAACATAATCCTTTGAACACACTGTGCGGCACCGCGGTTTTATCGTAAGTCAGCAGATGCATCAAAATTTCAACAAAACGGAAGTTGTGGGTGACATATGCGCACGTGTCACATTTTGAAACTAATTAACACAAACAATGCGCACTGCGGGGGATTCATCGGTAGAATAAATGTACTACTTCTTAAAGCATGCGTTTCTGTGATATTGTAATTCTTCAGATAACAGTGACTCATTAAAGTAAGCATTTACAGTTTTCTATATAGTCATTTTAAACTAAATTCTTTTAGATTTCCTAAAATTTCCTAAAAAATGTAGACATGCTAAATTAAAGATAAGGTATCAAATTTTCATTTACTGGGTATTAAAAACGTGAGCAGTTGTGAGCATTTTAAATAATGACCATGTTTTAGACTGCATATTTTACATAATTGGTCTTGATTACAAGCTTATGTAAGTCGTTCATATAACTTAAATTTTATTTATCTAAGTAGTTATTCAGTTACCAAACACCTTCTTCGTGTATTTATCTATATATCTTTTTATTTATTCGATTATTTGATTCATTTCGCAGATTCGAAGCTGGTGTAAAATCTCACTGTTACAGTTAAACATTTTTCTACAATTTTGTCGCACGATCTGGAGGTCATTTATTATAAAGTGAAATTTCGTTTTCATATCTTTCTTGTCTTTACATTCTGGACATATCCAGGGACTCTCCGGTATAGTTTCAGCTTTCAAATTGGCACAGGAATAGTGCCGCCATTCAAATTCGCATTTTACATGTTCGAAATTAATCATTTCTCTATCGTTTGGGTGTTCACGTGGACAATGTGGCTAGTCATTGTCAGAATCACTACTCCACATCCCTGTTACTTGAATTAATTCATTGGAAAAGAACATCCCTTCAAAACCTTAGCTTTCGTAATCATTATTTGCCATAAGTAACACTTACAATAAAGTCTTTCCAAAAAGAACAAATTCGATGTAAATCAGTTATAATTGCATGACCGTGGATGACAAGAAAATGCGTGTATTTCGTCAACTTTAATTGCCAAGATGTCAATCCTATATTTCCAAAACACGTCAGAATGTGTATTTGAAGTGTCAGGTAGTTACTAAACGGAAAATATCGGAACATCCCGATCCCATTATCGGACTATTCCGGTTGTTCATCGGGTCTCACTCGATAAACTCCGTAAGGAACAACATGATATGCGATTAACACCTAGTTACTACTGATTGACAGGTACTTATCAGAGGATAACAAAGCCGCGGTGCCGCACAGTGTACCTTTGAAGTGCCTTCGTCCGCACTCCATCTCTATATTACCTCCATGATGAAATATCATAAAAAAAATTTATCTGGGTCATGTGGGGTAAAAAACTAGGTCACCAGGTCAAATCAAAGAATAAGCTTGTTTACACCCTACTGGGGGCACATTTTTTATTCTATCTTAATAAAATTTGGGCAGAATGTTTATCATCAAGTCTTGGATAAGTTCGTATCTGGGTCATGCGGGGTCAAAAACTAGGTCACTAGGTCAAATTAAAGAAAATGTTTGTTTACACTCGGGATGCCACGTTCTTTGGTCTAATCTTACTGAAAATTGGTCAGAATATTTGTTTCCATGTAGTCACTAGGTAAAACATGTTTACACTTGTTATGGTGTGTTACACAGGTGAGCGAGCAACCTAGGGCCATCTTGGCTCTCTTGTCTAAATCGTCCCATAAACTTCACTTAATTCATGTTCACCTGGGGCACAAATCACACTTGTGTACTAATTGTGGAAAATCATTTGCCACAGAGGTGGACCTCAAGCACCACAATGACAGGGAGAACAAAAACTTTCAAATGTAAGTGTTCCGTGTGTGATTACGTACGTGAAAAGAAGTCAGAATTGAAAGATCATGAAAGCAGCCCTTCTGGGACATTCAATCACTCGTGCAATATCTGCGGCAAGGTGTACAGGCACCGTTTAAGTCTCACAAGTCACGTTAAACTACACATACTGAAGAATTAGATAAAACTCTATTCTATTATCTTCCCTTTTTTATTAAGATCAACGCTATACACAGTTGTCTCCCTTCCACCGTCTAAATCAATACAGATCAATATCGGATATTTTTAGCGAGTGAGGCAGATTGTTATGCTTCGGCTATTTCCGCTTATCAAATCTACAGGAGGTGCCGATCATAAATACCAGGATTATAGATACGGTAAAAACGTGGGATAACAATATAAAATTTATACCAATTTTAAGTACCAGTACAACAACAACAAATACAATCTTCTTTAAAAATTTATTTCTACCAGGTTACATACAGTGTAACAACATTGTTTAATTCGGTTTAACATAATATACAATACAGAATGGAAAAAAAAGAAGACACCAAACGATAGATTTTATTCTTTTATTTTGCATGAGATATAATCAGTAAATGAAAATATGATCTTTATTTTGCATTAAAGAAACTAAGACATAAAAAAATATGAATACACAAAATCATATATGTTGGGCGAATCAAAACAGGTAGCATTTTTTAAGTAGCATAATGTACATGAAACATGTTTTAGCATATATAAAACATAACACTATAATCTTAATAGAAAGCAGGTGAAAAGTGCTTACAAAACTGAATATTTCATTTTCAGATATTATAAGTAAATGTGAGTCTATGACGTTCTTTTATTACATTCAATGGATTTTTTTATAAATGAAAATTTAATGAATTAGATCTAACTTGTCAAAAGTAATTTTACCTAAGTAATAAAATTTAAAAAACGAATCTTC
This sequence comes from Mercenaria mercenaria, assembly GCF_021730395.1. Taxonomy (NCBI): domain Eukaryota; kingdom Metazoa; phylum Mollusca; class Bivalvia; order Venerida; family Veneridae; genus Mercenaria; species Mercenaria mercenaria. Next base: position 41,793,365 of record NC_069374.1, read on the forward strand.
ACACACAAATAAGAATAAACAGAAACAACAAACTAACAAACACACTTGACAATGTATAAGGTATCTATTTATGACACTAGCGCCATTAATTGAAAGTGTCACCTATCTGCCTCGAGCCAGTCATTAAAAAGTAAAGTAGGTTCGAATTATGATTGACTGGTTTAATATGGTTTATTTTAAGTGAAATGAAGCTGTTGCACCGACATTTTCGGAACACAGGAAAATACCAATGTTGCTCTATTTACATGTTACTCTTTAACAGCTAAATAAGTTTTTCCTTTTATGTAGTGGAAAGAAAATATCACGTTTATTCATTATTATGATTATTATTATTATTATAAGGGATTACAGATTTTTCTTTTCTTTTACGTGTGCTATACCTGCCAGGAGCTGAAAATTAAATGAGACCATTGCGGTAAAGAGTTTCGAAGCAAACTCTGCCTGTCAAGGCATGTAAAATTAGTTCATGTGGCCCCTTCAAAGAAATATGATCTATGCAAAAACAGTGTTTGCGCTGAACTATTTCCCAAGACAAAAAAAAATACATCTCAACTAAAACATTATTAGTAGGAGTCGTGTCAAGTGGACTGGTATAGCTTTCTATTCAAGATACTTTGTATAACTGTTCAGTGTTTATACTACATTTTATTGCCACCAGTAGAATATAACAATTGTAAGACCTGCAGAGTTTGTTATTTTTTCCACAAAAATATCAAAGCTACTTGGATTGTCGCTACCAAAAAAAAATATTCTTCTTACAGTTTCTAATATTCTTCTTTTCATTTTGAATGGATCTTTCGGATTTATTACTGATCAGGACAACATGGATTGAAACAATTGAAGTAATTCATGTTTTGATAGACACTTTTCATTTTTGACGGAATCACTATTGTAGCTCGGCATTATTTTCAGGAACAGATTTGCTTCTTGATACCATATAAATCTCTATGCGTTGATATTTACAATTTACATTTTCTGTTCCATGCTTACTTTTCCTTTTTGTCATTGTTTTGCCATTTTGAATGCATAAATATGAATACTTCATGACTGTCTTTTGATTTACAAACCAACCGTCCATAATTTCTGCTTAAGGTTTAGCAGTATATCACAAAACAACAGAAATTATTAGTAAACGAACAACATCTTGACAAAAAACTTATCTGTCCAATACCTGTTTATCTGTTATGTCCCATAGAATTGGATACTAGTCCTAAAAATATCTAAAGGAGTTGTCCCCCTTTATAAAAGAATGCTATTTGTAAAGAAATAACTGTAAACAATTGAAAAAAACGATGTTTTACATAGTTATGTTAAGTTTAAAAACTGGTACATTGTTGTAAATGCATCAAAACGAAGACATGTAACAGCTTTTTAAAAATGGTGAGTTTTTAAAGGTGCTGAACTGTCCAGAAGTGTGGCACCTTCATGCAGTCCCTATCCAGAATTCAATAAATATATGAGTAAACTGACAATGGTTTTGTAGAATAATATACATCTTTTATATGCTGTTTAATTTTCATGTAAAACAATGCTTTCTTTCTATGATTTGGTGATGTTCAAACTTTTTTCTCTGAAACATGGACCTAACTCTTAATAGACATTTGCGAATTAATCCGATACCGAATCCGAGATTGTAATCCGATATTCATATTGTTTTTGAGGGATAATCTCAAAACATTTATGTGCTATAATTTAAATCAATCAGAAATATTAGCAAAGTGTTGGTCGATTTAATATGATGTTTTTTTAACTTGAATCTATTGTTTTTAGTAGTTAGAGCTAACAAAAAATTGTTTGTTTTTTTCCGGTAACATGCTCACAAAACTGGGCAGGTAGATCGGTAATTTTGGTGTTTTTGATAATTTTCAATTGAGTTGGACCTTTCGGAAATTATTTTTGTGTTATAAAATGAATAAAAATAAGAGCGTGTGCCGTTAGAGCATCAGTAAGTTGAATTCTAACATCACTAACCATGTTCAAAGCATGTTAAATATTCTCAAGGGTCATAAAACATTTAGGTTACTTTTTAATTTGTGCAGGTCGGGAAACCAGAAGCACACAATTTTTCTAGGCCTCATAATGTTTGGTCATTATGAAATTTGGTTAACACTATTCTGTTAAGTGTTAAGAAAAAGCCACATGTCTCAGACGCTATGACCTATTATCCGTGGAAACAAAAAGGACGGACAGTAGACATCTTTTTTTCTATTTCTGGCATCATACCGTTCGTTATTAAGTGAGTTCATTGTTAAGTTTTAAATAAAGCATGCATATTATTCGGATACCTTTGTAGTTCTGTGGGGCAAATAAAAGATGTTTCTTTACGTCATTATATAGATAAAAATTAATTTTCTAAATAGGTTCAATGAAGAATTTTGCAAAACACGAAAACGTGTTATAGTTACTTTCTTATTTCTTTCACAGATAATTCTGGACATATTAAGTTCACCTATCATGCCATACTGGTGGTGTATCTATGATCATGAGATGTCCATCGTACATCCGTCATCAGCCCCCGTACTTATTGTTATGAGCATCTTTTCCTTAATCAAAGACATAACAGAAGAAATTCTTGTACATGTTGAAGGTGCTCTTTCGATACATGAAATATTGGGTCATCCATGCAGAGTTGAGATGGCAAACGAAATAAAGAATTATTCTCCTTACTGACTCCCTTTTCAACACTACTTAAAAGCAATGTTACCTTCAACCAAATTTCATTAAGTCCTGACCGCAAGTTACTTGTATAGAATATTCGAATCTTTCAGATTTTCTTATTATATATGGCTGTTGTGTATACATTTTTATTGGGTGGCCGTCAGATCATTGGCTATGTTAAACATGGCCTTTAGGGGAAAAAATGGTACCCATATAATTTATAACCATAACGGATTTTTTGAGAATCGCCTTTTACAAGACCGCTAAGCTGATTTAAATATGTTTCCATGGAAACGTTCCTTTTGTGAGTCTAAAGAATGTGATTGCCAGGGCGTGGAGCTGGGTTTCCTCAAACAGCAACAGGGTAAACTTCTGAGATCTTCTTTGACCCCCCCCCCCCCCCCTCCCCCCCAAAAAAAATCGCCGGAGCACAGGTAATTTGACTTTTGTTCTGTGTGAAAAATATAAATGTGCATTTTATCTCGCTCGCTACGCTCGCATAAGTAATTTATTGTCTGTTCTGGGTGAAATATATAAAATATGCATTTTTTCTTGCTACGCTCGCACCAAAAAATCTGACAAAGTTTCCGTGAGCTCCTATAACGCTCTTTACCATTTCTACGTTAATAGCCCTTGGTAACCCTTCCACAAAAATGATTATGTGAAGTTTCAATCAAACGCGATTAATACTTTCCAAGTTATACTCCGGACAAAAGTGTGACGGACTGACGGAAGGACGGACAAAGCAACAACTATATGCTCGCCCTTCGGGGAGACAAAAATATATAGTTAATCAGAAAAAAAACCAGCTCAACGTTAAAATGTTAGTCAACAACCATTTTTATCATTTGAATCACTAAATGTTTTGAGAAAGTCCCTACAGTATACCCAAAGTCTGATTCGGATTCGGCATCGGATTAATTCGCAAATGTCTAATACTAGTCTAAACGTTGTTTACTTTACAAGGCTTTCGAGTTTCATTCATACAGGTCTGCCTAAATTTATCTACTTATACACGAAAAAAATATCTTAAATCTATGATAGAACATTTATTGACAATTTTGAAAGGAAAACGCACAAAATAGGCTTTAAAAAAAGCAACAGAGATCGCTGAACAAAAGGAATATTACTTGAGTCCTTTTTAAAATCGTTGGTCCATAGTTTGTTCTATTGACCGGCCTATAGTCACGGTGAGGATGCGTACACCGGATATTGCCATTAAGTGATAAGGTATTTTCCGAAAACGTGATTATTTTTCGTCAACAAGGTAAGTAAAACCCCGATTTATTATTGTATTATACTACTACAGAAGAAAAGAGCATTATTTTTCATAACTAGATACTGTGTATATGCTCTCACAAGCGTAAAATGAGTCATTCTTAAGTAGAAATGCTAAAATTTGTGATAAAACGACTAGTTTATCATTTGATAAATGCATGCCGTAAACACATTTGTCCCGATACCATACCTATTTGCATTGTGGGGAAAATCTGAATCGTACGATTTATTTAGTTACATACAAAGAAAAAATGTGCAAAATTTCAGCTTTGTAAATATTCAAATCACGGAGAAATCGGTGATAAATTAGCGACGATGGTGTACTGTGTATTGATTTTTCAAAGTTATATTTGTACTGTGTATTGCAGTTTGGTGTACTGAGTATTGATATTGAAAAAACATGCATATTTTCAGCATTTATGGTCATTAGATAGACAAGACATGTAATTCAATTGGCCCAAATGATGGAATGTCTTTTTCTGTTTGCAGATGACATTAGACTTCACAGCGAAAATCACAAGCACAAGTTTAAACACTGATATTAATACTTACAATTACAGCGGCATGCAAATAGTCACTCCGAAAAACTGTCTAAAGACTAGCCATTGCCGAGTAAAGACCCAGCCTCAAGTTCAGCCGTGAAGTTTTATAATAATGTAACACAGGATTTGATGACGATAAGTGTGGAAAAGGTCTCCCCTTATAAGAAGAGCAAACATGAAAGTATGTTATCCTTTTGCCTTCGTACTACAAAGAGATATAAACCTTGATCAATAGACGACTTTAATCGATTATGGCGTCAATAGTTCAAAGGTCAAGGTCGTAAAGGCTTTGATCTTTTAAAGTGGTTTCTCCTCAATAACCTTAGACTCATTTAACGTAGAACCTTCGAACTAGCTTCACTTTTCTTAAAATAACCCTATAGTCAACGCTATTTTTATTGCTTTAAATGCATTGTGCTGAAAGGTAATTAGCTCACCGCTTGCTTTATACGAAACAAAATGGGTGTCATATGCACTGAACAATTTGTTTAAAAAGTAGGAGAAAACAGTGCCATGTGTTATTCTTGAAATATATTTTGCACACTATTTGCAAGATATATGTCATTTCTATGCAAACAGTTCGTTATCACCTTTATGTGATCAACTTCCCTGTTGACCAAAATACATGTAGTATATTTATTGTCAAGGTCAACTTCGAACTATAACAAGCGATCGGGAACTGACTTGAATTTTTTCATGTATTGAAACTGTTGAATGTAAAATAATTATGATCTTTGGTTTAAACATATTTATTCCCAACAATATACATAACTATATTTATATACTAACATTACAAGTACAGTTGGTGGAAAGGATTAAAACGAAAGACAAATCTTATAGAGTTCGTCTACTATCTTATTATAATCTTTGCTATTTTATGAATTTGTGTTTACGTTTCGAGTTTGTTTAATAAATATTTCAATGTACATGACTATTTGTTCTTTATCAAAGTAAAACATGGCTTTTACAATATTGCTTGTCAAATAATGTTTGGTAAAATAAATCTGTCACAACAGAACCTATTTCAGTATCAATGCCAAGTCTTATGTGGAAGTAATGTACACTCATCCCATTTATGCAGTAACTAGCTGCTTCTTTTAATGTCAATAAGTATTCGTCCGTCTTGCTTTTCTCTTTCCTCTTAATTTAGCGTCAGAAATGCGGTCTCTGTTATTCACGCAGTTGTATAACTGTAAAATCATTGGACGAGTTATAACCCTCCTCTTCGAAACAACTTGCAGTCTTCATTATATCTCATATTAACCAAGTTGTCGATGAGAACATTTTGCGACGTCAAGAAATATAGGAAACGCTAAAATTAGTTAAAGAAAACGTTTCTTGGCAAACAAACTGGTTAAAGGCTAGTTATTCAGCCTTCTGTTTTATCACATTCTTTCATAGACTGTATATCAATACTCTCCGAAAACCTTGTCTGTACATGGAATTGCACTCTGTGTAACATTGAAAGTTTTTGTACTGGTAGCATTGTGTAAATGTTGAGTTCTGCTAAATGGCGTAGTAGGTAGCATACATTTCCACTGCCGTCAATGAACAGGCTCCTCACCATTTGCCCAAATCAAAGGTTTCTATCTGTTGCAAATTGGTCCCTTTTGTAAGCGGGTTCCTTTTTGAAACATGTATGTCAATATTTTCTGAATCAACAGTATATTTTCTGTTTTTTCTTTTCTCAGCACATGTCTGGTGCTATCTTGTAATTTACTTTTTTGCGGTTTTTGGTCGTTAGCGTACAAAAATATTCTCGTCATTTGTGTGGTGTTCAACAAAATGACATACAATGGCCTTAAATTCGTTCGTCAAGCCAGCCATAAACACAAATAAACAAGTTGAATCTGCAACGAAAAAAAAATCACAATGTAGTATTTATTAGTAGGACCGGGCTTTCTGCAAGATATTGAGAGTAAGACTTAGTGGCATTCCAATGCAAAATTTTAAAAGATACCTTTAACTGTTTTTACTATTGTATTATACTACTATAAAAGAAAAGAGTATTATTTTTAATAACTAGATACTGTGTATATGCTCTCACAAGCGTAAAATGAGTCAATCTTAAGTAGAAATGCTAAAATTTGTGATAAAATGGCAACTTTATCATCTGATAAATGCAGGTCGGGGACACATTTCTCCCGATATCGTCACTTATTGTCTTGTGATAAAAATTCTGAATCGTATGATTTATTTAGTTACATACAAAGAAAACATGTGCAAAATTTCAATTTTGTAAATGTTCAAATGACGGAGAAATCGATGATAAATGAGCGTCGATGGTGTACTGTGTATTGCAAATATATGTACTGTGTATTGACCTGTATCACATTTTACTGTACTGTGTATTGTTTACATTATCACTGAGTTCTATAGAATTAATCTTACAAAATGTACATACTCATTTCCTTTTCAAAGTACAAAACAGTACTTTCTTAGCCCTGCAGATGCGTGATGTTTTTACATTGATATTTATAGCGTTTACACTATTGTAATTCGTGTAATAAGCTCAGACCGTAACTCACAGTCACCATAGTGCAACAGTGGGCAATATTTTTTGTTATGTTTACCAGTTGTAAATGTAGATATATATATTCTATTCTATCACTGAGCATTGTCGAAGTTAATATAACATGAATTATCTCAAAAACAGTTAAAGGTATCTTTTAAAATTTTGCATTGGAATGCCACTAAGTCTTACTCTCAATGTCTTGCAGAAAGCCCGGTCCTACTAATAAATACTACATTGTGATTTTTTTTCGTTGCAGATTCAACTTGTTTATTTGTGTTTATGGCTGGCTTGACGAACGAATTTAAGGCCATTGTATGTCATTTTGTTGAACACCACACAAATGACGAGAATATTTTTGTACGCTAACGACCAAAAACCGCAAAAAAAGTAAATTACAAGATAGCACCAGACATGTGCAGAGAAAAGAAAAAACAGAAAATATACTGTTGATTCAGAAAATATTGACATACATGTTTCAAAAAGGAACCCGCTTACAAAAGGGACCAATTTGCAACAGATAGAAACCTTTGATTTGGGCAAATGGTGAGGAGCCTGTTCATTGACGGCAGTGGAAATGTATGCTACCTACTACGCCATTTAGCAGAACTCAACATTTACACAATGCTACCAGTACAAAAACTTTCAATGTTACACAGAGTGCAATTCCATGGACAGACAAGGTTTTCGGAGAGTATTGATATACAGTCTATGAAAGAATGTGATAAAATAGAAGGATGAATAACTAGCCTTTAACCAGTTTGTTTGCCAAGAAACGTTTTCTTTAACTAATTTTAGCGTTTCCTATATTTCTTGACGTCGCAAAATGTTCTCATCGACAACTTGGTTAATATGAGGTATAATGAAGACTGCAAGTTGTTTCGAAGAGGAGGGTTATAACTCGTCCAATGATTTTACAGTTATACAACTGCGTGAATAACAGAGACCGCATTTCTGACGCTAAATTAAGAGGAAAGAGAAAAGCAAGACGGACGAATACTTACTGATATTAAAAGAAGCAGCTAGTTACTGCATAAATGTGATGAGTGTACATTACTTCCACATAAGACTTGGCATTGATACTGAAACAGGTTCTGTTGTGACAGATTTATTTTACCAAACATTATTTGACAAGCGATATTGTAAAAGCCATGTTTTACTTTGATAAAGAACAAATAGTCATGTACATTGAAATATTTATTAAACAAACTCGAAACGTAAACACAAATTCATAAAATAGCAAAGATTATAATAAGATAGTAGAAGAACTCTATAAGATTTGTCTTTCGTTTTAATCCTTTCCACCAACTGTACTTGTAATGTTAGTATATAAATATAGTTATTATGTATATTGTTGGGAATAAATATGTTTAAACCAAAGATCATAATTATTTTACATTCAACAGTTTCAATACATGAAAAAATTCAAGTCAGTTCCCGATCGCTTGTTATAGTTCGAAGTTGACCTTGACAATAAATATACTACATGTATTTTGGTCAACAGGGAAGTTGATCACATAAAGGCGATAACGAACTGTTTGCATAGAAATGACATATATCTTGCAAATAGTGTGCAAAATATATTTCAAGAATAACACATGGCACTGTTTTCTCCTACTTTTTAAACAAATTGTTCAGTGCATATGACACCCATTTTGTTTCGTATAAAGCAAGCGGTGAGCTAATTACCTTTCAGAACAATGCATTTAAAGCAATAAAAATAGCGTTGACTATAGGGTTATTTCAAGAAAAGTGAAGCTAGTTCGAAGGTTCTACGTTAAATGAGTCTAAGGTTATTGAGGAGAAACCACTTTAAAAGATCAAAGCCTTTACGACCTTGACCTTTGAACTATTGACACCATAATCGATTAAAGTCGTCTATTGATCAAGGTTTATATCTCTTTGTAGTACGAAGGCAAAAGGATAACATACTTTCATGTTTGCTCTTCTTATAAGGGGAGACCTTTTCCACACTTATCGTTATCAGATCCTGTGTTACATTATTATAAAACTTCACGGCTGAACTTGAGGCTGGGTCTTTACTCGGCAATGGCTAGTCTTTAGACAGTTTTTCGGAGTGACTATTTGCATGCCGCTGTAATTGTAAGTATTAATATCAGTGTTTAAACTTGTGCTTGTGATTTTCGCTGTGAAGTCTAATGTCATCTGCAAACAGAAAAAGACATTCCATCATTTGGGCCAATTGAATTACATGTCTTGTCTATCTAATGACCATAAATGCTGAAAATATGCATGTTTTTTCAATATCAATACTCAGTACACCAAACTGCAATACACAGTACAAATATAACTTTGAAAAATCAATACACAGTACATCATCGTCGCTAATTTATCACCGATTTCTCCGTGATTTGAATATTTACAAAGCTGAAATTTTGCACATTTTTTCTTTGTATGTAACTAAATAAATCGTACGATTCAGATTTTCCCCACAATGCAAATAGGTATGGTATCGGGACAAATGTGTTTACGGCATGCATTTATCAAATGATAAACTAGTCGTTTTATCACAAATTTTAGCATTTCTACTTAAGACTGACTCATTTTACGCTTGTGAGAGCATATACACAGTATCTAGTTATGAAAAATAATGCACTTTTCTTCTGTAGTAGTATAATACAATAATAAATCGGGGTTTTACTTACCTTGTTGACGAAAAATAATCACGTTTTCGGAAAATACCTTATCACTTAATGGCAATATCCGGTGTACGCATCCTCACCGTGATTACAGGCATACAAAATAATCGACCAAAACTGATTCCAACGAAGTGTGCGGTGGGTACAATTGCAACGCGTTACGGTGTATCTTGTTTCTTTAATGTTCGTTATAGACTTTTAACCTAAGAAAACAGCATTTTCCCGGGATTTTGATTGGGGTAGGTCCATAAAATCACTTTGACATTAGACAGCAATAGAAACTGAATGTTTAGTAATAATATACTATTGATTAGCACTTCCGTTCTGTTGAATACATACACAAAAAGCTTAATATTATTTTGAACCATAATTATGTTACTAAATCTACTGCCAAATAATAACGCCAAGTTCTTTCGTACCAAATACACCTCAGTTATGAGTATTCATAATTATGAACGCATGAAAGTTTTCTCCATCTTCTTTTTCCATATACAAAATATCAACTGACAATATCATATAACAGACCAACTTATCTAATGTACAAACTGACAGGGTTTCCGCTAGTCCTAAGGTCTAAAAAAAATCTTTGTTTCCGGTAACATGCTCAAATAAATTAGGGTAGGTAGGTCGGAAATTATTTTTTTTTTTGGATTTTTTTTTTATTAAGGGAGACTTTTCGGAAATTATTTTTGTGTCAAAAAATGAATACAAATAAGGGGGTTATGCCTTTAGAGCATCAGGAAGTTGATTTCTAAAATCACTGACCATGTTTAAAGCATAAAAAGTGCGGTTTGGCAACATTTTGTCAAAAAGTTGAAAAAAATATTCTCCAAGGCCATAAAAACATTTAGGGTCGGGCCAAAAATTTAGGGTAGGTCGGGATACCGGAAACAAACAAATTTTTTTTTACGCCTAATTTGTTTTGGCCACAAAATATCGAAGTCGGTGACGCACTGGGGTGGGAACGGCAGAGTATTCTCCAACACACTGCACATGCTGCAACAATTTGTCATTTTTAGCTCAAGGTGAGCTTTTGTGATCGCCCTGTGTCCGTCATCTGTCGTCGTCGTCAACAATTTGACTGTTAACACTCTAGAGGTCACAATTTTGGCCCAATCTTAATGAAACTTTGTCAGAATGTTACCCTCAATAAAGTCTTGCATGAGTTCGCTATTGGATCATCTGGGGTCAAAAACTAGGTCACCATGTCAAATCAAACGAAAAGCTTGTTAACACTCTAGAGGTCACAATTTTGGCCCAGTCTTCATGAAACTTGGTCAGAATGTTACCCTCAATAAAATCTTGGACGAGTTCGATACTGGGTCATCCGGGTCAAAAACTAGGTCACCAGGTTAAATCAAAGGAAAAGCTTGTTAACACTCTAGAGGTCAAAATTTTGGCCCAATCTTAATGAAACTTGGTCAGAATGTTACCCTCAATAAAATCTTGAACAAGCTTGATATTGGGTCATCTGGGTTCAAAAACTAGGTCACCAGGTCAAATCAAAGAAAAAGCTTGTTAAAACTGTAGAGGCCACATTTATGACCATATCATAATGAAACTTGGCCAGAATGTTAATCTTGATGATATATAGGTCAGTTTCAAATCTGGACCAGATGGGGTCAAAAACTAGGTCACTAGGTCAAATCAAAGGAAAAGCTTGTTAACACTCTAAAGGCCACGTTTATGACCATATCATAATGAAACTTGGCCAGAATGTTAATCTTGATGATATATAGGTCTGTTTCAAATCTGGATCAGATGGGGTCAAAAACTAGGTCACTAGGTCAAATCAAAGGAAAAGCTTGTTAACACTCTAAAGGCCACATTTATGACTGTATCTTCATGAAACTTGGTCAGAATGTTAATCTTGATGATCTTTAGGTCAAGTTCGAATCTGGGTCTTATGGGGTCAAAAGCTAGGTCATCGGGTCAAATCAAAGGAAAAGCTAGTTAACACTCTAGAGGTCACACTTTTGGCCAAATCTTAATGAAACTTGGTCAGAATGTTAACCTCAATAAAATCTCGGAGGAGTTTGATATTGGGTCATCTGGGGTCAAAAACTAGGTCACCAGGTCAAATCAAAGGAAAAGCTTGTTAACACTGTAGAGGCCACATTTATGACTGTATCTTCATGAAACTTGGTCAGAATTTTAATCTTGATGATCTCATGGTCCAGTTTGAATCTGGGTCATGTAAGGTCAAAACTAGGTCACCAGGTCAAATCAAAGAAAAAGCTAGTTAACACTGTAGAGGCCACATTTATGACCATATCTTAATGAAATTTGGTCAGAATGTTAGTCTTGATGATTCCTAGGTCAGGTGAGCGATACAGGGCCTTCATGGCCCTCTTGTTATAGTATTTTTCAACATTTTAAACATATTTATGGATGTTCCCAGCTGTAATTTCTCTTCAGTTGTTATAATAAGAATAACTGAAATGAGTTGTTTCTTTGTCGTCCTCTTGGCACTAGAACATGGAGTTAAAGGTCTCTTATGTTTGATTGGCGTTGTGACAGTTTTCAGAGGAGAATGAAGTTTTTGTCTTTTATTTGTTGTATCAAATCTTTTTGCCTGTCTGTTATTAGTTGTTTGTACTCTATTTCTCCGTTTATTTTTAAATGTTAAACTTAGCCTCAAGATAAACATTACTGAAGATAAGGCCATGAATGTGGCCTCTAGGGTGGTAACAAGCTTTTCCTTTGATTTGACCTGGTGAGCTAGCTTTTGACCCCACCTGACTTAGTTTCGAACTTGACCTAAAGATTATTAAGATAAACATTCCATGCAAGTGTGTATCAAATCACCGCATAAATGAAACCTCATATGGCTGAAAGGGCCAGAATAGAAAAGTTTTCCCTTTCAGGGGTAGTATCTCTTGAACATATGATGGAATCGAGCTGGTTTTATAAAGGAACAGAGATCTTATTGTGACTTAATCTGTGTGTAAGTGTGGTTAAAGTCGAAAGTAAAATGTCACTTCTATCATGTTCATAGGGTAAACATTTTAGCTCTTTCAGGGATTAAAATCTATTGCAAAATGTGGTCTCTATCGTGTTCACAAGATATTGTGGACGGACAGACGACGGACGAAAGGCGATCACATAATCTCATCTTGTCACTACGTAAAAAATCTAAACATTTTCCTTGACACTTTGAGATCCTGTGGTAAACGTCTGAAAATAAAAGGATTTTGTAGAAGAAGAGGTAAATCAGCCTACTTGTAAAAAGTCTTAACTCCTATAACGCAGCTGCTCAATGGCATTTTGTAATGGTATGCCCCATGTGGTTCTGGGACGATCTTTGTATGAAAAGAATTGGAACCACTGCCTTACCCTTGCATGATCGTAAGAGGCGACTAATAGGGTCTTAACACTTGGTTTTGCTGTAACTCAGTGATTCCAGCAGATATGCAAATTTTGATTCCATACCTCATGTTTTTATTTCGATGTAAATGAGATGTGAAACCAAAATTTGTAGTCCTGCTTGGCGCCATATAACCAACACTGTGTTGGTGCGCCGTAAAACCCAAATAAATAAATAAATACGTACTAGTCATTGTATTGTACCTTAGTCAAGTTGGTATATCATACGATGCAGAACTCGCATGTGGTCAGCATTTAATCAAACAATCAATATTGTCACTTGTTATTTTGTATTTACGGATGTGCAAATCAATAATTTATTTATTCTAAACTTTCAGTTTCTGTTGTTGTCTAATGTCAAAGTATTTCATGGCCCTAACCCAATCAAAATCCCGGGAAAAGTGCTGTATAGTTAAGTTAAGTCCTTAACGAACTTAAAGAAACAAGATACACCGTAATGCGTTGCAATTGTACCCACCGCACACTGCGTTGGAATCATTCTTGGTTGATTATTTTGTATGCCTGCAATGAAAATTCACCGATTACGGAGAAATAGTTTTTGTTTGACAGTGCCATACTTACGTGCTCAGGGGTCGTTTTGTACAAGATTTTACCATTTTTGATGGGAATTCTACAAAAACGGCAGTCCCTCGTCAAACTGTACAGAAGTGTTTACATTAATGACAAAGAATTGCACTGAACAAGTGTTTATGGCTGGAAGAGTACACATGTCGGCTTCTGTCTCACTGGCTGTTTTCAGTCAAACGTGAAAAACATTAGAAAACTTACTGACGACAACATAAATGTAGTCAGTCGGCCATATTTCTCCACCGCTTCTGCGACGAATCCTCCACCGCCGCTGCGTTGGAACCACCGCTTCTGCGAAAGCTATGGCCAGTGTGAAGATAGTTGATTAATTTTATAATTTTAACGAAACATTAAAATATGGCTTTCCTGTCTGTCTGCCCAGGAGTAGCAAAATTCCCGCCCGCTTTGAAATATAGACAGCGTATATTCTGGTCAACTCGTAGCATTGTAATAATGATTGGTGAAACATTTCTATATTCGTCGAAATTTATTTTTGTTACATGCAATGGAGAAAGTCGTTTTAATTTCATCGTAGCAATGTTGTAAAACTTTTTAATAATAGGTCATTGCATTTATTCTGAACAAAATAGCTCACACAACCATTGCTACTTTGCTTTTATCTTAAAAATACTGAAGTTTTCGAAATTACGTATACAATTAGTAAGTAACGCGTAAAAACTTCTAAATTACGGATTTACGCATAACTATGATTTTATTCACAACCAATTTCAAAAGTGTCACAGAGATACACATAAAAGTGTTTTAGGTTACAGGCGAATTTCAGTATAACAATACAGTCATGGTCAAAGGAAATGGTTAAATTTCAACGAATATGGGATAATATTTTTGATAAACACGACAATGCCCTTATTCTGTACATTCTTGTTGTTGTCATTTTCCATGATGTATTTCGCTAGTTCGTAAATTCAGACAATTTAGTGTTGTTGTTTTTTTTTTTTTACTTTTTAAAAAAAAAACCCAGATTGACGCCGTAAATGAGTAAATTTAAAAGATGTACGTTGTAATCGTTCGATTTTGGTTGAACGTTTGAAATGGTTTCATCAAAGTATGCCCAATTTATTAAATCCATAAAGGAAGTGTCTAGGGGTACGGATCCGTACCTCTAGAATCTGATTCTAGAGGTACGGACCCGTACCCCTAGACAAGCCTGTTAGGGGTTTTCTAGGGGTACGGACCTCCTTTTTCTAGTGACTTAGGGTTATTTATATCTTAAATTTTGTTTAAAAATGAAATAACAAATAAGTCTTAACCAGTCTGCTTAAAACATGGTTTACAGATACCAGCGTTCACCCGATTGTTTACATTCTCTTTCAAAACCTAAATAACCGAGGAACTCCAAATGAATACACTGTTCCGTGCCGATTAGTTTGTTGTCAAATAAACTGTTGATAACAGCTAGATTAATGAATGAATCTATCCCTTAAATGAATTCTATTTGAAATTCAGCAAAAAAAATAAATAAATTAGGCATTATAATATGCACCGATTTATTTTGTTATTTAACAAGGTATAATGATAATCGGCACGGATCTGATTGTTTAATAACTTCACAGAATGATCAAAGCTATTGGGTAGAAGTGTAAATTGAAATCTATGGCCTGGACCGGCCAGGCCGGGCCTGATTTTAGAACATGCCCGATAAAATATAGCTCTTCCATTCCACCCTACGTTTGTAAAATGACTGTGAGATTCTACTCTGCTTCCGTTATATGCCGACTAAATACTCGACTTTTTCAGTGCTATGTAGTAGTAATAAAAAGTACACCAAATTTTCTGAAACAAACAGTTTCTAACTGATGAATTTATTTGTTTATATTTTTACCGTAAGAAAATGTTTCAGCCCGGTAAGTTTCAACTTCAACACCAGTGCATCTATGTCTGCTGTGTGTGTAGTCAAAGAGCTATAAAAATAAAATTTTATACTTCTTTGGTGTAGTTTACAATTTCTGCGTTGTAGGCACCACAAAATTAATGTCAATTAGATTCTGCTTTGACAGTAAATAAATTGTAATTCATGTTCCAATCTTCCAGTCTCAAGTGTTTACGTGTTAATATGCCGCCGCTATGTTCTGGCGTGTATGTTTCAGTGCCTATATAAACTGCATATATAAACTTTGAATGAAGTATTTACTTCTGATTTCTATATCTGACCTAAGATGTTATTGAAAATAACATTTTCACAGCAGTAACTACTTAATCCTTTAATTAAAATTTACTGAATATCGGAAAATTCCGTTTTATGCAACGCTTTCCTTTCGCGTGGAGGTTTTTGTAATAGCATAGGGCCAGCCAAATGACATATCGAGCTAAAATGTAGTGCTGTAAAATGCGAAGAATTTGCATGGTTAGAATCGAAATAATAAATAAAAAAAAATAAAGAAATAAAATACGCACTCGTGATTTATGTATTACGCATCCGAACTCTTGCCCATATTTTATTAACTGATAAAATATAGGCACATATTTATTATTTCTTAAATAAAAATCTTCTGTTATATCACGATTTTAGCTATATCCAGAAGGAGTACTGGTTTCACCATATATTTAGGGGAAGACATATTGTTTTTACCCTGTCCGTCCATCAGTCCGTCTGTCACACTTCGCTTCCGCCCAGTAAATAACTAGAGATCCATATGACCCAGAGTATTCAAACTTCATAGGATGATTGAACTAATTGAGTAGATGATCTCTATAGTTTTGGGGGTTAATAGTAAACCTTCCAACAGTTAATAACAAGGAATCGGTAAAACCGAATGATGCTCCCTGAAGCATGTGCTTGACATTACACTTCCACTCAATAGCTTTGATCATTCTGTGAAGTTTCAATTAAATGTCTTTAATAGTTTTCGAGTTATATTCCAGATAAGCATTAGTTAGAACGATAAAGGGAGATAATTAAAAACTGAGAAAGTAGACTTATGGTTCTTTGACACTGCACTTCCTCTGAATGGTATCTAGGCTTATGTGAAATTTCAATCAAATGCCTTTAATATTTTGCAACTTATGCCCCGGACAAGCATTATTTTGTATAATAAAGGGAGATAATTCAAAACCTAGGTAAGGTGGAGTTATGGTTCTTTGACGCTGCACTTTCTCTCAATTGCCTTTATCATTATATGAAGTTTCAATCTATTGCCTTTAATACTTTTCAAGTTATGCTCCGGACAAGCATTATATTGTATAAAAAGGGGAGATAATTCAAAACTAGGTAAGGTATAGTTAGGGTTCTTTGAAACTGCTCTTCCTCTCAATGGACGTTTCAATCAAATGCCTTTAATACTTTCCAAATTATGCTATCGACAAGCATTAATTTGAGTAATAAAGGGAGATAATTCAAAAACTAGGTAAGCTAGAATTAGGGTTCTTTGACACTGCACTGCCTCTTAATGGCCTCTATCATTGTTTGAAGTTGTGCTCCGGACAAGCATTATTTTGTATAAAAAGGGGAGATAATTAAAAAAAACTAGGTAAGATAGAGTTATGGTTCTTTGACACTGCATTTCATCTCAATATGTGAAGTTTCAATCAAATGCCGTTAATACTTTTCAAGTTCTGCTTCGGACAAAAGTGTGACAGACGGACGGACACCCACACATTTGAATTCTTTTAAGTGGTACATCCCATTCACCATAAGTTGTATATTTTAACTAAGTGGTAACCATCACTTTTCATATACGGAATGAAAGAAAATCAAATTCATAACCACCTAATAAAATCTGTAAAAAGATCCTTAGCAAGCAAAGAATGCAACCAAGAAGAATAATAGCAGACTCGGTTTGACTGAGTCTGTTCATGAGAGGTAATGAAATGTGCAACACCTCTCACGCACCCTAGCACCGGCTTAAGTGGAACTCTTCTACACATGTGCTGAATGGACTCCATGATCCCAAAGGACCAGAAAATATAACAACACTGAATCGAAGTACGGGGAGACGTTTTACAGCCGCCACACGGCACTTAAAAGATTGTTGTTGTGATAGTTAATAAAATCTGTAAAAAGATCCGGTAGAAGCAAAGAATGCAACCAAGAAGAACCCTAATCCTGTCACACCATTTAACCACTAGAGTGTCCAGTCGTGCGCTCGGACTGCCACACATTTGTATTGACTTACGGATTGATGCACGGACATTCTAACAATATGATACTTATATAGTGACCATACAATGTAAAATTTTAGCCACGTAAACCCAATTTTAACCACATAAACCCACTTTGGGACACTTTTTAAGTGATTATCATATAAACAAAGAGTCCTAACCCTAACCTGCTAGACACTCGATTCGTTAGCTCGGACAGACGAACGGACAGAAAGACGGACAAAGCAGGGAGCATAATAACGCCATTGGCGATGTTTGATCTGTTTTTTACCAATAATTATTCCGGTAGCTTCACTTTTATATTTTAACTACTATACTGATTTTATTTTTATTTTTGACATTATAAAAAAGAAGACAATGTTCTAATTAATCACAGTGTTTAATCACATAAAATCACAATTTCAGTCAAAGAAAATCACAATGTTAATCAAAGAACAATAACGGACTTCGGTTTGGTTTAAACATATTTCTATTTTGCAATATTTTTACAACATGATTACAAATATACAATAAAGGATTGGACAGGAAGCTTTATAAGCTAAAGGTTGTCCTCTATCTATTACAACAATGTGCATACATTGTTCATGGGACTTCGGTTTGCCTTTGACCCTTGCACTGCTTTGGCGTCGAATAAGTTACCACTGAAATTAGATATTAATCCAGTATTAATAGGCGACTTGATTAAGTATTATTTCATATATATTTCATTATTCAAATTAGTTTATAAATACAGTTACTTCCAGTACAAGACTGACATTTCTGTAACAGTATAAACACTACCGATTATTTATATGGCCCATTAAAAACACAAAAGACTTGAGTAACCACGAGTAATAAAGTTTTACATTGAATTTGGTTTTCTCTGCTAGCATGATGCTCGGTGACAGCTAGGTCTATGATAGACTGAAATTATTGTTTGAACATGTGATAGAAGTATAACAATACAAAGTTCCCTGTTAGCAGTCTATACTTGAAAGTCATGATAACTTACATCTAAGTTCTGAATTAATTTCACTATATACAGCATGTGTAATGTGGTTGTTTTGAGGCTGTTAAAGGTCCCCTAAAGATTTCCTTCAGTGTACTTATTTCTTTTCTCTTTCAGAAGTGAACATATAACATTGAAATATGAATGAGACTCAGTAGCAGATGCCTCTTTAAGTTTGAAATATTTAGTTTTACTAGTAATAAAGTTTTACCTTGAATAGGGGTTTCTCTGCTAGCAACTAGCTTCACGATAATGTAGGACTGACTATACGGTAGACTGAAATTAGAAAGAAAACTTATTATTTAAATTACACATATACTTTGGATCAGTTTTACGAGAGGTAAACATAATTATAGTTTCAGCCTTAATCAGACCAACTTTGGCTTTGCACTGAGACTCAGTCCGGTCATGAAATATGCTGACGTGAGTTAAATTAGTGACAAACACTGCTTAAATGGCAGTTTCAGTCACAAAAAAGTCAGATTCTGGTTGATCTCGGCCATAGCACTGAAAATGCTCTGAACCATAGCAAAGAAACGAGTCTAGCATTTACTTTCATAGTTTCCTTTGGGCCATAACTGAGATATAATAAGGAAATTATGTGCAATTCAAGTTGCCGGTAGCAAGAGGTGGCATATTTACGCATTTTTCCTCAAAATACTCCCAACCATACCACGGTATCTTCCACTCAGAAAATCACTTTTTTAATTTTTTAAATAAATCTCAGCATTTCCCTGGATATTTCCGGATGTCAAGGGTGTTTCTTTGTATGGAACAGGCGTTCGTCTTTAGTTTGTGAAAATCCATAGAGTGTTAAGAAAATAAACGACAAAAATGTTACCTGAATCGAGCCATTTTTTGTTCGATTTTACTCGCAACCTTAGCTAATAAGTCACGTGGGTTTGCCACCGAATTTCCTCTGCCATCGGTAAGTTTTCTAATGAGTTTAGCTTTATTTGTTCACATTTGGCTGGAAACAACATGTGAGACAGGAACCCACATATGTACTCTACCAGACACAAACTCTTGTTCAGTACAAGTCCTTGCCATTAATGTAAAAACTTTTGTACAGTTTGATGAGGGACTGTTGAATTTGTAGAATTTCGATCAAAATTGTTTTTTTAATACAAAACGGCCCTTGATAACATTTGAATTATAGCGTAAGTACGACACTATCAAACATCATTCATTCCCTCGTATTCCGTGAATTGCCAATGCAGGTATAGGAAATACTTGACAAAATGATTCCAACGCAGTGGGCGGTGGATACAGTTGCAACGCAGTACGGTGTGTCCGATTCCTTTAATGTCCGTTCTGGGCTTTAAACTTACCTAAACTACACTTTTCCGGGATATGATTTGGTAAGGACCATACATCACACTGACTAGTAACTCAAGGCTCCTTATAAAATCACCGGCCCATCGTTGTGCTATATGGCCGGTCTGTTTTCAACACATACTTGCAGGGCTAATAAGTCAAAAATTTAAATATATTTTGTGAGAGTAACATAAATTTTCAGACTGAGTTGGATATTTCCCCATCATTTTAGTTTTAAAACTGAATTTGGTATTCTAAAATACGTTACCCCATATGTTTTGCTTTAAATTGGTATCCATGCATTTTAGTGGTAGCTTATTGCCTTTTTATGCTTTCATCACGAAATAAACTGAAGGACAAAGAAATAAATAGAATAAAGGACGTTTGGTCACTATATGTATTCACATGGATTTTGCATAGTTTCTGAGCAACCACGGATACATGCTTGTCCATTCGCTTAAAAGCTGTTTTATTAAAACTATAGCCAGAATGCTAAAATTGCCTGTCAACATTCTTATTTACTGCAGATAAATTACATAGAGCAACTCGATATAATGCCAGTCAGAATTTTTTTCACATACTGTTCCCAAACCGACGCCGACTTACTACTATGAAAATAGTTAGGGAAAAAAAAAGTTTTTTTTGTTCGTTTTTTTTTTATTTGCTTTAAATCTTCGCGAAAATTCTTTCTGCCACAGAGCAGGAGACGCTTATTTTTATTTAATTATTCATATATAGAGTGTCTTTTCATATTGAATTTATTAAACGAGATGAATAAAATAATAAAATGCGAGGCTCTGCCGAGCATTTTATCAATTTTAATCAATGAGTAATAAATTCAATATGTAAAGTCACAAATGTAATACATATTCTTTTCATCACATGTTAGCCTTTCCTGTCCAGACATCAAACATTCTACTTTCTTTTACTATATAAACAAGTCAGTTTGACAAATGTCGCCTATACTATAAACGACGTCGACGTCAAGGCTTTATTGTAGGGATAACGCATGTTTTTTCGTGTTATAACATCTGCAGAATCCCGAGGGATTGGTTGGTACCCGAGCCCGGTAGGGATTCCCGAGGGATTCTGCAGATGTTATAACACGAAAAGAACATGCGGTAACGCTATTCTAGCATAAAACGCGTAAAAACCAAGTAAATAAATATATTGTCCCTCAACGTCATTAAATTTCCATGAAATGCGCGGTAAAGGCTACGTTGTTTTTTCACGTTGACGTCATTTCCTTTTGAATTATCCGTTTTGGGGCCGTAATACGTTTACGCTTTGCCACGGAACGCGCATATATAAAAAGGTGTTATAACGCGAGAGAATCTCTCTGTTAACACACGTTTATACTAGCATAAAACTGCTGTTGTTGTCAGTTTTCGGGGGTGTTAAAACACTATACTAGCATAAAACTGCTGTTGTTATCACTTTTCGGGGGTATTTTAACAGGAGAGAAAATGTGTGTTAACAGAGAGATTCTCGCGCTCACGTGCTGTTATAACACCTTTTTATATATGCGCGTTACGTGGCAAAGCGTAAACGTCATTCGGTCCCAAAACGGATAATTCAAAACAAAATGACGTCAATGTCAAAAAACAACTCAGACATTCCCGCGCATTTCGTGGAAATTTAATGACGTTGAGTGACATTCTATTCCTTTATCAGTTTTTACGCGTTTTATGCTAGAATAGCGTTAGCACATGTTCATTTCGTGTTATAACATCTGCAGAATCCCTCGGGATTCTGCAGATGTTACAACACGAAAAAACATGCGTTATCCCTACAGTGTATTATCATTAATGGCTTTATTACACTCCCGCGACGTCAAACATGTGATAAATGTAATACGCATGCATCGGAATTTTGGTTCGACATATAAGTTTTGATACGAACATTTTACTTGGTTTTTTCAAAGAGCTAAAAAAATAAATAGATCGGCAACTTGAAAGGCATATAGAAAACATCTCGCAAACTTCACGTGGGAACTGAATGAGATCTCGTTTTACCGGTGTATGAAACAGATAGCAAAAGGATAAAAATGTGTGTCGTGAAAAACTTTTTATATACATGTATATATATTATACTTCTTTGGTATTTTACAATTTTAACTGGGTATTTACGCAAATACGCAGCTTACCTGTTGTTCTGGATTACTGATAAAATTAATAATTGATGTCATGTAATAAAACACTTACTCTGAAAGGTTTGCCAGTCAATAGTCAAAACTATTGTCAATTGTTTTCCTGTTTCTGTTTCCTTTCCTGACTTTTATGAATCTTTATTTAATTTATTACATATTTACTTAAAGTGCTATTTCATTGTAATTTTTGCAATTGTATAAAATAGAGTAATATCCACGTATTTACAGTAAATGAGAGAGTTAAAAATATTTCGAAAGAAAAAGGGAAATGATGTACCATCTCAAGAATAAATCAAAGCCCAAGGTCTCTGATGTTTGATTAGCACTGCACACATGTAAAGCACATGACCTTTTTGAGAGGTAACTTTAGAAGTATCATGGTTTCCTGGTTGTTTTTTGTTAGAAGTTGGTATTCTGTTTCTTTGTTTAGTTTACAATATTCAAACAAGAAATCTTGATTTTTTTCTTGTCATTTTGAAATCCTGTGGTATAATTCTGAAAAGAAAAGCAGATTGTAGAATAAAGATAAGTCAACCCAATAATAAAAATCCTAAACTGATATAACGCAAAATATACCATGTACATTATGATATTCTATGGATATATGTCTACGTATTTGTACATGATGTAAAAATCAAATCGAG
This sequence comes from Mercenaria mercenaria, assembly GCF_021730395.1. NCBI lineage: Eukaryota > Metazoa > Mollusca > Bivalvia > Venerida > Veneridae > Mercenaria > Mercenaria mercenaria. The sequence goes on from NC_069374.1 coordinate 41,816,186, forward strand.
TCAGACGTTATTCAAATATTCGATATAGTCCATTGAAATTTTGTTTATACTTTTGGGGGGAATGCAATCTGACTAAAGTACTTAATCTTCTAAACGAAGATCTGAGAACGACCCATTCACATTCGTCTTCTGTATATTTTGGATTTCCAATATTGCTATTTTTATTTTCGCAAATCTATTTTTATTTGAACCAATCAGATGACTTGATCGAATATCAAAGAGTAAGAAAAATTTGCAGTCAGTCCAAGGTTCGAACCAGGGACCCCTCGCTGACAGAGCAAGTGCCCTACCGACTGTGCTAACCAGCTATCTGATCTCTTCCGATATAAGAATTAAAGATATCAAAAACCAAGGCTTTTTTAAGCTTGCAGAATGTTGTAAGTTAGCTTTTGATTGGCTAGCGGAAGAGTCGTCAGAACGAGGCTATCAATAGCTCGTGTTCAGATCCTAAGCGTAGCGTAATAGGATATGTACTTTAGTCAGATGTGGGGTGGGGGGGGGGGATAATAAAGTATTCTTTTTATGCGTTCATGTTATAAACATACAAAATGCAGCACATGTTATATGCAATTATTACGATAAGAACATGGTGTTAGTTCTTAGCAGTAGATTATGTAACAAATGGTTCAAAATATATAAGTTACTTTCAAGGGTCAGAAAACGGAAGTAAAAATCAATAGTACATTATTACTAAACATCCATTTTCTTTTTCTGTCTTATGTCAAAGTGATGTAACGGTCGTACCCCAGGGAAAAGTGCAGTTCAGGTTAGTAAAATGCCCAACACGGTCACTAACGGAATCGGATATACCGTAATGCGTTGCAACTGTATCCACCGCCCCTGCATTTTTATGTCGATTATTTCATATGCCTGCGATGACAATTCATCGATTACGAGGAAATGGTTGTTGTTTGATAGTGTCATACTTACGCTATAATTTAAAGCAGACATAATCAGTGGTCGTTTATTACAAAATAATCTACAACTTTAATCGAAATTCTACAAAATCAGAAGTAACTCCTCAAACTGTACAGAAGTATTTACATTAATGGCAAGGAATTGCACCAAACAAGTGTTTGTGACAGAAGAATACATGTGTGGGCTCCTGTCTCACTTGTTGGTTCCACCTAAACTTGAAAACAAATAGGTAAAATTCATGAGAAAACTTACCGATTAGATTCACCGGGCCATATTTATCCACCGCTTCTGCAACGAATCCTCCACCGTCACTGCGTCGGAACCACGACATCTGCGAAAGCTATGGCCACTGTGATACAGTGTGTACTGCTTTTAATCTAATGCATGGTAGTGTTAGTACATGTACATAAACTTGTTAATTTTATGTTTACATACACTGCATGAAGTAACTGTTTTTAAAAATGAAATTTTGATCTAATATATTTAAAGTTCTACAAAAACCATCAACAACTTTTATTGTAGGGATAATACACGTTTTTTGTGTATTAACGTCTGTAGAAGCCCGCGGGGTCTCGGTCACAAACATATCTCAAGGGCTTCTGCAGACGTTAATACATAAAATAAACGTGTATTGTCGCTATTCTTGCATAAAAAAACATTACACGACGAATTAATGCATTGTTTTCATATGTGATGACTTTACGATTCCGGTACATTTTTAGGTTATAACACACTAAATAGCCACCACTATATATTCTATATAAAATGACAAGTTTTCACAATGCTGCAATACACACCTAGACCCATTTTAATTTTCTTTAGCTTACATTTTCTTGTAGATCAACATTAATACTGTAAAAATATCCAAAGAAAAGTAGGGGTCATGTTTGATGCAAGAAAAATATTTCTGGTCAAACGGACACACCGTAATTTTTACACTGAAATGACAATCACAATTTAGGGTAGGGGTGTATGAATAAATTTCACATGTTAAATCAGTTTGGAGTCTTTTTTCAACATGCAGATGCTACCAGTATGTCAAGTATAGGCATGCAATATGATTTCAACCAATATATAGCAATGATTTCAAGGAAAATCCTTCTTACAGCAAAAAAAACTGAGAACTATTTGAATCCGCCATTATGCGACTACCATTTTTTCATAGGTGCTCAGGCTATTTAGTGTCTGTATGCCTTTAGTTACCATTCGGTTGTTCTTGTAAACGGTAAACATGTTTTAAATATCCATAACCAGGGCACACATCAACAACACTACCGAAAGCGTGATTTGAGCATCTTATTTTTATTTCTAGTTATTACAAACGTTATATTACCCATAATTTTGCATATAACTTAAAAATTTGATTAACAGGAACACAATTTTAAGAATAATAAGTTTACATTCGAATTATTTTGTGTACGAACACATTTAGAGTACGGATGAGTACGAGGATAGTGACTAGCTTTCAAGGTTTATTATATGAATTCTGCGAAAAATCAGGTAAAACATACCGACTGATACTAACAAAAATCATAACTGAACAGGCGTTTTGTAAAGGGAGTGAACTCTAAGAGAAGCTAGTGCGTACATTGATGGGGGCAGTACGTTTGGGGTTGGAAACTGATACAGCTAAACATACTATGGATTACATTGTATCTATAATGCTACAAGAAGAGGCTATTATGGAAGAATCAAGACGCAGATGCCAAATATCAGTGTGCGCAAAAATACATATGTCCCTGGCAAAGCATTTCAAAAATAAAAATCATGTATTAAGAGCACTTGAATTGACTTGTTTGCACACGATTTTTCTCCCGTTTATACATGGGCGGATCCAGTGAAAAAAGTAGTTTTTATGCAAGAATTGTTGTTAAAACATGGTTCTATGTTACGACTTCTAAAAATCCGAAAAATTAAGATTTGCCCACAATCGTTCAAGTATTTATATAATGTTTGCAAATCAATTTGATATATACCTTTCCGGGTCTAGTCTAGTTTGCATTTGTTCATCCGTCTTGCCATTATACTTCGCAGTATCGTCACACGTGACTGTCTCGTGGCTACCCTGTCCTGATTCGTTAGCTCAGCAAAAAATGTTTCACCCATCATACTGCTGAAAGACCTAGTATTGAACGTTCCTGTCAAGAAATATAATTGCGCTTTAGCGTCAATGTTGGAGATCAGTGCCTCCCAAAGTTGTGACGGCGGGGTCAGAATTGTTTGGCTTTGTAAATGTAAGTGTATCTAGCTGTTGCTTCGGTGCCAATTTTTATTTTCTTTCTAGCATATTCATTTTTTAACTTTTTTCCCCAAGAACTGTTTTAAGATACCTTATTATCACTCTTATTTCGACATCTCGGGCTTGTTCAAGGTTTTGTTTGATACGTAATAATTCCAGTATATCTTCGTTTTGTTTCTTGTTCCATATTCCCGTTTTGTAAGCGCATATATCTGTTCTTAACATAATCAGCAGTTAGTCCAGAGGCATCTGATTCTTTAATTTCATAGCATTTCTTTTCCGAACACGTTTCCCGTCTGTCACTGATATTGTTATTGTCTATATGTGCATTTATTTCGTTTCCTTTAAGTGCATACAGCTCTTCAACTTCGATGACATGTTTTCCATTATCATCTTCACTGTTGCTAATACATTCACTGTTTGTTTATCATATTTCATCAAATACGACATCCAGTGTTTCTTCAATATTGACCATTTGTTCATTTGCATCTTTTGGCTTTTTATTTTTCTTCTCGTTCCAGTCTTTTGATGGTGTTTTTGGAAGCCTTTTTCTTCCGTTCGTACAAACATTAATCGTTCCCTGTGTATTGTTTAATTTCGGGGATTCATTGTGATCCAAGTACCATTGTGGAACATTTGCAACATTCTGCAAGGTCTTCTCTTATTCGGACTTAGATAATTGTTGTACTTTCTTCCAAACATCTTTCTGTAATTTGAATAACATCAATGGCTTTCCAGCAATGTCACGCACTACAATATTATGCCACTGACCGTCGAAACTGCACGCAAGCACATAAATACCTGAATCATGGCATTCATTTAGAAGTGTTTCCATAATCCCACGGATTGTATTCGTACTGAGGCTATAGCCTTTTGTACACCAACATATTGGTGACCATAGAATTTGATTTTTTGTCCACGTTCTGTCTAGATCACATATGAGAAACACCAAAGCCTCGGTTGCCTTTTGACGCTTTAATTCATAGAATTCCTTCATTAGCATTATCAGGTTGTCGTACAAAGTGATTACATTTGAAACGATTATATCTTCATTTGATAATCTGGACATTCACCTCCTCCTGCAGAAATTTAGTAAAATTTTCCGATAAATGCAACTTTCAAAACGATTTTCTCTATTTTTTCCTTTAGTGTCTTGGTCCTTGTATCAAGTTTAGTTGGTCTTTTTGAAGATTTTTCATTAAGAAATTTCCTTGCTAAAGTAAATGTTTCTCTAAATGTTTCAGTATCTCTAGAAACAATGAAAGCTGTCGTTATATCGGGTCTCCAACATACTTACAATAGCTGTTCCATATCTAGGGTCTAAATTTCTGAAATGCATTGCACATAGTACCTGACAGGGAACTCAATGTGTATTTTCTTTACTGGGCACTTGAACTCAACTGCCATTTTTGTTTCTCCAGTCACCTTGTCTTTTAAGCTTCCGTCCGGAGAAACAACCAAGAATGGAGATTTGTTTTCATCAAACGTTACACAGCCTTCCTCCTGATAGACTTATTGCGGTTCATACACTGGCAATATATTTCCTAATTAGCGTTGCCGTGGCATTGATTCTTTCTTCGTACAGTATTCCATGTTTTTCAAAGCCTCTTGAGATGGTTTTGTTTCCTGTTCCCCGCAAATAACCTTCAAAAAGTGCTCACGTTATTTCTTGAGTCCATCAAGGCCGATTTCGTTGTAAAAAAACACTCCCTGTAACTTTAGCTTTATTACGTAATTCAAACCATGCTGGAGGCCATTGTTTAATCTGCCTTGTTCCCGGAAAATCATTCTTTTCCACTGGAATATAGCGTGAGTAGCTAATAACGTCTACAGAATGTCCATTAACGTACGTTCCTAAAGAGTTCTGAATGTGTAGGCTAAGCAGTTGCATATATCACTGATAGTGTTTATTGAATTGTCAATATACTGGTTTAATTCATATACAAATGCACTAATAACGAAGACGAATTGTCCGTCTCTCCACTTCTCTCCTCAAACTTTTTTTCTGGCATATTCTTTTTTCTGTCTGAGCTTCTTTCAAATTCATTGACACTTTTTTATGTGTTACTTTCAGATCATTTAGGGCTTGTTTTTTTCTGTTCATCAGTAAAATTGTTCACACTGCCATTCAAATCTTACTTGGAAAATAGACGTGCAGCCATATTATAACGCACAATTTCTAATTCCAAATCAGCTTGCTTTTCTGGCAAAGACTTCCCGTCTTCAAATCCAAGCAGATCTACATCCCCGGAATCTGCAGTCAAATCTTGCTTTGACTTTTTGCCATCAAATGTCATACATAAAGCTTTGTCTCGAAGTGTTGGAGCTAAAGCTGTTATAATATCTTTGTATATACCGGGTCGCCGTTTACTATGCTTTATTCCCTCTGACTCGTACGGCTAGCGACATTTGGAACTGCAAAGTTGATTTCAGATTTTGCTGGTTGACAATGGCCCTTAATTGCATCTCCTGACACTATTTGAGTAGTATTCTTAAACCCACTCATGAACAGAAGAATTTTTCCTCCTAACATCTGCCAGCCGAGCTTCCAAATTCTTTTTGTTTGATCGCTATATCGCATGCTGCATGTGTTAGCATAACTATGCCACTCAACAACTTCTGTCCATAACAGAAACGAAATATTATCCTGTAGTTGGTGGCCATTGTACACTTGTTTGAAAAAGTATAGGAAAACAGTTTATTTTCCTTCATTTTCTAGCGCTTTAATTACAAAAGGTGCTAGCTTGATCATTTCTTTTATTATGGCATCATTACAATCTACATCAGTGTCAACCTCTACCGGTGTTTTTGGAGCAATGTTGATGTCTGCATTGATACCTGTATAGAAATAAAGACAAAAATATCGAATACTAAAACATCATCTTGAAACAGAAGGTGATTGCTTTCTTATGTTCAGAATTATGTTCAAAAGAATCATATGGAAGAAAATTATGTTCAAAAGAATCATATGGAAGAAAAGTTATTTGTACATGTTCCGGGTGCCAACTACCTTCAGTCATTCAAATTTTATTTTATTGTAATCATTTAAATGTGTTTCCTTTGGTCTTTAATCTTTGTAATGATTCTGTGAAAGAAAAAACATGATACGTTGCAAAGGGAACAGTCATGCATACACTAAATATTCTCTGTTCAAATTATTAAAGTTATAACTTCGAATTTTATGTTGCCAATTTATGTTTACCAGTTATCTGAAAGGTAGTTGTTATTTGTGCTTTTTTTTTTTGCTTGAACTGGAACCTAAAATATCAAAAGTGAACAACATATCTATCTTTTCATAACTTTGCAGTTCTTTTGTTTTCATAAGGTACTGTTAGCAGAACTCTGCACCAAATTACTCTATCTATCTGATCTTAAAAATGATAGGGAAGATTGAGAAAATTTAATTGTTACGACCATAAATAAGTCGTCCTTTGGTATCTTGGAGTTTATCCATTTCTGTCAAACTGAGTCTGCTATTATTTGGCTTGACTGCGTTATATGCACCACAATGATAAGGTAACTGATTTTGGACAGGCAAACAAATATGTTTTAAGTAAAGTCACAAAGCGTACCGCAGGTGTCAGAGACAGGTAACAGATTTTGGACAGGCAAACAAATAGGTTTTAAGTAAAGTTACAAAGCGTACCGCAGGTGTCAGAGGCAGGCAACTGGTTAGATTCGTTATCTTCAACAGATAATACATTTTCCTTCTCACCACAAGCTAACGCTTCTTTCGATCCTACTAAAACAGAAATAAGCAAGATAAAATAAAAGCAATTAAATGTATCATACATTGAACTTGAATTGAAATTAAATTAGTGACGTACTCAAAGCGAGCAACTCGTAATAAAGTATATTTTTCAGCGTGTAAAATAATTCAGACATCAGCGGGCCCTCATACACCAGTCTGCGTGACAACTTTTTGAAATACATTATGTAGTACTTGAGAATACGTATTTGGGGTAAAGCTTTTTATACTGATGACGTGCTGTACATTCATCTTTCTAAGTGTTCCCTGTAAACAACAATGTCTTTAACTGTTAAATACGCATATTGCAAAAACAGTACACGTCTTTATACTGCAGATAACCAGTTTAGGATTTTTATCAAGAATAAAATATCAAATATTTACCTGCAATAAATTCATCAACTTGACGTTCAATATCATCATCTAATTCGGCAGTACTTTAAAGGCCTAACTAAACTAAAAGGTATCAGCATGGGAGCCATCTGGTCTAGTCGCGTAATGGCTGCCCGGTATTTGAACACTAATTTTTCACTTGGCATGGTAACAGAGGTCTAAATTAAAACTAGTTTCTGTTTAAATTTCATTGTGGATGTATTTGTGATATTTTGGTAGGAAAAATGGGAGAGCAGGTTGTATTTGGTGAAGTGAATCTCAATTGTAGTATGAGTAGTACTTCCAGGTCACAGCAGTGTGATTTTGATGTCAGTTTACAGTAAGCAAATGTGACCAGAGAAATCTCTCTTAGAAGATACATGACCCCTACTTTTCCCTTCATTTTACATCAGTTTTATCATAAATCTTTAAAATGAGGTAAGGATTTGTTCTCTGAAATGGGTCTAGCTATGTTTGGTAGCTCTTTAAAAAATGTCTGAGTAGTTTAGAAAGTAAGGCGATTAAAACAGTATGACCCCACTTGACCCCTTGCCCGATTCTATAAGTGCACTTTGGCCTTACCCTAAACTTTAGTAGAAACTAAGTTCTGTCTTAAAATACTAACTTGGTATCCTTGATACCCTAAAAATCTTTGGTTAAACCAAATGAAAACCTCCGGTTTAACCAAATGAAAAAAACATATATTTAAAAATGAAAAAACCTAGAAGAAAAATTTACATGTCCTTATTTATTAAAATAATTTATAATTGTTTGTTCATTATGTTTTACATTGTTTACTCTCAGTGTTTTATACAATAAATCATAAATGTTTATACCATTTTGTAACATTTTTATGAAAAATAAACAATAATAACCACAGAGCGTACTTGTTTTGTCTTAATATTGTATGTTGCTATGCTTAACTCCAGGTATATAATTAATTACTTCTTTCGGTGGAGGAAGTCCAAATGGATCGAAGTACAAAGTATTCAAGTAACAAACTCAATGTGTTCCAGGTCCAACAGAGTCGTCCAAATTTATAATTCCGCACTCGTCCTTTGCTTTCGTTTTTGGTAAACCTGCGGTCTCCGAGAGTTTCACTCTTGGTAAATTATTTCTACTAAATACACCCCTAAAGTTTTTAATTTTCAATTGTTTTACCCATTGTTCAATTTCAAAGTTAGAAATTTGTGTTTATAATATATTTTATTTTTTACTATAGGAATTCGTCTGTAAGGTCTCCGTTGAGAATCAATCTGTATACCCTGACCATGCCCCTTACCACTTAACAAAGATGTAATCAAAGGTATTCCAAGACTAGCAGCCAACATGCCTAAAAACCCACCGTCATGTTTTTGTTTTTTTGTTAATTTAATCTCTCCAGATCCTACTAGTTGCTTTCTTTGATTAGGTGTAAGATATGGTGATATCATGTTTCTCTTATTATTAGCTACTGAAATCATACCATTTCCAAGTATTTTACTTACACCAGTACTGGCAAGACCAGACAAAGCGCCAATGCCTAGAGGAGCTAATATTTTTGGAACTATTTTTGCTGCCATTGGAAGAATTGTTTTTCCTAACAAACCAGCTAAAGCTCCTAAAAATCCACCATTTTGACCTTGACTGGACATTTGTTTTTTCGAAATTGTAATTTCTAATCCCTTATTATTTCTAATAGACTTTTCAATTTGATTAATTTGTGTTTTTGTTAAAAGTAAAGGGAAGTGTCCACGTAATTGTTCATGTTTTAATCTAAACGTATGTGGAATTTTATTATTATAAGCTTGTGCTAAATTTTTTTTCTGTCCATCTGCAAGATTAACTTTATATTCAATATAATTTGATGCCATTATATAGTTTATATTTATTTTAATTTTTACTCAATTAATTACATCATCATATATTCTTGATATACTTGTGTATACTGTTTCTGGATAAAAAACACCATTACCAACTTCAAGACGACAGGAGCTCAAAGTGCAATTATTATTTGCTGCATTAATTTTAAATGTATCTAATAAATGTGGGTTATGTTCTTGTGAATTACTTTTGTCAGGTCGTTGTAAATAAACAAATACATGTTGTGGTTTTGTTATACCAGCTGTTATTCTAAAGGTTATATTATTTTGTTGTATATCAGTTGATTGTGTCACCATTTCCCGAAGGTATGACCATCCTGCTTTTGTAAATCTTTCAGCAATTAGATTAAGTCCAAATTCATTGAAAATTAAACGCGGAATCCATAGAATTAATTTTGTTACAATTACTCTACCAGCATCAGCAGCATTAGCTCTAAAAATTAATTCATCATCATCCGTCAGCTGCAGTGTTATTTGAATTTGACTTGGAGGTATAATATTAGTTTCTAAACCCTGAAAAAATGAATAATTATTTAATGGAATTTTAGCATTTACCTCTTTACCACCCTGGATTAATTCCTTTCTAAATTTGAAACCTGAATTATCATCAGTAACAGCAGTAGCAGTAGTATCTAAATAAATAAATTCATTTGTTCCAGTTGATTCTGCATAATCCTTAGATAGTTCAACTAAATTTTTTTTGCATTTATTACTTTGTATAAATTATTACAATCATATACAATTTTTCCATTTTGTTTAACCACTAACTGATCAATTAATGAAGCTGCATTATTAGTTAAAGCAATTTGATCTCCGTCAGCATAATTATTACCATTAGCAAGTTTATTAACTATAAAACTTACTTCAAAATAACCATTAAACCAATCAAAATATGAGCTTCTATCATTAATTGTAAAGTGATATTCGTTTTTTTGTTGCTTAACATTATTTCCCAAGACAGATATTAAGGCTGTATCTAATTGAATAGGAGTTAGTTCGTATCTTTCACAATATTGTTTTGTTCTAAACATGTATATATTATATATTATTTTAATTTTTATAAATTAATCTGTTAATACGTTTACGCCGAGCTGAAGCTGCCACAGGCGACAGGGAACCAAAGTTCGCTCCCGAACCTGACAATAATCTATTTAATCTTATATTAATATCCTCCTCCTCATTATTTGAATTTGTTTTTTGTAATTCCTTAGCAATTAAATTACCAACTGCCGGAGCAGGTTTCTTTTTAAGTTTTTCAACAATTTTATTAGCAGCTAAATTTCCATTCCAACCTTTTTTGTTCCACTTTCTAGCGCGGCTTTTCCTGCTGTTTCAAGAGCTTTTTTTTCCAGCTATACTAATTGAAGATGCAACTCCACTTGAAAAGAATTTTGTTAAAGTGTCAAAGATACCTGTACCTTGTATATTTTCTTCTCCCGTTTGAGTATCAACATAAATAAATACTCCTTTATTTTTATCATAAACTTTCTTGTACATTATATAAAACTAAAATTTATAATTTCATATTTCTTTTAAAATTAGTGTAAAACTTGTTTCAACCCCATTAAAATTAATTATTCTACCAAATACATCTGTTATATATATTCTTATTGAATTTATAATATATTTATTAATTTCAGAATATCCTACTCTGGTTCTTTTGTAAATGGATAAGCTCTTGTTAAATCTACAGTACTTAAAGCATAGATAATATCACTAAAATTACCATCAACAAGTGAATTATCAATAAGATCACAATGAATGTAAATTGTATCCACAGAGTTAGTTATATTTGGTGTTGTAGTTCCCAATTTCAGTATTTAGTTTATCTATTTGTGTTCTAATTTCTAACTGATACATATTTTTTAACTTTTTCTCAGCTTCATTAATCTTGTCTTTTAGTTCTTCATGTTTAATCATATCTTTTAATTCTTGAACTTGATTGTATAACTTTTCAAAATTTGTTCTAAATACTTTCTATGTTGTCATCTGTCAAATCAGATTTTTCTTCAAGTTCTTTAATAGAATCAACAATAGCTTTCATATCTTCTTCGAGTTTACCTTGTAATTGAATTATTAATAATTCACTCTTTTTTAAGTCTTTTGTTAATTCTTCAATATTCTTTACTTCTGCTTCTAATGTCTGTTTTATAGATTTGATGTCTTCAAGATTATAGTCATCTATTACACTTTGAACTTTTTTAAACACAAATCGTCTTGAAACTGCATCGTTGGGTTTATCTGGATCTCCTAGATTGATTATTTCATTACCTCCCATATCTAATGCTCTGTTCATTGTGTTATCAAGTTCCTTATTTCTGTGAAGATATGATTCCGATTCCTTTTTAAGTTTTTTAAATTGTTTTTAGTAGCATAATCACTTAAATCAATATCAAATTTAACTTTATTTGTACTGTCAGGTTCACTTATTTGTTTCACATCATTAAAAACTCCCATTATATAATTATTATATAATTCCTGTAAAGTTTTTTCTTAAAAACTTCCTTGGTTTTTTCAATATATAAGAAATCATATTTTTGTTTTGTTGCATTAGCAAAAGAGTTAGGGTTAATATTTTGTTAAGTTATTGTGCTTGGTATTACTTTTTGTATCATAATTTGGAATTTCCATTATATAATAATATTACATTATCTTACAATATCTTACATTATCTTACATTATTATATAAATGCAATCAAAACTTAATGAAATGAGAATAAGAAAAAACTTAGTCGGGCAAAAGATGAGAGCTCTTAGAGAAGAAATAACAAGAGGACCATGATGGTCCTGAATCGCTCACCTCTTCCCACATGACCCAGTTTTGAGTATGACGTCGTTTTTTCTATTATTTGACATAGTGACCTAGTTTTTAAGCTCATGTGACCCAGTTTTGAACTTGACCTAGATATTATCAAGATAAAAATTCTGACCAATTTTCATGAAGATCCATTGAAAAATATGGTCTCTAGAGAGGTCAAAAGGTTTTTCTATTATTTGACCTATTGACCTAGTTTTCGAAGGTACGTGACCCTGTTTTGAACTTTACCTAGATATCATCAAGGTGAACATTCTCTCTAATTTTCATGAAGATCTCATGAAAAATATGGCCTCTAGAGAGGTCACAAGGTTTTTCTATTTTTATAACTACTAGCCTAGTTTTTGACCGCACGTGACCCAGTTTCGAAACTGACCTAGATATCATCAAGGTGAATATTCAGGTCAATTTTCAAGATGATCCATTGAAAAATATGGCCTCTAGAGAGGTCAAAATATTTTAATAATTTTAGACCTACTGACCTAGTTTTTGACCGCAGTTGACCCAGTTTTAAACTTGACATAGATATCATCAAGATGAACATTCAGACTAATTTTCATACAGATCCCATGAGAACTCTAGAGAGGTCACAAGGTTTTTTTTATTATTTGACCTACTGACCTAGTTTTTTAAGGTACGTGACCCAGTTTCAAACTTGACCTAGATATCATAAAGGTGAACATTCTGACCAATTTTCATGAAGATCCATTCAAGGGTATGGCCTCTAGAGAGGTCACAAGGTTTTTCTATTTCAAGACCTACTGACCTAGTTTTTGATCGCACATGACCCAGTTTCAAACTTGACCTATATATCATCAAGATAAATATTCAGACCAACTTTCATACAGATCCCATGAAAAATACGGCCTCTAGAGAGGTCACAACGTTTTTTCATTATTTGACCTACTGACCTACTTTTTGATGGCACGTGACCCACTTTCGACCTTGATCTAGATATCATTAAGATGAACATTCTGACCAATTTTTATGGAGATCCATTCAAAAGTATGGCCTCTAGAGAGGTCACAAGGTTTTTCTATTTTTAGACCTACTGACCTAGTTTTTAATCGCACATGACCCTGTTTCGAACTTGACCTAGATATCATCAAGATGAACATTCAGACCAACTTTCATACAGATCCCATGAAAAATACGACCTTTAGAGAGGTCACAAGGTTTTTCTATTATTTGACCTACTGACCTAGTTTTTAATGGCATATGACCCACTTTCAAACTTGACCTAGATATCATCAAGATGAACATTCAGATTGACTTTCATACAGATCCCATGAAAAATATGGCCTCTAGAGAGGTCACAAGGTTTTTCTATTATTTGAGCTACTGACCTAGTTTTTGAAGGCACGTGACCCACTTTCGAACTTGACCTAGATATCATCAAGTTGAACATTCTGACTAATTTTCATATAGATCCCATGAAAAATATGGCCTCTAGAGAGGTCACAAGGTTTTTCTATTTTTAGACCTAATGACCTAGTTTTTGACCGCACATGTTTCAGTTTCGAACTTGACCTAGATATCATCAAGATGAACATTCAGACCAACTTTCATACAGATCCCAAATGAAAAGTATGGCCTTTAGAGAGGTCACAAGGTTTTTCTATTATTTGACCTACTGACCTAGTTTTTGACCCAGTTTCAAACTTGACCTAGATATCATCAATAAAAACGTTCTGACCAATTTTCATGAAGATCATGTGAAATATATGGCCTCTAGAGAGGTCACAAGGTTTTTCTATTTTTAGACCTACTGACCTAGTTTTTGAAGGCACGTGACCCAGTTTCAAACTTGGCCTAGATATTATCAAGGTGAACATTCTGACCAATTTTCATGAAGATCTTATGAAATGTATGGCCTCTAGAGAGGTCACAATGTTTTTCTATTTTTAGACCTACTGATCTAGTTTTTGAGGCACGTGACCCAGTTTCGAACCTGACCTAGAATTTACCAAGATGAACATTCTGACCCATTTTCATAAAGATCCCATGAAAACTGTGACCTCTAGAGATGTCACAAGGAAAAGTTTACGCACGGACGCACGCACGGACGACGGACGCTGCGCGATCCCAAAAGCTCACCTTGTCACTTCGTGACAGGTGAGCTAATGAGAGAAAAAATTAAAAAAGCTACAAATCGGGATATGTATAATGAAAGGACGGGATATGATAAGATATGCGCAATGGCCCCCTAAATAATTAGAATATGAAAACTCCATAATTGAAATTTTAACTATCTAAAACAAAAAAGAAGATCATAATCGTTAAAACTATGGCTTTTAAAAACTTCAAAACCAAGTTATTTGTACGACTCAGACCTTTAAAATACTCGAGATCCGTGACTTTTACCGTTTTTACACGCGATTTACACACTACATGCTCGAATTTCATTGTGAGCCGGAGCTGGTGTCAAGCTGAAGTTTTGCTGAGAAAATAAGGTCACTAAAATATATATTTTCAGAAAAAATCAGCTTGACACTCGGTTCCGGCTCATATTGAATTTCCACTTTTTTCGCAATTTTTAGCCTCATTTTTCTTTGAAGGAAACAGGATAACGTGCTTATCTCTAAGCAATCGAGCGCCAAACAGATACGCGGGAGTTTTGTTCTAATTATGAAACTGATAACCAAGTTGTTTTTATAAGAAAATTAAATGTTTAGAGACGAGTTTTATGCAAAAGTGAAACTGAAAGTAGATCTAGACATTTTAATGATCAGTTACATGTTTTAGATCTACTTGAACTGTATTTCGGGATTATATTCAAGTTGATTTTGTTTAAGCGACATTTTAAAAGAAAGAATAAAGTGTAATTAAAAAGAAAATTGTTATTGTTTACATAAATGTTATAGAGACAAGAAAGATAACTCATGCACACCGCAACTAGAAGACACATGAAGATAGTTCTTTTGGCTGTGACTAAATACAGATTTGGTGCACCGTGATATATTACCGACACCGGTATATACCGGATTAACTAAATTAGAACAAAAATACCTTAAATGTATATATTTTGTAACCATGGTGATTCTAACCCTAACCTTTAGTCAGTATATTATGCACATTATACACTAAATGCGTGCGGACATGCAAAAAAAATGAGTATTTTTGCCGTGCGTTCCATTTGATAATAATTCCGCGCATGCGCAGAACGGCTGCACCAACTCTGCAATGAGAAACATTCAGTTCTTTTATGTAAAAATTATGACGTAATTTGTATAAAAGTCTCAGTGACGCAAATCATTCAATTCATTCTAGAAAAATATTCAAAGAATTAACAGAAAAATCAGGATTGCCTATCAATAAAAGATCTATGAAATTTAAAAAAGTAATTAGGGGACAGGGCTATGACGTTTGTCCATGTAATCCAGAAGAACTGATTAATGACTTGGAGTTAATATGTGGTTCAATTGAGGCTGGAAATAATAATGAAGAACTAAAAAATGAAGGTATTAGTATAATTGATGAATTATTAAAAATGAATGAATTGTTACCAGAACAACACGAACTTTTATATAAAAAATATTTTTCTTGAATATAAATGGAACAAAAAATAGTATTAAGTTCTGAAACAGTTAAAGATAATAAAAATACTCCGAGTGATTTTACAATCAGATTTAGTCGTCCTTTAATTTTAGATAAAAATGAAACTTATGTTGTTGGTTTGGATAGTATTAACACTATGACTTACTCTTGGCATAATAGTAGTGATAAATATGATAATACAAGAATTCGTTATAATAATGGTAAAGAATGGAAAGAAATTAAATTTACAAATGGTTCTTACAGTTACACAGACATTAATAATTATATCAGAGAAACATTAATAACCAATGATGATTTTGAATTTGATAAATCAGACATTGCTCCAATAAGTTTGGAATTTGATTTAAGTAGTTTTAAAATATTAATTTCAATCAAAGATAAAATTTTGTTAGATTTAAGAATGTCAAATTTTCATACATTGCTTGGATTTGAGAAAAAGCATTGAGAAATACTGAATGGGGGAACTACAACACCAAATATAACTAACTCTGTGGATACAATTTACATTCATTGTGATCTTATTGATAATTCACTTGTTGATGGTAATTTTAGTGATATTATCTATGCTTTAAGTACTGCAGATTCAACAAGAGCTTATCCATTTACAAAAGAACCAAACAGAGTTGGATATTCTGAAATTAATAAATATATTATAAATTTAATAAGAATATATATAACAGATGTATTTGGTAGAATAATTAATTTTAATGGGGTTGAAACAAGTTTTACAC
Source organism: Mercenaria mercenaria (assembly GCF_021730395.1). Classification (NCBI taxonomy): domain Eukaryota; kingdom Metazoa; phylum Mollusca; class Bivalvia; order Venerida; family Veneridae; genus Mercenaria; species Mercenaria mercenaria. The sequence continues at coordinate 41,832,429 of NC_069374.1, forward strand.
TAATTTTAAAAGAAAAACGAAATTATAAATTTTAGTTTTATATAATGTACAAGAAAGTTTATGATAAAAATAAAGGAGTATTTATTTATTTTGATACTCAAACGGGAGAAGAAAATATACAAGGTACAGGTATCTTTGACACTTTAACAAAATTCTTTTCAAGTGGAGTTGCATCTTCAATTAGTACAGCTGGAAAAAAAGCTATGGAAACAGCAGGAAAAGCCGCGCTAGAAAGTGGAACAAAAAAGGTTGGAATGGAAGTTGGAAATTTAGCTGCTAATAAAATTGTTGAAACACTTAAAAAGAAACCTGCTCCGGCAGTTGGTAATTTAATTGCTAAGGAATTACAAAAAACAAATTCAAATAATGAGGAAGAGGATATTAATATAAGATTAAATAGATTATTGTCAGGTTCGGGAGCGAACTTTGGTTCCCTGTAGCCTGCGGCAGCTTCAGCTCGGCATAAACGTATTAACAGATTAATTTATAAAAATTAAAATAATATATAATATATACATGTTTAGAACAAAACAATATTGTGAAAGATACGAACTAACTCCTATTCAATTAGATACAGCCTTAATATCTGTCTTGGGAAATAATGTTAAGCAACAAAAAAACGGATATCACTTTACAATTAATGATAGAAGCTCATATTTTGATTGGTTTAATGGTTATTTTGAAGTAAGTTTTATAGTTAATAAACTTGCTAATGGTAATAATTATGCTGACGGAGATCAAATTGCTTTAATTAATAATGCAGCTTCATTAATTGATCAGTTAGTGGTTAAACAAAATGGAAAAATTGTATATGATTGTAATAATTTATACAAAGTAATAAAATTAGTTGAACTATCTAAGGATTATGCAGAATCAACTGGAACAAATGAATTAATTTATTTAGATACTACTGCTACTGCTGTTACTGATGATAATTCATGTTTCAAATTTAGAAAGGAATTAATCCAGGGTGGTAAAGAGGTAAATGCTAAAATTCCATTAAATAATTATTCATTTTTTTCAGGGTTTAGAAACTAATATTATACCTCCAAGTCAAATTCAAATAACACTGCAGCTGACGGATGATGATGAATTAATTTTTAGAGCTAATGCTGCTGATGCTGGTAGAGTAATTGTAACAAAATTAATTCTATGGGTTCCGCGTTTAATTTTCAATGAATTTGGACTTAATCTAATTGCTGAAAGATTTACAAAAGCAAGATGGTCATACCTTCGGGAAATGGTGACACAATCAACTGATATACAACAAAATAATATAACCTTTAGAATAACAGCTGGTATAACAAAACCACAACATGTATTTGTTTATTTACAACGACCTGAAAGTAATTCACAAGAACATAACCCACATTTATTAGATACATTTAAAATTAATGCAGCAAATAATAATTACACTTTGAGCTCCTGTCGTCTTGAAGTTGGTAATGGTGTTTTTTTATCCAGAAACAGAATACACAAGTATATCAAGAATATATGATGATGTAATTAATTATTATTATAAACAAAACAATAAGACTACTGGAAGTCTGCTAAATAGAAAAAACTTTTCTAGTTTATTTGGATTTGTTCATTTTAACTTGGAATATAAAAAGGAAGTAATAACAGAAGATCCTAAGCATATTACATTAATAGTTAAGTTAGATATTCCACCAGCAGCTAATATTCGTGTTTACGCAATTGTATTGTATGAGGAAACAGTTGAAATAAATACTATTGGAAATGAACTTGTTATTGTTTAAAATAAAATTAAATTAAAATAAAGTAAAAATTAAAATAAATATAAACTATATAATGGCATCAAATTATATTGAATATAAAGTTAATCTTAGAGATGGACAGAAAAAAAATTAGCACAAGCTTATAATAATAAAATTCCACATACGTTTAGATTAAAACATGAACAATTACGTGGAAACTTCCCTTTACTTTTAACAAAAACACAAATTAATCAAATTGTAAAGTCTATTAGAAATAATAAGGGATTAGAAATTACAACTTCGAAAAAACAAGTGTCCAGTCAAGGTCAAAATGGTGGATTTTTAGGAGCTTTAGCTGGTTTGTTAGGAAAAACAATTCTTCCAATGGCAGCAAAAATAGTTCCAACAATATTAGCTCCTCTAGGCATTGGCGCTTTGTCTGGTCTTGCCAGTACTGGTGTAAGTAAAATACTTGGAAATGGTATGATTTCAGTAGCTAATAATAAGAGAAACATGATATCACCACATCTTACACCTAATGAAAGAAAGCAACTAGTAGGATCTGGAGTGATTAAATTAACACAAAAACAAGACGGTGGGTTTTTAGGCATGTTGGCTGCTAGTCTTGGAATACCTTTGATTACATCTTTGTTAAGTGGTAAGGGGCATGGTCAGGGTATACAGATTGATTCTCAACGGAGACCTTACAGACGAATTCCTATAGTAAAAAAAAAAAAATTATAAACAAACCAATTTCTAACTTTGAAATTGAACAATGGGTAAAACAATTGAAAATTAAAAACTTTAGGGGTGTATTTAGTAGAAATAATTTACCAAGAGTGAAACTCTCGGAGACCGCAGGTTTACCAAAAACGAAAGCAAAGGACGAGTGTGGAATTATAAATTTGGACGACTCTGTTGGACCTGGAACACATTGGGTTTTTACTTGAATACTTTGTACTTCGATCCATTTGGACTTCCTCCACCGAAAGAAGTAATTAATTATATACCTGGAGTTAAGTATAACAACATACAATATCAAGACAAAACAAGTACGCTCTGTGGTTATTATTGTTTATTTTTCATAAAAATGTTACAAAATGGTATAAACATTTATGATTTATTGTATAAAACACTGAGAGTAAACAATGTAAAACATAATGAACAAACAATTATAAATTATTTTAATAAATAAGGACATGTAAATTTTTCTTCTAGGTTTTTTCATTTTTAAATATGTTTTTTTCATTTGGTTAAACCGGAGGTTTTCATTTGGTTTAACCAAAGATTTTCAGGGTATCAAGGATACCAAGTTAGTATTTTAAGACAGAACTTAGTTTCTACTAAAGTTTAGGGTAAGGCCAAAGTGCACTTATAGAATCGGGCAAGGGGTCAAGTGGGGTCATACTGTTTTAATCGCCTTACTTTCTAAACTACTTGTCTGTTTTATATAGAATATATAGGGAAAACTATTTAACTGGTTGTGACCTAAACGTCCAGGCATGAGCACTCGACATCCGTTGAGCCTATAAATGAAATAAATAACAGTTATCGATGTTTATCAATAAACATTATTGTAATTCTCAATCACTAAAAAAGACAAAAATGAATAATTCTATCATACCAGTTTCTTTTAAGCTATCACTGAAGCGCATTTTCCTTTGAGACATACGATTTATATTACCATTGACATCTGTGTCTGTATCTGGAAAATAAGATGCCGTGTTTTAGCTTCTTGTAGGCGGTCTTTATTAACACGGCAAACATTTTTTTTCAAAACATTTTTGTTATTTCAAAATATTCTAATTCTGAGAAAAATTCAGATTTACCCATGGATTTAATTGATTCGATACAACCAAACAACAGGAAAGTTACAGGATATTAAGTGATTATGTACATACATACCTTTATCCTCTTGTTCGAACACCAAACGACGTAGTCGCTTTTGGCAGGGAGACTTTGTTGGCGTAAATATGCGAGTCTTCGGTGAACGCTTTCGACAAGCACCGTTTCTCAAAGTGATATGCAGCTGACCTTTTTGTACATAGGTTGGCAATAATTTCACTAATTTCAGTCAGTTTGCAAGCCGTTTGGATGTTTTGGCACTTTTTTTCTTTTCACACAATGCAAATTTAGTTGTGACTTCTTTTTCATCTTTATCTGAAATAACAAAGTTCGACGTATATTATACTTGTGCATTTATAAAGAAAACAAAGTTTGCATCGTATTAAATACAATACACATTATCATAGATTTTGCGCACATCTGTTCAAATAATTCTGGTGAAAATATTCTTTATTGGCCGGTTGAATTGTTTTACTCCATATAACAGTGCGTCTCGGGCTGTGTCATTAAAGTTTTTAAAAATCAAAGCACTGAGAGTACTGATGGGTCGGGGCAATTCGGCTGTATTTATGACATGGCAGAATAATCTGATTTACGCCGGAAATCGGTTTATGTCTGGCATTTCCAAGATTCATGCACGCGCTGTAGGTACAAACAAAAAGCAAACCAGTCTATAAATAGATTGTACTTTGTAGCTTTGGAACATGTCAAAATATTAAACTCACACACGAACACAGATTCAACCCTATTGTACGAATCATATACATAATGACTTTCACATATCTGTCTATAGTAAATAGTATCAGTTTGGATTGTGAATTCAAAGAAATGTTTGTGTATTAAAGGTTAAACTCTAATATTTTATATAACAAATCTGTTATATGTTTACCTACACTGATTTGGGAAAACCTAGTTCCAGATTAAGACTATTCACTTGCAGTGAACATTACCACAGCTAACAAGAGCTATCACAGGAGACAGAGCCCCCGACTATTTCGATGCTGGATAGGAAAACTGCACACATTTGTAGAAACTGGAGCTGTCACTGCTATGTTTAATGACTCCAAAAGTAGATGAAGATATTGCACAATAGCTTGAATCTGTGTCAAAAATATTAAGTATTAAGAGAGGTAAAAATAAAGTGTATAAAAACACTAAATAAGTATAATTCTAAGTTTAAAGAGAACATAATTCATAAATTATTGGTGCAAGAGTTATGCACCTTGTGTCCAATAATGTGGGTAATGATGTAGAACAACTAGTTCAAGTTTGAATCAAATGCATTTCGAAATAACTGAGATATAGTGAAAATGCATCAAAATTAACCTTAAACTAGAAAATGCTTTTGTAAAAAAGCGCATGTCTCCCCCAATGCAAAGTCCTATAGGCAAGAAGTCAATAGGGGTCAGGAGCGAAAGTCAAAGAGACACTGATGGTTGGCTGCAATAGGGATCATCTACTTGGCATGTCCAGTCATCCCGCTAAATTTCAACACTCGTGGCCTAGTGGTTCTCAAGTCACTGTTCAGGCTCCTGTGACCCTGACCTTTGATCAAGTGACCTCAAAATAAATAGGGGTCATGTACTCTGCATGTCCAATCATCCTATTAAGTTTCAACATTGTAGGTCAAGTGGTTCTCAAGTTATTTCCAAAAAATGATTTTATATGAACAGGCCACTGTGACCTTGACCTTTAATAGACTGACCCCAAAATCAATAGGGGTCATCTACTCTTCATGTTCAATCATCCTATGAAGTTTCAACATTCTGGGTCAAGTGGTTCTCAAGTTATTGATCGGAACTGGTTATCAATGTTCAGGCCCCTGTGACCTTGACCTTTAACGGAGTGACCCCAAAAACAATAAGGGTCATTTACTCTGCATGAACAATCATCCTATGAAGTTTCAACATTCTGGGTCGAGAGGTTCTCAAGTTATTGACTGGAAATGGTTTTCCATGTTCAGGCCCCTGTGGCCTTGACCTTTAACAGAGTGACCCTAAAACCGTTAAGGTTCATCTACTCTGCATGACCAATCATCGTACGAAGTTTCATCATTCTGGGTCAAGTGGTTCTCAAGTTACTGACCGGAAATGGTTTTCAATGTGCGGGCCCCTGTGACCTTGACCTTTCACAGAGTGACCCCAAAATCGTTAGGGGTCATCTACTCTTTATGACCAATCATCCTGTTAAGTTTCAACATTCTGGGTCAAGTGGTTCTCTAGTTATTGATCAGAAATGGTTTTCAATGTTCAGGCCCCTGTGACCTTGACCTTTGACGGAGTAATTTCATAATCAATAAGGGTCATCTACTCTTTATGACCAATCATCCTATCAAGTTTCAACATTCTGGGTCAGGTGGTTCTCTAGTTATTGATTGGAAATGGTTTTCAATGTTCAGGCCCCTGTGACCTTGACCTTTGACGGAGTGACCCCAAAATCAATAGGGGTCATCTACTCTTCATGACCAATCATCCTATGAAGTTTCAACATTCTGGGTCAAGTGGTTCTCTAGTTATTGATCGGAAATGGTTTTTAATGTTCAGGCCCCTGTGACCTTGACCTTTGAAGAGTGACCCCAAAAATCAATAGGGGTCATCTACTCTTCATGACCAATCATCCTATGAAGTTTCAACATTCTGGGTCAAGTGGTTCTCTAGTTATTGATCGGAAATGGTTTTCAATGTTCAGGCCCCTGTGACCTTGACCTTTGATGGAGTGACCCCAAAAACAATAGGGGTCGTCTACTCCAGCAGCCCTACAACCCTATGAAGTTTGAAGGTTCTAGGTCAAATGGTTCTCCAGTTATTGCTCGGAAATGAAGTGTGACGTACGGACGGACGGAAGGACGGACGGACGGACAAACGGACGGACGGACAGGGCAAAAACAATATGTCTCCTGGGGGAGACATAATTCCAAGTAAAAGGGGCATAATTGATGGGAAAATGGTGCCAGAGCTATGTCCCTTGTGTAATTTGATGTGGGTGGAACAAATATTTCAAATTTGAATCAAATCCATTTAGTATAACTGAGATAGAGAGAAAGACTACCAAAACTTTTACCTGAAATTCTAAGTGAAAAGAGGGATAATTCATAAAATATTGGTGCAAGAGTTATGGCCATTGTGTCAAAAGATTCGAGTGATTGAACAACTATTTAAAATTTGAATCAAATCAATTTAGTAATAACTGAGATATAGTGAAAGTGCATCAAAACTTTCGCTTGAAATTCTAAGTAAAAGGGACCCGCCCGGTAAGCTCAGTAGGTAGAGCGGTCTACGGATCTCGGAGTCGTGAGTTCGATCCTCGGGCAGGGCGCATGTTCTCCGTGTCTATTTGATAAACGACATTATGTCTGAAATCATTAGTCCCCCCATTCATGTGGGGAAGTTGGCAGTTACTTGCGAACAACAGGTTTGTACTGGTACAGAATCCAGGAACAGTGGTTAGGTTAACTGCCCGCCGTTACATGACTGTTCTACTGTTGTAAAACGGCGTTAAACCCAAAACAAACTTAAAAGAACATATTCTTTTCAACCCATAGTTTGTCACTAGTATTAAAGCAATAGCTTTGATCGTTAAGGAGAAAAGTTGACATAAACGCAAAACATAATCAAGCAATCTGATACTTTCTAAGTCCAAAAGGAGCCATTATTCTTCATAAAACAGGATGGAGTTATGCTTCTTACTGTACAGAGTCAGTTATTGATGGTGGACAATTAAGGGTTGCAAGTTTTTAAGCAATAGTTTTGAAAGTTTATTAGAAAAGCTGACCTTACAGAAGTAAAAAACAATGTTCAATTCCGGTATCCCGACCTACTCTAAATTTTTAGCCCAACCCTAAATGTTTTCATGGCCTTGGAAAAAATCTTTTCAGCTATTTGACAAAAAGTTTCAAAACTGCACTTTTATTTCCTGTGTTTTGCATTTTATTGATTGAAATGCTGTTTTTGGTGGTTTTTTTTCAGAATGTACACAAAATTATTTGAATTGATAATATACTAATTTTGATTGCTCAGTCATGTTGAGTAATGCCCTGGCCAATTAAATTATAACTCTTATAGCAAAGCAATTCTCACTCCTTAACAATAAAATAATTATTTAAAACTTAATATGAGAAATCACAAGTTTGTTTATTCAATGATTATGATTTTTTTATCAAAAGTAACAAAATAAAACCAGAAAAAAGTGATAATTGCTGGATTTTATTAGAAATTAAAGAAGCGTTCAGTTGCATTTTTAACAGATAAAAAAGGAATATGGACAGAAGGATTTTATTTATTAAAAATGCATAATTCCCCTTGTGTTGTCTAAATAACGTTTCTTTTATGTATAATAAAATCCAGCAATAAAGATATATCAATGTTCAAAATACACATAATTTATTATTTCTAAAAGCTATGTGCCTGAATGTATTTTTTTTTTATATTTTTGATAAAAAAAACAGCAATGATGAGATGTAATTGTTAAAAAACTTGATTTATTAAAAATATGATAAAAACGCTGTTGTATCTCATAACTTTGTTTATTTAGCCCTAATTCAATCAAGCTTTCTAAACTCATTATAAAGGTGAGAACTGATTTGCTATAAAGGTGAGAAATATCACCTGCAATTTATTTACTGCACAGTAGCTATACAGTAGCTTATTATGATAAACAGAAGCAAGTCTATCAATGGTCCAGACTTGTGTATTGGCCCTTACCGCCAATACGCAGACCTTATCATCCCCATAGGCCACATACCAGGCATACCAGAATCAGTGTCTTTAAACATGCCCAGTGATATTAGAAATCAACTAAATGCATGATGCTGTACAGGCATAACCTCCTTGTTTGTACTCATTTTTTGACACAAAAATAATTTCTAGAAAGTCACCCTTAATAGAAAAATCCAAAGAAAAATGTTCCGACCTACCTACCCTAGTTTTTATGAGCATGTTACCGGAAATAAAGAATTTTTTAGACCTAAACATAAAACTTTACCTTGCAACACAGTGACTTCAGACATACCTTTATCCAAAATTAATTCAACTGTAATCTTCTGAAATTCATAAGTGAATATGAAATTTATATCAGAAACCATTTGATGCTGAATATCATGCTTGAGAGGATTGATTCTGCCTGTGCAATCAGTTAATATCACAATCAGCATGCACATCTGTGCAGTCTGATCCTGATCTGCACTGTTGTATCTTTTTGGTAGCATCCATTTTTATAGTTAATGGTAGTCTTTCCAGATTCAAAGATGGAAATATTTAACAATTTTTTTCGGTGTTCGTGCGAAATGAACGACAGAATAGGATCTGCAAATCCGTGAATCACTCTTTTCCTGCAATGCCAGTATTTATAATATTTCATGCAACAGCCATATAATTTAAGTCATCAGAGTACATGCTTTTAAATACTTTTCATTTGCACCCAAACAAATTCGTTCTCAGGCGAAAAATGTGGTAATTTAACTAGTAATAATTTTGTTTCCTTTTTTTTTTTAAAGTTTTCTTTTTCGGGTTCCTTTGATAACAGCTAAAACATTTCAGCTTCAGAGATGTTAATTGATCACATGTTTGACTTCTCGGGAGTGTAATAAAGCCAATGAATAAAAATGATAATATACTAGAGTAATAAAGTTTTGATGTCAATATTGTTTAAAATATACATGAGAATTGGTCAAACTGACTTGTTTCTATAGTGAAAGAAAGTAAAATGTTTGATGTTTCAATAGGAAACGCTAACATGCGCCGTAATAAATGCTTGGCAGAGCTTCGCATTTCATTATATTATTCACCTTGTTTAAAAATTCAATTTGAAAAGACATTCATGTAGTACCCTTTATCAAAAAGCTGTTACGGATCTCTGTAAAGTAAATGAGTGCAATCATCAGAAAATAGAAAGTACTAGACCAGCTTTGCTAAATAAATAAGCACTTCTGTGGAGAAAACTAATAATCTGCTTGTAAATGAAATTCATCTTTAAAAGATGTTTGCCAAACATGCGACAGCGCCGCACTGCAAATTATGACCGGTAGTATGACAATACAACACTTAGTTGAAGCTTTATTCCAATATGGTGGCTTCCAGCAAATTAATTATATCTTTTTTTTCCTAAGTCTTAGCATCTGTATTAGTACTTGTTTTATATTTCTAAAATAATTAACTTTTTATCACTTTTTGTTTTACCTCCCACCAAATTCTAGCCCTTTCATTGGTTGAGTAGTGTCACGTGGTTGCCCTTTTTATTTCTATAGAGGGTCAGTGGGTGACCCTACATAAGAATTGCAATTCAAAATGGCGGAAATTTCTTCTATATTTCTTCTTTAATTATGATTTAACGTTTCTGTTTTTTGGTTGACTATTCAATGAATAAGGGAGATATCCTACTTGCCCGGGAAAAGTAATTAAGTGGTCGATAAAACAAATCAATTATTGTGTTTGTTACTGACCCTCTACGGAAATATGTAGGGTCAGTAACAAACCCAGTAATTAATATCAGTCAGTTTTGATAACAGATTAAAATCATGTTTATAGACTCTTGTATCATAATGAAACAGTCTCAGGAAAAAATGTGTAGCCTAGACCGGGACTCGAACCTTCGGCTTACCATGCCTACGCTCCTCCAATTGATCTACAAAGGCCGACTGGTACAAAACCGCTACACACTTTCCCTCCTATTGCAATACATTGGAAATCTTTGCCAATGTCTGACGCAGACTGTTAACCGAATTCAGATGCACACCCCAGTCAAACTGCTTTGCCCCGCATGGGCTACAGGGGTGAACATCTCAGTAGAACCTCCAAATGTAACAGTCTCGGGAAAAATATTGTGCAGGCTCAACCGGAACCTCGGACCTTAAGCTTAATGCGCCAACAGTCTACCAACTGAGCTACTGCGGCCACCTGATACTAGAACCGCTACATATGTGTGATTGTACGACAAATCAATTGTTCTTTTGACCATAGATTTAATGATAAAGATTTATAGGGTGTTAAATTCATTTTTTTCTTCTTTTTTTTTGCTACATGATATATTAGATTCATTTTAAATTTAATATGACTTGTTTATCTACAAGAAAAAGAAATATTTCCGTAGCTACTTTAGAGACATAAAGCAGCCATTCAATAAAAATAAAAAAAAAAAAAAAAAATTTAGTCCCATTCAAATACAGTTTAGCCAGTATGCTACATGGTACTTTCACTTTGAAAAACAGTGTATAATTTCCAGTCTGCACACTTTCCTGTCTTAAAAATCATAAAGTGTTTAAAATGTACATGCAACAAAATAAGCTAAGTTTAAAAATTGAAAGCGACCATTCGAATCTGCAATTATAAGTAAAGGATTCAGGCTGAATCAAGTCACTACAAGTGTTTGCTGAGCGGCGAACGTTCTACTTTACGAACCCTTTCTACTATATTATTCGCCTCCTTCAATTTTTTTATTGGGAACAGTTTCTCAGAGCCGTCGTGTTTGTTGTGTATATCACGCGGTATACATAACATATATTGATAAGGCCACTGGCGACTGCATTCTTAAAATAGCGTAAATGTAAAAATAGCCGTAAGTAGTCCTGATGATATTCATGCGCTTTGTTGTAGCTGCACTTATTTTTGTTATTTGTCGTAACAAGTGTAGTGGATTTTCATTTTCCGTCTTTAATTCTGTTGAGTCGGAGCAAAGCCCCGACCCAATTGATTAATAAGACTAATCCGATGAACCCCCTGTTCTTCAAAGTCGCAAATTTAGACAATAATTATGCTACAGTAGTAACTTACGCGAAAGTTAACGGTTTTCATTAGAAATATTCTTGCAAATAAATTGAATTTCGGATTTTTATTTATAATCGCTGTCATTATTATATTTTAATGAGTTTATATGCATCCTTCCAAAAAGCGATAAATAACTGTTTACTAGTAATTGCTCATGTAAGCATTGCTTTGTTTTTCCGAGAAAACGTTTTTAGATGAGGTGCGGTGCACGTGAAACTTGTGCTGACTGGTAAGTAATACATGTATTTTCTAAGATTAAAAATATAAACGGTTAAATCCGTGGACATTTTAAGCAATTATTAGGAAGGTTCTTTGATATTATAAAATGGCGAAAATGTCAATCTAGGATTGGTCTGACTGAAGGTGGTTACAATGTTGTAAGTGTTCGTTTACTTATTTTTCGCCAGTAATGATTATTTCGTTTTTGGTCAGATTTTTTTTAAATCTAAAATCTAACTTAAGACAGGCGACGTCAAGCTACTGATACATCAAGAGTAACAGTTGTAACGCATGGCCGCTCTATCAGCGCTCAGACTGTGCACAGAAGGTTGAGGGAAAACGGTTTGCGCTGCAAGCAGACACCCATTTCATGGAATACTAGTAATCTTAACTGATCAGCACAAACGAACCCGTTTACATTGGGCTCGCCGTCGCTTACGGATGACCAAAGCGTATTGGGTGGCAGTCTTCTTCTTCTTTCTTCACAGGTATATTCCTTCAATATTGACTGAAGCACCTCTCTTCAAGAGAGTTCCTTGGGAATGTATAGCCTTTTTCAATATCATATATTTTTATTTTATTTATTTTATTTTATAGTGGTCTGTCTTAATGATAGGGGTTTAACAAGTGGGCTAGTTGTAAGCATTTTTGTGCACTCTGGCTGTATGGAGATAATGGATTGTACTCTGGCTCGCACGTTCAATCCTGATCTTGATCTTATTGGACAGCATAGCGTGCGGCATAATACTTTTTTATGTGGACACTATACCAGCATCTGTGTTAATATTCCAGTATCTTGTATGAGTGAGACCTTGTCTGGATGTACTTCTTGTAGAATTTGTTGTAGCAGAGCAATTCCTCTAGTTCTAGCAATAGCAATGCTCGGGCACCTAGTCAAGAAGTGTTCAATTTTCTCATCTTCTTGGTTACACAAGAGGCATGTACTGGATAATTCCGTCTGATTGAACTTTGCTGAGTTTGTTTGCAGTGTATAGATACCTGTCGCTAATCTTGATTTCAATTCTGCCTGTCTTACTTCATGGTCAACAGGTTTGATGGACCTCCATATGTTATGTGGTTTCTGGGTGGGTCTATCCTGTATTTGGAGATACTTTAGAGTTGTTTTCTGGGTGAGATGCTGGTCCCATTATCACACCAGTACTTGTCAACTGTGGTATTCACCATTGAATTCCAACGTTCCTTGTGTGGCGGGTTATCAAAAAGATTTTTTTACACCTGGTAGATTGTATTTTTGTAAAGATTATGTGACTGTATTTGCCAAGGTGTTTCTATCACCAGTCTTCATGATTAATTGTCTTGACAGGATGCTATTCTCCGCAGATCCTTTCAGCCAAGCAATATTTAGGAATGTTTGAGAATCTTCTCTTATCTATTACAGTTTCTGTTGGTGGACTCCTGCTGTTGCTGTCCTTTCGGTAGTCCATGGAAATGTTTTAGCATGAACCGTTGCTGCCTTTTAAGTTTTTCTATGTCAGTTTTTTAACTTTTAACACTTCTTTGCCATATAAGGCTCTGGGCAAAGCGTAAGTTTTCCAAAGTTGGTGGGCTACTAAGGGGGACAAGCCTCTTCTTGCATGCAAACCAGGTCCCAGTATACCATATATTGCTTGTCTTGCAGTTTTCAGCCTATCGTCAATATTCACTTTGTTTTGAGATGTTCTAACTATTCCAAGATGCTTAATTTCCTTTGATTGCTGTAGTTCCTCATCATTCATGTATATCTCTTCATGTTGTTTATTTTTTTATGTTCAAAATTTCAGATTTGTCTGTATTTAATGTAATTTTATCTTTCATTGTACAATATTCAGAACCTTAATCAACCTTATTAGAACCGGAATAAAACCGTAATGGCTCGTATTTTTGACCACAGTAATTGTCTTCCGGGCTGTTACGATCTTTTAAGATCTGTTACGATTTTTCAGAAATGTTACGGATCTATTATGGATTCCTTAAGGATATATTATCCGTGGCCAAATTTTGAGCATGTTCAAAACTTCGCACCCTTGGCCCAGGATGTCCCCGATTTCTAAACGGATACACCATATGACTTACGAATGAGTTTGGAGTTCTATGGATGCATTACGGATGCTATCCAGAACTCATCCGGCAGTGTGATTCTAGCTTAATACACGACAGGCGGCGTGTTGTATCATTTCATGCATCAGAATATAACGCGTCATGTGGTTGAAAATTTCACATTTACATTGATAATAATTTACATGTTTGAGAATTATATTTGTAGCAATCAAATGGGTTTTTCAAGATTGGGAACGTTGACTTTCATGTCATTATTACTGAGTAATTCTATTTATTGGATAAATTTTGCGACTTTGTAAATCATCGGGGCTACATGAAATAAAATACAAAATCTTCAAATTACGGAAATGTTTCTTGTTAGTTTTCCATCAAACAATGTCTGATATTCCTTTAACTGTCATTTCCGCTTCCGGTTATGGCAGTAAACAAGAATTAAACATTGAAATATGATTTAACTAACGGCTGGAGGTGTCATTGGGGTAAACGAACATCGAAGAGAAGTAATGTACTTATGAACTGTGTTTTTAATTATTGAAATTCTTCAAAGTTGAAATTGCTAAATGACGTTACTTTGTTACACATGATATCGAGAAAGTCGTGCATCAAACTATATTTAGTAACAGAGACCTCCCCCGCCGAATATTTATTCATCTATACTGTGCGTAAAGACTTTGCATTATCGTCATGAGTGAATTGAAAAGCGCTGAATACGCAACCCCAAAATTGGATAACAAAAAAAGAGAATTATCCTCTCCATTTGACGATACTGATATCAAGAAATAAAAAACGTCTGATACTCATATTACTCTTTCACATGAAGATATTGTTGCCATAGCCAACATTCTAAACGATACGTTTCGAACGGAATGTATTAATCCGGAACCAGTAACAAATGTCGACGTACAGGTACAAGCTATAATTGATGGTGTGCTAGCAGGCCTCAACAAAAAGATTCAACATCTTGAACATGAGAACGAGGAATTGCGAGCACGCGTCTCTAAACTGGAACGTGACGCTGACACAGCCGAACTTTCTTCTTCTTCTTGTCGTTCGCGACTACACTGCCAGACCAGTAGCCTCGATGAAACTTGTGGTTTGCCGCAGATCCTCAATGCCTCCATACCGTTTCTGGTGGATTGAGATATCTATCGACCAAGTCGCAGCTCGCTCCTGCTCGTGCCTTTTACATCTCTGAAGTATATGCTCCGCAGTCTGATCTTCTTCACCACATGGACAAGTTGGGGATGATGCCAGTCTGTATTTCTTGTACATGTGAGCATCGAGCTTGTTGTGCCCTGAGCGGAGCCTGACCATCATCACTTGTTCAGACCGATCAAGGAGATGAAAAGCATCTTCCTCCATCCTTGGTTTCGTTAGTGCCTTGATGATGGTGACTTTCTCCTTGTAACTCACAGGTTTTGTTGGTTGTTCTGACTGAGCTCCTAGCTTAGCCAGTTTGTCTGCCTCTTCATTGCCTGCAAGTCCACAATGGGATGGAGTCCACTGAAGTGGTACTTTGTAGGTTATACTCAGGCTCTGCATTCTCCTGGCTAGCTGCGGAGCTTTATTGTTGATCAGAGCTTCCATGACAGACAGTGCATCTGTGAGAAAGACGACTGAGGAGCTTTCTTCTGCCGAGTCTTCAACCACTGAGACGGCCTTCATGAGTGCTTCAGTCTCTGCCTTGTAATTGCTGCAGTGTTTTCCTGTGGCTGCATGTAGTGTTTCTCTCTTGCCAGATGGGTATTGAATGAAAACTCCTGCTCCTCCAGCTTTGAGGAGTTTTCATTCAATACCCATCTAGCAAGAGATGCAGCCAGAGGAAAACACTGCAGCAAACGATACGTTTCGAACGGAATGTATTAATCCGGAACCAGTAACAAATGTCGACGTACAGGTACAAGCTATAATTGATGGTGTGCTAGCAGGCCTCAACAAAAAAGATTCAACATCTTGAACATGAGAACGAGGAATTGCGAGCACGCGTCTCTAAACTGGAACGTGACGCTGACACAGCCGAACAATACAGCCAGCGAAATTGTCTGCGTATCAGTGGCACCCCTGAACACAGTACCAGCAGCAAGCCTCAGTCTGAAACACATGATCTTGAGACATCTTCTCAGACCAGTGATGAAGCTGACGACCAGCAAATGAATCATGAGTTTACGGACGATATAATCGTACAAATTGTAAGATCGCTAAATGTTAATGTATCACTCTCAGATATCGACCGGTCTCATCGTATCGGCCAACAGAAGCCCCGTAAACCGAGAGATATCATCGTCAAGTTGTCGTCTTTCAGAGCGCGAAACGTTCTATACAGGTCTAGGGCTGGACTTAAATCTAGTGGCTACTCGGGTGTCTTCTTTAATGAGGACTTGACACGGATACGGTCATCCTTATTCTTCAAGGCAAGGCAACTAGTGAAAAGTCGTTACTTGACAGGTGCTTGGACATATGATGGAGCAATCATGATAAAGGACGCCCATCATAAGGTTCACCGTATTGGCTCTGAAGCTGATTTATTGAAGGCTAAAAGTTCACAGCCAATTCAAAGGGATCAGCAAGTTCAGAAAGTAAATGTTGACTAGTATATGTACCGTATTTTTGGCTGGAAGTATACAAATGGCAAGTTGTCTGTAATCACTCAACCGTTGACCTTAAATTTTTGTATATGGCATAATATAGGTTATTTATAAACATGTACCTGATCTTAAATACTGTGTTATAGTAATCAACGAATACTTCATAATCAAATCTTTTTTTCTATGTGTCATTTATAAACAATTCCTGAACAAAAATACTAAACTTGCATTAACGTATGTATACAATATTATACTAATTGTCTCGATGTTACATTGTGTTAACATGTATTATTTACTATAGATGCTAAACTAACTGTAAGTAGCCACTCAGTAGTACAAACAAGGTTTTTGACTAAATTATTCTCATTGGTGCATGCTAGAGGTTTATTTTATTTCTTTAATCCGCATGCATTTATTATTGAATGTACGCTTGATTACTGCAACAGTCATTAAATCATTACATTCACGATATTGCATTTCCTTGTGTCTTAAATTTGGGTGCATTGTAAACTTGTCTTCTATGTGTCATTTATAAACAATACCTGATCAAAAATTTCTAAACTTGTACCTTAACGAATGTATACAATATACTATAAGTGTCTCGGTATTACGTTGTGTTAACATGTATTATTTACTATAGATACTAAACTAATTGTAAGTACGTTCGGTACCTGTAGCCACTCAATAGTACAAACAAGTTTTTTTGACTAAATTATTCTCATTGGTGCATTCTTGAAGTTTATTTTTTCTCTGCATGAACTTATATTGAATGTACGCTTGATTATTGCAACAGTCAAAATATCTAAAATCATTATATTTTGTGGTAGTTAAGACATTCACGATATTGCCGTTCTTGTGTCTTAAAATTGGGTACACTGTAAACTTGTCTTAATAACATTTAATTCAAAATGTCACCTACGAAATGCTATGTGTACCTTAAGTTCTGTGCCCATATTTATGCGTACATATGTATGTATATACGTGTATATGAGTATGTGTGTATGTATGTCTTTATGTATGTTTATATATGTGCATGTATACATGGATATATTACATGCGTGTGCGTGTAAGACATGCGATGAGTATGTTCTATTCTAGCATTAAAATCTCTAAATTCACAATTATGTACGAGTACTTTCTCTTCTCTTCTATGTACATATTTTGACTTCTTCTGTTCATCAGCTGTTTAGTTAGTATTAATTTCATACATGTATATAAAATTTGAATGATCTCTAAAATCACAATCACGTACGAACTAGCGTATACTATATTTGTCGTACATTTTACTACAAACTAACTCAGTGCTTTAGAGTATACCTTTACTCACTCTTACAGACCTTTTTTGCCTAGTAACTATATGAGTAATTATAACATATGTAACTGACGTATCAGTTTATATCATATTTCCACTTATGTATATTCTGCTTAGATCAGTATGGATTCTACTTTTTATCTTATTGTACTTTTCTGTAGTTCTAAACAAGTACACTATCTATTTCTCTCTTTTCTTCTGACTACACTTTATCTTAACATTCGGACAAGTTTATATGGCGGGCGCTTGACACTGGTTACTTTTATATGCGTTTGATCGTTGTCAATCTGTTTTTGCTGTTCTTGTCAGGAAGAACATAATGGCTAACAATATTTTCCCCTCGGTTGTGCAAACGTATTCCCGCCCACCGAAACTCTCTGTTTTCCTACACATTATTATACTCATAGTGCTCCTCCAATATACCTCACAGAACATAATACACACGTATTCCCTGACCACTCAGTTAAAATTCCGAGCAAAACACAACATTAAATACCCGGCTAAGCGAATGCTCTCAGGACTGAATTTTGCTCAAAATCTATCTTTTACCAGACATGTTATTCTTGTGTTCGCAGGGTTGTTGTGCACATCTTGGCTTTGTCTCCTTTTAGCTGCAGATGGTGATGTTCATCCGAATCCAGGCCCACTGCTAACGACCTCTAACAGCTCCTCTTCTATAGTTCCCTCCATGTCTAACACACTATCAGAAATTATAAGAAGCACTAGGTGCTTCTCAGTTTAACAGTACAATGTACAAAGCCTATTGAACAAGTTTGGTGTTCTAGAAGCAGAGTTTGGTATGTTTGATGTTCTGGCCTTCACAGAAACATGGTTAAATCAAAATATCTCTGATAATGATATTGAACTTCAAAAATTTCATACTCCAAAGAGGAAAGATAGAACTGAAAATGGCTACGGTGGTGTAATTGTGTACCTGAAGGAAACTTTGCACTATAAAAGGAGGCTAGATCTCGAACCCAGGGACTTGGAGTGTATCTGGATCGAACTGGTGCCTTCTCATTCCGAACATATCCTGTTAGCTGTTTTTTTTTATCGTCCTCATAAATACTCATAAATATATCATACAAATCTAATCGAAGACTCGCTCGGGTTGGCACTATAGCTACAGGCATATCCGACATCATTGTCACTGGTGACTTTAAGTTTAATGAATGAAATCCACACATGACTCGAAAACTCCATTCTATTTGTCAGCAGTATTATCTAGAGCAATTCATTGTCGAACCAACTCATTTTACCGAGTCCTCTTCTTCTATACTGGACCTCTTTCTTGTTTCATGTAGCCACAAAGTTATCACCTCTGGTGTTGCAGAACTAGTTCTAGATCAAAACCAACGGTTCCATTGTCCTATTTATTCACTATTTAACTTCCCGAAGCCTCATGTCCTTTAAACGGTTTGTTTGGCTATACGACCGGGGAGACTACACCTCACTTAGACGTAAAATCAGCGACACAGACTGGGACCAACTTAAGAATGATGACCCAGCGGGCACACGACGTCATTTCAACGTTGAAATATGGTTGAAATATGGTCAGGTCATAACACAACGTTGATCCAACGTTGATTCAACGTCGAAATCTCAACGAAGAGATGTTGTCGAAAATCAACGTTGTTTCAACGTTGAAATAAGGTTGATCTTTCAACGTTGAAATATGGTCGAAATTACGATGTTGTTTCAACGTTGAAAAATCGTCGATATCTGACCAATGTCAGAGATATAAACTATATATACATGTATATATATGCATTGTCTTGCCGATTCTTTTAGTTTGAAACAAAACATAATTCAAATAGCATCTACAAATACCTATGTAGTATAAGGAATCTACCTTAATTTTCCACGGAAAAATGAACATGTATCTAAACTGTTGGGGAAAAAATATGAAATTAGATAGATATGTTGGTTCAAAAGTTTGATAATTTCCTTAATTCATTAAAGAACTGACAGGTAAATTTTTTTTATTGTATTTTCAAAATACAATGTATTTATTAGCGTTCCAAAATTCATGAAAATGGACTAAACCTTGTAGATGATATTTTTGCACTTCCCGAAAAATGTTCCTCATCGTTATTGTAATTTGGGTGTTGTCTAGCTCTTTTCGAAATGGTTTAATTACTTTTAATAATAATTTTCATACATTTTAAAATATTCGGGTTGATTATACTGGGATTTGTTGGAAAAATTTATAACACGTTTGTAACCATGGTAACCAAAGGTCCATCTCTCTCTACACATGTTATCTATTAGTCACGCCTGTATCCTGGTATTAGTTTACACATTAATTCAGTTAGTCTGATAGAGGTTTAAGCTAGCTGTTTATACATCATGTATAAAAGAATGATGCAGAGGAAGTGAGTACAATACTTTAAACATTATTATAACTTAGTAATTATATTCATCAATAATATTATATTTAAAAGACTGACGTGTATGTACTTCAATATCATTAGGTTTTTTTTAATCTGCATTTTTCTTTAAAATCGACTCATACTTAAAAACTTGGAGGGGATATAGCTTAATCAGAAAATGTTGATAATATTTTAAATGCATCCATTAATTGTTTTATCAGCACGTTATTCATCATCACTGTTTTTGCATTTTTATTTAATTTACATGAAAATTTTAAATGATAATTGTAAAACACTCAAATCCTTTAATACATTTCAGGTGATACCAGGTCCAGTTGTTTAGCCGTGATGAAGATTTTGAGAACTAAGCTATTAATGGACTTACTATGTTATTTAGTTAAAAGAAGATCACAGATCTATGAAATAAAGATCAGAAAATATACATGCTGATTACAAGTGCTAGATAAATAAAAAAAACAATGCCTAAAATACCAGTTCTTTTATATTCGTTGGATTATGGTTGGAATTCACATTTAAAACAGACATTAATGCCTTATTTTTTCTTGTCATAAAGACATCATTATAATGCATCACAAAAATGTCTTTTAAGATACGTCATATTTCAAATTTGAAAAACCGTCGGGATTTCAACCATATTTCAACCACCAACCGTCAGGATTTCAACCATATTTCAACGTTGAAATATGGTTGAAATCCTGACGTTGTTTCAACGTTGAAATTTCAACGTCATTTCACCTTTCAAATCCAACTATATTTCGACGTTGTTTCAACGTTGAAGTCTGACGTTGTTTCAACGTTGTTTCAACGTTGTTGTGCCCGCTGGGGACATTGACACTTATACTTCATCTGTTACACACAAATTACTTGAACTTTCAAAGGAGTGCATACCATCAAGAAATAAAAATGTCAAACCTAATGATAAACCATGTATCACAACACAAAATAAAGAACAAAATTCTGAAACATAAAAAAGTACTACCACAGAGCTAAGACCTACGCAATGCAGATGACATCCAGTCAGTCCACACAAGAACATCCCTTTACTATCACGCCTTCCTGCCATCGGCTGTGAGAGATTGGAATGAACTTCCAAGAGAGCTACAAAACTCACCGTCCCTGGCCTCCTTCAAAACGCAGCTAAAACTAAACGAATCGAAATGTCCTAAATACTTCTACGTAGGCGACAGGAAATGTCAAGTCAATCATGCTCTTCTCCGTACTGAATGCAGCTAGCGCCTTAAACCTTAACATTTATCCATCACCTATTTGTCAATGTGGTACTACAGAGAGTAACCATCATTTCTTTTTTGAATGTCATCGTTATAGTGACTTCAGAGTCCGTCTTCTTGAGACTACTTCCATCTATTGCACCGTAACACAACTTACTGAATGGAGACCGGAATCTCAGCGATGAAATTAACATCCAAATATTTCAAGCTGTTCAAAACTACATCATGGAAAGTAGAAGATTTTCATGAGAACTTGATTATATAATGTAATATGCTTGCTGCCACCATTTTACAATCCGAATGAATCTCAATCCTTTAATGCACTCTCTTTTTTCCTCTGCTTATCTCACTTTCAACTTACACATTCATTAGCCATGTGTGCTTGTTTCACTTTATTATCGCTTTATTGACAATGCTCTAATTTAATTATAGTTCTTTGATTAAGCGCTAGAATTGATTATATTGCTTAAAGATAATATTTCAGACAAGATCATAAACATGTCGTACTGTACCTATAACAATATGTAATTGTAGGAGAAGACCTCTATAAGCTGTTGCTTTCGGCTCTGATCCTTTTTCAGGTATTATTTTCTGTACCATGTATCATGAAGTGCAAATATTGCAATTATTGTTTGAAATAAACAATGTTTAAACTAAACTAACTGTCCTGAAAATTTTACGATATTTTCTTCGGTAGTTTTAAAATAGGGGCCTATAGCAAAGAGGCTTATGGGCGGCGGTGACCGCCAAAATTAGTAAATATACAATCCATTCATAAACAAGTCAGTCAGTGCATAGCATTTCAACGCCGTCTAGTCTAAAACTCCATCCCGTCCAATATATTTGCATTCAACGCATTGCATATAGAAACCATTTAATACAAAACTTCATTCCATCCATCTAAACATGGAACGATGCATTGAAAAATTTGTTGCGATGCACCGTAATATTAAATCATCAAACTAAACATGACACCATGCAGCTCAATATGAGGCCATTTAACACAACATGAGTACGTGCAGTATAAAATGAAATGATTTATTTCAACTTGACGCCGTCTAATTAGCAAATAATCAAGGCTTTCGAGTTGTTTATCGTCTGATTTACCACGGTTCAGAGTTCAGATGCGTAGGAATTGAACCACGAGGGCGTTAGCCCGAGTGGTTAAATACTGAAGCATCTGAACGATGAACCGTGGTAAATTAGACGATAAATAACAACAAAGCCTTGATTGTTTTCATTCTGACATGCTCATTGATATATTTTAATAGATATTATACTGGACTTCCTTTACGCGAGGAGTAATGTATCGAACGTCATGCGGCAATATGACGTCAATTATGACGTCATAATGCTCTCTTACCGGTCCGCGCGTCAACCGTTGTTTATCGCAGAATATATCGAGCTTGATTTTCTTCTTTGTTTAACTGGAAATCAAATCGAGCCATGTTAGAATGCATATTGAAACCGCTTTGTGTAATTGAGAGCGGTGTATTAAAACTTGGTGCCATGCAGAGCAATGTGAAGACGTTTAACGCAACATGAGTTCGTGCAGTGTAAAATGGAGCGGCGTATCAAAATTTGATGCCATGCAGCCAAATGTGAAGCCGTTTAACGAAAGACGAGTACGTGCATTCTAAAGAGTTAATAAGACTATCAGTTCATAAGTTTGACCTGTTATAAATATAGATTCTGGATCAGTTTTACATAAGAATATCTTAAAATTTGTCCTAAAACTGACCTTGTGGTAAAATTCTAACATTTAATCTTAAACAGTACCTGCGATTTATCTAAATATTAAAAGGGACCTGATTTTTGTGAAACATCTTTCTTCTAAATAACACTGAATTTGTCTCTTTCAAAATGCTACTAACAACAGTTGTTCCCTCGATTGTTTGCGTATACCGACCTGATTTTCGCTCATCGTTCATAGATTCGTCACTATTTTTCCTCTTATTGTCCTTTTTATTTCCTCCCATTTAGCAGATACTTGTGGAGAAAAAGTTAATACTTGTATGAAATCCAGGAAACTGCATGACTGTCCAACTTAAATGAAATACTGTTTAGAAACGGCATGAGATCTTCCACCCCACCCATCCCCGAAAAAAACAATAACAAATAAACAAACAAAAATTGACAAAACATTGCACAGTGAAGTACATGTAATTTAGACATACTGATAAACATAAACATGTTAACATTTATTTTATAATTTTATAATTGGTAATTAAGTCGTGAAATTTTTAGTGTTTGTTAATTTTGTCATTATTATTTCTATTACTGAGTCTGTTTCACGAAGTATACTTCTGACAAAGCTTAAACTAAGAAGAAAGATGTTTCACGAAAATAAGGTCACTTTTAATATTCAGATAAATCGCAGGAACAGTGTTAAATTAAATGTTAGAATTTTACCACAAGGTCAGTTTTAGGACAAATTTTAAGATATTCATATGTAAAATTGATCCAGATTCTATATTTATAACAGGTCAAACTTATGAACTGATAGTCTTATTTACCTTTTACAATGCAATGTACTCGTCTTTCGTTAAACGGCTTCACATTTGGCTGCATGGCATCAAATTTTGATACGCCGCTCCAAATCACACAACAGTATGCATTAGACGGTGCCAAGCTTTAATGAATCGTTTCATTTTACACTGCACGAACTCATCTTTACATTGCACTGCATGGCATCAGGTTTTAATACACCGCTCTTAATTACACAAAGCGGTTTCAATATGCATTAGACGGCGTCAAGTTGTAATAAATCATTTCGTTTTACACTGCACGTACGTACTCATATTGTGTAAAATGGCTTCACATTGAGCTGCATGGTATCATGTTTTGTTGGATGATTTCATATTACGGTGCATCGCAACAAGTTTTTCAATGCATCGTTCCATGTTTAGATGGATGGAATGAAGTTTTGCATTAAATGGTTTCAAAATACAATGCGTTGAATGCAAATTTATTGGACGGGATGGAGTTTTAGACTAGACGACGTTGAAATGACTGACTTGTTTATGAATGGATTGTATATTTACTAATTTTGGCGGTCACCGTCGCCCATAAAGGCTACTGGTAGCGTTAGAAAAGTTGTATTGGACTCTTTTCTGTTCAACGCTTACTATATTTTTTGCCTTCTTCAATTTTTTTCAGGTAGAGCTAGATTTATAATGGTATTATGGTATAGAGGATAGGTTGATACTTTCTGCATTTAGGGCCAAGACTTAACTTGAATTATTGTATAAATTTTCATCTCATTCTATCTATCCATACTGCCACGCCCTCTTTCCGAGTATTACGTTCAGGTACCGGCTTGCAGGCAAACATTTTTCTGTTACATATCCTGTAGCCTACTGACTAAATCAATGTGTATGTAAAAAAAAACATCAGTGAATGAAAAGCATTTGATAGAAATTTCAAAAGCTGAATGTTTTTGGAAAGAGTATATAGATCTTCATTCTTATTTATAGTGAAAAAGAATCCTGGGAAGTTTGTTTAGATGTGGTTTTTATAACGAATGATCGAAAAATTACCAAAGCTATCCCGTACACACTAAATCAGTATGTTCACTAGTAAACAATGGTTCTCCAAAGGAAAGAAAAACACATGAAGTTTTATTAAAACATTGATTCTCCACTAAACATGTAAATTAAAATGTCAGAAAACTCAAAAATGAACTTTGGCCAAAATAACTTTTAAGTACATTATTTTGAGGTTTAATGTTTGAATAACAGTGAATGAATACTAGATTTTCTTAGCTTTCGTAGACAAAGTCGAAATTTAGGTTAAAATCAGGTCATCCTAAATACTTATTTCATTTTAAATAGATACGTTACTAATCTATTGTTTAACTAAAAGCACCTGTTTTATAACATAAGCATATGCATGTCTTATTACGCTTGTGATTTACATTCACACAACTGCTTAAGGAATTGCTAAATCGACGAACTTATGTACATTTTCGAAGAAATATTTTCAGTTTATATTTGTATACCAAACAATGTTTAAGATTTAGTTTTCAAATTAATCAGTGCCTTCTTTGCTGTTTTAATATATACAAATGAAAGCTGTAATATACAATAATACAACCAACATTTAATGTCTTGATGCTGACATAATTTAGCCTGAACAAAATTGTTAACATATCTTCAAATCACTATTTGTAATCAAAGGTCATTAAAATGGTAACGTATCTATTCAAATAATAATATTCTTTTAGAAAGATGTGAAATATTAAAACCATGAACAATGAAAACAAATTTACTTGCTAACACTATAAGAATATTCAATGTAAGTGTTTAAAAGTAGTTTTAGATTAAAAAACGGACACATACTTTCAATTTTAATGTTTCAAGTGGTGGTAACGTATCTATTGTCTATTTTTGCATAGATTTTAACTTAGCTCCAATTAATTCAAGTGCATGGTCCTTTGTGATCTGCCAATAAATGTAGAGATGCTATATTACAAATGACGTTAGTTAATGTAACCCACAAGTCGTCAGCAAGTTTTTGCTACTTATACTTCACATCATGCTTGATGACCATATCAGCTAAAGAAATGAGGCAAATTTCACATTTCATGACTTCTCCTATAAACCATTAGTTGATGTAGATTTGTGACGTTTAATTGTTTCTTTTTCTCATGGCAAGGCCAATGCATTTCGACTCCGAGTTCGCCATTTTTATGAAAATTTTTGAAATTAGATTTGGCTTATTTTTTTATTTGCAAATTATAACATTACGACGCATAGAATGGTTATGTATTTTCTAATTATTGCCCCTAACACGGCCCTGTTTCTGAATCAAAGATATAACTGATATTAGAAATTTATCTACTGTAAAAGTTTTATAATCTATACAAAAATATAAAAGAATATCTAGTCGTATCCTGTAGTAAAACACACTACTTAATATGAAACAGATACTTTACAATAAATGATAGATACGTTACCAATAGTGACATTGGCACAGTTTTTTTATTTGACTGTAAATCATGGTAACCAAGTTCGAATATATACATATATTTATATCATAATATTACCAGGTAAATACATTTTTTTTTCATTATTGTATACAAAGCTTTAGAAAAATTATACTTACCATGTTATCCAGGTTCGTATCAGTTCAATATTAAAGTTAAAATAATCATAAAAATGGATTTCAAAACAATATGTAGCTTCCCTCTCGTACTGTGACAGAAAAATAATCACACACCATTATTAAAACACGTGAAAAAGTCAATCAAAGGCTCGATCAATAAAAATCGGTAACGTATCTATTGGTAACGTATCTATTGTGCAAAAAAGAAAAATTAATTTATAGATCCATTTTTGTTGTCACATTTACAAAAAAAGACCTTCAGTCACGTAGAAAATGTTTAATGTGTATCAATATTTCTAATGGACTTGTAATGGTAAATGATACTTGGTTGGAAAGAGTAGTAACGTATCTATTCCGATTTAAATGATTATTCACATAATGTTGCCTGTTAGACAATATCATTGCTTTTGCAATTGCATGGTAAAAAGTTTGATTATTACATGGAGAAACATAACAACTTATGGTTTTTAAAACATAATATTAAAGCATATCCGGTGCATGCATGTGGTTCTCTGGCTTCTCCAAAGTTTGGTAACGTATCTATCCGATTTTCAAGGGACAAACGTTTAGCAGCCACACTATGCAAAAGCCTTTTTATACAGGTAAAATGTCTTTCCACTCAATTTTTGAAACAAATAGGTAGGAAAATTGAGCTTATTGCTTGTCATACACAATTGTAAAGTGACATTATTTCAGCACAAATGTATGCATCCGAGCGAGGGACAAGGCAAAATCGTCCATATGAAGCTCATTATGAAGTTGTAGTTCGCTCAAATGTGTCAAACACATTATAATTTGATATGATTCTACTTACTGTACAATAGTTTGACATGTATAAAAGTTTAAACATACATTGTTACAGTTGTATTAGCAAATGCACACGTGGGACAGGATTTTCACTAATTTGCATGTTTAGTGGAGAATCAATGAAAAGCTGTATTAATGTTTTGAAAAAGAATATATACTGGGTATACCAATTACCGGGATATACATATTACCGCGAATGTCCCATTTTGACACTTAACATGAAAAGTGCTTTATATTTTTTCTCTCATTATTCATGCTCAATGTGCTTAGATTTTTAGCAAAACTATTTTTGAAAATTGGAGTGTCTTTCTCTTTATTTCACAATGATCCCAGAAAATAAGGAATTTAGCTAATTGACTGGTCATTATAGTTAAACTTTGCAATTTTTCTCCGCAATTTTTTCAATGAAGTTGCTTTTTTCTGCCATATCTGTTTCATATTTAGTTTGGCCTATTGTAAAATAGAACTGCTTTCTTTGTCTTAGATCAATTTAACAACTTCTTTAGATTGAAAGTTGAAATTCACGGTAATAGGTATATGCCAGAAAATGCTAAAATTGCCCACCTCTGTTCTTTAAATGACAATAGTGGAACTTTTATCTGGTGTTTTGATGATTTTTTTGCCAAAAGTCTAAAGCTAAAATATAAATTAATTAAACAGAACAAAATTTATCCTTTCATACATCCGTTTTGTTATAAATAGAGTACACTGAATATAAGACTCACGGTAATTGGTATACCCAGTATACTAAATATACAAATTATATGCATCGAATGTTAGCCTATATAGTTAGCTATCACCTATACCCTGAAGCAGCGTACTAAATTTGGTCATTTCTCTAATTTCTTTAAAATTGAGATCACATAATCTTATATCTTTAAAAATGTTTTTTTTTCTTTTTTGCATATATTAGTATTTACATGGGTATGCTAATGAGTTGTGACGTCATGTTCCCGTAAGAGTCTGCGCAGTCAAACGTTATATGGCTAGTTTGCAGGTTTAACATTTGTAAATCAGCGCAACCGCACCCATTGTGCATAGAAAATTACGTTCTTGATGCCGGGTGAATAATCAATTTCCGTATATATGAATTTGTGAAAGGCTTTGTGACTAGTTGGTGCACATATAGGGTAAGTCAAGGGCTTTATGTCGCGAATGGAAACCTTTAGAAGTTTTCAAAAGGAAATATTAGCAAATTTCCGATAATACACTGGAGTCCGGTAGCCATCTTGTTTTGTTTACTCCATTCCCCACCCACTTATTCCATCTCTGATTCAGACGTTGTCAGTTATTATATGAAGTTTGTAACGAGATGAATTGCACACGGTCTGTGGTAAATGATGGTCTTGTCTAGAGGGTTCACAACAGTTGTTTTAAAATGGTCAGCACTCGCTGAACTGACTGTGCAAAAATTATTCTTGCCAGAAATAATCGACTTTAGTTTAGAAACAGATTTATTTTTTATGCATATCCCACAACCCTTTTGCATTATAATGTATCATGAAAGAAACATTGGCATATTTCTGTGTAACGTTATAAGGAAACTGACCTGACTTACAGATAGTCCTACATGACGGACCATTTTTCACATGTCAGTTTGCCACAGTTTGGTTATCAGGTCTAGTATATTGCCCGATTGGTGCATCATGCACCGATCGGTGTATCATGCATCAATTGGTGTATTCAACAATACACCGATCAGTGTATTGGCTAACAAAATTTATCAACTGACTGTTATTTCACATGTATTTGATATTTCCGCATCATGGGAAAAACTAAAAAACAACCCTCCGAGGTGAAGTTTTCAAATTATTTCATTATTTTTGAATTGTATTAGGTAAAGTAATGATAAAAACATTCACATGTACCACTTACATATTATTTATTGTCGTACACAACAATTTATAGTGTTAAAAAGCATTTTTGTTTAAGATTTCTCAATGCCACTGCAGCATGTGTTCCGCCATGTTGATATCCGGGTAATTTTGAGTGATTTCCCCTTGATTCGGCGCCTGAACGCTTGAAAAATCAGCATCTGTCAGAAAATTACACTAAAGTATGGTGTCCAAAAAATGACATAAACCAAAATACAGAATTACCGCAAATAATGATTTTTTATTTAAATATCTAAGCAAGTGTTGTATAAGCTACAAGATGAAATAATAAATGCACTCATGCCATTGTGCAGATTGTAAACTAGGGAAAGCAAGTCAGAAAATGACACATATCTGATGTCACTAAATCCATGCTAATCATCACAGAGGAGAGATAATATTGAAATTAAAGAAATTAAAGCTTTAGATAATTATTAACCAAACTCCTTGATCCACTCTTGATTTATATAACATAATGGCTTATATCATTAATAAACCAACATGTTACTAACTTTGATATCACTTCTTATTGATAATACAACTGTTAAATTAAGTTTGAACATTACGAGGTTTCAAAACTGATACTGTGAAAATTTATTTCATATTTCATTATGTCGCTACAGGTACGCCATATAATTTTTATATTCAAGGTAATACGCATGTCATTCAAATTTTGGGATGCTGGGAAAATTGTGTAGCTTTATAAGCGTAGATCCGAATCTAACATGGCTGCGATTGTTTAAGGCAAATGTTATTGAAGGAAATGTGGGTAAAAATCACATTTGTTGGGGTATTTAAATGGTGTTTGTTTACCTGTCAATGAATTATAATTATGTGACAGTGCATTCAATGTAAAAAACGCAAGAAACGCAGCAGTCTGTCAGAAAAAGTGTTGTGGCGTCAGAAAATGGCCGATCTTATCAACAACATGTGAAGGTATCGGAATGCGGTTTTTTCCGGTTCTCGAAATATTTTGTTTTAAAATAGCATCCTACGTGTTGATACACCGATTGGTGTATCGCTGAATACACCAATTGGTGTATGATACACCGATCGGTGCATGATGCACCAATCGGGGGAATATACTAGACCTGGTTATGTCTCACTAGCATCCTGGGACGCTCAATGTTGAAAAAGTTGCAGTGCAAACTGTAGTCCAACTAATTGTAGGGAGTCGTGATAATTTTTGCACAGGTCAAGATCTCTCCTCTACATATAAGATAGCCTTACTCATTTAACTTATCATAATATACTGGTCAGACTTGCTTTGATAAACGATAAACATTAATATTCATGTAGAAACTTCAGATGGGTTGAATTAACAGAAATATTCAGAATTAGTTTGGACGTGACGGAGACGGTGACGGTCAAAGATTATCACGCTGTCCCGAAACGTCCTATTATTTGGACTACATACAAAATAGGATGGACTTTTTCTGTGGTGAACCTTCTACGATGATTCTATGCAGGGATTTTTAAATTGCATTTTAAGTTTAACTATTGAAAAAACAAGATATTACTGAAATTTTAAGATACCTGGAAAGTATATCCATTTTTGTTCATTCAGTCAGGGTTGGTTTTTTAGCTCATCTGATTTTTTGAAAAAAAATGATGAGTTATTGTCATCACTTGAGCGGTTGTCGGCGTCGGCGTCTGCGTCGGCGTTGCCTGGTTAAGTTTTATGTTTAGGTCAGCTTTTCTCCTAAACTATCAAAGCTATTGCTTTGAAACTTGGAATACTTGTTCACCATCATAAGCTGACCCTGTATAGCAAGAAACTTAACTCCATCTTGCTTTTTGCAAGACTTATGGCCCCTTTTGTACTTAGAAAATATCAGATTTCTTGGTTAAGTTTTATGTTTAGGTCAACTTTTCTCCTAAACTATCAAAGCTATTGCTTTGAAACTTGGAATACTTGTTCACCATCATAAGCAGACCCTGTACATCAAGAAACATAACTCCATCTTGCTTTTTGCAAGAATTATTGCCCCTTTTGGACTTAGAAAATCAGTTTTCTTGGTTAAGTTTTATGTTTAGGTCAGTTTTTATCCTAAACTATCAAAGCTATTGCTTTAAAACTTGCAACACTTGTTCACCATCATAAGCTGACCCTGTACAGCAAGAAACATAACTCCATCCTGCTTTTTGCAAGATTTATGGCCCCTTTTGGACTTAGAAAATATCAGATTTCTTGGTTAAGTTTTATGTTTAGGTCAACTTTTTCTCTTAAACTATCAAAGCTATTGCTTTGAAACTTGCAACACTTGTTCACCATCATAAGCTGACCCTGTACATGACTCCATCCTGCTTTTTGCAATAATTATTGCCCCTTTTGGACTTAGAAAATCATTTTCTTGGTTGACTATTATGTTTAAGTCAACTTTTCTCATAAACTATCAAAGCTATTGCTTTAAAACTTGCAACAGTTTTTCACCATCATAAGTGGACACTGTACATCAAGAAACATAACTCTATCCTGCTTTTTGCAAGAATGATGGCCCTTTTTAGACTTAGAAAATCATGGGTAAGACAATATTTCTATTATACAGAAAAAATCAGATGAGCGTCAGCACCCGCAAGGCGGTGCTCTTGTTTTACTAGGAGGGGAAGGGGCTCGGGCCTGTGATTTGGGGGAAAAAATACCCAGTATTTACGTGAAGGGGAATGAAAAACGTAATGCAAAGTAGGGCTGTAACGAATACACGAAGGGGCGAATATGGTATGTATCACGAATACAGGGTGACGAATGCGAATATTTATTCATGAATATGAATTATATACTAAAAGGTCACTGAACATTATGTTGCTTTTGCCAACAAGATATTACAGTCTGCTGACTAGATTATAGTACTTACTGGGTACTCAAAACACTGTGATTGTGAACTAATACAGTTCAAAAGTAAAAAAAATACACACAATGTAAGCTTAAAGAGCTTTGGATTCAAATGACTTAAACTGTCAACTGCTGGGTTTTTTTTCGGCCTTTTTTATAGCCGTTATTGGGCTATATTCCCAATGCCAAAAAGTATATATTTTTCCCAAAATTAGTGCAATAATTCCCAATCTACATTTTGAAAAAAATTTCATCAAAATTGCACAAACATTGACCAAATTATGGACAATTTTGTAATGGCAGTATGTTAAAGAGGTTGTACAATGTGAAACAAGTGTATGAGAAAGTACTTAAACACTCCCTTACTGTATCCTATGAGACTAAATATTTCCCAATTTGGAACATTTACGCGTTAAAATTCCCAATATTGGTGGTATAGTCTATGTTCCCATACCAGAAAGAAAAAAACCCTGAACTGTTTGGCAAAAAAATGACTAGAGGCGATTAAAAACTGACGTGTATTTGGCAGGAGGATCCCCTATTTCAACGGTTTACTCGTTGCTCAACATGTTGTTTATGTAGACAGTTTTCGGATGTCAGAAAATGGGAATTCCCACATGTTCAGTTGAAATCAAATATTAATTATATAAATTTTATTATGAATTCAGTCACTTTTCAAACCCAGAAAGTTGGGCATTGTGCTCACTGCTACAAGTAGACACCGTCATATATATAACTGAAAAATTGTTGGGAAAGACGTTAAACCGAACACACACACACACACACCCAGAAAATTATGAAAAGCATTTTATTAATGGTAAACCAGCATCAAATATCGGCTCTATGACTTACCAAATCAATGTCTTGAAAATATTTGTACAGTTATTTTTAGAGCGACGCAGCGGGGCGCCCACCCTGCCTTTTTCCACCATGCTGCCCTTAAAATACTGCCTTTGATCGTCTGCTAAATCCTGCCATTTTCCCTGTTGACATGCCTCGCCGATAGGGCTGGGTACCGCCTTGAAAAAAATACCGCGGTATACCACGTTTTTTTCCTAATTACCACGGTATACCACCATATTTATCATAAGACTTACAGCATAAAGATATTGAAAAACTCTCAGAAATACTTAATTTATTATGAGCAACAAACTAGAATTAAAGAATTAAAAAAAAAAATACACTGGAATATTAACTTGACTAATGACTAGTTAGATTAATGACCCTTAGTAATACGGAATACGCCATACTCTAGGGAAGCACTGGGTCACATGTATATAGGCCGCGCTTGTTTGAAGTTCGATTCGTGCACCCGTTTGATAAACCAGTAACGTTTACAAATAGTATGAAGGCTTCATCAAATCGTTTTCAAACAGAAAATAATAGATTTCGACTCAACATTTTCCATACTATTTATTTCTTTTTTTAAAACATGCAAATACATACCAGGATATTTTAAACTATCCTCATTTAAACAAGAAGTTGGGACTCGCCGAATTTACCAGACTCAAAGTAAAAACAAGTGCGCCCATGACGTCATCCGTCTATACGGAATAATCTGGAGGTTTTCGAAGGTTTTGACTGGGGATCACGCGGTCGATCATACATGTTCATTGCACCATTGGGTGGTTATTTTTGGAAACTAATAATAGTAGCATCGAAATTCCAGAGATATAAATCGGAAAATCATGCATGGTGTCAATTGCTGTTACGGAAGGCTACATCGACAATGTAAATTAAAAATAAACAGAAGTAGGGATAATGTTGATAAAATACCGGTATTCCCCGATGGCACCGCGGTATCGTACCACGGGAAGATGGTACCACGGTTACCGGTATACCGGTAATACCGCGCACCTCTACTCGCTGATGTTTTGATCAGCAAAGAACGTCACGGCGAGTGCACACAGGTAATGGGAATCAATGAAGAGTTAAAACTAATTGATAAAGAGTACGGATCCTTGGTAATGTAAAAAAGGTGTTTGTAAGTGTCTAGCTGATTACCCAGCACGTGAAAATGTCCTGTAAGATTTCTTTGTGCAAAATTTAAATTAGACCGTTGTTTAGCATAATAATAAGTATATATCAGTGCAGTTTGATTTTTCTGTAATTTCAGCTAGAAAATGCACAAATTTTAATGAATATCGAAAGCAAAAGTAAGTTTAGAATGTCCGTTCACGAGTCTTATTACACCCGATGTTGTCGGGAATTTTTCCATAAATTCCTTCAAAAAGCTGACTTGTGTATTTTTTAGCTCACCTGAGCACAAAGTGCTCATGGTGAGCTATTGTGATCATGCTGTGTCCGTCGTGCGTGCGTCTATTCATACGTCCATCGTCGACATATGTGTTTAAACAACATCTCCAAAACCAATGAATGGATTTTGATGAAACTTTGCCATGATGTTCTTTGGGTGGTCCTCTACCAAAGTTGTTCAAACAGTTCCGCTTGGTTGCACATAGGGTCGCCAGAGCTAAAAATAGAAAAAACTTCAAACGACATCTCCTAAACTGATAGTACGATTTTGAAATAATTTCACACAAAATGTCACCCTCTACCAAGATTTTCAAATTATACTGATTTGTCAAAAAACATGGCCACTAGGGGGAATGGTCACTTTTCTCTATATGTATATAGTGGAAACTTTAAAAATCTTCTTGTGCGAAACTGCAAGCCCGATTTTAGAATAAATTAATTTTACACAAATGGTCCTTGTGTGACCCTCTATCAAGATTGTTAAAATTATTTTGATTTGTCAAAAAACGTGGTCACTTTTCCAAATGTGTGTATAGTGGAAACTTTAAAAATCTTGTGTGAAACTGCTGGCTCGATTTTAGAATAATTATACACAAATGGTCCTTGTGTGACACTCTACCAAGATTGTTCAAATTATTTTGATTTGTCAAAAAACATAGCCACCAGAGGGTGTGGTCACTTACCAATATGTATGTAGTGGAAACTTCAAAAATATTGCTTCGTGAAACTTCTGGCCTGATTTTTAAAATAATTTTACACAAATGGTCCTTGCGTGACCCTCTACCAAGATTGTTCAGATTATTTTGATTCGTCAGAAACAAGGCTGCTAGAGGCCGTGGTCACTTTTCCCTATTTGTCCCTATATGTATATTGTGGAAACTTGAAAAACCTTGTTTGAAACTGTTAGCACAATTTTAAAAAGTTAGGTTGGCCATGACCAGCAGATGACCCCTATTGATTTTGATGTCATTAGGTCAAAGGTCAAGAACACATTGGCCAGGAACAGTTAAACGGTTTCTAATCTTCTTGTCCAAAATCAAGGGCCTATGGCTTTGATATTTGGTATGTAGCATAATCTAGTGGTCCTCTACCAAGATTGTTCAGATTATTTCCCTGGGGTCAAATATGGCCCCACCCTGGGGGTCACATGGTTTATATAGACTTATATAGGAAATAACTTAGAAAAACCTCTTGTCCAAAACCACAGGGCCTAGGGCTTTGATATTTTGTATATGACATCATTGAGTGGTCCTCTACTAAGATTGTTCAAATTATTCCCCTAGGGTCAAATGTGGCTCCGCCCTGGGGGTCACATGGTTTACATAGACTTATATAGGGGAAAAACTTTGAAAATCTTCTTGTCCAAACCACAAAGACTATGGCTTTGATATTTTGTTATGTAGCATCATTTAAAAAGATAGAGTCAGAGCGCGCGCTTTGTGTGACGTCAGTATAAAGAAAAAGGTTTCACGACAAGGTAAATGAATAATTTATTGCAGATGAGGCGGAGTTAACCTGTCAGGATTACTCCAAAAATAGCTTCAGCTTCACAGTTTTTGTGACGTAAACATGCAACTTTATCAATTTGAAAAACGTTGAAAAGGCAATTTGATCTGCAAACAGTAGTAGTTACACTTTTTCATAAGCTTTTAAAAAATAACATGTATTTTTCGAATATTAATGAATTCAGATGACTTTGTAAGTATTGCAGACGGCATGTTCAGGGTTCTCAGGAACGCTTAATTCTGCGTATTTGTACACATACTTTTTAGAAAAGGACGTCAGAATAGTCCACGGGAAGCATAAAAAATTGTCGGACGCATAGCTTACCAAGTACACAAAAAAACTACTTGTCAGAAGTTATTTTGTCTGTCAATCAAAGGCGGAGTTTGCTATGGCTGCTTTGCGCTCTCGCCCAATCAGAGATCATTGTTTTTCAATAACCTTATCAGACTACCGGAAAGTCGTCGGTCCGAAGGACATGACCGCAAAATTTTGATCCGGTCCGCGGTTTCTTAATCCTGATTCAGTCCGATTCAGTCCGACTGACCGGCATTTATCGTACCCTGAGAACATCTCGGACAACATATCAAAATGGCGTCACTTACATATTTTGCCGGGGCATAACCAGGAAAGAAACGTAAATTAACGCCCAACAATCATAGTGAAAGGAAACAAATGTATGAAAATAAGAGGGTTGACCGAACATTTAACGAGAAATGAACTAAAAATCACATCTGGCTTGAATATGATGGAGAAAAGCAACATATGCGGTACACTGACAATTTCTTCGGTGCAGCATATTATTTTTCGGTCTGGCAGATTTTTAGGCATTGCTGGACCAAATGTCCTGCCATTTTTTCCAACTTTCCTGAAGTCTGCCATATGGTTGATTAAGGGAGTACTGTTTATGTAATAGATTTAATCAACACGCGACAAACATGCCTTTGATTTATGTGATAAGTGTGTTGGACAATTTATTTTCATAACATGTGGCTCACTTGTTTTTTGTATTCGCTGCAAATTTAGATAATTGAATTAAAATTAAATGATGAAAGTAGCGTAGTTTGCAGGACAGTGTAACTGAACTTAATTGTGATGTTATTCGCAGCTGTTCCCGAATTAGTGTGACAATAATTGACTTGCTTTGTTTCCACAATGGATGCGCTACAAAATATATTTCAAACGCCGACATTGTTCGGTGAATTACAGTATTAAATTTTTGAATAATATTCAAATCAGTGCAAAGCTCCAATTCAGAGTCAAGCACTGAGAAAAGTCAAGCATGCTGTCTTACGGACAGCTCTTGTTAATACAATTATGGAATGCTCCTCATTATGCCCCCCTTTGAAGAAGGAGGGGTATATTGTTTTGCAGATGTCGGTCGGTCTGTATGTAGACCAATCTGTTTTCAGATGATAACTCAAGAAAGCTTGGGCCTAGGATCATGAAAGTTGACAGGAAGGTTGGTCATCACCTGCAGATGACCCCTAATGATTTTGAGATCTGTATGTCAAAGGTCAAGGTCACAGTGACCCAGAACATTTAAACGGTTTCCGGATGATAACTCAAGAACACTTGGGCTTAGGATCATGAAAGTTGATAGGGAGGTTGGTCTGACCAGCAGATAACCCCTATTGATTTTGCGGTCTGTAGGCTAAAGGTCAAGGTCACATTGACCCGGAATAGTTAAACCCTTTCCAGGTAATACCTTGAGAACGCTTGGGCCTAGGATCACTAAACTTTGATTTTAAGGTCAGTAGATCAAAGGTCAAGATCACAGTGACCCAGAACATTTAAACCGTTTCCAGACAATAACTTGAGAATGCTTGGGCCTAGGATCATGAAACTTGATAGGGAGGTTGGTCATGACCTGTAGATGACCCCAATAGATTTTAAGATCTGTAGGCTAAAGGTCAAGGTCACATTGACCCGGAACAGTTAAACCCTTTCCAGATGATACCTTGAGAACACTTGGGCCTAGGATCACTAAACCTGATAGGGAGTTTGATCATGACCAGGAGATGACCCCTGTTGATTTTGAGGTCAATAGGTCAAAGGTCAATGTCACATTGACCCACCCAGAACAGTAGAATTATGTGTCTTCCCCCCCCCCCCCCCCCCCCCGTCTGCTGGGGGAGACATATTGTTTTTGCCCTGTCTGTCCGTCCGTCTGTCTGTACCAGAACAGTAAAACGTTTGTTTACAGTGAGCAAATAATTTCTGTTCTTGTGCAATTACTGAATGCATCAAGGGGGGCATTTTTTGTTCGACAAGCTCTTGTTAACATAAGGCTGATGCATTGCTTGATTAAGGTAGTAATGTTAAAAATATTGCAATAACTTGATACAGTCTTAAAGTTAACAGTCAGGGTTCTCACTAGCAATTTCAAGTTTCAGTCCTGGGACTCCCAAAGCTGAAAAAGTTGCAGTCCCAACTACTGACTTGACTGACGGACAGACAAACTTTCGTCAAAACACAGGCCTCTATTTACTGTCAAATTAAGTGTAGACCGACAGACATTTTGTAATCACAAGTCTTCACCCAAATATTGTTAAGGTGAGATAAAAAGGTAAAGGTAAAATAGGTAAAAATGTAGTCAAAAATTAATGTAGGGCAAAATCACCCCTGGACAACCCCCGTTTCTGGTCTTCCTGGACGAAATTCTTGTGAAATTATCAAGGTGGACAAAATCACCCTTGTGAAAATATCAAGTTGGACAAAATCACCCTTGTGATAATTTTTTCTTTGCCTTTTTATTTCAGAATGGAAACGTATATAAACGTACAGTAAAAAGAAAATATATGAACAATTATACTTTTATTTTAATACTTATTAAGAGCATAACGTGAAAACATTCGGTCTAAAATACATTAAGAATGCACAGTATGTCTATGATCAACATATTAATAAATGCTTCTTCAGTAACATAAGCGATTTTGCAGAATAATAATCACATTACTAAGACCGACATTGACAGCATCTTAAATTTACTCGGACATTCATAATTAAGCCTAATCATCACGTTTTCTAAAATCATCTTGAAAACTGCCTGGTGGTAATTATTATGTGAGAAAACAATCGAAGTTACTTCAAACACTACGTAATCCGTCGTTTACAATTAGAAATTGTCACCTATGCAATCACGCCGACAATCACATGTATAAGAGTTGATCATACATATGCCGCCTGTCTCGCAGTGTAGTGGAAACGGGCAATGCTGATTGGCTATACGCGGCTATCGGTGACAAGCAAGTAACTCCGCCCACATATTTTGCTTTGAGTCAAACCTTGTGTATTCGCAGGTTTACGTAATCAATTAATTTTCATTGCGTCTCACTGGAGAAACATGCGTCCGGGGACTCCCAAGCTGCAATAAACACGCATATACCGGGACCAATTATGCGTACAGGGACGCTGATTTCGGCGTTTCTGAGAACCCTGACATTGTTTTGCACTGTATTGCAGTTTTTATACGCCCGAAGGGACATATTATGTTATGACACTGGTGTCCGTCTGTCCGTTAGCAATTTCGTGTCCGCTCTGTAACTCTTGAACCCCTTGAAGGATTTCAAGGAAACTTTACACAAATGTTCACCACACCGAGACGATGTGCAGACCGCATGTTTTGGATGACTTGCTTCAAGGTCAAGGTCACACTTCGGGGTCAAAAGTCATATCAGTTTGTTTCGTGTCCGCTCTGTAACTCTTGAACTGCTGGAAGGATTTCAAAGAAACTTGGCAGAAATGTTCACCACATTGTAACGATGTGCAGAGCGCATGTTCCGGATGACTCGCTTCAAGGTCAAGGTCACACTTAAGGGTCAAAGGTCATATATGACTTTGCTTTGTGTATATTGCTCTGCATTGCAGTGGTCTTGTTTTTATTTGGCAGATCTCTTTTTATGCCCCCGAAGGGAGGCATATAGTTTTTGAACCGTCTGTCGGTCTGTCAGTCTGTCCGCAATTTTCGTGTCCAGTCCATATCTTTGTCATCGATGGATGGATTTTCAAATAACTTGGCATGAATGTGTACCACAGTAAGACGACGTGTCATGCGCAAGACCCAGGTCCGTAGCTCAATGGTCAAGTTAGACGTTAAAGGATAGTGCATTGATGGGCGTGTCCGGTCCATATCTTTGTCATTGATGGATGGATTTTCAAATGACTTGGCATGAACGTCGTCTTACTGTGTTACACATTCATGCCAAGTTATTTGAAAATCCATCCATCGATGGATGACAAAGATATGGACTGGACACGAAAAATGCGGACAGACCGACAGACAGACAGACAGTTCAAAAACTATATGCCTCCCTTCGGGGGGCATAAAAATCTGCTTTTGTACAATGGATCAATAATCAGTCTTGAAAAACAGTTTAACTTACTAGAAAAAGAGAAAATAAAAAAAAGTTTGGTGAGAACCCTGACATTGTGGGGCTTAAACCTACGCCCTCCCAATAAAATTAGTCAAAGTAGGGTTATGGTATAGGAATTAAGGAGGTACACTACATTAATCTCCAGTTAAGTACAGGGATCTCAAAGTTCATTAAAAAGATGAGGGTTTGAAATTGACACAGGAGCTGTATTCTGTTTCATCAATAGTGGGCACCTAAAAATGCCTGTTAGAGAATCTATGGCAGACTGGTACATTGTATAAAGAAGCCTTTTCTCATTATCCTGTATCAGCAACATAAAATAGTTTTGCAGTTCCAGCAAGACAGTGTTAAAGTATATTTCATTGAAACATAAATTCAACATGCAAGTCGCCTCTTACTTAGTCTTATAAAAAGAAATTAATCAAAAGATTGATTCCAAAATTAGTTTTTCTCTTTGACTTGTAACAAGTGAAAAATCTATACACTGAGGCTGATTGTGTCTATAAATAGCAGTATGTTAATCATTACACACTGGAAGAAGAAAAGCACTAGCTGGCAATCAATATCGGCAGACATTTTCCTCCTCTAGTCATTTCTCTAGTTCTTCCTTGGAATAACAGCATGAAACTTGGATCTGGTTCTAAAACATTTTATTAAAGATCTCTTTGTGAATACTTTAATGTAATTGGGGATTTTTTTTAGAAGTTTTAAGCTTTGCAATACATTTGGTAAGGAGGATTTTGTCGGCCAGCCATTTTTGTGGGTAGTCTGCCCAGGATTTCAGCTTTAATGGGTGTGTTATGTGACATAATTTTACATAAGTATTAAAGTAATTTTGGGAATAGTTGTTCTTGTTTTCTTCACTTTTGCAAAGGCTTGGAATAAACGTAAGAAGGAAAAAGTAGAAAATGTGACTACAGGTTATGAATTGACTGGATGTAGAATTAGATATATTTTGGCTTTGGGCCAGATGTTTTATCTGTTACATTTGTATTAAATATATTGGAAGAAGATTATAATATATTCCAGTTTTGAAGTTTAAAAGGTGAGATTATTTCTGTTATAGGTTAGTATATTTATGTAATGGTAGATTAAATATTAATGATGATCCACTTTTTTTTAGATTGCACATAATGGGACAACTGTTCCACAAAGTGTTAAGATATTGTATATATTTCATGTCCTGCAAGTATGCAAAATTGTTTGCTTGTGGGTTGTGTCATATTTGGCATTCATGCTATCTTGAAGTTAAGCTGTGGCTGTCTGATAGTAGTTGGACATTTCTTGGGCCTATTTATATATGGGACTTCAGACTAGGAGAATGCAGAAAAAGTCCTGTTGTAATTTTCCAGTGCTTGTATTTTCTGCAATATTTCAATGCCTTGATTGTTAATATAATTATGATAGGTGTACAGCTTATTTAGTTATTAGTTTTAATACTAGGCTAACTGCCCTTCAGAACAAGGCACATCAGTATCTCCAGTCAGAATTTTAGCTGCCTTCACAGGGGTCAGACTGGCTTTCATTTTCTCTAAGCTACAGGTTTGGTATTGCCAAATACCTAAATTATACCTGACAAGCTTTATAGCTCACCTGATCACAAAGTGTTTGGGGTGAGCTATTGTGACACACTTTCATTTAAACAACATCTCCTCCTATACCACCAGGCCAATTTTAATGAAACGTCATCAGGGCCAGCAAAACCAAATGAGTTGCTTGAGTCGTATATTTGAGGGTCCGGGCAACCAAACTTTTTGCATTTTGTCTGTTGACAAGTGAGAATTGAGCATCTGCTTCACAATGTTCGACAGAAATTCCATTTTAAACTTCGCTCAGATCTAACTTCTAAGCAGTATTCATACCATTTACATGCCAATGGCATAGTTCAAGCTCCGCTTGCTTCAGGTACTTGCGAGATTCTCGCGAGAAGAGGGAAAGCGAATCACCAGAGGTGATTGTACTTGGCCAATAACTGACGCTGTTACGTCTTTGACACTGTGTTAATTGTCAACATGTGCGTTAGCAAAAGAACACATTTTGTAAACAAATTGTTGCTTATACAAGGGTTTTATTGGCATTGCTACATAATCCGATAATTTATCTGGTATACATGGTAAATGAACGACTTGTTTAGAAATATTTTACTACAAGAAATGACCAGTTGCAGACTTTCATTGATTAACTGGTCTTTTGCATTTTTCTTTTATTTTCGACAATTTTCTACTCATTTTTATTCAAGTGAGATACTGTTCATGCCAAACTGGTGACTCGGTGTTAATAGTAGATAAATCCTTTCACCTTACCTTCATACAGCACACGTTGGGAATTTTTAAAACAACTATTTACCGAATTTTGGATTTAAAAATAATCCTTACGTAAGAAATGATGTTACTACTATTAAAGAAAATGAACAGTCACATCAATGGATCTTATCCAGGCCAAACTTAAAATATTCTTTGTTTCCCCATCCCGACCCAAGCAGGTGAAGTATGGGTAGGTAGGTAGGTAAAATATTTTTTTTTGAAATTTGTAGGAATAACTGCAAGGAGAATACCAACACTCTAAAATTTAAATAGGTACCAAGTTTACATGTATTCAGTCTGAATGCCTTTCTGCAAAATGACCAAGTGATTCTTGTGAAGCACATACTATATTTTTCTTTCACTCCTTGCCTGTTAGCTATAATTAAGGTATTTGGTTGCAATGTTTCTTCATTGTCAATAGTAAAGGGTTCACTATTTTCGGTGGTGGACAGTTTTACGCTAAACTGGCTATTATCAATTGCTGCATTTACTGTGGTTTCAATTTCTCTATCACCAACAGCTTCGTCAACAATGTCACACATTGTCAACTTCGTCGACAACTTGCAAATTTTATTGTTAACCAGCGAACGATTTGTGTTTCCATTTTTTATAGTTACGGAGATGCAAACTGAATGCTCCGCCATTTTCTAATTTGTCATCTCAAAGCGTCTTTTTACCACCAACTGTTCTAATACTTACTTGCGCCAATGCGATACAGATCAAAAGATCGGTTTCGTACTCAAACTAATTCGAAATATGCATTTTTTGTCACAGGTTTTTTCGTACAAATTAAAAAAAAATTTAATTTCGGTTTCAGCGTTAAAATTTTTTGGGTCGCGCCAATTTTTTCGAGTCGGTCGTGGATGGGGAAACAAACAATATTTTATTTTAGGCCCCAGAAACAAAATAAAACAAGAGCTTGTAGAACATGAAATGCCCCTTCGATACATTCAGTAACTGCACAAGGAACAGAAATTTTCAGGTCATTGTGACCTTGACCTTCGACTACTGACCTCAAAATCAATAGGGGTCATCTGCTGGTCATGAGCAACCTCCCTATTATGTTTCGTGATCCAAAGTCCAAGCGTTCTCAAGTTACCATCCGGAAATGGTATAACTGTTCCAGGCCACTGTAACCTGACCTTTGACCTACTGAC
The DNA here is from genome assembly GCF_021730395.1 of Mercenaria mercenaria. NCBI lineage: Eukaryota > Metazoa > Mollusca > Bivalvia > Venerida > Veneridae > Mercenaria > Mercenaria mercenaria. Next base: position 41,875,760 of record NC_069374.1, read on the forward strand.
CTGAAAATCAATAGGGGTTGTCTGCTGGTCATGATCAACTTCCTTACTAAGTTTTGTGATCCTAGGCTCAAGCCTCCTCAAGTTATTGTCCAGAAATGGTGCAGTGATTTTTTTTGCGCCGATTTGACTCCGAAATTCGGCGTCTTCCCAATTGACAAAAATGGTCAAAATTCCCAAAAAATGCTTTAAAATTCCCAAAAACAAGATGATTTTTCCCAGTTAGATTGATTTCTTGTGAAATTTGAACTAAAACGATGCAAAATATCATTAAAATTCTGACTCTAATTATGGTTTATTCGCAGAATTTTGTTGCCAACTCGAAGCGCGTTGTTTACATAAAACGGGTCACGGCATAGTACGGCATTTAGTATGACTTTCATCACGGTCGCTAAACGCTTTTTCATGCGTCAAAATGAGTCGGAAAAAATATTGTTAGAAACTTACCTAAATTATCGAAAAATGTCGCATAATTCCAAATATTATAATAAGAAAATAAAACTTAAACACGCCAACGGTACTCCGGACATTCGAACATCTTTTGGTAAAGTTAAAGAGAAACTAAATTCAAATCAAACGTCAGAAAAGCAAAGTGATCTGTCCAAGAAATCCGAGTCCCCACAAAATGACCCTCAGAAATCAACAGAAGCTCATGGTGACCCTAAGCTATCTGAGCCATCATATCCTGTGACATCAGAAAATAACCTGTCTGTCCTGTCTGTTCAACCTCAGTGCATATTTGAATGAAATAAATTTACCTTAAAATAAAACTTTTCAAAATGATTTCTTTATTGAGGTTTGTTAATTTTTCCCAATTTTGAAGTTTATCACGTTAAAAATTCCCAATTGAAAAGGCATGGGCTGTTGCCAAAAAAAGTAAAAAAATCACTGTGGTGTAACTGCTCTGGGTAACTGTGACCTTTGACCTACTGACCTCTAAATCAATAGGGGTTGTCTACTGGTCATGATCAACTTCCTTACTAAGTTTTGTGATCCTAGGCTCAAGCCTCCTCAAGTTATTGTCCAGAAACGGTTTAACTGCTCTGGGTCACTGTGACCTTTGACCTACTGACCTCTAAATCAATAGGGGTCATCTGCTGGTCATGATCAAACTCTAAAAGTTTTGTGAGCTAGGCCCAAGTATTCCTGAGTTACCGTCCGGAAACCGTTTAACTGTTCCGGGTCATTGTGACTGACCTTTGACCTCAGAATCAAGAGGGGTCATCTGCTGGTAATGACCTACCTCTCTACCAACTCCTGATCGTAGGCCCAAGAGTTCTCGAGTTACCATCTGGAAACTGTTCCATGTCATTGTGACTTTGACCTTTGACCTCAAAATCAATAGGGGTCGTCGGCTGGTTGTGACCAGCCTCCCTTAGTATCAATTTTCATGATCCTAGGCCCAAGCGTTCTCGATTTATCATCCGGAAACTGATTGGTCTACATACCGGCTAACATACAGACCGACATCTGCAAAACAACATACCATCCTTCTTCGAAGGGGGTGAGGAGGCATAATCAGCCATTACTGAGTGAGACACTACCATAACTCTATTTAATAGAATGTTATTGACTGTATATATATAGTGATTGAAACTTTGCACACAGCAGTGATTATCTAGTTAATCATAAAGGGACTGGCCTCCAGATTGTTCGACAACAACAACAAATATTTTTTTTTAGATATCTGGAAATGAATGCTATATTTCCTAAGAAGGCTTTAAAACTTAATTACTGACTAACTTTATGTTACGGAAACACATGAGAATTTACTGTTTTTACTACTTTTTACGATAAAAATCAAAAAGCGTTTCTCCAGGTAAACTGCCTCGATTATAAATATCTGTATTTTGAAGTCATAATTAACTAATTTCACCATAGCGCTATAGGTTACGGCGCCAGGCAAGCGTCTTTATTGCTGCAGTGGTTTGGGGTTCGATTCCTGACACAGTCATCTTTTTTTCTTGATTTGGAATTTTTATAATATTTTAGAAATAAAAAACTCATATTCGAATGTTCATAATATGACCAAACTTCAATTTGAAAGAAAGATTATTTTTAGCCAAATCTGGCGGTCAGTGCCTTTTAAGCTGATTCCATAACTGTTTAATTTTTTATGGCATAAGCTGTCTTATTGCAAATAAGTAGAAAATCAGTATATTGTTTTTCATTAAACAAATTTATACCAACAGTAAAAGTTCATGTACGGACAAGTAAATTTTATGTTACTTGTCCGTAGTAGAATTTTCTGAGATTTTTCCGGCCCTGTTCATAGGGATGATCCTTGGATGGTCTTCTTTAAAAATTATTCAGTTCTTTATTCCATACAGAATTCTGGTTGCCATGGCAACTGAAAGGAAATTTTTTAAAAATCTTCTTGTCCAAAATCACAGGTCCAAGGGCTTTGATATTTAGTATGTAGCATCATACACGCCCCCACCCCCCCCCCCCCCCCCCCCCCCCCAACAACAACAACAAAAATCATTCCCTTTTATGCCCCTGGCATCTACTGATTATAGTGACTGTCCTGTCCATTTGTTCATCCTTCTGTACGAGGTTAACCAAATGGAACCATTTCGTCATCAATACCCCTTACTAGAATGACTTGATACTAATGCAGATGTAACCCGTGACCATTCCTCATCTTCAGACATCACCACTCACCAGACCTCAGTTTGACCTTGACCTCATTTTGGACTTGGGTTGCTTTATATGAGCCATCACTTGGTTAACCAATGGGACCGTTTCGTCTAGCATCAATACCCCTTAGTAGAATGACTTGATACTTGTGCAGATGTAACCTGTGACCATTCCTCATCTTCAGACATCACCTGACCAGTTTGACCTTGAAATTGACCTCGTTTTGGACTTGGGTTGCTTTATATGAGCCATCACTTGGTTAACCAAATGGGACCGTTTCGTCTAGCATCAATACCCCTTACTAGAATGACTTGATACTTGTGCAGATGTAACCTGTGACCATTCCTCATCTTCAGACATCACCTGACCAGTTTGACCTTGAAATTGACCTCGTTTTGGACTTTGGTTGCTTACCATCGACAAGGATGCCACCGGGTGCATCAAGTGTTTATTGAACGCAGCTTTTTGTTTAATATTTCAAACCTTCATGAATATTTAACTACAGTTGTAAACCCCTACCCCCCATGTCACCACCCACGTTCCAGATTTCAGGACTTCCATTCTTTAAGTTCAAATGTAATGAAATTATTTGCTTCTTAGAAACATCCTTAATTTTTTGCTGGATATGTTTCTACGCCATTCCTTAACACAAACCCATTCAGCAGGGGATACCAGTTCATCGCATTTGCTTGTTTAACATTAACTTACGTAGGAAAACTGTATGAGTATTGTCTAGTGGTCAGTTATCAAGTTTCTTCAAATCATGAACCTGGGGGTCAAAATTGACTATGCCCTATGGTCAACAGATTTTACGTTGGCTTATATCTATAGGGAAAACCTTTAAAAGAAATACTTTTCTGAAACCATAAGGCCCAGAGCTTAGACATTCTCTAGGGGTTCTCTACCAAGATTATGCAAATCATGACCCTGGGATCTATATAGGCCACACCCGGAGGGTCCCTTGTTTTTAAACTTGACTTGCTTGTTTTTGAAGCAATAGCAAATAAATTTGGTTCACATGTATAATGTTTGATACAGATTTCAATACTCATACCTACTGACCTATTTTTTTGTTTTTTAAGTTACAACATAGAAATTTGGACCACATGATTGTATAATTTTTGATACAGATTTCAATATTTAAATACTCATCTTGAATAGTTTTAATCATGACCTACTGCCCTACGTTCTTGTTTTTGAAGGTACAGCAAAGAAATTTTGTCCAGGTTTAAAACTTTTGATACTGATTTCCATAGTCGTCTTAAAATTCTTAACCCTCACCTATTGAGCGTGACCCCTGCTTCATCATTGTCTAAAAGATGTTTGTGTAAGAAGGAAGAGAAAGATCAGTAAAATGAAGTACATATTTGTAAGACATTGTATAGATAGAAGAGTACTTGTTTCCTGCTTAGTATCAGTGGTTTATTTGTTCCTGTTGAAAGTGGCTGATTATGTTCAGAGAATAGATTTTATCTGATTCATTAAACATGTTGTTATATGTACAGAAAGTACCTAAAAGTTCATTAGAAATGTTAGAAAGAAGTAAATATTGTCCCGGTTGTCACAGCTAGTAATCTGGAGAAAACATATGAAAATAATTAAATACTACTAACTCCAACACAGCACTATTTAAACAAGCAGGTTTTTGTTAATTCTTACGTAACTGGCCAAAGGATCTTTGATATTTGGATGCACTCTTTCTCTCCGACAGTTCGGATTCCTTACCTTAGTGCAGCTCTTCATTTAAAATGCTACTTGTTCCTTATTATGCCCCTCTCCAAAGAAGGAGGGGTATATGGTTTTGCAGATGTCTGTTGGTCGGTCTGTATGTAGACCAATCCGTTCCCGGATGATAACTCAAGAACCCTTGGGCCTAGGATCATGAAAGTTGATACAGAGGTTGGTCATAATCAGCAGAATGACCCTTACTGATTTTGAGATTGGTAGGTCAAAGGTCAAGGTCACAGTGACCCGGAACAGTTCAACTGTTTCCGGATGATAACTAAAGGTTAGAGACCACCAATTGTTTTCCCATAGACTTACATTGTAACATTATGGCGTGTACGGCCTTCCATACATCGAAACATGTGTATCTAATTACAAGTTTTTCAAGAACTATCTTAGTTCTACCAAAATATCGGACGAAAAACATATGAATAGTGATACTTTATTTAAGTAATTTTCTTGTGAATGAGATGACCCCCTGTTTACATCATTGACGTGGCGGGAGAAATTCATTTGATACAACTTTTTTTCAGTACACATAAAATGTAGCAAATTTTGTCAAAATGTATAATAAAATACTGTAAATGCAGTGAAAAAATATCAGTTTTGAAAAAATAATCACTTTCTGGGTTTGTTTACATGACTGACCAATCAGAACGCACAGACGTTACCTTATTCCCAGGTATACACTTACCTCATTCCCAGTAAGTTCCCTGTACTTTTTTGAATTGGTGGTCTCTGACCTAAAGAACAGTTGGGCCTAGGATCATGAAAGTTGATAGGGAGGTTGGTCATGACCAGCAGATGACCCTTATTGATTTTGAAATCAGTAGGTCAAAGGTCAAGGTCAGAGTGACCAGGAACAGTTGAATGGTTTCTGGATGATAACTCAAGAACGCTTGGGCCTAGGATCATGAGAGTAGATAAGGATATTAATTATAACCAGCAGATGACCTCTATTGATTTTGAGGTCAGTAGGTCAAAGGTCAAGGTCACAGTGACCTGGAACAGAAACCTCTTCCAGACGATAACTTAAGCACGCTTGGGCCTAGTTGGGTCATGAAAGTTGATAGGGCGGTTGATCATGATCAGTAGATGACCCCTATAGATTTTGAGGTCAATAGGTCAAAGGTCAAGGTCACATTGACCCAGCACATGCCCTTTTGGAAACCACATGCCCGAAAATATTTTTACTTGCCCGAAATCAGTTTGTTTATATTATGTATTTTTAAAGAAAAAACAACAAAAATCAGTTTGTAGTGTTCATTTTTCCCAAAAGGATAACAGCAACCTGAAAACAAGGTCTTCAGTCATTTCCATGTCTGATTGTCATCATAAAAACTTTATATGCAGTGTATATCAACCTTATGTGTACAAACATTCTTTAAAATTTTGGTACACTACTACACTACCCCATACAGGACTTGAAGACCTGTTGCATTTTGCATTAATCAAGAAATTAGAACTGACCTTTTGGTACAGTAAGGTGATTTATTGCTTAAATATTTATTGCTTTCCCTCACACAATTTACTTTCAAATCCTTTGGTGTTTAATTAGCACCCTCGAAGTACAGTCAAAACTCGATATCTCAAACTCGCTTACCTCGAAATTCCGCTTAAGTCGAAGAAATTTTCAAGTCCCGTCAATTTTCCTTCTTTATATATGTAATTCAACTTCGGTTACGTCAAAATTCGACTTACCGAGATTCCGGATGTGTCGAAAGGGATTTTCAGTCCCATCAATAAAATTCAAGTGCATTATGAACTCGGTAAATCAAAGAGAGAAAAATATGCAATAAAATTTCACACATGTTATTGTGAATGTGGTTGGTTTTTAACACATATCCATGTTCATCGCCTAACCATAAAGCCTAGATGCCGACATATCAAAGGTGCGGCGATTATCAAAGTGAGATGATGTCATAGTTGCATGCATGTGCCATGATTATAATTTTCGATGTAAACATTAGATTTCTTTCATCAGCAGTCAATTGTTTTTGAGACTTTATGAAAATTGCATTTAATTTAAACAAATGAATTACTTAGTTTGAACAGTTGGGATCTTTAATAAGGATTAATTGGAGGTCATCCCGATGAGACTGTATAAAAAAATAAGTTCTTGCGGGAAAGCATCATTCTTTTAAAACGTCAGATCGAAATGCTGTCAATAATCCGAGAGAGAAACGTGGTACCAAAAGGAAGCTTGACAAAAAAAATTTGAGGGAAGTATAATATTTATTCGTCGAAAAACTGAAAACTTTGATAAACACAAACTGTACGGAATCGTGTGCAGGTAAAAAGCGGACAGTGTATACACGGTATCAGATAAAAAGTATTAAATCTTTTCATCATTTGTCCATAAACGTCCCTCCTCATAACTCGAATTTCGGTTATCTCGAAATAAAAAGCACGGTCCCTTGAAATTCGAGATACCGAGTTTCGACTGTATTTTGCAAAGAAGCTGAAGACACGAAAACGCTTGCAAGCAGTAGTATTTAATAATCATCAATAAAGATGTGGAGAACGCAAAATGCTGTGACGTCACCAATTCATGCGTAAATATACGAAAGCCAGTATTTAGGACACTCATTTCGGATTAGTGAAATTCTTTTTGTAATTATTGTGAAAATTAAGGGATTTAGACGAAGACTGGGTTAGTGAGCTAAGGCCACCGTGGCCGTCTTTATATATAAAACAAGGAAATTAATTATGTTGTTGAGAAATACTATACCAATAGCATTATTACAACAGTGATTGTCTAGACTCTTGTTTGTGTTACTAGTTTTGGTTTTTGTTGTTAGGCTTGCTGTTTTTTCGCCTCTTGTTGGCTAATTGTCAAGTTAAGATACTGCAATAGAGGCAATCCTATCTTTATTTTGAGAAAATTTAACAGTAGTTAGAAATAAATATATATATTGGTCTCATCTTGCACATATTGTAATCTGTAATTGGCTATAATAAATATCATAGTATATGACTAGAGTAAATAATTATTAAAACTTACATGTCCCATATAGCTGTAAAATACAGTCATGGTAAGTAATCTGTTTACATACTTTTAATGTGTATTCCAGATCCGTCTGGTTCTGTGTATAAAGTTCTAGTCTATTTTACATCATTGTGCAACTCTGATAAATCTGTATCATTCTAGCTGAAATGAAAGATTCTTGTTGATAAATGATCATTTTGTTTTTTATATTTATTATATTTTATATATATGGAGAATGATTGTTTGGAAATTTTGTTTACTTGTCTGTTTGTGTTTGATGTATTATCAGGACATTGTAACTTATTGTTGATAAGATCAATATATTGAGTTTTGACTGAGTTTGGTCAATGACTGTTTCACAACAGTTACTGTGTAAATACATCTGTTATGGTCAATAATACAAGCTGTGGCTGTTTTTCTGATTATAATCTTACTTTGTTATGCACAAGTTGTTGATTTTAACTATCTTTTGTGTATGCAATAGAGGCTGTATTTTTCAGTTGATCTTGATGAAATTTGGTCTGAATGATTGCCTTGATGAAATCCAAGCAAAGTTCAAATATGGGTCATCGGGAGTAAAAAACTAGGTCACTATGTCAAATCAAAGAAAAACCTTGTGTATGCGGTAGAGATTGTATTTTTCAATTGATCTTTTTGAAGTTTGGTCAGAATGATTGCCTTGATGAAATCTAGGTCAAGTTTGAATATGGGTCATCTGGGGTCAAAAACTAGGTCACTAGGTCAGATCAAAGAAAAACCTTGTGTATGTGATAGAGGCTGTATTTTTCATTCAATCGATCTTCATGAAATTTAGTATGAATGATTGCCTTGGTAAAATCTAGGTCGAGTTCGAATATGGGTCATCTGGGGTAAAAAACAAATCAAAGAAAAACATTTTGTATGCGATAGAGGCTATATTTTTCAATTGGTCAGAATGATTGCCTTGATCAAATCTAGGTAAAGTTCGAATGTAGGTCATCTTGGCTCAAAACTAGGTCACTAGGTCAAATTGAAGAAAATACTTGTTTACATTTGAGAGACCACATTTTTAGTCCAATCTTAATAAAAATTGGTCAGAATATTTGTTTCCATTAAATCACTAGGTCAAACATGTTTACACTGTTATGGTGTGTTTCTCAGGTGAGCAACCTAGGGCCATCTTGGCCCTCTTGTTTGTGGTGACATTTTGTAGATTTGGTGCTGATAGAGCAAATACTTGAAGTGTAAGACTAGAAATTAAAATCCCAACATGAATACTGACTGAAGCAGACAGCATTAGCAGGGTGTAAAAAAAAAATTCACACCACTTGCCCTGCAGGACTAGTAGCCAGTAATATCTACTCGCCCTCAGTGAACAGCCACTCGCCCTAATAATTGACACTTTTAATACTGTCACTTTTATGAAAGGAGTATTATGTACAATAGTATTATTTCCCGAAAAAAATTGGACACAATAATCATCGTCCATCCACCCATGTTGAAAGAGAGAAAAAAACCGTTAACGATTATCGGTAATTATTCAGTTGATAAACTAAGTAATTGACCTTGATTTCATTATCAATTTACACCCCCTCAAAGAGCTAAAAGAAGTGTGTCGGTATCTTGACATCTGAAGTGGAGATCAAAGCGGTATTTTTGCTCAAGATTGTCATGGCATTACGTCATGTTCTCCCGCCATGTGACACATCACTGTCTGATCGTACCGCCTCGGTTCTTAAAATTTCTGAGAAATAGAAATCAATAAAAAGTTTCTTCTTTAATTTGTTATCAAAAGCGAATGTGCTATATCCCATATAAAAGGTAAATGTCTCAAACGATAGTAGTGGATATCCTACCTCTGTGACCTATTTGCCCTCAAGGAATTTACATTATTGTTTGCCAAGAAAAACTTTTTAATTGTCGTGTCAAAAAATACATGTACAAAGATTCATTTAAAACTTATTAAAAACCGCAATGATATCACATTGCTTTATTAGCTCGACTATTCAAAGAATAGTCTAGCTATTCTACTCACCCTGGCGTCGGCGTCACACCTTGGTTAACCCTTTACCTCATATGGAATTTACCTAGTGGACACTCCTTATCAATACAGCATACAGGTAAAGGCTTATCAGTAACCAATAGATAAGACAGTCAATACATGACACTATCTCCATATAAGGTATTGGTAAAAATGGCCAGATTTTACAGTGATGTTCTTTGGAGCTTAAATACAGTATTTTCTAATTATCCTAGGGTCTGGGTGTCAACAGAAGATTTTTAGGGTAAAAAATTTCCTTTCTGAAGGTATTTTTTTTTTTACTGTACAATAAACACAAATGCCCAAAATGGCAGTTTGAAGTGAAACAAACATAAAAATGTTCTAATAATTTTATTTTCTGTGTTATTATTTATATAATTTCATGGCAAATAAATGAAATATTTTTCACATTTATTAACATTTATTTATCTAAGAATTATATTCAAGAAACAATGCAGAAATCTGTCAAAATTGAGCAAAATAACACATATATGGTTGATATAAAACAAGTATATACATTCTTCCTCAAGTTACTCTGATCCTGTTGAACTATCCATTTACTAAGGGTAAAGAATGATAATTGTTTGCTTGCAATTATTGAAAATGAAATATTTGTAAAAAAATTTTGTCAAATGGATATCAAGCACCGAAAACCGAAAAAGTTTTAGTGTACTAACTTGAATTGGTCAGAAAATTGGACATCGTTACCTTTTTTACCTAAAATCGCATTATTCTAAATCCACAAAAAAATAAAATGGCATTCAATACCTAACATGTTCTTCTGCCAAATAAATATTATACACTATTTACACATATTTACACACTAATATATATCCAGTATAAATTATTATCCACTGTCATAATCCAAGACGAACACTTTGAACATTCTATATCTGCAAAAAGTACATAGTTTTCCATGATAATCCTCAAAGACACAAGCTTTCAATACCTAACATGTTCTTCTGCTAAATAAATATTTTACACTATTTACACACTTATATATCCAGTATAAATTATTATCCACTGTCATAATCCAAGATGAGCATGATTCTGCACTTAGAAATTCCAACAGTCATGTTATTTTCTACCCAAAAAATTAACACACTCATTATCACAGATATTCACACAGTTTTACTGGTTATGGTACCGGTGATGGCACCCTTCCTTGCATAAATGGACATTACAAACTGTACATCCATAAACTGTCTCGCGCCTTGCGTTCAGCTGCTTCATGTGATACTGGCAACGTCTCTTTGGACCAGGCAATCGTCCATTTACATGTCCATGAATGTTCTGGGCATCAACTAGGCCTGGATAATCGAGTACAATTCCACTTCGTTTCCTCTTGGAGTAACCTCCGATTAGATCTCGCACAAGTTCCAAGCGAAAATCCAGATGGTTGAAACGTTTCCTCTTGTTTATGCGTCTGGATACCATTTTGAACATTATGAAGCTGTTCACAATGGAACAGTTCAAAAGAAACCAAAATAAATTCTTCCACCATTTTTTGGAGTTCCTGCCGACATCATATTTCATGCGTAGTTGGTCGTGAAGATCAACCCCACCCATAAACTTGTTGTATGCCGAAACACTGTGGGGTTGTCTCAGCTGAAGCACATCAGCTCCTGCACGGCGGGTAGCAAGCGGTGTTTCGTCGGGCTGACTCAGTGTCGAAAGGTGGTGTACATGTTTTTTGTCCTTCCAGACAGAAGCTGTCAATGGAGTGTCCCCTTTTTGAAGCACTTTGAATTCACCCCTGTTCTTGACGTTGTTCGGCTTTTTCAGTTCTGCCGGGAAGCCTACACGATTCGTTCTAACTGTTCCACAAGCATAAAGTCCATTATCAAGTTACTGTTTCATCAACGGCACACTTGTAAAAAAGTTATCGAAAAAAATATGTCTGTGTGTAAGCCTAAGATGGTCCGTAAGTTTCGTTACAACATTGTAGCCTAGTCCATTTTCTCCATTGTATGTGTTTCGCCCTAAGTACACCTCAAATTTTGACAAATATGTACTATTTGAGTCACACAACATCCATATTTTTATTCCACGTTTTATTGGCTTAGCCGGCATATATTGTCTGAATGATAGTTTCCCCGTAAACTTGATCATCGCTTCATCTACTGCTGCTTGCTGTGAAAGATCGTATGACATTAGGAATGTTTCTGACACGTGTTGAACCACAGGTTTCACTTTATACAGGCGGTCATAATTCTGGCTTCCACGAGGAGGTTCTGTAGCTCGGTCAGATACGTGAAAATATTGGGACAGTTTCTGAAAGCGGTTACAAGTCATAATGTTTTGTATTGCTGAGTTTCCAACCAATGGATTTGACGACCAATACATGTCCAGTTCTGGCAAAGCGTTATACCCATTAGAACATTTATTCCGATGAAAGCCTTCATTTCGTTTTCATTCGTTTCCACCCACTTGTCATCTGGTTGGTCCTGCGTTGCCTTCCAACGTGCGTAATTGTTTGTGTGCCTTGCCATGTCTGCGAACATTGCTGGGTGGAACAGCAGATAGAAGAAGTCCAAAGCAGAGGCGGTCTGAACATCAAAGTTATCGGGCAGTCTTGGACCTGTCTGTCCCCGGAAATCAGCAGTCTGTAAAGAAAAAATGATAAACATGTATGTTTATTTTGAAAAACATGTATATTTATTTCGGTTCTAAACAGAAAATAGATATATCTTGCTTTTTTTTCAATAATTTATAACAGACACCTGTGTGAGAGAACAATTTCACGGTCCACACTCCGGCACTCGGTCACAGAAAATGACCTGCGTAACTTTAGCTACACATTTTTCAGGGTTTTTTTTTTTTTTTGTAGCTGTGACCTTGACATTGGGAGGTTACATGCATCTATTGTATTTTTGTTCAGATATATCTGTGCAAACAAATAAGGATTAATTGCTGCAGAGCGCGATTGAAGTCTGAAAAAAAATCACTCTAAACTACGACATAATTATTTTGCCGACCCGTGCTTACCCGAAAATTTGTGAAATTGTTGGTCCATTCTTGATCATTGTCAGGCTTGTCATCTGACACATCGCTCGACGATGGCGACTCAACACTACTCACATCGCTCACTTCAATGTCTGATTCGATCTCATCGATCGGTCTGCGTGGTTGCACGATATCAGTTGGGTCAAACCCATGAAATTCGTCGCCATAAATTGAATCTTCGTCACTGCTTTCAAAGAGCGCATCCATTTTGATTTGACTTTTGAACTATGAACTTAGCGGGTGATTTATGGGAAATTTTACAAATTATCATTCACGATTGGATGTTTCAGTCATACGTCACCAATATATTTGAATATACTACCCATAAGGCACGCTAATTACCCATAAGGCACGCGGATTTCCGATATACGTCACTTCCATACCGCGTGATATATGGGATATACCACCTTCGATTGGAGGTTATTTATAGCGTAACTTTAAATAGAAACCATACGTTTTTTCATCCGGGTTCGTTTCCCAAGATGCACTTGTTTATGAAACAACAACTTAGGGAATTCCAGAAAGTTTAAAAATATGTGTTTTTTGCTATTGAAAAATGGAGGCGTCGAGAAGCGCTTCCATGGAAATATTGCAAAGGCGTCGAGAAGCGCTTGTATGCGGTAATAGGATAAGGCGTCGAGAGGCGCTTGCATGGGGGAATAGTGAAAGGCGTCGAGAGGCGCTTACATGAGGTAAAGGGTTAAGTTTTTGCATGCAAGTACATACAGCTATCATGTAAAGGCATATAGCTTTGAAACTTATTTATTCTTTTTCTAGGTCAATTACCAACCTCACTGGGTCAAGTTCCATAACTCTAACATGTATTTTGAGCAAATTATGCCCCCTTTTGGACTTAGAAAATTCTGGTTAAAGTTTTACATGCAAGTTACTATCTCCAAAACTAATGCAGATATTGAATTGAAACTTCACATGTGTCTTCGGGGTTATAAAACTAGTTGATAGCACCAAGTCCCATAACTCTGACCTTTATTTTGGCCAAATTATGCCCCCTTTTGGACTTAGAAAATTCTGGTTAAAGTTTTGCGTGCAAGTACATACAGCTGTTTCTAAAAGGCATATAGATTTGAAACTTATTTTTTCTTTTTCTAGATCAGTTACCTACCTCACTGGGTCAAGTCCCATAACTCTGACATGTATTTTGGCCAAATTATGCCCCCTTTTGGACTTAGAAAATTCTGGTTAAAGTTTTGCGTGCAAGTACATACAGCTGTTTCTAAAAGGCATATAGATTTGAAACTTATTTTTTCTTTTTCTAGATCAGTTACCTGCCTCACTGTGTCAAGTCCCATAACTTTGACATGTATTTTGAGCAAATTATGCCCCCTTTTGGACTTAGAAAATTCTGATTAAAGTTTTGCGTGCAAGTACATACAGCTGTTACTAAAAGGCATATAGATTTGAAACTTATTTTTTCTTTTTCTAGATCAATTTCCTACCTCACTGGGTCAAGTCCCATAACTCTGACATGTATTTTGGGCAAATTATGCCCCCTTTTGGACTTAGAAAATCCTGGTTAAAGTTTTACATGCAAGTTACTATCTCCAAAACTACTACAGATATTAAATTGAAACTTCACATGTGTCTTCGGGGTTATAAAACTAGTTGATAGAATCAAGTCCCATAACTCTGACATGTATTTTGGGCAAATTATGCCCCCTTTTGGACTTAGAAATCCTGGTTAAAGTTTTGCGTGCAAGTACATACAGCTATTACCAAAAGGCATATAGCTTTGAAACTTATTTATTCTTTTTCTAGGTCAATTAACAACCTCTGTTTCAAGTTCCATAACTCTTAACATGTATTTTGAGCAAATTATGCCCCCTTTTGGACTTAGAAAATTCTGGTTAAAGTTTTACATGCAAGTTACTATCCCAAAACTAATGCAGATATTGAATTGAAACTTAACATGTTTCTTCGGGGTTATAAAACTAGTTGATAGCATCAAGTCCCATAACTCTGATATGCATTTTGGTCAAATTATGTCCCCTTTCGAACTTAAAACTCTTTTGATATTTAACATTTTGGGTAAAAATTTCCTGCTTCTGTGACAATATTTCGAATAGTCGAGCCTGGCTGTCTTACGGACAGCTCTTGTTTTAAAATCGCACTTCTATTTATGTTCACGAGGTCACGTAACCTATTCTGCCGCACTAACAGAAATCTGTTTGCCAAAAATCGTTTTACTCCATGTATTGTCAGTGATTTTTTTTTGCGCCGATTTGACTCTGAAATTCGGCGTCTTCCCAACTGACAAAAATGGTCAAAATTCCCAAAAAAATACTTGAAAATTCCCCAAAACGAGATGAATTTTCCAAAATAGATTGATTTCTTGTGAAAATTGAACTAAAACGATGCAAATAATCATAAAAATTCCGACTCTAATTATGGTTTATTCGCAGAATTTTGTTGCCAACTCGAAGCGCGTTGTTTACATAAAACGGGTCACGGCATAGTACGGCATTTAGTATGACTTTCATCACGGTCGCTAAACGCTTTTTCATGCGTCAAAATGAGTCGGAAAGAAAATTGTTAGAAACTTACCTAAATTATCGAAAAATGTCGCATAATTCCAAATATTATAATAAGAAAATAAAACTTAAACACGCCAACGGTACTCCGGACATTCGAACATCTTTTGGTAAAGTTAAAGAGTTAAAAATTCAAATCAAACATCAGAAAAGCAAAGTGATCTGTCCAAGAAATCCGAGTCCCCACAAAATGATCCCCAGAAATCAACAGAAGCTCATGGTGACCCTAAGCTATCTGAGCCATCAGATCCTGTGACATCAGAAAATAGCCTGTCTGTCCTGTCTGTTCAACCTCAGTGCATATTTGAATGAAATAAATTTACCTTAAAATAAAACTTTTCAAAATGATTTCTTTATTAAGGTTTGTTAATTTTTCCCAATTTTGAAGTTTATCGCGCTAAAAATTCCCAATTGAAAAGGCATGGGCTGTTGCCAAAAAAAGTAAAAAAAATCACTGATTGTAATTGCTGCCGCTTTTTTATTATTCAAGATTTTTTTATTCCGTTTTTTGTACTTTCTGTCAAAAGTCTGAATTTTATGCCCAGAGTATTCATTATTTATTTACTTTTAGAAAGAAATAAGTAACTAAGATCGCGCTGTTTGAAATTTTACAAATGATTATATGAAAATTCGACCATTTTTATAGAATTTTGCCTACATTTCTGTTGATATCTTATTAAAATCATTATAGAATTCAAATTGTATTATTTTTCAAGGGGTGTTGAAAAATTGAAGCGAAAATGTTAAAAGATGAATGCACTACGCATAGTTTTTGTGTACATGTCGATGTAAATTAGATATTACGATAGGTTGCACGTGCTTGTGGAGTGGAAAAATACCGGCATGACGTTTTGATATCTTTACGATTCGCGGGTAAATTCCAGTCAATCCAGGTAGCGACTGAACCATCTCAAAGTTTGTTGACGTTTTGGAGATGTTATTTCTGAACTTTGGTAAAATAAGGACATAAAAAACCACTCGCCCGATCGGTCGAGTATACAGCGAGGTCCACTCGTCCTACTCAGACTTTAACTCACCAATGCGAGCGGGCGAGTGGAATTTTACACCCCTGATTAGATACCAGAGTTTTGTGGGCAAATCTGCTGTAAATTGCTATATAGTTCAATCTTTGTCAGTTTTAAAGCATATTTAACAAAACAAAAAAATCTGCATCCGCAACATCCATATCCTAATATTTCTAGTTGAGATCAGTAACTAGGTCATTAGGTCAAATGTTAACACTCTAGAGGCCATATTTTCTACTTCAAGGGAGGGGATCTAACATATGTATTCCCAAATGGGCACCGCTTAAAATCATATGTTGTGCTTCCAGTAGTACATATGTGGTAAACATTTCGCAGAAAAATACGTGAGATTTTTATTTGTGATTGAATATTGTGAAAGTGACATTGTTTTGCCAAAAAATCTGTGCAACCGAGTATACATTACCTAGCATGTAAGTGCATTTACCTTACCTGTATTTGTAGAAATGACGGAGAAAAACGTATCCTCCGTGAAGCGGTGTAACTGAAAAATAGTAACATTTTTATCAACTGGTGGAAATATGTTGTTTAGTTGCCCAGCACCTGCTTAATTTTGCCCTCGCAACTTCCGTGTGCTAAACCCCATCCAGAAGAAAAAATATTTGGCGATCACTTTGCTAGAAAAATATTTTTGGGCGAAAAACCGAATGGGATATATATGTTGTGCATGGTCTACATAAATTATGTGGTGCATTAGATTTTTTAGAACTCCACATATTTTGAGCTTAAATGGTGCCTGGAAAAAGAAACGAACAGGAAATACGTGCCAAGTTTATGTCAAATCAGTCCAAAAATTATATACATTTGTATGAAAGGGATAACTTAAACGAGCACAGCTTTAAGCTTATATTAAATGTTGTAGAACATTTACACTTAGGAGTCAACGCATCTGTCCTAAATCCGAAGGCGTTAATGTGTTGCTTATGTGTGTTGACCTGTGAATGTCGGAAATATGCATGTATAGTTTGGTGTATAGCATATAAGCTGCTGAGACGGTCTGCGTAATTATATGTTCTTGAACCTAGTGTTCTTTTCATGTTTGCTTTACCCATTCATGTGCGCCTCTATATATATCTTCGGCAGTAAATCTTGCTAGGTAAATCTCAGAAAACATTTTTCAAACTCTAGAGGCCACATTTACTACTTGATCTTCTGAAAACTCTGTCTGGTTGGAATCTTAGTTAGGAGTCTTAATTAGGTCAAATTATAGAAAAACCTTGTAAACTCTCTAGAGGCCACATTCTACTTCGTCTTCTTAAAAGTGTCAGAATTTTTGTTTCTGCGAATTCAGTGATATATAGGTCAAATCATAGAAAGGCATTGTTAACACTTGAAAGGCCATGTTTTACATAATTAGCTCGACTATTCGAAGAATAGTCTAGCTATTCTACTCACCCTGGCGTCGGCGTCGGCGTCACACCTTGGTTAAGTTTTTGCATGCAAGTACATACAGCCATCAATTAAAGGCATATAGCTTTGAAACTTATTTTTTCTTTTTCTAGGTCAATTACCAACCTCTCTGGGTCAAGTCCCATAACTCTGACATGTATTTTGAGCAAATTATGCCCCCTTTTGGACTTAGAAAATTTTGGTTAAAGTTTTACATGCAAGTTACTATCTCCAAAACTAATGCAGATATTGATTTGAAACTTCACATGTGTTTTCGGGGTTATAAAACTAGTTGATAGCAGAAAGTCCCATAACTCTGACTTTCATTTTGGCCAAATTATGCCCCCTTTTGGACTTAGAAAATTCTGGTTAAAGTTTTGCGTGCAAGTACATACAGCTATTTTTAAAAGGCATATAGATTTGAAACTTACTTTTTCTTTTTCTAGATCAATTACCAACCTCACTGGGTCAAGACCCATAACTCTGACATGTATTTTGAGCAAATTATGCCCCCTTTTAGACTTAGAAAATTTTGGTTAAAGTTTTACATGCAAGTGACTATCTCTAAAACTAATGCAGATATTGATTTGAAACTTCACATGTGTCTTTGGGGTTATAAAACTAGTTGATAGCAGCAAGTCCCATAACTCTGACCTTCATTTTGGCCAAATTATGCCCCCTTTTAGGCTTAGAAAATTCTGGTTAAAGTTTTGCGTGCAAGTACATACAGCTATTTCTAAAAGGCATATAGATTTGATACTTATTTTTTCTTTTTCTAGATCAATTACCAACCTCACTGGGTCAAGTCCCATAACTCTGACATGTTTTTGAGCAAATTATGCCCCCTTTTAGACTTAGAAAATTCTGGTTAAAGTTTTGCGTGCAAGTACATACAGCTATTTTTAAAAGGCATATAGATTTGAAACTTACTTTTTCTTTTTCTAGATCAATTACCAACCTCACTGGGTCAAGACCCATAACTCTGACATGTATTTTGAGCAAATTATGCCCCCTTTTAGACTTAGAAAATTTTGGTTAAAGTTTTACATGCAAGTTATTATCTCCAAAACTAATGCAGATATTGACTTGAAACTTCACATGTGTCTTCGGGGTTATAAAACTAGTTGATAGCAGCAAGTCCCATAACTCTGACCTTCATTTTGGCCAGATTATGCCCCCTTTTGGACTTAGCAAATTCTGGTTAAAGTTTTGCGTGCAAGTACATACAGCTATTTCTAAAAGGCATATAGATTTGAAACTTATTTTTTCTTTTTCTAGATCAATTACTAACCTCACTGGATCAAGTCCCATAACTCTGGCATGTATTTTGAGCAAATTATGCCCCCTTTTGGACTTTGAAAATTCTGGTTAAAGTTTTACATGCAAGTTTCTATCTCCAAAACTAATGCAGATATTGAATTGAAACTTCACATGTGCCTTCGAGGTTATAAAATTAGTTAAGAGCAGCAAGTCCCATAACTGATATGCATTTTGGTCAAATTATTCCCCCTTTTGAACTTAAAACTCTTTTGATATTTAACCTTTTTGGGTAATATTTTCCTGCTTCTTGGACAATATTTCGAATAGTCGAGCTTGGCTGTCTTACGGACAGCTCTTGTTTTTATGAGACTTGGTTAGAATGTTTGTCTGTTTAAAATCTATGATAAATTTGTTTGGGAAAATAACTAGGTCAGTAGGCCAAATCATAAAAAACTTTGTTATCACTCTAGAGGTCTCTTTTTCAAATTGATTATCATAAATGTTTGTCTATATGAAATTAAGATCAAGTTCAAAAGTGGGGTACCCGAGATGAAAAACTATGACACTAGGTCAGATCATTGAAAAACTTGGTGAGTCTCTATGAAATCTAGGCCAAATTAGATACTAGGTTTTCTGGGGTAAATACTAGGTCAGGTGAGCAATACCAGGGCCTTCAGGGCCCTCGTTTTTGTTGTTGTTGAAAGTGTGGCAACTTTTGTAGTGTAAAGGATGTTACTTGATTGTCTTTCGGTTTTTTTTTCAGAGGAGTTTTCCCCCTTGTTTAAGCCTGTCAAGATGACTTCTGTTCAGGAGTTAGATGCTCTTCGGCAGGAAACAGAACAACTGAAGAACCAAATAAGGGTAAGCCAGTTTTAAGCTAGTGGTTATCATCAAGAGACTTGTCATGTGCATATTGTTGGGGGCTTCATGTCTGATTATACAGAGTATATAGAGGAGCCTCCGTGGCTGTTTGGGTTAGGTCTCTTGACTTCAAATCATTTGCCCCTCACCGATGTGAGTTTGAGCCTCACTCGCAATGTTGTATTCTTCATGTGAGGAAGTCAACCAGCTGGCTTACGGAAAGCTGGTGGATCTACCAAGGTGCCCACACATGATGAAATAATGCACAGAGGGGCACCAAGGGTCTTCCTCCACCATCAAAGCTGGAAAGTGACCTATAATTGTGTCTGTGTGGTATTAAACCCAACAAAAAAATAACATATGGGCATGTTGGAGTCATCTATCCATCTGTTCTAGATGAACTTATGCCTGAAGGGGTACCAGAGGTCTTCCTCCACCAGCAAAAGCTTTAAAAATCGCAGTATGAGGCCACATTTAAAAAAGTCTGTTTGCTGTCTCCCGACCCTACTTTTTAAAGTTGGGTAGGTAGGTAGGCAATTCTTTTTTTTTTTTTGCGGGTTGAGGGGATTAAACTTTCTTATTTTGCTTACTTAAAATATATGCAGCACTTGTCGTATCGCAACTAAAAAAAATATTGACCAGCATTTTTGACCAATAAAAACTTTTGAGGCGCAGTATTTTAAGCTGGTAGGTAGGGAGACAGCAAACAAACATATTTATGCCCCTTCTAAGAAGGAGGGTTGTTTTGCAGATGTCGGTCGGTCGGTCTGTATGTAGACCAATCCGTTTCCGGATGATAACTCAAGAACGCTTGGGCCTAGGATCATGAAAGTTGATAGGAAGATTTGTCATTACCTGCAGATGACCCCTATTGATTTTGAGATCTTTATGTCAAAGGTCAAGGTCACAGTGACCCTGAACAGTTAAACGGTTTCCGGATGATAACTCAAGAACGCTTGGGCCTAGGCTCATAAAAGTTGATAGGGAGGTTGATCATGACCAGCAGATGACCCCCATTGATTTTGAGGTCAGTATGTCAAAGTTCAAGGTCACAGTGACCCGGAACAGTTGAACGGTTTCCGGATGATAACTCAAGATTGCTTGGGTCTAGGATCGTGAAAGTTGATATGGAGGTTGGTCATGACCAGCAGATGATCCCTATTGATTTTGAGGTCAGTAGGTCAAAGGTCAAGGTCACAGTGACCGGGAACAGTTAAATGGTTTCCCGGGCGATAACTCAAGAACGCTTGGGCCTAGGATCAGGAAAATTGATAGGGAGATTGATCATGAGCAGCAGATGACCCCTATTGATTTTGAGGTCATTTGGTCAAAGTTCAAAGTCAGATTGGCCAAAGTCACACTTCATTTCCGAGCAATAACTGGAGAACCATTTGACCTAGAACCTTCAAACTTCATAGGTTGGTAGGGCTTATGGAGGAGACGACCTCTATTGTTTTTGGGGTCACTCCGTCAAAGGTCAAGGTCACAGGGGCCTGAACATGGAAAACCATTTCCGATCAATAACTCGAGAACGACTTGACCCAGAATGTTGAAACTTCATAGGATGATTGGTCATGCAAAGTAGATGACCCCTGTTGATTTTGAGGTCAATAGGTCAAAGGTCAATGTCACATTGACCCAGAACAGTAGAATTATGTCTCCCCCTCCCCCCCGTTTTTGCCCTGTCCATCCTTCCGTACGTCACACTTCATTTCCGAGCAATAACTGGAGAACCATTTGACCTAGAACCTTCAAACTTCATAGGTTGGTAGGGCTTATGGAGGAGACGACCCCTATTGTTTTTGGGGTCACTCCGTCGAAGGTCAAGGTCACAGGGGCCTGAACATGGAAAACCATTTCCGATCAATAACTTGAGAACGACTTGACCCAGAATGTTGAAACTTTATAGGATGATTGGTCATGCAGAGTAGATGACCCCTATTGATTCTGGGGTCACTCTGTTGAAGGTCAAGGTCACAGGGGCCTGAACATTGAAAACCATTTCCAGTCAGTAACTTGAGAACCATTTGACCCAGAATGTTGAAACTTATAGGATGATTGGTCATGCAGAGTAGATGACCCCTATCGATTTTGGGGTCACTCTGTTAAAGGTCAAATTCACAGGGGCCTGAACATCGAAAACAGTTTCCAATCAATAACTTGAGAACCTCTCGACCCAGAATGTTGAAACTTCATAGGATGATTGTTCCTGCAGAGTAAATGACCCCTATTTGTTTTTGGGGTCACTCCTTTAAAGGTCAAGGTCACAGGGGCCTGAACATTGATAACCATTTCCGATCAATAACTTGAGAACCTCTTGACCCAGAATGTTGAAACTTCATAGGATGATTGAACATGCAGAGTAAATGACCCCTATTTGTTTTGGGGTCACTCTGTTAAAGGTCAAGGTCACAGGAGCCTGAACATGGAAATCAATTTCCGATCAACAACTTGAGAACCACTTGACCCAGAATGTTGAAACTTCATAGGATGATTGAACATGCAGAACATTTTACTCTCCCTGTATCAAAGGGGCATCTTAGGAGTATTAATAGCTGGTAGTTGTAGCTAGATTTCTGGAGCTAGCCCCCTTCTGGAAAAACTGTCCAAAACTATTGCCTTTTTGAGACTTAGGAAATTGCTGGTTTCAGAGATTAAGCAATGCACATGTCAAAATGCTCATAAAGACCTTTCTAATGGCTCATTGTCACAGGGGGAAAAAAAAAAATTCAAAACGACTTTTTGGCATATTTTTAAGAAAAAATTACAATTGTAATATATTTAAGTGTATATGGCTCATGGACCCATTCTGTATCCTAGGTACCTTACTGCCACCTTTGGTTTTAACATAATTTCATATAAATGTTCTTTGGTTGACTACAAAATTCCTAAAGATGATTTTACTATTTCAAAAAAACATGGCTCTTTGAGGGTGGGGTAGGTTTTCCTTATATTTATATGCTGGAAACTTCTAGAATCTTCTTTTAGAAACTACATTTGATTGACCAATGTCAACGAGAATGCTTGGCCATCAAACTTCATGCTATGATTTTCTTAGGTCAGTAGGTAACCCCTATTGTTCTTGGGTTCATTAAGCCAAAGGTCAGTGTCGCAGTTTACTGGAGACTGAAGATAACACACCCAGTAGTTAATTAAACCATGATTCTGCAAAAAAATGATGTATAAATAGTGTATGTATAGTTCAAGCAAAAATTTCAAGCATCACAAGACCATTATGTGTTTTGTGAAGTCATTGCAAGAGTCCCAATCAATATTTCCAATATTACCATGGTTACACAGTGACTGCTATGTTCCAATACAAAACTAGTATGATAGAGTCTAGTAGAAGCCTTTGAGACAGAACATAAGAACTACAGATTCTTTCAAAATGAAATCAGGATTGATTAGAGGATTTTGTGTAGATAATATATTGGCTTTTCTGCAAAATTCAGTAAGATTGTATTGTTAAGTATGGACTGGTGCAGCTTCACACTACCGTCTCTTCTATCAATGAACTATATAAGTAATTGTTTATTTTAATGGGTTAAGCTCAACTGAACACAAATGCTCAAGGGGAGCTATTGGGTCTGTCGCCTTCTCTCGTCCACAGTTTCATTGTTAACACTAGAGGTAGTATTTTTGGTCCAATCTTGATAAAACTTTGTCAGAATATTTTCCTAAATAAATCTGTGATGAGTTCAAAACATGGTCGTCAGGAATCAGAAACTAAGTCACTAGGACAAATACTTAAAACTTTGTTTATATGAGGTCAAATTTTCTGTCTTATAATAATTTGTAAGAATGTTTGTGTCAAAAAAAACTGTCTCCGGGTCAAGTCATAGAAAAACTTTTATGTCACATTTTATGCTTGATCTGCATAAAACTTTTTCAGATTGTCTTTGACTTTATGAAATCTAGGTCTAGCTTATAAACATTACCTGTGGTCAAAAACTAGGTCAAATCACAGAAAAACCTTGTTAGTACTCTGTTATGCCATATTTTAAATTTTTTGTTGCAAAAAATAATGTCTTGAAATTAAAAATATTTCTTTTTAATCATCATCTGCATGTGTGGTTACAATCCCCATAACTCTTAATTGTATTTTTGACAGAATTGTGCCCCTTTCATACTTAAAGATTTTGGCAATCTTTGCTTTCTGGATATTCACTTGGTTGGCGTTGCCTGGTTAAGTTTTATGTTTAGGTCAGCTTTTCTTCTAAATTATCAAAGCTATTGCTTTAAAACTTGCAACACTTGTTCACCATCATTAGCTGACTCTGTACAGCAAGAAACGTAACTCCGTCCTGCTTTTTGCAAGAATTATGTCCCCTTTTGGACTTAGAAAATATCAGATTTCTTGGTTAAGTTTTATGTTTAGGTCAACTTTTCTCCTAAACTATTACAGCTATTGCTTTGAAACTTGCAACACTTGTTCGCCATCAAAAGCTGACTCTGTACAGCAAGAAACAGAACTCCATCCTGCATTTTGCAAGAATTATGGCCCCTTTTGGACTTAGAAAATCAGATTTCTTGGTTAAGTTTTATGTTTAGGTCAACTTTTCTCCTAAAGCTATTGCTGTATAACTTGCAACACTTGTTCATCATCGAAAGCTGAATCTGTACAGCAAGAAACATAACTCCATCTTGCTTTTTGCAAGAATTACGGCCCTTTTGGACATAGAAAATATCAAATTTCTTTGTTAAGGTTTGCGTTTATGTCAACTTTTCTCCTTTAAGGTCAAAGCTGTTGCTTTAAAACTTGGAGCAGTTATTTTCCATTAAAAGCTGACACTACACAGCAAGTACAGTAACTCTGCATTGCATTTTGCAAGAATTATGGCCCCTTTTGGATTTAGAAAATCATGGGTAGGTCGATATTTCTATTATACAGAGACAAACAAATCAGATGAGCGTCTGCATCCGCAAGGCGGTGCTCTTGTTATATCTTGGTGTATCTTCCTTTTAAAGTAGAGGTCTCTTATTGAGACTATCAATTCATTTTACTGTCAAATCACCAAATAGTGGAGCGCGCTGTCTTACGGACAGCTTTTGTTTCCTGTTTTGTCTGTAACTCAACCATCCATGAAGGGATTTTAATATTATTTCAGTGTTTCAGATTAGAGGAAGCCCATTCGCCCAGTGAGACCAAAAATCTTACCGTGCGAGTAAAAATCATAAGCTGGGAGCCCAGCTTGCGAGCAATTTTCTGAGCCGTGTCATGTTTTGTTTACACCGGAAATAATGCATGAGCATGCGCGCCTGACCGCATATAAATGCCACCTTATCCTGTTTCAGGTATTTTGAAAACCGTTTCAAACCGTTCCGCTTTTTGTTATCCGTTTCTTCCGACGTGAATTTTAAGTCAAAGGATGTTTATTGTAGGAATTGAATACTCTTCAAAAGGAGGTACACTATTACGGATCTAATACCCTAATGAAGTAGCATGGGGCAATCACTTTCAAAAGTAGTTCATTTTCTCTATGAAGTATAAATAAAGTTCAATTGGGTTTTCATAGAACAAAAACGAGGTCACAATTTCATACAAAGAGCCACGTTTTCTGTCTGATCTTCAGAAGACTTTGAATGTATGTCTGTTTGAAATCTAGGATACAATTGTAACTGGAACACTTGGGAGTATAAAACTAGATCACTAGGTCAAATCATTAATAGAATCCAGAAGGAACTATTTTCCTCTATGAAATGTAGGCCAAATGAGAGTCTAGGTTATTTAGGGATAAGAACTAGGTCAGGTTAGCGATGCATGTCCATCATGGCTCTTTGTTTGATGATAATGGTGGTATTGCATATTGCGTATTTTTACTGCCTAATTTTGGCACTTTCCCCTCACCAAAATAGGCCATTTTTTCCCAAAAAATCTTCAATTTTTTCCCCTAAAAGAGATGTTTTTTCCCCTTAAATTATAAGATTTTATTTCCAAAATGTAACAGTTTATATTCGACCGTGAGATCCACGATATCTAAAAAGAAATTGGCAGAAATGACATCAAAAACGTCCTTTTTATGATCAAAATCGCATCAAGGTTACTGTCGCGAAAACACGTGACAAACAAAACATTGGCGTATGGACTTCCGTCAGTATAAATATGTTCCACTATGCCAGTTAATCGTTTATGGTAATGAAAAATGACAATATCACTCCCTAGTTTTTGAAAAATTAAGAGATCAAAATCAGCACAATTGTACCGATTTTGGGATAGTCAAAATTTCAAGGGCTTGAAGTGAAAATTGAAAAATACAATTCTTACAAGTTGCATTAGTGTCTTCATTAATTTTGTCACCCAAACATTTCACGATTTTAAATCCAAAAGTGGTTTTGAAAAAAATGTAAACTCTTCAATCAACATTCAGATAGGAAATGTACAGATTTATCTCACTTAGTACGGAAATAAAACATATTTCTGTTTTTCCCAATTTTGGGAATTATCGCGCTTATTTTTCCCAATTCAGTGGGCATAGGCACCTTTATTTTTTCAAAAAAAAATCACTGACATCAAACCTGGCCTTCCCAAATCACTGGATATGGCTAACTCTTTGACTGCTCTTGTCAGACTTACGTTTACTTGTAATTTCAGGAAGCAAGAAAAGCGGCAGCAGACACTACTTTAGTACAAGCCACAGCAAATGTTGAACCACTTAGTCGAATACAGATGCGCACCCGTCGCACACTACGGGGACATCTTGCTAAAATATATGCCATGCACTGGGCATCAGATTCTAGGTAAGTTATAGATTTTATTAATCCCCCCACCATGAGTGGTGGGGGGTTACATGAATGGTCTCTGTCCGCCCTTCCGTAACATTTTGTGTCTGCTCTGTACCCTTTGAAGGATAGTCATGAAACTTTGGTCAAATGATCACCTCATCAAGACGATGTGCAGAACCCATGAATCAGCCATGTCGGCTCAAGGTCAAAGGTTTGAGCCTTCCATTTCGTGTATGCTCCTTATCTTCTAAACCCCTTGAAGGATAATCATGAAATTTGGGTCAAATGATCACCTCATCAAGATGATGTGCAGAACCCATCAAGATGATGTGCAGAACCAGTGAGTCAGCCATGTCGGCTCAAGGTCAAGGTCACAACTCAAGGTCAAAGGTTTGGCCTTCCATTTCATGTCAGCTCTGTATCTCCTAAACCCCTTGAGGGATAATCATGAAACTTTGGTCAAATGATCACCTCATCAAGACGATGTGCAGAACCCATGAGTCAGCCATGTTGGCTTAAGGTCAAGGTCACAACTCAAGGTCAAATGGTTTGAGCCACTATCTATCTCCATTTCTGTCGGTCACACCAGTTATGACCCAAAAATGTGCATAAATGGGATAAAAGTTTGTGTAGCTTGTATTTCAGAAAGTATTTGATTTAGACTCGTAAAACATGAGGGGATTGTTATATGAAGTTGAGCATCTGTTTGGGATTTCACTCGACCAGACTGGAGTTATGGTCCTTGATTTAGTGAAAAATACACAAAGTTCTTAAAGGTTCTTAAAAATATTTCACCTAGCCATGAAATCATGTAAAGTGACCAGAGTGGGGAACACCTGTGTCCTAAGGACACACATCTAGTTCTTTCCTTAAGATAATATACTGGACCATGTTCCAATTGTACAAACCCAGAGTCAAGGCAGGCTTTGCCAGTATTTCCCAGGGGCAGGAATTCTGCCAGTATTTACTGGAAATTTCCATCCTGGAAAATACTCTCTAAAATTGCAAAAAGTGGCAAAAACATCTATTGTCTGAGTGATAATTAATACTTAAATGAACACCCTCATGAGAAACATACTGTACAAGTACTTAGCACATGATATATTTGACATATATATAACATAGAATGGAATTTCAATTTTACTTAGTTAAACCATCATCTCACCCAGTGTTACCTAAAAGCATTCCTGCAGAACCTTTAAGTTGGATGTTTACTGTCAAATGATCAAATTATGTATGAAATTTCACTACTTGTATAAAGCATAATTGAATAAAATTTAAGGTTGAATTCCATGTTTTCTTGAATTGATTTCATCTTACCTTTCATTGTGCCCCCCGACAACACAGTTGTAAGAGGGGGGTATACTGGTTTCAGGTTGTCTGTCTGTCCCATCTGTCTGTAGACACAATCTTGTGCGCACCATCTCTCCTCATCCTCTTGACACAATTTAATGAAACTTCACACAAGTGATCAGTAACAACAGTAGTTGTGCATGGGGCATGTTAGGTTCTTTCAGAAAAAAAATTGCAGAGTTATGGGACTTTGTTTTTTGTTACTATACTATATATATAGATACGATCTTGTGCACACCATCTCTCCTCATCCCCTTGACACAATTTAATGAAACTTCACACAAGTGATCAGTAACAACAGTAGTTGTGCATGGGGCATGTTAGGTTCTTTCAGAAAAAAAAATTAGCAGAGTTACGGGACTTTGTTCTTTGTTACTATACTATATACATAGACACAATCTTGTGCGCACCATCTTTCCTCATCCCCTTGACACAATTTAATGAAACTTCACACAAGTGATCAGTAACAACAGTAGTTGTGCATGGGGCATGTTAGGTTCTTTCAACAACAAAAATTGCGGAGTTATGGGACTTTGTTTCTTGTTAACATACTATGTACATACAGTCTGCATATGCAATCTTGTGCGCGCCTAATCTTCCGAACCCTTGCACACAATTTAATGAAACTTCACACAAGTGATCAGTATCAACCCTAGTTGTGCATGGTGCATGTTATGTTCTTTTAGATAAATATTCTGCATAGTTATGGGACTTTGTTTTTTGTTACTAAATTGTATACATACAGTCTATATACATACAGTCCACATAATTATGCAATCTTGTGTGCGTCAAATTGCAATGTACTGTGTCAGTGCATGCAGGGGGTACATTCATCACCTTTAGTGATAGCTCTGGTTTAATATGGCCATAATAATGTAATAGTTATTTTGAGACAGAAAGACTAAAACAAATGAACATCAGCTCTTACATTCTTTCATCCGACTATGATAAACAATAGTAACAGTAACAAAATAAAAAGTATATAAGTAATAAGATGTGAAAGGGAATAAGTGTAAGAACGATCTTAGATAAATAGCAGTCAGCTGACACAAATCTTCACTCACCTTATTCTATACATCTATTCAAATGATATTCTAACATGGCTAGATTTGATTTCCAGTTAAACAAAGGAGATCAAGTTCTGTATATTCTGCGATAACCGTTGAGGCGTGGACCGGTAAGAGATCATTATGATGTCAAATCGACACATTATGTCGGGTTCATTACTCCTCGGATAAATGAAGTGAAGCATAATATTTATACCCCCCTTCAAAGAAGGTGGGGTATATTGTTTTGCAGATGTCTGTCCGTAGACCAATCGGTTTCCGGATGTTACTCAAGAACGCTCGAGCGGAGGATCATGGAAGTTGATAGGGAGGTTGGTCATGACCAGCAGATGACCCCTATTGATTTTGAGGTCAGTTGGTCAAAGGTCAAGGTCACAGTGACCTGGAACAATTAAACAGTTTCTGAACTTTTAACTTGAGAACACTTGGGACTAGGATTATGAAACATTGTTGATCAAGACCAGCAGATGACCCCAATTGATTTTTAGGTCAAAGGTCAAGGTCACCGTGACCTAGAACAGTTTAACGGTTTCTGGATGATAGCTCAAGGACGCTTGGGCCTAGGATCATGAAAGTTGACAGCAGATGACCCCTATTGATTCTGAGATCAGTAGGTCAAAGGTCAAGGACACATTGCCCCAGAACAGTAGAACTTTTTTTTGTCAAATATGTAGAGAATGCTTTGGTCAAAGATCACATTTGACACAGAGTTTACTTATGGCTGGTAAATGACCCATAATAATTATGTCTCGCCCAGAGGGGGGAGACATAATATTATTGTTTTTGCCCTGTCCGTCCGTCACACTTCATTTCCGAGCAATAACTGGAGAACCATTTGACCTAGAACCTTCAAACTTCATAGGTTGGTAGGGCTTATGGAGGAGACAACCCCTATTGTTTTTGGGGTCACTCCGTCAAAGGTCAAGGTCACAGGGGCCTGAACATGGAAAACCATTTCCGATCAATAACTCGAGAACAACTTAACCCAGAATGTTGAAACTTCATAGGATGATTGGTCATGCAGAGTAGATGACCCCTATTGATTTTGGGGTCACTCCGTCGAAGGTCAAGGTCACAGGGGCCTGAACATGGAAAACAATTTCCAATCAATAACTTGAGAACGACTTGACCCAGAATGTTGAAACTTCATAGGATGATTGGTCATGCAGAGTAGATGACCCCTTATGATTTTGGGGTCACTCTGTTGAAGGTCAAGGTCACAGGGGCCTGAACATTGAAAACCATTTCCGGTCAGTAACTTGAGAACCACTTGACCCAGAATGTTGAAACTTAATAGGATGGTTGGTCATGCAGAGTAGATGACCCCTATCGATTTTGGGGTCACTCTGTTAAAGGTCAAGGTCACAGGGGCCTGAACATCAAAAACCGTTTCCAGTCAATCACTTGAGAACGTCTCGACCCAGAATGTTGAAACTTCATAGGATGATTGTTCCTGCAGAGTAAATGACCCCTATTTGTTTTTGGGGTCACTCCGTTAAAGGTCAAGGTCACAGGGGCCTGAACATTGATAACCATTTCCGATCAATAACTTGAGAACCTCTTGACCCAGAATGTTGAAACTTCATAGGATGATTGAACATGCAGAGTAGATGACCCCTATCGATTTTGGGGTCACTCTGTTAAAGGTCACAGAAGCCTGAACATAGAAAACAATTTCCGATCAATAACTTGAGAACCACTTGACCCAGAATGTTGAAACTTCATAGGATGATTGCACATGCAGAGTAGATGACCCCTATTGATTTTTGGGTCTGTCTATTAAAGGTCAAGGTCACAGGGGCCTGGTCATATAAAATCATTTCCGGAAAATAACTTGAGAACCACTTGACCTAGAATGTTGAAACTTAATAGGATGATTGGACATGCAGAGTAGATGACCCCTATTTATTTTGGGGTCACTTGATCAAATGTCAAGGTCACAGGAGCCTGAACAGTGACTTGAGAACCACTAGGCCAAGAGTGTTGAAACTTAGCGGGATGACTGGACATGCCAAGTAGATGATCCCTATTGCAGCCAACCATCAGTGTCTTTTTGACTTTCGCTCCTGACCCCTATTGACTTCTTGCCTATAGGACTTTGCATTGGGGGAGACATGTGCTTTTTTACAAAAGCAATTTCTAGTTATTATTGATTTGAGGTCAGTACGTCAAACATCCTGTGCACAGTGACCAAATAATTTCTGTTCCTTGTGCAATTACTGAATACATAAAGGGGGGCAGGGCATTTCGTGTTCTGCGAGCTCTTGTTTTTAAAATATTTCAATGAGCATAAAAGAATGAAAACAATAAAGACCTTCTTGTGATTTATCTAATTTACCATGGATCATCATTCAGATGCTTTGGTATTTAACCATTTGGGCTAACACCCTTGGGGTTCAATTTCTAAGCATCTGAACTCTGAACCGTGGTAAATTAGACAATAAGCCACTCGAATACCTTGTTTATTTATTAGATAAAATATGTATAGATGTCAAGCCTGGGTTGGAAAGAAAATATATATGTGTTAAAAAACAAACAATAGGCATAATAAGACATTTATTATAGCTAGTTGAAAATTCTTCAGAAAAATAAATTGAATGTTGTAATAATATAAACGGGTGTTATTAAGTTGTTTGTAACATATGATATGTTCAACCAGTTCCTGAGGCATTGTATATTTTAGTCACTGAACCTTCTCACCTTAATGTTATTAACACAGATAGATTGGTATAAAGGGTTTATATATTGGTCTAAATCATATAACCAGTATTCCCCACCTTCCTTGAAAATATGAGTATTTCCTGCTTTAATGCCAACCCAGAGTCAAGGTCGTAACTAGGTCATGTACATGTCTCATTAACCGCATGAATGATATTAAAACTGTCCTGGAGATGGCATGGGGAACCTGTTTCCAAGTTAAGTCAGCATAAGGTTGAAGATGCAAGTGTAGAAGGCAAGTGTTTAAGTCCTGGATTTAGTGCTTGGTCAATATCTAACTCTTTGAACTGTTTAATGTTCTAAAATTGCCTTTAATCATCATTGTCACTCAGCTGATCATCATTCTGTGAAACTACAAAATACCTTTTTTGTTTTCCAGAAATTTAGTATCAGCTTCACAAGATGGTAAACTTATAGTCTGGGATGGATACACAACAAATAAGGTTGGTATTTAACAGCCAGTCCTAAATTAGTAGATTTTCACTTTATTATTGTTGAATATCTTAATTTGAACAGAAACTACTAACTCCACATTTCTGCTTAAATACATAGAGATATTTGTTCGTTTAAAATAAGATTGAATTATCTTTCAAGTGAGTATCACATGTGGTATTTTAAGTCAAGTCAAACGACTTGCATACAATTTCACCTGAGGAGACAGTGGGTGGAGAACGGTTAACAACATTTTGTTTTGTCTGGACAATGGAGCTTTTAAGGAAGCCACATGAAGTAATAGGCCGTTAATCATTAGTTTGAATTTTTTTGTCTGCATATGCAGAACCGTAACTTAAAATTGTTCACTGTTTCTTCGCTTGGGCCTGAATTAAAAATTATTTGTTTGCTGCTTCCGGCCAACCCACCAGAATTGCACCGGTTGAAAAAAATATATCATAAATCATGTCCAAAGAAATGACAATGTTGGCGTCAGGACGAGGTACATGTATGTTTTAAAATAAAGATGCCCTTGACTCAACAGCATATTTTGTTAAATTGTGCTAGTCTAAGATCGATATATATCTTCTGTAGTGTAATACATTTTCATACACTGACCAGCAGATTTTCAGAATGTTTGGTTAAACGTCGGCGTAAGTTGTAACGAGCCAGCCTTAACGAATGAAAACACGACTTATATAATGCGTAAATATCGGGCAATCTTATGGATTTCCATGTGGAACAGGAAGTAGACGTTTCTTCAATCATTTTGGTGGGGAAACTGCATGTGTCTTCCATGATGCTCCTTCAGTATTGACGGGGTGTTTACAGCAAATTTAGAAATTGCATTATATTTTCGTAATATTGGAAAATCTTCTTTGCCATAATGGATTTCAAAAAGGAACGGGAAGCAGACGTTTCTTCAATTATTTTGGTGGGAAAACTGCACGTGCCTTCCATGATGCTTCTTTGGTATTGACAGCGTGTTAACAGAAAATATAGTATTTGAGTTATATTTTCATGTCCGAAGCTATTTTAAATTTTCATGGAATTGTAAACAAAATGTTCAACAACCAAATGAAAATGCATGCTTCAGAACTTGAATTTATTTTGTTTCTGTAGGCCAGTGACCATCTCTGAAATAGTTGAGTTTATATTTTTCATTCAAGTTCTTAGTATTTCATTGATGTGTTCAGCCTCCAGAAAGAAAGGATGTTAATGCTTAAACAGCAACAGGCTGATAATGACGATTCTTTCACTTATTCAAGTTTTAAAAAATAATAATAATAATAATTACCGTCCGACCGACCCAGTCCTTGAAGTATTGGGTCGGAAACGGCAAATAAACATATTTTTAAGGGTGGCCTGGTGGATCAAAAATGACGTTTTTGCAGGAAACGCTTCTGTTGCAAAAGAAAAATGAACGATTCGTACTCAGTTCCAGTCATCCCTTACACACATTGGTCGCCAGCATTTTCGTAACAGGACAAATGACGCTTCTAGACTAATTTTAGCACTTCATTCGTGATTTTTGTCTCACCCATTTTTAGCTCGCCTGAGCACTTCAGGTGAGCTATTGTGATTGCTCACCGTCTATCTGTCCCCAATTTCCTGTCCGGTCCATAACTCTGTCATTCATTAAGGGATTTTAATATTCCTTGGCACAAATTTTCCCCATGACGAGATAACATGTCATGCGTAATACCCGGACCCCTAGCTCAAAGGTCAAGGTCTCAATTGGAGGTCAACAGGGCTTTCAGCTCACCTGAGCACAAAGTGAGGTATTGTGACCGTTCATTGTCCGGTGTGCGTCATCCGGCGTCAGTATTTGCCTTGTGAACACTAGAGCCCACATTTGTGACCCAGTCTTTATGAAACTTGGTCAGAATGTTTGTCTTGATGATCAAGTTCGAAACTGGGACATGTGGGGTCAAAAACTAGGTCAGTAGGCCAGCTCATAGGAAAAGCTTGTGAACACTCTTAGAGGCCAGAGTTTTGACTCAGTCTTTATGAAGCTGTCTTGATAATCTCTAGGTCAAGTTCGAATCTGGGTCATGTGGGGTCAAAAACTAGGACTTCTGGTCATATCAAAGGAAAAGCTTGTGAACACTCTAGAGGCCACAGTTGAGTCAATCTTAATGAAACTTGGTCAGAATGTTCGTTTTGATGATCTCTAGGTCAAGTTGAAACTGGGTCATGTAGGGTAAAAAACTAGGTCAGTAGGCCAGATAAAAGGTAAATCTTGTTAACACTCTATAGAGACCACAATTTAAGTTTGAAACTCAGGAGAGTCAAATGTTAACATGGCATGAACAGGGTCTGTTTCGTGTCTGGTCCATAACTGTCATTCATCAGGGAGTAGAGAAAATTAGATGCCTTCCAGTAGGGGAGTTTGTTTTGCATGGCAGTACTTCATTCACTTGTTTCAGTCAGGATGTACATACTTCTCATTACCAATTTCTACCTGAAAAAAAAAGGTGCACTCACTCATCTTGTAGGATGAACTAGCAGAAAATTTCACATATGCCATTTCTACTCGGCAGTTCGAGGGGATGAGTGAAATATTAAATTATTTTGTATTATGATAAGTTGTTTGTGTTTGGTGCTTTATCATTCATGGTGGGATTTTGAATAACTGTCCATTTGACCTAGTTTACCATGATCTGCTGTAATAACGTTGATTGTTCCTTAGATTTGATGCACTTCATTCATCAGTTATGCAAACTGCTTTTTATAATCAATTTTTGCTTTCAGGTTCATGCAATTCCACTGCGTTCTAGCTGGGTGATGACTTGTGCCTATGCCCCATCAGGGGCTTATGTAGCCTGTGGTGGTCTAGATAATATCTGTTCAATCTACAGTCTAAAAACACGTGAAGGCAATGTGCGCGTCAGTAGAGAATTACCTGGACACACTGGATACCTTTCATGTTGCAGATTTCTTGATGATAACCAGATAGTTACAAGTTCCGGAGATATGACCTGGTAGGTATTGTCAGAGCTGTTAACTTGTTTCTTTCAGGGCTTTTTTTACAAAAATTGGGAATGTGCCTGTCCAGTTTGAGAAAATCAAGTGTGATTTTTTTATTATTTTTTTGGAAAATTTGAAGAAATAGCACACTATTTCCAAAAATTGGGAAAATTTGGAAGGGTAATGCAACATTCATGAAAAAGTTTTGGTAGCTATATCTTGTCAACCTAGTTTTATAGTGGCATTTCCCAGTCTTCTGGCTTCTGCATAAGTTTAACATTTAAATGTCCCGCAGTTCCTTAATATTCATCGTACGTGCATTCTATCACTAGGTTGAGTCTTATTAGAGCATCAAGATCAAGTTTTTCAGTGACGTTTTTAAAAGTATTTAACTTTATAACTTGGATACTTGTATTATTTCGCTGTCCACAATTTGAATTGTTTGAAGGTCAACTCCGGAAGCATATAAAATCTTCTTTCTGGGACCAAACTGTGAAATAACGGCGATACCTTTTCTCACGCATAAAATAGTAAATTTGCAATAAAATATAGTTGTTTTTAAATATTTAGAGAGAATTAATTAACTGAATAGTGAATAAATACAAAAGAATTTCATATAAACCCTGTATTTAGAGTCCCTTATACAAATTACAAACCGGGTACGTAACTGTACTAGAAGGGCTGTGTATCGGTTAGAATGATTGATACAATATTCGCATCAATACAAAATGATCTATATTGAATATCTCATATGATATTTTTATGCCCCCGAAGGTGGGCATAATAAAATCGCACAGTCTGTCCATGCATGTCCATATCCATGTTAATTCTTGTCTGGACAGTAACTCTGCCATCCATAAAGGGATTTTGAAATAACTTTGCATAAATGTTCACCATAATGAGACGACTTGTCATGCGAAAGACCCAAGGTCACACTTAGAGGTCAAAGGTTAACAATGTCTTTTTTGTGTCCATTCCATAACTCTGCCATCCAGGAAGGGATTTTAAAGTAAATTGGCATAAATATTTACCATATTGAGGCGATGAGTCATGCGCAAGACCGAGATCCTTAGCTCCAAGGTCAAGGTCACACTTAGAAGTCAAATGTTAACAGGTGTCCAGTTCATAACTCTGCCATTCATCAAGGGATTTTGAAATTACTTGGCATAAATTTTCCCCATAATGAGAGGATGTGCATTCACAAGATTCAGATCCCTAGCTCAAAGGTCAAGGTCACACTTAGAGATTAAATGTTTACATGGTCTGGTTATTGTCCGGTCCATAACAACTGCCATCGATGAAGGGATTTTAAAGTTACTTTGCATAAATGTTCCCTATAATGAGATGGCATGTCTTGCGCAAGACCCAGACCCCTAGCTCCAAGGTCAAGGTCACACTTAGAAGTCAAAGGTTAACATGTTCTTTTTCTTGTCTGGTCCATAACTGCCATTTATCAAGGGATTTGAAAATTAATTTGACACAAAGGTTAACTATATATATTGTGAATAGGGCTGTAACGATATAATCGAATATTCGATTTAGTCGAATACAGTTTTGTCCGAATTGTATTCGTTATTCGCCATTTCCCGAACCGAATATTTATGAATATAAATAAAAACTGAATGATCCAAACTAAAATCACTTGAATTTACCTAAAACACAAGAAATCTACCGAAAACGCTCCCATTTCATAGCGCATTTTGCGCTGTTTCTTCGTTTTCTTCGTATTACCCACCCCACAACAGTTGACGGATATTTTCACGACATTGATTTAGTAAGTCATAGGGCCCGGCGATATTTGATGTTGGTTTACCATTAATATAATGCTGGGTTTGAAATGTGATTGAATTCATAATAAAATTTATATCAAAGAAGTATAAAATACATTTTTATACGCCCGAAGGGAAGTATTATGTTACGACTCTGGTGTCCGTTTGTCCGTTAGCAATTTCTTGTCCGCTCTATAACTCTTGAACCCCTTGAAGGATTTCAAGGAAACTTGACACAAATGTTCACCACACAGAGACAACGTGCAGAGCGCATGTTTTGGATGTCTCACTTCAAGGTCAAGGTCACACTTAGAAGTCAAAGGTCATATCAGTTTGTTTCGTGTCTGCTCTGTAACTCTTGAACCCCTTGAAGGATTTCAAAGAAACTTGACACAAATGTTCACCACACCAAGACGACGTGCAGAGCGCATGTTCCAGATGACTCACTTCAAGATCAAGGTCACACTTAGGGGTCAAAAGTCATATCACTTTGTTTGGTGTCCGCTCTGTAACTCCTGAACTGCTGGAAGGATTTCAAAGAAACTTGGCAGAAATGTTCACCACACTGAGACGATGTGCAGAGCGCATGTTCCGGATATCTCGCTTCAAGGTCAAGGTCACACTTAAGGGTCAAAGGTCATATATGACTTTGCTTTGTGTATATTGCTCTGCAGTACTCTTGTTAGCTCACATGTCACAAAGTGACAGTGTGAGCTTTTGTGATCGCGCAGCGTCCGTCGTCCGTCGTCCGTGCGTCCGTCCGTGCGTCCGTGCGTAAACTTTTGCTTGTGACCACTCTAGAGGTCACATTTTTCATGGGATCTTTATGAAAGTTGGTCAGAATGTTCATCTTGATGATATCTAGGTCAAGTTCGAAACTGGGTCAACTGCGGTCAAAAACTAGGTCAGTAGGTCTAAAAATAGAAAAACCTTGTGACCTCTCTAGAGGCCATATTTTTCACAAGATCTTCATGAAAATTGGTCAGAATGTTCACCTTGATGATATCTAGGTCAAGTTCGAAACTGGGTCACGTGCCTTCAAAAACTAGGTCAGTAGGTCAAATAATAGAAAAACCTTGTGACCTCTCTAGAGGCCATATTTTTCATGGGATCTGTATGAAAGTTGGTCTGAATGTTCATCTTGATGATATCTAGGTCAAGTTCGAAACTGGGTCAGTTGCGGTCAAAAACTAGGTCATTAGGTCTAAAAATAGAAAAACCTTGTGACCTCTCTAGAGGCCATACTTTTGAATGGATCTTCATGAAAATTGGTCAGAATGTTCACCTTGATGATATCTAGGTCAAGTTTGAAACTGGGTCACGTGCCTTCAATAACTAGGTCAGTAGGTCAAATAAAAAAAAAACGTGTGACCTCTCTAGAGGCCATATTTTTCATGGGATCTGTATGAAGATTAGTCTGAATGTTCATCTTGATGATATCTAGGTCAAGTTCGAAACTGGGTCAACTGTGTTAAAAACTAGGTCAGTAGGTCTAAAAATAGAAAAACCTTGTGACCTCTCTAGAGGCCATATTTTTCACAAGATCTTCATGAAAATCGGTCAGAATGTTCACCTTGATGATATCTAGGTCAAGTTTGAAACTTGGTCACGTGCCATCAAAAACTAGGTCAGTAGGTCAAATAATAGAAAAACCTTGTGACCTCTCTAGAGGCCATATTTTTCATGGGATCTGTATGAAAGTTGGTCTGAATGTTCATCTTGATGATGGCTTGGTCAAGTTTAAAACTGGGTTAGCTGCGGTCAAAAACTAGGTCGGTAGGTCAAATAATGAAAAAACATTGTGACCTCTCTAGAGGCCATATTTTTCATGGGATCTGTATGAAAGTTGGTCAGAATGTTCATCTTGATGATATCTAGGTCAGGTTCAAAACTGGGTCACATGAGGTCAAAAACTGGGTCACTATGTCAAATAATAGAAAAAAATGATGTCATACTCAGTTCAAAACTGGGTCATGTTGGGACAGGTGAGCGATTCAGGACCATCATGGTCCTCTTGTTTTTATTAGCTCACCTGTCACAAAGTGACAAGGTGAGCTTTTGTGATCGCGCGGTGTCCGTCCGTGCGTGCATGCGTCCGTCCGTCCGTAAACTTTTGCTTGTGACCACTCTAGAGGTCACATTTTTCATGGGATCTTAATGAAAGTTGGTCAGAATGTTCATCTTGATGATATCTAGGTCAAGTTCGAAACTGGGTCACGTGCAATCAAAAACTAGGTCAGTAGATCTAAAAATAGAAAAACCTTGTGACCTCTCTAGAGGCCATATATTTCACAAGATCTTCATGAAGATTGGTCAGAGTGTTCAACTTGATGATATCTAGATCAAGTTCGAAACTGGGTCACGTGCCATCAAAAACTAGGTCAGTAGATCTAAAAATAGAAAAACCTTGTGACCTCTCTAGAGGCCATATTTCTCAATGGATCTTCATGAAAATTGGTCAGAACGTTCACCTGGATGATATCTAGGTCAAGTTCGAAACTGGGTCACGTGCGGTCAAAAACTAGGTCAGTAGGTCTAAAAATAGAAAAACCTTGTGACCTCTCTATAGGCCATATTTCTCAATGGATCGTCATGAAAATTGGTCAGAATGTTCATCTTGATGATATCTAGGTCAAGTTCGAAACTGGGTCACGTGCGGTCAAAAACTAGGTCAGTAGGTCTGAAAATAGAAAAACTTTGTGACCTCTCTAGAGGCCATTTTTTTCATGGGATCTTTATGAAAATTAGTCAGAATGTTCACCTTGATGATATCTAGGTCAAGTTCGAAACTGGGTCACGTGCCTTCAAAAACTAGGTCAGTAGATCTAAAAATAGAAAAACCTTGTGACCTCTCTAGAGGCCATATTTCTGAATGGATCTTCATGAAAATTGGTCAGAACATTCACCTTGATGATATCTAGGTCAAGTTCGAAACTGGGTCATGTGCGGTCAAAAACTAGGTCAGTATATCTAAAAATAGAAAAACCTTGTGACGTCTCTAGAGGCCATATTTCTCAATGGATCTTCATGAAA
Source organism: Mercenaria mercenaria (assembly GCF_021730395.1). Taxonomy (NCBI): domain Eukaryota; kingdom Metazoa; phylum Mollusca; class Bivalvia; order Venerida; family Veneridae; genus Mercenaria; species Mercenaria mercenaria. The sequence goes on from NC_069374.1 coordinate 41,915,304, forward strand.
ATTGTTTAGAATGTTCACCTTGATGATATCTAGGTCAAGTTCGAAACTGGGTCACATGCGGTCAAAAACTAGGTCAGTAGTTTGTGACCTCTCCAGAGGCCATATTTTTCATGAGATCTTCATGAAAATTGGTGAGAATGTTCATGTTGATGATATCTAGGTCAGATTCAAAAGAAGGTCACGTGCCTTCAAAAACTAGGTCATTAGGTCAAATAATAGAAAAACCTTGTGACCTCTCTAGAGGTCATATTTTTCAATGGATCTTCATGAAAATTGGTCAGAATTTTTTATCTTGATGATACCTAGGTCACATGTGCTCAAAAACTAGGTCACTATGTCAAATAATAGAAATAACGACGTCATACTCAGTTCAACACTGGGTCATGTGGGGATAGGTGAGCGATTCAGGACCATCAAGGTCCTCTTGTTTGGCAGATCTCTTTTTATACCCCCGAATGGAGGCATATTAGTTTTCAACTGTCCGTCCGTTCGTTCGTTAGTTTGTTTGTTCGTTTGTCACAACGTTAACTTTTTGCATGAAGGCACTTTACTCGCGAACCACTGCACCCAGGACCTTCAAACTTCACATGCTGATAGTACTTATTGAGTACACGACCCCTACTGACTTTGGGGTCACCAGGTCAAAGGTCAAGGTCACAGGGGCCAAAGTTAACTTCTTGCATGAAGGCACTTTACTCGCAAACCACTGCACCCAGGACCTTCAAACTTCACTTGCTGATAGTACTTACTGAGTACACGACCCCTACTGACTTTGGGGTCACCAGGTCAAAGGTCAAGGTCACAGGGTCCAATGTTAACTTTTAGCATGAAGGCACTACACTCGCGAACCACTGCACCCAGGACCTTCAAACTTCACATGCTAATAGTACTTATTGAGTACACTACCCCTATTGACTTTGGGGTCACCAGGTCAAAGGTCAAGGTCACAGGGTCCAATGTTAACTTTTAGCATGAAGGCACTTCACTCGCGAACCACTGCACCCAGGACCTTCAAACTTCACATGCTAATAGTACTTATCGAGTACACGACCCCTATTGACTTTGGGGTCACCAGGTCAAAGGTCAAGGCGCTGCGGGGGCATTTGTCACCATTAGTGACAGCTCTTGTTTTTTTCACTTACAATAAAAAAAAATTAATTAGTTCCCTTTTATGTTACTATAAATAGCTTATTTTGAAACTTTTTTATTATTGGCCGTAGGGAGTGGACTTTGAATACTTTTTTTATGGACTTAAATTTGTTTTTTGAAGTTTTCCTTTTGTTGTTCCAGTCCTTTGGGCTACAACAGTCAAGTTCTTTAAATTTGGCTCCCATCCTATGATGTAACCCTTCGGGCGTTTATTGCCCCGCTTGGCGGAGCTCTTGTTATATCTGTGTGTATATCAACATGTGGGAATTCCCATTTTACGACATCCGAAAACTGTCTACATAAACAAATGTCAAGCAACAACCAGATTGTTGAAATAGGGGATCCAGTTTTTGGTTGCGTCTAGTCATTTGTTTTTGCCAAACAGCTGACAATTTTAGTCATTTGAATCCAAAGCTCTTTAAGCTTACATGTTGACTAGGTGTTTTTGTTTTGTTATTACTTTTGAACAGTTCACAGTTGAATTAGTTCACAGTGTTTTGAGTATCCAGTAAGTACTATAATCTAGTAAGCAGACTGTAATACTAGTATATTGTTGGTATTAGTACAAAATTCATATTCATGAATAAATATTCGTATTCGTCACCTTGTATTCGTGATACGTATCATATTCGACCCTTAGTGTATTTGTTACAGCCCTAATTGAGAAGGTGTGTCACGCTAATGACCTGGGTCTGTCAGGACAAGGTCAAGGTCACAAAATGATTCATACCTATACTATTCTGGCAGATTTTGTGCAGACCACTGTAACATTCTTGGGCATGCTTCGGGGGCCATTTGTCACTAATAGTGATAGCTCTTGTTTACATTTAGAAGTTTGTTCGAGTTACACTTTTTATATGCATTTAAAATAACATGTATCATCTTGATCAGTAAAGAAATCCAGTGATTACAGGATTTTTAGTCAAACACATAAGACACAGTCATGTCTATTGTATTGTAAGCTCAGATAGAGATACAAGTTTGCTTATAGAATTTTTTTTTTTTTTCAATGAATAAATCCTGATACATTTATCTTTTGTCTTAAAACTTGCTTAAAAAGTATTGTTAGTTCATTAATGCTGAAATTTAAAAAAAAAATCCCAGTTAGGGTGTTTTACGACACATTTTTAGCTCACCTGAGTACCAACTGCTCAGGGTGAGCTATTGTGATCAGGCTGTGTCCGGCTTGGTATGTCTGTCCCTTCGTCCATCAAGTCGTCCATGGTGACTTGTCAACAGTCACAAATGTTTGAACGACATCTCCTCCAAAATCTGGCTGTTCTTTATTTCATATAAAATCCACTTACTTCATAACGGTTTTTCAGCATTTTCTAGCATATCAGATTTTCAGAGACTTACATTCCCATAAAGAACTATATCGCTACTTTAGGAAAACCAAAAGAAAAGGGGGTGTTATAAGAAAACTACAGTTTGTTAAATACAACCCACTGAATTTACTCCTTTTTGCTTCGTTCAGTTTCTCTTTTCGAGACATTAAATTCTTACGCCGCCATTTTTACCTAGCATGCGATAGGAACATGACGATTTCGATAGAATGCAAAGTGATAAATACTGAGATGCAGCAGAGTAACAGTAAACACGTTGCTGTTGAGAAAAGGCACTAGGAAAGGAAAAAAGATTAGCACTATTTATATTTTGGACTACTTGTGTTTTGGTTGTGATCAGCCTTATAGATTGTTCAAATTATTTTGATTCATAAAAAAACATGGCTGCCAGAGGGTATGGTCACTTTTCCCTATTTGTATTTAGTGGAAACTTTAAAAATCTTTTCTTTTTTTTAACTGCTAGCCCGATTTTAAAATAATTTCACACAAATGGTCCTTGTGTGACCATCTACAAATATTGTTCAAACTTTTCTGATTTGTCAAAAAACATGCCACCAGAGGGCGTGGTCACTTTTCAGCAACAATTTCTTTAAACATCTACAAAACCGCGGAATGGATTTTGACGAAACTTTACACAAATGGTCTCTGGGTAGCCCTCTTTTAAAGTTGTTCAAAGGTTCCAGTTCATTGAACATATGGGTCTTTTTAGTTAAAAATAGGTTTTCAGCTATCAGACTTTAAAAATCTTTTTCTTTAGAGCTTTGATATTTGCATGTAATATAAGGGTTTGACTCCCCACCATAATTGTTCAAACTATTGCTCTAAAGTCAAAAATGGCCATGGCCCTGTGTGTGACATGTACTTACTATAGGCTTATAATATTATATAAGAAACTTTGAAAAAACTTCTCTGAATCAGTTATAGTTAGAGCCTTGATATTTGGCGTGTGATATCAGAGTTGTACTGTCAACCATAATTATTCAAATTATTGCTGTAGGTTCAAAAATTTGTGTGACATGAATATAATATACTAATAATAGGCTAACATAGAAGAAACCTTATTCTGACTTGTACCATTATGTTACACAAACACACTTGAAGCCTTGTACAATGACCCTCTTGTTCCCAATTGTAAATGCTCTGACCCCATTCTCAAAATAATGGAAGAAATCACTGACTTTGGAAAATAAGCAATTTTCCATCAGCAGATGTGGTAGAACAGTACCTCTGTATGAGAGATGGCTAAACTCGTCAAAATGCAATTATACTTCAAAGTTTTGTGTGGACAAGAAATAACTGAATGTTAAACATATGTTGGGGAAAACATTATCAGTTATGTTGTGTGCAAATGCAGGGGACATTGGTATCTTGGGATCAGCAATCCTGTAATATGTAAATGTTTCAGTTTAAAGACAAATGAAGTGTTATTTTTATTGTTAAGGCTATGACAACAAACAAGGTTGTGAGCCTCTCACCAGTGCAAGTCATTGCTTATACAAGTAAAGGATTATTGATTTTCATTTTACTGCAATCTCCGACCATTATGGTGTGGTTTCAGATCAATAAGTGACGTCATGCTTTGTACAAAGACATTATGGAGAAAGGATGAAAAATCACTTCATGATATACTGTGTGATGCTAAAAGTTACTACACTTCTTAAAATAATTGAAAATAATTATTAAGCCAGAACTCGATTAATTTAATTGTAATTATTTAATTACATAGTAAAATTTGAAATGTAATTGTCAATTAAATTTAATTGTCGGTAATCACAATTATTATGTCTCCCACCACATAGTGGTGTGGGAGACATTGATTTACTCCTGTCTGTGTGTGTGTCTGTCTGTCTGTCACTGATCTTGTCCGCACTCTAAGTCGAACATTTCTCATCCGATCTTTACCAAACTTGAACAAAATGTGTTTGCCAGTAAGTCCTCGGCCAGGTTTGATAAATAGCCAAATCGGCCCAGGCACATCGGAATTATGGCCCTTGAAACTTGTTTTTATAACCAAAGCACTGAAAGTCTGATAAGGCAGTTGAGGTCTTGGTGCATGGTTGACTCATATACTACTATTCAGATGATTTGGCAGTTGTGGGAGACATGCGCTTTTCTCAAAAGCAGTGGGTTGATCCCAAATAGACAAAAATGCTTCCTTTTTCACATTTATTGATATCTAAGAGGCGATAATTGACAATACACCTTTCACCGATTTCTAACATCTAGTATCTTATTGATAATAGCCTAAATGTACATTAATGACACAGAAGTGTTTTGTTGATTGATTAATGTTTAATCAGAGTTTTGTAAAAATGAAACTTGCCTATAGAAAAACTTTTCTGACAATTTTGTATAGTTAAGGGTTCACACTGTATTCACTCAACTTGTAACCTTGGTATGAAGAAGTTTCAACATTTCTCAGTGCTGACCATACAGTTGTATACATTGAAACAAATGAGATGAATTCTCCTGCACTGAAACATTTTGTTTTACCAAAAGATACAACAGGAAATTTTAATGTGAAATGTTGCCATTGTTTGTTAACTTTGTTATTGAAGCGAATTTATTTAGCAAATAATCAAGGCTTTCGAGTTGTTTATCGTCTGATTTACCACGGTTCAGAGTTCAGATGCGTAGGAATTGAACCACGAGGGCGTTAGCCCGAGTGGTTAAATACTGAAGCATCTGAACGATGAACCGTGGTAAATTAGACGATAAATAACAAGAAAGCCTTGATTGTTTTCATTCTGACATGCTCATTGATATATTTTAATAGATATTATACTGGATTTCCTTGACGCGAGGAGTAATGTATCGAACGTCATGCGGCAATATGACGTCAATTATGTCGTCATAATGCTCTCTTACCGGTCCGCGCGTCAACCGTTGTTTATCGCAGAATATATCGAGCTTGATTTTCTTCTTTGTTTAACTGGAAATCAAATCGAGCCATGTTAGAATTGAAAATAATTATAATTATTTTTTTTGCTCAAAACAAATTGTAATTAATTACAATCTGAAAATTCATGTAATTGTAATTTAATTGGAAAGTTTTCAATTTAATTGTAATTAATAAATTAATTACTTTTTAAGAAAATGGTACCATCCCTGCTTTCAGCTTCTGTTGCACACTTCTGAAAAATTATTACACATAGAGAAATAAAAATATGGAGAAATGTTAATTAGCATTTGAAGTTTTGATAGTGATTTCACTCAGAGGTAACATAAGAGTTATGACCCTTGAATTAGTATTTTCAAACTTGTATCACAAGCTTCTGAAACTTGATAGAAATATTAATTAGCATGCAAAGCTATGCACTTGGGGTTGAAGGTCAAAGTCACCTTTACTAGAAAGAAACAATTCAATAAATTGCAGGGTTGCCACTTACCTCGAAAAGTCAGGGGGGAAATTTTTTTTTCAAGGTTAATGAATTGTCAGGGAAATCTTGATAATGGTCAGTGAAAAATGAAATTTTAGGAAAGTCGGGGGGGAAATGAAATTCTGGGTCGATGTTTAAAATGTTCAGTGGCTATGGCAGTCTTCAAGCAGCAGTACTTAGAAGTATTTCCAAACACATTTTGGTGTAATTGTGTATAAACATAATTTAAATGAGTTTGAATCAATTTTGGTATTTGTTAATTAACAAATAATCAAGGCCTTTGAGTTGTTTATCGTCTGATTTACCACGGTTCAGAGTTCAGGTGCGTAAGAATTGAACCACGAGGGCGTTAGCCCGAGTGGTTAAATACTGAAGCATCTGAACGATGAACCGTAGTAAATTAGACGATAAATAACAAGAAGGTCTTGATTGTTTTCATTCTGACATGCTCATTAATATATTTTAATAGATATTATACTGGACTTCGTTTACCTGCGGAGTAATGTATCGAACGTCATGCGTCAATTATGACGTCATAATGCTCTCTTACCGGTCCGCGCGTCAACCGTTGTTTATCGCAGAATATATAGAGCTTGATTTTCTTCTTTGTTTAACTGGAAAACAAATCAAACCATGTTAGAATGCAAGTTTGATATATCTGAAACAAAATTAATATAAAAGGGTGGATTGGACGGCTGTAGGGGAGGAGGCCGAAAAAATAAGGTGGTATTGGTCAGTGAAAAGTTTGGTTTAGTCAGGGAAAAGTCAGGGAATTTCATTTTTAGCTCATCTGATTTTTTGGGGGGGAAAATGGTGAGTTATTGTCATCACTTGATCTGTGTCGGCGTTCTGCTTTTCTCCTAAACTATCAAAGCTATTGCTTTAAACTTGCAACACTTGTTCACCATCAAAAGCCGACTCTGTTCAGCAAGAAACATAACTCCATCTTGCTTTTTGCAAGAATTATGGGCCCTTTTGGACTTAGAAAATATCAGATTTCTTGGTTAAGTTATGCGTTTAGGTCAACTTTTCTCCTTAACGGTCAAAGCTGTTGCTTTAAAACTTGGAGCAGTTATTCGCCATTAAAAGCTGACTCTGCACAGTAAGTACCATAACTCTACATTGCTTTTTGCAAGAATTATGGCCCCTTTAAGTTTTGGACTTAGAAAATCATGGGTAGAACAATATTTCTATTGTACAGAGACAAAAAAAAATCAGATGAGCTTCTGCACCCGCAAGACAGTGCTCTTGTCTCATCTTAGTGGCAACCCTGAGTAGGAATGAAATACAGGTGTTTATTTAATTTAGTAATCAATAAATAGAAAAGTGGAGATAGAATTACTGATTCTGGAAAATACTAGTGTTATTTTGTTTTTAGCTTGACTGTTGTAAGAACAGGTAAAGCTCTTGTACAGACCCTTTTGCTGGCATCCCATTTGGTTTCTGCCATGAAAATGAGAGAGGAATATATTAACCCTTACCCGACTAAATTTCTATTATGAACTTGTCCATCTTTGAATTTGGACAGTACCATTTACTGTTAAAAGGAGTGCTTACCAAAAAGATACTGACTGAATAGCAAACAGTGCAGATCATGATCAGACTGCACAGATGTGCAGGCTGATCATGATGTACACTGGTCGCAAAGGCAGAACATAACACATTTTTTCACTGTGGTCATCTCACCTGCAGTGCACAGGTTCCAGAGATCTACTTCACATTTTTACAAAATTATGCCCCTTTTTCAACTTAAAAATTTTTGGTTTTTGTATGTAAGCTGGTATTTCAGTAACCACTTACGAGAATGGATTTAAACTTCATACATGTATTCACTGTGATGATCTGACATGCATTGCACAGGATTCATAACTCTGATTTGTATTTTTACAAAATTATGTTCCTTTTACGACTTTTATATTCATTTAATTGACAAGGCTGTTGAATAGTCAAGCGTTGCGCTCCTCCAACAGGTGTTGTTTGTTTGGACAATAACTTTACAGCTACTGAAGAGAATATACTATGACAATGAGAAGAAGCACAAAACCTGGTCTGTAGCATCCTGGCTTGGACCTCTCTTGTTCAGATAATTCCACTTGTCACCATTTATTGACTTCATATCCAATGCATTACAGCTGATTTATTATCAGTTTCATAAAAAAAGGCAAATAAATTGAAATAATTATGATGATTGTGATTATGGTGAATGAGTGATGGGGAGGGCCCTAGATAATGTTGGAATAACTTTTGGCCCAACCCGTTTGTATGTATTTGATTTAATACTTCTTTTAAATGTGATGTTTACATGTGTGTGATATATATATATATATATATATATACACACACAAACTGATTAAATTAAAAAAAAAAATTAAATGATGATTGTCATTATGATGAATGAACGATGATGATGGGTTCCTTTAATGATAATATAAAAGTAGTGCTGTATTGAAAAAAGCAGGGTTTCAGCACATGTTCAGTGATTTTATTACCTGTGCATCCTAGACGCATAATTACTTCCATGGACGCACGTTTTCAAATAATGTGCATCCACAGGACGCAATAGATTTATAACAGAATTGATGATGTTTGTTTTCTCTATTTTCTACCGAGAACTTTTTACCCTCGCACCGGATTGTATTTATATAACGTCACTTCTGATTGGTTCTTGATATCATTTCTAACCAATCTTTGCAGCTCTAATTTCTTACTGTGGTAATAGTGATTTACGGTGTACAGATAAACAAACACCACTGTAACAAAAAACCTCCAAAGAAAAAGCCAAAAATCAAGGCAAAACACTGTCAGGTTTTTTCAATACCAATAAGGATGCATAACTTAGCACATCAGACTTGGCGACCAAGTTTACTGAAGTAAACTGTGTTACATAATTATGTTTCTAAATTGAACTTGGTTCCAGTCATTTTTTGTTTTATTTTGATATGTTTATTAAAGATATCAAAAAGGATTACACAGTGCATTAATATTGAAATCTGTTTTAGGCTAGTTCAGTTGAGTGAAGCCCAGGCTGAGCTATTTTGGATCACTTGCTGTCTTGTCGTCATAGATGAGTCCGGACTCATTGATTTGTAGCCGAGAGAGGTCTGGGACTCTTACATAGAAATTTGTAAAAAAAAAATCACTGCATGTTCATGGATAGTAGTAACAGTACTGACTCTCAAAAAAAATTATTTTCAGTGATACCTTGTCAATTTAACATTGCTTTCAGGAACAATTTACAAGGTTAATAATGGTGTTTTGTGATGATGATTTAAATTTAGATGTACAGTTTTAAAACAAGATGGACCAAGATACTGGACAATTTATTCGACAGTAAAACTTTTCCAAAAATAAAATTATTGAGGGACATTCTCTCAGTCTATTGCAGATGTCATGATTTCCTGTGTGAGCTTAATTTTCAAGTCTGGTTCATACTGCAAAGTTTTGTTTGACCTGATATGTAGACTATTACAGTATATTGTATGTTCTATATTTCAGTGCACTATGGGATATAGAGACAGGCCAACAAACAACAGCTTATTTAGGTCATACAGGGGATGTTATGAGTCTATCATTAGCTCCAGACATGAGGACCTTTGTATCAGGGGCATGTGATGCTTCAGCTAAGGTAGCATAAACTAATACGCTCAGTTTTCAACAAACTTGTATTTTCTAGAAAACTCTAGACCAGCATTGATATAATCATTTCTGTACACATTGAAGTTTTAGACTTCCTTTGCAATACACTGAATAACCATTTTAAGGGTTTTCTGTGAATTTACTGAATGGCAGTGATTTCTCTTGGTGTGGCTATTCAAGTAATACAAGCTTCTCACTGAAACTTGATTAAAGTTTGCACCATTGTGATCCTCATGCTGTCTTGCATATATACTTACATATAAAAATGTTTTTAATTTGATATAAACTTCATATATTTCATGATGATTGTTGAGAATGTTCTTACAGCTAATTCCCACTCAGTAAGTGATTGTGGTGATTATTGTGCTCTCATGGAATTAGAGCCAGGAACAGTTTGGTTTGGAGTGATACTGTTCTGCTAGTCCATAGTGCCACACTCTTGTTAATTAAATATTTCACAGTGTGATCTAGTGATTATTGAGACACAATGATTAGAAATTACTAAAACCAGTGACAGGAATGGCTGGTTTAATGACAGTTTTAGTTATTGAAATTCAGAAGTGGCATAAATGAGCAACAACTATCTCGGAAAAAGACGGTGAGTTAACATAATGTGTGCAACTATATTTCAGTTATGGGATATCAGAGATGGCATGTGTAAACAGACATTCTCTGGACATGAATCTGATATTAATGCTATTACAGTAAGTATAACTGTTTGCTATTCTTTGTAGTAGAGTTATTTTACTCCCCACAAACGATGTTTTAGGGGGTATATAGGAGTGAGCTTGTTGGTCTGTCGGACCGTTGGTTTTCATGGTTTCTGGACAATAACTCATAAAAGGCTTGACAGATTTAAATAAATTTTTGGTACACAGGTGTAACATCATGAAATACAGGTTAAGTTAGGTCAATGGTCAAGGTCACAATGACCCTGAACATATAAAAACTGGTCAAGTTCGACTTGAGGTCAGTAGGTCAAGGTCGCAGTGACCCGGAACAGGTAAACGGTTTCTGGATGATAACTCATGTGTGCTTGGGCCTAGGATCATGAAAGTTGATAGGGAAATTAGTCATGACCAGCAGATGACCCCCATTTGATTTTGAGGTCAGTAGGTCAATGGTCAGTGACCCAGAACAGCCCTTTTTTTTTTGTAAATTTGGGGAAGGGTACCAGGTCCCTTTTGGAGGGGAAATTTACGTTGCGAAATCGTTGTTTGGAGGAATATATTTGCTGAAAAGTTGTTAAAATCAGGACTGAAAATCAAAACTAATTTCATTTTTTTTTTTTGCATGGGGAATTTTTGGCCAAGATGGGGAAAAAAGTATACTTTTTAGATTGGGGAATGGGGCCGAATTTCGGCCCTAAAATCAGCATAAAAAAAGGCCTGCAGAACAGTAACGGTTTCTGGATGATAACTAAAGAAGGCTTGGGTCTAGGATCATGGAAGTTATTGGGAGGTTGGTCATGACCAGCAGATGACCCCTATTGATTTTGAGTTCAGTAGGTCAAATGTCAATGTCACAGTGACCCCAGAACAGTAACGGTTTCCGGATGATAACTCAAGAAGGCTTGGGACTAGGATCATAAAAGTTGATAGGGAGTTTAGTCAAGGTCACAGTGACCCGAAACAGTTAAACTGTTTCCGGACGATAACTTGAAAACACTTTGGCCTAGGATCACAAAACTTATTAGGGAGGTTGATCATGACCAGCAAATGACCCCAATTGAGTTTGAGGTCAGTAGGTCACAGTGTCCCTGAACAGTTAAACCGTTTCCGGATGATAATTTGAGAACGCTTGGGCCTAGGATCACGAAACTTAATAGGGAGATTGATCATGACCAGCAAATGACTCTTATTGATTTTGAGATCAGTAGGTCAAAGGTCAAGGTCACAGTGACCCAGAACAGTTTCCGGACGATAAATTGAGAACGCTTGAGCCTAGGATCACGAAACTTAATATGGGGGTTGATCATCGCCAGCAGATGACCCCTATTGATTTTGAGGTCAAAGGTCAAGGTCACATTGACTCAGAACAGAACTTGTTTTGCCAAATAACTGGTGAATTCTTTTGTCTAAGATGGGCATTGTGCTCACTGCTACAAGCAGACACTGTCGTTTATATGACTAAAAAATTGTTGAAAAAGACGTTAAACCCGAATACACGCACACACACACATTTGATACAGAGGTTACTTATGTATGGTAAATGACCCATAATTATTGATTTGAGGTCAGTACGTGAAACGTCCAGTGCAAGTGACCAAATATTTTCTGTTTTTTTTGTGCAGTTACTGAATGCATCAAGGGGGTGCATTTTGAGTTCTACGAGCTCTTGTTACTAAATGGATTTGATTCAAACTTTAAAAGTGGTTCCACCTCATCACCCATATCATATGACCTCCTCATGTGGTTCTGAGACATCATATTTATTGAAAGAATTAGAACCACTGCCATACCTTTGCATGATCATAAGCCATGTTTCCAGGTTATAGTGTTTGAACACCTGATTTTGCTGTATCTTTGCATCTCCAGCAGGTATAAAAGTTTTGATTCTGTATGAGATAATTTTAGTCCTCTACTGGTTGTATGATATATTTCCATAACTCTGGCACAGGTATTTTCTGAATTATACTAGTGTTTCGATGCACTTTCACAAAATCTCTGCCAAAGGTGGCAATATATAGATTTGGCAACGTTCATCCGTCCATCTGTGTGACTTAACAATCCGAAATTGAAGATGCTGTAATTCAAAAAGTCTTTTAGCTAGAATCACCAAACCTCACTTGATTATTAATTAGCACATGATCTTTGCTCAGATTTAATATTAATTTCCTTGACCCAGTAAAAGCAGAGTTTTTCCCTTTGATTTGGTAAAAATAGGGACTCTTTACTGTATCTAAGTAACCATAAGATGGATCTTTATGAAACTACACAAATAAAGATCACTATAGGGTGGTAGGGCATGAGACAATTTTGTCAGGGTCACTTCAGTGACTTCAAAGTTTTTGCCAATAAATGTTTTACAATCCATAAATCCCACGTAACAAAGTAACCCATTGATGGATCTTCATGAAAGTTAAGACAAATTAGATCTTTTTAACCTGCTGTTAGAAAATGTGTTTCACTCTCTGCTGTATTATCTCCATAGTTTTATGCCAAACGAGAGAAGGCATCAAAATTGCCAGAATATTTTATTGCCTAAATTCATCGTTTGTGACAGTTTATATGTGTGATAGGTATTGATCAGGACTGAGATATAGATCACTTGTTTACTATATTGTCCTGTGACTGGATCTCGTATTGATGCCTTTTATGATATGATCAAAGTTCCCTGCTCTCTTGAATGCTTCTCATTCCATCAATGCACTTGACATTTATAAAACTCTCCAAAATGAAAAGGTCTGAGAGAATGTCTGAATTTATTGTATATATTGATTATTGGTACATCTGATTGTATAGTTTGCTGCAGGATCAATAAGAATGACTCCCTCTGCTGCAGTGTTCTCTATATACAGACATGTTTAAGAGCCATGCTGTGCTGATATGTAAAATATCCAAGTTCTAACATGAGTTTAGTTCAGCAGAGCACAAGGTGGGCTATTGTGACCTCTTACAATTCAATACCTGGATTTTCAGTGCACAATTTCTATAAACAACATTCTTCAGAGAAGGCATTAGGTGCAAGCTGATGGAACTTGGCATGTATGGTCTTCTTCCAAGGATAGGTAAAAAATCTTCCTGACAAACTGCTGGCCCACTCTGAGCACAAAGTTCTCATGGTGAGCTACTGTGATCGTGCTGTGTTGTGTCTGTTGTGTGTCCATCCGTCGTCAACAATTGTGTTTAAACATCTCCTCTAAAACCACTGAATGGATTTTGAAGGAACTTGGCATGGATGTTCTTTGGATGGTCCTCGACCAAAGTTATTCAAACGGTTATGCTTGGTTGCACATAGGGGCCACTAGAGCTAGAAATAGAAAAATTTTCAAACAACATCTCCTAAACCGTTGGTCCGATTTTGAAATAAAACAGAAATATCTTCAAACAACATCTCCTAAACCGATGGTCCGAAACTTCATAGGTTGATTGGACATGTAGAGTAGATGATCCCTATTGATTTTTTTGGGTCATTTGATTAAAGGTCAAGGTCACAGGGACCAGAACATGGAAAACAGTTTCTGATCAGTAACTTGAAAACCATTTGACACAGAACTTTCAACCTTCATAGGATGATAGGACTTACAAAGTAGATGAACCTTATCATTTTGGGGGTCACATGAGCAAATGTCAAGGTCACAGAGGCCTAAACCTGGAAAACTCTTTCCCATCAATAACTTGAGAACCACTTGACCCAGAATTTTAAAACTTGGTAATTGTTCAAATTATTGCCCTAGGTTCAAATATTGTGTGTGACGTATAAAATATAAGCACCAGATATAAAAAGTTAGCACTGCTGAAATGTGTGAACTTAATGTCAAATGCAAAACTGCGTTATCTACACTACAATATAATCGTCACAGCTAGAGCTTTGTTTGAGATCTGCAGCTATCAGTGTTTGTGGGATCCGAGTTGCAACAATGTATTGTAAAGAGATTTGGCCTGGACTGGGTGTTTAGTTAGAATGAATGGAGATAATCGATATTTGAGTTCAAGCGTACTAACAGAGTTGGACTGTAGATTCTGAGGAAGGTTCTTGAGCGATGGCTACATGAACTGTTTCAACCATCTTGATTTGTCAAAAAAAGTGCACCACCATGGGGCGTGCTTAGAATTTGGTAAAAGATTTTGGCTTAACTGCCAAAATTGCTTAAATGATTGTAACTTGTAAAAGAATATGGTTCACTTTTTTCCAATTCATCAAAGTGCATGGTTGCCAGGGCAGGGTTCGCACAGGCCTTGAAAAGTCCTTGAATTCGATGGTAGTCCTTGAAAACTCCTTGAAAATGACAAAACCCCTAAAAAACCTGGAAAAGTACTTGAATTTTAAAAAAAAAAACTCCTTGAATTTGACCTTTCACTCCTTGAAAATATTCTTTCCGTAACTTTGCTTTGCAAAAAGAATTTAAGGCTTAAAATAAATCGGAGAAAATGAAAATAAATTCGTGAAATTGCAGGATCGGGTCACTCGTATGCTATTATAGTGGTCTACGGCCACACTTTATCGATATTTACAGAGTGATATTTCTACTATATCACCGTTTGCATGTTTCCGTTTCCGTTTAAAAAAGTACGGGGAATAATAACTCGCAATATTTAGCTATTTGCGAGTGTTTCCAGTGAATTAAAATGAGTAAGAAAAATAAACATGTTTACTCAAGTAAGCGGGAGACAAAAGACGAATATAAACAGTGGCTGAAGCCCTTTAGAGCAGACAGAACGAAGTGTATTTGTACGTCGTGTGACAAAATTTTGAGGTATCATTAGTAGGAGTGCGCTAAAAAATCACAAGAATAGTGATAAACCTCAGCAAAATAGTGAATTACATCAGTCTAATAATCAAATTACGTCATTTTCAAAGGTGTGACAAGTGATGGTCGTTTTATTTTTTCATTACATAATAAAAGTTTTTCAGATTAGGTCGTGGTTTTGAAAAAAAAATAGTGCTTGAAAAATTGTAAAAAGTCCTTGAAAAGTACTTGAATTTTGTCTCTGATATTCTGTATGAACCATGCAGGGGGGATGGTTACATCTCAGAAAAAATTCATTCTTTGAGAATTGATGTATGTTTGATTTTTTCTTTTTTCAGTATTTTCCTAATGGTTTTGCATTTGCAACTGGTTCAGATGATGCCACATGCAGATTGTTTGATATACGTGCAGACCAGGAGATTGGAATGTACTCGCATGACAATATAATCTGCGGAATCACGTCAGTGGCCTTCTCTAAGTCTGGAAGACTTCTGCTTGGAGGATATGATGATTTCAACTGTAATGTATGGGATGTCTTGAAACAAGAACGTGCAGGTGTGTACACAGAATAACATTGTAGACCTCTCGCTGCCAAGGACAGAAATAAATTAATTATTAGCTTTAAGGAAGTTAAGTTTAATTAAGAACTTTGAGAATGGAGACAATTCATGTTTTAAGGCTTATTTTTTTTTATTTCTTTTTTTGGCAAGTTTCAGGTCAGTACCATTGTCATCAAATCGCTTCTTTTGTTGCAATGAATTGTTCGGCGCAAGTATATCAAGATTATGTAAGGATGCGCTGACAGGCTTGCCTGTATCAGCATGCATTTGTTTTACCTTTAATCTTCATATAGGGATAGTATAATACTGATTGCATTCCTTACATTTTAGGTGTGCTTGCTGGCCACGATAACAGAGTTAGCTGTCTGGGAGTGACAGAAGACGGCATGGCTGTTGCCACAGGATCCTGGGATAGTTTCCTGAAGATCTGGAATTGAGGCTACGGTGTTGCTAAATATAGACTAAATTTATAAACACAAGCCTCAATTATGTTTGTAAAGTATGATGTATGTAACTACACCATTATACTGGCATAGTCACTAGTGCAGTAGTATTGGTGAATCCTGCCACTGACTGTGAACTATGAGATAAAACATTGGATTATGTATGGACCCTCTCACAATTATTTATATCAACATTTACACTTTTTCTGTTACCAGCCTGCAGGTTTTATAGCTGGCGGATGTGTTGACATGGACAATACCATTACAGCTGTAGGGATGACCAGTAATCTAGCCGAAATCTCTTTAAAACAAGTTTGCATGTCTTAAATCTCATAGTTGTAAATGTGTGTGCAATGTTTAACTGTAGTAACTGGTCATAGTGTAAAAGTTTTGTCAGTTTGATATATACATATACCTATATCATCTTTTATAGAAGGTCCTGTGCTTTTTAAAATACATATATATGAACATTTATTTTGAGGTAAAGTACTAAATGGGTTCACATGTACTTAATATGGGTACTACAAAGTTCATCTTGTATACGTTTCATATTATAACATTTTTACATGTCTTTTGTAGCTATCTTTATATGTTACAGAAGGCCTCCTCTTAAGAATTATTTATTAATCAATGTGTTAAACATAGCTGTAAATGCCAGAAATATTTTATTTGCGTAGAAGTGCTTGGACTAATGAAAGAGATTGAATTTGACAGGGCCTTGCAGAGGTAAAAGATTTTATCTGTAGGCAGGTTTGATAAGTAGTAATTGAAATATTTGTATAGTGATAAGAACAATAGATTTCAAGTGTGCAATTCTGGCATTTAAATGGCTACTTTTTGAAGCATGTTTTTTACTTTGTGGTTATACTCTCTTTATGTGTGTGTGTATGGGTGTGTCTGTGTTTCGTATTGAAAGCTTTGCATTTTGCATGGACAGATGAAGTTGTTTGATGTAGGGCATAATAAGATAGGCTTGTAATTTATTCTAGTCTGTTAAATTGATAGTTTTATGTTGAGGGGGAAAGAAGTTCCATAAAAAATGTTTTAAAGTTAATTATTATACATCTTATTCTTTTTGGTAAAACAAAGATTCTGTAAATGATTGTCAAAATGAAATGATCAGAAGTGAGCAGTACAGTGTGGAGACAGTGGACCAAGATAAGGCCTTGCATTGAGAATGTTGTCTGTACTGAGAGAAAGATGAAAGATGTGAGACAGCTTTTTAGTAGTGTCATTAGTGTTGTAACTGTTTGCTCGCCCTTCTCCATAACCTCATACATAGCTTTGCCATTTAAACATTGTCTACCATGCGCAACTATGAAAACATTGGGGTTCCGCTATATGCATTTAGAGCATCAAAGCTTTTTTCGTAGTATTTTTAGTTACCTTTGTTGATTTCTTTTCTGGCAAATTGTCATTGTTTTTCTCGGTAACACTGGACGAAATGATGAGTTTGCAGTACGAAGAAATTGATTGAATGTTATTTATTTTACTCTTTACTTTTTATTAAACCTTTTCTCATAATTTTCTCTGTACTTGATTAATGAAATTTTCCAGGCAGAGTGAAAAATGATTACTAAATAAAACAGAGTACCTGGTTCATGTTTTAAATACTGGTAAGTTAATTCATTATTTTCATAAATAATAAGCTTAAGTTTTTATGTCAGTTTAATTTTTTAGACAGTCAGTAGATACTAAATAGTGAACAAATTTGTACACATATTGCCAGAATCAGTTGATTATATCTATAAAATAGAAGTTTATGTTTTGGTAAAATGGTAAGACATTTGTGAACACACTTTATCATGTTTTACGTCGTAGGAGTATAATTAAAGCCATTAAATAAATTTGATAATACACTAGTGTAATGAAACGTTGACGTCGTTTATTTATAGGAGACGATGGTTGACGCGAATTTACTTGGTCTATAATGGGTAAAGAAAGAATAAATTATGATGTTTCATCAGGAAAAGCTTAATGTGATAAAAAGAATATTACATTTGTGTCTTTCCACATGAATTTATTAAACTTGTTGAATTAATTCAATATGAAAAGACACTGGTGTAATATCCTCTATATCTCTGTATGAATCTTAAAACTAATTGTTACAGAATTTCTGAAGTGCCAGTTCAGTTAATAGCTGTGATGTCTAATTTTGGTAAAGTTTATTTTTTAAATGTTTGTTGTGTGAAGCAATGCTGTTAACAAGTAGATAGATCTAACATAGAAAGCCAGTGGTACTAGCTGTTCACAGATATCTTAGCATATTACATGTGTTTAAAAATAGAACTAGAGTCTGGCTATTTATTTCTTGGATGAGTGAATGGTAACAGATACGATATGTATTACATGTGTTATTGTCCTTGCTATGTCTTTATTTTCATTTCTTGCAAGAATGTACTGAAGGGTCAGCAGTTGCTGCTGGTCAATTGTAAAATGCCCACTTCATTATTAAACCACTCTGCACAATAGTGAGCTTGAAATAGTTGTAAAACTGAAACCTTGTACAATATAAAACGTATTAGCCCTGAAACAGTTTGATGATTTATACTGTATTGAATTTATATGAGCGTAAATAAGGTTATTATAGGTTATTATTAGGATTTGCTAAAAACAGTCAAAATGAAGATAACTCATCAGTATACGCTGTTAAAAATAAATGAAGTGGGCATTGTGAGTTTATTGTACATAGATATTCACTTGTGAACTTTTATATAATAGTGCAATCATACAATGGTGTAATGTCCAGTGATGTGTGTAGTAATTCCTTCTCATAACTCTAACTAACCAACAGTGTCTCTGTAGTTATTGTAGTTGTGACTATCTTTCACTTCCAGATTCAGTTGAATTTTTCATTTCAAAAATACATGTCAGTTATGTTTTTCTTAAAAAACCACTTTAACCTTGAAATTTGTCTTTGATCAATGAAACTAAGTATACAACTTTGGTCACAGTATCAACTTAAGTTATGAAGTTACTAAGGTGTGAAAGAGAATAATATATATAACTGTACAAATTTTACAGTGTTTACCTTTTTGCTTTCAAAGTTCAAATCTTAGAAAATTTTGTAGAAAGTAGGAACGAGTTTGAGTTTTTCTACAACTGCATTACTTCTATAGAAGACGAATCAAATAGCTTACCAAACCAAGAAAAATGTACAACACCATTTAGCAGTATTAACTGTGATCTAGAACTAAATACTGCAGTTAAGGAATTACCTCATTTTGAAGTAGAAGAATATATAAGAAAATAACAGTTGTCTTGAATGTATTGATGCTCAATCTCTTCAAAGGAGATAATTAACAATTTTGACTTGGCATCAGTGATCAGTCTGTTTTAACTAGAGTGAACGCTTATATACGTGTATATGTATCTGTTACTTTCATTTGTCAATAAAGCTACATGTCTAATAGAGTCTGTTCTGTTTTCTTTTTTTATGCTTCCGAAAGGGTGACATACAGATATCATAGTGCCTTTTCCTTGGTCTGGCTTTCAGAGCTCTTGTGTTTGGTCCGTAACTGTCATCCATCAAGGGATTTTGAAACCTGATGTATTGATGAAGACCCAGATCTCTAGCTAAAATGTCGGTCACAGTTTTTGAGGGTCCATTCTTTGATTCTACAGTTCACAGTTGTCGTCTTTCAAGGGATTTTAAAATTAGCTTGCATCCCAAAAACCTTTCATAATGCTTGCACCAATATGTTACGAGTTATACCCCATTCTTAATTAGAATATCGGGTTCAAGTTTGATGAACTTTTGCTCCATCTCAGTTATTACTAAATAGATTCCAGTTGTTCCACATTATTAGCCAAATTATATGACACGGTGTATTACTTTTGCAGAAATTTTCAATGAATTATGTCTCTTGAACTTACTTAAATTTTTTGATACATTTTATCTTGGGGGGCTACCAAAATTAAAAACTAAAACCTCTAAACTGTTCTCACAGACCACTGAATGGATCTTCACCAAAAGTGGTCTTGATAGAGTTCTCTTACTTATTCAAATGGTTTCCTTGGACTGCACGTGCTAAAATTGGGGGAGTGGCTCTGCATTAAACTTCCCTTGGCATACCCTTTATAGCTCACCTGAGCACAAAGTGCTCAAGGGTGAGCTATTGTGACCAGTCGTCGTCCGTCAACATTTGCCTTGTGAACACTCTAAGGCCACAGTTGTGACCCAATCTTAATGAAACTTGGTCAGAATGTTTGTTTTGATGTTCTCTAGGTCAAGTTCAAAACTAGGTCACCCCGTCAAACTCGTGAAAATTCTTCAGAATGTTTGTCTTGATGAAATCTTGATAAAGTTTGAATATGGGTCATCTGTTAACACTGAAGAGGCCACATTTATGACCCAATCTTCATGAAACTTGGTCAGAATGCTTTTGCCCAAGTTTGAATGTGTGGGGTCAAAAACTAGGTCACTTGGCTAGATCAAAGGAAAATCTTACTAACACTCGAGAGGCCACTTTTAAGTTTAAAACTCATAAGAACTGGTCAGAATGTTTGTCTCGATAATGTCTTGTTAATTGGGATCGAGTAGTTATTGAAACACTTAGTATTAAATGATATACATCTTGAGACAAAGCATGCATATTTCCATAGAATTATTCGGGGTTTATTTTCTGAAAGATCAGCCGAGAACCACAGCTAAGTTCGTAGTGGATATGATTGTTTCTTACTTGCCAAGTTACCTAGGTTAACACCGCATTTAGCTTAATATACACACAAAATTAAAAAGAAATATAAGGTTAAAAGCAGCATTGCATGTATAGTAAAAGCACTATATATAAAGTTAAAATCATCGTATATACAAATAAGAGCATCCAGTATACAAATGAATCCATATAAAAGTTAAACGCACAGTATGTAATACTAGTAGTTATTGTTCGAGGAATTTGTTTGATGTTGTCAAATCTCACCAGTCTATCAATGCTGTGGAAACCTATTCCGAGAATGTTAACTGAGTTACCTACATGCTCATCTGTTTTAAACAGTCCAGGTTGGTTTCGGGTTTGTAAACGTTATGTGTAATTATTAAAAACAAATGAATAAAAGAAGGAACAACACCATGTGATGAAAATTGTCGGGTGCTATTAACATTTCAGAATGCCCAATTTGATACGTACCTGTAATTCGGGGATCGAACGTATTCTGGCTCGATAAAGTTTTAAGCGAGAGCAAAAGGTTTGCGAAACGTAAAATGACGTTCATATTTCACCTAATTTATCTAAAAATCCTAATTTAATTTAAGTATGAAGCATTATCTGAAGACAACATCTGTATATTATAAAAAATTACGACGCAGGATGCAACCTGTGAAGAGTTATTGAATAAATAAGTTGGTCTGCTTGTAAACAACACATTGACACGCCGTCTGAAATCATGAACTATTACTATTTTTTGACACATAAGTATTCATAACTTTATCATGACATCACAGTACATTAGGGGTTTTAACTGACCAATCAGAGAGCTGCATTTTCAAGTACCTGCCAGTTTCCACTTGGGTATAACAAAGTATATTTACAATGAACATATAGTGACTTTAGAAATAAGTATCACACATTTTTAGAAATCAAATTAAGATTTTTCACTGCACATGCCCCAGATGATGCTACAAACAACAAATGTTTGAAGTTTCATTGAAATATTATATCGATTTAATACCTTTAATTTAGTTAAAAGTTTGAGATTTTACAGGGGAGTCTATGATAAAGTCCGAGTAAAATGTAATCAATACCTAAGTGAACTAAGTATCATTCCATAATGTTTTGGACATGTTAAAATTATGAATTATGATTTAGTAAAAAAAATGTTGCAAACAAGCGATATTGCGAAATGAAAAAACAAAAAGTGACACAAACGTGTGCATTATTATAGTCTCAAAGTTCTTAAATATCTTTTTAAAAAGCGATGGTAGTGGTAACGTATTTTAAAGTGTGTTACGGAAAAAAATCACACTGTCCGACGAGTAAACAAGCAATTGTATTATTATAGTACAAAATAAGTAATATTAATTATGTTTCTGGAATATTTTCTAAATAATTGATGCAATACAACAAGGTTGTTGAAATGGTAACGTAACATGTGTAATGTATGTTACATTTTTATTCTTCCTTTAATAAAGTGTTAACTCTATGTCTGCAAACAGTATAGACCCCATAAAATTGTTATTTCGTTGATAACAATTAATTATATCATTTTATTTAGTTTTAGGGGTTTCAGAATTTTATTCCTTGTTTGTGACACTGGTTCATTTTATGCAAATTAACTGAGCACATCCAGTTTTGAGTAAAAAAAAATACCATAAGAGTAACAAAATAACATATTAAAAAACACTGAGAGACTTTAAGACCAGATCAATGCTGATTGGTACATTTAAATTGATTTGAAACTTAGAAAATGTTATTTTTAAACAAAATTTTGTCATTTTATAACATTCTCATTAATATTCATGAATATGTAAATTAGTTAATTAACATAAAAATGCTGCTATTTAAAGGTCAATGTCTTAGCTCCATTTTGACACTATATATATATAAACAAAAAAATCAAGTAACAAATGGTATCAAAATCGTGAATAAATGGTGAACAAATCGGGATTTGCCGATTTATTAACACCATTTGTTTACGATTCATTTAATGAATCGGAAGCAAATCGGGTTTTGCAGAGAAAGTCCCTCCCCAATTCATTGCAAATAACTGATTTGTTTACCATTCATTAGAAACAGATATTTTATGTAGTACCATTTATTACCGATTCATTAAAAAGTAAAGTTGTGACTTTTTGGGCGGGAAACATGAGTATATTGTCAGCCATCTTTAATGCATTTTGGCGGGATAACTGAAATACAAAGAGACACCACAACCTCTAAAATACTGGAATTTTAACTGTTATGGAGTAAGTGCAAATGTTTGATTGTCTAATATAATTGTAAAAGGACATGTTTAAGTGCATACATTAACTCTTTACACTATATTTGAAGCTGTTAAGTTTTTAGGAAATAATTACAAGATTGTCATATGTTTTCATGACAACTTTAAAGAAACTTTATAAATTAGATCTGATGCATATATGTTCTAATATGTATCATATTTTTGAATTTTGCAATTGCTATACTGTAAATAGAATCTATATATTTCATGTTGTTCTTTCCGTACTAGAACAACCCTTTCTAGAGAATTACAATTCGTCCTCAAACTTTTTGTACCCATGCTTAAAGTTTCGTCCCTTAAAAATAATGCTGAGTTGTTAGTACGATTCATTACCGATGCATTAGCACGATTTATTACCGATTTATTAGTGCCACTGATTTCCAAATTCCTTTCATTTCAACTCCAGCATACCCGATTTGTTACCGAATCATTATTTAGCAAAACAATTTAAAGTCCTGATTTGTTACCGATTTATTAAACGATTTGTTTACGATTTATTACCGATTCATTAGCTCATTTGCATACCATTTGAATCGTGATCAAATCGTGAACAAATCACCCGATTTGTTTACCATTTATTACACCGATTCATTCCAATCTTTTTTTTGTTTGGGATATTTTTATTGTTTTATCACCAAAACTGACCAAGATACAATTGATTATCATCTATATGGTCGTCCTTTTCAAAAATGAACGGTTGCCATGGAAACAGTGAAATCATATATAGTTCAAAAGACTTTTTTCATGGGAACATTTTTTATTTTGATAGAGTTGGTCCTGCCGAACAATTTGGTACCTATGAAAAAAGTCTAAGGGGATGCATGGTAGACCTCATTTGCCCCCGTACTAGTACGAATGAAGTGTGGCTTTATTTTTTTTGAATGATATCCATTCAATTAAAACTGTACCGTACATTTATACCACTCCGCAACTATACGGTTAAAGATAATGATTTACCTGGTTATGTTCGTATTCCCTAAATGCTTGAATCCCGTTCTGGCTCTGTCTCTTATTGGCCCTAGTATTTTCACATTGTCCCTGATTTTCTTATATTGGCTCATGGCTATATCTGTTTCATATGTGTCCAATATTGCATACCTGAATAACAAACGTTCATAGTATAACCATGTTCGCGGACGTAAGGCTTTACACGTAAATATGTATGATCGCTCCCAAATTAGCAATTGACGTTTATAAACTTGATCGGAATTACTGTCTGCTCTCGTTTAAACTGTTTAAAAATGCTATACCCCGATTTAAATTGTCAGAACAAAAGATAGAAGTCTACCAATAATAAGTAAAAATAAAGCTAATGGTTAAGGAAACTGGAAATAGGGAAGCTGAAAGTTAGAAATTTAAGTTATAAAGTTCGTGCAGGATGTCAATGGTGATGACTTGGACAGGCATGGAAAAAAATTAAGACACGTGTGCTGTGTTCAAGGCGCGGAACCACATTGGTGAAAACTGGAAGTGAAATAGTCACTGTATTTTTGTTATTACACTAGTATTAACATTTCGACGTTTACGTTGTTTTATTATATTTTAGCGGAATTGGATAGAAAAAAACATATCTGTCGACAACAAAAGGAGAAATTTTAATGTTTCTGCAAAACCTTAATACGTGATAAAGAGAATGTTATATTATGCATTTCTATATCAATTTTTTTAAACTTGTTGAATAAAAGTGTTAAAATGCTAGAGTCGTTCTATTCAACTCGTTCGATCAATATA
This sequence comes from Mercenaria mercenaria, assembly GCF_021730395.1. Classification (NCBI taxonomy): domain Eukaryota; kingdom Metazoa; phylum Mollusca; class Bivalvia; order Venerida; family Veneridae; genus Mercenaria; species Mercenaria mercenaria. The sequence goes on from NC_069374.1 coordinate 41,939,901, forward strand.
TGAAATATATGATATATTAAATAAAAGATGTACTGTGTGTAGAATAGATTTGTTTTGGCACAGGCGTTTGATTGCTTTCAATGGAGATTTATTTGTGACAATTGAAAGTATTTTCGTTTCAGCTGGTCTTTCAAATGTAGCTTTAGTTTGGGTTTCTTCTCGTAACGTGGCATCTTTGAACTGTAAAAAATAATACAAACTAGAAGATGCTTTTGTAGAAAAGCGCATGTTCCCCCATTGCATAGTAGTAATAGGCAAGAAGTCAATAGGGAACAGGAGCGAAAGTCAAAGAGACACAGATGGTTGGCTGCAATAGGGATGATCTACTCGACATGTCCAATTATCCCACGAAGTTTCAACATTCTGGGCCTAGAGGTTCTCAAGTTATGGACTGGAAACGGTTTTCCCTGTTCTGGCCCCTGTGACATTGACCTTTGATCGAGTGACCCAAAAATAATTAGGGGTCACCTACTCTGCATCTCAAATCATCTCAAATCATCCTATGAAGTTTTAACATTCTGGGTCAAGTGGCTCTCAAGCTATTGATGTTCAGGCCCCTGACCTTTGCTCATGTGACCAGAATAACAATAAGGGTCATCTACCCTGTAAGTCCTATCATTCTATAAAGTTTGAAGGTTCTGGGTCAAACGGTTCTCAATTTATTGATCGGAAACCATTTTCCATGTTCTGGTCCCTGTGACCTTGACCTTTGATCAAGTAACCCAGAAATCAATAGCGGTCATCTGCTCTACATGTCCAGTTATCCTATGAAGTTTCAACATTCTGGGTCAAGTGGTTCTCAAGTTATTGATTGGAAATTGTTTTTCATGTTCAGGCCCATGTGACGTTGACCTTTACCAGAGTGACCCAAAATTAAATAGGGTTCATTCACTCTGCAGCTCCAATTTTACTATAAAGTTTGAAGGTTCTAGGTCAAATGGTTCTCAAGTTACTGTTCGGAAATGGATTTCCATGTTCTGGCCCCTGTGACCTTGACCTTTAATAGAGTGGTCCCACAATCAATAGGAGTCATCTACTCTGCATGTTCAATCATCCTATGAAATTTCAACAGTCTGGGTCAACTGGTTCTCAAATTATCGATTGGAAATGGTTTTCCATGTTCAGGCCCCTGTTACCTTGACCTTTAACAGAGTGACCCCAAAATCAATAGGGGTCATCAACTCTGCATGTGCAATCAAACTACGAAGTTTCTACATTCTTGGTCAAGTGGTTCTCAGGTTGTTGATCGGAAATGGTTTTTCATGTTCAGCCCCCTGTGACCTTGACCTTTGATGGAGTGACCACAAAAACAATAGGGGTCGTCTACTCCATAAGCCCTGCCATACTTTGAAGTTTGAAGGCTCTAGGTCAAATGGTTCTAAAGTTATTGATCGGAAATGGCTTTCCTTGTTCAGGCCCCTGTGACCTTGTCCTTTAACAGAGTGACCCCCAACATCAATAGGGGTCATCCACTCTGCATGTCCAATCTCTGAGTCTCAACAGATATATGCTCAACGCGGAAGATAACACCGTTAGTGTAAATTGTATGTTTGTATATAGTTAATCTAAAACCAACCATTTGAAACATTTTGTTAATTATTTCATCCTGCTAAAGAAGTCTGGTTTGTAATAATTTAGAAAAGTTCAGTAGTATATTGCATTTAGCTGAAATGATAAAAACAATCCTGGTTAACAATAATTATATATTAAAGTGTTTTTCTTGTATTCTTATTTTCAGCCTAAATTGTGCATTCAATATCAAAAACAACAAGAGCACCGCCTTGTGGGTGCCGACGCTCACCTGATATTTTTGTCTCTGTATAATAGAAATGTCATACCCGTGTGTTTTTATAATATTTTCTAAGTTCAAAAGGGGACATAATTCTTGCAAAAAGCAGGATGGAGTTATGTTTCTTGTTGTACAGAGTCAGCTTTTGATGGTGAACAAGTGTTGCAAGTTTTAAAGCATGAGCTTTGATAGTTTAAGAGAAAAGCTGATCTAAACACAAAACTTAACTAAGAAATCTGATTTTATAAGTCCAAGATGGGCCATAATTCTTGCAAAAAGCAACGGTTACGGTACGGAGGTAGGTTACCTTGTTACAAGGGTAAATTCAAATTAGTTGAACCGCAGCATCTTTTTGTATTTCGTGTAATATGAAGTTTTAACTGCTAAAATCTCAGTTTCGTTTGTCTCTGTCCCTTCAAGTTCATTTTTTATCTAGGTTTGAAGAACATGACCCTCCAAAGGTGTTTCATATTGAAAGAAGAAGAAAAATACGGATATTTAACACTTTTCAGTGTATTTTAGTTTCACGGATATCCGTAGAAGTCAGCACAATCTATAATTTTACTAGTATGCACGTTAGCTTTCTAATATAAGCTTAAAATGTATATGTCGCGGGGCTCGTGTTTCCATGGTAACGCATTTTCTCTCATTTTTAAACAACAATGTATAAAAATAGGGGTTTTCGACGGCTTCAGTGCCATTCTGTTAATGACCAACATGGAATAATTGGGTAATATTATTAGCAAAATACCAAGCACTATACATGGTACCCTATTTTTCTTAAAGTTTAAAGTAACCATGGCAAAAGAGATGTTTAAAATGGCTTATATCTTGCTTTTTGTCGTAATTTCTTATAAAATAATATTGAATAAGATTATCTTTCTAGCTGATGTAGCTTTAAAACATATTTTTCTAACGTAAGTTATATTTTCGTGTTATCTGCATTTATTCAAACAAATTTCTAAGCTTAGAATACTTACAGCAGTACCCTTCGTCTGGCATTTTTCATGGAAAAATCGTTCAGCATGCTACTTTTATTCTCATGGATATTGTTGAAATGAAAATAAAAAGCCGAAGCTGTGTTTCTTAAATAGACTAGTGTCAACGCTTTTGAATTTTACATTTAGATACATAGGTTACGGGCTTCGTTTCCATGGTAACATCAATTCAATTCAAGAAACCACAATTTTCTACTGAAATTTGAACAATTTTAGACCTTAGTTTTAGTATATAAGTAACAAATTATCAACGGAACCTGTAAAATAGGTATTACAAATCAAACTGCTAGATTTTTTATTTGAAAATGGCCGTAACAAGTAACCTCTCACCCAACTATATTCCAAATAACATCGGTTACCATCATCCATTTTCTTACATTCCGCATAACATTTCAATATAACTACATAAAAGAAGCAAAATATTGATTATTATTCAGAGCAAAAGATTCATAAAAAATATTTCAGCAAATAATGGTTATTTGAAAATAGTTTGAATAAAGAAAATGCACAGAATTACCTTCTTTCAAGATAAAAGCTATTAATTTTGCGCGGTAACTGACACGTAACGTCATGACGTCAATGACGTCATTTTAAGGCAACATTGTTTTGAAGCGTTTCTGCGGCAATTTATTCATTATTTCTGCATTATTAAACCATAAAGCGTCAGATCGAAGACAGGTCTATGATTTGTTTTCAGAAGAATGAATATACAAACACATTCAGTTTGTCGTAAACGTCGTCGTAAATCGTCACGTTAGCTTCCGGTTGGACATGCGCACATACAAATATAAAGGTAACCTACCTCCTTAACGCAAAACTTAACCAAGAAATCTAATATTTTCTAAGTCCAAAAGGGGCCAGAATTCTTGCAAAAAGCAGGATGGAGTTATATTTCTTGCTGTACAGAGTAAGCTTTTGATGTTGAACAAGTGTTGCAAGTTTTAAAGCAATAACTTTGAAAGAAAATCTGACCTAAACATAAAACTTAACCAGGCAACGCCAACGCCGACGCCGATCAAGTGATAACAATAACTCATCATTTTTTCCTTCAAAAAATCAGATGAGCTAATAAAAAGTCTAAGATTCACATTTTTTTTAATTGCTTTAGCAGCCTGTCGATCTTTACTTCGACAAGTTAACTTTAATAACAGAAAACTAAAACTGCTGTATATCTAATTCACATATACTGAACTTCATCATGATTGTCTAGAAAATCCCCTACTTGTTTTGGAAGTAATAAATCTTGAGTTTTTAATTTTAAATAATATATATAACATTCCTACGGTCAAACAAATTTATGACAATTAGTTAAATTTCCATTTTTTAATATATTATATAGGTATTAAAAGTAGTTAAAACTAGAAAATATTACAAGTCATTCTTTTTTATCACCAACGTTTCGGCTACATTAGCCTTCCTAAGGGTACAAAGTAAAACAACGTAAAGAAAATGACGTCAACATCAAACGACGATAATGACAACGCCATCAAAATGTAACTTGAGGTTTGCAGAAAAATCATAAACAAGATCATAGTACTTTTGTAGTTTTAATATAATTATAGATGAATAAAAAAAGATGAAATCTGTATTCAAAATTTTAATTTTACTTCCAAATATGATAAATATGTGTTTTAATTGTAATGTCTAAGTTTTCTGAGCCAGTGTAATTATAACTTGTAAACAATATCAAATTTATGACAGCAAAAAACTTAAGATTTCACTTGTTATTTGAACTGCAACCATTTCATTGCATTTAATTTAACATGATATGAACTATTCTCGCCAAACCTTTATTGTATATATCTATTTTTTTTAAAAAATAAAGGTGTGTAAAAAGAAGACACACAGAATTTAGCATTTACATGAACCTATCAAAATTAGGCAGATATTTTTTCAACCAATCAGAACATAGTAACAATAAAATTTAGAAATTAGGTCAGAACAAAGTTTTGGACGACTGATGAAACAAAAAGAAGAAAACGCATACTCCACAACTATCCACAACTATAAGGAATATTATTTTTGATAGACAATTACTCTGGTATTGTAGAAAAAAATTGTGGAGCCTGTATAAGAACAGATATGTTTAATACAATAAGATAGATAAAATATTTCGTTAAGTAAAATATAGACATGTAAAACAAACAGAAGAAGAATGATAGGCATTCTGAAAGAAACGAGTGAAGCGCAAGCAAATTCGCCACAATTTGGGAGTGATCTCTAGTCAAGACTTCTTCTGTCTTTATTTTATTGTGTATCAAAAATATACTTTTGAATGATTATTTAGTAGGGAGAAAAACGAGGGCATCCTTGGTGAAAATGTCCTAAAACACTCCTAACCATTCTGAATCTGTTGGGATTTTTTGTTCTTCAGTATGGCGCACGCACTTTTTTCTATTACGTGATCTGGTAATGTCATTTCCAACAATTTCATTGGATATTTGGAAAGCGTCACTCTTTCGGAAAACTTTACTAAAAGTGACCCCCCTTAGCAATAAATCAGATCAACATTTTGACGATTTTTTAAAAAAAAAATATTTTCAGCTCTACATATAAGGAGAGGAATGACAAATAACATTGTTTTATATCGCATTATAATTTGCATTACATACATTTTTGATGTTTTCTTTTTGCCATTTTTTGTTTATTCACTAAATTCTATTGTGAAATATCGTGGGTCCTTAAACGTACACGCTATTCACTGTGTTCTATTTATCGTTTCGAAACTATTCATGACCATCTTTACATGGTCCAAAATAAAAGTGTATCCTATATACTCGACGCCGCCTCCTGTGGGCGTCGAATTAAAGTAGATCAGGTTTGGTTTTGATATTTTCCTGACTGATACATATATTATTATATTAAAAGTTTTCAAGATAGCACTTTATATTATCTAGAAAATATGAAGTAAAATAAAAAGAACAAAAATATCAAAATTCACCAGTATTTAACAGTTTTTTCTTAATAAATCTCTTAGATGCACGATGACCCAACTTTTTTTCTTTCCATTTTGAAACATTTTTGTGTGTCATTAAGGCTGCAAAATATTTTGAAAATTTTAACGTCAGAATTTTTTTTGTAGATCTAAATACGTTTCCATTGAAAATAAAGTGGGTGGGGTAATTACATCAACATGTAACAATGAAAGAGATTTGTCTATGTTATACTGCTTAACAATCGTTATCGATTATAACTAGCAGGCGCTTTGTCAGGGATAGCTGTTAAAAATATAAGAATACAGAGATTATGTGCATCTCAAAGATAAAGTAAAAGAACTATTTTACAGGTCAGGTTAAAAAGTAAAAGCAGGAAGTTGAATTAGAACTGATAGAAGGGTGGTAGCTGCCCAACAAGTACTTCTAAGTTGGGATTAGCTTGCAAAGACACAGGGAGACTGTTCCACAGACGTATGCTTCTGGCAAAAAAGGAGTTTGCATGATAATGTGTCTTTGAATACGGTATCAAGTAGTTCAAGTTTCTAGTAGGTCTAAGGTGACTGTGGTCCACAAAAACAAGGTGTTGTTGGATCTTGTATAACATAGTAACTGAGCTGATCTTACGGCGTTGTTCTAGGGTTTGCCAGTTTAGTTCATTTATCATTTTGGAGACACTACTGGTGTAATTGTAGTCATTATAGACATATCTTGCTGCAGATCTTTCAACTTGCTCAATTTTATGGGTTAGGTATTTTTGCCATGGATGCCATATGGTGGAACATTACACTAACTGGGGTCTAACATAGGTTTTATATGCAACCTCTTTGACTCTTTTATTTGGGGTTTTGACATTATGTTTGAGGAATCTTAGGGAATGTTTTGCTTTTGATGTTACATTATTGATATGATTGGTCCATGATAGGTCTTTACTAATGGTTACGCCTAAATATTTGGCAGAATCAGCCGATTTTAACTCGATGTCATGCAGCTTATAAGGGAATATTACAGGGTTTCTTTTGCGACTGATTCTTAGGACTTCGCACTTATCTGGATTGAATTCCATGGACCAATCAGACTCCCAGGTTTCGAGACTGAAAAGGTCTTGCTGTAGGGCTTGGGCATCACTGTTTGATTTGACCGTAACATAGACTATTGTATCATATGCGAACAGCGAACTTGCCTTTAACACTTTCAGGCAGATCATTTATGTACGAGAGGAAGAGGCAAGGTCCGAGGACCGAGCCTTGTGGGACACCAGAGAGGACGGGGAGATTGTCTGAATTGTGACCTTCGACGACAACCTGCTGAGTGCGACCCTGAAGGAAGGACTTGACCCAAAAAGTGACCTGTGGATTGACACCTAGTCTTTGTAACTTGTGGACTAGTTTGTGATGATCTACCTTATCGAAAGCTTTGCTGAAGTCCATGACTATGATATCTGTTTGTTGACCTTGTTCTAAGCTGTCACTGACTTCTTGGGAAAAACTTATTAGCTGGGTTTCACAGCTGTGTTTTGACCTGAAACCATGTTGGTAGGGACTGAGAATGTTAAACTGATCATAGAAGGACATGATGTTGGAAACAAGAATGTGTTCCATTAACTTTGAGGCAATACATGTGAGGGATATGGGGCGATAATTAGAGGGTTTACACTTAGGGCCTTTTTTATATGCAGGGGCAATGACTGCATGCTTCCAGTCATTGGGGACAATACCAGTATTGAGGGAGATTTGGAATATGTAGGTAAGGACAGGGGCTGTTTCTAAGTATAGTTCCTTCAATAACCTAGGTGGCAGTTCATCTGGGCCAGAGACTTTACTTGGATCCAGGCTTTTAAGGAGCTTTTCTACACCTTCCTGGGATATGTTGACCTTGGGCATGACTGGTTGATTTACAGGGGTTAGCAGTTGTTTGCATGACTGGGCGAGGCTTAGGGGCTGAGGCCGTGAGAAAACTGACTCAAATTGCCGATTGAGTATTTTTGCTTTTGCTGTCGGATCGACAAATGTTTGACCTTCACTTTTAAGAGGAGCAACACCACTATTTTCTGTCCTATTCGATTTGACAAATGAGTAAAACTTTTTGTTTTGACCTGGTTTGGAGTCGGCAGTGAAGATTATGGTGTCTAAGTACTGCCAGTAGCTATTCCTAATATCTTTTTGTATTTTTCCCTTTATTTGACCTTTGTATTTTGGAAAACAGACGGTCCCGTTTCCTTATTTGCCTAATGATGGCAGGAGTAACCCATGCGAGATCACGACGGACTTTAGTACATCTAGTTGAGATGTGGATAGAGCTAAGGCGGTTTAGCTCATCCTTAAATGATGACCAAGCAGTGTTTGGATCAGTGTGATTTGCTGCAAGAAACTGCTTTGAAAACATTTCAAAGTCTTGTTTGAGGCCATTCCAGTTTGCTTTCTTGTAGCATTTCATTTTTCTGACCTGTTCACTTAAGGATGTTTCATCATCTTCCTTAGGTTTGTAATAGGAAGAGATGTATATATCTTTAATACCTTTGAGGGACAGTTTGGCCTTTGTTAGTGTTTGGATTTGTTAGTGCCATTACGCATATATCAGGGGTGGTATAGTACGTCATCAACAGGTGCGCGCAACACTTCCCGATGCGGCTTTTTTGTGTCAACACATCTCGAGGCCTAATTAAACTAAAGGAACCAGCGTGGGAGCCATCTGGTCTAATTGTAGTCATAATAGACATATCTTGCTGCAGATCTCGCGTAATGGCTGCCAGGTATTTGAACACTAATTTTTCACTTGGCATGGCAACAGAGGTCTAAATTGAAGCTAGTTTCTGTTTAAATTTCATTGTGGATGTATTTTTGACATTTTTGGTAGGAAAAATGGGAGAGCAGGTTGTATTTGGTGAAGTGAAGCTCAATTTTAGTATGAGTAGTACTTCCAGGTCACAGCAGTGTGATTTTGATGTCAGTTTACAGTAAGCAAATGTGACCAGAGAAATCTGTCTTAGAAGATACATGACCCCTACTTATCTCTTCATTTTATATCAGTTTATCGTGCCTCTTTAAAATAAGGTAAGAATTTGTTCTCTGAAATGGGTCTAGCTATGTTTGGTAGCTCTTTATAAAAGGTCAGTTTTATATCGAATATATAGGGAAAACTATTTAGCTAATTGTGACCTCGATTCGGTGAGTAAACTTGCGATTATTTCATTGATAACTAATAGATTCGGAAATGACATATAGTCGAAAGTACCCGCACATGCGTCTAGTTTATCATTTACGTTTGCATTTTTCAAGAAAGCCTTCCATGTAAGAGAACTTTCGTGCACAATGCACTTCATGGAAACATTTCCCTATTCACCACACCATATTGTCGCATAACAAAAGTTTACATGTATTTCTGATAAATCCAAGCATTGACGGCTGTTCTTTTATGGTAAACAGATGTCAGTGATACCTTGATTAGTCATTGGAATCTAAACTTTCCGAAAAATTAGTAAACTAAAATTTCGCCTTCCCGGTTCACCAACTGAACTGATGTCCTTCCCGGCTCACCAATTTCCAGCATGACTAACATCGGGCTGGTGCTCATGTAAATGTGATCACGCTTGCCTGGAAGTTCTATTAATTCGAATAACTAATTGTTAGAGTGATTGCACTAGATGGTCCGTAAACTTCATTTAAGCATTTGAAGATAATATTGAAAGAACGTGGCATATCTTGAACATATGTTGTATACTATAAACGTGCATATGTATGATATAATTATGTTCTATCATGTCCTTATATTTGTTATTTTATGTACATGAAAGATGAAAAAGGAAACAAAACTTCTAGTCTGCATCAATGGAATTGTCAATATATGTTAAAAAGGATTGCTGAGTGATCGGCATGCAAGACATAATTGACGTTTTATATTTTCCAAAAGCTGTACGACATAATATTTGAGAATTGGAGAACATCCTCTAACGGAATTACCCCAGACAAGGATTTCAACGCCCAACTAGGTCTCCGTACCAAACTTTGTCACGACTATGTCGGTTGCTGTTTGAAGGTATGGATATAAATAACTGATTTAATTTCAGTAATGTTACAGTAGATAAACCTTAATAAGGGGTATAGTTAGATAGGCACTTCGACACATGATAATATAATTAGAAAGTATTTTGGAAACCATTAGTTAACTTGTTACTCTAATTATTTTTTCATGATAACTATATATGGCGTGTCACCGAAAATAGTCGAGTATGCTTTGATTTCGAACATGAGTTCAAGGCAAGACTCGATGAGACAAATAAGAATATGCATTGATAATATGCTAAGTAAAGCAAAATTATATAGTTAAATTATTATCATGTGCTGTTTTTTAAAGGAGCAACCTTTTAATATATTTTTAAAGGTATAAAGTCGCACCAATGCAGTTTAGTTTTTAATGATATGCTACTATTTTATTTTGTTTAACGTTTCAGGGCCACGTGATCATCACAATTGCTCGAGAAAAATGAGAAATTACTGTATCGCGCCAACGAAATGTTCTTATTAAGGAGTTTTAGATGTGCGCAGGGAAAGAACAAGAGTGACTGCAACCGAATTATAATTACCACGTAGTAGAATGGGACATCGATTGAATCTACACCAGAAAGCGTTTCAGGATTTAACATTTGACTAATGTTCAGATTTTGCTCCGAAGTGAGCTTGAACAGTGGTAGAACAATTTTACTTGCAATGTAAATTATTTTGCTTTTCTTAAACTGCTTAGTTGTTGAAAATGTTGTTGTATAAAAGATTAATTAAAATAGGAAATTTTACTGATTTTTTATTTAAACCCTTACACAGTGGAAGCCGTTGTGACATAAACATACGCACATACACTTTCAAGACATAGCAACATCTTCCTTTTTATCAGCTAATGTTATATATTTACACAAATCAACAAAAGTAGATTTGTTACTTGATTGTAGCAATTCTAAATTTTATACACACTTATAAATATGAGTATAATGATAACGTTTCATTAACTTTGGACGTAATTCTTTATAACTCAACATTTAAAAAAATGAAATTCACCTTAAGTTTCATTAAGATCGCATATTTGACAAATTCTTTCCACATTGTATGCTTTAGAGAACATTAGTTTCCAAGACAAATAAGAGAAGAAAGAAACACAGGTCACCGAACTCATTTTAATTTTATAGGGCATTTTCTTCACCCACTGTTTAAGCATTTCTGAAATTTTGTAAAAATGGTGGTACTTTATAAAACATATAATATCCCATTTAATGTTATAGGGATTTCAGGTCTTATTTATTTAGTTGTTTATTTGGGTTTTACGGCGCACCAACACAGTATAGGTTATATGGCGCCAAACAGGACTACAAATTTTGGTTCCACATCTCATTTACATCGAAATAAAAACATGAGATATGGAATCAAAATTTGCATACCTGCTGGAATCACAGAGTTACTGCAAAACCAAGTGTTAAGACCCTATTAGTCGCCTCTTACGATCATGCAAGGGTAAGGCAGTGGTTCCAATTCTTTTCATACACAGATCGTCCCAGAACCACATGTGCAAATTTCAGGTCTTACAGATTTCAGGTCTTACAGGTTAATATGAATACAAGGTCATGTCAGTATTATATACAGGGGTGGTATAGTACGTCATCAACAGGTGCGCGCAACACTTCCCGATGCGGCTTTTTTATGTCAAAACACCTCGATTCGGTGAGTAAACTTGCGATTATTTCACTGGTAACGAATAGACTTGGAAATGACATATAGTCTAAATTTTAAGTACCCGCATGTGTCTCTAGTTTATCACTGACGTTTGCATTTTTCAAGAAAGTCTTACGTTTAAGAGAACATTCGAGCACAATGCACTTCATGGAAACACTTCTCCATTAACCACACCATATTATATCGCATAAAAAGAGTTTTCATGCATTTCTAATGACTAAATGCCTTCAGAGGTCAGTGATACCGTAATTAATTATTGGAATCTATAGTTTCAAAGAAATCAGTAATATAAAATTTCGCCTTCCCGGTTCACCAGGTAAAACGATGCACTTCCCGGCTCACCGCCCGTGTGGCATCGTGTTTGACTTAATTATATATAGCCTTTCAATTTATTTTGACGCATGGTACTTCGGTTGCCATAACAGCAAAACTAGTATTTAGCAATGAACGTTTATGATTCACTTCAAATACTCGGGTGCATAATGCATTTTCCAGAACGACTATTGACAGTTTAAATGTTTAATGATATGATTATCAAAAAAAAAATATTTATCTATTAACGAAATAAACATATTGTAGAAAATAAAATAAGATGATGTTCAACTGCCACCGTATTTCAAATTTTTCTTAACAGATACGTTACGATTCGTTTCATTCAGCATACACTTATATTGCATTTATCTTGAAATGTTACTGGACAGTGTAGTAGAACACGTGTTAAACTTTGTGAATGTAGCTATATATAAACAATTGATTTAAAAACCTAGTAAAATTAAATACATTTGATGAGGATTTTCAATATTTTTAGTCCAGATTTCATATTTTTACTTGAGAAAACATTAAAAGCAGGTACGATACAAACAACATATACGTTATACGACTGTGCTATAAATGTGTAAAAATGTTCGAATTGTTTGAATAATCATCACCTTAACATAAAGTTTTAGAAAAAAAATTGATGACGGTTTTATTATTGATATCTGAAGTTAATAAGACTTCATAAATACTGAATAAAACAGATACGTTACAATTTCTACTTTTTATGTTATATGTTCAAATTAAAGTTTTTCTTTACAAAACATGAACATTTTATGTTATACATTGTATTTCTTAATTTTCAAATAGAATCATATCAAAATGTATGAAATATAAAGCAAATGTAACGCCAATTAATCAATTTAAAAATGCGACAGATACGTTTATACGAAATGGGTAGACAATTTTCACCAAAAAGACTGTATTTTCGGATATATCTACAAACCAACAGAGATATTGTTCATATAGTATGTTTCCCTCATCAAGCTACATAATGATATAGATCTTATTTCATAATCCAATGAAGTGCGTTTTATGACAACTGATATTTGTGTAAATTATGTTATTTTTCCATAATTTAATTTATTTGATCAAACATTATATATAAATAACTTCATTTCTTATTAAACTATAGAGTATTTAGTCTGAACAGGTAAATAATGGTCACAAATATTGTTATGTGTAATATTAAAGTGTTGTTTTTTTTTTAATGAAAATTCGCAGTGTAACGTATCTGTTGCTGATTTACCGCTATCTTTGCAAAATCAATGAAATAACTAAAAATCGTCGATAGTTAACTAAATTTTTTAACTGGTGTACTCCAAAGGCATGAAACAACTAAATAAATACAAATCTGATTATATTTGGGAACATCAGATGTGGGCACACTTTTGCTGCCCAAGTTGCTCCTCTATGTGTAAAATATTGTTAAAAATTAAAATATTTAATTAATCAAATTGAAGTGCATATGTTCGTATTTTCGGGAAACAGGTACGATTTTTCAAAGAAGTATAGCTCATTGGATTTTTTCGTCCCCCACGTTACGGCTGCAATTATTTTCCTAAGTCGTGCAAATAAAAATTATTTACGTAAATTTTATGAAAGGATCGTATCTTTCTCTATAGAAATAAATAAGATAACACCTCTTCTGTTGATTTATAGTTTATTTTGGTCACGTGATAAAGAATTGTTTTGGTCATGTGATCAAAGCAAGAGAAGCTCATTTTCATACGCTTTGTTTTTGTTATAAAATATAGATTACGACAAACATGTATTCAAGCAATGTATTTTTGATAAAGTTGAATCTCAGAAGCTTTCTGAAAGTTAAACAGACTTGAATTACGTAAAATTTATGGAGAACATGGAACTACATGTTGTTCGGTTTCGGACAGGAAGGTCTAATACGTATCAGTTGTTCCAGGTTTCGGATAAGACATATCGTAAATTTGTGGTATGGTAAATCTGTGGGCACGCTTCGCTGCCCACAAAAATGATGACAAAGTATAATTTAGCTCAAAGTAAAGGTTCATGACCTAATTTTGCATATTAAAGGCATATGACCAAACTTTGCACATTAAAGATATATCACCAAATTTAAGTATTAAAGGTATATAACCAAATTCAGTACATTAAAGGTGCATCACCAAATATGCAAAATTTAAAGGTACTTCATCAAATATCTGAAATAACAAAAATAAATATACAGGAACGAAAATAAGCAAAAATATCAATAGATTGTCTTTTATGACTGAAATCATGAAAGCAATGAGTCAACAATAATGCAACATAAAATATTAAAATGACACTCAATGCTCTTCTCAAATTTAATAGTTACCAAAATATCTGAAAATGCAATTTTACACTCAGAAATAATATGATTACTTTCTGAAATAAATTAATGTTTGATCTGATACATGTATAATATCCTGTAATACAGAAATTATGATCAGAAAATACTTCAAAATACTTCAGATATGTTTCAATTTCACAAATGTATATCAATATTTCACTTGTAACATCCTCCCCTGGCTACTAAAATCTGTAAAACAGTTGAATTATTGATAGGAGAAATAGTTTAGAGATGAAGAAATATGTCTAACCCATTCACCATACCATTCTGGCTCTCTTCTTTGTCTCTGAGGCCTTCTCAGGTTCAGTGGGACCCTATTAGCATATCTAACAAAAGAATTGTTAGTACCATTAGAACTGTTAGAAGAAACATTGTTTCTTGAAGTATTAGCCTGGAAAATGTTAAAAAATAAGGATAAGAATTATCCAGTGAAAATTCTGAGAATTAGGCTGGCTCCCAGGAAAGATTACTAATTACAGATGACATTCCATTTCCACTGTTTAAAGACTGACCCTCAAACAATATGTGGATTATTGTTTGGCTGCTCCGGTCTCTTGATATGTACACGAGGCTTGGGCAGTACTGGTTTTCGGTGTGGTGGAACGTATCGTGGAATCTGGGTTTCACTTTCAGTGCTACAGTCTGAATCAGAGTCTGGCCCTGGTGCTGTTCCCTTAGTGTATGGTTCACTCTCCCGTTTTTTTTTTTACTGCTCTTCCTGGGTTTAGCAGTAGGCCATAAAATATGGTATATCTATTTAAGTCTTTACGTGTATTACAACGAAAAGATATGTTTAAATTTAACTAAGATATGTGTAGATCTTCCAGTAACCCTGCAAAACTACTACCGAACAAGCTGTGTGCTGTCGATTCCAATAGTGATCTTAAACCTGTCACTGTTTAGAATTATCACAACACAAAAGTTTTACAGAAGATATTTTTTACAGTAATTCTGTTAAAATTTTATGCTTTATGTATATATGTTACTTTGTTTGACAGTTACTATATCTCATTGTAGATTCTACATCAAATTCTTAAGACTTGCTCTCCGAAATTATGATAGGAAGTATATAACGTTTCAGATAGGAGGCAGTAAACAGTTTTCTGAGCTTCTCGGCCTAGAGTCGCCTACCTAACTTTCAAAACCTCACACAAAAGTCTGTAACCACACACCTGAAATAAAGATATTGCAGCATTAACATCACTGTATGTCTATCGTTACAAACCATCTGCAATACATCTCTAATATCTAGTTTTCTGTTTACAAGACCTGAATTTTGTGCTCTCCCGGTCGCGGAAACTGATGATGAAAAAAGCTAAATTTGCCAATTTTTCAATCGCTGCAGAAAATTCCCTGCCAACGATAGCCCCAATTGCTACACTGTTCCATACTCCAGTAACCCTGGAAAATCTGAAAATAAGCTGAAATATACGTGCCATCCGTACCATTTTTTCACTATTCCGCTTTACCTGAGGTCCCTGCTAAAATGACAACCCCACTTTAAGCTAGCTCAGAGGAAGCATGTATACGCTCCTGCAAGTCATTACGTCATACTATCAAGATCAAGGCTACTCAACTGATTTTCTTTAAATAAGTGAAACTCAATTCTAGCCGCTGAAACTTCAATTCTAGCAATTATTATTATTAAGAAGTTCAAATATGCACTTCATTCCGTAAATTGCCTTTTATTTGTAAATCTGACCCCAGCCAATTCGACACTAACAGCTGAAAACTGTTTACTGCCTCCATAACCTCTGCCCTAAATCATAATGGTCTAGGTTTAGTAGGAAAGTGGTACAGATGATCTGTAAAGTTACAGATTTTTCAGGCTATAAATTTACAAATCAAGAGTTTAAAAACTGCTAAAATTGTATTTAGATTCAAAATCACAGCTTGAAATTAATTGATTTACTTATGGTATCCCAAACAACCTATTTCCGACCACCACCTATTTTCGACTAAGACTAGTAAAACTTTTATTGGGTAGTTAAGGGGCTCCCCCCTTGGAAATTTTTGAAATACAGGCATGAAATGGTGGCCTTTGGTGCATTTTTACGTCCAAAACTTTGAGGTAATGGAGAGGTAAGTACCCTTTTGATGAGGGGGTGGGGGGAGGGGGGGGAGTCAGGGTGCTCTCACCCTGGGAAATATTGAAATACAGGCATGTAATGGTGGCCTCTGGTGAATTTTTAGGTCCAAAATTTTGAGGTAAAGGAGGGGTTAGTACCCTCTATGAGTGGGGGGTCAGGGGGTATTCCCCCTGGAAAATTATAAAATACAGGTATGGAATGGTGGCCTCTGGTGTGTTTCTTGGTCTAAATTTTGAGAAAATTTAATCTCTGAATGACCAAAAATAATCGGAAATTGGGGTCGCGAAAAATGTGTGACATACGAAAAAAGGCAATCAAGACTAGCATTATTTATAAAATGAAAATTTATAGCGTGTTTTCTATGACCAGAGTTAATTTTTACCATTGATTTCTGCTTGTTTATCGCAGTTTTTCATTGGAATTTGCCAAAATCAATCTACGATCATGATTTAAAAATTATTGGAAATTATCGTGGATGTCCCAACAGTTGTTCATTCCGAAGTTTTGCTACAAAATATAACTTTGAAATGGCTACTTTGATACTACTTTCGTGATTCCGCTTGTAAAAACATTGCCGCGAAATTTATAAATGATGTGCATTTTTCATTTAACACCTGTCATTGCCTTTTACGTCAGTCTGTGAAACATGATTTTCATGTAAATACTTCAATCAACGATGACATGTAAAGGCGGAGCTAAATGATTTTGCCGATAAAATACGTCACGAGTTCTACATCCAAAGCTGTCGTTGGTTTATCGCATGTTTAAATTAAAGTCAAAGATCGAGAGACACGTGGCAGTGTTATGTAATGGATGTCGAATCGCTAATCCCTCGGTTGGTGACACGTTGTGTATTGTGTATTATGAACTGAAACGGCCGCGGGTAATATTGATTTTTAGGCTAGATAGAGAGTACTTTAGACAAAGAAATACACATTAAAAATACATTTACGGCAAAATATTTTTCCGCCACTTTTTAGCTCACCTGTCACATAGTGACAAGGTGAGCTTTTGTGATCACCCTTCGTCCGTCGTCAGTCCATATGTGCGTCCGTCTGTCTGTCAACAATTTCTTGTCTGCACGATAGTGGTTTCATTTATGATTTTATTTTAACCAAACTTGCACACAACTTGTATCACCATAAGATCTCGGTTCCTTTCTTGAACTGGCCAGATCCCATTATGGGTTCCAGAGTTATGGCCCCTGAAAGGGCCAAAATTAGCTATTTTTAACTTGTCTGCACAATAGCAGCTTTATTTATGATTTGATTTTTACCAAACTGGCACACAACTTGTATCACCATAAGATCTTGGTTCCTTTCTTGAACTGGCCAGATTCCAATATGGGTTCCAGAGTTATGGCTCCTGAAAGGGCCAGAATTAGCTATTTTGACCTTGTCTGCACAATAGCAGCTTCATTTATGATTTGATTTTAACCAAACTTGCACACAACTTGTAACACTATAAGATCTTGGTTCCTTTCTTGAACTGGCGAGATTCCATTATGGGTTCCAGAGTTATGGCCCCTGAAAGGGCCAGAATTAGCTATTTTGACCTTGTCTGCACAATAGCAGCTTCATTTATGATTTGAATTTAATCAAACTTGCACAAAACTTGTATCACCATAAGATCTCGGTTCCTTTCTTGAACTGGCCAGATCCCGTTATGGGTTCCAGAGTTATGGCCCCTGAAAGGGCCAAAATTAGCTATTTTTAACTTGTCTGCACAATAGCAGCTTTATTTATGATTTGATTTTTACCAAACTGGCACACAACTTGTATCACCATAAGATCTTGGTTCCTTTCTTGAACTGGCCAGATTCCAATATGGGTTCCAGAGTTATGGCTCCTGAAAGGGCCAGAATTAGCTATTTTGACCTTGTCTGCACAATAGCAGCTTCATTTATGATTTGATTTTAACCAAACTTGCACACAACTTGTAACACTATAAGATCTTGGTTCCTTTCTTGAACTGGCGAGATTCCATTATGGGTTCCAGAGTTATGGCCCCTGAAAGGGCCAGAATTAGCTATTTTGACCTTGTCTGCACAATAGCAGCTTCATTTATGATTTGAATTTAATTAAACTTGCACAAAACTTGTGTCGCCATAAGATCTCAGTTCCTTTGTTGGATCGGCCAGATCCCTTAATGGGTTCCAGAGTTATGGCCCCTGAAAGGTCCAAAATTGGCTATTTTGGCTTTTGCAGACATATAGAGACTTCATTTATGGTTTTATTTGATACAAACTTCCAAAATATCTTCAACAACAATAAATCTTGGATTCCATGACAAATCAGATCCAATCGTAGGTTCCAGAGTTATTTTATATCTGATTACCTCCCCTGATTGTAATCAAAATGGATTTATATCAGTAAGTACTTATAGGACTTATTTGAAATTTCATTATTGTCATTAGTTGGACTGAGCCAATCAGGGTAGATAACTGTGGACTGATTTTATGTCAGATTATCTCCCTTTATTTCAAATTAAAATGGGTATATCTCCGTAACGAATGAAGATACTGATCTGAATTTTCATTTATGTCAACAGATTTATTTGGCAGATCCTTCTTTTGTTCACTTACAATAATTTTCTTTTTAATTGCTTCCCTTTTACGTTACTATAAATAGCTTATTTTTAGTAACTTTTTTATTATTGGCCGTAGGGAAAAACCGAGACCACTTTTCTGTAATACAACATGGATGGTACCTCCTCCAATTTTTAGGTGTTTTTTGACATATCTGTACCTTTTAAGAATTTTTTTTTTCTTTTTGGTTAAATTTCTTCCCTTTGTTGTTCCTGTCCTTTGGACTTAGATATTTTTTCTGAGGACCGTCTTGTCCTAAAGTGCAATGATAACAGGTGAGCGATATAGGGCCATCATGGCCCTCTTGTTTATTTTTTTCGCCATTGGTGTACTTGGCGAATTGCAGCGGAAACCCTGAAATGGTATGCTTTTAAAGCACTTATGACAATAGAAAGTATGAGGCAATAAACCAAAGAGTTGGACTTGCATGTGAATAAAACTGTTGTGTTGTTGATTTAAGTTTCTCACAATATGTTTTGTGTAACACACACTCTCTGCCTTGCATGTTTTTTTGGAGATTTTCTATAAATTACAGGTGAACATTAAAGTGAAAATGACATCGGAGAAGTCTTCAGTGAATCCACTAGAACAGTTTGTATTGCTTGCCAAATCAGCCAAAGGTGCAGCTGCTGCAAGTCTTGTAACACAAGCTCTAGAGGCACCAGGAGTTTATGTGTTTGGAGAACTTTTAGAGATGCCAAATATTCAAGAGGTAGGTCACAGACACAGGTATCATGTATTGTTTGGAGAACTTTTAGAGATGAAAAATATATAAGAGATAGGTCACAGGTGTCATGTATTGTAACACAAGCTCTAAAGGCGGCAGGAGTTTGTGTTTGGAGAACTTTTAGAGGTGCCAAATGTACAAGAGATAGGTCACAGGTATCCTGTGTTGTAACACAAGCTCTAGAGGCAGCAGGAGTTTATGTGTTTGGAGAACTTTTAGAGGTTGCAAATGTACAAGAGGTAGGTCACAGGTATCCTGTATTGTAACACAAGCTCTAGAGGCAGCAGGAGTTTATGTGTTTGGAGAACTTTTAGAGGTTCCAAATGTACAAGAGGTAGGTCACAGGTATCCTGTATTGTAACACAAGCTCTAGAAGTAGCAGAAGTTTATGTGCTTGGAGAACTTTTAGAGGTGCCAAATGTACAAGAGGTAGGTCACAGGTATCCTGTATTGTAACACAAGCTCTAGAGGTAGCAGGAGTTTATGTGTTTGGAGAACTTTTAGAGGTGCCAAATGTACAACAGGTATCATGTATTGTAACACAAGCTCTAGACGCAGCAGGAGTTTATGTGTTTGGAGAACTTTTAGAGGTGCCAAATGTACAACAGGTATCATGTATTGTAACACATGCTCTAGAGGCAGCAGGAGTTAATGTGCTTTGAGAACTTTTAGAGGTGCCAAATATACAAGAGGTAGGCCACAGGTATCTTGTATTGTAACACAAGCTCAAGAGGCAGCAGAAGTTTATGTGTTTGGAGAACTTTTAGAGATGAAAAAAATATATAAGAGATAGGTCACAGGTATCGTGTATTGTAAAACAAGCTCTAGAAGTAGCAGAAGTTTATGTATTTGGAGAACTTTTAGAGGTGCCAAATGTACAATATGTAGGTCACAGGTATCGTGTATTGTAACACAAGCTCTAGAAGTAGCAGAAGTTTATGTATTTGGAGAACTTTTAGAGGTTCCAAATATACAAGAGGTGGGTCACAGGTATCGTGTATTGTAACACAAGCTCTAGAGGCAGCAGAAGTTTATGTGTTTGGAGAACTTTTAGAGGTGCCAAATGTACAAGAGGTAGGTCACAGGTATCATGTATTGTAACACAAGCTCTAGAGGCAGCAGGAGTTTATGTGTTTGGAGAACTTTTAGAGGTGCCAAATATACAAGAGGTAGGTCACAGGTATCCTGTATTGCAACACAAGCTCTAGATGCAGCAGAAGTTTATGTGTTTGGAGAACTTTTAGAGGTGCTAAATGTACAAGAGGTAGGTCACAGGTATCCTGTATTGTAACACAAGCTCTAGAGGCAGCAGGAGTTTATGTGTTTGCCTGTTTGGAGAACTTATAGAGATGAAAAATATATAAGAGATCTAGGTCACAGGTATCGTGTATTGTAACACAAGCTCTAGAAGTAGCAGAAGTTTATGTGTTTGGAGAACTTTTAGAGGTTCCAAACATACAAGAGGTGGGTCACAGGTATCCTGTATTGTAACACAAGCTCACCCCGAGACATGTTGGTCAAGTGGCGGCAAGAAAAAAGTTCACGCCAATTTATTAATAAACGAAGTTTCACCATATGCCAGCCACAGGAGCTGCAAATCCATTTTCAGCTCTACTATTCAAAGAATAGGGAGCTATTTGACTCGCCCATGTTTCGGCGTCGTGTCTTGATTTGGTTAAGTTTTTGTATGTAAGCTGATTTCTCAGTAACCACTTGTGAGAATATATTGAAACTTCACACACTTATTCACTGTGATAAATTGACGTAAATTGCACAGGTTCAATAACTTTATTTTGCTTTTTTACAAAATTATGCACTTTTTTCCACTTAGAAATTTTTGGTTAAGTTTTTAGCTCACCTGAGCACAAAGTGCTCATGGTGAGATATTGTGATCACACTGTGTCTTTCGTGTGTGCGTGCGTCCGTCCGTCCGTCCGTGTGTCAAGTCATCCGTCGTCAACATTTGTGTTTAAACGACATCTCCTCCAAAACCACTGAATGGATTTTGATGAAACTTGGCCATGATGTTCCTTGGGTGGTCCTTAACCAAAGTTGTTCAAACGGTTCTGCTTGGTTGCACATAGGGGCTGCCAGAGCTAAAAGTAGAAAAAACTTCAAACGACATCTCCTAAACCGATGGTCCAATTTTGAAATAATTTCACACAAATAATCCTTATGCTACCCTCTACCAATAGTGTGCAAATTCTACCGATTTGTCAAAAAACATGGCCGCTAGACGGCGTGGTCACTTTTCCCTATATGTATATAGTGGAAACTTTAAAAATCTTCTTGTATGAAACTGCTTGTCCGATTTTAGAATAATTTTACACAAATGGTCCTTGTGTGACCCTCTACCAAGATTGTTCAAATTATTTTGATACGTCAAAAAACATGGCCGCCAGAGAGCGTGGTCACTTTTCCCTGTATGTATATAGTGGAAACTTTAAAAATCTTTCTTGTGTGAAACTGCTGGCCCGATTTTAAAATAATTTTGCACAAATGGTTCTTGTGTGACCCTCTACCAAGATTGTTCAAATTTTTCTGATTCGTCAAAAAACATGGCTGCCAGGGGGGTGTGGTCACTTTTCTTCTCTGAATCAATAATAGCTAGAGCCTTGATATTTGGCGTGTGATATCAGATTTGTGATGTGTACCATATTTGTTCAAATTATTGCCCTTGGTTCAAAAACGTGTGTCACAATATATAATATAGGCTAACATAGAAGAAACCTAACTCTGTACTTATACAAACACACTTGAAGCCTTGAACACAGGTGAGCGCTTTAGGGTCAATGACCCTCTTGTTATATGTAAGCTGGTATCTCAGTACCCACTAATGGGAGTGGATTGAAACTTCACACACTTGTTCACTGTCATAATCTGACATGTGCTGTGCAGGACCCATAACTCTACTTTGCATTTTTCAAAATCATGCCCCTTTTTCCACTTAGCAGTTTTTGGTTAAGTTTTTGTATGTAAGCTGGTATCTCAGTATCCACTAATTGGAATGGATTGAAACTTCACACACTAGTTTACGTTCATGATCTGATATGCAGTGCACAGGTTCCATAACTCTACTTTGCATTTTTTTACAAAATTATGCCCCTTTTTGTCGATCGTCTTTCGTCAACAGTTGTGTTTAAACGACATCTCCTCCAAAACCACTGAATG
This sequence comes from Mercenaria mercenaria, assembly GCF_021730395.1. Taxonomy (NCBI): domain Eukaryota; kingdom Metazoa; phylum Mollusca; class Bivalvia; order Venerida; family Veneridae; genus Mercenaria; species Mercenaria mercenaria. The sequence continues at coordinate 41,962,578 of NC_069374.1, forward strand.
AATTTTGATGAAACTTGGCATGGATGTTCCTTGGATGGTCCTCGCCCGTCCCTAGATATCCCACTATAATGCAACCCTTTTCAATGGTGGAGTATTTAGACAATTTTCCACCAAAATGGTGAAGAAGTGAACAGGACAGTGGCAAACCTGTTTTCCACTAAATTCCACCTTTTTCCACTTGTGTACACCTTTAGGTGGCAAAAAGTGGAGTATTTAGACAGTTTTACACCATTGTGCCACCATTATGGTGGAAAATTTGTTTGCCACTTAATTCCACCTTCATGGTGGCAGTAAGTGGAGTATTTAGACAAAATACCACTAAAATGCCACCATTATGGTGTAAAATCTATTTTCCTCTAAATGCCACTTATTTCCACCAATCGCCACCTAACAGGTGGCAGTAAGTGGACAAAATTTCACCAAAACGCCACTGTGGTGGCAGTCCTATTCTCCACTAAATGCCACCAAATAGCTGGCAATAGGTGGAAAATACGTGGCAACTAGTGGAAATTGGCTGCACCTGCTGAATTTGAAAAAAATAAGTAGTAAGCAAAAATCAAATTATATTAATATATTTTTTTATTTTTATTAGGGATGGCAACGAATAGCAATTTTGGTATTCGAATATTCGGTCAGCCTTCCGAACGAATATTCGAATATTCGGTCATCAAATGATCAACAAATCAACTCAAAATCTTATGAATTTATCGTACCCTTAGCAGCGATCTGCATTAATTCTACTTTCGTTTACACCGGAAGTAATTTAGACATTGACAAATTAAGACTGACTTATCGTTCTCATCGCTTGTTCATCTTTTTGAATATAAAATATTTGTTATTTGCCTCCATTTACATATAATCTATATAGGTTTTGCTTATATTTACATGTTTTTACAGGGATGTAGCCCTCCCGTAAGTAAGGTTCTCTCCACACATATTATATGTAGCCGACTTCTTATCGGATGATCGCGTGAAATACTTTAAAAAGACAGGCGGCATTGCTTGCATTTTGACAGTAGATTCATGTAATAGCATGAACAATATTTTCGATTAAACGGTGTGTAAAATTAAGACTGTGGGGGTGGGGGAGTCTTATAAAAGATATCTTTTGCTTAACTTTACCCTTTGTCTGAATATTGAGTAGATTCTACTATTTTTTCCATACGAAATGCATTTATTATCAAGAGGAATCCGTTTTACATAAAAATAATATTCATCACATTTGACTTGTTTACAACACTTTTCGGCATTTTTCTTTACTGAAATACATCTTGAATCGACTTTGATTGAAATCTGAGTCATTAGTTCAAGTGCTTTCTGGTGATTTTTTTTCAATTATATGCGGTTCGCACCTACCGAAAACAAGGCGATTTGTAACGGATTTACATCAATTGGGGACTAATAAAATTTCTAAAGGAAAGTAATTAGCGATACTTACTACAGGATACGATGTCATCACCATAGCGATGTACGATATACAAAGTGACACGTCTGACAGCGACGGAAGCCATTTTCGCGCGTATTTACTATGAAAGCGAATTTTGGTAAATTAGATAAACGAACATACTGGTTCTTGCATTTGGTTTTTGAGTCGGCTAAAGGCTGAAAGCCTTTTGACGAGTCCTTGCTGTTCAGCGATTCTCTAAATGGACCGAATAACACGTGAAGGGATGTAGTTCCATTAGATTTCTCAAACTTCAAACAGTTTACTGCATGAATGAAGTAAAGTTGTGTCAATTCCCATTGCTATGACCAATATATGATGTAATCTGTCATATTTATGACTTGTAATTGTGCAATACTCGAATGTAACTCATTAAGCATAAATGTGCATTTTAAGAATTGCGCAGGCTTACAAAGCTTGGGTAACATCCAGCGAAAGACGAAAAATAGTTCCACAGGGCTCCAGATAAGATGTGTATTAGCGTAAATTACGTATAGAAATAATGCAAATACGCATGTCTAATAATTTCTAAGCGTATAAAAACGTATATAAAATTACAGAAACGCACACAATGCTTTTTTAAAAACAAAATCTGAATCGTCTGGATGCGTTAGGTAACATAGCCGATCAGCCTTAATTCTCCCACATTGAACGTAAACACGCATCGTATGATTTCTATAAACTTTGCGTGGGTTGAATTTTGCAGTCAGTAAACGGATAAATTATCGGAAGAAGAAGCTCTTACTGGTTTGTTTAGTTACTAATGATATTAAAAATGATTTTAATTCTTATTTTTCGAGAAATAAACAAATCGGCGAAACATTAAATTGTATTTTCTTGTAGTTTTTGAAATCGAAAGTAGATCGTCTATGTTTGGCTGCTTTCACGAAACGAAACATCTTTTTTATGAAAAGATTTAAATAAGAGGTAATTTAACCGTAAACTTCAATGTCAGATACTGCCAATTGCTGCTAAATGTCTTCGTATCATCACAATTTGTAAAATATATTGTTGAAACTGGAGAAAAGTGTAATCGTATCCGGATATAATATTTTGGGTAAATATCGAGCTGTGTTATGAAATTTTAAGAAAAAAACTAAAAACAAACTGAAACTGGTAGACTATACTGTCAGTACATCAATCATTAGCCGACTCAGGCCCTTCAGGCCTTTGATTATTTATTTCTTATGATTTTATATTTTTTCCGAATATTCGAATAGTGAAACAGTATTCGAATATTCGTGTCATGAACGAATATTCGAATATTCGTTGCCATCCCTAACTTTTATGCAAAAATCAAAGACCCTTCACAAGAAATCACAAAAGATCTGAACACGAGGATCAGGATGCTGTCAATGAAATCTTATTTTTTCATATTCCAGGATGGCTTAAGTAGATGGCGAATGACTCTCCAAATTTCACTCCTTTGTATGTAAGGCCATTATTCCAGCACACAATCTGAAACAGCAAACCATATATCTATTAATAAATATATTCTTCTAACATTCTGAATAATTTTGCAGAAAATTGTAAATTTCCTCTAGGAAATATGAAATCAAAAAACTGAACTAACTTACTGACATAACAACAAACTCTACAAACTTAATCTTTGTCAAATGATAAGCCACATCTTTTTTAAAACTGTGAGAAGTTTCATCAAAATCTACATTGTAGAAATATTTCTATTCAATTAATACAGGAAAAATCCCTATTTTTTACCAAATCAAGGTAAATAATTGAGCAGTGTTAATAAGCTTATAATAATTACACGAGGTTTAGTGATTCTATAGACAAAGCTGCTATAATATTTTTCCAATTACAAGCATTTTCAATTAATCTGACAGACAGATGAAACAGAAAGGACAACGCCAAAAATAATATCCCTCTGCCTTTGGCGAAAGATAATAATGGCACTTAGGTTTTTCATCACATTTATAATTAATATTATCATAATTATAATATGCCAGGAAATTCTATTAATTGGTGTATTTCTTTAAAAATTAAGGGTTATTTAAACATTAGCTTTTGTAAAAACATAAAATATTTACCTGATTCAGAATTATCTTGATATGTTTCTTTTATGCAGTAATAAGCTGTATGCTGCTCAGGTATATACAGCCAGGCAGGCAGATCATGTCACAAAGTTGCATTTTTTCACAGAAGGTTCCTGGTATGAAAAGTTAAAAGTGCATATTGTATCCTAAGTGCTAATCAACAATGTAAATAATTACAAAATGATACAGTTTTACCAGCAGTGTTATAAACATGATTGAGCTATATTCCAGAAAATATATCTTGGATTTATCCATCTGCCAAACTTCCTAAAAGGAGATTGGTTGATTTTAATTTCAAGCAGTTTTGTAAATGTTGTTTCAAATTCAAGTATTTGTTAAGAGTAAGTAAGTAAGACTAAGACAATGTTAAAGACAGTAATAATTAAAAAAAAATAAACAGTATAATATTGTTACCTCTCACAATGTGTTTCCATTTTCTCCTTGACTGACTCATCAAATGCCAGATTTCAAATTTTGGTATTACTACACAGATAAATTGATTCCATACATACACTTTTTGGTCAGCTAAAGAAGGTGTCAAATACTTAAGTTAAAAAACTATTGTAAAAACATCCTTTTTATATACACTTCTTTTTTTTTTCAAAAGAAAAGGCAAGAACTATTTCTTTGCATCTGACCTGATGTTTGCCTGCATATATATAAATCTTAACTGACCCAAATTCCACCTGGAGCTGTTTCTATACATTATTGTGGGAGCTTGTAACTTGATCTATCATTAATCTTTAACCAACTATCACTCATGCAGAAATAATACACTGCAGACACATTCAAAAATGATCTTTTCAGATTCAGCCAGTACAGTCAATTTCCACTAGTTATGTCTCCCCCAGGAGACATATTGTTTTTGCCCTGTCCGTCCGTCCTTCCGTCCGTCCGTACGTCACACTTAATTTCCGAGCAATAACTGGAGAACCATTTGACCTAGAACCTTCAAACTTCATAGGGTTGTAAGGGTGCTGGAGTAGACGACCCCTAATGTTTTTGGGGTCACTCCGTCAAAGGTCAAGGTCACAGGGGCCTGAACATTGAAAACCATTTCCGATCAATAACTAGAGAACCACTTGACCCAGAATGTTGAAACTTCATAGGATGATTGGCCATGAAGAGTAGATGACCCCTATTGATTTTGGGGTCACTCCGTCAAAGGTCAAGGTCACAGGGGCCTGAACATTGAAAACCATTTCCGATCAATAACTAGAGAACCACTTGACTCAGAATGTTGAAACTTCATAGGATGATTGGTCATGAAGAGTAGATGACCCCTATTGATTTTGGGGTCACTCCGTCAAAGGTCAAGGTCACAGGGGCCTGAACATTGAAAACCATTTCCGATCAATAACTAGAGAACCATTTGAACCCAGAATGTTGAGACTTCATAGGATGATTGGTCATGAAGAGTAGATGACCCCTATTGATTTTGGGGTCACTCCATCAAAGGTCAAGGTCACAGGGGCCTGAACATTGAAAACCATTTCCGATCAGTAACTAGAGAACCACTTGACCCAGAATGTTGAAACTTCATAGGATGATTGTACATGCAAAGTAGATGACCCCTATCGATTTTGGGGTCACTCCATTAAAGGTCAAGGTCACAGGGGCCTGAACATTGAAAACCATTTCCGGTCAGTAACTTGAGAACCACTTGACCCAGAATGTTGAAACTTTATAGGATGATTGGTCATGCAGAGTAGATAACCTCTAACGATTTTGGGGTCACTCTGTGAAAGGTCAAGGTCACAGGGGCCTGAACATTGAAAACCATTTCCGGTCAGTAACTTGAGAACCACTTGACCCAGAATGATGAAACTTCATAGGATGATTGGTCATGCAGAGTAGATGACCCCTAACGATTTTAGGGTCACTCTGTTAAAGGTCAAGGCCACAGGGGCCTGAACATGGAAAACCATTTCCAATCAATAACTTGAGAACCTCTCGACCCAGAATGTTGAAACTTCATAGGATGATTGTTCATGCAGAGTAAATGACCCCTATTGTTTTTGGGGTCACTCCGTTAAAGGTCAAGGTCACAGAGGCCTGAACATTGATAACCAGTTCCGATCAATAACTTGAGAACCACTTGACCCAGAATGTTGAAACTTCATAGGATGATTGAACATGCAGAGTAGATGACCCCTCTTGATTTTGGGGTCAGTCTATTAAAGGTCAAGGTCACAGTGGCCTGTTCATGTAAAATCATTTTTTGGAAATAACTTGAGAACCACTTGACCTACAATGTTGAAACTTAACAGGATGATTGGACATGCAGAGTAGATGACCTCTATGTATTTTGAGGTCACTTGATCAAAGGTCAAGGTCACAAGAGCCTGAACAGTGACTTGAGAACCACTAGGCCAAGAGTGTTGAAATTTAGCGGGATGACTGGACATGCCAAGTAGATGATCCCTATTGCAGCCAACCATCAGTGTCTCTTTGACTTTTGCTCCTGACCCCTATTGCATGGTTCGCACAGGCCACGAAAAGTCCTTGAATTTGATGTCTACTCCTTGAAAACTACTTGAATTTTGGAACAGTCAGAAACTACTTGAAAACTACTTGAATTTAGGAAAAAACATACAAAAGATGGCAAATAGTCCTTAAATTCGTCGGGTGCGAAGTGAAAACAGACAGACATTATAAACGGACCAAAATAAACTAAAACACGACGGAAAAAAAACCAGCTGTTACTGCCATTAGGGCCTGCCACGGAGTTGGCGATAGTACAGTACAGTATTGTACTTTACGGGTTTTATGCTCTTTCAAGTAATTTTCACACTGTGTAATTTATCCGCGATGCATTGAAGGTCATTTTTGGTTATTTCATGTCTCAGCAACAGTGACATTGCGCCCATTTTAGTCCTTGAAAATGGAGGAAAACTACTTGAAAACTCCTTGAAAACTACTTGAATTTTTTTTTGGGAAGGTCTGTATGAACCATGTATTGACTTCTTGCCTATAGGACTTTGCATTGGGGGAGACATGCGCTTTTTTACAAAAGCATTTTCTAGTTGCCACCTATTTTCCACCATTTTCTGTCTTTCAGAATTGTTCATTGAAAAAGTGACTTATCAATATTTACATTGAATATAATACAAAGATATAATAATTAATAAATATTCTGTCTCACAAAATAACCAAAATTCAAATTTTCTGTATAATACACCACTCTGAATATTACTTTTGTCCAGCTGGAATCAGTGTAGACTTATTCTCATTTTAACAAAACCCTTTGAAGGAGCCTGGGTACGTGATACTGTTTTGCTGATGTCGGTCAGTCCGTCTGTCAGTCTGTTGGCCGTTCAGTGTGTAGAACAATCGGTTTTCGGATGGTAACTCAAGAACGCTTGGGCCTAAGATCATATGGAGGTTGGTCATGACCAGCAGTGACCCCTATTGACTTGGAGGCCAGTAGGTCAAAGGTCAAGATCACAGTGACCTGAAACAGTTAAACAGTTTCCAGATGATAACTCTAGTGCTCTTGGGCCTAGGATCATGAAAGTGAATGGGAAGGTTGATCATAACTAGCAGATAACCCCTATAAATTATGAGTTCAGTTGGTCAAAGCTCAAGGTCACATTGAGCTGAAACAGTTAAGCTGTTTTCGGATGTTAATTTGAGAACTCTTAGACCTATGATCATGAAACTAATTAGGGTCGTTGATCATGACCAGCAGACGACCCCTATTGATTTTGAGGTCAGTTGGTCAAGGGTCTAGGTCACATTGACCCAGAACACTAGAACTTTTTTTGCCCAATAACTAGAGAATGCTTTGGTCTAAGATCACATTTGATACAGAAGTCACTTATGACTGGTAAATGACCCATAATTATTGATTTGAGGTCAGTACATCAAACATCCAGTGCACAGTGACCAAATGATTTCTGTTTCTTGAACAGTTACTGACTGCATCAAGGGGGACATTTTGTGTTCTACGAGCTGTTGTCAATGTGGAGTTTTAGCAAAGTCAGGGTCCTTGTCAGTTAGGCCTGAAGTTTTACATTTAGTGTCCATTACACCTTGATTCCAATTCGAGTCCATGTGAAGATTTTTGTCAAGGGTAATCCATAATGTCTTACAGTTCGCTTCTAAATCAAACATCACAAAAATGTCTAAGTTTTTTTTCCACCTATTCGCCACCAAGAAAATTTTCTAAGTCCCTATTTTCCACTAAACACCGCTCAATTTACACCATGAAAAAAAAACTATGTTCTACTTTCCACCAATTTCCACCTTTCTGCCACAATAAAGAAAAACTAGGTTCAAATTTACACCTAATGCCACCTAAATGCCACCAAAATAAAGTGGCTTTTGGTGGCAAATTTACCACTTATGTGGAAAAAAGAGTTGAATTACACCAAACGCCAGCTAATGCCAGCTATTTCCACCAATTGCCACCCTTTTTCCATGGAAATAAGTGGCAAAGAGTGGCATTAGGTGGCAAATCTAGGGACGGGCTACTGAAATTGTTCAAATGGTTCAATTTAGTTGCACATAGGGGCCGCCAGAGCTAAAAATAGAAAAATCTTCAAATGACATCTCCTGCTAAACCGATGGTCCGATTTTGAAATAATATCACAAAAATGGTCCTTATGTCACCCTCTACAAAGATTGTTCAAATTATACCAATTCCAGGTGCATGTCACCCAGACGTGTTTCTGCACTCTGAAAGGTATTTTTTGGCAAACAAGTATACATTAATGCGAACATTAGCGATCAAATTCAAATCACGACAGATCAAAAAGCAACTGCGCCGGTTAAGCGTAGCTATGGTAATAAAAACATTTGACGTGCTTTGCCTTTCAGCAAAAATGTAAGACCAAATTACAGAAAGAATGCGAATTACAACAATTTATTTCACATTGCTATTTAAACAATATGCAACATTTGACAACAAAAGTCTAGGTTTTTTGAACAGCCTTCGTAGCATTATGTAGTGAGCCCAACTAAACTCAGGTGAGCAATATAGGGCCATCATGGCCCTCTTGTTACATTTTACATTTCTCCTTCACACAACCTCAGTGACTAAAAAGATCCTTATGCTACAGTTATTTCGGGGAGCATCCATTGGTGTTACTGATCACTTTTTTAGCTCCACTATTCGGAGAATATGGGGGCGCTATTCTACTCGCCCCGGCGTCAGTGTTGGCATTGGTGTCGGCATGAGCTTTCTTGGTTAAAGTTTTTCGGCAACCTTTGATTTTTTTGTTACTATTGCTTATATCTTACTGTCACTTCACATAAACATTGTCCAGCATACAAACAAAGTATGTGCAGGGGCTGGGTCCAATATACCCAAGGTCAAGGTCACCAAGGTGTATTACTTAGGTTATTTTTAAGGTTAAAGTTTTTCGGCAACCTTTGATTTTTTTTGTAACTATTGCTTATATCTTACTGTAGCTTCACATAAACATTTACCAGCATACAAACAAAGTATGTGCAGGGGCTGGGGCCAATGTACTTAAGGTCAAGATCACCAAGGTGTTATACTTGGAATTATTTTCATGTTAATTTTTCGAAAGCTTCGTTTATAGACATATCTTTGGTACTTTAAAAGATAATGACTTGAAGTTAAAACTATTTCTTTGTTATCATCATCTGCATGTGTGGTTACAATCCCTATAACTCTGATTGTATTTTTTGATAGAATTATGTCCCTTTTATACTTAAAAGTTTTTGGCAATCTTTGCTTTCTGGATATAACTATAGTACAATATAAGATAATGACTTGAAACTTAAAATGCATCTTTATAATCATCATCTGCATGACCAAATTATGCCCCTTTCATACTTAAACGTTTTGACAAACTTTGTTTTCTGGACATGACTTTGGTACTATATTATGAATTGAAATTCAAAATATATCTTTACCATCATCATCATTACCTCTTCCATACTTGACCTTTAACCCTCTGAGTAGTAGGGTCTTTTTATATCTTGGTGTATCTTCCTTTTCAAGTAGAGGTCTCTTATTGAGACATAAATATATTTTACTGTCAAATCGCCAAATAGTAGAGCGCGCTGTCTTATGGACAGCTCTTGTTAAACATGCTGTCATTGCATTGGTGAACATCTGTTGATGCCAAATATACAACAAGTAGGTCTAACATGTGTTGCTAACATGATACTATACTAGATATGTCATGATTCTGGTATCTGATGGTTATCTATTTTTAGCTCACCTGAGCAAAAGGCTCAAGGTGAGCTTTTGTGACCGCGTGATGTCCATCGTCCTTTGTGCTTTGTCCGTTCATCAGCATTTTCTAAATAAATCTTCTTCAAAACTACTGGACAGACTTACACCAAATTTCACAGGAATAATCCTTGGGTGGCCCCCTTTCAAAATTGCCTAAAGAATTAAAATTCATTTAAAACTGTGGTTGCCTTGGCAACCAAAAGGAAAATCTTTAAAAATCATCAGAAACTGTTAGCCGGATTTCAAAAATATTTTGTAGAAATGATCTCTAGATGACCCTCTACCAAAATTGCTTAAGTCATTCTTTTCCTTAAAAATCATGGCTGCCAGGAGACGGGGCTTATTTTCGCTAAATGGCTACTAGTATATTGTAAATTTCAAAATTCTTCTTCTTCAAAACCACTGGACAAATTTACACCAAGCTTCACAGAAATGATTCTTGTGTGGCCCTCTTTCAAAATTACATAAAGAATTAAAAAACATTCAGAACTGTGGTTGCCATGTCAACCTAATGGAAAATCTTTAAAATCTTCTTCTCAGAAACTGTTGGCCGGATTTCAAAAATATTTTGTAGAAATGATCTCTAGGTGACTTTCTACTAAAATTTTAGGTCAAACAAGCATAAATAGTATTCATTATATATAAAACTGACATTTTTAATGAGCTACCAAACATAGCTGAACAAAGCCTTACTTCATTTTAAAGAGTTTTGATAAAACTGACATAAAACAAAGAGTTATAAAAATAAATAGATCGGCAACTTGAAAGGCATATAGAGCAAATCTCGCCAGCATCCCGCGGCTGCAAACGAGTTATTGTTACCGGAAGTTCTCCACACGCCATTTTGTATGCGAAAGAATGACACTCTCAATTTATTAATTATCACCGTATGACCACGCTTTTTTTATATTAAAAAATTATTTTGTGCTTAAGACTATTTCATATTAAACAAATGTTGTTTTAGAAGCTAACTTGTATTTTACATGTAGTTTTAAGGTACAAATTGCAACTCCATGCTCGCTTCACTAAGATAACGCCGAATCACGCTCGGACGTGAGATCACGTGAGATTACAGCCAGTTGCCATTCTGTGTATTTTATACTTCTTTGCATAAAATGATGAGAAAAGTATGGGTTATGTATCTTCTAAGAGAGATTTCCCTTGTCATATTTCGAGGGCTCAGAGCGGAACTAGTCTTATCTGCTTCTATTTCTATATACACTTAGACTAGTTTCGCTCTGAGCCCTCGATTTGCTTACTGTAAAATCCCATCAAAATCACACTGCTGTGACCTGGAAGTACTACTCATACTAAAATTGAGTTTCACTTCACCAAATACAACCTCCTCTCCCAATTTTTCTACCAAAATGTCAAAAATACACTCACAATGAAATTTAAACAGAAGCCAGCTTTAATTTAGACCTCTTTGGCCATGCCCAGTGAAAAATTAGTGTTCAAAAACCTGTCCGCCATTATGCGAACATTATAGACCAGATGGCTCCCATGCTGGTTCCTTTACTATAGTTAGGTCTTAAGCCATTTTATTTCGTTGAGAAACATGACTGCCCGGGGGCGTGGCTTATTTTCCCTATATAACTATATTGTGAAGTTAAAAAAATCTTCTTCTCTGAAACCTGAAGACCTAGATCTTAGATATTTGGTATGTGGCATTGTCTAGTGGACTTTTACCAAGATTGTTCAAGTTATGATCCCAGGGTCAGTATTGGTCCCACCCTGCCCCGTAGTCCCTTGAATTTACATAGAGTTCTGTAGGAAAAACATAAAAAATGTTCTTCTCTGAAACCTAGAGGCACAGAGCTTAGATATTTTACATGTGGCATTTTCTAATGGTCCTTTACTAAGATTGTTCAAATCAGTTTATTTAAAGCCCTGCCCCGGGATCACCTAGTTTTAATATGAATGATATAGGGAAAAAAAATACCTAAAATATTATCTGATCATATTTCCTAGACTGTTTAATTATAATTACCGCATGACCCCAAGTAATTAGAGGTCTCTTGACTGTGACCTTGACTTACTGACCTACTTCCTTGTTTTTTAAGATACAGCCTTGAAATTTGGATGACATAATACAGTTTTGCACACCGATCTTAAAACTGACTTTCAGTGACTATGAATGTGACCTACTGACCTACTTTCTTAATATTTAAGCATCAGTTTGATGCTCATATTACTCAGGTGAGTGATCCAGGGTCATCATGACACTCTTGTTGTAAAATAGAAAAGTTATAAACGAAGATTTCTTTCAACTGTATGCCAAGTATAATGATATTGTAGGAGTATATAATGGAGAGAAAATTAGATCTCTTCTTACACTCATTACATCCTAACATTCTCAGGCACAGCAAACTGTAGGCCCTATATTTTCATGCATGGTGATTTTAATGTTGTTTATTCCAGCTTTCCAGTGGAGATCATGCAAAGTTCTTCAAGTTACTCAATTTGTTTGCTTATGGTACATTCAAAGATTATAAAGGTAAGCTTATTATACCACCAGTAAACTTTGTCCCATCATGTCCCTGTCACCACCTATCCTGAACTGATTTCCTACAATATATCTAAAACCCATACAAATATCATTTTGAAACTTGGAGCACAGTTTAGGACACTGATACTAGGTACTCCGGCTTTTTTATTGACTAAATAATACCCCTTTTTAGCTCACCTGTCACAAAGTGACAAGGTGAGCTTTTGTGATCGCGCGGTGTCCGTTCGTGCGTCCGTGCGTGCGTGCATCCGTCCGTCCGTAAACTTTTGCTTGTGACCACTCTAGAGGTCACATTTTTCATGGGATCTTTATGAAAGTTGGTCAGAATGTTCATCTTGATGATATCTAGGTCAAGCTTTTGTGATCGCGCGGTGTCCGTTCGTGCGTCCGTGCGTCCGTCCGTCTGTAAACTTTTGCTTGTGACCACTCTAGAGGTCACATTTTTCATGGGATCTTTATGAAAGTTGGTCAGAATGTTCATCTTGATGATATCTAGGTCAAGTTCGAAACTGGGTCACGTGCCATCAAAAACTAGGTCAGTAGGTCTAAAAATAGAAAAACCTTGTGACCTCTCTAGAGGCCATATATTTCATAAGATCTTCATGAAAATCGGTCAGAATGTTCAGCTTGATGATATCTAGGTCAAGTTCGAAACTGGGTCATGTGCGATCCAAAACTAGGTCAGTAGGTCTAAAAATAGAAAAACCTTGTGACCTCTCTAGAGGCCATATATTTCACAAGATCTTCATGAAAATTGGTCAGAATGTTCACCTTGATGATATCTAGGTCAAGTTCGAAACTAGGTCATGTGCCTTCAAAAACTAGGTCAGTAGGTCAAATAATAGAAAAACCTTGTGACCTCTCTAAAGGCCATATTTTTCATGGGATCTGTATGAAAGTTAGTCTCAATGATCATCTTGATGATATCTAGGTCAAGTTCGAAACTGGGTCACGTGCGGTCAAAAACTAGGTCAGTAGGTCTAAAAATAGAAAAACCTTGTGACCTCTCTAGAGGCCATATATTTCATGAGATCTTCATGAAAATTGTTCAGAATGTTCACCTTGATGATATCTAGGTCAAGTTCGAAAGTGGGTCACGTGCCATCAAAAACTAGGTCAGTAGGTCAAATAATAGAAAAACCTTGTGACCTCTCTAGAGGCCATATTTTTCATGGGATCTGTATGAAAGTTGGTCTGAATGTTCATCTTGATGATATCTAGGTCAAGTTCGAAAGTGGGTCACGTGCCATCAAAAACTAGGTCAGTAGGTCAAATAATAGAAAAACCTTGTGACCTCTCTAAAGGCCATATTTTTCATGGGATCTGTATGACAATTGGTCTGAATGTTTATCTTGATGATATCTAGGTCAAGTTCGAAACAGGGTCATGTGCGGTCAAAAACTAGGTCAGTAGGTCTAAAAATAGAAAAACCTTGTGACCTCTCTAGAGGCCATACTTGTGAATGGATCTCTATAAAAATTAGTCAGAATGTTCACCTTGATGATATCTAGGTCAAGTTTGAAACTGGGTCATGTGCCTTAAAAAACTAGGTCAGTAGGTCAAATAATAAAAAAACCTTTTGACCTCTCTAGAGGCCATACTTTTCATGGGATCTGTATGAAAGTTGGTCTGAATGTTCATCTTGATGATATCTAGGTCAAGTTTGAAACTGGGTCAACTGCGATCAAAAACTAGGTCAATAGGTCTAAAATTATTAAAATCTTTTGACCTCTCTAGAGGCCATATTTTTCATGGGATCTGTATGAAAATTGGTCTGAATGTTCATCTTGATGGTATCTAGGCGAAGTTCGAAACTGGGTTACGTGCGGTCAAAAACTAGGCCAGTAGGTATAAAAATAGAAAAACCTTGTGACCTCTCTAGAGGCCATATTTTTCATGAGATCTTCATGAAAATTAGTGAGAATGTTCACCTTGATGATATCTAGGTAAAGTTCAAAACAGGATCACGTACCTTCGAAAACTAGGTCAATAGGTCAAATAATAGAAAAACCTTGTGACCTCTCTAGAGACCATATTTTTCAATGGATTTTCATGAAAATTGGTCAGAATTATTATCTTGATAATATCTAGGTCAAGTTCAAAACTGGGTCACATGAGCTCAAAAACTAGGTCACAAATAATAGAAAAAAACGACATCATACTCAAAACTGGGTCATGTGGGAAGAGGTGAGCGATTCAGGACCATCATGGTCCTCTTGTTGACTAAAACATTGCGCAAAGTTGTCGTTTTCTTGAACATCGGTGAAAGCAATGAAGATACTACTGTAGAATTTCAAAACAGGTTTTAAGGGTCATAGGTCAAGTTCATTTAGCAGGTCTAATAATGTTTTACTTTTCTTTTGACAAAATCATTTCCCCGTTTGCGGATCGAAAATGTCCCAAAAATGCAATTTTTTTCAATACTCCTGAAACCTGTGTATGCATTGGATTGAAACTTTATATAGTGCTGGGATCATAATGCAGTTATACATATCAAGACGTGTTAAATGTTTGATTTTGACAAAATCATTATTGCTTTTGGACTTGAAATGTGGCTATGACATAGAAATTGTGACAAAGTTGTAATTTTTATGCCCCCACTTTGAGGGGGGGGGCATATAGATTTGCTCTTGTCCGTCCATCCTTCCGTCCTTCCGTCCGTCTGTCTGTCCGTCCGTCCGTCCTTCCGAAAATGTTGTGTCGCGCGTAGCTCTGAAAGTATTTGACGTAGAGTCACAAAACTTTACAGGAATGTTGGTCAGCATGTGTAGTTGTGCACCTGGGGTTTCGCGTCCGGATTCATTCAGTCATGTAGAAGTTATGGCCCCTGACTTTGTAAAAATTGGTCATTTTAATGTTGTGTCGTGCCTAGCTCCAAAAATATATGACCTAGAGTCACAAAACTTTACAGGCATGTTGGTCAGCATGTGTAGTTGTGCACCTGGGGTTTCGCGTCCGGATTAATCCAGACGTATAGGAGTTATGGCCCCTGACTTAGTAAAAAATTGGTCATTTTAATGTTGTGTCGCGCATAGCTCCAAAAGTATTTGACCTAGAATCACCAAAGATTACAGGAATGTTGGTCAGCATGTGTAGTTGTGCACCTGGGGTTTCGCGTCCGGATTCATTCAGTCATGTAGCAGTTATGGCCCCTGACTTTGTAAAAATTGGTCATTTTTAGCTCACCTGTCACAAAGTGACAAGGTGAGCTTTTGTAATCGCGCGGTGTCCGTCGTCCGTGCGTCCGTAAACTTTTCCATGTGACATCTCTAGAGGTCACATTTTTCATGGGATCTTTATGAAAATGGGTCAGAATGTTCATCTTGGTAAATTCTAGGTCAAGTTCGAAACTGGGTCACGTGCCATCAAAAACTAGGTCAGTAGGTCTAAAAATAGAAAAACCTTGTGACCTCTCTAGAGGCCATAATATTCAATGGATCTTCATGAAAATTGGTCAGAATGTTCACCTTGATGATATCTAGGTCAAGTTCGAAACTGGGTCACGTGCGGTCAAAAACTAGGTCATTAGGTCTAAAAATAGAAAAACCTTGTGACCTCTCTAGAGGCCATAATTTTCAATGGATCTTCATGAAAATTGGTCAGAATGTTCACCTTGATGATATCTAGGTCAAGTTTGAAACTGGGTCACGTGGGGTCAAAAACTAGGTCAGTAGGTCTAAAAATAGAAAAACCTTGTGACCTCTCTAGAGGCCATATTTCTCAATGGATCTTCATGAAAATTGGTCAGAATGTTCACCTTGATGATATCTAGGTCAAGTTCGAAACTGGGTCACGTGGGGTTAAAAACTAGGTCAGTAGATCTAAAAATAGAAAAACCTTGTGACCTCTCTAGAGGCCATATTTTTCATGAGATCTTCATGAATACTGGTCAGAATGTTCACCTTGATGATATCTAGGTCAAGTTCGAAACTGGGTCATGTGGGGTCAAAAACTAGGTCAGTAGGTCTAAAAATAGAAAAACCTTGTGACCTCTCTAGAGGCCATATTTCTCAATGGATCTTCATGAAAATTGGTCAGAATGTTCACCTTGATGATATCTAGGTAAAGTTTGAAACTGGGTCACATGCGGTCAAAAACTAGGTCAGTAGGTCTAAAAATAGAAAAACCTTGTGACCTCTCTAGAGGCCATATTTTTCAATGGATCTTCATGAAAATTAGTCAGAATGTTTACCTTGATGATATCTAAGTCAAGTTCGAAACTGGATCACGTGGGGTTAAAAACTAGGTCAGTAGATCTAAAAATAGAAAAACCTTGTGACCTCTCTAGAGGCCATATTTTTCATGAGATCTTCATGAATATTGGTCAGAATGTTCACCTTGATGATATCTAGGTCAAGTTCGAAACTGGGTCAGGTGGGGTCAAAAACTAGGTCAGTAGGTCTAAAAATAGAAAAACCTTGTGACCTCTCTAGAGGCCATATTTCTCAATGGATCTTCATGAAAATTGGTGAGAATGTTCAGCTTGATGATATCTAGGTCAGGTTCGTAACTGGGTCACGTGCGGTCAAAAAATAGGTCAGTATGTCGAAAAATAGAAAACCTTGTGACCTCTCTAGAGGCCATATTTTTCACGAGATCTTCATAAAAATTGGTGAGAATGTTGACCTTGATGATATCTAGGTCAAGTTTAAAAGTGGGTCACGTGCCTTCAAAAACTAGGTCATTAGGTCAAATAATAGAAAAACCTTGTGACCTCTCTAGAGGCCATATTTTTCAATGGATCTTCATGAAAATAGGTCAGAATTTTTTATCTTGATGATATATAGGTCACATGTGCTCAAAAACTAGGTCACTATGTCAAATAATAGAAATAACGACGTCATACTCAGTTCAACACTGGGTCATGTGGGGATAGGTGAGCGATTCAGGACCATCATGGTCCTCTTGTTATGTTGTGTCGTGCCTAGCTCCAAAAGTATATGACCTAGAGTCACAAAACTTTACAGGCATGTTGGTCAGCATGTGTAGTTGTACACCTGGGGTTTCGCGTCCGGATTCATCCAGTCATGTAGGAGTTATGGCCCCTGACTTAGTAAAAAATTGGTCATTTTAATGTTGTGTCGCGCATAGCCCCAAAAGTATTTGACCTAGAATCACCAAAGTTTACAGGAATGTTGGTCAGCATGTGTAGTTGTGCACCTGGGGTTTCGCATCCGGATTCTTTCAGTATTGTAGGAGTTCTGGCCCCTGACTAATGTCATGTAGTGGGGGCATCTGTGTCCCATGGACACATTTCTAGTTCTTAAATAGTTCTGAACACAGGTGGTTAACGCGCAATCCAATTCCCGCTGGGAATACATTTAAAATGGGTTACGCGGCTTCTAGTGCTGGTTTTGCACATCAGGATATGACAAGGTGAGCTTTTGTGATCGCGCAGTGTCCGTCGTCCGTCCGTGCGTAAACTTTTCCTTGTGACATCTCTAGAGGTCACATTTTTCATGGGATCTTTATGAAAATGGGTCAGAATGTTCATCTTGGTAAATTCTAGGTCAAGTTCGAAACTGGGTCTATTGCCATCAAAAACTAGGTCAGACGGTCTAAAAATAGAAAAACTTTGTGACCTCTCTAGAGGCCATAATTTTCAATGGATCTTCATGAAAATTGGTCAGAATGTTCACCTTGATGATATCTAGGTCAAGTTCGAAACTGGGTCATGTGCCTTCAAAAACTAGGTCAGTAGGTCTAAAAATAGAAAAACCTTGTGACCTCTCTAGAGGCCATATATTTCACAAGATCTTCATGAAAGTTGGTCAGAACGTTCACCTTGATGATATCTAGGTGAGGTTCGAAACTGGGTCATATGCCATCAAAAACTAGGTCAGTAGGTCAAATAATAGAAAAACCTTGTGACCTCTCTAAAGGCCATATTTTTCATGGGATCTGTATGAAAGTTGGTCTGAATGTTCATCTTGATGATATCTAGGTCAAATTCGAAACTGGGTCACGTGCGGTCAAAAACAAGGTCAGTAGGTCTAAAAATAGAAAAACCTTGTGACCTCTCTAGAGGCCATATATTTCATGAAATCTTCTTGAAAATTGGTCAGAATGTTCACCTTGATGATATCTAAGTCAAGTTCGAAAGCGGGTCACGTGCCTTCAAAAACTAGGTCAGTAGGTCAAATAATAGAAAAACCTTGTGACCTCTCTAGAAGCCATATTTTCCATGGGATCTGTATGAAAGTTGGTCTGAATGTTCATCTTGATGATATCTAGGTCAAGTTCGAAACTGGGTCACGTGCCATCAAAAACCTCTCTAAAGGCCATATTTTTCAATGGATCTTCATGAAAGTTAGTCTGAATGTTCATCTTGATAATATCTAGGTCAGGTTCGAATCAGGGTCATGTGCGTCAAAAACTAGGTCAGTAGGTCTAAAAATAGAAAAACCTTTTGACCTCTCTAGAGGCCATACTTGTGAATGGATCTCCATAAAAATTGGTCAGAATGTTCATCTTGATGATATCTAGGTCAAGTTCGAAAGTGGGTCACGTGCCATCAAAAAGTAGGTCAGTAGGTCAAATAATGAAAAAACCTTATGACCTCTCTAGAGGCCATATTTTTTATGGGATCTGTATGAAAGTTGGTCTGAATGTTTATCTTGATGATATCTAGGTCAAGTTTGAAACTGGGTCAACTGCGATCAAAAACTAGGTCAGTAGGTCTTGAAATAGAAAAACCTTGTGACCTCTCTAGAGGCCATACCCTTGAATGGATCTTCATGAAAATTGGTCAGAATGTTCACTTTGATGATATCTAGGTCAAGTTTGAAACTGGGTCACGTGCCTTAAAAAACTAGGTCAATAGGTCAAATAATAGAAAAACCTTGTGACCTCTCTAGAGACCATATTTTTCAATGGATCTTCATGAAAATTGGTCAGAATTTTTATCTTGATAATATCTAGGTCAGGTTCAAAACTGGGTCACATGAGCTCAAAAACTAGGTCAAATAATAGAAAAAACGACGTCATACTCAAAACTGGATCATGTGGGAAGAGGTGAGCGATTCAGGACCATCATGGTCCTCTTGTTTATATTGAGGATAAAATACAAATGTAACATTTGCCTCAAGGAATTTGACTTAGAGAACAAATAATTTCAGACACAATGTCTTTTATTACAGCGGAGACCATACACTTTGCCTAAGGATCGAACATATGACTCTGCGATTCGTAGATCTGCGCTGTCCCTATTACTGCTGTTACATATAAGGGTGAGCTGTGTAGAAACAGTTCACCAGAAAGACATCTTTGTTTTTCGCATCAACAATAATTTGACAGAAAGTGTCCAGAAATGTAGATAAACTTCATCAGCAGCATTCCATAACCACGAAGTATTAGATTTGTGTAAATGCAATTAACAACGTGGTCAATGTTAAGTCCAGAGTTGCATTATGTTCCCCTGTGTTTGTCTGCAAATTGTCTTATAATTACGCAAATGATATACGAAATGGTAACAGCCCATTTTAAAATGTAGAATTGCATCTTTTCCTAATTTTAATTACTATAACATTTCTGAGGTCTACTGTATCATGGGTATGGACAATGATACAACACGGGTACCGTATTCTCCCGAATTAAGGCCCCCCCTCTAATTAACGCCCCCCACCCATTTTGGAGGGAGAAAAAAAGTCAACAAGAACGGGAAAAAATCACCTACCTCATTTTTATAAGTCCACATAATAAGTGATTTACAGTACTAAAGTCCAATGTATTAAAAATTAAACACACTTTTAAACAGTCCATGTACCGTAAGTCCAAAACATTTGTACTAAGTACGGTACGTAACAGAAAATTAAACGGTAAATACATTTTTGATTTGTTTTTACACCACTCGCGCACACGCTTCCTGCCGACTTTAAACAAACTTGCAGCAATGTGTTTACGATATACCCTTTTCTTCGGCAGTTTTAAGAACTTTTAATTTAAAAGCAGGCACAGCAGCGTGTCAAACCATTGACATTGTGTATTGCGCTATTAGCTACCCGCATGTACTAAGGAAAATGTTATCGGAGTACACAGCTGTTTGGGTCATGACGTAATGTGTAGTGTCGCGAGCGTGTCAAAAAGCGAGACATGGAATACACGAGGTACCGTATTTAAATGCATAAAAGACACACTGCATTAAATTGGATGCCAAATAATTTCGTTTTAGGGGGATTAAACAACACAGAAACACTTTACAGCTAGTTTGAACGATGTTTTTAAGTTTTGTAAAAATTTTCATTTTTTATTTTTTTACCTCAAATAAACGCCCCCTCTTTGGAAAATGTAACGCCCCCGGGGGCGTTAATACGGGAAAATACGGTATGTCATTATCTCCGATAGAGTTCAAATCATAGTCCTATTCTTCTCAAAACAGTTTATGCATTTATATCTATGTAGGCGCAAACTGGTTTTGCAGTCAAATATGAGCTACTCTATTCCCGGGGCGCAACCCCATTCCCAATGATTTTCTGTCAATGATGTCCCAATATGCAGGAATTGAAGTTGGTTTGTCATTAAAAGTATAAGATGTCCTCAAATAAGGCACATGAGGTCAGAAACTGGAATTTTTAGCTCACTTGAGCACAAAGTGCTCATGATGAGCTATTGTCCATCGTCAGCATTTGTGTTTAAACGACATCTCCTCCAAAACCAATGAATGGCTTTTTATGAAACATTGCCATGATGTTTCGTAGGTGGTCCTCTACCAAAGTTGTTCAAACGGTTCCGCTTGGTTGCACATAGGGGCTGTCAGAGCTAAAAATAGAAAAAAACTTCAAACAACATCTCCTCCTAAACCGATGGTTCGATTTTGAAATAATTTCACTCAAATGGTCCTTATGTCACCCTCTACCAAGATTGTTCAGATTAATTTGAATCATCAAAAAACATGGCTGCCAGAGGGCATGGTCACTTTTTCCTATATGTATATAGTGGAAACTTTAAAAATCTTCTTGTGTGAAACTGCTGGCCCGATTTTAGAATAATTTTACACAAATGGTCCTTGTGTGACCTTCTACCCAGAGTGTTCAAATTATTTTGATTCATCAAAAACATGGCCACCAGAGGGCGTGGTCACTTTTCCCTATATGTATATACTAAGGGGAAACTTTAAAAATCTTCTTGTGTGAACTGCTGGCCCGATTTAAGAATAATTTTACACAAATGGTTTGTGTGACCTTCTACCACGATTGTTCAATTTATTTTGATTTGTCAAAAAACTTGGCCGCCAGAGGGCGTGGTCACTTTTCCCAATATGTATTTAGTGGAAACTTTAAAAATCTTCTTGTGTTAAATTGCTAGCCCGATTTTAAAATAATTTTACACAGATGGTCCTTGTGTGACCCTCTACCAAGATTGTTCAGATTATTTTGATTCGTCAAAAAACATGGCTGCCAGAGGGCGTGGTCACTTTTCCCTATATGTATATAGTGGAAACTTTAAAAATCTTCTTCTGTGAAACTGCTAGCCCGATTTTAGAATAATTTTACACAAATGGTCCTTGTGTGACCCTCTACCAAGATTGTTCAAATCATTTTGAATTGTCAAATTACATGGCTGCCAGAGGGCGTGGTCACTTTTCCCTATATGTATATAGAGGAAACTTTAAAAAATCTTCTTGTTTGAAACTGCTAGCCCGATTTTAAAATAATTTTACACAAATGGTTCTTGTGTGATCCTCTACCAGGATTGTTCAAATTATTCCGATTCGTCAAAAAACATGGCTGCCAGGGGGCGTGGTCACTTTTCTTCTCTGAATCAATAATAGCTAGAGCCTTGATATTTGGCATGTGATATCAGATTTGTAATGTCTACCATAATTGTTCAAATTATTGCCCTAGGTTCAAAAGTGTGTGTGACATGTATATAATGTAGGCTAACATAGAAGAAACCTAACTCTGTACTCATACAAACACACCTGAAGCCTTGTACACAGGTGAGAGCTTTAGGGTCAATGACCCTCTTGTTGATTTCATACTTTTTTCGTGCTTCAAGTTTTTAGCTCACCTGTCACATAGTGACAAGGTGAGCTTTTGTGATCACGCAGCGTCCGTCGTCCGTCCGTAAACTTTTGCTTGTGACCACTCTAGAGGTCACATTTTTTGTGGGATCTTTATGAAAGTTGGTCAGAATGTTCATCTTGATGATATCTAGGTCAAGTTTGAAACTGGGTCACGTGCCATCAAAAACTAGGTCAGTAGGTCTAAAAATAGAAAAACCTTATGACCTCTCTAGAGGCCATATATTTCACAAGATCTTCATGAAAATTGGTCAGAATGTTCACCTTGATGATGTCTAGGTCAAATTTGAAACTGGGTCAAGTGCCATCAAAAACTAGGTCAGCAGGTCTAAAAATAGAAAAACCTTGTGACCTCTCTAGAGGCCATATATTTCACAAGATCTACATGAAAATAGGTCAGAACGTTCACCTTGATGATATCTAGATCAGTTTCGAAACTGGGTCACGTGCTGTCAAAAACTAGGTCAGTAGGTCTAAAAATAGAAAAACCTTGTGACCTCTCTAGAGGCCATATATTTCATGAGATCTTCATGAAAATTGGTCAGAATGTTCACCTTGATGATATCTAGGTCAGGTTCGAAAGTGGGTCACGTGCTGCCAAAAACTAGGTCAGTAGGTCAGATAATAGAAAAACCTTGTGACCTCTCTAGAGGCCATATATTTCATGGGATCTATTTTAAAGTTGGTCTGAATGTTCATCTTGATGATATCTAGGTCAAGTTCGAAAATGGGTCACGTGCCATCAAAAACTAGGTCAGTAGGTCAAATAATAGAAAAACCTTGTGACCTCTCTAAAGGCCATATTTTTCATAGGGATCTATATGAAAGTTGGTCTGAATAATCATCTTGATGATATCTAGGTCAAGTTCGAAACAGGGTCATGTGCGGTCAAAAACTAGGTCAGTAGGTCTAAAAATAGAAAAACCTTGTGACCTCTCTAGAGGCCATACTTGTGAATGGATCTCCATAAAAATTGGTCAGATTGTTCATCTTGATGATATCTAGGTCAAGTTCGAAACTGGGTCACGTGCCTTCAGAAAGTAGGTCAGTAGGTCAAATAATGAAAAAACGATATGACCTCTCTAGAGGGCATATTTTTCATGAGATCTGTATGAAAGTTGGTCTGAATGTTTATCTTGATGATATATAGGTCAAGTTTGAAACTGGGTCAACTACGATCAAAAACTAGGTCAGTAGGTCTTGAAATAGAAAAACCTTGTGAACTCTCTAGAGGCCATACCCTTGAATGGATCTTCATGAAAATTGGTCAGAATGTTCACCTTGATGATATCTAGGTCAAGTTTGAAACTGGGTCAGGTGCCATAAAAAACTAGGTCAGTAGGTCAAATAATTATTAAAATCTTTTGACCTCTCTAGAGGCCATATTTTTCAATGGATCTTCATGAAAATTGATATGAAAGTTCACCTTGATGATATCTAGGTCAGTTTCGAAACTGGGTCACGTGCGATCAAAAACTAGGCCAGTAGGTATAAAAATAGAAAAACCTTGTGACCTCTCTAGAGGCCATATTTTTCAAGAGATCTTCATGAAAATTAGTGAGAATGTTCACCTTGATGATATCTAGGTCAAGTTCAAAACAGGATCACGTACCTTCGAAAACTAGGTCAATAGGTCAAATAATAGAAAAACCTTATGACCTCTCTAGAGACCATATTTTTCAATGGATCTTCATGAAAATTGGTCAGAATTTTTATCTTGATAATATCTAGGTCAAGTTCAAAATTGGGTCACATGAGCTCAAAAACTAGGTCACTATGTCAGATAATAGAAAAAAAATGACGTCATACTCAAAACTGGGTCATGTGGGAAGAGGTGAGCGATTCAGGACCATCATGGTCCTCTTGTTGTGATAATGGGGCGGAATCGTAAATTATGAACCAGATATTTCACATGTTTGTTGTTTTATCTTATTTGTGTCGAATAGCATTTTTAGCTGACCTGTCACGAAGTGACAAAGTGAGCTATTGTGACCGCTTGATGTCCATTGTGCGTCGTGCGTAGTGCATCGTCCGTCAACAATTTCTAAAAAAATCTTCTTCTTGAAAACCACTGGGCAGAATTACACCAAACTTCACAGGAATAATCCTTGGGTGGCCCCCTTTCAATATTGTTCAAAGAATTGATTTCCATGCAGAACTCTGGTTGCCATGGCAACCAAAAGGAAAAACTTTAAAAATCTTCTTCTCAAAAACCAGAAGCCCTAGAGCTTAGATATTTGGTGTGAAGCATTGCTTAGTGGACCTCTACCAAGTTTGTTCAAATCATGACCCAGGGGTCAAAATTGACCCCACCCAAGGGGTCACTTGTTTTTACATAGGAAAATCTTAAAAAATCTTCTTCTCAAAAACCAGAAGCCCCAGGGGTCACTTGATTTTACATAGGAAAATCTTCAAAATTTTTCTAAAAATAAACCAGAAGGCCCAGAGCTTAGATATTTGACATGTAGCATTGCCTAGTGGACCTCTACAAAATTTGTTCAAATCATGACCCCCGGGGTCAAAATTGACCCCCGCCCCAGGGGTCACTTGATTTTACAGAGGAAAATCTTCAAAAAATTTCTAAAAATAAACCAGAAGGCCTAGAGCTTAGATATTTGACATGTAGCATTGCCTAGTGGACCTCTACAAAATTTGTTCAAATCATGACCCCTGGGGTCAAAATTGACCCCGCCCTAGGGGTCAGTTGATTTTACATAGGAAAATCTTCAAAAAATTTCTTAAAATAAACCAGAAGGCCTAGATCTTAGATATTTCACATGTAGCATTGCCTATTGGACCTCTACAAAATATATTCAAATCATGACCCCCACCCCAGGGGTCACTTGGTTTTATATAGGAAAATCTTCAAAAAAAAATTCTAAAAATAAACCAGAAGGCCTAGAGCTGAGATATTTCACATGTAGCATTGCTTAGTGGACCTCTACAGATTTGTTCAAATCATGACCCCCAGGGTCAAAATTGACCCCACCCCAGGGGTCAATTGATTTTACATAGGAAAATCTTCAAAAAATTTCTAAAAATAAACCAGAAGGCCTAGATCTTAGATATTTGATCTGTAACATTGCCTAGTAGACTTCTACAAACTTTGTTCAAATCCTGACCCCCGGGGTAAAATTGGTCCCGCCCCAGAGGTTACTTGATTGTATATCGGAAAATCTTCCAAAAAATTTCTAAAAATCATCAGTTTGACATTTGAAACATGTAGCTCATATTACTCAGGTGAGCGATCCAGGGTCATAATGACCCTCTTGTTTTTTTTCTAGAATGTTTATTACTGTGTCATACTGAGCAAAAATATAAGTTCACCTACCTAAATTTCGCATTTTTACGCGCAACACCAGCACCAGACGTCATGCAACCCATTTTAAGCATATTCCCAGCAGGAATTGGATTGTGTTGAAAGCAGTGAGTTAGTTATGGTCAGGTATCCTAAAGGTCAAGGTCACTGGGGTAAAATGTTGTAATAGTGCTGGTTATTATTTTATAACAGTCTTCTCAATTTCACTATGTCTTCTTAATTACTGCCCTTATAATGATCAAACCTCATGTAAGGTTGAATCTTAGTACAGGGCAGACATCTTTTAGTTTAGCTTATCAATTTGACTTAAAACTCATAATGTTTCCTAGTCCTGATATCTCTCCTCACCTACCTTCAGGCTCCACTTCCTAACCTACCTTCTGGCTTCACTTCCTCCACCCTTACCTGGTCCTGATATCTCTCCTCACCTACCTTATTGCTCAACTTCCTCCACCCATACCTAGACCTGATATCTCTCCTAACCTACCTTCTGGCTCCACTTCCTCCACCCGTACCTAGTTCTGATATCTCTCCTCACCTATCTTATTGCTCCACTTCCTCCACCCGTACCTAGTCCCGATATCTCTCCTAACCTACCTTCTTGCTCCACTTCCTCCACCCGTACCTAGTCCCGCTATCTCTCCTCACCTACCTTCTGGCTCCACTTCCTCCACCCATACCTAGACATGATATCTCTCCTCTCCTCACCTACCTTCTGGCTCCACTTCCTCCACCCGTACCTAGACCTGATATCTCTCCTCACCTACCTGCTGGCTCCACTTCCTCCACCCGTACCTAGTCCTGATATCTCTCCTCACCTACCTTCTGGCTCCACTTCCTCCACCCGTACCTAGACCTGATATCTCTCCTCACCTACCTTCTGGCTCCACTTCCTCCACCCGTAAGTCCTGATACCTCTCCTCACCTACCTTCTGGCTCCACTTCCTCCACCCGTACCTAGTCCTGATATCTCTCCTCACCTACCTTCTGGCTCCACTTCCTCCACCCGTACCGAGTCCTGATATCTCTCCTCACCTACCTTCTGGCTCCACTTCCTCCACCAGTACCTAGTCCTGTTATCTCTCCTCACTTACCTTCTGGCTCCACTTCCTCCACCCGTACCTTTTTATTGCCCCTACTCACAATTAACTTATGTCTCATATTGTTTCTTTTTAGATTCCACATGTCATCCCCTTGTCTCCACATGCTTCACCCAAAAAAAAACAACAAAAAACTTTTTTACATTTTTGTTACACTTAAGTTTATCTTATATGTTATGTTGTTTTAGTATTCTTCATCATAAATTTCCACATGACCACGTCTCTCACACCTAATTATATCGCATAATGGATTCTTAGTATCCCTCATACCCCTTCATCCCCGCATCCCCCACCACCACACTGCCAACTATTTAGAAATTTACAAAAAATGTAAACTAGGTTTTCGTGAATGTCTACATCTGTCACACTTACTTATATCTTACATGGATTCTCCCCCCCCTCCCCGACCCCACACACACACACCTATACTGAGCCTCCTGTTTATAATATTAGATGCCACCACTCATGATTCAGTGTGTCATACATATCAAGTGTTGACATAAAATTGTCAAGGTCAGATGAGTGGCATGGGGCCACAATGGTCCTTTTGTTTGTTGTTCCCTTTAATGCATAAATAAAAAATGAACTTCCCTTGCAGAAAAGAAATCGGAACTACCAGAGCTAAGTCCAGCCATGTTGAATAAATTACGACATCTGACTATGGTTTCCTTGGCAACAAAGACAAAGGTGGGTTAATATGTTATTGTTACAAGCATAAGAGAAATTCTGATTATTTTAGGTGTACATGTAAGAACCATAGATTTACTCTAACTTTTTGAGTTGAATGGTTGTTTGGATTTCAGGTCCACTCAGCGATTCCATTATTTGTGGATGGATTTTAAAAAAAAGTTTGCATCAAAGAACAGCATGACATGATGTGTCCTCTGCAAGAACCACAACTCTATCTCCTTAAGTTTTTTAACTTTATTCTTCAAATGAATGTATTTCATTTTGAACAAATATAACCATCTTAGACTCCTACATGAAGTTGACATAACATGTCCCATAACTCTGACTGCCTTTTTTGTACAAAATTGTCTCCGTTTCTTGTACTAAATCTTTAATATTAAGGAAGTTCTGCACATTCGGATAGATTTTTTTTCTACATTGTAGAATTTGATTAAACTCTGATTTTTTTTTAAAATTTGGAATATACCTAGAAAATTCAGCAAATAAAAAGGATAGGGTCATATGCTGTATTGTGATCATGCTGTGTCCGTTCGTCCGTCAGGTCGTCCGTCGTCAACAATTATGTTTAAACAACATCTCCAAACCACTAAATGGATTTTGATGAAACTTGGCCTGGATGTTCCTTGAGTGGTCCTCTTCCAAAGTTGTTCAAATGGTTCCACTTGGTTGCACAAAGGGGCCACCAGAGATAAAAATAGAAAAATCTCCTAACGATATCTCCTCTTAAACCAAGGGTCTGATTTTGAAATTATTTTACACAAGTGGTCCTTCTGTCACCCTCTACCAAAATTATACTGATTTGTCAAAAAACATGGCCGACAGGGAGCATGGTCACTTTTCCCTATATGTATATAATGGAAATTAAAAAAAACTTCTTGTGTGAAACTGTTGGCCCAATTTTAAAATAATTTCACACAAATGTGAAAAATATGGCCACCAGAGGGTGTGGCCACTTTTCACTATATGTATATAGTGGAAATTGTGAAAATCTTTTTGTGTGAAACTGCTGGCCAGATTTTAAAATAATTTTACGCAAATGGTTCTTGTGTGACCTTCTACAAATAGTGTTCATATTTTTCTGATTCGTAAAAAAAACATGGCTGCCAGAGTGTTTGGTCACTTTTCCCTATATGTATATAGTGGAAACTTTAAAAATCTTCTTGTGTTTGAAACTGCTGGCCCAATTTTAGTATGATTTTACACAAATGGTCCTTGTGTGACCCTTTACCAAGATTATACCGATTTGTCAAAAGACGTGGTCGCCAGGGGGCGTGGTCACTTTGCCCTATATGTATATAGCGGAAACTTTAAAAATCTTCTTGTGTGAAACTGGTAGCCCAATTTTAAAATAATTTTACTCAAATGGTTCTTGTGTGACCTACAAATGCTGTTCAAGTTTTTCTGATTTGTCAAAAAACATGGCCACCTAAGGGCGTGGTCACATCTTTTCCAAAACCACTAGATGGATTTTGATGAAATTTTACACAAAAAATCTCTAGGCAGCCCTCTTTCAAAATTGTTTAAAGGGTTTCAGTTCATTGAACATACAGGCCTTTTTGGTTGAAGATAGGTTTTCAGCTGTCAGACTTTAAAAATCCTTTTCTCTAGAGCTTTGATATTTGGCATGTGATATAAGGGTTTTTCTCTCTGCAATACTTGTCCAAATTATTGCCCTAAGGTAAAAAAAAATGGCCTCACCCCTGTGTCTGACATGTACTTACTACAGGCTTTTATATAAGAAACTTTGAAAATCTTCTTCTCTATCTAGAGCCTTGATATCTTGCGTGTGATATCAGATTTGTAATTATGTCTTCCCCCTCTGGGGGAGACATATTGTTTTTGCCCTGTCCGTCCGTAAGTACGTCACACTTCATTTCCAGACAATAACTGGAGAACCATTTGATCTAGAACCTTCAAACTTCATAGGATTGTAGGGCTGCTGGAGTAGACGACCCCTATTGTTTTTGGGGTCACTCAATCAAAGGTCAGGGTCACAGGGGCCTGAACATTGAAAACTGTTTCCGGTCAGTAACTTGAGAACCACTTGACCCAGAATGTTGAAACTTAATAGGATGATTGGTCATGCAGAATAGATGACCCCTATCGATTTTGGGGTTACTCTGTTAAAGGTCAAGGTCACATAGGGCCTGAACATGGAAAACCGTTTCCGGTCAGTAACTTGAGAACCACTTGACCAAGAATGTTGAAACTTAATAGGATGATTGGTCATGCTGAGTAGATGACCCCTATCGATTTTGGGGTCACTCTTTTAAAGGTCAAGGTCACAGGGGCCTGAACATGGAAAAATGTTTCCAATCAATAACTTGAGAACCTCTTGACCCAGAATGTTAAAACTTCATAGGATAATTGGACATGCAGAATAAATGACCCCAATTAATTTTGGGGTCACTCTATTAAAGGTCAAGGTCACAGGGGCCTGAACATGGAAAACCGTTTCCGGTCAGTAACTTGAGAACCACTTGACCCAGAATGTTGAAACTTCATAGGATGATTGGTCATGCAGAGTACATGACCCCTATTGTTTTTGGCGTCACTGGTCACAGGGGCCTGAACATTGATAACCATTTCCGATCAATACCTTGAGAACCTCTTGATCCAGAATGTTGAAACTTCATAGGATGATTGAACATGCAGAATAGATAACCCCTATCGATTTTGGGGTCACTCCGTTAAAGGTCAAGGTCACAGGAGCCTGAACATGGAAAACAATTTCCAGTCAATAACTTGAGAACCACTTGACCCAGACTATTGAAACTTCATAGGATGATTGAACATGCAGAGTAGATGACCCCTATTTATTTTTGGGTGAGTCTATTAAAGGTCAAGGTCACAGGGGCCTAACTTGAGAACCACTTGACCTAGAATGTTGAAACTTGATAGGATGATTGGAAATGCAGAGTAGATGACCCTATTCAGGGTTCGCACAGGCCTTGAAAAGTCCTTGAATTCGATGGTAGTCCTTGAAAACTCCTTGAAAATGACAAAACCCCTAAAAAACCTGGAAAAGTACTTGAATTTTGAAAAAAACTCCTTGAATTTGACCTTTCACTCCTTGAAAATATTCTTTCCGTAACTTTGCTTTGCAAAAAGAATTTAAGGCTTAAAATAAATCAGAGAAAATGAAAATAAATTCGTGAAATTGCAGGATCGGGTCACTCATATGCTATTATAGTGGTCTACGGCCACACTTTATCGATATTTACAGAGTGCTATTTCTACTATATCACCGTTTGCATGTTTCCGTTTCCGTTTAAAAAAGTACGGGGAATAATAACTCGCAATTTTTAGCTATTTGCGAGTGTTTCCAGTGAATTAAAATGAGTAAGAAAAATAAACATGTTTACTCAAGTAAGCGGGAGACAAAAGACGAATATAAACAGTGGCTGAAGCCCTTTAGAGCAGACAGAACAAACTGTATTTGTACGTCGTGTAACAAAATTTTGAGGTATCATTAGTAGGAGTGCGCTAAAAAATCACAAGAATAGTGATAAACCTCAGCAAAATAGTGAATTACATCAATCTAATAATCGAATTACATCATTTTCAAAGGTGTGACAAGTTATGGTTGTTTTATTTTTGCATTACATAATAAAAGTTTTTCAGATTAGGTCGTGGTTTTTAAAAAAAATAGTGCTTGAAAAATTGTAAAAAGTCCTTGAAAAGTACTTGAATTTTGTCTCTGATATTCTGTATGAATCATGCTATTTATTTTGGGGTCACTTGATCAAAAGTCAAGGTCACAGGAGCCTGAATAGTGACTTGAGAACCACTAGGCCAAGAGTGTTGAAACTTAGCGGGATGACTGGACATGCCAAGTAGATGATCTCTATTGCAGCCAACCATCAGTGTCTCTTTGACTTTCGCTCCTGACCCCTATTGACTTCTTGCCTATACGACTTTGCATTTGGGGAGACATGCACTTTTTTACAAAAGCATCTTCTAGTTTCTACTGTAATTGTTCAAGTTACTGCCCTAGGTTCAAAACTGTGTGTGACATGTTACAATATAGGCTAACATAGAAGAAATCCAACTCTGTACTTATACAAAAACACTTGAAGCCTTGTACACAGGTGAGCACTTGAGGGGCAATGGTCCTCTTATTACTTAGAATTTTAATTCAATTTTGATTTATTTTCGCAATATCTCTGTTATTACAGAAGGGATATGTTTCAGACTTATGACAGTTGTTCGACATCATTACCAACATCATATGACACAAGGGTCATAACTCTAGCACCAGTATTTCATGAATTATGCCCCATTCTTACATAAAATTTCAGGTTAAAGTTTTGATGCACTTTCACTCTGTATATGTTATTTATACCAAATTGATTTGATTCAAACTTAAAACAGTTGTAGCACATCATCACCCACATCATATGGCACAAGGGCCATAACTTTGGCACCAATATTTCATGAATTATTCCCCCTTTTTAGCTCACCTGAACACAAAGTGCTCAAGGGTGAGCTATTGTGGTCAGTGATTGTCCGTAAGTCATCCGTCCTGCGTCGTCTGACAAAATTTTGCTTTAAACAACATCTCCTCCTAAACCACAAGGCCCAGTTTGATGAAACTTCACATGGATGTTCCTTGGATGGTCTTCATGGTGTTCAGAGAATTGAATTCCATACAGAACTCTGGTTGCCATGGCAACTATAAGGAAGAACTTTGAATATCTTCTTGTCCTAAACCTCGGGTGATAGGGTATTTGGTATTAGCCTCATCTTGTGGTCCTCTACCAAGTGTCCAAATTAACCCCAAGGGTCAAGTATGGCCCCGCCCTGGGGGTCACATAGTTTATATAGACTTAAGTAGGGAAAAATTTTGAAAATCTTCTTGTCCAAAACCATAGGGCCTAGGGCTTTGATATTTGTTATGTAGCATCATCTAGTGGGCCTCTTCCAAGATTGTTCAAATCATCCCCCTAGAGTCAAATCTGGCCTCACCCTGGGCGTCACATGGTTTATATAGACAAAACCACAGGGCCTAGGGCTTTGATATTTTACATATAGCATCATCTTTTGGGGCCCTCTACCAAGGTTGATTCAAACTTCAAATAGTTGCTCCTTATTATTAGCCACATCATATGACACAATGTCAAGGTGAATTACTTTTTCAGAAATTTCCATGAACCAAGTCCCTTTTATACTTGTCTAATGTTTTTATATTCTTCCATATCTCTGTTATTACTAAATACATTTGACACAAACTTCAGCTGTTGTCCAATTATCTTCATCCACATTGGAGTAATTTAACACTCCAGTGACAGCTCCAGCTTCCTCAGATGTGCCAAGTTTCATTATCCAGCATTGAGTGCGCTGTCTCCTGTGACAGCTCTTGTTATGTCCCCCTTCAAAGAAGCAGGGGTATAATGCTGTACATCTGTCCATATTTTGGTAGAGAGAATGGTTTCTGCCCAATAATTTGAAAACCACTTGACCAAGAACCTTTAGTCTTAGAAGAATGATCGGGCTTTTGAAGTAGATGACCCCTGTAGTTTTTGGGTTCAATAGGTTAAAGGTTAAGGTCACAGAGGCCTGAACTTTGAAAACAGTTTGCGCTCAATAACTTCAGAACCACTGGGCCCAGAACCTTTAATTTTAATAGCATGATTGGGTTATGAAGTAGATGACCCCTATAAATTTTGGGGTCAGTAGATCAAAGGTCATGGTCACAGGGATCTGAACCTTGAAAACAGTTGACCCAGAACCTTTAAACTTGGTAGCATTTTTGGGCTTATAAAGTAGATGACCCCTATACTTCTTGGAGTCAGTATGTAAGGTCAAGGTCACTGGGACCTGAACCTTCGAAATGGTTTCTGCCCAATAACTTGATAACCACTCAACCTAAAGTCTTCAAACTTGAAAGGTTGATTGGGCTTATGAGGTATATGAGCCCTATTATTTTTTGGGTCAGAGATAGGGTCATGGACTTTTAACACTTTCCCCTGAATAAATTGAGAACTACAGGACCCAGAACCTTCAAACTTAATAGCATGTTTGGACCTATGATGTAGATGACTCCTATTGTTTTTAGGGTCAATAAGTCAAATGTCAAGGTCACAGGGGCCTGAACCTTGAAAACCATCAACATTCAATAACTAGAGAACCATTTGACCCAGTATCTTCAAACTTAATAGCATTATTCAGCTTCTGAAGTTGATGACCCCTACGTAGTGTTTTGGGGGTTAGTAGGTTCAAGGTCAAAGCATAGCGCTCACGGGACTGAAAATCGCACAACTCGTCATAGGGGGCATATATGTTTTACAAATAGCTCTTGTTTAACTTTGAAAGTTGTTGTGATGGCATAGAACCAATGTAATCTAAGATGTCACTCCATGGTGTTCAGACAAATACTGACCATTGTTGTTTCCTACTCAGTTTTACTGCTCTCATTTTATCAGGCATTTGTGTCAAAGCCTGCTTTGGAGGCGTATGTCGCTTATAGTGACAATTCTTGTTCTCTGTATTAAGCAAGTTTTTAAAATGTTTACTCTGTTTTTTCTTCAGTGTATTCCATATCGTGTGTTGCTGGAAGAATTAGACATTCCAAACCTGAGGGCACTAGAGGTAAATGCGTAGACTGTCTGTTTACAAATGAAAAATCATTACAAGTAATGAAGCTAATGTCATCGTCCAAAATCAGTTGATTTAAATAACTTCTGTGTATAAGTTATGAACAGATTAAGTTACTTAGGATAGTCATGAGAATAATTACATTTTACAGCAACTGCAGTGGCTTCACTTTTATGACCCCTATGGATGGTATATTGTTTTGCTCATATTCTGCTGGTCAGTCAGTAGACAAATTGGTTTTTTGATATTGACTATTTCTCTGTGGTCAGTAGATGACCTCTATAATTTTGTGGGTCAAAGGTCAAGTTCACAGTGACCTTGAGGCTGAAAATGGTTTCTTCTGAATAAAGAAAGAACTCTGTGGCCTGTCTTCTTAGGTTGATTGCCTGTGGTCAGTAAATGACCCATTTTAATTTGGGGACAGCAGATCAAAGGTCAAGGTCACAGTGACTTAAGAGATTGAAAATGGTTTCCACTCAGTAAGTAAAGAACACTTTGTTCTACAGTCATCAGACTGCATAAGAAGATTCTATGTGGTCAGTAGGAGACCATTATGGTTTTTGGGGTAAATAGGTAAAGGTAGAGGTACAGTAACCTCTAAATTACAAACAATTCAATAACACTGGCCTACAGTTGTTAAACTTCATACCATGATTACCTGTTACATTCTTTTAACTAAGTTTTTAAGTGGATTTTTAGCTCACCTGTCACAAAGTGACAAGGTGAGCTTTTGTGATTGCGCGGCGTCCGGCGTCCGTCGTCCGTGCGTGCGTCCGTAAACTTTTGCTTGTGACCACTCTAGAGGTCACATTTTTCATGGGATCTTTATGAAAGTTGGTCAGAATGTTCACCTTGATGATTTCTAGGTCAAGTTCGAAACTGGGTCACGTGCCATCAAAAACTAGGTCAGTAGGTCTAAATATAGAAAAACCTTGTGACCTCTCTAGAGGCCATATATTTCACAAGATCTTCATGAAAATTGGTCAGAATGTTCACCTTGATGATATCTAGGTCAAGTTCGATACTTAGTCATGTGGGATCAAAAACTAGGTCAGTAGGTCTAAAAATAGAAAAACCTTGTGACCTCTCTAGAGGCCATATTTCTCAATGGATCTTCATGAAAATTGGTCAGAATGTTCACCTTGATGATATCTAGGTCAAGTTCGAAACTGGGTCACAGGCGGTCAAAAACTAGGTCAGTAGGTCTAAAAATAGAAAAACCTTGTGACCTCTCTAGAGGCCATATTTTTCAATGGATCTTCATGAAAATTGGTCAGAATGTTTACCTTGATGATATCTAGGTCAAGTTCGAAACTGGGTCACGTGGGGTTAAAAACTAGGTCAGTAGATCTAAAAATAGAAAAACCTTGTGACCTCTCTAGAGGCCATATTTTTCATGAGATCTTAATGAATATTGGTCAGAATGTTCACCTTGATGATATCTAGGTCAGGTTTGAAACTGGGTCACGTGGGGTCAAAAACTAGGTCAGTAGGTCTAAAAATAGAAAACCTTGTGACCTCTCTAGAGGCCATATTTCTCAATGGATCTTCATAAAAATTGGTGAGAATGTTCAGCTTGATGATATCTAGGTCAGGTTCTTAACTGGGTCATGTGCGGTCAAAAACTAGGTCAGTAGGTCGAAAAATAGAAAAACCTTGTGACCTCTCTAGAGGCCATATTTTTCACGAGATCTTCATGAAAATTGTTGAGAATGTTCACCTTGATGATATCTAGGTCAAGTTTAAAAGTGGGTCAGGTACCTTCAAAAACTAGGTCATTAGGTCAAAAAATAGAAAAACCTTGTGACCTCTCTAGAGGCCAAATTTTTCAACGGATCTTCATGAAAATTCGTCAGAATTTTTTATCTTGATGATATCTAGGTCACATGTGCTCAAAAACTAGGTCACTATGTCAAATAATAGAAATAACGACGTCATACTCAGTTCAACACTGGGTCATGTGGGGATAGGTGAGCGATTCAGGACCATCATGGTCCTCTTGTTTTTTCATGCTTTTTAGCTCACATGTCACAAAGTGACAGTGTGAGCTTTTGTGATAGCGCAGCGTCCGTCGTCCGTCCATGCGTAAACTTTTGCTTGTGACCTCTCTAGAGGTCACATTTTTCATGGGATCTTTATGAAAGTTGGTCAGAATGTTCATCTTGATGATATCTAGGTCAAGTTTGAAACTGGGTCATGTGCGGTCAAAAACTAGGTCAGTAGATCTAAAAATAGAAAAACCTTGTGACCTCTCTAGAGGCCATACTTTTCACAAGATCTTCATGAAAATTGGTCAGAATGTTCATCTTGATGATATCTAGGTCAAGTTCGAAACTGGGTCAAGTGCCATCAAAAACTAGGTCGGTAGGTCTAAAAATAGAAAAACCTTGTGACCGCTCTAGAGGCCATACTTGTGAATGGATCTTCATGAAAATTGGTCAGAATGTTCACCTTGATGATATCTAGGTCAAGTTCGAAACTGGGTCACATGCCATCAATAACTAGGTCAGTAAGTCAAATAACAAAAAAACCTTGTGACCTCTCTAGAGACCATATTTTTCATGAGATCTGTATGAAAATTGGTCAGAATTTTTATCTTGATGATATCTAGGTCAAGTTCGAAACTGGTTCAACTGCGGTCAAAAACTAGGTCAGTAGGTCTAAAAATAGAAAATCCTTGTGACCTCTCTAGAGGCCATACTTTCCAACGGATCTTCATGAAAATAAGTCAGAATGTTCACCTTGATGATATCTAGGTCTTGTTTGAAACTTGGTCACGTGTTTTTAATAACTAGGTCAGTAGGTCAAATAATAGAAAAACCTTGTGACCTCTCTAGAGGCCATATTTTTCATGGGATCTATATGAAAATTGGTGTGAATGTTCATCTTGATGATATCTAGATCAGTTTCGAAACTGGGTCAGCTGCGGTCAAAAACTAGGTCAGTAGGTCTAAAAATAGAAAAACCTTGTGACCTCTCTAGAGGCCATACTTTTGAATGGATCTTCATGAAAATTGGTCAGAATGTTCACCTTGATGATATCTAGGTCAAGTTTGAAACTGGGTCACGTGCCATCAATAACTAGGTCAGTAGGTCAAATAATGAAAAAACCTTGTGACCTCTCTAGAGGCCATATTTTTCATGGGATCTGTATGAAAATTGGTTAGAATTTTTATCTTGATGATATCTAGGTCAGATTCAACACTGGGTCACATGAGCTGAAAAACTAGATCACAATATCAAATAATAGAAAAAAACGACATCATACTCGGTTTAAAACTGGGTCATGTTGGGACAGGTGAGTGATTCAGGACCATCATGGTCCTCTTGTTAACTTCATAGAATAATTATCTGTGGTAAACAGATGACCACTTGTCAGTAGATGAGCTGAGTTGTTTTTGAGGTCATTTGGTCAAAGGTCAAGGTCCCAAATTTATTTTAATTACAAATACTGCCTCGTTAGCATAGTGGTAGAGTGCCTACTTTAAGTGCAAGAGGCTATTGGTTTGCTTCCTGGTCAAGTCGTAGCAAAGACATGAAAATTGTACTAATAGATTCTTGACACTTGGTGCCTGTATTCATAGCTATTTTTTGAGAAAAATGGCTATAGAATTTGCATTAATGCTGCTTATTTGAAGAGAGTCTTTCTCAGGTAATGGAAACCAATTGAGTGCATACAACTTTAAATAAATAAATAAAAAAGCCAGAAAGGTTGAAAAATAGCCTTGTTTTTCAAAGTAATAATCTAACAGTTACTGTCAAGTACATAATATATTGGTCTAATGCAGATATAATAACTGTATTAGACCAAATACTTTCACATTGCTGAGTGTGGAGAAAAGCCCCCTGCTCAATTTTCGAACTTCGTTCAGGATGAGCTATAGGTATATACCGTATGCATGGTCCATCTTCTATCCACTTGCGTCAACATTTAATGCTCACCTAAACACGCTTGTCAATCCGTCTGTCTTTTATCAGTCGTCCAACAGTTTCTGTAAAGAATATCTCCTAAACCAACAAGCAGATTTCAATCAAACTTCACTGGAATGTTTCTTGGGTGGGTCCCCTTTCAGATTCCTTCAAACCTGGGTCATCCATGAACAATTGGTTGCCATGGCAGCCAAAACAAAAATGTTTCAAAATCTTCTCAGAAACTGCTCTCTCCTGATATATAAATAGTTTCACATAAATTTCGTAAAAATGACCTGGCATGTAGCTAATTACATAACATATCAGTATCAGATAATAGTTTATAACCAATATTATGAAGCATCCAAACAAAATGTACGAGGTATGTTTAATAGAAACTTGTTTTAAAGCACTCATGGAATTTGGCCAAGGATAGAGTTATTGTCTTATATTTATAATGTATTATCGTTCACAGGATTTGATCATTGAAGTGATTTATGCTGACATTATTCGAGGAAAGTTAGATCAAAAGAACCAGCAGTTGGAGGTGGACTACGCAATTGGTAGAGACATCAGACAGGAGGCTGTGCCTGATATTATATCTGTTCTACAAGACTGGTACATTTTTAGCTCGACTTTTCAAAGAAAAAGTAGAGCTATTGCACTCACCCTGGCGTCGGTGTTGCCGTTGGTTAAAGATCTTGATAATCTGTTACTATCAAAGCTATTGGCTTGAAACTTATAATAATTATTTACTATCAAAGTCTACACCAGGAGAAACAATCCCCATAACTCTGATTTGAATTTTGACAGAGTTATGCCTTTTTATGCCCCCGGCATCTACTGATGCGGGAGGCATATAGTGGTTGTCCTGTCTGTCCTTTCGTTCGTCCGAGCTCACATTTGCATATTTAGGTGGCTATATGAACAATAGGTAACTGTACTTTTTCTTTGATGTCATTCATTGTGTGGCTATTTTTCTCTTACATGGCTAAAAGAACAATAGAGAGAACAAAAGAGTAGCCACATAAGTATCCATATGTAGGAACGTCCGTCCGTACGAGGTTAACCAAATGGGACCGTTTCGTCTAGCATCAATACCCCTTACTAGAGTGACTTGATGCTAATGCAAATGTAACCTGTGACCATTCCTCATCTTTAGACATCACCTTACCTCAGTTTGACCTTGACCTCATTTTGGACTTAGGTTGCTTTATATCATTAGGATGGCCAGCACATATTTATGCAATCTTGCATATGTATGTTTTTGACAACACAGAAAATGACGTCACTCGACCTTCAGCTATTTCCGGAAGTAAATAAAATGAAAGTAGAAATGCTAAACTTGAAAACGAAAGCCGCATTTCGATTCGTAGATAGCCAGGGGTCACCCCAATCTAAATGTATGCGCGTGGACTTTTTTTTTTTTTTTTTTTTTCTTTTTTTTTTTTTTTTTTTGCTATTGGGGAGCCAATTTTCAGCACTTTATTATGAATTGAAATTACCTGTGTTTTAGTACAGCATGTCAGCTTTTAATCTATGAAAAAATATTTGAGCTCTGGATAAACAGAAATCCCACAGGGGTCCATAACAGACCAAGGGTACATTGATAATTTTGGAACTTCATCAAATCGCTCAAAATGTCATTTTTGATGTTGTCTGACAGTGTCAGTATATGCCTCAGATGTAAAATATAACCGTATTTGAGAGCTGCAGACCTAGACATTTCAGAAATATTTTCAAAATAAGTTTCGTGTAATAAATGTTGTTTCTACGGAAGCGTGAAAGGGCCATCAGACGCTAATACGTTTTAGTTTGTTAAGGCTGCGGAAAGGATATGGGCCATCTCTTGGTTAACCAAATGGGACCGTTTCGTCTAGCATCAATATCGCTGACAAGAATGAATTGATACTAAAACAGATGTAACCTGTGACCATTTCTCATCTTCAAACATCACCTGACCTCAGTTTGACCTTGAACTTGACCTCGTTTTTGACTTGGGTCGCTTAGTATCGACAAGGATGCCACCAGGGGCATCAAGCGTTTATTGAACGCAGCTCCTTGTTTTAAATTAGAATTTTTTGGTTGAAGTTTTTAATAAGTCAAATATCTCTGTTACTATCAAATCTTTTGACTTGAAACCTAAGATATTATTATGCCCCCCTTCGAAGGAGGGGTATATTGTTTTGCGGATGTCTGTCGGTCGGTCGGTATGTAGACCAATTCGTTTCCAGATGATAACTCAAGAACGCTTGGGACTAGGATCATGAAAGTTGATAGGGAGGTTGGTCATCACCAACAGATGACCCCTATTGATTTTCAGATCAATATGTCAAAGGTCAAGGACACAGTGACCCCGAACATTTAAACAGTTTCCGGATGATAACTTAAGAATGCTTGGGCCTAGGATCATGAAAATTGATAGGGAGGTTGGTCATGACCAGCAGATGACCCCTATTGATTTTGAGTTTAGTAGGTCAAAGATCAAGGTCACAGTGACCTGGAACAGTTAAACGGTTTCTGGATGATAACTCAAGAGTGCTTGGGCCTAGGATCATGAAAGTTGGTAGGGAGTTTGGTCATGACCAGCAGATGCCCCCTTTGATTTTGAGGCCAGTAGGTCAGGTCAAAGGTCAAGGTCACACAGTGACCAGGATCAGTAAAACGAGTAGATCAAAGGTCAAGGTCACAGTGACCAGGATCAGTAAAACGGTTTCCGGCTGATAACTCAAGAACGCTTGGACCAAGGTTCATGAAAGTTGATAGAGAGGTTAATCATGGCCAGCAGATGCCCCTTATTGATTTTGAGGTCAGTAGGTCAAAGGTCAAGGTTACATTGAACCAGTATAGTAGAACTTTTGTTTACAGTGAGCAAATAATTTCTGCTCCTTGTGCAATTACTGAATGCATCAAGGGGGGCATTTGGTGTTCTACGAGCTTTTGTTTACTATCAAAGTCTACACCAGGAGAAACATTCCCCATAACTATGATTTGAATTTTGACAGAGTTATGCCCCTTTTTAGCTTAAGAATATAGTGTTATAAAGTTTTTACTGGCAAAGCTCTTAATTCAAAGTCAAGCAGCGAGATAAGTCGAGCTTGCTTTCTTTCTTTTTTTTTTTTTTTTTTTGCTTTCTTATAGACAGCTCTTGTTCTTTATTTTTATCTGTCTGATTATAATACAACACTGATCTCTGTATTAACATTATAAGATTGATTTGCTGTAAAGGGTTTGGCTATCATCATCAGATATCATCAGTTATACCGGTATGTTTAGAGAGAGGGAGGTGTGTGTGCATGTGCATGCGTGTGTGTGTGTGCTTGTGTGTGTGTGTCTGTGTCAATTCTTGTCTGGGCTGTAACTTCAACATTCCTAGGGGGATTTGAAAATAATTGACAAAAATGTTGACCATATTGAGAAGGTGTATGTCCCGCTTATGACCCGTGTCTCTCAGGATAGGCAAAAGTCACAAACCCAAACCCTAACACAAATGTTCATCTAATCCCAAGGGTGGCTTCAGGGGCATTTGTCACTAATAGTGACAGCTCTTGTTGTTGCTATGATTATCAATAAAAACCACAAAAAAATACTGGATAATAAGAAAATAAACTGTTGTATAGAAAAAGTACTAGTAAATTTTATGAATAGTATCACATGGTCATGTTGGATTACAGAAATAGATGTACCAGTGCCCTTTCCTTTTGATAGGGTGTGACATTGTCTTGCATGATGGACACTGATTTTAGTGACAGGGTATGATGTTGTAACTTACTGTTACTTGATGTTAATACAGGTGTTCTGGTTGTGAAGCAGTTTTACAGGGAATAGAAACACAGATCACAAAGGCCAATCAGAACAAAGAAAATAACCTCAGGCAAAAACAGAAAATGGAACAAGAGGTATAGTTGATGTTATAACATTGTTTTTGGACTGTATCCGGGAATACACATGTTTAAATAAGAGGTAGAGTAAATGTTCAAAGGGCTTTATTAGGAATATACGAGGGGTTCACCCCTGTCTAAACAAGAGATAGAGTAAATTTTCA
Organism: Mercenaria mercenaria; assembly: GCF_021730395.1. Lineage (NCBI taxonomy): Eukaryota > Metazoa > Mollusca > Bivalvia > Venerida > Veneridae > Mercenaria > Mercenaria mercenaria. Next base: position 42,004,477 of record NC_069374.1, read on the forward strand.
AAGGTTTTATTAGGAATATACGAGGGGTTCACACCTGTCTAGGCAAGAGGTATAGTAAATGTTCAAAGGCTTTATTAGGAATATATGAGGAGTTCACACCTGTCTAAACTAAAGAGGTATAGTAAATGTTTCAAAGGCTTTATTAGGAATATACAAGGGGTTCACACCTGTCTAAACTAAAGAGGTATAGTAAATGTTCATAGGCTTTATTAGGAATATACGAGAGGTTCACACCTGTCTAAACTAAAGAGGTATAGTAAATGTTTCAAAGGCTTTATTAGGAATATACGAGGGGTTCACACCTGTCTTAACTAAAGAGGTATAGTAAATGTTCAAAGGCTTTATTAGGAATATACGAGGGGTTCACACCTGTCTAAACTAAAGAGGTATAGTAAATGTTCAAAGGCTTTATTAGGAATATACGAGGGGTTCACACCTGTCTAAACAAGAGGTAGTGTAAATGTTCAAAGGCTTTATTAGGAATATACGAGGGGTTCACACCTGTCTAAACTAAAGAGGTATAGTAAATGTTTAAAGGCTTTATTAGGAATATACGAGGGGTTCACACCTGTCTAAACAAGAGGTAGGTAAATGTTCAAAGGCTTTATTAGGAATATACGAGGGGTTCACACCTGTCTAAACAAGAGGTAGAGTAAATGTTCAAAGGCTTTATTAGGAATATACGAGGGGTTCACACCTGTCTAAACAAGAGGTAGAGTAAATGTTCAAAGGCTTTATTAGGAATATACGAGGGGTTCACACCTGTCTAAACTAAAGAGGTATAGTAAATGTTCAAAGGCTTTATTAGGAATATACGAGGGGTTCACACCTGTCTAAACAAGAGGTAGAGTAAATTTTCAAAGGTTTTATTAGGAATATACGAGGGGTTCACACCTGTCTAGGCAAGAGGTATAGTAAATGTTCAAAGGCTTTATTAGGAATATACGAGGGGTTCACACCTGTCTAAACAAGAGGTAGAGTAAATTTTCAAAGGTTTTATTAGGAATATACGAGGGGTTCACACCTGTCTAGGCAAGAGGTATAGTAAATGTTCAAAGGCTTTATTTGGAATATATGAGGGGTTCACACCTGTCTAAACAAGAGGTAGAGTAAATGTTCAAAGGCTTTATTAGGAATATATAAGGGGTTCACACCTATCTAGGCAAGAGGTATAGTAAATGTTCAAAGGCTTTATTAGGAATATACGAGGGGTTCACACCTGTCTAAACTAAAGAGGTATAGTAAATGTTCAAAGGCTTTATTAGGAATATACGAGGGGTTCACACCTGTCTAAACAAGAAGTAGTGTAAATGTTCAAAGGTTTTATTAGGAATTTATGCGGGGTTCACACCTGTCTAACCAAGAGGGAGAGTAAATGTTCAAAGGCTTTATTAGTAATATATCACCCACATCATGTGACACAAGGTGCAAAATTCTTGACACCAATTTTTCATGAATTATGCCCCCTTTTACTTAGAATTTAAGGTTAATTTTGGTGCATTTTCACTGTATCTCAGTTATTACTAAATGGATTTGATTCAAACTTAAAATAGATATTCCATCTTATCACCCACATCATGTGACACAAGGTGCATAACTTTGGCACCAATTTTTCATGAATTATGCCCTCTTACTTATAATTTAAGGTTAATTTTGATGCATTTTCACTGTATCTCAGTTATTACTAAATGGATTTGATTCAAACTTAAAATAGATATTCCACCCTATCACCCACATCATGTGACACAAGGTGCATAACTCTGACACCAATTTTTCATGAATTATGCCCCCTTTTACTTAGAATATAAGTTTAATTTTGATACATTTTCGCTATATCTCAGTTATTACGAAATGCATTTGTTTCAAACTTGAAGTGGTTGCTCCACATCATCACCCACATCATATGATGCAAGGTGCATAACTCTTGCACCAATATTTCCTGAATTATGCCCCCTTTTTGTTTAGAATTATACTTATTTAGTGTTTTGATACACTTTATCTGTACCTCACTTATTATTTGATATTTTTTAACACAGACTCAAGCTATTGTGCAATATTCATCCACCATTGGAGTCATTAAACACTCCAGTCACAGTTCTTGACAGATTTAAATGTTTTTGGTACACAGGTGTAACATCATAAAATACAGGTAACATTCGACTTTGGCTACAAACCATCAAATTTATATGTAGTTATGTCCCCTTTGCAACTTAAAATTTGTCAAACTCATGGTTGCTGGACAATAACTCACAAAAGGCTTGACAGATTTAGATAAATTTTGGTACACAGATGTAACATCATAAAATACAGGTAACGTTCGACTTTGGCTACAAACCACCAATTTTATATGTAGTTATGGCCCCTTTCCAACTTAAAATTTGTCAAACTCATGGTTGCCGGACAGTAACTCACAAAAGGCTTGACAGATTTAGATAAATTTTGGTACACAGGTGTAACATTATAAAATACAGGTCAAGTTGGATTTAAATTGCACCTTCTTATGGCCATGTCTTTCTTATGGTTGCCATTCTCCTGTGACAAGACCGTAATGTGGGGGTATTCGTTAGTCCTGTGACAGTTCTAGTTTTCCCTATATGTATATAGTGGTTTTAAAATAGTTCCACACAAATGATCTTTGGATGACCCACACAGGATTGTTCAGTTGATCTGATTCTTCAAGAAACATGGTCACCTGAGGGCATGGTCACTTTCCTTGTATGTTCATATTGGAAACTGTACAAATCATCTTGTCAAAATCAAAAATTGCTGGACTGATTTTAAAATAGTTCCACACAAATGATCCATGGGTGACTCTCTCCCAAGATTGTTCAACTGATTCTGATTTTTCAAGAAACTTACTTGCCAGAGGGCATGGTCACTTTTCCCAATATGCATATAGTGGAAACTATGAAAAGATCTTCTTCCCAGAAACTGGTGGCCTAATTTAGAAATAATTGTATACAAACGTTCCTTCAGAAACCCTTTACCAATACAAGATTTGTCAACAAAATGGCTGCCAGAGCTAAAAGTAGTACAATCATCAATAAAAACTGGTCTGATTTTAAAATGATTTCAAAGAAATGTTCCTTTGGTGTCCCTCAACAATGAGTTTTAAGCTCATATGATCTTTATTCAGGGTGAGTTATTAGTATAGGTTGATGGTCAAGCTTCTTGCTTCAACATTTTTAATTAAACATGTTTTCCTGTGAACCTCTTGGCCTGGATGTTCCTCTTCCAAATTTTATCAAAGAATCCCATTCCATGCAGAATGCAGGTTGCAGTGGCAACCAAAAGGAAAACAATTTTAAAGTCTTTTTGCCTAAAACCTCGAGGCTTCGAGTGGATGTATTTAGTATGCAGCATTGTCAAGTGGTCCTCAGAAATGTGGGCCACCAGTTTCCTCATGTGTTTTAAAAAGGGAACTTTAAAAAGTCTTTTTGTAAAAAACTGACTGTCTGATTGTAAAATAATTTCATAAAAAATGTTACACCAAGAGTATTCAGTATTCATAATATTCAGCTATGTGGAAAAGCAGGCCGCCAGAGCTAAAAATAGAAAAATCTTCAAAGGCTATGTTCCCTCAAACCTCTAGTCTGATTTTGAAAAAAAAAATCACAGAAATGTTCCTTGTGTGACTAAAATTGCTAAAATGATCTTGATTTGTTTAAAACTATGTCTGCCAGGAATAGGTATAGTTTTTGTCAAGCATGCCTGTGGAGGCGAAGACATAGTCCTCCAAATAGCTGTTTGGTGTATGTGTGTCGTGCGTCCGTCCGGATTCTTTTGTCCGGACCATAACTTTGACATGCATGGAGCAATCTTGTTTTAATTTGGCATGAATGTTAACCTCAGTGAGACGGAGTGTCATGCGCAAACCCCAGGTTCCTATCTGAAAGGTCATGGTCAAAGTTGGAGGTCAAAGCTGAGCTGTGACACATTTGTGAGCAATATAGGGTCAACATGGTCCTCTTGTTAGCTCACCTGAGCCAAAGGCTCATGGTGAGCTTTTGTGACCGCTGAATGTCCGTCATACGTCGTGCGTCCGTCATCAATTTGTAAAAAAATCTTCCTGAAAATCACTGGGCAAATTACACCAAACTTCACATGAAGGATCCTTGGGTGGCCCCCTTTCAAAATTATTCAAAGAATTGAACTCCATGCAGAACTCTGGTTGCCATGGCAACTGAAAGGAAAAACTTTAAAACTCTTCTTGTCCAAAACCACAGGGCCTAGGGCTTTGATATCTGGTGTGTAGCATCATCTAGTGGTCCTGTACCAAAATTGTTCAAATTATCCCCCTAGGGTCAAATATGGCCCCGCCCCAGGGGTCACATGGTTTATATAGACTTATATAGGGAAAACTTTGAAAATCTTCTTGTACAAAACCACACAGCCTAGGGCTTTGATATTTGGTATGTAGCATCATCTAGTGGTCCTCTACCAAGATTTTTCAAAGTATCCCCCTAGGGTCAAATATGGCCCTGCCCCGGGGGTCCCAAGTTTTACATAGACTTATATAGGAAAAAAAGTTCAAAAATCTTCTTCTCTGAAACCACAACACTTAGACCTTTGATATTTGAGTTGTAGCATTGTCTTATGGTCTTCAACCAAAATTGTTCAAATTTTACCCCTGGGGTGAAAAGAGGCCCTGCCTGGGAGACTTATATAGGGAAAATTTTGAAAATCTTCTTGTACAAAACCATACGGCCTAGGGCTTTGATGTTTGGTATGTAGCATCATTTAGTGGTCCTCTACCAAGATTGTTCAAATTATCCCTCTAGGGTCAAATATGGACCTGCCCCGGGGGTCCCAAGCTTTACATAGACTTATATAGGAAATATAGAAAAAAAGTTTAAAAGTCTTCTCCTCTGAAACCACAACATTTAGAACTTTGATATTTGGTTTGTAGCATTGTCTTATGGTCCTCAACCAAAATTGTTCAAATTGTACCCCTGGGGGTCCCAAGTTTTATATAGACTTATATAGGAAAAAACTTTAAAAATCTTCTTGTCTGAAACCATATGACCTAGGCTTTTGATATTTGGTATGATGTATTGTCTAGTAGTCATCTACCAAAATTGTTCAAATTATGCCCCTGGGGTTAAAAGAGGCCCTGCCCTTGGATCACTTAGTTATTATGTGAGTTGTATAGGAAAAAATACTTAAAAAAATCATCTGATCCTATTTCCAAGACTGTTTAATTATGATTACCTGATGACCCCAAGTAATATGATGTCACTTGACTGTGACCTTGACCTATGACCTACTTTCCTGTTTTTTTAAGATACAGCCTTGAAGTTTTGATGACGTACACAGTTTTGCACACCAATCATAAAACTGAATTTCATTGACCATGAATGTGGCCTACTGACTTTCTTAATATTTTATTATCAGTTTGACATTTAAAACATGTAGCTCCTATTACTCAGGTGAGCGATCCAGGGTCATCATGACCCTCTTGTTTTAAATATATGCCCCTTTTTCAATACAGCAATGTTTGGTCTTTAACTCTTGTCATGTTGAGCTTTTAGGATTGTAGATTGGTCATCGTCTGTCCTTCCGTCATCTGATCGTCTATCATCCTCAATATCTTTAAAGAATAACTCCTAAAAAAAAAATGCAAAGTCAGTAGGTCATCAATGCAGAATTGTGGTTGCCATTGAAACCAAAAGAAAAACCTTTAAAATCGACTCCCTAGAAACAGCTGGCTAGATTTCAAACTTGTTTCATAGCAGTGTTCCTTGGGTGACCCTCTGTGAAATTCCTTCAAATTATTTTGATTAGTAAAACATATACCAACAGTACTAGTTTTCTCTATACTGCTGTATGGAAGATATGATAGAAAATCTTCACTGAAACAGCCAGCCCCAGTTCAAAATAATTTTACTGAATTGTCCTTTGGGTACACTTTGCCAAATTCCTTTAAGCTATGTCCATTTGTTTGATAACATGACTATCAGGTGCAGGGCTAGTTTTCTCTGTATGACTATAGGGAGAACAGTAAATGTAATGTTCCTTGGGTAACCCTTTATGTTCCTTCAGATCATTCCTCTTCATGGCCACCAGGGGATGAGGTAGGTTTTCTTTTAAACGTTTAGATGGTTAACTTTTAGAGCCTTCTTTTCAGGAACTGCTGGCCAGACTTCAAACTAATTTTTTGCTATCACTGCCAATGATAAAAGAACTTGGTTATGTTAGTCTTGCCTGACTATAATGGTTGACTTGGAAATAGTGGAATAGTAGAATGTGGTGTGTTATGGACAGCTCTTGTTATATACAGGTGTTCCATTGCAAAATGTAAATGTATTACAGCCCTATAATGCTTAATTAATACAAGTTTGATTAGAAGAAATGAATGCTTACCAACATAATATTCATTCACTTAAGCTTTTTACATGTTTTATGCTAGAAAAGGTTTACCAGCAGCTACAGTGTCCCCAGTTTCAGATGAAAACATATTAATTATGATTATCCCTACAGTGTAGAACTTCATCTAAATATATATATTTTACAATTTAATATGTTATAGACATTTCTGTCATCTGTGTTTTGTCTATGCCTGTTCAACTGTGTATACATGAAATATCTGTTTATAGATCACAAACATCAAGAAAACATTGAAGAGTACACACGCTGATGAGGAAAGTATGGTAACAGAGTCTGTGTCAGTTACTGCAGATAAACCTTCCAAGAAACCCTCTAAAGCCAAAGGGTAAGCTTATTATCATATAGGCTTGCTTGTGTCTCACTACAGCTTGATTCATATATAAACTGATACTTTCATTAATTGATTACAAATAACATTTATTCTTTCACCACTTGTACATAATTTTATCTTATTCTAATCTCTCTTCATTGTACCATAATTATGCTGTTTTTCTGCCACTAAGAATTAATTTGTTTATAATATGTTATTTTGATTCATGTCTTTCACTTCACTGTCTATGTTACATACTTGGAATGAATTTTAACATTATTATGTTAGAGGACCATATGTTAGACTGGCTGTAACCAAATATGTTATCCTCTTTAAATATAGTTATTATTATTATTATCATTATTATAAATTGATTCCACTCCATAACTTTTATATGCATTGATGGATTATCTTAGTGCTACACACAAATGTTCCCCATGATGAGACAATGTATCTACACATGATCTATGCTTGTCGGTTAACGGTCAAGGTCACCGTTTAAGGTCAAGTAAAAATTTGTTTCTGCTCCATAACTTTTAAATTCATTGAAGGATTTTTAAGCTTATCTGAGCACAAAGTGCTCATGGTGAGATATTGTGATCATGCTGTGTCCATTGTGCATCCGTCCGTCCATCGTCAACAATTGTGTTTAAATGACATCTCCTCCAGAACCACAGAATGGATTTTGATGAAACTTGGCGTGGACGTTCCTCTACCAAGTTGTTCAAATGAATCTGCTTGGTTGCACATAGGGGCCGCCAGAGCTAAAAATAGAAATATCTTCGAATGACATCTCCTAAACCAGTGGTCCGATTTTGAAATAATTTCATACAAATAGTCCTTATATCACCCTGTACCAAGATTGTTCAAATTATACCGATTTGTCAAAAAACATGGCCACCAGGGGGCATGGTCACTTTTCCTTATATGTATATAGTGGAAACATTAAAAATCTTTTTGTGTGAAAATGTTAAAAGCCCGATTTTAAAATAATTATACACAAATGGTCCTTGTGTGACCCTCTACCAAGATTGTTCAAATTATTTTGATTCATTAAAAAACATGGCCGCCAGGGTGCATGGTCACTTTTCCCTATATGTATATAGTGGAAATTAAAAAAAAACTTCTTTTGTGAAACTGCTAGCCAGATTTTAAAACGATTTTACACAAATGGTCCTTGTGTGACCTTCTACCAAGAATGTTCAAATTATTTTGATTCGTAAAAAAAGCATGGCCGCCAGAGGGCGTGGTCACTTTTCCCTATATGTATATAGTGGACATTTTAAAAATCTTCTTGTGTGAAACTGCTAGCCCGATTTTAAAATAATTTTACATAAATGGTCCTTTTGTGACCCTCTATCAAGATTGTTACAATTAGTCTGATTCCTCAAAAAACATGGCCGCCAGAGGGCATGGTCACTTTTCATCAACAATTTCTTTAAACATCTCCTCCACAACCACTGAATAGATTTTGATGAAACTTTATACAAATGATCTCTGGGAAGCCTTCTTTCAAGGTTGTTCAAATGGTTCCGGTTCATTGAACATATGGGTCTTTTTGGTTAATAATAGGTTTTCAGATATCAGACTTTAAAAATCTTGTTCTCTAGAGCTTTGATATTTGGCCTGTAATATAAGGGATTGACTCTCTACCATAATTATCCTAAGGTCAAGAATGGCCACACCCCTGTGTGTGGCATGTACTTACTATAGACTTATATATAAGAAACTTTGAAAATCTTTTTCTCTGAATCAATAATAGCTAGAGCCTTGATATATATGGCGTGTGATATCAGAGTTGTACCGTAATTGTTCAAATTATTGCCCTAGGTGTGACATTTATATAATTTAGGCTAACATAGAAGAAACCTAACTCTGTACTTGTACCATTACGTTAAACAAACACACTTGAAGCCTTGTACACAGGTGAGCGCTTTAGGGTCAGTAACCCGCTTGTTTATTAATACACAGGAATGTTTTCCATGATTAGACGAAGTGTCGCGCACATGACCCATGGTTGTCAGTCAGAGGTCAAGGTCACTATTGAAAGTCAATTAAAATTCTTTCTGCATCATAAGTTTTATGTGCATAAATGGATTATCTTGATACTGTCCCCATGATGAGACAGTATGTTGCATACATGATCTTTGTTTGTAGGTCAAGGTCACTATTGAAATTTGTATAAAAATAGTTTTTGTTAGCTCGACTATACCAGCGTCGGCGTCGGCGTCTTTCCGCATCCCCACCTTGGTTAAAGTTTTGGTGCACTTTCTCTTTTTTCAACTTATTTCTGTAATTACTTGATGGATTTGATTCAAACTTGAAATACTTATTCCTCATCATCATCCACATCATCTGACATAAGGGCCATAATTCTGGCAGCTATATTTCATGAATTATCCCCCCTTTTCACTTAGATTTTCAGGTTAAAGTTTTGATGCACTTTCACTCTATCTCTGTTATTACTGAATGGATTTGATTCAAACTTAAAATAGTTGTTCAACATCATCACCCACATCATATGACACAAGGTGCATAACTCTGGCACCATTTTTTCATGAATTATTGCCCCTTTTTACTTAGAATTTCAGGTTAAAGTTTTGGTGCACTTTCACTCTACCTCTGTTATTACTGAATGGATTTGATTCAAACTTAAAATAGTTGTTCAGCATCATCACCCACATCATATGACACAAGATGCATAACTCTGGCACAATTTTTCATGAATTATTCCCCTTTTTACTTAGAATTTCAGGTTAAAGTTTTATGCACTTTCACTATCTCTGTTATTTCTGAATGGATCTGTTTCAAACTTAAACAATTGTTCAACATCATTACCCTTATAATATGACACAAGGTGCATAACTCTGGGACCAATTTTTCATGAATTATTTCCCTTTTTATTTAGAATTTTAGGTTAAAGTTTTGATGCACTTTCACTCTGTCTCTGTTATTACTGAATGGATTTGATTCAAACTTAAAATAGTTGTTCAACATCATCACCCACACCATATGATGCAAGGTGCATAACTCTGGCACCAATTTTTCATTAATTATTCCCCCTTTTTACTTAGAATTTTAGGTTAAAGTGTTGATGCACTTTCACTCTGTCCCGGTTATTACTGAATGGATTTGATTCAAACTTAAAATAATTGTTCAACGTCATCACCGACACTATATGACACAAGCTGCATAACTCTGGCACCAATATTTAATGAATTATGCCCCTTTTTGCTTAGGATATACTTATATAGTGTTTTGATACATTTTATCTTTACCTCTCTTATTACTTTAAGTTGATATTTTTGACATAGACTCAGGCTATTGTGCAATATCTTCATCCACAATTGGAGTCATTAAACACTCCAGTGACAGCTCTAGTTTCCTCAGATGTGCCCAGTTTCACTATCCAGCATCGAAATAGTCGAGCGCGCTGTCTCCTGTGACAGCTCTTGTTTCTTAGCTTCTAAATGCTTTGAAGCAATTTTTGTCCTAACACTGTTGCCAACAACCACAAGGGAAGAACACTAACAAAGCTTTCCACCAGTAGGGGGCTTCTGTATTGCAAGTGCAATACTTGGTCACTTGTGTTAAATGGTTCTGCTTCACTGCAGAAAAAAGATAACCTTTAAACAACTTCTCATGAACCACTTGATTGATGCTCATCAAACCTTCTCAGAAGCATCCTCATAAAAATTTGTTCAATGGTTACACTTGACTGCACTTAGTTGCCTCAAGAACTTAAACTGGAAAAATATTAAAATAATTTCTTTACAAGAATGCATTTCTAAAAACCTTGGTCTGTAGCATCTTACAGAAGGATCATTCTCAAATTTGTTTAATTGGTTTCACTTGACTGCATTTAATGGCAGCAAGAGCTGAAAATTAAAAACTTTCTGCTTTTTATATTAATTTACAAGAGCCGCCACATGGCACTTCAAGATCGCTGCTAGTTAATCAAATCTATAAGGAAATCCTTCGGAAGCATAGAATGCAATGAAGTAAAATGATAGCAAATTCGGTTCTTGGGAGTGAAATGAAAGTGTAACGTGCCTAAAGTACCAGCTTAAGCAGAGTTCTGTTACATATTGAATAGACTCCCATGATCTGAAAGGACCAGAAAATATAACAACACTAAATGATGTGTTATATCGGGGGTATTTTCTGCAGAATGTGTTATCACTGATCACCAATTTTATGAGAGAACTTCCACATTTTAGCATAAGTTTACTTCTGTTCCTTGTAATGTTTGTCTACACAGACTTAGTTTATGTTTTATCAGTTTATATTTATAAGAATGTTATTTCATATTCACAGTTTACATATTTGAATGCTAATGATATATATTTACAGTTTACGAGGAAGTAGTGGTACTAAACTCTGGAAATGACAAGGAACCTGTGGTACTAAACTATAAAATGTGATAGAAGATAGACAATTGTAACAGTATAAAAACTGGGAGTTGATTGGATAACTGTCTAAAGTGCTAAAACAAATACATGCATGTTACTGGATATGAAATGTCTCTCTCATTGGTAACTCTGAATAAAATCAAGAATTAATACACTGCCTTAGAATCTTGTTTGCAGATAGGTTTGGAAGTATGACACAATTCTTCTGTAGATATTTGGTAGAAATGAACATGCTCAGAAATGATAGAATGAAAAAAAGTAACTTCTTCATATAATTTTACTTCCAGATTTACATAACAAACACATCATATACAAAATTTGTTGTTTGGAAATTGAGGCAGTATCAAGATATATGTCATTTAAACTTTTAAAGATGACTGGATAATGAAAGTAACATTGAATGATTGAGCATAAACCTATTCTTACATAGAACATGATTTTATAGTGGTTTTCATGTTAACATAAAATGTTGTAATAAAACATAATTGCTGCAGACTTCAACATTTTTTAGTACAGTTGCTATCATAAAAAATTTATGCATACTAAGCCATAGAAAATATTTGTTAAGAATTTTAACTATGTAACACAGCCTTTATCAGTTACTGCAAAAGAGACTGGTATTTATTTTTATCCAAATTGTATGTTTAACATGTATTATTGTGATAAAGTGTTGATATTTTCTTGAGCATATTGAGTTCATTTGTTAAACTGTAGGTATGGAATGCTTTAAGTGTGTACCATTTTTATGTTCTCCCCTTGGTGGTGGCAAATAGTAATTGCATTGCCAATCCGTCAATTTGTGTCCTGTCCGTAACTGTCATTCATGGATGGATTTCGAAAACACTTGGCACAAATAATCAGTATGACATGGCAATATGTTGTGTACAAGAGCCATAAATCTACCCCTTACTTTCTGAGTTATCTCCCTTCATAGAATATCCATTCAGTTTTCATGTGCGGTCTGTAACTTTGTCATTATTGTACCCCCCGACAACAAAGTTGTAAGGGGGGGTATACTGGTTTCAGGTTGTCCGTCTGTCTGTCTGGCCGTCTGTCCGTAGACGCAATCTTGTGCACACCATCTCTCCTTATCCCCTTGACAGAATTTAATGAAACTTCACACAAGTGATCAGTACCAACAGTAGTTGTGCATGGGACATGTTAGGTTCTTTTAGAAAAAAAATTTGCAGAGTTATGGGACTATGTTTTTTTGTTACTATACTATATACATAGACACAATCTTGTGCGCACCATCTCTCCTCATCCCCTTGACACAGTTTAATGAAACTTCACACAAGTGATTAGTAACAACAGTAGTTGTGCATGGGGCATGTTAGGTTCTTTCAGAAAAAAAATTTGCAGAGTTATGGGACTTTGTTTTTTTGTTACTATACTATATACATAGACACAATCTTGTGCGCACCATCTCTCCTCATCCCCTTGACACAATTTAATGAAACTTCACACAAGTGATCAGTAACAACAGTAGTTGTGCATGGGGCATGTTAGGTTCTTTCAGCAACAAAAATTGCAGAGTTATGGGACTTTGTTTCTTGTTAACATACTATGTACATACAGTCTGCATATGCAATCTTGTGCGTGCCTAATCTACCAAACCCTTACACACAATTTAATGAAACTTCACACAAGTGATCAGTACCAACCCTAGTTGTGCATGGTGCATGTTACATTCTTTTAGATAAATATTCTGCATAGTTATGGGACTTTGTTTTTTGTTACTATACTGTATACATACAGTCGATATACATACAGTCCACATAATTATGCAATCTTGTGTGCGTCAAATTGCAATGTACTGTGTCAGTGCATGCGGGGGGTACATTCATCACCTTTAGTGATAGCTCTAGTTAGAACTTAGTAGACAGGATCAAGATGACATTGATATTTTGCATGTCAGAACCATAAATCTACTCCTTTTACCTTGTGAAATCTCCCTTTACTGAATGTCTGTCACAATTTTGTGTCCGGTCTGTAAACTTTGTCATTCATAAATGGCAGTTGGAACCAGTGATCAGCATGACATGGTGATGAATTTTGGTCAGAATGATTACCTAGATATAATCTAGGCCAAGTTTGAAAATGGGTCATCTGGGGTCAAAAACTAGGTCACTAGGTCAAATCAAAGAAAAACCTTGTGTATGTGATAGAGGCTGTATTTTTCAACTGATCTTCATGAAATTTTGTCAGAATGATAGCCTTGATAATTCTAGGCCAGATTCAAAAATGGGTCATCTGGGATCAAAAACTAGGTCACTAGGTCAAATCAAAGAAAAATCTTGTGTATGCAATAGAGGCTGTATTTTTCAATTGATCATCACGAATTTTGGTCAGAATGATTGCCTTTATAAAATCTAGGTCAAGTTCGAATATGGGTCATCTGGGATCAAAAACTAGGTCACTAGGTCAAATCAAAGAAAAACCTTGTGTATGCAATAGGGGCTGCATTTTTCAGTGGATACTCATAAAATTTAGCCAAAATAATTGCCTTGATGAAATCTAGGTTAAGTTAGAATATGGATCATCTGTGGTCAAAAACTAGGTCACTAGGTCAAATCAAAGAAAAATCTCGTGTATGTGATAGAGACTGTATTTATGTCTCCCACCACATAGTGGTGTGGGAGACATATTGATTTACTCCAGTCTGTCTGTCTGTCGGTCTGTGTGTCTGTCTGTCTGTCACAAAGCTTGTCCGCACTCTAAGTTGAACATTTCTCATCTGATTTTCACCAAACTTAAACAAAATGTGTTTGACCATGAGACCTCAGCCAAGTTCGATAACTAGCCAAATCGGTCCAGGCGTACTGGACTTATGGCCCTTGAATTACCAAAAAATCAGCCTTTTTAATCTTGTCTGCACTCTAAGTCGAACATTTCTCATCGGATCTTCACCAAACTTGAACAAAATGTGTTTGACCATGAGACCTCAGCCAAGTTCGATAACTAGCCAAATCAGTCCAGGCATTTTGGAGTTATTGCCCTTGAATTACCGAAAAATCGGCCTTTTTACTCTTGTCCGCACTCTTAAGTCGAACATTTGTCATCCGATCTTCACCAAACTTGAACAAAATGTGTTTGACCATGAGACCTCGGCCAAGTTCGATAACTAGCTAAATCGGTCTAGGCATTTTGGAGTTGCGGCCCTTGAATTATCAAAAAATCAGCCTTTTTACTCTTGTCTGCTCTCTCAGTCGAACATTTCTCATCCAGTCTTCATCAAACTTGAACAGAATGTATTTGGCCATAAGACCTTAGCCAAGTTCGATAACTAGCCAAATCCGCACAGGCACTTTTGATTTATGGCCCTTGAATTACTGTTTGGATCCACTCGTCCAGACCTTCTAATTGGATCTACTTGTCTAAACCATCAAGAGAAACTAGACATGTTTGATAGGGGCAGTTGTGGGAGACATGCGCTTTTCTCAAAAGCATCTCTAGTTATGTCTCCCACCACACAGTGGTGTGGGAGACATATTGATTTACTCCAGTCTGTGTGTGTCTGTCACAAAGCTTGTCCGCACTCTAAGTCGAACATTTCTCATCCGATTTTCACCAAACTTAAACAAAATGTGTTTGACCATGAGACCTCGGCCAAGTTCGATAACTAGCCAAATCGGTCCAGGCATGTTGGAGTTACGGCCCTTGAATTATGGAAAAATCGGCCTTTTTACTCTTGTCTGCACTCTTAAGTCAAACATTTCTCATCCGATCTTCACAAAACTTGAACAAAATGTGTTTGACCATGGGAGACATATTGATTTACTCTAGTCTGTGTGTGTCTGTCACAAAGCTTGTCCGCACTCTAAGTCGAACATTTCTCATCCGATTTTCACCAAACTTAAACAAAATGTGTTTGACCATGAGACCTCGGCTAAGTTCGATAACTAGCCAAATCGGTCCAGGCATTTTAGAGTTCCGGCCCTTGAATTACCGAAAAAATCCGTCTGTTTACTCTTGTCCACTCTCTAAGTCGAACATTTCTCATTCGATCTCCACCAAACTTGAACAAAATGTGTTTGGCCATAAGACCTTACCCAAGTTCGATAACTAGCCAAATCCGCCCAGGCACTTTTGATTTATGGCCCTTGAATTACTGATTGGATCCACTCGCCTAAAACATCTAGAGAAACTAACATTTTTCATAGGGGCAGTTGTGGGAGACATGCGCTTTTCTCAAAAGCATCTCTAGTTTTCAATTGATCTTCATGAAATTTGGTCAGAATGATTGCCTTGATCAAATCTAGGTAAAGTTCGAATGTAGGTCATCTTGGCTCAAAAACTAGGTCACTAGGTCAAATTGAAGAAAATACTTGTTTACACTTAAGAGACCAATCTTAATGAAAATTGGTTAGAATATTTGTTTCCATGAAATCACTAGGTCAAACATGTTTACACTGTTATGGTGTGTTTCTCAGGTGAGCGACCTAGGGCCATTTGGGCCCTCTTGTTTAATTATATCTCATTATTGAATTTTCTTGTCCAGGACATAACTCTGTAGGGAATTATAATGATAGACATTTAGCGGAGCGGAAGTGCATTGTACAAGGTCCATTACTCTACCTTACATATTTTTTCAGTCATCTCTCCTAAATGATTTTTATTATACAAGGCATATCGAAAAGTACTATATATGTATTTAGATCTATATAAATGTCTTGTATCCCAAATTTTTGGTAGGAGAAAAATAATTATCTTTGTAAATGTTCAGGATATCTATCTATCTATCTATCTATCTATCTATCTATCTAAAAGTACTGAATGTGATCTTATATATATGACATTGGATGCAATTGAGATATTGTAGTTCTGCACTAATTTGTGTAGTTTTCATCACAGAATTAAGAATTCAGTATAAATAAAATTAAACCAGTGATTAGTAAGTTTTATTGAAAGTAATATATTACAAAGAAATGTCCAGAGTTTATTACACATCATTTAACTAACACTCAAATGAAGCAGTATGGTGTTGGTGTGGAGGGGGTGGGGGGGTACAAATGGCATTCATTTTCAAAGGGAGACAACTTTTTCCGATTATTTTAAGTAATCGTCAAGAAAAAGTTGTTTCCCTTTGAAAATGAATGCCATTTGTAAAGAAATAAAGATAAACAATTGCTGAAAACTGTGTTCCACCTTGTTATGTGAAATTTCACCACTTGCATGCAATTGCAAATGCATCAAAACGAACATGTGTAACAGTTCTTTGAAAATGGTGGGTTTTTAAAGGCGTTTGACTGTCCGGAAGTGGGGCCCCTATAGGCAGTCATTTTCTGGAATTCAATGTTTATATCAGTATACTGACACTTGTTTCGTAAAGTAATATACATGTTTTACATGCTGTTCAATTTTCATGTATAACAAAGATTTGGTGTTGTTTGATTTTTGTTTCTCAAGGGCTACTTTGTAATCTTAGAAATCTTCTTGTCCAAAACCACTGGTATGTAGCATCTAGTGGTCCTCTACCAAGATTGTTCAAATTATTAATCCCCCGCCACGAATGGTGGTGGGTTGAAGGAATGGTCTCCGTCCGTCCGTCCTTCTGTCTGTCCATCCGTAACATTTCGTGTCCGCTCTGTATCTCCAAAACCCCTTGAAGGATTTTCATGAGACTTGCGTCAAATGATCACTTTATCAAGATGATGTGCAGAACCCATGAGTCAGCCATGTTGGCTAAAGGTCAAGGTCACAACTCAAGGTCAAAGGTTTGAGCCTTCCATTTTGTGTCCGCTCTGTATCTCCTTAATAATCATGAAACTTTGGTCGAATGATTACCTCATCAAGACGATGTGCAGAACTTATGAGTCAGCCATTTTGGCTCAAGGTCAAGGTTACAGCTCGAGGTCAAAGACTGCCTTGTCCCACTAGGGTCAAATATGGCCCAGCCAAGGGGGTCACATGATTTATATAGACTTATATAGGGAAAACTTTGAAAATCTTCTTGTACAAAACCATATGGCCTAAGGCTTTGATATTTAGTATGTAGCATTATCTAGTGATCCTCTACCAAGATTTTCAAATTATCCCCCAGGGTCAAATATGGCCCCGCCTTGGGGGTCCCAAGTTTTACATAGACTAATAAAGGAAAAAGTTTAAAAATCTTCTTGTCAGAAACTACAAGACCCAGGCCTTTGATCACTGAGTGATACAGGGTCATCATGACCCTAGTTAGCTCACCTGAGCAATGCTCATGGTGAGCTATTGTGATCACGCTGTGTCCGTCTTGAGGGGCCTCAGTGGCCGAGTGGTTAAGGTTGCTGACTTCAAATCACTTGCCCCTCATTGATGTGGGTTCGAGCCTGACTCGGGGCTTTGAAAGTTTCATGTGAGGAAGCCATTCAGCTGGTTCTACCCAGGTTCCCACTCGTGATGAAATAATGCACGGAGGGGCACCTTGGGTCTTCCTCCACCATAAAAGCTGGAAAGTCGCCATATGACCTATAATTGTGTCGGTGCGACATTAAACCTACAAAATAAAAGTGTCCGTCGTGCATCCGTTTGTCCGTCATCAACATTGTGTTTAAAAGACATCTCCTCCAAATCACTGAATGGATTTTGATGAAACTTGGCAGGGATGTTCCTTGGATGGTCTTCTACCAAAGTTGTTCAAACGACTCCGCTAATTGGTTGCACAGATGGGCTGACAAAATAGAAAAATCTTCAAAAGACATCTCCTGCTAAACCAATGGTCCAATTTTGAAATAATTTCACACAAGTGGTCCTTATGTCACCCTTTACCAAGATTGTTCAAATTATACCGATTCATCAAATAACAAGGATGCCAGAGGGCATGGTCACTTTTCCCTATATGTATATAGTGGAAACTTTAAAAATCTTCTTGTGTGAAACCGCTGGCCCGATTTTAGAATATTTTACACAGATGGTCCTTGTGTGACACACTACCAAGATTGTGTAAATTATACCGATTCATCAAAAAACATGGCCGCCAGGGGGAGTGGTCACCTTTCCCTATATGTATAAAGTGGAAATTAAAAAAATCTTCTTGTGTGAAACTGCTGGCCAGATTTTTTTGAATAATTTTACACAAATGTCCCTTGTGTGACCCTCTACCAATATTGTTCATATTATTTTGATTCATCAAATAATATGGCCACCAGAGGGCATGGTCAATTTTACCCTATATGTATATAGTGGAAACTTGAAAAATCTTCTTGTGTGAAACTGCTGGCCGGATTTTAGAATAATTTTTCACAAATGGTCCTTGTGTGACCCTCTACCAAGATTGTTCAAATTATACCGATTTGTCAAAAAACTTGGCCGCCAGGCTTGGTCACTTTTCCCTTTATGAATATAGTTGAAATTAAAAAAAATCTTATAGTGTGAAACTGGCCGTCAGAGGGCGTGTTCACTTTTCACAAATTAACCCTGGGTAACCTTCTTTCAAAGTTGGTCAAATGGTTTCGGTTTATTGAACATAGGGTCATTTGGTTAAAAATAGGTTTTCAGTTATCACACTTCAAAAATCCTTTTCTGTAGAGCTTTGATATTTGGCATGTGATATAAGGGTTCGACTTTCAACCATACTTGTCTGATTGCCCTAAGGTAAAAAAATATCCACGCCCATGTGTCTGACATGCTCATAGTGAGCTTTTGTGACCGCTCAGTGTCCGTCGTGCGTCGTCAGTCGTGCGTCATCAGTCGTCCGTCGTGTGTCCGTCAACATTTTCTAAAAAAATCTTCTCCTTGGAAACCACTGGGCAGAATTTCACCAAACTTCACAGGAATGATCCTTGGGTGGTCCCCTTTCGAAATTGTTCAAAGAATTTAATTCCATGCAGAACTCTGGTTGCCATGGCAACCAAAAGGAAAAACTTTAAAAATCTTCTTGTCCAAAACCGCAAGACGTAGAGCCTTGATATTTGGCATGTGACATCATCTTATGGTCCTCTATCAAGATTATTTAAATTGTGCCCCTGGGATGAAAATAGGCCCCGCCCCGGGGATCACAGGTTTTACATAGACTTATATAGGAAAAAAATTTAAAAATCTTCTTGTCTAAAACCACAAGACCTAGACCTTTGATATTTGGTATGTAGCATTGCCTTGTGGTCCTCTACCAAAATTTTTCAAATTATTACCCTGGGGTGAAAAGAGGCCCTGCCCCAGGGGTCACATGTTTTACATAGACTTATATAGGAAAAAACTTTAAAAATCTTCTTGTCTAAAACCACAAGACCTTGACCTTTGATATTTGGTATGTATCATTGCCTTGTGGCCCTCTACCAAAATTGTTCAAATTATTACCCTTGGGTGAAAAGAGGCCCTGCACCTGGGGGGGCTCAAGTTTTACATAGACATATAGGAACAAACTTTAAAAATGTTCTTGTCTGAAACTACAAGACCTAGGCCTTTGATATTTTGTATGTAGCATTGCCTTGTGGTCCTTTATGAAGATTTTTCAAATTGTGCCCCTTGGGTGAAAAGAGGCCCTGCATTGGGGGTCCCAAGTTTTACATAGACTTATATAGGAGAAAACTTTAAAAATCTTCTTGTCTGAAACTGCAAGGCCTAGGCTTTTGATATTTGGTTTGTTGCATAGCCTTGTGGTCCTTTACCAAAATTGTTCAAATTATCCCCCTGGGGTGAAAAGAGGCCCTGCCCCGGGAGTCCCAAGTTTAACATAGACTTATGTAGGAAAAAAAATAAAAATCTACTTGTCTAAAAGTTCAAGGCCTAGGCCTTTGATATTTGGTATGTATCATTGCATAGTGGACCTTTAACAGGATTGTACAAATTATGCCCCTTGGGTGAAAAGAGGCCCCGCCCTTGTGGTCACTTTTTATATGAGTTATATAGGAAAAAATACTTCGAAAATTATCAGATCATATTTTCTAGACTGTTTAATTATATTTACCTGTTGTACCCAAGTGATTAAGTGTCACCTTACTGTAACCTTGACCTACTGACCTACTTTCTTGTTTTTTGAGATACAGCCTTGAAAGTTTTGCATACCGATCTTAAAACTGACTTTCAATGACCATGAATGTGACCTACTGACCTACTTTCTTAATATTATAGCATCAGTTTGCCATTTGAAACATGTGGCTCATATTACTCAGGTGAGCGATTAAGGGTCATCATGACCCTCTTGTGTATAATATAAAAAAACTTTGAAAATTTTCTTCTCTGAATCAATAATAGCTAGAGCCTTGATATTTGGCGTGTGTTGTCAGGTTTGTAATTTCTACCATAATTGTTCAAATTATTGCCTTAGGTTCAAAAATGAGTGTGACATGTATATAATATAGGCTAACATAGAAGAAACCTAACTGTACTCTATACAAACACACTTGAAGCCTTGTACACAGGTGAGCACTTTAGGGTCAATGATGCTCTTATTACCAAACTTGGTTTTAGCATGCTTGTAAGGTCCTGTCCCAGTTTGGTTCGAATGGTTCAGCTTGTCTCATTTCAGGGGCCACCAGAATTAAAAGTAGAAAAACTTTTGAACATTTTACTGCTGAATGGATGACCACTTTACTTGGTCTGTAGCATCTTCAGAAGTTTCTCTCATATTAATTCAGATGGTTCCGCTTGATTGATTAAATGTGCTGCTAGAGCTAACAAGAGAAAACCTTTTATACTTAACACAGTTGTCACCATTCATGATTCCATGTGTCATACTTATATTCAAGGTCAGATTGTGATTTCAGGTGAGTAGCTTAGGCCCACTTTTTGCCCTCTTGTTTAGAGCTGAAAATAGAAATACCATTAAACAACTCTTTGTGAATAATTTGATGGATATTCATCAAACTTGGTACAAAGCATCATTGTAAGGCCCTATCCCAAGTTTGTTTAAAAGGGTGCGCTTGGCCACTTTCATAGGCCACTAGATCTGAAAATAGAAAGACTTTTAAACAACCTTCTTTTTATGAGCTGCTTGATGGATAGTTATAAAACTTGGTCCATAACATCATTGGGAGTCGATCCTCTCCAAAGTTTGTTCAAATTGGGGGCACTTTAGCTAAAAATAGAAAAACCTTTAAATTACCCTTTCTCATGAACTTTTTAATGGATCTTGATAAAACTTTTTATGTAGCACCATTATAAGGTTCTCTTAAATTTATTCAAATGGGGGGGATCCAGCCCTCTTTTAGGGGCCAGGGGGCATTAGAGCTGTTTGTGATCTGTCACAAATTTATATAATCGACTTCAAACTGCTTCTGCAACTTTATACACATTGAGCATATTGTTTTTGGTCCATCGTCAACAATTTAATTTTCACACTTTAAGGTCAATTTTGACCCAATCATAATGAAACTTAGTCAGAATATTTACCATACATGTAATGAAATCTCAGACGAGTGTGAAATTGGTCATCAGGGGTCAGAAACTAGGTCACTAGGTCAAATAATTAAGAAACCTTTTAACACTTTAGAGACCACCTTTATACCTTTAAGAAGGAAATTCAGTATGTTTGTCTTGATGAAATCTGAAACTGCTGGTCAAACAACTTGATTATAGAAAAAGTTTGTTTACTCTCTTGGGTTACATTCTCTGCCTGATTTTTATGTAATCTGACAAAGTTGGTTTTTTTTTTATTAAATCATTTTGTCAGATCATAGAAACAAGAGGGTTATGATGACCCTGGCTCACCTGAGTAATATGAGCTACATGTTTCAAAAGCCAGATTGATGCTAAAATATTAATAAAGTAGGTCAGTAGGTCACATTTATGGCTACTGAAAGTCAGTTTTAAGACTGATGTGCAAAACTGTACATTTCATCCAAATTTTAAGGCTGTATCTTAAAAAACAAGAAAGTAAGTCAGTAGGTCAAGGTCATAGTTAAGTGACCCTTATCACTTGGGGTCATCAGGTAATTATAATTGAAAAGTCTAGGAAATATGATCTGATTTTTGAAGTATTTTTTCTTATATAAATCATATAACAAATGACCCCCGGGGTGGAGCCTCTTTTCACCACAGGGGCATAATTTGAACAATCTTGTTAGATATCCACTAGGCAATGCTACATACCAAATATCAAAGGCCTAGGACTTAAACTTTCAGACAAGAAGATTTAAAAAAAATTTCCTATGTAAAACTTGGGACCCCCTGGGTGGGGCCTCTTTCACCCCAGAGAAATAATTTGAACACTTTTGGCAGAGAACCAATAGGCAATGCAACAAACCAAGTATCAAAAGTTTCAGGCAAGAAGATTTTTAAAGTTTTTTCTATATGTCTGTGTAAAACTTGGGATTCCTGGGGCGGGGCCTCTTTTAACCCCAGGGTAACAGTTTGAACAGTCTTGGTAAAGGACCACAAGGCATTGCTACATATTAAATATCAAAGGCATTGGTTTTGTGGTTTCAGACAAGAAGATTTTTAAAGTTATTTCCTATATAAGTGTATGTAAAACTTGGGACCCCCTAGGTGGGGTCTCTTTCCACCCCAGGGGCATAATCTAAACAATTTTTATAGAGGACCGTAAGATGATGTCATGTGCCAAATATCAAGGCTCTATGCCTTGCAGTTTTGGACAAGAAGATTTTAAAAGTTTTTTCCTATATAAGTCTATGTAAAACTTGGGATCCCTATGGTGGGGCCTCTTTTCACCCCAGGGACATACCTTGAACATTTTCGTAGAGGACCATTAGATAATGTCACATGCCAAATATCAAGGCTCTACACCTTGTGGTTTTGGACAGGAAGATTTTTTTAAAGTTTTTCCTTTTGGTTGCCATGGCAACCAGAGTTCTGTGTAGAATTCATTTTTTTAACAATTTTGAAAGGGGGCCACATGAGGATCATTCCTGTGAAGTTTGGTGTAACTCTGCCCAGTGGTTTTCAAGAAAAAGATTTTTAAGAAATTTTTAGAAAATGATGGACGGACGACGCACGACGGACATTGAGCAGTCACAAAAGCTCACCATAAGCATTTTGCTTTTTGCTGAGGTGAGCTTAAAACCTACCAACTCTTAGGAGGTCGCTGTTGTACCTGATATACATGAAACCTGTCCGAATATTTGTATTAACAAGATTGAGATCAATTTTGTAACTGGGTCATACGGGATGTAAAACTAGGTGAATAGGATAACCTTGTTAACCCTGTAGGACCCACATTTTCTTAAGATTATTACGATATGTTTTAATGCCTAAAGATTTAAATGATACAGGAAAAGAATAAAGATAGCAATACAATAGACCACAAGGTTGCACTAAACACCTGTTCACCAGAGCAATTTCCAGGTAATGAAGTGGAATATGTTGATGCTATATTTGTTGTTGAACCACTCGATCTTGTTGAAGGTTTAGATGTTATTCCTGTAGAAAATTCAGACATCGTTCCTCTTGAACGTTGAACAACTGGTGCTGATGAAGATTTAGACATCGTTATTGTTGAAGGTTTGGACAATGGTCTCGTTGACAGTGTAGAAAGTGTTTATGTTGAAGGTTTAGACTGTGGTCTTGTTGAAGGTTTAGGCTGTGGTCTTGTGGAAGGTTTAGACTGTGGTCTTGTTGTCGTTCTTGTTGTATGTTTCTACAGAATGTTTCTGAGCACAGACACATTTCTCCAGCAAATTAGCCAGGTTATAACCCTTAAATGTTGAAGAGGCTTTTTCCAGATTTTGTTTTATGACAGTTTTATCTTCACTGATATTTTCTCTGTCATGGCAGCCATCTGATGGTACATTTGTCAGCTTTGAATAGTAGCACCCCTTTTGATACATCTGAAGTGATATATCTGTAATGTTGAAGTAGGTGAGAAGACAGACAAAAAAGTGAAATCGTACTTGCAAAATATATTTAACTTTCATTTAATGTTTTTAGCATTTCATGTATATGTATAACGATCAATAATGTTAAGGGAGATTTTTGCAAGTGAAGAGAATGCTACTTAGTGACTTTATTCACAAAATTGTTCTCTGAGGTATTATTCAAAATAGTACTTACTGACATCGGGAACTATAGGCAGAGGTATTGTCAGTGTCACTGATCCTTTATAGTAACTACATCTTGAATGTTTTTCTGTCACCTCTGTACATGTTTCTTCATTAATCTACAACAAAGCTTTTAAATTTTAAGTCAAAGAGAAAATGGCAATGTTTACTATCAGTTCAATTTCACATATTTTCATCAGCGTAACGCAAGTTTTTAGTAAAAGGGCGTGCGTAAAGGGATGACAGTCCCCGTAAGTTGACTTGCACCCCAGACATTCTAGTTTCTGGAATAAATTTGATAGAAATAATCCCTGGTATTATTCCTCAAAGATAATTGGTACATTCTAAATCCATATCCAAATATTTCAAGAGTTGATGATAAAACATAAATTTGCCTCTGGTATCCGCGATCCTGGCAGCACATTGTAGTTCCAAAGTAAATTCAGTACACCACAATATAACATATCGTACATCTGGTTTCAATCTTGTAAGATCTTGAGCACATTCGTGATCCTTGGATAAATTCAGTATTCGGGATACTGGATTAATACTGTCTGTGTTGATAGTTACCTCTGGTATCGGTCCTTTGGGTGTCGGGGCACATCCTGGGTCCTTGAATAAATTTATTATACTGTCTATATCAATATAACATAGCCTACCTCTGGTACCTGTCCTTTCGGTGTCGGGGCACATTCCGAGTCCTAAAAAAATTCAAAGGACTTGGTCTACATTAATATAAGAGGGCCTACCTCTGGTATCGGTCCTTTAAGTTCCTGGGCACATTCCGGGTCCTGGAATAAGTTCAATATCCCATCTACCACTGTTCTAACCACGACTGGTATATCAGCGTCAGATGTTAGATATGTACATGAGGGACACTGTAGACCTGTATATAGACGAAGACGCATAAAATAAAATATTCCAATTTTCCTCTATACTACAGAAATATCGAAAGTGCTCACCTGTTTTTTCTTAAAACAAAAGAAAGACGCCATTGAAATTCCTGCTGTTACTAAATGGAATATTCGAAGGACTCTATCCTGTCTTAACGTTTGTTAAAAATTTCTAAATTTTTCAACCACGCCCGGATCCATTAACGTAAGTATAAAAAGACCATTATTACTTTGTTCCAATAAATTTTAATGAAAGAACTTTAACAAACCTTTTGAGATCTGTATCCATGGTAAAAGTAAAAGAAGAAACAAACTTGTTTTCACCATTTTTTTAACTTCGCGCTTGTACTTGAAAGATATGAAGCATCCCACCCGAGGTGAACCTTGTATGCATACCGAGATTGTCAGTCAGAAATTTCCGCATACCATTTATAGCGACGGTCGCAAACATATATATTTCAGTTCCTCATAAAATCGAATTAACTTTTTATCACTTGACTCATTTTCCTCAAAATATATCTCTAAAAATAGTATACTTACGAAATGACTTTCACCGAGTGAATACCAGATGCAATAATTGCTCGCCTGGTGTCGTAAGATATGATTTTTACAAGTGAAAGATAGTCTGATCTCCATCAGTTACAGTGATTTATCTTGACTGAAATGTTCCTGATGCTCTAAACCAATCAACGGCCTATATTACAGGTCTAATTTGCGGGAAAACACTGGCACTGAATTTTAATAATGAAAATGCATCTGATCCAAACTAAAATGCAACTTATTTTTACAACCTTGATATCCAAAAATCAGTTCTTGATAATCGGTGTTTTGATAACAGAAAATGATAATTAATTTTTGATATCAAACAGTCCGAACAAAAAAGACTGATTTCTTGATATCAATGAAAATCATTTTTGATAGGAAATGTTTAAAAACTAGTAAAATGTTGGGTATTCCAGAGTGAACACCAAACATACTGGTTAGGCAAAACGAACAGGCTCTCGAGTTACGCAAATTCCGGATAACGACAATAAAAAGCATGTAAATGTAAAGAAATAAATGATTATTTTACATGTTTCTACTGTATAACTGACGATTACTGTGATCATATTTTGAAAAGTCGACACCACGGTGTTGAAAAGTGTGGAAAACGAACATACGATGGTGAAAAGTCGAAAGTGCGATGATGAAAGAACGAAATAATTTCGATTTTTAGCTCACCTGAGCAATGCTCAGGTGAGTTTTTCTGATCGCTCGATGTCCGGCGTCCGTCGTCCGTCGTCTGTCGTCTGGCGTCTGTCGTCTGTCGTCTGTCGTCCGTCGTCTGTCAACATTTAGCTTGTGTATGCGATAGAGGCTGTATTTTTCAATTAATCTTCATGAATATTGGTCAGAATGATAACCTTGATGAAATCTAGGCCGAGTTCGAAAATGGGTCATCTGGGGTCAAAAACTAGGTCACTAGGTCAAATCAAAGAAAAACCTTGTGAATGCGATAGAGACTGTATTTTTCATTTCTTCTTCATGAATATTGGTCAGAATGATAACTTTGATGAAATCTAGGCCGAGTTCGAAAATGGGTCATCTCGGGTCAAAAACTAGGTCACTAGGTCAAATCAAAGAAAAACCTTGTGTATGCGATAGAGGTGGTATTTTTCAATTAATCTTCATGAATATTGGTCAGAATGATAACCTTGATAAAATCTAAGCCGAGTTCGAAAATGGGTCATCTCGGGTCAAAAACTAGGTCACTAGGTCAAATCAAAGAAAAACCTTGTGTATGCAATAGAGGCTGTATTTTTCAATTCTTCTTCATGAATATTGGTCAGAATGATAACTTTGATGAAATCTAGGCCGAGTTCGAAAATGGGTCATCTCGGGTCAAAAACTAGGTCACTAGGTCAAATCAAAGAAAAACCTTGTGTATGCGATAGAGGCTGTATTTTTCAATTGATCTTCATGAATTTTGGTCAGAATGATTGCCTTGATGAAATCTAGGCCGAGTTCGAAAATGGGTCATCTCGGGTCAAAAACTAGGTCACTAGGTCATATCACGTAAAAACCTTGTGTATGCGATAGAGGCTGTATTTTTCAATTGATCTTCATGAATTTTGGTCAGAGTGATTGCCTTGATGAAATTTAGACCAAGTTCGAAAATGGGTCATCTGGGGTCAAAAACTAGATCACTAGGTCAAATCAAAGAAAAACCTTGTGTATGCAATAGAGGCTGTATTTTTCAACTGATCTTCATGAAATTTAGCCAGAATGATTACCTTGATAAAATCCAGGCTGATTTCGAAAATGGGTCATCTGGGGTCAAAAACTAGGTCACTAGGTCAAATCGAAGAAAAACATTGTGTATGCAATAGAGGATGTATTTTTCAATTGATCTTCATGAAATTTGGTCAGAGTGATTGCCTTGATGAAAACTAGGTCGGTTTTGAATATGGGTTATCTGAGGTCAAAAACTAGGTCACTAGGTCAAATTAAAGAAAAATCTTGTGTATACGATAGAGACTGTTTTTTTTCAGTTGATATTTATGAAATTTGGTCAGGTTGATTGCCTTAATGAAATCTAGGTCGAATTTGAATATGGATCATCTGAGGTCAAAAACTAGGTCACTTGGTCAAATCAAAGAAAAAACTTCTGTATGTGATAGAGGCTGTATTTTTCATTGATCTTCATGAATTTTGGTCAGAATGATTGCCTTGATAAAATCTAGGTCGAGTTTGAACATGGGTCATCTAGGGTCAAAAACTAGGTCATATCTAAGAAAATGCTTGTTTTATCGCAAGAGACCAATTTTTTGGTCCAATCTTAATGAAAATTGGTCAGAATATTTGTTTCCATGAAATCACTAGGTCAAACATGTTTTACACTGTTATGGAGTGTTTCTTAGGTGAGCGACCTAGGGCCATCTTGGCCCTCTTGTTATTATCATAGTTTCGGGGGTTTTTTTTCTTTTCATCTTCGTAGTTTCATTAAAATTTCAACTTTTCAGCATGTTAGTATCATACTTTAGCTGTTTCAAACTCACACTATGTGGCGATAACCGTACAGATCAAAGTCAAAAACATAATTTGAACCTGTTAACTCGGGAAAACCAAAGGTTTTTCCGTCTACAGATAATGTATACGTTTATATGTCAAAGTAAACCTCGACCTGGGAATATTTTCTATACCATCACCGTTTTGTTGTTGTTTTCTACCCATGATTCTCGGAACTGCTGCCGCGAAGTTCGCAGTAAATAATTTTCAGGACGACATTTGGTAAAATAAAACTGCTTACAATCATAAGCATAGCTACCGGCGCCGCATTACCGTTATAGACACGTGAAAAAGAAAACAGATTATTCTTATTCTATCGTATGCTAACGAGTTGAAAATTCGCGGTATTAATGGATTCGGTGTTATTCGGGTTTCTTCATAGTGCCTATGTAAGGAGTTTACGGATGATTCAAGCGTAACGTTTATTGTTTTCAATATTGAATTATAATAATGTACATTACAGTAGTGTTTGAATAACAAAATCATCGCCAGCTTACTTTTTATGTAGAAAAGCGAGTAATTACATAAATGTCAATGTGAAACGAATCTCGTCACGCTGCCGTAACAACATTTATTTAGATCTATGTACATAATTTTGCCTTCATCGTGTCACAGTTCCCCGTGGTAGTCCGGTGGTTAGCGTACATGCTTCACACGCACGATCCTCGCCAGATGCTTTTTTGGTCTTGTTTTTTTTATTATTATTATTATCATTTATCATGAATTTTGCAATATCGGAACAGAAATCATCAGTGTGTATAGTCAACCAGTGTTCTGCCTGTAACTTTTGAACAAAAGTTTTGAGGTTCAAATTGAAAGGCATGGAAAAGTATGTGTTGCTTATCTCCCCTCCCTCCCACAGTCTTTCACATACATTGCAACTACTTTCTAAAGAAATCGTTGACTAGAACTTTAAACTTGGAAAAAATGTTGGCTATAAACTTGAGAATTAAATTCAAAAGACTCCAGCTACGATATTTATAGAGCTAATAAATTACATTTAATCACATTCAAAAAGGTCTTAGACTATTAGGAGTTTGGTAAATTTGAATTTCGACCAACAGTGTTTGTCTCTGGATAAAATTCTGGTCAAGAACTTTTAAGAATGAAATTGAAATAAAAAATTTACACGTGAATGGTTGTTTATCATTCTCCCATACAACAGAATTACCATAGCTGTATTAGTATGCCAAAAATAGCAGGATTTATGTTAGTTTCGGTATCTATACTACAAAAGTTTATTAGAAGAATATGAAATATTTACAATAAAAATCTAAATCACTGTTTTCAAATATTCACCCGAATAGAGACAAATTTCTTTTTTAACTGGTTTCTATGATCATAATCAATACGATTAACGAAATATTTTAGTTATAATTAATTCTCCTCATCTTTGTCCTGTAGTAGACGTACATCTTTTTCTTCAGAATATAGATTTTTCCAAATTTTCACTTGTTGAGTTTTGACTTAAATGCAGTCTAAGATTCATAACAAACTGATATTGCATTCAGGAATTATGGGTTATTATTAATGCAAATAATTGTGTTTAGAACTTAATAGAACATTAAACTTCATAAAAAGAATCCCTAATACCAGGTATTGACATTAATTTACGATAACACCACTTCTTTAAATTTATATGGGGCACTTTTGATTTATGAGGAGAGCTCTACCTAATTTCATACTGCTTTCATATTCATTATAATGTCAAAAAGATAAGTTTTAAAAGAAAATTCTAAGTTTGCTATTAAGCATGATGCTCTCACGTCTGACTTGATGTTGCACCGACATCATCCAAATGAGCTGATGCCATGAGGTTGTGCGTGAGGTTACGCATTAATTGTCGTATTTTTGTGCCCCCACCCCCCACCCCCCATGTGTGGTGGGGGCATATAGATTTGGTCTTGTCCGTGCATCCGTCCGCTCATACGATTGGTACCTTAGGTGGTAGGAGGTGTGGCCTAGGACAATAGAAATCCTTTGTATTCATTCCGTAACCACTTAATTCTTTTGTTCCTTAAGTGGTCATTCTATTGTTTTCAAACAATGGAATGACCACCTAATACATGAATCGTATGGGCATCCGTCCGTCCGTCCGTCCAATGTTCGTGACGCGCCTAGCTCGAAATGTATTTGATATAAATTGATGAAACCTTGCATGAGTCTTTATTATGATATGAACTTGCGCACCTCCTATTTTTCGTCTGGCTCTGCCCCCTATTTTCAGAGTTATGGCCCCTGAAATAGTCAAAAATGCACATTTTTACCTTGTGACACGCCTAGCTCAAAAAGTATTTGATATAGATTCATGAAACCTTGCATGAGTCTTTATCATGATATGAACTTGCGCACCTTCTATTTTTCGTCTGGCTCCACCCCCTATTTTCAGAGTTATGGCCCCTGAAATAGTCAAAAATGCACATTTTCACCTTGTGACATGCCTAGCTCAAAAAAGTATTTGATATAGATTCATGAAACCTTGCAACAGTCTTAATCATGATATGAACTTGCGTACCTCCTATTTTTCATCTGGCATCGCCCCCTATTTTCAGAGTTATGGCCCCTGAAATAGTCAAAATTGCACATTTTCACCTTGTGACACGCCTAGCTCAAAAAGTATTTGATATAGATTCATGAAACCTTGCATGAGTCTTAATCATGATATGAACTTGCGCACCTCCTATTTTTTGTCTGGCTCCGCCCCCCTATTTTCTGAGTTATGGCCCCTGAAATAGTAAAAAATGCACATTTTCACCTTGTGACATGCCTAGCTCAAAAAGTGTTTGATATAGATTCATTAAACCTTGCATGAGTCTTAATCATGATATGAACTTGCGCACCTCCTATTTTTCATTGGGTCCACCCCCTATTTTTAGAGTTATGGCCCCTGAAATAGTCAAAAATGTACATTTTCACCTTGTGACGCACCTATCTCAAAAAGTATTTAATATAAATGGTTGAAAACTTGCATAAGTCTTTATCATAATATAAACTTGCACACCTCTAATTTTTGGCTGGCTCCACCCCCTATTTTTAAAGTTATGGCCCCTGAAATAGTAAAAAATGCACTTTTTCACCTAATTATGTGCCTAGCTCAAAATGTATTAGATGTAAATTCAAGAAACCTTGCTGGAGTCTTTAACGTGATGTGACCTTGCGCACTTGGCATTCTTCTTGAGAATCTTAGCTCTTATTACAGAGTTATGGCCCTTGAAATAGCCAAAATAGTGGATTTTTTGTTTGTGATGCTCATAGCTCAAAAAGTATAGGGCCTAGAATAATGAATCCTTTTCATAAAATGTTTGTTGAGGCTATACCCTATTGAGACTGCAAACATTTGAATTATTGCCCCTTATTTGTGACAAATGTACTAGTGGGGTGGCACACCCTGTGTCCTACAGACACATTCTAGTTTAGCTATTGATAACACCTGAAAAGAAAAAGAAACTGCATTCCCGGATTCAGAAATTTGTATTAGAGAAACAAACTGACATCAAAGGCATGGTCGTCGAGGCGCATAGCGCCGAGTGTAGGTATGTACCGAAGGTTGTATATACTGGACAGTTTTAAATAATTTATTAAAATATCTAAATGGTCGCCTCTGGTGCATTTTGGGGACTAGATTCTGAGCACTCAAATATCACTTTTATGTAAACAACTCATAAACACTATTTTACATCGTCACATTTGAAGAAATGATTAGATCTACGTTCATTTAAACCGACAGATCTTAAAACATTGTCCTTATTCCTTATTGCATAACAAAAGCCAAATCGTCATGCTTACTGTCAATACTGAAAATATCAGAAAGAACAATTTATGCAGAAAGAATCCGTATGACTAGGTTTTCCCGTCAGACAGACAGCGCCTAATTTCATTTTACATTGTATTTAAACTTAAAATAGTGAGTTTTCCTGAGCAAAATATGAAAATTTCAGTGATATATATATATAAGGTATATTAAACCCAAATTTCATATTTAAAGACTGAGACAATCACTCAACGTTGTTAACAGTACTATGCATTAGGTCACTGTATACATGTTTAAACTCAGTTTAACGCTTAGATTTACATTTCGAGAAAACAATCAAACAACAACAAATCATAGAAAGAAAGGGTTGTTTCGCATGAAAATTTAATAGCATATAAAACATGTATATCGCTCTACAAAACAATTATCAGTTTACTGATATAAACATTGAATTCCGGAAAAGGACTGCATAAAGGGACCACACTTTCGGACAATTACCTTTAAAAACACACCATTTTCAAAGAACGGTTACATATCTTCGTTATTGGTGAATTTGCAATAATGTCCTTGTGATGAAATTTCACATATCTAGGTGGAACGTTGTTTATTTATTTTTTTATACAAATAGCATTTTTAGCTACGACAGAACATGTATACCTTTTTTAAAAAATACCAGAATTATATGGCATAGTCAGGTAGCCGGATTGTTGAAAAAGATGTTGTTCGTTTATAAACTATTTCTGTATTTTGATAATATACTGCAAAACCTTAAATGAGTACTAGTTGTTTGAACAAGCAACTGTTGCTGAATGACATTTGATCAATATGACATTGGTATAGTCTACTATAAAGTTAATTAGGTGTTGAGTGAAAATCTGAAGATAAGGCATTTAAGTGAAAGGTGGCCATTGGATATATTTAAACAGTAACGATCAGTATGATTATATCATTCCGTAAGGACAGTCTTCTTCA
This sequence comes from Mercenaria mercenaria, assembly GCF_021730395.1. NCBI lineage: Eukaryota > Metazoa > Mollusca > Bivalvia > Venerida > Veneridae > Mercenaria > Mercenaria mercenaria. Next base: position 42,037,164 of record NC_069374.1, read on the forward strand.
GCGAAAGACAACAAACTTTGAAATAAACTATACTCAACATTAAAAAAGCCGTATAGAAATAGAAATTTGTTCTATATTCTATGAGAAAGCCTGTATTAGTGTATAGTAATTTATTTATATATGTTGTGAAACAAGTTCTACAACATATATTAATCACTCTCGACACCTCATTCCTGATGGAATCCATCGCCACGAGAGTATGAGAGAAGAGACCAGTTTCCCTTTCAATGTTGAGCGCCAAGCAAGGGAGCTACCGGTCTTTGGTATGACGCGACCGGGGATCGACCCCACGACCTCTGACCTCCCGCACTCGAAGCGGACGCTCTGCCACTAAGCAGTCGAGGATATTAGTGACATGATATGATTATTAAACAAAAAATAGTTTAAAATATTGGGAAAAAAACATTGTTTTTCTTATGTTCAAGCAGTAACTAGACATTAGTGTATTGTAATTCATTTATCTGAGGCAAGTTAAATGTGTTGTCATGGCAACCCAAATGCATCATGAGTGGTGTAAGCAAGGTAAGAGGTAAAAGGCCTGTGATGAAAAAAACACGCACACACGCGCACAGAGGGATATGTTATTATTCAATAAAGTGTCACTTAAACTATTTCTAAATATTCTAATTATGATGTTTAGTTGTAATACGTATACATGCCATACTGCTTTTATAACAATCTTAAGGGAGAATTGCACTTTATAATCATATCTAATTACAGTTGAAGTTATTTTTGTTGGAATATGTAACTTTTTTTTTTTTTTTTTGGTTATATATGATTCGACGCAAAAATGACCATGTAGACAACAAAATGCACATACATAAAGTTATTAAAAAAAATAATGATATTGTAGGATTTTCGTTCTTCCTTGTACCACTTTCAAATTCACGGTAGACATAGCGAGCATCTAGTTAGAATATTTAGAAATAGCTTAAAGTGACACTTTATTGAATAATAACTAAACCGTGTGTGTGCGTGTCATCTTTATCCAGTTTCAGTAATCAATAGATTAGGCAAGAACTGTATCCGACTTTTCCAACATGTTTGCAAACGACAGAAGACAGTGAGTGAGTGTACATATTTCTATCTTTGTGTGTGTGTGTGTGTGTGTGTGTGTGTGTGTGTGTGTGTGTTGGATCGGGAGTTGGGGGTGGGGGAAAGGAGTGCGTGCGTGCGTGATGCGGGTGGTGGTGAACTGTGAAACGCTATCGAAAAATACTGATAGCAACTTAAAAAACAAAGTTTGATACATAAATTAAATAATTTCATTTTTACCAAACTTTGTGAACATGTAAAAGACAAACTTGGAAACTGTCCGTATGACCCAGGCATTAAATGGAAATAAACGTAAACAAAACGAACAAGACGCATCTCAGCACCACTCCTTTGCTTACACCAGAACCTTCGTTCATTGAAGATATACTAGTAGATGTTTCTACCGAGGTTGATTCTGCATTAAGGCAAAGATCTCCTTCAACTTTCACTACTACAACAGTTTTTAGAAGATAATTGTCAACTTGTGAAGCTGCAAGCTCTAAAGTTTTTTGTACAAGATTGATATCTTCCTTTTCATTTCTGCGGTAGCGACATCCAAACGGAGGCGCATCTGCCCGTGCAAAGTAGTAGCAATCTCTCTGAATAATTTTTATCGGAACTGAAAAAAATGTAATATATGCATAGGAACTAATGCATCAATTCCATGGGTAAGTTATTTAACATTATTATAATGACAGTGTGTCAAAGAAAAAAAACGTGAATAAAACAATAGTAACATACTTTGAAATTTTTCTATTTAATTCTATCATTATATTATACGATTTATTACAAAAGATACAGAGAGAGAGTGGGGGGGAGTGAAAGAGGGAGGGAGAGAGAGAGAGAGAGAGAGAGAGCCTTCGTCCCTTGCTATCGTTTTTCCATTAGCTTTGATGTACGGAACTGATTTAACTAAATTAATTAAGTCACATACTTCAACGTCATATTATTTGATGTTTTGAATCCTGCTAGTCTAACTTACCCGATGTTGCAATTCCGGATATATTGAGATAAACAACTCCGTTGTAGTAACCACATTGTGCTAATTTCCCTTGCATGTCTTCACACGTATCCATCTGTATAAATTGTAACAGAACTTGTGAAAATTATCATAGTCTTCAAAGATTTCAAATCTTTTAGATTTCTTTAATTAACTTTACTACAGATTTTTATCTTTTTACAGGTAAAGTCAGGTGCCCTTAAAATGGAAATTTTACTTACACGAATCTCTGACTGGCGTTTTGTCACATCTAGCACACATTCTGTATCATTAAACATCTTCAAGACAGGGTTTGTACTTAGAGCGACTCGTATGATAGTGGGTGTATCTTCGTTTGAGTTTACATGTAGGCAAGATGGACATTGCCGACCTATAACATGGAAAATCATATTTTATAATGCACAACAACACTTTAAAAATATGAAAATACACACTCGATTGTAACTCTTGCCAATGTAAATACATGAATTAACATTGGGTTATTTCCTAAAGTTCTTTCGAGAAAAACATAATGTCAACCATTATCAAACATTACAAGAAAACTGAGTTTAAATCCACGATGACTGATGCTAAAAGCTTATCGATATGTAACAGTAAGGGGTATTTTACAAAGTAAGCCTCAGATGTGTAATGTTGTGACCAAAGTTGTAAGGATTTTGATTGTTTTATTTGTTTCGAGATTTTAAAGACCTTTACAAAAATATATATGTTTATTTAACAAAAGAATATAAATCTTTTAAAGGTGGGCAGTTAGATTTTGGTCAAGTACAGTATTTGTTCAAAACTTTAATATCTGATCATTTACACTTATGTGTTTGACTACCTTTAAGATATTTGATAAATTGTTACACGCTACCTTACATATAGACTACCTTACATACAATGACAATTATATTTATTAAATTGCTGAAAGACGCTGTTCTTTGAACAGGCAGCAGAATGCACGTTCATAACGTTACTTACAACAGAAAAGCAAAATGCATGCACGTACATAACGTTGCTTAAAACTGACAGCACGTACATAACGTAACGTTGCTTATATTAGACAGCAAAATGCATGCACATATATAACGTTGTTTAAAACTGACAGCAAAATGCACGTACATAACGTTTCATAAAGCTGGCAGCAAAATGCATGTACATAACGTTGCTTATTTGCAAGTACATAACGTTGCTTAAAATAGACAGCAAAATGCACGTATATAACGTTGCTTAGAATAGACAGCAAAATGCACGTACATAACGTTGCCTACTAAATAGACAGCAAAATGCACGTACATAACGTTGCCTACTAAATAGACAGCAAAATGCACGTACATAACGTTACCTAATAAATAGACAGCAAAATGCACGTACATAACGTTGCTTAAAACTGACAGCACGTCATAACGTTGCTTAAAATAAACAGCAAAATGCACGCACATAACGTTACCTACTAAATAGACAGCAAAATGCACGCACATAACGTTACCTACTAAATAGACAGCAAAATGCACGCACATAACGTTGCTTAAAATAGACAGCAGAATGCACGCAAATAACGTTACCTACTAAATAGACAGCAAAATGCGCGCACATAACGTTACCTACTAAACAGACAGCAAAATGCACGTACATAACGTTACCTACTAAATAGACAGCAAAATGCAACAGAAGATGTGTTATTTTATTTATTTTTCACAGAGAAAGATGCGATCCTTTCATAATATTTACGTAAATAATTTTTATTTGCACGACTTGTGTGCACCTTCTACAGTTCCAATATACGTAATGAAAATTTTACGGACTGTATTTTTTATCATAAGTAAAGCAGAAAAGCAATTATTTGGAACAAAATATAATCATTTATTGTCCACTTGGTGTTAATGTAAACATCATTTTTGATCATATGTAAAGCAAAAAAGCAATTATTTGGAACAAAATATCCTCTATTTATTTTATGCTAACTAATGAAATACTGTATTGTATTTTATGCTTTCCAGTGAATTATAGAGTTTTCTCTGTGAAATAAAAGTGATAATCCACAGTTTTGAAACAGTAGATTATCATTTTTATTTTTCACTGTTTTTGCCGAACTAGTTCCAGTTCTCCGTCGCAATTGACGTCAAATTGTATACTGAGCGTTATGAATACCGGGGACCATAATGACGATGACGTCGTTAAAATGACGTCATTTGGGTTATGCTTTCTGTTGACCTTTCCCGCGATTTTCGACATTTTATAAATTACGCAACAAAAGTAGAGTTTTACACATGAAATAAAAAGAAAATTTGTTTGTGTCAGTGAAATATCAATTTTATTTCACTCGTGAGCACCAAAAAAGTCATTTTCACTCGTGGCTACGCCACTCGTGAAAATATCAGTTTTTGATGCTCACTTGTGAAATAAAATTGATATTTCACTGAAACAAACAAATATCCTAAAAATCGAGCTGCCATCCATGATCATATGTATGCTGCTCAAAAATAAGTAGAGCACGGAACATAAGATCGTCTTTTCTATGTTTTATAGTGTTTACTTTTTAATTATTGCTAAGATCGTCTTTTCTATGTTTTATAGTGTTTACTTTTAATTATCAGCGATTTTGCTAGCAACTCGATGAAATTTGTTAATGGTGTACTGACATGGAACACTAGCCCGACTTTTTCCAAAGTCTTTAACCAGTTTTTGCTTTGATATCATACATATCAAGCGCACTATTTGTATTCATTTATCAATATTCTTCCAAATAATAAAGATAACTAGGCCGAAATGTAAATGGAATTTTTCAAAACCACTTACTTTCGGTTTTGTCGTGGCACCGGCGGTCTCTCTGCATACCAGTTTTTTTTTTTTTTTTTTTTTTTTTTTTTTTTTTTTTTTGATGCACAGGCAGGCTCTCTGCATTACGCACAGAGAGGCTTTAGGCTAATGAGTATCTGGAAACATTATAGCTTAATTAATTTGGTGTGTTCATTTGACTTTTTATAACTGTCAACCTGTTTATAGCAAAGAATCGCCGGTGCCGACGCAAGAAACCACCGAAAAAGCATATTTTGCAAAGAGTCCGCCGATATGGATATGCAGCGTGCAAATGTGTATTAAATTTTAGTAACTATTTGAAATTCAATTCATTTTTAGCTCGACTATTCGAAGAATAGTCTAGCTATTCTACTCACCCTGGCGTCGGCGTCGGCGTCGGCGTCACACCTTGGTTAAGTTTTTGCATGCAAGTACATACAGCTATCATTTAAAGGCATATAGCTTTGAAACTTATTTATTCTTTTTCTAGGTCAATTACCAACCTCACTGGGTCAAGTTCCATAACTCTAACATGTATTTTGAGCAAATTATGCCCCCTTTTGGACTTAGAAAATTCTGGTTAAAGTTTTACATGCAAGTTACTATCTCCAAAACTAATGCAGATATTGAATTGAAACTACACATGTGTCTTCGGGGTTATAAAACTAGTTGATAGCACCAAGTCCCATAACTCTGACCTTCATTTTGGCCAAATTATGCCCCCTTTTGTACTTAGAAAATTTTGGTTAAAGTTTTGCGTGCAAGTACATACAGCTATTACTAAAAGGCATATAGATTTGAAACTTATTTTTTCTTTTTCTAGATCAATTACCTACCTCACTGGGTCAAGTCCCATAACTCTGACATGTATTTTGGCCAAATTATGCCCCCTTTTGGACTTAGAAAATTCTGGTTAAAGTTTTGCGTGCAAGTACATACAGCTATTACTAAAAGGCATATAGATTTGAAACTTATTTTCTTTTTCTAGATCAATTACCTACCTCACTGGGTCAAGTCCCATAACTCTGACATGTATTTTGGCCAAATTATGCCCCCTTTTGGACTTAGAAAATTCTGGTTAAAGTTTTGCGTGCAAGTACATACAGCTATTACTAAAAGGCATATTGATTTGAAACTTATTTTTTCTTTTTCTAGATCAATTACCTACCTCACTGGGCCAAGTCCCATAACTCTGACATGTATTTTGAGCAAATTATGCCCCCTTTTGGACTTAGAAAATCCTGGTTAAAGTTTTACATGCAAGTTACTATCTCCAAAACTAATGCAGATATTAAATTGAAACTTCACATGTGTCTTCGGGGTTATAAAACTAGTTGATAGAATCAAGTCCCATAACTCTGACATGTATTTTGTGCAAATTATGCCCCCTTTTGCACTTAGAAAATCCTGGTTAAAGTTTTGCGTGCAAGTACATACAGCTATTACCAAAAGGCATATAGCTTTGAAACTTATTTATTCATTTCCTAGGTCAGTTACCAACCTCACTGGGTCAAGTTCCATAACTCTTAACATGTATTTTGAGCAAATTATGCCCCCTTTTGGACTTAGAAAATTCTGGTTAAAGTTTTACATGCAAGTTACTATCTCCAAAACTAATGCAGATATGGAATTGAAACTTAACATGTTTCTTCGGGGTTATTAAACTAGTTGATAGCATCAAGTCCAATAACTCTGATATGCATTTTGGTCAAATTATGTCCCGTTTCGAACTTAAAACTCTTTTGATATTTAACATTTTGGGCAATAATTTCCTGCTTCTGTGACAATATTTCGAATAGTCGAGCTTGGCTGTCTTACGGACAGCTCTTGTTATACAACTTCTGTGGACAAGACATTTTGATTAACGATCAGTTACAGCTGATTTCGAGATCAAAATATATAATTATACATAATATACAATCACGAGTAAGGACGGTCCAATCAAGTACATAAATATGCCTTTAAGCTTTAAAATGTTCTTAATAGTTTGTGTAAAACAGAAGTAATCTGTTCATAGTTGATTTTACGAATTCGAACAATGAGAGAAAAAATCTACTGACGATTATTAGATCAGATAATAATTACAAAAAATCGAACTGTCAAATTAATCCCCCCCCCATCCCCACCCCACGAACCAAATAAGTCATAAATTCAAACTGACGAATAAGTAATGAATTTTTTCTACCTATTCTATTTCAAGTAAAACACTGTTATTTTATTTTATTTATTTTTTTTTATAGTATTAATTTTTATAAATAACATATCTCTTGAAAATGTTTTCTTAGACATGCGAAAAGTATTTCATTTCAGCACTGTATTTTCTGAAATAATATTTTAGAAATAACACCTGCACAGAAAATATATTGTAACAGATTGCGAATCGGGATCTATAGGATGTTGCCGCATATTTATAGATTCGCCTACTGATAAACGGTACTGATCGCCGCAAACTGATAAAGTTTCTCCATATACACATCCACAACAGTGTCGAGGCACGGCGATGAAAAAATCAATAATCTATCGGTTTATCAGTGGCGTTGCAATTCCTTTGTAGTTGCTATTTTCACGCAGAATCATGAACACATTTTTTAGCGTATTGAAACTAGTTATTGGATTTCAGGTCTCATGATCAAAACAAGTGTCGGTTTTAGAATCGATCACGTGATCAGATCAAGCGTCTTTATTATTCTTACGCTTAGGAAGATCTATTATAATTTATATTTATAATGCAGTTTAGTTTTCTTCACATACTGTTGTTAATATAAAATCTGTAGATCTATTTAATCATATCTGGATAAAAAATATAATTGCAAAATGCAGTATGAAAGTTATGTTTGGTAAAAACTTTGGAACTTGTTTTCTGTGTGTTGTCAGGTTGGTCATAAGCTCGACAAGAAAATTGAAAGACGGTTTCTTAAATCTGGGGGCATTGCCCCCAAAAATCAGTATGATACAATTGTGTGGATAAAATTAGATAAAGATTTTTTCGGATACACACATGATAAATACTTATGCGGGGCTTATATATGGGGCGAAAGCTCACCGGCATACAATGTGGTAAATGTAAACCTATTTGAAATATTACAAGATGATATAAATGAATTTCAGTGATATGTCACCATGCGCGGATCCGGGGGGGCGGGCGGGGGGAAAATCTGCATAAACAGAAAGCATGATATGTCACCATGCGCGGATCCAGAGGGAAAGAAGGAAAGAAAATGTTTTTCGAAAAAGGCAACATTAGGACTGCATGTAAAGTATATGCGGTTGCTGCCACATACGACCCCGACATAATTCATATTATTTATCTAAAAGAAACTATGAATTTTACCTTCAAGAAAGCTTGATTTTATCATTTTTCCCAAATTTAACAGGTTAGTCCATAAAACTGCAAAAAAAAATGAAGTGCTAAATTTCAAAATTTCCAGGGGGGGGGGGGGAGAGTTTGGGCAGGGGATCGGACCCCCTCTGAGAAAATTGGCTGTGTCCGTGCATAGTCACTATACCTGTCCAGTACTGGACATTATGGTAAACGCTTCTTTCCTGCACAAATGACAATTTCGCAACTTCTGTCCGGTTTGTACAAATTTCTGGCCGCGATAAACCATTTGACTTGTACAGACATGGTTACGGATATGTATGGGATAATCCTTTAGCAATAAATCAAAAGCTATTCCCTGCTATATTTAAACAAAGACTAATTGATATGTTCAGACAAGAGTGGCATGAGAACCTACAAAATAATAGAACATTATCGCTATACAAACACTTGAAGAAAGATTTTATGTATGAAAGTTATTTAAATTCAATGAACAGTAAATATTACAGAAGTTTACTAACAAGACTTAGAACATCGACACATACGCTTAGAATAGAAACAGGCAGATATGGTAGAAACAGGATAGGGAGAAATGAAAGACTATGTTTAATATGTGATAATAGATGCTCTGACATAGAAGATGAATACCACTTTGTTTTAATATGTACAAAATACAGCGCATTAAGAAAACATTATATTGCAAAGAGATTAAATAACTTAGCAGCCTTTATCAAAAATGCCATAAATATACGATCTGCCACTTTTAACGATATTTTGTGATTATGAGATAGAAATATGTTTACTGTTTTATTTTAGTACGTATTATATATTTTGGTACTTCTACAATAAATGTTTTATGAAAATGTATTATGCTATGTGCATTGATGTAGCCAACAATATTATTTTGATACTAATTTTGTTCATCCTCAATACAATACTTTATAACACTATACCTTCAGAACGTTATATGATATTATGTATATATGTTTTTGACCTTGTATTAGATTGTAATAGATTTGTGGACGAGGAACCATAATGGCTCAAGTCCTTAATTAGTGAAATAAACTATTCTTCTTCTTCTTCTTCTTCTTCTTCTTCTTCTTAATGTTCTCTCAAAATTAATTTTTATCTAACAAATTCATGTTGTAGGTTCATTCTCTGACTAGGTTAAGAGGTCAACTGCTGAATTCATCATTTTTTTCTCCCTGTGACATATATAATTCTAACCTTTATCTTCATGATTCTCTCAAAATTAATTTTTATCTAACAAATTAATGTTGTAGGTTCATTCTCTGACTTGGTTAAGAGGTCAACTGCTGAATTCATCATTTTTTCTCCCTGTGACATATATAATTCTAACCTTTATCTTCATGATTCTCTCAAAATTAATTTTTATCTAACAAATTAATGTTGTAGGTTCATTCTCTGACTTGGTTAAGAGGTCAACTGCTGAATTCATCATTTTTTCTCCCTGTGACATATATAATTCTAACCTTTATCTTCATGATTCTCTCAAAATTAATTTTTATCTAACAAATTAATGTTGTAGGTTCATTCTCTGACTTGGTTAAGAGGTCAACTGCTGAATTCATCATTTTTTCTCCCTGTGACATATATAATTCTAACCTTTATCTTCACGATTCTTGTTTTATTTTGATATTTAAATACATTTTTTTCACTATGTAAGTCTATTGCTATTTCATAAAGGTATCACTTATAAATACATATGCAAGAATTGTATTCTACGTGTTTTAATTTTTTATAATATTACTTTAAAAATATTATTGTCTTATTAAGTGTACTATAGACTGGATCAATAGAATTAACAATAATAACGATAACAATAATAAGAAAATGTAGTTACTGTTATTTGCCTATAGAATAAGACATTGACCCCTTTTGTTACTCTCGACCAGATCTTATTGGGAGTATTTATTTTGTGAAGAAATGTTTCATCTTAAAAAACCTTCGAGAATCTGAGAAAATTTTGGGGGCAAATAAGTTCAGCCCATGTCCTTGAGCCCATCCCATCCCATCTAATGATCCAATCCCACGAGCCCATCCCAGGTTTTCCAGGATCCCATATAATTTTAGTGAACATGTTAGAACCAGATTTACTAACTCGTTTTGTCTGCATTGAAGAAAAAAATATACAAAATTTAACGGGTCTTGGCGAAAAAGTATAATACGAATACCGTAACCGCTCTAGGCCAACGAGAACGTAAACGTATTAAGTGTACTAACTTCATTGTATGCTATTGTTTTGTGTGTATTTTTTATTTCAAAACGTCACAATATTATGCAATACCTATACGTCTGCGCTCGTGATGTTAGCTGACGGGCATCCGTTTTTTTTTATAAACCGGGAAACCCTTATCAGAAATTGTAGACGAATGTTTTTATCTTAAATTTATTAGGAAAACAACGATTTTCAACAGAATTTGATGAAAAATACATTGTTAGAACATCGAATATGCAGCATATAGGTAAATATAGCAAAAGTTAGATTTTTTAAAATCTGACACCACGATGTGTGGGTTTGTCACTTTAAAATAGACATACATAAAGTTGCTTAACATACACGTACATAATATTGCTTAAAATAGACAGCAAAATACACGTACATAACCTTGCTTAAAAAAAGACAGCAAAATACACGTACATAACCTTGCTTAAAAAAGACAGCAAAATACACGTACATAACGTTGCTTAAAATAGACAGCAAAATGCTCGTACATAACCTTGCTTAAAAAAGACAGCAAAATACACACAGACGTTGCTTAAAAAGTTACTTTGTTTAAAAATAATGACATTGTCTTCCTTATACCATTTGTCGAATTCACGGTAGACATAGCGAGCATCAGTTTCAGCGTTTAATAAGAAAGATATTTCGTCAGTATCCTTACAGAAAACATGCATACATTACCAGCTGTGCTAGATAACCATGATGTAAGTAAGAGAAAACACAAAACTACATGTATCCTCTTCATTGTTTCAGTTATCATTACACTTTCTGTTTTTTTATACGACGAACAACTAAATATATTCGTACCTACTTAAAACTTCTTAACAGCCTCGGAAGTTGCACATTGAAAAAACACAATGGCTGGTACTGTTGCTTCAACTGGACACAATCTTTTCCTATGGTGGGTATTTCGTGCCATCTCGTTCGAGGAGAGCTGGCAGCATAAACTTCTCTATATACACGCTGTCGGTAACACCACATGTTAGGGGAACTAAACAGTTCATCTTTAATCAACCAACAGCCAATAAGGTCTACCATGCACCCTCCCCGCACGCCCCCCCCCCCCCCCCCATACTCCCCTAGACTTTTTTCATAGGTACCAAATTGTTCGGCAGGACCAACTCTTTCAAAATAAAAAATGTTCCCATGAAGAAATTCTTTTGAACTATATATGATTTCACTGTTTCCATGGCAACCGTTCATTTTTGGAAAGGACAACCATAGAGATGATAACCAGTCATATCTTGGTCAGTTTTGGTGATAAAACAATAAAAATGGTATCAAAATGGAGCTAACACATTGGCCTTAAAATAGCAGCACTTTTATGTTAATTAACTAATTTGCATATTCATGAATATTAATGAGAATATGACAAAAAGTTATTAGAAAATAATATTTTCTAAGTTTTAAATCAATTTAAATGTACCAAACAGTTTTGATATGTTCTGAAAGTCTCTCAGTGTTTTCTTAAATAGTATTTTGTAGCACTGATGGTATTTTTTTCACTCCAAAATAGGTATGTTTAGCTAATTTGCATAAAATTAACCACTACCACAACCAATGTCTCAGGAAACAAGATGCCACTAAAATTTAATAAAATGATATAATTAATTGTTATCAATAAAATAACAATTATGTGAGCTATATTGTTTGGAAAAGTAGTTTAAACACCTTTTTGAAGGAGGAGTCAGTATGTAACATACTTTACACATGTTGCGTTACCATTTCAATAACCTTGTTTTATTACATCAATTATTTAGAAAATATAGTTCAGACAGTTTTGATCTGGTCTTAATGTCTCTCAGTGTTTTCTAGAATAGTGTTTTGTTATCTAAAAGTAAATATGTTTTTTCTATGCTAGGTATTTTAGCTAATTTGCATAAAATTAATCTATGCTAAAACAGACATCTCTGGAAACAAGATATAACTAGAACTGAACAACATGATGAAATAAACTGTGATCAATCAACTTGTGTTATTTGAGCTATATCATATGAAAATATAGTGTAAATACTTATTTGAAGGAGGAATCTGTTTGTAACATACTTTACACATGTTACGTTACAATTCCAGTAATCTTGTTTTATTGTATCGTTATTTTCTCAGAAAATGGTAGAGGAATATTTAGTTATCAAGTTATTAAATACTCTTACATAATAGTATAGTTCCATACTTCTCAAGCAATGATAATTTTTCCATAACGGCGCTTTAAAATACGTTACCGCTGTATTTTGCTGTATTTAGAAATATGTAGGAAGAAATTTGAATCATTGTTATCAATATTATGATATCATTAATTTGTTAAAACTTTAAAGTATTAATCTAACACTCTTTCTTTACTTTTGTCAACCAAGAAATCATATGAAACATTCATTACTAATTCAATGTTCCTTTTTCATTTTGAATTAATGCATCTATCAGTTTAATTATATTAATATCAGTTTCTTAATTATGTTGTTCTTTTATTTGATGGTTTCAATATTGTTGTCAACAATTACATTTTACATTGATATGTATTTTTATGTATATTCTGTATATATCAATTATGTATAAATCCCTGCTAAAATCCATATACTGATAACAGGGTTACAATTTGGGGCTGCCTTTCATGGAAAATGTTTTTAATGGAATATTTATCTTGTTTTGTGTGATTGTGAAGTGTATCTATGCAGTTATTTACGTGAGAAATAAAGCATTTTGGTTTTGAGTTTCAGAAAAACATGCATTGTATTGAGATATTTATGGGCTTATTAATAAAATATTCACTGTTGAAAAGCAGCTCTGAACAAAAACTAAAAAACAAAATGAAATATTCAGGTACTTTAAGTAATCTTTAGATTTAAACCTACGAAACTGCAAAAAGCTGTCAAAAATGTGAACAATGTTAAGTGTTTGAAAACCAAAATTGTTGAGAAAACAATTACATAATGCTGTTCAAAACTTCTAGGAAGATACTGAGTGCCTTCTGAACGACACTTCAGACTTGATGAAAACATTTTGCAATCCATCTCTTAATATCACATCATATTTTCCGGATGAAATCAAATCCTGCAAGGGTCGCGTGGGGCATTTAATTTCAATGATGGTGTTTTCATTTACAATACCATCAGGACTAGCAGCGAAGTATGGCTCTTCAGGACATACCACAATTCCAGACTTTGCCACAGGGATATCAGTCACTTGTTGGAACCATTCCATGGCCTTTGGTTCATTCCTTTTACCATGCTGTGTAGCAGCATTTCCCTTAAATCTTGGATACAGCTGATTATTAATAAATTTATTGGGATCAGCTCTGTTTGATTTCGGCACTGAGTTAGCCTTACTTGCAGTGATGCGCAGTTTTCGTGTCTCTGACCACAGGTTTGAATCTTGGTTCTTCGTTTTTGATTCCACCAGGCCAATACTTTCCAGACTGAGACAGATATATTTCTGATAGAAGTGTTCACAGTTTTTGCAAGGTAACTTGTTAGTAACTGGACTGGTTTGATCAATGTTGTGTGGACCGTGTGTAATGTCATTTATTTCAACAGTTTCTTGTTCAGGTGCATGTAGAATTTGGTATAGCATTGTTCCCTTACATACAAGGGACTTAACGGCTGACCGTTGAACACTTTCTTCCAGGTCTTTGTGGTCCAGAAATTGATTAGTATTAGGGGTTGAATCATTATTCGATACATTTTCACGACAGATTTTCAATGTGTGTGCACTTGGCCTGTTGAATGTGATATCCGACAACTTTTCATGAGTCAAAGACTTTGACGCTCCTCTGCCCCAGGCTTGAGAAACATCTGTGCATGTAGTACCGCCTACACCGCTCGACCAAGCTAGTGTTACAGCATACAGTACTGCTGATATATGTCTGCAGCTCCTACCATTTCCTGCCGGACACATACAATGACCAGTTAAAACAGTACAATTGTTAGCAATCGCAACCCAGGTAAAATAATCTGAACGTCCCACACCCGGCTGACTTGGCGAAACATTTGCTTTCAGAAAGTGAACGTCGCACAGTTTCACATAAAATATATGTCACCCATCCAGCCATTTTGCACGTAATTATATCCATACATGGCACGGAATGCTTTCAAAGCTTTTCCATCGTAAGCTTTGGAGAGAATCAAATAGTCCACTATGTCCTCGTATGTCAATTTTGGCCACAGTTTACAGTTGTTCTTCTCCCAGTTACTGTCATCGGGTGGAATCTCTGAAAAATAAATTGTAAATCGTGGGCTGAGCGCGAAACTATTGTAACTGTATATAAATAAAGAACAAGATACAATAGTTTCGCGCTCAGCCCTCGAAATGCATGTACTACAGAAAGGAACTGTATATGACTGGTGATTCAAAATATATTTAATTTAACTGGCATAGCAAGATTAAACGTGATTAATTAGCTTGAGTAGGCTGATGAAAAAATGCAAGCACCAGGCTGTGTTTTGCATACAGTATAATTCGACACTGAGATCTGTTTACTTTTTCCAATTTTCATAATGTTTACAACCCAGTATAAAAGTTTGAATCGTTGCAAAATACAGCGATATTGTCGTAAGTGATGTGAAAAATTCAGGCTATTAAACAAACCTTCGATAAATTATCCAAAAACTTTCGGTAAACAGCTACAAATATGACCAAATGACTGACTTTACACAACTGCCCTAATTTTAATAACATATACACATGATACACACGTTAAGGTTTAGCAGTATATCACAAAATAACAGATTTTTTTAGTAAATGAACAGGACCTTGACGCACAACTTATCTGTCCAATACATGCTTTACTGTTCTGTCCCACAGAGTTGGATACTTAAAATATTCTTAATGAGTTGTCCCCCTTTGAATAAGAATGTCATTTGTAAAGAAATAAATGTAAACAATTGTCAAAAACGAAAGTTATGTAAAGTTTAAACACTCGCACGATGTTGCAAATGCATCAAAACGAAAACATGTAACAGCTGTTTCAAAATGGTGAGTTTTTAAAGGCGCTGAACTGTCCAGAAGTGTGGCCCCTTCATGCAGTCCCTTTCCGGAATTCAATACATACATGAATAAATTGACAATGATTTTGTAGAATAATATAAATGTTTCATATGCTGTTAAATTTTCATGTAAAACAATGCTTTCTTTCTATGATTTGATGACGTTTGAACTTTTTTCTCCGAAACATGGACCTATACCTTAAAACAGCTGATATTGGAAAATACGCCTGCAGTTCATAAACTCTATACTACATAAACATTACAGTTACATTCTGAAACAATATTCCATATATTTTACTTACGAATTTGACTCGAGTCGTCCATTTGAGGTAGTTTTATGGCGTTTTTTTTTACAGATTTATCTGATTCCGATCTTGCAGACTTGCAGGAATTCTGCAGTGGTGCAATGGCGGACGGGTCACGTGACCAACAATAAGGCGGCCGTCTAATTAATCGAAATGGAATTGTCTATACTTTACGAAGATTCTTTAGCAGCAAAGAATGCAACCAAGCAAATAAATAGCAAACTCAGATGGATCAAGTCTGTTAATTAGAGGTAATGAAGTGTGAAACACACCTTACGCCCACTAGCACGCACTGGCTTAAAGGGGGATGTTGGTAGCGGTATGTGGTCATAGCATGTAGCTAATTGTCAGGTTATTAAGAAT
The DNA here is from genome assembly GCF_021730395.1 of Mercenaria mercenaria. Taxonomy (NCBI): domain Eukaryota; kingdom Metazoa; phylum Mollusca; class Bivalvia; order Venerida; family Veneridae; genus Mercenaria; species Mercenaria mercenaria. The sequence goes on from NC_069374.1 coordinate 42,053,191, forward strand.
CATCGTTTCATTTGTTTTATTACCCAGTGACTACTGGAAGCAAAGATGACCATCCATTTCCAGCTTGACCATCTGGCCTGCTGTGATTATCGCTCAGTCAGGAATATGTACTATACATGTATACTATATATTTGCAATGAACAACAAAAGTACATTGATATACTAACTGGTAATTTGTCAAAGTAGCCAGTATGTACCCAGCCAGAACGCATGGGATCAAGGACCAAACTGTTCACTAATATGTGAGATATTTCCATTTTATTTTATGAATTTCAAGAACAATTTCTACAGAGACGAATATTTAGGTTTTTATCAGAAATAGTTTGTTCTCATTATTGTTTATTTGATAGTTTATTCATTTTTTTTTCAATTAATACCCAGTTTTGAAAATTCTAAATTGACCTACTGGGTTGTCATTAATAATCTAGCTAGTACATGTAATCCTGTAATTAATACAGCTACAAAATAAAATGTGAAATGACCCATTTTGAGGTGCATAATGACACTATTTTGAGAGCAAGAATATGTGATTGTTACATTGGTCTTTTACATTTTTAAGTATAGTTCAGTACATTATAATTATATAGTATAACTGTAATTTACCAGAGTCGGAGTGCAGAATGTGGCTCTCAGTTTGAATAATTACATCTAGACACTTCATGACTAGTAAACCAAGCAAAAAGGTACCAAAATTTATTTTCAGTACACTTATAATATTTCCATAGGTCTTTTTTATCTACATTTGCAATAGCGCATTTTGTATATTTGAAATTCGAGTGTTGAGTGAAAGTAATATTTGTTGTAATCCCAGGCCAGGTTTCATACCAACACATTACATGGTGTCCACTTTGAGTATACAATGTATTGAATTCATTCTATGGATTTCATACTGCAAATTTATTCTAAAATAAAATTCATAAGAACTCATTTAATTATAAAGATACAAAATTTGCCGTCATAATATTGTAAAAAGGAATACCAAATAGTATTGCATTATTAACATGGACATGGAATCAAATGCCTACCAGTTGGCGTGATTCCAATTCAAAGGTTGAATAATTGATTACATCATGCTAATTTTTATTAAATGCATCCATAATAACTTGAACTTTAACCAACTTGGTACTTGCATTTTGTTTCAGTAGTTATATACTATATATTGACGAATTAAAGTTTACTAACTGTGACTACACGACCTCAAAGAAGTAATAGCGAGCATGGCATTGCAAAGAAACTAATACTACAGCAGAAAAAAATCATCGTTTCCTTAATCTCTTTTTATCTTGAAAAAAGAAAGGATTGATAACATCAAGCCATAAAACACATGTGATGGTAATTAATATGCAAGATCAATATATCTGGCTGACCACTAACTGAGTATCCAATTTGCAGATGACTATTAATTATTGACATGTTGGAGTGCTAATATGTTTCCCTGGGAAATGAACATCCCCCTTTAATAGGATTTCAAAAGGACCAGAAAATCTAACAACACTAAAACCGAGTACAAGGAGACTTTTTACAACCATCACATGGCACTTAAAGACTTTTTTGTGATAGCAAATATTTTTTAAGATGATCCTTTGAAAGCATAACAACACAACCAAGCAAAGTAAACAGCTGACTTGATTTGATTGTGTCTGCTCATTAGATGTAGTGAAAAGTGAAATTGCCCTCACATGCCTGGCACTAACTTAAACAGTGTTCTGTTATAGTAAAATTGTATGAATTAGTTAAAATTTGAATCTAAAATCAGATGAAATATCTGAAAATTATGGACTGCACACAATTTGAGGCAGCAGTGTTACAAGAATCATATTCTGCACGTCTTGATTAAGATGTGACTTACGATATTTTCACTTTAATGTTACCTAATATAGCATATTTGCTCTCTTGTTGGTTAGCTGTTATGAATAATATGTTGCTTTATGACATATTATTTATAAAATAGAAAGCAACTGACAAACGAAGATCATGGGCTCTCAAAAATTTTATTTTTTTATGAATGACATTTGATTACACTGTCATTCTGAAGCAATTTGTATCATGCTCTCCATTTTCTTGCTACAGTTTGAACTTTTGACAAAGACAGGTCATGCCTTTATCATAACCTTTGATACGTAACTTTATTGATAATCAAACTTTATTTGTTATGATTGATGCATAGTTTCTCTTAGTAGTGTTTCTCTTAATGTTCTGGTATATCAAGGAATATTCCACCACATAATACAATTTAGTCCTTGTCTGTACAATTGAAAATATTAAAAAAATATTTTGTATATTCTGTCATTCTTGTAAATGTTTAAAATAACTACAACAGTCTTCTTTATTTCATATCTATAAGTTTTATATATTTCTTATATCTTGATTTGGTATCACTTAAACAGTTTTGTCAACCTGGTAAAAGTTTTAAATCTAAACATTTTACTTAAATATGTGCATATTTTCTTTTGTTTGTTAGTTTTGGTTTAGTACCGCTTTGCAACAGAAATTCGGTTGTTAACCTAACAAGTGTCCCTGGATTCTGTACTGGAACTACTCATTTCTCTACAGGCAAGTTCTCCATATTATACAGGTGCAAGTCTATTGACTTCAGACATGATGTCTTTATTGAATCGTCATGGAGAGCGAAGGCCTCATCCAGATATCTGACTCAAGACCCTATGATTCGTCCTATCGAGCTAGGGTTGGTTTTATATATGTTCTTATAATGCTACTATTTCTAAAATTCAAAAAAAGTGCTTTTTATAAAACTTGATAATTACTCACAGGAAGACTGCACATATCAGCTAAATGATCATAATATTATGAATGCACAGATGGATATTATGGTATGTTTTGTTGAAATTCCATCAAAAATTATAGTTACATGGATGGTGCAATATATATTTTAGGCTATTTCTGAAATAACAGAAGAAAACCTTCTTAAAACTTACCGCTAACAGTTTAAATAAATCATTATGTGACAATTTGGGCTTCAATTTCTTTTTAAATATCATTTTAAAAGGCAATGGTAGTGGCAACGTATTTTAAAGTGTGTTACGGAAAAAAATCACATTGTCTGACAAGTACAGAAGCATACAGTACAAAATTAGTAATATTAATTATGTTTCTGGAATATTTTCTAAATAATTGATGCAATACACAATATTACATTTTTATTCTTCCTTCAATATAGTATTCACTCTATATCTACGAACATTATAGACCACACAAAAATTGTTATTTCATTGATAACAATTAATTATACCATTTTATTCAGTTTTAGTGGTCTCAGAATTTTCTTCGTTGTTTGTGACACTGGTTCATTTTATGCAAATCAGCCGCGCACATCCAGTTTTGAGTAAAAAAAAAAATACAATAAGATAACAAAATAATATATTAAAAAACAGCGAGAGACTTTAAGACCAGATCAAAGCTGTTTGGTACATATAAATTGATTTGAAACTTAGAAATTTTTATTTTTTAACAACATTTTGTCATTTTGTAACATTCTCATTAATGTTCATGAATATGCAAATTAGTTAATTAAAATAAAAATGCTGCTATTTTAAGGCCAATGTCTTAGCTCTATTTTGACACCATTTTTATTGTTTTATCACAAAAACTGACCAAGATATGACTGATTATCATTTCTATGGTTGTCCTTTTCAAAAATGAACGGTTGCCATGGAAACAGTGAAATCATATATAGTTCAAAAGAGTTTTTTCATGGGAACATTTTTTCTTTTGAAAAAGTTGGTCCTGCCAAACAATTTGGTACCTTTGAAAAAAAGTCTAGGGGAGGGGAGGTGGGGGGGGGGGGGGGGGGGGGGAGGGTGCATGGTAGACCTTATTGGCTGTTGGTTGATTAAAGATGAACTGTTAAGTTCCCCTAACATGTGGTGTTACCGACAGCGTGTATATAGAGAAGTTTATGCTCTTGCCCGTCCGTCGCGTCGCGTTATGGCCCATGATCTTGCTGAACGCGTTGTTATCACTCGCCGGACAAATTCGGCGAAAGGGATATAGTAATGGTATGCGTTATTCCATGCGCGTGTGCGTGCGTGCGTCCGTCCGTCACACTCTTCTTTGCGCAAAACCTCCTACATTTCTTTTGCAATTTTCACCAAACTTTCACAGAACTACTGTTAGTATCGCAGCGCATATTGTAAGGCTTTCACGATTCGGTCATTTTCGGCTGAGTTATTGCCCTTTGTTTAATTTTACAAATTAATAGTTCTGTGCAAAACTCCTACATTACTCAAGCGATTTACACCAAACTTTCAAAGAACTACTGTTATCAATTGCCGCAGCATAATTTATCAGGCTTTCGCGATTCGGTCATTTTTGGCGGTGTTATTGCCCTTTGTTTAATTTTACTTATTAATACTACTGTGCCCAACTCCTACATATTTAAGTGGATTTCACCAAATGTTCACAGAACTACTGCCATCAAGTGCCACGGCGCATATTGTCAGGCTTTCGCGATTCTATCATTTTTGGCGGAGTTATTGCCCTTCGTTTAATGTTACTTGTCAATACTTCTGTGCGAAACTACTCTTCCTATATTTCTCATGAGATTTTCATCAAACTTTCACAGAATTACCGTTATCACTGAGTGTCGCAGTGCATATTGTCATGCGTGCATGATTCAGTCATTTTTTGGCGGAGTTATTGCCCTTTGTTTTCACAATTTTCCCTTTGACAAAATTTCCCATTCGGCGGGGGATATAGCTGTCTGTGACCGTTTCTTGTTCTTTTACTTTTAGAGCTAGCATCAAACTTTACACAAATGCATGTAGTGTTGAGTTGTTGTGAACCTTGCTTGAGTCTTTATCATAATGTGACCTTTGCACACATGGCATTCTTCTTGAGAATTTTAGCATTCATTACAGAGTTATGGCCCTTGAAATAGCCAAAATAGTGGATTTTTTGTTTGTGATGCTCATAGCTCAAAAAGTATATGGTATAGAATAATGAATCCTTTTCATATCTTTTTGAGGCTATACCCCATTTAGACTGCAATATGGAAATTATTCAGTAAAAATCCATGCTAGAGTTATGTGTCTAAGTCAGTGACATACAACTATGACCCCGAAGACATTTATGAAGTTTCAGGTGCATACATTTAATAGTTAATGAGAAAATCTTAACCAAGTGTTACGCCGACGCCAACGCCAGGGTAAGTAGGATAGCTCTCCTATTCTGCTAACAGTCGAGCTAAAAATCTATGGCTCCGTGACCTAACTATGCAACCAACCAACCCAACCCGTTTGGTAGAGGACCACCCAAGGATCACCCCTGAGAAATTTTCTTAAAATCCATGAAGCGGTGTATGAAAAGATGTCATTTAAAGAAATTATTAGCGACGATGCACGGCAACGGAGGGCGACAACAATAGCTCATGCTCAGTTGAGCTAAAACCATGTGTCTGAATTCAGTACTTTACAACAGAATTAGCCAGCGGAAGCACTGTCCTTTTTGAGCTGTTTTGATGTAGTCATCTAACAGTTAGTCTGTTGTGATGATTAAATTTTCTGACAGATATTGTAACACATTTCCAACCATGACATTTTATTTTCTAATTTTATGAAAGCACGCTGCAAATCTTTAATGCTGTGGGCCGCATTGACGTTTCGTACTGCAAATTTGTTTGAGAATGTGGAACGTCTACTCTCATGTGGAATTTTTTCCCTCTCCATGAAGTCAGTTAAGATTTTAACTGAATCATCTCCCTCATTTGCACTGGCACCACAGCTGGTGCCACTTCGATCAATAACCAGTATATTGTCCGCTAGTCTGTAGTTCCTTGTCGATAACATGAATAACTAGGGATGGGAACGAATACTGAAATCAATATTCGAATATTCGGTTTGCCATATTCGAATATATTCGAATATTCGGTTAGTTTTAATGGAAGCTTTAAATTCTTATTAAGTGACTGGCATATACACAACGTATTCATTTGTTTAAAGCGTGGATCATCGTAAATAAGGCCAAAAAAAAAAAAATGTTTATTTCGGGTAACCCGATCCTACATAGCGAAACCCGCCGATCCTAGCGTTTTATTTCACGATTCTGTCAGTATAAATCATGAACATATTTAACTAATTCAGTGTTTTAGCTTCAAAATGATACAAAAAATCAAAACGATTATAATTTAGACCGTCGCAATTTTATCTAAAAATAGCAGGTCGTCCCATTTAAACACGTGACGCGCTGTTGTATTACCGCCGCCATTTTGAAAAATTTCAATCGGCGTGTAAAAATCGTCGTGTAAAATGCAAGTAAGGCAGACTTAAACCTCCTTCAACATGAACTTGTGCATCAATCATACGTTTTTCTTGATTTTATTATTAACTACTTCAAAATTTAATTCGAATACGGCCGATTGCGGATGAAAACCGATTCTGCGGATGGTCTGAAACCTCGTACAAAATATTGTGAAAAGATCGACAATATCTACAAGTTTGGTATTGTTTTCGAAAAAAAAAAAATCTACAACTTGTTACATAAAACAGGCGCCAATAAAAATGAACAAAAGATAAAGAAATATCACATTTACGGCTTATACAAACTGTTAATCCGTAGCGATGACCCCAGGTAATTATGCATTCAATTTTCTTGTTAATTGGACATCTTTTGACATGCATCTGACACATTGACGCCTGTTGCAAACTGTTAATAAGTAACGATGGCCACTGCCAATTATGCATTGCTATTTTCTTGTTAATTGGACATCTTTTGATACGTGATAAACTAACATGACATGGTTTTATTCTGTATGTCTCGTTCATATTGCCCAAAATCAATGAAACTTATTTTGAAAAAAAAAATGCAATAATTTACGAATATTCGAATTTGATTTTCATATTCGAATATTCGACAGATTTTCGAATATTCGAATATTCGAACATTCGTTCCCATCCCTATGAATAACTGTATCCAGTGATGTGTAGGTGTGCAATCCCCGACGTTTCAGGTTTAGCTTCTTAAGAATGTTTTTCAATTGACGTAGTGACAACAGAATCCCGTGTCTTAACAGCAAATATCCAAGAATTTCTATGTACTTAAATCCTAGTTTGAAATATTCAACAATGAGTGAGGATCTTCCATTATTTGAAGATGTTGTAGGCAAATAAGTAAACACCACACCAGCTACCATTTCCAGCAGTGTCAACATGAGAAATTTGATTGTCTGTTGATAACTTATCTGTAATAGTAAAAGTGATATGTTCCACCAGGAAATGTTACTTGCACGTGGAAGTACTGCGAAGGTCTCGCAGGAACATAGCCTACTACAATGTAAAAGTACTGCGAAGGTCACGCAGGAACAGAGCATACTACAATGTGGAAGTACTGCGAAGGTCACGCAGGAACAGAGCATACTACAATGTGGAAGTACTGCGAAGGTCACGCAGGAACAGAGCATACTACAATGTGGAAGTACTGCGAAGGTCACGCAGGAACAGAGCATACTACAAGGAGACTAGTAAGCACCAGCATATCTCATCTACTGACGAAGAACACAAATTTGCACATGCCAAAATTGACTAGATTAACCAGAAATAGTTTTCATTTATTAGCCAACATTATACACATTGAATCTGATGGTATACCAAACATCTGTCAATGCATTTCTTACGAATTATGCCGAAATAGTTCCATGTAAACTCGGACATCAGTCATTAACAATGCTCTTCCAATTTTGCAAAATGAGCAAGACTACTTACCTTTTAGAGAGCTTTGCCATCGTTGCCAACGTCAGCCATCTTCTACGCACGTTCTACAAACGCGCACCAATATTACACGGAAGGTACAAGCCATAACTCAAAAGTCACAAGTCTTAATAAAATCTGGAAAGTAGATCCCTCGGAAGCACCAAGAACAAGGCAAACAGTGAAAATTGCAGACTCAATTTGATTGAGTCTGTTCATGAGCAGTAATGGAAAATGCAACACTGCCCACGCCCAATAGTCATTAGTCACAAGTCAAAATTGCCCTCCAGGGCTTCCATAGCTACTTGATGTTGGGCGGTTTTGCGCTCATTTTAATCTTCTAATGTTACAACTCTTAACTTCTATAGCCAATATCCATGGCAACACGAGAAGAAAACACACACTTCTATGAAAATTAAGCTGCATCTTTTGCCTTGATTATGTCTTATTTATTTTCCGTTTATTTTTATACACACACATCATGCTATACTACGGAATCCAGTTAGGCTCAACGTAGCGTAATGCGACGAGATATACCTTAATTTTTTCAAAGATAGAAATACATTAAATAAAGTAAAGAAATTTATTTCCAAGTCCTTCAGATAGCCAAAAATGATTTTACAGTTGTGAAATTTGTGATAGTTTCGTTTACACCAATAACAGAAGTTTTAATATTTTTAAATTCAAAGTTGTGATCCGCAAAGATGACAACTCAGAGATATCTACTGGTTTACTTCCCTTGCAATTACACAATTGAGTGGAATACGAAAACGGTTTTAGACACAATATCATACCTTTTGCAACAACAAAAACATTTAGGATATATTCATATGTGTTTAATTTACCCTTTAAAAACTGCTTCATATGTTTTTGTCAGCTTACTTATGGTGAAAAATTAACTGTTAACAAGCCGATAATAAAATGATTTACAAATGTACCACTAAGTATTTAATAGTGAAGATAATACAGTTTTGCTTGTATCAAAATGTTACATTAGAGCAGGTCTTGTAAAACAGGACAGGTATGATTAGTAAATTTTATTGATCTCTGTTTCCTATGCCTACCTTTAGCTGAAAGCTTTTGCGTCCGTCTTTTTATTTCATTTGCATATTTATGTAGATTAAATCACACAAATGCTTTTTGCTGGAATTTAAAACTACTAAGTCAGCGTAACGAATTGTATATTGATGAAACTTGCCGGGAAGATCTGAGAATAGTGTCATCCTGAAACAGGCTAAAATACCTACAGTTATTATACAACAATTATGTTGATCAAACCAGACTGCACTACGTTTTTGCTTGTACTATCCTAGTTACACCTGCACCTTATGCATCCGTCAAGTCCTACGTATACTCCGGCATAACCTCTCGGACACGAGTTAGCACAGTTTAGTTCAGAACAAAGAACTGGCTTTTCTGTAGACGTTCTAGCATTGTCAACTGACCGTAAAGTGGTTAATGTTTTGGTAGGTGTAGCGGAATCATGTCTGGTTATAAGTATGGTTTCTATTTTATTGTTAATTGCAGCTGCGTCAGTAGTGAAATGACTCTGTATCGTCCCTGGTGAATTTAAACCTGTCTTTGAGACAGGAGCAGTATGCAAGAAAACTGACGTTTTAGTCTTTGATGTAGAAAGAGTACGCAAGAAAGTAGATGTTTTAATTGAGTTTGCTATGTTAGCTGGCAATACCGGAAGTAATTGTATGGAATGATTAGGTGATAAATCAGTCGAAAAGGGGGTTTCTGTTTGCAGCGTTTTAATCGGAGTTTCTGTATTTACTAAAGTCTGTTGAAGTTCTTTTGTTGATGTTTGTTGACTTTCGGATTTAGTATTGAAGCTTGAAGCTAACAGAGAAGAAAACTCTGTAGGGGTAGACGCTGATGTGGACAGTTTCGGCAGATTGGTATAACGTGTTGACATCTCTGAAATGGTGAAACATCTTTTCAAGCATATACTAACAATATTACATCTTAGTACAAATGCAGTAAAATATGTCAAGAACATTTATATTCATATCAATTATGATGATGATAAATCATGTAAGTCCAAGCTGTTCTGTGCTGTTGTTATGTTACAAAATACTGATAAAGTATGTAAGTCCTAGCTGTTCTGTGCTGTTGTTATGTTACATAATACTGATAAAGTATGTAAGTCCTACCTGTTAAGTGTTGTTGTTATGTTATAAAAGAATAATGAAGCTTGTAAGTCATAGCTTTCCCATGTAGTCGTCACGAAATACTGATGAAGCATGTAAGCTAGCTGTTCCGTGTTGTTGTTATGTTATAAACTACTAAAGAAGCATGTAAGCCTAGCTGTTCCGTGTAGTCGTTATGTTATAAACTACTAATGAAGCATGTAAGTCCTAGCTTTTCCGTGTTGTTGTTATATTATAAAATATTGATGAAGCATGTAAGTCCTAGCTGTTCCTCGTTGTCGTTATGTTATAAACTACTAATGAAGATGTAAGTCCTAGCTTTTCCATGTAGTCGTTATGTTATGAAATACTGATGAAGCATGTAAGTACTAGCTGTTCCTCGTTGTCGTTATGTTATAAACTACTAATGAAGCATGTAAGTCCTAGCTTTTCCATGTAGTCATTATGTTATGAAATACTGATGAAGCATGTAAGTACTAGCTGTTCCTCGTTGTCGTTATGTTATAAACTACTAATGAAGCATGTAAGTCCTAGCTTTTCCTCGTTGTCGTTATGTTATAAACAGCTAATGAAGCATGTAAGTCCTTGCTGTTCAGTGTTGTCGTTATGTTATGAAATACTGATGAAGCATGTAAGTACTAGCGGTTCCCAGTTGTCGTTATGTTCAGTATAAAATACTGATGAAGCATGTAAGCCTAGCTGTTCCGTGTTCTTATAATGTTATAAAGTACTAATGAAGCATGTAAGTATTGTTTTTTCCATGTAATCGTTATCTTATGAAATACAGATGAAGCATGTAAGTACTAGCTGTTCCGTGTTGTTATTATGTTATAAAATACTGATAAAGCATGTAAGCCTAGCTGTTCCATGTTCTTATAATGTTATAAAGTACTAATGAAGCATGTAAGTACTGGTTTTTCCATGTAGTCGTTATGTTATGAAATACAGATGAAGCATGTAAGTACTAGCGGTTCCATGTTGTCGTTATGTTGTAAAATACTGATGAAGCATGTAAGTACTAGCTGTTCCGTGTTGTCGTTATGTTATAAGATACTGATGAAGCCTAGTTGTTCCTTGTAGTCGTTATGTTATGAAATACTGATGAAGCATGTAAGTACTAGCTGTTCCGTGTTGTTGCTATGTTATAAAATACTGATAAAGCATGTAAGACCTAGCTATTCCTTGTTGTCGTTTCGTTATAAACTTCTAATGAAGCATGTAAGTCCTAGCTTTTCCATGTTGTTGTTATGTTATGAATTACTGATGAAGCATGTAAGCTAGCTGTTTCGTGTTGTTGCTATGTTATAAACTACTAATGAAGCATGTAAGTCCTAGCTTTTCCGTGTAGACGTTATGTTATGAAATACAGATGAACCATGTAAGTCCTAGCTGTTCCTTGTTGTCGTTATGTTATAAACTATTAATGAAGCATGTAAGTCCTAGCTTTTCCGTGTTGTTGTTATGTTATGAAATACTGATGAAGCATGTAAGTCCTAGCTGTTCCTTGTTGTCATTATGTTATAAACTACTAATGAAGCAAGTAAGTCCTAGCTTTTCCGTGTAGTCGTTATGTTATGAAATACAGATGAAGCATGTAAGTCCTATCTGTTCCTTGTTGTCGTTATGTTATAAACTATTAACGAAGCATGTAAGTCCTAGCTGTTCCTTGTTGTCGTTATGTTATAATCTATTAATGAAGCATGTAAGTCCTAGCTTTTCCGTGTTGTTGTTTTGTTAAGAAATACTGATGAACCATGTAAGCTAGCTGTTCCTTGTTGTCGTTATGTTATAAACTATTAATGAAGCATGTAAGTCCTAGCTTTTCCGTGTAGTCGTTATGTTATGAAATACAGATGAAGCATGTAATTCCTAGCTGTTCCTTGTTGCCGTTATGTTATAAACTACTAATGAAGTATGTAAGTCAGAGTTTTTCCGTGTTGTTGTTATGTTATGAAATTCAGATGAAGCATGTAAGTCCTTGCTGTTCCTTGTTGCCGTTATGTTATAAAGTACTAACGAAGTATGTAAGTACTAGCTTTTCCATGTAGTCGTTATGTTATAAATACTGATGAAGCATGTAAGTCCTAGCTTTTCCGTGTTGTTGTTGTTATGTTATAAAATACTGATGAAGCATGTAAGTACTAGCTGTTCCATGTTGTCGTTATGTTGTAAAATACTGATGAAGCATGTAAGTACTAGCTGTTCCATGTTGTTGTTATGTTATAAAATACTGACGAAGCCTAGCTGTTACGTGTAGTCGTTATGTTATGAAATACTGATGAAGCATGTAAGCCTAGATGTTCCGTGTTGTTGTTATGTTTTGAAATACTGATGAAGCATGTAAAGCTAGCTGTTCCCTGTAGTCGTTATGTTATAAAATACTGATGAAGCATGTAAGTCATAGCTATCCAATGTTGTCGTTATGTTATGAATTACTGATGAAACATGTAAACCTAGCTGTTCCGTGTTGTCGTTATGTTATGAAATACTGGTGAAGCATGTAAGACTAGCTGTTCCGTGTTGTCATTACGTTATAAAATACTGATGAAGCATGTAAGCATTGCTGTTTCGTGGTGTTGTTATGTTATGAATTACTGATGAAGCATGTAAAATAAAGAAAAGTGGAAACTTCACAGGTCGCCCAACACGACAAAAACGAAAATGTTGCAGGCTCGGTTTGATTGAGCCTGCTCATGGTAGTGGAAATGCATGCTACCGTCCACGCCCTCTAGCCCCGGGTTGAGCAGAACTCATAAGCCTAGCTGTTCTGTGTTGTCGTTATGTTATAAAATACTGATGAAGCATGTAAGCATTGCTGTTTGGTGCTGTTATTATGTTATGAAATACTGGTGAAGCATGTAAGCCTAGCTGTTCCGTGTTGTCGTTATGTTATAAAATACTGATGAAGCACGTAAGAATTGCTGTTCATTGTTGTCGTTATGTTATAAAATACTGATGAAGCATGTAAGTCCTAGCTTTTCCGTGTTGTCGTTATGTTATAAAATACTGATGAAGCATGTAAGTACTAGCTGTTCCGTGTTGTCGTTATGTTATAAAGTACTGATGAAGCATGTAAGTACTAGCTGTTCCGTGTTGTCGTTATGTTATAAAGTACTGATGAAGCATGTAAGTACTAGCTGTTCCGTGTTGTTGTTATGTTATAAAATACTGGTGAAGCATGTAAGTACTAGCTGTTCCGTGTTGTCGTTATGTTATAAAATACTGATGAAGCATGTAAGTACTAGCTGTTCCGTGTTGTTGTTATGTTATAAAATACTGATGAAGCATGTAAGTACTAGCTGTTCCGTGTTGTTGTTATGTTATGAATTACTGATGAAACATGTAAGTCCTAGCTGTTCAGTAGTGATATTATGTAAGTCCTAGCTGCTCAGTAGTGATACTATGTAAGTCCTAGCTGTTCAGTAGTGATACTATGTAAGTCCTAGCTGTTCAGTAGTGATACTATGTAAGTCCTAGCTGTTCAGTAGTGATAATATGTAAGTCCTAGCTGTTCAGTAGTGATACTATGTAAGTCCTAGCTGTTCAGTAGTGATACTATGTAAGTCCTAGCTGTTCAGTAGTGATACTATGGTGTAAAACATGTAGAAACAATATTTACCATATTCACAAATGTAAGAGAACTTCTGCGGCCACAGATGACATTCTCGATCGTGCCAGCGTCCACCGTCATCCATGCGAATTTGAGCACAGTCTTGTGTTAGATGAAGAAAGTTAGCCCCACCTTGTAAGTGTGCCCAGTTGTTGTAACCATGCAAATGCTCACCTGAAACATTTGGAAACTGTTAAAACATTCAAATATTGGAAACAGGCTGCTGCTAACATATCAAGCACTTGCCGGTTATTACCCACGCAAATACATTTTATATGAACATATATATCTGAAACAAACGATGTTATGTATTTACTTACTCATAGCGAATAGAAGCAGTTTACGTTAAATAAATCATGTTGTAAAAGATTTGGGTTATTATTACAATAATCCGTGGACTTTGCTATTGACATGATTTCAAGACATGAATGGGGTGGCACTGCGTTATGAAAGAGAAATTATGCACATGTGTCATAAATAAACACATTTTTGAAACATTTTCGTGGACTTACGATTCACCCTTTGCCAGTGTGATTCTTGTCGTCTGTAAGTGAAATCTACCAAGAAACCCTAGTTTATGGAAGTTACCATTCACTCATTACCAGTGTAGTTCGTGTCGTCTGTAAGTGAGATCTACCAAGAAACCCTAGTTTATGGAAGTTACCATTCACTCATTACCAGTGTAGTTCATGTTGTCTGTAAGTGAAATCTACCAAGAAACCCTAGTTAATGGAAGTTACCATTAAGTTACCATTCACTCATTACCAGTGCAGTTCGTGACGTCTGTAAGTGAGATCTACCAAGAAACCCTAGTTTATGGAAGTTACCATTCACTCATTACCAGTGTAGTTCGTGACGTCTGTAAGTGAGATCTACCAAGAAACCCTAGTTTATGGAAGTTACCATTCACTCATTACCAGTGTAGTTCGTGACGTCTGTAAGTGAGATCTACCAAGAAACCCTAGTTTATGGAAGTTACCATTCACTCATTACCAGTGTAGTTCGTGTCGTCTGTAAGTGAGATCTACCAAAAAACCCTAGTTTATGGAAGTTACCATTCACTCATTACCAGTGTAGTTCGTGTCGTCTGTAAGTGAGATCTACCAAGAAACCCTAGTTTATGGAAGTTACCATTCACTCATTACCAGTGTAGTTCGTGTCGTCTGTAAGTAAGATCTACCAAGAAACCCTAGTTTATGGAAGTTACCATTCATCCATTACCAGTGTAGTTCGTGTCGTCTGTAAGTGATATCTACCAGTGTAGTTCGTGTCGTCTGTAAGTGAGATCTACCAAGAAACCCTAGTTTATGGAAGTTACCATTAAGTTACCGTTCACTCATTACCAGTGTAGTTCGTGTCGTCTGTAAGTGAGATCTACCAAGAAACCCTAGTTTATGGAAGTTACCATTCACTCATTACCAGTGTAGTTCGTGATGTCTGTAAGTGAGATCTACCAAGAAACCCTAGTTTATGGAAGTTACCATTCACTCATTACCAGTGTAGTTCGTGTCGTCTGTAAGTGAGATCTACCAAGAAACCCTAGTTTATGAAAGTTACCATTCACTCATTACCAGTGTAGTTCGTGTCGTCTGTAAGTGAGATCTACCAAGAAACCCTAGTTTATGGAAGTTACCATTCACTCATTACCAGTGTAGTTCGTGTCGTCTGTAAGTGAGATCTACCAAGAAACCCTAGTTTATGGAAGTTACCATTCACTCATTACCAGTGTAGTTCGTGTCGTCTATAAGTGAGATCTACCAAGAAACCCTAGTTTATGGAAGTTACCATTAAGTTATCATTCACTCATTACCAGTGTAGTTCGTGACGTCTGTAAGTGAGATCTACCAAGAAACCCTAGTTTATGGAAGTTACCATTCACTCATTACCAGTGTAGTTCGTGTCGTCTGTAAGTGAGATCTACCAAGAAACCCTAGTTTATGGAAGTTACCATTCACTCATTACCCGTGTTGTTCGTGTCGTCTGTAAGTGAGATCTACCAAGAAAACCTAGTTTATGGAAGTTACCATTCACTCATTACCAGTGTAGTTCGTGTCGTCTGTAAGTGAATATACCACAAAACCCTAGTTTAGGAAGTTACCATTCACTCATTACTAGTGTAGTTCGTGTCGTCTGTAAGTGAGATCTACCAAGAAACCCTAGTTTATGGAAGTTACCATTCACTCATTACCAGTGTAGTTCGTGTCGTCTATAAGTGAGATCTACCAAGAAACCTAGTTTATGGAAGTTACCATGAAGTTATCATTCACTCATTACCAGTGTAGTTCGTGACGTCTGTAAGTGAGATCTACCAAGAAACCCTAGTTTATGGAAGTTACCATTCACTCATTACCAGTGTAGTTCGTGTCGTCTGTAAGTGAGATCTACCAAGAAACCCTAGTTTATGGAAGTTACCATTCACTCATTACCAGTTTAGTTCGTGACGTCTGTAAGTGAGATCTACCAAGAAACCCTAGTTTATGGAAGTTACCATTCACTCATTACCCGTGTTGTTCGTGTCGTCTGTAAGTGAGATCTACCAAGAAACCCTAGTTTATGGAAGTACCATTCACTCATTACCATGTAGTTCGTGTCGTCTGTATAGTGAGATCTACCAAGAAACCCTAGTTTATGGAAGTTACCATTAAGTTACCATTCACTCATTACCAGTGTAGTTCGTGACGTCTGTAAGTGAGATCTACCAAGAAACCCTAGTTTATGGAAGTTACCATTCACTCATTACCAGTGTAGTTCGTGTCGTCTGTAAGTGAGATCTACCAAGAAACCCTAGTTTATGGAAGTTACCATTCACTCATTACCAGTGTAGTTCGTGACGTCTGTAAGTGAGATCTACCAAGAAACCCTAGTTTATGGAAGTTACCATTCACTCATTGTAGTTCGTGACGTCTATCAGTCAGACCTAATTATATACCGTCCAGATGCCCTCATACGTGTTCTCTGGGGGATGAACTTACCATTCACCCATTGCCAGTGTAGGTCGTAACTTGTATCAGTGAGACCTATCCAAATGCCATCCTGTATGTTCCCTAGTGTATTGACTTACCATTCACCCATTGCCAATGTAGTTCATAACATCTATCAGTAGGGCATATACAGATGCCAATCCTGTGTGTTCCTAATATATAGACATCATTCACACATTGCCAGTGAACTTCGTGACTCCTTTAAGTGAGACCTACCCAGGTGTCATCCTTGGTGTTCCGCTAGTGTATGAACTTACCATTTAGCCATTGCCAGTATAATTCGTCACGTATATCAGTGAAACCTATCCAGATGCCACTCCTTTGTGTTCTCAAGTGTATTACTATTCACCCATTGCCAGTCGTGACGTTTATCAATGAGACTTATCCAGATGCCGTCTTTTGCTTTTCCTAGTGTATGAACTTACCATTTACCCATTGCCAGTGTAGTTCGTTGCTCCTATCAGTGAGACCTATCCAGACACCATCTTTTGTGTTCCCTAGTGTATGAAGAGTACTGACTATGAAGGTTTGTATAGCAGCGTCATCCACTAGAACAAGGTCTCCACCTTTTTTCTGACAGTCATGTCTGAAATAGATATAACTACAGTAGCAAGTGATGTTGCTGACATCATGGATATGTGAGCTTTTAAAGCGGAAGTCGGTGTATGAATGGCATATTTTGCAAATTCCTAAATAATTAATTTTTCGGAATCGCAAAACTCTTTTGCCAAGCGCAAATTTTATGAATTTCTCCAACCAATTTTACCTCGCTTCCGTCCAATACTTTTCTTTGTATATGACAAACTCGTAACACTTTTCGCGAAATGAATGCAGGTATCTTCCATGAGCGACTGTATCAGGACAATGGTCTATGCTGCTCGCAGAACCGCCCAGTACAAACTGAGATGACATGTCTAAAATAAAACAACTTTGACATAAACTTTGAACAAACACGAAATAAATACATAAATACATATACTTTAGTTAGATAGGTACGCTCCATTTATGAGATCAATTACAACCTCTGAAGTCCTAGGTTTCGATATAGTTACCATAGTAATATGACAACAATAAATCAGTGCACGCCAATCTCGTTATTTTATATTACTAATACTCTCCTGCAAAAAATATTTTAGCCAGGAACAAAGGAAAATAGCAAGGGAAGATATAATCTACATGTTTATATTTTATTAGTTTCTACACGATACATGTTTATAATTTTTAGATTGTAGGAAAAAAACACAATCAGACACGACACAGGGGAAAATGGAGTTCAATATAAAGTACTTACGAAATAGACATGCAATAAGTATAAGCGATATTTCAATTTTCCCTTCGTACATAGCTTATTCTATTTATTTTCGGTAAAATGTCCGGTAGTGGAGATCACTCTATATAATATCATATAGTCGTACGATGAAATTCATCAGCAATATATATATATATTTGTTGCTGGTGAATTTCATCGTACGATATGGTGATGAACATGAACTTACAACGTTATCTCTTTGTTACAGTAAGATTATTGGATACATAACTGAACTGTAAGCTCGTCCAGTTATCCTTATGTGTACGTTTTATTTCGGATTAAAATTGTATTTTTTTATGTCATATCCAAAATACCACCAGAATAACTCAATTATTCAAACAACTGCACACTTTCATGATAAACTAACTTTAATTTTATGTTTCTATGTTATTTTTCACATTTTCTTTCTATTCGAGATACTGGGTCAAACAATCCTTTTTTTCGCTGGCTCAAAATGTGGCCCTCGTCTCAGTGTCATGTGCAGACTGGTTTCAAGTTTTATTGATAAAGTCAAGGTCCTTAGTGGGCATCTGACAACAACAACAACAACATAAACAGCAACAACAACAAAATGAAAACTCGCGAAAGACACTCCAATCCCACACCGAAACAAACAAATATCGTCTGTGAGAATGGGAGTATTCAATTGCATATGGCTATGATATGTTTACAAAAGATTGAATTTTTTTACTTCTTTCTCGTGCTGTTCATTAGCTGTGAAAATTTGAGAGCATTTGGATGAATTATAGTACTCTTTTACATAGTTTCTTCTTTTAGCTGTAAAGTGATTACACTGAAAAAAAGAAGATAATTAAATTCATTACCTAAAGTATTTTGGTTGCATGGATTACAAGTTCTAAGATTTCTGTCTATATTTTAAAAAATCTTCCTTTTTGAAAAGGCAGTTTGTGGTTCATGAAAAGTATTAGCTAGATCCAAAGACAAAATGTTGAAATACTTTTCAAAAACAAAATCCCCTTTATATGTCACCCATGGCAAAAAACTCTTACACATGATATAGAAACAGTGCAAAGAGCTGCAGCTAGATATGTCATGAATGACTACTCATACCAAGTAGTGTCACAGCAATGCTACATGCTACAACGTAGAATAATAGCATTGTCATGGTAGACACTATATATCTAGAAACAATAGCTTCTCTGTGCCATTCTCATGAACACAGTTTCACATCAACTTTTTCTTCCCTCGCACAGTCAGATATTGGAATGAACTCCCATACAACACCAAGGCTATAAGTGCAAGACTAACAGCCTAGCTGCTTACATGTTCTAACACAATCATTTTTACTTGTATAACACCCTTGTATAATAGTAAGATTTTACTAATGACCCCGACCTTCCAGTTATAATCGACTTTGATTGTTGGAAGTAACACAGTTGAAGTTGAAGTCAGGGACATAAAAAGATACATTATTCCTGTCGAAGTTGAAGTATAAGTATACGATAATTGAGACATTTACTAAGAGTTGGTTAGTGTACTTCTCCATCTTTGAACAAACTGGTCTTTAAGCCTGGAGTTAACAATTCTTAAACAATGTTAGTGACAAAACTTTGACAAACCAAGATCAGAAGACCATAGATAGTTAATATGACCGTGACCGTTTGTATGTTACGGCGTTAAGACGGCAGTTATCGCTGGTGACATGTGACGCACGTGCTACTATCGCTATTTATTGCGACTGAGAATATTGGAATTCATGAATTATTGACCATATTTGCCACACGTTCCAAACATTCTGCTTTTGAATGTATCGATCTGCGTGACTCAGATGATGTTATTTTGTCTGCTTTACAACACGTGTCATATAAAAGATGTGCCACGGTGGGTGGGGGTAAAACACCTGTTGCCGGGAATGACCATGATCATCTACTGTTAATTGCAGTTTGAAAAGGAAAATGGATAAAAGAAGCAAATCTCATTCTGTCAACATGGTGAAAGGTAAGCTTATTAAAGTACATGAAATCAGTTGCCATTGGCAGCAATAATTTAATATCTTCATGACAATTTATTGGCTAACTCAAAACTTACGATATGGCTGAATTTACGACATTGTTAAGGTAACACTAAGGTAACGTTTTTTGATTACTGAAAGCTTACCTTATCAGCCTAACTAATGTATGTGGAGCCTATACTGTAAAGTGCATAAAAATGAAAATGACTGGAATCTCTCACAAATCGTAAATTGTATTTCTGATTTTGTTTATTAAATAATCATGCTGGACATGATTGATTTCTGCCTCTGCGACCAGTGTAGACATTGATCAGCATGCACATCCATGCAGTCTGATCCTGATCTGCACTGTTCGCCATTCAGTCAGTATCTTTTTGGTAAGCACCCCTTTAAACAGTTAATGGTACTGTCCAAATTGAAAGACGGACAAGTTCATAATAGAAATATAGCAGGGTAAGGGTTAATAAAGCAAATTTGCATTAAGTTAGGAATTGGCTAAATATCAGCCCCTGCTATAGAAGGATGAAAAGAATTTTCAGTCTGTAAATTAACAGACTGGCTAAGCAGGTGCGTAGCTAGGACCTTAGACGTAGTATGCAGAGTGGTGTAGGGGGGTACGGGTGAGCTTTTGTGATCGCCCTGTGTCCGTCGTCGTCGTCCGTCATCAACAATTTGACCGTTAATATTCTAGAGGTCACAATTTTAACCCAATCTTCATGAAACTTGGTCAGAATGTTAGCCTCAATAAAATCTTGGACGAGTTTGATATTTGGTCATCTGGGGTCAAAAACTAGGTCACCAGGTCAGATCAAAGGAGAAGCTTGTTAACACTCGAGGTGTCACAATTTTGGCCCAATTTTAATGAAACTTGGTTAGAATGTTACCCTTAATAAAATCTTGGACGAGTTTGACATTGGTTCATCTTGGGTCAAAAACTAGGTCACCAGGTCAAATCAAAGGAAAAGCTTGTTAACACTCTAGAGGCCACATTTATGACTGTATCTTCATGAAACTTGGTCAGAATGTTAATCTTGATGATCTTTAGGCAAGTTCGAATCTGGGTTATATAGGGTCAAAAACTAGGTCACAAGGTCAAATCAAAGGAAAAGCTAGAGGCCACATTTATGACCACATCTTAATGAAAAATTTTCAGAATATTAATCTTGATGATCTTTAGGTCGGGTTCAAATCTTGGTCAGGTGGGGTCAAAAACTACGTCAAATCAAAGGAAAAGCTAGTTAACACTCTAGAGGCCACATTTAAGACTATATCTTAAGAAACTTGGTCAGAATGTTAACCTTGATGATCTTTAGGTCAAGTTCAAATCTGGGTCAGGTGGGGTCAAAAGCTAGGTCTCCAGGTCAAATCAAAGGAAAAGCTAGTAAACACTCTAGAGGCCACATTTATGACCATACCTAAATGAAACTCGGTCAGAATGTTAATCTTGATGATCTCTAGGTCAAGTTCAAATCTGGGTCGGGTGGGGTCAAAAACTAGGTCGCCAGGTCAAATCAGAGGAATAGCTAATTAACACTCTAGATGCCACATTCATGACATCTCTTAATGAAACTTGGTCAGAATGTTAACTTTGATGATCTCTAGGTCAAGTTCAAATCTGAGGTATTTGGAGTAAAAACCTATGTCACCAGGTCAAATCAAACGTAAGCTTGTTAAGACTCTAGATGCCACATTTATGATAATATCTTAATGAAACTTGGTCAGAATGCTAATCTTGATGATCTTTAGGTCAAATTCAAATCTGGGTCAGGTGGGGTCAAAAACTAGGTCACCAGGTCAAATAAAAGGAAAAGCTTGTTAACACTAGAGGCCACATTTATGACTGTATCTTCTTGAAACTTGGTCAGAATGTTAACCTTTAGGTCAAGTTCAAATCTGGGTCATGTGAAATGTGACCTACTGACCTACTTTTTTTTTTTTTAAGATACAGCCTTGAAATTTGGATGGCATGTACAGTTTTTGCACACCGATCTTAAAACTGACCAGTGACCATGAATGTGACCTACTGACCTTCTTTCTTCAGGATAGCATTACAGGGCCTTCAGGGACCTCTTGTTATCCCCCGACAAAAGTCGGAGGGATATAGTTTTGGCGTTGTCCGTCCGTCCGGAGCCATATCTAGGAAGTGGTGTCCGTCCGGAGCCATATCTAGGAAGTGGTTGGGAATATTTATATAAAACTTCATATACATGTTCACCACTATGAGTTTATGCGGCCCGTCAAGTTTCAGTCAAATTGCCCAAGTAACACCAGAGTTATGGCCCTTAGAAGTTTCTAGTGTTAAATATATAGGGTATTATAAATATGGCAATTTCTGCATCATAACTTTTGATATATTTGACCTAGAACTACGAAACTTAAACAGGATTTAGATCACCATTATGTGGTTGTGCACACACAGTTTCGTTCGGATTTCTTTTGTAACTTCAGAGTTATTGCTCCTTAATTATATAAAAATCCACATATTTGTACATAACAAACTTACCATTTGGTAGAATTTCATTGAATTTCTTTCATTCTTTTCCCTGAACATTTATTATAAACATGTGAAGTTGTGCACCCACACCTGGTCACCCCCTTACCTTGGTCACACCTCCTACCCCTCCCCCCAATTTTTTTTTTTTTTCATTCCTTATTTTAGATTTTTTTACAAACCTTCCATGAATATTTATCAACATGCAAGTTGTACCATTCTCCCACCTCGCTCCTCCACCCAGTCATGCATCCTCTGCCCCACTCCCCCCCACCCCCCAACTCCCCCACTTCACCCAAATTTTTTTTTTTTTTTTCATTTTAAACTTTTCAACTTTTCATCAGTATTTATAATCAACATGAGAAGTTTTGTTTCCTCACCTGTTCAACAACCCCATTCCCCTAAAAAAAAAAAATTAACATATATATATATTTACATTCCTTTTTTTTTTTTTTAAATGTTCAAACCTTCAACATGTTAAGTTGTCATTGCACCAACCTTGCCCCCAGCCATGTTCAAGATATCTTACTTGATTGTGTTCTCTTAAGGACATCAGTTCTTTTAAGTTCAAATGTACATGTTAAACAGCAACACTTGGTGCCAAACCAATCAAAGACAATATTTCGTTCCAGTTAAACTTCAAGCTCACATTTCAATTAACTGCATTTAATTTTGAAAGCTAAGCTTATTACAGTAAGCATATTCCATTTAATATAAATTCTTTAGTCAGGATCAAAGTATCATACATTTATTATGTACTCTTTAATTAAACATTTGTTTTCTGTTAAATTGATTTTGACTTATGAAATTATTTGCTTCTTAGTAACATCCTTAACTTTTTGCCGTATATTTTTTTTTGCCTTTCCTCACCACAAACCCTTTCGGCGGGGGATACCATTTCATCGAATTTGCTTGTTTTATTTAAAGTGATACATAAATTCATTTTACTGTCAGATCGCTGAATAGTGGAGTGCGCTGTCTTACAAACAGCTCTTGTTACAAACCAGTTCAATATTAAAATCAGTCTGGTGTCAATTGCCTACTGACAAATTAAAGCATTACTGGTACTATTAAAGATGCCTTGAACAATTCCGGAACAATTATTACCCTCAGCAGGAATAATATGCTTGGGACAACCACCATTAGGTCATTATGCACTTCTCTGTAATGGTGCCAGGCAGTCAAGTATTAATCTCTGATTTCTTTTTATAATGTCTTCATTGCACAAAAGTATCAACCGACAACCTATGAATAGGTGATCCAACACCTGACTGGGACTTTATTGTACAACTTTCCTGAACTTAAAAGTCAATGAGAAGGCTCTGAGTTATGGGGAAAAGACATTGTGTAATATTGATCAAGTAATTATAATTATCTGTTATAAAAAAAATCTGGTCAGATATTCAGGAGCAGGAATTGAGCCCTCGTGGTTTAATATCTGAATGTGAATGATGATGGTAATTTTTATAATTAGACGAGGTCTTGATTGTTTTCATTCTTAAATTCACTGAAATATTTTGATAAAAATTGCTAGGGTTCATTTACATGAGTAGTAATAAACAGGACGTCATAAGAGATTTTATGTCAAAATTGACGTCATAATGCTCTCTTTGCCAGCCTTCACGTCAGTTGTTGTTTATCACAGAATATATAGAGCTGGAACTTCTTCTTTGTTTCACTTGCAATCAAATGTAGCCGTGTTAGAATATTTATTTACTCTAAGGTTACATCTAAACCTACAAAGTGTTAATGACGATATATATTTTATTTTAAGTTTGGTATGGCCACCTAGGGATTTGATCAAGAAAGACTACTCCTGCAAGTACATTTGATTTTCATTAGGGGAAGTAATCAATGACAGAGTTTAATAACGGTGAAAAAATGACATTATGTTGAGAGTGTATTTAAGCTGAAACACAAACATTTAATAAAAATGTTGATGGGATTAATTTTACTTATTCTATAATGGATTTTAATCTTGGATCAATGATTAAATGTAACAATATATAATTACCATGTTTGAAAAAAATACAAAAAATACTGGACTTGTGTTTTGAAAAATTTGTGGTGGGGAAAATCTACAGGTACAATTGTTTGAAAATTAAATGTAAGATTTTAGAATGTATTTTTAAATGTGGTTCGTAAAGATTTAGAAGTTGATAATGTCAGAACTTCATACAATAGAGTTGATTCAAACTACAAAAGCATGCATTTTATATGTTTTATGTTGCAAAAAAACAGTTTCTTAATATTGTGCCTGAATACATAATTGATTATGAAATACTGATTTATGTTTATTGTAATTAGGCAATGTTGAATTTTCTGTTTAGTTCAATGCTTGTTTATATTTTGTCTTTTTTGCAAAGATATTTTATATGGCAAGGATTTTACTACATTTATTATAAGAAATTTGATCAGAACACTGTAAATTAATTTGTCTTGTGTTTCTGTTTTTGGTGTCTTATTTCAAAAGTTGTAAGGTGGGCAATTTCATTGATTTTGTTTGATCTATGTCTGGCTACCTGCATGGGGACTGATGTCTTAGATTTCTGGTAGATCATTCGGACCAGGATGTCCCTAGATAATGATTTGACGTAAATCATTTATGAGGATTTGTATTCTGATGACTGGGAAAAAAAAAAAAACAGTTTCAAGGAGTGTTTATATCATAAAGATTTGAACCAAGTCTTTATATCATGCTATCATCTGTATCAACATATCTTTACCTGTCATTAATCAGGAAAGTTGATCATAAGTAATTAAGTGCATTTGAACATTTTCATTGTGTGATAATGTTGTCTCCCTATCTTATAACCTCATTTGAACCTGTTAAATGTTGACATTGGCTGGTTAAAATGCAGAAAACGTAAAACTGATTATATTTGCTAAAATTGTTATCAAGTGCAGACCTGTGATCAGTGTGGGTTTTAAACAGGATGTGATTCTGTGGATTTATTATGGCTAAATTGAATGATTTTTGGATTTGCAAAATTTAGTGTAATTAGGCTGTATTTTTACACTGTGGTATAACTTCTGAGTAATTTGTGAGTGGACAGCCACTCAAAGCTGCTTTTTTGTGTGGACATGAAATCCACCCAGCCAGCATTTGGGGCACGTTTTAAGAGAGGGACTGGTTTGGAAATGGGAGAACTTAGCTTGCCTTTTTTCGGGCTTAGAAAATCCTAGTTGAAGTTTTACAGGTCAGTTACTTATAATCTCCAAAACAAATGCAGATATTCAGTTGAAACATGTGTCTTTGGGGTTACAAAACTAGGTGAAATTTTAAGTATCAAGTCCTATAACTCTGACATGCATTTTGTCCCCCCCCCCCACACCCCTCTTTTTGAAGAAGGAGGGGTATATTGTTTTGCTGACGTCAGTCGATCTGTCTGTCGGTCCGCAGACCAATCTGTTTCTGGATGATAACTTAAGCCTAGGATCATGAAAGTAAATGACAGGGAGGTTGACCAGCAGATGACCCCTGTTGATTTTGAGATCAGTAGGTCAAAGGTCAAGGTCACATTGAACTCGAACAGTTATAATCATGACCAGCAGATAATCCTTAATGATTCTGAGATCAGTAGGTCAAAGGTCAAGGTCACAGTGACCCGGAACAGTTAAACCCATTTCCGGACAATAACTTGAGAACGCTTGGGCTTCGGTTCTCAAAACTCAGTAGTGAGGTTGATCATGACTATTAATTTTGAGGTCACAGTGACCGAGAACAGTTGGAGTTTCCAGACGATAACATGAGAACACTTGGGCTTAGGGTCACGAAACTAAATAGGGAGGTTGATCATGACCAGCAGATGACCCCTATTGATTTTGAGATCAGTAAGTTAAAGGTCAAGGTCACATTGACCCAGAACAGTAGAACTTTTTTGCCAAATAACTAGAGAATGCTTTTGTCTAAGATCACATTTGATATAGAGGTCACTTATGACTGGTAAATGACCCATAATTATTGATTTGAGGTCAGTACGTCAAATGTCAAGTCCAGATAATTCCTGTTCCTTGTGCAGTTACTAAATGCATCAAAGGTGGGGGGCGGGGAGGGCATTTCGTGTTCAGCGAGTTCTTGTTTCTTTTCCTAGGTCAATAACCAACCTCACAGGATCATAACTCTGACATGTATTTTGGGCAAATTATACACTCTTTTGGACTTTTTTCTTTTTTTAGGTCAATTACCAACCTCACTGGGTCAAGTCCCATAACTGTAACATGTATTTTGACCAAATTTTGCTCCCCTTTGGACTTAGAAAATCCTGGTTTAAGTTTCTATGAAAGTTACTATCTCCAAAACTAATGCAGATATTGTTTTGAAACTTCACATGTGTCTTTGGGTTGATAAAACTAGGTGATAGCATCCAGTCCCATAACTCTGACATATACTTTGGCCAAATTATGCCCCCCTTTTGGTCTTAGAAAATCCTGGTTGAAGTTTTGCATGCAAGTAACTACCGTATTTTCCCGAATTAAGGCCCCCCCTCTAATTAACAACCCCCACCCGTTTTGGAGGGAAAAAAGTCAACAAGAACGAGAAAAAAAATCACCTACCTCATTTTTATAAGTCCACATAATAAGTAATTTACAGTAAGTATCCAGTGTATTAAGAATTAAACACACTTTTAAACAGTCCATGTACTGTAAATCCAAAACGTTTATACTAAGTACGGTACGTATCCAATCATCAAATAGAAAATTAAACGGTAAATCCATTTTTGATTTGTTTTTGCACCACCCGCGCACAAGCTTCCTGTCGACTTTAAACAAATTTGCGGCAAAGTGATAACCTTTTCTTCGGCAGTTTTAATAACTTGTCACATAAGCAGCGTGTCAAACCACTGACATTGTGTATTGCTACCTGCATGTACTAAGAAAAATATTATCGGAGTACACAGCTGTTTGGGTATGATGACGTAATGTGTAATGTCGCGAGCGTGTCACGGAATACATGAGGTACCGTATTTAAATGCATAATTTTAAGATGCACTGCATTAAATTGGATGCCAAATAATTACGTTTTGGGGGAATTAAACAACACAGAAACACTTTACAGTTGGTTTGAACGATGTTTTTAAGTTTTGTAAAAAATTTTTTTTTTTTTTTTTACCTCAAATGAACGCCTCTTTGGAAAATGTAACGCCCCCGGGGGCGTTTATTCGGGAAAATACGGTATCTCAAAAACTAATGCAAATTAATGTTGAATTGAACTTCACAGTCAATGCTCTCTCGATTTTGTTCAAATGATTCTGCTCGGCACCTTCTACTATTGTGACTTTTTTTTTGCATGTAGAACAAGGTTCAATTATTATTTTGGGTTGCTTGGGTCAGGGTTAAGGTCACGATTATGATTATGAAGTAGAAAAAAGGTTTTACACAGTTACTTTAGTTTATATTGGTAGTAAAGAGATCAGCAGTGCAAACTAAATAGTACAAACTACCAGGTAGCTTGCATAAATACCCATGTTTGGGTTGACTGCCATTTTCTGTAGCTTCGTAACCGATTGCATACCAGATAGTTTCCAAAATTTCTTTAATTTATTCCTGTTGGATGTATATGTACATATCAGCCACTTTTGCTTCTGAAACCTGCATAGAAATAGTAGGAAAAAACATTAAGTTAGAGAGAAGCTTCAGTTTCTAAATGCAGAAGATTTTGTTCATACCGGTATATCACATACCATAACTTTTTATAATTAATTCAAAAATTAAGATTTAAATTACTTTTTTTTGGTCATGAAAATATGTGTACACCTGCGCCTTATTGTCATTGAATGAAAAGAGGGGTTTTTTTTATCATGCCCTTCAGGGCTAATATGCAATGATTAAAAGCCTTTCACATGACCCCCTGGGGTCTGTCTTGTCACTGACTGACAAAATGGAATGTCACAGATTACTGTTGGTCTTAATTTACATGTTGTAATTTTGTATCATAAGAAAGGACAATTTATGAGGATTAAAGTTACAGTTTATGGGGTGTTTAGTACCTTGGTTAAGGTGACACATAAAACTTGATGAACTTTCATTAAATAAAAATTAATCTTGAAAGGTCTGTATCTTTTTTTCTCTTTTTTTTTTTAAAGATATAAACCTACAAATTGTTTATATAACTTATGGCTACAGAAAAAATTGAGGTATTTATAGGGAATATAATGTCTTATACATGAATTTTTGACCAAGGCTTATTACAGCTATACAGTCAACCCCATATACAAAATGTACCCAGAAGTTTCAATGCATCTGATCTGTGCAGTGTAAGAGGGTTATTGTTAGCCCACCATCATCAGATGGTGGGCTATTCAAATCACTCTGCGTCCGTGGTCGGTCGTCCTTCCGTCCGTCCTTCCGTCCGTCCTTCCGTCCGTTAACAATTTCTCGTTATCGCATCTCCTCAGAAACTACCAGGTGGATTTTGACCGAACTTTGTCAGAATGATGTATTGGTACCCTAGTTGTGTCCCCCTGAAAATCAGACTGGTTCAACAATTTTTTAGTGAGTTATGGCCCTTTGTTTATTTCTATAATTTACATAGATTTATTTAGGGAAAAACTTTGAAAATCTTCTTGTCCAAAACCACAGAGCCTAGGGCTTTGATATTTGGTATGTGACATCATCTAGTGGTCTTCTACTAAGATTGTTCAAATTATCCCCCTAGGGTCAAATATGGCCCCGCCCCGGGGGTCACATGGTTTACATAGACTTATATAGGGAAAAACTTTTGAAAATCTTCTTGTCCAAACCACAAAGCCTAGGGCTTTGGCATTTGTAATGTAGCAACATGTAGTGGTTCTCTACCAAGTTTGTTCAAATTATCCCCCTAGGGTCAAATATGGCCCCGCCCTGGGGGTCACATGGTTCATATAGACTTATATAGGGAAAAGCTTTTAAAATTTTCTTGTCAATAACCTACTACATTCAAATTTGGACCACATGTATGGTTTTGAGTGGCAAGATGAACCTTGACATGAGTTGACCTTGATTTTGACCTAGTGACCTACTTTCACATTTCTGTAGCTACAACCTTCAAATTTGGACCACATGCATAGTTTCGTGTTCCAAAATGAAATTTGACCTTGATTTTGACCTAATGACCTACTTTCACATTTCTCGAGCTACAGCCTTCAAATTTGGACCACTTGCATAGTTTTGTGTACCGAAATGAACTTTGACCTTAAGATTGACCTAGTGACCTACTTTCACATTTCTGTAGCTACAGGCTTCAAATTTAGACCACATGCATAGGATTGTGTACCGAAACAAACTTTGACCTTGACATTGATCTAGTGACCTACTTTCACATTTTTGAAGGTACAGGCTTTAAATTTGGACCACATGCATAGATTTGTGTTCTGAAGTGACCTACTTTCACATTTCTCAAGCTACAGCTTTCAAATTTGGACCACTTGCATAGCTTTGTGTACCGAAATAAACTTTGAAGTCAATAAGTCTTGAAATTTGGAACTATCAAAAATGGCACATTGGTGGGCGCCAAGATCACTCTGATCTCTTGTAGTACAAAAAAGTCTTAAAATTAAAAACAAATACTTTTATCATTAAGCAGGGAAAAAAGCAATGTTTAAAATTTGTTGTATTAAGGGGTTAGCTGCAAGAATTCTTCAAAAGTTAATGATGTGTGAAACATTTTATTCACTTTAGTCACCCTTATAAGCTCAAAGATAGTTTTAAAAATGACATTTTAACAAATTCATTAGTTTATATACTTTCTAAATATAACAGCAAAAATATCTAAATATAACAACAAAAGTACAAAAAAAAAAAATGTTAAATTAACCCTATTCTACCTTAAGGACGCTCGCTAAAGTTTCGTAATTTTTTTCTCAATAATAGATTTTGATGAAATGTTTTGTATTAAAAGATCATGTTATGATGTATTGAAAAATGAAATAAAAATACTAGGTCACCAGCTTTGTTTCAGTTTAATTTGCTCTTAGATATGGTGCTATTTTAAACATTTTTCAAAATATCTGTAATCCTAAAATATATTTCAGTAAAGTACAATAATCAGCATAAATTTGATTATCTAAGCATTTTTATAATGGAAAAAACAATATATCTATTTGAAACATGCTCACAGAAATCAAAAGAACATGATTTTGTAAAGAAAGGAATACTTGTTCAGCAGACCCAAGGGCTATTTTTGCATATTTTTGTCAGTTTTAAGTTGGTACTTTTGCTATTTTATCGAGTTTCACATAATAGAATTTAATCAAACTCTGCACATACCTTTGGTTATGTCTACCTAATCTAAAACAAAAAGAAAATCGATAGGTCACCATATTAGATTTCGCTTAAATCAAATTACAACGAGGTGGGGTGTGGTGGGCATTTATACAACGCAGGTTGGTACGAAAGTTTCCGCCCCTTTTTTTTAACAAAACCTATAGTTTACGAATGTACCGTACGGGTACAGTACGGGATTAGAAACAGCTGTGACTCAATGCAGAGTTTGAGCGCTGGTATAAATAACAGACTCCAGTATATGTCGGATTGAAGTATTTAACTAAAAGTACTTTAAATGTATATATTTTGTAACCATGGTGATACTTACCCTAACCTTTAGTCAGTATATTATACATTTTGTACATTAAATGCATGCGAACATACAATTATTTGCGAATTTTTGCTGTATGCGTAATCACTTCCGGGCATGCGCAGAAGACCGCACCAACTCTGCAGTGAGCTACATCGATTAGAAACACATCCAAATTGGCACAGTGTTGGGGTAAATATCGACCCATCCGGAAAAACTGTAGCGATGACTTTAAATGTGGTTAACACTGAATGCAATAAGCCATCCCCACTGAAAATGATCTTCATTTGTTTGATAAACATGAATCATGTCATGATACTGATCCAGTTCCTTCTTGAATACAGTGAATAGAAGTTATATACCCTTTTAAAAACATTAAAGATTTTACTGTTAGCAACAATAAAGGTATAAAAAAATGTACAAGTTATATAGTACTGTTGTTCACAATGCCTCCAATTTAAGCAGAATTGAAAGAAAAATGTCATACTGTTGTTCACTTGATGATGACTTGATGTATTGGCCATGAAAAGCTATTCTATAGGATTGAAGGGTGGCACACTAACATAGATCTCTACACTAGCAATATTCTATGTATGGAGGATTGAAGGGTGGCACACTAACATCTCTACTCTAGCAATATTCTAGGATTGAAGGGTGGCACACTAACATCTCTACTCTGGCAATATTCTATGTATGGAGGATTGAAGGGCAACACACTAACATCTCTACTCTGGCAATATTCTATGTATGGAGGATTGAAGGGTGGCATACTAACATCTCTACTCTAGCAATATTCTATGTATGGAGGATTGAAGGGTGGCACACTAACATCTCTACTCTGGCAATATTCTATGTATTGAGGATTGAAGGGTGGCACACTAACATCTCTACTCCAGCAATATTCTATGTATGGAGGATTGAAGGGTGGCACACTAACATCTCTACTCTGGCAATATTCTATGTATGGAGGATTGAAGGGCGACACACTAACATCTCTACTATAGCAATATTCTATGTATGGAGGATTGAAGGGCGACACACTTACATCCCTACTCTGGCAATATTCTATGTATGGAGGATTTGAAGGGTGACATACTAACATCTCTACTCTAGCAATATTCTATGTATGGAGGAGTGAAGGGTGGCATACTAACATCTCTACTCTGGCAATATTCTATGTATGGAGGAGTGAAGGGTGGCACACTAACATCTCTACTCTGGCAATATTCTATGTATGGAGGATTGAAGGATGGCACACTAACATCTCTACTCCGGCAATATTCTATGTATGGAGGATTGAAGGGTGAAAGACTAACATCTATACTCCGGCAATATTCTATGTATGGAGGATTGAAGGATGGCACACTAACATCTCTACTCTGGCAATATTCTATGTATGGAGGATTGAAGGGTGACACACTAACATCTCTACTCCGGCAATATTCTGTGTATGGAGGATTGAAGGGTGGCACACTAACATCTCTACTCCGGCAATATTCTGTGTATGGAGGATTGAAGGGTGGCACACTAACATCTCTACTCCGGCAATATTCTGTGTATGGAGGATTGAAGGGTGGCGCACTAACATCTCTACTCCGGCAATATTCTATGTATGGAGGATTGAAGGGTGGCATACTAACATCTCTAGGATTGAAGGATTGAGGATTGAAGGGTGACATACTAACATCTCTACTCCAGCAATATTCTATGTACGGAGGATTGAAGGGCGGCACACTAACATCTCTACTCTGGCAATATTCTATGTATTGAGGATTGAAGGGCGACACACTAACATCTCTACTCTGGCAATATTCTATGTATGGAGGATTGAAGGGTAGCATACTAACATCTCTACTCTGGCAATATTCTATGTATGGAGGATTGAAGGGTGGCATGCTAGCATCTCTACTCTGGCAATATTCTATGTATTGAGGATTGGAAGGTGGCACACTAACATCTCTACTCTGGCAATATTCTGTGTATGGAGGATTGAAGGGTGGCACACTAACATCTCTACTCTGGCAATATTCTATGTATGGAGGATTGAAGGGTGACACACTAACATCTCTACTCTGGCAATATTCTATGTATAGAGGATTGAAGGGTGGCATACTAACATCTCTACTCCAGCAATATTCTATGTATTGAGGATTGGAAGGTAGCACACTAACATCTCTACTCTGGCAATATTCTGTGTATGGAGGATTGAAGGGCGGCACACTAACATCTCTACTCTAGCAATATTCTATGTATGGAGGATTGAAGCATGGCATACTAACATCTCTACTCCAGCAATATTCTATGTATGGAGGATTGAAGGGTGGCATACTAACATCTCAAGGATTGAAGGATTGAGGATTGAAGGGTGACATACTAACATCTCTACTCCAGCAATATCCTATGTACAGAGGATTGAAGGGCGGCACACTAACATCTCTACTCTGGCAATATTCTATGTATTGAGGATTGAAGGGCGACACACTAACATCTCTACTCTGGCAATATTCTATGTATGGAGGATTGAAGGGTGGCATACTAACATCTCTACTCTGGCAATATTCTGTGTATGGAGGATTGAAGGGTGGCATACTAACATCTCTACTCTGGCAATATTCTATGTATGTAGGATTGAAGAGTGGCACACTAACATCTCTACTCTGACTATATTCAGACTGGAGGATGGAAACATTACTTAGGACATAACATCTTGTGGAACTGGCAATAAATATCTACCAAACTTGGTCTGAAGTGTTGTATAAATTGGTTTGGTACAAAGCAGTTGGAAAAAATCTGTGAAAAGATCCTTTGGAAGCATATATAGAATGCAACCAAGCAGAATAATAGCAGACTCTGTTTGATTGAGTATGTTATTGATGGGTAAAGAAATGTGCATCACCTTTCACGCCCCCTAGCACCGATCAAAGGGCCAGACAATATAACAACACTTAATCCAAGTATGGGTATACTTTTTACAGCCGCCACTCGGCACTTAGATATTGTTTTTGTGGTAGTTGATAAAATCTATAAAAAGATCTGTGAATACTACTAAAAAAAGTTTATCAGAAATTAAAATGTAATAAGCTATTTGGTCTTTTAGACTTTTTGCTCACGAGTGCCAGTTGCACAACTTGTGTTGTTCTAAAACATGTGGATGGCTACTGTGAAGTGTGATACCCAACAGACTGTTGGGACAATATGCAGGTAAAATACCTGACTGGAGAAAATGAAGAATGATATTATAAGAAGCAATATTTCTACTTTACTTGTTTTTGTAAACATACTAGAAACTGGCAATAAAGATTAAGATTTGAAATGAAAACAATTAATTATATCAATTAAAACTGTGGTTAGGGAATTTGAGCCATATGCCAAGCATTTTCAGCTCTGCATTTATTGGCAGTGAACGGAAATTGCAGGTGGAATTCTTCACATTTTGATGTTTTTATAATGCTATATTTTTTTGTTACTTTGGAGATAAATATTTAGAACATGGTGTTTATAATAATTCTTTTCAGGGCTCTTTGTTCTGCCGATTATTCATAATTGTAAATGTTTTTGTTTTTCTGGATGGTGTTCTAACAGTTTCTGGTGTCTGTAGGAATATCTGCATTTCGTTTCGTAAATATATTTCAGTTCTTGAAATTTTGTTTTTAGAGGACAAAATTTGTTCATCATTGCCAGGTAAACAGAATTTGATTTAGTTATTATATTTCCAATACTATGAAATCATTTAAATTTGTGTGTACAAAATTTTATAGTTTAAAATGGGACATGAATTAAATTTTGGTCAGTTTTGAATTTAAAAGATAAATACAGGGATTCAGTTTGTTTGTTGAAATTTAATTTTTTTATATTAACACCACAACATTATCAAATTTATCCTGCATTCATCAATGAAATAAATGTATTGAAAAAGAAAAATAATGTGCTAACATGTGGGTGTTCTAGATTTTTAGTGGTTTACATTTTCCCTATTTTATATGAAGTTAACACATGATTTTTACAGTAGTTGTGCATATCAGGTTCTTATCAGATAAGCAATCAAACTTGGCACATGTGAAAAATAAATTTTATTTGCTTATCAGGGTTTTAAAAAAAATGGTATGTACATGTTTAATTTAAATTTGTGTTGTAAAAACATTGTAGGATAGGTTACAATACAAAATTGATTCACACATTTTAGACAAAAATTATTTTTCATATAAGATAAGATAAGAAATTGATGATTATAGTGACTTGTGCATTCATATTAACTATAAATATCAATACAAAAAAAGCATTACTTCAACAATGCGAATGTACTTTAATAAAATAGATATAAATAGATATGGCAGGCATGCAATATATGTTTAGTAAAAAGGCAAATCAGTAAGTGTGACAATGGATCAGGCCCGGGTCCAGAAATATTTGATTGATGGGGGACACCAGTTTAGGTTTAGAACAAAGGCGTCACTGGCAAGGTGCATAGCTCCAAGAGGGGGTAGGTACGAGAGGGGGTCTCAGTCCGTATTTGGGGGAAGAGTGGGGTCTGCTCCCAGAAAGTTTTTGATATACAGGTATGAAACCCTCTGGTGCATTTTTTTAGCTCACCTGAGCAATGCTAATGGCAAGCTATTGTGATCACGCTGTTGTCTGTCCGTCATCAACAATTATGTTTAAAAGACATCTTCTCCAAAACCACTGAATGGATTTTGATGAAACTTGGCATGGATGTTCATTGGATGGTCCAAAGTTGTTCAAACGGTTCTGCTTAGTTGCACATATTAGGAGCTGCCAGAGCTAAAAAATAGAAAAAAATCTTCAAACAACATCTCCTCCTAAACCGATGGTCCGATTTTGAAGTTATTAAAACAAAATATATGGTCCTTGTGTGACCCTCTACCAGGATTATTCAAATTATTTTGATTCGTCTAAAAACATGGCCACCAGGGGGCGTGATTACTTTTCCCTATATGTATATAGAGGAAATTAAAAAAATCTTGTGTGAAACTACAGGCCCGATTTTAAAATAATGTTACACAAGTGCTCCTGGTGTGACCCTCTACCAAGAGTGTTCAAATTACTTTGATTCGTCAAAAAACATGGCCACCAGAGGGTGTAGTCACTTTTCCCTATACAATTATGTATATTATAAGTGGAAACTATAAAAATCTTCTTGTGTGAAACTGTTGGCCCGATTTTAAAATAATTTTACACAAATAGTCCTTGTGTCAGACCCTCTACCAAGATTGTTCAAATTATTTTGATATACTAATAGATGATGTCACTTAGATAATTTAGTGCTTAATTAAGCTTTGTAAAAATTAAATACCAGCTAAAAAACTAATCAGAAGTTGTCATGACAAATTATAGACATCAATCAGATAATGATAATTTTAACAAACAGAATTTTTGCAGTCTGATGAGACCTGCAGAATTTTGCAAAGAACCCACCTAATTAGGTATATGGTATTGATGGTTTCCATGGCTTGCATATTTTGAAAACAAAAATGATAGTTTTAAATTCTCTACATTTGTGAGAAAATATGGTGTACTCCCAGATACACTGGTAACATAAAATGGAATAAGTCTGGCCTATATCAACACAGGTTATTGCTCAGTAATGATCAATATTATTTACGGTGATTAGATTATTAACACATGTAATTAAGATACTTTCACACTTAACATGTACTTGCAGGATTTCTTTTCATTTATTTAGTTATCTTATTTCTGAACTTGAGTAAAAGCAAACAAACGAACAAACTTATAAACATTATCACACTTTGATAAGAGATTTTCACATTGTAATTTTTTTTTGTTTAGTGATTAGATTAAAAGATAGCGGAAGAAAAAGTAGGAAAATAGTCTCCAAACTAGTGGTTTATAGATGGTGAAAAATATATTGTTGTTATAGGGCTTTTGCAGTTTTCAAGTAGTTGGGTGGAAAAAAGGTTTGTGGTTTTGTCTGAGCTGTCTGCTGTGCGGTTTACTTGACAAATGACTATTTGTTAAATGTTAAGTAGCCTTTATGGACAATATTTATCAACAGTTGACAAGTTGTTGTTCACATGTTGGTTAGACATTGGTTTCTTGGTTTGCTTACTGAAGGTTTTAAATTCTAGGGCTTTGATGTCTTGAACCTGATATAATGTTTCTTGTTATAGAAACAAGCAGAGGAACAACTGATTGACATTTTTTGAGAGACAATGGATTTACTGAATGATAATTGACATTTAATGAGAAATGATGGATTTACTGTATGATAATTGACATTTTTTGAGAAACGATGGATTTACTGTATGATAATTGACTTTTAATGAGAAACGATGGATTTACTGTATGATAATTGACATTTTTTGAGAAACAGTGGATTTACTGTATGATAGTTGACATTTGAATGATTAAGTAATAATTATTGAAATATTCTGTTGACTTATATGAAATCCAAAACATGGAAACTACTGATTAAATCAGAGATGATAAAAGTGAATAATATTGGTGACTAAATACGCATATATTGACTGGAAAAATTAAACAGATTGAAATCATGAGTTCAATGGAGAACATAGCAGAAGGTTTGCTGATTTCGGATACAGCACGACAGAAATTCTCGGCTGCAGTAGATAAACAAAACCTTATTGCTCAGACAGGTATGTGCTTTCTTTAAATAATCAATTTACTTGTTTAAATTAATCATTTTGGTAATTTTAGTGTAAAATAGCACAGATAACAATTCATGTCAGAATCTTTAGCAAAATCATAATAACTGTCTTTCATCTAAAGCTTCTCTATCTTTCACTGCAGATTTCACAGGAAGTGAATTTTAGCATTTTTGAAAGAACAGGAAACCTATACTGAATGATAGACTATAAATCTACTTGCATTATTTTATTACCCATATGCAGTAATATTATACCTGCAAAAACCATGTATTTGAATAATTAGATCCAGTTATATGCTATTTCAATTTTTTCGTAAAATGATTTTGATTGCTACTGTAGTCAGAGTCTTTTGATAACCTCTGAACTATTCTCCAGTTAAAACTGTCTGAATACAAAAAAAACCTTGACCC
This sequence comes from Mercenaria mercenaria, assembly GCF_021730395.1. Lineage (NCBI taxonomy): Eukaryota > Metazoa > Mollusca > Bivalvia > Venerida > Veneridae > Mercenaria > Mercenaria mercenaria. The sequence goes on from NC_069374.1 coordinate 42,091,018, forward strand.
TGCCGAATTAGATCAGTAAGATAATGCACAATCTTGGGAAATAGTTTGATCCCCAGGCAGTACTATGTTCTCTTAGGCGAGAGAGTTGCTTCTCTTGTTTTATGACAGAACTTAGAACTACTCAGAATCCAGGTGAATGATATTGGACCATCATGACCCTCTTGTTTATAACATAAGAGCAGACACAGTGCTCCAGTGGTAACACTGTCTCACTACAAAACCAGGGGTCATGAGTTCAAGCAGTATGTGACACTCAATGGCAGTTTTTAATAATAACATTACCTCTGTTGGCCCATGTGTTTTCAACTTTGCTTGCTTTACAAATTGTAAATTTATTATATTGTTGTTTTCATACCAAATGAAACCTTGTTTTCTTCCTTAAAAATTGCTAATAAGATCCTGCACAATGTTATGAATTTACTTTGCTGAAATATGCTTTTCATTTGAGAAAAGTTATTAATATTTACACATTTTTCGATTGAAAGCCATAAATGTTACATTCAAAATATTGTAAGAAGTAAACAACACACACACACACTGGCCATTTGCACTAAAAACTTACAACTAACCTTTACCTCTTGTTAGGAATAAAATTGCATTTAAATTGTTTGGGTAGCTGCACATGTCCAAAAACTTCCTAAAATGAAAATCACTGTTAAGAAATTGAAAGTATGCTTGCATTTTTCTTGTTTTGCGTATATTCAGAAGCACGGATGAAAATTTTATGCATAATCTAGCATTTCCGAAGCGTCGGATACACTTATACTCGGCTTATCTGGAGCACTGTCAAGTCCCCGTTTCTCCAACTAAAATAAGTGACATTGGGATAAGAGTCCTGTGTAAGGGTGCTTTCTTGAATTGGAACGTCTTCAGTATCTTCTGGAAGAGTCGCCTATATGGATTAACGGGAGCGACTATGAATTAGCTTCTTAACACATACATCCTCTTGTGTATATACTTCTATGTTATAGTTTAGTCTGGCTACTGACTAGATAATCTTTTTTAATTTTTATGCCCCCGATGGGAGGCATATTAGTTTTCATCTGTCCGTCCGTTTGTTAGTTCGTTTGTAGTTCGTCACAACGTTAACTTTTTGCATGAAGGCACTTTCCTCGCGAACCACTGAACCCAGGACCTTCAAACTTCACATGCTGATAGTACTTATTGAGTACACGATCCCTACTGACTTTGGGGTCACCAGGTCAAAGGTCAAGGTCACAGGGGCCAATGTTAACTTTTTGCATGAAGGCAGTTTACTCGCGAACCACTGCACCCAGGACCTTCAAACTTCACGTGCTGATAGTACTTATTGAGTACACGACCCCTACTGACTTTGGGGTCACCAGGTCAAAGGTCAAGGTCACAGGGGCCAATGTTAACTTTTTGCATGAAGGCACTTTACTTGCGAACCACTGCACCCAGGACCTTCAAACTTCACATGCTGATCGTACTTATTGAGTACACGACCCCTACTGACTTTGGGGTCACCAGGTCAAAGGTCAAGGTCACAGGGGCCAATGTTAACTTTTTGCATGAAGGCAGTTTACTCGCGAACCACTGCACCCAGGACCTTCAAACTTCACATGCTGATAGTACTTATTGAGTACACGACCCCTACTGACTTTGGGGTCACCAGGTCAAAGGTCATGGTCACAGGGGCTAATGTTAACTTTTTGCATGAAGGCACTTTACTCGCGAACCACTGCACCCAGGACCTTCAAACTTCACGTGCTAATAGTACTTATTGAGTACACAACCCCTATTGACTTTGGGGACACCAAGTCAAAGGTCAAGGTGCTGCAGGGGGCATTTGTCACCATTAGTGACAGCTCTTGTTTAAAATCATTTCTCATCATTATATTCTGGCCAATCTTTCTTGGTTTTGACTACCTAGTATTTTTAGAAAAAGGGGTATAATTATACAAATTTTGAATAGCCTCAGGAGTTATCTCCTGTGAACAAAACACAGGGTCTGAAGTTCTGAACACAGACTAGTTCTAGCTGATCATCAATACCAAAGGATGATCGGAATGTACATTGTGCACCTAGCAACTAATGTTAAGTGACTAAAGAGTAGTGGTTTGTGGTTAAATTAATGAACTGTTCAAAAAATTATACAGACTCGGGTTTCTTGCTTTTGAATAGATTTTTTTTTTTGCTACATCATTTTCACCATATTAGATTATTTACAATGCAATTTTAAGATATATTGCTGCAATTATACCTTAAAAATCAGATATTTTTTTTAATCATCTGCATTATTTCCTACCTGCAACTTTATTATAACTTTCTTTTAGGTGTTCACTTAAGGGGACGCATATTGCTACATTCACAGTTCATATAGCAATGCGGAAGGGGTGCATATTCAAGAAATCGATGGTGGGAAAATAAAAAACATATTCCTAAACTGATATAATACTGATGGACACCTGTAATATTCAGTATTTTGTGGATAAGAATGTGGTACTATGAATGTAATAGGAAAACAGAGGTCTTTGTGAAAGTACATTCAACACAAAATATTAAGCTTTTGTATAAGGAAAAAACAGGTTTTTTACAATGACAGTGTTCCAAATAATGTTGAAGGGATGAGATTTTCTTTCTAACACACCAGGTTTGCTTAAACATGTAAAAATTTAACGCCACGTCTGTTCATCTCGGGATGGACGCCATATTTTCATTGATAAAAAATGTAAACAAAAAAATCAGAGTGGGATTAGCATTGCAAGGGCATAACATGACATTCTACACAATGAATACCTTAGAACAGATATCTAAGATGCTACACAGGTCAGGCGGGTTAAATGCATAAAGTCGATCACTTGAAATTCATCTTGAAAAGGTGGTTAATTTTAGTTTGTTTACATGGTTTTTAATTTTCCCACGACTTCTCGGCGATTCACTGCAAATGTATTACTGCGCCGGACGAAAGGTAACTCTAATAAACAACGGGAGACAACTTAGGTGTCAGCACGTGTACGATTTTTAAAAAAACATGTCGATGATTATAATTTCTTATCAAATAATGAATCCTATTCAGATATTCGTCTATAATATTAGAAAATTATTAATTTCTGTGGACATTTGTCAAATAATATTACTTACAGTGGACTACTTTGCGCATCAAACTGGTTTCCGCTTCAGTTGTGAGGCACTTCCGTTATACTTTTTGACAACAATAACAAAACACAAAATGAATCAATAAAGTCACTTATAAACCGACTGCTACTTAAATCAGTGTAAGTAAAGTTGTTTTTACAACATTATACATGTTCGTTACGTTATGAGATAAAGTTTATCTTGAACTGCATAATCCATTAATTACGTTTAGATGATATTGCATTTACAACTTATTTGACCCCGTTTTTTTACGTGAATGACAGCATTCTCGTGCAACTCGTGCAAACAGAATTATGAAAAGTATGGTGGAGAATTCAAGGACAAATTATAAATGACATTAAAGTGAGGATAACTGTATATTCGTCCAGTTTTGATCATTGACATTCCTGCTGTTTATTAGTAACTTTTGTGAACAAGATTAGAATGTTGCTTTTGCACATATACACATTGATTGGACCTCTCAACCAAATTTCATACCTTATTTTGGGATTTTTAAGACAATACAATTCAAAAGTTTGTTGAATGTGTTTTGATATTTAAGTGCATTGTAGTTCATGAATACCAAGTTAAAAATTAATAATGGCAACATTTCTAGGCCTTTATTGTAAGCCACTAGACTTCTGTAACGATAAATGTTTAATGTATTAAGGGGAATATACTCTTTTAGTTTTGTAATGTGGCATTCCTTGACCACCGTATCTTTTCTTATGCACTACTTTGTAAACAAACTAAATAATGTGTTTTAGCTCACATATGCGAAATGAAAAGCAAGACAGTGAACTTATTTCACATTCTTTCTTTAAATTAGAATCTGTAGGACATTGATAAATGTTTGGACAAAGTGAAGCACTATTATTTCCGCACCAAAAAGTCTTAATTGTTGACTTTGAATGTACACAAGAAGTCTTATGTAATTCAACAATAACTTTCTTGTTTCAGTGTTTCTCATTTTTATTTTAGTGAGCAATCCTTTGTGTACTTATAACAGTTGAAACAGTATTCATTTCATTTACCAAAACCTTGTACTTTTTTGCAGGTAAATTTTATAATACCCCACCCACTTTTTTCTAATTTCAAAGTATGCGTCCCCTTAATTGGTTGTGTAAACTTTGTTAAATTATTGGCAGTTTGGAAGTTTTGTTGATATATCATTGATCTTCAGAATAAATTCATAACTGATAATCATTGTTAAACAAATTCTTTGTGTCCGTTTCTATTACAAGTTATTGATCAAACAGAATTTTTGGGTGTCATTTTCAGCACTTGGTGAATTCAAGGTCAATGTCAGGAGAGTCAGATAGGATTTAACAGGCCTGATTTTTGTTAACCATGTCTTTCTCTTCGTTTCTCTAATCTGAAATATATAGAGGATATTTGTTTGTTTTGAGTGAATATGGAATATATCTCCCTGAGAAGTGAGAAAATTTCAAATACTTTCACGAGCGTGTAGTGCGAGTGAAAATGTGAAAATTTTCTCACTTCAAGGTGAGATATATTCCTTCTTGCCTACCTAGCGGGGAAGTATACATTTATCCGAGCATGCGCCGGGGATAGATATTCCTGTCTTTCCCTAGGGAAAAACCTTGTCTAAAATAGCGTGCACTAAGGTGACGTCACATAGTACTGGTACCATTGTGACGTCATAAACTTTATAAATAATGTCAGGAAAATCACAAACCTATTTGTCTGCACGATCTATTTTGAACATGAAGAGGCAAGAAAAATGATCTAACATGTCTGCCTGTGTAAGACAGCTGTTTTCCCTACCCTCGGGACAGCATGGATAAAAAACCTCGCTAACGCTCGGTTTTCCATTCCACACTGTCCCTCGGGTAGGGAAAACCCCGTCTTACACTGGCAGGCATGTAAGATCCTTATAATATTCACTCAAAACAAACAAATTTTCTTTTTATTTTATGCTCGATTACGTTGAGATGTGCATTTTGCAACTATTTTTAATCTCAGCGTGGGAAACAGACGTGCGTAAACAGACATGACGTCATAACAAGCTGTAACGTTATAAAGACGCATACAACATAAAGTTCCATTGTATTTTATTTTTTGCTGCATAATGTTATGAAATTCTCTTTAAGTAAAATAATTTGAATTGAGAAATATACTATAAAGAACAAAGTGCGACTACAATTTTTATCCTGTTTTAAGCAAATAATTTAGAATTCATACACAATGTATGAGGGGGCGGAGCTATATCTCTCACAGTGTGGAAATATAGATTTCATATTTTCACAGTGTGAGTGATGAGATATAAAAATATTTAACTAACAGAATACAGTATTTCATTAGTTAGCATAAAATAAAATGCTTCTTTAAAGGAAATAGTGAGAACACACCGTATAAAATCAAATTATATCTTACTGCAGCGTAACTTGTGCAAATGTACATGCTGTCTTGCCGGCAACGTTTTGCATTGCTATGTTATTATTATTATATGTACAGTGATATTGTTTAAATTCATAGGCATGAAATTCTTGGTAAGGCCAAAATTGTTATTTTGAGTGGATAGATAAAATGAATAGGAATTGTATTTGTTTGTTGACATTTAATTTCCTTGATTTATGCAACCATGCAATTCACAAAAATTAGTCCCACACAGTATTGATGTTTTTTTTACAGTTTTTATGTCCCCCACATGATCTTGTAAAAAGTGTAGAGCAAGGGTATATTGTACCAGAAATGTCCCTAATAAATAAATTGATTTATTGATACACATTGGTACACTCCTACCCTAAGGTCACAGTGTGGCAGGTATTTTTACATCAATTAATGTGTTATTGTTGACTGACAGATTAAATCTGACTGTACTGTATGACAATACATTGGTAATTGATACCCGGCATACAAAGAAAATCAACCCTTGACTGGAAGAAAGCAGAATTTAACAAAATCTAAAGGAGTTGCCTCCCTTACCTATCTGTGTTGGATTCTTTTCAAATTGCAGGGCCATATTTTTTGCTTACAATTGGTCTATTTGTTTGCTGTCAGTAGTGCAGATAAGCTTAAATGACATTTCTTACAAGTAATAACATGGACAACAAACAAACTTATTATCATAAATAAATTTTTGAAGATTACTAGTTCATAGATTTTGCTACATGGCCAGTGGTTTGTTGGTAAAATCTGCCAAAATTCAAATTTTGCTAAATGGCTGCAGAATTCAGGCATTGCCATGTATTAAAACATTATTAAATGGCTGCAGAATTTAGGCAGATAGTTTAACTATTATCTGGAAAATCATTAAGTAAGTGTATAGTATTATGATATAATACCGTAAACATTTGAATATATCACACACTTTTTTTACAATTTTTTTCATTTTTACAATTGAGTGTTTAACCTTTGAATCTTTTAAGTACATGCAGTTATTTAATAAAATTGTCAATAAATAAGTGATTTAATATACATAAGCGTAATTATATTCCAGTTTTTATGGTAGTTTATTGCCTTAACAAGAATACTTGCAGATGAGTCATTCAGTTTACAGCCATAATTTGTTTAACTGTATTTTTTACCAAATATTATCTTAATTAGTTATTTAATCAGTGAACTTCTGATAGCTTGTGGTTTTATAGCTCCTGCTTTCTTTTGAAATGTATCCATCAGGGAAGAGAACAGGTGAAAATCTACCTGTAATTGCTATTCCTGTCTTACCCAAGGGGATACAGAATTAGAAATGTTGCTTCTCTTGAAATAATTCCAATTTAACAGCCACAAAATATCTGAGGTCTTGTTTCCTGATACATCACTATTCTGCTTATGTGTTGGTGAACTGGAAATCTTGGAGAAACAATGAATAAGACCTAAAATGTAGCATAGTTGTATACAGTTATATACTATAAACGCCAGTTTCCATTTATATAATTCACCTCAATTTTTCTCTTATGCAAACTGTATTTCTTTTTTTTTATTGGAAAAAAATAGCTGAGAATTTGGTAAGAAATGACCTTGTTTTGTCTCCCCCAGGAGACATATTGTTTTTGCCCTGTCCGTCCGTCCGTCCGTACGTACGTCACACTTCATTTCCGAGCAATAACTGGAGAACCATTTGACCTAGAACCTTCAAACTTCATAGGGTTGTAGGCCTGCTGGAGTAGATGACCCCTATTGTTTTTGGGGTCACTCCGTCAAAGGTCAAGGTCACAGGGGCCTGAACATTGAAAACCATTTCCGATCAATAACTAGAGAACCACTTGACCCAGAATGTTGAAACTTCATAGGATGATTGTTCATGAAGAGTAGATGACCCCTATTGATTTTGGGGTCACTCCGTCAAAGGTCAAGGTCACAGGGGCCTGAACATTGAAAACCATTTCCGATCAATAACTAGAGAACCACTTGACCCAGAATGTTGAAACTTCATAGGATGATTGATCATGAAGAGTAGATGACCCCTATTGATTTTGGGGTCACTCCGTCAAAGGTCAAGGTCACAGGGGCCTGAACATTGAAAACCATTTCCGATCAATAACTAGAGAACCACTTGACCCAGAATGTTGAAACTTCATTGGATGATTGTACATGCAAAGTAGATGACCCCTATCTATTTTGGGGTCACTCCATTAAAGGTCAAGGTCACAGGGGCCTGAACATTGAAAACCATTTCCGGTCAGTAACTTGAGAATCACTTGACCCAGAATGTTGAAACTTAATGGGATGATTGGTCATGCAGAGTAGATGACCCCTAACGATTTTGGGGTCACTCTGTGAAAGGTCAAGGTCACAGGGGCCTGAACATTGAAAACCATTTCCGGTCAGTAACTTGAGAACCACTTGACCCAGAATGATGAAACTTCATAGGGTGATTGGTCATGCAGAGTAGATGACCCCTAACGATTTTAGGGTCACTCTGTTAAAGGTCAAGGCCACTGGGGCCTGAACATGGAAAACCATTTCCAATCAATAACTTGAGAACCTCTCGACCCAGAATGTTGAAACTTCATAGGATGATTGTTCATGCAGAGTAAATGACCCCTATTGTTTTTGGGGTCACTCCGTTAAAGGTCAAGGTCACAGGGGCCTGAACATTGATAACCAGTTCCGATCAATAACTTGAGAACCACTTGACCCAGAATGTTGAAACTTCATAGGATGATTGAACATGCAGAGTAGATGACCCCTATTGATTTTGGGGTCAGTCTATTAAAGGTCAAGGTCACAGTGGCCTGTTCATGTAAAATCATTTTTTGGAAATAACTTGAGAACCACTTGACCTACAATGTTGAATCTTAATAGGATGATTGGACATGCAGAGTAGATGATCCCTATTTATTTTGAGGTCACTTGATCAAAGGTCAAGGTCACAGGAGCCTGAACAGTGACTTGAGAACCACTAGGCCAAGAGTGTTGAAATTTAGCGGGATGACTGGACATGCCAAGTAGATGATCCCTATTGCAGCCAACCATCAGTGTCTCTTTGACTTTCGCTCCTGACCCCTATTGACTTCTTGCCTATAGGACTTTGCATTTGGGGAGACATGCGCTTTTTTACAAAAGCATTTTCTAGTTTTTCTTGAATCACTCCATCATGGACATACAGAGGATGTATTAGGTGATGTTTTAATCAGAAACATACAGAGGATGTATTAGGAGGGGTTTTAATCATAAACATACAAAGAATGTATTAGGTGATGTTTTAATCATAAACATACAGAGGATGTATTAGGTGATGTTTTACTCATAAACATATGGAGGATGTATTAGGTGATGTTTTAATCATAAACATACAGATGATGTATTAGGTGATGTTAATCATAAACATACAGAGAATGTATTAGGAGGGGTTTTAATCATAAACATACAGAGGATGTTTTAGGTGATGTTTTACTCATAAACATACAGAGGATGTATTAGGTGATGTTTTAATCATAAACATACAGAGGATGTATTAGGAGGGGTTTTAATCATAAACATACAGAGAATGTATTAGGTGATGTTTTAATCATAAACATACAGAGGATGTTTTAGGTGATGTTTTACTCATAAACATACAGAGGATGTATTAGGTGATGTTTTAATCATAAACATACAGAGGATGTATTAGGTGATGTTTTAATCATAAACATACAGAGGATGTATTAGGAGTGGTTTTAATCATAAACATACAGAGAATGTATTAGGTGATGTTTTAATCATAAACATACAGAGGATGTTTTAGGTGATGTTTTAATCATAAACATACAGAGGATGTATTAGGTGATGTTTTACTCATAAACATACAGAGGATGTATTAGGTGATGTTTTAATCATAAACATACAGAGGATGTATTAGGAGGGGTTTTAATCATAAACATACAGAGAATGTATTAGGTGATGTTTTAATCATAAACATACAGAGGATGTTTTAGGTGATGTTTTAATCATAAACATACAGAGGATGTATTTGGTGATGTTAATCATAAACATACAGAGGATGTATTAGGAGGGGTTTTAATCATAAACATACAGAGGATGTATTAGGAAGGGTTTTAATCATAAACATACAGAGGATGTATAAGGTGAGGTTTTAAAATGGAACATACGGAGGATGTATTAGGAAGGGTTTAAATCATAAACATACAGAGAATGTATTAGGTGGGGTTTAAATCATAAACATACAGAGGATGTTTTAGGTGATGTTTTAATACTAAACATACAGAGGATGTATTAGGAGGGGTTTTAATCATAAACATACAGAGGATGTATGAGGAGGGGTTTAAATCATAAATATACGGAGGATGTATTAGGAGGGGTTTTAATCATAATCATACGGAGGATGTATTAGGAGGGGTTTAAATCATAAATATACAGAGGATGTATTAGGAGGGGTTTTAATCATAATCATACGGAGGATGTATTAGAAGGGATTTTAATCATAATCATACAGAGGATGTATTAGGAGGTTAATCATATGGAGGATGTATTAGGTGGGGTTTAAATCATAAACATATGGAGGATGTATTAGGTGGGGTTTAAATCATAAACATACATAGGATGTATTAGGAGGGGTTTTAATCATAATCATACGGAGGATGTATTAGGAGGTTAATCATATGGAGGATGTATTAGGTGGGGTTTACCAGTAAATCATAAACCAAAAGAGGATGTATTAGCTGGGGTTTAAATCATAAACATACAGAGGATTTATTAGATGGGGTTTTACTCATAAATATATAGAGGATGTATTAGGTGATGTTTTAATCATAAACATATGGAGGATGTATTAGGAAGGGTTTAAATCATAAACATACAGAGGATGTATTAGGTGGGGTTTTAATCATAAACATACGGAGGATGTATTAAGAGGGGTTTAAATCATAAATATACGGAGGATGTATTAGGTGGGGTTTAAATTATAATCATACAGAGGATGTATTAGGAGGGGTGTAAATCATAAACATACAGAGTGTTTTAGGAGGGGTTTAAATCATAAACATACGGAGGATGTATTAGGTGGGGTTTAAATCATAAACATACAGAGGATGTATATATATTATATTAGGTTGGGATTTAATCATAAACCAACAGAGGATGTATTAGGTAGGGTTTTTATGCCTCCGGCATCTACTGATGCAGGAGGCATATAGTGATCGTCCTGTCCGTTCGTCCGTCCGTCCGTACAAGGTTAACCAAATGGGACCATTCCGTCTAGCATCAATACCCCTTACTAGAATTACTTGATACTAATGCAGATGTAACCTGTAACCATTCCTCAGTTTCAGACATCACCTGACCTCAGTTTGACCTTGACCTCATTTTGGACTTAGGTTGCTTTATATTGGCCATCTCTTGGTTAACCAAATGGGACCGTTTCGTCTAGCATCAATACCCCTTACAAGAATGAATTGATACTAATACAGATGTAAACTGTGACCATTCCTCATCTTCATACATCACCTGACCTCAGTTTGACCTTGACCTTGTTTTGGACTTGGGTGCAAAATCTATCGACAAGGATGCCACCGGGGGCATCAAGCGTTTATTGAACGCAGCTCCTTGTTGTTTGTTTGTTTTGGCCGGTTTAACGCTGTTTTTCAACAGTATTTCAGTCATAAACATACAGAGGATGTATTAGATGGGGTTTAAATCATAAACATACAGAGGATGTATATATATTAGGTAGGGTTTTAAGCATAAACCAACAGAGGATGTATTAGGTGGGGTTTAAATCATAAACATACAGAGGATTTATTAGGTGGGGTTTTACTCATAAACATATGGAGGATGTATTACGTGGGGTTTTAAGAGTGGACATACAGAGGATGTATTAAATGGGGTTTTAAGAGTGGACATACAGAGGATGTATTAGATGGGGTTTTAAGAGTGGACATACAGAGGATGTATTAGATGGGGTTTTAAGAGCACGCATACAGAGGATGTATTAGATGGGGTTTTAAGAGTGGACATACAGAGGATGTATTAGGTGGGGTTTTAAGAGCACACATACAGAGGATGTATTAGATGGGGTTTTAAGAGCACACATACAGAGGATGTATTAGATGGGGTTTTAAGAGTGGACATACAGAGGATGTATTAGATGGGGTTTTAAGAGTGGACATACAGAGGTGTATTAGGTGGGTTTATAAGTATGGCCATACTGAGGGTGTATGAGGTAATTAGATAGGGTTTGAAGCATGTTAAAAGTTACCACAGCTGAAAGACATTCACCATCAATATTTGTAAGTAGATATTGTTAAGACTTTATTGTGCAATTTGAATGCAAGCCATTGGAGTTGTATATGTGATAGCCAATATTGATGGTTTTTGTGAGGTTAGACTGTAGCTACTGTATGTATGATTACCTGGAAAATACCTGCAGACTACAGACATTCATAATGTGAAGATTACATCAAAAATTGTCTGCAAAAACTCAGTACAGTTAGACAGGTTTCTCCCTGTTGAAATTTTTATGATCTCTCAACTAAAGGGATAATATATTATAATCTTACACTTACCTTAATTTATACTATACAGTGTTGATACTTGGATGTTATTTTTTTAAAAAACAAAGAAGTTGAACAGAAAGAGGTATTATTTTCTTAATCTGATAATGTGCATTTAATTTGCACACAATATGATTCTAGCAGAAGGTCAATGTTGCACTTTACCCAGATGTGCAAATGAGGCCTTTTTTATGAATGATATTTCAGTTATATATACATATATGTGAACTTTATAGACCAGAGAACATAAAAGGTTCTGATTTTAAGTTAATGAATTTAGTTAAAATTTTAACTGTTTCTGACCAGAGATCATAGAAATAAAACATTTAATCAAAATCATACATTGAAAAAAGAATTTTCACTGCTAACAATGTATGTGGGCATAATATCTCAAGTTCGTTAATCAACCAAATCGCCACAGGCACTCTTGGATTATGGCCCTTGAATTACTCGAAAAACTGCAATTTTGCCTTGTCCGTAACTGAATATTTAGACGTGTGTATTTTGTGACAGTCTGGCACTCTTGTTTGGTCATTTCTTGATACTAAAATGAATTGATCATTATTAAATAACTTTTGAACTAAAATAAAATGTTAATAGAGAATTTTACATTTAGTTGCACAAATGAAAAGCGGTTACATTGAAAATATTTGCAGAATACTTGAATGGCATCTAACATGTACTGGGAAAAAAACTGTGTATAGATTCTATGTGAAATTGGGAGAGAAATTCTGGCCTGTTTCAAATGGGCCATTTCAGTTATCTTAATCAGCTAAATCATCAGGAATTTAAAGGATGGATTTAACAGATCCAAGCAAGCTTAGATGAAATAATGAGGTTATAGATTAGACCTTTGAAATAACTTTTCTGTTTGTTAAATGGAAATCTAAAGGTTGTAGACCTTTCTAATTTCTCCCCTGTTTTTTCAATGGAAATCTGCAGGTTGTAGACCTATCTAATTTCCCCCCTGTTTGTTTAATGGAAATATGCATGTTGTAGACCTATCTAATTTCCCCCCTGTTTGTTCAATGGAAATCTGCAGGTTCCCGTTGTAGACCTATCTAATTTCCCCCCTGTTTGTTCAACGGAAATCTGCAGGTTGTAGACCTATCTAATTTCCCCACTGTTTGTTTAATGGAAATCTGCAGGTTGTAGACCTTTCTAATTTCCCCCCTGTTTGTTCAAGGGAAATCTGCAGGTTGTAGACCTATCTAATTTCCCCCTGTTTGTTTAATGGAAATCTGCTGCAGGTTGTAGACCTATCTAATTCCCCCCCTGTTTGTTTAATGGAAATCTGCAGGTTGTAGACCTTTCTTATTTCCCCCCTGTTTGTTCAATGGAAATCTGCAGGTTGTAGACCTATCTAATTTCCCCACTGTTTAATGGAAATCTGCAGGTTGTAGACCTTTCTAATTTCCCCCTGTTTGTTTAATGGAAATCTGCAGGTTGTAGACCTTTCTAATTTCTCCCCTGTTTGTTCAGTGGAAATCTGCAGGTTGTATACCTTTCTAATTTCTCCCCTGTTTGTTCAATGGAAATCTGCAGGTTGTAGACCTATCTAATTTCCCCCCTGTTTGTTCAATGGAAATCTGCAGGTTGTAGACCTTTCTAATTTCTCCCCTGTTTGTTCAATGGAAATCTGCAGGTTGTAGACCTTTCTAATTTCTCCCCTGTTTGTTTAATGGAAATCTGCAGGTTGTAGACCTTTCTAATTTTTCTCCCCTGTTTGTTTAATGGAAATCTGCTGGTTGTAGATGACAGTGCTTAAACATCTGTTAAGTGTATTGGTGAAACAAAAGCTGTTTGTTTAATGGAAATCTGCAGGATGTAGACCTTTCTAATTTCTCCCCTGTTTGTTTAATGGAAATCTGCAGGTTGTAGACCTTTCTAATTTTTCTCCCGTTTGTTTAATGGAAATCTGCTAGTTGTAGATGACAGTGCTTAAACATCTGTTAAGTTGTAGTGGTGAAACAAAAGTTTATTTAGAAAAAAGTTCTTATTTGATAAAAATTTATAGTTTACTCACTACTGACATGCGTACTAATGTAGACAAAAATTGTAGCAGCTTGCTTTTAGGGTATGGAAGGGGATTATTGGCTTGCTTTTAGGGTATGGAAGGGAATATCTGGCTTGCTTTTAGGGTATGGAAGGGAATATCTGGCTTGCTTTTAGGGTATGGAAGGGGATTATTGGCTTGCTTTTAGGGTATGGAAGGGAATATCTGGCTTGCTTTTAGGGTATGGAAGGGGATTATTGGCTTGCTTTTAGGGTATGGAAGGGAATATCTGGCTTGCTTTTAGGGTATGGAAGGGAATATCTGGCTTGCTTTTAGGGTATGGAAGGAGATATCTGGCTTGCTTTTAGGGTATGGAAGGGAATTGGCTTGCTTTTAGGGTGTGGAAGGGAATATCTGGCTTGCTTTTAGGGTATGGAAGGGAATATCTGGCTTACTTTTAGGGTATGGAAGGGCATATCTGGCTTGCTTTTAGGGTATGGAAGGGGATTATTGGCTTGCTTTTAGGGTATGGAAGGGGATTATTGGCTTGCTTTTAGAGTATGGAAGGGCATATCTGGCTTGCTTTTAGGATATGGAAGGGGATTATTGGCTTGCTTTTAGGGTATGCAAGGGGATTATTGGCTTGCTTTTAGGGTATGGAAGGGCATATCTGGCTTGCTTTTAGGGTATGGAAGGGCATATCCGCCAGTACATGCATTGTCTGCTTATGACAGTTAATGTTTCATGGTTTATTACATTTTAAACTTAACCATGTACCTTGTTCATTTAGTCCGCCTGGGCTGAACAATATTACGATAGGAATTTTATATTTATATCAATTTCAGTCTCTTTCTCTCTCTCCAGTGGGGCTCAAACTCCAGAGCTCTCGATCTGGAGGCAAACACTCTACCACTGAGCTATCATGGCACAGGATTCCACTTTCAGTGAAGTAACTTTGTCTAATGGTAGAGCATCCGCCTCCAGTGCGGAAGGTCACTGATTCAACCCCCAGTCGCATACCAAGACTTATTATAGGAGTGAGCTTGTCGGTCTGTCGGTCCGTTGGTTTTCATGGTTTCAGCACAAGGCTTGACAAATTTAAATAAATTTTGGTACACAGGTGTAACATCATAAAATACAGGTCAAGTTCAACTTTGCCTACAAAACACCATTTTTGACGTAGTTTACATATAATGGCCCTTAAAATTTGCCAAACTAATGGTTTCCAGACGAATGAAAGGGTTGACAAAACAAATCACAACTGTATAACTGAAATCATTGTCTAATTATAACACTAGGCTCTTTCGCAAACACTCAGTTTTTTCACTAACTTAAATTGCACCTTTTTGGGCCATTTCTTTTTGTGGTTGCCATACCCGTCTGTACTTATTCCATGGTCTTGTTGAAAAAACCATGGGAAATAATAAAACTTCCATGGAATTTCAAGGTTTTCATGTAAGATTTACATGGATTTTTGCCGTGGTTGCTATTTTCCGTGTACTTTCTTACTATTCTTGGAAAAAATCCTTGGCAATGCCATCAAAACTCCACGGAAAACTGAAAAAGCTTGGGAAAAAACCTTGGAATCTGACACTTAGAAAATTTAAGATGAAGAAATTCTAACACTTAGAAAAAATTAAGCACGGAAACTCACACTTAGGAAAATTTTAGCACAAAGAATTTCGACTTAGTCAAAGTTTGGCACGGAAAAAGGGTACGGAATGTTTCCGTGCAAAATTTAGACTAAGTCCACACTGATAGCTAGAATATTAGCTAGATATTTTAGACATATTTTAACCATGGAGTGCAATATTTATGCAGCTATTCATTCAAAAGAATATTCATTCAAATACTGTAAAATCAGATACCCTTTCAAGATTGAAATTTTGTGAATATGAAAATCCTGTTCTATATATTCTCATTTATAATGCATTATTTGCACATGCATATATTCATACATAATTATTATTTAAGCCAACCCTCAATTTTCACAATTATGGAAATTGTGAATACAGTCAAAACCTGTGTTAAAAGACCACCTGTAAACAAAGACCACTTTTACAAAACCTGTCTGAAAAGACCATAATTTTTTTCTCCAGTCAGACCATTATTAATGAATTATTTAACCAGTCAATGAATTATTTAACCAGTTTAGAGAGACAATCTGTAAACAAAGACCACTTAAAATAATATTAAATTGCAGCAAAGAATTCATTCATTTTGAAAATCTCAAGATTTGTTTGGATTATTTTTTTTTTTTTTAATTTTATTTTATACTTAGGTATTCAAATTAACTGAAAAGAAACAAGGAATCTAACTAATTAAAATTTATGTCAATGTTTACATTTTGTGTATTAAAGGATGTAAATTAGAATTCTATCATTTTATTTATAATTAATGTAACAAGATATATCAATGAAAATTATTAAGGTCCTTTTTATACTGAAGCTATTTATTTTTTGGATATTGAACACCTCAAACAACAGCACCTGATAATAGGCATTAAAAGACATGTCATAAGTACAATGAATTGTAAATGATATTATGCTTTTAATATGTTACATCATCATAACTGAATAAGTCTATTCTTTTGATGATTGGCAGTGATTAATTATCTTGCTTTTACAGCCAATTAATATACTGCTGTTCAATGTATACAAATGATAGATACAGCTTATCTGATCAAGATAAGGACCAATGAAAATACAGGCTTCTGAAGCCATTTTACACCTGTACCCCAAAAAATAATCCCAATATTTTTACTTCTTTTTTTTTTTTTTTTTTTTTAATGTGGTCTTTGCAAATGCTGTGAGCAAATAAATGGTCAAATTTCCTCATGAACTGTGTACTTATATATTTTAAGAACATTCTATATATTCCCTTCAGTAACTATATTGTACCAAAGAAAATGGCTCATGAATACAAAAATTTGAATGTAAACAGGAAGTTCTTTGTTCATGTTGTTGGAGGCAAATGGAATAGAGCTAACTTGAAACTCTAAAATGCTTTTAGAGAGATATCAGGTAAGAACATCAAACTTTCTAATGTAAAATTTAAATTTTAAAGCTATATGTCACAGGTCTAGAATAAACAGACTGAGGCAGGAACTTTATCAATCTTAGTAAACTGAACTTTCACCTGGTTACAGGTAACTTTTTCAGGTATATGACTGAATGATAATTTATACTGCTTCTGAGAAAACAGTTTATGCATTCTTAATTGTTGCAGTTTTCAATAATTAATTACTTGTAATAAGTACAAATATGTTAGTAAAATCACTTTGAACCTCTGACTAAACATTTTCAGATGAAAGTGTGAATATCTAGTTATTTGAAGTATGCCTATGTATGAATTGATGTAGTCAGAGAAATCAGATGGCTTCAGTGACTATACTACAGGATGATATGAGATCACAGACAGAAATTCCATCAAGGATCAAGCATAAATTACAGAATATTTCAACTATAATTTGTAAGTTAAAATTTGCAAACTGTCTTATACTATACAATTACTATAAAAGGTTGATCAATTATTTATTTTGTTGGTATTAACATCACACTAACAGGTTGATCATTACACCAACATTTTATAACATTATTTTTTTGTCAGTTCTAAATTCTAAAATTTCTTTTTAAGCTTGTCTGATTAAAAAATAAACTTGCATTATTGTATGGTCAAGCACTTACACAGATGAGGGATAGTACCCACAGGCGGTGCTCTCAATATTTTCTTTTCAGTGTCCAATAAATAAATAAATAAATGGTTTTGATACATGTA
This sequence comes from Mercenaria mercenaria, assembly GCF_021730395.1. NCBI lineage: Eukaryota > Metazoa > Mollusca > Bivalvia > Venerida > Veneridae > Mercenaria > Mercenaria mercenaria. The sequence goes on from NC_069374.1 coordinate 42,108,847, forward strand.
GAATGTTTAAATGGTAACTACAAATGAAAACTGGCTTTAGAGTTGTCATTTTACATACTACTATACTAGGTTACGAATACTGTATTACCTAAAATTATATCTTAATCCCAATTACTAATATAATTTGTTTCTATAATTATGTTATATCATTTTCAGAAATGGCTGGAATGAAGTTCCTGACACTGGTGATGGTTTTGGAAAAGCAAAGAGACATTCTGATGCCACCTTGTATTGAGCCTACAATACTCAAAAAATTTTCTATCAAATTATTTTGATATTTAATATATGTTTTAGTTTAATTTTCAAGTTTAAGCTAAGTAAATTTTTATTTTTCTAAACCACAGATGTAAAAGCTGCTGGCAGATGTGTTATTCCCCTTTGAATTTTATACTTTTTGTGTTTTTGAAACCCAGACCTGTCTCAATATTTTATTAAAATAATTTTGTAATAATATTTCTTTTTTTTTTCTTTCCACTTTTCCTTAGTGCCAGGCCTAATTCAGAAATGCCAGAGATTTTCAATCTTTTTCTAGGTTGCAATTCTTTGAAATTGTTTGGATTTTCATAACAAATCTCAATGGAATTCACTGGAAATTTGTGTCAATACTAGCAATGTTTTCCAATGGTTTTCCATCAAACTTTTGCAAAGAATGCTTAGAAATTCCTTGAACTTTACTGCAATGATTTCCAATGAATTTTCAAAGAATTCCATGCCGATTTTCAACTGCATGTTCCCCTGGGTATCTGAATTTAAATTCAAATTAATTTTCAGACTTCTCTACTAAAAATTCAAAGAAAATTTCAACCTGGGAAATTTTCCAAGGTTTCCGTGGTTTTTTTAAACTGAGAACATTTTATATGCTTCTCAGTTTTTAGAACCTTGGATATTTTACAAGGATTTCCGTGGTTTTCGTTTATGGACCACGGAAAAAAAACACGGAGAACTGCAAGAGTTCCAGGCCTTTTTACCATGGAAAATATCCGAGGTTTTGTACCATGGAAAATATCCAAGGTTTTGTACCACGGATTTGGTCTGAATACTCCAAGGTTTCCGAGGTTTATTACCACGGAAAATATTCAAGGTTTAAAACCACAGAAGTTGTCCGAATACTCCAAGGTTTCCGAGGTTTCTATCCATGGAAAAAATCCAAGGTTTTTTGCTGCGGAAAATATCCACGGTTAAGTACCACGGAAGTTGTCCGAATACTCCAAGGTTTCCATGCATGTGCATTTTACGAGGTTATTTCGCCAAGGTTTCCGAGGTTTTATTCCCTGATTTTTTTTCTTTGGTCAAAATCTTTCAAAATAAGAGTCCGAATACTCCATGGTTTTTTTCCAAGCTGTTTTTCCAAGCTTTCCATGGAAAAAGTACAGACGGGTACTTCAGTGTTGCAAGGTGGTATTGTGGTGGTATAATTTTTCACTCCTGTGACAGTTCTAGTTGATTTGATGATAGTTTTATATCATCCTTGACTGCAGAAAGATGTTTTTCAAATTACCGTGTTTTGGTGCGTATAGGTCGCGGTAATGTATAATACGCACCTAATTTTTGCTCTGGAAATTGTCAGAAAAATGAAGTTCTTTAGCGTATAAGTCTCTGTTAAATTTCGGATTTTTCCCCAGCAATATTACCGGCAAAGTTATGGCGGTGGCCATGTTGATGCCGCGGACTGAATTACTAAAAGAATGGTAAATGGTACGGTAAATCAAACGTTAACGGTGTTTGGTTGCCATTACCAATCTGGCCCAGGTCGAAGTCGTGCATCTTGCGTTGTTTTTTGACGTAGCGCTGGAATTCAAGCAGTTTCTCGTCCATATCCTTGGGGAGCTCCTGTGCTTAAGCGTTCGGCGGCGAATGGACAGGTTGTTGCGACGAAGAAAGGAGTATCCCCACTCCACAGAGCCCTTGAACGTAGTGACACCTTGATCCCTGGCGATGAGCCTAGCTTTCAGACGGATCTCAACGGTTGAAACGCCTATGCCTTGCATTCTTCTGTCGGAGACCCATTGCAGAACAGCGCTCTCGATCTCGGGAAATTTTGGACCATATCCCCTGTTGGCCATCTTTGTCTTTGGCATTGATTGTAGACGCTCCTTCTGTTTTCGTCAGTCGCGCACAGACTTCTCGTTGACGTCGAAGTCCCAGCCAGCAGCTCTGTTTCCATGTGCTTCAGCATATGCGACGACCCGAAGTTTTTCTTTCGCAGTAAAGGCGTTTCTGATGTGACCCATGGTAGCAGCGTGTGACAATCTGAGAGGTAGTTTGACAATCTGAGAGGTATTATAAATTTTTGACAATCTGAGAGGCAGTGTGACAATATGAGACAATATGAGAAGTATTTTGACAATCTGACAAGCAGTTTGACAATATTGAGAGGTATGACACAAAATGCTAAATACGATCTTTAAATACCTATCTGTTTCACAGGTACTCAAACTTCTCATACATCTCAAATCAAAGAAAGTTGGCTTTTTGACACTTATTGGCAGCAGTTGATTGTGTGACATTCTGTAATTATGCAAGTTAAAGTGTGAAATGTTTGAACAGCAATTATAACACCTTGCGACACTAAGAAATTTTCAGCATTCCTTTAATTTCTGAGTAAAAAAAAATAAAGTATGTTTTTAGGTTCTTTTATGTAAAAATAAAAGTTCAAATTTTATCTTTCAAGTTTTTATTAAGTTTATATTCATTATAAACAATGTTTAGAATGATGTACGGATCTGTCTGGATTTTATCCAACCCCGTAAACTGTCATGGCGTCCAGTAAAACGAAAGTAGAAACAACCGTAATTCAAATTGCAAGTACGGCATTGAATTATAGTTATTCGTAATTTTAATGGTCTGAATTGAATATTTACGATATATTTTAACCGATATTCATTGAAAAGCCGCCGAAATCGTTATCTATTTAGCCATTTTGTTCTTTCGTAACAGATGCACCTAATTTTATGAGTGCTACGGCCGGAAAATTTGCCCGAAAAAAAAATCTGCTGTCAATGTTCTGTCGTATAAGTCGCAGGAACTTTTTCAGACAGCAAAATGAGTAAAAAAAGTGCGACCTATACACACCAAAATACGGTATTACATAATTGGTACATAGAGATAAGCACCAGTAGCTTTGTATTATAGCTTTATGACATAATGCATTCTGACAGGAGACTTGCTGTAGAGCAATAATTATATAATAGTAAATTTTCAAACATTTCATCAACATTAATTGACTTGAAAAATAAGATATCAAGCTGACATTTCTCTTAGAATTTAGTTGAATCAGTTAGTTTAACTGATATCAAAATATATTTATTGCCGCGGTGGCGCGGGTTTGACTCCCAACTTGGGCATGATATTTTCTTGAGGGGACGTATTATGGGAATGCCTTTGGCGGGCGGGTGGTCAAGTGGGCAGTGTCCACAAACTTTGTCTAGTGCATTTCTTCTTCACGCATGGAGGGATTTTGATGTAATTCGGCACAAATGTTCACCATCATGAGACGAAGTGTTGTGCACAAGAACCAGGTCCCTTAGTCTAAGGTCAAGGTCACACTTAGAGGTCAAAGCTCAAATTAAGAATGACTTTGTCTAGAGCATTTCTTCTTCATGCATGGAGGGATTTTGATGTAACTTGGCACAAATGTTCACCATAATGAGATGGAGTGTCTTGCGTAAGAACCAGGTCCCTTGGTCTAAGTTTAAGTTCACACTTAGAGGTCAAAGGTCAAATTCAAGAATGACTTTGTCTGGAGAAATTAATGCTATATTTCTTAAGAAAGCTTTGAAATTTAATTACTGACAGACTATATGTTATGGAAACACATGACAATTAGTTGTTTTTACTAATTCTTACAATGGAAATCGAAAAGCGTTTGTAACGCTTTACTGGAGGTAAACTGCCTTAATTATTAGCTTGACTTTTCGAAGAAAAAGTAGAGCTGTTGCACACTCCCCTGCGTCACAGTCACTGTTGGTTAAAGTTTTTGATAAAGTCAAATATCTCTGTTACTATCAAAGCTATTGACTTGAAACTTAAAATAGTTATTTACTATCAAAGTCTACACCAGGAGAAACAAACCCCATAATTCTGATTGAATTTTGACAGAGTTATGCCCCTTTTAAACTTAGAAGTGTTTGGTTAAAGTTTTTGATAAAGTCAAATATCTCTGTTACTATCAAAACTTTTGACTTGAAACTTAAAATAGTTACTTACTATCAAAGTCTACACCAGGAAAAACAGTCCCCATAACTCTAGAATTTTGACAGATTTATGCCCCTTTATAACTTAGAATTTTTGGTTAAAGTTTTTACTGGTAAAACTCTAATTGAGAATTAAGTACTGAGAAAAGTCACAAGCGTGCTGTCTTATAGACAGCTCTTGTCAACACATTGAATACATAATCCTCTGTGGCAGTATTCAGGTAAGGAGTCAGCGAAAAAAAATTTTTGCCATGGCGGAACTCCTATTAATAAGATAATTTAGAAACAAAAACTCATATTCTATGACCAAAGTTTTAGAGAAAGATCATTTTTAGCCAAAATCTAGAGGTCAGATAGAACTTTATAAAGTCAAGTGTAAGTTTTTTCTCTCTGCCTTTAAGGTGAGAGAATGCAATCTGTTGCAAAACCACAAACTAATATAATATGTTGCACACACTTGTTGACCTGTGGTAATAAATGCCATATGTAAATACAAAGCACCTTGTTATATAATAAAACAAACAAGATAATATGAACAGCTCCTACTGTACAAATGAGTTGTTACTGACTGCTAAACAATACCTGATGACTGATCACTGAATGCTAACTTTTTCAACATTAATTAATTAAACTTGTCGGCAGTGATTATTTTGGATTTTTTTAAAACAAGTAACCTGTGTCTTTTTTTGAAGGGGAAAATATATTTGGATAGGGGAAAATTCAAATTATACCGTGTTCACACTAGCAGAACAGTTTTATTTTTATCAGGCACTAATTGGCTATAATTGGTATTTGACATTCAAAACCCATCAAAATATAATCTAGTTTGCGTCCACACTAGGCAAAGAAATGTGGTTTAAATATTTACATGCAATGTTGGAAGTTAACAAATATCTTGCAATAAGCAAGAAAGGTTACAAAGAATTGAGGCTAACAGAAACAAGAAGGGGTCATCAATATTTAAACTTCTGTGTTCATCTAAGAATTTCTGTTCGTTCCACCTATTGTCCATTTTGAGCATCAGCATGACTCCATATCGCAATTTAATGTTTTTGTTTCAACAACACTCCAATTACTTTTGCCAGCCACAGCAGCAATTGTTTGATACAAAAGAGAAACACATGATATTCTTCCGCCAAAAGGTAAGATCTGTGGATTTGGGATTGTAAAACCAGTTATAACCCACATTTGCGTTCACATTTGTAAAATAATGTAGCATTACTTTTTAATGTAGTATTAAAACCACCTCCCGAGGTAGTTTTAATTCTACATTACAGAAACCACTTGACGTTTACAAAATTCACGTTTTACACCACATATAGTGTGGATGCAAACGAGTTTAAAAAATAAACCCAAGTTAATGTAGGATTAAAAACGTAGTCTGAACACGGTATTAGAAACGTAGTCATTAGAGGCACAGAACTGATGCCAATGTTGGGCATTCTGATGAGAAGTAAACAATCAGTTGTGCGTAAACAATCAGTTGTGCAAGCAACGTTAAAAATGTGTAAATGCAGACATTCGGAAAATTATTCACTATGCATATTACAGAACATTTTCTTCAAATTCTAAGAGGAATATTATAAATTATAACCATCTTTTATAAGGGAAAATATAACAAGTTTAGGGGAAAATATAGCTATTCTTGGCTAGGGGAAACAGCCAGTATTCTGCTGAAAAAATAACTAAGAAAATCACTGGTCAGTCTCATTTAGGGAGCAAGCAGTTCATTACATTTTTCACTTGAGGGATTTATTTTAGGAACAAAAAGATCCAAACCATGCTATTAGATCCCTGTTAGAAATGTACATTTTATTGTTTTTAGAAAAGATTTAATTACACTCAACCACCACCTCACTTTTTAGTATGAAACTATTTAGCCTTTACCCTGCTGAATTTCTAAAATGGACTGGTCTATCATTTAGTTTGGGTAGTACCATTTATTATTCAAAGGGGAGTTCACTAAAAATTTACTGGCTGAATAGCGAACATTGCCAACCGTGCAGGCTGATCTTGGCCAGTGCACTGGTCGCAAAGGCAGAATCACTTGCTGCCAGCAGGCTTAGGGTGAAAGAGCTAAGTACTTTTTCAATAAAATTTCTAGTTTAACATCTCCATTTATTTGAAAAAAGTGAAGTTTAAAACTGTGTGTAGCTTTTAAAATTTGTTTATTTCCGATTTGTCTAGGAAGGTAAAAGGGAGGTAATGATAATTTTACAAACTTGTAGTTCTAACAATTTTCAGCAAAATATATAATTGTTAGTGCAATTCATTGACAAATAGAACAGGTCCTTTCCTTAGGCAAATTATATATGTCTGATTTATACTTGCGCTAAAAGGTAGGAAAATCAAGTTTTAAGAATGCCTCCACTGAAAACCTAACAAGGGCATTGAGTTTCAAGCGAATTGATTATCATTGAGTGAAATCTGATTATCTACCTTTAAAGAGTATGGGCCAGTTGTAGAAACTGTTGCATATGTAACAGTATAGAACTTGAATATAAAAATAGGGAGAAAATGTGTAGGTGGCCAGTTAGCTCAGTCGGTAGAGCATCAGAATGGTATTCTGAGGCCCCAGGTTCAAGTCCAGGTGTGGCTGCATGTTTTCCTCATCCTGTGACACATAGGTAGCCTTTTGATACTTTAACAAAGAAGTCAGTTTTAAGGAAAATATCATAAAGACAGAGGGAGAAATGGACAATTGGACCATACAGGAATTTAAATGGGCCAAAAATACTTCAGTATTAAATAACCTATTTAGAAAATGCGTGACATATTTCGATAATTTGAAATGTCAAACTTCATTAAGTTCGCTTTAAAGATTATTATGGTAGGTTAGAGATTATTACAAAGATTATTTACAATAATTTCACAGGTGTATGCTCATATAATATCAACATAATGATCAGCAGAATAAAAATGTTTGCTTGGGGCAATAAAGTAAAGGACAAGGTATGCAGTAATTGTGTTATAAGTACTAAGAAGATACCCTGTATTTGACTGTATTGCATGAGATGGGTTGACTAGGATTATGTTTGGATATTACTCCTGCTTTTACTACTGAGGTATGTGGAATGAAAACTTCTTTCATTTTGAAGAACTTGCTTAAGTTTAAATAAGTTTTCCAGTTATCACTAATTTTATGGAACTTCTCAGTAAGTTGTGTCAAGATATTGTAGCGGTTCTCGTATCGGGTGGCCTTGGTAGCTCAATTGGTAGAGCGTTGGCACGGTAAGCCAAAGGTACGAGGTTCGAGTCCTGGTCGAGGCTGCACATTTTTCCCGAGACTGTTACATTTAGGGGCTCGTCCGGGATGCTCACCCTTGGAGCCCATGCAGGGCGAAGCAGTTTGGCTGGGGTGTGCATCTGAATTCGGTTAACAGTCTGCGGCAGACATTGGCCAGGAGTGCCATTGTCTCGCTATAAGAGGGAAGGTGTGTAGTTTTTCTCGTATCAGGTGGCCTCGGTAGTTCAATTGGTAGAGCGTTGGCACGGTAAGCCAAAGGTCCGAGGTTCGAGTCCTGGTCGAGGCTGCACATTTTTCCTGAGACTGTTACAATATTTATTGTGAGATTAGAGAATTTCAGTAGTCAATATTGTATGTGCAGTGACATCTCTGAAACAGTTTGTGATAATGTCATTGTCATCTGAAACACTCCTGTCCATGTCACCTGTAAACTACATTTGTGCCACCTTGTTTATACCATCTCTAAGTTCATTTTCTTCTTGTCTTTCCATCTTTTAAACACATTGTGACCTTGTCTTTGCCATCTCTAAAACACATTGTCATCTTGTGCTTGGCCATCTCTGAAGTATATTGTCACCTTGTCTTTGCCATCTCTAAAACACATTGTGACCTTGTCTTTGCCATCTCTAAAGCACATTGTAGCCTTGTGCTTGTCCATCTCTAAAGTATATTGTCACCTTGTCTTTGCCAGCTCTAAAGCACATTGTCACCATGTCTTTGCAAGCTCTAAAGTGCATTGTCGCTTTGTGCTTGCCATCACAACTTTAGTCACCTTATCTTTGCCATCTCTAAAGTACTTTGTCACTGTGTGCTTGCCATCACAACTTTAGTCACCTAGGCTTTGCCATCTTGAAAGTACATTGTCGCTGTGTGCTTGCCATCACAACTTTATTCACCTTGCCTTTGCCATCTCTAAAGTACATTGTCGCCTTGTCTATGCCATCTCTAAGTTCATTTTTTTCTAGTCTTTCCATCTCTTAAACACATCATGGCCTTGTCTTTGCCATCTCTAAAGTACATTGTCACCTTGTCTTTGCCATCTCTAAAGCACATTGTCACCTTGTCTTTGCCAGCTCTAAAGCACATTGTCACTTTGTCTTTGCCATCTCGAAAGTACATTGTAGCCTCTAAAGTATATTGTCACCTTGTCTTTGCCAGCTCTAAAGCACATTGTTACCTTGTCTTTGCCATCTCTGAAGTGTATAGTCACCTAGTCTTTACCATCTCTAAAGTACATAGTTGATGTGTGCTTGCCATCTCTAAAGTACATTGTCACATTGTCTGTGCCATCTCAAAAGTACATTGTCGCTGTGTGCTTGCCATCTCTTAAGTACATTATCACCTTGTCTTTGCCATCTCTAAAGCACATCATTGCCTTGTCTTTGCCAGCTCTGAAGCACATTGTTGCTTTGTCTTTGCAATCTCTAAAGTGCATAGTCACCTTGTCTTTGCTATCTCTAAAGTACATTGTTGCCTTGTCTTTGCAATCTCTGAAGTGCATAGTCACCTTGTCTTTGCTATCTCTTAAGTACATTGTTACCTTGTCTTTGCCATCTCTTAAGTACATTGTTACCTTGTCTTTGCCATCTCTAAAGTATATTGTCGCTTTAACTTTGCCATCTCTAAAGTACATTGTTACCTTGTCTTTGCCATCTCTAAAGTACATTGTTACCTTGTCTTTGCCATCTCTAAAGTATATTGTGGCTTTAACTTTGCCATCTCTAAAGTACATTGTTACCTTGTCTTTGCCATCTCTAAAGTATATTGTCACTTTAACTTTGCCATCTCTAAAGTACATTGTTACCATGTCTTTGCCATCTCTAAAGTATATTGTCACTTTAACTTTGCCATCTCTAAAGTACATTGTTACCTTGTCTTTGCCATCTCTAAAGTATATTGTCGCTTTAACTTTGCCATCTCTAAAGTACATGGTTACCTTGTCTTTGCCATCTCTAAAGTACATTGTTACCTTGTCTTTGCCATCTCTAAAGTACATTGTTACCTTGTCTTTGCCATCTCTAAAGTATATTGTCGCTTTAACTTTGCCATCTCTAAAGTACATTGTTACCTTGTCTTTGCCATCTCTAAAGTATATTGTCACTTTAACTTTGCCATCTCTAACGTGCATGGTCACCTAGTCTTTGCCATCTCTTAAGTACATTGTCATCTAGTTTTTGCCAAATTTTTAGTGGCCATTATCAAAAATAGAAAAAAACAGTTAAACATGTTCTTCTCATGAATTACTTGATGGATTTACACTAAACTTGGTACGCAGCATCTTTTTTTAGCTCGACTATACGAAGTATGGAGAGCTATCCTACTCGACACGGGGTCGGCGTCCTTTCGCGTCCGCACTTTGGTTAAAGTTTTGATGCACTTTCTCTACTTGATGGATTTACTTCAAACTTAAAATAGTTGTTCCTCATCATCACCCACATCATATGGCACAAGGGTCATAACTCTGACACCAATATTTCATGAATTATCCCCCCTTTTTACTTAGAATTCCCGGTTAAAGTTTTGGTGCACTTTCGCTTTATCTCAGTTATTACTAAATGGATTTGATTCCAACTTAAAATAGTTGTTCAACATCATCACTCACATCATTATGACACAATGCCATAACTCTTGCACCAGTATTTCATGAATTATCCCCCCTTTTTAGCTCATCTGTCACGAAGTGACAAGGTGAGCTATTGTGACCGCTTGATGTCCGTCGTCTGTCAACAATTTCTAAAAAAACCTTCTTCTTGAAAACCACTGGGCAGAATTACACCAAACTTCACAGGAATGATCCTTGGGTGGCCCCCTTTCAAAATTATTCAAAGAATTGAGTTCCATGCAGAACTCTGGTTGCCATGGCAACCGAAAGGAAAAACTTAAAAATCTTCATGTCCAAAACCACAGGGCCTTCAGCTTTGATATCTGGTATGTAGCATCATCTAGTGGTCCTCTACAAAAATTGTTCAAATTATCCCACTAGGGTCAAATATGGCCCCGCCCCGGGGTTCACCTGCTGACCTACTTTCTTGTTTTTAGCTCACCTGAGCACGAAGTGCTCAAAGGTGAGCTTTAGTGATCACCCTGTGTCCGGCGTCCGTCGTCGTCCGTCCGTCCGTCCGTCCGTCGTCAACAATTTGACTGTTAACACTCTAGAGGTCACATTTTTGACCCAATCTTAATGAAACTTGGTCAGAATGTTACCCTCAATAAAATCTTGGATGAGTTCGATATTGGGTCATCTGGGATCAAAAACTAGGTCATCAGGTCAAATCAAAGGAAAAGCTTGTTAACACTCTAGAGGTCACATTTTTGGCCCAATCTTAATGAAACTTGGTCAGAATGTTACCCTCAATAAAATCTTGGACGAGTTCGATATTGGGTCATCTGGTGTCAAAAACTAGGTCATCAGGTCAAATCAAAGGAAAAGCTTCTTAACACTCTAGAGGTCACAATTTTGGCCCAATCTTAATGAAACTTGGTCAGGATGTTACCCTCAATAAAATCTTGGACGAGTTCGATATTGGGTCATCTGGGGTAAAAAACTAGGTCACCAGGTCAAATCAAAGAAAAAGCTTGTTAACACTCTAGAGGTCACATTTTTGGCCCAATCTTAATGAAACTTGGTCAGAATGTTACCCTTAATAAAATCTTGGACGAGTTTGATATTTGGTTATCTGGGTTCATAAACTAGGTCACCAGGTCAAATCAAAGGAAAAGCTTGTTAACACTGTAGAAGCCGCATTTATGACTGTATCTTCATGAAACTTGGTCAGATTGTTAATATTGATGATCTTAAGGTCCAGTTTGAATCTGGGTCATGCAGGATAAAAAACTAGGTCACCAAGCCAAATCAAATGAAAAGCTAGTTTACACTGTAGAGGCCACATTTATGACCATACCTTAATGAAACTTGGTCAAAATGTTAATCTTGATGATCTATAGCTCAAGTTCAAATCTGGGTTAGGTGGGGTCAAAAACTAGGTCACTAGGTCATATCAAAGGAAAAGCTTGTTAACACGCTAGAGGCCACATTTATGACTATATTTTCATGAAACTTAGTCAGAATGTTAAACTTGATGATCTTTAGGGCAGTTTTGAATCAGGGTCATGTCGGGTCAAAAACTAGGTCACCAGGTCAAATCAAAGGAAAAGCTAATTAACACTGTAGAGGCCACATTTATGACCATATCTTAATGAAACTTGGTCAGAATGTTAATCTTGATGATCTTTAGGTCAAGTTTAAATCTGGGTCAGATGGAGTCAAAAACTAGGTCACTAGGTCATATCAAAGGAAAAGCTTGTTAACACTCTAGAGGCCACATTTATGACTATATCTTCATGAAACTTAGTCAGAATGTTAAACTTGATGGTCTTTAGGTCAAGTTCGAATCTGGGTCATGTCGGGTCAAAAACTAGGTCACGGGGGTCAAATAAAAGGAATAGCTAGTTAACACTTTAGAGGCCACATTTATGACCATATCTTAATGAAACTTGGTCAGAATGTTAATCTTGATGATCTATAGTTCAAGTTTAAATCTGGGTCAGGTGTGTTAAAAAACTAGGTCACTAGGTCAAATCAAAGGAAAAGCTTGTTAAGACTCTAGAGGCCAGATTTATGACTGTATCTTCATGAAACTTAATCAGAATGTTAATCTTGATGATCTTTAGGTCAAGTTTAAATCTGGGTCATGTGGGGGCAAAAACTAGGTCACCGGGTCAAATCAAAGGAAAAGCTAGTTAACACTTTAGAGGCTACATTTATGACCATATCTTAATGAAACTTGGTCAGAATGTTGATCTTGATGATCTTTAGGTCAATAGGTCAGGTGAGCGATACAGGGCCTTCATGGCCCTCTTGTTTAAGATACAGCCTCGAAATTTGGATGACATACACAGTTTTGCACACCGATTGTAAAACTGAATTTCATTGACCATGAATGTGACCTATTGACTTTCTTAATATTTTAGCATCAGTGTGACATTTGAAACATGTGGCTCATATTACTCAGGTGAGCGATCCAGGGTCATCATGACCCTTTTGTTTAAATAAATAGGGCCAAGGGTCCTTCTTTTAGTTTGTGAGCGGTACCATGCCTGTGACCTTTCTCATGTTGCGAGGGCATCCGTGTCTGTGACACATTTCTAGTTTTTCATAACAGTTTCGCTTGACCCATTGTAGGGGCTATGGGAACTAAAAATAGAAATCTCATTTTAACAACAAAAGCTTTAAATTCTAAGCTTTTAGCTGTTAAATGGATGTTCACGTAACTCTATCAGAAGCATGGTCAAAGAGTCAAGATCCTTCTCTATGGAGCAACTTAGGGCTCTATAACATTGTAATTATTTAGCTCGACTTTTCGAAGAAAATGTAGAGCTATTGCACTCGCCCTAGCGTCGGCGTCGGCATCTCCCTTCAATGGTTAAAGTTTTTGATAAAGTCAAATATCTCTGTTACTATCAGAGCTATTGACTTGAAACTTAATATAGTTATGTACTATCACAGTCTACACCAGGAGAAACAATCCCCATAACTCAGTTTGAATTTTTATAGATTTATGCCCCTTTTTAACTTGGAATATTTTGGTTAAAGTTTTTGATAAAGTGAAACATCTCTGTTACTATCAAAGCTTTTGACTTGAAACTTAAAATGAGCCGTGCCATGAGAAAACCAACATAGTGGCTTTGCGACCAGCATGGATCCAGACCAGCCTGCGCATCCACGCCATCTGGTCAGGATCCATACTGTTCGCTTTCAAAGCCTATTGTAATTAGAGAAACTGTTAGCGAACAGCATGGATCCTGACCAGACTGCGCAGATGCGCAGGCTGGTCTGGATCCATGCTGGCCGCAAAGCCACTATGTTGGTTTTCTCATGGCACGGCTCAAATAGTTATTTACTATCAAACTCTACACGAGGAGAAACAATCTCCATAACTCTGATTTGAATTTTGACCCTTTTTAACTTAGAATTTTTTGGTTAAAGTTTTTTATAACATCCAATATCTCTGTTACTATCAAAGCTATTGACTTAAAACTTATTTACTATCAGAGGCTACACCATAATTAACAGTCCCCATAACTCTGATTAGAATTTTGACAGATTTATGCCCCTTTTCATTATGTCTCAATCACTGGCACCAGACTAGAAAAAAATGCCTCTGTACATGTTATACCCTACCCCTAGGTATTCTATAAGAACCATGGTCATGAACGGGAAAGTATACTTATCCATTTTAATCGCGCATTTCATACCTAAAACACGCAGTTCGGTAAATGTGTTCTATGGATATCAAACAAGTGGTTTATGTACCATTATGTTACGGTCACATTTCTTCAAAACTTCTTATCATAGAAAAACAATCCGTAGTTTATAGTTTTTTCAACGTTACACAAAAAACTTGCTTGAACTTCCCTGGTGAAGTTCCGGTCTAGATTACAAAATCGTTCTGATTGGCTGATGTGAAAATGTATGTCAGTCGTCATTTTACAACACGTGTATGATAGAATGTGTATTTGCAGCATAAATGTGCAAAATGAATTAAATAAACAGAACAGATGTAAACCTATGTATGATTTCAAATTCAAAATCGTATCCAAGATGAATTTCATTCATCATTTCGAGTTTTATCGTAAAACTTTGAATATTTTGCATTCTGTTTTTGTTTGATTACATTTCGCCTAACATGTGCACACTGCCGTGACCTCTAGACCGGATGTTCATTAGGGGAGTTCACACAAGTTTTTTCTGTAGCGTTGACGAAAGCATAAAATATGTGGAGCATCTCTGCAATAGGGATAATTGAAATAATGTGACTCGTGCACGATAGAAGATAAATTATCACTTGTTCAATATATTAGGTACCCACTCACCCAACTGCGCGTTTTAGATGAGAAATGTACGATTGAATTGGATTAGTGCACTTTCCCGTTCATGACCATGGTTCTTATAGAATACCTAGGGGTAGCGTATAACATGTATAGAGGCATTTTCTTTCTGGTCTGGTGCCAGTGGTCTCAATCAAAACTTAATGACAGAAATATGTGCTGCATTTATGATAAAATGTAACTGCTGTTCCTGCACTTTTGACAATTTTCTTGAATCCAAAATGAACTTGTTGCTGTTGTTATTTGACAGATAAACTAAAAATTAGAAACCAGCTTTGTTATAACATTAAAAAGAAGTAGACACTAAGTAATTGAGAGATTGGTTGATTTTAAATGTATGTAGAACTTAACTAACAGATACTGCTACAGACAGGGAAATATACATTTTCAAACAATTGATAGGAAACTGGGCAGATAGGTAAACTTATAATTGATTTACACCAAAATGCTCCCCAAAATCTTTATATATATCAAAGTAAGACTTTCCTGGCATTAATTAATGAGGAAGTTAAAGTGTTGTTGACACATCTGGCCACTTGAATCCTAAACTTACCACCAAGCAGGTGCTACTTACATTACCTGATAAGCCGCTGGCTTGTGAGGATAGAAAGTGATAGGTTTTAACTGTTGGTTTATTATGAGTTATTGTGAAAGTCTCTTGAGTGAACACCAAATGTGATATTTTATAATTTCTCTCTTTAAAAAAGAGGATGCATATTGTGTTTTGATCATATGTATGCCAGTTTATCCATGTCTGCATGTAGACAGTTTGGTTTCAGTTGCAAGTCAGGTTGCACTGTCTGTCCATCTGACTATGGGTCCATCTTGTTCATCTGAACATGTGTCCGTCTTATTGCCATTCAGGATAGATTATATAATTAAAAATAAATTTCACTTTCGTTTTTAGCTCACCTGAACGGAAGGTTCAGGGTAAGCTGTTAGTACAGGTGGATGGTCCGGCGTCCACATTTTCACTTAAACATCTCCTCTGAAACTACTGGTCAGAATTACACCAAACATGGTCAGTAGCATCCTGGCATGCCCTTCTATCAAGTTTGTTGAAATGGTTCACCTTGGCCCCTTTTAGAGGCAGCCAGAACTGAAAATAGAAAAACCTTTAAATAACTTCTTCTCACGAACCGCTTGATGGATCTTCGTCAAACTTGGTCTGTAGCATCATTATAAGGTCCTGTCTCAGTTTTTGTTTCAAATTGGGGCACTTGGCCCCTTATAGGGGCTGCTAGAGCCAAAATAAGAAACTCCTTTTCTCATGAACCACTTGAAGGATTTTCATTAAACTTGGTCTGTAGCATCATCATAAGGTCCTCTCAAAAGTTTGTTATCCCCCGCCAAAGATGGAGGGATATAGTTTTGGCGGCGTCCATCTAGAGCCATATCTAGGAAGTGGTCTAGAATATTTAAATAAAACTTCATATACCTGTTCACCACTATTGGGAAATGCGGCCTGTTAAATTTCAGTCAGATTTCCCAAGTAACACAAGAGTTATGGCCCTTAGTAGTTTCTAGTGTTAACTATATAGGGTACCATTAATGTCAATTTCTGCTTCATAACTTGTGACATATTTGATCTAGAACTATGAAACTTAAATTAAATTTAGATCACCATAATTATTTTGGTAGTGCACACACAATTTTGTTACAATCTCTTTAGTAACTTCAGAGTTATTGCCCGTTGATTGTTTAAAAATTCACATATTTGTACATAATAAAGCAAACAATTGGTAGATTTTCGTTAAACTTCTTTCATTTTTTATGCCCCCGGCATCTACTGATGCGGGAGGCATATAGTGATCGTCCTGTCCGTCCGTCCGACCGTCTGTACGAGGTTAACCAAATGGGACCGTTTCGTCTAGCATCAATACCCCTTACTAGAATGACTTGATACTAATGCAGGTGTAACCTGTGACCATTCCCCATCTTCAGACATCACCTGACCTCAGTTTGACCTTGACCTCATTTTGGACTTAGGTTGCTTTATATGGGCCATCTCTTGGTTAACCAAATGGGACCGTTTCGTCTAGCATCAGTACTGCTTACAAGAATGAATTGATACTAATCCAGGTGTAACCTGTGACCATTCTTCATCTTCAAACATCACCTGACCTCAGTTTGACCTTGACCTTGACCTCATTTTGGACTTAGGTTGCTTTATATGGGCCATCTCTTGGTTAACCAAATGGGACCGTTTCGTCTAGCATCAATACCGCTTACAAGAATGAATTGATACTAATACAGATGTAACCTGTGACCATTCCTCATTTTCAAACATCACCTGACCTCAGTTTGACCTTGACCTCGTTTTGGACTTAGGTTGCTTTGTATCGACAAGGATGCCACCGGGGGCATCAAGCGTTTATTGAACGCAGCTTCTTGTTTCCTTGAAAATTTATTATCAACATTTGAAGTTGTGTACCCAACCCAGTCACCCCCACCGTCCTGTTCACACCCTCTCCCCCACAACTTGTATGGGCATAATATCTCGGTTCCTTTCAAAAACTGGCCTGATCCCATCATGGGTTCCAGAGTTGTGGCCCCTTAAAGGGCCAAAATTTGCTATTTTTGGCTTGTGAACACTATAGAGTCCACATTTTGCAATCAACTTTAATAAAACTTACACACAATTTGTATTGGCATAATATCTCAGTTCATTTCAAACACTGGCCAGATCCCATCATGGGTTGCAGAGTTACGACCCCTTAAAGGGCCAAAATTTGTTATTTTGTCTTTTGCAGCCATATAGAGACTTCATTTATGGTTTTATTTGATACAAACTTGCAAAATATCTTCAACAACGATAAATCTTGGATTCCGTGATGAATCTGTCAGATCCAATCATAGGTTCCAGACTTACGGCCCCTGATTGACCCCTAAATGAGCCAAAGTTTGGTATTTTTTACCGTGTGAACACAATACAAGTGACATTTTATATTTTATTTTAACCACACTTACACACAACTTAAGTCACAATAAGATCTTGGTTCCTTTTGAAAACTGGCTAGATTCCATCATGGTTTCTAGAGTTACTGCCCCAGACAGGGGCAGATTTTTCTATTTTGGCCCTCTCAGTCATATAGATGTTTCATTTATGCTTTGATTTGATACAAACTTGCACAGAATGATTATCTTGATGATCTCTAGGCCTGGATCGAAACTGGGTCATGTTGGGTCAAAAACTCGGTCATCAGGCCAAATCAAAGGAAAAGCTTGTGAACAACCTAGAGGCCACATTTATGACCCTGTCTTCATGAGACTTGGTCAGAATGTTTATCTTGATGATTTCTAGGCCAGATTTGAAACTGGGTCATATGGATCAAAAACTAGGTCACCCAGTCAAATCAAAGGAAAAGCTTGTTAACACTCTTGTTCATTTGATGTGCATGAAACTTGGTCAGAATGTATGCATGAAATATCGAATGAATTTTTATCTGGGTCATGTGAGGTCAAAACTAGGTTACCAGGTCAAATCAAAGAATAAGCTTGTTTACAGAATGTTTGCTATTATGAAGTCTTGGACGATTTCAAATCTGGGTCACGCGGGGTCAAAAACTAGGTCACAAGGTCAAATCATAGGAAATGCTTGTATACACTCTAGAGGCCACTTTTTTGCTCCAATCTTCTTGAAAATTTGGACATGTTCTAATCTGGGTCATGTGGGGTAAAAAATTAGGTCACTAGGTCAGATCAAAGAAAATGCTTGTTTACACTCAAGAGGCCACGCTTAAGGAAAATTGGTCAGAATATTTGTCTCCATGAAATCACTAGGTAAAACATGTTTACAGTGTTATGGTGTGTTATACAGGTGAGCGACTTAGGGCCAGCTTGGCCCTCTTGTTCTCTTTTTTTTTTTTAATCTGAAACCTTCATGAATATTTATCAAATTGCAAAGTTGTACCCTCCCCACACCTCGCTCCTTCACCCATCATGCACCCCCACCAACCGCCAACAGATGTTTTTTTTCTTCATTTTTTATTTTCCATCAATAATGTTCTTTTAAGTTCAAATGTAATGAAATTATTTGCTTCTTAGTATACATCCTTAAATTTTTGTCGGATATATTTCTTTGCCATTCCTCAGCACAAACCCATTCAGCGGGTGATACCAGTTCATTGGATTTGCTTGTTTAAATGGAAGCAGTTGGCCCCTTTTAGGGGCCGCTATAGCCAAAAACTAGAAATACCTTTGCACAGCTTCTTCGTATGAACCTCTAGAAGGATCTTCATCAAAATTGGTCTGTAGCATCATTATAAGGTCTTTCCCAATCTTGTTCAATGGAAGCAGCGGCCACTAGAACTCAAAAAGAAATGCCTTTAAAAGGCTTCTTCTCATAAACCACTTACTGGATCTTCATCAAGTTCGATCAGTAGCATTATTATAAGAGTCCTCTCCCAATTTCATTCAAATGGGGGCACTTAAAGGGGCCTCTAGAACCTTTAAAAGACTTCTTCTCATGAACCACTTAATGGATCTTCATCAGATTTGACCTGTAGCATCATTATTAGGTCCTCTCCCAATTTTGTTTAAATGGGAGCACTTGGCCCCTTTTAGGGGCCGCTTGAGCCAAAATTAGAAATACCTTTGAATGACCCACTAGAAGTATCTTCATCAAAGTTGGTTTGTGACATTATTATAAGGTCCTCTCCGAATTTTGTTCAAATGGGGGCACTTTGCCTGTTATAGGGGCCACTAGAACTAAAAAAGGAAATGACTTTAAAAGACTTCTACCCATGAACGGCTTGATGGATCTTCATCAGACTTGGTTGGTAGCATCATTATTAGGTCCTCTCGCAAATTTTTACAAATGGCGGCAGTCAGTCCCCCTTTTAGGGGTCACTAGAACAAAGATGTGTTCAAAAGACTTCTTCTCATGAACTGCTGAATGGATTTTCATCAAACTTTATTTGTAGCATTATTGTAAGGCCCTTTTCCAAATTTTTTCAATTGGGGACACCTGACCCTATTTAGGGGCTAGCTGCTAGAGCTAAAACTGGAAATACCTTTAAAAAACTTTTTCTAATTAATGGCTAGATGGATTTTCATCAGACTTGGTTTGAAAGATCATTATAAGGCCTCTCTCAGATTTGTTCAAATGGGGGCAATTGGCCCCTTTTAGGGGTTGCTAGGGCTAAAAGTAAAAATACATTTCAATGACTACTTATCATGAACCACTCAGTGGATCTTCAGCAAACCTGGTCAGTGGTATCAATATAAGGTCCTCTCATAAATTTGTTCAGTTTGGTGTGTTTGGCCCCTTTCAGGGTCAGATGGTTAAAATCCTCTTCAGGTGAGCGACTTAGGCCTGTTGTTTAAGTGAGTGGTTAGACCATATTCTAAAAAAGTAAATTATGTACATTGTGCTGTTAGCGATAAGTGTCACATTTGGATCAAAAGTTAATCTTCTAACTTTAAGAAATTTTTAAAGGTCAAGAGTCTTATAAAGGGGAAAAAATGGTGCGTTTGTGTGCACTTATTACAATGCACGTCAGACAACATGCACAATCTGTTACAGTAGTAGCACATGTATTTACTTATACAAATGAAGTTTGGGGGGTATATAGGAGTGAGCTTGTCTGTCAGTCTGTTGGTCCCTGGTTTTCATGGTTTGCGTACAATAACTCATGAAAGGCTTGATAGATTTAAATAAATTTTGGTACACAGGTGTAACATCATAAAATACACGTCAAGTTCAACTTTGCCTACAAACCACGATTTTTAGCTCATCTGATTTTTGGAGAAAAAAACAATGAGTTATTGTTGTCACTTGATCGGCGATGGCCTTTGCGTTGCCTGGTTAAGTTTTATGTTTAGGTCAGCTTTTCTCCCAAACTATCAAAGCTATTGCTTTAAAACTTGCAACACATGTTCACCATCAAAAGTTGCTTCTGTACAGCTAGAAAGATAACTCCATGTTGCTATTTGCAAGAATTATGGCCCCTTTTGGACTTAGAAAATATTATACAGAGACAAAAAAAATGAGATGAGCACAAGGCGGTGCTCTTGATTGATGTAGTTATGTCCCTTTCCAACTTAAAATTTGCTAAACTCATGGTTTCTGGACAATAACTCATGAAAGGCTTGACAGATTTAGATAATTTTTGGTACATGTGTGTAACATCATAAAATACAGGTCAAGTTTGACTTTGGCTACAAACCACCAATTTTTTAAGTAGTTATGGCCCCTTACTAACTTAATTTGCCAAACTCACGGTTTCCAGACAATAACTCATGATATGAAGGCTTGACGGAGTTAAATAAATTTTGGTCTAATTATAACACTAGGCTAAGCACTCATTTATAGTTTTTTCACCTTCAAGTTAAACAACTTATATTGCACCTTCTTGTGGCCGTTTCTTTCTTATGCTTGCCATACTTCTGTGACAAGTCTTAGACCTAATTGTGGCAGTATTATTGGTCACTCCTGTGACAGTTATAGTTATATTTATATCCTTTGACAATTGATCAATCTGATGTGATCCTTGTCACATCTGCCAGTTCAGTGTTTGTATATCACTTGACATTCTGGTTCAAGCCTAGATGTAAATATTTTTGTTTGATTAAGACTTCTTGATCCCTGGGAGCTCTTTACAAAGAAAATGTACATAATTTAAATACAAACAAATTACAGAATTAAAGAATTATACGCTCACTTGATTGTTAGTGCAGTGAATGACATAACAGAATAATTTTTGACCACATCCTTGACCAGTCTTGACCGCAGGCATTAAGTAGATTTATTGTCCGTAATTGGTCAAATGGTCAGATTGTGCTAAATGACCAAGTACAGTACACTGCTACTGGGATAATTGTAGCATGTTTCAAATAGGGGGGTTGGTCCCTTTGGTCATAGATCACACTTTTATGTAGGCTTGTTTTACAGGGATCTTAATTCATTTGTCAAATTTATGTCATTTAGATTTAACTGAGAATTTAATTTTGTGGATTTTTATCATTTGAAGGATTTTCACTTAAATATTGATCATGTGAGTAGTGCATTTACATTATTTTAATTTCTAGGGTTTTGTTTGCATCAAAAATGTGATAGCTATAGGCTATAAATGAACTATTTGTTTTTTTTTTGGGGGGGGGCGGGTTTAACGCCGTTTTTCAACATTATTTCAGTTATGTAACAGCGGGCAGTTAACCTAACCAGTGTTCCTGGATTCTGTACCAGTACAAACCTGTTCTCCGCAAGTAACTGCCAACTTCCCCACATGAATCAGAGGTGGAGGACTAATGATTTCAGACACAATGTTGTTTATCAAATAATCATGGAGAACACACGCTCCGCCCGAGGATCGAACTCACGACCCTGCGATCGGTAGACCGACGCTCTACTTACTGAGCTAAGCAGGCGGGTTATAAATGAACTAACTTTATAGAAGCATATTTTAGTTTTTAAAGTACAGGTATTAAACTGTTATCATTGTTCTACGCAGTATAACTATTGATATGATTATTGCAATTGATAGACCTTGCAGGATTGTAATAGGTTGTGAACACTTTTCTGTATCTCTATGATTCAAGCACATATAAAAGTTTTGATTCCATACCTCATATTACTTTTATTTTCAATTAATGAGATGTGAAATGAAAATGTTTAGTCCTGTTTTGCACCATAATTAATATAGTGGGTTCTGTGTTGGTGCGCTGTAAAACCCAAACCAAATTAAATTAAGAGGAAAATTCTTAACCTTGATGTAGATATGCCAGACTTGAAATTGGCAGCAGATACTTAAGTGAATTATTTATAGCAGTATGGTAGAATATACAATAAAGTTGTTTATTCCACTGAGATATAGGTGAGATATGGTGTTCATCAAATCTATTAACCATTCATTAGCTTCTTCACAATACATTGATCTTCATCATTCTCCAGTAATTAGTATTAATGGAAAATTGGATGCATGTTGAAAGCTAAACTGGCATCTGTTATTTTGCTGTTGAACTAGCTGCCACAATTATTGTGATGAATTAGAGTTTCAGTAATGGTGATGAGACACCAAAGTCACAAGAGTCATCATCATTATTAAGTAAATAAAACACTAAAACAGATAATCTTTTTTTTTTAATAGAATCAAGACAATTTTTGTTTGCCTCACCTGAGAGCTTCTTCCTGTTGCAACAATTTTGAATGATTCATCCATGAAAAATCTATGATGAAGAAAACATGAAATGTATCATGTAAAAACTTTTAGATAAACTAGATCTTGATATAGAAGTCTGTTTTAAGAAAATTCTTGATATAGACAGTAGATAATAGTGTATCTATGCAACTTTCTACAACGTCAGTATGGGGTCCAACTATATCTTAGAAAACACTTGAAATGTACACATGTATTATGCTTGAGAAAAAAATATGTTGTTCAAATATCAGCTTAAATTTTGTGGAAAATAATGTTTGGATTAAGCATAACTTATAAAATAGCTCCTAAGACTGTGATGTGTTTTTTCATTTACTGCAAAGGAAATGTAATGAAACTAGTTCTCGCTCTATTTGCTACTGTTTTTCCTTGGTTTCTTGCTTGGTCAGCCACTGTTTTTCCTTGCTTTCTCACTCTGTTAGCCACTGTTTTTCCTTGCTTTCTCACTATGTCAGCTACTGTTTTTCCTTGGTTTCTTGCTCTGTTAGCCACTGTTTTTCCTTGCTTTCTCACTTTGTTAGCTACTGTTTTTTTTTCTTGCTTTCTCACTTGGTCAGCCACTGTTTTTCCTTGGTTTCTCACTCTGTTAGCCACTGTTTTTTTCTTGTTTTTTCACTCTGTTAGCTACTGTTTTTCCTTGGTTTCTTACTCTGTTAGCCACTGTTTTTCCTTGCTTTCTCACTTTGTTAGCTACTGTTTTGTTTTTTCTTGCTTTCTCACTGTGTTAGCTACTGTTTTTCCTTGGTTTCATACTCTGTCAGCTACTTTTTTCCTTGCTTTCTAGCTCTGTCCGCTACTGTTTTTCCTTGCTTTCTTACTCTGTTAGCTACTGTTTTTCCTTGGTTTCTCACTCTGTTAGCTACTGTTTTTCCTTAGTTTCTTACTCTGTTAGCTACTGTTTATCCTTGCTTTCTCACTCTGTCGCCTACTTTTTTTCTTGCTTTCTCACTCTGTCAGCTTTTTTTTTCTCATTTTCTCACTCTGTCAGCTACTGTTTTTCCTCGCTTTCTCACTCTGTTAGCCACTGTTTTTCCTTGCTTTCTCACTGTTAGCCACTGTTTTTCCTAGCTTTCTCACTCTGTTAGCGACTGTTTTCCCTCGCTTTCTCACTCTGTTAGCGACTGTTTTTCCTCGCTTTCTCACTCTGTTAGCCACTGTTTTTCCTCGCTTTCTCACTCTGTTAGCCACTGTTTTTCCTCGCTTTCTCACTCTGTTAGCCACTGTTTTTCCTCGCTTTCTCACTCTGTTAGCCACTGTTTTTTCTCGCTTTCTCACTCTGTTAGCCACTGTTTTTCCTCGCTTTCTCACTCTGTTAGCTATTGTTTTTCCTTGGTTTCTCACTTTGTTAGCCACTGTTTTTCCTCGCTTTCTCACTCTGTTAGCCACTGTTTTTCCTCGCTTTCTCACTCTGTTAGCCACTGTTTTTCCTTGGTTTCTTACTCTGTCAGCTACTTTTTCCTTGCTTTCTCTCTTTGTCAGCTACTGTTTTTCCTTGCTTTTTCACTCTGTTAGCCACTGTTTTTCCTTGCTTTCTCACTCTGTTAGCCACTGTTTTTCCTGGCTTTCTCACTCTGTCAGCTACTATTTTTCCTTGGTTTCTCACTCTGTTAGCCACTGTTTTTCCTTGCTTTCTCACTCTGTCGGCTACTTTTTCCTTGCTTTCTCTCTTTGTCAGCTACTATTTTTCCTTGGTTTCTCACTCTGTTAGCCACTGTTTTTCCTTGCTTTCTCACTCTGTCAGCTACTGTTTTTCCTCGCTTTCTCACTCTGTCAGCCACTGTTTTTCCTCGCTTTCTCACTCTGTTAGCCACTGTTTTTTCTTGGTTTCTCACTATGTCAGCTACTGTTTATCCTTGGTTTCTTACTCTGTTAGTCACTGTTTTTCCTTGGTTTCTCACTCTGTTAGCTACTGTTTTTCCTTGTTTTCTCACTCTGTTAGCTATTGTTTTTCTTTTGTTTCTAACTCTGTTATATATAGCTGTTGTTTTTCCTTGGTTTCCGACTGTCTCTCTGTTTTTCCTTTTTAGTTCAACTAGGCACAAAGTGCTCAGGGTGAAATATTGTGATCACCCACAGTCTGGTGTCATCTGTTTGTCCACACTTTCTTTAAACAGCATCACCTCTGACACTAGCCACTGGGCTGATAATAAAGATATTTCTATTTTTTCCCCATGTTTTGTCTGGTTCCATTTCATAGAGACAAAAGCCAGTCTATTTTAGAGATTGATGTTAAACTTATTGGACATTGGATATAGACTGGCTCAGTTCACTACATAAAAATGTAAAAAGAGATATCACAGTCTAGGAGCTAGTCTACACATAGAGCTAAACATAGAAAATCTTCAGACGGCATCTCCTCCTAAATCACTAGTCCCATTTTGAAATGTTTTTGCAAAAATGATACTTATCTAAACCTTTTATCAAAATTTTTCAAATTATCCCAATTTGTCAAAACACATGACTGCCAGGGGTATGATCACTTTTCCCTATATAACTGTATGTATATATTTGAAACTTAAAAAATCTTCGTGTTTGAAATTGTTGGCCTGATTTTAAAATAATTTCACACAAAATTTATGCACAACCTTGTCATAAAAAATCCTTTTTGGTCTGAGATTATGGCAGTCAGTTACGAAGTTATGTCTGTTACATTTCTAAAACGTAAATGTATGTTGTTTGGTAAATGCATTACATAACTTTAATGTTTTTCAACCTGCCACTGACTGATGAATGTTGAGATATTTAATGTGATTTTTATCTCTAACTAATCATTTCTTCAGGAAGAAACATGTAGGAGTTACATGCAGAGAATGTGAGTTTGTGTCAGTCAGGTTAAACTGCATCCTTCAGTAATGTTATAGTACTCAAGTTGTATGTGCAATAAGGAGGAAAAATGTTTTGTATTTGAAACAAACAATATGAATGTGGATTTTTACATTTTAATGTGAATCCGGTTTGGCCAGTGTTTATCAAGTATTATAAAGAAGGAATTTGTTCCATTCTATGGGATCATACAGGTAGATAAGAGGAATTAATTCTGCAACTGTGAACAGTCTTGTACAATCATGTTATGTTAAAAGTATTTTTGGCAAGATTTTTGTTTAGAGTAACAAGAAACCTTTCTTGATTTTGATAAAAGCAGGTCACAAACAGCTTAAGTTTCAGGTAAATGCTTAGGCAAGGCTAAATTCTTAAAGGGGTAAATCAAATGTGTTGTAAGGCCGAGACATTCTGAGAAAATCTAGCTATATTTGCAATAAATCTTCATGTTAATGAAACTGATGTAGATATACAGAAAGTAGTTATAATCGTAAAAATAATACAGTATAAAAATTAGACCTACAAAGTCTGTTTAGATCAAGAAATCTGTAATAAGTTTATTTCTTTCTTCATAATAACACTTATATTTTCTCAGAAAACCCTTTTCTCTTTTAATATGCTGATGTCTAGAGTCAGAGATAAGAGAAATTATAAATCTGTTTCAGAAAGTGCTGTTTAAGACTATTTTATGGTAGAGATATTTATTTTAAAGGACTCTAATGACTGATGCCAGTCTATATAAAGATGGACAACTGTAAATTATTGTTGGTTTTTTTTTTACTTAAATCTTATTGTCTGAGCATTAGGAGATGTTGTTCAAGATTTTGCAAACTAATGTACTCTTGATATTGTTAGCAATACTTTAGTATCAGGTATATCAAGAAGTTGAGATATATAATTATGACGTGTGTGTATGTATATATTTATATTTACTTGCAGCAATTCAGTCTCTGGACTCCCTGAATGACCAAATAGTTCAGTTCATTTTCCATGGAGACGTTCGCCATGATGATGATGTTGAACATGACAAGGACCTAGGACCCAAGGAACAGGAAACTCTCCACACGTCTATGGTACTTATCAGACGCTTGTTACACGACGCTCAAGCCAAGTTTAGAAAAATGGTGGAGGACAACAAACAACTTGCTGCCAAGATTGATGGCTCTATCAGTGCTGCAAATCAAGAAGTGAGTGCTTTACGGGCTGAACTGGAAGATACTAACAAACGTTTGTCTGAACTTAGTGAAAACGAATCAACCAAGATAGAAAATGGAATACATATAGAAGATGCTGAAACACAGTGTAAGTTGTAATACATATATAAGTGATTTGGCTTGATCATTACACTGCTCACTTAGCATCAATGTGTTTCTCAGCCAGTTATACAGTATGTATGTTCCCTGTTTTGATGGCTCAGGATCCCTGTATAACTCTAGGGCTTTTCTCATCTTCTTGGGACTTTGGTGTTTTATTGAATTTGTAACCTGGTTTCAACTGCATTACATTTTGGCTCATGGAGGAAGTTGTACAGCAACTTCTGATGTCATGATGTTTACTCAAAATCAAGTAATTGCCTTGAACTGATACGAAAAGCACCTGTTGAGAGGATATTTTCACTGCTGAGCCACCAACTGGCTGTTTTACTATCTGATAATTTTAGATTATTTTCAGATGAAAAAGAAAACCATGTAAAATACATGTATCTGAGTCTATAATACACTGGCATTTAGAGTTACTGTAATCTGAGTCTATAATACACTGGCATCTAGAGTTACTGTAATCCGAGTCTATAATACACTGGCATCTAGAGTTACTGTAATCCGAGTCTATAATACACTGGCATCTAGAGTTACTGTAATCCGAGTCTATAACACACTGGCATCTAGAGTTACTCTAATCCGAGTCTATAACACACTGGCATCTAGAGTTACTGTAATCCGAGTCTATATTACACTGGCATCTAGAGTTATTGTATCTGAGTCTAAAATTCAAGGCATCTAGAGTTATTGTATCTGAGTGGTGTAATTCTGGGCATATAGAATTATTATTTGAGTGGTGTAATTCTAGGTATCTAGGGTTTTTGTATCTCAGTGAGTTATTCAGGGACTATGATTGCACTTTTCCGTCCGTCCATCCCTGTGTTCGTCCGTCATTCTGTCCATCCATCCGGAATTTTGTGTCCCAACCATAACTCTGTCACTCTTGGAGGTGAAAAGTCAACAGGGCTTTTTATACACCCATCTCTGAAAGAGTGGGGTGCGTTAAAACCCATGGTGGGCGGGCGGACGTGTGGTCGGTGTCCAAAAGCATGTTCGCTGTCTGATTTGAACAGTCTTCATCCGATCTTCACTAAACTTGCTGACAATGTTTGTGGGCATAACCTCTCAGCCAAGTTCGATAACCACCCAAATCGCCCCAGCACTCTTGGATCATGGCCCTTGAATTACTTGAAAAACTACAAATTTAGACATGTCGGCTTTCTTAGTTAAACAGTTTTCATCCAATCTTTAACAAACTTACTGACAATACTTGTGGGCATAATATCTTACCAAGGTCAATAACCACCCAAATCACCCCAGACACTCTTGGATTATGGCCTTTGAATTTATGTAACTGAATATTTAGACAGGCTTATTTTGTGACAGTCTGGCGCTCTTGTTTCCCATCCAGTCTATAACTCTGCCATCAATGAAGAGATTTTGATATTACTGGGCACAAATGTACCCCATAATGAGATGATATGTCATGCACAACATCCAGACCTCTAGCTCAAATGTCAAGGTCATACTTGGCAGTCAGATGTTATGACATGAACAGGATATTTCATGTTGGGTCCAGAACTCTATCATCCATCAAGGGATTACAATATTACTTTACATAAATGTGCCCCATAATCAGACGGTGTGTCATGCCCAAACCTAGAACCATAGCTTAAAGGTCAAGGTCATACTTGGAGATCAAAAGTCAATAGGTTTTTAGCTCACTTGAGCACAAAGTGCTCAAAGGTGAGCTTTTGTGATCGCCCTGTGTCTGTCGTCGTCAGTCGTCCGTCGTCAACAATTTGACTGTAAACACTCTAGAGGTCACAATTTTGGCCCAATCTTAATGAAAATTGGTCAGAATGTTACCCTCAATAAAGTCTTGGACGAGTTTGATATTGGGTCATCTGGGGTCAAAAACTAGGTCACCAGGTCAAATTAAAAAAAAAGCTTGTTAACACTCTAGTGGTCACAATTTTAGCCCAATCTTCATGAAACTTGGTCAGAATGTTACCCTTAATAAAATCTTGGACAAGTTTGATATTGGGTCAGCTGGGGTCAGAAACTAGGTCACCAGGTCAAATCAAAGGAAAAGCTTGTTAACACTCTAGAGGTCACAATTTTGGCCCAATCTTAATGAAACCTGGTCAGAATGTTGCCCTCAATAAAATCTTGGACGAGTTCAATATTGGGTCACCAGGTCAAATCGAAGGAAAAGCTTGTTAACACTGTAGAGGCCACATTTATGACTGTATTTTCATGAATCTTGGTCAGAATGTTAATCTTGATGGTATTTAGGTCCAGTTTTAATCTGGGTCGTGTAGGATCAAAAACTAGGTCACCAGGTCAAATCAAAGGAAAAGCAAGTTAACACTGTAGAGGCCACATTTATGACTATAACTTAATGAAACTTGGTCAGAATGTTAATCTTGATGATCTATAGGTCAAGTTCAATCTGGGTTAGGTAGGGTCAAAAACTAGGTCATCAGGTAAAATCAAAGGAAAAGCTTGTTAACACTAGAAGTCAAAGGTGTTTCTTGTCTGGTCCATAACTCTGCCATTTATCAAGGGATTTGAAAATAATTTGACACATTTCAGGGACTCTACAGTTATTGTATCTGAGTGATGTATTTCAGGGACTCTTCAGTTATTGTATCTGAGTGGTGTATTTCAGGGACTCTACAGTTACTGTATCTGAGTGGTGTATTTCAGGGACTCTACAGTTATTGTATCTCAGTGGTGTATTTCAGGGACTCTACAGTTACTGTATCTGAGTGATGTATTTCAGGGACTCTACAGTTACTGTATCTGAGTGGTGTATTTCAGGGACTCAACAGTTACTGTATCTGAGTGGTGTATTTTAGGGACTCAACAGTAACTGTATCTGAGTGGTGTATTTCAGGGACTCTACAGTTATTGTATCTGAGTGGTGTATTTCAGGGACTCTACAGTTACTGTATCTGAGTGGTGTATTTCAGGGACTCTACAGTTATTGTATCTGAGTGGTGTATTTCAGTGACTCAACAGTTACTGTATCTGAGTGGTGTATTTCAGGGACTCTACAGTTACTGTATCTGAGTGGTGTATTTCAGGGACTCTACAGTTACTGTATCTGAGTGGTGTATTTCAGGGACTCAACAGTTACTGTATCTGAGTGGTGTATTTTAGGGACTCAACAGTAACTGTATCTGAGTGGTGTATTTCAGGGACTCTACAGTTATTGTATCTGAGTGGTGTATTTCAGGGACTCTACATTGTTACTGTATCTGAGTGGTGTATTTCAGGGACTCTACAGTTATTGTATCTGAGTGGTGTATTTCAGTGACTCAACAGTTACTGTATCTGAGTGGTGTATTTCAGGGACTCTATATAGTTACTGTATCTGAGTGGTGTATTTCAGGAACTCCAGTTATTGTAGTACAGGGACATTTATAATCATTTTTATGATTTGCATACTGCCTGAGGAAAGCTTCTTAAGTATATTTATGTAATTACTTGGATAGAATCGGTTCCTTGTATAAGGGTAGGGACATTCTACTTGCTTCAAGCCACTGATTATAGAGGCAGATTATCAGAGTCTACGTATCAGTTACAGAGTCAGTACACATTTAGTTATTCTTAAATTTTTACCTTTTATTTACAGATTGTAAGAAGTGTAAGATGCTGAAAGTCATACCAGATTTTTGTTAATTGAAAAAGAATATAATTATATAAACTATAAAAGATTTTTTGTAGATAACTCCAGACAAAAAGCAGATGAAGAAAATGAATTGAAAAGGCTAAAGGAAGAAAATCAGCGGCTAGAAGGTGCTGTGCGAACACTTACACGAGACATCAGTGAATTACGTAGTCTCAAGGTGGTGAACAGTGACCATCCAAGTTATGGAGAACTGAAACTGGACTTGATACAAACCAAACAAGATCTGAACAGAGCAAAGGAGGCCTTGGCAGGTAGGCAGCAGAATCATTAATTATTGTCTGTGTAAAGGGAAGTAACAAGATATCTGTAAATAAAATAAGCTGGGAGAAGTTAACTAATACTTGGCTTACAACAAAGGCTTTGAAGGTTATATGAAATTTATATTATTTTGCAGCATTGAAAGCAGACAGAAAACGGTTGAAAGGTGAGAAGCTAGAGTTACTGAACCAGATGAAACAGCTATATGGTACATTAGAAGACAAAGAGTCAGAGTTAAGGGACTTTATACGCAACTATGAACAGAGAATGAGAGAAAGTGATGACACAATTAAACAGGTGTGTGTGTGTGTGTTCGGGTTTAACGTCTTTTTCAACAATTTTTCAGTCATATAAACGACGGTGTCTACTTGTAGCAGTGAGCACAATGCCCAACTTTATAGTGCTGCCTCACTGGAATATCACGCCGTAGACACGTGTCATGATACCCCACCCAGTCACATTTTACTGACACCGGGCTGACCAGTCCTAGAACTATCCTCTTAATGCTGAGCACCAAGCGAATGATCCTTGGGTGGTCCCTTTTCAAAATTATTCAAAGAAATTAATTCCGTGCAGAACAATCTTCTTGTCCCAAACCACAAGGTGTAGAGACTTGATATTTGGCGTGTGACATCATCTTATGGTCCTCTATCAAGATTGTTCAAATTGTGCCCCTGGGGTGAAAAGAGGCCCCGCCCCTGGGGTCACAAGTTTTACATAGACATATAGGAAAAAAATTTAAAAATCTTGTCTAAAACCACAAGACCTAGACCTTTGATATTTGGTATGTAGCATTGCCTGGTGGTCCTCTATCGAAATTATTCAGATTATTACCCTGGGGTGAAAAGAGGCCCCACCCCGGGGGCCTCAAGTTTTACATAGACTTGTATAGGAAAAAACTTTAAAAATCTTCTTGTCTGAAACTACAAGACCTAGGCCTTTGATATTTTGTATGTAGCATTGCCTTGTGGTCCTCTTTGAAGATTGTTCAAATTGTGCCCCAGGGATGAAAAGAGGCCCCGCATTGGGGGTCCCAAGTTTAACATGACTTATATAGGGAAAATTTTTTAAAAATCTTCTTGTCTGAAACAGCAAGGCCTAGGCTTTTGATATTTCGTGTTTTGCATTGCCTTGTGGTCCTCTACCAAAATTGTTCAAATTATCATCCTGAGGTGAAAAGGGGCCCTGTCCCTGGGGTCCCAAGTTTAACATAGACTTATATAGGGAAAAAAAATAAAAATATTTTTGTCTGAAAGTTCAAGGCCTAGGCCTTTGATATTTGGTATGTATCCTTGCCTAGTGGAATTGTTCAGATTATGCTCCTGGGGTGAAGA
This sequence comes from Mercenaria mercenaria, assembly GCF_021730395.1. NCBI lineage: Eukaryota > Metazoa > Mollusca > Bivalvia > Venerida > Veneridae > Mercenaria > Mercenaria mercenaria. The sequence continues at coordinate 42,140,705 of NC_069374.1, forward strand.
GAGGCCCCACCCTGGTGGTCACTTGTTATATGAGTCATATAGGAAAAAATACTTCAAAAATTATCAGATCATATTTCCTAGACTGTTTAATTATATTTACCTGATGTACCCAAGTGATTACATGCCACCTTACTGTGACCTTGACCTTCTGACCTGTTTTCTTGTTTTTTTGAGATACAGCCTTGAAATTTGCATGACAGGTACAGTTTTGCATACCAATCTTAAAACTGACTTTTAGTTACCATGAATGTGACCTATTGACCTACTTTCTGATATTTTAGCATCAGTTTTTCATTTGAAACATGTGGCTCATATTACTCAGGTGAGCGATTTAGGGTCATCATGACCCTCTTGTTTTAAAAAGTTTAGGATTTTTTACACTTTTATTTGAGTTCATATTTTCTTGTATCAGTTGTGTGCGGAGAAGGAACATTGTGATCGTGAGAAATGGGAGATAATCCAGAAAGCAAGACATGCGGCAGAACAAGCGGTGTTCCTGCAGACACACTCCGAGGAACGAGAGAAACATATACAGAAACTTGAGTTAGAACTTACTGAGGTAATTACAACAGTGTTTAAAAAAACTGCTATGATACTTTTGTTGTATAGCAGGGATCACTTTTGGCCGCGATTTCGCGATATTCTCGCATTATTTTGGTGAAAATCACATAAATTTTGCTCAAATGCGCTTAAAAACCACATCCGCGTGGCCGTAGATCTTTTGCCGAAATTGCAACTTTTCGCTGCAATGCGGTCTTGCCGTTACTTAATTTTCGTATGATGTTCATTTAGGCGCTTGAATTTCGCTTTTATCTCCATAGAGCGTCCGATGATTATGACTACCAGACAAAAATAATCTGTTTTCGCGATGTTTCAAAATACCACTGAAACAGAAATTTAAGCATTTGGAAGGCCAAACTTTCTGCCTCCATTCGCGCGGATGAATAGCGATGAGAATAACGAGATAGTGGAGAAACCCCCGGTGAAGTCCCTTCATAAAAAACGCTGAACGCCCAAATTTCCAAACGAAATGGTTGAGGGTATAGGGTTATAAATAAGTTCGACTTTAAAATTGTTTTGACCTAATGGAAGTGTATCAAGTCCAGAAAGATTAAAACATAACTGAACTTCAACTTTGACAAAGCAGCTTTGAAGTAAAATCATTAGGGGAAAAATGCATGTGGACCCAAGACTTGGTTACAACTTTCATCAACCTATTCAGCAATTCCTGGCACTGAAATTTAGAGTTGTAAAAGGTGTCTCTGAAAGGAACTGTTTTGTTTATTTACAAGATAATTGTTCTTACAAATAAACAGATGTTTGCTTTTCAGTGTAATAAAAGCTGTCCACCGATGTAAAATCCCATTATAAAAAGAAAAAAATCCATTAATTTTGTCAAAAATCTCATTGATTCAAGGCAAATGGGAATTAATCTCATAATAGTATCTGCCAAAAGTGATCCCTGTATAAAATAATACTTTTCATCTGGTGTAGATCAATTACGTGCCTAAATAAATCTCATTGAAATGATGTATGAACTGTAGTACAAAAACTTTATCAATTTATTTTTGAGATTGGAGACATAAATTGTTCAATTATGCAACATGGCTGCAACATTGCAGTATAAACCTTTGAGAAGTATGTTAAAGTACAGAAGTGTTTTAGATAGAAGTATAAAGAAATGGCCTGAATTCTGGACATTAATGATTACAGTCCATTCAACCATTCCCTTACATTTACATATGAGTTATCACCATGGAAATTTAAGTTGTGTATGTCATGAAGACTATCTAGACTGGACACTGTCACTTTAAGTACATTAATACCTGTTATTTCTAGTTGCAGGACCAGATTACCCAGAGTCGTCTGTACACCCTGGATCTGCCAAGTACACCAAAGAGTATGGATTCCCACACACCAACCAGTGATGATCTCCCTCCATATGACACACCCCCACCATCAGCCAATGATAGCTCAAAGGAGGATTGTTTCCATGGTAATAACATTTCTTTCTAGTTTTGATAATTAAAAAAAACATGATTTAGAGAGGTTGTTGAATAAATAAACAAATTAAACTGAATGTTTCTGAAATCAGTACTAACTTTGGAAATCTGAGGTATGACTGGACATGGCTATATATAAAGCAAAACGTGAAAATATGAAGTGTTATTTTTGGTGTTGGAGGTATAATGACAAAAATGATGCATATTTCAGTGCCAACCAGTACACCAAAGATTGGTAACAAACATGATAGAGACAATTCATTCACCCCTCTGAACCAGTTTCTGGATAACAATAATGATATGACTGACAATGATAAATCAAGAGACAGTTTAGATACATCATTGGAACAGAGGAAGAAAAAGAGAATCAGTCTAGGCTCAATATCTAAGGTGTTCTCACGAGGGAAGACCAGGCGATCCCTAGCAATGCCCAGTCAGGAAACAGATGGTAATTTGTTTATAATTTTTATCCCCCCCTCCCCCCACTTCGAAGAAGGAGGGGTATATTGTTTTGCAGATGTTGGTCGGTCTGTATGTGGTCTAATACGTTTCCGGACAATAACTCATGAATGCTTGGATCTAGGATCATAAAAGTTGATAGGGAGGTTGGCCATAACCAGCAGATGTCCCCTATTGATTTTGAGATCGGTATGTCAAAGGTCAAGGTCACAGTGACCCGGAACAGTTAAACGGTTTCTGAATGATAACTCAAGAACTCTTGGGCTTAGGATCATGAAAGGTAATAGGTTGGTCATGATCAGCAGATGACCCTTATTGGTTTTGAAGTCAGTAGGTCAAAGGTCAAGGTCACTGTGACCAGGAACAGTTAAACTGTTTCCGGAAGATTACTATAGAATGCTTAGGCGTAGGCTTACATCATGATCAGCAGATGATTCCTATTGATTTTGATGTCAGTAGGTCAAAGGTCAAGGTCACAGTGACCCGGAACAGTTAAATGGTTTCCGAATGATAACTCGAGAACTCTTGGGCCTAGGATCATGGAAGTTGATAGGGAGGTTGATCATGACCAGCAGATGACCCCTATTGATTTTGAGGTCAGTAGGTCAAAGGTCAAGCAAGTTTGGCTTTGACATTGGCTTAGTTCTGTGTCTGTGACAAGGCCATATTGTGGGGGTATAATTCGTCACTCCTGTGACAACTCTAGTTTATGTTAGAAATACTTTTTTAGACAGTAGTATTCTCCATATATTATTATAATTACTTAATTTCTGACCAATTTTATTTGAAGTAAAAGACCAATATCACATGTATATATTTGTTTAAATACCTGTGTTGGTGTGCCGTAAAACCCAAATAAATAAATAAATACCTTGTGAGCATGCAGGAAATACCTGGGGCCAGTTGAAATTTTTTAGTTGTCCGAGCACTGATTGAAATTTTCCAGATGAGTATGTTTCTTTTAGCTCTTAGTAAGCTGGAATGTTCTGCTTTCTCCATGTTTATCTGTTGCATGCAAGAGAGTGTCGTCTGACCAATCACCATGTGACTTAATCCAAATATTCCCCAAAAATAACTGAATTCACTATAAAATGGTTTATTCTTGTTACCTTAAACTTATTTTTTTTAGAAAATTAGATGTCTTAATAAGATAGAGCTACATAAATATTGTAGAATTAACAGTTTATATTTTGAGGGTTGCTTAAAAGTTGCAAAGGTAGATTAGAATGAATAATGTGTAATTTTAGAACCCAAGTGCTTAGTCTGTATTTGTTTTCAGAACTGCCAGCCAACACCAGGATCACCTTACTTAACCCTGAGAACTACCAGGAGAAGCTAAAAATAGTTGACCAATTAAAGTCCAGTCACATGTCCACCTGGAAGGCCAATCAAGTACTAGCATGGCTTGAAATTGTTTTGAACATGCCAATGTATGGAAAAAAATGTGCTACCAATATCAAAAGTGGCAAGGTAAGTTTTAGTACAGTCGAGACTGTTTCAAGAGACCGACTTTTGGAAGCAGCAAAAAAGGTCACATATGACTGGGAGTCTCTTAAAACAGTCACACTCAACTGGCTGACGCTGGTTTCATATATACAGATATCTGCATCTTAAAGTTATGTTTACTTCGTCGTTTTCTGTTTAATATCGCCTTCTTTTTGTTCCACGGGGAACATTGTTAATGTGACTCGGAATTCTTCAGCGACTTTATACTCAGGTTTTCCCCAATCAAGCAATTCTAGTGCCTTAACATGCTCTTCTTATGTCAAATAGTTATTTTTTCAAGTTTTTTATCGGCCATTTTTGTAAACAAATAAGTTCTTGCCTCAAACAACTTCACGTGAGATAACCAACGGGAACTCTGTCATGTAAAATCTTGCAAGGGATCGTCTCAAAGTCACCGAAAAGGGTCTAATAATCGATTCTGGAGCCTAATTTCACATTCGCTTGCCGCATAAGGCAGGGGGTTGCTTAATTCAGACTATTTTAATAGTAAATTGCGTCCGGAGCATAAAATACAGTCGCGTATGACAGGGAGTCGCTAAATTCAGGGAGTCTTTAAGGCAGCCTTGACTTTTCGAAAAAAAGTATAGCTATTGCACTCACCCCTGCGACACCGTTGGTTTAAGTTTTTGATAAAGTCCATATCTCTGTTACTATCAAAGCTATTGACTTAAAAAAATAATTATTTACTATCAAAGTCTACAACAGGAGAAACCATCCCTTTTTAACTTAGAATTTTTTGGGTAAAGGTTTATAAAGTTTTTACTGGCAAAGCTTTAATTCAAGGTCAAGCACTGAGAAAAGTTGAGTGTGCTGTCTTACAAAGAGCTCTTGTTATGTGCTGCAGAATGTAATCAGTAGTGAACTTAAAACGAAGCAACCCTAAAAATTTACATTTACCCGTGTAATCATAACAGAATTAGTGTACATCTAGATACAGTTTCTATAATAATATCACAATGAATTAATGTGCAGTTACTTGTGTGACATTACTTCCAGGTCAACCCAGATATTAATTTTTTCTTTGCACAGGTGTTAAAACTTCAGCACCTTCGCATCATGGATAAGAATTTTCTTCATCCCCTTGTGTCTTGAAGCAGTCGGTGTGTTACTGTAGGTGGAATGCATGTCAATATTCTGGAACTAACCTACATTGTATATATGAGCTGTGCCATGGGAAAACCAACATAGTGGCTTTGCGACCAGCATGGATCCAGACCAGCTTGCGCATCCGCACAGTCTGGTCAGGATCCATGCTGTTCGCTAACAGTTTCTCCAATTCCAATAGGCTTTAAAAGCAAACAGCATGGAAACTGACCAGACTGCGCGGATGCGCAGGCTGGTCTGGATCCATGCTGGTCGCAAAGCCACTATGTTGGTTTTCCCATGGCACGGCTCATATTTAGTTTGAAGGTGTAAAACATGATTGGTGTTATTTTTAACTAAAGAGTACTTAAAGTTAGCTATGTTTGACATAGAATTAATTAGTTTAAATTATTTGTGTGATTGTCAGTGTATCTTCCATTATTTACAAGCTCTTTTAATGTAGTATTATTGTGACTACTATCAGGTGATGATATTTCTGATTGTAGGTTTTACTGGGGATGAGTGACAATGACCTTGCCTCGGCTCTCGAGATAAAACATCCCCTGCACAAGAAGAAGTTACGTCTTGCCATAGAGGAACAGAGAAATATTGTTGTAGGGTATGTTTTAAGGGAAGAACTACTGTATATTATTTTCATGAAATTTTTAGGTTTTTGCTACAACGGCTATTTGGGCGGGACATGAATTTGTAGATTTCAACATTTGAAAGTTATATGAATGGAGAATTTATTTGTTTTTGGATTTTAAAAATTTTGTGGATTGATCCATGAAAATCAACTCCCCATGACTATACTTCTATATTTCTTTTATAATATATATAAGTATGAGAAAAATTGTTCCTGTATTTGTATGTTATGGAAATACCTGATAAATTGATACATGCCCTTTCATTTATAGAACTTGCCCGAAGTGTTCGATGTTAGACCATAGCTGGGTTGCCCACAAGTGGTTACATGATATAGGTCTGCCACAGTTCTCACCAGTATTTGAGAGCAATCTGGTAGATGGAAGAATGTTGAACAACTTGACACGTAAAGATATGGAAAAGCATCTTGAAGTTCATCGTAAATTTCACCAGTCAAGCATCCTTCATGCTGTGCAATTATTACGGAAATTAGGATTTGACAAAGAGGTTTGTATAGAAAATAATTAAATCATAGATATTACGTATCATAGTAATTATTTCAGCCCTTCAAAGAAGAGTTGGAATTGTGCTTTGCTCTTTGTCTGTTGGTCTGTCTGTCTTGGTTTGTAGGCAATTTGGTTTTCAGTCAAAAAGACAGAATGCTTAGTTTCACTGGTTATATGCTTGTTTTGGAAAAACGGAACGTATTATTTGATGGCGTGTGTGTCTGTCTCTCTGATATAATTTGTGTACGTAGCATAACTTTATAACCATTAAAGGTATTGACTTTAAACTTGGCATATAGGTAGATGTCGATGAGACAATGTGCAGAGCGCATGAACCTGATCTGTAGTTTTAAGGTCAAGGTCACAAATTGAGCTAAAAGGTCAAGTCTGTCTGTCTTATTTAGTGTCCAGAGCATAACTTATTAACCATTCAAGGTATTGACTTCAAACTTGGGGTGTAGGTAGGTGGTGATGTGCAGAGTGCATGAGTGCATGAACCAGGGTGGTAGGTCAAATATCAAAGACAGCAAGGTCAAATCTGCTCATCATATTTCGTGTCCAGAGCATAACTTAAAAACAAAGGTTTTGACTTGGAATATAGGCAGGTGGTGATGAGTCAATGTGCAGACTGCAACAATCTACAAAACACACAACCGCACACACACACCCTGCACCCACCCCTCACACCTCCCACCAAAAAAAAAAAAATCTTTATATTTTGCTTCTGTGCTGCTCTCATATAAACTTTCAGGAGTATATTGTCCTACTTGGCAGAGGGTCTAAGTCTTGCAGTGACCTTGACTGGAAACTGTTTCTACTCAATAATTAAAGAATGCTTTGGCCTACAGTTACCAAACTTAAATGGTTGATAGATGATCCCTATAGTTTTGGGGTCAGAGGGTCAGTGATGATGTCACGTTGACCTTGAGAATGAAAACTGTTTTTGTCTAACAACTAGAGAACACTTCTCCTTACAGCTTTTTACATCATCATGAGGGGCATATGTGTGTTATAAACAGTTCTTTTTAAGCTGAGTGTGACATAAATTAGTTGTTATTAATTTTCAAGTGGAAAACAACAGTAAGTTTATTATGTCTCCCTGTATATGGGGGAGATATATTGATTCTGTGCTATCTGTTTGTCTGTCTGTTACTAAAGTTTGTTTGGACTATTTCTCTGAAACTATTTGTGAGATTTCACCAAAAATTTGAAGAAAGGTTTAGTATCAAGGCTTATTTTGCATGTCTTTAGCATTTTCATGTTGATTGATTTTTAGCTCGAGTATTCATAGAATAGTAGAGCTATTGGACTCGCCCATGTGTCGGCGTCTGCTTCCCGATTTGGTTAAGTTTTTGTATGTAAACTGGTATCTCAGCAGCCACTTGTGGGAATGGATTGAAACTTCACACACTTATTCACTGTGATAAACTGACTTACATTGCACAGGTTACATAACTCTATTTTGCTTTTTTACAAAATTATGCCCCTTTTTAGCTCGGCTATTCAAAGAATAAGTAGAGCTATCCTACTCACCATGGCGTCGGTGTCGGTGTAAAGCTTTGAAACTTTCAACACTTGTTTTCCATCACCATGGCCAGTTGTAGGCAAGAGCACATAACTCCATCAAGGATTTTGGCTGAATTATGGCCCCTTTTGACTTAGAAATCATGGTTAAGTTTTTCGTACCAGTTTATATTTTGACAAAGTCTTCTAAGATAAAGCTTTGAAACTTTCAACACTTTCTTACTATCACTATGGCCAGTTATAGGCAAGAGTACATAACTCCATCAAGGATTTTGACTGAATTATGGCTCCTTTCGACTTAGAAATCTTGGTTAAGTTTTTCGTACCAGTTCATATTTTGACAAATTCTTTTGAGATAAAGCTTTGAAACTTTCAACACTTGTTTACCATCACCATATCTAGTTATAGGCAAGAGCACATAAGGCTTATTTTGCATGTCTTCAGCATTTTCATGTTGATTGATTTTTAGCTCGACTATTCATAGAATAGTAGAGCTATTGGACTCGCCCATGCGTCGGCCTCTGCGTCCCGATTTGGTTAAGTTTTTGTATGTAAGCTGGTATCTCAGCAGCCACTTGTGGGAATGAATTGAAACTTCACACACTTATTCACTGTGATAAACTGACTTACATTGCACAGGTAACATAACTCTATTTTGCTTCTTTACAAAATAATGCCCCTTTTTAGCTCGACTATTCGAAGAATAAGTAGAGCTATCCTACTCACCACGGCGTCGGCGTCACACCTTGGTTAAGTTTTTCGTACCAGTCCACATTTTCAGTCCAAGTCTTTTTAGGTAAAGTTTTGAAACTTTCAACACTTGTTTACCATCATCATGGCCAGTTGTAGGCAAGAGCACATAACTCCATCAAGGATTTTGACTGAATTATGGCCCCTTTTGACTTAGAAATCTTGGTTAAGTTTTTCGTACCAGTTCATATTTTGACAAAGTCTTTTGAGATAAAGCTTTGAAACTTTCAGCACCTGTTTACCATCACCATATCCAGTTATAGGCAAGAGTACATAACTCCATCAAGGATTTTGGCTGAATTATGGCCCCTTTTGACTTAGAAATCTTGGTTAAGTTTTCAGTACCAGTTCATATTTTTTGTAAAGTGTTTGACATATGGCTTTGAAACTTTTATTACTTGTTTAGTATAATAGTCTCTATCTGTAGGAAAGAATACATAACTCTGTCATCTATTTTGGCTGAATTATGGCCCTTTCTGGACTTCGAAATTGGTTCTGTTATCATACAAGTCCACGTTTTGTCAAAACTATTTGACATATTGCTTTTAAACTTTGAACACTTGTTTATCATTATGATTCCCATCTGTAGGCAAGGGTACATAACTATTTTGACTGAATTAAGGTCCTTTTTGGACTTTGAAATTGGTTCATACATTGCCATTTAGTGCAAGACTTATCAAAGTCAAAGAAATACAGGAACGTTGTTTGTCTAATCTATTTATTTCTTTTGTCTGAATATCTGTGGAAATCCACTAATGGGAAAGGATTGAAACTTCACACACTTGTTCACTGTCATGATATGACCTGCAGTGCAAAGGGTCAATAACTCAACTTTGCATTTTTAAAAATCATGCCCCTTTTTCAACTTAGAGGAGTTTTGGGTTAAATTCTTATATGTAAGCTGGTATCTCAGTACCCACTAATGGGAATGGATTGAAACTTCACACACTTGTCCACTGTCATGAGCTGATAAGCACTATGCAGCTTCCATAACCCTCTTTTGCTTTTTAGCTGAACTTTTTGAAGAAAAAGTAGAGCTATTGTACTCGCCCCAGCGTCGGTGACGCTGTTGATTAAAGTTTTTGATAAAGTCAAATATCTCTGTTACTATCAAAGCTATTGACTTGAAACTTAAAAAAGTTATTTACTATCAAAGTCTACACCAGGAGAAACAATCCCCATAACTCTGATTTGAATTTTGACAGAATTATGCCCCTTTTTAACTTAGAATTTTTGGTTAAGTTTTTGATAAAGTCAAATATCTCTGTTACTATCAAAGCTATTGACTTGAAACTTAAAATACTTATTTACCACCAAAGTCTACACCAGAAGAAACAATCCCCATAACTCTGATTTGAATTTTGACAGAATTATGCCCCTTTTTAACCTGGAATTTTTAGTTAAAGTTTTTGATAAAGTCAAATATCTCTGTTACTATCAAAGCTTTTGACTTGAAACTTAAAATGCTTATTTACCATCAAAGTCTACACCAGGAGAAACAATATCCATAACTCTGTTTGAATTTTGAAAGAATTATGCCCCTTTTTAACTTAGAATTTGTTGTTAAAAGTCAAATATCTCTGTTACTGTTAAAGCTTTTGACTTGAAACTCAAAATAGTTATTTACTATCAAAGTCTACACCAGGAGACACAATTCCCATAACTCTGATTTGAATTTTGACAGAGTTATGTCCCTTTTTAACATTTTTTTTTTTTTACTGGCAAAGCTCTAATTCAGAGTCAAGCACTGAGAAAAGTCAAGTTAGCTTTTGTGATCGCCCTGTGTCTGTCATCGTCAGTCGTCCGTCAGTCGTCCATCGTCAACAATTTGACTGTTAACACTCTAGGGGTCACAATTTTGGCATAATCTTAATATAACTTGGTCAGAATGTTACCCTCATAAAAGTCTTGGACGAGTTCGATATTGGATCATCTGTGGTCAAAAACTAGGTCACCAGGTCAAATCAAAGGAAAAGCTTGTTAACACTCTAGAGGTCACAATTTTGGCCCAATCTTAATGAAACTTGGTCAGAATGTTACCCTCAATAAAATCTTGGACGAATTTGATATTGGGTCGTCTGTGGTCAAAAACTAGGTCACCGGGTCAAATCAAAGGAAAAGCTTGTTAACACTGTAGAGGCTACATTTATGACTGTATCTTCATGAAACTTGGTCAGAATGTTACTCATGATGATATCAAAGTCCAGTTTGAATCTGGGTTATGTAGGGTCAAAAACTAGGTCACCAGGTCAAATCAAAGGAAAAGCTTGTTAACTCTCTAGAGGCCACATTTATGACCATATCTTAATGAAACTTGGTCAGAATGTTAATCTTGATAATCTATAGGTCATATTAAAATCTGGGTCAGGTGGGGTCAAAAAGTAGATCACTGGGTCAGATCAAAGGAAAAGCTTGTTAACACTCAAGAGACCACATTTATGACTGTATCTTCATGAAATTTAGTCAGAATGTTAATCTAGATGATCTTTAGGTCAAGTTCAAATCTGGGTCATGTGGGGTCAAAAACTAGGTCAACAGGTCAAATCAAAGGAAAAGCTTGTTAACACTCTAGAGGCCACATTTATGACTGTATCTTCATGAAACTTAGAATGTTAATCTTGGTGATCTTTAGGTCAAGTTCAAATCTTGGTCATATGGGGTCAAAAACTAGGTCACCAGGTCAAATCAAAGGAAAAGCTAGTTTACACTCGAGAGACCACATTTATGACCATATCCTAATGAAACTTAGTCAGAATGTTAATCTTGATGATCTATAGGTCATGTTCAAATCTTGGTCAGTTGGGGTCAAAAACTAGGTCACCAGGTCAAATCAAAGGAAAAGCTTGTTAACTCTAGAGGCCACATTTATGAATGTATCTTCATGAAACTTAACCCTTTACCACACAGAACAGAAGCCAAAGTAACCTCTTTTACATAACACTGATAAGTGATAATCAATAATCAATAATCGGTATATGGCTGATAAGCGTGACTGTCTTGTCTGAACAGAGGTGTTGGCATTATTTTGTGATTGCACACACTTATGTTAAAAATGCCATTATTTTAATATTTTCTGTAAGTTTGACATTATTTTTGTCAATATAAAGTTTATAGCAATTTAAATTCTCTTTCCGATGATACAAAATTTATTGTAGTTTCTCTTTGAGTTTCGAAGATATAAAGTGTTAAAGTAAGGGAAATGTATTTTTAGGCATAAAATTCTGTTTTGGATTACTTTCACATTGAAATTCATATACAATTTCATTTTGATGTTTGAAAGTTTGCTTTATAGTTATAGACTCATCTTCCGAATCCGAATCGGTAAGTATTTATATAAAAAAAAAACAACCATCAAACTGAATAACACTACAAAAATAACGGATCGTAAAATTTCTGAAAGTGCAAAAAGATCGCTGACTGACTACAGTATTCTTGTGCTAAAAATTAAAATATTTTTAGATAATATTACGTAATATTTTGATGATCAAACGTCGGTACATCACGGATGACTTCCGCTGCAATTAACTCTTGGGGTGTCATAAAATATTTGGAAGCTGCGGTCCTTCTGTTTTGATTAACACTTCCCGTTATGTAAGGCCATAAATTCCAAGCCATCGTATACACAAATTGTTGTTTAGGGGAAATCTGCATGTATCACGCATGACCTTCATGACCTAACACATTTAAAAATACTTAGATGTTAAAAGGTTGTTATTTTTAGAACGAGGAAAGTCCCGCGAACCGGCCAGTTGCAAGCAGTTTTCTCAGTAATTTACCATGACGTAGCGTCGTGCACATGTAGGAAAAAAAACCGGTGTCTTTCTTTGCAAAGTACTCGATAAATTTAAATAGTAACCACATGATCTTGTACGTAAATAATGATGACGAAATCCCATATTTTGAGTTAGTAAGCATCCGGAATTTGTTTCTTTAGGAAAAGAACGATTAGAACGATAGCTCTAAATAGTTGTGACGTTGCCGTTTTTATGGCTAGATAAGAAGAAAGTCCAGTATATTCTCTTAATGTATCAGTATTTTACTATGTTGATGCTAAAACAAGTTCATATCTTAAACAATCCTACCTTAAAAGCTCATAATGCCTTTGTTCAAATGTGGCTGCCACATTTTTGTAGCCCCCGACAACAAAGTTGTAAGGGGGGGTATACTGGTTTCAGGTTGTCTGTCTGTCTGTCTGTCTGTCCGTCTGTCTGTCTGTCCGTCTGTCCGTAGACGCAATCTTGTGCGCACCATCTCTCCTTATCCCCTTGACAGAATTTAATGAAACTTCACACAAGTGATCAGTACCAACAGTAGTTGTGCATGGGGCATGTTAGGTTCTTTTAGAAAAAAAATTTGCAGAGTTATGGGACTTTGTTTTTTTGTTACTATACTATATACATAGACACAATCTTGTGCACACCATCTCTCCTCATCCCCTTGACACAATTTAATGAAACTTCACACAAGTGATCAGTACCAACATTAGTTGTGCATGGGGCATGTTAGGTTCTTTTAGAAAAAAAATTTGCAGAGTTATGGGACTTTGTTTTTTTTTTTGTTACTATACTATATACATAGACACAATCTTGTGCGCACCATATCTCCTCATCCCCTTGACACAATTTAATGAAACTTCACACAAGTGATCAGTACCAACCCTAGTTGTGCATGGTGCATGTTACATTCTTTTAGATAAATATTCTGCATAGTTATGGAACTTTGTTTTTTGTTACTATACTGTATACATACATTCTATATACATACAGTCCACATAATTATGCAATCTTGTGTGCGTCAAATTGCAATGTACTGTGTCAGTGCATGCGGGGGGTACATTCATCACCTTTAGTGATAGCTCTAGTTTGTTCTGACCAGCAAATATGTCTATTTCTTATTAAGTCCAATTTTTAATAATTGTTTTCTCATATATTTGCCAAAGGTTTGAATATCAATTAACATAGTAGAAAATATTATTGAATTCGTCATTTATGATTACCTCCCTTTATGGCCCCAGCTGTATAAGTTCACTTGCAATATTGCAAGAGGTGCAATTCTAACCACGTAATTATGTATAACATCTAAATAGACAGCTGCTGCTTTATCTGCTTTTAACATTTATTAAAAAGCGTTACTGATGAGATTTCTTTAACATTCAAATATGAGCTGGATTAAGTAAGTAGGTTTTGATTTATCTGCCACTGGTCTATCAGAAAATGCCATATTTTACTGCGAAAATTGTCTCCTATGACACCACTTGCCCAATTTGAAAAGAAATTATGTATCCGACACCACTGTATGGTGGGAGACATATTGATTCACTCCGTCCATCTGTCACAAATCTTGTCCGCCCTCTAAGTTAAACATTTCTTATCCGAACTTCACCAAACTTGAACAAAATGTGTTTGCCAATAAGTCCTCGGCCAAGTTCAATAACTAGCCAAATCGGCCCAGACTTTTCGGAATTATGGCCCTTGAAACATTTTTTATCCCCCGCCGATGAAATCGGGAGTGGGGTATTGAAATGGCGTTGTCAGTCCGTCCGTCCGTCCGCAGCCATTTCTCAGTAACTACTTGGTAGAATTTCAAGAAACTTGAAATAAACATGAACCAACATACTGCGATGATGCCCGTCAAGTTTTTTTTTTGATTGGTCAATTTCCCTCAGAGTTATTGCCCTTGATTTAATCAAAAATGTCCGTCTGCAGCCATTGCTCAGTAACTAACAGGTAGAATTTCATTAAATTTGAAATAGACATGAACCAAGATACTGCGCTGATGCCCGTCAAGTTTTTTTTTTGATAGGTCAATTTCCCTTAGAGTTATTGCCCTTGATTTAATGAAAAATGTCCGTCTGCAGCCATTTCTCAGTAACTAGCAGGTAGAATTTCATCAAACTTGAAGTAGACATGAACCAAGAAACTGCGACGATGCCCTTCAAGTTTTTTTTCGATTGGTCAATTTTCCATATAGCTATTGCCCTTTAATTGTTTAAAAATCCACAGATCTGTACATAACAAACCAACCAATTGGAAGAATTTCATTAAACTTCTTCCATTCTTTTCCATGAACATTTATTATAAACATGTGATGTTGTGTACCTACACCTACACCCCTCCCCCCCCCTCAATTTTTTTTTTTTTTTTTTCAATATTTATAATCTTTATAATCAACATGTAAACTGTTGTATCCTCACCCCCAACCCCCACCCAAACAAACCATTCATTTCCTTTTAATTTGATTTTGACTAATGAAATTATTTGCTTCTTGGTAACATTCTTAACTTTTTGCTGGATATATTTTTTTGCCGTTCCCCAACTCTGACCCTTTCGGCGGGGGATTCCAATTCATCGAATTTGCTTGTTTTGATAACCAAAGCACTGGAAGTCTTACTGGGTTGTATCAAAGCACTGGAAGTCTGATTGGGTTGTATCAAAGAACTGAAAGTCTGATTGGGTTGTTTTTGATAATCAAAACACTGAAAGTCTGATTGGGAATTAAGAGTTTATAGGGTGTAGGGTTTACGCTCGAACATTTCTCATTTGATCTTATACTACTATTCAGATGATTATGCAGTTGTGGGAGACATGCGCTTTTCTTAAAAGCAGCTGTAGTTTCATAGTAATGTCCCTTTGATGACCCTCTACCAAATTCCTTAAAGTAATCATGACATTGTCACCAGTGGTTGGACTGGTTTTCTGTATATGGGTAAAAATCTTCTCAGAAACGGCTTGTCCGATTTCAGAGTAATTTACTTTGGATGACAATCTGTTAAAATTATTCAGTTTGGCTGTGAATCTCGGTTGAATAGACTAGGGCCATCATTGCCCTCATGTTTTGGAAAACGATCACTATTTTAGAGTCCTTTCTGCTATTTTAGTTTTACCTAAATGTACTGAACATGACAAAATTTGATAAAGTTGATAACTGATCAGATCCTTGATAATATGGTAAAATTTGGTTGTTGGGGCTAGAGTAGGTGACATTATTAATGATTATAAAACTATGTATGTTAGTACTTGTGTACTTCAGGTGCTAGCCCAGAGAAGATCTGACTGTGATAAATCTTTCACTGACCCTCTGGTGTGGACAAACCAGCGAGTCATAGAATGGATACAGAATATAGATCTTGAAGTGAGTATAAATTACAAAGTCATAGAATGGATATAGAATAAAGATCTTGAAGTGTGTATAAATTACAAAGTCATAGAATGTGTACAGAAGATAGATTTTTGTATAAATTTCAAAGTCATAGAATGTGTACAGAAGATAGATCTTGAAGTGAGTATAAATTACAAAGTCATAGAATGGATTCAGAATACATGTATAGATCTTAAGTGTGTATAAATTACAAAGTCGTAGAATGGATTCATAATAAAGATCTTGAAGTGAGTATAAATTACAAAGTCATAGAATGGATTCGGAATACATGTAGAGATCTTGAAGTGTGGATAAATTACAAAGTCGTAGAATGGATTCATAAAAAAGACCTTGAAGTGAGTATAAATTACAAAGTTGTAGAATGGATACAGTAGATAGATCTTGAAGTGAGTATAAATAACAAAGCTGTAGAATGGGTACAGTAGATAGATCTTGAAGTGTGTATACATTACACAGTCATAGAATGGGTACTGAGTACAGACCTTGAAGTGAGTATAGACTAGCATGTCATAGAATGGGTACAGAATATAGATCCTGAAGTGCGTATAGACTACAAAGTCATAGAATGGGTCTGAAGTTAATATATAGCACCTTGGATCTTCCTCCACCATGAAAAGCTGGAAAATCATCATACGACCTATAATTGTGTTGGTGTGAGATTAAACCACACTCAGACGTCTTGTGACAGATGATATTTTTTGTCTAACACACTGTTAGTGGAAGCGAGACTAAGCAATCCAAATTCTGAAGGCGGCAATGACATCAACAATTGGGAATAACTCAAATATTTTTATATATATTGCTTTGAAACCTTGTAGGATGATTGAGAAACTTATTTTACACCCACATGGTGAGTCCCTCCTAGTGACCTTGACCTTAAAGAAATTAGCTTTTTATAGATTTTTTTGATGCCTTTGACAATTCACAAAAGTGACAGTTTTGCAAAAAGTGTTACCTATATTGCTTTGAAGCCTTGTGGGATGGTTCAAAAAATCATTTTACACCCCTATGATGAGTCCTGACCCCTTAGTAATCTTGACATTGAAGAAATTAGCTTCTTTTTTTTTTTTTTTTTTTTTTTATGCCTTTGAAAATTACAAAAAAGACAATTCCTCAAAAACCATCACATATATTGCATTGAAACCTTGTAGGATGGTTCAGAAACTCATTTTACAACCCCATGGTGAGTCCTGACCACCAAGTGAACTTGACCTTGAAGAATTAGTTCTGATATTTAACAATTTCAGCTTATCAGAATGTGAAGTTGTGCACCTCCACTTATCAAAATTTTAATTTTTGCAATAGTGTTAAAAATCTAATGAGTATAAAAACCCCTAGCGGGAGTCCAGTTGCCCATGGGCAAGACACTGTCTGGTGGTGGGTGACCTTGGTTTAGATTATTTGCTTTGTATGAAAGCAGTATTGTTAGTGTATGATTTGTTTGTTCTGAAGTAAAGGATATTTACAGGAAAAATAATTATGTTGTTCAGAGATAATTAAATTGTTTGTATTTTTCTGCAGGAGTTTGCTGACAGTTTGAAGGAGTCTGGTGTGCATGGTGCTTTGATTGTACTAGAGCCAACTTTTACTGCCGACTCTCTTGCCTCGTGTCTCCGTATACCCCCATCCAAACTTTACATACGTCGCCATCTGCAAACAGAACTCGAAACTCTAGTCAAACCAGCAAGGTATAGTTATTCTTTGTCTAAAAATGGAAGAATGAAGCACCAATTTTATACGCCAATTTTGAAAAAAACGTGACATATTATGTGATGGCGTGTGCATCTGTCTGCCTGTCTGTCCGTCCATCCATCATAATTTGTGTCTGGAGCATAACTTTATAGCCCTTGAATTGGCTCTGAAGGTCAAGGTCACAAATTGAGCTAAAATGTCAGAACTGTCCTTATTTTGTGTCTTGGGTGTAACTAAATAACATGGATGGGAATCAGTATTCGAATATTCAGCTTGTTTAATGGAAGCTTTAAATACTTACTAAGTGATTGTCATACTCACAATATATTCTGTTGTTTAAAATGTGAATCAATGTAATAAATATGGACTGCTGGATAAAATGGCAAGGGCTGTTTTTTTTCAGTCAAGATACGGGAAAATAAAAAACATTGATAATTTTCATTTACAAATGTACATGCATAAAACCAACGTGTCAGCTTTTATTCAAGTGTAGCAGCTACACAAAGTATCACAATCATAAACATACGATGGTGACTACGTATTTTATAAAGAAATATACAAACAAGTTTTTACAGATTTTATTAAAATTTGTTATATAAAAGAGGCGCCAATTTAAATGAACAAAAGATAAAAAGGCATCATATTTACGCCTGTTTCAAACTGTTAATACAATGGCTCCTGCCAAATATGCATTGCAATTTTCTTGTTAACTGGACAGTTTTTTTACTCGCGATAAGCAAACACGACAGAACAGACGGTTTTATTCTGCATAATTAGCATGCATAGATTGCTCAAAATCAATGATACCTATTTTGAAAAAAAGCTACACACACCAGCTTAAGAATATTCAAATTTGATATTCACATTCGAATATTCGGCCAGTTTTTGTGCAGTTGAGTGGTGGGGGCATATAGATTTGGTCTTGTCCATCCGTCCGAACTTCATGATGCGCCTAGCTCAAAAGTATTTGATATAAATTGATGAAACCTTGCATGAGTCTTTATCATGATACGAACTTGGGCACCTATTTTTGTGCCCCCCATGAGTGGTGGGGGCATATAGATTTGGTCTTATCCGTGCGTCCGTCTGTGCATCCGTCCGAAGTTCGTGACGCGCCTAGCTCAAAAAGTATTTGATGCAAATTGATGAAACCTTGCATGAGTGTTTAACATGATATGAATTTGCACACCTCCTATTTTTGGTCTGGCTCCGCCCCCATATTTTCAGAGTTATGGCCCCTGAAATAGTCAAAAATGCACATTTTCACTTTGTGACACGCCTAGCTCAAAAAGTATTAGATATAAATTGATGAAACCTTGCATGAGTCTTAATCATGATATGAACTTGCGCTACTACTATTTTTCATCTGGCTCCGCCCCCCCCCCCCCCCTATTTTTAGAGTTATGGCCCCTGAAATAGTCAGAAATGCACATTTTCACCTTGTGACATGCCTAGCTCAAAAAGTATTTGATATAGATACATGAAACCTTGCTTGAGTCTTGATTATGATATGAACTTGCGCACCTATTTTCCATCTGGCTTTGCCCCCTATTTTTAGATTTATGGCCCCTGAAATAGTAAAAAATGCGCATTTTCACCTTGTGACACGCCTAGCTCAAAAAGTATTTGATATAGATTCATGAAACCTTGCATGAGTCTTAATCATGATATGAACTTGTGCACCTCCTATTTTTCATTTGGGTCGGCCCCCAATTTTCAGAGTTATGGCCCCTGAAATAGTCAAAAATGTACATTTTCACCTTGTGACACGCCTAGCTCAAAAAGTATTTGATATAGATTCATGAAAAACTTGCATGAGTCTTAATCATGATATGAACTTGCGCACCTCCTATTTTTCATTTGGGTCCACCCCCTATTTTTAGAGTTATGACCCCTGAAATAGCAAAAAAATACACATTTTCACCTTGTGATGCACCTAGCACAAAAAGTATTCAATATAAATGGTTGAAAACTTGCATAAGTCTTTATCATGATATAAACTTGCACACCTCTAATTGTTTGGCTGGCTCCAGCCCCTATTTTTATCCCCCGCCGATGAAATCGGGAGGGGGGTATTGAAATGGCATTGTCCGTCCGTCAGTCCGTCCGTCCGTCCGTCCGCAGCCATTTCTCAGTAACTACTTGGTAGAATTTCATGAAACTTGAAATAAACATGAACCAACATACTGCGATGATGCCCGTCAAGTTTTTTTTTTGATTGGTCAATTTCCCTCAGAGTTATTGCCCTTGATTTAATAAAAAATGTCCGTCTGCAGCTATTTCTCAGTAACTAACAGGTAGAATTTCATCAAATTTGAAGTAGACATGAACCAAGATACTGTGCTGATGCCCGTCAAGTTTTTTTTTTGATAGGTCAGTTTCCGTCAGAGTTATTGCCCTTGATTTAATGAAAAATGTCCGTCTGCAGCCATTTCTCAGTAACTAGCAGGTAGAATTTCATCAAACTTGAAACAGACATGAACCAAGATACTGCGACGATGCCCTTCAAGGTTTTTTTCGATTGGTCAATTTTCCATATAGTTATTGCCCTTTAATTGTTTAAAAATCCACAGATCTGTACATAACAAACCAACCAATTGGAAGAATTTCATTTAACTTCTTTCATTCTTTTCCATGAACATTTATTATAAACATGTGATGTTGTGTACCTACACCTGGTCACCGCCTTACCTTGGTCCCCCCCCCCCCACCCCCACCCACCCACCATTTTTTTTTTTTTTTTTTTTTTTTTTTTTTTCATTTTCTATCAATATTTTTAACCCACCTTTAAACTGTTTTGTCCTCCCCCCCCCCCCCCCCCCCCCCCCTCAGCCCCACCCAAACAAACCATTCATTTTCTTTTAATTAGATTTTGACTAATGAAATTATTTGCTTCTTGGTAACATTCTTAACTTTTTGCTGGATATATTTTTTTGCCGTTCCTCAACTCTGACCCTTTCGGCGGGGGATTCCAATTCATCGAATTTGCTTGTTAAAGTTATGACCCCTGAAATAGTAAAAAAATGCACTTTTTCACCTAATTATGTGCCTAGCTCAAAAGTATCAGATGTAAATTCAGGAAACCTTGCTGGAGTCTTTATCATGATGTGAACTTGCACACTTGGCATTCCTCTTGAGAATCTTAGCTCTTATTACAGAGTTATGGCCCATGAAATAACCAAAATAGTGGATTTTTTGTTTGTGATGCTCATAGCTCAAAAAGTAAAGGGCCTAGAATAATGAATCCTTTTCATAAAATGATTGTTGAGGCTATACCCCATTAAGATTGCAAACATTTGAATTATTGGCCCTCATTTATGACAAATGTACCAGTGGGGGGCACACCCTGTGTCCTACAGACACATTCTAGTTTGTCTGGCTCTGCCACATATTTTCAGAGTTATGGCCCCGGAAATAGTCAAAAATGCACATTTTTACCTTGTGACATGCCTAGCTCAAGAAGCATTTGATATAGATTCATGAAACCTTGCATGAGTCTTAATCATGATATGAACTTGTGCACCTCCTTTTAGATATAAAAGGCAACAAAGATTCCCATCTGCCTTGAGATTTCCTGGACAGGAGTAATATATATGCTGATATTGGAAAAACAGGGCATAGTGTGTGATTGTGCATATGTTTTTGTGATGTACTGATTAAAATTGCATATTTGTTGGTTTATGTTAAGGTTGCATACAATTCCTTTTATAATATTGGTCATTTCCCTTTCGATTTCAAAACAAAAATAAAAACAAACAAAAATTGAATTTGACTAGGAAAATACTTCTGTATCCACTCTGTTGATATTCCAGGTAAACTGAACATGTATTACTTTAAAGTGATCAGCCCGCTGGCTTAGCTCAGTAGGTAAGAGGTTGGTCTACGGATCTCGGGGTCGCGAGTTCAATCCTCGGGCGGGGCGTATGTTTCTGTAACTATTTGATAAACGACATTGTGTCTGAAATCATTAGTCCTCCACCTCTGATTCTTGCAGGGAAGTTGGCAGTTACTTGCGGAGAACAGGTTTGTACTGGTACAGAATCCAGGAATACTGGTTAGGTTAACTGCCAGCCGTTACATGACTGAAACACTGTTGAAAAACGGCGTTAAACCCAAAACAAACAAACAAATTAAAGTGATCAGATATTTGTTTATGACATAGTTAGATGACTTGTTTCTTTCAGAGAAGAGATAGTGTTAAAGAGAGCAACATTGGGAAGGTCATCACGTCATAGTAGTCTGTCTACCAGTCACTCCAAATCCAGGATCAGTCTTAGAGTAAGTTGTACTCTTTTAGTTTTCAGTATGGCTTTAAATGGTAAAACGTTCTGAAATTTTTTTTTGGTCAAAATTATCAATTTGTATAAAATGCTGTAGATTCTTATGTACAGTGCAGGTTTTTAATGCTGGGACCAACCTGAAATAATTTTAATTAGCTCATCTGGGATCAAAAAAGTAAGTCATTAGGTCAAATCATAGAAAAAATATTGTTAACACCGTAGAATTCTGAGATAAAAAAAACTAGGTCACTAGTATAAAATGTACTAAACACTTTTTAACAGGTATAGGCCACATCTTGTTATGTCTCCCACCACACAGTGGTGTGGGAGACATATTGATTTACTCCAGTCTGTGTGTGTGTCTGTCACAAAGCTTGTCCGCACTCTAAGTCGAACATTTCTCATCCGATTTTCACCAAACTTAAAATGTGTTTGACCATAAGACCTCGGCCAAGTTCGATAACTAGCCAAATCGGTCCAGGCATCTTAGAGTTATGGCCCTTGAATTACCAAATATCAGTCTATTTACTCTTGTCCGCACTCTAATTCGAATATTTCTCATCCAATCTTCACCAAACTTAAACAAAATGTGTTTGACCATGAGACCTCGGCCAAGTTCGATAACTAGCCAAATCGGTCCAGGCATTTTGGAGTTACGGCCCTTGAATTATCGAAAAATTGGCCTTTTTACTCATGTCCGCACTCTTAGTCAAACATTTCTCATCCAATCTTCACCAAACTTGAACAAAATGTGTTTGACCATGAGACCTCGACCAAGTTCGATAACTAGCCAAATCGGTCCAGGCATTTTGGAGTTACGGCCCTTGAATTATCAAAAAAATCGGCCTTTATACTCTTGTCCGCTCTCTAAGTCGAACATTTCTCATCCGATCTTCACCAAACTTGAACAAAATGTGTTTGGCCAGAAGAGCTTACCCAGGTTCGATAACTAGCCAAATCCGCCAAGGCGCTTTTGATTTATGGCCCTTGAATTACTGATTGGATCCACTCATCCAGACCATCTAATTGGATCAACTCGTCTAAAACATCTAGAGAAACTAACATTTTTCATAGGGGCAGTTGTGGGAGAAATGCGCTTTTCTCAAAAGCATCTCTAGAATTTGATCATTGTAAATCTCTGTCAGAATATTTGTCCCTATGAAATCTAGATAAAATTCAAAACTGGATTACCTTTAACTAGGTTACTAGGTCAGGTTCTAGAAAATCCTTGTAAACTCTCTGCATGCTACATTTTCTACTTGTTCAACATGTTTTTTAGCTCACCTGTCACATAGTGACAAGGTGAGCTTTTGTGATCACCCTTCGTCTGTCAACAGTCCCTCCGTCAACAATTTCTTGTCTCCACGATAGAGGTTTCATTTATGATTTTATTTTAACCAAACTTGCACACAACTTGTATCACCATAAGGTCTTGGTCCCTTTCTTGAACTGGCCAGATCCCATTATAGGTTCCAGTGTTATGGCCCCTGAAAGGGCCAAAATTAGCTATTTTGACCTTGTCTGCACAACATCAGCTTTATTTATGATTTGATTTTTACCAAACTTGCACACAACTTGTATCACCATAAGATCTTTGTTCCTTTCTTGAACTGGCCAGATTCCTTTATGGGTTCCAAAGTTATGGCCCCTGAAAAGGCCAGAATTAGCTATTTTGACCTTGTCTGCACAATAGCAGCTTCAATTATGGTTTTATTTTAACCAAACTTGCACACAACTTGTATCACCATAACATCTCGGTTCCTTTCTTGAACTGGCTAGACCCCCGTATGGGTTCCAGAGTTATGGCCCCTGAAAGAGCCAAAATTAGCTATTTTGATCTTTTCTGCACAATAGCAGCTTTATTTATGATTTGATTTTTACCAAACTTGCACACAACTTGTATCACTATAAGATCTTGGTATCTTTCTTGAACTGACCAGATTCGTTTATTGGTTGCAGAGTTATGGCCCCTGAAAGAGCCAAAATTAGCTATTTTGATCTTTTCTGCACAATAGCAGCTTTATTTATGATTTGATTTTTACCAAACTTGCACACAACTTGTATCACTATAAGATCTCGGTTCCTTTCTTGAACTGGCTAGACCCCCTTATGGGTTCCAGAGTTATGGCCCCTGAAAGAGCCAGAATTAGCTATTTTGACCTTGTCTGCACAATAGCAGCTTCATTTATGATTTTATTTTAACCAAACTTGCGCACAACTTGTATCACCATAAGATCTTGGTGCCTTTCTTGAACTGGCCAGATTCCTTTATGGGCTCCAGAGTTATGGCCCCTGAAAGACCCAGTATTAGCTATTTTGACCTTGTTTGCACAATAGCAGCTTCATTTATGACTTGGTTTTAACCAAACTAGCTCACAACTTGTATCACCATCAGATCTTGGTTCCTTCCTTGAACTGGCCAGGTTCCATTATGGGCTCCAGAGTTATGGCCCCTGAAAGGGCCCAAAGTAGCTATTTTGACCTTGTCTGCACAAAAGCAGCTTCATTTTTTATTTGATTTTAACCAAACTTGCACACAACTTGTATCACCACAAGATCTTTGTTCCTTTCTTGAACTGGCCAGATTCCATCATTGGTTCTAGAGTTATGGCCCATTAAAGGTCCAAAATGTGCTATTTTGGCTTTTGCAGCCATATAGAGACTTCATTTATGGTTTGATTTGATACAAACTTCCAGAATATCTTCAACAACAATAAATCTTGGATTCCATGACGAATCTGTCAGATCCAGTGGTAGGTTCCAGAGTAATTTTATATCTGTTTACCTCCCCTGATGTAATCAAAATGGATTTATATCAGTAAGTACTTACAGGACTTATTTGAAATTTCATTATTGTCATTAGTTGGACTGGGACAATCAGGGTAGATAACTATGGATGATTTTATGTCAAATTACCTCCCTTTGTTAATCCCCCGCCATGGCGGAGGGATTTTAGGAATGGTCTGCTTCCGTCCGTCTGTCCTTCCGTCCTTAACAAAATCGTGTCCGGTCCATATCTCCTAAACCACTTGAAGGATTTTCATGAAACTTGGGTCAAATGATCACTTCATCAAGACGATGTGCAGAACCCATGAGTCAGCCTTGTCGGTTCAAGGTCAAGGTCACAACTCAAGGTCAAAGGTTTGAGCCTGCCATTTTGTGTCCGCTCTATATCTCCTAAACCCCTTGAAGGAATTTTGTAAAACTTGGGTCAAATGATCAACTCATCAAGACGATGTGCAGAACCCACGAGTCAGCCATGCCGGCTCAAGGTCAAAGGTTTGAGCCTTCCATTTTGTGTCTGCTCTATATCTCTTAAACCCCTTGAAGGAATTTTATAAAACTTGGGTCAGATGATCACCTCATCAAGACGATGTGCAGAACCCATGAGTCAGTCATGCCGGCTCAAGGTCAAGGTCACAACTTAGGGTAAAAGGTTTGAACCTTCCATTTTGTGTCCGCTCTATATCTCCTAAACCCCTTGAAGGATTTTCATGAAACTTGGGTCAAATGATCACCTCATCAAGGCGATGTGCAGAACTTATGAGTCAGCCATGTTGGCTCAAGGTCTAGGTCACAACTGAAGGTCAAAGGTTTGAGCCTTCCATTTCGTGTCCGCTCTATATCTCCTAAACCCCTTGAAGGAATTTTATAAAACTTGGGTCAAATGATTACCTCATCAGAACGATGTGCAGAAATTATGAGTCAACCATGCCAGCTTAAGGTCAAGGTCACAACTAAGGGTCGAAGGTTTGAGCCTTCCATTTGGTGTCCACTCTGTATCTCCTTAACCCCTTGAAGGATTTTCATCAAACTTGGGTCAAATGATCACCTCATCAAGAACTCATGAGTCAGCCATGTCAACTCAAGGTCAAGGTCACAACTGAAGGTCAAAGGTTTCAGCTCTGTATCTCCTAAACCCCTTGAAGGATTTTCATGAAACTTTGGTTAAATGATCACCTCATCAAGACGTTGTGCAGAATTCATGAGTCAGCCATGTCAGTTCAAGGTCAAGGTCGCAGCTAAAATCAAAGGTTTTACCCTTTCACTAACCATAGCAGTGGCGGGGGATTTAGCTGTCTTTCAGACTGCTATTTTTCAAATTAAAATGGGTGTATCTCAGTAACCAATGAAGATACTGATTTGAAATGTCATTTACGCCATCAGATGGACTCGGACAATCAGGGTAGATAACTTTTGACAGAATTTATGACAAATTACCTCCTTTTTGTTTTATGTAAATGAATATAGGTCAGGACCCTTAGGTCAAAACGGACTGTTACAAGAAAATATTTATCCTGGGGATATTTAATGTCTATGCCTATGTGATCTGTGTCAAAACTTGATCTTATCATTAAGAGCAATGGTACTCAGGTGAGCGATATAGGGCCATCATGGCCCTCTTGTTGTCAGAATGTATCAGTGAAATCTACATCTGGTTAAATTGGGTTACCTGATGTTAGAAATGGAAAAAACATTAACACTCAAGAGGCCACATTTTTCATTTGATCTTCATAAAACCTTGTCAAAATGTCTGTCTTAAGGTCACCTTTGAAACTTGCTTATTTAAGTTAAAAAAGCAACTAGGTAAAAACATAGAAAAGCCTTGTAAATATTGAAGAGGCTACATTTTCTACAAGATCTTGAGATTTGGCAAGAATATTTATTTAAAATCTAGGGTAAATTTGTAACTGAGCCACCTTGGTAAAAGTTCAGGTCACTAGGTGGAAACTTAGTTATCTGCCTAAACATAAAACATGGCCAAAATATTTTTTTGTCAAGACAGCTTTCACATGGACTTGTAAGAAAATTATTATACTAATTGCAGACAGTAGGAGGAAGTGCCAAACCCTTGAAACATAAATTGATTTTACATTTTTAGCTTGTCTATTCAAAGAATAGGTAGAGCTATTGGACTCACCCATGCTTCAGCATCCGTGTCTGCATCCAGATTTGGTGAAGTTTTTGTATGTAAGCTGGTAACTCAGTAACCGCTAATGGGAATGGATGAAACTTCACACACTTATTCGATGTGATAAACTGCCTTACATTGCACAAGTTCATTGACTCTATTTTGCTTTTAGGCAAAATTATGCCCCCTTTTTTACTTGGCAATATTTAGTAAAGTTTTATTTTCATTTGCCCGTACTTGGATAATTCATGCACCACTGTTTGCTCAAACTCCTTGTCAGGTCCTGGCAAAGTACCTGTATCGTGAACTTTTTTCAATGGCTTGAACTAATGATAACTCAAACCAATTTCCTGGTCCTCTAGAATTTGAGCAAATGAAGTTTGACTGTATGATTAATGCGAAACAAGAAACGTACAGTATGATTAAGAAGGAATTTGGGGAGCAAACATCAGTTTTATGAAAACTATAACACCAGACATATAACATATTCGGCATGTTTTGATTTTAATCTTTAAAATCTCTTGAGGTGTAAAAGTTGTTTGTTTGTTTCTTTTTTTTTTTTTTTAAAACAACAACAGCAGAACAATACAATATGTTATAGAGATTAATTTATTTATTAATTGTCTTCCATATGTAATTGTAAAGATAGATGGGATCTGAATGAGGATACTGTAATGTAATATTTCAGGGTTCATTGGGTCGTGCATTTGGTAAGAAAGTGAAGGAGGAGATGATGAATTCTAAAATGTCTCTGGAGGCTGAGCTGGACTCACCAAAGCAAAAGAGAACATCAGCTCCTATTGTTGTCGATGGTGATGATATACCAGAACAAATTATAGAACTTGATAAGGCAATTGAGCAAGCTGCTTCATGACCCAGCTGTGATCAAGGTTCTCAGTGACACAGACCTTCATGGAAGCACCAGGATGTTCATGATAAAGAACTGTGATCAGACTTCTGCATGACACAGCTGTGAGTAAGGCTTGATATACAGGTCAAGATTGTAGCCATTTTATCTATATGAAACAAGTGTAGCTGTTAAGAATAAATTTGATAAAATAGCTGTGATCAAAGTTCTCTGTGACTCAGCTCAACATTTTCAGTGACATATCTGTGAGTAGATTTTTTTCATGGAAGTGCAAGGCGCACCAGGCTGTTCATGAATAAGAAATATAACTTAAGCAGACTTCTTTCTGCATATCATAAAACTGTGATAAGCCTCCCCATGACATAGAAGTGTTGATAAGCCTTTTCTTGACACGGAGCAGTATATTTCAGTAGAAATAGACAATTAAGACTGTGATGCTGCAAAATTAAAACATGAGACTTTCTTCATTTGAGTTGTCACTTCAAACATAACTAATGTGTTCTCCATCAAGAGTGCTCAAAACATTCTCATTTTGTTAGCTTTGTACAAAACTTGTGTCAATATAGTTTTATACAGAGCTGATAGATTTTTTTCACTGCTCAACTATAAACACTGTTCAAATTTATTTTTCTAAAATAGTGCCATGGCTGTATAATTATCCTGTGTTATCAAGTTAAATAATTTGCAGTATAAACATCACCCCTGTAACACACAAAGCAGTTCAGCCCATTCAGTCTGGTCAACTGGATCTTGGTCCATAAGTAAGTGCAATCATTACCGGTAGTCACCTAGTAAACATACTTCATGTTTGGACATGGTATAAGCAGTGAACATGCATCGTTGTGAAGTTTTTGACTTGATTTGAAGCAGTTACTTGTAAGGAAGTACAGGTGTTCTGTGTAAAATACAAGTATAGATCATTTCATAGTGTGAATCACACTTTTTTAACGAATCATCTGTCTTTTCCTGTAATGGTTTTGAAGAAATGCTCTAAACATGCAAGTTGTACAAACTTTCCTTGGATAAAATCTTCAGTATATGTATGTTTATAGCACACTGCTTTATGATAGTAACCTTGTTAGTGTTGTTACACATTCACTTGCAGAAATACATGTATATATGGAACTGATTTAGAAGTCTATAAATATTGGTTAGTGTTCACCAAAGAGTATTTAGTAAATACTGTGGAAGTATCTAGTTATTTGGCACAATTATTGTATTTACATGATTTAAATAAATTCAAAACTATTAATGTGTTTTATAAGTGTATTATGGTAAATATAGTATCTTGAATATTTGTAGTATACATACTGTATATTTGTAGTACAGCCTTTGTAGTTATTTACTGCAAGGGCGGACAGAAAGTCTTTCATTGAACTCTCCTAGAAGTATTAATGCATGTTGAGATTAAATTACATGTTCATTGATGTATATTTTCATGTTAACACGTATGTTAGTACAAACAGTTATGATATTTTTGAAATGGCAAAAACAGTTGTATTATGTTAGTTGTGATTTATTGTACTTCACTGTTATATTGTGTAGATGTCTGTAATTCGTTATTATTTGTATTTTGTCCCAGTATGTTGAGTTTGTAGTTTAACCTTGTCATCTGCTGGAAATGTCGTCTGCTAAAATTGTAAAGTTCATTCAATTTGCTCCAAAATTGGAAGAAATATTGTCAGAGTAGCAAACAGCTTGGAACCTGATCAGACGCCGATTTAATCGGCGTCTGATCTGGTTCCAAGCTGTTTGCAAAGGCTGTTAAATTCGCCTGCAGCAGGCTAAGGGTTAAACAAAGGCAGATATATTCCTCATATCAATATGTTCAAAATGTTTCAATCTTTATATTCTCCCACCACCCACCCATTTAGCTCAACAGGGAGAGTGCATATTTACTGATCCCGGGGTGGTGAGTTCGATTCTTTGGCTAGGTGTATGTTCTCTATGATGGTTTGACAAAAGACATTGTCTGAAATCATTCTTCCTCTACCTCTGATTCGGGGCCTCTGTAGCCAAGTGGTTAAGGTCACCAACTGTGAATCACCGATGTGCGTTTGAGTCTCACTCAGGGCATTGAATTCTTCATGTGAGGAAGCCATCAGGCTGGCTTACGAAAGGGTGGTGGTTCTATCCGGATGCCCCCTCTGATGAAATAATGCACAGAGGGACACCTGGGGTCTTCCTCCACCATCACAGCTGGAAAGTTACCATAATATTATGGCCTACAATTGTGTCGGTGCCACTTTTAACCCAACAAAAACAAGCAAAATCCACCTCTGATTCATGTGGGAAAGTTGGCAGTTACTTAAGGAGAACCGCTAGGTTTGTACTGGCATAGGTCCAGATACACTGGCTAGGTTAACTGGCCACCATTACATAACTGAAATACTGTTTAGAAAAACTGTTAAACTTAAAACAAACAAACAAATTGTGATCACCACAAAAGGAGGAGGGATGGTTTTGGTGTTGTCTGTACATCTTTTCATCCATCCGAAACCATATCTATGACATAAACATGGTAGAAATGTTGACCATTGTAGGGAAATGCAAATCAGCAAGTATCGGTCAGATTGCATGGGTAAGACAAGATTTATTGCACCTTTGTACATGTATATATATTGCATACATAGCGTTTTATTACTTTTTCTGTCCATTGGGAGTAATATCTCAGATATGGTTAGAAGGATTTCAATGAAACAGAGTAGAAAGGTTAACTGCTATAGGGCAATGTGGCTGTACAGGTTTCATTCAGATTGGTTTGGGAAGACAAGATAATAGCCCGTTGCAATTATATATATATAGTACATATATAGTGTTTTTGTTCAATTTTCTTTTAGTCTGGAGTCATATCTCAGAACTGGTTTGTAGGGTTTCATTAAAATGTTAAGTACTTTTTATGTTGCTTGGTTGCATGCTTCCAAAGGATCTTTTCACAGATGTTATTTTTCACTATAACAGTTATTTTTCACTATAACAGTTATTTTTCCTAAGGCCTTGAAAGAAAGTTTAGCGGAAAAAGAATTCAGAGTTATATCAGTTTTATGTTAAGAAATTTTATGGCTTCAAAAATTTTTTTTGACAATATATTAGATTCTATAAATAACATTTTGGCTTTAGCTAAAGGCACTTGCTTCCAGCCAGGATACCTTCAGTTATACAGTTATACATCAAAAAATAATAATAAAAAAGTGAAAGCTGTTATTAAACATTTGCATCAATCTTTCAAATGACTTGGATGTGTTCAGCTATCTGAAACATTTATTCTGTAAATCCTGCACTTTACAGTGATACTAAAGTTGCCATAAATAGGGTAGGTAATACAAAGGGTCACCATAAAACACTTTTAACAAATTGCTGCCTGTAAGCAGATCACTTAAAAAACCAACTTCAAAGTACCACCTGCTTGCAATTAAAGCTTTAAAACAGATTTTCTGTTGGTTGGGGGTGGCAGGCGGCTTTCGTTTAAGATTTTATCTAGACAAACCAACTTTTGAAATCACCTTTGAATGCATTTATTAGTGGAAAAGTATTAGTGTTAAAACACTGTAAGTGTTTGTTTACATTATAAAACCTTTAACAACTTCTTTTAGATGAATGTTTGGTGAGATTTTCTTAAGCTCATAATAAAGAGCATATGATTCTCTCAGAATTGTTCATGACTTTTAGATTCTTTGCGGAATTTACTGAAGAACAAAAGGAATCCCAATATAGTTTGCTTCAAACTATTGAAAGCAGTCTAAGCTTACACTATATTTTATTGAATTTAATTACCTTTGGGGACTTTTAATATAGGCTATAATAGGTGAATAATTTGCGAGGGTTGTCCATTCTGCTTCAGAGTTTTTTCAAATATAAAATATTTCTGTTTTTTTTTTTATAGAGATGAAGAAAAAATATACATGTATAGTAAACTGATGTACTAAGCTATCATTTGACAATGGAAAAAATGTGAAAATGCGATTTGGAAATGTTCATTTTCTGTGCCGATACAGTATACCCAGGATATAAATGTACTGCTGTATACCCTGGTATAAATGACTTCCCACCCATAAAAATTGCACCCATAATTCAATATATACATATATGACCAAACAGTGTTGTATATACTGTTTAATATATATATGTACTACTGTGTATGCTAGTACAGATGCTGCTCCTTAAATGCGCTCTCCTTATATATGCGGGGAAAAAATCATACATTACTGCAGTGAACCTCAGTATAAACATTACCAAATAAATGCCCCCTTCCATGTCCTATTAACCAAAATGTTGTTTTTTATGTCTGTCATTTTACTTAGTAGCTTTAATTATTATTGAAATGTATATATATAAAAAAGCTGGGTCTTAGATAAATACCCCTTTTGCAAAATGCATTATGAATGGAATTTCAAGGTTCTAAAATTACTTGAAACATATAAGAACCTTATATAGTTATGAATTTATCTCCCATTTTTACACTTAATTTAAATAACATTATAAAAACTATAGAACTTGATTACACTTTATATGAAACACAACTCCATTTGAACTTTTTTCATCCTTGTTCTTTCATGTCCTGAAATGTCACATGTTGAGGATAAATTTTTGGAGCATTCATCAGTGTACTGATGCCTTAATAATAATGTTTCCTCTCAGATAAATTTTGTTAAACACTCACAACTTTTGTTTGTTTCAAATTGATGAATTATCTGTAGCTGTCTCAAATTGTGTTTTTTCACAAGTATACAAATTCATGTTGTTTCGTATAAATGGACATTGTCTCCTGTTGTATATAATCATGTTTCTTAAGTTATGTTTTCTAGTTATATATTTTATATTTTAGTATTTAAATATTGTTAAATTGTATACATACTTGCACATGTTAATAGTGAATAGATGACCATACCAATGCAGTGTATAAACTGTTCTGCGCAACAAGATATTCGGCCTTAAAATAGATAGAGGATGTGTACAAGAAATACCTTAATTTCTACAGTCGAATTTGGAACAAAATTTAAAAAATGATTTTTTTTTATCTAACTTTATATTTTATTTCAGAAGAGGATTTGGTAGTAGACAGTAACTGTTGTTGTATTACCAAACTCATCACATACACATAATAAGTATGAAAGGGTCTATGCAGCCTTCATTAAGGTGTGTTTTTAGCTCACCTGAGCACAAGGTGCTCATGGTGAGGCATTGTGATCATGCTGTGTCCGTCGTCAACAGTTATGTTTAAAGGACATCTCCTCCAAAACCACTGAATGGATTTTGATGAAACTTGGCTTGGATGTTGCCTGGGTGGTTCTCTACCAAAGGTGTTCAAACGATTCCGCTTGGATACACATAGGGGCCGCCAGTCAGCTAAAAAATGAAAAATCTTCAAACGACATCTGCTCCTAAACAGATGGTCCAATTTTGAAATAATTTCACGCAAATGGTCCTTATGTCACCCTCTACCAAGATTTTAAAATTTTTATCGATTCCCCAAAGAACATGGCCGCCAGGGGCGTAGTCACTTTTCCATATATGTATATAGTGAAAACTTTAAAAATCTTCTTGTGTGAAACTGCTGACCCGATTTTAGAATTATTTCACACAAATGGTCCTTGTGTGACCCTCTACCAAGATTGTTCAAATTATACCGATTCGTCAAAAAACATGGCCGCTAGAGGACGTGGTCACTTTTCCCTATATGTATATAGTGAAAACTTTAAAATCTTCTTGTGTGAAACTGCTAGTCCGATTTTAGAATTATTTCACACAAATGGTCCCTGTGTGATCCTCTACCAAGATTGTTCAAATTATATCGATTTGTTAAAAAACATGGCTGCCAGAGGGCGTGGTCACTTTTCCCTATATGTATATAGTGGAAACTTTAAAAATCTTCTTGTGTGAAACTGCTGCTCCGATTTTAAAATAATTTTACACAAATGGTTCTTGTGTGACCTTCTACAAACAGCGTTCAGATTTTTCTGATTCATCAAAAAACATGGCTGCCAGAGGGCGTGGTCACTTTTCATCAACAATCTCTCTTAAACAGTATCTCCTCCAAAACCACTGAATGGATTTTGATGAAACGTTACACAAATGGGTAGCCCTCTTTCAAAAGTGTTCAAATGGTTCTGGTTCAGAGTCTTTTTGGTTAAAAATAGGTTTTTAGCTATCAGACTTTAAAAATCTTTTTTTTCTAGACCTTTGATATTTGGCATGTGATATAAGGATTTGACTCTCTAACCATACTTGTCAGAATTATTATGCTAAGGTAAAAAAAAATGGCCATGCTCCTGTGTCTGACATGTACTAACTATAGGCTTTTATATAAGAAACATTGAAAATCTTCTTCTCTGAATCAACAATGGCTAGAGCCTTGATATTTTGGTGTGATATCAGATTTGTAA
The DNA here is from genome assembly GCF_021730395.1 of Mercenaria mercenaria. Lineage (NCBI taxonomy): Eukaryota > Metazoa > Mollusca > Bivalvia > Venerida > Veneridae > Mercenaria > Mercenaria mercenaria. The sequence goes on from NC_069374.1 coordinate 42,174,474, forward strand.
TTTCTATCGTAATTATTGAAATTATTGCCCTAGGTTCAAAAATGTGTGTGACATATATATAATATAGGCTTGTATAGAAGAAACCTAACACTGTACTTTTACAGACACACCTGAAGACTTGTACTCAGGTGAGCGCTTTAGGGTCAATGACCGTCTTGTTAATTTTGGCATTGTAATAACAGTTGTATATTCAATCTTTGAAATTGCAAGAAACGCTATTGACATTTTATAAGTACATGTGTAGAACAATAAATGAGACCATCTCAATTCAACTCTCAATAATATTTTTGTTATGAATTCAAACAGATTCCATTCCCACAAACACTTTCATTATTTTAAATCAAGAATACAAGTATTTGCTATATTTTAGAACACTTGGGTATGCATGGATGGCACATAATCAGAACATAGCTGAGACCAACATTCATTTTCTTCAAGTAAGTTGTTGCCCAACATATTTAAGCTAAGGTTTTCCCTACATATTTCAGGGAACTTTTTTTTTCTTACCTGCATATTTTATGGAAGGTTTTCAAAAAAAAATTTGAGATGGTTTGAAACATTTGCTTGTAGGTCCCTCAGATTTGTTATCCCCTTGCAAAGATGAAAGGATTTGGCATTGTCCGACCAGTTGTCTATCTGTCTATCTGAAATTGAAAATGCTTGTAATTCAAGAGGTACTTTGGCTAGAATCACCAAACCATACATAATTATTACATATATAGTATAATCCCCCTTGACCTAGTAAAAGGAGAAGCTTTTTTTTAGCTCATCTGTCCCATAGTGACAGGGTGAGCTTTTGTGATCGCCCTTCGTCTGTCGACAATTTCTTGTCTGCACGATAGTGGTTTCATTTATGATTTTATTTTAACCAAACTTGCACACAACTTGTATCACCATAAGATCTTGGTTCCTTTCTTGAACTGGCCAGATCCTATTATCGGTTCCAGAGTTATGGCCCTTGAAAGGGCCAAAATTAGCTATTTTGACCTTGTCTGACCAATAGCAGCTTTATTTATGATTTGATTTATACCAAACTTGCACACAACTTGTATCACCATAAGGTCTTGGTTCCTTTCTTGAACTGGCCAGATCCCATCATGGGTTCCAGAGTTATGGCCCCTGAAAGGGCCAAAATTAGCTATTTTGACCTTGTCTGCGCAATAGCAGCTTCATTTATGATTTGATTTTGACCAAACTTGCACACAACTTGTATCACCACAAGATCTTGGTTCCTTTCTTGAACTTGCCAGATTCCATTATAGGTTCCAGAGTTATGGCCCCTGATAGGGCCAGAATTAGCTATTTTGACCTTGTCTGCACAATAGCAGCTTCATCTATGATTTGAATTTAATCAAACTTGCACAAAAATTTGTGTCACCATAAGATCTTGGTTCCTTTCTTGAACTGGCCAGATCCCATAATGGGTTCCAGAGTTATGGCCCCTTTATGTTACTATAAATAGCTTATTTAGTAACTTTTTTATTATTGGCCGTAGGGAAAAACCGAGACCACTTTCCTGTGGTACAACATGGATGGTACCTCCAATTTATTGGTGTATTTTGACATATCTGTACCTTTAGGAAAATTTCAACTATATTTTCTCATGATTCTTTTGTTTGATTTGATCTTGATTTTGACCTTCTTGTCCTTAAGTGCAATGATGACAGGTGAGCAATATAGGGCCATTATGGCCCTCTTGTTCTTAATTTAGTAAAAAAAAATAAAAAAATTTGACTGTACCGAAGTAATCTATTGATGGATATTCAGGAAACTTAATACAAAAGTAGGTCACTGTAGGATTGTGATGCACATGCAACTTTTGTTGGGATATGTTACTTAACTTTAGAGCTTTGAATTGTTTTAAAATCCTTGAATTCTATCATAAACCCAGTAGCCAATTGATAGAATTTTGTTACTCAAAGAAGAAGGATAAAATATTTATCACTTCAGTGGGGGATTCCATTTCACTGAATGTGTTTGTTCATGTATAAGGTTTATCAAAAGTACTTCTGCTTTGTATTCCTCCAAAGACTCTCTAGACAATCAGACTGTTCAATCAAAAGGAGAAAATTTTCTAATAATATTCTTGTGATCAACACCTGTCAGTATTACTGAGCTGTAGAAATGTATCACTGTAACAATGTATAATATAAAATGGAACATCACTTGTGTTACGTTTATTTATTTTTCTCATACTTCACATTGGTAAGATGTAATAAAGACCCTCTTGCTGAGTTACCTTGATTCTCTAAGAGACCTCCTTACTAAGTTACCTTGGTAAGCTGTAATAAGGGGCCTTCTTGGCGAGTTACCTCGATAAGCTGTAAGAAGGGACCATCTTGTCACGTTACCTTGGTAAGCTGTAATAGGGGGCCATTTTGGTTAGTTTCTTGGTAAACTGTAGTAAGGGGCCCTCTTGCAAAGTTACCTTGGTAAGCTGTAATAAGGGGCCCTCTTGTAAAGTTACCTTGGTAAACTGTAATAAGGGGTCATCTTGGTGAGTTACCTTGGTAAGCTGTAATAAGGGGCTCTCTTGGTGAGTTACCTTGGTAAGCTGTAACAGCCTGTTGCCGAGTTACCTTGGTAAGCTGTAATAAGGGACCCTCTTGGTAAGCTGTATTAAGGGACCCTCTTGGTAAGTTACTTTTTAAGCTGTAAAAAGGGACCCTCTAGGTAAGTTACCTTGGTAAGCTGTAATAGGAGGCCCTCTTGCAAAGTTACCTTGGTAAACTGTAATATGGGGCCATCTTTGTGAGTTACCTATCTTGGTGAGTTACCTTGGTAAGCTGTAACAGCCTCTTGCCGAATTACGTTGGTAACCTTGTAATAAGGGGCTCTCTTGGCAAGTTACCTTGGTAAGCTGTAACAGCCTGTTGCCAAGTTACCTTGGTAAGCTGTAATTACTTTGGCAAGCTGTAATAGGGGGCCCTCTTGCCGAGTTACAATGGTAAGCTATAATAAGGATCCCTCTTGGTAAGCTCTAACAGCCTGTTACCAAGTTACCTTGGTAAGCTGTAATAAGGGACCCTCTTGGTAAGCTGTAATAAGCAGCTTCCTTGATGAGATACCTTGGTAACCTTGTAATAATTGGCACCCTTGCCTAGTTACCTTGAAACCTGTATTCAGGGGGGCCCATACCTTTTTAAGCTGTAACAAGGGGTACTCTTACCTTACTACCTTAGTATTCTGTTATAAGGGGCCATCTTGGTGAGTGCCCTAGGTAAGATATAATAAGGGGTTACCTTGGTAACCTTGTAATAATTGGCACCCTTGCCTAGTAACCTTTAAACCTGTAATAAAGAGGCCCATGCCTTGGTAAGCTGTAATAATGGGACCTCTTGCCTTATTACCTTGGTATTCTGTAATAAGGAACCATCTTTGCGAGTTACCCTGGTACCCTTGTAATAATTGACGCCCTTGTCTAGTTACCTTGAAACCTGTAATAAAGGGGTCACATGCCTTATTAAACTAATAAAGGGCCCTCTTGCCTTGTTACCTTGATATTCTGTAATAAGGCACCCTCATGCCAAGTTTCCTTTGTAAGCTATAAGGGACCCCCCTGGTCAAGTTACCTTGGTAAGCTGTAATAAGGAACCCCCCCTGGCCGAGTTACCTTGGTAAGCTGTAATAATGAACCCCACCCGCCTTATTACCTTGGTAAGCTGTAATAAGGAACCCCCCTGGCCGAGTTACCTAGGTAAGCTGTAATAAGGAACCCCACTAGCCGAGTTACCTTGGTAAGCTGTAATAAGGAACCTCCCTGGCCGAGTTACCTAGGTAAGCTGTAATAAGGAACTCCACTAGCTGAGTTACCTTGGTAAGCTGTAATAAGGAACCCCCCTAGCCGAGTCACCTAGGTAAGCTGTAATAAGGAACCCCCCTGGCCGAGTTACCTTGGTAAGCTGTAATAATGAACCCCACTAGCCTTATTACCTTGGTATTCTGTAATAAGGAACCATCTTTGCGAGTTACCCTGGTACCCTTGTAATAATTGACGCCCTTGTCTAGTTACCTTGAAACCTGTAATAAAGGGGTCACATGCCTTATTAAACTAATAAAGGGCCCTCTTGCCTTGTTACCTTGATATTCTGTAATAAGGCACCCACATGCCAAGTTTCCTTTGTAAGCTATAATAAGGGACCCCCCTGGTCAAGTTACCTTGGTAAGCTGTAATAAGGAACCCCCCTGGCCGAGTTACCTTGGTAAGCTGTAATAATGAACCCCACTAGCCTTATTACCTTGGTAAGCTGTAATAAGGAACCCCCCTGGCCGAGTTACCTAGGTAAGCTGTAATAAGGAACCCCACTAGCCGAGTTACCTTGGTAAGCTGTAATAAGGAACCTCCCTGGCCGAGTTACCTAGGTAAGCTGTAATAAGGAACTCCACTAGCTGAGTTACCTTGGTAAGCTGTAATAAGGAAACCCCTAGCCGAGTCACCTAGGTAAGGTGTAATAAGGAACCCCCTGGCCAAGTTACCTTGGTAAGCTGTAATAAGGAACCCCACTAGCCGAGTTACCTAGGTAAGCTGTAATGAGGAACCCCACTGGTCAAGTTACCTTGGTAAGCTTTAATAAGGAACCCCCCTGGCCGAGTTACCTTGGTAAGCTGTAATAAGGAACCCCACTGGTCAAGTTACCTTGGTAAGCTGTAATAAGGAACCCCCCTGGCCGAGTTACCTTGGTAAGCTGTAATAAGGAACCCCACTGGTCAAGTTACCTTGGTAAGCTATAATAAGGAACCCCCCTGGCGGAGTTACCTAGGTAAGCTGTAATAAGGAACCCCCCTGGCCGAGTTACCTTGGTAAGCTGTAATAAGGAACCCCCTGGCCAAGTTACCTTGGTAAGCTATAATAAGGAACCCCCCTGGCTGAGTTACCTAGGTAAGCTGTAATAAGGAACCCCACTGGTCAAGTTACCTTGGTAAGCTGTAATAAGGAACCCCCCTGGCCGTGTAACCTTGGTAAGCTGTAATAAGGAACCCCCTGGCCAAGTTACCTTGGTAAGCTATAATAAGGAACCCCCCTGGCTGAGTTACCTAGGTAAGCTGTAATAAGGAACCCCACTGGTCAAGTAACCTTGGTAAGCTGTAATAAGGAACCCCCCTGGCCGAGTTACCTTGGTAAGCTGTAATAAGGAACCCCCTGGCCAAGTTACCTTGGTAAGCTGTAATAAGGAACCCCCACAGCCAAGTTACCTTGGTAAGCTGTAATAAGGAACCCCACTAGCCGAGTTACCTTGGTAAGCTGTAATAAGGAACCCCCCTGGCCGAGTTACTTAGGTAAGCTGTAATAAGGAACCCCACTAGCCAAGTTACCTTGGCAAGCTGTAATAAGGAACCCCACTAGCCGAGTTACCTTGGTAAGCTGTAATTAGGAACCCCTCTAGCCGAGTTACCTTTGTAAGCTGTAATAAGGAACCCCCTGGCCATGTTACCTTGATAAGCTGTAATAAGGAACCCCACTAGGCTAGTTACCTTGGTAAGCTGTAATAAGGATCCCCCTGGCCGAGTTACCTTGGTAAGCTGTAATAAGGAACCCCCTGGCCGAGTTACCTTGGTAAGCTGAAATAAGGAACCCCAACGGCCAAGTTAACTGGTAAGCTGTAATAAAAGTCTATGAGGCACCCTTGCAAAATATATATATATATATATCCAATATGTTCCATACCAAAAACTAAACATTAAAAACAAACAAGAGTAAAAACAAACCTAAGAAAGTTATTTTTCTTTATTTTAAGCTTAATGGGATTTCAATCTTTCCCAGAATGCTACAATAGCACAAACTGTCAACATTTTGTACAGTAGTCAGTATAATATAGACACTTTACAAAACAAACTGGAAAAATATAACAATTTTGAAGTGATCACAATTTTGATAAACACCGTGACAAATAGTTGAAATACAGCACTCTATATTATATTCAACAAACAATTGGAAAGGTTCCTAATGCATTTCAGAAATACAAACTGAGAAAAATAAATAAATATTGTTATGTTCTTTAAAATTTAGATTAAACACTTCACTAACTTACCTGTCTAAATATTTGGTGTGGTCTGAGGCACTGACCTCTAGATTTTGGCTTAAAATGATCTTTTTTTAAAATTGAAATTTGATTATATTATGAAAACTAAGAACATGAGTTTTATTTTTAAACTATCTTAAATATGCCATATTAAGAGAGAAAAAACATGCCTGAGTTTGGTAACGAATATGTACTTATCGGTCGTTAAAAATAAAGCTTTATAATTGAGATAGTTTACCTCTGGTACCCCATTACAAACACTTTTCAATTTTGAATGGAAACATTAGTAAAAACAACTAATTCTTATGTGTTTCCATGACATAAAATCTCAGTAATTTAAGTTTCAAAGCTTTCTTAAGAAATATAGCAGTCTAAATATTTTCTCCTTTTTTTTTGTTGACATACAATCTAGAGGTCAGAACCTTTAAAGGAAAATTCATTTGTTCAGTATAAAGTTTTTTTTTACAAGTTTTGTTCAATCATTTGAGAATTTCAAAAAACAAAATAATATAAATAAATGCATTTTCAATTATTAAATAAGATTACAGAAAAAGATGACAAAATGGTAATGAAAAAAATGGACTGGAAACCCTGCAGTTTCCTTGTGATATGTTCTGAGCGTTTGGAATGTAAAAAATAAAACATTATGCAATAAATGGTTTGAACACATTTTCAGAAGCATGAGGGTTCAAAGGAAAACGTAATTGTCATTCTCTGACAGGAAAACGTAATTGTCATTCTCTGACAGGAAAAGCATTTTAACCTAGTGAAATTAAATTTAAAGTTTTGACAACATAGAGTTAGTCATCTAATGTGTAAAGTAAATGGTGATGTTTTATTTGCAATTTCAGAATATGTATATGATAATGGTCTTCAAAATGGAGAATAAATAACAGGTAAAAATATTTAGCTGAAGACGCCTATATGTCTATATACATTAAACTGTAAACTGTAAAGTAAAACCTGATTTTGTTTACAGAAATGCATTTACAACATGGATTTGTAGTGTTTATTTTTCATTTGAACATGGCAGGCTTCTGAGTGATGTCCACCTATGAAATGTCTAACATAATTAAAGGGAGATAAAAAAAGACTTAACAGGTACACACAGATTGATATTTTTAACTAAAGTAACAAACAAAAATAGGTAATATTTCATTGTAAACCTGAAGCATTTCCATCTTACCATAATTATGTCATAAAACAACATGCACTATTTCTATGACAACTGATCTTTGTAATTCAAAGAAAAGTATTATATGTGACCTTTAAAACAATTGATAAAAGCAGGAACTGTCCAAACGAAATTCGAAAATACTGAGGGACAGTAACCTAACTTTAAAAAATTCAAATGTAACTGAAGGCTTGCAAAATAGTATGATGATTTTAAAACTGCTGACTTCACATCACTTGAGCATGTATGATTTAATCTATAATGTGAATTCAGCTTATTTAGCTCCAGTAGAAGTTTCGTTTGTGTTGATAAATTATTCACTGGCAGTCTATAGAATTACCTGTATTTGATAACAAAGTGTTCTGAGACCTAATTCAACGGGAAAACAGATCAATAAAAGCAAATTAGAGAGGCTACAATGTGGAAGGAAAACCTTCAATTTGTAATTATATCTCTAGATACTGCTGCATTAATGAAGGTATTCCAACATGCAAAGGTCACTCTTTGAAATGTGCATGATGTTTCCAATTTTCATCATTTTGTAATTTAATATTGCAACATCATTCCAGGCATAGTCAGTCAAAATACAGACACAATACAAATTTAAACACTATCATACAAATAGAAATTAAAATGAAACAAAAATACTGTATGAAGCACTAATTAGGATGGTTTCACTCTTCTATCTTCATTCAAAGATCCAGTAAAACACTCCTGTCAGGGTATTTCTTGTTGTTTTGTAACAACCTTATTTTGAAAGGTTAATGCTCAAATAAATAAATAAACAAATAGACTAAAGTTTCCATATTACAAATGTTCCTTACATAAACATTTGCATAACAATAGTATACAAAATGATAAAGATAAGAAAATAATTTAAGGAAAAAAAATGAAGAAATATATAAAAAATTTCCAGAGTATCACTAAGCTTGGGCCTACTCTTAGAAATATCTTGTGACTTTACTGTATTGCTCACTGGTGCCTATACAGTTGTACAATGTACTAGTGTCTGTGAACTAGATACATGTATCATTGTACAATTGTACAAGGGGACTGTGGTTTACTATGGTTCTTAATTGTAAGGAACTGAAAAACACCAAAACACACAATTTAACTTACACCACAAGTTACGGCAGATGGCATTTTGTGTTCAATTATACTATAGTAGTCGCAACCTGACCGCGATGGTTGACCTTCGGCTGGTTATTCATATTGAATATTTCATTGTAGAAATAAAGGGTGATGAGGGTAGCCATGTATATTTATATGGAATATGTTTGTATCTAGTGCAGTATCAAAGTATGTATACTTGCATTTGATCAGTTAAAACTTTCCAATACACTAATTTATAATTGCACAAATTTATATTTCCACTCTCTCATGCAGCTCATGTTTTATGTACACTGCTTTTCAATAATAGGTTGTGCCTCATTATGTATTATAATACAAAGGTCAACCATCGGGGTCAAGTTGCGTCCACTATACCATTATAAACATACTATTTTGATAATAAACTTTACCTTACAAACTACTAGTGAACAAAACCTCTGGCACCGCAAATTTTGACAGTCTTTTTGTAATATTTTTGAGCAGCATGCAGGTAACAAAATATAAACATTCTCACATAATTTACTATAGGAGACTTTTAAATAAACAATGTTATTACCTGACTCTATATATACATCACCGGTTCATAGTCTGTGTTATTGACTGGCCTGTAGTTCAACACTAAATTTTGATGGGCTAACTTGAAAATTAAAATTAAAGTTTACTTCTGATGTCATGTAATAAAACACTTATTGAATGGCTTGCCTTTGGACCGTGACTAAGTACTGACCGTGGACCGTGACTAAGTACTGACCGTGGACCGTGACTAAGTACTGACCGTGGACCGTGACTAAGTACTGACCAACGAGCCATTGGACCGTGACTAAGTACTGACTGTGGACCGTGACTAAGTACTGACCGACGAGCCTTTGGACCGTGACTAAGTACTGACTGACGAGCCTTGACGTGACTAAGTCTGACTGACAGCTTGGACCGTGACTAAGTAGAGTTTGACGTGACTAAGTATGATGACGACCTTTGGACTGACTAAGTAGATGAGAGCCTTGGACCGTGATAGACTGACAGCTTTGGACATGACTAAGTACTGACTGACAAGCTTTGACCGTGACTAAGTACTGACTGACAAGCTTTGGACCGACTAGTACTATGACAAGCATTGGACGTGATAAGTACTGACTGAAAGCTTTGGTATGCTAAGTTGACTGACAAGCCTTTAGACATACTAATATGATGACACTTTGGACCATGACTAAGTACTGACTGAAAGTTTAGACGTGTTAAGTATGTGAAGCTTTGACATGACTAAGTATGTGACAGCTTTACTGGACTAAGTCACTGACAAGCCATTTGAATATAATTCATGTATTTGAACTTTGGAAGATTTAATTACTGGGAATTTTATTTGCTTATAGGGATTTGATGTTGTGGTTTGTCCAAACCATGAAATCCATGAAAATGATTGCCCCACAAATATTCATGATTTTCACAGTAACTTATGTCAACCCTAATTACTTCTCAAAGACATTAAAAAACAAGTTAACATTTAAATAACATTCCTACATCGTGTAGAAATGAGGAAAAAATAATGGCAATATTACAGCAACAAACTAAAATGAAATTTACTGCCATGCTGGTATATTATTAAGCAATAATAAAGGCTTGATTATATTTACTTGTGTACAGAATCTTTGTTCACCCAGCAAAATGATAATATATGATAACAGGTTCAGTATATGATAATAAGATATCTTAAAACAGTTTTAAATTATCATAAGATGGCAACAATATAAGGAAATATATATATATATCACAGAATTGCTCATATATAAAATAGTAATGATGTACAATCACAAACTGAATTAACAATAATAAACAAACAACACTAGAATATAGACTACGAAGAAGTTATCACTGTTTGTCATTTAGTAATAAACTATTTAGAATTTAATCTGAGGTAATTATTTGTTTTCACTATTATTAAGAGACAAGCATCATTAACATTAGGTTTAAATCTGAAAATAGACTGACCAAATCATTGGACGGAGCATTGTATAAAAAACAAAATAAGTTAGTACCATAGTAGTACACATTTTACATATAAACTGTAACAACCTGTGATACAAGATTTATATTTGAACTGTAACTAACAACCATACAAGATTTACTTTAAACTGTAACTAACAATCGATGACACAAGATAAGTAACAACCAGTGATATATGATTTACTTATAAACTGTAAGTAACAACCGGTCATTCATACACAATTTACGTGTAAACTGTAAGTAACAACTGGTGAAACATGCTATAAATTTGAACTATAAAATGTTTGCACGTATCTACACTATCTACCCTGATCCATGACATGCTGTTATTTTCCAGCTGTAATAAACTAATTACATTATTACATAGATATTTCAATGTAAATGCCCTCATCTATAATTATGTTGCCATTCAGTTCTGCTGGTATATTAGGTAGTTAGGTCATTCAGTTCTGCTGGTATATTAGGTAGTTAGGCCATTCATTAGGTAGTTAGGCCATTCAGTTCTGCTGGTATATTAGGTAGTTAGGCCATTCAGTTCTGCTGGTATATTAGGTAGTTAGGCCATTCAGTTCTGCTGGTATATTAGGTAGTTAGGCCATTCAGTTCTTATAGTCTCGTTGCTGGTATATTAGGTAGTTAGGCCATTCAGTTCTGCTGGTATATTAGGTAGTTAGGCCATTCAGTTCTGCTGGTATATTAGGTAGTTAGGCCATTCAGTTCTGCTGGTATATTAGGTAGTTAGGCCATTCAGTTCTACTGGTATATTAGGTAGTTAGATGGAAGTAGTGTAGTCCACAACATCACTCACATTACCATAAAATGGATATTATAAATATTTATCACAGATGCTTTTTCATTCACATGTCCAATTATCTCATTAGATATTTTACAGAATAGCATGTTTAAAATGAAATGTTACATTGCTTAACTGTCTTGATTTACACACATACCGAGTTTGTAATGGGCTTTGCAGAATAATTCGCCATCATTCCTCAAACTGATTTCTTCCGCAAGATGTTTTACCATTTCCCATCCTGGTGCGTTTAAACAAAGGAGCATGATGACCTACCATTTGGCACCATGCATGCACCAAGAAACAGTTTTATCATATTTGAAAGACATATTAGAATTGAAATAGTTTATAGCAAAACCGTGTTTAAACACTAATTATACTACTGAGCAGCTATACATTGTACAAAATAATTTCATGAGGGCTGCGCCCGATGTATAACCCATCATGTACAAGTATTAAAACACTGTTTTGCCATAAATTATTTCTTTATTACAATCATAAAATTGAAAGCTCACTTACTCCAAACAAATCTGTAATGACAGGATGAAGATCTCATATGTGTTCTTCTGCTGGCAGATTTGCACAAATTTCATGTAATTTTCGAATATAAAACACATTCTCTTATAAGGTATCCAGCAGGCATATTTGCCTTTTGCTTTTCTTTTTAACCCTGAACACCTATGAAGAGGTGTAAACAAAATGCATTGCCAGTTACGGAGTCTCCACTACTGTAAACAGTTACCTCTACTTGATATCTGGTGAATTCAGATGTTCATAACTAACTCAGAGAGCATTTGTGAGTAGTTCTGTTCAATGCTTAAAGATGGTAACGTCACTGACTTGTCTCCTTCACGTAATGTTATAAGTTGAAGGGATGAGCTCCCTCCATGACCTTGCCGCGTGCTTGTTTCCAATGACAACTGGGGAAACATTTTTTGTGTCAGTGAACAGTCTATCAAATAAGGATCTTCTGCAGACATCAGTCCCTTCGTGTGCGCCTTATTTGGTAATGTCATCATTTTCTTTGGTGGTCTGGAATACAATAAAAATGAAAGCTGTAGGCAGGACAGCACACGCGCTAGACTATTTGAAAAAAGTTTACTAACAGGGAAGTGAAAAGGACAGGAAACAGAGAATGCTCAGAAAAATTGAACAGGTTTTTTTAACTTTCATGTTTGTGTAAGGAGGGGAGGAGGGGGTGCGTAAAATGGGGGTGGAAATTATACTATTAACTAAGAAACAATATGGAGAAGCACAAGCAACTGGACAAGAAAGGACCATCAAAAGAAAGTACAATTAACAAGAATTTTTAACAGACATTTTTCACAAAACATATTGCATGCCAATACAACATATTCTAAGTACCGGTAATAAGGCACATACTGACAATGAACGCAAGTCATAACTATATATCATACAATTCATGAAGACATTATCATGATTATGAAGTTTAAAAATGTCTGGAAATCTATAACTTTTGAATGCTTTCAAATGCTAATATTTAATGTGATTCTATTTTTAAACTGGTAATTAGGAAAAATAAACAAAAATGTAATGAAATGTTTTATCATATTAAAAGGAGGTAACTGATAAACAAATGAAATGCATGACACTAAAATAACAAAAATTACACACCAGAAAAAGTTAATTCTACTGTTGATACAGTGCTGCACTACATATCAACCTAATGTGTTGCAACCATAATAATGCTGCATTTACCTATATATACCATTAACTTATAACTTTTGCCTGGGTTTGCATTCTACAAGTCTATACATTTGTTTACTGCTTTTTATATCTATCAATACCAATCATCTTACATTTAACATAATTTCATTTTTAAAATAGTGGGAAAACTGATGTAAAAACACATATGGTACTCATATAAAAGGGAAGTAATCTCATATACAACAAAAAAAAAGTTAACTGTGACCTTGACCTTAGCACATGACACATCTTGTAATGGGGAATATTTATGCCAAGGTATTTGAGTATACAACCAATGCATAAAAAGTTACAGACCAGAAAAAACCCTATCTCCAAAGATGACCTTGACCTTGGAGCTAGGGATCTGGGTCTTGTGCATGACAAATCAACTCATTATAAGGAACATTTGTGCAAAGTAATTTTAAAAGCCCTACGTGAATGGCAGAGTTATTGACCGAACAAGAAACAGGCCATATGTTAACCTTTAACCTCTAAGTGTCCTTAGAGCGACACGTTGTCTCATTATTGGGAACATTTATGCCAAGATATTTCGAAATCCCTTCATGGATGGAGGAATTATGGACCGGACACGCAGTGTGACGGACGGAAGGACTGTGCTAGTCTATTTCTATGTCCCCCTTTTTTTCTTCGAAAAAGGCGTGGAACAATAAAGAAGTAACTGTGGGTTGGGGAAAGAGCAGATCCAAAAACCAATAAAGAGTCGAAATTTGAAGAAAAAAATGAGGTCTTAGAAACACTATAAGATATAGGAGGGGATGGGGGGAGGGGGTGCGTAAAGGTAGAAGTTGGAAAGGGGAATGAAGGATACTTACATTATAAGATACAGAAAATAAGCTACAACTTAATAAGTTTAAGATGATACAGTGAAACTGAGAAGCATTCTTGGAACTGTGCATTTGTTAAAAGTCTGCGAAGGCCAGAACCGTCACACATTCTCAATTAGTGGAATGGAAGCTTGTCAACTGTTTCAGAAAATCAATGAAGAGACAGTGATGTAAAATAATTAGCAATATGAAACCAATTGGTGATCCATAAAGCAGAAATAACACTGGTAGCGCTATTTTATAACTGAGTCAAACTGTCTGTTTTTGCAGTGAAAATACATCTTAGCTCCAAAATTATCCTGCATCACAACGGAATATTTCTGTAGACAATTGCAATTGTTCTCCGCCAAAGAACAGACATTTAACTGAGGCAAAAGTATTCTGTGAATCTTTTTTAAAAATAAATGCTAGAAATATGGAAAATGAACTTACAACTGGATCTGTTCTCGGTGTAAAATCTCAATGAGTAGCAGTAATCATTGCAAAACAAAATCAGATACAGCGAGAACAGGTTACACGTGCATGTGGCTTCAGTTCCAGTTAAAATGCAAACACTTACCTCCCGCGTTTTAAATGTGCAGCGTTACTGTTTGCAGCTGATTTTTTCTCTTCCAATACGTCAGCAAACAGGTGTTTTAACAGTAGATCTGTGTCCCCTGTAACTATTACTTTCCTCTCGGGGGCCTTTGTGTGTTTTTTGTTCTTCTCGCGATCCTCGGGGGGAGTGATCGGGCGAACTTCTATAATATATAAATGGCAGCGCTGTTTCACGTATATGTATTATTAAAATTATATGTCATTTAAAACGGTTATTCATTAAAAAAAAAAGATATCTGAATACGAAAATATGAAATTTGTAAGTATTTCAAAACTTTTTGAATTTTGAAAATCCATAAATGAGCGAAAAGGTTATTAAAAATAAAAAATTCAGATCCCTTACATAAACGATGTAAAAACGTTTGTTTTGCCCACCACCAGATAAACAGATGTTAATGCGTGACGTCACGACGATCTCTCCTATTACATTAGAGTATATTCTCGGAACATTACAAGTGATTTTAACTGATTATTTTACGAAATATGTAAGAAGAAATGAGAAAAAACACGACCGATACAAACGATGTGTTGCTGAGGATTGACTTGATCATCTTTGTATAGCCTAGGTCGCCCTTAGAAAATGATAATTGTAGGAAGAATGTAAATGTATTGTTAACATATAACTGTCTACCAGAAATGTTTTATAAAGTTCCAAATGTGGGACGATCTTAATTTCGTGATTTAGATTTAACCACCCATTAGTATTTAAAGTTTAAAAATAAAGTATAATTCCTCCTTTAAACCTTTGTAAGATCGGTTTCAATGAGAAATGCAAACATTACAATTGGGTCTTGTCAAATATTAACATTCCTATCAGATCGATAATCAGATATAGATCTGGATTACATTTTGTTTGTAATCCGGTAACCACAGCCCTCTTATTAAAAGTTTCGTTCAGAAATGGAGCTTTTTTTTATGGATTGCACTGTACTTAATGCTACAGCCGCAATGATGTCATGATTTTAATTTTGTCTCTTCTTTTTTTAAAAAATAATTTGACTTGTCACTTCTTATAATAGTGACTTTCGTCTAGTGAATACTTAATTAATAGTAGATATTTGACAAATTGAAGTAAACTTCAAACTGACTGATTTGCAAGATGCCTTAATCAACTTGCTTGTCTGCAAATGAGATATTTCATTTAGTTGCAAACATCTCGTGTATTAGTCTATTATTCGCATTGCAGCACTGAAAAAACATAACCCTCAAACATTAGACAACTTCAGAATAACCTACAGTTAGACAAATTAGACATCACTTTAAAGTTTCGTATCGGTCTGATAAAAAACAAACAAACAAACAAACAGAACAGACATTTTTTTCTAGATGTGATGTCAAATACTCTTGTGAACATTAATCAATGCTATTAGCTATCTTGCTATTTATCAGAACCGCATTTAATCGATTGGATGTTTCTAACAGAAGCCGTTTGAATACGCTATACTTTCAACATGAAACAAGGCAGATATAAAACAGGGTAACGCGCATTGCTAGGTTTCTGACACAGTACCTGACACATCCTCGTCCTTGGTGTAACTGAGGGGAGGTAATGAGGAGAACATGTTGCCAGGCGACAGGGACGCCGGGTTGTTCGGCTGCTTCCAGAATGACTGCGGCAGTGCGCGTAATCGCATTGGTAACGGTTCTGAAAAAGAAAAAAAAACCTTATTTTTTCATCACCTATTCATTTGCGATATTGTCAAAAAGGTATATTTCTGCAACAACTGTGGAAGTACATTTGTATATTTTGTTCTGCTAGTATATTTTCTGTTGCCACACTATTTTCTGCATGCATACATGGATGCTATGAATTTAAGAAGATGATGATCAAAAGTAACGAGGGATAAAAAATGTCAGGAAAGTAAACAGGTCTATCTTGCCTTAGAACGTAATCAAATATTTGCGATTTCTCTGTGGACATTTTAACAATTTATGTAAACATTTTCAAAACGTTTTAGGGTATTTAACAAACAATAGACACATATCAAATCTAAAGGTACATGAATAAAGTTACACAAAGGCTCAAATAATTACATGCAAGTCACCTACATAATATGTCTCTTATACATGCTTATAAAATGTAATTAAAGCTTCTAACACCGATACGCATTTGGCAAATTAATTGAGATATACGACACATTGTATAATCGTCACCTTAGCGCAGAGCGGGTACTGCGTTTGTACAAAGAAGTACTTCACATATCTAGTGGAAAAAACAACAACAAAAAACTGTGGTGGTATATTTCTTAAACTTTCCAGGAAATGTGTGCAGTTTTTCTGATTTTTTTTTCAGCAATACATAATATTTTCTAGATATTTTATTTTGTGAAAATGTTTTAGCGCAAATTTTCACGTTAATGCTTGAAACTGTCACTATGAGATAAACTTGTCAATATCAAGATAATGTCTGAAAGTATTGAGAGAACTATCTAGCTAATAAATGGTAGCTGTTAGCACATAGCCGGAGAGAACTATCTTAGCTAATAAATGGCAGCTGTGGGCACTTGCGCAAAACGTATCAAGATAACAATGTAAACTGTCGCAATAATATTTCCAGGAAAGTTTCTACTATTCAGAAGACTTCGCTTAATCAATCTAAGTATCGTTTTAGCTATCGAGCTATCTCGTGGCAGTAAAAATGCCGCCATATAAAACTAACTTCCTTTTCTCAGTGACCTTCTCTATATATCAATACTGAGGAATTTGCACTGAAACCTATCGACTATTTATCAGCCAGTGTATATATTTAACCGCGTATCTATGCTTTCTTCGGCCTATCAATACTCAAATTGTTCAAATCTTTCAATAATTCCCCTTTTTATTCCCGCGCTGGATTTGCCACATTTGCTGCGAATGGAACCACTTTTTTACACTGAACCTGCATATTCTCCCAATAACCTATCAATTGTAAATCAGGTTCTTGGACTATCAAAGTTATTGCAGGATCCCTGTGTGTGACTGACGGGCGGATAAGGAATGAAAAATGAAGAGTTATCTATCAGCAGATCAGTGCAGTCTATGGAATGAATTCAGTATGTACCCCATTCCGAGTTAATGGGTCAATGCATCCCACTCGTGTATAAATTAACTACACTTGTTTACAATCGGTACAATATAAAGAAACTACATTTAGTGAAGTAATATAGAAAGAATATAAAACAAATATTTCACTTTCAGCCGAAACGAAATATTAACATTTGGAAATGTTCATCAGGAGACATGCCACTTTTTGAAGCAACATCTATTTGATTAAACTGAAGTCCGTGCCACAATTATAATGGACATGTCATGTGATTTGAATTTAAAGTAAAGCACCGATACATAATTTTATAGCCTATCAATGATCAAGTTATATTCACCGTGTATATACATTTTCAAACGATTTGTCATTTCTATTTTATCTCATGAAAAAAAAATCCCCTGCACTTACGGCCACTTTTTCTACACTGACAGCCGATAGCACGATTCTAAACGTTTACATTCCATTGCACGAGTCAACAATACGATGTCGGTAGCACGAGTCCACAAGAGGACCTGGAATCCGCGAATGTCATAATCGATCCTTAGAGACGAGTTTACTGGTAAAATAAGCGATATGCATATTGTAGCTATTTGGAAAGAAGAGTATTAAACGGAACTTTATGCATTCGACAATGTTATAACACAGTTTTACCTGTTTTAATAGTGATTGAACTACCCGTTTGTCTGCCCATCCGTACCAACCAGATTTTTCCGTTTCGTCAACAGTCCACATAAATGAATGACCCGAATTAGTTCATACTCACTCAACATTCCTTTTGGCAAGACCTACAAACTGACCTGTATATAAATTACCTTGATCCTCATTTGACCTTCACCTTTAACCTTAAAACCATAATAAACAGCGTTTTTGGCCCTACAGCCCACATAAATGACCCATTTTGTTTATACACTCAACGAACCTTGTGGAAAGACCTACAAATAAACCTGTACATAGATGACACTGACCTTTATCTAAAAACTTAAAACCTCAAAAAAACAAAATCTTTGGTTACATGATTTTGCGTTTTGAAAACGCATCTTCTTATTTACTAGAATACTTCCATTCCCGATTCGTAATGGAGGTCGATATGTCACAGGGAGAAAAAAAATGTGCAGTCAGTCCGGGGCTCGACACACATTCTCCTCTTACGTGACAAAGTCCGTACCGTGACATCCCCCCCCCCCCCCGCTCTTGACATGAAGGCTCTGTATACAGGTGCCGACCGTGGCGGCGGTCGCGTGTACACCCTGTATATAGTGTGTCGACCGTGGCGGCGGTCGCGTGTACACCCGTATATATGTGTCGGCCGACGTTGCGGCGGTAGCGTATACACTCTGTATATAGGTGTCGGCCGTGGCGGTGGTCGCGTGTACACCCTGTATAAGCTGTCGGTCGTGGCGGTGGTCGCGTGTACACCCTGTATATAGGTGACGACCGTGGCTGTGGTTGCATGTACACTCTGTATATAGATGTCGGCCGTGGCGGTGGTCGCATGTACACCCTGTATATAGGTGTCGGCCGCCGTTGCGACGGTTGTATGTACACCCGGTATATAGATGTCGGACATGGCGATGGTCGCATGTACACCCTGAATATAGGTGTCGGCCGTTGCCGTTGCGACACATATACAGGGCCTCCAGGTCGAAACCTATATATAAGGTCTACGCCGCCCGGTCCACACCTATATTTAGGGTGTACACGCGACCGCCGCCACAGCGGGGCAGGGTTTCGCGACGGTCCACTGCATTCTTGTGCAGGATATGTAGTACTAGTACATATAAATTCGGGCAACCTGATTTCTTATGCACTGGCTATCTACCTTACACTGTAACCACTGTAGCTCTACTTATTTTGCTCGTTTTTATGATTACCATTATTTGCATAAGCCAGAGATTAAAGAGGCACCACAAAATAACAGTATTGTTTTGTGTTTCCATGATGGTAATTATACATGATTTGCATGAAAAAAGTGAGAAATACTAGTATCTACTAACAAAATTTGCTGAGAGATATTTAAGGCAAAGACAATGTGTTTAATGTCTAAAGACTGTTTCGGATAAATGTAGGATTCAGAACAGTATTTGATATATTAAACTAAGTTTAGATCAATCTTTGTTTCTACATGGCAAGATAATTATTTATCAATGCTTTTAAACCTTTACTGAAAAGCGATTGATTGAATAAGTTTGTAGATGAAGTTGTGAAATCATATTAATTCAGGGATGGCCTAACCTATACCCACCTGTCATTATGTAATATAGTTGTATTATCAGAATGATTTTCACAAAGTTCTTGAAGGAGAAAAATGTAGGTCACTAGGCCGTGGTGGGTCTTTAACTCCACCCCGCCAGGTCAAATAAAACGCACTATAGTTTTCTTTTCAGACTGCTGACTGTTAATTGTAGTAATTATACATGCCTTTCTCATGCCTATCGGTAAAAAGTACATGGTTTGCATGAGGTAATAGGTCAATAGTCACGTTGTCTCCATTTTTCAAAATATTTTACCTTGGACAATATTTTTTTCAGCTCAAATAACTGTATTCAGTCAATTTTTTTTCAGACTATGTATACTGATGCAGTTTAACTAAAATAGGTAGTGCCTACTTGAAGTTTGTATTTTAGCCTACAAAATGATGTATTCTGTCTACCTTTAATATATACATTTGTATATAGGACAGTAAAGCTACCTCTTAAAAGGGAAAGTTGGTTTTCTCGTGCAATCCTCGATAAATTTGATGCAGTATCTGTTAAAATATACATATTCGTTTCTTATGCAAAGACCCAAGTAATCAAAGAAAAATACGCTAGTTAGGGATATATTACATGCGCGTAATTAACTGTCTGGTTTGGTGGTACAGTCTGTCTTCCTCCTGAATCGGTAAATCAATCATAGCCAACTCTCGCGACTCGGGTATTGTTCCGCACTCCCGTACAGGTCGGAGGCCCGTTGAGGCGATATTCCTTTGGTAAAATTCTGTCCGCTAGATTTTTCATATCATAAGAATACTCGTGTTTTTCTCAGTTTCAGATACTTTCGACATCAAGTAATAACTTTCTGAGTAATATATCTATATGTGAATTTATGCATAGCTATATGGTTTCATTAATTGTGATGCATAACAGTAACATCGAGTGAAACTTGATAAATAGTTGTTGCAGTAGTTTATTATGACATGTACGTATTGTTTCTCAGACAAATACCGATTTTGGTGTTCTTAATAACTTAATATTTAAAAGAGCACGGATACTATCATTTTTATTTTTATTTTATTGTCATACATCAATCTATAAATATGCAAGTTACAAAAATTCTGTCCGCTAGAAATAATTGTGAAAAACACCTTTAATAGGTATATTGATCTCATATACGCCAGCAGTGATATAGATCAAAATTTTCTATTACATCAATATTTGATGAAAGAGCTCATCACTTTAACTCATTTGTTTACATGGCTATAATCCAACTTAACATGTTATAGTTAAACTTCAACCTTTAGAGGCCCCAGACTTATGAAAGACTAGCTGTAGCAGAACGAAGTTAAGCTGAGTTTACTTTGGGCATCTTTTGGACTTTTTTCTGCGAGTCGACATAATTGTTTATTGTACTACCAGGTACCATACGTAGAAATCTTAAGTAATTATAGCCAAACAAGGGCGTTAAATATCGGGTACTATTTTACTATTTATTACCTTTTTGGATACCCTAAATTTATTTTGTGATATCCTTAATTCCTTTTTTGATATCATTAAATGTATTTTGTGATACCTTAAAATATAGTTTATTTAAAAGTATCACTAATTATCAATTTTTCGTTAAGTGTATTTTGCGAAATTCATAAACGATTTAAAGATACCACAAAATGATTAATGGGTATTCAGTGTCTCTCAATTGATTTTTTTCATATCCTTAATTCGATTTAATGATTTCTTAAATTCAATGAAACATTGAATGACATCTTAAAATATGCTTTACTTTATAATCTCCTAAAGTCGATATATTATTTGCATACGTTATTGTTGATTTGTTTTATTTTATTATTGATTGTTTTTGATATCATTATACAGATATCTGTAAATCATTTTACGATATATCTAAAAGCATATCCATACATGAATTGATGATATAACAAAATGAACTTATGATAACACAAAATAGTGAATGAATGGTAAATGGTGCAGAAGCTGCACGTGGTAACAGATAATGACAGTAGACAAACTTGACCTACTCTGTTCAAACATTAAAGAAGAACGTAATATAATGGGCTTATTCATACTTTTCGACAAAAGGTTAAAATAATATTCAATAATCATAGGACACGGAAACCTCCGATAAATGAATACCCTAATTACTGTCATATATTTTGGCACCGATTCCAAATTCCTTAGTTTAAAAATATTGTCGATCACATATTACGAAAACTGGCATAATAAATAATACTTTTCATTCATTGTAAGACCTGTGCGTTTTTTTAAAATTATCAGCTGATACATAGAATTTCGGTGTGTTTTACATACCTCGTCTGGGCTTGACTTTGGGTGGAGTTGGTGCTCGGCTCTTTAAACCCTCTCTTCGATCTAAAAGACCAGTTGATTTTTTCTTTTTTCGCCTTATTTCTTGTGCGTGATGCTGGAATCCAGGTGGCCTAACATACACTGGACCACTGGCCGTACTGCTTCCACTAGGAGACGCTACATTCTCATAGTCGTGGTCGTGTTCGTAACCTTCACAGGCCTGCCTGTGAGAGTTCACTCCACGCTCCGGCGAGGGAGACGAGGTCCGGGCTGTAAAAGTTTGCAGTTTGGTTTCTGATCGTTCATGTCTAAAGGTTTCTGCTTTCTCTCTATCTGTTTTCTCGGGAAATGTTCGTGATAAATCTAGTTTTAAGCTCGGATAGGTTTCCGTAATGTTCGTCACGTTAGCACGAGGACTTATCCTCAGTGCAACATTGGCCCTTGGGCTGGGCGGGAAAACCTCCCCATCCGAGGAATCCTCGTCACTCGTTGTTACAATCAAGGGACCCGGGGCAACACGTTTACCCCCAGTAACTTTCACACATGGAGGCAGCGAGCTGTTTGTTGCCATCGTTTTATATCTAATCTTCTAAATCCATTAATCCGTATGCACTAGCTGCAGCATCGTAGATCAGTAATCTGGGATTTAACTTGTGTATTCCGTTTAAAACCATTAAGAAACATATAAATTATTATATAACTATAGCACAAAATTCGAGTAAGATAATTTAAACTCCACGTAAATAAACTTTGCACAACAATATCAAACTTATTAAAGCCCAGTCATCAATTCCTTCACAAAACTAGGAAATTGTCTTCCTTAATTCAAATTGTCAACCACCGTTTGTGTATTGAGACAAACAGAAACGTGGTTTAGACATGTACACTGCCAATCTAAGCTTAAGCATTTTCAAGTATTAACATGAATGCAATGGGCATATTGGCTTTTAAAGATAATACACAGACACGATTAGCTAAGGAATTTTAAAGAATAACTTAAGCTATCGATATCGGGTCATTAATCTGGCATATGTCCATGTTTTCAAAAGAGTTCTTTTTGTACATATTGTATTATCACCGATCTACAGAATGGATCGCCATATTTTTACATTGTTGATACATACATAGCAACCATTACTATGCAAGTCTTATTGATGTCTATTTGTAACGAGATTCGTGATTGGTTGAAAACCTTCAGTGACGCACTTATAAAATGTTTACATTCTGAATATGGATATACCATGAAAAAATCAATCATTTGCGGTCAATTCGTTCACATATTTGAATTTAAATTACAACTATTTAAAGCATATAAATTATCAGAGCTAAGTAGGTTCTACGCTTTGAATTCTTTATTAAATCGGCCGACGACTTAAAATACTAGCCTACTGAGGCACCCGAGACACTAAGTCTTGCTTCGGTCATTTTTTGCTGCTTCTCTTCCCTCGGTCGATTTTTTTTTCAGATGCCTCGGTTGATTTTTTGCCTCTCATTTGTTTTGCCTCAGCTGCATGAATTATAGATCTCAGTACCATATGTTCCTAGAATTCAGTTTCAGCTGAGTAGCTCTACCTTAGTATTTATTCAACCTTATTTTCGAATAATTTATTTTCAACTTTTTGTTTTCTATGGTATTGCTCTATAAAATAGAGAAGAAACATTGGCATGGGTCTATTGTATTATGATACGATGTAATAGCCTTGTGACATATGTGACATATGGAATCAGTGGATAGATAAACCAAAAATTATCAAGCAGATCTATTTACAGCGGTTGGCACGTGCAATTCTGAGAGTGGAAAATATGACAAAGTTCATCTATTCGCCTACTCTATATCGTAATGAAATCCAATTTATTCCTCAAGTTTTCAAAATTTCATCAGCAGCATCCGAAAAGACCAGCCAGTAATATAAAGGTCACTGCTTTTAGTTTTAAGTCTTCACAGCTACATTTGTGCATGCAATACGTATTGTGTGTGATTTCTTAAATAAAAATGTTCATAAAATCCCTCTTCTATATATGGCCTAACCAAATTGTCAAGACAATTAAGTGTCCTAAAATGAATAATTATTATATTTCAGTTAATAACAAATGTACTAAACGGGTATTCTTGGGTCGAAAGTTTGCTTTACGTGCGCACACATTTCAAAATATACGTGCACGCTTTTAAATATGTACGTCCACGTTTATAGTTTTATTCGCTCACGCTTAATTATGTATGTGTAAACTTATGTAGACCCACGGGGGAATATATCCGTGCACTTGTTATAACGCGGGAACTTATAAATTTACGCGTATACGTCCATATTTATAAAGCGTGCAGGCGTATATATGCACGTATATATGGACGTACACGCGTAAATTTATTTGTGCACGCGTAAATGATGGAAAGTTGTGTTTAAAAGTTTTGATGCCGAGAGAAAAATAATTTTAAGTTGAAAATTCTGAGCTGATTTATGGTTGAAATATTTGTCCAGAATTATGAAGTTCATTGCTATAAGGATCATCTATGGTTGAAATATTTGTCCAGAATTATGAAGTTCATTGCTATAGGGATCATCGCCTTATTTGTAATGACATGTATAAAGATTTTGTGTTTGCTTGTGAATGCAATTCATGTGTAAACCATGCTTGACATATGTCCTTGTTTTTCCCCCCTATACAATAGTCCGAATGGGTTTTATGCTAAATGGTAGCGTTATTGCGCATAGTTTACTTATGCATTAACACCAAGATCTAGGTACATGTATATATATTTGATCACGGTAAAAGGAAAAGGGTTCATTAATGTTTCGTTCATTTCTATTCTAGCCACAAAGGAACTTAATTTATAATAATGCATGTTCAAATACATTAGAGGATACATTAAATCAATTATTTAGACCTATCTTAGATGTAAGGATTCCGATGAATATCACTTATGTTAGATTAATAAATACCGGTATCGGATATGGAACTATGATTCAACTGACCAGGTTATTTCAGTCGATTTATATATATAAAGAAAATAACAGTTTTAAAATGTATGCAGTAATTCCTAAAAATTGGAAAGGTCTTAACATGTTTCGTTCATTCTACGGTGTCGGCACGGCATTTGTAAATGAAAATTCAAATGATATTATGACGTCTGTGTGATTTCCGCTAAACGTGCAACATAAGATAGAATTTTAGCGAAAATGTTTTTCAGATCTTTTTACAAGATGATGTTATCCCTATGTGATAAACCAGGAGCTCCGTCAAGAAGAGTATTATACAACTAATTCCGAGACCATTGACGCAAGAGAGACACATTACATAATGGAATTAAAGCAATCGCGGAAGGAAAAGGCAATTTTCTCCTTTTGGCAGTGCTTTTGTAGGAGGGGGACATTTCCTTAGTGAATATTACAGCTAATTTTGTCAGTGACATAAGCCATGCCAAACGCGTGTATCTAAATTTGGTAAAACTAAAGCCTGTTTGACTGGTCAAGCCCGTAAAGCCATGTTTTGTTATTATAAAATCTGGAATAACTGCATATAGATAGGGATTGAGTTTACGTGATTTCTAAATAACTGTGAACATGGCTCGTCTTTGCCCATTCCACAAGTGTTGCTTTGGTTTTAGAGAAATTGCCATCATAATTAAAATGTATACATACCAAGGTACGGAAAATACTCAACAACAAATCCATACGTACTGTACAGTAATTTACACAGTATACCTCCCTTTATAACTTAGACAACAAGTTCGTTTCAACTGATGTTTTAGAAGTGTTTACTTAAGAAATAATTTATAGCAAAAGAGTGCTTTAACACTATTTATGCACGATGGGCGGTTATACCGTCGGGCGTAATAATTTCACAAGGGCGCAGCCCGAGTGAAATTATTTGTACGACGTATTACCGTGTTAAAGCACTCTTTTGCTATGAATTATTTCAATTCTAATATGCCTTTAATCTAAATCAGTAGCTAAAATATAGGCCTAGTAGCGCTCTTTCTTGGTCGCAACAAAAAAGATTCCGACGAAACTCCTGTTTTTCAAAGTCGTGGATTTAGCCAATAATTGTGCTATAGTAGTAACTAACTCTAAAGTAAACGATTTTCATTAGAAATATTCTTGCAAATTCATAATAAATTGAATTTTTGATATTTATTTATAATCGCTGGCATTAGATCTATTATTTAGATTGCATGCTTTCAAAAAACGACAAATAACTGTTTAATTGCTCATGTAAGCATTGCTTTATTTTTCCGAGAAATCATTTTTAGATGAGGCGCGGTGCACGTGAAACTTATGCTGACGGTAAGTAATACATGTATTTTCTAAGATTTAAAATATAAAAGGTTAAATTCGTGGTCTTTTGAAGCAATTATTAGGAATTAAAGTTCCTTGATATTATAAACTTGCGAAAATGCCAATCCAAGAAAGAGCAATTTAGTTTATTGTGTAATCCACGACAAGCGGTGAGTTGTATCATTTCATGCGTAAGAATATCACGCGTCATATGTGGTTGAAATTTTAAATTTTACGGTTTATTGTCCAAAGATGATGATAACAACTTACATGTTTATCAACTGAGCAATCAAATGGGTTTTTTTTTCAAGATTGGGAACGTTAACATTCATGTCATTATTATTTGTATTTACTGGATAAATTTTGCGATTTTGTAAATAAAAGCTATTAAAGAACCAACTAGAATAACAGATACAACCAGAAATTATTTAGATCTTATGTTTATCTCAAACCCCTCTCTTCTAGAGAATGTAAAAGTCATCCCAGGTTTTAGTGATCATTGTATTCCTTTCATTGATATTCTCTCTTCTGTACGTATTAATCCTAAAGAAAAGAGAAAAATTCTCCTCTTTGATAAAGCAAACTGGGAAGAAATGAAAAAAGGCCTTGTATCATTCATGGCAGATACTAACCTTAGAAATAGAACAGTACATGAGATTAGGGATGCTTTCAACTCCAAGCTAGATGAACTGAAAGATAAACTTATTCCATCCAAAACTGTGTCTGTAAAGCATCACATTCCCTGGCTAAATGCTAACATAAAAAAACTGATGAAAAAGAAAGATCGCATGTATACAGTAAAACACCGCTCGCTCGAGCTCGCAAGGGGATGAGCAAAATGCTCGAGTTATCCATGGTTTCGAGCGACCCAAACATTGACCAACATAAGAAGAAAATTGTTTGTTTTACCAATATCAATTGTCATCGCGACTATTTGCAGATTAAACGGTGATGCGTAATAATATAATAACATGCTTGTGACATTTAAAAAAAACGTATTACAAACGTTATCTATGATAGACGTTTCAATACGTAATTTGTAAATGGTACACGTGAAGAAACAACTAGGACTTTTTATTTTAATTTATCAACAAGTGCATATCAAAATTATCGTCTCAATTTTATGAAAAACTATATTATTTCCTTCATTTGCATGCTGATTAAAATACAAAAATCACACGACAGTCTTCTCGATCCCGCAGAAAAGAAGATTTAAGTAATCAGTTATTCATCTATATCTGATCAATAAAACTTTTGTTCAACCTTTTATTAATAATTAATCTCATTATCAGATCGAATATACCGACAAACAAACCTTTAGGATAGTCGCGGAAAAGACCATGCAATTCTCTAGGTGTGTGGAAAATTTTAATTAACCAATAAATTCTGACCACTGAAGGTGTGAAAAATTTTGACACCTCCGCTCGAGTTTGCCTGAAGCAAAAAAGAGTAAATTAATACGCAGCGACCAGATGTCATGCTCGAGCGATCGAGTTATCGATGCTCGACCCAGCCGTGGTCATTCCGCATAGAAAATAGAAGGAAATCGGGACCACATGAATTGCTCGAGCGAGCCCGGGTACTCGAGTCATCGATGCTCGAGCGAGCGGTGTTTCACTGTAGTAAAATGAAGAAATCTCACAATGCCAAGTATTTTTCTAAGCTTAAGAAAATAAAGTCATTGATTCAAAAACAAGCTAGAAATGCATATTGGGATTACATGAATAACATCATTTGTGATAAAACTGAAAATAAACATGGCACTGCTGAAGAATTTTGGGGATTTATCAAAGGCCTAAAGAATGATTCTATGGGTGTTTCTCCTCTTAGAGAAAATTGTCTACTTAAAAAACACTTCTAAAGAAAAGGCTGACGTTCTAAACAGACAATTTTCTTCTGTCTTTGTAAAAGACAATAGTTCTACTATGCCTCAGATGGATTCTTATCCATCTCCAGCCATGTCTTCCCTGTGTGTCACGGAGAAGGGTGTTTTTAAACTTTTGGGGAATCTCAATCCTAACAAGGCTGCTAGCCCAGATGCCATTAAACCTAGGATCCTGAAGGAGTGTGCCCAAGAAATAGCACCTATCTTCACCATTCTTTTCAATAAGTCCCTGGAGACTGGCACTGTTCCAACATATTGGAAAGAAGCCTATGTATCTTCAATCTTTAAGAAGGGGGACATATTCCTTGCAAAGAAGTACAGGCCCGTCTCCTTGACATGCATTGCATGCAAGATTCTTGAGCATATCGTGGTGAGCAGCATCCTTGATCACTGTGACAAGCATAACATCTTAGCCGATAACCAGCATGGTTTTCGTTCCCGCAGATCATGTGAGACTCAGTTAGTAGGCTTCTTAAATGATCTTGCCAAAGCAACCCAGAAGTATCAGACAGATGTAGCCATAATGGACTTAAGTAAGGCCTTTGACGTTGTTCACCACGGTAGGTTCATGCACAAGTTATCTCATTATGGTATACAAGGTAATACCTTAGCTTGGATAGGTGCCTTTCTGGGTTATGATAGTTCTGGCCAAAGAAACCAGTAAGGTGTTTTAGATGGTAGTCTTTCTCATAAAGCTCCAGTTCTGTTCGGTGTACCACAGGGCTCGGTGCTGGGACCTCTTCTATTTCTGCTCTACATCAATGACCTCCATAGTGCTGTCAAGTCTTCCTGTCGACTTTTTGCTGATGACTGTGTCATTTACAGAATTATAAGTTCTGCAGCTGATTCCCTGACACTGCAAAGAAACTTGGACAGCCTGGCGGCATGGGAGCAGAAATGGAAGATGTCTTTCAATATTGACAAGTGTCATATAATGCACATTGCTAGACGATCCAGGAAAGTCACTATAAGGCTCAGTACACCTTACACAATAAACTACTTCAGGCTGTTGAACAAGCCACCTATCTAGGGATTGTATTAACTTCAGATCTGTCCTGGGACGCCCATGTCAATAAAGTTACATCTAAAGCTAGTCAGACGTCCATTGTGGTTTCTGAAACGCAATACCCATTCCGTATCTATAGAAACTAAAACGGCAGCATACAATACATTAGTTCGCCCAACTTTGAAATACTCGTCTGCTGCATTGGATCCTTATTTAAAGAAAGATAAGGATAAAATTGAGTCAGTGCAGAAAAGGGCGACTAGATTTGTGACAAATAATTATTCAAAAACTCCTGGCTCTACGACAAACATCATGTCTTCGTTAGGTTGGCAATCCCTAGAAGATATAGGCGTCGTGATAGTAGATTAGTTCTATTTTACAAAATTGTAAACAATCATGTTGATCTTAAAATGAACCAGTTCCTAAATCCACAAACCAGATCATCCAGGTATTATCACAACCATGCCTATCAACCTGCCTCACCATCAAATGACATATATACACATATTCATGCTTTCCACGTACTATCTGCCTGTGGAACTCTCTGCCACAGAGTTTAGTCAGTGCTGACTCGGTCTCCGGATTTAAGTCAGCGCTGACTGCACGCGTTCGGACTCCATAATTTCATCCTATCTGCTTTTAGATTTTTAACATTACAAACTCTTTGTTTTTCCTGCACAAAAACATAGGCCCTACTTGTACATGTTGTCGAATCTTATGTATTTAAGGTTTTTAAGGTGTTAGGTTTTGGCACCTATTTTTTTATCACGTTGCTATGGTTCCACACCCTATAACGTGATAGCGCGACACCACCAGATAACATGACACCAGATCGGATAACGCGACACTCTGCGGAGTTTGTTGTCGATTAGAAGCAAGTATTTTCAATTTTTTCTTTACACAATGTGAATCAATGAAAAGCAGACTCTTACCAGGTTTCGAGGATAGAAAGAGGCATCTAAAGGAATGTTTTCTGAATTAAAAAGACCACCAAATAATCATACAGATGGCTAATCCATGGCCAGATTTTCATTGTTTTGGATATTGAACCGAGGATTTTTTCTTATTTCTGAAGCAACAAGCTTAGCATTACCCTCAGTAGAAAGCCAAACATTCTCTCTCTTTGTCTGCCAAATATCCCGGCGAAATCTTCATTACTTTCGAAAATACGAGGTGTTAAAGTCGGATGGGTAGACCAAAAATGTTCTGTCTGACACCACATAATTCCCAGGGAAGGTTCTTACTGACACCAACTTTTGAAGATTAGATGTTCTGTCTGACACCAGCATTTGATCATACTTTTTTTGCGTTTATTTCGCTCGGTTTGCAGTATTTTATCGAATTTACGCATGTTTTCGGGTATAACATGTCGTTAAATTCATTTTTCTAATAAGGGTTTAGGTTATAGTGTAGAAATTCACCGTAATTCGGTTGAAAATGTGCCTTCGTGGTGTTGTTGAAAGTAGTATACATAAAAAAATACTTACTTTTTTTATTTTTGGCACTTTTGCGTGTAAAATGGGGGCTTATTTCATTCGCAGAATGTATTTTCAGTAAAATAAGACGCGTTTCAGGTTAAATATCGCGTGTATATGGCAAATGATGAGAGAAAACGAAAGATGGGTCGTTTACTGCGCGATGCCGTTAACAACGCGATTCGAGAAAGGGTCAGTGGCTTCAATCTGGCGGCGTTCCACCACAAATCTGTCTACACCACCTTTTCTTTTCATAGTTTGACGGCTGATTATTTGTAGTTTACTATATATATATATGGGTTTCTATGGGTTGAAGTTCTAGAAAGTATAGTACATGGATGTAAACTATCGCGAATTTACACTAGAACCCTGGTATAAAACCTTTACAGTTCAAGACGACATTCAGCACGATTTTAGGTGTCATGACAATAAATGTGTAGAGAAAGTAAAATCCCGAATGATTTAACGGTTGTGCACCTCGGAGTGGGGTCGGAGGAGTCATATTTTGATAGGATTGTCAGAGTCAATATTCAACAAGCTCTGAAAGACCTATTCATATATTGTTGACCTACATGT
Organism: Mercenaria mercenaria; assembly: GCF_021730395.1. NCBI lineage: Eukaryota > Metazoa > Mollusca > Bivalvia > Venerida > Veneridae > Mercenaria > Mercenaria mercenaria. Next base: position 42,205,473 of record NC_069374.1, read on the forward strand.
ATTCATATTCTGTCAATGTTTTAGTATCTAGATATATATGATATATGAGCAATATGAGAAAACCAACATAGTGGCTTTGCGACCAGCATGGATCCAGACCAGCCTGCGCATCCGCGCAGTCTTGTCAGGATCCATGCTGTTCGCTAACAGTTTCTCTAATTGCAATAGGCTTTGAAAGCGAACAACATGGACCCTGACAAGACTGCGCGGATGCGCATGCTGGTCTGGATCCATGCTGGTCGCAAAGCCACTTATAATGTTTGTTTTCTCATGGCGCGGCTCATATAGAAGTAGAACATATTTCGAAGGGGTCTCAGGCGTCATTTTGATTCATTGTGCTGTTGGTGGAATCCAGACATTTGAATTGAAAAGACTGGCTGGTAGATAGGTTGCTATTTACAGTAATGGAGACCCATTATTAAAAAAATCTTATAGTCCAAAGGTCGTGTACAGACAATTTAAAGACATTCTCTCCTCCAGAACTTACTCTTTGGTACGCTTTCAAAAAATCGAAAATGAATGTACTATCGTATTGCATACATGCCCTTGATACATTAAAACAACTTGCTTGAATTGAAGCTGGCAATATTCATATAGACACCTTGGTTAAAATGTTAAGTTATTGCCAATTTTCAATATTACAAATCATCTGCAGGCCCGTCGGAAGTATTGTAAAGTTGCGGGTGCTAATTATATAGCGGTCGATAGTTATAGCGGCTAATTCAACCGTTTTCGTATAATTTCTGTATATATCTATATATTCCACACATTAATAGCAATTAATATTTCAGGTTAATGGAAGAATAATGGACAACAGACGGAAGTACAGGTGTTATTACTGTGAAGAAAGCTTTGATGTATTCAAAGTTACAATAGATCATTTAGTGCAAAAATCACCCATCATACTGTATCAGATATCAAGAAATTGAACTGAATCCTGAAAATGGTTGAAATTAAAAGGTTTTATACCAGTATAAATTGAAACCACTGACCCTTTCTCGAATCGCGTTGTTGACGGCGTCGCGCAGTAAACGACCCTACTATCGTTTTCTCTCATCATTTGCCATATACACGCGTTATTTAACCTGAAACGCGTCTTATTTTACTGAAAATACATTCTGCGAATGAAATAAGCCCATATTTTACACGCAAAAGTGCCAAAAATAAAAAAAATAAGTTTTTTTTTATGTATACTACTTTCAACAACACCACGAAGGCACATTTTCGACCGAATTACGGTGAATTTCTACACTATAACCTAAACCCTTATCCGAAAAATGAATTTAACGACCCGTTATACCCGAAAACATGCGTAAATTCGATAAAATACTGCAAACCGAGCGAAATAAACGCAAAAAAGTATGATCAAATGCTGGTGTCAGACAGAACATCTAATCTTCAAAAGTTGGTGTCAGTAAGAACCTTCCCTGGGAATTATGTGGTGTCAGACAGAACATTTTTGGTCTACCCATCCGACTATAACACCTCGTATTTTCGCAAGTAATGAAGATTTTGCCGGGATATTTGGCAGACAAAGAGAGAGAATGTTTGGCTTTCTATTGAGGGTAATGCCAAGCTTGTTGCTTCAGAAATGAGAAAAAATCCTCGGTTCAATATCCAAAACAATGAAAATCTGGCCATGGATTAGCCATCTGTATGATTATTTGGTGGTCTTTTTAATTCAGAAAACATTCCTTTAGTTGCCTCTTTCTATCCTCCAAACCTGGTATGAGTCTATGGTATAAAAGAAAGAAAGAAAGAAAGAAAAAGGACAACTGTAACTAATATAAACTTTCTGTCCAATTCCTGAAATGTTGTATTGTAAATAGTTCATGCTTTTCGAAATAAAAATATGTTTAAACTAAATAATCGGGGCTTCACGGAAACGTTTCTTGTTAATTTTCCATTGAACAATGTCTAACCTGAAAATTTCAAGGAATTCGATAGTTTTTTTAATTATAGCGAAAAGGCTAGTTGTTAAGCGTTAGAAAAGTTGTTAAGTGTATTGCAAAGGTTAATTTAACTGTAATAACATGCCTTCAATACATTTTTAATAAATAATAGATTTAGGACTCTTTGGGTGTTTTGGTGTGCCTTGGGTTGAAAAGACCATCCGTTTATGGAACGCTTGCTAAATATATTATCAATCGTCCAGCGGACTAACTGCGGGAAAAACAAAACAAACAAAATGTCAACAGAAGAAAACTTTGAGCAATTAACACATTGTCAGGTAGGCCCTGTTGGTCTCCTTAATGAAGAAATAAAAATAATATGAAATCTCGACATTTTATAACTGAACTGTATTCCTAAAGACAAGTAATGTGATCATTTATTTGTATCTACTGGTAGCAACAACCACCAATTTTTTTGTTGGTTTTGATTAAAAGATGAAAATTATTTTTTTTTGACTCTTGTATGTGTATGAACGACAAATCAATTGCGTTTTTCAACATAAAATTTACTGATGAAGTTTTATTTGGTGTTAAAAGTCATGTCCAAGATTTTGACACATAACTTTTTCAGTTTTTGTAGCAAAAGTGACCTCTGCTAATTGCATTGATTTATTTTAATATGACTTATTAATAATATGAAATAAGGCAAAGCCTCAAAGCGAGCTCAAAGAAATCGGTTTTAGCTAAAACTATTATGCATCGTTTATTTGTCACAAAGAAACTATTCACTAGTCACAAGAATTCGGGAGAACGTATTCACTTGAAAAAGTCTACATTTAGTGTCACCATACCTGTAACAGTGAATATCATACGTTGCAAAATTTATGGGAAGCCGGTGTTACGGTGACGTCATTACCGCGTTCCCGTTTCTTTCCGCTTATTAATGACATTTTTTCCATTTTCAGGCCGATGCTTGATCTTTTAAATGAAAACAATATTTTTTTCAAACAATTGGAAATCATTCTTTCATTATTGTTGAGTGATGAATATTTTTTAGCAATTGATTGAAGTTCTGTATTCACTCCGGAAAGAAGTACTTCCTGTGAGCACCTATCCGCTAGGGTGCGCTTTTTAAAGACTTCCGACGAAACTTTTCAAATCCATCACCAAGTGTGCAAGTATACTTGCGTTACCGTAAAGCTCGATTCTCGAGCAGCCCCTTCGGACCTGCTCTTCGAGCTCGCTATAATTACAAAGGAAGATTTCCCTAATTTCTTTAGAGTGTTTATGCAGCCATTCAGTAAAAAAATGAAATTTTAGCCCCATTCAAATACAAATTTCACTTTTGAAAACAGTGTTTAATTTCCTTTTGTCCATACTTTCCCGTCTTAAAAATTATACGGTATTTAGAATACCTGATATGCAACACCAGTGTTATCGCCAGGCTATTATTGCCTGTCGCGTGCGACATGCCTTCAGACTTTGAGTTGTATATTCGACATCCCTTATTTGCCCCGTCATCCCTTAATTGCCAAAGCGACATGTCATAAAATCATTCCAGTAAACACCCCAATTAATCCGACAGTATATTCGAAAAGCTTCCACGTGCTTACCCGATAGTTTAGGTAAAGCGATGTCAGTTAAAATAACCAATAAACCAATGACAGCTTCCTATATTTGGAACGTGTGACGTAAATTTCATCGTAGTTCCGCCTTTAAATCCTTTGACAGGCGGTATCTTGTGATGTGTACATGAAAGTGACTGTTTTCGCAAGTTTTAAGATTATACATACGTTAGATATAATGACAGATGATTCAACAGTTATCGTCCAAATGTTTTTCGCAATCAAGGAAAGACAATGTAAGGAATTAAGTCAAAAATTGTGCAACACGGTAAAATGCTTTTGAACAATTATCGCCATGATATTAATGTTTTTCACATGTATGAAATGTGTTTTCTCTGGCAGAATATCGAAAAGACAATGCAAGAATTAATGTTTTCTGTCGTCACTTTCAAAATAGAACTTGTAGAGAAAAGTTTGAAATACCCACCGTGCATTATTTCATCATGAACGGACACTTTGGTAGAACCACCGACCTTCCGTAAGCCAGCTGGATGGCTTCCTCACATGAAGAACCTCACATGAAGAATTCAACACCCCGAATGAGGCTCGAACCCACATTGATGGGGGGCAAATGATTTGAAGCCAGCGACCTTAACCACTCGGCCACGGAGGCCCCGGTCAAAATTTCAGAATCCCTCCCAGCCACGCCAAATGGCCAAAGGAAATCGGGCATTGATCCAAAATGGAAATCAGCGTTTCCCTGGATGACAGTCTCAGATTGTGTTGTTTTACATGTATGTACAACAAACAGTTGACATTTTCAAAAACTTAAAATGGTTAAGTTTTCAGCAAATAAACTTCGCAGGAATAGAAGACATAAACTTTAAAATACAAATAGATCTGTGTGCAGTGCTAAAATTGTGTTGTTTTATATACAATAAATAGTAAATGAACATTTTTAGCAACTTAAAATTGATGAACTTTTAATTGTCATTCGTCAAATAAACTCCATAGGATTTTTATGACCTAATATCTTTTCTTGTTGTACATGTAAATGATGCTTATTAATCACTGAAAATACCACTATGTTTTTCGCTCTGAAATGCACCAGAATGCACCAAAATGAGTTGTAGTAACACAATATTTTCTGGGGTGACCCCCATACCCCCCATGAGGGAGGGGATACCCCTCCCGCACCCACCCCTTAGCTCGTCAAAAAATATCCTTCTGCAACATGCCTTCAGAAAATCCTGGCTAGAACCCTGAACACAATAACCTAGGTTTAAAAAGTGTTTTCAGAAGTTTAATTTTTTTTGGGTCACATTTTTTGGAAATTGTGAATCAGGTGTTTGCAAGAGTTATCTTTCCTGTGGTTGTTGCTACTACTGGTCTACTGATTTGCTATGGTCATCATAATGTTGCAACTCTTTTAATAGGTACATCTTTATTATGTTATTAAATATACTATTGTTATTTATGTCAGTCAATAGCTATACATAGCTAATGTCTGTATATTAACACCGACTTTAAATAAAATTTGTATCTTGTGCCTATAAGTTATAACAGGACACTTTTGGTGGATTCTTGAGGATAACTGCAAATACCTAGGCGTGGATATCTCAAATGACCTATCATGGGACAATCACATAAAAAGCTAACCAAACCCTAGGGTTTTTACGAAGAAACATTTAGGTCAAATCCCAACCCATTAAGACCATTGCTTACCAGACTCTTGTCTGACCCCAGCTCGAATATGCCTCCGAGGTATGGTCGCCCCACACCCAAACTCAAATTGACCAAATTAAAAGCATCCAAAGGAGAGCCGCCCGTTGGATCAAGACCGACTATGGCCGTACTTCCAGTGTAACAGATATGCTACATTTCCTAAACCTTCGTCGACTGGATTTAAGGCGTATAGATTCTAGGTTATCACTCTTCTATAAGATTCATCATGATCTGGTTGCTATCCCAGTCGTAGATTACCTGACCCCAATGACCCGCTGTTTGCGCTATGGCCATTTCCTAAGTTATAGGTTAATTACTGCAACCACAGACTATTTCAAAATGTCTACGTTCCCGCAAGGGGTTTGACGTCAATGGCAGATAGATAGATAGATAGAGATAGATAGATTCTGAAACCACAAGTGCATAAAATTCCGGATATATAATTTGATGTATGTATTTATGTATCTATACTGCTTGATGCCCATTTCAGGTATAACTAGCAGACCTGTGCGCGTCTGTGCCAGAATAAAAGTTAAAAGAATGACAGTAAGAAGTCAAAAGACAGGGCACTCGTTTGGCCATTTTTGGGGCCAAATATGGGCCCCATTCCCCTCATAAAATAATATATTGTATGGATCTGCCTGAGGGAATGGGTTCTTTATAAATCTTCGTCGGAAGTTCATGCAAAACAACAAATATTGCTGATTTCATCATAAAAATCATCGGAAATCAGCCCCTTTTTTACGCCGATTTTGGGGCCGAAATTCGGCCCCATTCCCCAGGCAAAATAATATACTTTTATCCCCAACTGCAAGTCATTTTGATCAGCGAAAATATTCCACCGCCGAGGGATTAATAGGTCTGCATTATTGTTTACTGACAGTGTCTCTGTGTATATGCGTACTAAACGCTGCAATTGGAACATCTCAGATATTACCGTTAGCATCGTTTAAAATCATCGGGGATTTCCCTTTCCAAAGAAAAGTGTTTCCAGAATTAAATAATGAGCGGAGGGATATTTATGAAGTAACTATAAATAACAAGCCAATTCGCGGAAGTAATAAATGGAAAAAAAACTGAAGATAAGTTGAAGTGCTCGCAAAGAATTTAAAATGCGCGATCGTAAAAGACGCGTAGGTAAGATTCAATCGCATTCATTGCGTTCATTTCAGTCAACGCAAATATTTCAGTTGTGTTCATTTCAGTCTACGCGTACCTTACATTTCAGTCCGCCCAACATTTCAGTCGCGTTCGGAAAATTTTAGAGAAGAAAGTTTGAGATACAAATGAACTAAAACAGTTTGTTTGGTTCTTTCACGTGCCCAATGTAAAGCATTGATACACGGGATGAATTTTTTAAAGCACCTCCCAAGAGCTTCAAAACAAAGTGCTAATCATACCTTTAGGTGGTATTTTCGCTATACAGTAACATGTATGAAATAGATTATAAATTGAAATTTATATATAATGAAATTTTAAGCATTTAAAAGTCATAAAATACATAATGACAACTCTGTTTTTGATAAATGACCTTATATTAAGTTTGAAATACAAAGGTCAAAAATAAAGAGCTAAATATTAATGCTTTATAAACATCTAAGTAGTGAAAAATGCCCATTAAAGGGAGATAATTCAAAAATTGCAAACAATAGTTTTATTCGTCAGTCAGGGGTGTAACTGTTTCAAGTTATCGCATTTTGTAACCCATTTGAGTTATTGCTTATTCTTCCATAACTTGTTTCAGTTATCATAAAATATTACAAAGCCCTCCTATGCCAATTCCTTATTTTGAATGAGACTAATGTAATTATTTCCTGAATCCTTGAATTTTTATCTTTCCAGTTATGCAATAAATTTTTTTACGCAAGGCTGATAAAGTTTTACGCAAGAGTTTTAAAGCTATAAATCTCTTAACATCCCATTATGCTTACCAGGTCGTGATCAGACTAAAAGAGAATTTATTTAACCACAATCTGCTACCAATTTCACTTTAAAGGTCACTTTGTGAGAACAGCAAAATGACTTTTTTTGAATAACTTACCTGAGTTAACTTTATTTTATAACTAATACAGGTTATAAAATGCTTGCAAAAGTAACTGAAATAGGTTACATAACTTAAAACAGTTACACCCCTGACTGTTCATTGAGCAATTACTTTTGCTGAAAAATGATGAAAACATTTTCATGAGAAGATTAAAAACTATTTTTGATTCAAGGTGATATTAGGATGAAATGGTTCAAGGGCAAATTGCTTGGTTAAAATATATAAAATGAAATAGAGAGTTAAAAGAAAAAATAATGGCTACTAATTCTGGCACTTTGGGCTATGAAATGGTTCCAAGATTTTGCAATTGGCTAAAGTCATGGCTAAAAGTGTGAAAGAGCCAGGGGAGGCCCTGATCTTACTCAATCTGTGTTTTTGTTTTTTTATAAAAAAATTCCCCAATTTGGTATTTTACGACGCAAATTTCCCCTTCTGAAAGGACCCGCCACCCTTCCCCAAAACCATAAAAAAAGGGCTGGAAGTGGGCTGGTAAAAGCAGTCAAAATCGACTTTCAAAGGGGTGGAAGGTGACGAATTCTTGGATGGTCTTCTTCCAGAATTATTCAAATGGTTCTGCATGGTTGCACATAGGGCCGCCAGAGCTAAAAAAATTTAAAAAAAACCTTCAACTTCAACCACTGGTCCAGTTTTAGAATAATTTTACACAATTGGTCTTTTTTAAATCCTGTACCGACCAAGATTTTTCAAATTGTTTAGATTTGTCAGAAAACATAGCCCCGAGGGGTGCGTGATTGAAACTTGAAAAATAAATTTTCTTGATACATCAAACAGTGCCGAACATAGCACAATCACAAGACATCAAACATTGCCAAACGTAACACAATCACAAAACATCAAACTGTGTCAAACATAGCACAATTATGAAACATCAAACAGTGCCAAACATAGCACAATCATGAAACATCAAACAGTGCCAAACATAGCACAATTCTGAAACATCAAACAGTGCTGAACAAAGCACAATCATGATACATCAAACAGTGCCAAACATAGTATAATCATGAAACATCAAACAGTGCCAAACATAACACAATAACGAAACATCAAACAGTGCCAAACAACAGTGCCATACATAGCACAATCACGATACATCAAACAGTGCCAAACATAGCACAATCACAATACATCGAACAGTGCCAAACATAGCACTATCACGATACATCAGACAGTGCCATACATAGCACAATCACGATACATCAAACAGTGCGAAACATAGCACTATCACAAGACATCAAACAGTGCCAAACATAGCACAATCACGATACATCAGACAGTGCCAAACATAGCACAATCATGAAACATCAAACAGTGTCAAACATAGCACAATCAGGATATATTAAAACAGTTCCAAACATAGAACAATCATGATAAATTAAACAGTGTCAGACATAGCACAATTACAAGACATCAAACAGTGCCGAACATAGCACCATCATGAAACATCAAACAGTGTCAGACATAGTACAATCAGGATACATTAAACAGTGTCAGACATAGCACAATCACAAGACATCAGACAGTGCCAAATATAGCACAATCACAAAACATCAAACAGTGCCAAACATAGCACAATCACGAAACATTAAACAGTTCCAAACGTAGCACAATCATGATAAATTAAACAGTCTCAAACATAGCACAATCATGATACATCAAACAGTGCCATACATAGCACAATCACGAAACATCAAACAGTGCCGAACATAGCACAATCATGATAAATTAAATAGTGTCAGACATAGCACAATCAGGATACATTAAACAGTGTCAGACATAGCACAATCACAAGACATCAGACAGTGCCAAACATAGCACAGTCATGATACATCAGACAGTGCCAAACATAGCACAATCATGAAACATCAGACAGTGCCAAACGTAGCACAATCAGAATACATTAAACAGTTCCAAAAGTACACAATCATGATAAATTAAATAGTGTCAGACATAGCACAATCAGGATACATTAAACAGTGTCAGACATAGCACAATCACAAGACATCAGACAGTGCCAAACATAGCACAATCACGAAACATCAAACAGTGCCAAACATAGCACAATCATGTAACATTAAACAGTTCCAAACGTAGCACAATCATGATAAATTAAACAGTGTTAGACATAGCACAATCACAAGACATCAAACAGCGCTTAACATAGCACAGTCATGATACATCAGACAGTGCCAAACATAGCATAATCATGAAACATTAAACAGTTCCAAACGTAGCACAATCATGATAAATTAAACAGTGTCAGACATAGCACAATCACAAGACATCAAACAGCGCTTAACATAGCACAGTCATGATACATCAGACAGTGCCAAACATAGCACAATCACAAAACATCAGACAGTGCCAAATGTAGCACAATCATGATAAATTAAACAGTGTCAGACATAGCACAATCACAAGACATCAAACAGCGCTTAACATAGCACAGTCATGATACATCAGACGGTGCCAAACGTAGCACAATCATGAAACATTAAACAGTTCCAAATGTAGCACAATCATGATAAATTAAACAGTGTCAGACATAGCACAATCACAAGACATCAGACAGTGCCAAACATAGCACAATCACAAAACATCAAACAGTGCCAAACGTAGCACAATCATGAAACATTAAACAGTTCCAAACGTAGCACAATCATGATAAATTAAACAGTGTCAGACATAGCACAATCACAAGACATCAGACAGTGCCAAACATAGCACAATCACAAAACATCAAACAGTGCCAAACGTAGCACAATCATGAAACATTAAACAGTTCCAAACGTAGCACAATCATGATAAATTAAACAGTGTCAGACATAGCACAATCACTAGACATCAAACAGCGCTTAACATAGCACAGTCATGATACATCAGACAGTGCCAAACATAGCACAATCACAAGACATCAGACAGTGCCAAACATAGCACAATCACAAAACATCAAACAGTGCCAAACGTAGCACAATCATGAAACATTAAACAGTTCCAAACGTAGCACAATCATGATAAATTAAACAGTGTCAAACATAGCACAATCACGATACATCAGACAGTGCCAAACATAGCACAATCATGAAACATCAAAGAGTGCCAAACATAGCATAATCAGGATACATTAAACAGTTCCAAACGTAGCACAATCATGGTAAATTAAACAGTGTCAGACATAGCACAATCAGGATACATTAAACAGTGTCAGACATAGCACAATCACAAGACATCAGACAGTGCCAAACATAGCACAATCACGAAACATCAAACAGTGCCAAACATAGCACAATCATGAAACATTAAACAGTTCCAAACATAGCACAATCATGATAAATTAAACAGTGTCAGACATAGCACAATCACAAGACATCAAACAGCGCTTAACATAGCACAGTCATGATACATCAGACAGTGCCAAACATAGCACAATCACAAAACATCAAACAGTGCCAAACGTAGCACAATCATGAAACATTAAACAGCTCCAAACGTAGCACAATCATGATAAATTAAACAGTGTCAGACATAGCACAATCACAAGACATCAAACAGGGCTTAATATAGCACAGTCATGATACATCATACAGTGCCAAACATAGCACAATCACAAAACATCAAACAGTGCCAGACATAGCACAATCATTAAACAGTGTCAGACATAGCACAATCACAAGACATCAAACAGCGCTTAACATAGCACAGTCATGATACATCAGACAGTGCCAAACATAGCACAATCACGAAACATCAAACAGTGCCAAACGTAGCACAATCATGAAACATTAAACAGTTCCAAACGTAGCACAATCATGATAAATTAAACAGTGTCAGACATAGCACAATCACAAGACATCAAACAGCGCTTAACATAGCACAGTCATGATACATCAGACAGTGCCAAACATAGCAAAATCACGAAACATCAAACAGTGCCAAACATAGCACAATCATGAAACATTAAATAGTGCCAAACGTAGCACAATCATGAAACATTAAACAGTTCCAAACGTAGCACAATCATGATAAATTAAACAGTGTCAAACATAGCACAATCACAATACATCAAACAGTGCCAAAGGTAGCACAATCATGAAACATTAAACAGTTCCAAACGTAGCACAATCATGATAAATTAAACAGTGTCAGACATAGCACAATCATAAGACTTCAAACAGCGCTTAACATAGCACAGTCATGATACATCAGACAGTGCCAAACATAGCACAATCACAAGACATCAGACAGTGCCAAACATAGCACAGTCACGAAACATTAAACAGTGCCAAACATAGCACAATCACGAAACATCAAACAGTGCCAAACTTAGCACAATCATGAAACATTAAACAGTTCCAAACGTAGCACAATCATGATAAATTAAACAGTTCAGACATACCACAATCACAAGACTTCAAACAGCGCTTAACATAGCACAGTCATGATACATCAGACAGTGCCAAATATAGCACAATCACAAGACATCAGACAGTGCCAAACATAGCACAATCACGAAACATCAAACAGTGCCAAACATAGCACAATCACGAAACATCAAACAGTGCCAAACGTAGCACAATCATGAAACATCAAACAGTTCCAAGCGTAGCACAATCGTAATAAATTAACCAGTGTCTAACATAGCACAATCACGATACATCAAACAGTGCCATACATAGCACAATCACGAAACATCAAACAGTGCCGAACATAGCACTATCACAAGACATCAAACAGTGCCAAACATAGCACAATCAGGATACATTAAACAGTTCCAAACGTAGCACAATCATGGTAAGTTAAACAGTGCCAGACATAGCACAATCAGGATACATTAAACAGTGTCAGACATAGCACAATCACAAGACATCAGACAGTGCCAAACATAGCACAATCACAAAACATCAAACAGTGCCAAACATAGCACAATCATGAAACATTAAACAGTTCCAAACGTAGCACAATCATGATAAATTAAACAGTGTCAGACATAGCACAATCACAAGACATCAAACAGCGCTTAACATAGCACAGTCATGATACATCAGACAGTGCCAAACATAGCACAATCACAAAACATCAAACAGTGCCAAACGTAGCACAATCATGAAACATTAAACAGATCCAAACGTAGCACAATCATGAGAAATTAAACAGTGTCAGACATAGTACAATCACAAGACATCAAACAGGGCTTAACATAGCACAGTCATGATACATCAGACAGTGCCAAACATAGCACAATCACAAAACATCAAACAGTGCCAAACATAGCACAATCATGATGAATTAAACAGTGTCAGACATAGCACAATCATAAGACATCAAACAGCACTTAACATAGCACAGTCATGATACATCAGACAGTGCCAAACATAGCACAATCACGAAACATCAAACAGTGCCAAACATAGCACAATCATGAAACATTAAACAGTTCCAAACGTAGAACAATCATGATAAATTAAACAGTGTCAGACATAGCACAATCAGGATACATTAAACAGTTCCAAACATAGCACAGTCATGATACATCAGACAGTGCCAAACATAGCACTATCATGAAACATTAAACAGTTCCAAACGTAGCACAATCATGATAAATTAAACAGTGTCAGACATAGCACAATCACAAGACATCAAACAGCGCTTAGAGTCAGTGTACCCGGTTTCGCACTGTACGCGGTTTCGCACACCCAGTAAATTCATGTACTTTGTGAGAATAAAGCAGAAAATTCAACAATTCTTTGTTATTATTTCAAGAAAATGAGTTATTCCCTACATAATTTGACACAAGGGGTCCTTCCCCACTGGAGCCTCGTTCTGGTAAGTGCAGACAAAAACAATAACAATATCAATGGAGACCAGTAGGTCAGCTGAAAAATATTAAGTTTCATGAAAATAATAATGCAAACAGCAACAAGGTGCAAAAAAAATTGAAAAATCACTATTCCATCATACAGGTAAGTATTTACCTACTACTTTACCTGAATGAAAAATGTTTCAACAGTTATTGAAGTTCTCCCAACCTGCAAAATGCCTTCAACTTGATTGTTTGCTTTAAGTTTTTATTAAAACCGAGAACTTACTCGAATAATTAGACTTCTGGGGGTCACTGGTGATTCAACAGCTTCTATGGTTTTATTTATTTCAGGTATTCAGTTGCTTTAGCCTTTTCTGCTTTTAGAAGTAAAAACAGGGTTTGGTACCTAGCTTTCACTTTCATAACTAATTTTAAATTTCACTTTCAGATGTTTTATTGGAAAATACATGTTTAAATTGAATTATATAAATGGTTAAAAAGTTAATTAATATTTTTCTGTTGAGTAACTGAGTTCTATAAATAGCAGGGTGTGCGAAACCGGGTACACTTAAATGCAACAACTGGTCAAAATATGTTATCCGAATCAAGTACACTTTGAGGTATGACGTCATTGTAGTGAGAAGTGAAAGTAGCGTGTTTCAAACCGAAATAAGTGTGTTTATTAAAACATATAGAGGTAAATTCAAATTTAATCATTTTTAGCTAGATAGGAAGGTATTCTTAGGAAATGTGTGCGAAACCGGGTACACTGACTCTAACATAGCACAGTCATGATACATCAGACAGTGCCAAACATAGCACAATCACGATAAAATAAACAGTTCCAAACATAGCACAATCACGATAAAATAAACAGTTCCAAACATAGCACAATCACGATAAAATAAACAGTTCCAAACATAGCACAATCATGAAACATTAAACAGTTCCAAACATAGCACAATCACGATAAAATAAACAGTTCCAAACATAGCACAATCATGATACATCAGACAGTGCCAAACATAGCACAATCACGATAAATTAAACAGTTCCAAACATAGCACAATCATGAAACATCAAACAGTTCCAAACATAGCACAGTCATGATACATCAGACAGTGCCAAACATAGCACAATCATGAAACATCAAACAGTTCCAAACATAGCACCATCATGAAACATCAAACAGTTCCAAACATAGCACAATCATGAAACATCAAACAGTTCCAAACATAGCACAATCATGAAACATCAAACAGTTCCAAACATAGCACAGTCATGATACATCAGACAGTGCCAAACATAGCACAATCATAAAATATCAAACAGTTCCAAACATAGCACAGTCATGATACATCAGACAGTGCCAAACATAGCACAATCATGAAACATCAGACAGTGCCAAACATAGCACAATCATGAAACATTAAACAGTTCCAAACGTAGCACAATCAGGATACATTAAACAGTGTCAGATATAGCACTATCACAAGACATCAAACAGTGCCAAACATAGCACAATCATGAAACATCAGACAGTGCCAAACATAGCACAATCATGAAACATTAAACAGTTCCAAACGTAGCACAATCAGGATACATTAAACAGTGTCAGATATAGCACTATCACAAGACATCAAACAGTGCCAAACATAGCACAGTTATGATACATCAAACAGTGCTGAACATAGCACAATCACAAAACATCAAACAGTGCTGAACATAGCACAATCACAAAACATCAAACAGTGCTAAACATAGCACAGTCAGGATACATTAAACAGCTCAGATATAGCACTATCACAAGACATCAAACAGTGCCAAACATAGCACAGTTATGATACATCAAACAGTGCTGAACATAGCACAATCACAAAACATTAAACAGCGCTGAACATAGCACAATCACAAAACATCAAACAGTGCTGAACATAGCACAATCACAAAACATCAAACAGTGCTGAACATAGCACAATCACAAAAGATCAAACAGTGCTGAACATAGCACAATCACAAAACATCAAACAGTGCTGAACATAGCACAATTACGATACATCGAACAGTGCTGAACATAACACAACCACGTAACATCAGACAGTCCCAAACATAGCCCAGTCACATAATATGAAATGGTGCCAAACATAGTGCAGTTGCAACACATCAAGGGGTACCAAACATAGAGTAATTAATAATCACCAGCTGGGACGAAACATAATGCAGTCTTGAAATATCTGATTGTTCCAAACATAGGGCAGTATCAAAAATAATCTAGGAATTGTGAAAATGTCCCGAATTTGTGAATTAAAATAATTCTTGTAATTTTGTGAAGAGGCTGAATATTGTATTGTAGAAGGGAAAATGCAAATGTTTGGTAGGAATCAGATGTCAGATAGAGCTTGTGGACAAGTTGTGGTATTGCTTGACTTATCTCAGTTAAATTATGTCAGTTTGTGCATCTGTTAAAAAATGTTGTAATTTCCTTTCAAACATTTAAAATATTTCAGAGGTTGAAAGCAGCTGTACACCATACAACACTGAGGGTATGTAAAGAAAGTGTTGAGGGAAAAGATGTAGAACTGAACAGAATGGTGGTTGCTGCAATCTCAGAAGCCACATGGAAAAGATTTGAAACATGGGCCACAGATCTTGAGATGTTTGCAAAGTAAATAGCATTCTCATGAATTAATGTTTTTTTCTTAGTTCTGAAATAGTAATATTGAACAGTTGATATAAGCATGCTTACATTGTTTGAACAGTATTTCTGTCTGTCACCTACCACTTATAAGTCATGCTTACATCATTTGAATAGTGTTTCTACCTTTCACCCTTCTCTAGTAAGTCATGCTTACATCCTTTCAGTCATGTTTCTTTCTTGCATACCAGACTGGCATTTCCCGTGATATCACTGGTGCTGGAAAACTCCATCTTACACCCCGGGGTGTAAGATGACACTCGTGCTGTAAATGATGTATGGTGAACTGCATCTACATAGTAGATCTGTGTAGTTATCATTGTGTTAAAACCAGATAAAAATCAAATACCTTTATAATTCCTCTTCATTCCTTATAGCATATCTCTTGATTCAAAAAATGTTATTTTAAAAAAAAGTACATAACGTTTCACGGCAGATGATAAAACTAAACCGGAACTATTACGTTGTATTTCTCTTTGTAACTTCATGACATACATCCTGTTTACGGACGTTCTCGCACTTTGTTAGTACGCTTCTTTAAGAAAAAAGTGCTATAAAAAAGTTATTTTCTTGAATTTATTGTTACTTTCTTTTTATTTGTTGAATATCGCATGTAAAAATCAAGAAATATGCTATTGTGTGGATGCAGTGGTCGAGAGGGCTAAGACGCTTTCCTACGGAGGTGAAAGCCCCTGGTACGAATCCTGGCTACTCCCATTGCGGTGTGTCCTTGGGCAAGGCACTTTATCACGATTGCCTCTGTCGACCCAGCTGTAAATGGGTATCAGCAAATTGCTGGGTGTAAGGTATAATTTGTTTTAACTGTTCTTAAAAAATAGGGCCGGTCAAAAGCTCTACAGAGCTTATGTTAATTGTTTCACAAAGCGACGGTAAATAAAATTTACCTTTACCTTTTACCTTTTATGTAAGAAAAAGATTCAATCACTTGTGGTAGCTGCAGATGGGAATATCCGGCTCTCGGGTAACTGTTTACATGGTAACTTGGCGAGGCTCGTTACTGCCGAAACAGTTACCCTGAAGTCAGATATTCCCATCTGCACTTAACACCAGTGAAAGAATCATATGATCCACCCGTCCACTTAAAGTTGTGCTTACAGTTTCTTTTTAAGAAATGTCTGTACAGGAAATATGTTAATAAAGCTGTTAACGTCAGTTCTGTATTTTTAGACATGGAAAAAGATCAACAGTAAATGCAGATGACGTGAAGATGTTGATCCGGAAAAGTCCAAAATTAGTAAGTTCTTTTTTAATATGATTTAAACTCTGACCAAGCAAAATCCACAAGAACCAAAGTCATATTTGTATATGGTTAAAGGCCTGAAATAAAATATTGTTTGTTTCTCCTTGCAGAAACAAGCAGAAAAAAAGTACCCTCAACCCTAAATATTTAAATGTTCCTGTAAACTATCTTGAGCTTGTTAACATCCTAAAGGTGATATTTATGACCCTATCTTTATGAAATTTTGTAAGAATGTTTATCTTGATGATTCCTAGGCCAAGTTCAAAACTGGGTCATGTGGGATCAAAAACTAGGTCCCCACTCAAATCAAAAGAAAAGCTTGTTAACACTGTAGAGGCCACATTTATGACCCTATCTTTATGAAACTTGATCGAATGTTTATCTTGATGATTCCAAGGCCAAGTTTAACTGGTGACCAATACAGGGTCACCATGATCCTCTTGTATAGACTTATATAGGGAAAAATCCTCTTGTCTAAAACCACAAGACCTAGGACTTTGATATTTGGTACGTAGCATCATCTAGTGGTCCTCTACCAAAATTGTTCAAACTATCCCCCTAGGGTCAAGTATGGCCCCACCCTGGGGATCACATTGTTTATATAAACTTACATGGGGAAAATCTTCTTGTCCAAAACCACAGGGCATAGGGCTTTGATATTTTGTATGTAGCATCATCTAGTGGTCCTCTACCAAGATTATTCAAACTATCCCCCCAGGGTTAAGTATGGCCCCACCCTGGGGGTCACATGGTTTATATATACATATGGGGAAAAACTCCCAAAATCTTCTTGACCAAAACCACAGGGCATAGGGCTTTAATATTTTGTATGTAGCATCATCTAGTGGTCCTCTACCAAGAGTGTTCAAATTATCTCTAGGGTCAAGTATGACTCCACCCTGGGGGTCACATGGTTTATAAAGACTTTTATAGGGAAAACTTTGAAAATCTTCTTGTACAAAACCACATGGCCTAGAGCTTTGATATCTGATATGTAGCATCGTGAAGTAATCCTTTACTAAAAATGTTAAAATTTTTCCCCTGAGGTTAAAAATGGCCCCGCCCCAGGGAGCAAATGGTTTGAATAGACTTGTGTAGGGAAAACCCTTTATCATTTATTATTGTCTAGTGGTCAACTATCAAGTTTGTTCAAATTATAACTCTGGGAACAAAGTTGTCAACAGTTTAGGGATATATTATGTTATGACGCTGGTGGCCGTCTATCCGTCTGCTAGCAATTTTGTGTACACTCTGTTACTCGTGAACCCCTTGAAGGATTTTGAAGAAACTTGACACAAATGTTAACCACATCAAGACGACGTGCAGAGCACATGTTCTGGATGGCTCGCTTCAAGGTCAAGGTCACACTTAGGGGTCAAAGGTCATTTGAGTTTGTTTTGTGTTCGTTCTGTAACTCTTGAACTGCTTGAAGTCTTTTAAAGAACCTTGTCACAAATGTTCTCCACATCGAGACAATGTGCAGAGCGCATGTTTCGGATGGACGTTTCAAGGTCAAGGTTACATTTAGGGGTCAGAAGTCATTACGGTGCTCTTGTTTTTGAAGCAGTGGCAAAGAAATTTGGACTACAAGTATAATGATACAGATTTCAATACTCATCTTGAATAGTTTTACTTGTGTACAGCGTAGAAATTTGGACTATATTTATAACTTTTGATACAGATTGATCATTTCAATACTCATCTTTAATATTTTTATGCCCCCAGCATCTACTGATGTGGGAGGCATAATTATAGTGATTGTCCTGCCCGTCCGTACGAGGTTAACCAAATGGGACCGTTTCGTCTAGCATCAATACCCCTTACTAGAATGACTTGAAACTAATGCAGATGTAACCTGTGAGCATTCCTCATCTTCAGACATCACCTGACCTCAGTTTGACCTTGACCTCATTTTGGACTTAGGTTGCTTTATTTAGGCCATCACTTGGTTAACCAAATGGGACCGTTTCATCTAGCATCAATACCGCTTACAAGAATGAATTGATACTAATACAGATGTAACCTGTGACCATTCCTCATCTTCAGACATCACCTGATCTCAGTTTGATCTTGACCTTGACCTCATTTTGGACTTAGGTTGCTTTATATGGGCCATCTCTTGGTTAACCAATGGGACCGTTTCGCCTAGCATCAATACCACTTACAAGAATGGTCAAAAGGGACTGTTACAAGAAAATATGTATCCTGATGATATTTAAAGTGTATGCCTATGTGATCTATGTCAAAACTTGATCTTATTATTAAGAGCAATGGTACTCAGGTGAGCGATATAGGGCCATCATGGCCCTCTTGTTTTTAAATACACATGTTTTCTAATGTCTTTAACAGATGGAATATTATGTTAGGCACAAAATAAAAAGAGGTGCTTTTGAGAAAAGCGCATGTCTCCCATGACTGCCTAATCATCTGAATAGTAGTCTTTATATACTGTTTGCAGCCTATTGGTATCTGTTGAAGTTGGAGTAACCAGTCTACATCTGTGTATCGGTAATTATGTTCAAGGACCATAATTCTGAAGTGCCTAGGGCGATTTGGCTCATTATCGATTTTGGCCATGGAGTTCTGGTCAAATACATTTTGTTTAAGTTTGGTAAAGATTGGATGAGAGCTGTTTGACTGTTTGAGTGCGGACAAGCTTTGTGACAGACACACAGAGAGACAGACACAGACAGGAGTAAATCAATATGTCTCCCACACCACTGTAAAATAATGACAAAGTTTGAAAAAAGAAGAGAAGTTTTATTTTTTTTGCAAAGTAGAACATAAACTGTTGAAGTACCTATGATAAAGGGCAAACAGACTAGCCTGTCTTGATAACCTCATGTACTTGTTATGTCTCCCACCACACAGTGGTGTGGGAGACATATTGATTTACTCCAGTCTGTCTGTGTGTCTGTCTGCCTGTGTGTCTCTCTGTCACAAAGCTTGTCCGCACTCTAAGTCGAACATTACTCATCCGATTTTCACCAAACTTAAATAAAATGGGTTTGACCATAAGACCTCAGCCAAGTTCGATAACTAGCCAAATTGGTCCAGGCATTTTGGAGTTACGGCCCTTGAATAACCGAAATATCGGCCTTTTTACTCTTGTCCGCACTCTAAGTCAAACATTTCTCATCAGATCTTCACCAAACTTAAACTAAATGTGTTTGTTCATGAGACCTTGGCCAAATTCGATAACTAGCCAAATCGGTCCAAGCATATTGGACCTTTTTACTCTTGTCCGCTCTCTAAGTCGAACATTTCTCATCCGATCTTCACCAAACTTGAACAAAATATGTTTGACCATAACACCTCCGCCAGGTTCAATAACTAGCCAAATCCGCCCAGGCACTTTTGAATTATGGTCCTTGAATTACTGATTGGATCCACTCATCCAGACCATCTAATTGGATCCACTCATCTAAACCATCTAGAGAAACTAGACATTTTTCATAGGGGCAGTTTTGGGAGACATGCGCTTTTCTCAAAAGCATCTCTAGTTCTGTATTCATTTGAGTATAAGAAAAACCTTATGGTCGGAATACTTGTTCAAAATGGTTTCCTCTTAATAATTTTAGAGCAATTTGACCAGTGACAAACTTGAAGGCACATTGCCGGTGGACAGGAGATAAATGCTATTAATTTTGATTTCATTGGGTCAAAGGTCAAGGTGACTGTTAGCACCAAAGCCTTTTCTACTCAGTATTTTGAAAATGATTTGATCAACGACACTTTAACTTGCAGGCACATTCTCATGGACAATGCATGAAATTATGTGATGGTGCTGGTCATCCATCCATCTGTTTGCAGTTTCCTGGTAATAACATGTGAAGCTTTCACATATGATTCTCAAAATTGCCAGGCACATTGCTTCAGGCATAATATACTACACATAATAGTGCTCTTGTTCTGTATTAGACATTTTAAAAATATTTTGGTGCTTGTGTTTGTTTTTGACAGAAAAAGTCCACTGCGGTTTGAGTGCTTAACTAGTAACTTTTTATACCCCCGGCATCTACAATGGAAATAAGAGTTTATTTTAACTCTTTTTTGTGTTATCCTTAACATATAATGTTGATTGACATGGCTATATTAATTCATACATGTTTGTTTATTGTTTGATTGTATGTTTTAATTATAAGTCGCCATGTAAATTGTACATTTTATGTTGAAATAAATCTATCTATCTATCTATCTATCTAGTGATCATCCTGTCCGTTCGTCCGTACGAGGTTAACCAAATGGGACCGTTTTGTCTAGCATCACTACCCCTTACTAGAATGACTTGATACTTATGCAGATGTAACCTGTGACCATTCCTCATCTTCAGACATCACCTGACCTCAGTTTGACCTTGACCTCATTTTGGACTTAGGTTGCTTTATATGGGCCATCTCTGGTTAACCAAATGGGATCGTTTCGTCTAGCATCAATACCCCTTATTAGAATGACTTGATACTAATGCAGATGTAACCTGTGACCATTCCTCATCTTCAAACATCACCTGACCTCAGTTTGACCTTGACCTTGACCTCGTTTTGGACTTGGGCGCAAAATCTATCGACAAGGATGCCACCGGGGGCATCAAGCGTTTATTAAATGCAGCTCCTTGTTTATTCTGGTTTTATGATACAGTTCATCTTGGGTCTCTCAAATACCTCCCTTTGCTTATACTCATCTTGTGAAATCTGTAATGATTCCATTCTACCTGTGATTGCTTTAACACCAGTATTACAATTTTTACAAGTTTCTACACTGTAAGTGTACATGTACTGTAACCTCTGCCAAATTATGACATATTTTCCAGTAAGTGTATGCTTAGAGTACAAGAGCTGTCCGTCAAACAGCGCGCTCCACTATTCGGCGATTTGACAGTAAAATGAATATAATTATATCTCAATAAGAGACCTCTACTTGTAAAAGGAAGATACACCAAGGGGCATAATTCTGTCAAGAACACAAATTAAAGTTATTGGGATTGTTACCACACATGCAGCTGATGATGGTAAAGATATATTTTGAGTTTTAAGTCATTATCTTATATAGTACCAAAGTTATGTCCAGAAAACGAAGTTTGTCAAAAGATTTAAGTAACTATGAAAGGGGCATAATTTGGTCAAAGATACAAATCAGAGTTATAGGGATTGTTACCACACATGCAGATGATGATGATGATGATGATAAAGATACATTTTATGTCCAGTCTTTATCTTATATTGTACTAAAGTTATATCCAGAAAGCGAAAAACATTAAGTATGAAAGGGGCATAATTCTGTCAAATATACAGTAAGAGTTATGTGGATTGTAACCACACATGCAGATGAAGATTATAAAGAAATATTTTTAATTTCAAGTCATTATCTTTTAAAGTACCAAAGATATGTCTATAAACAAAACTTTCGAAAAAATTTGACATGAAAATAATTCAAAGTATAACAACTTTGTGACCTTGACCTTGGGCATAATGGGCCCAGCCCCTGCACATACTTTGTTTGTATGCTGGACAATGTTTATGTGAACTTACAGTAAGATATAAGCAATAGTAACAAAGATATGACAGAAAAACAAAGGTTGCCAAAAAACTTTAACCAAGAAAGGTCACGCTGACACCGATGCCGGGGCAAGTAGAATAGCCTGAAAACTGTAACAATCAAATTGCTCATATTCAATCCTTACATAGAAACTTGATCTCGAACATATTTTTTTTTTTTCAGTTAGAGCATATAAACATGCTACAGGAGCAGATGAATGCATCTAAGGGAGAAACTAAGAAGAAAACAAAGAAGACAAAGTCAAAAGATACAACAGCACAAACATCAAGTACTGTTACACAAATGGATATTGATGAAGACAGTAGGACTTGATATTTGAGGAGTTGATATGCCTGTGCCTATGTGTGTTTGTGTTTTGTTGTACATAATCAGGAACTGAACACATTGTAGATTTGGATGGAAACCAATGTAGATTTGGATGGAAAGTGGCCTTAATAGCAGAATCATATTACTGCTGAAGTTCTAAGATGTTACAGCTTTGTGAATTAAAGAACTGCATGATTTTAAAAAGTGCATTTGTTGAGCTCGTTGGCTGCAGAGGAACATTTGTCATACTACTACAATATCACAGTTTCAGTTAGGAAGGCTTTTGTAACCACTCTTTCATCAGTTGAATGATGCTGTTACTAAGAAATATGAGATAAAGCTAAAATTTCAAAAGTTTGCGTGTAAGCAGGTTTCTCAGAAACTTTTAGGCAAAATACTATCAACTTCACACTTGTCTTTGGTTAACTTCATAGGATAAGTTAATAACTCTAGCTTCTGTTTTGTGAATCTTAGGCCCCTTATCAACTTTAAATTCTGGGTAAATCTTTGCCTGAAAATAGGTTTCTCAAAACCTGCTAGGCCAAATGCTTTCAAACTTCACACATTTCTTTGGCATCATGGGGACTTCACATGATAAGTTACATAACTGAATATCACTGTATCTTATGTAATTGAAACTATGCACACTTGTTTTTCATCATAAGGAGACTATGTAGGCCAAGATCTATAACTTTGATATGCATTTTGTTAGAATTATTGCCCTTTTTCTTGGTTAAAATTGTGGTTTAGGTCCACTTTACCCAAAAACTGCAAGAGCTGCAGCTTTGAAACTTTACAGACTTAATTCTCATTATTAGATGAGTAAGTAGACCAAGAACCATAACTCTAACCTGCATTTTTTCAGAATTGTGGCCCCTTTTGTTCTTAGAAAATCAGTATTTCTTGGTTGTTTTTGTTTAAGTTCACTTTTCTTGAATACTAACTATAGCTTTGAGAAAGAAGTCCAATAACTGTAATTCTTTTATTACATATTGTCCAGCACTTGCAGATGAGCGATGGCACTCGCAGGTGGTACTCTTGTTAATATTTACATTCTTTTCCATTGAAATTATGACCATCATTCTGCGAATAGTTGTGGAGAACATTCCTTAGATGACATCCAATTTATTCAGTCTTATGAACAGAATGGCCAGGAAGCTGATTTTAATGCTAAATGCAACAAAATGTGTGGAATTTATAATATAACCTTGTTTAGAATTGGAAAGGAAATAAAATGTAAATATATGTATAAGAAATGAATTCGTTTTGTTTTTTTCGGAGTTAATGCAAAATTAAGTTGTACTATTTAGATGGCAATAGGTCAAAAGTCATGGTCAAAGTGATCTTGAAACTGAAAGTGGGTTCTGATTAATATCTGGAGCAGTTTTGGACCAACAGTCTTACATATTTAATAGGTTGAATGTCTGTGGTCAGGAGATGATAATTTTAATTTTTAGCTTGACTATTCGAAGAATAGTCTAGCTATTCTACTCACCCTGGCGTCGGCATCACACCTCGGTTAAAGTTTTGTATGCAAGTACATATGGCTATCATTTAAAAGCATATAGCTTTGAAACTTATTTTTTCTTTTTCTAGGTCAATTACCAACCTCACTAGATCAAGTCCCATAACTCTGACATGTATTTTGGCCAAAACTAATGCAGATATTGAATTGAAATTTCTCATGTGACTTTAGGGTCATAAAACTAGGTGATAGCATCAAGAGCCATAACTCTAACATGCATTTTGGCCAAATAATGCCCCCTTTTGGACTTAGAAAATTCTTGTTCAAGTTTTGCATTCAAGTACATATAGCGATCATTTAAAGGCATATAGCTTTGAAACTTATTGTTTCTTTTTTTTAGGTCTATTACCAACCTCATTGGGTCAAGTCCCATAAATCTGACATGTATTTTGGCCAAATTATGCCCCCTTTTGGACTTGGAAAATCCTGGGTAAAGTTTTACATGCAAGTTATTATCTTCAAAAGTAATGCAGATATTGAATCGAAACTTTACTGTATCTTCAGGGTTATAAAACTAGGTTATAGCATCAAGTCCCATAACTCTGACATGCATTTTGGCCAAATTATTTCCACTGTGAACTTAAAACTTCTGGTTGAAGTTTTGCATGCAATTTACTATCTCCAAAACTAATGCAGATACTGGATTGAAATGCTATGGATACTCTTAACATTAAGGGTAATATTCCTGCTTCTCGGACAACAATTCAAATAGTCGAGCATTTGCTGTCTTACGGACAGCTCTTGTTGGGGTCAGTATTTCAACAGTCAAGGTTGGTGACCGCAAGGTTGAAAACGGTTTCTAATCAATTTCTTCAGAACTCTTGAGCCTTCATGGGATGACTGATAAATTCTGCCATTTTTGAGGTCATTTAATAAAGGAAATGAAAAAGATAAGATCGTGTGCTTGACTTTTTGCTAGACCGATTTGAAAAATTTGAACCTCACGCAAGTTTTCCTAATGGGAGTCGATGGGAAAATCACAAGTTTCAGAACATTTTCGTGAATAGAAATTTTTCTACAATATAGTTTTTAATAAAACTTCTCACAGTTATAAATAAACACGTGGCCTATTATATGGTGAAATAAAATGTATAGGTCCTTGTGCTTATTTTTATTAAGATATTGTTTTAAGACATTATTTTGAATTATGTAATGTGTCAGATGTTTTAATATCATTTTATCTTTAGAAAGATAGCAATGTTGCCACTGTAATAAATTTACTCACTGATAGCCATTAATTCATAAAACGATTTTTATTTCTGTACACCGAATCCAGGCTTTATTCTACATTATCCGGATAAATGACCATAAACGCCATCACTTCCAGTTTATCAAATGTGCAGAACTAAATTAAAAATAAAATTACAATGTTAATTGCTGGCTTAAACATATTCAACAGACAATTTGACAAGCAAACACTGGTATGTCTTCTTCATTTATTAGAAAAAGAAGTGGTAAAAAAATACAAAATTCTACAAACAAGTGAATGAAGCATTGCCATGCAATACAAAGACCCCTACTGGAAGGCAACTAATTTTCCCTACTGCAGTAAATGAACTGATACCTGTCAATGATGTATAAACAATATTGTACTATAAACAAACAATATGTAACAACACAATTTACATATATATAAAAATCTTCGAGGCAGGTCTCATGGTACAATACATATCAGGATACAGATGTAACGATACGGTACATATAGCAATACAAATTGATCAGTACCATAAGGAAGTATTCATGTGACAAAATGAAAAAAAAAAATCAATGTTCCTACTCTTGGTACTTGAAAATTTGCTTTAAAGTGACTGTTGTACATGATACATTTGTTAGTTACTATCTTAAACACTGATTTTATGAAAGTCTTCATTCAATGTTTCTACTTTTCACTGTATCATTTCTGTACTGTGAAACAGGCCTTTTATATGATTCGCATACCACCGGACTAATGTATCATGATACAGTGAATTTTCAATATTTGTGCCAAGTTATATTAGAATCCCTTGATGAATGTGAGAGTTATGGACCTGACACGAAATTCCGGATGAATGAACAGAATGATGGATGGACAGACTGACTGACGGAAAAACGCATTCCTATAGTCCTCGAAACTGGTTTTTAACCAGAAGGGTCTGATAGACTAATTTCATATTTCTGTGTGGAATGTAAAAAGAAATTGAGTTTACAACTCTGAACATTACAAAACATATAAAACAAAAGATTATGGCAGAAGAAAGTATACATTTTGTAGCAATCACATATTATTATCTCAGCTCAAGAAATGGTTAACTGCTTGTTTGAGTCCAAGTTGTTAACTGCTTGTTGCATTGAGGAAAAGATACGTGTAGTTACATGCAGCTGCAATATAATCTTTACCTATTACAGACAGACATATCAAATATAAATTATCAGAAATTCTAATATGACTAACAATGCTTCAACCATCACAACCATATGCTAACAACATGTCAATGTGATATTTAGTGCCATGTACATGCTGAGAAATAGTGCTTTCAAATTTGATGAAATATATTACTTAAAAACATGTTTAAAACAAAATGTCACTTGTCTTGATTAATTCACACACACACAGAGTTTATTATTAGATGTGAAGAATAATTCATCATCATTTGCGCCCTACTAACATGGAACTATTCCACAAGACATAAAACCATTTCCGGTCCTGGCTTGTATAAACAAAGGAGTGTGACGACCTACCATTTGGCGCCATACATGACCCAATGAACAGTTCTATCATATTGTATCTAAATTTTGCAATGAAAGACATAAATTTATTAGAATTGAAATAATTTATAGCAAACCTATGCTTAAACACTATACACGCAGGCAGTTATATGTCATACAAAATAATTTTCGCCCTCTTGACATTAATTTGCCAGGTGTATAACTTAACACACAATGCATATACTTCGGTTTTTAAATTTTTCTTACCATCCAAATTGAAGGCAAAATACAAGAGGCTACAATTTAAAACAATCAAATATTTAGAATTTTCCATTTTCACCTCTCATGAATTTTATTTGCACTTTGATAGAAAATTTGTCAGTTGGCTCACATGGTAAATGACAGCATTGGCCCTAAGTATACAATATTCTGAAATTCCACAACTTCCAAAAAGTGTTACGGACCACTAAAAAGTGAATGGAATAAATGTTTAAGAGTACATTTATATATAACAGGGAACATACAGATGACCTTGTAAGGCAAAAGTAAAATATCTGCATCAGATCAAAAAAGAAACAAAACACACCCAAAAAAAGAGGAAATTTAACAAGCGGGTCACTGACCCTAAAGAACTCACCTATGTAAAAGGTTTCAAGTGTGAATAACATAATGGTACAAGAACAGAGTTTGGTTTGTATAAATATCAAGGCTCTAGCTATTGTGGATTCAGAGAATAAGACATTCAATGTTTCTTTTATATAAGCATATATTATATGTATGTCACATACATGGGCATGGCCATATTTGAACCTAGGGCAACAATTTGAACAATTACGGTAGACAGTGAAACCCTTAAATCACCAGTAAATATCCAAGAAACATTTGTGTGAAATCGTTTTAAAATCTGGCACAATATACGCAAAAGTCTTGTATTTGCATATGGAATTCATTTGGCCAATTATGAAAAAATATAAGTTATTTATAGTAACAACAGAGGGAAGTTAATCCTAAAAAATCTATATAATATAAGTCCACACAAAACTCCTTACCATGTAGTGATAGGTCAAAATACACCTTAAACTGGATGTAACATGCATGTTGTACCACAGAAAACTGGTCTCGTTTTTTTCCCTACGGACAGTAATTTTAAAATACAAGCCAGCTAAAGTAACAACAAAGGGAAGTAATTCAAAAAACAAGGGTGCCTCACAATGGTTAACATTTGTGCCAAGTTACATCAAAATCCCTCCATGCATGATGAAGAAATGCTCCAGATAAAGTCATTCTTGAATTCGACCTTTGACCTCTAAGTGTGATCTTGACCTTAGAAGAAGGGACCTGGTTCTTGGGCATGACACTCCATCTCGTGATGGTGAACATTTGTGTCAAGCTACATCAAAATCCCTCATTGCATGAAGAAGAAATCGTCACCTTAGCGCAAAAAGTGAATAAGTCCTTCTCTAAGTCAATGCAGTTATCCACTTCTTGCACTGAGGTGACGAAATGCTCCGGACAAAGTCCTAAATCTGACCTTTGGCCTTCAAGTGTGACCTTGACCTTTGACTTAGGAACCTGGTTCTTGCGCATGACATGTCTCATGGTGGTGAACATTAAATTTTGTGCCAAGTTACATCAAAATTCCTCCATGCATGAAGAAGAAATGCCCCGGACAGTCATTTTTTAATCTGACCTCTAAGTGTGACCTTGACCTCAGACTTACATGTATGGACCTGGTTCTTTCGCAAGACAGTCTCATGATGGTGAACATTTGTGCCAAATTACATCAAAATCCCTCCAAGCATGAAGAAGAAATGCTCCATACAAAGTTTGTGGACGCACAGGGGCAGTAACTCTAAAACCTATGGTGAAATACGGCTGGTTAAAGAAAGGAACCGAGATCTTATGGTGATACAAGTTGTTTGCAAGTTTGGTTAAAATTAAAGCAAAATGAAACCACTATCATGCAGACAAGAACAAAACAGCCAATTTTTGCCCTTTAAGGAGCTTCAACACACCATGCTGGAATATGGCTGGTTCAAAAAAGGAACAAAGATCTTATGGTGATACAAGTTGTGTACAAGTTTGGTTAAAATCCAATCATAAATGAAACTGCTACATGTATAGTGAAGAAAAGACCAAAATAGCCAATTTCTGGTCCCTTCCAGGGCCGTAACTCTAGAAACCATAATGGAATATGGCTGGTTCCAGAAAAGAAAGAGAACTTCATATGGTGATATAAGTTGTGTGCGAGTTGGATAAAATCCAATCATAAATGAAACCACTATCGTGCAGACAAAACCAAAATAGCCTATTTTTGCCCTTTCAGGGTCTGCAACTCACAAACTCGTGGTGGGATATGGCTGGTTCAAGAAAAGAACCGAGATCTTATGGTGATACAAGTTGTGTGCAAAGTTGGTTAAAATCAAATTGTAAATGAAACTACTATCATGCAGACAAGAAATTGTTGATAGTACACAACAGACATTAAGTGGTCACTAAAGCTCACCTTCAGCCTTTGGCTCAGGTGAGCTGAAAACAGTAAGAGAAACAACTGTATCAATTCCAGCCACTCAGTCTTTCTGTGCTGTCCTATGTATATTATGTCAAACTAATGATCCCAATATTGAACAGTGGATAGCATGTGACGTTATACGATTCCTGGCTGCATGTACAGTGCATACCAGCAGATCATCAGTCAGACAGAATGGCATTGTCTGAACAGTCTGTCAAGTTTATATGTCACAAATGTGTATTGCTTAACTGAGAGCATAACGGTATATCCTTATCTTAGACTGAACACCGAACATGAGAATATGGTTTTAACTGATGAAATCGAGAATTTAGTGTAATTCACAGAGTGTATAGTTACTTCAAGTGTTAAGTTGTTAACAGTAGAAAAACGATAGTCAGGATCATAAAACTGATTACTATGTTATCTCTTATATTGATATCAACATGTATTTGAAAAAGCTTTAAGCAAGTTTTCATCGAGTGTCTTTATTTGTACCGCTAGTCTCAATTGATTTTAATGTATGAATCGAGTCGGTTTTTAAAATGTTGAAGACATAAAAAAGCAAAGTTGTACAGGAAAATGTAGGATAATAAGGATGAAGATTGTAATGATAACAATCAAGGATAGTGTTATTAAAGGATATTACGATTACAGTTAATGTTAAGAGTGGGTAGAGAGTATAAAAACATTCACGACGTCAGTGCATGTCTTCTGTGGCTACCCGATACAGTTAGTAATGATCAACTAAATATTGAGACTGATTCAAAAAGAGGTCTGTGACTCAAAGACATCGTTGGGGTCTACCATGTGGGCATGCCCCAGGAGGCATTGCTCTGGCATTTAGATATTATATTTTAGACTGGGAGAATAGAAGCAAAGGCTACAGGTGGTCATGTGTGGTTTCTGAGATTTTTAAATGCAGACCATCCTAGGAACTTTCCTGTAATGTTCAGCTGAAACTGACTTAGTGATTAGAAGAAATTGTAGGCTACAGACAGATGAATGGACATACAATCATCCTAAAAGCTCACCATAAGTTTTTCTTGCTCAAGGGAGCTTAACAAAAAAATCTATGACAGGAATTTCTTTACATTTTCTACTCTGCCTAACATATACAATAGCACTCTCTCGTATTCTATAAATAGAACATACAGCAGTTATACCACAATGCAATGCGCAAATTGCGGACAAGGGAGCGTTTTCTATATATAACGAATCATCAACTATCCGTGGGAATTAAAAAAAGTAACATGCCACCTGTATAAAATTGTCGCACCTGTAAACAGAATAAATGAGGTGAAACTATAAATAACTAGTTAAAGAAATATATTGGAGCGAATGTAAGGAATATACAAAATATACAGACATATTATTGTAACAAAACGATTCAAAACGGGCCTACCAAGCAAATATAGAGCACTATTTAAAAGCATGTTGCATGCACATTACCCCATATTATACTATTTAAATCTTGCATCAGAAGAACGGCTTACAGTCTTAATAACAAATTACAATATTTTCCAATGCGACGTACTGAAGAACATTTGTGGTTGAAACTTTTAATGCTAAATCATTTGGTTCATGACGTTCAAAGAATGTATCAGCAGAATTAAAATCATAACTACAATAACTACATGTATTTCCCTTTAAACAACTGATTCATACAACACAAGACGCAAACTTGATTATGATTCCAGATGTCAGCTGTGGTCGGCGTGGACCCGTCAAACATTTCCTTATTAAAAATACATATATGATTTGGAAGAAAATAATGGTGTTGCATTAAATTCGAACATGTTTATTATCACATAACATCTAAATATTACTATCAAAAGTCAAATATCTATAATTTATTATGTCACACAAAGGGGTCATTTGTAATAAAACACAACATATGTATACCACAGAGGTGTTAATTGTTTCAACGAATAACTGAATATGTGGCCAAAAATAATAATGTATATGACAGTTTACTTTAAAATATACATGTTGTTCATCACATTTCGAAATTTCAATGAATTTAAATTATGCGATCTTAAGATTTCTTTTTACATTCACAGGTAGATGTATTATATTTATAAACACTTTAAACGGAAGATTTTTTTTTTTTTTTTACAAAAATAAACTGTTAATATATGACGGTAACTAGGAAGAATAATTTGGATCTGTGAATACATTTTTGTTTTAAATAACGCTTTCTATTTGGTATTAATACATTTTTCCAAGTTATTCTATTTTTTCTAAATATTCTGTTTTAAAAAACTGGATGTGTCACAAAATGAACAGAATAATATAATAAAATCATCCATTCGTTATAAATTGACGAAAAAGCGGTATGTTATTTCTAACATGTATATAAAATAAAGAGTTTCTAGTTTAGTGAAATAAAAACTGAAGAAAAAACATTTGTTTCCGATGTGCAGGCTAGAAACCTGAACAAAAATAAAGAAATAAAGGCAAAATTTATGGATTACTTATGCTATTGTACAATGAATGCACTGGTTGTTTGTCCGCAAATTGAGTCTTGTGCTATTTTTAGATAGCAGACCTTATCGGTGACGTCACAGATCCTTACATACGGGAATGTGCTATTATCAGGAAAACAAAAGGGTCATGATTACCCTGAATCACTCACCTGAGTAATATGAGCCACATGTTTCAAATGACGAACTGATGCTAAAATATTAGAAAGTAGGTCAGTAGGTCACATTCATGGTTACTGAAAGACAGACTTAAGATTGGTGTGCAAAACTGTACATGTCATCCAAATTTCAAAGCTGTATCTTAAAAAACAAGAAAGTAGGTCAGTAGGTCAAGGTCATAGTCAAGTGATCCCTAATCACTTGGGTCATCAGATAATTATAATTAAAACAGTCTAGGAAATATGACCTGATAATTTTTGAAGTATTTTTTATTATATAACTCGTGATCATAACAAGTGACCCCTGGGGCGGGGCCTCTTTTCACCCCAGGGGCATAATTTGAAAAAACTTGTTAGAGATCCACCAAGCAATGTAACACACAAAATATCAAATGCCTAGGCCTTGAACTTTCAGACAAGAAGATTTATTTTTTTCTATATAAGTCTATGTAAAACTTGTTACCCACCAGGCAGGGCCTCTTTTCACCCTAGGGACATAATTTGAACAATTCTGGTAGAGAAACACTAGGAAAGGCAACATACTTAATATCAAAAGCGTAGGCCTTGCAGTTTCAAGCAAGAAGATTTTTAAAGTTTTTTTTCCCTATATAAGTCTACGTAAAACACGAGACCCCCCGGGGAAGGGCCTATTTTCACCCCAGGGGCATAATTTGAAAAATTTTGGTAGAGGACCACAAGGCAATGCTACATACAAAATATCAAAGGCCTAGGTCATGTGGTTTTAGACAAGAAGATTTTTAAAGTTTTTTACTATATAAGTCTATGTAAAACTTGTGACCCCCCGGGTGGGGCCTCTTTTCACCCTAGGGGCAAAATTTGAACAATCTTGATAGAGGACCATAAGATGATGTCACATGCTAAATATCAAGGCTCTACGCCTTGCAGTTTTGGACAAGATTTTTAAAGTTTTTCCTTTCGGTTGCCATGGCAACCAGAATTCTACATGGAATTAAATTCTTTGAACAATTTTGAAAGGGGACCACCTAAGGATCATTCCAGTGAAGTGAAGACTTTTAAAGTTTTTCCTTTCGGTTGCCATGGCAACCAGAATTCTATATGGAATTAAATTCTTTGAACAATTTTAAAAGGGGACCACCTAAGGATCATTCCAGTGAAGTTTGGTGTAATTCTGCCCAGTGGTTTTCAAGAAGATTTTTTTAGAAAATGTTGATGGATGCACAACTGACGACGGACATTGAGCGGTCACAAAAGCTCACCATGAGCCTTTGGCTCAGGTGAGCTAAAAAGAGTTCCTCTTTCTATCAGGGGAAACTAGGAGTATTCATGCATTACAGGTACTTAGTATGAAAAATCTTGTTTAATCTGCAAGACAACACTGATGTCACACTGACACATAATTTGTAACGAGTATCAGATGTTCCATATATAGAAAAGACATTTCCAAATCAAAATGATATACTGTAACTTAACACTATAACAAATAATTCACTCATTCTGAATCATTTATCAGGTACATAGAGTAATCAATA
This sequence comes from Mercenaria mercenaria, assembly GCF_021730395.1. Taxonomy (NCBI): domain Eukaryota; kingdom Metazoa; phylum Mollusca; class Bivalvia; order Venerida; family Veneridae; genus Mercenaria; species Mercenaria mercenaria. The sequence continues at coordinate 42,239,209 of NC_069374.1, forward strand.
TATAGCAAAACCATTTTTAATACTATAACATTTTGAAATATGCTAGGTAGAATAATTCACTTGATATCTAATTTCTTGAGAAATTACAGTTGAACCTGCCAGAGTGGTCACCTCTATCTAGCAGTCACTTGCCTTAAGCAGCCAGTCTGCTTACTTCCCAATTTGACTTCTACTGTTTGTAATTTAAACCTCTCTTAAAGAGAATTCCTATAGTTTTTTTCCTTTTATAGAATTTTTTTAAATTCACATATATGATAGGAAAATTTGTGCTGAAAACAATGAACAAATAAAAACGATAGGTCACCAGGCTTTTTTTTGTGAAAAATTGTTTTGAACACACCCACTGTTTCTGAAACTGCCAGCGATTTTTCAACATTTTCATAATTTTCTGCCTTTTTTATAAATACCAACCAAAATATACATCCAGGCAGCACAATATGGTTTTTTCTTTTTACAGATTTTGTTATATACTTATTGATATCATAGTAATATTTGTAATACTCTATCCTTACAATAATGGGTACAAATGGAAAAAAATATTGTTTCATATTTACTTTTGTGAACTTTTTTCAATGAAAAATACCCATAGTGAAGAATTTTTTTTCTTAATTTTGAAAAAACTCTTTCATAGATTTTTTTCTTTTTCTTCTTGTGTATAGATAATTGTATTGTGAGCATAAAAATGGCTAAAAATGTATGGGTCACCAGGCTAAATTTTATATTAAGACCGCTAGAATACAACACCTGTTCAGACGGAAATGGCGCGAACCTGGCCAAATTGATTACATGTATGTCTGCTAAAAGTTAAAAAAAAGTTTTAAAAATTCTTACTTCTTTCTATAATTGAATACTAAATAATCTGAAAGGTGATATTGTATTATCAGTACTAAGTCAATTATCTTACATTATACGAACAACACTGTCTTTGTACTAAAATGCGATGTGAAAACACAACCACAAAAATAGCAAGATACCAGTCAGGCATAATACTTGTCAATACAACATAAACCAGTATCAACATTTGATTACTGATATAACTTATCAAAAATGTTATTTCATTCAAAATTCCTCATATTTAAGATTGTCTGTAACATGTTTCAACAAATGTTGACTTCAGTTCAGTTTTCCATAGAAAGTGTCGGCTGCACAGAAAGATGCGCATAAAAAACTATAGGAATTCCCTTTAAGCAGCCACCCGCCTTTAGCAGCCAGATTATGCTGCTCACTTGGCTGGCTGCTTAACACAGGTTTGACTGTATTTCACAGTATATGACCTCTTTATCATGTTTTTATATGGTTCTGCTATATAATATTTCTTAACTATTCAGAAGTATGCCCTGCAACTAAAATAAACTTAAATAAACAACTGTCAGACAAGGTTCTGAAATCAGAAATCTTGCATTATTTGTCAAATTTGAATTCTAATCCACAATTTTTAGTAAATTGTTCCAATACCTGAGTATATGAGTGAACATAACAATGGAGGAGGAATCAATATTCGTGAAGGATAATGCACTTGTAGCACTGTAGCACAGTAAGACACGGTGCAGATTTAAATAGTTTCAGAAGTGAAGCTTATGAGTGTATACATTGTGCCAGCTATTTTTGCGTATTATGCTCTGATACTATACTTAGTTTATCACAATCAGTATCAGGTATGAGCAAATTTCTGTCTTTTACTTGTATCCTCCCCCTCTACGTAAGGACTGTGCTCTCTAGCCTTGTGGTATAGTTTCAACAATTCCAAGGCCTCAGACGTCTGCTGTCGGTCATCCAGGTGTCTCTGACAGGCTTCCTGCACTGACTTTGCATATATTTCTGTCTCTCCCAGTAACTGTGCTAGGTTTGATGTACTCATCTCTGCCATTTCCTGAAATAAACAAATTATGTATTATAATTCTACTATATTTGTCACTTGAAATCGTTTGGACTGGACAAGGAATAGACCATGTTAACCTTTAACCTCTAGGTAAGACCTTGACCTTAGAGCTAGAGGTCTGGATCTTGCGCATAACATGTCGTCTCATTATTGGGAACATTTATGCCAAGTAATTTCAAAATACCTTCTTGGATGGCAGAGTTATGGATCGAACACGAAGTGTGACAGACGGAAGGACAGAATTACGGACACAGCCTATTTCTATGTCCCCCTTTTTTCTTCGAAAAAGGCGGGAACAATGACTACCTGTAAGTAACCCATTTCCACGGAGACTGTGCCAAGTTCATAGTACATAATTAAATGACTACTGGTAAAAACCCCATTCCACAGAGACTATGTCAAGTTTATAGTACATGATTAAATGACTACCTGTAAGTAACCCATTTCCACTGACACTGTGCAAAGTTTATAGTACATAACTGAATGACTACCTGTAAGTAACCCATTCCACGGAGACTGTGTAAAGTTCATAGTACATAATTAAATGACTACCTGTAAGTAACCCATTCCACGGAGACTGTGACAAGTTTATAGTACATAATTAAATGACTACCTGTAAGTAACCCATTCCACGGAGACTGTGACAAGTTTATAGTACGTAATTAAATGACTACCTGTAAGTAACCCATTCCACTGAGACTGTGACAAGTTCATAGTACATAATAAAATGACAACATGTAAGTAACCCATTCTACGGAGACTGTGTAAAGTTCATAGTACATAATAAAATGACTACCTGTAAGTTCCCCATTTCCAAAGGGACTGTGACAAGTTCATAGTACATAATAAAATGACTACCTGTAAGTAACCCATTCCACGGACACTGTGTCAAGTTCATAGTACATAATAAAATGACAACCTGTAAGTAACCCATTCCACGGACACTGTGTCAAGTTCATAGTACATAAAACAAGAGCTGTCCGTAAGACAGCCAAGCTCGACTATTCGAAATATTGGCCCAGAAGCAGGAAAATATTACCCAAAAAGGTTAAATATCCAAAGAGTTTTAAGTTCAAAAGGGGAAATAATTTGACCAAAATGCATAACAGTTATGGGACTTGCTGCTATCAACTAGTTTTATAACCCCGAAGGCACATTTGAAGTTTCAATTCAATATCTGCATTAGTTTTGGAGATAGAAACTTGCATGTAAAACTTTAACCAGAATTTTCAAAGTCCAAAAGGGGGCATAATTTGCCCAAAATACATGCCAGAGTTATGGGACTTGACCCAGTCAGGTTGGTAATTGATCTAGAAAAAGAAACAAAATAAGTTTCAAATCTATATGCCTTTTAGTAATAGCTGTATGTACTTGCACGCAAAACTTTAACCAGAATTTGCTAAGTCCAAAAGGGGACATAATTTGGCCAAAATGAAAGTCAGAGTTATGGGACTTACTGCTATCAACTAGTTTTATAACCCCGGAGACACATGTGAAGTTTCAAATCAATATCTGCATTAGTTTTGGAGATAATAACTTGCATGTAAAACTTTAACCAAAATTTTCTAAGTCTAAAAAGGGGCATAATTTGCTCAAAAAACATGTCAGAGTTATGGGACTTGACCCAGTCAGGTTGGTAATTGATCTAGAAAAAGAAAAAATAAGTTTCAAATCTATATGCCTTTTAGAAATAGCTGTATGTACTTGCACGCAAAACTTTAACCAGAATTTTCTAAGTCCAAAAGGGGGCATAATTTGGTCAAAATGAAAGTCAGAGTTATGGGACTTGCTGCTATCAACTAGTTTTATAACCCCGAAGACACATGTGAAGTTTCAAATCAATATCTGCATTAGTTTTGGAGATAGTAACTTGCATGTAAAACTTTAACCAAAATTTTCTAAGTCAAAAAGGGGGCATAATTTGCTCAAAATACATGTCAGAGTTATGGGACTTGACCCAGAGAGGTTGGTAATTGACCTAGAAAAAGAAAAAATAAGTTTCAAAGCTATATGCCTTTAATTGATGGCTGTGTGTACTTGCATGCAAAAACTTAACCAAGGTGTGACGCCGACGCCGACGCCAGGGTGAGTAGAATAGCTAGACTATTCTTTGAATAGTCGAGCTAAAAATGACTACCTGTAAGTAACCCATTTCCAAGGAGACTGTGACAAGTTCATAGTACATAGTTAAATGATTACCTGTAAGTCTTCATTAGAGAATGTGATCAGCCGTGTTATCTCCCTCTTCAGTCCAGATGCCAATTGTCGAACTCTGTCACTAACCTCTTTCCCGTCCGGCATCATATAATCTGGTTCATCGCGACCTTCAGCTGTAAATTTACAGATACTGATATGCAATTTAATACTAATTTTCTGACATCTTTCATAAATTTTTTTACAGTACAACCTCATTACTGAATTTTTTCACGCTTCATTTTCGTGAAAACATTTTTATATTGATATTCAGGCTACACTTCAGTCAATTAAATTTTCCTGATAACATGATCTACCTTCACACTGATCCTTCCAATTCTCTCCCTGTCTCAGGAGCATAAATGTTGTGTTAAATGGCAGGAACTGGAAATAATCTTCCTCATCAACTTCAGTACCATCACCTTCAAACACAATCCTAACTTTCTCCGAGGGCCCAACCTCAAGCTTCTCCTTGGCTAAAAACAAAGATGAAGATGCTCTGAATAAAATGAAATGCTCCTTCTGAATATTCATATCTAAGACATAATTCTAGGTTTTGTGATATTATATATCACTAACATAAATACATGTATAATCCTGTTCAAATTTAATAGAAATCTGCTGCCAAAATAGTAGTTTATTGAGTAGGGTTGTATATTAATTCATACATAATAATAATTACTTTATTTCAAGAGACACAACAGTTGGACAGGTCCAGTTGTCCCTGTGAGCCTCTATAAACTGAATTCACTTAATTTCCTAGTTAATATTTAGATATACTTATCACTTATCTTTCTTTGTTAATTCAGTCAAACTCAGCAAATACCTTTAATTTCTTGATATCATTCATATACATAACTTACTGTTCTTTGCCAATTTATTTGTTAATTCAGACAAACTTATTACTTACCATTCTTTGTTAATTCATGCATACTCAGCACATACCTTTATTTGCTTACTAGAAGGTGTTTTTGTCACAAAAACATATATCTCCGCCCTATGTACTCCTATTTTTAGCTCTGGCTGCCATTTTGTGCAGTGAAGCAGAACGCGCGATATGCACAACTGGAGTTGGTACTGATCACTCCTGTGAAGTTTTGTCGAAATTCGGCCAGCAGTTTGACCTGTGAAAGGCGGAGGACAAGATTTTTCTATTTTTAGCTCTTGCGGCCATTTTGTGCAGCGAAGTGGAACGTGCCGGTGACATGCACAACTAGGCTTGGTACTGATCACTCCTGTGAAGTTTCGTTGAAATCCGCCCAGCAGTTTGACCTCTTGGACAAACGGCAAAGGCAAAAACAATATGTTTCCTATGGGGGAGACATAATTCATTCATATATATCACATATTGTTCCTTTTTTTAATTTACTTTGTTAATTCAGACATATTTATCACATGCCTTTCTTTGTTAATTAAGACATACTGAACATTTTAAATACCTTCCTTTCTTAATTCATTTATGTACATGTAAACCACTTATTGTTCCTTGTTAAATCAGCACTTATTTCTTTGTTATATCAACTTATAACAATCTTCCTTCAGCATGTGTTCATTCAGGTATATATGCTGCTTTCTCCTTGATTCGAGCCTCTTAAATCTTTTGAGGTGTGCAAATTTTTCAATTTTGTAAACCTGTTCAATTAAATAATTTTTGTTTTTTGTTACAAAAATATTTGCATTTAACAATGGGCAATAAGAATTACAATTTTATCATCTTTTATATGTACTTTTTTGCACAAGACTGAAGGAGGTGAAACTCCACATCATTTTAAAACTTTCTCATCGATTCGAGCCCTCTGTTTGGAAGGTCATTAAATGTTTATGTTTGCATATTCTATTTCCATAAAGCAAATTTCTATCAAGATTGACTTCTTGTTCACTCGTTACAACAGTCGAAACATGCTCAGGGTGCTTTTAATTTGAAATTTGGGCTCACAATATTACCCATTACGTAATTTCCTTTCGAAATAAGTAATTTTTGATGCAAAAATTTAAAATAGGTATTTAATCAATTTTTCAGTGGTTTCATGACTAATATTTTCCAAGGCATTTTAAAATGTTAATGACACAAGTTTCTGATGGAAGAACATGCTACATGAGCATGAATTTTACTAAAACACAAGGGCTCCAATCGATGAGAAAGCTCGAATCGACGAGAAACAGGCATATATCAATTACCTTTCTTTATCAGTTCTTCCAATGAAGAAGCTGAGAATGATTTCTTTGTTTTTCTATCTGCACTCCATACTTTATATGGTCTTGATGTAGCTGCCATGGCTATCTGCTGTACATAAACTTAACTACTCCAGTACTTCTGGCCAAAACCTGCAAAATATTAACATAATTTTCATAGTTGTAAGTTAATAGCCAGGAAAGCCCAAGTCACGTAACAACTAGGGGTGTCATGATATGCCTGAAGCATACCATGATATATTGCAATACATAATCACTGTATTGCAATATGCACCACAATATATTGCTTCATGTACCAGAGATATGACTGGAGATTCTTTTGTTACTGCAAAACCTTTATACACCTCAATACTCTTCAAATAAGTTGTAGAAAATAAACATAAGCTAAAACAAATATCACTCTCATGTTTTAACTAGAAATATGAGGATTTCATGACTAGAAACAGAAACTAGAAAGTAATTAACACAAGAGTTGTTCGTAAGACAGCGCGCTCAACTTTTCTCAGTGCTTGACTCTGAATTAGATCTTTGCCAGTAAAAACTTTATAAAATTTTTAAAAACAATTCTGAGTTAAAACGGAGCATAACTCTGTCAAAATTCAAACAGAGTTATGGGGATTGTTTCTCCTGGTGTAGACTTTGATAGTAAATAAATATTTTAAGTTTCAAGTCAATAGCTTTGATAGTAGCAGAGATATCTGACTTAATCAAAAACTGTAAAAAAAAAAACTTCTAAGTTAAAAAGGAGCATAACTCTGTCAAAATTCAAATCAGAGTTATGTGGAATGTTTCCCCTTGTGTAGACTTTGATAGTAAATAACTATTTTAAGTTTCAAGTCAAAAGCTTTGATAGAAACGGGGATATTTGACTTTATCAAAAACTTTAACCTAAAATTCTAAGTCAAAAAGGGGCATAACTCTGTCAAAATTCAAATCAGAGTTACTGGGATTGTTTCTCCTGGTGTAGACTTTAATAGTAAACAATTATTTTAAGTTTCAAGTCAATAGCTTTGATAGTAATAGAGATATTTGATTTAATCAAAAACTTTAACCAAAAATTCTAAGTTAAAAAGGGGCATAACTCTGTCAAAATTCAAATCAGAGTTATGGGGATTATTTCTCCTGGTGTAGACTTTGATAGTGAATATCTATGTTAAGTTTCAAGTCAATAGCTTTGACAGTAACAGAGATATCTGACTTTATCAAAAACTTTAACCAATGGTGACGCGGACGCGGACGCCAACGCTGGGGTGAGTACAATAGCTCTACTTTTTCTTTGAAAAGTCGAGCTTATAAGGAATGAATATGTGTGCACAGTCTGACTTTAATGCATATTTTGCAGCAATGCTCCAAGCATACCATGTTTTTTTTTTTCTTTTTAAACTCTGGCTCTGACCAAACAGGTTCGGATTGAACACTGGTCCTACTTTTGGTTTCAGTCTTAGATGATACTAGTCGATATGCCTTTTCAAGTTAGTTGTTCCGCCTCTGTATTTAATGGTACCACTAAACAACAGACAGATTGCAATACCATCAACAATTTTCTTTGTCTGCAGGACGAATTTCAATCCAAAATGAGACCAGATTTCACTCTTCCCATTTTTGTTCGTGATAATTTCAAAGCCGGCACTTTTGTCTGCCATTTTGTTTACATTTAGTCCTTGTCATAGAAAGATTAGATTCATGCGGTAATTAACTGCTGTAAGCACCTGCATGACCCGGAACGCTTATCTATTCGATTAAATTTTTGGAACTATTATTTAACTGAATGAACCATGAAGAAAACGGCAGTTAGCAAAATGCATTTGACAAAGAAAAAATGCAAGGAAATACTGTAAACAAGAGGGCCATAATGGCCCTATATCGCTCACCTGTTATCACTGCACTTACAGACAAGAAGGTCAAAAAATCATAATCAAGATCAATCGAAAGAATCATGAGAAAATATAGTTGAAATTTTCTTAAAGGTACAGATATGTCAAAATACACCTAAAAATTGGAGGTACCATCCATGTTGCACCACAGAAAAGTATTCTCGGTTTTTCCCTACGGCCAATAATAAAAAAGTTACTAAATAAGCTATTTATAGTAACATAAAAGGGAAGTAATTAAAAAATTTATTGTAAGTGAACAAAAGAAGGATCTGTCAAATAAAAACACGAGCACTGCAATGCAACGCATATGGAGAGCAATATACACACAAAACAAAGTCATATGACCTTTGACCCCTAAGCGTGACCTTGACCTTGAAGTGAGCCATCCAAAACATGCACTCTGCACATTGTTTTGATGAGGTGAACAATTGTGTAAGGTTTCTTTGAAATCCTTCAAGTGGTTCAAGAGTTACAGAGCGGAAGGGAAATTGCTAACCAACAGACAGACAGACACCGAGGCAATAACATAATACGTCCCTTAGGGCGTATAAAAAGGAATCGAGATCTTATGGTAATAAAAGTTGTGTGCAAGTTTGGTTAAAATCAAATCATAAATGAAGCTGCTATTGTGCAGACAAGGTCAAAATAGCTAATTATGGCCCTTTTAGGGGCCATAACTCTGGAACCCATTACGGGGTCTGGCCAGTTCAAGAAAGGAACCAAGATTTTGTTGTGATACAAGTTGTGTGCAAGTTTGGTTAAATTCAAATCATAAATGAAGCTGCTATTGTGCAGACAAGGTCAAAATAGCTAATTTTGGCCCTTTCAGGGGCCATAACTCTGAAACCCATTATGGGATATGGCCGGTTCAAGAAAGGAACCGAGATCTTATAGTGACACAAGTTTTGTGCAAGTTTAATTAAATTCAAATCATAAATGAAGCTGCTATTGTGCAGACAAGGTCAAAAAAGCTAATACTGGCCCTTTCAGGGGCCATAACTCTGGAACCCATAATGGGATCTGGCCAGTTATAGGCTGATCACTACCAAATAGAATGTAAGCCTCCGCAGGTCTAGTCACAAGTAGTCCAAATATAAATAGTACTAATCTTTTTTCCTTTCCTAGTGCATTTTCTCGGCAGCAACGTGCTTACTTTTACCCTACCGCGTTTCAGTATGTATCACTTTGCATTCTTTTGAAATCAGCATGTTCCTATTGCATGCTAGATAAAAATGGCGGCGTAAGAATTTAATGTCACGAAAAGAGAAATTGAAAGAAGCGAAAAGTAGTAAATTCAGCGGGTTGTATTTAACGAACTGTAGTTTTCTTATATAAAAGTTAACACCCCATTTTCTTTTTGTTTTTCTAAAGTAGCGATCTAGTTCTTTATGGGAATATAAGTCTCTGAAAATCTGATATGCTAGAAAATGTCGAAAAAACCGTTATGAAGTGAGGGAATTTTATAATGAAATAAAGAACAGCTGGATTTAGTGGTGTTCAGCCTATAAGGGGCAATACATGGTATTTTCTGAAACCCCTCGAAAATGAATGGAAATGCCATTAATCTATTCTATATGATGTAAAACGGTAACAAATGGCTAAAAACGCTTAAATTTCTTGTGTTTTTGGAATTAAGATCAAATTTTCGACCAGGTGGCACTATTTTGGTTCGTTTTAAAGACCTAGTAAATGTCTATTCTCGATTTTAGCACTTCAGTTGCCTAAATAATATTGAAATTAGCATGTTTCTGAATGAAAATGACAAACATCGTAACGATTAAATGGATGTTAAATGTAAATTCCACGAATAAGTTGAAATAAATTGAAATATTGCCTGCACAGGCCTAAATTTTGCATATTTTTAGGGATGGGGGTGACCTGTAATGAATTGTCATTTCTCTACATTTTCTCAATATTTTGCACCAAAACTAAGCAGAATCATTGTAAAATAGGTGTACCTTGAAAATGAATGCGAATTCATGGAAAAATCAAACAAAAATTTTCTCTTATAGGCTGATCACTACCAAATAGAATGTAAGCCTCCGCAGGTCTAGTCACAAGTAGTCCAAATATAAATAGTAGTAATCTTTTTTCCTTTCCTAGTGCATTTTCTCGGCAGCAACGTGCTTACTTTTACCCTACCGCGTTTCAGTATGTATCACTTTGCATTCTTTTGAAATCAGCATGTTCCTATTGCATGCTAGATAAAAATGGCGGCGTAAGAATTTAATGTCACGAAAAGAGAAATTGAAAGAAGCGAAAAGTAGTAAATTCAGCGGGTTGTATTTAACGAACTGTAGTTTTCTTATATAAAAGTTAACACCCCATTTTCTTTTTGTTTTTCTAAAGTAGCGATCTAGTTCTTTATGGGAATATAAGTCTCTGAAAATCTGATATGCTAGAAAATGTCGAAAAACCGTTATGAAGTGAGGGAATTTTATATGAAATAAAGAACAGCTGGATTTAGTGGTGTTCAGCCTTCAAGAAAAGAACCAAGATCTTATGGTGATACAAGTTGTGTGCAAGTTTGGTAAAAATCAAATCATAAATAAAGCTGCTATTGTGCAGACAAGGTCAAAATAGCTAATTTTGGCCCTTTCAGGGGCCATAACTCTGGAACCCATAATGGGATCTGGCCAGTTCAAGAAAGGAACCAAGATCTTATGGTGATACAAGTTGTGTGCAAGTTTGGTTAAAATACAATCATAAATGAAACCACTATCGTGCAGACAAGAAATTGTGGACGGACGACGGACGAAGGGCAATCACAAAAGCTCACCCTGTCACTATGTGACAGGTGAGCTAAAAACGCGGTGCAATACAGTTCTGGCAGCATATTGCAATATACTGGTTTATCGCGACACCCCTAGTAACAACCCCACCAGATCTGAATAGAGCAACACCTTGCCAACTGAGCTTTGACTTTGAGTCGAAATTGGGGCCTCTTATACCTAAGGCGGACACTCTAACATGTCCATATAAGCTAGCTCATTAGCAAGGAAGTACAAGTGCACCCTTATACTCTACCATACTATATACACCCCTGCCATTTTAGAATTTGTCCTCGATTTCCAGGAGACTGTCTACTCGTGAGTTATTTACATTGAGTGCCAAATGTAACAAACTGAAATCGAACATGGGACCTCTCACACTTAAGACAGACACAACCATGGGATGTTGCTTTAAAAGCCAGCTCAATAGCAAGGAAGTATAAGTGTACCATTATACTCTACCAAACTAAATAAATTTTGAAAGAAAATTCCAAGTTTGCTATTATGCTATTATGTCACTTTTTTGTTATTGTGCGTATATAGGGTTAAGGCTGAGCATGACACAACATGGTCTTAATGTGTCAGTTGCTGTAAAGACAACTGAAAAGACATGAAATGAAAAGAAACTCTGCAGGCCTGGATACAGAAATTTTCCTTACAAAAACAAATTGATCGCAAAGGTGCGATTGCCTTGATCTGTGCATAGCACCGCATGTCCAAAACATTGCGGAATAATACTAATTTCACTTGGGTAATGATTACATTTTACCCGGACTTTATCATAGACTCCCTGTGTAAAATCTCAAACTTTAAACTAAAATAAAGGTATTAAATCCATATAATATTTCAATGAAACTTCAAAGTTTTGTAGTTTGTAGCATCATCTGGGGCATGTGCAGTGAAAAATCTTAATTTGATTTCTAAAATAATGTGATATTTATTTATTAAGTCACTATATGTTCATTGTAAATATACTTCGTTATACCCAAGTGGAAACTGGCAGGTACTCAGAAATGCAGCTCTCTGATTGGTCAGTTAGAACCCCCTAATGTACGATGATGTCATGATAAACATGTCCCAGAAAAGTCACAAATTAGCTATATAGCTAAATCTAGCTATATATAGCTAGAAGTAGCTATAAAACCAATACCAATAATGCAAAATATGTCAAAACAAGATGCAAAACGGTCATAATTACGTCCAAAAGGTTTATAAGATGGAAGACAATAACACAAAACCAAGATCTTTGTAGTCACATTTTCAATAACTGCCACATTTTGCGATAAATCATCACTGAATTTTTCACTTGTGATAATTATGGTAGTATAAGACAAATTTATAAATGACTAATCGCAGAAATTCACAACATGTATTGAAATTGAAACTGCATAGACCTCCATTCTTTTTTATTGTCTTTTGTTTTATTGACCACATTGACATTATAGGTTAAATCCCTTCTTGCAGCATTTCCGTAAACAGGGTCAGGGGGGCTGGCGAGATTAACCGATATAAAGACAGTGTACAATATTAGCATTTATTTTTGCCAGAAGATAAGGATTTAGGAAAGTTCTTATTTTCTCACAATGAAAATACTATTTTACGACCTCGGCAACAAAATCTTTGCAGAAATAAATTGTTAATCCCGAAAAATGCGAATTTCACACCATCGGTATCAAGCCACGGAAGCGGCAGTGTAGAATAAAAGATAAAATTTCAAAAAAGAAGTAAACTTTGAGGATATTTTTTGCTACATTTTAATTACAATATTTTATGATAATCTGCAATTTTTTTTTATTCATTTTCTTTGTTAAAACCTTGAAAAAAGGATAAACTTAAACACTACCGCTATTATAGCGTAATGGCCGATACCCCCCTCACAGTAAAACCGGGAACAGGTGTTTATTGTTGGCTATAATACCAGAAAACGGGATTTATCCTATAATGCCGATATCGAGAATAAACCATTTGAATGGCAGGGCCCACGCTGCCGTTCGCCATTCGAGCCATTTGGTGAATTTGCGATGAAAGTGGCGAAGAAAAATCGAGAGTGGCGAAAATGAAAAAAATCATCGTAATTTGGACCGCCATTTTGTTTCAGACGTTCTAAATCGTAACCTCCGAGAAATTATGTTAAAAAACAGTTGATTGGTTCCGATAATTTTACCTTATAAAATTAACTTATTTTGAGATAGTACTACCCAGTCTGCATTCACTTTACAAATGTGTAATGTGTAATAAACATCTTGACACGCGAGAAGATGCAATTTGCAATCAGTTAGCAACCAATTATCGGGTAAGAATAATCGTTTTGTTTTGTTGTCATTACGGCAGATTAAATGTTTGATGCCTTTAATTTCCGTGGATCAATTATTCTAATAAAGAAATCAGCAAAATAATGAACGGTTTGATGTGTTTTTTAACGTTGTCGCCACCGTCAGATCTTAGTAAGTAATTAGTAAAGGTGTTTGCCATGTTTTTTTAATGTCTTTAAAAGTTAGGAATGGATTTGAAATGTAATCCTGTATTGGTTTTACCAAAGTTACCAACACAGAAGATAATACTGTAAGGGTAGATTTCTCGGATGCACAGAACACAAAAACACAACCCCAGAGCCATGCATTTACATAGTAGGCCCACAACAAAAAGAAGTTGTAATAGAAAAGGCAGTGGCTACGATTACGGTACCGTAATCCTAGCCTCCGGTTCTAGGATTACGGAAGTTCTGTATTCCTAGACAACACTATGAGAATAGGCTAGGATTACGGAAGTATTTAAGACGCATCAAATTTATGTTAGGACATGCATAAATGACATTGTAAACTTACTCATTTCACTTAATTTCACTAATATTTCGTGCTATTGATCGGCCGTTTTGGGTTAGTATAACCTTCATGGCGGTGCGTGGAATTATTATAGAATTACCTATGTTTCGTATACACCTGCATTTTTTTTTCATCAAGTCAACACAAATGGTCTTTAATAACATACAATATGGTTATAAATCATAAAATTCAAAGTATAGAATTTTTTTTAAATCTAACTTTGACACTCATATTTCTAATATATTTCCGCGCGCTGCCATTAAGATTATACTAACCCAAAACGGCAGATAGATAACACGAAATAATAAGGCAGGAATGAAAAATTAAGTGAAACAAGAGCTCGTCGAACACGAAATGCCCCCCTTGATGCATTCAGTAATTGCACAAGGAACAGAAATTATATGCTCACTGTAAACACAAATTCCATTTCGGAACACAAAACTATGCAAGTGGTCCAAATTTGAAGCCTGTACCTTCAGAAATGTGAAAGTAGGTCACTAGGTCAATCTGAAGATGAAAGTTCATTTCAGTACACAAAACTATGCGTGTGGTTCAAATTTGAAGGCTGTAGCTTGAGAAATGTGAAAGTAGGTCACTAGGTCAAAATCAAGGTCAAATTTTATTTTGGAACAAAAAACTATGCATGTGGTCCAAATTTGAAGCCTGTACCTTCAAAAATATGAAAGTAGGTCACTAGGTCAATAACAAGGTCAAAGTTTTTTTCAGTACACAAACCTATGCATGTGATCCAAATTTGAAGGCTGTAGGTACAGAAATGTGAAAGTAGGTCACTAGGTCAAGATCAAGGTCAACTCATGTCAAGGTTCATCTTGCCACTCAAAACAATACATGTGGTCCAAATTTGAATGATGTATGTTATGGACATGAAGATTCTAAGTTTTTCCCTGTATAAGTCTATATGATCCATATGACCTCTGGGGCGGGGCCGTATTTGACCGAGAGGGATAACTTGAACAAACTTGGTAGAGAACCACTAAATGATGCTACATTACAAATTACCAAAGCCATAGTCTTTGTGGTTTGGACAAGAAGATTTTCCAAGTTTTTCCCTATATAAGTATATGTAAACCATGTGACCCCCACGGCGGAGCCATATTTGATCCTAGGGGAATAATTTGAATAATCTTAGTAGAGGACCACTAGATGATATCATATACAAAATATCAAAGCCCTAGGCCCTGTGGTTTTGGACAAGAGGTTTTTCAAAGTTTTTTCCTATATAAGTTTATATAAACCATGTGACCCTAGGGGTGGGGCCATATTTGACCCCAGGGAAATAATCTGAACAATCTTGGTAGAGGACCACTAGATTTTGCTACATACCAAATATCAAAGCCCTAGGCCCTATGGTTTTGGACAAGAAGATCTGAAACCATTTAACTGTTCCCGGCCAATGTAACCTTGACCTTTGACCTAATGACCTCAAAATCAATAGGGGTCATCTGCTGGTCATGTCCAACCTAACTATCAATTTTCCTGACACTAGGCCAAAGCGTTCTTGAGTTATTGCCTGGAAACCATTTTTCTGTTCCTGGTCACTGTGACCTTGACCTTTGACATACTGACCTCAAAATCAATAGGGGTCATCTGCTGGTCATTACAAACCTCCCTATCAACTTTCGTGACCCTAGGCCTAAGCATTCTTGAGTTATCATCCGGAAACCGTTTTACTGTTCAGGGTCACTGTGACCTTGACCTTTAACATACTGACCTTAAAATCAATAGGGGTCATCTGCTGGTCATTACCAACCTCCCTATCAACTTTCATGATCCTAGGCCCAAGTGTTCTTGAGTTATCATCCGGAAACCGTTTTACTGTTCAGGGTCACTGTGACCTTGACCTTTAACATACTGACCTCAAAATCAATAGGGGTCATCTGCTGGTCATTACCAACCTCCCTATCAACTTTCATGATCCTAGGCCCAAGTGTTCTTGAGTTATCATCCGGAAACCGCTTTACTATTCAGGGTCACTGTGACCTTGACCTTTGACATACAGACCTCAAAATCAATAGGGGTCATCTGCTGGTGATGACCAACCTCCCTATCAACTTTCATGATCCTAGGCCCAAGCGTTCTTGAGTTATCATCCGGAAACGGATTGGTCTACATTCCGACCGACCGACCGACAGACAGACCGACCGACCGACATCTGCAAAACAATATACCCCTCCTTTTTCAAAGGGGGGCATAATAAGTAAGTTTACAACATCATTTATGCGTGTTCTAACATACACTTTATGCCTCTTAAAATACTTCCGTAATCCTAGCCTATCCTCATAGGGTTGTCTAGGAATACGGAACTTCCGTAATCCTAGAACCGGAGGCTAGGATTACGGTACCGTAATCGTAGCCACTGCCAATAGAAAAATATTTTAGACGGGTTGATTCAAACATCCAACAACATTTTAAAATACAAAACTTGCTTTAGAGGTATACCCACTTTCATTCAAAAGTCCCCCTATATAGCTAGAATATTATCATTTGCTTATGGGAAGTGAAAAAAATTTAAACGCGCCGTGGGAAGGGAAACCTCTCCAGCACCCTCCCCTTCGTTTCCGAAAAAAAGGTGGCTCCAACTTTTTTCAGCCCAGTGTGGGCCCTGAATGAGGTAATAATTATTTTATATTTAATATTCACATATTTTGAACAGTTGTTATTGGTTTTATAGCTATTTCAAGCTATATATAGCTAGATTCAGCTATATAGCTAATTTTTGACTTTTCTGGGACCTGATAAGTTATGAATGATTGGAAAACCAGGAAAGGAGTTTCAAAGCTGTAATGGAGCTTCAAGACAATCTTAAATAAAGCCTTGTAGGAATGTTAAATGTGGTGGCCTTAGTTTCATAAACTGTCACAGTGTGATTGTCAGAAAATCTTTAAATCGACAGTCAAGCACATAATGTTGCTCCAAGTCTAATCGCGAAAACTAATAAAAGATCATTTTTTTCACCGAACTTAAGTGCATAAAATTTCAAGGCAATGCTTTTAAAGAAGATATTTTTAAAACAACTGCTACCTGGGGAAAAGTACGTCCTTTTTGCTTTTAAAATTGTGATAAATCAGAAATTCAAAATGCAACACACTGTAAACAATCGCAGGTTGTATTATTATTTGTCATATTAACCTTGATTGGTCTACTGCGTAAGATTTCAACCAATGAAATATGTTTTCTCAAATTAACTTGAGAATGCAGAGACAGGTAATCTGATTGGATATATTTATTGCAAAAATACCAATGAAACATTACGTTAAATAAGAGATAAGGTGGAGCAACAAATATGGCTGACCGAGAGACAAAGGTGAAAAATTAGGATGTTTAATACACATTTTTACTCTTTTGAAACATTGCCATTTCATGAAAATAACTCGATTTGTTCTTAAACACAAATTTGATATGTATGATACAGGTATTTCATGCGAACTTCGCTTTAAATAAGCAGAAGACTGGTTTCTTTTTGGTCGATTTTAGCGTCCCATTTAATTGTAACAGTCTCAGGAAAAATGTGCAGCCTCGACCGGGATTCGAACCTCGGAACTTCGGCTTACCGTGCCAACGCTCTACCAGTTGAGCTACCGAGGCTTCCCAATACGAGAACCGTTACACACCTTCCCTCTTATTGGGAGACATTGGCACTCCTGGCCAATGTTTGCCGCAGACCATTAACCGAATTCAGATGCACACCCCAGCCAAACTGCTTCGCCCTTCATGGGCTTCAAGGGTGAGCATCCCAGACGAGCCCCCGAATGTAACAGTCTCAGGAAAAATGTGCAGCCTCGACCGGGATTCGAACCTCGGAGCTTCGGCTTCGACAAGAACCACTACATAATTATCAGGTCTAGGAAAGTGGTATATTTACAGAAATTTACAAATAATATATAAATTTACAGATTTTTCGATCTATAAAATACAGATGAAATGTTTGAAAACTGCTAAAATCGTACTTGGACTCAAAATCGCAACTTGAAATTGATTGATTTACTTACTGGTACTGATGATAAACCCGAACAGAAAATGAGGTTTTTTACATGTAACTTTTTCATTTCTGCAAATTGTAATCAATGGTAGGTATCAAAATAAAGCTTAACATTTGCTGAAAACTTTACATAAATCAAATGTATTTTCAGTTAACAAACTCACACAAAGTGAGGCCCTGCAAGGGGTTTGTAAAATGTGGACTGTATGAACGTTTACTGATGATAAATTCGAACACTTTGTCATTTACAAAATTTTCTTCATACTATTATACGAAACCTTCCCCAAAAAGCTGCAACATTCGAATCATTCCTGATCAAGTAATGAAAGTTATCAAATGTCAGGCCTTCATGTTTCAACAGTGAGCATTCGCAAAAAACACCCACTTCCCAGTAATTTTGGATAAATATTTTTTATACAAATAAATGTAAGTCATTTATTTATACAGAATATGTACCAATTTAGTTTTTGTTTACACCAGTTGGTGTTGTTAGTGGAATCTATTAGATGGTGCGTTCAATTTTATAAATAACCGATTGCAATTGAAAATTTCTCAGGTGGTCGACTTTATGATCTGTCTGGGTTTATCATCAGTACCAGTAGTCTAAATAATGAGACCTCGGGTAGACCGATTTTACATTTTGATATTTTACATTGTCTACCTAGAGGTCTCAACCAGAAACAATCAAAACTGTGGTGGAAACTGTGGTCGATTGAAATTACGATTTATCAGTAGTCACGATTTTTCTTTAGCCTTAACAGCTTACCTGTTGTTTTAAATCATAAATAGTAAATAAAAAACATAAGAACAGGACATATTTATCAAGAATTTCTGTTGTAAAGAATTTAAACCTCTAACGTTTGAATCGTCTTCATGTAATGGCGGTCGGAGGCGTGACCAATGAAAATGCTTCGTGTAGTAATGTGTTTACCTGTATCAGCCATTTTCCAACATGTAGTACACGCAATTTAAACCTCTGAATTTTTTTAACTGCCATAGTTTGAAAGTTTTTTTAAGGAATCTAGATAATATATACATCACTGCAAAGGAAAAATCAAAGTACTGAGAGGACTGATGAGGGCAGTGCTTTGCAGTTTCAAGACTTGATGTAACCCATTCATGTCAGGGAAGTACATGCAGGCATTATGTAATGCACTTGTGTGTGGCAAGAAATGGATGGGTCACAACTTTAACAGTGCACAACAATAAAATTTATTAACTTTGTGTTCAATACACTTCTATATTTATGTCTCCCCCAGGAGACATATTGTTTTTGCTCTGTCCGTCCGTCCGTCCGTACGTCACACTTCATTTCCGAGCAATAACTGGAGAACCATTTGACCTAGAACCTTCAAACTTTATAGGGTTGTAGGGCTGCTGGAGTAGACGACCCCTATTGTTTTTGGGGTCACTCTGTCAAAGGTCAAGGTCACAGGGGCCTGAACATTGAAAACCATTTCCGATCAATAACTAGAGAACCACTTGACCCAGAATGTTGAAACTTCATAGGATGATTGGTCATGAAGAGTAGATGACCCCTATTGATTTTGGGGTCACTCCGTCAAAGGTCAAGGTCACAGGGGCCTGAACATTGAAAACCATTTCCGATCAATAACTAGATAACCACTTGACCCAGAATGTTGAAACTTAATAGGATGATTGGTCATAAAGAGTAGATGACCCCTATTGATTTTGGGGTCACTCCGTCAAAGGTCAAGGTCACAGGGGCCTGAACATGGAAAGCCATTTCCGATCAATAACTAGAGAACCACTTGACCCAGAATGTTGAAACTTCATAGGATGATTGTACATGCAAAGTAGATGACCCCTATTGATTTTGGGGTCACTCCATTAAAGGTCAAGGTCACAGGGGCCTGAACATTGAAAACCATTTCCGGTCAGTAACTTGAGACCCACTTGACCCAGAATGTTGAAACTTAATAGGATGATTGGTCATGCAGAGTAGATGACCCCTAACGATTTTGGGGTCACTCTGTGAAAGGTCAAGGTCACAGGGGCCTGAACATTGAAAACCATTTCCGGTCAGTAACTTGAGAACCACTTGACCCAGAATGATGAAACTTCATAGGATGATTGGTCATGCAGAGTAGGTGACCCCTAACGATTTTGGGGTGACTCTGTTAAAGGTCAAGGCCACAGGGGCCTGAACATGGAAAACCATTTCCAATCAATAACTTGAGAACCTCTCGACCCAGATTGTTGAAACTTCATAGGATGATTGTTCATGCAGAGTAAATGAGCCCTATTGTTTTTGGGGTCACTCCTTTAAAGGTCAAGGTCACAGGGGCCTGAACATTGATAACCAGTTCCGATCAATAACTTGAGAACCACTTGATCCAGAATGTTGAAACTTCATAGGATGATTGAACATGCAGAGTAGATGACCCCTATTGATTTTGGGGTCAGTTAATTAAAGGTCAATATCACAGTAGCCTGTTCATGTAAAATCATTTTTTGGAAATAACTTGAGAACCACTTGACCTACATTGTTGAAACTTAATAGGATGATTGGACATGCAGAGTAGATGACCCCTATTTATTTTGAGGTCACTTGATCAAAGGTCAAGGTCACAGGAGCCTGAACAGTGACTTGAGAACCACTAGGCCAAGAGTGTTGAAATTTAGCGGGATGACTGGACATGCCAAGTAGATGATCCCTATTGCAGCCAACCATCAGTGTCTCTTTGACTTTCGCTCCTGACCCCTATTGACTTCTTGCCTATAGGACTTTGCATTGGGGGAGACATGCGCTTTTTTACAAAAGCATTTTCTAGTTTGTTCAAAAGGTAAAGATAAAAATCTAGTCTTGTTCAATAGCAGTTGTTCATCGACAAACAAAAACCTTTCATTGCCAGATTTGATAAAATGAAAAAGATAAAGCTATACAATGTATTTCAATTTCTTCAATACTTCTGTTTGCACTCTATGTCTTGACATCATGTGTTCTTGACAGGCTAACAGAAACAGGTAAACTTTGTAACACTTTATGAAAGTTTGAAAAGAAAGTCAAAATATTCCAATATGTGAAAGTTTAAAGGGACAGGATTTCCTTGAACTGACATTGAAAAAATCTAGGCTATGTTTTCTAATGTGTACAATACTTATCAATTAAAAAAAGTCAGGAATGTTTTTTGTTACAAATAAGCATCATTTTAATAAGGAATCGTCATTAGTTAACACACAAACACCTGTAAAAATATTTTTACAGATCTACCTTTTTTCCATTCCAACTATTGCTAAAATTCAGTAACTGTTTTCTTAAAAACATACATGATATATGGTGATATTATTATTCATGTTGTTTGTTGATCAAAATAACATTGTCTGTTTCAATTTTAGGTTATTTAATATACACCTGTATTTCAAACTATCAATATCATAATATAGGAAATACATTAAACACTATGAAAACCGTGATTTGTCATATCAATGAACCTACCGAACTGGCGTATACTGTTAGGTTCTAGTAAATTAGGATACGAAACGCCCGTGGAAAAAGAACAAGATTTCTGGTGGTTCTGCCTTCGAATATCACCATCAGAAACCATTTGCACCCTCAGATAGATGAAATACATTAAACTGCTAACATAAATGTACATCTGCAGGGATCCAAGAAAATGAGGCCAAAATTTAACGGGCACCTGCGGCAAGTTATCATCGCAGAATGGTGGATTACCTCCCATAGCAAAAATTACTCGGTCTGAAAAATGATGAAATACGTATTTGTACGCGCAATTATAACAGTATCTAGCGCACTTTTTACGTTAAACGATAATTTTCCTGCAGATAAATACCAGTTTGATTAGCGTAAATGGCGTTTTTTATAATATAAAAATCTGGGAATGAATTTTTTCTTTGGTCCTTTTTCAAGGATTTCTCGAACATTATATGTTAAACACGTCATATGCATAATGTTCTGATCTTTAGACTAAAGAATCAGGCACATGTTCAGTTTGGGAAATGCTGTACTTTCCCAGAATAAGCGTGTTTCTATTGGCCCTATAGTGAGGTCGGATTTCAGGAAAAAGTAAAAAAATATCTCCCCTGATTTGCGGTGGCGTGGTGGTTGCTATTGAAATTACTGCATGCCCGCAAGATTCTGATGCCATAACTTTTGACAACATCTCCATGGATTCAAACCTTCCCTAGATGACATGTATATTCAGGATGCTCTCTCCAATTCACAGTACATATCCATACCGGCGCACTCTTTGCGAAATCTGCTATAACGGCGGTTTCTTTGCGTTGGCACCAGCTATTTTTTGCTATAAACAGTGCCCAAGTTGGTATGGGAGGCGAAAAGTCGAGCTGCCATCCATGATCATAGGTATGCTGCTCAAAAATAAGTAGAGCACGGAACATAAGATTGTCTTTTCTATGTTTTATAGTGTTTACTTTTTAATTATCAGCGATTTTGCTCGCAACTCGATGAAATTTGTTGATGGTGTACTGACATGGAACACTAGCCCGACTTTTTCCACAGTCTTTAACCAGTTTTTGCTTTACGCACAGAGAGGCTCTAGGCTAATGACTATCTGGAAACATTATTGCTTAATTAATTTGGTGTGTTTATCTGACTTTTTATAACTGCCAACCTGTTTATAGCAAAGAATTGCCGGTGCCGACGCAAGAAACCGCCGATAAAGCATATTTCGCAAAGAGTCCACCGATATGGATATGCACCGAGCTATTGTGTATTAAATTTTAGTAACTATTTGAAATTCAATTAATTTTTATGCAACTTCTGTGGACAAGACATTTTGATTAACGATTTACAGCTGATTTCGAGATCAAAATATATAATTATACATAATATACAATCACGAATAAGGATGGTCCGACCAAGTACATAAATATGCCTTTTAGCTTTAAAATGTTCTTAATAGTTGGTGTAAAACAGAAGTAATCTGTTCATAGTTGATTTTACGAATCTACTGACGATTATTAGATTAGATAATAATTACAAAAAATCAAACTGTCAAATTAATTCCTCCCCTCCCCACCCCCGAACCAAATAAGTCATCAATTCAAACTGACGAATAAGTAATGATTTTTTTCTACCTATTCTATTTCAAGTAAAACACTGTTTTTTATTTTATTTATTATTATTTTTTTTTTATATAGTATTAATTTTTATAAATAACATATCTTTTGAAATATTTTCTTAGACATGCGAAAAGTATTTCATTTCAGCACTGTATTTTCTGAAATAATATTTTAGAAATAACACCTGCACAGAAAAGATATTTTAACAGATTGCGAATCGGGATCTATAGAATGTTGCCGCATATTTATAGATTCGCCTACTGATAAACGGTACTGATCGCCGCAAACTGATAAAGTTTCTCCATAATACACATCCACAACAGTGCATGGCGATGAAAAAAATCAATAATCGACTTATCAGTGGCGTTGCAATTCCTTAGTAGTTGCTATTTTCACACAGAATCATGAACACATTTTTTTAGCGTATTGAAACTAGTTATTGGATTTCAGAATGGGTCACATGATCAAAACAGGTGTCGGTTTCAGAATCGATCACGTGATCAAATCAAGCGTCTTTATTATTCTTACGCTTAAGAAGATCTATTATTAGCCCACCATCATCAGATGGTGGGCTATTCAAATCACTCTGCGTCCGTGGTCCGGCGTCCTTCCGTCCGTCCGTCCTTCCGTTAACAATTTCTCGTTATCGCATCTCCTCAGAAACTACCAGGGGGATTTTGACCAAACTTTGTCAGAATGATGTATTGGTACCCTAGTTGTGTCCCCCTGAAAATCAGACTGGTTCAACAAATTTTTAGTAAGTTATGGCCCTTTGTTTATTTCTATAATTTACATAGATTTATATAGGGAAAAACTTTGAAAATCTTCTTGCCAAAACCACAGAGCCTAGGGCTTTGATTTTGGTATGAGATCATCTAGTGGTCCTCTACCAAGATGATTGAAATTATTTCCCTGGGGTCTAATATGGCCCGCCCGGGGGTCACTGGTTTATATAGACTTATATAGGGAAAAACTTCGAAAAACCTCTTGTCCAAAACCACAGGGCCTAGGGCTTTGATATTTTGTATGTGACATCATCTAGTGGTCTTCTACTAAGATTGTTCAAAATTATCCCCTAGGGTCAAATATGGCCCCGCCCGGGGGTCACATGGTTTACATTAGACTTTTTATAGGGAAAAAACTTTGAAAATCTTCTTGTCCAAACCACAAAGCTAGGGCTTTGATATTGTAATGTAGCATGCCTGGTGGTTCTCTACCAAGTTTGTTAAAATTATCCCTAGGGTCAATATGGCCCCGCCCTTGGGGTCACATGGTTCATATTTGACTTATATTAGGAAAGCTTTTAAAAAACTTCTTGTCAATAACCTACAACATTCAAATTTTGGACCCATGTATGGTTTTGAGTGGCAAGATGAACCTTGACATGAGTTGACCTTGATTTTGACCTAGTGACCTACTTTCACATTTCTGTAGCTACAACCTTCAAATTTGGACCATATGCATAGTTTTGTGCACAGAAATAAACTTTGACCTTGACATTGACCTAGTGACCTACTTTCACATTTTTGAAGGTACAGGCTTCAAATTTGGACCACAGGCATAATTTCGTGTTCCGAAATGAAATTTGACCTTGATTTAGACCAGTGACCTACTTTCACATTTCTCAAGCTACAGCCTTTAATTTGGACCACATGCATGGTTTTATGTACCAAAACAAAACTTTAACCTTTACATTGACCTGGTGACCTACTTTCACATTTTTGAATGTACAGGCTTCAAATTTGGACACATGCATAGTTCTGTATTCCAAAATAAAATTTTGACCTTGATTTTGACCTAGTGACCTACTTTCACATTTCTCAAGCTACAGCCTTCAAATTTGGACCACTTGCGTAGTTTTATGTACCGAAATGAACTTTGACCTTAATTTTGACCTAGTGACTTACTTTCACATTTCTGTAGCTACAGGCTTCAAATTTAGACCACATGCATGGTTTCGTGTACCGAAACAAACTTTGACCTTTACATTGACCTAGTGACCTACTTTCATATTTCTCAAGCTACAGCATTCAAATTTGGACCACTTGTGTAGTTTTGTGTACCGAAATGAACTTTGACCTTTAGATTGACCTAGTGACCTACTTTCACATTTCTGTAGCTACAGGCTTCAAATTTAGACCACATGAATAGGATTGTGTACTGAAACAAACTTTGACCTTGACACTGACCTAGTGACCTGCTTTCACATTTTTGAAGGTACAGGCTTCAATTTTGGACTACATGCATACAGTTGTTTCTGAAGTGAAATTTGACCTTGATTTTGACTTAGTGACCTACTTTCACATTTCTCAAGCTACAGCCTTCAAATTTGGACCACTTGCATAGTTTTGTGTACCGAATTAAACTTTGACCTTAAGATTGATCTAATGACCTACTTTCACATTTCTCAAGCTACAGCTTTCGAATTTGGACCACATGCACAGTGTTGTGTACGGAAATGAAGTTTGACCTTGAGCTAGTCAGTAAGTCTTGAAATTTGGAACACTCAAAAATGGCACATTGGTGGGCGCCAAGATTACTCTGTGATCTCTTGTAATTTATATTTATAATGCAGTTTAGTTTTCTTCAGATACTGTTGTTAAATTTAAAATGTGTAGATCTATTTAATCATATCTGGATCAAAAATATAATTGCAAAGTGCAGTATGAAAGTTATGTTTGGTAAATACTTTGGAACTTGTTTTCTGTGTGTTGTCAGGTTGGTCATAAGCTCAACAAGAAAATTGAAAGACGGTTTGTTAAATCTGGGGGCATTGTCCCCAATTACAGGCTTTCTATGTATGTATTTCTTTTTTTGATCCATCGCTTTATTATAACACAATTCCCGTCCAACGGATTCCGTTGGCTGTTATTTACGCAAAGAAGGGGACAGTGCTGTCACATTCTTTTCCTTTTCTGGTTTGTACTCGGAGGTGGATATCGACAAGTCAAAAAATATTAACGATATTCAACTCTCGAGTACAATTATTTGGACTATTGATTTACTGTACTTATGGCATGCATAAATAAAGGTCAGTTGTAACTTTCAGTCGCTTTTGTTGACTTTGATTTTTTTTGAAAATGCCAAACACTCAAAGTCAATAAAAATGGCTGAAACTCACAAATGACGTTAATTTATGCATACTGTAAATAAACCTATTAATTTCAAGCTGCGGTTTTTGGAATTAATGTAATTTCATCAGTTTTCATACACACAATCTGTAAATTTACAGATCGAAAAATCTGTAAATTTATAGATTATCTGTAAATTTACAGATAATCTGTAAATATACCACTTTCCTAGACCTGATTATAGAAAAAATATATGATTTTCCCAATGCTGAGATTCCCATTAAAAACATCAAAAAATAAATTTTAAATTGTTTTAAAAATGTAGTTGAAAGCCATAGGATAAACAAATACTATGCACATGATTATATCTAGACATTAGTCAAAATAATTTGACGGTCAGGTTGTTTTATATTTGTGACGGCAATTGTCAATACTCTGAAGGACCAAAATAATGGAGGATAAATCACAGTACACAGTCATGTAAAGTTATTGGTTTTAACGCTTGCACACATTGCCGTGTAGATGCGGTAAAGGTTAATTGTGTACAGTACATACATACAAAGGTTTAAATCACCTGAAAATTCGGTATTTTACATAAATCAATGAGGAACTGAATCCCTTTTTGATAAATGTAAGTTTTATTTGCATTTATCTCATATTCTCAACAAAATCAGCATTTATTAGATCAGCAGCAATAACCGGGGGCGGATCAAGGATTTTTTAGATGTCCCCCTTCTGCTGGTGGGGGTACGGAAAAGTTTTGTTTCTCGGGGTCAAAGGAGAGCGAATTTTGAACGTTTTAGAGTAAAAAAATGAGTGTAGCGGGGGTATGGATGAACAATTAAGGATGAAAAATTCATTATCGGCCTTGACTAAGTTTAAGCCCCCTGCTAATGACTCACTGACTTCTAAAGGGTTATTAAAAATTTAATATAAATCATGTATTGCGATTATCAATGTGGATGTTTCACTGTGGGGAACCCACGTGACCAGATGGTAAGGTACGGAGCCTGAAATGACAACAAATCGGCTCGATTCGGGTAAAAAAATTAGTCGTATCTTTCTAAATACTTGACGGGTTTTCATAAAATAAAGACGAACGCCTTCCTCTATTAAAGGCAGACACTCGGTGCTGGTAAGAATCCAGAAAAAAATTGATATTTTTTGCAAAAAGTGTAACGGCGCATTTCGTTGATCACAAATTGCTGTGCTATGGCACGGAGCATTTCACTTAAAGGTGCTCTAATTGATTTGCAAATCATCCTCAGGCCATAATTCGTTAGTTATTGTGTGGCTTTCCCGATTTTAGACTGATGAGCGAAATTTTTCTGGATAATATCGGTGCTTGTCGCCACGGCCTGACAAAAACAGAAACGCTGTGGTCTGGAGCACTTTTGGGAAATGCTATGGCCCGGAGCAATATTAAAAGGCTCCATCTTCTTTGCTGAATTTTTGCTTTTTTCCCTAAAAATTTGATTACGTAAAATTATTTTGCTTTGAAGAATATACGAATTTAAACATGTCTTTGCTCTACATGATTTCTACTTGTTCATGTTTCCGCATACATAATCTACTTTAGTCGCTGGAAATAAAAAATACAAAAAGTTTAAATTGTTTACATATTTGAATGTATAATAGAAAATATAAAATCATCTTTATGTTTCAGAAATAGTGGAATACGTATGCGATGTATGCAGTACAAATTTTACCAAAAAATATAATCTTCGCCGGCATCTTATGAAACATTATAATCAGGGGAAATATGTATGTTGTGGAAAGCCATTCAAGGATTCCTTTGACCTGAGGTCTCACCGTGCCAACAAACATGGGGAAACTAAAGAGTTTTGTGTGTTCTTCTTGTGGGACAGAGTTCTCAACAAAATCCCTATTGGCTCGACATGAGAGAAACGAGAAAAAAAGATCATTTTGTCAGTTGCCATCAGTGTGTGACGAAATATACCTGTGTTTCAGACAACTACTAGTCAAAACCTTTATTCATGTTAACTACTGTGTATGTGTTAAACAATTACCTTATTTTTTACATTCCTTTGCACAAGATACATGCTGTGATATTACTGAGCTATTTTTATGCCCCCGAAGGGAGGCATATAGTTTTTGAACTGTCTGTCCGTCTGTCAGTCTGTCGGTCTGTCCGCAATTTTCGTGTCCGGTCCATATCTTTGTCATCGATGGATGGATTTTCAAATAACTTGGCATGAATGTGTACCACAGTAAGACGACGTGTCGCGCGCAAGACCCAGGTCCGTAGCTCAAAGGTCAAGGTCACACTTAGACTTTAAAGGATAGTGCATTGATGGGCATGTCCGGTCCATATCTTTGTCAACCATGGATGGATTTTCAAATAACTTGGCATGAATGTGTACCACAGTAAGACGACATGTCGCGCGCAAGACCCAGGTCCATAGCTCAAAGGTCAAGGTCACACTTAGACGGTAAAGGTCATTTTTCATGATAGTGCATTGATGGGCGTGTCCGGTCCATATCTTTGTCATTCATGCATGGATTTTAAAATAACTACGCATGAATGTGTGACACAGTAAGATGACGTGTCGCGCGCAAGACCCAGCTCCGTAGGTCAAAGGTCCTAAACTCTAACATCGGCCATAACTACTCATTCAAAGTGCCATCGGGGGCATATGTCATCCTATGGAGACAGCTCTTGTTGTTTCTCGTGATTTACCATTGAAACATAATACGATCACTTTTGTGAACATACCTAATTCTGATTTTGAATGTTTCTGGAATGTATTTGAAAGCATGGAAAAAAAGTTTCAATGACCAAAAGCATATAATTATGTAAGTTCAAAATATGTAGCTCTTTCTCGTAAACATATGAAATTAACTCTTATTGCTATTTCAGTACAGTATCCTGTCATATTTCGAAAGTTTTTCATTTTACGAACTTTAAAAGCTTTCGGCGCTTTGATGTAAAATTTCGTCATTAGGTAAGTCAGTGAAGTCAAGTTACAATGATAAAAACAAAATAAAAAATTGACCGTATTCTATTATTATATTTATTATTATGCTTCATTTGTAAATCAAAATATAACATAATCTTTCCTTTGTAAATCAATATGTTCTGTGATAAATCAATGTGATTATAATAAATTTTTATTTAGAAAAATAGGTCGTTTCTTTATTGTAACATTCAAATCAGACAATGTTAATTTGTTTCCAGAAAAGTAATATCTAAATTGTGAAAAATAAAAAAAAAGAAATACTTAAACCTCTCACACAGTTTTAGCAATATTTTTTCATAATATTCGGAGAACATTTATAAAATTTCTCAGACATTTAGGCGTATGTCTTGAACAATATTCAGAAAATTACAACTAAATCCCCTACTGTATGATAAAATGTAGTTATATATGTGTATTGTGACTTCCACCCAAACTTGAAAATGAACATATAAGCAAGCGAATTTGTTATGTGACAGAAAAATCACAAAACAAAAAAAACCTTTACAAGGTTAGTTTGTAAAACTACTCCTTTTGTTTTAAACTAATTAATTTCAGGCGAATCCTGAAACATTCTATCAGTTAAGACACCAGTCTCCATATCTCATTCATGCGTGTCCTTGCGTAAGCTTTTGGCCATCGAATGTTACGCAAAAAGACCATCCATCCAGTGCAATCGAAAGAGAATCAATCATGCCAGTTAGAATCCCCAGCTGTGGTTGTTCATTACCTCTGTCATATGTTATGGATCAAACTTTCTCAACACGCTCATCGAAGCCACTGCAAAATTAATTCCAGACTCACAAGGGGATAACATTGCTTTTTCACCTCGACTTTCAACAAGCTGACCATCATTTTTAAAACCACCCATAAAATGAATAAAGCGCCCACCAAATAGCCTGAATTCCAGAACAATATACTTTGCTTAGAATAGCGCATGTCACTGCTGTTCTGTAAACTTTACCATTTTACAACGTCTGTAAAAAGTTGAAAGGCGGTATTGTCTAGGAGAAAGTTCCCTGAAGAAGTTTAACATCACTTCATCTAAGTCACATTCTTTTAGCTATCTGAGACCTATTGGTAAAATATTTTCAATGCTGTCGGCAATCTCATTTTTAGCTCATCTGATTTTTTGAAAAAAAATGATGAGTTATTGTCATCACTTGAGCGGTTGTCGGCGTCGGCGTCGGCGTCGGCGTTGCCTGGTTAAGTTTTATGTTTAGGTCAGCTTTTCTCCTAAACTATCAAAGCTATTTTCTTTGAAACTTGGAATACTTGTTCACCATCATAAGCTGACCCTGTATAGCAAGAAACATAACTCCATCTTGCTTTTTGCAAGATTTATGGCCCCTTTTGTACTTAGAAAATATCAGATTTCTTGGTTAAGTTTTATGTTTAGGTCAACTTTTCTCCTAAACTATCAAAGCTTTTGCTTTGAAACTTGGAATACTTGTTCACCATCATAAGCAGACCCTGTACATCAAGAAACATAACTCCATCTTGCTTTTTGCAAGAATTATTGCCCTTTTGGACTTAGAAAATCAGTTTTCTTGGTTAAGTTTTATGTTTAGGTCAGCTTTTATCCTAAACTATCAAAGCTATTCCTTTAAAACTTGCAACACTTGTTCACCATCATAAGCTGACCTGTACAGCAAGAAACATAACTCCATCCTGCTTTTTGCAAGATTTTATGGCCCCTTTTGGACTTAGAAAATATCAGATTTCTTGGTTAAGTTTTATGTTTAGGTCAACTTTTTCTCTTAAACTATCAAAGCTATTGCTTTAAAACTTGCAAACTCTTGTTCACCATCATAAGCTGACCCTGTACAGCAAGCATACATAACTCCATCCTGCATTTTGCAATAATTATTGCCCCTTTTGGACTTAGAAAAATCATTTTCTTGGTTGAATATTATGTTTAAGTCAACTTTTCTCATAAACTATCAAAGCTATTGCTTTAAAACTTGCAACAGTTTTTCACCATCATAAGTGGACACTGTACATCAAGAAACATAACTCTATCCTGCTTTTTGCAAGAGTGATGGCCCTTTTTAGACTTAGAAAATCATGGGTAGGACAATATTTCTGTTATACAAAAAAAATCAGATGAGCGTCAGCACCCGCAAGGCGGTGCTCTTGTTATACTCATCGTCAAAAAAATGTACACAAGTTATCATTCAATATGTCATTACAGCTGTTATCCATGTGTTGGTGCGACGTTAAATCCAACAAAAAATACAGCTGTTATTCTGCTTTTCAGTAAAAGCACTGAATAGAGATTTCCTTGTTTTTTGAAGAAACATACCAGTGGTTTGTTTGAGGAACGACTAGGACTAATTTTGAAAGGACTTGAATGTATAATTCTTTTGTTCTTGGAACTTGATCTACTCGGCGCCCACTTATATGGCGATCCGTGAGCCCTTTTTTCTTTAGACCTTTCGTGAGTGAGAAGAAAGTGTATTGGAGCCACTTTTAAATAGTTTTATTGTTGGCGTTTTCACAATATATTCCAAACATTTTAAACTTTCTTCAATTGAATTCGGCCAAAATTTTGGTCTAACTACTTTTGGATTTTTGTCGACGTCTGTCGAAAGCACTTAAAGATAACTTCGCCGACCTTTGGCTCCTCATCATTGACTGAACCTGAAAATGAAATCACAAGCACATAGAATAGTTTTTACATTTTTAGCTCATCTGATTTTTTGAAAAAAAATGATGAGTTATTGTCATCACTTGAGCGGTTGTCGGCGTCGGCGTTGCTTGGTTAAGTTTTATGTTTAGGTCAGCTTTTCTCCTAAACTATCAAAGCTATTGCTTTGAAACTTGGAATACTTGTTCACCATCATAAGCTGACCCTGTATAGCAAGAAACATAACTCCATCTTGCATTTTGCAAGATTTATGGCCCCTTTTGTACTTAGAAAATATCAGATTTCTTGGTTAAGTTTATGTTTAGGTCAACTTTTCTCCTAAACTATCAAAGCTATTGCTTTGAAACTTGGAATACTTGTTCACCATCATAAGCAGACCCTGTACATCAAGAAAAAAAACTCCATCTTGCTTTTTGCAAAAATTTTTTCCCCCCCTTTTGGACTTGAAAAATCATTTTTTCGGGGTTAAATTTTTTTTTAGGTCAACTTTTACCCTAAACTATCAAAGCTTTTTGGTTTAAAAATTGCAAACGTTTTTCACCACAAAGTGGACCCTGTACGAAAGAAACATAACTCCACCCTGCTTTTTGCAAGAATGATGGCCCCCTTTTGGACTTAAAATATCAATTTTTGGTTAAGTTTTATTTTTTAGGCAACTTTTTCTTTTTAAACCATCAAACTATGCTTTAAAACTTGAAACCTGTTGTTCACCACAAAGCGCCCTGAAAAGCAAGCAACATAACTCCACCTGCTTTTTGCAAAAATTTTTTTTCCCCCTTTTGGATTTTGAAAAATCATTTTCTTGGTTAAATATTAGTTTAAGTCAATTTTTTCTATAAACTATAAAACTATTGTTTTAAAAATTGCAACTTTTTTCCAATCATAATGGACACTGTACATCAAAAAAACATAACTCTTTCCTGCTTTTTGCAAGAATGGGCCCCTTTTTTGACTTAGAAAATCTGGGTAGGACAAATTTCTATTTAAAAAAAAAAATCAATGGCGTCGCCCCCGCAGGCGGTCTCTTGTTTAAAAAGCATTTTGAACACAGCTGAAATCATGTGCTTCAAATTCAAGGGATCCAGTGTTTTACTTAGAGTAACCGAAATTCCGTTCAAAATTTTAAAACTTAAAAAGTTTTCCCGAAAGAACTTAAAAATTCCCTTAAATTTCCGTAATTTTGAGAAAAGCGGTTGGATATTGATAATCTACTGTATAACAATGACCCCGTGAGTAAAACATGAAAAAATTCAGCAAAAAAAGGAGCCTTTGATATTGCCCGGGGCCTTGCATTTCCCAAAGTCTCCGGACCATGCGCTTCGTTTTTGTCGGGCCCCGTCTCAGTCTAAAATGGGGAAAGCCACAAAAACTAAGAATTATGGCTGAAGATGATTGCAAATCAATTAGAGTCTTTAAATGAAATGCCCCATCCAAGCACAAAAATTTGTGATAAACAAAAGGCCGTTACCTTTTTGCAAAAATATCATTTTTTTCGGGTTCTTACCAGCAACGAGTATCTGCCTTTTAATAGAAGAAGGCTTGCCCTTTTTTTTAAAGAAAACCCGTCAAGTAAAAAGAAAGTTACTACAAATTTTTTTTACCCGAATCGAGCCGATTTGTTGTCCTTTCAGGCTCCGTACCTTACCATCTGGTCACGTGGGTTCCCCACAGTGTGTTTGCCATTTGATCTCAAAGTTCCCCAGTTCTAACAATGATGTTAGGGGAAATGTTAAACAAAGTAGTAGTAATACCACTCCAAATCAAATATCCTTTCCATTCAGACGAGTTTTCATCCTTGTTTTTGGAATTTCGATACACAGCAGTTGGTCACGCACAATAAATATGAGTTTTTACTTTGTTCAACTGTGGAGTGCAGCGAATTCATTTTTTCTTGGATTGATTTACAATAGTATTATACACAACAAGTATTTTTTGGTTTCCACGGTGCCCGCAGCCCGCGTCTTGACCGGTGGAGATATTCCCCATTAAAAGTAAATCGTCTGAATAAAAGTGTTGGTGATTTTATGTTTAACAAAATAAAAAGTAAAATAAATTTTGCAGGTGTTCACAATGCAAATATTAAACAAAGAGCTATAAAAATAAATTGTTGTTAATAAAAATTTCTTTGATATTAGTATATATATTTTTGTGCGAATCAATTTGACCCCCTGACCCTTGACCTTTCAAAAGGGATTTCACTTCCCCTAACTTAAATCAACTTGGTCCCTTGATACCCTAAAAATTTTTTTAAATCTTTATTTAAAAAACCAAATGAAAACCTTTGGTTTTAAACAAAAAAAAGTTTTTGTTTTTTGGTCCGGACTGCCCCCCCTGACCTTCCCCTCGGTCCGAACTGACCAATGCCGGCCAATTTAAAATCCCGGTTTAAACAGACTAAAAGTTTTAAAGTTAAATTTAAAATACATTTTGATATGAGGAGTTTACAAAATAAAATATATTTTTTGAAAGAAAAAAGTTTTAGGAAAATTAAAAACCCCCCATTATTTATAAAAAAAATGGGAAAAAAAAATGTAAAAGCTACCTTTTCATTTGTGGAAAATGAAATCAAAGTTTGTTAAAGACAGGAGGTAATTTGATTTTCACAAACCCTTTGTTACCTTTATTCCCTAAAAAATTTTTAAAACCCCCGGGGATATAATTATTGGGGCCAGGAAACCCCCTAGATAATGGCCCCCCTGTCAATGAACTGGAGCAGATGTTGGGCCCATGACTTTTGCAAACTAAGACTAAGTAAAGTGAATGTCCCAAAAAAATGCTTTCCAATTTAAATAAAACTAAATAAAAAACATTTGGAGAAAAGATTGAAAAAATTTTAGTTTTTAAAAACCTATCAAAACGAAAAAAAGGGTTGGGACAAAAATAAAAAAAAGGGGAAAAGGGGGGGTAGGATACCCCCAAAATCCCATGAGCGTGAATTAGCAGAAAAAATTTACACAAAACCAAATTTAAAAAGAAAATTTAGGAAACAAGGTGTAGTTAAGATATTGGGTACTTGGCAGTGATTTGTTGCATGCAAAGTTTTTTTCAAAATATAATAAAAGGAGTAAAATATTGTTAACCGTTATTGATTATTTAGTAAATGTGTTTGGGGTTATTCCATTAAAAAATAAAACGGGAGAATTGTTACTAAAGCTTTGAAAAAATAATTTTAGAAGGAAAGATTACCAAAAAAATTTTATGGGTAGATGAAGGAAAAGAATTTTATAATAAAAAGTTTGAATCATTTTGAATAAAAAAAGTTAAATATTTATCAACTTTAAATAAGGAAAGGCTTTTTGTAAAGAAAGATTTAATAGAATTTAAAAAGAATAAGGGAAATATTTTTACAGCAAAAACTTATACTTATTTAGTAATTTGCAGGTAGGGTTTGATAAATATAAAAAAACAAAAATTCGTATAAAATGCAAAAAACCCGAAGCTAGAAAAAACAAAAAGGTTTATTTTTTATTTTAATTTATATGGTGATTTAAAGATCCCAAAGAGAAAAAGCAAAATTTAAAATTTGGTGTGGGTTTCGCTTAACCCCCTTAAAAGACTTTTTTAAAAAGGTATACCCAAACTGGCGGGGAAAAATATTTTAATTTAAAAAAATTAAAATACAATCCCAGAACATCCTTTAAAAATTTTAAATGATAAAATATTTTCAAGGTTCTTTTATGAAAAAAACTTTTCCCTACTACACAAGAAGTTTTTAGAATAAAAAAGTTATTAGCGAACTAAAGAAAAAAAAGCTTTAGTAAAATGGAAGGGTTATAGGAAAATTTAAATTGTTGGGTTCCGTTTAGCGATTTTGAACAAATTTAATTTAGAAAAAAAATTTTTAATTAATAAATGAGCAAAAAAATTAAATTTTCAAATATAATGGAATAGAAACAATAGTAAATTTAAATTTTTCACTTAACTAAACTAGCTGTGCTTACAAAAAAAGTTTAAATTTTGTGGGGAGTAAGTACTGGATTATATTTACAGCGGGGTTTTTTTGGGGTTGTTCCTGCTTAGCACTTTTTCCCAAATTTCCTATTTTGTAGCAGTTCTGGGTTTTCCCATCATAATTACCATATTTAAAAAGACAAAAAATTGACGACAAGAATTTTTTTTTAAAATCACATCACCACAAAATAAAAAAACTTAAAACAAAAAAGGATTGGAAAAGTAAAAAAAGAAGAAGGAAAAAAGTTTTTTCAGGATATTTTTAAAATTTTATTAAAAATGCGAAAAAAAAAAATTTATTCAACACCCCTTGAAAATGCATATAAAGGGAAATTTTAAACTTAACGGAAAAAAAAGTAAAAAAAGAAAAAGAGCGTTTTAAAATTTTACGTTGTTTTTTTAAAAATTTTTTTTTCTATAAGTATATTTATATAATGGTTAATAGAAAGGAGATGAATGATTATCCAAAATTATCTAGCATTTTAGGAGAAATAAAAACCCAGATGAAAATTATATAAGAATTTTTTTAAAAAAAGAAATGTTATTAATCAAAACTTGATAAAATATTAGGATGAAAAAAAATCCCGTTATTGATAATTTAAAAAATTTATGATCCTTATTTCATAAAAGAACTTTATTAAATGGGACTGTGGTTGTCTATTAACTGAAAAAGAAAATGATGAAAAGATTTGTGATTGCCCCCAGCCCAAAATAATTATCGAAAAAATCCTAAAAAAGTTATTGTAACCGCTGTGATATTTAAGAAAAAAATTTTTAAGAAGCACTTACAAAGCTCTAAAGAATTTGGTTTAATCCCGGGGTTAAAAAAAAATGTTTTGTAAAGGGACAAACGAGAAAAATGGGGAATATAAAAAGTTAATGGAAAAAGATATAATTTAAAATTTTTTATTTCTTCTTAAAGTTTTTTAAAACTTTATTTATTTTTATTTTTTTTTTAATTTTTTTTTAATTTTTTTTTAATCCTTTTTTGCTTAAAGATTTTTTTCTAAAATTAATAAATGGAAATCGAGAGATCAAAAAACAATATTAAAAAAATTTAAAAATTTAAAAAATACATATAGACAAGACCCAAAAAAACAATTATTTTTTAACTAAAAAACGACTCTTTAAATACTTAAATCTAAATTTTAAAACTTTAAAAGGGTATAAAAAATAAATGTTTTTTTAAAAAAATAACTTTTGAAAAAAGGATAAAACTGATACAATATAAAATCGTTATTTTCAATCAAAGGCTTTAAAATTTTTAAACAAAACGAAAAAAAAACTTTACATCAAGTTTTTGATGAAATAATAAATAAAATTTGGGTATTGGATTTCTAAAGGAACGGGGGGGGGGAAAAAAAATGAGTCGTTGACTCATTATATAAAAGATAAAATATGCCCTTTGGCTGTTCAAGTTATTTAGAATTAAAAAAAACCATTACAAAATTCAAAAAAGGGGTTTAAAAAAAAATATAAAGAATGATGTAATGAATGTTTTAGATGGTGCATTTAGCTTAAAATTTTCCCTGAAACAAAGCATTCGGAAGTTTTTCAATTATAAAAAAACATATAAAGATTTGATTTAGGAATTAAATTTCCTGTTACATTAATCAAATACCAAAAATAAAAGTTTTAAAATAAAATATCATTTAATTATTTGGAATGAAAAAAAATAGTATTTATCCTTGTCATATCAAATAAAATACGAAGAACCAACATGTTGCTAATTACTAAGAAAAAAATAAATGATAAAATAATGTAAAATAATGATAAAGACGAAAGCCCTCAAAATGTAGTAAAACATTATTTTTGGAAAAAAAGACTTTAACGATTAATGAATAACAAACAAAAAATACAAAAAGAAACTTTTTTGTAGCTTGTCTGCAAACTTAAAAGAAAGAATTTTAAATAAACACATCCAAACTGTTTAGTTTTAATGGTACCCAAAGGGAAAAAAATCCCAAAAAGGGGGGAAAAAAGTAAAATTTAAAAATTATCATAAGGTTTAGCAGTCCCTTTTGAAAATTTTTGCTGATTTTGAATCAATAAAAAAAAGTTTTTGCTTTACCATCAACTAAATCTCATTTACGAACCATATAAAAATCATTGATTGTGGTTTTTCGGTTTAAAAATTTTTTTTTTGTTTGCGATAAATTTAAACAAAACCAACCCCAGATTTATAGGGGTCCTAAGGCGTTTATAAGTTTATTGAAAAAAGCTTGGGAAAGGGGAAATTTGTAAAGAAAATTTAAAGAACATTTTAACAAAGAACTAAAATTTTAAAATGTTTAAAAACCAAATTTAAAAAAAAAAAGTTTTGTCTATTTGTAAAAAAGAAATAAGGAAAATAAAAATCCTGCCCCGTGATTTTGTCAATAACAGGAAAATTCGGGGAATGCTCACTCAGAATGTAAATTTTTTTAAAACTAACACATAAAATTCCTTTTATTTTAAATTTTAAAGGGGTTATGCGGTTTTTTTATTATGCAACAAATGGGGAAATTTAAAAAGAAATTAATGTTTTTCCTAAAAATAGGGAAAGATATATGGCTTTATGATTCTGATTGGGTCTTTATTGATTCATTCCAAATTTTATGTCTCAATCATTGGTAACCTAGAAAAAAATATTCCGAATTTAAATACTTTCTCAAGAATTTGATTACATAAAAATTATTAAAGAAAAAAGGTTGTTTATCCATATGTTACAGGGATTATTTAAAAATTTAAAAGCAAAATTATTTTCAAAAAGAAGAGTTTATTAAATTTTTTAAATGAAACTAATATTTCTGATAATAAATTTCGAACATGCTAAAATGTTTGGAAAAATTTAAATTTAAAACAATGGGGAATTCATTCTATTTTAAAAAATGAGTATTACTTTTAGGATGTATTCGAAAATTTTAGAAAACTATTTTAGAGTACTCAAAATTGATCCTTGTTTTTTTTTAGTGCCTGGTTTAGCTTGGGATGAAATTTTTTAAAAATGACTGGAATTAGTTAGATTTAATACTGATTTTGATATGAAATCTTTTTTATTGAAAAGGATAAGAGGGGGAATAAGTTATATTTCAAAAGATACAGTAAAGCAAACAAAAATATATGAAAGATTATAATTAAAAAGAAAAGGGGGAAATAATTATTACCTCGACGCAAAAACCTTTGGTTTGGGCTATGTGTCAACCTTTCCCTCGGGAAAATTTAAATTTATACCCCGAAAAAAAATTTAAAAAATTAATTGAAAAGGTAAAACTAACTTTATGTTGAATGTGATCTTGAATATCCAAAAAATTACATAAAAACCCCCAATGATTACCCTTTAGCTCCTGAAAAAAATTTTTAACCAATCAAGGCTTTCTAATTATAGAAAAAATATTCAAATTTGAAATAGGAAAAATAATGTAAAGAATTGGGTTCCAACTTTAATGAAAAAAAAAATTAGTAGTTCATTATAAAAATCTTGAACTATATACACAATTAGGTTAAAAATAAAAAAAATACATAAAATATTAACTTTTATGAAACCCTTGGTTTAAAAAAAAGATATTGTTTTTAAATTCCAAAAAAGATCTAAAGAAAAAAAATTCTTTTTAAAAAGGATTTTTTTAAGTTAATGAACAACTCTGTATTGGGTAAGGATGGAGAATTTACGAAGAGGGTTAATATTAAATTAACTCATGATAAAATATTTTTTTAAAAATCATACCAAACCTTTTCATTTGTTAGTTAAAGGGTTTTTAAAACTCAAACTTTTTGGTATTTTTTAAATAAAGAAAGTTTGTTATTAAACGCCCTTGTTATTTTGGGAATGTGCTTCTAGATTTATCAAAAAATTTAATGATGATTTTTTTTAAAATTATTTAAAGGAAAAAGTAAGGGTAATTTGAAAAATTATTGTTTACTGACACTGTTTTCTTTATGTTATGAAATAAAAACCAAAGATGCTATAAAGACTTTTATAAGGACAAAGTTTTATTTGAAAATATGATTAGAAACAATCAAAATTTTTATTTGATAATAAAAAAAGTAATTGGAAAATTTAAAGTAAAGTGCCGGTGTGTAATTTTTTGAATTTGTCGGTTAAGAAGTAAATGTATTCAATTTTTTAGAAAAGAAGTTAATGTTAAAAAATGAAAAGGGAAATTTAAAAAAAACTTGTTTTTAAAGAAAACAATAGCAAAAAAATTTTCAAAGATACTTTGTTTAATAAAACCCAAAAGAAATCACACCTTTAAAGTTATTCGTTCTAATAAACACAATTTTTCCCCAGTTATTTTATAAAAAAACATCTTTACCGTTATGACGAAAAAGATTTTTCTTGATAAGGGTATTGATACATTAGCTTATTTTTTAATTAATTAAAGTTTTTTATTAAATTTTTATTAAAGTTTTTTTTAAAATTATGAACCTAAATTTTTAAAATAAAAATATTTTTAAGTTTTAAAGAATTAAAATAGAAATAACATCATTTATTTTTAAATTTATTCATTTTAATAGAAATAGATCATTTTTTCTTTTATTTTTTGCATTTAACTTTGAAGAATTACATTTTCTTTTTTTTTTATTTGTAATTTAGTTCCCCTTTTATCTAATTTAATTGCATAAACAAGAAAAATTAAAAAATGAATTTAAAAATTAAATTTTTTCATTTTACATTTTGAACTAAACCGGGATACTTTTTAAGTTTTCCTTTGAAAAAAAATCCACCACTACTTGGTATACGTTAAAAACAATGGAGGTTTTCTTTTTAAATTGTTTTTTCTATTTTTTTTTTCTATTTTATTTATTTTTTCATTTATTTTAGAATATTCCATTTTTTATTTTCCAGTTAAAAATTTATTTAAAAAAAAATTCCTTTTTTTTTAAAAATAATTTATAATGTTTGTTCTTTACTCTTTGATTTATTAATTTTTTTGTATTTTATACAATAAATATAAAATGGTACTTTATTTGAACTTTTTTAATGAAAAATAAAAAATAATACCACAAAGCATATTGTTTTGTCTTGATATTGAACATTGTTGTATTTAATTTTGGTATAACTTTTTATTTTTTTTGGGGGAAGTCAAATGGGGCGAAATCATGTTTTTAATAACAAACCAATTGTTCCGGGCCAAACAAGTCATCTAAAAAAAATTATTTTTCCAACTCTATTTTTTTAATTTTTGTAAATTATTTCTACTAAATACACCCCTAAAGTTTTTAATTTTTAATTGTTTTCCCCTTGTTCAAATTTTAAAAATTTGTATTGGTTTGTTTATAAATTTTATTTTTTTTTCTAAGGGGGAATTCGTCTGTAAAGGTCTCCGTTTGATCAAATCTGTTAACCTTTCCCCTTAACAAGATGTAACAAAGGTTTCCAGATAGCAGCCAACATACCTAAAAAGCCCCCGCTTGTTTTTGTTTTTGTGTTTAAATTTAAAACACTCCAAACCTACTAATTGCTTTCTTTTATTAGGTGTAAGAATGGTGTATCATATTTTTCTTTTCATTGCTCTGAAATAATCCATTTCCAAGTTTTTTACTGACACCCGTATGGCAACCCAACAAAGCACCCTGCCCAGAGGGGCTAATATTTTTGGAGTATTTTTGCTGCTTGGGAAAATTGTTTTTTTTAACAAACCAGCCAAAGTCCCAAAAAAACCAAATTTTGCCCTTATGGCATTTGTTTCTTTGAAAAATTTTAATTTCTAATCCCTTCTATTGCAACAGCTTTTTTTAATTTTTTAATTTGTTTTTTTGGGGAAAAAAAAAGGGAAGTTTCCCTTAATTGTTCTTTTTAATCTAAAAGTATTTGGGAAATTTTTTTGTTGTAGGCGGGCTAAATTTTTTTTTTGTCCCTCTGAGGTTAATTTTAATTCAATAATTTGTAAAAATTAATTTATATTTTTTTTAATTTATATTTTTTTATTTAAAAAAATAACAGTTCAATTTTAAAAAAAACAAGTTCATTTCCAAAAGTATTTTTTCAACGTTTCCTCATATAAAAAAATTGCGTAAAAACGATATTTTGCAGGGGAAGTGCAGTTTAACTTAATTGTTTGTAACTGTTAGGGGGCTCTGTAATTATTCCTTTTTTAATTCCAAATTAAAATGAATAAAACCAAACAAAAATTTGAAAATTAAATCTAATGCGACTTCCGATTTTGTTATTTTTTTTATAATAATAATTAAAATTACATCATATATTTCTTGAAACTTGTGTATTTGTTTTTTGGATAAAAAAAAAACCCCCCCCCCCCTTACCAACTTCAAGACGACGGACTCAAAAAGAATTAAACATTCGCTGCATTTAAATTTAAAGTTTTCTAATAAAAGTGGATTATGTTCTTTTTATTACTTTTGTCAGGTCGTTGTAATAAACAAATACAAGTTGTGGTTTTTTTACACCAGCCGTTATTTTAAAAGTTGTATTAGTTTTTTGTGACAGTTTATTGCGTATCATTTCCGAAAGGGTTTACCATCTTGCTTTTTTTAAATTTTCAGTACTTGTCAACCAAATTCATTAAAAAATTAAAGTGGAACCCTAGAATTAATTTTGTTTCAATTATCTACCCCGGATCAGCAGATTTGCTTAAAAATTTAAATTTATCTCATCTGTCAGCTGCAGTGTTTTTTGAATTTTACTTGGGGGAAAAATTAGTTTTTAAACCCGAAAAAATAAAAAATTATTTAATGGAATTTTTTGCATTTACCTCATATTTTTTTGATAAATCCTTTTAATAGCAAAAACCGAAATTTTTTTCGCAGCAGCTTTTCATGTATCTAAAAGATAAATTCATTTGTTCCAGTTGATTTTACATAATCTTCGATATTAATAACTCTTTACATTTTTTACTTTTTATAAAATTTACAATCATAAACAATTTTTTATGACCTAAAATTGTGTCGGTGCGACTTTTTAAACCCCCAAAAAAAAATAAAAAAATTTAAACAATTTTTTCCCTTTTGTTTAACCACTAACTGTCAATTAGAAGCTGCATTATTTTTTAAGCAATTTGAGCTCATCATTAAACCACCCTTAGCAACTTATTTTTTTAAAACTTACTTCAAAATAACCATTAAACCAATCAAAAATAATTCTATCATTAATTGTAAGTGTATCCCTTTTTTTGTTGTTTTCATTATTCCCAGAACAATTAAAGCTGTATCTAATTTTAATAGGAGTTTAATTTATATCTTTTACAAATTCTTTTGTTCTAAACATGATTAAAATTATATATTATTTTTTTTTTTATTTCATTTTTATTTTATTTTTTTTTTATTTTTTTTTTTGTTTTTATTTTTTTTTTATTAAATTTTAAAAAAATTTAGTTTTTTTTTTATTTTTTTTTAA
Organism: Mercenaria mercenaria; assembly: GCF_021730395.1. NCBI lineage: Eukaryota > Metazoa > Mollusca > Bivalvia > Venerida > Veneridae > Mercenaria > Mercenaria mercenaria. The sequence continues at coordinate 42,281,994 of NC_069374.1, forward strand.
ATTTTTGTTTAAAACGTTTTTGTGAGCGAAGTTCCAGACGAGCTAAAGTCCCAGATCCTGACAAATCTAAATTTTTTCTTTATTAATATCCTCCTCTTATATTATTATTTTTATTATTTTTTACTTTTTCTTTTCTTGTATTCCTTAGCAATTAAAACCAACTGCCGGACAGGTTTTTTTTTAAATTTTTAAAAATTTTAGCTGCAGCCAAATTTCCAATTCGTTTCCAAACCTTTTTGTTCCCCTTTTAAGGTGCTTTTCCTGCTGTTTTCCAAATTTTTTTCCAGTGTGCTAATTGAGGATTAATTTAATTCGTTTAAAAAGTCAAAAATACCTGTCCCCTTTGATTTTTTTCCCGTGTGAGCTCAACATAAAAAAAAATTCCTTTTTTTTGTCTTAAAAAATTTTTTTTAATTATATAAAACAAATTTTAATAAAAGTTTAAAACTTTTGTTTTAATTAATTCTTTTAATATTAATGAAAATTGGTTTCACCCCATTAAAATTAATTATTTACCAAATACATTGTAATTTAAATTTAATTGAAATTTTAATTTTTAAAATTTTTTATTTTAGAAAATAACTCTTTGTGGTTCTTTGTAAAAGGGAAAACTTTGTTAAAAATTTCATACTTAAAACATAGATAATATCACTGAAATTACAAAACAAATGAATTATAAAAAGTTTACAATGAATGTAAATTTTTATCCACGGTTTTGTTATATTTGGTGTTTTAGTTCCCCATTCATTTTTGTCTAATTTTTTTTTCTCAAATCCAAGAAGTATGAAAAATTTGATATTTTAAATCCCAAATTAAAATTATTGTAATTGAAATCAAAAACTTAAAACTACTTTAAAACAAATTCCCAAAATTTTGGAGGGACCCTGGTCCCCCCGTCACCTGCGGGAGCAAATTTATTTATCAAATTTATAATGCATTATTTATTTAAAGTTTCCCTAAAATAATTTTAATTTGGGAACTGTAAGAACCATTTGTAAAAAGATACTTTCCCTTCTTTCCTTTGTAACGAATTTTTTTATTGTAAATTTTCCCTAAAAATTATGCCAAGAGTAGTCATGGTTAAAAAAATTTCCAAAAACCCAAAAACATAAGTTTTTTTTTTATCTAAAAATTTAAAAAAACACTAATCTAAAGTAAAATCCTCAGAGTATTTTTATTATCTTTAACGTTTTGAACTTTAAAACTATTTTTGTTTTCCTTTATTAATTAAAAAATTTAATTAAAAAACTAAAATTTAAAAAAAATTTTTTTTTAACTTTCTGTTGTTTGGTAAAAAAGAATTTTTTTTTAATAGTTCTCAATTATTTTAAAACCTTCATTTTTTAGTTCTTTATTATTTTCCCCATTAATTGAACCAAATTAACTCCCAAATCATTAAAAAATTTTTTGGATTTCTGGACAAACTTTATAACCTTTTTCCCCCCAATTACTTTTTAAATTTCTTTTATCTTTTATTGATTGGGAATCCCGACTTTTCTGTTATTTTTTTAAAATTTTTTTTTGAATGTTTGAAGCTTTTTCTTATTGTTATATCTTTTATTAAAAAAAAACATTAAAATCATCATCAACTTTAGGTTAATACTTCTTTTCCAGTTATTCTATCCTTAGCAATTTTTTTGTTTTTTACCATAAAGTTTTTTTAAGTTAATAATTAAATTCCAATTGTCCTTTGGTGAAATTTTTTATGGGTTATGATATTTATTCCCCCTTTCCGTATTTTTTTGTTTTTATAACTCAATGATTGGCTCTTTTTTTTATAATTTTCCCTTTTGGTTGTAATTTCTTTTCCTTTTTTCTTTAAAACAAATCTGTTTTGTTTGTTTTTCTGTTATTGCACCAGATTCATTACTTAAATTTTTTTATTTCATCCGTACTTTTTTATAATATCCCCTACTTCTTTCTGTATTTTTTCATCAATTTTCAGATTCAATGTGAAAAAAATTAAACATTCTTGCGGTGTTATATTTTTTTTCATCTAAAAGCCCAAATCAATTTTTTATTAAAATTTAAATGTAAATTCTTTTTGGTCTTGTCCCCAAATTTTTCTCGATTCTTCAAAAAAAATCATCTTCATCATCTAAACCCATTGATCTTTCGGCGGTAATAATGTGTGGTTCTCGGAATAGTTTTTCCAAACCCCTGTATTTCCAGCGGAACGGTTGTAATGGTTGTTTGTAGTCCCGGGGGGGTTTTTTTCCAATAAATCTGTCACCATTTTTGATTTTCATTTCATGTTCTTAAGAAATTTTTGGGGAAGTAAAGCAATTGTTGTTTATTCCAGGAATGCTTTTTAAATTTACTTTTAATTGTTTTTGACTTTCTATTTTTTTAGTAATTGGGTTTTAAATTTCAGTTACTTTCCCGATTTTTGCTTTTTTTTTTTTTCCTCTTTTTCTTTTCCCAAGATCTCTCTTTTTTTGCCCCATAATTTTTTTTTTATTATCATTTCATTATTTTTTATTGATTATAAATAATGTAAGATAATGTAAAATAAAGTAAAATAAAGTAAAATAATGTAAAATATTGTAAAATAAAAAGTATTTTATATTAAAATGGAAAACAAGTTCAAAAGGTTTCAAATAAGCTTTCGCTTCCTACTCAATCCGTATGCTTTTTTTTTATTATATATACATGTTGTAAATTTTGTTTAATAAAATATTGTTTAACCAACAAATGGAAATTCAAATTATGATACAAAAAATGATAAAACAATAAATTTAAACAATTTTTTCCCTTTTTGCCAGATTATGTTTTTGAATTTAAATTTTTGGGTCTTTGGATTGGAAAAAAACAAATAAATTTAAAGCTTTACTTCGAAAACCCCTTTTATTATGTAAATTTTTGTATGCTAAAAAAACCCAGAACAATTAAATATCAAGATTTTTTAAAACTTAACCAAATTGCAAAAAAGATTAAATTAGATCAAATGAAAAACTTGAATATTCAGCTGATCCCAAAATTGAACCTTGTGAGAATTTGAACAGAAAAAAAAAAAATAGTAATATTTTGTTTTGTATGTGAATTTAAAAAAGTTCAAAATGAATAAAAAAATATTTATTAAGGACGTCCCAAAAAAATGTTGTGTTATTTATTTAAGTCAGTCTTACTATAAAACCCAAAAGATTTTCGAATTAAATGTTCACATTATATTTTTTTTAAAGTCCAGGGAAAATGGAAAAAAATGGGTTTTTGAGAAAAAAATATAGATCGTTACTTTTGCTAATGCAACAAACAAAAATAGATTTCTTTTATTTGACAAACCAAAGGGGTTTTTTTAAAAAAAAATTTTTGGTAATAAAAATAATTTATATAATGGGAGTTTTTAAGATGTAAAAAAAATTAAAAACCGACGTATAAATAAAGTTTAAAATTTTTATTTATTTAATGATTATGTACTAAAAGAATTTAAAAAGCTTAAAAGGAAACGGAAACATATCTTCACAGAAAAGGAACTTGTAACACAAAGAATGGCATTAGATATGGGAGGTAATGAAATAATCAACCTAGGAATCCAGAAAACCCCCGATGGTTTTCCAGAGGTTTTTTGGGATAAAAAAATTTGAAGTGTATGATACTATAAACTTAAGACATAAAAGTATAAAACAAACACAGAAGTAGAAATAAAAAATATTTAAGAATTAACAAAGATTTTAAAAAAGAATTATTATTAATTAACAATTTCAAGGTAAAATTGAAAGAAGAAAAGAAAACTATGATATTTATTTAAAGAACTTTAAAAGAAATCTGATTTTACAGTTGACAAAATAAAAGAAATATTTCGAGTTAAATTTTAAAAAATTTTATTCATCAATTCAGAAATTAAAGATGTATGATTAAAAATGAAGAACTAAAAAAAAAAGATTTGAAGCGGGGGAAAAAATTACAAAAATGTTTCAGTTTGAAATCAGAAAGAAAAAAAATAAACTAAAAATGAAATGGCAAAAGGGAAACAAGTTTCTCGATACTTTTCAAATAAATTTGCAGAATATAAATCTGAATTGAAAGGCAGCTTCACAAAGGGGATGTCATGATACGATTAGTAACCCTTTAAAAAAGAAATTAATTCTAAAAAGATGACTTAAAAACAAATTCGAAATTGGATTAGTATTTTTGACAACCCTCACAAATTTTAAAAAATTCAGAAATTTGTAATATTTCAAAAAAATTCAAAAAAAAATTAATTTTAATGATAAATTAAAAAAAAACAAATGATTTTGGACTCTTGTTTAATATCACTAACAAGAAGAAGCAATTAAGATAATTAATGATAAAAAATTAATGATAAAATTAAAAAAAATAAAAAATGATTTGGCTCTGTTTTTTTTATCAGATAAACAGGGAATCAATCACTGCTAATACCCCAAATAATTAGCTAATACAAAAACAAAACCCTAATGTCGAAAAATTCCCCCTATACCCAAGAAATTACAAAAAATAAAAAAGTTTTCTTAAAACAAGAAACCAATTAGCTAGAACAAAAAACGTTGTTGACAATTTATTCTTCTGAGTTGTCAACAAACAGTTGAGTTTACTGAAAAAATTCTTAAAATTAAAAAAAAAGACAGGAAAATAGAAAAAAGGGGAGAGGAAGGAGACATGAAACGTTTCTCTTTGAAACATTTTTTCATACTTTTGATTACATCAAATGAAAAAAATATTTTGACCGTCGTGGTGCCTGGATAATTTTAACATATAAAAATATGGCCGATTGAACTATTAAATATATTGAAAATGCCCCGGAATTATCTTTGTTTTAAAGATTTTTAAGCTAAACCAACAATAAAAATAGAGTCTGTCCTTTTGAGTGGGGGTTTTTTAGTCGAAAAACCGGAAATTAATAAAGTATTAAGATTTTATTAAAGGGGGCAAGTCCCGGGGGAACCCTTAAACCATAAAAGCCCAATTCACATTTTATATTTTGGTGGCGAAAATAATAGGCCCCCAGGAGTGTTTTACTTTTTGGTATATTTGATAATGTAAATATAACAGCTGAGGGCCTGAACTTTTATACTGATAAGTAAATCTTTTTATAAGAAAAATTTAAAAATTTTTCTAAAAAGGAAAATGTTTGATATTCACCGAGATATTTAGCATTTACAGAATTAAAATTTTTTGCTTTGATGGGGATTACATCAAATTTTTAAATATCGATGAAACCGTATCCTTGATAGAAAAAGCCTTTTGGATTAAAGGTTTAATTAATGGTACCCCAATAATATACTTACAATTTAAATAAGTCAAATTTTGTTGTATAAACAACCCTCGATATATGTTTATTTAAAAGGGCAATAAATCGTTTTTTTACTTTTAAAAAATTGATTTTAAAACACCGTGTGTCACCAAATTACAAAGTATAAACTAACTTTATGGGTTTTTAAAAATTTTTATGAATTTCAGCGTAATTTAATAAAAAAGTTTCAACAAAAAGACACATATGTCGTCTCGAAAAGTTCTTTCTAAAGGTATTTAAATGCAACGGATTTCAGCGTAATTCTCAAAAAAACGTTTCAACAAAAAATATTTTCAAACCGTGTCATTTTCAATTTATAATTAACAAATTTAAACAAATTTGGGTTTTTTTGCACCCGGTGCCGTTTATTGATTTTCAAAAAAACAGCTGATAAAAAGGAATGCGAAAATAAATCGTTGTTTAAACTGCGTATAATGTTAGTTAAAAAATAAAAAATTCGGGAATAATATTACGGAGGTCTTTTTAGTTTTTTATTTTTAAAATTTTTTGTTTGTTCTCATTTTTGTTAATTTGGAAAAATTTGTCAGTTAAAGCAAACCCGAAAAAAACCCGTTTTTTTTCTTATTTTTTAAAATTTTCCGGCATTTTCGTCGGACCCAGGGGTTTAGGTCAGGGGGGGGTCAGTCCGGGCCAAAAACTAAATCTTTTTTTTGGTTAAACCAAGGTTTTCATTCGGTTTTAATAAGATTTTTAAAAATTTTTTTGGGGATCAAGGGAACCAAATTATTTTTAAGTTTGGGTAAGATTAAAGCCCCTTATAGAATAGGGTAAAAAAGGGGGAGGGGGTCGTTTATTCCACAAACAATTATATACCTGATATTTCTTACAAAATATAGAAAACAAATGAAAAGATACCAAAAAAAAAAACAGGTGTTTTGTTTAAACAGACAGCTCTTCCAGACAGGGGCTAAGCTTGACTATATGTAATTTTGAGATTTAAGTAAGCAGCTGCCAATACCGATACTAGTAAGTCTATTTTTGAGTGTTCTTCCTTTATGTTTTTATCGTTTTTCTTCCCTGATGAAGGCTTAACGCCGAAACGTTGGTAGTTAATAATTATCTATGAAATAACGCTTCACGTTTTGTTGTTGATTTTTAGCTCACCTGAGCACAAAGTGCTCAAGGTGAGCTTTTGTGATGGCCCTGTGTCCGGCGGCATCCGTCGTCAGTCGTCGTCAACAATTTGACTGTTAACACTCTAGAGGTCACAATTTTAGCCCAATCTTAATGAAACTTGGTCAGAATGTTACCCTCAATAAAATCTTGGACGAGTTCGATATTGGGTCATCTAGGGTCAAAAACTAGGTCACTAGGTCAAATCAAAGGAAAAACTTGTTAACACTCTGGAGGTCACAATTTTAGCCCAATCTTAATGAAACTTGGTCAGAATGTTACCCTTAATAAAATCTTGGACGAGATTGATATAATAAAATCTTGGACGAGATTGATATTGGGTCACCTGGGTTCAAAAACTAGGTCACCAGGTCAAATCAAAGGAAAAGCTTGTTAACACTGTAGAGGCCACATTTATGACTGTGTATCTTCATGAAACTTAGTCAGAATGTCAATCTTGATGATCTCAAGGTTCAGTTTGAATCTGGGTTATGTAGGGTCAAAAACTAGGTCACCCGGTCAAATCAAAGGCAAAGCTAGTTTTCATTGTAGAGGCCACATTTATGACCATATCTTAATGAAACTTGGTCAAAATGTCAAAATGTTGGGTCTTGAGCTGTCTAGAGGTAACAGTTTGTACTCAGTTAAGGTCATCCCAGAAAATATAAGATTTCTTGGTTAAGTTTTGAGTTTAGGTCAACTTTTCTCCTTTACAGTCTAAGCTATTGCTGTAAAACTTGGAGCAGTTATTTGCCATTAAAAGCTGATTCTGCACAGCAAGTACCGTAACTCTACATTGCTTTTTGCAAGAATTATGGCTCCATTTGGACTTAGAAAATATAAGATTTCTTGGTTAAGTTTTGAGTTTAGGTCAACTTTTCTCCTTTACAGTCTAAGCTGTTGCTTTAAAACTTGGAGCAGTTATTTGCCATTAAAAGCTGATTCTGCACAGCAAGTACCGGAAATAGTCAGCCATTTCACTAGTGTTTAAAACCTGTTTACTGAATATTTTCCTGTTATTGACTGGCTGCCAATCAAAAAAAGTTTGGTTTTTTTTAAAGTTTTTTCTGTACATACAAACAATTGAATTTTATTTATTTTTCTTGACTACTAATTAATTTGGCATGTTTAAGGTAGTTCTGCATGTTCAGATTTAAATGTTTTCTACCATGTACATGTAGAATTTGATTAAACTCCTATTTTTCAAAACTTCAGAATATACGTAGAAAATTCAACAAATAAAAATGTTAGGGTCATGTGCTTAATTGTTTGCTAGACTGATTTGAAAAATTTCGGAACTCGTGCAGTTTTTCATAATAGGAAGCTATAGGAAAATCATAACTTTCATAACATTTTCGCGATAAAATTTTTTCTACAATGCAGATTTTAATGAAACTTCTTACAGTTGTAAGTAAACATTGGCCTATAATGTGATGAAATAATATATAAGGGTCCGTGTTCTTATTTTCAAGATATTCGACCATGATTAAAGTGAACTGCACATTTCACGCTAAATTTAAGACATTATTTTGAGTTATTTAACATGTCATATGTTTTAATATCAAAGTTTAACTTAAGAAAGATAGTAACAATGTCACTGTAATAAATTTACTCACAGGTTGTCATTAATTCATAAAATGATTTTCATTTCCATACGCTGAATCCAGGCTTTATTCTACGTTTTCCGGATAAATGACGTTACGCCATCACTTCCGGTTTATCAAACGTGCAGAACTACATTAAGAAGACACTAGAGCTAAAAACTCTGAAATCTCTTTTAATAGATGTATATCCCATGAACTGCACGATGGATCTTCAATAAACTTTGTCACTAGCATCCTTGTAAGGTCTTCTGTCAAATTTGTTTAAATGGAGTACTTGACCTATTTTATGTTGTTTTTTTATACTAAACACAGTTATTACCATTCAGTGTGTCATACATATACGTATTCAAGGTCATATCATCAAGCAATCACTTGACATTGTCCAGTGTAGCCATTTTGTCATTTTAACCTCTTTTTTTAAGTGACTGTAGGTAGTTTATCAATAAAGTTCATTTCTGTCAAATTATGATAACATTAAACCACTAATAAACCTTAGACCACGATAATCCGTAAATAGCCAATCGCAAAGCAGACTTGTACCCGTCTATATTTCATATACAACAGTAGCGTTGTATATATATCGGGGGAAACTTGGGCAAAAAACGCGTGAATTTCATGTCAGTTTACCATCTAACAATACAGGCTAACGCCGGAGTTAAATGACCTTGCAATATTCTTACCAGTTATCAATGAGATAAAAAAATAAGATTGACTTGGAGGTAAATTCAGTTGACAACGTCTAAATATTAATATCTTAAAAATGAACCCATGTAATTGGATATCAATAAAAGGGTTCACATGACTGAAATACAATACTGGAATAACTATGCATATAAAAATCAAATTGAATTACAAGAAACTCCATATTTGTAGTGTAGAACCAACTGGGTAAATACGTAATTTACACATTCACTGAAACGTTTCCAACAGTTGTAACTTTTTATGTTCACTTGTTATAAAATAGACATGTCAGCACGATCCTTACATTTGCAAACAACTGGATCCAGTTGTTTGAAACTTAAACAGGCGATTGAGCTAACGGTTGATTAACTTTATAAGTATATTAGTTTAACAGCTTAATGCAGGGGTCGTGGGTTCGAGCATCATTGGGGCCACGACCATGACTTTTAATATGACACCAGTACTGGTTTTCACAGGAAATGGACTCGAGAGCGGTTACAATAAGCTTAAAGATTTCATCACAATCGAGCTAAAACAAATTAGTATAAACTAAACTAAACTAAACTAATAGCCCGTTAAAGTTTCGAACTGGGCCCTGTGAGATAGTAGAACAACTACATCATTCTTACAAGAAAGGCACGATATAGTAAAAAGTGTTCGTAGTACTACGAGCATCTACGCACTAACTATATCATGATAAACAAAATTAATAAATAAATAAACACCGACACTGGTTCCTGTTTTTATAAGAATAAAAAATGAATATAACCATAATTATTTTGTCACTTTATACCGATTGTTGAAAAGTGATTTCTAATAGAATCTGATAATTTGTATGTGTTTATGTTTATTACCAGTAAGCACTAGTCCCTACTTAAAATGCCAGATTACTTCAAACAACAGTAATTTTTTTATCCAACATGTTTACCTCCGATTTGCTGTCAGCCTTTTTTGCAGTTTCGGAACCTGGCTATCTTCTTGAATCAACGTATCTGTCATCGTGTTTTGCCAACATGCAAACTCCTCACAAAAAGTAATTGTTCAGCAGTTCAGTTTTGAGTATTTTTGAGAAATCCATATTTAACCGTTTAGCATTTTTGATTTCAACTGACTCAAAGTGTTAATGAACGTCAAATTTTAGTAAATCCGGTATTTGAGTAAAAGTGAATTTATACAAAATATCCTGCATTCTTTCATATGCCCTACTGACAAATAAGCGCTAACGGTACAAAGATAATATCACTGTTATAAATACACGTTAATCCTAATTTCTATAGAACGCGTGGGACAGTTTTCAATAATTGCAGTTTTTATATCACGTGGTCTAAGTCGGATAGACAACTCGTGCCGTTGTCTACGGGATATATACAACTCGCTTTGCTCGTTGTATATATCCCGTAGACAACGGCACTCGTTGTCTATCCTATACTTGGTAATGTGGCAGTTGACCTCAATACAATCGACACTGTTTATTTTCCAATACAGGTAAATCCAGTATTTGCTTTACAATAGATCATTTGCTTGTATAATCTGTGAAGTGATAGATTGATATAACAGTATAATAATTTATGATATTATATGTACAAGTAAAATGATTAAGCTGTTGTATGTCTTCATGCTCTAGTTTAATTTAAATTCTCTCATGAAAAAAACAACTATTTTCGTATGTAGAAATGATATTTTATGTGTAAGTAAAATCATTACGCTCTCGTTTGTCTTCATGTTTTTAATTTATTCTGTCGTTGAATACAGGTACAACGAAATAAATCAATTTTAAAAAGTTTTGCCTTTAATTTGCACAAAACTAGTGTGCAATACCCCTATAAACTGACAGGTAAACAGGTAAGCGTGTCAAACGATATAGTTCCCACCTCTGACCTATTTGCCCTCAAGACAACTACAGCATGGTTTGAGAAGAGTATCTTATTACAAAGAGTGGTGCCATAGGTCATTAAAAGCGTACGTGTGTATTACACATAAAAACTTAAATCTCCCCTATCTACTTCGTTTGAACATGTAACATAAAGTATTAATTATTTACCTGGTAGAAATATATGACAAATCTGCAGTTTGATATAAATGTTACCAGAAATGGAGAAAATTTAAATATATGAATTACCGACAGATATGAAAGACAGATCTGTTCACGGAAATCAGTTACAAATAATGTACATGTTTATATCTTTCTGCTGAACCGTCGCATCTTTCTGCTGAAACGCCGCGATTTCCTTAATGATAATTTTTACTGTATTATATTCAAATTGCCGCCGTTTATTCATTATTTAATATTTTCCTTTTCTGTTTTTGGTACTTTTCGGTCCAAAGTCTGAATTTTATGCCTATAGTATGTTACAATTATTTACTTTTAGAACGAATTAAAAATTCAAGATCGCGCTGTATAAAATTTTACAGGTTATTTTATGAAACATCGACTGTTTTTATAGAATATTGCCAACGTTTTTGTCGATATCTTATTATAACTGTTTTAGACTTCAAACTGTATTATTTCTCAAGCCGTACTGAAAATTTGAAACGTTAATATTAAAAAATGAAGGTTCTACGCGCGTTTTTTGCGTACATGATGTCTACGTTAACGCACTGTGAATTAAATGTTACGAAAGGTCGCACGTGCTTGTTGGATGGAAAATTACCGGCAAGACACTTTGGTATCTTGATGATTCGCGGGTAAATTCCAGTCAGTGCATGAATAAGAATAAATAACCAATGGAAAACGGAATTCCTGTAATGGCTGCAGCCAAAACATACAACATTAGACGTATGGTGAAATGCACATTATTGTCACCGAATATCAACAGTAGAAGAATTCAGACATTACAAATTCACAAAAAAATACGACCAAATGTTGGTTAAGCCTACAAAAATGTTATTTGTGTTTTAAAATTATTTGATATTTTGACTGATACGTCAACTATTATTCGGAGTTTGATTTACATTTTAAACTGTCCCAACACTTTGGGACGAAAAATACGCAGAAAAAATAGGTGTCCAAAAAATTAGGGTCAAGAAAAATAATTATTTTTACAGATTTTACAAAAACGTTTGTTTATTTAATGGACTGTGGCAAATATTTTAAGGTCTCTTTATAACTTAACAGAAAATAATTTATGTGAACATTCATATGTTTCAATTACTGTGTGCTTGTTTTTCAGACAGAGATTTCAAAGGAAGTATTAGCTCCAGCTGAAGAGATTAGAGAAGATCTGGTAAGACTGCTGCTGCTGCTTTATTATCCCCCGCCGATGAAATCGGGAGGGGGGTATTGAAATGGCGTTGTCCGTCCGTCCGTCCGCAGCCATTTCTCAGTAACTACTTGGTAGAATTTCATGAAACTTGAAATAAACATGAACCAACATACTGCGATGATGCCCGTCAAGTTTTTTTTTTTTGATTGGTCAATTTCCCTCAGAGTTATTGCCCTTGATTTAATAAAAAATGTGCGTCTGCAGCCATTTCTCAGTAACTAACAGGTAGAATTTCATCAAATTTGAAATAGATATGAACCAAGATACTGTGCTGATGCCCGTCAAGTTTTTTTTTTGATAGGTCAATTTCCCTCAGAGTTATTGCCCTTGATTTAATGAAAAATGTCCGTCTGTAGCCATTTCTCAGTAACTAGCAGGTAGAATTTCATCAAACTTGAAATAGACATGAACCAAGATACTGCGACGATGCCCTTCAAGTTTTTTTTTTCGATTGGTCAATTTTCCATAGAGTTATTGCCCTTTAATTGTTTAAAAATCCACAGATCTGTACATAACAAACCAACCAATAGGAAGAATTTCATTAAACTTCTTTCATTCTTTTCCATGAACATTTATTATTAACATGTGATGTTGTGTACCTACACATGGTCACCACCTTACCTTGGTCACTCCCCCCCCCCCCCCCCCCCACCACCAATTTTTTTTTTTTTTTTTTTTCATTTTTCGTTTTCTATCAATATTTATAATCAACATGTAAACTGTTGTATCCTCACCCCAGCCCCCCACTCCCCACCCAAACAAACCATTCATTTTCTTTTAATTTGATTTTGACTAATGAAATTATTTGCTTCTTGGTAACATTCTTAACTTTTTCCTGGATATATTTTTTTGCCGTTCCTCAACTCTGACCCTTTCGGCGGGGGATTCCAATTCATCGAATTTGCTTGTTTATTATGGCATATATTTCTGCTGCTTTATTTATTATGGCATATATTTCCGCTGCTTTATTTATTATGGCATATATTTCCACTGCTTTATTTATTATGGCATATATTTCTGCTGCTTTATTTATTATGGCATATATTTCCGCTGCTTTATTTATTATTGCATATATTTCTGCTGCTTTATTTATTATGGCATATATTTCCGCTGCTTTATTTATTATGGCATATATTTCTGCTGCTTTATTTATTATGGCATATATTTCCGCTGCTTTATTGTACCCCCTGACAACAAAGTTGTAAGGTGGGGTATACTGGTTTCAGGTTGTCTGTCTGTCTGTCTGTCTGTCTGTCTGTCTGTCCGTCCGTCCGTCCGTCCGTCCGTCTGTCCGTAGACGCAATCTTGTGCGCACCATCTCTCCTTTTCCCCTTGACAGAATTTAATGAAACTTCACACAAGTGATCAGTACCAACAGTAGTTGTGCATGGGGCATGTTAGGTTCTTTTAGAAAAAAAATTTGCAGAGTTATGGGACTTTGTTTTTTTGTTACTATACTATATACATAGACACAATCTTGTGCGCACCATCTCTCCTCATCTCCTTGACACAATTTAATGAAACTTCACACAAGTGATCAGTACCAACAGTAGTTGTGCATGGGGCATGTTAGGTTCTTTTAGAAAAAATTTTTGCAGAGTTATGGGACTTTGTTTTTTTGTTACTATACTATATACATAGACACAATCTTGTGCGCACCATCTCTCCTCATCCCCTTGACACAATTTAATGAAACTTCACAAAAGTGATCAGTACCAACAGTAGTTGTGCATGGGGCATGTTAGGTTCTTTTAGAAAATTTTTTTGCAGAGTTATGGGACTTTGTTTTTTTGTTACTATACTATATACATAGACACAATCTTGTGCGCACCATCTCTCCTAATCCCCTTGACACAATTTAATGAAACTTCACACAAGTGATCAGTAACAACAGTAGTTGTGCCTGGGGCATGTTAGGTTCTTTCAGCGACAAAAATTGCAGAGTTATGGGACTTTGTTTCTTGTTAACATACTATGTACATACAGTCTGCATATGCAATCTTGTGCGTGCCTAATCTACCAAACCCTTGCACACAATTCAATGAAACTTCACACAAGTGATCAGTACCGACCCTAGTTGTGCATGGTGCATGTTACATTCTTTTAGATAAATATTCTGCATAGTTATGGGACTTTGTTTTTTGTTACTATACTGTATACATACAGTCTATATACATACAGTCCACATAATTATGCAATCTTGTGTGCGTCAAATTGCAATGTACTATGTCAGTGCATGCGGGGGGTACATTCATCACCTTTAGTGATAGCTCTAGTTTATTATGGCATACATTTCTGCTGCGTTATCTATTATGGCATATATTTCTGCTGCTTTATTTATTATGGCATATATTTCTGCTGCTTTATTTATTATGGCATATATTTCTGCTGCTTTATTTGTTATGGCATATATTTCTGCTGCTTTATTTATTATGGCATATATTTCTGCTGCTTTATTTGTTATGGCATATATTTCTGCTGCTTTATTTATTATGGCATATATTTCTGCTGGTTTATTTATTATGGCATACATTTCTGCTGCATTATTTATTATGGCATATATTTCTGCTATTTTTACCCTTTTGTACACTTCTATAATGCATTTTGATTCTTGTAAAACAAACGGAAACAAAATGTATGCTGCTTCATCTTTGTTGTCTGTCCATAAAATCTTTTGTCAAATTCCAAGGAAAGGATCATGAGTGAACTTAGTTCACATATCATGTTCCATTCAATGGCAGATTTTAGTTGAAGGTCTGGTTAGGGTATACATCACACTGGCAGATTTTAGTTGAATGTCTGGTTAGGGTATACATCACACTGGCAGATTTTAGTTGAAGGTCTGGTTAGGGTGTACATCACACTGGCAGATTTTAGTTGAAGGTCTGGTTAGGGTATACATCACACTGGCAGATGGTCTGGTTAGGGTATACATCACACTGGTAGATTTTAGTTGAAGGTCTGGTTATAGGGTATACATCACACTGGCAGATGGTCTGGTTAGAGTATATAGCACAGTGGGAGATGTTAGTTGATGGTCTGGTTAGACTATATAGCGCAGTGGGAGATGTTAGTTGATGGTCTGGTTAAGTATATAGCACAAGGGGAGATGTTAGTTGATGGTCTGGTTAAGTATATAGCACAAGGGGAGATGTAAGTTGATGGTGTGGTTAAGTATATAACACAAGGGGAGATGTTAGTTGATGGTCTGGTTAGAGTATATAGCACAGTGGGATATGTTAGTTGATGGTCTGGTTAAGTATATAGCACAAGGGGAGATGTTAGTTGATGGTCTGGTTAAGTATATAGCACAAGGAGAGATGTTAGTTGATGGTCTGGTTAAGTATATAGCACAAGAAGAGATGTTAGTTGATGGTCTGGTTAAGTGTATAGCACAGTGGGAGATGTTAGTTAATGGTCTGGTTAGAGTATATAGCACAAGGGGAGATGTTAGTTGATGGTCTGGTTAAGTATATAGCACAAGGGGAGATGTTAGTTGACAGTCTGGTTAAGTATATAGCACAGTGGGAGATGTTAGATAATAGTCTGGTTAAGTATATAGCACAAGGGGAGATGTTAGTTAATGGTCTGATTAAGTATATAGCACAAGGGGAGATGTTAGTTAATGGTCTGGTTACATTATATAGCACAAGGGGAGATGTTAGTTGATGGTCTGGTGAAGTATATAGCACAGTGGGAGATGTTAGATCATGGTCTGGTTAGAGTATATAGCACAATGGGAGATGTTAGTTAATGGTCTGGTTTCATTATATAGCACAAGGGGAGATGTTAGTTGATGGTCTGGTTAAGTAAATAGCACAGTGGGAGATGTTAGTCAATGGTCTGGTTAGAGTATATAGCACAAGGGGAGATGTTAGTTAATGGTCTGGTTAAGTATATAGCACAGTGGGAGATGATAGTTAATGGTCTGGTTAGAGTGTAAAGCACAAGGGGAGATGTTAGTTGATGGTCTGGTTACATTATATAGCACAGTGGGATATGTTAGATAATGGTCTGGTTAGAGTATATAGCACAGTGGGAGATGTTAGTTAATGGTCTGGTTACATTATATAACACAAGGGGAGATGTTAGTTGATGGTGTGGTTAAGTATATAGCACAGTGGGAGATGTTAGATAATGGTCTGGTTAGAGTATATAGCACAGTGGGAGATGTTAGTTAATTGTCTGGTTACATTATATAGCACAAGGGGAGATGTTAGTTGATGGTCTGGTTAAGTATATAGCACAGTGGGAGATGTTAGATAATGGTCTGGTTAGAGTGTATAGCACAAGGGGAGATGTTAGTTGATGGTCTGGTTACATTATATAGCACAAGGGGAGATGTTAGTTGATGGTCTGGTTAGAGTATATAGCACAGTGGGAGATGTTAGTTAATGGTCTGGTTACATTATAGAGCACAAGGGGAGATGTTAGTTGATGGTCTTGTGAAGTATATAGCACAGTGGGAAATGTTAGATAATGGTCTGGTTAGAGTATATAGCACAAGGGGAGATGTAAGTTAACGGTCTGGTTACATTATAAAGCACATGGGGAGATGTTAGTTGATTGTCTGGTTAAGTAGATAGCACAGTGGGAGATGATAGTTAATGGTCTGGTTAGAGTATATAGCACAGGAGGAGATGTTAGTTGACTGTCTGGTTAGAGTATGTAGTACAGTGGGAGATGTTAGATGATGGTCTGGGTAAAGTACATAGCACACGGGGAGATGCTAGTTGATGGTCTGGTTAAGTATATAGCACAGAGGGTGATGATAGTTAATGATCTGGTTAGAGTATATAGCACAGTGGGAGATGTTAGTTGACTGTCTGGTTAGAGTATGTAGTACAGTGGGAGATGATAGTTAATGGTCTGGTTAGAGTATATAGCACAGTGGGAGATGTTAGTTGACAGTCTGGTTAGAGTATGTAGTACAGTTGGAGATGTTAGATAATGGTCTGGGTAAAGTATATAGCACATGGTGAGATGTTAGTTGACTGGTTAGAGTATACATCACATGGTGAGGTGTTTGTTGACAATCTGGTTAGAGTATACATCACATGGTGAGGTGTTTTTTGACAATCTGGTTAGAGTATGTAGTACAGTGGGAGATGTTAGATAATGGTCTGGGTAAAGTATATAGCACACGGGGAGATGTTAGTTGACTGGTTAGAGTATACATCACATTGTGAGGTGTTTGTTGACAATCTGGTTAGAGTATACATCACATGGTGAGGTGTTTGTTGACAATCTGGTTAGAGTATACATCACATGGTGAGGTGTTGGTTGACAATCTAGTTAGAGTATACATCACATGGTGAGGTGTTTGTTGACAATCTAGTTAGAGTATACATCACATGGTGAGGTGTTTGTTGACAATCTGGTTAGAGTATACATCACATGGTGAGGTGTTTGTTGACAATCTGGTTAGAGTATATATTATAACTTTTCCAGTTTTGAACCTCAACAATGAAGATAGATATAATATATAAAGATTGCCATGCTTACAGTGTCAGCAATTGGTAACATCTGTGAGCTATGGAGTCATATTTAATTATGATTTAATCTATGATTTTATTAGCTCAACTATTCAAAGAATAGTCTAGCTATTCTACTCACCCTGGCGTCGGTGTTGGCGTCACACCTTAGTTAAAGTTTTGCATACAAGTACATATGGCTGTCATTTAAAGGCATATAGCTTTGAAACTTACTTTTTCTTTTTCTAGGTCAATTACAAACCTCAAGTCCCATAGATCTGACATTTTGGCCAAATTATGCCCACTTTTAGACTTAGAAAATTCTGGTTAAAGTTTTACATGCAAGTTACTATCTCCAAAACTAATGCAGATAGTGAATTGAAACTTCAAATGTGTCTTTGGGGTTATAAAACTAGTTGTCAGCACCAAGTCCCATAACTCTTACATGCATTTTGACCAAATTATTCCCCCTTTTGGATTTAGAAAATCCTGGTTTAAAGTTTTGCGTGCAAGTACCGGTACATATGGCTATCATTAAAATGATTTAAAGGCATATAGATTTGAAACTTATTTTTTCCTTTTTCTAGATCAATTACCAACCTAACTAGGTCAAGTCCCATAACTCTTGATACGTATTTTGGGCAAATTATGCCTCCTTTTGGACTTAGAAAATTCTGGTTAAAGTTTTGTTTGCAAGCTACTGTCTGCAAAACAAATGCAGATATTAAATTGAAACTTCATATGTGTCTCTGTGGTTATAAAACTAGTTGATTGCATCAAGTCCCATAACTATGTATTTTGGCATATTATGCCCCCTTTTGGACTTAGTAAAACTTTAACCAGAAGTTTTCTATCTCCAAAACTAACGCAGATATTGGATTGAAACTCATAGATATTTTAATATTAGGGTAATATTCCTGCGTCTGGGACAACGATTCGCATAGTCAAGAATTGGCTGTCTTACGGACAGTTCTTGTTACAGGTTGCAACAGCAGTGAAGTTTCTCCAGAATGCCAAGGTACAGCAGAGTGCCCTCAGTCAGAAAAAAGCATTTCTACAGAGAAAAGGTGACCTACTTACAATTTTCTTTTTCCTCCAGTAGATTTGGTAAAAAATAGGGATTTGTGACTATATCTAAGTAATCTGCTGATGGAAATTTAAATACCGGTAACTTTACATAAATATAGATCACTTTAGGATGGTGGTGCACCTGCTGTTTTGTCAGGATCACATCATTAACCGTAGTTAATGCCTTTTAATTATTTTTCCAATCCATAAATTCCCACATAATGAAGTTATCCTTTGATGGATCTTCACGAATTTTAACGCAAATACGGATACTGTCAAATCATTATTATTAGTGGGGGATTAATGTTCGTGGATTTTGTGGTTTAACTCAACCACGAAATTTAGTCCCGACGAACAAATTGTGCCCAAGATAATGTAAATTGTACTCAATGTCGCCAAAAAAGACACCATAGCCGTCCGATCTGGTTCATAGTTGTGTGCATGCGGCATTGACCTGCAGCTTTTGTTTAGTTTATGGAGGCTTCATCAACGATAAACATAGATATGCATCGGGAAAAAAGCGACTTTTTCATTCAGACATTTACCCGTGGTTTGTTTATGACATGCTCATCAAAGTAAAAGTAGATACTAAAAAAAAAAGAGTTGTTTGATGTAGCGTCATGTGACAGACCGCACTATGCTGCGGCTGGTCTTTGCATTTATTGGACCCGCTCTGAAATGTTTATACACTAGGACATGTGGTAAACTACTAGTACTTAGGGACTATTAAAAATTATAAATTAATTGCTAGATTTGCTTAATATTTCTAAGTAATTTTGGCAAAATATATACTTGTCAATACAAACTTTTGACAAACGTATTACAGTAGTGCTTATAATCATATTATTCCTAAGACAAATTATGTATATTGAATTTATACTTATACTAAACTGCTATCTTTGTAGGAAAATCAAATTTTAAAAATACTTCCAGAGAAAATCTAACATGTATGAAGAAATCAGTGAACACAAATAAGTGTAAATGATTAGTTGTTTAAGTTTTAAACAAATCCGTTAGTTGAACCACCTATTAAGTACTTTAGTACCTATGCCAGATAATTCATTTATACAATAGTTACGTGTTGTTTGTCAGGCTTAACAACTGAGGAAATAGAGATTGCTGTGAAGAGAGCTGGGGTCCAGCAGAATAATGCTGGTACAACTGCACAGAGCAGCACTGGGTACAAGGATGTTGTTGCCATGACACCAGGGACAGCACCTGATGTACCTGTGAGAGGTACTCTTCTACACATATATTTTTATGCCCCCTTCGAAAAAGGAGGGGTATATTGTTTTGCAGATGTTGGTTGGTAGGTAGGTATGTCGGTCAGTAGGTAGGCCAGTCGGTTTCCAGATGATAACACAAGAACGCTTGGGCCTACGTTCATGAAAGTTGATTGGGAGGTTGGTCATGATGACCCCCATCAATTTTGAGATTAGTAGTTCAAAGGTCAAGGTTACAGTGAACCTGAACAGTTGAACAGTTTTCAGACAATAACTTCAGAAGGCTTGGGCCTAGGATCACGAAACTTAATAGGCAGGTTGGTCACCCCTATTGATTTTGAGTTGAAAAGGTCAAAGGTCAGAGTGACAGGGAATATTTAATCCGTTTGGGACAATAACTTGAGAACACTTGGGCCAAGGATCATGAAACTTATAGGGAGGTTGATCATGACCAGCAGGTGACCCCTATTGATTTTAAGGTCAGTAGGTCAAAGGTCAAGGTCACATGACCCTGAACAATTAAACTGTTTCCAGACAATAACAAGAACTCTTGAGCCTAGGATCATAAAACTTGATAGGGAGGATTGATCATGACCAGCAGATAACCCCTATTGATTTTGAGGTCAGTCGGTCAAAGGTCAAGGTCACATTGACCTAGAACAGTAGAACTTTTTTTAGCCAAATAACTAGAGAATACTTTTGTGTAAGATCATAATGTTGTTTGATACGGAGGTCACTTATGACTGGTAAAATTATTGATTTGAGGTCAGTATGTCAAAGGTCCAGTGCACAGTAACCTAATAATTTCTGTTCCTTGTGTAGTTACTGAATGCATCAAGCGAGGTGGGGCATTCCGTGTTCTACAAGCTCTTGTAGCATTTTATTAGCTCAACTGTCACATTGACAAGGTGAGCTTTTGTGATTGCCCTTAATCCGTCGTCCGTCTGTCCACAATTTCTTGTGAACACCATAGAATTTATAGATTTATAGAATTATAGAATAGATTTGCAATCGAATTTAATCAAACTTGCACACAACTTGTATTGGCATAACATCTCGGTTCCCTTCGAAACCTGGCCAGATCCCATCATGGGTTCCAGAGTTATAGCCCTTTTAAAGGGCCAGAATTTGCTATTTCGGCTTTTGCAGTCATATAGAGACTTCATTTATGGTTTGATTTGATACAGACTTGCAAAATATCTTTAACAACAATAGATCTTGGATTCCATGATGAATCCGTCAGATCCAATTATAGGTTCTGGAGTTACAGCCCCTGATAAATCATTGAAAGAGCCAAAATTTGTTGATTTTTACCTTGTAAACACGATAGAAGTGACATTTTACATTCGATTTTAACCACACTTACACACAATTTAATTCACAATAAGAGCTCAGTTCCTTTCGAAAACTGACTAGATTCCATCATTTATTCTAGAGTTACTGCCCTGAAAGGGGCAACATTTTCTATTTTGGCCCTTTCAACCATAAAGGGGTTTCATTCATGCTTTTATTTGATACAAACTTGCACGAAATGTTTTTCTTGATTATCTCTAGGCCAAGTTAGAAACTGGGTCATGTGGTCACCAGGTCAAATCAAAGGAAAAGCTTGTTGACACCCTGGAGGCCTCATGTTTGAGCCTATCTTCATGAAACTTAATCAGAGTGTTTATCTTGCTAATTCCTATGCCAAGTACAAAACTTTGTCATATGGGGTCAAAAAGTGGGTCACCAGGTCAAATCAAAGGAAAACCTTGTTAACACTCTTAAGGCCACATTTATGATCCTATCTTCATGAAACTTTGTCAGAATGTTTATCTTGATGATTCCTAGGCCAGTTTTGAATATGGGTCATGTGGGATTAAAAACTAGGTCACCCTCTCAAGTCAAAGGAAAAGCTTGTTAACACCCTATCTTCATGAAACTTGGTAAGACTGTTTATCTTGATCCTAGGTCAAGTTCAAACTGGGTCATGTGGGGTCAAAAAATTAGTCACCACTCAAATCAAAGGAAAGCTTGTTAACACTGTAGAGGCCACATTTAGGACCCTTTCTTCATGAAACTTGTTCAGAATGTTTATCTTGATGATTTCAAGGCCAAGTTTAATAGATGAGCGATATAGGGTCATCATGACCCTCTTGTTCACTTAGTTACGGCCCTTTGTAAATTTTTTCTTTATATGTATATATGGAAAAAAAATGTTCAGGCTCAGCAATTATTTGCCAGATTTCTATTTAACCTTGGAATTATTATCAGTACCAAGCCTAGTTGTGCCTGTGCAAAGTGGGTTTCATTTGTCATTTTCACATTGTGATGCACCTTGCGCAAAAAGTATTTGATATGAATTGATGAAAACTTGCACGAATCTTTATTATGATATAAACTTGTGCACCTCCAATTTTTTGTCTGGCTCTACCTCCTATTTCCAAAGTTATGGCCTCTGAAATAGTCAAAAATGCGCATTTTCAACTATTGACGTGCCTAGATCAAATGGTATTTGATGTAAATTCGTGAAACCTTACCGAAGTCTTAATCATGATGTGACCTTGCACATGTGGCATTAGTGGGCTCAGTGCTAATTACAGAGTTATGGCTCTTGAAATAGCCAAAATAGTGGATGTTTGTTTGTGATGCTCATAGCTCAAAAGGTATATGGCCTAAAATAATGAATCCTTTATATAAAATGTTTGTTGAGGCTATACCCCCTAAAGACTGCAAAGATTTGAATTATTGCCCCTTATTTGTGACAAATGTACCAATGGGGGCACACCCTGTGTCCTACAGACACATTGTAGTCTTTTAATTAGCTCTGAAACCAACTGAGCTGTTTCATTAGAATTTCAGATAAACATGTTAGCTATCAGGAGGTTTAGTCTCCCCTTACTTGGATTCAGTGTTGTTATATTTTCTGGTCCTTTGGGGTCATGGAGGCCATTCAGTATCTTTGTAATAGAATTCTGCTTAAGCTGGTGCTAGGGGTAGTGAGTGGTGTTGCAGTTTCCATTACCTCTCATAAACAGACTCAATCAAACGGAGTCTGCTATTATTCTTCTTGGTTGCATTCTGTGCTTCCAAAGGATCTTTTTACAGATTTTATTAAAACTATCACAACAGCAATCTTTAAGTGCCGTGTGGTAGCTGTAAAAAGTCTCCATGTACTTGGATTCAGTGATTTTATATTTTCTGGTCCTTTAGGATCATGGAGTCCATTCAATATCTTTTTAATAGAATTCCGCTAAAGCCTGTGCTAGGGGGCGTAAGTGGTGTTGCACTTTCCATTACCTTTCTTGAACAGACTCGGTCAATTACAGATTTTATTAAATAACAAGTCCCATAAATCTGATGGCTTTTTATATAAAATTGTCTCCCTTGGTAATTATATTTGATTTTTCACATTTTCTATGATCAAGAAAATGATATTAGATGTACTGATGATTTATTGTAGCATTGTGAAGACAAACTGAAAGGCACAATAACCATAACTCTGCCCCGAATAAGTATAAGTCATCTCCCTTTTAGCACCTTTTTGTAAAATGTAATGAATAATTTTAGTATGACTTAACACCTTGAAAGATAATTGAACTTATCAAGTCTTATACCTGATTTTTTTACCTGTTGCATTTGTATTTGATTTTTCTCATTTTCAGTATTAAAGAGATTGACCTCCCACTGAGTAGATTTTGATATAACTTGATACAATGTTACATGTCATGATTAGGAATTGAAAGACATATTTACCAAAAAATCTGCCCCGAAGAATGTTAATGTAAATGCCCTTTTATACTTGTTTTCATTAATTTTAAGGCAATGAACTGAAAAGTACAAGAACTGTACCTGTTTCTTGAAATATAGATAAAATTGTCTCCCGGGCCCTCCCAGATTGAAACATAAAAGGTGCAGTGACTAGTAGTGAGTATAATTTACTTCCATCTTATCTTATAAGGCTTTTAGTGGGAATATGAATCACATGTAGTTAAGTGATAGCTCTAGCTTATTACAGTTGAAACATTTACTGAAAATTAAATAAGACAACAAATTTCTGTTTTAGCTGAAGAAGTGAGTAAGTGGATGAAAGCTAGACATATATTGGCTGTGGTAACCATGGTTTCCGGAATATCATATGCAGCTTATAAATTATACAAGGTAAATCATTTAGATACTTCAAAAATATTGTATTGAAATGATATACTGCTGGCAGTGAAGCATCTCCGAAAACAAACAGCTTTTTGGCTGAGAGTTATACAGAAATACATTTAAGTAATACTGAAAGTTATCATAAAAATATATTTTATATTTTAATTCTCCCTTATTCTGGGGAAACATATTGTATTTGAAAGATTTGTGCAAATATTTGTCTGTCTGTTCATCTGTCTGTCTTACAATGTGTCTGTTTTGTACCTTTTAAACCCTATGAAGGATTTTCAAATGGCTTGGCACAATTGTTTCCCATTATTAATTGCAGGGTGTGTTAGTAATTCCACATACATGTATTTCTGAAGAGAGTCAATTTAAAGCCTGGAAATTGTTTTGATTTAAGAAATAATAAATCTGTTCCTATATTTTATCAGTTAATAAAATATGGGCAGGAGTTTGGATGCGTAATAATTGAATCACGAGTGATTTAATTATTCGCATCCAAACGACTGCCCATGTTTTATTAATTGATAAAATTATTGGAACATATTTATTATTTTGATTCTAACAACGCAAATTTTACGCATTTTACAGTACTACATTTTCAGCGTAATAAGTCATTCGAGTCATATGCTGTTACAATTTACCACCTATGGTTAGAAAGAGTTGCAGGGCCAATGAAACGTATAGACATTTGTTTCTTTTTATCAGAATTTTGAGAAGTATTTATGAATTAGTAATCTAACAGCTGGCGAACTAATTATGAAGAGAATCATCAAATTAGGCGAGTTGACCCTGTGTTACAAGTTACGAGCTTAACCTTATATGACGTCACATCATTATGACGTCATACTTAATGTCATACATTTATGACGTCACTGCTGAATCTTAATTAAGCTTATTGAATCCGCTCGTAGAGATCAAAACGTGTTTTACGGTCCTACACATAAGTCAGTATGACTTTTTATCATATTTGTGTTTTTTGTTTTCGAAATGCTGTTTTTAAACGTTTGGCCCTGAAATAATTCGTATGTAATGGAACTGAAGTAGAATCTCTTATGCCACAACCATAGGGGGTGAAATGTAACAGCCAACCATATTTTATCGTAGATTCATATATAGGCAATTTTGCTATATGTTTATATAGCAATTGCTGCAGATCGTGTTAGAATAAGAAATAATATATCCCAAACAGTGATTTGTCCTTGAATAAAATGATTGTTTGGAGTTTACATGCAAAGGAATTATATCACGAGGAGGCAGATATATTTGAGATATATTATTTCAATTCTAACACATTAACAAGGACTATTATGTATGACCTTGACCATAATTTCTAATTTCTGTTGATTTATTTTCCAATGCGCCGCTATGCCGTCTTACGCTATGACGTAATAATTGTGACATCAGATGAAATTTTGAATAATAACACACAGTTTTTAGCCTTCATTATTTAATAGGGAAATTAATTATCATCTAGTACTATTATCAACCACTTATCTTAGCCTAACCTAACATGAAAATGTATTAACCCTCTACCATATGACCACCTTTCAACCAATGAAAATGCTACAATAGTGTGGGAGGTAATTTATAAAACACAATGAGATGATGTTCAGGTTGATTGCAGCCTTTTGCAATGTTGGGTTAAGAGTTTCCTGTGAGATAAAAGTCCTTTACAACCAGAGTCAAATAGGAAGTCTTTGCAGCCATTCAGTATCTTGTTTGTTGTAATGTTTAACATGATATA
The DNA here is from genome assembly GCF_021730395.1 of Mercenaria mercenaria. Taxonomy (NCBI): domain Eukaryota; kingdom Metazoa; phylum Mollusca; class Bivalvia; order Venerida; family Veneridae; genus Mercenaria; species Mercenaria mercenaria. Next base: position 42,307,573 of record NC_069374.1, read on the forward strand.
CAGGCAAAGTTTGGAATGTAAATGGTCAGTGAGTATTAAATTTTAGTGTCCACTTTTAATATATACTTCCTTGAAGTATATTTGGATAACTTGATTACTAGAAGCTTTGTGTGACTACCTGGTTGATCAAAGAACTATATCAAACCTTTGTCTCAAATATAATATAGCGAAGGCTCCTTTTTCCAGTATTCCTGTACATGATGAAGAATTCTGTGCATTATTTCACTATTGTTTGAGACAAAAATGCATAAGGGATTCATATTGTGTATCAAACAGGAATTTCTTGGACCTTGGTTATTTGGTGTTCAAACAGCAGACAAGCGCCTAGAGAAATTGGAAAAGATCGTTGCTGAGTCAGTAACCAATGTCAACACAACCTTGACCTCTATAGAGGAAACACTTGGTAAACAACAGGAAAAACTGCAAATGCTGTCACATGATGTGAACAGTAAAATGGTGAGATTTAAACTCTTGAAAAAAATTTTAGGATAATTTGTTATATGTATTTATAATTGTATTGTTTATTTCTGCAGTACCATGTGCTGAGCCAGATTTTTCTACAAATCTTGGAAAAAGTTTTCAAAACTAACTAGGGTATTTAGGTTTTAAACAAATTCTGTTATTCCATTTATTCCTTTCTTGATTTATTTAAAGTCTTTCTATGTATTTTGTGTGTAGTTTTTAGCTCACCTGAGCACAAAGCACCATTTTCCATCCATCTACACTTTTCTTCAAATGACATCTACTCTGAAACCATTTGATGGAAGTTGGTAAAACTTGGCCTGGATCTTCCTTGGATGGTCCTCTTCCAAAGTTGTTCAAACTGTTCTGCTTGGTTGCACATAGGGACCGCTATAGTTAAAAATAGAAAAACCTTCAAACAGCATTCCCTAAACCACTGGTCTGATCTTGAAATAATTTCACACAAATAGTGCTTATGTAACCCTCTACCAAGATTATTCAAATTATTCCAAGTCATCAAAAAACGGCTGCCAGGGGGCGTTGTCATTCTTTCCTATATGTATATAGTGGAAACTTCTTGTATGAAACTGCTGGCCCAATTTTAGAAATAATTTCACACAAATAGTCCTTGTGTGACCTTCTACCAAGATTGTTAAAATAATTTTGATTCGTCAAAAACATGGCAGTGAAACTGCTAGCCTGATTTTTAAATAATTTCACAGAAATGGTCCTTTAATGTGTGACCCTCAACCAAGAATGTTCAAATAATTCTGATTTATTTAAAGACATGTCTGCCAGAGGGCATGGTCACTTTTACTATATGTGTATAGTGGAAACTTTAAAAATCTTCTTGTGTGAAGCTGCTTGCCCAATTTTAAAATAATTTTACACAAATAGTCCTTGTGTGATCCTTTTACCAAGATTGTTCAAATTATTTTGGTATGTAAAAAACATGGCCACCACAACATGAACATAAAAGGTAGAGTAGTATTCATAAAGGTATAAAGAGCATTATTTATTACCTTTCCAAACAAGCCTTTAAGTAAGAGTATGACTCACATTAAGTCATACATCAAGTAAGACTTGTAATGTATAAAATATGTCATACACCATGCAAAAGACGCATGGTTTATATTAAATGAAGGTGGTTTGTTCTATGCTTGTGTGTTTGTACAGGGAGGAGAGAGCAGCCCTGCAGGACAGAACAGTGCCAGTATTAGTGAGATCAAATCAGAACTGTCTTCAATCAAAGGACTTTTATTAAACAGGTACAGCCACTCTTTAAAGAATGCATGTACTTGACAAAGTATTCCATAATGCACTTATTTTTGTTTTTAATATTTTCCAAAGCTAGATGATGTTCACTCAAGTAAATGTTTTGTAAAACTTACATACATATACATGTACTTTATTTTAAATACCCATTTAATTTTAAATGAAGTTTTGGAGTAAACATGTCAGTATGTGTGTGTGCCTCTATCTGTGCACCTGTGATAACTTTTTAAAGGATTGGTGGATTGAATTAAGTTTCGGTACACTAATCTTATCATTATAGGGGTGGACTGGTGGTCTAGTGGTAACAGGCTTGACTGTCTATCCAGAGGTTTGGGGGTTCAAATCCCAGTCCATGCAATGGAAATTTCTGAGATGCTCTTGAGCATCTCCCACGTAACTTGAGAGGCCTGTACTAGTTCTTCCCAGGAAGGAAGGCTTCATGTGTATCGGTGCTATACACCGGTCTTGTTAAAGAACAAGACTGTCTATTCGCAAAGAGCTAGGCTAAGTTAGCTGGACAAGCCTGTATCTAAAAATGATTTCTCTATCTGTTCTGGGGGCTTTATCTCACTCTGTCCCTCTGGTCAGATCGCTCTGTGTCTGTACTAGTAGCACCCTGTGTGGTAGCCTGGGAATCCAGTCTGACAATTTCTAACTTTTTTTCTACCTGCAAATTGACAGCCTGGGGAAACCTGTTTTCCGACTGCAGCGCCACCTATATTACACCCGAAATATGCGGGTGTTTGATAAAGAACGATAACTTCTGAAAGCAATAATCCATGGCTAAGAATAGAAACGGAATTATCACGGAAAAGAAAGATCGGAATCGTGTACTTCCAAAGGTTTCTGAACATTTCCGGGCCTTAGACAAATACCAGTTTGTACCTCCCATAGCTTTTCCAGCAAGTTGTAATAACTTTTAAATATGTCAGTTAACTTAAGTTTACGTCATAGCCATCAAGATGTTATATTAATGCAGACCTAGTGATCTACGAAAATTGACGAATTTTCGGCAGCATTGCCTCGTTTTCGTTTCAAACAAGCGCATATATGATCACATGTTAATTAGGCTAATTATAGAAAATTGATAATCAGTAGTGACATGGAAACTCCTTCAGATTTCCCTAGGTGTTGATAATACCAGAAACTCAATGAATGTCAGTTAACACTAATTAGCGCAAATCAAGTGGCATCTTTAATGCGTAGATATTATGTATTATTTCTTCTGACAAAGCACAAATATTATCAATGGCTTCCCAGGCTACCTGTGTGACTGCGTTTGCTGTAAAGCGCCTTTGAAAGTGTTTATCATTAAAAGGGCGCTATATAAATTTGGTATAACTAGAAGATGCTTTTGTAGAAAAGCGCATGTCTCCCCCAATGCATTGTCGTATAAGCAAGAAGTAAATAGAGGACAGGTGTGAAAGTCAAAGAAACATTGATGGTTGGCTGCAATAGGGATTGTCCACTTGACATGTCCAATTATCCCACTAAGTTTCAACATTCTGGGCCTAGTGGTTCTCAAGTTGTGAATTGGAAACTGTTTTCCATGTTCAGGCCCCTGTGACCTTGATCTTTGATCGAGTGACCCCAAAATCAGTAGGGGTCATTTACTCTGCATGTCAAATCATCTTATGAAGTTTCAACATTCTGGGTCAAGTGGTTCTCAAGTTATTGATTGGAAAGAGTTTTCTATGTTCAGCCCCCTGTGACCTTGATCTTTGATGTAGTGACCCCAAAATCAATAGGGGTCATCTACTCTGCATGTCAAATCATCCTATGAAGTTTCAACATTCTGGGTCAAGACCATTGAATGAAGATGGTTCCAAAAGTTTGCTAAGAGTAAATCCTGTAAAACCGTGCTTCATTAGAATGTATATTTTCCATACTTTAGTTTTGATAAAAATACTAAGAAATAAGCCTGTAATTCAAAAATATGAAAAGTATTTTGTTACTGATTGCTTAAGGCGAAAAAAGGAATTAGATTGGTGTAGTACAGTTAGACTTCTGTAGTAGAATTAGATTGAGGTAGTGGAGTTAGCTTTGTGTAGTATATTTAGGTTGGTGTAGTGTAATTAGACAGGTGTAGTGCAATTAGATTGGTGTAGTGCAGTTAGACTAGTGTAGTATAATTAGATCAGTGTAGTGCAGTTAGATTGGTGTAGTGCTGTTAGATTGGTGTAGAGCAATAAGATTTGTGCGAAGATTGGCATGGTACAGTTAGATTTGTGTTAAACAATTAGATCATTGTAGGACAATTACATTGATGTACTGCAATTAAATTGATGAAGTACAATTATATCAGTGTAGTGTAATTAGACTGGTGTAATGCAATTAGATTGGTATAGTACAATTAGATTGGTTTAAAAATTGGCTTGGTACAATTAGATTGGTGTGATGCAATTAGATTGGTATAGTACAATTAAATTGGTTTAAAAATTGGCTTGGTAAATTGGTGTAGTGCAATTAGATAGGTGTAAAGATTGACTTGGTACAATTAGATTGGTGTAGTGCAATTAGATTGGTACAGTACAATTAGATAGGTGTAAAGATTGGTTTTGTACAATTAGATTGGTGTAGTGCAATTACATTGGTACAGTACAATTAGATAGGTGTAAAGATTGGTTTTGTACAATTAGTTTGGTGTAGTGCAATTAGATTGGTACAGTACAATTAGATAGGTGTAAAGATTGGTTTTGTACAATTAGTTTGGTGTAGTGCAATTAGATTGGTACAGTACAATTAGATAGGTGTAAAGATTGGTTTTGTACAATTAGTTTGGTGTAGTGCATTAATTGGTAAGTACAATTAATAGGTGTAAAGATTGGTTTTGTACAATTAGTTTGGTGTAGTGCAATTAATTGGTACAGTAACAATTAATTGGTGTAAAGATTGTTTTTGTACAGTTAGTTTGGTGTAGTGCAATTAGATTGGTGACATACAATTAGATAGGTGTAAAGATTGGCTTTGTACAATTAGATTGGTGTAGTGCAGTTAATTTGGTGTAGTACAATTATATTGGTGTAGAACAATTAGATTGCTATAGTATAATGATACCGACTGAATATGCATCATATACAGTCAGTGCAGTTGTTCTCTTGTTATTACATACTCGTTTGAAAAACAATAACTTTTGAAGTTAACTTCACTTGTTGTTAAGATTTGCCAGCCTAAAATATTGTCTCAATGTAGCTACACCACTGGTTTCTGTACATTCTTTTTGTTTTATGACAAAGTATGTCAGTCTCAAAGTGAAAGGTCCTGTTTCTTGAAATCAGAAATATTGAAATTGATTGTATGTATAATTTTGTCTTATTTTAAATGATTGTTTTGTATTATGTTTTACAGGCGACAGTTTCCAGCAATGCCAACAAGCACCCCAACATTACCAGCTTGGCAACTTCCTAGTAATTCAGGAGATGCTGATTCTAATAACAAAGGGAAAAAAGACACTGAGGAATCAACACCAGAAATAACATTGTCATCAAATCCTGCACCAGAAAGTCCTGTAAAACAGGATGATGAAACAGACTATAGTGCCAAAGACCAGGATGTAAGTGAATTGTCCATGTCAGAGAAGGATTCTGGGATTGTTACTAAAAATAGTAACACTGAAGCAGAAGTCCTCGAAAATGAGGCCAATGGGGGTCAGAATGTAGATGAAAGTGAAAAAGAAAGTCAAAGATCAGAAGTCATTGTTACAGAAAATAATGATGACAGTGAAGGAAATGAGAGTCTGGACTAATTGTAATGGTGAAACCACAATATGTGCCAAGTAAAAAAGTGTTTTATACAGTACCTATATGATAAAGAATGTTCATATAATCCAAAGCAAGAAGCTGTGGTTAACTGTCCTGTCAGTTGAAAGTATGTGCATGCCGAGTTGCATGAATTTAGATATTTGGTCATGTTTTAAACAAGAATGTCACTGACATGAATTTCCCTTTTTTAGCTCACCTGAGCAATGCTCATGGCGAGCTATTGTGATCACTCTGTGTCCGGCGTCAGTCGGGTGTCCATCTGTCGTCACCAGTTGTGTTTAAACGACATCTCCAAAACCATTGAATGGATTTTGATGAAACTTGGCATGAATGTTCCTTGGATGGTCCTCTACCAAAGTTGTTCAAACGGTTCCGCCAAAGCTAAAAATAGAAAAATCTTCAAACGACATCTCCTCCTAAACTGATGGTCCGATTTTGAAATAATTTCGTACAAATGGTCCTTATGTCACCCACTACTAAGATTGATTAAATTATACCGATTCGTCAAAATACATGGGCACCAGGGGGCATGGTCACTTTTCCCTAGTGAAAATTTAAAAAATCTTCTTTTGTGGAACTGCTTGCCCGATTTTAAAATGATTTTACACAAATGGTCCTTGTGTGACCCTCTACCAAGATTGTTCAAATTATTTTAATTCATCAAAAAACATGGCCGACAGAAGGCGTGGTCACTTTTCCCTATATGTATATAGTGGAAACTTTAAAAATCTTCTTGTGTGAAACTGCTAGCCCAATTTTAGAATAATTTTACACAAATGGTCCTTGTGTGACCCTCTACCAAGATTCTTAATAAAAACATGGCTGCCAGGGGGCGTGGTCACTTTTCCCTATATGTATAAAGAGGAAACTTTAAAAATCTTAGTGTGTGAAACCGATGGCCCAATTTTAGAATAATTTCACACAAATGGTCCTTGTGTGACCCTCTATCAAGACTGTTCAAATTATACCGATTCGTCAAAAAACATGGATGCCAGAGGACGTGGTCACTTTTCCCTATATGTATATAGTGGAACTTTAAAAAATTTTCTTGTGTGAAACTGCTAGTCCGATTTTAAAATAATTTTACACAAATGGTTCTTGTGTGACCTTCTACAAATAATATTCAAATTTTTCTAATTCATCGAAAAACATGGCCGCCAGAGGGCGTAATCACTTTTCATTAAAAATTTCTTTAAACAGTATCTCTTCCAAAACCACTGAATGGATTTTGATAAAACTTTACACAAATGATCTCTTGGTAGATCTCTTTCAAAATTTCATTGAACATTAGGGTCTTTTTGGTTAAGAATAGGTTTTTAGCTATCAGACTTTAAAAATCTTTCTCTCTAGAGCTTTGATATTTGGCATGTGATATAAGGATTTGACTCTGTACCATACTTGTCCAAATTAATACCCTAAGATAAAAAAAAATGGCCATGCCCCTGTGTCTGACATGTACTTACTATAGGCTTTTATATAAGAAACATAGAATTTCTTCTCTGAATCAATAATAGCTAGAGCTTTGATATTTGGCGTGTAATATCAGATTTGTAATTTCTATCGTAATTATTCAAAGTATTGCCCTAGGTTCAAAAATATTTGTGACATGTATATAATATAGGCTAACATAGAAGAAACCTAACTCTGTTCTGATACAGACACACTTGAAGCTTTGTACACAGGCGAGCGCATTAGGGTCAATGACCCTCCTGTTTGTTTCTTCGCATTGTTTTAAATAAGTTTAGGACATATTCTTTGCCTGTTTTGTTAGCTCACCTATCACATAGTGACAAGGTGAGCTTTTGTGATCATCCTTCGTCTGTCGTCTGTGCGTCCGTAGTGGTTTCATTTATGATTTTATTTTAACCAAACTTGCACACAACTTGTATCACCATAAGATCTCGGTTCCTTTCTTGAACTGGCCAGATCCCATTATGGGTTCCAAAGTTATGGCCCCTGAAAGGGCCAAAATTAGCTATTTTGACCTTGTCTGCACAATAGCAGCTTTATGATTTGATTTTTACCAAACTTGCACATAACTTGTATCACTATAAGATCTCGGTTCCTTTCTTGAACTTGCCAGATCCCATAATGGGTTCTAGAGTTATGGCCCTTGAAAGGGCCAAAATTAAGTATATTGACCTTGTCTGCACAATAGCAGCTTTATTTATGATTTGATTTTTACCAAACTTGCACACAACTTGTATCACCATAAGATCTTGGTTCTTCTCTTGAACAGGCCAGATTCCATTATGGGTTCCAGAGTTATGGCCCCTGAAAGGGCCAGAATTAGCTATTTTGACCTTGTCTGCACAATAGCAGCTTCATTTATGATTTTATTTTAACCAAACTTGCACACAACTTGTATCACCACAAGATGTTGGTTCTTTTCTTCAACTGGCCAGATTCCATCATGGGTTCCAGAGTTATGGCCCCTTTAATGTCCAAAATTTGCTATTTTGGCTTTTGCAGCCATATGGAGACTTCATTTATGGTTTGATTTGATATATAAACTTCCAAAATATCTTCAACAACAATAAATCTTGGATTCCATGATAAATCTGTCAGATCCAAAAATTATTTTATATCTGATTACCTCCCCTGATTGTAATCAGAATGGATTTATATCAGTAAGTCCTTATATGACTTATTTGAAATTTCATTATTGTCATTAGTTGGACTGAGACAATCTGGGTAGATAACTATGGACTGATTTGTCAAATTACCTCCCTTTATTTCAAATTAAAATGGGTATTTCTGTAACTAATGAAGATACTGATCTGAAATTTCAACAGAAGTACTTGGAGAATCAGTGAAGATACATATTGACAAATTACCTTATAGGACTTATTTGAAATTTCATTATTGTCAGTAGTTGGACTGAGACAATCAGGGTAGATAACTATGGACTGATTTTATGTCAAATTACCTCCCTTTATTTCAAATTAAAAGGGTATTTCTCTGTAACTAATGAAGATACTGATCTGAAATTTCAACAGATGGACTTGGAGAATCAGTGAAGATACATATTGACAAATTACCTCCCTTTATTTTTTATCTAAATGAATACACCTTAGCAGCTTCTAATGAGATTGGTTTGAAACGATCATATCATTTTGAGCAATGGTACTCAGGTGAGCGATATAGGGCCATCATGGCCCTCTTGTTTCAGATTAAATTCTTTTTTTATGTTGTCAGGACAAGTTCTTTGTTTGGTCTGGATTTCTATATCCTGCAAAGTTTTTTTTCACCTAGCAATGTCTTACACTGAGTATGTTTTAAGATGATGCTGATTTGATACAGATTTTTTATAAACTTAAGTTAAGAAATTCTGGGTGAAAAAAAAATGTCACGATTGATATTACCTTTGTAAAACCTTATACTGCCATTAGAAATGGAGAAACAAAATCCTGATTTGACAGCAGATATTGGACAAAATTTGATTTTCATTAGATATATGAAAAATCATCCAGTTGAAATATATGAAGATTGAATTTTATATTAATATAATTTTTTGAAAGTCAGTGGCTTGTAAAATCCTAACCTGGTCTACATTTGCCTAGTTAGCAAACTCGTGGAAATCATGTACACACATTCACGTACATAATACATGTATATCATTAAATGATGGACTGTGTTGTTATTCTGTAAAACATCAAGTTTTATGCAACCTCCCTAGCCCCAACCCCACTCCAACCCCCAATAGGGGCAGCATATAGCAATTGCAGCGTTTGTCCATTTAGTTTAAACAGTATTTATTAGATATATCATGTACATAAATATATACAGTAACATTTACAATCAAAATGATGTAAAGGATCTGAAAACAAGTTTTCAGCGAAAACTTATATTAATTCATTTCCTCATTTACAGTGGAACTTCTGAAAACCAGACCTTCTAAAAACCGGAAACCTTTGAAAACGCACGAAACTCAAAGTCCTGTGTTTTTGTTCTTATTTCTATATATTTTTAACTTCTGAAAACCGAAACTTCGGAATTCTGAAAACCGGATGATTTTTGAAGGACTGTTTATATTTTAACACTAAAGTTGGCTTCCAAAAACGGAACAGCAAAATATTTGCCAGATTAAAAGTGTCACCTGTCTTAAACATGTTGTTAATCCAAAAACGCCTGTGACAAGTTGTCAACATGTTCTTTTGTTTATCTATTAGTGGTGCGCATTTATTTTGACAGGCGTTATAATCACAATGATCATTTGATGCAAAAGTAAAGAAATAATAGATCCCTTTAATTTGTTTTCAGTTTATGAAAACGTGATGAATTAAATATCTTACATGTGGAAAACTTTGTTAATGTTTGAATGAAAGAAAGATCAGTGTTTTAATTGATTGAGTTACATTGATTAAACTATGCATCATCAACATCAATCAAATATTGACAGACTTGGGACTGCAAAGATGGTAAAATGTAGTGGAAAATGTTATTTTCTTATATACAAAAATGGAAATTGATTATACATACTTGATTATCCTTTATGTTTGTAATTTAGTAATTATGTCTCCCACCAAAAAGTGGTGTGGGAGACATATTGATTTACTCCAGTCTGTGTGTGTGTGTGTGTGTGTCTGTCTGTCTGTCTGTCACAAAGCTTGTCTGCACTCTTAAGTCAAAAATTTCTCATCAGATCTTCACCAGACTTGAACAAAATGTGTTTGACCATAAGACCTCGGCCAGGTTCAATAAGTAGCCAAATCCGCTTAGGCAGTTTTGAATTATGGCCCTTGAATTACTGATTGGATCCATTCATCCAGACCATCCGGAGGAACTAGTCATTTTTCATTGGGCAGCACTGTCACAAAGCTTGTCTGCACTCTAAGTCGAACATTTCTCATCGGATCTTCACTAAACTTGAACAAAATGTGTTTGACCATAAGACCTCGGCCAGGTTTGATAACTTGTCAAATCCGCTTAGGCACTTTCGAATTATGGCCCTTGAATTACTGATTGGATCCATTCATCTAGACCATCCAGAGAAACTAGTCATTTTTCATTGGGCAGCACTGTCACAAAGCTTGTCTGCACTCTAAGTCGAACATTTCTCATCGGATCTTCACCAAACTTGAACAAAATGTGTTTGACCATAAGACCTCGGCCAGGTTTGATAACTTGTCAAATCCGCTTAGGCACTTTTGAATTATGGCCCTTGAATTACTGATTGTATCCATTCGTCTAGACCATCCAGAGAAACTAGTCATTTTCATTGGGCAGTTGTGGGAGACATGCGCTTTTCTCAAAAGCATCTCTAGTTCATTAATTATTTAATTAATCAATTAACTAATTACTTTATACAAACTTGTACAATTATAAAGAATAATAATCCCCTTGATCCTACGTGTAAGAAAACGTAACTTCAGTGCACCATGTCCACTTTGCCTGCAAACTTACAAACTTCTGAATTCCGGAAACTTTCAAATACCGAACTGTTAGGCTGGTGCGGAGATCGTTGGGTTTTAGGAAGTTACACTGTATTTGTTCATTCTTTCATCCAGCTTTCATTCCAGTCTGTAACTTAATCATCCACCAAGGGTTTTTAACACTGCTTATCACAATTGTTCCACGTAATGAAATAATGCGTCATGTGCATAATCCGGACACCCACTTTGAGGTCAAAGGTCATCAGGGCTTTATTCCTGTTCAGTCATGGATTTGGTTTATTACTAGGCACAAATGTTCCACATTATTAGGCATTTTGTCATGCACAACACAAGAAACCCTAGCTCAAGGTCAAGGTCACTGAGGTCAAAGGTAAATAGTGTTTTCTTCCTGTCCTAACATAACACTGTCATCCTTGAAGAGATTTTAATATTACATGACAAAAATGTATCCCATAATGAAATGGCATGTCATGCACAACACCCAGAACCTTGGCTCAAAGGTCAAGGTAGAGGTCCAACTTTAGTAGTTGTTTTTTTCTCCAGTACATATTTCTGTCATTCTTTGAGGGATTCTAAGATGTTAAATGTTAACATGGTCTGTTTCTAGTCTGATTTTGAAATTACTTGGCACAAATGTTTACCATAATATGTTGATGTGTCAATCCCAAGACCCAATGCCCTAGCTTCAAGGTCAAGGTTACCTTTTTAGAACATTTTTTTATGCCCCCGATGGTGGGTATATTGAAATCGCACTATCCATGCGTATGTGCAAATTCTTGGGCTGTTACTCTGCCATCCATAACAGTGAGAAAATTTGAAATAACTTGGCATAGATGTTCACCATAATGAGACGATATGTCAAAGTCACACTTAGAAGTCAAAGGGTTACGGGGTCTTATTAGTGTCTGGTCCATAACTCTGCCATTGGTGAAGAGATTTTGAAATTACTTAGCATAAATGTTCCCTATATTAAGATGATGTGTCATTCTAAAGATCCAAGCTCTAAGGTCAAGGTCACAGAGGTTAAAGGTTAACATGGTATGTTTCTTGTCCGGTCCATGACTCTGCAATTGATGAAGGGATTTTAAAATTACTTGGCATAAATGTTCCCTATATTAAGATAATGTGTCATGCACAAGACCCAGACCACTAGCTCCAAGGTCAAGGTCACACTTAGGAGTCAAAGATGTTGCTTGTCTGGTCAATAACTTTGCCATTTATTAAGGGATTTAAAAAAAAATTGACACAAATGCTGACCATATTGAGAAGATGTGTCATGCTTATGATACAGGTCTCTTGGGTCAAGGTCACGAAATGATGTGTTTTTTGTGCAGACAACTGTAGCATTCTTGGGCATGCTTCGGGGGCATTTGTCACCAATAGTGACAGCTCTTGTGGTTTTTTTTTCACCTAGAGTCCTGAAACCATGTACAGTGACAGGAGTGGTGGGGGACACCTGTGTCCTATAGATACACATTAGTGTATCCTGTCTAACCCATAACTCTGTCATCCATCAAGGGATTTTAATATTACTTACCACAAATGTTCCCCATAATAAGAAGATCCCTAACTCAAGGCCAGTAAGTTCTTCTTGCTGTGTGGTCCATAACTCTGCCATCCCTTAGGGGATTTTAATATTTTTTGGATTAAATTTTTCCCATAATTAAACAATATGTTATGCACAACACTCAGATCCCCAACTCAAAGGTCAAGGTAATACTTTGAGGTCAGAATTCAATAGTTTTTTTTTCCGTCTCCACAACAGATTATAAGAAACTTGACCAAACATTTACACAGGTATTACATATCAGTTACCACTTCCATTCAAATGAAGCAGTATGGTGGACATGCACTTTTTCAAAAGAAGAATTTTTACATTTTGAATGGAAACTGTAACTTTGAGATTGTGCTTTGTTTTGCTATCTTTAAGCACAGAAAACTTGTGTACTCTTTCATAATGCTTGTGAGTATAATCTGAAAAAGCCTCATTTATATGAAACATGCAAACTCAATATGTTCTAGACTGCTGCCTGTTTTCTCTGAATATGCCAGTCTATTTCTATTAAAAACTATCACATGGTGTTTCTATAGAAATCAAACACCAATGGTGTTTATTCATTTCTGATATATCTGGATGTCTACTAAATCTTGTCATGTAAAAAGAGAAATGTGTCTTAAGATAAAGTGTTAAATAATATAACAAAATATGTGTTTATTTTCTATGATTATATCACCAGTTACTGTAGCTTATTTTAAGTTTGTAGAACAACTTAATGTAGAATATAAATCTTTAAATAGCAAAACAGTGAAATGACAAACAAAGTCATAAAAGAATGCTTAGCTTTTATTTTTTCAAAGAGGCATTTTCAAAAATAAGCAAAGTGTTGATAAATTTTTTTTTCAAGGAAATAGAATATTTTGATAATATACACAAGCCATTGAGTTGATTTATTTTGGTTTACATTGGTATTTAGATGAACTTAAAATATTAAGTATTCAGAAGTCAGTAAATGAAATTATAAACAGAAGTTATTCACTAAATGGTGATCCTTTATCTGTCTGCTGTCAGATTTATAAGATCTTTCTTCAGCTCCTTGACAATGACAATCTTTGATGACGATTCATACAGTGATCCCATTTTTTTACAAACTAAAGACTATTATTTGCTAAGTTGCATGGCTTTTCTGTTTGTTATTTTGCATTTTGACTTGATCCACTCTGGTTGCTAAGCAACCGGTTCCATACTGCTATTCTATCTGAAAGAAAAAAAGGCGAGTAGTAGATTGTCACAGAGGAAGAATTTGGGGGAAAATGCAAAGATGAAAGAGACATACAGAGTTAGCCGTGTACTGTGATACTGAAATTACAAAACTTGTATATTTCATGCAAACAATTTTAATACATGATTTATTGTCATATTCTGTCTTGATTTTGTGAGTCCCTTTTTAGCTCACCTGTCACAAAGTGACAAGGTGAGCTTTTGTGATCGTGCGGTGTCGGTCGTCCATGCGTCCGTGCGTAAACTTTTCCTTGTGACATCTCTAGAGGTCACATTTTTCATGGGATCTTTATGAAAATGGGTCAAAATGTTCATCTTGGTAAATTCTAGGTCAAGATCGAAACTGGGTCACGTGCGTTCAAAAACTAGGTCAGTAGGTCTAAAAATAGAAAAACCTTGTGACCTCTCTAGAGGCCATATATTTCATGAAATCCTCATGAAAATTGGTCAGAATGTTCACCTTGATGATATCTAGGTCAAGTTCGAAACTGGGTCACGTGCCGTCAAAAACTAGGTCAGTTGGTCTCAAAATAGAAAAACCTTGTGACCTCTCTAGGGGCCATAGTTTTCAATGGATCTCCATGAAAATTGGTCAGAATGTTCACCTTGATGATATCTAGGTCAAATTTGAAACTGGGTCACGTGCAGTCAAAAACTAGGTCAGTAGGTCTAAAAATAGAAAAACCTTGTGACCTCTCTAGAGGCCATATATTTCACAAAATCATCATGAAAATTGGTCAGAATGTTCACCTTGATGATATCTAGGTCAAGTTTGAAACTGGGTCATGTGCCATCAAAAACTAGGTCAGGAGGTCTAAAAATAGAAAAACCTTGTGACCTCTCTAGAGGCCATATATTTCACAAGATCTTCATGAAAATTGGTCAGAATGTTCATCTTGATGATATCTAGGTCAAGTTCGAAACTGGGTCACGTGCGGTCGAAAACTAGGTCAGTAGGTCTAAAAATAGAAAAACCTTGTGACCTTTCTAGAGGCCATATATTTCACAAGATCTTCATGAAAATTGGTCAGAACGTTCACCTTGATGATATCTAGGTCAAGTTCGAAACTGGGTCACGTGCGGTCAAAAACTAGGTCAGTAGGTCTAAAAAAAGAAAAACCTTGTGACCTTTCTAGAGGCCATATATTTCACAAGATCTTCATGAAAATTGGTCAGAACGTTCACCTTGATGATATCTAGGTCAAGTTCGAAACTGGGTCACGTGCCGTCAAAAACTAGGTCAGTAGGTCAAATAATAGAAAAACCTTGTGACCTCTCTAAAGGCCATATTTTTCATGGGATCTGTATGAAAGTTGGTCTGAATGTTCATCTTGATAATATCTAGGTCAAGTTCGAAACTGGGTCACGTGCGTTCAAAAACTAGGTCAGTAGGTCTAAAAATAGAAAAACCTTGTGACCTCTCTAGAGGCCATATATTTCATGAAATCTTCATGAAAATTGGTCAGAAAGTTCACCTTGATGATATCTAGGTCAAGTTTGAAAGTGGGTCACGTGCCGTCAAAAACTAGGTCAGTGGGTCAAATAATAGAAAAACCTTGTGACCTCTCTAGAGGCCATATTTTCCATGGGATCTGTATGAAAGTTGGTGTGAATGTTCATCTTGATGATATCTAGGTCAAGTTCGAAAGTGGGTCACATGCCATCAAAAACTAGGTCAACAGGTCAAATAATAGAAAAACCTTGTGACCTCTCTAAAGGCCATATTTTTCTATGGATCTTCATGAAAATTTGTCTGAATGTTCATCTTGATGATATCTAGGTCAAGTTCGAAACAGGGTCATGTGCGGTCAAAAACTAGGTCAGTAGGTCTAAAAATAGAAAAACCTTGTGACCTCTCTAGAGGCCATACTTGTGAATGGATCTCCATAAAAATTGGTCAGAATGTTCATCTTGATGATATCTAGGTCAAGTTCGAAAGTGGGTCACATGCTATCAAAAAGTAGGTCAGTAGGTCAAATAATGAAAAAACGTGACCTCTCTAGAGGCCATATTTTTCATGGGATCTGTATGAAAGTTGGTCTGAATGTTTATCTTGATGATATCTAGGTCAAGTTTGAAACTGGGTCAACTGCCATCAAAAACTAGGTCAGTAGGTCTTGAAATAGAAAAACCTTGTGACCTCTCTAGAGGCCATACCCTTGAATGGATCTTCATGAAAATTGGTCAGAATGTTCACCTTGATGATATCTAGGTCAAGTTTGAAACTGGGTCACGTGCCTTAAAAAACTAGGTCAATAGGTCAAATAATAGAAAAACCTTGTGACCTCTCTAGAGACCATATTTTTCAATGGATCTTCATGAAAATTGGTCAGAATTTTTATCTTGATAATATCTAGGTCAAGTTCAAAACTGGGTCACATGAGCTCAAAAACTAGGTCACTATGTCAAATAATAGAAAAAACGACGTCATACTCAAAACTGGATCATGTGGGAAGAGGTGAGCTATTCAGGACCATCATGGGCCTCTTGTTTCCTGTAGATGTTGGAACACTAAGGACTTGTCCTTATTCTTGACAGTTAATGCAGATCTGTTATTCTGGTTTTGTTATTCCCCCAGATACAAAGTATATGGTGCCTCATGCATGTCCGTCTGTTGGTCCTTCCGTTGTGTCTGTTCCATATTTTCTTAACTACTTGGAAGATTTTCATAAACCCAGTACCAACTGTTAACCTCATAAAGACAAGTTGTGGAGTGCACAACCTAGATCATTATGCCCAAGTTCAAAGTCACACTTGGAGGTTAAATATCAAATACCTTAACTTGTGTCTGTTCCATATTTGTATAGCCACTGAAAATATTTTCATAAAACTAACACCAATTGTAAAACTAACACCAATTGTTTCCACTTCAAGGCAACATGTAGACAACTCGGGTCACTAGGTCCAAGGTCAAGGTCATACTTGGATGTCACTTGTCTTATAATTCATATTTGTGTCCAATACATTCTAAACAGCTGGGGTGATTTTTATAAAACTAGTATCAAATTATTTACCTCATCAAGAGAATGTGTAGAGCTCACAATCTATATCACAAGGTTCAAAGGGAAGGTCATACTTAGATGTCAAAGGTCAAATAGTTAAATTCTGTATCTGCTCTGTGTCATCTAAACCGCTTTGAAGATTTTCCTAAAGCCATCATCAATTGTTAACCTCTTCAAGACAACATGCAGAGCATCTGACCTGGGTCACTAAGTTCAAGGTCAAAGTCAGACTAAAAGGTCAAAGATCCAATAGCTTGAATTTGCGTCTGCTTCATATCTTCTTAAGACTAGAGTCAATAAAATTAGAGTCATCTGTTAACCTCATTTAGACAACATGCAGAGTGTCCAACCTAGGTCAGTGAAGTTTTGAAGGTTAAAGAACTCCTTGATATTGATCACAGTTCAGTGTCCCATTCCATTAATATCTTACATGGTAATCAGGAGTTGTATCAATTAATTTTATTTGATGTAATAGCGTCAAAATGACAATGGCTCAGATTTGTGGTAGTGATGTTGCCGTAGAAACTGTATTTACATTCAGTATGTTCTTATCTATCACATTTTTAAATTTGACCAGGAATAAAGATATTAGAGCACTTTTCCAGAGATTTATTGAACACCCGTTGTTCTTATCACTTTTGACGTTGTGAGAGTGAAATGACATCATGTCATCTTTATTTTTCTCAAAGGGAGGTATGATCTAATTGTGTAGGTCCCCTGTCCATTCTTCTGACTGTACGTCTATTAGCTATATTGTATTCACTGATTAACATAGGAATGCTTTGACCTATAATCCTCAAACTTGACATACACGTTTGCTCATGGCTCATATAAATAATGAGGTCAGTGTGTCAAGGTCACTAGTACAAAAACGATTTCCCTCAATATGTTGAGAACCCCTTGATTAAGAAACTCGAACTTGGCTGACACACTAATCATGGCAGTTTGTAACCCTTTCTGACTAAGGTCAATGTCAAGGTCACAATGACTGTTAAATACCCCTTTTTGCTCAGTATCTAGGGAACACCTTTGCCTACAATCTTCAAAATCGGTAGGTGCATTGTTCTTGGTTAATGGAAGATATATGTTTATTTTAAGGTCAGTGAGTCAAAGGTCAAGGTCAAAGAGACTATGGAGAACCCATTGACCTACAATCACTGAAATCTAAAACTAGGAATGTGTCTCAGATAAGGATGTCCCCGCCACATGAGAAAGGTCACAGGCATAAGTTATTTATAGTAACAACTAAGGGAAGTTAATCTTAAAAAAAAATCTAAGTCCGCACAAAAATCCTCACCAGGTAGAGATAGGTCAAAATACTTCTCAAAATTGGATGTAACATGCATGTTGTACTACAGAAAAGTGGTCTGATTGCCCCATGTGGTTCTGGGACAATCTATGTATGAAAAGAATTGGAACCACTGCCTTACCCTTGCATGATCGTAAAATGGTTTTGCGTTTGACACATCGTCTATCCATGCTTATCATTTGTGTGAAATTATTTTAAAATCAGACCATGCATGTCAAAGTTATGGCCCGGACACGAACACCACCCTTTCCGGAACACACACACGGACAGGGGTAACACTATATGCCCCCCCCCCCACACACACACACCCATTTTATGGCGGGAGGCATAAAAATGACTCATACCTTTTCTCTTACCGGTAAGCCACAAGTATTACATTTATAACTTAGACCTGCATCGGAGCAATTCCTAACAGCAACGATAGAGCAATTAGATAAAGATATAATACATAGCAGAACCATTTCGAAAAAAATACGATGAGGTTATACGCCTGTGGAATAATTTCATGAGTGCATAGACCGAGCGAATTATACATGCGGCATATAACCAATTGGTATTGTTTAGGTATGTTGATAATATATATATTTATATATAATGTCAATTCCAAATGAAGTAATATGTCTTTTAAACAAATAGATGAAATAGGGGTGCACAATTTCATTGCAAATGTATGGCGCCTAATATAGTATGTCAACGTGACGTCAATGCGTAACTGTGTTATAACAGTGTTTAAAGCATTGCAAATACTGGAGGACGGATTGTCTTGAAATGTATTGAATCTGACAGGTCCGAGATCAGTAATGTCCCTTTTCTGTTTGGACTGTTAAACTAGTAAATGTCTCTTTTTGAGTCGGCTAAAGGCTGAAAGCCTTTTGACGAGTCCTTGCTATCCAACGATTCTCTAAACGGACCAAATAACATGTGAAGGGATGTAGTTCCATTAGATTTCTCAAATTTCAAACAGTTCACTGCATGAATAAGTTCAGTTGTGTCAATTCCCTTTGCTATGACCAATATACGATGTAATCTGTCATATTTATGACTTGTAATTGTGCAATTCTCGAATGTAACTCATTAAGCATAAATGTGCATTTTAAGAATTGCGCAGGCTTACAAAGCTTGGGTAACATCCAGCGAAAGACAAAAAATAGTTCCAGCAGGGCTCCAGATAAGATGCGTATTAGCGTAAATTACGTATAGAAATAATGCAAATACGCATGTCTAATAATTTCTAAGCATATAAAAACGTATATAAAATTACAGAAACGCACACAATGCTTTTTTAAAAACAAAATCTGAATCGTCTGGATGCGTTAGGTAACATAGCCGATCAGCCTTAATTCTCCCACATTGAACGTAAACAGGCATCGTATGATTTCTATAAACTTTGCGTGGGTTGAATTTTGCAGTCAGTAAACGGATAAATTATCGGAAGAAGAAGCTCTTACTGGTTTGTTTAGTTACTACTGATATTAAAAATGATTTTAATTCTTATTTTTAGAGAAATAAACAAATCGGCGAAACATTAAATTGTATTTTCTTGTAGTTTTTGAAATCAAAAGTAGATCGTCTATGTTTGGCGAAACGAAACAACTTTTTTATGAAAAGATTTAAATAAGAGGTAATTTAACCGTAAACTTCAATGTCAGATACTGCCAATTGCTGCTAAATGTCTTCGTATCATCACAATTTGTAAAATATATTTTTCAAACTGGAGAAAAGTGTAATCGTATCCGGATATAATATTTTGGGTAAATATCGAGCTGTGTTATGAAATTTTAAGAAAAAAACTAAAAACAAACTGAAACTGGTAGACTATACTGTCAAGTACATCAATCATTAGCCGACTCAGGCCATTCAGGCCTTTGATTTACAACATTGTAACAATTTCCTTGCCAAATTTCTATGTTCATTGTGAATTTAATGACTTAATATTAACAATGCAGACTATCATGTCCAGACTGCACAGATGTGCTCACACTTACAAAACAAGCATACATTTTGTAATAAAATATACATCAAACTTAATAACATAGTGAACAGAACTGAAAAACAGATTTTAAGGTCACTAATTATAGCAGGGACGATCAGACTTTTAAGGAATACACAAATAACTGATTACCGTTTTGCAAATTAAAATAGACTGTAATAGCCAAATCATCTGAGCATGAAACATTTTGTTTTAGCTCTAAAATAGTAAAAGCATTTACAGATATACCGAGAGCTGAGTAATATTCTTTTCGGAAATATGATAAATTCTTTTCTCAATAAATTTCCAAGTATCATTCATCATTGGAAAAGTCTTTTACTTCTTTTGGTTATTAAAAGCATCTATCAAAGTTCTATTATTCTATTTCACTTTTTTTGTGGTGATTAAAAATAACAAATATATGAGCTTTTACTTCCTCTAAATTCTGAATGTCTACATTCAATTAAAGCGCGCAGTGAAGCGTGGTAATTTCTGTTGTTCTGTGTGCTGCCACTTGAGAACTATTTTCTTTCGGCGGAGTGTGAAGTCTGTGGTGGTTATCAAAAAATCGATTAAGCCGAAATTCGTATATGTATTATTGTGGTTCCACTGGACGGAACAGTCTTCGACAATCCGTCCAAAAAACGGGAAGTAACACATCCCACGGAATAACTTCCAAGTGTGTAGAAAATTTTATGTGTTCTTTTTCGTGCCTAGTAAACAATGCTTGTGTTTGAATTAAGGTAGTTCTGCACATTTGATAAACTGGAAGTGATGGCGTAACGTCTGTTTTCCAGAAATTCTAATATGACTAACAATGCTTTAATCATTAAAACGATATAATGTTGACGTCATGTCGACGTGATATTTAGCGCCATGTATACATCTAGAAATAGCGCTTTCGATGTTTTACTTAGTAGCATGTTTAAAATGAAATGTCACATTGAACAACTGTCTTGATTAATTTACACATATATTAGGTTGGTTATTCGCTTTGCAGAATAATTCGCATCTTTTGCGCACAAACTGAACTCTTCCGCAAGTGGTATTACCATTTCCGGTCCTGGCGTGCATAAACAAAGAGCGTGACGACCTAACAGTTGGCGCCATGCATGCGCGAAGAAACAGTTCTGTCATATTTGATCTAAATTTTACAATAAAATTCATGTTAGAATCGGAATAATTTACTGCAAAACGTTGTTTTAACACTATTTATACACTCAGGCGACGTATTACCGCCCAAGTGTATAAATAGTGTTGAAACACGCTTTTGCTATAAATTATTTCAATTTTAATATGCCCTTAATCTAAAACAGTATATAAAATATAGTAGCGCTCTTTCTTGGTCGCAACAAAAACATTGACGTCACCGCACGTTAACGTGACGTCATTCTAGCGTAAGCGTGTTTGAACAGAGAAAAGCGTATTAGAATGTAGAATTAAGCCTGGATTTGGCATACGGAAATGAAAAACATTTTAAGAATCAATAGCAACCTGTGTGTAAATTTATTACATTGGCACTGTTACTATCTTTCTAAAGTTAAAATATGAAATTAAAATATTTGACATGTTAAATAATTCAAAATAATTGTCTTAAAAAGTGCAGTTCACTTTAATCATTGCCAAATAGATCTACTTGTATCTCAGAAATAAACACACAATACATTTTATTTCACCATATTATAGGCTTATATGTTTATTTACAGTTGTGAGAAGCTTCATTAAAATCTACATTTTAGACAAATTTCTATTCGCAAAAATGTTATGAAAGTTATGATTGTCCCATACATTTCATTATGAAATATTGTATGAGGTCCAAATTTCAGTCTAGCAAAAATCAAGCACACGGCCCTGTCTTTTTTATTTGCTGAATTTTCTTTGTATATTCTGAAGTTTTGAAAATTCAGTTTAATCAAATTCTACATTGTAGAGAAAAATTCAATCCGAACATGCAGAATCATCATTCTGTGATATCATTTCGATTCTGAAAATTCTTTTATATAACGTCGTAGATCAAATGTAGTTGCAAACGTTCTCGGAAATGGGCATGTATTTTTCATATTAGATTTTATAATTAACAAAAGTATAAATTGTCTTACAGAAATTCCTTAACTGGTCTGTCCAATTTTGTCCGGTAGTTCTACCCGATGTGTTGCTATTTATGGCACGTGGTGGTGTAGGAGTAGTAGCACGTGCAGCAGTAACTCGTGCACCGATGTTTTGGTTACCAAGCAACTGTCGCCATAAAACTATTCTATCTACAAATAGAAATAATGTACATCCGGATTATTTGGTTAAATAATAAAACAATAATTTTAATATGACAAGAGGGGCAAGATGGCCCTAGGTCGCTCACCTGAGTAACACACCATAACAGTGTAAACATTTTACCTAGTTATTTCATGGAGACAAATATTCTGACAAATTTTCATTAAGATTGGACCAAGAAACGTGGCCTTTTGAGTGTAAAAAAGCATTTTCTTTGATAGTGGCCTAGTTTTTTTTTATCCCACATGACCCAGATTTGAACTTGTCCAAAATTTCATAAAAACAAACATTCTGACAAAGTTTCGGGAAGATTGGAGCAAAAAAGTGGCCGCCTCTAGAGTGTATACAAGCTTTTCCTTTGATTTGACCTAGTTTCTGATCCCTCATGACCCAGATTTGAAACCATCCAAGACTTAATGATAACAAACATTCTGACCAAGTTTTATGAAGATAGAGTAAAAAAACGTGCCCCCTAGAGTGTAAACAAACTTATTCTTTGATTTGACCTGGTGACCTAGTTTTTAACCCCACATGACCCAGATAAAAATTCTTCCGAGATTTCATGCAGACAAACATTCTGACCAAGTTCAAATGAAAAATGCAGCCCCTATTGCATGCACAAGGTTTATCTTTGTTTTTAACAGTGACCTAGTTTTTGACCCCGCATGACCCAGATTCGAACTTGACCTAGAGATCATCAAGACAACCATTCTGACCAAGTTTCATAAAGACTGAGTTACAACTGTGGCCTCTAGAATGTTCACAATCTTTTCCTTTGATTTGACCTGGTGACCTATTTTTTGACCTCACATGACCCAGATTCCATCTTGGCCTAGAGATCATCAAGACAGACATTCTGACCAAGTGTCATAAAGATTGATTCACAACTGGCCTCTAGAGTGTTAATAAGCTTTTCCTTTGATTTGACCTAGTGACCTAGTTTCTGACCCCACATGACCCAGTTTCAAACTTGACCAAGAGGTCATCAAGACAAACATTCTGACTAATTCTCATGAGTTTCAAACTTAAATTGTGGCCTCCTGTATGTTAACAAGATTTCCATTTGATCTGGCCTAGTGACCTAGTTTTTGACCCAACATGATCCAGTTTCAAACTTGACCTAGAGATCATCAATACAAACATTCTGACTAGGCTTCATAAAGATTGAATCACAACTGTGGCCTCTAGTGTGTTCACAAGCTTTTTCTTTGATTTGACCGGGTGACCTAGTTTTTGACCCGATATGACCCAGTTTCGAACTTGACCTAGAGGTCATCAAGACAAACATTCTGACCAAGTTTCCTAAAGATTGGATCACAACTGTGGCCTCTAGAGTGTTCACAAGGCAAATGTTGACGCACGACGCACGCCTCCATAACTGACAAAAAACGTTTCATACACAAATTCTGTAACGTTTTCATCCAGCTGTTCCCCGTTTTTCCAGAGAGGTTATTCGAATTGTTGGTTGTGTAGACTGGGAACCGGTTAGTCGTTGCTTGTGCTCCAAACGGGAAAGCTCTGTTGCCTAGCAACTGACTCCATATTGGCAGTCTGTCTGGAAAATTAAAAAAAAAGGGAATCGATTACTTTTGATGGACCCAGTGTTTATTTGATGTTCCAGTACTATAGAGATCCGCTTCAGCGTGAGCAGAGTTGTCCTTTGGAATCGAGTCAGCTATTAATTTGACTGAGTGAGTGCTTTGCTTCTAAAGGAGCTTTTGGATTTGATTTTATTACATGTCTCTCTATATAAATCACCGATCCATAGTTTGCGCTGCATGAACAGTCTAGATTTATATAAATCACCGATCCATAGTTTGCGCTGCATGAACAGTCTAGATTACCAGACGGGGATTTCCGGTATTTTTACCGGTGCTGGAATATAAGAATCTTTCACTGGTCGCGGGTAAAGATGGGAATATCCGGCACGAGGGTAACTGTTTAGGCGGTAACGAGGCTTCCAGCCGAGTTACCGCCTAAACAGTTACCCGAGTGCCGGATATTCCCATCTTTACCCGCGACCAGTGATTGATTCTTTTTCTTGCATACCGATTTCGAGAAATAATAATAAAAATAAAATCAATCGAACGGCTTTCCTTTTAGAACTATTTCTTATAGCAGTGTATTTAAACAAAGCGCGGGAAACCAACGTCCGTAAACAGGAAAGACGTCATGACGTTTCAAAACAAATAACAATGTTTAGTTCCGGTTTTGTTTTATCAGTTGCAGCGTAACGTTATGAATTTTTGATAAAATAACGTGATTTGAATCGAGAAATATACTATCAGGAACTAATAGGAACAGTCAAGGTATTGAATTTTTATTCCGTTTTTTAAATAAAATATCAATTACTACATAAATCTTCTACATATATGTAGTTCGTAATACGTCATTTACAGCACGAGAGTCATCTTACACCCCGGGGTGTAAGATGGAGTTTTCCAGCACCGGTAAAAATACCGGAAATCCCCGTCTGGTATGCAAGAAAAATCCATCTTACACCCCGGGGTGTAAGATGACTCTCGTGCTTTAAATGACGTATTACGAACTACATATTATAGTAGAATATTTATGTAGTTATTTATATTTTATTTCGAAAAACGGAATAAAAATCCAATACCTTGACAGTTCCTCTTTGTTCTTGATAGTATATTTCTGGATTCAAAACACGTTATTTTATCAAAAATTCATAACGTTACGCTGGAACTGATAAATCAAAACCGGAACTAAACATTGTTATTTGTCTTTGAAACGTCATGACGTCTTTCCTGTTTACGGACGTTGATTCCCCGCGCTTTGTTTAAATACGCTGCTATAAGAAATAGTTCTAAAAAGAAAGCCGTTCGACTGATTTTATTTTTATTATTATATCTTGATATCGGTATGCAAGAAAAAGATTCTGTCACTGGTTATATGTGCAGATGGGAATATCCGGGTCTGGGGTAACTGTTTAGGCGGTAACTCGGTAGGAACCTCGTTACCGCCTAAACATTTACCCTCGAGGCCGGAAATTCCCATCTGCACCTATAACCAGTGAAAGAAACTTATAATATAAATCACCGATCCATAGTTTGCGCTGCATGAACAGTCTAGATTTATATAAAACACCGATCCATAATTTGCGCTGCATGAACAGTCTAGATTTATATAAATCACCGATCCATAGTTTGCGCTGCATGAACAGTAGATATAGAGGATATTACATGAGTGTCTTTTCATATTGAATTTATTAAACGAGTTGAATAAAATAATAAAATGCGAGGCTCTGCCGAGCCTTTTATCAATTTTATTCAACGAGTTTAATTAATTCAATGTGGAAAGTCACAAATGTAATATTATTTTTATCACATGTTAGCCTTTCCTGTCGAAACATTAAAAATTCTACTTAAGAAATAATAAATCTGTTCCTATATTTTATCAGTTAATAAAATATGGGCAGGAGTTTGGATGCGTAATAATTAAATCACGAGTGCGTAGCACGAGTGATTAAATTATTCGCATCCAAACGACTGCCCATGTTTTATTAATTGATAAAATTATTGGAACATAGATCTATTTATTATTTCGATTCTTACAACGCAAATAATTCGCATTTTACAGTACTACATTTTCAGCGTAATACGTCATTCGGGTCATATGCTGTTACAATTTACCCTCTATGGTTAGAGAGTGTTGCATAGCCAATGGAACGTATAGATATTTGTCTCTTTTTTATCAGAATTTTGAGTAGTATTCATAAATTAGTAATCTAACAGCTCGCAAACTAATTATGAACAGAATCATCAAATTAGGCGAGTTGACCCTGTGTTATGAATGACGAGCTTAACTTTTATATGACGTAACATCATTATGACGTCATACTTTATGTAATACATTTATGACGTCACCACTGAATCATAATTAAGCTAATTGAATTCGCTCGTAGAGATCAGAACGTGTTTTACGGACCTACACATAAGTCATTATGACTTTTTATTATATTTACGTTTTGAAATGCTGTTTTCAACCGTTTGGCCCTGAAATAATTCGTATGTAATGGAACTGAAGTAGAATCTCTTATGTTACAATCATAGGGGGTGAAATGTAACAGCCAACCATATTTTATCGTAGAATCATGTATAGGCGATTTCGCTATATGTTTATATAGCAATTGCTGCGGATCGTGTTAGAATTTCTTTTACTATATAAACAAATCAATTTGACCGACGTCTCCTTTACTATAAACGACGTCGACATCAAAGCTTTATTACACTAGTGTATTATCGTTTTTATTTAAATGACTTTATTACACTCCCGCGACGTCAAACATGTGATAAAGATTTATATAAAAACATCGATCCATAATTTGCGCCGCATGAACAGTCTTAGATTTTAAACCGAATGCCATGGCTAATAAGTTAAGAAGATTAAAACAAATCTGTGAAAATTACGTTCTGATGCAGTGTAATGACTTATTGGCTCTATTGACCATCTTCTTTGATACAACACTGACTTTGACTGGCAAGCGATTCAATAAGTGTGTATGTACCATATGACTCTTCTCAATGGAGTCTTTTTCTTCTCTTTCGCTTGTATAAACAGCAAAAGGAAAGTTTGAAAAAGTATAGATTTTGGAATTTGCTTGTTTTCCGTAAAATACCATTTTCAGTTGGAGTAAAATATATCCGTTCATAGATCTAAAGTTGTTTCGAATGATTAAAATACATGCAAGACCCTTAAAAACTGTGATGAAATGGATTGACTAGTATTTTTAAGTTTTCAGTTGTCGATTTCAAGCAATTTACAATGGCGACTTATAAAGATAAAATGTACCAGCTTTGTGTGGGTCATCCATCAGCCATTCCTGGTCGACAGCTCCGAACTGCGCCTGTACAGCCGAGATAACGAAGACAGTAACCAGTAATAATACACACGCCTGTGTCATTTCGCTTAGTTCACATATACTGAAAAGGAAAAAACTGCACAAATTACTTTGTAAGCATGCACGAACTTTGCGTGTAACCTTGATGGGGGATTTGCGAACTGATGCATAGAAAATAGCAAAAATTTTCTTGTCCCCCATATTCGCTCCCCCCCCCCCCCCCCCCCCCACCCCAACACACACACACACACACACACACACACACACACACACACACAACCTCCTCACTCTTCCCCATCCAAAGGTGTTTTTTGTTTTGTTTTGTTCCTATTTTTGGTGGGCAGGATGGACTTAGATATACTCTAGTTTGTACGTCTGTCCAACCGTCAGAATTGGTGTCGTGCATACGTAAAAAAAGCATTAGACATAGTGTCATCAAACTTAATACAATTGTAAATCAGCGTCTGGAATTTTGTTTGTGACTTTACTCTGCCAGACCAGAGTTATGGCCCTTGACTTAGCCAAAAATATGCATAAAGGTCATAAAATTTTGTGTCACATGTAGCTATTTGACCCAGATTCATGAAACATTGGGGCATTGTTATATAGCATGTTTAGTTGTGCATCTGGTGTTCTGCCAGGGATTTCTCTCTGCTAGCCCAGAGTTATAGTTCTGGACCAGAGTTCCGGCTGTTGCCTAGAAGTTTGCGAAGCACATATCTTAAAATGTTTTTGACCTAGAGTTATGAAACTTAACAGGAATACTTTTCAGTTAGTGAAGTTGTGTACCTGAGGTTTTCTTCACGATTGAATCCCTATTTCCCTTCCCTCTTATTCCCCATACCCCGAATTTGTTTTTATTCTTTCAGTTATTTTTGTCTTGTGTTTCATGATTATGTTTAAAGTAGCCTTATCCCAACCCTATCCCACTGATGACTGGCACGCCCAACCCAAGTTAATGTAAACGTTTACTTATTAGTTTTGCATTGTCAACAAGTAACATATGACAGTGCAGTGACAGGTCACGGTTTGGACTAGGAGTCCTGGGTGTCATTAGTGCCCTATGGACACACATGTAGTTTGAATGAAATGGGGTAGAATTTTTATACTTGTGTGCCGATAAACTCGTGCCATGGTACTTTCCTAATTACGTCCATGAAAAAAATCAAATCAAAATATTTAATGGAATGCGCAAACGAACTTTTTAAGAGGCATGTCCCAAAATGATTATACCTTTTAGATATGAACACTAAAAATGAATATGTAGAAATGGTTGACAACCGTCGTGACATGCAACCACGGAACATCTTTATTTGTCTGTAAATTTTCTCTAAATACAGTAAATTGTGCATTTATTTGGAAATAGTTGGCAAGTGTAGGCCAATTTTAAGAAAAATTGTTTTTTCACATCATGTTATACACATTTCCTTTTATTCGGTCGTGGTTGCTTCAGGAAAATACGCTCATAATGCTCCCATTACTAATTTATAATTTTGATAATATTTCAAGAAGCAGGTTTTAAGATTATTGTGGTGTTCAAAAGTTATAAAAAAATCATGAATCATGAAATCTTAAGTGATAGGAATAAAAAAAAAAACGAAATAAAAAAAGACTGCCTTATTATTCCTTGTATATCTGTATGGAATATATCTGACTTCCTTGTATATCTGTATGAAATATATTTGACATATTCAATATTTATGCCCCCGAAGGAAGACATATAGTTTTTGAACCGTCTGTCCGAACCGTCTGTCCGTCTGTCGGTCTGTCCGCAATTTTCGTGTCCGGTCCATATCTTTGTCATTCATGCATGGATTTTCAAATAACTTGGCATGAATGTGTACCACAGTAAGACGACGTGTCGCGCGCAAGACCCAGGTCCATAGCTCAAAGGTCAAGGTCACACTTAGACGTTAAAGGTCATTTTTCATGATAGTGCATTGATGGGCGTGTCCGGTCCATATCTTTGTCATCCATGGATCAATTTTCAAATAACTTGGCATGAATGTGTACCACAGTAAGACGACGTGTCGCGCGCAAGACTCAGATCCGTAGCTCAAAGGTCAAGGTCACACTTAGACGTTAAAGGTCATTTTTCATGATAGTGCATTGATGGGCGTGTCCGGTCCATATCTTTGTCATTCATGCATGGATTTTCAAATAACTTGGCATGAATGTGTACCACAGTAAGACGACGTGTCGCGCGCAAGACCCAGGTCCATAGCTCAAAGGTCAAGGTCACACTTAGACGTTAAAGGTCATTTTTCATGATAGTGCATTGATGGGCGTGTCCGGTCCATATCTTTGTCATCCATGGATCGATTTTCAAATAACTTGGCATGAATGTGTGGCACAGTAAGACGACGTGTCGCGCGCAAGACCCAGGTCTGTAGCTCAAAGGTCAAGGTCACACTTAGACGTTAAAGGTCATATTTCATGATAGTGCATTGATGGGCGTGTCCGGTCCATATCTTTGTCATTCATGCATGGATTTTAAAATTATTGGGCATGAATGTGTGGCACAGTAAGACGACGTGTCGCGCGCAAGACCCAGGTCTGTAGCTCAAAGGTCAAGGTCACACTTAGACGTTAAAGGTCATATTTCATGATAGTGCATTGATGGGCGTGTCCGGTCCATACCCTAGCATTCATGCATGTATTTTAAAATAACTACGCACGAATGTGTGGCACAGTAAGACGACGTGTCGCGCGCAAGACCCAGGTCCGTAGGTCAAAGGTCCTAAACTCGGTCATAACTATTCATTCAAAGTGCCATCGGGGGCATGTGTCATCCTATGGAGACAGCTCTTGTTTTCTTTTTTTTTTCCAACCCGTTTAAAGTTCCAAACCCTTTCCCTATGCAAACCTAAAGGATTAAAGGATCGAATTCGATAGTAAAAACAGAATGTGTTTAGGAAAAGTGGCATTAATGTCGTCCAGTAGTAAAAAATGTATGTATAGTCTTGCAAAATTTATTAAAGAAGCATAATGTGTTCGAAAAAAATACTCTTGAAAATCTATTGTCTACTGATCGAATACAATTATTCTGTTTTGTTCCCTGTTTTTTGTTTATATGTTCACTTTCTTGTGTATGATTGTCTTTGCTATAAGTTTTTATATTTGTAAATGGCCAATAGCAAATGTATTGCTGACTGCCAATAAACTGAAACTGAAACTGAACTAATAAGATTATGAAAAAGAAAACGAAGCAGGAGATGACAGTTCATGTACACATTTCCACCTGGTAACGTACAATGTTAACCTACGATGTTCCATCAGGACCATCGTGGTTAACCCATTCGCCGTGTAGATTGATAAAGGCGACAGTGCGATAATACTGCGCGAAGATACTATGCGAGGGTGTAAGATACACAATGCGGCAGTGCGATAATACTGCGCGAAGATACTATGCGAGGGTGTGAGATACACAATGCGACAGTGCGATAATACTGCGCGAAGATACTATGCGAGGGTGTGAGATACACAATGCGGCAGTGCGATAATACTGCGCGAAGATACTATGCGAGGGTGTGAGATACACAATGCAACAGTGCGATAATACTACGCGAAGATACTATGCGAGGGTGTGAGATACACAATGCGATAGTGCCTTAGGTCGAAGGGACGATAGTACGGTAATGCGTTAAGTACTATATAAGTACAATATGATATATATATCTCGCCATCGCATAGTATCTTTGCATCGTATTATCGTACTACTGCCCTTATCAATGGTTAACAATGATGGCCTTCGCGTTCTCACTATCATCCCTTTATCCTAATGGCGATATTACGAGAGTACAACAGTGATATTAATATCGCTCTTTCGCATCGTAATATCACACTTTTGTATCGTAATATGTCACTCTTTCATCGTACTATCGTACTTTCGCATCGTTATATCACACCTTTGCATCTCGCATCGTTATATTACACGTTCGCATCGTACTATCACACTTCCGCATCGTAGTATCGCACTTTTGTCCTTAGGTCGAGAGGCGACATCGAGATGATGCTATGCAAAAGCACGATGGGATGGAGTGATATTGAAAAGAGACATATGCTCTGATACTGGACATATCCTTCCCATAGTTAATCTTACAGTCAGATATATCTGGGCTACTATTTCATGAAAAGTAAGTTAGATCTTTAAATAATTGAAATAGTTTAAGTGCACATTATTCATTCTGTCCGTCTAATGTTTATATTCTTCTGCGCCATGGACCTCCATAGTGGAATGATTAAATTTGCTGACCTTGAATCACTTACCCATCACCACTGTGGGTCTGTAACCTCGAGCGGGATCACCACTGGGTCTGTAACCTCGAGCGGGATCACCACTGTGGGTCTGTAACCTCGAGCGGGATCTCCACTGCGGGTCTGTAACCTCGAGCGGGATCACCACTGAGTCTGTAACCTCGAGCGGGATCACCACTGGGTCTGTAACCTCGAGCGGGATCACCACTGTGGGTCTGTAACCTCGAGCAGGATCACCACTGTGGGTCTGTAACCACGAGCGGGATCACCACTGTGGGTCTGTAACCTCGAGCGGGATGCAAATTTCTTTTATGAAGCCAACAAGCTGGCTTACGGGACGTTACGGTAGTTCTTTCTAGATGCCTGTCCGGACATGAAGTAACGCCTTGGATATTCCTCCGCTATCAAAAGCTATGATCTATAATTGCTTTTGTGAATTGTGAAATAATATATCTCAAGTAGTGATTTGTCATTGGATAAAGTCATTGTTTGTAGTTTAGACGCGCGAGTAATGTAATAATACGCATCTTCACGACAAACTTTTTTTTTCAAGAGCAAATCACTGCTCGGGATCTATTATTTCCATTCTAACAAGCTATCAAGGATTGTTATGTACAACCTTGACGACACCCATCAGATATTTGCCTGGCTTCAGTTGGTTTCATTTCCAGCGCGCCGCTATGCCGTTTGACGCTGTGACGTAATGATTGTGATGTTATAAAAATGAACGCAAATTTTTAGCCTTCTTTGTTTAATGTGAAAACAAATCGGCTTCGGCATCATATTACATGCTATCTTTTTAAAACGTAATATATAACCCACAAAGTGTCAATATTCAAACAAGAATAATGTCAGCATTGCCCGACGCGTACTCCCTGTGAACTTGAATACAATCAGACATGACACTCCAAACTACGGAAACGTTTATGGGCCTCACAATGTCGCGTTAGATAACGCAAATATCGACATATTTTCGCGAGAAATCAACATACTATCACAACAAGTCGATATATTTTATTGACTTATTGCATTCATTTTTTCAATGTTTAATAATTTTTCTCGAGATCCGCGTAAGCTATAAAGATATCTCGTCATAGTATGACGATATAAAACGCCCCTTTCTTGATTTACTAAAGTGAGCTCTCGTAATATATTCTAGCATAAAACTGCTGTTCTTGTCACTTTTTGGGGGTGTTTTAACAAGAGAGAAGACGCGTGTTAACAGAGAGATTTTCGCGCTCACGTGCTGTTATAACACCTTTTTATATATGCGCGTTCCGCGGCAAAGCGTAAACGTATTACGGCTCCAAACGAATTATTCAAATGGAAATGACGTCAACGTGAAAAAACAACTCAGATATTCCCGCGCTTTTCATGGAAATTTAATGACGTTGAGGTAGAATGTATTCATTTATTAGGGTTTTTCCGCGTTTTATGCTAGAATAGCGTTAGCGCATGTTCATTTCGTGTTATAACATCTGCATAATCCCTCGGGATACGTTGGTACCCTCGCCCTAATGGGCTCGGGCACCAACCACTCCCTCGGGATTCTGCAGGTGTTATAACACGAAAAAACATGCGTTATCCCTACAAAGGTGTTATAACAGCACTTGAGCGCGAAAATCTCTCTGTTAACACACGTCTTCTCTCTTGTTAAAACACCCCCAAAAAGTGACAAGAACAGCAGTTTTATGCTAGAATATATTACGAGAACTCACTTTAGTAAATCAAGAAAGGGGCGTTAAAACTTTTTGTTTAAAAAAAAAACATTCTTTGTTCAAAGAACCGGCAAGTACACCAATTTGCCCGATAATATTGTAAATGCCAGAAATGCATTACAATTCAAAACCTGGTTGGATAGATATCATGGTGATGTTAGATTTGATCCTATAGTACTAACATATATTAATCAACCATTGTTATTGACAATACAGTTTAGTTTTAAAAACTACAGCGGAAGTGTGATATCATAGCGAGCTACCAGAATTCAAGTAGATTCCATAAAACCAATACAAATACCACTACTATGGTGGCATATTTCTGCCACGAGATAGCTAGCAGCTATCACGATACTTAAATAAATTATCTTGATAAAGCGAATTATCTCAATAGTGGAAGGTTTCCTTGAAATATTATTGCAATAATTTACATTATTTTCTCAATACCTTTTCTGTAAGTGCCCGCAACTGCTATTTATTAGCTAGATTAGCTTTCTCGATACTTTCAGGAATGATCTTGATATTTGGACGAACTTTTCTGAAAAGTTTGTCGCAGTTGCCTAATGTTCCATGGAAATAAAAACATACCGAGAAAAATAATTTATTGCGATAATGTCAGAAAAATGCTCAAATTTGCTGGAAAGTTTAAAATATTATCGTGGTAGTCACCGAGCATCTCGTTGCTGTTCCAAGCATTAATGCGAACTTTTGCGCTAAAACATTTTCAGGAAATAAATAAAAATAGCTAGAGATCTAGAAAATATTATTTATTGCTGAAATGTTTTCAGAAAAAAATGCACACATTTCCTGAAAAGTTTACAAATGATCGTGATAGCCTACCTAGCTATCTAGTGGCAGAAATATGCCACTATACGCTACAGAATAATAGTGTTAATACAGCATATTGTCAAAAGTAGTGGCCGTAAGAAATTTAAAATGTTACCCAAACATTCCTGATGTAGAGTCTCGAGAATGCGCCATGAATTTGAAGATTTTTTCTGTGTTTAATCTCATGATATATTATTTATTCCACACAAATAAAGTTTATGCTGAGTTCTGTTAAAACAACCCAAAAACTTACCAGTAGATTGATCTGAAATAAAAGCTTTTATTCACTTTTTGTGTTACTAGTATTAAGCTTACCTGATAAGTGATATATTAAATCCAAATATGCTTAGAATACAATCTGCCGCAATTTCACGAATGTCACGAGTTATAGCTAGAACAGCGCCGCCGAATTTTCTAGCATCTTTCTTCACACTGACAGTATGTCAAGTTTCGGGGCCTTCTTGCTTTATAGGCCAATTAAAGAAATTAATTTTGACGAACGACAATTTGTGATATTTATATATGTAAACACACAAAAACCATTAATACTTAAATTAAGCTTTTTTTGCCTTTTAGAAATTAACCAGAAGCCTGCCAATGCTAGATAAATTAGTTTATACCAGTCTACTATAAAGCGAAATAAAAAAACCCAGTTTTTTACAACTAAAAAACAGGAGAGAAGAAAGAAAAACAATGAAAAGGCATCATTGTTACCGCTAATGATGTTAATTGCAATGTAAGCGTGATGGCTACAAAACTAGAAATGTCATATACTATAACCATTAATGTCCGAAATACATGTTTTTGTAAAATTTATGACAAAATATCCGCTCCATATGAATAAACAGGATGAGCAGTAAGAAAGAAGTTCGATTGTTTGCATTTTAATAACGCTTAAAATAGGTAAAAAATGTCTAGGTGAGGACACGACATGTTCAAAGTGAAATAAAATAACAAGTTAATGTTATGACCTTTGAGTCTGGCGGCATGAAATTTAAATTTTTATTATCTCACCCCGCATGATTAATTGTGACGGAAGTAATGTGAGCTTTGTTTATATTTTAAAGAAATAATTATCGGTCATTTTAATAAAAATATGTTCCTAAATATTCTTGTTTCGTCAATTTTGGATGATTTGTTTCGAACATTTAACAACGTACCGACAACTGTGTGTGTGTGTGTGTGTGTGTGTTTGAAGGGTAACGACACCCGACATCGACTTGACCACACTATAGTAACACACTCAAAAGCGTACACTTGTTGACTTCAACCTCTTATTTTAGCCAGACGGAACGCATACTTTCTAGTCATGCCTTATAATTTTATTTTAATGTAGCTGTAAACACTACTCTTAAAATACTATAATGTACATTTGAAGACGCCACGAAATAAGTTCCCGGCAGAAACGAAACAGACAACGTTGATTTGAGGAGTTTCCAGATATATTTTTGTTCATTTGATTACCAAAAGCAAATCCCCGCCTAATACCAAGGACCGTCAAGGTATTGTATGTGGAAATCATTTTAATGCGAGAGATGGTCGGAAATCAACACAATACATAAGAAGTTGAAAAACGAAGTGTGAAGTTAGAGCCGTGGAGTTTAGTAATGCTTATGAAAGTTTACGAAAATATTAAGGAAGTGAAGTGTGAAAGGAGAGCAATGGACTTGCATAGTGTTTAGAAAAAGATGAAAAAAGTGAAGCATGAAATGAGAACAATGGAGAGGTGTTGATTGAAGTATGGAGCGAGGGCAGTGGACATGAGGGATGTTTATGAAAATACAAAGGAAGTGAAGTGTGAAGCGAAAAGAGTGGATTTGAGTGGTGTTTATGAAAAGACGAAGACAGTGAAATGTGAAATCAGTGCAGTATTCATGAGAGGTGTTGATGAAAAGACGAAGGAAGTAAAGTGTGATGGGACAGCAGCGAACTTTTACGAAATGAACAGAGAGACGAGAGCAGAGGATTTGCTTGGTGATTATAGAAGATGAAGGATCTGAAGTGCGAAGCGAGAACAGTGAATTTGCGTGGCTTTTATGAAAATGTGAAGGAAATGAACAGAAAGACGAGAGCAGAGGATTTGCTTGGTGATTATAGAAGATGAAGGACCTGAAGCACAGGCACCAGTATCGGACCTGGGACAAAGAATATGGCCTTGTTTTTCATCCTAAATGAGTTGAAAATGAAAAATATGTAATGAAATATGACCCCCCTACAAATGATACATATGTCTACTGAAGGCCAGAATCTCGAGAATCGAGCCTGCGAGCAATGGGTTCACTTCCCGGGCCGTTGTGAAATAAATTCTCTAGACATTTGAACAAACTACCTATCACTATTTCACATGTACATTTAGCTACAAAATGAGGCCTACCCCAAGTCTCTAGCCCTCCCCGTTCATGAAATATCTATCAGAAAACGAGTGACTTTCTGCTGCAAGTTCCAGGTAGATAGAAATGTGTCACAACGAAACGGTACGAAATCACGGACTAAAAGATGTTTGTCATCCTAGCAAGGGTCAAATTCATTTGCCATTAATAACAAGTATTACTAAATACGTAAACCATGGCCACTCACCACCGTCAGTAGCATCAACTATACGTGATATTTACTTTTTTATTTTTCCGTCGGTCTTTCAATTGTATTCACCGCCATTGAAACCGATACGATAATATCCGAGTAATTTTGCACGAAACGTTGAGATTCTGTCGGAGGTGTGTCGCTATTAGCCAATCAGAAATTGCGTTTAAAAATACCTTATGAATTCTGTTCAATGGCGTAGCATTCAGTTGAAAGACTGTGGAAAAATTTGAAACGCCAATATCGCGTGTTTGAGATGCAACTGACGATTGTGAGTGGCCCTAGTTTATGTATTTATTTATACTATTTAGTATTTTTTATTGAATTTGAGCCGTACTCGGCGGACAACAATACTTTAGTCTATGTTTACGTACCGATTCTTTGTGCCGCATTTTTATCTACCAGGGACTTTCAGCAGGAAATCACTCGTTTCCTGATAGATATTTCATTAACGGGGAGGGCTAGAGACTTGGGATCGGTTTCATTTTGTAGCTAAATGTATACAGGAAAAAGTGATAGGTAGTTTGTTTAATTGTCTAAAGAATTTATTTCACAACGGCCCGGGAAGTGAACCCATTGCTCGCAGGCTCGATTCTCGAGATTCTGGCCTTCAATAGACATATGTATCATTTGTAGGGGGGTCATATTTCATTACATATTTTTCATTTTCAACTCATTTAGGATGAAAAACAAGGCCATATTCTTTATCCCAGGTCCGATACTGGTGCCTGTGACCTGAAGTGCGAAGCGAGAACAGTGAACTTTCGTGACTTTTATGAAAATGTGAAGGAAATGAAGCGGAAAGCAAGAGCAGTAGACTTGCTATGCGTTTATAAAAATGCTGAGGAAGTGAAATGCGGAATGAGAGCAGTGGC
Organism: Mercenaria mercenaria; assembly: GCF_021730395.1. Taxonomy (NCBI): domain Eukaryota; kingdom Metazoa; phylum Mollusca; class Bivalvia; order Venerida; family Veneridae; genus Mercenaria; species Mercenaria mercenaria. The sequence goes on from NC_069374.1 coordinate 42,344,913, forward strand.
TTTAGAGGTATTGGTGAAAAGATGACGGAAGTGAAGTATGATGTTAGAGCAATGAAAGAGGCGAATAATGAAGCGATGGTAGTGGACTTTACTTGTCTATGAAAAGAAGTCTGAAATAAAAGCAGTTAGCTGTAGAAGTGTTGATGATTATGACTTTACATGTACTACTAGATTTCACGGGGGCAATCTCTTCACTGCAAAACTGTGAAATAAACAATAAGTTCATCAAGTCGCCAAGTAAAACACCTTTTACCAACTGTTAACTTATTTTGTACAACAATAACTCGGGTAGCAATTTACTACTTGGAAACTCATATATGAGAAATCCACCAACACCATTATAAAACATCTGAAAATTTTTGCATCAGTTTTCAGGAGACACTTTATTAATAAAGAGGACTTTTTCGTAGCATGTCACAATCTCATTTTATCTTAAGGAACTAGTAGTCGAAGTTGACAGTCATCAATAACGGCATCCAGTTCATGTTGCCGCTAAAACTGTTCCAACCCGTGCTGCCACTTCCTGCTCGAGCTCGTGTTGAAGTTCTTCCACGCGATCCTGTCATAAATCTCCGGTTGCCTAGTAGATGGTTCCAAAATGGCATCCTATCTGAAAATACAACATCAAACAATTGACGTGATTTGAGCGAAATATCCATAATACTAAGTTTTAAAAGTGTTCAAACGTAAATGATAGGAGATAATTGATAAATGTTTTCAAGGAAACAGTGTACCAATGAATTTGTTCAACATGAACCAGAATTTAACCAAAATCTGATCAAGAAGGCCTTTCTGTCTTTTTCAAATTCATTTAACAATTTTAAAGTTATTTTTCATTGTAAATCCTCATCAAACCTGTTTAAATGGTAAAAAGTTTCACGTTCGACCTTGATAAAGCAGAATATTGCTGATTTACAAATTAAATAAGACTTTACCTCTTTATTTAAAACCTTCACCAAATACAAGACATGTGCTTTAGCTCTTTATTTAAAACCTTCACCAAATACAAGACATGTGCTTTAGCTCTTTATTTAAAACCTTCACCAAATACAAGACATGTGCTTCAGCTCTTTATTTAAAACCTTCACCAAATACAAGACATGTGCTTTAGCTCGTGTCAAACATTCTCAAGGTTAAGGAGTATATCATTAAAACACAGAAACATTTGATAAACTGCCATGAGATTCTTAGTAGCTACCAAGATAATGATCTAAACTTTCCAGAAATGTTGTGCATTTTTCTGAATACATTATATCGCAATAGATTATTTTTTCTCGATATACTTTTTACTTCCAGGAACATTTAGGCAATTGATATAAACTTTTCAGAAAAGTTCGAAATATCAAGATATTTTTTGAAAGTATCGAAATAGCTTATCTATAGCTAATAAATGGCAGCTATAGGCACATACACAAAAGGTATCGAGATAATAATGTAAACTATCGCAATAATATTTCCAAGAAACCTTCCAATTTCAAAAACTTCGCTTTATCAAGATACATTTTATGTCCCTGATTTTGTAAGTATCGCGATAGCTACCTAGCTATCTTGTGGCAGAAATATGCCACCATACCAAGAATCTACCTATCCATTACATGTTCTACCATACTGTCCCATACGACTGGGTACTTAAAATATTCCAAAAAAGCACCCCCACCCCTTTAAGAACGATCCCCTTTAAGAACGATAGCCATTTGTAAAGAAATAAAAATAAACAATTGCTGAAAACTACGTTCCACCTAGTTATGTGAAATTTCAGCGCTGGGACAATATTGCAAATGCATCAAAACAAAGATATATAACTTTTTTTTTTTTTGATAATTGTATTTTTTAAGGCGTTGGACTACCCAAAAGTGCAGGGCCCCTTTATGCAGCCCTTTTCTTCCGGAATTCAATGTTCATACATGTATCAGTAAATTAACAATTGTTTTGTAGAGTAATATACATGATTTATTTCCTGTTCAATTTCATGTAAAACAACCCTTTCTTTTTACGATTTAGTGTTGTTTGAATTTTTTTCTCAAAATGTCGGGCTAAGCTTAATACTAGCAACATGTACAAGTAAGTGGCAACCCATGTGTTTCTGACTAGAAAATTTAATTTCTTACTACATGAAATAAAAAATGTTTCCAAATAATAATTCCGATTTTGGATATTCTGTCATGGGCAACTATAATCATATACTTATATAAATTCTGTCCAAAAGCTTGTATTTCACAAGTAAATATGAACAAGCAGAAAAAAATTCCGTATTGTACCTTTTGTATTGTATGTTGCCGGACTACTTTCGTTTAATATGCATGACCTGACAGAGTTCTACAAATAGTGCACTCAAAAACTTCACTAATCGACACACATTTAAGATTTTGTTTGATAACAAAACAACAAACAAAAAGGTCGAGGTATATAATAAAAGGGTCATTACAACAGTAGCTAGGTCTGGGATTTTATATTCAGCTCTCGTAGATTTTGCAAGGACGGATACACTCAGCGCTTGCGCGCCTCGTGAGATCCGATCTAGCAAAATCCACTCGAGCCGAATACAGCATCCCGAATCCAGCTACTATTATAATAACCCTATTTTATATATAGATATACATGTCTCTAGTAATATAAATATAAATAATTTCCTAGTCTTAAAGTTGGTGTTTGCGGTCTTTCTCTCAGTTTTTAAAATTCAAATTTAAAATTGGCAATATCATTTTTCTTTCTCTTTAGAATGCCTTTATTTAAAAGATACTGTAAATAGTTATAAAATTAGCCGCACCATGAGAAAACCAACATAGTGCATTTGCGACCAGCATGGATCCAGACCAGCCTGCGCATCCGCGCAGTCTGGTCAGGATCCATGCTGTTCGCTTTCAAAGCCTATTGCAATTAGAGAAACCGTTAGCGAACAGCATGGATCCTGACCAGACTGCGCGGTCTGGATCCATGCTGGTCGCAAATGCACTATGTTAGTTTTCTCATGGTGCGGCTCAAATTATGTTAATTCACCTATGTCTAGTAAATTTGTTTTGATAAGTCGCAATCACTGGAACCCGAATTTTAATGTGTACTTTCAAGTACATGTTAAAATTTATTGTTTTGTTTAATTTCGTTTTAATAACAAGTTTTCTGTAAATAAAAGTCACAAAATATTTACATGTTATAATATTGTGATTAATATAACAGTATATGTACAGATGCAACAATGTTTTTGAAATCTTTACCAATTTTACTGTAATTACAGAAAATAATAGCTTTACCTAAAATGTTGAATTTCATGCAAAAACGTCATGCGTTTATCGTGTTCGCATTTCAAATTCGAAATATTGTAAGTATTTAACAGAAATATTAGGGCCGAAATGGTCCCAGTTTTATGCGTTACGTCAGATCAACCTGCATATCATATGATAGAAAATAAAGTTCTTGTAACTGTGAGATGTTCCATTACAAGATTTTATGTATTTTATAAAAGCTTGTTTGAAGTCTTTTGCGAACGATCCTATTTTATGCGGGCTGAATCTCATTGTGTCGAACATACCATTCTTGTCTGTGCATTATATATAAGGATAATTCACGTTTTTTTTCATGTATTAGCGCGGGATTGTTTGAGAACGAGGCAATGAATTCCTGTGGGCTTGCACAATTAGTTAAATTGGTGGAATATCAGAATTTTTTTATATATTTTTTTTTTGTTTACACGGATATACAAACATATAATATTTTGATAAAAAAAGTTCTGATGACTAAGGTTACAAGGATATGTTAATGTCTTATAAAAGCTGGTTAAACAGAAATCCGAAAGTGCATTAAGTTTATGCGGTTTTTGTTGTTGTAACTTTAATTTTGCATATGTACCAGTCAAAATGCTTTAAGTGAAAGCTTTTGTTTGGTGTAAACCTTTTGCATATACATGTAGAATTCGCAAATTATCCCAGTAATGTACTTAATGTTTTGAAATAAGTACATTTTAGCTGATTTCACTTTTTTGTTTCTTCTAATTTCAAATCAAATTTTGCGTAATTCTTCTATTGCATCCTGATTGCTGAAAAATAGTTTTTAAATCTTGCTGATGTATTGAGCGCATTCCATAGGTTAATGGGGTCAATATAAATGATAAATAACGTAAATATGTCACATTTCCGCGTTTTTTACACCACAAGTGTGTAGAAACCTACTAGCTTTTTGTGGGTCGTCCATCAACCATTCACTGTAATGTCTGAACGCTCCAAGTTGTCCGTACTGGGCTACAGCAAGTCCAAGTATACAGGATATGATCAGTAGAGTAAGGATCATACGGGACATTGTAACTGAAATTTGATACATAATATTAGAAATAATATTATTTTACACAATCAGCGACTGCAAAATAATATCATAAATACATTCGAAAGATGAACGTTGTTTTGGAAGTTTGAAGAAATCAAAGGATGTGTAAAATTAAGCACTTACCTTCAATCTGAATGAGATCCACCTTCACACTGAAGAGAAAATCTATACTACATATGTTATAGATATTTCAAAAAATGACTTGCTTTTCGTTGACAGTTGTCAGGCCACGCGTTTTGGATGTTTTTAAACACTAATTATACCGGTAAATAGCTATATATACTATAAGTTGGACCACTTAAACACTGACAGATGCATGCGTTTTCTGTATGTAAGGCTGTCAAAGGACAACTAGTTTTAATTAAAATGTCAATATCAATATGTCAGCTGTTTTTGCTCGTTAGTGCCTTCTATTGATATATCTTATTTAAAGATCATACAACACCTTGTGTGTGGGATGACAGTAAAAACAACCTTTTATAGCATCGAAAGCATCACGTCGAAATAACTTGTACCATATCACTGTATTTGAGATTGTTGACCTACCATTTTGACAATACATTTGTATATTGGATATTTAATCTTAAACATTGATTTTCACCTTTTGTTGGTAAATCATTAAATGTATGAGTCACTGCTAGTTTGTTTCCAAAGTCTCATTTGTCTAAACTCGAAAAGGAGCAACTGTATTGTTACACACACGTAAAAAGCTTTCTTACTTTACCACTACAGTCACATAAATATTATAAAAGGATATGATAGAAAAATATTTTTTGACTTAGAAGTTTCATAACTGTCGTATTTATCACATGCTTTGTAGCTCTAACTTGGAAGTTACGTAGATAAAATCCCCAGTCTTCTTATTATTACATTAGAACGGACTGTCTTGCAGACCTGCATTGAGTTTTTCTTCCATATTTTAGGACAATGCGTCACATGTAACATAAAACACGTAACATGACAAGACGGTAAATATTATTCACTGACGTCGTGAAAAAGTTTAAAAATCAAAATATATAATTGTTTTGAAAGTTGCATATTTTAACAGTTTTTGTCAGCTGACGACAGTTAATTTAAAAGAAATCGTCTTGGTTTAAACATATTTTATTTCAAACAAATTGATATGATTACAACAGAGATATTAACATTAACAACGATACAATCAATTTGAAAAGGGATACGACCGAAAGCCTAGCTTATAGAGGTCTTCTCCCGATTGAAGTGTAATTACTTATACATCTGACGGTCAAGAATATAATGTTTGAAATATGATTTTAACAATAACAAAGACATTTTCATAAGAAGTATGAAAGGAATGACGATGAGAATTGATTTGGATTAACGAATGCTGGAAGCAGATCCTGTATGTTGTGTCATGGAAAGCGTCTACTGTCCCTTATGAAATCTTGAACAGCGATGAATATTTCAGTGTTAGTATTTTCACTAAGATTTGGATCACCGTGCAACAACGTATAGAGCGTGACTGTACATAGGTTAGAGATTTTTTGGAAAAACAAAGCTCTGATATTTGTGTAAAGTGGACATTCAAAAAAGAAATGATGGTTACTTTCTATAAGGCCACAATGACAGAGAGGTGAGGGAGAAATATTTTTGCTATGTAAGTGTTGGTTTAGGGAACTGCACTCGTTGCGTAACCGAGCATGATGAATTTGCCATTTCCTCGTTCCTATATAGAAATGTGCAGGTGTTTGCGAATGTTACCACGGATTCTGTGTTTGAACGAAGATAAAGAAGGGGAATTTTGCAACTGAGGAGATAAATCATTCCATTCTCTTAAAGCCGATGGAAGAAAAGAATTATAGTAAAGTGCCGTACGAGTACGTAGTTCCTGAATGTCGGCGGCATTTCTCAAGTTGTATGTAGCTGTTTCTCCCACAGTTTGCGGAACAAGCGAAGACAAATATTCAGGTGTGAGACCATTTTTCATTTTATACAAAAGAATCAATTTGTGATGCAATCTACGTGTTTCAAGTGATTCCCAGGGAACTTCTTTATGAAGATTATGAAATGAAACAAGCTGTGTCGTTCCAGACACAATTCTAGATGCTTCGTTCTGTATTTTGTCAAGCTCCTGTTTTTCATATTGAGTGCAATTGCAATAAACAACGTCGGCATATTCGAGAATGGGTCTTATAAAGGAAAAATAAATGATTTCGAGAGATTTTCTGTCAAGTTGAAATTTAAGTTTGCGCATCAGATGGATCCTCTTCCAGGCCCGTTCTGTTATGTGTGTTATGTGATTATGCCAGGAACCATCCTCAGAAAGATAAACTCCAAGGTGTTTATGAGATGTTACAGTTGATATTTGTTGATTATTCATGAGAAGTGGAGGATGAAGTGGTTTATTTGCTTTGCGTGAGATAAGCATAGTTTCTGACTTTGATGGGTTAAATTTTACGAGTCATGTATCTGCCCAAGTAGAGATTTTGTTGATGTCAGTTTGCAAAACTTGAGCGGAGATTACAGGATGGTCAACTACAATATGAAGGCTAGTATCATCAGCAAACATGTTAATTCTAGCACCAATATCTTCAACGATATCGTTTATATAAACTAAAAAAGGAGAGGTCCTAGGATTGAACCCTGAGGAACCCCAGCCTGGAGAGAACACCAGTTAGATTTAGCACCAGGTAGAATAACAGACTGACGTCTATTTGAGATATAGTTAGAGAACCAAGACAAGAGAGGACCATCAACACCAGCTTTACGAAGTTTCAGAAGAAGACCATCATGCCAGACTTTGTCAAATGCTTTGCTGATGTCAAAAAAGACTGTTCGGATTTCAAGACCATCGTCCAAAGCTTTGCAGAAAGTGTTATATAGGTACGTTAATTGGTTGACAGTGGAATCGCCTGGTTTAAACCCAGATTGCAGATGTGAAATAAAGTTGTTTGCATTTAAGAAGTTGAACAGATACTTGAATATTATTTTCTCAAAGACCTTTTCAACACAACAAAGAAGAGATATAGGGCGATAATTGTTTGGAAATCGTCTTCATAAACTTGGTCATCATGTAAGGCAGCCGGTTAACACTGTCGGTAGAGCACTAGCCATGTAAGCGCACCCTACCGCCGCGTTCGTGCACAGGCTGACTGCACATTTTTCTCACCCTGTGACATTTCGACAAAAAACAACTTGGTGCCAAATTAGTGATCGCGGCATGCTCACTTGGTTAGTCTGACGGCGTGGAATTCGAGGACGAATTTCCAATTTGTGGGGAAGAATGTCGCGGCACAAACTTGGTCTTCTTTAGGGAAGAATATATGTCAGACAGTCAGTACAGCACTCGCTCACGGTTTCTAGCTGTGGACTTACTGCACAGTTGCGCATGTCAAACTCAATAACGTATGAAAGTGATGTCACTGAAATAACATTCCATTAAACAAGTACACGTATCTGTTACATATTTACTTGATAGTAATTTGCATCTAAGAGATTTTTAACTGAATTCATATGGTTAAAAGAGTGTCTGTGTTTTAAATCTGATTCTCTGTCAATAGTATCTTAACTTTTCATCTTCTTAAACGAAAGCTCAATAAATCATAAATTCATTGATAAAATATTTTTCTGGCTTTTGCTAGCACATACTTGTGGAAACGTTGATAACATAACCGTAAGGATAAAAATGTCTGGATGAACACATTATTTGTAAATTGACGATGCATTTAATTTAAATGAATTAAACAAACTTACAGCCAACAAAATTCCCTCTGAAAAGTGCGTTTAACGGGCCCCTAAAGCTCTACTCAAATAGCAGTTTAGAATACAGATATTAAGTGTTTTTTATGCCTAAAGTAACTTTTACATATAATTTAAAAATGTAACGTATGTTATGGATGTAACAACCACACATATTTCGATGTTATAGACGCAGCTGATTTTGAATAAGCAAAATATTTGATGACTGATGATTATTGTAACGTAGGTTACGGATGATACAATTGAAAACTTATTACAAATACAGCCATTAAGTAATGTTTGTCATAAAAACTGATAAGACAGATATGCATTTAGTCTTGTTTTCCATTATGTTGGACATAGTTTGATATTTAATCAATAGTATGATTTTTTTATATAGAAATGGAGCTTTTCGACTATATTTCCGTCACGTAATTTAATCACTGCCACAACTTCAATCTCATTTTTAATAAGGCAAACAATCTCATTAAGCTTTCAAAATATGATAGTGACCGAAAACTTGGGCTCTTTGCTGGACAGGAAACTACATGTATATGAACGGAGAAGTTACATTTGTACGGCGTTACACTCGGAATTACTAGATATATTGGTACAAAACATAAAACTACATTGCTTCGAAATGCAAATTTCCTCATGCAACGCAGAGTGAACTTACCAGATAGCAAATAACTTCACGTAACTGAAATACGTTACAACAATGTATCTTTTGTGCACAATGCATGCGTTATCAGCGTATGAAAATGTGAATTTGGACTTACCCCACCGTAACTAGAGTTTGGACATATCGTGATGAATTGCGGGATACAAAACGTAAAAATGTAAATAATGGCTATTTTTCTTATTAAGCCCATGGCTATATACTATACAAGACCAATATTCTAATATGAAACATATGTATTTGTAACGCTACATTGATGGTCGCAATGAAGTAAAATACAGATGAAAACGTTAGAATCGATGAATATTGACATAATAGCTTATATTAGTGATACATCTTTCGGTATAGTGTTGCTGCCTGTAGTTTCTGTTTCATTAAGGAATTCCCTCGGATAGGGAAAAGCCTGTCTTACATCCAGGCATGTAAGATCCTTATATTCGTGCAAAGTCAACAAATACCAAGTTAATCTATGTTCATTGAAATTATTGTTGCTATTTTTTGAAATATATTTTCAGTGCTTAAACATGGATGGCGACCTATTCACAGCAGATTTATCATCATTAAAGAGTTCAATTTGTATCGAACTTTCCAGAATTGTAATGTCATGTCCTGTATGTATCTCATTTGGGACGAAGCTGTGTTCGAAAACTAATCGACAACGTCTTAAAAGAGTAGAACGCATATACAAAAAAAAAAAAACATGCGTTTTCCATAAGAATGCTACTAATGAACACCATTTCTTGCACAAGTGAAACGGACCATGTTCTCCGAGTGTGTCAATAACGCCCGGAATTGTTTTATATTTCGTCAAAATCTCTACTTTCATTGATATTTTCTCCTTCGCAGTTGATTTGCAGTTAATCATTCTCTGTCGCATCACTTTTACTTGTACGGATTTCTTTTGGACTGCGTTCAAAATCTGTTGTTTTTGTAAGCAAGTGTAATAAATCTTTGTTGTCTTGAGCATGTTCTTGTGATATTACAACAATGTTATCTCTTCTTTTTAGATTAACATGCATTTTGCCGTCCTCAGAAACATGTATGTCATGTGATACTGGTTTCATATTATCGAATAGTTTTGTCTGATACCCCAGTTGTCCAGTACAGTAATCTAGTTTCATTTCCTTATATTTTAGACAGTCACTTTGTGACTATCGCATAAATGATATATGCCAATGCTTAACATTTTCCTGCATATGCGTGTATATTTAAAACTGTAACATTTCTTTTAAAAAATAAAAAATCATCTGGATAAATCTTAACATGCTTCGGAAGTCTGGAAACGATCAGGGCGGGGAACTTACTGCTTGTATAACAATAAATGGTCTTACTAATGGCTGACACAACTCTTCTTGTACTGAATTATGGACAAAGACTTATGCATAAAAAATAACATCCTGAAGAAATCGGATAAAAACAATTGACACAATTGCTTGACAGTGTCCAAATTGGTCACTGCACTCTATCTTCTAAATATGTATAAAGGAACACGTCTCCAAATGAAAACCAGTACATCGTGTACTAAACCGTTAAATACATACAGCAAAATATATTAGATATCAAAAACGGTCATAGCGTTGTTTGTGATGAAGTTTACAATAACCTACTCCGAACATCGCCACAAAATTTTTATCCTGCGCCAAACATCGCTTTTTTTCCGTGTATATAGTGTATTCAACCTTAAAAATCTTCACTAAAACACCGATTTAGACATTAGGATTTGGAAGGATGACAGGGAAAAGATTGATAAATATAGTCCATAAAGATATTAGCTTTGTTTTGCAATATTTTCAAAGAAATGTGGTTATAAACTTTATAACTGTCGAAATAGGCGATTGTGACAAAAAACAACAACAACAACATCTGTTCGTCCGTCTGTACGTAATTTAGGATAAAAGCTGTATTTCCGTACGGAAAAAGTCCGTGTTTTTCATTAACTTCAAATAATTGTAGAATGTTCCAAACACAAGATATTTTTAGGAAATAACTTTTATACATCAAATCTAAACATTTTAGGAAATAACTTTTATACATTAAATCTAAACATTGTCTTAACAGATATGTAAGTTGTATATTTTTTTACCGCCAACGGTTTCATCGGGGGACCGTCTCAAAATGTACCATTTTTCGTGAAGATATGCATACTTCTTCGCGTTGTCGTTTGAATTGTCGTGTGTCGCGATTCCGGCACAGTCACGACGCATGACATTTCAAGACGACAATGCGAAATATCGCTTCGCATTGTTGAGCGTCTCGTCGCGTTGGTGCGTGTCGTGTCGCATTGTCACGCGTCGCGAGCAGCAAAAAGTCAGACAGCAATGCACGACAATGCGACACGACATCGCGCTAATGCAACACGACACACGACAATGCGACACGACATCGTGACAATGCGACTCGACACACGACAATGCGACACGACAATGCGAAATATCACGCTTTTGAAAGGCGACAATGTGACACGACACTACGATATTGTTGTCATGTGTCGTGTCGCATTGTCGCGATGTCACGTCGCATTGTCATGTGTCGTGTCGCATTATCGCGATGTCGTGTCGCATTGTCGTGCGTCAACCTCAAAGCGCGACGGACGACATACGACATGGTCCAAACAGGATTCCGTACATATAACATAACCTATAGGTTTATTATCAACATCATATAAATCTATTGGCAACTGAGCCGGTGACATTTTGGGCAACTGAGCCGGTGAGATTTCAATATTTCTGTCTTACTTTTCAAGCTTAAAATCGACGTCTGTGCCGGTGAAAAGGTCGTTTTCTACATTTCACATTTATGGCATTTTCTTCCTTAATACTCAAAATACCTTAATACTTAAATTCGGTTTTCGGAACAATAGAGATTGAATAAGCAGCCATCCCTATTTACCTGTAAATGGCTCATAAGCTGTAAAATGGACCGAGAAGAAAGGCAGAAACAATCTGATCGTCGCTTCAAAATGAAAACGTCGGTAATTTGGCTTTGTTTTTGTAAGGTTTTTGCCATTTAAATTACGGGTACCGGAGCAACTTTGATCTATTCACAGTATGTATCTATTAATCATCTGTAACTGTAAGCTATATTTGGCGCATTATTTCGTTTAAAAGAAACCACCTACCTCTGCGTGTTTTTACGGTCCGCCATCTTGGATGGTCTGTGCCGACTACCAAAAAGGCTGCGTCGGATCTCGCTTACTGTGACACCGTTAAATGTCGCAAAACCGCTAAATGTCGCAACCACCGTTAAATGTCGCAAGGTTGACGCTAAATGTCGTAACCACTGCTAAATGTCGCAAAATCGTCTGCCGCTAAATGTCGCACCTTTAACGTTAAATGTCGCAAAAATTTGCCCACCGTTATATGTCGCAACACCAACGCTAAATGTCGCACTTCCTATCTGACACTATGACATATATAAACAATTCCTTGTGTAAATTTCAAAAAAATAACGTGAAGCTTTAAGCCCGACGGAAGTCATACTCATTACTCATACATTCTTGTATACTTTTTCGAGGGAAGAAGAATTAAAAGGTTTATGTTATACAAATAATTATCTTAATAATAAGTGCTGTTACGTATAGAAACAAGAGGGCCTTGGTAGCCCTAGATCGCTCACCTGAGTTCCACACCGTGCTTGAATAGTCACACAAGAAAAATGTCTGTGAAATTATTTTGTTATAGGGCCAGTGTTTTAGAACAGAAATATTATGAAGTTTCTACTAACTAAATAAGATTTGGTAATGGCGTTGTGTGTTTGTCGAGGTTGGGTATGGATGGGAGGGGGTCTATGTGTGGGGTGGGGTGGCAGAGAAAGAGAATAATGTGGGCAGGGAGAATGAGACTAAGCCAGACAATTTTAAGAACTAAAAGTAAAAAAATCAAAATGCCCACTCGTACCTGAAATAATGTACAGAGGGACACATAGGATCTTCCTCCGCCATTGAAGCTGGATAGTCGCCTTATGACTTTAAATGTAAACCCCCAACAAAGAAATAGAACCCATGACTGATTAATAGAAAATCTTCGTTTTCTACAGCTGCACTGGTACAAAACACAGTAACACTGTTTAGGTTAACTGGCTGCGGGTATATAATAAGTGACACAGACAGGTTTAAGTCTCTCGTGTGCATCCCATTATATGAACAAGCTTAACAAGATCGGTGCAGTTCACATTACTCGCATGTGCATCAGATTGCGATTAAATGTCTTTCAACCTATCGGAATTCGATCCTTTGACGGCAAGGCATTTTTAATGTCGCATATATCTTAAATTTTCCCATTACAAATATATATTTGCTTTTACTGAAATGAAACAGATTAGGCTCGACTGGGCTTGTTTTGCCTATATATTTGATAGAAGCCACTCGCTTTTTATGTGTCCGAAGGGATGTATTAATTTATGACCCCGGTGTCCATCTGTCCGATCTCACATTTGCATACTTAGGTGGCTATACGAACAATAGGTAACTGTACTTTTTCTTTGATGTCATTCATTCCGTAAGTCTTTTATGTGGCTATTTTTCTCTTACGTGGCTAAAAGAACAATAGAGAGAACAAAAGAGTAGCCACATAAGTATCCATATGTAGGAACTTCCGTCCGCTCTGTAACTTGTGAACCCCTTGAAGGATATCGAAGAAACTTGACACAAATGTTCACCACATCAAAACGACATGCAGAGCGCATGTTTTGGATGGCTCGCTTCAAGGTCAAGGCCGCACTTAGGGGTCAAAGTTCATATGACTTTGTTTCATGTCCGCTCTGTAACTCTTGAACTGCTTGACGGATTTTTAAGAAATTTTGCACAAATGTTCACCACATCGAGACGACGTGCAGAGCGTATGTTTTTTTGATGGCTCGCTTCAAAGTCAATGCCACACTTGGGGGTAAAAGACCATATACTCGGGCGTATATTGCTCCGCATTGCGGTGCTTATATTATCTCTTGTTATATTTGATATCGTGAAGGTAAGTTGTTGGCAACTGTTTAAAACTAATGTTATATTTTAGTAAAGTACGGTTGTATGTATAGGACGCTCACTTATGTTGTTTTTTCACTTATCACGAGCAATCGAAGTAAGGTGTCGTGCGATCGAAATTAGGAGTCGAGCGCTCGAGATAAGATTACGTGTAACTGAGATGAAAAGTCGTGAACTCGAGATAAGAAGTCGTGCTCTCGAAAAGAGTTGTCGTGCAATCGAGATTTGATGTCATGAACTCGTGATTAGATGTCATACTATCGAAACACGCCAATACGACACACGACAATGTGACACGACGCGCGACATTGATCCACGATGTCACGTCGTCGTATTGTAACCCGTCGTATCGTGTGTCGAGCGTCGCACTGTTGAGCATTATGTTGTGCAACAGGCCCGGATCGTGGCCCGGGTCGAGCCCCCCCCCCCCCCCCCCCCCAACACACACCGCAATTGGCTGAAAAGTTACCTATACCCATCAAAGCTGCATCCAACTATTTTGAAATAATATTTTCTCAAAATTTAGACCCAAACTGCCCACTAGAGGCCAACATACTTATATTTCAAAATTTCCCAGGAGAACCCCTGACCCCCTTTAAATGAGGGGAGTACCCTTCCATTACTTAAAATTAAGACATAAAATGCACCAGAGGCATTTCATACCTGTATTTCAAAATTTCTCATGGGGAGAGCCCCCCTGACACACTCTAAAATGACAGGGGTACCCCCTCCCATACATCAAAATTTATAACAAAAAAATGCACTAGACACAAAGCGTTCCATACCTGTATTTTAATATGTTCCAAGGTGTGTGTGTGGGGGGGGGGGGGGGGGGGGGAGGCTAAACCCCCTAAAATGCGGGTGAGTACTCATCCAGTACCTCAAAAATTAGACCAAAACATTTCATTCCTGTACTTAACCCCCCCCCCCCCCCCACTCTCCCACCAACCAATACGAACAGAGGCCCCCCTCCCGTCTACCGCACCTCGCCGGTGACGCCTTAACTGGTGCGCCCCCTCCACCCCAAACCCCCACCATCTACTATTTCTGGATCCTGTTGTATAATGAATTCCTTCCAGGTCGACGCAAGATATGCAATACGACGCGCGAGGTTAATGTCTCATCAGCTAAACATTGAATTACGTAGTCCTGAAATAATTTTAGCGCTGTGGCGAGTACCGCGTTAGTGCTAAAAACCTTTAAAATAATATTAAATATATAACGTACGTATGGCGCGGGACCATTGAAAAGCAAACGTGCAGTTCAGAACGGTATGTCAAGGATAGAGTTTTTCAAATAAGCTTTCAGCTTCCTACTCAATCCTGTATGCCTTTTTGACATATGTACATGTTGTAAATGAATTGTGATTAATAAAATATTGTTTAAACCAACGGTATGTCATTTCAGCCCTCATTGCATACTCATGCATGCAAGCATGCACTCACCCAATCTTGTCTCTAAGTTGTAAAGACTCTTGAACTCACCTTATTTTGCTGTGCGACATTTAGCGTTAGTGTTGCGACATATAACTGTGGGCAAGTTTTTGCGACATATAACGTTAAAAGTGCGACATTTAGCGACAAATGATTCTGCGACATTTAGCGGCGGTTGCGACATTTAACGTTAACCTTGCGACATTTAACGGCGATTGCGACATTTAGCGGTGTTGCGACACTTCACGGTGCCACACTCACGACAGTGTTTTTGACAGGTGCGCGTCACAACACCAGAATTAAAGATACTGTTGTGTTTTTTTTTAGTTCTATACTCGTATTACAAGCAAAATATATAACATTTAACATCAAAGATATTAATTGTGTACAGCAATATTAGAGAGAAAAATAAGTTGACTCAGATTCAGTCCAGTTTATACGTGATGCGAGTGTTTACTGTACCGATAAGGGGCAGTGTTTGGATCTAACACTCACATGTGTAGGCATATACGTTTCTGTCTTGAATTATGGCGTTTATTATTCTTATCGTTTTCGACACTGACGCAACGCTGAAACATGTGTGTGAATACTAAAATGATATATAAGCGTTTCATCAACGTGTGAACTTCTCTTTTTTGGAATAAAGGACATACACGTGTCTCAAATAGATATTACCTGATTTCATATTTTGGTAGTAAACCTACTCAAGAAAAAGTTGTCATTTATGAGAAGTGTGCACTGAAATAGAAATGTCGCCTAGAGATAGTATTGCATTCAGGTTTCTCCTTGATGTATTTGTTCGGTTCGGGAAGGACGAAAAAAGTTAATTTGTTTTGGCTGGGAAGAAGGTAGAAAGGGAATAAGCCGATAGATTATTGATTTTTCCTGGGAAGAAATCATTGCTCCAGGATCGAAAACTTCTTCATGTTATCCCACGGCTGAAGGAATCAACGCATAATACTAGAGGATCCAGTATATATATATCAGTTAGAGTCCGAAATAAATTCTGTAAAATAATAAACTATAAGCAACAAGTGAACAGCACGTCGAATTTTCGCAGTGTCCATCCCGTCATATAATATATGATATACATGACGTGGATTCATATTTTCACAAAGGGCTGTAAAGGAGCATGTCTTCAAATTAATGTCAGTTGTTTAGACATTTAAAGAGCGCTTTGTTTGTTGTTTATTATACTGAAGGTGATTCGGCGTGGTAGATTTAAGTTAATAAACTCGACCACACGGCCCTTGACAGCTGCAAAAAACAATTCATCCAAACGACCCTTTTTGTAATTATAATACATCGAAGTTTATTTAAACTATTAATTTGTAGAAATGATAATACATTTTTAATTATTATTAACTATGCGCGTAAAAGGTCTTGCTATACCTGGAAAATAAAGTCTTTACTTGTAATTTGTTTGTTTTGTTTTTTTCTTCTTCTTCTGTTTTCAGTGTTGTAACATGAAATATGGAATCCAGCTCATATCTGCACTGTACCTATTCTCGGCAGAAACAGACACCTCTGGCTGAGGTTTAACATGTTGGCCCGGTGTTCCAGAAACAGACACCTCTGGCTGAGGTTTAACTTGTTGACCCGATGCTCCAGAAACCTGCGCGCCATCGGTCCTTGACATATAACCTTGGTTGCCTAGTAACTGATTCCAAACCAACATCGTGTCTGAAAAGAAAATACACTAGGTAATTTACAGCCTGTCAAACTAAAAATGTTAAGCGTAAAAAGTGATGGAATTCACCAATAGTACACGTGGGAAAAACTTTAGCCAAGTGGTCTGATAAAACAACTTACAAATATCCATCAAGGACGGCTGGCGGTAACCCGATGTCTCCGTGGATTCTGTCGCGGGCTCTGCTGCGGACTCAGCGGCTGCTTCAGAGTTTCTTTGTCCCCCAGCGACGTTTTGCCGAGAGAATCCATACCCTCCGAACGCTCCAAATGGCCCGAAACCTATGAAAGGCTGAAAACCCAAAACCTGTCCATTCTCACCAGATTGTCTGTGCTCTTCAAACATTCCCATTTCCCCAGATTGTCCGAGACTTCCAAATAGTTCACCCTGTCCTGTAGACAATTCTATCATGCAGGCAAAAAATACTGATATATGGGTGTTCGTGAACATACTTCTGAAACTGAAACAAATAGAATATAAATAACTAAAGTTTTCAAACATTCGAAATGAAATATAGTGGCCATACGCAATTTTTAGAACAGCACTAAATGCACAAAAATCGTAACAGTAGCAGAACACTTTTTAAATATTTTATATTTAAAAAAAATCACAAACTTAGTACACGTGTACATACTGATCTTGTACAAAAGGCCTATGTCCATGTTTTTAAGATTTGTTTCGTTTACTATTTCCCTTTATTTTTATATCAGAAATAAATACAAATTATGAATGAGTTATGTACAAAACACTTGATAACCTGCTATCCCGACGCCCGATAGACAAATAGCCCCGATGGAAAAATAACCCCTACGTCTTTGTTTTTGAACAATTTGTGAAAACCTTAATAATTTGGTTTAATAGATGGGTCTTTTTGGAGCATCTTTGTGGAATTTTCGCGTTCTACATTTATTAGCCGTTCAACAATAAGACTGTCGAAAATGACCGCTAGTATTGTCGCTGAATATAGCAACTGGCTTTCATAGACCATCCATTATAACTGCGATGCTTATGAATACCTTTGTATGTAAAACTGAATACATTTTTAGAAATGATTTCAAGAGGTTTTGTCAAAATATGACTATACCAGTATTCCTTCAAACCCTGACTGAAATTCAACCAAGAATCCGCGTTTTTGCTAACTATGAAAAGTAGCAAATGATATATGTATACTTTCACTCCTTTTTTGCAAGACTAAAAAGTTGTTTCTGGTAGTCAATCCCTTTAAACAGGCTTAATAAATTGATTGTTTAATTTATAATGTCATATCATAAGACAGAATCGCATCTTCAATGCATATCTTGTATCGAAATGCCGTTTCAAAGTTCAGTTATTACCCCTTGTAAACTATTTGTCATCATGCTTTTAATTAAATGATGTAGATTAGTTCAGGTGGTAGGGGCTCGAACTAGGTCGAAAACCTTCCAGATATGGTCAAAATAGTGAAATATTCTAAGTTTGAATACTTCCCGGTCACCTTCTATGACCTGTCCCCAAAATGTAGACCTATCCAGGTACCCAATCTTGGTCAGACTCATTACTACACGTTCATGTAGGGTTTGTCTATATTTCCTTGCCATATGGGCTCAAACTAGGTCGAAAACCTTCTAGACTTAAACATGGTTTAAATAGTGATATTTTTTTTATGAGCACACGTTGCCTGCTCATCTTAATCATATGACCCTGTAGGGCTACCCGATGGATACACCGGGTACCTAATCTTGGCCAGGACCTATGCATCAACGTAAACTATTGTAGTTAGCAACTCGAAATTTCGAGATACGTAACTCGAGCTTTCGACTTAATAACTCGAAATTTCGAGATACGTAACTCGAAATTTCAAAATATTAACTCGAAATTTCGAGTCAATGAATAACATACGCCTGGCACCAATGCTCTTCCGTAGTTCACAAACAAACGAACTGGTACTATAAATTTTAGCATACAGAACGTTTTGTTTCTACACCGAATATGAAGATTTTAAGTTCTTACCGTTTGTAAAAAAAATGTTAATTATATGTATTCGATGACTTCTCCTTGAACAAAGTTGAGTAAGTAATTGTTGAAATAGTGGACAAAGTCCGAGATCTCTCGTATAGGAGTCATTGTTAAAACAGCGGTCAAAGTCAGAGATCACTTGTACATGAGTCATTGTTAAAACAGCGGTCAAAGTCAGAGACCACTTGTATACGAGTCATTGTTAAAACAGCGGTCAAAGTCTGAGATCACTTGTATAGGAGTCATTGTTTAAACAGCGGTCAAAGTCAGAGATCACTTGTATATGAGTCATTGTTAAAACAGCGGTCAAAGTCAGAGATCACTTGTATAGGAGTCATTGCTAAAACAACGGTCAAAGTCAGAGATCACTTGTATAGAAGTCATTGTTAAAACAGCGGTCAAAGTCAGAGATCACTTGTATATGAGTCATTGTTAAAACAGCGGTCAAAATCAGAGATCACTTGTAAAGGAGTCATTGTTTAAACAGCGGTCAAAATCAGAGATCACTTGTATAGGAGTCATTGCTAAAACAACGGTCAAAATCAGAGATCACTTTTATAGGAGTCATTGTTAAAACAGCCGTCAAAGTCAGAGATCACTTGTAAAGGAGTCATCTCTCCTTGAACAAAGTTGAGTAAGTAATTGTTGAAATAGTGGACAAAGTCCGAGATCTCTCGTATAGGAGTCATTGTTAAAACAGCGGTCAAAGTCAGAGATCACTTGTACATGAGTCATTGTTAAAACAGCGGTCAAAGTCAGAGACCACTTGTATACGAGTCATTGTTAAAACAGCGGTCAAAGTCTGAGATCACTTGTATAGGAGTCATTGTTTAAACAGCGGTCAAAGTCAGAGATCACTTGTATATGAGTCATTGTTAAAACAGCGGTCAAAGTCAGAGATCACTTGTATAGGAGTCATTGCTAAAACAACGGTCAAAGTCAGAGATCACTTGTATAGAAGTCATTGTTAAAACAGCGGTCAAAGTCAGAGATCACTTGTATATGAGTCATTGTTAAAACAGCGGTCAAAATCAGAGATCACTTGTAAAGGAGTCATTGTTTAAACAGCGGTCAAAATCAGAGATCACTTGTATAGGAGTCATTGCTAAAACAACGGTCAAAATCAGAGATCACTTTTATAGGAGTCATTGTTAAAACAGCGGTCAAAGTCAGAGATCACTTGTAAAGGAGTCATTGCTAAAACAGCCGTCAAAGTCAGAAATTACTTGTTTAGGAGTCATTGCTAAAACAACGGTCAAAGTTAGAGATCATTTTTATAGGAGTCATTGTTAAAACAGCGGTCAAAATCAGAGATCACTTGTATAGGAGTCATTGCTAAAACAACGGTCAAAGTCAGAGATCACTTGTATAGGAGTTATTGTTAAAACAACGGTCAAAATCAGAGATCACTTCTATAGAAGTCATTGCTAAAACAACGGTCAAAGACAGAGATCACTTGAATAGGAGTCATTGCTAAACAACGGTCAAAGTCCGAGATCACTTCTATAGAAGTCATTGTTAAAACAACGGTCAAAATCAGAGATCACTTGTAAAGGACTATTTGCTAAAACAACGATTGCTAAAACAACGGTCAAAGTCAGAGATCACTTTTATAGGAGTCATTGTTCAAACAGCGGTCAAAATCAGAGATCACTTGTATAGGAGTCATTGCTAAAATAACGGTCAAATTCAGAGATCACTTCTATAGGAGTCATTGTTCAAACAGCGGTCAAAATCAGAGATCACTTGTATAGGAGTCATTGCTAAAATAACGGTCAAATTCAGAGATCACTTCTATAGGAGTCATTGTTAAAAGAGCGGTCAAAGTCAGAGATCACTTGTAAAGGAGTCATTGCTAAAACAGCCGTCAAAGTCAGAGATCACTTGTATAGGAGTCATTGCTAAAACAACGGTCAAAGTCAGAGATCACTTCTATAGGAGTCATTGCTAAAACAGCCGTCAAAGTCAGAGATCACTTGTATAGGAGTCATTGTTAAAACAACGGTCAAAATCAGAGATCACTTTTATAGGAGTCATTGTTAAAACAGCGGTCAAAACCAGACATCACTTGTAAAGGAGTAATTGCTAAAACAACGATTGCTTAAAGAACGGTCAAAGTCAGAGATCACTTGTGTAGGACTCATTGCTAAAACAGTGGTCAATGTCAGAGATCCCTTGTAAAGAAGTCATTGTTAAAACAGCGGTCAAGGTCATAGATCACTTGTATAGGAGTCATTATAAAACAACGGTCAAAGTCAGAGATCACTTGTAAAGGAATCATTGTTAAAATGGCGGTCAAAGTCAGAGATCACTTGTAAAGGAGTCATTGTTATAACAACGGTCAAAGTCCGAGACCTGTAGGGTAGGAATTAGCGTTGAAACAAGGGTCAAACTCCGAGACCTCTCGTATAGTATTTAGCGTTGAAACAAGAGTCAAAGTCCGAGACCTCTCGTATAGGAATTAGCGTTGAAACAAGGGTCAAAATCCGAGGCCTCTCGTATAGGAATTAGCGTTGAAACAAGTCAAAGTCCGAGACCTCTCGTATAGGAATTAGCGCTGAAACAAGAGTCAAAGTCCGAGGCCTCTCGTATAGGAATTAGCGTTGAAACAAGGGTCAAAGTCCGAGACCTCCCGTATAGGAGTGAGACGCTCTACCTCTGTTATCCCGATAAAGTCTGAATATTGAGGTCACGTGACCGATAATAAAATGTCATGTAATTGCATCAGCTAACAAAAACTCACAATATGCAGTATTACAGCAGTATTACAATATGCAGTATTACAGCAGTATTACAATATGCAGTATTACAGCAGTATTACAATATGCAGTATTACAATATGCAGTATTACAGCAGTATTACAATATGCAGTATTACAATATGCAGTATTACAATCAAATTCGACAAACAGATTTGAAAATAAGTTTAAGAATATAGCAAAAAACCATTTACCTTTGCATCTGTGAACAGTTTCAAACTAAAGACCTGAATGATTATATTCAGGTCAAATGTTAGGAAAATCAAATCTAACAAACGTCCATCTGACATAAAAGTTAATTATTGTACTAAATCCAAATGTTGGAGAGGCTAAGACATTTTTGTTGTTAGGTTTACGCTGTTATTGGTTATGGGTGTAGCGATTCCTGATGCTATAAACATGTACATATGTCTCTAATAGATAAAGAATAGCTATATTCACCATGTGTTGTAGACAAACTGTAACGTCGATCAGTTGTATTATACGGGGATCAAACTCACGACTTCTTAAAAGCTAGCAAGCAATTGACAGCAAACTCGTATCAAAGTAAAATTTACCGATTTTAAAGTATCACGTACTGACCTTAAAAATCCCAGCTGGATGAGCCCTTCGCTTGCAAAAAACAGATATTCGTTCCGGCAAGTATTTAACTACAGTGTTTCGGGACCCATAGAGATGAATATTTATTGCAATTTGTCTATAGTACCATGATCCATTTAGATTTTCGTAACACCAATCTGATACACAACCCAAATCAGATAGATATCGGATATCGTCATAGATATCTGTCCGATATAAAACTATGATCGAATTGGTCCGACTTGAAACCGATGGGCAAAACGACTACATGTATAAATACAAATAATGTTCGTCCAGTAAGAGTCTTCGATCGTCTGTAAACCACGGATGGTTCATCGTTAACATGCTTGGGAATTTAACCAAAGTTTATCAGGCGGACCTTGCTTTATTTATAAGTGCACTTTACAATACAATTATATAACTAAAGCAGTTAAGTATAACAGCAGTTTAACCTCATAGTGACATAGTGAACTAGGCGAAGAGTTTTTAGTTAACTTGGCACTAATTATGATCGTCAAAGTCACTGCAATGAGACTGTTAATGTCCAGAAGACAAATGGAGATGGTCATTTTAACCCGTTTTTGTAGTTCACACCACTCTTCTTCAAACACTGATACTTAATTACATGTATCATGTTCCCGTATTTGAAATATACTTCAAAGGGGTTAAGTAATTAAATATTTGCATTTTTGCGAGTTGAGTCGGCACTTTAATAAACAATAAAAATTTTAACCAACATTTAGACTGGGTGGCTTCAACAGAGAAAAACAATTTATAATTACTATTTGTTAAGAAAAAAGACAAGTTTGCTTATTATAACAAGGGCAGTACTTTTTATATTTGGCCATTTGTACAATAGTTCCAAAAAACTATGTTCACATCTGAGAACCTAGGTTTTCGAATAAGATGACACGTTTTCCGAAGAACTTTGGTTTTCAGGTTCAAGAGGTGTACAATAATTAACAGAACCTAGATTATTTTAAGAAATTGCAGGTTCTTGACGAAGAACCTAGATTCTCAGTTCAGGTATTAAGTTTTTCAGAGACTCGTGTTTTTAAACTGCAGTATGCACAATTCCGTTAATCCCAGTTCTTTATGAACATTTTTGACGAGTAACTCAGAGGAATGTTTTTGAAAACACATTATGATAAACAAAAGGGTTATAATAACCCTGGATCGCTCACCTGAATAATATGAGCTACATGTTTCAAATGTCAAACTGATGCTAAAATATTAAGAAAGTAGGTCAGTAGGTCACATTCACTGTCACTGAAAGTCAGTTTTAAGATCGATGTGCAAAACTGTATATGTCATTCAAATTTATTTCATGGCTGTATCTTAAAAAAAAACAAGAAAGTAGGTCAGTAGGTCAAGGTCACAGTCAAGTGACCCTTAATTACTTGGGGTCATCAGGTAATTATAACTAAACAGTCTAGGAAATATGATCAGATAATATTTGAAGTATTTTTTTCCTATATAACTCGTATAAGAAATAAGTGACCTCGGGGCGGGGCTTAAGATGGACCCTGGGTCATGACTTGAACAATCTTAGTAGAGGACCACTAGACAATGTCACATGTAAAATATCTAAGCTGTGTGCCTCTTGGTTTCAGAGAAGAACATTTTTTATGTTTTTCCTATATAACTCTATGTAAATTCAAGGGATCTCGGGGCGGGACCAGTATTGACCCTGGGATCATAACTTGAACAATCTTGTTAGAGAACCACTAGGCAATGCTACATATCAAATACCAAAGGCCTAGGCCTTGAACTTTCAGACAAGATGATTTTTAAAGTTTTTTCCTATATATGTAAAACTTGGGACCCCCAGGGCAGGGCCTCTTTTCACCCAGGGGCATAATTTGAACAATTTTGGTAGAGGATCACTAGGCAATGCAACATACCAAATATCAAAAGCCTAGGCCTTGCAGTTTCAGGCAAGAAGATTTTTTAAAGTTTTTTCCAATATAAGTCTATGCAAAACTTAGGACCCCCGGGGCGGGGCCTCTTTTCACCCGAGAGTGAAAATTTGAATAATCTTGGTAGAGGACCACAAGGCAATGCTACATACCAAATATCAAAGGACTAGGTCTTGTGGTTTCAGACAAGAAGATTTTTAAAGTTTTTTTCCTATATAGGTCTATGCAAAACTTGGGACCCCCGGGTGGAGCCTCATTTCACCCCAGAGGCATAATTTGAATAATTTCATAGAGGACAATTAGATGATGTCACATGCCAAATATCGATGCTCTACGCCTTGTGGTTTTGGACAAGAAGATTTTTTAAGTTTTTCCTTTCGGTTGCCATGGCAACCAGAGTTCTGTGTGGAATTCAATTCTTTGAACAATTTTGAAAGGGAGGCAACAAGGATCATTCCTGTGAAGTTTAGTGTATATCTGCCCAGTGGTTTTGAAGAATATTTTTTAGAAATTATTGACGGACGGACGACGGACGTCTCACGACGGACATCGAGCGGTCACAAAGGCTCATCATGAGCCTTTGGCTCAGGTGAGCTAAAAATGCTTTCAATCTGAGAAGTTAAAATGAAAAGCTAAGAAAACATAAAATCTGAGTTGAGAACCTAGAATCCCTTTTGGGAACCTTTGTTTGTTTTGGGTTTAATGCCGTTTTCATAACAGTATTTCATTTATGTAACGGCGGGCAGTTAATGAAGGGATTTTAATATTACTTGGCACAAATGTACCTCATAATAAGACGATGTGTCATGCACAACTTTCAGACCCCTAGCTCAAAGGTCAAGATCACACTTAGCAGTCAAATGTTAACATAGCATGAACAGGGTCTGTTTCGTGTCCGGTCCATAACTCTGACATTCATTAAGGGATTTTAATATCACTAAGCACAAGTTTCCTCATGATGAGACGACGTGTCATGCGCAAATCCCGGACCCCTACCTCAAAGGTCAAGGTCACAATTGGGGGTCAAAGGTCAACAGAGTTTTTTTCCTGTCCCGTCCATAATTCTGCCATCCATGAAGGGATTTTAATATTACTTGGTACAAATGTTCCCCATGATGAGACAACATGTCATGCGCAAAGTGCAGACCCTTAGCTCATAGGTCAAGGTCACAATTGGAGGTCAAAGGTCAATAAGGTGTTTTCCCTGTCCGATCCAGAACTCTGTCATCCATCAAGGGATTACAATATTACTTGGCATAAATGTTTCCCATGGTGAGACGACGTGTCATGCGCAACACCCAGTACCCTAGCTTAAAGGTCAAGGTCACACTTTGAGATCAAAGGTCAAGAGGATTTTTTTCCTGTCCGGTGTATAACTTTGTCATACAAAGCAGGATGTAGATATCAGTTGGCACAAATATTCCCCTGGATGAGACAACATGTCATGCGCAAGAACCAGGTCCCTAGGTCTAAGGTCAAGGTCATATTTAGAGGTCAAAGGTCAAATTCAAGAATGACTTTGTAAGGAACATTTCTTCTTCATGCATGGAGGGATTTTGGTGTAACTTAGACCAAATGTTCACCACCATGAGGAACCCTTGTTTTTAGAATTACGTCCCTTTGTTGTTACTATAAATAGATTTTATTGTAACTTTTTTATTACTCATAACTTTATCATGACATCACAGTACATTAGGGGTTCTAATTGACCAATCAGAGAGCTGCATTTTCAAGTACCTGCCAGTTTCCACTTGGGTATAGCGAAGTATATTTACAATGAACATATAGTGACTTTAGAAATAAATATCACACTATTTTAGAAATCAAATTAAGATTTTTCACTGCACATGCCCCAGATGATGCTACAAACAACAAAACCTTGAAGTTTCTTTGAAATATAGTATCAATTGAATACCTTTATTTTAGTTAAAAGTTTGCGATTTTACACATGGAGTCTATGATAAAGTCCGAGTAAAATTTAATCAATACCCAAGTGAAATAAGTATCATTCAGCAATGTTTTGGACATGTTAAAATTATGAACTGGCGGTAGAGAAAAATCGAGACCACTTTTCTGTGGCACAGCATGCATGTTATATCCAATTTTTAGGTGTATTTTGACCTATCTCTACCTGGTAAAGAGTTTATAGATTTTTTTTTTAAAGATTAATTTCCCTTTGTTGTTACTATAAATAACTTACATGATAACATTTTTATAATCAGCCAAACAAATTCAATATGAAAACAACTGTGGGTTTTTATATATGCACATTTTAATCCAAGTGTGTTATAACATATTGTATATGTAGTACAATATTGTTTATACATCATTGACATATATCAGTTCATTATGTCATACTGCAGTAGAGAAAATTAGGTGCCTTCCAGTAGGGGACTTTGTATTGCATGGCAATACTTCATTCACTTGTTCAAATTGCGTTACCATGGCAACATATGCAATAAATTGCTTTTTCTACAATAGTACTTAGAAATAAAAGCTTAATTTAAAATAATGTTTCTTATAAGTTGAATATTTAGAGGTTTATGTATTCAAAAGTAAAATTTGAAAATTTTATGTGAAAAGATATAAAATGTTTGGTTTTATGACAGATTTCGTAACACGGGAAATAGCCACAAGAATAAATTATTTCAGTCGTTGTTTCTTCAGTTTGTGTTTTCACTTATTGGTAATCACTGGCTATTTTTAAATAAATGAATCTTCTTTTACAAAGAATATTTAGATATCCACTTAAAGTGCAAACATCTAGCTGGCTAAAGTCCTTAACATTTTCTATAAAAACATTATTAAATTATGTTACCATGGCAACATATGCATTTGATTCTGTTTTCTACAATAATACTTTAAAAACGAGCTAAATTTGGAAAAGTGTTTCAGATAACTTGAATATTATAAAGTGGTATGTATTCAAAAATATTATCTCAAAATTCCATGTTAAAAGAATTAAAATGTTTTGTTTTATGACAGTGTTTGTAACATGAGTAATAACTATAAGAATAAGACATTTCTGTCATTGTTTCTTCTTAACTTGCCTTTTACCTGCTGGTAATAAATTACTATTTTGAAATAAATGAAACATATATTACTATTGATTTTTTATTGTTTATGCTTATCTAGAATACTAGAAAGTACAGCTAATAAAATGTTTTCCATATTTTCTAAGAAAATTATGTTACCATGGCGACATATGTTTTAAATTCCCTTTTCCTACAATAATACTTAAAAAACAAGAGCTTATTTTAAAAAGTATTTCTAATAAGTTAAATATTTGAAAGTACAAGTATTCAGGAAAGAAATATGAAAATTTCACCTAAAAACTTTGAAACAGTCATGTTCTGTAACAAAAGTAGTTATCGTAAGAATAAACATTTCAGTCATCCCTTTCCTCATAGTCTGTTTTTTCACTGGCTAGTTATTACTGACAGTACTGGAGAAAGTGAACATTCTTTTACCATTACATTATGTACTGAAGATCCCTTACTGAAATACAAATCCATAATTTCAATGAAATATAATTTGAATTATGTTACCATGGCAACATACATACTAAATTCCTTTTTCTAAAAATACTTTAATAATTAACACAACAGCTTAACTTTTGATGAAGGTTACACAGCTACAAGATCTGGTGAAAAGTAAATATTTATAGCCAATACTTTAATGTTACAGGTAACTGAAACTACAACCTTTACTTGATGTTTAACCTTAAGGTAGTTCTGCACTTAAGGATCGAAACTTTTTCTACAATGTAGAATTTGATTAAACTCTGATTTTTCAAAACATCGGAATATACTAAGAAAATTCAGCAAATAAAAAAGATAGGGTCGCGTGCTTGATTTTTTGCTAGACTGATTTGAAAAATTTCGACCTCACGCAAGTTTTCATAATGGGAGTCTATGGGAAAAACGCAATTTTCAAAACATTTTCGCGAATAGAAATCTTTCTACAATGTAAATTTTAATGAAACTTCTCACAGTCATAAATAAACATATGGCCTATAATATGGTGAAATAAAATGTATAGGTCCGTGGGCTTATTTTTGAGATATTTGGCTATGATTAAAGTGAACCGCCTATTTAAGCTAATTTTAAGACATTATTTTGAGTTATTTAACGTTTAAGATGTTTTAATATCATATTTTAACTTTAGAAAGATAGTAACAGTGCCATTTTAATACATTTATTCACAGGTTGCCCTTAATTCATAAACTGATTTTCGTTTCCGTACGCCGAATCCAGGCATTATTCTACGTTTTCCGGATAAGTGACGTTACGCCATCACTTCCGGTTTTTCAAACGTGCAGAACTACCTTAACAGCTTAACACATGTATATGAACAGCAAAATAGGCTAAAGTGTTGTATATTAAAACGTTTGAATTCAACAACAATTTCTATCTTTTATATTCACTTCCTTTTTTTCAGTTCTCAGAAAAATCCTCGCCAATCCAATTTCAGTTCAAGTGGTTTGGGACAAACAGAATCCTTTGACTTTTCAGACAAATACTATTCTCTTATGAGTTCATACAGGTACCATTGTCAGGCTTGTGTCATTCCATGTCAATAATATTCGTTTGGCAAGGGGGAGTAGATTTTAGTAAGTTAACTGGACTGTCACTTTTAAGACTAACAATCCAGGTGTTTCTGCAGACATGATAAAGTGGTAATACTTGGTTATCTTCTTTAAAAGTTTAAAATATTGTGATAAGATATTTCTCCACTGGTATAATGTGACAGGATTTAAATCATTGTTGACCAACTGTGTTATGACCTTTCTTTGATGACTGACACACTGTGCCAGCAATATCCTGTATTATTAAAGGTCTCAGCATTCACTCTCCTCCACAGATTCTTCTAAATTCAAAAGTGCAAGTCAGATTCAAACTTTGCATGGTCTGTGATCATTGTTGAATATGCAATCGATCTGTGATATCCTGTAACAAATAAGTATCAATCACTCCAGAAGTGGTTATTTGGTGTCATTACATTTGCATCAGTCTCTCCAGAAGTGGTTCTTTGGTGTCATTACATTTGCATCAGTCTCTCCAGAAGTGGCAATTTGGTGTCATTGCATTTGCATCAGTCTCTCCAGAAGTGGCAATTTGGTGTCATTACATTTGCATCAGTCTCTCCAGAAGTGGCAATTTGGTGTCATTACATTTGCATCAGTCTCTCCAGAAGTGGCAATTTGGTGTCATTACATTTGCATCAGTCTCTCCAGAAGTGGTTATTTGGTGTCATTACATTTGCATCAGTCTCTCCAGAAGTGGTTATTTGGTGTCATTACATTTGCATCAGTCTCTCCAGAAGTGGCAATTTGGTGTCATTACATTTGCATCAGTCTCTCCAGAAGTGGTTATTTGGTGTCATTACATTTGCATCAGTCTCTCCAGAAGTGGTTATTTGGTGTCATTACATTTGCATCAGTCTCTCCAGAAGTGGTTATTTGGTGTCATTACATTTGCATCAATCTCTCAAGAAGTTGTTTTTTGGTGTCGTTACATTTGCATCAGTCTCTCCAGAAGTGGTTATTTGGTGTCATTCATTACATTTGCATCAGTCTCTCCAGAAGTGGGTATTTGGTGTCATTACATTTGCATCAGTCTCTCCAGAAGTGGTTATTTGGTGTCATTCATTACATTTGCATCAGTCTCTCCAGAAGTGGCAATTTGGTGTCATTGCATTTGCATCAGTCTCTTTGGAAGTGGTTATTTGGTGTCATTACATTTTCATCAGTCTCTTTGGAAGTGGTTATTTAGTGTCATTACATTTGCATCAGTCCCTCCTGAAGTGGTTATTTGGTGTCATTACATTTGCATCAGTCTCTCCAGAAGTGGTTATTTGGTGTCATTACATTTGCATCAATCTCTCAAGAAGTTGTTTTTTGGTGTCGTTACATTTGCATCAGTCTCTCCAGAAGTGGTTATTTAGTGTTATTGTATTTGCATCAGTCTCTCCAGAAGTGTTTATTTGGTGTCATTCATTACATTTGCATCAGTCTCTCCAGAAGTGGTTATTTGGTGTCATTCATTACATTTGCATCAGTCTCTCCAGAAGTGGCAATTTGGTGTCATTGCATTTGCATCAGTCTCTCCAGAAGTGGTTATTTGGTGTCATTACATTTGCATCAGTCTCTCCAGAAGTGGTTATTTGGTGTCGTTACATTTTCATCAATCTCTCCAGAAGTGGTTATTTGGTGTCATTCATTACATTTGCATCAGTCTCTCCAGAAGTGGCAATTTGGTGTCATTGCATTTGCATCAGTCTCTCCAGAAGTGGTTATTTGGTGTCATTACATTTTCATCAGTCTCTCCAGAAGTGGTTATTTGGTGTCATTACATTTGCATCAGTCTCTCATCAAGTGGTTATTTGGTGTCATTACATTTGCATCAGATTCTGCAGAAGTGGTAATTTGGTGTCATTACATTTGCATCAATCTCTCAAGAATGGTGTCATTACATTTGCATCAGTCTCTCCAGAAGTGGTTATTTGGTGTCATTGTATTTGCATCAGTCTCTCGAGAAGTGTTTATTTTGTGTCATTGCATTTGCATCAGTCCCTCGAGAAGTGGTTATTTGGTGTCATGACATTTGGATCAGTCTCTCCAGAAGTGGTTATTTGGCGAAATTACATTTGCAATGGTCTCTCCAGAAGTGGTTATTTGGTGTCATAACCTTTGCATCAGTCTCTTCAGAAGTGGTTATGTTGTGAAATTACATTCGCAATGGTATCTCCAGAAGTCGTTTTTGGTGTCATTACATTTGAACCAGTTTCTTCAGAAAAAGTCGTTATTTGGTGTCATTACATTTGCATCAGTCTCTCCAAACGTGATTATTTGGTGTCATTGCATTTGCATCAGTATCTCCAGAAGTGGTTATTTGGTGTCATTTCATTTGCATCAATCTCTCAAGCAGTGTTTATTTGGTGTCATTATTTTGCAATGGTCTCTCCAGAAGTGGTTATTTGGTGTCATTACATTTGCATCAGTCTCTCCAGAAGTGGCAATTTGGTGTCATTACATTTGCATCAGTCTCTCCAGAAGTGGTTCTTTGGTGTCATTACATTTGCATCAGTCTCTCCAGAAGTGGCAATTTGGTGTCATTGCATTTGCATCAGTCTCTCCAGAAGTGGCAATTTGGTGTCATTACATTTGCATCAGTCTCTCCAGAAGTGGTTCTTTGGTGTCATTACATTTGCATCAGTCCCTCCTGAAGTGGTTATTTGGTGTCATTACATTTGCATCAATTTCTCAAGAAGTTATTTTTTGGTGTCATTACATTTGCATCATTCTCTCCAGAAGTGGTTATTTGGTGAAATTACATTTGCAATGGTCTCTCCAGAAGTGGTTATTTGGTGTCATGACATTTGCATCAGTCTCTTGAGAAGTGGTTATCTGGTGGAATTACACTTGCGATGGTCTCTCAAGAAGTAGTTGTTTGGTGTCATGACATTTGCATCAGTCTCTTCAGAAGAGGTTAATTTCTGAAATTACACTTGCAATGGTCTCTCCTGAAGTCGTTTTTTGGTGTCATTACATTTGCACCATTCTCTTCTGAAGTGGTTATTTGGTGTCATTACATTTGCATCAGTCTCTTCAGAAGTGGTTATTTAGTGAAATTACATTTGCAATGGTCTCTCCAGAAGTGGTTATTTGGTGTCATTACATTTGCATCAGTCTCTGAAGAAGTGGTTATTTAGTGTTATTGTATTTGCATCAGTCTTTCCAGAAGTGGTTATTTGGTGTCATTACATTTGCATCAGTCTCTTCAGAAGTGGGTATTTGGTGTCATTACATTTGCATCAGTCTCTCCAGAAGTTGTTTTTTGGTGTCATTACATTTGCATCAGTCTCTCCAGAAGTGGTTATTTGGTGTCATTGTATTTGCATCAGTCTCTTCAGAAGTGGTTATTTGGTGTCATTACATTTGTATCAGTCTCTTCATAAGTGGGTATCTGGTGTCATTACATTTGTATCAGTCTCTTTGGAAGTGGTTATTTGGTGTCATTACATTTGCATCAGTCTCTTTGGAAGTGGTTATTTGGTGTCATTACATTTGCATCAGTCTCTTTGGAAGTGGTTATTTGGTGTCATTACATTTGAATCAGTCTCTTTGGAAGTGGTTATTTGGTGTCATTACATTTGAATCAGTTTCTTCAGAAGTGATTATTTGGTTTCATTACATCGGCATCAGACTCTCTAGATGATAATTGGTGTTATTACATTTGAATCAGTCTCCTTGGAAGTTCGGTTACATATGACCTTTTTGTGTCTATTCCCCGTAAAATCAAAGTCATTTACTCACTGGAAGTGTTGTTTGGCGTCATTATATCTGCAACGGTCTCTTCGTAAGTGGTTATCTGTTGTCATTACATTTGTATCAGTCTCTTTGGAAGTGGCTATCTAGTGTCATTACATTTGTATCAGTCTCTTCATAAGTGGGTATCTGGTGTCATTACATTTGTATCAGTCTCTTTGGAAGTGGTTATCTGGTGTAATTACATTTGTATCAGTCTTTTTGGAAGTGGTTATCTGGTGTCATTACATTTGTATCAGTCTCTTTGGAAGTGGTTATCTGGTGTCATTACATTTGTATCAGTCTCTTTGGAACTGGTTATCTGGTGTCATTACATCTGTATCAGTCTCTTTGGAATTGGTTATCTGGTGTCATTACATCTGTATCAGTCTCTTTTGAACTGGTTATCTGGTGTCATTACATTTCTATCAGTCTCCTTGGAAGTGGTTATCTGGTGTCATTACATTTGTATCAGTCTCTAAATTCTACACCCAAAGCAAGGTTGTATAACCACAGCAGTCAGGGGCAAGTGATCTGAAGTCAGTAGCCTTAACCACAGCAGTCAGGGGCAAGTGATTTGAAGTCAGCAGCCTTAACCACAGCAGTCAGGGCAAGTGATTTGAAGTCAGCAGCCTTAACCACAGCAGTCAGGGGCAAGTGATTTGAAGTCAGCAGCCTTAACCACAGCAGTCAGGGGCAAGTGATTTGAAGTCAGCAGCCTTAACCACAGCAGTCAGGGGCAAGTGATTTGAAGTCAGCAGCCTTAACCACAGCAGTCAGGGGCAAGTGATTTGAAGTCAGCAGCCTTAACCACAGCAGTCAGGGGCAAGTGATTTGAAGTCAGCAGCATTAACCACAGCAGTCAGGGGCAAGTGATTTGAAGTCAGCAGCCTTAACCACAGCAGTCAGGGGCAAGTGATTTGAAGTCAGCAGCCTTAACCACAGCAGTCAGGGGCAAGTGATTTGAAGTCAGCAGCCTTAACCACAGCAGTCAGGGCAAGTGATTTGAAGTCAGCAGCCTTAACCACAGCAGTCAGGGGCAAGTGATTTGAAGTCAGCAGCCTTAACCACAGCAGTCAGGGGCAAGTGATTTGAAGTCAGCAGCCTTAACCACAGCAGTCAGGGGCAAGTGATTTGAAGTCAGCAGCCTTAACCACAGCAGTCAGGGGCAAGTGATTTGAAGTCAGCAGCCTTAACCACAGCAGTCAGGGGCAAGTGATTTGAAGTCAGCAGCCTTAACCACAGCAGTCAGGGGCAAGTGATTTGAAGTCAGCAGCCTTAACCACAGCAGTCAGGGGCAAGTGATTTGAAGTCAGCAGCCTTAACCACAGCAGTCAGGGGCAAGTGATTTGAAGTCAGCAGCCTTAACCACAGCAGTCAGGGGCAAGTGATTTGAAGTCAGCAGTCAGGGGCAAGTGATATGAAGTCAGTAGCCTTAACCACAGCAGTCAGGGGCAAGTGATTTGAAGTCAGTAGCCTTAACCACAGCAGTCAGGGGCAAGTGATTTGAAGTCAGTAGCCTTAACCACAGCAGTCAGGGGCAAGTGATTTGAAGTCAGCAGCCTTAACCACAGCAGTCAGGGGCAAGTGATTTGAAGTCAGTAGCCTTAACCACAGCAGTCAGGGGCAAGTGATTTGAAGTCAGCAGCCTTAACCACAGCAGTCAGGGGCAAGTGATTTGAAGTCAGTAGCCTTAACCACAGCAGTCAGGGGCAAGTGATTTGAAGTCAGTAGCCTTAACCACAGCAGTCAGGGGCAAGTGATTTGAAGTCAGTAGCCTTAACCACAGCAGTCAGTAGCCTTAACCACAGCAGTCAGGGGCAAGTGATTTGAAGTCAGCAGCCTTAACCACAACAGTCAGGGGCAAGTGATTTGAAGTCAGTAGCCTTAACCACAGCAGTCAGGGACAAGTGATTTGAAGTCAGTAGCCTTAACCACAGCAGTCAGGGGCAAGTGATTTGAAGTCAGCAGCCTTAACCACAGCAGTCAGGGGCAAGTGATTTGAAGTCAGCAACCTTAACCACAGCAGTCAGGGGCAAGTGATTTGAAGTCAGCAACCTTAACCACAGCAGTCAGGGGCAAGTGATTTGAAGTCAGCAACCTTAACCACAGCAGTCAGGGGCAAGTGATTTGAAGTCAGCAACCTTAACCACAGCAGTCAGGGGCAAGTGATTTGAAGTCAGTAGCCTTAACCACAGCAGTCAGGGGCAAGTGATTTGAAGTCAGTAGCCTTAACCACAGCAGTCAGGGGCAAGTGATTTGAAGTCAGTAGCCTTAACCACAGCAGTCAGGGGCAAGTGATTTGAAGTCAGTAGCCTTAACCACAGCAGTCAGGGGCAAGTGATTTGAAGTCAGTAGCCTTAACCACAGCAGTCAGGGGCAAGTGATTTGAAGTCAGTAGCCTTAACCACAGCAGTCAGGGGCAAGTGATTTGAAGTCAGCAGCCTTAACCACAGCAGTCAGGGGCAAGTGATTTGAAGTCAGCAGCCTTAACCACAGCAGTCAGGGGCAAGTGATTTGAAGTCAGCAGCCTTAACCACAGCAGTCAGGGGCAAGTGATTTGAAGTCAGCAGCCTTAACCACAGCAGTCAGGGGCAAGTGATTTGAAGTCAGTAGCCTTAACCACAGAGACATGGAGTTCCCAACAGGTTTCATGAAGAACAAGTTAAACATGTGCTCTTCAGAATGCTTTCTTTCTTAAAAATTTGATCTAGTGATCTAGAGTTTTGGTCTCCTGATGATACAGTTTAAAATTAGGCCTTAATTATATAGACAAACATTTTATGTTTCAAACAGTTCTTTTAATAAATAAGTCCTTTAGAGTTCATAATTTGACCTAGTGACCTAGTTCATAACCCCAGATGACCTGATAATTTTCTTTTCCAAGATGTTATTGAGACAGATTCTGACTAAGTGGTGGCATTTAGTGTGTTAACAGTAAAGCTGTGGACCACAAATGATGAATCATCCACCTAAACTAATAGCTTACCCATAACCTTTGGTTCAGAGGAGCTAAAACATATGGACTTGCTTACATAATATCACTGCCTTTTTCTCATCACGAGAAAGATATTCGGTGCTTTTCACATCCAGGTTCTTTGTAGATTTCTCCAAGAACATGTACGTACAGTTTAAACACTTAATGGTGAAAACTTCAAATGTTTGATACGGAACTTAAATCTTCCAACTATTGTGTCTTTAGTATCAATACTGTAATTTAAACAAAGAAAAGAATATTTCAGGTATATTTTTATTCTGCATATATACACAAGCTAGTTTGGGGTTTGATGTGGTACATTAAAGTGTAATACCATGTTAAATTTGTTAACAATCATTGTTTTTGAAATATGTTAAAGTTACATGTATACAATTAACTCTTGCAGTCAGTAAAACTTATTAACAGTTACACAGAGTTTGGTATTAAAATACAGTGAAACACCGCTCGCTCGCGGTCGCAAGGGGATGAGCAAAAGTTATCGAGTTATCCATGGTTTCGAGCGGCCCAGACATTGATCAACATATGAAAAAAAATTAAGTTTGTTTTACCAGTTGTCATTGGGGCCATTTGCAGAGGAAACGGTGATGCCTAATAATTACACACTCGTGATATTTTCAAAAATGTATTACAAACGCTATCTATAATTTTTTAGACGTTTCAATATTTAATAAGAAACAAGACTTTTTTTATTTGGAAAACGGTACTCGAATTTGCAATTTTCTTCTCCAAATTAAGATCTCGTAATTACCGTCTCAATTTTATGAAAAGGCTATATTATTTCCTTTATTTGCATGCAAACGACTGGTGATTAAAAGATCTCATAATTATCTTCTCGATCCTGCAGAAAAAAGTAATAATTTAATCTGAAACAAACAGTAATTGATCACTATTTGATAAATAAAACTTTTTCTTCAACCTTTTATCAATAATTAGTCGATTACTAATTATCAGATCAAATATAACAACAAACAAACATTTAAGATAGTCAGGGAATAGACCACGCAATTCTCACGACATGCGGAAATTTTAAATTTATCCATACATTCTTACTGAATTTGACACCTGTGCTCGAGTTTGCCAGAAGCAACAAAGAGTAAATCAATATACAGGGACCAGGTGTCATGCTCGAGTGATCGAGTAATCGATGCTCAACCCAGCCGTGCTAATTTCACATAGAAAATAGGAAATCGGCTGGGACCACATGAATTGCTCGAGAGAGCCCGGGTGCTCGAGTCATTGATGCTTGAGCGAGCAGTGTTTCACTGTATATATATATATCAGGAAAAAATTAAAGAAACGAAAGTAGGATTAAATATTTGCAAAAACACCATTGTTAAATGCCGACTTTTGCATAACTGATACTTTTTGTTTAAGTGCCTATATATTTTGCAGAAAATCGTATGTCAAAAAATACCTACCAAAAGCCACTTGCAGAAAATACAGTTTAAAAAACTTTAAAAAGACCTTTTCACAAAAAAAAAGAAGTGTGAACAAATTACATTGAGAATATACCATTAAAGTTTACACAAAGCTAAAGAATAAAAAAAATATTTCCCCTTTCTTAGAATTAAAGTTGATAAACATTCATAAAAACACACATTGAAACTAATACAAAATGAAAAGATTCTACCGGTATACTGTGCTGAATGAGAAACTTGTAATTTCTTCTTTTAAATCAGGAAGTTAAGACCGTATTGCTTTCAACCATCATCTAAGAGTAGTATTTGACTATTTTGCATTTTACTTTCTATTTGCTTATTAGCAAAATTATTATTTTTAGGTTTTAACCTATTTAAAGGTTATAACCTTTACTCTGCTTAATTTCTAAAATTTACTGACTGAATAGTGAACAGTGTAGACCAAATCAGTCTGCACGCATGTGCATGCTGATCTTTGTCTGCACTGGGCATAGAGGCAGCATGCACGGATCCGCCTCCGCCCCCGAAAAATCCTAAAAAAAGGAAAGAAGAGAAGAAGGAAAGAACATACGACCCCGGCGTAATTCATATTTATGATTTATGTTAATTATCTCAAAGAAACAAAGAATTTTACCTTTAAGAAAACTTAATTTAATTATTTTCCCCAAATTGAACAGGTGAGCTCATAAAAATGTGAAAATAAGGGTATATTGTATGTAAAATTGCAGTGGAAAAGGTGTTCTTAAATGCTTCTAAAATGCCCCAGAATGCAGGAAATGAAGCGCTGAATTTCAAAATTTTCAAGGGGGGGGGGGCATGCCCCACACTCCCCTACCTGATTGGCTGCTTTTCTATTTCAGCCTGTTCAACAAAAACTTATTGACAACCCTGTACTTATAAATGGCTAACATCCACAAAATCACATCAAATTATTAAGTGTATAAAGACACATGTCTGTCATAGTAAGGGTTCGGTCGGACCCCCCTGAGAAAACTGGCTGGATCTGCGCATAGGCAGAATCACTTGCCACCAGCAGGCTCAAGGTTAAAGATAGTCAATCTGATCTTGAACATTTGATGGACTTGTTTGAAACATTTTAATGACAGTTCACATTTGCCTTGATATATAAAAATTGTAAGGTTATATAATATTATCTATTATTGCACGACTCGTTCTAACCAAGGCCAACCACCATGTAAGGATCACTGGTCAATAGTTTGTGTTGGGATGTCGCTATGTGCCACCCTGGGATGTCACGATGTTCCATTCTGGGATGTCACTATGTGCCACCCTGGGATGTCACGATGTTCCATTCTGGGATGCCACGATGTTCCATTCTGGGATGTCACTATGTTCCACCCTTGGATGTCACTATGTGCCACCTTTGGATGTCACTATGTGCCACCCTGGGATGTCACTATGTGCCACCCTGGGATGTCACTATGTGCCACCCTGGGATGTCACTATGTGCCACCCTGGGATGTCACTATGTTTCACCCTGGGATGTCACTATGTTTCATCCTGGGATGTAACTAAGTGCCATCCTGGGATGTCACTACTCTAACATCTTAATATATTCTGAGCTTGGTAAAGAGCTCAAAAAAGGTCAGCAGCAAAGTGGAGACTGTCAAGCTCATTAGAAGCATCTAATGCTCCTTACAAGTATGTAAATATTGCTTGTTGTATGTTTTGATTAAAATCTATTTCTTACCACAGTTTATTTAAATTTCCCAGCTATAATCTGTGCAAAGCTTCATAACAAGAAAATAAGTCAAGAACAGAATGTTTAGAAACAAAGACTTGGCACTAACGAAGTATAACTAGCTTGCTGATAAACAAAAATCACCCTTGAATGAAAACATGCAACAAAGACTTCAGTATTAAATCAATTCAATTAAAACAACAACAAAAACATCAACTGTGATGACTTTATAATAATTCAGGTTTACATTTGGTTTTTCAGTGTTATAGGATGACTACAAAACATAGGAAACTAGAGTTGCTTTTGAGAAAAGCGCATGTCTCCCACAACTGCCTAATCATCTAAATAGCAAGTCAGTCTTTATTTCCTGTTTATTCACTACAAATATACCTTTGAAGAGTAAAAAGGCCGATTTTGGGAAATTCAAGGTCCATAATTCTGGAGTGCCTCAGGCGATTTGGCTAGTTGATGAACCTGGCCAAGGAGTTATGGTCAAAAACATTTGGTTCAAGTTTGGTGAAGATCGGATGAGAAATGTTGGACTTAGAGCGGACGAGAGTAAAAAGGCTGATTTTCAGTAATTCAATGGCCATAATTCCAAAGTGCCTGGGCCGATTTGGCTAGTTACCAAACTTGGCCGAGGACTCATGGTCAAACACATTTTGTTCAAGTTTGGTGATAATTGGATGAGAAATGTTCGACTTAAGAGCATGGACAAGAGTAAAAAGGCCGATTTTCGGTAATTCTAGGGCCATAACTCCGAAGTGCCTGGACCGATTTGGCTCATTATCGAACTTGCCCTACTAGAGCGATGCACATTCATCAAGCCAAAAGGACTCCTATACTACTCAGATTGCATGCACATTCCTGGAGCCAAAAGGACTCCTATGCGTTGTATAGGGGTCCTTCCGGCTCCAGCAATGCGCCTAAAATCTGAGTGTTTTTTTTTGTAAATTCAAGGGCCATAATTCCGAAGTGCCTGGGCCGATTTGGCTAGTTATCGAACTTGGCCGAGGACTTATTGGCACACACATTTTGTTCAAGTTTGGTGAAGATCGGATGAGAAATGTTCAACTTAGAGTGCAGACAAGCTTTGTGACAGACAGACAGACAGACACACAGACAGGAGTAAATCAATATGTCTCCCACACCACTGTGTGGTGGGAGACATAATGAAAGCAACTCTTGCTGGTCCTTTAACTTCATAGTGAAATACAAGAGGTAATATAAGAAAAAAGCAAAACATATTGTTCAAGGGAACAGCATCAAGATGTCCTTTTTGTAATGTCTTAGTTGTAATAATCATCTGGCATTTCATCATAATTCATTTTATCTGAATCTGTGTTCACTGTATCCGAATCTATCTTCCCTTCAGGATCGTACTAGTACCAATGCCCATGTCAGGTTCTGTAACTAAACACTTGACATTTACATATCATGTTCTTTTTAATAGGAGCATAAATTTCATAGATAGTTTTACATACCTAAAATTTTGTTACAAAATCTATTATATGAGTTATATTAAGTTAACAATACTTTTGCACTTCATAAGCGAGCTAAATTTTTTAAAACATTTCCACATTTCAAGAAAAAATTACCCAGGCTTTCAATAGTTTTACATTCTATGTCAAAATGTAAATGAATTCTAGTAGGGTTTTTCATTGGAAATGAGTTCATGAATGTTAGATTTATGCCACAATGTGCTATTAATACACTAAAAAACTGCTTTGATTGAGGAAAGAAGACATTGTGTGGGTATGGTTCTTCCACCCCTTTGTCCACTCAAGAGAAACTAAATCCCAGGAAGAAGTTTGTGCCACAAACTGGAGAAGGACAGGACATAAGGGTGGCCCTCACCTGACTTCATCAACCAAACAAGAGCTG
Source organism: Mercenaria mercenaria (assembly GCF_021730395.1). NCBI lineage: Eukaryota > Metazoa > Mollusca > Bivalvia > Venerida > Veneridae > Mercenaria > Mercenaria mercenaria. The sequence continues at coordinate 42,385,264 of NC_069374.1, forward strand.
TCTCCATAGGATGACACATGCCCCCGATGGCACTTTGAATGAATAGTTATGGCCGATGTTAGAGTTTAGGACCTTTGACCTACGGAGCTGGGTCTTGCGTGCGACACGTCGTCTTACTGTGTCACACATTCATGCAAAGTTATTTTAAAATCCATGCATGAATGACAAAGATATGGACCGGACACGCCCATCAATGCACTATCATGAAAAATGACCGTTAACGTCTAAGTGTGACCTTGACCTTTGAGTTACGGACCTGGGTATTGCGTGTGACACATCGTCTTACTGTGGTACACTTTCATGCCAAGTTATTTGAAAATCCATCCATCGATGACAAAGATATGGACCTGACACGCCCATCAATGCACTATCCTTTAACGTCTAAGTGTGACCTTGACCTTTGAGCTATGGACCTGGGTGCTGCGCGCGACACATCGTCTAACTGTTGTACTTATTCATGCCAAGTTATTTGAAAATCCATCCATCAATGACAAAGATATGGACCTGACACGCCCATCAATGCACTATCCTTTAATGTCTAAGTGTGACCTTGACCTTTGAGCTACGGACCTGGGTCTTGCACGCGACACGTAGTCTTACTGTGGTACACATTCATGCCAAGTTATTTGAAAATCCATCCATCGATGACAAAGATATGGACCAGACACGCCCATCAATGCACTATCCTTTAATGTCTAAGTGTGACCTTGACCTTTGAGCTACAGACCTGGGTCTTGCACGCGACACGTCGATGACAAAGATATGGACCGGACACGAAAATTGCGGACAGACCGGCAGACTGACAGACCGACAGTTCAAAATGCCTTTGGGGGCATAAAAAATAAGTATGTCATGCACATCTTAACTTCACATGTATGACATTTCAACTGATGAAAGAATGCACTTTTAGATATGTGGGTGGGAGGAAGAAACAATGGTTGCCCCAATCTCTGCCAAAAATATCCTGCACATCTTTATGGTGATCGTATGTATGAAGTTCTACTGGAATCCTTTTGCAACTGTGGAAGTAGCTCGCACCACAAACTTGAGGATGGATAATGTATCAATGCCTCTCTCTTTCATCCATCCAAGAAAAAAAAATTGTCATGTACATCTATACTTCATAGTGATCAAGCGTGTGATTTATACCCCCTCTAAAAAAGCCTTGTTTGAAATTTTGATGGTAAAAATAATAATCACTGTATCTTTCTACCACTCAGTGTGCAACCTCTTCCCTCAAGTGAAAACAATTGAAGAATTTTTTTTTAAAGTTTCACAACTCCATCAAAGTTCAGCAAAGATCTTTCAAGCATTTCATGAAAATTTGTTTAAGATTTTTCTATTTTAAGAACCATCTGAACAAAATGGAGACGCAAAGATGCAATGGAACAAGTCTGGTGAAGACCGATCAAGTGTTTCTTGAGAAAAGTCATTTAAAAATTTTTTTCTTCTATTTTTAGCTCTGGTGGCCCCTAACAGGGGTTAAACAGAAGCACTTGAACAACAAGAGGGCCCTGAAGGCCCTTGTATCGCTCACCTGACCTAATTCTAACCCCTGATAAGTTAGAATCTAAGTTAGCCTTGATTTCATAGAGACAAACATTTTGTCAAAGTTTTATGAAGATCAAGTAGAAAATGTGACTTCTAGAGTTTTATATGAATGTTATTCTAGCGCTCAAAAAAAAGCAGGGTGCTGTTTTAAATTGGAAAAGTACGAAAGCAGTGGTTTCATGTTCGATGTTTGTGTCTTTTATTCCATTTATGATTATTGCACACTTGTCACAGACCAAGGTTGTAAATAATGTCTTTTTAAAACCAGTAACAGATAATTTGATTTTAGGGACATGATTAAAACAAACTTAGAAGAGGTCCACTATACAATGCTACATGTCAAATATCTGAGTTGAGGGTATTACAGTTTTAGAGTATTTGAAATTTCAGTCTGGTGGTCTGCTACCCTAAAAAGGATGAGTACTTGTTTCTGTTTGGACACTGAATTTTCTACTTTCTGTTCTCACTATGGTTTGAGTATAAACATGAAAACTGTTTCATTTAATTCAGAATGCATTTTAGCAGTGAGTGTGATTAAACCACTTGTTTTACATGAAATGCACAAGACACTGACCTAAAGATCATCAAGAATAACATTCTGACCAAGTTTCATGACGATATGGTCATAAATGTGGCCTCCAGAGTGTTAACAAGCTTTTCATTTGATTTGACCTGGTGACCTAGATTTTGACCCATCATGAGCAGTGAGTCTGATTAAAGCACTTGTTCTACACGAGACACTGCCTACAGAACATCAAGAATAACATTCTGACCAATTTCCATGAAGATATGGTCATAAATGTAGCCTTTTTGAGTTTTTGACCCCACATGACCCAGATTTGAACTTGACCTAGAGGTCATCAAGACAAACATTTTGATCAATTTTCATGAGTTTTTAACTTAAAGTTAGGTCTCTAGAATGTTAAAAAGCTTTATCTTTGATTTGAACTGGTGACCTAGTTTTTGACCCAATCTGACCAAGATTGGACCTTGACATAAAGATCATCAAGATTAACATTCTGACCAAGTTTCATTCAGCTATGGTCATAAATGTGGCCTCTAGAGTGTTAAATAGCTTTTCCTTGATTTGACCTAGTGATCTAGTTTTTGACCCTACATGACCCAGATTCGAACTTGACCTAAAGATCATCAAGATTAACATTCTGATCAAGTTTCATTAAGATATGGTCATAAATGTGGCCTCTAGAGTGTTAACTAGCTTTTCCTTTGATATGACCTGGTGACCTAGTTTTTGACCTCACATGACCCAGATTCAAATCTGATCTAAAGATCATCAGGATTAACATTCTGACCAAGTTTCATGAAGATACAGTCATAAATGTGGCCCCTAGAGCGTTAACAAGCTTTTCCTTTGATTTGACCTGGTGACCTAGTTTTTGATCCCAGATGACCCAATTTAGAACTCGTCCAAGATTTTATTAAGGGTAAAATTCTGACCAAGTTTCATTAAGATTGGGACAAAGTTGTGACCTCTAGAGTGTTAACAGTCAAAATGTTGACGACGGATGACTGACAGAGTGATCACAAAAGCCCACCTTGAGCACTTTGTGCTCAGGTGAGCAAAAAATGAGAGATGACCAATCATCTGGTTTGTTCTACTTTTAGTGCTGGTAGCCCATATAATGAGTCAAGTAAAACCATTTGAACTTAACTGAGAGGACTATCCAAGGATGTTACAGACCAAATTTGGTAAGATCCATCAAGTGGTTCATAAGGAACTATCTAAAGATTTTTCTTTTTTAATCTCTGGCAGCCCTGAAGATCTGTTAAATGGTTCATAAGAAGTCATTTTATTTTTTTCTATTTTAGCTCCGATGGCCCCTAAAATGAGCCAAGCTGAGCTATCTGAAAAAAACTTGAAAGAGATCAATGCAAGGATGCGTTTGGCCAAGTTTTCTGACTATTACAGATTCATACGTATCATTGATTTATTACCTCCCTTTATAAAATATTTTTGAATTTCTATATGGAAACCTATAACTTTCTGTAAGTAGCAAGGTTTTTTAATAGTAAGTATGTACCCCAGTTTTACTTTGTTTGTATTGTTTACGTTAACGTCATTTCCGTGATTCCATACAGCGTTATTTATCTTATGTATCTGTTAGCTAGAAGAATTGCAGAATATGTAATCTAAGACTTGTGCATGTGACTTGATAAAGGTCTTGGGCCGAAACATTGTCGCAAAGAGCGATAATAAAAGCTATTACAGAGATGTTTAAGTAAAAATTTTGACATAGGGGATGGACAAATGACAATGGATGACAGACTTCGGATCATCCACATATATTAATAGCTCACCATAAACAGAGTCCAGGTTTGCTGAAAAGTACACAAGTAGAAAGTGTGGCCTCTAGAGTCTTAACAAGGTTTTTCTATGATTTAACATAGAGGCATTGTTTTTGAACCTTACCTAGATTTCACTGTTACACTCTGACAGAGTTATACTGATAAAGTAGAAAATATGGCCTCTAGAGAGTTCACAAAGTTTTTCTATGATTTTATTCTAGTGTATGACTGCAGCTGCCCAATTTTGGACCTGGCGAAGATTACATAGTGACAAACATTCTGACAAAAGATTTATGCTGATCAAGAAGAAAATGTGGAATGATGAGTGTTAACAAGGTCTTTCTATAATTTGTCCTTGTAACTTAGCTTAGACCTCCTGTAACCCCATTTAAAACCTAGAACATGCCGAAAATATGCATAATAAGATTTGGCACTGTTTACTCCTCTAAGGTTTGGTGGAAATCCACCCTATAATATAAAAGAAGTGGCTAAAGCATCATAAAATTTGACAAATCAAAGGTCATAACTCTGCTGAAAAACATCAAACTGGAACATGCCCATGGTATGCAGAACTAGGCTTGGCAATGATCCTTTTTGTGAAGTTTAGTTTGATTCCTACACATGGTATTACAGCAGTTGCACTGATAAGGTAAAATACAACAAATCAAGGGCAATAACTCCACCAAAAATCACTGAACCTGAACATGCTGACAATATACACAGTCAGGCTTGGCACTGATCATACCTGTCAAATTTGGTGGAGTGGTGGCCAAAACATCATAAAATTTGATGAATTAAGGGCCATAACTCCACTGAAAATAATCAAATTAGAAAATACTGCCGACCTGCACAACTATGCTTAGCAATGATCACTCCTGTGGAATTTGGTGTAAATTTGTCCAGTGGTGTCAGGAGATCTGCTTGGACAAGCTTTGTGACAGACAAAAAGCAATAAATCAATTTGTCTCCCCAACTACATGTGGGAGCCAAAACAAACAAGAGCTCGTAGAACATGAAATGCCCCCCTTGATGCATTCAGTAACTGCACAAGGAACAGAAATTGTTTGGTCACTGTGCACTGGACGTTTGACATACTGACCATAAATCAATAATTATGGATCATTTACCAGTCATAAGTGACCTCTGTATCAAATGTGATCTTAGACCAAAGCATTCTCTAGTTATCTGGCAAAAAAAGTTCTACTGTTCTGGGTCAATGTGACCTTGACCTTTGACCTACTGACCTCAAAATCAATAGGGGTCATCTGCTGGTCATGATCAACCTCCCTATTAAGTTTTGTGATCCTAGGCCCAAGTATTCTCAAGTTATCACCCGTAAATGGTTCAACTGCTCCTGGTCACTGTGACCTTGACCTTTGACCTATTGACCTAAAAATCAATAGGGGGCATCTGCTGGTTATGAACAACCTCCCTTATTAAGTTTCGTGATCTAAGGCCCAATCATTCTCAAGTTATCGTCCAGAAACGGTTCAACTGTTCTGGGTCACTGTGACCTTGACCTTTGACCTACTGACCTCAAAATCCATAGGGGTCATCTGCTGGTCATGATCAACCTCCCTAATAATTTTCGTGATCCTATGAACAACCTCCCTTATTAAGTTTCGTGATCTAAGGCCCAAGCATTCTCAAGTTATCATCTAGAAATGGTTTAACTGTTTTGGGTCAATGTGACCTTGAATTTTGACCTCCTGACCTAAAAATCAATAGGGTCATCTGCTGGTCATGACCAACCTTCCTATAAACTTTCATGATCCTAGGCCCAAGCAATCTAGAGTTGTCACTGGGAAACCATTTAACTGTTTAGGGTCACTATGACCTTGACCTTTGACCTACTGACTCAAAATCAATAGGAGTCATTTGCTGGTCATGACCAACCTTTCTATTAACTTTCATCTTCTTCTTCTTTTCGTTTGCGACTACACTGTCAGACCAGTAGCCTCGATGAAACTTGTGGTTTGCCGCAGATCCTCAATGCCTCCATACAGTTTCTGGTGGATTGAGGTATTTATCTGCCATGTCGCAGCTCGCTCCTGGTCATGCCTTTTACATCTCTGAAGTATATGCTCCGCAGTCTGATCTTCTTCACCACATGGACAAGTTGGCGATGATGTCAGTCTGTATTTCTTGTACATTTGAGCATTGAGCTTGCTGTGCCCTGAGCGGAGCCTGACCATCATCACTTGTTCAGACCGATCAAGGAGATGAAAAGCATCTTCCTCCATCCTTGGTCTCGTTAGTGCCTTGATGATGGTGACTTTCTCCTTGTAACTCACAGGTTCTGTTGGTTGTTCTGACTGAGCTCCTAGCTTAGCCAGTTTGTCTGCCTCTTCATTGCCTGCAAGTCCACAATGGGATGGAATCCATTGAAGTGCTACTTTGCAGGTTATACTCAGGCTCTGCATACTCCTGGCTAGCTATTATTAACTTTCATGATCCTAGGCCTAAACGTTCTTGAGTTATCATCCGGAAACCAATTGGTCTACGGACCGACCGACAACTGCAAAACAATATACCCCTCCTTCTTCGAAAGGGGGCATAAAATTAAACCAAGAAATTCTAATTTTCAAAGTACATAAAGGGCAATAATTCTAACTCTAATTCTAATGATAAACAATAAATTTAAAGTATTAAAGTACAGTGAACCGAAACAAAAATTCAAATCAAGAAATTACAAAAAGGGCCATATTTCTAACAAAATGCAAGTGAAAGGTATGTTCTTGGCCTACTTACTCATCTAATGATAATAAATAAGTGCTCAGAGTTTAAAAACAATAGCTCTTATATTTTTTGGAAACCTAAACAAACAAGAGCTGTCCGAAAGACAGCCAAGCTCGACTATTCGAAATATTGTCACAGAAGCAGGAAATTATTACCCAAAATGTTAAATATCAAAAAAGTTTTAAGTTCGAAAGGGGACATAATTTGACCAAAATACATGTCAGAGTTATGGGACTTGGTGCTATCAACTAGTTTTATAACCCCGAAGAAACGTATTAAGTTTCAATTCAATATCTGCATTAGTTTTGGGGATAGTAACTTGCATGTAAAACTTTAACCAGAATTTTCTAAGTCCAAAAGGGGGCATAATTTGCTCAAAATACATGTTAAGAGTTATGGAACTTGACCCAGTGAGGTTGGTAATTGACCTAGAAAAAGAATAAATAAGTTTCAAAGCTATATGCCTTTTGGTAATAGCTGTATGTACTTGCACGCAAAACTTTAACCAGGATTTTCTAAGTCCAAAAGGGGGCATAATTTGACCAAAATACATGTCAGAGTTATAGGACTTGGTGCTATCAACTAGTTTTATAACCCCGAAGACACATGTGAAGTTTCAATTTAATATCTGTAGTAGTTTTGGAGATAGTTACTTGCATGTAAAACTTTTACCAGAATTTTCTAAGTCCAAAAGGGGGCATAATTTGGCCAAAATACATGTCAGAGTTATGGGACTTGACCCAGTGAGGTAGGTAATTGATCTAGAAAAAGAAAAAATAAGTTTTAAATCTATATGCCTTTTAGTAATAGCTGTATGTACTTGCAAGCAAAACTTTAACCAGAATTTTCTAAGTCCAAAAGGGGGCATAACTTGGCCAAAATGAAGGTCAGAGTTATGGGACTTGGTGCTATTAACTAGTTTTATAAACCCGAAGACACATGTGAAGTTTCAATTCGATATCTGCATTAGTTTTGGAGATAGTAACTTGCATGTAAAACTTTAACCAGAATTTTCTAAGTCCAAAAGGGGGCATAATTTGGCCAAAATACACGTCAGAGTTATGGGACTTGACCCAGTGAGGTAGGTAATTGATCTAGAAAAAGAAAAAATAAGTTTTAAATCTATATGCCTTTTAGTAATAGCTGTATGTACTTGCAAGCAAAACTTTAACCAGAATTTTCAAAGTCCAAAAGGGGGCATACCTTGGCCAAAATGAAGGTCAGAGTTATGGGACTTGGTGCTATTAACTAGTTTTATAACCCCGAAGACACATGTGAAGTTTCAATTCAATATCTGCATTAGTTTTGGAGATAGTAACTTGCATGTAAAACTTTAACCAGAATTTTCTAAGTCCAAAAGGGGGCATAATTTGCTCAAAATACATGTTAAGAGTTATGGAATTTGACCCATTGAGGTTGGTAATTGACCTAGAAAAAGAATAAATAAGTTTCAAAGCTATATGCCTTTAAATGATAGCTGTATGTACTTGCATGCAAAAACTTAACCAAGGTGTGACGCCGACGCCGAGGCCAGGGTGAGTAGAATAGCTAGACTATTCTTCGAATAGTCGAGCTAAAAACTTTACAAACTCTGATGATCAAGTGATGACTATACCTTGTAGATTTTTTTTCTTCAAAAATCAGATAATTTAAAACAAGAGGGCCATGATGGCCCTATATCGCTCACCTGTTATCATTGCACTTGAGGACAAGAAGGTCCTCAGAAAAAATATCTAAGTCCAAAGGACAGGAACAACAAAGGGAAGAAATTTAACCAAAAAGAAAAAAAAATCTTACAAGGTATAGATATGTCAAAATATACCTAAAAATTGGAGGTACCATCCATGTTGTACCACAGAAAAGAGGTCTCGGTTTTTCCTTATGGCCAATAATAAAAAAGTTACTAAAAATAAGCTATTTATAGTAACGTAAAGGTGAAGTAATTAAAAAAAAAAATATTTTAAGTGAACAAAAGAAGGATCTGCCAAATAAATCTGTTGACATAAATGAAATTTCAGATCAGTATCTTCATTAGTTATGGAGATATACCCATTTTAATTTGAAATAAAGGGAGGTAATTTGAAATAAAATCAGTACATAGTTATCTACCCTGATTGTCTCAGTCCAATTAATAACAATAATGAAATTTCAAATAAGTTCTGTAAGTATTTACTGATATAAATCCATATTTATTTCAATCAGGGGAGGTAATCAGATATAAAATAACTCTGAAATCTACAATTGAATCTGATTTGTCATGGAATCCAAGATTTATTGTTGTTGAAGATATTTTGGAAGTTTGTATCAAATAAAACCATAAATGAAATCTCTATATGGCTGCAAAAGCCAAAATAGCCAATTTTGAACGTTTAAGGGGCCGTAACTCTGGAACCCATGATGGAATCTGGCCAGTTCCAAGTTTGGTTAAAATCAAATCATTAATGAAGCTGCTATTGTGCAGACAAGGTCCAAATAGCCAATTTTGGCCCTTTCAGGAGCCATAACTCTGGACCCCATTAAGGGATCTGGCCGGTTCAAGAAAGGAACCGAGATCTTATGATGACACAAGTTTTGTGCGAGTTTGATTAAATTCAAATCATAAATGAAGCTGCTATTGTGCAGACAAGGTCAAAATAGCTAATTCCGGCCCTATCAGGGGCCATAACTCTGGAACCCATTATGGGATCTGGCCGGTTCAAGACAGGAACGAAGATCTTATGGTGACACAAGTTTTGTGCAAGTTTGATTAAAATCAAATCATAAATGAAGCTGCTATTGTGCAGACAAGGTCAAAATAGCTAATTTTGACCCCTTCAGGGGCCATAACTCTAGAACCCATAAAGGAATCTGGCCAGTTCCAGATAGGAACCAAGATCTTATGGTGATACAAGTTGTATGCAAGTTTGGTAAAAATCAAATCATAAATAAAGCTGCTATTGTGCAGACAACGTCAAAATAGCTAATTTTGGCCCTTTCAGGGGCCATAACTCTGGAACCCATAACGGAATCTGGCCAGTTCCAGAAAAGAACCAAGATCTTATGGTGGTACAAGTTGTGTGCAAGTTTGTTAAAAATCAAATCATAAATAAAGCTGCTGTTGTGCAGACAAGCTCAAAATAGCTAATTTTGGCCCTTTCAGGGGCCATAACTCTGGAACCCATAAAGGGATCTGGCCAGTTCAAGAAAGGAACCAAGATTTTATGGTGATACAAGTTGTGTGCAAGTTTGGTTAAAATAAAATCATAAATGAAACCACAATCGTGCAGACAAGAAGTTGTTGACGGACGGATGCACGGACTGACGACGGACAAAGGGTGATCACAAAAGCTCACCTTGTCACTATGTGACAGGTGAGCTAAAAAGCAAATCTCACCAGTTGGTCCACAGTTGTCTTCACTCTCATCCCAGTTATCATCACAGTCTTGTTTGCCGTCACAAACATTTGTGGTCGTTAGACACTTACTCTTGTCAGGACACAGGAACTGACTCTCTGCACACGCCTCTGAAATATTACAGCCTTCTTTAGGTATACAATGGCTTAGACACTGTTTGAAAATGACAAGGCTGATCAACAGCACTGAGCTCTTAGTTAATCTTTTTCAAGAGAAGAAATATGCTTTAATTACAGATTGGTGAGCTGAGGTTAACAATTCATGCTAGTTCTTTGAAAATCTTCCAACAGCTTTGACAAGCATTAGTTGACTCCAAGTGAAAATTTGACTCTTGGTCATCAATCTGCATGTATCTAAGTGAAGTTAATGACTGATGTTACTTTCATGAAAATTATCAAAATGGTTTTGACAATATGGAGTGAAAATGAAGTGAGGTTATTTGAACTTTGACCTCCAACTGTGACCTTGATTTTAGACCTAGTGACCTAGGTTGTGTGTTCTTCTTGATGAGGTTACAAATTAATGCTAGTTTTCTGAAAACCTTCCCGGTGGTATCTTTGGAGTGGACATGAGTTAAGCTATTTGATCTTTGACCTCAAAGTGAGACTTAGACTTTGGACCCGTGTTGTGTGCTCTGAACATCGTCTTGATGAGGTTAGCTTTATGAAAATATTCAGTGGTTAAGAAGATATGGAGCATACACGTTGTATGGAGGGACAAATCAACTGACCAGTGGACTGACATGCCTGATTGCAATATAGCCCCTATATATAACTATGAACCTGGGGGTGTAATAAAGTTATGAAACCTCCCCACTGTCAGATTATCACAGTGAACAAGTATGTGCAGTTTCAATTCATTTCCTCCAGTAGTTACTGAAATACAAGCTTACATACAAAACTGAACCAAATTGGGACACAGACACTGATGAATGGGTGAGGGCAATCACTCTATCTATCCTCTGAAAAGTCAAACTAACTAGAATTGGGACCATAGGACACGGATGCGCCCCAATCCTCTATATAGCAAAAACTATCAAAGGGCCATAACTGCAGTAAAAATATTCATATAAAATGTATTCCTTCCTTTATGGTCATCTGCACATCAAGCTTGTTCATCTGTGAAAGTTTGAAGCAAATCAGGCTAATAGTGTGGGAGGAGTTGGACACACAAGACTTTTCTCTATATTCTATATATCAAAACTATCAAAAGGCCATAACTGTGGTAAAAATATTAACAGAAAAAATTTCTTCCTTTATGGTCATCTGCATACCAAGCTTGTTGATTTGTGAAAGTTTGAAGCAAATCAGGCTAATAGTGTGGGAGGAGTCGGGACACAAGACTTTTTAGCTCACCAGAGCCAAAGGCTCAGGGTGAGCTATTCTGATCAGTCACCGTCCGGCGTCCGTAAACATTTACTTTAAACGATATCTCCTCATAAACCGCTAGGCTAATTTCATCCAAACTTCACAGGAATGTTCCTTGGGTGTAGCTCTACAAATTTTTTTCAAAGAACTGAATATCATGCAGAACTCTGGTTGCCATGACAACCGAAAGGAAAAACTTAAAAAATCTTCTTCTCAAAAACCAGAAGCCATAGAGCTTAGATATTTGGTGTGAAGCATTGCCTAGTGGACCTCTACCAAGTTTGTTCAAATCATGACCCCGGGGTCAATTGATTTTACATAGGAAAATCTTAAAAAATCTTCTTCTCAAAAACCAGAAGCCCTAGAGTTTAGATATTTGAATGTAGCATTGCCTAGTGGACCTCTACTAAAGTTATTCAAATCATGACCCCGCCCCAGGGGTCACTTGATTTTACATAGATTTCTATAGGAAAATCTTCAATTTTTTTTTGAAAATAAACCAGAAGGCCTAGAGCTTAGATATTTCACATGTAGCATTGCCTAGTAGACTTCTACAAAATTTATTCAAATCATGACCCCCGGGGTCAAAACTGACCCCGCTCCAGGGGTCACTTGATTTTACATAGGAAAATCTTCAAAATTTTTCTAAAAATAAACCAGAAGGCCTAGAGCTGAGATATTTCATATGTAGCATTGCCTAGTGGACCTCTACAAAATTTGTTCAAATCATGACCCCCGGGGTCAAAACTGACCCCACCCCAGGGGTCTTGTAAAATCTTCATAAATTTGCTAAAAATAAACCAGAAGGCCTAGATCTTAGATATTTGACATGTAGCATTGCCTAGTAGACTTCTACAAAATTTGTTCAAATCATGACCCCCGGGGTCAAATTGACCCCGCCCCATGGGGTTACTTGATTGTACATAGAAAAATCTTCAAAATTTTCTAAAAATAAACCAGAAGGCCTAGAGCTTAGATATTTGACACGTAGCATTGCTTACTGGACCTCTACAAAATTTGTTCAAATCATGACCCCCAGGGTCAAACTGACCCAGCCCTAGGGGTTACTTGATTGTACATAGGGAAATCTTCATAAATTTGCTAAAAATAAACCAGAAGGCCTAGATCTTAGATATTTGATATGTAACATTGCCTAGTAGACTTCTACAAACTTTGTTCAAATCATGACCCCCGGGGTAAAATTGGCCCCACCCCAGGGGTTACTTGATTGTACATCGGAAAAGTGACCCCAGGATTCACTTGATTTTACATAGGAAAATCTTAAAAAATCTTCTGCTCAAAAACCAGAAGCCCTAGAGCTTAGATATTTGACATGTAGCATTGCCTAGTGGACCTCTACTAAAGTTGTTCAAATCATGACCCCGGGGTCAAAATTGACCCCGCCCCAGGGGTCACTTGATTTTACATAGATTTCTATAGGAAAATCTTCAAAAAAATTTAAACAAGAGGGTCATGATGACCCTGGATCGCCCACCTGAGTAATATGAGCTACATGTTGTAAATGTCAAACTGATGCTAAAATGTTAAGAAAGTCAGTAGGTCACATTCATGGTCAATGAAATTCAGTTTAATGATCGATGTGCAAAACTGTGTATGTCATCCAAATTTAAAGGCTGTATCTTAAAAAACAAGAAAGTAGGTCAGCAGGTCAAGGTCACAGTCAAGTGACATCATATTACTTGGGATCATCAGGTAATTGTAATTAAACAGTCTTGGAAATAGGATCAAGTAATTATTTAAGTATTTTTTTCTATATAACTCATATAATAACTAAATGACCCCGGGGGCAGGGCCTCTTTTAACCCCAGGGGCATAATTTGAACACTTTGGTAGAGGACTACTAGGCAATGCATTATACCAAATATCAAAAGCCTAGGTTGTGTGGTTTTAGACAAGAAGATTTTTAAAGTTTTTTTCCTATATAAGTTTATATAATACTTGGGACCCCCAGGGCAGGGCCTCTTTTCACCCCAGGGGTACATTTTGGTCAAGAACCATAAGACAATGCTACAAACCAAATATCAAAGTCTTGTGGTTTCAGACAAGAAGATTTTTAACATTTTTTCCCAATATAAGTCTATGTAAAACTTGGGACCCCCAGGCGGGGCCATATTTGACCCTAGGGAGATAATTTGAACAATCTTGGTAGAGGACCACTAGATGATGCTACATACCACATATCAAAGCCTTAGGCCGTGTGGTTTTGTACAAGAAGATTTTTTAAGTTTTCCCTATATAAGTCTATATGAACCATGTGACCCCCGGGCGGGGCCATATTTGACCATAGGGGAATAATTTGAACAATCTTGGTAGAGGATCACTAGATGATGCTACATACCAGATATCAAAGCCCTAGGCCCTGTGGTTTTTGACAAGAAGATTTTTAAAGTTTTTCCTTTCTGTTGCCATGGCATCATCATCCCCAGTGTCAAACTGACCCCGCCCCATGGGGTTACTTGACTGTACATAGACAAATCTTCAAAATTTTCTAAAAATAAACCAGAAGGCCTAGAGCTTAGATATTTGACATGTAGCATTGCCTAGTAGACCTCTACAAAATTTGTTCAAATCTTGACCCAGCCCCAGGGGTTACTTGATTGTACATAGCGAAATCTTCATAAATTTGCTAAAAATAAACCAGAAGGCCTAGATCTTAGATATTTGATATGTAACATTGCCTAGTAGACTTCTACAAACTTTGTTAAAATCATGACACCCGGGGTAAAATTGGCCCCGCCCCAGGGGTTACTTGATTGTACATCGGAAAATCTTCCAAAAAATTTCTAAAAATCATCAGTTTGACATTTGAAACATTTAGCTCATATTACTCAGGGGAGCGATTCAGGATCATCATGACCCTCTTACCTCTATATTCTATATATCAAAACTATCAAAGGGCCATAACTGTGGTAAATATATTCACAGAAAAAATTCCTTCCTTACTGGTCATCTGCACATCTAGCTTGTTCATCTGTAGAAGTTTGAAGCAAATCAGGCTAATAGTGTGGGAGGAGATGGACACACAAGATTACAGTACGGGCGGTGTGCAGACAACAGCAACGCTATATGCCCTCACATAAATCTGTTCCTATTTTCAGTAATGGTAACCTAGACCCTATCCTTAGCAACCTAAGATTGACTGAACCTTGGTCTCAATATCTCATTCCTTACTGGTTAATGAGCAAAATGGACTTACATGGTTTGCAAAGAAAACTCTATACAGTAAAAACAATACATGTACATTGTTAAGTACTAAGGCCTATAACTCTTGTGTTCCTCAGTCAATCTGACTTAAACTTGCAACGACATTCTCATTAGTAGTTAACTTTTTTACCAAACTTGATTTAAATATTCTAAACCATGTGTTAGATATAGAAGGACCACAAAATGACTATATTACTACATCTTCTGCAGGCAATAATAAAATATGACTTACTGTCACCACAATTTAATTCATCGTCTTCACCTTTACAGTCTGGTATTCCATCACATACACTATCATTTCCTATACACATTCCACCTTTACATATGAACTCCACAGCGGCACATCCTGCTCAATAGAATCTTACAAGCATGTTAAGTTGATCAATGTTTTTTGAAAAAGTTTCGTATCTTACCAGAAATTCACCAATATAACAACACTCATCAGAATGATTTTCAAGGAATGCAAACCTCTAAACTTCAATCAAAATTAAACAAGAGTTGTTTGTAAAACATATATGTATATGCCCCACATGATGGTCTGTGAGAGGCAAGTGAGTATGTAATTTTGCATGCTGTGACCTTGACCTTTGACATTAAAAACAACAGGGATCATCTATTAGCTCCCCTATGAAGATTGGCAGCCAAAGCTTTCTTTCGTTATTAATCAGTTTTCAGTCTTGAGGTCACTGTGACCTTGACATTTGACCTACTTACCCCAAAAAACAATTGAGGCTATTTACTGAAAACAGGCTTTAATCTGTGGAAAATTTTCAATCTAAAGGTCTAGAAATTTGACCATTGTCAGACCAATCATTCTATGGTTACTGACTGGAACCAAATGGTCTAAGGTCTGACAGATTGACAATGAGCATAACAATATAATATAATATACTCCCTCTTCTTCGAAATGGTGACCTCCGGTATGACAGAATGAATAAAATGAGTATGCTCTAAACCAGAGTTACACAGAAATGTAAAATTAGAAACAAAAACTAGAAAATGCTTTTGTAAAAAAGCGCATGTCTCCCCCAATGCAAAGTCCTATAGGCAAGAAGTCAATAGGGGTCAGGAGTGAAAGTCAAAGAGACACTGATGGTTGGCTGCAATAGGGATCATCTACTTGGCATGTCCAGTCATCCCGCTAAATTTCAACACTCTTGCCCTAGTGGTTCTCAAGTCACTGTTCAGGCTCCTGTGACCTTGACCTTTGATCAAGTGACCTCAAAATAAATAGGGGTCATCTACTCTGCATGTCCAATCATCCTATTAAGTTTCAACATTGTAGGTCAAGTGGTTCTCAAGTTATTTCCAAAAAATGATTTTACATGAACAGGCCACTGTGACCTTGACCTTTAATAGACTGACCCCAAAATCAATAGGGGTCTAGATCCCTGCATGTTCAATCTTCCTATGAAGTTTCAACATTCTGGGTCAAGTGGTTCTCAAGTTATTGATCGGAACTGGTTATCAATGTTCAGGCCCCTGTGACCTTGACCTTTAACGGAGTGACCCCAAAAACAATAGGGGTCATTTACTCTGCATGAACAATCATCTTATGAAGTTTCAACATTCTGGGTTGAGAGGTTCTCAAGTTATTGATTGGATATTGGTTTTCCATGTTCAGGCCCCTGTGGCCTTGACCTTTAACAGAGTGACCCTAAAATTGTTAGGGGTCATCTACTCTGCATGACCAATCATCCTATGAAGTTTCATCATTCTGGGTCAAGTGGTTCTCAAGTTATTGACCGGAAATGGTTTTCAATGTTCAGGCCCCTGTGACCTTGACCTTTCACAGAGTGACCCCAAAATCGTTAGGGGTCATCTACTCTGCATGACCAATCATCCTATTAAGTTTCAACATTCTGGGTCAAGTGGTTCTCAAGTTACTGACCGGAAATGGTTTTCAATGTTCAGGCCCCTGTGACCTTGACCTTTAATGGAGTGACCCCAAAATCGATAGGGGTCATCTACTTTGCATGTACAATCATCCTATGAAGTTTCAACATTCTGGGTCAAGTGGTTCTCTAGTTACTGATCGGAAATGGTTTTCCATGTTCAGGCCCCTGTGACCTTGACCTTTCACGGAGTGACCCCAAAATCAATAGGGATCATCTACTCTTTATGACCAATCATCCTATGAAGTTTCAACATTCTGGGTCAAGTGGTTATCTAGTTATTGATCGGAAATGGTTTTCAATGTTCAGGCCCCTGTGATCTTGACCTTTGACGGAGTGACCCCAAAATCAATAGGGGTCATCTACTCTTCATGACAAATCATCCTATGAAGTTTCAACATTCTGGGTCAAGTGGTTCTCTAGTTATTGATCGGAAATGGTTTTCAATGTTCAGGCCCCTGTGACCTTGACCTTCGACGGAGTGACCCCAAAAACAATACGGGTCGTCTACTCCAGCAGCCCTACAACCCTATGAAGTTTGAAGGTTCTAGGTCAAATGGTTCTCCAGTTATTGCTCGGAAATGAAGTGTGACGTACGGACGGACAGACGGAAGGACGGACGGACAGAGCAAAAACAATATGTCTCCTGGGGGAGACATAATAACTAGAAGAGCTTTCTATAAAAGTGATGCATACTTGTATACCCACAAAAAGTCTTGGTTGAAAAGGTTACAACAGTACGGACTAATACTCAAGGTTTCATTAAAGATGCGCCACAAAATAACTGTATTCTTTTGTATTTCCATGATGACAGTGAGATATATAAGGCCAAGACAATGTGTTTAATGTCTAAATATATTTTTAAGTTGATGTAGTAGTATGCACAGTACTTGGTGTATTAATTATTATTATTATTATACCAGATTTATATAGCGCCCTTTTCATGATAAACACATTCAAAGGCGCTTTACAGCAACTGCAGCCACAGAGGGCGCGAAATCATCCTCTACTAGTACAGACACAGAGCGATCTGACCAGAGGGACAGAGTGAGATAAAGCCCCCAGAACAGACAGAGAGAACTTTTCAGATACAGACGTGTCCAGCTAACTTAGCCTAGCTCTTTTCGCATAGACAGTCTGGTTCATTAACGTGCCCGGTGTATAGCACCGAATACACGCGAAGCCGTCTTTCCTGGGAAGAACCAGTACAGGCCTCTAGTTAGGTGGGAGACACTCAAGAGCATCTCAGAAATTTCCAGTGCCTGGACCGGGAGTTTAGACCACACTTTTTTTCTACAGTGTAAGATAGTTATTATTCTATGTTTATAAAACTATACTGAAAAGAGAATGACAGAGTTAGTTTGCAGATGAAGTTGTTAAAACACATTAATTCAGGGAGGGCCTAAATTGTCCACCTGTCATCTTGTAGAATAGCTGTATTATACCAGTATTATCAGAATGATTTGCACTATGTTCATGTGGCAGGAAAAAGTAGGTCACTAGGTCGTGGTGGGTCTTTAAAGGTCCAATACTTACGCCCGAACGAGTATTATATGAAAACCAGAGTTTGTAGCTGAGACTTCATATTTACTGAAAATATGACCCACTGCATCGGATCTGACCAAATAGTCATGAATATGTTCAAGAATAACCAACAAATAAACAAAAACCTTTTGCCTATTTCAAACCGAAAGTATGTTTTGCGACTGCTTATGGACCCGTCGCGCATCTTCGGATTTTTTCGGAAGAATGCTCTGAAACGAGGCTATAATTTATAAATAGATGCAATATATATTATATGCCCCAACGATAACCTCAACATTTTTGTAACTGGTCAAAATGTAAATATTTCTTGCTTGCATACCAATTACAAATTAGCTCAGTGGTAAAGCATACTGATTATGTTCATCAGATCTTTTGCCGTGTGGGTTCGAAACTCATGGCAGTTAATTTCACCCACAAAAACTTCATGAAAATCATTCTTATAATACAGGTAATATACAGCTAAACTACCAGTTTTCAGGTGGACAATTTTAACCCTTCCTGAATAAATGTGTTTTCACAACTTCATCTGCAAACTTATTCAGTCAATCTCTTTTCAGCATAGTTTTAAGAATATAGATGAATAACTATCTTACACTGTAGAAACAAAATGTGATTGAAATTTAACTAAATACACTGATTTATGTACATATTGCTACATTAATTCAATAAAATTTTAAGACATTAAACACATTGTCTTGGCCTAATATATGTCACTGTCAATTTGAAACTTAAATCTTGTATATCTCATATTTTTTATGCAAATCATGTATAATTACCATCATTGAAATATAAAAGAATACAGTTATTTTGTGGCGCGTCTTTAAACGGATATTCGTTTGAATTAATTTTAAAATCACGTGATCACGAAGAATTTCCGACTGATTACGGAAAAGCGATAAACACGAAAGTAGGACAAAAAGACCACCCATGTCAGTCTAAGAAAATACAAAAAAAAATCATTCGTTTCTCTGCTCATGTTCTGACTTCAAGGGAATATTGCATGGCTATCGTAATGTTTTAGTAGTATATTTCAAAATGTGTAGTCTTTTATAAGATTTGTGTTTTTTTATTTGTCTTTATTAGCACCTTTAAAGTTCAGTTTTGCAATATTATTTTCTGAAGAATAATTACAGTTCTTCAGCTCCTCATTTACTACTCTTTCAAATATATCAATGTATTTTATATTAAATTCCATCTAATAGATAGTAATAATAATTGTATCAAATGCTAAGAAATGCAAAAAATTTAGAAGAAAAAGAAAGAGTACCACACTGATCACTCAAGGTCTCAAGCAGACAAGTAAAATGCTTAACTTATTCAAGATTTCAAGCAATAGAAAATAGCAGGAAAACAGCTAGGGAATACATGCTCAAGTGAGCCTGGGTACTCTAGCCCTTGATGCTCCCGTGAGCCTGGGTGCTCGAGCCACTGATGCTCCAGTGAGCCTGGGTGCTCGAGCCAGTGATGCTCCAGTGAGCCTGTGTGCTCAAGCCATTGATGCTCCAGTGAGCCAGGGTGCTCGAGCCATTGATGCTCCAGTGAGCCTGGGTGCTCGAGCCATTGATGCTCCAGTGAGCCTGGGTGCTCGAGCCATTGATGCTCCAGTGAGCCTGGGCGCTCGAGCCATTGATGCTCCAGTGAGCCTGGGCGCTCGAGCCATTGATGCTCCAGTGAGCCTGTGTGCTCGAGCCATTAATGCTCCAGTGAGCCAGGATGCTCGAGTCATTGATGCTCTAGTGAGCCCAGGTGCTCGAGCCATTGATGCTCCAGTGAGCCTGGGTGCTCCCGCCATTGATGCTCCAGTGAGCCTGTGTGCTTGAGCCATTAATGCTCCTGTGAGCCTGGGTGCTCAACCCATTGATGCTCCAGTGAGCCTGTGTGCTTGAGCCATTAATGCTCCTGTGAGCCTGGGTGCTCGAGCCATTGATGCTCCAGTGAGCCTGTGTGCTCGAGCCATTGATGCTCCAGTGAGCCTAGGTGCTCGAGCCATTGATGCTCCAGTGAGCCTGGGTGCTTGAGCCATTGATGCTCCAGTGAGCCTGTGTGCTCGAGCCATTAATGCTCCAGTGAGACTGGGTGCTTGAGCCATTGATGCTCCAGTGAGCCTGGGTACTCGAGCCATTGATGGTCCAGTGAGCCTGGGTGCTCGAGCCACTGATGCTCCAGTGAGCCTGGGTGCTCGAGCCATTGATGCTCCAGTGAGCCTGGGTGCTCGAGCCATTGATGCTCCCTTGAGCCTCGGTGCTTGAGCCATTGATGCTCCCGTGAGCCTGTGTGCTTGAGCCATTGATGCTTCCGTGAGCCTGGGTGCTTGAGCCATTGATGCTTCAGTGAACCTGGGTGCTTGAGCCATTGATGCTCCAGTGAGCCTGGGTGCTTGAGCCACTGATGCTCAAGTGAGCCTGGGTGCTCGAGCCATTGATGCTCAAGTGAGCCTGGGTGCTTGAACCATTGATGCTCAAGTGAACCTGGCTGCTTGAGCCATTGATGCTCCAGTGAGCCTGGGTGCTTGAGCCGTTGACGGTCAAGTGAGCCTGGGTGCTTGAGCTATTGATGCTCAAGTGAGCCTTGGTGCTCGAGCAACTGAGGTGTTTCAGTTAATTTCATTGCCATCTATCATTGGATCAAGTTAAATTAAATTCTCTTCAGTGGTGTTCAAGTTATTGTCTTTAACAAGAGGGTCATGAAGGTCCTGTATTACTCATCAGACCTTTTTCTTACCCCAAATAACCCAGTATTAAATCTGACCTAGATTTAACGAAAACAAACATTTTGACCATGCTCTATGTATCAGGTACAACACGTTTTTTTCTTTATGATTTCCTTGAGAAACCTAGTTTCTGTCCAAAGTTTCAAGCTTTACCTAGATTCTGAGATGATTTCGTGAAGATCAGAGTTAAAATTTGGCTTTTAGTTTTGTAAGTAAGATTTTTTCAAGGAACTGACATAGTGACCTAGTTTTTGATCTCAGATGACCTAGTTTCATGCTCTCCCTTGATTTCGTAAAGACAACACTGTGACAAAGTTTCATAAACACTGAACATCGTGTAGGAAATGTGGCATCTATAGTGTTTATAGCAATGTTTTCAGTTATTTTATCTAGTGAGGTTATATATCATGTGTAATAGACACATGAAACCACACCTTTAAGGCATAGCTAAAATGCTACATCAGATATATCATAATAATGTTAAACCGTATACTGGTAGTGGTTTTAGTTAACAGTTGTATGTTCAGTTTATTTGTTATATCTCCTTTCCGCAGCCTTAACGTACTAGAACGTATTAGCGTCTGATGGCCCTTTCACGCTTCCGTAGAATCAACATTTATTACACGAAACTTATTTTGAAAACATTTCTGAAATGTCTAGGTCTGCAGCTCTCAAATACGGTTATATCTTACATCTGAGGCATATACTGACACTCTCAGACAACATCAAAAATGACATTTTGAGCGATTTGATGAAGTTCCAAAATTATCAATGTACCCTTGGTCCGTTACGGACCCCTGTGGGATTTCTGTTTATTCAGAGCTCAAATATTTTTTCATAGATTAAAAGCTGACATGCCGTACTGAAGCCCAGGTAATTTCAATTCGTAATAAAGTGCTGAAAATTGGCTCCCCAATAGCAAAAAAAAAAAAAAAAAAAAAAAAAGAAGTCCACGCGCATACATTTAGACGGGGTGACCCCTGACTATCTACGAATCAAAATGCGGCTTTCGTTTTCAAATTTAGCATTTCTACTTTCATTTTATTTACTTCCGGAAATAGCTGACGGTCGAGTGACGTCATTTTCTGTGTTGTCAAAAACATCCATATGCCTGGCGAGATTGCATAAATATGTGCTGGCCGTCCTAAGGATATAGTAAAGACTATAAGTAAAAAAACGCAGTGTTTGTCTCTCAAATAATATACAACAAACTGGTGTCAAGGATACCTTGATACCTGATAAGTGACAGTGTTCTTGGCTTCAGATTAGTTTGTTTCAAATCTGATCCAGATTTCACTGAGATAAACAATCAGACAATGTTTAATGAAGATCATATAGAAAAAGTGGCGTAAGAATGTCAATACAGTTTTTAGGCTGGCGATAATCGCCAGACTATTATAACCATATCTCGAGTCTACGCAAAGTTCAAGAGGTGCTGAGACTGGCAACACAAAATTTCTATCATGCGCAATTCAAATAGTTTGCCACGATTGTCAGTTTTGCTAAAGAGATGTATAAAGAATGTTAGATTTACAGGTATCAATAAATGTTTTTGCACAAAGGTAATATAATGATGTTTTTTTTCTTACAAAAAATACTTGAAAGGAAAAGAAATATGACTATAAAGGCGTTGATAATTCCATATTCAAACTTACTAAGTGTTTCTTATGTTTTATTCATTAAGCAGGTAGAATCTAAAGAATCCATGGGTGAAATACACTCTATCTTAAATGAACAAGAATAACCAGTTGCAAATATCGAATCAATCTTGTGAGTAGTACTCCCTACACAGAAAATGGAATCGGTCTGCCTTTTCCGTGACTTTTTTTTTTTCCAAAGAAATTTTATTTTTCATTTTCAATCTTCAAAAAACGACTGATTTGGTGTTGAATTTCAAATCTATTTACGGTTTAAAAAAAAATAATAAAAAATACGTAAAATACATCAGGAAATCCAAATAAGGCATGTAAATTGTACAGATTTCATGTAAAATCCGACTATTGAATTAATAAGATTTCTGGAATTTCCCTTCAGAATCGTGTGAAAATATTCATATTCTTATAGATTTTTTTTTTTTTTTTGGAACCAAGTTTAAGGCCCGTTTATTTGTCACAATATCTATTTACATTACATTACATTTCAATAATATACAAATATCTTGTACTATTTTTAACATGTACATATAGTAGTTGTTGGCCATTTTAAGGAACGTAATGGTTAAAAATAACAATAATATGTTAATAGGTGAGAGAAGGAAAAAAAAAGAACAAAAAAAGAAAAGTAAGAAAACTACCGTGGTATGTAGATTTTGTTGTTTAATTCTTATAGATATTATTATAAAATCATGCATCTTATATATTGAATAAAAAGATACATTTTTTTCGCAAAACTCTCCCATAAAATGTTATTTTCGTAATCCTTCCAGTTTGCCGAATAAAAGGCACGCTATATTTCGCGGGCTTTTGTCACAACAACAACATTGAGCTGTCGACTAGTGTATTTGTCAGAGTTTTAAAGCAAAATCGTAAGTACAGTTGAGACTGCCTTAACGACCCCCTGAATTTAGCGACTCCCTGTCATATGCGACCCTATTTTATGCTCCGGACGCAATTTACTATTAAAAGAGTCTGAATTAAGCAACCCCCTGCCTTACTCGACAAGCGACTGTGAAATCAGGCTCCCGAATCGATATTTAGACCATTTTCAGCGACTTTGAGACGCTCCCTCGCAAGATTTTACACGATAGAGTTACCGTTCTTTATCTCGCGTGAAATTGTTTGAGACGAGAACTTATTTGTTTACAAAAAATGGCTGATGAAAAACATAAAAAAGAACTGTTTTGACATTAGAACAGCGTGTTAAGCACTTGAATTGCTCGATTAGGGAAAACCAGCATATAAAGCCGCCGAAGAATTTGGAGTCGGTGCATAAATTAACTTTATTCCTGGTGAAACAAAAATATGGCGGTATTTAACAGGAAACGACGAAGTAAACACAGCTAGATTAAAGATGCAGTCAATAATCGAATAAATGTCAATGAACAATTAGTACACAAACATATAAATATCATAAACCTCAGTGTGTAAATAGTTCGAATGGAACATTTATATTTTACTTCTCCCCTTTATTTTCTTACCAGATCATGAGCTTAAATTTGTTTCATCAACATCATACGAATAATGCAAATTATTTGAAATTTATATTTTATCAATATGCAATTAAAGAAATAGTATTTAATCATTTTTCACTCCTACCTTAAAAGAGGCCAATCTACAAGCAAATTCGATGAATTGGAATCCCCCGCCGAAAGGGTCAGAGTTGAGGAACGGCAAAAAAATATATCCAGCAAAAAGTTAAGAATGTTACCAAGAAGCAAATAATTTCATTAGTCAAAATCAAATTAAAAGAAAATGAATGGTTTGTTTGGGTGGGGGTGGGGTGAGGATACAACAGTTTACATGTTGATTATAAATATTGATAGAAAACGAAAAATGAAAAAAAAAAAAAAAAAAAAAAAAATTGGGGGGGGGGGGGGGGGGGGGGGGGGCGAGGGGTGATCAAGGTAAGATGGTGACCAGGTGTAGGTACATAACATCACATGTTTATAATAAACGTTCATGGAAAAAAATGAAAGAAGTTTAATGAAATTCTTCCAATTGGTTGCTTTGTTATGTACAGATCTGTGGATTTTTAAACAATTAAAGGGCAATAACCATATGGAAAATTGACCAATCGAAAAAAAACTTGAAGGGCATCATCGCAGTATCTTGGTTCATGTCTATTTCAAGTTTGATGAAATTCTACCTGCTAGTTACTGAGAAATGGCTGCAGACGGACATTTTTCATTAAATCAAGGGCAATAACTCCGAGGGAAATTGACCTATCAAAAAAAAAACTTGACGGGCATCAGCACAGTATCTTGGTTCATGTCTATTTCAAATTTGATGAAATTCTACTTGTTAGTTACTGAGAAATGGCTGCAGACGGACATTTTTTATTAAATCAAGGGCAATAACTCTGAGGGAAATTGACCAATCAAAAAAAAAACTTGACGGGCATCATCGCAGTATGTTGGTTCATGTTTATTTCAAGTTTCATGAAATTCTACCAAGTAGTTACTGAGAAATGGCTGCGGACGGACGGACGGACGGACTGACTGACGGACGGACAACGCCATTTCAATACCCCCCTCCCGATTTCATCGGCGGGGGATAATAAGTATCCGATATTCATGTACTTTAATTGGAAAAATATATGAAACCAGCGTCATCCTGTTAAGTGAGACTGTTTTAAGAGACTCCCTGTCATATGTGACCTTTTTCGTTGCTTCCCAAAGTCGGTCTCTTAAAACAGTCTCGACTGTAATTTTATCAATTTATATTAGCTGTGTACATTATATATTCAGTATGCAGAAATACATTGGCCCGAGGTTATTTTTTTTCTGTTGAGTGCTTTGAAAATCGAATATTATTGCACCGAAGGAAAAGTTCTCCACCAGCCTAGGTCTGCGGCCCTGTGTAAGTGTTAGTTTTTGTAAACTCTGGTAAGAGCGAATATTTTACAGTTATAAATCATTTCAGCATTTCCTGTGAAAATCTACGTTTATGAGAAAAGTTGACTTAAACATAATACTCAACCAAGAAAATGATTTTCTAAGTCCAAAAGGGGCAATAATTATTGCAAAAAGCAGGATGGAGTTATGTTGCTTGCTGTACAGGGTCAGCTTATGATGGTGAACAAGTGTTGCAAGTTTCAAAGCAATAGCTTTGATAGTTTAAGAGAAAAAGTTGACCTAAACATAAAACTTAACCAAGAAATCTGATATTTTCTAAGTCCAAAAGGGGCCATAAATCTTGCAAAAAGCAGGACGGAGTTATGTTTCTTGCTATACAGGGTCAACTTATGATGGTGAACAAGTGTTGCAAGTTTTAAAGCAATAGCTTTGATAGTTTAGGATAAAAGCTGACCTAAACATAAAACTTAACCAAGAAAACTGATTTTCTAAGTCCAAAAGGGGCAATAAATCTTGCAAAAAGCAAGATGGAGTTATGTTTCTTGATGTACAGGGTCTGCTTATGATGGTGAACAAGTATTCCAAGTTTCAAAGCAATAGCTTTGATAGTTTAGGAGAAAAGTTGACCTAAACATAAAACTTAACCAAGAAATCTGATATTTTCTAAGTACAAAAGGGGCCATAAATCTTGCAAAAAGCAAGATGGAGTTATGTTTCTTGCTATACAGGGTCAGCTTATGATGGTGAACAAGTATTCCAAGTTTCAAAGCAATAGCTTTGATAGTTTAGGAGAAAAGCTGACCTAAACATAAAACTTAACCAGGCAACGCCGACGCAGACGCCGACGCCGACAACCGCTCAAGTGATGACAATAACTCATCATTTTTTTTCAAAAAATCAGATGAGCTAAAAATGTTGCATGCCAAAGCTCATTTCAGCTTATGCTTATTAATGGGCCGCCAACTATCATATTACTGTCCTGTCTGTCACTCTCCTGTGATAAGCAAATAATTTTCATGGTTTTGGTATCAGCCTTTAGTCAACTTACCAATTTAAGGATTGATAGTTTCTTAGTTCTTATATATTTCAGTAAAAAGAAAAAAATACTCTTAAAACATAGTTGAATTGGTGCTACAGGTGGGATTTTAACCTTTGCACTAAAGTATTGCCTATTGATTAGAAACTGATAAAGTGAAGTATTGCTCACCTATATTATTAGGCACCAAATAATAAATGATGGCCTTCTTACTGGGCATTCTTGTGTAAAGTCATTTGGATGCATATAATGTTAGCAGCAAAAGTCAAAATTGTGCGAGGTCTTCTGCTGGCACTTATACCAAGAACCTCAGTGTTTACGTTTCTGATGTAGATTATCTTACTGATGCATTTAGTTTTATACTTGTCATAAATGGTTTTGTCTAAATAGTATTATTTAGCCTTTATTCTCACTCAATTTGATAGTGTACATAGCTAGAAACTGCACTCAAAGGCTTAATCTTTAATCTGATATTGTTCTTTGTTTCATGTAGAACAACTGCATGACTAATCCATGTATATCAGGTTGTTGGTAATGTCAAGATTTTTTTTCTCATAAGGCTTAATTTTGAAATTCTATATAGTAACTATTTGAACACTGATATCTACACAAGTGTATAAACTTTAAGAGATTGTGTATCAATTGAACTTGGAGTTGAACATAATCAGTATTTGAACAAACTGACGATTTGAACTTGGAGATGAACAAAACAAGTATTTGAACTTTGAGATGAACTAAACAAATATTTAAACTTGCATATTAACAAAATAAATATCTGATCTCAGACAGTTACAAAGTATTTATTTGAACTTTGATTTTAAAAAATGAAGACATTTGAGTTTGGGAATTAAATTAAATTAAATATGTATATAAATGAGAACTTTGGGAGATAAACTAGATACATAATTGAACTTGAGAGTTGATGAAAAAACAATTTTGATGGTCATGAAACAGAATAGATGTAAAAGCTTGAAGATGAGCTTTTCTTTGGTTTCATCTGCGAGCTTTCACCAGGCAGCAGATTGCTTACCTTCACTTGCTAGAGGGAGACAGTGTGTCCTCAACTGTACCATATTTCTGGTAAGGGTTGAACATTTTGGTATGGTCACAGATATAACAAGAGCTGTCCGTAAGACAGCACGCTCAACTTTTCTCAGTGCTTGACTCTGAATTTGAGCTGTGCCAGTAAAAAAAAAATCCATATTAAAAAGGGGCATAACTCTGTTAAAATTCAAATTACAGTTATGAGAACTGTGTCTCTGTGTGTAGACTTTGATAGTAAATAACTATTTTGAGTTTCAAGTCAAAAGCTTTAATAGTAACAGAGATATTTGACTTTATCAAAAATTTTAACAAAAAAATCTCAAGTTAAAAGGGGCATAATTCTGTCAATATTCAAACCAGAGTTATGGGGATTGTTTCTCCTGGTGTAGACTTTGATGGTAAATAAGTATTTTAAGTTTCAAGTCAAAAGCTTTGATAGTAACAGAGATATCTGACTTTATCAAAAACTTTAACTAAAAATTCTAAGTTAAAAAAGGGCATAATTCTGTCAAAATTAACTTCAGTAAGTAAAGATTTTAAGTTTCAAGTCAATAGCTTTGATAGTAACAGAGATATTTGACTTTATCAAAAACTTTAACCAAAAATTCTAAGTTAAAAAGGGGCATAATTCTGTCAAAATTGAAATCAGAGTTATGGGGATTGTTTCTCCTGGTGTAGACTTTGATAGTAAATAAGTATTTTAAGTTTCAAGTCAATAACTTTGATAGTAACAGAGATATTTGACTTTATCAAAAACTTTAACCAACGGCGACGGCGACGGCGACGCCGGGGCGAGTGCAATAGCTCTACATTTTCTTCGAAAAGTCGAGCTAAAAAGGCATGATTTGGATGAGATTTTACATGAAGGCAGTCAGTTCTATTGTAAACTTTATGATCATCCCAACATACATGTATGTAATGATTTGACAGGATTAATAGATCCTTCAATGATTTCTGGTTTTATCAAATATAAACGTAAGATTTTCAACATTCAACTGAAGGGTTCTTTTTCTGGAGCGACTGAACCAACTTCTTTGATAGATGAGCAAAATTACCTCAGCTTGGAGATGGCATTTATGAGAGGTTGCTTGAAAGTTGCCAATTTTATACTGGTATTTAGTGGATTTTCCATTGCCATTCATTACAATGAAGTCAATTTCTATATTTTTGACAGTCACTCGCGAGATGCAAGTGGAATGAGTCATTCCGATGGGACCTGCGTTTTAGGGGTTGTCTGTTCCCTTCAAGAATTGTGCTGTTATACGAAATCTTGCAAAATCACTTGGTCACAGTCATAGTGTTCAGTTTGATCTGCATGCCTTTTCCTTTGTAAGATGTCAGCATGCAAGAAACGCAGCCATTGAAATTAAGGACCTTGACAGAAAACGCAAAACAAACAATGATTTCCAGTTTTGTAAACAGCCGAGAATAGATAAACTGTTAAAAGGAAGAGATTGTTCAGTTTTTTTAGATGACAGATATATAAGCAGTTCAGATACTGGGATAGTCTTGCAGGACATGTTCAAATCTTTGACTTCTGTTGGTCCCAATTATGTCTGTTCTTGTTGTACACAGATATTTTTCAAACACTCCGTGCAAGAAACATCTAAACTTAAGATGCAGACCTATTCAAAAGCCAAACAGTTTCTTACTGGTTATCATTGTGTTAGTGGCAAGGAGTGGTTATGTCGGTTGTGCCTATATTACATAAGGACCAATAAAACTCCAAAAATGTGGATTTATAATGGATTACAATTCCCACAAAAACCAAAGGAACTTGAACTTACAAATCTGGAAGAAAGACTGGTTACACCAAGACTGCCATTTATGCAGTTACGTGAAATGCCAAGAGGTGGCCAGGTAAACCTTAAAGGGAACATAGTTAATGTTCCAGCTGATGTAAATAGCACGATAAAGTATCTTCCTAGAATGATCGGTGATGATGAGACAATTATGTTGAAGCTCAAACGAAAAGTTATCATACAAACACCATGTTGCATTTGAAAACGTAAGACCAAATAGGGTATTTGGTGCCGCTAAATGGTTGGTTAGCAACAGCAGGTTGTTTCAAAATGAGGGTATTGAAGTAAATGAAACGTGACTTCAACATCCTGGTTGCGAAAGACAGATTTCAGGTGATGAAATGGAATGTCCATCAGACACACATAATGCTATAGATAGTGACAACTGGACAGAAGATGAAAATTTCAATGACAGCCCCACTGGTAATCTTGATACCTTGTTGCAGTCTGCTGATTTCAGGGAGTTTAACCAAATTTTCTCTGTTGCACCGGCAGAAGGTAATACTGCATTGAGTCTATTCCAGGATTACCACTCTGAGGTGCTTTCATTTCCCTCAATTTATTGTGGCCAGAAGCGAACGGATAATTCAGAACGCCATATTCCATTGCTTTACAGTGACGTATGTAAGTGGGAATTGAGAAATGTTGACAGAAGAGTTCCTCTGTCTATTCCAAACATATTCTACAAATTGAAAATTGTTTTTTTTTAGTTGGGTTTAACGTTGCACCGACACAATTTTAGGTCATATGGCAACTTTCCAGCTTTAATGGTGGAGGAAGACCCCAGGTGCCCCTCCGTGCACAATTTCATCACGAGCGGGCACCTGGGT
Source organism: Mercenaria mercenaria (assembly GCF_021730395.1). Taxonomy (NCBI): domain Eukaryota; kingdom Metazoa; phylum Mollusca; class Bivalvia; order Venerida; family Veneridae; genus Mercenaria; species Mercenaria mercenaria. Next base: position 42,415,220 of record NC_069374.1, read on the forward strand.
AGAACCACCGACCTTCCGTAAGCCAGCTGGATGGCTTCCTCACGTGAAGAATTCCAGCCCCAAATGAGGTTTCAAACCCACATCGATGAGGGGCAAATGGTTTGAAGTCAACAACTCTAACCACTCGGCCACGGAGGCCCCTAGCAAACTGAAAAGACTTCAAATAAAACAAACAAAAGACAAAGTAACACTTGCTATGAGGAAATGTAAAACTAACGGGAAAAGGTACACAGCTGGAGAAATTCTATCTTCTGGGTTTGTAGATAAATTGACAATGCAAGATGATGGTTACCGTGTTCTCAGAACAATACGTGGTTCTCCACCATTTTGGGAGCAAGCAAAACGCGAGCTGTTTGCAATGGTCCGTCAACTTGGTATTCCAACGTGGTTTTGCTTCTTCTCCGCAGCAGAAACCAAATGGGAACCTTTGCTGTTATCATTATCAAAACTTGTTAATGGTAAGGATCTTACCAGTGACCAAACTGAGCGCTTAAATTGGCAAGAAAAATGCTTGCTTATAAAGTCTGACCCTGTTACCTGTGCTCGCTATTTTGACTTTCGTGTACAGACATTCATAAAAAATGTTTTGTACCATTCATCAAATCCTATTGGTAAACTTCTCGATCATTTTTACAGAGTAGAATTTCAGCAAAGAGGTTCTCCTCATATTCATATGCTGGCTCGGGTAAAAAATGCTCCAGAGCATGGTATTTCAGCAAGTTCAGAGGTAACCGGTTTTGTTGATAAATATGTTACTTGTCACAAAGATGACTCAATACCTACACTGATAAATTACCAGACACACAGGCATGCAAAAACCTGTAGAAAGAAAGGTAAAGCTGTTTGTCGTTTTCACTTTCCACTACCTCCAATGCCTGAAACGATGATCCTGACCCCACTTGAGAAAGATAATGAAATTTCTTCTGAGTATTTGGAAAGGTTTCAAAAAATCTCTGAGGCTCTCAATACTGTCAGCAGTGCTGACTGTGAATGGTCATTTCAAGAATTTTTAGAAACACTCGATATGACGAAAGAAGAGTATATCTTAGCAATACGTGCCAGTTTGCGAAAAACTACTCTCTTTTTAAAGAGGAAAGTATCAGAGTGCAGAATCAATAACTATAACAGAACACTGATAACTTGCTGGGAGGCAAATATCGACATTCAGTATATACTTGATCCCTATTCATGTGTTTCCTACATTGTGTCCTACATTTCAAAAGGTCAGAGAAGACTTTCCAACTTGCTTTTAGATGCATGCTTGGAATCTAAAGAAGCTGACAGTGACATTAGGCAGCAAGTTAGACGTACTGGTAATCAGTTCCTTTCCAGTGTAGAAATTGGTGCACAAGAAGCAGTTTACCTTGTCTTACAAATTCCCCTCCGACGTTGTACAAGAGATATTGTTTTTGTAGACACAAACAAGCCTGAAGCAAGAACTGCATTGTTAAAATCTTTTTCTGAGCTGAAAGAGCTACCCTCTACTTTAAACAACATCAAAATGGACAACACTTTGAAGCGATACAAACGAAGACCCAAAATCCTAGAGCAGCTTTGTTATGCTGATTTTGCTTGCTGGTACATGCTATGCAAGAAAAGTAAGACAAAAATTGTCCATACTACAAATGAAAATGCTGCAGAATTACCAGAAGAAGAGTACGAGCATGATCTTAATGATGATATAGAGGAAATTGAGGAAACAGATGGAGGTGTTGTCAAATTTCCATGTGGCTTAACCATGAAAAGAAGACTAAAGCAAAAGGTTATGTACTGTCATTTAACAGCTTTGAACAAAGATAAAGAGGAACATTTCCGGGAACAAATCATGCTGTACACTCCATGGCGCGACGAAGAAAGAGATTTGATAAGTACATATTGTTCTTATGAAGAAAGGTACAGCTCTGACATAAGCTTGATTGAGAAAAATAGAGCCAACTATGTGAGAGTAGATAGTGATGCTTTTGAAAAAATTGTAGATCAAGCTAGACTTGTGGGAGGAGATGATGTCATCTTTGATGTAAGTGTAGAGACACAACATCAAGAAATGATAGATTTCTCAGAAGGCATATCTGTGTCTGAGCAATTTGGTTGCTTTGACCCAAGTACAAGCAATACAGAAACAGCATATGATATTGGTGAAGAGTTGGGCATAGCCAGAAAATCTGTAGTGAATGCAATTGAACCTTGTAAAGAGATGGACAATGTTAAATATTTGAAATCTGTTAACAACTTAACAAGCAGCGAAAGACATTTTTCTATCAAATTCTACATTTAACAAGAGGGTCATGATGACCCTGGATTGCCCAGAGTAATATGAGCTACATGTTTCAAATGTCAAACTGATGATTTTTAGAATTTTTTTTGAAGATTTTCTGATGTACAATCAAGTAACCCCTGGGGCGGGGCCAAGTTTACCCCGGGGGGTCATGAATGGAACAAAGTTTGTAGAAGTCTACTAGGCAATGTAACATATCAAATATCTAAGATCTAGGCCTTCTGGTTTATTTTTAGCAAATTTATGAAGATTTCCCTATATACAATCAAGTAACCCCATGGGGCGGGGTAAATTTGACCCTGGGTATCCAGATTTGAATTTTTTTTGTAGAAGTCTACTAGGCAATGCTACACGTCAAATATCTAAGACCTAGGCCTTCTGGTTTATTTTTAGAAAATTTTTGAAGATTTTCCTATGTAAAATCAAGTGACCCCATGGGGCGGGGTCAATTTGACCCTGGGGGTCATGATTTGAAAGTTTTTTGTAGAAGTCTACTAGGCAATGCTACACGTCAAATATCTAAGATCTAGGCCTTTTGGTTTATTTTTAGAAATTTTTTGAAGATTTTCCTATGTAAAATCAAGTGACCCCTGGGATGGGGTCAATTTTGACCCCGGGGGTCATGATTTGAACAGATTTTGTAGAGGTCCACTAGGCAATGCTACACGTGAAATATCTAAGCTGTAGGCCTTCTGGTTTATTTTTAGAAAATTTTTGAAGATTTTTATATGTACAATCAAGTAACCCCATTGGGCGGAGTCAATTTGATCCCGGAGGTTATGATTTGAACAAATTTTGTAGAAGTCTACTAGGCAATGCTACATGTTAAATATCTAAGATCTAGGCCTTCTGGTTTATTTCTAGAAATTTTTTGAAGATTTTCCTATGTAAAATCATGTGACCTGTGGGGCGGGGTCAATTTTGACCCTGGGGGTCATGATTTGAACAAATTTTGTAGAGGTCCACTAGGCAATGCTACACGTGAAATATCTAAGCTCTAGGCCTTCTGTTTATTTTTAGAAATTTTTTGAAGATTTTCCTATGTAAAATCAAGTGACCCCTGGGGCGGGGTCAATTTTGACCCCGGGTCATGATTTGAACAACTTTAGTAGAGGTCCTCTAGGCAATGCTACATGTCAAATATCTAAGCTCTAGGGCTTCTGGTTTTTGAGAAGAAGATTTTTTAAGATTTTCCTATGTAAAATCAAGTGACCCCTAGGGCGGGGTCAATTTTGACCCCGGGGTTATGATTTGAACAAACTTGGTAGAGGTCCACTAGGCAATGCTTCACACCAAATATCTAAGCTCTAGGGCTTCTGGTTTTTGAGAAGAAGATTTTTAAAGTTTTTCCTTTCTGTTGCCATGGCAACCAGAGTTCTGCATGGAATTCAATTCTTTGAACAATTTTTAAAGAAGACCATCCAAGGAACATCCCTGTGAAGTTTCATCAAAATTAGCCTGTTGGTTTAGGAGGAGATGTTGTTTAAAGGCAAGTGTGGGCGGACGGACGGACGCCGGACGGTGAGCGATCACAATAGCTCACCTTGAGCACTTTGTGCTCTGGTGAGCTAATAAAAATTGACCAGCTCCTATTTCACACGTTCTTATCTGATGGTGCAGGCAATGGAAAAAGTGTAGTTGTAAAGGTTCCCAAACAAGCCATCTTGAAATACTTAAAACACAGAAGCAATGCTGATCCTAGCACAGAGAAAGTCCTCCTTCGTGCAACAACTGGTAAGGCAGCCCACAACATTGGTGGCAGCACTATACATTCGGTCTTTTGTATACCAGTCAGTCAGGGTTTTCACTTTAAACCATTAGATATGCAACAATTGAACACACTGAGAGCACGCTTGCATGACTTGAAGGTTGTTATTATTGATGAAATTTCAATGGTTGGCAGAAACATGTTAAATTTCATTAATCTGAGACTGCAGGAATTAATGAGTTCCTCAAAACCATTTGGAAATGTAAGTCTTCTTGCTGTTCGTGATCTCTTTCAGTTGAAGCCTGTAATGGATTCTTGGTTGTTTTCCCAGTTCTACAAAACTGCTCAAATGCATTGTATTGCAACAAACTTGTGGGTTGATTTGTTTGATTTCTTTGAGCTTACTGAGGTTATGAGACAGAAAGATGATAAAGAATTTGCACTGTTACTAAACAGACTAAGAGAAGGCAAGCAGACACCCCAAGACATTGAAACTTTGAGAGGAAGGTGCATTGATAAAACAGACATTGCGTATGAGGAGTGTGTATCCAAGCCGCACCTTTTTTGCAAAAAAATGATGCTTTAAATCATAATGCTTGCATGGTTTCTAAAATACCCCAGTCTGAGACTGTTGAAATAACAGCTATTGATGCAGTTTCTGGTAACTTGAGTTCTGCATTGCATAAAACAGTTCTATCAAAGGTGCCAACAGATTCAAGCAGAACAATGAATCTTGACAATAAACTTGTACTTGGTGTAGGTGTTCCATGTGATATTTGTTTAAATATTGATGTAGATGATGGACTAACAAATGGTGCTTCTTGTGTCAGCAAGAAATTTGACTTCAGAGTTCCTGATTCAAATACAAGTAGTATTGTTTGGGTCTTGTTTGAGGATGGGTCAATTGGCTCATGTTGGCATACAAAAGATAAGCATTTGTATAATGCAGATATAGATTTAACCTGGACACACGTTTTTGAAACAACTAGGCAGTTCACTGTTCAGTATTACAAGACATACCTTGTGATTCGCCGCCAATTTCCGCTCAAGTTATCAGCAGGTAAAACTATCAATAAAGCTCAAGGTTCAACAATGGCAAGTGCTGTCATGCATTTTGGTAACAGAAAAGTTGATCATATTCATTATGTTGGCTTAAGTAGGGTGACTAACATTTCTGGTGTGCATATTTTACATTTGAATAGTGACAAAATCTGTGTATCGCCAGAGGTGGAAGAAGAAATGGCAAGACTATGTTCTGAGAGGCTGTTGCAATCTTCTGTCACTAAGCTAGATTGTTGGCATGCAAGTATGTGTAACTTCATCATATGCTTCCAGAATTGTAGGTCTTTGGCAAAACACATAGATGATATTAGGCTAGAAAGCAATATCCTGAATGCAGACATACTTGGATTAGTTGAGACTAGAGCCCATGACCCAAGAAAATGCATGTCTAGCTACAAAATAGATGATTTTGAAATTCAAAGTTCCACATCTGAGTTGGCTGCACATGGCATAGCAGTGTACCATAGAGTTGATGTAGGATGCATTTCCTTCCATACTTTGTGTAAAATTGAGTGTGCCCTTGTACGCACACCTCTGAATGTAGTTGTGTGTTTCATATATTGCCCCCCAAGAGAAGCTACCCTTGCAAACTACACAAACTTTATAAAAGATCTGCTTAGATTAGTGAATAGCATTCATAAGAACTGTAAGCTTCTGTTAATTGGAGATTTCAATGTTGACTATGCAAATGATGGGGGTATACCAAAACTCTTTCTAAAACAGTATAAGCTCAAGCAGCTTGTAACCACGGTAACAACAGACTACGGCTCCTGTTTGGATCATATTTATGTGATGATCGTCCGGTGACTTATGGCAGTCTAGTCATACTATTCTGATCACAAACCATTGTACTTAGTACTAAGGTCCAGGTAGTTCTGACTACTTGTCAGCTTGTATTGTTTTATAGATCTTGGTGCTATTAAATCTTGGGAGTCTTTTTATCTTTAGTATTATTTTAGTTCAGCTTAAACCAATGCTAGCAGTGTTACATGTTTCATTACCTCTCCTAAACTTAGAAATAAATGTTGTATGTTTGTTGATGTTGAAGTTAAGTGTACAGATATAAGTAGGGGTCAAATTGCATAAGATGGCCCAGTAGATACATGTAGAAATATTTGAATCCTGTCCCTTAATAGAAAATGTAGAGCAACCTTATCCTACCAAATAATAATCAAATAATTAAAATGGAGACTTCATTTTAAAAGAGCAGGTCTGATTATTGTACCAAGACTCAGAAAATCTATGCCCTTTTCAGCTCACCTGATCAATGCTCTGGTAAGTTTCTGTGATTTCTCAATGTCTGGTGTCCATCACCTGTCTGTCTGTCTGTCGTCAATTTTGTCAGAATTTACCTTGATGAAATCTAGGCCAAGTTCCTAAATGGGTCTTCTACAGAATGACTGCCGTGATGAAATCTATGTCAGATTCGAATATGGGTCATATGGGGTCAAAAACTCTGTCCCAAGGTCAAATCAATGAAAACGTTTAGTATGCGCTAAGAGTTGTATTTTTTAATTGAGGTTCATTAAATTTTTTCAGAATGATTGCTTTGATCAAATCTAGGTCAAGTTTGAATGTTGGTCATCTTGGTTCAAAAACTATGTTGGTCAGCTTGGTTCAAAAATTAGATCAAATTGAAGAAAATGCTTGTTAATACTTATGAGACCACATTTTTGGTCCAATCTTAATAAAAACTGGTCAGAATATTTGTTTAAATGAAGTCACTAGGTCAAACATGTTCACACTGTTATGGTGTGTTTCTAAGGTGAGTAACCTAGGCCCATCTTGGCCTTCTTGTTCATAGGATAGATATGTTGGACTTGCTCATGTATCTGCTTACCATAATCAGCCAGATATAGGTCGCACTCGTGTATAGAACGCAGCGAAAAAATATCAGTAGAATTATACCCACTTATCACTTATCCGAATTTATGTTTGTCCGAAATTTGCTTTAGTTTCTACGAACTCGCCGGTTTTTGCTAAATCATTGTCGATATTTTTGCATGTTGTGCAAGTATTTAAATTGAAAAGCATAAACTCTGTGTAAGCACTTAACTGCACTTTGGCACATGGCGGTAAAATGACGTAATTTTAAGACTGGTTTGCAAATTGTTTTGGACATTACGGATCAGTGACTATGATCATATTGGCTCAGTCTAAAATCTCGCATGCATATTTACAATTGCCTCCAGATTGATTAAACGGTTAATTGTTTGCAGATTGTGACAGTAGCTAGGTGTAAGATAATAAATGCCTCGGGCATGAATTTCTCGCTCAAGAGGAATATAGACAACTATCAAAATTATGTTTGAAGGCTAGATAATCAATTTCCGGGCTACCTGATATGGAGTTTCCAAGTATTTTAAAGCAAAATGTGTGAAAACACGCTGGGAAAGTTTTACACAGGTCTTGTTAAAAACTTAATGATCAGTTACAGAAATGCATTGTAAAATATATTTTAATGAAAAACAGCATTTATTTATCTGAAGATTTTAGGTGAGCTCTAAATTTTTCATTTTCCTATACAAAAGTAATTTAAGACGGCGGGTCCCGATATCGGCTATTAGCTATGCCCGAGTCATTGGTATTTACTCCCCTTGTATTCTCTTCAATAAACCTACTTTTGACTTAAATTTTTCAGGGGGCAGGTTCAAGCCCCACTGGGACCAAATTTTTTCCCCTTATATTCTTTTTTTTTCTAGTAAGCTTTTACTATTTTCAGGAATTATTGATTTATTGTACAAAAGTGAAAATTTTTCAAGTGATTTCTTTCTGTTCAAAGTGAATTTACCTCTGAAACGGAAGGGGGCAGAGTTAGACATCTTTAAAAATACTGAGTTACATGCAGTAACAAGAGCACCGCCAAGCGGGGCAAATACACCCAAAGGGTTACACCAGAGGATGGGAGCAAAATTTAGGACAGGAACAACTAAAAGAAGAAATTAAAAAAAAATTCTAAGTCCACAAAAAAATTCTTACCAGGTAAAGTTATGTCAAAATACATCTAAAAATTGGATGTACCATACATGTTGTACCACAGAAAAGTGGTCTCGGTTTTTCCCTACAGCCAAAAATAAAAAAGTTTCAAAATTAGTTATTTATAGTAACAAAAAAGGGAAGTAATACAAAAAAAAAATTGTTGTAAGAGAACAAAAAAGGGATCTTCCAAATAAAAACAAGAGCACTGCAATGCAGAGCAATATACACAAAGCAAATTCATATATGACCTTTGACCCCTAAGTGTGACCTTGACCTTGAAGGGAGTCATCCAAAACATGCGCTCTGCATGTCGCCTCAGTGTGGTGAACATTTGTGCCAAGTTTCTTTGAAATCCTTCAAGCAGTTCAAGAGGTACAGAGCAGACAAAGCAAAGTCATATATGACCTTTCACTCCTAAGTGTGACCTTGACCTTGACTTTGAAGTTAGTCATCTGAAACAAGCGCTCTGCACGTCGTCTCAGTGTGGTGAACATTTGTGCCAAGTTTCTTTGAAATCCTTCAAGCAGTTCAAGAGTTACAGAGCAGACACAGCAAAGTCATATATGACCTTTCACTCCTAAGTGTGACCTTGACCTTGAAGCTAGTCATCCGAAACAAGAGCTCTGCACGTCGTCTCAGTGTGGTAAACATTTGTGCCAAGTTTCTTTGAAATCCTTCAAGCAGTTCAAGAGCAGACACGAAACACACTCATATGACCTTTGACCCCTAAGTGTGACCTTGACCTTGAAGCTAGTCATCCGAATCAAGCGCTCTGCACGTCGTCTCCATGTGGTGAACATTTGTGTCAAGTTTCTTTGAAATCCTTCAAGGGGTTCAAGAGTTACAGAGCGGACATGAAATTGCCAACGGACGGACAGACAGACGGACACCGGCGTCATAACATAATACGTCCCTTCGGGCGTATAAAAATTCTCTATTTTGCCTTTACTCTTTACTTTAGATTACATATTGTGGAAGAAATGTAGGTAGGTTTCACTTTGCCCCAAGGTTATTTTTGACCTTAATTTTTCAATGTTGGAGTTAGAATTCAATCTCATTATATCCTTTTACTTGAGGCACCCTTGAAAAAAATGATATTCACAAATTTATTTTGTGTTTTATAATTGTTTACTAATAGTTTGATGTTTCTTTTATCAAAATTAATGGTGTAATGAATTCTCTGCAAATGTTTTGGACAGTGGCCATCACTTTGAAATTTGTCTCTACTTGAGCTTGAGTAAATATCATGAATTCATAAAAAACGGCACAGTAAAAGTTGTTTAAATTTTGCATACAAGTCTCTCACTGGATACAGTATATTGCTGTAACATTGTTTTGAACATTTGAAATATTCACCATTAGGTGGGTCATACCTTAAGACTGGGCAAATATTGTGACCTTCAGAGGTTACCAGTAAAACTGTTGTTGACATAGACACTGGTGATCTCATAATTTTGCTGGATTTTCTAATCAAAAAGAGCAATAATCTTGTCTCAAAATAAAAAGCAAATTAATGGAAAAAGTACTTTTTTGTCATACAGAGAATACTAGACCAACCCCCTCCTTTAGAAGCCATGCCTTTGACTGAACCAACATGACTTGAAGGAATTCAGTTCAGAAATAATTCTGTGAAACTACTTAGGAATCAGGCCAGTGAATTTTTGTTGCATATGGCATGGTGATTTACGAAGAGATATTCTTTAAAGAAATTATGGACAGGGGACAGACATCAAATGATCTTAAAAGCTCACTATGAGCTAAAATATAAAATGTTTCTTTCAACACCCTTGTCTTCATGAGAGCGACTATGACATCAGTGGTATCGTTAGATACTGAGAGGTGAACAAAAACTATGTACAAATGTACAAGACATACCACATTCATCCGAAGCATCACGACAATCAGGAGTTCCATCACAGTGCCATTGTATTGGTATACACTGGTTCCTGCTAGCACATGTGAACTCATCGTCTAAGTTACAGGCTGAAACATAAAAATTAAAGCTAATGTCTGGCTTAAATCAACACATTTTATAACAAAAGAGGGTTGAAACATCTTTGGAATATCATTTCACATTTTGAAAATTTTGAATTCTGGAATGTTGTTGTTTGACAAAATGAAATAATGAAATCCTTACTATTTGTAACTTGATCTTGATGAAACTTTCACAGAATAAGTTATGATACAGAGGTAATACAATATTAGCTGTCTGAATTAAGTGAGATGATGAGATATAGAGGTTCAGTGTGAGATGATGAGATATAGAGGTTCAGTGTGAGATGATGAGATATAGAGGTTCAGTGTGAGATGATGAGATATAGAGGTTCAGTGTGAGGTGATGAGATATAGAGGTTCAGTGTGAGATGACGAGATATAGAGGTTCAGTGTGAGATGATGAGATATAGAGGTTCAGTGTTGCATTTCTTTTGCAATTTGATGTAACACTTGGAAGTCACTTCTTTCTGATTTTGTAAAATCTGTTTTTTTTTATTTTTGGCGAAATCTAAAAGGAACAGGCCTAGTGCTCCTCCTTTCTACCCAATCAGTATAATAAGCATTATTTGGTATACAGCTATGGAGAAGGCATTAAAACACTTTCTGATGACATAAGTACAATATTAGAAGACCAACTTTGTTCCAGTCCATCCTACAACTTGCAGAAATGAACAGCAGACTTCTGACCAAATCTGGTCCAGCCAACAAAATGCACAGAATGCTTGTGAACAAGTCTGATCCAGCCCACAATGTGCAGAACTGAACAGCAAACTTCTGATCAAGTCTGGTCCAGCCCACAATGTGCAACTTCTGACCAAGTCTAGTCCAGCCCACAATGTGCAGAAATGAACAGCAGACTTGTGACCAAGTCTGGTCCAGTCCACAATGTGCAGAAATGAACAGCAGACTTCTGACCAAATCTGGTCCAGCCAACAAAATGCACAGAATGCTTGTGACCAAGTCTGGTCCAGCCCACAATCTGCAGAATTGAACAGCAAACTTCTGACCAAGTCTGGTCCAGCCCACAATGTGCAGAAATGAACAGCAGACTTGTGACCAAGTCCGGTCCAGCCCACAATGTGCAGAAATGAACAGCAGACTTGTGACCAAGTCTGGTCCAGCCCACAATGTGCAGAAATGAACAGCAGACTTGTGACCAAGTCTGGTCCAGCCCACAATGTGCAGAAATGAACAGCACAATGTGAAGAAATGAACAGCAGACTTGTGACCAAGTCTGGTCCAGCCCACAATGTGCAGAAATGAACAGCAGACTTGTGACCAAGTCTGGTCCAGCCCACAATGTGCAGAAATGAACAGCAGACTTGTGACCAAGTCTGGTCCAGCCCACAAAATGCACAGAATGCTTGTGACAAAGTCTGGTCCAGTCCACAACATGCAGAAATGAACAGAACGCTTCTGACGAAGTTTGGTCCAGTCCAAAACATGCAGACATGTACAGCAGACTTCTGACCAAGCCTGGAGTAAATCCATGAAAAACAGTGCCAAACACTATTTGGTTAAAGCTTTTAAAATCATTTATTTGTTTCTTTTGGGTTAATAGACATTTTTCAACAGTATTTCAGTTACCGGTATGTAACAGTGTGCAATTAACCTAATCAGTGTTCCTGGATTCTGTACCAGTATAAACCTGTTCCCTTCAAGTTACTGCCAACTTCCTCACATGAATCAGTGGTAGAGGACAAAAAATTTCAGACACTTATCAAATCGTCACGACCCCATACTCCATACTGAGCTAAGCCGGGAGGCTTTTAAGATTAAATGCTGGTATCATGATATGATACAACTTTATTTGTATCTGTCAAATTACTGATTACACGAAATCAACCCACTTGAGGAACAGTATTACTTTAAACAAGAGGGCCATAGTGGCTCACCTGACCTTGACTGTTTGACATTGAAAATATGCATGACACAGAATCATGAATGGTATAAACTGTGTTTAGTATAAAGTTCTGTACCCTTGAAGGGACCATGTGCTCACACTGAACAAATTTGGAATTGGACCTTACAATAATGCTACAAACCAAGTTTTATGAAGATCCATCAAGCAATTCATGAGGAAAAGTCATTTAAATGGTTTTCTATTTATAGCTTTAGCACCCCCTAAAAGTGACGGTCAAAAAAATAATGATGCTACAGACCAATTTTGATGCAGATCCAAAAATGGATTCATGAGAAGTTGTTTAAAGATAACTCTATTTAAAGCTCCCTGGGACAGTGTGGCCCCAGTTTGAAAAAATTTGGAAGAGGACCTTATAATGCTGCTACATTTTTAGCTCTAGCAGTCCCTAAAAAGGGCAAAACACCCCATTTTGAACAAATTTGGGAGAGGACTAAAACCATGTTTGATGCATCCCTAAACCTGTTCATGAGAAGATGACGTTTCAAGGTGTTACTATTTTCAACTACTGCAGCCCGTAAAAATGGGGCTGAATGCCCCTATTTCTACAAAACTGAGAGAGGACCTTACAATGGTGCTACAGACCAAGCAAGTTTCATGATAATCCGTCAAACATTTTATGAAAACAAGTGTTTTTAAAGGTTTTCTATTTTTAGCTCTAACTGCTCCTAAAAGGGGTCAAGCTGCACCACTTGAATAAATTAGAAAGAGGACTTTGCCATGATACTAAGATGTTTTAGTAAAAATATTGAGGGCAGATGCCAGACCATCCACCTATACCAATAGCTTACTCTTAACCTCCAGTTCAGGTGAGCTAAAAATGATTCAATGTCTTTAATATCTGCAGTGTTTATGAAAGCAAATTGATGAGTTACGTTCGTCACAGTTGTCCTCATCCGCTCCATTCATACATTCCAATGTTCCGTTACATACTGCTGACTTATCCACACACTCACTGTCATCACATCTAAATGAGTCTGTGTAACATGCTGAAAACAAAAAAATGCCATATAAACAAGAACTCTTCTTAACAAGAGCTGTCACAGAAGACAGCGCGCTCGACTATTTCGATGCTGGATAGTGAAACTGGGCACATCTGTGGAAGCTGGAGCTGTCACTGGAGTGTTTAATGACTCCAATGGTGGATAAAGATCTTGCACAATAGCTTGCGTCTGTTTCAAAAATATTAAGTAATAAGAGAGATAAAGTGTATCAAAACACTAAATAAGTATAATTCTAAGCAAAAAGGGGACATAATTCATTAAGTTTTGGTGCAAGAGTTATGCACCTTGTGTCATATGATGTGGGTGATGTTGTGTAAGAACTACTTGAAGTTTGAATCAAATCCATTTAGTAATAACTGAGATATTGTGAAAATGTATCAAAATAAATCTTAGATTCTAAGTAAAAGGGGGCCTAATTCATGAAAAATTGGTGCTAGAGTTATGGACCTTGTGTCATATGATGTGGGTGATGATGTGGAACAACTATTTTAAATTTGAATCAAATCCATATAGTAATAACTGAGATAGAGTGGAAGTGCATCAAGACTTTAACCTGAAATTGTAAGTCAAAATGGGGAATAATTCATGAAAAATTGGTGCAAGAGTTATGGCCCTTGTACCATATGATGTGAGTGATGATAATGAACAATTGTTTTAAGTATGAATCAAATCCATTTAGTAATAACAGAGATAGAGTGAAAGTGCACCAAAACTTGAAATTCTGTGTAAAAAGGGGGCATAATTCATGAAACATTTGTGCCAGAGTTATGAACCCTGTCTCATATGATGTGGGTGATGATGTGGATTAATTATTTTAAGTTTGAATCAAATCCATTTAGTTATAACTGAGACAGAGTGAAAGCGCACCAAAACTTTAACCTGAAATTTCAATTAAAAAGGGGGCCTAATTCATGAAAAATTGGTGCTAGAGTTATGGACCTTGTGTCATATGATGTGGGTGATGATGTGGAACAACTATTTTAAATTTGAATCAAATCCATATAGTAATAACTGAGATAGAGTGGAAGTGCACCAAAACTTTAACCTGAAATTCTAAGTAAAAGGGGGGATAATTCATGAAATATTGGTGTGAGAGTTATGGCCCTTAAGCCAGATGATGTGGGTGATGATGAGGAAGAACTATTTCAAGTTTAAAGCAAATCCATCAAGTAATTACAGAGATAAGGAGAAAAAAGAGAAAGTGTAAAAAAACTTTAACCAAGGTGGGGACGCGGAAAGACGCCAACGCCAGGGTGAGTAGGATAGTTCTCCATATACTTCGTATAGTCAAGCTAAAAACAAATGCCTCCAGCCCAATACCCATGATGGCCTGTTTAAGGAAACTGAGAAGTGTCCAATTTTCAGCCTCAAGTATGTTGGAACCTTGACCTTACAACAAAGGGATATTCTACTAACCATAAACAGAGCAACTATAAAGTTTGGTCATAAGCCCAAATATTCGACAACTTTCGTTCAATAATTATTCTTAATCTCCATCCTTGACCAACTGACCATTAAACCTTACTTACTAACCACCGAGTAAACTGTCACTGATCAGAAACCAACAAGCAAATTCAGTGAATTGGTACCCTCGCCAAATGGGATAAAGGTTTTACCCTTGAATAAGCATTCTTTGCCTACAAAAAACACTTAAATGCAATTAAATTTCAGTCCTTTTGAAAGCTTTTCATTCTAAATTATTTATCAAAAACCATTTTTATATATTTAGTGATAATGACCTAGACCTAAGCTACCAAAATTTAAACAAATATTTTTTTCTCTACGTAAGCTACCTATTTAAGAGCCTCATTCCTAACTGAAGTTATAGTGAGAAAACCACTTTTCTATTTTTAGTAATGACGCTCTTGACCTTGACCTAAGCAACCCAAAATACATGTAAAACCATGGCCACCATGCAAGCTTCCTAAATTCAAAGTTTGGATGCAGTACACTATTCCTTACTGAAGTTATTGATCAGAAACAATTTTCTAATTTTAGTAACAACTGCATTAACCTTGACCCCAGTGACTAGAACAATTAACGTACATCAGTTTCCAAGAAAGCTTTACATGTACTAAGCTTTTTCACAATATCCCATTAGCAAAAATCAGACCTTAACAAGACATTAAATTTACAAAGAAATGCCCCAGAATAGTAAGCATTATATAAGTACTAAGGACCATAACTTGTGTGTAACTAAAGCAATTTCGCTGAATCTTGCGGGGCAACATTTGCCAACTATAATTAACATTATTATGATGTCTTCTTGATATTTCTCAAACTATGTCTGAGATATGACTTTCAAAGGACAGAAAATGGAATAAAAACACTATCAAAGGTCCATTACTAAGGGAAAGTGAGTTGGCAATTTTTTTCATAACCAGTGCATAGACTTCTGCAAGACACTAAATAATGAAGATTGGCAGGTCAAAATTTACAGAAGGTCTTTGGAACTCAAAGAAATGTATGTGTATTATGATATTATGATGAAATTTCAGTGAATCGACAGAATGACCCCCCAGGTCTTTTTAACTTTTTTCATACTTCATAGAAAAATAATTGTACATATACTGCGATTTATTTCGAATTTCTACATACCAACTTTCATTTTCCAATAAAATGAAATAGTTCCTGTGCTTTTTAAAAGAAATTAAAATGTTCACTTTCCTTAGTATTGGACCTTCAATGTAATATATATATATAAAAGTACAAAGGGCCATAAATCTCATTTTCTTAAAGCAATCTGCCTGAAACTTGCAAGGCCACATTTCGCTAGAGCATCTGACATTTTTACCACATATTAGTTTATACATAATTCATTTTAGGTCAATTGTGAAAGAAGTTCTACAACATATATTAATCACTCTCGACACCTCATTCCTGATGGAATCCATCCCCACAAGGGTATGAGAGAAGAGGCCAGTTTTCTATTTTTAATGCTGAGCGCCAAGCAAGGTTGCTACTGGCACAATTTTTCACGTCTTTTGTATGACGCGGCCGGGGATCGAACCCACGACCTCCCACACTTGAAGCGGACGCTCTACCACTAGGCTATTGACAGGGGTTCCACTAGACCTGAAAACCCAAGAGTCCCAGGACCCTTGGGTCCAAATTTTGAAGGGTCCTTTTTCAAAATACAAGAGTCCTTCCCCAACACATCGATACAACTGACTATATTTTCTTACATATAGTAATACTACATAATTAAACCTACTAAAACCAAGAACATGTTACAGCATAATAATTTCTGTTTCAGGTCATATAATCTCATATTGTAAATTAATATTTATCAAAATTCATTTTAATTTGATGAGGTTTTTCTTCAATATTTTATTTGTTAGCAGAAAACTTAAAGTGCTAAAACACTCTGTAAAAATGTATCCAAAACGTACTATCCGGATACTGGTACACTTTCGAAATGTCGTCTGAAATGTTGTTTTTGCTCAGTTAACTTGGTCCACTAAGGTAAACCAGAGATAGTTCCTCAAATAATGATGCTATTTTTCATTAAAAATTGCATTGAAAGTTAGGGTTTTAAGTGAATTTTGGAAAAATTGCATATGTCATCGGGTGTAATTAGAATCGTGAACGGACATTCTAAACTTAATATTGCTTTCCAAATTCATTTAAATTTTTGTATTTTCTTGTTGAAATTAAGGTACGATCATTAAACAATGGTCTAATTTAAAGTTTGCATGAAGAAATCTTGCAAGGCACTTTTCACATGCTCGGTAATCAGCTGGTCGCTTATAATTAGGATAATTTAATAATTGGCGCCTTTTTTGTCAGTATGCAGGCTCAATACCGGTAACGCTTTATCAAGTAATGTTAACACTTCATTGATTCTCATTACCTATGTGCACTCGCCGTGACGTAACTTGCTGATAAAGAAAAATCAGCGTGGCATGTCCACACTCCACAGGATAAAGGGCGGGATTTAGCAGAAGATCAAAGACAGGAGGGCATGACCGCGAGTGTTTATTTTGCACGTGTTTATCGTGGAAATAGTTTTACTGTAGGAAATGACTGATAAGAGGAAGGATTATCAAAGGAAAATGTCTCGGGTCCCGAGTGACGCACAGGCAATTATCATGCCGGGTCCTTTGAGCGTCTTTTGAAAATCTCCCGGGTCCGGACCCGGGATCCCGGGTCAAATGGAACCTCTGTATTGAGGCGGTTACAATGTATTACTGAAATCCATTAAACCATGTCTGAGATATGACTCCAGACGGAAAAAAAAAATGACAGTAAGTATAAGTATAAAGGGCCATAAATCTTGTCTTCCTCAAGCAGTTAACATTTCTACAACGTTAAGTTGAAATCCTACAAACCAATTCTAAGATGTGACTCAGGACAGACAAAAAATTATATAAAAACACTATATATGCAATATATAATATATTCTTGTCTTTCTCAACCTATCTCAATGAAACTTGAAGGACTGTATTGACCTATAGCATCTAACATCTCTACCAGGTTTTACTGAAATTCTTCCATGTCTAAGAGATGACTCTGAATGGACAGAAAATGGACTATTTTATTTAATTGTAAGTACAAAGGGCCATACATCTTGTCTTCCTTAAACGATCCAACTAAAACTTGCAGAGCTGTTTTTCTTTATAGCAATTAACATTTCTACCATGTTTTATTGAAATCCTACAAACCAGATCTGAGATACGACTCCGGACAGACAAAAATGAATTAAAACACTATATATGTACTTAAAGTGCCATAAATCTTGTCTTTCTGAACCAATCTAATTGAAACCTGCAGTGCTGCATTGGCCTATAACAGTTTACATTTCTACCATGTTTCATTGAAATCCTTCCAACAATGTCTGAGATATGACTCCTTACAGTCAAAAATTGACTAAAACCAGGGCTTTTTCTACGGGTTTTGGGAAAAAGGCCCCTGGTCAATTTGGGATTTTTTTTACGCGGTAAATTGTCAAAATTAGGAAAAAAGTATCAACATATTAAGTAAATGTCAGTTTTTTAACATTTAATTGTATTAGTTTAAATTTTTATTTTCAAGTTTTATGGTAGGCATTCAAATGTATTACAACCTAGTGAAATTTAGACAATTTATTTTTCAGGATTTTTTTTTTACTAAGTTGCTGCTTCTAGACAGACCATGCAAAAAGAATTACTCTTCATTTGTCATGTTTAAACTTTTGTTTACACTACTGTTTTCACCACCATTACAAATGTGTTTTCCCAAAAGTAGTGTGTGTTCGAGTGAAAAAAATCGGGTCCGAAAATATGTGACATTTGATTTTAATGGTGTAAAATCTATTTGTCAACACGTACTTTAATCAATAAATATTAATGTGTTTAGGTGTTTTGAGAGGTTTTTACTTACAAAACATACAATTTTCAGGCAGAATCATGTATTTAATTTTTGCCGAGTTGCAGACGGTCATATTACTAAAAATAGAAATGAGTTGGTTTTTCCAACATTTGTGTGATTTCATTAACGAACAAAACATTCTATGCAAGAAATTACTTTGAATAATCAAAAATTGATTTCACCCTTAGGAAAAAGGAAGGCAGTAAAACTTCAGCTTTTCAGCATTATTTTTCAGGGCATTCAAAAGGCATTTTTTAACAGTTATTTGTCTTCAAATGCCTGCATTTACATATTTAATAGAAAAGCAGTGTCAAAGCAGTGAAAATGCAGTTAAACTGGCCGAAATATGTAAATGAGCTAAGAAGTATAATGATGTCACAAAAAACTGCAGGATAAGTTTTATGCAGTTAAATGACAAAATACTGCAAAAAACTACACTTCTTGTTTCAACCATTTAAATGACATCACAAAAAACTGCAGAAGAACTGTTAAACATTTCAAATATTTGAAAATGCATCAACTTGTCCAAGGGGAGTAATTCATTCTTTACTTTCTTTTGAATATTAAACTGTCTGTGATGATTTAACCAGCCATAAAATGTACAATGAGCTGAATTTCTATTTAAATACAAAACCTCAAGATTCATTTATACAGGTTATGAACTAGTTTTGTCCTTTATCTTGTAAATCCTTGAAAATTTTCAGTCTGAATTTGCACATTTTCACCAGTTTCCACAAAATGTATAAATTCATTCAGTCTGTGCATGATTTTCACACTTTAATCCTGCCTTATTAGTAAACTCCAATTGTTATCAATTATTTAACTATTTGTGCATCATTTTTCCAAATAACTTTGTGTTAAACATTGTATTTGAGCAGTTATAATCCATTTTTACATTTTCACATGCTTTAGATTTCACTGTGAGCGGCCATTTTTGTGCTGCATTATGGGACATCAGGAAGCAGTATTTAGCGGGTTTTTTTTTTAAATACTACTGTTCAAAAAAGATGCTGAAAATACTGCTCTTAAAAAATAACTGCATTTAACTTCAGTAAAACTGCTTTTTGTAAAACATTTACAGAAACTTCAAAACTGCAGAAAAATGGCCACCACCAGTTTTTCAATCCTCCAGTTATATGCAGTTTCTAAAAAAAACTGCTTTTTACTGGTCATTTCATTCTGGTAACAGTTTTAATAACTCACAAAGAAGGCAGTTTTTCAGAAAAACTGCTGTTTCACTGCAAAAAGACTGCAAAATCGAGCAGTTTTTCTTCCTAAGGGCAATTTGGATTTTTTTTTGGATTGTGAATTTTTTGCTTCAAATTGGGAAAAAGAAGCATATTTGGCATTGGGAATGGGGCTGATATTCAGCCATGTGTGAGATAGGTGGAAAAAGCTCTGAAAACACTATATATATACAAGTACAAAGTGCCATAAATCTCGTCTCCCTCATGCAGTCTGGCCAAAACTTGCAGTATGGCATTTCTCTACAGAACTCAACATTTCAACCATGTTTTAAATAAATACTCCACTCATGTCATTCAGACAATGCCAAAACTATATCCCTCTTTGGTGGGAGATAACAAAACAAGCAATCTGCCATTGTGATAAAAGTAAAGTAATATATCCCCATCTTTACCAAACTAAAGGATCATAGTGGCCCTAAGTTGCTCACCTGACCTTAACTATTTGACCTTGAATATTATGTATGATGCAATGAATCATGAATGGTAACATCTGTGTTTAGAATACAACAAGAGGGTCATTGACCCTAAAGCGCTCACTTGTGTACAAGGCTTCAAGTGTGTCTGTAAAAGTACAGAGTTAGGTTTCTTCTATGTTAGCCTATGTCATATACCTGTCACACACATTTTTGAACCTAGAGCAATAATTCGAACAATTACGATAGAAATTACAAATCTGATATCACACGCAAAATATCAAGGCTCTAGCCATTGTTGATTCAGGGAAGATTTTCAATGTTTCTTATATAAAAGCCTATAGTAAGTACATGTCAGACACAGGGGCATGGCCATTTTTTTTACCTTAAGGTAATAATTCGGACAAGTATGGTAGAGAGTCAAATCCTTATATCACATGCCAAATATCAAAGCTCTAGAGAAAAAGATTTTTAAAGTCTGATAGCTAAAAACCTATTTTTAACCAAAAAAACCCTTATGTTCAATGAACCAGACCCATTTGAACAATTTTGAAAGAGGGCTATCCAGAGATCATCTGTGTAAAGTTTCACCAAAATTCATTCAGTGGTTTTGGAGGAGATACTGTTTAAAGAAATTGTTGGTGAAAAGTGACCACGCCCTCTGGCGGCCATGTTTTTTGATGCAGGGCTCCAGATAAGATGCGTATTAGCGTAAATTACGCTTTGAAATAATGCATATATGCATGTCTGATAATTTTTAAGCGTATAAAAACGTATATGAAATTACAGAAACGCACACAATGACTTTTTACTTGCGTAAACAAAATCTGAATTGTCTGGATGCTTTACGTAACACAGCATGGTCGGCATTAATTCTCCCACATTGAACGTACACACGCATTGAGTGGTACTCTATACACCCAGGTTAAACTATATTATACACTCAATGCGTGCATAAATCAAATAGACGGGAATTAATATGGATGGTATATTAAGTGTATTTTAAAGTGGTGTCGATTTAAAATATCAACTTTCAGTGCAGAGTAAACAACAAAAATGTCTCTTTCTATGAATGTAAAAAGTGAACAAACACTCTACGCATTCTTTAAACCAATTAAAATGATCCCCAAAACATAGTTAAATGTATATTGGATATTCTATTGGATTCGGTAGCGAGAAAAGAAGCAAAAACTTGAATGCTGAATATTGAAACCGTAGTGAACTGCAAACAAATTCATGGGGGTTACACCCAATAAACATGTTATAAAACTGATTTCTGGTTTTTCACATTTACAATTTCTAAGGAGTAATAATTACTCCTACTCAATTTCAGATTTTACCATTTTACTCATTCACAAAAATTATGATGAGTAAATACTCATAGGCCAAAAAAATTATCTGGAGCCCTGTTGATGAATCAGAAAAATTTGAACACTATTTGTAGAAGGTCACACAAGAACCATTTTTCCAAAATTATTTTAAAATCGGACTAGCAGTTCCACACAAGAAGATTTTTTAAGTTTCCACTATATATATAGGGAAAAGTGACCACGCCCTCTGGCGGCCATGTTTTTTGATGAATCGGTATAATTTGAACAATCTTGGTAGAGGGTCACACAAGGACCATTTGTGTGAAATTATTCTAAAATCGGTCTAGCAGTTTCACACAAGAAGATTTTTAAAGTTTCCACTATATACATATAGGGAAAAGTGACCACGCCCTCTGGCAGCCATGTTTTTTGACGAATCGATATAATTTGAACAATCTAGGTAGAGGATCACACAAGGACCATTTATGTAAAATTATTCTAAAGTCAGGCAGGCAGTTTTACACAAGAAGGTTTTTAAAGTTTAAAGTTTCCACAATATACATATAGGGAAAAGTGACCACGCCCTCTGGTGGCCATGTTTTTTGACGAATCAAAATAATTTGAACAATCTTGGTAGAGGGTCACACAAGGACCATTTGTGTAAAATTATTTTAAAATCGGGTGACATAAGGACCATTTGTGTGAAATTATTTCAAAATCGGACCGTCGGTTTAGGAGGAGATGTTGTTTGAAGATTTTTCTATTTTTAGCTCTGGTGGCCCCTATTTGCAACCAAGCTGAACCGTTTGAACAACTTTGGTAGAGGACCACCCAAGCAACATCCAGGCCAAGTTTCATCAATATCCATTCAGTGGTTTTGGAGGAGATGTCATTTAAACATAATTGTTGATGACGGACGACTTGACGCATGTACACAGCGTGATCACAATATCTCACCATGAGCACTATGTGCTCAGGTGAGCTAAAAACATAAAACAGGTCAAGTGCCCCCATTTGAATAAATTTGAAAGAGGACCTTAAAATGATTCTACATATCAATCAAATCTGTGAAAAGAAGGTTGATGAAGATCCATCAAGCAGTTCATGAGAAGTCTTATAAAGTTTTTTTTTATTCTATTTTAAGCTCTCATGGCCCTAAAAGAGCCAAGTGCCCCCATTTGAAAGAAAAAATAAGAGAGAGTTTACAGTGATGCTATAGGCAAAGTTTGATGAAGACTTATTCAAGTGGTTCTATACAAGAAGTTGTTTAAAGGTTTTTCTATGTTTACCTCTAGTAGTCCCTAAAAGGGGCCATGTGCCCCCATTTAAATGAAATTGAAAGAAGATCTTAAAATCTTAAAACATACCAAGTTTGATGAAGATCTACCACCTGGTTCATGTGGAGAAGTTGTTTAAAGTACCTATAGTGGCCTCTATAAGGGACCAAGTGCCATCATTTGAACAAATTTGAGGGAGGACCTTACAATGATTCTACAAAACAAGTTTTTTTTATTATATTATTATACCAGATTTATATAGCGCCCTTTTCATGATAAACACGTTCAAAGGCACTTTACATATAACAAACACAGCCACACAGGCACACTAGTACAGACACAGATCCATCTGACCAGAGTGAGATAAAGCCCCCAGAACAGATAGAGAGAACTTTTAAGATACAGACTTGTCCGGCTAACTTAGCCTAGCTCTTTGCGAATAGACAGTCTGGTTCTTTAATGTGCCCGGTGTATAGCACCGATACATGCAAAGCCGTTTTTCTTGGGAAGAAGCAGTACAGGCCTCTAAGTTAGGTGGGAGACACTCAAGAGCATCTCAGAAACTTCAAGTGCCTAGACCGGGATTCGAACCCCGAACCTCTGGATTGACAGTCAAGCATGTAACCACTAGACCACCGGCCCATTAAGTTTGATGAAGATCCATCAAGCAGTTCATGAGGAGTTTTTTAAAGGTGTTTCTATTTTTAGCTCTAGAGGTCCCTATAAGAGGCCAAGTGCCCCAATTTGAACAAATTTGGGAAGGGTAATCAACCATGCTACTACAGGCCAAGTTTGATGAAGATCCATCAAAAGGTTCATGAGAAGAAGTAGTTGAAAGGTTTTCCTAGTTTTAGCTCTAAAGGGCCCTAAAAGGTGGCCAAGTACCCTTATTTGAAAAAAAGAATTCAGAGAGGACATTACAATAATTCTACAGACCAAGTTTGATAAAGATCCATCTACTGTTCAGAAGTAGAATTCGTTTGAAGGTATTTCTATTTTTAGCTCTAGCTGCCCCTAAAAGGAACCAATGTGCCCAATATGAAAACAAGAGGGTCATTGACCCTAAAGCACTCACCTGTGTACAAGACTTCAAGTGTGTTTGTATAACGTAATGGTAAAAGAACAGAATTAGGTTTCTTCTATGTTTGGGACTTTATTGACAGTAACATTCTGACCAAGTTTTATTAAGATTGGGCCCAAATTGTGACCTCTAGAGTGTTAACAAGATTTTCCTTTGATTTGACCTGGTGACCTAGTTTTTGACCCCAGATGACCCAATATCGAACTAATCAAAGATTTTACTGAAGGTAACATTCTGACCAAGTTTCATTAAGATTGGGCCAAAATTGTGACCTCTAGAGTGATAACAAGCCTTTCCTTTGATCTGACCTAGTGACCTAATTTTGACCCCAGATGACCCAACATCGATCTCATCCAAGATTTTATTGAGGGTAACATTCTGACCAAGTTTCATTAAGATTGGGTCAAAATTGTGACCTCTAGAGTGTTAACAGTCAAATTGTTGACGATGCCGCTGACGACGGACACAGGGCGATCACAAAAGCTCACCATGAGCACTTTGTGCTCAGGTGAGCTAAAAATACAACAGAAATGGAAATAAGTTCATCTAAATACATTTCTTTAATTTACACAAAATATGAAACATATTTCTTATTTTATAAGAAACAAGCAAATTCGATAAATTGGTATCCCCCGCCAAAAGGGTTTGTGGTCAGGAATGGCAAAAAAATATATCCGGCAAAAAAGATGTTACTAAGAAGCAAAAGAAGCAAATAATTTCATTTGTCAAAATCAATTTAACAGAAAATGAATGTTATTTTTTGGTTGGGGGAGGAGGGGCAGCGGGGGTGACTGGGTGAGGGTACAAAACATCGATTATTGTCATTGATCATCGATGTTGATTATAAATATTGAAATATGGATGGAAAATTAAAAATGAAAAAAAAAAAAAAATGCGGGGGGGGGGGGGGGGGGATGACTGGGTGGAGGAGTGAGGTGGGGGAACAGTACAACTTTGTATGTTGATAAATATTCATGAAAGTCTGAAAAAAAATAATAATAAAAAGGAAAGAATTTGCGGGGGGGGAGGTTGGTCGGGGGAGGGGGTGTGACGAAAGCAAGGTGGTGACCAGGTGTGGGTACACAACTTCACATGTGTTTATAAGTTTTATGAAATTCTACCAATTGGTTGGTTTGTTATGTACAAATCTGTAGATTTTCAAATAATTAAAGGGCAATAACTCTTAGGAAAATTGACCAATTGAAAAAAAAAAATGACATACATCATCAAAGTCTGTTGATTCATATTTATTTTAAGTTTCATGAAATTCTACCAGCTTGTTACTGAGAAATGGCTGCAGACATGGATTTTTCAGTAAATAAAGGGCAATAACTCTAAGGGAAATTGACCAATCCAAAAAAAAACTTGATGGACATCACTGCAGTATGTTGGTTCATATTTATTTCAAGTTTCATGAAATTCCACCTGCTAGTTACTGAGAAATGGCTGCGGACGGACATTTTTGGGCATTTTTCATTAAATCAAGGGCAATAACTCTAAGGGAAATCAACCAATCCAAAAAAAAACTTGACAGGCATCATCGCAGTATGTTGGTTCATGTTTATTTCAAGTTTCATGAAATTCTACCTGCTAGTTACTGAGAAATGGCTGCGGACGGACACACGCACACACGGATGTGACGGACGGACAACGCCATTTCAATACCCCCCTCCCGATTTCATCGGCGGGGGATAATTAAAATGAAAACCCACTATCGGAAATAAGAAACAGGCTAGTTAAGAATAACAAAGAACAACCAGTTCCAATTCACTAACAGGGGAAATAATTGACTAGCCAGGAAAATTGACGAGGGGGGGGGGGGGGGGGGGGGGAATTGACTAGTTAGTTTTTCCCCCTCATAAGAATGATCAAGAGTAACCAGTTGCAACTGGGGGGAGGGGAATTGACAAGGGGGGAAAGAACTAACCAGTCAGTTTCTTCCCCGTGGAAAAAACTGACTATTCAGTTCTTTCCCCCTGGGAAGAAACTGACTGGGGAAAAACTGACCGTTACACCGGACAACCTGCCTATACAAATAGCTTATCCTGAACCCTAGGTTCAGGTGAACAATGTAAATCAGTTACTTTACCATGTAAAACTGTGGATAAAAAACTTAAGTTTACTAGAAAGTAGATATCTAAACAGGACAGTTAAGTAGTTTTGTCACCCTTCATACCAATAATATACTTACTGCAGTCCACTTCATCCTCCCCTAATAGACAATCATTGACACGGTCACACAGGTATGTGTTATTGATGCAGTTTCCACCACTACACTGGTACTGGTATGTCTCACACACTGGACCTATAGTGTACAACAAAACATAAACAAGTCTTGTTTATGTCTATCAAAACATGAACCATGAAACAATGATAAATGTAATTATTATCGCTTCGAAATTAACTATCTTAAGATTTTTCCTTCATTAGCTTTATACGTCAATGATTTCTATTGTATATATTTTGGCGTTTTTCTTGCATGAACATTTCGTGCATTTCTGCCAGTATATATAGGCTTTTTCGCGCTTTATCTTCACTCGAGGTAAAAATTCGGCAGCAAACACAAGTTTATGCTCACCCTCCCTCCCAGTTACATTTGATAATTTGGTAAATTTGTTTGAGGCTTTCAATACGAGGGAACTGCTTTTACTTTCATCTATTTATCATTATCACTTCAGTATTTTAAAGCAAAATGTCAAATACCTTGCTTTGTTGCACAATAGATGTGAAATAGCTATTTTATTCTTTTGCATCTATACTCCAACATGATTTTCACATGTATATTAGTGTCGTTGCAGATTTTTACATTCACAGCTGAGTCATGTCAAGCGACAAGGGCAAAGTCGAGGGCAACAAAAATTTGACATTTTGTATTGCTGAATATTTACTCCGCGATACATTGTTCGCGATATTTGCTGCCAAATATATACCTTAAACCTATTTATGTTTTTGGTTTTGTTATTAGTTAATTGAGATAAGAGAATAATTAATTTACTCAAAGCTTTAGCGTGAGTAAGTAGGTATTTTGAGGGGTGAATGCAAAAGAGGTGTAAGCATAAAGCACTTCTTTCGCATTCACCCCTCAATTTTTAAATGAATAATTTGGTGATTTTGACCTTTGAACTACTGATGTTAATACTTTATTAAGTAAGCCTTGAGGTCACTTTATGCAGATCACTGACCTGGGACAGACGGATGGACAACACCAAAACTATATCCTTCTAACGTGGGAGATAACAAAACAAGCAATCTTCCATTGTGATAAAAGCGAAGTAATATATCCCATTCTTTACCAAACTAAAGAGTCATAGTGGCCCTAGGTCGCTCACCTGACCTTGAATACTATGTATAATGCATTGAATTATGAATGGTAACATCTGTGTTTAGAATACAAAAACATAAAACAGGTCAAGTGGCCCCATTTGAATAAATTTGAAAAAGGACCTTAAAATGATTCTACATATCAATCAAATCTGTGAAAAGAAGTTTGATGAAGATCCATCAAGCAGTTCACGAGAAGTAGTCTTATAAAGTTTTTTTCTATTTTAAGCTCTCATGACCCTAAAGGAGCTAAAAGAGCCAAGTGCCCCCATTTGAAAATAAGAGGGTCATGTTGACCCTATATCGCTCACCTGTTAAACTTGGCCTTGGAATCATCAAGATAAACAATCTGACCAAGTTTCATGAAGACAGGGTCATAAATGTGGCCTCTACAGTGTTAACAAGCTGTTCCTTTGATTTTTGTGGTGACCTACGGTAGTTTTTGACCCCACATGACCCAGTTTCAGATTTTGCTAAAGAAATCATCAAGACAGATACTCTTACCGAGTTTTATGAAGATAGGGTCAAAGGAATGGCCTCTACAGTGTTAACAAGCATGTCCTTTGATTTAAGCGGGTGACCTAGTTTTTGACCCCACATGACCCAGTTTCGAACTTGGCCTAGAAATCATCAAGATGAACTTCTGACCAAGTTTCATGAAGATAGGGTGATAAATGTGGCTTCAAAAGTGTTAACAAGCTTTTCCTTTCATTTGACCAGGTGACCTAGTTTTTGACCCCATATGACCCAGTTTTGAACTTGGCATAGCAATCATCAAGATAAACACTCTGACCAAGTTTCATGAAGACAGGTCATAAATATGGCCTTTAGAGTGTTAACAAGCACTTCCTTTGATTTGAGAGTACAGAAAATTTTGCCCCTTTTAGGGGATGTAACTCTAGAACCCATGATGGAATCTAGCTGGTTTTCGAAAAGAAACCGAGATATTATTGTGACTTAAGTTGTGTGTAAGTGTGGTTAAAATCGAAAGTAAAATGTCACTTTTATCATGTTCACAAGGTAAAATGAATAAATTTTGGCTCTTTCAGGGGTCAATCAGGGGCCATAATTCTGGAACCTATGATTGGATCTGCCGGATTCATCATGGAATCCAAAATCTATTGTCGTTAAAGATATTTTGCAAGTTTGTATCAAATCAAACCATAAATGAAGTCTCTATACGGCTGAAAAAGCCAAAATAGCAATTTTTGGCGCTTTAAGGGACCATAACCCTGGAATCCATAATTGGATCTGGCCAGTTTTCGAAAGTAACTGAGATATTATGCCAATACAAGTTGTGTGCAAGTTTGATAAAAGTTAATAGCAAAATGTGGTCTCTATCTTGTTCACAAGCCAAAAATAGCAAATTTTGGCCCTTTAATGGGCCATAACTCTTGAACCCATGATGGGATCTGGCCAGTTTTCAAAAGGAACCGAGATACCACCTGGTTCATGTGTAGAAGTGGTTTAAAGTACCTACAGTGGCCTCTATAAGGGGCCAAGTGCCATCAATTGAACAAATTTGAGAGAGAACCTTACAATGATTCTACAAAACAAGTTTGATGAAGATCCACCAAGCAGTTCATGAGAAGTTGTTTAAAGGTATTTCTATTTTTAGCTCTAGAAGCCCCTATACGTGGCCAAGTGCCCCAATATGAACAAATTTGGGAAGGGACATTACAATGATGCTACAGGCCAAGTTTGATGAAGATCCATCAAAATGTTCATGAGAAGTAGTTGAAAGGTTTTCCTAGTTTTAGCTCCAGCAGGCCCTAAAAGGGGGTCAAGTACCCTTATTTGAAAAAAGAATTCAGAGAGGACCTTACAATAATTCTACAGACCAAGTTTGATAAAGATCCATCTAGCTGTTCAGAAGTTTGTTTGTTTTGGGTTAAACGCCATTTTTCAACAGTATTTCAGTCATGTAACGGCAGGCAGTTAACCTAACCAGCGTTCCTGGATTCTGTACCAGTACAAACCTGTTTTCCGCAAGTAACTGCCAACTTCCCCACATGAATCAGAGGTGGAGGACTAATGATTTCAGACACAATGTCGTTTATCAAATAGTCACGAAGAACATGCGCCCTGCCCGAGGATCGAACTCGCGACCCTGTGATCTGTAGACCAACGCTCTTACCTACTGAGCTAAGCAGGCAGGCAGCTGTTCAGAAGTAGAATTCATTTGAAGGTATTTCTATTTTTAGCTCTAGCTGCCCCTAAAAGGAACCAAGGTGCCCAATATGAAAACAAGAGGGTCATTGACCCTAAAGCACTCGCCAGTCCTGTGTACAAGACTCCAAATGTGTTTGTATAACATAATGGTACAAGAAAAGAATTAGGTTTTTTCTATGTTTGCCTATATTATATACACGTCACACACAATCTTTGAACCTAGGGCAATAATTTGAACAATTACAGTAGACAGTACAACTCTGATATCACACACCAAATATCAAGGCTCTAGCTATTATTGATTCAGAGAAGAAGATTTTCAAAGTTTTTATATAAGCCATGTCACACACAGGGGCGTGGCCATTTTTGACCTTCGGGCAGTAATTTGGACAATTATGGTAGAGAGTCATACACTGATATCACAGGCCAAATATCAGAGCTCTAGAGAAAAAGATTTTAAAAGTCTGATAGCTGAAAACCTATTTTTAACCAAAAAGACCCATATGTTCAATGAACTGGAACCATCTGAAAAGCAGCTACAAAGAGATCATTTGTGTAAAGTTTCATCAAAATCCATTCAGTTGTTTTGGAGATGTTGTCGAATGTTGAAGAAAAGTGACCACGCCCTCTGGCGGCCATGTTTTTTGACGAATCAGAAAAATTTGAACAATATTTGTAGAAGGTCACACAACAGACACAGCATGATCACAATAGCTCACCATGAGCACTTTGTGCTCAGGTCAGCTAAAAATTGAGAGAGGACCTGTTAGTGATGCTACAAAGCAAGTCTATCTAGTGGTTCATGAGAAGAAGTTGATTTTCAATTTTAAATGCTAGTGGCCCTTCAAAGGGGCCTAATGACCCCATTTGAACAAAATTGATCGTTGTTCGGGATATTGTGGATGAATTGATCTCCGACTGCATTAAAAGTGAAAAAAAAACATGAGCTGTCACTAATGGTGAGAAATGCCCCCATAGCACCTTGACCTTTGACCTGGTGACCCCAAAGTCAGTAGGGCTGGTGTACTCAATAAGTATTATCAGCATGTGAAGTTTGAAGGTCCTTGGTGAAGTGGTTCACGAGTAAAGTGCCTTCATGCAAAAAGTTAACATTGGCCCCTGTGACCTTGACCTTTGACCTGGTGACCCCAAAGTCAGTAGGGTTGGTGCACTCATAAAGTACTATCAGCATGTGAAGATTGAAGGTCCTGGGTGCAGTGGTTCGCGAGTAAAGTGCCTTCATGCAAAAAGTTAACGTTGGCCCCTGTGACTTTGACCTTTGACCTGGTGACCCCAAAGTCAGTAGGGGTAGTGTACTCAATAAGTACTATCAGCATGTGAAGTTTGAAGGTCCTGGGTGCAGTGGTTCGCGAGTAAAGTGCCTTTATGCAAAAAGTTAACGTTGGCCCCTGTGACCTTGACCTTTGACCTGGTGACCCCAAAGTCAGTAGGGGTGGTGTACTCAATAAGTACTATCAGCATGTGAAGATTGAAGGTCCTGGGTGCAGTGGTTCGCGAGAAAAGTGCCTTCATGCAAAAAGTTAATGTTGGCCCCTGTGACCTTGACCTTTGACCTGGTGATCCCAAAGTCAGTAGGGGTGGTGAACTCAATAAGTACTATCGAACGAACTAACAGATGGCCAGTTGAAAACTAATATGCCTCCCTTCGGGGGCATAAAAACCCAATGGAATGAAAGTATCCCAGAAAACACTGAATGTTAACCCAAATGGTTTTAGCAAATACCCGATTACTTCTGAAAAGGCTGGGAATATTATTCTTACCAAATTCAGATTTCCAATACCCAATTCAGACAAAAAGTGATGGGTAAATACCCAATTGCACTAAAACCTTATCTGGAGCTCTGTGGAGTAATTCTGACCAGTAGTTTCAAAGGAGAAGAAACTAGAAATGTGTCCATGGGACACAGATGCCCCCACTACATGACAAAGGACACAGATCAACTTTGGGAAAACAATACGCGCAACAAAACATTAAAATGACAATTTTTTCCTAGGTCAGGGGCCATAACTCCTACAATACTGAATGAATCCGGATGCAAAACCCCAGGTGCACAACTGAACATGCTAACCAACATTCCTGTAAACTTTGGTGACTCTATGTCATACACTTTTGGAGCTAGGCGCGACACAATACTAAAATGACCAATTCTTACAAAGTCAGGGGCCATAACTCCCACATGATTGAATGAATCTGGACGCAAAACCCCAGGTGCACAACTACACATGCCGATCAACATTCCTGTAAAGTTTTGTGACTCTACGTCAAATACTTTTGGAGCTAGGCGCGACACAACATTTTTGGAAGGACGGACGGACAAGGGCAAATCTATATGCACCCCACCCCCCCCCCAAAGTGGGGGCATAAAAATGCTGATGCCGGACAACCTGCCTGTACAAATAGCTTATCCTGAATCCTAGGTTCAGGTGAAAAAAAAAAATGTAAATCAGTTACTTTACCATGTAAATCTGCTGATAAAGTTTACTAGAAAGTAGATATCTAAACAGAACAGTAAGGTAGTTTTGTCACCCTTCATACCAATAAAATACTTACTGCAGTCCACTTCATCCTCCCCTAATGGACAATCATTGACACGGTCACACAGGTATGTGTTATTGATGCAGTTTCCACCACTACACCTGAACTGGTATGTCTCGCACACTGGACCTATAGTGTACAACAAAACATAATCAAATCTTGTTTATGTCTAATAAAACATGAACCATGAAACAACGATAAGTAGGCATTTTGTGGGGTGAATGTGAAAGAGGTGTAAGTGCATATACTAAAGCACTTCTTTCGCATTCACCCCTTGATTTTTAAACTAATATTTTGGTGATTTTGACCTTTTGAACTAATGATGTTACAGTGGAACTTCCGAAAACCGGACCTTCTGAAAACCGCACGAAACTCAAGGTCCCGTTTCTTTCTGTTCTTACTTTTAAATATTCTTAACTTCTGAAAACCAGAACTTCCGAATTCTGAAAACCAGACGATTTTTGCAGGACCGTTTATATTTTAACATTAAAATTGACTTCCGACAACTGAACAGAAAAATATTTGACGGATTAAAAGTGTCACCTGTTAATCCAAAGTTGTTGACAAGTTTTTTTGTTTATCTATTAGCAGCGCACGTTTATTTTGACTCGATTTATAATCACAATGATCATTTGATGCAAAAGTAAGGAAGAAATCAGCGATTACTTTCATTTGTATTCTATTTATGAAAACGTGATGAATTAAATATCTCACGTGTGAAAAACTTTCTTAATGTTTGAATGAAAGAAAGATCGGTGTTTTAACTGATTTAGTTACATCGATTAAACTATGCATTATCAACATTAATATTGAAGAATTTGGGACTCCAAAGATGGTAAAATGTAAGTGGAAAATGTTTGCGTAAATGCTATCATTAAAGATAGTTTTTTCTTTTATATTTGTTATTTGTGTATTTATTATCCTTAATGTTTGTAATTAATTATTTAACCAATTAATTACTTTATATAAACTTGTAGAATTATAAAGGATAATAATTTAGCTCCTTCATCCTACGTGTAAGAAAACATAACTCTTGTACACCACGTCCGCTTTGCCTACGAACTTTCGAACTTCTGAATTCCGGAAACTTCCAAAAACCGAACTTTTAGGCTGGTCCGTAGGTCGTTTGGTTTTCAGAAATTACACTGTATTACTTTATTAACTTATTTAACAAACTATTTTGAGCCTCGAGGTCACTTTATGCAGATCTTTGACCTATTTACCTGGGAAATAACAGCTTCCATCTACTTATCAACTGTATTCAAACTTTTCAGATGTAACTTCTAACCCTCTACACTAACACTACTCAACATAGTAACAAATATCAAGTACTGTTAAGCTTATGTATGTTTGTGTTTAGCATCTTTACTACATTTATTCTCTCAAACAACAATGGTGTTTTACTGCAGCAGTGAGCACACCACCAAATGTTATAGAGTGGCATCTTTAGAATATCAAACCACAGATGCCAAAGATCTATGGCATGATACCTCACCAAGTCGTATCTGACAAGCCAACCAGTCCTGTCACTATACTCTCAATGCAGAGCAAGGAAGATACAGAAATACCATTTTTTATAGTTTTTGGTATTAACAGCTGGCAATTCAATGCTCACCTCCCAGAGAGGTTGATGCTCTATCCCTGAAATTTCTTGGCAGCATCATTCCCTGAAATTATTATTACTAACACACACACTTCTGTGTGTTTATTCTATCCTTATATGTGCAAATCTCCCTGAACAAGTCACTACAAATTTGTATGCCCTTGAAGTTAAGTGATTTCACCAGACTTACCACAGTCTAATTCATCTTCGCCATCTACATTACAATCTATAGCACCGTCACACACCTGTGTTACATTAATACATGTGCCATCACTACATGAGAAGTCGTCATAGCAACCTGAAATATACATACACAATATTTGTTTTAGTGTAAGACTGAATTGAGTCAACACTAAATGTGGTACTTTTAACTAGTGGCCAACTCACAAATAGACTAGCACTCAAGGGAGAAAGGTATTTTGGTCTTACATGTAAAACAAACAAATTATCTTCTTGTTTCATGTCTTTCAATGGTTCCAACCAAATTTTGACATGTCATGGACAATTTGTGAAAATACTGAATCTAGTCTCTTCTTGGTGATACTTTAATTTTATAAATTCTTTTAATTAGTTTCAACCGAACTTTGGCACAATGTCATGATGCCACAAAGTTATATTAGAAGAACTTAAACATAGATAAACAAGAGTGCCAGACTGTCACAAAATACCCGTCTAAATATTCAGTTACTAATTTCACAGATTTTAAGTAATTCAAGGGCCATAATCCAAGTGCCTGGGGCGATTTGGATGGTTATCGAACCTGGCTGAGATATTATGCCCACACACATTGTCAGCAAGTTTGGTGAAGATCGGATGAAAACTGTTCGACTTAGAGAGCGGACATGCTTTGGACGCCACCTGCCATGGGTGTTCACATAATACACCCCGCTCTTTCAAAGACGGGCATATAAAAAGCACACAGACTTCTTTCGCATTCACCCCTCGATGTGTTTTAGGTATGGGACTTAAAAATGTCTTCGAGATAAGTGAGTTTGAGATATCGAGTTTCAACTGTACTTTCTTTCCGATCACAATATATTCGTAGTACATTACTTTGAAATGCTATAGTTCTATGAAAATCAGATACAAATGGCGATTTCATGCAGTAAACACACGTTCCTTTGATTTAATAAACAGAATGGCTACGCAATAAGCAGAGGAGGTTAATATTCCACAATAAAATACTGACCACAATGCAGTTCATCAGAACCATCTTCACACTGTTCTATACGATCACACACTTCATAGTCTGCTATACACTTCCCAGATCCACAGTGATACTCATCTATTTCACAATAGGCTACAAATGTACAAGTTTTATCATTGAAGTCTGTATCAAACATGTGACAGTCTTGGTATAAGTTGCTTAAAACAACAGTACTGGTTAATGAAAGAGCCATAATGGCCTTAGAGAGAGTTCATCTTGACTTTCATAGTTTGCTTGAAACAGTTCTGGTAGAGAGTCAAACAAGGTAAGTATTTGTGAAATATTTTGAAATAAAATAAATATTTTCTAACAAGATTTTCAAAAGTTTTTACTAACAATATGAGTGGTTAATGCTGGAAGCTGGGAATAATGATGTAGGATACTAACAGATAGAATAGTAACACAACTTACAATGCTGACTAACATTCCTACAGTTCAATGACTCAAGGTCTCATACTTTTTGAAATACACGCAACAAAACATTTTTGGCCTTTAATGCATATTTCCGACCAAGTAAATGGCCATAAAAACAAGAAACTTCACACGCTGAGTAATACTCCTATATTATTTCATGACTCTAGGTCATATACTTTTTGAAAATATGTGCAAAACAAGCTTTTAAATGCTTTATGCAGTCAGGGGCCATCACTCAGGATTGGCTAAGTGAAATCCAAAACAAACCTCGAGTGCACAACTTCACCTGCTAAATAACAATCATTTGATGTTTTATGACTCTAAGTCAAAGCCTTTTTGAGATATGTGACACAAATGTTTAGGCCATTTTATGATTATTTTTGACTAAGGGCAATAAAAAAACTGAAACTGTTTTATTTGATTAAACACCTATTTTTACGCAAAACATATTCAATGGCGTTTTACAAATACATAAAAATACGACAAAAATTAAGATATTTAATGAATTATAACATAAATTAGCATAAATACCATTGTGAATAAACTATTTAGTAAGCATTAAAAAAAGATCAGACATCAGATAAGATTAACTAGAAAATGCTTTTGTAAAAAAGCGCATGTCTCCCCCAATGCAAAGTCCTATAGGCAAGAAATCAATAGGGGTCAGGAGCGAAAGTCAAAGAGACACTGATGGTTGACTGCAATAGGGATCATCTACTTGGCATGTCCAGTCATCCTGCTAAATTTCAACACTCGTGGCCTAGTGGTTCTCAAGTCACTGTTCAGGCTCCTGTGACCTTGACCTTTGATCAAGTGACCTCAAAATAAATAGGGGTCATCGACTCTGCATGTCCAATCATCCTATTAAGTTTCAACACTGTAGGTCAAGTGGTTCTCAAGTTATTTAAAAAAAAATGATTTTACATGAACAGGCCACTGTGACCTTGACCTTTAATAGACTGACCCCAAAATCAATAGGGGTCATCTACTCTGCATGTTCAATCATCCTATGAAGTTTCAACATTCTGGGTAAAGTGGTTCTCAAGTTATTGATCGGAACTGGTTATCAATGTTCAGGCCCCTGTGACCTTGACCTTTAACGGAGTGACCCCAAAAACAATAAGGGTCATTTACTCTGCATGAACAATCATCCTATGAAGTTTCAACATTCTGGGTCGAGAGGTTCTCAAGTTATTGATTGGAAATGATTTTCCATGTTCAGGCCCCTATGGCCTTGACCTTTAACAGAGTGACCCTAAAATCGTTAGGGTTCATCTACTCTGCATGACCAATCATCCTACAAAGTTTCATCATTCTGGGTCAAGTGGTTCTCAAGTTACTGACCGGAAATGGTTTTCAATGTTTGGGCCCCTGTGACCTTGACCTTTCATAGAGTGACCCCAAGATCGTTAGGGGTCATCTACTTTTTATGACCAATCATCCTATTAAGTTTCAATATTCTGGGTCAAGTGGTTCTCAAGTTACTGACCGGAAATGGTTTTCAATGTTCAGGCCCCTGTGACCTTGACCTTTAATGGAATGACCCCAAAATCAATAGGGGTCATCTACTTTGCATGTACAATTATCCTATGAAGTTTCAACATTCTGCGTCATGTGGTTCTCTAGTTATTGATCGGAAATGGTTTTCAATGTTCAGGCCCCTGTGACCTTGACCTTTGACGGAGTGAACCCAAAATCAATAGGGGTCATCTACTCTTCATGACCAATCATCCTATGAAGTTTCAACATTCTGGGTCAAGTGGTTCTCTAGTTATTGATCGGAAATGGTTTTCAATGTTCAGGCCCCCCTGACCTTGACCTTTGACGGAGTGACCCCAAAATCAATAGGGGTCATCTACTCTTCATGACCAATCATCCTATGAAGTTTCAACATTCTGGGTCAAGTGGTTCTCTAGTTATTGATCGGAAATGGTTTTCAATGTTCAGGCCCCCGTGACCTTGACCATTGACGGAATGACCCCAAAAACAATAGGGGTCGTCTACTCCAGCAGCCCTACAACCCTATGAAGTTTGAAGGTTCTAGGTCAAATGGTTCTCCAGTTATTGCTCGGAAATGAAGTGTGACGTACGTACGGACGGACAGGGCAAAAACAATATGTCTCCTGGGGGAGACATAATAAAATATTAGAATATTAAGATACAGTAAGACAGCTGTTTGTTATTAAGTAAGAATAAGTGGGTTATTGCGACATGTCCAGACGTTATTACAAACGACTGTATTTTGTATTTGTTATATATATAGTTCATATTCGAATGTATTTACGCAATAAAATCATCCAGTTCACGTTACTTCAATTTCTTAAAAATTACAGTCACAGTCTCTAAAAGAGTGCAAAGTAATTTCCAAAATAATGAGTTTTCAACTTCTTTTTGAAAACATCTATTGTGTCTGAGTTCCTTATTTCGAGAGGCAATTCATTCCAGAGTTTAGGTCCAACAGTACCAAAACTTCTGTCGCTGAACGTTTTGCGTTTGTTGAAAGGAACAACGAAACACCCAGTAACGGAGTTTGAAGAACGCAAGTTTCTTGTCTGTGTTTGTTTTATGAGAAGTTCAGAAAGATATTCTGGAGAGTTTCCAACTGAACAATTATACATGTAGGTGAGCATTTTGAATGTGATTCTGGCTTTGATTGGTAGCCAGTGAAGGTCATACAGCGCTTGCTTGGAACTGTCATATTTTCTTCGATTTAAGACAAGTTTTGCACACATGTTCTGAATTCGTTGCATTTTGTTTACTTCACTTTGAGCAATACCATACAGAATGGCATTACAATAATCTAAACGGGATATCACCAATGACAGGACAAGGACAATAACTCTGGTCCAGCTGACTGAAATCTCTGGAAAAAAAACAACAGGTGCACAACTCCACATGCTGAATAATATTCCTATCAGGTTTCATGAGCCTAAGTTTAATACTTTTTGAAATACTCTCGACACAATATTTTAGGCCCTTTATGCATATTTTTGTTTGTCAAATCTTTTCCATACAGGGTATTTTTGTTGTTTTGTTTTGTTTTGGGTTTAACGCCATTTTCCAACTGTATTTCAGTTA
Organism: Mercenaria mercenaria; assembly: GCF_021730395.1. Lineage (NCBI taxonomy): Eukaryota > Metazoa > Mollusca > Bivalvia > Venerida > Veneridae > Mercenaria > Mercenaria mercenaria. The sequence continues at coordinate 42,453,193 of NC_069374.1, forward strand.
TGTAATGGCGGGCAATTAACCTAACCAGTGTTCCTGGATTCTGTACCAGTACAAACCTGTTCTCCGCAAGTAACTGCCGACTTCCCCACATGAATCAGAGGTGGAGGACGAATGATTTCAGACACAATGTCTTTTATCAAATCGTCATGGAGAACATACGCCTCGCCCAGGGCTCAAACTCACGACCCCCGAGTTCCGTAGGTCTGCGCTCTACCTACTGAGCTAAGCGGGCGGGCTTCCTTACAGGGTAAACTAGTTCCACCAAGTAGGGATGGGTATGATCAGAAATTTAATATCACAGTATATTATAAAATGTATCCTTATATGTATCTTCTGTACATGTTTCTATTTGCCTAGCTGCAATTCCAGATAAGATTATTAAATATACATGAAGAAATTTACAACAAACTCATGTCACAAACTATCATATGAGATATTTTCTAACATATGTGTAGGTGTATTTGAGTAACATATAGTATTGCATATGCAATTATACTGATTGAATAATAACACACTGCTGTTTTGCTTTGATGGCTACATATATGCAACAAAAATAACTTGTATTGGGATTTTATTGTATTCTGCTTTTTTGCCAAAAACAAACAGTATTTTTCTTCACTACCATATTGCACATAACACACTGCATATGACATATACACCACCTGTAAGTATAGTGGGGTCTATAGTAGCTTTCTTTGAAAGTATCAGGTTTTGCATAAATTAATAAAATTAATTTTGTCCAGATTAAAACAGAATTTAAGGACCTTACATGTTTGTCCGTGTCAGACAGGGTTAAGAAAATAGCTGTCATTCGCAGGCAGACAGGTATAATCATTTTTCTTGCCTTCCACAATAAAAAATAAACTGGAGTATTTCTGGACATTATTTATACAGGTTATGATGTCAGTACTATTACTATTGATATAACTTTAAGTACAAGCAATTTTTGGCAAGGTATTTTTCCCTAGGGAAAGATAAGAATATTTATTCCTGGCTCATGTTTGGATGATTGTATACCATCCCCGCTAGGTAGGCACAAATACATTGTCCATTTAAGTAAATCAGAAAATCAATGAGAGCAGAGAAACTAACTGCAATTTTCTTCATCTTCTCCCTCACTTCAGTCAGGGAAGCCATCACACATGTCATTCTTGAGACAAGTTCCGTCCAAATCTCCTCTTCATAATTTACATGCAACCCTCCTCATCTGGCCCTTATAAACAGGTACTAGCAATCTCTCTTATCAGTCCCATTGTGGTAAGAACATTATTAATACTCCTCATTTATTTATTTATTTTGTTCGGTTTAACATCACACTGACACAATTATTGGTCATATGGTGACTTTCCAGCTTTGATGGTGGAGAAAGACCCCTGTTAAAATTGGCCTTGGAATCATCAGGATAACACTCTGACAAAGTTTCATGAAGATAGGATCATAAATATTGCCTCTTGTTAATAAGCTTTTCCTTTGATTTGAGTGGTGACCTAGTTAAATATTTAAACAGGTTATGACTAAGTACAAGCAATTTTTGGCAAGTTTTTTTTCAGGAAAGATAGGAATATCTACTCCTGGCTCATGTTTGGATAACTGTATACCTTCCCCACTAGGTAGGCCATTTAAGTAAATCAGAAAATCAATGAGAGCAGAGAAACTAACTGCAATTTTCTTCATCTTCTCCTTCACTGCAGTCAGGGATGCCATCACACATGATGTCATTCTCGAGACAAGTTCCGTCCAAACACTGAAATCCATCTAAGCAACCTGAAACAGCGTAAGAATTCCCATTAAATTAAAAGGATTTAAAATGACCAAGACAACACATTCTTGACTAGTTTCGACCTTTATGTCTTCGTCAGAAATAACAACGTACAATACAAACGACGTCACGTCCGTTTGGACGCGAACGTCAACGTGACAAAAAGCGCAAATATAGAATATGTTTGTATTAATGTACATATAGATACGGATCATAATGATACGGCGGGTATTTATCGAAAACATATTTCTTCAATATGAAGTAGAGAAAAAAAAAAAATAAAACCCAACATATCTACATGACAAATTTTGAAGTATACATGTGAAGCATAAGCGAGAATTAACGATAGATCTACTTATAATTATATAAATAGTAAATTAACATTAATTTAAAAGCTAACCACACATATTATAATTACAGAAACAATCAAAAAATTAAAAACTTTCATTAAAATAAGATTAAAGACAAAATGCAGTCAAACGGCGGAAAAGGGAACCTTGAAGAAGTAGTAAGGGGAGGTAATAAAACGGCAATAAAATATCATAGTGCTGGAAAATAGAGCCGATATATTCTTAACTTCTACAAAAATTATTAATATTATTTTAAAGTTAGAAAATACATTAAAAACAATACTATACAGTGAAAATATTTAAGCTGTAGGGATACTATGAAAAAGTTGGTATATAAGACAGTATTAAATGTTACTCGATAACTGTATTCACACAGTATTTCTGGACATTATTTATACAGGTTATGATGTCAGTACTATTACTATTGATATAACTTTAAGTACAAGCAATTTTTGGCAAGGTTTTTTTCCCTAGGGAAAGATAAGAATACCGTAGATACCCGTGTATAATGCGCACCCGTGTATAATGCGCACCCCCGATCTTAGTCCAAAATCCTGGGAAAAAAAAAAAAAAAAAAAAAAAAAAATTTGGTCAATTTTGAGGTGGATGGAAAACGAAAGTAGAGTTTACATCGACACCGTTAATAAATTTTATCTCCACGGCGGAGAGCAGCATCGGTCTCACGGTACTATCGATTTTTGTTTTCTCGAAAATAAAACCAGTAAATTATTGTTATATTTGTTGTTTTACCTTTTTTAATTCACTATTTTGAATAAATAAATAGCAGCTGATTCAATATTTCGGAATGGTATCTTTCAAAATGACATGAGCTTCTCAATTTAAACTGATAACAAAAGGTGTGATAGTCTTTTTGTCACGATCATAAAGCCAGTAATTACCGGCAATCAACGTGTCACCTCGTGTCAATTATGTTGTTCACAGTTTGATCTCGGTTAAAGATAATTCTCGATCTTTAATTAGTAACATAATTTTTGTGATTTATAAACATTTCTTTCGTCAAAATACTTTTAAATTTATATGAAATTAATTTTGTTTGAAAGAAAAATAAACAATTCGATCTTTTACGGAACGTAACGGCAATCTTAGATTTTAGCGGAGACAGTAGTTTCCCTTTATCAAAATGGCCAACATCGGTAACAAACTTGTTTTGAAGTTGGAAAATTGTCTATACCTGTGTATTATGCGCACCCACGATTCGGGGGTGGTCCCGGGGGTCAAAAAACTGCGCATTATACATGGGTATCTACGGTATTTATTCCTGGCTCATGTTTGGATGATTGTATACCATCCCCGCTAGGTAGGCACAAATACATTGTCCATTTAAGTAAATCAGAAAATCAATGAGAGCAGAGAAACTAACTGCAATTTTCTTCATCTTCTCCTTCACTGCAGTCAGGGAAGCCATCACACATGATGTCATTCTCGAGACAAGTTCCGTCCAAACACTGAAATCCGTCTATGCAACCTGAAACAGCGTAAGAATTCCCATTAAATTCAAGTCAAATGAAAGCTGATATTTAATACCTGTTTGGTCACTAAAATGGCAGCTACTGATACCTAAGCATGGTTTTTCTTCTTGATACAGTCATACCACTGTTAATAGTGTCACTTCCTGTCACTGGACACGGAGATCAGGCAATCAAAGTGTACTTAGAAATCTACTCTTCTGTTCCATTGTAAATAATGTACATGCAACCCTCTTTATCTGGCCCTTATAAACAGGTACTAACAAATCTCTTTTATCAGTCTGATTGTGGTAAGAATATTATTAATACTCCTCATTTATTTATTTATTTGAGTCGCGCCATGGGAAAACCAACATAGTGGCTTTGCGACCAGCATTGATCCAGACCAGCCTGCACATCCGCGCAGTCTGGTCAGATCCATGCTGTTCGCTTTATAGCCTACGCAATTAGAGAACCTTTAGTGAAGATACAGCATGGATCCTGACCGACTGCCGGTGCGCAGGTGGTCTGGATCCAGCTGTCGAACCACTATTTGGTTTTCTCATGCAGCCATTTTTATGTTGTTAGTGATTAAGTATGCACCACACTTTATGACGTGATATGGCAGAACCTTCCAGCTGTGATGGCTTCAGGACGACCCCAGTGCACGCTGTCATGACAGATACTAGTTGATACAAGGGCAAATTGAACCAATGCAGTAGAGGTATTGAACTCTTATGCTTATTCAGACATAACAGTGTGAAGTTCACTTCATTGTGGTATGAGTACCAGTACATCAAAACTACAAAAAACGCAAGTCAAGGGGCATAATTTTGTAAAAATGCCAGAGAGTTAGGAACCTCACATGCATGTTATCATAAAGTGAACAAGTGGGAGACCACCAAGTGATTTGAAGTCAGCTTACTACAAATTAGCCAACGCTAGTCTAAAAGGGGCATAATTTGAAAAAAAGAGAGTAGAGTTATGGGACCTGCTTAGTGCATGTCAGATCATGACAGTGAACAAGTATGTGAAGTTTCAATCCATTCCATTAGTAAGTACTGAGATACCAGGTTACATACAAAACCTTAACCAAAAATTTCTAAGTCGAAAAAGGGCATATTTAGTAAAAAGCAATATAGAGTTATGGAACCTGTGCAATGTAGATCAGTTCATCACAGTGAATAAGTGTGTGAAGTTTCAATCCATTCCCACAAGTGGTTACTGAGTTCCAGCTTACATACAAAACCTTAACCAAAAATTTCTAAGTCGAAAAAGGGGCATAATTTTGTAAAAAGCAAATAGAGTTATGGAACCTGTGCAGTGTAAGTCAGTTTGTCACAGTGAATAAGTGTGTGAAGTTTCAATCCATTCCCCAAGTGGTTACTGAGATACCAGCTTACATACAAACCTTAACCAAAATCGGGACGCGGACGCCGACGCGGACGCCGACGCATGGGCGAGTCCAACAGCTCACTATTCTATGAATAGTCGAGCTAAAAACGCAATGCCCCGAGTGAGGCTTAAACCCACATCGATGAGGGTGAGGGACAAGTAATTTGAAGTCAGCTACCTTAGCCCTCCGGCACCCTGGAGGCCCTACTAATACTCTCATCTGTCCCCAATATAAAATGTACTTACAACACTCTCATCTGTTCTTAAACAGAGAATATATCACTCTCATTCTGCAATCATAAACAGAGTACTTAAATGTCTGCCCCTTATATACAGAGTACTAACAACACATTTCATCTGTTCATTATAAATAGAGTAATACAATCACTCTTCATCTGCGTACTTACATGTCTGTCCTTTATATACACAGTACTGTTAACATTCTTCATCTGTTCATTATAAACAGAGTTCTAACATATGAAAGATTAATTTTAGACATTAATCTAGTTTATTCTGATGTTAACTTCCCGCTTATGTCAGGTTAGATAATTACTGGAAATAACCGTTGTGAGACGCTGTCCATGGTAACCATGGTAAATCTCATGAGATTGTTTGTGATTCCGCCGCGTATAAAAGTCAAGTGACCGCCACATTGTCTCTCTTTCAGTCCGCAAGTTCAGCTTGGTACAACATTAAAAAATTGAAAAATACGTTAGCAAATTTAGCATGACAGGTCATGAATGTAAAGCAAAGGTGCAAAGATAAACGTGCAGAGCAGCAGAAGCTATAAGAGTACTGCCGGCAAATGACAAAGGAACCGCTTCAGATAGAGGTAGGCAGACTAGATTTTTCAAAAATTTTGAACAGATAATTCCCGATCCTGATATAGTTAATGACACCTAAAATAGAGAGTCAAATTTCATACAATGATTTTCAATTAATAATTTATGTTCAAGCAGTAATGAGGCCTATTAGGAATAAAAACAACGCCCAAGCTGACACTGACCGTGCTAATGGTACCATTACACAATGGCAAAAACGAACCGTTAGTGCAGTCTAACAATTCATTGAATTAGTTTACGCAAATACTTTTCCTAAAAATTATGACTCGACATGCTTGGCTCGAGATGATGTTGCTATTCATGTTGCGTCAAGCATAAAGCAGAAAATATGTATTGGTGACAATATTAACTTGGCATTATTTCATAAGGGTGTGGTGGACTTTCATAAATTTCATTGATATTCATGTCCGTTTATTCAACGGCATACCCAAATAACGCTGCCTTCATCATGAGCTATAATTAATAATGAATTGGCACATTAACGCTATATAGCAAGTCTGGGCACGTACGTTATCATTGTGGTCGCTCACATAGTTTGCTGAATTGCTCTACTGGTGCAAAGGTAACCATGGTAACTGTGAAAGGGATTTGCACTGTTCGGAAACACGGGAGATAGTTTTCAACAAAATGACCGGGAAAACTCTTTTCAAGGGACCGGTGTGGATTCTAGTGTGGTCGAGGGTTCAACCAGTATCGTGTCTCAAGGGGTTCAAACAGAAAATTATAAGCTACCGGTACATTCCCGTGCTGTCTATTTTAAAGTACCCTATTATCCTATAAATCGATAATTTGATCAAGTTTTACCAAATCTAAACGAATGTTAACCAAATAGTTAGGTCATAACGTTTGTTTATTAATTACAGTAGGGACAAATCGACTGGCCTGTGACCATAGCAAGCAGTAAGTATGTGAAAGAGGCCTGCACAGGAATACTTTAAAATCTAGAACAACGGAAACATCGAGAAACGTTGGCGTCCCGCACACAAAAAACGAGCACAGTACCTACGTTTTTTAGTATTAGTGTCTTGTATAGTCGAGCTTGGTGCTTAGCAGTATATATTACATGCAGTATATTGTACATACAACTCTGTAAGTTTTGCTTTTGATAAATGTATATACCCTAGTATTTGATCTGATATTTATTGTTAAATGTGTATTTATCTTGTTTGTACATTCTGTTCAATACGTATCTTTTGTAGGTGACATATAGGCCCATGGGGCCGGGTGTTTGTATTCACATAATTTTAGTCACTTGGTTGTATGAAAACGTTGTAACACATGTCACTCTAATAAACAATTACTTACTTACTTACTTACTTACTATTAACGTTTGAAATTTTCAACACCGCTTGAGAAATAATAAAGTTTAAATTATGTAACAGTTATAATAACATAACGACAGATATGAAAGCAGTCGATTTTTCATAAAGTTACCTGTAAAAGTTCATACAGCAAGATCTTCATTTTTCGTAAAACTTTATTTGGCAAATACACGTAAATCTTTAAGTGCATACAGTACAGTCGGTTTCAAGGTCATCGATGTTTTTGTACCTTTAGTAATGGAATGGTCCGTTATGTAGATAGTGTTATTCAGTAAGATAGTGGTTCTTACCTAAATAAGGCAATGTAAATCATGCTGATTTCCCTATTTGGCAGACAAGTCTATAAATTGAACTTTGGCGACAGGTAGTATTTGTAAACATTGGTGAAAACGTTGACAATATATTAAAGCGTTCTGATAAGTCTTAAATGACTATATTATTATTATTATTATTATTCATAATAAAATGTAGAGTTTAAGTAGTTTATGGCAGTGGCAGTTGTCAAGACTACCCATATAGAAGACTTTTAATTAAAACTGCTAGAATTTTGGCAGAATTAAAAAACAATTATACCTCCACCAATACCCAGACATGTTTGATAATTAACATTCGGGCTTTGAATTTAAGTCCCTTTCTATATACAGTACAATAAAGTAGGCATTGACAAGCTTCATTGGGCCTACTATTGATTAGTTTGACCGGAAACTCGAAGCGCAGTGTAAACATTTAAAAAATGAATAAAACAAAACAAAATCAAAGCGATTCGAATTATACATTGGTAGAAACTGTTGTTTACTTTAAATGGACATAAGAAGTGCGTTTCATCTACTTCCGATTTATCTCGCGGATTTCAAATTAACGAGTTATTCTTGTTTTATCTCATATTATGATCTCTCCTCATGATGCCCTAATATATTTTCTACTAAATATGTGTGATGATATTTAGTCTTTTGTTAATTGTACTATTTTTCTGTTTGTTACAAGTCAACAAGCAGTTGATATTTTAAATATTATAAATTATTTCTTTAAAATAATTTCATTTATTTCTCGAAAAATAAAGTTTGTCAGTTGCTAAGGATTCGGGATTAATCGGCCTTTATCATTCAGTTAACTAGTTCTCGTTTTATCAATACAGTACTGATGTGCATGTTCAGCGAGCCGAGAACACAGCCAATTGTTCGATATAAAAGCAAAAAGCCCGTGCAGATTTCTCACACTGCGTCTGAAAGGGCGAATGGACCGTTGTCATACACTGACTGACAGATTTCTCACTGTTCTTCTACACGTCGTTCAGTAAAGATAAACTTAAAGTAATCTTAAAATTGAGATGCCGCATGAATGTGTTAGACCTAAACAGCGAGGCCGGGAAAGGAAGGATGAAGGTCACAGGCAAAATGTAAGAGCTAATCCTCAGTAAGACGGACAAAATCGTCAACAACAGGAATATCACCATAGGACAAGGGGAGAGAAACTAAAGGCCAGCCAGCCGGCTGGGAACGAGATGCGGCTTCAGATACCTCCACATGACCTTGGAGCACGGGGGACCAGTAATGGTGCAAAGGATATCGAGAAGGAAGAAACAGACAGTTACAAGATCAAGCTGGTGGGTGCAATAATAATATTATTGATTTCTGAGTATTTTACATGGTTCGGGTATTTCACAAGGCTATGTCATTGATAGAGGAGGGTGTGCGATGTAAGTGTATAGGTCATTTATACTAGCTCATCTGTATGGTCAGCAGGTCTAATATTAAAAAAGGTTACAGTCTGTGGCAAGATGCACAAATCATACCTTCTGTTAGTCTTACCAGTGTCTTATTGGCGGCACATCTGCATTCCTCCTTTGAGCTGATTTTCAGAGATGAATATATCAATTTGGCATTATTGGTCAAAGGGGGCATTTTAGTTATCAAAACGTTTTTTGTAAGAAAGACATTTTAAATTGTCTAACTACGGACAGATTGAAATCACCTAGGCAAGATTAATTCTATATGCAGTGGTCGAAAGCATTCGTTATTTATGCGTCGATATATCTATTCAATCAGTGATAAAATTCAGAAAATGCTTTGTTACATGTACAAGTTTTAGCATGGCGTGTGCACGGCGATCAGTTTCGGTTGCGTCGGCAATATCACCCGCATCCTGGTCTTAAATCATAACTGAATTGTGGCGGCGATGTATGCAGGTTGACGACGCGGCGGAAACTGTTCGGGCGAGTACGCGTCACTGCACGTGCAATTACTTCATTAATATTCAAATTTCCCATATGTAGCACATACTTCGCTTCACATTCAGTAGTGTCCTGCAGTCAGTATAACTTTTCAGTAAAGTATCAAAACCTAAATCCCGGGATAAGCTTCAAGTAGAACATCTCAGAGACCTTTTAGGGGTCAAGATTGGGGTCGCGCCCAGAGATAAAGTTCAAATGAAATTTCGTCCCAAGAGCTCCAATACATTGAATCAATCTAAGCTTTTTTTAAAAAAAAACAACAACAAAAAAAACAACGATATAACCAACTTAGCAAATTCGCCTGTCAATGTAGACTATATTGACCCAGAATAACAGCTGTCAAATTTCTAAAATAAGTCAAGATCTAGGTCAAGGGACTTAACATCAGAAATGAAAAACGCATACCGTTTAGTACATTTAATAGTCTTCTCTGCTAACACAGACACTGGTGACACAGAAAGTTTTATTTTGATAAAGCACTTCCTTTGGGGGAATCAATAACATTTAAAGATGCGCCACAAAATACCTGTATTCTTTTGTATTTTCATGACGATAGTTTTACATGATTTGCATGAAAAGATTGAAATATACAAGTATTTAGTAACAAGTTGACGGTGACATAGATTAGGCCAAGACAAGGTGTTTAATGTCTTAACATTTTATTTTATTAATGTAACAATATGTACAGAAATTAGTGTATTAAGTTAAATTTCGAACACATTTGGTTTCTTCAGTGTAAAGTAGTCATTCTATGCAATGTTCTTAAAACTATGATGATAAGAGATTGACTGAATAAGTTTGCAGATGAAGCTGTAAAACTTATTTATTTTAGGAAGGGCCTTAATTATCCATCATAGCTTTAGACCACGCTAATCCGTAAATAGCCAATCGCAAAGCAGATTTGTACCCGTCTATATTTCATATACAACAGTAGCGTTGTATATATATTGGGGGAAACTTGGGCAAAAAACGCGTGAATTTCGTGTCAGTTTACCATCTAACAATACAGGCTAACGCCTGAGTTAAATGACCTTGCAATTTTCTCACCAGTTATCAATGGGATAAAAAATAAGATTGACTTGGAGGTAAATTCGGTTGACAACGTCTAAATATTAATGTAGGGATAATACACGTTCTTTTGTGTGTATTAACGTCTGCAGAAGCCCGCGGGATTGTTTGTGACCGAGACCGAATATAAACAGATCCAGAAACGCGCAAATCTATGAATTGAGTAATAGTTATAATTATATAAAATCAAACTGAATTACAAGAAACTCCATATTTGCAGTGTAGAACCAACTAGGTAAATACGTAATTTATATATTCACTGAAACGTTTCCAACAGTTGAGCCTTACATTTGCAAACAACTGGATCCAGTTGTTCGAAACTTTAACAGACGATTGAGCTAACGGTCGATTAACTTTATTAGTATATTTCGACAGTAGAAAACTTAGAAAAACAAATGTACTTGTTAAGTATTACAAACACTAAATTATCTTTACAGTAAAATTAAAACCTCATACTAGAGTTTCCCACCCACCAAGACTAGTATCTTGAACAGAAATTTAACAGGCTGTTAGTTTAACAGCTTAATGCAGGGGTCGTGGGTTCGAGCATCATTGGGGTCACGACCATGACTTCTCATATGGCACCAGTACTGGTTTTCCCAGGCAACGGACTCGAAAGTGGTTACAGAAAGCTTGAAGCTTTCATCACAATCGAGCTAAAATAAATTAGTACAAACTAAACTTAACTAAACTAACAACCCGTTAAAGTTTCCAACAACTGGGCCCTGTTAGAAAGTAGAACAACTACATCATTCTTACAAGAAAGGCACGATATAGTTAATAGTGTCCTACGAGCATCTACGAACTAACTATATTCTGATAAACAAAATAAATAAATGAAATAAGTAAACACCGACACTGGTTCCTGTTTCTATAAGAACAAAAATGAATATAACCATAACTATTTTGTCACTTTATACCAATTGTTGAAAAGCGATTTCTAATAGAATCTGACAATTTATACGTGATTATGTATATTACCAGTAAGCACTAGTCAACATTTGTTTACCTCCGGATTGCTGTCAGCCTTTTTTGTAGTTTCAGAACCTTGCTATTTTCTTGAATCAACGTATCTGTCATCGTGTTTCGCCAACATGCAAACTCCTCACAAAAACAAATTGTTCAGTTGTTCAATTTTGAGTTTTTTTGAGAAATCCATATTTAACTGTTTAGCATTTGCGATTACAAATGACTCAAAGTGTTAATGAACGTCAAATTTTAGTAAATCCGGTATTTAAGCAAAACTCAATTTATACAAAGTAACCTGCATTCTTTCACATGCCCTACTGACAAATAAGCGCTAACGGTACAAAGATAATATAACTCTTATAAAAACACGTTAATCCTAATTTCTATAGAACGCATGGGACAGTTTTCAATAATCGCAGTTTTTATGTCACGTGGTCTAAGTCGGATAGACAACTCGTGCCGTTGTCTACGGGATATATACAACTCGCTTCACTCGTTGTATATATCCCGTGGACAACGGCACTCATTGTCTATCCTATACGTATATTACCTGTAATGTAAGAATGATTTTCATGAAGTTTTCTTGGTTAAAAAAAAAAAGGTTACTAGGTCATGGTGGGCATTTAATTATTCTGTGTTGAAATCAAACAGGAATTCAGGCAAACGGCAGAACTATCTGGAGGTGCAACTGATTATGTTGTTCCCATAAAACAGGCTTGTGTTGTGTCTGGAGGTGGTTTTACGACACAAGCCTGTTTTATGGGCGGCTTTAAATGTATTTAAGGATTTGATGTCGGGATTAGGCATGCAGTTGGCAGAGGAAAAAACGAAGGCACTAATGACTGAGATTTTGGGGTTCAGAGCTTGATTTGTAGGCTTACAGATTTGACCACTACACTTCAGAAAGTAAATTAAAAAAAAAAAAAAGTACAGGAAGTCTATCTATTTAAAACAAATCATGATTGTTTCACAGAATAATTTTTCTTTAGGACTGCAGATGTGTGTGGACTGTTTCGTCTCTGCTTCTTCCATCACATTCTGTTGGCTTAGCAAGCCTATCACCACATAAGGGTTGAGATTTGTTTAGATTTAACAATGTTACTAGGATTCTTGTGATATTACAATCGGTATACCGTTTTTTCTTCAGGACTATTTTTGGATTACCGTTGTTTTTTCTATAAATGCTTGGGGTGAAGGTTTGAATTAAAGGTCATTGGTGTCGCGCAAATTTGCCAGACACACCTTCCGATAGAATTGTTCTAGAACTATTATATTATTCCCCATTTATCTGGGGTACCGACTTGTCAAATAAAGAAATCAAATTCAGTGGCGATTATATGTCTGGTGTCTTCATTTAAATATTTTATTCAAAACCAATCATGTGCTTGGTTGTTTTAATGGCATTTGAGATGCCCTGCTTCGCCTTAGGATTGCAAAGTTCAAGACATTCTTTATTTAGAACAAAGAAGTATAAAATACACATTTTATTTTTATAGCTCTTTGTTTAGAACTACCAATTCTCTGATAATGTATAGGACTGCTTTTAAAAGCATTTGAAATATTTTGACAATTATAACCAGTAAAAGTATAGCCTATACTTAGTGAATAGGTAATTTTATTAATAACATGACGTATGGTTTAGTGCAAGGGTTCTCATCAAAGTTTATCATACCTTACGTTGCCGATTTATCATTTGCATTATTTTCACTAGTATATAAGTGTTTTTTCGTTGTTATTTATAAGTAATCTATTACAGGGTTGTCTTACAGAATCAAATCCACTTTTGCGGCGGTAGATATGCGGTAGATATAGATCTATGTTATGTTTTATTGCAGATTTATTATAACTACGAATAAAAAATGTTTACAGTTGTTTTCACATTGGCCTACTTTGGCAGGCCTCCTATTCAGATTAAGTGAACTGGTAGCTTCAAGCGTCGGCCAGGTCCGGTATTTAAGGAACAGGCTGACCTGTCTTTTATGGACAGTACTTGGTTATAGGTTTAATAAATTCTAAGACAAATCAGGAAGGGAATCTTATTTTGTTGAAAATATAAAAGAAACCAGTCTAGTCTGCCCATAGTCCAACTAATTTAACGCAATTCTGGGCGAATGGACCGTTATTATACACTGACTGACAGATTTCTCACTGTTCTTCTACACGTCGTTCATTAAAGATAAACTTACCCTCCCGCCACACCCTTAAAGTTGGTAATGCAGTAATTTTTATGGTTAACTTGGATTCTGGTGAAAGACCTGACATTCTGGAGAATTTTGTATCAGATTTGCTGCTTTTTGTATTATACTTTCAGGGTACAGATTTCTTATATGGCATTTATTGAAGTTGTCAGTGAGCCGGTAGTGCAACACTGTGAAGTCTCCGATATCCCAGTTATGAATGAACGTTCTGTTATAGAAGCCAAGTCGAAGGAACTTCAAAGTACTGTAAATACTTCCTGGAAAATGTTCATTTATGTTTTAGCTTCTAGATATATGATAAGACTCACTGACAGTTACTTCTGTATTATGTAACTTTTATGAATCAGCAAATGTACCTTAGATGTTAGGACTGTCGCTCATATAATGTTGAATAGAGGGGATCAGCCGAGATATCGAGTTAAACAATAACCAGTTGGGTGTTTTTCATTGTTCTGTGGTGATTTATACGGTAGACGCCGAACTAGAGATATATCTATGCGTTTGGTGTGATGAATTTTATTTGGAACAGTTCAGTGTAATTAGCGTTGTCGTCTTTCAGTTATGGACACGGTCCGCTCAGTTTTGTGAAACTATGTATGCCTTTATCGGGGCCTACCACAAAGACACTGTTGTCTTAAACAGTACACCAAAGGTTGTTCATTGCAAAAGATGCACTTTGCTATTTAAGGTTGGTCGACCTGAAGTTGCTTCGGGTCACTAGGATTTCGTCCTTATAGTACTGGCGAGTCCTAGATTGCATTGCGTTGCTTGCTTGTGAAGTGGTTGTAGTGCACCACTATAAGTTCTGGTGATGCCTAGGTTGCTTTACCTTTTGCGTAGAGTAGCTTCTGTAGTGAATAACTACAGTTTTGGTGAAGCCTAGGTTGTGTTGCGTTTTTGCTAAGTGAAGACACTTCGTCTGTGGTGCATCACTGGCGATGCCTAGATTGTTTTGTGAAAAGAAGTGTCTGTAATGCATCACTATGGTACTGGTGAGCTCAGGTTGCATTCCGTTGTCTGTAGTGCTTCACTGTAGTGTCGGTGATGCCTATGTTGCATTGTTTCTTGCGATATGAAGTGTCTGTAATGCATCACAGTGGTACTGGTGAGGCCCTGGTTGCATTCCGTTGTCTGTAGTGCTTCACTATAGTGTTGGTGATATAGTGTTGGTGATGCCTATGTTGCATTGTTTCTTGCGATATGAAGTGTCTGTAATGCATCACAATGGTACTGGTGAGGCCCTGGTTGCATTCCGTTGTCTGTAGTGCTTCACTATAGTGTTGGTGATGCCTATGTTGCATTGTTTCTTGCGATATGAAGTGTCTGTAATGCATCACAATGGTACTGGTGAGGCCCAGGTTGCATTCCGTTGTCTGTAGTGCTTCACTATAGTGTTGGTGATAAAGTGTTGGTGATGCCTATGTTGTATTGTTTCTTGCGATATGAAGTGTCTGTAATGCATCACAATGGTACTGGTGAGGCCCTGGTTGCATTCCGTTGTCTGTAATGCTTCACTATAGTGTTGGTGATGCCTATGTTGCATTGTTTCTTGCGATATGAAGTGTCTGTAATGCATCACAATGGTACTGGTGAGGCCCTGGTTGCATTCCGTTGTCTGTAATGCTTCACTATAGTGTTGGTGATGCCTATGTTGCGTTGTTTCTTGCGATATGAAGTGTCTGTAATGCATCACAATGGTACTGGTGAGGCCCTGGTTGCATTCCGTTGTCTGTAATGCTTCACTATAATGTTGGTGATGCCTATGTTGCGTTGCTTCTTGCAAGGTGAAGTGTCTGGTGTGCATCAGTTGGTGTTTTGTGTGGTAGGCCCAGTCAGTCCGTTTTTTAGTTTTACTAGCTGAAGCATTGGGCTGTCTCATGAATATTTAACGTGTGCAGTTTTCGTGGACAATAATGCCTATAATGTCGTTCTTGTTTTAGACATATATCAGGCAGCTTTCTAGCACTGAGTGTTTGGCAGTACCCCTTGACTTGCTTCATGGCATCGTTTTGGTGTGGAGCAGTGGTGAGCTGAGGTCTACTGTCATACATTCGGGTGTGGTCCGTGTGCTGGGTGCCGTCTGCGGTTTTTAGGGGGTCATCACATCGTGTGTTGTCTCATGCTTGCGCCTGGTCTCCTCTCGCTTGAAGATAGTGGCCAAAACATGCCAACTTAACTTTTCAATGTTATCTCAGATCTATTGATGCATTTACCATAGCAGAATATATTAAATAAGTAGAATATATTAATTTAGAAATCAAGACGTTTAAGTCATTTGTTCCTCATAATGTGTTACGTTATATGATCTTAAAACATTTAACAGTATAACAATGAGGTAAATAAAAAGACAAAGAATGGTACATGTTCTTATTTTATTTCGAGTAATATGAAATAAATGTAAGTTATAAAATCGTTAGTTTTATCATGTTGTTTTATTTCACTCCAGACCATTACTACATGAAATTACGAATTGAGTGGCCAGTGATAACAGCGCTAGACTGTCAAAAATGACAGTTAAAAACTACTTTGAGATGACCCCCATATAGCACAAAGATCTATAAATAGATATGAGATTGGAACTGATTGACGGGTAACGTTCTGTTGTTTACATACAGGGTTAGCAAACTTTTGAATGCTCAATTTTATTAAAGTTGGACTTAAATTGTAGCTGAAAAAATCATCTTTCATCCCATGTTAGAAAAAGAAGTGCTTGCTTAGCAGTTGTAGAATGCATAATGTGTGTCGCAACTTATTAAATGAAGTCCTGTATTTTTCTCAAATTTTGCATTAAATAAATGAAGTCAAGGCATCTTTTACATTACTTGGATGGTTTCCTTGGCGTGGAGTTCTTCCTAAATAACTCAGTAAGATCATTTTAGGTGTTTATCTCTTTAATTCCTCACGTGTAATCCAGTTAAGAGTAACTGGTTATCCATTACGAATAAATGGTCAAGCAAGCATTATGTGTTTACAGCAATTACACTTAGCGACACGCTTCTCTGAATGACATAATCTGACCTATTTTAACCTTAAAATGGTGCTTGAATATCTATAAATAGTTTTCTCAATTAAAACAGTGTCAATGTGTTGCTTCGTATTTGCGGGACTATAATATTATGTAATGTTTTCTTTGAATCTTGTATTTGTCTCATGTATGTATACAAACTGGGAGTTCAAGACTTAACCAGCTGATCATTCATACAATTTCGAGGTCATGTCAGATTTGCGATTTAAGTATTTTAGAATGTTATTTTCCTACCAAGATAGTATCATTTTAACAAAATTATAACTTAAATAAACATAGTTTGCCTAAAGAATTATATGAACATAAGCACTGTTATTTTAAAGCTGTTAAAGACTTGCATTTATAAGTACGTATTTTGCTTAAATTAATTAGAAATTGCAGCTTTTAAATTATTATTACCTTCACTGGTCTATCTTAAATTTTACTTTTGCGCTATAGTTGTAGGAAGGTCATTTTGCAGACCTCGAAATAATTCAAGTGTGGCGTTATTTGTGCCCATTTCATTTGGAATGATTTTGACAAAACATTTTATTAAGTGCATAGTTAGTATTACTTAAAATCACACCAAGCGGGTGTTTTTCAAAACACGGTAATGAGCTGGGTCGATATATGTGACGCACCATGACATCTTGGGTCCAAATTCGACATTACGTCATTTGAGAAAACCTCGATTAAAGTTACGTCACAAAAAATGGTGGACTTTGCCACGTGTTCGCGGCATTTAATGCATTTTTGTTTTCAATAAAACTCTACCTTGCCACAAGAAATAAATGACGTGACAAGCGGTATTTATCAAACTTTTATATATTTTAACATTTCTGTGTTTTGCAATGTCGTTTCTTTAATTAAATGATTGATAATTTATCGCCCTTTGAATCGACACGCCATTTGTACTGTAAACATGGAAGGTTGTGGAGAAAGTGAAACTACCAAAAAATAGATATTTGATTATTTATTTCAATGATTTAAGAATGACAGCGAATTTTCAGGTAAGTAAGTATTTATGCGATATGCAAGGTTTAAAAATATTATTTGCATTTATATCGACTGTTTTGCCCGATATATTCCAAAATAGCCCGGATATTGAACGTTTTACGTTTATGACACTAATGACAGTTCGGAGGTAGGGCAATTCATATTTAAGTGTCACTATGTTATAGACTATATTATTAACTAAATCTGTCATGAAGTATTAGTAGAATCAGTATGCTAGACAAGCAGATTCTATGCAATCGTGCTAGACAAAAACACAACAGTCAGTCACAGTTTTTAGTTACATAATTTAAAGTCCTACTGTATTCATTTTATATAGCCATGTTATGAATCTGATTGATCAGGAACAGTTGAAACACATCTATTGTCAGCTTCAATCACTTATTTCTTACTTACAATTCGTCAAATCAATCCATACATAAAACTTCTACAAGGCATAAATATTGTTTTTACTTGGTGTGAGACAGTTTTTCCAAAGCTTTTCATGTACGTTACATTTGCCATGATTCTGGATTCCCCGCCATTTGTACTGTTCTTGGCAAGTTACTGACAACCACTAAATGTAAAATGAATAAACTTTAGATACATTTTGTTTTGAAAGTCTTTCCAGGGATTCAAACCTAGTATTACTCTTTGGATAGAAGTATTTGTGCTCTATATACTGAGCTAACTGCCCAGGCCATTTTTATCTTACATTTCAGCCTTTTTCAGTATTTTACTTTTCATTTTAAAGATCAACCACTGAGGAATTTTTGGCCTGATGCAATGGCATTAAAAAGTTAAGGGATTTTCCAGGAAGGTCTATACACCACAGGCTGGATATTTTGAGGGTTTGTAATTTTTTTTATACATTTTTACAGATACTGTATTGCTATTCTAAGAAAGATAAAGACATATTAAAATAACATAAACAAAAATGATCTATTATTGCATACCATTTTAAGAGAAATTATTTTAATTACATTCAAGAAACATGTATATAATATATCAAGAAGTGAATAAGTAATGTTATATACCTATTAAATATATCATGTATGTATTTTCATAAGGAATTGAGTTTATACTTATCAATCCTGCTTTCATTCAGCTTTTAACAAAAAAATACTATCTTACTTAAGGTAGTTCTGCACATTTGATAAACCGAAAGTGATGGCGTAACGTCATTTTTCCGGAAAACGTAGAATAAAGACAGGATTCGGCGTACGGAAATGAAAATCATTTTATGAATTAATTTATTTATTTATTTGGGTTTTACGGCGCACCAACACAGTATAGGTTATATGGCACCAAACAGGACTACAAATTTTGGTTCCACATCTCATTTACATCGAAATAAAAACATGAGGTATGGAATCAAAATCTGCATACCTGCTGGAATCACAGAGAATTAATCGCAACCTGTGAGTAAATTCATTACAATGGCACTGTTGCTATATTTCTTAAGTCAAAAAATGATATTAAAACATATCACACGTTAAATAATAATTATGTCTTAAACAAGAGGGTCAAGATGGCCCTAGGTCGCTCACCTGAGAAACACACCATAAAACAACATATTAAACTGTGTAAACATGTCTGACCTAGTGATTTCATGGAAAAATATATTCTGACCAATTATCATTAAAACTGGAGCAAAAATATTGAGTATAAATAAGTATTTTCTTTGATTTGACCTAGTGACCTAGTTTTTGACCCCAGATGACCCATATTCGAACTTGACCTAGATTTCATTAAGGCTATCATTCTGACCAAATTTCATGAAGATCAGTTGAAAAATACAGCCTCTATTGCATACACAAAGTTTTTCTTTGATTTGACCTAGTGACCTGCTTTTTGATCTTAGATGACCCATATTCGAACTTGACCCAGATTTCATCAAGGTAATCATTCTGGATTAATTTCAGGAAGATCAGTTGGAAAATATAGCCTCTATCGCATATACAAGCTTTTCCTTTGATTTGACCTAGTGATCTTCTCTTTGACCCCAGAAGCCCCATATTCGAAACTGACCTAGATTTTATCAAGGCAATCATTCTGACCAAATTTCATGAAGACCAATTGAAAAATACAGCCTCTATCACATACACAAGGTTTTTCTTTGATTTGACCTAGTGACCTAGCTTTTGACCCAAGACTACCCATATTGTAATGTGACCTAGATTTCATCAAGGCAACCACTCAGACAAAAATTCATGAAGATCAGTTGAAAATTTTTTGCCTTTAATGCATACACAAGGTTTTTCTTTAATTTGACCTAGTGACCTAGTTTTTGATGCGAGATGATCCATTTTCGAACTTTGCCTAGATTTCATCAAGGTTATCATTCTCACCAATATTCATGAAGATCAATTGAAAAATACAGCCTCTATCGCATACACAAGGTTTTTCTTTGACCTGACCTAGTGACTTTGTTTTTGACTCGAGATGACCCATTTTCAAATTTGGCCTAGATTTCATCAAGGCAATCATTCTGACCAATATTCATGAAGATCAATTGAAAAATACAGCCTCTATCGCATACACATGGTTTTTCTTTGATTTGACCTAGTGACCTAGTTTTTGACCCAAGATGACCCATTTTCGAACTCGGCCTAGATTTCATCAAGGCAATCATTCTGACCAATATTCATGAAGATCAATTGAAAAATACAGCCTCTATCGCATACACAAGGTTTTTCATTGATTTGACCTAGTGACCTAGTTTTTGACCCAAGATGACCCATTTTCGATCTTGGCCTAGATTTCATCAAGGCAATCATTCTGACCAATATACATGAAGATCAATTGAAAAATACAGCCTCTATCGCATACATAATGTTTTTCTTTGATTTGACCTAGTGACCTAGTTTTTGACCCCAGATGACCCATTTTCGAACTTGGCCTAGATTTCATCAAGGCAATCATTCTGACCAATATTCATGAAGATCAACTGAAAAATACAGCCTCTATCGCATACACAAGGTTTTTCTTTGATTTGACCTAGTGACGAAGTTTTTGACCAGAGATGACCCATTTTCGAACTCGGCCTAGATTTCATCAAGGCAATCATTCTGACCAATATTCATGAAGATCAATTGAAAAATAAAGCCTCTATCGCATATACAAGGTTTTTCTTTGATTTGACCTAGTGACCTAGTTTTTGACCCCAGATGACTCATTTTTGAACTCGGCCTAGATTTCATCAAGGCAATCATTCTGACCAATATTCATGAAGATCAATTGAAAAAAAAACAGCCTCTATTGCATAAACAAGGTTTTTCTTTGATTTGACCTAGTGACCTAGTTTTTGATTCCAGATGACCCATTTTCAAACTTGGCCTAGATTTCATCAAGGTTATCATTCTGACCAATATTCATGAAGGTCAATTGAAAAATACAGCCTCTATCGCATACACAAGCTAAATGTTGACAGACAGACGACAGACGCCTGACATCGAGCGATCAGAAAAACTCACCTGAGCATTGCTCAGGTGAGCTAAAAATACTGCAATGATGCCCGTCAATTTTTTTTTATTCAGTATGTACATTATGAAATTCAGACAAGAAACTTTCAACTTTGTACTTGAATTAGTACAACCTAATGATTTCTTCACAAGTCTAGATTTGAAAAAAGCCTATTGGTCTATTCCTATTGATCATAACTACTACAAGTTTCTAAAATTTGAATGGAGGAATCAACTTTATTGTTTTGTATGTCTTTGTTTTGGTCTCAGTTCAGCTCCATATTGTTTTACAAAAATACTAAAACCGGTATATGCTTTTTTCCGGAAAATTGGCATAAGATGCTCATATTATATTGATGACAGTATTAATATGAATGGTGACAAAACAATATGCAAAAACAATATGGAACTGATGAATGATAAATTGAGTTCTTTAGGCTTTGTTATCAATGAAGATAAGTCGATGAAAGAACCCACTCAGAGAATAGTCTATTTTGGGTACATAATTGACTCTGTTTTGTTCATGGTATTTTTGCCTGAGAAAAAAGTTCAAAAAGTGAAGAAATTTGCTCAACAGCTGCTTTCTAAAAAAGTAGTCAAGGTGCGAGAATTAGCATCATTTATTGGTTTAGTCATTAGTACATTTTTTGCTATTTTGGAAGGCCCTCTACATTATAGAACTTTAGAACGTTGCAAAGTGGAGGCACTACATCCTTCCTCAGATTTTGAGTCAATTATGGAACTCGATCAAGACGCATTACATGAAGTAAACTGGTGGTTACAGAATGTTGAATCAAACAAGAGGGCCATGATGGCCCTATATCGCTCACTTGTTATCTTTGCACTTAAGGACAAGAAGGTCCTCAGAAAAAATATCTAAGTCCAAAGGACAGGAACAACAAAGGGAAGAAATTAAACAAAAAGAAAAAAAAATTCTTACAAGGTACAGATATGTCAAAATACACCTAAACATTGGAGGTACCATCCATGTTGTACCACAGAAATAAGTAGGTCCGGTTTCCCTACGGCCAAAATAAAAGTACTAAAACACTATTTAATAACGTAAGGGAAGTAATTAAAAAAAATGATTGTAGTTACAAAAGATCGCCAAAATCTGTTGACAAAATAAATTTCAGATCATACTTCATTAGTAACGAGAATCTCATTTTAATTGAAAAAGGAGTAATTGACATAAAATCATCCATATATCTACCCTCATTGCTCAGTCCAACTAATGACAATAATGAAATTTCAATAAGTCCTATAGTACTACCGAATAAATCCATTGATTACAATCAGGAGTAACAGATTAAAACTCGGAACCTACACTTGGATCTGATTTTCATGAATCCAAGATTATGTTCTGAAGATATTTGAATTATCAAAAAACCAAAATGAAAGCTCTTATGTCAGAAAGCCAAAATAGCCAATTTTGACCTTTAAGGCCTAACTCTGGAACCCAGAGAAGGATCTGGCCAGTCAAGAAAGTAACCAAATCTTGTGGTGATACAAGTTTTAATGCAATTTGTTAATCAATCATAAATGAAGCTTGCTATTGTGCAACAAGGTCAAA
This sequence comes from Mercenaria mercenaria, assembly GCF_021730395.1. Classification (NCBI taxonomy): domain Eukaryota; kingdom Metazoa; phylum Mollusca; class Bivalvia; order Venerida; family Veneridae; genus Mercenaria; species Mercenaria mercenaria. Next base: position 42,475,826 of record NC_069374.1, read on the forward strand.
ATACTAATTTTTGCCTTTAAGGGGCGTAACTCTGAAACCCATTATGGATCTGGCCGCATTACAAGAAAGGAACCAAATCTTAATGGTGACACATTTTGATCAAGTTGAGGAAATTCAAATCAAATAAATTGAAGCTGCATATCGTGCAGACCAAAATGGTAAGAATATTGAATTCTGGCCCTTTCCAGGCGCATAACTCTAGAACCCATAATGGGATCTGGCCAGTTAAATTTAAGAAAGGAACCAAGATCTTATGGTGATACAAGTTGTGTGCAAGTTTGGTAAAAATTAAATCATAAATGGAGCTGCTATTGTGCAGACAAGGTCAAAATAGCTAATTTTGGCCCTTTAAGGGGCCATAACTGTGTAACCCATAATGGGATCTGGCCGGTTCAAGAAAGGAACTGTGATCTTATGGTGATACAAGTTGTGTGCAAGTTTGGTTAAAATAAAATCATAAACGAAACCACTATCGTGCAGACACGAAATTGTTGACGCACGGACACACAAGATGCACGGACGCACAGACGAAGGGTGATCACAAAACCTCACCTTGTCACTAAGTGACAGGTGAGCTAAAAATGGCAAGAAAATGTAGAGAAGATCACCTTTCTTTAACCATACAAACAGACGCTTCCTGTTCAGGGTATGGTTCATATTTTGTTGATATGAAATGGTCTGCAGGTGGTCGTTGGTCCTCTAAAGAATCAATATTTCACATCAGTTACCTTGAGTTGCTTGCAATTTTTCTTGCCTTGAAGACCTGGTTGTCAGATTACACAAATGTTCATGTTGCCATACAAAGTGATAACACTACAGCAATTTCATATATTAACAATATGGGTGGAATGCACTCGAAAAGCATGGACAAATTGGCTAAGGAAATATGGGAATGGTGTATAAAGAGAAACATTTATATCACAGCTTTTCATTTACCAGGTACACACAATATTATGGCTGATTTTTCATCCAGAAATTTTTCAGAATCTACAGAATGGATGCTGAAACCTGCAATAACACAGAGGTTATTTGCTCAATTAATGCAGCCTAATATTGACTTATTTGCTTCTCGTTTAAATAAACAGGTACAGAAGTATGTTGCCTGAACACCTGATCCTGATGCTGTATGTACCAATGCTTTTCTTTTAGATTGGTCAAAGTGGAAACCATATATTTTTCCACCTTTCAGACTTCTTGGGATGGTATTGAATAAGATCAAAGAAGATGAGGTTGATCAAGCTTTGATTATATGTCCTTTCTGGACAAATCAAACATGGTTTCCGCTCTTGTTAGAATGTCTTATTTCTATTCCCATTAGGCTGCCGAGACACAAGGATCTCTTAACACTTGTACACAACAACAGAACACATCCGATGGGAAGACAGTTGCAGTTACTTGGAGCAGTAGTATCTGGGAACAGTTACAAAATCTTGGAATTCCAAAAGACGCTATCAGTTCAATTCTCGGGAGTTGGAAACCAGAAACTAAGAAACAGTATTCCTCCGCATGGTGCAAATGGAACAGTTGGTGTAGTCTCAGGTTGTGTAATTCCATTAGACCATCTGAAAACGACGTGATTGCATACCTTGTCTATTTGAGACATATGAAAAAGTCCTATAGTGTCATAACTTTACACAAAACAGTCATTTTAGAAACAGCTAGATTGTTAGATCCTACTCACAACTTGAACTTTAATCGTTTAAATAGATTTTTGAAAGGTCTTTTTGTGGAACTTGCTCCAAAACCGAGATATGTGACAACATGGGACGTTAACAAAGTGCTTAACATTCTGGCAAAATGGATGCCTCTAGATAGTTTATCTTTAAAAATATTAACGTTTAAACTGGTGGCTTTGATAACTTTGTGTTCAGCAGCAAGGGCTCAGACTCTGAAGGCTTTAGACATTACTAAGATGTGTGTTAAAGAAGAGACAGTTTATTTCAATTGTGGAGATCAATTGAAAAATAGTAAACCAGGACAAAATTTTGTGTTACAAATTAAAGCTTATGGTAAAGCTTCTCTATGTCCAGTTAGGACATTGAAATGTTATATTAAGTGTACAAGAAAGTTAAGAAAAGACAATCAATTATTTATTTCTTACATAACACATAAAGCAGTTACAACCAGTACAATGGCACGCTGGTTAAAAAATGTTCTATCTCTGGCAGGCATTGATAGTCAATTCAAAGCCCATTCTTTTCGTGGGGCGGCATCCTCGGCTGCAGCAAGGGCCGGCTGTAAAATGTCTGACATTTTGGCTACTGCAAACTGGTCATCAGCAAAATTTTTTAAAAAGTTCTATTTAAGAGATCTGAAAGATGATTGTGTTAACAATTTTCAACAATGTGTTTTAGGTAGTCATTGAATGTTTGAAGAATTATTTATGGACAGTGTAATGTATGATTACAAATGAAAACAATGACTTTTTTGAATTTTGACATGTCTCAATTCTTTTTTCCATTCTTTGGATATAATGTTTGATGAATTTGAGATGTTTTTCTTGTTGAAATAAATTGATATCGTTTATTGAAATGTTTTTTCAGTTTATGTTGTCTTTGCTTTAAACATGCTTGTATATGAAGTGCCGTAGGCCATCGAAAATAATGGACCCCCCATCCAAGCATTTTTGTGATGGATGGGGGTCATTATTGGAGTATGGCCGGAGGCCGAAATATACAAGCACCCTCCTTTATATAAATATAGAGAGGTCTTGAGTGCTATTATTCCCTCCCTTGGCAAATCCTTTGCATTTTTGTTTTATAACATTCTTTTGGAATAATTTATGGTGAAGTTGTCAATACAGGAGAATGAGAATACTAATTAAGAACATAGATCATAGAAAGTTTGGTTAAACTAGACAACATAAACTGTCTTTAAAAATTATGAAAAGTGCACACGGTCAATGCTTTTTTTATGACAGTGGTTATGTGACAGGTCATTTTCTTGACCTTTAAAGTGCGACAATTTCATGGGTCACTGAAGTGATATACTTGTATTTTTTGGCCTCTGGCCATACTCTAATAATGACCCCCATCCATCACAAAAATGCTTGGATGGGGGGTCCATTTTTACGCGCAACACCAGCACTGGACGTTGCGCAACCCATTTTAAGCGTATTCCCAGCAGGAATTGGATTGCGCGTTTACCACCCGTGTATAAACTGAGTACTAACATAAATGTCCCTTATAAACATAGTACTAATAACAACACTCCTCCATTACGTCCCTTACAAACAGAGTACTAACATAGCTGTCCCCTAAAAAGATACAATTGAGTACTAAATAAGTTCCTATACTTAGTACTCATTATCAAAAAAGAGTACTATATATACAACTCCTAATCTGTTTACTCTAATATAAACTAAAGAGTACTAACAGAGTACTAACAAAATTTCTCCATTCTGTCCCTATAAACATAGCAGTAACATATCTGTTCCCTATAAGCAGAGTACTAACAACACTCCTAACTTGTCTCTTATAAACAGAGTACTAATATCACTCCTAATCTGTTTATTATAAACAGAGTACTAACATATCTTTACCCTACAAACAGAGTACTAACAGCACTCCTAACTTGTCCCTTATAAACAGAGTACTAACATATCTGTCCCCTAAAAACAGAGTACTAACATATCTGTCCCCTAAAAACAGAGTACTAACATATCTGTCCTCTATAAACAGAGTACTAACATATCTGTCCCCTAAAAACAGAGTACTAACATATCTATCCCCTATAAGCAGAATACTTACAACCCTCCTCATCTGTGCCATTGTTACAATCATTATATCCATCACAGACCTGATCAGCTGTAATACAGTTCCCATCTCCACAATGAACCTCATCAGCATCACAATACTCTGTCAAACAAAACAACTTGAAATAGATTTTGGCATTTGTAATTTTCAACTACAGAATGTGAAAACACACATCATCAAGTCCCATGTAAAATGTTAAGCCACCTCATCACATGAAGTGTGTATGGGAAACAGCACTATGCTGTGCCTGTAACCTTTGGTGGCTCATGTCAAAATTTCAAGTTATATGATAGCATTTAGGATAACAAAAATGTAACTACCACAGTCGTATTCATCTTCTCCTCCTGGGCAGTCCTGAACAAGGTCACATACAGACTCTGTAGAGATACATGACCCATCTAAACACTCAAAGTTGCCGGGACACCCTGAAATATATTGTAAAGATAGAAAACTCTAGTCAAAGTCCTTGTGACACCCTGAAATACAGTCGAAACTCGGTATCTTGAATTTCAAGGGACCATGCTTTTCAGTTCGAGATAACCGAAATTCAAGTTACGAGGAGGGACGTATATGGACGAAATGATGAAAAAAAACTTGGTTCCAACACCTTTATTAATCTCCTGCTACTGGGCACACTATTAATATATCTACCTTGCAATAAATCTTCAAGTTAAAACGTAATACAAAATCATTACAAGTTTAAAGTATTTCATTTCCATGTAAACATAATCAGAAATAAACAATATATACATTCATGTACGTCAGGTAACATTTCAGGCATATGCGCATCAGTCATAATGTAGAGACCCATTTTTTTTATTTTTCTTTAATTTCTCATTCTACGTCTGTATATCAACTTTTAGATAAAAAATTTAAGTAACTTTTCAATTTCAAAATCAAATACGATTGATAAAAATACTAAATGTAAATGCGTAATTAATGATCTGTTTACTGAGTAGTTAGTACACATTACGGATTCCTTGATGCGTATACTCTGCGCTGTCGGCACTTTACGCATACACGATTCCGTACAGTTTATGTTTATCAAAGTTTCAGTTTTTCGAAGAATTAAAATGATACTAACCTTACTGTTTTTGAGTCAAGTTTTTGTACCATGTTTCTCTCGCGGAGGAGTGACAGCATTTCGCTCTGACTTTTTGAACGAATGATGCTTTCCCCAAAAAATGTAAATTTTTTATACAGTTTCAACACGATTACCTCTAATTAATCCTTATTAAAAAGTCCAACCGTTTAAACTAATTAATTCATTAGTTTAAATTAAAAGCAATTTTCATAACGTCTCAAAAACAAATGACCGCTAGCTGAAGAAATCTAATGTTTACGGAAAACAATTATCATTCTGGCACGTGAAAACAAGTATGACATCATCTCACTTTGATAATCGCCGCACCTTTGATACGTCGGCAACACGGATTACTTGTTAGGCAATAAACATGGACATGTGTTAAAAACCAACCGCATTCACAATGACATGTGTGAAATTTTATAGCATATTTTTCTCACTTCGACATACCCAGTTTAAAATGCACTTGAATTTTATTGATGGGACTGAAAATCCCTTTCGACACATCCGGAGTCTCGGTAAGTCAAATTTTGACGTAAGGGGAGTTGAATTACATATATAAAGAAGGAAATTTGACAGGACTTGAAAATTTCTTTGACTTAAGCGGAATTTCGAGGTAAGTGAGTTTGAGATACAGAGTTTCGACTGTATATTGTAAAGATAGAAAACTCAAGTCAATGTCCTTGGGATACAATGAAATATATTGTAAAGATAGAAAACTCAAAATTCTTGGGACATCCTAAAATATATTGTAAAGACACAAAACTCAAGTTCTCGAGACCCCATGAAATATATTGTAAAGACAGATAACTTAAAAGTTCTTGGGACACCCTGAAATATATAGTAAAGATAGAAAACTTAAAGTTCTTGGGACACCCCTAAATATATTGTATACCATGAAATATATTGTAAAGATAGAAAACTCAGTTTTCAGGACATCCCGAAATGTATTGAAAAGACAGAAAACTCAAAGTTCTTGGGACATCCTGAAATATATTATAATAGAATACTCAAAGTTCTCGGGACATATTGAAATATATAATTGTAAAGATAGAAAAATTAAAGTTCCTGGGACATCCTGAAATATATTGTAAAGATAGAAAACCCAATGTTCTGGGGACACCCTGAAATATAAAGACAGAAAACTCAAAGTCCTTGGGATACCATGAAATATCATACATGTGATCTCCAGCATGGGAGGGTCAAAATACCGATTTTTTCACGTTGCCTCCCGTCTCCCGACCAAAACCATAATTCTCCCGCTTTTCAAAAAAAAATAATAAAAAAATCAGTATTATGACTGGGTTGATAATTACCAGGGAGTGCCAAACATGTTTACACAGTAAATCAAAGTGTCACCGACCGTTGTGTAGTATACATGTTTGACACACATCTAGCTGGAGGAAAGTGTTGTTTTTCACAGGTGAATTTTGATAACATGATTAATTGTTTGTTTTGATAAGAGATTAGACAAGCCTTTTCCACCTGTCTCATGGGGCCGAATATCGGCGGTTTCGCCAATTAGGCTCCAATTTTTACCAATGGAAAGCAAAAACGCCCAGTCATAAGAAATAATTCCCAGCTGAAATTCATAGAAAAGTTCTGTTCGGTAATAAAATCACATAAATAATTGTTGGAAAAACCAACCCATTTACTATTTTTAGAACATGAATGTTATTTCCTCTTATGCAGTTACGCCATTTTCTTCCAATGTTTACCAAATTAATTTGCTACTAAAATCGGACTTACTAATCATTGAAAATTAGATGAAAACACACACTCATTTATTTGATAACATCAGTCTACATTATTTTGGTAAGGGTAAATACATGTTGATGCATTTCAGATTCGAACTTGACCTAAAGATCATCAAGATTAATATTCTGACCAAGTTTCATGAAGATACAGTCATAAATTTTACCCCTAGAGTGTTAACAAGCTTTACCTTTGATTTGACCTGGTAACCTAGCTTTTGACCCCACATGACCCAGATTCGAACCTGAAGTTTCATTTGGATCTTAACCTTAAGATCATTAAGATTAACATTCTGGCCAAGTTTCATAAAGATATGGTCATAAATGTGGTCTCTAGAGTGTTCACTAGCTTTTCTTTTGATTTGACCTGGTGACCTAGGTTTCCACCCAACATGACCCAGATTCCAATTTGGCCTAAAGATCATCAAGATTAACATTCTGGCCAAGTTTCATGAAGATACAGTCATAAATTTTACCTCTAGAGTGTTAACAAGCTTTATCTTTGATTTGACCTGGTAACCTAGTTTTTGACCCCACATGACCCAGATTCGAACCTGACCTAGAGGTCATCAAGACAAACGTTCTGATCAATTCCCATGAGTTTCAAACTTAAAATTAGGTCTTAAGAGTGTTAACAAGCGTTACCTTTGATTTGACCTGGTGACCTAGTTTTTGACCCCACATGACCCAGATTGAAATCTATCCTAAAGATCTTCAAGATTAACATTCTGACCAAGTTTCATGAAGATACAGTCTTAAATGTGGCCTCTAGAGTGTTAACAAGCTTTTCCTTTGATTTGACCTGGTGACCTAGTTTTTGACCCAACATGACCCAGATTCAAACTTGACCTAGAGATCATCAAGATCAACATTTTGACCATGTTTCATGAAGATACAGTCATAAATGTGGCCTTCAGAGTGTTAACAAGCTTTTCCTTTGATTTGACCTGGTGACCTAGTTTTTGACCCCAGATGACCCAATCTCAAATTAATCCAAAATTTAATTGAGAGTAACATTCTGACCAAGTAACATTAAGATTGGACCAAAATTGTGACCTCTAGAGTATTAACAAGCTTTTCCTTTGATTTGACCTGGTGACCTAGTTTTTGAACCCAGATGACCCAGTATTGAACTTGTCCAAGATTTCATTGAGGGTAACATTCTGACCAAGTTTCATTTGGATTCGGGCAAAATTCTGACCTCTAGAGTGTTATATTGTTGACAACGGACAAAGGACATGCGACAGACACAGGGCGACCACAAAAGCTCAACTTGAGCACTTTGTGCTCAGGTGAGCTAATAACTGCAGTCAAGATAACCATGGTCAATGTAACTGCTGTCAAGACAGTCTAGATAACAGCAGTTAAGATTATAATTTCAACTACAACTACTACTACAAATACAAGCAAATTCAGTGCATGTACATTCCCTGCCGAATAAGTTGTGTGAACAAGTTGACTGTATTTTGAAAGATAATTAATTTCCAGATACTCAAAAAATATGTACAACTAGAACTGTCACAGGAGTGACTCATACCCCCACCATACGGTCTTGTCACAGAAGAATGGCAACCATAAGAAATGTTAAAAATAATTAGAATAATATAAAAATGTCAAAAAAAGCTTAATACTTCAAAAGAATTTTACTCGTTTTTGGAGTACTTCATCCTGGGCTTCCACATATAAGTAATACTAGTATAATACTAGCATAGTAATACTAGTAAATATAAAAAATCTCTAATATTAGGGATACACAAAAAGTGAATACAAAGAAGTGTCTTACCAACCCATGTTACCACAGAAAAATATATTTACTTTTTGCATAGGACTTATAATAAAAAAAGTTAGAAAAAAAAAACATTAAAATATTGAAAATCTAAAAATAGAATTTCTAAAAATAGACTAATTCCTGGAATTTAAGAGGAAGAAACTCAGTACAAAAGTTAAACAAGAGGACCATGATGGTCCTGAATCGCTCACCTCTTCCCACATGACCCAGTTTTGAGTATGATGTCGTTTTTTTCTATTATTTGACATAGTGACCTAGTTTTTGAGCTCATGTGACCCAGTTTTGAACTTGACCTAGATATTATCAAGATAAAAATTCTGACCAATTTTCATGAAGATCCATTGAAAAATATGGTCTCTAGAGAGGTCACAAGGTTTTTCTATTATTTGACCTATTGACCTAGTTTTCGAAGGTACGTGACCCTGTTTTGAACTTTACCTAGATATCATCAAGGTGAACATTCTCACTAATTTTCATGAAGATCTCATGAAAAATATGGCCTATAGAGAGGTCACAAGGTTTTTCTATTTTTATACCTACTGGCCTAGTTTTTGACCGCATGTGACCCAGTTTCGAAACTGACCTAGATATTATCAAGGTGAACATTCAGATTAATTTTCATGAAGATCCATTGAAAAATATGGCCTCTAGAGAGGTCACAAGGTTTTTTTATTATTTGACCTACTGACCTAGTTTTTTAAGTGAAGTGACCTAGTTTCAAACTGGACCTAGATATCATCAAGGTGAACATTCAGATCAAATTTCATGAAGATCCATTGCAAAATATGGCCTCTAGAGAGGTCAAAAGATTTTAATAATTTTAGACCTACTGACCTAGTTTTTGACCGCAGTTGACCCAGTTTCGAACTTGACCTAGACATCATCAAGACGAACATTCAGACCAACTTTCATACAGATCCCATGAAAAGTATGGCCTCAAGAGAGGTCACAAGGTTTTTTTATTATCTGACCTACTGACCTAGTTTTTTACGGCACGTGACCCAGTTTCAAACTTGACCTAGATATCATCAAGATGAACATTCTGACCAATTTTTATGGAGATCCATTCACACAAGTATGGCCTCTAGAGAGGTCACAAGGTTTTTCTATTTTTAGACCTACTGACCTAGTTTTTGACCGCACATGACCCTGTATCGAACTTGACCTAGATATCATCAAGATGAACATTCAGACCAATTTTCATACAGATCCCATGAAAAATATGGCCTTTAGAGAGGTCACAAGGTTTTTCTATTATTTGACCTACTGACCTAGTTTTTGAAGGCACGTGACCCAATTTCGAACTTGACCTAGATATCATCAAGATGAACATTCAGTCCAACTTTCATACAGATCCCATGAAAAATATGGCCTCTAGAGAGGTCTCAAGGTTTTTCTATTATTTGACCTACTGACCTAGTTTTTGAAGGCAGTTGACCCACTTTCAAACCTGACCTAGATATCATCAAGGTGAACATTCTCACAAATTTTCATGAAGATCTCATGAAATATATGGCCTCTAGAGAGGTCACAAGGTTTTTCTATTTTTAGACCTACTGACCTAGTTTTTGATCGCACGTGACCCAGTTTCGAAATTGACCTAGATATCATCAAGATGAATATTCAGACCAACTTTCATACAGATCCCATGAAAAATATGGCCTTTAGAGAGGTCACAAGGTTTTTCTATTATTTGACCTACTGACCTAGTTTTTGAAGGCACGTGACCCAGTTTCTACCTTGACCTAGATATCATCAAGGTGAACGTTCTGACTAATTTTCATGAAGATCTTGTGAAATATATGGCCTCTAGAGAGGTCACAAGGTTTTTCTATTTTTAGACCTACTGACCTAGTTTTTGACGGCACGTGACCCAGTTTCGAACTTGACCTAGATATCAACAAGGTGAACATTCTGACCAATTTTCATGAAGATCTTGTGAAATATATGGCCTCTAGAGAGGTCACAAGGTTTTTCTATTTTTAGACCTACTGACCTAGTTTTTGACGGCACGTGACCCAGTTGAATTTACCAAGGTGAACATTCCGACCCATTTTCATAAAGATCCCATGAAAACTGTGACCTCTAGAGATGTCACAAGGAAAAGTTTACGGACGCACGCTGCGCGATCACAAAAGCTCACCTCGTCATTTCGTGACAGGTGAGCTAAAAAAGGTTACTTCCCTTTGGCTCTAAGCCAATCAGAATGGGATATAGTGAAAATACATCAAAATTAAAATTCTAAGTAAAAGGGGACATAATTCAAGAAAAATTGGTGTCAGAGTTATGCATCTTGTGTCACATGATGTGGGTGATGAGGTGGAACATCTATTTTAAGTTTGAAGTGAAAATACATCAAAATTAACCTTAAATTCTAAGTAAAAAGGGGCATAATTCATGAAAAATTGGTGTCAGAGTTATGCACCTTGTGTCACATGATGTGGGTGATGAGGTGGAACATCTATTTTAAGTTGAACTCAAATCCATTCAGTAATAACTGATATATAGTGAAAATACATCAAAATCAACCTTAAATTTAAAGTAAAAGGGGACATAATTCATAAATCAAAGGCCTGAAGGGCCTGAGAGTCGGCTAATGATTGATGTACTGGGAGTATAGTCTACCAGTTTCAGTTTGTTTTTAGTTCTTTTCCCACAACTAAACAGAGATTTTGATACAATAAATGAAATGAACATTCCGTCGATGCCTAGTAAAACTTTGATTGACATTATACAAGTATTCAAACCCAATATATTTCTCTAAAATTGAAGAGTGGTTCGCAGAAATAACAAGAGCTGTCTCCATAGGATGACACATGCCCCCGATGGCACTTTGAATGAATATATAGTTATGGCCAATGTTAGAGTTTAGGACCTTTGACCTACGGAACTGGGTCTTGCGCGCGACACGTCGTCTTAATGTGTCACACATTCATGCGTAGATATTTTAAAATCCATGCATGAATGACAAAGATATGGACCGGACACGCCTATCAATGCACTATCATGAAAAATGACCTTTAACGTCTAAGTGTGACCTTGACCTTTGAGCTATGGACCTGGGTCTTGCGCGCGACACGTCATCTTACTGTGGTACACATTCATGCCAAGTTATTTGAAAATCCATCCATCGATGACAAAGATATGGACTGGACACGCCCATCAATGCACTATCCTTTAACGTCTAAGTGTGACCTTGACCTTTGAGCTACGGACCTGGGTCTTGCGCGCGAAACGTCGTCTTACTGTGGTACACATTCATGCCAAGTTATTTGAAAATCCATCCATCGATGACAAAGATATGGACCGGACACGCCCATCAATGCACTATCCTTTAATGTCTAAGTGTGACCTTGACCTTTGAGCTACGGACCTTGGTCTTGCGCGCGACATCTCGTCTTACTGTGGTACACATTCATGCCAAGTTATTTGAAAATCCATCCATCGATGACAAAGATATGGACCGGACACGCCTATCAATGCACTATCCTTTAATGTCTAAGTGTGACCTTGACCTTTGAGCTACGGACCTGGGTCTTGCGCGCGACACGTCATCTTACTGTGGTACACATTCATGCCAAGTTATTTGAAAATCCATCCATCGATGACAAAGATATGGACCGGACACGAAAATTGCGGACAGACTGACAGACCGACAGACAGACTGACAGACCGACAGACGGTTCAAAAACTATATGCCTCCCTTCGGGGGCATAAAAATATTGAAAGTACAAACTACAATTTGACAGCTGACACTAAGATACTGCCCATGACTATATATGTTTTTCCAGTAAACATTTGCCTCCAGCATTGCCAAACGAGGTAATTATCGGCTGATATATATTCGCACATGATAAAATTTGAATATGACAATTTTTTTTTTGTAATATATTTTTATTTCCAATACATACAGCACATTTACATAATATGACAATTTATATATTAAACTTTTACAGCGCGGATTGCCAAATACAATTTGTAACGGATGGACGGAAGAACGTTCAGATATTTTACAGATAATGGTCCTGGCGATAACCCTGTCATATAACCGATATTAATAAATGCAGTTCTTTTTTAGCTAAAACCATCATTTATTCTATTTCAGACCTGTTAACCCCTTCAAAATCATGTCTGTAATCCCGAAGTCCATGGACTTTCAATTATCCATTTTGATTCATGCAGACAGACAGGCCCAAACTGGGCTGAAAAATGTTTGAGCCATTTTACGTGGTCGGTAGCAGGGTAGGTGTGTGTGGGGGGGGGGGGGGGGGGGTTTCTTCCCGTTTTAAATTGCAGTCAGATTTTGAAATGGGCATTGTGGCAGGTGGTAAAAGGGCAAATGTATCAAACTGTAAAGTGGCAATATGGGGGAAGGGCGTGGGAGGATACCCCCGCCTGCAAGTAGGGTTCATGTTTGTGTATGGTGTGCAAGAGTTGTTCGTGTGTGTCTTTGGGTAGGCTGCGTTTTTTGAGCGTGGCTTTCCCTGTTGGATATTCTTCTTTGTTTTTTGGGGGGTATCACCACAAGAAATTTTTGAATATGTAGACCCTTGATACAGCCTTTTGGTGCGATTTCTAACTGAAAATTTTATGTTTCAATTTCTAAATATTACCTAATATGATCTTTTTACTTTCAGATCATGCCTCAGGACTAGAATATGAGTCTGATATAGATTCTATGTAGATGTTATAAAAATAAATTCTAGAATCATTTCTGTTACAATAATATCTATCATGTCTGTTACTTGAATGTTAAAATTTCATAACACAGCTTGATATTTACCCAAAATATTATATCTGGATACGATTACATTTTTCTAAATCTCCAGTTTCAACAATGTTTTACAAATGTGATGATACAAAGACATTTAGCAGCAATTGGCAGTATCTGACATTAAAGTTTACAGTTAAATTACCTCTTATTTAAATCTTTTCATAAAAAAGTCGTTTCGTTTCGTCAAAGCAGCCAAACATAGACGATCTACTTTCAATTTCAAAAACTACAAGAAAATACAATTTAATGTTTCGCCGATTTGTTTATTTCTCGAAAAATAAGAACTAAAATCATTTTTAATATCAGTAGTAATTAAACAAACCAGTAAGAGCTTCTTCTTCCGATAATTTATCCGCTTACTGACTGCAAAATTCAACCCACGCGAAGTCGTAGAAGCGTTGTTATAAACAGGTCATGCGTGATCGCTGACAAGTGTCCAGAATGTAGTTAGGATTCATCCGCGAAGTCTCGCGGAAGAATTAACGTACTGCACATATCTTATTCGGGTCATTTAAAATGAAGCTGTCATAATTTAATTTCATCGATGTGGTAAACTCTTTGATAAGAGACATTCCAATGCTTTCAGAGATACCCAACTCAATAAAATACTAGCAGTATGTTCTGGAACTATATTTTGTCTTTCGCTGGATGTTACGCAAGCTTGGTAAGTCTGCGCAATTCATAAAATGCACAGCGCAATAAATTTGTTATTTGCGCAATGATTTAAAAGATTATTTTTTGAAACGGACAGGGTAACAAATGGATAATTTGGTTAATAAGTTAATATGCAGTTTTTATTTGAATTTGTGAACATCATATTTGCTATTTTGTGACAAAAGGGCATAAAATTCGTCACCAAAATCATATGCGCAAATGTATTACCAAATCCCGCAGAATTGTTATGCGTGTTTATGCTTAATGAGTTACCGGAGAAGAAAATACGTGGCTTTATTCGAGTATTGCACAATTACAAGTCATAAATTTGACAGATTACATCGTATATTGGTCATAGCAAATAGGATTGACATAACTGAACTTCATTTGATCAATGAACTCTTTGAAATTAGAGACAATCTAATGGAACTACATCACTTCGCTGTGTTGTGAGGCCATTTAATAAGAATGAGAAATCGGGCGATAGCAAGGACTCGTCAAACGCTTGAAAGCGTTTAGCCGACTCAAAAATTGATGTCAGAGTTAAGCACCTTATGTCACATGATGTGGGTGATGAGGTGGAACAACTATTTTAAGTTTGAATCAAATCCATTTAGTAATAACTGAGATATAGTGAAAATATAACAAAATTAACCTTAAATTCTAAGTAAAAGGGGACATGATTCATGAAAACTTGGTGACAGAATTATGCACCTTGTGTCACATGATGTGGGTGATGAGGTGGAACATCTATTTTAAGTTTGAATCAAATCCATTTAGTAATAACTGAGATAATAGATTTCGCGGCGACACAACAAAACTGACTCCTATATACCCCCCTCAAACATGGTGGGGGTATAAAAAGGTTAGGAGCATGCAATGGTTTGTTGGTTCCTATATTTTACAAAATCAAGGGGAAAAGCTCTGCCCTATTGTGATCATATTAGTATTAATTTTCATTAAGATCCATCAATGGGTTACTTTGTTTTTTAGAAATTTACGCATTTTAAAACAATTAAAGAATTAAAGGGCAATAACTCTGCATTCAATGAAGGGATCCTATGAAAGATGAGCACACAACATCGCCCAAAAGTGACCTATATTTGTGTTAAATGTCATGAAGATCCATCAATGGATTACCTTTTTATGTGGGAGTTTATGGATTTTACAATAACTAGAGCTGCTTTTGAGAAAAGTGCATGTCTCCCACAACTGCCTAATCATTTAAATAGTAAGTCAGTCTTTATATACTGTTTACTCAGTGCAAATATACGTTTGAAGAGTACAAAGGATGATTTTGGTTAAGTCAAGGGCGATAATTCTGAAGTGCCTCGGTCGATTTGGCTAGTTAATGAACTTGGCCGAGGAGTTATGGTCAAAAACATTTGGTTTAAGTTTGGTGAAGATCGGACGAGAACTGTTCGACTTAGAACGTGGAGAAGAGTAAAAAGGCTGATTTTCGGTAATTAAAGGGCCATAATTCCGAAGTGCCTGGGTTGATTTGGGTAGTTATCGAACCTGGCAGAGGACTTATAATCAAACACATTTTGTATATGTTTGGTGTAGATCAGATGAGAAATGTTCGACTTAGAGAGCCACACACACAGAGACAGGAGTAAATCAATATGTCGGGAGACATAATTAAAGGGCAATAACTTTGGTTAATGAAGTGATCCTGATGAAATCATGCATGCACCACTGCTCTATAGTGATCTACATTTGTGTAGTTTCATGAAGATCCATCTATAGGTTACTTAGATACAATAAAAGATTCCCATATTTTACTAAATAAAGGGGAAATCACTTTTATCAATTATCAATTTGGATAATACTGTGAGCAAAGATCATGTGTTAATCAGTCATTGTGTGAAATTTGGTGATTCTTACTTAAAAAACCTTTTGATTTACCGTAGATACCCATGTATAATGCACACTCTTGTATAATGCGCACCCCCTGATTCGAGTCCAAAATCCTGGGAAAAAAACATTTTTGGTCAACTTTGAGGTGGATGGAAAACGAAAGTAGAGTTTAAATTGACACCAGTAAAAAATTCTACCTCCGCGGTGGACAGCAGCATCGGTCTCACAGTACTATCAATTTTTGTTTTCTCGAAAATAAAACTAGTAAAATATCATTATATTTGTTTTTTCTTTTTTTAATTAAATATTTTGAATAAATAGAAAGCAACTGTTTCAATATTTCGGAACGGTTTCTTTCAGAATGACATGAGCTTCTCAATTCAAACCGATAACAAAAGGTGTGATAGTCTTTTTGTTACGATCAAATAGCCAGTAATTACCGGCAATTAGCTTGTCACCTCATGTCAATTTTGTTGTTCACAGTTTGATCTCGGTTAAAGATAATACTCGATTTTTTATTAGAATCATAATATTTGTGAATTTTAATATTTCTTTCATCAAAATACTTTTAAATCTATATGAAATTAATTTGTTTGAAAGTAAAATAAACTATTTGATCTTTTACGGAACGTAACGGCAATCTTAGATTTTAGCGTAGACAGTAACCACAGAGAGTAGTTTCCTTTACCAAAATGGTGAAAATCGGAAACAAAGTTTGTTTTAGAGTTGGAAAATTGTCTATACCTGTGTATAATGCGCACCCACAATTCGGGAGTGGTCCGGTGGGTCAAAAAACTGTGCATTATACGTGGGTATCTACGGTACAAGCATTTTCATTTTTTTTCCCCCAAAGCTAGGGGAAACAAGAGCTCGTCGAACACAAAATGCCCCCCTTGATGCATTTAGTAATTGCACAAGGAACAGAAATTATATGCTCACTGTAAACAAAAGTTCTACCATTCTGGTTTAATCTGACATTGACCTTTAACTTAACAAGATATTACAAAGTGATCTTGGTGCCATCCACTGAGCCATTTTTGAATGTTCCAAATTTCACGAGTAGCTCAATGTCAAAATCAAGGTCAAATTTCATTTCGGAACAGAATAATGTGTATGTGGTCAAAATTTGAAAGCTGTGGCTTGAGAAATGCGAAAGTAGGTCACTAGTAGTAGATAAATTTCAAGGTCAAAGTACATTTCAGTAGACAGAAATATGCATGTGCTTCAAATCTGGAGAAAGTAGGTAGTAGGTAAAAATCAATGTCAAATTTCAATTCAAAACACAAAAATATGCATGCGGTCCAAGTCTGAAGTCTGTACAATCAGAAATGTGAAAGTAGGTCACTAGGTCAATCTCAAGATCAAAGTTCATTTCGGTACACAAAACTATGCATGTGGTCCAAATTTGAAGCCTGTACCTTTAAAAAGTGAAAGTAGGTCACTAGGTCAATGTCAAGGTCAAATTTATTTTTGGAACACAAAACTACGCATGTGGTCCAAAATTTGAAGGCTGTAGCTTGAGAAATGTGAAAGTAGGTCACCAGGTCAATTTCAAGATTAAAGTTCATTTCGGTACACAAAACTATGCATGCGGTCCAAATTTGAAGCCTGTACCTTCAAAAATGTGAAAGTAGGTCACTAGGTCAATGTCAAGGTCAAAATTTTTTTCAGTGCACAAAACTATGCATGTGGTCCAAATTTGAAGGCTGTAGCTACAGAAATGTGAAAGTAGGTCACTAGGTCAAGGTCAAGGTCAACTCATGTCAAGGTCTTGCCACTCAAAATCATACATGTGATCAAAATTTAAATGTTGTAGGTTATTGACAAGGACATTTTAAAAGCTTTTCCCTATATAAGTCTATATGAACCATGTGACCCCCAGGGCGGGGCCATATTTGACCCTAGGGGGATAATTTGAACAAACTTGGTAGAGAATCAGTAGATGATGCTACATTACAAATATCAAAGCCCTAGTCTTTGTGGTTTGAACAAGAAGATTTTCAAAGTTTTTCCCTATATAAGTCTATGTAAACCATGTGACCCCCGGGGCAGGGCTATATTTAACCCTAGGGGGATAATTTGAAAAATCTTAGTAGAAGCCCACTTGATGATGTCACATACAAAATATCAAAGCCCTAGGCCCTGTGGTTTTGGACTAGAGGTTTTTCAGTTTTTCCCTATATAAGTCTATATAAACCATGTGACCCCCGGGGCGGGGCCATATTAGACCCCAGGGCAATAATTTGAATCATCTTAGTAGAGGACAACTAGATGAAGCTTCGTACTAAATATCAAAGCCCTAGGCTCTGTGGTTTTAGAAAAGAAGATCAGACACCGTTTTAGCTGTTCCTGGCCAATATGACCGTGACCTTTGACCTAATGATCTCAAAATCAACAGGGGTCATCTGCTGATCATGACCAACCTAACTATCAATTTTCCTGACATTACGCCCAAGCGTTCTCGAGTTACTGCTCGGAAACCATTTTACTGTTCCTGGTCAATGTGACCTTGACCTTTGACATACTGACCTCAAAATCAATAGGGGTCATCTGCTGGTCATGACCAATCCCCCTATCAACTTTTGTGACCCTAGGCCTATGCGTTCTTGAGTTATCATCCGGAAACCGTTTACCTGTTCAATGAATGAATGAGTTGGGTTTTACGGCAAATCGACACAAAAAGGTCATATATCGCCGAGGTTTACCTGTTCAGGGTCACTGTGACCTTGACCTTTAAAATATTGACCTCAAAATCAATAGGGGTCATCTGCTGGTCATGACCAACCTTCCAATCAACTTTCATGATCCTAGGCTCAAGCATTCTTATGTTATCATCCGGAAACCATTTTACTATTCAGGGTCACTCTGACCTTGACCTTTGACATACAGACCTCAAAATCAATAGGGGTCATCTGCTGGTCATTATCAACCTCCCTATCAACTTTCATGATCCTAGGCCCAAGTGTTCTTGAGTTATCATCCGGAAACCGTTTTACTATTCAGGGTCCCTGTGACCTTGACCTTTGACATACAGACCTCAAAATCAATAGGGGTCATCTGCTGGCTAATCCTAGGCCCAAGCATTCTTGAGTTATCATCCGGAAACGGATTGGTCTACATTCCGACCGACAGACCTACCGACCGACATCTGCAAAACAATATACCCCTCCTTCTTCAAAGGGGGGCATAATAAGAGCTGTCTCCATAGGATGACACATGCCCCCGATGGCACTTTGAATGAATAGTTATGGCCGACGTTAGAGTTTAGGACCTTTGACCTACGGAGATGGGTCTTGCGCGCGACACGTTGTCTTACTGTGTCACACATTCATGCATAGTTATTTTAAAATCCATGCATGAATGACAAAGATATGGACCGGAAGATATGGACCGGACATGCCCATCAATGCACTATCATGAAAAATGACCTTTAACGTCTAAGTGTGACCTTGACCTTTGAGCTACGGACCTGGGTCTTGCGTGTGACACGTCGTCTTACTGTGGTACACATTCATGCCAAGTTATTTGAAAATCCATCCATCGATGAAAAAGATATTGGCCGGACACGCCCATCAATGCACTTTCCTTTAACGTCTAAGTGTGACCTTGACCTTTGAGTTACAGACCTGGGTCTTGCGCGCGACATGTCGTCTTACTGTGGTTCACATTCATGCCAAGTTATTTGAAAATCCATCCATCGGTGACAAAGATATGGACCGGACACGCCCATCAATGCACTATCTTTTAATGTCTAAGTGTGACCTTGACCTTTGAGCTACGGATCTGGGTCTTGCGCGCGAAACGTCGTCTTACTGTGGTACACATTCATGCCAAGTTATTTGAAAATCCATCCATCGATGACAAAGATATGAACCGGACACGCCCATCAATGCATTATCCTTTAATGTCTAAGTGTGACCTTGACCTTTGAGCTACGGACCTGGGTCTTGCGCGCGACATGTCATCTTACTGTGGTACACATTCATGCCAAGTTATTTGAAAATCCATCCATCGATGACAAAGATATGGACCGGAAACGAAAATTGCGGACAGACCGACAGACAGTCCAAAAACTATATGCCTCCCTTTGGGGGCATAAAAACTCACTTTTACTGGGTTAATACTAAAGGGGATACTACTACATGTGAGCAAAAGTCATGTGCTGATTTAATAAATTAACAAGAGCTCGTCAAACATGAAATGCCCCCCTTGATGCATTTAGTAATTGCATAAGGAACAGAAATTATATGCTCACTGTAAACAAAAGTTCTAACATTCTGGTTTAATCTGACCTTGACTTTTAACCTATTAACCTAACAAGAGATTACAGAGTGATCTTGGCGCCATCCACTGAGCCATTTTTGAATGTTCCTAATTTCAAGATTAGCTCAAGGTCAAAATCAAGGTCAAATTTCATTTCGTTACAAAACAATGTGTATGTGGTCCAAATTTGAAAGCTGTGGCTTGAGAAATGTGAAAGTAGGTCACTAGTTCAATTTCAAGGTCAGAGTTCATTTCGGTAGACAGAACTATGCATGTGCTTCAAATTTGGAGGCTGTAGCTTGAGAAATGTGGAAGTAGGTAATAGGTAAAAATTAATGTCAAATTTCAATTCAGAACACAACAAGAGGGCCATGATGGCCCTATATCGCTCACCTGTTATCATTGCACTTGAGGACAAGAAGGTCCTCAGAAAAAATATCTAAGTCCAAAGGACAGGAACAACAAAGGGAAGAAATTTAACCAAAAAGAAAAAAAAATTCTTACAAGGTACAGATATGTCAAAATACACCTAAAAATTGGAGGTACCATCCACGTTGTACTACAGAAAAGTGGTCTCGGTTTTTCCCTATGGCCAATAATAAAAAAGTTACTAAAAATAAGCTATTTATAGTAACATAAAAGGGAAGTAATAAAAAAAATATTGTAAGCAAACAAAAGAAGGATCTGCCAAATAAAAATAAGAGCACTGCAATGCAATGCAAATGCAGAGCAGTATTCACATAAAACAAAGTCATATAAACTTTGATCCCTAAGTGTGACCTTGACATTGAATTTAGCCATCTGAAACGTGCGCTCTGCACATCCTTTCAAAGAGTGAACATTTGTGTCAGGTTTCTCTGAAATCCATTAAGGGGTTCAAAAGGTAACAGAGTGGAAGGGAAATTGCTAACCAACACAGACAGACAGACGGACACTGAGGCGATAACAAAATACGTCCCTGCAGGCGTATAAAAAAGAATCGAGATCTTATGGTGATACAAGTTGTGTGCAAGTTTGGTTAAAATCAAATCATAAATGAAGCTGCTATTGTGCAGATAAGATCAAAATAGCCAATTTTGGCCCTTTCAGGGGCCATAACTCTGGACCCCATTATGGGATCTGGCCGGTTCAAGAACTGAACCAAGATCTTTTGGTGACACAAGTTTTGTGCAAGTTTGATTAAATTCAAATCATAAATGAAGCTGCTATTGTGCAGACAAGGTCAAAATAGCTAATTCCGGCCCTATCAGGGGCCATAACTCTGGAACCCATTAAGGGATCTGGCCGGTTCAAGAAAGGAAACAAGATCTTATGGTGACACAAGTTTTGTGCAAGTTTAGTTAAAATCAAATCATAAATGAAGCTGCTATTGTGCAGACAAGGTCAAAAAAGCTAATTCTGACCCCTTCAGGGGCCATAACTCTGGAACCCATTACGGAATCTTGCCAGTTCTAGAAAGAAACCAAGATCTTATGGTGATACAAGTTGTCTGCAAGTTTGGTAAAAATCAAATCATAAATAAAGCTGCTATTCTGCAGACAAGGTCAAAATAGCTAATTCCGGCCCTATCAGGGGCCATAACTCTGGAACCCATTAAGCGATCTGGCCAGTTCAAACAAGAGGACCATGATGGTCCTGAATCGCTCACCTCTTCCCACATGACCCAGTTTTGAGTATGACGTCGTTTTTTCTATTATTTGACATAGTGACCTAGTTTTTGAGCTCATGTGACCCGGTTTTGAACTTGACCTAGATATTATCAAGATAAAAATTCTGACCAATTTTCATGAAGATCCATTGAAAAATATGGTCTCTAGAGAGGTCAAAAGATTTTAATAATTTTAGATCTACTGACCTAGTTTTTGACTGCAGTTGACCCAGTTTCAAACTTGACCTAGATATCATCAAGATGAACATTCAGACCAACTTTCATACAGATCCCATGAAAAGTATGGCCTCTAGAGAGGTCACAAGGTTTTTTTATTATTTGTCCTACTGACCTAGTTTTTTATGGCACGTGACCCAGTTTCAAACTTGACCTAGATATCATCAAGGTGAACATTCTGACCAATTTTTATGGAGATCCATTCACAAGTATGGTCTCTAGAGAGGTCACAAGGTTTTTCTATTTTTAGACCTAATGACCTAGTTTTTGAACGCACATGACCCTGTTTCGAACTTGACCTAGATATCATCAAGATGAACATTCAGACCAATTTTCATACAGATTCCATGAAAAATATGGCCTCTAGAGAGGTCACAAGGTTTTTCTATTATTTGACCTACTGACCTAGTTTTTTACAGCACGTGACCCACTTTCGAAATTGACCTAGATATCATCAAGGTGAACATTCTGACCAATTTTCATGAAGATCTCATGAAATATATAGCCTCTTGAGAGGTCACAAGGTTTTTCTATTTTTAGACCTACTGACCTAGTTTTCGACCGCACATGACCCAGTTTCGAACTTGACCTAGATATCGTCAAGATGAATATTCAGACCAACTTTCATACAGATCCCATGAAAAATATGGCCTCTAGAGAGGTCACAAGGTTTTTCTATTATTTGACCTACTGACCTAGTTTTTGAAGGCACGTGACCCAGTTTCTAACTTGACCTAGATATTATCAAGGTGAACATTCTGACCAATTTTCATGAAGATCTTGTGAAATATATGGCCTCTAGGGAGGTCACAAGGTTTTTCTATTTTTAGACCTACTGACCTAGTTTTTGACAGCACGTGACCCAGTTTTGAACTTGACCTAGATATCATCAAGGTAAACTTTCTGACCAAGTTTCATGAAGATCTTATGAAATATATGGCCTCTAGAGAGGTCACAAGGTTTTTCTATTTTTAGACCTACTGACCTAGTTTTTGATGGCACGTGACCCAGTTTCGAACTTGACCTACAGTCCCTGGCTCGCGGATTTTGCTTTTTTCGCGTTACCACTGGCACAAATATTTGCCTTGAGTGGAAAATTGCGATGATTTTTTCACATTGAACAGCTGTTGACAAGAGCGAAAAATCGCGGTGATTATATAATACACCGCAATAGAAGTATCAATAAATGCCCGCGGCGAGTCACGAGGAATAATCTCAGCGGGTCGCGGTGAATTGCGATGGATCGCGGTGAACCACCGGCAATCACCGTGAAATCCAGGTAAATTTTGTAGGTTAAATACATATAAACTCTCTACTGTTGTTACATGTATAATTTCATTAGTTTTTTCTGTTAAAATGGACAAATGATAGGGTTTAAGAACAAATAAATAAAATTTATGTTGATATGTCATTCCATTAGTTTAGTAAATATCTATAGTATTTAACAAATTAAAATTTATTCCTGTCTTACCTTTTTACACGTAGGGCTTGGCGTTGGAATTTTGTAGTTTTAATTTGAAATTTAATGATTTCCTGTTGAGGATTAATGTTATATACATTCGCAAAATAAAGCAGAAATATAAGCAATATATAGCATAAACTGTCTCATGTCATTGTGGAGTACCAAGGTTGGAAAAACAAAAAATGACCCGTTTAACACTTGCAGGAAGTGTCACTTTTCATACTGTTTATTGTCATCTATATTTTAAGCATAGTCAAATACTGTATAACACACGTACTTGACACTTGACACTTTTCTATTTTTATAAAGAAACAGTTGCACAATGTGATATGTATTATGAACATACATTAATTATATCAGGCCTTTTTGTTATAGAATATTACATAAAATACATAATGAAATCGTTGTTTAAAGTACTTTCTAAGTAAACCACTTTACATTTCGGCAAGGATGGTCACCTGTTTTTACCAACTTAGTTTTAAATATAATTTTATAATAAAATTTTATTAAATCTTTAGGCACAAAAAAAAATCAGAATTAAGAGTCTTTGTGTTTTCGTTTTCGGCAAAGGCCGACTCTTATTTTATCCAACTGTAGCTAGTTTTAACAGTTTTAACCAAATTTACACAATTTTTACATGTTTTACATAGAAAAGAAACAAAGGTAATAAAACTTGAATAAGAAATGAGCAGTGCCATGAGAAAACCAACATAATGGGTTTGCGACCAGCATGGATCCAGACCAGCCTGCGCATCCAATCTGTCTTGTCAGGATTCATGCTGATCCGTTACAGTTTCTCCAATGCCAATAGGCTTTAACAGCGAACAGCATGGATCCTGACCAGACTGCGCAGATGCTGGTCGCAAACCCACTATGTTGGTTGTCTCATGGCACGGCTCAAATAACTTTAAGAAATCCAGTAAGAATGACATAGGAAAATCCAGAAGTGAGGAAGTACAGTAAACAAGCAGGAAGTACAGTAAACAGGTCCTTGTATGGAACAGTCTTCCTACAGCAGTGGTTACATCAACAACGTTGGATAGCTTCAAGATCGCAGTCCAACAACCCGGCATCCATTGAAAAATAATGGAACATTGTACAGTGTATATAACAGTTGGATTTTAAAAAGTGAGAGCACGTTTTGGGAACAACCGACACCCACAAATTGTACAGCACGTTGCAGTTTTTAACCCCTCCCACTCAACACGATGTCCGCCTGCGGATGAAGTTGAGGATCTTCGTCAAAGTCAAAGACGACGACAGGCAACCGAAAGCAGGCAACAGGTAAACATGTAATTTTTGGCTAAGAATTATACCGAAATTGAGGTGTCCCGTACTCAGGAAATGCGTGTAGATCTTTTATTATGCAATAGATTTGCTTCCAACTTTCCACATCGATAAAAGATAGATACAGCTAGATTGACAGGGCATTTTCATTAAGATATCAACATTAAACTAAACAAAATTACTTAAAAACGGCCTATTTTCAGTAAAATTACCGGTAAAATTTCATACTGCGCGGTCGTAAATAGCTATTATGTCTAAAAGGTGAATAAACTGAAATTAATGCGGATATTTAATTTGGACTTTCGGCTAGGAAAGGCAAAAAACAGAATTAAAAAATCTTTAATAATAACAAAATGCCGTCAATTTAAAAACATACAGTAAAGCGAAATTGTTAACCATAATGCGAATAGTAAAGTACATGGAGAAACATATTTATCGAGATGACATATAGACGTGGCGTGTAATCTGAATGGAAGGTATCGGACGTAAATACAGTGTAAAAGTTAGTTTATATAATGAAAACATACGTATTTCTGTTGGAGTTTAAAGCACTGACTTAAAAAATATTTTTATGATATTTATTTTGCATCCATGGAAAATTTATCTGTTATCATGATATATATTTCTAGTTTTTATTAAATCAATCATTTTTATTGCGAAAGTTTCATGAACATTATTGGGTGAAATTCAATTCCGTTTTAAATGCAGATATTTTATATACATTATAAAATCATTTTCGATATTATTAATTTCACTATGTAACACCTTCAACGCCTTATTTACATGTAGCAGACTTGATCACTAAAATATTACAGAAAGCTGTAAATATATGATTTTTAAACTCGTAATCTGATAATATCTGATAAAAATTAATTCACTATATAATTGAGCCGCGCCATGAGAAAATCAACATAGTTGCTTTGTTACCGCGCAGTCTAGACAGGATCCAAGCTCTTCGCTTTCATAACCTACTGCAGTAAGAGAAACAGTTAGCGAACAACACAGATCCTGATCAGACCGCGTGGATGCGCAGGCTGGTCAGGATCCATGCAGGTCGCAAAGCTACTTTGTTGGTTTTCTCAAGGCGCGGCTCATATTATGCAAAACTCCTGGAAAATAATAAGATATAAGATAACGAAGTGAATTCTTCAATTACCTCATCGTTAGTTCTAATAAGTCCTTTAATTCCTGATCTGTTTCTTGTCGTCACACATGTATTTTACAAGAAAATGCGAAATTTGATTCGTCCATTGACGAAGTGTCATTAAAGGTTACTTTTTAATTCCAGCGTAATTCTGTAACTTTTATGTTAAACACAATATCACAACTATGATGAACAATGACTGTATTCATGTCTTTCATTTTCACGTGTACTTAATGCTTGACTAGTAACATTTTTATTGGTTAACGAACTGATCAGTGGAAAATTTAGAACATAGCATGAAACACTCAAATAAGTATCAATTATAATTAAATTCATATCTCGGAATTAAAACAAATGGACATCATTGCACTTGGGGCAATTATCGACCACAATACGTTGATGAATGAAATCGAATTTTGGATGTGTGATGTATTTTCGCAACTCAGCCATCAACATATTCAATTACTTCAACGTAAATAGTGTTTTATTAAATATTGTTGCAATATTATTCAAAACCAAAATCATCTGGTTAAAATGAATTAGCTAATTATAGTATACGAGTCCAATGAAATTACATAACGCCGGAATTTTAAAAGCAGTGACAGTCTTTTGTGCATTTATGAAATTATAGAATTTAATGGAAATTATACTTGAATAGAATAGTTAGAATATATAAATGCTTGCAAAATACAAAATACTATTTATTTTCATCTTGTCTAAATAAATTAACAAATAATACAGTAGTACATGTATATATACATATATCATACAAGTTCAAAGACATAATGACATTAAATTTCATAACCCTGATGTTTTAAAAATATAATCCTTGCATTTATTAAATTATATAAGTTAATGGAAATAACACCTGAAATAGAGAAGTAGAAAGAATAAATGATTCAAAAATATAAAACATTGTTTAATTTCTCCATTTCTTATCCCATCATAGTGTTGAAATTTTAAACTAATTGTATACATAACAACAAGCCACTGCATTTACCTGTAAATCGCGGCGAATCATCGCAATTCACCGCTAACCACCAGCACTTCATCGCGATGCGCCGCGACCGTCATCGCGGGACACCGCAATCAATTTTATTGCATTTGGTCGCGGCGAACGCTGTTAAATGTATTGCGGAGATGCATGAAAAAACGCGCATCCCCGCGGCTCAGGAAATTGTCCGCGCTAGGGTCCAATCACGGGGAAGTGCGGACTTTGAAAAATCCGCGAGCCAGGGACTGTAGATATCATCAAGATGAACATTCTGACCAACTTTCATAAAGATCCCATGAAAAATGTGACCTCTAGAGTGGTCACAAGCAAAAGTTTACGGACGGACGACGGACACCGCGCGATCACAAAAGCTCACCTTGTCACTTTGTGACAGGTGAGCTAAAAAGGAAACAAGATCTTATGGTGACACAAGTTTTGTGCAAGTTTAGTTAAAATCAAATCATAAATGAAGCTGCTATTGTGCAGACAAGGTCAAAAAAGCTAATTTTGACCCCTTCAGGGGCCATAACTCTGGAACCCATAATGGAATCTTTCCAGTTTTAGAAAGAAACAAAGATCTTATGGTGATACAAGTTGGCTGCAAGTTTGGTAAAAATCAAATTATAAATAAAGCTGCTATTTTGCAGACAAGGTCAAAATAGCTAATTCCGGCCCTATCAGGGGCCATAACTCTGGAACCCATTAAGCGATCTGGCCGGTTCAAGAGAGGAATCAAGATCTTATGGTGACACAAGTTTTGTGCAAGTTTAGTTAAAATCAAATCATAAATGAAGCTGCTATTGTGCAGACAAGGTCAGAAGAGCTAATTTTGGGCCTTTCAGGGGCCATAACTCTGGAACCCATAATGGAATCTTGCCAGTTCCAGAAAGGAACCAAGATCTTATGGTGATACAAGTTGTCTGCAAGTTTGGTAAAAATCAAATCATAAATAAAGCTGCTATTGTGCAGATAAGGTCAAAATAGCTAATTTTGGGCCTTTCAGGGGCCATAACTCTGGAACCCATAATGGGATCTGGCCAGTTCAAGACAGGAACCGAGATCTTATGGTGATACAAGTTGTGTGCAAGTTTGGTTAAAATAAAATCATAAATGAAACCACTATCGTGCAGATAAGAAATTGTTGACGGACGGACGGATCACAGGGCGATCACAAAAGCTCACCTTGTCACTATGTGACAGGTGAGCTAAAAATATGCATGCGGTCCAAATTTGAAGCCTGTAGCTTCAGAAATGTGAAAGTAGGTCACTAGGTCAATCTCAAGATCAAAGTTCATTTTGGTACACAAAACTATGCATGTAGTTCAAATTTGAAGGCTGCAGCTTGAAAAATGTGAAAGTAGGTCACTAGGTCAAAATCAAGGTCAAATTTTATTTTGGAACACAAAACTATGCAAGTGGTCCAAATTTGAAGCCTGTACCTTCAGAAATGTGAAAGTAGGTCACTAGGTCAATCTCAAGATCAAAGTTCATTTCAGTACACACTATGCTTGTGGTCCAAATTTGAAGGCTGTAGCTTGAGAAATGTGAAAGTAGGTCACTAGGTCAAAATCAAGGTCAAATTTTATTCCGGAACAAAAAACTATGCACGTGGTCCAAATTTGAAACCTGTACCTTCAAAAATGTGAAAGTAGGTCACTAGGTCAATAACAAGGTCAAAGTTTGTTTCAGTACACAAACATATGCATGTGGTCCAAATTAGAAGGCTGTAGCTACAGAAATGTGAAAGTAGGTCACTAGGTCAAGATCAAGGTCAACTCATGTCCAGGTTCATCTTGCCACTCAAAACTATACATGTGGTCAAAATTTGAATGATATAAGTTATGGACATGAAGATTCTAAGTTTTTCCCTATATAAGTCTATTATGAACCATGTGACCTCTGGGGCGGGGCCATTTTTGACCCTAGAGGGATAATTTGAACAAACTTTGTAGAGAACCACTAAATGACGCCACATTACAAAATATCAAAGCCATAATCTTTGTGGTTTGGACAACAAGATTTTCAAAGTTTTTCCCTATATAAGTCTATGTAAACCATGTGACCCCCAGGGCGGAGCCATATTTGACCCTAGGGGAATAATTTGAACTATCTTATTAGAGGACCACTAGATGATGTCATATACAAAATATCAAAGCCCTAGGCCCTGTGGTTTTGTACAAGAGCTTTTTCAAATTTTTTTCCTATATAAGTCTAGGTAAACCATGTGACCCCCGGGATGCGGCCATATTTCATCCCAGGGAAATAATCTGAACAATCTTGGTAGAGGATCACTAGATTTTGCTACGTACCAAATATCAAAGCCCTAGGCCCTATGGTTTTGGACAAGAAGATCAGAAACCGTTCAACTGTTCCCGGCCAATGTGACCTTGACCTTTGACCTAATGACCTCAAAATTAATAGGGGTCATCTGCTGATCATGGCCAACCTAACTATCAATTTTCCTGATACTAGGCCCAAGCCTTCTTGAGTTATTGCCCGGAAACCATTTTATTGTTCCTGGTCACTGTGACCTTGACCTTCAATATACTGACCTCAAAATCAATAGGGGTCATCTGCTGGTCATGTCCAACCTCCCTATCAACTTTCGTGACCCTAGGCCTAAGCGTTCTTGAGTTATCATCCGGAAACCGTTTAACTGTTCAGGGTCACTGTGACCTTGACCTTTAACATACTGACCTCAAAATCAATAGGGGTCATTTGCTGGTCATGATCAACCTCCCTACAAACTTTCATGATCCTAGGCCCAAGCGTTCTTGAGTTATCATTCGGAAACGGATTGGTCTACATTCCGACCGACCGACCGACTGCAAAACAATATACCCCTCCTTCTTCGAAGGGGGGCATAAATATAAGAGGTTTGGCAATTCTAGCTTAAATACTTTTTTAACTAGAGATGCTTTTGAGAAAAGCGCATGTCTCCCACAACTGCCCCTATGAAAAATGTTAGTTTCTCTAGATGTTTTAGACGAGTGGATCCAATTAGATGGTCTGGATGAGTGGATCCAATCAGTAATTCAAGGGCCATAAATCAAAAGTGCCTGGGTGGATTTGGCTAGTTATCGAACTTGGGTAAGGTCTTATGGCCAAACACATTTTGTTCAAGTTTGGTGAAGATCGGATGAGAAATGTTCGACTTAGAGAGCAGACAAGAGTAAACAGACGGATTTTTTCGGTAATTCAAGGGCCGTAACTCTAAAATGCCTGGACTGATTTGGCTAGTTATCGAACTTGGCCGAGGTCTCATGGTCAAACACATTTTGTTCAAGTTTGGTGAAGATCGAATGAGAAATGTTCGACTTAGAGTGTGGACAAGAGTAACAAGAGCACCGCCTTGCGGGTGCTGCCGCTCATCTGATTTTTTTTGTATAATAGAAATATTGTCCTACCCATGATTTTCTAAGTCTAAAAAGGGCCATCATTCTTGCAAAAAGCAGAATAGAGTTATGTTTCTTGATGTACAGTGTCCACTTATGATTGTGAAAAACTGTTGCAAGTTTTAAGTTGCAATAGCTTTGATAGTTTATGAGAAAAGTTGCCTTAAACATAATACTCAACCAAGAAAATGATTTTCTAAGTCCAAAAGGGGCAATAATTATTGCAAAAAGCAGGATGGAGTTATGTTGCTTGCTGTACAGGGTCAGCTTATGATGGTGAACAAGTGTTGCAAGTTTCAAAGCAATAACTTTGATAGTTTAAGAGAAAAAGTTGACCTAAACATAAAACTTAACCAAGAAATCTGATATTTTCTAAGTCCAAAAGGGGCCATAAATCTTGCAAAAAGCAGGATGGAGTTATGTTTCTTGCTGTACAGTGTCAGCTTATCATGGTGAACAAGTGTTGCAAGTTTTAAAGCAATAGCTTTGATAGTTTAGGATAAAAGCTGACCTAAACATAAAACTTAACCAAGAAAACTGATTTTCTAAGTCCAAAAGGGGCAATAATTCTTGCAAAAAGCAAGATGGAGTTATGTGTCTTAATGTACAGGGTCTGCTTATGATGGTGAACAAGTATTCCAAGTTTCAAAGCAATAGCTTTGATAGTTTAGGAGAAAAGTTGACCTAAACATAAAACTTAACCAAGAAATCTGATATTTTCTAAGTACAAAAGGGGCCATAAATCTTGCAAAAAGCAAGATGGAGTTATGTTTCTTGCTATACAGGGTCAGCTTATGATGGTGAACAAGTCTTCCAAGTTTCAAAGCAATAGCTTTGATAGTTTAGGAGAAAAGCTGACCTAAACATAAAACTTAACCAGGCAACGCCGACGCCGACACCGACGCCGACGCCGACAACCGCTCAAGTGATGACAATAACTCATCATTTTTTTTCAAAAAATCAGATGAGCTAAAAAGGCCGATTTTTCGATAATTCAAGGGCCGTAACTCCAAAATGCCTGGACCAATTTGGCTAGTTATCGAACTTGGCCAAGGTCTCATGGTCAAACAAATTTTGTTCAAGTTTGGTGAAGATCGGATGACAAATGTTTGATTAAGAGTGCGGACATGAGTAAAAAGGCCAATTTTTCGATAGTTCAAGGGCCGTAACTCCAAAATGCCTGGACCGATTTAGCTAGTTATCAAACTTGGCCGAGGTCTCATGGTCAAACACATTTTGTTTAAGTTTGGTGAAGATTGGATGAGAAATATTCGAATTAGAGTGCGGACAAGAGTAAAAAGACCGATTTTTGGTAATTCAAGGGCCATAACTCCAAGACGCCTGGACCAATTTGGCTAGTTATCGAACTTGGCCGAGGTCTTATGGTCAAACACATTATGTTCAAGTTTGGTGAAAATCGGATGAGAAATGTTCGACTTAGAGTGCGGACAAGCTTTGTGACAGACACACAGACAGACACACACAGACCGGAGTAAATCAATATGTCTCCCACACCACTCTGTGGTGGGAGACATAATTACTAGGCTCAAGCCTTCTTGAGTTATTGCCCGGAAACCATTTTATTATTCCTGGTCACTGTGACCTTGCCCTTCAATATACTGACCTCAAAATCAATAGGGGTCATCTGCTGGTCATGACCAACCTCCCTATCAACTTTCATGACCCTAGGCCTAAGCGTTCTTGAGTTATCATCCGGAAACCGTTTAACTGTTCAGGGTCACTGTGACCTTGACCTTTAACATACTGACCTCAAAATCAATAGGGGTCATCTGCTGGTCATGACCAACCTCCCTATCAACTTTCATGACCCTAGGCCTAAGCGTTCTTGAGTTATCATCCGGAAACCGTTTAACTGTTCAGGGTCACTGTGACCTTGACCTTTAACATACTGACCTCAAAATCAATAGGGGTCATCTGCTGGTCATGACCAACCTCTCTATCAACTTTCATGATCCTAGGCCCAAGTGTTCTTGAGTTATCATCCAGAAACCGTTTTACTATTCTGGGTCACTGTGACCTTGACCTTTGACATACAGACCTCAAAATCAATAGGGGTCATCTGCTGGTCATGACCAACCTCCCTACAAACTTTCATGATCCTAGGCCCAAGCGTTCTTGAGTTATCATCCGGAAACAGATTGGTCTACATTCTGACCGACCGACCGACATCTGCAAAACAATATACCCCTCCTTCTTCGAAGGGGGGCATAAATATAAGAGGTTTGGCAATTCTAGCTTAAATACTTTTTTAATTATAAGTATTTCCAATTCCAGGTGGACTGACATGCACACAACCTGCATAGACGGATGACCAGGCGCAAAGACAATGCCAAAACAGTATCCCTCTGCCTTTGGTGGGGGATAATAAAAGTAATAACTGAAATGACAAGTTTTAATTCAAACCATTTTTCTTTCACTTGAATCTAACATAATGTGATTTAATAGTGTTTTCAGTGACAAACATGCTTTAGTGAGATTATGTGTATATAGTGGCCACTGTTCAGTTACTAATCATTTACTCAGGACCTAGCTTACTCTGAGCAGTGCCCATCTGTTCTAAGTATATTACAAATAAGGAATGTATGGGGGGTTTGTTATAAGTAATACTGCACTTACAATGTGTGGGGTGTTTGATACAGGTAATGCAGCACCTACAATGTGTGGGGTGTTTGATACAGGTAATACTGCACTTACAATGTGTGGGGTGTTTGATACAGGTAATACAGCACTTACAATGTGTGGGGTGTTTGATACAGGTAATGCTGCACCTACAATGTGTGGTGTGTTTGATACAGGTAATGCAGCACCTACAATGTGTGGGGTGTTTGATACAGGTAATGCTGCACCTACAATGTGTGGGTGGTGTTTGATACAGGTAATGCTGCACCTACAATGTGTGGGTGGTGTTTGATACAGGTAATGCTGCACCTACAATGTGTGGGTGGTGTTTGATACAGGTAATGCTGCACTTACAATGTGTGGGTGGTGTTTGATACAGGTAATGCTGCACCTACAATGTGTGCGTGGTGTTTGATACAGTAAATGCTGCACTTACAATGTGTGGGGTGTTTGATACAGGTAATACAGCACTTACAATGTGTGGGGTGTTTGATACAGGTAATGCTGCACTTACAATGTGTGGGGTGTTTGATACAGGTAATGCTGCACTTACAATGTGTGGGTGGTGTTTGATACAGGTAATACTGCACTTACAATGTGTGGTAATACTGCACTTACAATGTGTGGGGTGTTTGATACAGGTAATACAGCACTTACAATGTGTGGGTGGTGTTTGATACAGGTAATGCTGCACTTACAGTGTGTGGGGTGTTTGATACAGGTAATGCTGCACTTACAATGTGTGGGGTGTTTGATACAGGTAATACTGCACTTACAATGTGTGGGGTGTTTGATACAGGTAATGCTGCACTTACAATGTGTGGGTGGTGTTTGATACAGGTAATACTGCACTTACAATGTGTGGGTGGTGTTTGATACAGGTAATGCTGCACTTACAATGTGTGGGTGGTGTTTGATACAGGTAATGCTGCACTTACAATGTGTGGGGTGTTTGATACAGGTAATACAGCACTTACAATGTGTGGGTGGTGTTTGATACAGGTAATACAGCACTTACAATGTGTGGGTGGTGTTTGATACAGGTAATGCTGCACTTACAATGTGTGGGGTGTTTGATACAGGTAATGCTGCACTTACAATGTGTGGGGTGTTTGATACAGGTAATACTGCACTTACAATGTGTGGGGTGTTTGATACAGGTAATGCTGCACTTACAATGTGTGGGGTGTTTGATACAGGTAATACTGCACTTACAATGTGTGGGTGGTGTTTGATACAGGTAATGCTGCACTTACAATGTGTGGGGTGTTTGATACAGGTAATACAGCACTTACAATGTGTGGGTGGTGTTTGATACAGGTAATACAGCACTTACAATGTGTGGGTGGTGTTTGATACAGGTAATGCTGCACTTACAATGTGTGGGTGGTGTTTGATACAGGTAATGCTGCACTTACAATGTGTGGGTGGTGTTTGATACAGGTAATACTGCACTTACAATGTGTGGTAATACTGCACTAACAATGTGTGGGGTGTTTGATACAGGTAATACAGCACTTACAATGTGTGGGGTGTTTGATACAGGTAATGCTGCACTTACAATGTGTGGGGTGTTTGATACAGGTAATGCTGCACTTACAATGTGTGGGGTGTTTGATACAGGTAATACTGCACTTACAATGTGTGGTGTGTTTGATACAGGTAATACTGCACTTACTTTCATTAACAACAAGCTCGGCCGCTGCCTTGTCAACTGTGCTTCCATCAGAACCAGTACAAACATATATCCCAGCATCCATCTTGTCAACGTCAGGAATGACTAAAGTATCTTCCTCAATGTATGCAAGATCAGGTAGCTCTTCATCCTGTCTGCTCCACGTCAGATCATATGGACCCTAAAACAGTAACAGAACAAAAAATCAGAAGTTCTTAGCTTCTTCAGTTGTTGGGTAGATATATATCAATGTCTCACCATTGTGAAATGAAGTCTTAAAATTAGTATGACATCATTAGTACCAATCACATTATGATGTCACAAAATATACATTACGCCATGAAAATTAACAAGAGGCCCAAATGGGCCTAAGTCGCTCATCTGAAGAGGACCTTAACCATCTGACCCTATAACAGGCCAAGCACCCCTAATTGAACAAATTTATTAGAGGACCTTATATTGATGTTAAACCAGGTTTGATGAAGATCCATCCAGTAATTCATGAGAAGTAGCCATAAAAAGGTATTTTTACTTTTAGCCCTAGTAACCCCTAAAAGGGGCCAACTGCACCAATTTGAATAAATTTAAGAGAGGACTTTATAATGATTCTACATACCAAAATAGAAAAAGTGGAAATTCCAAAGGTGGCTCAACATGACAAAAACGAAAATGTTGCAGGCTTGGTTTGATTGAGCCTGTTCATGGACGGTCGTGGAAAAGCATGCTACCGTCCACGCCCTCTTTCCCCGGTGTAACGGTCAGTTTTTTCCCCAGTCAGTTTTTCCCCCCAGGGAAAAAACTGACTAGTTAGTTTCTTCCCCTGGGGAAAGAATTGACTAGTCAGTTTTTTCCCCGGGGAAGAAACTGACTGGTCAGTTCTTTCCCCCCCTAGTCAATTTTTTCCCCCCAATCGCAACTGGTTACTCTTGATCATTCTTATGGGGGGAAAAAACTAACTAGTCAATTCTTTCCCCCCTCACCAATTTTCCTGGCTAGTCAGTTATTTCCCCTGTTAGTGAATTGGAACTGGTTATTCTTAACTATCCTGTTTTTTTCATTTCCAATAGTCGGTTTTCATTTAAATTGCATATAAAATAAGAAATACATGTATGTTTCATATCTTGTGTAAATTAAAGAAATGTTTTTAAATGAACTTATTTTAATTTCTGTTGTATTTTTAATTTGCCTTTTTCCTGTTTCAATTTCTTCTAAGGTAAGGAAACTACTGCTGGTCAGTTCTTTTCCCACGTAGCCAGTACTTGACCAGTAAGGTGGAGGAAGTAAATTGACCAGTCATTTCTTTTCCTCCTAGCCTGTACTTGCTCTGTTAGGTGGGGGAAGAAATTGACTGGTCAGTTCTTTCCCCCCAGCCAGTACTTGCTTTGTCAGGTGGGGGAAGAAATTGACCGGTCAGTTCTTTCCCCCCTAGCTAGTTCTTGACCTGTTGGGTGGGAAGAAGAAATTGACCAGTCAGTTCTTTCCCCCCTATCCAGTACTTGACCTGTCAGGTAGGGGAAGAAATTGACTAGTCATTTCCTTCCCCCTAGCCAGTACTTGACCTGTCAGGTGGGGGAAGAAATTGACTGGTCAGTTCTTTCCCTTCCTAAGCCAGTACTTGCTCTGTTAGGTGGGGGAAAGAACTGACCAGTCAATTTCTTCCCCCACCTAACAGAGCAAGTAATGGCTAGGGGGGAAGAACTGACTGGTCAATTTCTTCCCCCACCTGACAGGTCAAGTACTGGCTAGGGGGGAAAGAACAGACTGGTCAATTTCATTTCCCCACCCGACAGGTCAAGTTCTGGCTAGGGGGAAAAGAACTGATCGGTCAATTTCTTCCCCCACCTGATAGGTCAAATATATGCTAGGGGGGAAAGAACCGACTGGTCAATTTCTTCTCCCCACCCGACAGGTCAAGTACTGGCTAGGGGGGAAAGAACTGACTGGTAAATTTCTTCCCCCGCCTGATAGGTCAAGTTTATGCAAAGGGGGGGGGGGGGGAAGAACTGACTAGTCAATTTCTTCCCCAACCTGACAATTCAAGTATAATAGTAGGGAAGAAAGAACTGACTAGTCAATTTCTTCCCCCACCTGATAGGTCAAGTATATGCAAGGGGGGAAAGAACTGACTGGTCAATTTCTTCTCCCCACCCGACAGGTCAAGTACTGGCTAGGGGGGAAAGAACTGACCGGTCAATTCCTTCCCCCACCCGACAAGTCAAGTACTGGCTTGGGGGGAAAGAACTGACCAGTCAGTTTCTTCTCCCCACACCACAGGTCAAGTACTATCTATATATAAGGGGGAAAAACTGACTAGTCAATTTCTTCCCCCACCTGACAAGTCAAGTACTGGCTTGGGGGGAAAGAACTGACCAGTCAGTTTCTTCTCCCCACACCACAGGTCAAGTACTATCTATATATAGGGGGGAAAAACTGACTAGTCAATTTCTTCCCCCACCTGACAAGTCAAGTACTGGCTTGGGGGGAAAGAACTGACCAGTCAATTTCTTCTCCCACCTGATAGGTTAAGTATATGCTAGGGGGAATCAACTGACTGGTCAATTTCTTCTCTCCATTCGACAGGTCAAGTACTGACTGGGGAGAAAGAACTGACAGGCCAATTTCTTCCCCCACCTGACAGGTCAAGTACTGGCTAGGGGGGAAAGAACTGACTAGTCAATTTCTTCCCCCACCTGACAGTTCAAGTATAATGCTAGGGGGGAAAGAACTGACCGGTCAATTTTTTCCCCCACCTAATAGGTCAAGTATATGCATGGGGGGAAAGAACTGACTAGTCAATTTCTTCCCCCACCTGATAGGTCAAGTATATGCAAGGGTGGAAAGAACTGACCAGTCAATTTCTTCCCCCACCTGATAGGTCAAGTATATGCTAGGGGGAATCAACTGACTGGTCAATTTCTTCTCTCCATTTGACAGGTCAAGTACTGACTGGGGGGAAAGAACTGACAGGCCAATTTCTTCCCCTACCTGACAGGTCAAGTACTGACTTGGGGTGAAAGAACTGACTAGTCAATTTCTTCCCCCACCTGATAGTTCATGTATAATGCTAGGGGGGAAAGAACTGACCGGTCAATTTTTTCCCCCACCTGACAGTTCAAGTATAATGCAAGGGGGGAAAGAACTGACTAGTCAATTTCTTCCCCCACCTGATAGGTCAAGTATATGCAAGGGGGGAAAGAAATGACCAGTCAATTTCTTCTCCCCACCCGACAGGCCAAGTACTGGCTAGGGGGGAAAGAACTAACCGGTCAATTTCTTCCCCCACCTGATAGGTCAAGTATATGCAAGAGGGAAAAGAACTGACTAGTCAATTTCTTTCCCCACCTATATGCTAGGGGGGAAAGAACTGACTGGTCAATTTCTTCCCCCACCTGATAGGTGAAATATATGCTGGGGGGAAAGAACTGACTGGTCAATTTCTTCCCCCACCTGATAGGTCAAGTATATGCTAGGAGGGAAAGGACTGACCGGTCAATTTCTTCTCCCCACCCGAAAGGTCAAGTACTGGCTAGGGGGGGAAAGAACTGACCGGTCAATTTTTCCCACACCTGATAGGTCAAGTATATGCTAGGGGGGAAAGAACTGACTAGTCAATTTCTTCCCCCACCTGACAGGTCAAGTATATGCTAGGAGGGAAAGAACTGACAGGTCAGTTTTTTCTCCCCTACCGACAGGTCAAGTACTGGCTAGGGGGGAAAGAACTGACTGGCCAATTTCTTCCCCCACCTGACAGGTCAAGTACTGGCTTGGGGGGAAAGAACTGACTGGTCAATTTTTTCCCCCACCTGATAGGTCAAGTATATGCAAGGGGGACAGGACTGACCAGTCAATTTCTTCCCCGCAACTGACAGATATTAAATAGTAATGGCAATCAAACAGAAGTTTAAAAATTTGATTTGACAAAAAAAAACATTGATTGAAGTTACAAAAAAAGAAACATATAGGTTTATTCAAATGAAAAACAATACCCGTTTCATCTGAAATTTAAATGGAAAATGAATAGACACTTGTATCCCAAATAACAATACCGAAAGAATCCAGTATTTGAAGGGAAAACTTGACTAGGGGGAAAGAACTGCCTAGTCAGTTTTTTCCTTGGGGAAAAATCTGACTAACTAGTCAGTTTCTTTCCCTATCAGAAAACTTATTCCAAGGGGGGAAAAAACTGACTAGGGGGGGAAGAAACTGACTAGTCAGTTTTTTCCCCGGGGGAAAGAATTGACTAGTCAGTTTTTTCCCCGGGGAAAGAACTGACTGGGGGAAAAACTGGGCTGTTACACCGGGTTGAGCAGAACTCAACATTTACACATGCTACAAGTACAAAAAACAATTTAGAGCCATCTGCAGGTGTGTTCATATGGCAGTGCACATGGAACCTTCAATAATACACTATCGTGTAATTCCATGAAAAGCGGTGTATGGTCCCCAGTTAATATAATGGGTTTGCAAAGAATTGGCAGAACTAAACAAACTAGAATTAAGAAAGAGGATCTGATGTTATGGAGCCTGCATATCACAGGAACTGCCAAAAAACAGGCACCATATCCAAGGGGTGATTATACAATACCCTAAGCTATGAAAGCGGGAGTATTGGAACCACTGCAGCCGAAATGTTCAAGCTCAGAAACTAAACAGTACCAATAACACAACATAAAAGTCTGGCTGAACAATCTGAGAAGATCGAAATATAACAGCCCTGATTATGAAAGTCTGATGAAAATCCATCTATCCATTCATTAGAAGAAGTTGTTGAAAGGTATTCCTAATTTTAACTCTAACAGACCCTTAAATGGGAAAAGTGTACCAATTGTAACAAACAAATTCGATGAATTTGTATCCCCGCTGAAGGGGTTTGTGGTGAGGAATGGCAAAAAAATATATCCGGCAAAAAGTTAAGGATGTTACTAAGAAGCAAATAATTTCATTAGTCAAAATATATTTAACAGAAAATGAATGTTTAA
Organism: Mercenaria mercenaria; assembly: GCF_021730395.1. Classification (NCBI taxonomy): domain Eukaryota; kingdom Metazoa; phylum Mollusca; class Bivalvia; order Venerida; family Veneridae; genus Mercenaria; species Mercenaria mercenaria. The sequence goes on from NC_069374.1 coordinate 42,515,220, forward strand.
AGTGTACATAATAAATGTATGTTATGCTGATCCTGACTAATGAAACTATTTTGAATGGAATATGTTTACTGTAATAAGCTTAGCTTTTATAATTAAATGTGAGCTTGAAATGTAACTAGAACGAAATATTGTCTTCGAGTAGTTTGGCACCAAGTGTTGCTGTTTAACAAAAGAACAGATGTCCTTAAGAGAGCACAATCAAGTAAGATAACTTGAACATGGCTGGCGACGGGATGGGTGTGGTTACAACTTCACATGTTGAAGGTTTGAACATTTTTTTAAACAAGAGGACCATAATGGTCCTGAACCACTCACCTGTTCCCACATGACCCAGTTTTGAGTATGACGTCGTTTTTTCTATTATTTGACAAAGTGACCTAGTTTTTGAGCTCATGTGACCCAGTTTTGAACTTGACCTAGATATCATCAAGATAAAAATTCTGACCAATTTTCATGAAGATCCATTGAAAAATATGGCCTGTAGAGAGGTCAAAAGATTTTTCAAATTTTAGACCTAATGACCTAGTTTTTGACCACAGTTGACCCAGTTTCAAACTTGACCTATATATCATCAAGATGAACATTCAGACCAACTTTCATACAGATCCCATGAAAAGTATGGCCTCCAGAGAGGTCACAAGGTTTTTTTATTATTTGACCTGCTGACCTTGTTTTTTAAGGCATGTGACCCAGTTTCAAACTTGACCTAGATATCATCAAGGTGAACATTCTGACCAATTTTCATGAAGATCCATTCAAGGGTATGGCCTCTAGAGAGGTCACAAGGTTTTTCTATTTCAAGACCTACTGACCTAGTTTTTGATCGCAGTTGAACCAGTTTCAAACTTGACCTATATATCATCAAGATAAACATTCAGACCAACTTTCATACAGATCCCATGAAAAATATGGCCTCTAGAGAGGTCATAAGGTTTTTTTTTATTATTTGACCTACTGACCTACTTTTTGAAGGCACATGACCCACTTTCGAACTTGACCTAGATATCATCAAGATGAACATTCTGACCAATTTTTATGGAGATCCATTTAAAAGTATGGCCTCTAGAGAGGTCACAAGGTTTTTCTATTTTTAGACCTACTGACCTAGTTTTTGACTGCAGTTGACCCAGTTTCAAACCTGACCTAGATATGATCAAGATGAACATTCAGACCAACTTTCATACAGATCCCATGAAAAATATGGCCTCTAGAGAGGTCACAAGGTTTTTCTATTATTTGACCTACTGACCTAGTTTTTGATGGCACATGACCCACTTTCGAACTTGACCTAGATATCATAAAGGTGATCATTCTGACCAATTTTCATGAAGATCTCATGAAATATATGGCCTCTAGAGAGGTCACAAGGTTTTTCTATTTTTAGACCTACTGACCTAGTTTTTGACCGCACGTGACCCAGTTTCGAACTTGACCTAGATATCATCAAGATGAACATTCAGACACAACTTTCATACAGATCCCATGAAAAATATGGCCTCTAGAGAGGTCACAATGTTTTTCTATTATTTGACCTACTGACCTAGTTTTTGACGGCACGTGACCCAGTTTCGAACTTGACCTAGATATCATCAAGGTGAACGTTCTGACCAACTTTCATGAAGATCCATTGAAAATTATGGCCTCTAGAGTGGTCACAAGGTTTTTCTATTTTTAGACCTACTGACCTAGTTATTGGCCGCACGTGACCCAGTTTCGAACTTGACCTAGAAATCATCAAGGTGAACATTCTGACCAATTTTCATGAAGATCCATTGAAAATTATGGCCTCTAGAGTGGTCACAAGGTTTTTCTATTTTTAGACCTACTGACCTACTTTTTGGCCGCACGTAACCCAGTTTCGAACTTGACCTGGAATTTACCAAGATGAACATTCTGACCCATTTTCATAAAGATCCCATGAAAACTGTGACCTCTAGAGATGTCACAAGGAAAAGTTTACGCACTCACGGACGGACGACGGACGCTCATACTTATAGTACTCATATTATGTTATACTGCAGTAGAGAAAATTAGGCACTTTGTATTGCATGACAATACTTCATTCACTTGTTTACTTAAACATCTTCTCCTCTGAAACTACAGGTCAGAACTTAAATGTTGCCTCTAGGGCGTTAACAATTCTTCCATTTGATTTGACCTTGTGACCTAGATTTTGATCCCACATGACCCACTTTCCAACTTGGCATAGGCATCATCTAGATAAATATTCTGACCAATTTTCATGAAGATAGGGTCATAAATGTGGCCTCTACAGTGTTAACAAGTGAATGAAGTATTGCCATGCAATACAGTACCTGGAAGGCACCTTATTTTCTCTACTGCTGTATAACATAATGAACTGATATCTGTCAATAATGTATAAACAAAATTGTACTATATATATACAATATGTTATAATTAAACACTTGGGATTATTAAGATTTGCATATATAAAAACCTATAGTTGTTTTCATTGGAACTTTTTTGGCCGATTATAAAAAAAGTTATCATATAAGTTATTTATAGTAATAACAAAGGGAAATTAATCCTACAAAAAATTCTATATGATATATGTCAATAATAAACTCTTTAACAGGTAGAGATAGGTCAAAAAACACCTAACAATTGGATGTAACAATCATTTTGTACCACAGAAAAGTGGTCGCAATTTTTCCCTACAGCCAGTAATTAAAAAGTTACAATATACTGATAGTAACAACAAAGGGACATAATTCTAAAAACAAGGGTTGGCTCATGGTGGTGAATATTTGTGCCAAGTAACATCGAAATCCCTCCAAGCATGAAGAAGAAATGCTCTGGACAAAGTCATTCTTGTATCTGACCTTTGGCCTCTAAGTGTGACCTTGACCTTAGACCTAGGGACCTGGTTCTTGCGCAAGACACTCCAACTCATGATGGTGTACATTTGTGCCAAGTAATATCAAAATCCCTTTAAGGATTGTCGAGTTACAGATTGGACAGGAAAAAAGCCCTTTTGGCCTTTGCCTTCAAGTGTAACCTTGACCTTGCAGCTAAGGGCTCAGATTTTGGGCATGACATGTTATCTCATCAAGGGGAATATTTGTGCAAACTAACACTGAAATTCTTTTTGCATGACAAAGTCATAGACCGGACTGGAAAAAAATCCTATTGACCTTCGATCTCCAAGTTGGACCTTGACCTTCTGGGTTCTGGGTGTTGCGCATGACATGTTGCTTCATCATGGGAAATATTTATGCCAAGTAATATTAAAATCCCTTAATGGATGGCAGTTATCGACTGGATAGGAAAAAAAGCCTGCTGACCTTTGACCTCCAATTGTGACCTTGACCTACGAGCTAGGTCAGGGTTGTGCACATGACATGTTATCTCAGCGTGAGGAACATAATGTGCAAAGTATTATTAAAATCCCTTCATGGATGACAGAGTTATTGACCGGACACATAATTGCAGATGGATGGACAGAATGAAGGATGAACGGAGAAGCGCATTCCTATATCCCCGAAACTGGTTTTCAACCAGTAGGGGACTAACAAGCTTTTCCTTTGATTGGACCTGATGACCTAGTTTTTGACCCCATAGGACCCAGAGTCTATCTTGGCCTAGAGATCATCAAGATAAACATTCTGTGCAAGTTTGTTTCAAATCAAAGCATAAATGAAACCTCTATAATTAAGACTTAAAAGGCCAAAACAGAAAATTTTGCCACTTACATGGGCAATAACTCTAAAATCCATGATGGAATCTAGCCTGTTTTTGAAAGGAACCAAGATCTTATTGTGATTTAATTTGTGTGTAAGTATAATTATAATCAAATGTAAAATGTCACTTCTATCATTTTCACAATTAAGGTAAAAATCAACAAATTTTTGGATCTTTCAGGGGTCAATCAGGGGTTGTAACTCCTACCTATGACTGGATCTAATAGATTCATCATGGAATCCAAGATTTATTGTTGCTGAAGATATTTTGCAAGTTTGTATCAAATCAAACCATAAATGAAGTCTCTATATGGCTGCAAAAGCCAAAATAGCAAATTTTGGCTCTTTAAAAGGCCATAACTCTGGAACCTATGATGGGATCTGGACAGTTTTCGAAAGAAACCGGGATATTATGCCAATACAAGTTGTATGTAAGTTTGATTAAAATCAATTGCAAAATGTGGTCTTTACCATGTTCACAATACATTGTGGACGGACGAGGCAGACGACGCAACCTTGTCGTTATGTCATGGTCACTATGTGACAGGTGAGCTAATACAAATGATCTGTAAATTCTACATATTGCTTTCTATCCATGTTCCTGGTTTCTTGTACTATTAAAGGTCTGACTGACAAACAGACAGTTCGAACATTAATATGTTCTTTGACACCAAGAGCATAACAAGAGGGCCATGATGGCCCTATATAGCTCACCTGAGTACCATTACTCTTATGATAAGATAAAATTTTGACATAGATCACATAGGCATACACTTTAAATATCATCAGGATAAATATTTTCTTGTAACAGTCCCTTTTGACCTATGGGTCACGTACTAGTCATAGCCAAACTCCATACCAAGTTTTAGGGTCCTTGGCTCAAATGCTGTATTTTTGTACTAGCATGACTATTCCTTACCCTGGAAGACTTAAATAACATTTAAAACCAATCTCATTAGATGCTGCTGAGGTATATTCATTTACATAAAATAAAGGAGAATAATTTGTCATAAATTCAGTCAAAATGTATCTTCACTGATTGTCCATGTGCATCTGATGGTATACATGAAATTTCAGATCAGTATCTTCAGTAGTTACGGAGATATACCCATTTTAATTTGAAACAAAGGGAGGTAATTCGACATAAAATCAGTCCATAGTTATCTACCCTGATTGTCTCAGTCCAACTAATGACAATAATGAAATTTCAAATGAGTCCTATAAGTACTCACTGATATAAATCCATTTTGATTAAAATCAGGGGAGGTAATCAGATACAAAATAACTCCAGAACCTATGATTGGATCTGACAGATTCATCAAGGAATCCAAGATTTATTGTTGTTGAAGATAGTTTGCAAGTTTGTATCAAATCAAACCATAAATGAAGTCTCTATATGGCTGCAAAAGCCAAAATAGCAAATTTTGGACCTTTAAGGGGCTGTAACCCTGGAACCCATGATGGAATCTGGCCAGTTTTCGAAAGGATTCAAGATATTATGCCTATACAAGTTGTGTGCAAGTTTGATTAAAGCTGACTGCAAAATGTTGTCTCAATCAAGTTCACAAGCAAACAATAGCAAATTTTGGCCCTTTAAGGGGCCATAACTCTGGAACCCATGACGGGATCTGGCCAGTTTTCGAAAGGAACCGAGATATTATGCCAATACAAGTTGAGTCCAAGTTTGATTGAAATCAAATAAAAAATCGTGTTCACAAGGAAATTGTGGATGGACGGACGACAGATGAAGGGCAATCACAAAAGCTCACCCTGTCACTACTTGACAGGTGAGCTAAAAAACTTACCATGTTGGAGCTTTGTGTAGCAATACAAGTGAACCTAACTGTTTCTCTCTCAAACACTTCTTGTTCTGGATTGTCTATTTTCACCTTCAATGGGCCTGAAAAAATAATGGGTAGATTTCATAACAACAAGAGTAATATGAGCCACATGTTTAAAATGGCAAACTGATGCTAAAATATTACAAAGTAGGTCAGTAGGTCATATTAATGGTCACTATGTCAGTTTTAAGATCGGTGTGCAAAACTGTACATGTCCTCCAAATTTCAAGGCTGTACCTTAAACAAGAGGGCCATGAAGGCCCTGTATTGCTAACCTGACCTATTGACCTAAAGATGATCAAGATTAACATTCTGACCAAGTTTCATTAAGATATGGTCATAAATGTGGCCTCTAGACTAGTTTTTCCTTTAATTTGACCTAGCAACCTAGTTTTTGACCCCACATGACCTAGATTTGAACTTGACCTAAAGATCATCAAGATTAACATTCTGACCAAGTTTCATGAAGATAGAGTCATAAATGTGCCTTCTAGATTGTTAACAAGCTTTATTTTTGATTTGACCTGGTGAATTAGTTTTTGACCCCTTCTGACCTAGATTGGAACTTAACCTTAATATCATTAAGATTAACATTATGACCAAGTTTCATAAAGATATGGTCATAAATGTGGTCTCTAGAGTGTCCACTAGCTTTTCCTTTGATTTGACCTGGTGACCTAGTTTTTTACCCCACATGACCTAGATTTGAACTTGACCTAAAGATCATCAAGATTAACATTCTGGTCAAGTTTCATGAAGACAGAGTCATAAATGTAGCTTCTAGATTGTTAACAAGCTTTACATTTGATTCCACCTGGTGAATTAGTTTTTGATCCCACTGGAACCAGATTGGAACTTAACCTTCAGATCATCAAGATTAACATTCTGACCAAGTTTCATAAAGATATGGTCATAAATGTGGTCTCTAGAGAGTGCCCTAGCTTTTCCTTTGATTTGACCTGGTGACCTAGTTTTTAACCCACATGACCAGACTCCAACTTGGCTTAAAGATCATCAAGATTAACATTCTGACCAAGTTTCATGAAGATACAGTCATAAATGTGGCCACTAGAGTGTTAACAAGCTTTACCTTTGATTTGACCTGGTGACCTAGTTTTGGATTTCACTTGACCTAGATTTTAACTGGACTTAAAGATCATCAAGATTAACATTCTATCCAAGTTTCATAGAGATATTATCATAAATGTGGCCTCTAGAGAAATAACAAGCTTTATATTTGATTTGACCTGGTGACCTAGTTTTTGACCCCACCTGACCTAGATTTAAACTTGACCTAAAGATCATCAAGATTAACATTCTGACCAAGTTTCTTTAAGATATGACCATGAATGTGGCCTCTTAAGTGTTAAGTAGCTTTACCTTTGATTTGACCTGGTGACCTAGTTTTTGACCCCACATGACCCAGATTCAAGCTTGACCTGACGTTCATCAAGATTTACAGTCTGACGAAGTTTCATAAAGATATAGTCATAAATGTGGCCTCTAGACTGTTAACAAGCTTTTCCTTAAATTTGACCTGGTGACCTAGTTTCTGAACCTAGATGATGCAATATCAAATTCGTCCAAGATTTTAATGAGAGTAACATTCTGACCAAGTTTCATTAAGATTGGACCAAAATTGTGACCTCTAGAGTGTTAACAAGCTTTTCCTTTAATTTGACCTGGTGACCTAGTTTTTGACCCCACATGACCCAATATCGAACTCGTCCAAGATGTTACTGAGGGCAACATTCTGACATAGTTTCATTAAGATTAGGCCAAAATTGTGACCTCTAGAGTGTTAACAGTCAAACTGTTGCTGACTGACGGACGACGGACACAGGGCGATCACAAAAGCTCACCTTGAGCACTTCGTGGTCAGGTGAGCTAAAAACAACAAGAGGGTCATGATGACCCTGGATCGCTCACCTGAGTAATATGAGCTACATGTTTCAAATGTCAAACTGATGATAAAATATTAAGAAAGTCAGTAGGTCAATTCATGGTCAAAGAAATTCAGTTTTATGATTTGTGTGCAAAACTGTGTATGTCATCAAAATTTCAAGGTTGTATCTTAAACAAGAGGGCCATGAAGGCCCTGTATCGCTCACCTGACCTATTGACCTAAGATCATCAAGATTAACATTCTGACAAAGTTTCATTAAGATATGGTCATAAATGTTGTCTCTAAAGTGATTACTAGCTTTTCCTCTGATTTGACCCGGTGACCTAGTTTTTGACCCCACATGACCCAGATTCGAACTTGACCTAAAGATCATCAAGATTACATTCTGACAAAGTTTCATGAAGTTACAAATGTGGACTAGAGAGTGTTAACAAGCTTTTCCTTTGATTTGACCAAGTAATCTAGTTTTTGACCTCACCTGACCCAGATTAAAACTTTCCTATAGATCATCAAGATTAATATTCTGACCAAGTTTCATTAAGATATGGTCATAAATGTGGCCTCTACAGTTTTAACTAGCTTTTCTTTTGATTTGACCTGGTGACCTAGTTTTTGATCCTACATGGCCCAGATTCAAACTGCAGGGTTCCCACTTTTTTCCGTAGAAATAATTCAAGGACTTTTCATGGACTTTTCCAGGACATTTTCACAAAATTCAAGGACTAATAGAGGGCCTCGTGGTTCAAAGGTAGAGCGCCCAAACCAGATCCAGACATTGTAGGTTCAAGTCCCGTCAGAAGTGAAATTCTTTCACTGCCTCTAAGATCTTTAATAGGTGCTAGAACTTTAAGAAAATAAGCTAGAGCTATCCCTAAAGGGGATGAATAGTTCTGCCTCGCTCACTGTCACTTGGTTAAAGTAGTACTGTTTAAGAGACATAATGGAAAATATCTAGGTCCGAGTTATCTCGATCCCCTTTGCTAGATTATCTTGTTATATGAACATCCTCATGTCATATACTACCAGTCTGTAAAGTTTCAACAAAACCCTTCAAATAGTTTAAAGTTCGGTTCACAAGAATCATGGACAGACATAAATGTGTGTGTGTGTTCGGGTTTAACGTCTTTTTTCAACAATTTTTCAGTCATATAAACGACGGTGTCTACTTGTAGCAGTGAGCACAATGCCCAACTTTATAGTGCTGCCTCACTGGAATATCACGCCGTAGACACGAGACAGACATAAATGGACCGATGGACAGACTCCAATATACCCCCTTTGAACTTCATCGGTGGGGGTATAATAAATGTAAATTTAATTAAACTAAAAAACAGGACTCAATTTTCACCAAGCGTTTAAGACTTTTCAATTTGAACAATTCTGGTAGAGGACTACTAGACAATGCATCATACCAAATATCAAAAGCCTAGGTTGTATGGTTTCAGACAAGAAGATTTTTTAAAGCTTTTTCCTATATAAGTCTATATAAAACTTGGGACCCCCAGGGCAGGGCCTCTTCACCCAAGGGTTACAATTTGAACAATTTTGGTCGAGGACCATAAGACAATGCTACAAACCAAATATCAAAGATCTAAGTGTTGTGGTTTCAGACAAGAAGATTTTTAACTTTTTTTTTCTATGTAAGTCTATGTAAAACTTGGGACCCCCAGGGCGGGGCCACATTTGACCCTAGGGGGATAATATGAACAATCTTGGTAGAGGACCACTAGATGATGCTACATACTAAACATCAAAGCCCTAGGCCATGTGGTTTTGTACAAGAAGATTTTCAAAGTTTTCCCTATATAAGTCTATATAAACCACGTGACCCCCGGGGCGGGGCCATAATTGACCCTAGGGGGATAATTTGAACAATCTTGGTAGAGGACCACTAGATGATGCTACATACCAAATATCAAAGCCCTAGACCATGTGGTTTTGTACAAGAAGATTTTCAAAGTTTTCCCTATATAAGTCTATATAAACCATGTAAACCCCCGGGGCGGGGCCATATTTGACTCTAGGGGGATAATTTGAAAAATTTTGGTAGAGGACAACTAGATGATGCTACAAACCAGATATCAAAGCCCTAGGCCCTTAAAGTTTTTCCCTATATAAATCTATGTAAATAATAGAAATAAACAAAGGGCCATAACTCACTCAAAAAATTGTTGAACCAGTCTGATTTTCAGGGGGACACAACTAGGGTACAAATACATCATTTCTGCATGGAATTCAATTCTTTGAACAATTTTGAAATGGGGCCACCCAAGGATCATTCCTGTGAAGTTTGGTGTAATTCTGCCCAGTGGTTTTCAAGAAGAAGATTTTTTTTTAATTGTTGACGGACGACGGACATCAAGCGGTCACAATAGCTCACTGTCACTTTGTGACAGGTGAGCTAAAAAAAGGTCAGTAGGTCAAGGTAAAAGTCAGGTGACACCTATAATCACTTGGATTCATCAGGTAATTTTAATTAAACAGTCTAGGAAATATGATCTGATAATTTCTGAAGTATTTATTCCTATATAACAAGTGACCCCCAGGACAAGGCCTCTTTTCACCCCAGGGGAATAATTTGAACAGTCTTGTAAGACATCCACTAGGCAATTCTACATACCAAATATCAAAGGCCTACGCCTTGAACGTTCAGACAAGAAGATTTTTTCCCTATATAAGTCTATGTTAAATTTGGTACACCCAGGGCAGGGCCTCTTTTCACCCCAGAGGCATAATTTGAACAATTTTGGTAGAGGACCATAAGGCAATGCAACATACCAAATATCAAAAGCCTAGGCCTTGCAGTTTCAGGCAAGAAGATTTTAAAAAAACTTTCCTATATAAGTCTATGTAAAACTTAAGACCCCCAGGGCAGGACCTCTTTTCACCCCAGGGTTATAATTTGAACAATTCTGGTAGAGAACCTCAAGGCAATGCTACATACTAAATATCAAAGGCCTAAGTCTTGTGGGTTTAGACAAGAAGATCTTTAAAGTTTTTTCCTATACAAGTCTATGTCAAACTTGGGACCCCTGGGGCTGGGCCTCTTTTCAACCCAAGGGCACAATTTGAACAATCTTCATAGAGGACCATTAGATGATGTCACATGCCAAATATCAAGGCTCTACGCCTTACAGTTTTGGGCAAGAATAAGTTTTTCCTTTCGCTTGCCATGGCAACCAGAGTTCTGCATGGAATTCAATTCTTTGAAAACTGTTGAAAGGGGACCACCCAAGCTTCATTCCTGTGAAGTTTGATGTAGATCTGTCCAGTGGTTTTAAAGAAGAAGATTTTTTTAGAAAATGTTGACGGACGCACGACTGACGACGCACAACACACAACGGACATTGAGCGGTCGCAAAAGATCACTACCTAAAAACAAAAGGGCCATGAAGGCCCTGTATCGCTCACCTGACCTATTGACCTAAAGATCATCAAGATAGTTTCATTAAGATATGGTCATAAATGTGGCCTCTAAAGTGTTAACTAACTTTTCCTTTGATTTGACCTGGTGACCTAGTTTTTGACCTCATATGACCCAAATTCAAACTTGACCTAAAGATCATCAAGATTAACATTCTGACTAAGTTTCATGAAGATATAGTCTTAAATGTGGCATCTAGAGTGTTAACTAACTTTTCCTTTGATTTGAACTGGTGACCTAGTTTTTGACCCCACATGACCCAGATTCGAACTTGACCTAAAGATCATCAAGATTAACATTCTGACCAAGTTTCATAAAAATACAGTCATAAATGTGGCCTCTAGAGTGTTTACAAGCTTTTACTTTGATTTGACCCGGTGACTTAGTTTTTAACCCCACTGACCCAGATTTGAACATGACCTATAGATCATCAAGATTAACATTTTGACCAAGTTTCATTAAGATATGATCATAAATGTGGCCACTAGAGTGTTAACTAGCTTTTCCTTTGATTTGACCTGGTGACCTAGTTTTTGACCCCAGATGACCAAATATTGAATTCAACAAAGTTTTTATTAAGGGTAACATTCTGACCAAGTTTCATTAAGATTGGGCCAAAAATGTGACCTCTAGAGTGTTAACAAGTTTCTCCTTTGATTTGACCTGGTGACCTAGTTTTTAACCCCAGATGATCCAATATTGAACTCATCCAAGATTTTATTGAGGGTAACAGTCTGACCAAGTTTCATTAAGATTGGGCCAAAATTGTGACCTCTAGTGTGTTAACAAGCTTTTCCTTTGATCTGACCTGGTGACCTAGTTTTTGACCCCACATGACCCAATTTCAAACTCGTCCAAGATTTTTTATGAGGGTAACATTCTGACCAAGTTTCATTAAGATTAGGCCAAAATTGTGACCTCTAGAGTATTAACAGTCAAATTGTTGACGACGGACGACTGACGACGGACACAGGGCAATCACAAAATCTCACCTTGAGCACTTCGTGCTCAGGTGAGCTAATAATTTCAGGTAGTGCCATGAATGGAACTGGCAATGGAAGATTAGTTATTTTGATATGCCATGACAAAGAGATAGTAGAATATGAAATCTTTGCTGTTTTGTTGATAGACCTCAGATGAGTTTGTTTTGTTTTTTAGGTTTAACACCGTTTTTCAACGGTATTTCAGTCATGTAACGGTAGACAGTTAACCTAACCAGTGTTCCTGGATTCTGTACCAGTACAAACCTGTTCTCCGCAAGTAACTGCCAACTTCCCCACATGAATCAGAGGTGGCAGACTAATGATTTCAGACACAATGTCGTTTATCAAATAGTCACGGAGAACATACGCCCAGCCCGAGGATCGAACTCACGATCCGTAGACCGACGCTCTACCTACTAAGCTAAGCGGGCAGATGATAACATGATGAAAATATAAATATGAAATCTTTGCTACGATGTTGCTTCTTGATACACAGGTCTTGCAAACTGATATACATGGTACTTGATACAGAGACTGCTGAATATAAGGTATTTGTTATACTGCCAACTGATCTCACAACATTTTTGTAAATTGACATACACGATAAAGACATTCAAAGGTGTGGACAAGCCTTTTTAACAAAATATGATTTGTGTCAGAGGAGACATTTCATCAATATAAGTAAAACATTACATACATCTGGACTCGTCCGACCCATCGGGGCAATCATCCCAACCGTCGCAATGGAGTTCAGCTGCAATGCATACTCTATTACCACAGTGGAACTCGTCATCTTCACAGAATGCTAAATATATATACAAGTAAGTTGTTAGCATGCTAAAATGTATACAACCAAGCAGAGTAATAGCAGACTGAGTTTGACTGAGTCTGTTCGTGAGAGATAATGGACAGAGCAACACCCCTCACACCCACTAGCGCCAGCTTAAGCTGAATTCTACTATATAGACATTGATACCAAAGGACCAGAAAATATAAGTTCAAGGTATGCTTAAATATATACAGGTAAATTCACATTATGCTAAAATATGTACAGGTAAGTTCACAGCATACTAAAATATATACAGATAAGTTCACATTAAACTAAAAATATGTACAGGTATGTTCACACTTATGATGCTAACTGCAAGTTCACAGTATGACATTATATACAGACAAGTTGCTGAAGGTGCAGCAAAAAAAAGACTCTGTGCCAAACGAAGCACTGTATGTAATATTACTGATGGAACAGGAGGTGACATAACAATGCTGGTGTCTTTGTTGTAGACCCTAGGCAAACAGACAATCTGATGGGGTTTCATGAAAATTGAAAAAATGAGGCCTGAAATTCACAATTTGAAAGCCAAAAAACATTGTGGCTATTGCGATTACCAAAAGTTTCTTGCATAATTTAAGCTTGAACTATAATGCCATAAGAGTAAGGATGTAAATAATGTCCTTAGTAAAATTAATAAAATGTTATGGAAAATACTCAGGATTTGATATTTTATTTGTGTGTTTGTGACAGTTACAATTTCAGTTTTTAACTGTTAAACTATAAAAGCATTAAAAAGTTAAGAATAATAAGTTTTTATAAAATTCACCTTGGATGATGATAAGAAACTCTAACAAGAGGGACAAGATGGCCCAAGGTCGCTCACCTGAGTAACACACCATAACAATGTAAACATATTTGACCTAGTGATTTCACAGAGACATATATATTCTGACTAATTTTTATTAAGATTGGACCAAAAAGGTGGCCTCTTCAATGTAAACAAACATTTGCTTTGATTTGACCTAGTGACCTAGTTTTGATCCTACATGACCCAGATTCGAACTTATCCAAGATTTCATGAAAACAAACATTCTGACAAAGTTTTGGGAAGATTGGAGCAAAAAAGGTGGCCTCTACAGTGTATACAATCTTACCCTTTGATTTGACCTAGTGACCTAGTTTTTTACACCATGTGACCAAGACTTGAAATCATCCTAGACTTTATGATAAACAAGAGGGCCAAGATGGCCCTTGGTCGCTCACCTGTGTAACACACCATAACAGTGTAAACATGTTTTACCTAGTGATTTCATGGAGACAAACATTCTGACCAATTTTCATTAAGATTGGACCAAAAAACATGGCCTCTTGAGTGTAAACAAGCATTTTCTTTGATTTGACCTAGTGACGTAGTTTTTTACCCCACATGATGCAGATTCGAACTTGTCCAAAATTTCATGAAAACAAACATTCTGACAAAGTTTCGGGAAGATTGGAGCAAAAAAGTGGCCTCTAGAGTGTATACAAGTTTTTCCTATGATTTGACCTAATGACCTAGTTTTTGACCCCACGTGACCCAGATTTTAAATCGTCCAAAACTTCATGATAACATTCTGACCAAAACTTATGAAGATAGAATCAATAAGAGCTGTCAATAATGGTGACAAATGCCCCCGCAGCGCCTTGACCTTGGACCTGGTGACCTTGACCTTTGACCTGGTGACACTAAAGACACTAAATAAGTACTATCGGCATGTGAAGTTTGAATGTCCTGGGTGCAGTGGTTCACAAGTAAAGTGCCTTCATGCAAAAAGTTAATGCTGTGACGAACAAACGAATGAAAGGACGGACAGCTGAAAACTAATATGCCTCCCTTCGGGAGAACAAAAATGTGCCCCCTAGGGTGTAAACAAGCTTGTTTTTTTTATTTGACCTGGTGACCTAGTTTTAGACCCCACATGAACCAGATAAAAATTCATATGATATTTTATGCAGGCAAACATTCTGACTAAGTTTCATGGCACATCAAATGAGCAAGAGTGTTAACAAGCTTTTCCTTTGATTTGACTAGGTGACCTAGTTTCTGACCCATTATGACCAAGTTTCAAACCTATTGGCCTAGAAATCATCAAGATAAACATTCTGACCAGGTTTCATGAAGATAAGGTCATAAATGTGGCCTGAAGAGTTTTAACAAGTGTTTCCTTTGATTTGACCTGATGACCTAGTTTCTGATCCTAATTGACCCAGTTTCGAATTTGGCCTAGAAATCATCAATATAAACATTTTGACTAAGTTTCATGAAGATAGGGTCATAAATGGGGCCTCTTGGTTGTTAAAAAGCTTTTCCTTTGATTTGCCCTGATGACCTAGTTTTTGAACCCGACATGACCCAGTTTCAATCCTGGCCTAGAGATCATCAAGATAATCTTTCTGTGCAAGTTTGTATCAAATCAAAGCATAAATGAAACCTATATATGGCTGAAACGGCCAAAATAGAAAATTTTGCCCCTTTCAGGGGCAGTAACTCTAGAACCATGACAAATAGCGTTTTCGATCAGAACAGAGATCTTATTTGACTTAAGTTGTGTGTAAGTGTTTTAAACAAATATAATATGTCACTTATCGTGTTCACAGGTAAATTATGAATTGTCTTTAGTAACAGGCCGTAACTCGGACTACATGATTGACAGATTCATCATGGACTCCAAGATTTATGGTTGAATAATTTTGCATTGTATAAATCTAACCAAATGAATTCTCTACATGGCTGCAAAAGGCAAAATTGCAAATATTGCCTTTATGGGCATAACTCGGGAACCAGTGATGGGATTGGCAGTTTTCGAAAGGAAACGAGAATATGCCAATACAGTTGTCCAATTTTAATCATATACAAAATGTGGTTTGGCCTTTAAGGGGCTATAACTCTGGAACCATGATGGATTAGCATTTTCCGAAAGGCCGAAAGGATACTTGCCAAAGAAGTCAGTGTGCAAGTTTGATTAAATCAATATTAAATGTGGTCTCTATGTGTTCGCAAGGAACTGTGACGACAAGGGACAATAAGTCATACAAATGCGGAGCTAAAATCTGACATGTTTTGGAAGATAGAATAAACTGTGGCCTAGTGTGTAACAAATTATTCTTTGATTTGACTGGTGACTAGTTTTGCCCCACGTACCAGATAAAAATATCATGAGATTTCATGCAGAAACTATGACCATAGTTTATTGCACATCAAATGAAAAGTATGCCACAGCAGAATGTTGAGCCCCAGCTGTCAACGTAACTTGACTTGACCTAGGGACTGTTTTGACCATGACACTCAGTCAATAAGGGTGAACATTCATGCCAGTAAATCAAATCCACAGCTGAAGAGAATTGCTCAGACAATTCAATTGCTTTTACTCAACTGTGACCTGACCTTGAGATTAGGAATCAATGATTGCATATGACCTTTATGAAGTAACTTCATGAAAAATATAAACAAGATTGTCCAAGCATGTCAAAGTGTCGGACAAAATCAGCAGACACACAACAGCATGGACGACATACACGAAGTGGAACTATATCGAGCTACGAAAGTGGGATGACAAAAATGCAGTTCCTATTGCATACACAAGGTTTTCTTTGATTTAACAGTGACCTAGTTTTGGCCCCAGATGATGCAGATTCTAACTTGACCTAGATTTCATCATCAAAATCATTCTTATCAAATTTCACAAATATCAAGTCAAAAATGCAAAGATTGAGTCATAACTGTGGCCTCCAGAAGGTTCACAAGCTTTTCCTTCAATTTGACCGGGTGACCTAGTTTTTGAACCCACATGACCCAGATTAGAACCTATCTAGAGATCATCATGACAAACATTCTGACCAAGTTTCATAAAGATTGAATCACAAATTTTGCCTCTAGAGTGTTAATAAGCTTTTCTTTTGATTTGACTGGGTGGCCTAATTTTTGATCCCACATGTCCCAGATTCGAACTTGACATAGAGATCATCAAGACAAACATAATGACTAAGTTTCATAAAGACTGAGTCACAACTGTAGCCTCTAGGGTGTTAACAAGCTTTTTATTTGATCTGGCCTACTGACCTAGTTTTGACCCCAAATGACTCAGTTTTGAACTTGACCTAGAGATCATCATGAAAAACATTCTGACCAAGTTTCATTAAGACTGGGTCACAACCGTAGCCTCTAGGATGTTCAAAAGGCAAATGTTGACGCTGGACAATGACCAGTCACAACAGCTCACCTTGAGCACTCTGAGCTCAGTATGTTAAAAACAACTTTTTCAGAAATTGTGCGTAAATTTACCAAGGACGTAAATATCTTCTAAAAATAACAGCATTAATATGTATATCACCTTGTCATTATTTAAAGAAATGTACAACAGAACTGCTCGGACAATTCACACCTTCAGGCATGTCTGTTTTTTTGTCATTTCTATATTAAACAGTTTTATATGACAGTTTCTTACGAAGGGCGCATAATAAAACTGAGGGAGGACCTTACAATGATGCTAAAAACCTAGTCTTATGAAGATCCATTAAGTGGTTCATAAGAAGAAGTTGTTTCTATTTTAAGCTCTAGCGGCCCCTAAAAGAAGGTTGGCATTAATTCTCCCACATTTAGTGTACGTTAAATCTAACCCTAAACTTCAATCAGTATTTTGTACAAACCAATAAGGGTGACTTAATGTTGGCACCTAAAAGAACAGGTGAGCGGAAACAAGAGGGCCAATATGGCCTTGGTTTCAAAGCTGGACAATTTTGGTAAAGTGTGTGTATGTTTGGGCTTAGTGTCTTTTTCAACAATTTTTTTTCAGTCATAACCAACAGTGACTACTTGTAGCAGTAAGCGCAATACCAAACTTACAGTGCTGCCTTACTAAAATATCATGCCCTAGACACGCGACATGATATTCCACCCAGTCACATTATACTGACACCAGGCTGACCAGTCCTAGCACTATCCCCTTAATGCTGAGCGCCAAGCGAGGAAGCTACTGGTACTATTTTTTTATATCTTTGGTATGATGTGGCCAGGGATCAAACCCACGACCTCCACACTCAAAGCAGGCGCTCTACCACTAGGCTACCGAGGCGGTCTAATTTTGGTAAAGGGTCACCCCTTTTTCAAATTTTAGTAAAATGATTTCAAAATCAGGCCAGCTGTTTGACAAATTTTTCATTATGACAGATTTATAAAACTAGATGGCCACTGGTAACATGTCGAGCCCTCCCTTTGACCCCTAACTGTGACCTTGACCTTTGAGATAGAGTTGTCTCATTGAGTTAAACATTCATGCCTAATATAAACAAAATTCCTCAATACATGTCAAAGTTATGGGCCGGACAAGATCTGACATGACCTTTGACCTCCAACTGTGACTTTGACCTTTGAGATAGGAACCTGGGGTTTTTGCATGACACTTTGTCTCACTGTGTTCAACATTCAAGCCAAATATAAACTGCTCCATGCACGTCAAAGTTATGGTTCGGACAAACAAATCCGGACAGACGCACATACACCGAACAGCCATTTGGACAACTATGACCTCGCTTTCGCAAACAGGCTCAACAAAAAATGGTTTGGCCCCCGACAGTCATATTTATAAACAAAGTCACAGCAATGTTCTTTTTGTGATCCTCTGACAAGTTCTCTCTAGTAATTTTGATTTACTGCAAAATCAGACAAGCAGTTCCAGAGAAGAAAATTTTCAAAGTTTCCATATAGCTATATGGGAAAAACTAGCCCCAGAGCAAACTAAAAACAAGAGGGTCACTGACCCTAAAGTGCTCACCTGTGTACAAGGCTTCAACTGTTTGTATAAGTACAGAGTTAGGTTTTTTCTATGTTAGCCTATAATATATATATGTCACACACACTTTTGAACCTAGGGCAATAATTTGAAAAATTATGGTAGACAGTACAAAATTTAATCTGATATCACATGCTAAATATCAAGACTCTAGCTATTATTGATTCAGAGAAGAAAAGTGACCATGCCCCTTGGCAGCCATGTTTTTTGATGAATCTGAATAATTTGAAAAATCTTGGTAGAGGGTCACACAAGAACCATCTGTGTAAAATTATTTTAAAATCATGCTTGCAGTTTCAAACAAGAAGATTTTTACAGATTCCACTATATACATATTGGGAAAAGTGACCATGCCCTCTGGTGGCCATGTTTTTTGATGAATCAAAATAATTTGAACAATCTTGGTAGAGGGTCACACAAGGACCATTTGTGTAAAATTATTCTAAAATTGGGCTAGCAGTTTCACACAAGAAGACTTTTAAACTTTCCACTATATACATATAGGGAAAAGTGACCACGCCCTCTGGCAGCCATGTTTTTTGATGAATCAAAATAATTTGAACAATCTTTGTAGAGAGTCACACAAGGGCCATTTATGTAAAATTATTCTAAAATCAGGCCATTAGTTTCACACAAGAAGATTTTTAAAGTTTCCACTATAAACATATAGGGAAAAGTGACCACGCCCTCTGGCGGCCATGTTTTTTCATGAATCAAAATAATTTGAACAATCTTGGTAGAGGGTCACACAAGGACCATTTGTGAAATATTATTTAAAAATTGGGCCAGCAGTTTCACACATTCAAGAAGATTTTTAAAGTTTCCACTATATACATATAGAAAAAAGTGACCACGCCCTCTGGTGGCAAGTTTTTTGACAAATTAAAATAATTTGAACAGTCTTGGTAGACGGTCACACAAAGACCATTTGTGTAAAACTATTCTAAAATCGAGCCATTAGTTTCACGCAAGAAGATGTTTAAAGTTTCCACTATAAACATATAGGGAAAAGTGACCACGCCCTCTGGTGGCCATGTTTTTTGATGAATCAAAATAGTTTGAACAATCTTGGTAGAGGGTCACACAAGGACCATTTGTGAAATATTATTTAAAAATTGGGCCAGCAGTTTCACACAAGAAGATTTTTAAAGTTTCCACTATATACATATAGGGTAAAGTGACTACGCCCTTTGGTGGCCATGTTTTTTGATGAATAGGTATAATTTGAACAATCTTGGTAGAGGGTGTGAAATTATTTCAAAATCGGACCATCGGTTTAGGAGGAGATGTCATTTGAAGTGTTTTCTATTTTTAGCTCTGGCAGCCCCTATGTGCAACCAAGCATAACTGTTTGAACAACTTTGGTAAAGGACCATCCAAGGAACATCAAGGCCAAGTTTCATCAAAATCCATTCATCGGTTTGGAGGGGATGTTGTTTAAACACAAATGTTGACGACAGACGGACAACTTGACGGATGGAAAGACACAGCATGATCACAATAGCTCACCATGAGCACTTGTGCTCAGGTGAGCTAAAAACCTAGTGACCTAATTTTTGAACTAGATTTCCCAGTTTCAAACAATAACAACAATTCCTTAAGACAAACATTCTGACAAAATTTTTTAATGATCAAGTACAACTTGTGGCCTCTAGAGTAATGACAATATCTTTTTTTGATTTGGTCCAGTGACCTAGTTTTTAATCTAAGGTTACTCAGTTTCAAACTTAAGCAAGATTTCATACAGACAAACATTTTAAGTTTTATGAAGATGGGGTAGAAAATGTGATCTCTATAGTGTTAATGAGGTTTTCCTATTAACTGACTTTTTGGCCTTGTTTTTGTATCAAGACGAAAAGTATCAAACTTGTTGGAGATTCTATTAAGAATAACAATTTCCTAGTGGCCAAAAACAATCCCCTAACCTTCTTTTCGAATTAAGCTACCTACATACAAAGTTCCATTGCAATATCTCATTCCTAACTACAGCTTTTGAGCAGAAAGTGCTTTTCTATTTTTAGTAACAGTGACCCCCACAAATACAATCCAAAGCTATTTTTTTTAAATAAGCTTGCTGTATACTAAGTTCAGTGCCAGCATGTCAATCGTAAATAAAGTTTCCTTTTGATGATTCCAGCAAAAAATGACTAAACTGTATTTTTAGTAACTGTGACCTTGACTTTGGCCCTGTTGCAAATAAATGGTTCTTTTTCATCACCAAAAAAAAGAAACAAGAGGGCCATGATGGCCCTATATCACTCACCGAAGTTGATCTGGCCTACTGACCTAGTTTTTGACCCTATATGACACAGTAAAGATCATCAAGATAAACATTCTGACCAAGTTCCATAAAGATTGGGTCACAACTGTGGCCTCCAGAGTGTTAACAAGCTTTTCCTTTGATTTGACCGTGTGACCTAGTTTTTTTACCCTATATCACCCAGATTCCAACTTGACCTAGAGGTCATCATGGCAAACATTCTGACCAATTCTCATGAGTTTCAAACTTTATTTATTTATTTATTTATTTGGGTTTTACGGCGCACCAACACAGTATGGGTTATATGGCGCCAAACAGGACTACAAATTTTGATTTCACATCTTATTTACATCATTAAGACCCTATTAGTCGCCTCTTACGATCATGCAAGGGTAAGGCAGTGGTTCCAATTCTTTTCATACACAGATCGTCCCAGGACCACATGGGGCTTTAATCATGGACCCTTGAGTGTTAACAAGATTTTCCTTTGATCTGGCAAGCTGACTGAGTTTTAACCCCACATGATCCACTTTCAAACTTAACCTAGAGATCATCTATATAAATATTCTGACTAAGTTTCATAAACAGTGGGTTACAATTGTGGCCTCTAGGGTGTTAACAAGTTTTTCCTTTGATTAGACTGGGTGACCTAGTTTTTGACACCACATGATTCAGATTCAAACTTGACCTAGAGGTCAGCAAGACAAATATTCTGACCAATTCTTATGATTGACTGAGTGTTAACAAGATTTTCCTTTGGACTGGCCTACTGACATAGTTTTTGACCAAATGACCCAGTTTCAAACTTTATCTAGAGATTATCTATACAAACATTCTAAGTTTCATAAAAATTGGGTTACAACAGTGGCCTCTAGAGTGTTAACAAGCTTTTCCTTTGATTTGACCGGGTGACCTAGTTTTTGCTCCCACATGACCCAGATTTGAACTTCACCAAGAGGTCATCAAGACAAACATTCTGACCAATTCTCATGACTGACCCTCTAGTGTTAACAAGATTTTCCTCGATCTGTACTACTGACCTACTTTTTGACCCCACATGACCTAGTTTCACACTTGACCTAGAGATCATCAAGACAAACATTCTGACCAATTCTCATGACTGACCCTCTAGTGTTAACAAGATTTTCCTCGATCTGTACTACTGACCTACTTTTTGACCCCACATGACCTAGTTTCACACTTGACCTAGAGATCATCAAGACAAACATTCTGACCAAGTTTCATAAAGATTGGGTCACAAATGTGGCCTCTAGAGTGTTAACAAGGCAAATGTTGATGGACAACGCACGACGGACACTGCCGGACAACGACCGGTCACAATAGCTCACCGTGAGCACTTCGTGCTCTGGTGATCTAAACAAGAGGGTGAATGACCCTAAAGTGCTCACCTGTGTACAAGGCTTCAAGTGTGTTTGTATAAGTACAATTAGGTTTCTTCTATGTTAGCCTATATTATATACATGTCGCACACACTTTTGAACCTGGGGCAGTAATTTGAACAATTATGGTAGACATTACAAATCTGATATCACAAGCCAAATATCAAGGCTCTAGCTCAAGGAAGAAGATTTTCAAAGTTTCTAATATAAAAGCCTATAGTTAAAGTATATGTCAGACACAGGTGCGTGGCCATTTTTTTAACCTTAGGGCAATAATTTGGACAAGTATGGTATACATAAAGGGAAAAGTGACCAAGCCCCCTGGCAGCCATGTTTTTTGATGAATCAAAATAATTTGAACAATCTTGGTAGAGGGTCACCCAAGGACCATTTGTGTAAAATCGCCAATCTAACTATCAATTTTCCTGACACTAGGCCCAAGCGTTCTTGAGTTATTGCCTGGAAACCATTTTACTGTTCCTGCTGGTCATAACAAACCTCCCTATCAACTTTCACGACCCTAGGCCTAAGCATTCTTGAATTATCATTCGGAAACCATTTAACAGTGACACTGTGACCTTGACCTTTAACATACTGACCTCAAAATCAATAGGGGTCATCTGCTGGCCATTACCAACCTCCCTATCAACTTTCATGATCCTAGGCCCAAGTGTTCTTGAGTTATCATCCGGAAACTCTTTTACTATTCAGGGTCACTGTGACCTTGACCTTTGACATACAGGCCTTAAAATCAATAGGGGTCATCTCCTGGTGATGACCAACCTCCCTATCAACTTTCATGATCCTAGGCCCAAGCGTTCTTGAGTTATCATCCAGAAGCGGATTGGTCTACATTCCGACCGACCGACAGACCGACCAACATCTGCAAAACGATATACCCCTCCTTCTTCGAAGGGGGGCATAAAAAATCTTTTTCTAGTAACTGTGACCTTGAACTTGATCCAGTGGCATAAGAATGACATTATTTATCAGTGAAAATAGTTAGGCACTCAGCGGAATTTAAAACGCAACCCATCCATTCCACAACACAAAATGTAGCATTAGCTCAATGCTTAAGACCACAGCATCATGGTAGAATTTTCTACATATACACATTGAATCACTTATACAGACCTTGAACCTGATCCAACTGACCCTATATGCAATCACAGTCTTGCTTTTTCTATAAGCTACCTATATACCAAGTTTAATTTCAATCCGTTAAGTAATTGAGAGGAAACTGTGTTCTTTAATAATTTTATAAACAATGACCTTGACCTATACTCCATTGAACCCAAATTCACTCCCATACTTGGTGTTAATATATAGGCCAAATGTCATTTCAGTATCTCCACCCAAACCTAAGTTATTGAACGGACATCAATTTTTGATGACAATTCCAGCAAAACAAGAGGGTCATTGACCCTTAAGCGCTCACCTGTGTACAAGGCTTCAAGTGTGTTTGTATAAGTACAGAGTTAGGTTTTTTCTATGTTAGCCTATAATATATACATGTCACACACAGACTTTTGAACCTAGGGCAATAATTTGAACAATTATGGTAGACATTACAAATCTGATATCACAGCCAAATATCAAGGCTCTAGCTATTATTGATTCAGAGAAGAAAAGTGACCACGCCCCCCTGGCAACCATGTTTTTTGACGAATCAAAATAATCTTAACAATCTTGGTAGAGGGTTACACAAGAACCATTATTTTGTGTAAAATAATTTTAAAATCGGGCTTGCAGTTTCAAACAAGAAGATTTTTAAAGTTTCCACTATATACGTATAGGGAAAAGTGACCACGCCCTCTGGCGGCCATGTTTTTTGATGAATCGGTATAATTTGAACAATCTTGGAAGAGGGTCACACAAGGACCATTTGTGTAAAATTATTCTAAAATCGGGCTAGCAGTTTCACATGAGAAAAGTTTCCACTATATACGTACAGGGAAAAGTGACCACGTCCTCTAGCGGCCAAGTTTTTTGACAATTCGGTATAATCTAAACAATCTTGGTAAAGGGTGACATAAGGACCATTTGTGGGAAATTATTTCAAAACCAGACCATCGGTTTAGGAGGAGATGTCGTTTGAAGTTTTTTCTATTTTTAGCTCTGGCGGCCCCTATGTGCAACTTAGCGGAACTGTTTGAACAAATTTGGTACAGGACCACCCAAGGAACATCATGGCCAAGTTTCATCAAAATCCATTCATTGGTTTTGGAGGAGATGTGGTTTAAACACAATTGTTGACAATGGACAGACGACTTGATGGACGCACGACGGACACAGTGTGATTACAATACCTCACCATGAGCACTTTGTGCTCAGGTAAGCTAAAAATCTACTACAAGTACCTGTGACCTTGACTTTGACCCAAACAAAATGACTTTTCTATCGCACACACAAACAAGAGCTGTCACAGAAGACAGCACGCTTGACTATTTCGATGCTGGATAGTGAAACTGGGCACATCTGAGGACACTGGAGCTGTCACTGTAGTGTTTACTAACTCCAATGGTGGATGAAGATATTGCACAATAGCCCAAGTCCATGTCAAAAATATTAAGTAATTAGAGAGGTAAAGACAAAGTGTATCAAAACACTATATAAGTATATTCTAAGCAAAAAGGGGCATAATTCATGAAATTTTGGTGCAAGATTATGAATCTTGTGTCATATGATGTGGGTGATGATATGGAACAACTACTTCAAGTTTGAATCAAATGCATTTCATAATAACTGACATATAGGACTTTAAATTCTAAGTAAAAGGGGGCATAATCCATGAAAAATTGGTGCCAGAGTTATGCTCCTTGTGTCATATGATGTGGGTGATGATGTTGAACAATTATTTAAGTTTGAATCAGATCCATTCAGTAATAACAGAGATAGAGTGAAAGTGCATCAAAACTTTAACCTAAAATTCTATGTAAAAAGGGGGAATAATTGATTAATGTTTTTTGCCAGAGTTATGCACCTTGTGTCATATGATGTGGGTGATGATGTTGAAAAATTATTCTAAGTCTGAATCAGATCCATTCAGTAATAACAGAGATAGAGTGAAAGTGCATGAAAACTTTAACCTGAAATTATAAGTAAAAAGGGGGAATAATTCATGAAAAATTTGTGCCAGTTATGCACCTTGTGAAAATGTAAGTGAAAAGGGGGGATAAATCATGAAGTATTAGTGCCAGAGTTATGGCCCTTATGTCAGATGATGTGGGTGATGATGAGGAATAACTATTTCAAGTTTTAATCAAATCCATCAAGTAATTACAGAGATAAGTTGAAAAAAGAGAAAGTGTAAAAAAAAATTTAACCAAGGTAGGGACGCAGAAAGACGCCGACGCTGGGTCGAATAGGATAGCTCTCCTTATACTTTGTATAGTCGAGCTAAAAAGTTAGGTGCTCAGTGGAATTTGAACTACAACCCATCTGTTCCACAGCACAAAATTTAGTTTTGGCCAACACTCTAGATCACAGCGCCATGGTAGACTTTTCTAAGTATGCAAATCAAATCAGTTACACTGACCTTGAACCTGCCCCCACTGACCCCATTTGCAATCCCAGCCTTTGTGTTTTTATAAGTATATGCCAAGTTTTAATTTCAATCCACCAACCAAAATTCAAGTTATTACGCGATAACTTTCGTTCTATTTTAGTTACAGTGCCCTTCACATATATTCCACTGACCCAATTTCACTCCCATCCTTAGTCTTACTATAAGCTACCTATAGGCAAAGTTTCATTCTAATATCTCAACCCAAACTAAAACTATTGAACGAAAACCAAATCTTGATGCACCCATCCATCCGCCCAAATACATCACCAGTCTAATAAGGGTTTCAATTTAAACAAGAAGCTGCTTTATCAAATCCAAAAATCATGCTTCTAGAAATATACCAAAAGATGATGTTTTTTGAGGTTTTTAGTTTAAAGGTGAAGATCATATGAAGATCAAGAACATCTATATTCAGGTCAATTTGTAGATCTTGCAACTGGGTTTGGCGAGTGTGAGTATGAACTAAATTGGGTCATTATATGGGACACAGGACTAAAAATGTTGTTTATTAAAGTTTTAAGCTTGAAGGTGAAGGCCATACAAGGGTCAAGGTAATTTATATAAATGTCAGTTTGTATATCTTGCAAAAAGGATTGTTCAGAGTGAGTTTGAACAAAACTGTAATATGGTTCATACTAATGGGATGTCAAGTTCATCTATATACACACAGTTTGTAGGTCTTGACACAGTGTTAGATGAGCATGAGTATGAGATAAATTAGGTCACTTATGTGGGCTGTAGGACAAAAATGTTGTTTATTAGGCTTTTGATTTTGAAGGTGAAGGTCATATTTGGGTCAATGCCATTTACATACAGGTGAGTCTCAAGGTATTTGAGTGTGTGTATGAAGTAAACTGAGTCATTTATGCCGACTATAGGACCAAAAATGTTGTTTTTTATGGTTTTAAGTTGGAAGGTGAAAGTCATATGAGGGTTAAGGTAATCTATATATAGGTCAGTTTGTAGATCTAGCCAAAAGGAATGTTGAGTGTATGAATAAATCAAACCAGGTAATAAACATTTTCCTCTGGTCAAGATACACCAAGGAGGAATACACACTTAAAGATTGTTAAATATAAAACTTTATAATTAAGCCAGTTTACCTCATTACCCCCTTACAAAAGCATTTCAGTTCTGAATGGAAAAATCAGTAACTAGAAATGTGTCACAGACACGGATGCCCCTGCAACATGAGAAAGGTCACAGGCATGGTACTGCTCACAAACTAAAAGAAGGACCCTTGGCCTTATTTATTTACATAAAAAGTGCCAGAATGTCACAATATACGCCCGTCATATCAAATATACAGTAGCACCTGTATTTGCAAATGGAATTTTAATTCTGTGGTTGTGTAGTAATTATTGTAATTCTTTTGTTAAAATTCTAAGTCCACAAAAAAAACTCCTTACCAGGTAAAGATACCTTAAAATACACCTAAAATTTGACAGTAACATCTATGTTGTATCACAGAAAAGTGGTCTTGGTTTTTCCCTACAGTCAACTAGAAAATGCTTTTGTAAAAAAGCGTATGTCTCCCCCAATGCAAAGTGCTATAGGCAAGAAGTCAATACGGGTCAGGAGCAAAAGTCAAAGAGACACTGATGGTTGGCTGCAATAGGGATCATCTACTTGGCATGTCCAGTCATCCCGCTAAATTTCAACACTCGTGGCCTAGTGGTTCTCAAGTCACTGTTCAGGCTCCTGTGACCTTGACCTTTGATCAAGTGATCTCAAATAAATAGGGGTCATCTACTCTGCATGTCCAATCATTCTATTAAGTTTCAACATTGTAGGTCAAGTGGTTCTCAAGTTATTTCCAAAAAATGATTTTACATGAACAGGCCACTGTGACCTTGACCTTTAATAGACTGACCCCAAAATCAATAGGGGTCATCTACTCTGCATGTTCAATCATCCTATGAAGTTTCAACATTCTGGGTCAAGTGGTTCTCAAGTTATTGATCGGAACTGGTTATCAATGTTCAGGCCTCTGTGACCTTGACCTTTAACGGAGTGACCCCAAAAACAATAAGGGTCTTTACTCTGCATGAACAATCATCCTATGAAGTTTCAACATTCTGGGTTGAGAGGTTCTCAAGTTACTGATTGGAAATGGTTTTCCATGTTCAGGCCCCTGTGGCCTTGACCTTTAACAGAGTGACCCTAAAATCGTTAGGGTTCATCTACTCTGCTTGACCAATCATCCTACGAAGTTTCATCATTCTGGGTCAAGTGGTTCTCAAGTAACTGACCGGAAATGGTTTTCAATGTCCGGGCCTGTGTGACCTTGACCTTTCACTGAGTGACCCCAAAATCGTTAGGGGTCATCTACTCTTTATGATCAATCATCCTATTAAGTTTCAACATTCTGGGTCAAGTGGTTCTCTAGTTATTGATCAGAAATGGTTTTCAATGTTCAGGCCCCTGTGACCTTGACCTTTGACAGAGTGATCCCATAATCAATAAGGGTCATCTACTCTTTATGACCAATCATCCTATCAAGTTTCAACATTCTGGGTCAGGTGGTTCTCTAGTTATTGATTTGAAATGGTTTTCAATGTTCAGGCCCCTGTGACCTTGGCCTTTGACGGAGTGACCCCAAAATCAATAGGGGTCATCTACTCTTTATGACCAATCATCCTATGAAGTTTCAACATTCTGGGTCAAGTGGTTCTCTAGTTATTGATCGGAAATGGTTTTCAATGTTCAGGCCCCTGTGACCTTGACCTTTGACGGAGTGACCCTAAAAACAATAGGGGTCGTCTACTCCAGCAGCCCTACAACCCTATGAAGTTTGAAGGTTCTAGGTCAAATGGTTCTCCAGTTATTGCTCGGAAATGAAGTGTGACAGACGGACGGACGGAAGGACTGACGGACGGACAGGGCAAAAACAATATGTCTCCTGGGGGAGACATAATTATTAAACAAGAGCTGTCAGTGGACAGCGGGCTCGACTATTCTCAGTGCCTGACAGTATAATATACGCAATGAGTAAACTTTAACATTACAATAAGCATATTCTAAGTCGAAAAGGGGCCATAATTCAGTCATAATGCTTGACAGAGTTGCCTCCTCCTTTTTACAGACTGGGGTCATGATGGTAAACAAGTATGCAAAATATGAAAGCATTATCTCAATGGACTTTGAAAATATTTGATGTGGTACATAACATTTGTTCTAAGTCGAAAAGGGGCCATAATTCAGTCAAAATGCTTGATAGAGTTGCCTTCTCCTTTTTACAGACTGGGGTCATGATGGTTAACAAGTATGCAAAATATGAAAGCAATATCTAAATGGACTTTGAAAATATTTGGGGTGGTATGCAAACTTTAACATTTATTCT
This sequence comes from Mercenaria mercenaria, assembly GCF_021730395.1. Classification (NCBI taxonomy): domain Eukaryota; kingdom Metazoa; phylum Mollusca; class Bivalvia; order Venerida; family Veneridae; genus Mercenaria; species Mercenaria mercenaria. The sequence goes on from NC_069374.1 coordinate 42,544,249, forward strand.
AAGTGGAAAAGGGGCCATAATGCAGTCAAAATGCTTGATAGAGTTGCCTCCTCCTTTTTACAGACTGGGGTCATGATGATAAACAAGTATGCAAAATATGAAAGCAATATCTCAAAGGACTTTGAAAATATTTGGGGTGGTATGCAAACTTTAACATTTGAGTGATGCTCACGCCAACGCCGGGGCGAGTAGGATAGCTCCCCTATTCTTCGAATAGTCGAGCTAAAAAGTTACAAAATAAGTTATTTATAGTTACAACTAAGGGAAGTAAATCTTTAAAAAAAAAAAAAAAAAAAAAAAAAAAAAAGATTTCTAAATCCACACAAAAATCCTTGGATGTAACATGCCTGTTGTACTACAGAAAAGTGGTCTTGATTTTTCCCTACGACCAGTAATAAAAGAGTTACAAGATAAGCTATCTGTAGTAACAACTAAGGGAAATAATTCTAAACTAGGGACCTAATTCTTGCGCATGACATTCTGTTTCATGATGGTGTACAATTGTGTCAAGTTACATCAAAATCCCTCCCTGCATGAAGAAGAAATGCTCAGGACAAAGTCATTCTTGTATGTGACCTTTGGCTTCTAAGTGTGACCTTTATCTTAGACCTAGGATAAGGTTGTTGCGCAAGACATATCGTCTATCCATGCTTATTATTTGTGTGAAATTCAGACATCCCAACTTTTTCTGAATGCCAAGTGGGAGTTTTTGTTTTCCAAAGTGGGAGATTGAGGTGTTCAAGTGGGAGATTTTATACCGCGGTAATTATGTTCATGATAACGAAGCTTTTAACAAATCTAATGATAATATAAACTTATTTGCCCTTATAAAATCACTAGTCTTAAAAAATTCACTTGTCTAAATCTTATTATTCATGCCTTTTTAATGTTTTGGAACAATAATACATGAAGCCTTCTGTGCAAAATTAAATAGTTATGGCACTTTAAGCACTACGTCTAAATTCAAAACACCACTGAGAATTAAACCTGCACTTTAATTTCTTTTGTTGGAAAGAAGACTCCCCAGGTGAATTTTACATGACAAACAGTGCAGCTGTTAGAACTGTAAAAACAAAATGTATATAGCTAAGAGAATAAAAGTTCAAGCAATAGAAAATTTACTGTTTGATTCTCATCCGTGTCAACCAGTATTTAAAACCCCTTGCTCAAATACTTTTATTGATCAAAATCCTGTTATCCAAAATTGAATGTCCGGGTATTGTAACACTTTCGTAGATTTGCCTAAATCTCCAGTTAAAAGGATGTGTTTGACAAATTGTTATGATGCAAAGACAGTTTAACAGCATTTGATAGTAAGTGATATTAAAATTTACCATGACATTTCCTCTTATCAAAATGATTTTAAGAGAATTGTTTTTTAAAACCTAGCAGGTTGACTTGGCGACCATCTACTTTCGATTTCAAAAAGTTACAGAAAAAGGTAAAGCCAGTCTAATTTCTAATCTAAATTTGATTGAATTTAATTAGATATATTATGTCTAGATTTTAATTTCAATTGTGACACATTAATCAACACCTGGCTTTGTTGAATCCTGTAATAAACAATAATCAGCACGGGTAGAATAAGGTGCGAAAATATCCGAAAGGTGTTGTTTACAGACTCAGTAGTGATACGTACAGTATCAGATAGGCGCAAAGAAGTGGATTATTTCATAAGTTTTGCTTTTTTATTGTTGTTTATGTTGTTTTGTTGTTGTTTTTTTAATCGGGAGATTGAGACTTCCGATCGGGGTGATCGGGTTTTACAACCAGAATCGTGAGAAACCCGATCGGATCGGGAGAGTTGGGATGTCTGGAAATTATTTTGAAATTGGACCATGCATGTCAAAGTTATGGACTGGACACGAAGACCACATTATCAGTATATATGTAGTGAAAATTTGCTAAGTTCAACCAAGGACTGTGACCTTGACCTTTGAGCTAGTGAAATGGTTTTGCGCACGACACATTGTCTATCCATGCTTACCTTTTGTGTGAAATTATTCTGAAATCGGACCATGCATGTCAAAGTTATGGCCCGGACACGAACACACAAACACGGACAGGGGTAACTCTATATGCCCCCCCTCCCCCCCCCCACCCATTTTATGGCGGAGGCATAAAAACAACTAACTCTTATGTATTTTCATTACTTATAACCTGTCAGTAACTAAGTTTTAAGACCTTTAGAAATAGCATTTATGGAGGTCGGTGCCTTTAAATGTGGACAGTTATTAAGAATAAAATAGTCCTCTCCTACATATAGTATGTCACCTATATAAAGTACTTACTACAATTGACCTCATCTTCACCTACACTGCAGTCATAATTTCCATCACAAACTTTCTCCTGGGAAACACATCCACCATGGGAACATGTGAAGTCTGGAAGACAGCCTATACAAAACACATCATACACTGAGCTACTCTGCTACTCAATTTGCAACAGAAAGCAACTTAGTTCTTTTAATTTTGAAGATACAATAGTACATCTTAGTGTTTTATGGACTTTGCTTAGAAGTAATGCTAATGACCAATATATTGTCATATTTCCTTTCATATTAGCTGGTGGCAGACAATATAATCGGACAGTTCAAAACAACTAAAACTAGAGCTACCACTGAAGGTGATGAATGTACCCCCCGCATGCACTGACAGTGTACATTGCAATTTGACCCACACAAAATTGCATAATTATGTGGATTGTATGTATACAGACTCTATGTATACAGTATAGTAACAAAAATCAAAGTCCAATAACTCTGCAGAATATTTTTCTGAAAAAAGCCTACCATACATGCACCATGCACAAGTAAGGTTGGTACTGATCACTACTGTGAAGTTTCATTAAATTGTATATAGTATTGTAACAAAAAACAAAGTCCCATAACTCTGCAGAATATGTATCTAAAAAAAGAAACATGAACCATGCACAACTTGGGTTGGTACTGATCTCTTCTCTGAAGTTTCATTAAATTGTGTGCAAGGGTTCAGGAGATTAGGCGCGCACAATATTGCATATGCAGACTGTATGTATATAGTATATTAACAAAAAACAAGAGGGCAAAGATGGCCCTAGGTCGCTCACCTGAGAAACACACTATAACAGTGTAAACATGTTTAACCTAGTGATTTCATGGAAACAAATATTTTATTCAATTTTCATTAAGATTGGACTAAAAATGTGGTCTGGAATTTAAACAAGTATTTTCTGAGATATGACCTAGTGACCTAGTTTTTGACCCCAGATGACCCATATTCGAAGTTGGCCAGATTTTATCAAGGCAATCATTCTGACAAAACTTCATGAAGACCAATTGAAAAATACAGCCTCTATCGCATACACAAAGTTTTTCTTTGATTTGACCTAGTGACCTACTTTTTAACCCCAGATGACCAATATCCAAATTCGACCTAGATTTTATCAAGGTAATCATTCTGACCAAATTTCATGAAAATCAGTTGAAAAATACAGTCTCTATTGCATACACAAGATTTTTCTATCATTTGATCTAGTGACCTAGATTTTAACCTCAGATGACCCATGTTCAAACTCGACCTAGATTTCATCAAGGCAATCATTCTGACCAAAATTCATGAAGATCAATTGAAAAATACAGACTCTATCGCATACACAAGGTTATTCTTTTATTTGACCTAGTGATGATCCCAGATGACCCATTTTCCAACTTGGCCTAGATTTCATCAAGGTAATCATTCTGACCACAATTCATGAAGATCAATTGAAAAATACAGCCTCTATCGCATACACAAGGTTTTTCTTTGATTTGACCTAGTGACCTAGTTTTTGACCCCAGATGACCCATTTTCAAACTCGGCCTAGATTTCATCAAGGTAATCATTCTGACCAAATTTCATAAAGATTAGTTGAAAAATACAGCCTCTATTGCATACACAAGCTAAATGTTGACAGATGACAGACAGACAGATGATGGACGCCGGAAATTGAGCGATCACAAAAACTCACCTGAGCATTGCTCAGGTAAGCTAACAAATTCCCATTACTCTGCAGAAGAATTTTCTGAAAGAATCTAACATGCACCATACACAACTAGGATTACTACTGATCACTTGTAAGAAGTTTTATTAAATTGTGTGCATGGGTTCAGGAGATTTAGTGCGCACAAAATTGCATATGCAGACTCTATATATACAGTAAAGTAACAAAAACCAAAGTCCGGTAACTCTGCAAATTGCTTTTCTGAAAAAACCTAACATGCCCAATGCACAACTACTGTTGTTACTGATCACTTGTGTGAAGTTTCATTAAATTGTGTCAAGGGAATGAGAAGAGATGGTGCACACAAGATTGTGCCTACAGATAGACAGATGGACAGACAACCTGAAACCAGTATACCCCCACTTACAACTTCGTTGTTCAGGGGGTACAACTAGAGCTGTCACAGGAGTGACAAATTATACCCCCACAATATGGCCTTGTCATAGATGTAAGCCAATGTCAAAGTCAAACCTCAAAATCAATAGGGGTCATCTGCATCTGCAAGTCATGATCAACCTCCCTATTAAGTTTCGTGATCCTAGGCCCAAAGGTTCTCAAGTAATCATCTGGAAATGATTTAACTGTTCCGGGTCATTTTGACCTTGACCTTTAACCTACTGACCTCAAATCTGCTGGTCATGATCAACCTTCCTATCAACTTTCATGATCCTAGGCACAAGCGTTCTCAAGTTATTTCCCAGAAATGGTTAAACTGTTCTGAGTCACTGTGACCTTGACTTTTGACCTACTGATCTAATCAAAGGCCTGAATGGCCTGAGTCGGCCAATGATCGGTGTACTGACAGTATAGTCTACCAGTTTCAGTTTGTTTTTAGTTTTTTTTCTTAAAATTTCATAACACAGCTCGATATTTACCCAAAATATTATATCCGGATACGATTACACTTTTCTCCAGTTTGAACAATATATTTTACAAATTGTGATGATACGAAGACATTTAACAGCAATTGGCAGTATCTGACATTGAAGTTTACGGTTAAATTACCTCTTATTTAAATCTTTTCATAAAAAAGTTGTTTCATTTCGCCAAACATAGACGATCTACTTTCGATTTCAAAAACTACAAGAAAATACAATTTAATGTTTCGCCGATTTGTTTATTTCTCGAAAAATAAGAATTAAAATCATTTTTAATATCTGTAGTAACTAAACAAACCAGTAAGAGCTTCTTCTTCCGATAATTTATCCGTTTACTGACTGCAAAATTCATGTGTGTGTGTAGAAACCCACGCAAAGTTTATAGAAATCATACGATGCGTGTATACGTTCAATGTGGGAGAATTAAGGCTGATCGGGATCGGCTATGTTACCTAACGCATCCAGATGATTCAGATTTTGTTTTTAAAAAAGCATTGTGTGCATTTCTGTAATTTTATATACGTTTAGAAATTATTAGACATGCGTATTTGCATTATTTCTATACGTAATTTACGCTAATACGCATCTTATCTGGAACCCTGTGGAACTATTTTTTGTCTTTCGCTGGATGTTACGCAAGCTTTGTAAGCCTGCGCAATTCATAAAATGTACATTTATGCTTAATGAGTTACATTCGAGTATTGCACAATTACAAGTCATAAATATGACAGATTACATCGTATATTGGTCATAGCAAAGGGAATTCACGCAACTTAATTTCATTCTTGCAGTGAACTGTTTGAAGTTTGAGAAATCTAATGGAACTACATCGCTTCACTGTGTTATTTGGTCCATTTAGACTTAGAGAATCGCTGGATAGCAAGGACTCGTCAAAACGATTACATCGTTTAGCCGACTCAAAAACCAATATGTGTCATTTGCTGGTCATTACGATCCTCCCTATCAACTTTCATGATCCTAGGCCCAAGCATTCTCAAGTTATCAGCCAGAAACCATTTAACTGTTCCGGGTCAGTGTTACCTTGACCTTTGAGCTACTGACCTCAAAGTCCAACTTGACCTGTATTTTATGAAGTTACTCCAGTGTACCGAAATTTATGATCCTAGGCCAAAACATTCTCAAGTTAACTGTTCTGGGTCACTGTGACCTTGACTTCTGACCTGCTGACCTCAAAGTTAAACTTGACCTGTATGTTACACCTGTGTACAAAAAATTAAATCTGTAAAGCCTTTCATGAGTTATTGTCCGGAAACCATAAAAACCAACAGACCTACCGACCAACCAACCAAGCTCACTCCTATGTATCCCCCAAACTTTGTTTTGTGGGGGTATAACAAAGCACCATTTTGAATAGACTTACTTATGGCCAAGAAGAAAGATACACAATAGACTTATCAATACAGTATACGTAAACTGCTATACACGACAGATAGATGGTAACAAAAAGGTAGGACTTCCTAATATAGTTAACTCACAAGACAGGTGGTTATAAAGAGGTACTACTTCCTAATATGGTTACATTCAGGTAAGACTACCTACCACAGTCATATTGACAAGACAGATAGATAGTTAAAAGGAAGAAAGACTACCTACCACTGTTACACTGACAAGATGGATGGTTAAAGGAAGAAAGACTACCTACACAGTTATATTGACAAGACAGATGGATTGTTAAAGGAAGAAAGACTACCTACACAGTTATATTGACAAGACAGATGGATCATTAAAGGAAGAAAGACTACCTACCACAGTTATATTGACAAGACAGATAGATAGCTAAAAGGAAGAAAGACTACCTACCACTGTTACACTGACAAGATGGATGGTTAAAGGAAGAAAGACTACCTACACAGTTATATTGACAAGACAGATGGATTGTTAAAGGAACAAAGACTACTTACCACAGTTATATTGACAAGACAGATGGATGGTTAAAAGGAAGAAAGACTACCTACCACAGTTATATTGACAAGACAGATGGATTGTTAAAGGAAGAAAGAGTACCTACCACAGTCATATTGACAAGACAGATGGATTGTTAAAGGAAGAAAGACTACCTACACAGTTATATTGACAAGACAGATGGATTGTTAAAGGAAGAAAGAGTACCAACCAGTTATATTGACAAGACAGATGGATGGTTAAAAGGAAAAAAGACTACCTACCACAGTTATATTGACAAGACAGATGGATTGTTAAAGGAAGAAAGAGTACCTACCAGTTATATTGACAAGACAGATGGATGATTAAAAGGAAAAAAGACTACCTACCACAGTTATATTGACAAGACAGATGGATGGTTAAAAGGAGGAAAGACTACCTACCACAGTTATATTGACAAGACAGATGGATGGTTAAAAGGAACTACCTACCACAATTATTGACAAAACAGATAGATGGTTAAAAGGAAGAAAGACTACCTACCACAGTTATACTGACAAGACAGATAGATGATTAAAAGGAAGAAAGACTATCTACAACAGTTATATTGACAAGACAGATGGATGGTTAAAAGGAAGAAAGACTACCTACCACAATTATTGACAAAACAGATAGATGGTTAAAAGATAGAAAGACTATCTACCACAGTTATCTTGACAAGACAGATAGATGGTTAAAAGGAAGAAAGACTACCTACCACAGTTATATTGACAAGACAGATGGATTGTTAAAGGAAGAAAGACTACCTACCACAGTTATATTGACAAGAGGGATCATTAAAGGAAGAAAGACTACCTACCACAGTTATATTGACAAGACAGATAGATGGTTAAAAGGAAGAAAGACTACCTACCACAGTTATATTGACAAGACAGATAGATGGTTAAAAGGAAGAAAGACTACCTACCACAGTTATATTGACAAGACAGACAGATGGTTAAAAGGAAGAAAGACTACCTACCACAGTCATATTGACAAGACAGATTGATGGTTAAAAGGAAGAAAGACTACCTACCACAATTATTGACAAAACAGATAGATGGTTAAAAGGAAGAAAGACTACCTACCACAGTCATATTGACAAGACAGATAGATGGTTAAAAAGAAGAAAGACTACCTACTACAGTTATACTGACAAGACAGATGGATTGTTAAAGGAAGAAAGACTACCTACCACAGTTATACTGACAAGACAGATGGATTGTTAAAGGAAGAAAGACTACCTACCACAGTTATACTGACAAGACAGATGGATTGTTAAAGGAAGAAAGACTACCTACCACAGTTATATGACAAGACAGATGGATGTTAAAGGAGAAGACTACCTACCACAGTTATACTGACAAGACAGATGGATTGTTAAAGGAAGAAAGACTACCTACCACAGTTATACTGACAAGACAGATGGATTGTTAAAGGAAGAAAGACTACCTACCACAATTATTGACAAAATAGATAGATGGTTAAAAGGAAGAAAGACTACCTACCACAGTTATATTGGCAAGACAGATAGACAGTTAAAAGGAAGAAAGACTACCTACCACAGTTATATTGACAAGACAGATAGACAGTTAAAAGGAAGAAAGACTATCTACCACAGTTATATTGACAAGACAGATAGACGGTTAAAAGGAAGAAAGACTACCTACCACAGTTATATTGACAAGATAGATAGACGGTTAAAAGGAAGAAAGACTACCTACCACAGTTATACTGACAAGATAGATAGATGGTTAAAAGGAGGAAAGACTACCTACCACAGTTATATTCATCTGAGCCATCAACACAGTCATAGTATCCATCACATGTCCTGTTGCTTGGTATACAATCACCATCATCACAATGAAACTCGTTGCCCTTACACTCTTCTGAAAATATACAAGAAAACATGTGAATAAAATACTGCCACAAGAAACAGTGTCCCTTACCGGAAAGAAACTAACCTCAACTGTAGTGTGACTTAATGATCTGGTTTCTGTAGGTAAATCAAGCAGTATTTCTATCTTAAGCTCTAGTGGCCCGTACAAGGGGCTAAGTGTCCCCATTTCAATAAAATTTAGAAAGGCCCTTATAATGATCTACAGACCAAGTTTGCTGAAGATTCATCAAGAGGTTCGTGAGAAAAAGTCATTTACAGGCATTTCTATTTTGAGCTCTAGCGGCCCCTAAAGAAGGTCAAGTGCCTCCATTTAAACAAACTAGGAAGAAAGCCTTCTAATGATGCTACAGACCAAGTTTAATGAAGGTCCATCAAGCAGTTCAAGAAAAGGAGTTGTTTAGAGTTTTTTTGTTTTTTTGTTTTAATCTAGCTTTGGTGGCCGAAAAAAGGAGCAAAGGTGAACCATCTGAACAAACTCACTAAAAATGTCAAACACCACCACTGAACAAATTTGGGAGCAGACCTTACAATGATGAAACAAACCAAGTTTAATGAAGCTCCATCAAGACTTCCATATGAAGTAATTTAAAGGTATTTTTATATCTAGCTGTAGTAGACCCTAGCATATCTAGCTGTAGTAGATCCTAGCATATCCATTTGAACAAAATTGGGAGGAGACCATACATTGATGCTACAGATGCAGTTTTATGAAGATCTCTTCGGTGGTTCATCAGAAGTTGTTTAAAAGTATTTCTATTTCTAACTCCAGTGGCCCCTAAAAGGTGTTCCAATTAGATCAAAATGAAATAAGATCTTATAATGATGTTACAGACCAAGTAAACTTGATTAGATTCACTGAGCAGTTCATGAGAAGAATTCGTTAAAAGGTAATTTCATTTTTAGTCATAGCAGTCCCTAAAAGGGGCTAACTGCTCCCATTTGAACAAATTTGGAGAGGACCATATACCAATGCTTTAGACTAAAAAGCAAGGATAAATATCCAACAGGGAAGGCCACATTCCAAAAACACAGCCTCCCCAGCCAGTTGGGCAACGCCAAATAAACAAGGACCATTTGTGTGAAATTATTTAACAAGAGGACCGTGATGAATCGCTCACCTGTCCCCACATGACCCAGTTTTGTACTGAGTATGACGTCGTTTTTTTTTCTCTATTATTTGACACAGTGACCTAGTATTTGAGCTTATGTGACTCAGTTTTGCAATTGACCTAGATATCATCAAGATAAAAATTCTGACTAATTTTCATCAAGATTCATTGAAAAAAATGGCCTCTAAGGTTTTTCTATTATTTGACCTGATGACCTAGTTTTTGAAGGAACGTGACCCAGTTTAGAAACTGACCTAGATATCATCAAGGTGAACATTCTCACCAATTTTCATGAAGATCCATTGAAAAATATGGCCTCTAGAGAGGTCAAAAGGTATTTCGATTTTTAGACCTAATGACCTAGTTTCTGACAGCACGTGACCCAGTTTCAAACTTGATCTAGATATCATCAAGATGAACATTCAGACCATTTTTCATACAGATCCCATGAAAAATATGGCCTCTAGAGAGGTCAAAAGGTTTCTCTATTTTTAGACCTACTGATCTAGTTTTTGACCGCATGTGACCCAGTTTCGAACTTGACCTTGATATCATCAAGGTGAACATTCTGACCATTTTCATGAAGATCCATTGAAAAATATGGCCTCTAGGGAGGTCACAAGGATTTTCTATTTTTAGACCTACTGTCCTAGTTTTGAACCGCACTTGACCCAGTGTCGAACCTGACCTAGATATCATCAAGGTGAACATTCAGACCAATTTTCATGAAGATCCATTGAAAAATGTAGCCTCTATGGAGGTCACAAGGTTTTTCTATTTTTAGACCTACTGACCTAGTTTTGGACCGCACGTGACCCAGTTTCAAACTTGACCTAGATATCATCAACTTTCTGACAAACTTTCATAAAGATCCCATGAAAAATGTCACCTCTAGAGTTTACGGACACACGGACAACGCCCGATTACAAAAGCTCACCTTGGCACTTTGTGACTGGTGAGCTAAAAATCGGACCATCGGTTTAGGAGATGACGTTTAAAGATTTTTCTATTTCTAGCTCTGGTGGCCCATATGTGCAACCAAGCAGAATAGTTTGAACAACTTTGGTAGAAGGCCATCCAAGGAACATTCATGCTAAGTTTCATCAAATCCATTCAGTAGTTTTGGAGGAGATGTCTTTTAAACACTATTGCTGACAATGGACAACGGACACAGCGTGATCGCAATAGCTCACAATGAGGGGCATAATTTGAACAACTTTGGTAGAGGACCACAAGGCAATGCCACATCAAATATCAAAAGCATAGCCCTTGCAGTTTCAGACATGAAGATTGTTTTCCTATATAAGTCTATGTAAAACTGGAGACCCCCAGGGAAGGGCCTCTTTTCACCAAGGGTTATAATTTGAAAAATTTTGGTAGAGGCAATGCTACGTACAAAAATATCAAAGGTCTAGGTCTTGTGATTTTAGACAAGAAGATTTTGAAAGTTTTTTTCCTGTAGAAGTCTATGTAAAACTTGTGACCTTCTTCACCCCAGGGGCACAATTTGAACTAGAGGTGCTTTTGAGAAAAGTGCATGGCTCCCACAACTGCCTTAATCATCTAAAGAGTAAGTCTGTCTTTATATACTGTTTACTCACAGAGAATATACCTTTGATAGTTTTGGAGTAAGCGGCCTTTTGGTAATTCAAGGGCCATAACTCCAAAGAGCCTGGGCCGATTTGCCTTGTTATCAGACTTGGCCGAGGACTTATTGGCAAACCCATTTTGTTCAAGTTTGGTGAAGATCTGATGAGAAATGTTCGACCTAGAGTCCAACAAGATTTGTGACACACGGACGGACACACAGACAGACAGATGTGAATATGTCTCCCGTCACACAGTGGTGTGGGAGACACAACAATCTTCATAGAGGACCATTAGATGATGTCACATGCCAAATATCAAGGCTCTAAGCCTTCTGGTTTTGGACAAGAAGATTTTTAAAGATTTTCCTTTAAGTTGCCATGGCAGAGTTCTGCATGGAATTCAATTCTTTGAAAATTTTGAAAGGGGGCCACCCAAGGATAATTTCTGTGAAGTTTGGTGTAATGTGGTTTTCAAGAAGAAGATTTCTTTAGAAAATGTTGACAGCACGACGGATGACTAATGACGGACACTGAGCAGTCACAAAAGCTCACCATAACAAGAGGACCATGATGGTCCTGAATCGCTCACCTGTCCCAACATGACCCAGTTTTGAACTGAGTATGACGTCGTTTTTTTTCTATTATTTGACATAGTGACCTAGTTTTTGAGCTCATGTGACCCAGTTTTGAACCTGACCTAGATATCATCAAGATGAACATTCAGACCAACTTTCATACAGATCCCATGAAAAATATGGCCTCTAGAGAGGTCACAATGTTTTTTCATTATTTGACCTACTGACCTAGTTATTGATGGCACGTGACCTAGTTTCAAACTTGACCTAGATATCATCAAGGTGAACATTCTGACCAAATTTCATGAAGATCCATTCAAAAGTATGGCCTCTAGAGAGGTCACAAGGGTTTTCTATTTTTAGACCTAATGACCTAGTTTTTGACCGCAGCTGACCCAGTTTCGAAACTGACCTAGATATCATCAAGATGAACATTCTGACCAACTTTCATACAGATCCCATGAAAGATATGGCCTCTAGAGAGGTCACAAGGTTTTTCTATTATTTGACCTACTGACCTAGTTTTTGATTGCACATGGCCCAGTTTCGAACTTGACCTAGATATCATCAAGGTGAACATTCTGACCAATTTTCATGAAGATCTTGTGAAAAATATGACCTCTAGAGAGGTCACAAGGTTTTCGTATTTTTAGACCTACTGACCTAGTTTTAAAACACAGTTGACCCAGTTTCGAACTTGGCCTAGATATCATCAAGATGTATTCAGACCAACCTTCATACAGATCCCCTGAAAAATATGGCCTCTAGAGAGGTCACAACGTTTTTTATTATTTGACCTACTGACCAAGTTATTGATGGCACGTGACCCAGTTTCGAACTTGATCTAGATATCATCAAGGTGAACATTCTGACCAATTTTCATGAAGATCTTGTGAAAAATATGGCCTCTACAGAGGTCACAAGGTTTTTCTATTTTTAGACCTACTGACCTAGTTTTTGACCGCACGTGACCCAGTTTCGAACTTGACCTAGATATCATCAAGGTGAACATTCTGACCAACTTTCATAAAGATCCCATGAAAAATGTGACCTCTAGAGAGGTCACAAGCAAAAGTTTACACACGGACGCATGGACGGATGCACGGACGGACGCTGCGCGATCACAAAAGCTCACACTGTCACTTTGTGACATGTGAGCTTAAAAGTTGACACAGGTCGCTGGACACAGGACCATCCACCTATACTAATAGCTCACCCTGAACAAAGTTCAAGTGAGCTAAAAACTGAAGTAATTCATTTTAATGCTGTGAACTTTTTGATGTTTGGGATATTCCAACGTCACTACATCACTGCACTATGTTGTTTGGTCCAGTATCTTGCCACAGCAAGGCTTTGACAAATGCTTTAAAAATGACTGAAATCTTACCTAATTTTTTTATCACTTGGGTTGTATCCAGTGCAGGTTTCACCACAGTGTACTTACCACACTGCTGTTCATCTGTCCAAATCCTATACTGATATATATCAAACTGCTGTTCATAATTATGTCCCATAACTGATACATACTACAATTCTGTTCATCTGTCCCGTCTGTACACTGTGCTTTACCATCACATATGTGAGCCTGGCTGACACATCTACTTGTATCACACAGGTGCTCTGAATCTTTGCATCCTGCAAAATACATAATACATGTTGCTTTACCATCACATTTGTGAGCCTCAGCCACACATTCACTTGTACCTGATATGCAAATTTGAAACTTTACATCCAGTAATATATTACAAGTCAAGTTTTTTTATAACTTCACATCCATCCATCTCAAATTTGACCCAAGGGACCTGGCTTGAACAATCTTTGTAGGACAACAGATTTTAAAGATGTCACTCTGAAAAAAGATTATATACTCACCATAGACAAGTTCGAACGACTTTTCTACCCAGCCCTGGTCCCTGAGCCACGCCTTACACCTGTATGTTGCAGTGTCACTGTATAACATGTTCCTTATGGTCAAAATACCAACTCTCCTAAATGTTGTCCTCACCTGATATACCCTGCAATATATATCAGCTTTATTGTACTGTTTTACTCAGCTTAATTTCTTCATAAAGATACAAACAGTAACTGCACTGTCTATCACTCCATCTTTCAAACACAAAGTTGAGTTGCAGTTCTTGTACAATTCAACATTTTCCGTCAGTGTGAGAAAATTCAACAAAATTTCTCTGATAGTTTTGCAGTTATTCTCCAGACAGAAGTGACATACGTACACCTAACAGAGGCAGAAAATTTAATTAGCCCTAGGTCCATAATATATAATGTGATACACTGTACTAGGAATAGTAACAACTGTGTTTAGTTTGAAAGCAAAAATGCTGAAATGTGCAAATATATGACCAAGACAAGAAATAAGGACTTAAAAGCTCTGTGACCTTGACCTTGAAGATATGACCTTCAGAAATGTGTCAAAACATCCTTTTATCACTGATATTAACTCTTTTCATTCTGGACATGATTGATTCTGCCTTTGCGATCTGTGTAGATCATGATCAACCTGCACATCTGTGCAGTCTGATCAAGATCTGCCCTGTTTGCAATTCAGTTGGTTTCTTTCTGTTAAGCACCCCTTTTAACAGTTAATGGTACTGTCCAAATTGAAAGATGGACAAGATCATTACAGAAATTTAGCAGTTCAAGGGTTAATGTAGCACAAAAAATAACAAGACGGTCATTGACCCTAAAGCGCTCACCTGTGTACAAGGCTTCAAGTGTGTTTGTGTAAGTACAGAGTTTGGTTTCTTCTATGTTAGCCTATATTATATACATGTCACACACACTTTTGAACCTAGGACAATAATTTGAACAATTATGATTGACATTACAAATCTGATATCACAAGCCAAATATCAAGGCTCTATATTCAGAGAAGAAAAGTGACCATGCCCTCTGGCGACCATGTTTTTTTGACAAATCAAAATAATTTGAACAATCTTGGTAGTGGGTCACACAAGGACCATTTGTGTAAAATTACTTTAAATCGGGCTAGCGGTTTCATACAAGAAGATTTTTAAAGTTTCCACTATATACATATAGGCAAAAATGACCACACCCTCTGGCAGCCATGTTTTTTGACAAATCAAAATAATTTGAACAATCTTGGTAGAGGGTCACATAAGGACCATTTATGTAAAATTATTCTAAACTCGAGCTAGCAGTTTCATACAAGAAGATTTTTAAAGTTTCCACTATATACATAAAGGGAAAAGTGACCATGACCTCCAGCAGCCATGTTTTTTGACAAATCGGTATAATTTGAACAATCTTGGTAGAGGGTGACATAAGGACCATTTGTGTGAAATTATTTCAAAATCGGACCATTGGTTTAGGAGGAGATGTCCTTCGAAGTTTTTTCTATTTTTAGCTCTGGCAGCCCCTATGTGCAACCAAGCAAAACCGTTCGAATAACTTTGGTAGAGGACCACCCAAAGAATATCATGGCCAAGTTTCATCAAAATCCA
The DNA here is from genome assembly GCF_021730395.1 of Mercenaria mercenaria. Lineage (NCBI taxonomy): Eukaryota > Metazoa > Mollusca > Bivalvia > Venerida > Veneridae > Mercenaria > Mercenaria mercenaria. Next base: position 42,559,740 of record NC_069374.1, read on the forward strand.
TTCATTGGTTTTGGAGGAGATGTCGTTTAAACACAAATGTTGACAATGGACGGACAACTTGACAGATGCATGCATGCACAACGGACACTGGACACAGCATGATCACAATACCTCACCATAAGCACTTTGTGCTCAGGTGAGCTAAAAATAAAATCACATTCCGAATACACAGGATAAAGTGTTTACAAGGAAGTCCTTGATCACAGTGCAATGTGTCATCAGTCATTAAATTTTTTATTAATAAACTCATCTAAAAGGATGCTTTTTTCTCCACCAAAGGAGGATAGTAGTAATAGGCAAGATAGAGGGCTGGAGCAAAAATCAGAGATGCTAACTGTTGACTTAGTGACTGAAATGCAATGGGGATCATCTGCTCAGCATATCCAATCATCCCATGAAGTTTCAATGTCCTGGGGTTCAAGTGGTTCCAAAGCTATGGACTGGAAACAGTTTTCCATGTTCTGGCCTCTGTGACCTTGACCTTTCATCGAGTGATATAAAAATCAATTGGGGGTCATTTACTCTGTATGTCCTATCCTCTTAAGAAGTTTCAACATTCTGGGTCAAGTGGTTTTCAAGTTAATTGATCGGAAACTGTTTTCTATGTTCACGTCCATGACCTTGACCTTGGATGGAGAGACCCAAAAATCAATAGGGGTCATTTACTCTGTATGTCCAATCATCCTATGAAGTTTCAACATTGTGGGTCGAAAGGTTCTTGTTATTGATCGGAAATGGTTTTCTGTGTTCAGTGGCCTTGACCTTTGATGGAGCGACCCCAAAATCTATAGGAGCCATCTACTCTGCATGTCAAATCATCCTATGAAGTTTCAACACACTGGATCAAGAGGTTCTAAAGTTATTTATCTTAAACGTTCTTTCTATGTTTAGGCCTATGTGACCTTGACCTAGAATGGAGTGATCCAAAATCAATAGGGGTCGTCTGCTCTGCATGTCCAATTATCCTAGTAAGTTTCAACATTCTGGGTCAAGAAGTTTTTAAGTAACTGATTTGAAACAGTTTTCCATGTTCAGACCCCTGTGGCCTTGACCTTTGATGGAATGACCCTAACAAGGGGGCCATGATGGTCCTATATCGCTCACCTGAGTACCATTGTTCTTAATGATAAAATCAAGTTTTGACATAGATCACATAGGAATACACATTAAATATCATCAGGATAAATATTTTCTTGTAACTGTCCCTTTTGACCTATGGGTCATGTACAGGGTCAATCTCCATACCAAGTTTGAGGGTCCTAGGCTCAAATGCTGCATTTTTGTACTAGCCTGACTATTCCTTACCCTGGAAGACTTAAATAACATTTAAAACCAATCTCATTAGATGCTGCTGAGGTATATTCGTTTACATAAATTAGAAGGGAGGTAATTTGTCATAAATTCAGTCAAAAGTTATCTACCCTGATTGTCCGAGTCCATCTGATGGTATAAATGACATTTCAAATCAGTATCTTCATTGGTTACTGAGATACATCCATTTTAATTTGAAACTAAGGGAGGTAATTTGACATAAGTCAGTCCAAAGTTATCTACCCTGATTGTCTCAGTCCAACTAATGACAATAATGAAATTTCAAAAGAATCCTATAACTACTTACTGAGATAAATCATTTTTCATTAAAATCAGGGGAGGTAATCATGCATTGGTATATGCATGTAGAAGATACAGAGTACAAGCCTTTACAACAAAATAGTAGAAAAGTAAGTAAAAGTAGAAATTTCTCACCATGGAAGACATAAATAACGTTTCAAACCAATCTCATTAGAAGTTGCTAATTACAGTGAAACACCGCTCGCTCGAGCATCGATGACTCGAGCACCCGAGCTCGCTTGAGCAATTCATGTGGTCCCGGCAGATTTCCTTCTATTTTCTATGTGATATTACCTTGTTTTGGTCGAGCATCAATAACTCGATCGCTCGAGCATTACACCTGGTCCCTGTGCATTAATTTACTCTTTGTTGCTTCTGGCTAACTCGAGCAGAGGTGTCAAAATTTTTCTCACCTTCGGCGGTCAGAATGTATCGGTTTTTTAAACATTTTCACACACCATGAGAATTGCATAGTCTATTCCCAGACTATCTTAAATGTTTGTTTGTCGGTATACTTGATCTTATGATGAGATTAATTATTGATAAAAGCTTAAGGAAAAGTTTTATTGATCAAATATCGATCAATTACTGATTACTTAAAGCATCTTTTCTGTGGGATCTAGAAGATAGTTATGAGTATTTTAATTAGCAGTTGTTTGCATGCAAATGAAGGAAATAATATAGCCTTTTCATAAAACTGAGACGATAATTATGATATGCACTTATTGATGAATAAAAATGAAAAAAGTCTTAGTTGTTTCTTCACATGTGCCATTTACAAATTACATATTGAAACATCTATCAATAGATAACGTTTGTAATACGTTTGGTTTTGAAAATGTCACAAGTATGTTATTATTACGCATCACTGTTTACTCTGCAAATGGTCCCGATGACAAGTGGTAAAACAAACTTTAGTTGTTTTTTTTATGTTGGTCTATGTTTGGGTCGCTCGAAACCATGGATAACTCGAGCATTTTGCTCATCCCCTTGCGACCTCGAGCAAGCAGTGTTTTACTGTATATTCATTTACATAAAAAATAAAGGGAGGTTATTTGTCATAAATTCTCCATTTATTGATTAGACATGAAGTGTGAGGGACGAATGAGGTGGAAAAAAAAATGTCTCCCCAAGTACGGGGAGTGGGGGAGGTAGAAAAATTTCAGCTCACTTAAGGCTCTAGGTTTTAGTATATGTCTCTATGCTCAAAAGGGACATGATGTTCCTATTGTGCTCACCTAAGTTTAGTCATACATGCCATAATTTTTCAGAACGTTTCCGGGATTCTGAGTTAAAATTTCCGGGATTTTTACCTTTTGTCCGGGACATACACCGTGACATTGGTATTCATCTGTTTCATGCAAAAATATCATAATATACATGTAGTTTCCCCGAGACTAAACATTGTTCACTCGCTTGTATTAATTTGCGGCAAATGTCGTCTAGCTTTCTAAGGGAGGTAAATACATGTATACGGGTAATACATCTATAGTTCGGCACGTGAATTTATTGCGTTCCCGAGGTGAACAGAATTAGGAGACCGTCCATGTTTTTTGTAAACAGTGATGTTTTTCTAACGGTCTAAACTTTCTTAAAACACAAATTACATAAATAATTTTTTGATCAATGGAAAGGTTATAAAACAAGCAATTTATTGATTACTTTTAATTGTTATTTCGAAATAAAATGGATTAATTATGAACGCTTAACTTACACTGTTTTTCTAAAGGTTGTGAAAATCACTACGCCGCTTTTAAAATTATATGTAATTAAAACGTTTATTCATTGAAAAAAGATATTTGGATACAAAAATATGAAGATTGTTAGTATTTCAAATCTTTTTGAATTTTGAAAATCCATAAATGAGCAAAAAAGTTATTAAAAATTAAAAATTCTGATTCAATACGCAAACGGTGTTAAAATCATTTGTTTTGCCAACCACCAGATAAACAGATGTTAACGCGTGACGTCACGGCGATCTCTCCTATATACGAAGAATCAACCTGGTCATCGTGATTTAGATTCTTGCTAATTTGGTATCATTCTAAAGCTTAAACATTTATCTAATAATTAAATGAATCCTTAAAGGAATAAAATAAATCTTGTAGATAAAATCGACAATATAAAATATTTGGAGTCTGGTCAATTTTCATGGGTCGGTCGGCAAAGGCATTCAGCATTTTAATTTAAAATATGTGTGACAATCGATCTAGATCTTAAATAATTACAACCTTTTAAAATAATTATCGTTTAAATGACCGTTTTCAATAATCTCTTCCATAAAGGCTACATGTAGCTTTACCGCCAACGTGCTAAAAACAAAGTGATTTACGACTAATTTAACTATCATAAAACAGTTATTGATTGCATAATCCTGTCAGTTCTTAATCAGGGTCATCATAATAACTGACTGTAACTTAATCAGTGTCATCAAAAGATCGTCGCGTGATCAAAGCAGGCTTAATCAACATGTGTCCCGCTCGCCCGCTCGAGGGCATAAAGTGATTAGGAATAAACAATGTGACAACGGGGACTGTTTATTGTGTAAAATTTAACAAATTATAGACAAAAACAAGTTTTTTGGGGGATTGTTTTCATTTGTTCCTGTATTTTTATTTTTCCGGGACATTTTAAGACTGTCCGGGACACCGGGACGAGTATGTAATTTCCGGGACAATCCCGGACAATCCGGGACGTATCACATGTATGGTTTAGTTCTTGTTTGAACAGTTGAAATTTTCTGCGAAATAGATAAAGGTATTTTTTTTTTTGGGGGGGGGGGGGGGGGGGGGGGGGGGGGTGGGGTGTACATACAAAAACTTAACCAAAAACTGTTGAGTCGAAAAAGGGGCATAATTTTGAATAAATGCAAAGTAGAGTTATGGGACCTACACAGTGCATGTCAGATAATGACAGTGAACAAATGTGTGAAGTTTCAATCCATTCCCATTAGTGGATACTGAGATACCAGCTTACATACAATCAAAGGCCTGAATGGCCTGAGTCGGCTAATGATTGATGTACTGACAGTATAGTCTACCAGTTTCAGTTTGTTTTTAGTTTTTTTCTTAAAATTTCATAACACAGCTCGATATTTACCCAAAATATTATATCCGGATACGATTACACTTTTCTCCAGTTTGAACAATATATTTTACAAATTGTGATGATACGAAGACATTTAGCAGCAATTGGCAGTATCTGACATTGAAGTTTACGGTTAAATTACCTCTTATTTAAATCTTTTCATAAAAAAGTTGTTTCGTTTCGCCAAACATAGACCATCTACTTTCAATTTCAAAAACTACAAGAAAATACAATTTAATGTTTCGCCGATTTGTTTATTTCTCGAAAAATGAGAATTAAAATCATTTTTAATATCAGTAGTAACTAAACAAACCAGTAAGAGCTTCTTCTTCCCGATAATTTATCGTTTACTGACTGCAAAATTCAACCCACGCAAAGTTTATAGAAATCATACGATGCGTGTTTACGTTCAATGTGGGAGAATTAAGGCTGATCGGCTATGTTACCTAACGCATCCAGACGATTAAGATTTTGTTTTTAGAAAAGCATTGTGTGCGTTTCTGTAATTTTATATACGTTTTTATACGCTTAGAAATTATTAGACATGCGTATTTGCATTATTTCTATACGTAATTTACACTAATACGCATCTTATCTGGAGCCCTGCTGGAACTATTTTTTGTCTTTCGCTGGATGTTACCCAAGCTTTGTAAGCCTGCGCAATTCTTAGAATGCACATTTATGCTTAATGAGTTACATTCGAGAATTGCACAATTACAAGTCATAAATATGACAGATTACATCGTATATGGGTCATAGCAAAGGGAATTGACACAACTTAACTTCATTCATGCAGTGAACTGTTTGAAGTTTGAGAAATCTAATGGAACTACATCCCTTCACTGTGTTATTTGGTCCATTTAGAGAATCGTTGGATAGCAAGGACTCGTCAAAAGGCTTTCAGCCTTTAGCCGACTCAAAAACTGCTAAGTCAGAAAAAGGAGCATAATTTTGAAAAAATGCAAAGTAGAGTTATGGGACCAACACAGTGCATGTCAGATCATGACAGTAAACAAGTGTGTGAAGTTTCAATCCATTCCCATCAGTGGGTACTGAGATACCAGCTTACATACAAAACCTTAACCAAGAATTTCTAAGTCGAAAAAGGGCATAATTTTGTAAAAAAGCAAAATAGAGTTATGGAACCTGTGCAATGTAGGTCAGTTTATCACAGTGAATAAGTGTGTGAAGTTTCAATCCATTCCCACAAGTGGTTACTGAGATACCAGCTTACATACAAAACCTTAACCAAGAATTTCTAAGTCGAAAAAGGGACATAATTTTGTAAAAAAGCAAAACAGAGTTATGGAACCTGTGCAATGTAGGTCAGTTTATCACTGTAAATAAGTGTGTGAAGTTTCAATCCATTCCCACTAGTGGTTACTGAGATACCAGCTTACATACAAAACCTTAACCAAATCGGGACGCGGACGCATGGGTGAGTCCAATAGCTCTACTATTCTTTGAATAGTCGAGCTAAAAATACAATAAACAAGTTAAAATAATCCCGCAAACCTCCCCCCACTACCCCCACCACAAAAAAAAACTAGTTTATTTGGTCTATAAATGTTCCAGTGGGTCATGTGTTGATTAAGCCATTGATCTCTCTCTCGTTTTGCATAACTTTGATTATAATTGTGAACGGTTAATTGATTAATGACTGTTAAAGATACCATCATTAAATATGTGAGAAAGCATGAGTTTCATGGTTAAACCGAAAAAGCAATCTCATTTTGTCCCAACAAACTTGATCTGTTTGTTTGTTTTGGGTTTAATGCCGTTTTTCAACAGTATTTCAGCTACGTAACGGCGGGCAGTTAACCTAACCAGCGCTCCTGGATTCTGTACCAGTACAAACATGTTCTCTGCAAGTAACTGCTAACTTCCACACATGAATCAGAGGTGGAGGACAAATGATTTCAGACACAATGTCTTTTATCAATTCGTCATGGAGAACATATGCCTTGCCCAGAGCCGCGACAAACTTGAAGGGGTTAGTTTAAGTGCAAACTGAAAAAGAGTATATGTTGGTTAATGAAAGCTTCGGCAGAGTTCAAATGGATGACAAAAAAGAGCAGTTATTAAAGCATTTTGAGCAAAGGCTCAATGCATATAAAATATCGTATTAATTTTATTCTCCCAAAATTACAAAGCTATCTGTTTGTTTGTGATTTTAAAAGTTATTAATCATGTGAAAGTGTGCTGAAGACTCTTTTTAGCGTCACCTGTTTGGTCTTTAGATGTGTTGTGTAGTTTTTTTAACCCAGAAAGCAGTTATTGATAAGTTGACAAGTGGTAGAAACTTGCACCAGCCTTCACAAATCAATGACATCACTCTTAGCTAGATTCTAAATCATGAAGACCAGGTTAATTCTTCATATATATTAAGTCTCCTAATTCTGTTCACCTCGGGAACAAAATCAATTCACGTGCTGAACTATAGATTACCTGTATTTACCTCCCTTAGAAAGCTAGACGATATTTTGCTGCAAATTATGCTTAAAGTTATAAGCGAGTGAACAATGTTTACCTCAGGAAACTACATGCTATTTTATATATTTTCGGGGATCGAACCCTCGACCACCCGCACTCGAAGCAGATGCTCTACCACTAGGCTACCGAGGCAGTTGCAAAATGTGGTTTAAAAGATGTTGTCAAAAGACTTTTCATGCCAAGTTCATCAGCTTCCACCCAAGGATTTCAGAGATGTTGTTTTGAAAAAATCACATTATTCAAAACTTATTGTATAAAGTTTTGCAGCTATTTCCCATCAAGAAAACAGGATGGAACTGACAATATTTAGCTACATATCAAATCTTATTCTGTTTGCAATTCAGCTGGCAATCACACAAAAAGAAGCTGAAACAGAGCCATTTAAATGGTTGGTGTTATAAGGCAATATTAAATGTAAACTCACCTTCCACTGAACATTCTAACAGGTCGTTTGCTTGGTTCTCGGTACCACTTGATCCCTGGTGTTGGTCCTGGACCGGAACACAGTGCCTTACAGTATATCTGGTTTAAATCTCCACCAATTCCCAAAACATGTTCTCCATCCTTGATGATGTTACCATCTTTCTGTAGTGTGAGTTCACAGCGCTTGGCACTGCCTACAGCAATTATGGACAAAGGTTTAAATAATTATAATTTCAACAAGTATGAACAGTTAAAAACAAAAGGCCCATGCTGGACCTAGATCACTCACCTGAGATACACTGCTTGCTTCAACAGTTTTGGAAGATTCTTAAAGTTCCCAATATTTTCATACAGGGAAAAGTGACCACTGACCTTGGTGGCCATGTTTTTTGATGAATCGGATAAAATTTGAAAAATCTTGGTAAAGGGTCACACAAGGACCATTTGTGTGAAAATATTTCAAAATCAGGTCAGCAATTTCAAACAAGAAGACCTTTTAAGTTTCCATTGATAAGTGACCACACCCTCTGGCAGTCATTATTTTTGACAAATCAAATTTATTTGAACAACCTTGGTAAAGAGTCATTAAAGTGTGTGAAATTACTTCCAACTGGAGCCAGCTGTTTTATACAAGATTTTTTTTTTAATTTTCCAATATATACATATAGGAAAAAGTGATCACATCCCCTCTCAGCCAGCTTTTTTGATTAATCAAGATACTTCGAAAAATTTTGGTAGAGGGTTACCTTCAGGACCATTTTTATGAAATTATTTGTGAAAATCAGACCAGACATTTAGGTTTAAATGTATTTCTATTTTTAGCCCTTGTGGGCCCTATGTGAAATCAAGCAGAACCATTTGAACATCTTTTGAAGAGGACCAACCAAGGAACATCAAGGCAAAGTTTCATCAACTGCCATCAAATGGTTTCACAGATGTTGTTTAAAATGTGGACGAATGGACGGATGCTGGCAGATTGAAGTTTATTCAAACAAGAGGCTGAAAATGGGCCTAAGTTGCCCACCTGAAGAAAACCCTAACCACTTGATGGTTTGACAAAGATAATCCTACTGACTAGATAATCTTTTTTGACTTTTTAAAATCATTCCTCCTATCTGTTTTGACTGATTTGTTTTTGAGAAGAAAAGGGACATAATCATACAACATTTGAATAGTGTCAGGAGTTTTCTCCTGTGAACAAAACATAGAGCCTGAATACAGACTTCAGTGGAACCGGAAAGGTCAGTACTTTACAGTATTGATGTTCAGATTTTATAATTGGTGAGTATAATTTGTGACGTAAGTTTCATGCTTTTCGTCATATTTAAAAGTTCTTAAATTTGATTTTTTCAATTTTAATTGGGCTAAAGAACAAATTTGTTCACTGTCATGAACTGATATGCATTGTACAGGTTCCATTACCCTGTTTTGCATTTTGCAAAATTATGCCCCTTTTTCGACTTTGATATTCATTCAGTTGACAAGGTTGAATAGTCCAGTGTTGCTGTCTTCCGACAGCTCTTGTTTGAAACTGCTCTCTGCTAGGACTGTGTTAAGGGACACCAGAGCTCGAAATAGAAAAGAAAATATCTTCTTTAGTTTATTCTGTTGGTAATACATTTTTGGGCTGTCAAACAAAATATAGAAAAAAAAACTAAAAGGTTTTATTAGCTGAACTTTAAATAACTTTTATATGCTCACCTAACTTTGTTCAGAGTGAGCTATTTGTTTAGCTGATAATCCAGCATCCATTGTCCGTCATTCTGCGTCAACATTTTTAATTAAACAACTTTTCTCAAACAACTGGTCAGAATTACACCAAACTTCATCAGTAGCATCTTGGCATGGGCTTCTATCAATTTTCTTAGTCAGTAGGATTATCTAGTCAGTAGTCAAATTAGTTACACTGAAACTCAAGTTTAATAAACACTATTACATCTTTTTTTTTAAACAGAAAGTTTATACAAATATTCAACTTACATGTTTTATAAATTCCAATCAGAACCACCAGTAAAATCAAAGACTTCATGTTTGATGTCTTCAGTTTGACTGTAATCTGCTTAAATATATTCTAAATTACTCTAGCTTATTGTCTAGTTTCACCAAAACAAGATGCAGATATACAATGTCAAGTGTGTGCTCAAGTCTGTAGTGTTTTGATATTTTCACATCTTTTTTTTCTACAAAAACAGGATATAAACAATCTCATGCTAAGTATATAAGCACTGTAACTTGAGAACCAGGATGTGCTACAAGACTAAAAAACAGCCACTAAAACTCAATAAATGAGCTCTGGAAAATGTTAAGACACCCTTCCAATGGTAACTACCCTCACTATAGTCTCCTTTGGGTAATAAATAATACTCAGTTTACACTGTGCTTTTTAGGCTCATTTTTTGAGGGCCTTTTTGAGATAATTTTATCTATATTCAAGAAGTGTTACAGTTGTTGTGCTTTTCAGCTTATCTATCATTGTGTCTTATTACATGGAATTCCTTTAATAAAGTTAAACTGTCTAAAATCATGGAGTACAAAAATGTTTTAGTTTTACCAACAAAATTCAATAAATAGTCATGACAGAGTTATGATTCTTCTGTTCTTACTTTCACTTCATTTTCATAATTCACGGTGTAAAGGTGAATCAAATTCACTTTACTGAGTCAGGTTTATGACCTTATGATAACTGATAAAATGTACATAAGGGTAGACAACTGTATCATTATTCAGGGCAGATTTATGGTAACTGTGTCTGTCAATCCCTCTAAATGACATGTATCACTGTTTCAAGTTAGCATCAAAATCCATCCACTGGAATTACTCTTCAATGCTGAAAAATCAGATACTGTTAGAAAGAAAGACAACTGTATAAAAATCAGATACTGTTAGAAATAAAGACAACTGTATAAAAATCAGATACTGTTAGTTACAGAGACGACTGTATAAAAATCTGATACTGTTAGTTAGAAAGGGAGACAACTATATAAAAATCAGATACTGTTAGAAAGAAAGACAACTGTATAAAAATTAGATACTGTTAGAAAGAAAGACAACTGTATAACAATCAGATACTGTTAGTTACAGAGACAACTGTATAAAAATCAATACTGTTAGTTAGAAAGGGAGACAACTGTATAAAAATCAGATACTGTTAGAAAGAAAGACAACTGTATAAAAATTAGATACTGTTAGAAAGAAAGACAACTGTATAAAAATCAGATACTGTTAGAAAGGGAGGCAACTGTTTAAAAATCAGATACTGTTAGAAATGGATACAACTGTATATAATCAGATACGGGACTTTTTATATTCACTTATCTTGAAAGTTCTAATGTAACACTTTCATTTGTTTCAGAGACATTCAAAGAAAACATCAATTATGTAAAATTTTCTACTTAAAACAGTGTAATAATTTTGTCAAAATAACAGGCAGAGTTACTGAACTTGGTGTATAAACTATGATCTTTAATGTTTGTTTGAAATTTCAATCAGCTGCATAAACAGGTAAAGGAATATCAATTTTGGGAAATTTTCAAAGTGAAAAATGCAATATAAATTTGTCAAAACAAGTCTAAGTAATAGGACCTGGTACATAAACTTATCGTACGATCCTACAAATATATCGTACGTTTCAGCACGATATCTGTACTGGTTCCCTAAATGGGAAGAGTGCGACAGGACGAGACAGGGTCGGATGGGAAAAGTGATTCCTATATAGCACCTTCAAACAAAGTTTGGTGGGATATAAAAATAACAAGAGTACTAAAGTCTTTCATGCTTTAATGAAAAACTGACATTCACATCTCTGAAGCTTGACAAAAATGATCATACAGAGTTACAAATAATTACAATTTAAAATATCAGTCTGCCAAATTAGGGACTTCCATGTCTGTTTTTATTAGCTGTGCAAGTTAAGCTGTGACAGCTTCATAAATAATCCTTCTTTTTTCTTTTCTGGAATTGTTTCACAAAGGTGGAATAACCCGTTTATTTTTTCATTTCAACGTATGTACAACAACAACAATAATAACATACACTGACATTTGATTATGAGACAAAATATGAATACATGTACCATTTTGATTACAAATTTAATTTGTATACACAATCACATTATTCTTTAAAATAGCTTTCAAAGTATAATCTTTTGGCAACAGTTTGCAATGACTTCTGGAACTTGAATGTCCAAATAAATTAACAAGAAAATTTGACAGTTCTGTTAATTCTACCACTTTTAACTACATCCATATAAATAATCTAACAGTATTACTTTTTACTCCATTTAATTATATTAACCCCCTCTTCCCCTTCAACAGGTTCAATACTTTTGTTTAAATCTATTTTAATTACTATTTTAACCTATTTTTAACTACCTCCCTTTTATTGATCTTACATTCGTTATTCAGAAAAATAAAGCTACAGTCTAACCTGTACTAACGGTCACCTCCGATCAGTGGCCACCTCCGTTCAGCGGCCATTTTATGACGCCCCCCGACGGATTTTCCTCTATTTTATCACTTTATTCAGCGGCCACCTCCTGTCAGCGGCCAGCGGCCATCGAAATTGCCTCCCGACAGCCGTATTTGACCCCTTTCAGCAGTCATGTTTCTTCTAAAGCCAATTATTTTTAGGCGATAATCACCGAAGATACCCGATTTTTGAGAAACACGTGATTGCTAAGTTTCGAATGACTTTATCACAAGAACAACAAAATGACATGAGCTTCTCAATTAAAACTGGTAACCAAAGGTGTGATCCCTTTTTTGTTATGATCAAAAGACCAGTAATTATCGGCAATAAGCGTGTCACCTCGTGTCAATTTTGTTGTTCACAGTTTGATGTCGGTTAAAGATAATACCCAATATCTAATTAGTAGCTAATATTTGTGATTTTTTATATTTCTGTCATCAAAATACTATTAAATTTATACGAAATTTATTGTGTTTGAAAGAAATATAAACCACTCGATCTTTTACAGAACGTAACGGCAATCTTAGATTTTAGCGAGACAGTAAGCACGGAGAGTAGCTTCCCTTACCAAAATGGTGAAAATCGTAAACAAATTTGTTTTGAAGTTGGAAAATTATCTGTAGTTTTTGATCACTAAGAAGACCATTCGTATTGTGAAGGCAAATCCACATCAATATATCCTGGTAAAATAATAATAGAAAACCCAAAAAGAAATGGGCCTAAAGGCTAAACTAGTCAGAAGTCCAAAAAATACATATACTGGCTGCACCTCCGATCAGCGGTCACCTGGATTAAGCGGCCAAATTGTCTGCTTCCCCTGGCTGGCTGCTTAAGACAGGTTAGACTGTATATTTAGATTGTATTTCAAAACCCTAGTGAGAAGGAATTACTAGACAACAACAACATTGCTGATTTCAGTTTTGACTTTAAAAAAATAAAGTTCTAAATGCACTCCATAATTAAAACAGGAAGAAGTGAAACAAATTATCCTCATATTAAGAAAACTTAAAAGCATCGACTTTAGGTTACATTCTTAACATCATTTCCTTTGTTAAGTAAAATATATATTATGTATAAATAAAAAAACAATCTCAATTGACAAAACAAAGTACTTAATATGATAATGACTGAAAGAGAAGTTAGAACAAGAGTTGTCATAGGAGACAGCGCGCTCGATTATTTCCGTGCTGGATAGTGAAACTAAGCACATCTGAGGAAGCTGGAGCTGTCACTATATAGTCTTTAATGACTCCAATAAGAATGAAGATATGGGACAATAGCTTGAGTCTGTGTCAAAAGTATTAAGTAATAAGAGAGAAAAAGAACATTAAATAAGTATAATTCTAAGCAAAAAGGGAGATAATTCATGAAATATTGGTGCAAGAGTGATTTTTGCACCTTGTGTCATATAATGTGGGTGATGATGTGGAATAACAACTACAAGTTTGAATCAAATCCATTTAGTAATAAATGAGATACAGTGAAAGTGCATCAAAACTTTAACCAGAAATTCTAAGTAAAAAGGCGGGATAATTCATGAAATATTGGTGCAAGAGTTATGACCCTTGTGTCATATGGTGTGAGCGGAGATGATGAATTACTGTTTTAAGTTTGAATCAAATCCATTTAGCAATAACTGAGATAGAGTGAAAGTGCATCAGAACTTTAACCTGAAATTCTAAGTAAAAAGGGGGATGATTCATGAAATATTGGTGTGAGAGTAATGGCCCTTGTGCCATATGATGTTGGTAATGATGAGGAATAACAATTTTAAGTCTGAAAAAAAAATCCACCGAGTAATTATAGAGACAAAGTGAAAGTGCATCAAAATTTAACTAAAGTGAGTACACAGAAGGAAGCCGACACCGGGTTGAGTAGGACAGCTCTCCAAACTTTGTATAGTCAAGCTAAAAATAATTAAAGTACTTTATGTTCATACACTTCAGCAAAATGGTCTTACATTATTTCTTGACATTTATTTAAGTTATATATAATACATTAAGTGTTAATAGGAAGCTTACAGTATTCCACAGGCTGTTACACTGGTTACACCAGTATCACCCGGACATCCTGTACTGTTTCCAGGAGAGATATCTTATTCTAAGAAAAACGCATTATCACTTTCACCACAGGTCAAGGTTATCTTCTATACTATACATGCATTTCTTGATCTAGAATATGGACATCACTGCCTTATCAACTTATTCTTTAGAACACATTTAAATCTTTGATACAGAACAGACATGAACTACATCTGTATATTTCATACAGGGCTATAACTTTTAAAACTATTAATTCAACATGAATTTGTTTCCCCATCTAGTAGAAACTATCTACCATAGATACTGGGGTATAATGTGCAGTTTGTTACTCCGGGACAAGCCCTAAATCATGAGTGTGTATTATACATTTCAGCTTCAGATCAAGTTTGTTAAAAACGCTCGCCATTCCGGTATCCGCATTAACCTTTTAGGCTAAAAACTAGGATTGCCCTTACGTTCTGTAATAAAAAGGTGAAGTTTGTTTTTCCTAAAACAAAATGAATTTTATACATATTTAAATGTATTCTGAAGAAAGAAATATCAAAAATCTTAGTATTATGATACTAATAAATCTTTAACCAAGATCAAACTGTGCACTACAAAACTGAAGTTTATGACATTTTGAAAGATGCCATTAGAAGATATTGAAAGCAATAACTGCTTTCTACAGTGCTCCCTCTCTACAACACCCAATGGGAGACAGAAAATTTGGCTGTTATTTCGGAGGGAGTTGCTGTAGAGAGGTAAAATAAAGAACAATCAGCATATATTGGAGTCAGTAGCAAGTGTTGATGCAAGGAAGGAATGTTGTTCAGAGGGCCACTGTAGAGAGGAAGTACTGTATTTATTCATAAAAAATATTTAAATTTAAACAAGAGTGCCAGACTGTCACAAAATACGCCCTTCTAAATATTCAGTTACATATCATAAAGGTAATAATGTTGATGCCTTTTTAACCACTATAAAAACAAGAGCTGTCCATAAGACAGCCAAGCTCGACTATTCGAAATATTGTCACAGAAGCAGGAAATTACCCAAAATGTTAAATATCAAAAGAGTTTTAAGTTCGAAAGGGGACATAATTTGACTAAAATACATATCGGAGTTATGGGACTTGATGCTATCAACTAGTTTTATAACCCCGAAGAAACATGTTAAGTTTCAATTCAATATCTGCATTAGTTTTGGGGATAGTAACTTGCATGTAAAACTTTAACCAGAATTTTCTAAGTCCAAAAGGGGGCATAATTTGCTCAAAATACATGTTAAAAGTTATGGAACTTGACCCAGTTAGGTTGGTAATTGACCTAGAAAAAGAATAAATAAGTTTCAAAGCTATTTGCCTTTTGGTAATAGCTGTATGTACTTGCACGCAAAACTTGAACCAGGATTTTCTAAGTCCAAAAGGGGGCATAATTTGCCCAAAATACATGGCAGAGTTATGGGACTTGGTGCTATCAACTAGTTTTATAACCCGGAAGACACGTGTGAAGTTTCAATTTAATATCTGTAGTAGTTTTGGAGATAGTTACTTGCATGTAAAACTTTAACCAGGATTTTCTAAGTCCAAAAGGGGGCATAATTTGCTCAAAATACATGTTAAAAGTTATGGAACTTGACCCAGTGAGGTTGGTAATTGACCTAGAAAAAGAATAAATAAGTTTCAAAGCTATATGCCTTTTCGTAATAGCTGTATGTACTTGCACGCAAAACTTTAACCAGAAGTTTCTAAGTCCAAAAGGGGGCATAATTTGGCCAAAATGAAGGTCAGAGTTAAGGGACTTGGTGCTATCAACTAGTTTTATAACCCTGAAGACACATGTGAAGTTTCAATTCAATATCTGCATTAGTTTTGGAGATAGTAACTTGCATGTAAAACTTTAACCAGAATTTCAGAATTTTCTAAGTCCAAAAGGGGGCATAATTTGCTCAAAATACATGTTAGAGTTATGGAACTTGACCCAGTGAGGTTGGTAATTGACCTAGAAAAAGAATAAATAAGTTTCAAAGCTATATGCCTTTAAATGATAGCTGTATGTACTTGCATGCAAAAACTTAACCAAGGTGTGACGCCGACGCCGACGCCAACGCCAGGGTGAGTAGAATAGCTAGACTATTCTTTGAATAGTCGAGCTAAAAAGGCGCAAGAATGAATCAAGGTATTTGTGAGGTTCCATCTGGGATGAAATTGACAAATGGATCAAAACTGTTTGAATGGACAAGACTTAATTCGCAGATTTCGAGTAATTCAAGGAACATGATCCGAGAGTGCCTGCAGCGAATTCGCTGGTTATAGAAATTGGCCAAGATATTATGCCCACAAACATTGTCAGCAAGTTTGGTGAAGGTCGGACGAAAACCCTTCGATTTAAAGGGCAGACATGCTTTTGGATGCCGCCCGCCCGCCACCGGTGTTCACATAATATGTCCCGCTCTTTCAGAGACAGGCATATAAAAAGAAACAACAAATTTTACTGGTTTTAATTTCCGGAAAACAAAAATCGATAGTGTATAAAGACACCATGGAAGTAATTTATTACAAACCCTTTTGTTTCAACTCTGCCTCAAAATTTACCAAAAATTTTTTCCCAGGATTTTTGGTAAAAATCGGGAGGGCCTCTTATACACAGGTGTGCATCATAAAAGGGTATCTAATGTATCAGTCAATTTGTTAGAGTCAACTTTTCACAAGGATGTAGGAATCACAAATGGGAATCTATTTCAGGAATATTCTAAAATTAAAGGGAAGTAGTTCTCAATTTTCTAATGCTACGCCCACAGAGTTACCGTTGAGTACAAATGCCACCATTCAAATAGAGTAAGGGTTCTCAACATTCTAGCAGTCTGAACTGAATATGCCTAGGGATCACTTTTATAATATACCAAGAAATTTACATGTAATGGATAATGCAAAGAGAGATGCTGACCAATTATTCAAAATCCATCCCTCTTAACTATGCTTGGGAACAATTTTTTGTATGAACCCAAGGAACATTTTTTGAAAATCAGCCGACCTATAACAGAACTTTTTTTTGTTTTTTCTGTTCCTATGGCCCTGGGATGTGCAATGTTCTTGGAACTTGTAGATCTAGATCAGTCAACATGTCAGACAACTACACGCAAATTCGATGATTTGGTATCCAACACCGAAAGGGTTTGTCGTCAGGAAAAAAATATCCAGCAAAAAGTTTAGCATGTTACTAAGAAGCAAATAATTTCATCAGTCAAGAACAATTTAATGGAAAATGAAAGTTTTAAGTGTACATAATAAATGTATGTTATGTTGACCCTGGCAAATGTGTAATAAGCTTAGATTTTAGAATTATATGGAGTTATTTGAAATGTAAGCTTGAAGTGTAACTACAACAAAATATCGGTGTCAGTATGAAGACAGAAATTAATATTATTACAGATTATTTGATCTCAACAGACTTTGTAGGTCTAAACATGTACATTTGAACTTCAAAGAACAGATTGATGTCCTTAAGAGAGCATAATCAAGTAAGAAATTTGGAACGTGGAATGTAGTTAAACATTCATAGAAGGTTTGAAAAAAATTGTTATAAAAAGAAATGGAAAAAATACTGGAGGGAGTGGGGGGAGTAGGGGTGACAGGGTGAGGGTACAAATCACACAACACATCTTGATAATAAATATTGATGGAAAATAAAACAAGAGGGCCATAATGGCCCTATATCGTTCACCTGTTATCATTGCACTTAAGGACAAGAAGCTATTTATAGTAACATAAAAAGGAAGTAATTAAAAAAAAAATTATTGTAAGTGAACAAAAGAAGGATCTGCCAAATAAAAACAAGAGCACTGCAATGCAACGCAAATGCAGAGCAATATATACACAAAACAAAGTCATATGACCTTTGACCCCTAAGTGTGACCTTGACCTTGAAGTAAGCCATCCTCAACATGTGCTCTGCACGTCGTTTCAATGAGGTGAATACTTGTGTCAAGTTTCTTTGAAATCCTTCAAGGGGTTCAAGAGTTACAAAGCGGAAGGCAAATTGCTAACCAACAGACAGACGGACACCGAGGCGATAACTTAATACGTCCCTTCGGGTGTATAAAAAGGGATCGAGATCTTATGGTGATAAAAGTTGTGTGCAAGTCTGGTTAAAATTAAATCATAAAAGCTGCTATTGTGCAGACAAGGTCAAAATAGCTAATTCTGGCCCTTTCAGGGGCCATAACTCTGGAATCCATTACGGGATCTGGCCGGTTCAAGAAAGGAACCAACCTACCTTATGGTGACACAAGTTTTGTGCAAGTCTGATTAAATTTAAATCATAAATGAAGCTGCTATTGTGCAGACAAGGTCAAAATAGCTAATTCTGGCCCTATCAGGGGCCATAACTCTAGAACCCATAATGGAATCTGGCCAGTTCAAAATTGCTTATTTTGGCCCTTTTAGGGGCCATAACTCTGGAACCCATAAGGGGATCTGGCCGGTTCAAGAAAGGAACCAAGATCTTATAGTGACATAAGTTTTGTGCAAGTTTGATTAAATTCAAATCATAAATGAAGCTGCTATGGATGGATCCATAAACTGATCAATAAACTCCGCCCCTTAGTTACTGTTGCTGTTTCCCACAAGCTTCTTTCAAAATGGCTGATTTATGTACATTAGTGAATGCCTCACTAGAAAGTATTTCAGATGATATCTGTGTGAAATACTTACCAAAATGTGAACCAAAATGCACAAAGACAGCTGTCAAAGAGGCTTAGTTGTTTTACTAAAGATTATGTACATGACATTAAGCTTAACTCAGAAGAAACCGAGGTAAAAGTTAGCGCCAAAATGCTGGTGTTACCAAAGAAACAAGAGGACCATGATGGTCCTGAATCGCTCACCTCTTCCCACATGACCCAGTTTTGAGTATGACGTCGTTTTTTCTATTATTTGACATAGTGACCTAGTTTTTGAGCTCATGTGACCCAGTTTTGAACTTGACCTAGATAACATCAAGATAAAAATTCTGACCAATTTTCATGAAGATCCTTGAAAAATATGGTCTCTAGAGAGGTCAAAAGATTTTAATAATTTTAGACCTACTGACCTAGTTTTTGACTGCAGTTGACCCAGTTTCAAATTTGACCTAGATATCATCAAGATGAACATTCAGACCAACTTTCATACAGATCCCATGAAAAGTATGGCCTCTAGAGAGGTCACAAGGTTTTTTTTATTATTTGACCTACTGACCTAGTTTTTTAAGGCACGTGACCCAGTTTCAAACTTGAACTTGATATCATCAAGGTGAACATTCTGACCAATTTTTATGGAGATCCATTCACAAGTATGGTCTCCAAAGAGGTCACAAGGTTTTTCTATTTTTAGACCTAATGACCTAGTTTTTGACCGCACATGACCCTGTTTCGAACTTGACCTAGATATCATCAAGATGAACATTCAGACCAATTTTCATACAGATCCCATGAAAAATATGGCCTTTAGAGAGGTCACAAGGCTTTTCTATTTCAAGACCTACTGACCTAGTTTTTGATGGCATGTGACCCACTTTCAAATCTGACCTAGATATCATCAAGATGAACATTCAGACCAATTTTCATACAGATCCCATGAAAAATATGGCCTCTAGAGAGGTCACAAGGTTTTTCTATTATTTGACCTACTGACCTAGTTTTTGACCGCACGTGACCCACTTTCGAACTTGACCTAGATATCACCAAGTTGAACATTCTGACCAATTTTCATGAAGATCTCATGAAATATATGGCCTCTAGAGAGGTCACAAGGTTTTTCTATTTTTAGACCTACTGACCTAGTTTTTGACCGCACATGACCCAGTTTCGAACTTGACCTAGATATCATCAAGATGAACATTCAGACCAACTTTCATACAGATCCCATGAAAAATATGGCCTCTAGAGAGGTCACAAGGTTTTTCTATTATCTGACCTACTGACCTACTTTTTGAAGGCACGTGACCCAGTTTTGAACTTGACCTAGATATTATCAAGGTGAACATTCTGACCAATTTTCATGAAGATCTTGTGAAATATATGACCTCTAGAGAGGTCACAAGGTTTTTCTATTTTTAGACCTACTGACCTAGTTTTTGAAGGCACGTGACCCACTTTCAAACTTGACCTAGATATCATCAAGGTGAACATTCTGACCAAGTTTCATGAACATCTTGTGAAATATATGGCCTCTAGAGAGGTCACAAGGTTTTTCTATTTTTAGACCTACTGACCTAGTTTTTGATGGCACGTGACCCAGTTTCGAACCTGACCTAGATATCATCAAGATGAACATTCTGACCAACTTTCATAAAGATCCCATGAAAAATGTGACCTCTAGAGTGGTCACAAGCAAAAGTTTACGGACGGACGCACGCACGCACGCACGGACGACGGACACCGCGCGATCACAAAAGCTCACCTTGTCACTTTGTGACAGGTGAGCTAAAAAAAAAATGAAACAAGAGGGCAATGAAGGCCCTGCATCGCTCACCTGACCTATTGACCTAAAGATCATAAAGATTAACATTCTGACCAGGTTTCATTAAGATATGGTCATAAATGTGGTCTCTGAAGTGTTAACTAGCTTTTCCTCTGATTTGACCCGGTGACCTAGTTTTTGACCCCACATGGCCCAGATTCGAACTTGACCTAAAGATCATCAAGATTAACATTCTGACCAAGTTTCATGAAGATACAGTCATAGATGTGGCCTCTAAAGTGTTAAAAAGCTTTTCCTTTGATTTGACCTAGTGACCTAGTTTTTGTCCCCACCTGACCCAGATTTAAACTTGGCCTAAAGATCATTAAGATTAACATTCTGACCAAGTTTCATTAAGATATGGTCATAAATGTGGCCTCTACAGTGTTAACTAGCTATTCCTTTGATTTGACCTGGTGACCTAGTTTTTGATCCTACATGACCCAGATTAAAACTGGACATTGAGACCATCAAGATTAACATTCTGGAAGTTTCATGAAGATACAGTCATAAATGTGGCCTCTATATACAGTGTTAACAAGCTTTTCCTTTGATTTGACCTGGTGACTTAGTTTTTGACCCCAGATGACCCAATATCAAACTCATCAAAGATTTTATTGAGGGTAACATTCTAGCTAAGTTTCATTAAGACTGGGCCAAAATTGTGACCTCTAGAGTGTTAACAAGCTTTTCCTCTGATTTGACCTGGTGACCTAGTTTTTTACCCCAGATGACCCAATATCAATCCTGTCCAAGATTTTATTGAGGGCAACATTCTGACCAAGTTTCATTAAGATTGGGTCAAAATTGTGACCTCTAGAGAGTTAACAAACTTTCCCTTTGATTTGACCTGGTGATCTAGTTTTTAACCCCAGATGACCCAATATCAAACTCGTCCAAGATTTTATTGAGAGTAACATTCTGACCAATTTTCATTAAGATTGGGCCAAAATTGTGCCCTCTAGGGTATTAACAAGCGTTTCCTTTGATTTGAACTGGTGACCTAGTTTTTGACCCCAGATGACCCAATATCGAACTCGTCCAAGATTTTAGTAAGAGTAAGACTCTAATTAAGTTTCATTAAGATTGGGCCAAAATTGTGACCTCTAGTGTGATAACAAGCTTTCGCTTTGATTTGACCTGGTGACCTAGTTTTTGACCCCAGATGACCTACTTATCCAAGATTTTACTAAGGGTAAAATTCTGACCAAGTTTCATAATGATTGGGCCAAAATTGTGATTTCTAAAGTGTTAACAGTCAAATTGTTGACGACAGATGACTGGCGACGGACGGACGGAAGACTGAAGACAGATGACGGACACAGAGCGATCATAAAAACTCAACTTTGAGCACTTAGTGTTCAAGTGAGCTAAAAAGGGGAGGGATGCATGATCGGGGTTGATGGGAAGGTGGGTATGACGGGATGACTGGTTGGAGGGAGGGTACAGCTTTGCATGTTGATAAATATTCAAGGAAGGTTTGAAAAACAAGAGGACCATGATGGTCCTGAATCGCTCACCTATCTCCACATGACCCAGTGTTCAACTGAGTATGACATCGTTATTTCTATTATTTGACATAGTGACCTAGGTTTTTGAGCACATGTGACCTAGATATCATCAAGATAAAAAATTCTGACCAATTTTCATGAAGATCCATTGAAAAATATGGCCTCTAGAGAGGTCACAAGGTTTTTCTATTATTTGACCTAATGACCTAGTTTTTGAAGGCACGTGACCCACTTTTAAACTTGACCTAGATATCATCAAGATGAACATTCTCACCAATTTTCATGAAGATCTCGTGAAAAATATGGCCTCTAGAGAGGTCACAAGGTTTTTCTATTTTTCGACCTACTGACCTAGTTTTTGACCGCACATGACCCAGTTACGAACCTGACCTAGATATCATCAAGCTGAACATTCTCACCAATTTTCATGAAGATCCATTGAGAAATATGGCCTATAGAGAAGTCACAAGGTTTTTTCTATTTTTAGACCTACTGACCTAGTTTTTGACCCCACGTGACCCAGTTTCGAATCTGACTTAGATATCATCAAGATGAACATTCTGACCAATATTCATGAAGATCTCATGAAAAATATGGCCTCTAGAGAGGTCACAAGGTTTTTCTATTTTTAGATCTACTGACCTAGTTTTTAACCTCACGTGACCCAGTTTCGAACTTGACCTAGATATCTTCAAGGTAAACATTCTGACCAATTTTCATGAAGATCCATTGAAAAATATCGCCTCTAGAGAGGTCACAATGTTTTCCTATTTTTAGACCTACTGACCTAGTTTTTGACTGCACATGACCCAGTTTCGAACTTGACCTAGATATCATCAAGGTGAACATTCTGACCAATTTTCATGAAGATCCATTGAGAAATATGGCCACTAGAGAGGTCACAAGGTTTTTCTATTTTTAGATCTACTGACCTAGTTTTTGACCCCACATGACCCAGTTTCGAACTTGACCTAGATATCATCAAGGTGAACATTCTGACCAATATTCATGAAGATCTCATGAAAAATATGGCCTCTAGAGAGGTCACAAGGTTTTTTCTATTTTTAGATCTACTGACCTAGTTTTTAACCCCACGTGACCCAGTTTCGAACCTGACCTAGATATCATCAAGATGAACATTCTGACTAATTTTCATGAAGATGCATTGAGAAATATGGCCTCTAGAGAGGTCACAAAGTTTTTCTATTTTTAGACCTAATGACCTAGTTTTTGACCCTACCTGACCCAGTTTCAAACTTGACCTAGATATCATCAAGATAAACATTCTGACCAATTTTCATGAAGATGCATTGAGAAATATGGCCTCTAGAGAGGTCACAAGGTTTTTCTTTTTTTAGACCTAATGACCTAGTTTTTGACCCTACGTGACCCAGTTTCGAACTTGACCTAGATATCATCAAGATAAACATTCTGACCAGTTTTCATGAAGATGCATTGAGAAATATGGCCTCTAGAGAGGTCACAAGGTTTTTCTATTTTTAGATCTACTGACCTAGTTTTTAACCCCATGTGACCCATTTTCGAACTTGACCTAGATATCATCAAGATGAACATTCTGAATAATTTTCATGAAGATGCATTGAGAAATATGGCCTCTAGAGAGGTCACAAGGTTTTTCTATTTTTAGACCTAATGACCTAGTTTTTGACCGTAAGCGACCCAGTTTCGAACTTGACCTAGATATCATCAAGGTGAACATTCTGACCAATATTCATGAAGATCTCATGAAAAATATGGCCTCTAGAGAGGTCACAAGGTTTTTCTATTTTTAGACCTACTGACCTAGTTTTTGACCCCACGTGACCCAGTTTTTGACCCCACGTGACCCAGTTTCGAACTTGACCTAGATATTATCAAGGTGAACATTCTGACCAATTTTCATGAAGATCTTGTGAAATATATGGCCTCTAGAGAGGTCACAAGGTTTTTCTACTTTTAGACCTACTGACCTAGTTTTTGACGGCACGTGACCCAGTTTCGAACTTGACCTAGATATCATCAAGATGAACATTCTGACCAACTTTCATAAAGATCCCATGAAAAATGTGACCTCTAGAGTGGTCACAAGCAAAAGTTTGCGGACGCACGGACGGACGACGGACACCGCGCGATCACAAAAGCTCACCTTGTCACTTTGTGACAGGTGAGCTAAAAATGAAAAAGGTAGGTGGGAGGGGGTGTGATTATGGCGGTAGGGGTGACTTGGTGTGGGCACACTACTTCACATGTTCATAATAAATGTTCATTGAAAAAATTGAAAGAAGTTTAATGAAATTCTACCAATTTGTTAGTTTGTTATGTACAAATATATGGATTTTTTAAACAATTAAAGGGCAATAACTCTTAAGTTACACGAGAGATCATGACAAAATTGTGTGTGCAATACAACATGATGGTGATCTAAATTCAGTTTAAGCTTCATGGTTCTAGGTCAAATATGTCACAAGTTATAAAGCAGAAATTGTCATATTTATAGTACCCTATGTAGTTAACACTTGAAAACTTCTAAGGGCCATAACTCTGGTGTTACTTGGGCAATCTGACTAAAACTTGAGGGGCTGCATTTCCCTATTGTGGTGCATATGTATATTAAGTTTTATTTAAATATTCCTACCTACTGACCTCAAAATCAATAGGGGTCAACTGCTGGTCATCACCAACCTCACTGTCAATTTTCATGACCTTAGGCCTAAGCGCTCTTGAGTTATCATCCAGAAACCATTCAAATCTTTAGGGTCACGGTGACCTTGACCTACAGACCTTAAATTCAATAGGGGTCATCTGCTGGTCAAGACCAACCTCCCTGTCAATTTTCATGATCCTAGGCCAAAGCAATTGCGAGTTATCATCTGGAAACCTTTCAACTGTTCCCAGTCACTGTGACCTTAACCTCTGACCTATTAATTTCAAAATCAATAGGGGTCATGACCAACTTTCCTGCCAATTATCAAGATCTTAGGCTTAAGCATTCTTGAGTTATCATCCGGAAACCGTTAAACTGTTCTGTTTCAGTGACCTTGACCTTTGACATACTGATCTCAAAATCAATAGGGGTCATCTGCTGTTTATTACCAATCTCCCCATAGACTTTCATGATCCTAGGCCCCATCATTCTTGAGTTATCTCATACAGACAGACCCAAATCTGCCTTCTTGGAACAGGCGCATAATAACTATTATTGCTTTCCAGAACTTGAGCTTGATGCACGAGATTCTTACTTATTGAAACTATACATGTAAACCAATTAGACATGCCCAGCTTTTTCTGCAGATCAAGTTATAGCAATAATACACAACCCAGCAATCACACGATGTCAGTACAACAATGGATCAACATTGGATTTTGGTCACAACATTGGCGACCCAAATCCTTTGTCCATCTAACATCAAAACACTGACATCAAATGGACATCTGTTTCAGACGTTGAAACAACGCTGGACTGTGGTCAGAATTGTAAAAGACTGTATATCTCCGAATTATTTCATAAAATCGTTTGATCAAGTTGCTAACTGCAAATGCATTAAAGTTTCTGCTATTTCTTTTATTTAGGATATTACTCCCCTTCGGCTCATTGATGTTCAATATAGGTACCGTTGGTAAAATATTTTTTATAGGTGTCCACGTCGGTGCCACTTTTGGTTAAAGTTTTTGGTAAAGTTAATATATTTCTGTTACTATCAAAGCTATTGACTTAAAACTTAAAATAGTTATTTACTATCAGAGTCTACACTAAGAGAAACAATCCCCATAACTCAGATTTGAACTTTGACATAGTTATGCCCCTTTTTAACTTAGAATTTTTTGTTAAGTTTTTTATTAAGTCAGATATCACTTTACTATCAAAACTATTGACTTGAATCTTAAAATAGTTATTTACTATCAAAGTCTACACCAGAAGAAGCAATCCCAATAACTCTGATTTGAATTTGATAGAGTTATGCCCCTTTTTAACTTGGAATTTTTTCGTAAAAGTATTTGATTAAGTCAAATTTCTCTGTTACTATTAACTAAAGATTAACCCTGAACAACTGACCTACATTCTTATTTCTGAAGTTACAGCAAAGAAATCTGGACCATCAGTTTGATTTTTAAACAGATTTTAGCAGTTATCCTGAATAACCTTTACCCTGACCTACTCACCTACTTTTTGTTAGTGAAGCATTAGCAAAAAAATTTGTTCAAGCAAGCAACTAAATTCAGGTGGGCGATATAGGGCCATCTGGCCCTCTTGTTTTCAAAATCTGCGTTGAATCTTTCTATTAGGCTGTAAATAATAAAATGTTTCATTGTTAACATTCCTGTGTAGTTTGAATTAAGTCAATTTATGCTTTACGGTTTGTTTTCAAAGCTAGTCCATCCCATTCCAGCAAAATTATATGAGCCACAGTAATTTTCATTCATCATTGTTTTGATGCAATGAAGGTCAAGTCATCTGCTTTATTTGTACAACTTTTTTTTTTTTTTTTGGCGGGGGGGGGGGGGGGGGGGTTGTCTGGGCTGCAGATTCTGCCTAAGAAAGATAAACAAAGTAAGTTTAATGGTAATTTACCACTCCTGTGATCTAAGGTCAGTTTTCCTGGGGTAACAGCTAATATTCTAGAATATTGAATACAATAATTATGGCTGAGAATTCCATTTTTACATTCTCAACCAAGGAGGTTAGCTGCTTCTAATTGGTCAACAGAAATGTCTGTCTTTGTGAAAGAATTTCTCAAACATGAAATTTCTTTTCCCATTCTTTAAGCTTCAACATTTAAGACTGAGATAAGTGAATGCCCACTGCTATTAATGTTTTTAATGTGTTTACCTTTTCAGAAGCTGGATGGTGAACAAGATTAGGGGAAAAAGGAAATGTCCAGTCTCAGAAACCTGTCAGATTCAACAGTCATTCCAGATGATTCAGCAAAAAACAATGATGGTAATAGTATATGAGTACTACTAAAATGTTCTGCAATCAGTTCCTATAAACAAAAACAAATGTAACTAGAGTTGTCACAGGAGTGATGAATTATACCCCCACAATATGACCTTGTCACAGACCTAAGCCTATGTCAAAGCCGAACTTGCTTGACCTTTGACCTAATGACCTCAAAATCAATCTGCTGGTCATGACCAACCTCCCTATTAAGTTTCGTGATCCTAGTCAAAGTGTTCTGAAGTTATTGTCTGAAAAACGTTTAAAATGTTCCAGGTCACTGTGACCTTGACCTGTGACCTACTGACTTAAAATTATAAGGGGTCATCTGCTGGTCATAACCAACCTCCCTATCAATTTTTATCATCCTAGGCCCAAGCGTTCTCAAGTTATCATCCGGAAACTGTTTAACTATTTCGTGTCATTGTGACCTTGACCTTTGACCTACTAACTTCAAAGTCAAACTTGACTTGTATTTTATCATGTTACACCTGTGTACAAAAAATTATGACCCAAGCGTTCTCAAGTTATCATCCAGAAACCATTTAACTGTTTAGAGTCACTGTGACCTTGACCTTTAACCTACTGACCTCAAAGTCAAACTTGACCTGTATTTCATGATTTTACACCTGTGTACCAAAATTAATGATCCTAGGCCCAAGCGTTCTCAAGTTATCATCAAGAAACCATTTTACTGTTCAGGGTAACTGTGACCTTGACCTTTGACCGACTGACTCCAAAGTCAAAATTCACCTGTATTTTATCATGTTACACCTGTGTACAAAAAATTACGATCTTAGACCCAAGCATTCTCATATTATCATTCAGAAATCATTTAACTGTTTTGAGTCACTGACCTTGACCTTTGACCTACTGACCCCAAAGTTGAACTTGACCTGTATTTTCTGATGTTACACCTGTGTACCAAAAATTATTTAAATCGGTCAAGCCTTTCATGTGTTATCATCCAGAATCCATGAAAACCAACGGACGGACCGACCGACAAGCTCACCCATATATAATGGTCTGTGGGCCAGTTTCTGTAAGTCTTCTAGTTTTTCGATTTCGTAACACAGAAATTAGGCAAACGTTCATCCACTTCAGCCATTAATACATTCATTCTGGGATTGTTTAAGACCAGATGTCGCTTTCTATCATATGTCAAATGAATATTATACTCATTTTAGTCAACACTGTGTATGAAAAATGCGGAATTCTCTCTCTTTGAATGTATTGTTGGCTACACATGAATTTTTAATAGATTGTTTCAATACTGACTTTCAGATATTAGAGTTTTGCTTATGTAACTATTTTAAATCAATTAAATGTTCACTGTAACAATGTTTTCATTTCATTACAATCGAGCTAAAACAAATTAGTATAAACTAAAACCTAGGAAATGAATCATATATTATGAAACATACGTTACCAAGATTACACAGAACATTAAATAACATTAAAGCTAGGATAGTTTTGGGGTTTCGGTGGACTTAGGTGGTTTCAAGACAGAGGATTTTTTATTCTTAATGCGTTGTTTTGATATTTATGGAAGGTAAGATTGTATTCATTACTGAAATTATTGATTTATATGTGTTCAAAGTTGCTGATGTAAATAAACATGGCACATTTTGGACTTATGGAGCATCACACATATACAGTACAACATGGGTGCATGTAGTGAAACAAATGACACTTTTGGTAAAACATGCTTTTTAAAATAGTTTTGTTTCTTTGATCATGGTGATCAACGTATTCATATTACATTCCCGAAAACATAGAAAAGACTCCTTGTTCATATCGTGGTTGTGGAATCATTATTGTCAGTTCTAATTTCTTATTAATCTTCAATATTTTACTTTCAAAATTATTAACAAAAACAGACAAACCAGTTCGTGCAAAAATTGGTGTATTTCAGTTGTTACATATAGATTACCTCGGTATGGAACTGTGTTTCAACCATTAAGTCCAGTAAATACCTTAATCTAATTTCGGTAACTTATGTTTCAGAACTACAGAATAGGACACATTATAACACCTATATACACTATTTGACAGAAATATACTCTAAATTTTGATATGAGAGGTTGCGAGAAGTGACTTTTCGGTATCAGTATCAGAATAAGTTCTTCATACACGCATAAATGCATATGTACATACAGAGTCTGCACTATTTGTGTTGAAAACGCCAGCGGTGTATTTATATCTTCATGACGTATCTGTAAAAACTCTTTTTAGTTAAGTGATTTATTCCGTAGTAAAATCATTAAGCTACATCCTAAAATCGATTGAAATATACGTTACATTAAATATTAATTACAACGATACCAATAATTATTACTCATACAACCAAATAACAAACAGATACGATACACGACTTCTTGGTTCCGTTCCAGGACTTGCTCAATTTCTTGCAAATCTCTGTACCTACTACCTGTTCATTATGTCAAGCAAATGCTTGACTACAGATGTATTCATAATAGTCTGGCACTATTTCAGAGGAAAGGGCATTGAAAGGATTTTGTTGAATGATATTAAATGGATTTGGCATTATGATATATCTGACAAACTCTGTTTCAAACAAAACAGATGAAACTTTCAAGCACAACCAAAAGGTTCATCAATATAGATGTATCAATGTATCTTAAATTGCTTTGATAGGTTTAGAACTGTATATGATCATTTCCGTTTGTGTAATCAGATAGGGCTTTGTTCTTTAAAAATAGGTCATACATATTTAGCTGAATTGTAACAGAAAAAGCAATTCTCATCGAAACATAAACTTTATAAATCATTTTTGAATATCTAAAAAAAAAATAATATTTAAATGCTTTCTCGTTATTTTACTAGGATACACTGTTTATGTAACATCTACCAGGCAGCCATTCTGACACAAATTAATATTACATTGTAGCTACATTCAATATCCTTCGAATAAAAATTGAGAATAACATGTTTAGTTTTAAAAGAAATAAAAGCAGTATTTAAATCATATTATTGTAATGTCTTTTATGGTACGCATTCATTTTGAAAATGCCGCCATCTTGATTAAAACAGGAGAAGTAGCTCATATTGGTAACGTAGTTTCCAACTGAAACTAGAACTGTCACAGGAGTGACTCATACCCCCACCATACGGTCTTGTCACAGAAGTATGGCAACCATAAGAAATCTTAAAAATACTTTGGAGTACTTCATCCTGGGCTTCCACATATAAGTAAAACTAGTATAATACTAGTATAGTAATACTAGTAAATATATTAAATCTCTAATATTAGAGATAAACTAAAAGTGAATATAAAAAAGTGTCTTACCGACCCATGTTACCACAGAAAAATGTTTTTACTTTTTACATAGGACTTATAATAAAAAAAGTTAGAAAAATACCTAAAATATTGAAAATCTAAAAATAGGATTTCTAAAAATAAACTAATTCCTGGAATTTAAGGGGAAAAAATGCAGTACAAAAGTTAAAAAAAGGTTACTTCCCTTTGGCTCTAAGCCAATCAGAATGAGATATAGTTAAAATACATCAAAATTAACCTTAAATTCTAGGTAAAAGGGGACACAATTCAAGAAAAATTAGTGTCAGAGTTATGCACCTTGTGTCATATGATGTGGGCACATGATGTGGGTGATGAGGTGGAACATCTATTTTAAGTTTGAATCAAATCCATTCAGTAGTAACTGAGATATAGTGAAAATACATCAAAATCAACCTTAAATTCTAAGTAAAAAGGGGCATAATTCATGAAAAATTGGTGTCAGAGTTATGCACCTTGTGTCACATGATGTGGGTGATGAGGTGGAACATCTATTTTAAGTTTGAATCAAATCTATTTTGTAATAATTGAGATATAGTGAAAATACATCAAAATCAATCTTAAATTTAAAGTAAAAGGGGACATAATTCATAAAAAATTTACGTCAGAGTTAAGCACCTTATGTCACATCATCTGGGTGATGAGGTGGAACAACTATTTTAAGTTTGAATCAAATCTATTTAGTAATAACTGAGATATAGTGAAAATACAACAAAATTAACCTTAAATTCTAAGTAAAAGGGGACATAATTCATGAAAACTTGGTGTCAGAGTTATGCATCTTGTGTCATATGATGTGGGCACATGATGTGGGTGATGAGGTGGAACATCTATTTTAAGTTTGAATCAAATCCATTCAGTAGTAACTGAGATATAGTGAAAATACATCAAAATCAACCTTAAATTCTAAGTAAAAAGGGGCATAATTCATAAAAAAAATGGAGTCAGAGTTATGCACCTTGTGTCACATGATGTGGGTGATGAGGTGGAACATCTATTTTAAGTTTGAATCAAATCCATTTCGTAATAACTGAGATATAGTGAAAATACAACAAAATAAACCTTAAATTCTAAGTAAAAGGGGACATAATTTATGAAAACTTGGTGTCAAGAGTTATGCACCTTGTGTCACATGATGTGGGTGATAAGGTGGAACATGTATTTTAAGTTGGAATCAAATCCATCTGGTAATAACTGAGATAATAGATTTCGGGACGGGACGGGACGCGACAAAACTGACTCCTATATACCCCCCTCAAACATGTTTGGTGGGGTAATAATTATTTTAACTTCTGTTACAGCAATGTTTACTTAGATCTTATCTATATGTATGTTTGCAAACCTATTTCTGGCAGCCAGTTTGACAAGAGCACAGCCTTGCGGGTGCTGACGCTCATCTGATTTTTTTTGTATAATAGAAATATTGTCCTACCCATGATTTTCTAAGTCTAAAAAGGGCCATCACTCTTGCAAAAAGCAGGATAGAGTTATGTTTCTTGATGTACAGTGTCCACTTATGATGGTGAAAAACTGTTGCAAGTTTTAAAGCAATAGCTTTGATAGTTTATGAGAAAAGTTGACTTAAACATAATATTCAACCAAGAAAATGATTTTTCTAAGTCCAAAAGGGGCAATAATTATTGCAAAAAGCAGGATGGAGTTATGTTGCTTGCTGTACAGGGTCAGCTTATGATGGTGAACAAGAGTTGCAAGTTTTAAAGCAATAGCTTTTATAGTTTAAGAGAAAAAGTTGACCTAAACATAAAACTTAACCAAGAAATCTGATATTTTCTAAGTCCAAAAGGGGCCATAAATCTTGCAAAAAGCAGGATAGAGTTATGTTTCTTGCTGTACAGGGTCAGCTTATGATGGTGAACAAGTGTTGCAAGTTTTAAAGGAATAGCTTTGATAGTTTAGGATAAAAGCTGACCTAAACATAAAACTTAACCAAGAAAACTGATTTTCTAAGTCCAAAAGGGGCAATAATTCTTGCAAAAAGCAAGATGGAGTTATGTTTCTTGATGTACAGGGTCTGCTTATGATGGTGAACAAGTATTCCAAGTTTCAAAGCAAAAGCTTTGATAGTTTAGGAGAAAAGTTGACCTAAACATAAAACTTAACCAAGAAATCTGATATTTTCTAAGTACAAAAGGGGCCATAAATCTTGCAAAAAGCAAGATGGAGTTATGTTTCTTGCTATACAGGGTCAGCTTATGATGGTGAACAAGTATTCCAAGTTTCAAAGCAATAGCTTTGATAGTTTAGGAGAAAAGCTGACCTAAACATAAAACTTAACCAGGCAACGCCGACGCCGACGCCGACGCCGACAACCGCTCAAGTGATGACAATAACTCATCATTTTTTTTCAAAAAATCAGATGAGCTAAAAATGACAGGACAGTATCTTTATAAGATTGAGCTGGATAACCAAACTTAAATCCTTGAAAACTTATTTGGTTTGTTTTATAATACTGAATATTTAAACAATAGTAGCTCATCTATATTTGTACATGTAACCGATTTCAGTTGGTCATTTTGTGAGCGGTAAAATCCTCTGTAACATGTTTCAATCAATATCAGGTCCTGTTATATATTTGACTTTTAAAGAGCTACGCCTCATTAATATGTGCATGTTTGTTCAAATTTAAAGCAGTTATTTGGAAATTTGGAAAGTGGTGGCCATCTTAATTTGAATAGTCTGTGTAACTAGATAACCTATTTTGTTGGTAGTTTAACAAACTTAAATTTGGGTAATTTAATTTCTATGTACATGGTGACTACTAACCCATACACATTTATCCCTTTGCAATTTATTTGCAGAATATATTTTAGATATTTGTTTTCTTGGAAACTATATTCCATTTGATTGTGAACTATTTGCATCAGTCTTGTGCAAATAGTCTGCAAAGCGTACCACAGTGAAGCAAAGGGTTTGCAAATAAACACTTTGCCTAGAAACCATGGAGCAAAGGGTTTGCAAATAAAGACTTAGATAAATTATAGTAAAGCAAAGGGTTTGCAAATAAAGACTTAGATAAATTATTGTGCAGCAAAGGGTTTGCAAATGAACACTTAGATAAATTACAGACTAAAAAGGTTTGCAAACAAATACTTTATTAAATTTATTGACAGCAAAGTTTCTGCAAACAAACACTACTTATATTTTTTCGCAAAGGTATTGCAAATAAACACTTAGTACACAGATATAAGAGCAAAGCATTTGCAAATAGTAACTTAGAAAAATCTGTTCTATATTGCATTTCTCAAATACTAAAAGGTGTATTATGCAACAGTTAAAAAATTAATATATTAACATTTTAAATATTTCTATTTTTAAAAAAAGCTTAATTCTCAGAAAGCACAAAATCAAAATCATCCCACACCAACTAATAATTATTCAATGTTCATCAAACATTTCCTGATATATCATCTTTATAATAAGTTGTAAGTTTTCCAACAAGTTGAATACAAAATATCTAAGCTTAGACATTGTCAAGGAGATTTCCTACATGTCTTTATCAATCAAGGGCCCATAACTCTTAGACCTACTTTTGCCACTTAGACCATATAATCAACATTGATCAAGATCATTTAGTCAGACACACTGCTATATAAATATCAATAGGATTGAAGAAGAAATGAATATGCTAGAATGGCAATATGATGAGATATAGCACTGAATGTCAATCAAGACCCAATAACTTTTGACCTACAGGTTTAGCTAAAATGTAGCTTAGTAAATTGCCTACATATGTACATGGATATGTGATACTCATTCCTTTTCGATATTATTTGGAGGTCTAAATGCATATCCTTCATCATTTACCTCTGTGAACACAAGTTTTTCTATGATATCATCTGGCTTGACAGCCTTACAGGAATGAACTGTCTTTGCTACTTTTACTGGGATAGCATAATCCGTAGCTGCCACTGGTCCAACTAAACTGTGTGATGTTGGCTGTAAACAAGGCTGATTTTTGCATATCCAGACCATAACTCCATATTCTCTCAAAGCTATGTCACACTTTTTTTGGACCCGACAGTCTAAGTGACCACAAAAGACTGGGTATGAAAAGGCATACTGGACAAATGCAACAGCATTTCCTTCTTTCTCTGACAGGACAGTGAAACTGTTTCTTTTCAAGGCATGTTTGTATTTAGCTGTATGGTACAGAACATTTTTTACAATTAAGCGCTGATAAACTTCAATATGCTCAACATTTTCACCACTATATGCGTAAACTGCACCTTTCTCTGACCGAGTTGTGAGTCTCAGAGTACATGGGTGTCCAACAAATTTTACAGCGTCTGAAACATTAAGAACTGGCCGTGGTCCTTTTCCCCTTGCATTTTTCATTCGAAGGAAAACTTCTAAAGCCTTTTCTGATTTTATTTTCGACTCAAAAACAGTAACCTGTTGAAGCCAATAAGTTGCTTAGAAATCTGCATTTCAAAAGCCTGAGAACCATGAAATAGTTTTCGTAAATCTCCATTAAGATCCTCATAAAAAAAGCATGAAAATGACCACAATGGTCCTAAATTCTCAACACAGCTTGGAAGATGCAGCAGTTGATGAACATTGTATGTGCTTTTGTTTTGCAAGTAAATTGATGGCATCCTTAAACAGAAATGCTGCAGTTAAGATTTGGACTTTTGAACATCATTCAATGTAATATTTGACTTTAACAATGCCATTAACAAGTAGTAGTGCATGATGAAGGTAACTATCTGGAAGTATCCTTTTCATTACTGGATATAAATAGTACAATAACCAGGTTCGATATTCTGCTGCTTTGTATTTAGATCCATAAAGTTCAATACTACGAGGAATTCTTTTAACAAAATCAGGAGGTGCAATGATTGACCTTCGCCTATCACACTTTTTAACTGTTTTTACACAACTCCAAGGATACTTAGAATAAGATTTGTCAAACCAAAATGTAATAAGCAGCTTGACAACACCAAGTAACACAGCATGCATGTAATCTATTGGAACACCCAATATTATGTCAAAATATGGCAAAATAAGTCCCCAACTGATACCCTTTACTCCCTGCACAGCCTTTTTACTGTTTTGAGCAAGAACAGCATTTCTCTTAGTTTGTTCATGTGTTCTTAGGCTGTCATGACCAAGTTTACTTTCATGTTCACTATTGAAGGATAAATTCTAGAATGGCCCTTTCCTGATGTAACAACTTTCCCCTTTTCAGTACAATACCGACATCCATTTTCCCCATTAAACTGTGTAAAATACTGAAACATACATCTGGCTGGAGCATTCAGGCAAGCTGTTAAAAGTATTGAACGAACAGTAACAATTTGATTATTGATTGTAAGAGTTATGCCATTGTATGCTTCAAACAATTCCTCAGCAAGTGGACGCAAAAACGTTGTCATATTTGGTTTTGCAGAGCCAAACCATAGTCCAGCAAATATCCTCATGTTTTGGGAAAATCGTGCTTTCGGTGGAAGTTCATTTACTGGCTTATATATGGGCCAAACACTAACATTTGAAGATTTAAATATAGCCACTCCATCTGTATTCATCTGCAAGGAAATGTTGTACTGATCAGACAAAAGTCCTCCATCTTTAAACAGTTCTTTATATTTCAGTCCATCATACACATCACAGATATCGTTAGTTAGTTCTCTTTCAAATCTGTAAGATAGGTTTTGAACAAAGTCTTCTTTCAAGAATAAGTTTCTTATTTGCTGAATGAGTGATATATGAAGAAAATATGGTTCCTTTCCAGTTAGTTGTTTGCCACATCCTCCACTTGTAGTACCTTCTTGGGGCTGAATTCTCTAACTCAAGTGTTTGTAGCAATTCTTACAGTAAAAGTGAAGTACCTTTTCAGAATTTATATTTCCAAAGTATGCCCATACTTTTCTTACAGATGTCTTGACATTATTTGGTTGCGAACATAAAGTACTGACTAGTTTAAGCAAATCATTTAGTGCAGCAAAACTAAGACAATGTCTTATCGCAAATGTCAAAAGCAACATTAAAGTTTCAGAAACACTTATTGCTGCATTTGAATACACGGGCTCATCATCTGGGGATTCATCAAACAATTCTTCGTCATTCATAGTTTCTTCCTCAGATTCTTCATTTGAACTGTCTGAACTTAGTGAATCTTCATCAGTATCAGTTTCTTCATTTTCATCAGGAGTGTTATTAAATGCCATATTGTTCAAAGTGAATGCAATATTTTGATCTTCATTGTCCAAAGTATTACCGGCAGTACCTGTATCTTACTGTCCTGAATAAGACATGTCATCATGTGGCAAAGAATTATAATTGTCATTGTTAATATCTGATTCAGCACCAGTAGTATGTGTAATGTCAGTTGTATCAGTGTCAGAAATAGAGGAATTATACGCGTGACAATTAGAAAATGACTCGGAAAGTGACACCCCTTTGAAAGACCTACGACCGTTGATGAATTTAATATAGAAATTTGACTCGTATTTTATCGAGTATGTTAGGGACTTTTTTCGTGATGGCGAACCAAATTTGACTGAAATTTCAAATAGATTTTATAAATTTTTTGACACGATGTTCGATCCATTTCTTTTTTAATGATTGCTGAAGAAACCAAATTTTTTATTGATACTGGTATATTCAGGTCAGGCAAGAAATTCAACATAAACAATAACAGTTGGACGGAAAGGGTGATGAAGTTGGGAGGCTCAGGGAGAAACTACGGCAAATGAAATGCAGACTTTTTTCCTAGGTAATGATAATCATCGGAATCCATAACCTCGTGTGTAAGATTTCTGGAGCTCCGATGACCAACTTCGAGTAGAGGATTTTACCAAAATCACGCCTATTCAACGTTGGCCTAAGTTGAAAAATCGTCTCAAATAACTGTGATCAGCCTGATCTGACTGACAATACTGCGACAGGTTATTCAAAGTCCGGCCACTTATACACATGTGTAGCAGAAATTTCAAGAGTCTGTTGACGAAGCAATGATTGGTTTCAAAGGCTGGTTTTGCTGAAACAGTAAATACCTAACAAGCCGACAAAATGGGGACTCAAATCATGAATGTCAGCAGACTCTATATTTATTTACTTATTTATTTAATATAGTTTTCGTGCTGGCAATCTCATAGCTTTTCAAACAAACATTTGGTCAGGTATCAAACTGAACTACTTGCATATGAATAAAATTTGTTTTAATTTTGTGATTTTTTTCTTTTAATTTAATAAAAAGTACAAAACAAGAGGGCCATGAAGGCCCTGTATCGCTCACCTGACCTATTGACCTAAAGATCAACAAGATTAACATTCTGACCAAGTTTCATTAAGATATGGTCATAAATGTGGCCTCTAAAGTGTTAACTAGCAATTCCTTTGATTTGACCCCGTGACCTAGTTTTTGACCCGACATGACCAAGATTCGAATTTGACCTAAAGATCATCAACATTAACATTCTGACTAAGTTTCATGAAGATACAGTCATAAATGTGGCCTCTAGAGTGTTAACAAGCTTTTCCTTTGATATGACCTAGTGACCTAGTTTTTGACCCCATCTAACCCAGATTTAAACTTGACCTAAAGATCATCAAGATTAACATTCTGACTAAGTTTCATTAAGATATGGTCATAAATGCGGCCTCTACAGTGTTAACTAGCTTTTCCTTTGATTTGACCTGGTGACCTAGTTTTTAATCCGACATGACCCAGATTCAAATTTATCCTAAAGATCATCAAGTTTAACATTCTGACTAAGTTTCGTGAAGATATAGTCATAAATATGGCCTCTAGAGTGTTAACAAGCTTTTCCCTTGATTTGACCCGGTGACCTAGTTTTTGACCCCACCTAACCCAGATTTGAACTGGAGCTATAGATCATCAAGATTAACATTTTGACAAAGTTTCATTAAGATAAGGTCATAAATGTGGCCTCTACAGTGTAAACTAGCTTTCCTTTGATTTGACCTGGTGACCTAGTTTTTTATCCTACATGACCCAGATTCAAACTGGACCTTAAGATCATCAATATTAACATTCTGACCAAGTTTCATGAAGATACAGTCATAAATGCGGCCTCTACAGTGTTAACAAGCTTTTCCTTTGATTTGACCTGGTGACCTAGTTTTTGAACCCAGATAACCCAACATCGAACACGTCCAAGATTTTATCAAGGGTAACATTCTGACCAAGTTTCATTAAGATCGGGCCAAAAATGTGACCTCTAGAGTGTTAACAAGCTTTTCCTTTGATTTGACCTGGTGACCTAGTTTTTGACCCCAGATGACCCAATATCAAACTCGTCCAAGATTTTATTGAGGGTAACATTCTGACCAAGTTTCATAAAAATTGGGCCAAAATTGTGACCTCTAGTGTTAACAAGCTTTTCCTTTGATTTGACCTGATGACCTAGTTTTTAACCCCAGATGACCCAATATCGAACTCGTCCAAGATTTTATTGGGGGTAACATTCTGACCAAGTTTCATTAAGATTGGGCCAAAAATGTGACCTCTAGAGTGTTAACAGTCAAATTGTTGACGACAGACGGACGGACGACGGACGACGGACACAGGGCGATCACTAAAGCTCACCTAGCTAAAAATAAAACAGTAAACAAATCAAGAAAGTGTTAAATGTAAATGTTAATGGGAGATATTGTTTAGTCATGTATATAGACAAACATTTCAGCTATAATGTATATTATACAATTTCATTTACAGCATATAGTATATATTTTATATGTTTAATATATAATTATTAATGTATTGCGAGTGTTGTACATAATCAGAATTTAATTGTGCATAAATAATGTCAGTGTAAGATGTGATAAAATGGAAAATAAAACAATAAACAAGAGGACCATGATGGTCCTGAATTGCTCACCCCTTCCCACAAGACCCAGTTTTGAGTATGACGTCGTTTTTTCTATTATTTGACATAGTGACCTAGCTTTTGAGCTCATGTGACCCAGTTTTGAACTTGACCTAGATATTATCAAGATAAAAATTCTGACCAATTTTCATGAGGATCCATTGAAAAATATGGTCTCTAGAGAGGTCACAAGGTTTTTCTATTATTTGACCTATTGACCTAGTCTTCGAAGGTACGTGACCCTGTTTTGAACTTTATCTAGATATCATCAAGGTGAACATTCTCACTAATTTTCATGAAGATCTCATGAAACTATGGCCTCTAGAGAGTTCACAAGGTTTTTCTATTTTTATACCTACTGGCCTAGTTTTTTACCACACATGACCAAGTTTCGAAACTGACCTAGATATCATCAAGGTGAACATTCAGATCAATTTTCATGAAGATCCATTGAAAAATAAGGCCTCTAGAGAGGTCAAAAGATTTTAATAATTTTAGACCTACTGACCTAGTTTTTGACCGCAATTGACCCAGTTTCAAACTTGACCTAGATATCATCAAGATGAACATTCAGACCAACTTTCATACAGAGCCCATGAAAAATGTGACCTCTAGAGAGGTCACAAGGTTTTTTATTATTTGACCTACTGACCTAGTTTTTTAAGGCACGTGACCCAGTTTCAAACTTGACCTAGATATCATCAAGGTGAACATTCAGACCAATTTTCATACAGATCCAATGAAAAATATGCCTTCAGAGAGGTCACAAGGTTTTTCTATTATTTGACCTACTGACCTAGTTTTTGACGGCACGTGACCCACTTTCGAACTTGACCTAGATATCATCAAGATGAACATTCAGACCAACTTTCATACAGATCCCATGAAAAATATGGCCTCTAGAGAGGTCACAAGGTTTTTCTATTATTTGATAATGACCTAGTTTTTGAAGGCACGTGACCCACTTTCCAACTTGACCTAGATATCATCAAGGTGAACATTCTGACCAATTTTCATGAAGATCTCATGAAATATATGGCCTCTAGAGAGGTCACAAGGTTTTTCTATTTTTAGACCTACTGACCTAATTTTTGATCGCACGTGACCCAGTTTCGAATTTGACCTAGATATCATCAAGATGAACATTCAGACCAACTTTCATACAGATCCCATGAAAAATATGGCCTTAAGAGAGGTCACAAGATTTTTCTATTATTTGACCTACTGACCTAGTTTTTGATGGCATGTGACCGAGTTTCGAACTTGACCTAGATATCATCAAGGTGAACGTTCTGACCAATTTTCATGAAGATCTTGTGAAATATATGGCCTCTAGAGAGGTCACAAGGTTTTTCTATTTTTAGACCTACTGACCTAGTTTTTGAAGGCATGTGACCCAGTTTCGAACTTGACCTAGATATCATCAAGGTGAACATTCTGATCAATTTTCATGAAGATCTTGTGAAATATATGGCCTCTAGAGAGGTCACAAGGTTTTTCTATTTTTAGACCTACTGACCTAGTTTTTAAAGGCACGTGACCCAGTTTCGAATTTGGCCTAGATATCATCAAGATGAACATTCTGACCAACTTTCATAAAGATCCCATGAAAAATGTGACCTCTAGAGTGGTCACAAGCAAAAGTTTACGGACGGATCACACACGGACGGACGGGCGATGGACACCGCGCGATCACAAAAGCTCACCTTGTCACTTTGTGACAGGTGAGCTAAAAAGGAATTCAGATCTGAGGAAATCAGCAAATATCAACTAAGTGTCAATGACTGGAAATTATAAGTGTTAATTGAGTGGGGATTAAATAGACATACTCCCCACTAAGATCTTAGCAAGTGTCATCTTCTGTAAGTTTATTTAATTATCTCCCATCCTGTGCATGTGTTGTTATGTTTTTTGCATGGCCTTTGTTACTTTGAATAGTTTTAAGTGACACACCCCATCATTTTTATGCGAAAATATTTTCATAGGCAAATATCTCTGTTCAGACAGGCTTATCAGATCAGACAGATCTATGTTCCCAGTAGGTATAGGTTTCCAGTGGAGTACTGATTGGAAAAGGGTTAACAGAATCTGTACAACTTGGAAAGGCGCAAGTATGGACCTAGTCTGTCATCAGAGCGTGAAGAAACACTTACTGCAAGTAAGTTCATTATTTCACTGATGTACACTTTATTAATTTTCAATGGTTTCTCACTCAATAACATCGGAATTCTCTACATGAGCGGAAACTTGAGCAAAACATTATAAATACATACATATAATAACCAGAAGTTGAGTGGCAAGTCTAACTGGGTTGTAACATGAGCATGTTAAGCTCAGCTTAAAAAATGAAAATTCATTAAGGTAATGCTTATCTTCCTAATTCAGTATTCATAATTATTTCACTTGTTTAAGGTTCCATAATTTATCAAGTACTTTAACTGTGTATGATTTTCATGACAGAGAGAGTCTGCACGATAACTTAATAAATACAAATGACACCCACACTTAAACTTCAGCATGAAAATTACAAGATGAACACCTGGACTCTGAACTCCTCCCTAAACAGCTGAATGAAGTTTGTTCATTTGAAATTGAAAACAAACAACTCTCTTAAAATGGACTGATTGTAGCGATCCATAATTAACGCTTACTGTGCTGGACACGCTTGATTCTGCCTTTGCGACCAGTGAAGGTCATGATCAGACTGCACATGCATGCAGTCTGATCACATTCTGCACAGTTCGCTATTCAGTCAGTATCTTTAAGGTGAGCACCCCTTTTAACAGTTACTGATTCTGTCCAAATTGGAAGATGGACAAGTTCATAATAAAAATATAGCAGAGTAAGGGTTAACTGCCAATCTGTTTTCAGGTCATAATAATTTTAATGCTTGTGTTTGAAACATCTTTTTATACGATTTTCACAAAACATATTTTTTCAGCCATTATTGATGCCACCATCCAGGATTTTTTTAAAAATACACCGATAGATACAAGCACACCAGCAAAGACTCCTGAGCCAGCTTGTGTGCCACCAAACACTCCTGAGCCAGCTTGTGTGCCACCAAAGACTCCTGTGCCAGCTGATGTGCCACCAACGACTCCTGTGCCAGCTTCTGCGCCACCAAAGACTCCTGAGCCAGCTTGTGTGCCACCAAAGACTCCTGAGCCAGCTTGTGTGCCACCAAAGACTCCTGAGCCAGCTTGTGTGCCACCAACGACTCCTGTGCCAGCTTCTGCGCCACCAAAGACTCCTGAGCCAGCTTGTGTGCCACCAACGACTCCTGTGCCAGCTTCTGTGTCACCAAAGACTCCTGAGCCAGCTTCTGTGCCACCAAAGACTCCTGAGCCAGCTTCTGTGCCACCAACGACTCCTGTGCCAGCTTCTGTGCCACCAAAGACTCCTGAGCCAGCTTCTGTGCCACCAATGACTCCTATGCCAGCTTCTGTGCCACCAAAGACTCCTGAGCCAGCTTCTGCGCCACCAAAGACTCCTGAGCCAGCTTGTGTGCCACCAACGACTCCTGTGCCAGCTTCTGCGCCACCAAAGACTCCTGAGCCAGCTTGTGTGCCACCAACAACTCCTGTGCCAGCTTCTGCGCCACCAAAGACTCCTGAGCCAGCTTGTGTGCCACCAACAACTCCTGTGCCAGCTTCTGCGCCACCAAAGACTCCTGAGCCAGCTTCTGTGCCACCAAAGACTCCTGAACCAGCTTGTGTGCCACCAACGACTCCTGTGCCAGCTTCTGTGCCACCAAAGACTCCTGAGCCAGCTTCTGTGCCAC
The DNA here is from genome assembly GCF_021730395.1 of Mercenaria mercenaria. NCBI lineage: Eukaryota > Metazoa > Mollusca > Bivalvia > Venerida > Veneridae > Mercenaria > Mercenaria mercenaria. The sequence continues at coordinate 42,602,746 of NC_069374.1, forward strand.
CAACAACTCCTGTGCCAGCTGAGACACCTGGACACTATAAGAGGTACCAGACCCCAGAGTATGTTGAAACCAGCAGCAGTGATGATGACACAGATGATGTTGATTTAACACCTCTTGTTAATGTGCCAGCTATTAAGGTACCGCGACAACTGCATAAAGACGCATCACCATACAGATGGGAGGAGTGCAGAAATGTGAAAAGAGAATTAGCACAGCTCAGAGAACAAGTGGGATCACTGGAGGCAAAGAACAGAAAGCTCATGAGAATTAATAAGGTATTGTTCAAATCCATTCATTTATAACTTGACTATTTGAAGACAACGGAGAGCTATACTACTCACCACAGCGTCAGTATTGATTCAAGCTTTTATAAAATTGTAATATCTTGTATACCATCACAGATGTTTTCTTTAAACTTGTTTATTATAATAGTCTCTACATCTAGGCAAGAGTACATAACTCTGCTAAGTATTTTGCCAGAACTTGATGGCCCTTGGAAACTGGTTTAGATTTCATACAAGTCCGCTTGTTTATTATATTTAATAGTATCTAAATCAACATATACAGGTATATTGTTTGTTTTATCTATTTTTCTTGTCTGAATATCTCTGGTAATATTTTGACTGTATACTTCCATCAATTCTTTGAATGGTCGAGTGTGCTGTAAACAGGCAGCTCTTGTTTATATTTAGGACTGGAATGATTACTTTGTGAAACCAATTTCAATTTCGCAAAACTGCTAATTGTTCTCATTTTCAATGAAGTCACGGCACATTCTTTGACCAGTACATAGACACGCAGTATATTTCCGCTAAAACACATCAACATAATCAATAGTCTCTGATTTGCCTGTTGTGGTATATTTAAAATAAAATACACCAAAAATTGAAATATAAATTATCACACTGCTTGCAAGTGATGAATTCCGTAAGTTCCTAATGAAGTCAGCTAGTGATAGCTTAAGACATTAATTTTCATTTTTTTTAGCTCACCTGTCACAAAGTGACAAGGTGAGCTTTTGTGATCGCGTGGCGTCCGTCGTCCGTCCGTGCGTAAACTTTTGCTTGTGACCACTCTAGAGGTCACATTTTTCATGGGATCTTTATGAAAGTTGGTCAGAATGTTCATCTTGATGATATCTAGGTCAAGTTCGAAACTGGGTCACGTGCGGTCAAAAACTAGGTCAGTAGGTCTAAAAATAGAAAAACCTTGTGACCTCTCTAGAGGCCATATTTTTCTTGAGATCTTCATGAAAATTGGTCAGAATGTTCACCTTGATGATATCTAGGTCAAGTTCAAAACCGGGTCACGTGGGGTCAAAAACTAGGTCAGTAGGTATAAAAATAGAAAAACCTTGTGACCCCTCTAGAGGCCTTATTTCTCAATGGATCTTCATGAAAATTGGTCAGAATGTTCACCTTGATTATTTCTAGGTCAAGTTTGAAACTGGGTCACATGGGGACAAAAACTAGGTCAGTAGGTCTAAAAATAGAAAAACCTTGTGACCTCTCTAGACGCCATATTTCTCAATGGACCTTCATGAAAATTGGTCAGAATGTTCACCTTGATGATATCTAGGTCAAGTTTGAAAGTAGGTCACATGGGGTCAAAAACTAGGTCAGTAGGTCTGAAAATAGAAAAACTTTGTGACCTCTCTAGAGGCCATATTTTTCATGGGATCTTTATGAAAATTAGTCAGAATGTTCACCTTGATGATATCTAAGTCAAGTTCAAAACTGGGTCACGTGCGGTCAATAACTAGGTCGGTAGATCTAAAAATAGAAAAACCTTGTGACCTCTCTAGAGGCCATATTTTTCAAGAGATCTTCATGAAAATAGTAGGTCTAAAAATAGAAAAACCTTGTGATGTCTCTAGAGGCCATATTTCTCAATGGATCTTCATGAAAATTGGTGAGAGTGTTCAGCTTGATGATATCTAGGACAAGTTCATAACTGGGTCGTGTGCGTTCAAAAACTAGGTCAGTAGGTCGAAAAATAGAAAAACCTTTTGACCTCTCTAGAGGCCATATTTTTCATGAGATCTTCATGAAAATTGGTGAGAATGTTCACTTGATGATATTAAGGTCAAGTTCAAAAGTGCGTCACGTGCCTTCAAAAACTAGGTCATTAGGTCAAATAATAGAAAAACCTTGTGATCTCTCTAGAGGTCATATTTTTCAATGGATCTTCATGAAAATTGGTCAGAATTTTTTATCTTGATGATATCTAGGTCACATGTGCTCAAAAACTAGGTCACTATGTCAAATAATAGAAAAAACGACGTCATACTCAGTTCAACACTGGGTCATGTGGGGATAGGTGAGCGATTCAGGACCATCATGGTCCTCTTGTTTGCCTTTATTGTGGTTTTGACATAATAGTGACATTTTTCGCTTCAGACTTGGAATCAAAATGTAACACATTTAATGACTCTGGATTACACCAGCAATCATCTTGTGGAATCCTTGATGCTATCAATCAGTTGAGACCTGGGATAGTAACAGATCGAAATGCTGCTAGAGAACACAAGGTGAGACTGTGAATTAAGACTAATAAACTTAAAACTGTGAAGAACAATGAACAGTTATAAGCCACATACATGTGCATATTAAAAGATAGTACTGTTATTAACAGAAAAAATACCATTTCCTCTTTCACATCTTAAAACTTCTGAGAAGTACTAATGAATAATAATACTATTATATATAATATACTACTACTACTACTAATAATAATAATGTCTTGACAAAATTACATTACAAAAGTGCCAAATATTTAATACTTTATCACCACGTATGTGAATGTTTCTCTGTTGCAGATGGTAGAGCTGGTACGAGGTTCATACGTATTTCTTTATGAAAACCAACTGAAGCTGGCAAATGAGTCATCAAAATCTATGTCAGCACTGGCACGACATCTAGTGGATATTTTCTTTAGTTTGAATATCCAGAAGACGTCAAACCTATCCGGTTCTAATGGGTTGAAGGCCTTGGACAAAACGATTGTTGATGCCATTGTAGGTGAGCAAACTTAATAAAGTGAATTAACATTTATAGGCAAAGAAGAAGCCACTAGAAAATGTTGGAAATTTGAACTGACATTTTAAGCTATATCTTTCAGTAATTAAAATTGTTATGTATTTGTTTGAAGTCAGTTTAATGATGCTGAATTTGTTCCTCATTTATTCTGTTTTGTTAACATACTAATATTTTCTAAATGAGGAACATTAGCTTGTTACTTCCCTTGTAAAGTTGTACGATAAAGCGCAAGGATAACCAAATATAACATTGGTCCCTTTCAGTTGGATTCCTCTGACTTTATCGTTATAACCTTTGTCCTCCAAGATGTTGGGGTTGGTAAAAATAAATATGCTTTTCTAAATAAAAATGATTACTCAAGTCTAAATTAAGCAGAGAGCCACTAGAAGAAAAGTTCAAAACCTGTCCTTAATCAAGTTTATTATAAAGTCCATGATTTTGTTTTACAGCTTACAATCTATCATGTGAGCAGTTCAAGAGGCAGTCTCCAGCAGAGATAAGGCAGTCCTTACGGAATAAACTTGGTTGTCTAAGGGCTCCTTCCAGAACAAAAGACTGAAAATTATATTTGCTCTGTCCACCTTATTGTTATACTGTATAGCAGGTTAATTCTGCAGGCAAAAAATTCAGCAGTTTTGTCCTAAAATGGGCCTTTTTTATTTCTGCGTTTTTTATTTCTACAACCTTCGAGAAAAGCAGAAAATAATTTTTGCGGTTTGCATAAAACAGAAGTAATTTCTGTGCGTGGGAAATAGGTACCGTATTTACTACGTCAAAATTAACGACTCAAATTGATGCACATCGTTCTCGTCAGTTATGTCTTTGTGTCATTATCTAGGTTTGAATAAAGGACAGTGAAGTTGGCACAGATGATTTATGTTTAAATCTGATCTCTTTTCATTACCGTGCATGATCAAAAATCAAATTTAAAAATAGATACTGTATGTCTAATACCAGTAATTCATTTTAAAAGACATCTCATAAAATGCAATACTGCTGGTAGAAAAATTTACAATATATTTACAAATATACACAAATGCAAAATCTAGTACATAGTTTCACAGTCCATTCAGTTACAACACACATTAATTAGTTTGTTTGACTTTTCATAAACCCCCGAGTGTTTTGTAATATACACTTGTAAAGATTACATGCCCAAAAGGCTAACCATTCATTCGTGGGCAATATATTAATACAATAACAAAAGCAATCAACCACAGATAAAGATAATGGGTCATTATATAAGTTGAAATATCAAAAGTTTATTTTTGCGTAAAACATTCTGCTGATAGTTTAAATGTGCGGAATTTATTTCTGAGTGACAGCCTCGGCCCTCAGATTTAGCAGAAATAAAACCCCGCAGAATTAATCCGCTATACGGTACTTTGTTACAGTATTCATTGACAGTGGCTTTTTCTTCCACATTTATGTAAAGTTTGGTGTTCATTTTAATGCATTTGTGAAATCATACTGGCCTGATGTGGGGCACAGCTACTTGGCCAATTTGATTTTCTAAATGCATCAAAATTACACTAACCTAGTTGTTAATTAATTGTTGAAATTATAGTTTTGTTTATTAGAATTATTGAAATGTTATCTCATGTGGCAATTAGTATTCTTATATGATATCAGTGTTTGTAGGTTACTAAGGTTAGTGTTATGGTGATGCATTAATGAAATTAACTTGGCCTAGTGTCAGCCCAGCAAAACAGTTATTTTTTTTAAATGCACCTGTCAGTTTTTATATTAATGAGTTGATGAAACATTTACTCATGTTTCAGTTATCAATAATAATTAGTCCTTTTCAACATTTATGTAGATCTTCGAGTTTATTTTTAGCTCGACTATTCGAAGAATAGGGGAGCTATCCTACTCGCCCCGGCATCGGTGTGACCGTGAGCGTTGGCACGAGCGTCACACAAATGTTAAAGTTTGCGTACCACCCCAAATATTTTCAAAGTCCATTGAGATATAATTGTTGTTGTTGTTATTAATTCACTTAAAAATTGAATATGATCCTCTATTTTGACAAATATAGAGTATTTAAAATGTTCTAAAATGTCATTTCATTGTCTAACAGTTGCTTTTTGTTTTAATTCCCTGTTCTTTCAGTACAGAAACAGTGTCAGGGCAATTGTTATATGAAGCATCAGTCAAAATGCACATACTTTTTGACCATAGTTGTAGAAAGGATGTCATTCTGAAAATGGTTTGAAACAGAGTTTGTTGTTGAATGTATATGGTGAATAGCAACAACTTCCTTAAACTTAGATATTTGAGTATTATCACAATTTTATTTTTGTAGCAATTAAATAAACATTTTATGTACTTTTTGATGTATTATATTATCAAAGTTGAGAATTTGAACCTGTAATTCATTTTTCTTCCTATTTGTAAAGTATTTGCAAATACTTTTATTTGCATACTGATTCCAAACACTTTGCTATTACTTTGTAAATGATTTTTTACATATTTGCAATGTATTTGCAAAATGTTTGCAGCTGTGATTTGTAAATTGTTTGCAGAGTATTTGCGTTTTGTGCATACATGCCATATTTTCAGACGGTCAATAAGGGAGATTTGCCTCAGCAGGGCTTTTTTTAAGGGAGATTTGGGTAAAAATAAGGGAGACTTTTATTCGCTCATTTTTTATGCGCTAAATAGCTGTTGTCATGAAAAAATCATCCAAGTTAATTGACGAGTGGAGCCAACAGTTGTGTTCAGAATGCATGATTATTACTTATAGCACTTAACTTAATCCAAGGAAATTCAGAATTCCATGAAACATTGAACCAGGAACTTTGTTTTTGCTTTATGTGTTGATGCTTCTGCATCTGGAGAGAGTGATCTTTTTGACATGTTTAAGCATACATACTCAAAAGATTGCGGAGATATCATGTCAAAACAGTTTTTAAGGGAAGTATTTCTTTCATAATGAAGTTGTTAAAACAAAATGAAAGTCGTTCTTTTGCTGGATTGTCCATATTTAGATTAAACTACATGTATTTAACCTGGGAATCTTCTCCCGTTTATTATTGCAACATGACAATATCAAATGGAATGGCAGTCAATTATTCGGCAGTATGAATTGCAATTTATTTCATAAAATTCATTATCGAATTCATGTTTGTCCGAAATTCTGTGTAGTTGACATTACTCGCAATTTTGTTAAGTCATTGTTGATTTTTTGTATGTTGTGCAAGTATTTAAATTGAGAAAATAAACTCGATGTTAGCACTAACCTGTCTCATCCTTGATGGCTCGATTAATATGGGAAAAGAGTGTTTCCGATAAATTGAGGTCAGCGAAAACGAAAGTACATTTGGCAGGTGGCGGTTAAAATCACGTAATTTTAGACTGGTTTACATATTGTTTTGAAAAACTACGGATCAGTGGCTTTGATGTTATTGAATCAGTCTAAATCTCGCATGCACATGTTTACAATTGCCTACGGGTAAGATTAATGGTTAATTGTTTGCAGATGGTGACAGTAGGTGGTAAGATAATTAATGCCTCAGGGTGTATCTCTCGATAAACAAGCTAGGGATTATAGACAACTATGAAAATAATGTTTGAAGAGTATTTATGGGCGACTCGATATTGAATTTCAAGTATTTTCTAAAGGTCTACATGTGGTCCGAGATACGACTTTTCGACAGAGGACTTTTTTTCTGAATTTATTTTTTTACGGGAGGTTTTCATGTCCCGGCGGGAGGCCGGGAGATATACTGAAAATACGGGAGAAAAAGTCTCCCGGCGGGAGATATGGCATGTATGTTTGTGTGTGTGTGCAGTGTGTATTTGCAAAAGCTTTGCAGAATAGTTGCAGGTTTTGTTCCAATTCTACTCGTATGTGGAATATATTCAGCAATCATGTGCTGCAACTATTCTGCAAAGGTTATAGCAAACATTTGGCAAAGGTAAAAAGTATAATTCGCAGAGGCCCTGTTTATGCTTTGCAAAAGCTTTGCAGAATAGTTGCAGGTTTCGTTCCATTTCTACTCATCTGTGGAATATATTCAGCAATCGTGTGCTGCAACTGTTCTGCAAAGGTTTTGGCAAATATACTGCAAAGAGAAAAAATATATTCCGCAAAGGCCCTACTTATGCATGGGTAAGAAGACCTAAGCTAGCATAACAGAGTTAAAGTCATCAAAATATAAAAACTTTGGTGGCATTAACTCATATGTATAATAATTTTGGATTAATTTGAAATAGTGTCATCTTGATTAAAGAGTTATATTGCTGGATCTGCTTCCACTTTGATGTTCCAACAGAGAACTTCCGTAAAGATTTTGCGGCCGTATTAGTTTTTGCAATACTTTCATCATTTCTACTGCACTAGCAAAGAACAGGTCTGGCAGTATGCAATTCGCCCAATAATGAAACACAACCAATAGGTTTAGCCAACTGACATTAAAGTGCAAGGTGTCTGAATGTTTAGTTCATTATTCATTCATTTTGTTTTCTTGCATACCAGACGGGGATTTCCGGTATCTTTACCGATGCTGGAAAAATCCATCTTACACCCCGGGGTGTAAGATGACTCTCGTGCTGTAAATGACGTATTACGAACTACATATATGTAGAAGATTTATGTAGTAATATATATTTTATTTAAAAAACGGAATAAAAATTCAATACCTTGACAGTTCCTATTGGTTCCTGATAGTATATTTCTCGATTCAAATCATGTTATTTTATCAAAAATTCGTAATGTTACGCTGCAACTGATAAAACAAAACCGGAACTAAACATTGTTATTTATTTTGAAACGTCATGACATCTTTCCTGTTTACGGACGTTGGTTTCCCGTGCTTTGTTTAAATACACTGCCATATGAAATAGTTCTAAAAAGAAAGCCGTTCGATTGATTTTATTTTTATTATTATTTCTTGAAATCGGTATGCAAGAAAAAGATTCTGTCACTGGTTATAAGTGCAGATGGAAATATCCGGCTCTCGGGTAACTGTTTAGGCGGTAACTCGGCAAGGAGCCTCGTTACCGCCTAAACAGTTACCCTCGAGGCCGGATATTCCCATCGGCACCTACAACCAGTGAAAGAATCTTATATTCTTTACTGTAAACATTAAGAATTCTGTTTCTTTATAAAGGATTAAAAGTCCTAAAGTTTTCCGGTATAAGTATATGTACTAATGTGGTGGTTGGGGTACATCAAGCCCTACTTTTTACATTTTATTCAGTATAAAATACATACCGTAGCATTCTTTTAAAAGCAAAGTAAATTATTGATTGTTTCAGGCATTAAAAGATAAGATTTGTAATAAGAAATCTCGCATAAATGTCTCTTTTATCATCGAAATCAGCGATATCCCTATGCAAAGCTAAATTATATCAATTAGACACCAACGTTTTTAAAATCGTCATTAAATTTTACTGACATGTTGCTCAGACTGACATCCACCTTAAACGTTTCCTGAATGATAGTATAACATCATGGTATAGCTCAACCTTTACCTAATTTCTGGGTTACAACTTTCAAATTTTTTTGCCTTGGCCCACGGACCATAACCCCCCCAAACTTCATTTTGTAGGGGTATAATTAGAAAATTTTCTGAAACGGGGGCAAGACATTTTAAACACTAAAGGATTTGAAGCTCAATCTCAACGAGTGAATGAACTGTCAAATGCTGTGAATGAAAAGGGAAAACACAAAGAATCAGCAAATTCACAGGAGGGAACATCCGACTCAGACGACGGACTGGTCAATAAGAGAGCACGTAAGCAATCTTCCTCAGATGATACAGACACTAAAGACGAGCTTGACAGAACTCTTCATAATGAAAGTAACGGATCTTCAGTAGAAAATGGTAATGATTTAGTTCAGGAGTTGGATTCTTTCTTCGTCCAAGAATCTAAATGGGGGGACAAAATACAACATGGAGCTCTACCTGAAGCCTTAAGGATTGAGATGCATACAAACTGACCAGGAAAAAATGAAGAAAATACTGGAGAACTATAAAAGACCAGGAAACATGGAAAACCTACAAGTTCCAAGAGTAGATAGCTTCCTTTGGGAACAATTAAAAGTACCAACAAAGTCACAGGATATTATTAAACAGAAAATGATGGGAGTACTCAATCAGTCAATGGAGCCATTATTTTGGGCTTTAGGTCACATCATCTCTGATAAAACACAGGACAAAGGTGCTCTTAAAACTTAATTACATCAGTGATGCTGTAAAGATCATGTCAGGGGAGGTCAACAAACTTAATCAACAAAAGCGAGATGCTATCAAAAAGGAACTTCTCCCCAGATTCAAAATATTGTGTTCCGATGACCAACTAATATCAGCAACTGGATTATTTGGTGACAATCTGACAAAAGCAAGAACTAAGACACTTCAAAGGTTGTTCAGATCACTCCCAAAGGATTGCCGAAAAAATATTTTTTATTCGAACGAGGGGGTGGGGGAAGGATCAAAAGACCAGAGACAGCAATACCACCTTCCTCCCTCACTGCATCCAGCAACATCCCATTGTCAATGGAAACAATCAATCACAAAATTCAACAAGAGGGTCATGATGACCCTGGATCGCTCACCTGAGTAATATGAGCTACATGTTTCAAATGTCAAAATGATGATAAAATATTAAGAAAGTCAGTAGGTCACATTCATGGTCAATGAAATTCAGTTTTACAATTTGTGTGCAAAACTGTGTATGTCCTCAAAATTTCAAGACTGTATCTTAAACAAAAGCTGTCACAGGAGACAGCGCGCTCGACTATTTCGATGCTGGAAAGTGAAACTGGGCACACCTGAGGAAACTAGAGCTGTCACCGTAGTGTTTAAAGACTCCAATTGAGGAAGAAGATATTGCACAATAGCCTGAGTCTATGTCAAAAATATCAACTTAAAGTAATAAGAGAGGTAAGGATAAATTGTATCAAAACACTATATAAGTATATCCTAAGCAAAAAGGGGCATAATTCATTAAATATTGGTGCCAGAGTTATGCACCTTGTGTCATATTGTGTGGGTGATGATGTTGAACAACTATTTAAAGTTCGAATCAAATCCATTCAGTAGTAACAGAGACAGAGTGAAAGTGCATCAAAACTTTAACCTAAAATTCTAAGTAAAAAGGGGGAATAATTAATGAAAAATTGGTGCCAGAGTTATGCACCTTGTGTCATATGATAAGGGTAATGATGTTGAACAATTGTTTAAGTTTGAATCAGATCCATTCAGTAATAACAGAGATAGAGTGAAAGTGCACCAAAACCTTAACCTGAAATTCTAAGTAAAAAGGGGGAATAATTCATAAAACAAGAGCTGTCTCCATAGGATGACACATGCCCCCGATGGCACTTTGAATGAATAGTTATGGCCGATGTTAGAGTTTAGGACCTTTGACCTACGGAGCTGGGTCTTGCGCGCGACACGGCGTCTTACTGTGTCACACATTCATGCGTAGTTATTTTAAAATCCATGCATGAATGACAAAGATATGGTCCGGACACGCCCATCAATGCACTATCATGAAAAATGACCTTTAACGTCTAAGTGTGACCTTGACCTTTGAGCTACGGACCTGGGTCTTGCGCGCGACACGTCATCTTACTGTGGTACACATTCATGCCAAGTTATTTGAAAATCCATCCATCGATGACAAAGATATGGACCGGACACGCCCATCAATGCACTATCCTTTAATGTCTAAGTGTGACCTTGACCTTTGAGCTACGGACCTGGGTCTTGCGCGCGACATGTTGTCTTACTGTGGTACACATTCATGCCAAGTTATTTGAAAATCCATCCATCGATGACAAAGATATGGACAGGACACGCCCATCAATGCACTATCCTTTAATGTCTAAGTGTGACCTTGACCTTTGAGCTACGGACCTGGGTCTTGCGCGCGACATGTTGTCTTACTGTGGTACACATTCATGCCAAGTTATTTGAAAATCCATCCATCGATGACAAAGATATGGACAGGACACGCCCATCAATGCACTATCCTTTAATGTCTAAGTGTGACCTTGACCTTTGAGCTACGGACCTAGGTCTTGCGCGCAACACATCGTCTTACTGTGGTACACATTCATGCCAATGTATTTGAAAATCCATCCATCGATGACAAAGATATGGACTGGACATGAAAATTGCGGACAGACTGACAGACCGACAGACCGACGGACCGACAGACGGTTCAAAAACTATATGCCTCCCTTCGGGGGCATAAAAAATGGTGCCAGAGTTATGCACCTTGGGTCATATGATGTTGGTGATGATGTTGAACAACTATTTTAAGTTTGAATCAAATCCATTCAGTAATAACAGAGATAGAGTGAAAGTGCATCAAAACTTTAACCTGAAAATCTAAGTGAAAAGGGGGGATAATTCATGAAATATTAGTGCCAGAGTTATGGCCCTTATGTCAGATGATGTGGATGATGATGAGGAATACGTATTTCAAGTTTGAATCAAATCCATCAAGTAATTACAGAGATAAGTTGAAAAAAGAGGAAGTGTAAAAAACTTTAACCAAGGTGGGGACGTGGAAAGACGCTGACGCCAACGCCGGGTCGAGTAGGATAGCTCTCCTTATACTTCGTATAGTCGAGCTAAAAACAAGAAAGTAGGTCAGTAGGTCAAGGTCACAGTCAAGTGACATCATATTACTTGGGGTCATCAGGTAATTATAATTAAACAGTCTTGGAAATAGGATCAGATGATTTTTTAAGTATTTTTCCTATATAACTCACATAATAACTAAGTGACCCCAGGGCGGGGGCCTCTTTTAACCCCAGGGGCATAATTTGAACAATTTTGGTAGGTTAATTATCTGAGGTATGACAAATATGATGAGGCATGAAAATATTTCAGCCTGGCTTTTCATCCTTGTTTAACAGAGGCCTATAAAAGGCCACTTCCCAATCCAAAAATATACTATTTTTTAACATTATTTAAAACAATGGGATTGTTTAAAATCATGATTCAATGAATTTATTCATAGAAAACCAGTCTGATGTAAAAGAGGTAAGGCACCAACTCCTGAAAGAAGTTCTGATTGAACCATGTGAGCAGTCTTTGAAAATGCTACTGGAATATGTTGTGGATGAGAACAAGAAGAAAGATAAGGATGGGCCTAAAATGATTCACAAAGCCATCCAAAACCAAAGATGCCAACCAAGAATTTGAAGAAGGGGGAAACTTCACAAAGAAAGAAGGCACCCACAAAGAAAGAAAGTTCACCTCCAAAAAAGCCTGTCAGCAACCCTAGGAAAATGGTCATTGGTCAGAATGTGGAAGAACTTCCTGGTACCTCTCTAATGGAAATATGGCATCTCTGATGATAAATAAAAAGGGTTTGTAAATTTTCTTAATTTTCATGATTTTGTTTCATTTTAGATAATATAGTGCAAAAGTGTAAAAATTAAACAAAATTAATAGTACTTCCTATTAATACTATTTGAGTGTGAAGGAAGCGTGAATGTTTCTATAAACAATTTTATGTGGAGGTATGTACATGGAGCCAGTTAGGCATGAACCTGCAACTTCCAGGTCATGCTGTTGACATAATTACTCTAAACCTTTGCCTTTCTTTAACAAGAGGGCCATGATGGCCCTGTATCGCTCACCTGACCTATTGACCTAAAGATCATCAAGATTAACATTCTGACCAAGTTTCATTAAGATACGGTCATAAATGTGGCCTCTAAAGTGTTAAATAGCTGTTCCTTTTGATCTGACTCTGTGACCTAGTTTTTGACCCTATGTGACCCAGATTCGAACTGGACCTAAAGATCATCAAGATTAACATTTTGACTAAGTTTCATGAAGAAACATTCATTAATGTGGCCTCTACAGTGTTAACAAGCTTTTCCTTTGATTTGACCTAGTGACCTAGTTTTGGACCCTACCTGACCCAGATTTGAACTTGACCTAAAGATAATCAAAATTAACATACAGACCAAGTCTATTAAAATATGGTCATAAATGTGGCCTCTACCATGTAAACTAGCTTTTACTTTGATTTGACCTAGTGACCTAATTTTTTATCCTACATGACCGAGATTCAAACTGGACTTTGAGATCGTCAAGATTAAAATCCTGACCATGTTTCAATAAGATACAGTCATAAATGTGACCTCTACAGTGTTAACAAGCTTTTCCTTTGATTTGACCTGGTGACCTAGTTTTTGACCCCTGATGACCCAATATCAAACTCGTCCAAAATTTTATTAAGGTAACATTCTGACCAAGTTTCATTAAGATTGGGCCAAAATTGTGACCACTAGAGTGTTAACAAGCTTTCCCTTTGATTTGACCTGGTGACCTAGTTTTTTAACCCAGATGACCCAATATCAAACTCATGCAAGATTTTATTGAGGGTAACATTCTGCTCAAGTTTCATTAAGATTGGGCCAAAAGTGTGACCTCTAGAGTGTTAACAAGCTTTTCCTTTGATTTGACCTGGTGACCTAGTCACTGTGACCTTGACATTTAACCTAATGACCTCAAAATCAATAGGGGTCATCTACTGGTCATGATCAACCTCCCTATTAACATTCCTGATCCTAGGCCCAAGCGTTCTTGAGTTATCATCCATAAACCGCTTAACTGTTGAGGATCACTGTGACCTTGACCTTCAACATACCAATCTCCCAATCAACTTTCAATGTCCTAGGCTCAAGCACTCTTGAGTTATCATCCGGAAACGGATTGGTCTACATACCGACCGACCGACCGACCTACCGACCTACAGACCAACCAACATCTGCAAAACAATATACCCCTCCTTCTTTGAAAGGGGGCATAATAATCAATAATCAATCTTTTTAAGGTATTAGATTAGCACTATACCTCCTTTTGAAGCCATAAACCTACTTTTGACTTAAACTGATCATGTACACTGGAAGGACTCAAGCGTTTTAGTACTATCGAGTGCGAGAACAGGGGAGAAAATGGGCATAGGACTGTTGAAAGGCCAGTTAAGTGTGAACATTATAACTTACACATGGAAGGAAGGTCAAGTTCTATTGTCTCCCTGGGCATTTAGGGAAAAAGTCTGTGAATGGCTTTTATAGGAACCTTTGATATGTAGAACTGAACAAGAGCTGTCACTAATGGTCACAAATGCCCCCGCAGCGCCTTGACCTTTGACCCGGTGACCTTGACCTATGACCAGGTGACCCCAAAGTCAGTAGGGGTCGTGTACTCAATAAGTACTATCAGCATGTGAAGTTTGAAGGTCCTGGGTGCAGTGGTTCGCAAGTAAAGTGCCTTCATGCAAAAAGTTAACGTTGTGACGAACGAATGTACTAACTAACTAACTAACGAACTAACGAACGGACGGACAGTTGAAAACTAATATGCCTCCCTTCGGGGGCATAAAAATGCAATAAAAATTTAATGCAACAAAGCAAAAAGGGAAGACCATGAACATATGAAAGACCTGATCGGTTGACACGACACTATTTCCTGAGAAAGTATGAAAACAATAACTTTCGTCCTTACTGTACTGTCTGTAGTGAAAGAAACAAACTCCTGGATGGAAGTCTGTGCAGACAAGAAATTTCTGTATGGAATGCAATAAACCTATGTGTGCAATTAACTGCTTCCGAATATATCACACTTACCAAGACTTCCGTTCGCTGCTGCAAGTATTGCACATAAAATAAACTAGTAATAACTGTTTCACCCAGAAAGGAATTAAGATCAGTTTGATTGGGCAACGAAGAAAGATCAGTAAATAAACAAACAAGCACTTAGAAATAAACAGACAAGAAGTACACATTATTTTGAATGATATATCGTAGTTGTGTTCAGAGAGTATTCAGAATCAGCCATCAGACATTAAAGAAATTTAGTTACATGTAGAAGTGTTCCATGATATGACTGCATAGTGTCTACTTTTCAGAGTTTCAAGTCAATGATCCATTGCAACGTATTTGCAAGTCAGTTTTCACGCCAGGCCTCAAATAAAAATGATGATAGTTTCTTCAATTTATCAAGAGAAAATACATATGGGGATATTTTCATTATGTCATGTTTGCCGTCAATGTAAAATATGATGGTCAATGTCAAGGTCAGGGAAGTATTTTTCCAAAACGGTTCATTGTCTTGCCTTGGTCCTTTGGAAATTTCATGAAGATATTCCAAACCAATTAAAAGCATTTCAGTTAGTAATGTGTTATTTCTGGAATTTGTCTGAAAATACATGGTGCCGAGGAAAGTGTTATCAGAACTATGGCGCCGAAGGAAGAGTTTAAAACAGAGGAAAACACCGCACTTACATAACCATTCTAGAAAATATACAATCAAAATCAATTTCAGATCTTTTATATAAAACAAACAATTGTAACTAAGATCTATAAATATTAAATAATGTAACTAAACTAACTGATAAGACACTACATATATGTCTTACAACTATCCGCCATAAAACTGTCTCCCTAATTAAACATAATCCATTATCAACTTCTTAACATTAACTTTGTTTCAAAGCACTGCAAGTCAAACTTCTCTGTATGATAAAGTAATCTTATAATCTGACATTTTACAGTCATAACTAGATTATTCAAATTAAAATCTGACAAATAAAACTTTTCTCATCTGAGAAAAACTAGACAAATGTTATTCAAATTAATACAGCATTCACTCTAAACATCAAAATAACTTTGAATAATCTAATTTAAAACATGTACAATATATACCAATACCAGACTTGCAACATTAATCTATCAGAATTTATCTATCAGAAATACCCTAATAATACCATATCCCTCCGTTTAAAGCCCCCTCCCCCACCCCACAATAAACACTTCCACCATATATCTATCACAGAAATGATTTACCAGCTTCGAAGGGGTGAAAAATTTACTTTCAATGAGTCAGGCAAAAAGTAACTTATTACATCTACATTGTAGAAAAAAACTGAACACTTCTGTAAAATGGACATTTTAACAAGAGGACCATGATGGTCCTGAATCGCTCACCTGTCCCCACATGACCCAGTTCTGAACTGAGTATGACGTTGTTTTTTTCTATTATTTGACATAGTGACCTAGTTTTTGAGCTCATGTGACCCAGTTTTGAACCTGACCTAGATATCAAGATAATAATTCTGACCAATTTTCATGAAGATCCACTGAAAAATATGGCCTCTAGAGAGGTCACAAGGTTTTTTATTATTTGACCTACTGACCTAGTTAATGGTGACACGTGACCCAGTTTCGAACTAGGCCTAGATATCATCAAGGTGAACATTCTAACCAATTTTCATGAAGATCCATTCAAAAGTATGGCCTCTAGAGAAGTCACAAGGTTTTTCTATTTTTAGACCTACTGACCTTGTTTCTGATCGCAGTTAACCCAGTTTCAAACCTGACCTTGATATTATCAAGATGAACATTCAGACCAACTTTCATACAGATCCCATGAAAAATATGGCCTCTAGAGAGGTCACAAGGTTCTTTTATTATTTGATCTACTGACCTAGTTATTGACGGCACATGACCCAATTTCGAACTTGACCTAGATATCATCCAGGTCAACATTCTGACTAATTTTCATGAAGATCCATTCAAAAGTATGGCCTCTAGAGAGGTCACAAGGTTTTTCTATTTTTAGACCTACTGACCTAGTTTTTGACCACAGCTGACCCAGTTTCGAACTTGACCTAGATATCATCAAGATGAACATTCAAACCGACTTTCATACAGATCCCATTAAAAATATGGCCTCTAGAGAGGTCACAAGGTTTTTCTATTATTCGACCTACTGACCTTGGTTTTGATGGCATGTGACCCAGTTTCAATCTTGACCTAGATATCATCAAGGTGAACATTCTGACCAATTTTCATGAAGATCCATTCACAAGTATGGCTTCTAGAGAGGTCACAAGGTTTTTCTATTTTTAGACCTACTGACCTAGTTTTTGCCGGCATGTGACCCAGTTTCAAACTTGACTTAGATATCATCAAGATGAACATTCAGACCAACATTCATACAGATCCCATGAAAAATATGGCCTCTAGAGTGGTCACAAAGTTTTTTCATTATTTGACCTACTGATCTAGTTTTTGAAGGCACATGACCCAGTTTCCAACTTGACCTAGATATCATCAAGGTGAACATTCTGACCAACTTTCATGAAGATCCATTGAAAAGTATGGCCTCTAGAAAGGTCACAAGGTTTTTCTATTTTTAGAACTACTGACCTAGTTTTGGACCGCATGTGACCCAGTTTCGTTCTTGACCTAGATATCACCAAGATGAACATTCTGACCAACTTTCATAAACATCCCATGAAAAATGTGACCTCTAGAATGGTCATAAGCGAAAGTTTACACACGCACGGACGGATGGACGACTGACGCTGCGCGATCACAAAAGCTCACCTTGTCACTTTATGTGAGCTAAAAAGAAACCACAAAGTTCAGTAAAATATCCATTACTGATTTCATTACTAATCAAAAATCTTCTCAAAATGTACTCGTGAGTTAAACCTTAGTACTCAAATTCTACACGTAAGTACGATTTTCCAGTAACACATTACATCATCAGCAGGTACACTACATGTGGACATAAACTGAGCTTATGCGTACTGCAAGACATTTTTAATTGCCGTATTTACTCAACTGAAAGTGGTAAAGGATTTACTTTGTTGTTGGATATAACAACTTATGTTAGCGTAAATACTGTGGAAACAGCGGACTTGACATGTAAATACTGTGGAAATAGCGGATTTTTTAAGCATAGAAAACAACATACTTCTTTTTCCAAATTTTAGTTTCTTGTATTTCGGTGCAGAAATAAACACCCCACTTTGTGCAAAATGTAACATGCCCAGGTGCACTAAACGGGGGAATATGGTATTCAGTATACAGTAAAAAACCGCTCGCTCGAGGTCGCAAGGGGATGAGCAAAATGCTCGAGTTATCCATGGTTTCGAGCGACCCGAACATTGACCAACATACGAAGAAAATTGAAGTTTGTTTTACCAATTATCATTGGGACCATTGCAGAGAAAACGGTGATGCGTGATAATAAACACACTCGTGACATTTTCCAAAAAGCATATTACAAACGTTATTTATGATAGATCGTAAATGACACATGTGAAGAAACAGCTAAGACATATTTTTTATTTGAAATACTGTAACCGAATTCGCAATTTTCTTCCACAAATTAAGATCTCATAATTATCGTCTCAATTTTATTAAAAGGCTATCTTATTTCCTTTATTTGCATACAAACAACTGTTGATTAAAATATTAAGGTCTCATAATATCTTCTCGATCCCACAGAAAAAAGTAATAATTAATAACAATTTTGATCAATAAATTTTTTCTTCCACCTTTCATCAATAATTGATCTCTTTATCAGATCAAATATACCGACAAACAAACATTTAAGATAGTCGGGGAATAGACCATGCAATTCTCATGAGGTGCGAAAATTTTAAATTAATCAATACATTCTGACCGCCGAAGGTGTGAAAACAATTTGACACCTCTGCTCGAGTTTGCCATAAGCAACAAAGAGTAAACTAATACACAGGGGCCAGGTGTCATGCTCGAGCGATCGAGTTATCGATGCTCGACCCAGCCATGGTAATTTCATAAACTATATAGAAGGAAATCGGCCGGGACCACATGAATTGCTCGAGCGAGCCCGGGTGCTCGAGTCATTGATGCTCGAGCGAGCGGTGTTTCACTGTACGTTTCAGTACCAGAAATTCCCATTAAGTTACTTGCCATTTTCAAAATAATGTAAGGAGGTACATATTGCACTAACCACAAAGACAAACATCAAAATGAGAATTTCCAGTTGAAAATCAATCAAACAGTTCTAACATGCATGCTCTAAATACCTGATTAACCATAGTTACATTTCAGCAAGCCATCACTGTTCACCTTTCCTGAGAGAATATCACATTTTGAACAATTTACACTCAACTCTTACCATCACTCTGTGCATGAATACCACTGCTGCACTCGCTCAAGGTATCAATAAATGTTAACATGTTCACTATATTTATTAATGTTCACCAAATCACTTACTATTCACTACATCACAGTATTCAGGGCTCAGGGAATATCACAAAGTTATAGACACAAGTCTACTTCCATATAGCTCATAAACTGCTGCCTGTGTATGTGTAAATATCCTCTTCAATGAATGTAACCAATCTGTTCCCTTCGATTCATTAATGTTCCTGAAAAATAGATGCATAATTACCAACCTGTTCTCTTCAATACATTGATGTTCCTGAAAAATAGATACATAATTACTAATCTGTTCCCTTCGATCCATAAATGTTCCTGAAAAATAGATACATAGTAATTACCAACCTGTTCCCTTCAATACACTGATGTTCCTGGAAAAAAATGCATAATTATCAATCTGTTGCCTTCGATCCATAAATGTTCCTGAAAAATAGATGCGTAGTTACCAATCTGTTCCCTACGATCCATTGATGTTCCTGAAAAATAGATGCATAATTACCAACCTGTTCACTTCAATACATAAATGTTCCTGAAAAATAGATACATAATTACCAATCTCTTCCCTTCAATCCATTTATGTTCCTGAAATATAGATGCATAATTACCAATCTGTTCCTTTCCAACCATTGATGTTCCTGAAAAATAGATGCATAATTACCAATCTATTCCCTTTGATCCAATAATGTTCCTGAAAAATAAATGCATAATTACCAATCTGTTCCTTTCCAACCATTAATGTTCCTGAAACACAGATGTATAATTACTCATCTGTTCCTTTCAATCTATTTATGTTCTTGAACTAACTGTAAACTGTGAACATAGCTTTGAACAATTATTCTTCTCATTTCTAAATACTTGTATTTCTAGTAAGTGCAATGTTCAGTTAAATATTGCGATGTGTGTAATGAAGGGATTCACTCACAAAAGAAAAATGCTGAATCAATCTGATAAACTGCAGCCAATTAGCACTAAGACTAAATGTCAAATGAAGGACAAATCTTAACTAAAACTGCACTAGGACACTGTCTAAATTTCTGTCTGTTACAAAATCTACCACTACCTCTGTTGCGCTTACCTTAGCATAAACTTAAAGAGCAGATCTACTTGCTCTAGATTTCTGTCTGTTACAAGGTCTACCACTACCACTGTTACACTTACCTTAGCATAAACTTAAAGAGCAGATCTACTTGCTCTAGATTTCTGTCTGTTACAAGGTCTACCACTACCACTGTTACACTTACCTTAGCATAAACTTAAAGAGCAGATCTACTTGCTCTAGATTTCTGTCTGTTACAAGGTCTACCACTACCACTGTTACACTTACCTTAGCATAAACTACAAGATCTACCATGTACCTCTGCTACACTTACCTGAACATATACTTAACGAGCAAATCTACCTGCCCTAGATTTTTGTCTGTTAAAAGGTCTACCATGTATCTCTATTACACTTACCTGAGCATAAACTTAAAGACTAGATCTACCTGCTCTAGATTTCTGTCTGTTACAAGATCTACCAAGTACCTATGTTACACTTACCTGAGCATTAAACTTCAGCAGGTTGTCTTTTACTAAGATCTACCATGTACCACTGTTACACTTACCTGAGCATATAATTAAAGAGCAAATCTACTTGCTCTAGATTTCTGTCTGTTACAAGGTCTACCATGTATCACTGTTACACTAAACTGAGCATAAACTTAAAGACCAGATCTACCTGCTCTAGATTTCTGTCTGTTACAAGGTCTACCATGTACCACTGTTACACTTACCTGAGCAGAAACTTTAAGACCAGATCTACCTGCTCTAGATTTCTGTCTGTTACAAGGTCTACCATGTATCACTGTTACACTTACCTGAGCATAAACTTAAAGACCAGATCCACCTGCTCTAGATTTCTGTCCGTTACAAGGTCTACCGTGTACCACTGTTACACTTACCTGAGCATAAACTTAAAGACCAGATCTACCTGCTCTAGATTTCTGTCTGTTACAAGGTCTACCGTGTACCACTGTTACACTTACCTGAGCATAAACTTAAAGACCAGATCTACCTGCTCTAGATGTCTGTCTGTTACAAGGTCTACCATGTACTACTATTACACTCACCTGAGCATAGAGAATAATAGGTTAGTGCCATAGATGAGAAAGTTTATCTGGCGAGGTGGAGGAGGTTATTGGGTGAGCCGAAGGCGAACCTGATAACGTCCGGAGCTGAGCCAGATAAACTTTCTCCATCTTAGGCACAAACCTATTATTCTATTTATCTTGTCATTACTTCATTTTCCGATATTTGGCAATTTATTTTACAAAAATAAGTGTTCGATAACCACTTTAATGACGTCATATTCGTAATGACGTCACTTATATAATGACGTGATTACCGGCAAAATCGCAATAACTTCTTCGTTTTTAAATAAAAACTCATTATTTGACCACTCATTTTCTTAATTCGGACATTTCCAACACAATGATGATGGTTTCGTTGCAAAATTTCTTATGACAACAATATCGATCATAACGTCAAATGATCAACTGACCGTATATCACTGGTCACATGATCAACTGACCGTATATCAAGAAAGATATACGGCACCCTGATATCGGGTCGAAAATACTGCAAGTGACAGGATAAATATACTTAAAGACCAGATCTACCTGCTCTAGATTTTTGTCTGTTACAAGGTCTACCATGTACCAATGTTACACTTACCTGAGCATATACTTAAAGACCAGATCTACCTGCTCTAGATTTTTGTCTGTTACAAGGTCTACCATGTACCAATGTTACGCTTATCTGAGCATAAACTTAAAGACCAGATCTAACTGCTCTAGATTTTTGTCTGTTACAAGGTCTACCATGTACCACTGTTATGCTTACCTGAGCATATACTTAAAGACCAGATCTACCTGCTCTAGATTTTTGTCTGTTACAACGTCTACCATGTACCAATGTTACACTTACCTGAGCATAAACTTAAAGACCAGATCTACCTGCTCTAGATTTTTGTCTGTTACCAGATCTATCAAGTACCTCTGTTACACTTACTGGAGCATAAACTTCAGTAGGAGATCTACCTGCTCTAGATTTCTGTCTGTTACAAGGTCTACCGTGTACCACTGTTACACTTACCTGAGCATAAACTTAAAGACCAGATCCACCTGCTCTAGATTTTTGTCTGTTACAAGGTCTACCATGTATCTGTATTGCACTTACCTGAGCATAAACTTCAGTAGGAGATCTACTTGCTCTAGATTTTTGTCTGTTACAAGATCTACCATTTACCTCTGTTACACTTACCTGAGCATAAACTTAAAGAGCAGATCTACCTGCTCTAGATTTCTGTCTGTTACTAGATCTACCATGTATCGCTGTAATACATCCTCATCTTCTTGTTGTGGCACTGTAAAAAAGGTAAACAAGAAATAGACATTTTCATTACATTATTCTATTCAGCCAAATGATGGCACTAAAATCTGCCTGAAACATATATCTTCAATGAATGAAAGCTTCAATTTCAATGCATTAGTGAAGTATGTTAAAGCATACCTGGTGTCGAAGTAATCCATTCCCTCAACAATCGTCTAACATCCTGTAAGGTTATAGCACCACACAGATTGACACAGTTTTTTACTGTTTTAGAAGCAACACTATCCTGAGGTCCACTATCTGGACAATCTATCTTGTCTACAGGTACTCTATCAATAGTTATAACACTGCTATATTGTACATCTGATGAAGCTCTAACATCATCAATGGCACACGTTCCCATTTCTGTAGCTTGTTTGCTGCAGCTTAAATTATCAGGCACATTTTGATGATCAGTTGATTGCTGTAACAACAGAACATTGTATGATATTTTAGAGTGCATAAACTTCCTAAAAACTGACAACTTAACATCTTCAAGTAATAATGCCAGTGCTAGATAAAAGACAGGTTATAGTTTGTTTAGTTTAAAAACAAACTAGAGTTGTCACAAGAGTGACGAATTATACCCCCACAATATGGCCTTGTCACAGAACTAAGCCAATGTCAAAGCCGAACTTGCTTGACCTTTGACCTACTGACCACAAAATCAACAGAGGTCATCTGCTAGTCATGATCAACCTCCCTGAAGTTTCATGATCCTCCGCCCAACCGTTCTCAAGTTATTGTCCGTAAAAGATTTAAATGACCATTGACCTTTGGAACTCAAAATCAATATGGGTCATCTGCTTGACATGACCAACCTCCAGATTAAGTTTCCTGATCCTAGTTCCAAGCATTCACAAGTTATTGTCCGAAAACTGTTTAAATGTTCCGGATCACTGTCACCTTGACCTGTGACCTACTGACCTGAAAATCATTAGGGGTCATCTGCTAGTCATAACCAACCTCCCTATCATGATCCTAGGCCCAAGCATTCTTAAGTTATCATCCGGAAACTGTTTAAATGTTCCAAGTCCCTGTGACCTTGACCTTTGACCTACAGACCTCAAAGTTGAATTTGACCTGCATTTCATGATGTTACACCTGTGTACCAAAATTTATGATCCTAGGCCCAAGCGTTCTCAAGTTATCATCCGGAAACCATTTAACTGTTCCGAGTCACTGTGACCTTGACCTACTGACCCCAAATTCGATCTTGACCTGTATTTTCTGATGTTACACCTGTGTACCAAAAATTATTTCAATTGGTCAATCCTTTCTCGAGTTATCATCCGGAAACCATGCAAAACCGACCGACCAACTGACTGCCAAGCTCACTTCTATATACCCCCCCAAACTTCGTTTTGCTGGGGCATAACAAATGCACTTATTGTTACAAAACTCCTGATTTCCTCATTATCAGTAAATCCTGAAAGTATTCATTTCCCCCCACATTAAATGTTGCCATGAAAAACTTTACCATTTAGTGAAATAAAATGACCTGTCTTTGCAAGCCTGACAGAAGAAAGCGTTTTTGTTGAGATACTGTTTCTCATCTAGATTGTGCGAGAGAGAAGGCTGTGGATGTACTAGGTTGTGTGAGAGAAGGCTGCGGATGGACCTTTTAAGCACAGCCTGCAGAGTAACAAATAAATGTTCTAAGGCCTGAACACATTTTTCCTACATTTTTACCACACCTATGGGTATTCACCAAAGTATTCAGCCTACAACTGTTTGAATACTAACCTGTTGCAGTGTGCTTGTCTGGTCCCTAAATAGAGTCTTTTTTGAGCTACCCTTTTTACGTCCCCTTCCACTTGGCCTTCCTCTTGGCACCTTAAAGTTAGGGCTACCCTTCCCTGGTGACCTAATAAATAGCAATGTTATAAAATGTTGCACAGAAAAAATATAAAGGTTCAAGACAAACTTTTCTATTTCCTTCAATGTACGATAAAACATCTGTATGCTGGCCCCAAACCTGTCTTTAAAATCACCAACTCATGCAGTCTTGCAAAAAAACATACAAGAGCGCCACAATGATATTTTCTCTATCACTGAGAAGTATAAATACAGAAACAAGAAGATCATGATTGCCATAAGTCGCTCATCTAATCTTGAGAATTTGACCTTGAATGTATATATGAGACACAAGAAAACAAATCAGTGCTTATAAGTGACTCTGACACTGAAGATATGAAAGCAAACATGAGCGCCGCCAAGCGCAGCAATATATGCCTAAAGGGTTACATCAGAGGATGGGAGCAAAACTTAAAGAACTTGACTGTTGAAGCCCAAAGGACAGGAACAACAAAAAGAAACTAGAAAATGCTTCTGTAAAAAAACGCATGTCTCCCCCAATGCAAAGTCCTATAGGCAAGAAGTCAATAGGGGTAAGGAGCGAAAGTCAAAGAGACACTGATGGTTGGCTGCAATAGGGATCATCTACTTGGCATGCCTAGTCATCCCGCTAAATTTCAACACTCTTGGCCTAGTGGTTCTCAAGTCACTGTTCTGGCTTCTGTGACCTTGACCTTTGATCAAGTGACCTCAAAATAAATAGGGGTCATCCACTCTGCATGTCCAATCATCCTATTAAGTTTCAACATTGTTGGTCAAGTGGTTCACAAGTTATTTCCAAAAAATGATTTTACATGAACAGGCCACTGTGACCTTGACCTTTTACAGACTGACCCCCAACATCAATAGGGGTCATCTACTCTGCATGTTCAATCATCCTATGAAGTTTCAACATTCTGGGTCAAGTGGTTCTCAAGCTATTGATCTGAACTGGTTATCAATGTTCAGGCCCCTGTGACCTTGACCTTTAACGGACTGACCCCAAAAACAATAGGGGTCATTTACTCTGCATGAACAATCATCCTATGAAGTTTCAACATTCTGGGTCGAGAGGTTCTCAAGTTATTGATTGGAAATGGTTTTCCATGTTCAGGCCCCTGTGGCCTTGACCTTTAACAGAGTGACCCTAAAATCGTTAGGGGTCATCTACTCTGCATGACCAATCATCCTATGAAGTTTCATCATTCTGGGTCAAGTGGTTCTCTAGTTATTGATCGGAAATGGTTTTCAATGTTCAGGCCCGTGACCTTGACCTTTCACAGAGTGACCCCAAAATCGTTAGGGGTCATCTACTCTGCATGACCAATCATCCTATTAAGTTTCAACATTCTGGGTCAAGTGGTTCTCAAGTTACTGACTGGAAATGGTTTTCAATGTTCAGGCCCCTGTGACCTTGACCTTTAATGGAGTGACCCCAAAATCGATAGGGGTCATCTACTTTGCATGTACAATCATCCTATGAAGTTTCAACATTCCGGGTCAAGTGGTTCTCTAGTTATTGATCGGAAATGGTTTTCAATGTTCAGGCCCCTGTGACCTTGACCTTTGATGGAGTGACCCCAAAATCAATAGGGGTCATCTACTCTTCATGACCAATCATCCTATGAAGTTTCAACATTCTGGGTCAAGTGGTTCTCTAGTTATTGATCGGAAATGGTTTTCAATGTTCAGGCCCCTGTGACCTTGACCTTTGACGGAGTGACCCCAAAAACAATAGGGGCCGTCTACTCCAGCAGCCCTACAACCCTATGAAGTTTGAAGGTTCTAGGTCAAATGGTTCTCCAGTTATTGCTCGGAAATGAAGTGTGACGTACAGACGGACGGACAGAAGGACGGACGGACGGGCAAAAACAATATGTCTCCTGGGGGAGACATAATTCCAAACAAGAGCTGTCACTAATGGTGACAAATGCTCCTGCAGCACCTTGACCTGACTTTGGGGTGGTGTACTCAATAAGTTCTACCAGCATGTGAAGTTTGAAGGTCCTGGGTGAAGTGGTTCGCATGTAAAGTGCCTTCATGCAAAAAGTTAACGTTGGCCCCTGTGACCTTGACCTTTGACCTGGTGACCCCAAAGCCAGAAGGGTTGGTGTACTCATAAAATACTATCAGCACGTAAAGTTTGAAGGTCCTGGTAAAAGTGGTTCGCGAGTAAAGTGCCTTCATGCAAAAAGTTAACATTGGCCCCTGTGACCTAGACCTTTGACCTGGTGACCCCAAAGTCAGTAGGGGAGGTGTACTCAATAAGTACTATCAGCAAGTAAAGTTTGAAGGTCCTGGGTGCAGTGGTTCGCGAGTTAAGTGCCTTCATGCAAAAAGTTAACGTTGGCCCCTGTGACCTTGATCTTCGACCTGGTAACCCCAAAGTCAGTAGGGGTGGTGTACTCAATAAGTACTATCAGCATCTTAAGTTTGAAGGTCCTGGGTGCAGTGGTTCGCGAGTAAAGTGCCTTCATGCAAAAAGTTAATGTTGGCCCCTGTGACCTTGACCTTTGACCCGGTGACCCCAAAGTCAGTAGGGGTGGTGTACTCAATAAGTACTATCAGCACGTAAAGTTTGAAGGTCCTGGGTGCAGTGGTTCGCGAGTAAAAAGCCTTAATGCAAAAAGTTAACGTTGGCCCCTGTGACCTTGACCTTTGACCTGGTGACCCCAAAGTCAGTAGGGGTGGTGTACTCAATAAGTACTATCAGCAAGTGAAGTTTAAAGGTCCTAGGTGCAATGGTTCACAAGTAAAGTGCTTTCATGCGAAAAGTTACGTTGGCCCCTGTGACCTTGACCTTTGACCTGGTGACCCCAAAGTCAGTAGGGGTGGTATACTCAATAAGTACTATCAGCAAATGAAGTTTGAAGGTCCTGAGTGCAGTGGTTCGCGAGTAAAGTGCCTTCATGCAAAAAGTTAACGTTGTGACGGACGAACGAACGAACTAACAAACGAACGGACGGACAGTTGAAAACTAATATGCCTCCCTTTGGGGACATAATAAAAAATTCTAAGTCCACTAAAAAGTTCTTACCAGGTAAAGTTATGTCAAAATACATGTACATCTAAAAACTGGATGTACCATCTATGTTGTACCACACTAAAGTGTTTTGGTTTTTCCCTACGGCCAATAATAAAAAAGTTTCAAAATAAGCTATTTATAGTAACAAAAAAGGGAAGTAATACAAAAAACTATTGTAAGAGAACAAAAAAGGGATCTGCCAAATAAAAACAAGAGCACTGCAATGAAGAGCAATATACACAAAGCAGTCATATATGACCTTTGACCCCTAAGTGTGACCTTGACCTTGAAGTGATTCATCCAAAACATGCGCTCTGTATGTCGCCTAAGTGTGGTGAACATTTGTGCCAAGTTTCTTTGAAATTCTTCAAGCAGTTCAAGAGTTACAGAGCGGACATGAAACACACACATATGACCTTTGACCCCTTAGTGTGACCTTGACCTTGAAGCTAGTCATCTAAAACGAGCTCTGCACATCGTATCGGTGTGGTGAACATTTGTGTCAAGTTTCTTTGAAATCCTTAAAGGGGTTCAAGAGTTAAGAGCGGACACGAAATTGCTAACGGACAGACGGACAGACAGACACCAGGGGTATAACATAATATATCCCTTCGGGCGTATAAAAATGTTTTAGAAAACAACACTGTTGCCCAGCAATAAACTCCCCTATGGGTAATTGTTTGAGACGGACAATTGTGTTACAGGTCTCAAGAAGATGTGACAGAAAATATGGCAATTTGAGTGTTAACAAGGTCTTTGCTTATCAAAGAGTTGTAAAGGGTAATATTCCTACAAGGCTTTGCTGATAGGGTCAAAACTGTGACCTCTGGAGTGTTATCAGTCAAACTGTTAGAAGACAACAATGGACACAGAATAATTATAAAAGTTTGTGTCAAGTGAGCTAAGAATGTGAGTGGTAAATAGTTTAAAAATACTGTAAAATCATTTAATTTTGTGGGCATGAAATTTTGTGGTTTTGCTCAAAACGACAATTTCATGGGGATATGAATTCGTGGATTCAACTTTTGAACATAAAATGAATGGAAATTTTACTTGTTTGTTGGGATTAAATTTCGTGGATTGACTCAACCACAAAATCCACGAAAATTAGTCCCCCACGAATATTAATGATGTCACAGTAGTGTCTACATCACTGTGGAACATAACGAAGCACATACCTTTTGTTTGGTGACTTGCTGGGAGATTTTGCCTGTTTCAGCTGAAGTGTATTACCTGCCTTTGTTTTCAGTTCAGAATCTTGTCTAGCATAGGCTTGTCTAAGTTCTGCTTGCAGAGACTCTGGTAATGCTTCCAGACAGCTTGGATCTATCTATAAAACAAAGTACTTATGCTTTACCAGCAAAACTTGAAATTTTATGAAACAAAACTAGAACTGCTTTTGAGAAAAGCGCATGTCTCCTACAACTGCCTAATCATCTGAATAGTAGAATATGAGACAACCATGCACCAAGACCTCAACTGCCTTATCAGACTTCCATGGTTTTGATTACCAAAAGAAAAAAAAACAAGTTTCAAGAGCCGTAATTCCGAAGTGCCTGGGCCGATATGGCTAGTTATCGAAACTGGCCAGAGACTTATTGGCAAACACATTTTGTTCAAGTTTGGTGAAGATTGGATGAGAAATGTTTGACTTAGAGTGTGGACAAGATTTGTGACAGACCCACATACAGGAGTAAATCAATATGTCTCCCACAGCACTATGTGGTGGGAGACATAATAAACACCAAACACTAAATTCAGTATCTATCTCTGTAACTGGATATCTTTTGTGAAATATGTTTCACCAGGTGATATGAGAAAACAAACTTAAAACTGGATCTTGAAGTGGTGCAGATAGTGATACCCATTATATGTGAAAATGGATTGTCAGTGTTACAGAGGTCTATAAATTATTTTTTATCACAAACTTTCAATCATGCACTCATTGTACCCTGGACATCTGTCATTAAAACTGTGGAACATCAAATGATATTCCTGACCACATACAATATCTACTTAGTTTCAACTTATTCAACTTCTAGATTCATCTGCACATCCTACCTTTGAATTAAAGCTAAGAATTAAATGAAAATCACTATGCTGAGAAGTTACCTGGGAAGGAGATGGTAAAGGAACTATTGCATCCTGGGAATGTTTGTCAGCCTCATTCTGAACCTGTTCCATGTTGTTTCTGCTCTCACGTTGCCAATGGGAACAGCCAGCAGCAGATAACTCTGATGTTGCATTACTTTTGCTGGAAGGTTTCTTTCTTCTTTGTTTCAATTCCTTCTCTATCTGGTCTCTTATTTCTATTGGAAGTTCACGTAAAACTTCTGGGTCAACCTGGAATTGTCAAGTAACAGCTGTGTATTTCAGCTTTGTTTTTATATCATCTGCTATTTCTATATTGTCAACTTGTCTGCATAGTTCTAATGTAGAAGACAAATGACCTTAGCAAAGTCAAAGCACATAGAAAAAAAATTAACATAAAATCATTGCACAGAAAAAAACAACCTAACACTGAGTATCAAACAGGTGCTTCTAAATTTAAGTGTAAAGTAACCTATATTGCACAATCCAAACTGGACAAGAATTTACCTGCTAGACTGATTGTTTTTGAATTAATGAAAAAGATTAGAGAAGAAGCTTACCTGTGATGGTGAGGGAAAATAATCAAGATCAGACGGATCTGTTATCTCCCCTGTCAGATATGGTGCTGATTTCTTCCCACTTTCTGGTGTTTTGATGTCAGGCAAACAAGGTAATGGAGGTAAAGATAGATCCTGTGCTTGTCTCCTGTAAAGCATATGTAAACCTATCAAACATGTTCTATGCAAGTAACTCACAGCCTTCCATATAAAAAGAGGTGATGGACAAATGACTTTAGAAATGCTGTCTACATACAAATCACACTGAACACTAGCAAGGGATCAAACTTGCAACATCTCGATTCACCCTCTTGTGTTTTATCTACAAAGTTAACCAGGCGGACTCTATAGTACACACAAAAGGAAAGTTAGCTACAATAAAGCAAAAGCTTGAACAATCTAAAGTCTTTAGGTTTTGATATTTATGATATAACAATGTGCACCCACCTGCCTATATCCTCCAGTAAGTCCCTTGGTACAACCAACCTTGTCTGATCATCTTTATCAACAGTTAATCCACAAAGGCCTTCTGACTGTTTTTCTAAATCAGTTCCACCTGCTGAAGTGTCCATACTTCCATGTATTGTTTCCCCATTGTTTTCACAACTGTTTCCTGTTTCGCCATTTCTCATTCCATTAAATTTACCAGTTAATGTTTCTGTACCTGTACAAGTTTCATTGTGTATGGTGTTATCTTTTCTACATTGTTTGTCTTCCTTGTATTCAATAGCAACAGTTCCCGGTGACTTACTATCTGCCAGTCTTGTTGGTCCACCAGTAAATGCTCTATCACTGGTCAGTGTTTGGTCAGAACTTCTAGCTACTGTGTTGACAGTATAATTGAGAATACTGGGCAATTTCTTGTTGGTACCATGGCAACCAATATCAGCAGACTCAAGTTTTTGTACTTGTATTCCAATCTAAATGGAGATAAGAGAAAAGGTTCTGAACTGTTCAACTGAAAACTGCAGAAAATACAAACAAGATACATACACATAGACTGTGTGTGTGTGTGTGTGTGTGTGTGTGTGTGCGTGTGCGTGTGCGTGTGCGTGTGCGTGTGCGTGTGTACGGGTTTAACGTCTTTTTCAACAATTTTTCAGTCATATAAACGACGGTGTCTACTTGTAGCAGTGGGCACAATGCCCAACTTTATAGTGATATCACGCCATAGACACATGGCATGATACCCCACCCAGTCACATTATACTGACAACGGGCTGACCAGTCCTAGCACTATTCTCTTAATGCTGGGCGCCAAGCGAAGAAGCTACTAGTACATTTTTACTTCTTGGTAATGACGCAGCCAGGTCAACTTCCGCACTCGAAGCCAGACCTACCACTAGCATAGACAAATGTTATTTTAAACCAAGAGGGTCTTATACCTATTCACTCACCTTTAAACTTGGCCTTGGGATCATCAAGAGTAAACATCGACAGTTCATGAAATAGGTCCATAATGTAGTCTCTACAGTGTTAACAGCTTTCTTTAGTTGAGCAGGTGACCTAGTTTTTGACCCCTAATGATCCAGTTTCAAAATCCAGAATAGAAAATGTTGCCCCTTTCAGAGGCAGTAACTCTAGAATCCATGATGGAATCTAGCTTGTTTTCGAAACGAATCAAGATCTTATTGTTATTTCAATTATGTGTAAGTTTGGCTAAAACCGAATGTAAAATGTCACTTCTATCCTGTTCACAAGGTAAAACTTAACAAATTTTGGCTCTTTCAGGGGTCTAACAGGGGCCGTAACTCCAGACCCTATGACTGGATCTGACGGACTCATCACGGAATCCAAAATCTATTGTTGTTAAAGATACTGCAAGTTTAAATCAAATCAAACCATAAATGAAGTCTCTATATGGCTGCAAAAGCCAAAATAGCAAATGTAGCCCTTTAAGGGGCCAAAACTCTGGAACCCATGATGGGATCTGGCCAGTTTTTTAAAGGAACCGAGATATTATGCCAGTACAAGTTGTGTGCAAGTGTAATTAAAATTCATTGTAAAATGTGTCTCTATCATGTTCACAAGAAATTGTGGATGGACGACAGACGAAGGGCGATCAGAAAAGGTCACCCTATCACTACATGACAGGTAAGCTAACAACTATAAATGTAGAAGACAGATAACATGTAGAATGATAAATTGCAAGATTTTAAACACTCTACTGTTGAAAATGTTACAGGGACAATTAATCTGAGTAATACTGAGCAAAAAGCATATGTAAATGTAAATAAATTTTTCAAAATGGTTCCCAGTTCCCTAAGCTAGTTGCATGACTTCCTCATATAAAGAATTCTTCACCCTAAACAATATATAAATCACATCCCGTGGGCCAAGTAACTCCAAGTCAGCAACCTTAACCCCACTTCTGACAAAGGTTTATGAACATCAAGTAGAAAATGTGGTTTTGACAGAGTTAAAACTTCTTAAAAATTTAATCTTATGACCTAGGTTTTGTCCTCAGGGAATCCAGTTTTGAAGTTGACCTAGACATAAAGACAATTACCTAAGTTTATGAAGATCAGGTAGAAAATGTGACCTGTGGTGTTAGCAGTATTTTCTCTATGACTTTACCTAATGACCTAGCTTTTTAAGCAAGATGATCCAGTTTCAAACTTGTCTTAGCCTTTACTGAAACAAACATTCTGACCAAGTTTCTTTAAGATCGGGTCAAAATTTTGACCACAAGCTTTGACATTTAATATGTTAAATAATGCATAATGATGGAAACAGAGTGATGACAATAGCTCACCTTGAGAACTTTGTGTTTAGGTCAAATTAAATATCCACTTCACATTGAAATATTGAACCTTTACCTTCCCATACCTCCTGCTAATATTCTTAAAACAGACAGATGGAAACGCCTTTTCCTAGAAACAGAAAACTAATAATTCTTCAGAACGTTTTATTTCTCAATGGGATATGACTAAAAAGAAGAAAGTTAGCTTACCCCTCTAAGATCTCCAGCATCTACTTTGTGAGATCTCAATAGACCAATGGTTTCCTTGGCAACTATTCTAGAATCATCTGTAGCCATTGGTAGAGTGACAGATTTGGAAAAGTTGTTGCATATACCATGACCTAAAATAAAATTTCTTTCTTGTTTATAACAATAATAGACATACTTCTTGTCTAGTCCTTAAACCTCTGGACATAAGATATATTTAAAATAATGTACACAATACCCATGAAATATCTAAAAAGTGAGTCAACAGACCCTGCAGGCACACATATATCTTAGTATAACAACATCATTTATCTTGAAAATGCTAGTAACATGCTCTACGACAAACGATTGACAACAAAACTATGTTAGTGATCTGCTGTCACTGGACTATTGGTCCTTCAATCAATGGAAAATGTCAGTACGAACACAACTACGGTTGACAATGATTCTTCCCGCAATCACTTGAAACTGTAGGAGAATTGATTACACAATGCTCTGATGAAGTTTGAATATCTTAATGTTCAAAACTGGGCTCTGACTCAAATAAGAATGATGTCAGCACTGTGTGACACATGCCCCCCTCCCCCCACCCCCATTAAAATACTTGACAGAATAATAAAAGAAGTTCACAAAAGAGGGCCGTAACTCAAGATAAAATAATTGGACATGAAAATTCTGATAACATATAGTGCATATCATGTTGTAGAAGTATACAAAGTTTCATTTCAAGAAGACAGAAAGTGCTGAAGTTGAATACACTATGTTCTATTGTAATATTTGAAGTCTAAATTAAAGGGCCATAGTTCCATTAAAAAAAGTAAGGCATAAATGTTGACAAAATATGCGTATGTCCGTATCATGTTATGATGTTTATCAAGTTTCATTTCAATTAAAATAGAAACTATTGGAAGAGGTGAATACACAAGGAAGTGTGACAGTCAGATAGATGGATGGACAGTAACAGCACACGCCTCCCAGCTCTTTGACACATTGCCCTTTTGACCTGAAGAACAACAGGGGACATCTTGAAGACAGCCAAAGTATTCTACAATTATTGAGTGGAAACCATTCACCTTGACCTCTGACCTACTAACCCCTGAAACAACAGCCATAAGAAATCAACAATCCAGTATGACAACTAAAGGCCAATGCATTCTTTATTGAGTGGAAACTATTGTTCAGTATCAAGATCACTATGATCTTGACCTTTGATCTATTTATTGGTACTATTTAGGGTATTAACTTACCCATAAATTTTGAGGTTTGTTTTGGAGCATCTTCTCTCCTCACCATCAATTTCAATGTTACTGTTTTCCCCTTCATTTTGATGTTCTTCAATCTATTACAGACTTCTTCTGACAACTCTTCCATAAACTTTACTGCCTCTGCCTCCTGCACACAGAATGGAACAAGTTAGATAAAACTATTAAATTTTGGTTATATGAAGAATGACCCAGCTAAAAGATGTTAACATATTTAAGTTTACTATGTTGTTCTTGTGCAAAGAGAAGAAAACCAATTTTTCAGCAATTTTTGCTATCATTGGCAACAGCGATGTGTTGACCACTGACCTTTTATTTAAAAGCCCTTCCTTTACTAGAATCATTTAATACAACTGGGCAGTACTCAATATATAAGCATTTATACTAACAGAAGTAAATCTAATCCCATAATTCACTTCTGCTGACACAGACTTCCTCTGTTGCTCCATTTTGATTGGTCGATCATCCTGACCTCTACAGTATCTGTACAATGACTGTCCTGTTTTTGGACCAAACTCCTTTTGAAGAGTATCTAGACTGACTCTCTGTAAATCACCACAAGTTACCACTTTCATTGCCTCGAATCTCTTAGTGGTAGACCAACCTACACCTAAAATTCAAAGCTGGAATGAAAACTGCACATATACCCACTCCAAATCAGGAGATAAGCCTTTTAACAAATGTTCAGCCTCAACAGTATGCAGGGATAAGGTGGAAACAGTACTTGAGGTATTATTCTCCTTGTTAACATAATTAACTGAGATTTCAATCCAAGAGAGAATGTATATTTGATGCACTTGTGTATACATTGTTGAGAAGGAATTCACTTCTCCAGTGTTCTCTTAACATACTCCCCTAAAACTCCATTTATCTTTTTGTAGCGTCCAATATCACTTAACAAAATTGAAATTGACATGTCTGAAACATGAGAAACGTTTAGAATATGAAACCTCTCACTTTCAGACTTTTTGACAAGCTATATCCAAGACAAATATTAATATGCAACAAAGTCTACTGTATCATTCAAATTTACAAGTTTATTTCGTTCAACAACTAGAAATGTGTCCATGGGACGCAGATGCCCCCACTACATGACAAAGGACACAAATTTTTTCCTAGGTCAGGAGTCGTAACTCTTACAATACTGAATGAATCCCAACGAGAAACCCCAGGTGCCGACTGCACATGCTGACCAACATTGCTGTAAACTTTGGTGACTCTAGGTCAAATACTTTTGGAGCTACACGCGACACAACATTAAAATGACCAATTTTTAACTAAGTCAGGGGCCATAACTCTTACATGACTGAATGAATCCGGACGCGAAACCCCAGGTGCACAACTGCACATGCTGACAAACATTCCTGTAAACTTTGGTTACTACTTCAAATATTTTTGGTGCTACGTGAGACACAACATTAAAATGACCATTTTTTTACTAAGTCAAAGGCCACAACTCCTACATGACTGAATGAGTCCGGACGCGAAACCCCAGGTGCACAACTACACATGCTGACCAACATTCCTGTAAAGTTTTGTGACTCTACGTCAAATACTTTTGGAGGTAGGCGTGACACAACACTAAAATGACCAATTTTTACAAAGTCAGGGGTCATAACTCCTACACGACTGAAGGAATCCGGATGCGAAACCCCAGGTGCACAACTACACATGCTGACCAACATTCCTGTAAAGTTTTGTGACTCTACATCAAATACTTTTGGAGCTAGGCACGACGCAACATTCTCAGAAGGACGGACGGACAAGGGCAAATCTATAAGCTCCCCCCCCCCCCGCCAAAATGGGGGCATAAAAATGTAAAAAAAATTGTCCACTAAAGAATATTAAGGGCAAGTGAGATCAGATTCCAACTCTTTAACTGATTCATACAAAAGACAGACATACAAACTGCATAAGATTTATGGATGAACTTACCAGGTAGATCTTTAATAGGTTGTGACTTCATGTAGTCCATGACAAGATCTTCTGTAAGAAGAAACTGACCGTTTGGTTTGGCCTTCCTAGTAGCCATCCTAGCCAGCAGAATACTTGACGCTGAAAGTAAAATAAACCTCATTAACAAACCTCACATGATTTTATCTTTCTTCATTAAACCTTCTTACAAATCATTCTTCTTTCTAAATTTTTGTATTGACTTCTACATATATTGCAATATATGTATTGTTAAGTCCGCAAGTGGCTTACCACCTCCACCCCACCCCAATCCTTCTCATAAAATTAAGTGAAAAAATTCCATTTCTGAAAATGCTGTATGAAGAAAAAGGCAGACTTTCAATAAATGTTAAACATACATATAACTAAATACATTTTGTATCACTAGGGTACAGCCAAGCATTATCAAATAAAACTTGAAAACACAACACTAACCCAATCCTGCAGACGCAGGACAACCTGTCTTGTCAAAGAGTTCACTGCGTAAAAGTGTAGCAAACTCCAGCGGTGTGGCCCCAGTGTCAGCAAGAACATCTGTACAGTCTACCAACATCTCGTCACAACTCACTGCCTCAATATCATGTGTGTAACTAGAAACATATAATATGTTTAACTCAACATTTTTTTCCAAAACAAAAAAAAACCAAGAGCTGTCACTAATGGTGACAAATGCCCCTGCAGCACCTTGACCTTTGACCTGGTGACCTTGACCTTTAACCTGGTGACACACTCAATAAGTACTATCAGCATGTGAAGTTTTAAGGTCCTTGGTGCAGTGGTTCGCGAGTAAAGTGCCTTCATGCAAAAAGTTAACATTGTGACGTACGAACAAACAAACGAATGGACAGACAGTTG
The DNA here is from genome assembly GCF_021730395.1 of Mercenaria mercenaria. Taxonomy (NCBI): domain Eukaryota; kingdom Metazoa; phylum Mollusca; class Bivalvia; order Venerida; family Veneridae; genus Mercenaria; species Mercenaria mercenaria. The sequence continues at coordinate 42,639,705 of NC_069374.1, forward strand.
AAAACTAATATGCCTCCCTTGGGGGGCATAAAAACTTAAATTTAATGCAGCACATGATTTCCACTATACAGAAAACGATTATTTCAAATTGTATATTATACCAGATTTTTATAGCACCCTTTAACACCCTGATAAACATGTTCAAAGGCACTTTACACACATACAAGGGCAGCCACACAGTGTCATTCATCCTCTACAAGTACAGGCACACAGCAATCCGACCAATGGGCTGAGTGAGAGAAAGTCTCCTGGACAGAAAGAGAGAGAGAGAGAGATCCATTAGATGCAAGTCTGTCCAGCTAATTTAGCTCTTTGCAAATAGACAGTCTGATTCTTTAATATGGCTGGTGTGTAACAGATACACATGATGCCATCTTTCCTGGACAGAACTTTATTTTGCGACAAACAGATAAAATGTCATTACAATACAATTCAGAATACACACAGATATTATTTCATTCTTATACCATTTGGAATCTTGCATAAAACCTTTGTTTTTTACCGATTTTGGGCATGCACATACAAACAAGGAGATTCTCGTGAGCAGGTGCTGATGGTAAACGTTTTGGAAATGCTGTTGCGGGTCAAACGTAAGCAAGTTATGGGTCCGGAATCAGTTTTGGTCGAAGTCGAAAGGTCCAAGATTTATAATATCTTTTCATCCGCCTTATTATATTTTTCAATTTATTTGTAGATCTCATGAACTATGTTTGGGTTTAATCTAATCTGAGTTGCTAATATTGATGTTGGTAAATTCAAATTCTTGTGTTTTCAAACTTTGATCGAGATGGGGCAAGGTGGAAAGCAAAATTTTTTAAGTTGATTTAAAAAGTAAAACAAGAGCACCGCCTTGCGGGTGCTGACGCTCATCTGATTTTTTTTGTGTAATAGAAATATTGTCCTACCCATGATTTTCTAAGTCTAAAAAGGGCCATCATTCTTGCAAAAAGCAGGATAGAGTTATGTTTCTTGATGTACAGTGTCCACTTATGATGGTGAAAAACTGTTGCAAGTTTTAAAGCAATAGCTTTGATAGTTTATGAGAAAAGTTGACTTAAACATAATACTCAACCAAGAAAATGATTTTCTAAGTCCAAAAGGGGCAATAATTATTGCAAAAAGCAGGATGGAGTTATGTTGCTTGCTGTACAGGGTCAGCTTATGATGGTGAACAAGTGTTGCAAGTTTCAAAGCAATAGCTTTGATAGTTTAAGAGAAAAAGTTGACCTAAACATAAAACTTAACCAAGAAATCTGATATTTTCTAAGTCAAAAAGGGGCCATAAATCTTGCAAAAAAAGCAGGACGGAGTTATGTTTCTTGCTATACAGGGTCAACTTATGATGGTGAACAAGTGTTGCAAGTTTTAAAGCAATAGCTTTGATAGTTTAGGATAAAAGCTGACCTAAACATAAAACTTAACCAAGAAAACTGATTTTCTAAGTCCAAAAGGGGCCATAAATCTTGCAAAAAGCAAGATGGAGTTATGTTTCTTGATGTACCGGGTCTGCTTATGATGGTGAACAAGTATTCCAAGTTTCAAAGCAATAGCTTTGATAGTTTAGGAGAAAAGTTGACCTAAACATAAAACTTAACCAAGAAATCTGATATTTTCTAAGTACAAAAGGGGCCATAAATCTTGCAAAAAGCAAGATGGAGTTATGTTTCTTGCTATACAGGGTCAGCTTATGATGGTGAACAAGTATTCCAAGTTTCAAAGCAATAGTTTTGATAGTTTAGGAGAAAAGCTGACCTAAACATAAAACTTAACCAGGCAACGCCGACGCCGACGCCGACGCCGACAACCGCTCAAGTGATGACAATAACTCATCATTTTTTTTCAAAAAATCAGATGAGCTAAAAAGGCGTAGATATTTCATTAAGGGTATACTTATGAAGGTTGTGTGTATCGATTTCCATCACACAATAATGTTAACATTTATGAAGTGGAAGGGACCAAATGAACCAGGCAGCATCTCTCGGTACCTGTATGTTGTGTAAGGATGCCGTAGTGCTGAGTTAAGCTAGAGTTTTCATTATATATCTATACCGAATATAGGCCTACCGAAGAACGCGGGACTCATGCTTAGTTTCCATAAATATGAAAAGAAATTACCACGTCAAAAAATGCTAGATCTACATTCATAAATGTCTGCTCGACATGTTAAAATATACAAAGTTACTGTGGCCCTGGAAAAGCATAAATAAAACATGTGCTCGGCCGACTTCGATGAAGTTGTCTTGTATCTTCGATATTTACAGCACTTGTTGTATTTTATGCAAGAATAGCGAATGTTTCATTCGTTAAACATCATCTGCAGAATCCCTCGGGCCTACAGCTTGGCTTGTGTCATCATACAGATATTTTCGACTGCAAGGTTCACAGACTGACATTTACCGTATATCTATATACTTTATATTTACATTGTTATAGCTTACTGTTATTATCAGCATGTAAATGTAATCAAACCTGTTATGAAACTTGAAATACAGTCGGGGGTCGATAAATGATACAATGTATAAAGAGCGTAATGTATTATCGACCCTGCTGTTACTGTTAATTAAACCGAGATAAATGGATATTTAAGTCAATTTTATCGATCTACTTTCTTTTTTTGGAATAACTTTTCATAAAATAACTTCAGAAACAGAAAATAATAATACATGAGATTGTCAAAAATTTCACATCCTCCTTACTTGCGACAATAATTTTCGACCAATTTTTTCCACATTTCTCCTGGCAACAAAACTTGGCCAATAAACAAATTCCGCGAAGAGGTATGGTGACGTCATAAACTGCCTCACAATCTATTTTACTACATATGACAAAATATGCAAATATGAAGAACCCGAGAGGGGTCGGTATATGAAGGGGGTCGACATTAGATGCAGTTGCTCTAGTTGGATGAAACTTTGAGATAAGGAAGTTCGAGATATCAAGTTTCAACTGTATTTGGTTTCAAACAGACTTGGAAAATAAACTTCCTGGGCATACCAAAAGCAGAAATTTGTTACATCAGTGACTTCAAATTTAATTTTACATTAGATTATTTCATAATATACACATACCAATTATTACCTATTTTTATCATGCCAGAATACTAAGCTACTAAATTTGAAAACTGTCCTACATAATCACAAACAAGCTATTGTTATTTTTACCTAGCTACAGTGTCATACAATGTTTTAGACACTTCCTTATATCCTTCAAAGTCGTATGGTATTGTAACAATGTCTGGACATATACTCTTAGCTCTACCCATAAACATACCATTTCTAACACCAGCCTACAAAGGAACACAAAACATTTATCACAAAACACAACTATTCAGATTTCAATATAACAGCCATAAAATCTGTTTCTAAGGTCAAACATACATATATTTGCAAAGTTATAAATAAATGAAAACCTGACCATTTTTATAAATCAGATCCTATTTCACTTGCAAAAAATAAACTGTTGGTGTGCTAGCATATAAATGTCTGTTTTACTCTGCCTACCTGTCTAGCTTCATAGCTACAGGAAGCTATTTCTGCCATCGAGTGGAATGATTCTGTTGTTGCCATAGTAACCACACTGACATCATCTGTGACATCATCATCCGAGTCAGACTGATCAGGAAAACTCAAATCCGCTGAAAACACAAACTTACATGAAATCATGTGATTTTGCTCTTTCACAACATTTAGAAAAGCTGGCAGCTGAGGTTTATTTTGACTATTGCAATAATACTGATATTTCAGCACACTATCAATATTGCAGCATACTACTGCTATTGCAGCATATGAAGACTGTACATTATATCGTACACATTGTTAATGACATGGAAAATAACATAAACTAGGTTGTTTTTCACAAAAAACTTATATCTCCCACATCAAGGGTCATGACTCTTCAAAGATAATTTAAACAGAACATGATGGTAATATGCATAACCATGCTTCACATTAACCACTTTTGAGGTGTGGTGAACTTCAAACTCTAGTATACAGCAGGTAGCGTAAACACTGTAAAATATGACAAATGAAGGGCAATAACTCTGCTGAAAATTACTGAACTTGAACATGCCAATAATATGCATAGTAAGACTTGGCACTGATCACTTCTGTAAGGTTTGGTGGAAATCTGGTATTACAGTACACTTCTAGTATTGCAACATGATACTCGTATTGCAGCACGCTGCTGGTATTGCAGCACGCTACTGGTATTGCAGCACGCTACTGGTATTGCGCCACTGGTATTGAAGCACGCTACTGGTACTGCAACCACTACAGGTATTGAAGCACGCTACTGGTATTGTGCTACTGGTATTGAAGCACGCTACTGGTATTGCAGCACGCTACAGGTATTGAACCACGCTACTGGTATTGAAGCACGCTACTGGTATTCAAGCACGCTACTGGTATTGAGGCACACTACTGGTATTGCAGCAGCTACTGGTATTGAGGCACGCTACTGGTATTGCAGCACGCTACAGGTATTGAAGCACACGCTACTGGTACTGAAGCACACGCTACTGGTACTGAAGCACGCTACTGGTATTGTGCTACTGGTATTGAAGCACGCTACTGGTATTGCAGCACGCTACAGGTATTGAACCACGCTACTGGTATTGAAGCACGCTACTGGTATTGAAGCACGCTACTGGTATTGAGGCACACTACTGGTATTGCGGCAGCTACTGGTATTGAGGCACGTTACTGGTATTGCAGCACGCTACAGGTATTGAAGCACACGCTACTGGTACTGAAGCACACGCTACTGGTACTGAAGCATGCTACTGGTATTGCAGCACGCTACTGGCACTGAAGCACGCTACTGGCATTGCAGCATGATACTGATATTGCAGCATGCTAGTGGTATTGCAGCATGCTATTGCTATTGCAGTATGCTACTGGTATTGCAGCATGCTATTGGTATTGCAGTATGCTACTGGTATTGCAGTATGCTACTGGTATTGCAGCATGCTACCGGTATTGCAGCACAATACTAATATTGCAGCATGATACTGATATTGCAGTATGCTGCTGGTATTGCAGCATGCTGCCGGTATTGCAGCATGCTGCTGGTATTGCAGCATGCTGCCGGTATTGCAGCATGATACTGATATTGCAGCATGCTGCTGGTATTGCAGCATGCTACTGGTATTGCAGCATGCTATTGGTATTGCAGTATGCTACTGGTATTGCAGCATGCTACTGGTATTGCAGTATGCAACTGGTATTGCAGCATGATACTGGTATTGTAGCATGCTATTGGTATTGCAGTATGCTACTGGTATTGCAGCATGATACTGATACTGCAGCATACCACATACAACTGGTATTGCAGAACACTGCTGATACTGCAGAACACTACTGGTACTGCAGCATACTACTGATACTGCAGCATTTGCATACAAATACTATTGCAGCATACTACCAAAGCTATTTTCTGAAAATGTACTTTCAGTTTCGTAATAATATGCAAACTGTGTCACCAATTTTCTATATTTGCGTCCATTCACATTTCACAAATTTATACCCAGTCTGATATTTTGACTGATTAACACTTTGTAACAGTTGTTATTGCTGTTTGCTACTACTACCAGTAGTACCAGTCTGCTGTTTACTAAAAAAATGGCTCAAAAGCAAAGCAAGCTGACTATGTTTACTACATCGTCGGCAGCAAGTACAATAGGACCCAGTGGTTCAGATCGCCCGTTTCTACTATAACACTGCCTGGTAAAAAGTACTAAAACCTATTTTAGCACATATATAAATAAAAGTCAAACATCAGCTGTTTTTATCATTTTATTCAGTGACAAATATGAGGAAAGACTTCAATCTGTATAATCACTAGTATAAGTAAAACAAAGTTTTATTCAAAATACTAATTTTAGTATATCTGTATGACCCCCAAAATTTGGAAATGACCCCCAGATGTGAAACACTGGGGGTCACAATGACCCTCATTTTCAAAAGTCAAAGGAAAACACTGTCGCTCTCGCCCGATATGGATTTTCGAGACGGCGTATATCCCGTATCCTGTCACCAACAAGCTGTGTAACGATTTTATCTTCCCAACTACCCTTTACTTACATGCTATAATCAACACAGTTTGTAAATTAACAAAGCTATTTACAGTGCAGACTGGAATCCTACAATCATTTGTTTGGTCATCACTAGTTGATTTACACCAGCCATAAAATGCACAATGACCTGTGTTTTGGTCAAATCACAAAACACAACAAGAGCTGTCCGTAAGACAGCCAAGCTCGACTATTCGAAATATTGTCCCAGAAGCAGAAAAATATTACCCAAAAAGATTAAATATCAAAAGAGTTTTAAGTTCAAAAGGGGGCATAATTTGACCAAAATGCATATCAGTTATGGGACTTGCTGCTATCAACTAGTTTTATAACCCGAAGGCACATGTGAAGTTTCAGTTCAATATCTGCATTAGTTTTGGAGATAGAAACTCGCATGTAAAACTTAACCAGAATTTTCAAAGTCCAAAAGGGGGCATAATTTGCCCAAAATACATGCCAGAGTTATGGGACTTGACCCAGTGAGGTTGGTAATTGATCTAGAAAAAGAAAAAATAAGTTTCAAATCTATATGCCTTTTAGTAATTGCTGTATGTACTTGCATGCAAAACTTTAACCAGGATTTTCTAAGTCCAAAAAGGGGAATAATTTGCTCAAAATACATGTAAGAGTTATGGGACTTGATCCAGTGAGGTTGGTAATTGATCTAGAAAAAGAAAAAATAACTGTCAAATCTATATGCCTTTTAGTAATAGCTGTATGTACTTGCACGCAAAACTTTAACCAGGATTTTCTAAGTCCAAAAAGGGGAATAATTTGCTCAAAATACATGTAAGAGTTATGGGACTTGATCCAGTGAGGTTAGTAATTGATCTAGAAAAAGAAAAAATATGTCTCAAATCTATATGCCTTTTAGTAATAGCTGTATGTACTTGCACGCAAAACTTTAACCAGAATTTGCTAAGTCCAAAAGGGGGCATAATCTGGCCAAAATGAAGGTCAGAGTTATGGGACTTGCTGTTATCAACTAGTTTTATAACCCCGAAGACACATGTGAAGTTTCAAATCAATATCTGCATTAGTTTTGGAGATAGTAACTTGCATGCAAAACTTTAACCATAATTTTCTAAGTCTAAAAGGGGGCATAATTTACTCAAAATACATGTCAGAGTTATGGGACTTGACCCAGTGGGGGTGGTAATTGATCTAGAAAAAGAAAAACAAGTTTAAAATCTATATGCCTTTTAGAAATTAGCTGTATGACTTGCACGCAAAATTTTAACCAGAATTTTCTAAGTCCAAAAGGGGGCATAATTTTGGGCCCAAAATGAAGGTCAGAGTTTGGGACTTGCTGCTATAAACTAGTTTTATAACCCCGAAGACACATGTAAGTTTCAACAATATCTGCATTATTTTGGAGATAGTAACTTGTATGTAAAACTTTAAAAAAAATTTTTTCTAAGTCCAAAAGGGGGCATAATTTGCTCAAAATACATGTCAGATTATGGGACTTGACCCAAGAGGTTGGTAATGACCTAGAAAAAGAAAAAATAAGTTTCAAAGCTATATGCCTTTAATTGATGGCTGTATGTACTTGCATGCAAAACTTAACCAAGGTGTGACGCCGACGCCGCCCGAGCCGACGCCAGGGTGAGTAGAATAGCTAGACTATTCTTCGAATAGTCGAGCTAAAAACTCATTTAGACAGGTTATGAACTGGTTTAGATCAGAAACACTAAAAAAACCTCTCGTTCCATCCCTTCGAAGGTCACCAGATTTCACAATCTCACATATGTCTTGATACTATGACTTTCATCCCGTTTCCTGTTAAATCATTTTATCTTGCACGTAATTAAATGATCCTACAACAAACTGCTGAGTAACAAATATGTCAATTCCTTTATTTAAACGATACTTTAACTTAAAACAAAATTTCAACGTCCGGTATCCCATACAGAGTTATTTCCGTTTTTTACGATTAATTTTTTTCCCTCAAATTCATGATCCTCGACTTAAGTAGAATGAAATCGCAAGAAAACACTAAATTTACTCTGGGAAAAACGATCACTCAAAGCTAAAAATAATCGACTTAAATTCAATTACACCAGTAGTGTGGCAGCCATTTTGTTTTAATCAAAATTCATATCTGAAATATACTAGCAGGATACGGAATATATCCTGTCTCCATGTGACGTCTACTGACAATAGAAATGCAAGAAACTTGTAGAGGGCAAGATAAAGTTTAATATCTGCATCACTACAACTCAAAAGCCATGTGTTCTACACCTCTCATTCATCCTAGGAAGTTGTTATATCATCAAAGGAATGTAGAACAAGAGCATCGCCTTGTAGGTGCTGACGCTCATCTGATTTTTTTGTGTAATAGAAATATTGTCCTACCCATGATTTTCTAAGTATAAAAAGGGCCATCATTCTTGCAAAAAGCAGGCTAGAGTTATGTTTCTTGAAGTACAGCGTCCGCTTATGATGGTGAAACAATGTTGCAAGTTTTAAAGCAATAGCTTTGATAGTTTATGAGAAAAGCTGACAAACATAATACTCAACCAAGAAAACTGATTTTCTAAGTCCAAAAGGGGCAATAATTATTGCAAAATGCAGGATGGAGTTATGTTTCTTGATGTACAGGGTCAGTTTATGATAGTGAACAAGTGTTGCAAGTTTCAAAGCAATAGCTTTGATAGTTTAAAAGAAAAAGTTGACCTAAACAATAAAATTTAAACCCAAGAAATCTGTATTTTCTAAGTATAAAAGGGGCCAAAAAACTTGCAAAAAGCGGGATGGATTTATTTTTTCTTGCCGTTCATGGTCAGCGTATGATGGTGAACAAGTGTTAGGAGAAAAGCTGACCTAAAGATACAACTTAACCAAGAAATCTGATTTTCTAAGTCCAAAAGGGGCAATAATTCTTGAAAAAAGCAGGACAGAGTTACAATTCTTGATGTACAGGGTCAGTTTATGAAGGTGAACAAGTGTTGCAAGTTTCAAAGCAATACCTTTGATAGTTTAGGAGAAAACTTGACCTAAACATAAAACTTAACCAAGAAATCTGATATTTTCTAAGTATAAAAGGGGCCATAAATCTTGCAAAAAGCAGGATGGATTTATGTTTCTTGCTGTACATGGTCAGCGTATGATGGTGAACAAGTGTTAGGAGAAAAGCTGACCTAAAGATAAAACTTAACCAAGAAATCTGATTTTCTAAGTTCAAAAGGGGCCATAATTCTTGCAAAAAGCAGGATGGAGTTATGTATCTTGCTGTACAGGGTCAGCTAATAATGGTGAACAAGTGTTCCAAGTCTAAAAGCAATATCTTTGATTGTTTATGAGAAAAGCTGACCTAAACATAAAACTTAACCAGGCAACGCCGACGCCAACACCGATCAAGTGATGACAATAACTCATCATTTTTTTTTCAAAAAATCAGATGAGCTAAAAACCACTGTTAAACCCATCAAAGAAACCAACATGCCCCTGGGTCTGCATCCATTCTTTACCAAAGAGTGTTTAATCAACCTGCCCCTGAGTCTGCATCTATTCCTTACCTAACACTGTTTTACCAACCTGCCTGTAGGCCTGCATCCATTTCTTACCAAACAAGATTTAACCTACCTTCCTTCGACCTGTATCCATCCTTTTCAACTGAACAGTGTCAAGTTCATCTCATACTGTTTTAAAACAAGTAGGCCATAGAGGCTATAAGTTGCTCACCTTACCTGGACTATTTGACCTTGAATACATGTATGACATCCTGAATCATGAATGGTAACATCTGTGTTTATCATAAGAAAAATATAAAACAGGTTATGTGCCCCTATTTAAATAAACGTGAAAGAAGACCTTACAATAATGCAACCTGGGATGTGGAAATCTCAATATTTTTCACTTGTCCACAGACAAATGAGACATAAAAATCCACTTGCACGTAGTCAAAGTTCACTTGTCCGGATTTTCAACATTAAAACCTGCATTAAACTGCCACAAATTATTTATTACAGCAAGTGTTTTTATGATCTACATGTAGAAACAAAAGCAAATATAATACAGCGTATTACTGTAACTGTGGCAAAAAACCTATCAACACTTGCCTGTATACAAGGCTAATGTCATATTTATGAGGCTGGGGAACCTTCAACAGATTCAGTAGAGATAGTACCTACTTTTTTAAATTTGAAAGGGGAACTGAAATATTCAAGAAATAACTCTATAAGTCCATCAATTATCAAAAAATATAAACAAACACACATTTTGTCTGCAAATTTTTAAATTTTATTAATCACATTTTTTCATGTGTTAGAATATCTGTGATGTAAAGAACAGTTTACTCTGTTTCCACACTTTAGCAGACAATTCAAAGGGACAAAACTAGACATGGCTGACCCCACTGACCTCATCATTTCCCAAATAGTCAGTTTTAAAGAAAATGTCCAACCTGTTTCATTGACAAGTGACACGTTTATAAAACCCAAAACAAATAGTTTGGCACAATTTATTTTCACAAAATATCTAAATAACATGCAATTTTTCAATCCTTATAAAATAAAAATAAATCTTCATCTATTATAAAATCAATATATTAAAGGCACATAACAACTTTTAAAAATTTTTTATTACTTCCCTTTATGCATCATTTACAATTTTTTTATTACTTCCCTTTATGCATCAATTAACAATTTTTATACTTCCCTTTAGCATTTTTTTCAGTATACATGTAATTCAAATGCTATTAATTGTGTTTGTAGTAAATAACTGAGAAAACAATTCTAACTGATACAAATGTATCTTGAGGAGAGGTGATTTAATGTCGTGCAACTCAAGGTCCATATGCTGAATTTCCATAATTGAGGGTGGAGGAATATCTCAGATCATCACAGTGATGATCACTGCAGACAACTGGGTAAACCAGTGATCTTCTGTAAGCTATTTGGGATGTCTTTTTCACTTTAAGAAATCAATTCCCTGAATGAGGATAAAACCCCTACATTGTTGATGGGCAAGTGCTAAGAAATCTGACACTTTAACCATTCACCCAAAGAGACCCCAGTTTTATAAATATAAAACTCAGCAAATAAATTGATGCAAAAAAAATTCTATCAATTATTTAAGTTACATGATAATGAATATTTTTTATATATTTGTAAAAGAAAGAATACCAGAATTAAACAAAATCATAAATGCAATATTTCATTATTATAACACTTTCAGAACTAAATATCATGTACCTTCTTCATTAAAAGTTTTAAAAATATATAAGCAACAGTCACTCATTTCATGTAAAATAATGTTTATAAAACTACCTTTGGCACATACAACTACTCTGATATTATTTGCTCTCAAAGAAAAATTAACAGAGCACTGACTTAGGGTGCTAATGCTAGACATTAGGTTAATGCAAAAAAGAATTATGTTTCGGGCCTTCTAACTGACCTACTTTTGATAAGAAATGTATAATATAAAACTATACCCTGTAATAGTACCAAAAAATATAAGATTTAAACTATCCAACTACAAAAATAAGTGTCAAAGTTTTAAGGCTGTACATTTACAGTTTGTGCATTTTAGTTTCATAAAAAATTTGGACGCTTAACAAGAAAGTCCAAATCTCTTTGTTGAAGTGGTTCATAATTTCTCAAATATTACATGTCGATAATGATTCTGTGTACTCAATTATCTAATAACAGTAATAAACAAGTGAACAATGTTCAAAGCTATAGCTCAAACAGAAATTTCCAAAAATTGGGAAAAATAACCAGGGAGACTTTTTATGTGTAGAAATACCATAATTCTTGATGCAAATAAAGTTATGGTTCTCGCACAATTTCCCCTTAACAAATGATGATGAACCCCTAAACAAAACTCAAAAAGTGTTAGTCTTATATCTTGCAATAAGAAATAAACCTAAATATTCTCTTAGCCTACACCAACGATCAACTGAAAATACCCTGCAGATTTTCTATTTTTTTTATTTAAAAATCATGAAAAAAAAATCTAATATATATTTAAGTTTTTAAATTAGTTCATAAATTCACTAGAAGAAAATTAAATAATACACAAGTCAATTTTTTTTACTTGTAGCCAAAAACTGCTACACAATCACTCTTAGTTAAAACAAATTACATTAACATTTTCAGTCAGTTACAAAGTCATGAGATAAATAAAGTATCACTTTGGAGTTATGTTTCAAGTCAAAATATCACACTTCATACCACACTCAGATTCCAATAAATATTTAATATATTCCATCTCTTGGGTATATTCTTATACCTGGACAAAGCTCAGAGCTGTGATTTGAGACTAAAAGTTTCTGTCTTAACAACTGTAACAATATGTGACTACCCATTTGCATCTGTTATTACCAACACTTGGAAGACACCAAAGACAGTTTCTGTAAAAACAATAAAGCTTCATAATATTTCTAGCATAACATAATTTGAAAACCCTATGAAAATAAGCAACATACAATATCAAATAAGTATTACATTTACTACTTTTATTGACTAATCATATATCTTGAACCCATATAACATATCAAAAATTTAATTAAAAATGCTGTATTAAATGTGTTTAATTTTAATATTATTATTCTATTAATGTTTACTTTAACAAGTGACAGTTTAATGCAGTGGCAAAACAGAAGTTTCTGACCATTGTAAAACTTTTTTAGTGTTCACCACCTTGTTTTTTGTTGGCAACAGTATAGACTAAAAATGGTTAAAGGGCATTCAAGAGCTAAAAACAAAAACTATATGAAATTTAAATTTTAAGGAAATACATCATGAAATGTGGCACACTTTTTTTATTATGGGGAACTTTTGGGTGTGCAGTACTAACAAATGCAAGTACAATGCATATAAAAGTTACTAAAAAAAAAAAAATTTACTTTAAAATTCAACAGTGACCCTGACCTTTGAGAGACAACCATGGGGCACGTGTGCCACACTAGTATAATCATAGGTAACATTTCTGTGTAGTAATAAATCCTTCAATGCCTTAAAAGTTATGGTGCAATTTTTGTTTCTGTGCAATATCAAAATATCTTTCACTCATTAATGCTATTTTTTATTTCACTTATGGCTGTGCCACCCCATAAAAATACTGCACCTGATATTTCGTTGAAAAATATTTGGATATTACAAGCAAAACAAACAAATATCCTGTACATATGTACCCATAACTTACAAATAAACTTAAGTGTGCCATTTCTTTTGTCCTCACATTTTTCATCGATTGAAAGGTCAAACACCACATCCATTGTACTGTATCTGAAAGAAATGAAAAATGATAAACTTTGTGTGAAACTGAACAAATATTATTTTACAAGTCAACAAGAACACCTTCTTAGTAAACAATTATTCTTAAAAATCCTTTTACACTGTCATTCCAGAAAAAACAATATCAATTTCACTTATATTACAAGAATACTAAATTTACAACACAAATTTCCAAGTGTTAAAATTGCCTTTTTGAAATATACTAGTTTTGTTTTAAAAAAAAAAAGTAACAAAAAGCACCAGTGAAAGGAAGGAAATTGAAATTTTGTGAATATCTTCTACAGTCAAATCTGTTTACACATACAATATTTGGCAGAAGTGACATCCATTTATTTTGATATAGTTAAAAGGATAATAATACAGAATGTATAATTATTGTATGTATTCCTGTACTTAAATCTGACTGTAATGCAAATGGGGTTGTTAGATAGTACTGTGTTAAACTTCTGTATAAAAAACCTTCCAAAACAGTAACCTGATTGTAATGCTAGTAACAAAACATTGTTTTAGTATCAACATGTTTTTTTCCCTAGTTAGCATTCAAGGAAAAATTAAAGAAACATTACCAACTTGATATTTTGTAAAGAATTTCTAAAACATAAATTTCAATATTAAAAGTGGAAAAACTCTCTTACAAGATAAGTGCTCAATTACAATGTCGCTGTTGCAAATTGTAATAGAGCAATTTTTTTATCGACCTGCTATCAAGCTGAAAGCATTTAAGTCAGTATTTCAATGGTGATCCTACTGATTAATTTAGGAAAACATACTCATGAAATGATGAAAGCTTTATACAATTCATCAAGACACAGTTTAGGAATGTAACTTTTTTGGGGAGGGGGGGGGGGATTTATTTCTTCTGAACTGAAAGAATGTAAATAGCCATAATCTTCCATAATAATAAACATATAAACAGGTAGTAATTTTTATTACAATTCTTATGTTAGCAACATAATTTAGTATTTACAAATTGCAATCATGTGAGAAAATTCTAAAAAAATATATAGTATAAACCCTTTCTAACTTAGTTCTTATATTTTATTTGAGTTTCTGAAACTTAGTATGTTATGTCAAATAAATTATGTTTTTAAAAAAACCTTTTAATGAAAGCATCTGTCATGGAAGGAAAACATCTAATGATCAAAAACACAGCTTGCTTATTTAAAAAAATAGCTTTTGATAACAAAACACAAGCGATTACAAAAAATGTTTGTTGCTAACACAAGCTGTATAATGGGTTTGTAAATGTGAAATGTGAGCCTAAATGCTCCAAAATTTAAAATTATTGTAGACTACGTAAAATTGTGTATCCAGTCAGTTAATTCATCAAACTTATTGAATTGCCAAAATCACCTCAAAAATTCCTTTATTGAAAGATAACACCTTTCCATCATATTCTTTTTCAAAGTCATCACTTCTTTCCAAATGTGGATTAATTTTCTTTCCAACAACTTCTGTTGCACTTAAATTTCACTTTGAATACTCTTCTTTCTGATTAAAAATTTATTAAATTCACTATAAGTTCTTCAATGTCCCAGCTGCTTTCCATTTTGAGAACTGAACCAAATACTTTTTTTTTTGATGTAATTACTACATTTTTTTTTAAGAAACTGATCTGATCTTTAAATAAGCTAGTTTTTTTTTTGGTATTATGCCTTCTAACTTGATCTAATTTCACTTTCATTGTCTGCACAAACCTACTTTATCTATTTTGTCTTTTAAGTTTTTTTCCTTTTCTTGCTTTTATCATTTACTTTCTATTTTCCTCCTTTTCCTTTCATTTATCAAATTCAACGGATTTCTTAAATAACTGATTTTTTCTTTCACTTTCCCTGTGTTGACAGCTTTCCTTTTCATTCTTGCATTTATATTATTGAATTTCTAATGTCTTCATTTGCTCAATCAACCAAACTCCTGTGTCATTATTTTTAAACATTTTTCTAGATTCCAGATTACAAGTATTGATATTTGGCGCTGACTTTAAACCAAATCTAGCTTGGCCATAAGCCTTTCAACAGTTATATTGTTTTGTGGACAATGTTTGCTTTCCTTAACTAATCTTTTTGTGGTTCAAAGAAAAATGCCACCTTCAAGATACTCAGAGTAAGTTTTCAAACACTTGTTATAACAGCACTACAAACCGTTTTATAATCAATTTGATTTTTCATCGTTATTTACTTCATCAAAGATGAACTTTCAATTTCTCATTATATTTTCTTGTCCACATATAAATGAATTTGGTTTTTTTAGAAACAAATCTGGTTGACCCACTACCACTTTCATTACATCTATTAGACTGCTATAGACACCCGACACTTCCAAAACACTAGAATTCGACATAGTAATTTTCATATATGGGTCTGTAACTAGCTTGAAAATAATACCCAAGCATGAATCACTGCAACAATAAATTCATTTTTCATCCATTAAAAATAATGTTCTGTGTGAAGTTTAAACTGGGCTTGATTCACACAAATAATTCAAATTTGTTTCTTATAAAAAAGGTTCCACAGCATTATGAAATAGTGTATTGAATCGATTGCCTCTAAAATTTAAAATCGGTAAAAGATTTAATTCCCACACTTTTTAAGTAATTTGCAGTTAAAAGGGGATCTCCAGAACCATCTTTAAAAAAATAACTTTGAGACACATCGAATAGTATTGACCGTAGATATATTATTATCCATTTATATTTTTCTCTAATGTTCCTTTTCAAGGGCTACATTTCTTTCTCACATATTTCTTGAATCTGTAGAAATTTGGGTGAACAAGCATTTAAAACTATTTAATTTAATATTTTTCTCCCTCCATTAAAATTTTGTTAACTTTCTTTTCGGTAGCACAACGGGCAGTCATTGTGTTCTTTGTTTTTCTAAAAAAAAAGTCATTTAGTCGGTAGGTTGCCAGAAACCGCAATATCACCAACTATCTCTGAGACTGTATTGACATAAGTTTTGGCTTTTCCGTCTATAATTTCTCTTTAACCCTGCTGTGCAAGTCCCATTTTCAGAAGATATTTCTACCCCATAATAATGTCTTCCTTTTTTAGTTGTTGCATCACGATGCATTGAAAGTATAAACTGATTCATTTATATTTTGAGCTATTTTGCTGCTTTGATACTAAACCAAGTTCTGTTTGAAAATTTCTAACCGTTTTTTCTGAAGGTAAGTCTTCTATATCATAAACTACCATCTTAAAACGCATCTGACCACTTTTCCTATATTCTCAACACCAACATTTAAGCTGATTAATTCATAATAAACTTCTTAATTTGTTTTTGTATGGTTTACCATGGGATGATTCTCTACTTTCAAACAGTAACTTTCCGTCCAAAGATTTAAACTCTGTTAAACTTTCAATTTTTTCATCAAGTTCTTTCAGCTGGGGTTTGAAAAAATTGCACTGTACTTCTTTTTCTTTTACTTTCTTTTCTTTTTATTTTATTCTGCCTTTTCAATAAAGTTTTGGTACTTTAATTTTGCTTTAAAAAGTATGACTTTGTCTTTTTAATTTTTTGGTTTAGTTTTGATATATTTTTAGACTTGAGTCTTTCCTTTAAAAAAAAAAACTTCATTTGAAGTTAACGTATTCGTATTTCTTGCTCATAGATGGTTGCATTCTTTCATCCTTTTTATTTTCATCACTTTTCCTGTCAATCAATTTTGATTTTATCTCTGGCGCATAGAAAGTAAATGATATAAAAATTTTCATATTGCTCGATGTCTTCCTTTTTCTTTAGGAATTTGCTTTCATTTGTGCACTGGACACCTTTTTAATTAAACTCCATTTATTCACATAAATTTCCGCAATTTTCAGTCTTTTACAATATAGGGTTTATGAAAATGAGCAGCATTTCCCTTTACTAACTGATATAAAAACAAGAACATCTTTATAATTTACAGTTTCAGTCATTTTGGCAATTCAGGTTTTAACAGTACCTTAAAGGCTGAATGACAGATAATTTATACTAATTTTGCAGAAATAAAACCAGATGAAATGGGTGAACACTATGAAATCATAAATATTTAAGGGGACTTTCCTTGGATTTCATGCTTGCATAAATCCACTATAAAATTAAATACCAATATGAAACAACATATGACCACGCCATAAAAACCAAAATGGTGCGACCAGGAAGATCCAAACCAGTCTGCGCATATACCTAAAGATCATCAAGGTTAACATTCGACTAATTTCATGAAGATACAGTCATAAATGTGGCCTCTACAGTGTTAACAAGCTTTTCCTTTGATTTGACCTGGGGACCTATTTTTAACCCCAGATGACCCAATAACAATCCTGTCCAAGACTTTATTGAGGATAACTTTCTGACAAAGTTTCATTAAGATTGAACCAATATTTTACCCCTATAGTGTTAACAAACTTTTCCTTTTATTTGACCCTGTGACCTATTTTTGATCCCAGATTACCCAATACCAAACTCGTCCAAGATTTTATTGAGGGACAGGTAACATTGTGACCAAATTTCATTTAAGATTTGACCAAATATGACTTCTATAGTGTTAACAGTCAAATTGTTTACGACAGACGACTGACGAACGACGACGGGGATAGGGCGATCACAAAAGCTCACCTTTGAGCACTTCGTGCCAGGTAAGCTAAAATTAAACGCAGAAATCCTCATTGAAATTAAACAAAAAAGTATGACCACAAACAAATTTTTACTATTTAAAGTAAAACTGTGTGTTTTTGTCACAAAAACACTTTTACCCATATGTATCCTTTTCCTCTAACGGTAATTTTTTAGCTTCAAAACCCGAACGTGTCAGTGATACCACAACTAGGCTTTTTACTGATCACTCCTATGAAGTAAAGTTTTGTTGAAATATTTCCGGCAGTTGACCTATGAAAGCCAGATAAATTTTTCTGTTTTAAGTTCTGGGGGCTATTTTGTGCATAAAGCGGAATGTGCAATGACATGCACAACTAAGGTGGTACTAATCACTAATATGCAGTTTTATCGAAATCCGTCCATTTATTTGACCTATGAAAGCTGGACAAGCTTAATGTGAATGGACAGACAGACAGACAAGGAACCCAAAAACATATGTCTCCCCATACATATGGGCAGACCATAATTCCTTATTTTGACTATATTAAGCAAATGCTACCTTAATAATTCAAAAAACTTTCAGGTCTTGTCACAGCTCATATAATATTCACATGCTACTATACAGCCTGAAAGATAGAAAATAAGCAATCGCTTCTATAAAAAAAAAACCATTTTATCACATGCTACTGTACAGCTGAAAGATAGAAAATAAGCAATTGCTTCTTATAAAAAAAATTTCATTAAAAAAAAAAATGCTAATGCACAAAATCATGATTATAACTTCACATTTCAAGTAATAAATATTTATAGAAACTTAAAAAAAGACTACTAAGCTTTAAGTTATCAATTTTGTTAAGCTTGAGAAAAAAATTATTGATCTTAAAAAATATTTATTTCAAAGACATTTCATTGTATGAAACATTGCTTCTGAACATGCATGACAGAAGAAATAAAAAGTAAAAAAAATTTGTTGGTTTAACGACACAATTATAGGTCATATGGCGACTTTCCAGCTTTGATGGTGGAAGAAGACCCCAGGTGGCCCCCCGTGCATTATTTCATCACAAGCGGGCACCTGGTTTGAACCACCGACCTTCCGTAAGCCAGCTGGATGGCTTCCTCACAGAAGAATTCAACGCCCCGAGTGAGGCTCGAACCCACATCGATGAGGGGCCATTGATTTTGAAGTCACGACCTTAACCACTCGGCCACGGAGGCCTCTTAAAAAAAGTAAAATAAGAGCACCATCTGTGGTTTTAACACTTGTGCGCAAGTGTTTTGTTTCACATAATGCAAGACAAGCTTATTTGGGTTTTTTAAGCCGTGCTCAGCTTCTGATCACAAATAAAGTTTAAATTTCAAAGCTATAGTATTAAAGAAAATGAATGTGGGAAAAAATATAAATACATGATACTGTCCATTCAAAGCTAAGCAATATTGAAAATATATACACTTTATAAAAATAATATAGTACCTTCATAAATGTTCAGAACAACATTTCCACATTTTCGTATACGTGAATCCACAACAGTATGAATGCATATGAGAGTTCTTCAAATGTAGAAAAAGAAATGAAATTGTTACTCTTGTTCTACATTATCACAAAATATACATGTTACATTTATTAGTCCGGTTTAACAGTTGTATAGTAATATTGACTCACCTTTGCTCCTAAGTCACTTTTCCAGCTCTCTTTATAGAGGTGCCCCTCTAGGGATTGCTTCACATATTGTGGACAACTGGGTGGAACCACTGATCTATTTTTCAAGCAGCTGGATGGCTTCCTCACACAAATAATTCTACTCCCGGGCAATATTGGGAGGGAGAAATTTAGTTTGTCACACTAACCCCTTATGCTAGTTATGCAGCATATATTTAAAGCTGAATTACTAGTTAAACTGGTCAATTAATATTTATTTAAAAAGACATTACCTCCCTTTATATGGAAAAGAAACATCTAAAATAATTAAATAAACATTTTAAAGAAAACTGAATATTCTATCAGTAAACTTTACCAATATCAAGTACACTAAATTAATGTTACCATCACCTTGCATCAAAATGAGATAAAAACACAATATCCAATGACGATATGTAAAGCAGTCTGAAATAAAAAATTATATCAAGATAACATAAGTTTTATTATAAATCATTCAAAGAAATAATATATGCTTTCACATGATATAAGTATAGAATAATACTATATTCATAAATCTAACTGTAAAATATTTACAAAGATACAATTTTGATTCATTTCTTAATGTTAAAACAAACTATACATGAAGGGAAGCAACTCCTGTAAACTTACGACGATATTTTGTAACTGAATATATAATGCAACTTTTTTAATTGAATCCGAGGTCCATTTTCTCTAAATTTTTTCTACACAATTTATTCAGTACATACACTTCAAAACTGGCAGTACCAGTAAATGTTCGTGGAAGTCTTTAAACTTGTATTTCTGTCATTTGTCACCACCGAACTATCCCACATAAAAGTAAAAGATAAACACGTCTCAATTCACGTGTCTTTTTTATATTTATAGCATTTATTCAAATAAATCGTTATTGATTAATAGAAAGTTATACTTCTCTGCAAAAGCTACGCGTATCAAATATCGCTGACAGCCACACGAATCCACTATATCACACATAAATCATCAACACTTTCTTTCTTTCCCAAAACGTCAAATCAAACCGGAAGTCAAAGACCGAATAAACCGGTGAGCATGTAACTTTCATCTTTTATGAAATAAAATTTACGCACAGACCACTAAGTACGGTGTCTAGATTCAGTACAACAAAAATGTCTGAACATTGCCCGTGCAAATGCTCCGGAATTCAGAAAATCAAGACTCTTGAAAGGATCTGACTTTGTAATTGTACTCGCTATTTCTTTGTGCTTTTGATTTTTGTTTTACCTGTCTACTGACTCTCGTTTTTCTCGGCAAACTCTAACAACAAATTTGTCCAAAACAGTTTGCGAGAACTGTTAACATTTCCGGTTTCATTCTGTAGAGATACTGTGTGCAAAATCATGCGAGAACGATACCAAGAGCCAATTAAAACACAAAACAAGGAGCTACGTTCAATAAACGATTGATGCCCCTGGTGGCATCCTTGTCGATACGAAGCAACCTAAGTCCAAAACGAGGTCAAGGTCAAACTGAGGTCAGGTGATGTTTGAAGATGAGGAATGGTCACAGGTTACATCAGTATTATTAATTATTATCAATTCATTCTAGTAAGGGGTATTGATGCTAGACGAAATGGTCCCATTTGGTTAACCACGAGATGGCCCATATAAAGCAACCCAAGTCCAAAATGAGGTCAAGGTCAAGCTGAGGTCAGGTGATGTCTGAAGATGAGGAATAGTCACAGGTTACATTTGCATTAGTATCAAGTCATTCTAGTAATTGATGCTAGACAAAACCGTCCCATTTGGTTAACCTCGTACGGACCGACGAACGAACAAATGAACGGACGGACTGGATAATCACTATATGCCTCCCGCATCAGTAGATGCCAGGGGCACAAAAAAAAGATGCTAAATTTAAACGCAAGTGTATAGTATTTCCAAAACTGCAGCAACCTAGCGGCCCTCGATGGGTAAACATGAATTTTGTAGATAAGATTACTATATTACCTTCTTTAACTTCTAGCAACAGCGTTACTAAATCATTCTTGCTTTTTACTCAGTTTCTACCTGAAAATGTATGCTTGTCCGCATACAAACGGAATGAAAACAAGAGCTGTCCGTAAGACAGCCAAGCTCGACTATTCGAAATATTGTCCCAGAAGCAGGAAAATATTACCCAAAAAGGTTAAATATCAAAAGAGTTTTACGTTCAAAAGGGGACATTATTTGACCAAAATGCATATCAGCTATGGGACTTGCTGCTATCAACTAGTTTTATAACCCCGAAGACACATGTGAAGTTTCAATTCAATATCTGCATTAGTTCTGGAAATAGAAACTTGCATGTAAAACTCTAACCAGAATTTTCTAAGTCCAAAAGGGGGCATAATTTGCCCAAAATACATGCCAGAGTTAGGGACTTGACCCAGTGAGGTTGGTAATTGATCTAGAAAAAGGAAAAATAACTTTCAAATCTATATGCCTTTTAGTAATAGCTGTATATGTACTTGCATGCAAAACTTTAACCAGGATTTTCAAAGTCCAAAAAGGGGAATAATTTGCTCAAAATACATGTCAGAGTTATGGGACTTGACCCAGAGAGGTTGGTAATTGACCTAGAAAAAGAAAAAATAAGTTTCAAATTTATATGCCTTTTAGTAATAGCTGTATGTACTTGCACGCAAAACTTTAACCAGAATTTTCTAAGTCCAAAAGGGGGCATAATTTGGCCAAAATGAAGGTCAGAGTTATGGGACTTGCTGCTATCAACTAGTTTTATAACTCCAAAGACACATGTGAAGTTTCAATTCAATATCTTCATTAGTTTTGGAGATAGTAACTTGCATGTAAAACTTTAACCATAATTTTCTAAGTCTAAAAGGGGGCATAATTTGCTCAAAATACATGTCAGAGTTATGGGACTTGACCCAGAGAGGTTGGCAATTGACCTAGAAAAAGAAAAAATAACTTTCAAATCTATATGCCTTTTAGAAATAGCTGTATGTACTTGCACGCAAAACTTTAACCAGAATTTTCTAAGTCCAAAAGGGGGCATAATTTGGCCAAAATAAAGGTCAGAGTTATGGGACTTGCTGCTATCAACTAGTTTTATAACCCCAAAGACACATGTGAAGTTTCAATTCAATATCTGCATTAGTTTTGTTTTGGAGATAGTAACTTGCATGTAAAACTTTAACCAAAATTTTCTAAGTTCAAAAGGGGGCATAATTTGCTCAAAATACATGTCAGAGTTATGGGACTTGACCCAGAGAGGTTGGTAATTGACCTAGAAAAAGAAAAAATAAGTTTCAAAGCTATATGCCTTTAATTGATGGCTGTATGTACTTGCATGCAAAAACTTAACCAAGGTGTGACGCCGACGCCGACGCCAGGGTGAGTAGAATAGCTAGACTATTCTTCGAATAGTCGAGCTAAAAATGCACTTGTCCGCCTGCAAAAAGTCTCAAGTCGGACATAGGAATTCCACACTCCTAGCAACAGACCAAATTTGATGAGGATCCACCTAAATACTTTGACCCTTACTATGTAACTTGGAACTAAACTTGCACCTTTTAAGAAGTTACAATCAAGCAAGAGCTGTCCGTAAGACAGCCAAGCTCGACTATTCGAAATATTGTCACAGAAGCAGGAAATTATTACCCAAAATGTTAAATATCAAAAGATTTCTAAGTTCGAAAGGGGACATAATTTGACCAAAATACATATCAGAGTTATGGGACTTGGTGCTATCAACTAGTTTTAATCCTGAAGAAACATGTTAAGTTTCAATTCAATATCTGCATTAGTTTTGGGGGTAGTAACTTGCATGTAAAACTTTAACCAGAATTTTCTAAGTCCAAAAGGGGGCATAATTTGCTCAAAATACATGTTAAGAGTTATGGAACTTGACCCAGTGAGGTTGGTAATTGACCTAGAAAAAGAATAAATAAGTTTCAAAGCTATATGCCTTTTGGTAATAGCTGTATGTACTTGCACGCAAAACTTTAACCAGGATTTTCTAAGTCCAAAAGGGGGCATAATTTGCTCAAAATACATGTAAGAGTTATAGGACTTGGTGCTATCAACTAGTTTTATAACCCCGAAGACACATGTGAAGTTTCAATTTAATATCTGTAGTAGTTTTGAAGATAGTTACATGCATGTAAAACTTTAACCAGGATTTTCTATGTCCAAAAGGGGGCATAATTTGGCCAAAATACATGTCAGAGTTATGGGACTTGACCCAGTGAGGTAGGTAATTGATCTAGAAAAAGAAAAAATAAGTTTCAAATCTATATGCCTTTTAGTAATAGCTGTATGTACTTGAATGCAAAACTTTAACCAGAATTTTCTAAGTCAAAAAGGGGGCATAATTTGGCCAAAATAAAGGTCAGCGTTATGGGACTTGGTGCTATCAACTAGTTTTATAACCCCGAAGACACATGTGAAGTTTCAAATCAATATCTGCATTAGTTTTGGAGATAGTAACTTGCATGTAAAACTTTAACCAGAATTTTCTAAGTCCAAAAGGGGGCATAATTTGGCCAAAATACATGTCAGAGTTATGGGACTTGACCTAGTGAGGTAAGTAATTGATCTAGAAAAAGAAATCAAAGGCCTGAATGGCCTGAGTCGGCTAATGATTGATGTACTGACAGTATAGTGTACCAGTTTCAGTTTGTTTTTAGTTTTTTTCTTAAAACTTCATAACACAACTCGATATTTACCCAAAATATTATATCCGGATACGATTACACTTTTCTCCAGTTTGAACAATATATTTTACAAATTGTGATGATACGAAGACATTTAGCAGCAATTGGCAGTATTTGACATTGAAGTTTACGGTTAATTTACCTCTTATTTAAATCTTTTCATAAAAAAGTTATTTCGTTTCGTGAAAGCAGCCAAACATAGACGATCTACTTTCGATTTCAAAAACTAATTTTATAACCCCGAAAACACATGTGAAGTTTCAATTCAATATCTGCATTAGTTTTGGAGATAGTAACTTGCATGTAAAACTTTAACCAAAATTTTCTAAAAAAAAGTCCAAAAGGGGACATTATTTGCTCAAAATACATGTTAGAGTTATGGAACTTGACCTAGTGAGGTTGGTAATTGACCTCGAAAAAGAATAAGTAAGTTTCAAAGCTATATGCCTTTAAATGATAGCTGTATGTACTTGCATGCAAAAACTTAACCAAGGTATGACGCCGACGCCGACGCCAGTGTGAGTAGAATAGCTAGACTATTCTTCGAATAGTCGAGCTAATAAAATCATACCATCAATCACTGATATGTTTTGTTGTCCACCTCCTTTCCTTCCCTTTCTCCCAGACTGTAACTTTTTAAGTTCCCATTGTTGCCTCTCAAAGTTCAAGTCAGATTCAGGGTCAGGGACAGAACCTTTACCTTTGGAATGTGTTACTGCTACTGGTTTACCTGTGGACACAAACAAAATGATGCCAGGAAATTTCACAAAATGTTTTGTTAACAAGAGCTGTCCGTAAGACAGTGCGCTTGACTTTTCTCAGTGCTTGACTCTGAATTAGAGCTTGGCCAGTAAAAAAAATCCAAGTTAAAAAGGGACATAACTATGTCAAAATTCAAACAGAGTTATGGGAATTGTGCCTCCCGGTGTAGACTTTGATAGTAAATAACTATTTTGAGTTTCAAGTCAAAAGCTTTAATAGTTACAGAGATATCCGACTTTATCAAAATATTTAACAAAAATTCTAAGTCAAAAAGGGACATAATTCTGTCAAAATTCAATCAGAGTTATGGGGATTGTTTCTCCTGGTGTAGACTTTGACGGTAAACAAGTATTCTAAGTTTCAAGTCAAAAGCTTTGATAGCAACAGAGATATTTGACTTTATCAAAATCTTTAACCAAAAATTCTACGTTAAAAAGGGGCATAACTCTGTCAAAATTCAATCAGAGTTATGAGAATTGTGTCTCCTGGTGTAGATTTTGATAGTAAATAACTATTTTAAGTTTCAAGTCAATAGCTTTGATAGTAACAGAGATATTTGACTTTATCAAAAACATTAAAGTTTAACCAACGGCGATGCTGACGCCGACACCGGGGCGAGTACAATAGCTCTACTTTTTCTTCGAAAAGTCGAGTTAAAAATATAATCTTTTTTCTTGCTACACTCATAAAGTATATCTTATAGTACTTAAATCTTATTTAGCACAGCAAGCTGACAGGCTAACAATAACATGTACCAAGTTTATCTGAAATGTCATATTTCAGATAAAAATACATTTTAGTATGTATCACAATAAGGAGTTGCTATATCAGAATAGTCCACATGTGAAAGTACATACAATATCAAACACTAACAAAAAGCAAGCACTGTACAGCTATATTCATTTTCTTATGGCTATTCAAGAGAAATACTGATCATATAGCTAAACTGTATCTTCTTCATTTTTCTTTTCCTAATTTTTTGTATCAATATTCCAAAACTCAGTGTCACCATAAGAATGACTTGGCCACTATACATCAATATCATGAAAACACACTTACTAGTTTCATGTTACAATTACAATTACCTCTCAAGTCTGGTCTTTTTCTAAGCCCAACAGAAACAAAGAAACAGTCCATATCTATATGCATCACACATCTACTGGGCTTTCCTCTCCTTCCACCAGAAATACCATCTTCATCAGGAGTTACTGCCCTTTCCAGAACAACTTTACGGAGTTGTTCTCTGCCTGGGAAATGATCTCCCTTTGATTGCAGCTCATTTACATAATTTTTCCATTCTGCTTTCCATGTAGATAGATAGTGCAGCCTTGAGTTGTTATAAAATTCACTCAGGAACTTTGGATCCCTGGCATCAGCAGTTTTCCCTGGAGATATCACTGGTTTCCTTACACTTTTATTTTCTTTCAAATCATTACTGTCTTGAATATCACCGATTACATCTGAACCTTTCATATCACTGAAAGTGCTGTCTGTTTTATTTATAGACTGATGACCAATGGCACTGGATATTGAAGTGTCACTTCTGATGCTATCTATAGACTGAAAACTTCCTTCAGACTGGTTACTGTTCTGTCTAGGTATAGTGTATGTCTGTAAACCCTTCTGTAATCCAGATTGTGCTGTATATAGTAGATATTTTGTGTAGGATAGCAGTTTTCCAGCTGCAATACTGTAATTATGAGGAAAATTTAACACCGAAACAAGAGGGCCATGATGGCCCTATATCGCTCACCTGTTATCATTGCACTTGACGACAAGAAGGTCCTCAGAAAAAATATCTAAGTCCAAAGGACAGGAACAACAAAGGATAGAAATTTAACCAAAAAGAAAAACAAAATTCTTACAAGATACAGATATGTCAAAATACACCTAAAAATTGGAGGTACCATCCATGTCGTACCACAGAAAAGTGGTCTCGGCTTTTCCCTATGGCCAATAATAAAAAAGTTACTAAAAATAGGCTATTTACAGTAAGGTAAAAGGGAAGTAATTCAAAAGAAAATTATTGTAAGTTAACAAAAGAAGGATCTGCCAAATAAATCTGTTGACATAAATGAAATTTCAGATCAGTATTTTCATTAGTTACGGAGATATACCCATTTTAATTTGAAATAAAGGGAGGTAATTTGACATAAAATCAGTCCATAGTTATCTACCCTGATTGGCTCGGTCCAACTAATGACAATAATGAAATTTCAAATAAGTCCTGTAAGTACTTACTGATATAAATCCATTTTGAATACAATCAGGGGAGGTAATCAGATATAAAATAACTACGATCGGATCTGATTTGTCATGGAATCCAAGATTTATTGTTGTTGAAAATATTTTGGAAGTTTGTATCAAATAAAACCATAAATGAAGTCTCTATATGGCTGCAAAAGCCAAAAAAGCCAATTTTGGACATTTAAGGGGCCATAACTCTGGAACCCATGATGGAATCTGGCCAGTTTAAGAAAGGAACCAAGATTTTGTGGTGATACAAGTTGTGTGCAAGTTTGGTCAAAATCAAATCATAAATGAAGTTGCTTTTGTGCAGACAAGGTCAAAATAGCTAATTTTGGCCCTTACAGGGGCCATAACTCTGGAACCTATTAGGGGATCTGGCCGGTTCAACAAAGGAACTGAGATCTTATGGCAACACAAATTTTGTGCAAGTTTGATTAAATTCAAATCATAAATGAAGTTGCTATTGTGCAGACAAGGGCAAAATAGCTAATTCTGGACCTTTCAGGGGCCATGACTCTGGAACCCATAAAGGAATCTGGCCAGTTCAAGAAAGGAACCAAGATCTTATGGTGATACAAGCTGTGTGCCAGTTTGGTAAAAATCAAATCATAAACAAGAGCTTGTCGAACACAAAATGCCCCCCTTGATGCATTCAGTAATTGCACAAGGAACAGAAATTATATGCTCACTGTAAACAAAAATTCTACCATTCTGGTTTAATCTGACCTTGACCTTTAACCTATTAACCTAACAAGAGATTACAGATTGATCTTGGCGCCATCCACTGAGCCATTTTTGAATGTTCCAAATTTCAAAACTAGCTCAAGGTCAAAATCAAGGTCAAATTTCATTTAGGTACAAAACAATGTGTATGTGGTCCAAATTTGAAAGCGGTGGCTTGAGAAATGTGAAAGCAGGTCACTAGATCAATTTCAAGGTAAAGTTCATTTCAGTAGACAGAACTAAGCATGTGCTTCAAACCTGGAGGCTGTAGCTTGAGAAATGTGAAAGTAGGTAATAGATAAAAATCAATGTAAAATTTCAATTCAGACCACAAAAATATGCATGCAGTTCAAATTTGAAGCATGTACCTTCAAAAATGTGAAAATAGGTCACTAGGTCAATCTCATGATCAAAGTTCATTTCGGTACACAAAACTATGCATGTGGTTCAAATTTGAAGGCTGTAGCTTGAGAAATGTGAAAGAAGGTCACTAGGTCAAAATCAAGGTCAAATTTTATTTTGGAACAAAAAACTATGCATGTGGTCCAAATCTGAAGCCTGTACCTTCAAAAATGTGTCAGTAGGTCACTAGGTCAATAACAAGGTCAAAGTTTTTTTCAGTACACAAACATATGCATGTGGTCCAAATTTGAAGGCTGTAGGTACAGAAATGTGAAAGTAGGTCACTCGGTCAAGATCAAGGTCAACTCATGTCAAGGTTCATCTTGCCACTCAAAACTATACATGTGGTCCAAATTTGAAAGATGTAAGTTATGGACATGAAGATTCTAAGTTTTTCCCTATATAAGTCTATATGAACCATTTGACCTCTGAGGCAGGGCCATATTTGACCCAAGAGGGATAACTTGAATAAACTTGGTAGAGAACCACTAAATGATGCTACATTACAAAATACCAAAGCCACAGACTTTGTGGTTTGGACAAGATTTTCAAATTTTTTTCCTATATAAGTCTATATAAACCATGTGACCCCCGGGGTGGGGCCATATTTGACCCCAGGGAAATAATTTGAATAATCTTGGTAGAGGACCACTAGATTTTGCTACATACCAAATATCAAAGCCCTAGGCCCTATGGTTTTGGACAAGAAGATCAGAAACCATTTAACTGTTCCTAGCCAATGTGACCTTGACCTCTGACCTAATGACCTCAAAATCAATAGGGGTCATCTGCTGGTCATGGCCAACCTAACTATCAATTTTCTTGACACTAGGCCCAAGCGTTCTTGAGTTATTGCCTGGAAACCATTTTACTGTTCCTGGTCACTGTGACCTTGACCTTTGACATACTGACCTCAAAATCAATAGGGGTCACCTGCTGGTCATGATCAACCTCCCTATCAACTTTCGTGACCCTAGGCCTAAGCGTTCTTGAGTTATCATCCGGAAACTGTTTTACTGTTCAGGGTCACTGTGACCTTGACCTTTAACATATTGACCTCAAAATCAGTAGGGGTCATCCAATGGTCATTACCAACCTCCCAATCAACTTTCATGATCCTAGGCCCAAGTGTTCTTGAGTTACCATCCGGAAACTGTTTTACTATTCAGGGTCACTGTGACCTTGACCTTTGACATACAGACCTCAAAATCAATAGGGGTCATCTGCTGGTGATGACCAACCTCCCTATCAACTTTCGTGACCCTTGGCCCAAGCGTTCTTGAGTTATCATCCGGAAACCGTTTTACTGTTCAGGGTCACTGTGACCTTGACCTTTAACATACTGACCTCAAAATCAATAGGGGTCATCCGATGGTCATTACCAACCTCCCTATCAACTTTCATGATCCTAGGCCCAAGTGTTCTTAAGTTATCATCCGGAAACCGTTTTACTATTCAGGGTCACTGTGACCTTGACCTTTGACATACAGACCTCAAAATCAATAGGGGTCATCTGTTGGTGATGACCAATCTCCCTATCAACTTTCATGATCCTAGGCCTAAGCGTTCTTGAGTTATCATCCGGAAACGGATAGGTCTACATTCCGACCGACCGACCGACCGACAGACCTACCGACCGACCGACATCTGCAAAACAATATACCCCTCCTTTTTCAAAGGGGGGCATAATAAAGCTGCTATTGTGCAGACAAGGTCAAAAGAGCTGATTGTGGCCCTTTCAGGGGCCATAACTCTGGAACCCATAATGGGATCTGGCCAGTTCAAGAAAGGAACCGAGATCTTATGGTGATACAAGTTGTGTGCAAGTTTGGTTAAAACAAGAGCTCGTCGAACACGAAATGCCCCCCTTGATGCATTTAGTAATTGCACAAGGAACAGAAATTATATGCTCACTGTAAATTAAAGTTCTACAATTCTGTTTTAATCTGACTTTGACCTTTAACCTAACAAGAGATTACAAAGTGATATTGGTGCCATCCACTGAGCCATTTTTGAATGTTCCAAATTTCAAAACTAGCTCAAGGTCAAAATCAAGGTCAAACTTCATTTCGGTACAATACAATGTGTATGTGGTCCGAATTTGAAAACTGTGGCTTGAGAAATTTTAAAGTAGGTCACTAGATCAATATCAAAGTCAAAGTTCATTTCGGCTGACAGAAATATGCAAGTGCTTCAAAATTTGGAGGCTGTAGCTTGAGAAATGTGAAAGTAGGTAGTAGGTAAAAATCAATGTCAAATTTCAATTCAGAACACAATAATATGCATGCAGTCCAAATCTGAAGTCTGTACAATCAGAAATGTGAAAGTAGGTCACTTGGTCAATCTCAAGATCAAAGTTCATTTCGGTACACAAAACTATGCATGTGGTCCAAATTTGAAGCCTTTACCTTCAAAAGTGTGAAAGTAGGTCACTTAGTCAATTTCAAGGTCAAACTTTTTTTCGGTACACAAACCTATCCATGTGGTCCAAATTTGAAAGCTGTAGCTTGAGAAATGTGAAAGTAGGTCACTAGGTCAAAATCAAGGTCAAATTTCATTTCAGAACACAGAACTATGCATGTGGTCCAAATTTGAAGCCTGTACCTTCAAAAATGTGAAAGTAGGTCACTAGGTCAATGTCAAGGTCAAAAAAAATTTCGGTACACAAAACTATGCATTTGGTCCAAATTTGAAGGCTGTAGCTACAGAAATGTGAACTCAAAACCATACATATGGTCAAAATTTAAATGTTGTAGGTTATTGACCAGAAGATTTTAAAAGGTTTTCCCTATATAAGTCTATATAAACCATGTGACACCCGGGGCGGGGCCATATTAGATCCCAGGGCAATAATTTGAATCATCTTGGTAGAGGACCACTAGATGATAATTCATACTAAATTTCAAAGCCCTAGGCTCTGTGGTTTTAGACAAGAAGATCAGAAACTGCTTTAACTGTTCCTGGCCAATGTGACCTTGACCTTTGTCCTAATGACCTCAAAATCAATTGGGGTCATCTGCTGATCATGACCAACCTAACTATCAATTTTCCTGAAACTAGACCAAAGCGTTCTTGAGTTACTGCCCGGAAACCGTTCTTCTGTTCCTGGTCACTGTGACCTTGACCTTTAACATACTGACCTCAAAATCAATAGGGATCATCTGCTGGTCATGATCAACCTCCCTATCAACTTTCGTGATCCTAGGCCCAAGTGTTCTTGAGTTATCATCCGGAAACCGTTTTACTATTCAGGGTCACTGTGACCTTGACCTTTGACATACAGACCTCAAAATCAATAGGGGTCATCTGCTGGTGATAACCAACCTCCCTATCAACTTTCATGATCCTAGGCCCAAGTGTTCTTGAGTTATCATCCGGAAACGGACTGGTCTACATTCCGACCGACAGACTGACTGACCGACCAACCGACATCTGCAAAACAATATACCCCTCCTTCTTCGAAGGGGGGCATAATAAAATCATAAATGAAACCACTATCGTGCAGACAAGAAATTGTTGACGGACTGACACACGGACGACGGACGAAGGGTGATCACAAAAGCTCACCTTGTCACTATGTGACAGGTGAGCTAAAAAAAATGATGACCACTATTGATCAATCATAGTATATGATGTATAGGCTCACCTTACTTCAAGTATAAAATAAGAAGAGGGCCCTAAAGGCCCCAAATCTCTCTTCTGGCCTAGTTCTTACTCCAGATAACGTAGTCTCTTATTTGGCCAAGATTTTATATAAACAAACATTTTAACCATGTTTTTCAGTGACTTCAGCTTCTGTCATAGTTTTTGACCTCAGGTACCTCTATTCTGACAAAAATGTATAATGCGCATTAGAAAATTTACTTTGACCTTTGATAAAGTGACCCCAAATCAATATAGGTCATCTATTTGTCATACATAATCATCCTATGATAGTTTCAACATTCTGGGTCAAGTGGTGCTCAAGTTATTGATCAGAAATGTTTTTTTTCATGTTCAGGCTCATGACCTTGACCTTTGAAGTAACCCCAAAAACAATAGGGCTAAAACTACAATAATCTTTGAGCAGGTAGACACTTTAAAATTCAACTGCACAATAATGATTTAACAGGTGCATGCTCGACTCGGATTATCATAATTATCAATGGTGTTATTACAGTAAAACTATACATCGTAAGCCAGTCAAGATAAAACATATTTTATCTGAGTTAATGTTATTATCATTACTGTTTATTTTCTCATAATTTAAAAGCATGACATCAATGTCAAAACAAACAATTATGCCTAGTTTAACTGGAAACTGACCAGGTAGTGCAAATGAGAAAGAGTGGGAGACATAATTAAAATGAGTACAAAAAAATAAAAAGGAAACGTAGTGAACAAGAAAATATTATTTGTCTACTTTGTGGTATATTTGCAAGTAGTTTGTAGTTCATAATACTTCTTTCATAAAAGTGACAGTATTAAAAAGAAGTCATTAAGATAGTAGTAATTTAATTGGGGCGAGTGACTGTTCAGTAAGGGCGGATAGATTTTACTAGTTACAATTCGTGCAGAGAAAGTGGTGGGAAAAAATATTTTACACCCCTGCTTTTTCCCCATTTTACCAGAACTGGTACCAGCCCCAAAATCTGAAAAAAGAATCCCTGGTAACTATTGTCATTTATCATTTTTATCACACTTTGGAGAACAAGAGCTCATTGAACACGAAATGCCCCCCTTGATGCATTCAGTAATTGCACAAGGAACAGAAATTATATGCTCACTGTAAACAAAAGTTCTACCATTCTGGTTTAAACTGATCTTGACCTTTAACCTATTAACCTAACAAGAGATTACAGAGTGATCTTGGCGACATCCACTGAGCCATTTTTGAATGTTCCAAATTTCAAGACTAGCTCAAGGTCAAAATCAAGATCAAAGTTCATTTCAGTACAGAAAACTATGCTTGTGGTTCAAATTTGTAGGCTGTAGCTTGAGAAATGTGAAAGTAGGTCACTAGGTCAAAATCAAGGTCAAATCTTAATTTGGAACAAAAAACTATGCATGTGGTCCAAATTTGAAGCCTGTACCTTTATATGTGAAAGTAGGTCACTGGTCAATAACAGGTCAAGTTTTGGTGATCTACAGAAATGTGAAAGGAGGTCACTAGGTCAAGATCAAGGTCAACTCATGTCAAGGTTCATCTTGCCACTCAAAACTTTACATGTGGTCCAAATTTGAATGATGTAAGTTATGGACATGAGTGAGTGAGTTGGGTTTTACGGCAAATCGACACAAAATGGTCATAATATCGCCGAGAAGTTATGGACATGAAGATTCTAAGCTTTTCCCTATATCAGGCTGTCTAGCATACCCTGACAAAAAATTAGGGCTAATTTTAGGGCAATTTGTACAAAAAAATAGGGCTAAAATTAGGAATTTGGTACAATTTTAAGGAAATTTTAGGGCTAAATTTAGGAATTTTCAAATTAAAATATGGACTTTAAAGACCATGTAATGCGCTTACTTTTATGTGATTGACATAAAAGTAACTCACAAATAGTGCTTTATTTACAGAAAAGACATCTACCAGCTTTCCTCTGTTTTCAGCTATTGGATCCACTGGTAAACTGCTTTGAACTGGGCTAAACTGTTTTTTTCTGAATTAGAAGAACTTTTAAACAACATTTAAAACATTTTCTCTTTTTGATCATTGCAAAAAGTTAAAAAATTAGGAATCTTTGTGAAAAAATAGGGCCTTTTTAGGAATTTCCTTTGATTTTTTTAAAAAAATAGGAATTTTAGCCAAATTGAAAAAAAAATAGGAAAAAGTAGGAATTTTAGGGATGCTAGACAGCCTGCTATATAAGTCTATATGAACCATATGACCCCTGAGGGCGGGGCCACATTTGACCCTAGAGGGATAATTTGAACAAACTTAGTAGAGAACCACTAAATGATGCTACATTACAAAATATCAAAGCCATAGTCTTTGTGGTTTGGACAAGAAGATTTTCCCTATATAAGTCTATGTAAACCATGTGACCCCCAGGGCGAAGCCATATTTGACCCTAGGGGAATAATTTGAATAATCTTAGTAGAGGACAACTAGATGATGTCATATACAAAATATCAAAGCCCTAGGCCCTGTGGTTTTGGACAAGAGGTTTTTCAAAGTTTTTTCCTATATAAGTCTATATAAACCATGTGACCCCCGGGGTGGGGCCATATTTGACCCAAGGGAAATAATCTGAACACTCTGGGTAGAGGACCACTAGATTTTGCTACATACCAAATATCAAAGCCCTAGGCCCTATGGTTTTGGACAAGAAGATCAGAAACTGTTTAACTGTTCCTAGCCAATGTGACCTTGACCTTTGACCTAATGACCTCAAAATCAATAGGGGTCATCTGCTGGTCATGGCCAACCTAACCATCAATTTTCCTGACACTAGGCCCAAGCGTTCTTGAATTATTGCCTGGAAACCAGTTTACTCTTCCTGGTCACTGTGACCTTGACCTTTGATATACTGACCTCAAAATCAATACGGGTCATCTGCTGGTCATGGCCAACCTCCCTATCAATTTTCGTGACCCTAGGCCTAAGCGTTCTTGAGTTATCATCTGGAAACCGTTTTACTGTTCAGGGTCACTGTGACCTTGACCTTTAACATATTGACCTCAAAATCAATAGGGGTCATCTGCTGGTCATTACCGACCTCCCTGTGAACTTTCATGATCCTAGGCCCAAGTGTTCTTGAGTTATCATCCGGAAACCGTTTCACTATTCAGGGTCACTGTGACCTTGACCTTTGACATACAGACCTCAAAATCAATAGGGGTCATCTGCTGGTGATGACCAACCTCCCTATCATATTTCATGATCCTAGGCCCAAGCGTTCTTGAGTTATCATCCGGAAATGGATTGGTCTACATTCCGTCCAACCGACAGACCGACCGACCGACATCTGCAAAACAATATACCCCTCCTTCTTCGAAGGGGGGCATAAAAAGAAACACAGTAAACATAATTTTGTGACAGAGAGAACTAGATTTATATGTGTCCAAAGGACACTGCTGCCCCCACTGCTGTGACTATATGCACATTTTTTAATCAGTCAACAGCCGTAACTCTGGTCTGGCAGTAAGAAATCACAACCAAAACATCAGGTGCACAACATTACATGCTGAATAACAATCCTGTCAGGTTTGACTACCCTAGGCCAAATACTTTTTAAGAATGCACAACACAAAATCAGTCAGACAGACTGACATACAGACAAGGGTAAATCTAAGTCCCTACCCCCACCAGGTATTCTTAGTCCCTTGCATTCAGTGACTTAACAAGGACAAAGATGAAGGTGAAAGAAAAGAACAAACCTCTCTGTTATCCATTCAGGTCTGACAACTTTTAATCCCTTTAATTCCTTCACTTTACTATTGGGTAGGTTTGTTGCTATAACATGAGTGACACGTGTACGATACAAGTAGTGTTCGTAACTACCACCATGTAACATCATCAGTCTCTTCAGTTCATCCGAGGAGGGTTCTTCAAATCAAACCAGAAGTTAAATAAATTACATATATATAAATTGCTTTTCACATTCATTGCTTTTTACAGTTTTCTAAGTCAAAACTTTGTTGTAAAACAAATATTTAAACCAGATTTTCAACATCTGATCTTGACCCCAGTAGCACCAAACACAAACAGAAGCTATGTCTCCTTGTAAGCTTGCTATACAAAAGTTTGGGATTAATATATTATTCTAAACAGAAGTTTTTAGCTAGACACAGTTTCTATATTTCCAGTACCAGTGACCTTGACCCCAACAGCGTGAAATACAATCCCAAACCAGTTTTCCATTTGGTTAACTATACACAAAGTTTAGTGACAAGATGTTACAATCAGAAGTGAATGGCCCAAAACTGTTCTATTTTTGGTGAGTGACCTTGACCTTAGCTGTCCCAAATATAATATTAACATAAAAAGTTTGGTTACAATATCTCATTCCCAACTAAGTTATTGAGCAGAAATAATTTTTCCATGACCTGAACACTAGAATACAATCCCAATCTCAATCTAATAAAATCTGGAATGGAAGCACCGGAGAACAAGGCAAACAGTGAAAATTGCACACTCGGTTTGATTGAGTCTGTTCATGAGCAGTAATGGAAAATGCAAGACTGCCCACGCCCCCTAGCACCGGCTTAAGCAGTAGTCAATCTTCAAAGCTAAATGAGTTGAACTCCATGATCCCGAGGGACCAGAAAATATAACAACACTGAGATGAAGTTGGGGGCGGCTTTTTACAGCCGCCACACAGCACTTCACACCCGCTGTTGTGAAGTAAATAAAATCTGGAATGTAGATCCCTCGGAAGCACCAAAAACAAGGCAAACAGTGAAAATTGCAGACTCTGTTTGATTTAGTCTGTTCATGAGCAGTAATGGAAAATGCAACACTGCCCACACCCCCTAGCACCGGCTTAAGCAATATTCAATCTTCAAAGCATTAAGTTTATTGCATACCAAATTTAAAGACAATACAGTGACTTTTTTTAATTTTGTGGCTTTTTAAGGGGAACCCAAAAAAGGGAAAATCCAAATAATTTGATTTTCATTATAACAGGCACAGTACCTATTTTTACAAGGCAGTCTGAAAGACAGCTAAATCCCCCGCCACTGCTATGGATAGTGAAAGGGTTAAACCTTTGATTTTAGCTGTGACCTTGACCTTGAACTGACATGGCTGACTCATCAATTCTGCACAACGTCTTGATGAGGTAATCATTTGACCAAAGTTTCATGAAAATCCTTCAAGGGGTTTAGGAGATACAGAGCTGAAACCTTTGACCTTCAGTTGTGACCTTGACCTTGAGTTGACATGGCTGACTCATGAGTTCTTGACGAGGTGATCATTTGACCCAAGTTTGATGAAAATCCTTCAAGGGGTTAAGGAGATACAGAGTGGACACCAAATGGAAGGCTCAAACCTTCGACACTTAGTTGTGACCTTGATCTTGAGCTGGCATGGTTGACTCATAATTTCTGCACATCGTTTTGATGAGGTAATCATTTGACCCAAGTTTTATAAAATTCCTTAAAGGGATTTAGGAGATATAGAGCAGACACAAAATGGAAGGCTCAAACCTTTGACCCTAAGTTGTGACCTTGACCTTGAGCCAACATGACTGACTCATGGGTTCTGCACATCGTCTTGATGAGGTGATCATTTGACCCAAGTTTTATAAAATTCCTTCAAGGGGTTTAAGAGATATAGAGCAGACACAAAATGGAAGGCTCAAACCTTTGACCTTGAGTTGTGACCTTGACCTTGAGCCAGCATGGCTGACTCATGGGTTCTGCACATCGTCTTGATGAGGTGATCATTTCACCAAAGTTTTAAAAAATTCCTTCAAGGGGTTTAGGAGATATAAAGCGGACACAAAATGGCAGGCTCAAACCTTTGACCTTGAGTTGTGACCTTGACCTTGAACCGACAAGGCTGACTCATGGGTTCTGCACATCGTCTTGATGAGGTGATCATTTGACCCAAGTTTCATGAAAATCCTTCAAGGGGTTTAGGAGATATGGATTGGACACGATTTTGTTACGGATGGAAGGACGGAAAGACGGAAGGACAGACAGATGGACGGACAGACGCAGACCATTCCTATAATCCCTTCGCCACGGCGGGGGATTAATAACTGATGCCAATGTCTTTGTGAGTTTGGCACCTGATCAGAAGGAAACACAGTTAAGTGTGATACAATTACCAGTCCATAACAATTGTACAAGTTTAAAGTGACATGGGGGTAAAGGGAATTAAAAGATATAACATTGATTTTCATAAAATTATTCACTATACATATGACAGAACATTTGAGCCACGCCATGAGAAAATCAACATAGTGGGTTTGCGAACAGCATGGATCCAGACCAGCCTGCGCATCCACGCAGTCTGGTCAGGATCCATGCTGTTTGCTAACAGATTATCCAATTCCAATAGGCTTTAAAAGCGAACAGCATGGATCCTGACCAGACTGAGCAGATGCGCAGGCTGGTCTGGATCCATGCTGGTCGCAAACCCACTATGTTGGTTTTCTCATGGTGCGGCTCATTTCTTTATATTCTAAGGAGAAAATATTACAATTTCAGCTATTTTCGCTACAAGAAACAGCCTGTATTCAGCTGTAAAAAGTAGCAAAAAAATAACTGCAATATGACAATTTGAAATAAAGTTAACTACAGATACCACTAAAGGGGATTTATACCCCTCAGACACAACCTTAAATTACTTAATACAGGGAAGGTGATAGGCTGTGATCACGACTTTTGACTTCCAAGTATAACCTTGACCTTGATTGTACTCTGAATATTGTCCTGACGAAATAAACAACCAACGCTAGTTTTATGAAATTCCTTCAAGAGGTACAATTATGGAGAAGATTTTAAATGAAGCTGTCTGACCCTGACCTTTACTACAGACATATTGACTTGGGTAATATGCAATTCTCTTCATACTGTAGAGGCAATCATTAATTCAAGTTATTTGATAATCCAAGAGTGGTTTCCCCTGGAAAGGTATTGCTGATGGACAGAGGGATGTGTGACTCTAGTATAACCACGATATACTTTGTACCTGGGGATATAATGACCAGAAACAACCTGGCTAATGCCATCTGCCCATCCACCCGCTTTTCTACCTACCAAATACCTTCCCTCAATTTTCATAAATAAACAACATGCATGTCCAATATTCTGTACTGTGGTCCAACCCTTCAGCAGGTTTATATTATTTTTACAACTTCACATTATCATTATGTTGAGGGATTTTTAACGCTGATTTTGGGGTCGAATATGGGCCCCATCCCAACTGCAAAAATTTGCTTATTTTCCCAATTCTTAGGCTTAAATTTCCCTCAATTTTACTGACCGTTGAGTGTCTGCAAGTTTCTCACTGAAGAAATACCAGTAAATTTAGTAGACACTTTCAAAAAACAAAAAAATATAATGACATATGTATTATGACAAACAATAACTAGAAAATGCTTTTGTAAACAAGAGGACCATGATGGTCCTGAATCGCTCACCTCTTCCCACAGGACCCAGTTTTGAGTATGACGTCGTTTTTTCTATTATTTGACATAGTGACCTAGTTTTTGAGCTCATGTGACCCAGTTTTGAACTTGACCTAGATATTATCAAGATAAAAATTCTCTACAATTTTCATGAAGATCCATTGAAAAATATGGTCTCTAGAGAGGTCACAAGGTTTTTCTATTATTTGACCTATTGACCTAGTTTTCGAAGGTACGTGACCCTGTTTTGAACTTTACTTAGATATCATCAAGGTGAACATTCTCACTAATTTTCATGAAGATCTCATGAAAAATATGGCCTCTAGAGAGGTCACAAGGTTTTTCTATTTTTATACCTACTGGCCTAGTTTTTGACCGCACTTGACCCAGTTTCGAAACTGACCTAGATATCATCAAGGTGAACATTCAGATCAATTTTAATGATGATTCATTGAAAAATATGGCCTCTAGAGAGGTCAAAAGATTTTAATAATTTTAGACCTACTGACCTTGTTTTTGACCGAAGTTGACCCAGTTTCAAACTTGACCTAGATATCATCAAGATGAACATTCAGACCAACTTTTATACAGATCCCATGAAAAGTATGGCTTCTAGAGAGGTCACAAGGTTTTTTTATCATTTGACCTACTGACCTAGTTTTTTAAGGCATGTGACCCAGTTTCAAACTTGACCTAGATATCATCAAGGTGAACATTCTGACCAATTTTTATGGAGATCCATTAACAAGTATTGCCTCTAGAGAGGTCACAATGTTTTTCTATTTTTAGACCTACTGACCTAGTTTTTGACTGCACATGACCCTGTTTCGAAAGTGATCTAGATATCATCAAGATAAACATTCAGACCAATTTTCATACAGATCCCATGAAAAATATGGCCTTTAGAGAGGTCACAATGTTTTTCTATTATTTGACCTCATGACCTAGTTTTTGATGGCATATGACCCATTTTCGAACTTGACCTAGATATCATCAAGATCAACATTCAGACCAACTTTCATACAGATCCCATGAAAAATATGGCCTCTAGAGAGGTCACAAGGTTTTTCTATTATTTGACCTACTGACCTAGTTTTTGAAGGCACGTGACCCACTTTCGTATTTGACTTAGATATCATCAAGGTGAACATTCTGACCAATTTTCATGAAGATATCATGAAATATATGGCCTCTAGGAAGGTCACAATGTTTTTCTATTTTTAGAACTACTGACCTAATTTTTGACCGCACGTGACCCATTTTCGAACTTCACTTAGATATCATCAAGATGAACATTCAGACCAAATTTCATACAGATCCCATGAAAAATATGGCCTTTAGAGAGGTCACAAGGTTTTTCTATTATTTGACCTACTGACCTAGTTTTTGACGGCACGTGACCCACTTTGGAACTTGACCTAGATATCATCAAGGTGAACATTCTGACCAATTTTCATGAAGATCTTGTGAAATATATGGCTTCTAGACAGGTCACAAGGTTTTTCTATTTTTAGACCTACTGACCTAGTTTTTGATGACACGTGACCCAGTTTTGAACTTGACCTAGATATCATCAAGATGAACATTCTGACCAATTTTCATGAAGATCTTATGAAATATATGGCCTCTAGAGAGGTCACAAGGTTTTTCTATTTCTAGACCTACTGACCTAGTTTTTGACCCCACGTGACCCAGTTTCGAACTTGACCTAGATATCATCAAGATAAACATTCTGACCAATTTTCATGAAGATCTTATGAAATATATGGCCTCTAGAGAGGTCACAAGGTTTTTCTATTTTTAGACCTACTGACCTAGTTTTTGAAGGCACGTGACCCAGTTTCGAACTTGACCTAGATATCATCAAGATGAACATTCTGACCAACTTTCATAAAGATCCCATGAAAAATGTGACCTCTAGAGTTGTCACAAGCAAAAGTTTACGGACTGACGCACGCACGCACGCACGGACGACGGACACCGCGCGATCACAAAAGCTCACCTTGTCACTTTGTGACAGGTGAGCTAAAAAGCGCATGTCTCCCCAAATGCAAAGTCCTATAGGCAAGAAGTCAATAGGGGTCAGGAGCAAAAGTCAAAGAGACACTGATGGTTGGCTGCAATAGGGATCATCTACTTGGCATGTCCAGTCATCCCGCTAAATTTCAACACTCTTGGCCTAGTGGTTCTCAAGTCACTGTTCAGGCTCCTGTGACCTTGACCTTTGATCAAGTGACCTCAAAATAAATAGGGGTCATCTACTCTGCATGTCCAATCATCCTATTAAGTTTCA
Source organism: Mercenaria mercenaria (assembly GCF_021730395.1). Lineage (NCBI taxonomy): Eukaryota > Metazoa > Mollusca > Bivalvia > Venerida > Veneridae > Mercenaria > Mercenaria mercenaria. Next base: position 42,681,442 of record NC_069374.1, read on the forward strand.
ACATTGTAGGTCAAGTGGTTCTCAAGTTATTTCCAAACAAGAGGACCGTGATGGTCCTGAATCGCTCACCTCTTCCCACATGACCCAGTTTTGAGTATGACATCATTATTTGACATAGTGACCTAGTTTTTGAGCTCATGTAACCCAGTTTTGAACTTGACCTAGATATTATCAAGATAAAAATTCTCTACAATTTTCATGAAGATCCATTGAAAAATATGGTCTCTACAAAGGTCACAAGGTTTTTCTATTATTTGACCTATTGACCTAGTTTTCGAAGAAACGTGACCCTGTTATGAACTTTACCTAGATATCATCAAGGTGAACATTCTCACTAATTTTCATGAAGATCTCATGAAAAATATGGCCTCTAGAGAGGTCACAAGGTTTTTCTAATTTTATACCTACTGGCCTAGTTTTTGACCGCACGTGAACCAGTTTCGAAACTGACCTAGATATCATCAAGGTGAACATTCAGATCAATTTTCATGAAGATCCATTGAAAAATATGGCCTCTAGAGTGGTCAAAAGATTTTAATAATTTTAGACCTACTGACCTTGTTTTTGACCGAAGTTGACCCAGTTTCAAACTTGACCTAGATATCATCATGAACATTCAGACCAACTTTCATACAGATCCCATGAAAAGTATGGCCTCTAGAGAGGTCACAAGGTTTTTTTATTATTTGACCTACTGACCTAGTTTTTTAAGGCATGTGACCCAGTTTCAAACCTGACCTAGATATCATCAAGGTGAACATTCTGACCAATTTAAATGGAGATCCATTCACAAGTATGGCCTCTAGAGAGGTCACAAGGCTTTTCTATTTTTAGACCTGCTGACCTAGTTTTTGTCCGCACATGACCCTATTTCAAACTTGACCTAGATATCAACAAGATGAACATTCAGACCAATTTTCATACAGATCCCATGAAAAAAATATGGCCTTTAGAGAGGTCACAATGTTTTTCTATTATTTGACCTACTGACCTAGTTTTTGATGGCACATGATCCACTTTCGAACTTGACCTAGATATCATCAAGATGAACATTCAGACCAATTTTCATACAGATCCCATGAAAAATATGGCCTATAGGGAGGTCACAAGGTTTTTCTATTATTTGACCTACTGACCTAGTTTTTAAAGGCATATGACCCACTTTCGAATTGACCTAGATATCATCAAGGTGAACATTCTGACCAATTTTTATGAAGATCTCATGAAATATATGGCCTCTAGAGAGGTCACAAGGTTTTTCTATTTTTAGACCTACTGACCTAGTTTTTGACCGCACGTGACCCAGTTTCGAACTTGACCTAGATAACATCAAGATGAACATTCAGACCAACTTTCATACAGATCCCATGAAAAATATGGCCTTTAAGGAGGTCACAATGTTTTTCTATTATTTGACCTACTGACCTAGTTTTTGTCGGCACGTGACCCAGTTTCGAACTTGACCTAGATATCATCAAGGTGAACGTTCTGACAAATTTTCATGAAGATCTTGTGAAATATTTGGCCTCTAGAGAGGTCACAAGGTTTTTCTATTTTTAGACCTACTGACCTAGTTTTTGAAGGCAAGTGACCCAGTTTCGAACTTGACCTAGATATCATCAAGGTGAACATTCTGACCAATTTTCATGAAGATCTTGTGAAATATATAGCCTCTAGAGAGGTCACAAGGTTTTTCTATTTTTAGACCTACTGACCTAGTTTTTGAAGGCACCTGACCCAGTTTCGAACTTGACCTAGATATCATCAAGGTGAACATTCTGACCAACTTTCATAAAGATCCAATGAAAAATGTGACCTCTAGAGTGGTCACAAGCAAAAGTTTACGGACGGACGCACGGACGGACGACGGATGACGGACACCGCGCGATCACAAAAGCTCACCTTGTCACTTTGTGACAGGTGAGCTAAAAATGATTTTACATGAACAGGCCACTGTGACCTTGACTTTTAATAGACTGACTCCAAAATCAATAGGGGTCATCTACTCTGCATGTTCAATCATTCTATGAAGTTTCAACATTCTTGGTCAAGTGGTTCTCAAATTATTGATCAGGACTGGTTATCAATGTTCAGGCCCCTGTTACCTTGACCTTTAACGGAGTGACCCCAAAAGCAATAGGGGTCATTTACTCTGCATGAACAATCATACTATGAAGTTTCAACATTCTGGGGCGAGAGGTTCTCAAGTTATTGATTGGAAATGGTTTTCCATGTTCAGGCCCCTTTGGCCTTGACCTTTAACAGAGTGACCCTAAAATCGTTAGGGATCATCTACCCTGCATGACTAATCATCCTATGAAGTTTCATCATTCTGGGTCAAGTGGTTCTCAAGTTACTGACCAGAAATGGTTTTCAATGTTCAGGCCCCTGTGACCTTGACCTTTCAGAGTGACCCCAAAATCGTTAGGGGTCATCTACTCTGCATGACCAATCATCCTATTAAGTTTCAACATTCTGGGTCAAGTGGTTCTCAAGTTACTGACTGGAAATGGTTTTCAATGTTGAGGCCCCTGTGACCTTGACTTTTAATGGAGTGACCCCAAAATCAATAGGGGTCATCTACTTTGCATGTACAATCATCCTATGAAGTTTCAACATTCTGGGTCAAGTGGTTCTCAAGTTATTGATCGGAAATGGTTTTCCATGTTCAGGCCCCTGTGACCTTGACCTTTGATGGAGTGACCCCAAAATCAATAGGGGTCATCTACTCTTCATGACCAATCATCCTATGAAGTTTCAACATTCTGGGTCAAGTGGTTCTCTAGTTATTGATCGGAAATGGTTTTCAATGTTCAGGCCCCTGTGACCTTGACCTTTGACGGAGTGACCCCAAAATCAATAGGGGTCATCTACTCTTCATGACCAATCATCCTATGAAGTTTCAACATTCTGGGTCAAGTGGTTCTCTAGTTATTGATCGGAAATGGTTTTCAATGTTCAGGCCCCTGTGACCTTGACCTTTGACGGAGTGAACCCAAAAACAATAGGGGTCGTCTACTCCAGCAGGCCTACAACCCTATGAAGTTTGAAGGTTCTAGGTCAAATGGTTCTCCAGTTATTGCTCGGAAATGAAGTGTGACGTACGGACGGACGGACCGACAGGGCAAAAACAATATGTCTCCTAGGGGAGACATAACAATGCTGAAATAAAGGTTGTATGATGGTAAAACTTATTTTTTGTATTTCCCAATTTTCAGCTTTTATGCGCCATTTTTCCCAAACGAATGGGCCCTGGGCCCCAGTTTCTAAACAGTAAAAAAATCCCTGATGTTGTAAATGGGGGATATAGAACTTACTTGTGTAACCGTTGACATGTATACTGATGCCAGAGAATATTTTAGATCCACTGCCTTCTTTCTTCAGCTGACCTGGGGCTTCCTCCACAAACTGTTGTTGAAGTTTCTGTTTCTTTGCATTCATGTATCCTCCCTGAATCACAACAATATACCTACATTTGTCTTCACCACTTAACAACATGGAACTACTTTCCGCATCTACTAGCTGGCAATTAAGGTTATTCCCAGTTCTTGATAGTTGTCATAACTGTTGTCGGGAGTGTCTGGCAAAGTTATGGACCTTCAAATTCTTTGAAACAGTCCTGAGAATCACTGGTCAGTCTTGACTCAAGCTTTAGCATTAATCATTTAGATTCCATCAAGACTGGCCAGAATCAAAGTGTAAATAGCAACTAGTAGCCCAGGACAAACTTGCACTAATGTATTGTACTATTTTTTTGGCCTGTCAAAAGTAGAGATGGTACCTAAAAAAATCAAATTTATCTTTATAGGTTTTTTTCAGAGTGAAATGATAGCTAAGTGCACCAATTTTCTAAATATATTTATGGTTTTCCTCTTCTCCATGTCAAAAATAGAAATATTTGATATCTAAAAAATGACTTTCTCAAAATATCTGAAGCAAAATGGACAACTCTTGTATTGATCTTTTTTCAAAGATTTTAGGACTACCCCAATTATAGTCTATATCAAAAGCTTCCACAGCTAAATAAATTCAATAGAGTATAAGGTAAGTTTACTCTACTTTCAACATTTTGAAAGAGCCTATACTGAACTTCCTTTTGTCTTTTAATAAAGTAAATTCCAAGACTAGCCAAGAGTCTAAAACGCTTGAAAAAATTCTGAGTGAAAAAGAATGACATGCTTTTTATTATAAGCTTACCAAAACCACACCAAAAATGTACCTTAAAGAAGTTATTAAAGATTTTATATTGTAAACAAACCCCTACACCATTTTACCATCAATATTTTCCACTCATGAATGCACTCAATTCAGGTGATAATTGTCGATATATTTATAAATGAGAGGCCCCAACAAAAACCTTTTTTCAAGTTGTGTAAACAGTATAAGTTTTAAATTATTTTTGATATCTGAAATTATCCGATTACTTTGTTTTCAACAATAAATAAAACACCTTTTAGTTTGTTTAGGGGAGTTGACCTGTAACGAAAATCATCAAATAGAGTAATCTCCATATGCTTTTTCAGCATTTATTCATTTTTCAAGGAAAGCAAATGATCGTGCTAGTTCCCTCCAGAGAATGTTTAAATTGAGAATTGCTTAAAATACATTACATAGAGTCATTACCTGTCAGCTACCTTAACATGTAGTAATTACAATCACTACCTTAAAACATTGTAATTATATTCGACGACAATGAATTTTTGTGTTACCAATTTAACTTTTTTTGTTATTTCTCATTGTTAGATATATACATTTTACATTTTGATATATAAATGTTGTGTAAAACAATGTATTACCATTGAGAACAATAAATAAACAACTTTGGCTAAAAGATCAAAACTTAATAATGTTTCTTAATGTATGCATTATTCTATATAATCTTCATGCATTACTAAACTTTCTATCAGGGCCTCACTACAACTTACAAAATAACTGTCAGTGTAAGTCATGAGAAAAGCGTGCATATTGTATATTGAATGCAAAGGGATTTAAACAAATGTAGGTCATATTTTGTCTGCCTGATAAGTTGTTTGAAAAAGGACCTATCTGATTTTTCTTTCACTTTTGATCAATGTTTAATGTTGGCTTCAGTTTATTGATCAATTCAGAGTTGTCCCGCTTTGATTTATTTGGGTAGGTACCATCTCTATCAAAAGATGTTTCTGGCTTTCATGTTAATCTTATTAGGGCGTGGACAGAATATAATGAAAGCCAGGAACATGTTTTGACAGGTCAAATAGATTGTACAATAAATGTATGTATATCATTAAACAAAGAGGCATTAAACAAGAGCTGTCACTAATGGTGACAAATGCCCCCGCAGCACCTTGACCTTTGACCTGGTGACTTTGACCTTTGACCTGGTGACCCCAAAGTCAATAGGGGTTGTGTACTCAATAAGTACTATTAGCGTGTGAAGTTTGAAGGTCCTGGGTGCAGTGGTTCGCGAGTAAAGTGCCTACATGCAAAAAGTCGGGGGCATAAAAAACATACCCAGACATCCCAACCTGAACCATCCTCTCTAGATCGGCTCCTTGTGCTGTGGCCTCTACTGCTCATCTTTCATGCTTGTTGTTTCAGGTGTGATATCTAACTTTCAAACTGCAAAAACAGAAATTTTGACTACATGTACTATTTTCAACATTTCTGTTGATGTCTTCAGCATGCCAGTCCTAAACAGTTGGTGAAAGGCAGTCCTGAAAATCTAGCTGCTTGAGGGACAGCATCAACATAACAGTACCCTTATATAACTATCAGTTATCAGTTCAGCCCCTAGAAATTATGAGGAACTAGTCTGCACTTGATATTGCTGGGAATTACCTCATTCTTTCCAACGGTACCATTTATTATATTGAGTACATACTTCAAGGTAACACTAAGATGGGTTCTTGGGACTAACTGTATCATACCACCTAGCTTACTTATCTTAGCAAGGCCAATGCACATACATTACACATTTTACTACTTATAACATAATCTGTTGACTAATTATCTATTGCAGTCATTCTCTTATGCAAGTTTACAATACATGCTTATTCTCAGCACACTGTCAGGTACAGCAGATGCACAACTGAAAGTCAGAGATAAATCAATTTACGGACCTCTTTAATTCTAACATTCCTTAAGTTGATTTCAATTATACCACAAGAGTCAGTTTCAGGCTTGTTTTCTCAATTCATCTCCCTATCTAAAGTTTTGTTGTTAAAAACTAGATGCCCTGGGGCAACATGTCAAGCCCGTCATTTAACCCATAACTGTGACCTTGACCTCTCTGAATGAGTTAAACATTCATGCAAAATATCAACAAGATTCCTCAATGCATGTCAAGGTTTTGGGCCAGATAAGATCTGACAAGACCTTTGACCTCCAAATGTGACCTTGACCGTTGCAGTAGGAACTTGGGCTGTGCACATGACACTCCGTCTCACTGAGGTTAACACTCAAGCCAAATATAAACAAGATTCCTCAGTGTATGTCAAAGTTATGGGTCTGAAAAGATCTGACACGACCTTTGACCTCCAACTGGGACCTTGACCTTTGAAATAGGAAACTGGGATTTGCGCATGACACTGTTTCACTTAGGTTAACATTCATGCCAAATATAAAAAGATTGCTCCATGACATGCATGTCAATGTTACGGTCCAGACAAACAAATCGGGGACACACAGATGCACACGTATATGCAATGACGCACGCACATATACTGAACAGCCATTTGGACAACTATGTCTTCGCATCCGCAAGCGGGCTCAACAACAAGAGCTGTCGGATGACGGCGTGCTCGACTATTCGAATTCATGGAAGAATGGTCCAAAATATTACCACAGATTTTCAGACAAAATAAAAAATAGATAAGACAAACATTGTTCCTGTATTTGTGGATTTTGATAAGTCTTGCACTGATTGGCAATGTGTGACCATGTTGGTAATGAAGTGTTCAAAGTCATATATCAAACAGTTTAGACAAAATATGGAATGGTATGAGAAATTTATCTTATTTCTATGTCCAAAAAGGGCTACACTGAATAAAAGTCCTTGGCCTAGTTATGAAGTCTTGCCTACATAATGTAAACTGTGATTGTAAATGAGTGGTCAAAGTTTCAAAGCCATATGACAAACAACTTAGGCAAAATATGGACTGGTATGAAAAAGTTTAACTGATTTCAAAGTCCAAAAAGGGCCATAATTCAGCCAAAATAGTTGACAGAGTTATGTACTCTTGCCTACAGATAGAGACTACTGTAAAATCATTTAATTTCATGGGCATGAAATTTTGTGATTTTGGTCAAAATGGCAATTTCACGGGGATATGAATTTGTGGATTTCAACTTTAGAACATACAATGAATGGGAATTTTACATGTTCCTTGGGATTAAATTTCATGGATTGACTCAACCACAAAATCCACGAAAATTAGTCCCCCACGAATATTAATGATTTCACAGTATTATACTGAACAATTGTTGAAAGTTTCAAAGCCATATGTACACTATACAAAATGTGAACTGGTACGAAAAACTTAACCAAGATTTCTAAGTTAAAAGGGGCCATAATTCAGCCAAAATCCTGGATGGAGTTATGTACTCTTGCCTATAACTGGACATGATGATGGTAAACAAGTGTTGAAAGTTTCAAAGCTTTATCTCAAAAGACTTTGCCAAAATGTGGACTGGTACTAAAAACTTAACCAAGGTGTGACGCCGACGCCGTGATTAGTAGGATAGCTCACTTATTCTTCGAATAGCCAAGCTGAAAATGACACGTGTTTACCATTTTATAAACAAAACAGGAATGTCTTCATATTGTTCTAAGTGGATTGTTTGTATGCCCCGGACATCAAGTTTATCACATTCCCCTTTTTGACTCTTTTGCATTTTACATGATTGCACAGAAAGAGAAGATGATCTAGAGTTTATTTAAGCAAGGAAAATGTCTGTGAAACTATAGAATGAAAAATCTTTTAACTTATGGATTGTTCATACACTCACAGAATGTCTGTAAAAAAAACTAGGCCTGGGCGATTACTCGGTTAATCGGATCCGATTCAATTTCTAGGTGAAACTGGTTTCAATTTTGCAAAACCGTTAATCATTCTCGAACAATAAACATCCTACAGTCCCAATAAAATGTATATCAGCTCTACTTCACATTACATCCTTGACAGCAACTTAGACCCGCAGTATATTTTTGCTGAAATACATCAACATAATCAATAGTCCATGATTTGCCTGTTGTTGATTTATTTAAAAAATACGCCTAAATATGACTTATTAATTATCACACTGCTTGCAAACGATAAATGATCGTAAGTTCCTGATGAAGTCAGCTGCCGGAGGTATCTTGATATGGTCGTCAAGAAAGAAAACACCATTTTCAATATTGCGGTCAATTAACCGGTTCGATTCGATGTCATACAAAGGATTAACCGGTTTCAAAATTTTGAAATCGTCCCAACCTTAAAAAAACGTAAATCCTACACCTGTTTAAACTAATACTGCAAAGATCTCAGTTCTTCATGTTTGTCATTTGGATGGGATAATGACTGTTTCATATTTGATACTGACAAATCTTGTATAATTGTTAACAGGTTAATATCTAGCTATATACTAATAGCTTATTTTTTGTTTGTTTTGGGTTTAACGCCGTTTTTCAACAGTATTTCAGTCATGTAACGGCGGGCAGTTAACCTAACCAGTGTTCCTGGATTCTGTACCAGTACAAACCTGTTCTCCGCAAGTAACTGCCAACTTCCCCACATGAATCAGAGGTGGAGGACTAATGATTTCAGACACAATGTCGTTATCAAATAGTCACGGAGAACATACGCCCCGCCCGAGGATCGAACTCACAATCCTGCAATCCGTAGACCAACGCTCTTACCTACTGAGCTAAGCGGGCGGGTACTTATAGCTTATAGCTGATACTTTTGACATTTTTGGCACCTGTTCAATTTCTACTAGGTGTTGACCAGTCACTGGATAGGAGCATATTCTGCACAAACACAATTACAGCTTTATCATGATTATATCTGAGTTATTGGTTAATCACTAACCTTAGGCATTTAGTTTTGATTGTCATATATCAACATCGACTGACAAGAGAGTGTTAATGATGTATATTGTTACGGTTCTTAGCTAACACACTTTAACACAGTCACCTACCTCGCGAAATTTGAGTAAAAATCAAAATATGCAAGTAGGAAGTCATGGCACTTGAATATTTTTGCGATCACGTTCAAAAATCGACGAATTTGCTCAAACTGTCCGTTGCTCTTTAAAAACTCCTTTGGAGTAGTTATTTTACCGATATCACATGAGCACTTGTAGACACTTGTCGCTTTATACAAATATAATTATACGATGTCTATGTAAGCGTCTAGAAGATATTTGTTTTTGTTTTGGTCAGTGATTTGCAACTGCGAAAATGAAGAGGAAAATTACAATTTTCTTTGAGTGAAAAAGCCCTGCTTGGGACACCATGGGCAGTGACATGAAAGAACTTAAAACTTCAGAGTCCAGCCAAAAGTCCAAAGAATCATCGAGTACTTTGGTTCATACATCTGAAACAAAAAAGTCCCGGTCTGTTCTACCTTGAAAAAGTGGAAAATGGAGCTAAACTTTAAACTTTTATATGAAACCAAACAACAACAAAACAACTTAATAAATTTAGCATGTAAAACAGCCTTTAAATAATTGCTAGTGAAACCAAGAACTTTGCTAGTGGAAAAAATGGCACTAGCAAAAACTTGCTTGTGGGAAAAAAAGTTAAATAGGATCCCTGACCTAATGATTACAAACAAGTGTGCAAACTTTTCAAGCTGTAACTCTTATAGTTTTTAAGAAAAGGTGGACCTAAACAAAAGTTTTAACCAACAAACTCAATTTTTTTTAAGTACAAAAAGGGCCATAATTTTGACAAAATGCATATCAGAGTTATGGTTCTTGGTCTACAAAGTCCCCTTAAAATGATAAACAACTATGCAAAGTTTCAAAGCTGTAGCTCTTATAGTTTTCGAGAAAAGATGGTTCTAAACCAGCCCTTTTTTTATGGTTTTGGGGAAAGATGGTGGGTCCTTTCAGAAGGGGAAATTTGCGTCGTAAAATACCAAATTGGGGATTTTTTTTATATAAAAAAACCCCAAAAGCACAGATTGATTAAGATCAAGGCCTCCCCTGGCTCTTTCACACTTTTAGCTATGACTTAAGCCAATTGCAAAATCTTGAGACCATTTCATACCCAAAAGTGCCAGAATTAGAAGCCATTATTTTTTTTTTTAAATATCTATTCCATTTAACACTTTAACCAAGCAATGTTCCCTTGAACCATTTCATCCTAGTATCACACTGAATCAAGAATAGTTTTTAATCTTCTCATTAAAATGTTCAAAAGGTGGCAGGGGAGTGCAAATTTGCGAATTCCACATTGACGTGTGGGTACCAGTGTTGAAATATCCATAGAAATCTCGTTTTTGCTTATTTTTCTTTGAAACTACTATGGACTATTGCAGATACTATAGACTACATAAAGACGACTCTCCGGTCCTATGCACCTGTCGCTTTCCATGCCAGATGTAGTGAAAATTGGCCAAATCACCCAAATTTTATAGACCAAAATTTGCCTAACCTGGCCTCACTTTGATCTCTGCCATTCATCTGTTTTGTATTTTTAAATCCAATTTCGTAGCATATATGTATAGTGCGAATATAGATGCATACCCAGGTGGCGTGGAATGTGTCTCCCAACCACCACTTTATTTCCCTAATTTTCACTTGATAAAAAGTGGATGGATAACAGCCGAGCGTCTGGTCAACTTTTTGTTCTGATGTTTATGTTTTAGCCTCAACCGGAAGTACGGAGCTAGGAATTTTAAAACACCCGCCATGTAGAATCATTAACCGTTCCTCATTCCCCAGATATATTAAAGAATTAATAATGATAAATAACCAGTAAGATAGATATAGCCTTTATATCTACCCTGTCCTGTTTACACAGAAAATCGACCGGGCCAAACTACGAAAACCGCTCCCCTGCCACCTTAAGTTTTTTAAGATGTTTAAATAAAATAAAATATAACCTGTCCTGAATCCTAAGACACTTATAGTGATATCAACTGAACAAAAAGTGTTGCCGTGCCTTGCAAGATAGCCGGTGAATAAGCCAACAAAAGTGCCCACCCCTCCACGCAAAAATCAGCCAAAATTTGCATTCTGAATCAAAGAAAAACTATTTACTACCTTTAAAGTTAATTTCACATGATATTTACATTTTAAAGCCTTTCAAATGTTAAAACCATGTACTTTTAACATAGTTTTGGTATACAAATGCAGATTACCGTACTTATCCTATCGGGACACCCTTTAAAAGCCACCCATCCAGCCTTTGGGGCCACCCCAGTCACTATATAGCTTAATGGCATCGCTAGATACAGACACATAAGTTGCTTTTAAACAAAATGGCATGAATAGTCATTATATAGGCACTAATTTCTTCTTCTGGCCGTTTTATGATACGAATCCTACTGGCTGGGGGTCCTTAGATTCATTATTATATGGCCACCTACTGCCATTTTGGGACTCGCTAGGCCGAATTTAGTACTCAGAAATGAATAAAACCACTATAGGTTACAGTTCATTCCGTAATGGGTTTAAATACATGCAAAAAATCAATATTTGAGTGGTTTAAAAATTTGTCTACTTTCCTTAAGGTGGCAGGGGAGTACAAATTTGCGAATTCCACATTGACGTGTGGGTACCAGTGTTGAAATATCCATAGAAATCTCGTTTTTGCTTATTTTTCTTTGAAACTACTATGGACTATTGCAGATACTATAGACTACATAAAGACGACTCTCCGGTCCTATGCACCTGTCGCTTTCCATGCCAGATGTAGTGAAAATTGGCCAAATCACCCAAATTTTATAGACCAAAATTTGCCTAACCTGGCCTCACTTTGAACTCTGCCATTCATCTGTTTTGTATTTTTAAATCCAATTTCGTAGCATATATGTATAGTGCGAATATAGATGCATACCCAGGTGGCGTGGAATGTGTCTCCCAACCACCACTTTATTTCCCTAATTTTCACTTGAAAAAAAGTGGATGGATAACAGCCGAGCGTCTGGTCGACTTTTTGTTCTGATATTTATGTTTTAGCCTCAACCGGAAGTACGGAGCTAGGAATTTTAAAACACCCGCCATGTAGAATCATTAACCGTTCCTCATTCCCCAGATATATTAAAGAATTAATAATGATAAATAACCAGTAAGATAGATATGCCTTTATATCTACCCTGTCCTGTTTATACAGAAAATCGACCGGGGCCAAACTACGAAACCGCTCCCCTGCCACCAAAGCTAAAGTAATTGCTCAATGTATAAAATTATTCCTTTAATAGTTTGCAATTTTTGAATTATTTCCCTTTAATGGGCATTTTGTCACTACTTAGATGTTTATAAAGCATTAATATTTTGTTCTTTATTTTTGACCTTTGTATTTCAAACTTAATATCAGGTCATTTATCAAAAATAGTGTTGTCTTTTTTTTTTTTTTTTTATCACTTTTAAAAAGCTTTTTAAATGATTACAATTTAATTATATATAAGAGCTGTCACTAATGGTGACAAATGCCCCTGCAGCACCTTGACCTTTGACCTGGTGACCTTTGACCTGGTGACCCCAAAGTCAGTAGGGGTGATGTACTCAATAAGTACTATCAGCATGTGAAGTTTGAAGGTCCTGGGTGAAGTGGTTCGCATGTAAACTGCTTTCATGCAGAAAGTTAACGTTGGCCCCTGCGACCTTGACCTTTGACCTGGTGACCCCAAAGTTAGTAGGGTTGGTGTACTCATAAAGTACTATCAGCAAGTAAAGTTTGAAGGTCCTGGCTGCAGTGGTTCGCGAGTAAAGTGCTTTCATGCAGAAAGTTAACGTTGGCCCCTGCGACCTTGACCTTTGACCTGGTGACCTCAGTCAGTAGGGTTGGTGTACTCATAAAGTACTATCAGCAAGTAAAGTTTGAAGGTCTTGGGTGCAGTGGTTCGAGAGTAAAGTGCCTTCATGCAAAAAGTTAACGTTGACCCCTGCGACCTTGACCTTTGACCTGGTGACCCCAAAGTCAGTAGGGTTGGTGTACTCATAAAGTACTATCAGCAAGTAAAGTTTGAAGGTCCTGGCTGCAGTGGTTCGCGAGTAAAGTGCTTTCATGCAGAAAGTTAACGTTGGCCCCTGCAACCTTGACCTTTGACCTGGTGACCTCAAAGTTAGTAGGATTGGTGTACTCATAAAGTACTATCAGCAAGTAAAGTTTGAAGGTCCTGGCTGCAGTGGTTCGCGAGTAAAGTGCTTGGTGACCTCAAAGTCAGTAGGGTTGGTGTACTCATAAAGTACTATCAGCAAGTAAAGTTTGAAGGTCTTGGGTGCAGTGGTTCGAGAGTAAAGTGCCTTCATGCAAAAAGTTAACGTTGGCCTCTGTGACCTTGACCTTTGACCTGGTGATCCCAAAGTCAGTAGGAGTTGTGTACTCAATAAGTACTATCAGCATGTTTAGTTTGAAGGTCCTGGGTGCAGTGGTTCGCGAGTAAAGTGCCTTCATGCAAAAAGTTAATGTTGGCCCCTGTGACCTTGACCTTTGACCTGGTGACCCCAAAGTCAGTAGGGGTGGTGTACTCATAAAGTATTATCAACATGTGAAGTTTGAAGGTCCTGGGTGCAGTGGTTCGCGAGTAAAGTGGGGAGGGCAGAAGGGGGTTCCCCTCCCGCACCCACCCCCTTTTCGACTTCACTCCTTTAAAAAATACCCTTCAGCAACATGCTTTCACAAAATCCTGGCTAGAACCCTGCATACACCAAACCGCAAAATAAACGCAACGATTGGGGAAACACATATAATTCGAAAATAAACAATTCAAATGATGAATAACGAGTTTATTTCATTTCATTGGTACCTTACCTACATACTGTGTAAATTTCATTAAAATATATCAACAAATAACCCCGACTTCATTATGTCAAAGTTCATTACCCACAAGTTCAATTTTCACACATTGTCAATATCTCGTGTATCCTCCATTGGCCTGAATACAAGCAACGCATCTACGTCTCATGGAGCCAATTACATTCGCGATATCGTTCTGTGGAATATTGTTCCACTCTTGGATAAGAGCCTGACATAACTGTTGAAGGTTGTTCGGTGGTGGTTGACGTGCATACACGCGTGTTTTGAGCTCCGCCCAGATGTTCTCTGTCGGAGCCAGGACTGGCGACAAGGATGGCCAGTCCAGGACATTAACATTATTGTTTCCTAGAAAGTTAGTTGTTAGGTTCGCTGTGTGAGGCCTTGCATTAAAATGCTGGTATATGCCACCGCATAGATTTTGTTGCATATACGGGATCACTTCCGGTTGGAGAACGTCATTTACGTACCTATGGGCGTTGACGTTGCCGTTGAGAATTACTAGATTAGTACGTCCAAACAGATTTACTGGGACATACCAGCCCAGATGTGCACGCTTCCACCACCCCACCGGTCATACCTCTGTACCCACAGATCTGCTACTCGCTCACCATGTGCGCGCCATACACGTACACGTCCATCCAGCCGGTTGACGTCGACCTTGGATTCGTCCGAAAATAGCACTTGACCCCATTGCCTGCGGGTAAATCGTAGATGTCTCGTAGCCCAGTTTAAATGCCCCTGCCGATGTCTAGCAGTGAGAATCAATCCTTTCTTCAGGCGTCTAGCCTTGAAACCAATAGCATATAGCCGAAGGAGTATGGTATCACCGCTGACATTACGTTTACAATGAACAAATATGCAATTAGTACAAGTACATGCACATTACTTTATTTGTATCATTGTATGAAGTAGTGCACTGAATCGCATATGAAATATTATTAATATGACTTCATTGCGTTATTTATTTAATTGATACCAACAAGGTTGATACATATAACTGGTTATTTATTTAAAATAAAGAATGATTGCAATGTTTTGTACATGTATATGAGACTCACCCATTAATCCCAATAGTATTCCTGGCGGTAGTTGTGGCTTTTTAGGAATCTGTCCTGACGGTGGGCAGCTTGCACCTGTGCGTCTTGTGCCGGTGTTGTCACTTTGGGGCGTCCTGTCCTTGGCCGATCAAGAACATGACCAGTTTGTAACAGACCAGGGCACTAGACAACTTTGGGGACAGGTACCCATACCCTCAGGAAGGGGAATTTTTTGACATTTTAAGACGAAAAGGGGAAGTTTAAGCCATGTATATGTGACTACTTTCACACTTATTAATACTGTTTTCAATCATTCCTAACTGATGTGACTGTATTGCAAAAGTAATCTTCCTTAGAGGCACTATATAATATTAAATGATAAAGTTCATATCTATTTGTGTCAAACAACCTATCATAGGGGAATTTTCTTCTGAGAAAGGGGAAAAAACATATTATTTTAGGAGGGGAATGGTACCCATATTCGGCCCCAAAAATGGCTAAACGAGTGCCATGTAGATGTTGATGGAGTCTTACAATCATCGAAGAATGACAACCTAATGCTGCAGCTATACGTCTCGTGGACATTCCAGCATGTAGCATTCCGA
This sequence comes from Mercenaria mercenaria, assembly GCF_021730395.1. NCBI lineage: Eukaryota > Metazoa > Mollusca > Bivalvia > Venerida > Veneridae > Mercenaria > Mercenaria mercenaria. The sequence continues at coordinate 42,697,038 of NC_069374.1, forward strand.
CAGCCTGATTTCGCAAATTATCCGGAAGTCGTGGCATTGCAAAAGACTATTTATGTCAGCTAAAAATCTTTTGGGGTGTTTTTTTAATTGTAAAATCGTAACAGGTCACGAAATAAGCGATTTTTTAAAAATAATTTACTTACTTTCAGCGCGCACGTGCAAAACGTGCTTTTCGTATTGTTGTGCCAGTCAGGTGTCACGGTACGATGATTTCAATAAATTGTAGTGGCATAGCAGGGTTTTTTCTAGCTAATTTGGGAACATAGCCTTTACCCCCAAAATTGGGAATTTTGACGCGTAATTGTTCCAAATTGGGAAATATGTAGTCCCATAGGATATAGTAAGGATGTGTTTAAGTACTTTCTCATACACTTGTTTCACATTGTACAACCTCTTTAACATACTTCCATTACAAAATTGTCCGTAATTTGGTCAATGTGCAATTTTGATGAAATTTTTTTCAGAATGTAGATTGGGAATTTTTGCACTCATTTTGGGAAAACAATATACTTTTTGGCATTGGGAATATAGCTGAATAACGGCTATAAAAACCACCAAAAAACAAGGAGCTGCGTTCAATAAACGCTTGATGTCCCCGGTGGCATCCTTGTCGATACAAAGCAACCAAGTCCAAAAGGAGGTCAAGGTCAAACTGAGGTCAGGTGATGTTTGAAGATGAGGAATGGTCACAGGTTACATCTGTATTAGTACCAATTCATTCTAGTAAGGAGTATTGATGCTAGGTGAAACGGTCCCGTTTGGTTAACTAAGAGAAGGCCCATATAAAGCAACCAAAGTCCAAAATGAGTCAAGGTCAAGGTCAAACTGAGGTCAGGTGATGTCTGAAGATGAGGAATGGTCACAGGTTACATCTGTATTAGTATCAATCCATTCTTGTAAGCGGTATTGATGCTAGACGAAACGGGCCCATTTGGTTAACCAAGAGATGGCCCATATAAAGCAACCTAAGTCCAAAATGAGGTCAAGGTCAAGGTCAAACTGAGGTCAGGTGATGTCTGAAGATGAGGAATGGTCACAGGTTACATCTACATTAGTATCAAGTCATTCTAGTAAGGGGTATTGATGCTAGACGGAACGGTCCCATTTGGTTAACCTCGTACGGACGGACGGACGTTCCTACATATGGATACTTATGTGGCTACTCTTTTGTTTTCTCTATTGTTCTTTTAGCCACGTAAGAGAAAAATAGCCACATAAAAACCTTACGGAATGAATGACATCAAAGAAAAAGTACTGTTACCTATTGTTCCTATAGCCACCTAAGTATGCAAATGTCAGCTCGGACAGATGGACGGACAGGACGCTCACTATAGGCCTCCCGCATCAGTAGATGCCGGGGGGTATAAAAAACCCTGCATAGTAATATTTTACATGTATAAATCATATTCAAATACGTTTGGGTTAGTAAAATATATTTACTGCGGAAATATTAAAAAAAGATTTGTGTTGCATTTATTTTGCGGTTCGGTGTACATACTAGGTTTAAATCACTAGAAAATTCGTAATTTTCGATATTATTTGATAATTTTTACATAAAGCAATGAGGAATTGAATCCCCTTTCGATACATGTAAGTTTTACTTGAATTTATGGCCAATTCATGACATAATAATTTACTGTTATGTTTAAACCATAAGATGATTCAGTTTTTTGTTTTACGATTTCATCATTTAAGTTTATTGCCTGATCATGTTTTCAACTAAATCTTTTCACCACATAAAAGTCTTTGCTGGTTTTGACGCATTGTCATTCATCAGATGTTCTACATAGTACCCAGGGAACCTAGTCAAAATAATTCGACGTTCAGACTGTTTTATATTTGTGACGGGCAATCTAAACGTCAAAACTTTGAAGGACCAAAATAATGGAAGTTAAAGTACACAGTCATGTAAAGTTATTGGTTTTATATGGCGTGTAAACACACGGTAAACGTCGATCGTGTACAGTACATACCAAGGTTTAAATCACCAGAAAATTCGTAATTTTGGATATTATTTGATAATTTTAACACAGATTAATGAGGAATTGAATCCCCTTTCGATATATGCAAGTTATATTTTAATTTATGTCCAATTTGTAAACAGGTCCCAGAAAAGTCACAAATTAGCTATATAGCTAAATCTAGCTATATATAGCTAGAAGTAGCTATAAAACCAATACCAGTAAGGCAAAATATGTCAAAACAAGATGCAAAATGGTCATAATCACGTTCAAAAGGTTTGTAAGATGAAAGACAATAACACAAAACCAAGATCTTTGTAGTCACATTTTTAGTAACTGCGGCAGTATTTTGCGATAAATCTTCACTGAATTTTTCACTTGTGATAATCATCGTATATATGACAAATTTATAAATGACTAATCCAGAGCTCCAGATAAGCTGCGTATTTACGCAATTAAAATTGCAGAAAACCCAATTTAATTCATACAGGTTGCGTACTGAAACGCAAGTAATATTCCTAATACCCAATTCGTAAAAAATCGCTTGCGTATCGCATTTTCCTTATAACTAGAACGGGTACGAGACTAACACTAGATTTGACTGACTGATTATACGTTACTGCAGAACAGGTTGCAATTTATCGGAAAAATTACAGGACCATTCAGTCGGCTGATCTGTGTTATTTGGACGCTTTGTAAACAATTTTTTTACGCCAATAAAATGTAAAAGGGGTTGCAGAAAAAAACATTGTTGCAGCACAAACAAACAAATAGTGGGATATTTTGCTGTTCAACAATGACAGTTCTTTGTTTGTGACGATGTAGTGTCACCAATACTGGATGACATCTTTTAGGAGAATGCATATTGCAGTAATCGTGAAAAAGAAACCAACAGTATGAAACATTCATTACAATTTTAAATACATTTTTGTATTAAACATTGAAGAGCACCATTAAAATACATAGTCAGTCCTGTTTAATAATATATACCATGTATACTGTAAGCAAAAAATACTCATTTGTTAGTGCGAGATTGGTAAAATACCCAACTGGTTTTAGCAAATACCCAATTGCTTTTGAAAAGGCTGGGTAATGATATTATTTTTACCCAATTCAAATTTCCAATACTCAATTCAGACAAAAAGTGATGGGTAAATACCCAATTGCACCAAAAGCTTATCTGGAGCTCTGCTAATCGCAGAAATTAGCAACATGTATTGAAACTGAAACTGCATAGATCTCCATTCTTTGTGATTGTCTTTTGTCTCATAAACCATCTGAAAAGGATATTAACTATTTTATATTTGATATTCACATATTTTGAACAACTGTTATTGGTTTTATAGCAATAACTAGCTATATATAGCTAAATTTAGCTATATAGTTAATTTGTGACTTTTCTGGGACCTGGTGAAATAATCAACATTTTAACCTATAGCATACATGTGATACGTCCCGGATTGTCCGGGATTGTCCCGGAAATTACATACATAGTAAGTCTCCTAATTCTGTTCACCTCGGGAACGCAATAAATTCACGTGCCGAACTATAGATGTATTACCCGTATACATGTATTTACCTCCCTTAGAAAGCTAGATGACATTTGCTGCAAATTAATACAAGCAAGTGAACAATGTTTAGTCTCGGGGGAAACTACATGTATATTATGATATTTTTGCATGAAACAGACGAATACCAATGTCACGGTGTATGTCCAGAACAAAAGGTAAAAATCCCGGAAATTTTAACTCAGAATCCCGGAAACGTTCTGAAAAATTATGGCATGTATGCTATAGCATGTAAAGCGTCGGCAGCAATGGAAATTTCATCGGAAGTTGCTTCAACTATTTTGGTCATTCTAGCAGGCTGGGCACATCTCCCAATTGGGGTAAATTACCACGTTCCGGGTAACAGTGATTCATTTTGAAATCTGAAGATACGAGTCCATGGGACTCACATATTTTGAAACAATGAGTCCCACTCCCAGCCAGTGGGTAATGAGTCAAAAAGGGACTCAATATATTATGAAACAGTAAGTCCCAAATTTGAATTGTTTGCTTTTTCACATCCTGTACTTTGTATATTGGTTGACTGATTGATTGATTTCATGGGTTTTACATCCTATATATCTACACCAGAAATGAACTAAACAGGATGAGGAGAAAAAAAACTGTTAAAGTTGTATTTTGAAAGTTTCTGTTCTTTGCAGCTTTGTTCATTTTTACGTTGTCAGTACAGATTGTGCAGTACATATTATCTTCACTTTTGTCATAGTATAACCACGAATATAGAGTAGGTCATTTAGAAACAAATTTACTTTTCTTTCGTATCTTAATTTTCCGACGTGCTCGCAGCCGCTGCTTCATTTTCTGTTGAAGTGCTCACTTCTTCGGTACCCAACAATTCACTCGAAGTTAGACCAATAAAAAACAAGAGCACCGCCTTGCGGGTGCTGACGCTCATCTGATTTTTTTTGTGTGATAGAAATATTGTCCTACCCGTGATTTTCTAAGTCTAAAAAGGGCCATCATTCTTGCAAAAAGCAGGATAGAGTTATGTTTTTTGATGTACAGTGTCCACTTATGATGGTGAAAAACTGTTGAAAGTTTTAAAGCAATAGCTTTGATAGTTTATGAGAAAAGTTGACTTAAACATAATACTCAACCAAGAAAATGATTTTCTAAGTCCAAAAGGGGCAATAATTATTGCAAAAATCAGGATGGAGTTACGCTGCTTGCTGTACAGGGTCAGCTTATGATGGTGAACAAGTGTTGCAAGTTTCAAAGCAATAGCTTTGATAGTTTAAGAGAAAAAGTTGACCTAAACATAAAACTTAACCAAGAAATCTGATATTTTCTAAGTCCAAAAGGGGCCATAAATCTTGCAAAAAGCAGGATGGAGTTATGTTTCTTGCTGTACAGGGTCAACTTATGATGGTGAACAAGTGCTGCAAGTTTTAAAGCAATAGCTTTGATAGTTTAGGATAAAATCTGACCTAAACATAAAACTTAACCAAGAAAACTGATTTTCTAAGTCCAAAAGGGGCAATAAATCTTGCAAAAAGCAAGATGGAGTTATGTTTCTTGCTGTACAGGGTCAGCTTATGATGGTGAACAAGTATTCCAAGTTTCAAAGCAATAGCTTTGACAGTTTGGGAGAAAAGTTGACCTAAACATAAAACTTAACCAAGAAATCTGATATTTTCTAAGTACAAAAGGGGCCATAAATCTTGCAAAAAGCAAGATGGAGTTATGTTTCTTGCTATACAGGGTCAGCTTATGATGGTGAACAAGTATTCCAAGTTTCAAAGCAATAGCTTTGATAGTTTAGGAGAAAAGCTGACCTAAACATAAAACTTAACCAGGCAACGCCGACGCAGACGCCGACGCCGACGCCGACAACCACTCAAGTGATGACAATAACTCATCATTTTTTTTCAAAAAATCAGATGAGCTAAAAATGGAAAGTTTTTGCTGTTTGGGATCTAACTTCAGCTGTTTTTTCAACGGCATCGTCAGATTGTTGAAATATTTTGGCCGAAATATCCCGGTACTTTGAAAACAATACTCCCAAACATAAAATAAATGACCGTCACCGATTGGTTAAAAAAATCACTACTGTCCAATCAGAATATGCTTTACAAATCAAACGGTGATAAGGTAGTTTTGACGCATGAAAAGCATCCACGACATCCGTTCTACTTTTTAAACCATTAGAGGAAGTAAACGAAGGTACACATTATGTCAGTGAAATTGTTTGCGTCCCGCGGCTGCACACATTTCAAATTAACGCGTCCCCCGTGAAAAATATGCGTCTTTGACGCAGGACGCACAGCAAAATGAATCACTGGGGTAATATACCCCAATCGGGGTGACACTGCTGTAAGGGGAGTAGTCATGATTTACCCATCACGCTGCCCTCCGCTGAATCATTTTGATCTGGTGGATGTTTTGTTGGGTGTAAGGGTTCCAAACACAGCTAGCATATTCTAGCTGTGGCCTGACTAGTAATTTATAAGCTACTTCTCGAACTTTTGGGTTCTTGCATGGGATGTTTCGTTTAATGAAGTTTAGTGTTCGGGTAGCTTTGGACGTGACTAAATTGATGTGTTTATTCCATTTTAGATCTGAGGATATAGTGACCCAAAGGTACTTTGCATCAGGAACTGTTTCCAAGACTTGGCCATGGAGTGTGTACTTGGATTTAAAAGGGTTTTTTGACCTTGTTATGTTCATAACAGTGCATTTTGAGGGGTTGAACTCCATGTCCCACTTACTTTCCCATATCTGTAACCTATTTAAGTCTTGCTGGAGGATGTCCCAGAATAGTCACAAATTAGCTATATAGCTAAATCTAGCTATATATAGCTAGAAGTAGCTATAAAACCAATACCAATAATGCAAAATATGTGAAAACAAGATGCAAAATGGTCATAATTTTGTCCAAAAGGTTTATAAGATGAAAGACAATAACACAAATCCAAGATCTTTGTAGTCACATTTTCAATAACTGTGGCAGTATTTTGCGATAAATCATCAGTGAATTTTTCACTTGTGATAATCATCGTAGTATAAGACAAATTTATAAATGACTAATCGCAGAAATTCGCAACATGTATTGAAACTGAAACTGCATAGATCTCCATTCTTTGTGATTGTCTTCTGTCTCATAAACCATTTGAATGGGATAATAATTATTTTACATTTAATATACACATATGTTAAACAATCAGTGTTCATTCCAGGATTCTTTTAAGTGGGGTCAAAGGGCCCCATGATGGCAAAAAATTGGGGACATTTGAAAAAAATAGGGGCCATGAAAGAAAAACTGATTTACATGAAAGGAAAGGCTGTATTTTTAACACTTTTCTTACATGGGGTTCAAGGTATTATTTTCGCGGTTCGTAAAACATAATTACAAAGAGAAAAGTGGACACTTCACAGGTCGCTCAACACGACAAAAACGAAACAAGTCATAATATTTTGACCGTTACCGAAACTTAACCACGGAAAGTCCGACAGCCATGAATGCGGATTTACTACGGAATTAATGTTTGTCGCCTGATTTTGGCTAAGCGGTTAGGCTATTGAGTGGTCTAGCGGTCTCGAACATGTCATCTTTCTTTGGAAATTTGTTCTCCATCGTCTGCTTTTTTTTAACGGTTAGAGAAAAACATAAAATTGGATTTCTTTTTTCTCCGAATCGCGACTGTTTTTTTTTTGTCCGCCATTGCATAGCAACATTGAAAGCTGTATGTTGTTAGGCGACCGGAGACTGGCTACTATTTTAACATCGACCAATGAAAATGCGCGTTACGTCATCGGAAGAGTCGTATTCGATTCACAACTTCTGGAAGTCGGTTCATTGTAAACGGACTGTTTTCTGAAAAAGTGTGCGCCCGACGGGCGCTATAGGGCAAACTTTTATGCGCTAATACAGTAAAATACGCACCTATGGCCCCATGGCGCGGCCTGGAATGAACACTGAACAATAGTTATTGGTTTTATAGCTATATAGCTAATTTGTGACTTTTCTGGGACCTGTTCTTGGGCAGAACTATTTACAGTTAAGTAGACAGCAGTGTCATCGACGAATAACCGAACCTGTGAAATTAGATTTTCAGGCAGGTCATTAATGTAGAGTAAGAATAGAAGGGGGGCCTAGGACGGAGCCCTGTGGGACTCCAGACGTTACTGGAACTTCTTCTGATGTTTCACCATTCACAAGGACAGACTGGCGCCTGCCAATCAAAACAAGAGCACCGCCTTGCGGGTGCTGACGCTCATCTGATTTTTTTTGTGTAATAGAAATATTGTCCTACCCATGATTTTCTAAGTCTAAAAAGGGCCATCATTCTTGCAAAAAGCAGGATAGAGTTATGTTTCTTGATGTACAGTGTCCACTTATGATGGTGAAAAACTGTTGCAAGTTTTAAAGCATTAGCTTTGATAGTTTATGAGAAAAGTTGACTTAAACATAATACTCAACCAAGAAAATGATTTTCTAAGTCCAAAAGGGGCAATAATTATTGCAAAAAGCAGGATGGAGTTATGTTGCTTGCTGTAAAGGGTCAGCTTATGATGGTGAACAAGTGTTGCAAGTTTCAAAGCAATAGCTTTGATAGTTTAAGAGAAAAAGTTGACCTAAACATAAAACTTAACCAAGAAATCTGATATTTTCTAAGTCCAAAAGGGGCCATAAATCTTGCAAAAAGCAGGACGGAGTTATGTTTCTTGCTGTACAGGGTCAACTTATGATGGTGAACAAGTGTTGCAAGTTTTAAAGCAATAGCTTTGATACTTTAGGATAAAAGCTGACCTAAACATAAAACTTAACCAAGAAAACTGATTTTCTAAGTCCAAAAGGGGCAATAAATCTTGCAAAAAGCAAGATGGAGTTATGTTTCTTGATGTACAGGGTCTGCTTATGATGGTGAACAAGTATTCCAAGTTTCAAAGCAATAGCTTTGATAGTTTAGGAGAAAAGTTGACCTAAACATAAAACTTAACCAAGAAATCTGATATTTTCTAAGTACAAAAGGGGCCATAAATCTTGCAAAAAGCAAGATGGAGTTATGTTTCTTGCTATACAGGGTCAGCTTATGATGGTGAACAAGTATTCCAAGTTTCAAAGCAATAGCTTTGATAGTTTAGGAGAAAAGCTGACCTAAACATAAAACTTAACCAGGCATCGCCGACGCAGACGCCGATGCCGACGTCGACAACCGCTCAAGTGATGACAATAACTCATCATTTTTTTTCAAAAGGCAGTGGCTACGATTACGGTATCGTAATCCTAGCCTCCGATTCTAGGATTACGGAAGTTCCGTATTCCTAGACACAGCTATGAGGATAGGCTAGGATTACGGAAATACTTAAGGATATCCAATGTATGTTAGGACATGCACAAATGTTATTGTAAACTAACTTATTTCACTAAAAATATCGTGTTTTTTTTTCATGCCTGCCCTATTATTTCGTGCTATCGATCAGCCATTTCGGGTTAGTATAATCTTAAAGAAACAGGCGAAATCAACATCCGTATGTATAAATAAGTTTTTCTTTCCAAAACCACACTTAATAAATATATTTCTTGTTTGAAAATTGGCAGACAAATGAAGAATTATATATATTCTTAATAATAGCTCAAAAATATTTTTTTAAATATTTATTCCTTAAAAGTTTATGATTTGATTTTGCCAGTCACTTTAGATTTCCTCGCATATAGAATCGGGCGAAATCAACACCCGTATTCGTTTTCGTATTTCATTTCGCTATTTTAAGTGAAAAAAGTAAGTTTACAACATCATTTATGCATGTATTATATTTGATGCCTCTTAAGTATTTCCGTAATCCTAGCCTATTCTCATAGGTATGTCTAGGAATACAGAACTTCCGTAATCCTAGAATCGGAGGCTAGGATTACAGTACCGTAATCGTAGCCACTGCCTTTTCAAAAAATCAGATGAGCTAAAAAGACTTGACCCATTGCAACGTGGTGCCCTGAACGCCATGTTGATGAAGTTTATACAGAAGTTTCAGATGGTTAACCTTGTCAAATGCTTTAGAGAAGTCCAGAAGGATCAGGTCCGTCTGGTGGCCTTGAATTAAGGTATTTCCGCAAATTGAAATTAGAAATCCATGTGAAAAATCATGACCCTCGAAACAGCTTTCAAAATGCAAGGACACAAAAAATATATGATAAAAATTGAAAAGATATATCTGTAGGTAAACTTGCGAGCATGAAAGCTACGCTGAACCCTATCTCTACAGTGCTTTGGAAGAAAATGAGTGAACATTTTTGGTGCAAAATTTCGGTATCGTATGCAACCTAAATTGTTATAAAACATTTATTTTCAAATCAAAGAAATGCCAAAATAGTGCATACGAGCGTTACTTTTTCAAGAAAATGTCGTTAAACATTCTAATGCGCAAAACACGTGCACAGTTTTTCTAAAATATTTCGCCGCCATGTTCATTTCAAGGAATAAAATATATTATTGTTCTTTTACCTGAGATTCCTTACTGAAATATGTATGTCTCCTTATTCATGGTTAGATATATCCATTTAGTATAATTTTTCACTGTCCGATCTCCTTAATCTGTTACCGATCCTTCACATTTAAAGAATAAACGCAATGTGTAATGATAGTTTTTCGCTTTACACACCTCCCTTGGACAAGAAAGCCATCTCACTTAAAATTTGTAAGCATCCGCTGACAAAATATTACTGAAAGATCGAAACTTTTTCTAAAATAAAGTTGAATTTCAATCATTTTCAAAAACTGGAAATATTACACATTGTGTTGAATTTATAAATAAAACAAAAATCCCCAAAATAAACCATTTTAGATCTTTTCCGGGAACTATACGTTTCAGCCGAACAACGCATTTCAAGATGACACAACACTGATTTCTCTTCGTAAACAATGTCAAAGTTCACCTGAGGAACATTGCTGAAAAAGTAAAAGTGCTTAATTGTTTCAGTTTTACGTCCTGTAGAAAATAATCAACTTTCAACTTTAAATGCATAGATGTTCTATAATTATTCCAATATAAAAAACCGTCCGATCTTTTCCGTGAGAAATAAAACGAAGCAAATTTAACTATTTGTTTACACTTCAACCATGTGAAATTAAAGGCATGTATTATCACGAGACTCCCGTACATTTTGAACCTCGTGGTGAATAAACTGAATTTACTTTGAAGTATGGTGTCTCAGTTGAGCCAGTTATTTGTTATTTCAGAGAACATACATTAAAGAAGTGTTAATGAGATTATGCATGTGTACGAATATTTTCTAGTCTACTTTATATTAACGACGATAGAAAACAAGTGTGCACTGGGCAAATAGCAAGTCTATCATTTTCAGGTGTATACTGAACAGTGATCACAATGTTCGTAATTTTCAGATAAAGAACTCGTTATCCTTGGTTTCGTAGACAGTCTTAGTACTGGACCGCTGTTTCTGCTAGGCCTAAGACCACAGTTATTTTTACTATATGTTTTATATAGGCACTGGACACTATAACAATTTTGCATGCATTCCAACCCCTATAAAAATACCTGAACTCAACAGAACTATTCAAGAGAAAAAATTCCAGCCACAGTAAACATTGGGTTGACCGGCTGTTTTTTCCACCATTTTGAACCAAATCACATGCGTATGAAGAATACTCTCTAGATGGCCGCAAACAGGCAAAACAGGCCCTATCAAAAAGTCATGTTATACATATTCTGACATTCTCATTCTGTCAAATTGTACATGTGCCTTCTATTTCATATCTCCTCTATTAAATCATGCCATTTATTGCAGGTCTTTCACTCAAAAAATCACCAATATTCACCATCAAACAGAGGAACTATTTCCCGCATAACCACTTCCGTATACTTCCGTATTGTGGTCAACCAAGGGCAAATAACTGTGGTCTTGTGCCTATGCTGTCAACACAGCAGTAATGTTAAGTCAATGTCCATTTATATGCCGGAATTTCAATGCACATTTATTATCAGTTTAAATCTATGAAAATGTGAAAAAATATCATTGTTTAACGAAGAACCAAGATGCAGAAAAGTTACTTTTGAGATATTGCTGATTTTAATCATCAGGTTTTCGCGTGAGAAGTTCAACTGACTGCATTTTGTAAAATGTTTCGTAGTTATCTACAATTGTATATAAATTGTATTACCTCCTAACATATTTGGCTTTACATTTTTTCTGCGATTTATTCTCACTGTCTTTTCAAAAACATGCTGCATTATTCTCATATTGTTTAAAAAGTCGATAGATCAAAATTGGTTAGTTTACGAGGCATGAAACATCTAATAAGGAATCACTATACACATCGAACTTGTCCCGGACCAGTATGCGGAAATACTGTGGCCTAATGGTTCAAGATTGTCTAAAGATATTTGCATATATCGTGATAAAGCAAATATTTCGATTGTTTTTATAATCTATAAATATACAATCACGCATGAGTGAGAAAGTTATGTTAAGTAATTTCGGTAGTTACCGCAGGAAGTGCCGAAAATTCCATTTCCATCAAATTTTCCGCGAGATAAGCAGCGCGTAAGTACATAAATTCCACTATAATAAATTAAACCTTTCTTATACTTGACAATCCTTGAAAAGAATTTCGGATCGTTGCCAAATCCTGTTCACATTAAGTCTGAGACTTGTCTTACAATTTTAGGCAGTTTGGTACACCATACGTATAAAAATCATTGTCCGCACATTGCACTACTTTTATGTATGCTGAAAATAGCAATATGTACAGATTTATTTTAGTTTTAATACATGAGGTGGTCAGATTTGAAAACACATTTTGTAATAAGTTTAGTTCTATTCAGTAAGACGATTCTCCTATGCACTAATTGAAACTTTGAACTAACTTTTGCCATTCATGAATTTTTAATAAAGTATTTTGAAAGGATTTATAAATCTAACCAAAAATTTGGAAAAATACAGGTAAAATATCTTCTTTGTTTATTTCCAAATTTTAGTTATACTTTTTATACAGCTACTTTAAGTTCAGGTCTTGAAAACTGAGCTGTTTTTGTATTCTGGAACAGCTGCATTTGAAAGCTTTTGTTCACTATATTTTCACACTTCAAATGAAGGTCACTCTAAATTCAAGATGGCGGAAGTACCTTAAGCTTCGGGATAGATCTTCTACAAGTTCGAGTATATACTTCTTAGCTTTTTCCACTCTAAAATTATTTTTTATCACTATATTCATTCTCTTTATGATTTTGACGCGCAAAACGTCTACGTTCCCGCAAGGGGTTTGACGGTTATGGAAGACAGATAGATTACACAAGTTATCAAAATAAATAAATATAGAAAGTAGCTTACTTCGCAAGAAATTCTCGCGCCAGCCTCCGATTGCGAAGAGTACTTGTTTTTCGTTCCCTCTTCCGTACCATACCGTGTCGTCCTCAGGCTTCCATAAGAACATCCCCCGAAATCGAAAGATGACCATAAAAGTGTAATTTTCTCAGTCAGACAGCATTTCGGATACCAAAATGCAATTTTATATAGGCTTACCCAATTCAGTTTCTAACATTTTTTTTCTTCAAAATGGCATTTAGAGGCAAACTGCCCACTGTCTTCTACTCTTAAGGAGACAATCAAAAAGTCATGCTTTCAGCGAGACGTACACTTGTAAAATAATATAAATTTCACAGGAAACATTGTATTGCTTGATTTTGACATAACTTTTAGCATCGTTAATATTACCCTTTTATCCAGTCAACTTGCATCCCATTGACACCTTTTTTAACCATTCGGATTTTCTGAAAGAAAAGATTAGGTGATTGAGCGAGCAAACAAATATGCATGGACGTGTTTCATATAGTAACATGATGAGTAATACATATATTAATGAGATGGACTGGAATATCAAGCCTCGTTTGTTTTCTACCTAAGCTGGTAAAATATTTATTGAAGTAGCAGTTCTCAAAAGAGTCCATATGATCTATTTTTATTTCAAGGTGGTTATGAAAGTTTTTGTCAAGTAATTGATTTTTTTTGTAGCAAATGATAACACGTTATTACGTTCCCTTACTAATCTGGCAACATAAGCTAATTTTTCACTAATAGTGGTGGGGTAAGAGTGAGGTTAGGTGCACCATCAACTGGTTTAAGCTCGCTAGGGGTGGTTTTGACACTCACCGTTCCAAGGCGATGCCCCACTGTGTTCCTTTATTTGTTTGTTTCGTTCTTGTGTGTGTGTGTGTGTGTGTGTGTGTGTGTGTGTGTGTGTGTGTGTGCGTGTTGGTCGTGTGCGCGTCCGCATGCTGGGATTGCATTTGGGGAGGCTGCGTTTTTAGAATGTGGCTTTCCCTGCTGGATATTCATCCATCTACATCTACATCTACGTGTTACATCAGCGCAGTCACTCTTGACTATTATGTGATGGGTGGTTACTAGGCAGAAAAAGTAAGAAATTGGTTGAAAAGTAGAAAAGTTAGAAGTAAGTAAGTTCAAAGATAGAAGAATATAACAGTTTTTCCCAGCTGCGTTTTCGCCTGCCTCTCCCCAAGCCTCTTCAGTTATGGTGGCCACTGCTGACACAGCCTCGAGGATCATCGATGGTTTACTTACAGCTGGGACCCTAAACAGAGGTTGGCCAGCCCCCGCTTAAAGGATACTAAGTCGGAGGCCTCTGCAATGGATGCAGGTAGGCTGTTCCAGGAAGTGATGGTTCTGGGGAAGAATGCATTTTTGTAGTAGGCGGTAGATGTTGAGATAGGCCTGTACTTCAGAGAGTGTGCTGAGCGAGTGGATGACTTCGCAGGTGCCATGTAGTCTTCTTCTCTGATGTCTACTAGGTTACTAACAATTCGGAAGAACATGGTGAGCTGTGCCTTTGATCGTCTTGTTTCCAGTGTTTCCCATCCCAAATGGTCAATCATGGATGTCACGCTGCTAGTATTATGGTAGCGGTTGGTGACGTACCGCGCCGCCCTTCTCTGTACCATTTCCAGTTTGCTTGTCAGGTTGGTAGTGTATGGATTCCAAACAGAACTGCAGTATTCTAAGTGAGGTCGAACTAATGAGTTGTAGGCGTTACTTTTTACTGATTCATTGGAGATACGAAGATTTCTGCGGAGGAAGCCAAGGGTGTTGTTTGCTTTTTTACTGATCTTGTCGATATGGGTGTTCCAAGAGAGGTTTGATGTAAGGTGTACTCCAAGATATTTTGTTACAGAATCCGTAGTTAAGATGTGACCTTTGAGAGTGTAGTTGTGAATATATCCTTGTTTTATTTTTCAAAATATGATTTTCCTACCGTGGTTGCCAAATCAGGAGAGTTATTTAAGTATCTTCAGTTAAAATTTGACAAACGTACTTTACCCACGGAATTATATAAATAAAAGACGTATTCTATCATAGTTGTTAAACATATACATTAACAAGTATATATCATTTAGCTAAAATTTGTTTGAAATGCAAGTTTGTGAAGTTATAATAGTTTTGTCTCCCTTTGCCTACCCTGTAAACATGAAGTCATTGGGCCAACGACGGAAAACCGTCAAAGGATAATCGTTGTTTGGCCACTGTTGGCCCAACAATGATTAATAAGTATTGTAAATACAGCTGTTGGGCCAACGTTGAACCAACTTTAAATTTCAGTCACAGATATCTCTGCATTGGCCCGATATTGATTTTCAGGGAAAGACTTATACAGAGAAAACATCGTTGGCCCAACGTTGGGCCAACGTTGGTCCATTAGACGTAATAATATAATAATTATATATTTTACAGGTCACTGTTTTATCACAAGCCCCCACAGGTATACACAGGTTTTGTAGCTGTAACATGCAATATTTAATTAATTATTAAACACTTTTCTGCACCAATTCATAATCAGTTAAATTTGGGCTAATTAAACTAAAAACTTATCTGCAGCCGTAATGATATTTTGAACTATTTCAAATCTACTACCATGAAAAAATTGTGAAAAAAGTATTGAAAAAAACCCTTACTAACTCTATAACAAATATCTAATTTTATACAATCATAAAATGTTTACAATAAATCTGTTGAATATTCCACAGCATGAACTCTCGTTAACCCGAGTTATGTAAGAAATCCCAGAAAATGTGGTTAATTTTACTCTCTAGGCCAGGTTTCTAGCTTTTTAGACATGTGAAGTAAAGGAAACTATTATACATGTGATAGGTCTAGGTTTAACAAAAACCCGGTCTTCCAGCTATAAACTGTAAGTAGAAGTTTTTTTAAAAATATTTTTGATAAAGTTATAGAATCTTATAAAGAATTTCTTTTTATGTCCTGTATGCATGTTATATCCATATGACTTGAACATATGTTATATACTAATATCTAAAGCTGGCGGATGGTATTTGTGTCGAGTATTAAATTCTGTAAATAACATAACTCATTTTCTTGTTAATTCTAACATATTTTTCTCGGTTAAATACAGACAAAAATTAATTTCATACATTAGTTATTGTTATCAATTTGACTAGATGGTTTAATCAACATTATGATTTTTGTTTTTTACAGGGTGCTGTTCAAGGGAGTAATAAGGGAGTGCCTAGCACTGTGGTGCACAGGAAAAAATAAAAATATAAAAAGCTGCAACTTCAGTGAGAAAAGCAAACAAACAAACAGAACTTGGATATATAATGAGTTAATATACAGACAGTAATCCACTTTAGTAGGATTTAATTAGTGACTGAAATAAGAAAAAATATTTAGATTTATAAAAGACTGGAAACAATATTTTACATGTTGTAGTGTTGAAATATTCTGTTATATTTCTTCAGGAAAATTGCAAACAAACTTTAAATAAATGTTAGATTTCTTTTTGTTAAATGTTAACAAAATCACAACTATTTGAAAATAAAACATGTATTAAACAATGCTAGTTTTAGTCTTTTTTCAATTTCGTAATCGTTGGGATAGCGTTGGCATCCATCTTTGGCCAACAAAGAAACAGAGTTGGCCCAACGTTGGACCAACCGTGATAGACGAAAAAATGCTGTTGGCCCAATGGAGGGCCAACGATGAGTGTAGGATATCAGTTGTTGGCCCAATGGAGGGCCAACGATGAGTGTAGGATATCAGTTGTTGGTCCAATGGAGGGCCAACGATGAGTGTAGGATACCAGTCGTTGGGCCAACGGTGTACCAACCGTTGGGCCAACGTTGCGCCAATTAGCAAAATGGCGTTGGGCCAACGTCGGAAATCTTCGTTGGGCCAACGAAGAGTCTGCCGTTGGCCCAACGTTGGGCCAACGCATGTCTGCTATCTGGGTATCTTGTTTTCACAACCAAAATAGATTGAAAATACATAAATTGAGAAGCTAGACACACGTTTGAAATTGCATTTTGTTTCAGATTGTCGTCTTATACAATGTACTTTTGCCATTAACAAGCATAAACTAGAGCTATCACTAAAGGTGATGAATGTACCCCCCGCATGCACTGACACAGTACACTGCAATTTGACGCACACAAGACTGCATAATTATGTGGACTGTATGTATATAGACTGTATGTATACAGTATAGTAACAAAAAACAAAGTCCCATAACTATGCAGAATATTTATCTAAAAGAATGTAACATACACCATGCACAACTAGGGTTGGTACTGATCACTTGTGTGAAGTTTCATTAAATTGTGTGTAAGGGTTTGGTAGATTAGGCACGCACAAGATTGCATATGCAGACTGTATGAGACTGAGAGATGGTGCGCACAAGATTGTGTCTATGTATATAGTATAGTAACAAAAAAACAAAGTCCCATAACTCTGCAAAAAATTTTTCTAAAAGAACCTAACATGCCCCATGCACAACTACTGTTGGTACTGATCACTTGTCTGAAGTTTCATTAAATTCTGTCAAGGGGATAAGGAGAAATGGTGCGCACAAGATTGCGTCTACGGACAGACGGCCAGACGGCTAGACAGACGGACAGACAGACAGACAGACAACCTGAAACCAGTATACACCCCCCTTACAACTTTGTTGTCGGGGGGTACAAAAAAGAAAGCCAGGATATCACATAAGTCATGTATGAATATATTAAAAGATTCAAAACCTTATTTGCATATAAAGTGATTGTTAAAGAAAAATCTATATTGACATCATATACAAAGTACATGATTAAACCAGCTACAAATTTTAAAACAGTAAAATATATAAAATATATAAGTCAGTTCTTTGTACAATTTAAGCGAAAGGAACCTAGAAATACAAAGATCCTGCCTATTGATATATAAAACGAGCAAAGACACACTAATTTCCCCAGCCCGCTTAGCTCAGTAGGTAAGAGCATTGGTCTACGGATCGCTGGGTCGTGAGTTCGATCCTCGTATGTTCTCTGTGACTATTTGATAAACGACACTGTGCCTGAAATCATTAGTCCTCCACCTCTGATTCATGTGGGGAAGATGGCAGTTACTTG
This sequence comes from Mercenaria mercenaria, assembly GCF_021730395.1. Lineage (NCBI taxonomy): Eukaryota > Metazoa > Mollusca > Bivalvia > Venerida > Veneridae > Mercenaria > Mercenaria mercenaria. The sequence continues at coordinate 42,714,940 of NC_069374.1, forward strand.
CGGAGAACAGGTTTGTACTGGTACAGAATCCAGGAACACTGGTTAGGTTAACTGCCCGCCGTTACATGACTGAAATACTGTTGAAAAACGGCGTTACCCCCCCCCCCCCCCCCCCCCCCCCCCCCCCCAAAAAAAAAAAAAAAAAAAAAAAAAAAAAACATTAATTTCCATCAATTTGAATCCTGATAACATTTTATTTTGTTGCTTTTCTTATTCTTTGTGATAAAAGGCCAGACAAAACTTATAAATACACTGACCATTGTATTTTATATTTCAAAAATCATCACTTCCCAAGGAGATGTCCATTGGCTAGTCGAATATTACCTCATGTCCAAAGCGAACACAGTGGTCCAGTGGAAACACTGTCTGACTACAAAACTTTGGGTCGTGAGTTCGAGCTCACACTCTCATAAGCGTCTCGTTTATGAGTGTCTTTCACCTGGAACATTGAAGCAGCAGGAAAGCTATTGAAAATGAAGCATCTTTTGTATCTTCCACTTTATTCCAACTAAGATTTTTAACAGTCTTCAGTCTGTATGAGTCACTGGTGGTGACTACAGATAAACTTACCTACAAACAAACAACCACCACGTCCGATAATACCCTGATCGGCAATAAGGATTTTCATCCTACTTCAAGTTTAGATGCTCAAAGCTAATGTTATATAAAAAAGTTCACTATCCAAAAAAAAGATCGATTATTCAGTTGATTTCCGAGATTTCTGAAAGCCACGATTTCGGAGGCCAAAATCGATATTTTGACAGTCGTCCATTCTTTAGATATAATTTACTCAAGCTTTACCTTAAGCTTAAGTTAACGATATCAGTACATCAAGACACGTTTAATTCATACTGAGTTGATTCGTTAGCCAGAAAAAAAGAAAGACATTATAAATTTTAAATAACAAATGGAATGACCCAAGCCGGAATGCAACAAAGAAGGGTTTGTTTTGGAACTTTTCTAAATTATTTGGTGATATAATTATCCAGACATGTTTTGTTGTGGAAACAAATGTAATTTAAAATGGCTTTTGCTTCCGCACGAATATCAGGCCACCACGTCACTACTACTTCTGCGTAAGGCAGTTAGACCGCGTCCTAGGAATAGACCAACATTGACCGAAGATACGTTAGGCATCACATGAAATGTTATAACCCAAATATTGCCTCTTGTTGTTAGGTGGCATACACACCATTATAAGCGCAATATTGTTTAAGTAAAGCCGTTACAGTTCTAACAAGCATTAGCTTATTTTTGCTGCTGAGGTCCTGTTATGGATAATATATATAAACAACAGATCGATTGGTGATAGGAGATTTATTCTGTAACTAGAATGTACGATGTTAAGGCTACTGGTGCAAGTTAGAAAAAGTCCACTTTTTAGGCCTACATGCTGATTACATATTTCAAATACGCGTAGATAAAAAAAAATCACTTTGTTAAACATCTATTTAAGTAAGAATAAGGTTTTCATTTATTATTATTGCTTCATATATACGACAAAATGTACAATTTAGCATATTTTATTGTTGACAGGGACTTTGGTGAGTTTCAAATTGTCTCCCTTATTAGATTATGTCCAAGATAATAAAATAAGTAAGTAGGTCCATAGACTCTTCTACGCGTTTATACTACATATTTCTGTATTTATTTTTCTGTACTGCTAGACAGATCAGTGTAACAGACTAGTAGGTCCCATCATTTGGAATCCTCTGACTTTATCGCTGTGTCGCCTATGAGATATCTCAGTTCTAAGGTATGAGATATCTTGCGCTTTTGTTAAATTGAAAGTCTGCAATGTCAAAATTAGACACTCGAGTGTTTATAGAAGATGTAGTATCAACAGTCATGATGATCAATAACTTAGCTTCATTCGCATCATATCGTTACAAATAACATTGCGATAACAACAGAGCAATCCAAATGAAAGGACCTACTTACTTTAATAGGGAGATAACTGATCAGAGTCTCCCATTATGTGAAACATTTTTTTCCCTTTCAAAATCAAGTAGTTCTTATTGTTGTGCCAGTAATTTTGGTTGGTCAACGGATTATTTAAATTTTAAACTGATTGGGTTTTTTTTTGTTTATTGTAATCTGTATTTTGATAGGTTGGCTATATTTAAATACTTCTGTGATTACTCTGAATTTGGCGCTTCATTCTGTTGCTTTTTTTCTAGTAGTCTGATCACGTCAAAAAAATTCTTTTCTCCCTCCCTCTCAAAATAACTAAATCCCTATTAAAACAATAACTTTAAAGTTTAACATTTATTGACATACCTGAGGCTTAATGGATTTTGTGACAACTATCATTGTGTATTGATATTGCATATTGTATGCAGACATATTTCATTATGTTTATTTATTATCTGGTGTCAAAATCAATGTACTTTTGTTTATTGTGGTGTTTCATATATGTGTTTAAGATAGCACCAAGTATGTCGTTATATTAAATATTGATAATGATTATCCTGTTTAATACTTAACAGTATGTCTTGTTATTATCATTTAAAACAATATTGGTTACTAACGCTCAATTGTAATTTGCCATCCGATGTAAATGCAATTCCTGGTTCTTATTTAAAATATCGTTAAACCCAGTGAAAAATCATATAGTCGATTTAATTTAATCTTCACCATCAGAAAAAATGTTTCATGTTGATGTTAATAATTTAATGTTCTTTTTGAAATTTGGCGTCAAGTTTTGAAAGAATTTTTTGTATTTTTTTATTTTATTTTTTGTGAATGACATTAGATTGCGCGTGCTATCTAGCGGAAAGGACAGTCTTTGATATCATTACACCAGTGTTCATTATACGAAAATAAATGTTTTTTTCTTTCCATACAATGTATGGTAAATGTATGGTAATACTGGCGTGTGGATATACTTGCAAGGTCTATGGTCATTTATTGGGTCAGACAAAAGGTAGGGAAAAATATCAGCATCCTAAGGCAAAGCTTCTTCTTGTTTTATATAAACGACATGTCAATTAATTAAACTTAATAAAAATAGGGTGTTTTTCTGTGCTGACGACACAATCGCCAGGTTCAAGCTCATAGCCCATATCCGTCCCTTCTGAACTTCCACTGGAGTCTGTGCTTGGGCTCCTGCTCTTCATTGCATACATAAATGACCTCCCACAAAATATCCAGCCTAAATTGTGTCTATTTAAAGATGGTACTGCGATATACATGTCACTTACTTCTGGTAGACAATTTAATACCTTCCAAAACGACATTAAATACTAGAAAAGTGGGAGTTGGACTGGGATATGGAATTCAATTCCTCCAAGTTAAATCATCAAGTATGTGCAATGTTAGATCTGGGCACCAAAGCAGCTACTAGCTCCATATCATGCCATTTCCAGTACCGCAAGGAGTCATACTTTCCCAGAACACTCAGAGACTGGAAACAGCTGTCACCTGATATTGTGTCTTTGGGTAGCTGACGCCTTCAAGGCTCAAGTGACAAAACTAGACTCCTCGGTAATTCTGTTAAAAAATAACCCTACACTATATATACATTGACCCTGACTCACCTTTTATCTATTTCTCCTTTTTTCGTGCATATCTCTGTGGCTATTTAATCAAACAGTCGATGTTGGCCATTACCTGGTAAAAGTAGAAGAAGTCTTTTTTATTGTTGTCAAAATGATAATTTTAGTGAAACGGGCACGCTTCTATAAGAAAAACTGTCCTATTAAGTTGCCCCGTAATATTTTGGTACGGTTAGGACGGGCTTTATTGATTCCTCAAGGTAAAGCGAAAGTACAAAAAAAAAAAAAGAAAAACAGATTCTGTCTCAATTTCTAGAGCCTGTACTGTAAGAATATTATTTACTGCTAACCTTCATTAATTTCACATGTACGAATCTATAGCCGGACAGAATCTGAATATGTGACACACATATAATTTACTAGGATATTATCTTTTAAATTTGTGTATTCTGATATGCATATAAGAAAGCTAACACTTAGATAAATTAAGAAATTAGAAATTTTACTCATATTACTCATAATCATATTTAGCCAAGATATCACAAAATACACAGTCCTAACAAATATATGTTTCTTAATTTATCTGAAGTGTTCGCTTTCTTAAATGCATATCAGAATACACAAATTTAAAAGATAATATCCTAGTAAATTATATGTGTGTCTAATCAGCAATCATGCACTTCACGCCTTAGATATTTACAGTCATATATATTTTTCACTTAGCCATATACCCGGCTGGTCCATAAACATGGCTGATTCCTTGAAGGAATTTGGTTGCACTCAGTTCCTTTTTTTCATACTGATCCCAAAGCTCGAATATTTCTTTCTCACAATGTCTAGTTTGGCGATGCTGTTGTCTTCCAACACCATGGTCAAGTAGTTCATCGATGTCGATCTCGGCATCAAGGGCCTGTTTCCGCAGAGCTGGCACCATTCGGTAGAAGGATAGTGACCAGTACCCACAATCACTGTTTAGACGGTTGTGCCAACCGGAGATATATAAAATTATATCAATGTATTTGAAATTGAATACAGTAAATAGAATTTAATTCAAAAGGGATTATTGATCTAACCCTTCATTGCTTTATTATAATTCACTTGTATATTCCTTGTGTGATGTATTATATTCTAACAATTCTTTCTAAGAATACATGTTTTTAATTCTTAAAAATATCAGTATTATCTAAGTCTGTAAGAACAATGCATTTAAAATTAAAATGTAATTTAAATCGTTGTTTGTAATTATTGCTATGCTTGAATGTTATTTTGTTTATGGTGAGGTAGATTTAAAACAGATCATTTTCTTAGACTTTGCCATAAAAAATATATTAAAACTGGTTAAGAGTGCTAAGTTATTACCTTCAATGTCATTGTTTGTGCGGATCCTGTACCTGAAGACACACCAGCTCTCAATGGGAAATAACTCGGACTCTGTCCACTGTTGTCTGATGTAATGGACAAGCTCCTTTTGTTGGTCATTGGTAGCACGCGCTGCTAGACTGTTAAACGTTGTTGCGATATGATTGCTTGGCAGGAATGGTAGAACAAGGAGTTTACGGATCCAATCCCAGACAGACTTGCGCTCCATGTATGCTGGACCTAGCCCAATAGTTTGTTCGTGACGCCACACAGACTGTGCCTATTTTTATCCAATGTGCATTGTTCCGATTATGAGTATATCACACAAAACATTTAATTCTTTTAATTTTTTTAATTGCAATCATCATCAAAGGATCAATTAACCTTTGAAATTCTTGTTACTATATTTGGGTGTGCAAACTTGGTAAATTATTGTGTTTATAAGATGCTAATGCTTTAAATATTATCAATCAGTGGTCATTAAAACATCAAAGATTCAGGTGTTAATGTTTCTTTTGTGATGATCAATTGATTAACATAACAATTATATTAAGGTTACTTTAATCTTGAACAGTGTGACACAAATCATTATCACTTTTGTATTATTACAGCTATAAAGTTTGATTTTTAAAAAATAAACAAGATTTTATACTCATAATTTTGAATAAAATAATTAAATATATGAAAAAGTTGTAAATATATATATATATATAACCTTGGACTTTACACCTCCCCTTTGGAGGAGTAATGTCTCAGGTTTGGAAGGTGTAAAGTCCCAGGAGGTATTGTCCCAGAGGAGTAAAGACCTGTATTCCCAGAATCGGTTCTCTGGCTAAATGTTCCCAACGGATTTCATTTGTGGATTTCCTAACAGAAAAAATGCAGATTGAGTTTGGACGTGTCGGAGACAACGACAGTCAAAAGTTATCACGCTGTCCCCAAACGTCCTATTACTTGAACGAGTTTTGTATATGCGTCATCAGGTCTAAGAAAGTGGTATATTTACTGGTTATCTGATTTTTCAATCTTTGAATTTACAGAATGTGTGTTAATAAAAACACGGCACGGATAAAGAAAATTTTCCTAGTTTTGGGTTAAAAAATTGTTTGAGTCGTGGCGATTTTCGTGAGTCGGTCGCGTTACCGCAAACAAACAATTTTTTAAGGATGGCCTTGGCTAGAGAACCGATTCCGGATGAATAAGTTTGCTGTCAACTAGTGTCAAGGGAACCAGTTCTGGTTCTCAAGCCACTGCCAGTTTTATTACGCAAACTATTTCCTGTTACGTTACCTTTGTTACCTGCATCTGGGAAACTTGTCTTAAAATCCACTTACTAGACATCATCGACGAAATGCAGGTGTATGAATTGTGCTCCATATACTAGCAAAACACGGGCTTACTTGACTCCTTGTCCAACAAATTTGACCTGATCCTAAGAAATATTAAGTTATTTTTTTTGTGGGCCATATCCTCACTCTCGTCAATCACTTGAAATAACAAAATAATGGAGGAAATTTCTGATGAAACTTTTATTGCTGCCGGCACTTCATAGGTTTAAATACCAATTATGACACAAATTCAAATGAAACTTACATGTATCAAAAGAGGATTCAATTCCTCATTGATTTATATAAAAATTATCAAATAATTTCAAAAATTACGAATTTTTTGGAGATTTAAACCTATGAAAATATGCACAAGGGATAAAACCAATAACTTTACATGACTGTGTACAGTGATTTATCCTCCATTATAAATTTTTGGTTCTTCGAAGTTTTGACATCCAAAATGCAAAACAATCTGAACGTTGAATTACTTTGACAAACTTGACTCAGGTAGAGCACCTGACTTGCAAGCAGGGGGTCATAGGTTTCAAGTCCTACACTTGGTAGATGATTTTCTCACCGAAATACAAGTTACTGGTAGATCCACTGTTATAGTATTGAAAATCTTAATCCATTGCTTGCTTACACTATTGGTAGATTATATCTGCGTCGAATCATTTATCTCTGCATTTCTTATCCAATTTAGTTATAAGTTAGTGTTAAGTGGGGAATTTGGCCACTTTTAGGGCCAAAAATTAGAAATTCCTTTAAACGACTTCTTCTCATGAAGTTGAACCACTAGAAGGGTCTTCATCAAAGTTGGTCTGTAGCAGCATTATAAGGTCCTCTCCCAATTTTGTTCAAATGGAGGCAGTTGGCCCATCTAGGGGTCACTAGAACTAAAAACAGACATGCCTTTATAAGGCTTCTTCTCATGAACCACATAATGGATCTTCATAAAATTTGGTCTGTAGCACCATTATAAGGTCTGCTCACAATTTATGTCGAGCCCACTTGCGGTGAGCTCGACTTTGTCGTCACTTTTGGTGGGTCGGTGTATGTGCCTGCGTCCATCCATGCATCTGTCCGATTTTGTCCGGACCATAACTTTGACATGCATGGACGAATCATGTTTATATTTGGAATGAATGTTTACCTCAGTCAGGAGTGTCATGCGCAAACCCTAATGTTCCTATCTCAAAGGTCAAGGTCACAGAACTGTTGGAGGTCAAAAGTTAAATTGAAGTTTGTCCGGAGCATTTCTTCTTCATGCATGGTGGGATTTTGATGTTAGTTGGCATCAGTGTTCACCATTATGAGACAGGGTGTCATGCACAAGAGCCAGGTCCCTAGGTCTAAGGTCAAGGTCACACTTGACAGCTGGCAGGGTCAACATTCTGCCTGTGGGCATACTTTATTCAAATGGGGGCACTTTGCTTCTTTTAGGGGCAGCTTGAGCCAAAATAAGAAATACCTTTAAACAAATTCTTCTCATGAACTGCTAGAAGGATCTTCATCAAAGTTGGTTTGTAACATTATTTTAAGGTCCTCTCCAAATTTTGTTCAAATGGGTACACTTGGCCCCTTTTAGGTGCCACTAGAACTAAAAAAGGAAATGACTACTCATGAACCACTTGATGAATCTTTATCAAACTTGGATTGTAGCATCAATATAAGGTCCTCTCCCAAATTTGTTCAAATTGGGACTACTAGAACAAAAATGTAAATGCCTTCTCATGAACTGCTTGAACTTTTAGGGGCTGCTAGAGCTAAAAACTAGAAATACCTTTAAACAACTTCTTCTAATGAATGGCAACGTGGATTTTCATCAGACTTGGTGTGTAAGATTATTATAAGGTCCTCTCAGATTTGTTCAGACGGGGGCAGTCGGCCCCTTTTTGGGGTTGCTAGAGCCAAAAGTAAAAATACATTTTAATGATTACTTATCATGAACCACTCAGTGTATCTTCATCAGACTTGGTCTGTGGCATCAGTATATGGTCCTCTCATAAATTTGTTCAGTTTAGGGTGTCTGGCCCCTTTTAGGGTCAGTTGATTAAGGTCCTTTTCAGGTGAGCGACTTGGGTCCATTTGGACCTCTGGTTTAAAAATTCTGTTTACTGATTTTTTTAGGTGTTTGATGAAGTAGGTAAAGGAGAGTATGGATGAGTTACATAGAAAGATTTTGCGTGAGAATCGTTCCTACCTTGTAAACGAGATTGAAGATGTTGAAGGCATAACTGATGTACTCCTGGAAAAACTAATAATAACCAACAGCATGAATCAGGAAATTCATGTGAGTTTAAATTTTAAAACATATATCTTATCTTTATTCCCCCTTCAGTCACATTGAGATCAAACAAACACATGTATTTTATATATTCCCGCAAGGTCATGGTGAGTTCAAACAAGAAATATCTTTATTCCCTCTAAGTCACAGTGAGATCAAAGGCCAGGTATGCTGTATTTTGTGTCTGTTCTGCATCATTTTACTGCTTTCAAGGACTTTCTAGTAACTTGGCACAAATGTTTACCACAATGTTATGATATGCAAAAATCAACTTCATGTTAATTCATAGTCAAGTTGAGGTCGAAGGTTAAATTTGCAGGTCATGGTAAGATTAAAGGTTAAATTTGGAGGTAATGGTGAGATTTAATGTTAAATAGACAGTATTTTTTGTCTGCTTTGTATAGTTTTGTCTCATAATGAGATGATGTGCACAACTCAACTTTCAATGTGTTGATTCATGGTAAAGGTTATATGATGAGGTCAAAGGTTATATGATGAAGTCAAAGTTATGATATGGCAGGTTTTAATGTTTGCTCCATATCTGTTTAACCCTTTGAAAGAATTTCAAAATACTTGGCATAAATGTTTGCCACATTCAGGCATATCAGTTCAGTGTCATATACTGAGATCAGAGGTTTAGTAGGTAGTATATATTGTCTGCTCTGAATCGTTTGTATTTTTATATAACTTGGCACAAATATTTTCAAAATAATGAGACAGATGAGTGCACAAGGCAACATTAAGTCAAGTTAGTTCAAGGCATTTCTGTGTACTATGGCCAGATATGTACCTTAATCAAGCAGGTGCCATAAGTAGTTGCCACAAGTTTTTCATCATTTCTTCAGTGATGACCAATTATACATGTATCTGTCCTGTTAGTTATAACAGACAGTTTAAGATGAGATCATTTTTAGCTCGACTATTCGAAGAGTGGGGGAGCCATCCTACTCGCCCCGGCGTCGGCATGAGCGTGAGCGTCACACAAATGTTAAAGTTTGCATACCACCCCAAATAATTTCAAAGTCCATTGAGATATTGCTTTCATATTTTGCATACTTTTTTACTATCATGACCCCAGTCTGTAAAAAGGAGGAGGCAACTCTATCATGCATTTTGACTGAATTATGGCCCCTTTTCGACTTGGAATAAATGTTAAAGTTTGTGTACCACCCCAAATATTTTCAAAGTCCATTGAGATATTGCTTTCATATTTTGCATACTTGTTTACCATCATGACCCCAGTCTGTAAAAAGGAGCAGGCAACTCTATCAAGCATTTTGAATGAATTATGGCCCCTTTTTTGCTTGGAATAAATGTTAAAGTTTGCGTACTACCCCAAATATTTTCAAAGTCCATTGAGATATTGCTTTCATATTTTGCATACTTGTTTACCATCATGACCCCAGTCTGTAAAAAGGAGGAGGCAATTCTATCAAGCATTTTGACTGAATTATGGCCCCTTTTTGACTTAAAATAAATGTTAAAGTTTGCGTACCACCCCAAATATTTTCTAAGTCCGTTGAGATATTGCTTTTATATTTTGCATACTTGTTAACCATCATGACCTCAGTCTGTAAAAAGGAGGAGGCAAATCTATCAAGCATTTTGACTGAATTATGACCCCTTTTCGACTTAGAATAAATGTTAAAGTTTGCGTACCACCCCAAATATTTTCAAAGTCCATTGAGATATTGCTTTCATATTTTGCATGCTTGTTAACCATCATGACCCCAGTCTGTAAAAGGAGGAGGCAACTCTATCAAGCATTTTGACTGAATTATGGCCCCTTTTCGACTTAGAATATGCTTATTGTAATGTTAAAGTTTTACTCATTGCTTATATTATACTATCATCCACTGAGAATAGTCGAGCGCGCTGTCCACTGACAGTTCTTGTACATGGATCTTTTCTTTAGATCAAAATAAAAAAAAATGTAGCACCAATAAGAATTGGTTCTTTTATTTCAGAAATAAAACTTGATCACAAAATGTGTACCGATAAATAAAACCATGAATTTCATTTGTTGTTATTTTCCCGAATAATGTAATGCATAAAAGCACTGATGTTATTGACTTGTTTTTTTTTTATCAGTCTGATTGAAAAATAAGTACAAGTCATTTCAGAACAGCTACTGTTTAAAAACATGACCTTTTAAAACAGAATATTTTCTTTAGATAAGTAGCAGACAGGTAATATCAAACAAATTATACAAGTCATCCTTCTGCTCTTCTGATCAGAGAAAAGGAAAGTACTCAAACAGAAATTATGTAACGGAAACAAACCATTTTTCTACGGAATATTGTTAATGTTTAACAAAGAAAAACCAAATTATGTTGTGATTGTAAATAATTCAACTATACATGATTATAACAAACTGGTACATACAAACATCCCTACATAGCAAACTGTCTGTGATATATATACAACCAACCTCAGTTATAAGGTACTAATTTTTAAAGTTGGCTTTACCTGAGTTATACTGTAGTGGATTGTTGGTAAATATCTACAGTAAAAAATTATAAATATCTATCTACATGTATATTTATTTGCTACATTGAGAGTGAAAAAATTATTTCATCCAAATGTCCAGATTATCAGACTCGCGTATAGCAGACTGTGATACAGAATTAACATCAGTTTCAAATTTGTTTATTTGATTGATTTTTTCTTAGAGTTCCAATGAATACAGATTTTGAATAGTAATTCTGTGTGCTCATTTATGCATTCAGGCAGGTGATGTTTGTCATATATTACAGGCTGAGAAAACTAACATTGCCAAAACAAGAAAACTTCTTGACACTTTACCTAGAAGAGGAAAGTTGGCATTTGACACGTTCTGTAATACATTAATCAAGACTGGTCAGAGACATATAGCTGAGAAATTGAACCCAAACCTTAAAAATTCTGGTGTTACCCCTGTAGCCCCAGTTCCATCAGCTGGCGAAAACAAGACAGCAGGTGCAAAATCATCATCTGGTCCCCCTTCAGCAGGTAACAAACAAAATTCTTCCAAACCTGTTTATCCGGTACCAGTTCAAGTACCCATTGTAGACAATAATCCAAAGAGCTCCACCTTGCCGACTAGTGTGACAGGAGCAGGTTTACCTAACCCAGCTTTTGGCACTGGTGCTACTGGCACAGCTGCTGGTTCCCAGCCTTCAACTCCCAATGATGAAAGTTATCAGCCAGTGTTTGGAAGGCAGAAATCAAAGGAGGTCACCTCATTTACACCAGCTGATGAACAGCTATTGAGACTTTTTCCCGAACCTGAAGGAGGTAAGCTGAAGTTTTTTGTTTCTATAAGCCAGATTTAAATTCTAATGCACTCTGTTTTTAGCTCACCTGTCACATAGTGACAAGGTGAGCTTTTGTGATCACCCTTTGTCCGTCGTCCGTCGTGTGTGCATCCATGCGTCCGTCAACAATTTTTTGTCTGCACGATAGTGGTTTCATTTATGATTTTATTTTAACCAAACTTACACACAACTTGTATCACCATAAGATCTCTGTTCCTTTCTTGAACTGGCCAGGTCCCATTATGGGTTCCAGAGTTATGGCCCCTGAAAGGGCCAAAATCAGCTATTTTGACCTTGTCTGCACAATAGCAGCTTTATTTATGATTTGATTTTTACCAAACTGGCACACAACTTGTATCACCATAAGATCTTGGTTGCTGCCTTGAACTGGCCAGATTCCTTTATGGGTTCCAGAGTTATGGCCCCTGAAAGGACCAGAATTAGCTATTTTGCCCTTATCTGCACAATAGCATCTTCATTTATGATCTGAATTTAATCAAACTTGCACAAAACTTGTGTTGCCATAAGATCTCAGTTCCTTTGTTGAACCGGCCAAATCCCCTAATGGGTTCCAGAGTTATGGCCCCTGAAAGGGCCAAAATTAGCTATTTTGACCTTGTCTGTACAATAGCAACTTCATTTATGATTTGATTTTAACCAAACTTGCATACAACTTGTGTCACCACAAGATCTTGATTCCTTTCTTAAACTGGACAGATTCCATCATGGGTTCCAGAGTTATGGCCCCTTAAATGTCCAAAATTGGCTATTTTGGCTTTTGCAGCCATATAGAGACTTCATTTACGGTTTTATTTGATACAAACTTCCAAAATATCTTCAACAACAATAAATCTTGGATTCCATGACAAATCAGATCCATTCGTAGTTTCCAGAGTTATTTTATATCTGATTACCTCCCCTGATTGTAGTCAAAATGGATTTATATCAGTAAGTACTTACAGGACTTATTTGAAATTTCATTATCATCATTAGTTGGACCGAGCCAATCAGGGTAGATAACTATGGACTGATTTTATGTCAAATTACCTCCCTTTATTTTTAAAATTAAAATGGGTATATCTCCGTAACTAATGAAGATACTGATCTGAAATTTCATTTATATTAACAAATTTATTTGGCAGATCCTTTTGTTAACTTACAATAATTTTCTTTTGAATTACTTCCCTTTTACGTTACTATAAATAGAGTATTTTTAGTAACTTTTTTATTATTGGCCGTAGGGAAAAACCGAGACCACTTTTCTGTGGTACAACATGGATGGTACCTCCAATTTTTAGGTGTATTTTGACATATCTGTACCTTGTAAGAATTTTGTTTTTCTTTTTGGTTAAATTTCTTTCCTTTGTTGTTCCTGTCCTTTGGACTTAGATATTTTTTCTGAGGATCAACTTGTCCTCAAGTGCAATGATAACAGGTGAGCGATATAGGGCCATCATGGCCTTCTTGTATTAGCTCACCTGAGCAATAAGTGCTCAGGGTGAACTGCTAGTATTGTGATCGCACACTGTCCAGCATCCATTGTCCATCTATTTTTCCATCCGTCCATACTGCTGGTAAGAACTGCACCAAACTTTGTCAGTACCAGCACGGAATGGTCCTCTGTATAAAGCTTAATCAATTGTTTGAGCTTGATACCTTAAAAGGGCCACCAGAGCGGATACCTTAAAAGGGCCACCAGAGCTAAAAATAGAAAAACATTCAAATTACTTTTTTTCATGAACCACTTGATGGATTTTCATCGAACTTTGTCTGTAGTATCAATGTAAGGTCTCCTTTAAATTTATTCATATTGAGGCTCTTGGCTAGGGGTGCCTACAGCTAAAAATAGAACAGTCTTTAACCCTCTTCTTCTGATCAGCTGCTGAATGGATTTTCAACAAACTTAGTCTTTAGCATAATTATAAGGTCCTCTTCCAATTTTCTTCAAATGGAGACTTTAAGGGACCTCTAGAGCTTAAAATAGAAATACCTTTAAACAACATCTTCTCAAGAACCACTTGATAGATCTTCAACAAACTTGATCTGTAGTTGTAATATAAGGTCCTCTCCCAAATTTATACAAATAGGGGATCCAGTGTAGTTAAAAATAGAAATACTTAACCTCTTTTCATTAACTGATTGATGGACCTTCATCAAACTTGGTTTGTAGCTTCATTCTAAGGTCCTTTTGCAATTTTTTCCAGATGGTGAGACCTAAGATAGAAATGTTTTTAAACTATTTCTCTTTTTGCACAACATGATGGATGTCTATCAGACTTGGTCTATAGCATCATTGTAAGGTCCTCTCCTAGTTTTGCTCAAATGGGGGCCCTTGACCATTTTAAGTGCCTACTAAAACTAAAACGAAAAACTATATACAACTTGTTCTCACGAACTGCTTAATGGATCTTCATTAAACCTCTAACATCATAGTAAGGTCAACTGTCAAACTATTTCAAATGGGGCGCTCAACCACTTAAAGGGACCACAAGTTGCTAATTAGAAATACCTTTAAATGACTTCCTCGGCGATATATGACCATTTTGTGTCCATTTGCCGTAAAACCGAACTCACTCACTCACTTTAAATGACTACTTGTCATAAACGGCAGGTGGATCTTCAACAAAATCTGTAGCATTATTGTAAGATCCTCTCTCAAATTTCTTTGCATGGGGATGATTGCAAAATGTGGTCTCTGTCGTGTTCACAAGAAGTTGTGAATGGACGAACGAAGGGCCTCGGCGATCACAAAAGCTCACCTCCTCACTATGTGACAGGGTGAACTAATAAAAAGCAACATACTTCCTAACATTCCAAAATCCATCCTGTGATTTATACTTATTCTTTATTTTTCCATATGATAAAAAGCATACACTGGGTAGAGGGAGGTAGCACTGAGCTTTCAGATCTGACTGTTGCATTAACTTTTGTCAGCCTTGCTAGATTTTAAATAAGTTTTCAAGTTATAATTAGTAGTCAATTATGTTATATTCTGTAATAATCATGATATCAAGCAGACCACTACTAAATAATGTAGTGTTTTAACTTGACATGTTCTAGCAATACAGTTGATGTTTTTAATCGGGCTGATATGCAACAATCTATTTTAAGTTCACCATTACTTGTTTAGTTAAGAGTGGCATAAAATTAATTGCTGGCCTGTTGTGTCTGATAAAAAACCAGAGGAGTAAAGGTCACATCAATTATAGTCTGTCGGTATGAGTAAAGTATATAAAGTGTATGGAGGCTATATTTGAATAAGGTATGTCTGTCCATCCATAATTTATGTCCACACCATATCTTCAAAACTACATAGAAGATTTTTTTATAAAGTAGCATTAAATATTTACCTCACCAAGTCTACACATAGAGTGCACAACCCAGGTCACTAGTCCCAAGGTCAAGGCCAAACGAGGTTAGAGATCAGATTTTGTGTCTGTTCCATATCTTCCTACCTGCTGAAATGAATTTTGTAGAATCAGCATCAGTTGTGAACCTCATCCAGAATTCACAGCCAAGGTCACTAGGTTCAAGGCCACAATCACACAGGTCAAAAATCAAATTGCTCAAATTTGTGTCTGCTCCATATCTTGTTAACCACTTGAAGGATTTTCATAAAACTATCATCAGTTGTTAATCTCATCCAGACAATATGCACAATCCATATCACTAGGTTCAAGTTCAGGGTCACTCTTGAAAGTCCAAGCTTATCATTACAACATTTTACTTCCCCAGTAACTAAGTGATGTTGGGGAGAGGGGGTATTTATCATCTTAAGTGATAGCTCTAGTTTTAATAAAATCTTATATCTATCAGATTTATTAAGAAATTAGTCTGGAAAAAGCTACAAGTGTTGAAATAGGGTTAGGCGCATTGTAACTTCAAAATTTCAGATGAAATATTTAGGTTTTTTATGGCCGTAAATTATTTAAACTAATTTGTAACAATCAAAAACCTGATATACTATTGGAAGTTTCAAAGTTAAAGGACAAGAAACAAAAATGAGCGTGATCTATGCTACACTTGATTAAGTATTTAAATCTGGCAATCATAATTGTTACTTGTACTGTTGAGTACTATGAAAACTTTTTTTGTACACGCTCCTTTGTATATTTAAGACTGGCCATACAAGGTGGACATGACTTTATCCAGTCAAGACTTTAAAGTGAAGAATTGTACAGCAGAAGAAGTTAAACAGCAGCTCAATGATTCCAATGTAAGTGATTCACATGCTAGAGGTACTGGGTGATTCCACTGACTCTTGTGCAGTAGATACTTAGTAATCCCATTGTGATTCATGTGCAGTAGACACATCATAAATGATTCATGTGCAGAAAACATTCAGTAATCACAATGTAAGTGATTCATGTGCAGTCACATTGTAAGTGATTCATGAGCAGTCACATTGTAAGTGATTCATGTGCATTAGACTTTCAGTAATCCCATTTTAAGTTATTCATACACTGTAGAAGCTTAGTGATCAATATGTAAGTGAGGCAGGTGCAATAGGAAATGATCTTAAAGTTAGTGGTGCATATGCAACAAATGCTCACTGATTCCATTGTAAGTAATTTATGTATCATTTTAGCTAGTGATCCCAGTGTAAGTGATTAATGAACAATCTATACTCAGTGATCCCAGTGTAAGTGATTAATGTACAGTCTTTACTCAGTGATCCCAGTGTGAATGATGCATGAACAAACTATACTCAAATGATCCCAGTGTAAGTGATTAATGAACAGTCTATACTCAGTGATTCCAGTGTGAGTGATGCATGAACAAACTATACTCAGTGATCCTGTTGTAAGTGATTAATGAACAATCAGTACTCAGTTATCCCTGTGTGAGTGATGCATGAACAAGCTATACTCAAGTTATCCCATTGTAAGTGATTAATGAACAAACAGTACTCAGTTATCCCTGTGTGAATGACGCATGAACAAACTATACTCAAATGATCCCAGTGTAAGTGATTAATGAACAAACTATACTCATTGATCCCATTTTAAGTGATTAATGAACAATCTATACTCAGTTATCCCAGTGTGAGTGATGCATGGACAGTCTGTACTCAGTGCTCCCATTGTAAGTGATTAATGAACAATCTATATTCAGTGATCCCAGTGTAAGTGATTAATGAACAATCTATATTCAGTTCTGCCATTGTAAGTGATAAATGAACAATCTATATTCAGTGATCCCAGTGTAAGTGATTAATGAACAGTCTATACTGAGTGATCTTGGTGTAAGTGATTAATGAAAAATCTATACTCAGTGATCCCAGTGTAAGTGATTAATGAACACTCTATACTCAGTGATCCCAGTGTAAGTGATTAATGAACAATCTACACTCCGTGATCCCAGTGTAAGTGATTAATGAACAATCTAGATTCAGTGCTCCCATTGTAAGTGATTAATGAACAATCTACATTCAGTGATCCCAGTGTAAGTGATTAATGAACAATCTATATTCAGTGCTCCCATTGTAAGTGATTAATGAACAATCTATATTCAGTGATCCCAGTGTAAGTGATTATTGAACAGTCTATACTGAGTGATCTCAGTGTAAATGATTAATGAAAAATCTATACTCAGTGATCCCAGTGTAAGTGATGAATTGAAAATCTATACTCAGTGATCCTAGTGTAAGTGATTAATGAACAGTCTATACTGAGTGATCTCAGTGTAAGTGATTAATGAACAATCTGTACTCAGTGATCTCAGTGTAAGTGATTAATGAACAATCTATACTCAGTGATCCCCATGCAAACAGTGCATGTGCATCAGACAGTGATCCCAGTGTAAGTAGAAGTAGAAACACAGTGAGTGGCATTCAGTGATCACAAGGTAAGTGGTATGTGTACAGTAGATACTCATTGATCACAGTGTAACTGATTCATGCACATTACAAGCTCAGTGATCTAAATGTAAATGATTCATGTGGAGCAGATACTCAGAGATCTCAGGTGTAAATGTTTTCCTGTGTAGTGGTACAATAGATACTCCGTGTTCAGATTGTGGATGATTCATGCACAAGAGATCCTCAAAGATCTCAGTGTAAATGTTTCCTATGTAGTGGTACAATATATGCTCAGTGTTCTGATTTTAAATGATACATGGACAAAAGATCCTCAAAGATCTCAGTGTAAATGTTTCCTATGTAGTGGTACTATAGATACTCAGTGTTCTGATTGTAAATGATTCATGCAAAAGAAATACCCAGAGATCTCAGTGTAAATGTTTCCTATGCAGTGGTACTATAGATACTCAGTGATCTGATTGTAAATGATTCATGCAAAAGAGATACCCAGAGATCTCAGTGTAAATGTTTCCTATGCAGTGGTACTATAGATACTCAGTGTTCTGATTGTAAATGATTCATGCAAAAGAGATACCCAGAGATCTCAGTGTAAATGTTTCCTATGTAGTGGTACAATAGATACTCAGTGTTCTGATGGTAAATGATTTATTGACAAAAGATCCTCGAGATCTCTGTGTAAGTGTTTTCCTATGCATTGTAGATACTCAGTGGTCAAGATGTAAGTAATAGCTCAGTTATTCAAATGCAGGCGCCCCTGTACAATAAGCACTAGGTGATCTGAGTGTAAATGATCCATATACAGCGAATATTCATTACATCTCCCACATATAGTGGGGGAGACATATTGATTTAGTGCTGTATGTCTGTCTGTTTATCACAAAGTTTGCCCTGGCTTCTCAAACACCTCTGAAGGGATCTACATTAAACTTCACAGGATTGATCATTGCCAAGCTTAGTTGTGCATTTTGTCAGCAATTTTCCGCTTCGATGATTTTCGGTGAAGTCATTGCCCTTGATTCATCAAATTTTATTGTGTTTCGGCCAATTATCTGATGTTGTTGTGCAGATTTCCACCAAACCTTACATATTAGTTCTAAGCCTCATTATGAATATTGTTGGCATATTCTGGTTCATTGATTTTCAGCAGAATTATGGCCCTTGATTTGTAATATTTTACAGTGTTTACACTACTTGATGTACAGCATTGGCCTGAAGTTCACCAAACCTTTCAAGTGATTAGTATGACAAATGTGGCATCTTGAAATCGAGGGCTGAGCACGAAACTGTTGTGTCTTGTTCTTTATTTACATACAGTAACAATAGTTTCGTGCTCAGCCCACAAAACTCTACATGTTAAGTGATTGGAGACATATGTTTTTAGCTCACCTGTCACAAAGTGACAAGGTGAGCTTTTGTGATCGCGCGGTGTCCGTCGTCCGTCCGTGCGTCTGTAAACTTTTGCTTGTGACCACTCTAGAGGTCACATTTTTCATGGGATCTTTATGAAAGTTGGTCAGAATGTTCATCTTGATGATATCTAGGTCAAGTTCGAAACTGGGTCACGTGCCATCAAAAACTACGTCAGTAGGTCTAAAAATAGAAAAAATTTGTGACCTCTCTAGAGGCCATATATTTCATAAGATCTTCATGAAAATTGGTCAGAATGTTCACCTTGATGATATCTAGGTCAAGGTTGAAACTGGGTCATGTGGGTTCAAAAACTAGGTCAGTAGGTCTAAAAATAGAAAAACCTTGTGACCTCTCTAGATGCCATATTTTTCATGAGATCTTCATGAATATTGGTCAGAATGTTTATCTTGATGATATCTAGATCAAGTTTGAAACTGGGTCACATAGGGTCAAAAACTAGGTCATTAGGTCTAAAAATAGAAAAACCTTGTGACCTCTCTAGAGGCCATATTTCTCAATGGATCTTCATGAAAATTGGTCAGAATGTTCACCTTGATGATATCTAGGTCAAGCTCGAAACTGGGTCACGTGGGGTTAAAAACTAGGTCAGTAGATCTAAAAATAGAAAAACCTTGTGACCTCTCTAGAGTCCATATTTTTCATGAGATCTTCATGAATATTGGTCAGAATGTTCACCTTGATGATATCTAGGTCAAGTTCGAAACTGGGTCATGTGGGATCAAAAACTAGGTCAGTAGATCTAAAAATAGAAAAACCTTGTGACCTCTCTAGAGGCCATATTTCTCAATGGATCTTCATGAAAATTGGTCAGAATGTTCACCTTGATGATATCTAGGTTAAGTTCCAAACTGGGTCACATGCGGTCAAAAACTAGGTCAGTAGGTCTAAAAAAAGGAAAACCTTGTGACCTCTCTAGAGGCCATATTTCTCAATGGATCTTCATGATTATTGGCCAGAATGTTCACCTTGATGATATCTACGTCAAGTTCGAAACTGGGTCACGTGGGGTTAAAAACTAGGTCAGTAGGTCTAAAAATAGAAAAAACCTTGTGACCTCTCTAGAGGCCATATTTCTCAACGGATCTTTATGAAAATTGGTTAGAATGTTCAGCTTGATGATATCTAGGTCAGGTTTGTAACTTGGTCATGTGCGGTCAAGAACTAGGTCAGTAGGTTGAAAAATAGAAAAACCTTGTGACCTGTCTAGAGGCCATATTTTTCACGAGATCTTCATGAAAATTGGTCAGAATGTTCACCTTGATGATATCTAGGTCAAATTTAAAAGTGGGTCACGTGCCTTCAAAAACTAGGCCATTAGGTCAAATAATAGAAAAACCTTGTGACCTCTCTAGAGGCCATATTTCTCAATGGATCTTCATGAAAATTGGTCAGAATTTTTTATCTTGATGATATCTAGGTCACATGTGCTCAAAAACTAGGTCACTATGTCAAATAATAGAAATAATGACGTCATACTCAGTTCAACACTGGGTCATGTGGGGATAGGTGAGCGATTCAGGACCATCATGGTCCTCTTGTTCATAAAAAACAATCCCTAGTTTCAGTGTTGACAATATCCTGTAAATTGTGATAACTAATTAAGAAAATTGAGAATTACTATTAAAGTTTCCTTATAACTTGTAAATTTCCATTTTTCTTCTTTCAGACGTATCCAATGGAGAAAAACAAAAGGAGACAGGCGCTAATCATCAGTAACCGAACATTTGACGAGGACAGGTATGAGGACAGAAAACTAGCCGACATGGACAGCTTCCGTATACAACAAGTTCTCAAACAGCTCGATTTTAAAATTCAAATGAAGACAAATGTGAACAAAGAGGTACAGCTTGTTATATTCATTAAGGCAATTAAGTTTTTTAGCTCACCTGTCACAAAGTGACAAGGTGAGCTTTTGTGATCACGAGGTGTCCGTCTTCCGTGCGTGCGTCCGTGCGTGCGTGCTTCCGTCCATAAATTTTTGCTTGTGACCACTCTAGAGGTCACATTTTTCATGGGATCTTTATGAAAGTTGGTCAGAATGTTCATCTTGATGATATCTAGGTCAAGTTCGAAACTGGGTCACGTGCCTTCAAAAACTAGGTCAGTAGGTCTAAAAATAGAAAAACCTTGTGACCTCTCTAGAGGCCATATATTTCACAAGATCTTCATAAAACTTGGTCAGAATGTTCACCTTGATGATATCTAGGTCAAGTTTGAAACTGGGTCACGTGCCATCAAAAACTAGGTCAGTAGGTCTAAAAATAGAAAAACCTTGTGACCTCTCTAGAGGCCATATATTTCACAAGATCTTCATGAAAATTAGTGAGAACGTTCACCTTGATAATATCTAGGGCAGGTTCGAAACTGGGTCACGTGCCATCAAAAACTAGGTCATATAATAGAAAAACCTTGTGACCTCTCTAGAGGCCATATTTTTCATGGGATATGTATGAAAGTTGGTCTAAATGTTCATCTTGATGATATCTAGGTCAAGTTCGAAAGTGGGTCATGTGCGGTCAAAAACTAGGTCAGTAGGTCTAAAAATAGAAAAACTTTGTGACCTCTCTAGAGGCCATATATTTCATGAGATCTTCATGAAAATTGGTCAGAATGTTCACCTTAATGATATCTAGGCCAAGTTCGAAAGTGGGTCATGTGCGGTCAAAAACTAGGTCAGTAGGTCAAATAATAGAAAAACCTTGTGACCTCTCTAGAGGCCATATTTTTCATGGGATCTGTATGAAATTGGTCTGAATGTTCATCTTGATGATATCTAGGTCAAGTTTGAAAGTGGTCACGTGCCATCAAAACTAGTCAGTAGGTGAATAATAAAAAAACTTGTGACCGCTCTAAAGGCATATTTTTCATGGGATCTGTATGAAAATTGGTCTGATGTCATCTTGATGATATCTAGGTCAAGTTTCGAACAGGGTCATGTGCGGTCAAAAACTAGGTCATTAGGTCTAAAATAGAAAACCTTGGACCTCTCTAGAGACCATACTTGTGAATGGATCTCCATAAAAATTGGTCAGAATGTTCATTTTGATGATATCTAGGTCAAGTTTGAAACTGGGTCACATGCCGTAAAAAACTAGGTCAGTAGGTCAAATAATAAAAAAACCTTGTGACCTCTCTAGAGGCCATACTTTTCATGGGATCTGTATGAAAGTTGGTCTGAATGTTCATCTTGATGATATCTAAGTCAAATTTGAAACTGGGTCAACTGCGGTCAAAAAGAAGGTCAGTAGGTCTAAAATTATTAAAATCTTTTGACCTCTCTAGAGTCCATATTTTTCAATGGATCTTCATGAAAATTGGTCAGAATTTTTATCTTGATAATATCTAGGTCAAGTTCAAAACTGGGTCACATGAGCTCAAAAACTAGGTCACTATGTCAGATTATAGAAAAAATGACGTCATACTCAAAACTGGGTCATATGGGAAGAGGTGAGCGATTCAGGACCATCATGGTCCTCTTGTTTTAAGTTTCATTAAGTTTTTTTGCAGGGATTTCAAATTTTAAAGGGATTTGAAGAGCATTTAAACATTTCACCTTCATCTAAGTAAGATAATAGACTAAACATTATATATGCAATATCCCCTATAGTCTAGTATATTATTGATCTTAATCCATACCATGCTGGACACGATTGATTCTGCCTTTGTGACCAGTGTAGATCAGTATCAGCCTGCACATCCATGCAGTCTGATCATGATATGCACTGTTCGCCATTCAGCATCTTTTTGGTAAACACCCCTTTTAACAGATAATGGTACTGTCCAAATTGAAAGATGGACAAGTTCATTATAGAAATTTAGCAGGGTAAGGGTTAAGTGTCTGCCACCTAACTTAGAGGTCAGTACTGGTTCTTCCTAGGAAAGATGGTTTTGGCATGTATCGGTGCTACAGATTGGGCACATTGAAAGAACCAGACTGTCTATTGATAAGTTAGGCAGACATGTTTATATCTCGGCATAGCCAAGATAAAGGGTACCCCTGATGTTGCACATATGGTGAATTTTAAACTCAATCAAAATTTCATATCTTATCATGTGATTTCAAGGTACATCCTTTGAGCACAAGAATCTATCAGGGTTTTCTTCAGTTATGCGAAATAAAAAAGTTACGGATGCTCAAGGAACCACACCTCTTAGGGCCTACGGACTCTACATGCCGAAGCATAACATACCTAGATAACACAGAAAAAGTTATTCATGGTGTTGAAAATAAGTTAAATAGTTGCATTAAGATGTTTTCAATATTGCTTTATGGAATATAAAGTTGATTTTATGAATTTCATAATATATCCAGAGCTGGATATCAAAGTACCATCAAATGAGACAATATGCACTGCCTTCCAATTTACATTCTGAACAGAAAACTAAGAAGAGTATGGCAAGCTTCCTTGAAACCTATTAAGAAATATGTATATAAATAGAACTAAAGGTTTCAGATAATAGCTTTAAACACTTTTCTGATACAGAACCCAAAACAAATTGATATCAAGGCCTACGGACTCTACATCCATGTATGGTTACTAGTAAAATAGTTGCTGCAGTACAATATTTCATAGTCAGTTTCCAGAATTAGTGATATTTTCTGACAGTCTTATAATTCTTAGATCATTTAAGAGCATTATATAACTAACAACTTTATTTTTATTATTATTTTTTTTTTTTTTTTGCATTTTGATTATTTGAACTTTGCAAAGACACAAGTGAACAAACACTGTTTCATCATAAGAAGAACATGAACAAATCATAGAAATGTGTCAGTGTACCTCACTTTTGGTTTTAACAGGAAGATCAATCACATTCTAATATGACTAACAATGCTTTAATCATCACAACGGTATTATGTTGATGTCTCGTCAATGTGATATTTAGCGCCATGTGCCCATCAAGAAATAGCACTTTCAAATGTCATGAAACATGTTTTAAACAAAATGTCACATTGCACAAATGTGTTGATCAATTTAAAAACATACTTAGTTATTCGCTTTGCTGAATAATTCACAATAATTTTCATCCGAATTGAACTCTACCGCAAGACGTATTACCGTTTCCGGTCCTGGCGTGTATAAAAAATGACCTACTATTGGCGCCATGCTTGCGCGAAGAAACAGTTCCATTATGATTATATCTGATATAAATTTTACAATAAAGAAATTATTAGAATCGAAATAATTTATAGCAAAACAGTGCTTTATCAATATCACTATTTATACACTCGGGCGTTTATAAGTCGTCCGAAATAATTTCACGAGGGCTGTGCCCTCGTGAAATTAATATGCCCGATGTATAACTGCCCATCATGTATAAATAGTGATAAAGCACTGTTTTGCTGTAAATTATTTCTTAAATAAAACATGTTTAAACCTAGAAAAGAAGTTCCTGAATTCAAATATAGAATGGTTGCATATTTAAAATACAGACTAATATAGGGCTACGGACTCTACACAATATTTTTCATCCCTGCTTCAGTCAACAGTACACAAAATTATGCAAAAAAATTGCTTTCTTCAGCTATTTGGTTCCTTGTTACAGGTCTCATGTTTGATATGCTTGTTTCTTTACATTATCTGGAAATAGATTGGTAAATGTAACAGAAACGGGAATCGTTATGGAAGTGTAGAGTCCGTAGGCCCCTTTTATACCATTTTAACTTGTATTTATTATCAATATATAAATACTTTGTTAATACAATTTTTGTTATAAGTCTGATACAGTGTATCCTTAACCGTACTTTATGATACTAAACAAACATCAATATGCATTAGATCTGTAAGATTAGTGTTGGATATTGGCAAAAATATAATTAATTTATTACAATTATATCTTTTTTCCCGTTATACTGTTTACTATCAACATCTTAGATGTTTGAAAGAATGACGCTCTTTTGTTATATCATAAATGAGAAAAATTATTAGTATTAGATATGATTATTGCATAAAAAATTCTGATTTAGTTGCATGAATATGGTGGGGCTACGGACTCTACAGGGCTACGGACAACCATTTTTTGTTCAAAACTTTTTTCTGCTTCTTCTCTGAAGAAATGTCTTTTCTGTACTTAGTATGTGGGATAACACGGAAGTAATCAAAGGATCATTTTTATATTGCTCTTGTTTTTGTGCAAGCGGTACACTGTTGAAAATGGGGCTATGGACTCTACATAAAAATGTCAAGATTCATCTATCATTTTTCAGAAAATAATGTAGTGCAAATCAATATCTTGCTTTTAGATGCTGGCAAATGTGTTTCTTTTTCATGATTATAATGATTATATCTGCCAGTTTAAAGAATAACTTTGGTATTCCCTTTGTAGAAACAGAGCAGGTAAAAACCATCAATGCATAACGAAGTGATGGATTTAGTTATTTGTAAATATCTTGAATATTTTCGGACCAATTTCAAATCGGTAAAAAGTATGTCTTACCAGAATGTCATTTGAAGTTAGAAAACTTGAAATAAAAACTGTAACAAACTAAAATAGTAATTAAATAAATGGTCAAAAAGTAATGAATTTTCCGTGCAACAGCATAACGATTAAAAATGAGCCATTTTTCGACTCTCCAACCCTTGTAAATAAAAAAATACTGAACAAAAGTATGATAAACCATACATCACCAGAAAGCCCTTATAAATATCTTTTTAAAAAAGAATAAGATGATATTGTATTCCTTAAATATTGTCAGAAATCAACATATAACACAGGGGAATATGAAAGTGCCCATTTATCTTGGCTTTGCCGATCTGTAAAAGGATTTTATCTATTTGTTTGGGGGTGGGGGTGAGGGGGGGGGGGGGGCTTTCTCTCACTTTGTCTCTCTAGTCAGGTCACTGTGTACTGCTGGATGAATTTGGCTTTCTGAGTGGCTGCCTTTGTATGTAAGGTGCCTTTGAACGTGTTTTTAGCTCACCTCAGCCACAGGCTCAGGGTGAGCTATTGTGATTGTTCACCATCCGGTATCCGGCTGTCCGTTGTCCATCCACACTTTCTTTTAAACAACATCTCTTCCTAAACCATCAAGCCAATTTTGATGAAACTTCACAGGGATGATCCTTGGATGGTCTTCTTTGAAATTTTTTTAAAGAATTGAATTCCGTACAGAACTCTGGTTGCCATAGCAACTGAAAGGAAAAAATTTAAAAATCTTCTTGTCCAAAGCCACAAGGCCTAGGGCTTTGATATTTGGTATGTAGTATCATGTAGTGGGCCTCTACCAAGATTTTACAAGTTATCCCCCTAGGATCAAATATGGCCCCGACCCGGGGGTCACATGGTTTATATAGACTTTTGTAGGGAAAAACTTTGAAAATCTTCTTGTCTAAAACCATAAGGACTAGGGCTTTGATATTTAGTATGTAGCATCATCTAGTGGGCCTCTACAAGGATTGTTCAAATTATCCTCCTAGGATATAATATGCCCCACCCTGGGGGTCACATTGTTTCTATAGACTTATATAGAGAAAAACTTTGAAAATCATCTTGTCAAAAACAAGGGCCTAGGGCTTTGATATTTGGTTTGAAGCATCATATAGTGGGCCTCTACAAAGATTATTCAAATTATTCCCCTGGGGTGAAAAAAAGCCTTGCCACGGGGTTCCCTAGTTTTACATAGACATATATAGGAAAAAACTTCAAAAATCTTCTTATCTGAAAGTTCAAGGCCTATGCCTTTGATATTTTGTATGTATCATTGCCTAGTTGATCTCTAACAAGATTGTTTGAAATTATGCCCCTGGGGTGAAAAGGGGCCCTGCCCCGGCGGTCACTTAATATATGAGTTATATAGGAAAAAATACTTTAAAAATTATCAGATCATATTTCCTAGACTGTTTAATTATATTTACCTGATGACCCCAAGTGATTAGGAGCCATTTGACTGTGACCTTGACCTACTGACCTACTTTCTTATTTTTCAAGATGCAACCTTGAAATTTGGATGACTTGTACAGTTTTGCACACCAATCTAAAATCTGACTTTCAGTGACCATGAATTTGACCTACTGACCTACTTTATAATATCTTAGCATCAGTTTACCATATTACTCAGGTGAGCGATGCAGGGTCATCATGACCCTCTTGTTCATGAAAAGGGCACTTAATTAATATGTATATTGTATACTATTTATTGACTTGGTTTCAATTTGTAGACCCTGGACAAAGTGTTAAAGCAGGAGAGAGAACAGGATGGAGTTGAGCTGTGTGTATTTGTACTTGTTATACTGTCCTATGGTGGTACTGGAACGATTATGTGTACTGATGGAGAAATGGTCCAAGTGCAAGATATAGTGAACCTTTTTTCTGCCAAAAACTGCCCATATATGGCTGGTGTACCTAAACTGTTTCTTCTACAAGCTTGTGGAACTATTCTGAAAAGTTTGTACATCTGTTACATAAAATTTTCTCTTGTTTGTTTTTTAACCATTTTCATGAATAGATATTCTTCTACAATTCAGATTTTAACAAAGCTTCTCACAGTTGTAAATAAACATATGGCCTATAATATTGTGAAATAAAATGTATAGGTCCATGCGCTTATTTTTGAGATATTTGCCCATGATTAAAGTGATCCGCACATTTCAAGCTGGTTTTAAGACATTATTTTGAAATATGTAACATGTAAAATGTTTAAATATCATATTTTAAACTTTAGAAACCATTGCAGTAAATTTACTGACAGGTTGCCATTTATTCATAAAATGATTTTCATTTCTGTACGCCAAATACAGGCTTTATTCTACGTTATCCGGATAAATGACATTACGCCATCACTTCTGGTTTATCAAACGTGCAGAACTACCTTAACTGGGATAAGAAATAAGAATAAAATCATTGACAGATCAGTAGGATGTCATTTATTAATGTATATAAAAAACATAAATACAACTTTATTTTTATAAAACAGCAATTAAACACATCAGCAGAGGCTCTAATCACAGTCTTTGCATTCCTCAGAGCTATTTGTCACTCTTTCATTGTAAACTTTGTTCACTGTTTTGATATAGCTAATCTCAGATATAGCAAACACTTTTTTGTGACCCTGATGAGTTTGTTACAACAGGGTTTTACCATGTATTGTACAAGTGGGTAGTCTAAGAATGTTTAAAAAATAAAGGTAAAGTAAAAAGGTATACTATACTAGTATAAAAATTACCATCATAGACTGTGGAGAAACAAGGTTAAAATTAAAACTTTATTACCTAAATAATGATGATATAAAAAGAAAAAAATGTGTACGGAGTGATAAAAATAATTGATTTTAAGCAGTCCATTTGGAGTATCACAATCTATCTTATGACAATTTTAGATATTGATGGTAATGCTGAGGGAGTTAGTAAGAAAGACAGTACTACACAGGGTATCGTTACTGGAATAGAAAGCCTGAATCTTGGTGCTGCAGGAGGTGGAAAAACTGTCATTGACACAAGGGGAAGTTTACATAGCAGCAGCTCGGAGAGTTCACTCTCTGAGCCTCTAGCACTGGAAAATACAAGTGACATGCTTGTTGCTATGGCAACAACTGCAGGTATAATTGTCAAATATGAAATATTGAACTTGATACAAAAGAAAGTTATTGCTATAATGTCAGTGGATTCATTCTAAATGTTTTGAGTGTTTAGTAATGTTATGAGACTAATTTCAAACAAGAGGACCATGATGGTCCTGAATCGCTCACCTCTTCCCACATGACCCAGTTTTGAGTATGACGTTGTTTTTTCTATTATTTGACATAGTGACCTAGTTTTTGAGCTCATGTGACCCAGTTTTGAACCTTAACTAGATATGATCAAGATAAAAATTCTGACCAATTTTCATGAAGATCCATTGAAAAATATGGTCTCTAGAGAGGTCACAAGGTTTTTCTATTATTTGACCTATTGACCTAGTTTTCGAAGGTACGTGACCCTGTTTTGAACTTTACCTAGATATTATCAAGGTGAACATTCTCACTAATTTTCAAGAAGATCTCATGAAAAATATGGCCTCTAGAGAGGTCACAAGGTTTTTCTATTTTTATACCTACTGGCCTATATTTTGACCGCGCGTGACCCAGTTTCGACACTGACCTAGATATCATCAAGGTGAACATTCAGATCAATTTTCATGAAGATCCATTGAAAAATATGGCCTCTAGAGAGGTCAAAAGATTTTAATAATTTTAGACCTACTGACCTAGTTTTTGACAGCAGTTGACCCAGTTCAAAACTTGACCTAGATATCATCAAGATGAACATTCAGACCAACTTTCATACAGATCACATGTACAAAAGTATGGCCTCTAGAGAGGTCACAAGGTTTTTTTATTATTTGACCTACTGACCTAGTTTTTTAAGGCATGTGACCCAGTTTCAAACATAACCTAGATATCATCAAGGTTAACATTCTGACCAATTTTCATGAAGATCCATTCAAGGGTATGGCCTCTAGAGAGGTCACAAGGTTTTTCTATTTCAAGACCTACTGACCTAGTTTTTGATCGCAGTTGACCCAGTTCAAACTTTACCTATATATCATCAAGATAAACATTCAGACCAACTTTCATACAGATCCCATGAAAAATATGACCTCTAGAGAGGTCACAATGTTTTTTCATTATTTGACCTACTGACCTACTTTTTGATGGCACGTTACCCACTTTAGAACTTGACCTAGATATCATCAAGATGAACATTCTGACCAATTTTTATGAAGATCCATTAACAAGTATGGCCTCTAGAGAGGTCACAAGGTTTTTCTATTTTTAGACCTACTGACCTAGTTTTTGACCGCACATGACCCTGTTTCGAACTTGACCTAGATATCATCAAGATGAACATTCAGACCAACTTTCATACAGATCCCATGAAAAATATGGCCTTTAGAGAGGTCACAAGGTTTTTCTATTATTTGAACTGTTGACCTAGTTTTTGATCGCATGTGACCCACTTTCGAACTTGACCTAGATATCATCAAGATGAACATTCAGACCAACTTTCATACAGATCCCATGAAAAATATGGCCTCTAGAGAGGTCACAAGGTTTTTCTATTTTTTGACCTACTGACCTAGTTTTTGACGGCACCTGACCCAGATTCGAACTTGACCTAGATATCATCAAGGTGAACGTTCTGACCAATTTTCATGAAGATCTTTTGAAATATATGGCCTCTAGAGAGGTCACAAGGTTTTTCTATTTTTAGACCTACTGACCTAGTTTTTGACGATACCTGACCCAGTTTCGAACTTGACCTAGATATCATCAAGGTGAACATTCTGACCAATTTTCATGAAGCTCTTGTGAAATTTATGGCCTCTAGAGAGGTCACAAGGTTTTTCTATTTTTAGACCTACTGACCTAGTTTTTGACGGCACGTGACCCAGTTTTGAACTTGACCTAGATATCATCAAGATGAACATTCTGACCAACTTTCATAAAGATCCCACAAAAAATGTGACCTCTAGAGTGGTCACAAGCAAAAGTTTACGGACGGACGAACGCACGCACGGACGACGGACGCTGCGTGATCACAAAAGCTCACCTTGTCACTATGTGACAGGTGAGCTAAAAAACATTGGTAAGTAACTAAAGTTTAGAATGAAATTTAGTTGTAAAACAGAAGTTTACAATCGTAATTCCTCAATAACAGTTTGATTTTAGTCATAATCAGCGTGTTTTTCTATAAAAAACAGATTTAAGCTGACATTCATTTTACTGTTTGTTCAGTGATTCCTACCTCTGCTATTTTTAGATTCATCTTCACTGGAAAATATTAATAATTTATCATATTACCATAGATTCCAGTTTTTAGCTCATCTGTCACATAGTTACAAGGTGAGCTTTTGTGATCTTACGTCATCTGTCTACAATTTCTTGTGAACACGATAGAGACCACATTTTACAATCAATTTTCATCAAACTTGCACACAACTTGTATTGGCATAATATCTCTGACCAGATCCCATCATGGGTTGTAGAGTTATGTGAAAATTTGATATTTTGGCTTGTAAACATGATAGAGACCACATTTTGCGATAGATTTTAATCAAACTTGCTCACAACTTGTATTTGCGTAATATCTTGATTCTTCTTAAAAACTGGCCAGATCCCACCATGGGTTTGAGTTATGGTCCCTGAAAGGGCCAATATTTGTTATTTTGGCTTTGAATCCATATAGAGACTTCATTTATGGTTTAATTTGATACAAACTTGCAAAATATCTTTAACAACAATAGATCTTGGATTCCATGATGAATCTGTTAGATCCAGTCATAGGTTCCGAAGTTACGGCCCCTGATTGATCCCTGAAATAGCCAAAATTTGTTAATTTTTACGTTGTGAACACTATAGAAGTGTCATTTTACATTTGATTTTACCCACACTTACAAACAACTTTAGTCCTAATAAGATCTTGGTTCCTTCGAAAACCAGCTAGATACCATCATGGGTTCTAGAGTTACTGCCCCTGAAAGGGCAAAATTTTCTGTTTTTTGCCCTTTAAGCCATTTTGAGGTTTCATTTATACTTTGATTTGAAACAAACTTGCACAGAATGTTTATCTTGATGACCTCTAGACAAGTTAGAAACTGGGTCATGTGGGGTCAAAAACTAGGTCACTAGGTCAAATCAAAGGAATAACTTGTTAATACCCTAGAGGCCATATTTATGACCTGTCTTCATGAAACTTGGTCGGAATGTTTATCTTGATGATTCCAATGCCAAGTTCAAAACTGAGTCATATGTGGTCAAAAACGAGGTCACCTGTTGAAATCAAAGGAAAAGCTTGTTAACATCCAAAAGGCCACATTTATGACCCTATCTTCATAAAACTTGGTCTTGATGATTCATAGGCCAAGTTAGAAACTGGATCATGTAGGGTCAAAAACTAGGTCACCTCAGATCAAGGGAAAAGCTTGTTAACACTGTAGAGGCCACATATATGACCCAATCTTCATGAAACTTGTTCAGAATGTTTGTCTTGATGATTCCAAGGCCAAACTTAAAAAAATGAGTGATATAGGGTCATCATGACCTCTTGTTTGTAAATGTAATGACATATCTAGAAAAATGTGAAACATAGAAGCAGTTGGTTTTTGTCCTTGCCAAGATAGAAAAAGTAGTAAAACACAGAACACAGTATTAAAAATTCATCAAAACTATTCATTTTAATCATTTTATATATTTGTATCTATTGTTAGAGAACTGAGTAAATTATTTATATATATATATACAATGATATAATGCCTTAGAAGGAAGAGACTCTTCAAGTGCCAGGAATGTAACATAGCGCCAGGAATGTAACATTGTATTTAAACATTTCAGATATGAACCATGCTCAATACAGCTCTCTCTTCATGCTGGGACTGTCATATATAATTAGCAACTTTGCCAAGTCACACCATTTCATCTTATTGCTGAAAGGGGTTTGTAAATCTTTGTTATTATATTCTAGATGAGGTATATTTCCTTACAGAACATAGATGGGTTGCAAGAAAGTTTGTTCCCTTTAAACAAACAATTATATAATGGTATTGAAATGTAACTTAAAAGTAAGTAAGTGCATCATGCTTGTTGTTCATGGGGGTCGGTCACCTGCAGACTTTACACAAAATGTATGTTGCAATATGTGTCACCATCTGTAGCTACTCGCCATGTTTTAACAAATATTTGAACGGACCAGGAAATTATTCCATTATCATCAGATTTGAACCTGAAATTAACTACAAACAAATTTTTTTTTAATTCATTGTAACACATTAAAAAATACATTTTGGGAAACAATCTTAGCAAAGGGTATGAACATGGTTAAGAAATACTGAGAAATAAACAGTTGCAAAAATTGGTATAATTTAATAAAAACTGCCGAAGATCCTTTGGAAGCATAGAATGCAACCAAGCGAAATAATAGCAGACTCCGTTTAATCGAGTCTGTTCATGAGAGGTAAGAAAGTGCAACACCCATTAGCCTTCTAGCACCAGCTTAAGCGGAACTCTATTACCCATGAACATCGAGTGGACTCCATGATCCCAAAGGACCAGAGTCACTGAATCCAAGAGAGACTTTTTTACAGCCACCTCACAGCACTTAAAGATTGCTGTTGTGATAGTTAATAAAATCCACATTAAACCACAATAGCTGAGTCTCCAGAAAATTTAATAATGATTGGGAGTTTCATTAGTATGAAATAACCAATTTTACTTAGGCAGTCATTAGCTCGCCTGACTTTTGAAAAAAATCTTCGAGGTATTGTCGTCATTTGATAGTTGGGGTTGGGTTAAAATTTTTGTTTAGGTAAAACCTTTTCTCAAAAACTGTAAGAGCTAAAGCTTTGAAACATTGCACACTTGTTTGTCATCATTAGGAGACCATTTAGGCCAAGAACCATACCTCTGATATGCATTTTGTCAGAATTATGGCCCTTTTTGTACTAAGAAAATTTCTTGGTTAAAATTTTTGTATAGGTCCACTTTTACTTAAAAACTATAACAGCTACTGGTTTCCAAGTAGTTTCCGGACCCAAGTAGTTTTCCGGACCTTTTACATTTCGTGCTGTATATACTTAACGCTGTCGTAAAGCATCTGGGTAACAATATCATATTATCTAGACCATTGTTGCCTTTACATTGCAGCGAAAACCCAGCATTACCAACTTATTTATTATTTGAATATCCCGGTTGTTTTAACTTACTTCGATGTAAAGTTTACACAAGAGATTGTCAACTGCAGGGGAATTCCAGTTACAGTGCGCATGCGCTGAAATTGAGGCCCATTGAAGGTAAACTTCAGTCAATTGATGCTCCCATTTACTTACGATACAATAAAAACATTCCGTTAGTAATAAAATAAAACAATGAAAGTCATACAAGAATCGACCTATTCACACTACGGCATTACATTATCGATTAAAAATAGGTACCAAAATAGACAGGTATTTACCTATGATACCATCTATTAATCAAACGCTCGTGATGAAATAATGCACGAAGGGGCACCTGGGGTCTTCCTCCACCATTAAAAGCTTGAAAGTCGCCATATGACCTATCATGTGTCGGTGCGACGTTAAATCCAACAAAATAAATAAATAATCTATTAATCAAATGTTTAGCAGCAGTGTCCATGCCAAAGTGGTCAAGGCGCTAGACTTCCAATTTTGAGACCGGTCGTGTTCTTTCTTTTTTTAAAAAGTTGTTAATTACATTAAAAGTTCGTAATTTCTTTTTTGAAATATTACCAGTCTGCTAAATACGTCTCGTCATTTTAGCGTGACGTTGCAAATGTCATTCAAACATAATTAGATGTAACTGTAATGAGCATATAATAAATCTGGTATTTGTTAAATTCTTGAAATATACTTTTCAAATCATCATCAGGCCTTAGAATTATGTTTAAATTTTGAATATATGTAACGAAATCGGAAATCTTTGCTTTTACAGAAAGGTTACAACTTTTACAATAAAAGGTCCGGAAAACTACTCGGACTAACTCAGATATTAATGGAATTAATTGCCCCGTTTGAGGCCTCATCTACATTTGTGTTATGAACTCTAGTGTAATACGAATTCTGCATGGTATTAACGAAGAACCTAGCTTTTTATCTGTGAAAATTTTATGTTTCTACTATGTTTTGTTCGAAAGTTAGTGGCAAAAAATAGCGATTTCGGTCCGGAAACTACTGGGAAACCAGTACAGCTTTGAAACTTTGCATGCTTGTTTATCATCATTAGGTGACTATGTAGGCCAAGAACCATGATTATGTATGCCCAAGAACCATAACTCTGATATGCATTTTGTCAGAATTATGGTCCTTTTTGTAAATTTGAGTTACTTGGTTAAAATTTCTGTTTAGGTCACCTTTTCTCAAAAACTATAAGAGCTACAGCTTTGAAACTTTGCACACTTGTGTATCATAATTAGGGGACTATGTAGCCTGAGAACCATAACTCTAACCTCATTTTATCAGAATTATGGCCCTTTTTGTGCTTAAATTCTGAACTATAACTCTTTTCTTACTTATTGTCCACCACTTGCAGACGGGCGATGACGATGCCCTTGTCTTTTATCTGATGTTAAAATTTCTTCAAAAAATATTTAGAATTCTAATGAAATATTTATAGTGCAAAAAAAATGCAAATAAATAAAAACTGGTGAAAACACTAAAGACCTATGATGAATTGTTGAGCAAGACAATAGTTATTGTAAAAAAAACATTTAGTTATTGTCATTATCAGCCATACTTTTGATAATTTAATAAGGCATAAAATACCAATGAATAACTTAATATATTTTTAAAAAATCTTATATAATCATTGTGAGTACTTTCTATTTGGGTATGAATGTTTTTGAACTCCAGATACTTGTAATAAACCTGTGGTGTATTTACATCACAAATGAACAGTACTAAGTTGTTTCTTAACTATAATTTCTTGTTCAGTACTCCATTTGATGCTGTTAAATATTTTCAGTTATTGTTTATTTAACGAATGTTTCTCATTGCACAGTTGGTGCAGCCGTTCTGCGCAGGCGCGGAATTATTATCCATAAGTGCGCACGGCAAAATTATTCATTTTTCTGCATGTCCGCATGCATTTAGTGTATCAAATACATAAATATACTGACTAGAGGTTAGGGTTAGTATCACCATGGTTACAAAATGTATACATTTAAGATATTTTCTTTCAAATTTAGTTAATCCGGTACATACCGGAGTCTGTAATATATCACAGGTGCACCAACTCTGTATTTAGTCACAGCCTTATTTAACTTGAATATATTTACAGGTAACTCTGTTTGCATTAAAAATTATTAATGAAGACTTGTTTCCCTTCTCATAACTAGTTTTAATATAAAATCAGGCCAGGCATTTTTCAAGACTGGTCCTGATTTCAGGCTTTTGATTGCCAGAATTTACCTATTGAAAAAGGAGATCTCAGACCTGAGAATGTAGATTTTCAGGCTTTTGGTATTTTACTGAATGCCATCCATGACACTTTAGTTAAAACGTGGCAATATTGATGTCGTGTCAACATACTATTTGGCACAATACTGATGCTGAGAAAGAGTGCTACAACATTTGTTAAACTATCTTACATAAATACATTCAGAATTGAAATGAAATAACATGACATTGTTGATTATAAAGCATGCAGAATAACTCACTTGATGTCTCTGCACTCCTAAATTATTACCACCTGTGTTATAATTTTAGTGATGACTGTAACAGGTTAAATGATGACTGTAACGGGTTAAAGGCTTGTGATAATTCCAGTGATGACTGTATTTCTGGTGAACACGTTAAAGGGGTGTGATAATTTTAGTGATGACTGTATTTCAGGTTGACAGGTTAAAGGCGTGTGATAATTTTAGTGATGACTGTATTTCAGGTGAACAGGTTAAAGGCGTGTGATAATTCCAGTGATGACTGTGTTTCAGGTGAACAGGTTAAAGGCGTGTGATAATTTTAGTGATGACTGTGTTTCATGTGAACAGGTTAAAGGCGTGTGATAATTCCAGTGATGACTTTGTTTCAGGTGAACAGGTTAAAAGCGTGTGATAATTCCAGTGATGACTGTATATCAGGTGAACAGGTTAAAGGCATGTGATAATTTTAGTGATGACTGTATTTTAGGTGAACAGGTTAAAGGCGTGTGATAATTTTAGTGATGACTGTATTTCAGGTGAACAGGTTAAAGGTGTGTGATAATTTTAGTGATGACTATATTTCAGGTGGACAGGTTAAAGGCGTGTGATAATTTTAGTGATGACTTTATTTCAGGTGAACAGGTTAAAGGCTTGCAATAATTTTAGTGATGACTGTATTTCAGGTTGACAGGTTAAAGGCGTGTGATAATTTTAGTGATGACTTTATTTCAGGTGAACAGGTTAAAAGGCGTGTGATAATTCCAGTGATTACTTTATTTCAGGTTGACAGGTTAAAGGCGTGTGATAATTTTAGTGATGACTTTATTTCAGGCAAACAGGTTAAAAGGCGTGTGATAATTCCAGTGATTACTTTATTTCAGGTTGACAGGTTAAAGGTGTGTGATCATTCCAGTGATGACTATATTTCAGGTGAACAGGTTAAAGGCGTGTGATAATTCCAGTGATGACTCTATTTCAGGTGAACAGGTTAAAGGTGTGTAATAATTTTAGTGATGACTGTATTTCAGGTGAACAGGTTAAAGGCCTGTGATAATTTTAGTGATGACTATATTTCAGGTGAACAGGTTAAAGGCGTGTGATAATTCCAGTGATCCTATGAAGCTAGTTGAGTTCAAACACTCGTTGACTAAGAATCTGTACTTGTTACCAGGCTATCCACACGATGTACCCGGTGGTGCCACTGGGAGCACTCTCCCACAGGGTCCATTCGGAAGTACAAAACCTTCATGAGATTACTTCGTAGTGTAGTTTAAAGAGAATCAACCAAAGACTGAAGCGTAAAACAATGCCAAACTTCATCATTTCAAATTCAAATTATACTGAATCTTGAATACAATAAGTGACATCTCTGGTTGTGTATGTGTATGTATATATATAACGTATGTATGATAATGGTGTTGATTACCCAATCATGAAATAAAAGCAGGGCAAAATCCAGATTACAGTATTGCTGCCGATCATGTTTTTTTATCTGTCTTGTTGTTGCTAGCATAATATCCTGTGTACATCTGCCAGTTGCGTTTTCACATTGTGTTATTACTAATATACCCTATATAAACTACTACTGAACAGGGTTGAATTATGCCCTCATCTTTTCCTTTTACACACAACTTGACACACACAACTTTACACAAGTTGTTTTCCTTTGATGTCAGGAATGTCTGCTGAAGCAGTTACAAAACTGCACAGTTTGTT
Organism: Mercenaria mercenaria; assembly: GCF_021730395.1. Classification (NCBI taxonomy): domain Eukaryota; kingdom Metazoa; phylum Mollusca; class Bivalvia; order Venerida; family Veneridae; genus Mercenaria; species Mercenaria mercenaria. The sequence continues at coordinate 42,752,801 of NC_069374.1, forward strand.
CTACAGACTAAAGCCTTTAAGTGATATTTAAAATCAGAGTTCCTACAAATTCATACCTTCTGTAGGTTTCATTACCAAATTCAGCTTCCTGTTCTAATGCCTAATTTAAAAGTGTTTTTGCAAGTTCTTGCAAGTTAACATATGAAAAGCGTGCCAACAGTAAGGCCACACAAGATTCTTTATCCAAACAAAACATTTAGCAGACTTATACATTACTCCCTGATTTCAAAAGGCGGGGAAAAAAATGATTGTGTATTGTTAGATGTTAAGTAAGACAACCTTTCAGTTTTAAGGGATATTTTGCTTTGCAGAATTGGAACTATTTTACAAAAAAAGTGTGCCAGTTTTCAGAATGAAGAGTTTTTATTTACTCGGATGTTTTTCCAGTGAAAATAGAAAATTTTCAGGACTGAGATAATTGTCTGGTTTATGGAGGGCATACCGGTTTTGATGTTTTTATTGAGAGTGGTTTCACTATATCTTGTATTCTCATTTTATGCATTCTACATTCTATTAATGTACCATTTATTGTTCTATATAATTGTATGGTTTGTAAGTTAAGGAAATGAACTTTTAGCATTTGATAATTTATTTTAATTTGTACTATTTTTGTTTTTAGTGGAATCAAGTAAATTCATCTTTTGTATTTTTGTATTGACTTTCAGAAACTTGACAATGATTCACTAACAAATACAGAAAATATATAGTTTACTGTTACTGAATGTCTTGGCTATAAATAGTCAAAATTATGTGCCTAAGGTCCAAAGTCACTTAATTTTGACTAATGAATGACAAGACATTCCAGCAAACAGGAGTTTTATTATTTGACATCAGAAATAAATTTTCAGAGATTTTTTTTTTTACTTTAGCCCCATAAATATGAATTGAACATAGATCCTTCATAAATCACAAACTATTTATTGGTAATTTTTAGCTCACCTGAGCCAAAGGCTCATGCTGAGCTTTTGTGACCGGTCAATGTCCGTCGTGTGTCGTGTGTCCGTCAACATTTTCTAAAAAAATCTTCTTCTTGAAAACCACCTGGCAGAATTACACCAAACTTCACAGGAATGATCCTTGGATGGCCCCCTTTCAAAATTGTTCAAAGAATTGAATTCCATGCAGAACTCTGGTTGCCATGGCAACCGAAAGGAAAAACTTTAAAAATCTTCTTGTCCAAAACCACAGGGTCTAGGGCTTTGATATCTGGTGTGTAGCATCATCTAGTGGTCCTCTACCAAAATTGTTCAAATTATCCCCCTAGGGTCATATATGGCCCCGACCCGGGGGTCACATGGTTTACATAAACTTATATAGGGAAAACTTTGAAAATCTTCTTGTACAAAACCACATGGCGTAGGGCTTTGATATTTGGTATGTAGCATCATCTAGTGGTCCTCTACCAAGATTGTTCAAATTATCCCCCTAGGGTCAAATGTGGCCCCGCTCCGGGGGTCCAATGTTTTACATAGACTTATATAGGAAAAAAAGTTTAAAAATCTTGTCTGAAACCAAAGCACTTAGACCTTTGATATTTGGTTTGTAGCATTGACTTATGGTCCTCAACCAAAATTGTTCAAATTGTACCCCTTGGGTGAAAAAAACCCCTGCCCTGGGGGCCCTAAGTTTTATATAGACTTATATAGGAAAAAGCTTTAAAAATCTTCTTGCCTGAAACCATACGACCTAGGCTTTTGATATCTGGTATGATGCATTGTCTAGTAGTCCTCTACCAAAATTTTTCAAATTATGCCCCTGGGGTTAAAAGAGGCCCCGCCCTGGGGTCACTTAGTTATTATGTGAGTTATATTGGAAAAATACTTAAAAAATCATCTGATCCTATTTCCAAGATTGTTTAATTATAATTACCTGATGACCCCAAGTAATATGATGTCACTTGACTATGACCTTGACCTACTGACCTACTTTCTTGTTTTTTAAGATACAGCCTTGAAATTTGATGACATACACAGTTTTGCCCACAAATCGTAAAACTGCATTTTATTGACCATGAATGTGACCTACTGACTTTCTTAATATTTTATCATCAGTTTGACATTTGAAACATGTAGCTCATATTACCCAGGTGAGCGATCCAGGGTCATCATGACCCTCTTGTTATTTGTTGTCATGTAATGATTTATAATGATAGGAAAATTAATTGCCAGGAATGGAGGAATTTTGTTATTTTAATGGTTTAATGGCATACCACAAAATATATATTAAAGAAATATTAGAAGTTCCCTATTACAGACTAGATATAGGTTGTTTAACAATATTAAATTGATGTTTAGTGTTATAAAGGATAATGTAGAGAAATGTCAGTTTCAGAATCAGGACCAGGCATTAATTTAAAAAAGCATTTGCAATGTATAAATTTTTTAAAGGTAAAACTAGTTTTGTTGGGAAATTATTTTATATTTTCGTTTGTGTTAATTTTTGTGTGAACTATATTGTTATTTCAATCTTATATCAGAGACAGTTGTTGCATTCACTTGTCTTATAGTTTCAGAGCAGTAAAGCTTCTGATTGACATCAAAATTAGTAATCATAAACACCTTCACCACTAGAGCATCGCTCCCTAAAAGTTGGGATTGTATTTCGGGTCTCTTGTGTCAAAGTCAAGGTCATTGATACTTTAAAAGAAATTGATATTTATCAATACCTTCAGTTTGGATGAAACTTTTGTTACAAAACTTTGTGTGAACATAGCTTTAATTGAAACAAAAGGTGGGATTGTATTTCGGTTACTCGGGTCAAAGTTACTGTTACTAAAATAGAGAAACAGTATCTGCTAACATTGAAAACCTGGTCTCGGGGCATTGCAGCATTTATTGTGGATATTGCACTAGTGTTTTAACAAACTAACATTGACGTCATTTCAAGTAAGGATGTAGTTGGTTGGATTAATTGTCTGTATAGATAGTTTATAAAGGAACAAACTTGATATTTCAGCAGAAAAAGCACAAATGTGGTGGAAAGAATCTTTTCATACATTTGCATCTTTCCACAGAGCCTCGCATTTTGCTATTTTATTCACACTGTTTGATCAAGCCTAGGAGTTTTCAGGACTTGGTCCTGATTTCAGGTTTTCGGCTGCCACAATTTCCCTGTGTGATTCAGTTGAAAAAGAACATGTCAGTATTTCTGACTTGATGTTTTTGACTGAATCCCAGGTCGGTTGATAATTAGCTCACCTGTCACAAAGTGACAAGGTGAGCTTTTGTGATCGCGCGGTGTCCGTCGTCCGTCCGTGCGTCCGTCCGTCCGTAAACTTTTGCTTGTGACCACTCTAGAGGTCACATTTTTCATGGGATCTTTATGAAAGTTGGTCAGAATGTTCATCTTGATGATATCTAGATCGTTTGAAACTGGGTCACGTGCCATCAAAAACTAGGTCAGTAGGTCTAAAAATAGAAAAACTTTAGGACCTCTCTAGAGGCCATATATTTCACAAGATTTTCATGAAAATTGGTCAGAATGTTCACCTTGATGATATCTAGGTCAAGTTCGAAACTGGGTCACGTGCCTTCAAAAACTAGGTCAGTAGGTCTAAAAATAGAAAAACCTTGTGACCTCTATAGAGGCCATTTATTTCATAAAATCTTCGTGAAAATTGGTCAGAACATTCACCTTGATGATATCTAGGTCAAGTTTGAAACTGGGTCACGTGCCATCAAAAACTAGGTCAGTAGGTCTAAAAATAGAAAAACCTTGTGACCTCTCTAGAGGCCATATATTTCACAAGATCTTCATGAAAATTGGTCAGAACATTCACCTTGATGATATCTAGGTCAAGTTCGAAACTGGGTCACGTGCCGTCAAAAACTAGGTCAGTAGGTCAAATAATAGAAAAACCTTGTGACCTCTCTAAAGGCCATATTTTTCATGGGATCTGTATGAAAGTTGGTCTGAATGTTCACCTTGATGATATCTAGGTCAGGTTCGAAACTGGGTCACGTGCGGTCAAAAACTAGGTCAGTAGGTCTAAAAATAGAAAAACTTTGTGACCTCTCTAGAGGCCATATATTTCATGAGATCTTCATGAAAATTGGTCAGAATTTTCACCTTGATGATATATAGGTCAGGTTCAAAAGTGGTCCACGTGCCGTCAAAAACTAGGTCAGTAGGTCAAATAACTGAAGAACCTTGTGACCTCTCTAGAGGCCATATTTTTTATGGGATCTGTATGAAAGTTGGTCTGAATGTTCGTCTTGATGATATCTAGATCAAGTTCTAAAGTGGGTCACGTGCCATCAAAAACTAGGTCAGTAGGTCAAATAATGGAAAAACCTTGTGACCTCTCTAAATGCCATATTTTTCATGGGATCTGTATGAAAATTGGTCTGAATGTTCATCTTGATGGTATCTAGGTCAAGTTTGAAACAGGGTCATGTGCGGTCAAAAACTAGGTCAGTAGGTCTAAAAATAGAAAAACCTTGTGACCTCTCTAGAGGCCATACTTGTGAATGGATCTCCATAAAAATTGGTCAGAATGTTCATCTTGATGATATCTAGGTCAAGTTTGAAACTGAGTCACGTGCCGTAAAAACTAGGTCAGTAGGTCAAATAATAAAAAAACGTTGTGACCTCTCTAGAGGCCATACTTTTCATGGGATCTGTATGAAAGTTGGTTTGAATGTTCATCTTGATGATATCTAGGTCAGGTTTGAAACTGGGTCAACTGCGATCAAAAACTAGGTCAGTAAGTCTTGAAATAAAAAAACCTTGTGACCTCTCTAGAGGCCATACCCTTGAACGGATCTTCATGAAAATTGGTCAGAATATTCATCTTGATGATATCTAGGTCAAGTTTGAAACTGAGTTACTAGCCTTAAAAAACTAGGTCAGTAGGTCAAATAATAAAAAAACCTTGTGACCTCTCTAGAGGCCATATTTTTCAATGGATCTTCATGAAAATTGATCTGAATGTTCACCTTGATGATATGTAGGTCAGTTTCGAAACTGGGTCACATGTGGTCAAAAACTAGGCCAGTAGCTCTAAAAATAGAAAAACCTTGTGACCTCTCTAGAGGCCATATCTCTAGAGATCTTCATGAAAGTTAGTGAGAATGTTCACCTTGATGATATCTAGGTAAAATTGAAAACAGGGTCACGTATCTTCGAAAACTAGGTCAATAGGTCTGATAATAGAAAAACCTTGTGACCTCTCTAGAGACCATATTTTTCAATGGCTCTTCATGAAAATTGGTCAGAATTTTTATCTTGATAATATCTAGGTCAAGTTCAAAACTGGGTCACATGAGCTCAAAAACTAGGTCACTATATCAAATAATAGAAAAAAAAAGACGTCATACTCAAAACTGGGTCATGTGGGAAGAGGTGAGCGATTCAGGACCATCATGGTCCTCTTGTTTCAGTATGAAAAGATACTTGTGTAATATCCTCAATATAAAAACCATGTACTGGTGTGTTTTTAAGTACAGATTGAACTGCACTTATTTTTACATGGAAGTTAATCAACATTTTCTCCAAACATCACTGCAGTGAGTGTTGTTAAGTCCTGACATGTCTGTAACACCAACACACTTCCCTGTGTATTTGCCATAGATTGAACCCTAGTCGCTTACACAGAGTCAGTGATTGTGATTTCAGCGAAAGGCATATTCACACAGATAGGCCATGTCAGTAGATAGGCCATGTCTATTATATTTGTGTCATTTCTGACCTGATGACCAGGCTGTTCTATAATTTAATCAGATGACTAACATGCTGTGATATTTGTTTATGTATACCAATTATGTTATTATATATAATAAAGTTGAAAGTCAATTATTTTAAGATGGTATGTTTTATTTTAAACTGTATTGTTTTAAGCCAACTATTTCTTTAAATACGAGATTGCGTTGTTATGTCTATGTTGAATGAGACGGAGATGTGTGTTTATACTGTATCAGCAGGATTATTTTAGCATGAATTCTAGGATCAAGTTTCTCATCCTGTATATACTAGTATTAATGATCTAATCATGGATATAATAATAAATAATTTCCACTTGTATATACTAGTGTTGATTATCTCAACATGCATACCCAAAAAATAATGTCGGCATACATGTGCCAGTAAAATATCTCAGCATACATATACTAGTTTCTGATAATCACAGCATACATACTCTAGTTACTGATAATCATGGCATAGATATACTAGTTACCAGTTACTGGAACAGACCCGGAGAGAGAGTAGAAACTACTCGCACCCTAGGTGGCTCCAATTACATGGTAATTGAAGTGATGGCCAGTTTAACAGCATGCAGTCAATAAAAAGCAATAAATCACATGTAGCAGCGTTGATAAGCATTGATGCAGGACATGTATAAAATGATAGTGTGATGTTTATAGTGAAGGCATGTGCATTTAACTGCATGTCTTTTAAATGTGTCCATTTTTTTTCAGGAAACTTGATATATGGATATAAGACAAAATTAATCAACATCAATTTTGTGCAAAAATAGTTAAAAACTATGCCAATAAAATGGGTCTTATTATTAGAATATAATTCAAAGCACAGAATATATTTCATCACAATATTGAAAATAGCTATGTTATTTAATTTTCTAGCTGTGTTTGACTGTCTGCCTGTCGTTCAGTCAGTAAGGTGCTGCGGCTTTATAAATCTGTTTTTACATATTAAAACCTGTTTTATAAGAAGATGGCAGTCTGAAGAATATGCTTATCATTATAATACATGTCTGTCTGTCTGTCTGTCACTAAAGATGGAATATGCAATAACATGTCCTTGAAATGGAAAATTGTCCTGTGACGACAAGCAAGAGCTAAAAGAACCATTTTCAGATTGGACCAGATGTTGTTTATTATACATGCCGACGTACCATGTCAGGTCTTTAATAAAATTCTATTCTGTTCTGTTCTGTTATTATTAAATATTTGGACCAACAATGTTCCATGATATATATAATTATAAGAAAGTTAAAAAAACTTTGCAATTTCAAATGTGTTGCTATGTCTGTTATCAGAGAGTATCCGAATGACCTAACAAGATTGGTAAAAACATGCATATTTTGTATATTTCATGTGATTACTTTTAAAGTGTAAATCACCTGTTAATTAAGTATACAGGATTACTTGTTTTACTCTTCCTGTTTTATTTAAAAAAGGTATTGTTCTTCGTGGCCTTTTCGAAAAAAATGAACAGAATGAATGTGAACGTAATTTTAAGATGTATATAATTCATTACATTGATTTTTTTTATCATTTTAATTTGTTAGCATGTACACAGCACTGTGTAGCCATAGCTAGTTCCATCCATTGCTAATCAATCTTAAGCTCAGCAAAGAGGTATTTTGTTTTTAGCTCACCTGTGGATGAGCTTTTGTGATCATCCTTCATTCGTCGTCTGTCCACACCAGTCATTTTTCAGTGGAGGGGATTTTGATCAAGGGGATTTTGATATACACTCATTTAAAGGCACTGACCTCCAGATTTGGCTAAAATAATCTTTCTCTCAAATTGAAGTTTGTAAAAACCAGAAAATGAGTTTTTGTTTCTAAAATATTTCGTCGAAACCAAAAGCGCTATAGCGGAATAAGTGAATTATGACTTCAAAATAAAGATTTTTTATAATCGAGACAGTTTACCTTAAGTAATACGTTACAAACGCTTTTCGATTTTTATCATAAAAAGTAGTAAAACAGCAAATTCTCATGTATTTCCGTAACATATAATTTGCCTGTAATTAAGTTTTAAAGCCTTCTTAAGAATTATAGCATTTATTTCCAGATATCTATAAAAGTATTTTTTCTTGTTGTCGAACGATCTGGAGGCCGGTCCCTTTCATTTTTAGAATATTTTTTGAGGGCGAAATATATATGTATTTCGGGTCTCCTTGAAAATGTGTCTTTTCAGTTTAAAAAGTTTTTAAATATTATGGATCCGTGGCCTATAAATGCATTTTACGTTACAATAATGTAAATTTTAGATTTTGAACGGTAAGATAAATTATCAAAATGTATAACTTAATATCCATAATTTAGATTTTTGTTTATACAAGAGCCGTAATAATTGTCCCTTGCCGCGGGGCATGTCATATAAACAGACACTAATCCAATTAGTAACGGTAATAATACAGAAATATGTCAGTGTCGATCAGGGTCACTCAAAATGAATTCATTTTTGAAAGACCCTGTGTCGATTAACCAATAAATGAAATGAAAGTATTCGGTTAACTTATTGTCAAACGCGTTATTTGACTTTATCATACATATTATATGCAATCATTACAAAAAGAAAAGATAAGAAATTAATAACAACAATATTATGATACTTACAAACAGGGTCACTCACATCATTTTTGAAAGACCCTGTTACAAACAAGAAACATGACACTTGGTCAGAATGGTTATCTTCATTCCTGAACCAAATTTAAAACTGGGTCATATGGGTTAAAAAACTAGGCCATCCAGTCAAATCAAAGGGAAAGCTTGTCTCTCGAGGCCACTTTTATGACCCTATCTTCATGAAATTTGGTAAGAATGTTTATCTTCACAAACTGTGAGAATTTTTAATAAAATCTGCAATGTAGTGCAAAAAATGCGATTTTCCTATAAACTCCAAATACAAAATCTTGCTTAAGGTCCAGATTCATTCAAATCAGTCTAGTAAAAAACGCAAGCACGAGAATATATATATATTTTGCGACTTATTCTTAGTATGTCCTGAAATTCTACAACGGAGTGGTTTTATCAAATTCTACATTGTGGATTATATTTTACCTTCAATGTGCAGAACTACCGAAATTGAATCCACAAACATGATTATTTGTTTTGTTATTTTAACAAAATAATTGTTACATAATGCAAATTCATGTCAGTAGAGGTAATTTATCAATTTACATGAACCAGTGTACGACATGTTTTTTGTTCTGAAATTCCTATTACGTGTTTCAAGAATAGAGTATAGATAATTTAAGGCGTTGGCTTTATTTCTTTTCTTTTTTCTTTTTGAACTTTCTCTATAATTTACAGGGAAAACCAACATAGTGGGTTTGCGATCAGCAAAGATCCAGACCAGCCTGCGCATCCGCGCAGTCTGGTCAGGATCCATGGTGTTCGCTTTCAATACATATTGCAATAAGAGAAACTGTTGGCGAACAGCATGGATCCTGACCAGACTGCTATCTATTTATAAAACATGTTTTTATAAAGTCGCAGCAAGATCTACCTTATTTGACTGATAGACAGGCAAACAGGCATACAAATATAGAAATTTGAATAGCATATATAGGTATTTTCAATATTGTCTTCTTACTATCAAATTTCCTGATGGAAGTTATTATATACTTATGATATGACCCATTATATTTCATAGGTTTTAAATATTTTGCACAAAATTGATTAAAGTGGATGTTGATTAATTTTGTCTAATATCCATATATCAAGTTTTCTGGAAAAAAATGGGCAAATTTAAAAGACATGCAGTTAAATGCACATACATGCACTATAAACAGCACACTATCATTTTATACATGTTATTCATTAATTCCTACATCAAGGAAAATCTGGCCTAACATTATCAACACTGTTACATGTGATTTATTGCTTTTTATTGGCCGCTTGCTGGTAAACTGGCCATCACTTCAATTACCATGTAATTGGAGCCTCCTAGGGTGCGAGTAGTTTCTACTCTCTCTCCGGGTCTGTTCCAGTAACTGTTACTGTAATCTAGTTGCTGATAATCATGGCATACATACACTATTTACTGATAATCATGGCATACATACACTAGTTACTGATAATCATGGCATACATACACTAGTTACTGATAATCATGGCATACATATACTAGTTACTGATAATCACAGCATACATATACTAGTTGCTGATAATCATGGCATACATATACTAGTTACTGATAATCATGGCATACATATACTAGTTACTGATAATCATGGCATAGATATACTAGTTACTGTAATCTAGTTGCTGATAATCATGGCATACATACACTAGTTATTGATAATCACAGCATACATATACTAGTTGCTGATAATCATGGCATACATACACTAGTTACTGATAATTATAGCATAAATATACTAGTTACTGATAATCATAGCATAGATATACTAGTTACTGTAATCTAGTTGCTGATAATCATGGCATACATTCACTATTTACTGATAATCATGGCATACATACACTAGTTACTGATAATTATGGCATACATACACTAGTTGCTGATCATCATGGCATACATACACTAGTTACTAATAATCATGGCATACATACTAGTATATGTATGATGTGATTATCAGTAACTGGTATATGTATGCTGTGATTATCAGTAACTAGTGTATGTATGCCATGATTATCAGCAACTAGTATATGTATGCCATGATATCACCAACTAGTATATGTATGCCATGATTATTAGTAACTAGTATATGTATGCCATGATTATCAGCAACTAGTATATGTATACTGTGATTATCAGTAACTAGTATATTTATGCCATGATTATCAGCAACTAGTATATGTATGCTGTGATTATCAGTAACTAGTATATGTATGCCATGATTATCGGCAACTAGTATATGTATGCTGTGATTGTCAGTAACTAGTATTACTGATAATCATGGCATACATAAACTAGTTACTGATAATCACAGCATACATATACTAGTTCCTGATAATCATGGCATACATAATACTAGTTACTGATAATCACAGCATACATATACTAGTTGCTGATAATCATGGCATAAATATACAAGTTATTGATAATCATGGCATGCTTATACTAGTTACTGATAATCACCCCATGATCTCAGCATGCCTATACTAGCTACTAATAATCTCAGCATGCCTATACTAGGTATTGATAATCTCAGCATGCATATATTAGCTATTAATAATCTCAGCATGCATATGTTAGCTATTAATAATCTCAGCATGCCTATATTAGCTATTAATATTCTCAGCATGCCTATATTAGCTATTAATACTCTCAGCATGCCTATATTAGCTATTAATAATCTCAGCATGCATATATTAGCTATTAATGATCTCAGCATGCATATACTAGCTACTAATAATCTCAGCATGCATATACTAGCTATTGATAATCTCAGCATGCAGGTACTAGCTATTGATAATCTCAGCATGCATATGCTAGCTATTAATAATCTCAGCATGCAGGTACTAGCTATTGATAATCTCAGCATGCATATGCTAGCTATTAACAATCTCAGCATGCATACACTAGCTACTAATAATCTCAGCATTCATATAATAACTATTAATAATCTCAGCATGCATATACTAGCTATTGATAATCTCAGCATGCATATACTAGCTGTTAATACTCTCAGTATGGATATACTAGTTAATGATAATTCCAGTATGCATATACTAGGTATTGATAATCTCAGCATGCATATACTAGCTATTAATACTCTCAGCATGCATATAGTAGTTAATGATAATCTCAGCATGTATATACTAGCTATTAATAGCATGCATATACTAGTTAATGATAATCTCAGCATGTATATACTAGCTATTAATAATATCAGCATGCATATACTAGTTAATGATAATCTCAGCATACATATACTATTAATAATCTCAGCATGCATATACTAGCTTTTAATAATATCAGCATGCATATACTAGCTAGTTTAAAATACTCTTAGCATGAATATACTTGTTAATGATAATCTTGGCGTGCATATACCAATTATTGATAATCTCAGCATGCATATACTAGTTAATGATAATCTCAGGATAACCAAGACCACTTTTCTGTGGTACAACATGGATGGTACCTCCAATTTTTAGGTGTATTTTGACATATCTGTACCTGTTAAGGATTTTTGTGTGGACTTAGAATTTTTATGCCCCCCTTTGAAGAAGGAGGGGTATATTGTTTTGCAGATGTCGGTCGGTCGGTATGTCGGTCGGGCGGAATGTAGACCAATCCGTTTCTAGATGATAACTCAAGAACGCTTGGGCCTAGGATCATGAAAGTTGATTGGGAGGCTGGTCATCACCAGCAGATGACCCCTATTAATTTTGAGGTCTGTATGTCAAAGGTCAAGGTCACAGTGACCCTGGATAGTTAAACGGTTTCCGGATGATAACTCAATACCACTTGGGTTTAGGATCATGAAAGTTGATAGGGAGATTGATCATGACCAGCAGATGACCCCTATTGATTTTGAGGTCAGTATGTTAAAGGTCAAGGTCACAGTGACTCTGAACAGTTAAACGGTTTCCGGATGATAACTCAAGAACACTTAGGCCTAGGGTCATGAAAGTTTATAGGGAGGTTGGTCATGACCAGCAGATGACCCCTATTGATTTTGAGGTCAGTATGTCAAAGGTCAAGGACACAGTGACCAGGAACAGGAAAATGGTTTTGGGCAATAACTCGAGAAGGCTTGGGCCTAGTGTCAGAAAAATTGATAGTGAGGTTGGTCATGACCAGCAGATGACCCCTATTGATTTTGAGGTCATTATGTCAAAGGTCAAGGTCACATTGGCCAGGAACAGTTAAACGGTTTTTGGTCTTTTTATCCAAAACCACAGGGCCTAGGGCTTTGATATTTGGTATGTAGTAAAATCTAATGGTCCTCTACCAAGATTGTTCAGATTATTTCCCTGGGGTCAAATATGGCCCCACCCCGGGGGTCACCTGGTTTATGTAGAATTATATAGGAAAAAACTTTGAAAAACCTCTTGTCCAAAACCAAAGGGTCTAGGGCTTTGATGTTTTGTATATGACATCATCTAGTGGTCCTCTACTAAGATTGTTCAAATTATTCCCCTAGGGGTCACATGGTTTATATAGACTTATATAGGGAAAAACTTTGAAAATCTTCTTGACCAAACCACAAAGACTAGGGCTTTGATATTTGTAATGTAGCATCATCTAGTGGTTCTCTACCAAGTTTGTTCAAATTAGCCCTCTAGGGTCAAAAATGGCCCCGCCCCAGGGGTCACATGGTACATAAAGACTTGTATAGGCAAAAAACTTAGAATCTTCATGTCCATAACCTACATCATTCAGATTTGGACCACATGTATAGTTTTGAGTGGCAAGACTAAGCTTGACATGAGTTGACCTTGATCTTGACCTAGTGACCTTCTTTCACATTTCTGTAGTTACAGCCTTCAAATTTGGACCACATGCATAGGTTTGTGTACCAAAACAATCTTTGACCTTGTTATTGACCTAATGACCTACTTTCACATTTTTGAAGCTACATACTTCAGATTTGGACCACATGCTTAGTTTTGTGTTCCGAAATAAAATATGACCTTGATTTTGACCTAGTGATCTTTTTTTCAAATTTCTCAAGCTACAGCCTTCAAATTTGAACCACAAGCATAGTTTTGTGTACTGAAATAAACTTTGATCTTGAGATTGACCTAGTGACCTACTTTCACATTTCTGAAGGTATAGGCTTCAAATTTGGACCACGCACACAGTTTTGTGTTCCAAAATAAAATTTGACCTTGATTTTGACCTAGTGACCTACTTTCACATTTCTTAAGCTACAGCCTTCAAATTTGAACCACATGCATAGTTTTGTATACCAAAATGAACTTTGATCTTGAGATTGACCTAGTGACCTACTTTCACATTTCTGAAGCTACAGCTTCAAATTTTGACAGCATGCATATTTTTGTGTTCTGAATTGAAATTTTACCTATTACTTACTTTCACATTTCTCAAGCTACAGCCTCCAAATTTGAAGCACATGCATAGTTCTGTCTACCGAAATTAACTTTGACCTTGAAATTGATCTGGTGACCTACTTTCACATTTCTCAAGCCACAGCTTTCAAATTTGGACCACATGCACAGTGTGTTGTACCGATATGAAATTTGACCTTGATTTTGACCTTGAGCTAGTCTTTAAATTTGGAACATTCAAAAATGGCTCAGTGGTGGGCGCCAAGATCACTCTGTGATCGCTTGTTAGGTTAATAGGTTAAAGGTTAAGGTCAGATTGAACCAGAATAGTAGAACTTTTGTTTACAGTAAGCATATAATTTCTGTTCCTTGTGCAATTACTGAATGCATCAAGGGTGGGGGGGGGGGGGGGCATTTCGTGTTCGACGAGCTCTTGTTTTTGAATTTCTTCCCTTTGTTGTTCCTGTCAGGTTCTTTAAATTTTGCTCCCATTCTCTGATATAACACTTCAGTCACAGTTATGGGTCAAAGTTCATACATTTGGGCATATATTGCTCTGCATTGCGGTGTTCTTGTTAATGAAAATCTCAGCTTGGATTTTCTAGCTATTAATTATCTCAGCATGCATATACTATTTAATGATAATCTCAGCATGCATATACTTGCTGTTAATAATCTCAGCATGTATATATTCTAGCTACTAATACTCTCAGCATGCATATACTTGCTATTAATAATCTCATCCCATGCATACACTAGCTACTAATAATCTCAGCATGCATATACTTGCTATTAATAATCTCAGCATGCATATACTAGTTGTTAATACTCGCAGCATGCATATACTTGCTATTAATAATCTCAGCATGCATACACATGCTACTAATAATCTCAGCATGCATATACTAGCTACTAATAATCTCAGCATGCATATACTAGCTATTAATACTCTCAGCATGCATATACTTGCTATTAATAATCTCAGCATGCATACACTAGCTACTAATAATCTCAGCATGCATATACTTGCTATTAATACTCTCAGCATGCATATACTAGCTACTAATAATCTCAGCATGCATTTACTAGTTGATGATAATCTCAGCATGCATACACTAGCTATTAATAATCTCAGCATGCATATACTAGCTATTAATACTCTCAGCATGCATATACTAGCTATTAATAATCTCAGCATGCATACACAAGCTACTAATACTCCCAGCATGCATATACTTGCTATTAATACTCTCAGCATGCATACACTAGCTACTAATAATCTCAGCATGCATATACTAGTAATTAATAATCTCAGCATGCATACACTAGCTACTAATACTCTCAGCATGCATATACTTGCTATTAATTATCTCAGCATGCATACACAAGCTACTAATAATCTCAGCTACTAGCTGTTAATAATCTCAGCATGCATATACTAGCTACTAATAATCTCAGCATGCATTTACTAGTTGATGATAATCTCAGCATGCATACACTAGCTATTAATAATCTCAGCATGCATACACTAGCTACTAATAATCTCAGCACGCAGGTACTAGCTATTCATAATCTCAGCATGCATATTCTAGCTATTAATAATCTCAGCACACATATACTAGCTATTAATAATCTCAACATGCATAAACTAGCTACAAATAATCTCAGCATGCATATGCTAGTTAATGATTATCTCAGCATGCATATACTCGTTAATGATAATCTGAGCATGCATATACTAGCTACTAATTACCTCGGCATGCATATACTTGCTATTAATAATCTCAGAATGCATATACTAGCTACTAATAATCTCAGCATGCATATACTAGCTATTAATAATCTCTGCATGCAGGTACTGGCTATTAATAATCTCAGCATGCATATACTAGCTATTCATAATCTCAGCATGCACATTTTAGTTATTTATAATCTCTGCATGCATATACTAGTTATTAACAATCTCAGCATACACTATACTAGCTATTAATAATTTCAGCATACATTTACTAGCTATTCATAATCTCAGCATACATTATTCTAGCTATTAATAATCTTAGCATGTATATACTAGGTATTGATAATCTCAGCATGCATATACTAGCTACTAATAATCTCAGCATACATCATACTAGCTATTAATAATCTCCACATGCAGGTACTGGCTATTAATAATCTCAGCATGCATATACTAGCTATTCATTATCTCAGCATACATATATTAGTTATTTATAATCTCTGCATGCATATACTAGTTATTAACAATCTCAGCATACATTATACTAGCTATTAATTATCTCAGCATGTATATACTAGCTATTAATAATCTCAGCATACATTATTCTAGCTATTAATAATCTTAGCATGTTTATACTAGGTATTGATAATCTCAGCATGCATATACTAGATATTAATAATCTCAGCATGCATATACTAGCTATTTATACTCTCAGCATGCATATACTAGTTACTGATAATCTCAGCATGCATATACTAGTTAATGATAATCTCAGCATACATTATACTAGTTATTAATAATCTCAGCATACATTATACTAGTTATTAATAATCTCAGCATGCATTATACTAGTCATTAATTATCTCAGCATACATTATACTGGTTATTAATAATCTCAGCATATATTATGCTAGCTATTAATAATCTCAGCATACATTATTCTAGCTATTAATAATCTCAGCATGTATATACTAGGTATTGATAATCTCAGCATGCATATACTAGCTGTTATTAATCTCATCGTGCATATACTAGTTAATGATAATCTCAGCATACATTATACTAGTTATTAATAATCTCGGCATACATTATACTAGTTATTAATAATCTCAGCATGCATATACTAGTTAATGATAATCTCAGCATACATTATACTAGTTATTAATAATCTCAGCATGCATTATTCTAGTCATTAATAATCTCAGCATACATTATACTAGTTATTAATAATCTCAGCATACATTATGCTAGCTATTAATAATCTCAGCATACATTATTCTAGCTATTAATAATCTCAGCATGCATATACTAGTTAATGATAATCTCAGCATGCATATACTAGCTATTAATTTTCTCAGCATGCATATAGTAGTTAATGTTATTCTCAGCTTTGATACACTAGTTACTGATAATCTCAGCATGCATATACTAGTAGTTGTCATTAATGTTCTTAGCTTGCATACAGAACTAATTAATAGTCCCAGCTTGCATATACTAGTTGTGGATACCAACATGTCCCATTTAGTAAAAAAGACAAACTGATAAAAGACCTTTAAGTTAAAAGTTTAACAAGACAATATATAAACAATATTTGAGAAGTTGTCAGAGTATCAGCCTCTACATGGAGAGGGAGAACTTTAGCATAACAATTAGACCACAGTGCTATTAACACTGGTTCAGTTATCTATTTTGACTGATATCCCAACTAGATTTCAGTGCCAGGATTTTCATAATTATGCCTCTCTTTGAAGAAGTTGGGGTATGTCAGTCAGTCTGTCTGTCCGTAGACTAATCCTTTTCTGGATAATAACTCAAGAATGCTTGGGCCTAGGATCATGAAAGTTGATAAGGAGGTTGTTCATGACGAGCAGATGACCCCAATTGATTTTGACGTCAGTAGGCCAAAGGTCAAGGTCACAGTGACCCAGGACAGTTAAACCATTTCTGGATGATAACTCAATAACACTTGGGCCTAGGATCATGAAAGTTGATAAGGAAGTTGGTCATGACCAGCAGATGACTCCGATTCATTTTGAGGTCAGTAGGTCAAAGGTCAAGGTCACAGTGACCGGGAACAAGTAATCCATTTCCGGACTATTACTTGATAACACTTTGGCCTAGGATCATGAAACTTTATAGGGATGTTGATCATGACCAGCAGATGACCCATATTGATTTTGAGGTCAAAGTTCATGGTCACAGTGACCTGGAACAGTTAAACTGTTTCCAGATGATATCTTGAGAATGCTTGGGCCTAGGATCACGAAACTTAATAGAGAGGTTGATCATGACCAGCAGATGGCCCCTATTAATTTTGAGGTCAGTAGGTTAAAGGTCAAGATCACATTGACCCAGAACAGTACAATTTTTTCCAAAATAACTAGAGAATGCTTTGGTCTTAAGATCACATTTGATATGGAGTTTACTTATGACTGTTAAATGGCCGGTAATTATTGAATGGAGGTCAGTAGTACAAACGTCCAGTGTACAGTGACAAAATAATTTCTTTTCCTTGTGCAATTACTGAATGCATTAAGGGTTGTTGAGCAGTATATGTCACAGATGGAATATATAACACGTGTATGATATATTCGACCGTAAAATTAACATTTGTGTATTGTGACATACTCGTCTGGTCATTTTAGACAGTTTACACCGAAACGTATATTCACTTTCATTGTGATACAGAAATACATGAAACTATAAATTATACTTTTGTTAAACTCATTCCAGGAAGGGGGTCGGAACCCACCTATCCCCGGAACCCTGCCGGAACCGGCCATGAAAAGTTTACTTTGTCTTTGCAATAAATGTATTGTTATGATCGCACGTGTGACTGGGACTTTTATAGATAATCCCGTCCTTGCATTTCGGCTCTCCACAAATTACAACCTAAGCCTGCATGATGAAAAATGAAATGCTAATGGATGTCTCCCGAACACCGTTACCCAAGATTTATTTCGAGAAAATGTATACACAGGGGATTACTGATGTAGAGTTTCATGTATACATGCGCCGAATAAACGTATGCTGTCTTATGGCAGTCTAGTTTGTGACTTTTATATTAAAATTTAAGAAAAACTAAGCGAGCGTGTGAAGTCATTTTATAATTTTACGATATATATATCTAAAGAGGTTTTGATTCCTATCGAACATCTTCATAGCAAGGAGAGCTCTGACAAGGGAGATAAATATATATATATATATATATATATATATATATATATATATAACACTAAAGTTTAGTAGCGTATTTTTAGCTCACCTAAGCCAAAGGCTAATTGTGAGCTTTTGTGATCGCTCAATGTCTGTCATCCGTCTGTCATCCGTCTATCAACAATTTCTAAAAAATAATCTTCTTCTTGATAACCCCTGGGTAGAATTACACCAAAGTTCACAGGAATGATCCTTGGGTGGTCCCCTTTCAAAATTGTTCAAAGAATTGAATTCCATACAGAACTCTGGTTACCATGGCAACCGAAAGGAACAACTTAAAAAATTGTCTTGTCCAAAACCGCAGGTCATAGGGCTTTGATATTTGGTAGGTAGCATCATCTAGTGGTCCTCTACCAAATTGTTCAAATTATCCCCCTAGGGTCAAATATGGCCCCGCCCTTGGGGTCACATGGTTTACATATACTTATATAGGGAAAACTTTGAAAATCTTCTTGTCCAAAACCATAAGGCGTAGAGCCTTGATATTTAGCATGTGACATCATCTAATGGTCCTCCATATAGATTGTTCAAATTATGCCCCTGGGGTGAAAAGAGGCCCTGCTCCTGGGGGTCCCAAGTTTTACATAGACATATAGGAAAAACGTTTAAAAATCCTCTTGTCTGAAACCAAAACACCTAGGCCTTTGATATTTGGTATGTAGCATTGCTTTGTGGTCCTCTATCAAAATTATTCAAATTATGCCCCTTGGGTGAAAAGAGGCCCTGCCCCGGGGGTCCCAAGTTTTACATAGATCAGTATAGGAAAAAAACTTTTAAAATCTTCTTGCCTGAAAGTTTAAGGCCTAGGCCTTTGATATTCGGTATGTAGCATTGCCTAGTGGTCCTTTACCAAGATTGTTCAAATTATGCCCCTGGGGTGAAAAGAGGCCCCGCTGGGGATTACTCGTTATCATATTTCCTTAGACTGTTTAATTAAAATTACCTGATGACCCAAAGTAGGGGTCATTTGACTGTGACCTTGACCTACTGGCCTACTTTATTGTTTTTAGCTCGACTATTCAAAGAATAGTCTAGCTATTCTACTCACCCTGGCGTCGGCGTCAGCGTCACACCTTGGTTAAGTTTTTGCATGCAATTACATACAGCTATCATTTAAAGGCATATAGCTTTGAAACTTATCTATTCTTTTTCTAGGTCAATTACCAACCTCACTTGGTCAAGTTCCATAACTCTAACATGTAATTTGAGCAAATTATGCCCCTTTTTGGACTTAGAAAATTCTGGTTAAAGTTTTGCATGCAAGTTACTATCTCCAAAACTAAGGCAGATATTGAATTAAAACTTCACATGTGTCTTCGGGGTTATAAAACTAGTTGATAGCACCAAGTCCCATAACTCTGACCTTCATTTTGGCAAAATTATGCCCCCTTTTGTACTTAGAAAATTTTGGTTAAAGTTTTGCGTGCAAGTACATACAGCTATTACTAAAAGGCATATAGATTTGAAACTTATTTTTTCTTTTTCTAGATCAATTACCTACCTCACTGTGTCAAGTCCCATAACTCTGACATGTATTTTGGCCAAATTATGCCCCCTTTTGGACTTAGAAAATTCTGGTTAAAGTTTTGCATGCAAGTACATACAGCTATTACTAAAAGGCATATTGATTTGAAACTTATTTTTTCTTTTTCTAGATCAATTACCTACCTCACTGGGTCAAGTCCCATAACTCTGACATGTATTTTGAGCAAATTATGCCCCCTTTTGGACTTAGAAAATCCTGGTTAAAGTTTTGCGTGCAAGTACATACAGCTATTACTAAAAGGCATATTGATTTGAAACTTATTTTTTCTTTTTCTAGATCAATTACCTACCTCACTTGGTCAAGTCCCATAACTCTGACATGTATTTTGAGCAAATTATGCCCCCTTTTGGACTTAGAAAATCCTGGTTAAAGTTTTACATTCGAGTTACTATCTCCAAAACTAATGCAGATATTAAATTGAAACTTCACATGTGTCTTCGGGGTTATAAAACTAGTTGATAGAATCAAGTCCCATAACTCTGACATGTATTTTGGGCAAATTATGCCCCTTTTTGGACTTAGAAAATCCTGGTTAAAGTTTTGCGTGCAAGTACATACAGCTATTACCAAAAGGTATATAGCTTTGAAACTTATTTATTCTTTTTCTAGGTCAGTTACCAACCTCACTGGGTCAAGTTCCATAACTCTTAACATGTATTTTGAGCAAATTATGCCCCCTTTTGGACTTAGAAAATTCTGGTTAAAGTTTTACATGCAAGTTACTATCTCCAAAACTAATGCAGATATGGAATTGAAACTTAACATGTTTCTTCGGGGTTATTAAACTAGTTGATAGCATCAAGTCCCATAACTTTGATATGCATTTTGGTCAAATTATGTCCCGTTTCGAACTTAAAACTCTATTGATATTTAACATTTTGGGTTATTATTTCCTGCTTCTGTGACAATATTTCGAATAGTCGAGCTTGGCTGTCTTACGGACAGCTCTTGTTTAAGATACAGCCTTGAAAATTGGATGACATATACAGTTTTGCACACCAATCTTAAAACTGACTTTCAGTGACTGTGAATGTGACCTACTGACCTTCTTTTTTTAATACTTTAGCATCAGTTTGACATTTGAAACATGTAGCTCATATTACTCAGGTGAGCGATCCAGGGTCATCATGACCCTCTTGTTTATTATGACGTCAGTTTGGAACGGCGCAAGAAAAAGAAATTTCAAATCTGTTGGGCATTCATTTGAACAAGACGAGATATCTGTGGAAAACTTTATGGTTTAATAATATGGAAAGAGTAAGTGAACCATATTTTAAAGTTTTACTACATTCAAAAAGTTGGTTCGATAATTATGAACTCCGATTGCTTAATTTGCATACTATGAGTTTGCCGACCAAACACGTTCAACACGAGTGTTTTTGATTCTCTCAATCATTACAAGATCCCCATCCGAACAGTTTTTCTAATGAATGGTCTATTTCCGGTGGGGAGGATCGGGAAGTAATCGAGTGCAATCGCATGGCGTTCGAACTAATCTGGACAGCAGATCGCATCGAGCGGGTTGCGACTTTGTACAGCAATCGAGTATCGTTTTTCGATCTTTTCCCTATCAATATAATTTTTAAACGATCAAGAGTCGATTGCTACATGATCTTTTCACGATTTTTTCTTCACGAACCCATTCCAACCAATCGCTACTTGATTTTTTAGCCCACCATCATCAGATGGTGGGCTATTCAAATCACTCTGCGTCCGTGGTCCGACGTCCGTCCTTCCGTCCTTCCGTTAACAATTTCTCGTTATTGCATCTCCTCAGAAACTACCAGGAGGATTTTGACCAAACTTTGTCAGAATGATGTATTGGTACACTAGTTGTGTCCCCCTGAAAATCAGACTGGTTCAACAATTCTTTAGTGAGTTATGGCCCTTTGTTTATTTCTATAATTTACATAGATTTATATAGGGAAAAACTTGAAAATCTTCTTGTCCAAAACCACAGAGCCTAGAGCTTTGATATTTGGTATGAAGCATCATCTAGTGGTCCTCTACCAAAACGATTCAAATTATTTCCCTGGGGTCTAATATGGCCCCGCCCCAGGGGTCACATGGTTTATATAGACTTATATAGGGAAAAACCTCTTATTCAAAAACACAGGGCCTAGGGCTTTGATATTTTGTATGCGACATTATCTAGTGGTCTTCTACTAAGATTGTTCAAATTATTCCCCTAGGATCAAATATGGCCCCGCCCTGGGGGTCACATTGTTTACATAGACTTATATAGGGAAAAACTTTGAAAATCTTCCTGTCCTAACCACAAAGCCTAGGGCTTTGGCATTTGTAATGTAGTATCATCTAGTGGTTCTCTACCAAGTTTGTTCAAATCATCCCCTAGGGTCAATTATGGCCCGCCCTGGGGGTCACATGGTTCATATAGACTTATATAGGGAAAAGCTTTTAAAATCTTCTTGTCAATAACCTACAACATTCAAGTTTGGACCACCTGTATGGTTTTGAGTGGCAAGATGAACCTTGACATGAGTTGACCTTGATTTTGACCTAATGACCTACTTTCACATTTCTGTAGCTACAGCCTTCAAATTTGGACCACATGCATAGTTTTGTGCACTGAAAAAAACTTTGACCTTAATATTGACCTAGTGACCTACTTTCACATTTTTGAAGGTACAGGCTTCAAATTTGGACCACATGCTTAGTTTTGTGCACTGAAAAAAACTTTGACCTTGATTTTGACCTAGTGACCTACTTTCACATTTCTCGAGCTACAGCCTTCAAATTTGGACCACATGCATAGTTTTGTGTTCTGATATGAAATTTGACCTTCATTTTGACCTAGTGACCTACTTTCACATTTCTCAAGCTACAGCCTTCAAATTTGGACCACTTGCATAATTTTGTGTACCGAAACAAACTTTGACCTTTACATTGACCTAGTGACCTACTTTCACATTATTGAAGATACAGGCCTCAAATTTGGACCGCATGCATAGTTCTGTGTTCCAAACTAAAATTTGACCTTGATTTTGACCTAGTTACCTACTTTCACATTTCTCGAGCTACAGCCATCAAATTTGGACCTCTTGCATAGTTTTTTGTACCGAAATGAACTTTGACCTTAAGATTGACCTAGTGACCTACTTTCACATTTCTGAAGGTTCAGGCTTCAAATTTAGACGTACATGCATAGGATTGTGTACCGGAGCAACCTTTGACCTTGACATTGACCTAGTGACCTACTTTCACATTTTTGAATATATAGGCTTTAAATTTGGACCACATGTATAGATTTGTATTCTGAAGTGTAATTTGACCTTGATTTTGACCTAGTGACCTCTTTCACATTTCTAAAGCTACAGCCTTCAAACTGGACCACTTGCATAGTTTTATGTACCAAAATAAACTTTGACCTTAAGATTGACCTAGTGACCTACTTTCAAATTTATCAAATTACAGCCTTCAAACTTGATGCACATGCATAGTTTTGTGTACAAAGAACTTTGTCCTTGAAATTGATATAGTGACCTACTTTCACATTTCTCAAGCTACAGGTTTTGAATTTTAACCACATGCACAGTGTTTTGTACGGAAATGAAATTTGACCTTGAGCTAGTCAATAAGTCTTAAAATTTTAGAATTCTCAAAAATGGCACATTGGTGGGCGCCAAGATCACTCTGTGATCTCTTGTTTCACATATAAAAAAATACCGGATAAAAAGTCCGAGCATTGTCATTCAAAGTAGACTTGTATAACGATCATCTCGACCTGTTGCCGATCGAGCTCGATCAATTCCCAATTTCTTGTCAATGTTAACTCGGCCGCCACCCGACGGATGCATGAACGCAGTCGATAACTTTCCGAACACCTTGATCGCAAATTGATCAAATTAAAGACATGAGACTAATTATGCCGATCACACTCCCGAGCGGGATAGTCCAGTTCCCGAACAATGGTTTGGGAACGATCGGGTCGATTTGGTCGGCCGTGTGAATTTAGAATTAGCAAAATCTATGTGGCATAACTAAGATGTGTCGATAAAATTTGATTGTTTAAAAAAAAAATGATTGTTTAAAAAAACAAACATTTTTACCAAACTGGTGAAAATGTGATGTATTCGTTGAAAATTTCGTTTTTCTTTGCCCATTTCTGCATGCGAAATATTCGATTTGGTGTGCGTATGAAAACCTAAGTCCAACCCATCACATATTATGTATCATATACATTTCATGCGCGTGCTATTTTTGGTCGAGTATATTCGGTCCAATTTTCCACTCGTGTTATATATTCGCTCTGTGACATATACAGCTCAACACAATCTGACTGAACGAAGATCTGAGAACGACCCATTCACATTCGTCTTCTGTATATTTTGGATTTACAAGATTGCTATTTTTATTTTCGCAAATTTATTTTTGCTTGAACCAATCAGACAACTTGTTCGAATGTCAAAGAGTAAGTAAAAGTTGCAGTTAATCCAGGGCTCGAACGCGGGACCTCTCGCTTACAGAGCAAATGCGCTACCGACTGAGCTAAACGGCTATCTGACATCATGCGACATAAAAATTGTTGATATGAAATACCAAGGCTTTTTAAAGCTTGCAGAATGTTGTAAGTTAACTTTTGATTGGCTAGCGGAAGGGTTGTCAGAACGAGGCCATCAATAGCTCGTTGTCAGATCCTATGCGTAGCGTAATAGGAGATGTACTTTAGTCAGATTGCAGCTCAACTTTAGTCAGATTGCAGCTCAACAGTGTGTGTGTGGGGGGGGGGGGGGGGGGGGGGGGGGGGGGGGGGGGGGGGGGGGGTCGTGTTCTACGAACGAGCTGTTGTTTGGTACTGTTTCTAGCAGTAACCAACCGAGACAGGATGATAGATGATAGAGAGGTAAATATGACATCTCTCATTGGCTTGATCAGAAAAGAAGTTATTCCATCCATTCAAGGTGTTGACTCTCGTCGGCTACACGTGTTCAGTAAAAAAAAAACCTTCAATTTTGATTGGGAGAGAGTGCCATTATAATCTCGGAGCATTTTGTCATATATGAACTACATCTATATGATTTAAAAAATCTTGACAGATTTACCACATGTTGACTATGTCACCAACATGTGTTACATTTAAAGATCGTAAAGATCTCTTTTAAATACAATACGCACAGATTTTTCGCCTTTAATTGTGCTGTAAGACGCCAGCTAGACATTGATAAGATAATATTTTAATGGTATATTCATTGTGTTAGCGGCATTGTTAGGTGGGCGGCTTGTAGAATAGTTGGACCACCAAGGAGCTACATGTACTTTTTACATAAAACTTAAAATGTTCTTTTTCTGCCCTTGATATTTCTAGATCTAAACATTCCCTATTTCCAAATATTCTGTCATTAACATTTAACTTTAGCAAGATCCTGAAAATGTCCTAGAAATAAGACGGATTAAAATTAGAAATTAGGGCATGTAGGAAGTCGTTTTTGCGTTAATCACAATTGTCACTCCTCTCTTAAACATTTTCTTTCTGGTCCACAAGTTCTACGAGTTTGTCGTCTGAAGTACTCACTGGTCAAAGCATTAAACATGAAAGCCATTGTTTGACTTTGTGTTTTCAGCCTGTCTATATTTAACGACAAACAAGATGGTCATACAGACATCTAAATGTGAGAAACGCACTACCACAGTCCTCGCTACATACTATAACATAAAAAAAAAGACTTAGCCATGTTAAAATGCATATAGTAAGTATTTTGCTGACAAGATCCCGATACGACGGAAAGGATTGTGTTACTTTGATATCTCAATACGTAAGTACAAAAGAATATGTGTCCTACAATATAGCGAAAAATACCGCAGACATTTCAAATAAAGTAAATTTCTCTTAACAACACGTCCGTAAGATCGCTTGAGCACTGACCAGCGAGAAGATAAAATATACACTGACGAGATAAAGAAACGCCTCATTCAAACTCGGTATACAATTTTTCGTTAACCGTGATTCAAAATTAGAAAAGAACAATTCCATTCGCAAATTAGATGCTTTACAAGAATTTATGGTCAATAAGAAATCATTTCATTGTCGCATTAAGCTTAAATCTTGAATTTTAATAGCCGGTCGGAGAAATTGCATTAGAAAAATCAGTAGCGCGTATGGCCACCTCTGCTAGCAACCACAGCAGCAAGGCGACGCCTCATAGAGCCGCACAGTTGCGTAACAGATACCGTGGGATTCTGGCCCACTCCTGGTGCAGCGCTGCTACCAGTTCCGGACGTTTGCTGGCTGGGGTTGACGTTGGCGTAACCGCCGTCCGAGATAATCCCACGCGTGTTCAATCGGATTGCAGTCCGGTGAACACGCCGGCCAAGGTAAAACATTAATGTTTCTAGCCTGTAGAAAGTCCCTGGTGACGCGTGCAACGTGAGGTCGCGCGTTATCGTGCTGATAGACTAATCCTTGACGTCGACGGAATAAAGGGACAACTACATGACGTAATATCTGGTCGATGTAACGCCTGGCTGTGAGATTACCTTGGCAAACGACGAGTTGGGACTTAAACCTATGGTTGATTGCTGCCCACACCATTACTCCACCTCCACCGTAACGATTGTGCTCCAAAACGCAATTGTTTGCGTAGCGTTCATGGCGTCGTCTATAGACACGGATAAGTCCGTCGGCGTTCCACAAGTTGAAACGCGACTCGTCACTGAACACTACGTTCTGCCAACGCTGGCCGCGATGGTTGCGGGCCCAAATAAGACGTTGGTGACGGTGGCGTAACGTTAGAATTAGACCGCGGTATGGCCTACGACAGGTAATTCCGCGTTCTCTGGGTCGATTTCTCACTGTATGTCGACTAATTGGACGTCCACGGTTACCTACAACTATACGTGACGTAGATTGCGCCGTCACAAATCTGTCACGTAAATGACGTTGACGTATATAATTATCCTGTCGTATTGACGTTACACGCGGTCTACCTGAACGTGGTCTATCGATAGACGTTCCCGTGTCTCTAACACGTCGAATAAGACGCACAACTGTCGAACGAGAGACGTTAAAACGTCTAGCAACTTGTTCCTGCGTTCGCCCACATTCAAGCATAGCCAAAACATGAGCCCTCTCTTCAGAATTCAGCCTCGGCATTACGAAAACTAATGTTTTTTTCAGAGAATAGCTGAAAATATGGTTGTGTGTCGTATTACACATGTACATGTGCAAAAATCGTTCAATCAAACCACATGGTTTACATGCACGGACTGCACGAGGAAATCATGACCAGGTACATGAAGTGAACAAATGGCTGAATGAAATCGCGCGAGTTTTTGTTCACTGTGTTTGTCGGTCAGAGTACATGTAGATTTACTACATTTCACAACAATTAAAAGCGGTAGGAAAAAAATAACGCCAAATTTCAATGAGGCGTTTCTTTATCTCTTCAGTATATTTAAGGTATTAGAAGCGTCATAGAGTACCTCCTTTTTGAAGAGTATTCAATTCAATTCCTACCATAAACCTACTTTTACTGCAATTCTCAGGGGGGGGGGGGGGGGGGGGGGGGGGGGGGGGGGTAGGTTCAAGGTTCAAGCCCTACTGGGACTATTCCCCCCCCCCCCCCCTTATTTTCTAGTAAGTTTTTACTTCTTTCAAGACTTATAATTGCTTTATTGGACAAAAATGGAAAAAAAATGATAAGCGATTTCTTGCTGTTCAAAGTGAATATACTACTTAAACAGAAGGTTACACAGTCATCTTTAAAAATATTGAGTTACAGCGGTAAAAGTTCTCTATTTTGCTTTCACTCTTAGATTATATATTGTGGAAGAAAATTAGATAGGTTTTACGTCTGCCCCAAGGTTATTTTTGAATGAAGTAAGCAAAATTCAAAATAGAAACACAGGATTCGACCTTATTTTTTCAATGTTGAAGTTAGAATTCTGTCTCATTAAATCCGTTTACTTGAGGCACCCTAGAAAAAATGATATTGACATTTTTATTTTGTGTTTTAAAATTGTTTACCAATAGTTTGATGTTTCTTTTATTAAAATTAATGGTAAAGTGAGTTCTCTGCAAACGTTTTGGATAGTAGCCATCGCTTTGAAATTTGTCTCTATTTGAGCTTGAGGAGATACAAAATTTATAAAAAAAACGGCACGGTAAAAGTTGTTTAAAAATTGCAAAACAGTGCGAAACATGGTCACCTTTAAGAATATACCAATCAAATGCCATTTTGTAAACATTACTATTAGGCATCTAATACCTTAAATAATGAACTAGCCAGGTAACATGTGTAAACTGATTCTTGATGGTGACCATGCGATCTCGGGACTTTGTGTTTTAAAGAATTATGCATCGGACTACTTTCCCGTCTTTCTAACGGAAATTACGAATTCAGATCGCGCATTACAAGATCTAAGCAATGGCAACTTGTATTATTTAATATTAATGCATGCATTTAAGTCAAACAAGTTCACCAGGTACCATGATAATTATACTGAATACGTAAATTCTTACGTAAATAAGATTTCGTCCATTCGCTCACAGCATCTTTTTATGTCATGTATTTAATGACAAGTTTACATGCTTTAATGAGCTTAAATTGAATATCAACTTGTTTACTAAGCTCGGTTTAGCGCGACCACACAAGTTTTTCTACTTATTTCATATTGCTGGTATTTAATAACTGCGTTGAAAATGAGAGAAATTAATCTAGGCTGCATTGTAACCATGCATAATCCGTTTACGTTCATTCTTGTAGAACAAAAATGAAAAATATGAAATTATATAGAATCAATTCATGCGCCATTCTGCGAGCAGACGAAGCGTTCCGAACTGTTGAATGCTGGAATTGATTTTTTGGCTTCTGAGCGACGGATTTTTAGAAGCGGCGGCGCCAGTGCAATGAATGGCTGAAAAACCAAATATGAAAGCATCTTGAACGATAAACGTTCGTGAATAAGGGCGTATTATAAACTTTTCCGCTTCGTAGAAAATTATTTTCCGGTCTCTCCACAGGCGCGCGTCTTTTGAAGGTGTTTCATATAAAATGGCTGCACCAAAAACACTTGGGAAGGACACGGAAAATGAATTGGAAATAACGATGTTAGGAGGTATATTAGCGGGTGTTTCAATTCATTTCCCGGATATTTAAAGTTATGGACCTGCTCTAAGGGGTTAGAAACAATTAACAAAGTCCATGTCATCAGATTACGCACCTTTCAAAAATTCATTAATGGACGTATATCGGCAATATGGTGCACGAGGTATACTGCTCCTTCGGGAAATGGCGTTTACTGTTAAGTAATTGTAACTCATAATGCAAACAAAGTCATCGATTTGCACTTAATGAATTATCTGATTGCGAAAATGAATGATTAAAATATGATGTTAAAATATTAATGAAAGTAGTCTCAGTAAATTTATTCTGGTTCGAACGTTTGGCAAAATGTTGTAGAATGCGAACACTGATGTTTAGCATTATCTCGATCAGTTTATTAACCATCAATTCTCGCTATTTCATAAGTACCGGTATCTATTTTTTTCACTCGAATTCCCAACATTTATATAGTTAACGATCTATCCTTTCATTAGTTTTGATAACCAGCTGTTGGACCGTTGAAAATCTACAGTTTTTACCGTCCCACCGGCCAAGATTCTAATCTAACGACAAGATCGAATAAAACAATAGAAAAAAAAAACAGTATGTCTCTTAGGTGAATTAAAAGCTTGCTGATCAAAATAAACTCACCTTGAATAATTTCATATATTCTGACAACTAATGAATGTAGTTCAGGTGTTCAGATGCATATAATGAAATGAATGTGGCGCGTGAAACAAAAATCAACAACAAACAAACACACAAAAAAAAAATTAAAGAAATTTGTGGGTTTTTTTTTTTATAAATTTTGTTTCACCTCGCCCGGCCTTGCCAAAAATATAATCAGATGACCTTTCAGTCAGTACATAGGTTATCCTTGCATTATATAACAAAAGTTTTCATGGCTGGAATACTCCCTATATGGAGGATATTTCTTTGTGTAAGATCACTCACTTAGATAACACTAGATGCAGTATTTTTACTTAAAGAATACTAGATGCAGTATTTTTACTCAGAGAACACAAGATGCAGTATTTTTATCTAGAGAACACCAGATGCAGTATTTTCACTTAGAGAACACTAGATGCAGTATTTTTACTTAGAGAATACCAGATGCAGTATTTTTGCCTAGAGAACACCAGATGCAGTGTTTTTACTTAGAGAACACCAGTTGCAGTATTTTCACTTAGAGAATACAAGTGGCAGTATTTTCAATCAGAGAATACAAGATGCGGTGTTTTACTTAGAGAACAGCAGATGCAGTGTTTTACTTAGAGAACAGCAGATGCAGTATTTTCATTGAGAGTACACCAGATGCAGCATTTTTATTGAGAGAACACCAGATGCAGTATTTTCACTTAGAGAATACAAGATGCAGTATTTTCAATCAGAGAATACAAGATGCAGTGTTTTACTTAGAGAACAGCAGATGCAGTATTTTCATTGAGAGTACACCAGATGCAGCATTTTTATTGAGAGAACACCAGATGCAGTATTTTCACTTAGAGAATACAAGATGCAGTATTTTCACTTAGAGAACATCAGATGTAGTGTTTTTACTTAGAGAACATCAGATGCAGTGCGTTTACTTTAGAGAACATCAGATGCAGTGTTTTTACTTAAAGAACACCAGATGCAGTATTTTCATTGAGAGAACACCAGATGCCGTATTTCCATTGAGAGAACACCAGATGCAGTATTTTCACTTAGAGAACATCAGATGCAGTGTTTTACTTAGAGAACACCAGCTGCAGTATTTTCACTTAGAGAGCTACAGATGCAGTATTTTCATTGAGAGAACACCAGATGCAGTATTTTTATTGAGAGAACACCAGATGCAGTATTTTCACTTAGAGAACACCAAATGCAGTATTTTCATTTAGAGAACATCAGATGCAGTATTTTCATTGAGAGAACACCAGGTGCAGTGTTTTTACTTAGAGAACACCAGATGCAGTATTTTCATTGAGAGAACACCAGATACAGTATTTTCATTGACAGAACACCAGATGCAGTATTTTTACTTAGAGGGCACCAGATGCAGTATTTTCATTGAAAGAACACCAGATACAGTATTTTCATTGAGAGAACACCAGATGCAGTATTTTCACTTAGAGAACATCAGATGCAGTGTTTTACTTAGAGAATACCAGATGCAGTATTTTCATTGAGAGAACCACAGATGCAGTATTTTCACTTAGAGAGCTACAGATGCAGTATTTTCATTGAGAGAACACCAGATGCAGTATTTTCATTGAGAGAACACCAGATGCAGTATTTTCACTTAGAGAACACCAGATGCATTATTTTCATTTAGAGAACATCAGATGCAGTATTTTCATTGAGAGAACACCAGGTGCAGTATTTTCACTTAGAGAATACAAGATGCAGTATTTTCATTGAGAGAACACCAGATACAGTATTTTCATTGAGAGAACACCAGATGCAGTATTTTTACTTAGAGGGCAGCAGATGCAGTATTTTCATTGAGAGAACACCAGATACAGTATTTTCACTTAGAGAACACCAGATGCATTATTTTCATTTAGAGAACATCAGATGCAGTATTTTCATTGAGAGAACACCAGGTGCAGTATTTTTACTTAGGTAATACAAGATGCAGTATTTTTACAGATTTGAGAGAACTCAGATATCAGTATTTTCATCGAGAGAACACCAGATGCGTATTTTTACTTAGAGGGCACCAGATGCAGTATTTTCATTGAAAGAACACCAGATACAGTATTTTCATTGAGAGAACACCAGATGCAGTAATTTCACTTAGAGGGTACCAGATGCAGCATTTCATGAGAGAAAACCAAGTACAGTATTTTCATTGAGAAACACCAGAATGCATATATTTTCACTTATAGAACACCAGATGCAATATTTTCACTTATAGAACACCAGATGCAGTATTTTCACCTATAGAACACCAGATGCAATATTTTCACTTATAGAACACCAGATGCAGTATTTTCACTTATAGAACACCAGATGCAGTATTTTCACTTATAGAACACCAGATGCAGTATTTTCACTTATAGAACACCAGATACAGTATTTTCATTGAGAGAACACCAGATGCAATATTTTCACTTATAGAACACCAGATGCAATATTTTCACTTATAGAACACCAGATGCAGTATTTTCATTGAGAGAACCACAGATGAAACATGTTCTTGAGTTGTGTAGTCATGAGCAAAAATATAGGATATGGTGTTCACGAGTTGCGTAGCCGCGGGTAAAATGTAAAATATAAGAGACAGTGTTCACGAGTTGCGTAGCCATGAGTAAAAATATATAAGATACAGTGTTCAGGATTTGCTTAGCCATGAGTGAAAATATAAGGTACGGTGTTCCGTGAGTAAAATTATAAGATATAGTGTCATAATAATAATAATAATAATAATAAAATCTTTATTTAATGAAGGTAACATACAAAGTGTACATAACATGAAAATGAAAAGTAAACTTATTTTCAGCATGGCCTTCAGTTAACAACAACAACAATACACATGTATACAAACATTTACGATAAATTTCACAAAATCATATTTAAAAAAAAAATATATGTCAAGTTGCGAAGTGTTCACGAGTTGCGTAGACACGAGTAAATATGTAAGATATGGTGTTCATTATTGAACGACTACGTGATCTTACACGTTAAACAAAAAAACAAAAAGTCTTCCAGATGTTTTATACGACTTTTGCCATTTTTAACTTCTGTACCAGTGAAATGTGTACTTAGTATTTTTCAATCAGTAAATAAAAATGATATTTTTCACTATGAAATA
The DNA here is from genome assembly GCF_021730395.1 of Mercenaria mercenaria. Classification (NCBI taxonomy): domain Eukaryota; kingdom Metazoa; phylum Mollusca; class Bivalvia; order Venerida; family Veneridae; genus Mercenaria; species Mercenaria mercenaria. The sequence goes on from NC_069374.1 coordinate 42,785,840, forward strand.
ACCTTAATGTTTTACTTAGTTCAGTGATTCTGAGAAAACGTTTAATAGATATTCGGATATAAATATACATTTGCATTATATACCTAGCTGTTATATGGTCTGGATGAAGTCTGTCATTTATTTCAATTTGATTGTTTTTCGGGTCAAAAGTAATGTCGAACATATATGCAGCCTTGAATTGTAACTTATTTACCAAAGCGGAAAACAAGCTGTCGCCAAATCTCTTCCGTATAGCATGTATAAAAATTGATTATAAGTTTTGAAAGTACATGCTTTAAACCATTTTAAGTTCAACTTTGATTAGGAAATAAAAAATGTTAGTCCGCTAGTTTCTATGTGAGCAAAATGACAGCAGAGAAAACGACAATACAAACCCTCCATTTTATAGTACCCGTATCAACAAAAAATGAATGACATGGGTTTTTTCTCTCAAATAGTAGTCGAATGGCATATTACTTCAAACAGAAAGAATGAAAATATTTTGAACAAACATGAGCATTTGTTAAACAATTGTAAATCAATATCTTGAACAAGCTTATCTCAAAATTACGGCTATCTCGAAGACATTTTAGCTCGACTATACGAAGTATATGGAGAGTTATCTTACTCGACCCGGCGTCGGCGTCCCTCCGCGTCCACACCTTGGTTAAAGTTTTGATGCACTCATTAATTACTTGATGGATTTGTTTCAAACTTAATACAGTTATTCCTCACCATCACCCACATCATCACGGGCCATAACTCTTGTACCAATGTTTTATGAATTATCCCACTTTTCACTTAGAATTTCGGGTGAAAGTTTTGGTGCACTTTCACCTTTTCTCAGTTATTGCTAAAATGGATTTGATTCAAACTTAGAGAAGCTGTTCGACCATCTTCACAACATCATATGACATAAGGTCCATAACTCTTGCACCAATTTTACATGAATTGTGCCCCCTATTTACTTAGAATTATATGTTTATTTTGATACATTTTCACTTTATCTCTGTTTCTACAGAAGGGATTTGATTCAAACTTAAAACGATTGTTTGACCTCATTACCACATCATATGACACAAGAGTCTTAACTCTGGCACCAACAGTTCCTGGATAATGCCCCCTTTTTAAATAAAATTTCAAGTTAAAGTTTTGATCACTGAGCACTGACCTCCGAATCTCAGTTTTATACCGTTGTGATTTGTCTCCAAATGTCATTGAGTCTGGCCTCAAAATCTCAGATTTATACCATTAAAACATTTCTCCAAATGTCAGCTTTATACCGTTGAGACTCATCAAGCCTAAGCGTTATACCATTATAACAAGCGTTATACCATTGAATCAAACCACTAAAACAGTTCTCTCCAAATGTCAGTTTTATACCGTTGAGACTGGACTTCAAATCTCAGTTTTATATCGTTGAGACTGGCCTCCAAGTCTCAGCTTTATACCGTTGAGTCTGGTCTCCAAATCTCTGCTTTAAACTATTGGGCCTGGTTTCCAAAACTCAGCTTTATACTGTTGAGTCTGGTCATCAAGTCTCAGTGTTATACCATTAAAACAAGTTTTTTACCTTTGAATCTGGCCACAAAATCTCAACTTTATACATGTACCGTTAAAACAGTTCTCCAAATGTCGGTTTAATACCGTTGAGGCTAGTCTCCAATACTCAGTTTTATACCACCGAAAGACTGGCCTCCAAATTTCAGTTTTATATCGTTGAGACTGGCCTCCAAATCTTAGTTTTATATCATTGAGACTGGCCTCCAAATCTCAGTTTTATACCGTTGAGTCTGGCCTCCAAATCTCAGTTTTATATCGTTGAGACTGGTCTCCAAATCTCAGTTTTATACCATTGAGCCTGGCCCCCAAATCTCAGCTTTAAACCGTTGAGTCTGGTCTCCAAATCTCAGTTTTATACCGTTGAGTCTGGTCTCCAAATCTCAGCTTTATACCGTTGAGACTGGCCTCCAAATCTCAGTTTTATACCGTTGAGACTGGTCTCCAAATCTCAGTTTTATACCGTTGAGACTGGCCTCTAAATCTCTTCTTTATACCGTTAAGTCTGGCCAATGTTAGCATTATACCGTTGAGTCTGGATTCGAATATGAACGTGCTAGACATGCAAATGGATTTTATAACACACTATACATCATCTTACGGTATATTTTCATAAAGAAAATATTTTTTTGTTTTTTTTATAAAGTAGAGTGGAAGTGATTGTGATATTAATGAAATATGTTTTAAAGTATTTGAATTTTATTTTTTGCCTATTCTTTCTAAACACATATTGAACTTTAAATTTTCGATTTATTATTCATTAAAAACCGCAAATTTATATGAAACTAATATTATCGATTCGATTGATTTTATTTGTTTGATATTTTGGTACATCTGTCGAATAATCTCTAATGTAATTTTCATTTTCAAGCATTTTATTGATAATTATCATTTATTATATAAATTGTCATTATTATTATTAAACCACCGTTTACGAAATTTTATGTGTACATTATGTTCTTTCTACTGATATTACTGAATACCATATTGTAAATAATATTTAAAAAATATGCTGACATAATATGTATAAATGAATTGTGCATTATTGTTGTTGTTGTTGTTGTTGTAATCAGATCACATTTGCATAACGTTTTCCCGTTTAGATCCATGACTTTTTTTTAATGTTTACAAGCAGGGAATGCAACAACAATGAAATAAGAGCGCGTTCATTTTGTGCTGCTCAGTTTATATTCACACCGTAAAATATCGCTCCCAGTATAATAGTTTGTCCCGTATGAAGCAGAGCAAACAGAACAAGCTATTCCCGATATCACACATGAAAGACCATTTCAAGAATATAATTTTATGAAATGTCAGTTTTGTTAACTCTTTATAAATTAATAAAAGGTAGTTTTTCGCATGTAGGAAACATTCATTGATGTTTTCACATTAATAATAATATTTATTTATTTATTTATTTATTTACTCATTCATTCATTCATTCATTCATTCATTCATTCATTCATTCATTTATTTATTTATCCAATGAAGGTACTGTAGCCTATTAAGAAATGAGCTTTTTTAAAAGATGGTATTCATTGAAAACAACAATACGCATTATACAGAAATAATACCAATGGGTCATTGATGAAAACAGTTCATTATCCATAGACATACACATGTATTTGTTGAAATATTTCAACCTGTAAATCAAGTAAATGTCTTTTAATATATCTTTGACATAAAGCTGTAGATTGTTTGATATATAAGGGCAAGACATTCCAGAATTGCATAGCAGAATAGACTGATATATTTTTGGACACATTTTTGTATTTTGCTGGTGCTTTATTTATTTTTTTTTTTTACTAAACTCTTATAAAGGACATACGATGCATTTTAAACATAGATCTGAAAAAAATGCATCAGCATCTGTTTATAAGTGCTATTCAGTTTAACATTAAAATATCTACCAGGATGGTGTTCCGCATTAGCGTCCCTGCTCTTTTCTGTAATTTATTCAAATTTTTAAAATCCCTTTTCAGTTAAAATACTCAAGAAATACTCCCATCACGAAAACAAGATAAGATACATGTAAAAATATTTTAAAACATTTCATTAATTTTAGCTGACAAACAACGATATTCGTTTTAGGACTGCATTTTTTTTCTCTGCACTTTGCAATTTGTACAGTTCATTCTAAGTTTTCGTGTATGAAGATACCCAATCATTTTCTTTTGCAAATTTGCTTGCTTTCATACACATACCACCTATTATATATTATATATATATTCAATGTAGACTCAGGCTTTAATATTCTTTGTGATCTTACCAACCTACAAGTTTATTGCCATGTTTACTTGTAGTTTTAGTGTCACATTGTAGTTTTCTAACAATATAAATGTTGTGCAAGCTAAACAAAATGGCAGAGTTTTCTGAATTTCTTCAGCTGTATAGTTTTATAAGATTTTCTAATTTACCTCCCAAAAAAATGTTAATACAGATGCAGTTCAATAATTTTGTAGATATGCTTTTATTACAGAAGTCATTGCCACTGCTCGAATGGAGTAAGGCGATATCTTATCAACATGCATTGTTCCGAAATGCAACAAAAAAACAACAACAACAAAAAAAAACCCAACTAAATACACTGAAGTTGCTAGAATGTATGTTTTGTTTTGTCTAGCCCGCCATCCTAAATTAATCTTTTCAATTCCAACACTGAATAAAATGAAGAAAGAATATACATTGCATTGGTTTTCTTCAAATAATTAAAAAAGAACTTCCCTTTGCGAAATATGCAATGCATATGACATACTAAATAAATAAACTCGTATAAATTTCATAGAAGGTAAAACACATTTTAGTTATAAAATTGTGTAAGAATTAACGGTTTCAAAAACTGTTAGTCTGAAATACTTTGGATGATATATTATATAATCTTTATACATTGATGACCTGGCAATATCTCTAATGTTTTTTAATGTTATGTGCAGATGACATAGCCCGCCCGCTTAGCTCAGTAGGGAGAGCCGCGGGGTCGCGAGTTCGATCCTCGGGCGGGGCGTATGTTCTCCGTGACGGTTTGATAAACGACATTGTGTCTGAAATCATTCGTCCTCCACCTCTGATTATTCATGTGGGGAAGTTGGCAGTTACTTGCGGAGAACAGGTTTGTACTGGTACAGAATCCAGGAACACTGGTTAGGTTAACTGCCCGCCGTTACATGACTAAAATACTGTTGAAAAACGGCGTTAAACCCAAAACAAGTAAACAAACAAACAAGACATAGTTCTGCTTGCCGAAAACTCCAAAGATATGCAATTTCTGTTGAACATACAAAGACTGGTGTAACAATGATGTGGAAATTGCTGGTAGATTTGTTAAAATTTTTAATTTTCATACTAATTCTGGTACTAGAACCATTTGTAAAATTACACTTGGCCAAGAAGTTGTATAAGTTGTAAAAATGTATGTGTACATATGATTAGTTTACATGAATTTCTTGACTGGAATGTTAGTGTAAAAGCGGTCGCTGATAGGCCTAGTGATTGCCACACGCACTTGGCCGTTAGTTTTACGCTATGATTTCCCAGTATAAATGCTTGTGTTCAACAGAGTATCTTTGCTTTATTTGGGTGTTGAGAAAATATACTCCAACTGCAAATGGCATAGGAGAAATGGTTTGGTTTCCTTTTTGAAGTGCGACAATGGATCTGGTCAATCAAAATACATTTCGCTGTGCTAGAACTCTGAAAGTTGCTCCAAGATTGGAATATCGGGACCATTGAGGAACCTGGCAGTTCGAACAGTTTTTCCCCTATATCATAATATTATAATATAATATAGAGGAAAAGGTGCCGGACCAAATTTTCAGAAAAATACTTTCGGCACCGGTGGTTCAACAGATTTTGAGTTTTCTGGCTATGGTTAAGGAGGGGCGCAAGTAGCAGGAAGCATGCTACTAATAGATAGTGTTGCAAACACTGACCATTGTCTTAAGCTTGTCTTGAGACTAAACTAGTAAAACAAGTTATGTAACATCCAGCTGATATCGGTGGTATGTAGTGACTGTGATACTCGCTGCAGATTGAAATTTTGCAGACATCTGTTATGCCTTTTTTTTTTGTCAACCAAGCTATGTTAAATGATTTTTTTCTAAAGCTACAAACAGTTTTGAAACTTGCCTCTTGAACTATTTTAATAACTTTCAAATAGAAATGTGAAACTGGAAACTTCCGAAATCAAAAGAAATGCACAATTTTCTACAGTACAGAAATTTGTACATATGCACAGATTGCATACGTGTCAGCCACAGTTCTTGTAAGATGAAGATACACAAAGTTTTAATGACAGTCTTAAGATATTAAATCCTTTAGCATGTTTTACATAAAAACATCATTAAAACTGCAAACGTTCACTTATATCTTAAATGGTCTTATTCGAAGCAATTGCCATACCTCTATGAAAATAATAGTATTTCATTCTTAACCTTTTATTTCATTTTTAACAATATAATTTTTACACAAAATCCATGGGAATTAATCATCAGTTTTATTTTTATTCTTGATATAAATTTCGGAACTAATGTTGCCGTAAACACCAAGATCAAGTGAAATAGGTTTCATGATCAATTGTGACAAGTTTACCTGTATTCACAAAAATAAAGATGACGTGAAACAAATGTTTATATTTAGATCATATCATTTTAATGTTATGAGGACAATCGCAGTTATCTGTTATTTATTTACATTTAAAAAAAATAAAATGCATTATTTTCATAGGTAAGCGTGTACGTATTATGTCAATATAGTTAAATAGGACCGTTTTATTTAAAAATCTTATTTCTTAAAACTATGCAGTAATTTGATTTCAATGAGGTAATTCCTGTGGCATTTATACCATGGTTAGGAATGATAACTATTTTACAAAAATATATGTATATAGCATTTTTTTAAGAGTTCAAGCACAGCGAAATGTATTTTGATTGATCTCTCATGTTTCACTGGCTTTTAGTATTTTTAATAGGAAGCTGGGAAAGTGCGCTTTATCATTTTATAAATAAAAGCAACGAAATTAATTGTAACGAAAGACGCAGCGTCATTAAAAAAATCAATGACGTTTAAACTGGGAAAACTAGATGAAAATAAAGTTGTAAGTGACGTATTTATCTCGTGGCTGTTCTGATTTTAGTCATTTACTTCTTTAGTTTCTGTCTGCAACTACACACTGTGATGGCAGTTTTCAATATCTTTATTTGAACATACGATTTGATATAAAATGCATGTCTGACAAAGAGAAAAAAGAAATAACGTGAAACCTGGTAACAAAACACATTTGTAGTAGTAAAATCCCATGTAAATCACCATCTCATTGTAAATCTCATGTAATTTACCATTCCATAGTAAAATGTTGTGTAAATGATCATTTCAAAAATTGTACACCTTCGACTTTTGTACTTTAATCGATCGCTTCACATTGTTGCACCATTATGTACAAAATATAGTTTTGATATCACGAAAATGCCGAGTCGATTTAAGACTTTATTGTAATGAAACACGTGAATGCTGCTCAAGACATTATTTGAGCCGCACCATGAGAAAACCAACATAGTGACATGAATCCAGACCAGCCTGCGCATCCGCGCAGTCTGGTCAGGTTCCATGCTGTTCGTTAACGGTTTCTCTATTATAATTGCAATAGACTTTGAAAGCGAACAGCAAGGATCCTGACCAGACTGCTCGGATGCACAGGCTGGTCTGGATCCATGCTGGTCACAAAGCCACTATGTTGGTTTTCTCATGGCGCGGCTCATTTTATGATGATTAGTCTGTGCAGGCGACGGCACTGTCTAACTTTAATGAAAGAAAGAAAAAAGCCAATGATAATAATAATAATAATAATAATAATATAATAATAATAATAATAATAAGTAACACTTTCATTAAGGTTAAACATTAAGACAACATATCTTATTTCAAATATAACCTTCATTTATGTTTATGTATCTGTTCACATGTATTTACACCATATAAACTGTGACTCCGAATAAAAGTATTGACTTGACTTGACTTGAAAAAATAGTGTTTAAAAATATGTAGAACAACATGCGATATGAGTATGTATATATGAGAACAACAACAATGAATGTCTTTTGAAAGACAAATACGTATTGAAAATTATTGAATCCGTCGTTCTAACGTTAAATTTAAGAGAATAGAAAGAAGTATTTTTTACTGTATACAATTCTAACTTCTGTCACAAATATATGTATTTTGTCTTGGAATAAGACTTAGAACTCAGCGCATTTTTAAAAATAAAATATTCTGTTGATTCGGATTTTTGTCTATTCTTACAAAAATATTTTGGGATAGTACAGGATAGGAATTTAATACTGAATCATAATTCAATGAAATCATTATTGCAATATTTAAAAATAGCATAAAACTCCAATAGTTAGTAGTATGTCTGATAAGCAAACTTAATGCCCCTATAGAAGGATGCAAATACATGATAAGAAAATTTCATGCAGATGCCACTCGTATATCATCACCTGTTTGATTATAACATGTTCCTACATTGAGCTGATTACAGGCTAAAATGAATCAGTTTAAACTGAAAGATATATCTATATTACCTCTATTTATGCTACCGATTTCTTTGTTACACTTTTATGCACTTTAAAGTAATAAGAGGATATTTAGACAAACTGGCAATAACACTTAATTTTATACATTCTTAAATATCAAATTATAATTTCCTATGTCATTTTCATGCATATGCGATTTATTTTATTATCATCCAATTCAACAATACAACTTTATCTTTCTCTTTAAGCTTAATGGGGTCGTAATTTTATTACTGGTTTGAAAAAATCACATTAAGGTCCATTAATGTATAAATCATTCAAATTTCTTCTATCGTACGCCGAAATTATTCGCAAAATTTGACCATTACTAAGATCAAAAGAGTTCTAAATTGAAACATCTACATAATTGTGTTTCTTTTCATTTTTACAAGTCATTCCAAATTCTCCATAGAGCCGTACGGTAAGCGTGAATTGCCGACACTTTCGATGCTTTAATCGGTCATACATTACCCCACCCAGTTAACGGGCATCTTCTTCTCACGTTAATGTAATCGTTGCTAATCCCGCCCACTTAAACGCGCTTCAACTGATTTATCGGAACATCGATCTGCTAGCAAAAATCCTTGTAAGATTGACAGGCAAACACCCAGCCTCCCGCATTGTTAAAATTCTCAAACATCAAATTGAAATCGTCACACCTCAGGGGCGATTTTTATGCCCGATAGCATCTTAACACGCGATGATGTGCGTTAAAGAAGCTGTCGCAATCACGTGCACAAATTTTAACCAACCGCTTTAAAGAATTTTCCACGGTATTAAAGAAATTTAATGCTTGCAGAGAGCCACTTAATGGTATATTATAATCAAGTGAACATATCGGGTGGCCATATTTGCGGCGAATCTTCACACCTAAACGCGATATCAGTTGACATTTCAGTGCTAATTGAAAGTGATATTCATATCAAATACTTAAGATTATCAGTAGATTACCGCTGAGTTAATTAGACTAATCATTTACTAGTTACTGAGAGGGGGTTATACTGACGTTATTAAACAAGATGGCGATATGATAAGCCATCGTGAAGAGTGTTATTTATAGACATTTAATTAGCACGCCTGGAGACATCAAAGACACATCAAACAAGACCGACAGTGGTACCGACAAGGATGTTGAACCCGGTGTTTCCGTATCACCTTGCGGGGCTTGGACTCATGTCTAGCTTTCCTTTGGAAGGTAATATATTTCAGTTTATTGTATGACGTTTTGAAATAAAACTTTTAAAGTTACCTTTTTACATACCAGCAAACTTGAATATCTAGATTAATTTGAAAGCAAGGTCTTTTCCACAAATATCAGAGAAAATCTAAGTATTATGAGTTTACGAAGAACATAAATAACATAAATATTATGTGTAATTTATGCTGATGTATGTAATTTATAAGGTGTACTTGCTAATTTGATATTGTAAAATGAACTAGCTGTGACCAATCATTTAATTTAGAACTCCTCCCACAACAAGTATTAGCATTTGTAACTTTATCAGTTGATTAGAATACAAACCAAATAAAACTAATGCATTAACACGGTTACAATCTTAATTTTCTGCAACAAATATGCATGAAATTGACCCACAAAGTTAACTTTGCATACCTCTAATGGTAGGATTTTTGTCCATTTCAACAAACGTCTGCAAATGTAATATAATAGACAATAACAGTTACAGAAACGGCTGTTAGCAAAATTATATTTCATGCGTTTTCAATGTGTAAAATAAGAAAGGCCCTGTATTTTTGCGGCTTGTATTTGAATATTTGCAGATGATGATTTTTTTCGAAACATGTTCGTATCGATATTGCTTCGCACACTGATTCAAACACAAAGTCTAAAAAAGTCTTAAAAACTATTAAGTACTGAATACACAAATTGCTGTAGATTTCAGTTTTCATATATGATTTATATTACAATACTGTATTCTAGCCACGGGTGAAGACTATAGATGTTATAATTATGCAAGGCCTTGTAGACAGGCTTTTACTTTGTGTTGCACAAGACTTAGTAGATCTAGTGCAAATATTTCCGCAACATTTCAGAAGTGATGTACTTTCACAAGTCTTTTCATTTTATCAGGCTAGATTGAGTCTGTAAGAATTCGAGTACAACATATGTTGACATGTTCCGTACATGGAGTTTTTAATGCTGTAGGCATAACGTTCTCTGTTGCAAGTTTGTAAAAATTATATACAAGGCTGAGTGATGAGAAATCAAGTGTACGCTATAACCTAATCAAACGAATTTTACTTAAATGAATGACTTTAAAACAAATAGCAATTTAAATAATTATATAAATGATCCCTTGAAATTAAATAATGGAAAGGGCATGTTTTTGAAACTATTTTACACCCAGCACAAGTGCTTTAGTATAATATGTAAATTCGAGCAAAAGCAATGCAATGATATTAAAACATTTTGTAAGTTTATAGTGTTTGTTTTACTTGATGTTGGGGCGATCCAACGCTCCTCTGTTGTTTAAACTTGTGACCCGGCCATTTTGCGTTTATATATAATATATATTCACATGCATTTATTAAATTCTTAAATTTAGTTCGCCATTTGCATAAAGGTCTTGTATTATTTTTGTATTGAAATGTAAAGAAAGAAATAAAATATGATTAATCTAAAGCAAACTAGATAATATTTTTCACTATTTTGGCAGGAATTGAGCAATATCTGGAGGCTGCACTTCTTGAAAGAAATATATGATAAAAAAGTATTTTATCCCCCCACCCCCCCTTCCCCCCCCCCCCCCCCCCCCACTTTCTTTTTTAAAAAAAGTAATTTTACTGGTATTTCCAAGTACTTTGTTTTGAAGAACTGTATCCAGTTTTGTACATATTTAAGAAAAACGGATTTCTACAAGAAGCTGCAATATTATTTACGAACACCTACAATACTTCTTTCCGACCTTTTGTTAATTAACTTATCATAATCACAATATATAATACTTCAACAGAGATTGTAAATTATGAAATATATAGAACGACTGATGCTTCGAAGAATAAACTACTAAAATAGTGATAAAACAACAAACAGGGACAAAAACGTTTTTACAAACTACAGGGGATTAACGAAAGAAAACATTTACATTTTAATTCAGTTACATGAAGTGCACACAGATACACTCATCGTGTACAACTTTAAACATATTTCATGTTTTCCTTTTCTTAAAAAAAAAAAGGATTACATTTGTCTGTTGTTTTTTTTATATACAATATTTATAGATATGTTCAATTTGTACAGGTATAAACTATTTGTCATGTACATTTGTATTGAATCAAGATTATATTAAGTTCTATATATCTGGTAAGACACTGAAATTTATACTGCCTGGCATACTGGCCATTGGCAAGTTAATTGATTTTTATGGAGAGAGATTTTAATTTCCCGCCAATTTCATCTGCTAATTTCTACTTTCACTTTGAACTATAGGCTGGTCAGTTTCTCGCACACTTTTCTCACATAAATTTTATACCGCCATAGACATAAATCACTGCTCACTATAACAATCTGTTAAATTGTGTCATTATCAATTAAGATCCTATTTGATGCTAGAGATTTTGTTATCATAAAAAGGGCTAAAAGTTATCAAGAGCCTTTCATCTCCCCACCCACTGGTTAGTGAAAGTAGGCAGGGATCAGAGGGGATACATTAAAATAGAAAAGACCATATTTGATAGATGTGAATCAGTTCTAACATTTTTAAAATTTGAGGGGAAATTTAAGCAATGGATTTTTCATGGAAATCAAAAATTTAATGGTCTTTCATTTCGTTTGTTATAAAAGTCATGTGAACAAACCTGTTGGCGATTCAAGGTAGTTGGAATATTTTGTATTATGATGTTAAGTTTGAGACCTTTACAGTTTTAATATTTTAGGCCTGTATTTATATAGAGCTAAGCATTATTTTATCAAATATATACATGTTATAAAATAGATGATGGGTAGGCATGACAGACAAATTTCGTAGTCACCTAATTATGTACATGCATATATAGGGAAATGACGAATCCCAAGGTTAACTTACACAATCCAAGCTAAGTGAAAAGTGATCTTTTTTCAGTAGTTTTAGATGGCATCAAACTTGAGCCTTTTTGGGACCCAAACAAAAATAATACGTTGCGCTTTCAACACTTGTCATCAGCCTAGACTGAGTTGATCAAAGCAGTACAATTGATATATTGCTGAAAATATACTAGGATACAGATTTACAGATTATGACTTCTCTAAAAATGCCGTATATATAGTTTTGAGCAATCGGGCAGGGGCATTGATGTATCGTTTTTATTCACATTAACATAATGTAAATCGTTGAGATAGTGCTGTCCATATGGAACACTATCCAAAATGACAGTCATAAAACACCGCCTTAGTGTCCCGCAACAGAAATAAATTAGTTGCAATCACTTTCACGGCCAATCAATTCTCAATCGCCCTAACATCTTTGCCCACTTGTTTTTCGTACAATCAAAGAAAATTAGGGGTTATCAAAATAACCCGTTAGGGGGCCTGCTCCCTTTTGATGATGTCACTTTATGGATCCTTACTAATGATAATTGTATGGGGCCAGATTGGAATCAGTCTGTTTTTTCGATCAAAAGAGATTGAACAAAAAGTGTTGCTTTTATCCTACAGGCCGGTAACGGTTTATACAGATAAAATGACGAAATATCCTACAAAAAATGTACCTGCTATATTTTTTAGGAAACATTATACTATTAGATAGTTAAGCGCAGTTTGGGTTGAAAAAAGATTTCGTCAACTACAATTTTGTTTATATATATGATGACAATTTTAGTAATACGCATCACATAATGGGGCCGATTTCACGACAAAAAAAAAAAAAAACAACAACAAAAAACAAAAAACTGTAACTTAATTTTAACTGTTCATCTTTTCATAAAGCCTGGTAAGAACAAAAGTATTATAGTTGTGTCAAAAGTTGATACAATGACATCTTTTTGAAATGATATTGGTAGTATAATATGGAAGAAATGTGTTTTAAAAGTTCATACTTAGGAGAGAACTTTGGATGTAACTTGTACAATTTGTGAAACAGGTGCCAGCAGATCTCTTGACTTGTCCTCTCAGCAGAATCAATCTAAAGTAATATTTTCGAAAAGAAACAATTCTTTCCGTTACAACTGTTAAATAATCATGCCCTGACGTTTTAGTGTCCTTTTTTCCTTGCCTTTCATTGCAGAAATATTATGTAATTTATATATATTAATCACTGATACTCCAAGATTTGTTAAATTGTAAACGAAGTTAGGGCTTATCAGTTTTGGTTCCAGACGATTATGTAAGCCATGAGGACCACATCCGGTGATCTCCCGCCTTTTGTTTCAACGTATGCATAATTCATTAGCTTATTTGCATATTAATGGACCAGTATCTTATTCCAAGCACACCTCAAAATTTCTTACACCACTGAAAAGTGAACCCGTGTAGAAAGTGCCTTGTTAATTGTGAAATTAATTTGTGCCGCAGAATAAACGTTTAATTTTAATTCACCATGGAATATACACAGCTTGAAACTGAAGTATTTCTCAAAGGTAGGCCACATCATCCGTCATAATATACTTTGCATAGATTATCATTTTTATATACGAAGTCTTATATCATTTTTCGAACATGATCAGGTAATTAAATTTCGATTGCATAATGACTGGAACTAACTGATGCTAGTGCAATATATTCATTTTTCAGTTTGGAACTCAGCTATTGATACCTGAAGAATTGTAAATGAAATCAAATGTTTTATACAGACAGAATTATGATTATCATATAATTAAACATTAATATTTTTTTCCAACATAGACATTCATCAGAATATTTTGACTGAAGAAAGAGCAATTACAGCAAAATAGTGCTTATTTTGTTTAAATTTAGGGGCAAAATAATGAAAAGTATACATTTACTTTCTTAATTGTTAACGCAACAATGGATTGATAGATTTTTTATTCTTTTTTTAATAGCTTCTGTTTTTACGATTGTTTTCATTTAGATTGTTTTGTATGTTTACTTCCAAAATTGTCGTTTACTCCTAGCAGAAAAATATTTTTATTTCTTTTATGACTGTACTTTCAACAGTATTTAGAAAATGAAGCGATATGCAATCAGCGGAAATTCTCACCTGCCAAACCACATATTCGTTTACAATATTTTTGGGAGTGAATAATTTTAGAATTTATCCACAATCCTTGAAATATACATGCTAGGATAATCAATTTTCTTTTATTTGAAAGATCGGCATCTGTGAAAAACTGAATATTTAACTCGTAAGAATGTATTGAAACATTTAATTCTTCTGTTTGAAAATACAGTTTGCTTTTAGAAGAAAAAAATCCTTCCTGAGATGTTTTAAATAATAAATGTAATACGGAGAGTAAAAGCAACACGAAAAATGACTATTCCTACTAGCCTGATAAATTCCGTACTATTTGATATCAAATAATTACTAAAATAAATAAATAACAGGGACGGAATAAAGAAAATGTTATTAGTTATCAATATACCCGTGATATACCAGTTCTCTTATACACTATTCTTCTCTGCATTTATATACATTACTTATCAAATAAATGTTTAACTTGAATGTATAATTCAGTAATTGCAGTTGTAAATGTACGTATCGAATTATTCCAATAAGCAGCCAAAGTTCGTTTATTTTTCTAGAATGTAATATATACATATCTTTAAAGTTTGCTTCTGTCCTATCGTGTCCCTGTAATCTTCTATGTGTGTGTATTGGAGGGTTATAATGCAATACCAAGATGAACAAGATTTTGAGAATAGAAATATGTCAAATTGCTTACGTATTTTTTGATGTCATTTTCAAATTCAAATAATTTTATTGATTCGTGGACAAAAAATTAACTGTTTTTTTATTTGAAAAAATAAATCATAATTTCTTTTTTAAATCTTGTTCATTAACCGTTTAGTTTATTTCTCTTGAAAAGTGCACTCTTATATAATTACTGATGTACCCGTAGTGTGGTATAGTTTAGTCGGCTCCTATAGAAAGAAGAAATTGCTGTTCTGACAACTACTAAAGTATCAAACTGAAAGTGTATCATTCAAATCGTTGTAAGGAACTGGCTTTTTTTCTCAGTAATGTAAAAGTATCTCTTATTTCAGGACAAGGTCGTGTAAATCAACTTGGTGGAGTATTCATTAATGGACGGCCTCTCCCAAACCACATCCGACTGAAAATTGTAGAATTGGCCGCACAGGGAGTTCGTCCGTGTGTCATCAGTCGTCAGCTGAGGGTCTCGCATGGCTGCGTCTCCAAGATTCTACAGAGGTACCAAGAAACTGGAAGTATCCGCCCTGGAGTTATAGGTGGCTCGAAACCTAGGGTTGCCACACCGGAAGTGGAGAGAAAAATAGAAACTTATAAACGGGATAATCCTGGAATATTTAGTTGGGAAATTCGTGACAGACTTTTAAAAGATGGACTTTGTGATCGTAGTACAGTGCCAAGTGTGAGCTCTATCAGCCGAGTCCTGAGGGCCAAATTCAATATCAAAGGTTCCGACGGAGACTCAAGTGAAGATCATGAAAGTGACACTGAGAGGTCAGAGGTCAGAGGTAACCATGACATTGATGGTATTCTTGGAAACGACAAAAGTGATGAGAAGAGCGACGGCGATGATGGTAAGTAAGGATTTTGAATAGCACTTATTGACATGCAGCCGCGCACGTGTGTTGCGAAACTCAAATAATAATATAAAAACTCACGACAAATGTGTCATATTTTCATTTTCGATTTTTTGTTGTTGTCAGAGAACAAAGATCCCAAGGCTTCTAGCATTTTCATGTTTGAGAAAAACACGTTGACAATTGGAAACATCTTGCGCTATAAATTTTAAGATCATTTTAATGCCCGAAGATGAAATGATATTGACTTTGTTTCTAAATTGATTGGATATAATTTCAGTGTTGTTATATTTTCTGTTTCTTTGGGATCATGGAGTCCATTCAATATACATGTATGTGTAATAGAGTCCCGCTGAAGCCGGTGCTAAGGGGCGTGAGAGGTGTTGCACATTTCATTACCTCTCATGAACAAACTCAGTCAAACCGAGTCTGCTATTATTCTGTTTGGTTGCATTTTTTGCTTCCAAAGAATCGTTTCACAGATTTTAATTCCTAAGATGAGTTATTAGCTTAGTAAACACAAAATAAACGAAAAAAAAAGCAAAAAAAAAAAAAAAAAAAAACCAACATACAAGCAAAGCAAACCTCAAATTATGGTAGATAAATGACTTTGATTAATTTCTAATATACATTGTCCATTCTTCTTATTAAATATACTTATAGCAAAGAAATAAGTAAAAATAGATAACATGGTGTATTTTCTTCTAAGATGTTGTGTAGGTTTTAAAGACCGCCGATAAGTATTCAGTAGTTTATAATACATGTATTATGCTGTGAATATGATGTATACAAATTAATTATAAAATTTGTGCGAATTTTATAAAAACTCTGCACATACTTTGTCAAGTACAACTAACCATTCTTTGGTTTCCTTTAACAGCATGACCATTTTTCATTTATGATGTTGTTTTTGTTGTCGATGATGATGATGCCAATAGCTATTTGAAAGGTCACAGCCTACGTATGATGAGAGGATGTCTTTCTTATAATAATACAATATTTCGTTTCTAGCTTTTTTTAATATATTTTGCAAAAAAAGGTTCATTTTAAAGACGCGCTGTTTAATCCGTGTTAAATTTTCAGAAAAATATGTACGGTTTTTTTTTGTTTTAAGATTTTTTTTTTTTCAAAATTAACAAAAATGAATCATTTATTTCAAAGTTGAGTTTGGAATGATTTTAGTTAGGCCAAGCTGGACGTGAATAATTTATCTTCCTATAATTATAATACACAGAGGTGAATTTCTACATTGTCTCAGCAGGTTGTCTAAATTAGAAGAAAAACTAAATTATCAAGATCCTTGATTAGCAATTAGATCGTCACATCTTTTTCCGTACCATATGGAATGATACAGCCTACCTAGCACAATGAGACGGCATCCTACTGGGCAACCTCTGGAGGATATCTTAACACCTTGTTTAAAATTGCCATCAAACTGCGCTAAGTTTGGAATTCCTCTGAAGCTTCTAATGAAGCAGGTTGTTTCTAGTACCGTAAAAATTAAAATTGTGCTGAAAAAATTATCCCTTCTTAATTGACAACGATTTATAATGAGATGTACAGGCTTGAATTCCGATATACAACATGGTAAAAAAAACAAAAAAAAAAAAACATTCTGATATACAGCTTTTGAATAAGTTATTTTTATATAGCCTATTTTATGAAAAGAAATCATTCTAGTATGCAATATGTTAATAAATTATGTACCTTTGCATTGTGAAAAGAATTATATGTTACAAATACTTTCTTATAATCTTATTTTTTTGTATAAAATGGTATTTTTTTTAGAGAATTTATTTTTAAGAAAAAAAAAACACTCTTATTTTGACCAGCTGCATGGAGTTTTAACAATTTTGTTTCTAACCTTTTGAGAAACTAGTTTCAATCATTTGAATGACTTTGAAATGTAGGCTGCTTTCTTGACAAAACAAGACACCGATCTATCATTTATCGGCGATTGAATGTGGCGATTGACCAGAGAAAAACGAGACAAATTTATTAGGTACGGCACAGCAGTTTTTAATTTTCTAAAAATTAACTTTTTCAACAAACGTCGGGAAAGAATTTGAAATTTTAAACTATTTCAAAACACAAAAAGATCTATCATGCTTCGCGGTCATTGTTATATTTTTGTTACGGATTTATTTCCCGGCACGAGACAATTTTTTACGTAACGACGAAGTCGCCATGATTGACGTATTGCATGTTCGTTACGTCATTAAATTGGGAGTTGTAAAGAAATCAATTTCATTCGCAATTTCATTGTCAATTTGATATGGGTCGCTCGATGCTAGTAAATCGACTGGAAAACAATTTGAAAATCTCGTAAAATCTGATTTGAATGGGTCAGACACTTGAATGTTGTTAGAAATTGCTATATAAACGTGTTTTCTTTAACTTGGGCAAATATTTCCTTTGCTGATTTGAAATTCAAAAGAGAAGCCGTTAAGTCTACTGACTGAGAGACTATGTACTGTATCGCAAATAGAAACTAGTAGTTTAGCTACTTCAAACTTAGATCTATATAGGAGTCTATAGCACTACTTCTTATAAGATATATAAAACAACAACGTTAATATAAGCTAGAAAAAATGACCATGTTGTCGATTCATACCTGTAAAATTCATGTACAAAAATAATATTTATAAAAATCCGCACTCCATTCAAATTTTATAACAGGTTTTTGTATATACTAGTAGCAAGAAACTAAAATGTATCTGGATTTGTCAGAAAAGGGCCATCTTTCAGCATCATGTATGAAAATATCTAATATTATGTTGTCCCATATGAATGGAAATATTTTCTTTATGTCTTATCAAGTTAAGTGTCAATCAAAGAACTCGCGTGCCGTTTTTTTATCAGATCATTTTATCTGGCAAATTAACTGACAAATTAACTGTCAAATTACCAAAATTGTTAGTTATTTGATCACATGTAAGATATTATAGAGGCGGGGATATCTATGATAATCAAAATGATAACAAATTGTAATATGTCAAAACATACTGAAAGTGCGTAACATGTTCCAAATATTTCTAACTGGCTTTGTGATGAGCTATGATGCCACAGTGTCATTGCGGTCTATATCTTCTTGTCCTAGAAACAAAAAGAATTATTAAAAACCATTTAACACAGAAAACTCCAAAGCTGTTTAAGGGATTTTGTTGAATTTCTTAATGGCATAAGAGGAAGTGCAGTGTATAAAAGCCACAATACTGCATTACTTACTTTTCGAATGATCTCCCTAATAGGGCTGAAGAGAGTTCAAGTATTAAAACTTGAAAAAATGACAGTTGACATCTAGGAAAAAGTGCAGTGCTCAAGAATCATAACTCTTTGTCGAATAATTTTCAAATTACCTATGTTTTCGCAATTAGTTTTCCTTGTCCAAAGCAAAATTAGTAAAGTACTGAAGACATTCAATGAAACTTGACAAATAGGTAGATATTATTGAACTATAACTGAGATTTGGGTATTTTTCAAATTATCTTTCATTTTGTACATAGTTTTCATTGTCTTGGGCGTAACTCCTAAATGTATTGAAAACATTTCAATGAACAGGTGCCAAAAGGAGGGAGTGCAGAGCACAAGAACCATAGCCAAGTTTTGGATAATTTAAAATTATTCCCCTTTTTGAAATCAAAAATAGATACATGTACCAATGAGAGGAAGAGAAGTGTACAGAAACGATAAGTCTGTGCTGAAATTTTTCCTCTGATTATGAAATTTGAAACTCCGACGGAAATTTTAAGAAATATGTCATACTGATAACTTGCAATGCGAAGTACATGTAGTGCTTTATGCAAGAAATATCATCTTCCCGCAAGTAAGTACTGTAGTAATGCTCATGCGGTGCCTTGTCGGTGTGACAAGTAAGTACTGCAGTAATGCTCATGCGGTGCCTTGTCGGCGTGACAAGTAAGTACTGCAGTAATGCTCATGCGGTGCCTTGTCGGCGTGACAAGTAAGTACTGCAGTAATGCTCATGCGGTGCCTTGTCGGCGTGACAATTAATTACTGCAGTAATGCTCATGCGGTGCCTTGTCGGCGTGACAAGTAAGTACTGCAGTAATGTGACAAGTAAGTACTGCAGTAATGCTCATGCAGTGCCTTGTCGGTGTGACAAGTAAGTACTGCAGTAATGCTCATGCGGTGCCTTGTCGGCGTGACAAGTAAGTACTGCAGTAATGCTCATGCGGTGCCTTGTCGGCGTGACAAGTAAGTACTGCAGTAATGCTCATGCGGTGCCTTGTCGGCGTGACAAGTAAGTACTGCAGTAATGTGACAAGTAAGTACTGCAGTAATGCTCATGCGGTGCCTTGTCGGCGTGACAAGTAAGTACTGCAGTAATGCTCATGCGGTGCCTTGTCGGCGTGACAAGTAAGTACTGCAGTAATGCTCATGCGGTGCCTTGTCGGTGTGACAAGTAAGTACTGCAGTAATGCTCATGCGGTGCCTTGTCGGCGTGACAAGTAAGTACTGCAGTAATGCTCATGCGGTACCTTGTCGGTGTGACAAGTAAGTACTGCTCATATGGTACCTTGTCGGTGTGACAAGTAAGTACTGCAGTAATGCTCATGCGGTACCTTGTCGGTGTGACAAGTAAGTACTGCTCATATGGTACCTTGTCGGTGTGACAAGTAAGTACTGCAGTAATGCTCATGCGGTGCCTTGTCGGCGTGACAAGTAAGTACTGCAGTAATGCTCATGCGGTACCTTGTCGGTGTGACAAGTAAGTACTGCTCATATGGTACCTTGTCGGTGTGACAAGTAAGTACTGTAGTAATGCTCATATGGTACCTTGTCTGTGTGACACACAATGCGCAAGATCGCTTGACAAAGATAGTCTTGTTTAGACATTAGTCGGGCAACAATTATACACTGAAAACTATTTTGATTCGGCGAGGTCCTCCGTGTTCTGGAATACTGATATTTTAGTCTTTTTTTTTTTTTGCTTTTTAAAAAGACACTACTTACAATAATATTTCTTTTGAAGATTTCCTTTAAAATGAAAGACATTTTTTTTACTCATTTTATAAATTATAATGTTTAAGTTGAGCATATAGTATTGTATAAGGTATTGGCGAATATATATATATACATGGATCTAACAGTCTTTACTTATACAAACACTAAATAGTGATATGGCGCCAGCATGTCCTTGCAGAGTGGAGAATTCAGAGAAATAGAAGTTGTTATTGCTGTATAAAACCTTACGGAGATGGTCTACATTTGGCATTTTAGGCGTATTTTCATCATAAAACTATTGCACATTGAAATTCACCATGTAAACTTAGGTCATACACCAGCACTACAATTTTGATCTAACATTTTAGCAACATGACACGTTTAAAAATGAATTTTCTTCTAATTTTTATTTACCACTGACAAAGATCTTCAAGAAAAGGTTAAAAAAAAACATTTTAAAAACTTCCCTGTAGTGTAATTGAAAGTTTTTATATATATATAAAATCAAGAAGGGCAGAATTTAGGGAGCGAATGCCTTTATTTCTGACAACGTCATGTAAACAGGCCTATATATTTCGTTAATGGTTTAGATTATCTAAAAGTTTTACATTATATCTGATGAAAATGTATTATATCTTATTATATCTTATTTCACCCGTCCTAAAATATCCTGTTTTGTTTTTCTTCTTCAAACGTATGACAGTTGGTTTCCATAGCAATAACACATGGCGCGTGTACCCAGATGTTGCGTGCGGCTTTTGAAAGTTTGTTGTCCCGGACAATTGAGACGAGATAATTGGAGAGAATGCACAATTTCCGTATATTCACGAACAACCATCGGCGGACCATAATTATCCGTTGAACGCTTTACGCCATGTTGAACAGTTTCAATGAGGCTCTCTCCAAAGAATTTATCAAAATTAGGTTCTTAAAGTGGTTGACTGAGAGCTGACCACTTATAGAATTAAGTCATTTTCCATAAATATTTACATAGCTTTTTTGTGTGTAATATATGACTTTGATGATACACAATTCATAGCCGCGGCACAATACAAAAAGAACTTATACATTGCCGTTATATAACAATTAATACAAATAAAATGCAATTTAGGCATTTGTGATGCAAAGTTAGAAATATAATTCCAAAACAAATTTCTGCTCTGATATTAAACTTTTTTGCTTCAACATGTAACTTCTAAAGTAGCGTTTTCTGACATATTTACCACCAGTCCTTAAAAGATGTATTATGGAAAGCATGTGTTACAGATAAATATCATATTTAGAATGAAGAAACAAACACAATCATGATTATATACTGTTTTTATCTCAGCAATTTTTGCAAACCTAATCACGACCCTCACATATAAATGCTCAGGCTGTTTGCGACCGAACAAAATACAAATTGCATTTGACTGAAGACGGCGTTGGCCTCTGAAACGTGGACACCAATGTGTACCGCACAATCGATTAATGTCCTCTTTGATTCTTTCAGTTGATAATCATTTACATTTTGTTTCCTATCATGCAAATTTCTATGTTAAACGTAAAAATGTCATATCGTGCGGTATTATTCCGGCATTGATCACATGCATGTATGAATACAAAATGGCCTACAAATATGAAATCCTCGTCCGACGAAATTGAAATCATACAAAATGGGATTATATACGCGGTAAGTGGTCCTTCAATTCTTTTTATCAAACAGATTTGTCAAAAAGTTAATTCAGTTCACTCTCTGTACATCTTTGCTTAATTTCAAAGGTCCTAAAAAGGTTGGGATTTTCATCCACTGGGAATCCCGCTGGCCCTTAGATTCGTGGATCGTAGGTCAGCGCTAATGTCATGAATTGAGGTCAGGATATCATATCAGATGTGACATAGAGGTGCGCTAGAATTAATTGATACTGCTGTCCAACAGTGACAGTAAACAACTGTCATTTTGATCCTTCTAATAACTCTAGAGTCACAAACACATTCCAATTTCATGTCATAATTACAGTTGTAACTTAATTAACACGAGTTAATATTTACCAAAGGACACAATGCTGCTACCTAAAATTCCATCGCTCATTATTTTTAAGCAATAAGTAATTTTGTTAAACGCTTTTCAGAGCCGCTGTGAAAAGCGGTGTAAATAATTTTGATATGACGTCGAAATATCAAGTGTAAATACGCATGCAGCGGGTACATACAACTGTTGTACACGTTTGAATGTTGGGTTTTAGAGTCACGCCGACACAATTTAGGTCACATTGCGACTTTCCTGTTTGATAAAATATCTTATCATCAACTAAGTGTACTTAGCGATCATTTCACACTGAAAGAAACTTTGAAATTTTTAGGCACAATCTCTATACATCAAGTACCAGTAGTTAATAATTAATAGGCTTTTTGTGCTTAACTGTAAGCGAAATTTTTTATCGAACGTTCACTGCATGCTTTATGGTGCAAAAGAAAATAATTTAAGAACATTTCGCTTAATTTATTATTATGAATTTGTAATTTTTGACAGCGTTTTAAACCATTTTGTGCGATGAAATATTTTGAAGAATTCCACGCGGTGGGTGACTAGGTTACACGACTTTAGGCAATCCTGATTGGCCAATATGAGAAATAATGATTGATAATGACCTATCCGTGACAGTCTCCCGGACAGCAGTGACTTTGATCCGTCATTTTGATTGGTCCCGCTGTGCTTTGATTTCCGTACTTCCTCTGGAGTGATTGATTGCATTATAAAATCCTTGACGTGTTCGGAAATTAAAATTGAATTCCCATTAAGTGATGTTTATTTTTTCAGGGTATTTATTACTGTAAAACATTTTAGAATTCGTTTGTAACTTTTAGTAATATTGTGACATCATTTACAGTACTGCATTTCTTACTATATATATATACAGAAATATACGTCTTAAAATCTGAAAGTGCTTACATATCTATCAGTGTTGCTCCTTTGTAGACATATTTCACGATCTGATGACATGCCAAGTAGCCGGTTTTTTTCTTAAATTTGAAGATGGTCAAATCTATAGACAGTCTGAATATTTTTATTTACAAGCACCAAATGTTCGAGCCTCCAAACGCTAGAACTGATGTTTGCATGTCACAAGGTCGATTCTTAACACAACATCTAGTGTGCCGACATATATTGCAAACATCATTTAAAGTAAGAAAGGAACCATAGGGATAAGCAGCGATGCAACGTAAGATATTAAAATAATGTATAGAAATGATAATGATACGACGAAATATGATATGATCTGAAATGATGTCATATGATATGATATGAAACAATATGAAAAAATAAAGGATCTTAACATGATAAGGACATAGTGATAAGGTAAAGTCAATCAAAAGGCTTTTATATGACCGGAAAGATTTAGAGTTTAGGGTAATTGTCTTTTCATACCAAATTTAATCAATCTGGGTCCAATGTTATGACCAAAAGTCCCATCTTTCTATCCTTACATGACGCCATTTGTCATAATTTTGAAATTATAAAGTAAATACAAGAGGCTGGATGGTAATGAAGCATAAAATCATCCCGAAAGGAATTATAATCCCCGATTTATCGCGTTCATACCTATTAAAATTTACCCACAAAAGTCGCCGCCAAGTCTAGGTACATCAGAGAATCTTATGAAATAAAACTTTTTAAGTCAATTTTAATGTTTGATTCGATTATTGACGGTGATCAAACAACCACACAGAGGTTTATACAATATTGTGTACCGAATGAAACCAGGGACGTCCCGAAGCTTATAGCCATGTAAATCGGTGTCATAAACTGAGAAAAGAAGACTCATCTTTGTAAATCGTCGTAAATCAATGAGTTTTCAAGTGTTACACCAATATTTTCACCATTCTCATACTTTGCCTTTGATTTGTGTTTAGCATTAAAATAAATTGTCCGCGGATGCGTTATAAACTGATCTGTTATAATCTTATTTAGCTACTAGGGATTATCCTATCTCTTGTAGATAAGTTTGTTTATCAGAAACATTTTCCGGCATAAAAAGGAAATGGGAAACTATGCAAAAATAATAACAAAGATATACTTCTTAGTCTTTATTTTTTTTTTACATAGACAAGTTTTGGGTATGTTTGATAACTTAACAGTTATTATGCTTCGAGATCAAACTCACGACCCTAGGAGTGCTTGTGCAAATGTCTCAGTTTTGAGATGGAAGAATTAGTCCTAGACTGTAAGTCTAGTTGAGTTCCACTGAATACTTGTTCATACAATACTGAATTCGGGGCCTATTTTTGTCGACAAAAGGCGTCTTTGGATAGTTGGAAACTCATTCGAACAGATTTTGCTTTTGAACCAGCCTCAAAATAAAGGTACTGATCATCCAACAGTCGATATATTTTATCATTTCAGAGCTGTCCGACTGCGACTCGGAACCAGGACTGCAGCTGAAACGCAAACAGAGACGAAGTCGAACTACTTTTACTGCGGAACAATTAGAAGAATTGGAACGGGCATTTGAACGCACACATTATCCTGATATTTATACGCGAGAAGAACTAGCTCAAAGAACGAAACTGACCGAGGCCCGAGTCCAGGTGTGGTTCAGTAACCGAAGAGCTAGATGGCGTAAACAAATGGGAAGTAATCAGATCTCAGCATTGAACAGTCTCCTACAAGTTCCACAAGGCGTCCCCTCCAACCCATACATGCTGCATGATGCTCCAAGCTACACATTCCCAGCCGCACAAGGTAATAACAGCATTTTGCTACGCATATCCAAAGGTCTTAAAGCTCTGGAGTTCGGGATTATCAAATTTTATATCCAAAATAGTTTATAGTTCCGTGTGTTTAGTTCCTGAAATAATTTGCCATTCAACATGCAAGACCCATTCTAGTGTAAATTCTGGTGTTTTATTTGGGATTTTTTTTAATGTTTATCATTTCAAAACAGATCTCCATTCTTTTTATAAAGATATATCGGTCTGTCTAACAGTTAACATTTCAGATGATTGCTTACATAAATATTATGAGTTTAAAGCATTTCTCCGTTTTCAGTCTACTAAGAATATAATATATATGTTTTGATACCTCTAGAATTAAAAATATAATAATTATTGCTTATATGATTTTAACAGACGCGATATGGCATCGGACATCAGTGCCGTCTGGAATACACCATTCAATGCCGCCAACAAGTCTCAAACAAGAACACAGCCACACACCGTACCATGGAATTATGGACAACTACTTAAACCATGCCAGCCAGGTTTGTGCAAGCTTTACTGCTAAGACTTACAAGTTTAACAGTTTTGTCGACTGTAATAGACTGCAAAATGCCCTTGGTAATATTCTCTATGATTAAGTGCTTTAAGCATTTTGGTTGCACGTTTGACTTTCGTTGTTTAAAGCTTTTCTTGTGTGTAAAATATACATGTATTCCCATAATATAAATTTGTTTCCAGATGCACAATCTTGCCAGCTTACAGTCAAGTTTGCAGTCCAGTCTTCATTCAAATTTACCTGCCAATGATCCTTTTCCATCGCATACCACGTGGGCAAATTCCAACACACCAAACACACAACAGACACTAGCTGGATACCCGGGAACAAACCACGTACCGCACATCTCTGACGTTACAAAAGGCGGCATCCATTACAATCCACATCTTTCTGCAGGTAGAAAAAAAACGCGAAAGATATAAATACTTTTAATAACGGTGCAAACTCGAATGAAAACATTTCCATCACCATGAAACGTGCACAATAAATAAAAAGATGATTTCAGTTTTAACAAATGGAATTCATGTCTTTGCAAACGGAAGGACCGTCTTTCAGTACGGCGAAAATAGCTTTTTTCGCCTTCTTTGGTCAAAAGCTGTTTCAGCAAAAATAAATAAATAAATAAAAGCAAAGAAAAAAAAAAGACGAACCCAGAAGTTGTCTATTATACTTTAGGTTCTGTTCTATTATTATTTGATACCGAGATTAAAGAACATGTTTAAGTTTTTCTCTTTCAATTAATATAAACCGCTGGTCCAAAGATGTTCTTAGAGCGGGAAGAAAACATTCTTTTTCTGACGAGATTTTGTTGGTCAAGTTATTAGTCTCTGTACGTGTGAGGAGAAACCTTTTTGAAAATGTATCTTTTTCGAAAATGAATGAAAACGAAAATAGCACATTTCTAATATATTTCAAGTATGTTATAAAACATAATTATGTCAAGGGTTGCAAAATCATTACTTTTTATAACTTTTAAACACTCTTAATGGGTCCAGTGTACAGCCAGAGTGTACAATTGAAAGTTTCAAACAATTTTGAAATGACAATGAAAATAAAACATAAGAATTAAATACATTGAATAAATACAAACACTTGAGTTGCAACACATTCTTGTAGTTATGCAGTATCCATTTTATTAACACACTCGATACTTCCTTCATATCAGGCTTTTGCCATAATTTTGTAGTGCGAATATGAAAAAAAAACTTATGCAGGTGTGTATATGATTACTTTAGTAATATCAGTAAATCACATTTAAGAATATCTTCCAACATTCAATGTGATTGTTATCAATCTCATAAATAATACATTTTGATTTTTCAGTTTCCAGCATGGAACGTTACGCAGCAGACGAAAGTCTAGCGGCTCTTCGAATGAAATCACGTGAACACGCGGTTGCTCTCGGACTTATGCATAATGCAGACAGTGGAAGGGTATCAGCTGGATTTTGAGCTCAATATCTGAATTTAGCTGTGTGAAAAGCTCATGTCTAATAGATACAATATCAAATGCTGTTGAAAAGGTGTGCCGAGTTTGTTTAAAGATATGTCTAATAGATACAACATCAAATGCTGTTGAAAAGTGCCGAGTTGTTAAAGATATGTCAAGTACATCAAGGTTGAAGGTTGCGAGTTTGTTAAAGATATGTCTAATAGATACAATATCAAATGCTGTTGAAAAGGTGTGCCGAGTTTGTTTAAAGATATGTCTAATAGATACAATATCAAATGCTGTTGAAAAGGTGTGCCGAGTTTGTTTCAAGATATGTCTAATAGATACAATATCAAATGCTGTTGAAAAGGTGTGCCGAGTGAGTTTGTTTAAAGATATGATAAGAAAACTATACATATTTTGAGAAAATGGTGAACACCGGTATAGTTATAGACAAAAAGTGGACAAACCGGAAGTTGAAAGGCTGAAAACAGTGCAGCAGCCGTGGCTACACTTCTGGTATAAATCTGGTGCACACTGGGGACAATATACCGTAACTTACTCATACTATATGTTGACTGTGATTTTAGGTTGTAAATCATTTACAAACATTTTACTTCGTGCATTCAAGTGCCTTATCACAGTAAGACTAAAATGTATATACTTGTACATATCATAGATCTGGTTTAGACGAACCCCTAGCATCCTGTGGTACTTGTTATATTCTGTCTCTGTATAAATAGTTTGCCATGATACTGTGCCATGACAGAATACCTATTTTGTAGTCTGAACGGCTGACATAGTTAAGTCTTTATTTTGAGTTCCTCTGTTTGGCGAATCAGTTGTTCTTTTTTCATTGAAGTGGCAGCCTTCAAGACAATCATCAAACTTTCAAATTTCAAAAAACTGATTAAAATGTGTATGAAATATCAACTTTATTTATTCAAACTAACATTTTTCGAGTAACTTATGTAAAATATGAGCGTCATTTCTTGTCTGTATATATTTAATGGAATCGTAGTATATTTTACTACTAACGAACGAAAGCATTCCTATTAGATAAACACAAGTCTACAGCCGGTCAAAACACCATGCCTCTTATTTGCTACATAATTGTACTCTTTTGTCAGCACATGTAAATAATTGTTATTAAAGCTAGCCATGTCTTGCCAAAATGTTGTATACAGTATTGAAGTTTTCTCTAAGAGTTCATATGACCACCTACACACGTGCCCCTCTCCTATAATGTTATAATTGGAACTTACTACTTACAACTAAACAATATTCAAACATTGAAACATCTGCCTTTTTGCATTTATCAAAACGATTTTGCAAAAATGCAAATGCGCTTTTGTCTCTATGAATTGACCTCTTGTCTCTTTCCAATTGTATCCTCATCTTTCTGACTCAAATTTCTGGATTTTTGTCCACATGTATGAACTTTTGTTTACTTGTCTGATCTGTGTCCACCACGTGTCTTATTTAAGTGCACGTGTACCTGACAATGTGTCTACATGCTTCTGGGGTATGAACATAGAGACTACAACTGTCAGTTTTAGTGTATACATAGTTGTTGTTTGATTGATTCATTGTTTTAGTTTCATTATGCAACAATAAATCTTTATGAAATTTTACTATTTGTCTTTTATTGAGTTATTAGGCGTAAAAAATGATTGTTTCCGGTATCCCGACCTACCCTAAAATTTTGGCCCGACCATAACCGTATTTATGGCCGTAACAAAAAGTTCCAAAACTGCATTTTTATGCTTTAATCATGGTCAGTGATTTTAGAAATCAACTTACTGATGCTCTAAAGGCGTAACCCCCTTATTTGCATTCTTTTTTGGCATGAAAATAATTTCCGAAAAGTCCCACTTAATAAAACAACAACAACAACAAAAAAAAGTGTCCCCTACCCTAATTTTTTGAGCATGTTACCGGAAACAAGCATTTTTTACGCCTTATGAAACTGGTACCAGAAAGCTCGTCGGAGAATCAGATTATGGAAGTAAATAACTAAGATCAGAAAACAAATATCTATTCTGGTCTAACTAACACTAGACTAGAAATAGGAAACTATTACGATCGAGCGCTTATGTTGTACATCTCACGCGCTTATGTTATACGTGCGTTGATATGACTGACGACCACGATTATAATCGAGCGCTTATATTGTACGTGCGTTCATATGGCTGACGTGCACGTTTATAATCGAGCGCTGATGTTGTACGTGCGTTGCTATGACTGACGTACACGTTTATAATCGAGCGCTGATGTTGTACGTGCGTTGCTATGACTGACGTACACGTTTATAATCGAGCGCTGATGTTGTACGTGCGTTGCTATGACTGACGTACACGTTTATAATCGAGCGCTGATGTTGTACGTGCGTTGCTATGACTGACGTACACGTTTATAATCGAGCGCTTATGTTGTACGTGCGTTGATATGACTGACGTAAACGTTTATAATCGAGCGCTGATGTTGACGTGCATTGATATGTCAATAATGATTGTAATCAAGCGCGTATGTTGTACGTGCGTTGAAATGACTGACGTAATCGTTTATAATCGAGCGCTTCTGTTGTTCGTGCGTTTATATGACTGACGTTAACGTTTACAATCGAGCGCTTATGTTGTACGTGCGTTGAAATGACTGACGTAAACGTATATAATCGAGTGCTTATGTTGTACGTGCATTGAAATGACTGACGTAAACGTTTATAATCGAACGCTTGTGTTATACGTGCATTGATATGTCAATAATAATTGACGTGCACGTTTTTAATCAAGCGCGTATGTTGTACGTACATTGATATGACAGACGTGCACGTTTATAATCGAGCGCTTATGTTTTTATATATTACTTTTTTCAAATTTGTTACAGTGAAATTATTCACTACTCAAAATAAAGCCTGTTTCAGCAAATATCATATTTTGCAAACTTATCAGGGAGGCGATATCATATTGGCGTCATTTCCCATTAACCGCGTTTCCATTATTGACAAGCTCTCTCAGTTCAACTAACTTTTAACCTCTCTTTTGGATTTTGAAGTGTAAAATATATTTTGAGCAATCGAATGACGTGATCCCTTCACTGCGACTTCCTATGCGCAAGGTGCGCATTTGTAACTTCCGGCGAATGTTTTCAAATCCCATCAACTCAACCCGGGATACGCCGGCCAGGTGAGCAACGAGAAAAAAAATCTCAGGCTTTTTATTAAAACGATTGACCCTGTATACGCCCGCGCGGTGAGCTGTAAGTAAAAAGCAACACATTTCTGATGTTTATGATTGTCTATTGTTGCCTGTTTCAAACAAGTAAGAGTATTTTTTCTTATGGTTTGTTTCTATCTTTACTGATATTTAAAATTTATATCGCGAAAATATATCCACTTAGCTTTTCTTGTAAGACTTGTGTATATCGGCGTACGCCAGATAGACCTAGGCAGTACTGGGTAGTCAAAGAAATGCCTAGCCGGTTGCCAGCGGCCAAACGGCGTAACCGTATTGGCCCAATGTATGGAGATACTCTCGTTACCGTAAAGTTCGCTTCTCTAGCACTGTTATAAGCACATGTATACCCTAGACTTACAAAGTATGTTGAGATCAAGTTATCTGTAATAAAGTTTATTCTTTCTTCATACTGACACTAATATTTTCCAAGAAAACCATTTTCTCTCTAGGCTCATCTCAACAGTTAGAGTTAGAGGTTAGAGATATTGTAAATTTTTTTCAGAAAGTGCTATCAAAGGGGATTGGTTTTATGGCAAAATGCTTTACATTTAATGACTCTAACGACTGATGCCAGTCTAATGTATACCCCGTCAACAATCAGTTTAATATATCATACATGCCCATTTAAATAATCAGCTGACGTACTATTTGCGGTTTTATAAACGGAATTAAGTTATTCATTACCCTTCATCATTCATCATTTATAGTAATGGCAAACCTTCAATATTGATACATTATGGCCATGCGTGCACCTAGTGCCTCCTAACAGTTGTGATAAAACAGGTGTAAAAACCTAACACCTTAAACCTTAATTCCCTTGACTGCAAAATATATACATGTATACACATGAACTGTTGTGTACATGAGATGGTAATGTGTTCTAATGTACAATTTAGGGGAAAATGTTTTTTTTTTTTTATAATAATCAGCTGTAGATGGTATCTGAAATGCCAGATGATTGTAGTGTCTGGACTGTCTTGTGTAATGTGTAACGTATGACTTAGGATCAAAATATACATGACAATAATCCATTTCGTAAAATAAAATTAATCTACTATATTGTCCTTTAAACTTGAATTTAAGTCTTTTATGATATTTGAGACTGTGCCCGGGGTCTTGCTATAATTATTTGTTACAAATCTTGCAGCTTTTTAAAACATGTTTTCTAGTTTGTCTATATCCTTCTGATGGTAAGGATCCCATACACTAGAACAGTATTCTAAAGTTGGTTGGCAATTTAACCATCTGCCTTGGTGGAACTTTCAGAAGAATGTATATTGCGTTTCAAGAAACCTAAGCTCTGACTAGCTTTCACTGATTAGAAATTTTATTTATATATGGAGACCAAGATGATTTTACTTCCACGCCTAAATTGGTGGCTTGACTGACAACAGACAAGGTAAAGACTGTATTTATAGGTTTACTGGACCCAGAGACATGTGTTTACATTGAAAGACATCTTCCATTTCTGCTCCCATAATGATAAACTGTCAAGGTCCCCTTGCAGCTGAGCTGAATTATAGTCCTATAAACTACACAGCCATCTGCAAAAGGCGTACGCTGGAAGATACAGCCATAGGTAGGTCATTTATGTAAAGCAGAAAAAGGAGAGGTCCTAAGACTGACCTTTTTCGAATTTTATGATTGGCTGCAATAGATCGAAAAAATGGCAAAAAGAGAAACAAGTAGAATGACAGAAATTCAGGATAATATCGGTACAAAATATCAGTACATGATATCATAACAAATGGAGAAATAAACTTCCAAATTTTGGTATATATGTAAGAAAACCTAATGCCCCAGTTTATATCTGACATGTGTTTAAATACCATTTTCTGTCGGACCACCCAAATTAATTTTAATGGATTTTGTGAAAAATTGAATTGATGCATGGATCATTTTATATAAGGCAATTTCACCGTTTACGTCCTTGACTAAATATGTTGATCAGGTATTCAAATAGCGCGTATCCCGCATACTGATTTAAATGGAACTTATTAATAAGCATATCATACGCGATAACTCGCAGATTTTCCCCACATGAGGTCAAGCTATTAAGTACACACTTAAAATTTCGTCTGGGGATTTACAGAGTTAGGTGCACCCACTTATAATTCTATTCATACCCCGTTGTAGCTAGGATTTTAAAGTGAAAATAGGCATATAATTTCAATTAATTCGATATAACACCATTTCAAAGCCTCCCAATTTGAATTTCCGCGATCTAGTAGGTTTGAATACGGATGTTTGACGGCTATGTTTTCCTGTATATGGTACGGGCTGATGCTGTTTATTGGTTTAATCGTCAGCGGCGCCAACAGGCTTAACTCGCTCATTTTTTCTTCTATTTTAATTATTTCAATTAAATAATATTTCAATGTTTTCCGTCTTAATGGGCATGTAATGCACGCAGAAACCGCCAGCAGATTGTAGGGGATGGTAGCGCACAATGCGTTATAATTTGTTTGTACTAGAAAACGAGATTTTTTTTCTTCATAAACATATACTTTCTATTGATATAAATTAAATTTGAAAAATATATTAATGTGGAAGTATCAATGCATATTGCAGCGTAACACATGCCTACTTTCAAAAGTATATAAAAAGAACATTTGTTAATTTCTCTGAAACAACGCAAAATCATTAATTTTTAGAAATAGCATGCATTTGTAAAAAAAATTGTGTCTGCTTGTTGGAATTATTCTTAAAAAGAGTCCTCGTATCTTTATTTCTATTAAATTCTATAGATATTTTTATCGCTTAAACATAATAAATTATTATTACACGGACAAAAATATTTCAATAAATCCCGCTTATGCCCCTTTGGTCGGAAAACAATAATAGAATAGTCATATTTCACATATACATGCAACACTTAACTATTTAGCATATAACTATAAAACTTTAAAACATTTGTTTAGCTGGATTAAAAGGGAAATAAAAGTACAACATTAAGATTAAAAGATTAATCTGGTTACACTTTCATACTTAATTTTTGATATAAAGAATGCTTATTATAACTTGTCCGAGTGCCATAATGCTTTAAGTCTTGGAAAGTATAGGCTTTTATAATTAAACTGGAAATAAAGTGTAGTTGCTTCAATTAAGGGCTAAAATGTAAGCCACTGGTTTCTGTATGCTTGTGAGAATTAACGGATATAACTTAGACTTTATAAAAGGATTTCCATATAATTGTTTTCCAACATCCGCGATTTACTAAACATGGCGACAAAAACAGTTTTCGCTATCATCAGTCTGGTGATATGTTTTACCAGTGCGCATGCTCAGACGATGCCGACCGGATGTAGTTACGATGCTGGACTATACGTGTGCGACTATACGACCCTTAGCGGAAGCAGTCTCATACCTTTACAAGCGTCCGGATTCAGCCCCATCCCACAGAGGCTCAAACTAACTGGATTACCAACAACTTTAAACAGCGCCGTCTTTGATACAGATTTCGCTTCTTTAGATAATTGTAAGAGCGCTTTTATTTCCCTTTATTCTTTTAAAAGACGTGAAGCATCTCGGATTTTCCGTCTCTTATAAAGTCAGATTTTAGTAGCTATGTTAGACTTACACAGTCTGTTGAGATTAAACATTTCCCATTTTTTTTTAAATATATATCAAATTTTCTGTAGCTCCCTTTTACTGTGGCTTATCTCAACAGAGACAGAGGCTAGAGATATTGTAAATTTTATGAGAAAGTGGTATCAGAGAGGTTTTTATGGCCAAGTGCTTTACAGGTAATGACTCTAACGACTGATGCCAGTCTATAGCTATGTTGATGCTAACACATAAAAACTCATCTTATTACAACCAAAATCTAAGAATCAGCATTCATTGACTCTTTACAATTACTAGAACAAAAGAAAAAAAAACAGTACATCAGAGCAAGAAAAGTTTTTATTCTTACACCAGTTGAAACATACACGTATTTATTTCTAAACAAAGCATTCGACCACAGTTATTGCGTTCAACTAATTAAAGGACATTTTAAATTATGCCAATGCCGGCCATTTCGGTAATCATAGATGGAAACAAAAACAATTTTGTTGTGATAGATTTATATTTGTTTTGTTTTTATTATAACATCTCTACAGTAAATAATTTATGAAATGCTGCGAGCGTAAATATCTTTTCTACAGAACAGCATTAGTGGCAGGTGCGTTTTATTTATTAACTTGAAATTTCGAGTACTAACTCGAAAATTCGACTTAATAACTCGAAATTTCGACTTAGTAACATAACCTGGCACTAATGCTCTTCCGTACTGTCCATATGTAATTTATCTGGTAACTTCAAAGAAGTATAAAATACATTTCTTTTTTTAGCTCTTTGATAATTTGTAAATTTTGATTCTAAAAAACAGACAACCCTTTGTGTGTGTTTGCTAACTTTAAGCACTCTTGATAACTTCAAATGTTGTTTCTTTCTGTAAGTTAATATTAGTTGTAATGGTAGAACATGAGACTTGAAACCTGGTATAGTTTAATTTCGAGGTCAGCTGAATGTTTTTTTTTACACTTTTTAAATAATGGAAAAGTATATTATTTTGGTATTATTTACAAATGAGTACGAGTCAATAAAATTTATATGGGATTTGGTTAATTTTAGCAACACAAAAATATGTTGCCACAAAGTAAAGGAATGTTTAAGCATTGTAATTTACAATTTATTAGCGTAGGTTCGATATAAGACAGACTCTTCATTTTATTCTTTTAATGCTCATCTTCAATGTGAACTCTATTCTTATGGGAGATATAGATAACATGAAATATTATGAAAGTCTGTTGTGTATTGTAGCATCTTTTTTTTTTAAGTAAGTATAAATATTTTATAGAAAACACAATATTTGTATACTACACATGTGCAAATTTAAATGTTATTATTGTATGTAATGCTTGGCCAGAAAAAAAATGTGCTTGTCATTGTAACTGACTCCAGCAATTCACTGATAGCTGTCGAAACTGCAGAGACCGCTGATGAAACATTATTATTGGTATTTTGCATTGAAATTAAATTCGATTGTGCATGACAATAATAATGAAAAATATAATTACATAATAACATCAAAATCGTAAAATTTAACCATACCTAAAAAATCATTGAAAAACAAATAAGCGTCGTCGGGATATTGAACCCCAGCCGCATATATGAACACAATTTTGAGTTAGTTAGAAACAGGTAGCGGTTCTAATCTAAATAAAGTATTGCAATTCATTTAGCCTAATCGACAGATGGGTCTATAGATTGATCAAGTTCTCAACTTTGTACGGAATTACGCTGAATAAGTTGAATAAACACCACTCTCATGTAACCTTTTACCTAACAATATTCTTTTTACTTTTCATAAGCGATTGACGGTATAGAAGGACCAAGTTTTCCACGTCTATAGAGAAGCTTTACTGTATCTTAAATTGTCTTGTTACTAATCATATCGTAAAACTTATGATTTTACCATTGTTTATTATAGCGAGTTATGACACCAACTACCCGGCCTCTCTGGAACTTGTGTGTGAGAATGGAGGATCCCTTTCGGTAGCCTCGGGCTTTCTGGTTAACATGGACCATATTGAAGACTTCAAGATCACCAACTGTGACCTCGGCAACATCCCCGCTAACGCTTTTAGGTATAGGTTAACAGCGATTGTTTTTTACTCCCCATGACTATTTTAATAGAGATCTACATTAAAAAAATTAGATCACATATAAAATTTTATCTGCATGTCTTATTACTTTATTTGCGTCTCTGTATAACCAAATACTGTGAAATCATTAATATTCGTGGAGGACTAATTTTCGTGGATTTCGTGGTTGAGTCAGTCCACGAAATTTAATTTAAACGAACAAGTAAAATTCGCATTCATTTTATGTTCAAAAGTTGAAATCCACGAACTCATATCCCAACGAAATTGCCGTTTTGTCCAAAACCACGAAATTTCATGCCCACGAAATTAAATGATTTTTTGATAGTCTAGAATCTACTACGGTTCTAAATACATCATCTAAAAGAATGGTAAAGACTTTTGCAGTTTGCCTTAGTACAAAATTATTAAAACACTAGTATACCTGTATTATTAGCAGCTATATTTTGCCACTGCTTGATTATTGATGTAAAATCGGTTTGTTTATTGCTAATTTAAAGTTCTAAACAGGAGATCGATGCAAAGCTTACTAGATACAGACAGTACAGGCCGAAAGAATAACCATCCTTTCAGACATACCAACGCATTATTTTATGCGTATAATAGAGAGAAACAATATTATTTTTATGCGTAACACAAGAATACAATATAATTTGATGCGTAACACACAGAACTAGAGTATTGCTGGCAGAGGAGCTTCAGAAGTTTATGTGTCTGACTTCCTGACGTATTGGATACATGCTAATATGAATAATTATATTTCAGTGAACTAGGGACCTTAGACCGGCTTATGATTGAGAATGGAACAGTCAGTTCATTTGGTATGAGCTGTTTAGATGGACTTACGATTGTTCGGAACGCCTCTGTCTTTCCCACGTTTCCAAAGCAACACGGAGCGTTGATCATTAAAAATACGTTATTAACGAGTGGAAGTTTGCCTACCGACCTGCTCACTGGTCAGACAGACCTGTATGAAGCTGTATTCAGGGTAGGTAGTTTACTAGCCCGTAATTTAACGGGCGATGAAGAAGTTAAAAGAAAGATAAGTGGTCAGTTGCCAGTTTTATCTGTACACCTGCATTCTTTTCTTCTTCAAAACAACAACAACAACAAATTAGAAACAAACAAACAAAACAAGCAATGCATCTCAAGCAAAGATAATTGGGTTTGGAATTTACCTATGATTAAGATATATGGAGATTAGACAGAAGCCGGGAGTCAAACACAGCTAACACAGTGTTCGCTGTTGAGACTGTTGTTTGGAGTCGGCAGCAATTTCATAACCGAGTTATCTATACTCATCCAATATCTTTCCATTGTGTTGCTAATGGTTTGAAAGTTTCAATTAAGCGTAGCGAGCATCATGCATAGATAAAGATACTTATGTATAATATTATAATGACTTTCTCAGAATATGAATCTGACATCAATCGATGCGGCAGTGTTTGGCACCGGAACCAGCGAAAACATCCGGTATTTAGACCTGAGTCACAACTCCCTCACCACTCTACCGAGTGATCTCTTCTCCAATCTCAACAATCTAGGAGTGATCTCACTCTATGGTATGGATATCGACTGCAGCTGCTCGAACCTCTGGTTTATGAAGTATGCCCACGAGAACTACCTCACCCTAGAGGGGGACATAATCTGCAACAGTGACAGTAAGCAATATTCATTTCACAGATCCTTATTATAAGCCCCGCGATGAAAGGCAGTGGTATTTATCCATCCGTAACAGGTCCGATGCATAACTCCAGTAATATCGAAGAGATTTTATTAAAACTTTATTAAATGACAATGACAGAGGCCATGAAGAGGCACAGAGTGCCGTAGCTTGCTGAATATTTTAATATTGCTCTTTTCTATGATTTACTTTTAACCCTATTTCCGAAGCATAAATCCAAAAATATTAAAACTTTAAACAATAGGCCTACAATAACAGAGGCTACTGAGAGGAAGTACAGTGTACATAAACATAACTCTATCTTGCTAACTTTTAGAATTATCTCCCTTTATTAAACATGTCCGAGATATAAATTTTTAACTGTTGAAAGGATTTTATTCAAACTGCAAACAAAGACTGGGGATATTGAAGAGAAACGTTTTGTACATGAACAAATACTCTGTCTTGCTTAGTTTTTGAATTACATCTCCCTATATAAAAATAGTTAAATGTTGGCAATTTTATATACAGCCCAAAAGGTAGTTTCTACACTTTTCCTTTTTAACAAAAGGGCAATGCAGCGTGTATATTCTTAAACAGACGTTGTTGTTAATGTTGTTGTCATGTCATAAAAGAAAATTTTCACTTACAGAAAAGTTGGCATGGGCGTTTTATTACTCTAACTGTGTAGAGGAGGAAGCAGCCTGTTCTGGTGGTATGTAGTAAAATTGAAACTATGCTTTTCTTGATCATAGTGAAGAAAGTACCAAATGTTATCTCTAGAAACGTGTGAACACAAGAGGTGCGCCACTTGAACCTCGTCAATATTTAAGGTCAATAATTGCCTGACAGTGACAAATATGAAATAATTATACATGTATTCTGAAATTCCATGTTTCATTTTCAGAATTAAACATTCAACGAGTTTCAAAATTTTAAAATATTCTGAGTTTATTAGAGCAAAACATGTACTATTCAATTTACTGAAGAAAAACACGCGAAAAGTCTTTTTTGAAAATGGAAATAGAAAATTTGGAAACATCTGGAAATGTAGCTGATTAACATGTTTTGTTCTGACTTATGAGGACATGAGAAAAAGATTATAAGAAAATAATATCGTTTTTGCAAACGGATACCTTTTGTTTCAGGTATCGCTCTTCTGGACGCATGTTTGACCGCAATTGACCTCGCTGGGTTTTCTGTTGGGTTCATAGCCTTTGTTATGGGATGGGTGGTTCTCGGCATCACAATCCACACCAGGAAACAACAGAATCCAGCCAAAGGTAAACCTGGAAATAGAAAGCCGGGAGCCAAGCGTACCGCGCCAAAGAAACCGCCAAAAGGCGGATGGGCATAAGCTTGCTTGTCGCACTCCTCCAGCACTAAACATTCGTATTCTGACCACCGGACTAGCATGTTTTTAAATTTATAAATCACATGTAAATATTTCTCGCAGAATTTTTAAAACCAAGGAGTTTTGTAGGATTTCTTTACCATGTGCTTCCATATTATTCTACCCGAACCCATTATCACTTTTAAAGGTCCATTACTAAGGGAATAATAAGGGAAAGTGAGTTGGCAATTTTTTTCATAGCCAGTGCATAGACTTCTGCAAGACACTAAATAATGAAGATTGGCAGGTCAAAATTTACAGAAGGTCTTTGGAACTCAAAGAAATGTATGCGTATTATGTTGAAATTTCAATGAATCGACAGAATGACCCCCCAGGTCTTTTTAACTTTCTTCATACTTCATAGAAAAATAATTGTACATATACTGCGATTTATTTCGAATTTCTACATACCAACTTTCATTTTCCAATAAAATGAAATAGTTTCTGTGCTTTTTAAAAGAAATTAAAATGTTCACTTTCCTTAGTATTGGACCTTTAAGGTCATATTTGAGTCTGTGGATATTTTTAAAATATTTTATTGAATTTGTAGATGTTTTCCTTTATTGTCTAATTATTATCCATTGTAATGGATGTTTGATTTTTTTTGTGAGCTGAATCATAAGAATTGGAGAAAATGGCGTCATATTCGGTAAGAAGCGATTTCAAACAACATTATTAAGTAGAAGTTTTGGTGAAGTATTGAGTATTTTACTGCTTGTTAGACTATGTAAAAGTGTCATATCCAAAAGAAACATTAGAAATAAGAGGATCAAGCATCCAGAAAATGGAGACAATGAGAAAACTGTAATGAAGCAATGACGTCACATCTCCATTCTTTTGTTTCAGATTTACGGTATGTTTGATGGTCACGAGGCAACATGTTAACCAAGTTTTAAAATATGTTTTAGGACTTTTAAAAATATTTCGGATGTTTTGGAAAATAAAGTTATTTCTTTTTTTTTCTATTAATAACTTGAGTAATAAATCTCATGGAAAAGTAACGCATGCTTTCTTTTATTGTTTCTACTGATATCAAACCGGCAGTACTGGTACTGATGATAAACCCGAACAGAAAATGAGGTTTTTTACCTGTAACTTTTTTATTTCTGCAATTTGTAATCAATGGTTGGTATCAAAATAAAGCTTTACATTTGCTGAAAACTTTGCATAATTCAAATTTATATATAGTTAGCTAACTCACACGAAGTGAGGCCCTGAAAGGGGTTAGTAAAATGGGGACTGAAAGCAGGTTGACTGATGATAAATTCGAACACTTTGTCGTTTACAAAATTTTCTTCTTAGTATTATATTGAAACTTTCCCCAAAAAGCTGCAACAGTCATTACTGATCAAGTAATACAAAGTTACCCAATGTCAGGCCTTCATGTGGTGAAAGTGAGCATGCGCAAAAATACACCCTCTTCCCCAGTAATTTTGGATAAATATTTTTTATACAGATTAATATAAGTCATTTATTTATACAGAATATTTACCAATTTTGTTTTTATTTACATCAGTTGGTGTTGTAAATGGAAACTATCAGATGGTGTGTTCAATTTTATAAATAACCGATTGCAATCAAATATTTCCAAGGTGGTCGACTTTATCATTTGTCCGGGTTTATCATCAGTACCAGTATAAAAGTGTATGTCAAACTGTATTCTATTTTTATCGTTCCTTCCGAATTTCAACGGAGTCAAATAAAAAAATCAGTATATAGGTGTTTAAAGATGTATACGCGCAAGGGATGAACAGTTTCCCTTAACGGATATGAAATGGGTTGTCTAATATGGTATGACTATATTTACAATCCCCCTAATGAAGGGACATATCGGGCAACTAGATTTTCTCCTTCGTGGTTAGCATAGGCTGAATCGAATGAAAATCTCCAATTTTACACCGACAGAATAAGCGTATTGCAAAAGAAAGAAAAGAAGTACCAACTTAATCTTTAGCCTGCTTGCGGCAAGTGATTTTGCCTTTGCGACCAGATGTGCAAGCTGATCTCAGTCTGCACTGTTCTCTGTTCAGTCAGTAAATTTTCAGTGAACACCCTTTGAATAATAAGTTGTATTGCCGAAACTGAATGATGGGTCAGTCCACTTAATAATTTAGAAGGGTAAAGGGATTTCATGAGGTACATTAAACAATCGTTTGCACGACATCAGTACAATCATTATCTTTTTTTCTTATTAACAAACAAACAAACAAACAAACAAAGAACAACAAGCAGTAAAAGAAAAAAAACGAAAACATGCAAACAAAACCCACAAAACATTAAGAGCTAGATGGAAAATAGCCGTGAATTTGTATCATCGATATTCTGGCATGCTGCAAGTTGAAATCCAAAGAAGTGAATAGGAACAGAAATAAAATCACTAGCAAAATTGTTTATCGACTCAAAAGCAACCTAGGAGAGTAGAAGCTCATGTGCTGATAATAGACACACTGACAAGATGGAAAAGTGAAAAGCTTAATCACTGTCCCGTGGAATGGTAACATTCACAGGTAAAATACAAGTGTTAAGTTCACAACGCAATTATCTCTCTATCTTTTACAATATTATAAATATACTAGCACATTTGAAAATATGATATTTGCCTTTTTTAACAATTCAACAGACATTAAGCAAAGAATGGATGGCATCGCAAAATTATAATATTACATGTATACCAAAGCAAAGACTGCATTGGGTTGCTATGGTGCTACCAGATAAAGCAGGGGGTCTAATATCTATAATCAGACTCATTTCGTTGGAGGTATGTAGCAAGTAAATCCCTTGCTTTTTCTATCTGCTAGTACATAAACTAAAGCCCTGCTAAACTAAGAAACAGCATCTAAAGGCTGTATAAGTGAATAGACAATCAGCATCAACACAGTTGGAAGCAACAGAGAGTTAACCATGCTAACTTTACATGAAACGTTTTTGTAATAGGTATGTAACAAGTTTAAAATGAATATATGACCTTACTCTTACATATTGTAATTAACTCTGAAAGGTATTACACCAACTGGCCGGCAAGTTGTTAACAACTTCTAAAGTCACAGTCAGTGCAAGGATATAAGTGACTGACTGACCATAATTTAGTACACATTCCCCTCTAACGGTTTTCAGCAATACCAATATGGAACAATAATATTTAAGGAAAAATAAATGCAGTCGTCTCACTATGACGTTTTATTCAACCTACACTAAGTTTTCTCGTCTCCTGAAGAATGTCACGGAACCGATGATGGAGACTCAGATAGAACTGATAGCCAGATAAATCTGATGATGATGATACCAATCAAAACGACATACCAGAGACTGCTTTAAACTGTATACGTAGTCAAGTATATAAGCCAAACAATTATAAAATAAACTTGTTGACTGTTTATTTTTGAAAAATAACTTTGATATTCTCTGCGAAATAGACCATGGTCGGTCGAAATAGAAGGCAAAGAGTATATTTATTTACACTCTATAGAAAGAAGAGCACTGGTATGTTTAGCGTTAAGTTAAAAAAAAAAGAGAATTCACGTAAGGCGAGATTTAACACGATGAAACAGTGCAACGTTTTATTAGATTTTATTCGTTAAAACCATAATTTATTACGTTTTATTATGCTTACAAAGTATATAAACCCGTAGATTTCTGGATTTCTCAACAGATAAACAGCCCTGATAACTACTACACATAGAGGAAATAAAATGTCTTTTACAATAAGCCTTAAAACCAAAGGTAACCACCTGGATCCAACATATGTATTGCATTTTACACATTATCCTCTTATTAACGGTGTCGAACATTTGACTAAGTGTCTTTTTTAGTGGCAGTTTCCAGATAATTTTCGGCTACAAGGTTTTTTTATGAGGAGCACCTGCCCAGTATGGTATTTTGTTAACATATTTTCATTAAATGTGTATTGATGTCTAAAACAACTACCATTTTATGCTGGGTTTATTGAAAAATAAACATCGCAGTGTGGACAGCAGAAAAAATAGATGTTTAAATAGAATCATAAAATTATGCTCAAAAGTCATGTTTATACAATACAATTTCTTGTTCTTCAATTGGATATATATCACTATAACTAGAGTTGTTCTCAATTGTATTTTCACTAATGATTCATTATTTAAATGTCCAAATATCTGATACTTATAAACACTTTGTATCAGTTGGGCCATTTTCTTTATTTACCTGTCATGCTTTCCCTCTATTTAAAATTAATGTGTATAATGCAAAGCACTAATTGCTTGTACAAGAGATAAATTATTGAGTGATTAATGGGCCCCACAATATTTTCTTGCAGTATGTAGACGGGGCTTAAAACGATTTGTTTTTGAGAGTTTTCCTAGCTATCATAAATATAAGAGAATAGAATAGAATAGAAGTTTTATTTGGTCTTAAGCGTACAGTTCATAACATAACATAACATAACATAACATAACATAGCATAACATTTTAATGTTTGTATTGCTTGCATAACTGAAGTACAATGTAGATTAATAAACTTAATGTCAAACAGATGCTGATCAATGGAATTTGAAATTATTGTAAAATATATCAGTACGCCAGATCTTAAATAAAATCAGTTTGGAATTGATAATCTGTCTGGT
Organism: Mercenaria mercenaria; assembly: GCF_021730395.1. Lineage (NCBI taxonomy): Eukaryota > Metazoa > Mollusca > Bivalvia > Venerida > Veneridae > Mercenaria > Mercenaria mercenaria. The sequence goes on from NC_069374.1 coordinate 42,829,814, forward strand.
CTTCGGGACGAACTATTTTGGACATGTTGATTTCTTTCTTAGTTGCCTCTAGCTGAAGAAACCGATTGTTTCGATTACTCTTGTAAAACGAATTATTCAATCAAGTTGTTTATAGGTATAAAATGAAGCTACTATAATAATTAACACCAACGATGTTGCATATTTTTGAAAATGGTACCAATACCATGCAGAACGTTTATCATTTTCAAATATTAAAACTGATTTTATTTTTATTTTATAAGAAAGTGCAATATTATAAAACAGTTATTCGGTTTGACGGACCATTTGATACAACGAGCTTTAACCCCTTCAAGTTACATGAATTTAGTCAGCAAGTGATCATTTTCCAGTTTCTAAGGACAAATAATGAATGCTAGAAACATTTAAAGAATGTATCTTATTTAATAAATGTTTTCGTATTGAAACTGACCAATCATAAGTTTTGTTTAATGTATGGACTATCTAGCAATTTCCTATACATGTAGAAACATATGGGGTGCCAACGGATATTCAAATCCTTATGAATACAAATAGGAAAACATTATTGGTACTCTATAAGAGACAGAATTAGTTTAAAGCAATGCAGAAATTCTTCATTCTGTCCCGACTTTAATAACTGTTATATATCATTTTCTTTATTTTTAATTTTATAAGAAGTATACCCATTTTGTCATTTCGGGCCAATTAGCAGTTCAAAGCTCGCAATTTCCCTTTTTCAGATTGGTTTGTGACGAACTCATATATTCTTTACGATACAACTAAATTATCAAATGAATTCCACAATGTTCTAAAAGATTATCTGATATAAATTGTAAACTTGATTACTGGGAGGTAACTAGGTTAAAGCTTCCTTTTTAGATGTTATGCGTTGATCTCCCTTACATTTCAAATGACTTATTTCCTCAATTTTCACTGTGTCTAATCGTTGCTTTGAAAAACCGGATCAGTAACGCATATAGAGCGGTTTTAGTGATTTTGGGTAACAAAATTATATTTTGCTGTTATTTAGAAATTATTGTCAAAGGCGGCATACATTCGGACATTGCGGAATACTCGGTGCTATTTGTTTTCCAGCAAATCTAAGTACTTTTCTCAATTACCTTGGAATTATCTCCAGTACGTTTTCTGATAAACATACACTATTACCAATTCCATGATATCACTGATACATTCCTGTAACATATTTTTGACATAAATGGTGAATTATGTTTCTTGGAAGAACGATATAAGGCGATCCATGAACGAACTGATCGGTAACGCAGGTGCCACAGGATAAGCGACTGCAAAATGCAGTAACAAAACACAAGAGCTTCGCATTTTTATTGTGTTTTCATTTTCACCAATTTTCAAGGGAAACATACCTTTATTTACTTAATTCATCTATCAGAAACAGCTATAAGTATTCTCCAGATAACGTTCTAGTCTAAATAGCTTATTATATAGTTAGTCATTTACTTCTTTCTGCACACACCCCGTGTATTACTATTGGCAATATAGATACGATTTTGAAACAAATGTTGTATGACACTAGTGTAGAAATTGGACACTGTCCTTGTATTCATCGCCCCACTGCTGTAATTGTGCCGGGTCATTATATGAAAATTGGTGTTGTATTTGCCAATGTACGTACAATTTTAAGAAAACATGGCAGTTATCAATTACCCAGACAGAAGCCTGTTGAAACGGTCATAATGATAATACAGTGTTTATTGAATAAAACTATAAGGTGATCCTTCGAAAGCATACTGTGAAATCAAGGAAAATAATAATAGATTCGGTTTGGCACGATCTGCTACAATAAAAAACCCATCGCCTTAAGCAGAACTCCAAATGGCGTCCGTGATGTTTGGAAGCCTAGAATGCAAACAAACAACTTAAAAGCAGGTTTTATTCTGTTAATGAGAGGTATTGAAAAAAACAACAACAAAAAACCCAACGGCACCGGCTTAATAATAATGCGTATGTTCCCAAAGGTTAAAAGATATTTACAACACTGAGTGCGTGGTCACTTTTGATATGATATTGATAAATATTGATAGATGTTACATAAAACTATGATATACATATATGCAGGTTTCCTGTGAAAACAAATGATAAACATACCTCAATTATTTCCTAAATGACCAATTCCATACAGCGGATACGAACAATTGACACCTCCTAGCATAACAGTCATCCGGATCAAGCACGGCAGTGTTGTCATATATTTGCTATATTAGTTATCAAAGCATCTCTTAGAAGCAAACGACATGATCCTACATGAGCAGTTATTGTCAAAGAATGCATCCCACTAAGATAAACTTTACAATAGTGTATGATCGGTTATGTACACAGAAATGCATTGAAGAAAACAGAAGGTAACGAGGGCATAAACAAAATAAAGGTACACAGTGGGACTGTAGTAATTATGGAATCAATGTGACTTTTCTAGTTGTTACAACGTCATGATTATTTGCTTAGTGACAAAATTAGCATAAACTGATACTTCCTCCTCTGCAGTCTTTTTGGTATATGGCGAATGGGTTAAATTGTGACCAGAGTTCCAAGCGAAGCTGTATGTGTGTTAAGCTGACTGACTACAGAGTAGCAGACCCTAAAGTCAAAAAGCGTTATAACCTAGGTCTCTTTGATGATAGGACAATCGTTACTACTTTTGAAATTGGATAAAGTCGATTGAAACAAACAGTAGCTAAGTTAAACAAATTGCTGAGAAAAGCATAAACAAAAGTTCTTGCTATTCATTCTTGAAACACAACAAAGGAAATATTTTGTAAGAATACATTATTCAATGCTACCGTCATATTGCTACACGCTGGAAATTTGTATTTTGTTGTTAAACAAGGGTAGACAGGGAGAACAACCAATGAAGCAAAATGCCATTTTCCCGCGAACAGTTGTATGATTCTAAAGCCTGTTGATTTGGAATAGTATATTTAGGCATATTGTCAAGTTGTAATGTTTTACATCTCTCTTTATATACATGATATAAAAATACCGGATAGGAGAGATGGTTTTAGTTTACTCTCAATTGAACTGTGATGAACTGCGTGTAACAGCTTATGGAATTTACAAGTCTGCATAACCAATTATTATAAGCTGCCTTGATATCTTTATTATCGTAAATTAGATTTGACCTTCTGCAACAAGGATTTCGTAGCCTGATTTTCACTTGGACGACATCTGTAAACTTATTATGGTTATTGGCCATTGCAGTTGATGATATATATATATATATATTGCCCGACTATTTGTTTAGTGTTGATATTCTTTACAGTCAGAGGTTTCACTTTCCTATTTGATTGACCCCATTAACATTTCAATATTATTTTCATGTTTTAAACAGACTTCGAAAATTACTGGAAATTACTGAATAAGCAAATATACATGCAGTCGACCAAGTGGTTTTGAATTACGAATCAAAAGGTTTTCTATGAAAATATTTTACTGGAATCTAGTAAGCTTCGGTTTTTGATCACTTTGACTAATCTGTATTCAGATTCTATAGCTTGTTCATAGGAGATAAATGCTGAGGCTTCTCAACTTTTATCATAAAAACATATAGACATTATGCATTTATGTTATTAAATATTTTCAGATTTTCTGATTTACTGTTTAATACATCATAAATTTATTGAAATGTTAATATACTGATCTCAATGCGAAATTGGATCTTGAGTTTTTCTGGAGCTTTTTACAGTGTATGTATCAATTTTGTTTAAATTAGAATGCACAGTTAGACGCCCATGCCAGAAGACTGTTGAGAAAAAGCATTTAGATGAAACATCTTTATTCTAATCTTTATGTGTTGTAATTAATTTCCCGACCGGAAAGTTTTCCCAAATGTGTATAGCTAAGTTAATATTATATAAATTACTAATAGTAATTTTGATGTGACTTTAAATTGAGACCCAATATATTGTGTTTTACACCTTGCAGCTTAAATAACGAGAAAACTTCTATAACTGGAGTGTCCCCTGTACCTTGCCAATACCTTAAACGACATACGTTCTTCTGGAGAAGTCGCCAACATGGGTTATCGTGTTAAATGGATACAGGCTTACAATATCGAATGCTATTATAAATTGACTTTTAACCAACGACTTTGGGAAAAGTTGCCATGTGCTACACGCAACGTACAACATACTGGAGTTCACATACTAATCTGGTTGCTCAACTGACCTACATGTAAGGTTAATACAAAGTATAAAAGCGGTCAATGTTGAATAATCTCTGATAATACAGAGGAAATAAGAAGATTAAAAACGCCCTACTTAACGAAAGACATAACTTTAATTATGGTTAATAGGCTATGGAAGGAATGGAAATTTAATTTTAAAGTACAAGGTCTGTGTATTATCAGTTATGACTAATTTTAAGGACTGTGTATGTAGTCGTAGAGATCATTTCTATGTTTTATGACAATATTCAATTATTAAGTTAGGACATCATTAGGATATTTACAAGTGTGGATATGTAGAACTTGAAAAAGTGAATACAAAAGTAGGCTAGCAAAAACGTTTATTACTTTTTAAAGCAACATATAGAACATTGAATGTATTCATGTACACCAAGCTGAACCAATGGAGCAATAATAAAACACTGTTGATTGGTATTTTAGATCTCAGACTTAGAGAATGTCCTTTTATGACGTTCTCCTACTTTTAAAGTGTGGTTGAAGAGTGTGATTCCAGCAAAGTAACATGCACAATGTTGGAATCCTCACCGTGGCCGGCATTGTTCTCGTAGGTACAGCGGTTGCTCAGACAGGTCCCACACACTGTTCGTACTCGGATGGTGTGTACGAATGTGACTATGACAAAATGACGTCCACCTCAGACCGACCAATCTACTACAACGATTTCAGTGTGCAGCCTCAACAACTTGTACTCAATGCTAATGGTTTTCTGCCTTACTTTGGTAATAAACATTTTCTTTTTGTTTTTCAGAACTTGAAAATGTTCATTTAAGTATAGTTTTGAATTAACAAAGTCATTCATATTCCACTTTATTTAAAGAAAAATTATGTTAGCAAGACTGCAGAATGGAGAAACTGAAAAAAGCAAACTTAGAGTTATCAAATTCAAATATTTTTCATCAGGTGACGCAACAATATTTGATTCTGATTTCTCGACAAGTTCAAGCATGGATGTGACACAGTTTGATAGCAATTACCCTACATGGCTTGAGGTGAGTTGTGGTTGGAGTGGATCGGCTTATATAGATACCGGGGCGTTCTCCGACATGGAATATATACAATACTTTAAAGTAAATAGTGTTTCTTGTTTTTCAATATTTGCTATGACAGAATAATTAACGTAAATATTTTACCCTCACATGACTTGTATATTTGACTACATCAAGAACAAACGAACGGCATTATTACTGAATACATTTCATGCTAATTCTAAGCTATGCAAAAGACTATTTAACACTTGATCTCATTCAATATCAAAATTCACTTTAAAGGCAGTGATTTTTTAAACTTACACAATTCGTTACCTCTCACAGACAGACTCTTATGGCTTTATGAGTTCAGTGCCTCCAAAGGATCTTCTTCTATACTTATTATCAACAAACATTTTTAACCTTTGTTTTAAAGCACGTGCAAGTGCAAAAAACTAAATATGGACTTGGGGAAATTAAATTAAATATCTATTTGACCAACAGATACCTTACCGCCTTCTTTCAAAGAAATAAAGGTCAGTCAATGAGAAAACAATTTAAATGAATACAATTAATATATGAAACATAATTCATCACTTGCTATTTTCAGATAAAAAATTGTGACATTTTCTACTTGAACGTTGACGCTGTAGACGCGTTCTGGCGCTAGATTATTTCGGTATAGAAGGCGGTACCATTGATACTGTGGAAGCCCTGGCTATGGAGGGATTGACTGTAGAAAAACTGACTACCGCAACACACCAGTTTCCTAGGCTACAAGGAAAATTCGAAATTTTAAACGCAAGTTTGAGTATGGTGTTGTTAATATAGGGCTTTTAGATTACTTCACGAACGTAACTTCTATTACGCTGAAGGTAGATATCATTTTAAGTTTAGACTTACAGAAATACCAGTTTATTAAATTTACGGTAGAACAAATACTTACAGCAAAACAACTAAATACTGGTAAATTTATAGTAAATCAACCGAAAAAGTAAGCCCGCCCACTTTGCTCAATAGAGAGTGCAGATCTACGGATCGAGAGGTCGTGAGTTCGATTCTTGGGCGTGGCCTATGTTCTCTATGACGATTTGTTGAAAGACTTTGTGTCTGAAATGACTTGTCCTCCACCGCTGATTTATGAGGGGAAGTTGGCAGTTACTTGTGACGTTACATATCTGAAATACTGTTGAAAAAACAAAAACAACAATAAAAAAACAAACAAACATAAAAAGAAGAACAACTACTTACAGCAAAACAACTAAACACCAGTTAATTTACAGTAGAACAACTAAATTGGCATAATTATACAGGTGTTGCATAGCTACAAATATTAAGATTAATGCTTTCGTACAACAGTTATCGTTAGTGACTTTAATTTCACTCTTTGTGATATTTGCCTTGTTAAACTGCGAGAAACTGAGTTTCAATACCGGTGAAGCTTTACGAGTGTGCTTTGCGAATGACCAAAACAAGTGTCTAATGCTGTTATGACGAACTCATTTAAAAATATGTTGCCGATTTGATAACAATTCAGTTAAAAATGCGTTTTTCGAACAGGTAGGTTGGTCACAATTTGATTAAATAGGATATGCCCCTATAGGCTTATAAAAATAATTGTACCCCACTGTTCACAGCACAACTACTGTGATTTTCTTCTCATTTCCAGAACGCGGGCATAACGTACCTCAGCTCAGACCTTTTCCAGTATAATACGTATGTAACACTAGTAGACCCCAGCGACAGCGTGTTCACAAAGCTTCAGTTGGCTTTTTGGACAACCAGCTTGGACTAAGTGAGTTAACATTGTACAACATTGATTGGGAGTGTACGTGTGACAATCTTTGGTGGGTGGAGACTTGTGATAACCAAAATATAACAGTCACAGGTGATACAGTTTGCAGCAATATTCAAGGTATCTGTTTCATTTCGTTTTTGTTGTTGGGTATAACGTCACACGGACACAATTATAGGTCATATTGCGACTTTCCAACTGTTGATGGTGGCGGAAGACCCTAGGTGCCCCAGCGTGCTTTATATCATCACGGGCAAATGCCATTCGAAGTCAGCACCCTTAACCACTCGGCATCCCTCCATGTGATTTCATAGTTACAGCAGTTCAAAAACAAACAAAAAATGTGAAAAAGAAGAATGACAATATATTTGCGGGCTACCAGAGCATCACTGGATAGAGATCCTTTTAGTATTTTTACACCCCATGTTTACGCATAGTATAATTTTATAATTTTACGCATTAAAATGGACAAAAGTAATAAAAACAACAATGCATACTGTATATCAACAGTGCCTATATATGTAAGTTATCCGCTTGTTTCCGAAATGGGGGAAATGATAATTATGATACTTAATGACCAGTGTGATATGGACCAGTATGATTACCACAACAAAACATCTGAATGCTTAGTATGTACACATTTTCTTACGAATTAATCCTCAGCTGCATTCTTAGATTTATCATACTTTTAAGTGTAGATAAAAAAAACTACAGTTTGTTTTTCAAGAAACCACACTTATCACAGAAAAAAGTAAATGCAAATTAGATTGAATTGTTACATTTGTTTCAGGAACATCTGTATTCAAATACTACTATGAAAATTGTGTCACTACGAACCCATGCGAAGGCAGAACAGGTGAGCTATTGACAATACAGTAGATTTCTTTTGTAACAATGCCTACACTTCTGTTTGTGCTGCGGAACTGACTTTACATTTGAATATTGTTACAATTCACATAATTATCATGAGTGTATTTCTGATACCAAAACTCACTGAATGCTTGTCCGACGCTCTTTTACAATGCTCTTTGCAGTATTGAATGTGTTTAATAGGTATATAATGTGGTATTTAATAGTTCACTAAAACATCTGTTGTTTTCAAAATTAAGGTAAAAAAACACAAAGTTTTGCAAGAAGTTTGCGAATTTATTGAACACTTTATATATATTTTTTTCTTACAGGTGTTGCAGTGGGAGACAAGTGTCAGTCAATACTGAGTATTGTGGTTATGAGTCTGGCTTTTATCTCCCTTGCCCTGACCTCCACATCTCTTGCGCTAGCTATAATCAACTTCAGAAATATACAAACTACGGATGACGAGGACCCAGTTGTACTTGACAGGCTGAAACTGAGAGCAAGACAGAGATGGAGGAAAGCCACAAGACATATCATTTATTTCAGAAGAACCTATATACGGCCTTGGTATGGTATAGTTAGAGATATTTTCATTATATCTTATTGAAAAGAATATACAAACACCTACTTAATTTCGTCATTACATTTGCATGTATATCTATTTAAGTTTACTAATACTTGTGTGTGTGTGTTTTTTTTTTGTTTTGAAAAAAGTAATGCAATATTGAACAAAATGGTTGCGTCTTTAATCCGCAGAATCAGAAGGAAGCAAGACAATGAGTATACCGGACGAAACGAAGTCGCATGGACGATCTAGCAGTTTTGGAAATTCTAGTTTTGGAGATTTTAGTATTGGAGAATCAAGTACAGAAGAATTAAGTTATGCAGGGTTTCCTTTTCATGGAAATATGAGTGGACAAAATCGATCTCCGTTCCATGAACATGTGCGAGGACAGAATCAATTTAAATATACAGAACTATAAACTTGACTGAAGCAAACATAGTCTCATCTACTTAATTGACTTATGCGGAGTTGTGTATCCTAAACAACCAAAAAAAGGTCTAAAGTCTTCCATTTTTCGTAATCTACTAAAATAATCTGTTACTGGTTGGTGTTCGAAAGTTAAGTTTCTGAAGAATTTTATGAAGTCTGTTTTTTCTTGTTACAAAGGGAAATTCAGATATCAAAAGCTGCTTATTTATTAAGCGAGCTTTGTTGATGGTCCAACCAAATCGTAACATGCATCTGAATGCGATACATCATACTACACTGTGCACTGCATATGAAAACAGTCTAAATATGACGAGGCGGGGGTAAAAAGTCTTAACTGTTTAATGTTAAAACTATCAACCAATCTTGTGTTTCGTTTAATTTCTTAAGACAGAAAGTTTGCAAATATTGTCAAGAAAACGTAATTCGTTTGCAAGTACATTGTGCTATGGTCTGGATGCTGCAAGGTTTGTGATGTTGACGTTATTTCGTGCTTTTGAATACACAGCTTACAAGTTAGATGATGGAGTGCTACGGCTAAAGGCACATATTTCCACAACTATTAAGCCTCGAACCACTTATTTTTAATTTCAAGTGTGGAAGTTGTGTAGAACTAACATGGTTTTATTTGCTCTCGTATCATAGACTTGAAATAAGTATGGTGTTAGTTCTTTGCAGAACATCGAAGGTACGTTTAAAATGTTATAGCTTGCAAAAGGGAAGACCGGTTAAAGGAATTGCAGTTCTTTTCTATGTGCACAGATGTTATTTCATGACCCTTTATAAAATGATCGTTCCATAGTTTGTGTTATTGTGCAGTCTATAGTTCAACACCTAATTTTGCTGGGCAAAACTTGAAGAAAGAAATAAGAAAATTTATTTCTGCTGTCATATAATAAAACACTTACTAAGTGGCTTGCCGGTCAATAGTCAGTACTATTGATCCTCGGTTCTTCGGACAAGTCATTTAATAAGTATATATTATATCTATAGTTATTGAATTCTGTATATGTCGAATAGTAATGGCATTCGTTCTGAAATGTTTAAACTCCCTTGTTAAATAGAAATTAGTATGACTGCTTGTCATATGTTAAAGTGAACCTTAAAGTTATAATTATTACAACATGCGGAGCACCAAGAATTCAAGACACGTGTTTGACTTCAGTAATACAAAACTATACAGTTGAGACGTTCTTACATGATCAAATAACATATCAATATGACCAGATAGTCTTGAGAAAACACTAATTTCTCAAGGTTTAAATAAATACTATTAAGAAACTTTGTTAACAAACACAATGGCACTAATATAAATTTCAGTAACACATGTTATTAGCCAAACGGCAAGAGAATAACATACCGTTTTTTTAGATAGTCTATATTATATTCTAACACAAAACTGCCAGTATAGGCATTTTCAACGAGTATTATAACAGGAAAGTAAACATGTAAACTATCACAACAGCAATATTTAAATGCCGTGTGGCGGCCGTAAAAAGTCTCCAGTGTTGTTACATTTCTGGTCCTTTGGGATCATGGAGTCCGTTCAATATCTTTGTAATAGCATTCGGCTTAAGCCGGTGTTAGGGGGCGTGAGAGGTGTTGCAATTCCATTACCTCTCATGAACAGACTCAGTCAAATTCGCTTCAGAGAAAATGCACGTTTACCGACAAAATATTCATTTTATTCTTACACGTTTATGTCAGAATATCGTTTAAGCACGTTTGTTTCCTGCTATAACATCTGCACAATCCTTCGGGATGTGTGCCTCCGCCCTAGTGAGTTCGGGCACCAACCAATACCACGATATTCTGCAGATGTTATGAAACTGATAAACATGCGTTATCGCTGTTATAGAACTCTCATGGCATTATAGTTTTACTTAGAAATTTGAAGGGAAAAGGAGTAGAGGTATAGAAAACAGAGATATAGATATTAAATAAAAAGATATCAAGCTTTCGGTGTTTAATTACATGATGCATTATACTCTTAGTTACATTACATCTTTAACAGAGCTGAGAGAAAACTACTAGAGTAGATTACAATTGAACCGATCAAGACTCCATTAGCTTCATTCATGAAAATAGACAGCAAAGTGTTTTGATATAGATACTACAAAAGATTAAAACAAATTTCAGTAGTATTATTAGATAAGCATTCTATGTTGACATGTTTTTCTTTTATTTCATTTTTTTGTCACTACTGAAGGCTGCATTGAAACTTATTTATAATATATCTTAGATCTGTTATATGTTGCCTTATTTAAATAAAAGGTATTCTTATTATAGTGCTAGATTGTAATTGTTTATATCCTCGAGGCGTTACGGTAGTTTGACACTTTAAACATCAGTCTAACACTACGTGAATCATAGTAGTACAGTCAACACTGTTGGTAAACAAAGTAGATTGTACCATTAAAGTCACTGCTTTACATTTTATCTTTGTTTATCAGACATAAACATTTTAAATAATTTGTGATTGTAGTCTAGTGACAAGCGAAAAAAATCACCATGCCTTGCAAACGACATATTATACCTCGTGCGAACTTTCAAAATGCAAAGGCAAAAACATGTATTAAGTTGGTCGTGCCTACAATGCAGTATGTCGTGCGCACGAGATAGTTTAGTTAGCTTATTCCTTAAGGGGACACTAAAAAAGAAACTTATTTCACTGTCGTTCCTAAAACAAAAAGTTGCAACTTTTGTTTAAGATTAAGTATTTGTTTCCGTCGACTGAAACTAGACATAAGCTAAATACTTCATGATAATTAGATACCAATTAGCACTCCTGTACTCTTGTTGCAGGTCATGAAGTAAAACTTTTATTAACGTATTAAGCGACCTAAATGCAGCTGCGATGCAGATTTAAGCATACTCTTTATCAGTAATTGGGTTGATAATACTTTGATAATACGGTATATGACCATATATGTTATCTCTGCAACTTGAGATATATGTTTACTTCAACAATAACATTAACTACTTTACGAACATATCATTAGTATTCATGACATTTTTCGCATATACACAATACATGCAACGTTGAAGTAATTTATGGATAACATTAAAATATTGATTGTTTAACATTGTAAAAGCCTAAAGAAAAAATGCATTGTATATAGTTACTAAAATTTCGCGAAAACTAAATGTTAATTTTATTTGCGCTTATAAGATTCTTTAAAGAATCAAAATAACTGTAATGAAATGTCGGCAAGGTGTTTCAAGTGTTGTGGAAATAACGAGGACGTAAGCAGCCATCGCCTTGGAGACGTGGGCGAGCAGGTAACTCAATTTTACATTTTTTCTATTTTACGAACATTAATAGGCATGCATGAATTACTATAACAAAAACAATTAGTATAACGAGATTAAGATACATGTAAATATTAAAAAACAAAACATTTGATCGATATTTGCCAGACCTGTCAAACAAAGAGCAGTTGAAAGACAACTAAATACAGTTACATGTTTTTCTTGTATTGTCTTTCCTTTTCAGAGTCCATTAATAGTACCTCCTGAAAGACAGCATTTTCATTTACCAAGGAAAGACTACGAGGTGAGAAGTTTATGTAGCGGGAAACAAAAGTTATTTCCCTGAATCATAGTTACCATTTATGATACAAAATTTAAATTTTAGTCCATTTTAATCGACCTGGCGGGGCGAGGTTTCGCGACGGTCCACTGCATTATTGTGCAGGATATGTAGTATATTCGGGCAACCTGATTTCTTATTCACTGGCCATCTACCTTACACTGTAACCACTGTAGCTCTACCTATTTTGCTCGTTTTTTTATGATTACCATTATTTGCATAAGCCAGAGATTAACTCCGCCCCGCCAGGTCATTTAAAACGCACTATAACTCTGCAATGTAAATCACCCGCAAACGCTTATAGGATCGTGTAATTATCACGTATAGACAACGAACATATGAAAGAATTCAACTCCTTGAAAAGTTCTTCTGAAAGATCAATCAATACTATTCACATATTTTCTAATTTAAAAGGTACTATGTTGTTAAATGTTTTGGTCCTTAGGGATTATGAAGTCCATTAGTTTATATCTATAAAAGAATTCTACTGAAGCTGATACTAAAGGGTGTGAGGGGTGTTTCATACTCACAGAAATGGAATCATTGAAATCGCGTCAGCCATCATTTTGCATGGTTGCACTCTATGCTGTAAAAGTATCTTCTTTTTTGATTTTATACTAGTGGAACATAAATTTCTTACAACATTATTAAACTACTGTCACACATTGTGTACTAAAACCCTTTTTGTATGCTTTTACAGAGTCTCGACTACGATATATGTTTTAATAAACCATTCGAGGACTACTTGGTGGCACAAACTAAAGAACATGTAAGTTACAGTACAGGAGTCTTCTCTGGTGTATAAAATTATATTATGAGGCATATTTTTTACATTGCATTTTGCTTTACATCTCTGCAACATTTATGTGCAAAACAATTTCAATCTTATTAATAAAAAACAAACAATGCTTAACACCAAACACGAATTATGTACATGTCGAAATATTATCAATTCAATTATTGACGTCTTCGGTTATGCAATGTGTCTATAACCCCTTCCTCCCGCGCAGAAAATGATTGCTTTTGATTGAAGCCATACTGCAAGATGGAGAAAGGGACATGGCACTTAATTGTTACATTGTATATTTGATAAATTAATTTGGTAAAATGTAATGAAAAAGGTGATAAAATGGCAAGTTGATGAAAAACGAATTTTGTATATGTGTAAGTAATAAAATTTAGAAGGAGGATTCTTACCACTTCAAGTAAAACAACAAAGTAAAGAAAATATCGGGTATCAAAACCAAAACGTCGTAGTGAAACGGGAGCTCAGACATGTTAGTACACTGTCATCAGCTTCGATGTGAATCTCTTTTTGGTCATTTCAGTCATTAAGCAAGATAGAGATTATCAAATGGATAATAACCTTCCTGATCGGTGTTTCCACAGGACTTGTAAGTATATTACAGGACTATCTATCAAACTATAATATAAAATCGCCCTTTCTGGAATGTAGATAAAATACAAGAATACGTAGTATATTTTAGTTCAGTTCTTACGTTTATAAACATATAAATACCAATCAAAAGGGTCACATATACCAAATTTAGTATACCAGTTGAGCAGGGTACAAAACAACATGTGGTCCAAACATTTTATCTGTAGAGTTATAAAATGATAACTTTTTGAAATTACTTCGAGATTATTAATTTGCAGGCTGTAAATAAGTACAACACATCTCATGTTTTTTTTTCATTCATAAAATCCAAATTTTGTCCGAACACAGAATGTATTAATAGAAATGATACCGGTATCAATATCTAAAGCAGGAAGGATGTCTAAAGCAGGAAGGTTTTTACTATATATTATGACTAATGAATTGAATATACTCTAAATTATGTAAAAAAAACCCAAACAATTGTTTTCTATTTGTAGGTTGCATTTTTCATAGATACAATAGTGAAACAATTGTCGAAGCTCAAGTTTACGACAGTGGACCACTGTATCCTTTGAGTCACGAACAAATGTTTATGGCATTTCTGTACTGTCGTACAACACCTATGCATACATATTCTTGCAGTTTATATAGATCTGGACATTTTTTGGTCAAAATTGCATTTGTAAAACTTTTATAAAATGAAAAAGAAATAGGTTCTATGAAAAAGAATACACAATTTACATGTAATGTACATCGAACATACGTGTGTCAAATTGCTCTTAGTTTAAAAACACTTTTAAAGAATAAAAAACAAAGCATATATATAAAGCAATTTTCTCGGAATTCATTAGCCTTAGTTTAAGTAATGAGCATATCCAAGGAAAGAGCTTAAACAGTCTGTAAATGATTTACCAAAACTACAGATTTGATTATATGAAACCTTTTTCTCATCCCTAATGTTCAAAGATGTATTTTATTGTCAGTAATAAAATAAAATGCTTCAGTATTTATCACTATTAAATTAAATATTTACCCAGAAGCAAAATCAACCATTTAGTTATTAACTTTGGCGGCTTTATTGTTAATTCTGAATGATTGACTGACAGAGAGTTCTATATTACAAAGGACGGCTTTGCTTATTGCAAAATCACTTAGAATCTTTTTCATGTCATTTCATATAATGTAGAAATTCATATAAGATGAAAACTACATTTTAAATACGCGCGTTGCACGTAATAAAATTATTATAAGAAAACAAAATTAGAAGAGTAATAAATATTTTGTATCGAGATACAATATTTCTTTTTTGTCACGTTTTAGTTTCGCACGACACCACCGTATATAGGATTAAGATATATTCTACTTTAGTAATGTTTATTAAGATATAATTTGGACACTAACTGTAGTTACTGATGCAGTTCTAAAAGGTTCCATTCCTTATTTTGTAGTTTTGAAAAATGCCAAATATATTTCACTCTAGTATATCAAAAGTTCACTAAAATATATTTATGTTCCAAAACTACTAGATGATGTACTAAAACATGTCTTACGACTACATTTTATATCAATTAAATGTGTCTAAGAAGTATGTACCTTTTCATTTACATTCCCTAACTTCTAAATTCTACAGCTATACAAATATGCTCGGAGGACGGTTGTCTGGCTGTTTCATTATTGATAATGGTGTTGTTCAATGCTGGATTCGTGTTCATTGCAACTTGCCTGACAGTATATGAGGTGAGATACCCAGCAATTAGCCTGGGACGCCGTTGATAATATTTGTGCTTTGTCAGAAGAAACCATACCTACTATTTATGCATTAAAGATGCCACTTAATTTGCGCTAATTAGTGTTAATTGGCATTCATCGAGTTTCTGATATTATCAATTTGCAGGTAAATAAAAGGTTAGAAATTGTCAGAATGGATTCCCAGGCTACCCAGCAATGCTGGATTCTCGTTTATAGCAAAATACCTGTCTGAATATAAGGCCGAGCAATCCAGATAGCAGATCTTGATTTGTGTATATGGCATTTCTCCGACAGTATATATTATAGTGAGTTATGTAATGGCTGAATAGTGTTTATATCAATTTGCCTGATATTATGTGAGTTGAGGTAGTCAGTTAATGCTGGATTCCTGTTTATAATAACTTGCCTCGCTGTATATAAGGTAGAACACACAAAAATGCTGGATTCATGTTAAGAGCAAGTTGTCTGGCTATATATGAGGCTAGTCAGTTCAGATATTTATGCTGGATTCGTGTTAATAGCAAGCTGCTTAAGGCTGCATATAAAGTGAAGAAGTCTTGGTAGAAATACTTTTCGTGTTTATAACAACTTGCCCACAATATATGAACTGTTGCAGGCCTACAGTGCTTGATACGTGTTTATAGCAACGTACATGAATTAACATGATGTACGATAGTCTAGCAATGCTTATTCGTGTTGATAGTAATTTGCCTCACTATAAACGATGGGAGATAGTCTAGAAGTGTCTAGTAAATGCAATGCAAAATTAGTATTTATTTTGTCGAACTGTATACAATGTTAGAGTTGTTATGCTGGACTAATGTTTATGCCGATTGTATATTAGATGAGGTAGTCCAGCAATGCTAGACTCGTTGTTTAATAGCAACTTACTTGACGGTATATGAAGTGAGATAGTCCAGAAATGCTGAATTTGAGTTTAAAGTAGCTTGAATGACAGTATACCATGTATGAGATGAGGTAGTCAAGCAATGCTAGATTTATGAGTATAGCAACTTGCCCAGCTGTATATGAGGTGATGTAATCCGGCAATACTGAATGCTTGTTAATATCCTGACTGTACATGGGATTAAGAAGCCAAGAAAGCGATGATGTATTCGTGTGTATGACAGTGTACGAAGTGCTATAATCCAGCAATGTAAAGTATCTTGCATGACAGTATATGAGGTGAGCTAATACAGCAACGCTAGATTTGTAATCATAATATGGACTAGGGCCATGTATTGTACACTAATTTTATTCATTTATTAGTGTCAAATATCAATTGCTTACCCTTTATTTCGTAGTTGTGCTAAATCATTCTTACCATCTACCTAGCGATTTCCCTATAAGTTTGTTTGATAATATACAATTAAACATAATTCCTAGGAAATTCAAGTTGAAGCAAGCGTGACGAATGAATATATTTGACGGCTTCCTGTTCCGTAACCCATTGTGCTTTGAACAATATTTCTTATCTTACAAGTAACTTATGTTTTGCTGCTGGAATGGGCTTTCCTACATTCACATGTTCCTTCTGTTCATGCCTTTAAATAACTCTGGTACTTGCTGTTTCAGCCTGTAGCTGCGGGATCAGGTATTCCGGAAATAAAGTGCTATTTGAACGGTGTTAGAATTCCACGAGTAGCAAGGTTGAAATCTCTGATCGCCAAAGCAGTTGGAGTGTTGTTCAGCGTTGCTGGAGGTGAGATATCATTGATAAATTCTAAACAATAGTTTGCCATTGTCTTGAATTTAAGCTGTTAGCCTGCTTGGTTTTCTCTATTACTGATTTTATTCAAGGCATGGTGTATCTGTATAGTTTACTTCTTACAAGAACAAAGTTAAATGTATACAATTTGAACATTACTTGAGTTGTCTCCGTTGGGTTACGTTGATATTAGTGTTTAATTTTTATATAGTCGGAATTACTTTGTTTGTAACTGTGACGTTTAACTATTACTGCTGTATTTTGGATTATCCAATATTTAATTGCTTATACCTATACCTTGTCTAACGGTTCCTAGTATAGTCGGTTCCTAGTATAGTTTACATGTGAATAATAAAATGGTATTCTATATTTTCATGTACGTTAAACAGGACTGTTCGTTGGAAAGGAAGGTCCAATGATTCACAGTGGTGCTATAATTGGTGCCGGTATACCTCAGGTATTTCATGTATCCGTCAACATACATGTATCTAACATTCAACCATTAAATAAGTAAAGTATTTACTGTCTACAATGCCTGTTTTGCTGTTTGTCTGAAGCCACCCTCGCTCCTTTAAACTCTTTACAAACAATATATACAACATATGCAGCAATCTCTACAGCTGATATCTAGAGATTTTCAATTTATTTACGTTTTTTTCTTAGAAATTAGATTCAATAACTTTGTTAATTGTAAGAAATATTTAATTCGGCAGAAATATGTTTGTCTCAAGTGTCTTTGTCTTAATTCTATTTATTTTGAAAACCCTATTTTCTGTAACAACAAAGTAATTTTAAATACACATATTAACACAAAAATTGATTGTTTTTATAGTTTCAGAGCATTACGTTTAAGAAAGTGAAATCAAAGTTTGATTTCTTTAGAACAGACAGGTAAATAGAGTTTACCTATATGTAAACATGTATATACAAATATATTTTAGCTTTATTCAGATTGTAAACAAAAGCTGAGAAATACATATCTAAAGTACGTTTTTCCCCCCGGTACAATTCCACACAAGTAGAGTATATAGTTGGAGACTGTAATGAATAAAACGAGAGTTTATTTAATATAATTTATACTTGCAGAGACAAACGAGATTTTGTTTCCGGAGGAGCTGCGGCTGGGGTGGCAGGTAAGTTCATACTATTTGATCTCATTTCTACATGGCACCATGCGCCGTTATGTTTGGTTAAAAAGCTGATTATACAATCAGCGGAGACAATTGAAGGGATTTGAAATAGTGTCTCTCTTATATTCCCCATTATTACTTTTCTACGTGAAAAGACAGAGTTGAGATGCATCAGGTTGTTATCCTTTCACTGATCTGACTAACTTAAAGAAAGATTTATGGAGATAATATGTGGTTTATGACACATATGGGACTTTATAATGTCTTTTGATAAATATAATGCCAGTAACATAATGTAAAAAGTCTTAGCTTTTCGTATGATTGTCATAGGGAACACGCATCAAGTAATACAAACGTCGTACAGGCAGTTAGAGAATTATAGGAATGGAAATCAAAAAACAAGATATAGTCCTATACATGTAAATTCATCTTGACATTCTTAATTTCCAGCATATGATGTTTAATGAGCTTGGTGTGTATTCGTTATTATATGATGTGTGGAAGTTGGGCTCGAAGAAATTCCCATTAAGCTACATGTGAATATATGTACATGTGTACCAATTTATGGAACTGTAACAGAATTATAATGGTTTAATGTTACATATTATGTTAAATTAATTTGTTTGCTAAAAGTATAAGGTGCAAATATAATGTACTATGTTTAGACAGAATATAAATTTATCACAGGATAGTTCTTTTAAATTTGGGATCATGGGGTCGTCCATTCAATATACAAATGCAACAGAATTCAACTTGAGCCAGTGTTAGAAGTATCGAAGGTTGCAATTTACATTACCTCTATGAACAGACACAATCAAACCAAGTTTGCTATTAATTTGTTTGGTTCCGTTCCATGCTTTCAAAAATATCTTCTCATACAACTTTTAAAAGATTGGATTATGTGTGTGTGTGTGTGTGTGTGTGTGTGTGTGTGTGTTCGGGTTTAACGTCTTTTTCAACAATTTTTCAGTCATATAAAGATTGGATTAACCCAAGATGCAGGAATAGGTTAGAATGATATGCAGTAAAGGGGTTGATAACGGGTAATGGTAATGTTTTTGGTGAGGTATAAAAGTAATTGATTGGTTGTATGTTTGTGCATTGAAGCTGCGTTCGGTGCTCCCATTGGAGGTGTGCTCTTCAGTCTGGAGGAAGGATGTTCTTTCTGGAACCAGAAGCTGACCTGGAGAACGGTACACATTTTAGATCTTTTGTCCCACTTGGCAGATATTTGAATGTACCATTTAAAATAAGAGAAGGGTTGAATTATTTGAAACCATATTATGTTAGCTGATGTGTTTAACAGTTAGCTGATATGCTTAACCGATAAAACACTTTGCATTATCGCAAATATAACTGTCGTAATGGTCAAATGTTACTTTATTATTGTTTGATCATTCATTTCGATTCTAATGGTCTTATCAAGTGTTGCTTACGTAGCATTGCACCAATCTGTTAATATGATATCAAATTAGTCAGTTTATTTAACAATCTAATTGGCGATTGGTGCACTAACGTGATATGATACTTTGCTATGTATCTAAGACATAGGCTAAACCAGTTCCTAAGTATCGTGCACAATAAAAGACTTACGTGTTATTGAGATTTCTTTTTTTCAGTTCTTTTGTTCTATGTCGGCTACATTTACATTAAACTTCTTCCAAAGTGGTTTGGACTACAGTGCATGGGGTTCATTTTATTCACCAGGGCTCATAAATTTTGGAGTATTTCAGGTGAGACCCAATGTATTTTACATTACCGTTAAAAATACTGCCACATTAAATTTGTTTCGCATTTGTTTCACGATAAGGCTTTCTAGTCATTACTGCATTAAGACACTTATCTGAGATATTTTGCGGGCCTGAATGGAATTCATGTTACTCGGCTACTAACTCTTCAGTGAAACTATTTACAGTAATGAAAAAATAGCAAGAGATATTTTGCAGTTTTGAATGGAATATAACGTTATTTACTTCTCTATTAATACTTCTTGATTGATCCTGCCCAGATAAAACTCGTTTACTCACCAATTAATGATCTGCTCTTACTGTCTGAGTGCATAATTTATTTCTAGTGTTGCTTATTTACCTGTTGTTGCTATCCCTCTCTCTCTAAATAAAATAAAACGTTACTTAAGGATTTTAATTGAAAGCTATCTTAGTGTATTTAACAGTCTTTAAGTTTGACATCCACAGAACAGAGAAGACCAGCTATTATTGTGTGTATGCCATTTGATGAACTCAAACAAACGGAACAAACGCATACATTTACACTAACAGTCTATTACTGGCACATATTAAGTTTATAATGATATTTACTACAGTGTTCAAATGAAGACAAAACTAATGGAACTTGTCGACTATGGACTGCTATTGATCTGTTTATATTCATTCTCATGGGTATCATTGGAGGTTTGCTCGGAGCACTGTTCAATCATCTCAATAAATATCTCACCATTTATAGAATGAAACACGTGGTCACAAACATTATAGGACAAAGTAAGTACTATATGACATTCAAGCGATCTGACACGAAATGAGCAATTAGAAATAATTCCATATATAAGCCAACGTTTTTTAAAGCTTATCATTAGTATATTTATACACAGTGTGGTTGTGCAGCCCGTTAGAACAATAAATTACACATACTCTCTGGATTCAAATTTGTTCAGCTACAATTGTTTTCACATATATTGGAATAAACAATTCGATTACTCATTTTCCTTATCGTTGATTTGAGCATTTCAGTACATGAAAGACATATGATCAGTATTTAAATTTAAAGGCATTTACATCCAGGTAAACACCACAATAGCAAAAATTGTGATTTAAAACAGATATCAATGTGACAATGTCTATGAAGTATCAAATATAAAAAGTCCATACATTCTTATCAAAGTGTACCCAAGAAGGAGACTGACTAACGTGCATTTTCGACATTCCGTTTCATTACTAAAAAATTCAGTATATACATACGTACATGTATATTATTTCAGGATATTTGAATCATTACTTGTTGCTATGGTAACAACAACAGTTGCATTTTTGGCAGCCATGACGTTGGGAAACTGTAAACCTATTCCTGCTGTGGTATGTATAACGAGCTTTCATAATCGGCACGTTGTCTACACAGAAGTTGTCTAGAATGTTCCGTAATGTACAAAATTCGTACATTTTCAACTTTTGTATTTTTGAGACGTTACCTCCGAATGTTTCGTCTTTTACTGCATGGTACAATATTTCAAATTACGGTATTAACGCTGGCAGATATAGAAGTATACCATCAAGGATTGAGTTTGCCTATACATAAGTCACCGCTTTTATGTTCTACTATATACATTTGAATTGACAAGACGTTTCTCAGGTCTTATGGGATTTTACAGAAAAATATAAAAGAATAAAAACATTAACTTTTAATGCAAACGTCATTGTTGTTTTATATCAAGATGATACAAAGCGAAAATATAGTTTTCATCTATTTCTATGATTGCCATCTGTATTGCATTTTGCTCAAGTCAGTTCTTTCTTGGGAAGCATGCCAGCTACTTTAAGAGAGACTAAAATAAACTAAGGGTGTTTTGTAACGCATCTCTTACAGCAAAATTTAAACTTTCGCAGATCATTAAATTAAGAAAAATAAAAATAACTTTATAAATGAAAACATACTTTCTCACTTTTTAAAACTTAGCTCTGTATTTACACGTGTAAGTTTGTATGAATATATGCTTCAAGTGATATTGATTACAGCTTATCAACATGACAGCACCAATTGAGGACAATGTTCGAACTTATTTTTGTAAGGAAGGATACTACAATGATATGGCAACATTGTTTTTCAATTCACAAGAGGAAGCCATTAAGCAATTATTTCACCAACAAGGTTAATATTTTAATGTGTACGCAGATAATATTGATATATCTAAATTCACTGTATGTTTTTAAAGAAAGAAAGATAAGCCAAATAGCATTAGTGAAATGGTATCAAGGATGGCATTTTCCGCGAGCGTGTATATGCGATATGACGTCATTCACAAAAACCATGGACAAAATAGCGTCGTTGTGAAAAATCTTGTACTAATGCTCTTACGTATTTTTGAGCTTCTATTGAGATATTAAAAAGATTGATAGCTTGACATTTATTTCTAATTTCCTGAAAACAACTTAGTTTTACAGAACAATATTAGCATAAGGAGCGTTTCATTTATTAACTCGAAAATTCTAGTCAATAAGTCGAAATTCTGAGTGAGTATCCCGAAATTACGGGTTGATTAATAACATACACCTTGCACAAATGTCCAGCAGTATATTTTAATAAGCAACAATAAAATGTTAAAAAGACTGAATGTTATTTTTGTGCGTTTAGATGGGTGTAAACCGCATTGGGACTTCTGAAACGTTAGCGCGATTGCGAGAAGTCCCAGTGTGGTTTATACCCTTCTATTCACAAAAAAACCCATTTAATCCTTAAGTACATTGGACACGAAATCATAATCTTTTAATGTGTTTTATATGCGCTAGATAAGAAACTAGCGTCATTATCTATAGACGTAAATCTTAAAACTTAATGTATTCCTTTTAACAATCCATGTCTCACCTTGTCAAATGCTATCCGTTCCTTTGCTCGATAACATATGTTAGCAATTGTTTTTAAAATCTCTTTTTCTATGACTATTGATGTTCATCGTTATGATTTAGGAAATAAAATAAAGAGGCATACACTGGTATTTTACTTTTTCCGAATACACAACTACAGCAGAATGTAAATGCAAATTACATAAGCCTGCTTTTTTCTACTATAAAATTTAGGTCAGTTCAGTTTAAGAAGTCTTGGAATTTTCTTCGTCTGTTTCTTCCTTCTGGCTTGTTGGACATACGGTACAGCAGTACCTAGTGGATTGTTTGTACCATGTTTATTGTGCGGGGCGGCATATGGAAGATTTGTTTCCACACTTCTAGTTAAGTAATGATGTTTTCACTTATATACCGTCCTGTCTTTATATTTAATTAAACTTACACGTTTCATAATGCCTAAAAGTTTTCTTGGTTTCTAATGTTATTCTTAAATAAACACTAAAACATACATCAAATAAGTGAAATGCTCGATAAAACGGGGTTTAAAAAGATCTTCTTATAACTTTTATTATTAGCGTTCAAATGACGTCACAATCAATGGAAAACGACTAAAGATTGTTTCGGTGGAAATCTTTCGAGTTCTTTAGTTCCGATTTGACTTACATAAATATCAGAACATGCTTAATGCTCTGTTAAGAGACGATCTGGATCTATATTAATACATTACATCATTTATTTGTATAGTGTAATAGGTTACGACAGAGGCATATATTCGGGGACATTTTCGTTGATTGGAGCGGCATCGTTTCTCGGTGGTGTGGTCAGAATGACAATCAGTTTGACAGTCATTCTTATAGAATCGACGAACGAGATTAGCTACGGTCTCCCACTGATGCTCACTCTTATGGTAATTTTATCGAAAGATAATACAAACTATACGAGTTTTTAGTTTTGACTCTTTGTTTAGATTCCAGTTCCTTTTATACACATACGAGATTTCATTGATGTAATCAGACGCAAAACATTCTACATTTATATTTATATACCTGTGCTGAGTAGTTAATTATCTGCAATGTTGCAACCCTATTACTCAATAAACACTGTACTGTATAGATTCTGTGTAACTAATTGAAGCTAATGAACTTTTCTATTTAATCAGTTAGTAGCTTTATCATCTTTCATTTGATATTGGTTCTTACTATCCCATAAAAGAACAAAATCATTCTGTAAAAAATATCAATAATAAAGCGTATTTATATTTATTATAATATTTAATTACTTTTATTCCATATCTATTTTCAGGTAGCAAAATGGTCGGGTGATTTCTTTAACGACGGTCTGTACGACATACATATACATCTAAAGGGAGTTCCACTTCTAGAATGGGATACACCGTCTGGTATGCATCGGTGAGTACATGGCCTCGGCCTTTACGGGCACACATGTTTGTTCGTAGAGACAGATAACGTGATACATAGTTTAAGGTGTGGTGCATACTTTTACTCACAGATTAATACGTCTCCATTTAAAACCAGTTTAAGAATAGATAATTTGTATTGTTTTGCAGAAAAAAAACAACGTTTTAAGCAGTCAGGAGTCAGCTATTTTTACAAAATACTTTAGTTTATTTGCAAACTCTTACTGGAGCAGTTCCGTTATTTTACACAATACGAATCTTACATAATATATGTGAATTGTTTTGCAGATTACTGGCAAAGAATGTAATGAGTAGTGATATTCATTTTATTTTCCCGCGGACAAGGGTAGCCGTGTTGCAAGGCATTCTGAAAACAACAGCACATAATGCATATCCTGTAGTGAGCATCGTAAACAGGGAAGATATAGGGGATATCAGCGTGAATAACGTAAGTGTCTTGTTGAAAAAAAAAAACAGAAATAATTACTTGTTTGTTCAATAGAATTAACTTCAAAAGAAAATAGGAATGAAACGTTATGAGATTTCATGTATGTGATCATGATTGAACGATTGTAAACACTAGTTGATCCTAGAAGGCAGAAAAAGGTTAATGAAGATTAATAATGATCATAATATACACCACTGCATAAGCATTGTCAGCTGGCACCGTAGTTTTGATTACTTACGCCGCCAGAAACTCTTAAGTCAAATTTAACTGCAGAAAGATCTGTGGCAGTAGTTAATCATTCTTTAAACTTCTGAGTTTAAAATCGCAGAAAAACATAGTCCCGATCATTTTGCGAAAATGAAAACAAAATTTACCTGCATTGATAAATATAAATATTGAAAGAAATTCATTAAACATTTCACAGCGTTGTTAGTTTCGTCCTTTGTTTTTTAATCAATTAATCACTGAAGCTGGTTCAACAATAATAAGGTTAGAGTAGATGTTCTGTGATGATATGCATTATAAAAACTCATCTGAGGTTTGAATTCTTACGGGAAATCTTCTTTTATTATTAATATACGTTGATTTTTATGTGTATTTTTATCGGTCTTTGTAGGATCTAACCAGTAAAACAGATTTGGATCCTACTCACATGTAAGCTTAGAAATACTTTTTATACTTTATTCAAAAACTATTCTTTTATTTCCAAATATGCACTACACACATAGTATAATAACACCGAAGGCTTAAGGAGTAAACTTTTAAAAGCCTGTATTAAAACTTCTTTTGCTCTCACTTTTAAATGTGTATTTCATTTTCCTGGTCCGCTGATTGATTTTACTTCACTTGGAACATCTTTATTCACTGATTTAATCTTCGAACCTTAAAACAAACAAATCTCCCAACACCCAAGTGCCCCGTTTACCTTATTTTCATTTAAAAACAGAACTACATGTATAGAAGAAAGAAATCACGCGTAGCCACATATATAGCAGTAAGATCTCAAGTATTCACATGTATAGAATTAGGAGATCTAAGTAACCTCATGTATAGATTTAAGAGATCTCAAGTAGTCACATGTATAGAATTAGGAGATCTTAAGTAGCCTCTTATGTAGAATTAAGTGATCTCAAGTAGTCAGATGCATAGAATTAATTGATCACAAGTAACCCTATGTGTAGAATTAAGAGATCTCAAGTGGTCACTGTATAGAATAAGGTGATCTCAAGTAGCCTCATGTGTAGAATTAAGTGATCTCAAGTAGTCACATGTATAGCATTAGGTGATCTCAAGTAACCTCGTGAGTAGAATTTAGAGATCTCAAGTAGCTACATGTATAGAATTAATAAATCTCAAGCAGTCACATATATAGAATTAGGCGGTCTGATGTAGCCTCATGCAGAATTAAGAAATTTCAAGTAGTCACATGTATAGAACTAAGAGATCTCAAGTAGCAAGATGTGTAAAATTAAGAGATCTCAAATAGGCACATGTATAGAATAAAGAGATCTGAAGTAGTCATACGTATAGAATTAAGATATCTGATGTAATGTATAGAATTAAGAGATCTCAAGTAGCACATGTATAAAATTAAGATATATCATGTATAAAATTAAGAGATCCCAAATAGCCAAATGTCTTGAATCAAGAGATATCAAGAATGCACATGCATAGAATTAAGAGATCTTTTGTAGCTACAAGTATAAAATTAAGAGGTCTTAATAGCAACAGGTATAGAATTAAGAGATTTCAAGTAATGTATAGAATAAAGAGGTCACAAGTAGCCTCATGTATAGATTTAGGAGATCTCAAGTAGCCACCTGTATAGAATTAAGATATATCAAATAGAAACACGTTTAAAATTAAGAGATTCCAAATAACCACATGTATTGAATCAAGAGATCTTTTGTAGCCACATGCATAGAATTAAGAGATCTTTTGTAGCCACATGTATAGAATTAAGAAGTCTCAAGTTAATGCAGTGCTATTTATTGTTAATGCAGTAATCTGATACGATATTTTAGTAATGACCGACTTAAATATTATATCATGAAAAGAACATAAAGAAATGTTCAAAGTTGCACTGACTAAAATGTATTTTTTTTTGTAGAATGATCTAATAGTAAACAAAGAACGCAGAAGTTAAACTAAAAAGCGTTATTATTGTTTTAACTAATTATTTGAAAAGAAGCAATATTTTTCCCACAGAGAACAAAGTGGAAGGTCAAGAATTCTAAAGTTTGAAGGGATAATACTAAGGTCTCAGCTGAATGTGCTACTAAAGAACAAAGTGTACTATCAAGAAACAGTTAAAGTATGTATCCAAAATATATTGTCATTTTCATATACTAGAGTATCTTACGTTAGTAGTATAACGTTTTCTGTCTGTATGTTTAGTTTCCTGTATGTATGTTTAAATATGGCAAAAGTTTTCTGTCTGTATGCTTAAATATGACAAACGTTTTCTGTCTGTATGTTTAAATCTCACAATCGTTTTCTGTCTGTATGTTTAAATCTCACAAACGTTTTCTGTCTGTATGTTTAAATATCACAAACGTTTTCTGTCTGTATGTTTAAATATGACAAACGTTTTCTCTCTGTATGTTTAGTTTCCTGTCTGTATGTCTAAATATGGCAAACGTTTTCTCTCTGCATGTTTAGTTTCCTGTCTGTATGTCTAAATATGGCAAACGTTTTCTCTATGTATGTTTAGTTTCCTGCCTGTATGGGTATATATGGCAAACGTTTTCTGTCTGTATGTCTAAATATGGCAAACGTTTTCTCTCTGTATGTTTAGTTTCCTGTTTGTATGTCTATATATGCCAAACATTTTCTGTCTGTGGTTTTAGTTTTCTGTATGTATGTTTAAATATGGCAAACGTTTTCTGTTTGTATTTTTAAGTCTCATAAATGTTTTCTGCCTGTATATTTCAAAGGTGTCTGCGTACACACATCACGTGAGAATGATTGTAGATTAAAAGCATTTTACGGAAAACACATTTTAGATGAGCGATGGTGCACGATATAATTGAATTGAATTAGTCAATAAAGCATTATAACGCAATTATAGAAAATATTTTAAAATATGTATGAATGTAAGGTTTTTGAAGTGTTGGATAAAATAACACTTCAGTGAGACAGAGTCGCACTGCGGCAGTGAGATTAGTTGTTTGTAATTGGTTTTCGTGATGTTTGGTGGCGTTTGATACAGACGCTGGGAGATCGTTCCCAATCAACAGGGGATAAGGTAGAGGATTTTAATGGTTATTGAAAAGTCTCTCATTGTTAATTGGTGCGCCTGAGGATCTAAAGTAAGTCGAGTCCTTTGTGATTTCATTCATTTAGTTGAGTTGTTTTCACACAAAGAAATAAAAATAGTTATTTGTTACGTTGGTGAAAAAAGTGCACAGAGCTTGATGTAAATATAACATACTTGTAGTTTCACGAGAGAAAATGTTGATATTTGGTATATCAATGCAGATTCATATTCAAATTTTTGTCTCACAGCAAGTACATTTACCATAGCAAGCTCCTCATAGCATTTTATACCATCCGGTGGAACACGGTTTACACTATCTAGTTATAATGCTTGCCTTAAGGTAGATGAATGGGTAGAAAAAATATTTATTGATTAAAAAGGATATATAAATAACACCCAGATAAACCTCAGTTTATCTTCATAGTGACTGTGGGAATCAAAGAAATAGTAAAAAGCTTGGTTTCGGATTTTGAAACAAGGTTTTGTTTGTAAACGCGCAGACAGTGAACACAAACCGTCACTAAGGTAGTTTGGTGACATTTTAGAAGTTCAATCACGCTGTGGGAACAGAAATGTGAGAGGTGAATAAATGAAAGCAATTTCATCGAAACGCAAACAACCACCACTACATCTTTCTCTTTTTATGAATTATGTCTCTCCCAGAGACGTATTATTTTTGCCTTCGCCGCCTGTATGTCTGTCCGTCCGTCATTCCGTCCGTCCATCCGCTTTCAGCTTGTCCGGCTTTCACAGGTCAAACTACTGACCGGATTTCAACAGAACAGAACAGAACAGAACAGAAAATTTATTTGACTTAAGTACAAGACTCATCGTCATAACATACATATTATAATATAGCAATACATGCAATGAGATATTAACAAATGGATAAAGTAGTTTGAGTCAAGGGTATGTAGGATTTTTAACATTCAACACAGCATAATAATTCAAATACCTAGAGAGTGTCGCTACAAAGATAACCAGTGTAAAAAGTACATTTTTTCTTTATTATTATATCTAAAAAAATGTAAACATAATGATGTTAACCTATGCGTTATCGCGTCTCTGAAAAGCTTTTAAACAAAAAGTTGCTAACCTACGGAGTACTGTTTTTCGTTCGGAATTTAACAATTGTATGAATTTATAAACACTTGGATTAACCGTAAAGTACCTAGATATATATGTATTACGCAGATCACTGTATAAAGGACATACCAATATGAAATGAAATTCGTCTTCTAGATCACCAGAATTACAAAGTGTGCATTTTCTTTGATTTCGTTCGATACCTTGATGTCTTCCAGTTTCAATCATTAATTTATGTGAACTAAGTCTTTATTTGGCTAAAACATTTCTCTGATTTTTATTTTCTAACACACATATATATTTTGATATTTCATAAGTTGGTTTAAGTTCCTTGTAAATATATAAAGATGAACATAAATCCATATCTGACCGCCATTGTGTAATATATATATCACGAAGTCTAGCTCTAAACAATGGTATAAAAATATTTATATTCACTGACTCTGGAAATAACCATACGTCGTGAAAACCTGTATTCTGTAACATATCTCTTACTTTCGATGACCAGTTTACAGTAGATGAATTTCCTATGACATCATTCACTTGATTTTGTACAATTGAAGAGAGAATACAATTATGGCGTTTGTTGCCGTGTAATTTTAACCAGTATTTAGCTATTCTGACGTACCTTTCAATATATAAAGGGAATCTACCTAATTCTGAGTATAATGATAATGTATTAGTTGACATTTTAACATTCAATAACCATTTACAAAATTTTCTGTGAACTCGTTCAATATTGTCTGCTTTAATAAAGCCCCATACTTCACAATTATAATTTAAAATTGATAATAAATATGCGTCAAAAAGGTTGAACATAATTTCAATGGGGGTGTCTAAATCTCTTGTAATACTAAGCAATGAATTTAAAGCTCTTAATCCTTTGCCGCTAAGGGCATTTGTCGCTGGTATAAACGAACCGCCGCTAGAAAATACAATACCCAAATAATTGAAGTTCTGAACAATTTCTATAACCTCACCAGAATACGACCATATATCATCTTGTTTTAACCTACCACCTTTTTTAAAAACAACAATTTTAGTCTTGTCTACATTAACTGTTAGATTCCACTTTGTACAGTATGACTGTAAATTGTCTAGAGATGACTGTAACCCTTCTTTTGTTTCAGAAAACAAAACAGCATCATCAGCGAATAATAACAAATATATAGATAATTGATCAAGCGTTATACCCCCATTAATATCATTTTGTAGATGCATTTCAATATCATTCAAAAAGAGAGAGAACATGATCGGAGAAGTTATTTCCCCTTGGAATAAACCGACTTCACAATTGAAAAAATCTGATAGAGTATTTAAATGTTTAACGCATAATTTTACATCATCATACATAGAACGAATAATAGCAAACAATTTTCCATCAACCCCGGATTTTATTAATTTATACCATAGACAATTCCTATCAATTAAATCGTACGCCTTTTTGTAGTCCACAAAGCAACATATCAATTTATTCTTTGTTTTAATCTGTTTTTCTATCAGCGAATGTAATATAAAAATAGGATCGACAGTACTATAATTCTGTTTAAAGCCAAACTGAGCATCTGTCAACACATCAGTATTCTCCGCCCAACGTTTAAGTCTTTCATTTATAATAACCGTAAATAATTTAGCAAAACAGCTTATCAACGTAATTCCTCTATAATTGTTTGGGTCCGATGAATCACCCTTTTTATATAATGGTACAATTAAACCTGTTGACCAACTGCGCGGAAATTCCTTTGTATTCAAAATATGATTAAAAAACATTTCTAATGCATGTACAGTAACGTTAATACTTTCTTTAAAATATTCATACAAAATATTGTCAAGTGAACACGACTTATTACATCCTAATTTTTTCGTTGCGGAAACTATTTCATCTCTGGTAATTGGCTGATCTAATTCAGTAAAGATACTTTCGTGAGATATATCATTATCAAATTCAAGCAAAAACTCACTACATTCAGCATTTTCATTTAAAACAGATTCGGTTGCTAACCCTCGGAAATGTTAATAAAATTCATTAATAGTTATATTATCCCCGTTCGGATTTGCAGATTTCGTTTTAAACATTTTCCAAAATTCACGCGGTGTTTTCCGTCTCATTTCGTTCATTTTTCTGCCAAGTTCTCTATTAAAGTTTCGTTTATATTTTTTGCAAGTCGATTTGTAATCTTTCTTTTTTTCATACAGATTGTTTCTGGTAATATCAGTTTTATTTAAGTTAAATTCATAAATTGCCTTTAAATAAACCTCACGCTTTTTCCTGCATTCTTCACCAAACCATTTTTTAGTATTTTTATCCGTGTTAAAAAAAGTAGCTACCACGTGTCGTGGACTTTTTTTCAAAGTAAGGTTTAGCCTTTTCATTAAAGAAATCTGTAAAAATATTCGTTAATATATCAGAGCTTTCGTTGTTATTTATTTTTTCAGTTAAAGTTGCTTCAAGATCATTTACAAAATTGTTCTTATGTTCGGAGTCCCATTTATAAAATATTCTTGGTTCGGTCCTTTTATTTTGAATATATCTAATATTAAATGAAAATGTTACCGGCGCGTGATTCGAAAATTCATTAAAATCTAGCACTTCGAAATCAGCTAAATCTTTAAAGTTAGACTGTGACGTCAACAAATAGTCAACAACGCTTTCACCGTTATGGGTCGTGCATGTGAGTTTGCCTAATCCCTGATCTTTATATAATCTACCGTTAACTACACGGATATTCGTTGATCTACAAAGATCAAGTAAACAATCACCGAAGCGATTTGAACCGTTATCGCAAGACGCCCGAGGTAAGAATGTGTCAGCTGTATAAATGTCTAAGTCACCCAGATTATTGTCGTGATTTATAAAATCGGTTTTACGGCCAATACGTGAATTTGTGTCACCAGTGATGAAAAGTTTTCCCTTATTATTAAAAAAGTTTATATCATTTTCTAGTTGCCTATAAATATCTACATCATATCTCACATGTACTGGAGAATTTTCTGGAGCGATATATACAACCCCTAAGTAAATATCATCATCAATACAAAAGAAAGTTTTATCAAATTTTAACCAGGCTAGACAGTCAATATCATTCTTTATCAACTTAACGCCTTTTCTTATTGAATTTTTTATATAGATAATTAACCCACCACTCGAACGCCTCGCACGTCGATGGTGAAATCGTCTGAACGAATGAATGGGTTTATCATATCCACTGAGTTCAATTACAGAGTTTTTATTAGTCCATGTTTCACTGAAACATACAATATCATAGTCACTGATTATTTTAAGAAAGTCATCCGATGTCCGTTTTGCTACCGAAAGACCCTCAACGTTCCATGACAAACATTTGAGAACACTCTCTCGCGATCCCTATACATTTTCTGACCCTTCCCTATATAGTTGCTTATTTATATACAGTTTATCTACTTTTATGAAAGCCTCTTTTCCCTCATCCCTAGCCTTCTTCATAATGGGTACGAGCCTCTTTCTGGTATCTACAATTTCCTTGGGGAATTGTTCTCCAACACCATACGGGGTTCCTGCCAGAGCTTTCGCCGCCATCTTGACCCTCTCTCTGTCTGGAAAGTAGGCAAATTTAGCGACTATAGGTCGGACCTTCGTGTTGTTATATTTCCCAACTCGATGTGCACGGTGGAGCTTTATTTCCTGTTTAGCATTTTCTATTTTCATGTCGTTTTCTATGAAATCAAGAACCTTCTGCACACAGCTTTCTTCTTTCTCCTCCGGAAGTTTGAAAAACAAAAGATTGTCCCTCATACTACGACACTTCAGATCGGTAATTTCTTCCCGTAACACCGTTTCAGTATCACGCTGCTCCTTTTCGGCCTTTCTCATCGACTTCAAAACAGACTCAAGCTCATTTTGTTTTTTGTTTATGTCTTCTAATGCACTACTATCAAACGAGCCGCTTTGTTCTATATCTCTCAGTTTTTTCTCAAAATTATTGATTTTATGATCCATTTTATCCATACGGACCGTTAAAGCGCTCATACCGTTTTGAATAGTATCTAACTGTGAAAGTTTTTTGTCCATTGAGTCGAGCCTTTGTAATAACATAGAAATAACATCAGAATTGAGTCCTTGATTTTGACCTGCTGGAGTACATGGGGTGGGTGAGGTATTGCCGGTAAACCCAGGTGAAGCCGAGTTCATCGCCATAAACGGCGTGCCCGAATACATAATTGGTTGTGAATTGAAAGTTTGACTTGCCTGATATTGTCCAAATTGTCCATTATTTAATCCATTTTGACTATTTTGAGCACTGAGATTATTCTGAATCGCGCCATTTTGAGCCATTGTTGTAAAACGTTTTGTACTTTTCTGGCTATTTTCCGGCGATTCTTTCGATTTTTTCCTTTTTCTAGGCATGAATACAAAAAACACACCCTAAATCCTCTCACTTCAAACTGAATTCACCTCACATAGCTTGAAAATTTTTAATTTTTAATTTATTTTTCTCCCCGCTCAAAAATTTGAACCACCATTTTCTCACGCATGCGCAGTATAACGAAACTTCACAGGAGTGATCAGTACCAATCCTAGTTGTGCACGTCGCCGGCACGTTCCGCTTAGCTGCACAAAATGGTCGCCAGAGCTTAAGATAGACAAATTTTGTCCGGCTTTCACAGGTTAAACTGATGGCTGGATTTCGACGAAACTTCACAGGAGTGATCAGTACCAAACCTAGTTGTGCATATTGCTAGACGTTCAGCTTCGCTGCACAAAATGGCCATCAGTGCTAAAAATAGAAAAAAATCTTGTCCGGCTTTCACAGGTAAAACTGCCGGACAGATTTTGATGAAACTTCATAGGGGTGATCAGTACCAAGCCTAGTTGTGCATATCGCCGATACGCTGCCAAAAATGACCGCCCGAGCTAAAAGTGTACATTGGGAGGAGACATATGTTTTTGTGACAAAAATACCTTCTAGTTTATCTGTTAATTTGTTTCATTAAGAATACTTGTTTGGTAATTTCAGTCCGATTGATAACATCTCTAAGAAGAATGTTTTGAAGTAGTTAGCTCAAGAAACCATACTTTGAAATCAGAATTTGAATTTTGCCTGTTTTATGTAAGTTTGGTGAAAATTTGAAAAATACTTCATTCATGAATGTCAGTAAGTTTAGCAGGTGTTCCAGCATTCGTTACCAGCACCAACTTGTTCCCTACAAATAACTGTCAATAACATTTAGTCCTTGGGTAGCGATCAATTTACAAGAATAAATTTGGATTTGTCAGTCTATCAACTCGCCATGGACTATATTGCGATAATTAAAAGACATTTCAAACTAATTTATTCCGAATTTACGGTTAAAATAATAGCATACCTATCGGCAACAGATACAATATCATATTTCTCGGCAACAGATACAGTATCATATCTATCAGCAACAGATATTGTGTCGTATCTACCGGCAAATACAATATCATATTTGTCGGCAACAGATACAGTATCATATCTATCAGCAACGGATATTGTGTCATATCTATCGGCAAAAGATACAGTATCATATCTATCAGCCACAGATATTGTGTTATATCTACCGGCAACAGATACAATATCATATTTGTCGGCAACAGATACAGTATCATATCTATCGGCAGAAGATACAGTATTATATATGTCAGCAGCAGATACAGTATCACATCTATCGACAGCAGATACAGTATCATATCTATCGGCAGAAGATACAGTATTATATATGTCAGCAGCAGATACAGTATCACATCTATCGACAGCAGATACCATATCATATCTATCGGCAGAAGATACAGTATTATATATGTCAGCAGCAGATACAGTATCACATCTATCGACAGCAGATACCATATCATATCTATCGGCAGAAGATACAGTATTATATATGTCAGCAGCAGATACAGTATCACATCTATCGACAGCAGATACAGTATCATATCTATCGGCAGAAGATACAGTATTATATATGTCAGCAGCAGATACAGTATCACATCTATCGGCAGAAGATACAGTATCATATTTAATATCATATTTAACAGCAGCAGATACAATATCATGTCATTCGGCAACAGATACAGTATGTCGGCAACAAATGTAGTATCATATCTATCGGCAACAGATACAGTATCATATCTTTCGGCAACAGATACAGTATCATATCTTTCGGCATCAGATAAGTATCATATCTATCGGCAACAGATACAGTATCATACGTTTCAGCATCAGATACAGTATCATGTCTATCGACAGCAGATACAGTATCATGTCTCTCGGCAACAGATACAGTATCATATTTAATATCATATTTAACAGCAGCAGATACAATATTATGTCATTCGGCAACAGATACAGTATGTCGGCAACAAATGTAGTATCATATCTATCGGCAACAGATACTATGTCATAGCTATCGGCAACAGATACAGTATGTCGGCAACAAATGTAGTATCATGTCTATCAGCAACAGATACTGTATCATATCTATCGGCAACAGATACAGTATCATACATTTCAGCATCAGATACAGTATCATGTCTATCGGCAACAGATACAGTTTCATATCTATCGGCAACATATACATTATCATATCTATCGGCAACATATACATTATCATATCTATTGACAACGCATACAGTGACTGTGTCATATCTATTGGCAACATATACAGTATCATATCTATCGGTAACACATGCTGAAGCTAGAACATTACCTATGACACTTTTCACGACTTGTCGTATCTGGCAGAATTACGTTTTATTTGGAATCATTAATTAAGAGCAGGATTTTCAGCCTGATAGTTTTCGACACAAGTAATTATTTGTATTTTGCAGAAACATTCATAGCTTTCATAGCAACACTGATAGATATAAATCAATCGCAGACCTATCAGTTAGCATGTGGATAGTTTCAAGACCTGTAACTGGGGGTAACTTATGTTAATGTTGGTACAAAACTATATATTAATAATATCAATTGTAAGCCTTGTTCATAGTTTTCTCGAATCATGTGCCCGAGTCTAACCTAATGGTAGACGGCTTCATATTTTCAGAGATGTGCTTGTAGACTATAGATTCACAACTTAATAACTAATTAAGAATTTTAGTGAAAAACTATTTCATAGTTGTATTTCAATAAATATATACATATGCATTTATTTCAAAAGTCTTTGCCATCCTCTTGATGTATTTAGATGAGAATTTCTATTTACCGTTTGCTTCGAAGTATAAGAAAATGTTAAAGCAATGTATTAGGTTCTAAAAAGACATAAACGATTTAGAAATTAAGTATTCATCTACCATGAAATTCAAACTGGATCATTTCTCTCAATTGTAGTTAACCCCCAACACCGTATATCATGAGACAGATGCAGATATCTATCAGAACATTTCTTCACAATATCAACAAATGTTCTCTGCAAGCTTGTATTTCATACGACATGGTTACATCCCTACAGATATTATATAAGATAAACGTTCTGTGGTTCAGTTTAACCGCAGGTGATGCCGGTGTAATGAAGTATTTCGACCCCCATAGAAAAATGATCCCCGGTCATTATTCTATAGAAAAAGTGACCCCCGGTCATAGTATTATGACCTCCAGATCATAGTACTATGACTCCCCCACGTGAAGTAAACTGAACCTCACGAAGAATATTGACTCCCATAAAAAAACGACCCCCGGTCATTTGGTCAAATTTAGTGATAACTCATGTATCTAAGGCCTAATTACTGCATTTTATGCCCCCACTCGGGGGAGGGGGGCATATAGATTTGCCCTTGTCCGTCCGTCCTTCCGTTTGACCATTAGCCCCAGATACCATCACTTGACACAGAAATCAGAGCATTTCGCAACGGGAAAAGGGATTCTATTTCTAGACGCTGTATCTTGGTGTATACATTTTTTTTTCAGGAAAATAACAATTCACAATACGTTCACAAAACACACCAGTGTCAATAATCCCTGCAAACTTCGGTATGAAGTAATTCTTCAGAAGAAAACTGCACAAGAAACTGCTAGCATAGAACATAGTATTAGTAGAAGTTGCAATACTTAGCAGTGGCAGTAAAGTACGGTAGCGGCAACAATAGTAGTAGTAGTAGTAGTAGTGGCAGTGGTAGTGGCAGTGGCAGTGGCAGCAGCAGTAGCAGCAGAGGAGTTAGTGACAGCAACAACAGCAGCAGCAGGAGAAGAAGAGGTAGATGTACAAGACGTATTAGTGGAATCAGGTATAGTAGTATCAGTAGTAGCAGTTGTAGTAGTAGTAGTAGAAGTAGTAGTAGTAGTAGTAGAAGAAGAAGAAGTACACGTTATAATAGCAATAGAAGTAGCGGCACCAGTAGTAGCAGTACAATCAAAATGTTACCTATTGGCAATGGAGGGTATTAGAGATGTAGATCTAGTAAAATTGTCCGTTAGGTTTGGTGGGGATCACTTTTTAATAGATATTATCGTCGGAAGTCTTTTTAGGAGCCGGTGTTTTACACGGAAAGAGTAACTTTTTTAAATAGAATAATGTCCGGGAATCGATATTGTATGAGAGTTCGAATGTAGTAATTCCGACAGTGAGTATTTTACATGGAAGGAGTCACTTTTTCTATAGAATAATAACCGGGGTCGTTATTCTATGAGAATCGAAGGGAGTCATCTTTAGGGAGTAAGTATTTTACTTGGAGGGGTCAGTTTTTCTATAGAATAATGACCGGGTGTGATAGAATAAGAGAATTATGACACAAGAGAAAAATGACATGGGGAGTTATGGCACAAGTGGTTTGTGACACAAGGGTATTATGACACAAGGGAAATATTACATTTAACAGAAATAAGTCACTTCAGACAAGTTATGTTTTATACTTTATTGGCGAAATTTAAATATTGAATGTCATGTACTTTGATCAGAATGAAGACACATTCCGTAAAAATTGAGATCATAAAAGAAATATTTCGAAATTTTCATTAACATCGACTCGAAATCAGTGTTCTAGTATATATAAGCTTTTTCTTTTTCGTTAAAAATGACATAAAAGTAAATAAAAAAGAAATAAAAATATATACTCAGTCTTTAATTAATTTTGTATGAAAATCATATTGCCTTTTGACAGGCATGCAGATGTATGTATCAGAACCTATTTTACAGAAAATATTGCTCAGAATTGTTCGCTGTGCTTGATGTCATTTCAAATGTAAAGCAGTAAATATGATATGGCAAAGTAAAATTCTCGTTAAGCTGCAATATGTCCTGTAACAGATATCCTTCCATAGTCCACCAACACATCAGGTAAAAAATGATAAACATCGTCCTTCAGTCACATTGAGGATCATCTGAAAATACACAAATACATAAGGGATTAATATAAACACCAATGATTCATTTTTATTTTTTACAATATGAATTTGTATTGAGCACATTCTATATAGTACCTTTGAAATATGAAGAGAAGACCCGATAGATATAACCATTTTACATACTGGCATTTTATTCTACGTTTATGACAAAAATTACCAGTTATAAAGCCATATTGTAAGAAATCCATTTTAATTTATGAAATTAACCCGCAAAAGGCTAAGCCACAAAAAGTAAAGTCACATTATAAGAATGTTAAATATCCATATTTGTCTTCTTATTCTACGTTTCAACAACAAATGCCACATATAAGAATGTTAATGTTTAATTACATTACTGGTGATATGGACGAATAAAACCATTTTATATTATTATAAATGAACAGATATTTTCTTACAGCTGACAGAACATTCTTTTAGATTTAGCATAATAAACAATTAATGAAGTCCAAATACTTGAAACGATAAATTTCTGAAAGTGCCATGTTTTTTTTCCTTACTTTTCAAGCTATGTCACCATCGGTTACTGAATGATTATCTCGTCATGAGAAAAATAAACTTATATAAAGTTCGACTAATGTTGAATTAAAAACAAATATAAAGTCAAAATGAGATAAGCACTGTCACAAAATTAATATTACTAATGATTCAACAATCAATGTTCACTTAGTTTACTTTTGGTAACTGTAAACGTTTTTCAAATATTTTAATTGATGACCCTAAAGGTAATATTCTTAATCAATCAAATGACTTTGATCCACTGGTTACATAAAAAATTAATATTGTTAAGTATTTGTAATATGTCTTGATTTTAACATTACATTGACATCGAATTCTATTCAGTAAGAAGCATTTCTGGCGTACTCGTTAGGATATAAAATTAATGTCACTAATTGATAAGTACAAGTTTCTCTGGGTCTTTGAGGACACTTACTAAAGCTGTAAATTTCCGTGTCTGATATACTTGTTTCGGAGCAATTTGCACATTGTTTAATGATATTAGTCACAATTAAGCTTAATTTTCGAGACAGGAACTTGCACACTCCGAAAAAATCTATTGTAACAATTAGTAAACAATCCAAAAGGTAACGGATAATATGTTTCTATAAAATCTATTTTTACTATATATGTTATCCAAAAGTGAAAAAGAGAATTTTTTAACATTTAAACAAAACCTTTTATTAAAGATTTATATTTGTTAGTTTTTATTGTTCTTTTTCTACTGCTTTCTTTAGAAATACTTTACAGTCATGCATCACAAATAAACAGTCACAGTAATCAATGTACAACAGACAAATTGAGCGAGGGCAAATAACAAGCAAGCTGATTCAAATATGCAAAGCTTGTGCAAAAGCATAGATCTGCAGTTTTATGGTCACGAAAAAAAGTACAATTTTCATAAATGGTTATTTTTATAGAATATCTCTCATTATGTCACGATTGATTAACAAGGAACATCAGAAACAAGAGGGCCAAGATGACCCTAGGTCGCTCACCTGAGAAACACACGATAACAGTGTAAACATTTTTGACCTAGGGATTTCATGGAAACAAATATTCTGGCCAATTTTCATTCGAATTGGACCAAAAATGTGGTCTCTTGAGTTACAACAAGTATTTTATTTGATATGACCTAGTGACCTAGTTTTTGAAGTCAGATGACCCATATTCAAATTTGACCTAGATTTCATCAAGGTAATCATTCCAACCTAATTTCATGAAGATCAGTTGAAAAATACAGCCCCTATTGCATACACAAGGTTTGTCTTTGATTTGACCTAGTGACCTACTTTTTAATCCCGAATGATCCATATTCAAACTCGACCTAGATTTCATCAAGGCAATCATTCTGACCAAATTTCATGAATATCAATTGAAAAATACAGCTTCCATTGCATACACAAGGTTTTTCTTTGATTTGACCTAGTGAACTACTTTTTGACTCCAGATGACCCATATTCAAACTTGACCTAGATTTCATCAAGGCTATCATTCTGGCCAAATTTCACGAAGATC
This sequence comes from Mercenaria mercenaria, assembly GCF_021730395.1. Taxonomy (NCBI): domain Eukaryota; kingdom Metazoa; phylum Mollusca; class Bivalvia; order Venerida; family Veneridae; genus Mercenaria; species Mercenaria mercenaria. The sequence continues at coordinate 42,870,307 of NC_069374.1, forward strand.
AATTGTAAAATACAGCCTCTATCGCATACAAAATGTGTTTCTTTGATTTGACCTAGTTTTTGACCCCAGATGACCCATATTCGAACTCGACCTAGATTTTATCAAGGCAATTATTCTGACTAAATTTCATGAAGATCAGTTGATCAGCCTCTATCGCATACACAAGGCTTTTCTTTGATTTGACCTACTGACCTAGTTTTTGACCCCAGATAACCCATATTCAAACCCAGCCTAGATTTTATCAAGGCAATCTTTCTGACTAAATTTCATGAAAATCAATTGAAAAATGCAGCCTCTATTGCATACACTAGGTTTTTCTTTGATTTGACATAGTGACCTACTTTTTAACACCAGATAACCCATATTCAAACTTGACCTAGATTTTATTAAGGCAATCATTCTGACTAAATTTCATGAAGATCAATTGAAAAATACAGCCTCTATCGCATACACAATGTTTTTCTTTGATTTGATCTAGTGACCTAGTTTTTGCCCCAGATAACCCATTTTCAAACTTGGCCTAGATTTCATCAAGGTTATCATTCTGACCAAATTTCATGAAGATCAGTTGAAAAATACAGCCTTTATCGCATACACAAGCTAAGTGTACATACACAAGCGTGTGTCTGTAGAGACTTTTCTAGTAAAATGCTTATATACGAAACCGTATTTTTGAAGTTGAATAGTATCAAACTAGCGCATACTTATTGGACTAATTGTTTTACAAATAATGATGTTTGCATTGCATTTGCTAGTAAATACTGATTGGAACGTGTTTCCCAGCACTATGTATATACTCAACGGACTGTATTTTCATTTACGATATACTAAACAGTTTTTTCAATACTTATAAGCTGTTTATTCTAGCAAAGACATGTAAGCCGTTTCCCGAGTAAAGGCTATTGACATTTGAGCGACATTTTACGACACTTTTCAGTTTTCATAAATTTCTTTTAGGGGTTTATTTAAGGGACAAAAAGAAAAATATTACATAGAGTTAGATGTCTATTGGTAATGTATATGTTATTACTTTTTATGATTTTTTTTTTCATTTAGCACAGTGTAGGATCTTTTATTTTGTATTAGTTTCAATGTGTGTTTTGATGACTGTTAATCAACCTTAACTCTAAGAAAGGAGAATTTTCGTTCTTTAGCATTATATAAAGTTTAACATTTAGCCTGCTGATTATGCCTTTGTGACCAGTGCAGACCAATATATAACTAGTGCGTAGCAATAATGTCAATAGACAGGGCGTGCCACCATCAAAACTTCCCCCCAAAACACCTTTACATTGCTATTCTTATTATCTTTTCTTTTACTTATGCACTGTGTATTTATATTTTAGTGGTATAGAAATGGGCGCATAGTGTTAATCAGGAGTGGGAAATTTATAAAAAAAAATCAGCATTTCAATATATCCCTGATCTGACAAAAGCCTCATTTCAAAATTTAAGTTCAAAGCCGTTTTCGTTTGCTCCAAGATCGACAAAATTTAAATTAATGACAAAATATATTCAATGTACAAAGATGGATGTAACTATAATAGAAATAGTATAGCAGGTCTAAATATTGTTCATTTTTTTTATATTTTCACATTTGTTACCCACCGAAGAAAGAGTTTAACACATACGAGAAATATTAACATATCCAAACACAACTATTGACATTTTTGAAAAGGCGTAAGATGCTATTATATAGTCTTGAATATCTGCGTCGCATAACTTGAGATATACACAGTAAAGTACTGTTTTACATTCTAAAGTTCCCAGGAAGAATATACACCCTGTGTTGTTTTCGTAACCAACATTATATCAGCTTGCTTTTTTGTGTTCATTATAAAATTTCAACTGAACAGTTTACAGAAGAACCAGTTTCCGGTGTGTCTGCTATTTATCTTAATGATAGCAGAGGTTTCCTTCTTGTAGTCGAAAATTATTTGGTGTAATGTATCAGTTTTGTTCAGTGTCTCTACTACATTTTATGAAACTTCACTGGAATACGCTATGTTTTGGTATTTGCGGAAAATTAACGTATACAAATGACACTTGTATTGTATCTAAACGTAACAACGATGGTTGCATTTCCACAAAAACCACACTTATTGTTCGGTCAATATTTACCGTGTGGTGTGGACAGAACTTGTCCTGTTTTTTCCGCGGGCTACATCATTGCAACGAACGATCTAGGAGCATATTAAATGCATTTGAACATAAATTGACAAAGTTTGAAGTGAGGCACATTACACGTGGATGAATATAAAAATGGTCAGACACCCTATTATGACTTTGTTATTAGTGTAATCATGTACAACTAAGCCACTGGCCTTATATGATATAGGAAGGGACATCTATAAAATCATTAACATTTAATAATTGAACTGTCATGGGTACATGCGAGTAAATTACCATAAAAATACAAAACTTTGAATAGTTTTTTTTTTCGTGAACATAAAAGTCACCTGCTAATCATTATCTGCTACATATTTATATTCTTTTATACTTTTCATAATATTATCTTAATCAACTTATTTGTTATTATTTGTCCACTTTTGTCAAAAGAACGTTCATGGTAATATTTACTGATAATTGTGACTGTTAGCAGATGAATATTTTAGTGATTAATTCTGACAAATAATATAATTCCATCTAGTCTTACATTTTATCTAAGTTTTCATTTACATTTAAAGTCACACTTCTGCGACAACTTGAAAAATAATACAATTAAAATACATGTAATTGTATATTTCACATTTTTATTTTATGTTTTCAAGTGAATTATAGAGTTTTCTCAGTGAAATAAAAGTGATAATCCACAGTTTTGAAACAGTAGATTAACTTTTTTATTTTTCACTGTTTTTTTCTCGAACTAGTTCCGGTCCTCCGTCGCGACTGAAGTCAAATTGTATACCGAGCGTTATGAATACCGGGGACCATAATGACGATGACGTCGTTAAAATGACGTCATTTGTGTTATGCTTTCTGTTGATCTTTCCCGCGATTTTCGACATTTTATGAATTGCGCAACAAAAGAGTTTTACACATGAAATAAAAAGAAAATTTGTTTGTGTCAGTGAAATATCAATTTTATTTCACTCGTGAGCACCAAAAAAAGTAATTTTCACTCGTGGCTACGCCACTCGTGAAAATATCAGTTTTTGATGCTCACTTGTGAAATAAAATTGATATTTCACTGAAACAAACAAATATCCTCTATATATCATTACAACAATTTTAATCTATTTGATTTTAATATGCATCCCACTTGCATCCAATGTTCTTCAATGTTAATAAATACATGCCTACATAAATGTCATGTGTGTCTTCAAAATTGTGTATGCAAAAATCTTTGCCAACTTTGATCTATTTCTAAAAGAACACGGTAAAACTTATACATATAATCATAAATTGGATTTTCAGTGATAAAAAATACAAAGATTAAGTGACAAGGTTAAACACATGAAAATAAAATTTGTGATTTATCTAACGTCCGAAGTTTAAACCAGATGTTTGAATGTTTCAGAAATCAGTTTCAACAAAAACATTCATTTATTTAAGAAATAATTTATGGCAAAAGCTTGCTTTAACACTATTTATGCACGATGGGTAGTTATACGGCGGGCGTAATGATTTCACGAGGGCGCAACCCGAGTGAAATTATTTGAACGACGTATCACCATCCGGGTATATAAATAATGTTAAAACACGCTTGTGCTATAGATTATTTCGATTCTAATATGCCCTTAATCTAAAACAGTAGATAAAATATAGAAACGCTCTTTCTTGGTCGCAACAAAAACCTTGACGTCACCGCACGTTAATGTGACGTCATTATAGCGTAAGAGTGTTTAACAGAGGCACGCATATTAGAATATGAATTATAAACATATGGTTAAATGAAGGTTGAAAAACATCAATGCTGGGCTATGCCACTGACTAAATAAGAAACAGTTATTTCTGAAAATATCATAGCATGATGAAGCTATAGTACAAAAGTGCCAATTTCACATTTGATTGCAATTAATACTTGTTTTTATTTTGTGGGAGTTTAGTTATTTTATGTGACATTGTGTGCTCGTTTAGGATGTTTACAAATAGTGTGACGAATACCTACAAGTGTTTACTTTTTATGATTTTTTGAAATCAAAGATAGCTATACCCATTTCTAATGTTATACCAGATAGATGATTAATTCATTTTCAGCTCGACTATTCGAGGAAAAGGTGGAGCTACTGGACTCGCCCGTGCGTCGGCGTCCCGATTTGGTAAAGTTTTTGTATTAAGCTGGTATCTCAGTAACCACTTGTGGGAATAGATTGAAACTTCACACACTTATTCACTGTGATAAACTGACTTACATTGCACATGTTTCATAACTCTGTTTTGCTTTTATTTCTTTTACAAAATTATGCCCCTTTTTCGACTCAGAAATTTTTGGTTAAGGTTTTGTATGTAAGCTTGTATCTCAGTACCAACTAATGGGAATGGATTGAAACTTCACACACTTGTTCACTGCCATGATCTGACATGGACTGTGCAGGTCCCATAACTCTACTTTGCATTTTTAAAAAAAAAAAATATGCCCCCTTTTCGACTTGGCAGTTTTTGGCTATGTTTTTGTATGTAAGCTGGTATCTCAGTATCTACTAATGGGAATGGATTGAAACTTCAAACACTTGTTCACTGTCATGATTTGACATGCAGTGCATAGGTTCAATAAGTCTATTTTGCATTTCTACAATATTGGCCTTTTTCAGCTTAGCTGTTTTTGGTTAAATTTTTTATATGTTAGCTGGTATCTCAGTACCTATTGATGGGAATGGATTGTAACTTCATACATTTGTTCATTGTCATGATCTGACATGCAGTGTCACGTTCCATAACTCTACTTTGTATTTTTACAAAATTATGCCCCTTTTTGACTAAGTAGTTTTTTGTTAAGGTTTTGTATGTAAGCTGGTATCTCAGTATCCACTAATGGGAATGGATTGAAACTTCACACCCTTGTCCATTTTCATGAGCTGATAAGCACTGTGCAGGTTTCATAACCTTGTTTTGCATTTGTACAAAATTATGTCCTTTATCGACTTTTGTATTCATTGAATTGACAAGGCTGTTGAATAGTCGAGCGTTGCTGTTCTCCGACAGTTCTTGTTATGTCTTTTAAGACTCGTTACATTATTTTAAGTATTTCCCTTTAATAACGGGCCAAGCTATTTATAGATCTTGTCATTTTTGTACATTGAGACAGAGACAAAGACTTTTGTAACAAATGCATATGTACAAAATTATTAAACGCACATGCACATATCCTAAACAACTAACCCGTAACTGCAACTTTGCAATTTTTTCAAATGAGGATATATGTATGTTAATTAAAGGATTTAAGATTCCTTTCTTTTGCAATGATACAAAATCATGTCATTATTTCATCCGATAATGACTGAAGCTTGTAAGTACTCGTATATTAATATCTATACAAAAACGTTTTCTTTTTGAATTTTTAATGGAAAAGAAAATCTAAATTTCTGTCGCACATAGAGGAATGGGCGCCAAAAAAAGAGGAAAATTCATACACGGTCAATTAGGCTACAAGAGCTGCCAGACAGTGCGCTCGACTATTTCGACGTTTGGTAGCGAAATAAGGCATATCTGAAGAACCTAGAGCTATTACTTGACTTATTAATACTATCAAGTGTAGAGGATGATATAGAACAATAGTTTAAGTGTTAGTCAAATCCATTTAGTAATAACAGAGGTAAAGTTTAAGTGCACCAAGACATTATCCAGAAGTATAAAAGAGAAATGATTCATGGAATATTTCTGCTACAGTAATGCACTTATGTCATATGATGAAAGGCGATGTTGGCGAACAACTATCTCAAGTTGCAGGATATTACCTATATAGACAGAAAATGCATCAAACCTTAGAACTGAAATTCAAACAGCGTAAAAAGGGTGCACCATTCATGCAATATATGATCCGGAGTTAGGGAGCTATGGAGCTTGTGTCATATGATGTCGATGATGATATATGAGAACTTTTTTAAGTTTAAATAATAAAAGTCCAGTAATAAGAGAAATAGAATGAAAGTGCATCAAAAGTTTTAATCTGATATTCTTAGTGAAAATTAGGTATAATTCATGAAATATTTGTGACAGTGTTATGGCTCTTGAGTCAAATGATGTGGGTATGTGGAACAACTATTTAAATATTGAATCTTGTTTCCGTTCAGTAATAACAGAGATAGAATGAAAGTACATTCAAAATTTAACCTGACATTCAAAGTAAAAAGGGAGAATAAATCGTAAAATGTTGGTTGAAGGATTGTGGCCATTGTGCCATAAGAAGTAGATGATGATAAGGAACAACTATTCTACGATTGAACCAAATCCATCTAGTTTAACAAAGATAGCGTGAGTATGCATAAAAACTTTACCAAAGGTGCGGACACAGACGTTGACGCCGGGGCGAGTAGGACAATTTGTAGGACAATTTGTAGGACAGTTTCCGATACACTTCGCTAAAAATGTGCATTTGTACGTACGTCCGTGTGGTCTATTAATCCAATTAAATAAATGCTAACAATGAATTGACTAAAATACTAATCGAATGTTATTTACAGCAGCAAACTTTGTCCTACAAATTTAACTTTAGCATTTGTAAATTATTTACTATCAATTAAATGTTCTGTCCGAGTGAATAGAAAGTTGCTCTTGAAAAATTTTAATGGGATGATAAATTTCCTGATATGAACGTCAAACTATAAATAATTGATATGTTTGCTGTAAGTCTCGTCTTCCAATACAAATAGTTGATAGAGCACATGGTCCCTTGGTTCCACTTTTCTTTGATGTTTTATATCCATAGCCATCATAAATGAGAAGATAAGGCATAAACGTTATTAATAATTTTGAATGGTTTACTTGTCTGATTTCTAATCTATTTAGCTTATTATAGATATTATATGCTTAATATAATAATGCTCTATAGTTATATTAGATTTGTATTGTAAACATGTAACTGATTTGAAAGCCACTTTATGTTAATACAAACATGCTTTACATTTCGTAACGAAGCTGACCGCTGACACAAAGATGTAAATTGCAAAACAAGTTTCCAACTTGTAAAGCGAAATGAAATCATCAAAAATTCAAAATTTAGCCAGGCCCCTATACTTACAAAAGTGCACATAGATAGATGATCGTTTGCTCTCCGGTCGACTAAATGCATTGCGAGTGTCTTGCTGGTATCTTGTGACAATCCTCATTTAACCTTTGTTTTGAATTCAAGAAGGCCATCAAATAATTTTAAACCATCGTTCTTTATACCTTGAACAGTGGCTCACCTAACTTATTGAGATAATGGAGACAACACCGTTCAAAGTCCGTTGACACCCATATTTGGAAGTTCAGTATTTGCTGAAGTGTCTATTTTTTAATGAAAGAGCAGCTTAAAGATTAAACAGAATTGGGTGAGACCTTACCAAAGTATATTTAACGTTATTTCGCTCCTCCCTTTCCTTCCACGCTCTGAAGTTGTCTCAATTCATAATCCTGGAGAAGTTTGCCAATAGCTCGAAGCGTCATTTGTGCGTCCAGTTGTCTGTCCACTATATCAGGAATAGTACCCTGAAGCAAGGAATACAAACTGCCGTCGACCTTTTCCCCTGAAAATATAGAAATATCCCAAGCATATCAAAACTGCAGTGCTGTTCATAAAGATGATCCTAACCATCCTAGGACATTTTATACAAACGGAGTGTTGTCAAATAAATGATCCTAAGCTTTCTTGGACGACCATATACAAACAGCAGTGTTGTCCATTGAAACGATTCTAGTCATCTAGGATGATAAAGGACTATCCAACTGTTCTAGTAGAATTTTACACAAACGCCATTTTTTTTTTTTGAAAATTGATTAACCATCAGAGTAGGATTTTAAACATACGGCAGTGTTGTTCGTAGAAACAACGATAACCGCTCTATGACGATTTTATTCAAACAGCAATGTTTTTCATAGAAACGATTCTATCCATCCTATAATTCTGTAATGTACAATCACACATTATTTGATATCTAATTAAACAACATTGTAGGAACGTAAGATAAAAGATATATTTTCCTTCCTGTTCTGTAAAATAGCACCATAATATTTATGATCTCCGTATCAACATACTCATTTTGTCCAGTAATTTGTAGAACTATCCTTTTATATTTTGTGTAATTCGAGATTAGTACAGAATGTGTCAAATGATGTTATTGTAAAACATATACTTACACACAAAATGAGCGGGCATTAGAAATATTGATACCTTATTTTCAATTAAATTAGTTTCAAAGAACGACATCATTTTTTTCTTATCTTAATGTATCCGAAATGATCTCAAACAGCATATAATAATATGTAGAGTAAGTGTTCAGGATGTGATTGAGGAAGGGAAACTTTCCCTTTCCTCCCGTACTTACAGATTTAAAGAATGTTCTTTCCTCGCTTACTTAGATTTCTAAAGAATGTTTTATCGTTGTGATTGACACAGGAAATTTAAGGATTTTTTATGATAGTAAGTGATACAGGGATATTATCTCTTTCATAGCTTTAATAATTTATGATCGTAAGAGATGCAGGAACATATTCCTATTTCTCGCTTACTTAGGGATTCAAAAATGGTAAATGGTTGTAAGTGACACTGGGAAATGTTCCATTTCATCGCTTACTTAGAGATTTAAAGAATGTTTTATAGCTCTAAGTGACACTGGGAATTTTTCTGTTCCTTCGCTTGGAGACTTACAGAATATGTTATAGCTCCGAGTGGCGCTGGGAAGTTTTCCATTTCTTCGCTTACTTAGAGATTGAAATAACGTTTTATGCTTGTGAGTGACACAAGGAAATGTTTCATTTCATCGCTTACTTAAAAGATTTAAAGTTTGTTTTATGGTTGTGCAGTCGATCCCGAGACCGTTAACATATTGTGCCTGGACGTATGCCGATACTAAGCGCACAGACTGAAACCCTGAAGCATCATGGAGTGTTATTCTTTTGACCACTACACTGCTTTTAAAATTATGTCTCAAAGTGGACTCTATAATTATAATTACGAAATTAAAGTCCCATAAGACGTTTAAATTTATGTTATAAAAGATAAAGCAGCTGTATATATGTAGAATATGCATATTTTTTTAATGGTTAGAAAAACACTACTTGCAATATGTATAAACTTATACAGTGTCATAAAGGGAGGTATCAAGACAAAAGGTTCACTACTGTATTAATGAAATATTTATACCAATGAAAAATATATGAGAAAACAATTATTGAAACTAGAAATTAACAAGAAAATGATATATTTTATATTCATAACAAAAAAGTTACAGTCACATTTTAAACAAAGACATTGTGACCCTTTAAATTTGAAATTATATTATATTATATATCATTATATTAATTATTTTCAACGGTTTTAAAATTATTCTTTACCGAGTTATATAACATCCACTTCTGTTTCATTTTTAAACTTACAATGACAACAGAATTATACATATCTACATAAAACCTTTTTTTGTTTTTTGATAATGGCTACGTGGTCAAAATGTCGAGGATGGTTTTGTTTTACATTGTTTTGTCTGAGTTTGCTTTGCGGACACTAAACGAACTAAATCAATACCTTTCAGACAGAGAAAAATGGCTGTAAAATAACTTTTAGGTTTACAATCGCTTTTATTAAGATTCATAAAAATCTAGAATGACATCAGAATTTCACAGAGGTGCCCTGTGTGTGTTACTCCTGTCAAAGTTGCAAATTTACGTCTTAAATACAGAATTTGCCTTCAAGGCTTGCAGGGTGTATATTCCCAGAAGTATCGTTTTCTTTCGCAAGGCGATTCCATCAAATTTAAAACGTAAATTTTTCATAGGAAGATTTCACTTACTGCGAAAGATATGCGTAATTGGACGCTACCTTTAAATGTATACTTTTACTGTCAGAAAACAACAACAACAAATTACTCCCCGCCCCCAACAAACAAAATCAAGAAACAACAACAAAAAACAAAAAATAACAAAACAAAAACACCCCCACCAACCTCCTCCCAAAACAACAACAACAACAAAAACTGGGGACCAGCAGTGTTACATTTGTCTCATAAATGCAATATACTAACTTTTGATGGTGGTATTTTTGTAATATATCAGTATTACTCTGAGCCTTGAATATTTAAATAACAAAAAATGTGACTGAAGATAATTAACAAAAAAGATTCTGGGCTGTCTATCTTTATAAAATTTTAATACTTTACTTACAATTTATGACTACCATACTGTTCATTGACGAGATTTACAAGAATCTTATACAGCTGATTTGATTGTATATTTAAAATTGAGCCATGCCATGGGAAAACCAACATAGTGGGTATCCGCGCAGTCTGGTCAGGCTCCATGCTGTTCGCTTTTAAAGCCTATTTGAATTGGAGAAACTGTTAGCGAACAGCATGGAGCCTGACCAGACTGCGCGGATGCGCAGGCTGGTCTGGATCCATGCTGGTCGCATACCCACTATGTTGGTTTTCCCATGGCACGGCTCAAATGTTTCTTGGACAGTGTATGTTAAATCGTTCTAATTCAGCATTGCATTCAGAAGTCTCCATATTTAAGTTAGATTAGCAATTATTTCCCCATACTTTAAGTTAAATTAGCAAGTATATCAACCTTATATTTACAAGTAATTATGCCGTGCTAAAACAACATGAGAAGAAAGACACCAGAACAATTTTAATTCAAGAAAATATTCTTTTAAAATAATGCAATAATGTAAATATATACATACGTTTACTTTGTACAAGTAGAAGGAAAAAAAAAACACAAGAGTTTAAAAAGGGAGTCCTTACACATTTTGCGCATTTAAGTTTTATCATTTATGTTCCACATACATTTTGATCTGAGCAGTAAAAGAATACATATAGTAATTTTCCTGTGCAAGAAAAAAAGAGAACAAACATAATCATTTTAAATGTTTAATATCGGCGTTTCAAATTCCTTGCTATATCTTGATAGGCAAAAAAGGCTTTCTGTTGATTATTTTATGTAATCTGAAGTCTTTTAATATTCTTTTATGGATGACAACAGTTAAAATTTATATTGAATAAACTTTATACGCGTTTTGAAGTTCAAAGAACCGACTTGTCGAATTAGCTTTTCAAGTAACAATATTTATTGACCTAGGTAAAGGTACTAAATTTGATCACAGCTTTTGAGAACTAAGTACGGATGGTATTTGCTTTTTGTGAAAATCGTACAATTTGTTTGTTATATTTATGATTCGTACGGCATACATCTTTTTGAGCTATACAAATCGAAATAGGAATATCTTTGGAAGCATAAAATGCAACCAAGCAAAATATTATTAACTAACTGATTCGAGCTTAGCGAATCTGATTCTGAGAAATATTAAAATATGCAACATATATCACATCCCAAGGACTAACTAAAGCGGACATATTTTACTATATAAGATCAAGGGTTCTAAATGACCTAGATGACCAGTATAGCAACACGAGAACTGGCAGACATTTAACGGCCGCCACACAAACTTAAAGAATGTTGTTATGATAGTTAATAAGATCTATAGAAAATCCTATGGAAGCATATAGTACAAGCAAACAAAATGATAGTATCCGAGTTAGTCTGAACAAGATGATTATTCCCATTTACTGTTTTTGTTAGAAAGAGGAAAAACAAAGACTAAATGCATTTTACGTGGTCAGAGCGGCACTAGATATGAAAAAGTTTTTATTTTGAAGCCTTCTAGTGTTGCTTTTATTGTTCTCATAAAATATATTTGCGGACGGCACTTAGAATGAAGAAAATTTCTAAGCATCTTTATCAATAATAAAAGAACAAAAATATATAACAGTAAATTAAAAATGAAGAAATGAAAGAATTGTATCTACATTTGTGTAGAAATATTTTAATGAGAAATAAATATTAAAAAAACAAACAAATATCTGAAGTTATGAGAATATTTTTGAATAAAGTTAGAAAAAACACACTAACCTCTTTTCCCGTACCAGTTTGCTTTTGATGGCGTGAAAATTGTAACCAGTACTAAAGTCACAAATGTAACAAAAAATCCTCTTGAAGTGAAGCTGTGAGCCATACCGACGCCAATAATCTATGCTTTCCCACTGAGTAATGAGACGATGTTTACCTATAGCTTGTCACGACGGTACTGTATTAAAGACAGAGGAGACTGGCTGATTGTTTTATATAGTTATGGTAACTGACGTATAACGAGACAGGTCCATTGATGTAACGTCATGGGAGTTTCGTGTTCAAAAAAAAAAAAACAAAAAAAAAAAACGAGTTATATGCCTGCCCACATACTGAAACACTTCAGAGTAAACATACTACCGTGTATGAAATAATGTTGTTGCGTACAAGTTTAAAGGACAAAATTATTATTTTTTCTTATTATCTTGTACGAGTACTTCTGCCATTGGGAAAAGTGTGGAGGTTGATAGATCAGACTTTTAAAAGCAAATAAATGTTACTATTTATAAAGTATATCTGTAAATTTGACATTGGACATGACATAAGCTAGTAATGAAGATTACTGTAATGAAAAGAACGATTATGCTTAAGTTCTGATTTAATTAAAGTGTAAATAATTTTAGATTAACATAAATATATTTTTAGAGGACTATTATAGCATCTTGATCAGTGATTTTACTCCAACGTTGTATATGTTTACCACTTATGTTGATATATTTGAGAAAACCTATGTTCTTTATATTTTAGTGCATTCCTGTTGATAAAAGTGAGTGCAACTAAATTCATCAATACTACATTCTTGTTGATACATATGAAGGAAACTAAATTCATCAATACTACATTCTTGTTAATACATATGACGAAAACTAAATTCATCAATGCTACATTCCTGTTGATACATATGAAGGAAACTAAATTCATCAATACTACACTCCTGTTGATACATATGAGGGAAACTAAATTCATCAATACTACATTCCTGTTCATACATATGAGGGAAACTAAATTCATCAATACTACACTCCTATTGATACATATGAAGCAAACTAAATTCATCAATACTACACTCCTGTTGATACATATGAGGGAAACTAAATTCATCAATACTACATTCCTTTTGTAACATTTGAGGGAAACTAAATTCATCAATACTACATTCTTGTTGATACATATGACGAAAACTAAATTCATCAATACTACATTCTTGTTGATACATATGACGAAAACTAAATTCATCAATGCTACATTCCTGTTGATACATATGAAGGAAACTAAATTCATCAATACTACATTCTTGTTGATACATATGACGAAAACTAAATTCATCAATGCTACATTCCTGTTGATACCTATGAAGGAAACTGAATTCATTAATACTACACTCCTGTTGATTTATATGAAGGAAACTGAATTCATCAATACTACTTTCCTGTTCATACATATGAGGGAAACTAAATTCATCAATACTACATTCCTGTTCATACATATGAGGGAAACTAAATTCATCAATACTACACTCCTATTGATACATATGAAGGAAACTAAATTCATCAATACTACACTCCTGTTGATACATATGAAGGAAACTAAATTCATCAATACTACATTCCTTTTGTAACATTTGAGGGAAACTAACTTCATCAATACTACATTCTTGCTGATACATATGACGAAAACTAAATTCATCAATACTACACTCTTGTTGATACATATGACGAAAACTAAATTCATCAATGCTACATTCCTGTTGATACATATGAAGGAAACTGAATTCATTAATACTACACTCCTGTTGATACATATGAAGGAAACTGAATTCATCAATACTACATTCCTGTTCATACATATGAGGGAAACTAAATTCATAAATACTACATTCCTGTTCATACATATGAGGGAAACTAAATTCATCAATACTACACTCCTATTGATACATATGAAGGAAACTAAATTCATCAATACTACACTCCTGTTGATACATATGAAGGAAACTAAATTCATCAATACTACATTCCTTTTGATACATTTGAGGGAAACTAAATTCATCAATACTACATTCTTGTTGATACATATGACGAAAACTAAATTCATCAATACTACATTCTTGTTGATACATATGACGAAAACTAAATTCATCAATGCTACATTCCTGTTAATACATATGAAGGAAACTAAATTCATCAATACTACATTCTTGTTGATACATATGACGAAAACTAAATTCATCAATGCTACATTCCTGTTGATACATATGAAGGAAACTGAATTCATTAATACTACACTCCTGTTGATACATATGAAGGAAACTGAATTCATCAATACTACATTCCTGTTCATACATATGAGGGAAACTAAATTCATCAATACTACATTCCTGTTCATACATATGAGGGAAACTAAATTCATCAATACTACACTCCTATTGATACATATGTGTCACAAATTGACATACGGGCCTTATTTTATATGTATTGTAAATGCAGGTATTGCATCATCTTTTTGTAAATTTTTGAGTTATTGAGGTAAATGTCAGATTTCACGCATAAAATACCTCTCATGTTTTTCTGTATTTCATAACTTAAATTTCCATGTAAATTTCATTAAATTCTGTTCAGTAATAAGAAAGTTGATATTTTATAAACTTCAGTAATTTATGTTTTTATCCCCAAAACCACTATAATGGGCCTCAAATTGTCAATTTAAATCCGCGCCAAAGTAGTTAGATTCCCCGGCTATATCGTGAATCCCGTGGAAACACAAATAGTCGGAGTCCACGGCTTAGCCGTGAATCCCATGAAATTTAGTATTTGGCGGGACATTATCCTTTAAATAGACTGGGCTAGATATGCCTTGCGCACACCACCTTCCGACATTATAGACGAATCTATGTCTGAATTATTTTCTTGCTAGAAATTTATGCTCGATCGAGGTAAGAAATTTATTTGTTAGATTTTTGTATGATTTTTGCATTACGATTTTTATTTGGTAAATTTTTGTTCGTTCTACAGAATTCTGTAACTTTTACTTTTCGGCATGTGATTTTGGCTAGTTTCAGTATGTCAGGATAATTTATTAAATTTTTCAGACTTTTGTAAATTATTTGGAAAGAGGAATCTAAAATGTTTCATTTATATAAGATGTAAAATTTGTACTGAAATTTGTATCGTGATAATTGTAAAGCACTGTTTCAAAAACTTATGTCAAACATTTTGTTAATTATGGAACGCCATTACTGCATTGTATGGTTATGTATAAATCTATATGGCAAGTCTAGTACCATGTATGTAATATATTATTGTAATTTGTAATTGTGTGCCAGTCTATAGCACATCTAATTAATGTCCGTTGTAGTGTATGGCATTTGATATTATATGGATGCCAACTATGATATAACGTTTGATTTATATTGAATTTTGTTAATTTGTAGTTGTAAATAATAGCTGCAGTTTATCATGTCCGTATCTATAATGTTTCATCATATACTTTTCATATCTTTTTCATACTTTAACTTTTGTCTTTTAAGTAAGTAATCTTTGTACTAATGGAAGTAATTAGTGACGTATTTTAATCACGTGACGTCTGAACTTAGTAGCACATATATTTTGTATAAGTAGCACGTATTATTTATGGGAGCCTACGGAGGTATGGTGTACCCAAAGGAGCAGTTTTATGCCCTGACTTATTTGTTTTGCTATGGTGCTTACAATATGTTATATATTTTAGCTTCTTCCGCCAGACGATTTTTCCTGGTGATGTCATAACCCGGAAGTACAATGCCCGAGGTTCACTTGTCTTCACTCGCCTGGATGTGATATTCCCAGCGCAGAGCTTTCGTCCCATGGTTGTGCCGTAAACCGCAAAGACGATGATTTTTGTTATCCTCTGAAGTCAGCTCAGGGATGCAATCACCTACCACCATAGGGGGCCAACACGGAGTCAACGTATTCACGGTTTAAAGGGACTAAATTTAGAAGCTATGTTTTGTTTGTGCTACTTAAAGTTCACAATTACATTAAAGACCTGTGTCACGTCAGATTAGAATGGACTATAAGAACTTTTGTATCTAGAGATACTGAACTTTCTTTTTTTTTTCTTTCTTATAATCAGTTTTTTTTTCTTTTCATATCTATTCATTGTTAATAATCATCTTTTGTAAATAACTTTGTAAATATTGTAAAGGGTGTTGATTGGTTCTGATGGTTACTGTCGCCGGTACGGCCTTTCCTGCCACAATATGAAGGAAACTAAATTCATCAATACTACACTCCTGTTGATACATATGAGGGAAACTAAATTCATCAATACTACATTCCTTTTGTAACATTTGAGGGAAACTAACTTTATCAATACTACATTCTTGTTGATACATATGACGAAAACTAAATTCATCAATACTACATTCTTGTTGATACATATGACGAAAACTAAATTCATCAGTGCTACATTCCTGTTGATACATATGAAGGAAACTGAATTCATTAATACTACACTCCTGTTGATACATATAAGGGAAACTAAATTCATCAATACTACATTCCTTTTGATACATTTGAGAAAGAGACTAAATTCATCAATACTACACTCCTGTTGATACATATGAAGGAAACTAAATTCATCAATACTACATTCCTGTCCATACATATGAGGGAAATTAAATTCATCAATACTACACTCCTATTGATACATATGAAGGAAACTAAATTCATCAATACTACACTCCTGTTGATACATATGAGGGAAACTAAATTCATCAATACTACATTCCTTTTGTAACATTTGAGGGAAAATAAATTCATCAATACTACACTCCTGTTGATACATAAGAGGAAAAGTAATTTCACCCATCTATATTCCTCTTCATACATATGAGGGAAACTAAATTCACCAATACTACACTCCTGTTGATACATATGAAGGAAACTAAATTCACCAATACTACACTCCTGTTGATACATATGAAGGAAACTAAATTCATCAATACTACACCCCTGTTGATACATATGAGGGAAACTAAATTCATCAATACTACACTCCTGTTCATACATATGAGGGAAACTAAATTCATCAATACTACACTCCTGTTGATACATATGAGGGAAACTAAATTCATCAATACTACACTCCTGTTGATACATATGAGGGAAACTAAATTCATCAATACTACACTCCTGTTCATACATATGAGGGAAACTAAATTCATCAATACTACACTCCTGTTGATAAATATGAGGGAAACTAAATTCATCAATACTACACTCCTGTTGATACATATGAGGGAAATTAAATTCATCAATACTACATTCCTTTTGATACATTTAAGGGAAACTAAATTCATCAATACTACACTCCTGTTGATACATATGAGGGAAACTAAATTCACCAACACTACATTCCTTTTGATACATTTGAGGGAAACTAAATTCATCAATACTACACTCCTGTTGATACATAAGAGGAAAAGTAATTTCTATATTCCTGTTCATACATATGAGGGAAACTAAATTCACCAATACTACACTCCAGTTGATACATAAGAGGAAAAGTAATTTCACCAGTCTATATTTCTGTTGATACATATAAGGGAAAATAATTTCACCAATACTTCATTCCTGGGGCAAATTATAGAGTTTTATGTTAAAAATAACAGTGTATGGTGCAGAATTAATCATTGCAGTCAAGAGTGCAATCACAACCAGGGTCACTGACTATCGCATTCATTCCTGTAAGTACTGATTCCCATATTCTCCTTATTTCTCTATTAATAAACACTGCATACGTTTATATACATTAACTGTAGCTTAGTAAGCGTCAACGAGGGATTACTGCTATCTTCATAATCTATGTGATGAATTGATTTCAATTAGAATTATAAAGGGAATATCATTTTAAGCCAATTTACATTCAGACTATGACTGATGCATAGAAAAGATAAAAATAGTTAATTAAGCTTTTTCTACATTTTTACATTGCAAACAAATGAATTATTTGTTTCGGTTATTATGCACCATTCGTAAGATGATCATACCTAGATTTTAATATACAATTTCAAAAATAGATTTCATGTGTTTTGCAACAAAATGTTATAAAATTTTATTTTTTACTTGTTGCATGTTATACTGATAAATGTTTAATTGAAAGGTTTAATTCCACCAGTCATGCAAAGGTACTCTTTTTTAGATAAAAACTATCACTCTACAGTCGGCTTATTCGAAATACGTAAAATAAAAATATGCTCCTTATATATGAAAAAGTGAATCGGTTCTGTCTGAAGGTCCGTTTTGTCTTTCAACCCTTGGTATTTTAGACTTTTGTTTCTTGTCAGTTGCAATTGATATCCTGTTTGTAACCACTTTGTTTGACATTCTGAAAATTGCCACCCATTTTACCAAATCTTTCCTCTCTCATTTAATATTTATAGATTTATTCCCTGTAATCATTTTCTTTGATTTTTTTCTTTGATATACATTTTTGTTACATTCTGTAAAAATCTAACAAGAAAGTACATCTAGCCTAAAATGAAGTAGTGGGAGCGTTAGGGGTTCATATTTTGCCTTGCATAATCAACACCTGTGTCATTTACATAAATGAAATGTAAGGCAGTTCATTAAATTGGTTTCCTGTGAAACTAAATTCCTCTTACCGACACATAACCGTAAAAAAATATCATGTTTCCTTTGACGTCACAACAGTAAATTAGAGAATACATTCATCAGCTTTTTCAAAAAGAGTAATTTTACTTGTTTAGAATTCAAATGACTACTGTTATACATTATGTGCAATTACACAAAAAACATGAAATGCAATGCTTATATTTGACACACACTCTTGAAATATTTATCCCAGCCCTATGGAAAATTGTAAGCAATTCTAACCGACATGATTTATTTTCCTTTTAAAAAAGAGACTTAAATTGTATATCATTATGCAGAAATCACTGTCATTTCGCCACTTCTTACGTTATAGCATCAAACGTCATAGTGGCACTCTGGAAAAGAAACCATGCAAATTAATTAATAAATATGGTGTTACAGTCGAAATAAAATATCTTCAGAAGTGATTTTCTTTCGAATTAAACCATTGTCATTCAGATATATATTATTGTATCATCAAGTCTGCATCTTCGTGAAATAATTACTTCGCATCTGAGCTCCAAGAAGTGGTTTTATGTAACGATAAATCACTGTGCTTTATATATTATTTCTTACTGAAAAGTCCGTTTTCTATGCAAAAAGACAAGTTCCTATGCAGACATCACCAAATTACACAAATGTTTGAACATATATAAGGACAAGCTAAGTGTACCGTTTCATTTCTAACTAATGTTCCTGTTGTTATAATTGATAATAACTAGAAAACCGAGTGTTCGATCATTTTCTTAAGGTTTACTCCATTTTATCGTGTGTAAAAATACTTTAGTTGTATTTGGAAATGCTGACATAGTATAAGATCATTAATTTGAAATGACACAAAGTTAGTATTTGGAGTTTCTTGGTGCAAGATGCCATATGGCACCTCTGGTTATATAGCATAACGATGTAAATATTGGAAAACATTGTGATAAAATCATCCTCTCAGATGAGAGAAAACATATACAGTGTAACATAGCTAATTCCAGAACAGGCACCTCAATCATCCGCGTTCGCTAGTTTGATAGTTGATATTTTGATGTACTCTAGGCAAGTACCCACGCGTTCACTGATTTGCTAGTTTAATATATTATGTTGATATTTTGAAGTACTCGAGGCAAGTATCAATGCGTTCACCGGTTTGATAGTTTAATATATTATGTTGATATTTTTAAGTACTCTAGGCAAGTACCCACGCGGTCTCTGGTTTGTTAGTTTAAGATATTATGTTGATATCTCGATGTTATCTAGGCAAGTACCCACGCGTTCACTGGTTTGTTAGTTTAATATATTATGTTGATATATTGGTGTTATCTAGGCAAGTACCCATACGTTCATCAGTGTGCTCGTTAAATATATTATATTGATATTTTGATGTACTCCAGGCGAGTAACCAACCTACAATCAGCTACAACAAACTAACAGAGGATTACCCTAGGTATCCAGATATAGTTGATATCAGAAACAGCGACATTTCTGATACTCAGTATATTATTGTAAGTACGTTTACAACATGGTCTATAATTATATCAAATAATTGAAAGAAACACAATTCTCATCCCTCCACCTATGCTTTTCGTGTTTGTGGTCGCTACTGATTCTCTGTAAATGACACAGTTAATGAACTTAATAATAGGGAAAGAAGTAATTGTTAGGTGAAGAAGTAATTGTTAGGTGAACTTTGCGAATACGATATAAAATTTTCGGTTTGTTGTGGTATGCACGACCTACCTTACACTAAATACATCAGCCGAACTTTGCTATTCCCATTTAAAATTGTTCTTTACTGCACTATGAATTCTAAACTTAAAGCGATCTTACTCCGTATACACCCGTCGAAGTTTGCTATTATTTTCTAAGTTGTGTTCATTGCAGGATGTTCGACCTTATATGAACCCTACACCTTACACTGTGTATCCGGATACGCCAGTGCCTCAAGTGTTTAACTTATTTAGAAGCATGGGACTCCGTCATCTGCCTGTAGTTGATCATTACGGACAGGTAAATATGTTATTATCCGCTGCCAAAGGCAGATATTGTTTTGGCGTTATCCGTCCGCCCATTTGAAAATGCTTATAATTCAAGAAGTATTTTCGACTGTTCCCCTTGATTTTGTAATAAAGATTTTTGACTGTATCCAAGTAACCTATTGATGGATCTTCTTGAAAGTTTACACAAATATAGATCGCTGTAGAGTTGTGGTGCACACGCAACTTTCGTCAGGATCACATCAGTAACCGGAGTTATGGCCCTTTGATTGTTTTACTATACATAATTTTCAACATAACAAAGTATTCCATTGATGGATCTACATGAACGTTAATGCCAATAAAGATCACTGTAGGGCGGAGACGCATGCACATCTTTCATTTAAGATATTTTCAGTTACTGCAGAGTTTTTGGCCGTTTTTGTTTTGAATTTTAGTTTAGTTGAGTTTAGTATATCATTAGGAGCTTACCTCTAACATATCTAATTAAAAACGTTGTAAAGATTGGTAATTTTTATATTAAAGTGTGTCATTTTTAATTTCAGTTTATCTTCATTTTTAATTTTAAAGTTTTTATTCAGCAAAATCAAAGGGCGCTATTGTCGGCTTTGGTCAAATTTAGCATGGGAGATTTTGTCCGTGAGGTGATGGTAGCGGTTTTGTCTTGCATTCAAATTTATTTTCTTCTTTCTTCAAGGTCAACGCAAGTCCTGCCATAAAAATAGAAATCTTTGCTTTTTATATTCATTACCTTGTAACCACCCCTTTTTTGCCAGTACCATAATTTGTAAATAAGGGTCTTGTCTAACAATTTCATGTTTCAGGTTTTCTTTTTATTAACTATCATATTTTGATACTACATCAGCTTAACAATCAAGGTCAGCATCACATATTCTTTATATTGATCTTTATCTTTCTGAAAATATAGAAATAATGTTGCATTTAATTGATGGAATAAACGTGATATTTCGTCGGAGTTTCCTTTTTATATCTCATTCCAGTTCTGTGCCAAATGGTTAAGTTTTTGCATTTATAATAATGAAGGACTAAAATTTAACTGTTGACTGCCTTTAATCGTCATCTTTTTGGAAGGTTTGTGTGACAAGGTAAACAGTCATAACCGTTTTCATATTAACAGAAATGCTAGAGCGAGATAAACTTTATATGTTTCTGATACAATATGTGTTCATCATAATAACCTGTGAAACGCATTCTTAAATAGTTTAAGACTGAATAAGAAAGAACAGCTATATTATTTTTGACAAGAGAGCTATATTTGCACAAAACCAACTAAATGAATACCTAAATCAGTATGTAAACTTTTTTTAATACCTAAGAAATACATATTTTTAATGAATCCAGAAATCATCACACAAAATAGAGAAGAAAATTTAAATGAAAAATATTAATAATAAAGACATATATAACACATGTCTTCTATGAAAAAGCAATAACTAAAATATGTTTGATAAAGATAATGACTTAGAAATACTAATCCCCAATGATAACGTGATTCCCGCGCAAATGCAAGGACGCGTCCATTTCATGATAATAGATAAAATAACAATTCATATTGCTTGTGCAATACTTTACAAGTAAATATCAGTATTTGTTTCATTTTAACTGTCCACTAAGTACATTGAAAATAGCGCAGTCAGGAAGAATGCAGATACCAACAGCAAATCATCAGATCGTTTTGTATGAGTTTGAATCCTCATGACGTTTTTCTTTTCAATATGTTTTTCCTGACCGTTTTTAATTCTGTTCCCGTATTCTTCGTTTCTTTCTTCGATGGTTGTATGTGTACATATGTCTTTATATAACATAATGCTAGTTTATATGTTTAGTTCATGCATTTAACTTATATCACATAAATGTTCTAATCTACCATATCGGCCTCAGATTTTCTGCAGTCTCCGCGCAGGAATATTGTCAAACAAACATTCCTGCCCCCAAGCAAATCACGTGATGATGGTTCAACCATGTGATCCTAAAATGGCAACATTCTTGGCAACGTCTGGTAAATCAAATGCTTGCCATAATCTAAAGCAAATGGACATTTATGTCACAACCTTTAAGAATATAATGAAAGTATTTAATGTATTTACATTTTGCAGTATGCCATTTGTCAAGTTTTTTTACTGTACTCAAAATACCGTCAAATAATGTTATTGTGTACATTTTGGCAGGTGCGCGTCACAACGTCAAAAAAGAGTAATTTTAGTATAACTGAATTATTTTTATTTTTTTTGGCTCGTTTTACAAGCAAAATATATAGATAAAGACTTTGTGCAACAAAATTAAAATAAAGAAAAGTATAACTTCGCTGAAATTCAGCCCAATTTACACGTGGTGGCAGTGTCTACTGTATCGATAAGGGGAAATAACACTGTATTGGAGTTTGATTTCTTTGTCGTTGTGTCATAGGTTATAACACACTAAATAGTTGTTGTTCTTTATTCTATATAAAATTGACCTATTTCCAATGACCGCAGCACACATCAGGACCCGTTTTAAATGTCTGTAACTTACATTTTCTTGAAGAATATTGTCAGTGCTAACTAAAAAGCAAGAGAAAAGTGGGTGTCATGTTTGATGCAAGAAAAATAATTTCAGTCAAACACACAAACTGCAAAATCAGTTAAAAAACGAGACCCCAAATTATACTGGTGGTGTATGCGTTTCCATGAAAAATTTTGTCATGTTGTTATTTCATTATGAAAATGCTACCTACATGTCAAGCATAGATCTGTCATGTGATTTTAGCAAAACAAATTGCAAAGGAAATAAGGAGAATAGCTCTGCAGAGCAAAAAATCTGAGGACTATTTGTATCCGCCATTATGTGACTACCATTTTTTTCGCGCCATTTTTCTATTTGGTGTTTGTATGCCTCATAGTGAAAATGAAGGGGTCATTTTTTATGCAAAAAATAAGAAAAAACTAAATGTCGTCGCTGAGTTTCAAACACAATCAATATGCTTCATCATTTGTAATTCGTACGAAAGTAAGTAGTATTTACATTTTGACCAGTTACAAAAATTTTCATTTTAATCCTTTTATAGTTATGATTTGTAAATTTCTGTTTCTTGCACATTTTTAAGATAAATATCGAAAGTCACTCAACATGTTTCCTATATTCTTACAGGAATTTCAATAGAGCCATATTTGAATGAATTATACAAGCAAAATTTGTAATGATCGGAATCTTTCTAGGGTGCATTTTACTCAAACACATTATTTTTTAAATATATTAGCACAAATGGAAACGTTCACCATTTACCCTCTTGATTTAATTCAAAACGAAGGAAAAATGTTTTCTTCAGTAGAAACACAAGTTAAAATTGGCGTCTTCTTCATCTTCAAGGTACAATACACGTATACATACAAATGTCATACATTGTTAGCTCATCTGATTTTTTGAAAAAAAATGATGAGTTATTGTCATCACTTGATCGGCGTCGGCGCCGGCGTCGGCGTTACCTGGTTAAGTTTTATGTTTAGGTCAGCTTTTCTCCTAAACTATCAAAGCTATTGCTTTAAAACTTGGAACACATGTTCCCCATCATAAGCTGACCCTGTACAGCAAGAAACATAACTTCATCCTGCTTTTTGCAAGATTTATGGCCCCTTTTGTACTTAGAAAATATCAGATTTCTTGGTTAAGTTTTATGTTAGGTCAACTTTTCTCCTAAACTATCAAAACTATTGCTTTGAAACTTGCAACACTTGTTCACCATCATAAGCTGACCGTGTACATCAAGAAACATAACTCCATCCTGCTTTTTGCAAGAATTATTGTCCCTTTTGGACTTAGAAAATCAGTTTTCTTGGTTAAGTTTTATGTTTAAGTCAGCTTTTCTCCTAAACTATCAAAGCTATTGCTTTAAAACTTGCAACACTTGTTCACCATCATAAGCTGACCCTGTACAGCAAGAAACATAACTCCATCCTGCTTTTTGCAAGATTTATGGCCCCTTTTGTACTTAGAAAATATCAGATTTCTTGGTTAAGTTTTATGTTTAGGTCAACTTTTTCTCTTAAACTATCAAAGCTATTACTTTGAAACTTGCAACACTTGTTCACCATCATAAGCTGACCCTGTACATCAAAAAACATAACTCCATCCTGTTTTTTTCAAGAATTATTGCCCCTTTTGGACTTAGAAAATCAGTTTTCTTGGTTGAGTAATATGTTTAAGTCAGCTTTTCTCATAAACTATCAAAGCTATTGCTTTAAAACTTGCAACACTTGTTCACCATCATAAGCTGACCATGTACAGCAAGAAACATAACTCTGTCCTGCTTTTTGCAAGACTTATGGCCCCGTTTGGACTTAGGAAATATCAGATTTATTGGTTAAGTTTTATGTTTAGGTCAGCTTTTCTCCTAAACTATTCAAGCTATTGCTTTGAAACTTTCAATTTTCAACTTTTCAACTTTTATTTCAATACTTAGGCTCATACATAATGAACAGCAAAGCATCACAGTAAAGAAAAACATTTCAAACAATATCAATGGCGGTAACATATGTATGTTTAGTGTAGCGATATATTAGGAAACGGCAGCCTAATTTATTATACACTATATAATTAATTGTTACATGGATCATAAATGTATGTGTTGTTTCTGAAGACAATTTAGATTATTTACCATCGCGATATAAAATTAAGATTTATTTGTTTACTATTGCAGCTTTCCAAAAGCTTTGCGGTTTCCTTCATGTTGATTATTAATGAAAACTAGCTAGTATTAGGGAAACGCCAGATTATCTTCTGTTTAAATGGTTTCTAAGATTATGATTCATGTAACCAAAAACATTCATTCAAAAGATACATATATACAAATACTTTTCAGTATATAACAAATTTACCATTACAATGATTCATGTAACCAAGGACATTGATATAAAAGATACATCTAGACAAATAGTTTTTAGTACATAACAAATTTACCATTACAGTACAATGTACTAACAAAACAATGAAATAATTCTATTTCAGCGTAAATGTATCAGACAATGAAATAGTATTTCAGCATATACGTATCAAACAATAGGGTACTATTTCACAATATATAACAATCATACAGTTTGCCTTAAACATTTATAGTTTTCATTATCTTATTCATAAATAAACTTAAGTTCTTAAGATCTTTATAGTTATCATTAGATAGTAATGCTCCAAATTTTATGATATTTGGTCGATGGTAATACTTTTTGTCTATATATTTCTTTCTTATATCATTAAAGTGTGAACAAACTAATACATAATGGAATTCATCACCAATATCATTACAGAATAAACATTTTCTTTCGTTTGAAGGTGTTCCTCTCCATCTTCCAACTTCTATTGGTAAACGATGGTTTCTTGTTAAAAATGACATCATTCTTTTACATAAATATGTAGATAAAGTATTGATATACGTGCTTCGTTTATATACAGTTTTATAGAGCTTATACATATTTGTATTTGATGTTATTTCTATTTCAGCATACCATGTTTGTATGAAAATATCTCTTAGGTTTTGAGAACATGATTTAATTAACCACTTGGGATTTGAAAAACTTTGACTATACCATATTCCTGAGTATCCTGATGTACAAAGTATATTTTTGATATTCTCAATCCATTTGGATTTAGTTTCTTTAGACGCATGTAATTCATAAATCAACTGATAAATTTTAGATGATACCTTTTGTCGGGCTACATCGCCAGTGTTTTCTACAAGTTTTGTCCAAAAAGCTACAATTCTATTCTGTATATCTACAGAAACTGGAGTGATGCCTAATTCACCATAGATCATATAGGATGGTGTCGACTTTTTTAAACTGAAAACATACTTATAGAATTTTAATGGAACTCTTTCTATAACATCAATATTACCAAATCCCTAGATTTCACTTCCATATAAAAGTATTGGTTTTACTGTTTTTCTTCCAAAAGATCTATCTGCAACACTTGTTCACCATCATAAGCTGACTATGTACATCAAGAAACATAACTCCATCCTGCTTTTTGCAAGAATTATGGCCCTTTTTGGGTAGGACAATTTTTCTGTTATACAAAAAAAAAATCAGATGAGCGTCAGCACCCGCAAGGCGGTGCTCTTGTTTTTATATTTAATGTTGCGACTTAATATAAGTATATTATGTACATGTTAATAAGAATCAATAAAATGGTTAACCTGAAAAGGTTATCACAATTTAAAAAAAACTGTCACAGCAACATTGCATGTGGTGAATGTACACATCACTCCTATCTTTATGATAAAAGTGACGAGCGGACGTTCTTGTCCGGACCGTCGTTAAATCTTCACTTCTCTTCAAGGTCAATGCCAAGCTTGATGTAGTGTTTCTTTTCATTGCCATAACTTTATTACCAACATTTCGATTTGGATAAAACATTGCAAGAGTATTTATGACAATACTGCAATGATTTGTATAAATAGCAATGTTTGAGGATTTCTTGAATATTGCTTTTTTGTATAGGACTTAGCATTGTTAGCATTTTTTTTCTTTTTAAACCGTCGGAAGTTTTTAACTCAATGTTTTTATAATTAGTGGTGCTTTGGGAGCATGGAGTCTATTCATTATAATATAATTCCGCTTAAAGCAGCGGTGTTAGGAGACGTGAGGGATGTTGAACTTTTCATCAGCTCTCGTGAACAGACTCGGTATCCGTTAATATCTTGCTTGGATGGGTTTTATGATTCCGAACTGCATATATATTTTCCTTACTATCACAACAACAGTCTTGAAGTGCTGTGTGGTCACAGTAAAATGTTTCCCCGTACTCCGACTGTGGTTTGACATTTTTTTGTTATTTTCGGATTATGTAGTCCGTTTAATTTATATCATGGTGGAATACCGCTGTAACCGGTACAGGGGTGTGAGAGGTGTTGTGCATTTCATTACTTCAATCAGATCGAGCCTTCTAAATGGTAAGCTACCTTCTATGCTTCCAAAGGATCTTCTAATATATTTTATGTATGATCTATTGTGTGTTAGATGTGATGGATGACAACACTGAAGTGTGCGGGGTTACAACTCAGTATGAGTGAAGCGGTCGGAAAAAAAACACTCTTAGTAGTGACCAAATGTTTGCTATTTTCATGATAATTTGTAATGTAAGAGGCGCATTGACAAAAGGTACACAATGAAAGCTATTCTGAGTCGGTGTTGCCCTCTGAGTATTGTATTCTAGTTGCAAGTTATCAATAATAGAAATAATTATGTGATAAAATATTCATAAAATACTCATAAACTGACAGTATTGTAATGCTAATAAAACGTTTATTTAATTAATTTATAACATTAACAAATCATCCCATAGTATGATAAATTATGTATCATTGATCTTTGAGCAAATATTTATTACTAGCTATTATTGATATGGTAACTTATGATATACTAATAGGTTTCTTTTTTCTACAGAACACGTCGTTTTGTTCTTCACATCGCTGTTTTTTCTCCTTCGCATTTGTTTTTACATTGAACAAGCTTCTGTAATATTTTACAGACGTGGATACCGTGCTCATCTTTTACCGTCATATTTTATCGTTAAAATTTATCGTTAGATGTTGATTTAAATGTAGAAAGTTCCCATGCTAAACTTAACATCTATGGATTATGGGATCGTGATTTTAAAGCCCGGGCAAGACGTATGTTCTCCGTGACGACTGGTAAAAACATCCTGTCTGAAATCATTCCTCCTTCATCTCTGATTCATGTGTGGAAGTTTGAAGCTACTTGCGGGGAACAAACAAACCAATACTGTTACAGAATCCAGCAAAATCTGTATAGGTTTACTGCCCGTCATTATATTACTGGTTAACTGTTGAAAAGCAAATTAAATTTAGAAAATATTTAACTTGGTGTAATATAAGAACTGTGTATGTAGAGTTGAAATCACAGTAAACTGTACATCCATTAGTTAAAAAACATAAGTTTTTAGGCATTAGCAGTTCAAACTGTGTTCATTATGTTTTTATTAGTGAGTAGTATTGTAGTGGGATTCATCGCGGCTTTTCCGACTCGTCAGTGATGTATGCAATAATAAACGCTTATCATTCTATTATATACGGGTTGCACGAATGTGCCTATAACGATAATCGGTAAAGCCGCCTTTGTACTGGAAGCCAAACTGCATTACTATTTATGCATTCAAAAATTGATCATTCTGCGTTTTCATAAATACTGTGAAGTAGTTGTTCGTACTTCTTCAAACTATATTGGTTAGACATCAGAATGAAAGCACATTAATCACATTAATATTTTTCTAAAATCCTCGGATAAAAAAATATGAAAATAAGGCATCGTTTTCACAAGGTGTATTTCAAAAACATCAGATGCTATTCATGATATATCATATTTCCTAAAAGTAGTCTGTCGCACTTAAGCAACATTGACATTTCCATTTCCATATATTCTAATACAAGTTTATTTTAGGAACAGAAAGGCCTGTGGAGACAGACCCGTATTAGAAATATTTATTTGATTCTCTTTATAAAGTTTTGTAATATCTCCTTTTTAAATGAAAATTTAATAGGGTTGTGCATTTCCTTTCAATTTTAATACACGTTCCCTATGTTCCGTGTCACAGTTTCATTTCATACCTATTGCTATATTCTATAATAAAGCAGAGCAGGTTAAGTGTCTGCTTTTCAATTTTGTCTTTTAGTAGTTTCTGTGATATGCAGGCTCCATAACCACAGATCCTCTCTCTAAATTCCAGTTTGTTTAGTTCTGCCCATCTTTTTTCTCCATTAGGGCAAAGCCATTATTTCATCTGGGGACATACGCCACTTCTCATGTAGTTGAACTCTCTGTGCATCATTGAAGGTTCTATGTGCAACGCGGTATGAATACATCTCCGGATGTCTCTACATTGTATTCTGGTACCTGAAACGTGTAAATGTTGCGTTTTGCTCAATCACTACCATCAATGCACAGGCTCGATCAAATTGAGCCTGAAACATTTTCGTTTTTGTCGACTTGGGCGACCTGTGGTTTTCCATTTTTCTATTTTATTAAACTTATGATCTATCTTAGTTCGAAAACAAACAGAAAAATACCTCCAGTCAATATCCAACTTTTGTCAGATTCTTGGTGAATATAACCTGTGGTAAAATTATTATCAAATTCGTAACATGATCAACATCTGACTGACCATCTGAGGGATTTTTCAAATTTAGGAAAGAGAAGAAACATAAGAAAAACTAAAGATGCTTTATCGATATCAAAATCGAACATAATGCATTTTATGCTCATTCAATAATTAACGTTTCAATCATCAAAGTTCCTTGATTTTTGGTACGAATGATAGTAAACCGAGACGCAGTAACTCTACTATTTTTTAATAATGTCCCTTTTCCCTTGCCAGGAGTACAAATATTTAACCACAAAATCTGATTCATATCAAGAACAAATGAGCAATAAATCACATCCTTTTATCAGATATTTAAACAAAACCTTGACGAGGATTCAGTTTTTGAAAGAAAACTGAATGACATTTTAAATGAATAAGCAATACACATGACGCAACACAAGGCCCAGGCACCATACTTCATCTTTATTATCAGTATGATTGTTTCATTTTTCAAAAATATAATTGTCATTCTAGTGCATAACTTTTATATCTAAAAACGATATTTACTTTAATATTGCACTTAATCAGTACAGTTGGATGGTACGCAGTGCTTGAGAACGATGAATGAATCGTTATTGGATGATTTAGAGAAAAATGTAATTGACCTTTGAAATAGCCTATTATTCTTACTATAAAACTGTTAACATCTACAGAAGACGTTGTTTGAACTTGCCTACGATTGCGCGAATGTTATTTTTTTCAAAGATATTTTTTTCTTTTAATTTCAATAAATGTGTCATACCGTTTTCTATAAAATGTTATTTAAGAAATACGCATTGTTCTGAAGCATGTAAAGAGAAACAAATTTAAAGATATTTTTGTAAGGAAAATATTCTGAAATACATGAAACACCTAAAGCTGAAATACTCGAAACACCTAAAGCTACTTTTGGTCTTTTAAAGATATTTACATTATCAAATTTTCATTGTGACATAGCCTACAATATCGATATGTGCAAATCATAAAAATCAAATTTTATGCATTATGAGCTATGTAAAATTGACAAAGTCGCTTATTTTCATTTCAGATTCAAGGCATTATCACAAGACATAATCTAACTCATGAATTCCTCGAGGAACGTCAGACGGAGCTGAATGAAATGGAAGATTTAAATGTCTTTGATAGAACCAGGACATCCTAACTTATTCATGTCCTGATCTTATTAATGGAATACCGTACCACATACATATGCAATGTTTATGGAGTACGAATATAATACCAATACGTGCAACTTTAGTTATTTATTTGAATATGAATGCAGCGATTATTTACCGTGAAATGAATAAAAAGATTTATGAACCATGTTTGTTTTCATCAAAGAGTTCTGATAATGGTTGTGAGGTCTCTTTCAATAATGAATAGTTTGTCAGTTTAAGTGAAATATCAATCCAATGGATCATGAATTTGTAAATCCGAAGTGTTGCCTGTGCTCTTGGGTATATTTTGTTGCATATCAATCGTTTCCTGTTTTTGTTATTTGCTTTGCGTCGATCAATATCTTTTTTCTCAGGTGAAATGCCAAACGCATCTCATTCAATTACGGTATTAAAAATAAGCCATTGTAACTCCACTGGGCAATAAGATGAAACAGTGGAGCAATAAGCTAAATGCAATTATGATTTCATGTGATTGTACTCTTTTGAAAATGTAATTTACATAAGGATCAAAAATGAAGAAGGGTGCGTAATGATTTAAATACACTGAATGACTGATTGTTATTTAATCGTTGTTTGAATGATAAAAGGTCGTTTTTTTATGTGGAAACTAAACAAAATAAACCACTGACTGTACTACGTCGGTCAAGTACACGGATGAATTATACAATGCAACTAAGGCGTGCTTACAAAGGGTGTTCCAAAGGTTATGACACTAACCTCTTAACTTTGTTGTAACTGACGGAATTTATGTACAATATACACCCACAGTAAGGTCTAGTTTAACCTTTAAAATGATAGCGCATACAGGTATTATCTCTTTGCTGAGGTTTAAACGTGGTATAGTCGAATACACTGTGAATGTCGAAAATGGGTTCTATAATCTTTTTACATGACGTAGTCAGTGGCCCGTTTATTATGCTAATATTTAACATAACCAGACTGAAAGATTTGTGAAGTACATATACAAAGAAAACAAAATTTATTTAAAAAATATCTTTGGGTGTAAATATTGCAGTAACTGGTTCCAAGTTGCCGGTGCATTTGCAATTGCTAGCTCAGAAAGCAAGGTAAAAAACTGCATTGGATTAGAAAGATCCATTTTTTTCGTTGTTTTTAAAAAAGAATCCTATTGCAATAACGACCCATCGTGACGGTCCTGGATAAAACATAGCTTGTGATAAAGATGATTACAAGCACATGTACAATGACACATTAATGTGTCAGATAAAATATCAAATTACTGAGGTCTCTGACATAATTTGTGTTTGCATGCTCGTCGTGTTTCACATAATTCTTTTTGGATCACTTAAAATTTAATATTATGTACATTTTCGTTGGCCGGAACAAGCAGAATGAATAATTATTGTTGTAATATGTGAAAATTAGTTTAGTCTTAGTCAATATGGAACGATTTTATACAGCAGTTTTGAAAGTTAAATCATTTCAAGATGACGTTATAAAAACTTCCTATTGATGTTACTTGCATTATTCTGATCAGTTATGCATGTATCATAACTTTCAGAACACCCCTTATAATGTGAAAGAAATGAAAGACGACCCGCCTTACGTTTTAAGGATACAATGAGTACTATTCATTGCCATTATAATTTTTTAATGTGGCTTATTAATCTTTCCTTTAGTGATAGCTCTAGTTGAAATTGATATATAAATATTTCGTTAAGGAATTATCTTCGTTAGTTAGCGGCAACTGGCTTTCGAAAGGTAAAGGGTCCTATTTCTATGTCCCTGTTCATTTTCACCAAGTTTCGCATAGAATGTATATATGACACTGAAAAATGATAAAGTAGGTGAATATAGAAGTTAGATATTGGTAAAAATGCAAGAAGAATGTAAATTTTCTACATTATCCGAAAAGCGTTGCAACAGTTTACTACCTTCTGCACAATATTTTTAGTTATTTATATGAATATCTTGAAAATGTCTTATGTCATTAAGTTTGTACCACTAGTCACTTTCAGAGTACTCACTTTTTATGGATTTTTGAGAGAAATTAGTTTTCGCCTAATATGTCTGGGTTAGTCCCTTTAAATCAAGCAATGATTACACACATGGTAAATTCTAATCCAGATCTACGATACTGATTGCAAATGTTTACAAAAAAATTGTTCAGTAGTATGCGGCATGTTTTTTTTTAATTTATAGGTTGTTGGTTATTCCTATATAGTAAACATTTTCTAATTCATAGAGAGTAGATCATACGAACCTTTTTGGAAAATGTCAGGATCATTGACACTATTTGTGATTGACAAAAATGGATAACTACGATAATTGAAGTACTTTGTTAAAACCAGACCCTTTTTCGACCACACCTTATGATTAATTTGAGTGAAATACATCAATTCTCTGACAGTCCAAATGTTTGATCTTGCGTATTAAACTGTGTAAAAGCAAACTTTTACAAATACTCTGGGAGAGAGACCCAACCACAATCGCGGTAAACAGAAACAACAGAATGCGGACAGCAAGCGACTTTTATTTCACAGAACTGCTGTTTTTCATTGACACAGTCCAGAGAAAGCTTCTCTTTGTGAAATTACTATTACTTCATAGTGCAACCTATTCCAGAATTTGATAATCTACGCAAAAACAGTGGTTTTTAAATGATGTTTGACTTTCATGATTTGTGATCAATAAGTTATATGAAAAAAAAAACAACATATTTCGGGAAAGAGATTTCAATGCAAGCTTATAGTTAACTCCTACATCCTGTGACATTAATCTATGTTTTTACGTAATACACTAAAACAACTTTGTAAGCAAGGCATATTATCTGGAACAATTCCGTTGTAAAAGTTGAAGATAAGACTATATACATAAAAGGTTGGTATGATAATGGAATTCAATTGATAGAACAACAGTAGAATTTTAGACATAATAGATATGATCTTTTTCACTCAACAACTGAATAATTAGATCTAAATGAAAATCAGTATCTAAAATATTTCAAATACCAAAGGAATGACAATTCCAAATAAACCCATAAATTTTGCAAGGAATAAAAATATCTAATTGAAAATGGAAATAAATGAAGATAAAAACTTATCTAATTCTTCCATAAAATATATTTTTGAAACTATAATATGACAAGGTAAATGGAAATACAGTGGTAACTCGGTATCTCGAATTTGAAGGGGTGGAGCATTTTACTTCAAGACAACCGAAATTCGACTAATGGTATCCGATCCACAAATAGATAACATTTCGATGCGTGGTGACCCCATATTTTTTTTTAAATTGAAAGAGTTGAGTCTGCTGAACAAGGATTAGTTAATACGATGACCATAATAACATATACGAATCAATACAGTCATGTTTTTGACTGCGAAATGATAAATCTTACACTGTAATACCTGGATTTCTGTTGAAACGTATTTTGTCGTGTAATTTATACTTTCTTTTCCAGTAAACAATACACTTTCAAATGACACCAAAATTATATGAGCTTACCAGGCATCAATAATTGATATATTTTAATAGCACTGTTATATAAAACGTACTTTTTTGTGGGCCGGATACTTTAAAATGATACCATGTGCACCTGTTTCGGGACGGGACTTGAAAATGTTATCGAGATATCCGGCATTTTGAGATAAACGAGTTCTAGATATCGAGTTTAACTGTATATGTTTAACAATAATATTTTAAACTTGAAGCATTTGTACTCGCTGCCATAACCGTCAAATATAGATATAACGCTATGAAAAGTTTCCAGTACATAATATAATGAGAATGCTACCAACAAATAATATTTTCGTAAATGCATATTTGTATTATGCATGACTAAAGTATAGAACACCTATTTTAAAAATGCTCATACATCAGAGATATCTGGACTTCATCTCAGTATTTTAAACCTTGAAATATTATAAGATTCTTTCACTAGTTGTAGGTGCAGATGGGAACTTCTGGCCTCGAGGGTAACTGTTTAGGCAGTAACGAGGCTCCGAGGTTTGCTACATAAAAACGGCTTTTTATTAGAAATATTTAATTGCCTTTTATAAAAATGAAAACAACAACGAGGCATTATTTTTTCGGGAAAGAGTGTTATTTAGGCCCTCTTGAGCTTATGTACAAACTGAAAGTTTACAAGACAAAATGAATTTTGGATATTTGTCTTCATTTTATAAAGAGCATAATTATGTGATTAAATTGTGGCATATGTTAAGGCGGGCGTTCAGAGGTCCTCCCTTAAAAAAACCCATGAAATTCTACAAGATAAATTGATGCAGTTTATGGCCATTTTCATATAACAAATCTGAGCAAATTATGTTAATGAGTACATCCTACTAGCACGGATAATTGGTGTACAGGTCGAGACAAAATGGTGCATTTTAAGCCATATCACACAAAATTTTGAGCAAATCAGGTTGAAACACACTACTCGCCTGCATGATTGGAGTACAAGTAGAGATTGGGGATAGCGGAGGGTTCGGGGTCCTCCACGAAAAATGGAGAAAATCTACCAGATAAATGGTACGTTTTAAGCCAGTTTAGACATAATATCGTTAGGAAACATATTGTGATTAATGTGCAAAGTACACACTTAGGTCAGCTGTATTTACAAGGAAATATTTGGATATTTCTTAATTGGATACGTTAACAGTGAGTTTTTCAGGCAAAGAAATACATATTACAAAAGTACAACCACAAAGATTTGAATAAACGATTAACAAAATAAACTTGCGTCATCGACTCCATTCTACATAATATTAGGAACATATCTGCTAGATCTAGTTGTGCACTTTCATAAAAACATGGGAAAAGTAGGAGACAAATCATATCAGGTTTTTTGTTTTGTTTGGAACAAAATAAAAAACAAGAGCACCGCCTTGCGGGTGCTGACGCTCATCTGATTTTTTTTGTGTAATAGAAATATTGTCCTACCCATGATTTTCTAAGTCTAAAAAGGGCCATCATTCTTGCAAAAAGCAGGATAGAGTTATGTTTCTTGATGTACAGTGTCCACTTATGATGGTGAAAAACTGTTGCAAGTTTTAAAGCAATAGCTTTGATAGTTTATGAGAAAAGTTGACTTAAACATAATATTCAACCAAGAAAATGATTTTTCTAAGTCCAAAAGGGGCAATAATTATTGCAAAAAGCAGGATGGAGTTATGTTGCTTGCTTTACAGGGTCAGCTTATGATGGTGAACAACAGTTGCAAGTTTTAAAGCAATAGCTTTGATGGTTTAAGAGAAAAAGTTGACCTAAACATAAAACTTAACCAAGAAATCTGATATTTTCTAAGTCCAAAAGGGGCCATCATTCTTGCAAAAGCAGGATGGAGTTATGTTTCTTGCTGTACAGGGTCCACTTATGATGGTGAAAAACTGTTGCAAGTTTTAAAGCAATAGCTTTGATAGTTTAGGATAAAAGTTGACCTAAACATAAAATTTAACCAAGAAAACTGATTTTCTAAGTCCAAAAGGGGCAATAATTCTTGCAAAAAGCAAGATGGAGTTATGTTTCTTGATGTACAGGGTCTGCTTATGATGGTGAACAAGTATTCCAAGTTTCAAAGCAATAGCTTTGATAGTTTAGGAGAAAAGTTGACCTAAACATAAAACTTAACCAAGAAATCTGATATTTTCTAAGTACAAAAGGGGCCATAAATCTTGCAAAATGCAAGATGGAGTTATGTTTCTTGCTATACAGGGTCAGCTTATGATGGTGAACAAGTATTCCAAGTTTCAAAGCAATAGCTTTGATAGTTTAGGAGAAAAGCTGACCTAAACATAAAACTTAACCAAGCAACGCCGACGCCGACGCCGACACCGACGCCGACGCCGACGCCGACAACCGCTCAAGTGATGACAATAACTCATCATTTTTTTTCAAAAAATCAGATGAGCTAAAAATGTAATTTTTATAGATATATTAAATGTATCAAAACAATAGTTTACTTAAACCTCCGAGGCAGGGACACAAAATAGTTAAGACACTGTTTTAACACATGCCCAATTTTCTATTTCACATTTCCATTTGATAGCTTTTAGTAGTTTAGTTTAGTTTATTCTTTTATTTATGTCTCATCTGTATACATCATATACATACAGCATAATCAATTTAACATATAAAAAGCATACAGACGCTCTATACAGAGCTACAAGAGACAATACATGCATAAAACCTATCAGTCAATATAAAACTATTAACACAATGTTAATAAAATACCTAAAATTAAAATACACATAAAAACGGTATAAAAAAGAGACATTAAGCTATATCGAGGGCTTAGCGCAAAACTATTTATCTTATTCTTTATCTATATATAGTTACAATAGTTTTGCACTAAGCACACGATATGTCTTATTTCAGAACCCGAAGTTTGAAAGTCGAACTGAAGATCTATGACAGGTCAATGACCTCCGGTTTATGTCAAAATGTGACGTAACAATAATCCCATAAATTTTGGATTAGTATGCCTAACTAGAGGTGTCCATAAGACAACACGCTCGATTTTTCTCAATGCTAGATTATGAATAGAACTTTGCCAAGAGAGGGGGCTGGTATGTTCAACAATCGACTTTAAAACTGCAAATAATATATACCTTTAACATTGAGTTTCAAAAGATGTCCACGGATATCCAATAAAGTTCATCGCGTAACCGAAGTCCGAGTGAAGGAGCATATAGTTGCCGCTTTGACTGTTCGTCCGTCATTCCTTCCGTCCAGCTCTCTTGTTCGGGCGATAACGTTTAAACCATCACTAAACAAAGACGGAGTGCAATAACAGGACATCCTGATTCATTTGGACATTTGGAATACCAACATATGCAACATGATTATGAATGTTGTGATTTCTGTTTATTTACTATAAAATAAGTAAAAAGATATTCATTTCATCAAAGAGTTCTGATAATGTCGTGATGCAGTTTGTCTATAATTAACAGTTTGTCGGAATCAATGAAATATCAGTACAATGGATCACGAATTCATAAATCCAGAATGTATTGTCTTGTCGCATATTAATCGTGTCCTGATTTGTTATTTGTTCCATCAATATATATTTTTTCGCAAGTAGAATGCCCGAAGCATCTCATTTAATTAAGTTATTAAAAATAAGCCATGTAAGATGTAAAAGTTAACCAATAAACTAAACGTAATTATGATTACATGTGATTATGGTCAGTTGAAATGGATCGAGAATGAAAGAAGGTTGTGTTATGATTTAAATGAGCTGAATGACTGATTGATAAACTGATTTTATCATTGTTTGAATGATGAATGGTTTGTCTTCATGCTAAAGAAAACATAAAACTAAATAAATTACTAAGTGTACTAAAATCACGACGACCATTGCCTTGCTTTTGTAAAATACTAAGGAAGGATTCAAGGCGCCTACCCTTTCGAGAACATTTTGAAAAGCAAAACAATTTGTTAAAACAATAAAGATTTCGTTTGATAACAAAACGACAAACATAAAGGTTGAGGCATATAACAAAAGGATCATTATAACAGTAGCTAGTTCTGTGATTTTGTTTTCGGTTCTCGTCGATTTTACCAGGTCGGATCATACTTGGCGCTTGCGGGCCTCGTGTTATCCGAATTCACTCAAGCCGAATACAGCATCCCAGATCAAGCTACTATTATAATGACCCTATTGTTTTCGACATTAAAGCTAGTTTAACATTTTATTTAAAAAGACAGTATGCTATCTGAAAATTAAAGCACTGAATGGAAGCTGTTACCATTTGTTTAAGCTACGTCAGACAGTCGCTGCATTCCATACTTACGTGCTGGAACTGCAACATATCTGTTTTGCCAGCACAACACAATTTCATTTTACGACTTAGTAAAACCTGTATCAGATATATTTTATTATCATTATCGTTGTAGATTCTGCAGTTGTTTCTATCAACGAAACAAAATAGCAACAAACAAAAATTTCCTCAACGATTTGAAGTCCCCGGTGAAGAAACCAAGCAATCAGGATAACTTTACACTTTTTGAAAATGATATTTTCTTTTAAGAAAATAAATTAAAGACAAAATATGTATTACATATTGCAACGGGAAGTTGAAAAATTCGATGCACTAGTCTCGAATTAGACGACAGATTTCTGCAAGATTAAATTTACACAAATGTTTCATATTTCCTACTAGAGTCCAGTAACTCAGTAAATTACAATTTTTACAATTTTTACGATTTTTACATGTAACATTTTGAATTATTATTATTATTATCATTATTATTATATACCACATTTATACATTTATATAGCACTCTTTTCATATAAAAATACGTTCAAAAGTGCTTACATAAAAGCATCTATAGAATGGTCAATAAAAATGGTAATTGAACCATTACAGAATGAATTTTAAATTACATTACGGTAGTACGATACATAGCGTTAGCAGATCAAAACATGAAACAAAATACAATAGCGTAAACAATTAACTGATCTATCAAAGTTACAGGTTAGAACAGAATAGAACAGAATATATCCTTCATTTTGAACGGACAGAAATAACCAGTATAATGCCTGTGAAATGCATCACAGCATGCAAAACGTCCTTGATGACTGGGTCAATCCCCACCTAAACGGTCCAGAAAAAATCTATGATACATCTCACAGACAGAAACTGTTTATATTATTTTGTCACACTAGAGTTCTTGATTGTCCAGCCTAGTACCTGCATTATTCTACCAGGTAATTAGTGAGATTAGTTCCAAAAGAGTTGTATGAAATAATACGTCTTTAGCGATTTTTTTTAACTTTGCAAGGTCTTGCAGTCTCTTATGCCAGATGGGAGGGCATTCCATAACCTCGCAGCTGCTGTCTGAAAGCTCCGGTCACCAAATCGCACTGTCCGACATTTAGGCACCACTAGTCTTAATGAATTAGTTTTGGATCTCAGTTTTCTGGATGGCGTATATATTTCTAACATGTTCACTACATAAGCTATTGATTGATTACCGAGTGCCTTATATGTATATATTAGAATTTTGTATTCTACCCTGCATTGCACAGGAAGCCGCAGCACAGGTGTTATATGGTCGTATCTAGATGTTCTGGTTACGATTCTAGCTGCCATATTTGGACATATTGTAGTTTGTTCATTGACTGTTTTGGAATCCCATATAGCAGAGAGTTTCAATAATCCAAACGCGATGTAACAAGAGAGTTAATTAGAGATTTGGTTGCGTTTGTGGTTTGTGATGTGACTAATTGGCCGCAACTGTGCACAGGAATTCCTACACACACTATTCACATGTTGCTCCATCCTCATGTTCGAATCAAGGAATGCAACAAGGTTCTTGACATTGCCCGGGGCTGTCCACTGTCACAGAAATGTTTGAAACAGATTGTGCTTTGAGTTCAGATGAAAATATTATTAATTCTGTTGTTTTTCCAGCATTGAGTTTCAACATGTTGGTATTCATTCAACTTACTATATCCTTTAGACAACTTTCAACGCGATGTATGGTCTCTTCAATAGACATTCTGTTTATCGGTTTGAAGGATTGATATAACTGCGAATCGTCCGCATAGAAATGATTGCTTTTTGTTTTGTTTACATTGTGTAGTTCTTTGTTTTCGCCCAAGGACAGACCCTTGGGGTACACCTTGCTTCATGAGTACTGGTTGTGATAACTCGCCGTCTATACATACGGTCTGGTAGCGATCACTAAGGTATGACATCATCAATGCGAGTGGCTTGCCTGTAATACCAAAGTGACGTCCCGTGGTGGATAGTGTCAAATGCTGCAGAGAGATCGAGCATCACAAGAATAGTCACATTGTTCTTATCCAACGATTGAAGAATGTCATGTTGGACTTTTAATAGGGCGGTGTCGGTCGAGTGGAATTTCTTATAAGCAGACTGATTGACTTTACGGAGTTCATTGTTCCTCAGATTATTTTTAATTCAACATCTACCAATTTTTCTAAGATTTTAGTCAGAAAAGGCGGCAGATTTGACACATGTCTATACTTTTTTTAGGACATTGGCATCTAGGCTTGGCTTTTTAGAAGAGGTCTAATTCGTGAATGTTTGAACGTTTTGGGCAGATACGCAGCGTCTAGAGATGCATTTATAATATTTGTTATCACTGGCGTTAGTTCGTCAAGACATTCTTTTAATAACCATGCTGGGATAGGATCTAGTTCATAAGATTTGTTTGCTGACTTTTTAATTATTGATTTCACTTCGTCTTCTGAAGTTTGAGTAAACTCAACATAATTGACACCTGTGTATTCCGTTTCTATGCCATCTAAATCCGATACAGATTGTGTTTGCGACGTTATATTGTTTCTGATTGTTTCGATCTTTCAAATAAAGAAGTCCATGAAATTTTGTGTGAGATGCTGTGGAGATGAATGTGATGTTAAAATCACCTCATTTGTATCGCCAAGAAGATTTTTGGTAATCTGAGATAAACTCCTATGATCACTCCCACATGAGTCAATTTTGCTTGTATAATATTCAACACGAGCTACTTTTAGCATCTTATTCACGTCAGCACACTGTGTTCGTTAAATTTGGTGATCGATTGTGAGTTTACTTTCACGCCATTTGCGTTCTAATTTTTGTTTCTGATGTTTCGCTTCGTGGATTTTTTCGGTATACCACGAACATGAAGGTCTTAACACAATAGTCTTGGTAGTCAAAGGGGCGTGTTTGTATACTATAGAAATTAGCTGATTTGAATATACCTAAAACATTCATCAGTATCAGTTGAGTGCATTGAGTGTTAAAGAAATCTATTCTTTGTATATCTTCTTGGAATGAATCAATGTCGATGAAGCGTAATTTCCTGTACAACACAGTTTTTCATACTGGGGGTGGTTTGGAAGCTTATAGCGTCGAATATCACAGCGAAATGAGCACGTGATTCCATTGGAATCAGAGAGTCCAAGATATATGACTTCGATATTTGAAACCGTGTTATCATTATCTCTAGTTATCTCTACAACCAACATATGCCCAGCAATATATTTTGGTTCTAGTACATGTTGACGCATGCCACATGCATCTAGACTGCTTGTTAACGTTTTTGTGCCACTATTTTCCAGTAAATCAAGATGGAAGTTAAGGTCCCCAACAATGATGGTGGTCTTGTCAATTGTAGCATATTTAGTTAAGAAATGGCGCCATTCTTGCTCTAGGAATATGTTTGTGTTCAAACCGTTGTCTTTGGAAGGGGTGGCCTATATATAATGGCAAGCCGTTGGCCGATGGAGTGTCCGCCTGTAACTATATTGCAATCC
This sequence comes from Mercenaria mercenaria, assembly GCF_021730395.1. Taxonomy (NCBI): domain Eukaryota; kingdom Metazoa; phylum Mollusca; class Bivalvia; order Venerida; family Veneridae; genus Mercenaria; species Mercenaria mercenaria. Next base: position 42,912,503 of record NC_069374.1, read on the forward strand.
ATATACTCAAACTTGGAAAATTCCTTGTCTTTGCTTGATGTGACAATGTTCACTTGTATGGCTAACTTGTGAATGATCGCTACGCCCCTACCGCGCCTACCACTACGAGGAACATGTTTCATTTTGTAACCATCGGGCACGAGTTCGCTGATGCACGCCTTGTCAACAGAGCTACCGAGCCCTGTTTCAGTTATATGGCACAAATGTCGGATTCATTTGTAAGGATGAAGTCCCATATGGAGAGTGTTTTATTTTTCACTGATCGTGTATTGATTGAACAAATATTGATGTTTTCTGCCCCTTAACTAATGTACATTGTTATCATTTACCCCATTGTTAGTGTTTGTTAATGTCCCATGCTCGTCAAATCTGATTTTTCTCACCTCAAGTCTCTCTATATTGCATTAATATAAACTCTCAATGTTTTGATAATAATTAGGTCTCTTTTGTGCACTTGCTAATTGTCCAGTATTGTGCAGCTCTGATCTTTTATAAATAATCCCCTGTGACATTCGCTCACTGAAACACATTTTGTTTTGCTGCAGGCTATGCTGATATATGAAAATTTTGAAATTGAATTGCAATAGTGTTTTTATAATCAAAATATCTTTAAAATCACAATTATGATTCACATTAAATTTATAACACTCCAATCATGACAAAATAATGTCCGATATACCCAATTTTCTGAATTCTGAATTAAGTATAGAAAATGTCAGAAAATTATCAATATTTGAGAGCACTGAAAAATGCAGCCTACACCTGGCGCATATCATATTCGCTTTGTTATTCGCTATGAATATGAAAGGTATGAAACGAACAATTGAAATTCAGTTTATAATATATCTTACAAGGCAACGAATCAATACAGTGCACTTGTGTATAACAACACGAACTATATGGCTTTTTACAAAGAAAACTATTTATACTGGTGTCACACATGGTCGTGCTGCGCAACAATAAAACAATCAAACTGAAATTTCTTAAACAATTGACCAAAAGTATTTTACAAGACATGTTTCGTTATGTAGAGGCTTGCATTAACTATTTCATAATGAATATTTTTGTAGTGTAACGACATAGTTTTGTAAGCGAAAATTTCTATACGATACTAGAAATAGTAATGTAAGGTTATCAATTACAACTCTACATTCATGCAATTAATAGGACATTGAAACATTCTTTGAAGTGTTTGTTAGAGTAAGATGTCTTATCGACTTCCCGTAAGGACAAAGGGTACAGCTGTCGCAACATACGTCATAATCCTTTAAATAGCTCTAATCATAAACAAATAGAAACTCGATATAATCATTATACTCCTGCCATAAACACGTGTCACGTTTGTTGTCCTTTTTGGAATTTCCTTGTTGAATGTTCATCTAATAATTCTACGGAATGAAAGTAATCTCTGTGTCAGAAACTGTTTACTTGCAGTGTCCAGTAAATGTGTAAAACATAACTCTGTCCAAGTAATAGACTATGAAAGGAATATTTGAAACATGTAGATATCACCAGGTAAATACAAACTTATTTTTGATTTTACAATGCAAACCAATCTATCAGCTATCAAGATACTTTTTAAAATCGTATAGTTTAACATTGCCAAGAGATTAAATTGGTTCTGTTTAAAGAAAAGATAACCCATTTCATCCTCTGCAACATTTCATCTTAAAAAGTTTATAAACTATGTGTGATATGTCTATAACCTACATATTTCATGTTTCTGCAGGGCCATACATTAGTTGGTAATAATGGATCTTGCAGATCAATATAGGACTCTCCAAATACAGCTTTTATCAAGAAGCAAGAATTGCTCGGCTGGTAATCAATGGGTATGGAATCACTTGGCACAGTGTTTAGAGGAAAAGGATCACACATTTGGTTTTGTGTGTGGCTACTTGGCAGTTATTCTCTGTGCAGTCTCTTACTCAAGGTATACAGTTACTAACATAATCTCTATATGAATATCATTATAAATACATATCTTTGACTAAGTTCTATGAATGATACTTTGCATGAAATGTATATAAAAAACTGCATGTATAAATTCTTCAATAATTCAATGTAAATACATTTATTCTGTAAAAAAATGAAAACATATTTTGATAACTGTCCAGAATTAACAATATTTGTACATTATGACTATACGCGAAGTCAAAAGTCAATCTTGGCCTTACAGTCTAAGCGTTGTTCACGTTCATCGACCTAACCAAACCCACAAGAACGGTGTCCTCGTGTCTGCTGTACTGAACTGGCTGTCAGAAGTAACCGCATTATTTGGAGCGTTTCTATCTCTACAGCTTCCTACACAGGTGAGACATATACACCATTGTCTTGTGACATACAATGAGAAGACACTTGTGAAAAAAGTAATAGAAGTATTAAAACTATAATGAAACACCAGCTGCACATAAGGTCATATGAAAACACAAGAGAATTTTGTAACCTTTACGTAAAATCAAAAGTTTATTAAAGACACAATTATAGGATGCCAAAAACGAGACAGGCGTTTGAAAAATAGATCATGTCTAACTGTAAATGTTTACATTTCTTACCAAAATATTGGTATTTTCAAAATCATTATTTCCAGATTTTATACAGTATCGTCTTACTCACTGTGCATTCACTATGTTGTGCATACGTATGTCTTAGTCCATCTTCAAAAGGAAATCAAAATTTGTTCACAGGTAAAAAGAGTCGTTTTCATCTATAAGAGCAGTTCAATATTTTATGTAAAATGTTATTGATTTATAATTAACAGCTTAATATATCTTATATAAAGTCAACATTATCAAGAGAAATTTCAAATGAATCTCACAAGAATGTCTGAACTGAAGTTGTAAAATTGAAGCAAATGTAAAGAGATGAACTGGCAGTAACAACAGAGAGCCATGTATTTTCACAAAATGCAAAACCGTTATTTTTATTTTACCAGATATGTAATTAGGTAGGGTTTCATATTAATGTCTACGATTTTTCAGTGCTATTTACCAAATATATTTTGTTACAGTTAAGCCTACTAAAAAGAAATCGATGTTGAGAAAATGCATGTATCCATTTTACATCCTGTTACCTGCCATCTTTACCATCATTTTGACAACAAAAGCAACACAATCAATGAGCAGACGGTACGACTTTGTCAGCGCTCGTCCTCTCTCGCTGTATCAGGTAATTATTCACTTTTATCAGTTGAGAAAGGTCTTTTATCAGTATCTTATATTTAACCTGAATCTACATTTTCATTACTTTTTTATGTAATGCGAAAAATATGAGGAAAACGTTAATTAAAAAAACTCTGCAATACTCCCACTTACTGAAGTGAAATAAAAAACTTCGCATGTTTTAACAATGGAAGATATAACACTACTTTGCATGTATATTAGACAATAAAAGAACTCTGTATCTTGGAGTGGTTCTAAAATAACAGTAGTCTTTATTATTTGTTCTTTATTCTTAGTTCCAGTACTACCTTTTTATCTATTTCAGAGTTCCAGTACTTTCTTTTTATATATTTCAGACAGAGATATCCGTGTTTTGGTTGCTGGGTTATATTTTAGGAACAGTTGCTGCTATATTACTGTGCTGCACCCGTGTTGTTGAAATGATGCATGTCGTATGTAGTCTAGAATATCACAGCAAGACAAATATTGCCAAATAAGAAAAGTATTCTTCATAGATAATGTTTTCAATGAGAACGGCATTCAATAACCAAAATGTCCATTGCCATTGGACCCCTTTTGCAATTCGAATACAATTCTAGAAATGTAAATTTCTGTAAATCAATTATTGTTATTGATGCAGTGAATATATATTGTATTTCATTTAACTCTTTAATTATATTCTATTGAACACCTGTAAATAGAGTTCATACTAAAAGATTTACTAATTTTCAGTTTAGATCCATGGACAGCAACAGATGTTTGCCATGTATTTACCTGGCGAGTATATCCGGAGGACTCTGCTATATTTACAGTGTTTTGTCGCAAAGCCTTTCTATAGTGTTTATTTTCCACACATTACCGTGGACATTGCCGAGGTATAGTATGAGTATCAATTCAAATAATCATTGCTGTGAATAATGACAGAAAACTCTACAAGGTTCTCTATACAGACAAACACAAAGTTACTCACCCAGGTAGTTTTCTGTATCAATCTCAGCAAGGTTCTCTATACAGACAAACACAAAGTGACTCACCCAGGTAGTTTTCTGTATTAATCTCAGCAAGGTTCTCTATACAGACAAACACAAAGTTACTCACCCAGGTAGTTTTCTGTATTAATCTCAGCAAGGTTCTCTATACAGACAAACACAAAGTGACTCACCCAGGTAGTTTTCTGTATTAATCTCAGCAAGGTTCTCTATACAGACAAACACAAAGTTACTCACCCAGGTAGTTTTCTGTATTAATCTCAGCAAGGTTCTCTATACAGACAAACACAAAGTGACTCACCCAGGTAGTTTTCTGTATCAATCTCAGCAAGGTTCTCTATACAGACAAACACAAAGTTACTCACCCAGGTAGTTTTCTGTATCAATCTCAGCAGAGTACTCTTACACAAACATGTATATTTTTTCAGGTTTTACGGCCTTCTGAACAATGAATGGTTAATACGGTTTAGTTTTACTTCTGTTTACACAATCATTTTGAGTTTTAAATAGCTTGCCATTGCGTACATTAGGACTGACCAGGTGGGAATCGCTTTTATTTAACCTGCCCTGTAACTTTGGAACATAATCGGGATAAAGAATGAGAGTGTGTGTACTATTAATGGATTTAAATCCCCAAATGGCATTTTAGCTAAAGACCGTTCCAAGACGATGTCTCAGCGTTCGCTTCTTCCATGTTTTAACTTTATAGATTGTCTATGTATTTTGTGTATATACTTGTCAATGTAATGTTCACGGTCGGTTTGATGAGGCTGTGTTCCTTGTACGTGACAAATCCAACTGGACTGGATATCCATAACCTATTCATTAACAATATTTCAAAATATGAAGGAGATGCGGGGGAGTACAAACTTGAACTCTTAGAATACTTTTGAAAATTAGCAGGACAAACAAAAACAAGAACGAAATTTAGAATGAACCAGTAGTATTGATTGGCTGTAATTGGTAGCTTTCCTTGTGATATAGTGTTGATTAACTTGTCACCAAAGGATTTATGCAGGATGATAATTTGCACCAAGGGATTTTATGTTCAGAGCATATACGTAATTACCAGACCAGTGACTTAAATTAGGAATTAAACTTACTGGAATCTAAGATACCTTGTCGTTTTTTAGAATTGTTGCAATGTTTGATTTTGCGAAAGAGTGGGCAGATGTATACATTACATAAACATCATATAATAAAAACAAGGCAGAGAGGTGGACTAGCGTTCAAGTCATACATGGTGTAGAATTCCTTGTTCAAATGAAAACCTGCACTGATGCCAAGCATATTGACAATATTTTGTAACATTTTTACTGTCAGATGATATATTAAATGTGTTTTCTTTCTTTCCAGGTTAGTTGCTGTTGGAATGGACTTTGGTGTATCCTTCAGGTTTTATTGGTTACAAAGTTGAACTGAAACCATAAACACTTGTAAACACTGGTCTTTAGAAATTTCAGAAAATAACAGTTAATAGTATAATTCGTTTTGGATAAATATACAGACAAAATGTTAAAAACTTTCAGCTACAAGCATAAACTCATATATTGAAAACGGAAATAATTACTACAAGGAAATTTTGAAGCTGCTTTAGTATTATTTGCTAACAAAGTTCCTTAAGGAGGTAGGTTACCTTGTTACAAGGGTAAATTCAAATTAGCTGAACCGCAGCATTCTTTTGTATTTCGTGTAATATGAAGTTTTAACTGCTACAATCTCAATTTCGTTTGTCTCTGTCCCTTAAAGTTCAATTTTTATCCAGGTTTAAAGAACATGATCCTCCAAAGGTATTTCATATTGAAAGAAGAAGGAAAATACGGATATTTAACACTTTTCAGTGTATTTTAGTTTCATTGATATCCGTAGAAGTCTGCATAATTGATAATGTTACTAATATGCACGTAAGCTTTCTAATATAAGCTTAAAATGTATATGTCGCGGGGCTCGTGTTTCCATGGTAACGCATTTTCTCTCATTTTTAAACAACTATGTATAAAAATAGGGTTTTTCGACGGCTTCAGTGCCATTCTGTTAATGACCAACATGGAATATTTGGGTAATATCATTAGCAAAATACCAAGCACTTTACATGGTACCCTATTTTTCTTAATGTTTAAAGTAACCATGGCAACAGAGATGTTTAAAATAGCTTATATCTTGCTTTTTGTCGTAATTTCTTATAGAAAGTATTGAATAAGATTATCTTTCTAGTTGATGTAGCATTAAAACATATTATTTCTAACGTAAGTCATATTTTCGTGTTATTTGCATTTATTCAAATAAATTTCACAGCTTAGAATACTTACAGCAGTATCCCTCGTTTGGAATTTTTCATGGAAAAATCGTTCAGCATGCTGCTATTATTCTCATGGATATTGTTCAAATGAAAATAAAAAGCCGAAGCTGTGTTTCTTAAATAAACCAGTGTCAACGCTTTTAAATTTTACATTTAGATACATAGGTCACGGGCTTCGTTTCCATGGTAACATCAATTCAATTCAAGAAATCACAATTTTCTACTGAAATTTGAACAATTTTAGATCTTAGTTTTAGTACATAAGTAGCAAATTATCAACGGAACCTGAAAAATAGGTATTACAAATCAAACTGCTATATATTTTATTTGAAAATGGCCGTAACAAGTAACCTTTCACCTAACTATATTCCAAATAACATTGTTTATCATCATCCATTTTCTTATATTCCGCATAACATTTCAATATAACCACATAAAAGAAGCAAAATATTGAATATTATTCAGAGCAAAAGACTCATAAAAAATATTTCAGCAAATAATGGTTATTCGGAAATAGTTAAAATAAAGAAAATGCACAGAATTACATACTTTCAAGATAAAAGCTATTAATTTTGCGCGGTAACTGACACGTAACGTCATGACGTCAATGACGTCATTTTAAGGCAACATTGTTTTGAAGCGTTTCTGCGGCAATTTATTCACTATTTCTGCATTATTAAACCATAAAGCATCAGATCGAAGACAGGTTCATGATTTGTTTTCAGAAGAATGAATATACAAACACATTTAGTTTGTCGTAAACATCGTCGTAAATCGTCATGTTAGCTTCCGGTTGGACATGCGCACATACAAATATAAAGGTAACCTACCTCCTTAACATGCTAATAGATTTTAATTCAGCGCATGCTGTATATGAAACAAGGAAGGAAGCGGAAATTATCAAATGAGGATACCAAGAGCCTGCTTAGGTAAGAACATTTATGAGGATCAGGTTGACATTCAATGATTTCTTAAGTTGTTCATGTGTAATGTAAGTGATATTACATACTTCGCTTGTTTTAAGTTTACGCGTGCGTGATCTGGAGTCAGGTTACTATTTAACCATTATAAATCGGTTTCGTACATGAGGAAATGCATATAATGCATTTAAATACAAAATTTCAAAATAAGCTTGCATTTAAATGACAATAATAAGAAAGGTCCAGATACAGATATTCGGAATGTGAAATAATTTATATACTTTTATTTGAAAACCATCTCATTTTTCATCGATCTTATATATTGAAGATTGACTATCGTTAATGGTAGTAAAAATTGACAAATTCATGACAGACAAATAATACATATATCAAATTATTCTCATAAGTCGTGAGTTTTGTATGATGGCAGGATATAAAAGAATCTTCCTAGTGTTCCCAAGTCCTAAAACAGAGCAATTATGAAAAATGTTAGTATCCAAGAGGTGTTTTGTCTAAGAAACAACTAAATAGAAATAAATAAATAAATAAGAAACAACAAAATAGTCTGCATGATAATATGTTTAGGAGCAGGTTAATCAATAAATTTTATAATGATATAGTTCAGAAGAAGATACAGACTTTTCGGATAACGACAGCGAAGAAGTCATCTGGATGCCATTGAAGATTTTGGACGAGGCAAAACCTCAAAATCCAGTTTCAGTTTCAAGGGTGCAGGTAAAAGCATATGCGATTACAAGAATCTTTCTCTGGTTGAATGTTCGGGCTGAAAATTCTGGATCGAGGGTAACTGTTAAGGCGGTAAAAAGGCTTTGCTGAGCTACCACAAAAGTTACCCGAGAGCCAGGTATTCCGTCCGCACCTTCTACCAGTAATATATTCCTTTTCTTGCAGACTGCTTTTCTTCAAATAACAGAGATAAAATAAAATAAATGCTTTTCCTTTAAGCACTACTTTATTATAGAACATTCATATATTTCATATATAAATTACAGCACGAGAGAGTCACCTTACATCCTGAGGTTTAAGACGAGTTTTTCCAGCACTGGCAATAACACGGGAAAATCTTGTCTAACCAGCAAGAAAAATGTCAATTAATAAATGGTTTTATTGTCAAATTTTTAAGAGATGAGTGCTAAAATTCGTATGAACTTTGTATACTGCAGATCATAAGTATACATTTGTGTCCATGAGAAGACTGAGAATTATGAAATATTTAGAATTCTAAATTGGTGAATAACTCTAAGTGCTCTTTTGTGACTGCGTTAGTTCTTGTCCTAAATTGGCAGACCAACGTATCAAACAATTATTACGAAAACAGATTAAGCTTTAAACGATGCAATCTGAAATAGTTTAATTAAACTAATAGTCAAGAAAGAGTCACTTTTTAAACAATGCCACATCTCGAATTCACGTGAATAATTTGTGTAATATTAATTGTTCGGACATATCGTAAATCTAAAAATATTGCAAAATTTCTTCAAAATGTTGCAAGGTCAAAAATGCATTAATTATCTTTGTTTGGTTCAAACATGAGCAACAGTAATTTTGGACTGGTCATCCGATGGGTTTTCAAGAAAACATATTTTTGTCGTTCACAGATAATATCAGTGTCTGCACCATCTATAGATATCCCTGATCTAAATAATGAAGGACAGTATTATGACTCGGGCATAAATAAAGATGGCAACAGTGTGAACATTGATAACTGCAAAAGTGAGGAGACGGATAATCGCGATACTACAGATGGTGATATATCAAAGCTTGATGATGAGAAAATTGCATTAGAAAAACTTAAAGACGACCTTCAGTCTGATATAGAGTCAGTGAGTATCTATATGAACAATTTTTAACGTGTTCTATTTAGCTTAAATCTACCTCCTGAATCAACATTTCAGTAAATTGCAGTCTTATTATAACACTTCCTAAATAGATTTTAAGAAAATTCTTATAGATATATCAGAAAAAAATCTTTGTCTAGCAATTCTAAACATTTTTCTATTTCAGTTGGAAACCAGTAGTTCCAATTCCAATGATGATCCAAAACATGTGACAAACAACAATATCATAAAGAAAAACATTGAAGCTCTGATAGAGGTGAGCAAAGAGGAAAAAATAGTTTCATGGATGAACAACAGCAAATGAAATGTTTCAAAGAGAGACTAAAATAATCTTGCGCAAAATCAAAACCAAATTTTCACTTTTAATGTATTGGTTTAAGGAAATGTCACTAAGTTTCGTTTTATTTGGAATGCTAGAAGGCAGCCATTCTCATATGTTACTGGAAATGCCTCATACCGAGAAGTTTGAAATCATCCCCGTATTATATCAGTATGTTTCCATTTACAGCCTTGTGTGGAATGCGATAAGAACAAATAAACTGATTCTCAGTCTCAATGATCTAAATTTAATATAACTTAAAGATACAAGTTTATATGTATTGCCTGCCTGTAAATTAAATGCTACTCTTTTTCTATTTTGTGCACATTTGCAAATACTTATTGACTTTAAAGTTACTTTTTCTAACTCACCTAACCTGTTTCAGTTTGTTTTATTGTATTTCCTAATTTACATAAAGAACCATAAGTTATGTGCCAGTGACACTGAAATTGCTTTGAAAATTATAATAACCGGAAATTTCCTTAATATTGTTCAGCTATCCCCTAAGCACAGCGTAGAAATAAGGCTATATTCTCCCAATTGATTTGTCTCTATGTTTAGTTGTAAGTAGTTCACTACCCTGATTTTTTTCTTTTTATGGGAGACAAAAAATCAATTTGTATAGGATGCAAGTATACATTCGTTAATAAACATTGAACTGAGTTTATAAGCTAGCGGGAAATCTTGAGAAAGTAAGAATATACATTTTACATCACAAAATCGCATCTCAACGATGCGAGATCATGACTAGCAACTATGCAGTTATCATTATAATTTGTTATTTTCTGTTTGACATAGATAAATAAAATGTGTTGAAACCGCATCTTGTACAACTGTTAGTTATTTAATTTCTATTTAAAATGTAGAGTAAAAGTTAATAACTAAAGCCATAAGTAATGTTTAATATTTATTTACTATAGTCGGGTGGCAAATATACAACTTGAATTGAATAGACAGGCATGCTTAGCCCGTGTGGTCTGATTATTTAGGGGCGGCATCACCAGGATTTAATATTAATAAATGTTGGTAAAATATGTCGACTGAACCATAAACACTAAACATGAATGGACCCATTTATGAATGCCTCCTGTCTTAAGGAAAATGCAAGATATGCTAGACATCAAAGACGGAAAGATGCTGGGAAAAACGAAACGAGCAAAATTCAATAAATCATTATCTCAAGGAAATGTACGCCTGGTCCCAGTCACTTAAAGAACTAATGCCATGATTAGCTCACAAAAGAAAAAAAAAATTAATACATACAGACTAACAATGAAATGAATATATTTACTGTCCTAACTACATTAGCACCCATTTTTAGCAATGCCAGACGGACACACAGACAACCGCAAAACTTTGTCTCTCCGTTTTTCGCCGAGCATAAAAAGAAGACTTAGAACTGCTACATGTATATGCCTCTAAGTTCATTTTATTCCTTCACTCAAAATGAACATAAATGAATATGGGGATTTTATACAGAACAAGAAAAACATCAATATTTCATATGAATTGTGTGGACACCAAGTATCCAAAGTACAATGGAATAAGTACTACATCTGTGACGCTTTGCCTAAGTGCCAAGTGTTTGGGTCAGGAACATGTTATTATTATAATAGTTTTTCTATTATAATGAAAAGTAAAATCTGTGAAATATAGAACACATCTATGCAACTTAATAGCAGACTCAGTATGACTGAGACTTTTCATGAGAGGAGTGTTTACGTCCCTCACGCCCGCAGCATGAGAGGTAGAGGAGTGTGTACGCCCCTCACGCCCGCAGCATTGGTTTAAGTGGAATACTACCGTAATAGTAAAAATGAACGTGCTAAATGAAATGAAAAAGAAGTCAATAAAACACACACGGGACTTTATGAAGTAAATATGCAATTAATGCGGATAGATCACAAATCTGTTAACCAATAGGTCAGGAGTAAAATCTTGTCTGTGATGATTTGAAAGAAAACAAGAATATGTCTTTAGTCATTCACTCTCCACCTCTGGTTCGTGTAGATACAACTGCAATACAGTACTGGTAAATACTGTGGGATGATCTGGCCCTATGAAACTGATCATTTTGTTATATGAAACACTAACAGAATATATCATGAGTAAAACGATAAAGAACACCTTTATGTGTTAGAAGTATGAACAAGAGTGTTCAATATAGAAAACAGAGAGGAGTTCTAACATTTCTCACAGTAAAGTGATAATCAGTTGATAATGTAATCATTAGTTCATGGATGCGAAAACACAGATTTATATAATATAACTACATCGATATCTAATACAGCAAAATATATTGTGTATATACACATGTTTTATAATGTGATCAGGCATGTATGTACGCAAGTTCTAGTTAATATATACACCCAAACAACGAACATTTTTGTACCAACATAAGTACTAGTGTTGTCATGACAATGAATTAAGGATTTAGATAATCAGTGTGCTAGTTTAATCCATACTGGTTAGTTAATAAATTGTTTAAATTATATTGTGAGACACAGACTTATTCTATGGCTTTTCAAAATATCCTGCAGATGAATTATATGGGCGGCTTTTTATGACTGGTGTTTGCAAAGCTTACAGCAGCCAGGGACCTTTTTTTCTGTCAAGCAAATTCAATGAATTATTATTCCCCGAGAATTGTAACCTCTGGCCCCACTCAGTTAAAGGAAGTTTTAAATGTCACTGCTGATTCTATTAATATACAACAAGAGGGTCATGATGGTCCTATATTGCTCACTTGAGTCTAGTTGCTCAATTGGAAAAAATCTTTGCTAAAGCTTCAAAAACAAATAATAATAACTAGGCGAGTAGGTCACGGTAAAGATTATTCAAGATAACTACTGAAATCTGTTAAAAAATTATACAGGTGGTCCAAATCTCTTTGCTGTTGCTTCAAAAACAAGAAAGTAGGTAAGCAGGTCAGAGTTAAGAATTTAAAAGATGAGTAATGAAATCTGTATCAAAAGGTATACACTTGTTGTACCTTCAAAAACAAGAAAGTCGAGGTCAGCAGGTCAGGGTTAAGAATATTAAAGATGAGTAATGAAATCCACAGTGTACAGACTCTGTACGCCCAAACGGAAGTCGCCAAAAACTAGGCCTTTCATATCGTTTTTCAAATTTTTGGAAGCTGTCGGTAGTAAGTATTTTTATGTTTTTCTCTGGTTGTTTGAAATAGATATTCTTGTTGCATATATTTTTTCAGTGTATGATAAATGTCTCTGCAACACACAGTTGTTAAATAGACATTAACGTTTGAAATTAAAACGTATTTTCACCAAAAACACAGATGGTCAAAGCAAAAGATGAAGTATTAGGCTAAAAATGCCCATTATTTTGGAATTGCGAAGAAAATTCATGTCAGAACTGCTTCTGAATGTTTCATTACCAATCCATGCACATGAGTTTATACCTACAAATATGCATTTACAATTCTGAATAGTTGAAATATTGTTTAATCCAACATGCATCTGAAGTATGCACTGGCCGCCTAGTCGCAAAACTTGATATAAAACTGTTCCACTATTCGCAAAAACGTACGCCTATTCAGTAAAGAAATGATGAAGTGTTTGCGCTTATAAGCTCCATTTACTGTACTCATTAAATTAATAAATGTACGTTTTGTATTGTATCTTACTTGCGACAGTCAAATAGTATTTATTGGTCTATTTCACCAACGGTGTCCTTGTCTTGGACAAGAAATAGTACGCGTGTTTCCGCTAACATACGAGAAAAAATATATATTCCGCTCAGTTTGACAGGACACTTTATTTTTCATTTTAGCTTCACTATTCGGAGAATAGGGGTGCTATTCTACTCGCCCGGCTTAGCGTTGGCTTTCTGTGGTTAAAGTTTTTCGGCAACCTTTGTTTTTCTGTCACATCTTTCTCACTTTTGCTTATATCTTACCGTAACTTCACATAAACATTGTGCAACATACAAACAAAGCGTTTTTTATGGAGGGGCTGTGTGCATTATACCCAAGGTCAAGGTCACCCAAGGTGTTATACTTAGTGTTTGAAATTATTTTTTGTTTACAAATTTAAACTTCGTCGCTGTCTACCCGATTACCTGGCAGAGTCAGTGTCCAATTTAAAAAGGGCCCCGCTCACATATCTTCCAAGGCGATGGTAACTTTATTCAAATTAGTTTAACTTATACATGTAGAATATATGTAGAGGTCAAATTACCTGATATCAATGTCCATCTGTATCTCCTCCAGGTATAACAGCATTTTGAATTTAGAACAGCTGGTCATTTTCAGTTTGTTCTGTAGCGAATACTGCAATAATTATGACTGAAAACGAGAAGAGAACGACCTGGATGTTAGCTTCGATCTGCTTGATTTTGAATGATATCAGCTGTGCGGTGGAACTGGATATTAAAATAAACTAAAAATACCAGTTACCATGCCGACGGCAACTGTTTCTTCTGTGAATGATGATAAAGTCCCCGTCGTAAAGTCCGAACAAGTCTCTGAGATGCCGGAAATGAATCAAACACCGAGTTGTGCCACGTAACGATTACATGAATGATGCGCTAGTGATTAATGTTCCTAACTGTAAATATCTAGTCATTATTACAAAAAAATAATTTCAATTACTATGCAGTTGAGGTTAGAGTATAAACTCTTTATCAAATAAAATTGGCCGCGCTGCTTAATTGATAAATGCTTACTAATCAACACTAACCTATACGAAAAGTGGAATCGAAACTGCAGTAATAATATCTAAACTGATCCATGTCTGTTCTGAAAACGAAAGAAATTATAACTGTTATTTCCTTAACTGTTGGTTATCATAAAACGAAGTCAAAACATTGTAAGAATGAAAAGAAGTTTTGAATAGGCGTACAGTTTTTCGACTAAGCGTACAGTACGGATTTTAAGAATTGCGATTAGTGGGCCAGTAATGTATCGAATAGTGGGACAGTGTAATCGGCATACAGGTCTCAGAAAAAAACATTTTCCTGAAAACGTATTCATTACCATAGAGCCATGCTCGTATTTATCGATGCGTAAGATATTTATCTACGAAGTAGCAACGGTTTCAATTCTTCGCAAAAGCTCAAGATACATGTATTTCAAAGAATTCATAGTTTCATTACAAAATCGAACAAATATCAACACGTGAATTGACTTGAAATTAAGTACTAGTATATAAGGAGTTTTATCAGGCGTGTTTGGTATCTACGTAGACAGTAGCTCTTAGACAAAACGTAAATTAAAAAAATACACTTACTGTATGCGATAGTAACGAAATAAACAAAGAAAATCCAAGCCATCCGCGACAGCAAAAATTTGTTTTGATTTTTGAACGCCTAGTTTTTGGCGACTTCCGTTTGGGCGTACAGAGAGTCTATACACTGTGAAATCTGTATCAAAAGGTATACACTTGCTGTACCTTCAAAAACAAGAAAGTAGGTCAGAAGGTTAAAATTAAGACATGAATATATGAATGCAGGACAAAATACTGCTTTTCATTAATCAAAGGGCAAGAACTCTGGTAATAACCGCCTCGGTAGCCTAGTGGTACAGCATCCACTTCGAGTGCGGAAGGTCTTTCGTTTGATCTCCAGCCCTTCATACCAAAGATGAGAAAAATGGTACCAGTAGCTCCTTTGCCTGGCGCTCAACATTAAAAGTGAAACTGGCTTCTCTTCTTTCATATCCTCATGACGATAGATTCCATCATTAATGCGATGTCAAAAGTGATTAAGGTTTCGATGGAGGCCTTGAGAAACAAAAATCAAACAACACCAAATCATAGAAAGAAAGAGTTGTTTGACATGAAAATTGAACAGCATGTGAAACATGTATATTACTTTACGAAACAAGTGTCAGTATACTGATATAAACATTGAATTCCGGAAAAGGGCTGCCTAAAGGGGCTCCACTTCCGGACAGTTAAACGCCTTTAAAAACTCACCATTTTCAAAGAACAGTTACACATGTTCGTTTTGATGCATTTGCAATAGCGTGCGAGTGGTGAAATTTCGCATAACAAGGTGGAACACAGTTTTCAGCAATTGTTTATCTTTATTTCTTTACAAATGGCATTCATTTTCAAAGGGAGACAACTGTTCCCGATTATTTTAAGTACAAATGGCATTCATTTTCAAAGGGAAACAACTTTTTCCGATTATTTTAAGTAATCTTTGAGAAAAAGTTGTCTCCCTTTGAAAATGAATGCCATTTGTAAAGAAAAAAAGATAAACAATTGCCGAAAACTATGTTCCACCTTGTTATGCGAAATTTCACCACTCGCACGCTATTGCAAATGCATCAAAACAAACATGTGTAACAGTTCTTTGAAAATGGTGAGTTTTTAAAGACGTTTAACTGTCCGGAAGTGGAGCCCCTTTAGGCAGCCCTTTTCCGGAATTCAATGTTTATATCAGTATACTGACACTTGTTTCGTAAAGTAATATACATGTTTTACATGCTGTTTAATTTTCACGTCAAACAACTCTTTCTTTCTATGATTTGGTGTTGTTTGATTTTTGTTTCTCAATGCCTCCATCGAAACCTTAATATAAGTTGTTTGTTTGTTTTGGGTTTAACGTTTTTCAACAGTATTTCAGTCATGTAACGGCGAGCAGTTAACCTAACCAGTGTTCCTGGATTCTGTACCAGTACAAACCTGTTCTCCGCAAGTAACTGCCAACTTCCTCACACAAATCAGAGGTGGAGGACTAATGATTTCAGACACAATGTCGTTCATCAAATAGTCACGGAGAACATACGCCCAGCCCGAGGATCGAACTCACGACTCCGCGATCCGTAGACCGACGCTCTACCTACTGAGCTAAGCGAGCGGGTTGATTAACATAAGTTGAAGAACCTAATATAAATTAGTATAAACTTACGAGGGGTGTTCAAAAAATATGCGATAATGTGCTCTCATTTCTTTATTTCTGGTCCTATTTTGCTGAAATTTGAAAGTACGACAGATATAAACATAATAAATGCAAATATTTAAATTACAGATATCAGAACGTGTATATTTATTTACTGTCTCCTAGGCAACATTATTTTCTAAAAAGTGGCCCAACGTCATTAAGACGCTGTCATATCACAAACAATCAATACAACTTGTGATTACCACTGGTTCAATATTTATCGCAGTTAAATGCAGTTTCTACACCTTCCTACCAATGAATATATATTGTCCATATATATTGTCCATAAGATATTCCTGCCAAATTGATGAAATGGGACACTGAACTGTGATGCCGTATCAAAGAACTCTTTTAATTGATTAAACGTAATTGAACGCCATTTTTCATGTCTGTACCACGAGTCGTTAGCGATATTCTCTTGAGCACATTTAAACGTCCTGTTCCACTAATAAAATTTTGTTTTCTTCAGGGCATTGTCCATTAAACCTTTAGCAGTATAGCATTATAGCACTTGTTTCTTTCCTTCATTTTCGATTCAAACACAGTGTTGTCTCATGACTCCGTTCAACACCGAGTTTCAATCGATGATCAACACTAGATGCCTGTCAAACATTTTAATAATGTCACATTTATAGTTTGACGCTATTGGCGTAGCACTTACACTTCATATAATATTTATATTTACCCAATTAAAGGAAAGGTTGCTTGAAAAATACGCGAGCGGCAAGTAATGTTTTAGCGCATGTAGTATAGAAAAGGAGACAAAAATTGGCCGGATGACATCACATGATATTGCCATGGGGACTAGTATTTACTTATTATATATCCAAAGAAAACAAAAGTTTGTCATATCAACTCAGTATTCCCTAATCCACACTATATTGCATTTTCATTCATTTTTGATGACACATGGAGAAATGAGAGCTCATTTCTGCATATTTATTGAACAACCCTCATACTGTGGCCATACTTACTTCTTTAAAAAGAATTGCAGAGACACAGATATGAGTAAATACATTCATCAAATATCAACCCAATGCCACAAAAAATATTCAAAATATGGCCATAGAAACACAAAAGCAAAAAAAAACAAGAGCTGTTGGAGGACAGCAATGCTCGACTTTTCAACAGCCTTGTCAACTGAATGAATATTAAAGTCCAAAAAGGGGCATACTTTTGTAAAATTGCAAAACAGGGTAATGCACCTGTACAGTGCATATCAGCTAATGACAATGGACAATTGTGTGGTTTCAATCCCAGATACCAGCTAATATACAAAAAGTATGGATCACTGCTAAGTCGAACAAGAGGGCCATGATGGCCCTATATCGCTCACCTGTTATCATTGCACTTGAGGACAAGAAGGTCCTCAGAAAAAATATCTAAATCCAAAGGACAGGAACAACAAAGGAAAGAAATTTAACCAAAAAGAAAAAAAAATTCTTACAAGGTACAGATATGTCAAAATACACCTAAAAATTGGAGGTATTATCCATGTTGTACCACAGAAAAGTGGTCTCGGTTTTTCCCTACGGCCAATAATAAAAAAGTTACTAAAAATAAGCTATTTATATTAACGTAAAAGGGAAGTAATTAAAAAGAAAATTATTGTAAGTGAACAAAAGAAGGATCTGTCAAATAAATCTGTTTACATAAATGAAATTTCAGATCAGTAACTTCATTAGTTACGGAGATATACCCATTTAAATTTGAATTAAAGGGAGGTAATTTGACATAAAATCAGTCCATAGTTATCTACCCTGATTGACTCAGTCCAACTAATGATAATAATGAAATTTCAAATAAGTCCTATAAGTACTTACTGATATAAATCCATTTTGACTACAATCAGGGGAGGTAATCAGATATAAAATAACTCTGAAACCTACGATTGGATCTGATTTGTCATGGAATCCAAGATCTATTGTTGTTGAAGATATTTTGGAAGTTTGTATCAAATAAAACCATAAATGAAGTCTCTATATGGCTGCAAATGCCAAAATAGCCAATTTTGGACCTTCAAGGGGCCATAACTCTATAACCCATAAAGGAATTTGGCCAGTTCAAGAAAGGAACCAAGATCTTGTGGTGATACAAGTTGTATGCAAGTTTGGTTAAAATCAAATCATAAATGAAGTTGCTATTGTGCAGACAAGGTCAAAATAGCTAATTTTGGCCCTTTCAGGGGCCATAACTCTGGAACCCATTATGGGATTTGGCCGGTTCAACAAAGGAACTGAGATCTTATGGCAACACAAGTTTTGTGCAAGTTTGATTAAATTCAAATCATAAATGAAGCTGCTATTGCGCAGACAAGGTCAAAATAGCTAATTCTGGCCCTTTCAGGGGCCATAACTCTGGAACCCATAATGGAATCTAGCCAGTTCAAGAAAGGAACCAAGATCTTATAGTGATACAAATTGTGTGCAAGTTTGGTTAAAATCAAATCATAAATGAAGCTGCTATTGTGCAGACAAGGTCAAAATAGCTTATTCTGGCCCTTTCAGGGGCCATAACTCTGGACCCAGTAATGGGGTCTGGCCAGTTCAAGAAAGGAACCAAGATCTTATGGTGATACAAGTTGTGTGCCAGTTTGGTAAAAATCAAATAATAAATAAAGCTGCTATTGTGCAGACAAGGTCAAAATAGCTGATTTTGGCCCTTTCAGGGGCCATAACTCTGGAACCCATAATGGGATCTGGCCAGTTCAAGAAAGGAACCGAGATGTTATGGTGATACAAGTTGTGTGCAAGTTTGGTTAAAATAAAATCATAAATGAAACCACTATCATGCAGACAAGAAATTGTTGACGGACGGACGGACGGACACACGACGGACGAAGGGTGGTCACAAAAGCTCACCTTGTCACTACGTGACAGGTGAGCTAAAAAGGTGCATAATTTTGTAAAATTGCAAAGAAGAGTTATGGAACCTGTGCAGTGCACATCAGATCATCACAGTGTACAAGTGTGTGAATTTTCAATCCATTCCCATTTGTGGGTACTAAGATAACAGCTTACATACAAAACCTTAAACAAACATTTCTAAGTCGAAAAAGGGGCATAATTTTGTATAAAAGCAAAACTGAGTTATGGTGAAACCTGAGCAATGCATGTCAGATCATCACAGTGAACAAGTGTATGAAGTTTTAATCCATTCCCAATTGTAGGTTCTGAGATACCAGATTACACGCAAAAACTTAACCAAAAACTGATGTCGAAAAAGGGGCATAATTTTGTAAAAATGCAGAGCAGAGTTTTGTAACCTCATCACACTGAATGAGTGTGTGAAGTTTCAATCCATTCCCATTAGTGGTTACTGAGATACCTGCTTACATTATAAAACCTTAACCAAAAATTTCCAAGTCGAGAAAAGGCCATTATTTTGTAAAAAAGCAAAACAGAGTTATGGAACCTGTGCAATGTAAGTCAGTTTATCACAGTGAATAAGTGTGTGAAGTTTCAATCCATTCCCAGAGTGGTTACTGAGATACCAGCTTACATACAAAAACTTAACCAAATCGGAACGCGGACACATTGGCGAGTCCAATATCTCTACTTATTACATACTCGTTTCTATCCCCCATTGAGTTACACTGCTACCGGAAACGTCAATATTTTTCCATACATTGACGCCTGAATTTCATATCGGGTGCGTGACGTAATTCAGTGTATGTTGTTGCACTATTTTTTTCTATTTAGTTCAGTATTGTCAATCCTATTTAAGCTATTGAACATATTTATGATATTTACATAATATTTATACGTGTAGATGCGTATGTAATAAAAAGGTTATTATCTTTGCATCGGGAAATATGCACTCGTTTTTCAGCGGAAGAATATTGCGCTCCTAAAGTCGCGCAATATTTCCGCTGAAGAACTCGTGCATATTTCCCGATACAAAGCTAATAACCTATAACTATTCTTTGAATACTCGAGCTTAAACAAGAGCTGTCCATAAGACAGCCAATGCTAGACTACTCGAAATATTGTACAAGAAGCAGGAAAATATTACCCTAAATGTTAAAATATCTTTAGAGTTTCAATCCAGTATCTATTAGTTTTGGAGATAGTAACTTGCATGCAAACTTTGGGACTTGATGCAATCAACTAGTTTTATAACCCCGAAGGCATTTTCTAAGTCAAAAAGGGGGAATAATTTGGCCAAAATGCATTTCAGAGTTATGGGACTTGATGCTATAAACTAGTTTTATAACCCGAAGACACATATGAAGTTTCAATTCAATATCTGTATTAGTTTTGGAGATAGTAACTGGCATGTAAAACTTTAACCAGGATTTTCTAAGTCCAAAAGGGGGCATAATTTGCCCAAAATACATGTCAGAGTTATGGGACTTGACCAAGTGAGGCTGGTAATTGATCTAGAAAAAGAAAATAAAAGTTTCAAATCTATATGCCTTTTATTAATAGCTGCATGTACTTGCACGCAAAACTTTAACCAGGATTTTCCAAGTCCAAAAGGGGGCATAATTTGGTAAAAATGCAGGTCAGACTTATGGGACTTGATGCTATCAACTAGTTTTATAACCCCCGGAGACACATGTGAAGCTTCAATTTAATATCTGCATTAGTTTTGGAGATAGTAAAACTTTAACCAGGATTTTCTAAGTCCAAAAGGGGGCATAATTTGCTCAAAATACATATCAGAGTTATGGGACTTGACCCAGTGAGGTTGGTAAAGAAAAAATAAGTTTCAAAGCTATATACCTTTAAATGATAGCCATATGTACTTGCAAAACTTTATCCAAGGTGTGACGCTGACGCCGACACCAGTGTGAGTAGAATAGCCAGACTATTCTTCGGAAAGTCGAGTTAAAAATCATGTTTCTAAATAATCAAAGGGTTGTAACTCTGGTCATACTTATTTCATTTTCAAAATAATTGCATAGAAGAAGACATGAGTTAATACATGCCAAGTTATTTTAAAATCCCTTCATGGATGGCAGAGCTATGGACCGAACACGAAACTGACCATGTTAACTAAACCTTTGACCTCTAAGTGTGACCTTGACCTTGAAGCTAGGGGTCTGGGACTTGTGTATGACACGTCGTTTCATTATGGTGTACATTTATGCCAAATTATTTCCAAATCCCTTTATGGATGGCAGAGTTACAGCCCGGACAAGAATTTACATGTATGCACACGGACGGACAGTGCGATTTTAATATTCCCACCTTCAGGGGCATAATGAGGGCAATAATAGCAATGAGTGAATACAAACACAATAACTAAATATCAGCTCCATGATGGTTAAATGGTATTAAATGCCTCCGCTACTATTTTCTATGTAGAAATAACAATTTATAACATAATTTTATCAGCATTTCTAGTCTTCACTTCCTGCGAGACTACCCTTGTCTTGAAGGTCAGTCTTTAGGCAATCAAAAAATACTAAAATAATATGGGATTGACCATAATGCAGTAAAACTATGGTCATGTGACTGAGACATGTGATGAAAACGCTAATATTGCCTAGGTAGACATCAGGAAATACCTCCTTTCACTTTCATTTTACCAAACAGTTTCGACACAACTTTTGAAGCATATAACATAGCTTAAAATCATCCACAGACATTCCGCTTTACAATCCAGCATCGATAAAGCTTATATCTGGCATGAAAATGGCCTTTACTAGGCGGGAAAGTTGCACAATATATTGATATGGACTACATATCTGGCGAATTGCTACCTTCATGTCTGATGCAAACAGTTACTATGGGTAAGTTACTTATATGAATGGTCAGATGGACTGATGGACAACACCAGAACTCCCTAACTACTTTATGCAGAAGCCATTAAAAATATGCTGTCTACAAGATTACCAGTCAATCAGCAGATAAGGAAATCATGCAAAAGTTAAAGTGTATTTGTAATCATTCCACAAGGTATGTTGGACAGAGAAGCTGCTTATACATGATACCATCTACAATACGGCCTGTAAAACATGTCTAACAGTATTTCATTCCATTAAATTTGCTGCTGGTAAAACTGTTTTGTCTGTAACCATGGTGGGTGAAAGTGGAAAAATAAGAGGCTTTGCCAACATGCTGTATCACGAAATCGATATTAAGACAGTCTTTTCATGACTTGACAAAATGCTAACTTCTTGTTTCGAAGGTATTCCCCTAAATATTCTAAACAAGAGGGTCATGATGACCCTGGATCACTCACCTGAGCAATATGAGCTACATGTTTCAAATGTCAAACTGATGATAAAATATTAAGGAAGTCAGTAGGTCACATTCGTGGTCAATGAAATTCAGTTTTACGATTTGTGTGCAAAACTGTGTATGTCCTCAAAATTTCAAGGCTGTATCTTAAAAAACAAGAAAGTAGGTCAGTAGGTCAAGGTCACAGTCAAGTGACATCATATTACTTGGGGTCAT
Organism: Mercenaria mercenaria; assembly: GCF_021730395.1. Lineage (NCBI taxonomy): Eukaryota > Metazoa > Mollusca > Bivalvia > Venerida > Veneridae > Mercenaria > Mercenaria mercenaria. The sequence goes on from NC_069374.1 coordinate 42,935,366, forward strand.
CAGGAAATTATAATTAAACAGTCTTAGAAATAGGATCAGATGATTTTTTATGTATTTTTCCTATATAACGCACATAATAACTAAGTGACCCCAGGGCGGGGCCTCTTTTAACCCCAGGGGCATAGTTTGAACACTTTTGGTAGAGGACTACTAGACAATGCACCATACCAAATATCAAAAGCCTAGGTCATATGGTTTCAGACAAGAAGATTTTTAAAGCTTTTTCCTATATAAGTCTATATAAAACTTGGGACCCCCAGGGCAGGGCCCCTTTTCACCCAAGGGGTACAATTTGAATAATTATGTTTGAGGACCCTAAGACAATGCTACAAACCAAATATCAAAGGTCTAAGTGTTGTGGTTTCAGACAAGAAGATTTTTAAACTTTTTTTCCTATATAAGTCTATGTAAAACTTGGGACCCCCGGGGCTGGGCCACATTTGACCATAGGGTGATAATTTGAACAATCTTGGTAGAGGACCACTAGATGATGCTACATACCAAATATCAAAGCCCTAGGCCATGTGGTTTTGTACAAGAAGATTTTCAAAGTTTTCCCTATACAAGTCTATATAAACCATGTGACCCCCGGGGCGAGGCCATATTTGACCCTAGGGGGATAATTTGAACAATTTTGGTAGAGGACCACTAGATGATGCTACACACCAGATATCAAAGCCCTAGGCCCTGTGGTTTTGGACAAGAAGATTTTTTAAGTTTTTCCTTTCTGTTGCGATGGCAACCAGAGTTCTGCATGAAATTCAATTCTTTGAATAATTTTGAAAGGGAGCTACCCAAGGATCATTCCTGTGATGTTTGGTGTAATTCTGCCCAGTGGTTTTCAAGAAGAAGATTTTTTTTGAAATTGTTGATGGACGACTGACATCAAGCAGTCACAATAGCTCACCTTGTCACTTCGTAACAGGTGAGCTAATAAAAAAACACAAAAATTTCCAATGGTGAACATAAAGACAAAGACGGACAATACGTTCAAAATAAATCTGTATTTAAAATCATACTTGTAGGTAGAGTCAACAATCATTGCACAGTTAATGCTTATCTAAATAATGTAAAAGCATATAAATGTAGGTTTACAGTTAAAAAATTCAAAAAGACTTAGTAGAATCACTAGAATAATCAAAAACTTCTTATCAAGTCCTTGAAAAATCCATAGTATATTCTTGTACTGCAAAAAAAAAACCCGAAATAAGTTAATCAAAGTTTCAATATATTGATATTGATAAATAATGAGACAAGTTTTCAGTTCCATACAGTTAAACATGTTACAATATTTTGTGGTTGAATATATGAACATTTACAAATGTTACAACCCTCTCCATAAATTGACAAAGTACTCTACTGAAAAAACAACAACAAAAAACAAAAAAAAAAAACAACTGGAAACTGATTTTTAACTCTTGAATTCTACAGTGTAATTAAGACACGGATTAAGGTTTTTGTAGTTTTTATATTACATATACAACACATTGGCTGACAAAACATTCTTTCGAATTAATTTATGTATTTCATATCCAAACATAAGTTTCTGCAACAGCTGATGGTATCTTATATTTCCAATTCTGTATTTTTCTCTCATTTCTAAAGTTTAAAATCGATGCTTTATTTTATGAATCTGTAAAATGACAAACTGTCCACAAATTGTGTTTGCTGAAGCAAAGCATGTTCTAATATAGTCTCACAATGCATGGTTTCCAGTATAAACAATGTTCTATAAAATATATCTTATATGACGACCTAATGAATGTAAACAAGCATGGTCAATAAAGTATTACTACTTCAGGAATGTTACACTACTTGGTCAATATAAACATATAATCCACAGCAAATGAAATACAAATGATGTAAAGAGTTTCACTGAAGACAGATGTGGACTATATAGGCATGAAGACATTCTGTTGAATATACATGTAAAAGTTGGCTAGATGAAGTCTGGATATTAACTTCCCAGTTGCTATTGATAATCACAAATAAATGACATTTTAACAGAATTCAAAAATATCACAATGCCAAACAAGGGCACCGCCTTGCGGGTGCTGACGCTCATCTGATTTTTTTTGTGTAATAGAAATATTGTCCTACCCATGATTTTCTAAGTCTAAAAAGGGCCATCATTCTTGCAAAAAGCAGGATAGAGTTATGTTTCTTGATGTACAGTGTCCACTTATGATGGTGAAAAACTGTTGCAAGTTTTAAAGCAATAGCTTTGATAGTTTATGAGAAAAGTTGACTTAAACATAATACTCAACCAAGAAAATGATTTTCTAAGTCCAAAAGGGGCAATAATTATTGCAAAAAGCAGGATGGAGTTATGTTGCTTGCTGTACAGGGTCAGCTTATGATGGTGAACAAGTGTTGCAAGTTTCAAAGCAATAGCTTTGATAGTTTAAGAGAAAAAGTTGACCTAAACATAAAACTTAACCAAGAAATCTGATATTTTCTAAGTCAAAAAGGGGCCATAAATCTTGCAAAAAGCAGGACGGAGTTATGTTTCTTGCTATACAGGGTCAACTTATGATGGTGAACAAGTGTTGCAAGTTTTAAAGCAATAGCTTTGATAGTTTAGGATAAAAGCTGACCTAAACATAAAACTTAACCAAGAAAACTGATTTTCTAAGTCCAAAAGGGGCAATAAATCTTGCAAAAAGCAAGATGGAGTTATGTTTCTTGATGTACAGGGTCTGCTTATGATGGTGAACAAGTATTCCAAGTTTCAAAGCAATAGCTTTGATAGTTTAGGAGAAAAGTTGACCTAAACATAAAACTTAACCAAGAAATCTGATATTTTCTAAGTACAAAAGGGGCCATAAATCTTGCAAAAAGCAAGGTGGAGTTATGTTTCTTGCTATACAGGGTCAGCTTATGATGGTGAACAAGTATTCCAAGTTTCAAAGCAATAGCTTTGATAGTTTAGGAGACAAGCTGACCTAAACATAAAACTTAACCAGGCAACGCCGACGCAGACGCCGACGCCGACAACCGCTCAAGTGATGACAATAACTCATCATTTTTTTTCAAAAAATCAGATGAGCTAATAAATGTATTTTTCACATTGCCACTCTGTTTGTATCTATCCAATCTATTTTTATGTGTGTGTATGTATGCTTCTGACATACTATCTCAATGAAAAGCTATGAAATAAACACCCTTAACCTAAAATATTAATACTGTTTTATGCAATGACTGTAACCATTTTTCCTATCTTGATTAATTGGTGAGTGAGAAATTCAATAGGATATCCACAGACTAGTTAGACCCGTTAGCTTCACCATTGTTGGACCCGTTTACTGACTCTTGGCTTCTCAAAACCTGCAACACAGAAAAATACTCTGCATGTATAAGAATGTTTCTGCCAGTACTTGAAAAACTATTATGGTACAATCATGGATCATTTGACAACCCTGCTTTTATGGTTTCAGTTTTAATAATATGTCACTTATTTAGTAAATATTTATTTGCATTCTGACATATGAACACACATTCTGAGAAGGTCATTACTTTTATTATTTAATATTTAACTTTTTTTTTAAATATATATATTTTGTGTCTCTGTGGACATGTAGTTACTGTCATAAACTTGATATACCACTTACCCCATCGATATTTGTTCCTCACTAAATAAAAATTTATGCTTGTCAGATTTTTTAGTGTGTTTAACATAAATTATACCATATTTCAGTCATACAAAGGCAGTCATACAACTGGAGCAGTGGTCTAAATTCTTTACCAGTATCAGCCTGATCTCCACAATTAACTGGCTACACTCTCAAATGAACCAGAGACTGAAGCCAATTATCTTACACCTATAGTCTTCAGTAAAGCATTACAGAAAAAAATATGCCTAACCAGGGATTCTAACTTTCAACATCCTGTAGCGAGATTTCGTTCTCCACTTATGGAGCTAACTAACAAACAAGACCTGCTTGCAAAACACATATGCCACTTATGATGGCCTGTCAGAGGCAAGTAGGTATGTAATTTTGTATTCTGTAAAACTGACCTTTGACCAAATGACCTAAACAAGAGGGCCAAAATGGCCCTATATCGCTCACCTGTTACCATTGCACTTAAGGACAAGAAGATCAAAGAATCATAATCCAGATCAATTCAAAGAATTGTGAGAAAATATAGTTAAAATTTTCTAAAAGTTACTTCAAATAAGATTATTTTCAAATCAGGCCAGTACTTTTATGCCCAAAACTCTGGAACCTGTTGCGGGATCTGGTCAGTTCCAGAAAGGAACCAAGATCTTATGGTGACACAAGTTTTGTGCAAATTTGATTAAAATCAAATCATAAATGAAGCTGCTATGGTGCAGACAAGGTCAAAAAAGCTAATTTTGGCTCTTTTATGGGCCATAACTCTGGAACACATAATGGGATCTGGTTGATTCAAGAAAGGAACTGAGATCTTATGATGACACAAGTTTTCTGCAAGTTTAATTAAATTCAAATCATAAATGACGCTCCTATTGTGCAGACAAGGTCAAAATAGCTAATTTTGGCCATTTCAGGGGCCATAACTCTGGAACACATAATGGAATTTGGCCAGTTCAAGAAAGTAACCAAGATCTCACGGTGACACAAGTGGTGTGCAAGTTTGGTAAAAATCAAATCATAAATGAAGCTGCTATTGTGCAGACACGGTCAAAATAGCTAATTTTGGCTCTTCAGGGGCCATAACTCTGGAACCCATAATGGGATCTGGCCGGTTGAAGAAAAGAACCAAAATCTTATGGTGATACAAGTTGTGTGCAAGTTTGGTTAAAATAAAATCATAAATGAAGCTGCTATGGTGCAGACAAGGTCAAAAAAGCTAATTTTGGCTCTTTTATGGGCCATAACTCTGGAACACATAATGGGATCTGGTTGATTCAAGAAAAAAACTGAGATCTTATGATGACACAAGTATTCTGCTAGTTTAATTAAATTCAAATCATAAATGACGCTGCTATTGTGCAGACAAGGTCAAAATAGCTAATTTTGGCCATTTCAGGGGCCATAACTCTGGAACACATAATGGAATTTGGCCAGTTCAAGAAAGGAACCAAGATCTTACGGTGACACAAGTGGTGTGCAAGTTTGGTAAAAAGTCAAATCATAAATGAAGCTGCTATTGTGCAGACAAGGTCAAAATAGCTAATTTTGGCCCTTCAGGGGCCATAACTCTGGAACCCATAATGGGATCTGGCCGGTTGAAGAAAGGAACCAAGATCTTATAGTGATACAAGTTGTGTGCAAGTTTGGTTAAAATAAAATCATAAATGAAACCACTATCGTGCAGACAAGAAATTGTTGACGCACAAAAATAGCAAATTCTGGCCCTTTAAGGGGCAATACCTCTAGAACCCATGATGGGTTTTGGCCAGTTTTTGAAGGGAACTGAGATATCATGCCAATACAAGTTTTGTACAAGTTTGATCAAAATTGCTTGCAAAATGTTGTCTCTATCTTGTTCACAAGAAGTTGTGGACGGACGACGGAAGGACGATGGACGAAGGGCGATCACAAAAGCTCACCCTGTCACTATGTGACAGGTGAGCTAAAAACATCAGAGGTCATTTCCAGACTATAGTCAACCATCCTATGAAAACTGACAGCCAAGGCATTCTTTCATTATAAAATGGAAACTGTTCTCAGTCTACAGGTCACAGAGACCTATGACCTACTAATACCCAAACCAACAGAATTGGGTGACTGACTGCCAAAACAACAGGGGTCATCTACTAAGCATAGACAATCATCCTATTGTGTATGACAACTACTTGACCAGGCATTCGCTAGCTTTGGAAAGGAAACTATATGTTTTACCAACCAACAGACAGACCTACCAACAATGCAGGGATAAAACATGTTTCTTTGGGTGTTAAAACATCTACAGAATCATGAGGGACTAGTTAGTGTCCAAGCTCGGCAGGGTAAGGGTACCAAGGTATTCCTCAGGATTCTTAAGATGTTATAACACAAAATGAACATGCACTAACACTATTCTATTCCAGCATAATGTGTGTACAAATTAATAAATGACTATATTGTCCCACAATATTACTATTTTTCTCTGAGATGCACAGAAATATCTGCCTTGTTATATCATGTTGACATCATTTCCTTTTTAATAATCAATTTCTGCGCTGTAATACATTTACACTTTGCAACGGAACATGCATATAAGGTGCTTTAACGGCATGTGAGCATGAAAATCTCTCTGTTTACATACGTTTGGTCTCCAGGGAAGTTAAAAGAACAGCTGTTTTATGCTGGAATGAGCAAAACAATACATTTCCTCTTCCTCAAAGGGAGGCTAAAAAATTGTATATTGAGAAAGTAGCAAAATCTTACCTTTCTTGCAAACTCTGGTAGAACAAAGGCAGCTTTGTGAATATCTGTGTTGTAATATTTGAGATCCATTTGCTGAACTTCTACATCATTTAGCCTACGTATAGGTTCTCTGAATACTGTATCCTGAAACAGTGAATGTTACATCATTTAGCCTACGTATAGGTTCTCTGTACACTGTATCCTGAAACAGTGAATGTTACATCATTTAACATACAGTGAAACACCGCTCGCTCGAGCATCGATGACTCGAGCACCCGGGCTCGCTCGAGCAATTCATGTGGTCCCGGCCGATTTTCCTTCTATTTTCTATGTGAAATTACCATGGCTGGGTCGAGCATCGATAACTCGATCGCTCGAGCATGACACCTGGTCCCTGTGTATTAATTTACTCTTTGTTGCTTATGGCAAACTCGAGCAGAGGTGTCAAAATTTTTCACACCTTCGGCGGTCAGAATGTATCGGTTAATTTAAAATTTTCGCACGCCGTGAGAATTGCATGGTCTATTCCCCGACTAACTTAAATGTATGTTTGTCGGTATATTTGACCTGATAATGAGATTAATTATTGATGAAAGGTGTAAGAAAAATTTTACTGATCAAAATTGTTATTGTTACTTTTTTCTGTGGGATCGAGGAGATAATTATGAGGTCTTAATATTTTAATCAACAGTTGTTTGCACGCAAATAAAGGAAATGAGATAGCCTTTTCATAAAATTGAGACAATAATTATGAGATCTTAATTTGGAGAAGAAAATTGCAATTCGATTACAGTATTTAAAATAAAAAAACCCCAAAAAACATGAAAATAAAATGTCTTAGCTGTTTCTTCACATGTGCCATTTACGATCTATCATAAATAACATTTGCAATATGTTTTTGTGAAAACGTCACGAGTGTGTTATGATTACGCATCACCGTTTCCTCTGCAAATGGTCTCGATGACAATTGGTAAAACAAACTTCAATTTTCTTCGTATGTTGGTCAATGTTTGGGTTGCTCGAAACCATGGATAACTCGAGCATTTTGCTCATCCCCTTGCGACCTCGAGCGAGCGGTGTTTCACTGTAGTTTAATAAAGTTTCTCTGAATACTGTATCCTAAAAGAGTCAATGTTACATCATTTAGCCTATGTATAGGTTCTCTGAATACTGTATCCTGAAACAGTGAATGTTACATCATTTAGCCTACGTATAGGTTCGCTGAATACTGTATCCTGAAACAGTGAATGTTACATCATTTAGCCTACGTATAGGTTCGCTGAATACTGTATCCTGAAACAGTGAATGTTACATCATTTAGCCTACATATAGGTTCGCTGAATACTGTATTCTGAAACAGTGAATGTTACATCTTTTAGCCTACATATAGATTCTCTGAATACTGTATCCTGAAACAGTGAATGTTACATCATTTAGCCTACGTATAGGTTCTCTGTACACTGTATCCTGAAACAGTGAATGTTACATCATTTAACATAGTTTCATAAAGTTTCTCTGAATACTGTATCCTAAAAGAGTCAATGTTACATCATTTAGCCTACGTATAGGTTCTCTGAATACTGTATCCTGAAACAGTGAATGTTACATCATTTAGCCTATGTATAGGTTCTTTGAATACTGTTTCCTGAAACCGTGAATGTTACATCATTTAGCCTACGTATAGATTCTCTGAATACTATATCCTGAAACAGTCAATGTTATCTATCAGTAATGAACACTGTATCCTGAAACTGTGAATGTTACATCATTTAACATAGTTTCATAAAGTTTCTCTGAATACTGTATCCTAAAAGAGTCAATGTTACATCATTTAGCCTATGTATAGGTTCTCTGAATACTGTATCCTGAAATTTAGCCTACGTATAGGTTCTCTGAATACTGTATCCTGAAACAGTGAATGTTACATCATTTAGCCTACGTATAGATTCTTTGAATACTGTTTCCTGAAACTGTGAATGTTACATTATTTAGCCTACGTATAAATTCTCTGAATACTATACCCTGAAACAGTCAATGTTATCTATCAGTAATGAACACTGTATCCTGAAACAGTGAATGTTACATCATTTAACATAGTTTCATAAAGTTTCTCTGAATACTGTATCCTATAAGAGTCAATGTTACATCATTTAGCCTAGGTATAGGTTCTCTGAACACTATATCCTGAAACAGTGAATGTTACATCATTTAATATAGTTTCATAAAGTTTCTCTGAATACTGTATCCAAAAAGAGTCAATGTTACATCATTTAGCCTACATATAGGTTCTCTGAATACATTATCCTGAAACAGTCAATGTTATCTATCAGTAATGAACACTGTATCCTAAAACAGTCAATGTTATATCATTTAGCCTACGTATAGATTCTCTGAATACTGTATCCTAAAACAGTCAATGTTATATCATTTAGCCTACGTATAGATTCTCTGAATACTGTATCCTAAAACAGTGAATGTTATATCATTTAGCCTACGTATAGGTTCTCTGAACACTGTATCCTAAAACAGTGAATGTTACATCATTTAACCTACATAAAGTTTCTTTGAACACTGTATCCTGAAAGAGTCAATGTTACATCATTTAACCTACATAAAGGTTCTCTGAATACTGTATCCTAAAACAGTGAATGTTACATCATTTAACATACATAAAGTTTCTCTGAATACTGTATCCTAAAAGAGTCAATGTTAAATCATTTAGCCTACATATAGGTTCTCTGAATACTGTATCCTGAAACAGTGAATGTTACATCATTTAACCTACATAAAGTTTCTCTGAACACTGTATCCTGAAAGAGTCAATGTTACATCATTTAACCTACATAAAGGCTCTCTGAATACTGTATCCTAAAACAGTGAATGTTACATCATTTAACCTATGAATATGTTCTCTGAATACTGTATCCTAAAATAGTCAATATTACTTCATTTAACCTTTGTATAGGTTCTCTGAATACTGTATCCTAAAACAGTGAATGTTACATCATTTAACATACATAAAGTTTCTCTGAATACTGTATCCTAAAAGAGTCAATGTTAAATCATTTAGCCTACATATAGGTTCTCTGAATACTGTATCCTGAAACAGTGAATGTTACATCATTTAACCTACATAAAGTTTCTCTGAACACTGTATCCTGAAAGAGTCAATGTTACATCATTTAACCTACAGAAAGGCTCTCTGAACACTGTATCCTTAAACAGTAAATGTTAAATCATTTACCCTATGAATATGTTCTCTGAATACTGTATCCTAAAATAGTCAATATTACTTCATTTAACCTTTGTATAGGTTCTCTGAATACTGTATCCTTAAACAGTAAATGTTAAATCATTTAACCTATGAATAGGTTCTCTGAATACTGTATCCTAAAATAGTCAATATTACTTCATTTAACCTTTGTATAGGTTCTCTGAATACTGTATCCTAAAATAGTCAATATTACTTCATTTAACCTTTGTATAGGTTCTCTGAATACTGTATCCTAAAATAGTCAATATTACTTCATTTAACCTTTGTATAGGTTCTCTGAATACTGTATCTTTAAACAGTAAATGTTAAATCATTTAACCTATGAATAGGTTCTCTGAATACTGTATCCTAAAATAGTCAATATTACTTCATTTAACCTTTGTATAGGTTCTCTGAATACTGTATCTTTAAACAGTAAATGTTAAATCATTTAACCTATGAATATGTTCTCTGAATACTGTATCCTAAAATAGTCAATATTACTTCATTTAACCTTTGTATAGGTTCTCTGAATACTGTATCCTTAAACAGTAAATGTTAAATCATTTAACCTATGAATAGGTTCTCTGAATACTGTATCCTAAAACAGTCAATATTACTTCATTTAACCTTTGTATAGGTTCTCTGAATACTGTATCCTAAAATAGTCAATATTACTTCATTTAACCTTTGTATAGGTTCTCTGAATACTGTATCCTAAAATAGTCAATATTACTTCATTTAACCTTTGTATAGGTTCTCTGAATACTGTATCCTAAAATAGTCAATATTACTTCATTTAACCTTTGTATAGGTTCTCTGAATACTGTATTCTTAAACAGTAAATGTTAAATCATTTAACCTATGAATAGGTTCTCTGAATACTGTATCCTAAAATAGTCAATATTACTTCATTTAACCTTTGTATAGGTTCTCTAAATACTGTATCCTAAAACAGATAATATTACATCATTTAGCGTACGCATAGGTTCTCTGAGTACTGTATCCTAAAAAAGTGAATGTTGCATCATTTAACCAATGTATAGATTCTCTAAATACTCTATCCTGAAACAGTGAATGTTACATAAAGGTTCTCTGAATACTGTACCCTAAAACAGTCAATGTTCATCATTCAACCTCAATGTTCATGTTACATCATTTAAGCTATGTATAGTTTCTCTGAGTACTTTATCCTACAGGAGTTTGTGTTACATTACTTAATGCAAGTGAAGGGTCTCAGAATACCATATCCTAAAGAGTCTATGTCACATCATTTAACATACCTGTAGGTTCTCTAAATAAATACCATATCCTAAAATTACATGTTCCTATAAGGGTCAATATTACATCAGAGCAACAGATAAGCTGCATATTTCCCTAAGTACCCCAAAAAATTGCAAAATATGCAATTCAAATAATTGTATGTGATCAAAACTTAAAATTTAATGCAAATCCAAAACAAGTAACAGGCTTTATGTTCAACAATTGCTATTTTTTCCCAAAAACTTGATGTAACGTTCATTTAAAGCCCTGCTCCGCGGCTATTCAAATTCTTTTGTGTGTATGCAACCCATGATTACATAGGTAACAATTAACAGCCACAGGCCACACTTTAGCACGCAAAACCACAGGTAGTTTACTTCGTTTCAATATATATTATATTATACCCTGATTCTATTTCGACAGGCGTCAGGATTTTCATGCTTTTTAAGTGACAATTTAAGGTTAAAAGGTAGGACTGGAGCAGGTCTTTAAACAAGAGGGTCATGTAATCCTATATTGTTCACCTGTTAAATATGCCCAGTTCCAAACTTAGCCTAGGAATCATCAAGATAAACATTTTGACCAAGTTTCACGAATATAGGGTCATAAATATGGCCTCAAGAGTGTTAACAAGCTTTTTTTTTGATTTGATCGAGTGAGCTAGTTTTTGACCCAATATGACCCAGATTTGAACCTGGCATAGGAATCATCAAGATAAACAATCTGACCAAGTTTCATAAAGATATGGTCATAAATGTGGCCTCCAGGGTCTTAACAAGCCTTTTCTTTGATTTGACCTGGTGACCTCGTTTTTTACCCAACATGATCTAGTTTCAAACCTGACCTAGAGATCATTAAGATAAACATTCTGTGTAAGTTTGTATCAAATCAAAGCATAAATGAAACCTGTATATGGCTGAAAGTGCCAAAATAGAAACTCTAGAACTCATGAGGGAATCTTGCCAATTTTCTATAGGAACCGAGATCTTTTTGTGACTTAAGGTAGTTCTGGACGTTTGATAAACTGGAGGTGATGTCATAACGCCATTAATCCGGAAAATGTAAAATAAAGCCTAGAACTGGTGTATGGAATTGAAAATCATTTTATAAAGTAGGTGTTTTTGTCACAAAAACATGTCTCCCCTCTATGTATACCTTTACCTCTGGCAGTCATTCTGTGCAGCGAATGCAAAACGTGTCAGCGATATGCACAACTAGGCTTGGTACTGATTATTCCTATGAAGTTCTGTCGAAATCTGTCCAGCAGTTTGACCTGTGAAAGCCGGACAATATTTTTCTATTTTTAGCTCTGGCTGCCATTTTGTGCTGCGAAGCAGAATGCATTGGCGATATGCCCAACTAGGCTTGGTACTGATCACTCCTGTGAAGTTTCATCAAAATCTGGCCAGCAGTTTGACCTGTGCAAGCCGGGCAAGCTTAATGCGGATGGATAGACGGTAAAGGCAAAAACAATATCTCCCCTTCCTATGGGGGAGACATAAATATAATTCTGTAGTAGATAATGTGATGTTCATAAACTGAATTATAAGCAAACTTACAGGATTTTTACTGCACAGTACAAATCCAATTTGACCACTAGGGTAGGTAGGTATAGTTGTGAAGGCGTAATCAGTTACAGGAAACAGATTCTTGCAGAATGTCAGCATTTTTTTGATGAGATCCATGTGAAGCCACAAACACTCACCTAGAAAGAAATACATTTATGTCCATATATTACAGCTGTAATAATAAATTAATACACTTAAGATTCTGTAGAACATATTTTCTCCTGTGTAATGATTGCATGCTTATTTTTCTTGTCATAAAATTATATCATTCACAGACAACTGACTTAATATCAAAGTGTACAATACACTTACTTATTACGTGGTTAGATGAGCTAAATACTTACAAACCTTTTTTCTACCAACAACAGCCTGTAACTATAATGAACTTAAACATCACTTTACTCATGCTGTTAGGAAAAAACTTTTACAGAAATCTACTTACCTTGACATGACAGTATACCATCAAGCTTTAACTTCTCGACATGTAGAAATATAATCAGACTTTAACTAACCTTGAAACACTGATTTACTATCGCATTTTAACTAACTTAAACTTAACTTGACTCCAGAGTATACCATCAGAATATAACTTACCATAACAGGAGAGTATACCGATGAGGTTATGACCTACCTTAAACGACAGTATAACATCTGGTTATAACTTGCCTTGACACTAGAGTATACAAACAGGTTTTAACGTACCTTGACTCAAGAGTATATCATCAGGTAATAACCTACATTGACACGAGAGTATACCATCAGGTTGTAACTTACCTTGACACAAGAGTATACAGTTAGGTTGTAACGTACCTTGATAAGAGTAAATTGTCAGGTTATATAGTACCTTGACACAAGAGTATACAGTAAGGTTGTAACGTTCCTAGAACTGGTGTTCGGAATTGAAAATCATTTTATAGAGTATACCGTCAGGTTACAACATACCTTGACATGAGAGTATACCATCAGGTAATAACCTACCTTGACTTGAGAGTATACCATCAGGTAATAACCTACCTTGACACGAGAGTATACCATCAGGTTATAACGTACCTTGACACAAGAGTATACAGTTAGGTTGTAACGAACCTTGATAAGAGTAAATTGTCAGGTTATAAGGTACCTTGACACAAAGAGTATACAGTTAGGTTGTAACGTTCCTAGAACTGGTGTTCGGAATTGAAAATCATTTTATAGAGTATACCGTCAGGTTACAACGTACCTTGACATGAGAGTATACCGTCAGGTAATAACCTACCTTGACATGAGAGTATACCATCAGGTTGTAACGTACCTTGACACAAGAGTATACCATCAGGATGTAATGTACCTAGACACAAGAGTACTATACCATCAATTATAACATACCTTGATAAGACAGTATACCGTCAGGTTGTAAGGTACCTTGACACAAGAGTATACCATCAGGTTACAACGTATCTTGACACAAGAGTATACCGTCAGCTTACAACATACCTTGACACAAAAATATACCATCAGGTTATAACGTACCTTGACACAAGAGTATACCATCAGGTTATAACGTACCTTGACACAAAAATATACCATCAGGTTATAACGTACCTTGACACAAAAATATACCATCAGGTTATAACGTACCTTGACACAAAAATATACCATCAGGTTATAACGTACCTTGACACAAAAATATACCATCAGGTTATAACGTACCTTGACACAAAAATATACCATCAGGTTACAACGTACCTTGACACAAAAATATACAGTCAGGTTACAACGTACCTTGACACAAAAATATACCGTCAGGTTACAACGTACCTTAACACAAAAATATACCATCAGGTTATAACGTACCTTGACACAAGAGTATACCATCAGGTTATAACGTACCTTGACACAAGAGTATACCATCAGGTTATAACGTACCTTGACACAAGAGTATACCATCAGGTTATAACATACCTTGACACAAGAGTATACCATCAGGTTGTAACGTACCTTGACACAAGAGTATACCGTCAGCTTACAACGTACCTTGACACAAAAATATACCATCAGGTTACAACGTACCTTGACACAAAAATATATCGTCAGGTTACAACGTACCTTGACACAAAAATATACCGTCAGCTTACAACGTACCTTAACACAAAAATATACCATCAGGTTATAACGTACCTTGACACAAGAGTATACCATCAGGTTATAACGTACCTTGACACAAGAGTATACCATCAGGTTATAACGTACCTTGACACAAGAGTATACCATCAGGTTATAACATACCTTGACACAAGAGTATACCATCAGGTTATAACATACCTTGACACAAGAGTATACCATCAGGTTATAACGTACCTTGACACAAGAGTATACCATCAGGTTATAACGTACCTTGACACAAGAGTATACCATCAGGTTATAACGTACCTTGACACAAGAGTATACCATCAGGTTATAACATACCTTGACACAAGAGTATACCATCAGGTTATAACGTACCTTGACATGAGAGCATACCATCAGGTTTTAATGCTGTTTTCATCAGCTCATAATATGACTGCTTAAATAATGACTCTGCTGGTCCTGAAATATAACAGAAACAATCAATACATTGATATACCCTTTAATAGGAAAACAAGAGGGCCAAAATGGCCCTATATCGCTCACCTGAGTACCATTGCTCTAAATGATAAGATCAAGTTTTAACATAGATCACATAGGCAAACACATTAAATATCACCAGGATAAACATTTTCTTGTAACAGTCCCTTTGACCTAGTCAGGGCCGATTTCCATACCAAGTTTGAGGGTCCTAGGCTCAAATGCTGCATTTTTGTACTAACATGACTAATCCTTACCCACGAAGACTGAAATAACATTTAAAACCAATCTCATTAGGTGATGCTGATATATATTCATTTACATAAAATAAAGGGAGGTAATTTGTCATAAATTCAGTTAAAAGTTATCTACCCTGATTGTCCGAGTCCATCTGATGGCACAAATGACATTTCAAATCAGTATCTTCATTGGTTACTGAGATACACCCATTTTAATTTGAAACAAAGGGAGGTAATTTGATATAAAATCAGTCCATAGCTATCTACCCTGATTGCCTCAGTCCAACTAAAGACAATAATGAAATTTCAAATGAGTACTATAAATATTTACCTAGATAAATTCATTTTTATTAAAATCAGGGGAGGTAATCATGCATTGGTATATGCATGTAGAAGATACAGAGTACAAGCCTATACAACAAATTATTAGTAAAGTATTCATATTGATAAATGTTCAATCAACAGTTATCTAATATGATTATTTCTTACCATGGAAGACATAAATAACGTTTCAAAGCAATCTCATTAGAAGCTGCTAAGGTGTACTGGTAATCATTTAGATAAAAAATAAAGGGAGGTAATTTGTCATAAATTCAGTCAATATGTATGTTCACTGATTGTCCAAGTCCATCTGTTGACATAAATGAAATTTCAGATCAGTATCTTCATTAGTTACCCATTTTAATTTGAAATAAAGGGAGGTAATTTGACATAAAATCAGTCTATAGTTATCTACCCTGATTGTCTCAGTCCAACTAATGACAATAATGACATTTCAAATAAGTCCTGTAAGTACTTACTGATATAAATCCATTTTGATTACAATCAGGGGAGGTAATCAGATATAAAATAACTCTGGAACCTACAACTGGATCCGACAGATTCGTCATGGAATCCAAGATATATTGTTGTTGAAGATATTTTGGAAGTTTGTATCAAATCAAACCATAAATGAAGCCTCTATATGGCTGCAAAGGCCAAAATAGCAAATTTTGGACCTTTAAGGGGCCATAACTCTGGAACCCATGATGGAATCTGGCCAGTTCAATACAGGAGCCAAGATCTTGTGGTGATACAAGTTGTGTGCAAGTTTGGTTAAAATCAAATCATAAATGAAGCTGCTATTGTGCAGACAAGGTCAAAATAGCTAATTTTGGCCCTTTTAGGGACAATAACTCCAGAACCCATAATGGGATCTGACTGGTTCAAGAAAGGAACCGAGATCTTATGGTAATACAAGTTGTGTGCAAGTTTGGTTAAAATCAAATCATAAATGAAGCTGCTATTGTGCAGACAAGGTCAAAATAGCTAATTCTGGCCCTTTCAGGGGCCATAACTCTGGAACCCATAATGGAATCTGGCCAGTTTAAAAAAGGAACTAAGACCTTATGGTGATACAAGTTGCATGCAAGTTTGGTAAAAATCAAATCATAAATAAAGCTGCTATTGCGCAGACAAGGTCAAAATATCTAATTTTGGCCCTTTCCCAAAATGGGATCTGGCCAGTTCAAGAAAGGAACCGAGATCTTATGGTGATACAAGTTGTGTGCAAGTTTGGTTAAAATAAAATCATAAATGAAACCTCTATCGTGCAGACAAGAAATTATTGACGCACGGACTGACGACGGACGATCACAAAAGCTCACCTTGCCACTATGTGACAGGTGAGCTAAAAATGTTATTTCTAAAATATCATACATCATATATAAAACATTAACCATAAAGTTAGTTCATTGTTCCTTTTTTAAACTGGTGTCATACAGGTGCACAGATGGGTAGGATTATTATTTGTGTCACTGACTGATCTACAATATATAACTAACCATCAGGATCGGAAGAATCTGTAATGATGACATCATACTCTCCCTGGTGTTTCTTCATGTACTCAAAACCATCGCCAACATGCAACTTCAACTTTGGACTAGAGTAACTCTTTGCCATTTCAGGCAAATACTTTTTGGAGACTTCTATTACTTTCTATAAATATATATAACATGTAACAATAAACTTTATGACTTTAAATTATTTAACAAATAATCAAGGCCTTCTATTGGTTTATCGTTTAATTTACCATGGTTCAGAGTTCAGTTGCGTAGGAATTGAACCACCAGGGATGTTAGCCCGAGTGGTTAAATACTGAAGCATCTGAACGATGAACCAAATTAGAGGATAAATCACAAGAAGGCCTTGATTGTTTCCATTCTGACATGCTCAATGACATATTTTAATAAATATTATGCTGGACTTCATTTACCCGAGGAGTAATATATCAGACGTCGTACGGCAATTTGACATCATAATTAACTTCATTATGCTCTCTTATCGGTCTGCGCTTCAACTGTTATTTGTCGCAGAATAAACAGAGCTTGATTTTCTTCTTTGTTTAACTGGAAATCAAATCGAGTCATGTTAGAATAAAACATAAAACAAGAGCTGACTATTCAACAGCCTTTCATTTGAATAAATATAAGTCGAAAAGGGGGCATAATTTTGTAGAAAAAGCAAAACAGAGTTGTTGAACCTGTGCAGTGTAAGTAAGTTCTTCACAGTGAAATAAGTGTGTGAAGTTTCAATCCATTCCCACATGTGGTTACTGGTTACTACCTATTCTTTGAATAGTTAAGCTAAAAATCTTTGTTAATACCAGTATGCATTATATTATGAAATGATACTTCACAAACAGCTAAGCATCATATTATAACGAATATTTCAAAAACTGTAAAGTAATGGGGTGACACTGGTAGACATTTTGGACTCAGATACCAAGGCATCAGTTGAACCAGATAATGATTATTCATTTGCTATGGTAATGTATATCTGATAACTAATGATCTAGGACAAAATGTTCAAATAGTTACCTCGTCAATTTCACATTGGTCCACCTGCTCAACATCTGGATGTTTGACAACCTCCCTTAATATACCACCATCACCTCCACCTATAATCAACACCTGCATAGCGAACAACATCATATTAATTCAAAAGTTATACCTTAAAAAGTTCTTGACCTTTTAAAGTCAGGCAATCATATAAATCTCTTTGCTTCTCATTTTGTTGTGTTAACATCACACTGACACTACTATAATTCATATGGCAACATTCCAGCTTTTGATGGTTGGGGAAGACCCCAGGTGACCTTCCATGCATTATGTA
The DNA here is from genome assembly GCF_021730395.1 of Mercenaria mercenaria. Taxonomy (NCBI): domain Eukaryota; kingdom Metazoa; phylum Mollusca; class Bivalvia; order Venerida; family Veneridae; genus Mercenaria; species Mercenaria mercenaria. The sequence continues at coordinate 42,953,760 of NC_069374.1, forward strand.
AGACACGAGCTGGCACCTGGGTAGAACTACCTACCTTCCCTAAGCCAGCAGCCTGACTTCCTCCAGGCAGACACCTGGGTAGAACTACCTACCTTCCCTAGGCCAGCAGCATGACTTCCTCCAGGCAGACACCTGGGTAGAACTACCTACCTTCCCTAAGCCAGCAGCATGACTTCCTCCAGGCAGACACCTGGGTAGAACTACCTACCTTCCCTAAGCCAGCAGCGTGACTTCCTCCAGGCAGACACCTGGGTAAAACTACCTACCTTCCCTAAGCCAGCAGCGTGACTTCCTTATATGACAAAATCCAACACCTGAAGCAAGGTTTCAAACTCACAGCAGTAAATGGCAATTCAAAGTCAGTAAATGTTAGGCCCAAGAACCTCAGTGAATTTTGTTTAAGCAGTAAATATTCAAGTGAAAAGTAAGTAGAATATCTCTCCATATAATAAATAAGTTATTGAAAGGAAAAACGAAAACAGTGTGCCCGACAACTTCACTGCTGGATAGTGAAGCTGCTATTGTGCAGACAAGGTCAAAATAGCTAATTCTGGCCCTTTCATGGGCCATCACTCTGGAACCCATAATGGAATCTCGCCAGTTCAAGAAAGGAACCGAGATCTTATGGTGATACAAGTTGTGTGCAAGTTTGGTAAAAATCAAATCATAAATAAAGCTGCTATTGTGCAGACAAGGTCAAAATAGCTAATTCTGGTCCTTTCAAGGGCCATAACTCTGGAACCCATATTGGAATCTGGCCAGTTCAAGAAAGGAACCAAGATCTTATGGTGATACAAGTTGTGTGCCAGTTTGGTAAAAATCAAATCATAAATAAAGCTGCTATTGTGCAGACAAGGTCAAAATAGCTAATTCTGGCCCTTTCAGGGGCCATAACTCTGGAACCCATAATGGGATCTGGCCAGTTTAAGAAAGGAACCGTAATCTTATGGTGATATAAGTTGTGTGCAAGTTTGGTTAAAATAAAATCATAAATGAAACCACTATCGTGCAGACATGAAATTGTTGACAGACGGACGGACGCACGCACGCACGGACTGATGAAGGGTGATCACAAAAGCTCACCTTGTCACTATGTGACAGGTGAGCTAAAAAGAGAAAGTGTAAAAAAACTTTAACCAAGGTGGGGACGCGGAAAGACGCTGACGCCGGGTCGAGTAGGATAGCTCTCCTTATACTTTGTATAGTCGAGCTAAAAATGGGGAAAATTGGTGCACCCACTCAGTTTCATTGATCCCAGAACAAACAAAGTCCCCTACTGGAAGGCAACTAATTTTCACTACTGCAGTATAACATAATGAACTGATATCTGTCAATAATATATAAACGATATTGTACTATAGATACAATATGTTAAAATAACAAAAGACTTGGATTAAAATTTGTATATACAAATGTATAAAAACCTATAGTTGTTTTCATATAGCATTTTTTTGGCCAGTTATCAAAAAGGTATCATTTAAGTTATTTATAGTAAAAAAAATTCTATATAATTCCACATAAAACTCTTTACCAGGTAGAGATAGGTCAAAATACACCTAAAAATTGGATGTAACATGCATGTTGTACCACAGAAAATGGTCTCGATTTTTCCCTACGGCCTGTAATAAATAATAACCAGGCCTCCTAGCAGACCTGAACAAAAATAAAGGTTTTTATAAAGGCTCCAATCTATGGAAATAAAGGCCTTTTAGTGTAAAATATTAAAAAATAAAGAGTAAATAAAGGCTATTTTTGTCGGAATTCTCGTTGAAAACACAAAATATATATAGGTATTTACTAAAAAAAGTTAATTTATATATGGAAACCCACACTCTAAAACCAGATATCAGAAATAGGCATGTTTGATATTATCTCATACTGGTTGAATTATACATTATGATTGATATACATACCTAACTTAATGGGTATACCTACTTTCACTGCACATTTATATCACCTATTTTGTATATGGTTCCTGTTTTATACATTGTACAGGCTTTCAAGCACTATTTGGCAAAAAATTCGGGCTAAAATTAGGGTTGTTTTTGCCAAAAATTAGGGCTATTCTTGCAAAAAATAAGGGCTAAATTAGGACTAAATGCCCACAGGTCAACATGTCAAGCCCGTCCTTTTATATATTGTTGCTTTTTGCAGGGGCACCATTCTAGAACAAATGTGTCTCCAACATAAGTTTTTGATATACAGGTATGAAATGGTGGACACTGGTGCCTTTATTTGTTTAAATATTGAGGTACTGGAGGGGTACTTCTCTCAATTGGGGGGAGGGGGTTAGGGGCTCTCCCCTGGAAAATTTTAAAATACAGGTATGAAATAGTGGGTGCTTGTGTATTTTTTGTTCTAAATTTTGAGGCATAGAAGTGTGTAGCCCCCTAATTTTAGGGAGGTAAGGATGCTGCCACCCCTCTGAAAAAATTTAAAATACAGGTATAAAATGCTTGATTGTAGTGCATGTTTTGGTCTAAATTTTGATGTGTGGTAGAGGGTATCCCTGTAGTTTTAGGAGGGTCAGGGGACTCTTCCTCTGGAAATGTTTTGAAATGTAGATATCAATGGTGGCCTCTGGGAAACTTATATATAAATTTTGAGGTACTGAAGAGGCAATCCCCTCATTGAAAGGGCAGTCAGGGGGTCCTCCCCCTGGAAAATTTTGTAATAGAGAAATGGAATGGTGGCCTCTGGTGCGTTTTTGGGCCTAATTTTGAGAAAATATTTATTCTTTGCCAAACTAGTCGAGAGCAACTTTGATGAGCCAAATGGGGGCACAGGCCTCCTGGGCCCAGCCATGGATCTAGGCCTGATCACTCAATGAAGTAAATCTATGTTTCATGAAGATGTAGCCTAGGAACTCATGGAAACTGATAGAAGCAACCTCTGAAAATGAATCTTAAAGAAAATAAACTTCAATAAATTAATTGGATCATTATATGCATGACTTTGTGCAAAAACAAATTTAAGTTCAGACAGATATTACAAAAAATTAGGGACAATTGAAAAAAATAAGTTTTTTTTAGGAATTTGGCCCTTTTTGAGCATTTTTTTTAGGAATTTTAGGGAGACCTAAGAAAATTAGGAATTTTAGGGCCACTTGAAAGCCTGAATTTGTAGTGTCTACATCAACTTTGCTCAGAATGCTGTATCTTCACCAGACCTTGTCCACTGTTACCATAGTGTAAACATCATGTCACCAGACCATTTCAAGCATTCAGCTCCGTGGTACCTTATGCTGAATACATGGAACACCCATGGTCTGGTGAACACTACTGCAAACACCTACATGTATGTGGTCTGGTGAACACAACAGCATTCTGAAAAACTCAAGATGAAAGATACACAAGCAGTATCCTAATAACAACACTTAAAATGGGGGAAGAAATACAGTAGTATAACCATTACTTGCTTTAAACTGGCGCGGCAAGCAGTCTGAACAAAAATATAGGTTTCGAGTGAAAATTACAGGCTATTTGGCCGTTTTAAAGGTTTTTGCAGAAGATTTAAAGGTTTTAAAGGTTTGCTTTGAAATTAAAGGTTTTTAAAGGTTTTAAAGGTTTCACTAGGAGGCCTGAAGTTACAATATAAGCTATTTATAGTATCAACAAAGGGAATAATTCTAAAAACAAGGGTGCCTCATGGTGGTGAACATTTGTGCCAAGTTACATCAAAATCCCTCCATTCATGAAGAAGAAATGCTCTGGAAAAAGTTATTCTTGAATTTGGCATTTGACCTCCAAGTGTGACCTTGACCTTAGACCTAGGGACCTGGTTCTTGGGCAAAACAATCTGTCTCATGGTAGTAAACATTTATGCCAAGTTACATCAAAATCCCTCCATGCATGAAGAAGAAATGTTCCAGACAAAGTCATTCTTGTATCTGACCTTTAGCTTCTATGTGTGACCTTGATCTTCGACCTAGGGACCAGGTTCTTGCGGATGAAACTCCGTCTCACAGTGGTGAACATTTGTGTCAAGTAATATTCAAATCCTGTTTTGCACGACAAAGTTATACACTGGACAGGAAAAATGTCCTACTGACCTTCGATCTCCAAGAGTGACCTTGACCTTTAAGCTAGGGTTTTGGGTGTTGCGCATGACATGTCGTCTCATAATGAGGAACATTTATGCCAAGTAATATTAAAATCAATTGATTGATGACAGAGTTCTGGACCGGACAGGAAAAAAACCCTACTGACCTTTGACCTCCAATTGTGACCTTGACCTAGGGGTCCGGGTTTTGCGCCTGACACGTCGTCTCATCATGGGGAACCTTTGTGCCAAGTAATATTAAAATACCTTCATGGATGACAGAGTTCTAGACCGGACAGGAAAAAAGCCCTGTTGACCTTTGACCTCCAACTGTGACCTTGACCTTTGAGCCAGGGATCCGGGATTTACGCATGACATGTCATCTCATCATGGGGAACATTTGTGCCAAGTGATATTAAAATCCCTAATGAATGACAAGAGTTATGGACCGGACACGAAACAGACCCTGTTCTTGCCATGTTTACACTTGACTGCCAAGTGTGACCTTGACCTTTGAGCTAGGGGTCTGAAATTTGTGCATGACACATCGTCTTATTATGAGGTACATTTGTGCCAATTAATATTAAAATCCCTTCATTGATGGCAGAGTTATGGACCGGACAGGAAAACAGCCCTGTTGAACTTTGACCACCAATTGTGACCTTGACCTTAAAGCTAGGGGTCTGGGTTTTGCCCATGACACATTGCGCATGGGGAACATTTGTGCCAAGTAATATTAAAATCCCTTCATGGATGACAGTTATGGATAGGAAACGATATTGCGAACGGACAGAATGACGGACAGAAAAGCGCATTCCTATAGTCCCCGAAACTGGTTTTCAACCAGGGGACTAACAAACGCTGTCCAAACAAAAGCCAATGCTCGGCTATTTGAACTGTTGTCCCAGAAACAGGAATATTACCCTAAATGTTAAAATATCTGTAAGTTTCAATCCAGTATCTGCATGCAAAACTTTGAACAGGAGATTTTAAGTTGAAAAGGGGACATAATTTTGCAAAATACAGTTATATAAATGAGACTTCATGCTTTGACCTAGTTTTATATACACGAAAAGAAAGTGTGAAGTTTCAATTCAATGTTTGCATTAGTATTTGAGATAGTTAGTATACTTGTATATCAAACTTTAACCAGGATTTTCTAAGTCCAAAAAGGGGCATACGTGTCAGAGTTATGGAACTGGATGCTACCACCTGGTTTTATAACCCCAAGGACACATGTGAAGTTTTAAGTCAATATTTGCATTAGTTTTGGAGATAGTAACTTGCATGCAAAACTTTAACCAGGATTTTCCAAGTCCAAAAGGGGCATACTTGAAGCTCATGCCAGGGTGAGTAGAACAGCTTGGACTATTCTTCAAATAGTCGAGCTAAAGATATCATGCCCAGCTGCACTTCATGGACATTTACAAATATGATGCGGGTAATGATATGGAGCAACTGTTTGAATCAACAGACCTCAACAAACTGTTTGCAAAGAAGTTGTCCTGCAGGACGACCTACTTAGCATTTCCACTTGTCCTGCAGTTCACTAAGGAAACAAGTGGTTCTCAAGTTATTGGGTGGAAACCGTTTGCTCTATGGACCGACCGACTGACAGGTGCAAACTGCAAAGCAATATACCCCAACTTCTTCGAAGAGGGCTTAAAAATGATATTATGTTACTGGTCTGGAATCTTGTGATAAGACAATGGTGCAGGACAGAATTTAGAGTAACAATACATTCCATTTTCAATTATTGAGATGCTTCTGCTTCTTACTGGATCAGTTTTCATTGAATTTATCAGAATTTTTGTCAAAATCGCACTTGTTCTGCAAGACCAGTACTACATCCAGTTCCACTCATTCTGATTTCTACTTGTATTTACGAGCAGACATACAGATCTGTTGAACCATTATGAATTCCATTCAGTAATAATAACAGATATAGTGTGACGTGCACCAAAACTCAATTCTAAGTAAAAAAGGGGCATATATTATGAGATAATGGTACCAGATTTATAGACCTTGTATCGTAAGTGGGTGATGATAATGGACAACTATTTACATATATATTATATTAGTTTGTAGCAAATCCATCAAGTAATACCAGACAAAGTGAAAAAGCCTCAAAACTTTAACCAAGCTGTGGACGTGGTCACTGATGCAGGGGTAAGTAGGATAGCTCTCCAATATATATTGTACAGCCAAGCTATTTTGAACAGGGTCAGAAACAATACATTAACCTCCGTAGTTATTTAGCAAACAAGGATTACCTTTCTAGGTTTAGGGTGTGAATTCAGTGGTATATGAGCTAACATCTCTTGATACGAGAATTCATCCCTCTCTGTACATTGAATTACACCATCTAACACCAAAACATTGCCATATGTTGCACTGAAATATATCAAAATCTGTGTCTCACTCTGAGGATCAACAAATTACATGACCTCAAAATAAAACTCACTATACATAATGCTTGCAAGCGAGCATGAAAAAGTATAGGATATACTGGCATTCACATTTCACTTAATGAAATTACAATACCGGGTTCTTCTAATGTAAGTGTATTTTTGTCAACTTTGTCAACGATCATATCTACAGTTATCATAGGTTCTAAACTGCTAAGATAAATCACTTTGAAATGACTTTGACCAAATATGATCAATGCTCAAACAGTCGGGGTGACATGAGATTGGAAGTTTGATTGCATCTAAGAAAATATTGTGCATCTGACTTTTCAAGCAAAGTTTAGTGTTAACCAAACAAGAGGGTCATGATGACCCTATATCGCTCTCCTGTTAAGCGTGGCCTTGGAATCATCAAGATAAACATTCTGACCAAGTTTCATGTAGATAAGGTCATAAATGAGGCCTCTACCTTGCTTTAAGTGGTGACCTAGTTTTTGACTCCACATGACCCAGTTTTGAATCTGGCCTAGGAATCATCAAGATAAACATTCTTACCAAGTTTCATAAAGATAGAGTCATAAATATGGCCTCCAGAATATTAACAAGCTTTTCCTTTGATTTGACCACGTGACCTAATTCTTGACCCCACATAACTCAGTTTCGATCCCGGCCTAGGAATCATCAAAATAAACATTCTGGCCAAGTTTCATGGAGATAGGGTCATATGTGTTAACAAGCTTTTCCTTTGGTTTGACTGGGTGACCTATTTTTTGACCCAATATGACCCAGTTTTCATCTTGCCATAGGAATTATCAAGATAAACATTCTGACCAAGTTTCATGAAGATAGGTTCATAAATGTGGCCTCTAGGCTTTTCCTTTTATTTGGGATTTTGCGGTCACACATTAAACCGCAATCCACCTAAAAACTTTTAGGTGTAACTTTTGACTTTAAACTAAAATTTGACACCCACATTTCTAACATCTGTAAAAAAGGCTTCAAGGCAGTTAAATGTTTTAAAGAGAATTGGGAAACACTTATGTAAACTAGGCAAATTAAATATCTATTACTCTTTCATTTTATCAAATTTTAACTATTGCCCCCTTACTTGGCATTTTTGTGGTGAAGCATACACTAAAAAACTAGAAAAGATCCAGGAAAGAGCGCTGCGCTTCATCTATGATGATTATATATCTGATTATGATTTACTTCTAACCAAATCCAAACTTCCAACGTTAAAATTAAGAAGAATTAGAACCATGGCACTAGAAATTCACAAAATTATTCATAAACAAGGACCAACCTATTTACATGACTTGGTTACTATTAAAACTCACTCTTTCAATTTTAGGTATACAAATGTAGCTAATATTCCTCAGGTAAGAACAACCAGTTATGGTAGCAACTCTTTCCGGTCCTATGCACCTAAACTCTGGAACTCATTGCCACAACACCTTAGGGATGAGGTCAATTACAATAACTTTAAAAATTTGATTGGTGCATGGAACGGAGAGAGCTGCTCATGTTCATTTTGCCAGTAAACCTGCATTGCCTTAGCTTGTGTAAGTCTGCTTTATTTATCATTTTTAACTATGTCTGAGTCTTAATTTCTAGTCGTTCGATGTTTATCTGTTCTCTAATTTTGAATTATTATGTGCTTTTAGGCTGTTTTGTTGTGTATGCTTTATATTCTTAGTTGCAAACAGCATGTACTTTATTTTAAGCTTTTTATCCATTTCTGTCATTGCATGTGCATGTGCTTAGATATTTTGAGTTTTGTTATTTATTATTCAGATTAGTAATTTATTATATAGATACAGTATATTTTATTTATTTACTTAACCAATGAATTAGAAATTTTATTTTCATACTCTTAAACAAATAGTACTCTTCAGTGCTTATTACCTTTGTCTTTCGAGATGTACTGTCTTTCAGCTCTTAATTTATATCAATTTATGATAGATTTTATATATGTAAAATGTGTAATTTAACATTTTGATTTCTATGTATGTATATGTCAGTCAAAAGCTATACATAGCTTATGTTTATAATGTTATTTTATCTACCGACAATAAATAAATATTGACTTGACTTGACTTGAAAAACTGGAATACACTTTCCATAACCAGAATACACCTGTATTTTTTAAGTTGAAGGTATTTTTGAAGGTTTTTTGATAAATGAAATCTCTATATGGCTGAAAGGGACAAATTTAATTAGAAAATTTTACTCTGTAACCTATGATGGGATCTAGCTGGTTTTCGAAAGAAAGCGAGATCTTATTGTGATTTAAGCTGTGTGTAAGTGTGATTAAAATCAAATGTAAACTATCTTAACACTTTTTTTGCTCTTTCAGGGGTGAATCAGGGGCTGTAACTCTGGAATATCTCAGTTCCTTTCAAACACTGGCCAGATCCCATCATGTAACTCTGGAACCTATGATTGGATTTGATGGATTCATCTTGGAATCCAAGATCTATTGTTAAAGACATTTTGCAAGTTTGTATCAAATAAAACCATAAAATTTAATGGAGTCTCTATATGGCTGCAAAAGCCAAAATAGCAAATTCTGGCCCTTCAAGGGGCCATAACTCTGGAACCCAAGATATTTTTTAAAGGAACCAAGACATTATGCCAATTCAAGTTGTGTGAAAGTTTGATTTAAATCGATTGCAAAATGTGGTCTCATTCATGTTCACAAGAAATTGTGGACGAATGGCGGATGCAGACATATGTTCACAAAAGCTTACCTTGTCACTAAGTATGTGACAGATGAGCTAAAAAAGTAAGAACTTCAAAATAACAATTTTACGTTAGATTGCAAGAAAGAAATTGTCATTTCACGCAGATCAGCATTTCACTTACTCATGAATGCAATATTTGTCAGTTTCACAATATGTTAAAACATGGTCATAAAGTAGTCATTTCTGTTGACTTTGATTTTTCTTAAAATGTCAAAAACTCAAAGTCCACAAAAATGGCTGAAACTCACAAATGACCTTAATTTATGCATATTGTAAATAAACCAATTAATTTCAAACTGCGGTTTTGAGAATAAATGTAATTTCAACAGTTTTCATTCATACAATCTGTAAATTTACAGATAATCTGTAAATATACCACTTTCCTAGACCTGGTAAATACCATTTGTAGTATTCATATTGATTACAAGACCTCGATATCCGACAGCCCTACTGGTTGTCAATGGTGGTGGATACAAACAGTCCTCAGTTTTTTTTGCTTTGTATACTATTTTCCTTATTTTCTTATTTCCTATTATGAAGGAAAAAAGCACTGCCGACAATATAAGTAAATGTAAATTACAGACATTTAAAATGGGTCCTGATGTGTGCTGCGGCCATTGGAAATATGTCAATTTTATACAGAATAAAGAACAGCTATTTATTTAGCTAAAAAATTTCAGCTCAGAGATGTTTATATGCTGTTACGGATCTCTTAATTGACGTGACCATCAGAAAATAAAAACAGTGTCAGTTAAGTTATGGTAGCCAGATCTGCTATTTAGTGTGTTGTAACCTATGAGAAAGGCAGTGGCTAGTGAACCGTCACCGGTGCAGCAGACCTGAGGTCTAGTGCACCGTCATTTTTGTTATACATGTATATGAAATATAGCTTTTCTTTGAATTATAATTATAACTTATTGTCACCAGTTATATGTGTGATCATTATAAGAAGAAGGAAGTAAGATGATTCTAATTTAAATAAACCTTGACTCAGGGGGCGTGAGAGGTGTTGCACATTTCATTACCTCTCATGAACAGACTCAATCAAACCGAGTCTGTTATTATTATTCTTGGTTGCATTCTTTGCTTCCATAGGATCTTTTTACAGATTTTATTACCTTTTAATTTACCGATATACAGATTAAAACATTGTGCCGCTATCAGATATGGTCTATTGATAGAAAGTTTATTATGGCGGAATGTTTCTTAAGTAGAACGTTCAGTTCTGACAGAATGAGTTTCATTGAAAGAAATGTTTAATTTTTATAAATAGCATACTAGTATATTTATGACCATTTAAGATTAATTATTGTCTGTATCTGGATACATCAAAATTGAAATCCGAACTTAATTTTAGATTCACTATCTCATGATCAGAGCTGCCGATACAAAAGACAATCATGCCCAAGCTAATTATTAAAATTTAATAACTTTAACAAGCTACCAACAAAGCCTACATTTGTAGACCTCCATTTATTGTTTTAATTCAATCTTTATTGTTTTTCACAGTTTTTATCATAGATTTCGTAAGATGTAGCTTTTTTAATTAAAAATATAACAAGTATTGAAACCATAACAGTTTTCACCGTAAATGTACATTATAAAATATTTGCTTGCCAGATGTCAACATTTCCGAATTTCATCTTTCATAAAGAGTTAATTTCTTTCTTTTATGGGTATGTAATTTTGCTTAGAGAAAAACTTTTCACATTGTGAGCCTTGTAATTTGTTAACAATTGTTTGCCTCATGTTGTCAATATCATGACCTGAGTGAAATAAAGATATTTGTATTTGTTAATTGTCAATTGTCACTGACATAATACATCTGAAATTAAGATCGAATTTCAGTTTTAATATACATACATATACATGTATACACTCAACAAAATTCCTAATCGGTCAGTTTTTATTGTATTACTATTTTGTTAATAATGCAAGTATTTACACGAAATTTAACATACTGACATTTCAATAGGTACTGCAGCTATTATTGATTTATTTTAACCGACTTACCGCCAAAGTAACCACTTCAGGCGTGTTGGCCAATTTAGCATATTTTGCATGTGCATAGCATGTGCACCAATATGCACGTGTTAATGAACACTTTTGGCATCACTGACGAAAGTCCTACTAAAAAACGCATATCATCACTAAATTGATACAAGAGCAATGCGCCCGGGCTGTCGAAATTATACAACAAAATTCAAAATCGGTCATTTCAATGAATCGTACTTGGTTAAATTTCGAAAAAAGAGCGCGGATGGTAGATAAGCAACGAGTGAAGGTTCTTGTAAAAGGAATTAAGGTTACACATGGAAATAACCATCAAAGTAACAGTTAAAAACAGAATAGCATCAAATTCTATTGAAATTGTAAAAACAGTAACACACTCGCCGTAAATGTGTCCCAGCTAGCAACATTCCGACAGCTCGATCCCATTGCTCTTGTGTCAATTTCACCATAATATGTGTTTTTCTAGTTGGACTTTAGTCAGTAGTGCCAAAATTGTAAACGAACACGTGCATTTTGGTGCACATGCACTGCACATGCAAAATATCCAATATTAGGCAAAATGCCTAATACGGTTACTTTGGCCAGGAGTCACCAAAAATAAATTAATGATTAGCAACAGTACCTATTTAAATGTCGGCATGTGAAATTTCGTGTAATTACCTTCATTATTGACAAAATAGTAATACAAATATAAACTGACCGATTAGGAATTTTGTTGGGTGTATGTCCAAATGCAGACAATAACTTAAAAAAAAGGATCAATGAAATTCATTATGTCATTCGGAAATAGCTTAGTAAATGATGGATACCACTGTTGCCGAAGAACGGAGATCAGAGCTTTAAGGTAAAACAGTAAATTAACAGGTAAGTTGAGGTTTATCTTACTTCATTCTTTTAGTTATGTTCTTGCATTTTACTGGTGAAAATATCTTTTGATTAAACTTTACATAAAGGCTATATTTTATATATAACAAAATGACAGTGCACTAGACCTCAGGTCTGCTGCACCGGTGACGGTGCACTAGACCTCGGGTCTGCTGCACCGGTGACGGTTCACTAGCCACTGCCTATGAGAAAAGGGGATACGTTGTGAAAACTGTTGATAGCTGGTTCCCTATTGCTTGATTTGAATACCATTCACCAATCAGAATATACCAAATCCGATTAAGGCTGTTAGTATCACATTTTATGGGAAACCATGCACGTGCAACATGACCTGATGGTGGGCCATATCAGATAAAATCAACGGGAAGGCCATAAAAAATGAAATATTGAAACCTTTTAAATACAATGACATCCTGGTACTTTGATTTTTCATGAAATAAAACTTCCTCCACTTTTAACGACATTGCTTGACCAGGCCATAAGTCATTCACTTCGCTAAACCATCCGTCTTTCAAGCGGTCCATCCTTCTTTTAGCTAACTGTTGACAGCTGACTGTCGGATAATCACGCTATTTCCGCTTAACATGGCGCATGCGTAAGTGGAAGGTTTAAAACCCGTTATACGGCATTTCAACCTGGCGGAAAAGGTTACACTACGGTAAATAAATTTGCCTCTTCTCCTTCTCCAGATAAAATGGCATTGTCATGATTTATGTAGGTCAGTTGCTGTTTAATTTCATAGTGGAGATATACATGACAGTTAGGTAACTTCTTTAAAGAGAATTTTTAACGACAACAAGTTACCTTGCACATGTATTTATGCTTATATTCCAGTCGTTATTGTTTAAGAAATTTCATCGTGAGCACTAGTTCACTACTTTTTAGGATTTTGTTGTCGTTTCAACGATCAGAAATTTTACAAAAGTAATTTGAGTAACTTTTTAATAGGCTTATATAACTATCTATGTCAGCTCTGCCAAGCTTGTACAGTCCACACAGAGGGATAAGAAAACTAGTTTTTGTAAGCCATTTTCTGAATCAAATGGGGAGTACTTTTCGATTGCTAATTTTTAAAATGTTTTCATTATATGTAACGTTTAATATATATATTAAGACCCAAATTCTTGCATAAAAAAATCTGTATATTTGCTGAGCATTTGTAGATTTGTATTCTACAGATGCTTAGCAAAAATACTGGGTCATTTCTCTTGAAACTTTGTAATATATTTATCTCCAATGACGCGGATACAATCTGAACACGAAACATTACACTTTCGAGTTCCCTGACAGGACGGCTTAACTTTTCCTAATTATGCGACGAAACGATTAATCATAAATACGGCTTAATTGATCTTTATTCAATAATCGATTTATATTTACCCTTTTTCATCTTACTATGTACTGATAATTATCTAATTATAGTACTAGATCTATAGCAATCTTACAGTAGTGTTATTGATCATTGCGTATGCAAAAGGTCACTTGTCCAAAATCTGCTTGGCAATGCACTCAGTCTTAAATCATACTTAATAGTTGATCCGTAAATAAGTGTGACTAAAATATTTACCAGTCTGAAGCATTTGAGCGCTGGTGGATTCTACTTTACTTCTTTTGATGCTATTATGGAATTATCTTTATAGATTGCAAGGGTGAATTTCAACAGGAATATAATATTAAACCGTCTTTTCATACCATTCTATGACAAAAATCAAATACAAATAAAAATGTTTCATTTATTCTTAACCGCGACATTTTATTTGTTTGATTGCAAATTTCATTTATAAAGTTTATTTGGTTTCAAAGCTAGTTCTAAAGAAGATATATTTAATCTCCAACATTTTGTGCCTCTTTACTACCAGAGCATGATGAGAATTCAAAGTCTATAGACATACACACTTCATCACACTACAAGGTTTGAGACCAGAATTGTAAAATTTGTTTAGCCCATATATTTTCCCATATACTTTCGTACATGTACATGCATTAAAAAGACCGAATCGGGTCCCTTGCCAGTAGTAGTTAAGTACGAGTCTCGACAAGGACAGTTGGAAGTGTTACCGCTACATAATATGCTATATCGATGAAAAATATAATTTTAATGCCATATTAAGAGTCATGTTGACAGTATGGATAAAAGTACATATCTGCCAGATTTGTAGTACTTTTACAAAAACAACATTGCCACGGAACACCAATTGTCAAAATAATTATACTGATGTCAAGTATACAACAACAGCCTCGCCACTAAAACTAATATACATCAACAACCTCTACACGGAACATCAGTTTTCATCATAATAATCGTATTGACGTAAAGATATCTATCATATACGTGGCTGTAGATAGCCAACCGCGAACAATACAAACCGGATCTAGCAATAAAAAAACAGCTCATCAAGAAAAAATGATCACACATTCTTGCATTCTGGACATGAGTTTCCAGCCGGAAAACCCCCATCTTACATGTTAGAGTGTAAGATGACCTTCGTGCTCCAAAAGAAACCATACTGAACTATATTTATGTAGCAGATTCCAGTGCTAATTTATATTTTTATGTTAATTAGGACAAAAAATACATACACCTCGGTAGTAACGCGTAACATTAGGCATATCTTTGAATATTTTTAATTAAACTATCCTAAAAAAAAACAACAAAGAAAAAAAAACCAACAAAAAACAAAAACAAATCATTGCAAATCCGTTATTTTCAAACACAACAAAAGGAACAACTAGCTTCTACATAACATTGTTTTAGAGAGAAAATACATAAAATGAAACTATACAGTACGTTGAATAGGATTTTATGTACAGTATGGTGTACTGGTAAGACTTTTTATGACGAATAAGGCTCAACAAGTAAAAAACATAACGATTTCCGTTTGACTGCGCTGGAACCATTTTATTGGGTAAAGCTACAACCTGTGTGGTCTTTAACACTACGCTACAGATAATAAAAGTAAACTGGAACTCATAGCAGAGACTCGTTTCCGCCTATATATTCCCCTCTGCGCCTACAACCAGTTAACAAATCACAAGACGTATGGTGTGGGAGAATCGACACAGACCCTATAATATACATTTGTGCAGTTTCTTTACAGTTAATAGGCAACGTTGAGTATTTTAAAATAGATATTCATAATATGTATAAACGTAACTTGAACCGGCTTAGTATTTGTTAAATGAAATAGGCATCAACGCTGATTTTTTTAATAGGTATTCATAATATGAACAAACGTAACTTGAATCGGCTAAGTATTTGTTAAATGAAATAGGCGTCAATGCTGATTTTTTTAATAGGTATTCATAATATGAACAAACGTAACTTGAATCGGCTTAGTATTTGTTAAATGAAATAGGCATCAACGCTGATTTTTTTAATAGATATTCATAATATGAACAAACGTAACTTGAATCGGCTTAGTATTTGTTAAATGAAATAGGCGTCAATGCTGATTTTTAATAGGTATTCATAATATGAACAAACGTAACTTGAATCGGCTTAGTATTTGTTAAATGAAATAGGCATCAACGCTGATTTTTAATAGGTATTCATAATATGAACAAACGTAACTTGAATCGGCTTAGTATTTGTTAAATGAAATAGGCATCAACGCTGATTTTTTTAATAGGTATTCATAATATGAACAAACGTAACTTGAATCGGCTTAGTATTTGTTAAATGAAATAGGCATCAACGCTGATTTTTTAATAGGTATTCATAATATGATAAAACGTAACTTGAATCGGCTTAGTATTTGTCTGTTGTCATTTATAAAATCGAAATTGTCTCTCCATTTTGCTTTATTATAAGTTCCGTCGTCCTTTCAGAGTTATACGAGTTAATATATACGGTACACAACTATAAGACATATCTAGATTTTTTATTACTTTTCTGTGGTGCGGTGCCCGAAGGGAGGACTCCACTTGTCTAGGCCTATTGATATGTAACAAATAAATGGGATGAAAATATTTACTTTTACACGGGCCATTACCTTGTTGAAATTGTTCTTGTTTTTCATTGTTGTTGAGGTTTTAAACGATAACCAAACAGTCATATTTCAGTTTAGCCAATCAATGCGCAAAAATCCTGCGTATCCGGGTTAGATTTAATCTGTTTATTCTTATTTGTTGAAATTTTAATTGATCGCCAAACCATCGAAATCATTCAGCTATATATTCAGCTATAAATATTCACATTTGAATCTATCGTTTCAAGAATTCCTGAAATTTAACTGTATAAAGAACCTTTTCATGATGCAGAAGTTTTATATCGGAGTACTGGTTTTAGCGGTGTGCGCAGTCATGCTTTTGCAAGAGACAGAAGGTATTTGTGTTACATAATTTTCTAGCTTGCTTCAAAACTAACTGTTTATTTTGCAAAATTAACTAATTGTCCACCATTGTCTCTATAAAGAGTCTATGATATATATTGAATGTTTAGAATTTCAGAGAGGAGTGAATACGGCTATTAAATTTGCTTTCGAGATTTCTTTCACTGTATAAGTTGTAGCCTTTACTTTCTTGTCTGCAGCACTACTCGCAGCTTCCATATACTGATAGTTAATCGTTTACGTATTTATGTTGAAATCATAAATGAATTTATTTGAACAAAAGATCAATAAAATGGCCAAAGGAACACTTAGATTATTTTAAAATGTAACATCATAATCTAGCAATTCCATGCGTTATGGGGAAACCTCTGACAATAAAACTGATTCTGTGCACCTTAGTAGTATTCCTTAAAAGATAAATTCATACCCTTTTAACATAATGTAAACAAAAACTTAGTTATCCTGTATTTTGGATATACAAATGTACAACTGTGTAATCCACCTAATCCGTAGAAGGGTTTTTCGTGAACTTCGGAACAATAAGTCATTCTAAAGGTCTTCGATAATTGTGGTAAACTCTTTCTATTTTCATATTAACTTTGATATCGTCAATTTTGTGGCCAAAATTGTATTTCCCCTCTGTAAATATTGGGCAAAGTTACAAATTTTTCTAAAATATTTTTCTTCGAAATTTTACAAAAATGTTATGTGGAAATGTTATTTTATGGTAACTAGGACATCCTGAAATTGTTGTAATAATCTAGTCACAAACGGAGTCTGTACTGATTTTTAGTTTTTTTTGCATATAAATACATGAAGCTGAAAATCCCTCATCAAAAGCGTTTTAGGCGATAATATCAAAAGTAGTAAGATATTATGAAAATTTATTAGGTTCTTATTTTTCGCTCTTTTCATTAAGACGCTGTGCAATATTGTTTTAAATCTAAAGAGAATTCAAGGAAAAATCTTTTGACAACACAGGTGGAACAAACAGTAGTTTTAGTTTAATAACTGTTCATCCGCCCTTTCAGACACAACGAAGCATAGCAATGCACCGTAGAGTTTATAACAAACAGTAGGTGCTGTGTCAAAATATTTAAGGTGTAACAGATGATCACCAACTCAGGAATACAAACGTCTGGAACCCCGGGAATGCTTTAGCACTGTGTCAAAATATTTAAGGTGTAACAGATGATCACCAACTCAGGAATACAAACGTCTGGAACCCCGGGAATGCTTTAGCACTACATGCATTCTACTATTGCAGTATCTGCATTTTACCTGTTAACGTAATATGCACGTATCATTTTGCGAATTTTCCCTAAAATTCAATTGACCTTTTCTTGGACTGCACGTCAGAACATTTATGTCAAAGCAAAGAAATTATTTATTTTTATCTATCTAATTTAGAACTACAATTAATTCGATATTATCATAATCAGCGATCAAAATAGTATCTGGCGGATTACAAGACTGCATAAAACATTTCTATAAAGTGAAAAAGGAAAAAAAAAAAAAAAAAAAAAGAAACAAATAATTCTTATCGTTTTCAAAAAATGTTAAAGATATAAAAATATCATTATGAGGTGGAAATGTAGACAACAACGACATTATTATTTTCGTTTTCTTCTTGTTTTCTTACAGCAATCGCTCCGTGTCGATGCCGATTCTCTTGTAGGAGTTGGGAGAAACAAGCTGGGAAGTGCGGTGGTTTGAAAAGCAAGAAATGTTGTCCCAAATCTCCCTGTATGTGTCGGCGATTCTGCCGTCACTGGGAAAAGAAATCTGGAACATGTGCTGGCTTCTTTAAAAATAACTGTTGTCCAAAGTAATATTTTGGATGCAGTTTTACAATTATTTTCTAGCAATATCAAAACCATATAAAATGTCTTTACAGAATCAGATATTGAAATGTTCATTCACCCGGGAAGAATATCCTTGCTGTGATTTTTTTTTATTAAACATGGTATTTCAAGTGTCTATAACTTTGATATGTATCAAGGTGTGATTCACCGATGATGAATGTTTTGTACGATATTATTAGTAAAATATTTCACATGCTGAATAAAAAAAAAGCATTATAAAAAACTGAAAATTTAAGGCTGTTAAATATATATTTTTAATTGTTACAGGAAATGTCTTTTGCAATTTGTTCACCTCATTTATATCTTTCGTTTTTAATTTTCCGTTCATAATGCATATGTAATTAGCTTGATATATATTAAACATGAAAATCTCAACCGTTTTCTTGTTTTCTGTAAGTCAATTCGTTTCCGTTTTGCCTTGCCGTTTAGTCCATTAAATAAAAGTTGCCGGGAGCGACTCAAAGTTCATGATTTGGACAGATTTACTTGGGATCCGAGGGTATGTGGCTTGAAACAATAACGTCAGTTATTCTGATTGATATCTGATGCATTTATTATGTTAAATTTCGATTTCATATCAAGAGCTGATCTGTTTTTCCCCAGTCCCCATCTTAACAATTACCTTACTAATATATTGTTAAATATAGTCTGTGATCGAAACGAGTCTAAAACTCTTCCAAAATGATTTTTTGCCATCTCTTTCTAAATGTATCCCTGATGCACCAAACTCACATATTTCTTAAATATGTTTTAAACCGTAATATTATAAGATTCTTTCCGAACTGGTTGTAGGTGCAGATGGGAACTTTCGGCCTCAGAGGTTTTGATTTAACCATATTTTATTGCTTCTGAACACATAATACACAGCACATATACATAATAGGTAACAAAAGCAAATGGGCTGGGCTACAAGTTATAACAATATTAGATTTCAGCCCGTCTCAAGTGCGTAACATTAATGGCAAATGAAAAATGAACGAGTGTATTAGTTAAATTTAGCATTCCTTAAAGATATTATGATATATTTCAATGATATTAATAATAATTACAATGATAAGAAGAGAAAGAAGAAGAAGAAGAAGAAGAAGGAAATAATAATGATGATGATATCAATGATAATAACAATAATGATAGCAATAATAGTAATTATAATAATAATTAAACGATTATAAATAATAAGTTTTAGAAATAGTGAAGTTATGGTTGTAATCATGATAGTTGCGTTAATGAAGAAAAGGAACAAATATTCTGCTTCATATCTCCGAGTGTCTACCCAGTAATCACATACATCCTGTCCCAAAGTAAAGTTAAAATGACAAGAGGACATAAGACATACATTATGTACAGTGGAAACGTCTTGTGTGTGTCACGGTATAGAACTTGAATATTAAAACGGGGAGAAGGTGTGTAGGCGGCCGGGTAGCTCAGTCGGTGAAGCATCGGAACGGTATTCCGTGGCCCCGGGTTCGAGTCCCGGTCTGGCTGCACATTTTTCTCACCCTGTGACATTTGGCGCCCAACGTGAGGCCAGTTGTCACGGTTCGCTTCGGTAGAGCTTAGCACATGTTGCTACTTGAGCTGACCTTTGTCTATACGTGGCAACATATTTGTTTGCATGGGCAGAGGGTTCTACCTTCCAGACTCTACTGGCAAGAGGGCTGTAATGATAATAAATAATATATCATAGATATATATTTATTCAACAACAACAATGATGTACGTGTATATCACTTATCGTAGCGGTGGCGAGTGCAATGATCCATCACTTTATTTTATAACATCATTATTGTAATGTTATGGGTGGCGAGTTAGTATCATGTTAGTGAACGTATAACGGAATCATGTATAGGGCAATATAAACGATCAAAATGTAGGAGATAAGGCCAGGAGTTTGATTGTAATACGCTGGACTTGTAGTAATAACTGAGTTATTTCCCCTTAATAGTAAGGCTTTAGGAAAAGGGAAAAATATAAACGAAAACAACAGGCTGAATAAATATCATGTTTTATAACTGTTTTATTCAATACAATGGATGGAAAATATTTGTCCCTAAGACAAGTGTTTGATATAGTTTTGAACTTCGATGAAAAGAGTATAGAAATATTATCTTTGCCGTATAATAGCTTATTGACACTTAGTGGATGGAATAATCTTGTTTTGGAAAAAAAGTTCTCTTCTTTGATGTGAAAAACGAGTGCATTTAAAAAAAAATAGTGTTCTACATCTTCCGTTTCGGATCCGCAGTCGCACATTGGATTTTCTCTGATGTGATTAATAAACAAGTCGGCGTTTAGATTACTGCACTTGTTTCGTATCCTACCTGACGAGTTTCGATAGTCAAATCATTCCAACTCAACTTTATTGCTGAGGGAATAGTAGACTGAAAGTAAATTTCAATACGCTAAAACTTATTTGGCTAAAATTTCAAAATCGGCATAATTTCTTAAATTGTATAGATTTAAGTCATTTACGGTAAATCGGAATAAATCTAGTTGATATGTTGGCAGATTATTATTTTTTCCTTTGTTTAGTAAAATTATTTTTTGTATTTTTATACGGTCAGACAGAGAAACCCAACCAATTTCGTTAAGAAGTATTTCTATTGATGCTGAACGCGTTAATTCAGTAACAATATGTGCTGCTTCAAGTTGGATCTTTTCTAAATGATCTTTTTCACAATTCGCACAGTTATCCCAAACAACAGAGGCATATTCTAGGACTGGTCTCAAATAAGCTATATAGATTTTATTTAAGGTGTGCCTTCTAAGTTTAAATTTCAACGTTCAAATAGATCCTAGAATTTTTCATGCTGACTTTACAATATTTGGAGAGCGTTATGCCAAGATGTTTGTGATGTTCGAACAATTTTAACTGAGTATTTTCAAACAAAAGATTAGGACATTGTCTACGCACGATGGAAAAGAACAAAGCTTCTGATTTTGTAGGAATAAATGTAACCAGCCATTGTTTTGACCATTCTGATATATCTATAAGGTCAGAATTTAGAGAAAGTTCAATTTCGTGTATATCGGAAGATAAAGCGGCTAGAGAGCTATCATCTGCAAATAATCATGTTGTCTTCGATGTCGTTAACGTATATAAGAAAGAAAAGAGGACATAACACTGAGCCTTTGGGAACGCCAACTTTAAGCTCTTTAAAGTCTGAGAAAGAGGAGTTAAAGAAAACTTTTTGACAGCGATTTGAAAAAAAGTGTTCAATCAATTTGCCTGAAAATATGTTGCCTAAGTTTAAAAGGAAGACCCTTATGCCAAACTCTATCAAAGGCTTTTGATATAATACAGACGACTATGCATCTTGCCTTTTACTCGTCAAAATGCTTGCAAATTTGATTATATATGAGTTGAAAAACTGTGGAATGTCCTTGTAGAAACCCTGATTGAGTTTTGTATATTGAATTGTTTGACATTAAAAAATTGTGCGTATACTTGAAAATAACACGCTCCATGACTTTACCTACACAGCTGATTACAGAGATTGGTCTATAGTTAGAGGGGGTGATACTTTCTCCTTTTTTGAAAAGTGGTATAACATTAGCTTGTTTCCAACAATTTGGGTAAATACCTCCTTGTACGGACCTGTTGAATAAAATATTAAGAGTTTTTTAACTGTGGATGCTGTCCTTTTTAACAAACAATGGCTTATTTCGTCGGGTCCGGATGCTTTGTTTAATTGCAGGTTAGAATAACATCAAATATATCTTGTTCCGAAATTGTTATATCATTTAGTAGAGATCTGTCTTGGCAATAAAAGATGGAAGAGAAACGTTCGAATAATCTACATTTGAAATAGACACAAATTAATTATTCAAAGTATATGCCGTTTCCATATCAGACACAGAAAAGTTTGATCATTATTAATAAGGGTTGGGATGCTGTTATTTCCTTTTGAGTTTTCTTTGACTAACATTTTGACAATTTCTATGTCTATGTCTATGTTATACTGCTTAACAATCGTTATCGATTATAACTAGCAGGCGCTTAGTCAGGGATAGCTGTTAAAATTAATAAGAATACAGAGATTATGTGCGTCTAAAAGATAAAGTAAACGAGCTATTTTACAGGTCAGGTTAAAAAGTAAAAGCAGGAAGTTGAATTAGAACTGATAGAAGGGTGGTAGCTGCCCAGCAAATACTTCTAAGCTGGGACTAGCTTGCAAAGACACAGGGAGACTGTTCCACAGACGTATGCTTCTGAGAAAAAAGGACTTTGCATGATAATGTGTCTTTGAATACGGTATCAAGTAGTTCAAGTTTCTAGTAGGTCTAAGGTGACTGTGGTCAACAAAAACAAGGTGTTGTTGGATCTTGTATAACATAGTAAGTGAGCTGATCTAACGGCGTTGTTCTAGGGTTTGCCAGCTTAGTTCATTTATCATTTCGGAGACACTACTGGTGTAATTGTAGTCATTATAGACATACCTTGCTGCTAATCTTTGAACTTGCTCAATTTTATGGGTTAGGTATTTTTGCCATGGATGCCATATGGTGGAACAGTACTCTAACTGGGGTCTAACATAGGTTTTATATGCAACCTCTTTGACTCTTTTATTTGGGGTTTCGACATTACGTTTGAGGAATCTTAGGGATTCTTTTTGCTTTGGATGTTACATTATTGATATGATTGGTCCATGATAGGTCTTTACTAATGGTTACGCCTAAATATTTGGCAGAATCCTCCGATTTTTACTCGATGTCATGCAGCTTATAAGGGAATATTACAGGGTTTCTTTAGCGACTGACACTTAGAACTTCGCACTTATCTGGATTGAATTCCATGGACCAATCAGACTCCCAGATTTCGAGACTGAAAAGGTCTTGCTGTAGAGCTTGGGCATCACTGTTTGATTTGACCGTAACATAGACTATTGTATCATCTGCAAACAGCCTCACCTTACCTTTAACACTTTCAGGCAGATCATTTATGTACGAGAGGAAGAGGCAAGGTCCGAGGACCGATCCTTGTGGGACACCAGAGAGGACGGGGAGATTGTCTAAATTGTGACCTTCGACGACAACTACTGAGTGCGACCCTGAAGGAAGGACTTGACCCATGAAGTGACCTGTGGATTAACACCTAGTCTTTGTAACTTGTGAACTAGTTTGCGATGATCTACCTTATCGAAAGCTTTGCTTTATCTGTTTGTTGACCTTGTTCTAAGCTGTCACTGACTTCTTGGGAAAAACATATTAGCTGGGTTTCACCGCTGTGTTTTGACCTGAAACCATGTTGGTAGGGGCTGAGAA
This sequence comes from Mercenaria mercenaria, assembly GCF_021730395.1. Taxonomy (NCBI): domain Eukaryota; kingdom Metazoa; phylum Mollusca; class Bivalvia; order Venerida; family Veneridae; genus Mercenaria; species Mercenaria mercenaria. The sequence goes on from NC_069374.1 coordinate 42,977,312, forward strand.
TGTTAAACTGATCATAGAAGGACATGATGTTGGAAACAAGAATGTGTTCCATTAACTTTGAGGCAATACATGTGAGGGATATGGGGCGATAATTAGAGGGTTTACACTTAGGGCCTTTTTTATATGCAGGGGCAATGACTGCATGCTTCCAGTCATTGGGGACAATACCATTATTGAGGGAGATTTGGAATATGTAGGTAAGGACAGGGGCTATTTCTAAGTACAGTTCCTTCAATAACCTAGGTGGTAGTTCATCTGGGCCAGAGGTTTTACTTGGATCCAGGTTTTTAAGGAGCTTTTCTACACCTTCCTGGGATATGTTGACCTTGGGCATGACTGGTTTATTTACAGGGGTTAGCAGTTGTTTGCATGACTGGGCGAGGCTTAGGGGCTGAGTCCGTGAGAAAACTGACTCAAATTGCCGATTGAGTATGTTTGCTTTTGCTGTCGGAGCGACAAATGTTTGACCTTCACTTTTAAGAGGAGCAACACCACTATTTTCTGTCCTATTCGATTTGACAAATGAGTAACACTTTTTGTTTTGATCTGGTTTGGAGTCGGCAGTGAAGATTATGGTGTCTAAATACTGCCAGTAGCTATCCCAAATATCTTTTTGTATTTTTCCCTTTAAGCATTTATATTCTTTGACCAGTTTTTCATAGTGGGAGTGGGACTTTGAACTTTGTATTTTGGAATACAGACGGCCCCGTTTCCTTATTTGCCTAATGATGGCAGGAGTAACCCATGCGAGATCATGACGGACTTTAGTACATCTAGTTGGGATGTGGATAGAGCTAAGGCGGTTTAGCTCATCCTTAAATGATGACCAAGCCGTGTTTGGATCAGTGTGATTTGCTGCAAGAAACTGCTTTGAAAACATTTCAAAGTCTTGTTTGAGGCCATTCCAGTTTGCTTTCTTGTAGCATTTCATTTTTCTGAGCTGTTGTATAGGGAGGCCTCTATTAACCTTTATCTCGTGAAAGACAATTTCCCAATCGATCATGTTGTTGCAAGGTTTTCCGTATTTCTGAATTGTACCAAGGCTTGTCATTAGGACGGACAGTAACAAAAGATGACGGTATGTATACATGTTTTTGCTAATTTTAGAAATTTGTTAAAAATAAGAGTCGCATGCATTATTTAGAGTATCGTTGTATAAGAAGGGCAAATTAGTTGTTTGTATCAGATTATTAAACATTTCAAAATTTGCGCGTTTATAATTCCATACTTTTCTTTTAAAAGGTATATTATATTGGAGGTTAATCTCGATATTTACATATGTACCGTAATGGCCGCTTATGTAATTATCTGTTTTCAAAATACCATCCTTATACACGGGAATGCCATCTGAAACAGTTATAGGGTCAATTAAAGTACTAAAGTTATGAGAGACGCAAGTTACTTCTGTCATAAAATTAGTCATGTTGTATATCATGAGCAGGTCGCTAAATTTTGTATTGGTATCACTAAGTTGATTATCATTTACATCTCCAATAAGAATAATGTTATTTGATATTTCGGTAGCTTTATCAATACAAACAGCCAATGTTTCTAAAAAATTAACAGTATAATTTGGTGTCTGTAAATAGTGCCAGTAAGGAATGTACTGTTACGATCTTTAATTTCTATCCATAGGGATTCTGGCAATATGTTTTCTGATTCTATTTTTTTTCTTCTCAAAGTGGATGAAAGGTAGATTAGATATCCCCCAGAATGCGAGGTGTTGTCTTTACGAAACATTGTATCATAACCCTATAAATGTAAACTGTCGTTATTTATTTCGGCACACAAATGAGTTTCAGTGCAGCATAAAATATCGAAATCTAAAACATTATCTGAAATATATTCTAATTTATGTCTATTGTTACGTATATTTTGATGGAGTATCGATAAACAGTGATTCAAATGGGTTCAGCTCGACATCTCCTAATAATAGTAACAATTTAATAAGGGTCAATATAAAATAGATGTTAGAATAAAATCATTCTAATGTTCTAGTACAACTGTGTGATGTTTATCTGTTCGCGAAAGGACTAGAAAAATGTCAAAATATACGATATATGTCATTATGAAATTGATATATGGTCTGAATTTCAGTGCAGTAACGCTTATTAATCTTAGATGATATAAACTTCTTCTTACAAAAGCGTTTACTGATTTACATGGGCAGTACATAAAATTGAATTAAGCAATCCTTAGTCCTCTAATGTTGAATAGCTCAACAGCCGCTCTCCAAAAATTTAAGTCATTACCTATTGGGGAGTAAAATCACGTGACTGATCAAGGAAAGAGTTATTTAACGCATGAAGGTGAATGAAAGAAAGTCAGAGCAGACACTCAACAGAAGGGAGCAGCAAAGAGAACAATTAATGGTAGTATCTCATATACAAAAGGGGAACAAATATGAATGTTTACAATTTCCATAAGGATCAACACATTTGAGTTACGAAAAATTACAAAAATCATTGAAAACACTTAAACACATAGATAGAAGAGCAAAAATAACTGACACAGTGTCTATAACAGGTAACTAAGATTGAGTTATTAGACAGCCGAACTTCATTACCAATAATAAGTTTTGCCAATCAATCATTTTATGGTAACATAAAAAAACGTAGTAAGAACGTAGTAAGAAATTACGCATTTCATTGATTCGTTTTTTGAACTAAGGAACAAGACTGAAGTACGGATTTGCTGACAAACAAAACACAAAAATATATAACCGGACATAACGGCAGCTATTTTGCTCACAAGCTTCATGACAAAAATTCAAGCTTCATACAAGAGAGATAAACCATACATACTCATAACAAGGTCTCTTTGGGATTATTCCCCTTAGACAGTGTGCCGCTAGTTATAGAGTAAAGTGGAAAATACCCGTTGAGATATTAAATGTAAACTAAATATAACATTATTGTTAACTGGTATTATCATAAGTTTGTATCTCAAGATCCTAGTAATTTATTTTTGCCGGGCGCTGCGAGTGTAATATGGAAACAATATGGCATCTATTTTGCTTATACAAAAAAGATAAGGCGTGTATACACAAAACCAGATATCTTTACGGTTATTCCTTAGATAGGGCGTAAATATTGGAGAAAACCTGTTGAGGTTTTAAACAGTTATTATCGTAAATTTATCTCTTTGAAAGGTCTGGGTCAGAACCACTCCATCATATGCATGCCTGAATGTGTTCTTAACATTCTCATTGAACGATTCCGATGCAGGTGGCAACGATTGTTGTGCATTTGAGCATTTTGGTTTCCCGTTTTTCATGTCCAGATATCATTTCTGATATCGGACAGCCTTTAATTTCGTAACAGGCAGCAAAAAACGTTTTCCAAAGACTCTGTCCTTATCCAATCTACATCTCCAAGTTTGTCTTGAATGCATCTTCGTTTCACCTGTTTGACAGCGGTTGCCTTTCCAGTGACACAGAGTTTGGCAACAGTATCGCATCAAAACAGGGTATGAGATGCTAAGAGCTCAGGGCGGGTGATCACGTGACTTTTGTTTATGATCACATTGTGTCCACCTTAATGGCTGCCCCCATGTACTAGAAGGTTTTGTGCATTTTTCTACAATTTTCATCATATTTGAATATATTTGACCGACCATGTTCCAGTCAACAACTTTCCGGTTCCAACGATGTATGATTATGCTATGTTAGTGTTGCCGTTTTTCCATTTTACCCTGCAGAGATTTTCGAAGCGGTGATTTTTTTTCTTAAAATAGTGTGGTCGGTCACATTGAGTCTAAAATTCCTTACCCCGCCCCCCAAAAAAACCCCAACATTTTATGCATTTTAACAGGTTTGTCTTTGGTAGAAATCGACCGAAAATGCACCGCAATAATGTATTTTGCTTCACATGCGACTTGTAAATAATTATGCGTGTTTTCTACAATGTTCCAGGGATTCATGTTTGAATGGTCACATTATGTCATGGTCACATTGTGTCCAATAAATTTAGTAAATGGTGTTTATAGCAAGTAATTCTAATCTTCTACATAATAATGATTCTTTTTAAGTGTTTTAGTGTTGCAATTCATTAAAGGTATACATAAAAGTACTAAATAGGTAATCCAGCAGCACTTTCGGGCTTGTCACATAACGGCTGAAAGAAAAAAAATCAATGGTTTCCAATTTTCTTTTCTGTAAGCTGGTTCCTGTTTAACAACATTGTGGACCTGTAGATGCTTGACATTTTGTAGCATTTGCATTTTTAGACATGTAAATTGATTCCACATAAGAGTGTAAAATTTTCTTATTTTTTGTTGCTCAACAATCTTGACTAAAGTTATACATTGTAACTTGTACATTGTATTACGAATCTTTTGGTATTATTTTTAAACTGTCTTAATGCATGACTTTCCAAACTTAATAATAAAGCATCCATTGCATTACACAATTATCGATCTGATATGCATAATTGTGCTGAAAATAGTAAAATCAGTGTGCCATCAATTGTAAAGTTCATCAAGTAATTATTATTTTTCAGTCACTGCAATACTGGATTGTGATATTTTCAACTAACTTCACTTTTTAAGACTTGAGCGTTGGTTAAAATACACCGCATTTATTGGTAGATAATGTTTTATTGTCCGTGCAATCAAATATGTATTCTCGCCAAAGCATTAATCAGATACATTACATTCATTTGTTAAATTACTAGGAAGTGAAACAAATGTGAAAATCTTATCTTTATAAAAAAATTGAAAGATATAAGTATATTGAAGTTAAGAAATAAAGTATTGCTATTGCCTCTAACAGACAGCATTTATGATATGATTTTAAATTTTGATATATAGTATGTTACGATAACAAAACAAAATACATTACTGCATGATTGATGCATGATTTCACAATCAGCAATCGCATTTTTATTTTCCCTTACCGGAACTGAAGAAATGCCCATACGCATTTCACTAACATGAAATTCTTAAGTAAATGAAATGACAAAAGAAGAAGAATTTAGATGTTGAAACCAAATACGTGATGAACGGATACGTTACCGATATTTTATTGTTTTTTAAATTCGGAATATATTCTGTGCTTTAGGGATGCAAAAGTGATGGAATTAAAATCGGATATTCACTGAATAGATGCAATAAATGCCAGAAATTTGGAGTTTACAGGAAAACGACATCTGTTAGTTGTACATGTAATTTTAGGATTTGATAAATATAAATGCATTATTGGTCAAAATTTTACAACACCTATCACATTTATAATCTTTCACCTTGGTGAAAAATTAAATTTTATCTAGTTTAATGTTACTGTGTAGTATTGAAAATATGCTAGTTGAAAATACAGTTTAAAGTGTATTTATTTAATGGTACTGAAAATTACAAAACCAGATACGTTACTGTCAAGATCTTTTTAATATAGGACATTGTTCTGAGTATCATCTATAAATGAAATAAAACATTTTTTGTGTCATATTCAGATTTCTTAAACTAAACTGTGTATGCATTGTCTTACTTTTTCATTTCTAGCTAAGCTTATGTTTACTAAGCTTTCAGGTTAAATGAAGAAATAAAAATGAAGCCTACAGCAGGTCAAATAAGTTTGACAGCCTGATATTTAATATAGTATCCTAAACACAAGTAGCAATATAAATATCATTATATAGTATTATCAATATCACAGTTCAAATTCAGTTATACCTGATGTGATATTTGAGCACTACGAGTGCATGCATCGATACATGAGGTATTTAGTAACGTATCGGACACTATTTAAAACAGATATACTTACGGCATAAAAATGTTAAGAATTAAAAATGAAACCATCCATGACCGCTAAATATGAAAATCATTTGCCTCAACGATTAATTTATACAAAGTTATGGTTACAGATTTCGGTATAAAATCCAAGGTTAACATATTTCATTATTTTTAAGAACATTAAAAGTGGTGTCAAGGGCTATAATTCAGCAAAATAGTTGACAGAGTCATATACTCTTGCCTATAGATGGAAATCATAATGACAAACAATTGTTCAAAGTTTCAAAGCTACATGTCAAATAGTTTTGACAAAACGCTGACTTGTACAATTTCCAAGTCCAAAAAGGTATAATAATTCAGCCAAAATGGTTGACAGAGCTGTGTATTCTTGCTACAGATAGAAACTGTTGTAAGAAACAAGTAATAAAAGTTTCAAAGCCATTTGTCAAACACTTTACACAAAAAATGAACTGGTACAAAAATTTTAACCGAGATTTGTAAGTTAAAAGGGGCCAAAATTCAGCCAAAATCTTTGTTGGAGTTATGTTTTCTTGCCTATAACTGGACATGGTGATGGTAAACAAGTCTCGAAAGTGTCAAAGCTTTATCTCAAAAGACAAACAAAACAAAATGTGGACTGATACGAAAAACTTAACCAAGGTATGACACCGAAGCCGACACCGACGTCGACGCCAAGGTGGGTAGGATAGCTCTACTTATTCTTCGAATAGTCGAGCTAAAATAATATAGAAGGGAGAAAATGAGTGTTTTCCTTTGAAGTACTATTTTATTGTTGTGACGAATGAATGTACGCATGCATTCATAAACTGCAATACAAGAGTCATCTAACACGTTCTTTTCATGCCTACCTAGTGGGGAAACTACTAATTAGTCTCAATCCAGGACTTCAGTTACTTCTCCTGACGATAAGTAACGGCTATTAAATTCACTTCAGTTTTCCAGAAATGACGACTTAATGGCGAAATACATAATTCAAAATCATTTAACGCACGAAATAATTATACATCCTACACCTCAATACCTTTGAAATGCGGTAATACCCATAAATACCCAAATTTCGTTAAACCTAGGATACACATATGTAACAAATACTCATAACCAGCAAATATTTAATTACTAATGTCGTCTACACATTTCCTTTATTATCGTTTCGTGACTTTAGATTTTATATTTCAGCCTAAACATCTGTTACAAGACTTTTGTCTCTCTCTCATTATTTATTTGATTTCATACATTTCACGGAAATTGTAAGTTTTGAAAATCAATGTTCATGGCAAGGACGATTGTGATATTAACTTGCAACATGCAACATGCAAACAGGCAACAGATGGCAAACACAAACTTGTAGTAATTACCTTTGTCTAGAAATCAATATAATGCTTACAACATTTTCCTGTAACTGTAATATTTAAAAGAGAATTTACCGTAAATTTACTTGAAGAATGAAATAAGAATCTGTTGGAGTAGCTTCATCATTTTGTCAGTTTTGAAATTGTGCAAAAGTCAAACTTTGTCCTCAGCAATCTGATCAGTTCCTAGGCATTGCAAGGTGATTTGCATATATTGTGAATAACATAGTTCGTCCTGAATAAACAGACAGCCTAGTCCAAGTCCTTCTAAAATGCCAGCCTCCACCCCTCTCCCCGACCCCGATTTGTAACTTTCATCAACTTATTTAGATCTTTCTTTACATTCCGAGCCGTTTGTGAATATTTTGTTCTAAACTGAAGAAGCATACTTTTGGTTAGAAAAATTACCAGAAACCACCCTTTCTATTTATTTGCTCTAAAATTTCCACGGGGGAGGCTCCCCGGACCCCGCCGAAGGAGGGGATTCCTGCCCCTACACTCTCCCCTTGAGTGACATCTAAAGTAATGACGCTACGCCCCTGCTGAAATTATATATTGCTTACAAAGAAGCAGTTTTACAGATGAAAGCTGTTGATACTGACAGTGTTTCTTTTCTGCATATCGTATTTATCATTTTTGCAGTTTGCAGTTCTCATGATCATCAGTAAAATCTAGATTATTATAAACTAAAGTGCAAAAGTTAAGAAACCTTAAATAGTAAGTACAAACATCTCAATTGATGTCGATCATATAATGTGAATCATTCTAAAATATCGTATACCAGTATATAAAAATCTCCCTCCGCTGTCGGACTGTACAGAGGTATCTGAGAATACGGGACGAGACTCAGCTAAATGAACACATGTGCTAAGAATTGTTGTTGTTGTTGTTTTAAGCAATAACAAGGCTGTCACGATTTCAGTTTAGCGAATCAATACGGAAATAATCTGTGTGTCCGGGTTGGATTTAGTCTTTTTATTCTTATTTGTTGAAGTTTTAACTGATCGCAAAAACATCGAAATCATTCAGCTAGATATTCATTTATAAATATTCCGTGATGCAAAAGTTATTTATTGGACTACTGGTTTTAGTGGTGTGCGCAGTCATGTTTTTGCAATAGACTGGAGGTATCTTTTGTTGTGTTATAATTTTTCTCATCATTTTCGAACAGAAGCTTGCTTCAAAATTATTTTTTTTATAGAATTAACTAATTGTCCACCATTGTCTTTCTGTCCAGTTATTTATAGCGAGGGCCAATAACATACATTGAAATGTTTAGAACTGCAGCGAGCAGTGAATCATTCTTAGCGAATGTGGCTATTTAATTTGCTTTCGAGAATTTTTTTACGGTTTGAGTTGTAGCCTATTTTTACTTTCAGTCTATAGCACGACGCGCGGCTTCTTTATGCTGATGGTTAATCGTTTTTGTATTCATGGAGACCCATTGAAACCATAAACGAATTCATTTCAACAAAATATCACTAGAAATGGCCAAAGGAATTTAACATGTATCATTTTAATATAGCAAGTCTATGCGTTATGGAGAATCTTTTGACAATAAAATTGATTCTGTGTACCTAACTATTAGTATTCCTTAAAAGATAACAAGTCATTATACTCATTTTAGCATAATGTAAACAAAAAAGAAAATCAATCTGAAATACTTAATTTGAAATACTTGAACACCAAGTGTAAGCAGGTGTGAAAGGTTGTGTTTTTGTGGCTCTCTTAAAAACTGGAAATTTACTGAATTCTAGAGCTTGGATTAAGGCGTAAAAAAATTGTTTGCTTCCGGTATCCCGACCTACCCTAAATTTTTGGCCCGACCCTAAATGTTTTTATAGCCTTGGAGAACATTTTTTTCAACTTTTTGACAAAAAGTTGCAAAACTGCACTTTTAATGCTTTAAACATGGTCAGTGATGTTATTAATCAACTTACTGATGCTCTAGAGGCATAACCCTCCTATTTGTATTCAGTTTTGACACAAAAATAATTTCCGAAAAGTCTCCCTTAATAAAAAAAAATCCCAAAAAAAAGTTTTTCCGACCTACCTACCTAATTTTTTTGAGCATGTTACCGGAAACAAAGAATTTTTTTAGTCCTAATGTGAAAATGGTATAGAAGGATTTATTGAATAATGCTGCAGATGATTGTAGAACAGTTTCTTAAACTTGATAAATAATTTTGAAGCTATTAATGTTTTAGTAAAAGACAAGAGAATTTCTTTGTTCAAATGCCCTTTACTGAGATTCTCTCATTGACTTACTACAAAATGTAAATTGTCCCGAGGGCTTGATAGTTGACTATTGTGCGTTTTTGACTTCCTTGTTGATATTGTGCAATTAGCTTGTGGAAAAGGTATATGTTGACAATGGATAACTGTTATCATGAGCCTGAGCCAGTACACTTAACCGATAATACCGAGGTTAAATTACCTGTGGTAACATCGGACACGATTCTAGGCAACGACAATGGAAATAAATATCTATATGAGTACAACAGGATAGTTACGTTATACAGAGACTTGCCAAATACATTGTTTGTTTCACGGGTTGTGCGAGACTATGCCTCTAGTGAAACGGATCTTGATAATATGAGGCATTTATTGTTCGATGCCCTACGAGAATTTGAAGACTTTCCATTTGGTCTTCAGGCGGATCTCCGGTGGAAAGTATTCACACGACATTGAAGGAAAGCCGGTAGCTATTAAACTGGCTAATGATATATATAGTTTAATTGCAGTCCATGAGGGTGAAGACTTTTCGCTGTTGAAAAATATGATAAGTAGCGCTAGGCATTCCGTCTCTACAATGCAAGCTTCTGCTGACGGGATTTCATCTAAAACCCATCAAAATCCCCCCAGTGTCAATGCAATCAAGAAGTGGTTCTGCTTAAGGACACTGTATCCTCAATACAGGCAGATTTTCTAACGTTAAAGCAAACAATTTATGCAAAAGACGAGTTACACCGACAACATTTTAGAAACCTTGCTAATTCTCTCGATATATGAAAATATGATATATGAATGCAGCAAGTGTATCATGGAGTCTGTAGGCTTGCTTGTTGGCTCTCTGGATGGAACTATGAGTCACGTGACAACAATTGAAAACAATTTCAGAATGCTGGATAAGAGACTTTCATCATTTGAAACTATATTGGAATCAGGCGAGCGCGCCAATGCCATGAACGTCACACAAATGACGGAGGGTTCCGATCCTATATGTCTCCATACCAACGGTTCTGCAAGAACGGAACCGAACCGATGAATGAGAATAAGTTGACTGAGAGAGGGTGCGAAACTCATCTGTCTGGGTCATTGATAATCGAGTCCGATAGTGATACCATGGGACCGAATGCAGATTTTCATACGATCGGGGGTAATCAAGCAGACAATTCAGCTGGAGCTGATAAACACAAATATATGCACTGGCAACGCTTTCCAGCTAAAAGTGCATTTAAGTCAAACAGTGATCACTATAGTTGGAATAAAAAGGTTAAACATAATGTAACTTTCTCTGACATTATATCGGATATAGGTACTCCCGATCTACCGCGGGTAAATGGGATACCCGTAAGAATCACAGACAGACAATACAATAGCGATTCTGAGCCTATCGTTATTGATGATTACGACTTTGCTGTACATGTAAAGAAAAAATCTAGGAGATTTTTCATTGGAGGGTTTAAGAACACTATGACTGAATCGCACATATCTTCATATGTATCAAGGCGGGGACTGAATGTGACTATGGTGCGTATTTTTAATCTGAGACGTTCTGTTGACGGTATTATAATACTGTTAAATGTGGAAGACGATGGGAATACTCATTTTCTTCAGGGATTTTGGCCAAAAGGTGTCACGTGCAAACCATGGAAGTCACGTGGTGCTCGTGGTAGTAGCAGACAACAGGTAGATAATAAATGGGGTCATGATCAAGGACGAAAAATTCAACATAGTGACATAGTCCTGTTCAATAAGGGTTGTTATCTCCCCTGATTTATTACTCCCCTTGTGAACTCTTCAGTGCTAAAAGATAAGATCAGCATACATTAAAAATATTGGGGAGCAAACATGATTAACCGAACAGGCATATATAACAAATTGCTGATAACAATCTGTTGACAGAAATTGAATATTTATCTTGTTTATATAATAATTGATAAAAGTGTAAACAGCATGTCATCTGGTCTAATCTTGCATTATCAATTATGTGAGAATTTGTTACTTTGACTGCAATATTAAATAATTGAAATCATGAGTGTCCTGATATCCTAGTTTTATGCAGGACTGAAAGAAAATTCTAAGCTTACTGATTATTCGAAACAAAATTCATTAAATACATGTATAGCTGATACTAGGAAAGACCATTTAAAGAAGTTGAAATAAATGCCAGACATTGTTAAAAAGTGAAGCGAGTGCGGATTTCCTCTAAATATTTCAAAAGTATTACAGACTTACAGAGCGGATACTTGATTGTTTCAATTTAAAATTAAAATATATTTCACAGATTGGAACATCATATGTAATATTTCTACGAGTGGGCAGCCACAAGAGAGCATGTAAATTCTGGTGTCCACATGTGAATTAAATTTCACTTCAAGTATGAAAAGTCGCTTTGAAAAAATGTAAAGTTATTAGAATAATTAAAGGTACGACAGTTTTCATGTGTATATATATATATATATATATGTGTAAATATTTTGTTGATTCACTGAATAAATGCTTTAGATGTTAAATTTAAGAAATAGAGTATGTTTGTTATCAAAGTTTTTTTAACAATGAAAAATATGCCCCTTCGCACACCCTGCTGTCATTAAAGAAATTGTTGAACAGGACTAAAAATTGTTAATATGCAGGAAGACCTTGTTCCCTAAGTGAACCTGGTTAAAGCAGTCAATTTCCAGTGTCAATTTCATGATAGTTTGAACCTCATTTAAACAGCCACATTTATCACTTTGACCTAAAGACGTACTGTCCTTAAGTTACTTATCCGAATGTAGATATATTTTAAACCAGTCACTACCTTGAACTTGAACATCTAGTAAGTTTATAAAGGATTTAGTCCTGCTGACCAAAACATTTTTAGACTGTAGCATTTTAAGTGGTAGGTAGCAGGAGGGGAAACAAAGTTTTATTTCATAGTGGAATATTAATTTCAGAGATTGTTTTCCTTCTTTATATGCCGCAGTTCTTCCCAATTCAGTCGGTACCGGACCTTTTCCAAAGTGACAAAAAGTTCGCTGAATTTATAGATAGTCCTTTTCAGACAGCTAATATACGATCATAAGCTAACCCCCCCCCCCCCCCCCCCCCCCACGTCATTATGCCATCTCAGTGATATTGAAATTACTCCCATTTGACGATTGTTTTGGTTTTGTTTTAAAAAGTTAAAACTATTTTCAAGAATTCTCTCCGATTTCACGAAAAAAGTCAGCTAGTTGTGAAAAAATACAAGAAAATAATAGTCATATTGTGTTTGGTAAATATTTTAACTGTTTAAGGACGGAATAGCTCTTCTTGATAGTATGTAGTAAGTTCCATTTTAGGACAAGAAGCTGCTAAAATAAACTAAAAATAACCCACTACCTTAATGACATTTAATTATTCACATAGAAATAGTTCAAAAGTTAGACAGTTAAGTATTTAGTAACAAGTCATTGAAAACATTGTTTACAGAAAGACATAATGAAATTTAACATTTACATGTTCGATGGTTGTTGACAAGTATTCAGTCTTTTTCAACTTTAATACAAGGATTTTCCCCGTTATACACGCTCTGAAAACAATTCTTAAATGAATTGCTACTTTGTAGAATGAAATTAATTTTGGCAGCATTTCATTCAAACGAAAATTCAAAGATTCACTTTCAAACAAAATGTCCTTCAAAGTTCTCATACAAGAAGTCTTGTGCTCAGGTATTTTCTCTCCAAGAGGAGTAACATTAATAAAGTTCTAATTGTCGTTGTTGAACGTTGATCGTCCTCGATAATGTACTTCACAAAGTGGCCTCATACCTAATTTAACAGTCCTTTAGTACGTTTTATTAATAATGGCCTATTTCCTTGGCACATGTGTACCTCTATCTCTTCAATAAACCCTCAGTTCACGCACTGAATGTTTGTCAAAGTCAATCGATTCATCAATTCCTTCGTCCGTCGCCATTTTCTGATCTTATTTGCTCACCGGAAGTAGTTTTTATCAAGAACGACAACTCACGCAAGGCAAGTAACAACCTTATTGAACAGGACTATAAACAGTGGTGGGTATACATCAAGTTAATGAATAGATTTGATGGCCTTGAGGTTGATGTAGATTAGACAATGGCGTGTAGATACAGAAACTTTAATATATTAACATTGAGCGCTACAGGCATCATGTCCAGTGCCTCTTATCTTTGTGACACATTGATTAAATATAATATAGACATATGTGGAATATCCGAGCACTGGCTGTTTAATCATAACCTGTACTTTCTTGATTCCATGTGTAGTGCTTATAAGTTTCATGCTGTATCTGACTCAGATTTAAATTTCCCAAGTAAAAGAAAAGTAGGGAAAGGGGGTGTTGCATTTTTATGGAACAAGAACATTGATCGCTTTGTCACTCCATTATCGGTTGACGACGATCGTATTGTAGGCATACAATTACAAGTTGCACCCAAACAATATGTATTCTTTTTCCAAGTATATTTACCTTGTAAAAATCATGCAATAGATAAATATAATACATTATTATTATTATTATTATTATATACCACATTTATATAGCACTCTTTTCATATAAAAATACGTTCAAAAGTGCTTTACATAAAAACATTTATATAATGTTCATTAAAAAATGGCAATTGAACTATTATAAAAGAACTTAAAATTACATTACGGTAATAAGATACAAAGCATTTTAAATTGGAAGGTAGGCAGATCAAAACATGAAACAAAAATACAATATCATAAAACATTAACTGACCTATCAAAGACACAGGTCACAGCAGAATAGAACAGAAGATATCTTACATTTTGAACAGACAGAGTTAAACGGTATGATGTCTGCGAAATGCATCACAGCATGCAAACCGTCCCGGATGATCGGGTCAATCCCCACCTAAACGGTCCGGAGAACATCCATGATACATCCCACAGAAAAAAACGCCAACATTATTCTGTCACACTGGAATTCTTAATTAAAGTAATTAATTGGCCGGCAAAGTACCTACATTATAAATCAGGTAATCAGTGAGATGTTAGTTCCCAAAGAATTGTATGAAATAATGCGTCTTTTTTGAAACTTTGCACGGTCTTGCACTCTCTTATGCCAGATGGGAGGGCATTCCATAACCTCGCAGCAGCTGTCTGAAAGCTCCTGTCACCAAATCGCATTGTTCGACATTTGGGCACCACTAGTTTTAATGCATTATTCTGCGATCTCAGATTTCTGGATGGTGTATATATTTCTAGCATGTTCGCTACATAAGCTGGTGATTGATCTTTGAGTGCCTTATATGTATGTGTTTATAATTTTGTATTCTACCCTAACATTGCACAGGAAGCCAATGGAGTTCACGCAGAACAGGCGTTATATGGTCGTATCTGGATGTTCTGGTTACGATTCTAGCTGCCGTGTTTTGGACATATTGCAGTTTGTTCATTGACTGTTTTGGAATTCCATATAGAAGAGAGTTGCAATAATCAAACGTGATGTAACAAGAGGCTGATTAGAGATTGGTTGCATTTGCGTTTTATATATTGTCTGATGTGACTAATTTGCCGCAACTGTGCATAGGAATTCCTACACATACTATTCACAAGTTGCTCCATCCTCATGTTCGAATCCAGGAAAGCACCGAGGTTCCTGACACTGCCTGATTGTTTGATTTCAGAGCCGTCCACTTTCACAGATATGTTTGAAACAGATTGTGCCTTGTGTTCAGATGAAAATATGATTAATTCTGTTTTTTTCAGCATTGAGTTTCAACATGTTACTATTCATCCAACTTACTATATCCTTGAAACAATTTTCAACGCGATGAATGGTCTCTTCAATAGACATTTTGTTTATTGGTTTGAAGGATTGATATAACTGCGAATCGTCCGCATAGAAATGATTGTTCAGTCCGTGCTTTCTGCAGATAGCTCCGACTGGTTTTGTGTACATTGTGTAGTTCTTTGGCCCCAGGACAGACCCTTGGGGTACACTGTACTTCATTACCACTGGTTGTGATAGCTCGCCATCTGTGCATACGGTCTGGTAGCGGTCACTAAGGTATGACATCATCCATGCGAGTGGCTTGCCTGTAACACCAAAGTGACGTTCAAGGTGAGATGAATCAACGTCCCGTGGTCAATAGAATAGTCACATTGTTCTTATCCAACGACTGAAGAATGTCATTTTGGACTTTTAATAGGGCGGTTTCGGTTGAGTGGAATTTTTTATAAGCATACTGATTAACTTCATGGAGTTCGTTGTTCCTCAGATGATTTTCAATTCGAACATCTACCACTTTTTCTAAGATTTTAGACAGAAACGGCAAGTTTGACACATGTCTATAGTTTTTAGGACATTAGAATCCAGGCTTGGCTTTTTTAGAAGAGGTCTTATTCGTGAATGTTTGAACGCTTTGGGCACATACGCAGCATCTAGAGATGCATTCATAATTTTTGTTATCACTGGTGTTAGTTCGTCAAGACATTCTTTTAATAACCATGTTGGGATAGGATCTAGTTCACATGATTTGTTCGCTGACTTTTTGATAATTGATTTCACTTCGTCTTCTGGGGTTTGAGTAAACTCTACATAACTGACACCTGTGTATTCAGTTTCTATGTCATCTAAATCAGATACAGATTGTGTTTGCGATGCTATATCGTTTCTGATTATTTCGATCTTTCCAATAAAGAAGTCACTGAAATCTTGTGCGAGATGCTGTGGAGATGAATGTGATGGTAAAATCACCTCATATGTATCGCCAAGAAGATTTTTGGTAATCTTTGATAAACTCTTATGATCAATGCCACATGAGTCAATTTTGCCTGTATAGTATTCAACACGAGCTTGTTTTAGCATCTTATTCACTTCAGCACACTGTGTTCGGTAAATTTGGTGATCGAATGTGAGCTTACTTTCAAGCCATTTCCGTTCTAATTTTCGTTTCTGATGTTTTGCTTTGTGGAGTTGCTCGGTATACCAAGGACATGAAGGTCTTAACACAATAGTCTTGGTAGTCAAAGGGGCGTGTTTATCTACTATAGAAATTAGCTGATTTAAATACTCCTCCACAAATTCATCGATATCAGTATCAGATGGAGTGCATTGTGTGTTAAAGAAATCTATTCTTCGTATGTCTTCTCGAAATGAGTCAATGTCGATCGAACGTAATTTCCTGTACGACACAGTTTTTCGTACTGGGGGTGGTTTAGAAGCTTTAGCGTCAAATATCACAGCAAAAGGATCACGTGACATCTTTCCTTTTGAATCAGAGAGTCCAGGATCTATGACCTCGATATTTGAAACCGTGACATCATTATCTCTGGTTATCACTACATTCAACGTATGCCCAGCTACATGTGTTGGTTCTTGTACATGTTGACGCATGCCACATGCATCTAGACAGCTTGTAAACTTTTTTGTGTCACTATTTTCCGGTAAATCAAGATGGAAGTTAAGGTCCCCTACAATGATGGTGGTCTTGTCAATTGTAGCATATTTAGTTAAAAAATTGGGCCATTCTTGCTCCAGGAAAATATTTGTGTTTAAACCGTTCTCTTTGGAAGGGGGTGGTCGGTATATAATGGCAAGCCGTAGGCCTATGGAGTGTCCACCTGTAACTACATTGCAATCCATATACTCAAATTGGGAAAATTCGTTGTCTTTGCTTGATGTGACAATGTTCACTTGTATGGCTCTCTTGTGAATAATCGCTACGCCCCCGCCGCGCCTACCACTACGAGGGACATGTTTCATTTTGTAACAGTCGGGCACGAGTTCGCCGATGCACGCTTTGTCAACAGAGCTACCGAGCCATGTTTCAGTTATGGCACAAATGTAGAATTCATTTGTAAGGATGAAGTCAAATATGGAGAGTGTTTTATTTTTCACTGATCGTGTATTGACGGAGCAAATTTTGATGTTTTTCTGCCGCTGAACTAATGTACAGTTTTCAGGTTTTATCCGTATCAAGTTGTTATTATTTACCCAATTGTTAGTGTCCCATGCTCGTCTAATCTGATTTTTCCCACCTCGAGTCCCTCTATATTGAATTAATCGAAACTCTTTCAATCTTTTAATAATCATGGGATTAGGTCTCTTTTGTGCACTTGGTAATTGTCCAATATTGTGCAACTCTGATCTTTTATAAATAATCCTCGGTGACATTCGCTCACTGAAACACATTATTGCTGCAGGCGATGCTGATAAATGAAAGTTTGGCAATTTAATTGCAATAATGATTTTTTTAAAAATCAAAATAACTTCAAAATCACAATTATGATTCACCTTAAATTTACAACACTCCAACCACGACAAGATGATATCCAATATATCCAATTTTCAGAATTCTCAACAAAGTATAAATGTCAGAAAACTATCAATATTTGAGAGCACTGAAAAATGCAACCTACACCTGGCGCATAAACAGATAAAGATATTGACAAACTGTATAATATATATAATATGTATTCGCATGCAGGGTATACATACTTCATGGGTGATTTCAATGCATAGTTTACAGCTAGCGAAGGCTTAGGGGGCCGAGAGCAATTATTTTCTCGTTTTATAAAAAACAGTAATTTATTGCATGTGAACACTTTAGAAAGTTGTTGTGGTCTAAAATCAACATTTGTTTCATATGAAAATTGTCATGAAAGTTTAATAGACTTCATCTGTGTGCCACAAGAATTATATGATTGTTTAGGTCATAGTGAGATACTAGATGACAACTGCTTAAATGTTTCGAGACATCGCCCTGTGTTTTGTAATATTAGAGTACCATATCATTTAAATAACAGTTGTAATCATGGGAAAAGTATTTCCAACGAAAATATGAAAATAAACTGGAGGAAGGTTAACGCTGAACATATATTAAAATTTCAGAATATGTTAAATATGACAAAAGATTTGAATGCATATAATATTAAAGATCTTCAAAAACATGATATGGACATGTTATATAAGGTGATAGTCAAATATATTGTACGGTATGGCGAAATATGTTTTCCAAAATTGTTGTATAAGAGTTACTTAAAGCCTTATTGGAATACACATTTATCTCAGCTTCATAGCGCTATGTCGGAGTTGCGGAAACAGTGGTGTGATCAAGGTCGACCTAGAGAACCAGAGACTGAGTGTTTCGTTAAATATAAAGACTCAAAACGTGAATTTAGATTGTATCATAGACACTATGTAAATCAATATATCACCGTGTATATCCAGTAACACCAACATGCGCAAATAACAGATCATTCGCGCAAACTATAACACTAGAATGCGCAAATTAATGGCGGAATTCACCCCAGCAAGAATATAAGATGAGTGAACTGGCTAATATCTTTTGTACTTATCAGTGTGGAAACAATTGAATACGTGCATACGGCTGAGAAAACATTCTGTTTCAACCGGCAATAAGTAGTTGCTCCAGAAAATCATTGCTTTTCAAGATCATTCGTGAGAAATACGATCTGGGAACCGTTTTGAAGGCGAATTTTGTGTTTCGTCGGCCTTCATTGATACAACTTATCTGAATCAAAAACCTGATCAAGTTGAGCCGGAATTCCTGACCTTTACACTTCTTGTGCAGTTTCACGTTCTATGGCTAAGAAAGCCATGAGAGTGATCTTCTTCAAACTTGTCTGTTCAATTAACAAACAAAGCGTTTCTTTATCTGTTCAGTATGTTATTAGAACGTATTGTTTTGATACAGAGGACTTGAATGAGGGTATTGATTTATTGATGTTTGCGGTCAGAGATTCTGTACAAAAATTCACTCGGTCTCAGTCTGATTGTATTAGCCCACTTGTATTAGTGTTTGGCCACACTATCCGTGGGCCTTTAAAATTACTTTCAGAAGATGACAATTCTTTAAATTTGCTACAATATGTTTCGGACTTCAGAAGTAAGTGACACAAGACAAAATCTTGTGAATCGGAACGTTCAAATTTGCAACCTGCTCAAAATAAAATGAAAATTAAAGATATAACTAATGTGCCGCAGAAAGAAGGTTTAAAGGCAATAGAGTTTGGGCACATTTACCTATCCCTGGAAAACCATTACTAGCTAGATATTATGGTCCTTATACCTTTGAAAAGACGTCAAGTGATCTGAATTACATCATCAACACTCCTGGGAGGCGCAAGCAAAAACAGATGATCTGTCAAATTAATATGTAAAAAGAACACACTGATATAAATAACTATGTCCCACAACCTATTAGTGTCATTTTACCTGTCAATAAGAAAATTGAAAATTCAAGTGAATGTAATATTGAACATGATAACAACACTGTCCATAGTCAAATAAAACTCAAAATTCAGACATTCTGCAATACATGAATAAAAAATAACTTTCCCATTTGGAACCCTCAACAAAGAGAACAGCTGAAACCACTTATCCATGAACATGAACGTTACAGTGATAGATGGATCCCAGCATCACACATTATATTATAAACAAGAGTAATAGGGAACCAACTGTTTGTTAGAGCAAGTATTCGTTGTAAAATACTATGTTCAAATTAGGGCCAATCAGAAACAAGTTCTATTAATAACACCAATCAAGGCGCATTTTGCTAGGGTATAAACAGTTAGACGGATGAGAGTGAATTCGTCCTGTATCCAGCGATTGATGTAAACACATCGATGACTCAACTTATAATTTATCAAAATACCTTGAAAAGTGAGCGATTGCTACACTGTCAGGGCGATTAAATTAAATAAAAGAAGACGTTTGAGGCTAAAGAAGTGTTGCAACATCATAACTAGGTTTCGAGCTTTAGGGTCAACGCATATGAGTTAAACCATTACGGGATAGACGATAGCGAATATAGGCTGAGCATCGGAACCTACCAGATTATTTTAAGTATAAATGGCATTCATTTTCAAAGGGAGACAACTTTTCCCGATTATTTTAAGTAATCATCGAGAAAAAGTTGTCTCCCTTTGAAAATGAATTCCATTTGTAAAGAAATAAAGATAAACAATTGCTGAAAACTATGTTCCACCTTGTTATGTGAAATTTCACTACTCGCACGCTATTGCAAATGCATCAAAACGAACATGTGTAACAGTTCTTTGAAAATGGTGAGTTTTTAAAGGCGTTTGACTGTCTGGAAGTGGGGCCCCATTAGGCAGTCATTTTCTGGAATTCAAAGTTTATATAAGTATACTGACACTTGTTTCCTAAAGTAATATACATGTTTTACATACTGTTCAATTTTCATGTCAAACAACTCTTTCTTTCTATGATTTGGTGTTGTTTGATTTTTGTTTCTCAAGGCCTACTTCGAAACCTTAAAATACACGTTAAAGTTGGGTAGATTAAACCCATGAGGTTACCTCAAATTAAGCACGGGACCCTCATGAGGCATTCTGAACCATCAGCTGTGGTCGGACACGCGCAAACCCCCTTAACATTTGCGCCAGGATATTGTTTTCCTGGTAAAATCTCCCAATCCTATACCAGTGTATTAATTATAAAATGATACAACTGCTTATACTATTGAGAAATACGTCAGTAATTGACAAAAAATTCGTACCGCAAAAATTAAAATTACAATATATGATAACGTGTCAGCGGTATGCATACGTACAGGGATATATATTCTTAAAATACACGTTAAAGAGTTGGGTGAGATTAAACCCATGAGGTTACCTCAAACTTGGCACGGGGCCCTCATGAGGCATTCTGAATCATCAGCTGTGGTTGGACACCCGCAAACTCCCTTAACAACGAGTGTTGTGTGATCTGCATTTGTAATAGATACATGTTGTGGTGCACTTCAAGGGTTAAAAGGTCTGATGTAACGAGCAGAGAAAATTGTTAAGTGATACTGGATAAATAAGACATATCAGAATAAAAAAAGCGCTGATATATTTCTTACTTTTTTTACATTCAATACTCCAAAGACAATGCTGTCTAAATGTTACTTCACACATCTGTTTTTCCGGCTTTTGAATAGAAATACATTTGATTTGGTGATATACATGACACAAACGATTATTTATATATATTTTTTTTATTTTTTTCGCTCTTCGCTCGCTTCAATAAAAGATGATTTGAAAAAGAATTTTTTTTTCTCTCGCTCGCCCCAAATATTTTTGAAAAAAAAATCCGAAGAACAAGACATCAATTTGGTGTGGCGTAATCAATAAAATGTAAATAAACATATATGATTATCAATCGGATATACAAGGAAAAATGTGAATATATAAATTAAGCAAAATACCTTATTATTCAAGGTCAAATTAAAAAGTTAAAGTTGCCAAAGATTTCTGATTACTGTGAAACATAATGCAGTTAAATGTTTTAAACAGCAAAAAACACAGAACATGTCAATTAACTGCGGTCACCTTTGCGTCTGCTGGACAAGGGTATAAGTGGCTTAGATAAATTAGTCTGCATATTTACGGTATGATCTTGAAAGGAATATCTCAGCATGTCTAATTATTTTATCACCTGGTGCTAATTATGTATGTGGGTACCGTTATATTATCTCCAAGAAAAGTTGTCTTTTACAGAATCCGATATTGAAATGTTCGTTCCCCTTGGAAGAATATCCTTGCTATGGTTTATATTGATTAAATATGCTTTTTTAAAAAGTTACCAGAAGCGGCTCCTGTTCTTAATTTGGACAGGGACACTTGAGATCTGAAGTTTTGTGGCTTGAGACAATTAAGTAAAAGTAAATATGCATAAAAGAATGTTCTCTGACTAATACTTGATGTATTTACGATGTTAAATTTCGTATTCATATCAAGAGCTTCCAGTCTCCAACTTAATAATTGTATTACTAACATATCGTTGAATATACTTTGTGATCGAAACGAGGCTTATCTCTTTCAAGGTGGTACAAAATGTATTCCTGACGTAGGCCTGTTTTAAAGGAGGCACGCGATTTATCTTCCTCGCTCTATCTGCCTATAGGTAGGTGACCATTATTACAAACACATGCATACACAATTTATGTGTATTTCTCATAATTTGTTCTAAAACGTATTTTCTCTATTAATCATACATGTATACATTGACAACTTCACATTTATACCGTATACAAACGGATTTGTACGGCAAAAATATGTTTATAAGCATTCTATCAACATCATTACGCCATGTCACGCCAATTTAAAAACATCCGGTCCTTTCCTGTATAAATATCAGAGTATACCACTGTTGATAATCAATTTAGTTTGACGTAATTATAAAATTGAATATGATGAAGTATTTTAATGGCGTTATTTGTTTTATCAGGATTTCTCCTGGCCGAAAGTAAAAACAGTAATACCACGAACAGTTTAAAGGGTCATCACGATTGATGTCAAAATTATTGAAATATTAAAGGAATCAAATATAATTGTAAATAAAAGTGATTCAGTAAATTCTAGATAATAATTTAAGATAGTTAAGCACTCAAGTGTATCATGCAGCAAATATGTTTTAAAATATATTTTGTATGTTAGCCGTGAACACCAGCTTAAATAATATTTATTATCTTGTTGAAATAGTATCCTTCCTTTATTGAATTTTCAAAACTCAGCTGTGACAACATGGTGCATCAACATTAACAATATTGAAATAATTACCTTTGGTAAACTTAAAATAAGGCCTTTCTTTATGAGAAAGCATAATACCTTTTGTTGCTGATCTTTTTGTGTACCAGTTGATGTTTGCCAGATATTTGATGATAAAGAAAGAAAACTTGTAAGTGGAAAATAATTTTAAAAGGTACCGTATTATACAGGATATAGACCACCTTGCCCGTGTCGCATCTCGTGTGTTTTCTATAAAGACGTGGGCAACTGTAAAGACGGCACAAGATCACAGTTATTTGCCCTTGGTTGACAATAAGGAAGTGGTTACGCGGAAAATAGTTCCTCTGTTTGATGGTGAATATTGGTGAACTTCTGAGTGAAAGACCTGCAATAAATTGCATAATTTAATAGAGGAGATATGAAATAGTAGGTACATGTACAATTTGACAGAATGAGAATGTCAGAATAACATGACTTTTTGATAGGGCCTGTTTTGCCCCGTTATGAAATTGCTGTTGTGGCTGAGAAATAAACCAGCAAAGCTAGATTTATTCCTACCTTTGTACATACAAACATGTGGTAGTTACCGTCGATCTTTTCCTCATTCAGTTGTTCGCGAGGACGTCCCCAAGTCTAAGATTTCGTAGAGTTTATAGATATTATGTAAACATACGGAAAATCCATAAATTTAAAGATTTTTCAGTCTATAAATAAAACTGCATGCATAAGTCAAGGTTAGTTGTGATTTTCAGTCAATACCGATGACTGAGTTTTCGGAAAATGTGAAAAAATTAAAGTGATCCTAACCTCTCTGAAATTCTCCAATTACTTTTATCTATGCAGCATTTCATTTTAATCTACGGTTTTCATTTAAGTTGTAATTTTAACAGATTTTATATACCCAGTCTGTAAATATATATATAGACAAGAATATCTTTAAATCTATGAATTATCCATATATTAACAGAATGTCTGTAAAATCGACGAAATCCTAGACCTATTAATCCGGCGAAGACACTCCTCCAGACTTTTCATAATACTTGATTAGCAAAAAGAAAAAAAATGCTCTTGATATTATTCTGCAATTATGTATCTTTCCGAAAAAATGCGACGGGTAAAGCTTGCTTTTCTCATTACGCCAGGAAAACCTTTTAATGTCCATTTTTTATTTTTCGGCTCGCTATGCTCGCCAGCTTACACATGTTTACTATTATTGACGCTGTAACCTTTGCGTAAAGTCTGTTGATGGCCGTCTATATCTAAAAAAAAATCAATGGATTGAGCCCCGACAGCTTTTAAGAGATTTTACCTAACGTGTCAATGTTGAATCTGGCGATTTTACAGAAGGTTGGATGCATCTATCACTACAGCGGCATCATATATTTAGATTGGTCAGCTATAATTGACAGATGTGCCAACCTTCATCCAAGAAACTGTAGCTCAAAAGTCTTATTTACTGACAGTATGAAAAGACAAGTGAATATGGATTAGGTGCTGATATGATAAATGCATTACTGTATAAGTGTTTGTTTTTATTATAGACTTTGCACAACTATTAGATCTAGCCTTATGAGAAATAAATCAAACATAAGTAATTCTGTATTTTTTTTACATGAAACTGCATATGAAATCAAAATTTCATAGCTGTGCTTTTTTCTTTTCAGTATATTTCTTTTTTCATTATAGAAATATTGTAACAAAAATACAAAGTCACGCTACAGCTGCTAAAAACAGAAACTTTATTTCGTCGTGCGGTTTTAAAACGCCATGAAGACTTTCCGTTCATAGACGCAATTTTCCTGTGCTTTCGTGAATTTAGATTAGATTTAAATTGACCGAAACGCGTATTTTAACCCCCCATTTCTTTTCTTTTCTATAGCTGATGCCTAATTCACATTTGACCCAGGCGCCGTGCGATAAATTAGTCTACGATTTTCCTTTCGTTTTTTTGGGGGGCATCGTAGGTGAATACGGGCTACAGCGTATGTGTTCACATCATATACGAGCATCGTGCAATTTCTTTTAACAGGCTCTCTGGGGAAGGACGGAAGAAATCCTTACGGACACTGAGCGGAGATTATACGGAAATCGTGCAATATCAGTGCAGCTGCCGTGCAGCCTCCGCAAGCTTCCCACAGAAATCTTACGGCGCCCATACTGCTTCCGTACATGCAGAGGCTGCGCGGAGAAGATACGATGACGGTACAAGTCTGGACGGCAGTCTAGATGCTTAGAAACTCTGGGTGTCAGTCTATCCACCATCTCCCGAAACATAGGTGGCTCGATTCTGAGGTAAGCTTAGGAGTCCCCATGCGATATCCGCATCAACTGCATCAGGGTGTCAAATACAAGTCCCAGGGTGATCCGTCTCAGCAGGACTTCATGCACACCATCTTCTTCCTGTGCGTCTGTCGGGCCTGCTGCTCATCAAGGACGACCAGGTTTGCAATCATTGCCTGCTCTCTTCTTCTTATCTGCCTCAACTGCAACCGCAGGTTTGCCGCTCTGCCTCCTGGTGGTACCGTCATTTCTCTGAAGAGGCAAATAATGAAAACATGTTGGAGCTGGCCAATATATATAACCATCTCAAAAATATTTTGTCCATATCAAGGCTCCTGCACAGCAATGATGCGGCCGCTGTAGGGTTGCCGCGCAAAATTGCGATTTCAAGGGTACCGCACGGGCAGCGCGCGGCAATCTTGCGGCAGCTGTGTGAGGGTCATGCGAAGGTCACACGAGTCTACAGTCTCCGTACGATTTCATTTGGGCACAATGTTCACGGAAAATCGTGCGTTGTCTGCGCGATCAGCGCACGTCCTCCTAAAGATGCCCGTTCGGGGATTGTGCAATGCCATCTGCGACATGTCTATGAGCTACGGGCTAACGATTTTTCAAATTTGTATAACTTTTCACTAGACAAAATCGTAGAGGCTGAGGAGCCCGTGAATCCGTACGAAAATCGCACTGTCGCCTCCTGCATGGAAAGGAGGAAACGGGCAGTCTACGCGCTCCGCAGACGCATCGCAGGGCAAATGTGAATTAGGCATTACTTGCCAAATATTCTCAGCTGTGTACATATAGATATAATAATTCTTTGTATCATAAAATATGAGTTTTAGGAAGATCAGAGCATTACATTTATGCGAAAATGATTATGAATAGCTATATACCTTTTCATAATAGCGGAATGAAATATATAAAAATGACAATTTAAGTTTACATTAATTTTCTAATAAATGGTACAATGTAAACTTTGTTTCATAAACAACAGTGACATCGCATTTGTCAAATTTTTTTGTTTTTAATTGTTGTGTATTTCTTGATATTTCTTTTGTATTATTATTATTATTATCTTAACTTACTGATTTTAAATAAATTAAATTAACTTACAAAGATGTTATTTATTGTCCGTAAGTATTGACCTGGCACTCATGAATATTTCTTATATTTCCGTTAATTAATTTTCGGAGTCCGAACATAAACAGCGATATAACTAAATATATATATGATTCTTAATTGATGCACTGTCGTATGTGCAGGTAGCTTTGCGGACAAAGCGTTTAGCTGCCAATATCAGGATTGTGGGTTCGAGTCCTACATCTGACCATATCTTTTTTGTCCCCAAAGTTTTAATGCAGACTTACTACTTATTTGACCAAACGTATCGTGATATTTATGGTTCATTTATTAAGGCATCGCATACAGTGGCAGCCATTAGACTCAAAATTTTACATGCAAATTTTCATAAAAATAAAAGATGACTAAGTGGTAACTATAAAGTCAATGAATTTGTCATAATTATGTTTTAAATATCTATGTGAACATATGCAAGTAGAAGGATGTGCATTTCACTACCTGTATTATGCCTTTATTCGATATTTTTTATGACAAAATTTTGCAATTTTATCTGCAGTCAAACTCGATATATTTTCAATACATTTCAAAGATAATTACAGCCAATTGTAAAGCAGACCGTGAAGAATAGTCTTCAGAAATTATTTTGAAATTTTACCTGATTACTGAATTATACACAAAAATCCCAACACCATCAATTTATCCAATTTGTGTTATCTGTTCACACATAATTTACATGTATATAAACAGGTGATATTACAGGATTATGTATAGGTTTACCTGGCTACCTGTGGTCAGTAATGCATGTACAAACAACATTTTAAATTAAATTTACATGGGGTTGTCTTTTTGTGTCTAATGCAATAACCAGGAACAATTTCGACAAAAATCCATAGGAGTTTGCAGTATACATATTGTACTATGAAATTAACTAAATTTTGTCTTTGTAATATCTTTTATATTGGAGTTCTACTGCACATAAAATTTCAATATTTTGGGGTAAATTTTCTGTCTAAACGAGACTCAAATATTTTACAAGCGGCATATGTACTATAAATCATCATATGCTTCTTATGTTGATGATAATTTGACCAGCTGTTAAGGCTTTAGTGCAATTTTCAAGAGAAAAATACTCGGCCTGAAAATATGAACTGATACTGAGTTGTGACTGTGGCGATGCCTTAACAGTAATCATATTTACCCGTTGTAAAAATGTGGAATAAAATTGTTTTAAGGGGACGCATATTGCTACATTCACAGTTCATACAGAAATGCGGAAGGGGTGCATATTCAAGAAATCGATGGAGGGAAAATAAAAAAACATATTCCTAAACTGATATAATACTGATGGACACCTGTAATATTCAGTATTTTGTGGATAAGGATGTGGTACTATGAATGTAATAGGAAAACAGAGGTCTTTGTGAAAGTACATTCAACACAAAATATTAAGCTTTTGTATAAGGAAAAAACAGGTTTTTTACAATAACAGTGTTCCCAATAATGTTGAAGGGATGAGATTTTCTTTCTAACACACCAGGTTTGCTCAAACATGTAAAAATTGAACGCCACGTCATTTCAGCTCGGATGCACGCCATATTTCTCATTGATAAAAATGTAAACAAAAAAATCAGAGTGGGATTAGCATTGCAAGGGCATAACATGACATTCTACACAATAAATACCTTAGAACAGATATCTAAGATGCTACACAGGTCAGGCGGGTTAAATGCATAATGACGATCACTTGAAATTCATCTTGAAAAGGTGTTTAATTTTAGTTTATTTACATTGTTTTTAATTTTCCCACGACTTCTCGGCGATTCACTGCAAATGTATTATTGCGCCGGACGAAAGGTAACTCTAATAAACAACGGGAGACAACTTAGGTGTCAGCACGTGTACGATTTTCAAAAAAAACATGTTGATGATTATTATTTTTTATCAAATAATGAATCCTATCCAGATATTCGTCTTTAATATTAGAAAATTATTAATATCTGTGGACATTTGTCAAAAAATATTACTTACATTGGACTACTTTGCGCAGCAAACTGGTTTCCGCTTCAGTTGTGAGGCACTTCCGTTATACTTTTTGACAACAATAACAAATCAATAAAATCACTTATAGACCGACTGCTACTTAAATCAGTGTAAGTAAAGTTGTTGTTACAACATTATACATGTTCGTTACGTTATGAGATAAAGTTTATCTTGAACTGCATAATCCATTAATTACGTTTAGATGATATTGCATTTACAACTTATTTGACCCCATTTTTTACGTGAATGACAGCATTCTCGTGCAACTCGTGCAAACAGAATTATGAAAAGTATGGTGGAGAATTCAAGGACAAATTATAAATGACATTAAAGTGAGGATAATTGTATATTCGTCCAGTTTTGATCATTGACATGCCTGCTGTGTATTAGTAACTTTTGTGAACAAGATTAGAATGTTACTTTTGCACATATACACATTGATTGGACCTCTCAACCAAATTTCATACCTTATTTTAGGGATTTTTAAGACAATACATTTTCAAAAGTTTGTTGAATGTGTTTTGATATTTAAGTGCATTGTAGTTCATGAATACCAAGTTAAACATTAATAATGGCAACATTTCTAGGCCCTTATTGTAAGCCACTAGACTTCTGTAACGATAAATGTTTAATGTATTAAGGGGAATATACTCTTTTAGTTTTGGAATGTGGCATTCCTTGACCACCGTACCTTTTCTTATGCACTACTTAGTAAACAAACTAAATAATGTATTTTAGCTTACATATGCGAAATGAAAAGCAAGACAGTGACCATATTTCACATTCTTTCTTTAAATTAGAATCTGTAGGACATTGATAAATGTTTGGACAAGGTGAAGCACTATTATTTTCGCACCAAAAAGTCTTAATTGTTGACTTTGAATGTACACAGTAAGTCTTATGTAATTCAACAATAACTTTCTTGTTTCAGTTTTCTCATTTTTATTTTAGTGAGCAATCCTTTGTGTACTTATAACAGTTGAAACAGTATCCATTTCATGTACCAAAACCTTGTGCTTTTTTGCAGGGAAATTTTATCATACCCCACCCACTTTTTTCTAATTTCAAAGTATGCGTCCCCTTAAAAACATCTTAGAAAAAAAAGAAGACAAATTACCTGTCACCTGCGTTCCAGAAAATAAATACTACAAGAGAAAACAAAATTCATGAAATATGATACATAAAGTAATGTAAAAATAAAACAGGTATCGATAACATTACAATACATTTAATTTAAAAAAAGTCTCAGTGATTTCGAACCCGTGGTATTAAACGTGCGTGGAAGTCAGACACCTTACCTCTAAGCCACCGTGTCATCGGTCACCTTTATATGTTACTTTAGTAATATAGATACTTTCAGGATACAAATATTGCGTAGAACGCCCGAAAATATTAGCGAAGATTAATGAATGCCAGGTCAATACTTACGGACAATAATGAAACTGTTTTGTTTTTCATTAACAATAACGGGAAAATATGGAATTTCAAAGGTTGTAAACATTGTCGTAAACCAGGAAGTAACTTTGGAAATCCCACTGTGAAATACGCAGATAGCCTATCACTGTTATGAGAAAAGCTAAAACGAAACAAAAATGTAAACAAGTTCACAAAGATTAGAAGGATACTTTAAAGCTGAAAACTTGTAAGTTGGTTTTCTTAACTTAATCTCGATTTCATCATATCTCGGCCATTTCGCATCTAGACCATGATGAGTAATAACTTCAATTACTCAAATTTAATAACTTAATTACTCAAATTTAATAACTTAATTACTCAAATTACTTGTTTAAATACTTCATAAAATTGAACTCATTTCTGTTTTGAGAACATTATTTTTCTTGTGAAGAAATTGTTGTAAGTGTTAAAACAATCCTGTCAACGCAAGCTAGGAAATTAAATATACCTTTTCTGGTTAAGGCAAAATGATTACGTGGCCGCCTTTTCAACTCTTTTTTTTAAAGATTACTTTCTTTATTACATAACTTAGTTTAAACATTAATTTTTGTCTTCATTTATACAGAGCATTCCTTACTAAGCTACTTTTTTATGTTTTACATGTAGACTATTTTTTCTTTTTAATTCTAAAGAAGGCATTTTCCCAAATCTGTTGCTAAAGTGCTCCGGTAATGTAAGGCGATCGGTGGAGAAATATGTTTCAAATGTCCGGATCCTAAGTTAGATACCATTGTATCATTCTTCACAAATTTCTGATACAAAGTTGAACGGGTAATAGGTATATAACCGGCACCATATTCTCTCTCACAGCAGAAGCAGATGACATGCATAAACATGTTTGACATGGGGCATACGCAATTACTTCTGCTGCGACACTTTTCAATAAAATTTTATACAATATTTTTCATTTGTAAAATGAATGAATGAATTAAATACAGTTTCGTGGAATCAACCATTAACCGGGACATAATAAGTTTAATAGAATAAATACACTCAAGAAATTTAAAATCGTTGAACGAATCTATTTTAGAAATATTTTCTTAACATAAATGTATGTTATATTTGGTATCAGTGGCATTTTTTCAATGCTTCTTGAAGCATAAGGCATACAGACACTAAATAGAAAAATGGCGCGAAAGAAAAGGTAAAAAAACTGAAACTGCTTTATTTGATTAAACGCCTAATTTTACACATAGTATATTCACTGGCGTTGTACATTAAATTTTACCAGATTTATATAGCGCCCAAGGCGCTTTACATAGTTCAAATGCAGCCACATAGGGCGCATAATTCATCCTCTACTAGTACAGACACAGAGCGATCTGACCAGAGGGACAGAGTGAGACAAAGCCCCCACGACAGAGAGATCAGAAATCAGATACAGGCTTATCCGACAAACTTAGCCTAGCTCGTTTCGAATAGACAGCCTGGTTCTTTAACGTGCCCAGTGTATAGCACTGATACACGCAAGGATTGCCTGGGTTCCTGACCAGTACACCTCTAGTTGGGTGGGAAACACTGAAAGCGTTTCTGAAAATTCCCAAGTAGCTGCCAGGGATCGAACCCCGACCTCAGGATTGGAAGGCTAGTGTGCAAACCACTGAGCTATCCGTCCACCCATAGGTAGTCGCATCATGGCGGATACAAATAGTCCTCAGTGTTTTTCTGCTCTGTAGAGCTATTTTCCTTATTTTCTTTGTTGTTTTTTTTTTTTTGCTAAAATCACATGACAGATCTACGCTTGACATGTAGGTAGCATTTTCATAATGAAATAACAACATGACAAATTTTTTCATGGAAACTTAGAT
The DNA here is from genome assembly GCF_021730395.1 of Mercenaria mercenaria. Lineage (NCBI taxonomy): Eukaryota > Metazoa > Mollusca > Bivalvia > Venerida > Veneridae > Mercenaria > Mercenaria mercenaria. Next base: position 43,008,806 of record NC_069374.1, read on the forward strand.
CATACACCACCAGTGTAATTTGGGGTCTCATTTTTTAAGCTGATTTTGCAGTTTTGGTGCTTGACTGAAATTATTTTTCTTGCATCAAACATGGCCCCCATTTTTCTTTTGATTTTTATCTAGCACTGACAATATTCTTCAAGAAAATGTAGGTTACAGACATTAATTAAAATGGTTCCTGAACTCCTGATGTGTGCTGCGGCCATTGGAAATAGGTCAGTTTTATATAGAATAAAGAACAACAAATATCTAGTGTGTTATAACCATAACTACCAACCGTGAAGGTTGTATTCGGAATACTTCTATTCAGATATACAGTGATTCCATCTCGAATAACCGCCAAGACTTCTTAACATGTTTAAATGATCATCATTTGCTATTATAAAACTTTGCACGCGACAGCTGATAATATTTATCAGTTTTGGCGATACGAATTTTGGCAACGGATTCATTGATTATTTTAAAAGCAAAAGAGGAAGTTAATTATATCAGAATAAAGAGGGGTTGTTTGTAAACTGAATTCATTAATGAATTTATGTTTGAATGTTAAGTTGAAAGAGGTGAGGAAGCCTTTATCGATATACTAGTAAACTTTGATAATGTTGCAGTTGAGTCCAATAAGTACAAGAATGTTCAAAGATAATCTGTCATAAATTTATCTTTGGGCCATATTGCACAATAATTATAAGTAACCTGTTTTGGAAAATAAACGGTGTCGGTTGTATTGAGAACAATTCATAATGCTTGCATATTATCTGACAAGGTACATTATCAAAGTTTATTAATACTACAAGTTTCTCAGCAATCATTATAATATATAGATTGTAGATTCATTTTAAATCTGGAGCTCTTTTCACGGCATATTTGTTGTGTTAGTGGTACTGTCTAGTTTTTCAACATGAATCTTCCGGCTTAGGTGGTTCCAATTACTCCCATTTTCATAGCTTTGGTTATTTATTTTTTACCAACTTTTGGATATGGTGCCCGTCAAGATACGAGCTATTTGACCCAGGGAAGTGAAACAGGTCGCTGTGGTAAGTATGTCTTAGACTAGCTGACAAACTAAATTGGGTCAAATGGTTCTCAAGTTATTGATCGGAAACCGTTTTCCATGTTTCAGGCCCCTGTGACCTTGACCTTTGATTTAGTAATCCCAAAAATAAAAGGGGGTCATTTACTCTGTAAGCCCTATCACCCTATGAAGATTAAAGTTTCTATGTGAAATGGTTCTCCAGTTGGTCGGAAAGAAGTGTGACGGACGGACGGAAGGACGGACGGAGAGAGCAAAACAAAACAAAACAATATGTCTCCCCAAGTGGGGAGGGGGTGGGGACATAATGATTCAGCAGTGTGATAATGACGTCGTGAAGACACTAAAATGGCTGCATCCATGATCAGCCATTTTCTTAAATTTCAAATTGCCATATCTTTTTCAATAATGGTCCGATTTTAAAATTTCTTTCAGCGTTATGAAAGGCTTGAGTATGGCTTACATATAAAATTAACTCAGGCATTCATTGCCCTTTTACACTGAATTGTTACAATTCAAGTACTAATCCCCAATGATATCGTGATTTCCGCCGAAACGCGAGGACGAGTCCATTTTATGATAACTGAGAAAACAACAATTCATAATGCTTGCATATCATCTGACAAGTAAATATTAGTATTTGTTTCATTTTACCTATCCAGTTAGTTTACTGCAACATAGCTCAGTCAGGTAAAATGCAGATAACAATTGGACATAAGCAAATCTTTTTGTGAGTTCGAATCCTCACGAGAAGTTTTTTCAGATTTTTGTATTTGTTTTTCCTATTCGTTTTCATTTTTGTTTCCATATTTTCTTTTCTTTCTTTGATTGTTTGTAATTGCATATTTGTCTTTATATAACATAATATCATGTTCATTATTCGCTTAAGTGCATGCATTCAATTAATATCACCTTTGATATAATAAAACTTTCTCATCTGCCATATCGGCTTTAGATATTTCTCTGTCGTGTTGTCACTGAGCACATAAAGGAATCTATTTTTTATGCAAAAATGATATAGAAAATAAATGTCGATGCTGACTTTCGAACCCACATGGCAAAAGATCTGTTTAACATGGACAGTATGTTTTACCTGAGCTACTTTGCAATTGTTACTAAAACTAGAAATGAGCCGTGCCATGAGAAAACCAACATAGTGGTTATGCGACCAGCATGGATCCAGACCAGCCTGCGCATCCGCGCAGTCTGGTCAGGATCCATGCTCTTCGCTAATAGTTTCTCCAATTCCAATAAGCTTTAAAAGCGAACAGCATGGAGCCTGACCAGACTGCGCGGATGCGCAGGCTGGTCTGGATCCATGCTGGTCGCATACCCACTATGTTGGTTTTCCCATGGCACGGCTCAAATATTTAGATTTTAACTTGCTAGAAACCGATGGTTAAAAATAAATAGCCTATTTATAAACGGTTAATGCGAAGGCGATAATATTACACACTGATAGCCACACGAGAACTGCATACAGATATAGACTTGCCATAGTACGCTTATCAGCGACCACTACTGCGGGAGATATAAAGTGGTAGTATGGGACTGGGAATTCATGGCATGAATATTGTTATTATGTCACACATGTAATAACAGGAATAGACTAAAGACAAAATAATAGCACATGATATAAAAATGTGAACATTTCAAGGTTATTACACTTTGTGGTAACACATGAAGAGAAAACGGAAAAAAGAAGTAAGAAAGAAAACAAATGTTGTGACAGAAGTGTAATATAAATTATATATAACTAATTAGATAAGAAGAGAATAAAACGAAATCAATGCCACTAAGTAAAAATAATCAAGAGAAGATGTACGGTGCCCCTAAAGTGACATGTTACACACTTTTTTTCCAATTAGGTAATGTGAGACTTTTTTTAGGGGCACCGTACATCTTTTCTTGATTGTTTTTAGTTAGTGGCATTGATTTCGTTTTATTCTCTTCTTATCTAATTAGTTATAAAATAAATAATCATTTCGTTTAAACGAAATAAGTTATTTCGTTTAAACGAAATCATTTCGTTAAAACGAAATCATTTCGTTTAAACGAAATAAAAAAAGTCTCACATTACCTAATTGGAAAAAAAGTGTGTAACATGTCACATTAGGGGCACCGTAAAGATGTATAGAGAATAATGATTTTTTATAGGGAATCGGGATCGATCCCTCTACAGTAACATGCGATATATACTAAATGAGATATACTATCGAATTAAAAAAAATTGGTCCTCCGGGACGTGCACAGAGCGTCTGACTTTTGATGTTTTGGAAGGATACGCTTTTTCCTTGTGCGTAATAAGCGTCCACATAACTTGTCCGAACCGTAACGTCTTACACATCTGTACAAAAATTGGCAGTATTGTTTTTTATTCCAAAATCTACCTTTAAGTTGAAACAAACACATATTTCTGGGCAAGCTGATGGACTGTAACGATTCCCGATTGTGGCATTGCCTTATTTCATATTAAATGTATATAGACGAATGACTTTTCTTGAAACTTACAACAATGTGTGAGAACTCATGAGTGAGAAGAATGAACAGTATACACTTATGAATGACATTGTGAATGGCGACGGTTAGAGAATTAGAATGCACAAATCAGGAAATTAGAAAACGTACAGCTATAACAGCACCCTTCCTCCCCGAGGCTATCTTACCCGTTTTGCCGGATACCAAAGCTTAAAGCCTTACATGCTACGTCCATACGGCCTGCATATATAGGTTCAAACCCTTTGGTTAATTGTGCATCACTAATTATTTAAGAAAAAATAACTACACACTACCCCATGAGGGTAAAATACCCATGAGGCCTGTACCAGGAAGTATGGAAACATGTAAAATTTAGTTTGATTCGGGAACTAGAGTAGATCAATTGAGCAAAAGTGAGAGTGTTTATACAGTTTTATTTTAAAAGATTCAGTTGAAGGTGTTTTTAAATTGAATTTGAGTTTCGCGTAGGGGGGTTCATTCCACATATTTGGACTATGAACCGAGAATTACCTTTCATATAATGTTGTTTTTGATCAAGATTCTTTGAGATGTTCATTTTTGTGACCGACCTTAAGGTTATATTGTAAGAATAAGAAAAAATTGTGATCAATTTTTAACGTATTGCGCTGCCATATTATTAAGTGATTTATAAGTTAGTAGAAATGTGTGATAGGCCACTCGTTCTGTGATTAACAACCACCTCAAATCCCTGAACATTTCATGTCATAATGTCATTCTAGCAGCACGTTTTTGAAGTTTAGACACTCTGTCTATGTTCTAGGCAGATGTACCACCCCAAACAACATAGCCATATCCAAATAAATATGAATATAATATACAGTTGAAGATTCTTTAGGAACATGTATTTTGGGAGTAATTTGTGTAATGTTATCTTACATGAAACATTGATGTACAGTTGATCTATCTGTTGATTCCAAGTAAAGTGGTTATCATTAGATTCCTAACAATTTTATCGTTTCTACATGTAGTGGTCTTTTTATCATCATAGGAAGTATCAATAACATATTATATAGCTCATATATTAAATAATTTTCTTCTGACTACTTCGCCTAAATGATTTGTAAAACAATGATTTTAAATGACTTAAACATTGAGCGCATTAATTTCAGTCCACGTGATAAACTTTTATCTCAAATCGATTAAATAGATTGTTTTAAATGGTTGTAGCAGTAATTGAGCCTGATATTGCGCGCAGCGTGTTTCTCTTTTATTTGGCTTATTTATTTTCTCTTTGGTGTCATTTGTGATCTAATGCTCCGTACTGTTCTGACTGTAATATTTCGTAATTCACACATTGTGGTAATTGCCACACGGTGACTTCAGTTTGTTGCAATGCAAACTGCTTCATATGCCTGAGCAAAGTAATAACAATCTTATTCTTTATGAATTCAATTGGATTTGATGAAATTAAAGAAGTTTATTCTGCAATATTTTAGCCTAACATAAACACATCTGAATTATTTTTTAATGACATTGAGACAATATTTCAAATATCTTTCTGTGCAGATAAGAGATATCTTTGTTGAAAGAGAATGTCTGTGGAAGGTGTAAGGGTGGTTAGGGGTCCGGACTGGAGTTACGGTGACGATGATGGCGGAGAGGGTCACGTGGGTACGGTTACTCAGGACAACGAGGATGATACAGTTGAAGTTCAGTGGGACATGGGCAACTGTGGGACATACAACACGGGAAATGAAGGGAAGTGTGACCTGAGAATTCTAGACAGTGCACCTGCAGGTGGGTTGTACAAGTCGTACTTTTAGATATATTCAGCTAATAGCACGCCAGTCAATCATCGTTTACACTTTTTATTGTACAACTTTTAAGACACCTGGTTAACATTTTGTTTACATAAATATAATGTACAGAATTTCAAATAAGAAAAATTAAATTATCATGTATTTTCTCATATCTCCAATGAGTCAGAGATGTACGGCTAAATACCGATGTAAGATATTTTATTCTCTGCAATATATAGGACAATCATTGCATAAATAATAGGTAAACAAATACTGTCGCAGTGTAAATGTGGTATTAATACGAGTCTAAAAACTAATCAGAGGTGTCATAAGTCAGTCGGTGATCCATTCATAAAGATTCAGTTCAATAAACTCGCACTATAAAGATCATCATACTGGTCAACGATTCAATTGACACGCTGAAAATGCCATGCGATAAAATGCTATATACATGTAATACATTCGCGTTGGTGTCTTTTTTTGTCAATGAGGCGGGCGGGGATTCTTATTCATAATTCATAGGCGTGGTAGACTGTTTATATAATGTACATATTATAAATGTACATCTTAGGTTATATATTCACAGGTTTGAAACACGAAGGTACAATGTGTGACAACTGCAATGTAGCCGGGTTTCCAGGGACCCGCTGGAAATGTCAGACTTGTCCAGACTTTGATCTTTGTTCTCCCTGCTATTTCAGTGATAAACACAATATTCAACATGCGTTCCAACGGATAGATGCTCCCAGTCTCAGAGGGTATGTCTGGTTTAGCAAATATATGCTCCAGGTCTCAGCGGGTACATTTGGTTTATAAAGATAAAGTAAGCATATAACGGCAACAAATTGATGCCCCAGGTCTGAGCGGGTACGTCTGATTTATAAAGATAAAGTAAAATATTACGGCAACGGACTGATGCCTTTGTCTGACTCGCAGCGGGCACGTTCAGGTAAACATATTACGGCAACGGACTGATGCCGTTGTCTGACTCGCAGCGGGCACGTTCGGGTAAACATATTACGTGAACAGATAAATGCCTTCGTTTGACTCGCGGCGGGTACGTTTGGTTTGTAAAGATAAGTTAACATGTTACGGCAACCAATAGATGCCCAAGTTCTGAGTGGGCACGTTTGGTTTATAAAGAAAACGTAGACATATCACGGTAACGGATGGATTTTCGAGGTAAGTTTTGGTCTTAAAGATTGAGGTAACAAATTACCACAACAGATAGATGTCCCAGCTATGAGTGGGTTCGTTTTTGTTTTAAAGATTGAGGTAACAAATTACCGCAATAGATAGATGTCCCAGGTATGTGTGGGTTCGTTTTGGTTTGTAGTTTAAGGTAACAAATTACCACAACAGATAGACGACCCAGGTCTGAGTGGGTACGTTTGGTTTATACAGATAGTAAACATATTAACGTATTTCTACAGCTATGTTCAGTTTACCTCTGCTTCTCACTAACTGAAATTTATATTGCACCGTAACTAATTCATTGTTGTCATTATCAGGTATAGAAAGAAGTGTGCCGGTCTTCAAACTTTACCCCGCAAGCTAAGTTTAGGTTACTAACCGAGTAGGAGGTATTCATGAAATGAAAATACCCGCGCTCGTGCGAATCGTGACACCGAGAGCGCGTAGCGCTCGAGGTGTTACCGCACGAGCGCGGGTATTTTCATTTCATGGACACCGATATAAGAGGTAAGTAACTGACTTTTACACAACTGTTCTATTGTTCTCTGCGTGTTAATAACCAAAATGAATACCTACATACCATACCTGCGCACGTGCACAAGTATCATACCATACCTGCGCTCGTGCACAGGTATCATACCATACCTGAGCACGTGAAAAGAATGCAAGATGAGTTCAAACTGTAATGTTTATTTAATTCCATGTTATTGTCCGTAAGTATTGACCTGACACTCAAGAATATTCCGTATATTTTCCGTAAATTGATTCTCGGTGTCTAAAGTTAAATAGCGATATAAATATTGCGTATATATTTCTTTATAATTTTCATAATGTCACATGTGCAAATAGCTGTGCCTACAAGACGTTTAGCTGCTAAACTGCATTTTTGGTTCAACTCCTGCGTACCGACCATTTTTTCCCCAAATTTTATCGGTAGAAATATTGCCATATTTATCGGATCAAACATTATGGTCTATAAACGTTATGGAAAATGTTGAATAAAACATATTTAAAAGTATCTTAGATAAAGACAAAGTATTTCTCACCAGCGTTTCCTGAAAATGAATACTAGATCTACAAGAGAAAACAATCAGATTTCGTGAAATATGTTACACAGATATTGTAAGAGTAAAAGTAACATCAATAACAACATTACATTGAATTTAAAAAAATGGTCTGAGGTGATTTTGAACTCGTGGTATCGTGCGTGGCAGTCAGACAGCTACCACTATGCTACCGTGCCATTGGTTATTTATATTGGTTATTTTAGGATACAAATATTTCGTAAAATAATGGAAACACCCGAAAATACTGGTGAAGATTAATGAGTGCCAGGTCAATAATTACGGAAAATAGACAATACCTGCGTCAAGTAGCATTTACAAATGTATACTTCTTTTTTAAATATTGTATATTTTGACCTTTGAATCACGATTGTCATGTTTTCATCTACAAGATACATTCACGGCTCAGTACTTAAGAGGGAGGAGTAGAAGAAGAAGATAATCATTTTAATTATTGTTGTTAGATGATGATGATGATGATGATGATGATGATAACGACTACGACCACGACGAAACCGTAAATGCAGAGTCCGAAACTAAGTTTATCATGAAAAATGTTTTATAAACATGCAACCGAAGTGTGAAGTTGTGCATTAAAAGATAAAAAAAAACTCCCAACAAAAATTGGTGAACAAAAATGCATTTACATTGGCGAATTAGCAGAACTTTCATAAACTTTTTAAATATCATTTTACGTATTTCAATTTACCTGCTGAAGTTAAAGTAATTCCCAATATAATTTATTTTCTGACTGGGAGAAGGAAAGATTTATAAATAAATGAAAAAAAAATAAAAACTAACAAATTAAAATGACGTTGTATAGCTCGATCTCGCCACTCAGTTTGTGTCATTTTCCCTATCTCTCATAGCTCATTACTTAGACACTTGCTAACGCGTTTTTTTCTAGCAAATAAGGATTTATGCCCGAGAGGACATACGGTAATAAACAAAGTAACTATTAAACACGAACATATTCATTACATGCTTCAATTCTATACTAGCTCAAACTAACTACGACAAAATGGGGTCACGTAATATTAGATAATTCGTATTGCAAAACAATTTACAAAATGTTGAAGGAAGGTCATAACGTACATATTAAAGCGGCATGCCTCCAGATCGTTCGACAACAAAAAAACAAATATTTTGTTTTTAGATATCTTGAAATAAATGCTATATTTCTTAAGAAGGCTTTAAAACTTAATTACTGACAAACTTTATGTTACGGAAACACATGAGAATTTGCCGTTTTTACTACTTTTTACGGTGAAAATCGAAAAGCGTTTGTCACGCTTTTACTCCAGGTAGACTGTCTCAATTATAAATATTTATACTTTGAAGTCATTATTCGCTACTTCAGCTATAGAGCTATTGGTTACGACGACGGGAAAATGTCTTTATTGCCGCGGCGGTGCGGGGTTCGATTCCCGACGCAGTCATCTTTTTTTCTTGATTTGAAACTTTTAAAATATTTTAGAAACAAAAATTCATATTCTAATATTCATAATATGACCAAACTTCAATTTGAAAGAAAAATTTTTATTTTTTTTCAGCCAAATCTGGAGGCATGCTGCTTTAAAGTTTCTTTTTATTTTAAATGATCTGTGTAGAAGCAAGTATGCTAATACACCACATTTTTCAACTTCAAATATCTACAGGTGAAACTCAGTCATATAAACATATAAAGCTACTGTAAATTAGAAGTTTCAGAAGAATTTATACAACATGCCTTAAATTTTACTATTCTACAGTGAGGTGATTAATAAAGATGATGATGATGATGATGATGATAATTATGTTATCAAACCAAATGTTTCGTGTTTTAAGTGATATATAATACCTTATATAATCACAATGAGATTTTTATGGGACTAACCCATACACATTTTAAGAAAAATAATTTCTTTCAAAAATTCGTAAAATGAGTCCTCTGAATGTGTCCAGTGGAATAAATAGAGGATATTTGTTTTTTTCAGTGAAATATCAATTTTATTTCACAAGTGAGCATCAAAAACTGATATTTTCACGAGTGGCATAGCCACGAGTGAAAATAACTTTTTTTTTGTGCTCACGAGTGAAATAAAATTGATATTTCAATGACACAAACAAATTTTCTTTTTATTTCATGTGTAAAACTCTACTTTTGTTGCGTAATTTATAAAATGTCGAAAATCGTGGGAAAGGTCATCAGAAAGCATAACACAAATGACGTCATCGTCATTATGGTCCCCGGTATTCATAACGCTCGATATACAATTTGACTTCAATCGCGACGGAGGATCGTAACTAGTTCGGCAAAAACAGTGAAAAATAAAAATGATAATCTACTGTTTCAAAACTGTGGATTATCACTTTTATTTCACTAAGAAAACTCTATAATTCACTGGAAAACATAAAATAAACTTATTTACATAAGATTTTTCTAGAAATTTATATAAATAACCAAAACTATTGTGCAGAATGTCGTAATCCGTGGCAACGCTTTTGAAATAATGCAGAAAAGTTACATTATTCTTGCATTTTACTGATAATCTAATAGTATTTTCACACACTTTAAACTATCAGTTTTCTGTCATATATACATTCTATGCCAAACTTTATGAAAATGAACATGTTGAAAAAATTCTTACAAACTGTGGGCGAGTAGCTTTAAGCAGTTCTTTTTATAATTTAGAATGTTAAGGGACTTTGTCTCTGGCAATATTTGTTTTAGATTTCCAGTTCATTAAAAATGTAATAGACCTGTATTCGGACGAGTTTGCAAAAATTACAATGTTATCAGCACAATTATAATGATAATAATTCTAAACATATCAACACCAATTCCATCCGCATTACTACGAAAAAACGTATCTTTAAAATATTAGATAATCATAGAAATAAACACTACCCCTTTTCACACGCAATGTAAACATGTGCATTCTTCTTTAACTTACCACAGTGTTTAATTCTAGACTTAAGTAATTGATAAATGTATCCTATTCCCTACCATATTTCAGTCAAGCGGTGCCGAAACGTTCCATCAGCAACAAGATGAGGGCACTAGGCATGTACCAAGGTTCCAAAGTTAAACGTGGTGTTGACTGGAACTATGGTAACCAGGACGGTAAGCATTCGCAGTCGTTTTACCGTACGTAGAATAATAAGTGAATTACAGTTACCAAAAGTATTTAAGTCATAAAATGATAAAAATATACAAGTAAAAAGAGACTAATTTGTTATCAATTATAATCACTGACAACATAATTTATTACACTTTTTTGAACACTAATGATTTACTTCGGACCCTTTGATAAACAGGGGGTGATGGAAAAATAGGAAGTGTTTTAGAGACGAATAACTATGGCACAAGCGGACCAGAACGTGACTCTGTCAAAGTAGCTTGGCAAAACAAGGAAGGTAACTCTTACAGACTTGGTTACAGAGGAAAGGTTGACTTGGTCTGTGTGGAGCAAACGCCTGGAATGGACTATTACAGAGATCACTTGTTCCCTATGAGTACGTTATTTAATTTTCACTATAGAACGAGAGTACTTCATATGAGGGCATGGAATCACATATTATAGTTACTAAAACTTAAACAATTAGATATGTCTTTCTTTAGTAATTGATAAAATGGTTATCATTGTAGATTTTATTCTAAGCTATGTCACACATAAGCAGCCGAGACGACATCGAGTCTTCACAGCTCAAGACATCACGTACTAATGTTTAACAAGTATAGATAGTTTAACATGATCGTGAAATATCAACTAAACAGTCAGATGTCTGATGCTCTCACATTTGTATGCTGCAAACATTTCTATAAAGTTTTACGCAAATAAATGTTACATGCATAAATCAAATTTATGTTTGCAAGTTGCAGGATCATGGCATTATACTCAATATTCATTAAGAACTTTTCAGTACATATATTAAGTACTTATATTTTAATATTCCTTTAATTTAGATTAGGTTATATGTATAATTTGAATTTCTGCACTCAGTACAAAACGTGTACGAGCTCAAAGTCGTTTCTACGGTGGCATAGAGTGGACATAGGAAATATTTTATTTATCACCTATGCACGTGTTAGCTAACACGTGCGAACGTGTAAATTAACACGTGCGCTCGTGATAACTATCACGTTCGCACGTGGTAGCTAACACGTTCGCACGTGATAGCTATCACGTTCGCATAGGAAATATTTTATTTATCACGTGCGCACGTGATAGCTATCACGTTCACATAGGAAATATTTTATTTATCACGTGCGCACGTGGTATCTATCACGTTCGCACGTGATAAATAAAATAATTCCTATGTCCCCTCTATGCCACCGTACGTTTCAGCTTTGTTGTACATCTTAATATCTGAAAAAGATATCTACTGTAAGATTTCTTTAAAGTGGCATATATATAGCTGACAAATTGTTTAAAGTAGGGGTGCAAATAAAGTAAATAATAGTGGGGTACAAGTCATATAGGTTTTTGCGGCATTAAACCATAACTTAAAAAAAAACAACTAGCATAGTGTCATGGTACATTCTGGATCCGTGTTTGTCGCCTAAGTTAATGTCATGTTTTAAATAGTTTAAATATAATTGTTGATTTATTTTGATAATCTGAAGTCCAACTACATTAACTTTGTAAATAAATGTCTTGTGCACTTAGAAATGCAAAATATATATGTCAGCGGGTATTCGATATGTGTGTAATAACATTGATTCGTGTCATGTGGAAATAATTTCATCTGGATTTCAGATACAAGGACACTTCCAGGTAGAGATGGTATATGCAGTTTGATTACCGCACTTTATTAACGTGCAGGAAATATATATAATTCCTTTTCTTTCAGTTCAGTTCCCACTTTACACACGCACATTTTTTGATTCGTATAATTATTTAACTACACAGGCCAACTGCACTAACATTTACATACAACAAACTTTCCCAGTAGAATTTCTAGGGTAGCGTTTTTTTTTCGAACAAAAAAAGGAGATTGATCTAAAAGGTGAAAGTTGGTTCAGGGATCATTTCGTTATCTGTAGCACAAACTGAGTATTCACTTTTTTATAACATTTGGAATTTGACTTCTTTTCTAACCAAACCTATTTTGAACTTCCATTATTTCTTCCGTTTGCATTTCCTTAATATTTAGTAAAATGCATTTTGGTAATGCCTGTAGACTTCTGGTATTCCTGAACATCATATATGATCATTTAACGGATATTTATTTCATATTCCAAATCGAGGTTGAATTGGTCGTTACTAAAGTAAAATTGTAAGTAACTGAACAAAAAATCTGTTGGTTTTTTTCATTTACAGTAGATACTGCTTCAAATTGAAAATGTTATGTAAATGTCAATAGCGATGGTCTCTTTCAATACGTGCACTGCAGAATGGAAACGGAACATTTGTTTTTGTTTTGTGAAACAGAAACAAATCGAACGAATGATACACATTTAGGCTTAAATATATGTTCGAAACTGTTCCATTTTTAGCTCTCCAGAGCACAAAGTGCTCAGGGTGAGCTATTGTGATCGCTCACCGTCCGGCGTCCGTCCGTCCGTCCACACTTTCCTTTAAACAACATCTCCTCCTAAACTAACAGGCTAATTTTGATGAAACTTCACATGGATGTTCCTTGGATGGTCTTCTTTAAAAATTGTTCAAAGAATTGAATTCCATGCAGAACTCTGGTTGCCATGGCAACAGAAAGGAAAAACTTTAAAAATCTTCTTATCAAAAACCAGAAGCCCTAGAGCTTAGATATTTGGTCTGAAGCATTGCCTAGTGGACCTCTACCAATTTTGTTCAAATCATGACCCCGGAGTCAAAATTGACCCCGCCCTAGGGATCACTTGATTTTACATAGGAAAATCTTAAAAAATCTTCTTCTCAAAAACCAGAAGCCCTAGAGCTTAGATATTTGACATGTAGCATTGCCTAGAGGACCTCTACTAAAATTGTTCAAATCATGACCCCGGGGTCAAAATTGACCCCGCCCCAGGGGTCACTTGATTTTACATAGGAAAATCTTCAAAAATTTTCTAAAAATAAACAGAAGGCCTAGAGCTTAGATATTTCACGTGTAGCATTGCCTAGTGGACTTCTACAAAATTTGTTCAAATTATGAACCCCATGGTCAAAATTGACCCCGCCCCAGAGGTCACTTGATTTTACATAGGAAAATCTTCAAAAATTTTCTAAAAATAAACCAGAAGGCCTAGATCTTAGATATTTAACGTGTAGCATTGCCTAGTAGACTTCTACAAAATTTGTTCAAATCATGACCCCCGGGATCAAATTGACCCCGCCCAATGGGGTTACTTGATTGTACATAGAAAAATCTTCAAATTTTTCTAAAAATAAACCAGAAGGCCTACAGCTTAGATATTTGACATGTAGCATTGCCTAATGGACCTCTACAAAATCTGTTCAAATCATGACCCCCGGGGTCAAAATTGACCCCGGCCCAGTGGTCAATTTGATTTTACATAGTAAAAGCTTCAAAATTTTTCTAAAAATAAACCAGAGGGCCTACAGCTTAGATATTTCACGTGTAGCATTTCCTAGTGGACCTCTACAAAATCTGTTCAAATCATGACCCCCGGGGTCAAAATTGACCCCGTCCCAGGGGTCACTTGATTTTACATAGGAAAATCTTCAAAAAATTTCTAAAAATAAACCAAAAGGTCTAGATCTTAGATATTTGACGTGTAGCATTGCCTAGTAGACTTTTACAAAAAAAATTCAAATCATGACCCCCGGGGTCAAATTGACACCGCCCCATGGGGTCACTTGATTTTACATAGGAAAATCTTCAAAAATTTTCTAAAAATAAACCAGAAGGCCTAGATCTTAGATATTTGACGTGTAACATTGCCTAGTAGACTTCTACAAAAAAATTCAAATCTGGACTTCCCCAGGGTAAAATTTACCCAGCCCCAGGGGTCACTTGATTGTATATAGGGAAATTTTCATAAATTTGCTAAAAATAAACCAGAAGGCCTAGATCTTAGATATTTGATATGTTACATTGCCTAGTAGACTACTACAAACTTTGTTTCATTTATGACCCCCAGGGTAAACTAGGCCCCGCCCCAGGGGTTACTTGATTGTAAATCTTCCAAAAATCATCAGTTTGACATTTGAAAATGTAGCTCATATTACTCTGGTGAGCGATCAAGGGTCATCATGACCCTCTTGTTAATGGTCTGTAAGTCTTTAAGAATAAACGTATGTTTTACATCATCATATTGTTAGTCTGTCTTTTTTCCTTCCTTCAAAGGAATAAACAAAAACATTTTACAAGTTTATGAATACGGATTAATATCACTTATACTTTAAATTTTAAAATATAAAGATACAAAACCTATGGCAAAGAGGACATCCATGCAGCTTTCAAAAAGACAAAGTGTTGTTAGAGGAAAACCTGCTACTGAAGAGAGGAAGCTGCAAATAGGTGATAACGTGTGCGTTGAGCTTCCGGAAATAGCACTGAAAGAGGTTCAGAGAGGACACGGAGGTTGGAGCATGCGCATGAAAGAAGTAACTTTTTTCCCTTTACATTTAAACCAAAATGTGTGTTATATACTGTAAGAGCGTTTATTAGAAAATTGTCGACAAAAGCAGGTCATAATGAAAAGTAAGGAATATTTTCAACTATTAGGATGTCTTAAAGTTGCAATGATGTATTTTCATTGGAAAAATTTCTTTGTAATTTTGGCACAAGCTTGACTGAATTTTTATAACAGTTTCGTTGGCTATAATTTTATAACAGTGTGAAATAAATAATAATCCAAAAACTATGGGGTAACTGTAATAGTTCTCTCATAAAAGGATTACCAAAAGCAGCTATTGTTGCTCCCTAGAGAAATTACCACTGTAAAGACTTGTTTTTGCATTAAAGAGGTTAACTTACTATGAAACTACAAGTATTGCGTCTGATCATAAAGACAATATCTGTCTTTGTAGAGAGGTATTTGCTCATCTGTCGTTAACAGAGGCTGGATTTTTAATCGTAACATAATTTCACAACATAATGTAATTATATGCATTATATGCGGCAAACTCTATAGCTTAGTGATACGAAGCGTATTGACGCGTTCCAATCGATCTTCTACACAAATTTAGCGCGGCTATAACGGTTGTATATATTGTTTAGTATATAGGGCAGCATGGATCATTGAAGAGATTTGAAGACAATGGAGACTGTGTTATCAGCTACGATGGCAAGGAATGGAGATTTAATGCAGATGCTGTCAGAAAGGTAAACAATCGAAATGATATTTATAGACTCAAGTGATGCAATAGACTAGAGTAAAAAATGAAACGATTGCATATACTTTGTTTTTATTATGAGTCGAAAATAGGAAAAAGATTAAGACAATCTTTTAAATTATTTTTCTGTTTTATTTTTTTCAGATACCCACCCTCAAAGTTGGAGATATTGTAAGAATTATAGATGATGGTGATAAAGCTCAAGCGCTTCAGAAAAGGCACGGAGGATGGCAGTCAGAGATGGAATCTGTAAGTAAGCTTCCTGTTATGTACCTTTCAGGAATGAATACTTCATCACAGATTTAATTCAATTTACTGGGAATTTAGTGTCATAACTTATATATAAGCTCTACAATTACGAAATGTAATCAAGTCCAAAGATTATATATCTCATCAAGATGAATCTGCATGTGATAAAGGAAACTGTAAATTCTGAATTTGTCTCTAATAGTATTTTATTATAATTTTCAATTTTCATACTAAATAATGAAAATTGTTAAGTTGTTTGTTAACCTTACCTAGACAGAATGTTATGTTCCTACGACTTGATAAACATTCTTCTCCTCAATATTATTTTTACATTTTTGTTCAGGTGCTTGGAAAAGTTGGAAAGGTAGTGAAGATTGATTCAGATGGCGATGTCGCTGTGTCGTTTGGTACTAAGGCCTGGGTGTTTAATGCTGCTTGTTGTACTCCTGCTCCGGGGGAGAAGGTAACGGATTTAAGTGATAGAGGCAGCGGACGAGGAGGGGGAGCTGGAGTTGGCGCTGGAGCTGGTGTTGGCGCCGGAGCCGGTGCCGGTGCCGGTGCCGGTGGTGGTGGTGGTGCTGGTGCTGGAGCACGTGGCGGATCCGGAGGCAGCCGTCGTAAGTTGAAATAAATTTATTTGAAAATCTTCAATCTAACTGTCTATGTTCATCAGAGTTAATGAAACGTGCAACGACCCACACGCTCCTAGCACCGTCTTAAATAAACTCTATCATACAAATGCTAAAAGAATCCTTTTTATGATCCTAAAAGGGCAAAAAATCACTCGAGAAGACAACTCCGATTGGTGTCGCAGCGTTTGATAAAAGAAAAAAAAGCAGAAAAGTAAGAAAGGAAAATTTACTTATAAACGAAAGTGATAATATCTTATCTTGACAAAAGTCATGAAGCTTTTCATGCCAAGCTTTTCATACGAAGACGAAGATACAATTCCACTACAGAATAAAAGTTACTTTTCATATGTTGCTATGACTAGTTTGTAGGTGTGCATATATTATCAAAAGAAACTGGAATTTATTGCCTAATCTTAGGTAGTGGAAGAAGTGAAGAGTCGGCTGATTCGGATACTGACGAGGCCTCGGAAGCTTTGGGTCATCTTATTGCTCAGATGTTCTTACTGCGGGGACTACAAGGCAGCATAAGTCCACAACTACTGATATCTGCAGCCGCTAAGAATGACTCTGTAATGGTGCAAAGAATTTTGAAGGACAGTCCGCAGTTGGTATGATACGTTTCAATTCGCCAATCACATACAGTACATATTTTTTTTTTTACCTAGAGATGAGTTGTTTGTGACATGTGGCGACCGTAAAAAGTCTCCCCGTACATTCAGTCAGAGCTGTTATATTCAGATCATTCAGCACGACATTTATGTTGTGTTAGTGATACTGTTTAGTTTTCGTCTTGAACATTTCGGCTACGGTGGTTCCAACACTCCCGCTTTGCTAGTTTTGGGTATTGTTTAATCACGCCTTGGATATAGTACCTGCTTTTAATTTTGTCCTTTAGGCAGTTTCTGTGATTTCCCCGTTTAATTCCATTTTGCATAGTTCTGCCCATTGTTTTCTCGTTTAGGGCAAACCCATTAATTGGGAGACCATACGCAGCTTTTCATGGAATTGCACTCTATATATCATTGAAGGTTCAATATACACTATCGTATGAACTTAATTGTTTGTAGTGCTTGTAACATGTGCAACTATTGAAATCTACTTAACCTGGGGCTAGAGGGCGTGGACGGTAGCATGCATTTCCACTACCGTTCATGAACAGACTCAATCAGAACGAGCCTGCAACAATTTCAGTTTTGTCATGTTATGCGACCTGTTTTCCCCACTTTTTCTATTCTATAACGCAGTTCATGTCCGATTAGGTCTTACTCACCAAATAAAGTCTTCATGTTATCCAAACTATGTCAGTGCGACTTAAAACACAATACAGTGTGCTAATAAACTTTGATAATGTGGCAGTTGAGTCCAATAAGTCCAGGGGTGTTCAAAGATAATCCGTCATAGCTCTATTGTAAAGCAAATATATGATTTACCTGTATTGGAAAATAAACAGAGTCGATTGGATTTAGGTCAACTGCCACATTATCAAAGTTTATTAGTACAACAATTAGACAAACAAAACCCGTGCGCCTCCTGTTTGTTTTCTGTCTACTAATTTAAAATGATTACACGTACCTAATCATTTAAACAAAGTCACCGTAAATGAGGAACACTCTTTACAGAGTAAATATTCACTGTATTCTGTTTCTAATTCAATGCAATTATACAATTTCAAATATGATGTGAATCATGCCAACTTGAAGCTGATGTAAAATCGACCGCGCTATCAATTATCCATTGAAGTCATGGACTGTTTACGCCAAAATAGGAAGTGAGTAATCTGTGTTATAGGTGAAGCGGTCCAAAATGTAGATCCATGTTGTTGGTGAAATATGGCATAATGAGTCTTATAACTTATAAGAGATTGTGGCAATTATTCTTTGCATAAGTTTATTGCTTATTGTATAGAGAAAAGATCAAGACTACTTTCTTTGTTAACTTCTAGGTTTCAATTTTATTCATTGAGAAAATGCATACATACGCCTAAATGCTAAACAACGAATTTCATGGGAGCATTTTAAGAGAGTGTTGTATTTCAAAACAGCTTTTCTTCTTATATTTAACATAACATCTCAATGTTGTTTTTTTTGGGTGAAAAGACATGCTATCCTAAATGGCTATATATGGTGTCCATATCATTGAAATACTCTTAAGTACTGAAAATGAGGTCTCAAGATTTAATTATTGTGAAAAAAAGAAGGAACTGAAGTAGTATAATGTGGCCTTTATAAAAAGTTATCCGAATTTATTTCCTCTCCAAAATATATCCATCTTTTTATAAATTTTTTTTCTAACGTCACAGTTTATCGGCAGTAAATTACAAAATTCGTACATTTTTTGGGTACATGTATATAAGCCTTTTAAATTGATTTGCATGTATTGGTTATACTTACTTTGCTTACCATTTTTATATACAGTATAATGTCGTTATCATCCTCTTATAAGTGTTACCTAGTATCTAATGATATAATTATATGATTAGGGATTATTCGTACGTGTTATTTTTCTTTTAGAGTAATTAGACAATCATGAAAAGACTTCAGCCCTCACTTTCATTTTATTTGAATCGATCCTTTGATATTTTGACCGTAGTGTCAATAAACAGCACATCGGTTGGGCTGCCATATTGTTTATTCAACAGAGTCATAAAACGGACACTTTTAATTTACATGTACATAATATAATGATACATGATAATAGCGGGTGACTTCAAAAATATTAATTTTCTTACTGAAGTTAAAATGCGCAAATTTTAGTCGCACGGAGATGTCTGTTGATCGTTTGCCAGTGATTATTTTACAGTATGGCATAATTTATTAGGACAAATAACAAAATGACAACAAAATGTTTTCCTTGTTGACGTATTAGTTGAAGAGATTATTTATTATATAAAATTCTTTGTTTGTTACATAATACTTAATTTTGTCGGTACAATAATTTTGATAAAAATATAAAACTATTTGTGTTTAACTTCAGATTAACAAGACTCATCAAGGACTCACCGCACTCATCATAGCAAGTCACGAGGGCCATAAAGCTGTTGTTTCCCTGTTACTGAAGGCTGGGGCAAATACAAATTTGACAGAGGCAAAGGGAAACAATGCACTCATGGCGGCGCTGATGAAGTAATGTATATCTTATCTTAGCACATTGTAAAGGTTTTTGTTATAGAACTAGCTCAAAGGCATATCTTTCTTCAATTTCTGTTAGTACATGCGAGTAGATAAGAAAATTATTCTTGTGTAGCACATGTTTAGTTGATAAATAACTATAAGAAATGTATAATTATAGAATAAGCATTAGAACAATTAAGAAGCATCACCCCGTCAGCTTTTGACCTACAAATTAACATCTCCAGAGACAACCCGTGGTAAATAAAATTATTTGAATGAAATGTTTCAGATATTTTTTAATTTCAGACCCCATGCAATAAAACCTTAGGGAAGAGGTTTATGTTGTCCATTTCCTTCCCTTGTCCCACCCAAGCAGCACCCAACTTTGAAATTGTTCGTATGCCAATGACATAGATTCTGATAAGTTGTATATACGAATGATTACAGAAAAAGAGAAGAAGTAGCTATGATGTTGATAGATGCTGGAGCAAATATCAATATGGTGAATAGCAATGGTAGAAGTGCTCTACATTTTGCAGCGTCCAATGGATGTACCACAACGCTTAGAGAGTTACTACAAAGAGGTGCAGATGTCAACAGACAGGTGATTAATCCATATAGTAGTATATTGTAAATGGTAACATTATGTATAAAATATAACATCTATGTTTCAATTAATCAAGCTTTAAAATAATTATGAAACTAATATTTCATGTAAGATTTTTGTTCTCTCTTAAAGTATATAGGATGTGACATGGAATTTCCTTTTCGGCCATTAAGCTATTCACATAATTAAGTGTAAATGTCTTTGTGCAACAAAATTATTCCGCGTTTTTCCTGTTTTTCTCATTTCTCATCAAGGGATGACTCGCAAACCAGAAACTAGAAATATAGTACCCCTCCGACCCCCCCCCCCCCCCCCCCCCCCCCCCACCTCACCAAAAAAAAAAAGAACCAAAAAACAAAAACAAAACAAAAAAAACAACAAGAAAATAGCAACAGGATAAGCCATGATCAAAGAACGCAGCCGCCCATACAGCTCTCTACATTGAACATGGGTATGTGTAACTCTATACATATACATAGTGGCTAAGCTTAGTGTGCCGCCTTGAAAAAAAAATCACTAAAATAACAATGATTTAGAATGCAGATGTCGTTATTACGAAAAATTGTCTGTGAACAAATATTTGATCTCCGCTGGATTGAATTCGTCATATTTTGTGATATAGTTAACATTGCTGATTCAATCATACTTAATGTTATTCAGGATGCTGCTGGGGATACGCCAATACATGATGCTATTCTTAACAAGAATGATTCAGCAGTGTCTTTCTTGGTGGCTGATTCGAAGATAAATCTTAGGTTGTGTAACAGGAAGGGTCACAGTCCACTGCACCTAGCAGCAATGAAGGATGATGAAATGTATGTTCGGCACGGGAATCATTTTTCCTCTATAACGATAAAGAAAAACAATAACAGTATAAAATAGTTTAAGGGCTAAGTTCTTAATGAACTTTCATTAATTTTGAAATTCTAACAAAATGAAATGACCACTCCAATACTTTAATCATTTATAAATCTCAACCTGACTGTTTTTAAGTAGCAAAACAGAAAATTATAACTACTTAGCACTGGTATAATGATTCATTACCAAACTAATTATGTTTTCTTACAACTGATAATACGTTTTCTCTTCATCGTCTGTATAATAACTGTGTATATATATATTCCTCTCATAGGGTTAATGTGTTAAATCTTAATCAAATTGTCACTTCCTTGTTAAAATGGTTGAAAAATGAGGGCTTCGAAATAAAAGTTTTTGTTCGTATGTATTTTCTTCGTTCACAGATCTGTATCGCGAATTATCAGTAAAGCCCCGGAACTGAAGAATGCAAGGAAGGGTGACGGATACACTGCACTTCATGTAGCAGCAATCAATGACAACACTGATGTCATAAAGACACTGCTTAAAGTATGATATACTCATAAGCACAAATATCATTATAATGTATCGTGTGTGAGTCCAATCAAATACATATATGTTGTAATTTCAAATCGCAGTGCATGTTTAAACATAAGCGTTATAAACAACCTTATCATGATTGCAAGATATATATACTTTTCACAAAACCTCCTTAGTTGTTCTAAAGTCAATGTAGATCATGGCAGAACTTGAATTACAGGTGATTATTGCACTTAAGAATTATACCATATGTAACGATGAGTTTGAAAGCAGGTATTGAGAAGGTTGGTAGTTTTAATGTGGCAAATATATGACATATGTTTGATTCTTAAAATTGTCTTTCGCTTTCGTCTGTGTGAAAGATGTCTAAACTATTCATTGCATTTCACATAAAAGTCCATTTTATAATTAAAGGCAGGTGTACAGGTAGACTCTGTGGATGGTAGCAATACCACGCCCTTGCATTTAGCTACACACCAGGGATATATTTCCGCAACACAACTGCTTATTGAGGGTGGTGAGTTTATGTTTGAGTTTAAAATGATGTAACATCTTCCTTCAGAATTATTGCACCTGTGTACATGTATGTTATTATTAGCCTGATTTCTTTTATTGAGACATATATTGACGGATAACAAGTCACCTTATTCCTGACTAAACTGCTTTCATATGTTTAACAAGTCTATTAAACAATTTCCCTTAAAAGGTAGATATTACAATAAGTTTTTATCATAGGCTCACTTTATTAAATTGTTTCAAAGAAGAGTTGTATGATAAAACGAGCAAACCATTGCCAATCATTTGACAGTCATTATCAATAACGTGTTTTTCAGGAGCGACTGTAAATTGTTTGGATAATGACGGAGACACGCCCCTTCATAATTGTGTTATGGGGAGGAGAAGCGCCGGAGAAACTGAAGCGGTAAATCAGGGCTTAATGTTTATCAAATAATATATCCCAAGTTGAGTAAAATCATTGTTTGGAGTTCAAATGAAGAAGAATTATATCACGTAGGTGCACCCCGAGTGTGATAAATGATACTCGTTTGAACCACAAGGATTTTATTAAAGAGCAAATCACTGTTTGATGTATATTATTGCAATTCTGACGTAATAATTGTGACGTACTTGTAATCTTGTTGCATTATAACATAATTTCAGTCTTCTTTACATAAGAAATAATATACCGGTATCTCAAACAGTGATTTGTCGTTTGGTAAAATAATTGTTTGGTGTTTAGGTAAGAAGGAAGCAAATTACTGTTTAAAATATATTATTCAACTTTAACACAAAATACAAATTACAAATAGATTTCTATCTTTATTTTACTCAGATCTAGGTATTGACGACATCAGGCTAATAATTATGAATAAATTTCAACGCTCATAGGATACAAACACAACTCCACATACATAAAAGCACATTTTCACGATATCAAAGATTATTATTTACATCATTTTCGACATCCATCAAAACTATTTGCTGTTTTATGCGGTTCTCATTTAATTCCAGCGTATGTGTGTGTTCGGGTTTAACGTCTTTTTCAAAAAAATTTCAGTCATATAAACGACGGTGTCTACTTGTAGCAGTGGACACAATGCCCAACTTTATAGTGCTGCCTCACTGGAATATCACGCCGTAGACACGTGGCGTAAATACACCACCCATTACACTGACACCGGGCTGACCAGTCCTAGCACTATCCTCTTAATGCTGAGCGCCAAGCGAGGAAGCTACTAGTACCATTTTTTCGTCTTTGGTATGGCGCGACCGGGGATCGAACCCACGACCTCCCGTACTCAAGCGGACGCTCTACCACTAGGCTACCGAGGCGGTTCTGATGTTCGACGCTGTGACGTAATAGTTGTGACGTACAAATTGTACTTTTATTGCATAAAACACAGTTTCAGTCATTTTTGTCTAACAGAGAAATAAATCAGGTCATGTTTTATAAAACTCATGTATAAAACACTTTGTTTATAACAATCGGCATGGACGGATCTAAACGGAAGGGGAAGAAGCATTTTATAGATATATTCCGATGGCAAAATACAATACATATCCGTAGCCCTGATCAACCTATTAACCGGGAAAGTCTATTTTATAAGTACATCAACACGGCTGACCCATTTAAACGAGCTGTACATGCGATTATTTATTGTCCATCAGCTGAACTCGTGTATAAATAAAACAAAATCAAATACAAAAAATCTAACAAATACTAAAGAAAAAGTTATAAAAGGAAATAGTAACGTGTTTCTCCTTTCATTTATTATATAATAGTATATGATACATGGCAGTCATCCACTGCATATTAATGCACCGGATTGTGCGTGTCATGCGCAACACCCAGACCCCTAGCTGAGAGGTCAAGGTCACACTTGGAGTTCAAAGGTCAGGTCCTTTTCTGTATGGTCAATAACTTTTACTTCCAATAAGGGATCTTGATATTACTTGGCACAAATATTTTCCATAATGAGACAAAGTGTCTGACGCAAAATCCTTATCCCTAACTCAGAGGTCAAGGTCACAGTCGGAGGTCAAAAGTCAACATTGATCTTTTCCTATCCAGTCCGTAAAATATTTTAATATAAGCTAATGTGTCATAAAATTATGGACCCAGTTGAAAAATTGTTAGTGTATTTTCTTCAGAATTATTTGCCTTTAATATAACATATTGTATATATAGTGCAATGTTGTTTATACATCATTGACAGTATCAGATCATTATTTTATTCTGCAGTAGAGAAAATTAGTTGCCTTCCTGTAGGGGACTTTGTTTTACATGGCAATACTTCATTCACTTGTTTTATCAGTAATTTGAATCGTGATAAATAATAACGTGGTGATATCAAATGTGTTAACGCAAACGAAGATCGTCTCGCACATGAGCACATTATTTATAAGTAAAAGAAATTGTACTGTAACAGTAGTACTATAAAAAGTTAACCAATTTACTATTTCATCCTTCTTTACCGATACGATTAAAAGCAAACATGCACGACATATTCTCTTTAAAACACATTTTTGGGCATTTAAGTTAACCTGTTTAGATTATAAAATAGTTTCAGGGCCAGAATATACAAAACGTGAATGTTAAAAATATGTATAATAAGAAGTTCATACACATTTCAGCTTGCTAGGTTACTGTTTGGTATCCGGGTGTCAACAGATGGCGAAATGAAGGAAAGAACAAACGCCGCCTGCTACCTGATACAAAAGGGAGCGGATGTCAGAATAAGGAATAAAAGGGGTCGAACCCCAATAGAATGTTGCTCGGACGACCGGATGCGAAATGCTATCAGGCTATATGCAGAGAAACAGTACGTTAACAAAAAGCGGCTACCAAGCCCACCAGCGTTAATACTAAATGTATATAAATAAGTTTTTTTTGCTTCATACAGTAGCTACAGCTCGTCGTGCAGCAGCTACTTAAACGTAATTCTTTAAGCTTCTTATTATATACCTGTATTAATTCTGGAAAATATCGGCTTGTATTTCACAAGTAAATATGAACAGGCAGAAAAAAATCCGTATTGTACCTTTTGTATTGTATGTTGCCGTACTTTTTCATTAATATGCATGACCTGACACAGTTCTATAAATAGCGCACATAAAAACTTCACTAAGTTTCATTTAAACATGGATAAACATTGACGATTTCGTTCAAAACATCAGACAAAAAGGTGGAGGTATATAATAAAAAGGTCATTATAACAGTAGCTAGATCTGGGATTTTGTATTCGGCTCTCGTGGATTTTGCAAGGTCGGACCACACTCGGCGCTTGCGCGCCTCGTGAGATCCGATCTGGCAAAAATCCACTCGAGCCGAATACAGTATCCTAGCTTGAGCTACTATTATAATAACCCTATTGTATCAGCGAAGTTATGAGATTAGACTACTTATGTTCCGTTATAAAATATAACTATAATAATTAATCAGATCCTTTTTATTTTTGCTTTCTGTTTGCTTCTTGTCTTGAGTTTCCCTATAAATGATACACGTATGTAAGAAAAACCTTCGTATAGTTCTAGTTTCCAGTTCGTGATAAACCACCGATAATACTCCAACAGTTTTTGACTTATTTTCTTTTTCTATCTTGCAGTGGAAGTGCAGCAACTGGCGGAACATCTAGACAGAGGACAGCAGGGTCTCTACTTGCAGAACTGTTTACAGATCTGCCAATACCATGCATGGGATGTATGGAGAAAATGGCGGACGCCAAGTTTGGACCTTGCGGACACAAAGTGTGCTGTAAACGCTGCGCCTTTAGAGTGCGGGAATGTCCGATGTGTGATAACATGATTCAAGAGAGATATGATTTGCGTATGCTTTTTTCAACTATTCTTTCTTTGTGTATCAAGTCTATGAACTTAAGTAACATTATTCCTTGAATTTGATTTTAAAAAAAATCATTTGTTTTTTTTAAAATGATCATTGTATTATGTTTTTCACATAGTTTTTACACAAACTCTAGCAAAAACGTCTAAAACTTCAACGCGTATTCGTATTGAAATATTTGAAATATGCAATATTGTAGTGGTTTTTAGTTTTATTTATTTCTGTTTTGTGTGCCTGGTATAACTTTTCTTTCGATATATTTTGCAGAGGGAAACCGACTTGTCTTGCAAGATCCATGTAAAGTGCAGTAATATAGACGATTGTGAAGTGAACATTTCAATATGGCACGTGAACTGTTCTAATCTTTTTTTTCCCCCTAACGAACATGTATATTTCCCCAATATGTAGAGCAAAACACAATGAATTGATACTATTTCTCAAAACATTACTTTGCATGGGATGAATTGTACACTGAAAATGTTACATGTATATAGTAAGGTTCTGCATATTTTGGTAGGAAGTAGTCATTATAACGTCATAAGTGACGTTATTTGGTACGAAACAAGGGATGTCCAAGGATGTTTCTTAAAACTTAGTACATGTACCATGCGGTAAACTCACAACGTTGGTAAAGACGCCATATGACCTGTAATTGTATCATGCGACGTTAAATCCAACAAAAAATGGTACAACTATGGTCAGATAACTGATAAAATAAAATTTATTATGAATGAAATCATTTTTGCTTAAAGAAATATTACATAGGGCACTACAGGGCTGAAACATTGTTGTGCAAGTTGAAGTCTGGTTTCAACGTTCTAGAAATGAAGTGTACAATTTTCTTTTAATAGTAACATGTCTTCAAGTCTTCTTCATGTGTATAAACGACAGAGATATACATTTGTATGGACTTCTTGACATTGAAATTAATGTAACTGTATCCATAAATATATCTATGCTGTGATAGTTTACATCTTAAAATGTATACCCTTTAACGTCATGAACTGTAAACCAAAACACATATTTCGTACATATAGGTAAACTCTGTGATAGCAAGTCATTTCATTATAAATTACTCTGACCTAGATATCACAACGAATGAAAATTTCAGAAAATATTGTTTTCAAATATTTTCAGACATTGACCTTTTTAGTTTATATCTGTTATTTTTGACCTTTTTAGTTTATATCTGTTATTTTGAATCTTTTTTCAGTTTAAGCTTCAAACAGCATGCAAATATGTGTCCGTACCGTTCAATTACATATGAGCCGTGCCATGAGAAAATCAACATAGTGGGTTTGCGACCAGCATGGATCCAGACCAGCCTGCGCATCCGCTCCATGCTGTTCGCTTTTAAAGCCTATTGGAATTGGAGAAACTGTTAGCGAACAGCATGGAGCCTGACCAGACTGCGCGGATGCGCAGGCTGATCTGGATCCATGCTGGCCGCAAACCCACTATGTTGATTTTCTCATGGCACGGCTCATTATTATAAAGTTCAAGAGAATCTCACATAGATGTTGCAACAATTCGTTTAAATTCAGTACTGCATAGCAAAACAATGTTTTAATCAAAAGGAAAGCTCGTGGTGTTAAATAAATATTTAGTTGAATTAGTAGTGTAAATATTAAAAAAATGTATTTGTGGTAGTTTAGCGTGTGTTTGTTTTACAGATACTTTAAAACCTTTACTCTAATATTTACATTCCAAAATCTTATAATACAAAACTGTTATCATCAAAAATTTATTTTAACGCAAAACGCTGATTGTACGATGTAATCACTTTATTTCAATCATTTCTCAGTTGCGTTTTCAAGGAATGCTACAAAAGAATGCAGAATTGAGGCATCGTTTTTTTTTTTTTTAGATCACCTGTCACTTAGTGACAGAGTGAATTTTTGTGATCTCATTTTGTCCGTCGTCCGTTCCGTCGTCCGTTCACAATTTCTTGTGAACACGATAGAGACCACATTTTGCAATCAATTTTAAACAAACTTGCACACAACTTGTATTGGCATAATATCTCAGTTCCTTTTGAAAACTAGCCAGATCCCATCGTGGGCTCTAGAGTTATGGCCCCTTAAAGGGCCAAAATTTCCTATTTTGGCTTGTAAACACGATAGAGACCACATTTTGCAATGGATTTTAATAAAACTTGTACACAACTTGTATTGGCATTATATCTCAGTTTCTTTCGAAAACTGGCCAGATCCCATCATGGGTTCCAATTTGCTATTTTGGCATTTGCAGCAATATAGAAACTTCATTTATGGTTTGATTTCATAAAAACTTGCAAAATATCTTTAACAACAATATATTTTGGAGTCCATGTTGAATCCTTCAGATCCAATAATAGGTTCCGGAGTTACGGCCCCTGACTGACCCCTGAAAGAGCCAAAATTATTACCTTGTGAACAAAATAAAGTAACATTTTACATTCGATTTTAACCACACTTACACACAACTTAAGTCACAATAAGATCTCGGTTCCTTTCGAAAACCGGCTAGATTCCATCATGGGTTCTAGAGTAACTGCCCCTGAATGGGGCAACATTTTCTATTTTAGCCCTTTCAGCCATATAGAGGTTTCATTTATGCTTTGATTTGATACAAACTTGCATAGAATGTTTATCTTGATGATCTCTAGGCCAAGTTCGAAACGGGGTCATGTGGGGTCAAAAACTAGGTCACCAGGTCAAATCAAAGGAAAAGCTTGTTAACACTCTTGAGGGCCACATTATGAATCTATCTTCATGAAACTTTGTCAGAATGTTTATCTTGATGTTTTCTAAGTAAAGTTTGAAACTGGGTTATGTGGGGTCAAAAACTTGGTCACCCGCTCAAATCAAAAGGAAAAGCTTATTAACACTCTATGGGCTATATTTATAACCCTATCTTCATGAAACTTGGTCAGAATGATTTTTTTAATGATTCCCATGCCAAATTTGAAACTGGGTCATGTGGGGTCAAAAGCTAAGTCACCACTAGAGGCCAAATTTATGCCTCTATCTTCATGAAATGTTTAGAAGAATCTTCAGTGTTTATCTTGATGATTCCAAGGCCAAGTTCAACAGGTGAGCGATAAAGCGTCAGCATGACCCTCTTGTTTTGTTACTTTACATTTATTCAAATTCTGATCATGTTTTTGTTAAATATGTCTTCAAGTATATCATTTAATGAAACATTATATATGTCATGAATTGTGTAAGTGTTTGTTTGCTTGTTTATATATTCTAGTATAGTCCACACGAGAAATATGAATAACAGAATTGTCAAGCACCCGCTTTAACCTGTATTAACAGGACATAAGAATAATATACACTGAAAACATGTTTTACAGTGACTGACCAAACACCGGAAAACTCGTAGCTCGTAGTCTTGCTTCTGAAAAGAAGGAGTAGTAGGAATCTACAAAATAAAAAAACTAGTTTATTTGGTTTATAATATTCTTCATGAAATATGAAAAAGGAAATTTTAAAGACAGTTTTGTTCATTTACTTCTTGTCACAGTTTGGCATTTATATTTTTGTTATATATGTGTACATTTAGCCACACTCTACATAGTGAACTGTATAGTTTAACTAGGAATAAACATTCTGTATTAACATAACTTATTATGATACAAAACCTTCACTGAATAGTTAGTTGATCATTCTTGACACACCGATCTATAATCCTCCAGACCACGTATGCGATCAGATTATTGCTCATGACCTTATTTCGGCCCGTCTCGACGGGGGACGGTATTACGATAAGACTTTTGTCTAAAAACTACCAAAAGACCGAAGCCATCGAATACCGTTGTGGTAGTATTTACCTTACTTTCTGTGTGAGCAATTATAGTTTAATTGCGATTGCTTTGGCAAGCTGAGAAATAATATCGTTTTGAGCTGCCGAAAGGATTTTCATCTTTGCCACTTTCGAATCCTTCATTGTTGACTTGTTTATAATTATGTTGACATTGATTATTTCATTTTCTGATGAAAACATCATGATTTCATACCTTTTGTAAACAATGATACGAAACAACAGAAATGTCCAATACGTTTCCGAAAATCCTCTCTAATTCCTACATGATTTCAGTGAAGTTCAACTATAAATACAGAATGTAATTTGAATAAGATAAATTTTATATTTAGGTTACATATTACTAAATTAAATGCAGTTCCTTCTTTATTTCATATAAACAATTTAATCAGTAGACGTCATTTTTTCAGTAAGCGCAATTCAATGATATGAAAACCACATATAGCCGGATAGTATAACATGTCTTCTTACCACAAATAAAAGCAAAAACAATCGAGTTGGTATTTCTTTATAAGAAACATATTCTGTTCTAAAATACCCCCATGAAATTTACTGTTTAGCAATTACGCGTATGTGGACATTTTCTCAATGAATACGATAAGAAAACGAAGGAGTCTATTTATAATAACAAGACGATCGTTAATCAACAAACTTTAATTATAAATTGGTTTTTGAAACTGATCTAGGGACAGCGGTTAAAATTGGAATCATGTTGAAATCATGTAAAATAAACTGTATTTTATTGAATGTCAGCCATGATTATGATTGTCCAGATATTCTATAATCCGTCTCCCAGATAATGTACAATAAGCACAATACCAAAATAAAATTGTATATGTTCTTTAATTGAATGTACAAACTATACCATGACTACCCCGACTATGTTTCATGCAGATTTTAACACAATGTATGTTATGTTTCTATTTAGAATAATTATATCCATTCATTACTGTGTGCAGGATTTAAAATGTGTTTTGTTAAATATATGGACATGGAAACTAAAGTCTAGGTATTTAATGTAGACCAATTATTTGTACTATGAAAATGATATTGTGCAACTTTAAATCGTAAGTAATATATTACTATCTTGAAAAAAAAACAAAGGTTGTTTATCACCAATTTGATGTCATGCAGTATTTATTTCTTGTATTGCCATATTATATAGATTTTTCTGAAATTATCTAAATATACAATGCCATTTAGTCAATGTCCCTTGCGGTTGATGAGACATAAATTGTGCCATTTAGGCAAACTCACAGGCGGGTTATGAGACATATATACAGTGTCATTTAGGCAAACTCACAGGCGGGTTATGAGACATATATACAGTGTCATTTAGGCAAACTCACAGGCGGGTTATGAGACATATATACAGTGTCATTTAGGCAAACTCACAGGCGGGTTATGAGACATATATACAGTGTCATTTAGGCAAACTCACAGGCGGGTTATGAGACATATATACAGTGTCATTTAGGCAAACTCACAGGCGGCTTATGAGACATATATACAGTGTCATTTAGACAAACTCACAGGCGGGTTATGAGACATATATACAGTGTCATTTAGGCAAACTCACAGGCGGGTTATGAGACATATATACAGTGTCATTTAGGCAAACTCACAGGCGGGTTATGAGACATATATACAGTGTCATTTAGGCAAACTCACAGGCGGGTTATGAGACATATATACAGTGTCATTTAGACAAACTCTCTGCAGTTGATGAAACCTATATACAGAGCCATTTAGATAAAGTATCTGGCGGCTGATGAGAAAAATACACAGGGTGAGGTAGTTCAAGGTAAAATATATTGCAAATCTAATGAGTTAACAGACAAGACATGTTTCTACTTCATCATCGGAACCGTGGCAATAAAGACCACCGTAGTTCGGCGAAGGTGATGTGCATGTGCGTGTGCGCTTCTTGTACCCTTGGCAACCACTGGATTTAATACATGTTGACCATCGCGACCACTGCGAGAACCCTCCATCGACCGCTGCAGAATATATTGACAGCGTAATTTCATACCACTGCTACAGTAGCGAAATACCAGACTGAACTGATAAAAATACTGTGAAAATGTTTATACTATTATAAAAAGCAGTCCGTTATTTATTGAAGTTTTAGCACCATATGGAATACGCACACAACTATGCTACGTTATCTTTACTTGCATTTCGGCGAACACTTTAATGGAACATAAATTTTAAAGTATTTAACCACCTTCTACAATTAAAAAGCTGAACAAATTAGTCGTGACGTACAGTATATAATCACTCACGGCAATGCAACTGGTTACACGGGCGTTGTTCTCTCGTGTTCCCCTGACAGGTTAGACCTCCGTGTGCTGGTCTTGGTGCATCACAGGCCCTGGTACGTCCTTGTTGGCCACCTTAACATCCATATAATATACAACACTTAAAAAGCAAGAAGCAAGAAGCAGCACATGTTTAACCTACTCTTTAAAAACACTTTAAAAAGTTATTCGCTAACAAGCTTATGCGAAGTACAGGGCTCACAACTTTGACAAGACATGACACTGTGTATCTGTCATTTAAATAGCAATCAGAAAATGAACCAGGTGTCAAGACCTCTTAAATTATCAACAGATAATATGAATCCAATTAGATTTGGCTTTGGGTTTTTGTGATTATAAGTAAGTAAATGAATGCTTTGTCTTCCAGTTGTAAAATAATTAATGATACCTGAGGGAAGTCTATATGTATAGGTTGGTCAAAACGAAATAATTTGACATTCTAAATTTACCATCTATACGAGTACATAATTATCACAAAGCTATGCAAAAGTTGTACTTGTAAGCGAAAAATATCTATACAGGAACAAGAATACGGAATAGAATAAAGTCAGCTTAAAGGTTTCCCTCAGACTTTCGTGAATATATCAAGAACATTAAATCAATGTTAAGAGCATCAAGCCTACATCCGCAACTGAGTTAAATTTGACTTGATTTTGAAAGGAAAATGAACAGCGAACAGCGAATTTTCCGCATAACTGGAAATCATCTAACAGCAGTACTGGTATTTATTAAAACACACTATAACTTTAATGTCAAAACTTTAATTTGTATCGCAGAAATGAACAAAATATAACATTATCATACCACCACATGTCAGCGTGCATGATCCCCAATTTGTCCATTTTCCCCACCCACCATTAACTGGGATACGATTGATGAAAGGTTTAGTCGGTCCAGCTCCCCAGTTCTGAAAAAAAGTGTATATATTTCCTTAAGTACTTTATTTGGTCTGTCAAATATTACTGGGAAATTTATCGAGAAACAACTTGAAGACTAAGTTTTCCCTCAAAGGACAGGGAACACCTTATGTCTCGGATATTCTACAAAGTAGTATCATTAAATTTTCTGACTGTCTTTCCTTTTTTCAGCATGTTGTCTGTTGTTCATATTACATTTAAAAAGGCAACTTGACTGCAGATTCATCAAAGACTATAGACCTATGAAACATTAAACAAGAAATATCTTTAATAATGATGGTCGGCGAATTGTAATAAGGAAAGAAGTTTATGAATTTTTTATCTAACATTCGTCTTTCATCTAACATTTTTCAAATTGCAAAACTAAATACCGCACTTTAACAATTTAAATGGTTATCTTTTAGTTTTTCGCAAAGGTTTCTTAGGGTTGCGATTTTGTTTCGTTTATCCTTAGACGAATAATTACAGCAGTAGTTTGATGAAGATTCATGAAGCGGTTCATGAGAAGAGATCATTAAACGTGTTTATATTTTTAGCTAAATTGGTCCCTATCCCAATTTGTAACAAAATAGCAGGAGACCTTACGATATTGCTACACATCGAGTTTGATAAAAATCCATTACATTTTAGTGGTTAATGCGAAGAAAGGCATATCTACTTTTAGCTATAGTGGTCCCTAATAGGGCCCAAGTTCCTATATAAATAAATTTGGAAGAGGACCTTATAATGATTATAATTCCAGACCAAGTATGACAAAGATCCACCAAGCTGTTCATGAGACGCTGTATAAAGGCATTTCTAGTTTTAGCTCTAGCAGCCCCTAAAAGGGGTTAAATGTCCTAGCTGAACAAAGTTGGCCGCGGGCCTAATAAAGATGCTACAAATCAAGTCTGATTAGAATACATGAGAAAAACTCAAAGGATTTTTTTTATTTATTATGTTTATTTATTTCTAAAATAGGCCAACTGATCCCGCTGTAACAAATGCATTTCGCTATTCATGAATCTTTGGACAATGACGTCACACCTATAACAAAGTGAAGGTCAAGCAAAACATACAATTGTAATTATTTCAATATTTCTGTTTCATAAACAAAGTTTGACCGTAGTCATATCACATAGATAAACTGTATGCAGCGTACCTTCATTTCAGTGTAAATGAGATTCAGTCATTATATAGCATATATATAATAAAACAGATTTCAACAGAGTTCAATATTTGCATACCATACTAAAGAAAAATATTCATAAATAATAAATCAGTTAAATAATTCATAACAAATATATCAAAGCAAACAAGTACTCATTTTAATATGCAATCTGAATAAGTCACAAAAGCAAGAAACCTTTTCATATACAGACGACAATTGTAACAAGGAAAATCTTTTAAAAAGCACTTCTCTACATAAAAGACTCTTATCACACTCTAATTCATGTGTTACGCAGACCGTATTCAGCTCTTTCTTTAATTTGATATATGTTGGTATTTGAACAGGTTTTTATCATATTTATTAAACTTACTTATCATTTTGAGATATATCAATATTCTTGCTAAATATACTGAGCCAAAGTTAGCTTTAAAACTGTGAACAGCGTCGTTTAGGATAAACGCTTTGTCTACATTTCACTCAGCGTAGCACAATCAACAGAGTGAAAGAAATTGACACTCTCGTCCAATCAGGCAGGGTGTTGCATAAATCTTTCATTTTGATAAATTATCTATAATGCGTTATCAAGTAGTTTGATTTGCAAACTGAAGTCACGTGGCATAGGTAACGAAAACGCGAAAAATCCAACGTGAAAACATGAAATGTCAGACTTATAGACATTGTCGGTTTATGTGAAGTCTGACGGTGAACATCGAATGCGGACTATCTAGGGAGCGTTTCAAAACACACTTTTTTCAAATTCAGAGTATAAACTCCGCAAACATTATTTCGAGCCTACGTGCCACGGCTTTATACCAAGCACTTTCTACTATCACTGAAATATGATGAAGTGTTGGCAAAAAAATTCAAGCAGGGTTTATTCCCCTATAAATCTGCCTCCAGTAAAAAGAGGTAATTCTAAAGCAAAGACAGTATTTTTCCCAGTTCTGAATTTAAAATTCCCAAACGGGTGTTACCTGTAAGGAATTTTGCCGTTTTGAAATTATTTTGCTAACTTGTATGTATATTTGGTCATTAAAATAACAATTATACTGTTGAACAATTTCTGAAATACAATCCATTTATATTTTACACAAAATATCTTTATTTGGATTTTGTTTATTTTCAAATTTCTCCAAATAAAACATTTTAAGAGCATTTTTCTCATTCCACTGGTGTTGATGGCGTTCCCAAAATGATGAAAAAGGACCTGTCTACATAATTTCTGTCTCTAATAAAGCGTAAAGGAAAAAAATGTTTGTTTCAGGTATCACGACGTACCCTGAATAATTGTCCCGACACTAAATGTTTTAAAGGCCTTGGAGAATAATTTTTTCAACATTTTGACAGAAATTTGCCAAACTGCACTTTTTATGCTTTAGACACGGTCAGTGATTTTAGAAACAACTTCCTGATGCTCTAAAGACATAACCCTCTTATTTGTATTCATTTTTTGACACAAAATAATTTTCGAAAAGTCTCCCTTTAATAAAAAAAATAATCCGACCTACCTACCGTAATTCTTGAGTATGTTACCGGAAATAGAGATTTTTAGGCCTAATAAATAGAATTAAATTGTTATAATCATTCAACGTAAAATCCATAACTTATGAATAATTAGACATTCAACTATTCCTAAGACGTTTCAGTCAAATCACTCAAGCAGTATACTAGGAGAAGTAGTCCAAACATTTTTTTCTCTGCAGTAAAATCAATAAATGAACATAACTCCGGAAAATATTTCGAGCAGTATGTAGCAACGATGTGCACATATTATTTCAGTAAATCCCTGAAAGCTTCAATGAAATCTGGGCAGCAGGTATGAAGATGAATTACAGAAATCTCTTCATTGACTTTATATATGGTATTCAAAGGGTCAATACTCAGTACAAGATTATTTAAATATTAACCCTGTAATACATGCTCAGCTAGAATATATACGGATGATTCCTATGAAATTCTATTCAAATCGTGCTAATTATAAAGTTCTTCGGATAAATTTCATTCAACAAGTAAATCTATGAGACCCTAAGTCCACAAAAAATCCGAGGATACGCACAAGGCTTTATACATGGAGGATATTTGTTTGTTTTGAGTGAATATGGAATATATCTCACTGAGAAGTGAGATTTCAAATATTTTCCTTAGCGCGAAGCGCGAGTGACATTGCGATTTTTTTTCACTTCGAGGTGATATATATTCCATATTCACGAAAAACAAACAAAAAATATTTTTTTATGCTTAATTACGTTGAGATGTGCATTTTGCAATAAGTTTTAATCTCAGCGCTGGAAATAGGTGCGCGTAAACAGACATGACATCAGACGTGTTTTGACGCAAGAAAGACTCACAAAGCATAAATTTCCTTTTTATTTTACTTTTTGCTGCATAACGTTATGAAATTCTCATTAAGTAAAATAATTTGAATGAGAAATATACTATAAAGAACAAAGTGCGACTACAATTTCCATCATGTTTTAAACAAATAACTTAAAATTCATACACAATGTACAAATAGATCGGCATTTACAGTGAGTGATATTAGTGAGTGATATGAATTATATCTCACTGATAAAACACAGTATTTCATCAGTTAGCATAAAATAAATATCATTTCTGTTAAGTTCCGTTTAAATCCTAGCAGAGGATTTTGAGAATCTAAATCAGGCTAAGTGAAAACGGAATGATGGACGCACATCTAACGAAGGCAGAAACAAATTGTACCAAATGAAACGGGAAACATAATTTATGGAACTTATGTAGATTTACTATCATTTCTTTCTAAAGAAGTCTTATTCTAAGT
The DNA here is from genome assembly GCF_021730395.1 of Mercenaria mercenaria. Classification (NCBI taxonomy): domain Eukaryota; kingdom Metazoa; phylum Mollusca; class Bivalvia; order Venerida; family Veneridae; genus Mercenaria; species Mercenaria mercenaria. Next base: position 43,045,908 of record NC_069374.1, read on the forward strand.
ACATGTATATTTTGGAGAGCTCTTGATAAAACACTTTTCTCATGCTTGGTTGAAGTAACTCTTCTAATGTCTTATGAGAACATTCCTTTACTAGCATTTTCCCATATTTAATTGCCTCCTACACCAGCATAGAACATAACCCAGCTTCAGTTTTATACATAATGTCAGCTACTGTAACAGTGAACGAAATACAAGTATGTCTTGAGAAGACCCCCAGGATTTACAGCGCATTCACAGTTCATTGTTCACATCAGCTTAAGCCGACAATGTCTAATATCGACTGAAGTAAACAGACGGAGTACCTGATATTATGCAAGAACCAGACTCTTTAAAAAACAATACACCTTCATCAAAGAACATCTTACCGATGGAGGATGTTTCATTGTTGCACCAAAATGTTGAGTGTCATTTGGAATTGTGATTGCTCTATTCTGTTAAAGAAAGAAAAATGCGAGTCATATATCAAGACATACTGGAAGTGTTACTGTACTTCAACTTAACCGATCTAAAAGAAAGCCTATAACATACGTCATTTTCCTGTCTGTTTCTAGCATGCATAGTATGGACTGCAGTCACTTTTCGCCACCACTACCCCTGTTGCATCTCTTGAAACAGTTTAAGTAACTACGATACCAAGTACTGGTTATCATGTATTTAAAGCACACAAACGCACTTGATTACATTTAATAAGTAACACGTTATATAAATATCAATACGTGTAATTTAAAAGCTGTAAATCTCCCAATTTACTTACATTATCAGATCGTCGTGAATGATATAACCTTGATCTACAATCACCGTCATTCAAGTTACCCTGGAGTATTTTAATTGTTACCATAGGGCAAACGCCAGGACATGCATTTGTCTCGTTTGCATGTCGTACTCGTTCATGTACGAAGTTTAGGTACAACATTCTTAAACGAAGATAAATAAATCAAATGTGACACAACATCTTTAGAATGAATTGCAATAGCAGACATATTATACAAAGTAGTTGCTTCAGATTATAATACACGTACTGTATAAATGAAATTGCATGTCAGACTACATCCAACATAAATATTGCTTTACACTAACGGCAAAAAAGATCTGCGCTGTAATCAATTATAAAAAGCTAATGCAATGTGTATTAACTTATATTATCCTTATCCGACATTGCTTTTATTAAGTAGAGGTATTTACCCTGTGTTTGTGTCATGGTAATATTTTGTTCCATCTTTAGTCGAGTCAAGTTCTTGAAGGGACGATGCTTTTGTCCAGTGATTGATATCAGGAAGATATTTCGGTGAGTATGTATACAAGTCAAACTTTGCTTCCATTGGTAGACAAACACCGAATCGAACATTCTTATCTCTGGATACATTTTAACAGAAAATAAGATTGAAATTGGCCTGTAGGTAATTTTGATATGTGCTTCGGCTGTATGAATAAATATCAGATTTCTGAGATATAGGAAAGTTTAAGAAATCACCTTCATCAATTTTGCTTTTTTTGTGTGGTTTTTTTTTATTGTGTTTTTTGTTGGGTTAATGTCGCACTGACATAGTTATAGGCCATATGGCAACTTTCCAGCTTTGATGGTGGAGAAAAAACCCCTGGATGCCCCTACGTGCATTATTTCATCACGGACTAGCACATTGGAAGAACCACCGACCTTCCGTAAGCCAGCGGATGGCTTCCACACATGAAGAACGCCCCGTGTGAGACGCGAGCATACATCGGTGAGGTGCACATGATTCGAAATCACCGACCTTAAACACTTGGCCACTTAGGCCTCCAATTTTGCTTCTGATTTTGCAGTTTATTACATGCTATATTTAACTTGTACTACTTGTATTTTCAAATTCTAAAACAAAAACGGTATATTCTTAGAAAAATGTTTCAATGCACTTAAAATACTCTAAACTTCCTCTCTTACTTGTATCGATTCAATATTCAACAATCAGGATAACATTATTCAGTCTTACATACATGCACAAATATAATTTCAGAATTAATGGTGTATAACCTTTCAAAACCATCACTGTATATGGAAAGAGGTGTAGGTATGAAATTAGTCCAATGTAAAGTGTATGTTTTACTTCCGCCTAGAATGACTAAGAAGTCAGCAGACTCTATAGCATCAAGCGTCTCATTAATTGTCGGTAAGTCATCCCGTATCATCACTGGGAACGTGTGGTTTCTGTGTTTACGTTCGAAACTTAATTTCAGCTGAAAACAGAATTCAACTGAAAAATATGAATGTACTACAATAGGATTTCGCCACTCAGAGAATCAAACTGCATAATAAGATTCTATTTTGCTTCTTTTATTTCAGAAAACAAACAAACTCAAGGGAAAACCTAAAATTCTTATTATTATCATTATTATTATTCTACCAGATTTATATAGCGCCCTTTTCATGTTAAAGACGTTCAAAGCCGCTTTACATAGCGCAAACACAGCCACACAGGGCGCGAAATTCTACTCTCCTCTACTAGTACAGATACAGAACGATCTGACCAGAGGGGCAGAGTGAGATAAAGCCCCCTCCCCCACCCCGAACAGAGAGAAATCCTATTTAGATACAAGCTTGTCGGTCTTACTTAGCCCAGCTCTTTGCGAATTCTACTCTCCTCTACTAGTACAGATTCAGAGCGATCTGATCAGAGTCTTTCCTGGAAAGAACCAGTACAGGTATCTTAGCTCCCTTTGATTTCTTACCTGCTTCGTTTCTCTAGAGAAACTTATTTTCATGTTTTGATGTCTAATCTAGAGCAATTATTGTTGGCCATATCAGACATAAAAAAATAAAAAAGATAAAATTTGCAAATCAAAAGGAATATATCTTCATTTACGACATACACTGCAAACTGCACTCACAAAAAGCCTTAGTAAAATACCTCAAATGCAATGCAAATTTACATAAAGGGTCAACAAATTACACGCGTATAATCTCAGACGTGTATTCTCTGCAAAACCCTTGAGCACATCGCACCATCGCCTATCATTAAAACTTTTACCAACCTAGGCATTCTCTTTTACCCTAAATACGTTGTTCATGAAAAAAAAAGGATACACTGTGACAAAACATATAGAAAATAATCTTCTCTTATCTGTATAGAACAATAATCTTGCCTCATTCTTTTAGACTTTGTTTCAGACTTTAATAAAGCCTTTGGTGAAATGAGTCATAATGGAGAAGTCCTTGTAAAAGTTCATTACTATTGCAAACGCAGTCATACGCTTAAATGAATTACTAGCATCCTAGACAATATGCTATAGTAAGAAGTGTTAGATAGTTCTAGTTCCGATTTACTACCGGTTTTCTCTGAAGTTCCTTGGAGGTCTTTGCTAAGTCTTTTCCTCTTTCTAGCCTACTTAATAGACCTCCTACAAGACTTCCAATCAAAAGCTCTTGTATTTGCTATTTGCAGATGTCACTGTCATAATTCTGAACCTTACATCTATTCATCAATCAAAGACATTCAAAATGACTTGTATGTTCTAGAAAAGTGGGAGATGGAGTAGTACCTAGAATTAAATCCATTCTGATGTCAAGTTATCCACGTATTTAAAAGGAAATATCCTAAAACATAACATACTCCTTTGGTGGTACAATTCTTTAGGTTAGAAGCACCATAAACCGGTTCAAACTCTCTGTTAGGATACGAATTATATGACACAGGGAAGTGCCTACGCCTTTACTATCTTGTACAATGGTTTGGGTCCAATCGCTAAGGTGACTATGTCTTAGACTAGCTGACAAAGACTCAGCATAAAGTATATGATTCAAGAATATCATACAACGGTCATCTCCTGACCTTTTTATTTTACTATCATCAAGAATGGTTTTCATTAGTTTCTCTGATCGTAAGAGTACTTGTCATCTTTTCTGTTGACATAATAATTGTTATCACCAAAACCTCCTCTTACATGATGGCTCCTGTCAGACCTATGTATCAAACTTTCACCGAGATCATCTCTCGTCTGATTTTGTCTCTAATACTTCTTATGCTCAGATTTATTTGGGCCATGGTATTTATAATCCCTATCATCTCGTCTGTTAATATCTGTATCTATGCCCTTTCTGTTAGGCCAACGGGATCCTCTATTCATATTCTTAATAGATGACCTCTCATGATATCGGTTCAATCCTCTATCATTACCACTGTGTGACTCTGGTCTGTCATCAGTTGTCTCTAGTTTCGTTCTGTTCTATCATGATGCCTATATTCTTGCAAACCATGTTTATCGTAACTGCTCTTTGATGCCAGGTCAGTCTTTACCTTCTGGCATATATCACATGACCGGCAACACCTTGTTACTTCATTTGTGATGCCTGCCTGGCCAGTGAAAACTCGTTCGTATTTTATCAAGTGTCTCTTTAGCTGATAAGAGTCCCCTGACTTTTGATTTATGAGCTAATGTCATAACACTTCTCCTGAACTGTGTTGGGGCTACTATCTGTTTAACAACTCTGCCCTTCTTCTCCTCGAAGATTCTATATAATACCTTCTTCCTTACTTCATAATGAAACCTCTTTTTGTTTTCAGTTTCGCTTTATCTGCAGCATAAGTCCAAAGTTTTTTTAACGTCTCATCATCTTTCTGAGCAATTTTCATTTGCTCAACATCAAACGTTCGCTCTTTAACATAGCAAACCTCAGAAGGCTTCGAAGTTTCTATATTTATTGCGTGCTGGGTTCCGTCATCTCAGTTGCAGCAATATCTTTGCTGGATGAAGACTGTCTATTATCTCGGATTTCCGAGTTTATGTCTGGCTTATCTGAAACTCCTCTTATATTTCCGATTATCAAATCGCATATCATGTTTGGAACAACCATTGCCTCAATTTCGCCAGTAAAATATGGTGTATCAACCTGTATCTTTGCTACAGGAACTGTCCATGATCGACCATAAAGCGCAACAATAAGATACCTCTTATCCAACATTTGACTCCGTGATACTAGATCGTTCCTCACAGCCGCCAACTCACAACCTGTGTCCCTCAAAACCTGAGCTTCCTTATGACCTATTTAACCTTTCTTCAATACCAAGTTTCTTTCACTGGTTGTTGAGCCAATAGTACAGGTGCTTGCTATGACCGAAACAGACTGTCCATCTCCTAACATAAGTCGTCCATCTTCTATGTTGTCTTTTACCTTTTTGTCATATAATAGTACAGCTATGCATGAAGCTGAATATTTTCTGTCACCCGACTGTCTGTCTTTCTGCGTTTGGCCGTCCTTTCTCCAGTCTGAGGGTGTAGAATCTTGTATTCCATGCCTATTTCTCTGTCTTTCTTCAAAGGACCCCCTACTAGCTAAAGCAGCACCGCTTAATTTTCTCTTAGATACGTCCCTACATTCTCTAGCTAGCTTCCTTATTACATATAAAACATACAGGCTTTTTAAAAGCTGGCCTTTCTCTTTGTGTGGACTGAGACACTGGCTGAACCTCGGTCGAAGGCTGTGGCTCCTTGCTCGGTGACAAATTACTTCTATTCATCCGGTTAGATGTGATAGAGACACCATAAGCTTCAATATATTGTTCTGCCAAGTGTGTAATCTCAGCTCTCGACTTTACAACTCTTTCATTTAAGAATAAAGCAAGGTCCTTGGAACAAGTTTGGATGACCTGTTCTCTGATCATAAGGTCTTTCAGCATTTCAAACGTATTGTCAACTTCTGCCATCTCTGTCCATCGACTGAAATACCTGTCCAGTCTTGCCATGAACTGAAAAACAGTTTCACCACGCTCTGGCTTGCATTCTCTGAACTTTTATCTAAAACCTTCCTATGTCAACTGATAACGCTTCAGCACTGCTTTCTTCAATGCAGGATAGTCATTGGCCTGGTCTGGAGACATGCTTGTATTTACGTCCAGGCCTTTTCCTGTGAGTAATTAGCTTGTTCTTCTTACAAGTGTTCAATCTCAAATAACCCTTTCTTTTCAGCCTGTTCAAACAACTGTTTCTTCTCTGCTTCTTGAGCCTCAAACATACACTGTTCATCATCATAACGCCGTCTTTCCTAATCTCCTCAGCATACGTTCCTCACGTTCAGTATATTCCTTCTCTTTCCTACCTACAAATTCTATGAGCTCTGTCCCTGAGAGACCCATACGTTCGCCCATTTCAACCCATTTATCGTAGTTCATCTTGAAGCTTTAAGCTGGAACTATCTATAAAACTCAGCTATAAGCTCAGACTACCTTTAGTCACAACACCTTCTGGTACACCAATAGAATGTTAAAACCACTAGTCTCTGTACCTCCTTGGATATAGATCCCGGACGAGCCCCCAAATTGTCAGGATACGAATTATATGACCCAGGGAAGAGCCTACGCCTTTAGTATCTTGAACAATGGTTTGGGTCTAATCGCTAAGGTGATTATGTCTTAGACTAGCTGACAAACGATGTAGAATGTCCTTTGTAAAAACGTAGAGCTGGTGAGACAAAATATATCATAAATAGAATTATCCTCTGGCTACCTTGCCTAAAAGATTCGTGTACCAATGATTCGTAAATGATTTCTATTATGAGCTAGACAATTTCAGGGATCAGGCAAATCACTAAATGTTTCAAACTAGCAATCTTCAATTAGAAATGATTAGCTCAAATTCCTATAGGCTGGAACTCTATACTTGACTGGTCTTTTTGTTGAAGTTTCCGTTCTACAATGTTTTTGAATCAACAACATACGAGTCCTATCGCATAGATGCTAGGCCTCTGTTCTCTCAAACTCCATATGATTGCCCTGACTCCTGGATGCCCAGCGCCTATATGCTATCATGTGTAGCATTCAACTACCGTATAGGTATATCCCCGGCGCCTTGGCTGTACTTTGCAAGTAATGCTGAACCGTCTATAAGCTGGAACTCTCTTACTATCTCAGTAGATTACCAAACTCTGGGCCTCTGTCTCAGCTTTCAGATGCTCAGCCTATATTTGGTATAATCTATAGCATTCAACTATCATAAAGGTAGAACTCATATGCACTGGCCCTATAGCTCGAAACCTTGTTGATATTCTGCAACTCTTTTTTAGTCTTTGAACTTCAAACGTCTTCTTTTTTAATAATTTATCCGCCCTGACAGGGTAATTGCAATTTTCTTCTTATCAAGGTACTGGGATAAATTATTAGTTGAATCCCCGAATAGTCTTCTTCGAACCGCTGGATACCGAATGCCCTTTCTGTCATCCATCTACCTATTTATACCTCAGCAGACGTGCTATTTTTAGAACTTGTTTCTGATTGGTCCAAATTTAAACATAGCGTTTTACAACGAGTACTTGCTCTATCAAATATCTGGTTCCCTTTAACTTTTGTATATGACAAACAACAATTCAACAATAATCATAGCAATGATAGCATGGAAAGAGAGCTAAGCACTATCTGTGCTTAATGTGTTAAGTTATCAATATATCAAACATACACATTATTCTGACACTCCCCAGTGGTGGTTTTACCACTGACCGTTCCAAGGCGGTGCCCCACTGTGTTGCTGTATTTGTTTGTTTTGTCCTTTTGTGTCCAATTTTGTGTGTGGTGTGCGAGAGTTGTTCGTGTGTGTTTTGGGGGAGGCTGCGTTTTTTTGAACTTGGCTTTCCCTGATTGATATTCTTCCTTGTTTTGAATCGGTCACATCTGCCCAATATGTTGGCGTGCATATGTCTAATGAAATAATTTATCATGTATTAAGAATATCAATAGGTCGATGAAGAAGGTAAACCATACTCTTTGATTCATCCTGAGATATCTTAAGTAACCTGAAACTGCAAGTCCACGGCTAACCAAACACCTATTCGTGCACAACTGTAATATGCTTCTGAAAACTGGTCTTCCCAAACACAAACTCGAATTGAACCAAACCAAACTCACAGAGTCCTCCGAAAAAAAAATGTCGAAAAAAACTTAACCCCTCAAGTCCATGCCTTACCAGACCGTAGTTTGGCCACAGCTGGAATATGCATCTGACGTTTGGCAGCACCACGCCAAAATTCAAATTAAACAATTAGGATATGTCCAAATAAATACTACGCGCTGGGTCAAGTCTTAGTTTAGACGCACATCGAGTGTCAAATAGATGGAAAAGTCACTAAATAAGACGCCGAATTTGTCTTCGTCATATTGACTGTAGGACAGTTTCCATGATATTTGAAATATTCCTTAAGCTATTCGACATTCCCATGGAAGGTTACATCATCCCATTAGTAAGAGCCTCTAGACATGCCCATTCCAGCTGCTACAGTGCTTTTTTTACTCTGAAGAACTTTTCTTTTTCATGTTTATATATATATATGTGTGTGTGTGTGTACATGCTGAACTAGTAACCAGTGCGAATAAGTAGTACAATTCGGTTGTGTGGACTTGCTGTGAAATGTCCACGCTTGTTTGTACTGCTAGGCGCTTTGCCGTTATTGGTCTGGTATATTATGGTGGCGGTGGTGAGTTTGTATTAATTCCCTCGAAAATACGAACTTGACGTATCCTCGTGGATCTTACGAATGGGAAAGTCGACTGTTTTAAATTGAATTATATCCCTTAATGATCACTGTATCTATAAATTCACTGTAGCCTCGAGATCCGATTGACTTTCAGAAAGATAAAATAAAGCTTTTCTGGCCCTAATCAGTTAAAAAGACTAAAATGTCACTGATTTGTCAGACATGATGACAAAGATTTGAGTATATATTGAAATATAGGCGTAAAGTGTTGATGATAATGGAAGTTGATACCATCACATATGATAATGTTATATATGGTCCTCCTCAAGCCAGGTACATGAAACTGTACACAGGAAGTATTTATGTCAAAGAAAGTTGATCTCCTCCTTTACACCACCGTCACACATACGGCGCGGATAGCTACATCTAGCCACGGATAGAAACGTGTTAATCCGTATAGATCCGTACCTGAGCCGTACCTTAAAGTAGTAATCCGTATCAATGCGTACCAATCCGTACGTCTCAGGTACGGAGGGATAGCTATCTCGCCGTTTGTGTGACGGGGGTATAAGCCAGGTACATGAAACTGTTCACACGAAGTATTAATGGCAAGGAAAGTTGATCTCCTCCTTCAGCCAGGTACATGAAATTTCATACGTAAAATATAGATGGCGAGGAAAATTTGATGAAATATGAAGCTTCGTCTAGTCCCTATCTACTGTTAACGTGAAGTATTAATTGCAAGAAAGGTTGGTATCATTACACCATTTATGAGGTCCTTCTGTAGCCACGGTACTTGAAACTGTACAAGTGAAATACTGATGGCAAGGGAAGTTGATGCTAGTATTATCACAACTTATGATGATATATTGTGCCCTTCTCGAACCCTAGTACGAAAAAAAACTGCACACGTGAAGTATTAATGGCAGGGAAAACGGATTTCCTCACATCTGTTGATGATATATGGGACCTTTCTCCAGACGTTGTATATGAAAACGTACACGCATGAAGTATTGATGGCAAGGAACGTTTGTATTCTCTCATCTGATGAAAAGTAAACGATTCAATGCAGTTCCTAAAAGTTCACAGAAGAAATATGTTGTGTTACTGAATTTTTAATCGAATCTTCTTGGCTTGTTACAGTTCATGGCGAGAATTTCAAGCTCAAATGTTGTTGCTTTTTTTTTTCAAGTATTACTTGAATACGACTAATGATGATTGGCTTTAAAATATCCTTAACTTGTCAACTGCATGTGCAAACATGTCCAAAAGGCGTATCTGTTGCATATCTTTGAAAAACGAGTTTAAGGGTTGGGAGTCCGCAACACGTTTTAAAAACAAACAGAGACTCACATTTTAGGGAACATTGTCTTCAAGATGTGTCGGCTGGTCACGTCTCCGTTATATGTATGTAACGTTTCCGAGATCTAAATAAGACATTCTTGAAATGAAATACAGTTTTAGGAACATTGACATCTTTAACATAAGTTAATTGGACACCTCCTGTCATTTGACGTGACGTATGATATTCACTTTTATACGCCATAAAATACATGCATATTAGGTCTTGGAAAAAGATGTGCATTTTAGGTCTTGGAAAAAGGTGTTCCGGGTATTATATTACTTTTCAATACTTTCTGAACAAAAAAAACAACCATTTTTTTTTAAATATATCATGTAAGTAGTAAATGCAACGTCTTCAACACGTTTTGATAGTTTACAGTAGTTTGCTTCAAAAGATACGAAAGGTGTATTCGTTTCAGGTTTTAGACATTTTGGAAAGTCTATGATAGTACGCAACGTGGTTTGAAAATCAAACCAAATCATGTTTGAAATCTAACACTTCTGGAATGACAGTAACATCTCCAGACACATCTCCATATTAATCATAATTATTAAGGTAGGTATAATACATGTACTTACTTGAATACGTCATCAACATATATGCTGGTATTAGAATAAGACGTTGAAGTTTCATTTAAGTCAACAACAATATAAAGGAAGATGATTTTGCAGTTTATGATACCGTTAGACCTGCTAAAGAAGTGTGTTGAAAATATCTAGAATTTGTATTATAAAATCATCAAGAACAAAAACTATCTCCTAAGAAATATATATTTTATAGCATGTTTCCCGGTTATATTCCAATCTTAACAAGGAAATTTGACAATACTGAAATAAAAATCACCTCTCTTATCAGATATTATTTTTATTACAAGATTTATTTTAACCTTGTATTTCAAAATTACACTTGAAAAGAGCAAGTTATTGTTCTTGATTCTTTCAAAATGAATAAATACTGAATGTATAAGAAATAAATAAAAGATGGAAGAATGGAGGTCCATTTGAAATGCTTGACACTTATTGTAAAGGTAAATAAAGGACAGTTGGTATATGTAGTCCAAAAAGTGAGAAGTTAGAATTTCTAAACATTCTTAAACGGCTCATAGCAAATAATAATTATGAAATATTAATAACCGGAAAAGACTAAAGTACTATTCTTGATAAAAATATGGATAATAAAGCCTCAACTGCCAGTAGCAAGGATGGAAAATTTTACCAAACAGTAAATAAGCAATATGATTTATCAGTAACGTAAATTACATACCTACTATTTTCTGCCGATTGAACTATTCCATTTTTTGTCAAATATTTCAAGCAGAGAGAAAACTTTTATCATAAGAACAGGCATTAGGGTATATAATTTATGAGTCACTTTAGATATTGACTAGACATCTGATACGGCATTTACAGAAAACCAATTTGCAAATGCACTCTTGAATATATAAACAAAATATTTAATATATAACAAGAATCTAGTTTCATAAGAATTAAGAAGAGCAAAGATTTGCCAGAACCTAATACATATCTAACTACTCGATTATTCTTATAATCAACTTCAAAGTAAATACAAGAAATAGAAACATTATTAGTTAAGAGCCAGGTCAATATCTATTGCGACTGTCATCTCAAATTTTACATTACCTTTCTTCATTTTGCGCATACGGGATTTTGTGTGAAGTCCTGGGAATAGTCTTTGGAATATGCCCGGCGGTTCTCTTGCAACACTTTCTGGTTCATCTGAAATGAATGTTATCGGATTTAACCAAACATTTTTATTATCAAAGCATATAACACAAACCTAAAACAAAGCTATGCCACATATTACAACACTTTCTGCGGATATGATAACAAGAGGGACTCGATGGCCGTCCACTTGGTCGATCTTGAATATGCGTTGAGAGAAAATGAATCCTTGTATGTACTAATGGTGATGGAGGGACGCGTTTCCAAGTTTAGCTGATTTCAGATTTCAGAAAGACTATTTTCTTACTAGACTTTATTATAAAGATCAGGTAGATAAATTGTCCTCAATAATGTTATTATCAAAACGTTTCTTTATGATCTGAGCTAATGACCTTGTTTTTGGCCCCAAAAGATCAGCTTCAAATTTGACATCGACTTCGTTAAAAACATTCTGTATTTCAAATATATCAAACATGTGAACGATGTATTGCCACAGAAAACAAAGTCTCCTACCTGAAGAATCTTTTCTACTGTAGCATAACATAATCATATTATATCTGTCAATGAATTAACAATATTGTACCATACATACAATATGTTCAAACACAAAATTTTGATTGAAATTTGGAAATACAAATATCTGCAATATCTTGTTGATTGCTTTCAACATCTATACATTTAAAGAACTATTTACTTTCATTTTCATTTTCGATAACGTTTCATTTTAAAATTGGTGGGAAAATATGAGAAAGAAATGTAAGAAATCATTATATTAAGGGATGTAATCATGAAACAAGAGGGGTATTGACCCTTATGCCCTTACCTGTGTACAAGGCTTCAAGTGTGTTTGTATAACGTATTGGCACAAGTACAGAGTAAGGTTTCTTCTATGTTAGTCTATATTATATGCATTTCACACACCCTGTTGAACCTAGGGCAATAATTTGAACAATAACGGTAGACAGCACAACTCGCAAAACACACCAAATATCAAGGCTATATGAAGCTATTACTGATTTAGTACAGAACATGTTCAAACTTTCTTATATGTAACCCTACAGTAAGTACATGGCACACACAGGGGCGTTGTCATTTTTGACCTTGGAGTAATAACTTGGACAATTATAGTAGAGCCAAGCCCTTATATCACATGTCAAATATCAAAAGTCTAGAGAAAAAGGTTTTTCAAACGGTCTGACAGTTGTCCGTACTTTAACTAAAACATTTATATGTTCAATGAACCGGACACCTTTGAACAAATTTGAACTAGGGTTACTATACAGATCATTTGTGTAAAATTTCATCAAAACCCATTCAGTGGTTTTTGAAAATATTTTTTTAAAGAAATTGTTGAGGTTAACTTGCCACGCTCTCTGGCCATATTTTTGGCGAATCAGAAAAATAAAAACATTTGTAGAACGTTACACAAGGGCAATTTGTGCGACATTATTTTAAAATCGGGCAAACAATTTCATACAAGAACATTGTCTTAGTTTTCACTATATACATATTGGGAAAAGTGACAAAGCCTCCTGGTAGCCATCTTTTTTACGAATTCAAATAAGTTGAAAAATCCTGGTAGAGGGTCACAAAAGTACCGTTTGAGTAAAATTATTTCATAATCGGGATGTCAGCTTCATACAAGAAGATTTTTAAAGTTTCTACTATATACATATAGTGGAAAAATGATCACGCCCTCTGGCGGCCATGGTTTTTTTTTGACGAATCAAAACAAGTGGAAAATGATCGCGCCCTCTGGTGGCTATGTTTTTTGACGAATCAAAATATTTTGAATGCTCTTGGTAGAGGGTCATACAGGGACAATTTGTGTACAATCATTTTAAAATCGGCCCATCAGTTTCACGCAATAAGATTTGTTTTTAAAAAAAATCACTACATGTATATGCATATAGTGAAAAGTGATCACGCCACTGGCGTTCATGTTTTTGCATGAATCGGTGTAAATTGAAAAATCTTGGTAGACGGTGACATGAGAACTATTTGTGTAAAATTATATAAAAATCGGAAAAACGGTTTAGGAGGAGATGTCCTTTGAAGATTCTTTTAAGCTCTTGCGGTCCCTATGTACAACCAAGTGAAACCGTTTGAACAACTTTGGTAGATGACCACCCAAGGAACACCCAGGCCAAGTTTTCAGATCACCTGTGAGTTATTGTGATCGCTCGATGTCCGGCGTCTGTCTGTCGTCTGCCGTCTGTCAAATTTTAGCTTGTGTATGCGACAGAGGCTGTATTTTTCAACTGATCTTCATGTCAGAATGATAACCTTGATGAAATCTAGGCCAAGCTCAAAATTGGGTCATCTGGTGTCAAAAACTAGGTCACTAGGTCAAATTAAAGAAAACCCTTGTGTATGCGATAGAGGCTGTATTTTCAATCAATCTTCATAGATTTTAATCATAATGATTATCTTGATGAAATCTAGGCCAAGTTTAACAAGAGGACCATGATGGTCCTGAATCGCTCACCTGTCCCCACATGACCCAGTTTTGAACTGAGTATGATGTCGTTTATTATCATTTGACAAATATGGCCTCTGAAAGGTCACAAGGTTTTTCTATTATTTGACCTAATGACCCAGTTTCGAACTTGACCTAGATATTATCAAGGTGAACATTCTCACCAATTTTCATGTACATCACATGAAAAGTATGGCCTCTAGAGGGGTCACAAAGTTTTTCTATTATTTGACCTCATGACCTAGTTTTTGACCGCACCTGGCCCAGTTTCGAACTTGACCTAGATATCATCAAGTTGAACATTCTCACCAATTTTCACGAAGATCTCCTGAACAGTATGGCCTCTAGAGGGGTTCTAAGGTTTTCTAAATTTAGACCTACTGACCTAGTTTTGGATCGCACGTGACCCACTTTCAAACTTGACCTAGATATAATCAAGGTCAGAATGACCAACTTTCATGAATATCCATTGAAAAATATGGCCTCTAGAGAGGTCACAAGGTTTTTCTATCTTTAGACCAACTGACCTAGTTTTTGACCGCACATGATCCACTTTCAAGCCTGGCCTAGATATAATCAAGATAAACATTCTGACCAATTTTCATGAAGATCCATTGAAAAATATGGCCGCTATGGAGGTCACAAGGATTTTCTATTTTTAGACCTACTAACCTAGTTTTGAATCGCACGTGACCCGGTTTCGAACCTGACCTAGATATCATTAAGATGAATATTCTGACTAATTTGTATGAAGATCCCATGAAAAATATGGCCTCTAGGGAGGTCACAGGGTTTTTCTATTTTTAAACCTAATGACCTAGTTTTTGTTCCCATGTAACCCAGCTTCGAACTTGACCTAGATATCATCAAGATAAACATTTTGACCAATTTTATGAAGATCCATTGAAAAATATGGCCTCTAGAGAGGTCACAAAGTTTTTCTATTTTTAGACCTAATGACCTAGTTTTTGATTGCATGTGACCCAGTTTTAAACTTTACCAAGATATCATTAAGGTGAACATTTTCCTTAATTTTCATGAAGATCCATTGAAAAATATGGCCTCTAGGGAGGTCACAAGGATTTTCTATTTTTAGACCTACTGACCTAGTTTTGGACCGCACATGATCCAGTTTCAAACTTAATTTAGAGGTCATCAAGATAAACATTCTGACTAATTTTCATGAAGATCTGTTGAAAAATATGGCCTCTAGGGAGGTCACAAGGTTTTTCTATTTTTAGATCTACTGACCTAGTTTTAGATCGGACTTGACCCAGTTTCAAATTTTTCCTAGATATCATCAAGATGAACATTCTGACCAGCTTTCATAAAGATCCCATGAAAAATGTGACCTCTAAAGTGGTCACAAGCAAAAGTTTACGGACGGACGGACGCACGCACGCATGCACGGACGACGGACGCCACGCGATCACAAAAGCTCACCTTGTCACTTTGTGACAGGTGAGCTAAAAATGGGTCATCTGAGGTCAAAAACTCGGCCACCAGGTCAAATCAAAGAAAAACATTGTGTATGCGATAGAAGCTGTATTTTAACTGATCTTCATGAATTTTGGTCAGAATAATAACTTTGATTAAATCTAGTCCAAGTTTGAAAATGGGTTATCTGGAGTATAAAACTAGGTCACTAGGACAAATAAAAAAACCTTGTGTATGTGATAGAAGCTGTACTTTTTAATTGATCTTCATGAAATTTGGTCGAAATGATTGCCTTGATAAAATTTAAGCCAAGTTCGAAAATGGGTTACCTGGGGTCAAAAACTAGGTCATTAGGTCAAATCAAAGAAAATCATTTTGTATGCGATAGAGGCTGTATTTTTCAATTAGTTTTCATGAAATTTTGTTAGAATAATAACCGTGATGACATCTAAGTTGAGTTTGAATATGGGTTTGAATATGGGTCATCTGCGGTCAAAAACTAGGTCACTAGGTCAAATCAAAGAAAAACCTTGTGTATGCGATAGAAGCTGTATTTTTCAATTGATCTTCACGAAATTTGGTTGGAATAATTGTCATGATAAAATCCAGGCCAAGTTCGAATATGGGTTATCTGAAGTTAAAAACTAGGTCACTAGGTTAAATCAAAGAAAAAAACTTGTGTAAGCAATAGAGACTTTATTTTTCAATTGATCTTCACACAGTTATCATGTTATGTCAAAATGATTGCCATGATGAAATCTAGGAAGAGTTTGAATATGGGTCTTCTGCGGTCAAAAACTAGTTCACTAGGTCAAATCAAAGAAAAAAACTTGTGTATTCGAAAAAAGCTGTATTCTTAAATTGGTCTTCATGAAGTTTTGTCAGATTGATTGCCTTGATAAAATATAGGTCAAGTTTGAAAATGGGTTGTCTGGACTCAAAAAGTAGGGTATCTGGAGTATAAAACTAGGTCACTAGGTCAAATAAAAAAACCTTGTGTATGAGATAGAGGCTGAATTTTTCAATTGATCTTCGTGAAATTTAGTCAGAATGATTGCCTTGATAAAATCTAAGTCAAGTTTGAATATGGGTCATTTAGGGTCAAAAACTAGGTCACTAGGTCATTTCTAAGAAATACTATTTTAAACTCAAAAGACCACATTTTTGGTCTTAATTAAAATTGGCCAGAATATTTGTTTCCATGAAATCACTAGTTCCAACATGTTTACACTGTTATGGTGTGTTTCTCAGGTGAGTGACCTAGGGCCATCTTGGCCCTCTTGTTTCAAAATTCATTCAGTAGCTTCGGCTGTAATTTCGTTTAAAAACAATCGTTAACGACGGATGGACGCACACACGGACGACGGACACAGCGTGATCACAACAGCCAAGGTGAACTTAAAAAAAAACCTACAATTATTTTTTGCGAATTGGGTCCATATGACACATGAGCTTGAAATATTTAACAGACTGGACAGGAAGATATCAATGTTGACTATGACCTTGAAATGTGACCTCAACCTTTGAGGTAGTGGCCAGAATATGGCACATGACGCCTTAACTCATTTTGGGGAATATCTGTTTCAAATAATATAAAAATGCCTTTATAAATGGCAGAGTTATGAACCAGAAAGTGAAAAAAAACTTATTGACCTTTGACTCCTGACTGTGACATTGGACTTTAGGTGGGGATTAAGGACTCAATATGGGAAACGTTTGTGCCAAGTAATATCAAAATCCCTTGGCGGATGACAGAGTTACGGACCTTACCGGGAAAAAAGTCCTTTTCAACCTTTGACCTGCAAAAGTGACCTTTACCTTTGACCTAGAGGTCATGATTTTGCACATAAAATGTCTTATTATGTGGTACATTTGTGCCAGGTAATATTATATCCCTTAAAGGACTGTTGCGTTACGGACCGGACAGGAAGAAAAGCCCTGTTTGCCTTTGACCTCCAAGAGTGACCTTGGCCTTTGAGCTATTGGATCGTGTTTTGCGCATAATAACTGTTCTTATCCAGGAAAGTCTTTGAACCAACTAATACTAATATTAAAATTCCTCTATAAATGACAATATTATGGACAGAACAGACAAGAAAACCTGTTTACCTATTATCTCCAAGTAAGACCTTCACAGTTCAGCTTTATTTGTGGGTGTTACGTATGACACGTCATCTGATTATGAGAAACGTTTATACCAAACAATAGTGTGATCCCGTGTTGGATGATAAAGTTCTGGGCCGAACATAAATCAGACCAAGTGTTACTTTTACCTTTGACCTAAGTGTCTGAAAGGAGTGCATGACTCATTGTATTATTATGGGGTACATTTGCGCAAAGTTATATAAAATCTTTTTATAAACTGCTGAGTTACAGGCCGGACAGCAAAAAGCCCAGTTGACATTCGACCTCCAAGTGTGCCCTTAACCTTTGAGCTAAGTTTCAAACGAAACAGATTTTATCAAGGTAAAACATTATAACCAGGTTCCATACAGATCACGTGAATTGGCCTCTAGAGTGATAAAATGGTATTTATACGACTTCATCTGGTGATGTAGTTTATGAAACCGGATGACTCCCTTTTGAAAAAGGCCTATATAACGCTTGGTAAAAAACTTCCGAGCCAGTGCGTATCGCGATAAAGGAACGTCAGCAAAGGTGAGTGTCATCTTTTTTTTATTTTTACAAGCACTGTATCAAATATCAAAAATCCGAATATGGTAGGTGATGTAGATTTGACTTTACAGGGAACTTAAGATTGATTTGTAGTTGTGGTGGTTTTTACCAGTATGCTGAGTTCGTGGTGAACTGGGCCGTTTCGTCATGAAAGCACTTTCAATTTCACATTTTTGCATTTTAACTGATATTAAGAAGCAAACCGAGTAGGTGTGAAATAGCTGTAAGGTATACACTATATCTGGAAATAAAATCTGTACCGAAAATGGTTTAGAAATAGAGACAGGCTCTGTCATGAAGGCGATAGTCATGTCGCCAGGGAGGTGGCTTTATTTTCATAAGAGAGGTCTGTGTTTAAAAATTTAATGCCCTATTGAAAAGTTTACAATATTACTGAGACTTGTAAATATTTCAAATACAGCCATGCTGACCATGTACCATATGTTTGTTTAGGTGTTGTTAATGATTTAGTTTATGCTTAGTTTATACTAATTTGTTTTAGCTCGATTGTGATGAAAGCTTCAAGCTTATTGAAAACCACACTCGAGCCCGCTTCCTGGAAAAACCAGTACTGGTGTCATATGAGAAGTCATGGTCGTGACCCCAGTGGGTCTCGAACCCACAACCTCTGGATTGAGCTGCCGACACCTTATCCACTAGACCACCGCTCCGCTCTTGTTAATGATTTGACTCAGGAAACTGATTTTGAAACGTTTTGAAACTAACTGATTTTATGAACATTTTAAAATTTAAACTAAACTCATTTAAACTGATGACCAATAACTTAAAAATGTTATTTTATATTTCGTTTGTTTGGATGCCTGTTATAAATAAACTGCAATAAAGGAAAAACAAAACATCATCAATACCTATGAAGCAGTAGTTCGTTCGTGCTACAGGTCGCCGTATATCATAAATATTTTAACTTGTCCTATCAATAAGAGTCAAACAATTTTCATTTAATGTTTTCCTTTGTTATTTGTCATCTGTTTTTATTTTTCAACTGATAATTTCAGCACTCTTATAAATCTAAGACAGAAATATAGGTTTACCATAAAAGTACTGAAGTTATGCATTGATTTAACTTTACAAGGAACTTGGGGTTCGCTAACCTATTCTTGATTTGTGGTTGTTTCCGTGGCTGATTCCGTAGTAACCTGGGCTGCTTCGCCATGAAAGCACTTTTATTGTCACATGTTTGCATGTTAACTGATATTAAGAAGCAAACCGAGCAGGTGTGAAATAGCTGTAAGGTATACACTATATCTGGAAATAAAATCTGTACCGAAAATGGTTTAGGAGTAGAGACAGGCTCTGTCATGAAAGGGGATAGTCATGTCGCCAGGGAGGTGGCTTTACTTTCATAAGAGAGCTCTGTGTCTATAATTTTAATGTCCTATTGAAAAGTTTACAATAATACACACACGTGTAAATATTTCAAATACAACCATGCTCACCATGTTCCATATGTTTGTTTAGGTGTTGTTAATGATTTGACTCAGAAAACTGGTTTTGAAACGTCTTGAAACTAACACTAACTGATTTTATGAACATTTTGAAATTTATATAACTAAACTTATTTATATGGATAACCAGTAAATGTAACTTAGGAATGTTATTTGATATTTCGTTTGTTTTAAATTTCTGTTTTAAATAAACTGCAATAAAAGACAAACTAAAAGTCCTAATACCTATGAAGCTGTAGTGCGTTCGTGCTCATATCATATATATGACATTATTTCTGACCTTTTACCGCTTTGTTAGAATTGTTTTTAACTGTTTTTGTATTTGATTTAACTCGTCCTATCAATACTAGTCGAACAATTTTCATTTGATGTTTTCTTTTGATGTTTCTTTTTAATATTTTTTTTTTCAACCGGCAATTTCGGCATTCTTATAAATCTAAGACTGAAATATAGGTTTGCCACAAAAGTACTGAAGTTAAACATTGTACAAAATACCATAGATTTTCAAAATGCTACCACAGACATATGTAAAAATCTGACAGAATGATTTATAACCTAGCACTCATCCAAATCTTCTGACAATTTACATTGATATGTTGAATCTGTTTGACAACTACAGCAGTAAATAGACTTGTATTTTCGACAATGTGATATAAAACATATTCAAACATTACGTCAGATTGATTATGTCCTTGGTTGCCATGACAACATAGAAGAAATGTGTGAATTTACTCGGTCAGTTATTGCCATACCTATTTACAGTACCAACTATTTGATCTATTACGTCATGTTTGTTTTACTGTCAGAATAATTTGCATTTCTGATATATTGCTAACGTAACAAGTAAGCACAGACAGTGCTTGACTTCAGTTTTCATTCTATCATTGATGAAAAGACGTTGAAGAAACTTTGGACTGATGCTTCAGAGCGAAACTAAAAACGAAAATAGGTTTCAAGCTTCAGTATGAAGTGAAGAAACACCTAATATATAGAACCTTCAAGGAGAAGACAGGTAGAGTAAGTAAACAGATTTTAGACCCAACACAGTTCAGGAGAAGTGTTTTGGCGCTAGCTCATAAGTCATAAGTTGGGCGTCACTTATCAGATAAAGAGACAGTTGATGAAATACGAACAAGTTTTCACTGGCCTGGTATATCAAATGAAGTGACAAAGTTTTGCCGGTCATGTGATGTATGTCAGAAAGTTAGTACTGACTTGTCACCAAAAAGCAAAAACGAGATGGTTCATAAGAATATAGACATCCAGATAGAACTGAAGAAAACTGGAGACAATTTGACGTCAGACCAGAGTCACACTATTGTTATGATAGAGAATGGAACCAAAACAATGAGAAGTCATCTATCAGGTTCATGAAAAGAGGACCATGTCGTCGTGTCAAAAAAGGTTATGAATAGAGGTATTAAAAGACAAGATTATTGAGTCATATAACTGGTATCCTGACATAGGGTTTTAATTTCTTTAACTCTATAGATTTAGATTTTTAAATTGCAGATGAATCTTATTAGTCCAAGGCTGAAATATCAATAAAGATACAATTTAAGCATGTCAAAACCTTACCTAACAATTACCTTTAATGAAACAAAAACAAAATAGTTGCAGAAGAAAACCTGACTTTCTACTCTCAAAGGTTGGTGAAAAAAAGCCAATATTCAAATAAAACTGGAACTAACTCTATTGTTAAACTGTCCATTGTGTCACCTGGTTTAATTTTCATTTAGATATTCACCTGTGATTTGACCTTATCAACAAGACTATATTTGCTGTTTATCGTTATGTTTAAACTTTTTAACCGTGTTTAGTTCAGTTTCAAACTTGAGATATCACTAAATGTTGCCAAACACAGCTTGGCAACGAAAGGAATACATATTTGGTATAGTTACCCGTCCCCTATCCCCCAAAAGTATTTCCAACCTTCACAAGACAAATAAAGCTGAGGAAATAGTGTCCGCCACAAACAGGTTGACATGTTTAATTTGACCGCCACCTGTCTTCATTCAATTATTTATATGACGCGTACAAACTCACCTCTTTGACATCATAGTTATATGTACAAAGTTTCAGTAAGTGAAAGAAACACTTTATGCGGTTGAGATTGGAGAGAAGAAGTAAGAATATGGAAAACACGATATTAATAAAAATAAATACGTCAATTATTTTTTTGTTTTTTTTATGGTGACCATATGTATGGAGTTTCATTTTATCTAGATATCACCTATGTATATGTAGTGTTCGACGCCAACTTGAGATAGGATAGGTGCATACGTGTCTACCATTTACTCTTCCTGGTGATAAGGTCTTTCTTTGGTCACCTCAGGAACTGTTAAATAAGTTACCGCACAATCTTGAAAGGGAATAAGAACATAAGATCTCTCAGTCTGTTTCCATAAACATGCACAACTACACTTCAGACTAATCATGTGTATGAAGTTTCATAGGAATCCCTTTTAAAATGAATAAAACTTGAGGCGAATGGGGCTGTTTGCCAAACCTTTTTGATTCTAGAAAAAGGTGACATACCGCTTGATGATGTAAAATTATGGGCTCTGAAGTAGTATGTTCCACATAGAAGGGAAAAGGAAACAAGAGGACCATGATGGTCCTGAATCGCTCACCTGTCCCAACATGACCCAGTTTTGAACTGAGTATGACGTCGTTTTTTTTCTATTATTTGACATAGTGACCTAGTTTTGAGCTCATGTGACCCAGGTTTGAATCTGACCTAGATATCATCAAGATGAACATTCAGACCAACTTTCATACAGATCCCATGAAAAATATGGCCTCTAGAGAGGTCACAACGTTTTTTTCATTATTTGACCTGCTGACCTAGTTATTGATGACATTTGACCCAGTTTCAAACCTGACCTAGATATCATCAAGGTGAACATTCTGACCAATTTCCATGAAGATCCATTCAAAAGTATGGCCTCTAGAGAGGTCACAAGGTTTTTCTATTTTTAGACCTAATGACCTAGTTTTTGACCGCAGCTGACCCAGTTTCGAAACTGACCTAGATATCATCAAGATGAACATTCAGACCAACTTTCATGCAGATCCCATAAAAAATATGGCCTCTAGAGAGGTCACAAGGTTTTTCTATTATTTGACCTACTGACCTAGTTTTTGAAGGCACGTAACCCAGTTTCGAACTTGACCTAGATATCATCAAGGTAAACATTCTGACCAATTTTCATGAAGATCTTGTGAAAAATATGGCTTCTAGAGAGGTCACAAGGCTTTTCTATTTTTAGACCTACTGACCTAGTTTTTAATCACAGTTGACCCAGTTTCGAACTTGGCCTAGATATCATCAAGATGAACATTCAGACCAACCTTCATACAGATCCCATGAAAAATATGGCCTCTAAAGAGGTCACAAGGTTTTTTAATTATTTGACCTACTGACCTAGTTATTGATGGCACGTAAACCAGTTTCGAACTTGACCTAGATATCATCAAGGTGAACATTCTGACCAATTTTCATGAAGATCCATTCAAAAGTATGACCTCTAGAGAGGTCACAAGGTTTTTCTATTTTTAGACCTAATGACCTAGTTTTTGACCGCAGCTGACCCAGTTTCGAACTTGATCTAGATATCATCAAGATGAACATTCAGACCAACATTCATACAGATCCCATGAAAAATATGGCCTCTAGAGAGGTCACAAGGTTTTTCTATTATTTGACCTACTGACCTAGTTTTTGAAGGCATGTGACCCAGTTTCGAACTTGATCTAGATATCATCAAGATGAACATTCTGACTAATTTTCATGAAAATCTTATGAAAAATACGGCCTCTAGAGAGGTCACAATGTTTTTCTATTATTTGACCTAATGACCTAGTTTTTGAAGGCATGTGACCCAGTTTCGAACTTAACCTAGATATCATCAAGTTGAACATTCTGACTAATTTTCATGAAGATCTTGTGAAAAATATGGCCTCTAGAGAGGTCACAAGGTTTTTCTATTTTTAGACCTACTGACCTAGTTTTTGACCGCACGTGACCCAGTTTCGAACTTGACCTAGATATCATCAAGATGAACATTCTGACTAACTTTCATAAAGATCCCATGAAAAATGTGACCTCTAGAGAGGTCACAAGCAAAAGTTTACGCACGGACGCACGGACGGACGCACGGACGACGGACGACGGACATTGCGCGATCACAAAAGCTCACACTGTCACTTTGTGACATGTGAGCTAAAAATGGTGTTCTGTTGTGATCATACTAATGAGGTTGCAACAGAAGAAATAATGTATGGGAGGGGATGCGAACTAATGGTAATATATTTTACTTAGAAATCTACACATTTCGTCAAAAGATGTTTTATAATGCATGTTGCTGCGATTCTATAAAAGGAGAGCGTAACTCAAAATATAGTTTTCGGCACTAGTTTGAAATAGGTAACATCACTTACAGAACTTCTTCCAGCCAGCCGAATGGCTTTCACACATTATTTAATTTTTATATCTAACACAGGATTTTAAACAAAAAGGGCAATTAATATTAATTCAACGGCCTTAACCGCTCTGCCTCTGAAGAATGATAGAGCAAAGAATTCAATATTAACAATCAAAGTTTTTTCCAAATACGTAGCCAATAAGAGCTATTTTTTATATGGAATGCTTAACTTATATCACCTAACTCGTTAAACTTTAAAATTGTAAAAGATCTTTAATTTTAAGGTCGATGCGACAGCACATTGTAAGCAGACATTTCCACAAAGTCTTCTTGTATCATCGGACTTATTATCATCATCTTCATCATCATCATCATCATCAACATCATCATCATTATTATCATTATTATTATTTTTATTATTATTATAATGTCAGATTTATATAGTGCCCTTTTCATGATAAATACTTTCGAAGGCGCTTTATATATAGAGCAAAGTTATTCACAGCCAATCACTCTTAAATATGAGATTTGTATGATTGTTTGCTTCAAAACGGGGAGTGATAACTACTAAATGCTTGAGATGAGTTTTTGTACAATTACGAAAACGTCATATCAATGATTTAAGAGTACATTAAAAAACGACGAAGCAGAAGGTAAATTATTCACCTGTTTTCTTTCGCATTTTCAATTCCTCATCAATCTTTTTATGTGCAGCTGCAATATCTTCCTTAACTTCTTCAAAATTTCCTTTTACTTCTTCAACATGTTCTTTAACATTTTCTTTGACTTCTTCAACATTTTCCCTAACTTCTTCAACGTCTCCCTCAACTTCTATAACATTTCTTTTAACACCTTCAACATGTCCTTTAACTTCGTCAACATGTCCCTTAACTTCGTCAACACTTCCCTTTACTTCTTCAACACTTCCCTTTACTTCTTCAACATTTCCCTTTACTTCTTCAACACTTCCCTTTACTTCTTCAACATTTCCCTTAACTTCTTCAACATTTCCCTTTACTTCTTCAACATGTCCCTTAACTTCTTCAACATTTCTCTTTACTTCTTCAACATTTCCCTTTACTTCTTCAACATGTCCCTTAACTTCTTCAACATTTCTCTTTACTTCGTCAACATTTGCCTTTACTTCTTCAACATTTCCTTTTACTTCTTCAACATTTCCCTTTACTTCTTCAACTTTCCCCTTAACGCCATCAACATTCCCCTTGACGACTTTAACCTTTCCCTTAACATATTCAAACTCTTTCTTCACAATCTGCAGTTCCAACTCTAAGTTTTTCTCCATTTGCTGCAACTTCTCTATTTCTTCTTTTATTTTTTCCTCTGCCTCTGGATCAAGAGGGCTGTTTTTATACTCATCAAGCTCTTGTTGAAGATTGGGCATTGGATTTGAAACAGAGGTATTAAGTCTGAGAAGAACCTGCGGGATGAAACAAATACATGCTTTAGTATTAAAAAATTGCATGTATATAATTTATGTGCCTGGTTAATTGCACTTGTTTATGCCTAGATACTGGTAACAAGTAATCATAAGGACCAGACTGAGTCAATGAGTGTTCTTTTAGGGACAGGATAAGATCAAATGTCAAATGAGTTTTTTTTAACAAAGTTAAAAAAAAACAAGGAAGAATACCCAACAGGTAAAGCCACGTTCAAAACACGCAGCCTCCCCAAAGACACACACAACAACCCTCGCACACAACATAAAAAATGAAACACAAAAGGACAAAACAAACAAATACAGGAACACAGTGGAGCACCGCCTTGGAACGGTCAGTGGCAAAACCACCACTGGGGAGTTTAAACTGGTTTATGGTGTACCTAACCTCACTCTTACCCCCACCATGTTCCAAAGTCACAAGACAGTGTAAATAAAAGTAATCCCCGCCAGGTGAAACCTAACATACGTAAATGCAACAGAAGGTATGTTATGTAAAACACAAAGATGCCTTGTAAATATAATATAAAAATGCAACCCTTAAGAACCTAAAACGTATGTACTCAATGCCTTTGCAGAAGACAGAGCAACAAGGAAAACACCCTTAACGGCCGACGAAACAGGCCAGAAGACGGAAATCAAAATAGCTCAGTCCTGATGGGATTTAAGAACTACTAATCATAGAGTCCTCCACCTGATCCGTCAGACACAATCAAAATGGAAAGCGTAGCGTCCAACTGTAAAAGGGTTGAACACCAAACATGCAGTGTGTCTCAAAACAGTTGGGTCATAACCTCTTTTCATATAACGTTTAATTACTTTACTAAATACCAATAGAAAATTGCCATGACCCAAAATCTTACGAAGTTTGTAAACCACATCCCCATAAAAAGCGGGTTTTGATATACCTTCCCACAGAAGTGATTTTAAATTGCTATTGTATTTTAAAACCAAATCTGAATTACGATAGTAAAATTTAGAAAAGTATTTACGTAATTTATAATAACTCTAGCCCTGCTGAAGAAGCTTATTTGTAATAAATAGTAAACCACTTTATACTCCATGTAGTTCTATTTATAGTCTTGAATTGATTTCAACATTATATCTTGATCCCTTAAAGATTAAAATTAATATATAATGTTAAAACAAAGGATTTTTACTCCACATTGACCTATTTATTATAGTCGAACTATGTACTTTCAAACAGTGACCTCTGATAGCATGGTTTGTTACCTCACTCCTGACAACAAAGCTTAACACTATGTCAAATCTAGAAATGCTATGTTGAACCTAGGAGACATATTGAGGTCAGAGGTCAAGTTCCATTTTAGTAGATTTTACTTCCCAGACGAACTTCTTTCAGTACTAATAAATGCAAATATAACATTTATTATTGAGATGATAATAGAATAACAGTAATTGCATTTCAGGCAAAACTAATATTTGTTTTTAATCTTTGACAAGCCTATGTTTCATTTATATAGCATATGTTTCTAAAGTGAAAGAAGATGTTTTACAAAAACTCTCTGTCTTAACTGGTGCCATGTATACATTCATGCAATGATTCTAAAGATCTCAAGAAAAATAATTCATTGTTGTAGAAACTATGTCACACATGTAAACTTAAAAGAAATATAAACTTTTTTTTCTATTTAATCTTTGTAAGTAACGTTACATATAGGGCCTTTTGTTGTATTTTATTTGTTTTGCGTTGGTCAGATTCAGATCTATCATTTCACTGTTTTCATATTTTGTTTGACTCCTTTTGCTACAATTATGGTAGTTACAATCACGAGTTCTTTTTTATCAATTCTAAATATAAGTCCGTCATATTTGTGTATCTATATAGGAAAGGAGTATTGATTCTTAAAGCACTATTATTGCAGCTACTGATCCAGTATTCATAATATTTCTTAAAGACCATCTCATACTCGCAATTTAAGTTTCACCTCATAATATTTTCGGCGTTTATTCATGTATTTTTCCTTTTCCAAACGCCAGTAACATCGTACAAATTTGTATTGGAATTATATTTCAATTGGATTTAAAGTCACACCGACACACATGATGCTGCTTTAAGGTAGTTCTGCACGTTTGGATCGAAGTTTTTTCTACAATGTAGAATTTGATTAAACTCTGATTTTTCAAAACTTTAGAATATACCTAGAAAATTCAGCAAATAAAAAAGATAAGGTCCTCACGAAATTTTTCATAATGGAAGTCTATGGGAAAATCATAACTTTCATAACATTTTCGCGAATAGAAATTTGTCTACAATGTAGAATTCAATGAAACTTCCCACAGTTGTAAATAAGCGTATTGCCTGTAATGTGGTGAATAAAATGTATAGGTCCGTATGCTTAATTTTGAGATATTTGACCATGATTAAAGTGAACCGCACGCTAATTTTAAGACATTATCTTGAATTTTTAACGAGTCAGGTGTTTTAATATCATGTTTTAACTTTAGAAAGACAGTAACAGTGTCATTGTAATAAATTTACTCATAGGTTGCTATTAATTCATAAAATGATTTTCATTTCCGTACGCCGAATCCAGGCTTTATTTCGCGTTTTCCGGATAAATGACATTACACCATCACGTCCGGTTTATCAAACGTGCAGAACTACCTTAATTTGATAATATATAGTTTTATTTTCTATCACACATGTAGCCGTATAGACCCAAAACAACAAAAGGTTGATTGCCAATGGATAAATACCATTTTATTTGAGCTTAATGTTTCTAATATAGTCTTCTATATGACGATTCTATATTATGATTTCATAATATAGTCTTCTTTGATCTGATTTATTAGTATTATTATTTGTAAACGGGAAACACTGAATATTGTACAAATAAAATTAAACGTACTGGGAAACATATTTCAGTTTTGAAATAGAAACAATATAGTTCTTTGAGAAATCAAGCCTTACATATGAAAATAATAAAATATGGTATATCAACTGCTCCAAACTTCTATTTTCTAGATAAAAAAAGATTTTGTCATAATTGCTTTCCCAGCTACAGACCATTCTTATGTCTAACTAGTTAAAAACCGATCCTTTTTTAACCTATCTGCATAATTATGAAGTAACTCGTGTACTGAGCTGACCTTAACTTATTCTTCAAATCTCAATTACATTTTGTACCTTGAGTATTTCCATTATGTCGTGTTTGTAATCTACAGTGTTTGTGTCATTGGGGAACAATTATAGTATATTCTAGATTTTAACGGGATTTTTCACTGATAAGACACCAAACCGGAGCAATCAGCAAGGCGTCTAAAATGAGACTTCGGTGATATAAGTAAAACAGTAAATTGTAAGAGAAATAGAATGATTACTGCATTCTATAAATAAACATTGTAAGTCAATTTTCTACTCAAAATTGCCATACCCATTTTCATTTAAAGGTCTCAGTAAAGCCGAATAAAAAGTATAGATACCTGTTCGATCTCATTCCACTTAACCTGAAATGTTGTCTGGTCTATTCCTGAAGTAGACGCTATATGCGCTACCTGAAAGAAACAATGATAATGTATCTTCTAAAGTTCCCATGGACCGTTTTATTTGCTAAACATTTTATCATTGGCATGTTTAGTATATGTTTTTATCATATGATATGATCAGTATAAGTATCGTCTTAGAGACAATAAAAGCATGCAAATTGTATACTTACATTTGATATTAAGCATGTTTACCTTTCAATGTTAAATTAGAAGAATAAAAATGGGAACTAATTTGCTGTAAGAACAAAGTTAATGTAGTTAGGTAAACATACCTCATTTCGTGCAATTCTTAGACGACATAAATCTGCCTCAAGGGAAGTGTCAGTTTGTTGTGGTGTTCCACTCCAGTTATATTTAGTGTTTAGCCCGAAACTTTTCAGGTTTCTCAGCAGGCATGTCGCAAGAGTTAGGTCGATGTCAGTGATAGAAGGAGGATTACCCCCTTGTGGATACAGCAAATTGTACTGTGCCTTCGTTATTGTTTTCCTGGCTCTCAGTGTGTTTACGGCGGTTTTTTCATGACTAAGAAACACATTAAACGGAACATTGTAGCTCTTCTGGTGAATTATGTTCCTTATGACTGTAGTGCATCCATCTATAATTAGAGTTTGGAGGCGAAAAAGATGAACCCGGTCTTGTGATGGCTGGGCTGTTGCCATATTTACACAGTGTTGCACTTTCCCTACTTGTTTCTTTATGGTTGTCGCTACGTGTGATCCAAAACTGTCGAAGTAAAAGACTGGTTAGACAAGTTTTAATAAGTCAAATTCGAGAACATTAACATATCGCTAAAATGGCAAGGCTTTGATGACAAAACATAAAATATAAGCTTGGGATACATGAATTTGAGATTGACACAACGGGGAAAGTTAAGATCTTAGAAACCCTTTACCTAGCATATATTAAACATTTCATTAATAACAGCTCCTTATTTCAATAATATAGTTCTTTGGAGAATCTTTTTACAGACAACATATCTTTGGAACGCCTGTCACAACTAAAATATTCAATGATCTGTCTTGAATTTGACTATTGGGAAAATATTCTTGTATTTTAACTTGTCCTTCCACCTAGTCGCTAGTGTTGATTTTTGTCGTCATGTCCATGGCATTAGAAATTATCGTGTATTCATTTATGCTATGAACAACAGTCTGAACAAACGTGGCAATTAATTCGAAATAATGGTAGAAGATCAGGGAAAATAAAAACACTTTTAAAAAGAACAGTAAACAAATGACTGCTAGTGGAGATCAATTGCCGGAACTGTCTATTTATAGTTTAAGATCTGAAATAACCATGTAGGTGTTTAGATGTCATTTTTGTTATATCTTTATTCGTAAAAAAAAAATGAAACTGGTATGACAAATATTGAAATATATATTTTCATGCTGCAAATAGCGGCCAATTTCAACTAGCTTTCATGCTGATCGTGTTTGCTATATATACAGATACGATATCTTCTTGTGTATGGTACTGTAACTAGCCCTGGTGATATTGTATTCGGTATTTGAACAATCGTTATAGAGTGTAACACAAACATCATTACAGCGAAACTATTTCTTAACCCGGTCAGGAGCTTCTATCGAGTAAACTTTAAATTTGTGAACAATGTGAACTTTCCTCGGAGAGGGTCGCATAAAGAAAAGTTCCTGAGTTGCTTCAAAATAAGCACGAACGGGTAAATAAGATAGAGTGTATAATTTTTTTTCTATTTTCAGATTTGGTGGCCATTTTTTGACGTAATACTTTTAAATTCTCTACCTGTCGAAAAGCTTTACAAATCCGCACCTATCTTGGTCTGCAAACTTTGATGGACGTCTTCCAAGTTTATTTAGATGATTCTGTTTGAGGAATTTCGGGAAAATGCTGCAGATGAAGTTTAAGTTGTTCGTAAGAAAAAGTTTGTAAAAGGTTTTCATGTTTTAGCTCTTGCGTAAAGCGGAACCTTTAAAGTCCATACGGAACACTTCGAACCAATTTTTTCCATTGAGTGATGAGATTTGAAAAGATGAATAAGGATTCTTCTCGTTTTAGCATTGATATTCCCTAAAGTAGGACCAAAAATCCCATTAAGCACCCTCTAGAAAACGTAACTCAAGAATGTTAAAGGCCAAGTTTGGTAAAGACCAATCAAGTGTTTTGACTAAACGTTTTCGTTCAATATGAGTCCCAGGCGGCCCTGAAAAGAAATCAAAAGACATCACTTTAACAAACCTTAGAGAGTGGTCTAAGCAAATATCTTACTGAAAATGTTTGGTATAGATGCAATCAGTAATTGGCACTTGTAGAGGAGAAGACGATTACGTTAAACTATTTACGAAGAATGGTGGACGATGAACGATCCACCCATTCTAAATGATCATCCATGGGCGGCGATTACCGCCAAAATTAGTAAATATAAAATCCATTCAGTGCAGTGCATTTCAACGCCGTCTAATCTAAAACTCCATCCGGTCCGATAAATTTGCATTCAACGCATTGTATTATGAAACCATTTAACACAAAACTTCATTCCATCCATCTAAACATGGAACAATGCATTGAAAAACTTGTTGCGATGTATCGTACTATGAAATCATACAACAAACATGATACCATCCAGCTCAATGTGAAGCCGTTTAATACAACATGAGTACGCGCAGTGTAAAATGAAATGATTTATTACAACTTGACGCCGTCTAATGCATATTGAAACCGCTTTGTGTAATTAAGAGCGGTGTATAATAACTTGATGCCATGCAGTCCAATATGAAGACGTTGTTGAATGTATCCGGATAGTGGTTATGTCTACTTACGCGATACAATTCAATTATCTCATTTTTATATTTATACATCATTTGTATAATATATATTGAATATTGTCTTAAGTGCCGTTTTAACAAGTACTTCTGGATGCACAAGTACTAACTTGTTCTCAGCAACTAACTATCAAGTCCTCCTACAGACACATTGTAAAACAGTCAGTGGGTTCAAATTTAAAGCCCAAGATCAATAGATCTGCACTTTCACTATTGTCTAAGCGAGTGGGCTATATTTTCTTACAATAGGCATGTGCTATTTTTTCTATAAAAAAGATAAATTCAGTTAGAGAAAATTAATGCGTGAAATTATCGTGTGAAAAGCAAGGGTTGCCTGTAACTTTAGCGGAAGTGGCTTGTTTACACTACCTATTACACTATATTATATTCAGATATGATTTTACAAGGCTTGTAAAATCATATCTGAATATAATGATACCATAATTGCTTTTCGTTGAGGACACGACCAGTTCGTTTGTACGTACCGGTAAATAAGATATACTCTGTACAAATATCAGAGTCACTGTGACTTCATTATATACGAGCACATTCAAATGCACTAATGATTCCAAAATCTGAATGTTAAACAGTCATGCTGATTTACGAGCTAGATAAACTTTATAGGACAACTTTACGTGGAGACTAATCATAATGCAATTAGTGTTTTAATTAACAATGGACGCATTTAATTAGCAACCTCAATTAAACATACAATTACTGACATAATTACTGCAGTGATAGAATTCTAAATTTAGGAACTTTCTTTTTAATTATAAGTCTAATATTCTCGGCTATTTTCATTTCTATCAATTTATCTTTTATCTGAACCAATCAGACGCGTTCGTCGAAAGGGCCGTGACTTCAGATTTTAAGTAAATTTATCTTTATTTAGAGTTTGAATCTTGTCATTTTATGACGTAAGAGCATTAGCATATTTAAATTGCGCAATTAGAAAAAAAAAACATGCCCGAGCCGGTAATCGCATTTCCTTATTCATGTACTGTGAAATCATTTAAATTCGCTAGCATGAAATTGCGCGCAAACGGCAAAAAGGCAGTTTCGTGCGGGCTTTAATTCGCGCATTTTCATTTGTTTTCCAGCATCACATTTGTCTCTATTATGTACCGCATGTCAATAAAAGTGATCTTGTGAAAAATCAATATGACAGTGCAATAATTGGTGTAAATTGACACTATGGTTTGGTGAAGTGTGAAAGAGTATGAAATAGTTTGATGTCGCTTGTCCAAACACTCTTAAGCAAACAATGGCAGGTGCGAATAATTACAAATGGACAGATCCAAAACTGTCAATCATTAACATTTACATAAAACAGACTGTCCAATCAGGACTGCCAAATGTGATTGACCTAGTTTACACAACAGACACGTGCGTTTTGTTTGTTTCATCAATGATATTACTGAAAACCTGAACTTCAACTCTATGACAGAAAAAGATTTTGAGCTTTTATCGATGTATTTGATATTATTTGCAGATGATATAGTTTTATTTACAACAGACCCAAAGAGCTTACAATCTCAAATAGACAGTTTATACCAGTATTCAGAAAAGTGGGGCCTAAAAATTAATGTTGATAAAACAAAAATATGTGTCTTTGAAAAACGTAAACAAAACAGGTCTGAAGAGTTTTTTATTAATGGTGAAAAGATTGAAATTGTAGATAATTTTACATATTTGGGTGTCAAGTTTATGTATACAGGAAATATGTCAGGTGCTGTTAAATCATTGTATGATCAAGCTTTAAGAGCTTACAACAATCTGCTGTCTTTGTTTGATAAAATAAAATTAGATGTGAAGACAAAATTATTGCTATTTGATACAATGGTTGCCCCAATTCTTCTATATGGATCAGAGTTATGGGGTATTTATAACTACAAAGATGTTGATAAACTGCACATTAGATTTTGTAAATATGTATTAGGTGTAAAACAGCAATATCCAAGCTGTGCAATTTATGGTGAATTCGGACGACTCCCACTATCAATTATTTGTAAAGAAAGATCTATAAAATTTTGGTTAAAAATTATGAAAAATTCTGATACTCCAATGTATAGGATGTATCGAGATCTTTGCAATCATGTAAATACCAATTGTTGGGCATCTAGAATTCATTCAATTATTGATCATCTTGGCTTTACAAATGTACGTCTTATTTATGATAGAAATGTAAATTACATACATATGTTTAAAAGGAGGCTTCGGGACCAATACATTCAAGAATGGAATCATGTTATTACTACTATGCCTAAATTATATCATTACTGTAAATTTAAAAAGGAGTTCGAATTTGAAGAATATCTCAACACTATTGTCAATGATAATCTGAGAAAAAGTTACACTTGTTTTAGATTAAAGGCCTAGATTCACTACTATATAAGTGTCCCCCCCCCCCAAATCCAATATACAACTACCATCTTATCTGCTGCTTATCAGTGATTATGTAATAGCAACTGATTAGAGGGCAATTAGCACAGCAGGGACCCCAACCAGACCATGAAGATGTGTGCAGTGGAGTTGAAAGAAATTAATTTTTCTCCAGTAAATGTGGAATGATAATAATAAAAATTATTATTTTGATATTATGTAGATGATAATAACTATTACTTTAATGTTATAATAATGATAATAATAATAATAGAAATAATCATAATTATTATTATTACCATTATTATTATTATTATTATTATTATATCATCATTGGTATATTATTATCAGTATTATTATTATATTACATATAGGATGATAAAAGATAAAGTAATAATATTGAAAATAATAATGATAATAAAACACAAGTATAGTGAAAACTTCCTGAGTTCTTTGTGCTGACAAACAATACTTTTCGATTTGGAAATCGATTTTCATGTATTCATGTAATCAACATTATTTGAATATAAAATTATTGTGTTCCATCTATACTCAATTTTCATTTTCAGTATGTTGCCAAAAGGGACTTTTTTCATGCTTTGCTTTGTAACTTTGAAATTCACATTCTGTTTTCAATTTAGACAAATGTTATTTAAAGTATTCTGCAAGCTTTAGAAGAGTGAAAGTCACATTTTTCAGAAATATCACAATTCTCCAGACAGAATTTGAAAAAATTAAACCTTGCATGTTTCTTTAAGTAAGTTTCTCAAAAAAACTAGCATAACTTTAAAAGTTATCAATTATTCATTAATTTAAAATAAATTACATTGTTTCCCCTTCTCACTAATAGATACACTTGTAAGGTAGACTGACTCTCCAATAAACAATGACCCTTGTTTATCGGAGCCATACTGTGATGGTCATTAGCCCCCAACTGTGCTGGTGAAGACAAAAATCCCTTGGCCCACTGCCAAAATCTAGGCCTTTAAGCTCTCACCATTTGGAAATAGAACGTGGAAGATTTAACGGAACTGATAGAGAAAATAGATTATGTAAACTATGTAACCAAAATGTTATTGAAACTGAGTACCATTTTATGTTGTGCTGTAATAGATATGAACAATTAAGAAAGAAATATTTGGGAACCATTACCTGGCCTAGTATACAGAAATTTAATAATTTAATGTCAACGAAAAGTAAAAGGAAAATACTGAATATAGCAAAATTTGTCAAAGAGTCTATGTCTTTAAGGAAAAACTACATTGAAAGTTTATTTGTTTCTTAATATTATGCACTTGTGTTATTTGTGTTGTATAATCTTGTAATTGTATTATATACTGTGTCTGTTTTATAGTCTATTGTATGACTATATTACAGTGTGTCTTTGCCATAATTTTTTATGAATGTAAATGGCCAAAGGCAATTTTATTGTCGATATGCCAATAAATTTGAAACCTTGAAACCTTTGTGATACCGCTTGTGAGCACTTTACCTTATTATGAATAGAATAACAATAGAGGGAGGAGTTATCTGTAGGTTACTAACCGAGTAGGAGGTGTTCATGAATTGAAACTACCCGCGCTCGTGCAAATTGTGACGCGCTCGAGGTGTTTCCGCACGACCGCGAGTTTTTTCAATTTACGAACACCGATCAAGGAGGCAAGTAACTGACTAACAAAATGTCATATTGAATTGTTAGTTTTTATTAATTCACCAGAGCACAAAGTACTCAAAGTGAGCAATTGTGACCGGTCATCGTCCGTCGTGCATCGTCCGTCAACATTTGCCTTGTGAACACTCTAGAAGCCACATTTGTAACCCAATCTTTATGAAACTTGATCAGAATGTTTATCTCAATGATTTCTAGGTCAGATTTGAAACTAGGTCATGTGGGGTTAAAAACTAGGTCAGTAGGCCAGATCAAAGGAAAAGCATGTGAACACTCTTGAGGCCAAATTTGCGACCCAATTTTTATGAAACTTGGTCAGAATATTTGTCTTGATACTTTCTAGGCCAAATTTGAAACTGGGTCATGTGGAATAAAAAAATAGGTCAGTAGGCCAGATCAAAGGAAAAGCTTTCGAACACTCTAGAGTCGAATGTTTTGACTCAATCTTTATGAAATTTGGTCAGAATGTTTTTCTTGATGACCTTGAGGTCAAGTTTGAATTTTGGGTCATGTAAGGTCAAAACATAGGTCAGTAGGCCAGATTAAAGGAAAAGCAAGCGATAAAATTGCCTACATTATTTCTTTGTAAGTAAGATTAGGGAAATGATCATAGGTCGCTTACCTGAAAACAGCTCGGTCAAATTAATGAATATCCTGCTTTAAATGCGATCTCTTTTGCATTGCCAAGGTATTTCTTTGACTAGGTGAAGTAGTTTTTGATCCAACACGACAATATTAGTATTTAAACGCGACTTTGCTTTCGTCAAGACAAACAGTCTGATCAAATTTCACGAAGATCCACTGAAACATTCAGCCCCTATTTCATAAACAAAATTATTTTATTTGACCAGGTGATCCATTTTGACCAGACATGACCCATATTTGAAATTAAATTTCATCAAAGGGGTCTCCGTGGCCGAGTGATTAAGGTCGCTGACTTCAAATTGCCTCTCATCGATGTGGGTTCGAGCCTCACGTGACGAAGCCATTTAGCTGGCTTACGGAAGGTCGGTGGTTCTACCCAGGTGCCCGCTCGTGATGAAATAATGCACGGAGGGGCACCTGGGGTCTTCCTCCACCACTAAAGCTGAAAAGTCGCCATATAACTTATCATGTGTCGGGAATCGACCATACCTTATCAATGTTGGAGTTAGAATTCTGTCTTATTAAGTCTGTTTACTTGAGACACACTAGGAAAAATGATACCGATTGAAATATGTGAAAAGAAAGTTACCTGAGCTATGCTTGTTTATCCAATTCATTTTGCACCAATCCCTATCTATCGTTCACACAATAATGTATTCACATATTTCAAATTACTTAAAAATTTCCCCGTGTTAACGCAGTTTATCAGAAAATATTCCACTTAAACAGCATAATTTATACCATATAAGTCAGACATTTACATTTTTTTCTTTTATTTGAAAAATGTAAAACGTAAATGTAAATTTGGTTTTGTATTATCAGAATAAGTTTAACACTGATTAAAGCGTGTGTCTACTTTACAATCAGCATTCCAAAGTACCACAAAATGCACCGAAAATGACTGAATAATTACAGTTTTTACCGCCAGTCTGATTGGAACTACACAAATAGAAATACTATACAACTTTAATTTACAGATATGTATTTCCCCACCAGTAGTTATATAAATGAAAGCTAGTTGAAATTGGCCGCTATTTGCAGCATGAAACTATATTTTTCAATATTTGTCATACAAGTTTCACTTTTGTTACGTAGTTAATATAGATTATCGACGTACAAATTATAACCAATTTTGACACTTGATTGTAGTTAGTCAGATAGTTTACCTTAATTCAGCTTTTGAAACATCCCTGCAAGTATATTATTGCTTTTAATAATAGAAATACAATAGTGCTCAAGTTACAAAAATATAATGAATGTAAATATTATGCATCGAAATAGTTCTATCTTCATGCATTAATAATTCGACTGTGTTACAAGTTGAACATCAAATAATTGCAAATATTGGAAACTTTAAGAAAAAAGTACAGCTTTCAACACCACCACAGATTTAAAAGAACTACAAACACACGTGAGATTATTTTGTCTGTACAATGCCAAGGTCTTTGAAACACCCGTTTTACCGTTTCGTTGAAAAAGCTAACTTGATAACCATATATGGAGATAGTTTGTTTAACCTGTGTGTCACTAAATAGAACGTCTACCTTGAAATCTGATATTGTCGTCCTAGGTAAACTAGCAATTATACATCATACAACCACAGTCGATATATTTTTACACGTTAGGTCAAAGCTGAACTTTTCAGTGCCGGGGATCTTTATTTACACAGGATTGGTATGAAACAAAACTAATAATTATATCGTTGAGAAATAATTGCAGAGATAAAAGCATTTGTTAAGTATTTGTAAAAGTGACATGTAGAACAATCTTTTTACGGCGGTACAATTTGTCGTCTCAATGTAGTTGAATTTTATAGTATAAATAAAAGAATCATATGTCGGTACAGAGTAATTATCCTAAAAAAAAGAAATAGGCGCGTATAAAAATTTGCGTTCACGCGAAAATATATACGTCCACGTGTGTATATTCATGCGTGCACGCGTGATGCTTATATAAACGCGAACGTGTATATATACGCGCACTTGTTATTACACATACACGTATAAATCTTGGTGCGCACGTCCACATATGCATGTACGCTTATATATACGTACACCTTTAATTACAGGTGCACGTAAAACTATACGTGTCCGCGAACATATAAATCAACCAGTGTATGGATTACGCGTGTACGCGTAAAATTATACGTTCACGTACATTTTTACCTGTGTACTTGCAAATATACAGGTGCCTGTGTATATTTTAGCGCGGCTTTTGTATGTGTGCACGTGGTCCACGTATATATTTTTTATACGTGCACGCATAAATATGTAAAATCGCGTATATACGGACGTGTATGCGTAAATTTATAACGCGTAATAACAATCAATATAAGCGTGCACCTACATATTTACACGTGCACGTAAAAATATACACCAGGACGTATGTCATGGTATATATTTACTCATGCACGCATATTTTTATACGTGCACCCAAGTTTTGAAATATGCGCGCATGCAAAGCAGAATTTCAACCCAAATTAAACCGAACGTGATCGCATACTTTTGTACGTGCAGGTATATTTTGAAATACGTGTGCACGCAAAGCCGTCTTCCGACCAAAAGATGTTTTATTTTTGCCGTGTGGAGAGAATTAGCCTATGTATATATCTACCTTTACAATATTTCTAAATAAATTGCAGTCTTTAAACAGTCTATAATACCTCAAAATTATAGATTGCAAACATGGTCTAAGGCCATTTAAACCCTATTTATTGTGGAAAATTTGAAAACTGATGCACATAAAAAATGTCTTATGCCTGTGAATACGAATGTTACTGCAAGATTAGTCTTATTCAACATTCTTTGTATGTACATCTCATAAATAGAACAGAAATCCCCATTTCAGGATTTTCACTAATCTTTGCATTGAGCTTTGTTTAACCTTAAGCCTGCTAAATTTCTAAAGTGGACTGTTCCATCATTCATTCAATTAGGGCAATACCATTTATTATTTGAAGGGGTGTTCATTTGCCGCAAGCAGGCCAAAGGTTAAAATAATGGTTTCCTCTAAATAAATAGTAGTTTTTGTGGTGTACTGATTAGTGAAAGATTAGTAAAACTCTCTTAATTCTCACAGTTTCGGTAAACCTTAGATTTCACCAATGTTTTGAAAGAGTTTTGTTCTCAAAGCCAATTGAACAGTTGTAAATTTATAAATCTATACTGGTACTGATGATAAACCCGGACAGATGATGAAAGTCAACCACCTTGGAAATATTCTATTGCAACTGGTTATTTATAAAATTGAACACACCATCTAATAGTTTCCACTTACAACACCAACTGTTGTAAACAAAAACAAAATTGATAAATATTCTGTATAAATAAATGACTTAATTTATCCAAAATACTAGGGAAGAGTGTGTTTTTTGCGCATGCTCACCATGGACACATGAAGGCCTGACATTTGGTCACTTTTCATTACTTAATCAGGAATTACTGCAGCAGCTTTTTGGGGAAAGTTTCAATATAATACTAGGAAGAAAATTTTGTAAATGACAAAGTGGTCAAATTTATCATCAGTCAATGTTCGTACAGTCCACCTTTTACAAACCCCTTTCAGGGCCTCACTTCATATGAGTTTGCTTACTAAATATAAATTTGAATTATGTAAAGTTTTCAACAAATGTTAAGCTTTATTTTGATACCAACCACTGATTACAATTTGCAGAAATAAAAAAGTTACAGGTAAAAAGCCTCATTTTCTGTCCGGGTTTATCATCAATACCAGTACAGCATTTTCTTGAAAGTAACCATCTACATCTGACGATGCAAATATGGTTCTTGTCTTTGAAACTGATGTGAACAGTTTTCATTGTACTGTAAAATGCTAGTTGTTTTTTTTGTCAGTTAATGGAAGTCAAACATTTTCTGTTTTGCAATAAATAATGGTTGACCTATGGACGCGTAAGAGAATATTATGATGTCGATTATTCAGATGTCCACATTACAGCTGGTTCATTACTACTTTGGTTGAATGAAGTTAGTATAAATGATTTTTATTGTCATGTTTTAATGAGTAATTAAGAATGAAAATAAGCTAGACCTTCTGGTAGTGTATGCTGGATTTACCACATTTCATCAGTCAAGTGCTTGGAAACTAATTCACTGGTCAAACATCTTCATGATTAAGTTCCAGCACATCTGAACCATGGTATTTCAGGTAATAAACAATACAAAGGCCCTTGATTATTAGATAATTTTACATCTCTTTAATTATCGTTATGAATATTGCATATACATTCTCATGTATTTTTTCCTTCTTCATTTATTGCAGACATTAGTGGAATTTGTTAAAATGAGATCATTAGAAATTGGACTTCAGTCTACAAAGTTAGGAAGTACATATGGCACAGAATCTAGAGGTATTCTCGATGCTGTGAAGAAAGACTCCTTATCATGAAAAGTTATTCTGTTTGGTGATTCATTAGGAAAAAACATATATGGCACAGTGTTAGTCACTGTAGTTTTTACTTTCCAGCAAGAAAGTATGACAGATCTAGCTAAAACATTTATGTGATAGTCAACCAACAAGGACTAGGTTAATGTGAAAGGGATTGACTACAGAAAATTGTCCATATGGTGATATTATAGTTATTTTATGAATTTATAACATAAGGAAACAGTCTTACTGTGTTAAAGTGAAGTTATTCTTTGAATTGTGTGATTTTGAGAGGTGTTTTGAATTCACTTACAAGAAGTTTTGGAATATAATATGAGCGGTGCCATGAGAAAACCAACATAGTGGGTTTGCGACCAGCATGGGTCCAGACCAGCCTGCGCATCCGCGCAGTCTGGTCAGGATCCATGCTGTTCGCTAACAGTTTCTCTAATTGCAATAGGCTTTGAAAGCGAACAGCATGGATCCTGACCAGACTGCGCAGATGCGCAGGCTTGTTTGGATCCATGCTGGTCGCAAAGCCATTATGTTGGTTTTTTCTCATGGCACGGTTCAATTATAATTTACATAATCATATGCTTATGTTCACAAAGGACTTGCTATCTAGAGTACTTCTCCAAGGATGCTGTTTTATAAGAGGAATGTGATCTAGCTGTGTTTTGCATATAGGCATTTTAATGTTGAATGATTTTAAGAAAGTATTGAGCCTTTTCAATATGTATTATTTTTTGTTAGCTTTTGTCTGGGCTACTTGTCATACATTTCAACCATACTTGTTTAGAATAATGTAAAACAAGTGGAGCTGTCTATATTTATATATGTACATACATTTTACTTAGTTAAATTTTAAACAGAATTATAGATTCATTAAATTTTGTTATTAATAAAGGTCACAATGACCACTTCTTCATCAGAGGGAGCTTTTTTGGGCATTGTTAAAGACATAAGAAATTTAGTGAAGCAAATTTATCTACCTTTGTAAAATACAGGGTTAATTTCAAGCACAGTAAAGGTTATCAATAACATTTAAGCAATATTTTATGACATTTTTCAAGTTTTGTATATTCTATTAGAGATTTATTTATGGAACAAAACAACTAAGTTTTATATATAACTGCATGTAGCTTTAGAATTAATTTATTTTCAGTCTCGGCAAAGGGAGGTAATAATTGTTCAAACTTGCATTTCTAATGAATTTCAGCTGAGACACAAATGTTAATGCAAATATTTGACAAGTATAGTATAATTGATCTTATATTTAATATATAATTCCTGAGGCAAAGACTTTTTATTAAATTTGTACTTGTGCTAAACTAACTTTTATCTTGGCTGGGCAACCAAGATAGGAAAATAAAGATTCAAAAATATCTCTAGTAAAAATCTTACTTGTATTAAGTGTTAACTGAACACAAATAAGTGTAAATGATCAAATAATGTTAAAGTTTTTGAACAGATTGGTTACTTGACCAAAATCTGATTTACCACCTTGTAGAGAATAATTAGTGCCAAACCCTATAATATTTGTGTAGCCTGATTAAGTAGACTGTTTGGATTTTAATACCTGTCTTAACTAAATCTAGTTATGCTTTTTCAGCCATCCTTTGAAATATGCTTCAGTGAGCTTAATTTACTGAGTCCATACCAGATTCCAGTCCTCCGATATATGTTTAAGGCAGTTCATTTTAATGCATCTTAAACAGATTCCAGTCCTCCGATATATGTTTAAGGCAGTTCATTTTGATGCATCTTTAACAGATTCCAGTCCTCCGATATATGTTTAAGGCAGTTCATTTTGATGCATCTTTAACAGATTCCAGTCCTCCGATATATGTTTAAGGCAGTTCATTTTGATGCATCTTAAACAGATTCCAGTCCTCCGATATATGTTTAAGGCAGTTCATTTTGATGCATCTTTAACAGATTCCAGTCCTCCGATATATGTTTAAGGCAGTTCATTTTGATGCATCTTTAACAGATTCCAGTCCTCCGATATATGTTTAAGGCAGTTCATTTTGATGCATCTTTAACAGATTCCAGTCCTCCGATATATGTTTAAGGCAGTTCATTTTGATGCATCTTTAACAGATTCCAGTCCTCCGATATATGTTTAAGGCAGTTCATTTTGATGCATCTTTAACAGATTCCAGTCCTCCGATATATGTTTAAGGCAGTTCATTTTGATGCATCTTTAACAGATTCCAGTCCTCCGATATATGTTTAAGGCAGTTCATTTTGATGCATCTTTAACAGATTCCAGTCCTCCGATATATGTTTAAGGCAGTTCATTTTGATGCATCTTTAACAGATTCCAGTCCTCCGATATATGTTTAAGGCAGTTCATTTTGATGCATCTTTAACAGATTCCAGTCCTCCGATATATGTTTAAGGCAGTTCATTTTGATGCATCTTTAACAGATTCCAGTCCTCCGATATATGTTTAAGGCAGTTCATTTTAATGCATCTTTAACAGATTCCAGTCCTCCGATATATGTTTAAGGCAGTTCATTTTAATGCATCTTTAACAGATTCCAGTCCTCCGATATATGTTTAAGGCAGTTCATTTTAATGCATCTTTAACAGATTCCAGTCCTCCCATATATGTTTAAGGCAGTTCATTTTAAGGCAG
This sequence comes from Mercenaria mercenaria, assembly GCF_021730395.1. Taxonomy (NCBI): domain Eukaryota; kingdom Metazoa; phylum Mollusca; class Bivalvia; order Venerida; family Veneridae; genus Mercenaria; species Mercenaria mercenaria. The sequence goes on from NC_069374.1 coordinate 43,089,338, forward strand.
TTCATTTTGATGCATCTTTAACAGATTCCAGTCCTCCGATATATGTTTAAGGCAGTTCATTTTGATGCATCTTTAACAGATTCCAGTCCTCCGATATATGTTTAAGGCAGTTCATTTTGATGCATCTTTAACAGATTCCAGTCCTCCGATATATGTTTAAGGCAGTTCATTTTGATGCATCTTTAACAGATTCCAGTCCTCCGATATATGTTTAAGGCAGTTCATTTTGATGCATCTTTAACAGATTCCAGTCCTCCGATATATGTTTAAGGCAGTTCATTTTGATGCATCTTTAACAGATTCCAGTCCTCCGATATATGTTTAAGGCAGTTCATTTTAATGCATCTTTAACAGATTCCATTTTTAGCTTGACTATTTAAAGTATGGAAAGCTGTCCTACTTGAACCGGCATTGGCGTCATTCCATGTCCACACCATTGTTAAGGTTTTGATGTACTTTCTCTTTATCTCTGTAATTACTTGACGGATTTGTTTCAGCCTAAAATAGATATTCCTCATCATCACCAACATCATATGGCACAAGGGCCATAACTCTTGCACCAGTATTTCATGAATTATACCCTCCTTTTTACTTAGAATTTCAGATTAAAGTTTTGGTGCAGTTTCACTCTATCTCAGTTATTACTAAATGGATTTGATTCAAATTTATAATAGTTCTTCTACATTATCACCCACAACATATGACACAAGGTCCATAACACTGACACCAATTTTTCATAAAATTTTCCCCCTTCTTACTTAGAATTTCTGGTTAAAGTCTTGATACACTTTCACTCTATCTCAGTTATTATCCCCCGACAAAAGTCGGAGGGATATAGTTTTGGCGTTGTCCGTCCGTCCGTCCGGAGCCATATCTAGGAAATGGTTGGGAATATTTATTTAAAACTTCATATACATGTTCACCACTATGAGTTCTTGCGGCCCTTCAAGTTTCAGTCAGATTGCCCAAGTAACACCAGAGTTATGGCCCTTAGAAGTTTCTAGTGTTAACTATATAGGGTACTATAAATATGGCAATTTCTGCATCATAACTTTTGATATATTTGACCTAGAACTATGAAATTTAAACAGAATTTAGATCACCATAATGTGGTTGTGTTCAAACCTTCGACATGTTAAGTTGTGACTGCACAAACCTTGCCCTCAGCTATGTTCAAGATATCTTACCTGTGTTCTCTTAAGGACATCTGTTCTTTTAAGTTCAAATGTACATGTTAAACAGCAACACCTGGTGCCAAACCACTCAAAGACAATATTTCGTTCCAGTTAAACTCACATTTCAATTAACTGCATTTAATTTTAAAAGCTAAGCTTATTACAATAAGCATATCCCATTCAAAATAAATTCTTTAGTAAGGATCAAAGTATCATACATTTATTATGTACTCTTTAATTAAACATTTGTTTTCTGTTAAATTGATTTTGACTTATGAAATTATTTTCTTCTTATTAACATCCTTAACTTTTTGCCGGATATATCTTTTTGCCATTCCTCACCACAAACCCTTTTGGCGGGGGATACCAATTCATTGAATTTGCTTGTTACATAATGGATTTGATTCAGACATGAAATAATTGTGCCTCATCATCACCCACATCAAATGATACTAGGGCCTTAACTTTTGCACCAGTATTTCATGAATTATTCCCCCTTTTTACCTCGAATTTCAGGTTAAAGTTTTGGTGCACTTTCACTCTATCTCGGTCATTATTAAATGCATTTGATTTGAACTTAATTAAAGTAGTTGTTCCACATCATCACCCACATCATTTGACACAAGGACGATCACTCTTGCACCATTATTTCATGAATCCACCCCCCCCCCTCGACCTTTTTGCTTAGAATTTCAGCTTTTTTACCATGTCCTTTTTGTACCTATTTAATGTTTTGATGCACTTTATATTTATCTCTCTTATTATTTAATACCTTTGACACAGACTCAAGCTATTGTCCAGTATCTTCATCCACATTGGAGTCATTAAACATTCCAGTAACAGCTCCAGCTTCTTCAGATGTGCCCAGTTTTACTATCCAGTATCGAAATAGTCAAGCGCATTGTCTCCTGTGACAGCTCTTGTTTAAGATACTTGTACATGACTAATTGAGCTTGGTAAAGTCCAGAAGTTCAGACACATGTTTGAGTAAGCTTGTTTCAGTACATGACAGATTTTAGGTTTCCAGTTACCTGTTTTAATTAACCAGGTTGGTCGGGCGGGCGGATGGCGGCGTTAAACTGGTGTTTCCAGTCAATAACTTTTGTTTCGGTAAAGATATTTGAATAAAACTTGGTATGTATGTAGCTTATATCAAGACAAAGGCTGGGATTGATTTTGGGGTTTCTGGGGTAAAGGTCACTGTTACTTAAAATAGAAAAAGGGTTTCCGGTCAATAACTTAACTTAGGAATGAGCTATCATGATGAAACTTGGTGTATAGAAAACTTATATAAAGTTGTAGCTTGGGATTGATTTTGGGGTTTCTGGGATCAAGGTCAAGGTCATTGTTACTAAAAATAGGGTTAGGGTTAGGTTAGGGTTAGGGTTAGCATATCTTCTACATGCATGGAGGGATTTTGATGAAAGTTGGCACAATTGTTCACCATCATGAGACGGAGTGTCATGCGCAAGAACCAGGTCCCTAAGTCTAAGGTCAAGGTCACACTTAGAGGTCAAAGGATACAAGAATGAAAACTTTGTCCGGAGCATATCTTCTTCATGCGTAGAGGGATTTTGATGTAACTTGGCACAATTATACACCATCATGAGACGAAGTGTCTTGCGCAGTTCCCTTCTTTAGAATTACTTCCCTTTGTTGTTACTATAAATAGCTTATATTGTAACTTTTTCATTACTAGACGTAGGGAAAAATCGAGACCACTTTTCTGTAGTACAACATGCATGTTACATCCAATTTTGAGGTGTATTTTGACCAATCTCTACCTGGTAAGGATTTCTGTGTGGACTTACAATTTTTTTTTTGTATTTTTTTTTTTTTTTTAAATTTTAGGTGTATTTTAAGGTATCTCTACCTGGTAAGGAGTTTTTTTGTGGACTTAGAAAAACAAAAGAATTACAATGATTACTAAACAACCGCAAAATTAAAATTCCATTTGCAAATACAGTAGAGACCGTACCATAGCTCTTCGCATTCTTCGAGTTTTCAAAAAAATGTTGTTTTTACAAGAGCACCGGTTACGATTAAAAATGTAAACAACGGACTCTGTCTATAAATTATTTGAATGAATGAATGACCGTCGATCTTAGTCATAATACTGATTGACAGTGAATGCTAATGACTCCATGTGTTGCAGAAAGGTATTTAGTTTGTAACTGTAATTTCCTATCAATTGATATACTGTCGAAACTGGTAAAGTAATTGCTTATATTTGGACAAAGCCCTCTGTCTTTGCCATTCGCCAGCTGCTAAAAAGGCAAATATGTAAGATTCAGTGTAAGTTATATTTCACTGGTACTACCAGTTAGTAAGTTCATACTCTAAAAAACACGTCAGAGAAATTTGGGCAGTTTTTACCGATTAAAACGTTTGCAGCATTAGATTATATTTTTTCTTTACACGAAAATTGCCGTTAGGTAACAAAGCGAATACGCCGATAATCCGGAGTATGCCGATTATGTGTTATTGTCACAAAACTGTTCCAGTTCACGTAATGTAATCGGGGCACTTAAACTGCCTAGCTATAGCTACTGCTGTTATAGGGAAGTGGTAGAGTGTCTGCCTTACGTGTGAGAGGTCCTGGGTTCGAGTCCCAGTTAGAGCCCAACAATTTTCATTCTGCTACAGCATCTTTTTGCTGTTAAAGGACTGTTCCAGTTGTTTTATATTTTTTAGCACATGGATCATTATTTAGAAATCCAGATCACAGTTTAATGTTAAATCAAATGCACCCAAGTAGAAAATATTCGCTATATTGTCCCTTTGATGTTTCTGCTCTCCAGGTCCGAGAAGAGTTACATTTCCTTGATCACAAAATTTTCTTTTACATGAAAATATTAAATGCTCATAACTCTACGCTTCTGGTTAAAATATTGTTAATATATCTATTTTTGAGAAATATATGTACATTTGTCTTCATTTCAAAGCTTTTTAACTTCATACCTATGATTTGAAAAACTTAGGTACTATCTCTAAATACAGGTGCTAGAGTAAAGAAATTTGCTGTGACGGGCGTATATTGTGACATTCTGGCACTCTTGTTTATTCTTATGAAAAGTGTTGAAAACCTGGTTTCGTGGCATTGCCACGTTTCTTGTTAGTAATTTCAGTCATCCTGATACATGTTTAAGCAAGCTTAGTTTTACTACATCCAAACACTTTACAGAGTTTTAGCTCGACTATTGGAAGAGTAAGGGAGCTATCCTACTCGCCTCCGTGTCGGCGTAAGCATTAGCGTCACACAAATATTAAAGTTTGCGTACCACCCCAAATATTTTCAAAGTCCATTGAGATATTGCTTTGATATTTTGCATACTTGTTTACCGTCATGGCCCCAGTCTGTAAAAAGGAGCAGGCAACTCTATCAAGCATTTTGACTGAATTATGGCCCCTTTTCGACTTAGAATATGCTTATTGTAATGTTAAAGTTTTACTCATAGCTTATATTATACTATCAAGCACTTAGAATAGTCGAGCGCGCTGTCAGCTGACAGCTCTTGTTGTACTCCAGATACATTTGTTTGTTTGTTTGTATAGGGTTTAACACTGTTGTTCAACAGTATTTCAGTTATGTAATGGCGGGCAGTTAACCTAACCAGTGTTCCTGGATTCTGTACTCCATACAAACCTGTTCTCCATAAGTAACTGCCAACTTCCCCACATGAGTCCGAGGTGGAGGAAGAATGATTTCAGACACATTTTCTTTTATCAAATCATCATGGAGAACATATGGCCGCCCAAGGAACGAACTCATGACCCCGCATTTCATAGAGTGCTCTCTATATTGAGCTAAGTGGGCGGGTACAAGTTCTAAGCGACATCTATAACAAATTCAAATTCTCCAGATAAAAGTTTACATGAGCTAAATAAATTCCAGTTCCAGATGATTGAATTGCCTTGTCTACTCATTGGAAGATTATCAGTGGTCAGTAGGTGACTCCTATTGATTTTTTGTTACTTGGTCAAATGTCAAGGTTACAATGACCTTGAAACTGAAAACGGTTTACTCTCAATAAGTGCCAACAGTCATCAAAGTTTATAGAATGATTGCTGTTATCAGAAAATGAACCCTACTGTCTTGGTTGTCAGTAGCTCAAAGGTGAAGGTTAGACTGAAAACAAGTTTACTCTCAATAAGAACTGTTTGGCTGTCAGTCTTTATAGGCTGGTTGCCATTGACCTTGAGGCTTGAAATGGTTTAGAACCTAGCTAGAAGATACTTTGGCCTAGGGACACCACACTTCATGCATGATTGCCTGCAGTCAGTAGATTATCTTCGATTATGTTGTTGTCATTAGCGTGAAGGTTGAAGTCTCGATGACTTAAAGGCTGAAACAGTTTCAGATTAATAACTAGTGAACTTTTGAAGATGATGTGGTTAAAATTCATGGGATGTTTACCTGTGATTAGTAGATAACCAGTTGGGTTTTTAGTGTCAGCAGAACAAGGTCACAGTCACTTAAGTCGGATCAACAACTTGAGAATGACTGGCCCCTGGATTGTCAATTTTTATAGGAAAATTACCGGTAGCTAGTAAATGATCCCAGTTGTTTTGGGTCATAATGTAAAATGCAATGTCACGGTCACTTTAAAACTGAATAGTTTCTGATTAACAACGGAGAACGCTTGGATGAGTATATGGGCATCGAGGTACATATACAGCATGCGTGTTACGTGCTCAGTTGTCAACCCCTATTTTTGGCGTTTAGAGATCAAAGGTCATAGTCGAAACACTTAAGACAGAAAATTACACACCCAGTTGCAGCGGACAAGCCGGCATGGGGGCAAAGGTGTTTTAAAAACGGTTCTTGTTAAAAATACAATACAATACAATACAATACAAATATTATTTATTGTCGGTATGGCACAAAACAAATCAACATTATCTATGAATAGCTATTGACCGACTTATTTAACAAATATATAACAATTGATACACAATTTTAGTATGAGTAAAAAAGCATTTGCACACATATTATTAAAACATCATAATGAACAGCACATTTACATATTAAAAAAACGTTTTCAATATGAGGAAGTGAGTAAAAATTCAGCCCATAGCAACCTTACATCAATGCCAAGGCTGAGGTTACTAGTATGTATATTATACTAAAATTTGGATCTTTGTATATACATGTACTTAGCTTGTTAATAGCAGTAGCATAAGGCTCGTATACGAGTGCCATATGTCTTGTTTTATCATTATGTCCCAAAATAGTTGTACAAGGTGGATAAATGTGTTTCTGTAAATATTTTCCTTGTAAATACATGTAAATGTCAGCATTAAATAGTTGGAAATCGAGAAAGTAGTGTTTCATAACTGTGTTTACTATTTTGATTGAAATACTTTCTAAAGTTATTTTCATGGAAACTCGACTGTATAGCTAGATCCTACACAATGCTGTAAATGGCCAATAATGCTGTCTGAATTGCTGTCGTACAAGTTTTAAAATTGCAGATTTTGTGCTGCCAGGAATACTTTTCTCTTGTGAACGGCTTTATTTTCCGTGCCTCTGCCAAAAAGTCTGCCAAACAAACCAGCAACTCGAATACCTTTTGCTCTTCAGTTGTAAACGTAAAATGCAAAGAATGAAGTAACACTGACGGCTACGAAGAAACAGTGCTCAACTTTTCAAGAACACCTCATTGAGTATTTGAAGTTCGTGCCCCAAGATGTAACCCAGCACGTGTGTGTCGACGTGTTCCCCAGCAGTAAGTCTGGAGGCAAACTGGAAGTGACCTTTATGTATTCACCTAAATATAGGTGGCTAAAAATATTGCAAGTGTCTGTGTCAATCGAATTCAGTCCTTTAAGTTTAAATCGTAACCCTAAATCTTTTGTTCTATTTTTGTAAACCTATCGCCGTTAATAGAACAATGCGATTTTTTCTTTTGTTTTGAAATTAAGCGACTGTCACATTTTGTCAAGGGTCATTTCTCTTACAAAAATAGTTACATTTTATGTGTCGATACAAAAACTTTCAGATGGAAACTAATTTTGTCGAAGAATAAACTTTTATTAACTGGAATCACGAAAATGTTTTGGCATCTTTTTTTTTTCGAAAAGTGATAAACTACAGCGGATGCTTATCAATAAATACTCCACTACTGGTGAAAAGTTAACATTGTACGCAAGCTTTAGAGTAAAAAAGACATAAGACAGAGAACTTGGACAGACAATGGGTTGTTCACAGTCCACGCCGTCGAGGACGACCCGTCGTAAGAAGAGAAAACGATCGAGAAAGAAGCATGCTGTGCCGAATGAGTGCAAGGAGATGAGCATCAAAAGACAAGCGGCCCCTACACAGACTGCAATATTTTATAACGAACCAGAACAGTTCGCGGCTCCCAAAAAGAACTACAAATCTGAGCATATAGAACAAGTGGTAAGACAAAGTCGGCTTTCGTATTCTTTAGTATTTGACTAGTTCAACCCTTTTCTATAGACATGTGTCAGTGCAGGATTGATGTACAAAAAAAAACTGCCTTGATCAGTCAACACCTGCCGCATTTTCCATTTACGTAACATGTTCGCGCTTGTACAGTTTCCAAGTACCGGGTATATAAGTATGGCAGTGCTCCCAGTGTGGGCTCTGCACATTGTCTTTTTTTTAAAATAGCTGCCGCGGCAAACTCAGTATTTAGATACGGTGCAAAACAACGACAACAACACAACCATTATTTATAACGAGATAACATAAATTATCATAGACCTCGGGCAATAGTTTTCTTTATTGACCGACAGGTCATTGTCATTCAGTGAGTGTTTTATTATATGACACCACAAATAAGTTTTATTTTTTCTTCTTCGATATTTTACTTTAAGTCAGCAAAATTTGATGTTGAACTATACACCAGTCAATAGCATGAACTTTTTTTATCAGTCATATACATAAGGAGTCCTCTCATGTGATGTTAATTATAACTTAAAATTGAAATGTTGATGCCAACATCATTCATTTTCATATCCATGGAGTTGAATAATTTGGAATAATTTTAAAGTTTCTTTTTAACGCCGATCTTTCAATGTGTGTGTTTCTCACAAAATTTAAAGCATAAAAAGATTGAAAATTTGCTGTATATGAATCAAATGCTACTTGGATTTTAACTTTTTACAGACAGAACTGCCTGTTAAGACAGTGTCTAGGGTAGTGTTCAAACAGGCGACCTACACGGGTATCTACAATATAAAAGTCCATTATGCCGACCATAACAACTGTCGTATACAAGGTGCACAGTTTCTACCGAATGGTAACCTGATAGTATGCGACCAGCCAAACCAGACATTGAAACTGTGGAGTACGACATTCCAGTATTTGGCACACTTTGTACTTCCAGGTAAACAACCCCATTAATTTCTTAACGGGTAACTTATGTCTACATATTATTATGGTGTCGGCTAGTGGGGAGTTCGGTGTCGTCCCTGTACAAAAATATGAGCTTTTGTTTCATTATTATGTGCCTATTAAAACAGCGATTATATATATGATTTTTTCAGCACAGTTTATGTGTGTGTTTACTTCTACAAATAAAAAGACAATAGTCATGTCTAGTAATGGTCGAAATCGGCTCGACCGATAGATAAAACATTCACGAAAATGATATCACTCTTTGGGTTTAACGCCGTTTTTCAGCAATATTTCAGTTATGTAACGGCGGGCAGTTGACCTAAACAGTGTTCTTGGATTCTTTACCAGTACAAACCAGTTCTACACAAGTAACTGCCATCTTTCCCACATGGATCAGAGGTGGCGGACGAACGATATCAGACACAATGGCCCACTTGTTCGAAACTTTAACAGGCGATTAAGCTAACGGTTGATTAACTTTTAGTGGTATTTTTCGGCATTTCAGACGACTTTGAAAAACAAATGTATAAGGTAAGAATTATGAACAATGAAAACTCTTTACAATAAAATCAACACATCATACTAGTGTTTCTCATCAAATCTAGTATTTTGAATCAAAATTTAACCGGCGGTTAGTTTAACAGCCGGTTAAAGTTTCGAACAACCGCCTCGCCCAGGGCTCGAACTCACGACCACGCGATCAGATTAGGTCTGCGCTCTCTCTATTAAGCTAAGTGGGCGGACAGTGATGGTTAGATATTGATCAGCTATTTATGTATTGTATATATACACACTTTACTTGACGTTTCCGGGGCATCTAATTGATTTAAGCGTATTTTATTGTCTTTATATACATGCAAATAGATACACAAAGTAACAAAACAAAAGCAAATTGGTATGGCAACAAGTTCTTACAACATTACACTAGGCCTTCCCAGACTGAAACCTGTGTTAAAGACCACCTCTAAACAGAGACTACCTGGCTCTAAAGACCACATGTTTTGTTTCCCATTTTAACATTTACAGTGCATTTTAACCTGTGAATATAAAAGACCACCTCTCCTAAGGGTGGTCTTCATGGACAGGTTTGACTGTACATAGTCGCAGCAATGAAACAGCATCAATACAATGTACATGTACATGGCCACAGGTACTGCACGTTTTGTTTTGGTAATGACTGTGTTATCCTTATACTGCCATGACATTTTTTCATGTTTTCACTATAATTTCCTCGTAGGACGCCCACATACACTGTGTCTTCACTCGTCCAACCGCGATGGATCCGACGTATTTGTCACAATACCTAGCGACAGAACTATCATGGAGTTTTACGTAGATGACAGAATAATTATCCCAGGACAGAAAATACGGACGGACGGCTTTTGTTTCGGAATAGCTCCGTATAAACACGGACTCGTTGTTGGAGTAGGTTCTAAAATAGAATTTATGGATACCGATGGAAATGTGTTGAAAACTTTGCAATATGCTGGCGACGGTTCATCCCAGTTTGGTTCCATCTTTCATCTGTCGGTGACTGATACTAACAATATAATTGTGTCCGACTCAACGAAAAGGTGTGTTACATGTATAACACCTGATGGAGAGGAGATATTCAGGTAAGTTTACAATTCCTGATGAAGGGAAGAAAGTCAGATTCGTCTATAAATCGCGATAGAGGAATGAGATTCAGGTACGTGGGTATTTTTTACCGGCCAGGAGATATTCAGTAACGTGTATTACGTGCGGTGAAAGGAGATGTACGAGTGTAAACTCGTTGATGAGCAGCTATTCAGTTACGTGTATATTTCCGGTACGTGTATATTTCCTGTACGTGTATATTTCTCGATTACGAGATGTTTATGCATGTGTAGAGAAACATATTGAGAGAAAAACAGACCGTGTATTACACCCGACGGATAGATGTGCACGCACGTGTATAAACGCCTGATGGAGAGATGTTCAGGTATTGTATAACGCCCAGAGAGATATTCAAGTGCGTGTATAACGTCCGACGGAGAGATTTTGAGGTACGTGTATTACGTGCGGGAAAGAGATGGATCTAGATGTTGATGACGACGTACAATTCCGATGTGTAGACAATGATTCAGATGTTATGCATATGTGGGACTGGAGAAATAATTTTGTAATGTGACTTGTATAAACGCCGATGAAGAGTTAGTATGTAAACAGTACAGGGGTGTAAACTCCGACGGAGAATTTGACGTACGTTATGCACCTGATCAAGATTTGATCGCGTCAAGCCGGGGAATGACAGGTATGGGCATAACGTGTGACGGAGAAACATTGTCACGACTTAACGCCGGAAGATTGTAAATACTTGATTCCATAACAGAGACTTCATAGGGATGGGACTTTGACAAAAAAGACGGTTACGTCCCTAGGGTGGGGATTTAGACAACAAATTTTTTGAAATGTCAAATTCCCCCGGGTCGGCCCGCCGCCCCCTGGGCGGGCAAAATATTGACAGGTGCATTACGTGTATAACGCCAAATCGAGAGATTTTGAGGTACATGTATAACGTCCGACGGAGAAATATTGAGGTACGTGTATAACGCCCTAGTGAGACTGATCGGGTACGTGCATAACGTCCGACGGAGAGATATTCTGGTAACACAGTATCTCTCCATCGGGCGTTACACACGTACTTTTACATATCTTCGTATGTTTAACGCCCGATGAAGATATGTAAAAGTACATGTGTAATGCCCGATGGAGAGATGCTGAGTTATGTGTATAACGTCCGATGGAGAGATGTTCAGATATATTACGTCGATAACGGCCGATGGGGAGATATTCAGGGATGCCGTATAACGCCTGATGGAGAGATATTCAGGGATATGTATAACGCTCGATGGAGAGATGTTTAGGTTCGTGTATAACGCCCGATGGAGAGATGTTTAGGTACGTGTACAAAGTCTGATGGAGAGATGATCAGGTACGTGCATAATGTCCGACGGAGAGATATTCTGGTACGTGTATAACGCCTGATGGAGAGATGTTCAGGTACGTGTATAACGACCGATGGAGAGATGATCAGGTACGTGTAATTTCCAACGGAGAGATATTAGGTACGAATAACGCCCGATGAGATATATGTATCAAAAGTAGTGTATAACGACCGATGAAGAGATATTAGACGTGTAATCGCCCAGATGAGAGAGTATTAGATACGCGATGAAGCCCGATGGAAAATATATAGGTACATGTGATAAGCCGAAGGAGAGTTTGGGTACAGGTATAACGCCCGATGAAGAGATATTCAGGTACGTGTATAACGCCCGAAGGAGAGATATTCAGGTACGTGTATGAAGCCCGATGGAAAGATATTCAGGTATGTTTATAACGCCCGAAGGAGAGATATTCAGTCACGTGTATAACGCCCGATGGAGAGATATTCGGATATGTGTATAACCCCTGGTGGAAAGGAGATGATCAGGTGCTTTTATTTATCTGTTAAAAGTAATTTCTAGAAAGGGATATAAAGGGACGATTCCATTATCTATCTTTATCTCTGATTATTGATGATATTGTATCATGTATATCAAAAGACAAAATATGGTTTCCGATAATCATATATGTGGTTGAATATGAAACTATTTCCACTTATTTCTAATATTTATTCATCTTCAGAAAAAAAATGTAAAAAAATGATAACTTTTTTCCCCAGCCACATAATGATAACTTATCTTCCATCTGTATGAAATAGCAGGCATCATTTTTGAATGGAACTTAAATAGAAATTGAATGTCACTCATTGGTTTTGTATGAATAAAATATTGAAATATTAAAAATACTAATTATACTTAAGAAGCTCGTACATTAACATTATGAAATGAAGAATTTTAGCAAATTATTTTCTAGATATGATGAGATTGGTATTCCCCACGGTACAATGACTGATAAAGAGGAAAATATATACATCTGCGGTAAGACAACACTGTTGCAACCCGATGCTTTATTAACCTTTAGTCTATTGGCGGCAAGTGCTTTTGTCTTTGCGACCAATGCAGACAAAGATCGGCCTGCGAATATTCTGTCAATAAATTTTCAGCGAACACCCCTTCGAATAATAAATGGTACGATAAACCAGTCCATTTCAGAAATATAGCAAGGTAAGGTTATGTAGGAAAAATGCTGAAATATTTTGCATTATCCTTAAATTATCGTAGACTTCAGCATTTACCGAGATATTATAATTTGATGATACGGCATACTGACACACTGATGATGGTAGCGGAAGACCCACTGTGCCTCTACGGACAGTATTTCATGCAGTAAAGGCATCCTCACATGTAATAATCTAACACCCGAGCGAAGTTTCGAATGGAACAAATGATTCGAAGCAAGTAACCCTGACCGCTTAATTACATGTGGGACAGTTGTATATTTCTATGTATAAATCCCACTGTTATTTATTTTTATGTACCAGTACACTCAGTGTCCAATGTTCAAAGTAATATTTCTATTAATATCAACCTATAAATTCAGTCTTTTTAAAATATCATATTCTCAAGTTCAGTTAAAAACGGAACGTTCGACACCGGCTGTGTAAAGAAAGGGACCAAAAAAAACCCCCACGGATGTCTCGTGCTCTATATATTCTTACATGTAAAAATGTTCAATTGTTTCATACACGATTGAGAAACATGATTCAAGTAGAAAGGTACACAGATTTTGAGATATTAAGGCTCCATTTAGTTTTAGGTACGCTCATGTGAGCTGATGGAGGTCTGTGTTAAATATATAGGCCTACCTATCTTTTCTGTTTTAGGCAATGAAAAGGGAGCTATAGATGTTCTTCACCAACTTACAATGAGAGGAGAGAAAATAAAAAGTTTGTTGTCATGGAGACATGTTGGCTTTACCCCTGACGTAATCTGCTTTCGAGAAAAAGACAAACTTTTAGCAGTTTGTGGAGAAAATGACAGAATAAAGACATTTAGGTGAGATATTGCACTGATTATATCATTCAAAAACATAAATGTTCTCCAATCTAAAAACTTGGAACAAGGCAAATAAATCTGCGCATCACTCACAAATCAACCAAAATACTGAATTCCCGGTGCTTTTAAAAATACATGCTACACTGGAAGACAATACATCATATAAATATCACATGCATTTGAGTATGTGAGCTGTTACTGTAAACCCGAGACATAATATCTCACAATATCTGCTGTATATTTATTTTTCTATACCTTATAGATCACTAAATGGATCTCTGTATGATATTCCAAAAGATCTAATTTGTTTTTGTTTGGTTTAACGTCGCACCGACACAATTATAGGACACATCGACATGGTGACTTTCCAGCTTTAATGGTGGAGAAAGACCACAGGTGCCCCTCCTTGCATTATTTCATCACGGGCGGACGCCAGGGTAGAACCACCGACTTTCCGCAAGCCAACTGGATGATTTCCTCATACAAAGAATTCAGTGCCCCGGGAGAGGCTCAAACCCGCATTGGTGAGGGGCAAGTGATTCAAAGTCAGCGACCTTAACCACTCGGCCATTGATTTAGAAGTTTCATATATAGGGAAATGCAAGCGAGTAATTTGTATAATAATAGTAAATGGAATATGGAAGTGGAGGAGCCAATAAACTAGTTACAACAGATCATACGGCAACCAGATCGCGAAAAAAATATGGATAGTAAATTATGGCATGTCAACATGCTTACCCGCAAAAACACATTGAGCTAATCTACATTGTGAAATAAAAATTGGATGCACATGCGAACAGACAGTTGACAAATTCTGTCGGCTACCACTTGAAACAAACTTTTTTCACGATTGTTTTAAGTTCTCTGCTTTTCTTCTGAACTGATGATTATATGGATATCAAGAAAATATATACATGTATTTGTATACTTGTTCAATTTTCAGACTAGATACAAGAAAGTCAGGGAAAATTTACGCCAATGACGTCATAATGGACGCAGAAAGAATACAGACAGAAAGAAGTACAAAAGAAGTGCAAGAAATCATGAAAAGGATTCTTATCAGATAGACTAATTTTAAAACCTTTAATAACTTGAGTTTTAAAACTGCAGATTTTCGTGCGAGATTTCAGTGAAAATTCTGTTTATAAGAAATGTCTCCATTTCATTATCAATTGTCATGTTAAAATTAAAATCATTGTCTCAAAATACAAAAGAGGAAGCAGTGAGAAAAGACAACACTTTTTAATGGTATATTTCTTAAATCTTAAGTACACACAAGTGTTAACGTCTGCTGTACCATTTCCGTAATAGGTTTTTTTCGAAATTGTCTTCTGCTTTTTCTTTTGGTGTTGAAGTGTTAAGTAGGAAGTATTTGTCATTCTAAAGACCTTTAGTATTCAAAAGTGGTAGTAGGAACTTTTCGAGTTTTGAATACACTCAAATTTATGGCCAAAATGTATTTTTTATTTGTGTCCTATGATCCTATGAAAAATTTTACAAAAAAAAAAAACGTCAGGAAAAATACACTATTATCTTTTTTGTAACGGTTGCCATACAGCTGTGATGTTAAACTAGACTATAATAACTGTTAAGCAGTCTCCCCTCGCATTCCATACCGATTTGACAGGGGTTTTTTGCGGGGTGGTGTGGTGTATAGAAGTAAATGTTAACATATGCAGAGAAAGGCATATTCAAAGTTAACAAATGGCGAACATATATATTTCATGAATAAATGTATGAAAACATTATGTATGAAAATTCATGCCCTATAAAGGACAATACATATTCGCCAAAAACAATCCCAGAGGATCATGCAGACGTTTATACCAATTACTCCTGTGTAGTTTCATTGAAATCCGTCCATGGCAGGGGTTTCGAGAAAATGAGCAGATATTAAAGTAAAATGGGGTTCAAAATCATTACATGAGGAAACGTGGAATATTCATTCAATATCATGTGCCTGGTGTGCTTAAATTTCGTGCATGCATTTTTTTAAAAATGAAACCAAGGCGCAAAACAATTTTTCTATTGCACAGACCTCCAATGAAAGATGAAGGTTACTTGTCTGAAATGCATAGTCGAGGAATGGTATTTCTGTTACACACTGGGTATGTAGAACATTGTTTTGTGTTTGGTTTCACATCCCATTTAAATCGAAATAAAACTGTAAGGTATAGAATCCAAACTTTTATACCTGCTACAATCACCGAGATACAGTAAAAGCACTGCATGCCGCTTGAAGCTATATCAATTATAGATATATGCATAATCACATCCCACCCACCTAATATACTATGAAATAGTACATCAGAGATCTAACCAGCATATACATTTTTATTGATTGAACTTCAAACACCTGTGGTAAAAGCAAGTGTTTAGACTTTCTCAGAGATCTCTTACGGCCAAGCAAAGGTAAGACAGTGGTTCCAGTTCTTTTCATACTAGAGTTTCATAATCAATATTCCAGAACCACATGGTGAGCAGTGTAACAAGATGTTAGATTGTGTTAAAACAAGACTGTTTGATCTAGGTGTTATTTTATTGCACATGTATGAATCACAGACATGTATATACACTAATTAAACAATCATTATGTGCATGTTACACAAATTTAATTTTCACATTTAATTGCTAACCATAATTTTAACATCATTTAAAAAGGAAATAATGAGCTTAATTTCATTTTTTTTTCTATAGCTGGTTTACCTTATGTTAAAGTAATGTACACGATCATAATAAATATGGTATACATACATTGACAATGTATAAAGTGTATGCTATAAGTTATACATTTCTAAAACCAGTCTTTAAAAAACAATAGTAGCATACAGTATATAGTCAATTTATGCATTCCACATATACTAGTATCAATCTGAACAACATTATCATAAACACATTAAAACCCTGTTTGGAGCATTGCAAGATTGTTTTATTTTCTGCAATAGCAAATTGTGGATACAAAGATAACAATATACAAAACAGTCAAATATCCAATGCACTTGAGTGTATTTAGCTAATAAAGACTTACATCACTGAAAGTGAAACTACATAGAAAGGAAAGTATAGCATGACAACACATATATTACACCTCTTAGGAGTGGTTTTCTGTTTAAATATTGCAAGTATATAATGAGCTGGAAAGAAAACAAGATAAGAGAGAAAAGCTAATCCCAAGTCGCTCACCTTATGGCCTCTACTCTGAACAACTTTAAAAAGATTGCAGGATACTCTGACTGAATTCTGCGGAAGATCCACTTTGTGGCTCATGAGAATAACTTAGACGTTCTTTCTTATTTTCTCTTTGAACCTTGTATGCAATGGAGGAGACCCAACTAAATTAAGGTAATAAAGGTTATACAAGGATGTTACATATAAAGTTTGGTGCAGATCAATCAGCCAATCTGTGAGAAACAAAAAACAAAACACATTTTTAGCTCTCCTGGCCACCCAGTGGAATGGAATGGAAGCATTCGTGTATGTACTATACCTTGTCACCAGGATTCATTATTCATATTTAAGGACGTAGTATACCTTGTCAGTTGTCACATGGGTAGATCTGTATTTCAGTTTTCTTTTATCCTAAACTTTCCTGATTTGTGGAAATTCTATCATGAGCTCATTTTTCAAAAAAAAAATAATGGTACAAAATCAGTCAACAACATTTTCTTACATTCTGCATGACATTTTAAAAACAGTTCAATGAAGCAGCAACTGTTCTGTCATTATCTAAACCTGACAAGCATGACAATAAATCCGCAAATGATGGAAATTTTAAGTTAGCCAAAATAAAAGACTTCCTAAAAATCATCATAATTTCGCATAGTTACTGACACATGCCCAGCAACTACAGAACATAGTTAAAAATGCATCAGTTCATTATTGGATGATCATAAAGTTGTTAACATGTACAGACGAGCTGAGAGCTGCCTTTGCTTGAACCCAGATAATTAGAACACCACCCAATGATGGAACTCATTGTCAGGTCATGGCAAAATCCTTAAGTAATGTAGTGTTTAATGGCGTGAACTGCTGATTACTCAAAAAGATTTTGTTGGCCTTGTTGAGTTTGTGTGAATAAAGTTCGTCTGTATATCTGTCTTTGACTCTTGTGGCCCTTGTATGCAAAGGGGCAAATGCATTTGTATAGCCTGACAGAGGTCCATATATAGGGATGCTACAGTGACAAAAATCGGTCCCGTAAAAATGGAGAAAAGTATAAATTTCGGTCTGATATCTCAATACACGATCACCTGCCAAGTAGGAAATTGTTGGTCGCACCTTCAGATAATCAATAAACGTGTCAATCGGTCTGATTGTCACTTTGATAATCGGTCCGTAATTAGCGCGTGACGCAATCAGTGCTCGCGCGGCACATCCTTTAATGTTTGCAGACAGCCGACTGCGGTGTATAAAACATTTTTGACTGGTTTCCTAACGTTTCTGACTGGATCCAAATCATTTCGACGGGGATCCACTTCTTTTATTTAGAATCCGACGGATGGTTATTTCAAAAGGTATGTTTGATCACGGTAACAAACAAATGGTCGCTGCATTTAATCAAAGAGCTATAATTGTACATTATAGGTCTTTGATTTAATTAGACATCACACTGAAAACCGATAAAAATAATTTTTATAATTACTTGATTTGAAAACATTACATGATTCATTTGTTGGGGCTCCAGTTGAAACAAATGCAGAAAATCTTTCTTTGCAACCCGACTGTACAAAAAAGAAAAAAAATGGAGGGGCAACCACGAATGATAAGAAAACCGGAGTGGCACTGTTTATCAAATCGGTCTTTTAAAAAACGTTTCAAAATGAAATTTTGTTTACATCAGAAGAGAACATATAACTTTATAAAATGTAATTGCTTATTGAAGTACAACGTAAGTGAAATGAAATATCCGTGGCCAACCCGCGTGACGTTTTGGTACTATACATGCGGGAAATTCGATCTCAGCGTTCAAATAACGTACACATTCGGTCCGCAGTGAGTATTCTTTAAATACTGAGGCTGTTTAGCAGAGAATATGTGTCGTGTAACTCCCTTTGACGCATTGTATTTTATAGAATTCCGTCAAAGAATGAGGAAACATCACAAAGTATCTGCCGTGTATACGGTATCGAAGTCACGTGCGTTGGCTTTTAGACTAGTTACGCACACGGTGTCAATGCCTCGTATTATCTCGGAAAAACATCGAAATTTAAACAAAGTAACGATCACACATAACACCGAATAACTGTCTTCATTGTATGGTAACGCGCGGTGACTGGTAACTCAGTTTTAATGCATGACATGCTTATTTCTTACCCTATCACGTTTTACAAAATATGTAATATTGGGAATGCGGTGGGTGGGGTAGCGCCGATGTCAGGATTTTCGTTTCGGACCGATTGAGTTATCAAAATTTCCGGAGCCCTGCTACAGTCCAAGTATAATGAAGATCTATTTATTCTTTCAAAGAAAAAATGTTTATGCCAGATGTATGCCAGTGTACCCACCTATACTACAAGCTCACTGTGAGTCTTTGACTCCGGCAAGCTAAACTACATTCTGGTAAGTGCCCAATATAGCTAACTAAAAGTAAAATTATAACAATTATTATAACATTGAACACAATATAAACAAGATTACACAGTAATATGAGGTACAGTTCAAAATATTACATATACATGTATATCACAATATCCTAAGATAAAGGGATCCTAATTACAAGTGGTTCAATTATGCAATAGATAGACAGTTTAGATAGATAGAATCAGAGACAAAGGAGAAATTTGCAATAGTGCTTACAAAATTCAAGAACCTATACAATTAATTCAGTACAATACTGGACAGGACAGATTTCAAAACAGTTTAACTTTGACTAAAACCTTTAAGTATTTAATTTTTCGAATATTTATGCTTTCTTCATATTTCAACTGGTGCAAATTACATTACAGACTTATTTTCAAAAATATTTACAAACATTTGTGATGGTTTAAATTTTGTGAATATTTGTGAAAAATGTGACACAGTCACACACTGGTTTAATACATTCAAAAATAAAAATTTAAAACAGTTTTGTATATCAACAAGCAACAGCACCTAAAATATAACATATATCAAACTGTGAGTTCTTAATTTGTCACTTTTAACTATTGAACTGTGAAAAAAAAACACAAATAACACCCAGTTTGCAATATTTACATATTTCAGATTTTACAGTGTATGTTTCATTACCAATATCTTTTGAAAAATAAGAACACTAGGTTATAATTATCTTCATTCCTCTCAAATGAATTACTAGTATCAATACTTTTTTACCTTCTATTATCATAATTATGTCACCAACAATCATGTTTGAACTATTCTACCAGCTTGAAGTACATTCTTCAAATACATACACCATACATTGTATTTAAGAAAAAATGCAAAGCAGAGTTATGGAACATGTGCAGAGCATGTCAGATCATCACAGTGAACAAGTCTGTGAAGTTTAAATCCATTCTCATCAGTGGCTACTGTGACACCAGATAACACACAAAAACTTAACTAAAAATTGCCATGCTGGAAAAGGGGCATAATTATGTAAAAAAAAAAAAAAGAAGTAAAAGTAATGTATGCATTGCAAGTCTGTTTATCACTGTAAGTGTGAAGTTTCATTGGTTACTGAGACACCAGCTTACATACAAAAACGTAACAATATCCATTTAGGCTGCCACATCCAAATGTGTGAGTGCAATAGCTCTACCATTTTATTACCCTTTCTTGTATTTTTCCAATAGCTAAAACTCCATACATTTTAAATGACCTTGTGAATCCACTTTAAAATTGTTGACTATTTAGATTTTGTAGATTTTTGTCTAGCGTCATGCTGTGTCCGTGTCTGTTTTTTCTTGGGCTGTATACCCACAGATTTAGTTCCTGTAGATGGGCTATGTTTGGTCTTGGGCCTGGTTCCAGCATCTCCGGGTGTAGCTCTTTCACTGCTTGGTCTCTGTATTCCTAAATCCTGTTCCCACATTGGTACCTGGCTTTTCACCATGGCCCAGTAGTTCTTCTACATAAAACGGTAGTATATTTTAGGTTATAGTTTGGAAACATTTTCATAAAGTAGCAAACTAAGGAAAAAACAAAATAAGGAAAATCTCACAACAAACATAACAGGCACTGCAACTTATATTTTGTATAATGGGGTGACAACTGTATTCAGTTTCAATGTCACAGTGACCTTGACCTTTGACCTACTGACCCCAAAATTACAGGGTTCATCTGCTTACCATCATTAAAGTTTCAAGATGAAAGCCATGGTATTCTTTAGTTATTGGGTGCGAACCATTTTCAGTCTTAAGGTCACTGTGAAACTGAGCTTTGCCCTACTGTCCTCAAAGACAATACGAGTCATCTACTGACTCAAGGCAATCAACCTATGAAGTGTGATCAATGTGAGACAATGCATTCTCTAGTTATCTATAATAGGTTAGAAACTAAATGATCTACTAATGGAAAGGCTGATATTGAGCAAAACCTCATCTTCTTTGAATGAGGGCATAATATTATACTGAAGTGAATATTACCTGAAGTGTCATGAACCTAGGAGTTGGTGCTGCATTGAGCGAATCATAAACTTCTTCTTTTGCTCCTCTTATATCCTGTAATATTAACATATAGTATGGTAAGAAGAGGAATGACAGCCTTGATAAAATAGAGGAAAATGTGGTAAGCTTGAAATTCATTTACCTGTAAAGACTTGAAGTGGGTATCTATTGGCATGGGTGTGACAGATAAAGGCACATATGTTGTTCTCTGTGTGAGAAATAATACAATGCCAAGCATGAGAGCAGGAATGGATTTTCAAATCCTTGTGCTTTTTGCAAGGATCTTGACTAGTTTGAAAGTCACCTGTTCACCCATAACAATCCCCTCATGTTTACTGAGTCTAAGTCAAATTTGTTTAAGATACATGCGACACAAACTTGTATGCTCTTTATGCATATTTTTGACAATCAAGGATCATAACTCTGGTCTGACTGACATAAATCAAGAACAAGGTGCACAACTTCACATGCTGTATATTTCTGTGACGTTTCATGACCCTTGGTCAAATACTTTTTGAGATAATTGTGTGACACAAACTTTTATGCCCTTTTATATACATTTTTGACTTAGTCAAGGGCCATAACTCTGGTCTGGCTGAGCAATATCTCTTACAAACCCTAGGAGCACAACTTCCAATGCTGAATAATACTCCTGTCACATTTCATAATCCTAGGTCAAATACTTTTGAAATACATGCCCCTTTTTATGCATACTCCATACTAAGTTAAGGGCCATAACTCTAGTATGGCCGTGTTACATCCAAATTAAAACATCAGGTGCACACCTGCCTGTGCTGAATAACAATCCCATGAGGTTTGATGACCCAGTCAAATACTATTTGAGATATACACAACACAAATTTGGACGGACATGGGCAATTTTAAGTGCCCACCCCACCCCCTCTTCCAAAACTTTTGGGACGGGTGTGGGGCTTAAAAAAAACAAAGGTTCAAACAGACAGATGAATGACATCTACTAATGCAGCATTATATCTTCTTTTAAAACATTAACATTACCTGTAATAATCTATGATTTCTGATGTAGGCCTGCTCTGAGGTTTGAGCACCATTTAATGTACCTGTATTCTGAGTCTGATTATAGGCTAGTGAACAATTAAGGAGGGCTTCCCTTCTTGACAGTCTGAAAATATATGAATGATTGTATCATAAAATGCATTACAATTTACAGACTTCATATTTGTTTCAGGTTTTGAACTGCCACAAATTTATTAAAATTTCACAAATTTATTAAAATTGAGTTGTACAAATGGGATGCAATCTACCACAAGGATATAACACACACTTCATTCCATATAATACTTTAACCTGTAGAGGCAGCTATATATAGTTGGTTGAGCTAATAATAGCCCATCATAATCAGGAACTTTTCCTTTTAAGAATGTTCACGAGAGAACTATCAGTACATACTGCCAGTTGGCCAAACTAAATATGAGTCCCCCCAAGTCACTGTACGTTACTTAATGTAGGGTGTACTATGTAGATAATGAGATATACAGCTGCAGTTCTGAGATGAGTAAGGTACGAGTTAACTCGTGTACAAAGCGATTGGTATATTCTGGATTTCACTTCTCTTACATTTCCTCGTGAAGTCGTACAAGTTGCATTTCTCTTGATGTCCATTGCAACAAACACTCATCTACCTCACTGCGAACTGTACTTCTTCCTTTTCCTGTCATTTCATTATAAATAAAATAAATTCTACTATTGCTGGTTGTTTACGACGCCGTAGGTACTGAAGAGTATTTCGGGTGTACTATAATCTATACAAATCCCGTTTCAAATTCCGTATAGTTCCGTACCAAAATTATCTGAAAAATAGTGTGTTTTGTTTTTGTATATATATGAATATATTGGAGACCAAAGTATATAATGCTAGAGGTTTGTTTTTTTACCAAAAAGTTTTCCGCTAGACATATTCAAATATAATGCTTTTTCTTATTTCGCTATTACGTAGGCCTATTAGCGTCACTACGTCATTGTTGTACATGACGTTATAACTGTTGGCAACAGTTAATGATACGCGGCAGAGGATTACAGAAAGAGAAAGAACAATGTTAGTATAAAACCTTCTTTGACTGATTGAAATATATCTTGACATCTTGGCAACTTTGAAAATACATTGCGAATTCAATCCATTGAAATTAAAATTTCACATCAGGAGATTATACATATTACAAAGTGGGGAGAAGAAATTGATTGGTCAGTTCTTTCCCCGCTAGCCAGTACTTGCTTTGTCAGGTGGGGGAAGAAATGGACCAGTCAGTTCTTTCCACCCAGCAAGAACTTGACCTGTCAGGGGGGAGGGGGGAATGATAAATGGGCTACATATTGGTCAAACATTTCCTTTTATGTGTGTGTGGGGGGGGGGGGGGGGGATTATTCATTATATGTTCTTCAAAGTGTCAAAAATATGACTACGTCAGTTCGAGGATTATAAAAGAAAGCCAATTTCAATAAATGGTAGAGAAATGTTCCAGTGAGATAAAACAATTTACTATCAAGTACATGTAATTTGATTTAAAAGTTAAACACATTGTCCAATAAAAAAGAAAAAAAAACCTGACAGACAGTACAAGCGAATGCTTCATTGGTATAAACGTTAATTTAGATATGAATGTGACAATTTTTTTGAATGGGACAACATTTTGATTTTAATGATAAAACATAAATTGCAAGGTTGCTATCATTTTGTTCGACCAACTGATTTGGGATGATTTGACCGTCATGGCATATTAAGCGCATGATTTGACTGAGCATCAGAAGTCTGCGAGAATGTCTATTATAGCTATATGATATCTCCGCGTATTTCTAAATCTTACATCACACGTAGCAGATGTGCTTCTCTGAGTCCTTGAAATGGTTATAAATGTTTTATAATTATTTTACAACTTGGAGGGTTCTAGACAGACAGAACTTTAAAGGTTATGGGCATTTTCAAGAATAGTATTCTATTCATATACGAACGGAAACCGGTCTAGAATTTAGGTGGTGAATCTTTTGTCTATCCAAATGTCCATCGTCACAGTAAAATTTGCCTTTCAGATAAATGCGTGATAACAATTTAAAAACTACGGCCAGTTCGGAAGAATCTGGACTATCTGTTGATGGGGATACAAGAGTCATTTGTGATGTAGATCAACAGCAGAAGGAACCTAGTGATGACTCTATACTGGATACAGTAAGTAGACATTTGTTTTCCTAATTAACGTCGCCCCGTACTTGCTCTATGTGTATTTTATTTGTCTGAACGTGGATTCCATTTGATACTAACAGTAACTTACTCTGCTTAAGCTCGTTCAAGGAGGCGTGACGGGTGTTGCTCATTTCATTACCTTGTGCGGACAACACAGTGGAACCGAGTCTGCTATCATTTTTCTTCATTATGCAACATGAAAAGATATTAATATATAGTTAAGCATTCAGCCACCTTCGTTTATCAAAAGATTAACGACCTTGGCATTATGAATTCAACAATTTATTAAGTTTTGTTTGGTCTAAGATCACACTGACACAAAATGTCATGTGGCATATGGCGACTTTCAAGCTCCTGGTGGTGGAGGAAGACAAAAAATCACCCGACGTTATTTCAAACACGAGTGGTCACATAGGCAGAACTACAGAACTACGGGCCTTCAGTAAGCCATCCGCGCATGAGATCATTCTGCACCCAAAGTGAGGTGTCAAACCCACAGCAATGAGAAGAAAGTAACTTTATGCCAGCGGCCCCAACGACACGGCCAAGGATGCCCGAATTTTATGTTGTACCTAACAGTTGAAAACTACATGATATATTGCAGTTTATTCAATGGGTTACAAAGCCAGACAAGAACAGGAAAGATAGTCTGACAAAACAAAAGGAAAAACAGGATAAAGGGATAAAAAAGCTAAACTTCTTGAAGAAAAGTCGCACTGACAAAGGTAATTAACATGCAGTAATATTTAATACATATTCTCGCATACAAGAGGTCTGTCATTGTTTGTGTCCGGACTTTGCCAGACCTCAGATCGGATGAAATATTACGCAACATATTTCTAGCGTGATTTTTCCGAATACTTGGCTATTGTGAAATGAAAGTATGGCTATATTTATGGTGCCGTATTATATTTTCTTGATGCTAATAGAAACATGGTCGAGCTTTTTTGGCGAAATTCTGCATATCTAACATTAACGTCAGAAAATACAACACTACGTCATTATAATAAAACCAGTCAAAATACTATGTTTTCAGACAACTCATGTTGATTACAAAAATGACCCGAAAAATGTGGATACTTTGGCGGTGGGATGAACAGAACTTAATATTTTATAAATTACAAAGTACAACGCATCGTACATACGCTATACGTGCGTCGCTGTGTACAAATAATCAAAATGCATTATCCAATGTCAAATTTATAC
Source organism: Mercenaria mercenaria (assembly GCF_021730395.1). Classification (NCBI taxonomy): domain Eukaryota; kingdom Metazoa; phylum Mollusca; class Bivalvia; order Venerida; family Veneridae; genus Mercenaria; species Mercenaria mercenaria. Next base: position 43,114,846 of record NC_069374.1, read on the forward strand.
TTTATTTATACTCAAAGATGTGAGCGTCACTGTTTAGTTTGCGAACAGAAATACAATATAAGAACAGACAAACAACCAAGCTATTTCGTAAAACTGATGCAGAGAAATGCAGAAATTTATATGGAAAACAAAACTATACGCGCACAAACATGTATTGTGGAATCTGTGCCGTTTCAACAGAATGATCCAACCTGAAATCTGCTAAAAAGGTTAATACCGCTTTAAAACACTCAGACTATATTCAGAAAGTGTGATTTTTACAGGCATAACAAGCGAAGACCTGAATCTCCTCAAAGAACGCCTTTCAAGACTTGAGAGCAATCCGCTGTTACAGAATGTTCATTTTTCCCGCCCATCTACTCCAAAATCGATTCCTAGCACCCGTAAAGACGAAAGTAACACTGAAACAGTATTTGATAGTAAGTACAATGTCAACTGTTTTACTACGCCAAACTCCTAATTCATTATCTCACGGCATTAATACAAGCTTTAAGTGAAGAGAGACTATTTCAAATGCATCATTATTTGCAGAGATAGGATCCTCTCTCCTCGCTTTTCAGGAGGCATCGAATATCAGAGACCTTTATTATAGCTCTTTTATCACTTGTAGCACGCAATGATAAACTAGAAAAAAGGGACAATTAAACGTTTATACTAAGAAACCCTGGAATAGCCCGGTACTGATGTGACAAACATAATTCGTCACAGAATCAAAGTTTTCTTTGATGTTCATGACGTCGTGTGTGTCCATAATATATTTTATGTCAAATCTGTGTACAAGTAGTCATTGCCAGTTGATTTTCGAAAATGCTTTCCAACATTAAGACAAGTACGCCGATACAAAACAAACCAGTGTAATCTTTCAGGCAGAATTTCGAGACTCCTGTCACATGTAATACTAAAAAAAATCTTATGCAACTACATAACCGAACCGTTTCTATTTTTGTCTTGTTTTTAATTGCTTTAATGTCGCACCGACACAATTATCTTTCCAACTTTGATGGTGGACCAGAATGCCCCTCCGTGCATTATTTCATCACAAGCGGTTACCTGGGTAGAACCACCGACCTTCTGAAACCGAGCTGGATGGCTTCCTCACACGGAGAGTTTAACGTCCCGATTAAGACTCGAACCATCGGTGAGGGGCAAGTGATTTTGAAGTCCGCTACCTTTACCACTTGGCCACGAACCCTATACCCAAAAGCAATATACAAACACTAAACATTTATTTGCAATATTGCCAGGATACCGGGTGATGTACCCGTTGATAAGAGTAGAACAACAGCTCGACCATACCAGACGAGTGGTTCGCGATATGCAAGAAAAAGGCGCGAAAAGATCGCGTGTCCGTTCCGTGTCAAAGGTCATGAGGCAAATAGATAACCTGCGCGATCAGCTGTTGCGGATCCTGGGTAACGATGCAGATACAATAGCAAGAATAGGCAATGCAGACGACATGGAACTGTTCTTCCAGAACATTGACGACATTTGTTCTGCTGCACAAGAAATCTCCTTTGAGGAGGAAGGCAACGATGCACTTTGCAGATGTTGCTAGGAAGCAACGGTAAATCAAATGGAATTATCAGCATGAAAGATGGAAAGGTATTTACAAAAAATAGGATAATAATAACTGAAGCTTAGTTTGTAAAGCTTCCTTTAATTTTAAAAATGGTACCTAGAAACGACCTAATTAACATTCAACTTTGAAAGAATACATGTTATGTTTGAGAAGGATAAGAAATTAAGGATTCAGAATATTTGAATGAAACTTAGCACAAATCAACAGATCAGATATCTGAGCTGAAATTTAGCTTTCGGAAAAGGAATGTAGGTTTTTATCAGACAATTATATTGGGTATTGTATGCTGGCACATAGTATGGTGCCAAATTTCTGCACGAGGTAGCTATCGCGATATTTAAACAAGGCCACAACCTGAAAATGTCTCGCCTACAGGAGCTTTGACTCATGAAATAGGTGCAAAATGAGTTTTAAAACTTCTATAGATATCTAGTATCTTCCAAAGTTTCAAAGCCATAATGAGTTATTCGCAATTGTTTAAGCCGTCGCTGTCGCCGCCTCCGGAATTTGAATCTCTTAGTCTCGCTTCAACTAAAAGTGGGCGAGACAAAAACTTTCTTGAAAAAAGCGAAGTTTTCTTAAAAGATTGCCGTCTCAATTGCCGAAAGTTTCCTGGGAGAAAGACTGCGATAATTGCCTTTTCTCGATACTTTTTGCGTAAGTGCCGACAGCTGCCTTTTGTGCTAAAACATTTTCAGGAAATAAAATCTCTGGAAAATATCATTTTATTGATATAATGTTTTCAGAAAAAAACGTCCATATTTCCTGGACAGTTTAGAATGTTATCGCGATAGCTACCTAGCTGTGTCGTGGCAGAAATATGCCATCATAGAACATGTACTTTATGTGTTAACATTGTACTAGCTGTCATTGTGATTGGACAGTGTACTTGTCTGTCAGAAAATTATGATATCTAACCAACATATACAACAGACCAAATAGTTTTAATATTAGATATTTCAACATAATTAAGCCTTGAATAATTAAGAAATTCCGTAAATTTGTCTAAACTTACAAGAACCCGCAAGAGTAGGTAAGTTCCATTATTAGAATCTAGTTTTGTAAGTTAAGCTGTCAGAGAAATAAATAAAAATGAGTGAGAAGTTTCAAAGAAACAGTAGTTTAGGCATAGAAACGCCGGCGAAGTTTTGAAATGTAACAAAGCTGCTGTAACTACACAACAATACACGTTGCCTGTTTTTCAGGTAAAAATGAAAAAGACTGGATCGTCGTCTTGCGATCTTAAGGCTGTCTTCAGTGGCGATCAAAGTAAGTAGTTTGGAAATCCTAAATTTTCGTTACATCAAGTTTGCTGTGTGTGCGTTCGCGTACGTCATGGGCGTAGTTGTTTTGTTTTGTTTTGTTTTAATGACTGTTACATTTCCATTAAACTTTTTTATGTGTATTTAAATACTGGTGTTCATGGTTTCAGAGGGATAGTGTAAAATTAGTTCTACACGGATTTTTGCCCTTTGTAAAACATTACATTTAAAAACTTTATTAGATAACAAACCATGTGTTTGATATTGCTATTTATCAGTGAGTATCAGGATTTGCGCAGCCTAGCCAGTTCAGACCTGTCTGTGTCAAAAAACACGAACTTGACCCAAAGATACTGTCTCAAATTGGAGGCATAAACGTTTTGGTTTTCAGATTCTACTGCGGACAATGCCACCTCTGTCTCATTTAATGGATCAAATATACTATGAAGTATACAAGTTGTTGGCGGGTATAAAAAAAACCAGTGGGTTGTAAGGAGTTCAGAGAGACTACATGCCCGAATAAACTTATAATAATTATATTAAGTTTTTTTTATTTGGGTTTTTTCGGCGCACACGTAATGAAGCAAATGAAACGCACGGCTACTGACTCTGAGGTTTCTTTACCATTAGAGTTTAACTAAAAAAACATTGATTTTCTGTTTGCGCAGTTGTTTAAGAAAGCGTGGAACATTCATTAACGCATTTAAACCCCTCATTAGCAGGTGTGCTTGTTTACTAGTTGTGTAGATATATCTGAACACACAAATACGCACGAATTAATGAAATATGGATTATAGTAAAGAATTTTTCTACTTTGGTAAGTCTTTAGAAATGTGCAAAAATTAATTTTTTATGGAATATTCTTCCATTTTTAAGTTAAAATGGCAGACAGTTTCCTATACATGTATTACTGACACCCTACAGTACCGTAATAATACATGCTTTCACGATGACTGCAGGTAAAATGCATTTTTTTTTGCACGAGAATTTTAAGGTTTGACAGCTATGACACTTTCGTGGGCCACTTTTCGTTTTGTATAAACGATGATTCACTACACCTACAGAGCATTGTATGACTCCCGTTGTTTTCCAAAACCATTCATTTACTTATATTAATGTCTGCCTAGCAATAAAGGATGCTTCTTTAATGCTATCCATCGATAAATAACCAGGATGACGTAGGTCATACCGATGTCTTTAAAAGATGAAAGGGTAATCCATCATTTCACAAGTAAGTTACGACATACATTTCTGTTCCACGTCGCGTTAACAGGAACTTTCTGGTTGAAAATACCAGTTAAAGACTGCCCGATACAGTACCTGCGTTTTAAGAAACAATATAAAGTTGTACGTAACATAGAAAGTCTAAAAGTAATTTTACAATTTCAGACGAGGAGACAGCATCAGGAAGTCATCAATACAGAAATACAAAAGACGGTTCGGAGAAATACAGAAAAAGAGGATCAAAAGATTACATTAGTACTGGAAACGCCGATAAAAGTAAACTTATGTATAGTAAGTACTTTCGTCGGTTAAAGACCCACCACAACCTAGCGACCTACTTTGTCCTCCCACATCAACTTCGTGAAAATCGTTCTGATAATGCTAGAATAATACTTTTTTTTTTATTTAACGTCGCACCGACACATGATAGGTCATATGGCGACTTTCCAGCTTTAATGGTGGAGGAAGACCCCAGGTGCCCCTCCGTGCATTATTTCATCACGAGCGGGCACCTGGGTAGAACCACCGACCTTCCGTACTAGAATAATGCAGCTACACAAGATGACAGGTGAACAATTTAGTTCGTTCCTCCCTGAATTGATGTGTTTTCATAATTTCATTTGCAAACTTATCCAGTCTATCTCTTTTCAGTACAATTTTTAAAGACACAAAATAGGGTTTAAACTCAACTTAATACATCAAATACTGTGCACACTGCTACATCCATAGACATAAGACACTGTCTTGGCCCGATTTTTGCCACTATCAGTTTGTAACTGTAGATGCTTTTATTCCTCTTTTTTTTATGCAAATCATGAATAAATACCACCAAGGGAATACAAAAGAATACAGCCATTCTGTTGTGCACCTTTAATACCATTTTGGCGAGTTTTGTATATCAGTATATTCCGATCACGCGATTTTCATGCATAACTATTTCATATTTTTTAGCATTGAAATATCTGGAAGTGTCCCAAAACTTTTTAAAATAGTTCTAATTACACACGTTAGTGTAACACAATTTATACAGCCTTTGCAAAATTGCCCATATAGAGAGCATTCTACAGACCTTGTCAACGGTCATATTATTTCAAACAAGCGTAGCGCTCATTGTAAGTCGTATCCAAGATGAACAGAAGCCGCGATTTCACAGTGTGAATATTTTCATGCTGTTTACTTTATTTTGATTTGACAGTATATCGAAAATTCCATGACACTGCATTTGCTAATTTTTGGATAAATTGCAAACTTGCGAAACATGGTAACGTAGAGAAAAGCGGTCAGCCAGTCAAATGGGAAGTATAGGGTCATTATTGTCTGTCACTTTATATTGGCGGAGAGCATAAACCGGGAAGGTTGATTCTTTTGACAATCAAATGAAAATTAAACTAGAGCTGTCAGTGAATGTGTTTAAAAGTCCTCAACACAGATCTGATACTAGTTTTATGAAAATCTTTCCAGAAGTTTAGTAGATATAGTGCGGACACGAGAAGAAGGTATATATTACCTTTGGCCTCAAACGTGGCCTTGACCTTTGAACCCAAAGACCTGCGATGTTTAACGCATTTTGTCTTGATGAGGCAAACCATCGATTCTTTTTTAAGACAATCTGTTCACACATTTAGAAATTATGGTGAGGACATCAAATAAAGCGGTTTAAACTTGTACCTAGAGAATTTGGCTGTATTTGATCATCATCATTTTCAGTAATCGCTCACTTTAAAAGTATACCCGCGATTTGATTAAAAAACTATACATGCGCAGCCGCAAGGGACAACAATTTACATCTAAAAGACTAAAACTGTCTTTGTACACAGTTAAAAAAAACTGATGTTGGAGATACGTGTATAGTTAATTGAAAATCCATTAAACAGTTTCGGAGATATGCCTGTTGTTCAAATGACTGTTCCCGAGTAACTTATTATTACATATCAATTACTTTTTGCTGCTTTATAAAGAATATAATTATATAACCAATTTATCAGAGAGTGAAGCTGTCGACAGTTGGTCTGACACCGATACTGATGAGGAGATGTCAGCCGTGGAGAAATATGAAGGTCAGAAGTACAAATGGCCTCTACTCAACACTAATGACGAGAAGCTACTGGAGAAAGAGAAGAAGCTACATACACTGATGACAGAGATAGGTCAGTATTTAACCTTTGTGACCAGTGCAGACTAAGATCTGCACTGTTCGCCATTCAGTCAGTATCTTTTTTTGGTAAGCACCCCTTTTAACAGTTAATGTTACTGTCCAAACTGAAATATGGACAAGTTTATTATAGAAATTTAGCATGGTAGTAGATCCATAATGCCAATCGTCACTTTCCGTTCAATTAAGTATTTCCGACATTCTTCGGTTATGAAAAAGCAAGTTAATGTCGCACCGACACAATTATCTTTCCAACTTTGATGGTGGACCAGAATGCCCCTCCGTGCATTATTTCATCACAAGCGGTTACCTGGGTAGAACCACCGACCTTCTGAAACCGAGCTGGATGGCTTCCTCACACGGAGAGTTTAACGTCCCGATTAAGACTCGAACCATCGGTGAGGGGCAAGTGATTTTGAAGTCCGCTACCTTTACCACTTGGCCACGAACCCTATACCAACAGCATATACAAACACTAAAACATTTATTTGCAATATTGCCAGGATACCGGGTGATGTACCTGTTGATAAGAGTAGAACAACAGCTCGACCATACCAGACGAGTGGTTCGCGATATGCAAGAAAAAGGCGCGAAAAGATCGCGTGTCCGTTCCGTGTCAAAGGTCATGAGGCAAATAGATAACCTGCGCGATCAGCTGTTGCGGATCCTGGGTAACGATGCAGATACAATAGCAAGAATAGGCAATGCAGACGACATGGAACTGTTCTTCCAGAACATTGACGACATTTGTTCTGCTGCACAAGAAATCTCCTTTGAGGAGGAAGGCAACGATGCACTTTGCAGACTGTTGCTAGGAAGCAACGGTAAATCAAATGGAATTATCAGCATGAAAGATGGAAAGGTATTTACAAAAAATAGGATAATAATAACTGAAGCTTAGTTTGTAAAGCTTCCTTTAATTTGAAAAATGGTACCTAGAAACGACCTAATTAACATTCAACTTTGAAAAGAATACATGTTATGTTTGAGAAGGATAAGAAATTAAGGAATCAGAATATTTGAATGAAACTTAGCACAAATCAACAGATCAGATATCTGAGCTGAAATTTAGCTTTCGGAAAAGGAATGTAGGTTATATCAGACAATTATATTGGGTATTGTATGCTGGCACATAGTATGGTGCCAAATTTCTGCCACGAGGTAGCTATCGCGATATTTAAACAAGGCCACAACCTGAAAATGTCTCGCCTACAGGAGCTTTGACTCATGAAATAGGTGCAAAATGAGTTTTAAAACTTCTATAGATATCTAGTATCTTCCAAAGTTTCAAAGCCATAATGAGTTATTCGCAATTGTTTAAGCCGTCGCTGTCGCCGCCTCCGGAATTTGAATCTCTTAGTCTCGCTTCAACTAAAAGTGGGCGAGACAAAAACTTTCTTGAAAAAAGCGAAGTTTTCTTAAAAGATTGCCGTCTCAATTGCCGAAAGTTTCCTGGTAGAAAGACTGCGATAATTGCCTTTTCTCGATACTTTTTGCGTAAGTGCCGACAGCTGCCATTTTGTGCTAAAACATTTTCAGGAAATAAAATCTCTGGAAAATATCATTTATTGATATAATGTTTTCAGAAAAAACGTCCATATTTCCTGGACAGTTTAGAATGTTATCGCGATAGCTACCTAGCTGTGTCGTGGCAGAAATATGCCATCATAGAACATGTACTTTATGTGTTAACATTGTACTAGCTGTCATTTGTGATTGGACAGTGTACTTGTCTGTCAGAAAATTATGATATCTAACCAACATATACAACAGACCAAATAGTTTTAATATTAGATCATTTCAACATAATTAAGCCTTGAATAATTAAGAAATTCCGTAAATTTGTCTAAACTTACAAGAACCCGCAAGAGTAGGTAAGTTCCATTATTAGAATCTAGTTTTGTAAGTTAAGCTGTCAGAGAAATAAATAAAAATGAGTGAGAAGTTTCAAAGAAACAGTAGTTTAGGCATAGAAACGCCGGCGAAGTTTTGAAATGTAACAAAGCTGCTGTAACTACACAACAATACACGTTGCCTGTTTTTCAGGTAAAAATGAAAAAGACTGGATCGTCGTCTTGCGATCTTAAGGCTGTCTTCAGTGGCGATCAAAGTAAGTAGTTTGGAAATCCTAAATTTTCGTTACATCAAGTTTGCTGTGTGTGCGTTCGCGTACGTCATGACGTAGTTGTTTTGTTTTGTTTTGTTTTAATGACTGTTACATTTCCATTAAACTTTTTTATGTGTATTTAAATACTGGTGTTCATGGTTTCAAGAGGGATAGTGTAAAATTAGTTCTACACGGATTTTTGCCCTTTGTAAAACATTACATTTAAAATCTTTATTAGATAACAAACCATGTGTTTGATATTGCTATTTATCAGTGAGTATCAGGATTTGCGCAGCCTAGCCAGTTCAGACCTGTCTGTGTCAAAAAACACGCACTTGACCCAAAGATACTGTCTCAAATTGGAGGCATAAACGTTTTGGTTTTCAGATTCTCTGCGACAATGCCACCTCTGTCTCATTTAATGGATCAAATATACTATGAAGTATACAAGTTGTTGGCGGGGTATAAATAAAACCAGTGGGTTGTAAGGAGTTCAGAGAGACTACATGCCCGAATAAACTTATAATAATTATATTAAGTTTTTTTTTATTTGGGTTTTTTCGGCGCACACGTAATGAAGCAAATGAAACGCACGGCTACTGAACTCTGAGGTTTCTTTACCATTAGAGTTTAACTAAAAAAACATTGATTTTCTGTTTGCGCAGTTGTTTAAGAAAGCGTGGAACATTCATTAACGCATTCTAAACCACTCATTAGCAGGTGTGCTTGTTTACTAGTTGTGAGATATATCTGAACACACAAATACGCACGAATTAATGAAATATGGATTATAGTAAAGAATTTTTCTACTTTGGTAAGTCTTTAGAAATGTGCAAAAATTAATTTTTATGGAAATATTCTTCCATTTATTAAGTTAAAATGGCAGACAGTTTCCTATACATGTATTACTGACACCCTACAGTACCGTAATAATACATGCTTTCACGATGACTGCAGGTAAAATGCATTTTTTTTTGCACGAGAATTTTAAGGTTTGACAGCTATGACACTTTCGTGGGCCACTTTTCGTTTTGTATAAACGATGATTCACTACACCTACAGAGCATTGTATGACTCCTGTTGTTTTCCAAAACCATTCATTTACTTATATTAATGTCTGCCTAGCAATAAAGGATGCTTCTTTAATGCTATCCATCGATAAATAACCAGGATGACGTAGGTCATACCGATGTCTTTAAAAGATGAAAGGGTAATCCATCATTTCACAAGTAAGTTACGACATACATTTCTGTTCCACGTCGCGTTAACAGGAACTTTCTGGTTGAAAATACCAGTTAAAGACTGCCCGATACAGTACCTGCGTTTTAAGAAACAATATAAAGTTGTACGTAACATAGAAAGTCTAAAAGTAATTTTACAATTTCAGACGTGGAGACAGCATCAGGAAGTCATCAATACAGAAATACAAAAGACGGTTCGGAGAAATACAGAAAAAGAGGATCAAAAGATTACATTAGTACTGGAAACGCCGATAAAAGTAAACTTATGTATAGTAAGTACTTTCGTCGGTTAAAGACCCACCACAACCTAGCGACCTACTTTGTCCTCCCACATCAACTTCGTGAAAATCGTTCTGATAATGCTAGAATAATACTTTTTTTTTATTTAACGTCGCACCGACACATGATAGGTCATATGGCGACTTTCCAGCTTTAATGGTGGAGGAAGACCCCAGGTGCCCCTCCGTGCATTATTTCATCACGAGCGGGCACCTGGGTAGAACCACCGACCTTCCGTACTAGAATAATGCAGCTACACAAGATGACAGGTGAACAATTTAGTTCGTTCCTCCCTGAATTGATGTGTTTTCATAATTTCATTTGCAAACTTATCCAGTCTATCTCTTTTCAGTACAATTTTTAAAGACACAAAATAGGGTTTAAACTCAACTTAATACATCAAATACTGTGCACACTGCTACATCCATAGACATAAAGACACTGTCTTGGCCCGATTTTTGCCACTATCAGTTTGTAACTGTAGATGCTTTTATTCCTCTTTTTTTTATGCAAATCATGAATAAATACCACCAAGGGAATACAAAAGAATACAGCCATTCTGTTGTGCACCTTTAATACCATTTTGGCGAGTTTTGTATATCAGTATATTCCGATCACGCGATTTTCATGCATAACTATTTCATATTTTTTAGCATTGAAATATCTGGAAGTGTCCCAAAACTTTTTAAAATAGTTCTAATTACACACGTTAGTGTAACACAATTTATACAGCCTTTGCAAAATTGCCCATATAGAGAGCATTCTACAGACCTTGTCAACGGTCATATTATTTCAAACAAGCGTAGCGCTCATTGTAAGTCGTATCCAAGATGAACAGAAGCCGCGATTTCACAGTGTGAATATTTTCATGCTGTTTACTTTATTTTGATTTGACAGTATATCGAAAATTCCATGACACTGCATTTGCTAATTTTTGGATAAATTGCAAACTTGCGAAACATGGTAACGTAGAGAAAAGCGGTCAGCCAGTCAAATGGGAAGTATAGGGTCATTATTGTCTGTCACTTTATATTGGCGGAGAGCATAAACCGGGAAGGTTGATTCTTTTGACAATCAAATGAAAATTAAACTAGAGCTGTCAGTGAATGTGTTTAAAAGTCCTCAACACAGATCTGATACTAGTTTTATGAAAATCTTTCCAGAAGTTTAGTAGATATAGTGCGGACACGAGAAGAAGGTATATATTACCTTTGGCCTCAAACGTGGCCTTGACCTTTGAACCCAAAGACCTGCGATGTTTAACGCATTTTGTCTTGATGAGGCAAACCATCGATTCTTTTTTAAGACAATCTGTTCACACATTTAGAAATTATGGTGAGGACATTAAATAAAGCGGTTTGATCTTGTAACTAGATAATTTGGTTGTATTTGATCATCATTTTCAGTAATCGCTCACTCTAAAAGTATACCCGCGATTTGATTAAAAAACTATACATGCGCAGCCGCAAGGGACAACAATTTACATCTAAAAGACTAAAACTGTCTTTGTACACAGTTAAAAAAAACTGATGTTGGAGATACGTGTATAGTTAATTGAAAATCCATTAAACAGTTTCGGAGATATGCCTGTTGTTCAAATGACTGTTCCCGAGTAACTTATTATTACATATCAATTACTTTTTGCTGCTTTATAAAGAATATAATTATATAACCAATTTATCAGAGAGTGAAGCTGTCGACAGTTGGTCTGACACAGATACTGATGAGGAGATGTCAGCCGTGGAGAAATGTGAAGGTCAGAAATACAAATGGCCTCTACTCAACACTAATGACGAGAAGCTACTGGAGAAAGAGAAGAAGCTACATACACTGATGACAGAGATAGGTCAGTATTTAACCTTTGTGACCAGTGCAGACTAAGATCTGCACTGTTCGCCATTCAGTCAGTATCTTTTTTTGGTAAGCACCCCTTTTAACAGTTAATGTTACTGTCCAAACTGAAATATGGACAAGTTTATTATAGAAATTTAGCATGGTAGTAGATCCATAATGCCAATCGTCACTTTCCGTTCAATTAAGTATTTCCGACATTCTTCGGTTATGAAAAAGCAAGTTTCTACGGCGAAGTAGCACACAATGATGCTTGTTCCCGTGGAAATTGCAGATTGTTTTAATGAGTCCACTACCACTACTGTATGTTAAACAGAGTAACAAATCTGAGTTACATTGAAAATTAATTTCTTGCAACTGAGTTTAAAATGGCAAAAATGGAAATTTAACCATTTCGATACAGTTTAAATGAATGTCTTTCTACAACTATTGGAAGAAATAGATAAAGCGAAGAACTAACTCCAGAAATATACTTTTTACTTGAAAACTAAAACATGTTTCGTCCATTGGACTTCATCAGAGTATAATAACAAAATAGTATGACGTCACAGGAAAGTACGACGTCAAAAGACGTTACCCATTTTGGCGTAATATTCACATATAGTTTAGGATCAAAAATAGATACTTATTCCCTGCAAAAATTGCACAGCAAAAATAATATTAATACAAGCAAGGAAAACTAACTTATATGCAAAAATACATTAGGAAGAATCTGTGTGAAAAAATGAAAGACTAAAATAATATTTTAGCATTCATGCCATGAGGCCAGGCTGTATTCAATGTATGAATCCAACGAGTCTCTTTCAAGAGCCTTAACCAGTCATTTTTTACCAAGTCGATTGGCATGAAAGAAAAATCACTAACAGAGTGATTTTCAGAATTGAAATGTTCAGATACATTTGTAGGAGTATCAGGAAAATGTCTGATATCAAATTACAACTATTGGCAAAAATTCTAAAACATGCACATCTTATCAGTTTCTGGTTAGAAGGGTTTCCACTTTTAAGTCATTGCATCATTTTAATTTAGATCAACTTTGGCATAATGATCAAGTATTTTATAATAACATTATAAAATCCAAAACTTGCTTTGTCTTCATTAAGGGACTCGGAATATCAACTAAAAAGTAAATTCTAGTATAAAACTACTGTTATTGTCACTTTTTTGGGGGGTGTTTTAACAGGAGAGAAAACGTGTGTTAACAGAGAGATTCTCGCTCCCACGTGCTGTTATAGGAATAAGGTCAGTAATTCGGTCGAAAATGTGCTTCCGTGGTGTAGTCGAAAGAAGTCCATAATAAATAGATCCTAATTTTCCCATTTTCTGCGCAAATTCGTGTAGAACGAGCGCTTTAATCACACTTTTTCGCTACTAGAATACATTCTGCATGAAATGAGACGGTTTTCATGTTCATACAACCCACACGGCAAGTTTTGCAGATCGAAACCGGAAGTAGGTGTTTATTGCGCGGAGGAGAGCAAATATGCGCCATTTTTAGGGTAGCAGACCACAACTGACTGGCATTTCACTAGGAACTATTCAACCCCCTATTTTCTTTTCATTTTTTCGTTAATTTGTGATAGAACTTTCATGAAAAATTGGTGCAGGAAAAAGTGATGTTCTCTAAAGATACGTAAAGACGACATGAAGTTGTCGTTTTTTATATGAAACAAAGAAGGATTTGAATTACTGACCTTTAACCTATAACACCCTTTTATATATGCGCGTTCCGTGGCAAAGTGTAAACGTATTACGGCACCAAAACGGATAATTCAAAAGGAAATGACGTAAATGTGAAAAAACAACGTAGACTTTTCCGCACATTTCATGGAAATTTAATGACGTTGAGGGACGGTATATTCATTTACCTGGTTTTTTTACGCGGTTTATGCTAGACTAGCGTTAGCGCATGTTCTTTTCGTGTTTTAACATCTTTAGAATCCCACGGGAGTCGTTGGTACCCTCGTCATAACGGGCTCGAGTACCAACCAATCCCTCGGGATTCTGCATATGTTATAACACGAAAAATACATCCGTTATCCCTACATAAACATTGTGGTATTTACTTTCAAACATTATTAATATAAAGTCACTCTCATCCATCAGGTGTTCTTCTCAGCCCTTCCGAGACAAACTTACACCTGGTAAGCGAGAATGATACTGGTAAATTGATTTTATTTCAGACGAGCTGATGGACGACGTTGGCCTCACAGACAAGAAGGCACACAGCAATGGTATCACATATGAGGTACTCATGATGGGAAGTGGTGAAATGACAAAAGCTACAGAAAAGAAAGAAACAAAACAGCAGAAAATCAAGAAATTTGAGACAAATCCAGACAAATTCAAGGGAGCTAAATCTGTAAATCCCAATATGACACGTGGTGCAAAGGCAGTAAAGAAGTCTAAAAGCCAGTCTGATCAGTTTGTAGAGGAATTTGACAAACTGCTCAATGAATGTGAGAACAAAAAATAAATATCCGGCAAAATGTTGATGTGTTCATTTCTTTACAAAGGGGTATAGATGTGTATAAGCATTCATGGCAGAGTGCTAAACTTAATCTTTATATGAATGATTTCTTCAAGTCAAATTGGTTTTGGGCGTTAGTTACACTGTAGTAAGGAATAAGCCATTTCAGGTCAGTGTAGCTGCAACTCCTCAAGATTTCACCCCTTTTAAGTAAAGCATACGGCCACCAATGGTAACGCTGATCTTGGATAAATCCATCTAGGATCATGCGTAAGTATTCATGTAGGGTTTTTAAACTGTAGCTCCTCATCAAAAGAAAACAGACATACCCTACTTGTCTATATTGCATAATGGTTAACACAAAAGGACCTTTGAAAATCAAACTAAAGCTTTTAATGTATTTTCCCCATAGAAGATAATTGCAAAATGTCATAAATGATAACAAAAAATATTTACTGGGTCGGATTAAAATTTCAAGTAATTAAGAGGGTTTTTATTATCATAACCCACAACAGATAATTTTTTTAAAAACTTTTACAGACTTTTAAAAATACTTTTACAGAAGCTGAATGCAGATTGACAGTAAAGGCAAGACGGCATGTCTCCCATGCAATGGGTAGACATGCTGAGAAATGATTCCATTTTGTGGGCATGAAATTTTTATGGTTTTGACCAAACAGCTATTTTGTGGACATGAAAATTCTCATGGTTTTGATCAAGAAGCTATTTTGTGGACATGATAAATAGCTATTTCGTGGGATAAGAATTCGTTCAGATTTTGTTTTTCTGAAGATAAAATGAATGGGAATTTTACTTTAATGCAACCATTAAATCCACAGGATTTAGTTCTCCATATTCATGATTTCACAGTGATACATTTTGCTAAAATCAATGGAATAATGTAACATATAAAGATAGAAATTTAGATGGCACACTAACTGTAATCTTTAGCCTAAAACGCATAACTGAATTTTCAGCTTGCATCCTGAAGCACTTGAAAGAAAACACTTGTACAGTTATTAAGCATTTATTATTTCAACACTAAAAACAACACATTTCTTCAACAACTTCACAGAATCAAAGATAGACAGCAACAGAACAAATGACTGTTAAATCTTTGAAACTTTTCTTTACAGTGCAGATACAAAGCAGTATCACACTTTCTTTGTATTAGCCATCACTGATAACAGCACTGACAATCCAACCATGACTACATTTTTTTATATGACTTAACTGTTTTTATGGCTGTCAAGTGGAATGACTGCTTTTATATTATACTGTTTCTTTTTTTCAGGCAAGCTAGAAGTTTGTCATAAATCACTTTCAAGCTGGCATTTTACGAATCCAGTAATGCTGTCAAACTAAAAAGTACATGGTTGTGACTCAAATAGTGTACAAACTCGAGACATCCTTGCTAAGCAGCTGACAACGACCAAAATATCTCCTATCTGCAGATGCAGGTACTGAGCAGCATGTGTACTGTTTAACAACTGTTTGAATAACTTTTGACTTTAATCTCCAGAAATTTCTTTGAAATTGAATGTTCCCTTTAACAGTCTACATGCTGGAAGCTGTGTGGCATCTGCAGGTATGGTGTATGGTCCCTGGTCTCCCATATATACAGATCTACATTACTGTTAAGGTCTAAATTCTTATATTAATTTTTGACTGTTTAAGCACCCTAAATATCAATGCACTAACTAATTGCCCAAAATTGTTTTAGTATGATAAATGCTGCCATTCAGTCCCCCTTTCCAATTTTTATATGTCATCTCTTAGTTTTTACATCTGACAGTAAGCAATGCTTATTGCACATTTGTTTTTTTTAATACTATTAGGAAAATATGCTTCTTTGTTGGGTTTAATGTCACACCGACACAATTACAAGACTAGCCGCAATTTTCCAGCTTTTGATTGTGGAGGAAGACCCCAGATGTCCCTCCTGGCATTATTTTAGGCACAGATAGACACAGGGTGGAACCACTGACCTTCCATAACCCAGCTGGATGATTTCCCTAAATGAAAGAATTTTACACCCAAAGGAAATGACGAAAGACAGCTGCATCTATACTAACAGCCAATAGTTGAATTAAAGCTAATTTTATTCGCAAAAAAATCTTAAAAGCCACAGCTTTAAAGGCCTAGGCAACTTGAAAGTTATTAAACCTTTCCCAGCAAACATTGCTAACAGTTAATCAGGACAAAGTACACTAACAGTAGTCAAACCTGCCCTAAGAGCCACCTGTATTGACAGTATTAAGCAAACAATTAGCCTTAAACAGTCAGTCAGCTAAATTCAGAAATAACACTTTTTGATCTTATTCCAACTTATCTTAAGCAGCCACCTGCCTTTAGCAGCCACACTTTAAAATAAAGGTTTGAATGTACAATCAAAACTGGCATTTTTTCAGTAAGTGTTCTATTTAAGAAGTTTCTGTTAACTTCCAGACAAAGTATATAATGTATTCGAACAGGATTCTATTTTTTTTCCTATAAAAAAAGAAGACTTAAAATAACTGTGTTATTATGCAACAAATCACTGTTTGTACATCACAATTATATTCATTGCTTCAAACTTCTAATCGGCATGCTGGAAGAGAAACACGCACAAAATAGCCGAATATTTGGTGGATGTTTTAAAGGATTCACACAATAATTTTTGATGATGTTTTAGAATTGGAATGAATTGGAATGATATATCTCAATCAGTATTTGCTTTTGAGTAAAATCAGTATTTGTTCATATTATTATATCATTTGGGTTGCACTCTCCTGATATACTTCCTATGCAGCTTATCTCCAAACAATGATTTTATTCAACAGCAAATCACTGTTATCATTATTTCTTAAAAAGAAGTTATAGGAATACCTGTAAGTTAATTGCTGTTAATATTTCTGAAATGAGAAATATGAAAAATAAATAATGAAACTAAAATTACAAAGGATACGGCAGTCGTAAGATCCACAGTGAGCCTGGGCTCAGATCAATCTCTTCTCCTACCCCTGGATGAAATATAGGACATGGGTGGGGTGATGGCTGAATTAATGGATTCACACTAACCCTTAAGGGTCCATCTGGTGTGACTACATATATCCTCATCATCTGAGCCATATAACCTTTTGATGACCTGAAAAATAGAAATGTTTAGCTTGTACCTATTGTATTAGAAACAAATGCAGCTTGGAAGACTGTAACCTTAAATATAACTGACCTCTGTAATTAACAAAGTATGATAAAATACACCTAATTAAAATGAGAATACATAATCTGGTCTTAAATAACTGCCCAAATTTATGTACATCTGTTTTGCTAGGTTTTGTCATTGATGTGAAACTTTTACATGGTTGAGGAAGACAATGTATGCCTACAGACTTTAAAGGTAGTCAATCACATTTAAACAACATTTTATGACATTTTTTACTTGTTGTATATTCTGGTAGAGAATTATTTAAGGAACAAAAAGACCGATTACATAGAGTTAGATTCCTGTTTGAAATGTATATTTTATTATTTTTATAAAATTTTGTAATTACTCCCCTTTAATATGAAAGTATATAAAAAGCTGGGTATTTCTTTTTATTTCGATACAATGTCTAGTTTTACATTTGCATTTGATAGACATATCAACTATTGAACAATCTGAACCAAAATGCAAGTTTTAAAGCTGTGTGTAGCTTCTGAATTCATTTATTTCCAATCTATCTTGGTTGCGCAACCAAGATAGGCAAAGGGAGGTAATAATAATTTTTCAAACTTGCGTTTCTAATGAATTCCATCTAAATACATAATTTTTAATGCAAATATTTTACAAATATATTAAATATGTCTAATATTTATACATTTCCTTAGGCAAAGTATGTTTATCAAATTTATACTTATGATAAAATAACTCTATCTTGGTTGGGCAACCAGGATAGGAAAATGAAATTTTAAAAATACCTCCAGCGAAAATCTAATTTGTATTAAGTGTTAAGTGAACATAAATGAGTGTAAATGATCAGATGCTAAAGTTTCGAACAAATCCGTTACATGGCCAAAATCTGATTATCCACCTTTGTCACAAGCTGACATTTCGGAAAGGAAACCTCTACTTCCTCCTTACATAGCAGAATATCCAAGTATAATTCTGAACCTGTAGCAGTGAGCAATACAGAAGATTAAAAGTCATCACCCTACACCACTGTGCCATGCACACTGTGAAAAAAGCTTACCTGCAGTGACAAGGGCAGTACAGGGGCATATCTAAGTTCACAAGCTTGTTTGCATTGTCCTGTAATATAAATATTATTCATAAAAATAGATCAGAACAACTAAATTATCTTATATAGACTGAATTGTCTGATGTGACTATCATCAGGCATAAATTTATGGGAAAAGATCAAAATGAGACTTAAACATATAAGTGGCGTATTGTCCAATCTTTAAAGAGCTCAACTGAAGTGAAACATTTTTCTCAATCTAAATTACCCTGACTGTACTTGCAGAGGTAAAACCCCTCAAGTATTATCTCCCTTGACTTGGACACACTAGCAGAGGTAGAAAACCACAAGTATTATCTAACATGCCTTGCATATGCTTGCAGAGGTAGAACTCAAGTACCATCTTGCCTGCCTTGGACATACTGATAGTAGAACTCCAAGTATTGATTTAGACATGTTGACAGAGGTAAAACACCTCTAGTTTTATCTCCCATGACTTGAACATGCACAACTAGAGGTAGAACCCCTCAAGTATTATCTCACATGCTTTGGACAAACTAGCAGAGGTAAAACTTCTCAAGTATTCTCTCAAATGTCATTGAAACACTAGCAGAGGCAGAACTTCAGTTTTATCTCACATGCCAGGAAACATTGGCAGAGGTAGAACATCATGTATTATCTCACATGCACTGGACAATCTGGCAGAGGTAGAAATCCTTGAGTACTATCTCACTTGCTTTGGACAAACTGGCAGAGAAAAACCTCCTGATTGAAGTATTATCTCAAATACCTTAGACAAACTGGCAGAGGTAGAACTCCTCAAGTATTAATTTATCACACATACCTTCACTGTACTGGTACTAGAGACCTTGATTATTTTCTCAGGTCCACTACAGAAGAACCTATGACCTCTGGGACATTCATATTCCTCTCCTATATACACTCGTAGATTAACCTCTGTTAGTTCTGCAAATAGCGAATACATATGGCTGTGTTACCTGAATTTTTTCCACTTCCTTTTTAAAGAGAACACTGCAGTTTGTTGCTATAAACAATGGCTTTTCTATACTTAAACATATGGGGCTATTTTTTGAGTGAGTACATTTGCATTTAAAACATGAATTCTGGCTTTCAACTTCTAAAACAAGAGCTGTCACTAATGGTGACAAATGCCCCCTCAGCGCCTTGACCTTTGACCTGGTGACCCTAAAGTCAGTAGGGGTCATGTACTCAATAAGTACTATCAGCATGTGAAGTTTGAAGGTCCTGGATGCAGTGGTTCGCAAGTAAAGTACCTTCATGCAAAAAGTTAACGTTTGACCTGGTGACCTTGACCTTTGACCTGGTGCCCCCAATGTAAGTAGGGGTCATGTACTCAATAAGTTCTATCAGCATGTGAAGTTTGAAGGTCCTGGGTGCAGTGGTTCGCTAGTAAAGTGCCTTCATGCAAAAAGTTAACGTGACGAACGAACGAACAGACAACAGTTGAAAACTAATGTGCCTCCCTTTGGGGGAATAAAAACCATTTAAATTTCTTTCAAGGACATAAGCAATACAATACTCTTACAACATCTAAAGCCAGTCACTATTTATGTTTTAGAACAATGAAAGAAATAATAAACAGTAGAAACGGAATTTGCCATTTTCTCACAGAATCATTACTTACTATATGGAACAGTCAGTATATGCAATAGGCAGATGCAGAACATTTGACAAAATATTGCTCTGCTTGTTTATATACCTTTCCCTCTAGTTCCTTTCTTTTGTTTTCCTTTCTTGCCGGAAGTTTCTCCAACAGTTGGCCATTTATCTCTCTCAGCCTGTACAGTTATATCCCACGGTAATAAGAAGTTACTTCCACTCAAAAATCCTGGCAAGTCTAAACCTGTCGATGCAAGCAGTTTTAATTAAAGTAACAAGTGTCAAATACACCTTTACATTAATATCAAATTCTAGAAAGATCTGTACCTCAGCATTAAGGTAATGCTGTAATGAGAATCAGGGATTTCCATGAGATTAAATTTTGTATGTTCCTGCCAAAGAATGCCGAAATCACATACTGAGAATAGTTAATCAAACATAAACTTTCAACTGCCATTATTGGTCCACAACCTCATTTCTACAAAGGTCTTGCATTACACTTCATACTTAGTCAAGTTGAATACATTTTCTGTAGAGAGATCACCATGTTCTGTTAAAACAGTTTAATAAACTATAAATACTTCTATATATGATGTCCAACTTGAGGCATCTGAAATTTAAGCACATACACTCACACACACATATGCATCTAACTTATCAAAATTGTAATACCCAGTAACATGTGAAATGATGGAAGTTGTTACAAATATTGTATACGAATAATGAATTTATTAATCTGACAAATAGTAATTTGTGTCACAGCAATCAGATGCCAGCCAAAACTGATGAGATGGTGCGAGATATTTACCAATAGATTTAACTTCCCCAAGTAATATCCATCTTTAAAGCTTAAACTCGTGTTCAATTACCAGTCTCACATCATAAGAGAAATCTGTCAACAACATTGTCTCAATCGACGGACAAAGAGTCAGACAATTTTTAGCAAATACAGTAAAATCTGCTTGAACGGTCAACTCAATTAAGCAGCCAACCTGTCTTAAGCAGCCAATGTCTCATTTCCCAAAATGGTCATTCATTCTATAAAGCAGCCACTTTTTCCCACTCCCATGGCTGGTTGCTTAAGACAGGTTTTACTGCATACGGTTTACTGTGCAGTTTAACACTTAGTCTATCGTTAATTATTACATACCTTGTGTATGACTGTAGAGGGTAGATTTACCAAGACAGATCAGCGACCAGGATGGAAACTTGGGTAGAAGACCTACAGGAGATTCTGTATGGATCATTCCAGGAAGATATTCTGTTGTGGAGTGTTGTCTCAATGGTGCTGGACTTACTGTAATTAAAATAATCTGTTTGATCCTTCTTAAATACCAGGTTATACCTTTGATATTGCATATCAATCTAAAAAACTCATATTGTGCTTTGAGAAATAAATACTCTTTTCATCATCATACTAGATTTGAAGTGAACTTAAACTACTACTAGTTTACTGAAATATTAAACCTGTCTTGCAAACGACTGAAAAACAACAATGAAATTTAGCAGATGATGAACAATTCCACTAAGAAAACTTGCATACTGTACAAAGTAGTACAGGCTATTTGCAGACAACCTTGGACTGCACAGTAAGTTGTAATGGAGGTATGCTCTAAATTACTAGTGAACACTACGATTTCAAAAGAAACAACAGCTGTCAGTGGACAGCGCGTTCGACTACTCTCAGTGCTTGATAGTATAATATAAGCAATGAGCAAAATTTTAACATTACTATAAGCATATTCTAAGTCAAAAAGGGGCCATAATTCAGTCAAAATGCTTGATAGAGTTGCCTCCTCCTTTTTACAGACTGGGGTCATGATGGTAAACAAGTATGCAAAATATGAAAGCAATATCTCAATGGACTTTGAAAATATTTGAGGTGGTACGCAAACTTTAATATTTATTCTAAGTTGAAAAGGGGCCATAATTCAGTCAAAATGCTTGATAGAGTTGCCTCCTCCTTTTTACAGACAGGGGTCATGATGGTAAACAAGTATGCAAAATATGAAAGCAATATCTCAATGGACTTTGAAAGTATTTGGGGTGGTACGCAAACTTTAATATTTATTCTAAGTCGAAAAGGGGCCATAATTCAGTCAAAATGCTTGATAGAGTTGCCTCCTCCTTTTTACAGACTTGGATCATGATGGTAAACAAGTATACAAAATATGAAAGCAATATCTCAATGGACTTTGAAAGTATTTGGGGTGGTACGCAAACTTTAACATTTATTCTAAGTCGAAAAGGGGCCATAATTCAGTCAAAATGCTTGACAGAGTTGCCTCCTCTTTTTTACAGACTGGGGTCATGATGGTAAACAAGTATGCAAAATATTAAAGCAATATCTCAATGGACTTGAAAATATTTGGCGTGGTACGCAAACTTTAACATTTGTGTGACGCTCACGCTAATGCTCACGCCGACGCCGGGGCGAGTAGGATAGCTCCCCTATTCTTCGAATAGTCGAGCTAAAAAAAAACTACACAAATATAAATTCTACACATTGACCTGGTGTTGTGGGTGACTGAGCTTCTGGCTGATCTGGATTAGGTGTTGCATCTTGTTCAGGCAGAGGACTGCAGTTACTCTGTCCTCCATGTGCAAACAAATCACTGCCTCCTGACTGACCTGAATATTTATATACAAGAGCTGATTGGATATTTATAAACTAGAGCTGCTTTTGAGAAAAGCGCATGTCTCCTACAACTGCCTTATCATCTGAATAGTAGTATATTAGCCAACCATGCACCAGGACCTCCATTGCCTTATCAGACTTTGAGTGCTTAGATTATCAAAAACAAGTTTCAAAGGCCATAATTCCAAAATGCCTAAGCCGATTTGGCTAGTTACCGAACTTGGCAGAGGACTTATTGGCAAACACATTTTGTTCAAGTCTGGTGAAGATCAGATGAGAAATGTTCAACTTAAGAGTGCGGACAAGCTTTGTGACAGACAGACACATACACACACAGACAGGAGTAAATCAATGTCTCCCACACCACTGTGTGGTGGGAGACATAACAAGAGCTAATTGAATGTTTATATACGAGAACTGACCGACTGTTGAATTACTTTTAGTAGGAAATAACAAATTTTAATGCTTAATATCTACAAAAAGTAACTTTTTTAGTCAAGAAAGAAAATGTCTATAAAAATGGACATGTCAAACTTTTCAATTTCCATCATTGGTTATTTATAATAAAGTAATCATTTAATAGAATAACAGTAAAAACAAGTGAATGAAGTATTGCCATGCAATACAAAGTCCCCTACTGGAAGGCACCTAATTTTCTCTACTGCAGTATAACATAATGAACTGATATCTATTGTACTACATATACAATATGTTATAACAACACACTTGGATTAAAATGTGCATATATAAAAACCCACAGTTGTTTTCATATTGAATTGTTTTGGCTGATTATAAAAATGTTATCATGTAAGTTATTTATAGTAACAACATAGTAACAACAAAGGGAAATTAATCTTTAAAAAAAAAAAAAAAAAAAAAAAAATCTATATAATATAAGTCCATAAGAAACTCTTTACCAGGTAGAGATAGGTCAAAATACACCTAAAAATTGGATGTAACATGCATGCTGTGCCACAGAAAAGTGGTCTCGATTTTTCTCTACCGCCAGTAATAAAAAAGTTACAATAAAATCTATAAAATCTATTTATAGTAACAACAAAGGGACGTAATTCTAAAAACAAGGGTACCTCATGGTGGTGAACATTTGGTCCAAGTTACATTAAATCCCTCCATGCATGAAGAAGAAATGTTCCATACAAAGTCATTCTTGAATTTGACCTTTGACCTCTAAATATGACCTTGACCTTAGACCAAGGGACCTGGTTCTTGCACATGACATGTTGTCTCATCCAGGGGAATATTTGTGCCAACTGATATCTAAATCCTGCTTTGCATGACAAAGTTACAGACCGGACAGGAAAAAAATCCTCTTGACCTTTGATCTCAAAGTGTGACCTTGACCTTTAAGCTAGGGTACTGGGTTTGCACATGACACGTCGTCTCATCATGAGAAACATTTATGCCAAGTAATATTGTAATCCCTTGATGGATGACAGAGTTCTGGATCGGACAGGGAAAAAACCCTACTGACATTTGACCTCCAATTGTGACCTTGACCTTTGAGCTAAGGGTCTGGGCTTTGTGCACGAATGTTGTCTCATCATGGGAAACATTTGTGCCAAGTAATATTAAAATCCCTTCATGGATGGCAGAATTATGGACGGGACAGGAAAAAAACTCTGTTGACCTTTGACCCCCAATTGTGACCTTGACCTTTGAGCTAGGGGTCCGGGATTTGTGCATGACACATCGTCTCATCATGGGGAACACTTGTGCTAAGTGATATTAAAATCCCTTAATGAATGTCAGAGTTATGGACCGGACACGAAACAGACCCTGTTCATGCTATGTTAACATTTGACTGCTAAGTGTGACCTTGACCTTTGAGCTAGGGTTCTGAAAGTTGTGCATGACACATCGTCTTATTATGAGGTACATTTGTGCCAAGTAATATTAAAATCCCTTCATAGATGGGAGAGTTATGGACCGGACAGGAAAAAAGCCTTGTTGACCTCTGACCTCCAATTGTGACCTTGACCTTTAAGCTAGGGGTCCAGGTTTAGCGCATGACACGTCTTCTCCTCATGGGGAACATTTGTGCCAAGTAATATTAAAATCTCTTCATGGATGGGAGAGTTATGGACCGGACAGGAAAAAAGCCCTGTTGACCTTTGACCTCCAATTGTGACCTTGACCTTTGAGCTAGGGGTCTGGAATTTGCACATGACACATCACCTCATCATGGGGAACGTTTGTGCCAAGTAAAACTAAAATCCCTTCAAGGATGGGAGAGTTGTGGACCGGACAGGAAAAAAGCCCTGTTGACCTTTGACCTCCAATTGTGTCCTTGACCTTTGAGCTAGGGGTTCGGGTTTTGCGCATGACACGTCGTCTCATCATGGGGAACATTTGTGCCAAGTAATATTAAAATCCCTTCATGGATGACAGAGTTATGGACCGGACACGAAATTGCGGACGGACGGAAAGACGGACGGAATGACGGAAAAGTGCATTCCTATAGTCCCCGAAACTGGTTTTCAACCAGTAGGGGACTAATTATTTTTCCTTAGAACCTTTTGCCATAACTTTAAATACATGGGACAGATAACACTAAAGACTGAACTAAGAAAACAACTCTACTGTTTTGATCCACCTTTTCCATGACAAAGTTTTACCATGATTTCTCTTTCGATATAAATCAATATCATCAATATAATTAATCAGCACCATGAGGAAACCAACATAGTGCATTTGCGACCAGCATGGATCCAGACCAGCCTGCACATCTGCATCCATGCAGTCTGGTCAGGATCCATGCTTCTCTAATTGCAATAGGCTTTGAAAGTGAACAGTATGGATCCTGACCAAACTGCGTGGATGTGCAGTCTGGTCTGAATCCATGCTGGTCGCAAATGCACCATGTTAGTTTTCTCATGGTGCAGCTCAATTACATATCATTCTAAAAAACTTAACGAATGTTTGTAGAAACTTCTTTAAATTTTCAAAAGGGGCATTTTCCATTTGTATATTTCAGCCATTTTGAATTAGTTTGTATACTTAGAGATTACTTTAGAACTTCCTGCATACTAAGTAGGCGTAAAAACATTTCTTTGCATAAGTTTTGTAAAATTGCTCAATTGTTGTTTATGCAATTCCTGAAAAACACTGTTACAAATTAGGCTGATCAAACAGTGAATCATTCAATTAAACATTACTATATTTCTCCTTCTGTTTTGTCATCAAATTACATCAATTTTAAAGACACTCTGCCAGACAGGTCAAAAACATTAAGCATTATAGATATTTTATCATAAACAAAAGTATGACAAATTATAAATTTTAACAATTGTGTTAAATCTGTTTCACAAAATTTAAGAATATTGACCCTGAAACTGGACTTCAGACTTAAGAGTTGTGAATGCCAAATATTCATTTTGTCAAAACTTCCAAATATTGAAATTTTGCTGAGCTTTCTGTACCTGTTACAGGCTGCAGGCACATTTCAATATGTGTTATTACAATAATAATTACAGAGAAAAATAAGCATTTTAAAGTCTAAATCTAAACATGGATGAATATGGGCCCAGAACATGTCAAAGCAATTCAACTAATAAATAAACAATCAACAGTGAATGAACGCAGAACAACAAAAAGAGGAATATATTTTACACGGAGATGGGAATGACATTTCTGAAAAACAACAGTAAAACTTTTTTTTCAACTTGGAAACTCATCAGTTTTCCCCAAAATCATTAAGTTACTGTAATATCATAATTATTTGTACAGAGCTTAGGGTGATCTGCAAGTCATGTGGTGAATCCTTGATATGGAACACTGTGTGAAACTGATATCTTTTTAAGTTGTGTGATTATACAGCTAAATTCAATAATAAGGTATTTGTGTGAAAACCATTTCAACTCAGCTTCTCACTATTTCATTATGATAAAATTTTATGAAACAGAACATTTTAGCCCACTCACTGAAACTTGATCAATAGATGTTATACAGTTTATAAATCTTTTGATATACAGAATGTACAAAATTAAAATTTTTATGCTTAAAATACACACTGAAATATCTTTTTTTACCATTAACTGACTAACCACTGAAACAGAAAATTAGATCAAAGCGACCATTTTCTCACCTAAACTTAAAGCCAGACTAAGACTTGCCATCCCTTGTGTGACCCCAGACACTTCACCTTTCCCAGCACTGGACACAGATTCTTTGTGAGTAGGTTTGGCTGGCTGAATCTTTGATTTGACAGGAGGTATCAGTGATGCTGCTCGTATATCAGATGAACTTGCTTTAAACACTGGGAACTCATATCTGTCCAACTTCCCACAACACATTTCTTCAAGTTTCTGGTAGAAATCATAGTTTGCAGCCTACAACAAACATATACAGCATTTATGTTTATTTACGTTTCTGACATGTCAGTTACTAAGTAAAGCAGATAAATTCTTTTATGAAGGCTGGAATTTCACATGCCTATTTTAAATTTCATGAGGCACACTGTTTGCAAATGATGGCAAAATTGAAACTGTCAAAACATTACTCTATCTACTGTATTTCAAACATATATATCCTGCTAGATCTAGTAAAAATATCCACTAGCTGTATTAGATGTTTTCACAATACTTCTATAATATATCAGTAATGAATCCTAAAACAGCCCGAAACACATTATGACACTGACAAATAATTTTGGCATCAAACTAAAGTTCTCCAACCAATGACAAAATAAAACAAGAGGACCACGATGGTCCTGAATCGCTCACCTTCTCCACATGACCCAATTTTCATGAAGATCCATTGAAAAATATGTCTTCTAGAGAGGTCACAAGGTTTTTCTTTTATTTGACCTAATGACCTAGTTTTTGAAGGCACATGACCCAGTTTTGAACTTGACCTAGATATTATCAAGTTGAACATTCTCACCAATTTTCATGAAGATCTCATGAAGAGTATGGCCTCTAGAGAGGTCACAAGGTTTTTCTATTTTTATACCCTACTGACCTAGTTTTGACCACACGTGACCCAGTTTCAAATTTTATCTAGATATCATCAAGGTGAACATTCAGACATATTTTCATGAAGATCCATTGAAAAATATGGCCTCTAAAGTGGTCAAAAGGTTTTTCTATTTTTAGACCTACTCACCTAGTTTTTGATCGCAGTTGACCCAGTTTCGAACTTGACCTAGATATCATCAAGATGAATATTAAGACCAACTTTCATACAGATCCCATGAAAAATATGGCCTCTAGAGAGATCACAAGGTTTTTTTATTATTTGACCTACTGACCTAGTTTATGATTACACTTGACCCAGTTTTGAACTTGACCTAGATATCATCAAGATGAACATTCTGACCAATTTTCTTGAAGATTCATTGAAAAATATGGCCTCTAGAGAGGTCACAAGGTTTTTCTATTTTAAGACCTACTGACCTAGTTTTTGACTGCAGTTGACCCACTTTCGAACATGACCTAGATATCATCAAGATGAACATTCAAACCAACTTTCATACAGATCCCATGAAAAATATGGCCTCTAGAGAGGTCACAAGGTTTTTCTATTATTTGATCTACTGACCTAGTTTTTGATGGCACGTGACCCAGTTTCGAACTTGACCTAGATATCATCAAGGTGAACATTCTGACCAATTTTCATGAAGATCCATTGAAAAGTACGGCCTTTAGAGAGGTCACAAGGTTTTTCTATTTTTAGACCTACTGGCCTAGTTCTTGACCGCAGTTGACCAAGTTTCGAACTTGACCTAGATATCATCAAGGTGAACATTCAAACCAACTTTCATATAGATCCCATGAAAAATATGGCCTCTAGAGAGGTCACAAGGTTCTTCTATTATTTGACCTACTGACCTAGTTTTTGATGGCACCTGACCCAGTTTCGAACTTGACCTAGATATCATCAAGGTGAACATTCTGACCAATTTTCATGAACATTCATTGAAAAGTATGGCCTCTAGAGAGGTCACAAGGTTTTTCTATTTTTAGACCTAATGACCTAGTTTTTGACTGCAGTTAACCCAGTTTCGAACTTGACCTAGATATCATCAAGATGAACATTCAGACCAACTTTCATACAGATCCCGTGAAAATTACGGCCTCTAGAGAGGTCACAAGGTTTTTCTATTATTTGACCTACTGACCTAGTTTTTGAAGGCACATGACCCAGTATCGAACTTGACCTAGATATCATCAAGGTGAACATTCTGACCAATTTTTATGAAGATCCATTAAAAAGTACGGCCTCTAGAGAGGTCACAAGGTTTTTCTATTTTTAGACCTACTGACCTAGTTTTTGACGGCACGTAACCCACTTTTGAACTTGACCTAGATATCACCAAGTTGAACGTTCTGACCAATTTTCATGAAGATCTTTTGTAATATATGGCCTCTAGAGAGGTCACAAGGTTTTTCTATTTTTAGACCTACTGACCTAGTTTTTGATGGCACGTGACCCAGTTTCGAACTTGACCTAGATATCATCAAGATGAACATTCTGAGCGATTTTCATGAAGATCTTGTGAAATATATGGCCTCTAGAGAGGTCACAAGGTTTTTCTATTTTTAGACCTACTGACCTAGTTTTTGAAGGCACGTGACCCAGTTTCGAACTTGACCTAGATATCATCAAGGTGAACATTCTGACCAACTTTCATAAAGATCCCATGAAAATTGTGACCTCTAGAGTGGTCACAAGCAAAAGTTTACGGACGGACGCACGGACGACGGACGCCGCGCGATCACAAAAGCTCACCTTGTCACTTTGTGACAGGTGAGCTAAAAAAACTTGTGAAAATAGCTTTGCATTCAAATACAGTGCAACTTCTGAATACCAACACTGGAGGGCAGACTGAACTATAAAGCGCGGCCTTTAATTGGCGCATCGGTCCTAGCGCGAAATACGCGAATACAAATGATTTCACAGTAGTTGGCTTGCTGAGAAAATGTTCAAGATTGACAGAAAATATCTGCCTATATATGATGGTATTTACTATATATAGGTGTCACAGAGTTCTTACTGGTACTATATTTAACATAGCAGAAAATATTGATTTAAGTGAAAATAATTTAAGAGGTAAAAGTAAACCTTGTGATTAAATGGATCTTCTTTGTCTGCCTGTTTCTTTCCACAATTACATGCTGCTTTCATTTTAAGCTGACTAGAATGTGACATCAATGGTAGGTGTGAATTACTATCTGTCTCTGGGTCATCTTCTGTTTTATGTAACTGTAAAAGGTAAAATAAACCTAACCATGATAAATATCAAGAACTCTTTTGTCACTGATGTCACTGTGTTACGTTTCATAATCAAGAGCAATGAACACTTCAAGTATCTTGCTTCAAAATGGAAAGAAAAAAAATTGGGGTCACCGTGCATCTAAGAGATTTATTAAGAAAAAACTGCTAAAAAAGTGGTGAATTTTGATATTTTTTGTTCTTTTTGTTTTAATCTATATTTTCTAGATAATATAAAGTGCTATTTGGAAAACTTTTATTTTATTTATAGCTTAACATTATAATTATGTATCAGTCAGAAAAATATCAAAACCAAACCTGATCTACTTTAATAGATATTTGAAATTACCTACCCCTACCCCATTGTAAATCTTACGTTAATTTTAGGCAAATGCCAGCCAAAAATAAGGGTAAAAATTTTTTTTTCGCAAAAAGCATAATATATTTAGTTAAATGTTACATTTTTAGCCATATTTTAATTATTTAGCATTAATTTTTGGCAAAACTTTTGTTTGAAAGCAATATTCGAAGAAACATTTTTCAAAATGGCGGATATCCTGAAAAAAAACGCTAGTACATCCTTAAAACAAGTCTTTAAATTCTGACTTTCTTAAATCTAATACAAATCTATTTGATCAATAAACTGTTTTGCCTGAGTTGAAAAAAAATACATTGACACCTACAGGATTAACACAGTGGTTTCCTGTCAAACTGATTTCCTCACACAGTTGTCTCCCATTCTTCCAGAATCGTTCACATGACTCCTCCAGCTGTTTCATGTATTTGTCACAGGCAGGACCACGTGCAAACTGACTGAACACTTTTTTTGCTTGTGCTAACTGAAACAAAACACATTGTGCACATGAGTAGGTATTCTATTATTTTTTGTCTCAAATACTTTACTGCACACCTTTGATCACTTGGAATTTTGTCTATTAACAATACACAAAACTAAACTGACTTGAAAGCTTTTACTTGGCTTAAATAACACTGTTTTCTAGCAAAATGGGAAATAATCACTTTTAAAGAAAATACACTGAGAACATAGCTGACTCAGATACATGTACAACAATGTATTTTTTCATGATAATTTCTATGTAATCAAGTACCAATGAAAAAATCATTGGCTTAACAACTCTGGGTTACATGGCACATGCCAGTTGACTGGAAGAGAAGTGACAAAATAGTGAACCCTAAAATTTCAATCACTTCTGAACATAAAAAAATTCACAGTCAAGATTGAGACATCAATACAGGAGTATCTGAAATCTGTCTGTAAGTTCATTTTTAGGGATGGGAAAGAATACTGAATCAATATTCAAATATTCGGTTTGCCATATTCAAATATATTCAAATATTTGGCTTCTTTCATAGAAGCTTTAAATACTTATTAAGTGACTGGCATATACACAATCAATTCCGTTGTTTAAAATGTGAATCATCTTAATAAATAAAGTGACTGGCATATACACAATCAATTCCGTTGTTTAAAATGTGAATCATCGTAATAAATATAGACTATTGGGTCCCATCCCTAATTTTTAGACAAATCCATTTTAAAAGACATAATGTGATTGATCTGGAAGTTTTTGCGGAGACAAACCTTGCTGAGATGGTAGTTGGTCACATAGTGTGTGGGTAAATTTTCTTGGTAAGAACTCTCAGCAACTGGCAACACCTTGTTACAGCGACTGAAAAGAAAGACAATTCTTATAAAACCAGTAAAAAACTAGAGTTACTATTGCATACTAAAATTAAGGTGCCTATATATTTTTTCTCAAAATACGAAAATAGCAAATAATGACATAACTTTATTTTCTTTAAAACAAGACAGGGGAAATTTGCTTTTGTGCGTTCTGTCTAAAAACCAAGCAATCAAAGTAATTCATCTAAACAGTATTTCATTAAGATAAATTATTTTGAATTAAAAATAATTTGATTTATTTATTCAAGAAATACTTGTTATGCTCGTTGCCATGGTCACACAGTTATCTCTCGGTCTTTTCTTATAACTGGTTCCGGTCTTTCTGACTGATACGAATTACACATAATTACTGAGCCGAGAACAATCTTAATAACGGCTTATAAAAGCAAAAAACACGTGCAGCCTTTCTCACTTACGTCGTAGTCTACCTGTAAAGAACATCGAACTTACAACTTTTCTTCTGCTACGTATATATATATATATATATACTAGTAAATCTACTCGGATTCTAATGCCGCGTGGGTGTGTTAGACAGCGAATCGGCAGGGCTAGGGCAGGAAGGCCACCCAGGGCAAACAGAAATGCCGACGGCCAGCAGAATGAAGCAGGCGGCCAGCAGAATTAGGCAGAACGAGGCAATAACCATCCAAACACCCGCGGGCAGAAACGAAGAGCCGATGACCTTGAGCACGCTGAAAGGACACCGCCACGTGATCCGGCAGAGCCATCAGATATAGATGACGGAGGCAATATACTGTTACAGGAAAATGCCAGTGGGTCTAATTTTATTGATTTTGAACAGGTTTTTCGTAGTTCAAGTCTTATGTCTTGTAACGGTAATGAGACTAGTTCAAGGTCAAATAGTACTTCTAATATAGGATTTGACAATGGACACGACAAAAATGTACCTCTGCCACCCCCGTCAGATCAATGAAACATGTCAGAATGCCTCCTTTAATCATAACTTTCCATCCGTTCGTTTATCAAATGATGATTTGACTGCACATGTACCATCATCGTTAAAACAACAAATCTGTCGTGGAGAATACGTTAATCTGGCCTTACTCTTAAAAGGGGCTATCGAACTGTCTGAATTTTGTAAGGGTAGTGTTTTCAAACTCTTGGCGGATGGCCATATTGAGTCATCTCAAAAAGAGTGCAAAGATAAAATTACATCTATAGAAAAATGGACCAATGCATTTATAATTTATGCTTCCATTTACGCGCCAAGGGGGCAACGGGTGGAGAATTTATGACGAACAATTTCGCCTTCGCCAGGCTGTATGTCCGTCCCCATGGTCACAAACAAATAACGAACTTTGGTGGCGATGTATACAGGTCAAGGATAATCAGTCTGCGAATCAGTCAGTTATAAATCCTCTCAGGTACACGTGCCATGATTTTTACAGAGGTAGTTGTTTCTGGTCAAACTGTAAATATCCTCATATATGCGCAAAATGTTTTGCACCACATCCTGAGGTCACCTGTTCCCAGTCCGGTTCTTCAGGTCAAGGTCAAATGACAAGCCTTCAGTTTAATTTTCGTGGCAGGGGCTTTCGCCGACCGTTCAGAGGACCTAAACGAGGTCAACCAAGAAAACAGTAAAACTGTAAGCTTTAACTCAACAAACAGCCCATCAGTTCAACAGCTCACCAATTTTGATATTTCTAATTTGGCAAAATCACCAGTAAAAGTGGAAGCCTTGAAACAATACGCCCATTTCCTAATTTAATAGTTTCACCGATAGGCTTAGTTCCCAAAAAAACACCGGGAGAATTCCGAATGATTCATCATTTGTCAGATAGCTTGATACACTATTTGGATGACTTTCTAGGGGGAGACAAATCTATTGAATCATGTACTCATGCTTTAGAAATTTTTAAAAGTACAATGTCTGAACTTGGTGTGCCTTTAGCGCACGACAAAACTGAAGGCCCTACAGAGGTTTTGATCTTTTTAGGCCTAGAACTAGATTCAAACCATATGACGGTAAAAATTCCTATAGCAAAAATGCAGGAGGTTGTACAAAAATCGAAGAAATTCTTTCACGAAATAAAACAACATTAAAGAAAATGCAGTCTCTCATTGGGTCATTAAACTTTTGTTGCAGAGCCATAGTAGTGGGTAGGCCTTTTATACGCCGACTAATAAACTCAGTTTGTGGTCTCACGAAGCCTTTTCATCGCATTCGAATTAAAAAAGAGATACGGCTTGATTTGGCAATGTGGTTAGTTTTTCTAAAAAAATTTAACGGTATCTCTGTTTTTCATGACCGTTATTGGATCACGAACACCGATACAGAGTTATAAACTGATAGTGCGGGTGGCAAGGGATTAGGCTTTGGTATATACTTCAAAGGCCATTGGTGTTCGGCGAAGTGGCCGGACACGTGGCACACGTGCGGCATCACGTCAGATATAACAGTACTGGAATTGTTCCCAATTTTGGTAGCTATATTCATTTGGGGAAACGATCTGATGAATAAAAAAATAGATTTAACAGCGATAATATGGCTGTGGTTCACATTCTTAACAAATTATCCTCTAAATCAGAACGAGTTATGTGCATTGTCAGGATATTAACGTTGAGATGTTTTAACTTGAATATTTTAATCAAAGCCTCTCATGTCCCGGGTTGTAGCAATGAAATCTGCGACGCTTTATCTCGCTTTCAGTTGAACAAGTTCAGAGAATTAGCTCCAGACGCAGACGTCAGCCCCCAATCGATACCAACTTTTCTATGGGACATCTTCGATCTAGAGCTAGACAGCTGCTTCTGTCAGGGATTTCAATGAATTCGAGGCTAACATATAATACTGCCTTTCGGGCATTTGAAAATTTTAGGCGGTTATACAATCTTTCAGACAGTTGGCCTATACCAGAACAACAAATCACTTTATTTATGGCTTATTGTTTCGAAAAAGGGTTGTCACCCAAGACAATCACGACGTATATAGCTGGGCTAAATTATTTTCACAAACTTTCTGGATATTATGATATAACCCAGGTTTTCATTGTTAATAAATAACTAGAGGGTTGCCATAGGAACCGTATCACACATGATAACAGAGCCCCACTAACTCTGCCTATTTTGACATCTATTTGCAGAGTTCTAAGAGAAATATGCTTCAATGCGTATGAAACAAAACTGTTTACGTCGCTCTTTACTTTAGCATACTTTGGATTGTTCAGGGTTAGCGAATTAGTTGTCTCCTTTAGGGGACAATTTGATGGGCCCATTAAACGATCAGATTTGTTCGTGATTGATAACCAATATCTTACAATTCAACTTCGGCATAGTAAAACAAACCAAAGGGGAAAACCGACTGTGTTAAAACTACCCAGAGAATCTGGGCCTGTCTGTGCAGCGCAAGCATTAATAGATTTCTTGGCCGTAAGACCAAAAAATGAAGGAATATTATTTTGTCATCAAGAAGGCACCCCGGTTACCAGAACTCAATTTTCAGCCATTCTGTATAAATGTCTGAGTAAAAATCAAATTACTGGTACATTTAAATCGCATAGCTTTAGAATCGGTTGGGCTACAGACTTGGCAACTAAGGGTTATTCAGCGAGTGTAATTATGAACCTTGGTAGATGGAAATCTAATTGCTATAAAGTATACATCCGAACGTAATTCTACAGTAAAGAGGTGTTTTCCCACTCTTAACTGTATCAGCGGACAACATTTTAAAAGTACATTGAAGTCAGTTCTTCCTGGTAGTTAGTCCGTTTAAAGCAAATTTTCCACATTTAAGGTATTCTTGTGTCAAAAATATCAATTTATTTGTATAAAACAAACACAATTTGCCGCCATTTTGTGTATGCTATTTTTGTTCGCGTGACGTCACAATGGCGTCTCTCTATCCGGTTCACGCGTTTTGTATATATACTTGAAATGGAATTGAAATAAAAAAAAAGGAGAGAAAAAAATAAGGTTTAGAAAGAAACCTCCAGTATTGTCACTAACGAAACTTAAGAGTTTCAGTTAGAGGAGTACGTCTCCAAAGTGCAGCAAGTCCAAGTTGCGCAGCAAGTCCAGTAAAAGGAGCAAGTCCAATTCGGAAGAGTAAGTCTTCCAAGTGCAGCAAGTCCAGGTTGCCCAGCAAGTCCAGTAAAAGGAGCAAGGCCAATTTGGAAGAGTAAGTCTTCCAAGTGCAGCAAGTCCAGGTTGCGCAGCAAGTCCAGTAACAGGAGCAAGTCTCATTCGGAGGAGTAAGTCTTCTAAGTGCAGCAAGTCCAGGTTGTGCAGCAAGTCCAGTAACAGGAGCAAGGCCAATTTGGAAGAGTTAGTCTTCTAAGTGCAGCAAGTCCAGGTTGCGCAGCAAGTCCAGTAAAAGGAGCAAGTCCAATTCGGAGGAGTAAGTCTTCTAAGTGCAGCAAGTCCAGGTTGCGCAGCAAGTCCAGTAAAAGGAGCAAGGCCAATTTGGAAGAGTTAGTCTTCTAAGTGCAGCAAGTCCAGGTTGCGCAGCAAGTCCAGTAAAAGGAGCAAGGCCAATTTGGAAGAGTTAGTCTTCTAAGTGCAGCAAGTCCAGGTTGCGCAGCAAGTCCAGTAAAAGGAGCAAGGCCAATTTGGAAGAGTAAGTCTTCTAAGTGCAGCAAGTCCAGGTTGCGCAGCAAGTCCAGTAAAAGGAGCAAGGCCAATTTGGAAGAGTTAGTCTTCCAAGTGCAGCAAGTCCAGTAAAAGGAGCAAGGCCAATTTGGAAGAGTAAGTCTTCCAAGTGCAGCAAGTCCAGGTTGCGCAGCAAGTCCAGTAAAAGGAGCAAGGCCAATTTGGAAGAGTAAGTCTTCCAAGTGCAGCAAGTCCAGGTTGCGCAGCAAGTCCAGTAAAAGGAGCAAGGCCAATTTGGAAGAGTAAGTCTTCCAAGTGCAGCAAGTCCAGGTTGCGCAGCAAGTCCAGTAAAAGGAGCAAGGCCAATTTGGAAGAGTAAGTCTTCCAAGTGCAGCAAGTCCAGGTTGCGCAGCAAGTCCAGTAAAAGGAGCAAGGCCAATTTGGAAGAGTAAGTCTTCCAAGTGCAGCAAGTCCAGGTTGTGCAGCAAGTCCAGTAACAGGAGCAAGTCCAATTCGGAGGAGTAAGTCTTCTAAGTGCAGCAAGTCCAGGTTGCGCAGCAAGTCCAGTAACAGGAGCAAGTCTCATTCGGAGGAGTAAGTCTCCCAAGTGCAGCAAGTCCAGGTTGTGCAGCAAGTCCAGTAACAGGAGCAAGTCCAATTCGGAGGAGTTAGTCTTCTAAGTGCAGCAAGTCCAGGTTGCGCAGCAAGTCCAGTAACAGGAGCAAGTCCAATTCGGAGGAGTAAGTCTTCCAAGTGCAGCAAGTCCAGGTTGTGCAGCAAGTCCAGTAACAGGAGCAAGTCTCATTCGGAGGAGTAAGTCTTCCAAGTGCAGCAAGTCCAGGTTGTGCAGCAAGTCCAGTAACAGGAGCAAGTCCAATTCGGAGGAGTAAGTCTTCCAAGTGCAGCAAGTCCAGGTTGCGCAGCAAGTCCAGTAACAGGAGCAAGTCTCATTCGGAGGAGTAAGTCTTCTAAGTGCAGCAAGTCCAGGTTGTGCAGCAAGTCCAGTAACAGGAGCAAGTCCAATTCGGAGGAGTAAGTCTTCCAAGTGCAGCAAGTCCAGGTTGCGCAGCAAGTCCAGTAACAGGAGCAAGTCTCATTCGGAGGAGTAAGTCTTCCAAGTGCAGCAAGTCCAGGTTGCGCAGCAAGTCTAGTGAGAGGAACAATTTAAATTAGAGGAGCAAGTCTAAGAAGCGAAGCAAGTCTAAGAAGCGAAGCAAATCTAAGACGTGAAGCAAGTCCAGGAAGTGAAGCACGTCTAAGAAGCGAAGCAAGTCTAAGACGTGAAGCAAGTCTAGGGGTACAGCAAGTCAAGTATATCTAGGAAACCTTCTTCGTGTGTACTGCTTGGAAGATACCTCAGATATTGTCACCATTATAGTTAACCCAAAACTTGACAAATTGGGGGCTCGTCCGGGATTAACTATAATAATATTGCAGCTATCATAACAAGCATGATGTATTACGATGAATGGTTGAGACTTGGCGAGAGACTTGGATTGTCCGGTGGAGACTTGATCCTTTTCATCAAAGATAAGGAAGAGGAATGTACAGCAAGGGAAGAGAGAGCTCAACGACGTGATGAAGAAAGGAGACAGATGGAGATGAACTTTGAACTGCAAATGAAGGAGAGAGACTTAGAGATTGAGCGTTTGAGGGTCAACAGAGTAGACAGTACTGATACTTGTAAGGCGTACAGATCTAAGATTCCAAAGTTTGATGAAGAGCACGATAACATTGACGCATATCTGGAAAGGTTTGAGAGATATGCTCAAATTCAAAATTGGGAAGAGGAGAGCTGGGCCATAAGTCTTAGCTCACTTTTAACAGGAATGGGACTGGAGGTGTACACAAGCATGCCACAAGAAGAGGCCTGTAATTACGATTCTCTCAAGAAAGCGATCCTAGGGAGGTATCAGTTGACTGAAGAGGGATTCAGATCTAAATTTCGACAAAGTAAACCAGACCAAGGAGAGTCGGTCTTCCAATTTGTGTCAAGAATAAAGAGATACTTCAGTCGTTGGACTGAACTGGCTGGAATAGAAAAGATGTATGAATCCTTATGTGATTTAATGATAAGAGAGCAGTTTATTGAAGGTTGTTCGGCTGAATTAGCGGTGTTTCTGAAAGAGAGAACACCAAAGTCGATGGACGAGATAACGCGTCTTGCAGAGCAGTACATCGAAGCACATAAGGGGACACCTTCAATATTGTCGAAGAGTGTTGCGCCACAAAGGAAGCACAACTCCACCAGTCATGAGCAGTCCAGTCGAAAGACAGAAGAGAAGAATGGGTTGCGGAAAACCTGCTTTATATGTAATAAAGCAGGTCATTTAGTGCGTGACTGTAGACAAAACAGCAGGAGTAACACTCCAAAGAGTTGCTTTATCTGTAATAAAGCAGGACACTTAGCCAGAGATTGTAAGCAGATGAGATCAGCTCCAGCAAAGAATGACCAGAAGTTAGCAGCAGTGTGTGTTCAAACGGAAGTAAAAAACAGTCCATTTAAAAACAATACTGAAGACGGAAAATTGAAGTTGGCAAGTGGGGAGTCAGTCCCAATACTTGCAGGAGTTTGTACCATTGACAGCTTAAAAGGGGAGAGGAACTTGAAGGTACAGAGAGGATTCATAGGAACAGAAGAAGTGAAAGTGTTAAGGGACACTGGATGCGAATCCGCTGCTGTAAGAAGAGACTTAGTCAAAGAAGAGCAATTTCTAGGCAAAGAAATAGTGATGATCACAATACATGGGGACGCCAAAGTTGTACCTATGGCGAAGATATGGGTTGATACTCCGTATTACATTGGAGAAATTGAGGCAATGGTACCAAAGTCGTTGATTTGTGACTTAGTCATTGGGAATGTTCCTGGTGTACTTGATAGACCTGATCCTGAATGGAAAAAGAAGATTGCTGATACATCAGTAGCTGCGGTTATGACAAGATCACAGAGTAGAAAAGCAGAGCTACCAATGAAAGCACTGAATGTGCCGAAACCCTCCTGTGAAACAGAAGTTAATGTGGAGACATTAAAGGCATCACAGAAGGAAGATAAAGCATTGCAAAAGCTGTGGGATTTAGCAAAGACAGAAGACATGCTCGAAACCAAGGGTGGTGCAAAATACAAATTTGCAATAAGAAATGGAGTGCTGTATAGAGTTTATCTTCAAACGAAAGGGGCATATGACTACGAGACCAAACAGATTGTCGTACCAGCGAGCAAACGCAAAAGAGTGATGGAACTTGCTCACGAATCGATCGTTGGAGGACATCTTTCAGCAAAGAAAACTGAGGACAGGATCAAGTCAAGCTTTTATTGGCCTGGGATTTCAAGTGAAGTTGGACGATTTTGCCGATCTTGTGACAAATGCCAAAAGACCATTCCGAAAGGCCAAGTTAAGAAGGTTCCTTTAGGAGACATGCCAGTGATTGAAGAACCCTTCCACAGAATAGCCATAGATTTAATAGGACCTATTGCACCAGTGTCAGACAGTGGAAACAGATATATATTAACAGTGGTTGATTATGCCACGCGATATCCAGAAGCGGTAGCATTACCACGAATTGACACAGAAAGAGTAGCAGAAGCACTTCTTGACATCTTTTCGAGAGTAGGTCTCCCAAGTGAAGTTTTAAGTGACAGAGGCAGCCAATTTACATCTGACCTGATGAAAGAAGTAAGTCGTCTTATATCAGTGAAGCAACTCTTCACCACACCATACAACCCGAAGTGCAATTGATTTTGTGAGCGTATGAATGGAGTCCTGAAGAGCATGTTAAAGAAGATGTGCCAAGAAAGACCCAAAGATTGGGATAGATACCTTTCGGCAGTATTATTTGCCTATAGAGAAGTACCACAATCAAGCACAGGATTCTCACCCTTTGAACTTTTATATGGAAGAACAGTGCGGGGACCAATGCAAGTGTTGAAAGAAATATGGACAGCGAAAGAAAATCCTGAGACACAGAACACATATCAATATGTATTTGATTTAAAGCAGCGGTTGGAAGAAACGTGCAAGATAGCAAGAGAAAGTCTAAATAGAGCTCAGAAGACATACAAACATCATTACGATAAGAAAGCTCGCAAACGAGTATTAAAACTTGGCGACAAAGTACTACTCCTGCTTCCGACAGATAAGAATAAGATGATGCTACAATGGAAAGGACCATATGAAGTTGTTGAGGCTATCAACGGAGTTGACTATAGAATAAATGTTGGTGATAGAATGAGAACATATCACATCAATTTGCTAAAGAAGTATGAAGAACGCAAAGACACGATTGCAGCAAGTGTGGCAATTATAGAAGATGACAACCATATTCAAGGTGGAGCGGTAGATGATGAAAGTCTTCTAGAGTTTCCAGGATACACAAGTGGTGAAACATTTTGTGATGTCAAGATCTGTGAAAGACTTACTCAGGAACAGAGAAAGCAAGTCTTAGATCTTCTTCAAGAATTTAGTGAGGTGTTCTCCGAACAACCAGGAACAACTCCTCTCATACAGCACCACGTCGAACTGATTGACCAGAAACCTATCCGAGTGAAGCAGTACCCAATACCATACGCTAAGCGTCAAGATGTGGAAGATGAAATTAAGAAGATGCTGGAAGCTGATGTTATAGAACCGTCTGTATCCGAGTACAATGCACCTATCGTAATTGTAAAGAAGAAAGACGAAAGCAATAGATTCTGCATTGACTTTCGACGCCTTAATTCTGTAACCAAGTTTGATACCGAACCTATGGCTAGTGTGGATGATATTCTGGCAAGACTGAAAGATGATAAGTTTTTTACAAAGATCGACTTATGTAAAGGTTTCTGGCAGATTCCAGTTGCTGAAAGTTGCCGAAGAATGACAGCATTTTCTACAGACAGAGGGAGTTACCAGTTTAAGAAAATGCCATTTGGAATGGTCAACTCTAGGGCGACCTTCAATCGTATAATGAGGAAGCTGCTAGCAGGATGTAACAACGTTGATAATTATATCGACGATATGATAGGACATACTCCAACTTGGAATGATCATCTTGTTATGCTACGAGACCTCCTCCAAAGACTTAAAGAAGCATGTCTTACAGTTAAACCATAAAATTGTTTTATCGGGTTTGGCAATATTGGATTTACAGGACATATGGTTGGAAATGGAATAGTTCAGATGGAAGAGGAGAAACTTAATCGCATAAGGCAAGCAGCAGTTCCAAAAACCAAAAGACAAGTTAGGGCATTTTTAGGATTAGCGGGCTATTACAGAAAATTCATACCTTCATTTGCCGAAATAGCAGCACCTCTAACAGACTTGACGAAAAAGGGACAGCCGAATTATGTCAAATGGGAAGCAAGTCAAGATTATAAGATTCTTTCACTGGTTGTAGGTGCAGATGGGAATTTCCGGCCTCGAGGGTAACTGTTTAGGCGGTAACGAGGTTCCTAAGGAGTTACCGCCTAAACAGTTACCCGAGAGCCGGATATTCCCATCTGCACCTATAACCAGTGACAGAATCTTTTTCTTGCATACCGATATAAAGATATAATAATAAAAATAAAATCAGCTGAACGGCTTTCTTTTTAGAACTATTTCTTATAGCAGCGTATTTAAACAAAGCGCGGGAAATCAACGTCCGTAAACAGGAAAGACGTCATGACGTTTCAAAGACAAATAACAATGTTTAGTTCCGGTTTTGTTTTATCAGTTCCGGCGTAACGTTATGAATTTTTGACAAAATAACGTGTTTTGAATCGAGAAATATACTATCAGGAACAAAGAGGAACTGTCAAGGTATTGGATTTTTATTCCGTTTTTCAAAATAAAATATAAATAACTACATAAATCTTCTACATATATGTAGTTCGTAATACGTCATTTAAAGCACGAGAGTCATCTTACACCCCGGGGTGTAAGATGGATTTTTCCAGCACTGGTAAAAATACCGGAAATCCCAGTCTGGTATGCAAGGAAGTGCTTTTAATACCTTGAAGGATCAACTCACTAGATCGCCTATTCTTCGACTACCAGATTTTTCTAAACAATTCATTTTACAGTGTGATGGTTCAAGTACCGGGATTTGAGCAGCGTTACTGCAGCAGTATGAAGAGGGTTTATTTCCAGTTGCCTCTGCCAGCAAGAAGCTGCTCGATCATGAGAAGAACTACTCAGTTGGAGAAAGAGAGTGCCTTGCCATAGTATTCGGAATAAAAAAATTCCAGAAGTATATTTATGGGAAGGAATTCGTCATACAAACAGACCACAATTCTTTAGCATATATCCAGAAATCCACACCAGATAATGGAAGATTAGTGAGATGGGCATTATTTTTGCAGTCATATAAATTCCGGATTGAGGCAATAAAAGGATCAGACAACATCTTTGCAGATTATCTGAGCAGACAAGATGAAGATGATGAAGACAGTCCCCACATTACAATATCAACAGAGGATATGCAGACAGAATAAATCAGATATTTTTGCCATGATTTAGAAATATGGAATATTTCTTTAGAAGGGGGCTGTTGTCAAAAATATCAATTT
Source organism: Mercenaria mercenaria (assembly GCF_021730395.1). Lineage (NCBI taxonomy): Eukaryota > Metazoa > Mollusca > Bivalvia > Venerida > Veneridae > Mercenaria > Mercenaria mercenaria. The sequence continues at coordinate 43,157,504 of NC_069374.1, forward strand.
ATTTGTATAAAACAAACACAATTTGCCGCCATTTTGTGTATGCTATTTTTGTTCGCGTGACGTCACAATGGCGTCTCTCTATCCGGTTCGCGCGTTTTGTATATATACTTGAAATGGATTTGAAATAAAAAAAAAGAGAGAAAAAAATAAGGTTTAGAAAGAAACCTCCAGTATTGTCACTAACGAAACTTAAGAGTTTCAGTTAGAGGAGTACGTCTCCAAAGCGCAGCAAGTCCAAGTTGCGCAGCAAGTCCAATTCAGAAGAGTAAGTCTTCCAAGTGCAGCAAGTCCAGGTTGCCCAGCAAGTCCAGTAAAAGGTGTAAGTCCAATTCGGAAGAGTTAGTCTTCCAAGTGCAGCAAGTCCAGGTTGCGCAGCAAGTCCAGTAAGAGGAGCAAGTCTAATTCAGAAGAGTAAGTCTTCCAAGTGCAGCAAGTCCAGGTTGCGCAGCAAGTCCAGTAAGAGGAGCAAGTCTAATTCAGAAGAGTAAGTCTTCCAAGTGCAGCAAGTCCAGGTTGCGCAGCAAGTCCAGTAACAGGAGCAAGTCCAATTCGGAGGAGTAAGTCTTCCAAGTGCAGCAAGTCCAGGTTGCGCAGCAAGTCCAGTAAAAGGAGCAAGGCCAATTCGGAAGAGTAAGTCTTCTAAGTGCAGCAAGTCCAGGTTGCGCAGCAAGTCCAGTAAAAGGAGCAAGTCCAATTCGGAAGAGTAAGTCTTCCAAGTGCAGCAAGTCCAGGTTGCGCAGCAAGTCCAGTAACAGGAGCAAGTCTCATTCGGAGGAGTAAGTCTTCCAAGTGCAGCAAGTCCAGGTTGCGCAGCAAGTCCAGTAAAAGGAGCAAGTCTAATTCGGAGGAGTAAGTCTTCCAAGTGCAGCAAGTCCAGGTTGCGCAGCAAGTCCAGTAAAAGGAGCAAGTCTAATTCGGAGGAGTAAGTCTTCCAAGTGCAGCAAGTCCAGGTTGCGCAGCAAGTCTAGTGAGAGGAGCAATTTAATTAGAGGAGCAAGTCTAAGAAGCGAAGCAAGTCTAAGAAGCGAAGCAAATCTAAGACGTGAAGCAAGTCCAGGAAGTGAAGCACGTCTAAGAAGCGAAGCAAGTCTAAGACGTGAAGCAAGTCTAGGGGTACAGCAAGTCAAGTATATCTAGGAAACCTTCATCGTGTGTACTGCTTGGAAGATACCTCAGATATTGTCACCATTATAGTTAACCCAAAACTTGACATCTTGTCAATTCCATCTAATAACTATTTGTAGATGTGTGGGTCCTGGGAGATTCAATTCCGTTCTGGGCTGGTAAACGAGCAGCAGACACCGGTAAACCCAACCTTTCGCTACCCGATATAACTATAGCTTGGTGGGGAATAAGCGGACTTCGATGGACATCATTTCGCCATTCAGTACAGACTCAAGTATTACTGTCATCGCCACCAAGGGCTATCATCTTACATTTAGGTGGTAACGATTTGACAAGTTTATCTTCTATCGAGCTAAGGGAGTTAATAGAGACAGAAGTGAAATATCTACGCGATGCCTTCCCCGAGACAATTATCATTTGGGTAGATATTTTACCAAGGAGGGTCTGGAGGGGGGCCTGTAATGTCAAAGCTATTGACGTCAAACGCAAACGAATAAATAGTTCGGGCCGGATTATTACAAGTCGGTCTGGCAGGAGTGATATAGTGAGCCCAGATATTGATACGGCTACTAATTTTTTCAAATCTGACGGGGTCCATTTAAATGAGGTGGGGTTGGAGTTTTATCTGTACTATTTGAAATCTGCCATAATAAAAAATCTCTGTGCGTCTCAATAATAATTTTGGGGGATAAATTGAAATTTATTGTGGCGGTAAAATTCTTATTGGCTGGAAGGTGACCAGGCGTTGCAGTTTCTATGAAGTAAATTTAACAAGTTATCGTTATTTACAATTTCAAATTTCGCTTACTTCGGAATATGGGCGTGACTTCTCTCCTCGATGGCATTCTATTTTGCGTTCAAGAGGAGACATGGCCGTCCGTATTCGGATTTTTCTATCTTATTTCGCAGGTCACTACTTTATGTAAGCTGTTATTGTTACTCTGAGTCACCAGGTTATTTCAATGGTTGTCAACTGGACTGTTGCTTCCGGTTACTTGTTTACTTATTGTTGTCGACCCGAATGTTGCTTCGGGTCACTAAGTAGTGGTAAACTCGAATGTTGCTTCGGGTTTGTTTGTAGTCTGTCGTTGACCTGAATGTTGCTTCGGGTCACTAGGTCTGGCCCATGTAGTTTTGGTAAGGCCTAGTTGACGTGTTTGCTGCCAGTAACGCATTACAGGTTCTACCGGCATACCTCGTATCGAGCTGGTAGTGTGATTATGGGTCCTTTGCTTTCAAGGTTGGTACCGATTCACGGTACGGTCAACTTGGAAGCTGGGGTCTATGATTGCACGATCAGTGGGACTCCTTTGGTAATGCGACGCGTAGCAATGATGCCATTAGTAATATTTTCAAAGGTGACTCGGCGACCGGGATCCTTTTGGCAATTTCACTTGTAATGTTTGGCATGCTTGGTCCCTTCCGGTCGATGAGCTAGCTACCAAATTTGAGCGGCCGACACAACCAAACTTATTAATTTGAAATGATATGAATATACATGTAATTCATAAGCAATATTTCAAGGTTTTATTATCACGTACCTATATCTATTTGAATATATTGTCGGTACAGATTGGTGACATGTTTAATAAATTTAGAGAAGGCTGTATGTATTGTTTTTTATTTCGAGTAATATCAAATAATAAATTATACTAAAGCGTGGTAGTGAGGCCATAAATTTTAAATGGTCACACACATTTTCTAAAATTCAAAACTTTTAACATTTTTATTACTGATTCAATATTAAAATCTCTTTCAGCATTGTGGTAGATCAAAAGAAATTCAAAACCAAATTCTAGTTGCAATCAGTTTTTCTATTCCCTTTAATCATTTGTTTTCTTTGTGATCAACATATACATTTGTAATAACTACACAACAAAAGCTACTATAGTTTTCACTTCAAACTAACAGAAAATGATGCCACAAGTCCAGCTGTAAAACTACAAAGATGTGGGTAAATCTAAACAATTTAATAATAACTAGAAGACTAATAATCACCTAAAAGATTGTACATCATCAAGCATAATACAAATATTAATATAATGTTTGTTACATATATCTGTCTCTACAAATGTGTCAAAAAAAAAAAAGAAAAAAAAAAAAGAGAAAAATTTGACCAAATTGTAAGTTTGATGCTCATACTACTTAAATAGCATACTTCTCTGAGAATCTGAGATCTGTTTCTAGCAGGGATTTGAGAGTATTACAGTGTGGTTGAAGTTTAGGATCTAGCTTCTCCGAGAACAACATCAGATATAACTTGTTGGCCAAGGTAAACCATGTCTCACTGCTTGCTAACTGTAATCATCATAACATTTCACAGTCATTTGTAAAAGTACCCTGACAACAGTTAAAGACATCTAATGGCCATCTTTGACTAAAATATTTTACCTTTCGATATTTACTATAAATGTATAAAATCCTCATCAAATGTATTCAAATTCACTAAATATATAAAATAAGTTTGCTTTCACAGTTACATTCATCATTAATGTTATGCAGTAACACTTGATTGTTAAAATTGTTAAAGAAAACAGCCAGTTTTTCAGTGGTACTACACATTTATAATGTGTTTATCTATACATGTATACATTGTGTACTATTTTAAACCTAATGCATAGTACTGTTAATACATATTAACCTTTAGCCTGCTGGCGGCAAGTTATTCTGCCTTTGCGACCAGTGCGGACCAAGATTAGCCTGCACATCCGTGCAGGCTAATCATGGTCTGCACTGTTCGCTATTCAGTCAGTAAATTTTCAGTGAACACCCCTTTGAATAATAAATGGTATTGCCCAAATTGACTGATGGACCAGTTCATTTTAGAAATTTAGTAGGGTAAAGGTTAATAATAAACATATTATGATCTGATAATGTAACAACCTCAAATGTTGCAGTTACTGGATGCCGTCCAACATTGTCATCAAAGCCTTTTGTTAGTGCCATATCAATATGCTGCCATAAAAACTCCTTAAAACTAAATTCTCCTCCATTCCGAGAGAGCACCACTGACCGTGACCTATCTGTACCAGCTTGACCTCTTCTTGTAGACTGGTAACTCTTACGCGGTGAGTCCGATTCTAAATGCAAGATCAAGAGCAATCTTTGAATATGAAACTGAATATACATTTGAGTTCTGATGCTAACATAACAAGAGCACCGCCTTGCGGGTGCTGACGCTCATCTGATTTTTTTTGTATAATAGAAATATTGTCCTACCCATGATTTTCTAAGTCTAAAAAGGGCCATCATTCTTGCAAAAAGCAGGATAGAGTTATGTTTCTTGATGTACAGTGTCCACTTATGATTGTGAAAAACTGTTGCAAGTTTTAAAGCAATAGCTTTGATAGTTTATGAGAAAAGTTGCCTTAAACATAATACTCAACCAAGAAAATGATTTTCTAAGTCCAAAAGGGGCAATAATTCTTGCAAAAAGCAGGATGGAGTTATGTTGCTTGCTATACAGGGTCAGCTTATGATGGTGAACAAGTGTTGCAAGTTTCAAAGCAATAGCTTTGATAGTTCAAGAGAAAAAGTTGACCTAAACATAAAACTTAACCAAGAAATCTGATATTTTCTAAGTCCAAAAGGGGCCATAAATCTTGCAAAAAGCAGGATGGAGTTATGTTTCTTGCTGTACCGGGTCAGCTTATGATGGTGAACAAGTGTTGCAAGTTTTAAAGCAATAGCTTTGATAGTTTAGGATAAAAGCTGACCTAAACATAAAACTTAACCAAGAAAACTGATTTTCTAAGTCCAAAAGGGGCAATAATTCTTGCAAAAAGCAAGATGGAGTTATGTTTCTTGATGTACAGGGTCTGCTTATGATGGTGAACAAGTATTCCAAGTTTCAAAGCAATAGCTTTGATAGTTTAGGAGAAAAGTTGACCTAAACATAAAACTTAACCAAGAAATCTGATATTTTCTAAGTACAAAAGGGGCCATAAATCTTGCAAAAAGCAAGATGGAGTTATGTTTCTTGCTATACAGGGTCAGCTTATGATGGTGAACAAGTCTTCCAAGTTTCAAAGCAATAGCTTTGATAGTTTAGGAGAAAAGCTGACCTAAACATAAAACTTAACCAGGCAACGCCGACGCAGACGCCGACGCCGACACCGACGCCGACAACCGCTCAAGTGATGACAATAACTCATCATTTTTTTTCAAAAAATCAGATGAGCTAAAAATTCATATCAAAATTAGTATTTTGTAACATGGCAGAAGCCACATTAGCAATTATTTTAGATAAAATAGATATAGAATAAGATAACATAATACACTCGATGGAATACTAGCTGGTTTGATAACTTATATTACCACAAAGACATAATTGGAACACTATTGAAAAAGGGGGCTAACCTCATTTCATGACAAGAGCTGTCCGTAAGACAGCATGCTCAACTTTTCTCTGTGCTTTACTCTGAATTAGAGCTTTGCCAGTAAAAACTCTACCAAAAAAATTCTAAGTTAAAAAGGGACATAACTCTGTCAAGATTCAAATCAGAGTTATGACGACTGTTTCTCCTGGTGCAGACTTTGATAGTAAATAACTTTTTTAAGTTTCAAGTCAAAAGCTTTGATTAACAGAAATATTTGACTTTATCAGTCAGGGGTGTAACTGTTTCAAGTTATCACAGTTTATAACCCATTTGAGTTATTGCTTATACTTTCATAACTTGTTTCAGTTATCATAAAATATTACAAAGCCCTCCTGTGCCAATTCCTCTTTTCGAATGTGACAAATGCAATTATTCCCTGAATCCTTGAACTTTTATCTTTCCAGCTATGCAGTAAAAATTTTTACGCAAGGCTGATAAAGTTTTACATAAAAGGTTTAAAGCTATAAAACTCTTAACATCATCAGGTCATGATCAGACTAAAAGAGCATTTGATTAACCACAGATTGCTACTAATTTCACTTTAAAGGTCACTTTGTGAGAACAGCAAAAAGACTTTTTTTTAATAACTTACCCGAGTTAACTATATTTTATAACTAATACAGGTTATAAAATGCTTGAAAAAGTAACCGAAATAGGTTACATAACTTAAAACAGTTACACCCCTGACTGTTTATTAAAAACTTTAATAAAAAAATTCTAAGTTAAAAAAGGGCATAACTCTGTCAAAATTCAATCAGAATTAGGGGGATTGTTTCTCCTGGTGTAGACTATGATAGTAAATAATTATTTTAAGTTTCAAGTCAATAGTTTTGATAGTAACAGAGATATTTGACTATATCAAAAATATTTACAAATGGTGATTGCGACGCAAATGCAATAGCTCTACTTTTTCTCTGAGAGTAGAGCTAAAATTTGAAAAACAAGTCAGAGGGTAACATTTACAAACATGTGAAGAAATACAATCTACAAACATTCCAGGTCTCACCTGTGTCATGCTGTATCGTGTTATCTCTGATCTGCTGCAGGAAGAAAGAAACTGGGTCAGCAGCCTCATTCTGGTATACATGGATAAATACAAACTCCTGATTGGCTGGCACAGCAAATAGCGAATTGTTGCTGTAAATGATTAAGTAAAGTTTGTAAATCCACAGTGTTTATCAACTGAAATAACAGAAATGACAAAGACTAAAACCTTTACAGTTGACACAAATAACAAAATTGAAAACAAATTAATACCAAAAGCAAAAATTATGGCTGATTCCAGAAAAAGCATACACAATTAGAAACAAAATTTCCATTCATGCTGAGATATGATAAAAGATTTCAGCAAAGGACTATGATAACTAATACAAATACCTGATGTTGGTGATAACTCTAGATTTTCTAAGAATTTTGTAGATTTGGTCCTCCATACAGTGTTGTAGTCTCTTGATAGGGTGGATCCTCTGGAATATTACAGTTCACAATCTGTTTTATCATAATCACACTTTAGAAAGATAGAAATGTAACTGGTTTCATCACTTAATATTTCAACTGATAGTTATTTGTGGCATTATGCCAGATTAAGATGACTGACAAGTTCTCTTAATGTACAACCTGCTTAGAAGCATAAATACATGTAGTTCTAGTCAAGACATTAGAGACAGTTCTAGGGCCAAAGAGCTAATTTAAAATTTCTTTTTTCCCCCTATATCTATTGAACAAGCTTGACAGATCTATCCCTTTTAATTCCATCAGCATGTTTTTCAATAATCTGCAGCTGACAAATCGAGCTTGCCTGTACACAAATACCCAAACTGCTCTTTTTGTTCCCCAAATTTTATGCAAAACATACAAAACTTCCTATCTGATAGCAAAATGAACAAAATGATTATCATCTACTGCAAATGAAAATGTTTTTTTATCCTTTTTTTAGTCTGAAGCTTCTAATTTAAGTAAGAATGTGAATAACTTAGGATTTCATCAGTTTGTGGACAAAGCTGAGTTGGACATAATATCAGACTAAAATAAATGAAAGTTTGTTGTGGACAAGGTACTTATGAAAGTCTAAAATCTCACAAAGTTGTTTTAACATATACCTGTGGCCTTATCTTATATCCTGTATTATCAACTAATTCATCTGGATCATACTCAATGGTGGATGTCTCAAACACAAACAAAACTCTCGGTGAACATGGACGACCATTGTATTTCCAATCTTTGGAGATGGGTAGATCTAACAACTGTTCTGTTACACATTTTTGTACCTTCATTCTGCAATACAATAACAGAGAGACTGAGATTTCAAAACACGCAAGTGTACATCTTCATCCAGGAAATACTTGGAAATCATGATAATTAGTGTCCTCATAAATTTAAAGAGTTGCTTGCAGCACATTATTGCACAGTTTTCAGACTACTGAAGAACAGACAACCATCCCATGAGGTTCTAAGTCTGAATGGCAAACCTGCCATGAAATCAGAAATATTTGGTCTTGTCCACCAACAAAATATTAAACAACCCACCAGTATGTGAAAACCACATCACTCTTTTCAAACCTGTCTTGGAGTATATATACGTCCCGAGTTAAAGTTGAAATATTCGAGGCAATACTTGCTTTACTTGTTTTTGTTTCTATTTCGGACAGGGCAATGAAAATATCAAGCATTAATTGTGAAATCACCTATTAAATTGCATGGGCATGAAATTTGGTGGTTGTGGCCAAAACAGTTATTTCCTGGTGAAGAAACTGATGGATTTTGTCCATCAATAAATGCATGGTAATTGTATTGCTTCATTGAAATAAAAAAAAATATGGCATGACTCAACAACAATGTCCAGGAAAATTAGTCCTAAATAAAAATTGATAATTTCACAGTAATTAAAATTCAGTGAGAATTTTCTGCTGTGCCAATTAGCACTGATGTAACTATATTCTATGTTTTACCTGATAGAATCCAATATCCTGAACAGCCTCACATATGTGATGTCAAATGATGAACTAGGATGTGAAATCTAAAATATAACACAACCTCATGTAAAATATTGACACTAGTCAGAACATTTACATAAATTAGGCATTAAAATTTTAAACAATGTGTTGTTAAACTGCTGAACAGTCTACATCATGTGTCATATGGATCCCAACTTTTCTATCTAATATAGTTAAACCTCTGCATTTTAGTTTGTTGGGTTTTCAGTCCAAATGACACATTCCTAGGTCGGATGGTGGCCTCAGCATTAAATGTGGAGGAAGATTCAAGGAGCTTCTCTGTTATTTGATGCATAAGTTTGCATCTCAACAGAACTATCTTCTTTGCAATACGTGAGCAGACATCAAACACATAAATGATTCACAATCAGAAACTATGACCGCTTTGCAATACAGACCACAGCATAGCATGTCGTAAGGCAGTGTATGTTTGTGTGTTCTGCTTTCACTTTCTGTTGTATGGGATATGTAATATGTAAGAAAAATTTGTTATAAAATTTCTACAAAGACATTAACTATACCCAAAGCTACTTTTTTTTTAATCTCTTCTGAAATACTGGAACAATATACTTACAACTAATATATGAGAAACTTGGAAGAGAAAAAGAAGACATTTAGCATTGTGACAGTCCTCTTGCTGCCATAGTGTCTGGAAATCCTGCAAGCAGAAAATATGATATGTGTTGCATCACAAAATTTTATCTTAATGTAAACAAAACTGCTAGAAACATGAGAGAGGATGGCCCTTTATATCTTACAAAAGTACAGAGCTGTAGTGGCTAAACTTTCAATGTACTTTAGTGGAGATTCATCTATATGCAGCAATTCAAAAAACATTGAAAGGAATTTTCTATGTCCATCACGATCACCCTTTTCATTTAGTGTAGCAGTATATTTGTATCAACTATATAATGTATAAGAAAAGACAAAGTTTTATAAAAAAAACTAGAAATGTGTCCATGGGACACAGATGCCCCCACTATATGACAAAGGACACAAATTTTTTCCTAGGTCAGGGGCCGTAACTCCTACAATACTGAATAAATCCGGATGTGAAACCCCGGGTGCACAACTGCACATGCTGACCAACATTCCTGTAAACTTTGGTGACTGTAGGTCAAATAATTTTGGAGCTATGCTCGACACAACATTAAAATGACCAATTTTTAACTAAGTCAGGGGTCATAACTCCTACAGGACTGAATGAATCTGGAAGCAAAACCCCAGGTGCACAACTGCACATGCTGACCAACATTCCTGTAAACTTTGGTGACTCTAGGTCAAAAACTTTTGGAGCTATATGCGACACAACATTAAAATGACCAATTTTTTACTAAGTAAGGGGCCATAACTCCTACATGACTGAATGAATCCGGATGTGAAACCCCAGGTGCACAACTACACATGCTGACCAACATTCCTGTAAAGTTTTGTGACTCTACGTCAAATACTTTTGGAGCTAGGTGCGACACAACATTTTTGGAAGGACGGAAGGACGGACGGAAAGACGGAAGGACGGACGAACAAGGGCAAATCTATATGCCCCCCACCCCCCAAAGTGGGGGCATAAAAATAAGCTGCAGGAATAGCATGCACATTTCTAACTTTGACAGGCAAGTCCATTCTGAAGTTTTCAAACAGTATATTAGAAGGCTTCAGAAAGAACATTACTAAACTTCAGTCAAACTATTCTAGCACAACAGTATCTTCAGCATACCGTAAAACAAATTGTAAATCTTACTGAAACTGAGTGTATACATTTAGACTTTATAATACCAATATTAGTACCTTAATAGAAGCATCCTTGAGTTTCTGGCACACTGAAGTCAGTCTGTAAGAATCCAATATACTGGTCAGGTGTAGGTATACAACACTGCTGTCAACATCATAGTAACACTCGATGTCACCCTGAAATATATAATTCGAATTTATTTAAATAAATTCAAAGTAACACTACAAGCATCATAAATACACCCCAACTCCCTGAAAATTGTATCAACACTTGGTCCTCAACTGTAGATGTATACATCTGTCAATGGCTGAATCAATGAAAGTGTTGCATTACTGTCTCTAAATTCTAATTTTCAGGTAATCAAAAAAAAAACATCATATATTTTAATATGACAAAACTGTAGTTTAACCAATAATTAAATTTAATTGTAATTACCTGGTTGACACTGTCTTTTAAGAATCCTCTAACACCCTGCAAGAAATAAATAATTAGCTAGAGGATATCCATTAATATTCACAAAATAAAACAGTTATCAAGTCACAGCTGTGGGAGAGAACTACATATCTTAACAAACTTTAAGTGTGAGTGAAAATATTAGTTGTCTCCCTTGGCAAAGACAGACAAATTACTTGCAGCATGTTGCTGCATATTGCTTATATACTCTCTGGTGCTGGTTGGGTGCCCAGTAAAAAACATTCTTAATAATAATTAACTAGAAATGTGTCCATGGGACACAGATGCCCCCACTACATGACAAAGGACAGGGGCCATAACTCCAACAATACTGAATGAATCCGGACACGAGACCCCAGGGGCACAACTGCACATGCTGACCAACATTCCTATACAGTTTTGTGACTCTACATCAAATACTTTCAGAGCTAGGCGCGACACAACACTAAAATGACCAATTTTTACAAAGTCAGGGGCCATAACTCCTACATGACTGAATGAATCCGGATGCAAAACACCAGGTGCACAACTAAACATGCTGACCAACATTCCTGTAAACTTTGGTGACTCTGGGTCAAATACTTTTGGAGCTACGCGCGACGCAACATTAAAATGACCAATTTTTGGTTGCGGGTTTATCCCGCTACCAAAGTTAAGTGTATTTCTGACAATCATGTAGTATCTTTATTTGATTCCAAATCACATCCAAAGGAATTTGTTCATGTGCTACACAAAGTAGTCCCATTCATGAACAACGCGGATGAATTATCAATGATCAAGCAGTTCTTATTCATCCTCTATCCATTCACACTGGCCATTTAGATTATATAAGATCTGTCAATGATTAGGTATTCCAGCCCATGGTTACATCATTGACTTCCAGCTGTTCATGTAAGGTCAGGCAGAGTTTATCTTAGATATGAGGCACATTAGTATTTGTTTCTTATACATGTATATTTATAGATTGGCATTTAAAATGAAAGTAACTACAGCAAAACCCACAACCACCAGACATCTCAAGGCTTTGATTAACTAAGTCAGGGGCCATAACTCCTACACAAATGAATGAATCCGGACGCAAAACCCCAGGTGCACAATTGCACATGCTGACCAACATTCCTGTAAACTTTGGTGGCTCTAGGTCAAATACTTTTGGAGCTACGTGCGACAAAACATTACAATGACCAATTTTTTACTAAGTCAGGGGCTATAACTGCTATACAACTGAATGAATCTGGACGCGAAATCCCAGGTGCACAACTGCACATGCTGACCAACATTCCTGTAAAGTTTTGTGACTCTACATCAAATACTTTCAGAGCTAGGCGCAACACAACACTAAAATGACTAATTTTTACAAAGTCAGGGGCCATAACTCCTATATGACTAAATGAATCCAGATGCGAAACCCCAGGTGTACAACTACACATGCTGACCAACATTCCAGTAAAGTTTTGTGACTCTATATCAAATACTTTCAGAGCTAGGCGCAACACAACATTAAAATGAATAATTTTTACAAAGTCAGGGGCCATAACTCCTACATGACTAAATGAATCCAGACGCGAAACCCCAGGTGCACAACTACACCTGCTGACCAACATTCCTGTAAATTTGTGACTCTATATCAAATACTTTTGGAGCTAGGCATGACACATTCTCGGAATGACGGACGGACAAGGGTCAAAAATTGACTCTGGGTCAAATACTTTTGGAGCTACGTGCAACACAACATTAAAATGACCAATTTTCAACTAAGTCAGGGGCCATAACTCCTACACAACTGAATGAATCCAGACGCAAAACCCCAGGTGCACAACTAAACATGCTGACCAACATTCCTGTAAACTTTGGTGACTCTAGGTCAAATACTTTTGGAGCTAGGTGCGACACATTAAAATGACCAATTTTTTACTAAGTCAGGGGCTATAACTCCTATACAACTGAATGAATCTGGATGCGAAACCCCAGGTGCACAACTGCACATGCTGACCAACATTCCTGTAAAGTTTTGTGACTCTACATCAAATACTTTCAGAGCTAGGCGCAACACAACACTAAAATGACTAATTTTTACAAAGTCAGGGGCCATAACTCCTACATGACTAAATGAATCCAGACGCGAAACCATAGGTGCACAACTACACATGCTGACCAACATTCCTGTAAAGTTTTGTGACTCTACATCAAATACTTTTGGAGCTAGGCGCGATACACCATTCTCGGAAGGACGAAGGATGGACGGATGGAAGGACGGAAGGAAGGACGTACAAGGGCAAATCTATATGCCCCCCCACCAAAAGTGGGGGCATAAAAATTCATCTATCATTTCTCTTTTAGGAAAATTAAATTACTGACATTATACAGCTAACAAAATGTTAACATGTTTACTATACCTTAAACACATCAGCATCTAAAATAGGGTTGAATGAGGAAGCTTTAGAAGTGGACGTCTTGTACTGGCTCTTTCCTATAACTGACACAACACATACTTTGTTATCTTTGTATTGACTTGGGCTGAAATACAAGTATATATATATATACGTAAGATGGCTTGACATTTAGAACTGCCTAAGAAAGGTAAAAGTTATAGTCAATCTCCTGACGGGCAAGTTAAATATTATCATATTAGGTACATGTGTTTATTAGGAATGGATACAGTCATACCATGTTATTTTTTGTTGTTCAACTTTCAAATTTTTTAAAACCAATATTTCATTGCACAAACACTATGTCATTGATCTGATTCTCATTGTGTGACCAGGTCAGCGATGCATATTAATTTCTTGTTATTTTGTCATTTTTGTAAGATTATTACTATAACATTTTCATATCCCCAATAATGTGACTGATTCAGTAATTTTGCAACTTGGGCCAATTATCTGTGTAAATGGCCACCCTTTTCAGCTATGCTATTATTACTGCCCATTTTTTGATCACTTCAATCATTCAAATAAGTTAATAACCATGTCATCTTTATAAATAAAACTGCAGATGCTCAATAATGTGTTAACAATTTCAAAATAGCTTTGCCCATCTTTTACTTAAAAATTTCATAGTTGGATTATTTACTTCAAAATATAAATGTATAACTTAATTGTGCATTTTATTGAATGTGATGCAGCTAGTAGCCGATTGTTAAAAAACTTCCTTTTTTTAGAGACAATACACATTTAAAATGTATTTATAACATATGTCTACTTTTTACACCTAAATTTAACGCTAATGCATAAGTACTGTAAATACACATAAGGATAATGCAAATACGGTACTTGTGTAAATACACATGAGACCTAAAAGAAGTTGTTAGTTTCCTGTAACATGCTCAAAAAGTTAGCTTGGTAGGTTGGTAAATTTTCAAAAAAAAAATTGTTTCAGTGGAACTTTTCAGAAATTATTTTTATGTCAAACAAGAGCTGTCCGTAAGACTGCCAAGCTCGACTATTCGAAATATTGTCACAGAAGCAGGAAATTATTACCCAAAATGTTAAATATAAAAAGAGTTTTAAGTTCGAAAGGGGACATAATTTGACCAAAATACATATCAGAGTTATGGGACTTGATGTTATCAACTAGTTTTATAACCCCGAAGAAACATGTTAAGTTTCAATTCAATATCTGCATTAGTTTTGGGGATAGTAACTTGCATGTAAAACTTTAACCAGAATTTTCTAAGTCCAAAAGGGGGCATAATTTGCTCAAAATACATGTTAAGAGTTATGGAACTTGATCCAGTGAGGTTGGTAATTGACCTAGAAAAAGAATAAATATGTTTCAAAGCTATATGCCTTTTGGTAATAGCTGTATGTACTTGCATGCAAAACTTTAACCAGGATTTTCAAAGTCCAAAAGGGGGCATAATTTGCCCAAAATAAATGTCAGAGTTATGGGACTTGGTGCTATCAACTAGTTTTATAACCCTGAAGACACATTTGAAGTTTCAATTTAATATCTGTAGTAGTTTTGGAGATAGTTACTTGCATGTAAAACTTTAACCAGGATTTTCTAAGTCCAAAAGGGGGCATAATTTGCCCAAAATACATGTCAGAGTTATGGGACTTGACCCAGTGAGGTAGGTAATTGATCTAGAAAAAGAAAAAATAAGTTTCAAATCTATATGCCTTTTAGTAATAGCTGTATGTACTTGCAGGCAAAACTTTAACCAGAATTTTCTAAGTCCAAAAGGGGACATAATTTGGCCAAAATACATGTCAGAGTTATGGGTCTTGACCCAGTGAGGTAGGTAATTGATCTAGAAAAAGAAAAAATAAGTTTCAAATCTATATGCCTTTTAGTAATAGCTGTATGTACTTGCACCCAAAACTTTAACCAGAATTTTCTAAGTCCAAAAGGGGGCATAATTTGGCCAAAATGAAGGTCAGAGTTATGGGACTTGGTGCTATCAACTAGTTTTATAACCCCGAAGACACATGTGAAGTTTCAATTCAATATCTGCATTAGTTTTGGAGATAGTAACTTGCATGTAAAACTTTAACCAGAATTTTCTAAGTCCAAAACGGGGCATAATTTGCTCAAAATACATGTTAGAGTTATGGAACTTGACCCAGTGAGGTTGGTAATTGACCTAGAAAAAGAATAAATAAGTTTCAAAGCTATATGCCTTTAAATGATAGCTGTATGTACTTGCATGCAAAAACTTAACCAAGGTGTGACGCCGATGCCAGGGTGAGTAGAATAGCTAGACTATTCTTTGAATAGTCGAGCTAAAAAATGAATACAAATATGGGGTTTATGCCTTTAAATAGAGCATCAGTAAGTTCATTTCTAACATCACTGATCATGTTTAAAGCATTTAAAGTGCAGTTTTGCAACTTTTTGTTAACAATTTGAAAAAAATTCTACAAGGCTATAAAAACATTTAGGATCGGGCCAAAAATTTAGGGTAGGTCAGGATACTGGAAACTAACATTATTTTTTACACTTAAACCTTTTGATTTTATGCTTATATAAAATGTTTTAGTGTCTGTATATGCTGTTGGTATAGAACCGGTTCTGCGGCCTCTGTGGCCGAGTGATAAAGCTAGGTCACTGACTCCAAATCACTTTCCGCTGATCAATGTAAGGTTCAAGTCGGGACAGGGTGTTAAACTCTTCATGCAAGGAAGCCATCTAGATTTGTTCCGGAAGGTCGGTCCAATGGTTCTACCAAAGTACCCACTTCTGATGAAAAAATGCACAAATGGGCACTTGGTCTTCCTTCACCATCAAAGCTGGTAATTAAGTCACCATAAGGCCTGTAACTGTCCGTGCAACATCAAACCCAACCAAACATCGTAATTTCAAATTTGTAATTGGTGCAAGTTGTTCATTTTAGGTATTTGTTCTCTAGGTTGAGAATGTTTGCTGCCGTGATAGTCCCTTTCTACCCAGGTATCTAATCCCCAACCACATCATGAACATGACATGCCACAGCCACAGGAATCTACTTTCATTTTTGACAAGTTTTGTTCTGCTAAAAAATTATAAACAGATCCTATTCTACTTTAAACGTGTACATAAAAACTGAAGTGTTAACATGATATGGATTAAAATTAACAGAAAATAGGGATGCAATTGAAATTCTAACTCACACAAAGTCTTGTTTTATTGGAAATGAAATCGCAGCAGCTTCCACGGCTGACATTTTATCTTAATGCCGTACCGTACCGTACTTTAGAGAAGTATATAAGGCGGAAATATAAATATATATGCGGCTATATTTGAACACTTTCATCTAGCTTCTTGATACTCCGCACAATCATACAGGATTGTACAGCGGAGGTGCAAGTCATGTGGCAGTTGGTAAGTTTAATAATAATCATTACCACTCTGTTGCACCGCTCTCCCATGTAGGTTACATTCTACATATTGATTTCCTTGTTTATTTAATATTAACTAATATTCTGACCTCATTTTCAGCACTTCAGAGCATTTCAATGATATGAAAACCATATATGGTCATTTAGTATGAGATGTCTTCTTATCAAAAATAGAAAAATATTGACACGTTATGTTGTATATGGATTTTAGTAAACCATTTGACAAGGTTGATCACAATAAACTAACACACACGCTTGAACAGCTTGGTGTCCACCCTTCAAGCTGCGTTAAACCATTCTTGAAGGACCCCTTGACGTACCGCACTCAGCTGTTGTAGACGGCTTAAGTTACTTCCCCTGTCCTAGCTGGGGTCCCCAGGATTCCATTCTCGGCACTTAAAAATTGTCTGTTTCTCTTTTGCATTCATGAACTCGCTAATTCCATACAAAGTAGAGTCAGACTGTATTGTACAACAGACAGTCTTTAACAGATGCCAAAACTTTACAAAGTGATCTTCATGCTCCTTAATAGTGGGCACAGAACGGGTTCATGGAATCTAACGCTGATAAGTGTGAGGGGTTGCGAATAACTAGGAAAACAAGAGCTGTCACTAATGGTGACAAATGCCCCCGCAGCACCTTGACCTTTGACCTGGTGACTCCAAAGTCAGTAGGGGTGGTGTACTCAATAAGTACTATCAGCATGTGAAGTTTGAAAGTCCTGGGTGCAGTGGTTCGCATGTAAAGTGCCTTCATGCAAAAAGTTAACGTTGGCCCCTGTGACCTTGACCTTTGACCTGGTGACCCCAAAGTCAGTAGGGTTGGTGTACTCATAAAATATTATCAGCATGTAAAGTTTGAAGGTCCTGAGTGAAGTGGTTCGCGAGTAAAGTGCCTTCATGCAAAAAGTTAATGTTGGCCCCTGTGACCTTGACCTTTGACCTGGTGACCCCAAAGTCAGTAGAAGTGGTGTACTCAATAAGTACTATCAGCAATTGAAGGTTGAAGGTCCTGGGTGCAGTGGTTCTCAAGTAAAGTGCCTTCATGCAAAAAGTTAACGTTGGCCCCTGCAGCACCTTGACCTTTGACCTGGTGACCCCAAGGTCAGTAGAAGTAGTGTACTCAATAAGTACTATCAGCATGTGAAGTTTGAAGGTCCTGGGTGCAGTGGTTCGCGAGTAAAGTGCCTTCATGCAAAAAGTTAACGTTGGCTCCTGTGACCTTGACCTTTGATCTGGTGACCCCAAAGTCAGTAGGGGTGGTGTACTTAATAAAATACTATCAGCATGTGAAGTTTGAAGGTCCTGGGTGAAGTGGTTCGCGAGTAAAGTGCCTTCATGCAAAAAGTTAATGTTGGCCACTTTGACCTTGACCTTTAACCTGGTGACCCCAAAGTCAGTAGGGTTGGTGTACTCAATAACTACTATCAGCATGTGAAGTTTGAAGGTCCTGGGTGAAGTGGTTCGCGAGTAAAATGCCTTCATGCAAAAAGTTAACGTTGTGACGAACGAACTAACTAACTAACTAACGAACGGACGGACGGACGGACGGACAGTTGAAAACTAATATGCCTCCCTTCGGGGGCATAAAAAGCCCTTATGTTTTATATGGCACTGAAATAAAATGCACCGCTGTCGCTAAATACCATTGGATGACAATTTCTATATATTTAAACTGGCCAGCTCATCTATCTACCATTGTAAACCACTATCACCTCAACTCTACCAATCCTAAACTACCTAATTCCACATTCACGAACACAATATTACTCAAACTTCTTTTTCCAAGAACAACCCGCCTGTGGGAAATCCTCTCAAAAATGTACAGTCCATGCCCAGTCTGGGTCCGTTTGCTGAACGACTGGCAACTGCACCTCTTATTTAAGGTATTTCATTTATTTTAAATCAAATCACAATACTGTCATTCTTTTAACCTTGCAGTTCGTGAGTTCTTACTCTCTTTTAACAATAAATTATTATCACAAGACTAGTGCCTCTGCAGTATACTCATTTATGATTATGAGGAGTACCGTGTAGATGTAGTATATTTTGTATTGAAACTGAGTTAAATATGTTATTTAACGTAAAATGCATATGTAGCGTTGTACTTAAGATTGTAAAACTGAAACGGAGCTATTAGCTGTTTGCCTCTTTGAGATGTCATTTCTGTTTAAGGGCGTCAATTGCCCACGCTAACGTCAGGACCAAATATGTTCATGTAATATTGCACAATATATGATTACAGAATAATTTCCACCATAAATTTGTTACTACATATAATACTCATGTAGTATAAGACCAGTCAGCTAACTTCCCTTTTTGAATTTTTGTTTTAATTTCTAAAGTGAATTTAAAACATTTTTATGTTTTAATTTAATAAAGTTCCAAAATTTTAGCACAAATGAAATTTATCTGGTCCACCAGAATATGTTGGAACACCAAGCACAAATTTAAATGCTAAAACTATGTGGAATACCACAAATAAAAATAGTAAAGTTAATCTTTATGAGGGAACACCTTCTACTTTGTCATCTAAGAGTAATTAAAGTGCAAGTACATACTATTTAAAATTAAAAGAAACGTTATGTTAAAATATATGGAAGATTCTCATTGGTTATGTGAAATGACATACGTGACATTTTTACACATATGGCTTAAGTAATTATTTAGTTATTATAACACACTATTTGGCAGGTACTTAATGATTAAACAGAAAAACAAGAAAAACAACACAAAGCATTTTTACAAGTTGACAGCTTGGATTCCTGGCTTAACAATCTTTTCGAGACTTTGAGAGAGCTTGATAAAATCTGGCACTTAAGTAATTTTCTTAGTAAAAATTCCAATGATTGAAATAAACCTAAGAATTTACAAAAAAAAATTATTGAATCAACTCTTACTTTAAAAGACATCATTTTGATACTAAACATGTCAGTATTCTATAAATACAAATACTATTTGAAATTTTATAACAAATGCACACTGCACAGTGTATAAAATTTTTACAAACATTTGCTGCATAATATATGTTTCACCGCCGAAGTCTGTCTGCGGGCAAGAAAGTATTTGAGCTACGGACTATAGCTACCTCATTGATATTATCTGGCTATCGATGCCATACTTCGCTGGTACCATAAAACGGAAATAGGTAATGATAATAATTAGATTACTACAATAGATAACTTCTGAATAAAATCTGGAATATTGTGACCTTGACACTGATGGAATAGATCGGGCTTATTACATATTCACAGCAAAACTTCTCGAAAGTGCTTGCCAAACGTTCCCGTCCAAATCTTTCAAACAATATCTGAAACCGTTTTGGAACGATGAACTTTCTAATTTTCACAAGAAAATGAAAGCCATGCGGGATATTTGGTGTCGTGAAGGTCGGCCACGCAATGTGGAAAATCAATCATATATAAACTATAAATCGGCAAAGTGTATTCCGTCGTATGTTAAGGCAGAGTTCAGAGAAATACCTAGCCATGATGGACCAAGAACTAGATAAAACTGCCGAATTAGACTCAACTCAATTCTGGAAATTAGTTAATTCTAGGAAAAGAAAATCCAAGAGTAAAATGGGAGCCGGAATAAAATTTAACGATATTGTCATAAGGGACCGCGAAGAAGTTACAGAACAGTGGGGAATTTATTTCAGATCTCTTATTCTCAAAGCGATTCGGCTGATTTCGATGAAACCTGGAAACAGAATGTAACGTCAGTTGTTAATGACACATTAAGTGCTATAACCACGGATAAGAGTGTACGCGTTTTACCGGAAGTTGTGTTGGACGCCATAGATACATTACCGAAAGGTAAAGCCGGTGGACAAGACTGTGTAACATACGAGCATTTAATTTATGCAAAAGACATTTCTTCAAGAATTCTGGCAAATATATTTACATTTATGCTGAGACATGGTTACATCCCAGATGATTTAATACGCGGAATAATCGTTACACTTCACAAAGGTGGAAAGAAAAGGAAAGACAACCCTGACAATTATCGAGCAATAACCCTGTCTTCTGTAACACTTAAATTGTATGAACTAGTTTTGTTATCCAGATGCAGAGACGTATTACTTAAAGCATTAAGTGCGCAACAAGGAGGTTTTCAAAAACAATTGGGTTGCCTAATGACGTCATTTATTCTTCGGGAATCTGTATATTTTGCCCGTGAATACTCTTCTAAGCTATATGTTTGTTACTTGGACGGAAAACAGGCATTCGATAATGTATGGCATTATGGCTTGTTTTATAAACTTATTGAAAGTGGAATAGACCATACGACATTGATAGCGATCACAGAAATGTATAGAAACGCTTACAGTTGTGTAAAATACCAAGGTTTAACATCGACCAGTTTTCCGGTAATGCAAGGAACCAGACAAGGAGGGAATAGCTCTCCCTTAATGTATCTTACCTTTATTAATGGTCTAAAACTCTAATTAGGCAATTAGAGGATTGTGGTTATGGGTTTTGCTTGTGTAACATGAACGTCTGCTCGCCAACAGTTGCTGATGACATGGTTTTAGTTTCATTTTCAAAGTGCGGGATTGATGAAATGTTGAATATCTGTTATGAATATTCCCGAAAATGGAGATATTGCTACAACACGAACAAGTGCGGTGTGATTGTTTATAATGAAACTGATTCAGGAGTCGACAAAGATTTTCATTTAGGTGATGAAACTATAATTGTAATAGAATCCTACACTCATTTGGGAATGGAATGCGATAGGTACTTAAGTACACAAAAACCTATTTACGACGCTGGTAACAAGTTGCGAGGTACACTTTTGAATATTGCGAATAGTGGTATACATCCTCTCAAGCTAAATCCCATCACTTCAAGAACGATTTATTGTTCAGTTGTATTGCCCAAGGCTCTATACGGCTGTGAACTTTGGAGCTCTTACTCTTCCTCGGACATCCACAGATTAGAAATCTCGCACCGGTTTTGTGTGAAGTTTATGCAGCGACTTGGACCTAAAACTGCAACAGATTTCGCTTTATGCTCCTTAAACATAGACTCTATTGAGAACATTATTGACTATAGAAAACTTCAGTTCTTTGGCCAACTATGTCGTTTGCCGTGTAGTTATCTGGCCAAGCGTATATTTATTCATAGACTTATCAGATTCCTGAATTTTGACAAACAAAATTGTGGATTTATTCCCGACATATTTAGACTCCTTCAAAAATATGGCTTGGAGGAAACTCTGAATTCATTTATTAAGTCGGGTGTTTTCCCGTCAAAATGCTCTTGGAAGTCATTATTGTTAAAAGCTGTTACACAAAAGGCCAATGCAAAACTTTAACCAGAATTTTCTAAGTCCAAAAGGGGGCATAATTTGGCCAAAATGAAGGTCAGAGTTATGGGACTTGGTGCTATCAACTAGTTTTATAACCCCGAAGACACATGTGAAGTTTCAATTCAATATCTGCATTAGTTTTGGAGATAGTAACTTGCATGTAAAACTTTAACCAGAATTTTCTAAGTCCAAAAGGGGGCATAATTTGCTCAAAATACATGTTAGAGTTATGGAACTTGACCCAGTGAGGTTGGTAATTGACCTAGAAAAAGAATAAATAAGTTTCAAAGCTATATGCCTTTAAATGATAGCTGTATGTACTTGCATGCAAAAACTTAACCAAGGTGTGACGCTGACGCCAGGGTAAGTAGAATAGCTAGACTATTCTTTGAACAGTCGAGCTAAAAAATGAATACAAATAAGGGGTTTATGCCTTTAAATAGAGCATCAGTAAGTTCATTTCTAACATCACTGATCATGTTTAAAGCATAAAAAGTGCAGTTTTGCAACTTTTTGTTAAAATTTGAAAAAAAATTCTACAAGGCTATAAAAACATTTAGGATCGGGCCAAAAATTTAGGGTAGGTCGGGATACTGGAAACTAACATTATTTTTTACACTTAAACCTTTTGATTTTATGCTTATATAAAATGTTTTAGTGTCTGTATATGCTGTTGGTATAGAACCGGTTCTGCGGCCTCTGTGGCCGAGCGATAAAGCTAGGTCACTGACTCCAAATCACTTTCCCCTCATCAATGTAAGGTTCAAGTCGGGACAGGGTGTTAAACTCTTCATGCGAGGAAGCCATCTAGATTTGTTTCGGAAGGTCGATCCAATGGTTCTACCAAAGAACTCACTTCTGATGAAAAAATGCACAAATGGGCACTTGGTCTTCCTTCACCATCAAAGCTGGTAATTAAGTCACCATAAGGCCTGTAATTGTCCAGGCAACGTCAAACCCAACCAAACATCGTAATTTCAAATTTGTAATTGGTGCAAGTTGTCCATTTCAGGTATTTGTTCTCTAGGTTGACAATGTTTGCTGCCGTGATAGTCCCTTTCTACCCAGGTATCTAATCCCCAACCACATCATGAACATGACATGCCACAGCCACAGGAATCTACTTTCATTTTTGACAAGTTTTGTTCTGCTAAAGAATTATCAACAGATCCTATTCTACTTTAAACGTATACATAAAAACTGAAGTGTTAACATGATATGGATTAAAATTAACAGAAAATAGGGATGCAATTGAAATTCTAACTCACACAAAGTCTTGTTTTATTGGAAATGAAATCGCAGCAGCTTCCACGGCTGACATTTTATCTTCATGCCGTACGATACCGTACTTTAGAGAAGTATATAAGGCGGAAACATAAATATATATGCGGCTATATTTGAATAAAATCTGGAAATTAGATCCCTCGGAAGCATCGAGAACAAGGCAAACAGTGAAAATTGCAGACTCGGTTTGATTTGAGTCTGTTCATGGGCAGTAATGGAAAATGCAACACTGCCCACGCCCCCTAGCACCGGCTTAAGCAGTATTCAATCTTCATATCTAAATGAGTTGAAATCAATGATCCCGAAGGACCAGAAAATATAACAACACTGAGATGAAGTCGGGGCGACTTTTTACGGCCGCCACACAGCACTTAACACCCGCTGTTGTGAAGTAAATAAAATCTGGAAATTAGATCCCTCGGAAGCATCGAGAACAAGGCAAACAGTGAAAATTGCAGACTCGGTTTGATTTGAGTCTGTTCATGGGCAGTAATGGAAAATGCAACACTGCCCACGCCCCCTAGCACCGGCTTAAGCAGTATTCAATCTTCATATCTAAATGAGTTGAAATCAATGATCCCGAAGGACCAGAAAATATAACAACACTGAGATGAAGTCGGGGCGACTTTTTACGGCCGCCACACAGCACTTAACATCTAGCTTCTTGATACTCCGCACAATCATACAGGATTGTACAGCGGAGGTGCAAGTCATGTGGCAGTTGGTAAGTTTAATAATAATCATTATCAATCTGTTGCACCGCTCTCCCATGTAGGTTACATTCTACATATTGATTTCCTTGTTTATTTAATATTAACTAATATTCTGACCTCATTTTCAGCACTTCAGAGCATTTCAATGATATGAAAACCATATATAGTCATTTAGTATGAGACGTCTTCTTATCAAAAATAGAAAAATATTGACACGTTATGTTGTATATATGAAAAATAATATGTTCTGAGAAATATCACTCTCTAAAAATGCCCCTATGAAAGCATCCGTTTAGCAAGTACACGTAGGTAGACATTTTTCGCAAAGAATAAAACTGATTCCAGGAAATTCGCAATGAAAATGGTCTAGATCTTTTCTCAATACTATAAGCAATAAAACTAAGTCAAAAATATAGCTGAGTTAAACAATCAGATGTTAAATGTTATGGATTTTAGTAAACCATTTGACAAGGTTGATCACAATAAACTAACACACAAGCTTGAACAGCTTGGTGTCCACCCTTCAAGCTGGGTTAAACTATTCTTGAAGGACCCCTTGACGTACCGCACTCAGCTGTTGTAGACGGCTTAAATTACTTCCCCTGTCCTAGCTGGGGTCCCCAGGATTCCATTCTCGGCACTTAAAAATTGTCTGTTTCTCTTTTGCATTCATGAACTCGCTAATTCCATACAAAGCAGAGTCAGACTGTATTGTATAACAGACAGTCTTCAACAGATGCCAAAACTTTACAAAGTGATCTTCATGCTCCGTAATAGTGGGCACAGGACGGGTTCATGGAATCTAACGCTGATAAGTGTGAGGGGTTGCGAATAACTAGGAAAACAAGAGCTGTCACTAATGGTGACAAATGCCCCCGCAGCACTTTGACCTTTGACCTGGTGACCCAAAGTCAGTAGGGGTGGTGTACTCAATAAGTACTATCAGCGTGTGAAGTTTGAAGGTCCTGGGTGCAGTGGTTCGCATGTAAAGTGCCTTCATGCAAAAAGTTAACGTTGGCCCCTGTGACCTTGACCTTTGACCTGGTGACCCCAAAGTCAGTAGGGTTGGTGTACTCATAAAATACTATCAGCATGTAAAGTTTGAAGGTCCTGGGTGAAGTGGTTCGCGAGTAAAGTGCCTTCATGCAAAAAGTTAATGTTGGCCCCTGTGACCTTGACCTTTGACCTGGTGACCCTAAAGTCAGTAGAAGTAGTGTACTCAATAAGTACTATCAGCAAGTGAAGGTTGAAGGTCCTGGGTGCAGTGGTTCTCAAGTAAAGTGCCTTCATGCAAAACGTTAACGTTGGCCCCTGTGACCTTGACCTTTGATCTGGTGACCCCAAAGTCAGTAGAAGTGGTGTACTCATTAAGTACTATCAGTATGTGAAGTTTGAAGGTCCTTGGTGCAGTGGTTCGCGAGTAAAGTGCCTTCATGCAAAAAGTTAAAGTTGGCTCCTGTGACCTTGACCTTTGACCTGGTGACCCCAAAGTCAGTAAGAGTGGTGAACTTAATAAGTACTATCAGCACGTGAAGTTTGAAGGTCCTGGGTGAAGTGGTTCGCGAGTAAAGTGCCTTCATGCAAAAAGCTAACGTTGGCCCCTGTGACCTTGACCTTTAACCTGATGACCCCAAAGTCAGTAGGGTTGGTGTACTCAATTAGTACTATCAGCATGTGAAGTTTGAAGGTCCTGGGTGAAGTGGTTCGCGAGTAAAGTGCCTTCATGCAAAAAGTTAACGTTGTGACGAACGAACTAACTAACGAACGAACGAACGGACGGACAGTTGAAAACTAATATGCCTCCCTTCGGGGGCATAAAAAGCCCTTATGTTTTATATGGCACTGAAATAAAATGCACCGCTGTCGCTAAGTACCATTGGATGACAATTTCTATATATTTAAACTGGCCAGCTCATATCAACAGTATTACATATAAAGCAAAGAATTCTCTTCGTTTTCTCAGAAGAAATTAGACTATCAGGCAACTCCGGGAAAATATATAAGTAGCAAAATTAAGGTGATTAATAGGTCGGCAGCACACTAAATCTGTAACAACTATGGCTACACATGCAGTGTTTTTCACCTCATAATCACGGTAAACCGGTCAGCCATAAAACAACGCCGTCATCACACTGCTCTGATTGTATTTTACAAAAAAAAAGAAATCTATCTACCATTGTAAACCACCATCACCTCAACTCTACCAATACTAAACTACCTAATTCCACATTCACGAACACAATATTACTCAAACTTCTTTTTCCAAGAACAACCCGCCTGTGGGAAATCCTCTCAAAAATGTACAGTCCATGCCCAGTCTGGGTCTGTTTGCTGAACGACTGACAACTGCACCTCTTATTTAAGGTATTTCATTTATTTTAAATCAAATCACAATACTGTCATTCTTTTAACCTTGCAGTTCGTGAGTTCTTACTCTCTTTTAACAATAAATTATTGTCACAAGACTAGTGCCTCTGCAGTATACTCATTTATGATTATGAGGAGTACCATGTAGATGTAGTATATTTTTGTATTGAAACTGAGTTAAATATGTTATTTAACGTAAAATGCATATGTAGCGTTGTACTTAAGATTGTAAAACTGAAACGGAGCTATTAGCTGTTTGCCTCTTTGAGATGTCATTTCTGTTTAAGCCCAGTAAACACCTGACGTCGTACCGACGTTGGTTAGACGTTGGATTTTGGTCGCGACGTCGGCGACCTGAATCCAACGTCTAACCAACGTCATATCCACGACGTCTAATAGACGTCAGACTTAGACGTCTAGAAGACGTTAGAATTAGGTTGGATAGAAAGTCTGATAAATGTTTTTAGTTATAAAACTAACTGGTATAATTTTGCTAGTATAGTTTAAAGATATTTACTTGTTTTCATAAAGGCCTGGACATGCGCTTATTAATAATAGTTCATTCTCACAACAAACATTATATTAATTATGTTACAATATCGCATGGGATTGTCTATTTTCGGAGACGGATTTTTTCACGAACTTTAAACTGTTCAAGATAAAAATGCATTCTATACACATGTATAAATTATTCTAAATTCACATAGATCTTCTCTTCTACACATGTTGTCTATTAGTCACACATTCGCGAGATAAGCCTGCATCGGTTTACACAGTCTTCCTGTAATTTGATATTTATATTGGGATAAGATAGAGCAAGTTTATAAATACTTTACACAAAGGGAAGGATCCGCAACGTGAGTAACAGATTTTTAAAAATTATACTTATTTTAAAAGTTATACTGATTTATATTCCGTATTTTTTTTAAAAAAATGACTTATTTTTGTTTGTTACTTTAAAAAGCAATTGCATTTAATTACATTTTACAAAGTTATAGAATATTTTTTTTCATAGAATTTAAAATATTACATATTTGTTTGGCACGTATTAATTATGCTCTTAGTAATAGCACTAGTATATTTGTATATGTTAAATAATGGAACTGTCAAATTTTATACATTTCAGGTGGAAATGTTGGCGGAGTTGAAGAATCATACAAAAATGACGAAACTTGAAAGTTTCAATTACTGCATTACTTTCTGGACTTATTGTATTAGACTTACGTCGCCATAATATGAAATAAAGATGATAAAATACATGTGTTGATTACTTGTTTGATTGTAAATTACGTTGAAAATTTGGTCAGATTTTGGTTGAAAAGTGGTTAGATTTAGGTTGGAAAATGGTCGGATTGCGACGTCTAGCCAACGTCAGGATCCGACGTCTAAACGGTTTGCAAATCCAACCAAAATCCAACGTTAATCCGACGTCGGGGTCCGACGTCTATACAACGTCTAACCGACGTCAAATGCCTACTGGGAGGGCGTCAATTGCCCACGCTAACGTCAGGACTAAATATGTTCATGTAATATTGCACTCAGCAATATGATTACAGAATAATTTCCACCATAAATTTGTTACTACATATAATACTCATGTAGTATAAGACCAGTCAGCTAACTTCCCTTTTTGAATTTTTGTTTTAATTTCTAAAGTGAATTTAAAACATTTTTATGTTTTAATTTAATAAAGTTCCAAAATTTTAGCACAAATGAAATTTATCTGGTCCACCAGAATATGTTGGAACACCAAGCACAAATTTAAATGCTAAAATCTATGTGGAATACCACAAATAAAAATAGTAAAGTTAATCTTTATGAGGGAATACCTTCTACTTTGTCATCTAAGAGTAAAGTGCAAGTACATACTATTTAAAATTAAAAGAAACGTTATGTTAAAATATATGGAAGATTCTCATTGGTTATGTGAAATGACATACGTGACATTTTTACACATATGGCTCAAGTAATTATTTAGTTATTATAACACACTATTTGGCAGGTACTTAATGATTAAACAGAAAAACAAGAAAAACAACACAAAGCATTTTTACAAGTTGACAGCTTGGATTCCTGGCTTAACAATCTTTTCGAGACTTTGAGAGAGCTTGATAAAATCTGGCACTTAAGTAATTTTCTTAGTAAAAATTCCAATGATTGAAATAAACCTAAGAATTTACCAAAAAAAATTATTGAATCAACTCTTACTTTAAAAACAAACATTTTGATACTAAACATGTCAGTATTCTATAAATACAAATACTATCTGAAATTTTATAACAAATGCACACTGCACAGTGTATAAAATTTTTACAAACATTTGCTGCATAATATATGTTTCACCGCCGAAGTCTGTCTGCGGGCAAGAAAGTATTTGAGCTACGGACTATAGCTACCTCATTGATATTATCTGGCTATCGATGCCATACTTCGCTGATACAGTGGTTTAGGGTATAGCGGATAGATAACTAATTTTTCCTGCATTCCAATTTAAAGAAATGAAAATAATAGTTTTTTTTTCAGTATATCAGACAGAAAACATCTATTCTTATTGACGAAAATTGTTAACATCTCTCTAGAAAGTGCAATCGTCCCAGAATCATTTAAAACATCACGAATAAGACCATTGTTAAAAAAGCCAAGTCTTGACCAAAACACACTCAAGAATTACAGGCCTGTTTCAAATCTGCCATTCCTCTCAAAAATCCTTGAAAAAGTGGTAAACAGAAGAATTGAGGAACATTTGACGAACAATCAATTACATGAAATAAACCAGTCAGCATACAGAAAATTTCATTCAACTGAAACCGCATTGTTAAAAGTTCAGAACGACATTCTCGAATCCCTTGACAAAGGTGACGTCACAGTACTTGTGATGTTGGACCTGTCGGCTGCATTCGACACCATTGACCATAACACCCTTCTTCACAGACTCAAATTTAATTTTGGATTTGCCGATAAACCCCTTCAGTGGGTGGCATCATATCTAACAGACCACTACCAAACAGTATGCATCGATGGCAAACTCTCTGAACCAGTCCTTATGAAATTCAGTGTTCCTCAAGGATCTGTTCTAGGCCCAAAATTCTACACGATGTACACAAAGCCGGTCGGGTCCATCTGTAGAAACCACGGTCTAAACCACCACTTTTATGCAGATGACTCCCAACTCTATCTATCGTTTAAACCAGTTGACCAAGCATCAAAGGCAGCCACAATCACACGAGTTGAACAATGCCTAAAAGAAATCATCTCATGGATGAATTCAAACATGTTAAAATTGAATGCAGACAAAACTGAAGTAATTCTTTTTTCGAGTCAAAAACACTCCAAACATGTTGAAAATCTAGAACTGAAAGTTGGCGAATCGAGCATAAGACCATCAAAAACTGTTCGAAACCTTGGTGCTACGCTTGATTCGAACATGCACATGGACCATCATGTTAATTCTGTGACTCGAACATGCTACGGCCAAATACGAAACGTTGGTCATATTCGACCATATTTGACAACTGAAGCCACAAAAACCCTGATAAACTCGCTTGTGACCTCACGATTAGATTACTGCAATGCTCTTTTGTACGGCGTGCCAAAATCAACAACGAGCAAACTGCAAAATGTTCAAAACACAGCTGCACGTCTTATTACGAAAACAACCCGTTTTGAACATATAACACCAATCATTAAAGATCTTCATTGGCTTCAAATACAAGATAGAATCAAATACAAAATTCTCATTCAAACATTCAAGGCCTTGCATGGACAGTCGCCGGTGTATATGAGAGACTTACTGGAGGTGTACGTGCCAACTAGAAATCTGAGGTCAGCAAATGCAGCAACAACCCTTGTGCCACAAAAAAGTCGACTGGTTACCTACGGGGATAGAAGTTTCAGGGTTGCCGCCGCAAAACTATGGAACTCTCTCCCTGACAATCTCAGAAAAGATTCATCACTTAATTCATTCAAAAGAGCTCTCAAAACACACCTTTTCAAAATTTTCTACAACACATAGATACCAACTGTGACTGTTCCTACTCATAATAAATATGCCATTGTTATTTTTTAATACAGAACTACAGCAAGTCATTCGTCGCTGACGAAGGTCTCTTAACTGTACAATTCATCATGTAATTAACTAAATTGACAATCCATCTTTTATTTCATCATGTCACATTTTAAGGGTTATGACGTTATATGTGTGTGTTTTTTGCAAAACTTGAGTTTCACTTGAAATGTGTGGTATTTCTATCTAAAACAGTACATGATGGCACTATTTACCGGGAGGTTGAACCACTATATGCAGCCCGTCTGGGCGTACCAGATGTTTAAAGCACTGGTATTGGCAATAGGGGTAAAACGACCTCAGGGGTGGGGGTGCGGTCATGGCTGTTTGTTACAATAAGGCTGTAAATATTATCATTGTTCATTTATGATATTGTTGTTATTTTTTATTATTATGTACAACGCCATTGAAAATATCATTTATAAAAAAGGCGTTTAATCAAATTGTTCAGTTTCAGTTTTGTGATTGCATATGTCATGTTTTGTTATTTTCCTACATATCTGCGATGTGTCACATGTTTAATTGTAAAGCGCCTTTGAACGTATATTACATATGAAAAGGGCGCTCAACAAATCTGGTATAATAATATTCTTCTTAAACATTCAGCTTTTAATAGAAAGTCATGTGTTTTTTCTCTCTCCAAGCCATAGTTTACATATGCGTTGATTTAGGGTGTACAGGATAGCTTTGGTCATTTTTTTCCATTGTTAGTTTAAAATCCCCATCTTAACAAACTTTCCAAGATTTCTTTACTATAAATCAGAATGATATTGTATTCTCTTTTCAAAAACATTCAGCTTTTTAAATTTATATCAAATACCTTTCATTCACTGACGTTTTTCACATATACACTGATTTAGTCTATAGGGGATAACTTTATTTTACATTTGATGAAAAATAACACAAGCAAATATTTAAAATGTATGTCAGAATGTCTGTTTGCATACCATTAAGAAGAATGATATGAAAATTTATACAATATTTCAAGTCTAAATATAAAATTTCTCAATCTATCCTCTATACCCTAAAATCCGCTATACCCTAAAGCACTGTACCATAAAACGGAAATAGATAATGATAATAATTAGATTACTACAATAGATAACTTCTGGATAAAATCTGGAATATTGTGACCTTGACACTGATGGAATAGATCGGGCTTATTACATATTCACAGCAAAACTTCTCGAAAGTGCTTGCCAAACGTTACCGTCCAAATCTTTCAAACAATATCTGAAACCGTTTTGGAACGATGAACTTTCTAATTTTCACAAGAAAATGAAAGCCATGCGGGATATTTGGTGTCGTGAAGGTGGGCCACGCAATGTGGAAAATCAATCATATATAAACATTAAATCGGCAAAGTGTGTATTCCGTCGTATGTTAAGGCAGAGCTCAGAGAAATACCTTGCCATGATAGACCAAGAACTAGATAAAACTGCCGAATTAGACTCAACTCAATTCTGGAAATTAGTTAATTCTAGGAAAAGAAAATCCAAGAGTAAAATGGGAGCCGGGATAAAATTTAACGATATTGTCATAAGGGACCGCGAAGAAGTTACAGAACAGTGGGGAATTTATTTCAGATCTCTTTTTTCTCAAAGCGATTCGGCTGATTTCGATGAAACCTGGAAACAGAATGTAACGTCAGTTGTTAATGACACATTAAGTGCTATAACCACGGATAAGAGTGTACGCGTTTTACCGGAAGTTGTGTCGGACGCCATAGATACATTTCCGAAAGGTAAAGCCGGTGGACAAGACTGTGTAACATACGAGCATTTAATTTATGCAAAAGACATTTCTTCAAGAATTCTGGCAAATATATTTACATTTATGCTGAGACATGGTTACATCCCAGATGATTTAATACGCGGAATAATCGTTACACTTCACAAAGGTGGAAAGAAAAGGAAAGACAACCCTGACAATTATCGAGCAATAACCCTGTCTTCTGTAACACTTAAATTGTATGAACTAGTTTTGTTATCCAGATGCAGAGACGTATTACTTAAAGCATTAAGTGCGCAACAAGGAGGTTTTCAAAAACAATTGGGTTGCCTAATGACGTCATTTTTTCTTCGGGAATCTGTATATTTTGCCCGTGAATACTCTTCTAAGCTATATGTTTGTTACTTGGACGGAAAACAGGCATTCGATAATGTATGGCATTATGGCTTGTTTTATAAACTTATTGAAAGTGGAATAGACCATACGACATTGATAGCGATCACAGAAATGTATAGAAACGCTTACAGTTGTGTAAAATACCAAGGTTTAACATCGACCAGTTTTCCGGTAATGCAAGGAACCAGACAAGGAGGGAATAGCTCTCCCTTAATGTATCTTACCTTTATTAATGGTCTAATTAGGCAATTAGAGGATTGTGGTTATGGGTTTTGCTTGTGTAACATGAACGTCTGCTCGCCAACAGTTGCTGATGACATGGTTTTAGTTTCATTTTCAAAGTGCGGGATTGATGAAATGTTGAATATCTGTTATGAATATTCCCGAAAATGGAGATATTGCTACAACACGAACAAGTGCGGTGTGATTGTTTATAATGAAACTGATTCAGGAGTCGACAAAGATTTTCATTTAGGTGATGAAACTATAATTGTAATAGAATCCTACACTCATTTGGGAATGGAATGCGATAGGTACTCAAGTACACAAAAACCTATTTACGACGCTGGTAACAAGTTGCGAGGTACACTTTTGAATATTGCGAATAGTGGTATACATCCTCTCAAGCTAAATCCCATCACTTCAAGAACGATTTATTGTTCAGTTGTATTGCCCAAGGCTCTATACGGCTGTGAACTTTGGAGCTCTTACTCTTCCTCGGACATCCACAGATTAGAAATCTCGCACCGGTTTTGTGTGAAGTTTATGCAGCGACTTGGACCTAAAACTGCAACAGATTTCGCTTTATGCTCCTTAAACATAGACTCTATTGAGAACATTATTGACTATAGAAAACTTCAGTTCTTTGGCCAACTATGTCGTTTGCCGTGTAGTTATCTGGCCAAGCGTATATTTATTCATAGACTTATCAGATTCCTGAATTTTGACAAACAAAATTGTGGATTTATTCCCGACATATTTAGACTCCTTCAAAAATATGGCTTGGAGGAAACTCTGAATTCATTTATTCAGTCGGGTGTTTTCCCGTCAAAATGCTCTTGGAAGTCATTATTGTTAAAAGCTGTTACACAAAAGGCCAATGCTAAACGTATTGAAAATCTAGTCGCGGCCAGGCAAGAACTTACTAAAATTGTTATGTGCAACAAACCAGCATCGTTGTGGTTCGTGGCGAGAAACAACCCCAGACTTAATCATATGTGCTCATTTCTAATGACTACTGTTGGATATTTTCTGTCATCAAGTTATACAGTCAAGTGTAAAAAGTGTGGTTTGCTCTGTGAAAATCAGACGATACATCTTGTTTGCTTTTACTCTAAAAATGAGAGACATATGCCTATACTATGGGATTCAATCATAGATACATGCGGAATGACTGTATTCTGTAGACTATTCTCAATGTCTCCCGAGGCTCAGACTTGGTTTATTATACAGCTTTCGGCTGACAATGATGGGCTGATATTGCACAATTATAGAGTTGCAAAGGTTCTGCAAAGGATGATTAAAGGGAATTCCTATAGTTTTTAATGCGCATCTTTCTGCGCAGCCGGCACTTTCTATGGAAAACTGAACTGAAGTCAACATTTGTTGAAACATGTTACAGACAATCTTAAATATGAGGAATCTCGAATGAAATAACATTTTTGATAAGTTATATCAGTAATCAAATGTTGATACTGGTTTATGTTGTATTGACAAGTATCATGCCTGACAGGTATCTTGCTATTTTTGTGGTTGTGTTTTCACATCGCATTTTAATATAAAGACAGTGTTGTTCATATAATGTAAGATAATTGACTTAGTACTGATAAGACAATATCACCTTTCAGATTATTTAGTATGCAATTATAAAAAGAATTAAGAATTTTTAAAACTTTTTAAAAACTTTTAGCAGACATACATGTAATCAATTTGGGCAGGTTCGCGCTATTTCCGGCCGAACAGGTGTTTGTATTCAAGCGGTCTTAACATAAAATTTAGCCTGGTGACCCATATATTTTTAGCCATTTTTATGCTCACGATACAATTATCTATACACAAGAAAAAAGGAAAAAATTCTATGAAAGAGTTTTTTCAAAATTTAAAAAAATATTCTTCACTATGGGTATTTTTCATTGAAAAAAGTTCACAAAAGTAAATATGAAACAATATTTTTTTTTCATTTGTACCCATCATTGTAAGGATAGAGTATTACAAATATGACTATGATATCAAGTAAGTATATGATAAAATCTGTAATAAGAAAAAAACCGTGTTGTGCTGCCTGGATGTATATTTTGGTTGGTATTTATAAAAAAGCAGAAAATTATGAAAATGTTCAAAAATCGCTGGCAGTTTCAGCAACAGTGGGTGTGTTCAAAGCAATTTTTCACAAAAACA
Organism: Mercenaria mercenaria; assembly: GCF_021730395.1. NCBI lineage: Eukaryota > Metazoa > Mollusca > Bivalvia > Venerida > Veneridae > Mercenaria > Mercenaria mercenaria. Next base: position 43,192,271 of record NC_069374.1, read on the forward strand.
AGCCTGGTGACCTATTATTTTTATTTGTTCATTGTTTTCAGCACACATTTTCCTATCATATATATGAATTTAAAAAAATTCTATGAAAGGAAAAAAATTATAGGAATTCTCTTTAAGTAATTGCCATACGTCGGTTAATGGTTGATAGGGAAATCATAGGCTGTTATGCAATATTGAATTGCCTCACTTGTATAAAACTGTAAACTGATGTACCATTTGAGGTTAATAGCTGTATACAGTTATTATTTTTATTCTTTTTGTCAAAATAGTAAGTAGTTTATTTTTAATAAAATAAAGAAATAGGATTATGATAGGAATATGAAGGCCTATTTTATTATTATCATTGGAGCAGCCGCGTTAATGCTGGTTTCTGTCTACATTACTTAACAAGTAAATATTACCTTAACCTATATTTATTTACCTTGTACTGCAGTTTGTTTCCGGATGTTCGATTTATCGTTAAGACACCGAATTTCATTAAGTAGAAGGTGATTATCGCACTTACTAGTATAATTATACATATGTCCACACTGCTTTGGCGTCTAGTCCTTTCGCTTTCACTTATTAGGCTGTCCATTTTACAGTGTATTCTTACTGCTAGTCTTTACAACAGTAAACCAATTCACCCGGTCTTACTTTCGCTTTCGACTTAAGATTGTCGGTAAATGAGTGAGTTGTAGCGATAATTGCCTTTCTTTATTTAAATGCGGGTTTTTGCCTGTTAGATTCCAATGTGTTTTCTGTACTGTAACTAATGATTGTACATGCATGTTTGATTTCCTGTCGATTGTATGTATATATGTCTTCTTTAGCTTTCAACTTAAGATTGTCGGTAAATGAGTGAGTTGTAGCGATAATTGCTTTTCTCTTAATTAATTAAGTTTTTTTCCCCTTGGATTTCAATGTGTCCTTCATGTGCTGTATTTAGTGTATTGTTCATGTACGTTCGATTTTCTTGTAAATTGTATGTATATATGTTATGCTCTTCATAATTGGAGGAATAAAAGTTATTTATTATTTACCATAAAATGGAAATAGATAATGATAATAATTAGATTACTACAATAGATAACTTCTTAGTTTGTCCAAAACTGCCATAACTATCTCGTTTGTAAAAATGTACAGTATAGTACGGGACAGGAATTGGAGTCCAAAAGTATGAAAAGTAACCTCCCTTTAATTGGAAAACACCATTTGTAATGGCAGATACGGACGAAAACAAAACAGAAGGTAACAAAACAGAAGGTTTTCTTCTAAGCACGTTTTAGCTGTCTAAATATTCATTAAACAACGAATACTAGAGTTTTGACTCTTTATATCCATTCACCAAGCAGGCTGTGGTAAAGCTTCAATACAAGTTCCAATACAGTGCTTTAGGGTAGGAAGTGTCTAGAGGTACGGATCCGTACCTCTAGAATCAGATTCTAGAGGTACGGATCCGTACCTCTAGACAAGCCTGTTAGGGGTTTTCTAGGGGTACGGACCTCCTTTTTCTAGAGATTTAGGGTTATTTATATCTTATTTTTTGTTGAAAATGAAATAACAGATAAGTTTTAACTAGTCTTCACTTAAAACTTGGATCTAATTGGTTTACAGATACCAGCGTTCACCTGATTGTTTACCTTCTCTTTCAAAACCTAAATAACCGAGGATTTCCAAATGAATAAACTGTTCCGTGCCGATTAGTTTGTTGTCAAATAAACTGTTGATAACAGTTAGATTAATGAATGAATCTATCCCTTAAATAAAGTCTATTTCAAATTCAGCAAAAAAAATAAATAAATAAATATTAGGCATAATAATATGCACCAATTAATTATGTTATTTAACAAGGTATAATGATAATTGGCACGGCACTGATTGTTTAATAATCAATTAAGCGACATTAAGTAAAAGAAACTGTTTGTGAAAACGCCCCATGTATCTCGCAACAGCTACCAAATGTGTGAAAAACATAAATACACTAAGGGTTAATTATCAATTAAAAACAGTTTTTTCCCAAACATATTTAACATTATTTTGTTTAAGCTTTATATCTTTTTTTCTGTCAGTTCGAATCCTTGTGATTTATTTGGTGTTCCTCGGTTATTTACGTTCCGAAAGAAAATGTAACAAATCGGATGAACGTTGTTATCTGTAAACCATTTAGATCCAAGTTTAAGGTGAATTCTGGTGAAATGTTATTTGTTATTTCATTTTCAACAAAATTTGAAATGTAAATGACCCTTAATCTCTAGAAAAACGGAGGTCCGTACCCCTAGAAAACACCTAACAGGCTTGTCTAGAGGTACGGATCCGTACCTCTAGAATCAGATTCTAGAGGTACGGATCCGTACCCCTAGACACTTCCTTTAGGGTATGCTGCTTTCTCCTTGATTCGAGCCTCTTAAATCTTTTAGAGGTGTGCAAATTTTTGTAAACCTGTTCAATTAAATAACTTTTGTTTTTTGTTACAAAACTATTTGCATTTAACAATGGGCAATAAGAATTACAATGTTATCATCTTTTATATGTACTTTTTTGCAGAAGACTGAAGGAGGTGAAACTCCACATCATTTTAAAACTTTCTCATCGATTCGAGCCCTCTGTTTGGAAGGTCATTAAATGTTTATGTTTGTATATTCTATTTCCATAAAGCAAATTTCTATCAAGATTGACTTCTTGTGCACTCGGTACAACAGTCTAAATATGCTCAGGGTGCTTTTAATTTGAAATTTGGGCTCACAATATTACCCACTATGTAATTTCCTTTTGAAATAAGTAATTTTTGATGCAAAAATTTAAAATAGGTATATAATCAATTTTTCAGTGGTTTCATGACTAATATTTTCCAAGGCATTTTAAAATGTAAATGACACAAGTTTCTGATGGAAGAACATGCTACATGAGCATGAATTTTACTAAAACACAAGGGCTCGAATCGATGAGAAAGCTCGAATCGACGAGAAACAGGCATATAGCGGATTTTAGGGTATAGAGGATAGGTTGATAAATTTTATATTTAGACTTGAATTTTTGTATAAATTTTTATATCATTCTTTTACTGGCATGCAAACAGACATTCTGACATACATTTTAAATATTTGCTCGTTGTGTTATTTTTCATATGTCATCAATAAAGCTATCCCCTATAGACTAAATCAGTGTATATGTAAAAAGGAAGTGTCTAGGGGTACGGATCCGTACCTCTAGAATCTGCTTCTAGAGGTACGGATCCGTACCTCTAGACAAGCCTGTTAGGGGTTTTCTAGGGGTACGGACCTCCGTTTTTATAGAGATTAAGGGTCATTTACATTTCAAATTTTGTTGAAAATGAAATAACAAATAACATTTCATCAGAATTCACCTTAAACTTGGATCTAAATGGTTTACAGATAACAACATTCATCCGATTTGTTACATTTTCTTTCGGAACGTAAATAACCGAGGAACACCAAATAAATCACGAAATTTCGAACTGTCAGAAAAAAAAAGATATAAAGATTAAACAAAATACTTTTAAGTATGTTGGGGAAATACTTATTTTTAATTGATAATTAGCCCGTAGTGTATTTATGCTTTTCACACATTTGGTAGCCGTTACGAGATACATGGGACGTTTTCACAAACAGTTTCTTTTACTTAATGTCACTTAATTGATTATTAAATAATCAGTTCCGTGCCGATTATCATTACACAACAATGTACATTGTTAAATGACAAAATAGATTGGTGCATATTATTATGCCTAATTTATTTATTTGCTGAATTTCAAATAGAATTCATTTAAGGGATAGATTCATTCATTAATCTAGCTGTTATCAACAGTTTATTTGACAACAAACTAATTCCTGTCGGCACAGAACAGTGTATTCATTTGGAGTTCCTCGGTTATTTAGGTTTTGAAAGAGAAGGTAAACAATCGGACGAACGCTGGTATCTGTAAACCAATTAGATCCAAGTTTTAAGTGAAGACTGGTTAAGACTTAGTTGTTATTTCATTTAACAGGCTTGTCTAGAGGTACGGATCCGTACCTCTAGAATCAGATTCTAGAGGTACGGATCCGTACCCCTAGACACTTCCATGTAAAAAACGTCAGTGAATGAAAAATATTTGATAGAAATTTAAAAAGCTGAATGTTTTTGAAAAGAGAATACATTATTATTCTGATTTATAGTAAAGAAGTCTTGGAAAGTTTGTTAAGATGTGGATTTTAAACTAATAATGTAAAAAATGACCAAAGCTATCCTGTACACCCTAAATCAGCTCATATGTAAACAATGGCGTGGAGAGAAAAAACACATGAATTTCTATGAAAAGCTGACTATTTTAAGAAGAATAGATGTTTTCTGTCTGATATACTAAAAAAAAACTATTATTGTCATTTCTTTGAATTGGAATGCAGAAAAAATTAGTTAGCTATCCGCTATACCCTAAAGCACTGTACAAGCTTCAATATTTGTGCAGTGTTTATCAGGTCCCAGAAAAGTCACAAATTAGCTATATAGCTAAATCTAGCTATATATAGCTATTTCTAGCTATAAAATCAATAAAAATTGTTCAAAATATGTGAATATTAAACATAAAATAGTTATTATCCGATTTAAGTGGTGTATGAGACAAAAGATAATCCCAAAGAATGGAGATCTATGCAGTTTCAGTTTCAATACATGTTGCGAATTTCTGCGATTAGTCATTTATAAATTTGCCATATACACAATGATTATCACAAGTGAAAAATTCAGTAATGATTCATCGCAAAATACTGCCGCAGTTATTGAAAAAGTAACTACAAAGATCTTGGTTTTATGTCATTGTCTTTCATCTTACAAACCTTTTGCACATGATTCTGACCATTTTGCATCTTATTTTGACATATTTTGCCATATTGGTATTGGTTTTATAGCTACATCTAGCTATATATAACTAGATTTAGCTATATAGCTAATTTGTGACTTTTCTGGGACCTGTTTATCTCTTACTTTTTACTCCTTTCTCAATAGTCACTTATTGTCTTAACAATTTACTTGAATACTTTCATTCAGTTTGACTTGCACTTAGTCCTGCCTGTAACCCAGGCAAGTGGTGTTGGCAGATGATATACAGACAGGACAGACCAGACCAGATCAGCCAGACAATTTTTTCATTAGCCTACAATTAAAAGGTCAAACAAGCAACTTATAAAAGCCTCTCATAAGTTGGAGCAATAAAAAAGTATCATTATTCACTGCCGAAGGTGGAGTGAATTTGATTTGAAGTTGTCCATGCAGTTGTTTGTCTAGTCCAAATAATAGGATGTTTCAGGACAGCGTGATAACTTTTGACTGTGGCTGTCCCGTCACGTCCAAACTTATTCTGCATATTTTCTGTTAGGAAATCTCCAATAGAAATCCGTTGGGAACATTTTCTGGTACATGTACAAAGTATTTGTAATGATTACATCTCTGATAATGAATTTATGTTGATAATAAAGCATAAACTTACCTTGCTGACATTTTATGTATGTATATTTTGTGTATTGTTTCTGCAATTTAATGTTATCGGCAGTCGGATGTGGGTAGAGGGTCAATATTTATAGGTTTTTAGCTTTGTATCGGGAAATGTGCATAAATTCTTCAGCAGAAATATTGCGCGACTTTAGGAGCTGAAGAACGAGTGCATATTTCCCGATGCAAAGATAATAACCTTTTTATTACATACGCATCTACATGTATAAATATAATGTAAATATCATAAATTTGTTCAATAGCCTGAATAGGATTGACAATACTGAACTAAATAGAAAAAAATAGTGCAACAACACACACTGAATTACGTCACGTACCCAATATGAAATTCAGGCGTCAGTGTATGGGAAAATATTGACTGCCTCCCCTGATCGTTAATCAGCCTGATCCTGAACATTTCAGACAGGCTGTTAACGCATCCCAAGTTACTACTAAATGTCCACACCCTGTTTTTATCCTGATTTTATTTTTGTTAATTCAGTTTTATCTTGCACTTTCATCCTTTGACGTCTCACTGTCATTCTTTTAACTTTTATTCTGGCACAGAAGCGCACCTGCTAGTTATACCCGAAAGGGGCGTCAAGCAGTATAGATACATACAGTTGAAAATGCATATGTTTATAATACTGGTAATTCAAAAAGTATAAAAAATTTTAGCTAAAAGTACCAAACCACACATGATTATTAATTAGCACATTACCATTGCTCACTAAGTTGTCTCAGAGTTATACAATCCATAAAATCCCACATCACAAAGTAATATATTGATGGGTCTTCATGAAATTTAACATTTGGATATAGACCACCATTCCCACAAAAAGTATAAAAACAAATGTAGATCACTATAGGGAGTGGTGCACGCGCAACTTTAGTCAGGATCTTTAAATCGACTGCAGAGTTATTGCCTTTCAAGTGTATTAGAATTCCCATGTAACAAAGTCACCCATTGATGGATCTTGATGAAATTTTATACAAACCATAGAACTGTCCAATGGTACATTACTTGTTATCTGAAAAATTAAATATTTTTCAAAACAGAGTCCTCTCATTCACAAAACAGCCTATTTGGTGGGGGATATAAATTCACTGAAATAAATTAAGAGTTGACATTTACAGTGATGCAATACCAGAGTTAGTACACAATGTATTGTAATAATTCCTAAAGATATAGTAGCATTTTCACATTATAGTTTAATGTATTTTATCATCTACAAACTTGTAGGAACTGATATTTCATTTTTTCCCAAACTGACAGAAACCTGTTGTTATTTCAAACAGAAACAACGGTTCCTATTAATAGTATTTATTAATACAAGTATGACACTGTCACTTTATAGATGTTAAGAAATAGTGGAACACTTCAATTATTTGTGAATTGATTGTTGTAGTTGGGCCAGATATATTTGCTGAATTTCTGGAAGTCAGCATACATCTCATTTTGTACAGTCGACATCTCTATCCAACTGGTTTGTTTGAACGCAGAAAGAAGTACAATGTACCAGTACAGGTAAGTTAAAAAAAGTAATTATTGCGTTGCAATGAGAGTAAACTTTCTTGCAGTTATATCAAGCCGAGGAAGAAGTACTCCATGAAAAGCTAGCTTTTTGTTCAGCTTTCCAGAAAAATGATTTTACTTAACTACATGTATATTAAAACGAGTTTTTTTCTAGCACAGACATTCTAGCCTTGCTTGGATCAAGACTTTGCCACTTCAGTTTACACATGTTAGTTTTTCCAGGAACTGGTTTAAATGTGGTTTTCTTAGGCAGAAAACTGCTGTTAAAAAATATATTTTGTATGATCTAAAAGTAGAACATTTACAGGTGTAGTGGTCTATACACATATATTTCTAGTATGGTTTCGAGTATAAAGGCAAAATATTTTAAAAACGTCTTGAAAATTCATACAGTAGTGGTATTAAATGATAGGTAAAAAGATGTTACTATTAAGCATTCAGGTTAGAATTCATTTCAGTTAAAGATTCATCATATTTAAAGTCTCATAATGATTTTGGTTATAATGTGGCGAACATAAAGCATATCAATTTCTTGTTATTTTTAGTAATTGTAGTCTCATATCTATGTCATAAATTTAAATATATGATTAACTTACAATAAAGTATTACTGAAACCATTCTCCTTATTACCTCCCTTTCTTGCTCTGGCCATGTGCAGCATTTAAAGTAGGATTTATTTAACTGTGTAATTATTATGCACATTCTGTTGGACAACTGCTGTATTCATTTTCAATGTATTAGGATTAAAAGCACTAATAGAAAGAATATTTAGGTCTGATCGTTTATTATTTATTGGAACAATTTTATAACATTGACTCTAAATAGCATCAGTAGTCGTGATATGATTACATGTAATATGTATACCGGTACTCCAATAAAATACTGAATGTTGGCTTCAGTGATAGCATAATGAAATAGAAAACAAACTTTGAAAAAACCCTCCTGTTCTCATCTGAATTTTAAATTATATTTTAGCTTGATTGATTTAGAAAAATCCACAAGGTATTGTTGTCACTTGTTGGTTAAGATTTTTGTTCAGATTCACTTTCTGTTGAAACCTGTAAGAGCTATAGCTTTAAAACTTTGTACATTTATTTGATGTTTTGCGTAATGATAGCAGACTCGGTTTGATTGAGTCTGTTCATGAGAGGTATTGGATAGTGCAACACCCCAAACACTCCTGTAGTCATAATTCTTGCATTTTATTTTCATTCAAATAATAGCTGGGTGTTTTTTTTTGTACTAGAAAATTAGCATTTCTTGATTCATTCTTGTTTGCTTGGCCATAGCTTTTAAGCTTTATACATTTTCTATCACAAATAGGTGAGTAAGAAGGCCAAGAGCTATAACTCTTCTTGCATATTGCCTTATTTTAAGCACTTGCAGACAGTCATTGTTTATTTCTAATATGTATGTTACTTATTTTTCTGCACTGAATAATTTTACCATTTATTAGATGTGTTTGCATCCAGATGTCACTGAATACATCTCAAAGGTCATTCAAAGTGTCAAGGTCATGGTAGTCAGTGGTGAGGTTTCCATGGTAACACTAGTAGTCCTTGATCAGTCACAGAATCCTATAGAAAGATTTGTGTTTGAACTTGGAGCTTCAGCATCAGAAGATGGGTAGGTCTTGACTTATTTCCTTCAGTGAATTTCAGTAGTATAGGCCTTTGTCAAAGATCATGAATGACTTTGTACAAGTTTTTGTTTCCATAATTATTGTGACCCCATCTCTTAATCTCTATATGGCACTGTACAAAACTTGGAAACATCTTGAGGGATCTGTCCCCATCATAGCCCTCTTATTTATTTACTCTTACTGGTAAACATTTGTCTATGGTATAAGTCCAAAACTATAAAAGGGATTTTGTAAAAACTTCAAATAATGACAAGTGGTATTTTTGAATTAACTCATTTTATTTTTGAAAAGACTTTGTTTAAACTTTATGATTGTTGTGAAGATCAGTTAAGGAACTGCAGTGTGTATAAACCGTAACTCATAACACATTAGATTTCAATAACACTTTTTTTCTTGTGTACTGTATTATGTACACTTCATTATTTTGAATCAAAATACTTCCTTTGTTTTGCCACCTTTTACAAATATTTACCTCACAGGGTATGGCCTATCAAATATGAACCTTGTGAATATTATCAAGCAATGTGGCATGCTAATAAAATTGAAAACAGTTGTGCATATATTACAGTAGAACTTGCTTAAGCAGCCATCTGTATTAAGCAGCTGTTTGCCTTAAACAGCCAGTGAGCTAACTTCCCTTTTTGAATTTTTGTTTTATTTTCAACCTTTCTTAAGTGGCCACCTGTATTAAGCAGCTGTTTGCCTTAAACAGCCAGTCAGCTAACTTCCCTTTTTGAATTTTTGTTTTATTTTCAACCTTTCTTAAGCAGCCACCTACATTGACTTATTCATTGCCTCCCTGAATGTGTCTTACCTTCTTTTGGCCTTTTTTAAGGTACAAATAATATAAAATAAGTAATAATATTTTTTTTCAGGGAGGACCCTTATTTATTTAGGTTAGAAGATGCTTTGAGAGGATTTCTCCTAAAGCTGAATGTAGCAGATACTCAGCTCAAACCATTACCTCAGGGTGCGTATTCTAAAAATGCGTCATATCAACTAATAAAAGTAAATTTATTACAAATAATATTATGTCAATATCTAGTGTATCTATACTGTTTACAATGGATGAATCCTTTTGAGATATGAATTATTTAATAGATAACAGCTCTTCCATTTCTTGCTAATTTTATGCTAATTTTGTGAAATAGTACATGCATGAGCATTTCTTCATGTTGCTTTAACATTTTGTTTGACTGTGTTTAAAATTACAGGTCTATCTTTGTATATTATGGTTGATAGGGGAATTGAATTCTTGGGTGATGTTCTGCAGATTAGGCTTTCACCATTTGACATATTCATAGTCCTCAGTTTAAAGCTAGCATTCATCAAAGGATTATAAAAACAATTAGTTGGGGTGCTAATTAAAACATGACAATATACATTTAATTTTATATTGCCATTATCTTTTATTTTTAAACACACCAGGCAAAGAGAAATTCATAAAAACTGCTTTATTTTTGGAATTTTTGCTATCAGTTTTGTTATTATTAACCTTTAGCTTGCTGTAGGCTGATCATGGCCTGCACTATTCGCTATTTAGTCAGTAAATTTACAGTGAACACTCCTTTGTTTAATAAATGGTATTGCCCAAATTGAATAATGGACCAGTCCATTTTTGAAATTTAGCAGGGTAAAGGTTAAAATGATTGTCCTTACAGAATGTTCATGGGTTGTGCATGTCCATACAAAAGAATCAACAGCTGACCAATTTATACAACAGAAAACATTCCAGGTAAGTTGATCTGAAGAGTGGATACTTAATATGAGTTATGATATGTACTTAATATGAGTTAGGATTTGTGTGACACAAGTATATTTATTTCTTGGATATTTGTAAACCTTATGACTGTCTGAATGCTTGAATTACTTTAATATGATATAGGTCTTATATATTCCAAATTTATTAGATGCTGTATAAGTATTTTCACAAAAAGATAAGTGATTCTCTGAAAGACATTTTGCATTCGGAAATGGTCACAATATCTTATTCTTATTTTACAAGATATTTACAATCAAGGATGTTTAAAATAGTTTCATGTGATAATTTACTTCTTTCTTGTACCACTTGTTGCTAACATGTTTTATCTTCCATACTTAAGTACCAGGATATATGAGCCGTGCCATGAGAAAACCAACATAGTTGGTTTGCGACCAGCATGGATCCACACAAGCCTGCGCAGGCTTTGAAAGTGAACAGCATGGATCCTGACCAGACTGTGCGAATGCGCAGGCTAGTCTAGATCCATGCTGATTGCAAAGCCACTATGTTGGTTTTCTCATGGCACGGCTCAGTTATAACATGTCATTGATTGTGTTTCATGTTATTATTTGGTAAAATTCCACAAACTTTTTCACATGTTAAATGTACTTTATTTTGTATGTAAAGAAATGAGTAATATCAAGTACTGGGTATATAGTGTTATAAATGATTTTTTATGCTGCTAAAAGTCATATTTATAACAGTTTGGTATTGTTCAAAACAACTACTTTTAACTGTTGCATATCTGAAAATTTATGTGAAGGACGGTGAATGGAAAAGCAGTTACTCCAGCTGTCAAATATGAATGTAGAAGTCTTACAAGACTAATACCTTATGCAACAAAACTCCCTACACTCAGTTTGAGCAAAGTGGATAAAAAATACAATGTTAATTTTGTGAAATAAAAAATAAGTGAAAAAAATATCATCTTTAATTGAAAAGTAGATCTATACATTTTAAGAAGAAAACTATGAAATTTTAAATGACATGAATTTGACAAATTTGGAAAAGGCAATTTTTCTTGCTGCCATGGCCAGATATAAAGTGACATTGTATATTCCATCTATCATAATTTGCCATATGTTGTCATAGATAATGTATGCAGCCTTGTATTTCATTGTTTCACAAGATATGATGTTGTATTGCATTTCTGATTTTTTTCCCAGGATTTATCATGGGTGCCTGCAGATAGAAAACAGACACAGTTGAAAGATCCTGTTTTGATACCTTTAAAAACTACAAATAACAAGAGACTCAAGGTATTGACAGTTTTACTAACACTGTTTTTTGTTGATTTCCTACAAGGCATTTGAAATGGCAGTATGATACGAATTCAATACAAAATGTGGCTTTATAAACCACATGAACAGATTTGATTTTTGTTTGGTCGCATTCAGATGATCTTGTAGATTTGGTTGATAGCTGTTTCTTCTTCCTGTACATACAAAATAGATGAAACGAGCTTTGCTTTACGAAAAACCAGAGATAAGACTTTGCGACCAGTATGGATTCAGATTAGCCTTTACATTGGTACAGTCTGTTTTAGGTACTGTTCTCATATTTGTTGCAAACAAGTGCTGAAATTTATAAATAAACTGTATGGATGTGCCATTGTGTGGATATAAAAACAACATGCATATGCACTGAGCAGGATCCTTTCTAGTTACAAAGCCCAGACTCAGGTTTTCACATAGGAGCTCAACTACTGTGTAGCATAACTAACAATATCTATTACAGTCAGTATGTCCTGCTGCTTGAAAGACTGTCTTATCTGAACATTCACGAAACAAAACAGTATCAGAGCTTTCATGATAAAAGTTTTGTCGAACCTATTAAAGACTTGTGAAATTTGTTAAAGCTGTTGAACCCTTCTGCTCAAATGTGCTGTTTCAGTTAAAAATATGAAATTCTGTAAAATGACTTCTTATTAATAGTATTTTTGCAGAGTGGCTAAAGAATTGTTTGATTAGAGTTACCAGATCCTACATTTCTATACCTGCCTACCTTAAGTTTTAAGTAGGGTTTTAAACACTTTCGTAACATTTTGGAAAACATGGTCTTGTCTTTTTGCTTTTAATTGCTTTAAAATCAGTACTGTAATAAACCCCATATTGCATTATCATTCTTTTATACTAGTCTTATTTTTTCTGTCTCTTGCAAAGAGTACTTGCAACCTGACATTTCTGATGTCTTATCCAAAATATGAGACTACCTACTTACTTATTATTGAGACATTGCTCTTAACAAACTCATCTTTTCCTTCAGTCTCAAATTTTCATTTCAGTTATGTGAAACTTGATTAAATTAGTTAGGTGAGCAGTTAGGGTCCCAGCTTAGCTCTCATGTTTGTAGAAATTTGTAGAATGAATTCAAACTTATACAGATTAACGGTGATGTATAACTACTTGTATAGAGAGAAATTCATCCTACTGCCTTAATTCCCAGAGCTACTGACCTTTGTCAGTGTTCAGTATAAACCATATCGCGAGATCTCCTGGTGTAATGTCTCGTTTATTACTTGGCAAAATTGTTTTTCACTTTCATTGGTGATTACTCATGATTTGTAGATGTGTCTTAAGATGAATCAATTTCCAGAATTATAATCGTTTGTCATCATTTGTCTGAGTAAATATCAAATAAGAACTCTACTGAAATTTCAAAGTTGAAAACCTGGTTATTATTAGTTTATGATGTTGTTGAGCAGAGAAATGGATGGGTGGCATCAATATTATAATTTCTGTCTAGTAACTTAAGTTTGGGTTGAGATACTAGGAATGAAACCTGGCCTAATGATAGCTTATAGCAAGACTAAGGCTAGGACTGTATGTTGTGTCAGTGGAAATCAGTCATTATTTAATTTACTTAGATTAGTAAAATGAGCTTTCTGGTAAAAAATACTATAGATTGATGTATTGAAGTTATAGTTGGCTTAGGCATGCAGTAGTTTGTTGGGATTGCATGTTGGAATTGCATTTGGGGTCAGCCCGCCAGCTTAGCTCAGTAGGTAAGAGCGTTGGTCTACGGATCTCGGGGTCGCGAGTTTGATCCTTGGGCGGGGCGTATGTTCTCCGTGACTATTTGATAAACGACATTGTGTCTGAAATCATTAGTCCTCCACCTCTGATTCATGTGGGGAAGTTGGCAGTTACTTGCGGAGAACAGGTTTGTACTGGTACAGAATCCAGGAATACTGGTTAGGTTAGCCCGCCGTTACATGACTGAAATACGGTTGAAAAACGGCGTTAAACCCAAAACAAACAAACAAACAAGCATTTGGGGTCAGTGTGATCAACTTAATGGTGTGTTTGTGAATGTTTTAAATGAGCATATAACTGTGTAATATAAAGTCAGATTTTATAGCATTTTTATTTTCCTTAATAATTTTTTAATAAGATCATACATTATATCTTAAAAACTGTTTTTGTTGTGGCGGGGGAACTCTTAGTGTTGCCCTTGTCCATCCATCTGACCACCCATCCAAATTTGTGTGGTGAATGTCTCATAAAGTATTTGACCCAGAGTTATTAAACCTCACAGAATTGTCATTCAGCATGTAAGGTTGTGCACCTCATGTTTTAATTGGGATTTCAGACTGTCAGACTGGAGTTATGGCCCCTGTCAAATTATGCTTAAAAAGGGCCTAGAAGTTTGTGTCAGATTTATCGCAAAAAGTATATTCTGAGGATTATGAAACATTATAGGAATATATGAATTTTTCAGCATATTAATTTGTGCAGCTGGGGTTTTGTTTAAGATTTCACTCAGCCAGACCAGAGTTAAGAGCCTTCACCTAGTAAAAAATATGTATAAAAGTACATCAAAGTTTGTGGCCATGTATGCATTAAAAGGTTCTAAATGCTTGTGTAGCATGCATCTCAAAATGTATTTGACCTAAGGTTATGAAACATTAAAGGAATATGGTTATGCAGCATGTGAAGTTGTGTACCTGGGCTTTTTAACCAGGTTTTCAACGAAAACCTGAGTTATTAGATTGGGGTATGTCGTTGGTCGGGCGGGCGGGCGGGCGGATGGGGGCGTCAAACTGGTGTTTCCGGTCAATAACTTTTGTTTCGGTAAAGATATTTGAATAAAACTTGGTATGTATGTAGCTTATATCAAGACAAAGGCTGGGATTGATTTTGGGTTTTCTGGGGTCAAGGTCAAGGTCACTGTTACTTAAAATAGAAAAAGGGTTTCCGGTCAATAACTTAACTTAGGAATGAGCTATCATGATGAAACTTGGTGTATAGAAAACTTATATAAAGTTGTAGCTTGGGATTGATTTTGGGGTTTCTGGGATCAAGGTCAAGGTCATTGTTACTAAAAATAGAAAAACAGTTTTCGGTCAATAACTTCAGTTAGGAATGAGCTATTATGATGAAACTTAGCGTACATTAAGCTTATCTGAAGATATATGTATGTAGCTTATATCAAGACAAAGGCTGGGGTTGATTTTGGGGTTTCTGGGGTCAAGGTCACTGTTACTAAAAAAAGAAAAACGGTTTCCTGTCAATAACTTAACTTAGGAATGAGCTATCATGATGAAACTTGGTGTATAGAAAGCTTATATAAAGTTGTAGCTTGGGATTGATTTTGGGATTTCTTGGATCAAGGTCAAGGTCATTGTTACTAAAAATAGAAAAACAGTTTTTGGTCAATAACTTCTGTTAGGAATGAGCTATCATGATGAAACTTAGTGTACAACAAGCTAATGTATTCCATCTTGTCATGCACATAACAACTAGAAATGGATTGTGCTTTAAAGTGGTGCACTGTGATTCAGTATACTTTTTTATTCTTATGAAAAGTGTTGAAAACCTGGTTTCGTGGCATTGCCGCTTTTCTTGTGTTTGCTATTTTACTCATCTATACCAGAGTTATGGCCATTAACTTAGTCAAAAATATACATTTATAAATGGGCGTAAAAGTTTGTTACACATATCTTAAAACATATCAGACCTAGGGTCATGAAACATAATAGGAATATTGTTCATCAGGTGAAGTTGTGCATCTGGGCTTTTGTTTGGAATTTCTTTCGGTCAGCTCAAAGTTATGGCCTTAATTTCATAAAAAAAACCCCAAAAAACGGGCATATGGGGCAAACAAGTTTGTATCATATGTATCTAAAAAAGTATTTGACTTAAAGTCATAAAACATTAGAGAATTGTCATATAGCACATGAGGTTGTGCACCTGGTGACTGTTCTGTTTGAGATTTAACTCAGCAATTCCAGAGTTATGGCCCTTGACTTAGTGAAAAATACAAGTAAGGTGCCTAAAAGTATGTACATGTATTGTATATATCTTACATATACACATTATAATATTTGACCTTGAAACATGAAACCTTGTAGGAATATTATTCAGCATGTGAATTTGTGCACCTGAGTTTTGTTTAAGATTTCACTCTGCAAGATTTATGGCTCTTGACCTAGTCAAAAATATACATTTAAGGCATTAAAATATGTGTCCCATGTATCGCATAAAGTATTTGATCGAGATTTATAAAACAGGATTTTTATAGAGCCCATAAAGTTGTGCACTTCATGTTCTGTTCTGGATTTCATTCTGCTAGACCAGAGTAATGATCCTTGCCTTAGTAAAAAAGCACTAACAAAGTGCTAAACAGTTTATGTTGCATTATATATCAATAATATTTCACCAAGAGTGATCAAACTATGTACAATGACAGTAAGTAGGGACACCTATGTCCTTTGGATACACATGTAGTTCTCTGGTAGGTCTGGCAGAATTGTATATTACACTGCTGGAATCTAAGTGGCTTGAACAAAGTTCCATTGGCATAGAATGAAGTTTAACTATATGATTATTATGTGTTGATCTCTTTCTGACTAATATTTATTGTGATGATCTCATTCAGTATGTAGATGAATTGGTTAAGTCAGACAGATTATTTGTGGCAATATGTAGATGTATGTAGGGCAAAGATGAAATATACCCAAAGATTTTGTCAGTTGATTATTATGATGCTCAAACATCTTATACATATTAAGCACTTCCATTGTTCAGTTGAAGAATAATAAATCACTTTTTGTGATAGCTTTCCTGACAGTGTAATCAGAAATATCCAGTAAGATGAATATGGTAGGATTATCAGACTTTCTGGACAACTTGAAAGTACTAGCTCTGTATCAGTTTGATTATATGATGGCTCTTTTCTTATGTCTGTCTGTCTGTCCTTTTGTCAGTCAAGTTTACCACCAACCTTGAAAAGTCAAGGAAAATTTCTGTTTTTTTTTTAAGGTCAGCAAATTGTCAGGGAATTTTGAAAATTGGTCAGTGAAAAATCGTCTTTCAAAGAAGTCAGGGAAAAGTAATTTTAATGGAGAATATTTGAAATTTCAGGTGAAAATATACTATCATCTTGATTAAAAAAAGTGTTAATATTGCTCATAGTAGTTAGGTATATTCTGTCTGTTATACTTTATTTAGTTTCTGAAGGTCATTTAAAAAAAAACCCTGCTATGTATAAAAACATTTCAATTAAGAGTATATCTCCACTTGCACGTATGATCTTGAATAATTTTTGTTTTCTTTTTGACTTTTTGTTAATTTCAAAGAATGTTTTCATTTGAAGAAACAATTGATATAATCAGTAAATGGATGGATTAGTTGACTCTCAGAAGGAGAAGAATGACAGTGTAAGGTTTACTGGTCGGAGTTAAAATTAGTTGGTCAGTGAACAGTTGAGAAGTCAGGGAATTTCTTTTGTCCTTGTTGATGGCAACATTTATTAATACAGTAGATTCCATTCTATGTGGTGAGAACTCAAGGAATGAAACTGGATGGAAGTTCAAGGTCATAGTGACTGTGTTCTTATGGAAAGCCCATTTACTATGGACCCATCTTAATTTTGTTTTTCCTTAGTCAAAGGTCATAGCCACTGTCATGCTAATTATTATGTGATTGCCCTGGGCGTTTGTAGTCTGTCTGTTTGTTTTTAGCAATTTAGTTTACATTTGGTAAGTAAAGAATGCTCTGATCTGTTGTCCTTAAACTTATGAGGCACTTTTCCCATGTTCAGTGAATGACTCCTTTTTATTTTGAGGTATAAGGTCAAGGTCACATTGACTGCTAGTTTCGGCTCATTGCTTGAGAACACCCTTTGCCTGAGATTTTTAAACTTGGCAGGCACATTGGCATTAAATGACTACTGTTTACTTTTAGCTCGATGGTACAAAGGTCAAAGTGACTGTTAGTACAAAGACATTGTCTTCTGTGTTTTATCATGAGATGCTATGACCTACCATCTACAAACTTGGTAGGCACATTGCTCATGGGCATAAGGTTCAAAGGTCATGATAACAGTGACCTTTAGTAAAAAAAGTGCATTCATTATAGACCTCTTTCCAGGTTTCTTTGAGCATAGTGCTCCATATTGCATTGCTTTGGTGTATGATGCAGGCAAATAATTTGTCATATTCTGATGCACTAAAGAATCACTAGTAGCAGATGGTTTCAAACTTGTAAACAGTGAAACCATACTCCATTTCTAGCTCATAGATGAATATAGATGAATGCTATCAAAATGTCAAAGATTAAAGACTCAATACATTATAAACTTAGCACTTTTTGTGTTTAGTGACTTGAAAAGGGCCTACTACATCAGTTTTTATGATCATCCATACATTTTGTAGGTCAGTAGGTCAAAGTCAAGGCACACTGAACTTTTACTATAACACATGTCCCAGTGAATAGATGAAGAGGATGTGCAACTGCATAAAATGCATGATCGACTGGATTTACCGTATTATTTTAGAATAATCTGGCCAAGGTTAAACTTGCTCTTAGCTCTGATGGTACTTAGACTTAATGATGTTATATATCTTTTATTTTGAGATCATTGAGTTTATTCAATGAATGTATCTATAAAATGGAGTTCCACTTAAGCCCGTGCTAGTGGGTGTGAAGAGTGTTGCATATTTCATTACCTGTCTTGACAGAGTCAGTGAAATCAATTCTGCAGTTAAATAACTGTGTTTTGTTTTGAACTTCCAAAGGAACTTAATACATGTTGTATTGAATGACACATGGAGAAGGCTTTGGTCACTAGCATAAAAATTCAGGGGATGATTACATAAATTTTCATATTATTTCTAGAGTGACACAGCGGGGCGCCCCACCCTGCCCTTTTTAACTGCCACCACACTGCCCTTACAATGCGCCCTCCTGCCTTTGATCTTCTGTTAAATCCTGCCCTTTATCCTGTAGACATGCCATGTCGATTTTTTTTGATCAGCAAATTAAGTTATGGCGAGTGCACACAGTCGGTGAGAATCATTTAAGTGTTAAAATGTTCATTAAATAATCCTAGTTGGATTTTTGTCAGGTCAGGTCAAAGATCATTGCAATGCAAGCACAAAGGTTGAAAAAACAGTTCCTTTCAATGAATGCTAATGTTACTTCCCTTTAGCACATGTACCAGACTTCTCCAGCAAGTTGCCTTTATAATAAACTGGAAGTACAGAAAGTAGTCAAGTAAAGTAAAACATTAGGCTTCATCTGGTTCTTTTGAGAGTATGACCAATAGGACTAAGGTCACACAGATTTGCAACTTTAAATTGATATTAAGGCAATACAGTGTGTAGGCTTTGTGTATGTGTGTATGTGTGTGTGTTCCTTTGTTTGTTCGTTTTGTCCTCATGTGTTGGCTTTGTGTGTGTGCACGTGTATGTGAGTGAGTGTTTGTGGTGTGCACGTCTGCGTGCTGTAGGTTTCGTTTTGGGGAGGCTGCGATTTTGGTATGTGGCATTCCCTGTTTGATATTTGTCTTTGTTTTTTTTTGGTTCAGTGTATCAGACTAATAGCACAAAGTTCAATGGCTGAAGCAGTTTTGGATCTCTAGAATATACAGATTGGAATTTATTGTTTGTAGATAAAACTTACTGTTTTTGCGTTCAGTAGGCCATTAGGTTCTATTACATATTTACTAAAATCTTTATGATTCCATCTCATCTGCCTTAAACACAATATAGGGTGATTTGAATTCAATTAAAGAGACTTACTGAAAATATATTAAAACCTGATTTTTTCAGTGAAACACATTTGAGTTAATTGTATTACTGGTAGCAGTCTGAATAAATACAAATATAAAAGAAGTCTTTCATGGAATAACAATAAATATAGTTGTAAATATCAGTCAAGGTTATAGCGAGACCCTTTCAGCAGCCAAAATATACAAGTTGTCTTATGAAAATCTAATCACCAGTAAACGTACATTACCAGACAAGGACTATTGGCAATGGCGTCATATCTTTATTATCAGTCTGGTGACCAGCTTATTGTCTTCACATTTATCATTTATATTTCGTATTTTACAGATGCAGCTTTATGTAGAAGAAAGTTCAGACAAGCAGATGGAGTCACATTGATTAGCGTGCAATCACTTTGATTGTGTAAACATTTGCCTTGGGATTTTCTTATAGACTTGATTAATCTTCACAACAGCAGTATTTAGGTGCTGATTGGCAGCTGTAAAAAACCGGCCCATAGTTTGTCTCAGTGTTTTTATTATTTCTTTTCCTTAGAGATCATGAAGTATATTCAATATAAGTGTACAGTAGGTTATAACACACTAAATAGTTGTTGTTCTTTTTTCTATATAAAATTGACCTATTTCCAATGACCGCAGCACACATCAGGACCCATTTTAAATTTCTGTAACTTACATTTTCTTGAAGAATATTGCCAGTGCTAACTAAAAATCAAAAGAAAAGTGGGGGTCATGTTTGATGCAAGAAATATAATTTCAGTCAAACACACAAACTGCAAAATCAGCTAAAAAATGAGACCCCAAATTATACTGGTGGTGTATGATCTAAGTTTCCATGAAAAATTTTGTCATGGTGTTATTTCATGATCAAAATGCTATCTTCATGTCAAGCATAGATCTGTCATGTGATTTTACCAAAAAAAATTGCAAAGAAAATAAGGAAAATAGCTCTACACAGCGAAAAAACTGAGGACTATTTGTATCCGCCATTATGCGACTACCATTTTTTTCGCGCCATTTTTCTATTTAGTGTCTGTATGCCAGTAGAGATCTGCTACCTGTGCTAGCAATTAATAGTTGATTCGGGTTTACCTTTTGTCAGTAGGTTCTTTTCATCCACTTTCATGTAAAACACTACATTTCAGTGCCTGCAAATTCATGTAAGATATCAGTATATAATATTAAAATTTGAACAGTATTACTCAAGTTACATGACGTGTATGTTAAGCTTGTTGATAAAATGTTTTATCTATAAACATTTGTTTGTTTGTAAAACAGATATTGGATTGGTTGTAATATATTTAAAACATGATATTTGTAGCTGTTATTTGTGTATGAATAAGTCATGAGCATGTTAAATGTGAACTTCATTCCTAACTGAATACTACCGATTCTATGAATACATGTTCAAGTCACTCACATTTATCTGTTCTGCATAATTTTGAAGTTACAAATTCAGTTGCTTTCAGCAAATATTCATTAGTTTATTTGAGCTGTGCCATGAGAAAACCAACATAGTGGGTTTGCGACCAGCATGGATCCAGACCAGCCTGTGCATCTGCACAGTCTGGTCAGGATCCATGCTGTTCACTAATAGTTTCTCCAATTTCAATAGGCTTTAAAAGCGAACAGCATGGATCCTGACCAGACTGCGCGTTGTTTGGGTCACTCTATCAAAGGTCAAGGTCACAGGGGCCTGGACATGGGGAAATTCTTTCTAATCAATAATTGAAGGACCTCTTGACCCAGAATGTTGAAAATTAGTGGGATGATTGGACATGTGAAGTAGATGATCACTATTGCAGCCAACTATCAGTGTCTCTTTGACTTTCGCTCCTGTCCCCTTTTGACTTCTTGCCTATATGACTATGCATTGGGGGAGACAAGCGCTTTTCTACAAAAGCATCTTCTAGTTTATTCTGTGTTTGCTTGACCCTTTTTAGGGACTTCAAGAGCTAAAAGTAGAAGAAACCTTTATATGACTTCTTATGAAATGCTACAGCAAAATACACTTCATTTGAAAATTAAGAGAGAACCACACAAGAGGAGTACAGACCAAGTTTGATGAAAAATCGTACGTATTCGTCTTGTGTTGTTCTCACTCAGTTTTGTTCAAGTGGTTTGGCTTAGCGCCTTATAGGGACCACAAGAGTTACAAATAAAAAAAAAAGACACTTCAAATAACATCCTGTTATGAACCACTTGGTTACCTTCACTTAATTTGGTCCATAGTTTCTGAGCCTTTTCTGAAGTTTTTCCAGTGGGTTTTATGTGGCCCTTGTAGGAGTCAACAAAGTTATAAATTGTAAAACCTCTAAAGAACTTTTATTATGAACCAGATGATATGGACCTCTTGCTTGAGTCTTGGGGTAGCATAATTATGAATGTAATTTATGATTTTTATATGAATTTGTATGCCTAACAGTTGTTTGTTAATTTTTAAGGGTCCTATCATCTGTTAATGACAGTTATTGAAAATAAAAATATACAACTGTCTTGAGAATCGTCTAGAAATGTGTACCTATCTTTTACGACGACATGACATATGTAAACACTTACAATGAATCGAGTGTTTGGCCAGGGAATTGATTTGCTCTTGTATTTGATTGGATATTGATCACTGTATAGTGCTTTTCTGAAATAGGTCCATTCTGAGGATTCAAACTATGTACTGTAAAAGGTCCCTCACATGCGCGGATCCAGAGTGGGGGACCGGGGGGTCCGGACCCCCTCTGGAAAATCCTTAAAAAAGGAAAGAAGACAAGATGGAAAGAAACTATATTTAAAAAAAAACATAACATTATAGGACCGCATTTAAAGTATATGCGGCTGCTGCTACATACGACGCCAACATAATTCATATTTATATTAATTATCTAAAAGAAACTAAGAATTTACCTTCAAGAAAACTTGATTTTATCATTTTCCCAAATTTAACAGGTTAGCCCATAAAACTGTGAAAATAAGGGGTATATTGTATATAAAATTGCAGTGAAAATGTATTCTTAAATGCTCCTAGAATGCCCCAGAATGCAGAAATTGAAACGCTAAACTTCAAAATTTTCCGTGGGGGGGGGGGGGGGGGGGGGAAAGAGGGACGGACCCCCTCTGAGAAAATCGGCTGGATCCGCGCATGCCTCACCCCGCAAATCAAGAAAATATCGTCATTACTCATCTCTTCCTGGACATATTAATGGAAATAGCCATATTTACAGAAATTATGTTGTATGTTTCTATATCTAAAATAACATAATTTTAAGACAAATAGAACAAACTACATTACGGTGTTTTCAGTGTGCTTAATTAAGCAAATATTGATATTTATGTCCTGGCATGTAGATTACATGTTTTTCGCAATGGTTCTTGTTAGGAGTATAGAGCGGTTATGGTTTACAGCTAAGTAAAGATGGTAATACATCCATACAATTGAAAGGTGTGTTTTTTTTTTGTTTTTTTTTTTTGGTTGGATTTAACGTCGCATCGACACATGATAGGTCATATGGTGACTTTGCCCCTCCGTGCATTATTTCGTCACGAGCGGGCACCTGGGTAGAACCACCGACCTTCCGTAACGCGTAAGCCAGCTGGATGGCTTCCTCACATGAAGAATTCAACGCCCCGAGTGAGGCTCGAACCCACATCGATGAGGGGCAAGTGATTACAATTGAAGGTGATCGACCTTTACCTTATTACTATCAGTAGACATTAAACAATTAAACTGTCTGAAATCATACGAATACTGACTTATAAAGTTGAAACAAGCAGGATAACATTTTTTTACAATATCGCGAATATGTTATCTCGCAAAAAGACACTTTATTTCAAATTTGCCTGCCCGCTTAATTCAGTAGGGACAGCGTTGGTCTTCAGATCGCGGGGTCGCGAGTTCGATCCCCGAGCGGGGCGTATGTTCTCCGTGACGATTTGATAAAAGGCATTAATTGTGTCTGAAATCTCTGATAATTCATGTGGGGATGTTGGCAGTTACTTGCGGAAAACAGGTTAGTACTGGTATAGAATCCAGGAACACTGGTTAGGTTAATTGCCCGCCGTTACATGACTGAAATACTGTTGAAAAACGGCGTTAAACCCAAAACAAACAAACAAATATTTCAAATTTGCTAAATTCTCACCCAGCCAAGATATGTGCGTTTACAGGACAATACCGCTTTATTATTATTTCTATGCACCCCCCCCCCCCCCCCCCCCCCCCCCCCCCCCATTTCGAAAAAAAATGGCGGTGTATATTGGTTTGCAAATAATTGCTAGCTCAACCCCCGGACCACCTATCGAATGTTTGCCCCCCATAAGTTAAACCCGCTCCTACGCCCATGGAGCCTATGGATTTGTACTTTCAGAAGTGGCAAACGTGTGCCAAGTTTCTTCGGTTTCGATTTTTGCCAAGTATTTGCACATTCCTGTGTTGTATTTTTTAAATGATGTGTGGTAGATTTAGTGGATCCTCAGCTTGAACGCTTTCTTAATGTGTGCATGATTTAGTCATCGTCAACATTTTGCCGAAATAATTAAGTTTTTTATAACATGATCAACAATTAGGCTAAGTTTGCCGTCTTATCGGTAAAATTATCCCCTTGAAAACGCCTGACTGGGCGTTGTCGATTTTTTTATCTGGCTGAAATTTTCCAATAGAAACAAATAAGGATACAATTGTTGAACAAATATTGTTTTCATTACAATGAACGCACACTACTTTATTATCTTATTGAAGTGTTCATCATTCTTTTCTCTTTACAAAGATATAATAATTGTTTATAAAATGAAGAATTAAGGCTTCCATTGGCGATTAAAACACCACACTCAGTCTCCTTTTACGGCATACAGTTACTGAATAAAATAAGTAAAAACCTGTGATACATATCTTATTCTTTCCTCTAGTCACTTTATTCATCTTTTGAGAATATTTATGATAATATGCATAATGCATGCTTTATCCACTAATTTAGATGACCTACACAAAATCAAATTACGTGAAAGGTTACCATTTTATCAGATGTTGGGAAATATTTCCCATTTTACGGTATTAAAGAACTTTTAGCTTAAATTTCCGGTAAAGACAAATCCTTGACTTTTTTCTAAGGACAGAATGCTAAAATGTAAATACTGTGAGTGGTCTCTTAACACAACTAGCCCCCTAATACAGCATACTTTGTTCTTTATGATCACAAGTAGAAACTGAAAAAATAGTCTCTTAATGCAAGTAGACTCTTAATAGACATGGTCTCTCGAGCAAGTTTGACTGTATCTTCTTAATTACATACTTAATCAATTCCAGTGACCATTTAGAGTAAGTAAGTAAGTAAGTAAATTCTTTATTTAAAGAGGGTAACCCATTTAGCAAAGCTAATCTTCCATGGGACACTCTTACGACTAGAATGAACGACTAGAATGTACAGTATTGTGATCATAGTAACAAATATTGAACAGAAATCAAAGAAGAAATTATTTATGCATAAAATAAAAGTAAAAATACATGAAATGTAGTTAGCATTAAAATCCATTCATTCGTCGATCCATTTTATACAGTTAAATTTAAAACATGACAATGAAGATGAGGTTTTGATTTCTATTCAGTCTCCTTTTACGGCATACAGTTACTGAATTAAATAAGTAAACACCTGTGATACATATCTTATTCTTTCCTCTAGTCACTTTATTCATCTTTTGAGAATATTTATGATAATATGCATAATGCATGCTTTATCCACTAATTTAGATGACCTACACAAAATCAAATTACGTGAAAGGTTACCATTTTATCAGATGTTGGGAAATATTTCCCATTTTACGGTATTAAAGAACTTTTAGCTTAAATTTCCGGTAAAGATAAATCCTTGACTTTTTTCTAAGGACAGAATGCTTAAAATGTAAATACTGTGAGTGGTCTCTTAACACAACTAGCCCCTTAATACAGCATACTTTGTTCTTTATGATCACAAGTAGAAACTGAAAAAATAGTCTCTTAATGCAAGTAGACTCTTAATAGACATGGTCTCTCGAGCAAGTTTGACTGTATCTTCTTAATTACATACTTAATCAATTCCAGTGACCATTTAGAGTAAGTAAGTAAGTAAGTAAATTCTTTATTTAAAGAGGGTAACCCATTTAGCAAAGCTAATCTTCCATGGGACACTCTTACGACTAGAATGAACGACTAGAATGTACAGTATTGTGATCATAGTAACAAATATTGAACAGAAATCAAAGAAGAAATTATATATGCATAAAATAAAAGTAAAAATACATGAAATGTAGTTAGCATTAAAATCCATTCATTCGTCGATCCATTTTATACAGTTAAATTTAAAACATGACAATGAAGATGAGGTTTTGATTTCTATTGGCAAACAATTCCATACAAATGACAGTATAAAAGACTACCTTTAAATATTTCACAGTTTGTATTTGGTATATAAAAATTTAAGTTTGTATTAGAACGCAATGTTAAGGATGTGTTATTTGTTTGTGGCTTTTGCAGAAACATTTCATTTGTATAAGAAGGATGTAAGCCAGTTGACACTTTATACATAAAGCATGCCTTCTGGAAAAAAGACGCTTATCAAATCTTTGAATATTAAGTAATTTCAAAGCTTGATCAAGATCTTGAAATTCGTTAGATATGTCACAATGCTCTATAAGGTAGGGACAAGATAAATAGCCAGTTGAGTAAGAAGTAAAAACTGAAGCAAATTATAAACTTGAGGTTATTTTTCACGTAAAACGTATGTCTCACTCCACTTACCATTTAGACATTGAAAATCGCCACAAATTAAGTGCTATAATTCCAGGGAAAAATAATTGAACCATAACTTTCAAAGTATATGTACAACTAGGCTTGGCAATGGTAAAACCTGTGAAGTGTGGTGTAATTCCAACAAGTGGTATTGGAGAAGTAGTACAAATCAAATTATTTGACAAATCAAGGGTCATGACTCCGCTGAAATAATTTAATCAGAACACGACGGAATTATGCACAAATGCGCTTCACGCTAACAACGTGTGAGGTGTAGTGAAATTTAGCCAAATTGTAAGCAAGCAGTGTGAAAACTCTGCTAGAAACCACTGAAGCGGAATACTCAAATACACATGACATATTTTAAGCTCCGTCTCCGGATACAGAGAAGTTTGAAAGCAATTATAAATGGTCTCTGGCACCTTTGTTTAGATAAACTAAACAGTAGGGATTTATATTACATTAACTTGTACATTCTCCTTTGACTTTTCAAAAAATTATTTTACCTTGAATAATTTCCATAAATCCACGTATTACTAATTTGAATTATTTTACTCCGAAATTTAGAAACATATTACTGACACTTTCTGTGACTAAAATTACTTAACTGAAATTTACCCAAATTTCTGACAACTGCAGCAGAAACTCTGTTAAAAACATGATTGACAACTTTTTCTTTTGATGTGTGCCCACACTAGCGGATCAAAAGGAACATGTTACCCTGTGTGTGACGTCACTGCTGCTGATGTCGTGATGACATGTATTTTACTCAGTGCAATTGCTTTTATAGGTTTAAGTGTTTTGACTGCACATTGCACACTGGGAGCTTGATTCAATTTTTGCTGGGCCAATTTCAGAATATCAAAATGATTAATCTTTTTATATGCCCGTTTGAAAAACGGGACGTATTATGGGAACGCCCCTGGCGGGCGGTCGACGTCCACAGACTTTGTCCGGAGCATATCTTCTTCATGCATGGAGGGATTTTGATGAAACATGGCACAATTGTTCACCATCAGGGGACGGAGTGTCAGGCTTAAGAACCAGGTTAAGGTCACACTTAGAGGTTAAATGTCAAATTCAAGAATGACTTTGTCCGGAGCATATCTTCTTCTGGAAATAAGTTGTATGTATACTATGTACTCTTAATATGTCACCTTCTTAAAATAAAGTTATTATTATTATTATTATTATTATTATTATGCATGGAGGGATTCTGATGTAACTTGGCACAATGTTCACCATCATGAGATGGAGTGTTATGCGCAAGAACCAGGTCCCTAGATCTAAGGTCAAAGTCACACTTAAAGTTCAAGGGATACAAGAATGAAAACTTTGAATTTGATGTAACTTAACGCAATTGTACACCATCATGTGACAGAGTGTCATGCTCAGGTCCCCTTTTAGCTCAAGGTGAGCTTTTGTGATCGCCCTGTGTCCGTCGTCCGTCGTCGTCCGTCATCGGCGGCGTCGGCGTCGTCGTCGTCAACAATTTGACTGTTAACACTCTAGAGGTCACAATCTTAATCCTAATGAAACTTGGTCAGAATGTTACCCTCAATAAAATCTTGAACGAGTTCGATATTGGGTCAACTGGGTTCAAAAACTAGGTCATCAGGTCAGATCAAAGGAAAAGCTTGTTAACACTCTAGAGGTCACAATTTTGGCCCAATCTTAATGAAACTTGGTCAGAATGTTACCTTCAACAAAATCTTAGACGATTTCGATATTGGGTCATCTGGGGTCAAAAACTAGGTCACCAGGTCAAATCAAAGGAAAGGTTTGTTAACACTCTAGAGGTCACAATTTGGGCCCAATCTTAATAAAACTTGGTCAGAATGTTACCGTCAATAAAGTTTTGGACGAGTTTGATATTGGGTCATCCGGGGTCAAAAACTATGTCACCAGCTCAAATCAAAGGAAAAACTTGTTAACACTTTAGAGGCCACATTTATGACTGTATCTTCATGAAACTTGGTCAGAATGTTAAGCTTGATTATTTATAGGTCAAGGTCAAATCTGGGTGAGATGGGCCAAAACTATGTCACTAGGTCATTTCAAAGGAAAAGATTGTTAACACTCTAGAGGCCACATTTATGACTGTATCTTCATGAAACTTAGTCAGAATGTTAATCTTGATGATCTTTAGGTCAAGTTTGAATCTTGTTCGCGTGGAATCAAAAACCAGGTCACAGGATCAAATCAAAGGAAAAGCTAGTTTACACTGTAGAGGCCACATTTATGACCGTATCTCAATGAAACTTGGTCAGAACGTTAAGCTTGATTATCTACAGGTCGAGTTTAAATCTGGGTCAGGTAGGGTCAAAAACTAGGTCACTAGGTCAAATCAAAGGAAAAGCTAGTTAACACTAGAGGCCACATTTATGACTGCATCTTCATGAAACTTAGTCAGAATGTTAATCTTGGTGATCATTAGGTCAAGTTCTAATCTTGGTCATGTGGGGTCAAAAACTAGGTCACAGGGTCAAATCAAAGGAATAGCTATTTAACACTTTAGAGGCCACATTTATGACCATGTCTTAATGAAACTTGGTCAGAATGTTAATATTGATAATCTTTAGGTCAATAGGTCAGGTGAGCGATACAGGGCCTTCATGGCCCTCTTGTTTAAAACTCCTTCCCTTTGTTTTTACTATAAATAGCTTATACTGTAACTTTTTCATTACTAGTCGTAGGGAAAAATCGAGACCACTTTTCTGTTGTACAACAACCATGTTACATCCAATTTTGAGGTGTATTTTGACGTATCTCTACCTGGTAAGGATTTTGTGCGGACTTACAATATTTTTTTTCGGATTTTTTTAAAGATCCCTTATTTGTTACAATAAATAACTTATATTGTAACTTTTTTTATAATTGACCGTAGGGAAAATCCAGGACCACTTTTCTGTGTTACAACACAGATGTTACTTTCAAATTTAAGGTGTATTTTAAGGTATCTGTACCTGGTAAGGAGTTTTTTTCGTGGACTTAGAAAAACAAAAGAATTACAGTAATGACTAAACAACCACAAGTTAAAATTCCATTTGCAAATACAGGTGCTAGTGTAAAGAAATTTGCTGTGAAGGGCGTATATTGTGACACTCTGGCACTCTTGTTTGAAATTGTATTCGTAGATCTTATTAAAGGGTGTTTGGTTTTGGCAGTGATTAGGAAATTAACTGGAAAAAATACCTTGAATTACAATTTACAGTAATCACATTATAGAAATTCACAAGAATATGAAATTAGATTCACAAGGATAAGAAAACAGATTCACTTACATTTTCAGTGGGTTTGCTTTTTAATTCAATAGAAGTAAACAAAATTTAATAGACTTAAACAAAGGAGTTGACTTCTCCCTAAAATCTTAGCCTAGCTTAAGCCCTGTTTAGAGTAACTATTAACTAGTCAAACCCATTATATTTGATGGAACTTTGTAATTTCTTTATACCTGTGTTTTGTTTATCAGAACTGGAATACATTTATGGAGTAAAATAAGCGGTGTTATTCATCAAAAAACGTGGGCAATTGTCAATATTGTAGCCACCAAACCTGGGACTCAATCATATTTGGCCGGGACTCAACATTTTTGGGAGTACTAAGTCCCAGGGACATATGAAATTTTCAGAAAACGCAAACACTGCTTACTTTAATCAGATATTTGTAAAATGTGTTCACAAGTTTATCAAAAGAGGATACAATGCCAAAATCGTGAAGGACAGCGCATGTTTGGTGATTGACCCCTCTACAGTTATTCGCTACGCTTTCCTATTTAATGGTGCAATGCCTAATAAAGTGTAAGACTCCTTGATGCTTTTTTCATAAATTCTACATAAAACGGACGGAGGGAGTGGAATTTTGTCTTGCAGCTTTCTCAGTCGTGTCCTTAAAAGTTAGGCTCTTGATGCTCTGACTTCAGACAAGTTGTTGAGTACATTGGTGTAATTTTACCTTAGATTTATCAATATTTTATGTTTTACCTAATATGATCTGGTATTTTTTCACTAATGTTAGAGCCTTTCTCAGCGGGTAATGATTTTATCTACATTGTGTTGTCTTACTTGGGTAAGTGCGAGATCGGCATGCCCTAAACGCGTTTAAAGCCCCGGTTTCCTTTATATAGTTTACTGACCGTTCCAAGGCGGTGCTCCTATTTTCAACTTGCTGTCTGTCTTGTATTTTGTGTTGCATATGTTGTCTTGTTTGTTGGTAACGTTTCTTTCCTCTTTCTCCTCACTCCCGCTATCGCCCTATCCTTTCCACTTGCATTTGTTCTCCCTTGCTTTGGCATTCCCTCCCCTTTTACTATGAGTAAGTTACTCACGTAAATGTTGGCTGCCGGAATCCTAAGGCGTTGCCCGATTGTTTTTTTTTTCATGCTTACGTGTGTGCGTTTGTGTGCTTATGCGTCTTTGTGTCTTGGGCGTTACACTACAGTGTTGTTATATCTTACTTGTCTTCCTCGCCCTTTTTCTATATTTTGCACAAAATTAAAATGTACTTGTTGAATTTTTTGAAGCAACCCGTCTATAATATTTTTCCGTTACAGCTTCTTTTTGTTGTGGGCCTATTTTGCAAATGCTTGGTTCTGAGGCTGTGTTTGTGGTACTCTGTGCTCTGAGAAATCCTTATCCATTATCTTTTGATGGAAATCCGCCCTATCATATGAGAGAAGTGGCAAAAACACCAAAACATTTGACGAAACAATGGTCACTTCTCTGCTGAAAAACACTTAACCAGAAATATGCCCATGATAGCACAACTAGGTTAAGCAATAGCCACTTTTGAGTTTGGTGTATTTCCTCCTAGCGACATCAGAGCACTTGCCCGGACAAATTGAAATACAGCAAATCAAGATGGATAACTCAGCAGAAAATCTCTGAACCGGAACATGCTAATAATATGCACAATGAGGCTTTGCACAGATCACTCCTGTACAGTTTTGTGGAATTTTGCTCATTGTATAAGAGAAGTGGCCAAAACAACATAAAATTTGATAAAAGGGTCCTAATTCTGCTGAATATCACTGAACTGGAAAATACGGACAGTAAGCCCAATGAGGCTTTGCACTTGGTTGAAATCTTCTAAATATTTAAAGAGAAGTGGCCAAATGTATCAAGGGCCATAACTCCGCTGAAAATCATTAGACCAGAAAATGCCGACGATATGCACAGCTGGGCTTGGCAATAATCACTCTTGTAAAGTTTGGTGTAAATCCGTCTAGTGGTGTCAGAGAAAGTGCGTTGACAAACTTTCGGACAGACAGACAAACAGACAGACAGATGGACATCACTAAATCAATATGTTTCCTCCGACACAGCATCATGATAAACTTTTCTATTATTATCGTTTGCTTATTGATTTTCACTTCAGTAAATAGAACATTACGTAACTGATACAAATTAAAAAATCCACATATTTTTTTTATTTATGGGAATATTTCTCGGATATACAAAAAAAAAACTGTAAGAAAAAAACCCAAACACTTTTTATTGGATTTTATTTTCAATGGACATCTTCTCCTTTTTTACTGTGTTGGTACATTACATCATATACGACATAATTGTCACCGGTATTTATTTGTTGTTTTTTTTCACTGAATACCGTCTGCAACTATGCCACTTTATTAACCCCATAGTAAAATTGGCAACTTCGCTATAGGTTACGCAGTAATACCGTACAATGCTAGGTCACGGGAGAAAAATTCTTAATTGATACATATTGGTTTACAATAGCTTCACATGATTAGCTCTTCCCGTTTACTCTCTTAACTCATATTTCTATCATGTTCGACTAGAAATATAATGGATGTATCATCAGTAGCGGGGTCAAAGAATAGTTTTTGTGATTTTCATCATGAGATGCCCAATAATCAATTGAAACAAAACTTGCGTCTAAATAAATGTCAATTGTGTATGCTTTTATTAGCAAAATTGAAGTGATTTTGCGTGTTCCAGACTGTAATCTACCGCTCCGTACTTTCCATTGTATCATTTGTATCGAAATAGTTCTTTTCCAATTATTAAATTATCTTTGGCGGTCTGAACAACAGAGCTTTGGTTCGTTTGTTTTGTCAATAAATGAAGCTGTGTTATTAAGATGGATATGACATACCAATAGATAGTCCATCTGCGGGTTCATAAAATCATCATCAAAACAAATGAGTAAAGAAACCGATGGAATCAGTTTTCATAGAACGATTGTTATTGCGGAAAATTCAGATGAAGAGTTTTATGTTTTCCAAAGACAGTTATTGGTTTGAAGAGGGGACTTTGATCCATTTTGTTTGCAGTTATTACATACCGAACTACACTTTAGTCTGAAATGGGTTTACTGCTAGGAAATGTTAATTTAATGGAGTCTTGTCAATGATAATACTAGATGATAATATGAGCCGCGCCATGAGAAAACCAACATAGTGGGTTTGCGACCAGCATGGATCCAGACCAGCCTGCGCATCCGCGCAGTCTGGTCAGGATCCATGCTGTTCGCTTTCAAAGCCTATTGCAATTAGAGAAACTGCTAGCGAACAGCATGGATCCTGACCAGACTGCGCGGATGCGCAGGCTGGTCTGGATCCATGCTGGTCGCAAAGCCACTATGCTGGTTTTCTCATGGCGCGGCTCATATTGATATTATTTTCTCAAAATTGCCATGACTATTCTTTGACTTATATATGCCTATTCATGAAGAATGTTAATACAATCGTATCAGTTTTGTCAGTGAAACTGCTGCAGTCAAAGTTTCCTTCATGTTGTACACGGATCTTGTTAGTGGCAAGAAAGTGATTTTGTAATGTTCTACTTGCTATGAAATGCTGAAAACACGGATCTCTAGTAAGCTGGTCATGGTCACTTTTAGGGTTGAACTAATTCCAACATTAACTTTTTGAATTTTGAATAGTGTAGAATAAGACTTACGTAGTATGTAAGTAAATGAAACACAGAAAATGTCCTAAAAAATTTCATGTCATATTTTTGCGATATTGCGTCTGGAATTCTGAATTACTCTAACGTCTAATGCATATTGTGGCAGTTCCTGTGGACCATATACTATATCTTTCTATTCTAGTGAACTATAGCATAAATGTTTGCTTTGAATGTAGGGATAACGCATGTTTTTTCGTGTTATAACGTCTGCAGAATCCCGAGGGATTGGTTGGTGCCCGAGCCCGTAGGGCGAGGGTACCAACGTATCCCGAGGGATTCTGAAGATGTTATTACACGAAAATAACATGCGCTAACGCTATTCTAGCATAAAACGCGAAAAAACGAATAAATGAATACATTATCCCTCAACGTCATTTTTCAATGAAATGCGCGGGAATATCCGACTTGTTTTTTTCACGTTGACGTCATTTCCATTTGAATTATCCGTTTTGGGGCCGTAATGCGTTAACGCTCTCCCACGGAACGCGCATATATAAAAAGGTGTTATAACAGCACGTGAGCGCGAGAATCTCTCTGTTAACACACGTTTTCTCTCCTGTTAAAACACCCCCAAAAAGTGACAAGAATGTAGGGATAACGCATGTTTTTTCGTGTTATAACGTCTGCAGAATCCCGAGGGATTGGTTGGTGCCCGAGCCCGTAGGGCGAGGGTACCAACGTATCCCGAGGGATTCTGCAGATGTTATAACACGAAATGAACATGCGCTAACGCTATTCTAGCATAAAACGCGGAAAAATACTAATAAATGAATACATCCTACCTCAACGTCATTAAATTTCCATGAAATGCGCGGGAATGTCTGAGTTGTTTTTTACGTTGACGTCATTTTGTTTTGAATTATCCGTTTTGGGGCCGAATGACGTTTACGCTTTGCCACGGAACTCGCATATATAAAAAGGTGTTATAACAGCACGTGAGCGCGAGAATCTTTTTGTTAACACACGTTTTCTCTCCTGTTAAAACACCCCCGAAAAGTGACAAGAACAGCAGTTTTATGCTAGAATATCAGAAAAAATATTTTAGGATTGCTAGTTTACTGGTAGGCTATATACGTTCTTCGCCAAAAAGCGTCGAGTGTCTAAATTCAGAATATAGATTTTCGAACTAAGTTTATACATACATATTTCTGAAAAATTCATCGGCATTGGTGTTAAAAGGGACTGAAAAGCAAACATGTATATCTCAAAGTCAGGAACAAGACCAAAAAACATAGGGAAAATATCCACAATGTTACTGCAGATGGGTTGGGTACTTGAAATCAATGTTTGCTTGAAATTCACAAATAGTTATGGCAATAATTTATAAAATGTTTCTTGAACTGCTTTATTATGTAATGCATGTATGTGAATAAAGAAATGATACTAATATTTCGTTTAATTTATTTTAAGGTCCACTATTCGGAGCATAAGGGTGCTATACTACTCGCCCCGGCGTCAGCGTGAGCTTTCTTGATTAAAGATTTTCGAAAACCTTGGTTTTTAGCTCGACTATTCAAAGAATAGTAGAGCTATTGGATTCGCCCGTGCGTCGGCGTCCGCGTCCTGATTTGGTTAAGTTTTTGTATGTAAGCTGGTATCTCAGTAACCACTTGTGGGAATGGATTGAAACTACACACTTATTCACTGTCATCATCTGACGTGCACTAAGCAGGTCCCATAACTCTACTTTGCATTTTTTCAAAATTATGCCCCCTTTTTGGACTTCGAAGTTTTTGGTTAAGTTTTTTGTATGTAAGCTGGTATCTCAGTATCCACTGATGAGAATAGATTGAAACTTCACACACTTGTTCACTGTCATGCGCTGACATGCACTGTGTAGGTCCCATAACTCTATTTTGCATTTTTGTTTCAAAATGATGCCCCTTTTTCGACTTAGCAGTTTTTGGTTAAGTTTTTGTATGTAAACTGGTATTTCAGTATTCACTAATGGGAATGGATTGAAATTTCACACACTTGTCCACTGTGATGAGCTGATATAAAACATTATGCAGGTTCCATAACCCTGTTTCCCATTTGTACAAAGGTATAACCCTTTTTCGACTTTTGTATTCATTCAATTGACAAGGCTGTTGAATAGTCGAGCGTTGCTGTCCTCCGACAGCTCTTGTTCAGCTCAAATTATTATTGCATATATCTTAAATACTGTAGTTTCACATTGACATTGTTCAGCATGCAAACAAAGTATGTGATGGGGTTGGGCTCATTATACCAAGGTCAAGGTCACCAAGTTGTTATACAAAAGATATTGGCCAGTTTACTCACCGTATGTTTTTTTTCGGCTCCGATTTCCACCATCCTAATGTTATGTTTTGCACAAAAGATCTGCTATTAGTGCACTGTGGTGTTACTGGATATATGGCGGATCCTCAGCTTGAACGCTTTCTAACTGTGTACATAGTTTCGTAATCATCCAGATGTTGCAATCAACTACGACACCATACATAATATAAGTTTAAATTCACGAGAATGTGTAAGAGAAACATTTTAATAAGAAAAGGTAAAGCAAAAATATTCAAACAATATAACTTTTTAAGATTATCGCCTTCTGATTCACATTTCTGTCATTACACAAGAATGATTTGAAAATTTGGCGGTGATGATTAAGACCATATATAAAAAAAGAACACAGCGCATGCTTTCTTCATTAATTAAGGTGACCCACACAAAATTGTAATTACAGAAAATGTTACCATTTCTGCGTCAGATGTCGGGGGAAATATTTTCCTTTTGACTGTTTATACAACTTTTACATTATTGTCCACCCATTTCAATACAATTCCTAGATTTTTCTTCAGGACATACTGCATAAAATTTTATTATGTTCTTTAATTCTCTATTAAATTCAGCGATCATAAGGTATGTCACAATGAGGTGACCGGTTTGAAATAAGAACCAAGAACAGAAGCAAACTTTGAACTACATTTCTTGATAAACTGGTTTATTTCTTTTACAAAATCTCACTTTAGTACATTTAATGCAAATAATTATTCAAATTTAAAATGCCACTTGATTTTTTTTTTATTTCTGAGAAAGTTTGTCGGATATACCAAAAATATAAGAAAAAATTCACTTTTTTTGTCCGATGTTTTTTCAGTGGACAACTTTTCCTTCTTTTTTTTACGGTACATTACATCATATACAACGTAATAGAAAAGGTCTACGATATCCGTGTTTGTTTCGATTAAAAAAAGTGTCTGATAAACCCCAAAGTAGAATCAGTAAATAAGAAGTTGACGACTACGCTAAAGGTTATGCAGTAGCAATTGTCTGAAATAACCTTACAATGCTAAGTGTCCTGCCCAAGGTCACGGGATTGATGCATATAACAGGCTAATAAAATGTTAAAACTATCATAACTCATATTTCCATCATGTTTGAATAGAAATATATGGATGTATCATCAATAGTGGAGTCAGAGAATAGTTTTTGCGATTTTCATGATGAAGTACCCAATAATCAATAGAAGCAAAACTTTTTCTCAAAGAGTTTCCTAGTAGGCTAAAGGAACGCGCGTCCAAATCAGTGTCAAATGTTTATGCTTTTATTAGCAAAACTGAACTGATTTGGCGTGATTTAGACAGTAATCAGCCGCACCATATCTTGTATTGTATCATTTGTATTGAGGATCAAAACTCTGATTATCCAATTATTAAATTATCTTTGACGGTCTGGGTTCATTTATTTTGTCAATAAATGAAGCTATGTAAACATGGTGAATGTGTAATACCATAAGATAGTCCAGGATAAACTACGAGTCTACAGTCTATAACATTCATGATGCGATTGTTGTTATGGAGAATTTAGATAAAGATTTCTCTGTTTTCCAAAGAAAGTTATTGGTCTGAAAAGAGAAATAAGACCTAATTTGTTTGCAGTCAGGACATTACGAATTTACTTTAGTTTGAAATGGGGAAATAAAGTATCTGCTTGGAAATGTTATTTTAATAGTCTCGGAAATAACAACAGAAAACGATAATATTGATGTTATTTTCTCAAATTGCCATGACATTTCTTTGACATATACGAGGGGCGTTCAATACGTAATGTTACTCCGTATCGTATGAAAATTCGAAAGTAATATCAAACTA
Organism: Mercenaria mercenaria; assembly: GCF_021730395.1. Classification (NCBI taxonomy): domain Eukaryota; kingdom Metazoa; phylum Mollusca; class Bivalvia; order Venerida; family Veneridae; genus Mercenaria; species Mercenaria mercenaria. The sequence goes on from NC_069374.1 coordinate 43,229,482, forward strand.
ATCTTCTAATGTACTGAAATACTGTTGAAAAACGGCGTTTAACCCAAAACAAACAGAAAATACATATACTATGTAATATCAGTATATGTGAGTGTATAAGGTGTAAACTTAAAGACAGTTAAATCTTAGCTGTTTTAATGAATTTTTTTTTCAAACAAACTATACTCTAGGAGTATGTGATGGTGCGTGTGTCGATCTGTCTGTCCGTTCTTTAACTAGTCATATTTCGTGTACAGAACATAACTTAAGAACCACTCAAGTATTGACTGTAGGCAGATGGCGATGAAACGATGTGCAGAACGCATGAATTGGCTGGTCGGTAGATCACAGATAAAGTTGACAAATAAAGCTCAAAGGCCATATTTGTCTATCACATTTCATGTTCGTAGCATAAACAAATAAATATTGACTGTAGGTAGATGGCAATGAGACGATATACAGAGGGCATAACATGAACTTAATTGAGTAATCTAAAGATAAATAGAGCTCAACCCTATTTGTCTATCACATTTCATGTTCGTAGCATAAAAGAATAAGTATTGACTGTAGGTAGATGGCAATGAGACGATGTGCAGAGCGCATGAACTTTATTGGTAATCAAAGATAAATATGACACATTTGTCTATCACATTTCATGTTCGTAGCATAACAGAATAAGTATTGACTGTAGGTAGATGGCAATGAGACGATATACAGAGGGCATGACTTGATTGGTAATCAAAGATAAATATGACACATTTGTCTCTCACATTTCTTGTTCGTAGCATAACAGAATAAGTATTGACTGTAGGTAGATGGCAATGAGACGATATACAGAGGGCATGAACTTGATTGGTAATCAAAGATAAATATGACACATTTGTCTATCACATTTCATGTTCGTAGCATAACAGAATAAGTATTGACTGTAGGTAGATGGCAATGAGACGATATACAGAGGGCATGAACTTGATTGGTATCAAAGATAAATATGACACATTTGTCTATCACATTCACATTCTAGTAAAAATAACTAGTACTTATTACATCAATAACTTAAATCTATTATCCCTCCTATTGTCCCCTCCTTTATAATACAATTAATAAAATTAATAATAATTGCGGATTTGAATCCACTGAAGAGACTAATATTTTAAAAACGTTGAAAACTGATCCAGTCAGTTAAAGGACAGACACAATTCGTATAATTATATTAATGGTAGCAATTCAGATAAATTGAAATATGAAAGCTTGCACAGTAAATATCATTGACTGTTGACAATGTGTTTCATCTTTGTCAGCTGTCAAAGTTATGTGGCCAATTAATTGTCTTTCCACATTTTATCTTTTATATTTCCTGTTTTACACGTGCCGCCTTATGTAGAAGAAATTTCAGACAGACAAGGAGATAGAATCACATTGATTAGCATGCAATCAATTTGATTGTGTAAACATTTGCCTTGGACATTTCTTGTAACTTTGATTAATCTACACAACAGGAGTCTTTAAGTGTTGACTGGTGGCTGTATACATCGTCTAGTATTTTTTCTCATTGCTAGGCGTAAGTTCTCAGGATGATTAATAAGAGACATTGTTTGTCTCTAATTTTTTTATCCTCTGCCTCTGGTTCATGTGGGGAAGTTGGCACTTGCAGAGAATAGGCTAGTAAAAAATCCAGAAACACTGGTTAGGTTAACTGCCTGCCTTTTTTTTAAATGAAATACTGTTGAAAAACGACGCTTAACCCAAAGTAAACAAAACATACTGAATGTTCTTTTGCTAGGCACAGTTATCTTATTCTAAAGGATTTTTAGTCAATTTTATAATTGCTCCATTCACTGAAATCATAAATGTTAGGAGGGGCCAATATCGTTTGACTAATTGTTTTGGAAGGGTCTTTTTGGAAGGGTCTTTTTACTGGGGATGTGCAGCTTTTCTCGGTAATACAAATTAGCATACCGGTATTTTGTTTCATAATAAGTTTGATAACTACGTTTAAAAATCCACCAATTTTGAGTGAAGGTATGTCTTTCAAATAATCAACTGAAAACAAATATTATAACACATTTAAAAACACTAAAACACACTTTCTTAATTAATTTCTTATGTTTTAAGCAAGTTTTACAAAAAAACATCTACATTGCAGTGTCTTCTTATTTGTGCAATATAACGTATAAATAACAATATATAACTTTGAAAAAGTATTGAACAAGTCACCAGAATGGTGTATTTTAAGCTGATTGATAAAATATTTTATTTGTAAACAGTTGTATGTAAGTAAAATTATATTGAATTTGTTGTAACATACTTTGTAGTTGTTATTTGTGTATGAAGCTTGTTAAATGTGTATATTATACCCAGTGGTATATTGTTGTATCCACAAATGTATATTCGCTGATAGATAACTATGTATTATAAACTGATACTGACATAGTTTTAAAAAATCTGTCTTATTTAACCTCATCTGAACTTTGTTAATATAGGTGAATGATCCTGTGTCAGAAATCTATCATCCGTCATCCATCGCCCAACGTCAACGTTTTTACTAAAACCTGTTGTAAGGACTGTTGACATCAGAGCTAAGATAGAAAAATAGTCTTTATATGATTTCTTCACAGTATGAATTTTAACCAAACTTGATCTTTACCTTCCTTGTATAGTTCTGTCAGTTTTGTTAAAGTGGTTCTGCTTAGAGACTTTCAGAGCCCTTTAGGGATAAACTTAAAAGAAAAAAGCTTCCTTCTTTTCATGATCCACAACATATATCTTTAAAAAAAACTTGGCCTTAGCATCTTTTCAAGGATTTCTCTCAGATTCTTTCTTATGAATGTGCTTTGTTCTTTTTTTCGGACTGCAAGAGCTAAAAACGAAAAGAAATTATTTATTAAACCTCTTCAAACTGCTTCTTTCTATGAACCCCTGGATGTATTTTCACGACACTTTGTCAATACCATCCTGTTTTGATTCTCTCTCAATGATTCTGCGTAGCCCTTTTTAGAGGCGAAAAAAAGCTTAATATAGAAAATAATCATTAAACTACTTCTTTTCATGATCCAGATAATAGATCTTCATCAAACTTTGTCTGTAGCTTACTTGTGTGGACCTCTTGCTAATTTGTTCTGATGCTCGACATCTTTTAGAGGCTGCAACAGCTAAAATAGAAGAAACCTTTTGTTTTCAGCTTCGACCAAAGACAGTTTTTCTTTAATTCAATGAAACAAAAGCCAAGTCGAAAGCTATATTTGTATTTGTCGAAATTGATCGTTCAAAAAGCTGCAACTGATTTCCGAGTTTCAAATCAGTGTAATTCATATTTAACTCGACTTCTTGAGCGGAAATAATTATTCTATTTTAGTTGCTCCGTCCTTGACCTTGACACAAGCTGTCACCGAAAACAATACTATGCCTGAGGTATACTTATACATGTATTATTTCAGTGACAGTACATGCATGTTAAACTCAAGTATAATACTCGCCTTTCTCTCCCCTTTCGCTACCTATGTACAATGAATTTGTAAAAATCTTAAAACCCAATCATTTTACTGTTTACATATTTCTATCAAACATAGTTGGTGTGCTATGTACGTGTTATAAGCTCACCTGTCACAAAGTGACAAGGTGAGCTTTTGTGATCGCGCTGCGTCCGTCGTCCGTCGTCCTTCCGTGCGTCCGTCCGTAAACTTTTGCTTGTGACCACTCTAGAGGTCACATTTATAATGGGATCTTTATGAAAGTTGGTCAGAATGTTCACCTTGATGATATCTAGGTCAAGTTTGAAACTGGGTCACGTGCCGTCAAAAACTAGGTCAGTAGGTCTAAAAATAGAAAAACATTGTGACCTCTCTAGAGGCCATATTTTTCACAAGATCTTCATGAAAGTTGGTCAGAATGTTCATCTTGATGATATCTAGGTCAAGTTTGAAACTGGGTCACGTGCCTCAAAAACTAGGTCAGTAGGTTAAATAATAGAAAATCCTTGTGACCTCTCTATAGGTCATATTTTTCATGGGATCTGCATGAAAATTGGTCAGAATGTTCAACTTGATGATATCTAGGTCAAATTTGAAACTTGGTTACGTCCGGTCCAAAACTAGGTCAGTAGGTCAAATAATAGAAAAACATTGTGACCTCTGTAGAGGCCGTATTTTTCATTGGATCTGCATGAAAATTAATCAGAATGTTCATCTTGATGATATCTAGATCAATTTTGAAACCGAGTCAGCTGCGGTCAAAAACTAGGTCAGTAGGTCAAATAATAGAAAATCTTTGTGACCTATCTAGAGGTCATATTTTTCATGGGGTCTGCATGAAAATTGGTCAGAATGTTCATATTGATGTTATTTAGGTCAAGTTTGAAACTGGGTTACGTCCGATCCAAAACTAGGTCAGTAGGTCAAGTAATAGAAAAACCTTGTGACCTATGTAGAGGCCATATTTTTCATGGGATCTGCATGAAAATTGGTCAGAATGTTCATCTTGATGATATCTAGGTCAAGTTCGAAATTGGGTCAACTGCGTACAAAACTAGGTCAGTAGGTCTAAAAATAGAAAATTCTTGTGACCTCCCTAGAGGCCATATTTTTCATGGGATCTTCATGAAAATTGGTCAGAATGTTATCCTTGATGATATCTAGGTCAAGTTTGAAACTGGGTCATGTGCGGTTCAAAACTAGGTCATTAGGTCAAATAATAGAAAACCTTGTGACCTCTTTGGAGGCCATATTTTTCATGGGATCTGTATGAAAATTGGTCAGAATGTTTATCTTGATGGTATGTAGGTCAAATTCGAAACTAATTAACGTGCGGTCAAAAATTAGGTCAGTAGGTCAAATAATAGAAAAACCTTGTGACCTCTGTAGAGGCCATATTTTTCATGGGATCTGCATGAAAATTGGTCAGAATGTTCATCTTGATAATATCTAGGTCAAATTTGAAACTGGGTCACATGCGGTCAAAAACTAGGTCAGTAGGTCAAATAATAGAAAAACCTTGTGACCACTCTAGAGGCCATAGTTTTCATGGGACCTGTATGAAAGTTGGTCTGAATGTTCATCTTGATGATATTTAGGTCAAGTTTGAAACCGGGTCAACTGCGTTCAAAAACTAGGTCACTAGGTCTCAACATAGAAAGACCTTTTGACCTCTGTAGAGGCCATATTTTTCAATGGATCTTCATGAAAATTGGTGAGAATGTTCACCTTTATGATATCTAGTTCAAGTTTGAAACTGAGTCACATGCGGTCAAAACTAGGTCAGTACGTCTAAAAATAGAAAAACCTTGTGACCTCTTTGGAGGCCATATTTTTCATGAGATCTTCATGAAAATTGGTGAGAATGTTCACCTTGATGATATCTAGGTCAAGTACAAAACTGGGTCACATGCCTTCAAAAACTAGGTTATTATGTCAAATAATAGAAAAACCTTGTGACCTCTGTAGAGGCCGTATTTTTCAATGGATCTTCATGAAAATTGATCAGAATTTTTATCTTGATGATATCTAGGTCAAGTTCAGAAGTAGATTACATGAACTCAAAAACTAGGTCGCTATATCAAATAATAGAAAAAACGACGTCATACTCAGTTCATGTTGGGGCAGGTGAGCGATTCAGGACCATCATGGTCCTCTTGTTTTTGTTTTCGTTGGGTTAAAGGTCGCATCAACACAATTATACGTCATATGGCGTCTTTCCAGCCTTAATGGCGGAGGCAGACCCCAGGTACCCCTCCGTGTACTATTTCATTAAGGGCGGACGCCTAACTTCCGTTAGCCAGCTGGATGGCTTCCTCACATGAGGAATCCAACGCAATGACTGAGGCTTGAACCCACGTCAAGGGCAAGTGATTCAAAGTCAGCGGGTTAACCACTTGAGCAAAGAGGCTCCTACATACATGTTATAATCAAACTCAGCAGTGTTTAGCAATACTTATACTGTCACTATCTAACATACTCGTAGATAGCTGGCTGAAGAAAGTCAAGTTATATAAAACTCATCATGTGAAAGGTTATAGTTTGTAAATTTATCTTTCAAAGGACGCTATTATAGATTTTATGTACAATGTGTTGTATAAAAGTCAAAACATAAATATTATTTCACTAACAAGATCGGCTGTGTATCCGTGCAAACCATCTTGTAATCTGCTTTAAAGATTCATCGTCAGTTAGATAGTATATAATACTATAGTCTGTGGCAAGCTGTTCCCGTTATTATGGGAACGTAGTTTTGCGAACAAACGAGTTTTCCAGACTACTTCACCGAAATATACCTTTGCAAGTAACAATTGATACATTGCCCATCTGCTTAATAGTTTGCTGTACTGTAGAAATTAGGCTGATACCGATGTCAAGCAGAATTAAAGGAAGTACAAAAAATTAGAAGACCCACTACTCCTAAGGAAACTGAAGAATATAGTAACGATATATTTCAAATACGATCGAAAAAAATTGTGTGGCCCCTTAAAATATTTTTTCCACTAGAAAAAAACGATACTAGTACTTAAGAACAAAATACGGTATCATAAACATGTACCTATTTGAAACATTGTGATGAAACAGTCTAAAATGAAACCCCTCGAAGAGTTTTGAGTATCTAAGAGATTGCCCTATGGAAAATAGCCGGCCTAGCTACTGGCTCACTTCCTAACAAAAGACGTTTGAATTATTATTTCATTTTTGAAAGCAAAATGAGTCGGAAAGGTTGAAAGTTAATTTGGAAAATTATCATCGGAGAGAGAGAGAGAGAGAGAGAGAGGTGCTCGATTGCATTCACACCTGTGCCAAACCAATTTGGAAGCAGCAGAATAAATTGACAGTATGTACGTCTTTTTTGTCTTTGCTCGTACTGATCAGTAAAGTATTTCCGTGATCGAGGGTACGAGGGTATAGGCCGTCTGCTTGGAATCACTTGCCTTCACTGCTGAGTGCTAGAGTTTGAAACTTCGGCTCGGATGTACATGTAAAACTCTCTCTTGTGTGGATGCCATCCAGCTAGATAAGGAAGGCCAGAGATTCTACCTAAGCGCCCGCTCGTGCCTGAAAATATGTGCACGGATGAGCATCCGTGGTCTTCCCCCAACATCAAAAGTTGGAAAGTAGCAGTATGATCTGTAATTGTGCTGGCATGAGAATAAACCAAAGAAAAAAGAAGAAGTTCCGTTTAATGGGCCTTAAGAGGTTTTATTACATCTAAGGCAAACACAGACTGCTATCAGTTTGCTTGGTTGCGTTCTTATGGATTTTATTACGTCTCTAAGTGCCTTAAGTTTCTGAATGTTTTTATTAATAATCATTTAATCAATCTTAAACTGACGAAATATGAGCTACTGAGAAAAACAACATCTGATTTAATTAACAGGTAACTCTTGTTCGTCAGCATACTTTCTTTGTCATAAACCAAAATCCACTTTATTAAAAGGACTTTGAATAATTAGGTCAGCTTGACATAATAAATGGTTTGAGCAGTTTATAAACAAGTACGACAACATCTGTATCAATCTGCAAATATTTCCAGTGCTAAATCTGTTTTATGTAAAATCTTATGGCGGTTAAGGGGGTAGTTTACCTTCTCGCCCTCTTAGCTCAGTAGGTAGAGCGTTGGTCTGCGGATCGTGGGGTCGCTAGTTCGATCCTCAGGCGGGGCGTATGTTCTCCGTGACTATTTGATAAACGACATTATGTCTGAAATCATTAGTCCTCCACCTCTGATTCATTTGGGGAAGTTGGCAGTTACTTGCGGAGAACAGGTTTGTACTGGTACAGAATCCAGGAACACTGGTTAGGTTAACTGCCCGCCGTCACATGACTGAAATACTGTTGAAAAACGGCGTTAAACCCAAAACAAAACAAACAAACAAACCTTAATATTTATATGTGCGCATGTCCGACCGGAAGCTACCGTGACGATTTACGACGACGTTAACGACAAACTAAATGTGTTTACATATCCATTTTTCTGGAAAAAAACATGAACCTGCCTCCGATCTGATGCTTAAAGGTTTCAATAATGCAGAAATAATGAATAAATTGCCGCTTCAAAACAGTGTTGCCTTTCAATGACGTCATTGACCTCATGACGTTACGTGTCAGTTACCGCGCAACATAAATAGCTTTTATTTTGTAAACAAGAACAACATCTGTATCAATCTGCAAGTATTTCCAGTGCTGAAATCTGTTTTCTGTAAAATCTTATGGCGGTTAAGTAGGTAGTTTACCTTAATATTTGTATGTGCGCATGTCCGACCGGAAGCTACCATGACGATTTACTACGACGTTTACGACAAACTAAATGTGTTTGTATATCCATTCTTCTGGAAAAAAAAACATGAACCTGCCTCTGATCTGATGCTTAATGGTTTTAATAATGCAGAAATAATGAATAAACTGCCGCTTCAAAACATTGTTGCCTTTCAGTGACCTCATGACTTTACGTGTCAGTTACCGCGCAAAATCAATGGCTTTTATTTTGAAAATACATAAGTCTGTGCATTTTCTTTATTTGAACTATATTCAAAGAGCCATTAATTGCTGAAATATCTTTTATGAATCTTTCGCTCTGAATAATGATCAATATTTTGCTTCTTTATGTAATCATATTGAAATGTTATGCGGAATGTAAGAAAATGGATGACGGCAACTGATGTTATTGGGAATATAGTTGGGTGAAAGGTTACTTATTACGGCCATTTTCAAATAAAGATTGGGCAGTTTGATTTGAAATACCTATTTTCCAGTTTCCGTTGAAACGAAGCCCGCAACCTATATTTCTAAATGTAAAATTAAAGCGTTGACACTGGTCAATTAAAGAAACACAGCTTCGGCTTTGTATTTGCATTTCAACAATATCCATGAGAATAATAGCGGCATGCAGAACGTTTTTTCCATAAAAATGTCAGACAAGGGGTACTGCTGTAAGCATTTTAAGCTGTGAAATTGTTTGAATAAATGCAAATATTATATACCTTCTCAAGTGCGCTCATTTGACTGGTCTAAATGATTCACGAGCGGGTCCGCAAAAAGCGATATTGACCTGCAAAAATGATAATGACTCTTGTGATATCACTTTTTCTTATATGTATGGAATATGGGCAAGTCAAAGGAATGCATTTGAGAAGGGCATATAATATAACAATTATAGATTTTATGGACCTGTAAAAATGATACTGACCTCGGACTGCGTCCTCGGTCAATATCATTTTAACAGGTTCGAAAAAACACATATTGACTGAAACATAAGTCAATAACTTTTAATAACACGTGAAAATTACTTTCGATAGAAATAAGACTTATTAAAGCTACATTAATGAGATAGATAATTTTATTTGATATTTTTTTATAAGAAATTACGATAAAAAGCAAGACATACGCTATTTTAAACATCTCTGTTGCCATGGTTACTTTAAACTTTTAGAAAAATTTGGTATCATGTAAAGTGTTTAGTATTTTGCTAATTATATTACCCAAGTATTCCATGTTGGTCATTAACAGAATGGTACTGAAGCAGTCGAAAATCATGTTTTCATACACATTTGTTTAAAACTGAGAGAAAATGCGTTACCATGGAAACACGAGCCCCGCGACATATACTTTTTACGCGCATACTAGTAAATTTATCAATTATGCAGACGTCTACGGATAACAATGAAACCAAAATACCTCGGAGGGTCATGTACTTCAAACTTGGATAAAAATTGTACTTGAAGGGACAGAGATAAACAAAATTGAGATTGTAGCAGTTAAATAATTAAATTATAGGAAATACAAAAAAATTCTGGTAGAAAGGTAACCTACCTCCTTATATTTCTGTCAAACGCTTAGACGGAATTTTAAGTAGTAGCTCAAAAACATTTCAGTCAATACACATTTTGTTTCAGTAATATCTTTGGATGAAAGCCAACGAGAAATGTGACATTTTCATGAGAAAATTGGTATCAATTTAGTTTCTCCTGGTTATATTAAATCTTCTTTAGTTTCGTGGAAAACGACAATAAGTCTACACAGTCTAGTATATATTCGGTCCATTTTATCAGCATATACAATATATTAATAGGTAGAGCGACCAAGAGATATATGCCTTAAAGTACACTTCATTACGACTACACAAGAATTAAGATATAAGACATACATTGACATCTCTGTTAATCATTATGTTGGCATTACTAGAATTTGAAAACACTTTGTGCTATTTACCGAGTAGATTTCTACATTTAAGCTGAGACTATTTCCAAACTTGTGTTGCACGAGGTAATAAACATGTTATAGCAAGAAGAACATTAAATCCTTTTCGTGCCACTAAGAAAACCCGTGAAAAACTTTCATAGCAGTAAGTATTAGCCACTAACAGATAGGTCCTTGAACAATATGATAGAAATTCGGTTGTGAAAGCTGACCGACAACGTTGCAACTCTTGTATTACCTTTCTGAATGAAATAGTTGGAGAAATTAGTATTAGTATTAATAATATCGTCTAGTGTTATTTTTGCCAAAACTCCAGCAAATCCATTTCTGGCTGTAAAGATGTTTGTCTAGGCCGTAAAAAATCATGTCTGGCAATAACATGTGTCAAACTTTTTTATGTCTGATCACGTAAGAGATAGAAAATATAGAACTGCAATCTAAAACTCTCTTTTACGGAAGTCCCTCAAAAGAGAACAGCATGGCACTTCGACAGAGTTTAAAAATCTGAACCCGTGGATTTATATATTATCACGGTCTATCTAATGATGTAACATCATATAGCACAGTTCATTGACAAAAACGTATAATATTGTCAAATATATGACTTAATATTAGGTCACTTGAGTGGACACCATAGTCAAAAAAAAAAATAAAAAAAAATAGAATAGGAAAGAAAAATCTTTGACTCAAAGAAACAAAACGCAGCATGTGACTTCAACATGTTTAACAGCCACCAATCAGTCTTATAAGTTATTCTACAGTTGCGGGTCATTTCTATTCTACCATGTAGAATTTGATTTTACTTTGATTTTCAAATTTTAGAATATACTTTAAATATTGAAAAGATAAGGTCGTTTGCTTGATTTTTTGTTAGAATGAACTACATCGCAATTAAAGTGATCGATTTAACAATGAAACATACCTGTCTATAGGTAACCAATTATATAGACACTGACTTATTATTATTAAGCCGAAACCAGAACTTTTAATTTTTTACAATCACACGAATGAAAAACTTCGCAAAAATTCCTTATTTAAAATTGAAACCAGCGAAAATATGAGCCGTGCCATGAGAAAATCAACATAGTGGGTATGCGACCAGCATGGATCCAGACCAGCCTGCGCATCCGCGCAGTCTGGTCAGGATCCATGCTGTTCGCTAACGGTTTCTCTAATTCCAATAGGCTTTGAAAGCGAACAGCATGGATCCTGACCAGACTGCGCGGATGCGCAGGCTGGTCTGGATCCATGCTGGTCGCAAACGCACTATGTTGGTTTTCTCATGGCACGGCTCATATGTGCTTTTACAGTACATTACCGCATTATTATCATGTTGCCCTTTATTTATTGTTTGATGGTATGGAGTTGTGCTTTTGGATCTAGAGTGAATCATATATAATTGCTAAAACAGTTCAGAAATTCATGAAAATTTTATTAACCAACATGCATTTTGTTATTTATTAGGCTATCTATTGATATTGACCATGCTAATAGTATCTATTTGTAACAAATGAAAATTTGTGGAAGCAAATTTAATGAATTGTCATGTATCATATTAGGGAAGCCTTAAATGTTACAGAAAACAAAATAAAAAACAAGAGGGTCATGATGACCTTGGATCGCTCACCCGAGTAATATCAGCTACATGACTCAAATGTCAAACTGATGCTAAAATATTAAGAAGGTAGGTCAGTAGGTCACATTCATGGTCACTGAAAGTCAGTTTAAAGATCGGTGTGCAAAACTGTATATGTCATTCAAATTTCAATGCCGAATCTTAGAAAAAGGAAAGAAGGTCAGTAGGTCAAGGTCACAGTCAAGTGACCCCTTATTACATTTCCTAAATAAGTCTATGTAAAACTTGGGACCCCCAGAGAAGGGTCTCTTTTCACCAAGGGGCATAATTTGAACAACCTTGATAGAGGACCACTAGGCAATGCTATATAACAAATATCAGGCCTTGAACTTTTAGATTAGATATTCAAAGTTTTTTCCTATATAAGTCTATGTAAAACTTGGGACCCCATGTTGGGGCCTCTTTTCACCCCAGGGACATAATGTGAACAATTTTGGTAGAGGACCACCAGGCAATGCTACATACCAAATACCAAAGGCCCAGGCCTTGAACTATCAGACAAGAAGATTTTTCATAGTTTTTTCCTGTATAAGTCTATGGTCTATGTAAAACTTGGGAGCCCCGGGGTTGGACCTCTTTTCACCCTAGGGGCATAATTTGAAAAATTTTCATAGAGAACCACTGGATGCTTCCACATGCCAAATATCAAGGCTTAATGCCTGGCAACTTTGGACAGGAATATTTTCAATCTTTTTCCTATATGTCTTTGTAAAACTTGGAAACCCCGGGACGGGGCCTCTTTTCACCCCAGGGACATAATTTGAACAATCATTATTGAAGACCATTAGATGCCACATGCTAAATATTAAGGTTCTATACCTTGCGGTTTTGGACAAGAAGATTTTTTATTTGCCATGGCAACCAGAGTTCTGGGTGGAATTCAATTCTTTGAACAATTTTGAAAGGGGGCCACCCAAGAATCATTCTTATGAAGTTTGTTGTAATTCTGCCCAGAGATTTTCAAGAAGAAGATTTTTTTTAGAAATTGTTGACGGACGGACGACGGAGGACGCACGATGCACGACGGACATTTAGCGGTCACGAAAGCTCATCATGATCTTTTGGCTTAGTTGAGTTAATAAATTTCTGAACTTTGTTGTAATTACGGTAAAGTTATCATTTGTGTCAGATGTCAGGAAAAATTTTCCTTTTGGCGGTTTTGAACAACGTTTACCTTATTTTTTTCCTGCGTATTGCTTAAAATTTGATTGATGTCTTACTTATATAGATCTACTTAATCAAATTCAGCGATCAAAAGGGAATGTCAAAATACTCTTTGATAAGGTATAGAAAAGGTAAGTGACCGATTTGAAATAAGATCCAAGAACTGAAGCAAACTGTAAACTATATTTCTTGATAACTGATTGTTTTTAAATTTCACTCCAAGACACAGAATGCAAATATACTTATTTAAATTTTAAACGTCACTTGAAAGAAAATAAATTTATATTTGTGAGAAAGTTTTTTGGATATATCAAAAATGTAATTTTTATCAGATTTTTCTAAAGGGACAACTTTCCCTTCTTTATGTTCTTTATGTTATATACAACACAATAGCCTACGGAATCTATATTTATTTCGATCAACACAAAATGTCCGATACCGACTCTATATCAAACCCCAAAGTAGAATAAGTAAACAGCAGCAACTACTCTAAAGGTTACACAGTAACAACTGTCTGAAATAATGTTACAATGCTAAGTGTCCTGTCCAAGGTCACGGGATTGATGTATATTGGTTTGCAGGCTCTTCAAATTGTTGTTAACTCTCAAATCATATTTCTATCATGTTCAAGATGTATCCTCAATAGTGGAGTCAGAGAACAGTCTCTGGATTTTCATGATGAATTACCAAATAATCAATCGAAGCAAAACTTTTTTTGAAAGAGATTCCTATTAATGGAACACACGTCCAAATCAAAGTCCAATGTTTATGCTTTTATTAGCAATGAAGTGATTTGGTGTGTTTTAGACAGTAATCCACCGCTCCATATTTTACATTGTAATATTTGTATCGGAATAGTTCAGAATCAAAGCTCTGTTTTCCAGTTATCAAATTATCTTTGGCGGTCTGAACAACACGGCTTTTGTTCGTTTATTTTGTCAATAAATGAGGCTATGTAATTATGATATATATGTTATACCATAAGATAGTCCAGGATAAACTATGTGTCTGCGGTATCATCATTAAAACAAATGAGCAAAGAAGCACAGTGGAAGCAGTTTTCATGAAACGATTGTTGTTGCGGAGAATTTAGATAAAGAGTTCTATATTTTCCAAAGAAATTTATTAATCAGAAAAAAGAAATTATGAATTACATGTTAGTTTGAAATGGGGTAACTGTTAGGAAATGTTAATTTAATGGGGTATTGGCAATAATAATACTAATAGAAAACGATAATATTGATGTTATTTTCTCAAAAATTGCCATGACATTTCTTTGACATATCTATGCTTTTTCATTAAGAAAGTTGATACAGTGATATCAATCTTGTCAGTTAACTGCCGCAGCCAAAATTACAGATCTTCTTAATGGCACGTAAAAGATTTAATGTTCTTCCTGCTATAAAATGTTGATTACCTCGTGCAACACTTTGAAAATAATCTCAACTTAAATGTAGAAATCTACTGGGTAAATTGCACAAAGTGTTTTCAAATTTTAGTAATGCCAACATAAAGATCACATTACGCCGGTATTAAAAGAACTGCATTGGATACCAGATACTCATAGAGTGGACTTTAAGATTCTAGTTCACACATACAAAGCATTGCATGACCAATCATCGGTCTATGTTAAAGACTTGCTGGAACTGCCAGCAAGAAATCTGAGATCCAAGAACAACTCAAAACAACTAGTTGTTCCAAAAAGCAAAAGTGTGAGGTACGGTGATCGTAGTTTTTCATCAGCTGCACCGAAGTTATGGAATGCTTTTCCGGCTACCATTAGAGACGCTAAAAGCTTGGATGCTTTCAAACGATCATTGAAAACACACTTTTTCTTCAAGGTCTATTGAAACTCACTTTGCACTGAAAAACAAGCTTTGAAATAGAAATTATTTCCTATTATTTATTGTTCTTTAAAATATCTAGTACAATTAAAATGTACAGTAACACCTGATTCAGGATAATACCTTTTATTGTTGATATATTTTTTTTGTGTTATATTGAATGTCCATATCATTCTGTGATATGTAGTTTGTACAGCGCTTTTGAACATTTATTTTATAGATGAAAAGAGCGCTATAAAAATCTGGTAAATAATAATAATAATAATGATAAACAGAGATGTCAATGTATTTCTTATATCTTAATCCTTGTGTAGTTGTAATGAAGTGTACTTAAAAGAATATATTCCTTGGTCGCGCTGCCTTTTTTAAAATATATATTGTATATGCTGATAAAATAGTCCGAATATATACTAGACTGTGTAGACTTATTGTCTGTTCCACGAAACTAAAGGAGATTTAATGTAACCAGAAGACACTAAATTGATATCAATTTTCTCATGAAAATGTCACAATTCTCATTGACTTTCATCCAAAGATAAATATTACTGAAACAAAATGTGTATTGACTGAAATGTTTTTGAGCAATTACTTAAAATTTTCTCTAAGTGTTTGACAGACATATACATGTACTTAACCGCCATAACAAATTTACAGAAAACAGATTCAGCACTGGAAATATTTGCAGATTGATACAGATGTTGTCGCACTTGTTTATAAACTGCTCAAACCATTAATTATGTCAAGCTGACCTAATTATTCAAAGTCCTTTTAATAAAGTGGATTTTGGTGTATGACAAAGAAAGTATGCTGACGAACAAGAGTTACCTGTTAATTAAATCAGATGTTGTTTTTCTCAGAAACTCATATTTCGCCAGTTTAAGCCTGATTAAATGATTATTGATAAAAACATTCAGAAACTTGAATGGCCTTCAAGATCTAAATGACCAGCAAATAATACACCACAGTTCAAATACGGGCAACGTGTTAAATACCTCTTACGGCCCATGTGCACAACACGGAATTTTTTCTTTTTTCAATGGTTTATTCTCATGGCGACATAATTTTAGATCATACTTCTACTTTCCAACTTTTGATGCTTGAAGAAGACCACAGGTGCCCCTCCGTGCACATTTTTCTGGCACGAGCGGGTGCTTAGGTAGAACCTTCATAACCTAGCTGGATGGCTTCCACTTATGAGAGAGTTCCACATGTACACCTCAGCCGAGGTTTAAAACTCTCAACAGTGAAGGCAGATGGTACTAAGACCTATACCACCCGATCACAGAAATACTTTACTGATCAGTGTGAGTAAAGAAATCTATTTACACTGCAAAAGAATTGCTTCCAAACTGGTATTAGCACAGGTGTGTATGCAATCGATCACGACTCTCTCTCTCTCTCTGTCATGATAAGGTTCCAAATTAACTTCCAACCTGTCTCAAGTAGCAGCCCGTTGGAAATTTTCCGATTCATTTTGCTTAAATAATGCAATAATAATTCAAATGTGTTTGATTTCTGTTTGGAAGTGAGCCAAGATGTCAGATACAATTTTCAAACTGAATCAACACAATGCTTAGATAAGTACAGAACCAAAGATTAATCATTGTCCATGAATTTGTATTTGTTTTCTCTGAAATATTATTTTTTCTAGTAGGGTCCACACTATCGACTTCGTGTCATATTTGAAATGATTCGTTACTATTAAGCATGATTCTTCGTTTTCGATAGAAATATTAGATTTTCTAAATTCTTGCGATGCTTCTAAAAGTATGGAATACACTGCTGAGTTCAATTATAACGTGTATATACAGAACACTAACAGTACACAAACTATATTTGATACAAAATATAAGAACAGTAAAAGGATTGGGTTTTAAGATTTATTAACAGTATACATACACATTCAACAGGAAGAGAAAGGCGAGTATTGCATTTGCCGTTCCTGAGAAAAGGTCACTGTTACTAAAATGGATAGTTTCCGGCTGTTTGAATTTAACATACATGTATTGTCACCGAAAAACTATACGTAGACATAAAGCATGGCATTAATTTGGGTCAAAGCTTTGGTCAAGGTCAAAAACGTTGCAACTAAAATATAATAATCATTTCCGCTCAATAAATTGAGTTAAATATGAAATACACCGAAGAAAACAGTTTTAGGCTTTGAATGACCGATTTCAACAAAGTAAGATATAGTTTTCGACATGGTTTTTAAGCTGTTGGAGCAAAGGAGAGCTGCCCTTGGTCAAATGTTGAAAACCGAAGTTTTCTACTATTTTAACTGTTGCAGCCTCTTAAAAGAGTCGAGCAAATACATCATAACAAATTTGCGAGAGGTCCACACAAGAATGCTACAGACAAAAAATGATGAAGATCCATTATCTGATCATGAAAAGAAGTTGTTTAAAGTCTTTTTTTCTATCCTCTAAAATTGTTTAGCAGGATCACTGATGGTGCTGACCAAGTTTGGTGAAAATTCATTCAGTGCTTTATAAAAAGAAGTAATGTAAAGGGATATTTATTTTTAGCTCTTGCGGTCCCTAGAAAAAGGCAAAGTAAACACTTAAGAACCAATCTGAGAGAAGACCTTAAAAAGATGCTAAGACCAAGTCTGGTGAAGATTCATGTTATGGTTCATGAAAAGAAGAAAGCTATCTCTTTTATGTTTGGCTGTAACAGGCCTTAAAAGACTCCGAGCAGAACAACTTGAACTAAAGTATTTCGGAGACCGGATCATCTACCTATAATAATATTTCACTCGGAAGAAAGATCAGATTAACTTAAAACTCAGATTTCATAAAACTATGCCAGTGCTTATAATAAGTAGTTAAATATGAAACATATTATTGCGTGAATGCTCACTGCCAACAACTGGAGTAACTGTGTAACTTCAAAATTATGTAAAACAGGTAAATGTGAGAGAATACAAAATGGTGAAGATAAGCAATCAATTTGTGGATACGGCAGTATTCAGCTTTATATGAAATGCACATTTAATATGCTCATGTACTTCACACAACAACTACAAAAATCATGTTTTAAATATATTACAATTAATCCAATATCTTTTTATAAACAACAACTGTTTGTAAGGTGCTACACCCCTCAGGCCCCTAGCACCGGCTTAAGCGGAACTCTATTACACATGTATTGAGTTGACTCCATGATCCCAAACAACATAAAAAAATCATCATGAAAGTGTATTTAAATATGTAATATGTGTTTTAGTAGATATCTTGCCAGCTGTGTATTTTAAGTTATCAAACCTATTATAATAGTATATGCTAATCTATGTTACCAAGACAAGGTGCCAATATTTTTATGATATTTTGATAAATAGAATCTACTGATATAAAGCCCCCCTCCTCCCCAAACCAAAAAAAAAATAAATAAATAAATAAATAAAAATAAAAAAAAAAACAATAAAAAACAATAGACAAAGATTAACTAAAACCTTGTCCATTCTAAACAATTCATGCTAATCAATGTGCTTCTATCTGCTTGTCTACATAAAGCTGCATCTGTGAAACAGGAAATACAAAAGATAAATTGCGGTAAGACAATTAGTTGGTCCCAAGATGAATAAGAAAATGTGTAGAGACAATAACCTGGCCCATTGTTCACAAAACATTTTCATTCTCAGCTGAGTTTGATAATGAAACTTTATTTGTCATTTCTATCTAAATAGCATGTTTAAAACTAAATTTCAAGTTAATAACTATTTTCAAGGGACTATTCAGTATTGATGGTCAGTCTCATTGGAATTTAAAACCTTGAAGTTTTCGTAAAATTCATATTACAATTTGAAACTCAAACTTAGCTGAGACCGAAAAATGTTTTGTGAAACTGGGGCCTGGCCACTAGACACCCTTGTCAATGATATCTAATGTGCCAGCTTTATATTTCAGTTTTTTTGGGGCTGCTATCATTAATACAGTTATATGAATTTTGTCTGTCATTTAATTGATTTGATCAGTTTTCAACGTTTTTTCAAAAATATTTTAATGTCTCTACAGTGGATTAAAATCCGCAATATTGTATTTACGTCGGTAGAGATCCATAATAAAGAGTATGGTTATTTGCTAAGCTACGAACATGAAATGTGATAGACAAATATGGCCTTTGAGCTCTATTTGTCATCTTACCTGTGATCTACCGATCAAGTTCATGCGCGCTAGACATTGTCTCATTGCCCTCACCTATAGTCGATACTTATTCTGCTAGGCTACGAACATGAAATGTGATAGACAAATATGACCTTTGAGCTCTATTTGTCTTCTTTATCTGTGATCTAACGATCAAGTTCATGTGCTCTGGACATCGTTTCATTGCCATCTACCTACAGTCAGTACTTATTCTGTTAGGCTACGAACATGAAATGTGATAGACAAATATGGCATTTGAGCTCTATTTGTCATCTTTATCTGTGATCTATCGATCAAGTTTATGCGCTCTGCATATCGTCCCATCGCCATCTACCTACAGTCAATACTCACTTGAGTGGTTCTTAAGTTATGTTCTGTATACGAAATGAGACTAACGAACGGACAGACCGACACATGCACCATCACATACTCCTTGAGTATAGTTTGTTTGAAATGAATATTCATTAACTGCTTAGATTTAATTGTCTTTAAGTTTGTACCCTAATACACTACTTACACTGATATTACATAGTATATGGATTTTCTGTGCATTAGAAGATTAGTTGATACTACTTTCGCAATTTCATATGATAACACATCGTGTGTAATTTCATATGATAACATATCGTGTGATACTTTTCAGCATTCAAGATATTTCTAAGTTAAGTGTAGCCTGTGATATTCAGTATTCTCAGTGATAGATTCCATAGCAGTCATAGCCCCTTGAACAATATGATAGAAATTCGGTTGTGACAGCTAACCGACAAAGATGCAACTCTTGTATTACCTTTTTGAATGAAAAGACATACATTTCTGAAAGAAATAGTTGGAGAAATTAGTATAATAATATCGTCTAGTGTTATCGTCTATTGTCTAGCAAACCCATTTCCGGCTGTGAAGACGTTTGTCTATGCCTTAAAATCATGACTGGCAATACAATGTGTCAAACTTTATATGTCTGATCACGTAAGAAATAGAAAATATAGAAGAACTGTAATCTAAAACACTGTTTTACTGAAGTCCCTCAAAATAGAACAGCATGACACTACAGCATGGCACTTCGGCAGAGTTTAAAAATCTGAACCCGTGGTCTATCAAATGATGTAACATTCATCATAATCATATAGCACCATTCATTGACAAAACAAACGAACAAATGATCTGTGTTAAAGACCGCCATGGGTAATCGTATAACGGGAAAATCAGAGCATAACTCCACAATAAAGCAATTTAATTACCGAAGATGCTTATATTTCAGTGTTTTCAAATGACAAATTTTCAATATGGTAATTTCTTTGAGACATCATTTCATTTTGTGGAAAGGTATACAAAATACTTTGT
Source organism: Mercenaria mercenaria (assembly GCF_021730395.1). Classification (NCBI taxonomy): domain Eukaryota; kingdom Metazoa; phylum Mollusca; class Bivalvia; order Venerida; family Veneridae; genus Mercenaria; species Mercenaria mercenaria. Next base: position 43,249,763 of record NC_069374.1, read on the forward strand.
TTGAACAGATTTAAAACAGAAAGCAACGTTTATCAAACGATCAATCTTATTCACGTTGATATTGTATGAGTAAGAATACTTAATCGCGTCTTTTGCACATCACATTTCTATTTCCAAATTATATCTTTGTGTCTGTCGTGCTATTTTGGTTAGCTAGCGGTGCACCGACGTATGATATACATACTTTGAATTTTGAATATTCGGCAAATAAAAAGATAGCGTCATGTGCTTGATTCTTTGCTAGACTGGTCTGAAAAGAAAGGAACTCACGCAAGCTTTTAAAATGGGAGTCTATGGGAAATCACAATTTTGATCGCATTTTTGCAATTATTATAAATTTTCTACGATGTAGATTCTACTTAAAAATTCCACAGTTGTAAATAAACATATGGGGTATAATAAGCTGAAATGAAATGTGTAGATCCGTGTGCTTGTTTTGGAGAAATTTACCCTCAATTAAAGAGACCAGTGCATTTCAAGCTGATCTTAAAGACAGAATTATTTAACGTTTTTCAACATTTGTTATTATCATACTTTATCTTTAGACAAATAGTAATGTCGTTTTACTATCTTTACTCACAAGTTGCCATCTATTCATTTCCGTACTCTGAGCCCAAGCTTTATTCTACGTTATCCGGATAAATAACGTAACGCCATGACTTCTGGTTCATCAACGTGCAGAACTGCCTTAAATACTGCTGTTGTGAAATTTAATCAGACCTATAAGAAAATCCAAGGCAGTTGTTTAAGCGGTAAGATTGATTGTGTGCAAATCATTCAGTACAATACCACCTGCTTGCCTAAACACTCTTCTGTAAAAACTACTGCTGTGAAACTTGAAATTTCAATGAAAGAATGTGAAGAGCAATCAAAAAGTGACAGACCTAGGTTTATTAAGTCTGTTTGTGAAAGCTGATGTAATATGTAGCATCTCGGTTTAAGTCTATTTCTATTATACAGTTATATTGAAGTGATTCTATATACTGAATTAAGTTCATTTAACATCTATGTAATATAATTCCTTTATCCGATGTTAGGCGGCATGAGGGGTGTTATTTGCTTTCCATTATCTCTCATGAACAGACACTGCTATTATGTTGTTTGATTGCTTCCTATATGCTTCCAAAGCATATTCTTAATGATTTTATCCAAAATCCAAAAGGATCTGAAATAATTACAAAACTTGGGCAAATAATGTAGACATAGGTAATCTAGATCAATGTAATTACACTTGTACTAGTCCTACTTGCCATGTAAATGTAACATTTTGATACAAGCAAATCTGTAGTATATTCAACCTTCGAATGTATTCTTAGTGGCTTTCTTCTGAAAAAAAAAATAGGATATTGTGTCAAAAACCATTTTTATTTTCCACTCTATTGTGTAATTTCAAGGGAAGTAAACTAATAGATATCTATACTTGTAAGTATATGCGTGAGGCAAGAGTTGTCTTTCCTTGTAAATACAGCTATACAATAAATTAAAAAAACTTCTCTCGTTTATTTAAACAAAACTTTCATTAAATTCACAATTTTTGGTTATTCTTAGCATTCTCTTTCTATACCTTATTTAAAGTGTTTCTCATGTTGAAAAAAATTAGGTTCTGTCTTTAAATAATGGAGCCGCTTTTTCGGCAGCCACATTTCGCTTAAAGGGTCAATCATATCTTTTAAATTATCGCTAGGAAAATGTGTACATAATTAATTTGTATGCTTATCAGTGTAATTCCACCTCCTATATAAATTCTATATAACGCTTCCTCCGACAGAAAGTCTTAAAGCTCAATCATTCTAAAGCCATCGAAACGGAAACCCTTTTTCAAGTTTGGATGTATATGTAGTGCGTCATATCTTGAGCCCACACGGAAGAATATATTGTTTTCCTCAGAAACACTCACTGTTCAAGATAAGTTCCAGTCAAAGCATTATTCGCGTTCTGATATGGAATAGTTTTTCTAAAAAAAGATCAGTGTGACCTTTCAATTTGCTCTCACTTCCTAAAATTATTAAGGGCAATTATTGACTAGGAAAAATCTGGACAAATTGCATACATGTAGTTATTGCCCGAAAGTCAAGTCACTATAAACCTTTTTTTCGAGCTGTCCGCCAGAATGATATCATAAATTAGGCCATTCCTGCATTCATCTCGTAAACTTTGATTCTTGTATACTTAAAACTTCTGCATATACTAACTGTAAACCTTTACAATATCACAGGCAATTATCTTAATATGATACAATAAACGTGTCTTGTTAGGTGATACTGTGGCTTCAGACTAGAAATGAACCAAACTGGACAAATAACATTACTTCAACACTAAAGGTAAACCTAAATTCGATTGTAAAAGATTGCGGCGTTTGTCAGACGGATATAGAGCAATAAACTAGCGTTTAGTAGTCTGAGAAAGTTTGATAATGCTCCAGAGAATTGCTAGTTATACGTAGGAAAAAAAAGTCACAAACATAAATACGAAAACGCAACGTTTGTCAGACGGATATAGAGCAATAAACTAGCGTTTAGTAGTCTGAGAAAGTTTGATAATGCTCCAGAGAATTGCTAGTTATACGTAGGAAAAAAAGTCACAAACAGAAATACGAAAACGCAACGAAACATTAAATGAATTCTTCTTATGAACCACAGTATGAATTTCACCAAACTTTGTCTGTACTCTCCCCCTCTCCTTAGTTCGCTCTCAGTTTTTTAAAAATAGTTTGGCATGACCGCTAGAGTTGAAAATAAAACAACAAACTTTTTCTCTTGAACTACCTTGTAATTTTAACCTCCATAGAAAACAGAAAAAAATCTTTAGATAATTTCTAACAAAATGCTTGAAATAAGCATTATATTCTATGGACCTTTCTCAGTTTAAATGTTTGTGTTTGGCTGCCGGATGAGAAACGTTTTTTATCAGCATCGTTTCACGGAATTTTGGACAAATTCAAGTTTGCTATAATGGGTATGTCTTTTGGGTTATCACAACAAAACTACAAAATGATTTTGAAATAGCTTTTAATGATCAGTGTAATGGATGTTCACCAAACATGGCTAGAAGCAAGGTCAAAAATTTAAAGTCTTCCTCGGGTGAGAGAGTTAAGACCATACGGGCCTCTTTTTTAGTTTTGAATGGCGTAATTCTGTAAAGGTATTACTTCCTTTTATTTGAATTTATATCTCCAGCAGTTTTTTGTGTTAACCCATAAGAAAGAAAATCATCAACTAAACTGTTATTGACAAAGAACATACCAATGTCTTGTGTGTTAATATGCTTGTACCCTATACAACGACATCGAGCATGTGACCACGGATTTTATTTTTCATTTTACATGTATCTTCTTACATTTATAGTCCGTTAATTTTAGCGATCATTCGGGTATGTCTCCCTGCCCGTTTCTAAGGTATGGATAGGATAAGTGCACAAACCGATCTGAAACTGGTATTTAAATATGCGAACCAAGGAACTGAAGCTAACTAAATTGCAAAAAATCGCTTATAAGATTTTTTTCTCTACTTTTGTACAAGAAATCAATAATAAGTCTTGAAAGAAGTAAAAATTTACTAGAAAAAAAGGAAAATAAGGAAAAAAAAAATTGGTCCCAGTAGGGCTTGAACCTACGCCCCCCTAAGAATTGCTGTAAAAGTAGGTTTATGGTAGGAATTGAATACTCTTCAAAAAGGAGGTTCTTTATTAGTGATCTAATACTTTAAACCTAAAAAAGAATCAGTAAATAACAGACCAGCAACTAGGTTACGCAGTAACAACAACCGGAAATGCGCTTGCAAAGCTAGGTGTCCTCTCCAAGGTCAGAGGAAAAAAATCTTTTTAGTTACATTACATTGATATATACTGATGATTTATAGGGGCTTCAAGAACTTGACTGGCTCTTCTCGTTTATACTCATAACTCGTAATTCTATCATATTCGGATGTATCACCAATAGTGGAGTCAGAGAGTAGCAACATTTGTGTGGTTTTCATGATGAACTGCCCAATAATCAATTGAAACAAACATTTTTGGAGAGGTTCCTGTTAAAGGAAAGCGTTTTCATATCATTGTAAAATGTAAGTGAATAAAGTGATTTTATGACTCATCATTAAAACCCACTGAAAGGAGTTTTTCATATTATGATTTTTGTTTCGGATAATTTAGATAAAGAATTCTATGTTTCATAACAAAGATATTGGTCAGAAAAAACAAAATTGACCCTTTTTGTTTGCAGTCACGATATTAGGAATTACATGTTAGTTTGAAATGGTATAATCTCTAGAAAATATTAATTTAATGGAATCGTTGCAATAATAACAGAAAACAATAATATTGATATTATTTTCTCAAAATTGCTAAGACAATTCTTTGACATATATATCCCTTTTCATTAAGAAAGTTGGTACAGTGGTGTCAGTCTTGTCAGTTAGCTGTCGTAGTCAAAATTCCCATTAAGTTGTTCAAGGATCTTCTTGTTCCTGGCACGAGTAGGATCTAATGTTCTGCCTGCTATGAAATGCTTATGAAACTTGGAAATTAACTTAAAAGTAGAAATCTACTGAGTAAATAGAATAAATTACTACTGCGAAAACAATGTTAAGCATACATATCAAAATATGGAAAAGACATTTTATAGTATAACGTTTTATGATATCTTAATCTATCTGAAACCGAAGTATTCTTCAAGCAATATATCTCTGCACCGATCTATACTTATCATTCTAACATAACTCGGTTTGATTTCCAGTTAAACAAAGAAGGAAATAAAGCTCTGTATATTCTGCGATAAACAACGGTTAACGCGCGGGAGCATTATGACGTCAATTATGACGTCAAATTGCCGCATGACGTCCGATACATTACTCCTCGCGTAAATGAAGTCCAGCATAAAATTTATTAAAATATATCAATGAGCATGTCAGAATGAAAACAATCTAGGCCTTCTTGTGAGTTATCGTCTAATTTACCACGGTTCATCGTTCAGATGCTTCAGTATTTAACCACTCGGGCTAACGCCCTCGTGTTTCAATTCCTACGCATCTGAACTCTGAACCGTGGTAAATCAGACGATAAACCACTCGAAGGCCTAGATTATTTGTTAAATATATATTATTATTATGTACAACGCCATTGAATATATCAATGTATAAAAATAGGCGTTTAATCAAATTATTTAGTTTCAGTTTATGTATTATATATGCTGACTGAAGGAGTCGTAGAGATTTATGTACGAACTACAATATATTTACTGATGAGTTATTGTCTTTTCAACGAAACTAAATATGATTAAGTCCAACCAGAAGATTCAAGATAAATTTATGGCAATTTTTGTATGTCAGAATTTTTGTTGGCTTTCATCCAAACGTATTACTGGTAACTAAATTTTGAATTTTTTATTTTGAAAATCAAAATGTATAATGACAGAAATGTTAAAGCTGTTCCTAAAGAAATAAAAACAGATTTAACGCTTGAAATGTATATACTAAACTACTTGAATTAGACCAATTTCTGCAAATATTATGAAGAACAAACACATACTAGTATTCAGCACTGGGAATGTTAGTGAAATTGTTAGAGTTTTTGCGGTAAGAAGCAATAACTGTTTTAATAAACTTTGTTATTTGTGTACATGCTTAAGCCATTTATAAATTCTCTAGGTTTTTTTCTGTATTTTGGTTCAGACTAAACTGATTATTCAGAGTCATTCAATTAGAGTGTTTTAGAGTGTTTTAGAGTGTTTAAGGCCTATGGTACATGTAAAGAAAGTATTATTGCTGAGTGTTACCTAAATTGTTTAAAAAAAAAAGTATAGGAAATTATGTGTAAACACTATCCGACAATTTACTCGGTATGTTTGTTAAATCCGTTTAAAGAAACGTTATTTTGAATTCATTTAACATTGTAAATAATGTAGATCTAAACTTTGTATACATTTTACCGCCTTTCTTACGCGACGTTGTTTAACGACGTCACGTCCGTTGTTTTTATTGTTATTCGTAATCCGTATCGATCCGTACCTGAGCCGTACCTCAGAGTAGTCATTTGTATTAATCCGTACCAAAACGTGGTCAAAAACTTATTCCAAACTTGCAAGTTTCTACTACTTTTGAACATGCACATAAGTTTGAGCGAACCGTAGCCATTTGAGCGTGACTTTAGTCCAACTTGGCTGAAAATTATTCATCCGTAGTTAAACGTGCTTAAAAGTAGTTATCCATGCTGTTACGTACCTCGCCGTAGCCGAACGTAGTTATCCGTGGCTGCTCATACTAATGCATAGTTCAACTTAGTTTACCGCAGACCCGTCTGTGCGCTGGGCAAGTTGCAAGGCGTAGTAAAACGTAATTCAACGTAGTACCTCGTACCTATCCGTACTTATTCGCGTCCTGTATTGTTTTGTTTGTTTCCTGTTTCTCACCATTTTTCCCGTACTAAGACATACTGCTCCGTAGTTATACACCCACAAACTAATCCTATCCGCACCGTACCTCAACGCACGGACATATCCGTATGTGTGACTGTAACTTTACGATTATCTTTGCCATCATGTCAAACTATGCAAGGTATGCTTCAGTACGGTTAACTACGTTTAGTACGTTTAACTACGGATGAATAAGTTTCAACCAAGTTGGACTTAAGTCACACTCAAATGGCTACGTATCGCTCAAACTTTTTGTGCATGTTCAAAAGTTTGAGAAACTTGCATGTTTGAATACGTTTTGACCAAGTGTTGGTACGGGTTGATACGGATTACTACCTTGAGGTACGACTCAGGTACGGATCGATACGGATTACTACGTTTCTATTCGTGGCTAGACGTAGATATCCACGCCGTTTGTGTGACTGGGGTCCCAGTCACACTTACGGCGCGGATAGTTACGTCTAGCCACGGAGAGAAACGTAATAATCCGTATCGATCCGTACCTGAGCCGTACCTTAAAGTAGTAATCCGTACCAATCCGTACGGCTCAGGTACGGATCGATACGGATTACAACGTTTCCATCCGTGGCTAGACGTAGCTCTCCGCGCCGTATGTGTGACTGTGGTATTACAGGGAGAGAAAGGCTGGAATTACATTTGCTGCTTGAAAAAAGGTCACTGTCATTAATATAAATAATGTCTTGCCGGTACCTTCAGTTCACTTCAGTTAAGCTTTCATGTATTGTCACTGAACGCTGATACGTAAATATAACATTATTACTATGCCCCCCTTCGAAGAAGGAGGGGTATATTGTTTTGCAGATGTCGGTCGGTAGGTCTATCGGTCGGTCGGTCGTTCGGAATATAGACCAATCCGTTTCCGGATGATAACTCAAGAACTCTTGGGCCTAGGATCATGAACGTTGATAGGGAGATTGTTCATCACCAGCAGATGTCACCTATTGATTTTGAGGTCTGTATGTCAAAGGTCAAGGTCACAGTGACTCTGAATAATAAAACGGTTGCTGGATGATAACTCAAGAACCCTTAGGCCTAGGATCATGAAAGTTGATAGAAAGGTTGGTCATGACCAGCAGATGACCTCTACCGATTTTGAGGTCAGTATGTTAAAGGTCAAAGTCACAGTGACCCTGAACAGTTAAACTGTTTCCGGATGATAACTCAAGAACGCTTATGCCTAGGGTCACAAAAGTTGATTGGAAGATTGGTCATGACCAGCAGGAAAATTTCTATTGATTTTGAGGTCAGTATATCAAATGTCAAGGTCACAGTGACCAGGAACAGTAAAATGGTTTCCGAGCAATAACTCAAGAACGCTTCGGCCTAGTGTCAGAAAAATTGATAGTTAGGTTGGCCATGACCAGCAGATGACCCCTATTGATTTTGAGGTCATTAGGTCAAAGGTCAAGGTCACATTGGCCAGGAACAGTTAAACGGTTTCTGATCTTCTTGTCCAAAACCATAGGGCCTAGGGCTTTGATATTTGGTATGTAGCAAAATTTAGTGGTCCGCTAGCAAGATTGTTCAGATTATTTCCCTGGGGTCAAATATGGCCCCACCCCGGGGTTCACATGGTTTATATAGACTTACTAGTATATAGGAAAAAACTTTGAAAAACCTCTTGTCCAAAACCACAGGGCCTAGGGCTTTGATATTTTGTATATGAAATCATCTAGCGGTCCTCTACTAAGATTGTTCAAATTATTCCTCTAGGGTCAAATAGGGCTCCGCACTGGGGGTCACAAGGTTTACATAGACTTATATAGGGAGAAACTGTTCTTGTCGAAACCACAAAGACTATGGCTTTGATATTTTGTAATGTAGCATCATCTAGTGGTTCTCTTCCAAGTTTGTTCAAATTATCCCTCTAGGGTCAAATATGGCCCCGCCCCAGGGGTCACATGGTTCATACAGACTTAGGGAAAAACTTAGAATCTTCATGTCCATAACTTACATCATTCAAATTTGGACCACATGTATAGTTTTGAGTGGCAAGATGAACCTTGACATGAGTTGACCTTGATCTTGACCAAGTGACCTACTTTCACATTTCTGTAGCTACAGCCTTCAAATTTGGACCACATGCATAGGTATGTTTACCGAAAAAAACTTTGACCTTGCTATTGACCTAGTGACCTACTTTCACATTTTTGAAGATACATGCTTCAAATTTGGACCACATGCATAGTTTTTTGTTCCAAAATAAAATTTGACCTTGATTTTGACCTAGTGACCTACTTTCACATTTCTCAAGCTTTAGCCTTCAGATTTGAACCACATGCATAGTTTTGTGTACTGAAATAAACTTTGGTCTTGAGAGTGACCTACTTTCACATTTCGGAAGGTACAAGCTTCAAATTTGGACCACTTGCATAGTTTTGTGTTCCGGAATAAAATTTGACCTTGATTTTGACCTAGTGACCTACTTTCACGTTTCTCAAGCTACAGCCTTCAAATTTGAACCACATGCATAGTTTTGTGTACCGAAATGAACTTTGATCTTGAGATTGATCTAGTGACCTACTTTCACATTTCTGAAACCACAGCTTTCAAATTTGGACCACATACATTTTGTTTTGTACCGAAATAAAATTTGACCTTGATTTTGACCTTGAGCTAGTCTTGAAATTTGGAACTTTAAAAATGGCTCAGTGGATGGCGCCAAGATCTCTCTGTAATCTCTTGTTAGGTTAAAGGTCAAGGTCCGATTAAACCAGAATGGTAGAACTTTTGTTTACAGTGAGCATATAATTTCTGTTCCTTGTGCAATTACTGAATGCATCAAGGGGGACATTTCGTGTTCGACGAGCTCTTGTTATATGATTATTATACCAGGTTTATATAGCGCCCATTTCATGTCAAATAAACACGTTGAAAGGCGCTTTAGTTTATACTAATATTTTAGGTCGATTGTGAAGCAAGTTCTACAACTTATATTAATCGCTTTCGGTACCTCATTCATGATGGAATCTATCGTCACGAGGGTAGGATAGAAAAGAAGCCAGTGTCCGTTTTTTAATGCTGAGCGCCAAGCAATGGACTACTTGAACCATTTTTGGTCTTTATTATGACGCGGCCGGGGATCGAACCCACGACCTCCCGAAGCGGACGCTTTTCCACTCGGTTACCAAAAAAACAAAGAAAAATATGAAACAGGGAATGCCACGCACCAAAAGCGCAGCCTCCTCAAAACGAACCCCCCAGCACGCAAACATGTGCACCACACACACACACACTCAAAGCTTACACATCAGGACAAAACGAACAACACACACACACACACACAATCAAGGCGGACGTATGCGCTTTGCATAGCGCTAAGTCAGCCACTTATGGCGCCAAATTCATCCTCTACTAATATAGATACAGAGCGATCTGCCTAAAGGGACAGAATGAGATAAAGCCGTCAGAACAAAGAGAGAGAGAGAGAGAGAGAGAGAGAGAGAGAGAGAGAGAGAGAGAGAGAAATCCTTTCAGATACAGGCCTGTTCGGCTAACTTAGCCTAGTTCCTTGCGAATAGACAGACTGTTTCTTTAATGTGCCCGGTGCATAGCACCGATACACACGAAGCCGTTTTTCCTACTGGCCTAGCACCGTACTCACGAAACCGTTTTTCCTACTGGCCTCTTTGATAGGTGGGAGACACTCAAGAATATCTCAGAAATGTCCAGTGCATGGACCGGGATTTGAACCCCGGACCTTTGGATTTACAGTCAAGCGTGCTACCACTAGACCACTGGGTCACTTATAAAGCATAGTATTAGTTTTGGTACTATTTAGTTCAAGGTCAAGAAATCGAGTTAGATATGAAATACACTATCAAACCCTGTGTAGTACGTAGCTTATGCGGGGAGAAAGGACAGGGCTTTAGTTTAAAGACGATGGAATGAAGGAAAATGTTATTGTTATTATAAACAGAAAAAAAAGAATAAGGCATTGGGAGAATTATTTTTGCAAATGGATACCTAGTTTTCGAATTGTATTTTGTGCCAGTTTGCTATTATAAAACCTTTTTGACGAATTAGGTTTCTCGGTAGTGTTGAAGTAACGTCATTTGTCCAGTGTTGTTCACTTAGTCTGAAGACATTCAGTATCACTTTACAATATACACATATTACATGCACTTACTAAATTGTTTCGTAGTAAATGGATCAAGGTTGCACTTAACATTAACTGTAAAATGATTTCTAAATGATGTAGAAAGTTAAAGTGTACTAGCATCAAAGTTTGTGGGATTAATGCATGGAGTGGCCCCAGTAAAAATATGTATATTTCGGACAGTCGGTCAAAGATTATTGCCACACTGACGGCTAGCTAGAAAAAGGTTTCCGAGATCAAATTGACTTGGCTTTCGAGCAATGACTAGAGTGTGATCGGGCTTTCCTTAGTGAGCATTTACTTGACCGTAATAATTTTCAAGCCGGAAGTGCAAAGATCAATGTCATACTGACTTACAACTTGAAGAATGGTTTCAAATCAGGATGAGGAGAATGCTTTGGCTTGTAGATTAAACTGAAGCCGTGAGTGCCATTAGAGAAAACATTAAAACTTCCATTCTGGTTCAAGATATCATGAGGATGCAAATTGTATGCAACCAAACTTAAAAAAAGGGTTCTTGAATGAATGACTTTTGAAAGAATTACAGAGGAAGCGTTAAATAGAAAGGAGTTCAGACAAGCAGACGTGATCTCACTGATAAGCATACAAATTGATTATGAATATATTTACCAGGGATCACTCAAAGGGTATGGTCATTCAAGGCTATGTTTGTGCTGAGAAAGGGTGCTTATTATTATGTTTGGTCCCTTCTATTCATAGAGTTCACTAAGTATAAATGTATCACAGAGATCGGCTTAAAGTGCACGCGAGAGATGTTGCATATTTCATTACCTTTCGCAAACAGATTAAATCAAACCGAATGTGTCATCTTCTGCTTGGTCTTCACAGTCTGTCATTTATATTTCCAGTTTTCAGAGTTTGCTAGAAGAAAGTTCAGACAAACAAACGGAATCATACTGATTAGCACGCAGTCAGTTTATCGTATAAACATTTGCCCTTGGATTTTTTCATATTGATTTTATCAAATTTCAAAACAGCGGTCTTTTAGTGCGGGGCAGCGGCCGTTAAGGTCGCTCGCTGCGTATTGTTTCTCTGTATTTTGTTATTTTGTTACCTGGCTGTCCATCAATATAACAGAGAACATATTAAACCTCTGCTTGGGTATCAGGGTTGTTATAAATATTTCTTTACCGTTCTTGACCGACGGACTTCTGTCATGATATATGATTCCATTTTCTATTTCTACCTAAAATATTTTAACTTGTAACATGATTATCAGACAAAGATACTACACACTTCTCCGTTTTATTCCAAACAAGACATGTACATAGAAGTTTTATTCCAAACAAGACATGTATATAGAAAGTGTTAAACATATTTGAAAATAATATGTTTGTACAGAATTTTTTTCTCTTTCTCCTAGTTAAAACTTTCATTTTCCTTTCATAGTGCATGCACTCAAACTTCGCATCTTCCATGTAAAAGCAGTTTTCAATCACATGATTTTCACAGGTGCACGTTTGTAGATTCCAGAAGCCAGATCATGTTAGTAAACATTGTTATTAGTGAAAATGGTGCATCAATTGAAATGTGGTTGATAACATATTTTGTAACACACTACAGGCAATACTGACACGAAATATTATGACACAACACGTGAACATAAAATTATGATATATCAATTCATCCAAATTGGCTAGACGTTTAATATGATTCACTACTGGTATTCTGATGCTTGAACCCATTCGGTGCTTCTCTTTATCATTCGTCGGCGTACTCTTTATTTACCAAAGAAATAACCATAAATAACACGACAGACACATAACAATAACATTTCTAAATAAACAAATATGATGAAAAATAGAAATGTGATTTAGTGTTTTTACTCGTACAGTATCAGCTTGAATAAGATTGGGGGCCTCCGAGGCGGAGTGGTTAAGGTTGCTGACTTCAAATCACTAGCTCTTCATCGATGTGAGTTCAAGCCTCACTCGGGGCGTTGAATTCTTCATGTTATGAAGCCATCCTGCTGGCTTATGGAAGGTCTGTGGTTCTACCCAGGTGTCCGGTCGTGATAAAATAATGCACGGAAGGGCATCTGAAGTCATCCTCCACCATCAAAGCTGGAAAGTCGCCATATGATCTATAATTGTGTCGGTGCGACATTAAACCCAACAAAATAAATAAATGAATAAGATTGGTTATTTAAGAAGAACAAAATGTGCCAAATTTAACATATACAACATTGGCAAAGTAGCGGTGAACAAAAAAGTTTACGAAATATTTTGTATAAACTTTCCGCAGCCTGATTCTTTTATTTGTCATGGTTTTGTATGTTTTCTGTGATTTTTGTAATTTTGCAGTCTATTGAATATAACTGTATCACAGAAATAGGCTTAATTAAACCGGAGGATAAGAGTTGCTGCACATTTCACTACCTTTTTAAGACCAGATTAAATAAAACCAAGTCTTTCAGTTTTATTTATTGGAGGAACTTCAGACGATCAGAATTACATTGATTTATAATAAAGCATACAATGAAATAAATTGTTTAAAGTTTATAAACTTCATACATATAATATAGATTTAATCAAATATTTAAGTGCGTACAGCGGCTGTCAAGGTCTCCCACTCCGTATTGTACAGTATAAATGAATTAATGGACCGGAAAGCGATTTGTTTTGTTGTGGCATGTATCCATTTTTCTTGTGGGATATTTAAGTGAATTAGCGTTCTAACATCGGAGAGTTCTCTATTTTCGTAAGAAAATGATGAGTTTCTTACGTGATTAGACATGTAAAATTTGACCCACTTTGTTGGCAGTCATGATTTAATTGCTTAGACAGACGCCCATACAACCCGACATGTGTTAACTTGAGCGAAATGTTAATTTACAGAAGTCTTGGATATAATCATACTATACGGTAATATTGATAGAACAGAACAGAAGTTTATTCATAACAATATCACTTGAACATAAGAAGTTCCTCATCATCATAGCTTTATACAGCATGCAGAAATGAACTATTTACATATATACGTACAGTGAGAATGAACATATGTACGGACATCAATGATAAAAAATAATAGAAAATATACATGGTCTAGGCGATCAAATTAATGCATTCGTACTAAATATTTCATAGACAAAGAGTACAGTGTAATATGTTTAAATACAAAGTTCTATGAATTTAAACATACTTGGCAACGTGGTATATACCTTTTTCTCAACTCAGAATAAACAGGGCATATTAGTTCAAAGTGATACTCATCTTCTAAATCGTTGTGTTCACATAAAGTACAATAATAACACTTTTTCCTCGAATTACCAAAGGATTTATATTTATGTCTTCTCATCAGCAAGGTTAATACAACCTTAAAATATCGCGGATATCGCTCTCACAGCCATAATTTGTAGCTGCTAGGAAACCTGTAATTTAGAATGCTTATAACTCAAGTTACCTCAGAATTAAACTGAAGGTTAGAGAATATATTGAATAAATTGCATACTGTAATTTCAATTAAAATTAATAATGTTAAGACGTATGTATAATATGATACGATAACATTATATATCTATAAATCCTCGTGTATCGTGACACAGTGCGCCGATCAGTCTATATAATATGCTGATGAAGTGAGCCATATATGTAAATGTACAAGAACAAAGACCTTTTGTCTTTTGTCTCCCAAACGAAAGAAATTTATTTCTAAGCAGCAGATGCTAAATTCATATCACTTTTCATTACAAAGATATCAAAAAACGAAATTGCTAACTATCATGTTATCATATGGTTATACAGTGAAACACCGCTCGCTCGAGCATCGATGACTCGAGCACCCGGGCTCGCTCGAGCAATTCATGTGGTCCCGGCCGATTTCCTTTTATTTTCTATGTGATATTACCATGGCTGGGTCGAGCATCGATAACTCGATCGCTCGAGCAAGACACCTGGTCCCTGTGTATTAATTTACTTTTTGTTGCTTCTGGCTAACTCGAGCAGAGGTGTTAAAATTTTTCACACCTTCGGCAGTCAGAAGGTATCGGTTAATTAAACATTTTCACACACCGTGAGAATTGCGTAGTCTATTCCCAGACTATCTTAAATGTTTGTCTGTCTGTATATTTGATATTATGATGAGATTAATTATTGATAAAAGCTTAAAGAAAAGTTTTATTGATCAAATATCGATCAATTACTGATAACTTAAAGCATCTTTTCTGCGGGATTGAGATCTTAGTAATTTAATCAGCGGTTGTCTGCATGCAAATGAAAGACGATAATTATGATATGCACTTGTTGATGAATAAAAATAAAAAAAATCTTAGTTGTTTCTTCGCATGTGCCATTTACAAATTACTTATTGAAACGTCTATCAATAGATAACGTTTGTAATACGTTTGTTTTCGAAAATGTCACAAGTATGTTATTATTACGCATCACCGTTTACTCAGCAAACGGTGTCGATGACCGTAAAACAAACTTTAGTTTTCTTCGTATTTTGGTCAATGTTTGGGTCGCTCGAAAGCATGGATAACTCGAGCATTTTGCTCATCCCCTTGCGACCTCGAGCGAGCGGTGTTTTACTGTATAACTTTTTGAAACAGAATATATTCTAGGAAAATTAAAATAAAGCAAATTTAAAGATGTATAATGTCTGTATTAAACCTACTTATATAGGGACACAGATCATAAAGGTATATTTTAAGTCCTAAAATGTCTCAAGAAGAATACCCATGAGTTTTTTATACAAATAAAATTACTTATTACGAAAATGTGCAGGAATTCTAATATCTGATTATGAAACTCATTAAAATCTGACAACTGAAACTATAATTCACACTAGTGATATTATGCAATTTTTTCTGTATATTGTTTTTGTAAAATAATAGAGAGTAATTCTTTCTATTAATCTTGTTTATTCTGGCCTAAATGTGAAAGTTTTGTTTGGTGTTAGTTTAGGTTTAGTTACCTTAAAGGTCCACTACTAAAACCCGAACGAGTATTATGTGAAAACCAGAGTTTGTAGCTGAGACTTCCTATTTACTGAAAATATGCCCCACTGCATCGGATCTTACAAAATAGTCATGAATATGTTCAAGAATAACTAACAAATAAACAAAAAATGTTGCTAATGTCAAACCGAAAGTACGTTTTCCGACTGCTTACGAACCCGTCGAGCATCTTCGGATTTTTTTCGGAAGGCGGAAGGATCCTCCGAAACGAGGCTATAATTTATAAATAGATGCAAAATATATTATATGCCCAAACGATAACGTACTTTTTACATACTTAGCACATGGAATTCAACAATTATGTAACTCATAAAAACTTCATGAAAATCATTCTTATAATACAGGTAATATACAGCTATACTACAAGTTTTCGGGAGGACAATTCAGGCCCTTCCCGGATAAAAGTGTTTTTACAACTTTGTCTGCAAACTTTTTCAGTTAATCTCTTTTCAGTATAGTTTTAAGAATATAAATGAATAACTGTCTTACACTGCAGAAACAAAATGTGATTGAAATTTACCTAAATACACTGATTTATGTACATTATGGCTACATTAATTTAATAAGATTTTAGACATTAAACACATTGTCTTGGCCTAATATATGTCACTGTCAATTTTAAACTTAAATTTTGTACATCTCATATTTTTCGTGCAAGTCGTGTATAATTACCATCATGGAAATACAGTTATTTTGTCGCGCGTCTTTAAACGGATATTCGTTTGAAACAATTAAAATCACGTGATCCCGAAGAATTTCCGACCGATTACGGAAAAACGATAAACACGAAAGTAGGACAAAATGACCACCCATGTCAGTCTAAGAAAATACAGAAACAATCATTTGTTTCTCTGTACATGTGTTGATTTCAAGGGAATATTGCACGGCTATCGTAATGTTTAGTACTATATTTCAAAATGTGTAGTCTTTTTTAAAGATTTATGTCTATTCATTTGTCTTTATTTTGCACCTTTAACACTACATCGTTGCTATGGTTAATATCGCGAGATTTCGTAGCAGACGATAAAATAAAATAAAAAAAGTCACGTGTTTACCATACTTCCGCATTTGCCACTAAGCACGATCACGTTAAACGAACAAGACGTATTCTGCAAGCTAAGATAAAGTAACGCCACGTGGCAAAGGGGTAAAGCGTAGGATAAAGACAAGGGCCGAGGGTCGAGAGAAACGCCACAGACCGGCGCCAGATAATGGGACGGAGGAGGATAGAGATATATGGGTAATCGGGGATTCTATCCCATACTGGGACGGTTCCAGAGCCAGAGGAGAGACATGGTCAACTTGAAATTACCCAACAATTTGTCCATCGCTTGGTGGTGCAAGAGAGGGATGGGACTTCAGGACCTAAAGCATGCCATGCAGTTGCCTGCTCTGTTTCGGAATTCACTAAGGTAATTGTCATACACGTCGGGGGTAATGACATTACTTAACATTCTGTAAAGTTCTTATTCAAACTTATAAAAGACACTTTTGAATATATAAGACAGGCCTTTCCTGGGACCCCAATTATTTGGACAAACATTTTACCACGGCTTCATTGGGAAGTCCCGAACGATAAACTTAAGAGCATACAAACAAAACTTAAACGGATCAATCAGTTTGGGAGGAGTTCGGCCGATGAAGTTCTTAAAATTGACATCAATGAGAAGACTCCGGGTTTCTTTCGTGTCGATGGTGTTCATCTTTCGAACGTTGACCTGGAATTTTACTTGGATTCGTTTTAAAACTTATACTGTAAGAATTTTGGGGAAAATAAAAAGAATTTTCAGTTATTTCTTTGTTATTTCGTGGTGGAAAATTCTTACATCTGGGTGCGACTGAGGGCATGCCATACTGAGCTGTTAATTGTCAAATACTAAATTCTTTTGCATACTCATGGGTCCCTGACCAGCCCCCGCCATTCAACGGGGTTGGTGACACCCATGGGTTCAAAATTCAATTTTTTCAGGTTCGTTTTTCGAGCATATAAGACTTGGCCAGAGAGCGAAAAGGGCTAGGCGTTCTTATACCATTAACATAGGTTATATTTTTTACATTAATGGTTATTAGGTTTATGTTGCGCCAATGGTGATATCTTGGTACTAACGGTGTACCAGGCTTGTGGTACCAAAGGGGTACCTGGGTCGTTTATGGTACATGGAAGTACCTGGTTATTGTATGGTACCAAAGGGGTACATGGTTCGTATATGACACCAAAGGGGTACCTGGTTAGTGTATGGTACCAAAGGGGTACCTGGTTAGTGTATGGTACCAAAGGGATACCTGGTTCATATATGGTACATGGAAGTACCTGGTTCTTGTATGGTACCAAATGGGGTGCCTGGTTCTACCTGGTTAATCATACCAAGGGTACGGGAATGGTATATGGCATAATGCTTGTGCCATACTTTTAGCGCAACGAGGTTCGAATTCTCTAAGGCATGCCCTGGTCGCTCCCTTTGTGAGAATTTTTCAACTTCAGTCGCCATTTAACGTTTGAAGTTTGATGCCACTATAACCGTCTTTAAATCCACACATACCTGAAACGAAAAATAAATGGTATTATATAATCAGAAGTGTTCTTACTTTCTTTTAACAATAAAGCTGAAGTTATATGACGGTACGTCAGTCCAGGAATTTGGTCCTAGAATAAATGCTATTTAGCGAAACAAAAGAAGATTAATTCTAACCAGCAGATGCTAAATTAATACCATAATCATAAAAAATATCAAAAAACGTAATTGATAACTATCATGAAATATCAATTTTTGAAACAAATTGTATATAATGTACTACAGGATGATTAAATATGAAACAAAAGATGATAAAATTCTTTCACACACCTGCTTTAATAGAGTAACCTGTCATATAGGTATATTTTTAAAGCTTTGAAGGGTATGGTCCTAGAAAAGTTCATAGGTGAATACCCGTGTGTTTGTATAAATTGCACATAACAATAATCTGCAGCAGTAACTTGTATGCGATTTTATTGTTATTGTTTCTACAATATTCATTAGAAGTATGCAACTCATTAAAATAGAGCTGGTAAATTGTTCTATTTGTATACCTGTAAAAAACATTAACACTTCACTTCAGGAATTTATTATATGATTATTCAAAATCGTTAAAGAAAGTTTCTGTTAACGAAACAAAATGACATGTTGACTGAATAAGACGGTCGGCACTATTTGAGAACCCATGTTAGTAATCAAAATGAAGGTGACAGTTTTATTGATGAAATTAATACAAACATTTAACATGACAGATAACGGATTCAACCTAAATGTATATACATTTGTACAGACCTAAAACTTTATCAACATGAAAAATGACAGTTGTCTTACGCCGGAATATGCATATCCCCATTCACTGCAATGACGTTCCGAATTCAGACTTAGTAAATTAAGTATATCCAGTACTAGCGGTCATGTTGTTGGGATTTTGTCCAGCTCATGTATTACCAAGAATGCAAAAATGAACCATACGTCTTTATTTTCTTTTTAAAAATTGTAGACGAAGGATGAAATTGATCGACTGAAATTCAGTAGGACATACCAAGCACATCCACAAATCAACTTCAATTAAAATCAAAGTGCATACCTATCTAAGACTATTTTAATGCAGCGTTTTACTGAAATAGAATAAATTCATTACTTTTCACTGGAATATCAGACCGCATTATGGAGAGCCGACTCGTAGTTCAATCAGTTTGTTACTTTATTGCATGACTGAGTCACATTCCTTTTCAAGTATCTGTTTTTTACGGTTCTGCTGCTAAGCGATGTCACCATGGAACTTCAACTTCCGTCCAGCAATTTAAGTTTGGAATGTCAACTACTGGCAACAGGCCTCTCTTGTAGAAATCTTGAAGACTACTGGTATCAAGTAAAAAAATTCTAACATGCAAATCTTTAATAATTGTATATTGATCATAGGTTATGGAACTCTTTATTGATTTTATTAAGCTAGAGCTTTACCTCAAAACTCACAGGAATTATCCATATAATACATTTCGCTAACAAGAAGAAAAGTTCGCATTGGTGCCTGTGTTCTATTTCAAATTTTTGCTGTTTTACAAACCACTATCAACCATCACATTCAAGTTTTTGAAAAGTATACGTTTTGTAAAATGTATAATGTGCTGAGTGTAATAAAATAAATTTTATATAAATGAGCAAAGATGAAAAATTGATGAATATATATATTTGTCTGACCTTACAAAAAATTGTGAATTTTACAAGATTAGTTTATCTTCATATCTAATGGAATTTGTAATAGTTTCATCGACTAAGATTGTGTAGACTGAAATTATATAGTGAGACGGTACGAAGTAAATCTCGGATTTGTTACCTATCATGTTATCTGTTGACCCAGATTTACAGAAATCTTCAAGTGCTAAAAGTTCCCCCTTTACAACATCATTCATAAACCCACAGTGTTCAGCTAGAAATATACGACAGTAACATTAATATTGTCATCAGGGATTCGAAAATCGTCTGATTTTGATGATGAAGTGTCCAATGAATGCACCATAAGTAGATTACCTTTCCAATACTCCAAAAGACTTGGAGGGATTTTGCTAGAAATGACGTTGGAACGTGTAGAGCTTAAATAAATGAGTTTACAAGCTGAAGTGGCACCTTACCGTAAAATAGAGACATTAGGAATAAAAACGATTATAGTAGAAGTTCGAACTCATGGATTTTATTCACCAATACCATTGCATCATCTCTCTTCATTACAATAGATAGACCATATTACAGTCGTTCCAACACCAGCATGCACAATATTTGACTGAACTGTTTTGAGTAGGCATTAGATACGGCTTTAAGACGTGTAATTTCTCCGATGCCATCACAAATGCTAGTAAGAATGCAAACGCTGAAGACATGTTTCCAGACAAGATAAATTATCTTCTTAATGATTTATATTTAAATCAAAACCTTTAGAAAAGATTGTGTTATTGACTGGTCTACAGCGAAAACAAATAGTGTATATATTTTGCACTATTTTGCCTGTTGTTTGGCGGTAGCCGTTCGTATTTTGTTCAGTCCAATATCGAACCGTAGACAAACGTTTCCAAAAATTTGAATATTTGATCAATAGTAGAATGTGTGCATCTACAGTCTATATTAACTAGTTATATAGTATATGTCTAGAACAAAATTTTATCGGCGTTCAAAATACATCGGCGTTTTGAGATGCGCTTGTTGTCGTTTTGTGATATGATGATAGTAAAATGCTATGAAAAATATTTGAACAGTTCAAGTCGTGGAAACAAAACTTAGATACGATTGCAGATAGATTCACAATGTTTTATTTTAAGTTTAACCTCAGATTTTCCGATAACTAAAATATTTGCGAGGCCACAGTCTTAGCCGCAGACATCTGGTTCAGTTGTTTTGTAAGTAAATAATGACATGTCTTATGAATACATACCATTAGACAGTTGTTATATGAGCCGCACCATGAGAAAACCAACATAGTGCGTTTGCGACCAACATGGATCCAGACCAGCCTGCGCATCCGCGCAGTCTGGTCAGGATCCATGCTGTTCACTTTCAAAGCCTATTGCAATTAGAGAAACCGTCAGGGAACAGCATGGATGCTGACCAGACTGCGTGGATGCGCAGGCTGGTCTTGATCCATGCTGGTCGCAAAGCCACTATGTTAGTTTTCTCATGGCGTGGCTCATATTAGAAATAAAATGTTGGAGACTTTTTGTATGGTATCATTAAATGTCTAAACAACTGAACAAAAGGTCGGTGCACTTGACGACAAGTTTATTGTTCGAAATGTAATTTTCATGTATTCTGTATGTACTTTTCTTGTAGAGATTACGGTTAATTGAATATTATTCTATATTCTATCTTTAAAACAATAAATTTGATTCTAAAGGGATCATTTTTAAGAACTCTGGCCCACGTTTTCGTTAAGCAATAATAACATCTTAGAAATTAAACATTGAACAAATCGTTCATAATATTTTCTCTAAATAACAAACAAATTAAAATGCCGGCAAATAATGACGACTTGTCTGTTAATCATAAAATAACCCATCCTTTTGTTTGTAATCGTATGATTATTGTTTATCTGAATTTATATCTCCAGCAGTTGTTTGTGTTAACCAATAAGGATGAAATCATCAACTAAAACAGTTATTGACAGAAAACATACCAATGTCTTATCTTGTAATGTGCATGTACACATGTATCTTATACAACGACATCGAACATTTTACATATCTCTTCTTACATTTATACTCCAGCGATCATTCTGGTATGTCTCCGTGTTTCTAAGGTATGGATAGAATAAGTGCACGACCAATTTAAAACTGATATTCAAATATGCGAACCAAGGAACTGAGGATCATTGCATTTGCCTTTTCCTACATATCTGCTTATTCCAACTAAAACCATGTTCAGACTTGGTCTTTTCTTTTCGATTAACGCAGTATCCGATACCGTTCAACGTTTTATTAACCCTAAAAGAGAATCAGTAAATAAAAGACCGCTAACTAGGATACGCAGAAACAACAGCCGGAAATGACCCTACAAAGCTAGTTGTACTTTCCAAGAGAAAAGCTCACTTATTAACTATATTACATTGACAAATGCTGTTGATTAGCTTCAAGTACTTGACTTGCTCTTCTCGTTGATTCTCATAACTCATAATTCATAATTCTATCATATTCGGTTTGAAATATATGGATGTATCAGGTGGAGTCAGAGAGTAGCAACAATTGTGTGATTTTCATGATAAACTGCCGAATAATCGATTGAAATATTTTTTTGAAAGAGTTTCCTTTTAAAGGATTGCGTATCTAAATCAATGTAAAATCTAAGTGATTAAAGTGATTTGGTGAGATATAGGAAGTAATCCGTCGTCAATAAATGAGTCTATGTAATTACGAATGATATGTTATACCATTAGACAGTCCAGGATACTATGAATCCTCGGATTCATAAAAGTATTCTGTATCATCATCAAAAAACCGCTGTAAGCAGTGTTTTCTTGTAATGATTTTGTTGCGAATAACTTAAATAAAGAATTCTATGTTTCACAAGAAAGTTATTGGTCAGAAAATTTGATCCACCTTGTTTGCAGTCACTATATAACGTCTTTCATATTAGCTTGAAATGGTATAACTTCCAAGAAATGTTAATTTAATGGAGTCTTTGCAATAATAACAGAAAACAATAATATTTATATTATTTTCTCGAAGTTGCTAAGACAAAATTCTTTGACATATATATGCCTTTTCATTAAGAAAGTTGGCACAGTGGTATCAATCTTATCAGTCAAATTTCCCATTAAGATTTTCGTGGATATTCTTGTTCCTGACACGAGTAAGATCTAATGTTCTGCCAGCTTTAAAATGCTTATAAAACTTGGAAATTAACTGAAAAGTAGAAATCTATTGAGTAAATTGCACAATGTGTTTATCATAAATTATAGTGCTGCGAAAATAATGTTTAATATACGTATTAATGTATGGAAAAGGCATGTTATATTGTAACATTTTATAATATGTAAATCTTTCTGTAATAGTTAGGAAGTATTCTTCAAGCAATATATCTCTGCACCGATCAACCTATCAATATATTTTGTATATGCTGACTGAAGGAGCCTTTGAGATTTATGTACAAATTGGAATAATTATAATAATTGCTGAGTTATTGTCTTTTCCTCAAAACTAAATAAGATTAAATCTAACCAGAAAATACTACATTTATAGCAATTTTCTTATGAAAAAGCTTCGAAAATGTAAAAATGTATACTCGTATTGACAGAAATGTTTAAGCTACTTCTACAGAAATGAAAACACATTTTACGCTTGAAACTATACATAACCACTTGAATTAGATACATGTAATGGCCAAATCCTAGAGAAAACAACTTCTACAAATATTATAAATAACAAACACATATTCAGCAGGAAATGTTGGTAAAATTTTCAGAGCCTTTGCGATAAGAAGACTTCACGGGTTTTGATAATCTGTGTTATCTGTGCTCATGCTAAAGCCATTTATACATCCTCTAGTTTTTTTTCTAACTTTAGTTGTCTTCTTTCTTTAACCATACTAGGTTTTTTTCTGTTATTTTGTTTCATTCTGAACGGATTATTCAGAGTTTTTCCATTAGAGTGGGTTTAGGTCTTTGAATACGAAAGTGCGTTTATTGCTGCCGGGCAAGAGGCACCTATCAAATAATTTGATGGTATGAATTGTGTTAGACACTCATATTTTCATCAGTTTAACATAGTTTAAATAACTATTTATAAAATCATTTTGAAACTATGAATGGATTCCATGATTCATTTGACAATTTAAGTGTGATTACTTTTCTCTGAAGTATCATTTTTTCCAGTGAGAAATTTTCGTAAGGGTCCACATTATCTAATTCCGAGTCACAGGTCGTTAAAGTATGGTCCTTCATTTTTATAAGAAGTAGATGTATCAGGTTTTCTATATTCTGATTATTCTTTTTATTCTGCTTCACGTCTGTGTCACTTTTTTTCTACAACATACTGTTAAATATTTCGAAAATATGTTGATTATTACCTGCGAACGGATATTTCGGGTAACATAATCCAGAAGCAACCTCGTTTGTTCGCTAATTACTTTTCTTTTATTCTCCAACTCATGAAGTTAAAAGCCAACTGCACACTTATATCATCTCATTTAAACATGACACAAGATGGGTTGAATTGGTGCACTACTCATTTTATTCGTGGTTAAAATAATATTTATATTTGATTTTTTCATACATTACGAAGAAAAAGATCTACAAGAAGATCCTTCATAATCATAGAACTCATTCAAACAGGATTGTAACAGACTCTGACTGAGATAAAAAAAAAAAGTGCAACATGTATCCTGCCCAATGTATGGTGGCTGATTTCTGCCATTTCGCGTTTTCGCCCCGCGACCCCGCCGAGCGAAAACACGAGCATTAAGAAGTTAAAATGGCGGGGGTGCGGGGCGAAAACTCGCTATTTAGCGGGGCCGCGGAGCGAAAACACGATAATTAGCGGGGTCGCGGGACGAGAGTTAGTAACTGGTATGTCGGGGACGCATGGCGAAAACACGATAATTAGCGCTGCTTAAACGCCGAGTTTTCGCACCGCGCCCCCGACATTCCTGTTCCTAAATCTCTCCCCTCGACCCCGCTGATTATCGTGTTTTCGCTTCGCGCCCCTGCTAAATAGCGAGTTATCGCCCCGCGACCCCGACGAGCGAAAACACGAAAATTAACAAGATAAAATGGCGGGGGCGCCAGGCGAAAACTCGCTATTTAGCGGGGGCGCGAAGCGAAAACACGATAATTAGCGGGGCCGCAGGCGAGATTTAGTAACTGAAATGTCGGGGCGCGGTGCGAAAACTCCACGTTTAAGCAGCGCTAATTATCGTGTTTTCGTCTCGCGCCATCGACATACCAGTTACTAAATCTCGCCCCGCGACCCCGCTAAACAGCGACTTTTCGCTCCGCGCCCACGCTAAATAGCGAGTTTTCGCCCCGCGCCCCCGCCATTTTAACTTGTTGATTCTCGTGTTTTCGCTCGGCGGGGTCGCGGGGCGAAAACGCGAAATGGCAGAAATCAGCCACCATACCAATGTGTACGGTAATGACCTCAACGTAAACAATGGAACCACTAGTTAACATTTCACGACAGTCAATCTATCGAGGCGAGATATTATTTTCTACAAAACACTTTACGCTGCTGGGTTTAGTAACTTAAATAAACATGTTTGTAAAAAGTTGAACAGCAAAAGCAATGCGTTACACACATAGTAGATAGTTAACGGGGAGAGAAAGGTGGGTATTGCAACTGCTGCTTCAGTAAAGGTCACTGCCATTGAAATAAATAATTTCTTGCCAATAGTTTCAGTTTACTTCAGTTTAGCTTTGCTATATTGGCACTTACCGCTGATAAGCAGATGTAGCATATTATTGGTTTTGGTACCACAAGGTCAAGGTCAAGAAACCGAGTTAAATACACTAAAGAAATAATTCAGAAATAGACAGCTTACGTGGACAGAAATGACAGGATTTCAGTTGAAGGGCGCTATAGTCAAAGCGAATGAATTTGTTACTATCAACAGAAAATCATATAACGCTTTGAGCAAATGTTTTGGAAATGTGAACCTTATTTTCGAATTGTATGTTGGGCTAGTCTTTTATGGTTAACCCTTCTTGACAAAAGTTAGGTTTCCGGTTGTACTGAAATAATGTTATCTGTCCAGTGTTTTTCATTTAGTCTGATACCATAGTATCACCGTACGATAGTCACTTAGTATATAAATTTACCTTATTGTTTCTAGTAAATGGATTAAGTTTGCACTTAACATTATCTGTAAAATGATTTCCAAACCATACATGTAGAAAGTTAAATTATGCTAGCATCAAAGTTTATGTGATTAATACACGCCCAGTTAAAATATGTATATTTTGGACAGTAGGTCAAAGATTATTGTCACACTGACGGTTAGCTAGGAAAAGGTTTCCGCGATCATATTGATTTGGCTTTCGAGCAATAGCTACAGTGTGTCCGCACTTTCCTTAATTAGTAGTTGACCTCAATTATTTCGAAGCAGGGATGGTAAAGTTCAATGTCCTTGCATAAACATTTGCCCTTGGATTTTCATTTAGATTTAATCAAACGCAACAGCAGTCTTTTACTGCAAATACAACAATTTTACAATATAAAGCGAACGTTTAAGGTTATAGCATGCAAGTATGAACAATGAAATAATATACATAGGTTGACTTGCATCATGATATGTGATTCTATTATGTATGTCAGCCTAGAAAACATTTTAACATGTAAAATAAAATCAGATAAATTTACAATGCATACGTTTCAGTTTTATTTCCAATTAAATTAACATGTATATAGAACATGTTAAACAAATTTTAAAATATATTGATACAGGGTATGTTCAAATAGTTAAAACGTCCACATTTTCCTTTCACAGTGCATCCATGCACTAAACCATCGCATGGTCCATTTAATAGCAGTATCAGTCATGTGTTTGTTGCAGGTGCACGTTTGTAGATTCCAGAAGCCAGATCATGTGAGTAAACATCGTTATTAGTGAAAATGTGCATCATTTTGAAGCAACTACACTTTTTGTTGTTTCTTAATTCTGGAAGAATAACATATGCATGCCCTATAAATAAATATGTCAATTGAGAACTAATAAGATGTGGCTGATTACATTTTTTGTAACACGCTATAGGCAATACTGATAGGAAATATTATGACACAACATGTGGACAAAGAATTATGATATATCAATTCTTTCAAACTGGCTAGACGTTATTAAATATGATTCACTACTAGTATGTTTATGCATGGATCCATTCAGTGCTTCTCTTTATCATACGTCAGCGCACTGTTTATTTACCAAAGGAATAACCATAAATTATACAACAGACACACAACAATAACATTTCTACATAAAAACATCATGATGAAATTAATAGAAATGTGACTAATTATTTTTACTCGACGTACAGTATCAACTTGAAGATTGATTATTTAATAAAGTTAAAAAGAATTGAATCCTGATGATCACCTGTAGGCATGCCCAATTTAACATATACAACATTGGCAAAGTAGCGTTTACGAAATATTATGTTTGACCTTTCCGCAGTCTGAAAAGGGTGCTTTTTTAATTGCCCAAGTTGTGTAAGTTCTTTTTCTATGATTTTGTAATTGTGCAGTCTATTGCATATAACTCTATCATAGAAATAGGTTTAAACCGGAGGATGAGTTGCTGCATATTTCACTACCTTTTACGACCAGATTAAATAAAACCAAGTCTGCCAATTTTATCTTAGAAACTTCAGACAAGCATGCAATGCAATAAATTGTATAAACATTTTCCCTTTTAAAGAGTTTCTTATACATTTTATAGATGTAACCAAATCCTTAAGTGAGTTTCTTACACATATTATAAATTTAACTAAATCTTTCAGTGCGTGTGGTGGCTTTCAAGGTCTCCCACAGTCCGCAGTGTACAATATAAATGAATCAAGGGACCGAAGAGCGATTTGTTTTGTTGAGACATGTAAAATTTGACCCACTTTTTCGGCAGTCATGATTTAATTCCTCAGACAGACGCCCATACAACCCTAGATAAGTTAACTTGAGCTAAATTTTGATTTACAGAGTTCCTTGATATAATTATACTACATGGTAATTATGTCCCCCACCTTATGTCTCCCACCACACAGTGGTGTGGGAGACATATTGGTTTACTCCAGACTGTGTGTCTGTTTGTCTGTCACAAAGCTTGTCCGCACTCTAAGTCGAACACTTCTCAACCGATCTTCACCACACTTGAACAAAATGTGTTTGACCATAAGACCTCAGCCAAGTTCGATAACTAGCCAAATCCGCCCAGGCACTTTTGAATTATGGCCCTTGAATTACTGATTGAGTCCATTCGTCCAAGCCGTCTAATTTGGTCCATTCATCTAATCCATCTAGAGAAACTAGACATTTATCATAGGGGCAGTTGTGGGAGACATGCGCTTTTCTCAAAAGTATCTCTAGTATTAACAGTATTTTCTCGAAAATACACAAAAGTCATGTTTATGCCTTTTCATCAGCAAAGTTAATACAGCCTTAACAGATCGTTCTCACAGCCATAATTTGTACCTGCTAGGAAACCTGTAACTTAGAATGCAGATTATCTCAAATTACCTCAGAATTAAACTGAAGATTAGAATGTACTGAATAAATTACACACTGTAATTTCAATTAAAACTAATAATGTTCAGACAAATGTATCAGTGTCGAGAAAAGCCATATGCTATATAATACAAAAACATAATATATCTTTAAATCCTCGTATATCGTGACACAGTGGGCCATATGCTGATGAAGTGAGCCATATACGTAAATGTACAAGAACAGAGACATATTGACAGTCTTTTTTTTTTCTCCCAAACGAAACAATCGAAAGAAATCTTATTATAAGCAGCAGTTGCTAAATTCACATTACATTCCATTAAAAAGATATAAAAAATAATAATAAAAAGAAATTGATAACTATCATGTTATATAACTTTTTGAAACAGACTATATATAATGTATTCTAGGAAAAGTTAAAAAAAAAACTAAAGGTGTGAAATTTCTGCCCCAAACATACTTGACTAGAAACAAAGATCATAAAGGTATATTTTAAGTCTTAAAATGTTTCAAGAAGAA
Source organism: Mercenaria mercenaria (assembly GCF_021730395.1). NCBI lineage: Eukaryota > Metazoa > Mollusca > Bivalvia > Venerida > Veneridae > Mercenaria > Mercenaria mercenaria. The sequence goes on from NC_069374.1 coordinate 43,278,486, forward strand.
TACCCACAAGTTTTCTTTTATACAAATAAAATTGCTTATTACGAAAATGTCAGGAATTCTAATATCTGATTATGAATCTCATTAAAATCTGACAACTGAAACTATAATTCACACTAGTGATATTAAACAATATTTTTTCTGTATATTGTTTTTGTAAAATAAATGCTATTTAGCGAAACAAAAGAAGATTAATTCTAACCAGCAGATGCTAAATTAATACCATAATAATAAAAACTATCATAAAACGTAATTGATGCCTATCATGAAATACAAATTTTTAAAACAAATTGTATATAATATACATTTTTGTACTACAGGGAGATTAAATATGAAACAGAAGATGATAAAATCCTGTCACACACCTGCTTTAATAGAGAAACCTATATATAGATATATTTTTAAAGTGAAGGGTAAGGTCCTAGAAAAGTTCAAAGGTGAATACCCGTGTGTTTGTATAAATTGCACATTACAATAATCTGCAGCAGTAATGTGTATGCGATTTTATTGTTATTATTTCTACAATACTCATCAAAAGTATGCAACTCTTTAAAATATATGACGTAGTAATACAATTATAAATTTCTTTGTGGTATTTTTATATGAATTTTATCGGGACAAGTCTATTTAATTGAGCATGATTAGTGTACTGTTCACATTTTCCAACATAATGTACATATAATAGGCGAGATAATATAAATTCTACAGTCAATAACAATTAATGGTTGCATGCTTCTGAGCATAAAAATATACACGCTGTTAATATATTAACACGAAGATGTAAACCACGAACATTATACACACTCATTGTAGGTAACCTTGAAGAAAGAATATAAGATAATAAGATAGTCTCGATAGCCTAGTGGTAGAGCGTCCGCTTCGACTGCGGGCGGTCGTTGGTTCCATCCCCGGCCGCGTCATACCAAAGACATAAAAAATGGTACCATTGGCTTCCTTGCTTGGCGCTCAGCATTAAAAGGGCAGAAACTGGCCTCTTCTCTCATACTCTTATGGCGATGGATTCCATCAGGAATGAGGTGTCGAGAGTGATTAATATAAGTTGTAGAACTTCCCTCACAATCGACCTAAAATAAATTATGTATAAACTAAGATAATAAGATCATCATCATGTACATTACACATAACAAAAACATACATGTGTATATATATAAATAAACAATACATAACATTTAACACAGATGCCCTCATTTATGAGTTATAAGAGATTATACATGAATATCACAGACACTATATAAATACAACACTTGGTTAAGAAATCTTAAAAGTAAATTTTAAGACGATGAGAATAACATAATGGTTAAAAAGGTATTCGGGGTTTGGGTGCAAGTATGAATGTATGAGTGAAAGAGTATCGAGAGTGAATGACGAGCTTTTGTAATAGTGAGTGGATGAGTGAGAGATTTCTTGTTGGATATTTATTTAGGATTGTAACTGAATTACGTAGTATGAGTGTGCTTTATTATATAATGCTTACCTGACAAATGATAAAAATACATTGTTAACTAGGAAATATGAATTTCTGAATTATCTATTACGTTTACTACTATTATCAATTTACATAGTAGGATTAAGGAGCAGTCGCCAATGACTCATACAATTAGATTAAAAGGATGCATCTAAAAACAAAACAAAAGGGAACACATATAACTTGCGTACTAATAAGAACGTATTTTTGTTTGTTTTGTTTCATTTTAAAGAAATCGCCTGTCTGTAACATCCTGATATAAGTAAACTGATAAGCGGCTTCTCCTTAGAACAAAGTAAGACAGTATATTATCTAAATTGTATTATTGACCAATATTTACACTTACGCTTCGAACTTCTAAAATTCAAGTTCTACAGTACAGCTTCTTTTACTTTTCAAGTAAAATAAGATAGCAGATTTTGACAAATATATAAATAAAGTTTTCATCATTGAAAATTGTGATAATTTTCTCTTCGTCAGACATGTATACTGATCATTTACTGACAAACTATTAATTGCAGTGATTAAGTCATTCCTTTCATCATTACATACTTGGCAGTAAAAAAAGTACGTTTTTTTCATCATCTACAGTACATCTACAATTGAAACCTGTTCTATTTACACATTAGGTATTTCTCAGTACAAACCTGAGACTTAAACTTCCTGTATGTTCTCAATTCTCATGATCTCTTACAGCATTTTCTCTTTCCAACAATAAGGTCCACTTATTTATTTCAATATCCATCAATATAGATTCTAGCATAGAAATAGTAGGTTTTGCATTTCCAATATTATCATCTAATAGATGTACATCTATAATGTTCGATAAAAGTTTCTAAATTCTAAAAAGTCCATTTTTTTACATTACTTGTTTTAGACAAGAAAAACGCGTATTGCATTCGGGCGAAGCCACTGTCTACATATAATTTCCATCAATAACCTTCGGCCAGTTCTCAATTTATATTAATCATAATGTGCACAGATCAAATTAGTACGCACTGTTACATTTCAAAATTAAAACTGAACAACACAAAGAGTGTGGTATTACGCTTCAAAGGAATTAGCATCTTTAGATTTGGTATTTACGAGGGGTGTTCAATAAATACCCGGAAAAATGCTCTCATTTCTCTATTTCTGGTCTCATTTTGATAAAATTTGAAAACATGAAGGATATGAACATACTGAATGCAAATACCTAAATTACAGATTTCAGAACATGCACAATATTTATTTGTCGTCTCCTAGGCAACGTCATCACCTCAAAAGCGGCCCAAAGTCATTATGATGCTGTCATATCACACTCAGTTAATCAATACAACTCGTGATTACCATTGATTCAATGTTTATCACCATTAAATGCATTTTACACCTTCCTAAGAATAAATAAATACTGTTCATATAATGTTCCTTTCGTATTGAAGAAATTGGACACTGAACTGATGCCCTATCAAGGAGCTCTTTAAGTTATTAAATGTGACTGAGCGTTATTTTTCATGTCTGTAACAAAAGTCGTCAGCAATATTCTCCTGACCATTTTTAAACGTCACGTCCCACTAATAAAATTTTGTTTTCTGCAGGGCATTGTCCCTTAAACATTTTTCAGCAGAGCATTTGTCTCTTTCCTTGATTTTCGATTCAGAACACAAAATGTTATCTCACATCTCCGTTCGACACTGATTTTCAAGCGACGACCAACTCAATATGCCTGCCAAATATTTTATTGATGTCACATTTATAATTTGACGTTATTGGTGTAACGCTTACTTTCCATACCAATATTCACCCAATTTAAGAAAAGGTAGCTTGAAAAATAGGTAAGTGGCAAGTAATGTTTTAGCGCATGTAAAATAGAAAAAGAGACAAAATTGGGCCGGATGACGTCACATGACGTTGCCATGGGGACTCGCATTTACTTATTATTTATCCAAAGACAATCTAATTTTAACATATCAACTCAGTATTCCCTAGTCTACATTTTGTAGCATTTTCATTTATTTTTGATGATACATAAAGAATTGAGAGCACTTTTCCGGGTATTTATTGAACGCCCCTCGTACATAAAATTGCATGCATTCGATCCGGATAAATTTCTGAAGTCATTCTTAATAGTATCTTCACTGCAGCAGCGTAGCATTGCGTCTGTTAGGATTTTCTAGCTTATTTGCTATCAATGATGCAATCATTAATCAGATATCTTAATTTCTATCTTAGATGACAGAGGAAATGAAGAAATTAACTGGATAAATTTCAACACGGAAAAATCTAAGTGACGCACCAAGTTCAATCATAAAACTCCGAGGGCATTCCGATTTTAGAACAGACCATGTAAGTTAGAAAATGTAATATGAATTCATTATTTTATTCTATTCCTAAAATCTGTTGTTTTCTTGAAGAAATATATTTGTCAGGGGCCATTTAATGGATCATTCTACATTTTCCTGTTATAGGGTTTTATCTCTTAATTTTCTACACGTTCTGCAGCACTCTTGGGAAGTGTGACCACTGTATTAAATAATATTTCGTGTAATTACGTTATGGGGATTTTTGGAGTAACATAGTCTGGAAGTAAACTCGTTCGATCCCAAATTACTTTTCCGTTGTTCCCCTCGAATGAAGATAAAAACCGGTTACAGACTTGTATGTATCCGCTAAACTATATATAGTTGTCAATATGGAAAATTTAAACAGAATACAGACAAGATGATTTGCACGGATGTACAGATCATTCTGTTGTTAAAGTAAGGTCATTTTTATTAGGTTTTCATTCATTACAATTTATTACAAAGAGTATGTCTGATAAGAACTGTAAAAACTAACATCTCATACGCCAAGCTTAAAACTTGAAGTTCTTTAGTCATAATCTGGTAAAGAGATACAGTCAATTCACAATTAACCTTGAAGCTGCTAAGTTTCATGAAATGTACACAATACATTTGACACAGAAGTGTAAAAACAGCAAAGGGTATAACAAGCATACATGTAACACACATTCATTGTATGTAGCTATGGAAAAAAGAATGGTATTGCATTTGGCGCTTCTGTGGTGAAGGTCACTGTCACTAAAATACTCGTGAGTTTCACTATAACTTCAATAAGTTTGACGTAATATTATTGTACAATTTATTTGACCTGTCAAAACATGGACCCGGCTTTCATTATCTTCTGTTCGAGCATATATAAGATTAACATGAAAGCCGGGAACGGGGGCCTCCGTGGCCGAGTGTTTAAGGTCGCTGACTTCAAATCACTTGTCCCTCATCGATGTGGGTTCGAGCCTCACTCGGGGCGTTGAATTCTGCATGTGAGGATGCCATCCAGCTGGCTTACGAAAGGTCGGTGGTTCTACCCAGGTGCCCGCTCGTGATGAAATAATGCACGGAGGGGCACCTGGGGCCTTCCTCCACCATTAAAACTGTTAAGTCGCCATATGACCTATCATGTGTCGGTGCGATGTTAAATCCAAAAAAAAAAAAAAAAAGAAAGCCGGGAACATGTTTTGACAGGTCAATTAAATAGTACAATACTAAATTTGCTGTACAACAATATTAAATGAAACCGTTACATAGTATTGTTTGGAGCCAGTGGCATCAAGGTCAAAAGTGCTACGATTGAAAATAAAATATTGAATTCCGCTTAAAGTTGCGATTGAAGATAGCTTAATATAGTCTTGGAGAAAGTCATTGTTATTATAAACAAACTTTTAGCCAATAACATAACTACAGTTTTGAATGACTTATTTTGACAAATTAAGACTTAATAAAAATTGTGTGGCGTCCGAAAAAGTCGTACTTCTATGTTCCCATTTCTTGTTTTGTGGAGTCTAGTTAATAAAACCATCTTAAACTTTACTTCGGAGGTGCTGCAAAATACATTACTTTCACATACAGAGTCGTTCTTTTTTTGTTTATCGTTTACATTTCCTGTTATACATGTACAACTTTCTATAAAAGAAGGGCTTGCCCGTGGATTTTCTTATAGAACTGATTTGTACAACAACAGTCTTCACATGTTGTGCGGTGTCTGTTGAATTCGCACGTTCCCTCCTTATTGTTTGTGAATGGTTGTTTCGAAAATTCAGACCATGTAGCCCGCTTAGCCAGTATAACTATCACACAGACAACACTTCAAACCTTTGCTATGAGTCTGAGGAATTTCATTTACTATTTGCTTGTTTTGCGTTCTTTTCTATAACAAGTTTTACAAAATATACATGTAAATTGAACCGCTTGTTTTTTTGTGTTTAATGTATGATAAGCCAGAATATATTTATGCAATAAAATAATGGTTTGTTGTTCTTGTCTGCGTTTGGAAAACATGATCATTAAAGTATAATTTCATTAATCATCAGTTCATACCTTTTACATGACGATTTCATATTTGTGTACCCTCTATACGACATGACGTATGTAAACATGCATAATGAAATATATGTTTAGAAACTAAATGCGCCGATGACCCTGCTTTATTTCCAGATATGGATGCCATGCAAAACAATTCATACATACATATGTTGCCTACTATAATATAAAATTCGCCTTGGCCTCTCTTGCAGAAATCCAGCAGACTACTGGCATTAAAGTAAAATAATTCTACTATGTAAAACTGAAGTGATTCTATATTTTTAAGTGTTGTGTACAGGTTATGGAACGGGTTATAGTTACAATATTTACATTTTTTACTGTATGCTTTATATAGAAAGAAAAAGGTATATTTTTGTATAAACATCAATGGTAGGATAATAACAAGAACGGTCCTTTCCCCGAAATTGCACAAAAAAAAAATTGTGCAAAACGTTGTCGTTCCCAAAACTCTTTCATATTCGGATATCAAAATTTCAAACAGATCATTTAATTTAAAGCTATAACTAATTTTGCTGATAGTAAAGATCAAAACTGACTTGGTAAGTTTGTTTGATGTTTTACTGCATTTAAGAATATTTTGAATACAAATCTGGAATTACATTTTCATCGTAATGCAAAATTACAATTTAATGCTGACGGGTTTTTCCGGCTGTTCTATTTTAGATGTTGAAATAATCCATATAGTCGACATAATATATCAAATGGAAACCCTGCAATTATTTACATACGAAATAGAAACTGATATTTTGAGACACCATGTGCATGTATAACTATGATCAATCAATTCACCCAAATTGGCTAGACGCTTAAATTAATTCACCATTTCAGTTGGAAATATTTAGTAATTGTATATCTTTAGGGTTGAGTATAGGTTCTTGAACTGACTATAAATTAACAATATTTACATTCACCGTAATTAAATTTTGTACAGAACGAACAAACAAACACTCGTATTAACAACATTTGAGCAATAATATCAAACAAATTGGCTAGACGCTAAAATTGATTCACCATTTTGAAGTATATGCTCTTTTCAATATTCATGTTACAATAAAATAGCTTGAGAGATAGATCAGAATAAGCAAACCACATCTTCAGCTTTCGGTTAATTCAGAAAAAAAAAGTGTTTAACACTAAGACTGTTCAGATGTTTTGTACATATTCTGTACTTGCATACTAAATAAAGAAACCGTTTCATGATAATGCTTTACAGAGCTAATAATACATAATATAATTGGTTTTTATTGATTTTTAATTGCTTTTAAGGAATATTTGAGTAATCTATCTATCTATCTATCTATCTATCTATCTATCGATACTGCAGCACTCCTCTTTACGAGTATTATGTGAATCTTCGCGCCTGTACAAGAAATTTAAAAGTAGAATGTATAGGAGGATAAAAGTAATACACGATGTGTATTGCAAGCAATACACGATGTGTATTGCAAGCATATACACAGTTGATAGTGCTAAAAGCAAGAATGATTTACAGATAAACGCAGTTTAAAAACAGGTCTATCATGTTAAGCATTGTGTGTAAGTTGGTCACACCCTGCTTAAATTGGTTCAGAGTGGGGGCTTGCACATGATGTACTGGAAGGGAATTCCAAAGCACTACGGTGGCTGGAAAGAAAGAGTACTTATAGTAATTACAGGGAGTGAGGATCTGAGTATAGGAGTGGGGATGCATATGTCTTGTTAGACGGAATGGGGGGCTGACATAGGGAGGGAGTGGTACAGTAACCAAACCATTCACTGTTTTTGTAGAACATAAGGAGGCGTGAATCAGATCTCATATTTTCAAGGGTACGCCATCTCATCTGACTTAGCATGTTTGTGACACTGCTGTAAGGGGAGTAGTCATGATTAACCCATCGCGCTGCCCTCCGCTGAATCATTTCGATCTGATGGATGTTTTGTTGGGTTCCAAACGCAGCTAGCATATTCCAGCTGTGGCCTGACTAGGACTTTATAAGCTACTTGCCGAACTTTTGGGTTTTTGCATGGGATATTTCGCTTAATGAAGTTAAGTGTTCGGGTAGCTTTGGACGTGACTAAATTGATGTGTTTATTCCAATTAAGATCTGAGGATATAGTGACCCCAAGATACTTTGCATCAGGAACTGTTTCCAAGACTTGGCCATGGAGTGTATACTTTGATTTGAAAGGGTTTGTTTTACCTTGTTATATTCATAACTGTGCATTTTGAGGGGTTAAACTCCATGTCCCACTTACTTTCCCATAACTGTAACCTATTTAAGTCTTCCTGGAGGATGTTTTCTTGGGCAGGACTATTTACAGCTAAATAGACAGCAGTATCATCGGCGAAAATGCGAACCTGTGAAATCAGATTTTCAGGCAGGTCATTAATGTAGAGTAAGAATAGAAGAGGGCATAGGACGGAGCCCTGTGGGACTCCGGAAATTACTGGAACTTCCTCTGATGTTTCACCATTCTCAAGGAAGGACTGGCGCCTGCCAATCATGAAAGACTTGACCCATTGCAACGTGGTGCCCTGAACACCATGTTGATGAAGTTTGTATAGAAGTATCAGACATTGTATTCGCCCTTCAAAACTTTAGATATGGTTTAAATATTAGAATATTAACATTCTCTATATACTTTGTATGGAAAGAAAAAAAGCGTTTATTTTCGTGCAAACAACATTGGTGTAATTATATCACGGGTGGCTATTTCCGCGAGATTGGACGCTCTGACGTAATTTACAAAAAAAATAACATTGATAAAATAGCGTCATTTGAAAATTTTTTTCAAAAGTGGAAACCGAAATATCAAAAAGAACTGTAAATTATAGCTAAAACGTTTTTTTTTCTGACAATATATATCAAAACTGAATTGACACGAATATCTGATTTTTCACTGGATTTAACGTTAATTTGAATAAATCCAACAACAGTATTTTTTATTGAAAGGCGAATTACAATTGAACTTGGGTGTGTTTTTTTGGCTGTTCTATTTAGATGTTGAAAAGATCAAAAACCTTACTTTTTTTTTCTTGTACTCGTGGAAAGCAAGCTACTTATATTTGTAGCAAGCTACTTAAAATATAAATATAAAAACTGAATGTTATTTTTGTAAGTTTGTACGGGTAAAATTCAAACTGGGACTTTTTGCAAATCATCCAATAATCGCTAGCGCAATTCTTGCATTTGCAAGAAGGACCAAAGTACTTTATAGAGATATAAACGCACAAAAAAATAGCATTAAATTCTTAAATAGATGCAGTTTTACCCGTTGCTAATGTTTTATTTCATTCTCAACAGATGACGTTGCCAATGAGTATATCATACAAGTCTTTTTAAAAAATAAAAAGTAATTATTACCTGTCTCCGAAGCTCTTGCAAAAAATTAGAATACTGCTATAACAGTCGAATGTACCTCAAAACAAGTGGAATTATCCATATAATTCAATTAAAACAACCTTATCTCACTGGCATGTAGAAAATTTCAGCTGCGCAATGGTAACTATGTTACATTGAACATTTTACTGTTTCACAACTATCACATTCAAACTTTTTTTCAAGGTATTTTTTGTTGGATTTAACGTCGCACCGACACAATTATAGGTCATTAGGCGACTTTCCAGCCTTGATCTTGGAGGAAGACCCCCAGGTGCCCTTCCGTGCACTATTTCATCACGAGCGGACACCTGGGTAGAACCTCCGAACTTCCGCAAGCCAGCTGGATGGCTTCCTCGCATGAAGAATTCAACAACCCGAGTGAGGCTTGAATCAAAATCGGTGAGGGGTAAGTGATTGGAAGTCAGCGACCTTAACCACTAGGTCACGAAGGCCCCTTTCCAAAGTGTAAGAATTGTAAAATGTATATTGTGCTGAGTGTAATGAAATAAGTTTTATAATAATGAGCGAAGAAATGAAACATTTATGAAATATATACATTTTTATGACTTTACAAAAAATGTGAATTTTACAAAATCGGTTTATATTCATATCTAAATGAGTTTGTAATATTTAAATGAAATTACATTTTATAGAATGAAATCATTAGTCGAGACAGTATATCTGGGATTTGATACTTATCACGTAATCTGTTGACCCAGATTGACAGAAATCTTCAAGTGCTAAAGGTTTCCCGTTAACGCCATCATTCAGTAACATTAATAGTGTCATCAGGGATTAGTAAATTGTCTGATTTTGATGATAAAGTGGCCAATGATTGCGACGTAAGTAAATTATCTTTCCAATACTCTAAAAGATTTGGAGGATCTTTGCAAGAAATAGTGTTGGAACGTGTTGAGCGCAATAAACGAGTTCACAAGCTAAGTGGCACTTTACCATAAAATAGAAACACTACGGTATTGCATTTGGGCGAAGCCACTGACTTCAATGACCTTCGGCCAGTTCTCAATTTATATTAATCATAGTGTGCACTGATCAAATTAGTACGCACTGTTACATTTCAAAATTAAAACTGAACAACACAAAGACAGCGGTATTACGCTTCAAAGGAATTGGCACTGCTTTAGATTTGGTATTTACATCAAATTGCATACAATCGATCTTGATTAAATTTCTGAAGTCATTCTTAATGGTATCTTTAGCAGCAGCGATAGCATTGCGTCTGTTAGGATTTTCTAGCTTATTTGCTATCACTGATGCGATCATTCATCAGATATCTTAATTTCTTTCTAAGATGACAGAGGAAAGGAAGAAATTGACTGGTTAAATTTCAATAGGGCAAAATCTCGGTGACGCACCAAGTTCAACCATATATCTCCGAGGGCATTTCGATTTTAGAACAGACTATGTAAGTTAGAAAATGTAATATGAAATCATAATTTTATTTTATTTCTAAAATTTATTGATTTCTTATCAGCGTCCATTGAAAGGACGATTCTACATTTTCCTGTTATTGGGTTTTCTCTTTTAATTTGCTGTCTGTTCTTCAGCTCTCTTCGGAGGTGTGACCACTGTATTAAACAATATTTTGTGTTATTACGTTATGGGGATTTTACAAGTACAAAAGTCCAGAAGTAAACTCGTTTGCTCCCGAATTACTTTTCCGTCCATATTTCGTGTTATTACGTTGTTTGTTCGGGTAACATAGTCCGGAAGTAAACTCGTTTGCTCCCAAATTACTTTTCCGTTGTTCCCCTCACATGGAGACAAAAACCGGTTACAGACTTGTATGTATCCGCTAAATTATATATGGTTGTCAAAAGGGAAAACATATACAGAATACAGTCAAGATGATTTGCACGGAAGCACAAACCATTCTGGTGTTAAAAATATCTTTTTGTTCGGTTTTCATTCACACATTACAAAGGGTAAGTTTGATAAGATGTACCACCCATTAAGCTGAACTGCAAAAACAACCATCTCATACGACAAGCTTAAAACTTGAAATTTTGAAAAAGTGAGATACAGACAATTCACAATAAATCTTGAAGCTGCTTTTTTCATGACATTTACTTAATATATTTGATACAGAAGTATTAAAACAGCAAAAGGTATAACAAACATTACATACATTTATTGTATGTAGCTTTGGAAAAGAGAAAGGATGGTGTTGCATTTGGCGCTTCTGGGGTGATGGTCACTGTCACTAAAATACTTGTGATTTCCATTATAATTTTAGTAAGTTTGACATATTATCACTTAATTTGTTGTACAACAATAGTAAATAAAGACGTAACATAGTATTGTTTTGAGCCACTAGCATCAAGGTCAAAAGCGCTGCGATTAGAAATAGAAAATTGAATTCCGCATAAAATTGCGATTGAGGATAGTTTAATATAGTCTTGGGGAAAGTCATTGTTATCATAAACAAGCAAGTTTTAGTTTATAACATAACTACAGTTTTAAATGACTTATTTTGACAAATTATGACCTAATAAAGAAGTGTGTGGCGACCGAAGTAATCGTGCTTCAATGTTCTCATTTCTTGTCTTTTTGGATCGTTGAGTCTAGTCAATAAAACCATCTTAAACTGTACTTCGGAGGTGCTGCTCAATACATTACTTTTCACGTACATACTCATTAAATGTTTTGTCTATCGTTTATATTTCCTGTTATACATTTCCAGTTTTAAGGGTCAGCAGAATCACACTGATTAACATACAATCAGTTTTATTGTTTAAACGCTTGCCCGTTGATTTTCTTATAGAAATGACTTTTACAACTGCAGTCTTCACGAGCTTAAACCTTGGCTATGAGTCTCAGGAATTTCATTTACTATTTGCTTGTTTTACGTTCTTTTCTATAAATTTTTTTTTTACCAAAAATAAAAATTTAACCGCTTGTTTTTATGGTTGATATACGATAAGCTATAATATATTTATGAAATAAAATCATGGTTTAATGTTCTTTTCTGCGTATGGGAACCATGTTCATTAAAGTGTATAATTTCGTTAATTATCAGTCCATACCTTTTACATGACGATTTAACGTGTGTGTACCCTCTATACGACGTCATGACGTATGTAAACATGAATAATGAAACATATGTTTAGAAACTGAATACGCCGATGACTCTTCCTTTATTTCCAGATCTGGATGACATGCAAAACATTACATACATAATATGTTGCCTACTGTAATATCAAATGACCTCTTTTGAAGAAATCCGGCAGACTACTGGCATTAAAGTAAAATAATTCTAATATGTAAATTTTAAGTGATTGTATATTTTACGTGTTGAGCACAGGCTGTGGAACTGTTTATAGGTTTACAATATTTAAATTCACTGTACGCTTTATATTGAAAGAAAAAAGTTATATTTTTATATAAATAACATTTTGACTGTTGAAAAGATCCATAAAGCCTGACATTTCCTTTGATTTTTGATAATATTGAAAGATTGCTGGAACCATACTAATATTGACATAGAAACTGATATTTTAAGACACCATGTGCATGTATAACTAAAATAAATCAATTTATCCAAATTGGCTAGACGCTTTAATCGATTCACCATTTCAATTGTAAGTCTTTAGTAATTGTATATCTTTAGAGTTGAGTATAGGTTCTGGAACTGACTATACATTAACAATATTTACATTCAGCGTAATTACATTTTCTATAGCACGAACAAACAAACACTCGTATAAACAATATTCGAGCAATAATATCAAACAAATTGGCTAGACGCTAAAATGGATTCACTATTTTAAAGCATGCGTGCTTGTTACAATAAAACAGCTTGAGAGATAGATCGGAATAAACAAACCAGTTTCATGATAATGATCTTAGAACTAGTAATACACAATATTGTTGGTTTTTATTGATTTTTAATTGCTTTAAATAAGGTTTAAGTATTCGATATTAGAATACAGTCAAACCTGTCTATAAAGACCACTCTTGGGAGAGCCAAAATGTGGTCTTTATCGTGATGTGGTCTTTATTCACAGGTTGAAATACACTGTAAATGTTAAAATGGGAAACAAAACATGTGGTCTTTAGAGCCATGTGGTCTCTGTTCAGAGGTGGTCTTTAACACAGGTTTGACTGTAGTAACATTCTCTATATATTTTATAAGGAAAGAAAAAGGCGTTTATTTACGTGCAAATAACATTCATGTAATCATATCAAGGTTGGCCATTGCCGCGAGACTGGACGCTCTGACATCATTTACAAAAAAAAATCTAACATTAATAAAATGGCGTCATTCGAAAACTTCTTTCAAAAGTGGACACCAGTATTTCAAATAGAACTGTAAATTATTAAACCTATCTTTTTCTGACAATAACGATCAAAATTATATTTACACGAATATGTGATTTTTCACTTGATTTTACGATATTTTAAATAAAATCCAACAGTGATTTTTTAGATGTTGAAAAGATCAATAACCTTATATATATTTTTTTCTGGTACTTACGGAAAGCAAGCTACTTATTTTTGCAGCAACCTACTTAAAATATAGATATAAGAACTGAATGCTATTTTTGTGCGTTTATACGGGTCAATTTGGAACTTCTTGTAATCATCCAATAATCGCTAGCGCAATTCATGCATTTGGACCAATGTAGTTTATACCCCGTACTTAACGAACGAAAATAGCATTTAATTCTAAAGTAGATGCAGTTTTACCTGTTTGTAGTGTTTTACCCCGTATTTTATTGTTTATACGGGTATAAGTCACATTGGGTCTTCTTGTAAGTCCTCCATTAATCGTTAGCGCAATTCATGCATTCGCAAGAAATACGCTTATAAACGCACAAAAATAGCATTAAATTCTTAAATAGATGCAGTTTTACCCGTTGCTAGTGCGTTATTTCATTCTCAACAAACGACGTTGCCAATGAGTATATCATACAAGTCTTTTTAAAGAATAAACAGTAATTGTCAGTTTTTTTATTACAAAACACCGTGTCTCCATATGTAATTAATTGTATCAAGCTTTACACAGTTTAAATGAACTATAGTGCTAAGTCATAGAGTCAGTAGATTACAGGTGTGACTAAATACTCCGCCAGTGCCTGACGATCTTTCACATACCGCGGTAGGTAATAATTAGAATTTAGAGCCTACCAGATTGAAATACCCAATATATGTTAATAAGAAGTGACGAAATAAGCTGTTCTTTGAACACACCCTATTACCTGATGTCCACCACGCCGAGGGATGCGGCTGCCACAGAGGTAGGAAATCAATAACGGTGAATAGCGGTGTTAGTTTTTTGCGCTGTATTTTTTCATTTCGACTTTCCATGAAAATATTCTGGTGCAGGCATATGTGTAAATGCCTAAACATATTATATGATTAATCCTGGTCGCCAACTTTGCGAAATAAAGAAGTATTCAGCTGTTTAAATTGGACGTTTATTAAAATTCATGCGAAAATCATATTCAACGGCCCAATTCGAAGTGTTTACCAAATAATTTGATTGGGTTTATCCCACACGTCAAACGACCAAACATCTGGGGATAATCCTGGCAAGTTTCAAGTCTGTCCGTACGTCTACACCGACGTTATGACCCTCCAAAGGGACTCGGGTACAGTCGCGTATGATAAACTTTACCGCAGAGAGCATTTTCAAATGATGCCCATCCCACCGAGGAGTCAAAATATAGGATATCGTTTACGACAGAGGGAAATTTTGTGTAAAAATGTCTATTTTGGCTGTTTGTTTTGCTTTTGAGACCTGGGAGGTCATGGAATTATTTGCAGTATGCATTGTTTATACTTATGTTTAATAATGGGCGATTTTCAATGGCGGACACCGCTGTAACACGGTGTTAATCAGTCTAGATTGAACTTCTATCTATCTCCGACGTTGTTTTGCTACTATTAGTCTTCGTTTTGTAAACTCAATTTTGTTTCAATTTCTTTTATAATGAAATATACAGAAATAATGATATCGTAAGTCCTGATGGTATCGGTACTTGCGTTCTTGCTGGATTCAGTGTTGAATTTATGGTTTATATTAAATGATAAATCGTTTTGCAATAAGTCTAGATTGTATATACATTGCATACAATCTGATACTGTACATGTATAGAGTTATTTTACCACTGAAAGTCTTGGTTTTGTAAAATCATTTTTGTTTCTTTTTTATCATAATATACAGACATTTGCTGCCAGCAATGAAATCCTAAGTCCTGGTACTTGCGTTCTTGCTGGTTTCAGTGTTGAATATATGTTAATATTAAATATCAAATTATTTTGCATTATCAAGCTTTCATACTAAGAGGCTACTGATAGTTACATAGTTCTACATAAAAGATCCGTTAGGCTAGAAAATTTGAATATATTTGTTGTCAGTGGCATAAGTCAAGTGATCGGTTCTAAATAAAGCTGTTATTCATTAATCGTTTACAGAAATGTTCTAAACAATTTATTTTGTATTCATTTTCAGAACCAAAGATGAAGGCATACACGTGTTATTACTGTAACAATGAATTTGAAGTTAACACTGGAGTGATTGACCATTTAGTTAATTGTCACGTCAAGAGAGATCTATCACAATGCAATGGAAATAACTAAACCATCTGTTATTACCGAGTTACTATCTGAAATGAAGATTTCATTCTGATCGATCTCTCTTGAAAACTTTAAAGATGTATTCAATTTTGATATTTTGCCCTGTAACTTCGATACATGCCCACACGCTGGTCACTAGAAATGAATATTTCACATTCATTTGAAATCACGTCGGTATATATTTTCTGTCCTATATCCAGCATTCCAAATGTTTTCATCTTATTCCAGTTCCATGTACTTAAATGGTCAATCACTCTAGCGTAAGCTGCAAATCAGTGTCTTAGCTTTTTTAAAACAATTCTCATAAAAGAAATTGAAGCAAAAATGAATTTACAAAATGAACATTTACAGCAGCAGAACCAATCTATACATGTAGCAGATAGTATGCAATGTCGGAGATAGATAGAAATACAATCTAGACTGATTAACACTGTGTTACAGCGGTGTTCGCCATTGAAAATCGCCAATTATTAAACATCAGTATATAAACAATGCATACTGCAAATGATTCCATGACCTCCCAAGACTTAAAAGCGAAACAAACAGCCAAAATAGACGTTTTTATACCAAATTCCCCTCTGCCGTAAACAGTATCCTATATATTGACTCCTCGGTGGGATGGGCATCATTTGAAAATGCCCTCTGCGGTAAAGTTTATCATATGTGACTGTACCCGGGTCCCATTGGAGGGTCATAACGTCGGTGTAGACGTACGGACAGACTTGAAACTTGCCAGGATTATCCCCAGATGATTGGTCGTTTGACGTGTGAGGTAAATTCGGTCAAAATAATTTGTAAACACCTCGAATTGGGCCGCTGAATATGATTTTCGCATGAATTTTAATAAACGTCCAATTTAAACAGCTGAATACTTCTTTATTTCGCATAGTTGGCGACCAGGATTAATTATATAATATGTTAAGGCATTTACACGAATGCTTGCACCAGAATATTTTCATGGAAAGTCGAAATGAAAAAATACAGCTCAAAAGATTAGCACCACTACTCATCGTTATTGATTTCTGACCTCTGTGGCAGCCGCATCCCTCGGCGTGGTGGACATCAGGTAATAGGGTGTGTTGAACGACTCCAAATTTTGTTTCGTTATATGTTGTTTATTTGTGGTTTATTTATGTATGTCGGATTTAGCTGATCCTCAGATTAAACTTATTCCTGAGGTCAGCAAAGTTCATCATTGGTATTGCAAAGAATGACCTTATTGTACTAGATTTATATCGTAACAACCTGGAACACCCGAGATGGAAATTCGAAAAAATATACATATTTATAAACACGTTCTGCTTGATTATATATTTTTTTCGTTTACATGGAGATTACGTACCTAAGAAATAGTTATAACAGTCGAATGTTCCTCAAAACCAGGTGAGAATTATCCATATAATTCAATTGAAACAAACGCATCTCAATGGCATGTAGAAAAATTTCAGCTGCCTGATACAGTGAACATTTTACTGTTTTACAAATCACTTATCAGTTATCACATTCAAAGTCTTTTCAAGTTATAAGTTTTATAAAATGTACATTGTGCTGAGTGTAATGAAATAAATTTTATAAAAAATGAGTGAAGAAATGAAACATTTATGAAATACATGTATATGCATTTTTGTGTCTTTGTGAAAATTGCAAATTTTACAAAATCGGTTTATCTTCATATCTAATGGATTTTGTAATAATTAAATGAAATTACATTTTATTGAATGAAATCATTAGTCGAGACAATATATCTGGGATTTGTTTCTTATCACATAATCTGTTGGCCCAGATTGACAGAAATCTTCAAGTGCTAAACTAGAAATATACGACAGTAACATTAATAGTGTCATCAGGGATAAGCAAATTGTCTTTTGATGATGAAGTGGCCAATGATTGCGACATAAGACTTCTACGGATAACAATGAAACCAAAATACAAAAGTGTTAAATATACGTATGTTTCTTCTTCTTTCAATATAAAATACCTTTTGAGGGTCATGTATTTCAAACCTGGATAAAACTTGTACTTGAAGGGACAGAGATAAACGTAATTGAGATTGTAGAAGGTTAAAACATTAAATTACACGAATACAGAAAACTGCTGCAGTTCAATTAATTTGAAATTACCCCGGTAACAAGGTAACCTACCTCCTTAAGTTTGGAATGTCTAATACTGATACTAGGCCTCTCTTGTAGAAATCCAACAGACTACTGGCTTCCAAGTAAAATAATTCAAACATGTAAATTTTACATAATTGTAAATTGAACATAGGTTTTGGAACTTTTATAGAGTTTACTAAGAGCTTTACCTCAAAACACACTGGAACTATCCATATAATACAGTTAAAACAAGCTTATGTCACTGGCAAGAGGAAAATTCTATGTTCTATTGAAAATCTTTACTGTTAAAATACAAACCACTATCAACCATCCCATTCAAGGTCTTTTAAGGTATAAGTTTTGTAAAATGTATATTGTGCTGCGTGTAATGAAATGAATTTTATATAAATAAGCAAACTTTAAAATGAAATTTTCATGTATATATACATTTTATTTTATTTTATGAAAAATGTGACTTTTACAAGATCAGTTTATCTTCATATCTCGTGGATTATGTTATAATTTCACGAACTTACATTTTTAGAGTGAAATCATTTGGCAAGACGCATCAAGTTAATCTGTTGACCCAGATTGACAGAAATCTTCAAGTGCTAAAAGTTTCCCGTTAACACCATCATTCATAAACCCACAGTGTTCAACTAGAAATATACGACAGTAACATTAATAGTGTCATCAGGGATTAGCAAATTGTCTGATTTTGATGACGAAGTGGCCAATGATTGCGACATAATTAGATTACCTTTCCAATACTCCAAAAGACGTGGAGGATTTTGCTAGAAATAACGTTGGAACGTGTAGAGCTAAATAAATGAGTTTACAAGCTGAGGTGGCACTTTACCATAAAATAGAGACATTAGGAATAAAAATGATTGTAGTAGAAGTTCGAACTCATGGATATTCTTCACCAATACCATTGCATCATCTCTCTTAATTACAATAGATATACCGTAAAATCGTTCCAACACCAGCATGCACAATGTTTGACTGAACTGTTTTGAGTAGGCATTAGATACGGCTTAATGACGTGTAATTTCTCCGGTGCCATCACAAATGCTAGTAAGAATGCGAACGCTGAAGACATGTTTCCAGACAAGATAAATTATCTTCTTAATGATTTATATTTAAATCAAAACCTTTAGAAAAGATTGTGTAATTGACTGGTCTACAGCGAAAACAAATAATTATATATTTGGCAGTGTCCTATTGTTTGGCGGTAACCGTTCGTATTTTGCGGCTGTCCAATACTGAGCCGTAGATAAACGTTTCCAAAAAAATAAATATTTTATGAATAGTAGAATGTGTGCAAATATATATTAACGAGTTGTATTGTGTCTGTCTAGAACAAAATTTTATCAGCGTTCAAAATTCATCGGCGTTTTGAGATGCGCTTGTTGTTGTCGGTTTTGTGTTATGACGATAGTAAAATGCTATGAAACATATTTGAACAGTTCAAGTCGTGGAAACAAAACTTAGATACGATTGCAGATAGATTCACAATGTTTTATTTTAAGTTTAACCTCAGATTTTCCGATAACTAAAATATTTGCGAGGTCTAAGCCACAGTCTTAGCCGCAGACATCTGGTTCACTTGTTTTGTACGTAAATAATGGCATGTCTAATAAATACATACCATTAGACAGTCGAGAACAAAATGTTAATTAAGCATCCCGTTTTGTTATATTGGAAATGAAATGTCGGAGACATTTTTGTATGGTATCATGTAATGACTAAACAACTGAACAAAAGGTCGGTGCATTAACGACAAGTTTATTGTCCGAAATGTAATTTTCATGCATTCTGTATGACTGTACTTTTCTTGTAGAGATTACGGTTAAATGAATATTATTTTATATTCTATCTTTAAAAGAATAAATTTGCTTCTAAAGGGATCATTTTTGAGAACTCCTACAATTTAGACAGACACTCTTACAGCCACCTTGGGCTAAGCACGGAAACAGTTAAACAAATGTTAAATTTACTAGAATCGTTAAGCGATAATTGCATCTTGGAAATTAAACATTGGACGAGTCGTTCATAATATTTTCTCTAAATAACAAACGAACTAAAATGACGGCAAAAAAGATGACGACTTGTCGGTTTATCATAAAATAACTTCTTCTCTTTGTTATTTTCCGAAATTGCCTATAATTTTAGTTACTCAGTGAAAACGAACAATGAACTTACACTTGTACGTTCTATTTTTACATTTTACTCGCGAAAATAATTAAATATACTCGTGTGTATTTCGGGTTATGACACTAAAAAAATAAATAATTTTTAATGATCTGTGTAATGGACATGGTCAGAAGCAAATCAAAAAGCTGAGAGTGTTAGGACCATAAGGACCTCTTGTTTTAGTTTTGAATAAGGTAATTCTGTAATGGAATTATTATTTTTTTATCTAAATTTATATCTCTAGCAGTTGTTTGTGTTAACCTTTAAGGATGAAATCATCAACTAAAACATTTATTGACAAAAACATTCCAATTCTTGTCTGGTAATGTGCATGTACAAATGTATCTTATACAACGAAATAGAACATGTGACCACGGAGTCTTTGTTGTTGTTTTTTGTTTTCATTTTACATATATCTTCTTACATTTATGCTCCTTTCGACCGATTTGAAACTGATATTCAAATATGCGACCTAAGGAACGGAAGCTAACTACGTACATTGCATTTGCCTTTTCCTACATCTCTGGTTTTTCCAACTAAAACCATGTTCATACTTTGGGCTTTTTGTTCGATTAACACAGTGTCCGATACGTATTATTAAAACTAAAAGAGAATCAGTAAATAATAGACCGGTAACTAGGTTCCGTAGTAACAGCCGGAAATGACCTTACAAAGCTAGATGTACTTTCCAAGAGAAAAACTCTTATTAACTACATTACATTGACAAATACTGTTGATTAACAGGAGCTTCAAGTTTGACTGGCTCTTCTCGTTAATTCTCATTACTCATAGTTCTATCATTTTCGGTTTGAAATATATGGATGTATCATCAATAATGGAGTCAGAGAGTAGCAACAATTGTGTGATTTTCATGATGAACTGCCCAGTAATCAATTGAAGCAGGTTTTTTTTTTATTTTCTTTATTTTTTTTTTTTTCTTTTTTTTTTTTTTTGGAAAGAGTTTCCTGTTAAATGAACG
This sequence comes from Mercenaria mercenaria, assembly GCF_021730395.1. Lineage (NCBI taxonomy): Eukaryota > Metazoa > Mollusca > Bivalvia > Venerida > Veneridae > Mercenaria > Mercenaria mercenaria. The sequence goes on from NC_069374.1 coordinate 43,299,563, forward strand.
CGTATCTAAATCAATGTAAAATGTAAGTGATTAAAGTGATTTGCTGAGTTCTAGGAAGTAATCCACCGTCAATAAATGAGTCTATGTAATTACAAATGATATGTTATACCATGAGACAGTCTAGGATAAACTATAAATCCTCGGATTCATAAAGGTATTCTGTATCATCATCAAAAACAGCTGTAAGCAGTGTTTTCGTGTAATGATTTTTGTTGTGGAGAATTTAGATAAAGAGATTTATGTTTCATAAAAAGTTATCGGTCAGAAAAGAGAAATTTGACCCACTTTGTTGGCAGTCACAATATTACGACTTTCATATTAGCCTGAAATGGTATAACTTCTAGGAAATGTTAACTTACTGGAGTCTCGGCAATAATAACAGGAAACAATAATATTGATATTATTTTCTCAAAATTGCCAAGACAAGTTTTGACATATATATGCCTTTTCATTAAGAACGTTAGCACAGTGGTATCAATTTTGTCAGTTAACTGTCGTAGACAAAATTCCCATTAAGTTATTCACGGATTTTCTTGTTCCTGGCACAATTAGGATTTTATGTTAATGCTGTTAAGACTTAAAAATTAACTTAAAGGTAGAAATCTACTGACTAAGCTGTACAGGGTATTCACAATTAAATCTAGTACTGCGAAAATAATGTTAAACAGACATATTAATGTATGGAAAAGACATGTTCTATTTAAACATTTATAATATCTTAATCTTTGTGAAATCGTTAGGAACGTAAGGAAGAATTATTCAAGCAATATATCTCCGCGCCGATCAACCTATCAATATATATTGTATATGCTGACTGAAGGAACCGTGTAGATTTCTGCACGAACTAGAATATAAAGAGGTATTGCCTTTTCCCTGACACTAAAGACGATTGAATCTATCAAGAGGGTACTAAATTTATATTAATTTTCTTATGAAAATGTCAGAATTCTTGTTGGCTTTCGTCCGAAGATATTACTGATAACTAATTTAAAAACAAAATGTATATTGACAGAAATGTTTAAGCGAAAATAACAACAACAGATTTTTACAGCATAATTGTTACAAAGAACAAACACTGGAAATATTGGTAAGATTGTTAGAGCTTTTGCGGTTACTAGCAATACATTTTTAATAAACTGTGTTATTTATGTACATGCTAAAGCCATTAATACATTCTCTAGTTTTTTTCTGCAATTTTGTTTCAGACTGAACTGATTATTCAGAGTTAATCCATTAGAGAGATTTTAGGTCTACGATAAAGAAAGTATGGTTATTACTGACTGGAAAGTTACGTATTAAATAATCAGATGGTATGCATTATTTTAGACGCTCGTATTTCATCAGTTTAACATTCATTAAATATTAATAAAATCATGTTCAGAAGCTTTGAATTGATTCTATGCTCCATATATCAAGAAAATGTAACACGACAGTCCAAGTGCGGGTTGCACCTGGCACTTACTGACTGTTGTTGTGATAGTTAATAAAATCCTTCAATAGGACCGCAACTGAGCGAAAATGATAGCAGACTGTGTTTCACGAAGTAATTTCGTGGAAAGTAATTAAATATGAAACACATCCCACACCCTCTTAAACCGAATTCTTTTGTTTATTAACACTGAATGGTCCTTACAATACAAAATACTGTGTCAAACTATTAAACTTTTGTTAGTTTTAACCTCAAACCGACCTCACGATTGGTAATTTTGAGATTTTGTAGCTTTTAACGATGGAGGAAACCTCGGCTGTCCCTCCTTGCCTTTTTTTCAGGCGAGAGATGGCATAGCAGGACGGCCTCATCACATGAAAGAAGCGACTTTACGACCTTAACTTCTCAGTCACATACACCCTTTATTGATGAATATGAGGTCAAAGACAAAATTCGACGTGCAATTCTCTGTACTAGGTTGAACTTTTATCTATATGAACTAGCTTTTGCAAAAGAATATTGTGTTGTTTTCAATTTTGTATTAACAGACATGTATATGCGAGAGATCACCTCTCTGATAAATTATAAAAAATAAACTTCAATCTGTCTCCACTGGCAGATAGTTGGGCGTTTTTAAGCTCAATTTGCTTTAAAGAATGCAATTATAAATCTGGGCAAAATCTCGGATACTCAGAATATCTTAAGGGCATACCTATTTTAGACGATATCAATTAGTATATGAAGCAAAGGTTAATAATTGTCTTTGATTGTGTGATTAGTTCTCTCTACAATACCATTTTCCAGTGGGTGAAATATTTTCAGGGACAAAATAATCGACTTCCGATTCCAGTTGAAATTGAAATAACTCGTTATTTCTGATTCTTCATTTTTCTCAGAAGTATCGGGTTTTCTAAATTCTGGTAAATCTTTTTATTCTGCTTCACATCTGTGTCACCTTCATTTCTACAACACAAGGTCAAATGATCTGACAATTTATTGATTGTTACCTGCAAACAATTATTTCGGGTAAAGTAATCCGGAAGCAATCTCACTTCTTCGCTAATCACTTTTCCTTCATTCTACCACTCGTGGCGGTAACAGACGGCTACAGACTTATATCACCTAATTTACACGTGATACTTTTAAGCAGAACACAAGATAGTTTGAATTGATGCACAGTTCATTTAATTGGTAATTTTGATAATATTTATATTTGACTTTCATACCTTACAAAGTAAAAAGATCTATAAGAAAATCCGTTTGAATCATATAACTCATCTCAATCAAATTATGGCAGACTCTGCCTGATGTAATAAAATGTTTTACCACATTAAGAGTTAGGTCCATGTTTCGGAGAATAAAGTTCGAACATCACCAAATCATAGAAAGAAAGCATTGTTTTATATGAAAATTAAACAGCATATAAAACATGTATATTATTCTACAAAACCATTGTCAATTTATTCATATATGTATTGAATTCCGGAATGGGACTGCAAACTCGCCATTTATTAAAAAGCTGTTTCATTTCTTCGTTTTGATGCATTTGCAACAATGTACCAGTGTTTAAACTTAACTGTTAAACATCGTTTTTTGACAATTGTTTACGTTTATTTCTTTACAAATGGCATTCTTTTTAAAGAGGGACAACTCCTTTAGAATATTTTAAGTATCCAATTTTATGGGACAGAGCAATAAAATATGTACTGGACAGATAAGTTGTTTATGAAGATGTTGTTCGTATGCTAAAATTTCTGTTTTGTGATATACTGCTAAATCTATTATGGGAGCAAGGGACAGTAAATTAAAAATAAAACTCCACAAATTTGCGTTAATACTAGTACACCCTATCATGTGACATTTTCAGCCTGCTGATTCCGTTGTTTCTATGATAATTTTTAAACGAGTTTCAGGACACTAAATTTTGAGGCAAAAATGAACCAAAATGTACAAATTGCGCGACTTGTACCGGGGCTGGATGGTGGTGGATGGTGGTGGGGATCAAAGATTAATGTCATACTGACCTACAGCTTGCACTGCATAAATATTTGCCCTTGGACTTTAAGTTAAATTTGATCAAACGCAATAGCGGTCTTTTAGTGCTTTTGTTTGTTTGTTTGGGTTTAACACCGTTTTTCAACAGTATTTCAGTCATGTAACGGCGGGCAGTTAACCTAACCAGTGTTCCTGGATTCTGTACCAGTACAAACCTGTTCTTCGCAAGTAACTGCCAACTTCCCCACATGAATCAGAGGTTGAGGACTAATGATTGCAGACACAATGTCGTTTATCAAATAGTCACGGAGAACATACGCCCCGCCCGAGGATCGAACTCACGACCCCGTGATCCATAGACTAACGCTCTTACCTACTGAGCTAAGCGGGTGGGCGCCGGTTCTAGGTAAACATCATTAACTGCAAATATAATACTTTTACAATTAAGGTTATAGCATGCATGTATGAACACTGAAATAGTCTGTCTATAAAGGTTGACTTGCATCATGATATGTGATTCTATTTTGTATGTCAGCCTACAAAACATTTTACATGTAAAATGAAATCAGACAAATTTACTACGCATACTTTTCAGTTTAATTTCCATTGGAATGTGCATTTAGAAAATGTTAAACATATTTCAAAATATGTTGATACAGGGTATGTTCAAATAGTTAAAACGTCCCTTTCACAGTGCATGCATGCACTAAAACATCGCATTTTCCATTTAATAGCAGTTTTAGGCACATGTTATTTGCAGGTGCACGTTTGTAGATTCCAGAAGCCAAATCACGTGAGTAAACATCTTTATGAGTGAAAAATGTGCATCATTTTGAAGCAACTACACTTTTTGTTGTTTCTTAATACATTTATTTGTGAAAGAATAACATGTGCACGCTTTATAAGCTATAAAAGGTGGTTGATAGTATATTTTGTAACACACTACAGGCAATACTGACACGAAATATTATGACACAACATGCGAACATAAAATTAAGATATATCAATTCTTCCAAATTGGCTAGACGTTTAATATGATTCACTACTGGTATTCTGATGATTGAACCCATTCAGTGCTCCTCTTTATCACTGCTTTTTTACAAAAGGAATAACCAGAAATAACACGACAGACACCTAATAACATTTCTACATAAACCAACATGAAGAAAATAGAAATGTGATTTAGTGTTTTTACTCGTACAGTATCAACTTGAATAAGTTCCATTATTAAATAAGAACAGAACACAACAGAACAGATAATTTATTTACACTTTTACATGTGTACATCGTCAAATATACACTGAACATAATAAAACAAAAATAACATGATGATCACTTGGAAGCATGTCCAATTTAACATATACAACATTGGCAAAGTAGCGGTGAACAAAAAAGTTTACGAAATATTTTGTTCACCTGAAAAGAATGGTCCTTTTATTTGCCCGAGTTTTATAAGTTTTTCTGTGATTTTGTAATTTTGCAGTGTATTGAATATAACTGTATCCCAACAATAGGCTGACAATATTATACATACCAAAATTTATGACAAGAGGGATGATTTTAATTTAAATATTGTAAATTTTCCCCATTTGGATGGGGATGTACCTCAGGCTACATCTTACGGGGTATATATTTCTCAATTAATTCGGTTTGCCAGAGCGTGTAGTCATGTCGAACATTTCAATGAACGTAATCAATATATTACAAGTAAACTTCTTCAGCAAGGCTACCGTTTTTACAAATTGCGTAAATATTTTGTTAAATTTTACTATCGTAATTCTGATTTAGTTTTAAAATTCAATAGTAATTTAAAGACACTTCTGCGAGAAGGTATTTCTAAACCTGTTTTTTTCTGGGGATGTGGTTTACAAACTTCGTAAGATCTTGGGTCATGGTAATTTTCCAAATGTATTTGGTAAAATGATAAAACGTTTTATTAAAAGAGGTTATGACCCAACTGTTTTGAGACATACCGCATGTTTAGTGTTCAACCCGTTTACAGTTGGACACTACGCTTTCCTCTTTGATTGTGTCTGACGGAAGAGGGGGAGGACTCTATGATAAGCAGTTTTAAAATCCTACCAGGACTGAACTGTTTTGATATCTGTCTTCTGGCCTGTTTCGTCGGGCCCTTAAAGGTGTTTCTCTTGTTGCTCTGTCTTCTGAAAAGGCATTGAGTACATACGTTTTTGGTTCTAAAGGTTTGCTTTTTATATATTTATACACGAGCATTTTTGTGTTTTACATGCCATGCCTTTTTGTTTCCATTACGTGTGTTAGAGGTTCACCTGGAGGGGATTACTTTTATTTACACTGTCCCGTGTCTTTGGAACATGGTTGGGGGTAAGAGTGAGGTTGGGTGCGCACCATAAACCGGTTTAAGCTCCCCAGTGGTGTTTTTACCACTGACCGTTCCAAGGCGGTGCCCCACTGTGTTCCTTTGTTTGTTCGTTTTGTCCTAATGTGTTGGCTTTGTGTGTGCTCGTGTATGTGTGTGTTTGTGGTATATTGGCCTTGTGTGTGTGCGCGTATATGTGTGTGTGTGCGGGTGGTGTGCACGTCTGCGTGCTGTAGGTTTCGTTTTGGGGAGGCTGCATTTTTGGTGCCTGGCATTCCCTGTTTGATATTTGTCTTTGTTTTTTAAGTTGCTGCATCTTTCCTTAACTTTTACGAAGAGATTAAATAAAACCAGATTTGTCAATATTATCTATAGGAGAAACTTCAGACAAGCATGCAGTGTAATAAATTGTATAAAGATTTGTCCTAAGTGTTTCTTATACATTTTATAGATTTAATCAAATATTTAAAGGGGTGCAGTGGCTGTCAAGGTCTCCCACTCTGTATTGTACATTATAAATGAATCAATGGACCGGAAAGCGATTTGTTTTGTTGTGGCATGTATCCATTTTTCATGTGGGAGACTTAAGTGAAATAGCGTTCCAACATCGGAAAGTTCTCTATTTTCGTAAGAAAATGATGAGTTTCTTACGTGATTAGACATGTAAAGTTTGACCCATTTTGTTGGCAGTCATGATTTAATTGCTTAAACAAACGCCCATACAATCCGATATGAGTTAACTTGAGCGAAATGTTAATTTACAGAAGTCTTAGATATAATGACACTAGACGGTAATATTAACACTTTTTTCTCGAAATTACTAAAACAATCATGTTTATGCTTTCTCATTGGCAACGTTAATACAGCCTCAACAGATCGCTGTCACAGACGTGATTTGTACCTGCCATCTAATGTTACCTCAACAGATCGCTCTCACAGACGTGATTTGTACCTGCCATCTAATGTTACCTCAACAGATCGCTCTCACAGACGTGATTTGTACCTGTCATCTAATGTTACCTCAACAGATCGCTCTCAAAGACGTGATTTGTACCTGCCATCTAATGTTACCTCAACAGATCGCTCTCACAGACGTGATTTGTACCTGCCATCTAATGTTACCTCAACAATCGGGTCACAGTACTGATTTTACCTGCATTAATTTACCTCAACAGATCGCTGTCACAGACGTGATTTGTACCTGCCATCTAATGTTACCTCAACAGATCGCTGTCACAGACGTGATTTGTACCTGCCATCTAATGTTACCTCAACAGATCGCTCTCACGGACATGATTTGTACCTGCCATCTAATGTTACCTCAGAATTAAACTGAAGGTTAGAATGTACTGAATAAATTACACACTGTAATTTCACTGTAATTTCAATTAAAACTGATAACATTAAGACAAAAGTATAAATGTGGAGAAAAGTCATATGATACGATAACATTACATATCTATAAATCCTCGTGTATCGTGACACAGTGCGCCGATCAGTCTATATAATATGCTGATGATGTGAGCCATATTCGTAAATGTACAGGAACAGAGACTTATTGTCCTTTTTTCTCCCAGACGAAAAAAACGAAATATTTTTTATTATAAGCAGCAGTCGCTAAATTCATTTCACTTTTCATTAAAAAGATATAAAAAAATGAACTTAATAACTAGCATGTTATATAACATTTTGAAACAAACTGTGTATAATGTATTCTATGAAAATTTAAAATAAAAACAAAAGGTGTGAAATATCTGCTTCAATCCTACTTTAATAGAGACACCGATCATAAAGGTATATTTTTAAGTCCAAAACTGTTTCAAGAAGAATATCCCTAGTTTCTTTATACAAATAAAATTGCTTCTTATGAAAATGTGCAGAAATTCTAATATCTGATTATGAAACTCATTAAAGTCTATGACAACTGAAACTATAATTCACGCTTAGCCTAGTGATATCATATTTTTTCTGTACATTGTTTTTGTTAAATAAATTATACTTAGCGAAACAAAAGGTGGGCCGGTGGTCTAGTGGTAACACGCTTGACTGTCAATCCAGAGGTCCAGGGTTCGAATCCCGGTCCAGGCACTGGACATTTCTGAGATGCTCTTGAGTGTCTCCACCTAATAGAGGCCTGTACTGGGTCTTCACAGGAAAGACGGCTTCGCGTGTATCGATGCTATACACCGAGCACGTTAAAGAACCAGACTGTCTATTCGCAAAGAGCTAGGCTACGTTACTGGTAGTAGCATCTAAAATGTTCTTTCTATCTGTTCTGGGGGCTTTTTCTCACTCTGTCCCTCTGGTCAGATCGCTCTGTGTCTGTACTATTTGCGCCCTGTGTGGCTGCGTTTGCTATATGTAAAGCGCCTTTGAACGTGTTTATCATGAAAAGGGCGATATATAAATCTGGTATTATTATAATAATAATAATAATAATAATAATGATAATAAATAAAAGAAGATTAACTCTAACCAGCAGATGCTAAATTAATATCTTAATCATAAAAACTATCCCAAAACATAATTGATAACTATCATAAAATATAAATTTTTGAAACAAACAAAATATGAGCAATTTCTGTCACACACCTGCTTTAATAGAGAAACCTATCATATAGGTATATTTTTAAAGCCGTGAAGGGTATTGTCCTAGAAAAGTTCATAGGTGAATACTCATGTCTTTTTATAAATTGCACATTACAATAATCTACAGCAGTAATGTGTACGTGATTTTATTGTTATTATTTCTACAATACTCAAAAGTATGCAACCCATTAAAATATATGACGTAGTAGAACAATTATAAATTTCTTTGTAGTATTTTTTAAAATAAATTTATCTGCAGCATTCTACTTAATTGGGCATAATAAGTGCACTGTTCGTATTTTCCAACAGAATGTAGAATGTATCTGTAAAAGCGAGATAATGATTTTTAATCGTTGCATGCTTCTGAGCGCTATTAATACATTAACAGGAAGTTTAAAGCATGGAACATTACACACATTCATTGTAGGTATCTTTGGAGTAAGAAGATAAGATAATAAGATCATTTATTTCAGTCTCATCATGTAAGTCATTACACATAACAAAAAAAACATGCATGTACATACATACATAACACATAACATTGACACAGATGTCACAGTACATAACACTTACACAGATGCCACTTATTTATGAGTTATAAGAGATTATACATGAATATCACAAATGCTATATAAATACAACACTTGGTTAAGAAAGATAAGAATACGATAATGGATAAAAGGGTATCCGGCTTTTGAGTGTAAGTGTGAATGTATAAGTGAGCGAGTATCGTGAGTTCTATGAGTGAGTGGACGAGGGAGAGGTTTCTTGGTGGATATTTATATGGGTGTCTGACTGAATTACATTTTATGATTCTGCTTGCTTAACTGACAAATGAGAAGAGTTCTCTATTACAACTAAAGAACAGTCGCCAATTTCTTATAAGATTAGATTAAAAGGATGCATCTAAAAACAAAACAAAAGTGAACACATATAGATCTAGTGTAACTTGCGCACTACTAAGAACGTATTTGTTTTTTGTTTGGTTTCATTTTAAAGAAATGTCCTTTCTGTAACATCCTGATAAAAGTGAACTGATTAGCGGCTACTCCTTAGAACAAAGTAAGTCAGTATATTATTTAAAAGGTATTCTTGACCATTATTTACACTCACGCTTCAAACTAATAAATTCTAGTTCTACAGTACAGCTTCTTTTTCCTTTCAAGTAAAACATGATAACAGGTTTTGCCAGATATATATATACAAGATTTTCATCACTGAAAATTGTAATCATTTTCTCATCACCAGATATACATGATTGTATTCTGATTACATACTGACAAATTATATATTGCAGTGATTAAGTTTTTCTTTTCATCATTATATACATGTACTTGGCAGTACAAAATACGTGTTTTTCGTCCGTCTACAGTATCATGACAATTAAAACATGTTCTATTTACTACATCAATATTTTGTATCTACCCATTTCTTATCTTAGTGGTGCTACACCACATCTGCATTTTGTAAAGGCTGATCTGAAATGAAATAGCAGTTTACACATAAGGTATTACTCAGTACAAAATTGAGACTTAAACTTCCCATATGTTCTCAGTTCGCATTGTCGTCTTACAGCATTTTCTCTCTCCAATAAGGTCCACTTATCTATTTCAATATCCATCAATATAGATTCTAGCACTGAAATAGTAGGTTTTGCATTTCTAATATTATCATCTTATAGATGTACATTATTGATGTTTGATAAAAGTTTCTAAATTCTAAAAAGTCCATGTTTTAGACAAGAAAGTCGCGTATTGTATTAGGGCGAAGCCACTGTCTACATATAAATATAATTCCCATAAATAACCTTCGGCCAGTTCTCAATTTATATTAATCATAGTGTGCAATAGTCAAATTAATACGCACTGTTACATTTTAAAATAAAAAACTGAACAACACAAAGACAGCGCTATTACGCTTCAAATGAATTGGCACTGCTTTAGATTTAAAAAATAATCAAGGCATTCGAGTGGTTTATCGTCTGATTTACCACGGTTCAGAGTTCAGATGCGTAGGAATTGAACCACGAGGGCGTTAGCCCGAGTGGTTAAATACTGAAGCATCTGAACGATGAACCGTGGTAAATTAGACGATAAATCACAAGAAGGCCATGATTGTTTTCATTCTGACATGTTCATTTATATATTTTAATAAATATTATGCTGGGCTTCATTTACGCGAGGAGTAATGTAGCGGACGTCATGCGACAATTTGACGTCATAATTGACGTCATAATGCTCTCGCGCGTCAACCGTTGTTTATCGCAGAATATACAGAGCTTGATTATCTTCTTTGTTTAACTGGAAATCAATTTGAGCAATGTTAGAATTAGTATTTACATAAAATTACATGCAGTCGATCTGGATGAATTTCTGAAGTCATTTTTAATGGTATCTTCAGTAGCAGCGGTAGCATTGCGTCTGTTAGGATTTTCTAGCTTATTTGCTATCAATGATGCAATCATTAATCAGATATCTTAATTTCTTTCTAAGATGACAGAGGAGCGGAAGAAATTGACTGGTTAAATTTCAATAGGGCAAAATCTCAGTGACGCACCAAGTTCAACCATAAAACTCCGAGGGCATTCCGATTTTAGAACAAACCATGTAAGTTAGAAAATGTAATATGAATTCATAATTGTATTTCATTTCTAAAATTTTTTTTTTCCGGAAAAAATTTCCGGGGCCACATTATTGACCGCCGTGGTTGAAATAAATAGTTACTTAATTAAGGATTTAGGATCGTTTTTTTTTTCTAACTTTAAGTTATTTTCATACTCTTGTGAGCTTGAAGAACATTAGTTTCTACGACAAATAAGAGAAGAAAAAGCACAGGTAATCAAACTCGTTTTAATTTTATAGGGCATTTTCTTCGCCCACTGACGTTGAGATTTTAAAAATATTTTGCAGCTTTAATGACACACAAATACGCTTAAAAATGGAGAAAAAATGTTTGGATCACCGTGCATTTAAGAGATTTATTTAGATTAAAAAAAATACTAATGACTTTTGCTATTTTAGTTCTTTTTGTTTTAACTTATATTTCCTAGATAATATAAATTGTTGTATTGCCGAAAACTTTTAATTTAATTGTAGCTTATCAATATATATTTTTATCAGTCAGAAAAATATCAACACCAAACCTAATCTACTTAAATAGGTATTTGAAATTACCGACCCCTACCCCATTGTAAATCTTACATCACCAGTCAAAAATAAGATTGAACAAAAAAAATTTCGCAGCAAGTAGAATCTGTTTGGTTAATGGTACATAATTAGCCATATTTTAATAATTTAGCATTAAGCTTTGGTAAAAAAAATTTTAGAAAGAAATATTCGAAGAAACATTATTCAAAATGGCGGACATCCTGAAAAAAATCTCGTGCATCCTTAAACGGATTATTCTGCATTTTTTCTGTTATAGGGTTTTATCTCTTAAATTTTCTACACGTAGATGTAAGCCTGCTCTGCAGCACTCTTGGGAAGTGCGACCACTGTATTAAACAGTATTTTGTGTTATTACATTATGGGGATTTTCTGGGTAACATAGTCCGGAAGTAAATTCGTTTGCTTCCAAATTACTTTTCCGTCGTTCCCCTCACATGAAGATGAAAACCGGTTACAGACTTGTATGTATCCGCTTAGCTATATATGGTTGTCAATGGAAATTGTAAGCATGATTTGCACGGATGCACAGATCATTCTGTTGTTAAAATAAGATTTTTGTTCGGTTTTCATTCATTACAAAAGGTACCACCCATTAAGCTGAACTGCAAAAACTAACATCTCATACGGCAAGCTTAAAACTTGAAGTTCTATAAAAGTGAGATACAGACAATTCACAATTAATCTTGAGGCTGCTTAGTTTCATGAAATTTACAAAATATATTTGATACAGGAGTATGTAGCATTGGAAAAGAGAAAGGATGGTATTTGGGGTGAAGGTCACTGTGACTAAAATACTCGTAATTTCCATTATAACTTCAGTAAGTTTGACGTATTATCACTAAATTTGATGTACAGCAATATTAAATGAAGACGTTACATAATATTGTTAGCGGTCAAGAGTGCTGTAATTAAAAATAGAAAATTGAAAACTGCTTAAAGAAGCGAGGTAATGTAACTTGTGATATATGTAGTTTATAAGAAGAGAAATGATAGGATTGCAATTGCGATTAAGTACGGTTTAATATAATCTTGGAGAAGGTCATTGTTATTATGAAATGAAAAACAATTTTCTGCCAATAACTACAGTTTCGAATGGCCTATTTTGACAAATTGAGACCTAATAAAACAAATTGTGTAGCGGCCGAAATTTTTTTTTTGTCTTTTAGGATCGTATAGTCCATTCAATAAAAGTGGATAATAGTGGATTTGAGAGGTGCTGCTCAATTCATTACTTTTCGCGGACAGACTCATTAAAGCGGAGTCTATCAATCTTTGTTTATCGTCTATATTTTCTGTTACTCATGACTGTACATATTTCTACAGAAGAAGGTTCAGACATGTAAGGGAAATTGCTAACACACAATCAATTTTAATTGTTTAAACACATACCCGTTGATTTTGTTATAGAACTGACTGCTGTGTTGCGTGCATTGAATTCCCCGTTCCCTTCCGTATTGTTTGTGAATGGTTGTTTCGGACCATGTAGCCCGTTCAGTATAAATGTCTGACAGACAACATCTTAAACCTGTGCTTTGAGTCTGGAGAATTCATTACTTTGCTTGTTTTGCGTTCTTTTCTGTAACAGTATTTTTTAATAAAACAGTATATTAAATGTCACTACACATTTTGTACCAATACAAATCATCAGATTTGGACGTGATTATTTATATAGGAGAATACAAGTATTTCAAATGGCAAAATATCACTGAAACTACACACTACATGTATATTTTTATCTATATAAACAATGCATCTTTAAAACGTATGATCATTAGACACAAGGAATGAAATGTTATATCATTCTATGAAACAACCAATAAATATACTACATAAATCACTTATAGTGCACGTATAGATAATAGAATAATACATACACTGCATTGTTTAGCATGTGAATTATAAAGAAGTTGTCTTTCATTCAGTACGTTATATAACTAACTGAACCTTTATTTGGAACAAAAATGTTATAGCTTGAAACAGAAATTATTCTATAATTTAAAATGAATAAAATTTGGAATTATGTTTTCGTTGTTATGTAAATTACAATTTAAAGCTGACGGGTTTTTCGGCTGTTCTATTTTAGATGTTGAAACAATCCATATAGCTGACATAATATATCATATGGAATCTCTGCAAATATTGGCATACGAAACAGAAACTGATATTTTAAGACACCATGTGCATGTATATGATCTGAGAAGACTGATTGTCAGATAATGCACCCTTTTCTGGTTTAAAGGAAATGCAAATAAGACGTTAAATAATAATCAGTAGTTTATATATGCTTAACATTTAATTAGTACACTTATATCATTAAGCAGGTTTCTTTTAGTATGTTTTTGATTCTGTAGAGAAAAATCAGTCCAGTTCTTCATTCCATGAGTAACAGATACAGACTCTTAAAGTTTAATGATAATTCTTTCGTCTGTGCTTTTTCGTCTGTGCTTATCAGACAGTCAGTCCCTTTTAACTTACATATAGAAAACTTTTTACTTTTTTATATGGGAAGATCACTGTTAGGTCAATGGATAGTTTCGATGCTGTTGAGATGTCACTGCTTTTGTGGTGGTGGCATGGGCGCCTTGGGGTAAATGATGGTCAACAATATGGATACTTCCAAACTAAACATCTTGATGTACAAATACATGTTTTATACTGTTTTAGTGTCTCATAAGTCAGTAATGGCTGGATGTAAAACTGTTTTAACGTGACTGTTTTATACATTATGTAAAAATGCTATGAATGTTTTACATGTGACACTTTAATAAAATATAAAGTTGTAAGTTGTAAGTTGTTGTATAACTATGATAAATCAATTCACCCAAATTGGCTAGACGCTTAAATTAATTCAAATCAGACTAACTATAAATTAACAATATTTAAATTCACTATTTTTATAGAACGAACAAACAAACACTCGTATTAACAACATTCGAGCAATAATATCAAACAAATTGGCTAGACGCTAAAATTGATTCACCATTTTAAAGCATGCGCTCTTTTCAACATTCATTGGTGTTATTGCTTGTTACAATAACAAAGCTTGAGAGATAGATCAGAATAAACAAACCACATCCTCAGCTTTCGGTTAATTCAGAAATAAAAGTGTTTTACACAAAGGCTGTTAAGAAGTTTTATACATATACTATATATATATATAATAAATCGAGAAACAGTTTCTTGATAATTGTTTGATGACGCTCTGACATCTTTTACAAAAAAATCTAACTAATATAATGGCGTCATTTGAAAACTTCTTTCAAAAGAGGACACCGAAATATAAAAAAAAAACTGTAAATTACCAGTGTAGCCAAAACTATTTTTTCTGACAGTAACGATCAAAATTATATTGACACGGATATCTGATTTTTGACTGGATTTAATGATATTTTAAATGAAAACCAGGAACAGTATTTTTATTGAAAGGCGAATTACAATTGAACTTGGACGTGTCTTTTTGGCTGTCCTATTTAGAAGTTGAAACGTTCAGAAAAGATCAATAACCTATCCTTTTTTTTTTGGTTCTCATAGGAAGAAATCTTCTTATTTTTGTAGCAAGCTATTTAAAAATATAAATATTATAAGAACTGAATGCTATTTGTGTACGTTATACGGGTATAAGTCAAATTGTGTGACTTCTTGCAACTTGTCCAATAATCGCTAGCGCAATCCATGTATTTGCACGAAGGACCAAAGTTCTTTATACCTGTATAAACGCACGAAAATGGCATTAACATCTTAAATAGATGCAGTCGTACCCGTTGCTAGTGTTTTATTTCAATCCCAACGTCTTTTTAAAGAATAAAAAGTAATTATCATTATTACATACCGTGTCTCTGAAGCTCTTGCAAAAAATTAGAATACTGCTATAACAGTCGAATGTACCTCAAAACCAGTGGAATTATCCATATAATCCAATTCAATCAAACTTATCTCACTGGCATGTAGAAAATTTCAGCTGCGCAATGGTACCTATGTTACATTGAACATTTTGCTGTATCACAACTATCACATTCAAATTTTGTTCATGCCCCTTTCGAAAGAGGGGTATATTGGTTTTCAGATGTCGGTCGGTCGGTCTGTCGGTATGTAGACCAAACCGTTTCCGGATGATAACTCAATAACGCTTGCGCCTTGGATCATGAAAGTTGATAGATATATTAGTCATAACCAGCAGATGAACCCTATTGATTTTGAGATCAGTAGGTCAAGTTCACAGGGATCCGGAACAGTTAAACGATTTCCGGATGATAACTCAAGAATGTTTGGGTCTAGGCTTATGAAAGTTCATAGGGACGTTAGTTATGAGCAGCAGATGATTCCAATTGATTTTTAGGTCAGTAGTTAAAAGGTCAAGATCACAGTGACCGGGAACAATGAAATGATTTCCTGATGATAACTAAAGAATGATTGGGCCTAGGATCACGAAAGATGATAGGAAGGTTTATCATGACCAGCAGATGACCCCTATTGATTTTGAGGTCAGTAGATAAAAGGTCAAGGTCACAGTGACCAGGAACAGTTAAACGGTTTCCGGATGATAACTCAAGAATACTTGGGCCTAGGATTATGAAAGTTGATAGGGACAAGGTCAAGGTCACAGTGACTCGGAACAGTGAAATGATTTCCTGATGATAACTCAAGAATGCTCGGGCCTAGGATCACGAAAGATAATAGGGAGGTTTATCATGACCAGCAGATGACCCCTATTGATTTTGAGGTCAGTTGTTCAAAGGTCAATGTCACAGTGACCTGGAACAGTTAAACGGTTTTTTGGCGATAACTTGAGAATGCTTTTGCCAAGGATCGTGAAAGTTGATAGGAAGTTGATCATGATGAGCAGATGACCTCTAAGATGACCCCTATTGTTTTGAGGTCAGATTGTTCAAAGGTCAATGTCACAGTGACCTGGAACAGTTAAACAGTTTTTTTGACGATAACTTGAGAATGCTTTGGCCAAGGATCGTGAAAGTTGATAGGAAAGTTGATCATAATGAGCAGATGACCTCTAATGATTTTGAGTTCAGTAGGTCAAAGGTCAAGGTCACAGTGACCCGGGACAGTTAAACGGTTTCCAGACGATAACTCAAGAACACTTGGACCTAGGATCATGAAAATTGAAAGGAAGGTTGGTCATGACCAGCAGATGATCCCTATTGATTTTGAGACCAGAGGGAACCTGGGTGGAACCAGCGACCTTCCGCAAGTCAGCTGGATGGCTTACTCACATGAAGAATTGAACGCCCCGAATGAGGCTCGAACACACATCGATCGGTGGGGGCAAGTGATTGGAAGTCAGCGACCACGGAAGTCCCGTTTCAAGGTATAAAATATTACAAAATGTATATTGTGCTGAGTATAATGAAATCAGTTTGATAAAAATGAGCGAAGATATGAAACATTTACGAAATATATACATTTTTGTGACTTTACGAAATATGCATCTACAGTAATGGATTTTGTAATAATTAAATGAAATAACACTTTATAGAATGAAATCATTAGTTGACACAGTATATCTGTGATTTGATACTTATCACGTTATCTGTTGACCCAGATTGACAGAAATCTTCCAGTGCAAAAAGTTTCCCATTATCACCATCATTCATAAACCCAGTGTTCAACTAGAAATATACGACAGTAACATTAATAGTGTCATCAGGGATTAGCAAATTGTCTAGTCTGATTTTGACGATGAAATGTCCAGTTATTATGACATAAGTATATTACCTTTCCAATACTCCAAAAGAGTTGGAGGATTTTGCAAGAAATAGCGGTGGGACGTGTAAAGCTCAGCAAATGATCACAAGCTAAGTGGTACTTTACCATAAAATAGAAACGCTACGAATAAATAAATTGTAGTAGAATTACAAACTCATAGATAAAAATTCATAAAATTCTTTCAATATTCTTCACCAATACCATTGCATCATCTCTCTTAATTACAATAAATATAGCGTATTACAACACCAGCATGCACAATATTTGACTGATTTGTTTTGAATGGGCATTAGATACGGCCTAATACATCATTTTATTTCTCACCACGTGTAATTTCTCCGGCGCCACCACAAATGCTAGTAAGAATGCGAACGCTGAAGACATGTTTCCAGGCAAGATACTTTGTCTTCTTGTTGATTTATATTGAAATCAAAACCTTTAGAAAAGTTTGTGTCATAAAAGTGTCGCCAACAAAGACGAGTTTTCAGCGAGAAAAAGTAATGTATTCATTTGGCAATGTCCTGTTGTTTAACGGTAGCCATTTGTATTTCGCGGCAGTCCAGTACTAAACCGTAGACAAAACGTCTTGAAAAATTAAATGTTTAATCAACAGTAGAATGTGCATATATATTATTTAGTTGTATTGTATTGTATCTATCTAGAACCAACTTTTATCGGCGCTATGAAAAACATTTTAACCGTTCAAGACGTGGAAACAAAACGTAATATTTCATTGCAGGTAGACTCACAATATTTTATTCCAAGTTTAACCTCAGATTTTCCGATAATTAAAATATTTGCGAGGTCTAAGTCACAGGCCTTTGGTTCATTTGTTTTGTCAGTACATAATGTCATATCTTATATACAGTTTGACAGTTTTATTATATTAGAAATGAGATGTTGGAGACATTATGTATGATATCATTTAATGACTAAACAACTGAACAAAAGGTCGGTGGTACAAACGAAAAGTTTAATGTCCGAAATGTGATTTTCTTGCATTCTGTATGCAATTTTCATGTAGAGAATACGGTTAATTGAATATCATTTTGGATTCAATCTTTAAAAGAATAAATCTGCTTCTAAAGGGATCATTATTGAGAATTCTGGCCCACTTTTTGCAGTCAAGATCTTGCAGCGTAGATAGACACTCTTAAAGCCAGACATAGACTCAGCACGGTAACAGTTATACAACATCTTAAATTTTCTGGAGTCTTTTAGCAATAATAGCATCTTGAAAATTAAACGTCGAACAAATCATTCATAATATGTTCTGTAAATAGTTCCTTGACAGATAAATGCAGTTTCATTAACAAAGTTAATACAAAAGTAACAGTCTTGTCAGTTAACTGTCACAAATGAAATTAACCTGCCGGTAGCCATATATAGGATATAATGTTTCTTTTGCTGTGAAACACGAGTGCTATTAATATCGTGCAAAGATTGTCAAGAAGCCACTTTTAAGTAGGAATTTACTATTAAAATGCATAATTTGTTCCCACTGCTAACTTAAAGTTTATGCAACATAAAAGCCACTTCGGTTTGTTATATCCCGTTCTTTTTTTCTTTTTTCTCATTTTTTCTTGAATGAATCATATGAATCAACTCTTCTGTAATTTTCCACAAAACTAAGGAGATTCAAGTGTAAGAAAGAGATGTAGATTCAAATCAGTTTTCATACGAAATTGATATAATTTTTATTGGTATTCATCCAAAGAAATTATTCGTAAACTGTTTTAAAACATAAAATATTGAAATAAAGTGGAGAATATATACTCTAGAAAGATTATACCGACATAAATAAATACGAAGAGAAAAAAAAACAATAAAAATTCTTGCCAGCTACTAGCTTAAATAGAAGATTTGATCGGCTACTAGAGGTTTGATTTAAAAAAGCTGTAAAGGACAATTTGGTGCGTCGTTTTGCAAACGTTTAATCAGTTGCGTACGTTGTTGGCGAACATTGGAAATTTTTCAGTTTCGTTCACTTCAATGTTTCATGAAATTCGTTTTAGAAATACGGTTGTTTATCTTCTTATATCACAAGAAAGGCAAAACAATCTTCCTGTTAGTAAATATGATCGCATTTACGTTTAACAATTAGTAAAAATTTAATTCGACATAGAATCATAGAAAACAACACTAAAACGTCATGTAAGATGTAACAGAATTCACCAATGCGCATTATTCAACGGCTTGGTAAATTCATAAAATTATTTTTTTTTCGTCAAATAAGAAGACTCGGTGACGTGGCGTTAACTATATTTGACGTCATTGCAGTCACTTGCTGTTCAATACTTCCTGTAACAAACAGGAAGCAAAAGACAGACCCAACTTAAAACGTAAGATTTAATGTCTTCCCTCGACAGGATTTGTTAAAATTTATGTATTTTCTTTAACTATTGTATGCTTTCTATAATATTTATTTTGACAAAAAGTACATAAATTCTCCTTTTGAATTAGTAAGTTTTTGTCGTATATTGACTTTGATAATGGCGTTTAATATATGTATACTTTAATCTAGCCGCGATGTCACACGTGTCAAAAAATGCAAAAAATAAAATCACGAAGTTGCTACGTGCCGAAATATTTAAAGAAATATGTATTTGTTTTCAAAACAGCGACTACAGTCTGAAAGTACATACAATTGTCTGCAAATTGATATGCATAAGTCTTACATTGAATATGAATTAAATTTAACACATAAAAATTGCAAAATCTAGCCGAGATGTCACAGCCGTGAAATTAATGTAACGTCGACGTTACGTTTGAAAACTAAATAATGAATATGTATTACAATTGTATCTGAACACCGCAATATAATTCACTGTCTGATAAATAATTATATTGAATAAATATTATATAGTACATCTATATCAAATATTTCCTTAAATATAGAAACGGCATGATTTATGAAAACTGTAGTTCAACCACCCAAAGTAATCCCTTTAACGTCTAAACGGCTAAAAACGACGATAACGTCAGTTACGCTAATGTACGCCAACAATGACACGGCGGGGAATCACGTGATGTAAACAGTTGGGTAACACGGACAAAATGGCGTCCAGAAGCACCGATATTTCCACAAAAACAAGGTATTCTAGTGATTATTAATTTTTGTTTTTGTCGGCATGTATCCTATCATATGCGGCCTTACCTCCGATTTATTTTGATACCCGCTCTAAGGCTGAGATCCTTGTACTTTGCGAGAACATTCACTGAATTTGACGAAAAATACCCAAAATAAGAATGATGGAATCCACGTACAGCTGGTATATTATAAATATCGCCGTAAAAAGGCGTGCTTTGTATATAAATCGAACACTGTTTGTCCCCGAAGTGATATTCTTCAATTTTCGAGAAAAAATGTCAAGCTATGCGGCGGCTAAAACGAATTTTTCGCAAATGATGGTCGTCACATACGTTTGACGGTTTTCACGTACACATTTTCACAAGTCAGATACGTTTCGTTTCTGTTGATTATGTTAAGCGGATGCTAGGCGTGTTTTGTATTTGTCTAATTCGTATGTAGATCTATTTTCTTTTTTAAAAAATCTCGGGAGAAAGTTCAAGCGTTAGAAGTAGGCCTACATTACAAAACTAGACTTTACGCCTTCCAACTCCAAAGCACTAGATTGTACACCTCTAATTATATTTAATATTTATTTGTTAACTATTACTTTTTACCTTAAAGCAGAATAGATCAGATATAGTTGCTACAACAACTTGTATATGAACGGATAATACACATAGACAGTCTAGTCTTATCTTGCTTCAGAAATGCCACTTTCTTGAGTGAGATGGGCAGTTTACACTTGCCAATCTTACTTATCAATTTTATCTCTGATTCTTTATAGTACTCAAACGTATCTTAAATAAATACCTTTTTTAAATAAAGGTACCATTTGTGCAAAGGTCTAACAAAATGCTAGGCAAGATTTAAAGACAGCCATGATTTAGACAATGTAGTATACGACATTTTGTGATAAACCTTTTTCAACTCCTTTTCAGAAAATGGTAAGGGAAAAATCGCATCTGACCCTCCAGGTAGCGAAGAACAAATTTAGAAAGAAAATAATCAGTGCGAATGTTTCTAGTGCCACTACGATTTCTGGAAAGAGAAAATTGGCGAAAACACCAACCAAGTCGCCATTTCGACAACCATTTAGATCACCTCTGTACAGAGAGCATCACCTGTTTATAAAAAAGTGAAAAGTACTTCTTCAAAATGTTTATTTGACAATGGTGAGTAATTTCAGTTACACCAAATCTTCAGGTGGAGGTGATAAATCAAGTTATACAGCTAGGCTCACTTGGTGTCCGATGGGAGCGAGCCAGAAGAAATGAATCAAAGATGCTGCCTTCCGATAAGATGGGAATTTAAACCTACGAACTTAACATTAACCATGAACACTTATAGCAAACAGATTGCACAATGTGCCATGTTTTTACATGCAACCATTTTCTATACCCGCTCAATCTGGAATAAAACGAACAGACTTTTGATATATTACCCAACTGAACATTTTATGAGTAACAAGTGTTATGAGTCAAGTGTTTTAATATGTCTATCGGGTATACAAGCGCTCTGATTAAGAGCGCTCCGCACCCTACATACTACATTGTAAATTCTATGTTGAGTTCACTATTTTCTTTAACGATGTCGTTATTTTCTACTAATGAGTTAGAATAAACACAGTCCTTAATACTAAGTGCTCATTAGTGTTTTCTTTAAACAGCCAGTTGTGTTTTAGCAAAATTCTTTCAGCATCTGAAACTATATAAAACTCCATTGACATGAACACATGAGTTACCTACCTACGAAAGCTTTGTTATCTATACCCGATATAAATACATGTACCTGACGAAAATATAAGTTTTTCATTCATTTACATTTCTGTGTTTCAGCTTCCTTCAGCCTAAGTTTAACTTGCCCAGCTTAGCTTAACCCTGCGCAAAACATATAGACTCTTTCTTAGTAGCATGATCGAATCAGCGATACACTTTTGCAACAGCTTAACATGGGTAGTGACTACATATGTGTGAAGAAGCAAGTTCTCCAATTGATGACCGACAATGGATGATTCTAATTTGGCTAGACATTTAATACACAAGTCATTTCCAACGTTATTCATTTATTTTATTTTTTATAACACAACATAATCATAAACGATTGATATTTAGACCTAAAATTTGTTTGTTTCCAGTATTCTAACCTACTTTGAATTTTTGCATCGACAGTGAACGTTATGACTTTGAAAATCTTATAAAACTTTTAAACAAAAAGTTGCAAAATGCCTTTTTATGCTTTAAACACGGTATGTGATGTTAGAAGTCAACTAACTGATGCTTAAGGGGCGTAACCCCATATTTGTATTAATTTTGACACAAAAATAATTTCCGAAACGTACCACTTACAAAAACAGGAAAAATTCCGCCTACCTATCCTATATTAACAGCATGATACCGGAAACAAATAAAATTTTAGGCCGTATGATTTTAAGAAATGATTATAAATGAAATTATGGTCGAGATTAATAAATCATTCTGTCTTATTCTAACAAAACAGTGGTGATGTGGAGGTTACAGCAAATCTTAAGAAACGGTACCATTTGTATCCACAACAATTGATATAAGAGCTGCCACTTGTAACGGAACGAAAGGCACAATATTGTATGTTTACAAGTTTAAATTTGTTTCTACTTCGAGTTGGATAGATATCAAAAACACTATATAAAAGCTTAGAGATTACACCTGCCTTTGACTTGAACATGACTTGAAAGCGATTTCTAACTCGTGTGACACACGGGAATTAAGTAATCTTTCAGTGATGTCTAAATGAATACAGAAGGTAAGAGCTAGAGCTGCTTTTGAGAAAAAGCGCGTGTCCTCAACAAGTACTTCATCATTTTGATTGGCATTCATAATTTTTACGTGCCAGGCCCGATTTCGGGTAGTTATCGAATTTTGCCGAGGACTTTTGTTCAAGTTTGGTGAAGATCGGGTTAGAACTGTTTTACTTAGAGCGCGGACAAGATTTGTGACAGACATGCATCTAGACCTGTATCACTGGTATCAGTATTTTCGGTAATTCAAAGGCCGTAATTCCAAAGTGCCTGGGCTGGTTTAGCTAGTTATCGAATTTGGTCGAGGACTTATCAAAAACATTTTGTCCTAGTTTGGCGAAGATCGGACGAGAACTGTTTTGTTTAAAGCGCGAACAGAATTTTTGACAGACAGACACACGGACACAAACACAGACAGGAGTAAATTAATAAGTCACCAAAGACATAATTAAGGCTGAGGTAGAAATATGTAACGCTTCTCTGTAATCACCACTGCCAGTGCAATTTTATCACAGGTAATTTGTTTAAAAGCACAGATAATCACAAAAATAAAAATAACATAAAATAAAAAGATACAAAAATACACCTGGCTAAACAATGTTTGGGTTCGATATTGCTGTATGCAGGATTGTCATACAGATACTGATATTATATTAAAGAAAATGATCATAAAGGTAAAAAGTAAGTACCTGACTTTCTTGAAGATTCATATCAAAGTTCTCAACAACTTTTCAAATACAAGAAATTACACATATTTTTCAAATCAAGAACATTTTCTTGGGTAACCAAATATTTACCAAATTTCAAAATACAAAAATAGTACTGACAGCCGATACAGCAACATCGACAAAAACATCACATGGAAATTAATTGTAAAAATGTAATGTAAATGTAAAGGCAATTTAACACGATTTTGAGTTTTTTTTAATTTCCGCAGGGACAGACACTTACACTGGATATTTAAAACTATATGAAACTAAAACTATTTTCCCTCGCTTTAAAACTACATAGTATTGCAGGTATTTATATATAATAATACTAATCTGCCATATAGGAAAGACCCATTTTCAGATGATGTTTCGAACCAATGACACACACAAAGATGTCAGCGAATTCAGTAACTCGACAGAGTTTCTTTACGCTATAATATAACACAATATAGGTAAAATCAACTAGAGCTATCACTAAAGATGATGAATGTACCCCCCGCATGCACTGACACAGTACATTGCAATTTGACACATACAGGATTGCATAATAATGTGGACTGTATGTATATAGACTGTATGTATACAGTATAGTAACAAAAAACAAAGTCCCATAACTATGCAGAATATTTATCTAAAAGAATGTAGCATGCACCATGCACAACTAGGGCTGGTACTGATCACTTGTGTGAAGTTTCGTTAAATTGTGTGCAAGGGTTTGGTAAATTAGGCACGCACAAGTTGACCTAACATGTCCCATGCACAACTACTGTAACAGTTGTTACTGATCACTTGTGTGAAGTTTCATTAAATTGTGTCAAGGGGATGAGGAGAGATGGTGCGCACAAGATTGTGTCTATGTATATAGTATAGTAACGAAAAACAAAGTCCCATAACTCTGCATTTTTTTTCTAAAAGAACCTAACATGCCCTATGCACAACTACTGTTGGTACTGATCACTTGTGTGAAGTTTCATTGATTTCTGTCAAGGGGATAAGGAGAGATGGTGCGCACAAGATTGCGTCTACGGACAGACGGACAGACAGACAGACGGACATACAGACAGACAGACAACCTGAAACCAGTCTACCCCACTTACAACTTTGTTGTCGGGGGTACAAAAAGAATTTAAATTATTTAAATGTAGAAACACTAGATCATAATTCCAAGTAAATACAATCTTTATTCACTTGGCGTTACAAGTTTTCTTATGCCTAGTGCGGAATCTATATACTTTTCAACACGAACACTTGTGATTCTTTTCGCCCGTGTGTGTAGCAATGTGGTCCGTGTACCGTTGCTGGCTCCTGGTTTCAAATCAACATTCCAGACAGGTATACTCCGGTTTTCTATGAACGTTTGAGTGTCTTCTTACATCGGAGTTTGTTGAAAATACTGCCCTACAGACAGAACACTGGTGTTCCTTCTTCTCTTGGTGAGCACTACACCTGTAATTTATGGAATTTCCAGTTGTAATGTTTTTTTTTTTTTGTGAAGAACCTATTAGATCTACTGGCCTTGATTTGAATTTTTTGATTGGCCTTTGCGTCAAGGAATCACTAGGTACATAAAAAGTCATCACTTGTCTCAAAATTTGTCAGTGTGTCTAGCCCTTGTATCAAAATATTTATTTAAACGTAATATGATATCGGTAACTTTAAATATCAAAATCTTAAAATTACCTATGGCGCGTCATATTGGCTCTGCTGTAAAAAAAATTTCCCACAGCACATGTAAGGAGCCCTTTCATCGTGCCTTCTGACATGATCATTAAGGCCGGATCGGCTTTTGAACTCTTTCCCACATGTCTGGCAAAGCTGCTCTTTATTGCTGTAATAAAATGAGAAACTGTTGTTAACTTAGTGTGCGCAAAATTATGTATTAAAACAGAACTTTTGGAAAGTGGAAAATGTGTACGTGAAAACCATCCAAATTTAGAGTGTACGTGGAAACCGTCAAACGTACGTGACGACCATCATTTGCGAAAAATTCGTTTTAGCCGCCGCATAGCTTGACATTTTTTCTCGAAAATTGAAGAATATCACTTCGGGGACAAACAGTGTTCGATTTATATACAAAGCACGCCTTTTTACGGCGATATTTATAATATACCAGCTGTACGTGGAGTCCATCATTCTTGTTTTGGGTATTTTTCGTCAAATTCAATGAAAGTTCTCGCAAAGTACAAGGATCTCAGCCTTAGAACGGGTATCAAAATAAATCGGAGGTAAGGCCGCATATGATAGGATACATGCCGACAAAAACAAAAATTATTAATCACTAGAATACCTTGTTTTTGTGGAAATATCGGTGCTTCTGGACGCCATTTTGTCCGTGTTACCCAACTGTTTACATCACGTGATTCCCCGCCGTGAATGAGCATATTATGAAAATCTGTAAAAGTTGAGAATATCAAATTAGAACGCTTCACTCCAGGAATTTAGTTTTGCAATTCTATGCCAAACTTAACTGATTATTCAAACTCGTTTATAGGTAGTTAGGCCAGATAGTAAGAAAGTAAGTTTCTGATAACGAAACAAATGACAATGTTGAATAAGACGGTCGGCACTATTTGAGAACCCATGCTATTGATTAAAATGAAGAAGACAGCTATATTGATGAAATTAATACCAGTGACATTTAACGAATTCAACCGTAATGTTTGTCTGTTCACAGAATTAAAATTTTATCAACATGAAAACTGACAGCTGCTTTACGCTGCAAAGGAATATACATTTCTTCAAGTATTCACTGCGTAATATCGATCATGATAACTTTCAACATTCAAACTCAGTAGTTTAGATATGTCCAGTACCAGCAACCATGTTGTTGGAATTTTGTCCAGCTCATGTACTACCAAGATTTAGAACGCAATAATGAACCATACGTCTTTATTTTCTTTTTATTTTCTTTATAAAGATTGCAGATGAAGGTTGAAATTGTTCAAATGAATTTCACTAGGATGTCATTCTAAAGACACACTAAGCACATCCGCTAATCAACTACAATTAAAGTAGAAAAAAGTGTATACCCATTTTATACTACTTAATTACAGTGTTTTACTGAAAATAGAATGAATTCATTACTTTTCACAGGAATATTATTATTCCTGTTGTGAAGGTTCTTTGAGGGACCGCATGATCGAGTGCCGAGTCGTAGTTCAATTATTGTACGACTGAGCCACTTTCCGTTTCAAGTGCCTGCTTTTTCAAAATGACTGTTCTGCTGCACATCGAAATCACCCTTGGTTTGAAAGACATGGAACTACAGCTTTAGTTCAATAACTTATATCATGTGCTAAGGGCAGATTGTATTTGAGGCCGCTAGGGTCAACTCCTTGATCAAACTTGATGTTGACACTTTTCTTCTCTTGACAGTTCTTCTTTACTGTTTCTTTTCATATAATCAGCAATATTTATGAAAGTAAATATTGTAATGTCACCAAACTTCCGATGACTATATTACAAACACAGTTTTAATCTCACTAGAACACAAGGTGCTCACGATGAGGTATTGTGTTCACTCATCCATCGGCTCAATATTTTCTTCGAATGACATCTTCACTGGCATCATTAGGTGGAAGTTTATGAAACGTGACATGGATGTCCTTCCAAAGTTATTCGAAACAATTCATTGTCATGGTAACAGAAAGGGAAGATTAAAAATATCTTAAATATATATTATCAATATGTCGGATTACTTAAAACCTGCACACTGTTTCTTACAAGTAAGATTGTGATGGTCCATATGGGATACAGCAAGACAAAGCCGATTTATATGAAACCCTATGCTACTTCATACAAAAAAAAAATTGTCTCAGCTGTAAAAGCGTGTCAGTGATATATGAAGAAGGCTTGGGCCTAGTAGTATCAAAGCTCATTGGACGATTACATGTATTAGAACCAGTTGATTTTGTGTCAAAGGTCAAAGGTCGCACTGAAGCAATGCATGGGAACAATGGCATGGGCGTCAGTTTAAGTAGGCTAATTCCCTTAATTGTCCAGTCTAGGGGTCACCACAAGTAGTATGCCTTGTTAAAATGTTGGTTGTTAAGGAAGCGACCTCAATTTTTGTA
Organism: Mercenaria mercenaria; assembly: GCF_021730395.1. Lineage (NCBI taxonomy): Eukaryota > Metazoa > Mollusca > Bivalvia > Venerida > Veneridae > Mercenaria > Mercenaria mercenaria. Next base: position 43,327,431 of record NC_069374.1, read on the forward strand.
ATTATAAGCTATATGATCGGTTTTACAATATATTTTGATCTTTGTAATATGAACTTTCTTAATGTGATCAGAGATTCAGATCTTCGAAGATATTAGCGAATAAATTTTTTGTAAGCGCTATGCACCTTCTTCAGCCGTTGCTGACCTTAATTATTTCGAAGTAAGTGGGGAGAGATCAAAGTCCGTCTTGCAAATAGCTTGAAACTGAAGCGAGGAGAATGTTTCGGATTTAGAAAAAAAGCTTCAAAAGAACGACTGTCTTTGGAGACTAAATGCCAAATTTGAATGTTGATTCAACAGGTTATAGTTGAAGGACATGCTAAAAACAGGATTGAAGAAACGGTTAATGGACCAATGTCTGCATAATGATTGGATATATTGGGTGTTTGTTGTCTGTTGATGATACTTGTTGTTTTGGAAATTAGGTAATATTCATGTGTTTGTTTTTAGTTTAAGTTAAAGAGACTAATTGAATACACCACATACCTTGAAAACTGAGAATGTTACACACATTTGAATTAATTTCATAAATAACCTTACTAATGTATTCCTTTTAGTATCAATATAAAATGGTTTAACTTGTGAAGTTAACACTGGCTCACTGACAACAATTGCTTTCTGTCTGTACTATCCGCGCGGAAAACATCTAATTTTCTTTCCACTTTTATCACTTACATTTCGGTCTAGTAACCACCTAATTTTCTTTACACTTTTATCACTTACATTTCGGTCTAGTAACCACCTAATTTTCTTTCCACTTTTATCACTTACATTTCGGTCTAGTAACCACCTAATTTTCTTCACACTTTTATCACTTACATTTCGGTCTAGTAACCACCTAATTTTCTTTCCACTTTTATCACTTACATTTCGGTCTAGTAACCACCTAATTTTCTTTCCACTTTTATCACTTACATTTCGGTCTAGTAACCACCTAATTTTCTTTCCACTTTTATCACTTACATTTCGGTCTAGTAACCACCTAATTTTCTTCACATTTAATCATTTATATGTTCAGAAAAACAGGACGGAATCACATTGATAAGCCTGCCATAACTTGAATTAGTTCTGTAGATTTTCATAAAGATTTCATTAACTTTCAAAACGGCTGTCTTTAATTGCCGGATGGTGGCTGTTAAAGTCACGTCGCAATTTATCTCAGTGTTTTTACTATTGTAGCCTTTTAACTTTCTGTAAGGTTATCATTTGTGTACATTTGAACATTCGTTCTTTAAAAAGTTTATTGTTGTCGATAGATTCTATTTATCTAAAACAAGTAACTTTTGAAAGTATATAATCGAAACCAAGCAATATAATTGCAGACAAAGTTTGGTTGAGGTTAAAAGTTGTGCAACATCCTTCACAAACTTTTTCATACCAAACTGACAATCCTGAAACTGTGATTCATATCTGATATTTACAGGTTATTACTCTCTCTCATGTTACTTAATCCGGTAGAGCGTACTTCTGAATTCATAATTATGAAAAGTTAACAGCGAACAGAGTCAATTTGTCTCGACGCTTCCCATCCATGCCTGTCCTGAAAAGTCCATTCCATATAGTTTTTAGCGTGCTGTTCTACTCACCCTGGCGTCGGCGTAGTACATGGGTTTAAGTTTTGCATGCATGTACGTATAGCTATCATTTAAAGGCATATAGCTTTGAAACTTTTTTTCACTTTTTAGATCAATTGCCAACCTCACTGGGTCTAGCCCCGTTACTCTGATTTGTACTTTTGCCACATTATACCCTCTTTTGGACTTAAAAAATCCTGGTTAAAGTTTTGTAAACAAGTTACTTTTTCCATAATTACCTACCTTTCTTACTGTGCTTAATTTTTCACAGTTGAAATACTCAAAGAAACTAACATGAACTCCACTGAATGAATTTAATTTAACATAATATAATTATACACATCAACTAGAAGAATTGAAACATTCAAGTACCGCGAGTCTGCCCCGAATAATAACAAAGTCATGTCTCTTTTGGTACATATTTTTCCCCATTTTTTAACACTTAAAAGCAATAACTTTTGACTCTGTTGAAGGGAATTCATTTGTTTAATATATCTAAACACAGCTATAGAAAGATGAATTTGAATTGAAATGAAAGTCTAAAGAACCATAACGTTGCCACGAGTATTCATAAAATTAACTCCCTTTCTATATACTTTATTTACATTTTACGAATTAAGACATTTTTACCAACTGAATGAGAATTTATGTAATTCGGTATCTTCAGATTAAAGAGAAGATTAAGTAAACACTATCTAAAAGATACAATAAGTTTTGTTTTGTTTACTAGTATCATGACCTTCTAAAACAATGCTTTTAGTTTGGGTATAAATCATCTATACTGTTTCATTATGAAACATTCTATGTGATCGATTTGAAATTAACTTCATATTGTTACCTCTTCAATGTTGTAGAAATGCATCATGCAATGATAACTGTAGAGTATATCGTGCAATATCTTAAGTAATTACTTATTTTAAGATTTGATAAACTATTGGTTCAAATAATTTCTGATGATAACATTTTTCTTTTATATATATATATGTTTGTACCTGTGTGTACTTTGTTACTTATCATATTTGTTTATTAGCCATTTGCTGCTGATGTTGACAAATCTGATTATATTTGTTGTAGCGGTTGGTAGACAAGCTGAGGCTAAGCATGCGTCAGTACGTGTTTGCTTAGTAGTAACAGGTAGGCACAATTTCCCGAAAGGCTTCAGAGCTTGACGTTTTTAGTTACTACCCAGGTTCTGGTTGTTGCTGTTTCTTTCACTTACATTCTTTTGGTAGAAAATGATGTTCGTTCTCATTTACAGTACACGGAAAACTGACAAGATAATAGGTAAGGGTAGATTTCTCGGAAGCACAGAGCACCAAAAACACAGCCCCAGAGCCACGCATTTACATAGTAGGCCCACAACAAAAAGAAGCTGTAATGGAAAAATATTTCAGACGGGTTGCTTCAAACATCCAACAAGTACATATTAATATAAGCTAAATATTGATAAAGGGGAAGGAATTGGTAAGGGGCGAAATGGGGTCGGGGGTGGGGGAGGAATCCGAAGGGGAAAGTTGAACAAGGACGAATATACATGGGAATGCCATGTTCTTTAAAAACAGTCGCACTACAACGTAAACCACAATAGCGCAGACACTCATGTACCAAAGATAAACACACAACGACGATCAACTGAATAACAGAAAAACGAACAAGCAACACATAAGAAAACAGTAGGGCACCGTTATAGACTCACAAGCTTACAAACGCACCCACACAAGTAGGAAAATACAATCAAGTACCGTCTTCGGATTCGGCTGCCAAAACAAAGAGTAGCCACGAAAACTTACTAAAAGTAAAGGGGGAGGGGATGCAAAAAGTAGCGTAAATGCAAGGGAAAGGAGAGGGCAAAAGGGGGAGTGGGGCGGAGGAAAACGCTTACAACAAACAATCAAACAAACGCAAGACACAATACAAGACAGACAAAACAACCTGTTGAAAATAGGGACACCGTCTTGGAACGGTCAGAAACTGTCTTAATTTGACGGGAGAAACCACGAAATATATCATGCCTGAATTTAATGCATTAGAAGTATCAAAAGAATTTGTAGAATTTTGTAATGTTTAATCAGACTGAGTAATAATACTAGAACAACATTTCATATTTAAATCAACAGTTTCAGAAATTAATGAACATAACATAATATATAGTGTGGAGACATGATATAGTATGGAGACATATCTATATTGAATACATCAATGGAGCTCCGCAGCCTATTGAACTCCCTGTATAATTTAACAAAAATAAAATATTTCATTCCAAATATGAAAATATATCATACGATATAACAAGCATTTTTAAAATGATAACATGAAGCACATTACACCAGTGTCCTATAATATGCGATATAAATTTGTATAGATCTATACCTTTTAAACATGTTTAACATGTAACATGTAATAAATCTAAGATATTATATATGTTTTACAGTTTCATTTGATATATAACATGTATTCAGATAACTTAGATATTTAGTGAACATTTTCAAACAGGGTCGTTTTTCTTACAAATCCTGTAAAGCTTTTTGTTTTATGTTAAAAACAGACAAAGCATAAGTCTAAATAGAAAATATGCATAACTGAATGGTTACAAAAACACTAGATGAACTTATGTATGCAGTCAGGGCCACAATGGGAGGTAATAAAATCAATAGATTCAATTATATTTTTATACTGCGTTATTCAAATATTTAAACCCATAAGAAGTATATGAGAAAACATTTTATATTCATAATAGAAATATGGCTACCACATTTTAGACAAAATCATTATCGGCTCACTTGTTTACCACATGAAAGACATAAATAAACAACAGAGACATTATTACCACCAGAAAAACATATATTAACATCACAGACAGAATGTGTCTGTATATGTATTCTGTGTTACTGGAAATAACACCTTTACTTAGCAGAATTCATATAAAATTGACAGTATTTTCCATCACTTTTAACTTCAGCTATAAAATGAGCATTTTTAACACTACATTGAGAAAACTTCATTTTCAGTTTCTTTTTCTGATCCGATGAAGAATATATAGCACCGTTTAAACTAAGAGCAAGTTTACGCTGTTGTAGGTGTATTCTGTCCCGAGGGTAAAGAAATAAAAGCGTTTCACTAGAGAGATGCCATTTGTACCAATGCAAACAGACTTTAAGTACATAGTTTCTTGGATTATAGCATTTTTTAAATCATTTCGGACAGTTTATCCTTTTCCTAGTTGTCACTAACTCTGACTTGAGCTAATCAATTTAAAAACATTATTCGTGTGTTCATTCTGCTTTTCTTAAATGTCCGTCTGTCGCCACAATTTCCAATCTATTCTAAAAGAACGTTTCTGTGCAGGAACCTCAAACTTAGTAGATAGGTTTACCGTATCTAGCGAATGGCACCTATTAATTTTGAGTTCGGTTACTCAAAGGCAAAGGCCTCTTGACCTTAAGCTCAAGACCGGTTTCCTGTCGATAACCGAAAAACCTTTTGGCCAACGGTCGTCAAACTTCATAAGTTGACTGTCTTTGACATATAGATGACCCCTTTTGTTTAGTTTGTTAGTAGATCAAAGGTCAAGGTCATAATGACCTTGAACTGAAGATTCGTTTTCGATCGAACACTGAAAAATGCTTTGGCCTACAGTCGTCAAACTTTAAGTTTGATGTGTCAGTGGATGCTTCCATTTGTTTTAGGTTTAGTAGGACAAAAGGCAAGGTCACAATGACCTTGAGATTGAAACAGTGTGCCTGAATAAGTGAAGAATGCATTGGCCTAAAGTCTTCAGATTTTAAAGATTTATTTCTGTGGGTAGATAATCCCTGTTGTTTTGGAGTCAGTAGGTCAAAGGTCAAGGCCAAAGTGATATTGAGACTGAAAACGGTTTGGGGTCTGTAGAGCAAAGATCTAGGTCACAATGACATTAAGACTGAAAATTGTGTTTGTTCAATTACCAAAGAACGCTTTGAACTACAACCCATACACTTAGGATATTGCCTGAGATCAGTAGGTAACCACTATTGTGTGAGAGTCAATAGGTCATAGGGCAAGTTCATATTAAACTAGTGACTGAAAATGGGACATGCCATTTTGAGGGCCCGTGGAGTGCATTCATGAATTACAAAAATCTGTTGTTTAATAATGTTCCAGAATTTCACAATTATTTACTGAAAATGCCAATGAATTTAAACCACAAATGTACAATAAAACAAAAACAAAGTAGACCTTAACATTTGACAACAACTGAATACTATTAGAGAGATCTCGGAAGCTCGCTGTGTATGATAAAGCGAACGAGTATTATATTTGTTTCACCGAGTAGACTAGAATCTTTTTTTTATTATTATTGTAGACGGCACCTAGGTGTCATCACATTCTATAGAACCTCCTGGTTTAGACATAAGGCGTTCTTTTTCAGCTAATTCGCGCCACCTCATTACACAGACATTTTGATTGTCACTGTCCATATGTTCACTATACCTGTTTTTGTTGTGTTTTCTTATTCTCCATAGCCGACGTTTCCACTGTGTATATCCTATTAGTCCCATAAATGCATAATATCCTAATGTAATTATCATTATTACAATACTGTCTCTCCGAATGTAATTAATTGTATTAATCTTTACACACTTTGAATGAACTATAGTGCTAAGGTTCCCATCTCCGTATATCTCCGACAAGTAAACACATACCGTATAAACTGTCCCCGCCTCTAAATTTTCAAACGTATACTCCCTGACGTCACTAGATAATGGGTGTGATTTAAAACGCCCACCTTTAGGAAAATATTCTACCACCGAATCTCTCACAAATCCTGTTAGGTTATAATTAGAATTGAGACCCCATCTGATTGAGATGGAGTGAACGGAGCTGTTGAGCCAATAGATGTCAAGCATGTTAACAGGAGGAGTGTCATAAACATGCTGGTTGTCTAAAGACTCCAGTTTTATGTTGTTTTCTGTGGTTAATGCACCGTTTATATGCGTCTCAATTATATACGGTGGATTAAGAGGATCCTCAGCATTGACGCTTTCCACGTATGTGCATAGTTTCGTTATCAGCAGCAGTATTGCAAATAATGACGGCACCATACTTAATATAAGCTGTAACATCTTCGCATAATTGAGAAAAGAATCTGAAAAATATCCAAAGATATTTTTACTGATAAGAAAAGTTCGTTAAACTTACACATTCTGCTTTATTACATATTTTTCTTTCATTTACATGGGTGTAATTAACCTATACCATTTAACATGTGCCATTTAAATATAGGCTAAAATATGTCAGTTCAAATGTGGAATACCTTGTATCAATTCAAATGTGGACTTACATGTGTTAATTCAAATGAGGACAGATGTATTGTAGTTCAGATGTGGTCTACAATTATGTCAAATTAAATGACACAGACATAACATATACTGAAAACTGTTTGTTGTTCGACAACCCTGTCACAATTAAGTGTACAATTTTACTACAATCTAAGGTGGCACAATCTATGGAAAGAAGCATTATAAAAAGATTTTCAAGTCACTTCTTTACTTTTCAAACACACCATAACCTCATTGTCTCTAATGTATACATCAAAGAAAAGTGTAATCCCTAAACTTTATATCTTACCTGCCCTTATTATTCCATTGTTTTGACAGCCTTAAAAATACTTGGAGCACGTATAATCTCGAGACTATATCGAATTTCCTCAATGTTAGAACAGTCTTGCAATTCTGGAAAATAAACCACAACAAGCATTTACTATTGATGCTGAAAACAATTGCCGCGTTTGTTAAGTAATATGCATACAGCAGAGTACAATGCAACAGAACCTGAAAGGTATTAGCTATCGGCACTTTCAAAGGTACGTGAACAAATTAAACTGCTGTAGTCATGGAAATCGGTGAAGTATTTGTAACAGTATGAACTACAGAATTGTGTGTTATTTGTTTTAAGTGGTTCTAAATCATTGTTTGTACATCACAATTATTACGTCATAGCGTCAATACCACAAACAGTGATATGCTCTTGAATAAAATCATGCATTGTTTGCCGTTCATATGATTATCATTTCATCATTCGGGCTGCTCCCTTGTAATATAATTCCTTTCGCATATGAACTCCAAACAATGATTTTATTTATTGAGAAATAACTGTTTTGGGTATATTATTTCTTAAACAAACTGTGCAATATATGTCGAGAACTATATACGAATCTAGCGCCCGATGCAATATATATTTTACATGGCATCCACATTATCAAAAGGTGGCCTAAACTGATTTTGTATTGCTTTAACATGTATTTTCGTGTATTGAATATATATGTATGTGAATATAACGTTTAACTTGAAAAAGGTTCAGTATTAAAAATTCATTGGTTTTAATAATTTTGTCTTCAGAATTCATCGGCTTTTAATTAAAGGGTTCAGTATTAAACACTTTTACTAGTCACAATTTGAAAACTTGGAAGGTGACCATCACATCCAGAAATGGGTTTACCATGGCAAGAAGCTAATGCTGCGTTTACACTTAGCCACGATGTCCACGATGTCCACGATTTGAGAGAAGCGTGGTGAGCGTGGGGGCTCGTGGGATCGAATCGTGGTGATCTTGAAGGAACTTGATGGAATCGTGATAATCGTAAGGAGCGTGACAAAGTTTTTGACAGTCAAAAATTTTGCCACGATTATCCCGATTTATCTTAGATCTTAAGAGAGCGTGGCAGAACGTGGAAATTGTTGTAGAGCGTAATGCAGCTTAACAGACCTTAACGTAGCGCATCAGATCTTGATGCTCCATCGTATGGGGATCTTGGTGAACTTGGAAACACGATTCTAAGTTCCACTAGATCTTGAGGCATCCTTACATAGTTGACGTTGGAGCCAACATCTTCACGCCTTAGTTCTGTGTTGAAAAGTTGAGGGTAATGTCCCAGTTGGTGCCTTCGGTTTCCACTTAACTATGGTCTCACCCAGCAGGTCTTAGGCTTTCTATTTCGTCTTCTCCTTCCTCTCCCTTCTATCCTGCCCTGTTCCGTCCCTTGTTGCTGCTGCCGACGAGTAACTGTTATAGGCATACACGAAAATTGCAAATTCAGCATATTGTTCAGCTCTTTGATGCATAGCTCGTTCCTCTTTGGAATCTCTGCAGAGAATGTGAGGATGACCCATGCCTCCTATTTATACATCAGTCGTGCTGAAAACGTGACACTCTTGATCAAATCGTGGCCATAAATCGGAGGAGAGCTTAACAAAACGTGATAACGTGAGGGATCTAAAACGGAACGTGTCAAAACGTGATAGCAATTCGTGGATATCGTAAGAGAACTTCAGAGAACGTGATGAAAATCGTGGCAGATCTCGACCAGAATCGTGATGGCTTCGTAATAAAACGCTGCAGTTAGTAACAAAACGTACTGAGAGCGTAAGAAAGCGTAGGAAAGCGTAGTAATACAAAATCCGTGCAATAAATCGTGGAGCTCCGAGTTTTTGTTTGGTACGTATTTGAAGATCAGATTTTTTCAGAGTTAACATAAAACATACACGTATTTTTATTCAAAGATAAATAAGCGCGATAAACATTTACATTCTGTATTGAGCAGCTGGCTTAAGTGTATGAACTCTCAAAACGCAGTTCTTTTTGCCTTACACTTCTTTGATTAAATTTTCAAATAAGAAGCAGTTTATTTAGTTTATTCCGAACAAAACTCCTAGTTTTGACTACTGTCATATACAATAAGGAAAATGTTTCAAGTGTCATTATTGCGTATATATACAAATTATATGATCGATATCTAAAATGAGACAGAAAGCCAGAAATGGATTTTCAGGGACAACATAACGGGGTTCTCGGGCATACTCACAAGGAAAATGTTAGAATTCTAGATCAGCTTTTGTGCATTCTGACATGCATTTTGAGATAGAATTTCTCAGATGGTAAACGATCCCTGAAAAAGTCATACTCTAATGACTACTCTATACACAACTATATGACTTAGCTGACGAATGTTTGATAAAGTTCTTTATATATTGTTTAATGATAACTGGTTTTATTTAAAAACATCATAACTATCTAGCCCTAATGCAAGATACAAATAGCCTGATGAGAAGCAACTTATCTTCTATAACTACGAGATATATATCATTCGACAGCCGGACTGTCGTCTGGTCTCGCATGCACTTCGGCTTATCATAAAATTCTAATACTACTATGCTAGTAGAAAATCCTTCTGAAATGATTGCTGTCCGAACATTTTGCTCTGTTAAATATTATGCTCTTCGTTTTAACCGGATGGGTGAGTACTTTGGTTGCACCCCTCAGTTAGATAGTATATATTATGGATGTAGGTGAAATAACGTTTTCAAAGTTGGGCGTCAGGGTAAGGGGAGTCTATGAGAAAGGTAACCTCTTTTCAATATCTGGGTACAGGAGTCCTCCCCAAGAAATATTTGATACGTCAAATGCTATATCCTGCTCCTGGCGAGTTTTAAGAAACTGACATCTCTGTCAATTAAACTGAAGTTTCACAAGTGTCGTGCGTTTTTACTAAAGACTATATTATAACCGATAAATGTTAATTATTTATAAATATCGTTTATTACATTTTTGTCTTACGTTTTTGTCTTTTCGTTTGAGAGCATTTTTAAAAGTTAAGCTTTCGTTAAGTACGAGGACTTTTAGAAATTGTTGTTACCTTTCTGTAGGAGAGTGGGGGAGGAGGTTAGTGGGGTCCTCTAATGGAAAATTTTGAAGTTTGGGAATGCCACATCCTGAATTCTGAAGAATATGGTTGTCAGTTACTGCAGCTTCGAGTTATATATCGCCGAATTACCCCTTGAAAACAGAAATGAATAGGGATTTTATTAGGGTTTGAAACGATGTGAAACCATTTTAGGAAGAGGTAAGAGGTACCTTAGATGGTTTTGAATATTTCAAAATCCAAACGCTGAATTTTAGTAAGGTTCTGAACAAGGAATTCTCAGTATTTCTTTAAGTTATCAATACAAAAAAGAATGGTGCCACCACCTCTCTCCTTTCACACCAAGGTATGAAATTTTGTTCATATATACTCGAATAGAATAACCATCAAAAGTACAAAATGCAGCTTTATTTCTTCTTCTTTAACAGTGTTTAATATTTAAACGTCGGTAGAAATTTTCTTCTTTTCTGGTAACAAAGAAAGATATAAATCTACTAAACCTATAATGGAGCTATTAAATATTAAATCTAAAGGCACTTAAAAAGCAAAGATCTGGCTTTCAGAGTAATGGAAATGATTTTTTTGTTGAACTTTTGACCTGGTGCCAGAAACTTTTTTATTTGATCTTGTAGTCAGAATATATTTTTCAAGCAAATCCAAAACCAGATTTTTTTTTATAAAATTCCCTGCTTCCAAGAGATTTCAGATGGGCGGACTCTAACATCTTTTTATCTTTTAAATCTAGTTTAATCGCTAGCAAATGCTCAGCTATGAACATTTTACTGAGATTTATGCCGAGGGGTTAATGTTAATGTAGCAGAATCTCAAAAAGATTAAGCCTGAAAAAAAAATCATATCAATTTTATATATTTTTCATATGAATTCTTATTGGCTTCTATCCAAAGGTATAATTGATAACATGTTTGAAATATAAAATATTGAAATAAAGTGTATAAAATATATTCTAGGAAGATTTTAATCACATTTAAAGTTAAAAGATAGATAAGGAACTTCTGCTTCACATCTGTTTAACAGAGAAACTATTCTTCTACTTAATGGTTTTAATAAAGCTATAAAGGATCATTTGTTGTTAGGCAAAAGAAATTTCCAAGGTGAAAACCTGAGTCTTTTACATAGGCATTTGTACACCATGAAAATCTGAATCCGTTGTAAATAATCAACAACAAAGCTGAAATTTGAGCCGCACCATGAGAAAACCAGCATAGTGCGCTTGCGACCAGCATGGATCCTGACAAGACTGCGCGGAGAAAACCAGCATAGTGCGCTTGCGACCAGCATGGATCCAGTCCAGCCTGCGCATCCGCGCAGTCTGGTCAGGATCCATGCTGTTCGCTAACGGTTTCTCTAATTGCAATAGGCTTTGAAAGCGAACAGCATGGATCCTGACCAGACTGCGCGGATGCGCAGGCTGGTCTGGATCCATGCTGGTCGCAAACGCACTATGTTGGTTTTCTCATGGTGCGGCTCATTTATTCTTCATTTCTTCACAGACAGAGGAATTCACTAAAATATATGAGGACGGAAAAGTTGTTCGCATTTTTATGTCGGCGATTTTACACCATATATTATATTAGAAGATAATGTGGCATATATATTAATTTGAAAATCCTGACCAGACTGCGCGGATGCGGAGGCTGGTCTGGATCCATGCTGGTCGCAAATGCACTATGTTGGTTTTCTCATGGCGCGGCTCAAGTATAGATGTTGTTTAAATACACCTGTAAACAAGAAAAACAGCTAGAGATTTGATGTCAAATGCTTGAATGATATATACCAAACCACTGAGTTCTGAACAATGGCCAAACATTTTGAAAAAACAAAACTATTTTTTACAAAGAAACAAAGCGAATTCATAAAGGTAATGCTCATCAGATAAATAGTTAGTACAGTTTGTGCAATACTTAGCAATGAACTATTTATAAGCCACGTTATATGTATATCTGCTATAGTTATTAACACTTTACGGCGTAAACAATTTTCTTTTTTTGCAACTGTATGTCAGACTAAATGATTATTCAAGGTCGTTTTTAGAAAGTGGTTTTGGGTAAGCTTTCTTATGATGAACAAGAATTTTCTGTTGCTAATATAGCATCAGCACTATCTGAGAAGAAATGTTTGAAAATCAGTCTAACTTTGATTAAACGAAGCGGACATTTGTTTCGGTGAGAATAATTACTAAATCACCAGAGACGTCTGAGTGTTATTAAACATTTCATTATATTATCAACAGACTCGTTAAAATGAGTCCACTATTATTCAGCTTTGATGCATTCTATGTTTAAAAAGAGCTATCTGAAAGATTTGGTTAACCGTGGTGTCTGTACTTTGTTTCATTGTTTTTATTTCTTGTCCTGTCGGAACATGGAGTAAATTCAATGCTGTTAACACCAGAGTTTCGGGTAAGCAACTGTAAGTGGGGGTTAGGGGTGCTTCCTATGTCATTACCACCCTCAAACTGTCCCATTGAATCTAAGTATTGTTTTGCATGGCTAACTTCCATGCTTCCAAATGATCTTATAGATTTGAACGCATCCTAAAGATATATAATTGCATGTGCAACGATTGCTACAATATACAGCAAAGGGATTGGAGCTGTTTCCATTTTGGTAATGAAACAGAAATACGTGCAATCGATCTGCCGTACTTTTTAGGAAAAGAATTATTTCTCTGCAGAGTCAAAGTCAAACAAAAACGCACCATCAACAGGAACAGTACTAGCAGAATTTGCCAGTTTGGGATTGCTTTCAGGAATCAGATATATTAAAAATGGCTTAGGAAGGTAGTACATTCTGTAAATAGCTCCGCTGAATATCAAAAGGGAGCTATCTAAGAGACGCCAAAAATAATTCAGTACTGCTTTTATACTGACGCGCTGTTAGACGGAAGTAGAGACGCCACGTTCTATGTATAAAATGATACTACTATATTAAATTTTGTATAAAATGATACTGCTACATTTTTTTTTTTTTTTTTTTTTTTTTTTTGGTTTTTGGGTTAATCGGGTTAAACTTCCTTTATTCTATCAGAGCTCCAAACTCTGTTATGTAAGAGTGTTACAGTCCCTTTTAAGCGCATACGTTCCAACTACAGCACACTCAAGTCATGTGACAATGTATCGTTGTAGGTACGATCACGTGTTATGTAATTCAAATCCTTCCTTGTGAGCTCTCCTGATTCCCCAACGTATGTTGAATATTGATAACAGCCGGTGAAAGATTTGTATATATTATCCTACCTATGCCGACAATACAAGATGTTTTTTTGCGGATGCATTACGTGCACTGTACTATAAATCGCAAACTAAGATTTTCTTCCTGTTCTTCACATTCGAGGGTAAATCGGATTACATCTTTCCGTCCATTCTGCATCATAATATGCTATGGTAAAGGCAAATTGCAAAAACTGTTATTTCAGGGTATACTATCTAGTCTTTATCTATTTAAGGGAGATATTCAAGTATTTGTTTCTTCTGCTTTTACAAAACTTGGTCCTCTTTGAGTTTTATCTTATATAATGCAATTTTAATCCAGTTTTCAGTCTGGCGAGTTCTGTTTGCACATGGTGACTGGCTACATTGCAAGAACCAGCGTTAAAATTGGCATGCTTTGCAGGCAATCACTTATAATCTATTGAAGTGAGATTATAGTTGCTTGTTTCTTCCCAAACTGTTGTAAGCTTCGTAGTTTAATCATATTGTATTTCACGTTTTGTTATAAATATATCACTAGGTATATCGACGGATAAACGAAACACTGTCACAGTTCATCTCATATTAAGTTATAACAATATTGCGTTCAACACCAATTTATATAAGGGCAATGCAATATGCCGACAGTATGCACGGTGTCAGAGTACATTATGTATTAAACAGTATAGCGGATTTCACTGTATAAAGGTATATTTGACCCAAATTTCATAATTGAAAACTTGAAACAATCACTAGACAAAGTTTTAACAGAGTACTAACTTAGTATAAATACATAGTTAGACACAAGATAACTATATACTGCCACTAAACATCTGGAAGTTTTTCAAAAAAATAACTGACATTTTAGCCGTGCCACGACAAAACCAACATAGTGGGTGTGCGACCAGCATGGATCCAGACCAGCCTGCGCATCCGCGCAGTCTGGTCAGGCTCCATGCTGTTCGCTTTTAAAGCCTATTGGAATTGGAAAAACTGTTAGCGAACAGCATGGATCCTGACCAGACTGCGCGGATGCGCAGGCTGGTCTGGATCCATGCTGGTCGCAAAGCCACTATGTTGGTTTTCCCATGGCACGGCTCATTTGATTGTGCGTGTATTTCTTTTATCTAACAATCTTATTTAGGTAGGAGAATATATCTAATGAAGAATCTCTACATTTGAAGTAAATGTCTTAAGATAAAATATTTTAGTGAAAAATGGGTACTGGATAATTTAAGGAAAGAAAGATAAAAATGATACACTGATATATGAAAAAAAAAAAGATGATTCTATTTTGCTGTTCTTCCATCATTGAACGACCTCACCTGACCGACAAACTGTCGGTAGGCTTCAAATGATATGTTTAATACATTTTTGCGTTTATAAGTTCGCGTTCCCACGATCCAAAATTAATAACCGTATGCGTGAGCACGTCGTGTTACACGTGTGTACGTTGCAGTTCAGATATATCGACCGAACGTCGAACTCAACGTTGTAATGGAAAAAAAAGACATTTCTGTATATTGTTCAATCGTGTTTTAATCGAGTTTTCGATCAATCTGGGTTATTTGCAGCATCCTAATGATCCCATAAACTCAGATAATTTGAAATAAATTGGCTGATATTTCAATTTTGGAAATAGCTCTATCACTTCGCTGTGATAGCATTAGTTTCAATTCCAATACCAGCACGCTTGCAATCTGTGTGTTTAGTTTGGAAAATGAAATGTGTAGTATTCATGTCGCGTAATAGTAAAAGACTTTTTTCTGAATAGCAGTAATTTTATTGTAATTCATAAATCCCTCATATACATTTGTCAACATGTTCTTGCAGGTTCTTGCACACGTATTTAGATTAGCACAGCGCAAGACTTTCAAAGGGCTTAATTTGTATTTCTTAATACACCCTAGGTACGTAGCATAGTTCATGTATGAGATGGACAAGACTATTACTTGCAATCATTCACATTTCGAAGCGCATCATTTACAGAATTAATAAGCGTATCTTTATATGTAATCATTCACGGAATTTAGCGTATCTTTATATGTAATCATTCACGGAATTAAGCGTATCTTTATAAGCAGTCATTCACAGAATTAGGCGTATCTTTACATGTAGTCATTCACAATATATAGCGCATATTGTAGTAATAACTCGCATAACAAAACAATAAATACTTACATTCCATAAAATCTGGTAATATTCCAACATCACCTCTCAGATTTCTCATGAGTAAATGTATACACAGTAAATCTTATATTACAGTTCCAGATTTCTTCAATTGTGTTACTTTTATTCCAATATGAAACATCGCTTTTAGTAAAACGATGCAAGTGTAATGGTGAAAAAACCAATATCCTTGTCAAGAATATGAGAGATCTACACACTGCCAATTCCCGAGTGTATTAAAGCAATGATATACCAAAGCATATATAAATCCAAACCATTGGTATTAATACATTATTTATTTTCTCCCTCACTTTCGAGGTTGATAAATGCCACGGCATTTAGGTTATCTGTCCGCACTATCGATTTCCGCTTGCATTCCGCTACGATATTCCGGTCTTTCAAAGATAATTTTCAACTCGCATGTTCTACAATGGTCTCTTCTATGCCTCATTCGCCTCGTTTCCATCAACATTGATTAAATTGCAAATGTCATCCGCAATACCTTCTGAACTTATTTCCGATTGAGGACAAATAGCTGGGAATTATTTATATTTCCGCCCTTCTGTGAAGTCAGGTGCGAAATTCTTCAGTATCTCTTTAAGCGTTTGAATTTTCCGTAACAGTATCAAAGGAATCATTTGCATGTGGTATTATATTTCTTTTCTCAAGTACGCATGTGAAGAGAGGATTTAAATTACAAATTGGTTTATCGACCCGCCGTAACTTTTAATAAGATCTTTAGCAACCACCTGATTGTCGATATTTGTGAATCTTTCCTCTTTGATCAAGAATGAATGTTTCTCGCTGTCTTGTGATGTGCTGTTTTAGTAATTTATTTTTTTTCTAATGTTTACATGCAAGTATAAGTAGGTAGTATTGGAGTAAAAACTTTACACATTCATCAAAACAACGGCATTTGTAGTTGGCAAAACATCAAAAGTATAACAGAAAATGTATTATTCAGTTATCATAAACATATCACCATGGAATTTCTTAAATATCAAAACTGCCGACTCAAGCTATTGTTGCTTTGTTGTTGCTGATTTAACTTCAATTTGGCTCAATCTACACCTCGAGTACTGTTTCTTTACTAGCATATTGAACTGCTGATAAAGTTTTTTTTTCAGAATTTAGCCAGATCCAAACATAAATAATGTACTCATGTATAAACTAAGAAATTCCTCCATCGAATATACACAGAGTTTATATAGGAAGCACAAAACTATATACAATTCAAGATTTATCTACCAGATCACATAAACTGTTGATATTTCTGGACAGCTAAATAACAGGTTTTATTTCTTCATTTTTTGTCAGCAGAAACTTGATTGATTTTAATACAGGATACATCCCGTCATATTTACCTACGTTATATGTAAGAGAAACAGTAACATGTTCCCACTAACATAAAAATATAGGATATAGACAAATCAGTTACGCCAATACAACCTAGAATAATTATAGAGTGGTCTGACGTTGCAAGTAAAGAAACATTCAAAGTTTGTACGAACATGGAACATAAATAAAGCAATAATGTTTAGTTTATCTGAATATATCCATATAAGGATTCTGCAATAACTAATTTTCATTTTATTGATTATTTTGATCAATAACCCATAATTACTCAGTTATTGTATTCACTTCAGATAACGAAAACAAAAATAGATTTTATAGGAAACAGATTCTTTCGGATCGAGTTTCGAATTTTTTGTGATTCGAACTTGATGTTACCCAATTATTAGGATTTTTATTTTTAAAAATACATAGATGATATCTGTTCATATTAGTGTAAGATTGAAATATCCTTCATGATACAAATATTTTCAATCTAAGATATGATGTTCATGAGTGGCAGATAATTTGATTTTATATGTAAATGAAACAAATTTTCATTCTATTTAATGTTTTAACTAAATGTGCCGATCTTTTAGTTTCTTAATAGTGAAAAATATATTTGAAATTATTTTTTTTCTAAGTGAAAATGCCAAATATATTTCAATTTTTTGATAATTCACTGAATAACATGTTATGAAACCTTTGCCTCACAAAATCATAAAGGAGAATCACGGTTTAATATGTTTTGTTGGTTGAGCGGTTACAACGATATGTATACATAATAAGGAAAAAAATTATAAAAAAATAGTGTAATAAATAGATAATGTACAAGCAAATATTTTCACTGGATCAAAATTTTCGCATATTTGAAATTTTTAGTATGTTCGCGAGGTTTTATATTCGCGAAATTGTAAAAATATTATCCTACTTGCATTTGAATTATACTAATGGTGCAGAATATTTACGCAAAGATTAATTTTCACGACATGTAAGGCCTCGCAAATATATCAAAATTTGAACCTTCGCAAAAATTTCTGCTTTTTACAGTGCTAATTGTCGAGCCCGACAATCTCACAAAATTTTGCCACGCTGGAAGATTAGTGTATGGTTACGTGCATCCGTCCGTATATCCGTCAGATACTGTCCGGGGCGTAACTTCACCAGCATGTCACATTTTCATTTAACTTGGAGGGGTTAGTCTCTATTTCCTGTACAGTCAAACCTGTCTATAAAGACCACCCTAGTGAGAGCCAAACTGTGGTCCTTATTGGGAGGTGGTCTTTCTTCACAGGTTAAAATACACTGTAAATGTAAAAATGGGAAACAAAACTTGTGGTCTTTACAGCCAGGTGGTCTCTGTTCAGAGGTGGTCTTTAACACAGGTTTGACTGTATTGTACCTCTTCTTCCACATCACAAGATATTGAACATTTTAACTCGCATTTAGTTCAGTGATCCCACACTTTTTACAGCTAAGTTGTTTCAAACTGATCACTCATTCTATAGCCTGATTTCAGTCTTGATAGAAATGGTTTTGTCTGCAGAAAAATGAGCCGAGGATACGAGAGTTATGATTGTTTCGTAAGGAAAAAAGTAGAAATTTATGTTTGACCGTAGTGTATTGTGAAACAATATCTACCACTGTGCAAGCGTGCATGTTCCAAGTAAGTTTGTTTGATTCGTTCCGAGCAATGGATAACGTTTGTATCTGGCCCAGGGTAGTCCTGAAAAATCGGTCATAAAGCTTTCTACAGACAATGTTCTGTGCTATTATAAGGAAGGCGTTCAATATAAAAAGTCTTACGAACCTACTTTTATTTTTTGTCTGTTACGACTTTTAGGAGATGTTGATGTTTGTTACCTAAACAATGCATTTATAAGAGAAATGAAGTTAAATCGTCTATTAAATTATTTAAACTAGATAAAATAGGCATGCATATACAATCAAACGTTATTTTGTCTTTCTAGTGGTGACATTGAGATGTCATTTATCGGTACTGAACTGTAACACATCTTGTTATAAAGTGATTTTAGAGAAATAACCCATACGTGATAACAAACAACTGTGCCGTTCGCATCGTTAAGGCTAAACTTGTATAAAAAGGTAAAGGTCTTGTTTATTATAGTGTCACCCCTATTGAAAGGGCCAGCCAATTTGGCTTATGAGACACCTTTATTGTGCGTACCAATTACCTCCCAACTCCTACCACTATGCCAGGCGCCAGGCGGATAGAAGTCGGTAACCATTCATTTAACTAGCTCGCGGCTCACGAACCGGCCTTTTCGGAACGAGTCCCATGACAAACATTCCCCGGACGAACGCTCCCCATGGGGCTCGAACCTTCGACCTCCCGATCCCGAGGCGGACGCCTTAACCACTGGGCCACGGTGACGGGTTATGTATATGTATATTTTGAATAACCAGTTCGGGCAAGGACAGTCTGTCATATAGCGTGTTGTTGCATGTTCGTTATTATCTTTAACTTCCAATAAACCGAACTTCATGTTGATTTTATACAGCTATTTCATAGAATCTTTATGTATCTACATGTTTTCTAATTCGATCTTTACCTTATGTCTACGACAAATGCCCATTTTCTTACGATAGATCATGTTGGAGTCACTGTCGCTCTTTCTCAATATCAAACAAGAATCTCTCCCCAGATATTTAATAAAACAGAATTCATCCAATCGATGCCAATTCAAACGTGATATGAAAAGAATATTTTAAGATGTCTCCACTGCTGGTATGCAAAATCAATGTTCAGACGGGGCTGTTTATCTCCATAGCTCAATGACCATTGTTAAAGATTTGGGTTTGAATGATCTCCAGATATATATAGAAGGGGTGTTCTAAAAGTTTTGTTACAAGCCTCATAACTTTGTTTTGACTGATCAGAAGAGTGTGTGTGTTTTTTAACCATAAAAATGATATGATATAGCGGTATATGTCTCTATGCTGTTTAAACTTTTTGACGTACAAACGTTGTACAGTCTTTTTATATCACTGTAAAGCTGCGAAAAACACGTTTACCTGCTGTAGTATCATATTCTATCAATTTCTTTTGCAAACTGGCATGTACTTCTTATGAATTGTGATATATGCTAACCATTAATCAAAATATTAAAATCTCATGGCGGCGCAGATTTTGTAATAAGATAAAAGTGGGTGGGGTATGATAAAAAATTATCGGGAAAATTACATGGTTTCAGTAAATGATATGGATACTTTTCAATTTTTATTAGTAAAAGAAGGGATACTAAATAACGATAAAATGTTTAAATAAGAAAAGTACTGCTTATTCACATATGAATATGTTCACATATGACTAATGTGAACATCCAAAGTTATTCTTTGAAGGTAATATACGCTATCATTGGCGTAAGGGCGATCTCAAAAAAAGAGGTGGGAAGGAGTTTGGGATGGGGGCTGGTGGGGGTTGTCAGTGGGGCCCGTCAGCTAGACATACCCATACTAGATATATTTCCCTGAAAAATCTTGAACAACCAAAAAAAGGTATTGGACCTGCATTTACGAAAAAACATGTATTCAATTCCATATCACATATCAACTTCAAAATACGTATTTTGTTTTGGATATGTACGAAGTTGAAAAACTGGATCAATGCGAGTACGGTAAAAATAACTGATATTTATTCAAGGCTTTCGCTTATTATTCACTAAAAATTGTCTAAGATAAACAAATGTTTACATATTACATACACAGGCAGATCTCTTTTTAAACTATATACCATATCTAATAATCTGGGGCGTGGATATCAGTAATTGTACAACAATGATAAAATAGTCATATACTTTATCATGTGTCGCAACGACACAATTTAGGTGAAATGACAGCTTAAATGTGGCACAAGACTCCGGGAACCCATCCGCCGCCGCCATACTTTTTATACATACATTTATCTTTTGAAGCAACGGATTGCTACTATAAATGTAAAAAAACAACAACCAAAAAACGATTACTCCCGACGCAAAGAGAGGTTTGAACACATAACCGCTAAGGTAAGTAATATCGAACGGGGACCGTAACTACCTGCGTACCCAAAAGTACAAAACTTGTTTAAATAACCAGCAAATATAATTGGATAAAAAATATATGTTTTTTAAAGTTTCGCATTCTTTAGGATTGTCTTGGTTTATTGATTTCGAAATTTCATTACATTTGAAACCGCCGTATTATTCACGGCCATCTCATTATCAAAACTGATAATGATAATACATCAGCGGATGTCAATATGTGGGAAGACAAAATTAACGTTGTCTTGCAATAACCTTTATTGTAGGTTTCATATCATTCCCTTCTTTTATAAAGACAACATTAATAGATATGTGTGTTAATGTTTGATAAACAAACAAACTTGATACCTAAAAGGAATGAGAATATATCTGAAACAGACGTGATGAAATACGAATATAACTTTACAACTGTACGTAACAGCGAAATAACCGAAATCTACCTTTCATACCATAGTTATGATAGCTAAAGTGACAAAATTATATCTATAGATAAGATTATACTCGATAGCAAAATTTTTGTTTCATCCGTATCTTTAATAGGACATGATTAAAATCACACATCTATGGACTATGTCATACGATCCGATAGGTTTTATGTTATATTTAAGTATTGTTACAGTTGCAAACGTTCAATATTTCTTAACCGTTTGATAAAAGGAAATATATCAATGTGTTATTGGCATGCCAGTAAAAGAGCCTTTTCCAGAAGTACATGAATTTGAGACGGTCTCGGGACGATATTGGCAAGTACAAAAGCCAGACATGCATGTAAAAGTGATGCGAGTCACCACCCTTGTTGTGGGTTGCCTTGGAATGGCAATGGCAGGATCTATATACGCTTTTGGCGCTTACGCAAACGCGGTAAAAGCTACATTCAATTACAGTCAGACTGAAAGTGAGTATACTTAATACGTTTATACCCGATTTGTGATATATTTTATTTAATTTTAATCATTAACCGGATCATTATAGTATGATAATCATAATCATCATCATCGTCAGCAGCAGTACCAGAACACCACAACCACCACCACTACCTAACCATCTTTTGGTCTTAAAAGTGCGCTGTGGTATCTTTTTATTCATGTATTTGATACATTACTTCATTGGGATATTTTACAGCTTTAACTTGGATGAGCACCACACATGCCCTCCTGACATTTTAGCGGATGACTTACTCGCATAAAAAACATCTTTGTCAACTACGAACGAGGGGCAATGACTTTATCTCTATGGTTGATGCAGTATCAGTGTTCTCTGCACCTGTATTGGTTTAAGACTTAAACTCCAGAGCAGATATTTTTAGAGTACTTAAAATTGACCAGCCGAAGCCATAGGTTTGGTTTACGTTCCAAAGAAGTAGGTCCAAACTTCTAGTACTAATTAGTTTCAGACTCACATTCGACAGCAGTAGTATCAGAATCTCATTCTTAGAGGAAGTAGTTTTATATTCACACTTTGAAGAAGTATGTTAAGTCTAGCACTTAGCACTTCGAAAATGTACTTTATAACTCTGCCATTGCAATAGCAGATTCTGGCACTCTTACATTTCAAAAAAGTACTTTCAAATGCATCCGCCCTAGTAGCTGTTTCTGAATGTCACACTTCAAAGAAGCAGTTTAAGTTCACACTTCTAAGAAGTAAGTTAAAACACATCCTCTGCGGTAGTAGTTTTAAACACTCACACTCCACAGAAGTAGTTTAAGCTCACTTTTGAGAAATAGTTTAGTTTCAGACACAGCTTCCTCTGAAGTAGTTTCAGAAGAAACTCATAGTTCAAAAAGGTGGTTTAGGATAACACACACTTCAAACACATCATCTTTGGTGCAAGATTCAGAGATTCACACATCAAAGTTTTAGTTTCAGATCTGTTAGTACGTCAAGTTAGTAGTTTCTTGTGTACATGTCGAAGCTGCGTACATTTCCAAACATACTTTGTAGTTATGCATTCTATATCATGCACGTTGTGTCAGTCTTAAAACCAGCCATTACAATGTGTAGATGTAACAAACTTCAAAATACAATACAATACAAATACAAAATGATAATTTGTTTTTGCATAATATAATAATTATGATTACCTTTGTTTTCAGTTGAGATGTTTGCATCCATGGGAAACTTTGGAATAGCCATGGGATTTCCTGCTGGATTTCTTTCTGAAAAGTTCGGGGCACGTATAACATCGCTAGTAGCTACTATTGTGTCGGTACTTGGTTTCCTACTTCTGTGGTCTACAACACTGAGTAAAGACTTTTATCACGAACACGCTTGGCTGCAATACATCTACTTCTTCGTTGCAGGTATATACCAATCTATTCACAATCAACAATTTTAATTTGATATTTCCGCAAAATGATGCACCGTAAACAAGAATTGAAATACTAAAACATATGAACAAATGTGTGACAAAAATTTAAAAACAAGTGTCATTTCACACTTTCAAGAATTCTGACAGATACTAAATATACTGAAGAAAGTGTTATACACATTCGCGGTTTGCTATTCTAACTAACATACTCATAATTTTCAGGTTTCGGTGCAATTTTTCTGTACATGGCCTCTTTAACTACCAACATGAACAATTTCCATCCGAAACATCGTGGGAAGGTCGTCGGACTATTGGACGGTTCGTTTAGCGCCGGGCCAGCATTGATCTCTCTTATCTATGGAGTTTTGTTCACAAATGGCCACGTGACGGACGAACAAAACCAAAATCTGAAAGGTTTCTATCTGATGTCTGCCATAGCTTTTGGCACAATAGGTATTTTAGGTGTTATCCTTTTGAAGGACAATCCTTTTGAAATTGAGGAGATCAGTTTTCAACGTATGCCTGAGACAACGAATGACAAGGAAGAAAACCAAAAGCACGATGACCTACAACGTGAAGGTGATGTCACTGGATTTCAGTTGTTGAAAAAATACAACTTCCATTTTCTGTTTTGGTCATACATATTTTGCGCTGGATTGCAGCTTACATATCAGACAAACATAACTGCTTATCTAAAATCCTACGATTTGGAGCAGTATAGTACTTTATTCACAACACTTAATCCCGTATTCGGCATTATATCAAAATTCATTGCCGGGTTTTTGTCTGACGCTATAGTACATAAAGTACCCAGAATAGCAGTGCTTTTCGTTTTCAACATTTTTCAGACTATTGTTATGGTAATTTGCATATTCTATTCAAATCATCTGTCTGTCCTAGTTTTATCTCTGATCGGGATTGGCATGCCTAATGGGGCACTTTGGTGCCTTACTCCAACAATGTTAAGCGAGTTTTACGGAATGAAGTATTTTGGACGCAACTGGGGAACTATTATGTTCGGAAATGCATTTGGTGGGTTGCTTTTCCAGCGTGTATACGGCTGGATATATGACAGCAGTATACCGTATACTGGTCAAACTGTGTGTTACGGTCTTCATTGCTTCACGTGGAGCTTTGCTATGATGGCTGTACTTAGTCTATGCTCTTGCATATTTAATGCTGGTGTATTAGAATCTGAGATCTATCTGTATAAATCTTTGAAAAGATCTAAGAAATCAAATGT
This sequence comes from Mercenaria mercenaria, assembly GCF_021730395.1. Lineage (NCBI taxonomy): Eukaryota > Metazoa > Mollusca > Bivalvia > Venerida > Veneridae > Mercenaria > Mercenaria mercenaria. The sequence continues at coordinate 43,351,982 of NC_069374.1, forward strand.
GAATTAGTGATACAGATTGGTTTTAAACGGGTATGAAATAATGGAAATGAAATAATCTGTGGATAGTCTAATGAGAGTATATTACTTTCAAATCAACAACGTCATGTGAAATTCTTAAGGTTGCAGAATGTAGAATGTGATATAATACAACCGATCTCATTCAAGCTGTCGTATTTCCGTATTTCTCATTGAATGTTTCTCATTGCAGAGTTGGTGCAGCCGTTCTGCGCTTGCGCGGAATTATTATCAAATGGAACGCACGGCAAAAATACTCATTTTTTTGCATGTCCGCACGCATTTAGTGTATAATGTGCATAATATACTGACTAAAGGTTAGGGTTAGAATCACCATGGTTACAAAATATATACATTTAAGGTATATTTGTTCAAATTTAGTTAATCCGGTATATACCGGAGTCTGTAATATATCACGGGCGCACCAACTCTGTATTTAGTCACAGCCTTTCTCATTATGTTGAATGACATTAACAATCATGCACATTTTATTGTTTGACGGAATAAAGCTTTCTTTACAAACTACTCGTGATAATATTTACTGTGCAATGAATTCGTATCAAACAATTTATAACATATTTTATATCTTTTGCTCCACATGAATTGAATGCATTACTAGATATTATTAGCATAAAGCTGCCTGTACAATATCTGTGATATATTGAAGCTTGTTGCTGTCTTCTCTTGTCTAATAATTGAGTGCTTGCGTGACTGTATGTGGAGGGAGGAGGTGATTGCCTTGAGCTTCAAGGCTACAGTTTGATCCGATCGTCTAATTAGTACCACGATCGTTTGTGAATTTCTGTTTTATAATTCAGTATCTATATATAGGTTACACATTAATTTAAAGGTCTACAAGTATGGTAGTAGAAACTATCTTAATTTTAGATATCTTGAATATTGTCAGTTTTGTTGGGAAAATTTATTTTCCCCCTGGCACAAATTGTGCCAGATTATAACTTCGAAAAGCCTATTTGAAATTTTACAACAGTTTAAGTTTGAAGTATTGCTTTATGCTAAGTGAGATATCCTGATAGATTTGTAACAACTCTATCGTTTAACAAATAAAACCATAATATAATTTTAAAACATTTTGATACTCAAAATAAATGACTGAATTTTTTAATAGAAGATAACATTATATAGACTCAAAACAAATAAAGATTTTCCTAAAATGATATCAATATTGCCTTGTTTTTAAGGAGAAATCATGGAAAAGCATTGCTAGGCTTGGGAAAAGGTGGATCATACAGGAGGCCTTTTATTATCCATTGCTTATAGTTGCAGAAAGTATTAATTACTATTATTATACTCAATAACATCCATTTAATAAGAAAAGATTTGAAAATCACGTTCATATTTTTCATTTCACCTCAGTGGAAATTAAACTGCTCCCAACTTAAATATCATATATTATAATGTTCTGTTGTGTTTTGTTTTTTTTGTAAGTATCCGTTTTTATAAATTAGACATTATGATAACTCATATCACAGAACAAATCCCCTTTTTAAATTTATCTGAATGAAAAATTAACAATGCATGTCGCAAACCCTGATAATAATCGAAATTGTACTAGGAAATGACTGGAAGGTGCACACTCGATCGCTGGTTGAAATTATAACTGAACTGGAAGTACAAACATAATGGATGGAGTTCGTCTGTACATACGCAAATTCGAACAATGAATAAGAACAACGAATTCTTTACCAGTATATTTATTGAGAATATGCATGATATTTTCATGTGTAGTGGTACAAGAGAACTACAGTATTTCTTAAAGGTCATACACTTACTATAATTTTTCTCTGTAAAATAAAACTATGGACAGTGCTTGATTAAGTTTACATTTATACTACACTTATTCTAAACACTGATTCATATCATACCATAGAATCATAGATACATGACAATGATTTACTATCTAATCTAACATGGATTGATTTGATTGCCAGTCAAATGAAGGAGAATGTCAATTTTTGTAAATTCTGCGATGAACAATGGTTGACGCGCGGACCAATAAGAGAGCAATATAATGTCAATTATGATGTCACGTTGCCGTATCACGTCCAGTTCATTACTGCTAGGATAAATAAAGTCCATCATAATTCTATCAAAATATTTCAATGAGCTTGTCATAATGGATGGAGTTTGTCTGTAGAGATGTAAAGTCGAATAATGAACGAATTCTTTATCAGTATATATATTGAGAATATGCTATTTTCATGTGTAGAGGTACAAGAAAAGTGCCTAGTTTTGGATCCACGGCCGAGATCTCTGAAAGTACCAATCATATTTTTGATAGTGTTAAATGTTATAATTATCGCATCCTCATATTATACTTACATGTATTGAAAATTTGTCTGCTTTGTTTATGTATGCATTTTGCATGCTTTTTATACTGACAACCCGTCTTACTTCCTTCCAGCGGTGTAGTCAAGATAAATGGTCACTGTTACCAACCTTTTGAAAATCAACAAGAAAACTTAGAAGTTATATTTCAAACAGTTTCACCGATCTATAAATGAAAAAAGGTCGTGTTTTATTTCCAACTGATACTGTTTGTCCCGGGAGATGACTGTTTCATTGTACATTCCAACCTTACTATCAGATACTCTGATAACGGAAAAGTTCTTTATTCAACAGTATTTCGTAAAGGTTATACAATTTCTACTGATATTTTTTCTCTGTACAATAAAACTATGGATAATGCTTGACTACGTTTACATTTATACTACACCTACACTGTAAATGTAAGTGTTAAGGAACTGAACACGCTTTGAACGCCAATTTGCAACAGATATTGAACGCGTCTTTGCGTTCAAAATCCTAATACTAGTGTTCAAATTTTTAACACTAGCTGCTCAAAGAAGAACGCCCGATGAACAGCCAGCTGTTCTGTTGTGGAACACCTTATGAACAACCAGGTGTCCTTTTTTAACACAAGACATGTTCTATTTTTTAATGTTAGTGTTCAGATTGGTAACACCTACAGTTCCGTAAATGAACAGTCTGTGAACACCCAGGTGTTCTTTTGTTTAACTCCGGACGTGTTCAATTCCAATGCAACAGATATTGAACGCCTAGAACATGTTCAAAGACATGGACGTTAAGAAGTTGAACATACTGCATTCAGTTTTGAACACTGGATAAGAAACATGTTTTTCTAAGGGATATTTGTTATACATAATAACATTTACTGCTGAAAAAAAAACTTTATTTCAAAAAACCTTTTTGAAGTAAAACTACCAACATCATGTGCAACAACTTAATCTGACTATTTTACAAGCTTTTTATGTACATGTATAGTGTTCTTTAGTTGCAGTTTAAACATACCTGAAAAAAAACTGACATAAAAAGATATTATGCTCTGAACATAATTTCCTGTAAAAGTGTTCCCTGTCCTAAAAATTTTAGAAACTGTAAAAAATTACCATAATTAAAAAAAATATTGACATAATTTTGTACTCCTGCAAACAGACGATGGTCATAATCCAAGTTTCAAAGATAAAATGGCACTTAAGAAAAATTCAGGATATTTTTTAACAAAAAGACACTGGCACATCACTATGACTTTTTCCCAAAGCAAATAAATCAGGTAAGGTTGGAAATACTAGTTACAAAATTATTTCATCAGTGGCACAAAACCAACAGTTCGACCAGACATAACCTTGACAGACTTATACAATAATATAGAAAGATATACTACTATTTTATTCTTGCATACAGCTCAGAACATAAGAAAGTACACATTTATTTATGAATTACTGTAATATGCAATAATACATATATACAATTTCATTTGTAAAATGTTAAAACCCTGCTCAGTCCCAATTGCATTTAGAAAATACCAACATGTCTGCTCAGAACAAATAGTAACATTTTGAGAATGTCAATCAACTTGTTCAGTAACAATAAGTCCATTTTGTAAAATATGTCCCTGCTCAGTACCAAAAACACTATTTTGAAAAACCCAGTTAATTTTTTTGAAAAATGTCAATCTATATGCTCAGAAGAGACTAGTGGTATTAGCAGTACTGAAAAACTATTCTCTATCTTGAACTGCTGCATTGATTTCAGCAAAATACAAACCAGAATGATATTTCAGAAGAAAGAGTGACTGCTACTTTTATTATCCTCCCAATACCTTAACCATGTAACTCATTTATTTAAATACTGTTCTATACTTCTCACAGAAAAAAGATTTTCTTAACTTTCATTGGTATACTGTTCTTCAAATACAAATTGCTGCAAGAATCCTAAAGACATTGCTTAAGAATGATATTCAATGTCGAAAACGATTGTAGGACATTTGCCCCCCAATAAAAAAATGTACTACTGGACATCTGCCCCCAGCCCCAGTTGAAATGGCAGATAGGACATTTGCCCCCCCCCCCCCCCCCCCACACACACACACACTTCTTATTGTTAGAATGGACATTTGCCCCCAATATTTTTGTCCTATGTGCCAGCAGATATACTGTGTTTTATGTTCTTTTATTATCAAAATTACTCTAAAAGGCAATTTTTAGAAAAAAATCTATCTTATTGATAAAATTTGATGAATATGTTGATTACATTCTTGTGTTAAGGTAAATATTAGCCTATTATTGAGACATAAAAGTGCTCATAAGAATGTTATAATTTTTTAATTTGTGCAATGTTTTTAACACTAAAACTTGTTAATTTGGCAATTATCTACTAGAAAGATGTAAGAAACAAAGACATTGTTATCTGCAATATGATAATTATCTTCTACCAAGTTCCTAAAAAATCACTAGGGGACAAAAATATTGGTGGGGGTGGGGGGGGGGGTGGCAAATGTCCATTTCAGAAGTAAGCACTGGGGGGCAAATGTCCTATCTACCATTTCAACTGGGAGCAAATGTCCAGCAGTCCACTTTTTTATTGGGGGCAAATGTCCAAGGGGCAAATGTCCGGATCCCGTCGAAAACACAGAATGCTGCAAATAACTGAACTGCAAATAACACTGTACTCTCCCTATTGCACCTAGTGGCAGTGCAATTTCCTACTAAATACGCTGTCTCTGCTTTGTCATTTCTGGTAAATATCACTAATTTTGGAGGAGTGTTTTCTTTTACCTCCAATATGACCTCAAAGTCATGTTCTTTAACAACCTGGCAAAAGAAAAATGGATTTCATTATATAAACAGCATTTAAACTGGAGCATTAATAAAACTATTTGCTGTTTTAAAATAGGTACAGTACAGAGATTGATATTTGAATGTTGTATAAACCTATTAAATGCGAAATAATGCTTTATGTTAAAATTAGGTATATATGCTGATGTAAAATATCATACACCTTATTCAAACTTCCAAAGGCCAGGCACTGTTTTATAAGAGCAGGTTCAAGTCCCAGCTAAAGGTTCAGAAAATCATACTAGCACTTAATGAGAGTATTGTTCAATGATTCTAGCGTACTAGTTCGTTTAACAGAACAGAAATATCATCTAACTTTAACAAACAAACCTCAGTGATCACTTTAGGAGTCTGGAAATGACATATCTATGCCCTTCTTATTCCGATCAAACTTGGTTTCAACTTTTGTTCGTTATACGCTTTATGTAGAGAGCTATCAGACAGTTTCATTGTTTGAATAAGCAGCCAATTGCACCTGCTCAAGATGTGATCTAAAATAAAAGTTAAAGTATTTCATGTTCTTTAGTTCAGCATTTGCAATACAACGACAACAACAACATAAGTGCTGCCTGTTTGAATTTACATGGAATATCTAGTAAACACTAAAGATCTGGCTGTTGGAACTTAAATATAAATTATGAACAAAGTATTCTAGCTAAGAAGATATGCAAATAACAGAAAAATTACTTCAAAACAAATTATTCCGGATTATCATTCCAGTTTCCTCTTTTCGCTAAACTTGAGACGCTTGTTGATGACGTACTCACGGTACTGATTGACGCTTTCTTGAAAAAATCTATTTTTAGCCATCACACCGGCGTTCTCAGATAGAACATGCAATGAATGCCCCTGTTCATATAAAATTTCCTGTCAATGTTTTATATAGTTATTTCATTTTTATGCATTCACTGAAACTTCAATTAACAATATATCGGTAAAATAACTTACCCCTAGTTCATTAAAACCCAAAAACAGTAAAATATGTCTAGACTTTTCTTGGAAGGCGATCTAATATTGAATGCTGGCGTTCAAATTAAGCGTTCCAATTATACACAGAACACTTGTTCTAAACATCGGTGTTCAGAGTATAACACGTAGTGTTCCAAAATTGAATACAGGTGAACGCGTCCGGTGTTCTCTCCATTTACAGTGTATTCTAAACACTGATTCATATCATTCCATAGATATATGACAATGATTTACTATCTAATCCAACATGGATTGATTTGATTGCCAGTCAAATTAAGGAAACTGTCAACTTTTGTAAATTCTGCGATGAACAAGGGTTGACGTGCGGACCGTTGAGAGAACAATATAATGAAGGTGCCATATCATCTTCAGATGCTTGGATATTTAACCACTTGGGTCATGCGTCGTGGTTCAAATCTTGCGCCTCCTTACTCTGAACTGTGATAAACCAGTCGATATACCACTAGAAGGTCTTGATTATTTGTTAAATGATAAGACTTTATTTCATTTTACTCTTTTGTATTTCATCTGTATATCCAGGTAGTTTTGAATATTTGGGTTTAATGTTGGTATACAATGTAGAATTTGGTTTAACATTGGCTTTTCAGAAAATAATTATAAGATAATACGAAAATTCGGCCGGCCAAGACAGTAATTGTGTCGAATGCTGTATTTTTTGGTTGTGTGACTGGGAAAACATGACTTCAAGCAAGTTTTCATCACGCCTTTATTTTCTTGGAGCAATAAATTCACATGACTCTACAAAAAAGTATTTATCAGTGTTTTGTACTGATATACTGAATTTTGCGTTGGCATTGTTACCAGCAAAGCTATTTGTTTTGTGACCTTCAATGAAACAAATATTCAGCGTTACGTCTTTGGTAAGGTCGGTTGTAAATGTATGACAAATGATATATTGAAACACTAGCTTTTATTGTCAGTTATCGCACAAAAATCATACATTACACAATCTTTCTGCCTTCATGACTTTATTTGAAATTTCAATATATAATACATTCGGAGCAGTGTGTATAAATATAACGTGATTTTATTTATCAAATAGAAGTTCCTCGGTATGTTTCTGTGTTTTGTTCCGTACTTTTTCATGAATATAAATCATTTAATGATATGAAAACTAGTAAATGAACTTAACTCAGAGAGTCTGAAAATCATGCACAAACTAATCTTTTACAACAGTAATTGTGCTCTACAAAAACGAATGGCCTGATTAAACGCTCTGGATTGTAATCGTTTGTAGTGGTAATTAAAGTTCAATGGAATTTATGTCCTTGGGGAGCTTCATTGTACATTATGAGATAGAATGAGGGACAAATAGGACGTGTGCTGATACAAATATAGTTATTTGTCTCGGACATAAAATTTAGAATAACACACTGTAACTAACTTGTAAATAACAATTTGTAAAACCAATGCTGGAACTTCTGATTAATTCAAAATCTAAAGCACCGAAACAGCAAGTTGTTTTAGCCGGGATGCTGATTAATTCAACGTCAGACCAAACAAAACGGTGATGTTTTCTTCATTTACTTAATAATCACTGCAGATTTCTCTGTATTTTTGTGATAATTATATCTATTATCAACTTCAAACACATTTGTAGAGTGCTTTGAGTTATAAACAAACTTCAGGAGTACTTTCATTAGATCTACTATACATTGTATATTCTTCCGTCATGAGGAGTAACCTAAAAGTCAGAAAATTTATCCCATTGTTTTGATAATGGATGGTGATATTTCCAATAGTTAAGTTTTTTATTGATCGCATTGCTAATGTATATGGGACGCCTTCAATACTTTGATTTGAATCACAGAGCACGTAATCCTCCGTACAATTAAGTAAATTTATTCTTTAACCAGCACAGTATTCGGTTTTCATCGATTACGAAAAGCAATTGGAATTCACTGTATTGCTCTGTTTTAAACCTTGTTCATAATTTTCAGGCTTCAGTGCAATTTTCATCATTACAGCAAATATGAATAATTTCCCTCTGAAACATGGTAAGAAGTAAATTGTCTTTTAGAAAATTCGTTCAGCGTAGAGACAGCATTGTTCGATACTATGATGCATTTGGGCCAACAACAGCGTTCGAATTTCGTTTTTAAAAAAAAGACATTTTTGCTTGAAATTCTTTACTTTTGTGTATACAGATAGTGGTGGTTGCACTGCTTTGCATAACTATGAGCTGGCTAAAGGGTACTAGTAAAAGTCAAGCAAATGCTGACAATCCCACTCGGTTGGTTGCAATGCCTTGGCGTTTTATACTCTAGGACTATATTTCAGGTGCCTATTTTTAATCCCCCGCCACGAGTGGTGGGGTGTTATGAATGGTCTCCGTCCTTCCTTCCGTCCTTCTGTCCTTCCGTAACATTTTGTGCCCGCTCTGTATCTCCTATTTAAACCCCTTGAAGGATTTTCATGAAACTTGAGTCAAATCATTACCTAATCAAGACAATGTGCAAAACCCATGAGTCAGCCATGCCAGCTCAAGGTCAAGGTCACAACTCAAGGTCAAAGGTTTGAGCCACTATCCATTTCGTGTCCGCTCTGTATCTCCTAAACCCAGAGAAGGATAATCATGATACTTGGATCAAATGATCAACTCATCAAGATGATGTGCAGAACGCATGAGTCAGCCATGTCGACTCAAGATCAAGGTCATCACTCAAGGTCAAAGGTTTGAGCTTTCCATTTCTTGTCAACTCTGTATCTCCTAAACCCCTTGAAGGATAATCATGAAAGTTGGGTCAAATGATCACTTCATCAAGACAATTTGCAAAACCGATGAGTCAGCCATGTCTGCTCAAGATCAAGGTCACAACTCAAGGTCAAAGGTTTGAGCCTTTCATTTTGTGTCCGCACTGTATCTCCTAAAACCCTTGAAGGATAATCATGAAACTTGGATCAAATAATCACCTCATCAAGACGATATGCAGTACCCATGAGTCAGCCATGTCGGCTCAAGGTCAAGATCAAAACTCAAGGACAAAGATTTGAGCCTTCCATTTCGTGTCTGCTTTGTATCTCCTAAACCCCATGAAGGATAATCATGAAACTTGGATCCAATGATCACCTCATCAAGACGATGTGCAGAACCCATGAGTCAGCCATGGTGACTCAAGGTCAAGTTCACAACTCAAGGTCAAAGGTTTGAGCCACTATTCATAACTTCAAGTTTTCGCGTATCTGTCTGGCCGAAAAGCCGATGGCGGAAACAGGATTCCGTAACAAACAGTTATCAGTAATAACTACAAGTCAGTTAAAAGTGATATCCCGTTAAATCAGTGTAAAATGTATAGAATGGCAACGATGCTGTGTAAGATTTAGTGATATGCAGGCACCTTAACCTTAGATCCCCTCTCTAAATTCCAGTTTGTTATGTCCTGTTAATTGTTTTCTCGTTTAGGACTAAGCACCGCTGTATGAATACATCTGCGTGTGCCACTTAATTCTTTTTTTGTACTTCATCATCAACAAAAAATGATATACGAGTATTCAGTCATTTATATCAGTTTAAATGATAGAACCTACATACAGTAATATTTTAGCAACGTATATTGATATATTCTCCATTTTGTTGTACTCTAAGTACATTGTGATTACTTTCTCATCTGTCGCGTGCTCTTCAAAACATTATTTTATCAGAGACACAATTAGTGAAAAAATACTAACATGATTATACAAGATTTAAGTGGTTACAAATTAATCTAATATATAACACTTGAAGATAAACATGCAAAATTTAACTGTTCCTGGTGAATGTAAAGTGCGCAAATAACAAAACGGTGTTAATTATCATCCCCTATTTCACCCTCAACATCAGCGTAGCTGTGCATGTTCCTACTTGAAAATCATACTACTATGCTTTAAACTAATCACAATCTGTTGAAAAACAAACTATCGTACAACTTTATTATACATGCAACCACCATCGTCCTGAGCATTTATATAGTCGTTGTGTCAACTTTTGCCCTGTTTTGCCATTATAATCAGAACAGAGTTGAAATAAGTGTATATCTAGAACGGATTCAAAACCTCTTTCGTGGTACGCTTCAGTAAACAATACTAATGCCTTTCACTAATGTCCGTTTTATCATTCAAAACAGACAAAGATGGGACAAAAGTGACGATAATGAATCCTTTCTCACAATAAAACTGTCGTAAACCCGTGATTTAAACGTGACACAAACCTTGGTTCTTGAGGAAGATTTAATACTGAGAAAATCCTTAAGCAGATTCTTTAACTAGTCAAGACAGACGTCCTGTCTGCTGTATTTCGATTTTTTCCCAAAACTTCTCTGTCGACAAACTCTTTCCATTGATCTTACAAAAATACGGCAGTATTTTTGCACATTAAGCCAGCTAGCTAGGATAATCGCCTATAAGAGGACTATCCTTAGACTATTGGTTCATTTAATGGCGACTTAGAAACGGAGTTGATTAATGTTTTATTGTTTTTGTTATCAAGGCAAGTAAACTATAATAAGAACAAGAAAAAAATCATATACAAATGAATTGCGTCAAGAGTTATAGCAACATCAGCAAGCGGCACGCTCCACGTAGGACTGAAAATGCACCATGTTCTGAAGCTAACAAAGTGGTCAATGCTTGCTGGCGGCACTAAGTTACTTGAAATTTCGATATACATATAACTCGAAAGGTTTGTTAGTAAGTTAACAATTCATAGTTATGAATTAGTATCTTGCGTTCTAATCAAAGTCTAAATGTCTGTCAAAAGAAAAAAACAATATCATCCATGTATGGAACATAGCATGTAGGGACTTGATCATTAATGTTTGACATAACATACCCTCTGGAAATGCATAATATTTCAAACTGTAGCAAGGGTATATACCTACATTTACACGTATAGTATGTTCCGGTTGTTAGGGGCTGAAACAAAGTCGAAAACCTTTCAAATATGGTAAAATAGTGAAATATTCGAAGAATGATTACAATCCTGTCACCTTCTTTGATCTCCCCTATAAAATTTAAAACTATCACGGAAATCGACCTTGGTCTTAAAGGATAGCCAGGACCAATAGTAACATGTTTATGCTGGATATATCTACACTGTCCTGCTATGTGGACTCGTACTTGCTCGGAAACCGCTTATAAAACATGGTTAAAAAGTGGTATTTTTTAAGAGCGAACACAGTCCTGTCATCTTATATTACCCTCTAAGCTACACGAGAGCTATTAAGGGCTAGAACCCGTACATTTACATATAATATGGCATTTAGTTAATCGCAATTTTGAAATTTCGGGATACGTAACTCGAAATAATTTCGACTTAGTAACTCGAAACTTTGGCTTACTTACCGTGACAGTTTTACCTACTAGGTCGATACTTCGAGTTACCTTAAGGTTTATAGAAGTTTCGAGTTAGCAAGCAGAAATTCAAGTTACTGTCTCCAAATTGTAAGTGAATAAATAGCACATAACTATGCTGTTGCGTAAATATGACCCTCTTGGTCGACAAAAGGCTTTGGTTTTGATATCGACTGTTTGTACGTCTTTGATTATTCGAGATTTGTTTGAGATTGATAATATAGATTTTAACCTTTGTGATAACTTGTTAATGATTAGATATGTTGTTACTATATTGATATTAGGTACGATTAAAACTTAATAACTTATTTACTTACTTACTAATTTTCTTTCTTACTTACTTAAACATCTATCTAAATGTGTATAAATACCAAGGATTTAATTTATGTATGACCAGTAGTATTGTCGGATTATTGTTGATGCACCAAGTTGAAAATGTGACGAACCAGTGTGCTTATTTGATGGTTGCCATTCTTCAACGACATTTCAAAAGCCAAAAACTCTGAATTTCATAGTGTACGCTTGGCTAACTTCCCCAGACTCTGGCTCATTATTAACAATTTGATTAGTAAATATGCTTAAATAGCCTCACATTGTGTTCCTCATGGTGCTTCTCTCCGAAAGTTTAAGTCTTCGTACAAACTTAAAGAAGTATTAAGTATTTGGACGTTGAAAGAAAACAGGCTTTACAACATAAGGTCGCCCGAGCCGCTGCAGTAAATGTAATGGCCTTATAGAAATGTTTACAGTTCAGTACAAAGAGATCAGGCATGAAATAAACAACGCATGAATTGAATATTGATCAAATTTAGTGTAGCACTGAATATTCATACTAACCTATGAAACAGTGGCCCGGACGTCAAAATTTGGAATAATAAATGTTTATATTGATTAAAAATCTCGTAAGTATGTTTTATATTTAGTAAATTATACTGTAAATTATAAATAAAATTTGTCCCGATGTGTTTTTTCTTCTTCTTTTTCTAATGTTCCTTAATTTTGTCACAAACCAGCATTTACGTCAAATAATGCCAGGTGGAAACCTTCTTAAACTGATTATCATAAAACACGGTATACTTTAATTAAAATAAGACTTAAGTCACCTTAACGGCAACTACCGTAGTAGTTTCCTACATGATAAAGCCACCGGCAGACCTGTGTTGACAAAACCCGAGAGGACAGAACTAAATTGATAATGTACTTACCCAGGAGAAAAAGAGGGGGCGGAGACCTTCGGAACTAAATTCATAGCGCAAGAACTTCCGTAATTTGCTTTTAACGCTTAGGTATATCGGTGTAGGGGAGATAACAAAACACATTACATGAATAAAAACTGCATTTGATAACGTACCTTCTGGCATGATTCCTTTTCGCTGCCAGAAGACGTTGCACAATTACACCATAAAAGTATGGAATGTTTCCATTTGAATAATATTATTGAAAAAGAACCTTTTACAAAATGTCTGAAGAGGGTTAAACTATAACAACGTTCCAATAAGTGATTGTAGAGGCTAAGTGTTTTTCATTTTTACAGCAGTCTTAAGACATATGAGCCGCGCCATGAGAAAACCGACATAGTGGGTTTGCGACCAGCATGGATCCAGACCAGCCTGCGCATCCGCGCAGTCTGGTCAGGATCCATGCTGTTCGCTAAAGGTTTCTTTAATTGCAATAGGCTTTGAAAGCGAACAGCATGGATCCTGACCAGACTGCATGGATGCGCAGGCTGGTCTGGATCCATGCTGGTCGCAAACCCACTATGTTGGTTTTCTCATGGCGTGGCTCATATTATGTTACAGATGGACCTTGAACACAGGAATCCTGCCCGTGGCATATAGTCATCATCGGCTGAACGAAGCATTTTAAACGCCAGAGGATCCGTCTCATGACATGTGGTGTTTGGAGCACGGTATAGGTGAGAAGTTGTGGCATTAGGGTATTTCCGTACAAGTCCGTCATAGCCACCTATTTCATTTAAACCTGAAAACAAAGACAGTTGATACTTCTGGAGTCAATGGTATCATCAATTAATAAAAGACAACAAAAATATTGCAGGCAGAAGTACAATGTAGATCTAGATCTATAAAGAATTTCTTTTTCAACTGATTATCTAAAATAAGGATTCCTATATTTTAAACGTTCAAAACTTCGCACTTGTGATTTGATTATTCGCATCCAAACGACTGCCCATATTTTATAAATTGATAAAAATATTGGAATATATTTATTAGATCTGTTTCGATTCTAACAACGCAAATAGTTTGCATTTTACAGTAGGCCTATTACACGTCTTGACCTGATATTTTCTTATTGTTTTTCTCCTTTTCCCATATCTTCTGTTTCTTTGTTATCATGATATTGTTTGTATTTCATGAAAACCCTTATTATTGTTATGAAAGTTTTCATGAACACTAATAGTTATCAGTTATTGACTTAAAATTCAATTCATTTTTAAATGCAGACACTGTACTTACATTACAAAAGCTTTCTTGTACATCAAATTCCCCCAGATATAATCCCCCACCCCTTTTATTTGACAAAGGCGGATCTTGATTTTATTAAATAAAAACTTAGGTGAAATATATAAAAACTTCTACAGCAAATATTTACATTTCGTTCCTTATTCTAATTAATAGTCAATATTAGAACATGGTCGCAACGAATACGCCCTTTCATACAGACATGTGCTATTTGATGACTTTCGTCTGTTTTACTTTTTGTACTGTAAATGAGTAGAAAAATACCGGCAGTTTGCAGTTGTGATCCAAGGACCGGTAGAGAAAGCTGTTTAATTGACATAATTGACACTGATATATAAATCTAAATGAAAGAAGGTGATAACAGCAACATAAGAAAAAAAGGCGCATAACTTCCATTTTAGCAACTGCAATATTGAAAGTTTACTTAGCATGAACCTCAAACATGTTGTGAATATATGACGTCATTGATTCATGTTTACACGAAATGAGTGAATTAAAGGATTTTGTCTTGCATTGACTTGAATATTAAGCAGTTTCTAATGTTGTCGATTTCGTGCTATTACTAAAAGAACTGTTCGCGAAGTAAAATTAAAATCTACATTAAAACTTTTTGTCGAATAAAACATTCAAACAAATAAACGATACTGCATGTTCACGCGCCATTTTTGTATCGTCTGCATATAACGCAACAACAACAACTTCGCGCTAAAGTTAATTCTTCTTGAAAGTGAGTGGAAATAAACCGTCTGCGGTATCATCAAATTTTTATTTTACAAAAATGAAATATATATCATTCAAAAGATAAATTCATTGAGAGTAAAGCGGTTAGTGATTTACAATTCCACTTTAAACAAAAGATCCGGTATAAGACATGTACATTTTTGTAGTATGTTCAGCGATGGTATGTTAGTAGTCTGTAACACCCTATGTTTTGTTCACAGGAGATAACTCCTGAGGCTATTCAAATTTTATATAAATACATCCCTTGTCTTCCTATTATAATTCCAGAACCCGCGAAAAACTATAGCAATCCCTGTTCACTTGCACAAGGTAGTTTACTTTACGTTTCTATTGTCATGAACATTATTCCGCGCGTAAGTTCAACCTCAAAATATAGAGATATATAGACATTCCAGAAAACGTCACGCTCCATTACACATCCTGGTGGTCCTCTGTAAAAATATTTCATTTTTTTTTTGAGTCGATTTAAACCTTTGGAAATATTAGTAGTTAAGGTTTCCTATAGGTCAAGGTCACTGGGGACGCATATTTTACGATAGTGCTTACTAAAACTTTATGGCAAGATTCTAAATTCCACGATATTTCATATGTTTCTTGTACAGGTATCTCTCCTGCCCCAATTCATCCCCAACCCACTCTCCACCGAAACATTGTTCATACTTCTTTCATTTAATTGTATATTATCTTTCATTATCTTATAGTGTGTCCTTAGTATCCTTCATCCACAAGTCCCTACTACCGCCCCCTTCCCCAAATTCAACACTGCAAAATATGATTTGCATTTCAAGAATTTGCATTTGCGTATGTCTTAACAGAATCTTTTTAAATTTCTTGCATTTATTTACATCTTATATTTCATAAAGTTTTTTAGTATCCTAACTCTCTTCTTCTCCCTACCCAGCACTAACTTTTTTTTACGTTTCTCACATTTTCTTGCTAAACATTTTCAAATAGTCATGTGCACTGTCCTTCCGACAGTTCTTGTTAATTATCAGTTGTGGATTGTCTACACAGACTATTGCAAGAGCGATAGGGACTCGATGCCCCCACCCCTTTGTTCATCACAGACATAAAATGTTTTGTCTGTCAATACTTCATGGTGATTTACCTGGCGGGATTACGTTTATCTAAAATGTCCTGTAACTTTGGAACATGATGAGAGTAAAGAGTCAATTGTTTATGTACAATTATCAGGTTTAAACTCTCCAGCGACCATTTGCCTCTGACCGTTCCAATGCGGTGCCTTACTGTTTTATTTTGTATTCTATATGCCACATAAAAATATACGTTGCCG
The DNA here is from genome assembly GCF_021730395.1 of Mercenaria mercenaria. NCBI lineage: Eukaryota > Metazoa > Mollusca > Bivalvia > Venerida > Veneridae > Mercenaria > Mercenaria mercenaria. The sequence goes on from NC_069374.1 coordinate 43,367,989, forward strand.
TATGGACACAGCTTGAGCGAACAGTTTGATTCCTGTAGAAATGACGCCAAATGACTTCGATTTCTCCAATACGAAAAAAAAATATTTTAACTAGAAAAAAATCTATTCGTCTAAGAGGCGTTTAATTTGGTAAGTTATGTCTACTGGTTCTATTTTTTTATATAACATATGACCGACTATCCTCTTTTAAACTGTTTTGTGTCACGTGACAAAGTTGTTTAAACGTTTCATTTTATAACAACTCTTCAATTAGTTGAAAACATTTTAATTATCTATATACTCACGTTTTATGTCAAATGACCCGAGCCTCTTTGACCATCTTCTACATTCTGAAATAAAAATAGTGTCATGATCATAATGTAAAAATGATTGATTTTTGCATTTTCTAATTTCAATGTTAGAAACAGATTAATTCATTCATCATTTAAGACTCACTGATATCGTTAGAACATTTTCAATTCATTTTTACATACATGTGAACAATCTGGAGCAAAGAAAACAAAAATACTTAGGGAACGTAAAGAACCATTTCAAATGATATATAAAATATATGAAAACGAATCTCGATGGCTTCAATGTGATCAAGAAGGAAGCCATAAATCTAAATAAGTATTGACACAGAGCAACTTCACACAAGTGGCTTGATTGTAAATAGTCAGCAAGTATGTATCACTTATAAGGCACATGTTATTCCACGTACCCAAACCGGATACTATAATATCAGCATACATTTTTCATAACTCCGTATATATGTTTTTGGTGCAGTCGTATAAAGCTCATTTTCATGACCTATTATCACATATGCCAAAGTATGAATAAGTTGGCGCATCAGATTGCTTGATAACGTATCATAGATATTTTAGCTATACGAGATAATTGGATTGAAGTGTACAATTTTTTTCACTCAGTGTCTTGTGTAACGCTGATTGAAATGACATCCTGAATGACATTATTTACAATTTTAAAGATATGTGTCGCTCAGTATATTTAGCAAGTATATTGCTTAATCTGAATAAATATAATGAGTATGTCTAATAAAAACACAAAAATCCCATTGAAATATAATAATTTATACAGTTTAGAGAAAGTGCTGTTTAAGGTCGCATAAGTAGTACATATTGCATGTCATGTTAACAGGGAAGAATTTCAGACGCATTTTATTTAATAAAATCTGGATAGTAGATCCCTCCGTATCACCGAGAACAAGGCAAACAGTGAAAATTGCCGACATAGTTTGATTGAGTCTGTTCATGAGCAGTAATGGAAAATGCAACACTGCCCACGCCCTCTAGCACCGGCTCAAGCAGTATTCAATCTTCAAATCTAAATGAATTCAAATCAATGATCCCCAAGGACCAGAAAATATAACAACACTGAGATGAAATCGGGGCGACTTTTTACGGTCACCACACAGCACTTAACACCTGCTGTTGTGAAGTAAATAAAATCTGGAAAGTAGATCCCTCGGAAGCACCGAGAAGACTACCAGGCAGAGAAGGGCTCCTATGGACAATCTTTTCTACTACAGCCATTTTCAGCAGCTGTAAAACAAAAAACACGTCAAATAATTTAATTCAAAATACAGCATTCTTGGAGAGTATCTAAATGATGTGGCCAAACGAAAGAAGGTATCCCTAATTTAGTTGATTTTCGCAAGAATGACCTGTTTCAATTATCATGACCATTGCTTTTTTGCATTACATATAACATGCGGTTATCGCTATCTGTGTGTGCCTCCCTCCGGTTTTTGCCGGGCGGGGGCACGTCCGTCCGTCTGAAGTTTTGTCACACATATCTCAAAAAGTATTTGACTTATGGTCATCCAATTTCACAGGATTGTTATTCAGCATGTGTGCACTTGTTGTTTTGACTAGATTTCACACGACCAGACAAGAGTTATGGCCCTTGACTTAGTAAACACTATGCATAAAAGGGCTTTAAAGTTTGTGTTTGATGTATCTCAAAAAGTATTGCTAGGATATGAAACATAATATGAACAGTGAGTGAGTGAGTGAGTGAGTGAGTTGGGTTTTACGGCGAACCGACACATAATCGTCATATATCGCCGAGTAATAGGATGTGTAGTTGTACACCTAAGATTTGTTTTAAATTTCTGATGGTAAAACCAGAGTTATAGCCCTTGCTTTAGTCAAAACTATGCATTAAGGATATAGAATTTTGTGTTGCATGTATCTCAAGAAGTATTTGACGAAGAGACATAAAACATTAGAGAATTGTTATATAGCATTGTACCTGGTGTTCTTTTTGGAAGTTTACTCAGCCGGACCAGAATCATGGTCTTTGATTTAGTAAAAAATACACATAAAGTACCATAAAGTTTGTGTTGGATATATCTTAAAACTATATCACCTAGTCATGACACCATGCTCAATGACAGGACGTGGGGGCACCAGTGTCCTATGGACAAACATATTGTTTCACTGATGATAGATAGATTAGTCTCGCCAGACGTGAAAAAAACTGAACACCTTAATAAAGAGTCAACGTACATGCATTTGGTGAAATTTTTATAGTAAAAGGAGAATCCACTTATTTTATATCATCCTATTACACAGTATCTTATGCCCTCCTGATGATCTGGAGAAATATGTTATTTGCTGTGTATGTCTATCATAAAGTTTAACCTTGCTTATTAATCCATTCATTTCTTGATGGATCTCTTAAAAACTAATATTGCTCCTAGTCAAATGTCATTTACATTGATGTATAGCCTTTCACCCTGACCTTCAAACACTTACCCATGTTCCAATTTCGGACATAACTGTTTCGTTTCTTTATGGATCCCTTTCATAGTATTATACTTCAAACTCAAGTTTTTAGGATAAACACTTACCAAAGTTATACGCAAATTATTTTCAAACTATACTGCGCCGACCATCGTTTTTAGAGATATTTCTTGTTGTATTCTAGGATGTATATGGGAAAGCTTTAGTTTTACGTAAAAACTACTACTAAAACAGGCACCTGTCACTTACAATGTAAGCATAAATATAGACAGAACTTTTCTACAAACAATATCTGCACAAAATGACGCTTATCTGATCAACGCAAACTTTTATTTACTTCCTTTTCTATCAATTTCCACTCGTGTGTGACCATTAGCGAAGCCTAGATGTCATTTTCTAAAGAAAAGATACCTCTTCTTAAAGTGTATCATACAGAGATGAATTAAAATATAACTATCACTGACATTTTATTAACTGTCCCAAATTAAGTTCTTTCAAAATAAAGATGACAATTTTTTTGTATCTATACTTTATTTACATGTTGTGCTCAGAGCGCTTTTTGTGAAAGTCATGAAGTATACGGACTGTCTATTTATTAATTCTGCAATTTTCTAAATAAGGAATTTGAATAGCTTAAAATTAAGTAACATCTTATTAAAGAAAAAATTCAAATTTATAACACCACACAAGAGTAGAATTAACCCTTACCATGCTAAATTTCTAAAATGGACCGGTCCATCATTCAATTTGGGCCATACCACTTATTATTCAAAGGGGTGTTCACTGAAAATTTACTTACTTGAATAGCGAACAGTGCAGACCATGATCAGACTGCACGGATGTGCAGGCTGATCTTGGTCTGCACTGGTCGCAAAGGCAGGATCATCTGCCGCCAGCAGGCTAAGGGTTAAGTAATGGACTTGTAATGTCACAGTTTGAAAAAAGGATTATATCCAGAAATCGACCAGACTTCGGTTAAGGATTCCACAATTCAAAATTCACAGGTCCTATGATCTATTAACAATGGTTTATAACTGCCATAATGAAACAGAACACAATAAAAGTGTCACGCTAAACATTGTTCAGCTTGAAATTTCACGAAGTCATATAGTTCAATTGCGCCGATCGTCTTTTTCAAGATTTGCGCGATAAAATATGGCTTCTTCATTTATGAATTACCACCTTGTCGCACTCTAAAAAATAAAACGACGTAAGTACACTTAAAATCTTATTCTTGTATAGGCTGGTTTCATTTAAGGAGGTAGGTTACCTTGATACCAGAGTAATCTCAAGTTAGTTGAACCATAGCAATTTTTGTATTTCGTGTAATTAAATGTTTTAACTTTTACAATCTCAATTCCGTTTATCTCTGTCTCTTCAAGTACGATTTAATTTTTATCCAGGTTTAAAATGCATGATTTCTTCATTATTTTCCAATTGATAGTTTTACTAGTATGCACGTTAGCTTTCTAATATGAAATGTGTATGTCGCTGGGCTCTTGTTACCATTGTAATGCATTTCCTTTCATTTTTAAACAATTCACAGACACTTGGGGTTCGGACCCCCACATACACCATTCTCCTCCGCCCCTGGTTAAGTTTAACCAATATTTTTTAGCATTTTACCATGTATTGAGCATAAGTGACGATCATAAAACGCATTTTGTAACATTTCAGCGTGTTTTTTAAAGAAAAGTATTTTACCATCAATGCTCTCAATATTACAAGATATGAAACATCACAGGAACACTAGGGAAACAATAGCCAGTTAAACCTTTAAATGAACTCCTACCAATGATTCACTGTTATCAATCGTCAGATGACACCGGTCCCGACAACTGTCATTTGTATTCCGACGAGAAATCAATACATAATATAAAACAATCAATCTAAATTCTATGGAACACTTTCTTGCGAATTGATCCCTGCTTTGAACTTGCGCATATCGTTGCCGGATACCAAAATTGATACCGTTTCGACTACATTATACCGGATTATCGCTTCAGCACGTGTTAAACGAGGTTTGTTTACATAAAAAAGTGACAATCTGGTTAAAATAGCCGTAAGGGTATCAATTTTGGTACCCGGTTTATGACATGCGCTACACAAAGCGAGGGTCCAGCGCAAGCAAGTGTTCCCATTGTTCGTGCGATGTTTCATATCTTGTAATATTGAGAGCATTGATGGTAAAAATACATTTTTTAAAAACACGCTGAAATGTTACAAAATGTGTTTTATGATCGTCCCCTATGCTCAATACATGGCAAAATGCTAAAATATATTGGCTAAACCTAACCAGGGGCGGAGGAGAATGGGGTGTGTGGAGGTCTGAACCCCAAGTGTCTGTGAAACAACTATGTATGACAACGGGTTTTTCGACAGCTTCAGTGCCATTCCGTTCTTTTAATGACCAACATGGAATATTTGAGTAATATTATTAGCAAAATACCAAGCACTTAACATAGTGCCTATTTTCTTAAAATATAATGTAACCATGGCAACAGAGATGTTAAATAATAGTAAATAAAATTATCTTTCTACTTAATATAGTTTTAAAACATCCTATTACGAGCTATTTTATAGTTTGAGAATTAGATTTTATTATAAATTTGAGAAAAAATGTCCAACCTCACATATGTAAACCCTTCACTTTGGACATAATTTCGCGGCTGTAACATGTGTCTCCTTAAAACAAACTACTTATGGATTTTTCAGTCGTCCTTGTTAAATGCTGTGGTCCAAAGTAACGAGACGGACTGGCAGTAAGGTAACTGGGTCATAATCATAAACTAATTTGAATAGTCATATTGCTGAAGAACGGTGTTGTACAGAGGTCTAACATTTTAGTTAATTGTCTTCATGTAACAGTACATTATTTTGATTCTAACAGGTGACCAGCGACTTTAAAGTATATCCTTGACGGCGTTCATTAAATATTCGCCCGTTTTCAATCGGTTTCTTTTCCAGTGCGCCGCTAGGCCGTTTGACGCCATGACGTAATTATTGTGAAGTCAGAACAGTGAATTGTTGTATAATTTGATTTGCTCTTGAGAATCATTATTATCATTAGTAGTAGTAGTATTATACCACTGTGCCCTCGTGATGTAATTCCTTCGCATCTGAACTCCAAACAATGATTTATTTAGCGACAAATCTCTAAATGGGATATATTATTTCTTAAATAGTTCAAATAAAGAAAATGCACAGAATAACGTACTTTCATAATAAAAGCTATAAATTTTGCGCGGTAACTGACACGTAATGTCATGACGTCATTTTAGGCAACACTGTTTTGAAACGTTTCTGCGGCAATTGATTCAGTTTGTCTACATTATTAAACCAATAAGCCTCAGATCGGAGACAGGTTCATGAGTTGTTTTTTTTTTTTCAGAAGAAAATATACAAACACATTTAGTTTGCTGCAAACGTCGTCGTTAATCGTTTTGTTAGCTTCTGGTTGGGTATGCGCATAAACAAATATTTAGGTAATCTTCCTCCGCAAAATGAGATATCTTATCTAGAAGGAAGTCTTAAAACGAAATTTATTCAACGCAACCAGTATTCGTTTTAAAAATCTTATTGTAGTGTAGAAGAAAGGGACTTTACCAATTCCAAAGAAGTAATGGCTGACAGCGATGGAGTAAAATCGAAAGCAGTGAATGAGTTTAATTTGTACGAAAATCTATCCATTGATAGAAAAGAAAAAAGACGCAGTCAACGAAAAAATGAAGAAAAATGATGTCAAAAAATGGATTGCATGGTGTGGGAGGAATGAATGAATACGGATGAACGGAAGCCATACTCAGCATAATCAGTGCTGTTTTCTTCATCGCTGTAAACATACAGTTTGTGTATGTACATAGTTTTTTTCTGCCATGCCTTCAACACTGTTCAAATCTCATTCAATTGGTTGATACATAATGAAAAAATTCTATGCCGGAACTGCTGATACAGGAACGGACGGCAGTGTCACTGACGCAACCGCAACTTTGCCATAAAATTACGGTGTAAACTGCGAGTGGAAAGGAATTCGGTGCCCTAACATATATGTGAAAACGTAAACAAATACGCTTGCAAAAGTAGTATGTTATCATGATTAGTTTTGTATTATAATGTGAAATTTAAAACATACATTTAATGGACTCTTACTAAAGTAAAAATTGTGGCTATACGTATGAAGGTTGCTTACATTCATGTTATTTAAAAGTATGATTCAAATACATGCAGAAATGGAAGCAGTTTATCCATACATGTATAAAAAATTATGCTACAAAGGACAAAAAAAAAGACAAAAATACACAGGTAGGGCAAATAAGTTCTCATATTTTGACCCTACCTAAACGAAGATATATTGTTTTCTATTGCAACTTTGTCGTTAACTAGGATTACCTAAAACGGGCAAGGAAAATGATAAATACCACAATGCCCTGTATTGCATACTAAGTACTCTATAAGCACTGTGATAAACTCCGCGTCAATTAAACTTAATTCGGTACTGTTATGATAAAAAGACGCTGAATTTGATTTTGCAGTTGTGAAAATATGCCCGTGTTTACTGGCTCATATTAAGCTTTTATGGAAGTTGTCTCCCTAATTATTTTTTTCTGAATAAGATCGGGACTATGAAAGTGAAAAGATTAATGATGTTGTTGATTCGCTCTCAAGTAAATGTCCAGACGGTGACAGTGTGTTCCTGTGGTACGTAATAGTGAACCTCGGCGTATCTGTAGTGGCAAACTGTGCACTAGAACCCTGTTCAGCGTGGTCATTAGACCCTACGCCTCGGGCAAACGGTGACTCTTTCTGTTTCCCTTCCTTTCAAGCATTTCCTCAACCCGGTTCACAAATTGCTGTCTGGTTCACAGATGTTCATAAGAAAGCGAATTGATCACTCCTCCAATGAGTTTTAGCCTATTTAATAGATGGTCGTTATTATGTTATATTAAATGTAAGCGTTAATAGTATATCTATGAACAAGATAAAAAAAGTAAACGTTTTGCTCATTTTCGATGTTTTTTGATGATCAAAAGTATAAGTTAATTAAAAGCTTATCTTTGACGTTTACATCAACCAATTATTTATTATATTTGGTTACGATCTTGTGTTTCTCGTTACTACTTAGTCTGGTTCCCGTCCATAGGTTTTTTTCTTATTTACATATATCAGTTTTCTTCATTTAGAGGGAAGTAACTTAAGAATTTTGTTTCTACATTGATATTTTTATTGTCCCTGGCTCCAAACAGCCATCAGACAAAATTGTGCTATTTTAGAGTCTTAAAATTTCTAATAAAATGTGTCCTGTATTTATTGGAAAAATAGCTATGCAGTCATGGAGCCAGGCTAGTTATTACAGGGAAAGTATTCTACAACTTAGGCCTATAGACCTTAGAGGAAACTGCTGGATCCATCCGTAGCGGTGAATGCTGGATCTGTCCGTAGCGGAGGATACTGGATCTGTCCGTAGCGATGAATGCTGGATCTGTCCGTAGCGGAGGATACTGGATCTGTCCGTAGCGGAGGATACTGGATCTATCCGTAGCGGTGAATGCTGGATTTGTCCGTAGCGGTGGATGCTGGATCTGTCCGTAGCGGTAAATGCTGGATTTGTCCGTAGCGGTGAATGCTGGATCTGTCCGTAGCGGAGGATGCTGCATCTGTCCGTAGCGGAGGATACTGGATCTGTCCGTAGCGGAGGATGCTGCATCTGTCCGTAGCGGAGGATACTGGATCTGTCCGTAGCAGAGGATACTGGATCTGTCCGTAGCGGAGGATGCTGATTACCACCCATGTATTTATTATATTTGGTAACAATCTTATGTTTCTGGTTATTATCTAAGCTGGCAGCATGGAAAGTATTCAACGTTTTTACTCTTATTTTTTAATTTATTTTCCTTGAATGTCATGCAAAAAAACAACAACAAAAAACGGCGCCATTTCTTTGACGTAATAATCCGGTCAAAAATATTTTCAAAAACTAAGAGGCTACTCTATAGCGGATGTGAAAAACAAACTGTCAAATTATACATAATAAAAACTCTTAAACAAGGTATCTTGTTCAACGGGTTACAAAAATATGTTGTTATTTCAAAACGTTTTGGATTATGGTGCGGGTAAGCACACTTCTAAACTACTAAGTACTCTGTCTATCTCGTTTTCGTCGGTACTGTTCATCCTGGGCTTATTGATCAGACCCATGTAACACGGAAAATAAATACTTTCGGTTCATTTATTATTAGTTTTCTCTACCAGTGAATAGCGCCTTGGTGCTGGAGTCTCGGTATGTGTACGAATGAACTGTACCACATACTGGTATAGGCTATAAACATTTTAAAACCGTCTGCCCTATATATATGTCGTTTTTTAATCATTGTGCAAACTAACAACCAATTTTATCAAAATTTGATATATATTTTGATGCACAACGAGTAATTGTGTGTGTGTGTTGGAAATGATTTCTTATTTTTATGTGGTGTTAGAAAATTATTGAAATATTTTGTTTGCTTACATTTCAAAGTTTATTTCCCCGTCATTTATACTCTAACCATGATTGAAATGTAACTTTAATGTAGTGGCCGGCGGAACTCAAACAGAAACTGTACGTAAGAACTCATTTATTATTCGCTAAAACTGCCATTCCTTATTCAACGAGTTTTTCGCTGTTTCGGGCAGTTAACCTAACCAGTGTTCCTGGATTCTGTACCAGTACAAACCTGTTCTCCGCAAGTAACTGCCAAACTCCCCACATGAATCAGAGGTGGAGGGACTAATGGTATCAGACACAATGTCGTTTATCAAATAGTCACAGAGAACATACGCCCCGCCCAAGGATCGAACTCGCGACCCCGAGATCTGTAGACCAACGCTCTTACCTATTGAGCTAAGCGGGTGGGCTAGTAATGATTCAGGTGATACCGTATAAACATACACATGTTTATGTCATCAACATAATATCAATTTGTTACTTGTTCGTCTTTGTCACCTTTTTATCATCATGTTAATTGTGAACATCAGTGTCAAATAAACGTATGCTTGGCATAACGTTCTGGTATATGTTTTGGGCCACTTTCATCAGCAGCATTGATGTTACTATTTCGTTCCGGCGGAAAACACTTCCATCCATATGTTCATCATTTTGAAAAATGTTACGCTGATGATATTATACACGTCCAGGTGTGTAACGTGTTTCCACGTACATTTAAATTATCATAAATTTTCCATTTTTCCAAATACTGTTGTCGGATGGAACAAGCTCTGATCTGAAATAGTTTTGCCCTCGCTTCAATATCTCAAGCAGGCAGTAAACCAATAAACATGTAGTTTGTTGTAACAAAGTGTAATATTAATCTAATTTTACTGGATGGAAAAAAAATATGAAATAACTAACATGCAAGTAAAATGCTTTTAGACAGCAAATGAAACGTTCATACATGTGTTATACAACTGTAGGGTAGAAAACATACCATAGTTATACAAACTTCACCGTCAATATTCAATGAGACGCAAATCTCATTCAGAACTAAGGACAAATATATTGTTTCGTACAGTATATATCATACAAATTAAATACGTTAATGCATTTCACTCAAGACAGTATAAACAAGGGCTCAGTGTGCCAAAAATTTCGTTTTTCACGCAATTTTATATGTATACAGTATCAGATAAAACTACATAGACAAGTTCAATTATCAACGTAATTGAATATTTACGGCGCGAAATTTCACGTAGTCGACGTCAAGGCGGAAATGACGTCAATAAATGTGCAAAATAACAACTATTTACATTTCATCAAATCTCCTTTTTAGCAATAAAATACTGAAATAAACGTTCTATATCGGTCCTAAATTGAGCGGGTTTCGGGCCACAAAAGTGGCCCTCTGGCAAATTTGGTACATTAGTCGGGCCACAAAAGTGGCCCTCTGGCAGTCTTAGATTTAAAGTTGACTATTTTACTAGTTGTGGTTAATATTTCATTTTCCATTGCAGCAGTTGCCATTTCCGCAACGGGCTATATACTGACGACAATTGATACATCAAATGAAATATGTCCTATTCAAAACCCCGACGTGAACTTAATTGGATTATATTTACTATATAAGTGAGTTTTCTTGCCAGGCCTGGTGTCTGCATTCGTATAAAAACACTCTCTATAGGAGCGACACAAGAAGCCCCGTCGATGAGGGTGGTGCAGCGGATATTTTTGCAGATTACGAAACCGGCGGAGCCTGTTAAATTCCCGGTCAGGGCCGGAATTTCCAGCCTGACATATTGTGTCTCTCATCCACCCAGTTAAGACTTTACGCGTATTGGTGTGTTTTACTAGACCCGTCGCAGGGGTGTAAAAATTTCACTTCACTCGTCGTGCAGGACTAGTAGCCAGTAATATCCTACTCGCCCTTAGTGAACAGCCACTCGCCCTAATAACTGACACTTTTAATACTGTCACTTTTATGAAAGGAGTATTATGTACAATAGTATTATTTCCCGAAAAATATTTATTTGAAAAGTGTCTGAAAAATTTGGACACAATAATCATCGTCCACCCACCGTGTTGAAAGAGATGGGAAAAACGTTGAAGATTATCGGTAATTATTCAGTTGATAAACTAAGTAATTGACCTTGTTTTCATGATCAATTTACACCCCTCAAAGTAGAGCTAAAAGAAGTGTGTCAGTATCTTGACATTGAAGTGGAGATCAAAGCGGTATTTTTGCTCGAGATTGTCATGGCATTTACGTCATTTTTTCGCGCCATGGGGAACATCACTGTCTGATCGTACCGCATGGGTTCTTAAAATTGCTGAGAAATAGAAATCAATAAAAGTTTCTTCTTTAATTTGTTATCAAAAGCGAATGTGCTGTGAATGAATCACCCCCCCCCATTGCTTTTATCTTAAAATCGCATTTTTATTTACGTTCACGAGGCACGTAACCTATTCTGCCGCACAAACAGAAATTCATCTGTTTGCCAAAATCGTTTTACTCCATGTATTGTAATTGCTGCCGCTTTTTCATTATTTAAGATTTTTTTATTCTGTTTTTTGTTCCTTCTGGTAAAAAAGTCTGAATTTTATTGCCCAGATATTCATCATTTATTTACTTTTAGAAAGAAATAAGTAACTAAGATCGCGCTGTTTAAATTTTTTAAAAATGATTATATGAAAATTCGACCGTTTTTATAGAATTTTGCCTACATTTTTGTCATATCTTATTAAAATCATTATAGAATTCAAATAGTATTATTTCTCAAGAGGTGTTGAAACTTGAAGTGAAATGTTAAAAAATGAATGCATACGCACGGTTTTTGTGTACGTGTCGATGTAAATTAGATATTTAATACGATAGGTCGCACGTGCTTGTGGAATGGAAATTACGGCATGACGTTTGATATCTTTACGATTCGCGGGTAAATTCCAGTCAATCCAGGTAGCGGCTGAACCATCTCAAAGTTTTTTGACGTTTTGGAGTTGTAATTTTCTGAATTTTGGAAAAAATTAAGGACGTAAAAAAACCACTCGCCCGATCGGTCGATATACAGCGAGGTCCACTCGTCCTACTCAGACTTTAACTCGCCAATGCGAGCGGGCGAGTGGAATTTTACACCCCTGCCCGTAAACGATTGTACGAGTGTTAACTCGTATATGAGCCAGGGTATAATTTCAATTAATATTAATGGGAAGAATAACCATCGACTAAAGTTCGAGGGATACACGTTCGAGAAACCCGGGTGATAACAACTCGTATCTGATGCGATTTTCGCATCGGGCTGTTTCAAGCTGGGAAGTTGTCTGTTACTAACTAAGATGCTGTTGTACTAATTTTAATATTTTTGATATTTTTTTCATCATTATCATCTCACCATCATAATCATCACCATCATCTTGGACTTGTCCGTTGTAGGATCAATGGTAATATTAACTGCCCCAAACTGTATTACCTAAAAACTGTTGAAAACAGCGCTCTGAATCCAAAACAACAAAAAATATTATTCATCAAAACCATTCTACAGGGTGCCAAAATTTGAGTCGTTTGCAGCAATGGGTGTAATTGATCACTACAGATTGTCAATAAATGGTGGTTATTTGTACCAAAGTATTTGGAAATCTGATTAAAGCGAGATATGATCCGGACACAAACGTATATACTAGTATTAAAAAACAAATAACAAAAAAAATCTAAGTTCAAAGTGATCATTTGTACCAAATAATCTGAAAATCTGACAATGCATGGGCAAGTTATACTAGGACAAGAACCCGTATATGATGAACGAACGCACAAACTCCGCTATTTCACGGCGGGATTATAATAAAAAGAAGGCCTATTTTCTTACATGCGAGCTCCCGTGGGGTTAGGGGGTTTTAAAACTAAAGGGGTATTTTCTAAAAAATCTCATAGACATTAGTTCACAGCATACACAAGGTCGGGGCCCCCTTACTTAAGGCTAACAACTCCGTCCATGACAAGTCGTGTTAATTTGTCCAGGACATAGCAGCTTCCTGTTTTTTCACCTAACTTGAGAAGCTCTGGATAACGAAAGATAGCGACAAATGTATGTCGCCCTCGGGTTCGAACCAGTGACCTGAGCATTTTGCTAGTCGAGGTAACAGTAACAGTAGCTGAAGTTGTAATCATATTATAGTGGTAGTGGCAGTGGATGCAGAAATGATAAAAAAAATTTGACCCAAGTCCCGAGAAAATTGGCTTTTGGACATTTTCGTGAATTTCCGGAAACTCTATTTTAAAGGGCTGACCTGTGCATTTATGCTTCTAAAATTAGGATCAGTAAACTTTATATTCAGGTAGAATAAGCCTTTTGAAAAAAACAGCGAACGGTGTGGTTTTGTCAGATGCGGGGATGCAAAGGCTGACCTGCGGCTACTTTGGTGTAAAGCTTCAAAGATATGTAATTTTGTGTGTTCTTTGAACGAAAGAGCAAAAAAATATGATTAAAATAAGAACATTCAGAACGTTTTCTCGTTTTAGCCCGACAGCTATAAAAACCATCACGTTTGTCCATTTCCCCTTCTCGTTTGACTCTTCAATCTCTCAGATATAAAATATCTACGCATTGGCATGTATCAATTACTCCAAAAAAAGTTGAGCTAAACTAGCGGGATGTTAAAACAACACTTAAACCAAATGTCTCATAGCGCCTGCACCCAATAAACAAAATAGAGCATCCTGAGCCAGCCCTGAACGTGAAGTCAAGAGAATGTGCGTCGTATTTATCCCCTTTCGACATCTGGCGACTTTGTCTCAAACCATAGAAGAATAAAGCAAAGACATTTGCCCCCTTTTCAACATTTGATGAACCCGTACCAATGGCCCTGTTTTGTACCCCTTTCCCTTTATCTAATTGTACTGAAGACAGATCGACGGTTGTAGGAACTGCGAACAAATGTTAATAATGACTAAAATGAACGATGGAGCGTATTGAGAACCTACGCAAACTTTAGTATTGTTTAGAAACGCACTGTATTTTTTTGTTTTGATCGTACGTATTCAGACGGAATAACGACGTCTGAGGATGTAATGCGGCCGAGTTAAGTCTGGCCGTGACGGGGCTGAAAGAGCTACAAGCGGATCCCGGTTTGGTATGCACACGCACTGAAATTGACCTCGATCGCATTACGTCATACCCGTCTCCAGTTCAGTTCTTGATACGCCCATCTCGTTTTAAATACGTTGCCAGTCCGTCGAAGAGCAGGACTGGAGATCGGCGGAACTTTTGAGCAGGCTCAAAGTTCTGGAGCACCATTCCCGTCCAATCCCGTTAGAGCCAGTCCAAAAGTTGTTAAAAGGGACAGTAGAACGTCACTACACGTCTATTCGGTTGGCACACAGTTTGAGCCCAATTCGGCTACATTTTTTTAAACGTATTGAAAACGAGCTTGCTGTGATGGGGTACTATCGAAGTACGGTTGTCAAATACAACAACTGCCATGATTTTTACTAGAGGATGTAATGCTTTCCATTACCTTTCAGTAAAACGAGTCTGCATGGGTGTGTTTAATTTTGAAGATTTTTTTCACATATTTTATAAATTATTACAGGGGCAATCTTGAAATGTAAAAAGTCTCCCTCTACATTGATTCAGTGTTGTGATACTTTTTTAATTTCTGGATCGTTGATTCCTTTCAATACCTGCATAAAGGAGCCCCTCTTCAGCCGGTGTTAAATGGGGTGAGAGGTGTTTTCCAAATACCTCTCATGAACAGCCTCAAATAAACAAAACATGCTATTAGCTTGCTTGGTTGCATTCCTGTTTTTAAAGGATTACTTACAGATTTTTTTTAGCAAAGTAGTGACATGTAAACTATATTTTTAAGTGTTTCAAAACTTAAGTAAATAAGATCACAGAAGCGAGTGCTTAAATAATCAACGCCACTAACAAGAATATTTATGTTTACCTAAGGCAAAAGTGAATCATTATCTGTGGTGATATTTTTGTAAAATATCTAAAAAATTTTTTTTTTCAAAGCCAAAACAACCATAACAAATATACACTTATAAAAATAGACTTTCAGTAAACTGATGGTCAAAGAAATTAGTCTTTAAGCTATATTTTTACGCTTTCTTACTTCAAAAATTTAAGGGAATTTTATCAAGACGATAATTAAAATGCATAAAATGCACGAACAAATTATCGCAATAATTCCTGTAGAGTTCATTCCTGGGAATAATGTTCAATTAAGGAACGACAAGAAAACTTTATAATGTAGAGACGGGGGATGATAAATATATAACAGAATATCAAAGTAAATTTATTTTGATTTCGGTAAAAACGTGCTATTTCCTTTTAGAGCCTAATATACAAAAATGTACTTTTAGCGTGCTGTTTCTCCCATCAAAGGTCACGATAAATGATATAAAAACGTACGGATTGTGAGAAGAAATTATGATAATTTCTTTTTCTATTTTTTAAAACTTATAAATAACAAAATTAATAACAAGGGCTTGAGTAAAACCTTTGGGGAGCGATTCAAAACTTGGTACATTTTGTATTAGGCGAATCTTAATCTTGAACTGTGTTATCATACTTAAGACACGAAAAAGTATTACAAGTAGCTTGGCGCTCAGCACTTAAAGGAATGTTCTTTGACCAGTCAGTATATATATCTTTTTATTGTTGGGCATAACGTCGCACGGACACAATTATAGTAGGTTATATGGCGACGTTCAAGCTTTCATTGTGGAGGAACACCCCAGCTGCATTATTTTATCATGTGCGTGCACCTGCGTAGAACCACCGACCTATAAGCCAGCTGGATACCTTTCTCAAATGAAGAATTCAAAGTCCTGAGTGGGCTCAAAACACACATGGGTGAAGTGCGAATGATTATACCAGCGAAAAAAACCCCCTTGACCACGGAGGTCCCCTAATTAGTGTAAGGTGGCTGGATGGGGTATTTTGCCCACTAGTCCACGGTATGATAATCAATGAAGCAGCACTAAATATTCCACAATGTGTTCACGCCCCTCTCCCTGCCCCTCACCTCCCACACCCGGTACCCTCAGGCTTCCATCAGACCAAAGCTTAAGCTCCAGAGCATGCCATAATACCTGCATAATCCTTTGCATCGGAAACCCTTAAAAAATGCACCAATCCGTTGGCATTACAGGTTTCCTAATATCTTCAACATTACATTATTCCTGTAAACTGGTGTAAAATCCTGTGCAATCACCGAGAGGAAAACGATTTCTTCGTTGTTTATGACCTATGAAACTGAAACCCAAAGAAGATAAAAAAAATGGTTAAAATTGAATTATTTTATAACAAACCATGTTTGCTTGAAAATCAGCAGCTATCAGTGAACATTTTGTGAAAACATCATTTAAACTTACCCTCTAAATTTTTTAATAAATCTGTCCACTTTCAATTTGGACAGTGTGGTTAACTCAAAGGGGTGCGCATCAAAGTCAGACCTTTATAGCTTAGCTTTCGGATCTAATCCTTTTTCAACATGTATGATAAAAAATATTATAAATTTAAACTGTAGTTTGCATATATGCATAAAAATTTGAAATAAAATATGTTTAAACTAAACAGATACCGTCCGAATGGCTAACAGTGCAGATCATGATCTACTGCACTGATGTGCAGACTGATCATGATCTGCACTGGTCGCAAAGGCAAAATCAAAAGATGTTTTATTCTTCTGTTACATACAGTTTTTTGGAGTGCGATACTTCTTTGTACACATGGATTAGTTTTGTTATGAATAAAAGTAGTCTTATTTCCCGTTAATCTATTTCATGAGTGCAAATTGGAAAGAAGTGCAGTAGTAACCACTGGTGGAAATGTTCGTGATCGGCTTCAAGTTATGCATCTTTATTATCTTTGGGATTTCATTGAATTGTCATTTTCCTGTAATAACTTGGCATATCAACGTCTCAGTTAACGGTCACAGATCAAATAGCTTATATTGTGTCCACTCAATTCCTTCCTAACTACTGAAAGTTTTCCATAAAATTGCATTAATTGTGTAAGTGTCACCAAGACGACATTTAGAGTGTACAACTAAGGTCACAGTTTCAAGGTTAAGGTAACACTTGAAGGTCAAAGTTCATGATTAACTCATTAACTACTGAAAGAGACGGTTGCCAAATGGATACTTGTTGAATTGCGAACATTACAGATCTTCATCAGACTACACGAATGCGCATGGTGACAACACTGGTTTACTTTTTTGTAATTGCATTGTATCGGAAATAACTAAATGTATAGGCGTTACACACTGTATAATAATTTTAAAGTTGCATTGTTTCATATGCAGACTGACTATAATAAATTATTATCAGGAATATGAGGACCAAACATCTAATAGTACTACAGGGACGAAATCGTTCACCTTTTAAATATTTAACATTTTATGTCCGTTGACAATGCAATACATACTCGTTTTGTTTGTTTGTTTGTTTTGGGTTTAACGCCGTTTTTCAACAGTATTTCAGTCATGTAACGGCGGGAGGTTAACCTAACCAGTATTCCTGGATTCTGTACCAGTACAAACCTGTTCTCCGCAAGTAACTGCCAACTTCCCCACATGAATCAGAGGTGGAGGACTAATGATTTCAGACACAATGCCGTTTATCAAATAGTCACGGAAAACATACGCCCCGCCCGAGGATCGAACTCGCGACCCCGAGATCCGTAGACCAACGCTCTTACCTACTGAGCTAAGCGGGCGGGCGGTAATACATACTCGTAGCAGTCAAATAAGTTTGCAGCCGTTTTCTTAACAGCGAATTGATCTTTAGATTTAAGCTATATTTTGTCATAATTTAGTCTTAAATTTCTTGGTAAAAGTCCATTCGACAATTCCACAAAATTGCAAAATATGTAAGCTTTGTGTCTCGTGGTTTCAAAGAAGAAGTGATTTTAAATTCAAGGAACAACGGGCGGGATAATATTGTCTCTGGGGTCATAACAGTCTCGGTAGAAGCCTTTTAGAGAGAAAAAAAACGCTTTAGAACAAGTAAAATAATCCCAAAACGGGACCACCTAGGGTTATCGGATTTAGTCACAATGATTTCGGATAGACGGACGGAACAACAAGGTGGTGACTGTATGCTTCCGCACCCCCCTCTTTACTTCGGTATTAAAAACTTGTAATATTGAGCCTGATGTGTTTGAAACCTGACCTCTCGTTTACAAAACTTTAGAAGTCTCGAGTTGGACAAGTACATGTAGTATGAAAGTAAATATGTCATGTCATTTTCAACAACATTTTAGCTACTGTATAAGTGGATATTTCTGCGGGTCGAAAAGTTAGCGAATTTGGAATTCATGGCATTTGGCGTGCGGAAATATTTGCGAATTCCCGATTTCCAAGTTGCGTAAAAAATATATAGCACTTCATAAGAATCACTGATTTGTTTGGCATAATAATCAGCATTGTTATCTCTTATATGAAGCCAGTGAGGAAAAATCATCCAGTTGAAAGGTACGGTCATTTATCCTTTAAAATAAAATCATAAAATTATCATCTCAATATTTATATACGTTAAAAAAATACATGATTGTAGTTGTAAGTTTTTCGCGAACGTAAATATATGCTATAACGTGCTACACATTACTAAAATTTTTGTTTGTCTTTTCTTTATAAAAGTAATTACTTGGAAACGTACTAATATTTATTATTGAACCGGTGTTATGGCACATTTTTATGATGGGTTGGCTGATATTTACGGTGGAGAAAATATTAGCGAATTGTGTCCATTCGCGAAATTCGCCAATATTTCCACCTCGCTAACTTAACCACTTATACAATATGTAACGGTGAGCAGTTTAAATAATCACTGTTCCTGGATTCTATACCAGTATAAACTTGTTCTCCGCAAGTAACTGCCAACTTCCCCTTATGAATCAGAGGTTGAGAACGATTGACTTCAGAAACAACGTATTTGATCAAATGGTCACGGAGAACATACCCCTCGCCGGATAACTGAACCCACGATCTGCGCTCTCCCTGTTGAAATAAGCGGGAAACTGCACATTTAAATTTAAATGTTAAGTAAATGACTGTTTTTGAACAAAGAACTATAAAAATAAATGTATTTCATACTTCTTTGTTTTGAACGACTTCTCAATATTGATGGGCTGTCTCAACAGTAATTTAATCTTGAAGTTTTAGTAAAATCTTCTATCAAATTAAAGTTTTCAAACTCAGATGGGAACGATTTCCTAAGAGCATTTGGAATGGTCTATATTTTGTAGAATATGAAACATGTTTAAAACGTCGACATTATGACACATTCAAGGTCAGACTGTCCAAACTGAATTTGTTGAGGGACACCTTTTTTAATTACCACCCTTGTTAGTACTAATCTTTTCTCAGTCTTGTCCATCCCATAACTTTGAAACTACTGATGGGTTTCACAATGGTTGGAGGAAGCACAGAGCTTATGAAATAAAACTAAATTTTCTCTCACACAGCCCTTTCATCATTGGTAACATGAAAAACAAGGACCTGCGTTCAATAAACGCTTGATCCCCCCCAGTGGCATCCTTGTTGATAGATTTTGCACCTAAGTCCAAAACGAGGTCAAGGTCAAGGTCAAGGTCAAACTGAGGTCAGGTGATGTTTGAAGAAGAGAAATGGTCACAGCTTACATCTGTATTAGTATCAATTCATTCTTGTAAAGGGGTATTGATGCTAGACGAAACGATCCCATTTGGTTAATCAAGAGATGGCCCATATAAAGCAACCTAAGCCCAAAATGAGGTCAAGGTCAAGGCCAAACTGAGGTTAGGTGATGTCTGAAGATGAGGAATAGTCATAGGTTACATTTGCATTAGTATCAAGTCATTCTAGTATGGGATATTGATGCTAGACGGAACGGTCCCATTTCGTTAACCTCGTACGGACGAACGGACGGACAGGACAATCACTATATGCCTCCCGCATCAGTAGATGCTGGGGGCATAAAAATGTTGATGCATTTTCAATTTCAAGGCGTTTGAATGACAGGCTAATTGATTCCTATTAGAGGCAGTGTCTTGTTTTATATTAGTGGTTTAATGGTAACAGGCTTCGAGCCCAGGTCAAGGCAAGGAACATTTCTGAGATGTTGTTGCATGTCAACCACTTAACAAGTAGGCTTGTACTGATTATTCCCAGGAAAGACTGCTTGGCAGACGAGAATGTACGCCGACGCCGAATCGAGTAGGCCAGCTCTCACCCAAGCTTATAAATTGAAGATTTGTTCTGAACTTAAATCTATGTTCAAAATACTGTATATTTAACTATGATTGACATTACTTGCATTCCATAACCAACTCAACCTCTACTTGAGTATGAAGTGACGGAATAAAGCACCGCTTCTTAAGTGTGCAATACATGAAAGAAAGGTAGGTAAAGCAAGGTCTTCACTCGTATCACAGTTTCTCACTTTAAGAATGGGACTGGCACAAATGGAAGTAAAACATTTCCGTACGAAATGAACAATTCTTAAAAACTGGAATAATAAACAATAATATCAAATATATTTTTCATTGTTACTTTTTAATTCAACACATTCTCAATAGAACAGCATTTTACATTAAAGTTTATAATTGGTAAAATATGTTTTCCACATATTTTGGTAAGCTAATACATTGAAAATATCATAACATTTGATAGCAAGATAAACATAAACATATGAGCTGCGCCATGGGAAAACCAACATAGTAGGTTTGCGACCAGCATGCATCCAGACCAGCCTGCGCATCCGCGCAGTCTGGTCAGGATCCATGCTGTTCGCTAACAGTTTCTCTAATTGCAATAGGCTTTGAAAGCGAACAGCATGGATCCTGACCAGACTGCGCGGATGCGCAGGCTGGTCTGGATGCATGCTGGTCGCAAAGCCACTATGTTGGTTTTCCCATGGCACGGCTCAATTATAATAATCACAAAACAGGCAAAACATGGTCCATGAAATCATGGTTCATGAAACACTTAACTGAAGATGTATAGTCAAAAGTATGGTTCTTGGCTCATAAAAATACAGTTCATGGCATATTATACTTCAGATTTACAGGTAAAATCATGGTTTCTTTCTCATAAAAACACGGTTCACGAAACATTAAACTAAAGATGTAGAGACAAAGACATGGTTCCTGGCTCATGAAATACGATTCAAGAATCATTAAAACGGAGTATAGGCAAAGTCATCGTTCCTGGTTAATGAAAAAAAGTCATGAAAAATTAAACTAAAATGTTGTACAGGCAAAATCATTTTTACTGGCTCATAAAAACACGGTTCATGAGACATTAAAGATATCCAATGACTGTATCTTTCTCTAAGAAGAGAAGTGCGACTGGATTACCTATTTAGTACTATTGTACCTTTACTAAAATGGCCTGATTAATAATATATAAAAGAAACAATAAAATTAAAGTAATGACGTTCAGATGCTCCATATCCTAAAATAGCCTTTCATTATAATAATAAAGAAGAGCTGGCCGTAAGACAGCGCGCTCCACTATTCTGGGACTTGACAGTAAAATGAATATATGTCTGAATAAGAGACCTCTACTTTAAAAGGAAGATAAACCAAGTGGCATAATTCCATCAAATACACAAATTTGAGCTATTAGGATTGTTACAATACATGCAGATGATGATGGTAAAGATATATTTTGAGTTTCAAGTCATTATCTTATATAGTACCAAATTTATGTCCAGAAAACGAAGTTTGTAAAAAAATTAAGTATAAAAGGGGCATAATTTGGTCAAAAATATAAATCAGAGTTATGGTGATTGTTACCACACATGCAGATGATGATGATAAAGACACATTTTAAGTTTCAAGTCTTTATCTTATATTGCATTAAAGTAGTATCCAGAAAGGGAAGATTGCAAAAAAAAGTTTAAGTACAAAAGGGGCATAATTCTGTCAAAAACACAATTAGAGTTATGGCGTATGTAGCCACACATGCAGATGATATATACTTTTAATTTAAAGTCATTATCTTTTAAAGTACCAAAGATATGTCTATAAACGAAGCTTTCGAAAAAAAATTAACATGAAAATAATTCTAAGTAGAACTCCTTGGTGACCTTAACCTTGGGAATAATGGGCCCAGCGCCTACACATACTTCGTTTGTTTGCTGGACAATGTTTATTTGAACTTACAGTATGATATAAGCAATAGTAACAAAGATATGACAGAACAAGAGCTGTCTCCATAGGATGACACATGCCCCCGATGGCACTTTAAATGAATAGTTATGGCCGATGTTCGAGTTTAGGACCTTTGACCTACGGAGCTGGGTCCTGCGCGCGACACGTCGTCTTACTGTGTCACACATTTATGCGTAGTTATTTTAAAATCCATGTATGAATGACAAAGATATGGACCGGACACGCCCATCAATGCACTATCATGAAAAAAGACCTTTAACATCTAAGTGTGACCTTGACCTTTGAGCTACGGACCTGGGTCTTGCGCATGACACGTCGTCTTACTGTGGAACACATTCATGCCAAGTTATTTGAAAATCCATCCATCGATGACAAAGATATGGACCGGACACGCCCATCAATGCACTATCCCTTAATGTCTAAGTGTGACCTTGACCTTTGAGATACGGACCTGGGTCTTGCGCGCGACACCTCGTCTTACTGTGGTACATATTCATGCCAAGTTATTTGAAAATCCATCCATCGATGACAAAGATATGGACCGGACACGCCCATCAATGCACTATCCCTTAATGTCTAAGTGTGACCTTGACCTTTGAGGTACGGACCTGGGTCTTGCGCGCGACACATCGTCTTACTGTGGTACACATTCATGCCAAGTTATTTGAAAATCCATCCATCGATGACAAAGATATGGACCGGACACGCCCATCAATGCAATAACCTTTAATGTCTAAGTGTGACCTTGACCTTTGAGCTACGGACCTGGGTCTTGCGCGCGACACGTCGTCTTACTGTGGTACACATTCATGCCAAGTTATTTGAAAATCCATCCATTGATGACAAAGATATGGACCGGACACGAAAAATGCGGACAGACCGACAGACTGACAGACCGACAGACCGACGGTTCAAAAACTATATGCCTCCCTTCGGGGGCATAAAAACAAAGGTTGCCAAAAAACTTTAACCTTAAAAATAACCTAAGTGTAACACCTTGGTGACCTTGACCTTGGGTATAATGGGCTCAGCCCCTACACATACTTTGGGTACTGGACAATGTTTATGTGAAGTTACAGTAAGATATAAGCAATAGTAACAAAGATATGACAGAAAAACAAAGGTTGCCGAAAAACTTTAACCTTCAAAATAACCTAAGTATAACACATTGGTGACCTTGACCTTGGGTATAATGGGCTCAGCCCCTACACATACTTTGATTGTATACTGGACAATGTTTATGTGAAGTTACAGTAAGATATAAGCAATAGTAACAAAGATATGACAGAAAAACAAAGGTTGCCGAAAAATTTTAACCAAGAAGGGTCACGCCGACGCCGGGGCGAGTAGTATAGCCCCCCTATTCTTCGAAAAGTGGAACTAAAAAGTTTTAGTGAAACTTGAAAGACTGCAGTTGTACTTGCGATGCTTTGTGCTTCCGAGAAATCTACCCTTACCTATTATCTTTTGAAGGACTGGTTTCGATGTTTTTGCCTAAAAATAAATAAAAGCTTTCTCTCCTACAATACCTCTGTAGTGATATCCATGTATTTATATGTATTGACACAAACATGGTCATTATATTAAATTATATATTATGTTCAACAGCTACCACACTGTTATCATTTTAAAAAAAATACCTCAGTCCTTAATAAAACACGTCAAAGACAATTACAGGCGCTTAAACAGGAAAACTTCCAATTTTGTTTGCAGATTTTACGTAAAACTTTAAAGGTCTTCAACAGATTGCATGGATATAGTTTCTTTCTGATAAGATGGGAAACAACATATGGTTGAAATATGTGAAGAATTTATTAACAAGAGGGCCATGATGGCCCTGTATCGCTCACCTGAGTACCATTGCTCAAAATGATATGAGCAAGTTTTGACATAGAGCATATAGGCATATACATTTTAACAAGATTTGAACAAATTTTGTAGAGGTCCAAAAGGCAATGCTACATGTCAAATATCTAAGATCTAGGCCTTCTGGTTTATTTTTAGAAAATTTGGAAGATTTTTCTATCTACAATCATGTAACCCCATGGGGTGGGGTCAATTTGAACCCGGGGGTCATGATCTGAATAAATTTGGTTAGAAGTCTACTAGGCAATGCCACATGTCAAATATCTAAGATCTAGGCCTTCTAGTTTATTTTTAGAAATTTTTTGAAGATTTTCCTATGTAAAATCAAGTGACCCCTGGGGCGGGGTCATGATTTGAATAAATTTTGTAGAGGTCCACTACGCAATGCTACATGTCAAATATCTAAGCTCTAGGCCTTCTGGTTTATTTTTAGAAAATTTTTGAAGATTTTCCTATGTAAAATCAAGTGGCCCCTTGGGTTGGGTCAATTTTGACACCGGGGGTCATGATTTGAACAAATTTTGTAGAGGTCCACTAGGCAATGCTACATGTCAAATATCTAAGCTCTAGGCCTTCCGGTTTATTTTTAGAAATTTTTTGAAGATTTTCCTATGTAAAATCAGGTGACCCCTCGGGAGGGGTCAATTTTGACCCCGGGGGTCATGATTTGAACAAATGTTGTAGAGGTCCACCAGGCAATGCTACATGTGAAATATCTAAGCTCTAGGCTTTCTGGTTTATTTTTAGAAAAATTTTGAAGATTTTCCTACGTAAAATCAAGTGACCCCTGGGGCGGGGTCAATTTTGACCCTGGGGTCATGATTTGAACAACTTTAGTAGATGTCCACTAGGCAATGCTACATGTCAAATATCTAAGATCTAGGGCTTCTTGTTTTGAGAAGAAGATTTTTTAAGATTTTCCTATGTAAAATCAAGTGACCCCTGGGGCGGGGTCAATTTTGACCCCGCGGGTCATGATTTGAACAAATGTTGTAGATGTCCACTAGGCAATGCTACATTTGACATATCTAAGC
Source organism: Mercenaria mercenaria (assembly GCF_021730395.1). Lineage (NCBI taxonomy): Eukaryota > Metazoa > Mollusca > Bivalvia > Venerida > Veneridae > Mercenaria > Mercenaria mercenaria. The sequence continues at coordinate 43,393,262 of NC_069374.1, forward strand.
TCTAGGCCTTCTGGTTTATTTTTAGAAAAATTTTGAAGATTTTCCTATGTAAAATCAAGTGACCCCTGGGGCGGGGTCAATTTTGACCCTGGGGTCATGATTTAAACAGACTTGGTACAGGTTCACTAGGCAATGCTTCACACCAAATATCTAAGCTCTAGGGCTTCTGGTTTTTGAGGAGAAGATTTTTCAAGATTTTCCTATGTAAAATCAAGTGACCCCTGGGGCGGGGTCAATTTTGACCCCGGGGTCATGACTTGAACAAATTTGGTAGAGGTCCACTAGGCAATGCTTCACACTAAATATCCAAGCTCTAGGTCTTCTGGTTTTTGAGAAGAAGATTTTTAAAGTTTTTCCTTTCGGTTGCCATGGCAACCAGAGTTCTGCATGAAATTCAATTCTTTGAATAATTTTGAAAGGGGGCCACCCAAGGATCATTCCTGTGAAGTTTGGTGTAATTCTGCCCAGTGGTTTTCAAGAAGAAGATATTTTTAGAAATTGTTGACGGACGACGCACGACACACGACGGACATCAAGCGGTCACAATAGCTCACCTTGTCACTTTGTGACAGGTGAGCTAAAAATATGAATAGTTTATCTTAAATGAAATAACTATGTACAGTAAAATATTTGCCAATGATCCCCATGAGCTGAGCTCAACTGACTATAAAAGGTTCTGTAAATTTCATTTCAAAATTTAATATTTCTACTTTATTTTAACCTATGAATAAATGCCACTCCAACACAATGGCCATTGTTTGACGTTTGCAAGGAAGACCTTTATATACAGGTTTGACCGTTTACTTTATGCTATAGAAATCCAAACCTGAAGCACCATTATCGAAATTGTCAAACAAAGTAATTTTCTAGCAAATTTATCAACAAGTATACAGTAAAAATGTCTCACGAGCAAACTTCATTTATATGGCTAACATGATTTTGATAAAAAGATTTAGAGAAGCTCATGCTGTGTAAAGGTTGTTTTGCTTGTAATTTACCTTACTGGACAGAAAATATATGACTTTAATAGCAATTTTTTCTATGGAATAATCGTTACCTGGTGGTAACAGTGGCAATACATCAATTGTCCGATATTTAGAACAGGTCACATTCTACTCCAGCAGTTATTTCCCTTCTCATGCTCTTGGACTAAATAGCGTATACTGAGTTCATTTAACAAATTCCACATTACATTTCAAACATAATCATTGTTTGAATGAAGACAAAAATAATATACACATTTTACATTAAAGCTTAACTGAATAAAATTACATGTATGTACAAACAGAAATATATATATAGAACAGACTGTAACTAAATTATTTTAACCTATTTTACCACACTATTCTAAAGACTGAACTGTAACACAGAGTCTGTTACATCAGTGGTAAATAAACAATAATATGTACATAAATTACACACTGATAACTAAACCCTAAACACTGCTGCCTATTCATATTCACAACCTCAGCAAATACATGTGATGTTTATTTACATATTTACAAGTTTGACAAATATACAAATCCAAACTCCTTTGAAATAGTTTACTTTGCAGAGGACATCATCGATAAATGGAGAGTATGTGTTATCATTTTATTATGTTTAACAGCCAGTCAACACAATCATGTCATATAACAACTTCTCTGCTTTTGATATGGTGGGGCCCAAGTGTACTCCCGTCATTTTTAGGCATTGGCTGGTATATAGGTAGAACCACTGACCCATTTCAAACCATTAGTAGAAAGGAGCAAGTACATGACTCGAAGTCGGCCTCCTTAATCACTCTTCTGCCAGGTCCCATATGTTATTGAGAGCACTTACAACTTACTATGCATTTTGACATGAATGAACATGTTATATACAAACTATGTACAAGTAAACTACAAATGTAGCTGGAAAATACAAGGTCCAAATTGTTAACATTACAAACAAGATGGCCATGAAGGCTCTGTATCGCTCACCTGACCTATTGACCTAAAGATCATCAAGATTAACATTCTGACCAAGTTTCATTAAGATATGCTCATAAATGTGGCATCTAGAGAGTTAACAAGCTTTTCCTTTGAACTGATCTAGTGATCTAGTTTTTAACCCCACCTCACCTAGATTTAAACATGACCTATAAACCATCAAAATTAACATTCTGACCAAGTTTCATTAAGATTTGGTCATAAATGTGGCCTTTACAGTGTAAACTAGCTTTTCCTTTGATTTGACCTGGTGATTTAGTTTTTGATCCTACATGACCCAGATTCAAACTGGACCTCGAGATCATCAAGATTAGCATTCAAACCAAGTCTCGTGAAGATACAGTCATAAATCTGGCCTCTACAGTGTTAACAAGCTTTTCCTTTGACTTGACCTTGTGACCTAGTTTTAGAACCCGAATGACCCAATAGCAAACCTGTCCAAGACTTTATTAAGGGTAACATTCTGACCAAGTTTCATTAAGGTTGGGCCAAAATTGTGACCCCTAGAGTGATAAGATTTTTCTTTGATTTGACTCGGTGACCTAGTTTTTAACCCGACATGACCCAGATTCGAACCTGACCTACAGACCACAAATATTAACATTCTGGCTAAGTTTCATGAAGATAAAGTCATAAATGTGGCCTCTAGCGTGTTAACAAGCTTTTCCTTTGATTTGACTTGGTGACCTAGTATTTGACCCGACATGACCCAGATTCAAACTTGACCTAAAGATAACCAAGATTAACATTCTCTCTAAGTTTCATGAAGTTACAGTCATAAATGTGGCCTCTAGAGAGTTAACAAGGTTTTCCTTTGAATTGATCTAGTGACCTAGTTTTTAACTCCACCTGACCCGGATTTGAACATGACATATAAATCATCAAGATTAACATTCTGACCAAGTTTCATTAAGATTTGGTCATAAATGTGGCCTCTACAGTGTAAACTAGCTTTTCCTTTGATTTGACCTGGTGACCCAGTTTTTGATCTTATATGACCCAGATTCAAACTGGACCTTGAAATCATCAAAATTAGCATTCAAACCAAGTTTCATGAATATACAGTCATAAATCTGGCCTCTACAGTGTTAACAAGCTTTTCCTTTGACTTGACCTGGTGACCTAGTTTTAGACCCCGGATGACCCAATAGCGAACCTGTCCAAGACTTTATTAAGGGTAACATTCTGACCAAGTTTCATTAAGATTAGGCCAAAATTGTGACCTCTCGAGTGTTAACAAGCTTTCCTTCGATCTGACCTGGTGACCTGGTTTTTGAACCCAGATGACCCAATATCAAACTTACCTAAGATTTTATCGAGGGTAATATTCTGACCAAGTTTCATTACGATTGGGCCAAAAATTTGACCTCTAGAGTGTTAACAAGCTTTCCCTTTGATTTGACCTTGTGACCTAGTTTTTAACCCCAGATAACCCAATATCAAACATGTCCAAGATTTTATTACGGGTAACATTCTGACCAAGTTTCATTAAGTTTGAACAAAAATTGTGACCTCTAGAGTGTTAACAGTCAAATTGTTGACGACGGATGACTGACGACGGACGACGACAGACACAGGGCGATCATAAAAGCTCACCTTTGAGCACTTAGTGCTCAGGTGAGCTAATAAAAATGCATATATGAAGGCAATCAAATAATTTCCAACATCAAAATTTAGAAGAGTATTGTTCTTGAGGGATGTTAAAATCTATAAATAAAATCATAATCAGAACAGCTGACAGGGGAAGTCAATGTTGTATACTATAGTCTGTGCAATAGACAATGCAATATAACTTTACACCGATATAAATTGCTGAAAGGCAGTATAATGGAAAACTATAAGAGTGTATCATAGCATCAGCAGAATATGTATTTAAAAACACATCTCGGTTTAAAAGCCATTATGGAAACCAAAATGAAATATTACAATCTGTCAAAAAGACACTTTGGAGGCATAGAATGCATCAAAGCAGATCCGGTTTTATCTAAAAAAGACATTAATTTGCAAATTCTTTATAATTTCTTGTTTTCGCCTAATTTTTACTTCTGCATTCCAAATGATTACCATTGATTTTCCTTATTTTTTACTCATTGTTTACCCCGTTCATAAGATGAATGCATTTTAAAACTTTTACATTTTAAAACCATCATTAATAACTATACTCATTTAAAAGCAATATAAAACCATTAAACATTTCTAGGATGTGGAGGTCAAAGGAAATTTGTAAAGCTTTTCTAACCAGAATATCTTTATTTCATTTGAAAGACAAAAAAGCGTGTTTTGTATTTATGTCCCTTGTTAACAGATCTGAAGGGTGACACAGATTTGCACAAAATTTACCACCGACACAATGTTAAAATGCTCCTGTGTAATATTTGTTTTTTTTTTTCAAAAATTATATTGATAAGGTAAGTATACAAGTATCTCATTTACAATGTGGTCTGCTATATAATAACACAACAATCTGTATTTCCTTCCAATAAAACCAAACACAAGATATATACATGTATAGACAACCTATTTACATGTAATTCAACTTAAACAATGCATGTTTATGTACAATACTATATGGAAAACACTTCAAATCTTAGTATACAAACAAGAACTAAAAAATAAATAACAGGCTAGAAGAGGAACATATTTACACTTCTGTAAGCTCATTTTTTTCTCCAAGCCTAAAGCTGTGCTATCAATTCAAACAGGTACTAGTATATGATAATATGACATGAGATGTGTATTCTCGGATTGATGTAACAAAATGCTTAGCATCAATTAAGTGAGGATGAAACTGCTACAAAATTACAGACAGTATACTTACATATCAATTAACAAGAGCTGTTGGAGGACAGCAACGCTCGACTATTCAACAGCCTTGCCAAATTGAATGAAAAAAGTCGAAAAAGGGGCATAATTTTGTAAAAAGGCAAAATAGAGTTATGGAACCTGAGCAATATAAGTCAGTTTATCACAGTAAATAAGTGTGTGAACTTTCAATCCATTCCAACAAGTGGTAACTGAGATACCAGCTTACAAACAAAACCTTAACAAAAAATTTCTAAGTAAAAAAGGGGCATAATTTTGTAAAAAAGCACAATAGAGTTATTCACCTGTGCAATGTAAGTCAGTTTATCACAGTAAACAAATGTGTGAAGTTTCAATTCATTCCCACAAGTGGTTTCTGAGATACTAGCTTACATACAACGAATAGTCAAGCTAAAAATGTATTGTCTATAAGAAAGGCATGTTATGTAAAACATAATGAATCTGATTTCCCTGAGTATTCAAAGTCGTGAATAAACAAATGGCAGTATATGAACTGACAGAGCGAAAGACACACATGATATGACATATATAATTTGTACATTCATTATGTGTTATGTATGATTAGACAAGCTGTTATGAGTTCATATTGCCCTCTTTGTACTGATGTGAGCTAAAACAAACAACAATATCTAAAGTTTCCAACTTAGGTTCTCAAATTTCAAAACATAAACATCCACATAATCAAAAGAATTAAAGAAGTCGCTAATCATTACAGGTGATTCTATATTTACTGGTTTTAAAATCTCAACTTCTTTGTTTAAATAGAATTGCACTGCGAGGGCCATTATTCTAATTCAGATTCATATTGTTGTATCGAAAAGCTATCTTTTAAACATTACATACAATTTCATAGGAGCTGGTATGCTAGCAAATAGTTATGCACAACTGCTGGTCTGCAAGCTTAGTTACTTCTCAGTTAAACTGGGATCCGCCTTAGTACTTTCATCAGTCTTTGTCTACTTAAGTCTAGTAGAATTGGTTGATTGTAAAGACTAAGTTACTGTTACATAAATGTCTTGAGATCCAGATATAACTGTACAATCATTGTCTGATAAATTTTCAGTTGAAGAGGGATCCTGGACGTAAAACTAACGGTCCATGAATTTACTACTTAGTGGTGCTGAAATCTAGGTTCTGGATTGCAACTGGTGGTCTGAAAACATTGTAAACATGTTTTGTTAGTTTGAAAGATTTGTAATAAATATAAAACGTTTCCGAACAGTTGTTTGTACAGTGCTATGGATAAATGTTTCAAATGACAATGATACGTTGTTCAACAAGGGAGCCAAGATGACCCTTGGTTGCTCAGCTGAGTAACCTACCATAACAGTGTAAACATGTTTGACCTAGTGACCCAGTTTTGATACCATATAACACAGATTCAAACTCATCCGAGCATGCAAGAAGATAATATTCTGACCAAGTTTCATAAAGATTTGAGCAATTACGTGTCCTCTAGAGTGTCAACAAGATTGTTCTTTGATTTGGCCAAGTGACTTAGTTTTTGCCCCAACCTGATCCATTTTTAACCTGTCTGAGATTTCATGAAGACAAAATTTTGAATGATTTGCATTAAGATTGGACCATCAAAGTGGCTTCTTGATTGTAAAGAAGCATTTTCTTTGACTTGACCAAATGACACCTAGTCTAAAATTTTATAGAGATGAACATTCTGCCTGTTTCGTGAGATTGGAGCAAAAAGTGGCCTGTAGAGAGTAAACCTTTGATTTGCCCAGATGAACTATTTATTGACCCAGATTCAAAATCATCTAAGACTTTGTGATTCATCAAGATCCAGTGAAAAAGGCGGCCCTTGTTTTTCTTTGATTTGACCGGGTGACCAAGGTTTTGACCCAAGATTACCTATATTAATATTTGACTTAGAGGTCATCAAAACAAACATTCTGACTAAATTTCATGAAGATCCAGTGCAAAAATGCAGCCATCCCCTATTGCATACACAAGACTTTTCTTCAGTTTTTGATCGGATGACACAGTTTTGGACCCCAGATGACCAATATTCTAACTTGACAAACATCTGACCAAGTTTCACGAAGATAGGGTCATAAATGTGGCCTAATTAACAAGCTTTTCCTTTGATTTGACCATGTGACCTAGACTTTGACCTCACATGACCCATATTCAAACTTAACCTAGAGGTCATCAAGAGAAACATTCTGACCAACTTTCAAACTAAAACATTTGGACAACCCACAATGCTGGACAACTGACCGGTCACAATACCTCACTTTAAGCAGTACGTGCTCAGGTGAGCTAAAAATTGGTTAAGATACTGTATCCATTCAACACTTTTAATTGCATGCTCTTTGAGTAAAATGCAAAATATAAAATTGTGTTACATCAAATGATATACGAGATTCTGAATGTATGTAGAATACAGATCTCTTAATCACGTTTTTAATTTCCTTAATATAGTAACTTGCAAAGTAGAATTATCACTTTTATTGCATCATTTAACTTACATGATCTTAGATGAAAGATCTCTACATGTTAATAAGGCCAGGATTTCCTGAATGTCGATGTTGTAATAGCCTTCTAATCAATAATGGAGAGCTTCATTGTCTGCTGGTTTAGAAATATTTGTCTCTGTTGGACCAGAACTGAAACAAGAATTAACTGTTTGCAAATTTATCACTAGTCTTGTCTACAACCTAAAACAAAATTGCTTGACAACTAGACATTAAAGTGGAATAGCACTTTGTAATTGTTTTACAACCCGCATATGATTTTGATATCATATTAAAGTAGAGGTTACCTCAGCCATGAATGTGTAACTGTTTTCTTGGTTATTAGCGAAACTTATTAGCTATGACGTCGCAAAATTTACAATGCACGTCCGTTTTGATGCCATGTTGAAAAGCGATAAAAAATCGGTTTATTAGTCCCCTACTGGTTGAAAACCAGTTTCAGGGTCTATAGGAATGCGCTTTTCCGTCCATCCGTCATTACATCTGTCTTTCCGTCCGTCCGCAATTTCGTGTCAGGTCATTAAATCTGTCATCCATGACGGGATTTTAATATTACCTGGCACAAATGTTCCCCATGATGAGACGTGTCATGCGCAAAACCCAGACCCCTAGCTTAAAGGTCACAGTTAGAGGTCAAATGTCAACACCCGGGTCTTTTTCCTGTCTGGTCCATAACTCTGCCATCCATGAAGGGATTTTAATATTACTTGGCACAAATGTATCTCATAATAAGACAACAAGTCATGCACAAAACTCGGACCCCTAGCTCAAAGGTTAAGGTCATAATTGGAGGTCAAAGGTCAATAGGGTTGTTTTCCTGTCCAGTCAGGAACCCTATCATCCATCACGGGATTTTAATATTACTTGGCATAAATATTCCCCATGATTAGACAGAGTGTCATGCGTAAAACCCAGAGCCTTAACTAAAAGGTCAAGATCACCCTTTGAGATAAAAGGTCAATTTTTCCTGTCCAGTATATAACTTTGTTATGCAAAACTGGATTTGAATATTACTTGGCACAATGTTTGCCACTACGAGACGGAGTGCCATGGGCAAGAACCTGGTGCCTAGGTCGGATGTCAAGGTCACACATAGAGCCCAAAGGTCAGATACAAGAATGACTTGGTCTGGAACACTTCTTCATGCATGTAGGGATTTTGCTGTAACTTGGTATAAATGTTCACTACCATGAAATGGCTTGTTTTGCGCAAGAACCAGGTCCCTATGTCTAAGGTCAAGGTCACACTTAGAGGTCAAATGCCAAATTCAAGAATGACTTTGTCCGGAGCATTCCTTCTTCATGCATGGAGGGATTTTGAGGTAACTTGGCACAAATGTTCACCACTATGATGCACCTTTGTTTTTAGAATTATGTCCCTATGTTGTTATTATAAATAGCTTATACAGTCAAATACCGTTACCTCAATATTCAAGGGACCGCGAAAATTGCATTGACGTATCCGAACTTCGACGTAACGATATCAACTATCTGGGACTACATTTTGTATCTGTTTAGGACGTCTATATTGTCATTATACCACGTGCTTCTTTCAGAGTGTTTAAAAGGGGAAAGAAATAATAAAAAAACGTAAATATGATCTTAATTTTATTGACAAATAAAACATCTTAATTCAGTAGTACATACATACATACAACTTGTTAAATTTATAAAATATACATGTCAACATCAGCATTTTTATTGATATATTTTTCATTGAATTATGAGCGATTGCACATCAATTCTTTATATACAACTTTACATGTCATCATTAGCACACATTTATTTTCTTTTTTTCACATTTTTTCACTGACATTTTCTTTTTTCGCATTTTTTTTTCACTGACTGTCTCGTGATGTATCCTGGTAGAATTCTGTTAAAACACTTTGGCGGGTGAACTGTCCTTTTCCCTCAATTTTAGAAATAAAGTTTCCTATCTCCGAAAGATAATGAAAGAATTTGTCTGGCGTGTTTTCCGTTGTTTCTACTAGGCATCGTAATGTATCTAGGGAATCTTTTGATTTTTTCATTGTTGGTGGTACAATCTCTATCTGAGTCGTGCTGTTTTCATCTTCGTCGTCACTTTCCTCTTTTTCCTCCATTTTTCTTGCGCTGATGATATCTTCGATGATGGATTCGTCACTGACAGATTCAGATGTAGGAACATGGTCGTCTATGGCAGCATAACTCAAAAGAGTTACACCACCACACAGCAGAAGACCTAACGGCACATCGTCGTCAGGATCAGAGTCTGAGTCACAGTCGTCAGCAGTTTCTGGTACATTCGGAACAAAATTGGCCCGACGGAAGCAGTTGGCAATTGTTGTTTGTTTAACATTGACCCAGGCTTGATGCAATAGCCGCATTGCACCGTGGCTTTGCTGACTTGCCAATAATGAGCAATTTTACTTTTTCGGAACCGGACATGTTTGCGCACACCATAACAGTCAGACGCTCTTTGATCTGTTTACCCCCGTGACAATCTACATTCTTAAATTCTAACGTCTTCTCACTCAATGCACGGTAAACAACCCAGTTTCGTCGGCATTAAAGATATTTTCCGTACTATATTCTCTTAGGATTGAGCTCAGACGATCGTTCCATTCTTGAATTCTAAATAAGGTCAACGGACTTTGACCCCCCACAGACCTTTTTAAATGTGATACCATGCCTCTCCTTGAATCGCTCTAGCCAGCCTGTAGAGCAATTAAAATCGGTCATACCTAATACACGGGCGAATTCATTTGCTTTATGTATCAGGAATGGTCCAGATACAGGGACATTTTCGTTTCTTGCATTTTTGAACCATTTTAATACTGCTTCCTCTACCTCCGGAAACTTAGCATGACGACTTCGCTTACGTTGTGGACCATATTCACCATTTAAGTAGCTTTCCTTTATATCAGCTGCTTTTTTCAACCACGTTGATAGTGTGTTCTGAGGAATATCAAAGTCAGCGGAAATTTTTGTCTTTGAAGATTTCCCTTCTTCAACGGCTATTATTGCTTTGTATTTCGTCTCAAGTGTATAATTTCCCAGTTTTCTTTTTACTGATTTCTTACTGCATTGAGCAGAAGTCATAGGTATCCCCCCGGGTTGATTACTGGGTCCTTCCCCATTAACATCATGCTCGGTAGAGTTGCTAGGTATCCCCCCCCCCCCCCCTCCTCCCGTATATAGAATTTGTTTTTTTTTACTATAAATTACCTATATGATACCTTTTTTCATAACCGGCCAAAAATTGCTATATGAAAAAACTTTTATAATTTTTGTACAAATTTTAATCCAAGTGTTTTGTTATAACATACTGTATATTTAGTACAATATTGTTTATACATTGTTGATAGATTTCAGTTCATTATGTTATACTGCAGAAGAGAAAATTAGGTGCCTTCCAGCAGGGGACTTTGTGTTGCATAGCAGTTCTTTAGTCGCTTGCTTTCTCTCAATTGCTTATTTTTCAATTTACAGCAAAGAAATACATAATTATGTGTGTGATATAAAGGTCTACGGCACTGGACAGTATTTGTCACTTTTGTTTTCAAAACGATGGAAAAAAGAAAAACACGACATTCTGAAAATTTTAGTTTATTGAAAAAATCACACACTCGTTTAATTAACAGGAAAACAACTCATTTAATTTTGCCAATATTTTATATATTCAAGACAAAAAAGTATTCTTTTTAGTCACTGACTCTGTCCCCTATCCGACAAACAAAAAGTAACGTCAAAGTGCATTCTTAGATACAACGCGGGTATGGTTTCGTAATAATATTCTATATAATACTTAACAAGAGGGCCAAGATTGCCCTAGGTCACTCACCTGTGTAACACACCACAGTTGAGAGTTAACAATCATTTCGAACTTGTCCAAAATGTTATTAAATGAAAATAAACATTCTGACAAAGTTTTGGGAAGATTGGAGCAAAAAAACAGTGACCTCTAGAGTGTATACAAGCTTTTCCTATGATCTGACCAAGTGACCTAGTTTTTGACCCCAAATGACCCAAATTTAAAATCGTTCAAGACTTCATAACAAACATTCTGACCAAATATTATGAAGATAGAATAAAAAATGTACACAAGATTAGATGTCATGCGCTTGAGATAAGATATCATGACCTCGATATAAGACGTCGTTGGCTCGAGATAAGATGATTTAATTTCATTTTGATGATTTTTCTTTTCACCCCAGGGACATAATTTGAACAATCTTGTTAGAGATCCACTAGGCAATGCTACATACCAAATATCAAAGGCCTAGGCCTTGAACTTTCAGACAAGAAGATTTTTAAAAAAAATTCCTATATAAGTCTATGTAAAACTTGGAACCCCTAGGGCAGGGCCTCTTTTCACCCCAGGGGCATAATTTGAATATCAAAGGCCTAGGTCTTGTGATTTCAGACAAGAAGGTTTTTAAAGTTTTTTCCTATATAAGTCTATGTAAAACTTGGGACACCCTGGGTGGGGCCTCTTTTCAACTCAGGGGCATAATTTGAATAATCTTGGTAGAGGACCGCTAGGCAACGCAACATACCAAATATCAAAAGCCTAGGCCATGCAGTTTCAGACAAGGAGATTTTAAATTTTTTTTCCTATATAAGACTATGTAAAACTTGGGACCCCCGGGGCAGGGCCTCTTTTCACCCCAGGGAAATAATTTGAACAATCTTGGTAGAGGACCACAAGGCAATGCTACATACCAAATATCAAAGGCCTAGGTCTTGTGGTTTCAGACAAGAAGATTTTTAGTCTTTTTCCTATATGTCTATGTAAAATTTGGGACCCCGGGTGCGGGGCCTCTTTTCACCTCAGGGGCATAATTTGAACAATCTTCAAAGAGAACCATTAGATGATGTTACATGCCAAATATAGAGGCTCTATGCCTTGCAGTTTTGGACAAGAAAATTTTCAAAAATTTCCTTTTGGTTGCCATGGCAACCAGAATTCTGTATGGAATTCAATTCTTTGAACAATTTTTAAAGAAGACCATCCAAGGAACATCCCTGTGAAGTTTCATCAAAATTGGCCTGTTGGTTAAGGAGGAGATGTTGTTTAAAGGAAAGTGTGGACGGACGACGGACGGACGTACAACGGCCGGACGCCGGATGGTGAGCGATCACAATACCTCATCCTGAGCACTTTGTGCTCATGTGAGCTAAAAACAATACATAATGCAAAAATACTTTTAAAAGCTTGATACTTTGATATTTCTGTCATAATTCAATTATGCGCATACAATTAAATCGTGAGTGAAAACGTATTGTGATTGTTCATCCATATTATTCTATTGACAGTAGGGGAAACTTCCCGTTCGGGAAATCATTTATGGGTTTTTCCATACTTCCAGAACGGGAAACTTGTTACTTTTTATAGTAACATGCTTCCCGTTCGGGAAGCAATATCACAAGTTTTAGACCCATTTCATTAAAAATAGCTGGTGCATAAAACGTCTGCATAAGAATAACCATAAGATCTGCAAAATGAATATGCCACATTAAACTTGAATGATACATCTAAATTTCTACCCTTCAAATATTTTTTTTAATGTCTTATTAAATTTTTTTATTTGACATTGAAATTGACCATTTTCTTCAAAAATTGCTGAAAAGCAGAGTTTCCCGAATTGGAAACCTAACTTTTGGATCGGGAAACCTAGCCTTTAAGTTACTTCACAATCAGGAAACTGAAAGCATTCAGAAAATTTATTCTTTTATTTTGTTATAAACAGCAATAATTTCAAGTTTTCAAGGAGTTGTGATCCTGCAATTTGGTGCGTCTGGTGCCCCAGGATTTTAACAGACTGATGTGAGTTTGGGTTCAAAGGCAGTGGGTTTGAATGTTTACTTTAGATAAATTCCAAGTCTTGTGTGACTCTAGCATAGTTTCTAACATAAACGTAATCTCCTTCTCACTTTTCATTTTTTGCTTGTCTGTTGTTTTTTTTTAAAAATCTATGAGGTATTGTCGTCACTTGATTGGGGTTGGTGTCTGCGTTGGTTAAAAGTTTGTTTAGGTCCAATGTTTCTCAAACACTGTAAGAGTTAAGGCTGTGAATCTTTGCACCATTGTTTTTCATTATTAGGGGACTATATAGGCCAAGAACCATAACTCTGATATGTATTTTGGTAAAATTATGGCCCTTTCAATTGTACATGGAAAATTTGAGTTTCTTAGTTAAATATTCTGTTTAGGTCACCTTTTCTCAAAAGGTATAAGAGCTACAGCTTTGAAACTTTGCACACTTGTTTGTCATCATTAAGGACTGTGTAGTTCAAGAACCATAACTCTAACCTGCATTTTGTCAGAATTACGTCCATTTAATTTTTTGTACTTAGAAAATCTGAGCTATTACTCTTTTCTTACATATTGTCTAGTACTTGCAGACGAGCGATGGCAACTCTCGATGGTGCTCTTGTTCTTTTCTTTGCATCACCTTGCTGAACTGAACAACCTGATTCACTCTCCTCATTGAATCCTTATTTTTCCCTTAGATTTACTTTACACACATAACACTTTTTTAGACCTCTTGTATGTGTTGCTATATAATACACACGTTATTTCTTGACTTTTCTTTTGTTGCGTTTCTATCATTGTCAGTACTATCAGAGAAACTGCATTCAATAAATTAATGTGGATCACTGCTCTTAAAAAAAGTAATCTTCAATACCTTGTTTAAACAATTGTACAAAATTAATTAATATTCATAATGTGTGTCATAAACTGAATCATATTACTAGCCTGTTTTATTCCTTACATTTTCTAGTTTTTATAAGTTTTCACTTTATCGGAACCAGGTATTGGGGTGTATATCCTTGTCAAAGTTACATTCTGAATGCAAAATAATCTACTGCACAAAATGATGTTACAACTGATGCATGCTTTAATTTACCATGTTTTTCCAACTATTTGGTCATTGTCAAAGGCTACTCTACAGTCAGACCGGCGAATTTTCAGTTGCTAAGTTCCCTGAGATGTCAGCCACTTCATTAACGTAGGATAGCAACCAGATGGATAACAAGAGCTGTTCATAAGACAGCACATTCAACTTTTATCAGTGCTTGACTCTGAATAAGAGCTTAGCCAGTACAAATTTTAATAAAACAAGAGCTGTCACTAATGGTGAAAAATGCCCCCCCAGCACCTTGACCTTTGACCTGGTGACCCCAAAGTCAATAGGGGTCATGTACTCAGTACTATCAACATGTGAAGTTTGAAGGTCCTGGGTGCAGTGGTTCGCTGGTAAAGTGCCTTAATGCAAAACGTTAACGTTGTGATGAAGTAACAGACGGACAGTTGAAAACTAATATGCCTCCCTTCGGGGGCATAAAAATCGTTAACAAGAGCCATGTTAGACATGGCCAATCCCCCCGCCGGGTATATTATAATTGAAGGCTAAAGTTCCTGGCAAGTTTGTGTCTGAAAGTATTAATTTTGGGGAAAGCTTTGAAGAACCGTTTAGATGTGGTCCGCATCAGGGTTTTAAAGATGTGGAAGAAAGAATAAGTCAGTAGTGAGGTGGTTTACTGCTAAATTTTATTAATTTTCATGAACAGTATAGCTATGATGTTTTTCTATATGGCTACTGTAAAAAGAAGGAATGGAAAGCTAACAGGGAACAAGAGTGCCAGAATGTCACAATATATGCCCGTCACAGCAAATTTCTTTACTCTAGCAGCTGTATTTGCAAATGGAATTTTAATTTTGTGGTTGTTTAGTAATCATTGTAAGTCTTTTGTTTTTCTAAGTCCACAAGAAACCTCCTTACCAGGTAGAGAATCTTAAAATAACCTAAAATTGGAAAGTAAATCTATGTTGTACCACAGAAAAGTAGTCTTGTTTTTTCCCTATGGCCAATTATAAAAATGTTACAATATAAGTTATTTATAGTAACAACTAAGGGAAGTTAATCTTAAAAAAAAAAAAAAAAAAAAAAAAAAAAAAAAAATTTAAGTCCACACAAAAATCTTTACCAGGTTAGAGATTGGTCAAAATACACCTCAAAATTGGATGTAGCATGCATGTTGTACTACAGAAAAGTGGTCTCGATTTTTCCCTACGACTAGTAATGAAAAAGTTACAATAAAAGCTATTTAAAGTAACAACAAAGGGAAGTAATTCTAAAGAAGGGAACTGCGCATGACACTTCGTCTCATGATGGTGTATAATTGTGCCAAGTTACATCAAAATCCCTCCATGCATGAAGAAGAAATGCTTCGGACAAAGTCATTCTTGTATCTGATCTTTGGCCTCTAAGTGTGACCTTGACCTTAGACCTAGGGACCTGGATCTTGCGCACGACACTCTGTCTCGTGGTGGTGAAACATTTGTGCCAAGTTATATCAAAATCCCTCTATGCATGAAGAAGAAATGCTCCGGACAAGGTTTTCATTTTTGTATCCTTGACCTCTAAGTGTGACCTTGACCTTAGACCTAGGGACCTGGTTCTTGCGCTTGACACTCCGCCTCGTGGTGGTGAACATTTGTGCCAAGATATATCAAAATCCCTCCATGCATGAAAAAGATATGCTCCGGACAAATTTTTTTAAGAAAATATGATAAAGGGGAATAACTCAAAAAAAAGGCAAGGCAGAGTTATTGTTCTTAAACAATGCACTTCCTCCCAATGTGTTCTATCAGTGTATAAGTTTGAAGAAAATCCCTCCAGTACTTTTGGAGTTATGCTCCGGACAATTTTTTTTAAGAAAATATGATAAAGGGGAATAACTAAAAAAATTGGCAAGGTAGAGTTATTGTTCTTGCACACTGCACTTCCTCCCAATGTGTTCTATCAGTGTATGAAGTTTGAAGAAAATCCCTCCAGTACTTTTGGAGTTATGCTCCGGACAAATTTTTTTAAGAAAATAAGATAAAGGGGAATAACTCAAAAAATAGGCAAGGTAGAGTTATTGTTCTTGCACACTGCACTTCCTCCCAATGTGTTCTATCAGTGTATGAAGTTTGAAGAAAATCCCTCCAGTACTTTTGGGGTTATGCTCTGGACAAAGATCGTTGCGGAGGCACGGCACGGATGGAGAGCATTTCTAATATCCCCTTCGCCTTTGGCGGGGGGATAAAAAGGGGCATAACTATGTCAATATTCGGATCAGTGTTATGGGGATTGTTTCTCCTGGTGTAGACTTTGGTAGTAAATAACTATTTTAATTATGCCCCCGAAGGGAGGCATATTAGTTTTCAACTGTCCGTCCATTAGTTCGTTCGTTAGTGAGTTAGTTAGTTCGTTCGTCACAACGTTAATTTTTTGCATGAAGGCACTTTACTCCCGAATCACTGCACCCAGGACCTTCAAAAACTTCACATGCTGATAGTACTTATTGAGTACACGTCCCCTACTGACTGTGGGGTCACCAGGTAATAGGCAAGGCGCTGCGGGGACATTTGTCACCATTAGTGACAACTCTCGTTTTCAAATCAAAAGCTTTGACAGTAACAGAGATATCTGACTTTATTAAAATCTTAACAAAAAATCAAAGTAAAAAAGGGGCATAACTCTGTCAAATTTTAAATCAGAGTGAATTGGTGCAGACTTTGATAGTAAATAACTACTTTAAGATCGAAGTCAATAGCTTTGATAGTAACTTTATCACAAGAGGACCATGATGGTCCTGAATCGCTCACCTCTTTCCACATGACCCAGTTTTGAATATGACGTCGTTTTTTCTATTATTTGACATAGTGACCTAGTTTTTGAGCTCATGTGACCCAGTTTTGAACTTGACCTAGATATTATCAAGATAAAAATTCTGACCAATTTTCATGAAAATCCATTGAAAAATATGGTCTCTAGAGAGGTCACAAGGTTTTTCTATTTGACCTATTGACCTAGTTTTCGAAGGTACGTGACCCTGTTTTAAACTTTGCCTAGATATCATCAAGGTGAACATTCTCACTAATTTTCATGAAGATCTCATGAAAAATATGGACTCTAGAGAGGTCACAAGGTTTTTCTATTTTTATACCTACTGGTTTAGTTTTTGACCGCACGTGACCCAGTTTCGAAACTGACCTAGATATCATCAAGGTGAACATTCAGATCAATTTTCATGTTAATCCATTGAAAAATATGGCCTCTAGAGAGGTCACAAGGTTTTTCTATTTGACCTATTGACCTAGTTTTCGAAGGTACGTGACCCTGTTTTAAACTTTACCTAGATATCATCAAGGTGAACATTCTCACTAATTTCATGAAGATCTCAAAAATATGGCTCTAGAGAGCACAAGGTTTTTTTATTTTTTCCACTGGTTTGTTTTTTTACCGCACGTGACCCCGTTTCGAAACTGACCCAGAATCATCAAGGTGAACATTCGATCAATTTCTGAAAAAAAAAAAAAATGGCCTCTGAGAGGGAAAAGATTTTTTTAAAATTTTTTTTACCACGCCTATTTTTTTACCGCAGTTTCCCAGTTTTGAACTGACCAGTATCATCAAGATGAAATTTAACCCAAATTTTTTACAGACCCCTGAAAATACGCCCTAGAAGGTCCAAGGTTTTTTTTTATTTACCTACGGCCCAGTTTTTTAAGGCACGTGACCCGTTTTCAAATTTACCTAGAATCATCAAGGGGAACATTCTGACCAATTTTTTTTGGGGAAAATTCACAAGTATGGCCCCCAGAGGGGTCACATGGTTTTTCTATTTTTAGACCTACTGACCTAGTTTTTGACCACACATGACCCTGTTTCAAATTTGACCTAGATATCATCAAGATGAACACTCAGACCAATTTTCATACAGATCCCATGAAAAATATGGCCTTTAGAGAGGTCACAAGGTTTTTCTATTATTTGACCTACTGACATAGTTTTTGAAGGCACGTGACCCACTTTCGAACTTGACCTAGATATCATCAAGATGAACATTTAGACCAACTTTCATACAGATCCCATGAAAAATATGGCCTCTAGAGAGCTCACAAGGTTTTTCTATTATTTGACCTACTGACCTACTTTTTGACCGCACATGACCCTGTTTCGAACTTGAAATAGATATCATCAAGATGAACATTCAGACCAATTTTCATACAGATCCCATCAAAAATATGGCCTTGAGAGAGGTCACAAGGTTTTTCTATTATTTGACCTACTGACCTAGTTTTTGAAGGCACGTGACCCAGTTTCAAACCTGACCTAGATATCATCAAGATGAACATTCAGACCAACATTCATACAGATCCCATGAAAAATATGGCCTCTAGAGAGGTCACAAGGTTTTCCTATTAATTGACCTACTGACCTAGTTTTTGATGGCACGTGACCCACTTTCGATCTTGATCTAGATATCATCAAGGTGAACATTTTGACCAATTTTCATGAAGATCTCATGAAATATATGGCCTCTAGAGAAGTCACAAGGTTTTTCTATTTTTAGACCTACTGACCTAGTTTTTAACCGCACGTGACCCAGTTTCGAACTTGACCTAGATATCATCAAGATGAACATTCAGACCAACTTTCATACAGATCCCATGAAAAATATGGCCTTTAGAGAGGTGACAAGGTTTTTCTATTATTTGACCTACTGACCTACTTTTTGAAGACATGACCCAGTTTCAAACTTGACCTAGATATCATCAAGGTGAACATTCTGACCAATTTTCATGAAGATCTTGTGAAATATATGGCCTCTAGAGAGGTCACAAGGTTTTTCTATTTTTAGATCTACTGACCTAGTTTTTGATGGCACGTGACCCAGTTTCGAACTTGACCTAGATATCATCAAGGTGAACATTTTGACCAACTTTCATAAAGATCCCATGAAAAATGTGACCTCTAGAGTGGTCACAAGCAAAAGTTTACGGACGCACGCACGCACGGACGACGGACACCGCGCGATCACAAAAGCTCACCTTGTCACTTTGTGACAGGTGAGCTAAAAAACTAATAACGGTGACGCCATCGCCAGCTCTACTTTTTTCTTCGAAAAGTCCTGCTAAAAATTGGAACCTATTGACAGATAATTTACCTTGTGCTGCTTGATATTGTAAAACATTTATCATAAAGGAAACTGGAGCCATAAGATGCATATACCCGAGATTGTAAATCTGTTCAATTGCAGCACATGCTCTTAAAGAATTTGGGTTTTCACTGTGTCAGAATTGATACCTTCAAGAAAAGATGTAATTACTTTGTTTCTTTCACTTTTATATTTATCAAAATCTAAGTTAATCAAGAACTCTATCTCTCTATTAATAGCTGATACAGCATTACAATCGTTTAATACGTCTTCCTTTTCCGCACACCAAAGTGCAAAGGCAACAGATGCTCTTTCAGACTTTGTAAACCTAACAAGAAATTTGACTGAAAAGTAAACAAAAATATGAAAATGATATATTCCAAACAATATATACTTTGAAACCAAACCATGAGCATATAGGGACTTGTCACTGCTGTCTTTCTATGTCATTATAAGTAAACCCATTTTATATTTTATCGTTTTGTTTTGTAACATGTATAATAAGTAACCTAAAGAACTGACTTTAGGTTCTGGTATGTGACAGTATCTGTTAGTGTTTCCCTGTCAGTTGCCTTAAAGCTACTTGTTTGAATTTCCAAAGTTTCTTCAAAAATTTTCATTTTGAAAAATACATTTGTTATCACTTTGACAATTGACTTTTTTGTAAAATATTCATGTGAAGAATACAAACAATCTGGAAAAGTATTAGGTATCCCTCATGAACAAAATCAACATTTTATATTGATTGATAACATCTAGCATCAAACATCCTTCTGCTTTTTGTATTTCTAAATACCACTTTGTATCAAACTAGATACTGTGAATTTATAACTGAAAGAAAGATTTGGTATCAATTAAGGTAAAAATTGTACAAGTACACATGTATGTTTTTCAATAGCATCGGTCTGTGTTGCTTATTCTACTTTCATTGCATTCTGTACAAAAGTTTTCAATGTAGGAGACACAACCTTTGCAAAATGACAAAAGTTTTGTGATTTTCATATTTATATAGTTTATCAAGTTTTTTTTCAGATCTTCCTTTGAAATGTTTCTTCAGGTTCTCATGGCTTCGTCTAGCTTGATATACCATTTAGTATGATATAAAGATGAACCACACTTTTTCACAAATAAGCATTTCCTGATCAGGAAGTTAGGTTTCCAAATCGTGAAACTCTGTGTTTTTGCAGTTCATTCAGATAAAAGGGCAGATTCAATGAGAAATTAAACAAGAGCGCCGCCAAGCGGGGCAATATACGCCCGAAGGCTTACATCATAGGATGGGAGCAAAATTTTAAGAACTTGACTGTTGTAGCCCCAAAGGACTGGAACAACAAAAGGAAAACTTCAAAAAACAAATCTAAGTCCACAAAAAAATATTCAAAGTCTACAAAAAAATCCTTATCAGGTACAGGTATGTAAAAATACACATTAAAATTGGAGGTACCATCCATGTTGTACCACAGAAAAGTGGTCTCGGTTTTTCCCTACGGCCAATAATAAAAAAGTTTCAAAATAAGCTATTTATAGTAACATAAAAGGGAAGTAATTAAAAACAAGAGGACCATGATGGTCCTGAATCGCTCACCTATCCCCACATGACCCAGTGTTGAACTGAGTATGAAGTCGTTATTTCTATTATTTGACATAGTGACCTAGTTTTTGAGCACATGTGACCTAGATATCATCTAGATAAAAAATTCTGACCAATTTTCATGAAGATCCATTGAAAAATATGGCCTCTAGAGAGGTCACAAGGTTTTTCTATTATTTGACCTAATGACCTAGTTTTTGAAGGCACGTGACCCACTTTTAAACTTGACCTAGATATCATCAAGGTGAACATTCTCTCCAATTTTCATGAATATCTCGTGAAAAATATGGCCTCTAGAGAGGTCACAAGGTTTTTCTATTTTTCGACCTACTGACCTAGTTTTTGACCGCACATGACCCAGTTACGAATATGACCTAGATATCATCAAGCTGAACATTCTCACCAATTTTCATGAAGATCCGTTGAGAAATATGGCCTCTAGAGAGGTCACAAGGTTTTTTCTATTTTTAGACCTACTGACCTAGTTTTTGACCCCACGTGACCCAGTTTCGAACTTCACTTAGATATCATCAAGGTGAACATTCTGACCAATATTCATGAAGATCTCATGAAAAATATGGCCTCTAGAGAGGTCACAAGGTTTTTCTATTTTTAGATCTACTGACCTAGTTTTTAACCCCATGTGACCCAGTTTCGAACTTGACCTAGATATCTTCAAGGTAAACACTCTGACCAATTTTCATGAAGATCCATTGAAAAATATCGCCTCTAGAGAGATCACAAGGTTTTCCTATTTTTAGACCTACTGACCTAGTTTTTGACCGCACGTGGCCCAGTTTCGAACTTGACCTAGATATCATCAAGGTGAACATTCTGACCAATTTTCATGAAGATCCATTGAGAAATATGGCCTCTAGAGAGGTCACAAGGTTTTTCTATTTTTAGATCTACTGACCTAGTTTTTGACCCCACATGACCCAGTTTCGAACTGACCTAGATATCATCAAGGTGAACATTCTGACCAATATTCATGAAGATCTCATGAAAAAATATGGCCTCTAGAGAGGTCACAAGTTTTTCTATTTTTAGATCTACTGACCTAGTTTTTAACCCCACGTGACCCAGTTTCGAACTTGACCTAGATATCATCAAGGTGAACATTCTGGCCAATTTTCATGAAGATCCATTGAGAAATATGGCCTCTAGAGAGGTCACAAGGTTTTTCTATTTTTAGACCTAATGACCTAGTTTTTGACCCTACGTGACCGAGTTTCGAACTTGAAATAGATATCATCAAGGTAAACATTCTGACCAATATTCATAAAGATCTCATGAAAAATATGGCCTCTAGAGAGGTCACAAGGTTTTTCTATTTTTAGACCTACTGACCTAGTTTTTGAACCCACGTGACCCAGTTTCGAACTTGACCTAGATATCATCAAGATGAACATTCTGACCAATTTTCATGAAGATCTTATGAAATATATGGCCTCTAGAGAGGTCACAAGGTTTTTCTATTTTTAGACCTACTGACCTAGTTTTTGATGGTACGTGACCCAGTTTCGAACTTGACCTAGCTATCATCAAGATGAACATTCTGACCAACTTTCATAAAGATCCCATGAAAAATGTGACCTCTAGAGTGGTCACAAGCAAAGTTTACGGACGCACGGACGCACGTACGCACGGACGGACGACGGACACCGCGTGATCACAAAAGCTCACCTTGTCACTTTGTGACAGGTGAGCTAAAAAATTATTGTAAGTACAAAAAAGAGATCTGCCAAATAAAAACAAGAGCACTGCAATGCAGAGCAATATACTCAAAGCAAAGTCATATATGATCTTTGACCCTTAAGTGTGACCTTGACCTTGAAGCGAGTCATCCGGAACATGCGCTCTGCACATCGTTACAATGTGGTGAACATTTCTACTAAGTTCCTTTGAAATCCTTCCAGCAGTTCAAGTTACAGAGCGGACACGAAACAAACTGATATGGCTTTTGACCCCTAAGTGTGACCTTGACCTTGAAGCAAGTCATCCGGAACATGGGCTCTGCAGGTCGTCTTGGTGTGGTGAACATTTGTGTCAAGTTTCTTTGAAATCCTTCAAGGGGTTCAAGAGTTACAGAGCAGACACGAAACAAACTGATATGACCTTTGACTCCTAAGTGTGACCTTGACCTTGAAGCAAGACATCCAAAACATGCGCTCTGCACATCGTCTCGGTGTGGTGAACATTTGTGTAAAGTTTCCTTGAAATCCTTCAAGGGGTTCAAGAGTTACAGAGCGGACACGAAATTGCTAACGGACAGACGGACGGACAGACGGACACCAGCGTCATAACATAATACGTCCCTTCGGGCGTATAAAAAATACTAAGACAGTAAAAAAAAATCTGAAGGTAGAAATCTAGATATGTCTTTTTAAGTTTAATATGGCATATTCAATTTGGAGATCTCGTGTATAGTCTTATGCACCAGGCATTTTTAATGAACCTATACAAAATATAGCGGTTTTACTTCCCGAACGGGAAGCTTGTTATTATAATAAGTAACAAGTTTCCTGTTCGGGAAGTAGGGAAAAACCCGTAAATAATTTCCCGAACAGGAAGTTTCCCCTACTGATTGATGCAACGCTAATTAGATAGAGTTTTATGCGTTATATTTTGACATCTCATTTTACTGAGAAATATGTTTAATAAACCATTAATTTATCAAGGCAGTCTGAATCCCCAGCCACTATTATGGATAGTGAAAGGGTAAACCTTTGACCTTGAGCTGTGACCTTGACCTTGAACTTACATTACTGACTCATGAATCCAGCATATCATCTTGATGAGGTGATCATTTGATCCAAGTTTCATAAAAATCCCTCAAGAGGTTTGACATTTGACCTTGAGTTGTGACATTGACCTTGAAGTGATATAGCTAATTCATGAGTTCTTGATGTGGTAATCATTTGACCCAAGTTTAATGAAAATCCTTCAAGGGGTTTAGGAGATACAGAGTGGACACAAAATGGAATGCTCAAACCTTTATAGCCTTGACCCTGAGCCGGAATGGCTGACTCATGAGTTCTGCACATCTTCTTGATGAGGTGATCATTTGACTCAGGTTTCATATGAATCCTTCAAGGGGATTAGGAGATACAGAGCAGACACAAAATGGAAGGCTCAAACCTTCGACTCTGAGTTGTGACCTTGACCTTCAGCCAACATTGCTGACTCTGAGTTCTGCACATCATCCTGATAAAGTGATCATATGACCAGTTTCATGAAAATCCTTCTAGGGGTTAAGGAGAAACAGAGCAGACACAAAATGGAAGGCTCAAACATTTAACCCTAAGTTGTGACCTTGACCTTGAGTCGGCATGCCTGACTCATAAGTTCTGCACATCCTCTTAAAGAGGTGATCATTTGACCAAAGTTTTATAAAATTCCTTCAAGGGGTTTAGGAGACATAGTGCGGACACAAAATGGAAGGCTAAAACATTTAACCCTAAGTTGTGACCTTGAACTTGAGTTGGCATGGCTGACGCATGAGTTCTGCACATCCTATTGAAGAGGTGATCATTTGACCCAAGTTTTATAAAATTCATTCAAGGGGTTTAGGAGACACAGAGCGGACACGAAATTGAAGGCTAAAACCTTTGACCTTGAGTTGTGACCTTGACCTTTAGCAGACATGGCTGACTCATGAGTTCATGAGGTGATCATTTGATCCAAGTTTCATGAAAATCCTTCAAGAGGTTTAGGAGATATGAAGGAGACACGAAAGTGTTACAGACTGATAGACGGAAGGACGGAGACCATTCATATACCCCCCACCGGGCAAGGGATTAAAAATAACTGGATGGTAAAAGTACTTAATTTTTTAATATTCGATCAAACATAAGTTTATCTAAAACTTGGCCAAAAAATTTCAAGCCGTTTTTTCGTTAATTAGACAAGTGTGACATTTTTTCTAAATACCTAAACAATTGAGAATGTCTTTCTCCTTCATTTTTTTCCATAAATTTGAAAATAAAAGTGACAAAAACTGTCTAGCGTCATAGACCTTTGTATAACACACATAAAGATTTAAGTTTCATTGCTTTAAATAGAAAAATAAACAAATGAGAGAAAATAAACCAATATTTTTTTTTTTTGCTTTTGAACGTGGCGCAAAAACAGACGTGCAAGGTAATGTTTGCGACATCATAGCTAAAAAGTTTCACTAATAACCAAAAAAAACAATAGTTACACATGCATGGCTGGGTTAACTTCTACTTTAAAATGATATCAAAAACATACGCGGGTTGTAAAAAAAATACAAAATGCTATTCCACCTTAAAACATTAGTTGCTCAGGAACACTTCAAGCCTTATTGCTTTAAAAGCAATTTATAGATCTAATATTTTGCTTTTAAAAACAAATGTGGTAAAAATTTTGAAAACAACAGTGCCAAACAGTTAGAATATAAATATGGTATTATGTAATATAAATATGTCAGACACTGCAACTTACCTCTGACATAGGAACTGCGGAAGTTAGAAAAGGACACTAAATTTTGGCAAACTTGATTAACTTCAAGGAGGACTCAGCTGGTTATCAATTTTGACCAGTTGTAATGGAGAGACATGTGCTTATATATGAACTACTATACAAGTATACATAATAGCATTGAAATTGTGGACAGGGTTTGTAGGTTTTTATATCACTGTAACCTTGAAATCTTTATTTGTTTACTAGTGTATTTCTTATCTTTTGCTTCAAAAATCCCAAGGAATGATGCACGTGTAGCTTATAGTGATCGATATACATTTCTGTAAAGTTTCATGAAGATCCATAGATATGTTAATAAAATACAATCAAAAGTCCTTATTTTTCTTTATAAAATCAAGGGATAGAACTGATGATGTACAGGTTCCCCTAAGACAGATATTGCTATGGAGTAAAGATATCTGACATCTATATCATAATGCTCTGCAAATAAAATAAACCTTTAAATGAAAACTAAACATCTCCTAAAATGCGCAAAACAACTTAAGTTTTAAGCAAAAAATTTCATAAAAGATTTTGAACACTTCCTAACGCGCTGTGGATCTAATGTAGCCAGGGGCCAGGTTCATATTGTTGCCAGCATAATTATGTTTTCTGAGTAAAAAAAAATGTAGATGTATTTAAAGTGTTGAGCTTTGTTGCAGAAAATAAATGGCAGGTCGCGCACAACGTGCGCAACTTGGGCTATTTTTGCCTTAAAGATTAGTGTAATGAAACCAGGAGAAAATTATAATAAAGTTCAAAGTACATGTGTAATATTATGTAACATTACCTTATTCTTAAGTACTGTCAAACCTGTTGAAGTTCTCAAGACCAGATGTAAACCAGGGTCACCTTATTCTTAAGTACTGTCAAACCTGTTCTGAAGACCAGATGTAAACCAAGGTCACCTTATTCTTAAGTACTGTCAAACCTGTTCTGAAGACCACATATAAACCAAGGTCACCTTATTCTTAAGTACTGTCAAACCTGTTCTGAAGACCAGATGTAAACCAAGGTCACCTTATTCTTAAGTACTGTCAAACCTGTTCTGAAGACCAGATGTAAACCAAGGTCACCTTATTCTTAAGTACTGTCAAACCTGTTCTGAAGACCAGATGTAAACCAAGTACTGTCAAACCTGTTCTGAAGACCAGATGTAAACCAAGGTCACCTTATTCTTAAGTACTGTCAAACCTGTTCTGAAGACCAGATGTAAACCAAGGTCACCTTATTCTTAAGTACTGTCAAACCTGTTCTGAAGACCAGATGTAAACTAATGTCAAACCTGTTCTGAAGACCAGATGTAAACCAAGGTCACCTTATTCTTAAGCAATGTCAAACCTGTTCTGAAGACCAGATGTAAACCAAGGTCACCTTATTCTTAAGTACTGTCAAACCTGTTCTGAAAACCAGGTGTAAACCATGGTCACCTTATTCTTAAGCAATGTCAAACCTGTTCTGAAGACCATATGTAAACCAGGGTCACTTTATTCTTAAGTACTGTCAAACCTGTTCTGAAGACCAGATGTAAACCAGGGTCACTTTATTCTTAAGTACTGTCAAACCTGTTCTGAAGACCAGATGTAAACCAGTGTCACTTTATTCTTAAGCAATGTCAAACCTGTTCTGAAGACCATATGTAAACCAGGGTCACTTTATTCTTAAAAGCTGTCAAACCTTTTCAGAAGACCACAATCATGTAAACAAAGGAAACCTTATTTTAAAGTACTGTCAACCCTGTTCTAAAGACCACATATTAACCAAGGTCACCAGCTCATCTTAAGTACTGTCAAACCAGTTCTGTAGACCACATATAAACCAAGGTCACCTTATTCTAAATTACTGTCAAACCTGTTCTTCAGACCACAAGTAAACCAAGGTCACCTTACACTCAAGTACTGTCAAACATGTTCTGAATACCACATGTAAACCAAGGTGACCTTATTCTTTATTACTATGAAACTTGTTGTGATGACCACATGTTAACCAATTTCACCTTATTCTTTAGTACTGTCAAACCTGTTCAGTAGACCACATGTAAACCAAGGTTACCTTAGCTTAAAGTACTGTCAAACCTGTTCTAAAGACCACATATTAACCATGGTCACCTGTCAAACCAAATCTGCAGACCACATATAAACCAATGTCACCTTATTCTTAATTACTGTCAAACCTGTTCTGAAGACCACATATAAACCAAGGTCACCTTATACTTAAGTACTGTCAAACATGTTCTGAATACCACATGTAAACCAAGGTCACCTTATTCTTAAGTACTGTCAAATCTGTTCTGAAAACCACATCTAAACCAAGGTCATATTATACTTAAGTACTTTTAAATCTGTTCTGAAGACCAAAATATGAACAAACTTCTCCAGGTTCTTATGTACAGTCAACCTGAGTTGGTTATCGCACATAAACTCTCAAGTAATGTTAAACCTGTGCTGATGATCACAATTAACCAAGGCCACCAAGCTAATAAATAGGGTTAAACCTGTGCTGATGTCCATTATCAACCAAAACCACTGGGCTCTTAAGCACAGTCAAACCTTTGCTCATGACCACCTGTGGACCAAAGCCACCAGACTTTTAATAACAATCATACATGTAGTGATGAACACATGTGAACCCTTAGGGTTGATGACCATATGCAAAACCAAGGTCACCTTGCTTTTAAGTACTGTCAAGCCTGTTCTGATGACCAAAATGCGATCTAAAGTCATTAGATTCTTATGAACTCGAGCGGCACTGATGGTCACAAATTAACTCTCAAGTACTGGAAACCCTTGTGAACTTGTGAAGCCTTGAATACTGATAAACCTATACTGATGACCACATATGAACAAACGCCACATTAGTACTGTCAGTCCTAATCTGGTGACCAAATGTAAACCAAGGCCACCGAACCAATGTACAGCGAAACCTGTGAAGATGACTGAATGCACATTAAGGTCAGCCATTTCTTAATTACAGTCAAACATGTGCTAGTGACCAAATCTGATGGAAGGACATCAGTCTTTTAAGTACAGTCAAACAAAGGCTAGGCTCTTTAAGACCTCTTGTTTAATTTCCGATAAAAGCATACCTTCAAATATTGCTGAAAAATGGATTGCAATGCTAACTGAACAAGCAAATTCGATGAATTGCAGGGGGTTTTTTTGGCCGTTTTCATAGCCGTTATTGGGCTATATTCCCAATGCCAAAAAGTATGTATTTTTCCCAAAATAAGTGTAAAAATTCCCAATCTACATTCTGAAAAAAATTTCATCAAAATTGCACAAACATTGACCAAATTATGGACAATTTTGTAATGGCAGTATGTTAAAGAGGTTGTACAATGTGAAACAAGTGTATGAGAAAGTACTTAAACATATCCTTACTATATCCTATGGGACTAAATATTTCCCAATTTGGAACATTTATGCGTCAAAATTCCCAATGTTGAGGGTATAGGCTATGTTCCCAAATCAGAAAGAAAAAACCCTGAATTGATATCCCCCGCCAAAAGGGTCTGTGGTGAGGAACGGCAAAAAAAAATATCCGGCAAAAAGTTAAGAATGTTACAAGGAAGCAAATAATTTCATTAGTCAAAATCAAATCAACAGAAAAACAGAAAATTAATGGTTTTTTTTTTTTAGGGGGGGGGGGGGGGGGGGAGGGGATCGGGGTTGAGAGGGGGAGGGGGTGTGACCAAGGCAAGGTGGCGACCAGGTGTAGGTTCACAACTTCACATGTTTATAATAAATGTTCATGGAAAAGAATGAAAGAAGTTTAATGAAATTCTTCCAATTGGTTGGTTTGTTATGTACAAATCTGTGGATTTTTAAACAATTCAATGGCAATAACTCTATGGAAAATTGACCAATAAAAAAAGAACATGGCGGGCATCATCGAAGTATGTTGGTTCATATTTATTTCAAGTTTCATGAAATTCTACAAACTTGTTACTGAGATGGACGCAGACGTGTATTTTTCATTAAATCAAGGGCAATAACTCTAACGGAAATTGACCAATCAAAAAGAAAGACTTGACGGGCATCATTGCAGTATGTTGGCTCATGTTTATTTCAAGTTGTTCCTGAGAAATGGCTGCGGTTGGACATTTTTGTGCATTTTTCATTAAATCAAGGGCAATAACTCTAAGGGAAATTGATCAATCAAAAACAAACTTGAAGGGCATCATCCCAGTATCTTGGTTCATGTCTATTTCAAGTTTAATTGAATTCTAACTGCTAGTTACTGAGAAATGGCTGCAGACGAACATTTTTCATTAAATCAAGGGCAATAATTCTAAGGGAAATTGACCAATCAAAAAAAACTTGACGGGCATCACCGCAGTATATTGGTTCATGTTTATTTCAAGTTTGATGAAATTCTACCTGCTAGTTACTGAGAAATGGCTGGACTGACGGAATCACGGACAGAGAACGCCATTTCAATACTCGCTTCCTGATTTCATCGGCAGGGGATAATTAATAGATGTATTTACAATTACTTGTATAAAAACTTAGCGTTAAAATTTGATACAAATATACCTGTTTGTGATTTCACAAATGTCAATAAACATAATTCTATGTGCCATCTCTCTCATGACCCTAAGCAGCCTGTTACCACGGTGCCTGTTTCTGTAAATCACAAAATAATCATACAGTATCAGTACATGTCATTCTGCAATAAACTACCAGTATTTTCATAAGTAATGTAGACTAAGACTGCCACATTAAACTTAAAGATATTCATTTTTCTTTGTTTTTAAAAATAAATCAGTAATGCTATAATTTGACCGATAGGATAATTCAAAGCATCCTTTTACATCAGTCGATTGCCAAAAGCAAAGTAAGCCTCATTCATCTTCATTGTCTGTTTTGCTAAGTTTAACTGACATAACAGCAATTCAGGGCTCCAGATAAGATGCGTATTAGCGTAAATTACGCTTTGAAATAATGCATATACGCATGTCTGCTAAATTTTTAGCGTATAAAAACGTACATGAAATTACAGAAACGCATGTAATGACTTTTTACTAGCGTAAACAAAATCTGAATCGTCTGGATGCTTTACATTTAACAGAGCACGATCGGCATTCATTCTGCCACATTAAACGTACACAGGCATTGAATGGTACTCTATAAACCTACTAGGTTTAACTATATTATACACTCAATTCGTGCGTAAATCAAATTGTTGGGAATTAATACTGATGGTAAGGAGTGTATTTTAAAGCGGTGTCTATTTAAAATATCAACTTCCGGTGTGGAGTAAACAACAACATGTCTCTTTCAAAGAATGTATGAAGTGAACAAACGTGCTATGCATTCTTTAAACCAACAAAAAATGATTCCCAAAACATTGTTAAAGGTATACTGGTTGGGAACCATTTTCCGGACAGGACCAGTTTCCGGACACATGTAATATTCTCTTTATTTCGTTGCGATTCATGTAATTGTTTCATCTAGATCGTTTAGAAGTTTGTTCTTCATGTCAACAACAAACAACTACATTATAAGGCTGTATAATGTTTTTTTTTTATGATAACTCTGTGACCTGCGTTTACAAAACAACTTTCGGCTTAACGGGGCATGAAGATAACATTGTGCATGCGCAGTAGTTCACACTTGCCGAGGTATCAAGTGGGGAAGAAATAATTAAACTACATAATGATTGTCTGCTGATAGCATGTTCTACTTTTAATTTCACGGTAAAAGTTACGTAAGAAGCAGTGCTGTCGGTTTTTGCACTAATTTTATTCTATACGTATTGGAATTATCAAGAATTCGTGCTAGACGAAATTCGAGTTTTTTATAGTCAAACTCGCTTTGCTCTCGTAGCTGCAATTGAACGTCTGGTTATGTTTCATGTGCAATTTTGAAGAGATGAATGATAAAGAAATGTGTAGAAATAGTTCAATTACTTATTTTGATATCAAATTAACAGCAAAACACTGTCAAAATATTTGTCCGGCAACTGGTTTTCCTGCCGAGGAAAATAACTTCTTTTAGTGACCCCATTTGAGGCCCCATGGAACCCATATTTTAAGTCACAACGCGCTGCTGATTACATCGGAAGCGGAAGGAGCTGAAGTTTGTGCAGTGTAGGCTTCATTTATGTCAAATATTTTTTAGGGAATAATGGAGCCGAAATATGAAAACGTGTCCGGAAAATGGTTCCCAACCAGTATTGAATAATCTATTGGATTTGGCAGTGAGTGTGAAGCAAAAGCAAACCAATGGAGAAAAAGAAGCAAAAACTTGAATGCTGAATTGAAACTGAACTGCAAACAAATTCATGGGTGTTACACCCAATAAATAAGTTATAAAACTCATTTCTATTTTATTTTCTCATTTAAAAATTTTCAGGAGTAAAAATACTCCTGGTCAATTTCAGATTTTACCATTTTACTTATTCGCAAGAATTATGATGAGTAAATACTCATAGGCCAAAAAAATTATCTGGAGTCCTGAGCAACACAATTCATATCACATGGTGACTTTCATCCTCACTGAATATTTCACTTCCACACTTTCTTCAAACAAGAGGGGCATAATGGCCCTATATCGCTCACCTGTTATCATTGCAAGTAAGGACAAGAAGGTCAAAAAATCATAATCAAGATCAATCAAAAGAATCATGAGAAAATATAGTTGAAATTTTCTTAAAGGTACAGATATTGTCAAATTTTTTTGAAAATACACCTAAAAATTGGAGGTACCATCCATGTTGTACCACAGAAAAGTGGTCTTGGTTTTTTCCTACGGCCAATAATAAAAACAAGTTACTAAATAAGCTATTCTTAGTAACATAAAGGGAAGTAATTAAAAAAAAATATTGTAAGTGAACAAAAGAACTGCCAAAATTTAATAAAAACAAGAAAACTGCAATGCAACGAAAATGCAGAGCAATATATTACACACAAAACAAAAGTCATATGACCTTTGACCCCTAAGTGTGACCTTGACCTTGAAGTGAGCCATCTGAAATGTGCTCTGCATGTCGTTTCGATGAGGTGAACATTTGTGTCAGGTTTCTTTGAAATCCTTCAAGGGGTTCAAGAGTTACAGAGCGGATTAAGGAAATTGCTAACCAACAGACAGAGAGACAGACAGACACCGAGGCAATAACATAATATGTCCCTTAGCGCGTACAAAAAGGAATCGAGATCTTATGGTGATACAAGTTGTGTGTAAGTTTGGTTAAAATCAAATCATAAATGAAGCTGCTATTGTGCAGACAAGGTCAAAATAGCTAATTTTGGCCATTTCAGAGGCCATAACTCGGAAACCCATCATGGAATCTGGCCAGTTCAAGACAGGAACCCAGATCTTGTGGTGATACAAGTTGTGTGCAAGTTTGTTTAAAATCAAGTCATAAATAAAGCTGCTGTTGTGCAGACAAGGTCAACATAGCTAATTTTTTTGGCTGATTATAAAAATGTTATCATGTAAGTTATTTATAGTAACAACAAAGGGAAATCGTGGGGTGAGCGCGAAACTATTGTATCTTGTTCTTTATTCATACACAGTTACAATAGTTTCGCGCTCAGCCCTCGAAATTAATCTTTAAAAAAAAAAAAAAAAAATCTATATAATATAAGTCCACAAGAAACTCTTTACCAGGTAGAGATAGGTCAAAATACACCTAAAAATTGGATGAAACATGCATGCTGTACCACAGAAAAGTGGTCTCGATTTTTCTCTACCGCCAGTAATAAAAAAGTTACAATAAAATCTATTTATAGTAATAACAAAGGGACGCAATTCTAAAAACAAGGGTGCCTCATGGTGGTGAACATTTGGTCCAAGTTACATCAAAATCCCTCCACGCATGAAGAAGAAATGTTCCGTACAAAGTCATTCTTGAATTTGACCTTTGACCTCTAAATATGACCTTGACCTTAGATCTAGGGACCTGGTTCTTGCGCATGACATGTTGTCTCATCCATGGGAATATTTGTGCCAACTGATATCTAAATCCTGCTTTGCATGACAAAGTTATAGACCGGACAGGAAAAAAATCCTCTTGACCTTTGATCTCAAAGTGTGACCTTGACCTTTAAGCTAGGGTACTGGGTGTTGCGCATGACAAGTCGTCTCATCATGGGAAACATTTATGCCAAGTAATATTGTAATCCCTTGATGGATGACAGAGTTCTGGATCGGACAGGGAAAAAAACTCATTGACCTTTGACCTCCAATTGTGACCTTGACCTTTGAGCTAAGGGTCTGGGCTTTGCACATGACATGTTGTCTCATCATGGGGAACATTTGTGCCAAGTAATATTAAAATCCCTTCATGGATGGCAGAGTTATGGACGGGACAGGAAGGACGCGTGACGTCATTGCACGCGGTCGTTTAGGCTGAGGCCCGGCAAGGGTTAATTCAAGTCTAAACTTTATAACACAAGAAGAACATGCGCTAACTAGCATAAAACGCGTTAAAACCAAGAAAAAGAATATATAGTCCCTCAACGTCATTGAATTTCCAAGTCTACGTTGTTTTATTTTTTCACGTTGACGTCATTTCCTTTTGAATTACCCGTTTTGGGGCCGTAATACATTTATGCTTTGCCACGGAACGGGCATATATAAAAAGGTGTTATAATAACGCGTGAGCGAGAGATTCTCTTTACTTTCCTGTTGAAACACCCCAGAAAAGTGACAAGAACAGCAGTTTTATGCTAGAATGTGTGATAAACAGTGACGTAAATATTAAACTACGTCATGCTGGTGTGAGAAAGATGACAGGGGCTTTTTAAATCTCTGTTGGCAAATATTTCCCACGAGGTATGCTATTGAAAATTTATTGCAGTTTGTTGAAAAAAGAACTGCAGCATCGATTTATTTCCAAGAAAATGTTGAAAATATAACCAACTTTATGTTTAAAAAGTGGCCGAATATTTACAACCACTAGAAGGTAAAATGTGGACGCTACACCTGTCTGTTATTTAAGCGAGGTTTTATTGTTTACCTTACTGTAAACGCCCGTTAATGATACCAATCAATGTTGTTTGTATCAAAGCACATATGGTAGTAATTTTGTACAAATCAATTATAAAACCAAAGAAATATTTATGAAAAAACGCAAAAAGTGGTCGAATTTACGACTCGAACCAGTATGTATAGATTTTCACATATTTTCTATGAATTATAGAGCTAAGTGTGTGCATCAGTTTTCAAATTTTCCACAAAAATAGGGTCTGAATGGCCTTAGACCATGTTTGCAATCTATAATTTCGAGGTATTATAAACTGTTTAAAGACTGCAATTTATTGAGAAATATTGTAAAGGTAGATGTATACATAGGCTTATTCTCTCCACACGGCAAAAATAAAACATCTTTTGGTCGGAAGACGGCTTTGCGTGCACACGTATTTCAAAATATACGTTCACGTACAAAAGTATGCGAGCACGTTCGGTTTAATTTGGGTCGAAATACTGCTTTGCATGCGCGCATATTTCAAAACTTAGGTGCACGTATAAAAATATGCGTGCATGAGTAAATATATACCATGATATACGTGCTGGTGTATATTTTTCACGTGCACGTGTAAATATGTAGGTGCACGCTTATATTGATTGTTATTACGCGTTATATGTTTACGCATACACGTCCATATATACGCAAACTTACATATTTATGCGTGCACGTATAAAAAATATATACGTGGACGTATAAATTAACACGTGCACACATATAAAAGCCGCGCTAAAATATACACAGGCACCTGTATATTTGCAAGTATACAGGTAAATATGTACGTGAACGTATAATTTTACGCGTACACGACCTGTAATTATAGGTGCACGTATATATAAGCGTGCATGCATATGTGGACGTGCGCACCAAGATTTATACGTGTATGTGTAATAACAAGTGCGCGTGTATATACACGTTCGCGTGCATATAAGCATCACGCGTGCACGCATGAACATACACACGTGAACGTATATATTTACGCGTGAACGCAAATTTTTAATACGCGCCTATTTCTTTTTTATGCCCCCACTTTTTTTGGGGAATGTTGTGTCGCGCGTAGCTCCAAAAGTATTTGACGTAGAGTCACAAAGCTTTACAGGAATGTTGATCAGCATGTGTAGTTGTGCACCGGGGTTTCGCGTCCGGATTCATTCAGTCGTGTAGGAGTTATGGTCCCTGACTTTGTAAAAAATGGTCATTTTAATATTGTGTCGCGCGTAGCTCCAAAAGTATTTGACGTAGAGTCACAAAACTTTACAGGAATGTTGGACAGCATGTGTAGTTGTGCACCTGGGGTTTTGCGTCCGGATTCATTCAGTTGTGTAGTTGTTATGACCCCTGACTTAGTAAAAAATTGGTCATTTTAATGTTGTGTCGCGCATAGCTCCAAAAGTATTTGACCTATAGTCACCAAAGTTTAAAGGAATGTTGGTCAGCATTTGCGGTTGTGCACCTGGGGTTTCGCGTCCGGATTCATTCAGTATTGTAGGAGTTATGGTCTCTGACCTAGGAAAAAAATTATGTCCTTTGTCATGTAGTGGGGGCATCTGTGTCCCATGGACACATTTCTAGTTTAGGATAATTACTCTGTACCGACATATGATTCTTATACTATAAAATTCAACTACATCGAGACGGCAAATTGTACCGCTGTAAAAAGATTGTTCTACATGTCACTTTTACAAATACTTAACAAATAGTTTTATTTCTGCAATTATTTCTCAGCGATATAATTATTACTTTCGTTTCATACCAGTCCTGTGTAAATAAAGATCCCCGCCACTGAAAAGTTCAGCTTTGACCTAATGTGTAAAAATATATCGACTGTGGTTGTATGATGCATAACTACGGTGTTCCGTTGGGGCCATCGCAGTTTCGCGTTGTCGTCCTTAGGGCGAAATCGCGAAAACACGATATTTTTCGCTCTGTTAATATCGTGTTTTCGCGTTTTCGCCCTCGATCTGACATCGTCTTTTCGTGTTTTCGCCTTCGTGGTAAGTAGGGCGAAAACGCGATATTGATAGCGCGAAAACGCGATATTTTTTGCATCGTGTTTTCGCGATCTTGTATCGTGTTTTCATGCTTTCGTCCTCTCAATTGCAAAGGCGAAACCACGAAAATACGATGTTTTAATATCGTAAACGCTTGCAAGACATTTCGAGAGACCGTAAATTCGACCCCGATACATTTGTGATAAAGCTTTGAAACTTTCAACACTTGTTTACCATCACCATGTCCAGTTATAGGCAAGAGTACATAACTCTGTCAAGCATTTTGACTGAATTATGGCCCCTTTTGACTTAGAAATCTTGGTTAAGTTTTTCGTACCAGTTCATATTTTGACAAAGTCTTCTGAGATAAAGCTTTGAAACTTTCAACACTTGTTGACCATCACCATGTCCAGTTGTAGGCAAGAGTACATAACTCCATCAAGCATTTTGGTTGAATTATTGCCCCTTTTTGACTTAGAAATCTTGGTTAAGTTTTTCGTACCAGTCTACATTTTGACAAAGTCTTTTGAGATATAGCTTTGAAACTTTCAACACTTGTTTACCATCACAATGTCCAGTTGTAGGCAAGAGTACATAACTCCATCAAGCATTTTGACTGAATTATGGCCCCTTCTGACTTAGAAATCTTGGTTAATTTTTTCATACCAGTTTATATTTTGTGTAAAGTGTTTGACATATGGCTTTGAAACTTTTATATCTTGTTCAGTATTATAGTCTCTATCAATAGGCAAGAGTACATAACTCTGTCATTTTTTTTTTTTGGCTGAATTATGGCCCTTTTTGAACTTGGAAATTGGTTCTGTTTTCGTATATATCCATGTTTTGTCAAGACTATTTGACATATGGCTTTGAAACTTTAGACACTTGTTTATCATTAGGATTTCCATCTGTAGGCAAGAGTACATAACTCTGACAACTATTTTGGCTGAATTATGGCTCTTTTTGGACTTTGAAATTTTTGTCAAAACTGTTTGAACTGTGGCTTTGAAACTTTTAACACTAGTATATCAACATGATTTCCATCTATAGGCAAGTGTACATAACTCTGTCAACTATTTTGACTGAATTATGACCCTTTTTGGACTTGAAAATTAGTTAAATTTTTCTTTTGTCTGAAAATCTACGGAAATATTTTGACCCCATTCTTCAATCAATTCTTCGAATAGTCGAGCGCGCTGTCATCCGACAGCTCTTGTTGTATTACTTTTTCTCAGTCATACTTGTTTTCGTGTTAGTTTCTTGTTGCAGAATTTGCGTTAGATTCTGCTTTAAGCAACTTATTCAGCAGGAATTTGACTTAGTACGAACAGAGTGGAATACACAGTAGGCCTAAAAAATAATTCCTTGTTTTCGGTAACATGCTAAAAAATAGGGTAGGTAGGTCAGAAAAAAACAGTTTTTTTGGATTTTTTTTTATTAAAGGAGACTTTTCGGAAAGTATTTTTGTGTCAAAAAGTGAAATACATTAGAGACATTTTCCTGCTCTAAAGAAAATACTTGTAAGCTGGTGCGTAAGTATATCCTTCAGACTGCCTTCTAATTATAAAACAGATTTCATGTAAAAACACATTCTATAAAGTCATAGTAAGTTCTACCTTGTTTGACTGATGAAAAGGTAGAGGCGAGCAGGCATATACACGGATAATATTGAATAACAGTTATCTTAATATTAAATAAAAAATCAAAACCTATATCACCTTCAAAAAGAAAAGATCAACACAATCCCGATTTCATCATTCTATTACATGTTATACATATTATCTTTATCAATTAACTCTGAAATGGATTAATAACTACACTGCTACATATTTCAACCTCCATGCATATCACAGAATGGGTGTCGAAAAAGGGATTAGTTTGGGGTTGAAATGTCCAAGGAGGGGTCGAAATGTCCTAGGAGTTCGGGTTGAAATGTACCGGGGTCGAATTTACCGTCTCTCGAAATGTCTTTCAAGCGTTGCACAAGTCCAACCAGAAGGCGAAATTACGATATTAAAACATCGTGTTTTCGCGTTTAGGGCGAAAACGTGAGAACACGATGCTATAACGCGAAAACACGATGCAAAGGATATCGCGTTTTCGCGCTATCAATATCGTGTTTTCGTGTTTTCGCCCTACTTACTACGAAGGCGAAAACACGAAAAGATGATGTCAGATCGAGGGCGAAAACGCGAAAACACGATATTAACAGCGCGAAAACGTGATATTTTTGCTTCGTGTTTTCGCGTGATAGCATCGTGTTTTCGCGTCAAAGTATCCCGTTTTCGCGTAAAAATATCGTGTTTTCGCGATTTCGCCCTAAGGACGACAACGCGAAACTGCGATGGCCCCAACGGAACACCGTACATTACTGCTAGTTTACCTAGAACGGCAATATCAGATTTCAAGGTAGACGTTCTATTTAGTGACACACAGGTTAAACAAACTATCTCCATATGTGGTTATCAAGCTAGCTTTTTCAACGAAACAGTAAATGGGTGTTTCAAATACCTTAACATTGTACAGACAAAATCATCTCACGTGTGTTTGTAGTTATTTTAAATCTGTGGTGGTGTTGAAAGCTGTACTTTTTTCTTAAAGTTTGCAATATTTGCAATTATTTGATGTTCAACTTTTAACACAGTCGAATTATTAATGCATGAAGATAGAATTATTTCGATGCATAATATTTACATTCAATAAGTTACAGCATAAAACATATTTTGTAACACTTATTTTGTCGGGTATAAATAAAAATGAAGTAATTGTTGATATACTTGCAAACAATACAAAAAAAGCAAATTTTCTTTACAGATACGTGGAACTGATATTGGTTCATCTTATATGAAATATGCAGAGGCAAAATGGCAACTGCAAACACTGAAAATCGAGTTTACCTTTTCCGTCTACAAGTGCTTATAATAGATGGAGGACTTCTAGTATTAAGAAACATTCTAGACCAGAAGCTCAATGTTCAGAACATCACTCTAAGCACATGCCTGAGTCAAGAAAAGCCGACAATTACACGCCTGAAAAATCAGAAAATAATAACTCAAGTCCAATATGATCTACTGTATCCGCCGCCAGGAGGAAAACTTCCATCGACAGCAGACTTTGACATTACGCTTATAATATGCCTTCTTAGGAACCTGAAATGTTGTGGTTTCAATCCAAAATTCAGCTGGAATGTTATTCCGAATGCATCAGACGTATCAGTTGAGGCTGACATCTACAGGCTTAAATTGCACAGGAATGAGGTAATTAATATATTCTTCCTAGGAATTCTAATTCTGACTATTTATGTTGTACTCAAGCTCTTGCGTTTTAGCTAAGATATTTAAGATATCGTTAATAACCTATTGCGAAACAGTCTTCCCAATAAATACTTCTTGGCACCTTTTTGGATCAGCTTTTAACAGTGGCTCTAGTTATTCCTTTCTACCTTACCTTTTACTTTCAGATCAGTCATATATCGACGACTACAGGAATCCAGCCAAAGGATTTTTGTTTGAAGTGGACTGAGATAGAACAGGTTAGAAAATAAGCTTAAACTACATCCAAATATAATAATATCTCTGTGTAA
This sequence comes from Mercenaria mercenaria, assembly GCF_021730395.1. NCBI lineage: Eukaryota > Metazoa > Mollusca > Bivalvia > Venerida > Veneridae > Mercenaria > Mercenaria mercenaria. The sequence continues at coordinate 43,433,142 of NC_069374.1, forward strand.
TATCGACCAGTTTCACACTGACAGCTATATATCGATGCATAAGGGTTGTATTCCTTGTTAATATATTTCCACCTTCCGTTATCCGGTTAGCAGTTATTGTACCACATCATTTTAGCGTACAGTAGCTTTTATTTGCCATTCAGGTTTCTTATTCAGAAATTTCAGATCAGATTATGAGCCTTTTATGTACTGCCTATATTATTTATCTCATTTTCAGTTAACATGATAACTGTGATTTGTAAAGGAATACCGTTTGTGGAAAGTTTAATTCATTATTTGAAGGTGAACTGTTGACACAGTGTTTCACGTTTTGACATTTCATTACATTTAATTAGTGTATCCGATCAACAAATAGGTAACATTTCGATGTCTCGTGACCCAATGTTTTGGTATCATTTGAGATAATTTTCACGAATCACTACATTCATGTTTTTGACTGCAAAATGATAAATCTTATACTATGATAACTGGATATCTGTTGAAGTATCTTTCAAAGCTATAACGAAAACAGATATAAATTCTATATATTTTTTTCATGTTATTTATAATTTAGTTTTCAGTAAATAATACAGTCTCATCAAAGTTATACTAAAGTTATTTTTCAAGGTTATTTTAGGTTATCAGGCGTTAATATTTGATACATGTACATACAAAACACTATTATATAGAACTTGCTTATTTGTAGATCGGATACCTTAACAGACTAAGTCAATCAGGGTTTGCAATGCTTTGTTCCCAAAAAAATCTTATTAATCATATTAAACATCTTATTTAGTCTGCCGTATCGGGCCATACGAATTCTACAGGTACTGAGACATAGAGTTGTTATCTGGTCCTCTCGGATCACAGAGTAATTCTGTATGTATTATCCAAATCAACCTAAGCACTTGCTTGCCGGCGTGAGTGATCTTATCACTTAAGTCTTAAAAACAGACTGAATTAAATCAAATCTGAAAATATTTCTTTTTGCTGCATTCTACGCTTCCAAGAGATTTTAGATATTATCAATATTTGGAAAGTTCTTTAAAAACAAAACAGATAAGCTGGCATCTTTCCAAAAGTAAACGAATACTCTTGCTAAAGATTCTAAGGCCAGTGACCAAAAACTGAAAATCCCCCGCTCAAATTGTCTAATGATCGTCCATTTGTTTTGGAAAGAAAACTACTCACTTTCAACAGAAAATAAAATAACATTAAATTCTATTTCTTAATTGTAGAGTCTTTTAAGGCTAAACACTTCGGTGATAAATCCGGTTCCAAACTTACAACAAACAATTGATGATATTGAACAAAGTCCACTAGATCTAGAAGCAGAGGAAAGGATACAAAAAGAAGTGGATGAGTGGAGAAAACTGGAAAAGGGTGTAGAGGTCGACTTAAAACAAGTAAAAGTAGATGCTCAAGCCATAAAGGAGGAGGTGAAGCAACAACACACTAGTATACAGAAGTTAGGGAAACGCACATCAGAAAATACTGAACTTATTAGGGGTGCAACAAACAAGGTAGCTAAACTTGAAAAACAAATAACCAAGAACAATGAATCAACACAAAAACAGAAAGGTAAGATCGGCCTCTCATTTATATATTAGTTTATTAGAATTAAGTATATCTGCTTGTTTAATTGAAATTGTGCAAATTTAGCAACTGAATTGCCCTATTAATTGTAATGCATTACTTAAGTAACAGTAGTTATCCTACTTTAGTTGTTAGTTACTGGTTTATGAAATTCTTGTACATGTATATAGTTAATGAACATATGAAATTGGTGTACTAATAATTAGTTTTCCATTGTACCTTGGTAGCCGCTCTTGACAGACGAGACTGTCTTTATTATGTATATTACAATAGCACGTACACATAATGTATATCTGAGAAAATGTGTAATTAGGTTTTGCCGATCTTATTACAGAACAAAAAGAAATCAATGCACAAGAATCGATGGCAACAAGTAAGTGTTCAGTAGATCAGTATCACTTCAATAATTGTAGTTCTTGCTTTCGTGTCGTGGATTCTAAGGTTACTACTGCAAACATACCTATAATACAGTTTATTTAGTAACAGTACTCCAGTATTAATTAAATTTCCGACATTACATACTCATTTTCACATGTAATACTTAACAATTTTAACGTTTTCTTGTCTCAGCAATTTTAGGGAACTGAGAAAATCACTGCTGGGCATATCTTCTAAATATGTAGTTTGTAATTGATTGCCTACCTGGTGCGTATATGCAGTAGTAATCTATATATGTAAATCTCTACTTTGGTTATCTAATGCATGTGTTGTTTAATCGTAACATAAGTAATGTTGTTTCATTCCTAATCAGCTTTCATTATATACACTGTAACCTTGCAAAAATATTGGTTATAAAATAGATTCGTAAATGGTAAAAATTTTGTGCATAACGTGATATTTGCAGCTTCATAATCTACAGTGAGGCTGACGAAAAGAAGCCTTTCATATCACAAAATATCATAATTGGATTTACGACCTCGTACAAATAAGTGGGTACTCAAATGCATGTATGTTTTGTTATAAGCTAAATATGTCTGAATTTGGTATGGTGGCATATCTCTTTCGAAACTAGATAATATTCTTGTTAATAGTTCTCTAAACAGCGAAAATATCAAGAGTACTTAGTTGTACAAATAAACTCTAACTTGGACTTAATGTTTGAAGAAAAAAATAATCTAGCTGGAGGCAGTTCTTAGTGCAATTGTTCATGTAATGATACTTATCTTATTAGAAAATAAACTCGCAAAAAATAACCACATAGTTGTCTCAAAATTTATTAAGCTGACCTGATTCAATATTTCAACATACGTTCGAAATATGCCACCATACATTTTGACTGAAACTACTGTATCTTTGAAATAGCATTTGAAAGGTGTTCAAGTTGACCTCCAACTGGCAGCATTTAATCTTATGTATTTTTTATGTATGATTTATCGCCGTATGTATTCTTAATTATGATAAACATATGGTGTGTTTTGGTGCAATGGACTATTTTTGAAAACAGATATTTGTATCTGATTAAATTTTGCAAATCCGGAACATCCGCAAACTTAACTACCTTTTAATTTTGACTTTTCTGTTTTTGTATTTATATTTAACAATAGTTCAGATTCCTTCAAGACATATTTGGGCACTTTATATAACACACGGTCGCAAATGCACTATGTAAGTTTTCTCATGGGGCGGCTCATATAATGCACAATTATATGAATATACTATTAGCATATCTCACAATTCCAATTTGAAGTACAATAAGTCAAAACAAAATTCAGCTGAAAAGATAAAAAGATATTTTGGTTTCTGCAGCTGAAGAGAAGCTATGATGAAAATTGTTAAATAAACAGATGAGCCGCGCCATGTGAACACCAACATAGTGGCTTTGCGACTAGCATGGATCCAGACTAGCCTGCGCATCCGCGCAGTCTGGTCAGGATCCATGCTGTTTGCTTTCAAAGCCTATTGCAATTAGAGAAACCATTAGCGAACAACATGGATCCTGACCAGACTGCGTGGATGCGCAGGCTGGTCTGGATCCATGCTGGTCGCAAAGCCACTATGTTGTTTTTTTTCATGGCGCGGCTCAGATACAGTTTATATTTACAAAAAATATCTAACGTTACGGTCTACATTACAAATAGATTTTATGGATGAGCATGATATTCTACTGATGTTGTTCTAAGAACAACATTTATTTTATAATTTAACGACCAAGCTAACTAATGTTAACAAGCTTTGTTCCCGATCTATTAAACTCATCCGCATCTACTCTTTATTCAGAACATCTGTAATTAAGACATATGCGTGAATTACAATGATAAAATCAATACATAAATTAAAACATTTTTGATGAAAAACGCATAATCGACAAGATATTTCAATTGCAAACAAAATAAATAATTCTGCATTATCTTTTGGATTAAAAACAAAATTGTACTAAGATATTCTCCCGTCATTATTAAGCAAAAACTTCAATATCAGTTTCTGCCGACTGTTGATACATAGCATAATCATCATTTTTTATTGGCCTGTTGCGGTTTCTAACAAGAATTGTTGCATTTTCCATTACTGCTCATGAACAGACTCAATCAAAAAGAGTCTGCAATTTTCAGTGTTTGCTTCGTTCTTGATGCTTCCGAGGAAATCTTACTTCACAACAGCGGGTGTAAAGTGTTACGTGGCTACCGTAAAAAAGTCGTCCCGACTTCATCTCAGTTTTGTTATATTTTCTGGTCCTTCGGGATTATTGATTTCAACTCATTTAGATTTGAAGATTGGATACTTCTTAAGCCGGTGCTAGGGAGTGTGTGCAGTGTTGCATTTTCTATTACTGCTCATGAACAGACTCAATCAAACAGAGTCTGCAATTTTCAGTTTGCCTTGTTCTTTTTGCTTCCGATGGATCTACTTTCCAGATTTTATCTACCTTATATCAACAAGTGTTAAAGACGTATCCAGGAACTGTCAATGCGCATCTTTTTGCGCATTTATCTTTATGTTATAATGAAGGAAAATTTTAACTAGCGGAGAGAATTTTCTGAAACTTTGCATGATCAATGAGTATCGTATTAGAAACAAATTTTTGAAAAAAATTGGATTCCCTATGCTACTTTTTGGGTTATCTGCCCCTGAATGTTAGAGTTTTGCTCTTGTAGGTCATTTTCAATGGCAGATAACTCAAAATCTAGCATACGGATAGCTTATTTTATTTCACATTATTATTTGTTATTACATTTTTAGTCATTATGCAAGTTTCTAACCATTCTATCAAACAGATTTTTGCTGTATTTCAATGAGTAAACATACTGCATTTTTCTTGAAAAAGGGGCATAATTTAAAGAAATTTTCTATTTTTTTGCGTAAGCGACTATAAAATAAAATTTATTTCATAGAATTTCTGCAGAATTTGTAAAGTTGAGTGAAATAAAGTAAAAAAAGCACTAACTGAAATTCAAATAAAGTGTAACTGGCTATTACCTTGAGTTATCTGCCCTTGAAAATGACCTAAAAGAGCAAAAAACTCGCATTCAGAGGCAGACAACTAAAAAGTAGCATGGGGACCCCAATTTGTTTTCATAAATTTGTTCATAATATGATGCTCTGTGATCATGCAAAGTTTAAGAAAATTCTCTCCGGTAGTTAAAATATTCCTTCTTTGCCTATAGAACAACTCCTAGATACGTTTTATATTGCTGTGTGGCGGCCGTAAAAAAGTCGCCCCGACTTCATGTCAGTGTTTTTAAATTTTCTGGGCATTCGGGAATATTGATTTCAACTCATTTAGATCTGATGATTAAATATTGCTTAAGCCGGTGCTAGGGGGCACGGGCAGTGTTGCCTTTTCCATTACTGCTCATAAACAAACTCAATCAAACCGAGTCTGCAATTTTCACTGTTTGCATTGTTCTCAGTGCTTCCGAGGGATCTACTTTCCGGATTTAATTTGTAATTCTATAGAATCCTCAGAAACATTTGTAATTATATTATGAAAGTTCGGAGATGACGTAAATATAAATGCTCCAGAAGATATGTCTAAATGCAAACAAAAAGTATGTGCAGGATGATAATAAGTGGAAGGCAATTAATTCTGTCTTCCAGTAACATCTGACAGTCACAACAGATTTGCTTCCTGGTAAAGAATTATTAAAATTACTACCTGATTCAGGTACAACTGTAAAAGCTATAAAATATCCAGAAATAAGATCTGACGCCAACGCAACAGTACGTCCGAGCTCTGGCATTTTAACAGGGTGGTCAAAAGTGGGGTAAATATATTACTATCAGAACTATCTAAGAAGGAATTACCACTGCCTAAACATTATCCTGTTGTTTACAATGTATGTTTATCAGTAATTGACTCCTTAGTACTATGATAAATAGAGACAGAAGAAGGAATTGATGAGAAATAAAGTAACATTTTCCTGCTTCTTGCTTTGCCATCTCCTTTCTTCTTAGTAACTTTAGACTGGCAAACCATGCAAACCATGAAAAGTTTTTTTTCTAGGTTGAGATCTTAGGCCCACTTGTCGGCTAATTTGTTTTCACTTTTGTTACCTAGGTCAGTTGTTGCTTGTTTCACCTTTGTGTCATAATTTTACTGATTTTTCTTTGCTGCTAATTAATTTTGTCAGATTCATTGGAAGTTGTTTTGTAAGCAATGTTCAAACGGTCTTTTAAAGAAGATATATAATAATTCCTACCATCACTTGGAGAAGAAGACTAATAAGATAAATTCAACAAAGCACCTATAACAAGATGAGGATGTCGTCCTAACTTCAAAAGGAATGGAGAATACCCTGTCCTACTTTGACGGGTTGCATTGTATGCATGAACCATTGGTGCGGCATAAGAACGTCAATTTGACTTCTGGTCATTAGTGAAAGTACTCAACATTCCAATGAGAGGCTGATGTATCGCTCAACTTCTCCATTATCCATTGGATGATACGGAGTTAATCTGGATTTTTGATCCCCTGCAAGATTAAACAACTCTTTATTGACTTAACTTTCAGTAGTTCGGCCGTGATTACTGTGAAATCGTGCAGGAAAATAGTTGAGAAAACAACTCTCAAATTAAACTTTGGCAGTGGTCGTTCTTGTATGATTTATAACAGGAATGATTGGGCATGCCTCATGTAATGATCAGTTATTAAAGGACATTTTCAAAATCACATTAGGAAGGTTCCAATTTTAGAAAATCAATACAACTAAATCCATTGTATGTATAGTTGAATGTTGACACGTTGTGGAAATAGTTCTGTCACTACCTTAATGACCAGGATCATCAGGAAGAGACCGAAAATAAGATCCTTCAACTGCAGTTACAGATCTGTTGAACAATACGTTCGTCAAGGTTGTATTACGGTATAAAATATTGTTTGTAAATGGACATTTCTTCCATCTACGATAATACATGGATATCTCAGGCGTTTCCAATTTAAGGACGTGTAGGAATTTGTACTGATTTAACCAACGGAATAACTATTCCAAGGGTAGAATCGTGTCTTGAGACATGGTTATATTATTGAATCCTATGGCTTCTGAATTTTTAGGGGAATCTTCCCGCAAGTACCTAAAATTTCAGCAAAAGGGACAAAATTTGTGACTGATAATTGACAATTAGCATCTTTTCATCAGTAAATTGATTGACTTCATGTCCATCATGTGATCTATTGGAAAATCCCTCTACATAACAATTTGATTTTGCAGTTTTGTAAAGAACTGTAAAATAGTTATTACCAAGAGCCAAAATCCATTGGTAAAAACATAAGTCAATGGATTTTTACCTGTGTTTACTATACAAGAATTTCTATACAGTAGACCGTGATATGTTTCTGTAATGACCATTTTAAACCCAAAAATTCAGGTTTATGGGATCGATAGTTCTTTTCATCGCCTTTAACCCTTAAATAGCGTATGCCACGATGCGGATCTTTTTACAGATTTTTATTTGTTTAGATGTACATTTTGTACTTATTTTGCCATAATTAGTTGAAATTGCTTTCAATAAATCATACAGTGGTTTTGCCAGCTTGGAATATGAGAACACAAAATTTCTGTAATATCCAGTAAACATTAAAAAAAACGTGATTTTTTTATTACTAAGGGACAGGCTAAGTAAACAAAGCCTTGATTTTCTCATGGTCAGTTGTAAGAACATCTTGGCTAACATGGTAACCAGAATATCTATCACTATTTTTGAACAGGTTTCAGTTTTAACCAATGTTCACTTAACCATTCCAAAACAGCTTCTAACCTGCGAACATGTTCCTCGAAGATTTGAGAACAGATAAGGATAATGTCTTAAAAGATGAGACATTATTTCAAATTGATATTACCCATGCAACATTCCATTTAAATGTGAAATGTGGCTGGGGCATCCGTTAAACCAAAGGCCATCCAATTTACACTCGTAAAAACCAAGATTACCAAACTCCAACAGTGAAAGCAGTTTTTCATTTATCTTCCTCTTTCATTTCCACTTACTTGTAGCGACTACGTAGATCTAATTAGAGAAAAATACTTGAAACCAAATAATCTATCTACAGTGTCATCTTCTCTTTGTAACATGTAAACATCCATTTCAATTCTATTGTTTTAACTTCTAGACGTCAATGCAAAATTTATGACTTCCATCCTACTTTAAAACAAGTACATTAGAAGAACAGACTATTGGAAGGTCAAATTGCATCATCATCTAGTTTTTCTTTCAAATGCAGTCTAAAAAAAAAAACAAGGACGAATATCCAACAGGGAAAGTCTCGTTTTATTGGAACTGTACTCTCATACCTGGAGCTTTTCTACGATAAGCACCTTTGAAAGGAGTATCATGTATGCCGGAATTATTTTTAAACAATTCTGTTGGACCCGAAAAAAAAATATTTATATCCAAATGCCTAACTCTAACCAACTGTTCTGAAGTTAAATAATCAGTGTCAACTTTAACATCTATCTCCTCAACTTTTGATGTTTCAAGAGATGATTCTGACTGTGAGGGGGATTCTACCTTAATGCTATGTAGGGAACATAAAAGAGGCTTGGGCTGAATATCAATTACCTTGGCTGATAGGTTAAACACTCTAATAGGTACTCTAACAGTATTACCTACCGATTTTAAAGAAACTGCTCTGGGAGACCACAGGACAGACAAGAATTTATGTGTTCCGTGATTCGGAATCAAATACTTTTCTAACGAAAAATAATTAGCTTTGACCAGGTTTTGCTGAATTTTGATAGCATAATTGCTTGTTCGAACTAGTTTACTTCCACCTTTTAACTAATTCTTCAGGTAAACTATTATCAGTACTACTAACATTCCACCTGACACAACCTGCCTAAATTTGAACCTATAATAAGAGGACCTTTATCGCTGTATTCTGTAAGAAGAACAGTTAGCAATTGTATGAAAAATGGAAAAGAAATATTTGTCAGATATGACCTCTTGTTTTGCCAGGGTCACTTACCCCTCGTTTTTATTTTACTTATGAGCTTTTGACGTTGTTTCAAAACAAGGGCATTGATTAACCTCAACTTGATAACTATGCTGCTGTACTACGTTTCGTTTGGTAGAACTAGAACTGCATACGCTAGATAACTCTTGTTCCTCTACTTTTCTAATTTCCTGATACGAGATCTAAACTCCTTTACGTAATTGTATAAATAGTGGGTAGTTCTGTTTAATTCTTTATCCCTAAGATCGATCCATAACTTTTTGCGAAGCGTTTGAAGCTTCCCCAACAATACTGATATAAACAGTGTTTGACAGTTATTTTTAGAATAGATTGTCCTTGATTTTTCCAAAATGTTCTTTCCATTCTTAGTATTACTTGAAAGTTCCGGAACCTTTCCAGATACTTCAATACTATGTAGAGAATTTCTTGTTGTAAGATTAGAACCTAAGAATCTAGTCTGTAAACTTTCCTGTATTTCTTAATAACAAAATATTACCAGTACCACCGGGTAGGCGTTGCAGAGAGGGTGGACGCCCGACACGCCCGGGTGGTGGCCATTCTAGTTAAGGTCTGGTTTCCGAGCAAGGGTGAACTTTAGTGTTTGGCCGGGGACGCTCGAAAACGCCATTTCGCATCCAGCAGTTGATTGCCTGGCCGTAACCGTAGAAGAAACTGATAGCGTTAAGGTCTGGTAATTTCGTGAGCCTGCGTCAAAGTCTGGGCAGAACGTATAATGGCGAGTTTCGGTGTCGGGGTCCAGTCCCGCAACAGTAGAAGAAACTGGGGTGCCACCGGGTGGGCGTTGCAGAGAGGGTGGACGCCCGACACGCCCGGGTGGTGACCATCCTGGTTAAGGTCTGGTTTCCGAGCAAGGGTGGACTTAGGTGTTTGGCCGGGACGCTCGAAAACGCCATTTCGCCTCCAGCAGTTGATTGCCTGGCCGTAACCGTAGAAGAAACCGGGGTGCCACTGGGCGGGCGTTGTAGAGGGGGTCCGTGCATGCGGACCCGGCATAGCGGCCATCCCGGTTAAGGTCTGGTATTTTCGTGAGCCTGTGTGAAAGTCTGGGCAGATCGTAAAATGGCGAGTTTCGGTGTCGGGGTCCAGTCCCGCAACAATAGAAGAAACTAGGGTGCCATCGGGTGGGCGTTGTAGAGAGGGCGGACGCCCGACACACCCGGGTGGTGGCCATTTTGGTTAAGGTCTGGTTTCCGAGCAAGGGTGGACTTTAGTGTTTGGCCGGGGACGCTAGAAAACGCCATTTCGCCTCCAGCAGTTGATTGCCTGGCCGTAACCGTAGAAGAAACTGGGGTGCCACCCGGTGGGCGCTGTAGAGGGGGTCCGTGCATACGGACCCGGCATAGCGGCCATCCCGGTTAAGGTCTGGTATTTTCATGAGCATGCGTCAAAGTCTAGGCAAAATGTAAAATGGCGAGTTCCGGTGTCGGGGTCCAACAGTAGAAGAAACTGGGGTGCCACCAGGTGGGCGTTGTAGAGAGGGCGGACGCCCGACACGCCCGGGTGGTGGCCATCCTGGTTAAGGCCTGGTTTCCGAGCAAGGATGGACTTAAGTGTTTGGCCGGGGACGCTTGAAAACGCCATTTCGCCTCCAGCAGTTCATGGCCTGGCCGTAACCGTAGAAGAAACTGGGGTGCCCTCGGGTGGGCGTTGTAGAGGGGATCCGTGCATGCGGACCCGGCATAGTCGCCATCCCGGTTAAGGTCTGGTATTTTCATGAGCGTGCGTCAAAGTCTGGGCAGAACGTATTTTAATGGCGAGTTTCAGTGTCGGGGTCCAGTCCCGCAACAGTAGAAGAAATTAGCTGCCTCCGGGTGAGCGTTGTAGAGAGGCCGACACGCGCGGGTGGTGACCATCCTGGTTAAGGTCTGGTTTCCGAGCAAGGGTGGACTTTAATGTTTGGCCGGGGACACTCGAAAACGCCATTTCGCCTCCAGCAGTTGATTGCCTAGCCACAACCGTAGAAGAAACTAGGGTGCCACCGGGCGGGCGTTGTAGAGGGGGTCCGTGCATAGCGGCCATCCCGGTTAAGGTCTGGTATTTTCGTGAGCGTGTGTGAAAGTCTGGGCAGAAAGTAAAATGGCGAGTTTCGGTGTCGGGGTCCAGTCCCGCAACAGTAGAAGAAACTGGGGTGCCATCGGGTGGGCGTTGCAGAGAGGGTGGACGCCCGACACACCCGGGCGGTGGCCATCCTGGTTAAGGTCTGGTTTCCGAGCAAGGGTGGACTTTAGTGTTTGGCCGGGGACGCTCAAAAACGCCATTTCGCCTCCGGCAGTTGATTGCCTGGCCGTAACCGTAAAAGAAACTGGGGTGCCACCGGATGGGCGTTGTAGAGGGGGCCCGTGCATGCGGACCCGGCATAGCGGCCATCACGGTTAAGGTCTGGTACTTTCGTGAGCCTGCGTCAAAGTCTAGGCTGAACGTAAAATGGCGGGTTTCGGTGTCGGGGTCCAGTCCCGCAACATTAGAAGGAACTGGGGTGCCACCGGGTGGGCGTTGCAGAGAGGGTGGACGCCCGACACGCCCGGGTGGTGGCCATCCTGGTTAAGGTCTGGTTTCCGAGCAAGGGTGGACCTTATTTTCCTATTTTGACTTGCTTATTTCTAATGTTTCACAGATAATCTTCGACTACTTTTGACTAAAGACACTATGTTTTCACTTCCAAGGCCAGGTTTTGAGTATAGAAAGCTATATAGGTATCTATTTGCGTATCTCTCACTAAATTGCATTAGCCTAGTAGGTTCATATATTACCCCCACCCCCCGCCACACACACACACACACACACACACACAAACGCACACACACACACACAAAGCCAACACATGAGGACAAAACGAACAAACAAAGGAACACAGTGGGGCACCGCCTTGTAACTGTCAGTGGCTCAGTGGCAAAAACACCACTGGGGAGCTTAAACCGTTTTCTGGTGCGCACCCAACCTCACTCTTACCCCCACCATGTTCCAAAGTAGACAGAGCAACAAGAGAAACACCCTTAAGGGCCCTACAAAACAGGCCAGAAGACAGATATCAAAACACTTCAGTCCTGGTAGGATTTAAAAACTGCTTATCATAGTCATTTTGAAGGGTCTTTGATTGATGAATAGATGTAAGGTTCAGAGAGATGACAGTAACATCTGCAAATAGCAAATAAAAGGGCTTTTGATTGGAAGTCTTGTAGGAGGCTAGGAAGAGGAAAATACTTAGCAAAGACCTCCAAGGAACTCCAGAGAAAACCGGTAGTAAATCGGAACTAGAACTACCTAACACTTCCTACTATAGCATATTGTCTAGGATGCTAGTAATTCATTTAGGCGTATGACTGCGTTTGCAATAGCAATGCACTTTTACAAGGACTTCTCCATTATGACTCATCTTACCAAAGGCTTTATCAAAGTCTAAAATAAAGTCTAAAAGGATGAGGCAAGGTTATTGTTCTATACAGATAAGAGAATATTATTTTCTACATGTTTTGTCACAGTGTATCCTTTTTTTTTTCATGAAAACCGTATTTAGGGTAAAAGAGAATGCCTAGGTTGGTAAAAGTTTTAATGATAGGTGAGGATACGATGTGCTCAAGGGTTTTGCAGAGAATACACGTCTGAGATTATACACGTGTAATTTGTTGACCCTTCTTGTAAATTTGCATTGCATTTGAGGTATTTTACTAAGGCTTTTTGTGAGTGCAGTTTGCAGTGTATGTCGTAAATGAAGATATATATTCCTTTCGATTTGCAAATTTCCTTCATTTTTTATGTCTGATCTGGCCAACAATAATTGCTTCAGATTAGACATCAAAACGAGAAGAATAAGTTTCACTAGAGAAACGAAGCAGGTAAGAAATCAAAGAGCAGAAAAGAAAGTAATTTGTGTCGGACATCACATTAAAAAATACCTTTCGTTTTCAGTTTAATGAAGAGGACTTTAACCTTTTTCATGTATTATAATTTTGTTTTATTGTATTTCATGTATTAATTTATTATATTGAAGGCATTGTTTTTGCCAAATTTATTTCATATGATAGGGGGTAAATGTCTTTACAATCTCATTAAAATCGTTTCTAATTAATCCTACGTATCTTGGATCTGAGGACATGCTATTGAGACACTCCTTCACCAATCAGGGTCTTGTTTTTAACATTTTAAAAATGAAAGTAGAAGTTTAGAAAAATATATTTCACCTTGGATTCTATTTTTCAGTGAAGTGGGAGAGAAACTGACTGGTTTATTATCCCCCCATATAAGTATTATGTGTCTACATGTGTAAATAATAGGCAGAGAAGAGGGAAGAAACTGACTGCTTTGTTCTTTCCCCATAGTACGCTTGTATCGACATGTGTGAGTTATAGGCGATGAAGGTGGAAGAAACTGACAGGTTGCTTCTTTTCCCTCTAGTATGTATTTGTATTGCAGTGAAGGTGGAAGAAACTGACTGGTTTATTCTTCCCCGCCCCCAAGTATGTATATGTCAGCATTTGTGAATTATTTTTACGTACAGTGAAGGGGGGAGAAATTGACTGGTTGGTGCTTTCACCTGTAGTATGTATATATTTACATGTTTGAGTAATAGACTAGAATAGTTAGGGAAGAAACTGACTGGTTGGTTCTCTTCCCCCCCCCCCCCCCCCCGGAATCTATGTATCTACATGTGTGAGTAATAGGCAGTGAAAGGGGAAGAAACTGACTAGTTGGTTATTTGGGGAACTGACTGGATTATTCTTTCCCCACAAGTATGTATGTATCTACATGTTTGAATAATGTACAGTAAAGGAAAAAGAAACTAATTGTTTGGTTCCTTCCCCCACCCCCTAGTATTTGTGTACCTAAATGCATGAGTAACAGGCGGTGAAGTAGCAAGAAACTGACTGGTTGGTTCTTCCGCTATAACGTTTGTGTCTATATTTGTGAATAATAGGCGGTGAAGGGGGAAGAAATAGACTGGCTTATTCTTTCCGCCCAATTATGTATGTGTCTACATGTGTGAATATTAGGCAGTGAAGGGGGAAGAAACTGACTTGTTTATTCTATCCACCTAGTATGCATGCGTCTACGTGTGAATAATAGGCAGAAAAGGGTAAAGGAACTGACTGGTTTATTCTCCCGCAACACCAAGCATCATGTGTATGTCTACATTTGTGAATACTGTACAGTAACGTGGGTGGGGAGGGTGGGGACTGACTGGTTGGTGTGTATGTTTCTACATGTATGAGTAATAGGCGGTAATAAAGGGGGAAGAAACTGACTGGTTGGTTCTCCCCACCCCCACCCAAAGAATTATGTATCTACATACGTGAATAATAGGCGGCGAACGGGGAAGAAACTGGCTGGTTCTTTCGCCCCCAGTATGTTCGTATCGGCATGTGTGAATAATAGACGATGTAGGATGAAGAAACTGATTAGTTGGTTGTTTACCCCCCTATATCTTAGTATGTTTGTATTAGCATTTCTGAATAACATTCAGTGATGGGGAAGAAACTGACTCGTTGGTTATGGACCGGACATAAAACAGACCCTGTAAACATTTGACTTCTAAGTGTGACCTTGACAGTGGAGCTAGGGGTCTGGGTCTTGCTCATGTCACATCATTACATTATGGTGAACAATTATGCCAAGATATTTCAAAACCCCTTTGAGGATGGCAGAGTTACAGCCCAGACAATAGTTAACACATGAGTGTACAGACGCACGCACGGACAGTGCAATTTTATTTAATATGCCCAGCTTTCGGGGACATGAAAATAATCTTTGGGAAGGAAAAAAACAACTGGTTGGATTCTGCTCCACTTTTGTGTACAAAAATAAAGGGGGAGGGGGGAACCAACCAGGGCAAAAAGGAAACAACCGGTTGGTTTCTCCCGTTTTCCAGGGAGAAATTGACTGGGGTGCAGGGGGGGGGGGGGGGGGGGGGGACTGGGCTGTAACACCGGGCCAGTCTATTTTATAAGTACAACAGCACGGTTGACCCATTTAGCGAGATGTACCTAAAAGAGGTACCACAAAAAAACTGTATTCTTTTGTATTTTCATGATGGTAATATGATTTGCATGAAAAATATGATATATAAAAGAATTAACTTTCAAATGGACAGTGACATATATTAGGTCAAGACAGTGTGTATAATGTCTTAACTTGTTAATGAATTAATGTTGTAATATGTACAAAAGTCAGTGTATTTAGTTAAATCTTTTCGCATTTTTATGGTGTAAGACGGTTATACATCTATATTCTTAAAACTATGCTGAAAAGAGATTGACAGAATAAGTTTGCAGTTAAAGTTGTGAAACACATTTATTCTGGAAGGGCATAAATTGTCCACCTTAAAACTTGTAGTATATCTGTTAATTACCTGTATTATAAGAATGATTTTCATGAAGATCTTGTGGGCACAAAAAGTAGGTCACTAGGTCGTGGTGGGTCTTTAAGTCGCTTGACGTGTATTTCTTATTTATTAAACTTTATGTCGTTGGAAAACAGTATCTCTTATAAGCACAGGAAATGAAAAACCAGTAGTGTACTTTCATATCTGAAATGTGAGTAGAATTAATTAATGAATACACGAGAAAACCAAGCAAGTTTGGTAGACGACTCAACTTGCCCATTTATCATTTATTGCTCGCATTTTATATGAATATCTCTAATAAGTTGAAAGTTATATAGACAAAGACCAATATCTATTTAATTTGTTGACTCTTTCTCCTATAACGTGCGCTCTGTGATTTTTTTTTTTTTGTAATGGGTAAGTCTTAGCCCGGCCTGTACAAATTTTCATGTATTTCTAATCTTTTGCGACTTTGAATATTAGTATATGCTATCATACTTCACTGCCTTTTGCCGTTTATTAGTCTTCGTAGTACTATTTTACAAGGTACCAGAACTGAGATGTTCCGCAAGAATGACATCGGACATGTAACGCTTTTATCGTCTTTGATTCCCAACTGAATTTCAATAGCGCTTCTATACTCGGTATCACTGTTGGACAACATAAACTGCCAAGACATGTTGACAAACTACCAGACGCGATTTGAAGGAATGCAGGATTTAACTTGAATAAACATATTTTTAACCTGTTGGAAATATTGTGGAATGATATGAATTGTAACGATTACATATTACTCTGACTTTATCACAGTGGGCAGTGTTGCATTTTCCATTACTGCTCATGAACAGACACAATCAAACCGAGTCTGCAATTTTCACTGTCTTATTCTCGGCGCTTACGAGGGATCTATTTCCAGATTTTATTTACTTTACATCAGCGGCTGTTAAGAGCTGTGTGGCGACCGTAAAATGTCGCCCCGACTTCATTTCAGTGTTATTATATTTTCTGGTCCTTCGGGATCATTGATTTCAAGTCATTTAGATTTGAGGATTGAATATTGCTTAAGCCGGTGTTTGGGGACATGGGCAGTGTTGCATTTTCCATTACTGCGCATGGAGTGTTTAATGGCTCCAATGTTGGAAGAAGATACTGTACAATAGCTTGAGTCTGTGTCAAAAATATTAAGTAATAGGAGTATAGTGTATCAAAACACTATATAAGTATAATTCTAAGCAAAATGGTTCCATAATTATTGTGTAAAAATCGATTATATTATCTTCCATTGCTTAATGAGATCAACGCTATACACTGTTGTCTCCCTTTGACCGTTCAGCTAAATATCAATCAAAATCGGATATTTTTAGCGAGTGTTCAGACCGTTATGGTTCGGCTATCTCCACTTATTACATTACGGGAGGTGCCGGTCATAAATAGGCACACGATCACAGTTATTTGCCCTTGTTTGACCAATACGGAAGTGGTTACGCGGAAAATAGTTCCTCTGTTTGATGGTGAATATTGGTGAATTTTTGAGTGAAATACCTGCAATAAATGGCATATTTTAATAGAGGAGATATGAAATAGTAGGTACATGTACAATTTGACAGAATGAGAATGTCAGAATATGCATAACCTGACTTTTTGAAAGGACCTGTTTTGTCTGTTTGCGGCCATTTAGAGAGTATCCTTCATACGTATGTGATTTGCTTCAAAATGGTTGAAAAAAGAGCCGGTCAACCCCATGTTTATTGTGGCTGGAATTTTTTTTCTTCAATAGTTCTGTTGAGTTTAGGTATTTTCAGGGAGGTTGGAATGCATGCAAAATTGTAGTAGTGTCCATTGCCTATAATAGAACATATAATAAAAATAACTGTGGTCTTAGGCCTAATATAACAGGATTATTGATTAGAGAAATGTACTGTAAAAACCTGGGAAGAGGGAAATTGTTTTACATCAATTTTAAGTATCGGTGAAACAACAACAACAAATAGTCATCTTTATATCTACCAGGTTACATGCAGTGTAACAACTTGGTTTAATTCTGTTTTACATTAACGTACAACACTGAAAGGAAAAAGAAGACACTGAACGATAGATTTACGTTAATACACTCTTATATTTTGAAATAGATATTATCAGTATTTGAAAATAAATATATCTCTATATATTATCTTCTTTATACTCTGCATTAAAGAAACTAAGATATAAAAACAAATATAAATACACAAAATCACGTGTGTTAGGCGCGTCTAGCATACATGTACACAGGAAGGTCTAACAGGAAGGTTTCATTATCAGATATTTTAAATAAATGTGAATTACCTTCTTTAATTACATCCAACGGAATATAAAAAAATTCAACTAACTAATTAATTACTTAATTAATTATATTTAATTATATTTACTTGTCAAAAGTAATTTTCAAATGTAGTAAACATTTGAAATACATACTGTTACACACTAATAAGAATAAACATAAAGAATTAAAAAAAAAAAACAAACAAAAAAAAACATAAAAAAACTAACAAACATACTGACAATGTAAAGGGTATCTATTTACGACACCAAAGACTGTTTAATTGGAATTATGACCTATTTGCCCCCCTCTCACCCCCCCCACCCCCAACCACCACAAGCCAGTCATTACGTAGCGTTTTCAACCAGTAGAAGTCTTTCAGACAGTGACTTGTATTCCCCAATAACAAGACTTTCATCAGTTTAAAATAGGCAGTGGCTAAGTAGCCGGTTCCGGGTACCTAGACCAAAGGTCTACCTAGCTGGTTCCGGCTACCTAGACCTTGAGCCGGTTCACTATATATACATATCGTACATGAACATGTAATGTAAGGTAGCCGGTTTTGATAAAATGTATTATGACGGATCGTTTTAATATTAGTTAAATAAATTACATTTCTTGTGATTTATTATTAACTATAAAATTGTGTGATTTACCTGTTTATGTCGCCGTATTTACGCTCTCATATCATATCGGCGGACAATTTGTTATGTTAAAACGTACTCAATACATATTTGAAAAACCGTGATTCATTTTCAAAACAAAACAAACACTTAACAGTTAAAAAATGGCAAAACAAAGAACACCAAAGTAGATGCGGCTCTGAATATGCTTATTAATTTCAATACAATAAAACAAAGAATAATAGGTACATGTATGTCTACTCATGTAACTATGTTTATATTATGGAACGACGTTCTCGCATTTTTTTTTTTTGCTTCTTTTTTTTATGAAACACATACCATACAGCCATTTGTGATAACACGTTAAGTCTAGTGATAAATTTACTGTCTTTGTTAACCCATGTTTACTTCAAAGAAAATGTGTAACTGTGTTTAAACTATTGAAAGACGTACTCGCAAAGATTTTTTGTTGTTGTTGTTTTTCTTTTCCTTAAATATATCAACATACCCACCACAATTCTGAAATTATATGTTAAGCCTAGTTATAGAATTGTACTGTCCCTGTTTACTCAGTTTCCAAGAAAATGTGTAACTCTGATTAAATTATGGAACGACGTACTCGCCATTTTTTATTTTCTCGAAAATACATAACATACTGCCATTTTGAGATTATACATTAAGTCTAGTGAAAGAATCATACTGTCCTTGCTTAAACATGTTCATTTCCAAGAAATAAGTAACTGTGTAAAAGTTCTGGTATGACGTTTTTGCCATAATTTTACCTTCTCGAAAGTCATAGTATTCTGCTTTTTCTTGAACATACTTCAAGCCTAGCGATAGAATCATAATGGTTTTGTTTACTCATGTTTATTAGGAGACAGCCATGATGCTTCCCGTCCCTCTAACTCATCATCAAGGGAACTTGCGCAGAAGTTTTGTGACTTTTTCATCGAGAAAACTGAAAACATTAGGAATGACATTATTTCGCACAGCCAAACTGATTGTAATTCAGTTGACTTCCATTGTTCAGAACACCAGGAAGTAGCAAACTATCTTATTGATTTGGCTTCTACAACGACAGAAGAGGTAAAACAAATTATACAAAAACCTCCAAACAAATCCTGTGAACTTGACCCTTTACCAACATGGCTTTTGAAGAAATGTCTCGATGAGCTCTTGCCGTTGATAACAAACATCATAAATACATCAATGGAATTAGGTTATGTACCAAAAGAGTTTAAAAGTGCTAGGATAAGACCCCTGCTTAAGAAACCAGGTCTTGAACCAAACATTCTCAAAAACTACAGGCCTGTGTCTAACCTCTCTTTCATTTCAAAAATCTAAGAAAAGGTAGTAGATGCGTGTCTTGAGCGGCACTTGAGTGAAAATAAGCTACAAGAGGGGCTGCAGTCTGCTTACAGAATGTTTCATTCAACTGAGCCGGTTGTGATAAAGGTACAGAATGACATCCTCACATCCCTCGACCAAAATTCTGTAACAGTCCTCATGCTACTCGATCTGTCTGCAGCTATCGACATGACTGACCACCAAACGCTGTTACACCGACTCGAACATCATTTTGGAGTCACAGACAAAGCACTTGCATGGATGTCATCATATCTTAGTAACCACTATCAAACTGTGTGCGTTGACGGTGAGTTGTCGACGCCTATGTTGATGAAATACAGTGTGTCCCAGAGATCAGTGCTTGGTCCAAAGAACTATATCATGTACACTAAACCCGTGGGGGCCATATGTAGACGTCATGGACTTCTACACTATTTCTATGCCGATGACTCTCAATTATACCTATCCTTTAAGCCGATAGAGGCTGTGGCTAGAAGTGAGGCTTTCCGCCACATTGAGAGCTGTCTGGCTGAAATTGTCTCGTGGCTGCATTGCAACATGCTGAAGCTCAATGCTGATAAAAGGTGGTAATGCTATTCACATCAAAGCGTAACTCCAAGTACATTGATGACGTCTCTATGAAGTTATGAAGTTCGGTGGCTCTGTGATAAAATCCACAAAATGTGGTAGGAATCTTGGTGCAGTACTTGACAACAATATGGATACGGAACAACAAGTTAACTCTGTGTTCCGGGCTGGATATGCACAACTTCGCAGAATAGGTCACATCAGACGGTATCTTACCAGTGATGCCACAAAGACCCTTATCAACAGCCTGGTTACTTCACGGTTAGACTACTGTAATGTCTTTTTAAGTGGTATTCCAAATAGCACACTTAACAAGTTGCAACATGTCCAGAACACGGCAGCTCGCGTCATCACCAAGACGCCCGTCGCAATCACACCGGTTCTGAAGGAGCTCCATTTGGTTGCCAGTAAAATACAGGGTGCAGTACAAGGTTCTGACCCACACCTTTAAGGCTTTACGCAATCAGTCCCCTGCCTATATTAGGGATATGATAGAAGTGTATAAACCGGTCAGAAACCTAAGATCACAAGACACTCTGTCACTGGTTATGCCAAAAACTAAAACCATGATGTATGGCAATCGCAGCTTTTCGTGCACTGCTCCAAAGCTTTGGAACTCCCTTCCCGTCAAGATCAGGGAAGCTGACACGCTAGCTGCTTTCAAAAGCCTGCTTAAAACCCACTTCTTTGTACAATATTTTGTTAACTGACCGATATATTGATGCTTTTTGCTTCTTCTTCATAAAACTGCGTAGAACAGTATTTTATCCTAGGGTAACCTAAATACTTTTAAATACGTATGTATGTTTATCTTGTTTAATCTATACGATTTATGAATTTTGTTAATGTGGAATGCATTATTTTTGTATGCGTATTTGTTAGTATTTTTGCATTTTTCTGGAAAGCACTTTTGAACGTGTACACGTGCATCAAAAGAGTGCCATATAATGTGGTATAATAGTAATAATAATAATAGTAATGTTTGCTTCGAAGAAAACGTGTAATTGTGTTTAAATTATGGATCGAAGTTTTTCGTCAAGTTTTTTTTATCTATCTCTCTCTCTCTCTCTCTTAACACATAATGTACTGCCACTTTGTGATTATACGTTTAGTTTAGTGATAAAATCAGTCTGTCTCTGTTTACTCAAGAAATGTGTAACTGTGTTTATAGTGATAGAATTATACTGTCTCTGCTTACTCATGTTTCCAAGGAAATGTGTTATTTAACACCTAACATACTACCATTTGTGATTTATGTTAAGCATAGTGATAGCATTATACTGTCTCTGCTTACTCATGTTTCCAGGGAAAAGTGTTATTTAACACCTAACATACTACCATTTGTGATTTATGTTAAGCATAGTGATAGCATTATACCGTCTCTGCTTACTCATGTTTACTTCTAAGAAATGTAACTGTGTTTATATAGTGGACGCAACTTGACCCCGATGGTTGACCTTTGCATTGAAATACATAATGAGGCACAACCTCACTGGCACCAGATCAGAAAGAAAATGCCTCCGAACGTGTTATACCCTACCCCTAGGTATTCTATAAGAACCATGGTCATGAACGGGAAAATATACTAACCCGTTTCAATCGCGCATTTCATACCTAAAACACGCAGTGCGGTAAATGTGTACTATGGATATCAAACAAGTGGTAATTTATCTTCCATTGAGTACCGGTCGCATTTCTTTAATACATCTTATCTTAGAAAAACAACGCGTAGTTTATAGTAATTTCAACATAACACAAAAAACTTGCTTGAACTTCCCTGGTGAAGTTCCGTTCTAGATTAAAAAACCATTCTGATTGGCTGTTGTAAAAATGTATGTCAATCGTCACTTTACTACACGTGTTCGCTAAAATGTGAAAATGCAGCATTAATGTGCAAAATGAATAAAATAAACAGAACAGATGCAGACCAATGTACGATTTCAAATTAAATATCGTATACAAGATGAATTTCATTCATCATTTCGAGTTTTAGTGTAAAACTGTGATTTTTTTAAATTCTGTTTTTGTTTGTTTACGTTTCGCCAAACATGTGCACACTGTCGTGACCTCTAGACCGGATGTTCATTAGGGAAGGTCAAGCAAGTTTTTTCTGTAACGTTGACGAAAGCATAAAATATGTTGATAATCTCAGCAATATGGAATATTGAGACAATGTGACTGGTGCACGATGGAAGATAAATTATCGCTTGTTCAATATGCTACATACCCATTCACCGAACTGCGCGTTTAAGTTGAGAAATGTACGATTGAAACGGGTTAGTATAATTTCCCGTTCACGACCATGGTTCTTATAGAATACCTAGGGGTAGGGTATAACACGTACGGAGGCATTTTCTTTCTGATCTGGTGCCAGTGCACAACCTATTATTGAAAAGGAGTGTACGTAAAACACGAGCTGCACGAGAAATAGAAAATATAAATTTGTGTAAATGTAAATTAGAGTACTGGAAAGTTTTAACTTATGAAATGTAAGTATATATACGTTGATACTGCATTGTATAGAAACTAATTCCATATAAATATACACGGCTACCCTAATCACCATTGATTTCTATAATGAAATAACCAATATGAATAATCAGCCTAAGGTCAACCTTACCATCGCGGTCAAGTTGCGACTACTATACTATGGAACGACGTTCTCGCTATGTTTTTTTTTCTTGAAGGTCATACCATACTGTCATATTGTGATCATACTTCAGCCTAATAACTGAATCATACCAGCATGGATTAATCATTTACTTACATCATTTCGCTGATCATTTTGTCACGTGACAGTTTATTTTATATATTGATATCTGACAGGCTTATAGATATGTACATTAGATTAATTGTTACTGCAACTGTTGACAACAATATAAGACTTATGCAATGTTTGATTTAAATATTGCCCTTTTGTATATGTTATACATGTAAATATTATCCATTTTAACATACCCGGTATTACATGACGTTATTTAACCAATTAAACTGACCACTAAAAATGTCCATTAAGAAGTTTTAACCATTCACTATTTGTGAAACAAGTTATTTATCAACTTTTATTCTTAGTTGACTTTCAAGGACAGTCTTTTTTTTTCATTCACTGGTCCGTAAATTCTTTGTTTTGTAATGGCATTATTTTGCATTGTATTTATTAGTATGTATCCTAAATCTTCAGTAACTTTTGTCCGACCTCCCCTTTCTACTGGTTAACAATGATAATACTTTATCAATTTTTCTCATTGTTTTTTTCTACTCTGTGGTGCTCACACTCTGTCATCTCCCAACACGAATTTGCTATACTGTTTTGCTCACTCACATGTTCTTACGCACTTAAGCTCTCATATCACCCAACGTGACTTAGAATGTATCAGAGCCTTAGTGAACCAGCTCTTCTCAATGCTCGTTCTGTTCTGCAAAATGACAAGCGGTCTTACTCCTCATGATCTCAGCAGTTTGATTCCTAAAAAACAACCAAAATCGATATCCTTTAAGGAATTCCGACAACATAACCACGATATCATCTAGAACGCAACTTTATACGAATCTTCCTTTTTGCCAGCAACTATTCGCGACTGGAATTCTCTCCCGCCTGACGTTCGAGATTGAAACACTCTTCGCACCTTCAAAACCAAAATCGCAAAACAACAAACAAAGTCTCCCGCCCTTTTTAAAGTTGGAACACGTAAAAACCAGATATTACATACTTGTCTACGTTTCGGGTGAAGCTCTTTAAATTTTGACCTACACAGGAAAAACCTTACTGACACAGCTCTTTGCAGATGCGGAGCCCCTGAGACTGTTTCCCATTCCTTGCTCCAATGTCCCCTTTACACCATGCATAGATTATAGATAAAAAAACCTTGGCAATCTCCCATGTGCTAATACAGTTAACAATATCCTTTGTGGAGATGAGCACCTCACGTTCGACCAAAACAGTCAGGTGTTTCTAAAAGTGCAAAGCTTTATATCTTCTTCAAAACGATTCGGTTTATGACATAGCCGGATTTTGTGGTATTCATATTTTGGACTGGTTTGAGCTCCTCCTTTCTCTTCTTTTCTTTTCTATCGATTTTATTGTTCTAACTCATTTCTTACATTAAATTTTTGCTTGATATTAGTAACGTGACATTTGCACAAATTTTAAAAAGAGTCCGTATACTTCGGTTATTTTTCAAGACGCTTTACCCCCAAAAAATGCACAACCCTTGAAAATTTATTCAACGTATAAACTGAATCATCTCGTTACGCTCGCTCGGTTCACAAATCCCTCACAGGTCTATAAACACAATGCAGACCTATTCCGAGAATGATAACCGTCTTTGTTTTACATAGTCCAGATTGGTTTCGGATTTGAAGAATGTTTGTAACGTGTATGTATGATAAAAACAAATCGTTAGAAGTAAGAACAAGACAGTATGTGTCACAATTTATCGGATACTATTAATATAACAAAATGCCCAACTTGCTACGAACCTGTAAATATATTTGTCAGCAATTAGGACTTGACATTTTGTATTGCATGAAAAATCCGTGCACATTTGGGAAATAGTCTCTCTCTGAGATCATCAATGTGTGTCTAGTCAATTAGTCAGAATTTGACGCGAATGGTATTTTATTATCTATAAGTTTTTTTTTCATAATTATTTTAAGAAACTTTAAGTTTATTTAGCTCTTTAATATGACACTTAAATAAATATTGCCGTGTAAAAAGTACTGATATAGATTTATCTTTACATTATCACAAGAAATGCGCATACCCTGATTTGGCGCACGCCAAGAAGACAGAACAAAATGTGCTTAAAACTGTGCGGACACCATCGAGAAGATATAAAAACCTTCAGTTTTCTTGACGATGAAAGTAATGAGTACAACTAATAAAGAGCTAGAGGTTTGTAGTTCGAGGCCTCTGTTTTGATTGACATGGCAACGATTTGAATATACATTTCACAGTTTAATGTCGTTTTGGTTCTCCACACCTGATTCACGTGAAGAAGTTGTCCTATACTTGTGGATGCCAATACAAGTATAGAATCAATGAAACCTGGTACAGTGCAAAATATCGAGTAATATTTAAAGGTATAAAAATGTCAACTGTTAATTCGATATGAATTAACGACATTCAGTGAAATTAGAACATTTTCAGAAAACAAGAAATGCACTTTAACCAGTTTCCCACCAATTTTACCACAACCTAAAAACTGCGTTTAAATATGTTTAAACTGACAATCTTATTTCAGACACGAAATGTATCACGATAATTTAACATGGGCATTTTCAAAAATACAACTTCGTTACTTACGTTCCGTGTTAACTGTACAGAAAATCGTCATAATTTTCATTAGCATATTATTAATTAACTTGGAGGAAATTTGTGTAGTTTGTATTATTTGCAATGATATCATATTGTAAAAAATAACTCAATATTAATCTTTGTAAAAAATTAGATGTCCTGTTTTATGAAGAGTTCTCCACTCTGACGGAAGAGAACGCCCGTATTAACTCTGACATTTCAAGACCTGTTTAAAATTGAATGTTAAATCTTAAAAAATCATGTTTAGATCAATTTTCAAGAAATGTAAAACTGGTCGGAATTTCTTCACTTAAAACATACTTTTTTAAACAATTGATACTATATAATTTATGGCGTCAACCACGCATTCATGCACGGACATCTTATGATTCCACTGCATTGTTTTGGTCGCTTACGCATAACTTTAAATTTATCTCTGACATGTGTGTAAGTGTGTCGACAATTTGGCTCAGTGGTTAGAGCAATGGACTAGTGTTGAAGCGACTCGGGTTCGATTCCCGCTACAGACACTTGAGATTTTTGTGTAGACAGTAGAAGAAGGATAGGTCTGGAAATTGTTATAGACCTCTTAAGCGGTCTATAAGGTGTTTATAGACCTCATCGGAACAAAGAAGCCAGTGTTTATTAATGCCATACTGATCGTAACCTTGTACATTTATTGTTGTAAATTGAAAATGAATTTAAATAAGCTTTTTTTTTCCAAGCCATGTATTTGACATGTAAAATGTGTTGTACATGTTATGTGCACAATTATTGCTTTAAATAAATATTGTTTAAACTAATACTGGAATTAGGAAAAAAGTTACAAGTTCTTTCGTTCGTTGAAATCAGATTCTGTAATATGTCTGTTTATTTTATGGTACGTATCTTTCGTCTTTCAAAGTAAACTGCAAACAAAAAAGCTCTGCATAATTTAACATTTAAAAAAGGATTTGATGACATGCCGAAATGAGCCTCGATGTGTGAAAACTAGCCTCCCAGTATGATCTAAATCGACCACAGTAAATAAACAGGATAACGTGTTTCTTGCATGTTTTTTTTTCTGTTTGTATAAAAGGAAAAGGCAAGGAAATGAAATAAAAACACCTCCTTTGTTCGCAGCAGTATGAACCGAGTTCCGTTTATGTCACCGGAACCCACGCTTAGCCTAATCGGCAATTATAAAAAAAAAGAACGCCGATGTACTAAAGCTGACAAATGCCATTCAAGTTAAGTTTTCTTTTCTTCAACGAGTAACATCACTTGTAGATCATTGGTTTAATTTTCAAGAAAGTGTGTACCTGTATTTTTCTAAATCCAGTAGTAGAAATTGACGAATCTAAAGTTAGAAAAAGACAATTTCACAAAGAGCAGAGAGTCGATGGTATGTAGGTCTACGGGGGATTGAGATGGTTACAAAGAATGTTGTTGTTTTTTATTTATATATTTTCCTTTTTTATTTTTCGTTGCGTTGCAGACACAACTACTGAATATCTAGTTAACATTACAAAGGACTGTATCTTACCAGGAACCAAAATATATACATAGACTGCTGGAAATCATATTCCTCATAGTATAGTATATTGCAAATATGTTACTTGATCGAATGAAATAGAAATATGTTTAAATTGGTTGCCGAAAGTATCAAATGACGTGTGAAGATGTAGAACTATATATAATCACAGTTTCTTTTTCTGGCTAACAACTGCCGAACGTAACCAATGACGTGCGATGATGCTGATCAAAGATTCTAGTTCCGGCTAGCAACTGCCGAACGTAACCAATGACGTGCGATGATGCTGATCAAAGATTCTAGTTCCGGCTAGCAACTGCCGAATGTATCCAGTGACGTGCGATGATGATGATGATCAAAGATTTTAGTTCCGGCTAGCAACTGCCGAACGTATCCAATGACGTGTGATGACGCTGATCACAGATTCTAGTTCCGGCTAGCAACTGCCGAACCTATCCAATGACGTGTGATGATGCTGATCAAAGCTTCTAGTTCCGGCTAGCAACTGCCGAACGTAACCAATGACGTATGATACTGCTGATCAAAGATTCTAGTTCCGGCTAGCAACTGCCGAACGTAATCAGTGACGTGTGATGATGCTGACCAAAGATTCTAGTTCCGGCTAGCAACTGCCGAACGTAATCAGTGACGTGTGATGACGCTGTTTAAAGATTCTAGTTTCGGCTATAGCAACTGCCGAACGTAACCAATAACGTGTACATATGTAACGCTAATGAAAGTTTCAATTTTCGCCTAACAACTGCTGAAATAATCTGATGACGTAAAGAAGTAGCGCTGACCAAAGTTTCTATTTTCGGCTAACGACTGCCGAAAATATCCACTGACGTAAAGATGTATGCTGATCAAAGTTACAATTTTCGGTAAACAAAAGCTGAAAAAATCCAAAGACGTGAAGATAAATAGCTTGTGGTAAAACGCATCTATGATTTTGTCCTCTTTGCGCTACACTTATTAATTATCCTGCTTATATTTACGCTTTAAATCCAGTCATCCTGTAACTGAAATATGAAAGCAACATATGCACAAAATGAACACGAGCTGGTTAAGACAATTATGCTGTCAACATTGTATATTTATTGATAAAACATGTACACACTTATCAAACTATGCAAGAGCGATGTATTGTTTTAATCTTAGACTATAGTAATAAAATTTTAAGGGGAATAACTTTCTGCGGGTCTTATCAACTGTCCAAACTATCGGGTGTGTGTGTGGATTGGCGGGGCGGGAGTAACGTAAGGGTTATGTAACAAGTTCTCATCCATGCCTGTTGGAGCTGAATGCGTAAAGTTTGAGCTACATTATGCACGTACATTTTTCTCGGTCCCTGATACGGCCATGTACTGTAAAATCGGTTCAGTTTCAGACTTTTCAATAAGGTATGCGACCTCGTCTAATCTGTCTATGATTGTACTCGATAGCTACCTTCTTCTGTTAAGGGAGGCAAATCCTACGACCTTAAGGTAGATTCGGTTAAAGTCAACAAGAGTTGTCTACCTTATCATGCTTTTCGTTAGATGGAACTTTTGTGTACTTGCGATTTTGTCTTCCTCTGACAATTTAAGTCACAAGAAATTGCGACATTGTCACCAATGAAAATATATGATATACAATATTTTCTTGCTCTTCATTCTGATGTGTACCGTATAATATAGCAGTTTTCAAATGACATTTGCGGAATGGACCAGATAAGAAATCGGACAACATATAATATAACAGTCATAAATACTAGATCTTTGTCTCTTGATCTCAAATAATTCTTATTTTGTTTTGAAAATATGTATTTGGATAAAATGATACTTATCCGTGATATCTATTCCCGGAATTCCGGTGTTACATATATTCAAATTCAAATACCTGATTTTCCGTCAAAAATTGGAGAGAAATAGCAATTCCGCGTGATTTTTGTCAATTCTCATTTTGTTTTATTATTCTTATTTTGTCTTGAACAACGTCTGTTAAGTTTACCGATGAGATAAAAAGGATAGAGACAGACAGAGGACCCTGCTGGCGGCAAGTAATTTTTCTTTTGCGTCCAGAGCAGACCAAGATCAGCCTGCACGGTCTGCACTGTTCGCCATTCAGTCAGTATCATTTTTTGGTACTAAGCACCCCTTTTAACAGTTAATAGTACTGTCCAACTTGAAAAATGGACAAGTGCATTATAGAAATTTAGCAGGGTAGTACATCCATAATGCCAATCGGCACTTTCCGTTCAATTAAGTATTTCCGACAGTCTCCGGTTGTTATGACACAGCAAGTTTCTATAACAACCGAAAGATGCCGAAGTAGCACACGATGATATTTAATCCCGTGGAAATTGCAGATTGTTTTAATGAGTCCAGTACCACTACGTTAAATAAAGTAACAAATCTGAGTTACACGGAAAATTAATTTATTGCCAAGTTGAAAATGGCAAAAATAGAAAATTTAACCGTTTTGTTAGTGTTCTAATGGCAAAAATTCAAAAAACATGATCATCTTACCATATCATCACAGGAACTCCTCTTAAAGTGAATTCCTATAGTTTTTTTCCTTTCATAGAATTTTTTTAAATTCACATATATGATAGGAAACTTTGTGCTGAAAACAGTGAACAAATAAAAACAATAGGTCACCAGGCTTGTTTTTGTGAAAAATTGTTTTGAACACACCCACTGTTGCTGAAACTGCCAGCGATTTTTCAACATTTTCATAATTTTCTGCTTTTTTATAAATACCAACCAAAATATACATCAAAACAGCACAATAAGGTTTTTTTCTTTTTACAGATTTTATTATATACTTATTTGATGTGATAGTCATATTTGTAATACTCTATCCTTACAATAATGGGTACAAATGAAAAATAATATTGTTTCATATTTACTTTTGTGAACTTTTTTCAATGAAAAATACCCATACGGTGAAGAATTTTTTTTAAATCTTGAAAAAACTCTTTCATAGAATTTTTTCCTGTTTTTCTTGTGTATAGATAATTGTATTGTGAGCATAAAAATGACTAAAAATGTATGGGTCACCAGGCTAAATTTTATGTTAAGACCGCTAGAATAAAACACCTGTTCGGACGGAAAATGGCGCGAACCTGGCCAAAATGATTACATGTATGTGTGCTAGAAGTTAAAAAAATGTTTTAAAAATTCTTAATTCTTTCTATAATTGAATACTAAATAATCTGAAAGGTGATATTGTCTTATCAGTACTAAGTCAATTATCTGACATTATATGAACAACACTGTCTTTGTAATAAAATGCGATGTGAAAACACAACCACAAAAATAGCAAGATACCTGTCATTCATGATACTTGTCAATACCACATAAACCAGTATCAACATTTGATTACTGATAAAACATATCAGAAATGTTATTTCATTCAAGATTCCTCATATTTAAGATTGTCTGTAACATGTTTCAACAAATGTTGACTTCAGTTCAGTTTTCCATAGAAAGTGTCGGCTGCGCAGAAAGATGCGCATAAAAAACTATAGGAATTCCCTTTAACCAAACAGCCTCGCAACCAGCAGAAACGGTCATTTTTCAATAGTTTCTGGTGTAGTTATTTATTTTCGATCAACGCGTTTTCAATTTGGAAGAGTTTCATCTTTAAATTAGGTCATTACATTATTTAATTTAGATCAACTTTGGCATAATGTCCATGTATTTTATAACAACACTATAATATCTAAAACTTGCTTTGTCTTCATAAGGGCTCAGATCAATTAAAGATTAGACAAGCATTGTGTTATTTGCTTTCAAACATTAATTAAACAAGTTCATTCTCATCCATCAGATGTTCTTCCCAGTCCTCTCAGACAAACCGTAGATCCATGGTCTACATCTGGTAAGCGAGGATTATATAGATCATTTTGACCTCGTTTCAGATGAGCTGATGGATGATGTTGGCCTCACAGACAAGAAGGCACACAGCAATGGTATCACATATGAGGTGCTCATGATGGGAAGCGGTGAAATGACAAAAGCTACAGAGAAGAAAGAAACAAAACAGAAGAAAATCAAAAAATTTGAGACAAATCCAGATAAGTTCAAGGGAGCTAGATCTGTAAATCCCAGCATGACACGTGGTGCAAAGGCAGTAAAGAAGTCTAAAAGCCAGTCTGATCAGTTTGTAGAGGAATTTGACAAACTACTCAGTGAATGTGAGAACAAAAAATAAATATCAGGCAAAATGTGTATCACATCTTTTTATTTCTTCGACAAAGGGGTTTAACTTTTGTAAAAGCCTTCATAGCAGAGTGCTAAATTTCATCTTTTTATGACAAAAAAATGTTGAATGGGTTTTTGGTGTAAGTTACACAGTGGTAAGGAATATGTCATTCCAGGTCAGTGTAGCTGCAACCATAACCACTCCACCAATAGGCCCTATAAGTAATTAAAGGCCCTGAATGTAAAAAACTATGTCTGGCCTGATGAATGGATGGAAAGACAGGCATTTTTACTCCAACATTTGTAGCTCCTTAAGATTTCACCTGTTTTAAGCAAAGCATACTGCTACTAATGGTAACGCTGATCTGGGATAAATCCATCTAGCATCATGCATAGGTATTCATTGTTAGGATGTTTTAAACTGCAGCTCCTTATCTAAAGAAAACAGACATACTTTCCAATTGAACTAACACAAAAAATCTTTGAATATTTAAATCAAACTAAAGCTTTTAATGTATTTTCTTCTTAAGAGATAATTACAAAATGTCATAAAAGACAACAAAACGTATTTACTGGTAGAATTGAAATTTTGAGTAATCAGTAGTTTTTTTTTATCATTATAACCCACAAAAGAATATTTCTTAAAACCTTTTATAGCCTACAGACTTAAAAGTACTTTTACTGAAGCAGAATACAGACAGACAAACAGTAAAGGCAAGACAGTATTCTCCCATGGAATGGGTAGACATACTGGGTAATGATTCCATTTTGTGGGCATAAAATTGCACGTCTTTGATCAAAGAGCTATTTTGTAAGATAAGAATTCGTGGATTTTGTTTTTCTTAAGATTAAATGAATGGGAATTTCACTTCAACCATGAAATCCACAGGCATTAGTTCTCCATAAATATTAATGATTTCACAGTGATACATTTTGCTAAATAACATACAAAGATAGAAATTTAGGAGGTGCATTAATTGTTATCTCTAGCTTAAAATGCTTAACTGAATTTCCATTTGCATCCTGAAGCACTTTAAAATTTAAGAAAACACTTGTACAGTTATAAAGCATTTATTATTTCAACACTAAAAACAAGACATTTCTTCAACAACTTCACAGAATCAAAGATAGACAGCAACAGAACAACTGACTGTTAAATCTTTGAAACTTTTCTTTTAAGAGCAGATACAAAGCAGTATCACGCTTTCTTTGTATTAGTCATCACTGACAACAACACTGACAATCCAACCATGTGTACAGATTTTTTTCCAAATGACTAAACTGTGTTTTATTGCTGTCAAGTGAAGTAAGTATATATGGAATGACTGATTTTAT
This sequence comes from Mercenaria mercenaria, assembly GCF_021730395.1. Taxonomy (NCBI): domain Eukaryota; kingdom Metazoa; phylum Mollusca; class Bivalvia; order Venerida; family Veneridae; genus Mercenaria; species Mercenaria mercenaria. The sequence continues at coordinate 43,465,626 of NC_069374.1, forward strand.
TCTATACTATTTCTTTTTTCAAGCAAGTTAGAAGTTTGTCATGAATCACTTTCAAGCTGGCATTTTAGGAGAATCCAGTAATGCTGTCGAACGAGAAGGTACATGGTTGTGACTCAGATAGTGTACAAACACTAGACATCCCCTCTGAGCAGCTGACAATGACCACACTTTAATATCTCCTATCTGCAGAAGCAGGTACTGACCAGCATGTTTAACAACTGTTTGAGTAACTTTTGACTTTAATCTCCAGAAATTTCTTTGAAGTTGAATGTTCCCTTTAACAGTCTACATGCTGGAAGCTGTGTGGCATCTGCAGGTATGGTGTATGGTCCCTGGTCTCCCATATATACTGATCTGTGCTACTGTTAAGGTCTAAATTTTTACAACAATTCTGACCATATAAGCACCCTAAGTATCAATGCACTAATTGCCCAAAATTGTTTTTAATTTGAGAAATGCTGCTGCCCTATCCACCTTCCCAAGTTTTTATATTTTGACAAGTTTTTACATTTGACAATATAAATTATGTTGTATGCCATGTTTATACCACATTTTTTTTTAAATACTATTAGGAAAACATGTTTTGTTGGGTTTAATGTCACACCCATATAATTACATGACACACCACAACTTTCCAGCTTTTGATAGTGGAGGAAGACCCCAGATGTCCCTCCTGGAATTACTTTAGGCACAGACAGGCACTGGGTAGAACCACTGACCTTTCATAACCCAGCTTGTTGACTTCCTTAAATGAAAGAATTTTACACCCAAAGCCAATGACGAAAGACAGCTGCATCTATACTAACAGACAATATTTGAGTTCAAGCTTATACATTTTATTCGCAAGAAAATCTCAAAATCCCGAGCTTTAAAGGCCTAGGCCTAAGTTATAAAACCTTTCCAAGCAAATATTGCTAACAATTAATTGGGACAGAGTACATTAACAGTAGTCAAACCTGCCCTAGGAGCCACCTGTATTAACAGTATTAAGAGGACAATTTTCCTTAAACAGCCGGTCAGCTAACTTCGGAAATAAGACTTTTTGTTCTAACTTTAACTTATCTTTAGCAGCCACCTGCCTTTAGCAGCCACACTATGTTACTCCCTTTGTTGACTTTTAAATACAGGTTTGAATGTACAATCAAAACTGGCATTTATTCATAGTGTTATCTATTCATCAAGTTTCTACTAACTTCCAGACAAAGTATATAATGTATTCTAACATGACTGGATTCATCTTCCTATCAATCAAAGAAGACTCAAATATTGTGTTATTATACAACAAATAACTGTTTATACATCACAACTGTCACAGCATCAAATGTCTAAGTGGTACGCTGAAAAAGAAACTCAAACAAAATAGCCAAATATTTTGTGAATGTTTTCAAGGATGTGCATAATAATCCTTGATAATGTGTTAGAATTGGAATAATATATCTCAAACAGTATTTGCTTTTGAGTAAAATCAATGTCTGTCCATTAGATGCGTAACATTACATCATTCGGGCTGTGCCCTCCTGAATAATTCCTTTGCAGCTGATCTCCAAACAATAATTTTATTCAGCAGCAAATCACTGTTTGGGATATATCATTTCTTAAAAAAGTTTCAGGAATACCTGTAAGTTAATTGCCATTGATATTTCTGAAATAAGAAATATGTAAAAACAAGAGGGCCATGACGGCCCTAAATCGCTCACCTGTTATCATTGCACTTGAGGACAAGAAGGTCCTCAGAAAAAATATCTAAGTCCAAAGGACAGGTCCAACAAAGGAAAGAAATTTAACCAAAAAGAAAAAAAAATCTTACAAGGTACAGATATGTCAAAATACACCTAAAAATTGGAGGTACCATCCATGTTGTACCACAGAAAAGTGGTCTCGGTTTTTCCCTACGGCCAATAATAAAAAAGTTACTAAAAATAAGCTATTTATATTAACGTAAAAGGGAAGTAATTAAAAAGAAAATGATTGTAAGTGATCAAAAGAATGATCTGCCAAATAAATCTGTTGACATAAATGAAATTTCAGATCAGTATCTTCATGAGTTACGGAGATATACTCATTATAATTTGAAATAAAGGGAGGTAATTTGACATAAAATCAGTCCATAGTTATCTACCCTGATTGGCTCAGTCCAACTAATGACAATAATGAAATTTCAAATAAGTCCTATAAGTACTTACTAATATAAATCCATTTTGATTACAATCAGGGGAGGTAATTAGATATAAAATAACTCTGGAACCTACGATTGGATCTGATTTGTCATGGAATCCAAGATTTATTGTTGTTGAAGATATTTTGGAAGTTTGTATCAAATAAAACCATAAATGAAGTCTCTATATGGCTGCAAAAGCCAAAATAGCCAATTTTGGACCTTTAAGGGGCCATAACTCTGGAACCCATAAAGGAATCTGGCCAGTTCAAGGAAGGAATCAAGATCTTGTGGTGATACAAGTTGTGTGCAAGTTTGGTTAAAATCAAATCATAAATGAAGTTGCTATTGTGCAGACAAGGTCAAAATAGCTAATTTGGCCCTTTCAGGGGCCAAAACTCTGGAACCCATTATGGGATCTGGCCGGTTCAACAAAGGAACTGAGATCTTATGGCAGCACAAGTTTTGTGCAAGTTTGATTAAATTCAAATCATAAATGAAGCTGCTATTGTGCAGACAAGGTCGAAATATCTAATTCTGGCCCTTTCAGGGGCCATAACTCTGGAACCCATAATGGAATCTAGCCAGTTCAAGAAAGGAACCAAGATCTTATAGTGATACAAGTTGTGTGCAAGTTTGGTTAAAATCAAATCATAAATGAAGCTGCTATTGTGCAGACAAGGTCGAAATAGCTAATTCTGGCCCTTTCAGGGGCCATAACTCTGGAACCCATAACGGAATCTTGCCAGTTCAAAAAAGGAACCAAGATCTTATAGTGATACAAGTTGTGTGCAAGTTTGGTTAAAATCAAATCATAAATGAAGCTGCTATTGTGCAGACAAGGTCAAAACAGCTAATTCTGGCCCTTTAAGGGGCCATAACTCTGAAACCCATAATGGGATCTGGCCAGTTCAAGAAAGGAACCAAGATCTTATGGCGATACAAGTTGTGTGCAGGTTTGATTAAATTCAAATCATAAATGAAGCTGCTATTGTGCAGACAAGGTAAAAATAGCTAATTTTGGCCCTTTCAGGGGCCATAACTCTGGAACCCATAATGGAATCTGGCCAGTTCAAGAAAGGAACCAAGACCTTATAGTGATACAAGTTGTGTGCAAGTTTGGTAAAAATCAAATCATAAATGAAGCTGCTATTGTGCAGACAAGGTCGAAACAGCTAATTCTGGCCCTTTCAGGGGCCATAACTCTGGAACCCATAATGGAATCTTGCTAGTTCAAAAAAGGAACCAAGATCTTATAGTGATACAAGTTGTGTGCAAGTTTGGTTAAAATCAAATCATAAATGAAGCTGCTATTGTGCAGACAAGGTCAAAACAGCTAATTCTGGCCCGTTAAGGGGCCATAACTCTGAAACCTATAATGGGATCTGGCCAGTTCAAGAAAGGAACCAAGATCTTATGGCGATACAAGTTGTGTGCAGGTTTGATTAAATTCAAATCATAAATGAAGCTGCTATTGTGCAGACAAGGTAAAAATAGCTAATTTTGGCCCTTTCAGGGGCCATAACTCTGGAACCCATAATGGAATCTGGCCAGTTCAAGAAAGGAACCAAGACCTTATAGTGATACAAGTTGTGTGCAAGTTTGGTAAAAATCAAATCATAAATAAAGTTGCTATTGTGCAGACAAGGTCAAAATAGCTAATTTTGGCCCTTTCAGGGGCCATAACTCTGGAACCCATGATGGGATCTGGCCTGTTCAAGAAAGGAACCAAGATCTTATGGTGATACAAGTTATGTGCAAGTTTTGGTTAAAATAAAATCATAAATGAAACCACTATCGTGCAGACAAGAAATTGTGGACGGACGACGGACGAAGGGCGATCACAAAAGCTCACCCTGTCACTATGTGACAGGTGAGCTAAAAACAAGAGCTGTAACTAATGGTGACAAATGCCCCAAAATAAGATTACAAAGGATACGGCAGTCGTAAGATCCACAGTGAGCCCGGGCTCAGATCAATCTCTTCTCCTACCCCTGGATGGAATATAGGACACGGGTGGGGTGATGGCTGAATTAGTGGATTCACACTAACCCTTAATGGTCCGTCTGGAGTGACTACATATATCCTCATCATCTGAGCCATATAACCTTTTGATGACCTTAAAAACAAATATTTAGCTTGTACCTATTGTATTAGAACCAAATGCAGCTTGGCAGACTCTAACTTTCAATATAATTAATCTTTGTGATTAACAAAGTATGATAAAATACACGAAAAAAAAAACAATTAATTAAAATGATAATACATCTCTGGTGTTAAATAACTGCCCGCATTTATGTAAATCTGTTTTGCTGGGTTTTGTCACTGACTGAAACTTTTACATGGTTGAGGAAGACAACATGTACCTTCAAGTTTTTAATTCAGTCATGAGCTGGCTATTTCAGAAACTGACATTTCTGAAAGGAAGCTCTACTTCCTACTCGCATAGCAGAATATCCAAGTATAATTCTAAACCTGTAGCAGTGAGGGGTACAAAAGATTAAAAGGCGCTAACCATAACCACTGTGCTATGCATGCTGTGAAGAAAGCTTACCTGCAGTGACAAGGGCAGTACAGGGGCATATCTAAGTTCACAAGCTTGTTTGCATTGTCCTGCAATATAAATATTACCGGTAGTCATAAAAATAAATCAAAACTACTAAAACAACTATCTTATATAGTCTGAATTGTCTGATGCGACTATCATCAGGCATAAATTTATGGGAAAAGATCAGAATGAGACTTAAACATGTTAGCTGCGTATTGTCCAATCGTTACAGCTCTGTTTTAGTGAAACATTTTTTAAATCTAAATTACTCTGGCTGTACTTGCAGAGGTAAAACTCCTCCAGTATTATCTCCCATGACTTGGACACACACTGGCAGAGGTAGAAAACCACAAGTATTATCTAACATGCTTTACATATGCTTGCAGAGGTAGAACTTCTCAAGTATTATCTTGTGTGCCTTGGACATACTGACAGAGGTACAACTTCTCAAGTATTACCTTGTGTGCCTTGGACATACTGACAGAGGTAAAACTTCTCAAGTATTACCTTGTGTGCCTTGGACATACTGACAGAGGTAGAACTTCTCAAGTATTATCTTGTGTGCCTTGGACATACTGACAGAGGTAGAACTTCTCAAGTATTACCTTGTGTGCCTTGGACATACTGACAGAGGTAAAACTTCTCAAGTATTACCTTGTGTGCCTTGGACATACTGACAGAGGTAAAACTTCTCAAATATTATCTTGTGTGCCTTGGACATACTGACAGAGGTAGAACTTCTCAAGTATTATCTTGTGTGCCTTGGACATACTGACAGAGGTAGAACTTCTCAAGTATTATCTTGTGTGCCTTGGACATACTGACAGAGGTAAAACTTCTCAAGTATTATCTTGTGTGCCTTGGACATACTGACAGAGGTAAAACTTCTCAAGTATTATCTTGTGTCCAGGTAAAACTTCTCAAGTATTATCTTGTGTGCCTTGGACATACTGACAGAGGTAGAACTTCTCAAGTATTATCTTGTGTGCCTTGGACATACTGACAGAGGCAGAACTCCTCAGAATGATATTTTCTCACATGACTTTGACAGACTCTGAGGTAAAACTCCTCTGGTTTTATCTTCCATCACTTGAACATGCACTGGTAGAGGTAGAACCCCTCAAGTATTACCTCACATGCTTTGCAAAACCTAGCAGAGGTAAAACTTCTCAAAGTGTTATCTCAAATGTAATAGAAACACTTTCAAATGTATAGAACTCAAGTTTTATCTCACATGCCATGGACACACTGGCAGAGGCAGAACACCAAGTATTATCTCACATGCAATGGACACACTGGTAGTGGTAGCACTTCTCAGGGATTATCTCAAATGCCTTGGACAAACTGGCAGAGATAGAACTCCTCAAGTATTATCTCACTTGCTTTGGCTAAACTGGCAGAAGAAAACTTCTCAAGTATGATCTCAAATGCCATAGACAAACTGGCAGAGATAGAACTCCTCAAGTATTATCTCACTTGCTCTGGCTAAACTGGCAGAAGAAAACTTTTTCAAGTATTATCTCAAATGCCATAGACAAACTGGCAGAGATAGAACTCCTCAAGTATTATCTCATTGGCTTTGGCCAAACTGGCAGAAGAAAACTTCTCAAGTATTATCTCACTTGCTTTGGCTAAACTGGCAGAAGAAAACTTCTCAAGTATGATCTCAAATGCCATAGACAAACTGGCAGAGATAGAACTCCTCAAGTATTATCTCACTTGCTCTGGCTAAACTGGCAGAAGAAAACTTTTTCAAGTATTATCTCAAATGCCATAGACAAACTGGCAGAGATAGAACTCCTCAAGTATTATCTCACTTGCTTTGGCTAAACTGGCAGAAGAAAACTTTTTCAAGTATTATCTCAAATGCCATAGACAAACTGGCAGAGATAGAACTCCTCAAGTATTATCTCACTTGCTTTGGCTAAACTGGCAGAAGAAAACTTTTTCAAGTATTATCTCAAATGCCATAGACAAGCTGGCAGAGATAGAACTCCTCAAGTATTATCTCACTTGCTTTGGCCAAACTGGCAGAAGAAAACTTCTTCAAGTATTATCTCAAAGGCCTTAGACAAACTGGCAGAGATAGAACTCCTCAAGTATTATCTCATTGGCTTTGGCCAAACTGGCAGAAGAAAACTTCTTCAAGTATTATCTCAAATGCCTTAGACAAACTGGCAGAGATAGAACTCCTCAAGTATTATCTCATTGGCTTTGGCCAAACTGGCAGAAGAAAACTTCTTCAAGTATTATCTCAAATGCCTTAGACAAACTGGCAGAGACAGAACTCCTCAAGTATTAATTTTCACACATACCTTCACTGTGCTGGTACTAGAGACTTTGATAATTTTCTCAGGTCCACTACAGAAGAACCTATGACCTCTCGGACATTCATATTCCTCTCCTATATATACTCGTAGATTAACCTCTGTCAGTTCTGCAAACAGCAAATATGTATTGTTATGTAACCTGATTTTATTTCCTTTTCTTTTAACAGTAGCACTCTGCAGTTTGTTACTTCAACTAATGACATTTCAGATCTGTTCTATTTAATAGATCTTTGGAAAAACTGATCCCAGATAAGATACTTCTATTCAAGGACAAGTGCCTTTCAAATTACTTGTAAGAACCACTGTTGAAAAACTTTAAATTAAAACAGCAATATTCTATCCATTTTTTGCAACTTTGTATTAAATATACAGACAGTTCTATACAAAAAAGATGTTATACCTTTCCCTCTAGTTCCTTTCTTTTGTTTTCCTTTCTTGCCTGAAGTTTCTCCAACAGTTGGCCATTTATCTCTCTCAGCCTGAACAGTTATATCCCAAGGTAATAAAAAGTTACTTCCACTCAAAAACCCTGGCAAGTCTAAACCTGTCAATGCAATCAGTTTCAATTAAAATAACAAGGGACACAAATGTCTTAACATAATTTTAAGTTCCAGAAAGATCTGCACATTAGCATTAAGGTAGTGCACCAGTATTGAGAATCAGTGACATCAGAGATATTACATTATGTATCATGTTTCCACATTCTTTGGACATTCTGTTTAAATCAGAGAATGCCGAAATCCTGCTGAGTATGTAATGAAAAACATTACTGCCATTACAGGTACACTACATTAATTTTTAAAGCTGTCTTGCCATTGTTAATTAAATATTGTAGATGTGTAATAAATTTGTTAATCTTTCAAATTGTATATTGTCATATTGGTAAAAATTCAGCCAATACTGAAACAGAGATGTTTGCTAATGCGAAACTAGTTACCAGATTAAACATAATTATGGTCCCTAAGTAAAACCCATGTTTACAGCTTCATCTCGAGTTCAGATACAAGTCTAAAAGCATGAGAGAAATCTGAGAAACAAGATTGTCTCCATCTAGAGTAGTCAGACATATTCAAGCAAAGACACTATTTTCTGTGCAGAATAACACTACTGTATACTGTTACGTACCTTGTGTATGACTGTAGAGGGTAGATTTGCCAAGACAAATCAGCGACCAGGATGGAAACTTGGGTAGAAGACCTACAGGAGATTCTGTATGGATCATTCCAGGAAGATATTCTGTTGTGGAGTGTTGTCTCAGTGGCGCTGGACTTACTGTAATTAAAATAATCTGTTTGATCCTTCTTAAATACCAGGTTATACCTTTGATATTGCATATCAATCTAAAAAACTCATATTGTGCTTTGAGAAATGAATACTCTTTTCATCATCATGCTAGATCTGAAATGAACTTCAAACTGACTGTGATCAATATTCTCAAACTACCACTAGTTTACTGAAATATTAAACCTGTCTTGCAAACGACTGAAAAACAACAATGAAATTTAGCAGATGATGAACAATTCCACTAAGAAAACTTGCATACTTTATAAAGTAGTATAGGCTATTTCCAGACAACCTTGGACTGCACAGTAATTTGTAATGGAGGTATGCTCTAAATTACACTACGATTTCAAAAGAAACAAGAGTGCCAGAATGTCACAATATACGCCCGTCACAGCAAATTTCTTTACTCTAGCACCTGTATTTGCAAATGGAATTTTAATTTTGTGGTTGTTTAGTAATCATTGTAAGTCTTTTGTTTTTCTAAGTCCACAAAAAAACTCCTTACCAGGTAGAGATACCTTAAAATACACCTAAAATTTGAAAGTAACATCTATGTTGTACCACAGAAAAGTGGTCTTGTTTTTTCCCTACGGTCAATTATAAAAAAGTTACAATATAAGTTATTTATAGTAACAACTAAGGGAAGGTAATCTTAAAAAAAACAAAAAAAAAAAAAAAAAAAAACAAGAGATCACAGAGTGATCTTGGCGCCCACCAATGTGCCATTTTTGAGAATTCCAAATTTTAAGACTTATTGACTAGCTCAAGGTCAAATTTCATTTCCGTACAAAACACTGTGCATGTGGTCAAAATTCGAAACCTGTAGCTTGAGAAATGTGAAAGTAGGTCACTATATCAATTTCAAGGACAAAGTTCTTTGTACACAAAACTATGCATGTGCATCAAGTTTGAAGGCTGTAGTTTGATAAATTTGAAAGTAGGTCACTAGGTCAATCTTAAGGTCAAAGTTTATTTTGGTACACAAAACTATGCAAGTGGTCCAAATTTGAAGGCTGTAGCTTTAGAAATGTGAAAGTAGGTCACTAGGTCAAAATCAAGGTCAAATTACACTTCAGAATACAAATCTATACATGTGGTCCAAATTTAAAGCCTGTATATTCAAAAATGTGAAAGTAGGTCACTAGGTCAATGTCAAGGTCAAAGTTTGCTTCGGTACACAATCCTATGCATGTACGTCTAAATTTGAAGCCTGTACCTACAGAAATGTGAAAGTAGGTCACTAGGTCAATCTTAAGGTCAAAGTTCATTTCGGTACACAAAACTATGCAAGAGGTCCAAATTTGATGGCTGTAGCTCGAGAAATGTGAAAGTAGGTAACTAGGTCAAAATCAAGGTCAAATTTTATTTTGGAACACAGAACTATGCATGTGGTCCAAATTTGAGGCCTGTACCTTCAATAATGTGAAAGTAGGTCACTAGGTCAATGTAAAGGTCAAAGTTTGTTTCGGTACACAAAATTATGCATGCGGTCCAAATTTGAAGGCTGTAGCTTGAGAAATGTGAAAGTAGGTCACTAGGTAAAAATGAAGGTCAAATTTCATTTCGGAACACAAAACTATGCATGTGGTCCAAATTTGAAGGCTGTAGCTTGAGAAATGTGAAAGTAGGTCACTAGGTCAAAATCAAGGTCAAATTTTATTTCGGAACACAGAACTATGCATGTGGTCCAAATTTGAAGCCTGTACCTTCAAAAATGTGAAAGTAGGTCACTAGGTCAATATCAAGGTCAAAGTTTTTTTCAGTGCACAAAACTATGCATGTGGTCCAAATTTGAAGGCTGTAGCTACAGAAATGTGAAAGTAGGTCACTAGGTCAAAATCAAGGTCAACTCATGTCAAAGTTCATCTTGCCACTCAAAACAATACAGGTGGTCCAAACTTGAATGTTGTAGGTTATTGACAAGAAGATTTTAAAAGCTTTTCCCTATATAAGTCTATATGAACCATGTGACCCCCAGGGCAGGGCCATAATTGACCCTAGGGGATGATTTGAACAAACTTGGTAGAGAACCACTAGATGATGCTACATTACAAATGCCAAAGCCCTAGGCTTTGTGGTTTGGACAAGAAGATTTTCAAAGTTTTTCCCTATATAAGTCTATGTAAAAAATGTGACCCCCGGGGCGGGGCCATATTTGACCCTAGGGGAATAATTTGAACAATCTTAGTAGAAGACCACTAGATAATGTCGCATACAAAATATCAAAGCTCTAGGCCCTGTGTTTTTGAATAAGAGGTTTTTCAAATTTTTTTCCTATATAAGTCTATATAAACCATGTGACCCCGGGGGCGGGGCCATATTAGACCCCAGGGAAATAATTTGAATCATTTTGGTAGAGGACCACTAGATGATGCTTCATACGAAATATCAAAGCTCTAGGCTCTGTGGTTTTGATCAAGAAGATTTTCAAGTTTTTCCCTATATAAATCTATGTAAATTATAGAAATAAACAAAGGGCCATAACTCACTAAAGAATTGTTGAACCAGTCTGATTTTCAGGGGGACACAACTAGGGTACCAATACATCATTCTGACAAAGTTTGGTCAAATTCCCCCTGGTAGTTTCTGAGGAGATGCGATAACGAGAAATTGTTAACGGAAGGACGGAAGGACGGACGTCGGACCACGGACGCAGAGTGATTTGAATAGCCCACCATCTGATGATGGTGGGCTAAAAATCCAAAAAAAATTGTAAGTCCACACAAAAATCTTTACCAGGTAGAGATTGGTCAAAATGCACCTCATAATTGGATGTAGCATGCATGTTGTACTACAGAAAAGTGGTCTCGATTTTTCCCTACGACTAGTAATGAAAAAGTTACAATATAAGCTATTTATAGTAACAACAAAGGGAAGTAATTCTAACAAGAGTGCAAGAATGTCACAATATACGCCCGTCACAGCAAATTTCTTTACTCTAGCGCCTGTATTTGCAAATGGAATTTTAATTTTGTGGTTGTTTAGTAATAACTAAGTGTTTTGTTTTTCTAAGTCCACAAAAAAACTCCTTACCAGGTAGAGATACCTTAAAATACACCTAAAATTGGAAAGTAACATCTATGTTGTACCACAGAAAAGTGGTCTTGGTTTTTCCCTACAGTCAATTATAAAAAAGTTACAATATAAGTTATTTATAGTAACAACTAAGGGAAGTTAATCTTAAAAAAAAAAAAAAAAAAAAAAAAAAAAAAAAAAAAAAAAAAATCAAAAAAAAAAATTGTAAGTCCACACAAAAATCTTTACCAGGTAGAGACTGGTCAAAATACACCTCAAAATTGGATGTAGCATGCATGTTGTACTACAGAAAAGTGGTCTCGATTTTTCCCTACGACTAGTAATGAAAAAGTTACAATATAAGCTATTTATAGTAACAACAAAGGGAAGTAATTCTAAAGAAGGGAACTGCGCATGACACTTCGTCTCATGATGGTGTATAATTGTGTCAAGTTACATCAAAATCCCTCCATGCATGAAGAAGAAATGCTTCGGACAAAGTCATTCTTGTATCTGACCTTTGGCCTCTAAGTGTGACCTTGACCTTAGACCTAGGGACCTGGTTCTTGCGCATGACACTACGTCTTGTGGTGGTGAACATTTGTGCCAAGTTATATCAAAATCCCTCTATGCATGAAGAAGAAATGCTCCTGACAAGGTTTTCATTCTTGTATCCTTTGACCTCTAAGTGTGACCTTGACCTTAGACCTAGAGACCTGGTTCTTGCGCATGACACTCCGCCTCATGGTGGTGAACATTTGTGCCAAGTTATATCAAAATCCCTCTATGCATGAAGAAGAAATGCTCCGGACAAAGTTTTCATTCTTGTATCCTTTGACCTCTAAGTGTGACCTTGACCTTAGACCTAGGGACCTGGTTCTTGCGCATGACACTCCTTCTCATGATGATGAACAATTGTGCCAACTTTCATCAAAATCCCTCTATGCATGAAGAAGATATGCTCCGGACAAAGTCATTCTTGAATTTGACCTTTGACCTCCAAGTGTGACCTTGACCTTAGACCTAGGGACCTGGTTCTTGCGCATGACACTCCGTCTCATGATGGTGAACAACTGTGCCAAGTTTCATCAAAATCCCTTCATGCATGTAGAAGATATGCTCCGGACAAGGTCTGTGGACGCCGCCCGCCCGCCCGCCCGCCAGGGGCGTTCCCATAATACGTCCCGTTTTTCAAACGGGCGTATAAAAAGGGAACTGCGCATGACACTTTGTCTCATGATGGTGTATAATTGTGCCAAGTTACATCAAAATCCCTCCATGCATGAAGAAGAAATGCTTCGGACAAAGTCATTCTTGTATCTGACCTTTGGCCTCTAAGTGTGACCTTGACCTTAGACCTAGGGACCTGGTTCTTGCGCATGATACTCCGTCTCGTGGTGGTGAACATTTGTGCCAAGTTATATCAAAATCCCTCTATGCATGAAGAAGAAATGCTCCGGACAAGGTTTTCATTCTTGTATCCTTTGACCTCTAAGTGTGACCTTGACCTTAGACCTAGGGACCTGGTTCTTGCGCATGACACTCCGCCTCGTGGTGGTGAACATTTGTGCCAAGTTATATCAAAATCCCTCTATGCATGAAGAAGATACGCTCCGGACAAAGTTTTCTTTCTTGTGTCCTTTGACCTCTAAGTGTGACCTTGACCTTAGACCTAGGGACCTGGTTCTTGCGCATGACACTCCGTCTCATGATGATGAACAACTGCGCCAACTTTCATCAAAATCCCTCCATGCATGAAGAAGATATGCTCCGGACAAAGTCATTCTTGAATTTGACCTTTGACCTCTAAGTGTGACCTTGACCTTAGACCTAGGGACCTGGTTCTTGCGCATGACACTCCGGCTCATGATGGTGAACAACTGTGCCAAGTTTCATCAAAATCCCTCCATGCATGTAGAAGATATGCTCCGGACAAAGTCTGTGGACGCCGCCCGCCCGCCCGCCATCCCGCCCGCCCGCCAGGGGTGTTCCCATAATACGTCCCGTTTTTCAAACGGGCGTATAAAAAAAAACTACACAAATATATATTCTACACACTGACCTGGTGTTGTAGGTGACTGGGCTTCTGGCTGATCTGGATTAGGTGTTGCATCTTGTTCAGGCAGAGGACTGCAGTTACTCTGTCCTCCATGTGCAAACAAATCACTGCCTCCTGACTGACCTGAATATTTATATACAAGAGCTGATTGAATGTTAATATAATACAAGAGCTGATTGAATGTTTATAAACAAGAGCTGCACGTCTCCCACAACTGCCTAATCATCTGAACAGTAGTATATGAGTCAACCATGCAGCAGGACCTCCACTGCCTTATCAGACTTTGAGTGCTTACATTATCAAAAACAAGCTTCAAGGGCCATAATTCTGAAGTGCCTTGGCTGATTTAGCAAGTTATCGAACTTGGCAGAGGACTTATCGGCAAACACATTTTGATCAAGTTTGGTGAAGATCGGATGAGAAATGTTCGACTTAGAGTGCGGACAAGCTTTGTGACAGACAGACAGACACACACACAGATATACACATAGACCAGAGTAAATCAATATGTCTCCCACACCACTGTGTGGTGGGAGACATAACAAGAGCTGATTGAATGTTTATATACGAGAACTGACTGACTGTTGAATTACTTTTAGTAAGAAATAACAAAAATGCTTACAAGAATTTACAAAAAGTAATTTTTTTTACTTAAGAAAGAAAATGTCTATAAAAATGGACATGTCAAAATTTTCAATTTTCATCATTGGTTATCTATAATAAAGTAATCATTAAATAGAATAACAGTGAAAACTAGAGTTGTCACAGGAGTGACGAATTATACCCCCACAATATGGCCTTGTCACAGAACTAAGCCAATGTCAAAGCTGAACTTGCTTGACCTTTGACCTACTGACCACAAAATCAATAGAGGTCATCTGCTAGTTATGATCAACCTCCCTATGAAGTTTCAAGTGTTCTCAAGTTATTGTCCGTAAAAGGTTTAAATGACCTTTGACCTTTGGAACTCAAAATCAATATGGGTCTTCTGCTTGACATGACCAACCTCCAGATTAAGTTTCCTGATCCTAGTCCCAAGCATTCTCAAGTTATTGTCCGAAAACTGTTTAAATGTTCCGGGTCACTGTGACCTTGACCTGTGACCTACTGAACTCAAAACCATTAGGGGTAATCTGCTAGTCATAACCAACCTCCCTATCAATTTTCATTATCCTAGGCCCAAGCATTCTCAAGTTATCATCCGGAAACCGTTTAACTGTTCAAAGTCACTGTGACCTTGACCTTTCACCTACTGACCTCAAAGTAGAACTTGATCTGTATTTCATGATGTTACACCTGTGTACCAAAATTTATGATCCTAGGCCCAAGCGTTCTCAAGTTATCATCCGGAAACCATTTAACTGTTCAGGATCACTGTGACCTTGACCTTTGACCTACAGACCTCAAAGTCGAACTCGATCTGCATTTCATGATGTTACACCTGTGTACCAAAATTTATGATCCTAGACGCAAGCGTTCTCAAGTTATCATCCGGAAACCATTTAACTGTTCCATGTCACTGTGACCTTGACCTGTGACCTACTGAACTCAAAATCATTAGGGGTCATCTGCTAGTCATAACCAACCTCCCTATCAATTTTCATTATCCTAGGCCCAAGCATTCTCAAGTTATCATCCGGAAACCGTTTAACTGTTCAAAGTCACTGTGACCTTGACCTTTCACCTACTGACCTCAAAGTAGAACTTGACCTGTATTTCATGATGTTACACCTGTGTACCAAAATTTATGATCCTAGGCCCAAGCGTTCTCAAGTTATCATCCGGAAACCATTTAACTGTTCAGGGTCACTGTGACCTTGACCTTTGACCTACAGACCTCAAAGTCGAACTTGACCTGCCTTTCATGATGTTACATCTGTGTACCAAAATTTATGATCCTAGGCACAAGCGTTCTCAAGTTATCATCCGGAAACCGTTAAACTGTTCAGGGTCACTGTGACCATGACCTTTGACCTACTGACCCCAAATTCGAACTTGACCTGTATTTTCCGATGTTTCACCTGTGTACCAAAAATTATTTAAATTGGTCAAGCCTTTCTTGAGTTATTATCCGGAAACCATGCAAAACCATGCAAAACCAACGGACCGACCGACCGCCAAGCTCACACCTATATACCCCCCCAAACTTCATTTTGTGGGGGTATAATTATTTTTCCTTAGAACCTTCTGCCATAACTTTAATGGGACAGATAACTCTTAAGACTGAACTAAGACAAGAGGACCATGATGGTCCTGAATCGCTCACCTCTTCCCACATGACCCAGTTTTGAGTATGACGTCGTTTTTTCTATTATTTGACATAGTGACCTAGTTTTTGAGCTCATATGATCCAGTTTTGAACTTGACCTAGACATTATCAAGATAAAAATTCTGACCAATTTTCATGACGATCCGTTGAAAAATATGGTCTCTAGAGAGGTCACAAGGTTTTTCTATTATTTGACCTATTGACCTAGTTTTCGAAGGTACGTGACCCTGTTTTGAATTTTACCTAGAAATCATCAAGGTGAATATTCTCACTAATTTTCATGAAGATCTCATGAAAACTATGGCCTCTAGAGAGGTCACAAAGTTTTCTATTTTATACCTACTGCCAGTTTTTAAATGCACGTGACCAGTTTCGAAACTGACCTAAAAATCATCAAGGTGAAACTTCACATCATTTTTCAATGAAGTCTTTGAAAAAATGGCCTCTAGAGAGTCAAAAGATTTTAATAAAATTTTAGACCTACTAAACCTAGTTTTTGACCGCAGCGGGACCCAGTTTTCAAAACTTGACCTTAGATATCATAAAGATGAACATTCTGACCAACTTTCAACAGTCCCATGAAAGTATGGCCCTCTAGAGAGGTCACAAGGTTTTATTTTATTTGACCTACTGACCTAGTTTTTTAAGGGCACGTTGACCCAGTTTCAAATTTGACCTAGATATCATCAAGGTGAACATTTTTTAAACCAATTTTTTAGAGATCCATTCAACAAGTTATGGCCTCTAGAGAGGTCATAAATGTTTTTCTATTTTTAACCTGGACCTAGTTTTCCCGCACATGACCCTGTTTCGAACTTGACCTAGAAAATCATCAAGATGAACTTCAGACCAAATTCTACAGATCTCATGAAAATTATGGCCTTTAGAGAGGTCACAAGGTTTTTTTCTTTAAAATTTGACCTACTGACCTAGTTTTTTTGATGGCACGTGACCACTTTCAAACTTGACCTAAAATATCATCAGGATGAACATTCAGCCACTTTCATACAGATCCCATGAAAAAATATGGCCCTAGAGAGGTCACAAGGTTTTTCTATTTTGAACCTACTGACCTAGTTTTTGATGGCACTTGACCCAGTTTCGAACCTGACCTAGATATCATCAAGATGGAACATTCAGACCAACTTTCATACAGATCCCATGAAAAATATAGCCTCTAGAGAAGGTCAAAAGGGTTTTTATTATTTACCTTACTGACCTATTTTTTGATTGGCCACGTGACCCACTTTCAAACTTGACCTAGATACCCCCAATCAAGATTGAACATTCTGACCAATTTTCATAAAGATCTCATAAAAAATTATGGCCCCCTAGAAGAGGTCACAAAGGTTTTTCTTTTTTTAACCTACTGACCCCTAGTTTTTGACCGCACGTGACCCAGTTTCGAACTTGACCTAGACATCTCAAGATAAACATTCTGACCAACTTTTCATACAGATCCCATGAAAAATATGGCCTTTAGAGAGGTCACAAGGTTTTTTTTTTTTCTATTATTTGACCCTACTGACCAGTTTTTGAAAGGCACGTGACCCAGTTTTGGGAACTTGCCTTGAAATCATCAAAGGAACGTTCTACCAATTTTTCATGAAGATCTTTTTGAAATATATGGCCCCTCTAGAGAGGTCACAAGGTTTTTCTTTTTTTTAGACCTACTGCCCTGGTTTTTGATGGCACGTGATCCATTTTCGAACTTGACCTAAAATATCATCAAGATGAACATTCTGACCAATTTTCATGAAGATCTCATGAAATATATGGCCTCTAAGAGAGGTCAAAAGGGTTTTTCTTTTTTTAGACCTACTGACCTAGTTTTTGGCGGCACGTGACCCAGTTTCGAACTTGACCTAGATATCATCAAGATGAACAATCTGACCAACTTTCATAAAGATCCCACAAAAAATGTGACCTCTACAGTGGTCACAAGCAAAAGTTTACGGACGGACGCACGCACGCACGCACGGACGGACGCACGGACGACGGACGCTGCGTGATCACAAAAGCTCACCTTGTCACTATGTGACAGGTGAGCTAAAAACAACCCTACTGTTTTTATCCACCTTTTCCATGACAAAGTTTTACCATGATTTCTCTTTCGATATAAATCAATATCATCAATATAATTAATCAGCACCATGATAAAACCAACATAGTGCATTTGCGATCAGCATGGATCTAGACCAGCCTGCACATCTGCATCTGCGCAGTCTGGTCAGGATCCATGCTTCTCTAATTGCAATAGGCTTTGAAAGTGAACAGTATGGATCCTGACCAGACTACGTGTTTTCTCATGGTGCAGCTCAATAACATATCATGAACTTTATGGATGTTTGTAGAAACTTCTTTAAATTTTCAAAAGGGGCATTTTCCATTTGTATATTTCAGCCATTTTGGACATCAATATTTGAAAAAAAAAAGTTTTAAATTAGTTTGTATACTTAGGGATTACTTTAAAACTTTCTGCATACTAAGAAGGCTTAAAAACATTTCTTTGCATGAACTTTGTAAAACTAGAAAATGCTTTTGTAAAAAAGCGCATGTCTCCCCAAATGCAAAGTCCTATAGGCAAGATGTCAATAGGGGTCAGGAGCGAAAGTCAAAGAGACACTGATGGTTGGCTGCAATAGGGATCATCTACTTGGCATGTCCAGTCATCCCGCTAAATTTCAACATTCTGGGCCTAGTGGTTCTCAAGTCACTGTTCAGGCTCCTGTGACCTTGACCTTTGATCAAGTGACCTCAAAATAAATAGGGGTCATCTACTCTGAATGTCCAATCATCCTATTAAGTTTCAACATTGTAGGTCAAGTGGTTCTCAAGTTATTTCCAAAAAATGATTTTACATGAACAGGCCACTGTGACCTTGACCTTTAATTGACTGACTCCAAAATCAATAGGGGTCATCTACTCTGCATGTTCAATCATCCTATGAAGTTTCAACATTCTGGGTCAAGTGTTCTCAAGTTATTGATCGGAACTGGGTTATCAATGTTCAGGCCCCTGTGACCTTGACCTTTAAGGAGTGACCCCAAAAACAATAGGGGTCATTTACTCTGTATGAACAATCATCCTATGAAGTTTCAACATTCTGGGTTTGAGAGGTTCTCAAGTTATGATTGGAAATGGTTTTCCATGTTCAGGCCCCTGTGGCCTTGACCTTTAATAGAGTGACCCAAAATCGTTAGGGGTCATCTACTCTGCAAAGACCATCATCCTATGAAGTTTCATCATTCTGGGTCAAGTGGTTCTCAAGTTACTGACCGGGAAAAATTTTTCAATATTTAGGCCCCTGTGGCCTTGACCTTTCACAGAGTGACCCCAAAATCGTTTGGGGTCATCTACTCTGCTGACCAATCATCCTATTAAGTTTCAACTTTCTGGTCAAGTGGTTCTCAAAATTACTGACCGGAAATGGTTTCAATGTTCAGGCCCCTGTGACCTTGACCTTTAATGGAGTGACCCCAAAATCGATAGGGGTCATCTACTTTGCATGTACAATCATCCTATGAAATTTCAACATTTTGGGTGAAGTGGTTCTCCAGTTATTGATTGGAAATGGTTTTCCCTGTTCAGGCCCCTGTGACCTTGACCTTTGACGGAGTGACCCCAAATCATTAGGGATCATCTATCTTCATGATCAATCATCCTATGAAGTTTCAACATTCTGGGTCAAGTGGTTCCTGTTATTGATCGGAAATGGTTTTCAATGTTCAGGCCCCCGTGACCTTGACCTTTGAAGGAGTGACCCAAAATCAATAGGGTCATCTACTCTTCATGACCAATCATCCTATGAAGTTTTTAACATTCTGGGTCAAGTGGTTCTCTAGTTATTGATCGGAAATGGTTTTCAAGTTCAGGCCCCCGTGACCTTGACCTTTGATAGAGTGACCCCAAAATCAATAGGGGTCATCTACTCTTCATGACCAATCATCCTATGAAGTTTCAACATTCTGGGTCAAGTGGTTCTCTAAAATTTTTGATCGGAAATGTTTTCAATATTCAGGCCCCTGTGACCTGACCTTTTACGGGGTGACCCCAAATTTAATAGGGGTCATCTACTCTTCATGACCAATCATCCTATGAAGTTTCAACATTCTGGGTCAAGTGGGTTCTCTAGTTATTGATCGGAAATGGTTTTCAATGTTCAGGCCCCTGTGACCTTGACCTTTGACGGAGTGACCCCAAAATCAATAGGGGTCATTTACTTTTCATGACCAATCACCCTATGAAGTTTCAACATTCTGGGTCAAGTGGTTCTCTAGTTATTGATCGGAAATGGTTTTCAATGTTCAGGCCCCTGTGACCTTGACCTTTGAAGGAGTGACCCCAAAATCAAAAGGGGGCATCTACTCTTCAGACCAATCATCCTATGAAGTTTCAACATTCTGGGTCAAGTGGTTCTCTAGTTTTTGATCGGAATGGTTTTCAATGTTCAGGCCCCCGTGACCTTGACCTTTGACAGAGTGACCCCAAAATCAATAGGGGTCATCTACTCTTCATGACAATCACCCTATGAAGTTTCAACATTCTGGGTCAAGTGGTTCTTAGTTATTGATCGGAAATGGTTTACAATGTTTAGGCCCCCGTGACCTTGACCTTTGACGGAGTGACCCCAAAATCAATAGGGGTCATCTACTCTTCATGACCAAACTCCTATGAAGTTTCAACATTTTGGGTCAAGTGGTTCTCTAGTTATGATCGGAAAAGGTTTTTCAATGTCAGGCCCCTGTGACCTTGATCTTTGACAGAGTGACCCCAAAAACAATAGGGGTCGTCTACTCCAGCAGCCCTACAACCCTATAAAGTTTGAAGGTTCTAGGTTAAATGGTTTCCAGTTATTTGCTCGGAAATTGAAGTGTGACTACGGACGGACGGACGGGACAGGGGAAAAACCAATAATGTCTCTTGGGGAGGACATAATTATTGTTGTTTAATATGTAATTCCTGAAAACCACTGTTACAAATTAGGTTGATTCAATTGTGAATCATTCAATTAAACATTACTATATTCCACCTCCTGTTTTGTCATCAAATTACGTCAATTTTAAAGACACTCTGCCAGCCAGGTCAAAAACATTAAGCATTATAGATATTTTATCATAAACAAAAGTATGACAAATTAAAAATTTTAACAATTGTGTTAAATCTGTTTCACAAATTTTAAGAATATCGAACCTGAAACTGGACTTCACACTTAAGACTTGTGAATGCCAAATATTCATTTTGTCAAAACTTCCAATTGCTGAAATTTTGCTGAGCTTTCTGTACCTGTTTCAGGCTGCAGACACATTTTAATATGTGTTATTACATTAATAATGACAGAGAAAAATAAGCATTTTAAAGTCTAAATCTAAACATGGATAAATATGGGCCCAGAACAAAGCAATTGAACTAACAAATAAACAATCAACAGTGAATGAACGCAGAACAATAAGAAAAGGAATATATTTTACATGGAGATGGGAATGACATTTCTGAAAAACAACAGTAAAACTTTTTTT
The DNA here is from genome assembly GCF_021730395.1 of Mercenaria mercenaria. Classification (NCBI taxonomy): domain Eukaryota; kingdom Metazoa; phylum Mollusca; class Bivalvia; order Venerida; family Veneridae; genus Mercenaria; species Mercenaria mercenaria. The sequence goes on from NC_069374.1 coordinate 43,486,805, forward strand.
CCACTTGGAAACTCATCAGTTTTCTCCATACTCATTAAGTTACTGTAATATCATAATTATTTGTACAGAGCTTAGGGTGATCTGCAAGTCTGTGGTGAATCCTTGATACGGAAAAACTGTGTGAAACTGTCATCTTTTTAAGTTGTGTGATTAAAACAGCTAAATTCAAAAATTTAAGGTATTTGTGTGAAACCATTTCAACTCAGCTTCTCACTATTTCATTTTTAAAATTTTATGAAACAGAACCATTTTAGCCCACTCACTGAAACTTGATCAATAGATGTTATACAGTTTATAAATCTTTTGATATACAGAATTAAAAAATTTAAAAAAATTTCATGCTTAAATACACACTGAAATATCTTTTTTTTACCATTAACCTGACTAACCACTGAAACAGAAAATTAGATAAAAAGCGACCATTTCTCTCCTAAACTTAAAGCAGACTAAGACTTGCCATCCCTTGTGTGACCCGGGACACTTCCCTTTCCAGCACTGGACACAGATTCTTTGTGAGTAGGTTTGGCTGGCTGAATCTTTGATTTACAGGAGGTATCAGTGATGCTGCTCGTATATCAATGAACTTGCTTTAAACACTGGGAACTCATATCTGTCCAACTTCCCACAACACATTTCTTCAAGTTTCTGGTAGAAATCATAGTTTGCAGCTACAACAAACATATACAGCATTTATGTTTATTTACGTTTCTGAATGTCAGTTACTAAGTAAAGCAGATAAATTCTTTTCGAAGGCTGGATTTCACATGCCTATTTTAAATTTCATGGGGCACACTGTTGCAAATGCTGGCAAATTGAAACTGTCAAAACATTACTCTATCTACTGTATTTCAAACATATATATCCGCTAGATCTAGAAAAATATCCCTAGCTGTATTAGATGTTTTTCACAATACTTCTATATATCAGTAATGAATCTAAAATAGCCCGAAACACATTATGACACTGACAAATAATTTTGGCATCAAACTAAAATTCTCCAATGACAAAATAAAACAAGAGGACCATGATGGTCCTGAATCGCTCACCTCTTCCCACATGACCCAGTTTTGAGTATGACGTCGTTTTTTCTATTATTTGACATAGTGACCTAGTTTTTAAGCTCATGTGACCCAGTTTTGAACTTGACCTAGATATTATCAAGATAAAAATTCTGACCAATTTTCATGAAGATCCATTGAAAAATATGGTCTTAGAGAGGTCACAAGGTTTTTCTATTATTTTACCTATGGACCTAGTTTTCGAAGGTACTGACCCTGTTTTGAACTTTACTAGATATCATCAAGGTGAAAATTCTCACTAATTTTCATGAAGATCTCATGAAATATATGGCCTCTAGAGAGGGGCACAAGGTTTTTCTATTTTTATACCTACTGACCTAGTTTTTGAAGGCACGTGACCCAGTTTCGAACTTGACCTAGATATCATCAAGGTGAACATTCCAACCAATTTTCATGAAGATCTTGTGAAATATATGGCCTCTAGAGAGGTCACAAGGTTTTTCTATTTTTAGACCTACTGACCTTGTTTTTGATGGCACATGACCCAGTTTCAAACTTGACCTAGATATCATCAAGATGAACATTCTGACCAACTTTCATAAAGATCTCAGAAAAATATGGCCTCTAGAGAGGTCACAAGGTTTTTTCATTATTTGACCTACTGACCTAGTTTTTAAGGCACGTGCCCCAGTTTCAAACTTGACCTAGATATCATCAAGGTGACATTCGACCAATTTTCCATACAGATCCATTAAAGGGGTTTATGGCCTCTAGAGAGGTCACAAGGTTTTTCTATTTAAGACCTACGGGACCTAGTTTTTGATCGCAGTTGACCCAGTTTCAAACTTGACCTATATATCATCAAGATAAACATTCAGCCAAAACTTTCATACAGATCCCATAAAAAATATGGCCTCTAGAGAGGTCACAACATTTTTTCATTATTTGACCTACTGACCTACTTTTTGAAGGCACGTGACCCACTTTAAAACTTGACCTAGATATCATCAAGATAAAACATTCAGACCAATTTTCATACAGATCCATGAAAAATGGCCTCTAGAGAGGTCACAAGGTTTTTTTTTATTGACCTACTGACCTAGTTTTTGATGGCACGTGACCCACTTTCGAACCTAAACCTAAAATATCATCAAGGTGAACATTCGACTAATTTTATGAAGATCTCATGAAAAAAAATGGCCCTAGAGAGGTCACAAGGTTTTTCTATTTTTAGACCTACTGACCTAGTTTTTGCCCGCACGTGACCCACTTTCGAATTTGACCTAGTATCATCAAGAGAACATTCAGCCCAACTTTCATATAGATCCCATGAAAATATGGCCTTTAGAGGGGTTTCACAAGGTTTTTTATTATTTGCCCTACTGACCTAGTTTTTGACGGCACGTGACCACTTCGAACTTAACCTAGATATCATCAGGTGAGTTCTGACCAACTTTCATGAAGATCTTATGAAAAAATATGGCCTCTAGAGAGGTCACAAGGTTTTTTTATTTTTAGACCTACTGACCTAGTTTTTGATGGCACGTGACCCAGTTTCGAACTTGACCTAGATATCTCAAGGTGAACATTCGACCAATTTTCATGAAGATCTTGTGAAATAAGGGCCTTTAGAGAGGTCACAAGGTTTTCTATTTTAGACCTACTGACATTGTTTTGACGGCACTGACCCAGTTTCAAAACTTGACTAGATATCATCAAGATGAACATTCTGACAACTTTCATAAAGATCCCATGAAAATGTGACCTCTAGAGTGGTCACAAGCAAAAGTTTACGAGGACGGACGGACGCACGGACGGACGACAGACACCGCCCTATCACAAAAGCTCACCTTGTCAGTTTGTGACAGGTGAGCTACAAAAACTTGTGAAAATAGCTCTGCATTCAATACAGTGCAACTTTGAATAGCAAACACTGGAGGGCAACTGAACTATAAAGCGCGGCCTTTAATTCGCGCATCGGTCTAGCGCGAAATACGCGAACACAAATGATTTCACAGTAGTTGGCTTGCTGAGAAAATGTTCAAGATTGAAGAAAATTTTCTGCCTATATATGATGGTATTTACTATATATAGGTGTCACAGAGTTCTTACGGGTACTATATTTAACATAGCAGAAAATACTGATTTAAGGAAAATAATTTAAAGGGGTAAAAGTAAACCTTGTGTTTTAAATGGATCTTTTTTTGTCTGCCTGTTTCTTTCCACAATTACATGCTGCTTTCTTTTAAGCTGACTAAAATGTGACATCAATGGTAGGTGTGAATTACTATCTGTCTCTGGGTCATCTTCTGTTCTATGTAACTGTAAAAGGTAAAATAAACCTAACCGTGATAAATATCAAGAACTCTTTTGTCACTGATGTCACTGTGTTACGTTTCATAAACAAGAGCAATGAACACTTCAAGTATCTCACTTGAACTTGCTTCTGACCTATTTTGCTGAATATCTGTCTCAAGCAGTTTATCAGTCAGGGGTGTAACTGTTTCAAGTTATTGCAGTTTATAACCCATTTGAGTTATTGCTTATACTTTCATAACTTGTTTCAGTTACCATAAAATATTACAAAGCCCTCCTGTGCCAATTCCTCATTTTGAATGAGACTAATGCATTTATTTCCTAAATCCTTTAACATTTATCTTTCCAGCTATGCAGTAAAAATTTTTACGCAAGACTGATGAAGTGTTACGCAAAAGTTTTAAAGCTATAAAACTCTCAACATCCCATTATGCTTATCAGGTCATGATCAGACTAAAAGAGAATTTGATAAACCGCAGTTTGCTACTAATTTCACTTTAAAGGTCACTTTGTGAGAACAGTAAAGACTTTTTTTGAATAACTTACCCGAGCTAACTATATTTTAAAACTAATACAGGTTATAAAATGCTTGAAAAAGTAACTGAAATAGGTTACATAACTTAAAACAGTTACACCCCCAGGGTTCTAGCTAGGATTTTCTGAAGGCATGTTGCAGAAGGATATTTTTTGACGAGGAAAGGGGGGGGCGGGGGGTGTCCCCCCTGCATGGGGTATGGGGGGTCACCCCAGAACATTTTGTGTTACTAAAAACTCATTTTGGTGCTTTCTTGGTGCATTTCAGAGTGAAAAACATAGGGGTATTTTCAGTGATTAATAAGCATCATTTACATGTACAACAAAAAAAGATATTAGGTCTTTAAAAATCCTATGGAGTATATTTGCTGAATGACCATTAAAAGTTCATCAATTTTAAGTTGCTAAAAATGTTAAAATACTATTTATTGTACATAAACCAACAAAATTTTTTGCACTGCACACAGATCTATTTGTATTTTAAAGTTTATGTTTATTTTGCGGAGTTTATTTGCTGAAAACTTATCCTTTTTTAAGTTTTTAAAAAATGTCAACTGTTTGTTGTACATACATGTAAAACAACACAATCTGAGACTGTCATCCAGGAAATGCTGGTTTCCATTTTGGACAATCCCCGATTTCCTTTGGCCATTTGGCGTGGCTGGGAGGGATTCTGAAATTGTGACCGGGGCCTCCGTGGCCGAGTGGTTAAGGTCGCTGGCTTCAAATCCCCTTGCCCCTCATTGATGTGGGTTCGAGCCTCACTCGGGCGTTGAATTCTTCATGTTAGGTTCTTCATGTGAGGAAGCCATCCAACTGGCTTAAGGTCGGTGGTTCTACCAAATGGTCCGTTCGTGATGAAATAATGCACGGAGGGTATTTCAAACTTTTCTCTACAAGTTCTATTTTGAAAATACGACAGAAAACATTAATTCTTGCTTTTCTTTTTGATATTCCGCCCGAGAAAACACTTTAATACATGTGAAAAACATTAATATTCGGCGATAATTGTTCAAAAGCATTTTACCCTGTTGCACAATTTTTGACTTAAAATTTCCCTTACATTGTCTTTCCTTTATTGCGCAAAACATTCGGACGATAATTGTTGAATATCTGTCATTATATCTAATGACATGTATAACCTTAAAACTTGCGAAACATCACTTTCATGTACAAAATCACAAGATACCCCCTGTCAAAGGATTAAAGGCGGAGCTACAATGAAATTTAAGTCACACTTTCCACATATAGGAAGCTGTCATTGTTTATCGGTTTTTCTTAACTGGCATCGCTTTACCTAAACTATCGGTAGCACGGGATGCTTTTCGAAAACACTATCGAATTTTTCGGGGTTTATTGGGATGATTTAGCATGTCGCTTCGGCAATTAAGGGTGACGGGGGAAATAAGGGTGTCGAATATACAACACAAAGTCTGAAGGCATGTCGCACGCGACAGGCGATAATAGCCTGGCGAGAACCCTGACCCCTGACTGTTTATTGGGTTTTCTTATGTAAGTTCTTTTGTCTCCTAAGTGCCATCTAACAGAACATTTGAACAATTTTGACAAAAGTTTGTGCAAGAATGCCTCAAATCAAGTTTGCTGAGCATCCATCAGAACGAACCAAGAGGTGCATCAAAGAAACTGTTCAGAAATCCAGTCAAACTTGGTTTGTTCAAACAATTCCAACACTGCCCTTTGCTTGAACTCGTCATCAGGTCCCTGCAAAATCCTGTATAATGTATATTGTTGATATGCTCAAACTACTGATCACTTGAACAAATCTTTCCGGTTCCGTCAAGTTGGAGTGATCAAAGTTTGACTGTATATCAATTTTTAGCTCTAGCAGCACTTCTACTTAAAAAAAGTCTTTAAATTCTGACTTTCTTAAATTTAATACAAATCTATTTGATCAATAAACTGTTTTGCCTGACTTGAAAAAAATACTTTGACACATACAGGATTAACACAGTGGTTTCCTGTCAAACTGATTTCCTCACAGAGTTGTCTCCCATTCTTCCAGAATCGTTCACATGACTCCTCTAGCTGTTTCATGTATTTGTCACAGGCAGGACCACGTGCAAACTGGCTGAACACTTTTTTTGCTTGTGCTAACTGAAACAAAACACATTGTGCACATGAGTAGGTATTCTATTATTTTTTGTCTTGAATACTTTATTGCACACCTTTGATCAATTTTGTCTATAACAATACACAAAACTAAACTAACTTGAAAGCTTTTACTTGGCTTAAATAACACTGTTTTCTAGCAAAATGGGAAATAATCACTGTTAAAGAAAATACACCGAGAACAAGCTGACTAGATACATGTACAACAATGTATTTTTTCATGATAATTTCTAAAGTTATCAAGTACCAAAGAAAAAATCATTGGCTTAACAACTCTGGGTTACATGGCACATGCCAGTTGACAACTTGAAGAAAAGTGACAAAGCAATGAACCCTAAAGTTTCAATCATTTCTCAACATAAAGAACTTCACAGTCAAGATTGAGACATAAATATGGGAGTATTTGAAATCTGTCTGCTAGTTCATTTTTAGTAGGGATGGGAAAGAATACTAAAATCAATATTCGAACATTCGCTTTGCCATATTCAAATATTTGGCTTCTTTCATGGAAGCTTTAAATACTTATTAAGTGACTGGCATATACACAATAAATTCTGTTGTTTAAAACGTGAATCATCGTAATAAATATGGACTGTTGGGTCCCATCCCTAATTTTTAGACAAATCCATAATAAAAGACATAATGTGATTGATAAGGAAGTTTACGAGGAGACAAACCTTGCTGAGATGGTAGTTGGTCACATAGTGTGTGGGTAAATTTTCTTGGTAGGAACTCTCAGCAACTGGTAACACCTTGTTACAGCGACTGAAAAGAAAGACAATTCTTATAAAACCAGTACAAAACTAAAATTACTAATGAATACGAAAATTAAGGTGCCTACACATTTTTTCCCTCAAAATACAAAAATAGCAAATAATGACATAACTTTCAAAGTTTGTTTAACTTAAAACAAAACAGGGGAAGTCTGTGTTTGTGCTTTCTTTCTAAAAACCAAGCAATCATAGTAATTCATCTAAACAGTATTTCATAAATAAACTAGAGCTATCACTAAAGGTGATGAATGTACCCCCACCCCACCCCAGCAGTCACACTGACACAGTATACAGCAATTTGACGCACACAAGACTGCATAATTATGTGGACTGTAATATACTATGTATAGATGGAATATATACAGTATAGTAACAAAAAACAAAGTCCCATAACTCTGCAGAATAGTTATCTAAAAGAATGTAACATGCACCATGCACAACTAGGGTTGGTACTGATCACTTGTGTGAAGTTTCATTAACTTGTGTGCGAGGGTTCAGAAGATTAGGCGCCCACAAGATTGCATATGCAGACTGTATGTACATAGTATGTTAACAAAAAACAAAGTCCCGTTACTCTGCAATTTTTTTTTTCTGAAAGAACCTAACATGCCCCATGCACAACTACTGTTGTTACTGATCACTTGTGTGAATTCCATTAAATTGTGTCAAGGGGATGAGGAGAGATTGTGTGCACAAGATTGTGTCTATGTATATAGTATAGTAACAAAAAACAAAGTCCCATAACTCTGCAGAATTTTTTTCCTGAAAGAACCTAACATGTCCCATGCATAACTACTGTTGTTACTGATCACTTTTGGTAAGTTCCATTAAATTGTGTGAAGGGAATGAGGAGAGATGGTGTGTACAAGATTGTGTCTATGTATATAGTATAGTAACAAAAAACAAAGTCCCATAACTCTGCAGAATTTTTTTCCTGAAAGAACCTAACATGCCCCATGCACAACTACTGTTGTTACTCATCACTTTTGTGAAGTTTCATTAAATTGTGTCAAGCGGATGAGGAGAGTTGTTGTGCACAAAATTGTGTTTACGGACAGATAGATAGACAGACAGACAGACAACCTGAAACCAGTATACCCCCCTTACAACTCTGTTGCTGGGGGGTTCAATAATACTGAAGTGTGGTAATGCGGCCATAAATTTCAGAATGGCCACACAAATTTTCTAAAATTCGTAACATTGAATATTTTTATTACAATAATGATCCAATATTAAAATCTTTCAGCATGGTGGTAGATCGAAAGAAATTCAAACCCAAATTCTAATTGCAATCAGTTTGTCTATTCCCTTTAATCATTTGTTTTCTTTGTGAACAACATATACATCTGCAATCAGTACACAACAAAATTAACAATAGTTTTCACTTCAAACTATCAGAAAATAATGCCACAAATCCATCTGAAAAACTACAAAGTTGTGGGTAAATCTAAACAATTAAATAATCAACTAAAAGACTAACAATCACCTAAAAGATTGTACATAATTAAGTGTAATATAACAAAATACTTTTTACATATTATACCTGTCACCATAAATGTCAAAAAAAAACAAGAGGGCCAAGATGGCCCTAGGTCGCTCACCTGAAAAACACACCATAACAGTGTAAACATGTGTGACCTAGTGATTTCATGGAAAAATATATTCTGACCAATTATCATTAAAAATGGAGCAAAAACCTTGAGTATAAACAAGTATTTTCTTTGATTTGACCTAGTGACCTAGTTTTTGACCCAAGATGATAATATTCGAACTTGACCTAGATTTCATCAAGGCTATCATTCTGACCAAATTTCATGAAGATCAATTGAAAAATACAGCCTCTATCGCATACACAAGGTTTTTCTTTGATTTGACCTAGTGACCTAGTTTTTGATCCTAGACAACCCATATTCGAACTTGACCTAGATTTCATCAAGGCAACCATTCTGACTAAATTTCATGAAAATCCAGTGTAAAATGCAGCCCCTATTGCATACACAAGGTTTTGCCTTGATTTGACCTAGTGACCTAGTTTTTGAATCCAGATGACCAATACTCGAACTTGACTTAGATTTCATCAAGGCAATCATTCTGACAAAATTTCATGAAGATCAGTTGAAAAATACAGCTTCTATCACATACCCGAGGTTTTTCTTTGATTTAACCTAGTGACCTATTTTTTAACCCCAGGTGAAACATAATCAAACTCAACCTAGATTTCGTCAAGGCAATCATTCTGACCAAACTGTATGAAGATCAATTGAAAAATACAGCCTCTATCACATACACAAGGTTTTCCTTTGATTTGACCTAGTGACCTACTTCTTGACCCAAGATAACCCGTATTCGAATTTGACCTAGATTTCATCAAGACAATCATTCTGACTGAATTTCATGAAGATCAATTGATAAATATAGCCTGTATCGCATACACAAAGTTTTTATTTGATTTGACCTAATGACCTACTTTTTGACCCGAGGTGACCCATTTTTGAACTCGGCCTAGATTTTATCAAGGCAATCATTCTGACCAACATTCATGAAGATCAATTGAAAAATACAGCCTCTATCGCATACACAAGGATTTTCTTTGATTTGACCTAGTGACCTAGTTTTTACCCCCAGATGACCCATTTTCAAACTCGGCCTAGATTTCATCAAAGTTCTCATTCTGACCAATAATAATGAAGATTAATTGAAAAATACAGCCTCTATCGCATACACAAGGTTTTTCTTTGATTTGACCTAGTGACCTAGTTTTTGACCCGAAATGACCATTTTCGAATTCGGCCTAGATTTCATCAAGCTTATCATTCTGACCAATATTCATGAAGATTAATTGAAAAATACAGCCTCTATCGCATACACAAGGATTTTCTTTGATTTGACCTAGTGACCTAGTTTTTGACCCGAGATGACCCATTTTCGAACTCGGCCTAGATTTCATAAAAGTAATCATTCTAACCAATATTCATGAAGATTAATTGAAAAACACAGCCTCTATCGCATACACAAGGTTTTTCTTTGATTTGACCTAGTGACCTAGTTTTTGAACCCAGATGACCCATTTTCAAACTCGGCCTAGATTTCATCAAGGTAATCATTCTGACCAAAATTCATGAAGATCAATTGAAAAATACAGCCTCTATCGCATACACAAGGTTTTTCTTTGATTTGACCTAGTGACCTAGTTTTTGACCCCAGATGACCCATTTTCAAACTCCGCCTAGATTTCATCAAGGTTATTATTCTGACCAAATTTCATGAAGATCAGTTGAAAAATATAGCCTCTATCGCATACACAAGCTAAATGTTGACAGACGACAGACGCCAGACGACAGACAGACGACAGACGCCGGACATCGAGTGATCAGAAAAACTACCTGAGCATTGCTCAGGTGAGCTAAAAAGAAAGTTCGACCAAACTGTAGGTTTGTTGCCTACCCAAGCCTTGGCTCACACTTCTTAAATAGCATACTTCTCTGAGAATCTGAGATCTGTTTCTAGCAGGGATTTGAGAGTATTACAGTGTGGTTGAAGTTTAGGATCTAGCTTCTCCGAGAACAACATCAGGTATAACTTGTTGGCCAAGGTAAACCATGTCTCACTGCTTGCTAACTGTAATCATCATAACATTTCACAGCCACTTGTAAAAGTACCCTGACAACAGTTAAAGACATCTAATGGCCATCTTTGACTAAAATATTTTACCTTTCGATATTTACTATAAACGTATAAAATCCTCATCAAATGTATTCAAATTCACTAAATATATAAAATAAGTTTGCTTTCACAGCTACATTCATCATTAATGTTATGCAGTAACACTTGATTGTTAAAATTGTTAAAGAAAACAGCCAGTTTTTCAGTGGTACTACACATTTATAATGTGTTTATCTATACATGTATGCATTGTGTACTATTTTAAACCTAATACATAGTACTGTTAATACACATTAACCTTTAGCCTGCTGGCGGCAAGTTATTCTGCCTTTGCGACCAGTGCAGACCAAGATTAGCCTGCACATCCGTGCAGGCTAATCATGGTCTGCACTGTTCGCTATTCAGTCAGTAAATTTTCAGTGAACACCCCTTTGAATAATAAATGGTATTGCCCAAATTGACTGATGGACCAGTTCATTTCAGAAATTTAGTAGGGTAAAGGTTAATAATAAACATAATATTATGATCTGATATGTAACAACCTCAAATGTTGCAGTTACTGGATGCCGTCCAACATTGTCATCAAAACCTTTTGTTAGTGCCATATCTATATGCTGCCATAAAAACTCCTTAAAACTAAATTCTCCTCCATTCCGAGAGAGCACCACTGACCGTGACCTATCTGTACCAGCTTGACCTCTTCTTGTAGACTGGTAACTCTTACGCGGTGAGTCCGATTCTAAATGCAAGATCAAGAGCAATCTTTGAATATGAAACTGAATATACATTTGAGTTCTGATGCTAACATAAAAATTCATATCAAAATTAGTATTTTGTAACATGGCAGAAGCCACATTAGCAATTATTTTAGATAAAATAGATACAGAACAAGAGCACCGCCTTGCGGGTGCTGACGCTCATCTGATTTTTTTTGTATAATAGAAATATTGTCCTACCCATGATTTTCTAAGTCTAAAAAGGGCCATCACTCTTGCAAAAAGCAGGATAGAGTTATGTTTCTTGATGTACAGTGTCCACTTATGATGGTGAAAAACTGTTGCAAGTTTTAAAGCAATAGCTTTGATAGTTTATGAGAAAAGTTGACTTAAACATAATATTCAACCAAGAAAATGATTTTTCTAAGTCCAAAAGGGGCAAAAATTATTGCAAAAAGCAGGATGGAATTATGTTGCTTGCTGTACAGGGTCAGCGTATGATGGTGAACAAGAGCTGCAAGTTTTAAAGCAATAGCTTTGATAGTTTAAGAGAAAAAGTTGACCTAAACATAAAACTTAACCAAGAAATCTGATATTTTCTAAGTCCAAAAGGGGCCATAAATCTTGCAAAAAGCAGGATGGAGTTATGTTTCTTGCTGTACAGGGTCAGCTTATGATGGTGAACAAGTGTTGCAAGTTTTAAAGGAATAGCTTTGATAGTTTAGGATAAAAGCTGACCTAAACATAAAACTTAACCAAGAAAACTGATTTTCTAAGTCCAAAAGGGGCAATAATTCTTGCAAAAAGCAAGATGGAGTTATGTTTCTTGATGTACAGGGTCTGCTTATGATGGTGAACAAGTATTCCAAGTTTCAAAGCAATAGCTTTGATAGTTTAGGAGAAAAGTTGACCTAAACATAAAACTTAACCAAGAAATCTGATATTTTCTAAGTACAAAAGGGGCCATAAATCTTGCAAAAAGCAAGATGGAGTTATGTTTCTTGCTATACAGGGTCAGCTTATGATGGTGAACAAGTATTCCAAGTTTCAAAGCAATAGCTTTGATAGTTTAGGAGAAAAGTTGACCTAAACATAAAACTTAACCAAGAAATCTGATATTTTCTAAGTACAAAAGGGGCCATAAATCTTGCAAAAAGCAAGATGGAGTTATGTTTCTTGCTATACAGGGTCAGCTTATGATGGTGAACAAGTATTCCAAGTTTCAAAGCAATAGCTTTGATAGTTTAGGAGAAAAGCTGACCTAAACATAAAACTTAACCAGGCAACGCCGACGCCGACGCCGACGCCGACAACCGCTCAAGTGATGACAATAACTCATCATTTTTTTTCAAAAAATCAGATGAGCTAATAAAATAACATAATACACTCGATGGAATACTAGCTGGTTTGATAACTTATATTACCACAAAGACATAATTGGAACACTATTGAAAAAGGGGGCTAACCTCATTTCATGAAAAGAGCTATCCGTAAGACAGCATGCTCGACTTTTCTCTGTGCTTGACTCTGAATTAGAGCTTTGCCAGTAAAAACTCTACCCAAAAAATTCTAAGTTAAAAAGGGACATAACTCTGTCAAAATTCAAATCAGAGTTATGACGACTGTTTCTCCTGGTGTAGACTTTGATAGTAAATAACTTTTTTAAGTTTCAAGTCAAAACCTTTGATTAACAGAAATATTTGACTTTATCAGTCAGGGGTGTAACTGTTCCGAGTTATCACAGTTTATAACCCATTTGAGTTATTGCTTATACTTTCATAACTTGTTTCAGTTATCATAAAATATTACAAAGCCCTCCTGTGCCAATTCCTCTTTTCGAATGTGACAAAAGCAATTATTCCCTGAATCCTTGAACTTTTATCTTTCCAGCTATGCAGTAAAAAAATTTATGCAAGGCTGATAAAGTTTTACACAAAAGGTTTAAAGCTATAAAACTCTTAACATCATCAGGTCATGATCAGACTAAAAGAGCATTTGATTAACCACAGATTGCTACTAATTTCACTTTAAAGGTCACTTTGTGAGAACAGCAAAAAGACTTTTTTTGAATAACTTACCCGAGTTAACTAAATAACTAATACAGGTTATAAAATGCTTGAAAAAGTAACTGAAATAGGTTACATAATTTAAAACAGCTACACCCCTGACTGTTTATCAAAAACTTTAATAAAAAAATTCTAAGTTAAAAAAGGGCATAACTCTGTCAAAATTCAATCAGAATTAGGGGGATTAATTCTCCTGGTGTAGACTATGATAGTAAATAATTATTTTAAGTTTCAAGTCAATAGTTTTGGTAGTAACAGAGATATCTGACTATATCAAAAATATTTACAAACGGTGATTGTGACGCGAATGCAATAGCTCTACTTTTTCTCTGAGAGTAGAGCTAAAATTTGAAAAACAAGTCAGAGGGTAACATTTACAAACATGTGAAGAAATACAATCTACAAACATGCTAGGTCTCACCTGTGTCATGCTGTATCGTGTTATCTCTGATCTGCTGCAGGAAGAAAGAAACTGGGTCAGCAGCCTCATTCTGGTATACATGGATAAATACAAACTCCTGATTGGCTGGCACAGCAAATAGTGAATTGTTGCTGTAAATGATTAAGTAAAGTTTGTAAATCCACAGTGTTTATCAACTGAAATAACAGAAATGACAAAGACTAAAACCTTTACAGTTGACACAAATAACAAAATACCAAAATAATAACTGAAAACAAATTAATACCAAAAGCAAAAAATATGGCTGATTCCAGAAAAAGCATACACAATTAGAAACAAAATTTCCATTCATGCTGAGATATGATAAAAGATTTCAGCAAAGGACTATGATAACTACCGTATTTTCCCTAAGTCTTGGGACAACATAAAATAATTATTTTTTTCACTGTCCCAAGACTTATTTCCCGAAAAATAATTATTTTGAAAAGTGTCCCAAAAATATGGACACAATAATTGTCATCGGGTAACATCCCCCACCCACCCGTGTTGAAAGCGAAAAAAAAACCTTAACGATTATCGGTAATTATTCTGTTGATAAACAAAGTAATTGGCCTTGTTTTCATCATCAATTAACACCCACTCAAAAAGCTAAATGAAGTGTGTTGGTATCATGACATTAGAAGTGGAGATCAAAGCGGTATAGTTTCCCCCGAGATTTTCATGGCATTACGTCATGCTTTCGTGCCATGTTGCACATCACTGTTTGATCGTACCGCCTCGGTTCTTTAAAGTGCTGAGAAGTAGATCTAGTGTTGTAAAAATCAATAAAAAAAGCTTTTTAATTTGTTAAAGCGAATGTGCAATATCCCGTATAAACTGTCAGGTAAACGTGTCAAACTATAATAGCTGATATCTTACCTCTGTGACCTATTGGCCCTCAAGGAAATTACAAAATGGTTTGAGAATATCTTATTAAAAAGTGTCGTGTCAAAAAATACATGTACAAAGATTCATTCAAAACTTATTAAAAATACGCAACAACATCATTATTGTTTTTGTTTTTTAACCGCATTTACTATTTACGTTCACGAGGTCAAGTAACAGAAATCTGTTTGCCAAAAATCGTTTTACTTCATATTTTTTAAATTGTTGCCGCTTTTTCATTATTTAACATTTTTCTATTCTGTTTTTTGTACTTTCTGGTCAAAAGTCTGAATTTTATGCCCACAGTTTGTATCATTTATTTACTTTTAGAAAGAAATAAGTATTTAGGATCGCGCTGTTTGAAATTTTGCAAGTAAATTTATGAAAATTTGAGCGTTTTTATAGAATTTTGCCTACATTTCTGTCGATACCTTTTAAAAATCGTTATAGAATTCAAACTATATTACTTCTCAATCGGTGTTGAAAATCTGAAGCGATAAAATCAAAAAATGAATGCGTGATGCGCGTTTTTTGTATACGTGTCGATAAACAAAAGTAACGGCGTTGTAAGTTAGACATTACGATAGATCGCACGTGCTCGTGGAATGGAAAATTACCGGCATGGCGTTTTGATATCGGTACGATTTGCGGGTAAATTCCAGTCAGTGGTAAATAAAAATAAATAAATAACGGAAAACGGACTTCCTGGCTGCAGCAAAAAAAATATACAACACTTAACTGGTATGGTAAAAAAAATAAAATAAATAAATAACCAATGGAAAACGGAATTCCTGTAATGGCTGCAGTCAAAACATACAACATTAGACATATGGTGAAAAGCACATTACTGTCATGGAATATCAACAGCAGTAGAATTCAGACAGCACAAATTCACAAAAATATGACCAAAACGGTTAGGCCTACAAAAATGTTATTTGTGTTTTCAAATTATTTGATATTTTGACTGATACGTCAACTATTATTCGGAGTTTGATTTACACTTTAAACTGTCCCTACACTTTGGGACGAAAAATACGCTGAAAAAATACATGTCCAAAAAATTAGGGTCAAGAAAAATAATTATTTTTACAGATTTAAGGGGTGTCCAAAGACTTAGGGTGTCCCAACACTTAGGGAAAATACGGTAATACAAATACCTGATGTTGGTGATAACTCTAGATTTTCTAAGAATTTTGTAGATTTGGTCCTCCATACAGTGTTGTAGTCTCTTGATAGGGTGGATCCTCTGGAATATTACAGTTCACAATCTGTTTTATCATAATCACACTTTAGAAAGATAGAAATGTAACTGGTTTCATCACTTAATATTTCAACTGATAGTTATTTGTGGCATTATGCCAGATTAAGATGACTGACAAGTTCTCTTAATGTACATCCTGCTTAGAAGCATAAATACATGTAGTTGAAGTCAAGACATTAGAGAAAGTTCTAGGGCCAAAGAGCTAATTTAAAATTTCTTTTTTTCCCCCTATATCTATTGAACAAGCTTGACAGATCTATCCCTTTTAATTCCATCAGCATGTTTTTCAATAATCTGCAGCTGACAAATCGAGCTTGCCTGTAAACAAATACCCAAACTGCTCTTTTCCCCCCAGATTTTACGCAAAACATACAAAACTTCCTATCTGATAGCAAAATGAACAAAATCATTATCATCTACTGCAAATGAAAATGTTTTTAACTTTTTTTAGTCTGAAGCTTCTAATTTAAGTAAGAATGTGAATAACTTAGGATTTCGTCAGTTTGTGGACAAAGCTGAGTTGGACATAATATCAGACTAAAATAAATAAAGTTTGTTGTTGACAAGGTACTTATCAAAGTCTAAAATCTCACAAAGTTGTTTTAACATATACCTGTGGCCTTATCTTATATCCTGTATTATCAACTAATTCATCTGGATCATACTCAATGGTGGATGTCTCAAACACAAACAAAACTCTCGGTGAACATGGACGACCATTGTATTTCCAATCTTTGGAGATGGGTAGATCTAACAACTGTTCTGTTACACATTTTTGTACCTTCATTCTGCAATACAATAACAGAGAGACTGAGATTTCAAAACACGCAAGTGTACAACTTCATCCAGGAAATACTTGGAAATCATGATAATTAGTGTCCTCATAAATTTAAAGAGTTGCTTGCAGCACACAATTGCACAGTTTTCAGACTACTGAAAAACAGACAACCATCCCATGAGGTTCTAAGTCTGAATGGCAAACCTGCCATGAAATCAGAAATATTTGGTCTTGTCCACCAACAAAATATTAAACAACCCACCAGTATGTGAAAACCACATCACTCTTTTCAAACCTGTCTTGGAGTATAGTCCTGAGTTAAAGTTGAAATATTCGAGGCAATACTTGCTTTACTTGTTTTTGTTTCTATTTCGGACAGGGCAATGAAAATATCAAGCATTTATTGTGAAATCACCTATTAAATTGCATGGGCATGAAATTTGGTGGTTGTGGCCAAAACAGTTATTTCCTGGTGAAGAAACTGATGGATTTTGTCCATCAATAAATGCATGGTAATTGTATTGCTTCATTGAAAAAAAAAATATGGAATGACTCAACAACAATGTCCAGGAAAATTAGTCCTAAATAAAAATTGATAATTTCACAGTAATTAAAATTCAGTGAGAATTTTCTGCTGTGCCAATTAGCACTGATGTAACTATATTCTATGTTTTACCTGATAGAATCCAATATCCTGAACAGCCTCACATATGTGATATCAAAAGATGAACTAGGATGTGAAATCTAAAATATAACACAACCTCACGTAAAATATTGACACTAGTCAGTACATTTACTTAAATCATGCATTAAAATTTTAAACAAGGTGTTGTTAAATGCTGAACAGTCTATGTCATGTGTCCCGACTTTTCAATCTGATATAGTTAAACCTCTGCGTTTAGTTTTGTTGCGCTTTCAGTCAACACAACACAGTCATAGGTCAGATGTTGACCTCAGCTTTAAATGAGGAGGAAGACTCAAGGTTCTTCTCTGTTATTTGAAGCCCAATGTGGCACTTCAGCAGAACCATCTTCTTTTCTGCAATACATGAGCAAACCTCAAACATACAAAGAGGAGGGGAAAAGTTTCACATTTCAGCAACTCCTACCGCTTTGCAATACATACCACAGCATAGCATAAGGCAGGGTGTGTTTGTGTGTTCTGCTTTCACTTTCTGTTGTATGGGATATGTAACATATAAGAAAAATTCGTTATAAAACTTCTACAAAGACATTAATTAAACCTTAAGCTACATTTTATCTATTCAGAAATACTGGAACAAAATACTCACAACTAATATATGAGAAACTTGGAAGAGGAAAAGAAGACATTTAGCATTGTGACAGTCCTCTTGCTGCCATAGTGTCTGAAAATCCTGCAAGCAGAAAATATGATGTGTACTGTCCGCATCACAATATTTTATCTTAATGTAAACAAAACTGCTAGAAACACGAGAGAGGAAGGCCCTTTATCTCTTACAAAAGTACAGAGCTGTAGTGGCTAAACTATCAATGTACTTTAGTGGAGATTCATCTATATACAGCAATTCAAAAAACATTGAAAGGAATTTTCTATGTCCATCATGATCACCCTTTCATTTAGTGTATCAGTATGTTTGTATCAACTATATAATGTATAAGAAAGGGCAAAGTTTTATTTAAAAAATATAAGCTGCAGGAATAGTATGCACATTTCTGACTTTGATATAGTCAAGTCCATTCTGAAGTTTCAAACAGTATAGTGGAAGGCTTCAGACAGAACATTACTAAACTTTAGTCAAACTTTTCTAGTACAACCATATCTTCAGCATAAAACAAATTGTAAATCCTACTGAAACTGAGTGTATACATTTAGACATTACAATACCAATATTAGTACCTTAACAGAAGCATCCTTGAGTTTCTGGCACACTGAAGTCAGTCTGTAAGAATCCAATATACTGGTCAGGTGTAGGTATACAACACTGCTGTCAACATCATAGTAACATTCAATGTCACCCTGGAATATATAATTTGAATTTATTTTATTAAATTCCAAGTCACACTACAAGCATCATAAATAAACTCCCTGAAAATTGTATCAACACTTAGTCCTCAATTCTAGATGTATACATTTGTCAATGACTGAATCAATGAAAGTGTTGCATTAGATCTACTGTCTCTAAATTCTAATTTTCAGGTAATCAAAAAAAAAAACATCATATATTTTAATATGACAAAACTGTAGTTTTACCAATAATTAAATTCAATTGTAATTACCTGGTTGACACTGTCTTTTAAGAATCCTCTAACACCCTGCAAGAAATAAATAATTAGATAGAGGATATTCATTAATTTTCACAAAATAAAACAGTTATCAAGTCACAGCTGTGGGAGGGAACTACATATCTTAACAAACTTTAAGTGTGAGTGAAAATATTAGTTGTCTCCCTTGGCAAAGACAGACAAATTACTTGCAGTGTGTTGCTGCATATTGCTTATATACTCTCTGGTGCTGGTTGGGTGCCCAGTAAAAACATTCTTAATAACAATAAAAAATTCATCTATCATTTCTCTTTTAGGAAAATTAAATTACTGACATTATACAGCTAACAAAATGTTAACATGTTTACTATACCTTAAACACATCAGCATCTAAAATAGGGTTGAATGACGACGCTTTAGAGGTGGACGTCTTGTACTGGCTCTTTCCTATAACTGACACAACACATACTTTGTTATCTTTGTATTGACTTGGGCTGAAATACAAGTATATATATATACGTAAGATGGCTTGACATTTAGAACTGCCTAAGAAAGGTAAAAGTCATAGTCAATCTCCTGACTGGCAAGTTAAATATTATCATATTAGGTACATGTGTTTATCAGGATACCATGTTATTTTTTGTTGTTCAACTTTCAAATTTTTTAAAACCAATATTTCATTGCACAAACACTATGTCATTGATCTGATTCTCATTGTGTGACCAGGTCAGCGATGCATATTAATTTCTTGTCATTTTGTCATTTTTGTAAGATTATTACAATAACAACATTTTCATATTCCCAATAATGTGACTGATTCAGTAATTTTGCAACTTGGGCCAATTATTTGTGTAAATGGCCACCCTTTTCAGCTATGCTGTTATTATTGCTCACTTTTTGATCACTTCAATCATTCAAATAACCATGTCATCTTTATAAATAAAACTGCTGATGCTCAATAATGTGTTAACAATTTCAAAATAGTTTTGCCCATCTTTTACTTAAAAATTTCATAGTTAGATTATTTACTTCAAAATATAAATGTATAACTTAATTGTGCATTTTATTGAATGTGATGCAGCTAGAAGCCGATTGTTATAAAACTTCCTTTTTTTAGAAACAATACACATTTAAAATGTATTTATAACATATGTCTACTTTTTACACCTAAATTTAATGCTAATGCATAAGTACTGTAAATACACATAAGGATAATGCAAATACGGTACTTGTGTAAATACACATGAGGCCTAAAAGAAGTTGTTAGTTTCCTGTAACATGCTCAAAAAAGTTAGCTTGGTAGGTTGGTAAATTTTCAAAAAAAATTTGTTTCAGTGGAACTTTTCAGAAATTATTTTTATGTCAAACAAGAGCTGTCCGTAAGACAGCCAAGCTCGACTATTCGAAATATTGTCACAGAAGCAGGAAATTATTACCCAAAATGTTGAATATAAAAAGAGTTTTAAGTTCAAAAGGGGACATAATTTGACCAAAATACATATCAGAGTTATGGGACTTGATGTTATCAACTAGTTTTATAACCCGAAGAAAGGAATTGAACTTTTTTGGTAAGATTTTAATTTTTGCGGTATTTTCAGATTTCCAAGTGAGAATTTTGTGCCGTTTGTATCACTAATGAAGCAAACACAATGTATTTTCACCATCTATAGGACTGTAATATCCTTACACTACCTTCACAAGTTTAACTAAGATGGTTCATCATCAACAATACCCTATCACACCGCAAGATGATATGGAGAACCCTTATAATATCTAAGATTTTGCAAACATCCTTCCTGATGACGAGAAAGTTGGTTACTTATTCCTTATTTCCTTATTGAATAGGAATAAGTGGAGAGGCGTGGGGGGGGGGGGGGGTAGGTACTTATTGTTACTATCCTTATTTTTTAGTTTCACACAAATAATGCGTAATCGTAAGTAACGAGACACATAAAACCCGTCTAAATCCTCCTAAGCAAAAATGTGGTTCTAGGACTAACACAACTCAAATCTATTTCGCCAATCAATGAAAAAATCAATAAGGAATAATAACTGATTCATTTGTTACTTATATCCGCTTATTTCAAAACGCGAATAAGTAACCAGACAAATTTACACAAAATAACGTGTTATCCGTTCACTATTTCACCAACATATTTAATTTTTCACTTTAAGAACCCACTAAACGTGTTTCTGAATACATGTCATATTGTTTCTCCGAGAAATAAAAAACTCGAATAAGGAATAAGTAACTGGCGTTATTTTGGTTTATCTTATCCTTATTCAGAACGCGAATAAGTAACAGGCAAATTAATACCTTATAAAATGCATCCACCTTCGTTTTCACCATTTTCTTCAACATGATTTAAATACTCAACTGTTAAACCTACAAACGTGTTTCCTGAACACATGTCATATCTTTTTCTCCGAGAAATGATAAAAGTACGAATAAGTAATAAGTAATACTGGATTCATTTTGTTACTTTATTCCTTCATTCAAAAGCGAAATTAAGTACCGACAAATTAACAACAAAAAAAAAAGTTTCATAATCGTGTTCACGATTTCTTCAACATGAATTAATTTTACTCACTATAAGACATACATAACGTGTTATGAGACACATGCCTATGTCTTTTTCACCTAGAAATATTATAAGTCGAATAAGAATAAGTAACTAGTTTCATTTTGTTACTTATTCCTTATTCCTTATTCAAACGCGAAATAAGTAACAGAGAAATAAACACCAATTATGTCGCATCACGTTCCGCATTTTTTTCAACATGATTAGTAACACAATTTTTTCAACCTACAAAACGTGTTCCGAACACCTAACGTTGACATTTTTATTTCATCAGAAAATTGCAGAAGTAAATAGTTAGAACTGAAAAAGTAAAGAATGAATAACTTAAGATAACACCTCATGCTCGTTTCATCATTTCTCAACTTCTGATTTTATTACTCATATAACACCTACGAAACGTTTCTGAACACATGTCATATCTTTTCGCCGAGAACTGAATACGTCGAATAAGGAATAGTAATTGGATTCATTTCGTTACTTATTCATTATTCAAACGCGAATAAGTAACAGGCAAAATTATACCATATAAAGTCTCACCTCGTTCACCTATTCTTCAATATGAATTTTAATTACTCACTATTGGACTACAAAACGTGGTTGTGAACACATATTGTATTCGCCAAGAAAATGAAAAACATCGAATAAGGAATTAAGTCACGATTCATTTTGTTACTTATTCCATATTTCGATACTGCGAATACGTAACAGACAAATTTACAACAAAATAAAGTGTCATCGCTCCACTAATTCTCCAGCATGATTTAAATTTTTTCAACTTTAAAAACTATTAAACGTGTTTACTGAATACATGTCATATATTGTTTTCTCTGAGAAATAAAAAAACCCGAAAAATAGGAATATGTAACTGGCGTTATTTTATTTCCTTATTCTTATTCAAACGCGAATAAGTAACAGACAAAATTAACTACAAAAAAAGTCTCATCGCGTTCCTATTTTTCAACATGACTTAATTACTCACTATAAGACCTACAAAATGTTTCTGAACATAAACATACATGTCCTTTTTTGGACCAGAAATAGTATTTAAAGTCGAATAAAAGGAATAAGTAACTAAGCTTCATTTTTACTTAATTCCTTATGCAAACGCGAATAAGTAACAGAGAAAATAAACACCAAGATTACGTCTCATCCGTTTCACCGTCATTTTTTACAGATGATTAATTAAGTAACATACTTTTCAAACCTACAAAACGGTGTCCGAACACATCTTTTCTTTCATCAGTAAATTGCAGAATACGAGAAAAATAAACTGGAAAAAGTAAAAGAGGCATGAACTTAAATACACCTCTTCTCGTTCATCACTTCTTTCAACTTGATTTTAAATTAAACTTCCACTCAAACCTACAAACGTTTTCTGAACACATGTCATAACTATTTCGCCAAGCAAATGATAAAAGTCGAATAAGGAATAAGTTCACTGATTCCAGTTTGTTACTTATTCCTTATTCAAACGCGAATAAGAAACAGACAAATCAACAGCAAAAAAATCTCATCGGCGTTCATTATTTCGTCAACATGATATTAATTACACACAATAAACCTACAAAACGTGATCTGAACACATTCCATGTCTTTTTGCTTCGCCCAGAAATAATTATAAGTCGAATAAGGAAATAATACTAGTTTCATTGGTTACATATTCTATTCCTTATTCAAACGCGAATAAGTAACAGACAAAAAACACCAGATTTAAGTCTCATCCACGTTCACGCATTTTTTTCAAAATGTTTTAGTAACACACTTTTTTCAACCCACAAAACGTGTTCCGAACACTTGACATTTTTATTTCATCACAAAATGGCAGAAGTCGAATAATTAGAACTGGAAAATGTAAAAGATGAATGAGCGAGTGAGTGAGTTGGGTTTTACGGCGAATCGACAGAATACAAAATGGTGAATAAGCCGATAAAAAAAAAAAGATGAATGAACTAAGAATAACAACCCATCTCGTTCATCATAACTTTCTTTCCATACTTTTCAACCTAACAACGGGTTCCGAACCATAAACATTTTTGTTCATCAGGAAATTGCAGAAGTCGAATATTAGAATAGACTAATGAATACCATCTAAGTCTCAGCTCGTTCATCATCTTTACATCAACTTTAATTGTTTATTACTCACTATAACCCCTACAAAACGTGTTCTGAACACATGTCTTATCGTGTCCAGCCGAGAACAGATATACGTCAAAATAAGGAATAAGTAACTGGATTCATTTTGTTACTTATTCTTATTCAAACGCGAACAAGATAACAGACAAATATACAATACAATAAAGTGTCTCCTTTCACTAATTCTTCACATGATTAATTATTCACTTTAGACCTACTAAACCGTGTTCTGAAGTCATGTCATATTGTTTTCTTCGAGAAATGAAAAAAACCGAATAAGAATAAGTATCTGGTTTCATTTTGTTACTTATTAATCCTTATTCAAAAGCGAATAAGTAACAAAGAAATTAACTAATAACTAATATCACGCCTACTTAATGTCTGAATATTTCAATTACTCTCACAATTTCTGTCAGAGGTTAATGACTGCGGTTAAATTATAAATAACAGGAATGCCAGAGAGTTACAGATAGCGACTTTTAATTGGCTTAATAGCCCTACAATTACTACACCCCTTCTCCACTGTATCTTTTGACATTGAATGACCATAAGGTCAGTTTATATATGTTTATGGGTTTCATTGCATGAGAAATAACAGATTGCTTCAAAGTAAAAGAACAATTTGATGTAGTACTAAATCTTATATTGAATTGAATGCTAGGAAATTTAATTCCGTGGGAATTTAAGTATAGCAGATTGAACCTATGACAGTTACTTAATCTTTATCACTTTGAAAAGAAACAATAGCAATTCATATACTTGAGATATCATAAGAGATAGTTTAAAAGGCCAGTAATACGTCGAATGTAATAAATACAAGTAGCATTTTAATTAACCAAAATAGTTATCTTTCGGACAAAATAGCGTTTAATTTTTCACAAAAATAATCACAGTGTTACTTTTTTAACTGAAAGTTGGGTAGGGGGGGGGTGGGGGGGGGGGGCATGACGGAAATATAGACAGTATCTTTTCAATACTACAAAAAAGTCTCCGTTTTCAATGAAAACAAGTAAAATGTCCAAAAGATATGGTAACATGTTTTAGAGTAAAATAAAACATAGTTTTATTTTTAAACTAATAACAAGAAATAAAGTTTCTTAAGTCATTCAAATGTTATTGGAGCTCTTAAAAAAAAACAATCGAGTTTAGATAATATGAAAAAGACACTGCCACAATCGGGAATCCATCCGACTTCAACTCATTCCCATACCATTTGAAAAAGAACGTCAATTAGGCAAGGACCGGTAAATCATTTCAGATATAGTTTCATACATTTGCATAACTAGGCAAAAACAAAAGGTCATGCATTTATTACCTGATGTTTTTTTAATATATATAAACAGTTTCATCAAACAAGTTCACGCTATGCAGTATCCATTTTTTGTACACTTATTGAAATAATTTTACGAACGTTCTGGCGGACGGACTTTACGTCACCTAACAGAAGTTTAAGTCACATAATAAGAATTAGGGAATTGATTATGTATTGTCTCCGGTAATAACATAAGCACTAAACCATTTCGTAAATTAAAGCATGACAGACAGACGGAATTGGAAGAAAGTAAAACTATAAAACCCCTCTGGTTAAACAGTAGAGACAATACTCATTTTATAATTTATTGTACACGATTAAAAAAACATCCCTCGAAAATAAATTGTCTAGAATACATTTGAATTTCAAGAATATAATTGATAAATACAAAAAATAAATAATATACTCATCTGTTAGAAATAACAAAGAAGTATAAAATTTTAATAACTATCCGCAAACATAATAAAAACATTCCAAATATCGGACATCTATAAAATATAGGACATGTTTTGCATGATTATAAAAATGAAATAAAACAATGCAAGGTAAGGTCAAACAGCAGCCAATAATGAAGATGTCGGTTCTGCACCAGCCAGGCCATGAGATTTTATGTTATATAAACAGTTTACAGATTATTTGCCTAGCTGATAAGCCCCTGCGTCGAAATCAGTAACCTACTCTGACAGTTTGGTAGACATAATCACACTATGTTGACCAAGATTAAGTAACCATTAAAAAAGTCAATAAATTTGTTACAAGCACCCCAATGCAGACAAAATCTTATATCAGTATATATTTAGGAGCCCTGAAAACAAGTCCTATAAAAACGATTTTGAACATGTCTGAATTACATTGAACCCGCACGTTACATGTTACTTATTCGGGGCCGCGCGAATAAGTAACAAATGAAATACCACCACATGAATACTACATCGAACAACACTTATGTTGATATGATTAGCGATAGCTATAACAAGTCATATAAATTTGTTTCTGAACATCTGAATCATATCAATTTCCGTACGTACCTTATTACTTATTTGTGCACAGAATATTGTAAAACAATACAGCACCAACTATGCTCAAATCTTATGTTCAGCATGAATGAATAACCCTCAAACAAGTCCTAATAAAACCCGATTTGAACATGTTCTGAATTATATTGACCTGCACGTTACTTGTTACTTATACTCCGCGAATAAGTAACAGATGAATTACCACCAGATTACTCCGTAAACCGAACACACTTCTGTTGAGTATGATTCATCAGCCATAACAAGTCATTTAATTTGAGTTCTGAACATTCTGAATTACATTCAACCCGTACGTTACTTATTACTTATTTGTGCACAAATAAGTAAAACAAATACTACCACCAATGTAGTGCCAAATCTTATGTTCACAAGATTGACTAACCCCTCAACAAGGTCCTATATAACTGAATTTGACAACATGTCTGAATTATATTGAACCCGCAAGTTTCTTGTTACTTATTCGGCCGGCGAATAAGTACAGAAGAATTACACAAGTGAAGTCCGCAAATCGAACATACTTATGTCGAGTGTGAATTGATTAAGCAATAACAAGTCATATTAAAAGTGGTTCTGAACATGTCTGAAATTACATTTAACCCATACGTTTACTTATTACTTATTGGTGCACAATAAGTAAAACATGCAATTGCACTAGATCAGTGCCAAATCTTATGTTCAGGCCGATTGATTAACCCAAAACAAGTCCTATACAACCGATTTGAACATGTCTGAATTATATTGACACCCGCAAGTTTCTTGTTCCTTATTCGGGTCCGCGAATAAGTAACGGAAAATTACACAAAGATAGCGCAAATCGAACATACATATGTAGAGTGTGATTGAGTAGCTATAACAAGTCATATAAATTTGGTTTTCTGAACATGTCTGAATTATATTAGACCCATACGTTACTTTATTACTTAATTTGTAGCCCGAATAATGAAACAAGCACATAGCACTAGATGCAGTGCCAAATCTTATGTCATCATGATGACTAGCTCCCACTATTCCTGCCAATAAAACCGATTTTGAACATGTCTGAATAATATTGAACCCGCACTACTTGTCATATTCGGCCGCGAATAATAACAGAAGAATTACCACAAATGAAGTCCGCAAATCGAACATACAATGTAGAGTATGATTGAAGTAAGCTATAGCAATCATGAAAATTTTGGTTTCTGAACAGTCTGAATTATATTAAACCGTACTTTACTATTACTATATTGTGCACGAAATAAGTACAACATGCATTTGCACAGATGCAGTGCCAAATCTTATGTCAACCTGATAATAACCCTCCAACAAGACCTATAAAGCAGATCTTTTGAACATGTTCTGAATTATATTGAACTCCGCACGTTTCTTGTTACTTATTCGGTCGCAAATAAGTAACAGAAAATTACCCGGGCAATATGTAACAAATCGCAAATCAAGCATACATATGTCGAGTGTGATTAATAAGGTATAACAAGTCAATATAAATTTGGGTTCTGAACATGTCTGAATTAATTTAACCCATACGTATCATAGCTTAGTTACTTATTTGTGCACGACATAATTACTCTTAAGGCATTACCCTGCTAGGGATAGGCAGTGCCAAATCTTATTCAGTCATGTTGTATTGAGCGACTCGCTGCCAACAGTTTCCCAATAAAACCAATTTTGAACATGTCTGAATAATTTGAACCCCCTTCCTTGTTACTATCGGCCGCGAATAAGTAACAGAAGAATTACCACAAGATGAAGTCGCAAATCGAACATACATAAGAGAGTTATGATTGAGTATAAGCTATAGCAGTTAAATAAAAATTTGTTTCTCAACATGTCTGAATTATATTAAACCCCGTACTTTACTTATTACTTATTTTTGCACGAATAAGTAAAACATGCATTTGCACTAGATGCAGTCCCAAATCGTATGTGCAGCATGATTGACTAGATCCCAACAAGTCCTACAAAACCGATTTTGAACATATGTCTGAATAATGTTGAACCCGCACGTTACTTGATACTTATCGGCTGCGAATAAGTAACAGAAGAAATACCACAAGAGAAGTCGCAAATCGAACATGAACTTATTCGAGTGTGATGAGTAACTATAGCAAGTCATATAAATTTTGTTACTGAACATTCTGAATTTATATTAAACACCCTTACTTTACTAATTACTTATTTGTGCACGAATAAGTAAATCATGCAATTGCACTAGATGCAGTGCCAAATCTTATGTTCAGCCGGATTGAATAACCCTCAACAATTCCTATAAAACCGATTTTGAACAGTCTATTAGTATAGAACCTCACGTTTCTTGTTACTTATTCGGCGGCGACTAACGTAACCGAAGAATTACCAACAAGATGAAGTCCCAAATCGAACATACTTATTCGAGTGATGATTGAGTAAGCTATAAACTAGTCATATAAATTTGGTCTGAACATGTCTGAATTATATTAAACCCATACGTAACTTATTACTAATTTGTCCGCACAAATAAGTAAAACAATGGCACTAGCACTAGATCAGTTGCCAAATCTTCAGTTCAACGAGAATGACCGTAGCTCTCCCAGACAATTCCTATAAAACCAATCTTGAACAAAGTCCCTGAATAATATTGAACCCGCCACGTTACTTGTTACTTATTCGGGCCCGAATAAGTAACAGAATAATTACACCACAAGATGGAACTCGCAATCGAACATACTTATGTCGAGTGGTGATTGGTAAGCAATAACTAGTCATATAAATTTGGGTTCTGATCATGTCGGAATTATATTAAACCTTACGTTACTTATTATTATTTGTGCACAAATAATAAACATGCACTAGCATTAGATCTGTGCCAAATCTTATGTTCAGCCAGATTGGACTATCTCACAACAAGTCCAATAAATGGATTTTGAACATTCTGATTAAATTGAACCCGCACGTTACCTGTCACTTATTCGGCCTGCGAATAAGTAACAGAGAATCACCAACAAGATTACGTCGCAAAATCGAACATACTTATTCGAGAATGGGCATTATGACTAAGCTATAACAGTCAAATAACTATTGTTCTGAACAAAGCGGAGGTTACCCTGAATTATTTAAACCCATACGTTACTTATACTTATTTGCGCACAAATAAGTAAAACATTTGCACTAGCGCTAGATGCAGTGCCAAAATCTTAGTTCAGCATGATGACTAGCTCTCAACAAGTCCCGTAAAACCAATTTTGAACATGTCCTGAATTTTCTTGATCCCGCACGTTTACTTGTTACTTAATCGGCCGCGAATAAGTTAACAGAAGAATGTAACCACAAGATGATTCCGCCAAATCGAACATACGGATATGTCGGACTGTGGGAGTGTGGATTGGTTAAACTATAACAAATTAATAAATTTGGTTCTGGAACATGTCTCTGACGGTCTATATAAAACCCATTCGCTAACGTATTACATAATGTGCACACATAAAGAAAACATGCACTAGCACTAGATGCCGTGCAAATCTTATGTTCAGCATGATTGACTAGCTCTCAACAAGTCCTATAAACCCGATTTTGAACAATGTCTAATTATATTGAACACGCCTTTACTTGTTACTTATTCGGCAGCGAATAAGAACAGAAGAAATACACAAGATTAAGTCGCAAATCGAAACATACTTAGGTCGAGTGTGATTTGGATAATCATAAGAAGGTTCTATAAATTTGTTTCTGAACATGTCTGAATTATATTATACACATACATTACATATTTACTTTTTATTTGGTGCACAAATAAAAGTAAAACATGCACAAGGACCTAGATGCAGTGACATCTTAAAGTTCTAGCATGATTTGGACTACTCTCAACAAGTCCTTATAAACCAATAATGAACATGTCCTGAATTATATAGAACCCGCTGTTTCTTGTACTTTTTCGGCCGCGAATAAGTTACAGAAGAATTACCACAAGAAGAATCCGCAAATCGGACACAACTATGTCGAGTATGATTGAGTAAGCTAAAAGAAGTCATATAAATTGGTTCTGAACATGTCTGAATTTTATTAAACCCGTAATGTTACTTTTACTTATTTTGTGCACGAATAAGTAAAATATGCACTAAGCCTAAATGCAGTGCCAGCGGAGCATTTGTTCAGCATGATGACTAACCCTCAAGCAGTCCTAAAAAACTGATTTTTGAACATGTCTGAATTATATTGAACCCGCACGTTACTTGTTTTACTTATTCGGCCCGCCGAATAATAACCAGATGAATAACCCACAAGATGAAGTCACAAACCGAACATTCTTATGTCAGTGTGATTGGATACGCTAAAACAAGCATATAAAATTTGGTTCTGACAGTCTGAATTATATTAAACCCATAACTTACTTATTACTATTTGTGGCCCAAATAAGTAAAACATGCACTACGCTGATGCATGCCAAATTTATATTCATTCATGATGACTAGCTCTGAATAATTCCTATAAAACTGATTTGAATATGTCTGAATATATTGAACCCCGCACTGTTAACTTGTTACTTATATCGGCCGCGATAAGTTAACAAAACAATAACCACACGATGAATTCCCAATCGGGAACATCCGATATTCGAGTGTGATTGAGTAAGCTTAACAAGGTCATATAAATTTGGTTCTGAGAACATGTTCTAATTTATATTAAACCCATACGTAAACTTATTACTTAATTGTGCACAAATAATTAAAACATGCACAAGCCAACAGATTCAGTGCCAATCTCAGTTCAACCAGAATGACTACTCCGCAACAAGTCCAATAAACCAATTTTGAACATTCTGAATTTATATTGAACCCGCACGTTACTGTTACTTATTCGGCCGCGAATAAGTAACAGAAGATTACCACCAGATGAAGTCGCAAATCGAACATACTTATTCTAGTGTGATTGGTATAAGCTATAAAACAAGTCATTAAAATTTTGGTTCTGACATGTCTAATATAGTAAACCAATACGTTACGATTACTTATTTGTGCACAAATAAGTACAACATGCACTAGCAATAGAAGCAGTGCCAAATCTTATGTTCAGTCATGATTGACTAGCTCTCAACAGTCCATAAAATGGTTTTTGAACATGTCCTGCGTTATATTTGAACCCCACGTTACCTGTCACTATACGGCCCGCGAATAAGTACAGAAGAATAACCAAAGATTCATCGCAAATCGAACATACTTAAGTCGAGTGTGATTGACCTAAGCTATAACAATCATATAAATTTGGTTCTGAAACATGTCTGAAATTATATTAAACACCCCTACGTTTACTTATTACTTATTTCGCCAAATAATAAAACATGCACTAGCACTAGATTCAAGTGCCAAATCTTTATGTTCAGCATGTTTGACTACTCACACCAAGTCCCTTTAAAAACCAATTTTGAACATGTCCTGAATTATTTTGACCCGCACGTTACTTGTTACATATTCGGCCGCGAATAAGTAACAGAAGAATTACCACAAGATGAATTCGCAAATCACCATAACTTATTCGAGTGTGATTGGGTAAACTAAACAAATTATATAATTTGGTTTCTGAACAATGTCTGATTATAAAATAACCCATTCGCTACTTATTACTTAATGTGCACCAATAAGTAAACATGCACTAGCACTAGATGCAGTGCCAAAATCTTATGTCAGCAAGATGACAAGCTCTCAACAAGTCCAACCAAAAACCGATTTTGAACATGTCTGAATTATATTGAACCCGCACTTTACTTGTTACTTAGTCGCAGCGAATAAGTAACAGAAGAATTACCACAAGATTAAGTCGCAAATCGAACATACTTATGTCGAGTGTGATGGATAAGCTATAAAAGAAGTTATATAAATTGGTTCTGAACATGTCCTGAATTATAATCAAACCATACGTTACATATTACTTATTGTCACAAATAAGTCAAACAATCACAAGTACTAGAGACAGTGACAATCTTATGTTCAGCATGATTGACTAGCTCTCAAAAGTCCTATAAAAACCAACCAATAATGAACAATGTCTGACTTATATTTGAACCCGATTTTTTCTTGTACTTATTCGGCCGCGAATAAAGTTTACAGAAGAATTACCACAATAAGAATCCGCAAATCGAACACAACTATGTCGAGTATGATTGAGTAAGCTAAAAGAAGTCATATAAATTTGGTTCTGAACATGTCTGAATTTTATTAAACCCGTATGTTACTTATTACTTATTTGGCACGAAAAGTAAAAGATGCACTACGCTAAATGTCAGTGCCAAGTCTTTGTTTCACATGATTGACTAACCCTCAACAGTCCTATAAAACTGATTTAACATGTCTGAATTATTATATTGAACCCGCACTTACTTGTTACTTATTCGTATTCGGCCGCGAATAAGTAACAGATGAATTGACCACAAGGATGAAGTCCAAATCGAACTTCCTTAAGTCGAATGTATTGGATAAGCTAAAACAAGACCATATAAATTTGGTTCTGAACATGTCTGAATTATATTTAACCCATACGTACACTTATTACTTATTTGTGCACAAATAAGTAAAACATGCACTAGCGCTAGATGCAAGTTGCCAATTGTATATTCAGACATGATTGACTAGCTCTGAATAAGTCCACTATAAAACTGAATTTTTGAATATGTCTGAATTATATGAACCCCCGCACGTTACTTGTTACTTATTCGGTCGGCCGCTAATAAGTAACAGAAGAATCTACCACTAGATGAATCGCAAAACGAACATACTTATGTCGAAATGTGATGAAGTGAACTTTATCAAGTCATATAAATTTGTTCTGAACATGTCTGAATTATATTAAACACATACGTATTTATACTTTAATGTGCACAAATAAGTGAAACATGCACTTGCACTAGATGCAGTGCCAAATCTAATGTTCAAGCATGATTGACTAGCCCTCAACAAGTCTTATAAAACTGATTTGAACATGTCTGTAATTATATTGAACCCGCACGTTACTTTTACTTATTCGGCCTCGAATAAGTAACAGAAGAATTACCACAAAAGAAAGTCGCAAATCGAACATACTTATGTCGAGTGTGATTGGGGTAAACTATAACAAATCATATAAATTTGTTCTGAACAGGTCTGAATTAAATAAACCCATAACGCTACTTATTACTTTAATGTGGCACAAATAAGTAAAACATGCACGAGCACTAGGATGCAGTGCAAATCTTATGTTCAGCATGATTGACTACGCTCAACAAAGTCCCTAATAAACCGATTTGAACATGTCTGAATTATATTGAACCCGCACGTTACTTGTTACTTATTCGCCGCGAATAAGTACATATGAAGTAACCACAAGATAAGTCACAAATCCGAACATTTCTATGTCGAATGAGATTGGATAAGCGAAAACAAGTCATATAAATTTGGTTTCTAACATGTCTAATTATATTAAACCCATACGTTACTTATTATTATATGTGCACAAATAAGTAAAACCTATGCACTAAGGCGCTAGATGCAGTGGCCAAATTTTAATATTCAGCATGACTTGACTATCTCTGTAATAGGATAAGTCCTATACAACTGATTTTGATATGTCTGAAATTATATTGAACCCGAACGTTACTGTTACTTTATCGGCCGCGAATAAGTAACAGAAAAATACCAAAGATGAAGTCGCAAATCGAACATACTTATGTCGAATTGATTGAGTAAGCTATATCAAGTCATATACATTTGTTTCTGAACATGTCCTGTATTATATTAAACCCATACGTTACTTATAGTCGTAATGTGCACAATAAGTGAAACATGCACTAGCACAAATGCAGTGCCGTAAATCTATGTTCAGCATGATTGCTAGGCCTCACAAGTCCATATAAAACTTATTTTGAACATGTCCTGTATTATAGTGAACCCGCACGTTACTTTGTTACTTATTCGCCGGATAAAGTAATCAGAAAGAATTACCAAATAAGACGTCGCAATCGAACATACGTATGTCCGAGTGTGATTGTACACTTAACAAATCATAAAAATTTGGTTCTGAAACATGTGTCGAATTATATTAAACCCATACGCTAACATATTACTTAATGGTGCACAATAAGTAAACATGCACAGCACTAGATGCAGTGCCAAATTCTTATTTTCAAGCAAGATTGACTAGCTCTCAACAATTCCGAAAAACCGATTTTGAACATGGTGTGGTCCTTAATTATAGTGAACCCGCACTTTATTTGTTACTTATTCGCCGCGAATAAGTAACAAAGAATTACCACAAGAGAAGTCGCAAATCGAACATACTTATGTCGAGTGTGACTGGTTAAACGCTATGACAAGTGATATATATTTGTCTGAACATGGTTCAGAACTAATATTAAAACCCATACGTTACTTATTACTTATTTGTGCACAAATAATTAAACATGCACAAGCACTAGATCAGTGCCAAATCTTATATTCAGCATGATTGACTAGCTACTCAACAAGTCCATAAAACCAATTTGAACTTTGTCTGAATTATATTGACCCCGGATGTTTCATTGTTACCTTATTCGGGCCGCGAATATGTAACAGAAAATTACCACAAGCAGACGAATCCGCAAATCGAACAACAACTAATTTCGAGTATGATTGAGTGAGCTAAAAAAGTCATATAAATTGTTACTGAAACATGTCGAATTGTATTAAAACCCGTAATTACTTATTCTTATTTTGTGCACGAATAAGTAAAATATGCACTTGCACTACATGCAGTGCCAATCTTTTTTCAGCATGAATGGACTAACCCTCATCAAGTCCTATAAACCTGATTTTTGAAACATTTCACGAATTATATTTCACTCGCACGTATACTTTTACTTAATTCGCCGCGAATAAGGTAACAGATGAATTACCACAGATGAAGTCACAAATCGAAACATACTTATGTATGTATGATTTATAAGCTATAGCTAAACTATATAAATTTGGTTCGAACATGCCTGAATTATATCAAACCCGTACGTTTACTTATTACGTATTTGGCACGAATAAGTTAAACATATACTTGCAAAAACCCATGGCAGTGACCAATTTTTATGTTTCAGGCATGATTGACTAAACCGCAGCAAGTACTATAAACCAATTTTGAACAGTCTGAATTTATTGAATCCCGCACGTTAACTTGTACGGATTTGTCTCGAATAAGTAAAACATGTACTAGAACCAGATAAATGGCCAAATCTGATGTCCAGCGTGGTTTAGTACCCTTAGCAATCCCTATAAAACCGATTTTGAACATGCCTGAATTATATTGAACCCGTACTTACTTGTTATTTTTTCAAAACAGGAATCAATACTTGCCAGGAGATGTCGCAATTCGTAAGGTGGCAGTGGTGCGAATAACTGAAAGCGTAAGCTTCCCCTGATGAAGCCCAAATCGATCACAGAGTATGTGAAAAAAACTCAACTATAATAAGAGTTAGAAAAATCTGTTTCTTTAACATGTAATAATACGTACCATTACTACTCAGGACGAAAGAAATGTAAAAAATAACAATGGCTATTCAGTAACATAATTAAAACCGTATTATAGTGTTTACCATGCGTATAACTATTCTAGTTTGATCTTTGGTTGTCACTTCCGTGCCCGGGTTGTAGTTCCCATAAGATCCAAATTTTCACTGGTAGTGGCATATGTTCATCAATCATCCTAGCCATCCTCTGCCGGCTAAGATCAGGATAAAAAAATCGTTGCTCCAAGTCGCAGAATACTGCCGGTGAAGTCATCGTGAGATTTTCAGATTCCTTGCCATAAATACTGCAAGACGAAACGTTACGCATCACACCCCAGAATCCTGCTTACATACTAAGCTCACTGAACGGTTGCTAACAGATGATCATGTCGAAGAATTAATATAGACTGAACATGTTATCCTCTATAAATATGGACTCTTAATATTATTTGATTATATGTAGATAACAGGGGTAATTAACCATTGCAGCGAGCGAACTTTCACAAATTTGAAATTCTGCATAAATATACATTGTCCATGGGCGGATCCAGCTGGGTGAGTGGGGTCCGTACCCCCTAGAATTTTTAAAGTTAATGGTGAAAACTTCTAAAGCTGCTCTCTCACAGTTGAACAAACTGTACAAAAGTCATATTATAACGCACTGCGGCTGCGGACACCGTGAAT
Source organism: Mercenaria mercenaria (assembly GCF_021730395.1). Lineage (NCBI taxonomy): Eukaryota > Metazoa > Mollusca > Bivalvia > Venerida > Veneridae > Mercenaria > Mercenaria mercenaria. Next base: position 43,522,845 of record NC_069374.1, read on the forward strand.
CCAGAATTTCAAATTTGTGACAGTTCGTACACAGACACTTGGGGTCAGCACCCTTCCCCATCACAAGTGTCTGTGAGGTCGCATAGGTCTAGAGCTACTACATTTATTTTTCATATTGCTTTTTTCTTGCATTTTGACGAAAAACAGAACAACACTTGAAAACAAAAATATCCGTTTTCTTACTTTATCCCAGATAGTTTTTAGTCCATTTGTTATGTACTTATCAGGATTATCTAGGTTTAACAGTCTAATTATCCTACACCACTCTCTCCTATAGCCAGTTTATTAGCTCATCTGTAAATACTCCTAGGGGTTCACTGCAGTTTTTAAATATGCCCTGGAACGACCACGTGACACTCCTCGTTAAATCTAAAAGAAATTAGTGTGCGATCCTGGAAATGAGAAATCACCAAGATTTCTTTATAAAATTTTAAATAAGAATGTTTTCTTTAACATTAAAAGAATGTCATTTTTGCCCATTGTAAGTTCTTATCAAATGATTTAAATTCTCCCTGATTGACAGACTATAAGGTGGATTTATTTTTACAAAAGGAGTTAAACTTTTTTATACAATACAAGTGGCCGTTTATATATCTAAAAACAAGCTAACCTTGTAGATATCATTTCTAAACCCACCAATGGTTTTACCACAGTACTACATATATTCATAATGAACATAACGGTCCATATTTTAGCGGGATAACACTTTCATTCTATATCAATTCTCGACATGATCCTCTGTTAGTAATAATACTGAAACCCGATACTAATTCTTGTAACTCATAAGTTTGCGAGTGCCAACTGATCACAACGGATTGTCCTTTCCTTTTGCCTATTCGATCTCGGTACAATTATTACGCGGGCACTGCTGCCATAAGCTATGGCAGACTGAATTTACTTCTTGCCTAAAGATAAACATCAATGAACAAGTGGCAGAGCCGCCATCGAAATCCTTGACCCTCCGATCCTATGTCGAACTCATAGATCCTCACGGCCGAGAATCGTAGTAAAACAAATATACCACTGTTGTTATTGGCATCTTTACTATCATTGGACAACAATTTCATTTCTTTTTTGCTCTGCTTGTACATAACAGAAACATACACTGCGGCACAGCATACAAAAATTTAGAACAAGTGTTCAGTTACATTTTGAGAACACATAGTATATATATGTTTATATCAAGAAAACTCTTTGACTATTTTGCACAGGAACATACCCATATATCGTACGATGATAAAAAAGAGACAGTTTTGATGATAACGGAATTATTTCAGTAACCGGCAAATATAAAATATCTAAAAACAGTATTTTTGCTGTACTCTCATTCAAATTTCTACCACAGTTGTAAACAATCATCAATCTAAAACTGGAAAAGTGTAAACAACTGACACAGCGACTCTGTTATTTAAGGCGCTTTATAAAATTCTGCTGCGATAGTTTATGTCACTACGGGTTCGAATCCCAGCGCCGACATGCATTGTTTTATTAATCTAACTTTTTAAACGCAAAATATAATGTTGCGATGTAAGTAATGTGCCAAAATACTATTTTTTTATGCACAAATTTTATTGTTTGTGTATTTTTTTATTTACCATTCACATTTTTACCAGGAAAATGGTTTTACGATGAACTAAACCTTTAAGTTTCAGTCACACTACACCGTATAGCGTTAACGGACGTCCAACGTATAGCAAATTTTCCATCCGTTCCGTTCCGTCTCGCATGCTTTTCTTTTCCGTTTTTTCATGCAGAGCGGCTGCGCTTCTTGTCCGGCGACTTCGTTCCATCCCGGTGTGAAAGTGTGGAGGCAGGTTCATTTAGAACGTACGCCCCCAACAATGTTGTCCGTTTAGATGTACGGTAGCAATGCGCTGATATGCGTTTTGATTCGTTACTCGTGCGTTCTCTGTGCGTTTTTTGTTCGTTACTCGTGCGTTCCACTATCCTAACTTGTCCCGTTCACTATCCGATCTTGTCCTGATGGACCAGATTCAGGCCGGACTACTACCGGTCATGCAACGGATGAACGTAAGTCTGTTCAAAACGACGATAACTGTGACCATAACGTTTTGGTCAGTTTCTCATACGTTGGCTTACGTTTTTACGCGGTACAAATCCGTTACCAGTACGGTGATATCCGTTAACTGAACGTTGTTCGTCCTATATATGTGCTTTAATCTTGCGGTCATTGTGTGTTTTATGCGCCCAAATGCACCTATCGCGAGAGCACCGAACTGCAGCGGAAGATGCCGTTCGTCACCGGATAACTTTCTGCCGCAATATTTCTATACGTTTGGCGTCCGTTAACGCTTTACGGTGTAGTGTGACTGACACATTAGGAATGTACCTTTAGTTTGTTAACGCAAATCGTCCACCATGAATTGGCGTGTGCCAGACCTACTAGATTATTATAGTATGTCGAGAACCAGACTATCATTACCGGTGTCTGGGCATATTTTATTTTATCTCAGGGCGTTCATGGAAGTTTTTATGAAAATTTAGCAAAAAACAAATTTTAAAAAATAGTCAAAAAACCATGATTTTCTGTTATTTTTCTCCGGACCACACGATTCAGTTGTCGAATTCTCAATTTTGCACTCCTGTCCACCAAAGTATTAAGATTTTTATTTATATTCAATCTTGTAATATATTGAAAGCAAGACGAAAAAGTTCCCTACACCTGATTCTTATTTTTCTATCATTAACAATGTCGATGGTATTCTCAGACATGATCGCACACCAATCCCACATGTAGGATAAACTAAAAAGAACAAATTGCTACTTTTTACCATGGAGGCTGATAGTGTTTACCATTAGTACTAGGATGTCTGTGTGGTTGTGAATGTCGTGTCCGGGCTTTAGTTCCATAGATGATCACAAAGATTTTCAACTGGCTTGGTGCAAATGTTCATCAATCATCATAGCCATACCCCTGCCTGTCATAGATCAGTATAAAAATAACGTTGGCAACAAGTCCGCAACATAATGCCGTAAAGTCATCGTGAGATTTTCAGATTCCCTTGCCAATCAATACTGCAAAGAGTAAACGTTACGCGTTACACCCCATATATCTGCTTACATACTAAGGTCACATTTGCTTAAACTATAAGAACGGTTTTTACATTGTTACTAAATTAGGCATGTTTATTTTTTAACATTTCTTTCGCCATCCTGAGTATAATAGTACAATATCATTACAGTTAAGAAACAGATTTTTTTAACTCGTATTGTAAGATGACTATTTTTTTACATACCTGTTGTTCGATTTGCGATTCATTAGTGGGAAGCGTAATCTTTCAGTTATACGCAACCAACTACACTAGCCGATTTGCGATAAAAAACATCTTCCGGCAAGTATATAATTCCGATACTTATTCGCGAATGAAAAAAATACAAGTCACGTACGGTTTAATATAATTCAGACATTTTCAAAGCTTAGTTTTATACAAACTTTGCTAAAGCTAGTTAATCATGCTGAATAAAATGATTATGGAACTGCATCTGTGCAGACACTTATTACTTATTCTTTCACAAATAAGTAATAAGTAACGTACGGGTGTAATACAATTCAGACATGTTCAGAACCAAATTTATATGACTTGTTATAGCTTACCTAAATCATACTCTACATAATTGTGTTCGATTTGCGAATTCATCTTGTGATAAGTTTTCTTCTGTGACTTATTTCGCGGCCGAATACGTAAAAATAACTAGAGTATAAACGTGCGGGTTCATATAATTTCAGGACATGGTTCCAAAAATCGGTTTAATAGGGACCTTGCTGAGAGGATAGTCAAATCATTGCTGAACATTTAAAAGATTTTTGGCACTGGGCATCTACGGCTAGTGCCATGTTTTACTTTTTTCGTTGCGCAAAGGAGAAGTTAATTAAGTAACGTTTGGGGTAATATAATTACGGAACATGTTCAGAACCAATTGTATATGTACTTGGATATAGCTTACTCAATCACTCTCGACTTAAGTATGTTTCGATTGCGGAACTTCTCTTGTGGTAATTCTTCTGTTACTTATTCGCGGACGAATTAGTAACAAGTAAACGTGCGGTTTATCTTTATTTTTCAGACATGTTTCAAAATTGGTTTTTATTTGGACCTTCTTTGGGAGCTAGTTCAATCATTGCTGAACATTAAGATTTTGGGAACTTGCAACTAGTGCAAAATGGGCTGTTATACTTATTCGTTCACAGAATAAATGAATAAGTAAAGTACAGGGGGGTTTATATTATTAGGGTGGACATGTTTTCAGAAACCCTAATTTTATATGGGGAGACTTCTTATCGGCTTTAATCAATTACACTCCGACATAATTGTTGTGTCCATTTGCGGGACTTCATCTTGTGGTAATTCTTCTGTTACTTATTCGCGGCCGAATAAAGTAACAGAAATTGTGGGTTTCAATATAATTCAGGGGGGGACGGGGTTCAAAAACGGTTTTTTTTATAGAAAATTGGCTGGGAAGCTTTAGTCAATTTCATTTTGCTGAACATAAGATTTGCGCAGGCAATTTCAGTGCTATGCATTGTTTTCCCACTTTATTGTGCACAAATAAAGTAATTAAGTTTAAAAACGTAAATTTGGCGTTTTATATAATTTCAGGACATGTACGATAAACACCCAAATTTATATGAACTTGTTATAAGCTACTCAATCAACACTCGGGGGACTAAAGCATGTTCGATATATGACTTCATCTTGTGGGTAATCTTTTTCTGTTACTTATTCGGCCGGGCCGAATAAGGGAAACAACGTATAAACGTCGGCGGGGTTCAAAATTAATTCAGACATGTTCAAAAAAAGCGGTTTCTTATAGGGGGGAAATTGTTTGGGGAGTTACTTTAATTTTCATGCTGAAACATATGATTGGCACCTGCATCTAGTGCTTAGTGCATGTTTTACTTATTTCGTGCCACAAATAAGTTTAATTAAGTTACGTAATGGGTTTAATATTAAATTTCAGGACATGTTCTGAAACAACAATACAAATTTATTGACTTGTTATACGCTTTACTTCAATCACACTCGGACCATTTTTAAATGTATGTTTTAATTTTGCGGAGTTCATCTTGTGGTAATTCTTCTGGTTACTTATTAGCGGACCGAATAGTAAAACCAGAAAAACTTGCGGGTTCCAATATTCATTCAGGAACATGTTCAAATCGGTGTTAGAGGACTTGTTGAGGGTTATTCAATCCAGTGGAACATAAGATTTGGCACTGCATCTAGTGGCAAAAGTGCCTTGTTTTACTTATTTCGTGCACAAATTAAGTATCTAAAGTGAAAAGTACGGGGGAGTTTTAATAGTAATAACAGGGAATGTTCAGAAAACCAAATTTAGTTACTATGAACTTGCTATAGCTTATCTCAAAATCATTACTCTACTATATTGTATGTTCGATTTGCGACTCTCATTTGTGGATAATTCTTTTCTGTTACTTTTATCGCGACCGAAATAAGTAATATCAAGTAAAACGTGCGGGTTTCCCAAACTATTATTTTCAGATATGTTCAAAATCGGTTTTATTTTATGGAAAAAATTGTTGGGAGCTAGTCTAATCATGCTGAAAAAAACAGAGATTTGGCTACTGCAATCTAGTGCTAAATGCATGTTTTACTTATTCGTGCACAAATAATGTAATATGTAAAACGTATGAGTTTCAATATAATTCAGGGAACCTGTTCAAGAACCATATTTATATGGGGACTTGGTATAGCTTACCTCCCCAAGCCAACACTCGGCATAAAGTATTGTTCGATTTGCGGGACTTCATCTTGTGGTAAATTTGCTGTTTACGTTATTCCGCGGCCCGAATACGTAACAAGAAACTTGCTGGATTCAATATAATTATAGGACATGGTTCCAAAAAATCTTGTTTTTATAGGACTTGATGAGGGGTGGTCATCCGGTGAACAATTTAGATTTGGACTGCATTCTTGTGCAAATTGCAGGTTGTACTTATTTCGTGCAACATATAAGTATTACTGTAAAAACGGACGGGTTTAATATAATTTTCCTGGGGGGGGGACATGTTTTTTTCAGATTACCGCATTTTTATATGGACTTTGTGCTATAGCGTACTCCAATCCACACTCGGACATAAGTATGTTCGATTTGGCGGGTTTCATCTTTGGTAATTCTTCTGTTAACTTTTTTCGCGGGCCGGCAAAAAGGAAACTAGAAAACTTATGGGTTCAAAATTATAAATTTCCAGAATTGTTTAAAATCGGGTCTTATAAAGGGGGGACTTGTTTGAGGGTAATTCAATTCCGGGAATTGAACAATTAGGATTTGGCCACTGCATTCTTAGTGCTAATTGGGCATGTTTTACTTATTCGTGCACAAATAAGTAATAAAGTAACGTTTTACGTGTTTAATATCAATTCAGACATGTGCAGAAAAACCAAACTTTATTATGACGTGCTAGAGCTTACCTCAATCACACCTCGGACATAAGGTATTGTTCGATTTGCGGATTTCATCTTGTGGTTAATTTCTTCTGTGACTTATTCGCGGGCCGCAATAAGTAGCTAGAAAATTGGGCGGGGATCAAATTACTTTCAGGGACATGTTTTAAAAATCGGGTCTTTCGACTTGTGAGGGTAATTCATTCCGGGGCTGAATAAATGAAATTTGGGCACTGCATTGCTATGCAAAATGCCATGGTTTTACTTAATTCCCTGCAAAATAAGTTATTAAGTTAAAGTACGGTTTTTATTATAAGTTCAGGGACATGGTTCAGAAAACCCAAATTTATTGACTTGCTATTGGCTTATCTTCAATCCACACTTCGACGTAAGTTATGTTCGATTTTGGGGGACTTATTTCTTGTTGGGAATCTTCATGTTACTTTTTCGCGACGTATTAAGTAACTACAGTAAGCTGCGGGTTGCTATATTATTCAGACATGTTTCAAATTCGGTTGATAGGAAATTGGTTGGGGAGCTAGTCAATTCATGCTGATACATTAAAGAGATTTTTGGGCACTGCATCTAGTTTGACTAGTGCATGTTTTTACGTGTTTTCGTTCAAAAGAAGTAATAAGTAAAAAAAACCGTATGGGCTTGAATTAAATTTCAGGGTCATGTTTCAGAACCCAAATTTATTGGACTTGTTATTAGGCTTTAAACTCAATTCACAATCGAACTTAAGTATGTTCGATTGCGGCTTCATCTTGTGGTAATTCTTCTGTTTCTTATTCGCGGTCGGGGGGGGGGGGGAATAAGTTAACAAGAATCCTTGCGGGTTTTCATTATAATTCAGGACAGGTTCATAATCCTGATTTAATAGGGACATGTTGGGGTTATTCAATCCGGCTTGAAAATCATAAGATTTTGGGCCTGCATCTATGCAAATGGCATGTTTGTACTTATTTCGTGCCACAAAGAAAGGTAATAAGCTAAAGTACGGGTTTTTAATATTTAACTGCAGGGACTTGTTTCAAGAACCGGATTTATGACTTGCTATAGGCTTTAACTTCAAAATCCACACTTCGGACATAAGTATGTTCAATTTGGCGACTTCATTCTGTGGTAATTTCTTCTGTAATTATCGCGGGGCCGTAATTAAGTATAACAACAAAAGTAACTTTGCGGGCTCAAATATTATTCAGGACATGTTTTTCAACGGGTTTGATAGGACTGTTTGGGTATGTAGTCAATTCATGTGAATACATAAGATTTTGGGGGACTGCATTCGTAGTGGAGAAATGCATGTTTTTACTTTTCGTGCAACAAATAAATAGTTATATAGTAAAACGTACGGGTTTAAATAATTAATTCAGACATGTTCAGAACTAAATATTGATATGGAAACTTGGTATAGCTTTACTCATTCACAACTGGGACTAAGTTTTGTTTTCGATTGCGACTTATCTTGTGGTTACATTCGTTCTGTTAACTTGTTCCCGCGGGGACGATAAGTACACCAAGCAAAACTTACGGGTTCCAATATAATTCAGCATGGTCAAAATCTGTTTTTAGGGACTTGGGTTGGGGTTGGGTCAATCGCGCCCGGATAAATAAGATTTGCCACTGTAATCCTAGTGGCAAATGCCTGTTTTTATTATTCATGCACGAATAAAAGTTAAATAAGTTACGTATGAAGTTTTATATTAATTTTTCAGGACATGGTCAGAACCAAATGTTATATGGACTTGTTATTGCTTACTCATTCACTCTCGGACCAAAGTATGTTTGTTTTTGCGGACTTTCATCTTGTGGTCATTTTGCTGTTTATTATTCAGCGTGCCGAATTAAGTCACAAGAAACTTGCTGGTGCAATTTAATTTCAGGAAACAGTACAAAGCGTTGTATAGGATTGGTTGGGAGCTTGTCCATTCCAGCTGGGATAAAACATATGATTTTGGCTACAGCAAGCTAGTGCAAAAATGCTTGTTTTACTTATTCGTGCACAAATAAAGTAAATAGGTGACGTATGGGTTTAATTATAATAGGAACATGTTCAGAACTAAAATATGCTTATATGATTTGTTATTAGGGGTTACTCAATCACCACTCGACATAAGGTATTGTTCGATTTGCGGGACTTCATCTTGTCGGTTTAATTCTTCTGTTATTATTCGCGGCCGAAAATAAGTAACAAGAAACCTTGGCGGGTTTTTTTCATTTATAATTCAGGAATGTTCAAATCAGGATTTAAAGGGACTTGGTTGGGAGGGTTAGTGTCAATCAATGCTGTACATAAGATTTGGCCTACATTCTGGTGGTTTGTATATGTTTTTACTTATTAGTTGCACAAATATAAGTAATATGGAAAACGTACGGGTTGAATCTAATTTTCCTGGGAACATGTTTCAGGAAGTCATTTTAAAATGGACTTTTATAGCTGACCGGAATCAGATCAAAACTTAAGTGTGTTGGGTTACGGCAATTAATCTTGGTGGTAATTCATCTGTTTACTCATTCGCGGGCCGAATAAAGTAAAACAAGTAACGTGGCGGGTTTCAATATAATTTCAGGGACATGTTCATTTTTGTTTTCTTGGGACCTTGTAAGGGGTTATTCAAATCATGGCTGACATAAGATTTGGAACTACGTCTGGTGCTAGTATTATGTTTTTACTTATTTTAGGTGTACAAATGAAGTAATAAGGTAACGTACGGTTTTTGGAATATTGGTTTCAGGAAACCTGTTCAGATCCAAAATTTTTATGGACTTGTTTTATAGCTATCGAAATCTTCTCTCCATAAGTCGGTTTCGATTTTAGGTATTTCATGTGGTGGTTTTTCATTATGGTTACTTATTGGCGGACGAATAAATAACAAGTAAACGTGCGGGTTCAATTTAATTTCCGACATGTTCAACGTAAACGGTTTTTATAGGGACTAGCTCCTAAAAATTGATACTGATCTAAAGAGTTTGGACTGCATGGGTGGCATGTTAAAAATTCTTTATGGGACTTTTTTAGGTTATATATAATTACTTAGTTCATGGTTCAACATAAGTTGTGTTCTTGGTCTTCCAATATGTCAGAGAAGGTCTAACTGAAACAATCAAAGCGAGGGGGCCTATTCAGCTAAGGCAAATAATCCTGTAACGTTAAAATATACCATTTAAATCTCCAATGGGCTAGCTGTGCAGGGACCGACATTTTCCTCTCAATTAATTGGGGCTGCTGTTTGACGTTATCTTGGCCATATGTTTTTATAATTTACTAATCATGGGCAAAAAAAAACAGGTCACATAAATTTTACTAGGACGTCTTGATATTAGGGAATTTGTTTTTATTATTTTTTTCGGTGAATTATCAAAATTTATATTACTTCTTTTGTTTATTTCTAACAGATGGATAAATATTTATTTTTTGTATTAAATCAATTATATCTTGAACAAAAATGTATCTAGGGACATATTTAAATTTTTCGAGGGATGTTTTTTTTAATTTAATTTACGTGTACAATAAAAGAATTCTATAAAAAATTTAGTATTTGTCTCTACCTGTTTTACACCGAGGGTTTTATAGTTTTACTACTTCCATCCGTCGTTCTGTCCCTGCTTTTAATACGAAATGGGTTTAGTGCTTATTGTTATATCCGGAGGGACAATACTATCTCAGTATCCTAATTCTTATTATGTGACTTAAAACTTTCAGTTCAGGTGGGACTTATATAAGTCCGCCCGCCAGACGTGTACGTTAAAAATTATTTCAATAAGTGTTACAAACAAAATGGGGATAATGCAATAAAGCTTGAAACACTTGTTTTGATGTATAAACTGTTTACATTATATTAATAAAATCAGGATGATAAAATGCATGGAACCGTTTGTTTTTTGGCCTAGTTTTATGCAAATGTTGAAAACTTATATCTGAAAATGGATTTTACGGTTCCTTTTGCCTTAATTGACAGTTCTTTTTCAAATGGGATGGGATGAGTGAAGGTCGGTGGATTTCACGAATGAGGCCAGTGCTATCTTTTTAGATTATATAACATGATTGTTTTTCTTTTTGTAAAGGTTCCAATTAAACACTTAGGAAATGAACTTACAGCTCATTATTTGTTGTGAATAGTTTAAAGATTTAAAACTCATGTTTCTTATTTACTATACACCATGTTAACCATTATCTTTTTTGTGACATTTTTACTTGTTTCTACATTGAAACGGAAGACCTTTTTTTGTAATTTATCATTGAAAAAGATTACTGATTCCTATATTTTCTGTTGTCTAAATTTCAGTTAAAAAGTCACACTGTGATTATTTTCTGAGCAAAATATACGAGCTATTTTGTCCAAGATATTCTTTTTTGGTTTAAATAAATGCTACTGGCATAATTTTTTACAGATTCGAAAGTATTACTGGGGCCTTTAAAATTAATTAATTCTCTTATGATATCTCCAGTATATGAAATGCTAATTGGTTTTCTTTCAAAATAGTGTTAAAAGGAGTATAGTAACTTTTCTAGGTTCATTTGCTATACTTAATTTTCCAAGTGCAATTAAATTTTTCCATGCATTCAATCTATAATAGATTTTTTAATACTAACATCAGTTTGTATCCTTTACTTGAAGGCAATCTGTATTTTCTCATGCATTGAAAAAACCCATAAAAAACAATATTAAAAGAACTGGACCTTATGGGTTTATTTTTCAATGTCAATAAAAGCTCCCACCGTGGAGGAGGGTGCTAGTAAATTTGATAGGGCTATTTAAAAAGAATCTTTAAAGTCGCCTATTCTGTAAACTTCTTTTTGGGCAATTTCCATGTTATTTTATAAATTTAACGGCATCATTAAAACCCTTGACCCAGGAAAATTGTGAGAGGAAAATTGGAAAAATATTCAGTTACATTAAGGTAGGTTGAATTTTAGTTTATGTTAATTTCTTTGTTTACTTTATTCGCTTTTGACTAAGGAATAAGTAACAAAATGAAACCAGGATACTTATTCCTTATTCGGGTTTTGTTCATTTCTCGGAGAAAACAAATATTGGGACTGACCATCAGACCACGTTTAGTTAGGTCTTAAAGTCGAATATTAACAAAAATCATGCTGAAGAAAATAGTGAAAGCGATGACACTTTTATTTTGTTGTTTAAAATTTTGGTTCTGTACATTATTGCGTTGGAAATAAGGGAATAAGTAACAAAATGAATTCAGGTACTATTTTCCTTATTTGAAATATATCCAGCTTCCTCGGCGGTTAACGATATGGTCATGTGTTCCAGTACACGTTTTGTAGGTTGTTTTTAGTGAGTTATAGAAATTTAAAAGTTGAAAGGGAAAAATGATGACGAGCGGGAGATTTTTATGATTGGGTATTCATTAGTCTGTTCTAATTTATTTGACTTCTGCAATTTTCTGTGAAAAGGAAAAAAACAAACATGTTCATGGGTTTCGGAACCAACTTTTGTAGGTTGCAAAAGTGTGTTATTAAAAATATTGAAAAAAAATGGTGAACGAGAATGAGGACTTAATTGGGTATTTATTTCGTCTCTGTTACTTTTTTTCGCGTTTGAATAAGAAAAAAAGGAAACACGTAAATAAACAAAAATTGGGAATTTCAGTTACTTTATTTCACTTATATCGACTTTTATTATTTCTCGGGGAAAAACGATATGGACATGTGTTTCAGGAACACGTTGTTGTAGGTTTACAGTGAGGTCATTTAAATTCCTTGTTGAGAAAAAATGGGGTGGAACGAAGGTGAGGCTTTTAATTTATGGTTTATTCATTGGTTCTGCTTTACTTATTTTCACTTTTGAATAAGGCATAAGAAAAAAACCAAAAATGAATCCGTTACTTATTCCTTATTCGGAAGTTATAAATCTGTTATTCGGGCAAAATAAATCGATTTGGACTTGTGGGTTTCAGAACACGTCTCGTTAGGTGTTATAGGGGGGAGTAAATAAAATCAATTTTTGAAAGAAATGATGGGGGAAAAAACGGAGATGAGGTGTTATCTTTAAGTTCATTCTATCTTTTACTTTTTCCAGGTTTCTAATTATTTCGACTTTCTGCAATTTTTCTGATGAAAGAAAAATGGTAAGTGTTCGGGAAAGTTTTCGTAGGGGTTGGGAAAAAATGTGGTTTAACTAAATCAGGTTGAAAAAAATGGGTGAAACGTGATGAGGAAACTTTAAATCTGGTGGTTTTATTTTCTCTGTTACATATTCGGCGTTTGGAAATTAAGGGAATAAGGGAATTATGTACACAAATGAATTCAGTACTTTATTCCTTTTCGGACTTTTATCTTTTCCTCGGAGAAAAAAGATTATTTGGAATTGTGTTCAAACCGTTTTTTGTAGGTTTAACAGTGAGTATTTAAAAATCATGTTTTGAAGAAAATGGGTGAAAACGCGCTAGGACTTTTAAATATTGGTATTTCATGAGCTGTTTACTTATTCGCGTTTTGAATAAAGGGAATAAGTAAACAAAATGAAATCCAGTTACTTATTTTCCTTATTGGGACGTAGATTCAGTTCTCGGGCGAAAACCGATATGGGGGGGACATGTTGTTCAGTAACACGTTTCGTAGTGTGTTATCGTGAGTATAATAAAATCAGTTGAAGAAAATGGGATGACCGTGTTGAGGGTTATTTTAAGTTCATTCCATTCTTTTTTACTTTTTCAGTTCTAATTATTCGGGGGGACTTCTTGCAATTTTTTCTGAGGAAAAATAAAAAATGTCAAAGTGTCGGAAACACGTTTTGTAGGTTGAAAACTTGTGTTACTAAAATCAAGTTGGTAAACAAAGGGTGAAAACGTGATGCGACTTATCTGGTTGTTTATTTTCTCTGTTACTTATTCGCGATTTGAATTAAGGAAATAAAGGGAATACGTAAACAAATGAACTAGTAACTTATTTCCTTATTCCGACTGATAATAGTTTCTGGTTGCAGTAAAAGGACTGGCATGTGTTCCTCAAAAATACCACGTTTTGGTATGTCTTACAGTGAGTAATTTATTTTCATGTGAAGAAATATTTGACACGATGGAGGGGGGTACTTTTATTTTGTTGTTAATTTGTCTGTTACTGTATTCGTGTTTGAATAAAGAAATAGTAACAAAAATGAAATTCCAGGCTTACTTATTTATTATTCGAGTTTTAATATTTTCTCGGGCCAAAAATAAACAATTATGGGACATGTGTTCACAAACCGTTTTGTTTCGTCTAATAGTGGTGTAAAATTAAAAAAATGCATATTGAAGGAAATGGTTGAAAAGAGGATGAGGACTTAATAATGGTATTTAATTTGCCTTTTTTACTTATTCGCGTGTGCAATAAGGGATTAAGTAACGAAATACCGCCAATTCTTTTATTCCTTATTCGACGAGTTTTTTCATTTTCTCGGAGAAAAACAATATGGACATGTATTCAGGAAACACGTTTAGTTTTAGGTCTTAAAGTGAAAAATGAAAATCATTGCTGGAGAAATTAGTGAAGGCGATGACACTTTTATTTTTGTTGTGAATTGGTTTCTTGTTATTTATTCGCGTTTGCATTAAGGAATAAGTAAACAAAAATGAAATCCAGTTTACTTTATTCCTTTATTCGACCTTTATCATTGCTTGGCGAAAAATAGATATGAGGATGGTGTTTTCTGAACACGTTTTTGGTAGGTGTTTAGACTTTATCTGGGTGTTAATGTGTCTGTTACTTATTCCCCTTTTTGTATAAGGGAATAAGTAAACAAAAAGTACCTAGTTACTTATTCCTTATTCGAAAAAGGAATAAGGAATAAGGAATAAGTAACCAACTTTCTCGTCATCAATATCAGGTACGGACAAACAAGAAACTTACCTTATCATTTGTGCTGAAAATGTTTAACTCATTGGTGTCAAAGCTATCACCGTCGTCGTCGTCTTCAAAACTATTTGAGGGCAAATGTCGTGTTTGACTTTCGTCTACAATATCATCATTTCTTATAGAATTGTCTCTCTTGGGTATCCTACCTCTCCGCCGGCTGCCGACAACTGGCGGCGGATCCGTAAAAATGTATATCACCAAAACCATGTTGAAAAAATATCTAACTGTTAAGATCCTCATTTTTAATATTTTTTCACTGGATTTTATTTGTAATAAATATATAATTTCTACATTTTTCGTTCAGGCGCTGAACACTCGTTTTCACATCTTTGATGATTTTCCTATATACCAATTTGATCTATATCTAAAATAAATTTCAACATTTTTAACTTCTTAGATGATTTGACTTATTCCACATTATATCTTAGGAATCTGCACATGATAAAATATAGATAACACTTTCCAAATAATCTTTTCAAAAACTTTATCCTGGCGAAAATTATGTTATTTCATTCCGTTCTGTATCTGATAATATTCCCTGATCAGAAATTTATCATTTTCAAGTAACTGCCGCCTGTTGATATATTTAAACTTTAAACTGTATTAAAGACACATTTTCACACTACCGTTTGCCAATGTAACAAGTTAAACCCAAATTTGTGCTACTTCATTGTATTTTAAGTTCTCTCTTTTTCTATCCATTTTTTTCTTCACAAGATTAATCCTCCGTTATTCAAACAATACAAATTCAGGCTAAAAACTGACTTTTTGTCGAAAAACAAGTACTACAAAATAATCTCACCACTTGAAAACAGTAGAAAAAGTTGTAAGTGTTTGACACGGCGCTTAATTTGAGCGGCCCTATTGTCGTAAAAAGAGTCGGTTATTTATTTTGTGGATTCGCATGTTTAACGCGAATAGTTTGGGTTAAAAGATACTTTTGTTGTAGCTACTTGCGTGCAACATTAACAAAATGCGTTTCTCAAATACTATTTGCCGATTTTCTTAATCGTAAAAATCACACCATCAAATAATTAAATGTTTGTATTTAGTCAAGTACCGAACGAGATCTAGGTGCTTAAATAGATGGCCCAGTTCTTTATCGTACTAGATAAATTAGACCTTGTAGGATCCTAAATTTCTGTCCCCGCGTGTTGTTGAAGGGGTCTGTCGGACAATTAAATATAATAAAACTCCGTAAATAAAACAAAACGCATCCGTGTAGCAGTAAAATTTGATTTTAGCTTCGTCATGACTAACTGAATACATATCACGTTCATTGCCAAACTTCAAGAAATGTATTGTTACATTAATGATTTACAAACATTGTCACTGCATTTGAGAATATGTCGGGGTCCCTACCTATAAATTACGAATCGGGTAAGTGAAATCTGCATATCAAAATGTAATCTTAATTGCAACTGAACAAGAATCGAAGTGGCTTTGTAGTTATTAACTGTAAAGGAAAGCTTATGTATGGGTCCCTCTCACCCACTACATACACCCTTCAGTTACCAAGGTGGACAACCGACCCCCCCCCCACCCCACCCCCAGACACACCTTGATTTTCATAAAAAAATAATTGGAACATTACAGTCAAACACGGGTTATTTGTAAAACACATGTCTCCGTTATGACCAGTCGGAGGAAACTGGTATGTTATTTTCGGTCTTAATCCTGGTCATGCTGGACACGATTGACTCTGCTTTTGCGACCAGTGTAGATCATGATCAGACTGCACATCTTTTAGGTAAACACCCCTTCTCACAGTTAACGATACTGTGGACCAGTTCATAATAGAAATTTAGCAGGGTTAAGGTTAAGTATGCTGTGACTTTCACTTTTGATAAACTGACCCTATGTTATGAATTTTGAACTACTAGCATATTATAAACAAGAGCTCAGCCAAGCGAAACAATATACGCCTGAAGGGTTACATCATAGGATGGGAGCAAAATTTAAAGAACTTGTCTGTTGTATCCCAAAAGGACTGGAACAACAAAAGGAAAACTTCAAAAAAAACAAATCTAAATCCACAAAAAATATTCAAAGTCCACAAAAAGATCTTTATCAGGTACAATTATGTAAAAAAAAATTATCGTAAGTGAACAAAAGAGATCTGCCAAATAAAAATAAGAGCACTGCAATGCAAAGTAATATACACAAAGCAAAGTCATATATGACCTTTGACCCTTAACTATTACCTTGACCTTGAAGCGATTCATCCAGAACATGTGCTCTGTACGTCGTCTAAGTATGGTGAACATTTCTGCCAAGTTTCTTTGAAATCCTTCCAGCAATTCAGTAGTTACAGAGCGGACATGAAACAAACTGATATGACTTTTGACCCCTAAGTCAAGTGTGACCTTGACCTTGAAGCGAGTAATCCGGAACATGCGCTCTGCACTTCGTCTTGGTGTGGTGAACATTTGTGTCAAGTTTCTTTGAAATCCTTCAAGGGGTTCAAGAGTTACAGAGCGGACACGAAACAAACTGATATGACCTTTGACTCCTAAGTGTGACCTTGACCTTGAAGAGTTACAGAGCAGACATGAAATTGCTAACGGACAGACGGGCACCAGCGTCATAACATAATACGTCCCTTCGGGCGTATAAAAATAAGTTAAATATTGGGCAGACATCAATTCTCTGAAATGTCATCCTACTTTCGATTTACATAACGGTAAATAACAGAAATTGTCCTGAAATCCGTAAAACTTTGTTCAGAAATCCGTTATAAATGCTCGTCCAAAACCGCATCTTTGTGTGACAAACAACCCTAACCGTGCTAATGACTGTATGATATTATATAAATATCATATGGCAGCTTGTGTGACATTGATATTGTCAACCAGAGGGCAGAATGTCACCAGAGGCGAAAGCCGAGTGGTGACATTGTGTTACAAGGGTTGACAATATCAATGTCACACACGCTGTCTTGACATTTGTTTTATTATACAGAACAAAAGTATGCACATAAAAAGTTTTTAAAATGTTTTTAATTCATTCAATTCAACAGTTTCATCTTTAGCGCGATAATCACCTGTGTACACATTACAATATGACATTGTGTACAAGGGAGGCAATCATTTGGCTAAAAACTTGAAGCAGTTATTTGCCCTTATATGACATTCAAAATATCAGCCCAGTCACATGACCTGACAGTCACTTTCGCTTAGTCACGTGTGAAAAAGGTTGAACATGTTTTTGATAGTCATAATATCTCTTTTTCGGGTAATGGGATTTTACCACTGTAGACAAAAGTGAGGTATAATAAACTTTACTACTGTAGACCTAAACCTTCTCAGGCCATGGAAAGAAACCGTTTTCAGCAGTGCTTGAGAAAACACAGGCATATGATATGAGCTGTGCCATGAGAAAACCAACATAGTGGGTTTGCGACCAGCATGGATCCAGACCAGCCTGCGCATCCGCGCAGTCTGGTCAGGATCCAGGCTGTCCGCTTTTAAAGCCTACTGCAATTAGAGAAACCGTTAGCGAACAGCATGGATCTAGACCAGACTGCGCAGATGCGCAGGCTGGTCTAGATCCATGCTGGTCGCAAAGCCACTATGTTGGTTTTCCCATGGCACGGCTCATATGAGCATTTCCTCATAAGAGTGAAGCTTCCTGGGAAAATTAGCTGGGGATGCTGAGGAATACAGACTGGACAAAGATGGCAATATAGTTTATAAATGTTGAATATTCAAAGGGCAGTAACACAGAGAAAAATTCATCAAATCAGGACATGAAGAAAACATGTGCATCTCCTCTCAAGAGTTAAGCTTCTTGTGAATTTTCACTGAATTCAAGCCAGAGGTTTCTTGGAAAATGGCACTGTAGCTTACTATTGTTAAAATAAACAAGAGCTGTCACAGGAGACAGCGCGCTCAACTTCAGTACTAGATTGTGAAACTGGGCACATCTGAGGAAACTGGAGCTGTCACTGGAGAGTTTAATGACTCCAATGGTGGATGAAGATATTGCACAATAGCTTGAGTCTATGTCAAAAATATTAAGTAATTAGAGAGGTAAAGTATCAAAACACTATACAATTCTAAACAAAAAGGGGGCATAATTCAAAAAATATTGGTGCAGGAGTTATGCACCTTGAGTCATATGATGAGGGTGATGATGTGGAACAACTACTTCAAATTTGAATCAAATGCATTTCGTAAAAACTGAGATATAGTGAGAATGCATCAAAATCAACCTTAAATTCTAAATAAAAGGGGGCATAATTTATGAAACATTGGTGCCAGAGTTATGCATCTTGTGTCATATGATGTGGGTGATGGTGTTGAATTATTTAAATAATAGTTTGAATCAAATTCATTCAGCAATAACAGAGATAGAGTGAAAGTGCATCAAAACTTTAACCTGAAATTCTAAGTAAAAAGGGGGAATAATTCATGAAAAATTTGTGACAGAGTTATGCACCTTGTGTCGTATGATGTGGGTTATGATGGTGAACAATTATTTTAAGATTGAATCAAATCCATTCAGTATTAACAGATATAGAGTGAAAGTGCATCAAAACTTTAACCTGAAAATCTAAGAGATAAATCATGAAATATTGGTGCAGGAGTTATGGCCCTTATGCCAGATGATGTGGGTGATGATGAGGAATAACTATTTTAAGTTTGAATCAAATCCATCAAGTAGTTACAGAGATATGATGGAAAAAAGAGAAAGTGCTAAAAAAAATTTAACCAAGATGGGGACGTGGAAAGATGCTGACGCCTGGTCGAGTAGGATAGCTCTCCTTGTACTTCTTATAGTCGAGCTAAAAATGGACAATAACTAAGTCTAAACTGCTTGACCAGCACATGAAGATAACATGCACATCTCCCTATTGAGAGTGAAGCATTCTATTAAGTTTCTCTCAATTCCAGGAAGTGGTTGCTGTGAAATACTACAGACACGATTTGAGGGATGGACAGATGAAGCGTAACATACTGGTTCGAGTCGTAAATTCGGCCACTTTTTGCGGTTTTTCATAAATATTTCTTTCGTTTTACAACAGATTTGTACAGAATTTCTACCATATGTGCTTTAATACAATCAACATTGATTGTTATCATCAACGGCCGTTTACAATATGGTAAACAATAAAATAACGCTTAAAATAACGAACGGGTTTAGCCTCCACATTTTGCCTTCTAGAGGTTGTAAATATTCGGCCACTTTTTAAACATAAAGTTGGTTATATTTTCAACATTGTCTAGGAAATAAATCAATGCTACAGCCAAATCGTTCTATTTTCAACAAACTGCAATCAATTTTCAATAGCATACCTCGTGGTAAATATTTGCCATCAGAGATTTAAAAAGCGCCTGTCATCCTTCTCAAAGCAGCATGACGTAGTTCAGTTTTTACGTCACTGTTTATCACACATTTCAGCATAAAACTGCTGTTCTTGTCACTTTTCGGGGGCGTTTTAACAGGAGAGTAAAGAGATTCTCGCGCCCATGTGCTGTTATAACACCTTTTTATATATGCGCGTTCCGTTGCAAAGCATAAACGTATTACAGCCCCGATATGAACAATTCAAAAAGAAATGACGTCAACGTGAAAAAAAAAACCAACTTAGACATGGAAATTCAATGACGTTGATGGACTATATATTCATTTACTTTGTTTTAAACTCGTTTTATGCTAGTTAGTGCATTTTCTTTTCATGTTATAAAGTTTAGATTTGAATAAACCCTTTCCGGGCCTAAGCATAAACGAGCGCGTGCCATGACGTCACACGACCCGCGTGACAAAATATTTGCTATTTAGAGTACACAACTTTAGGGAAGGACAACTTTTTTTCTACTTATCTCAACTTGTTGTTTTTTGCCGATTTTGTTGCTAACGCAAGTGTTTGTGATGACACAGATGCGTTCTCGAGCATCTGGCTCGAAAACAAGCTTTAAAGTGGGTGGCCGAATATTTACGACCTGGCCGAATTTACGACTCGAACCAGTATATGCTTCCTCTTTAGGGGAGAGTGAAAAAAATATCTGTGGCAAAAACAACCTCTAAAATAGCTTACCATTTTGGTTACTTCTCTTCATTTCCAGACATCAATCTGGTATAACTGAACTTAGTAACAACAATTTAATTCTAGATGATTGATTTAATGTCTGATTAACTTTAAATTCATTCTACATACATCTTACAGAGATTATACAGCAGATTTTCAAAATAATAAAATGTCCTGAAAATATTGCATAGTGTAATCTAAATATTCTCTTTAAACAAATACGTACTCAATGTTTGGATATTACACTACTGGCACCATTCTGTGTGGTTGTAATTACCGCCATAAAAGTAAAAAAAAGAATGTCTTGTACAACACACATTTTAATGTAAAAATACAATCCTTCTTGTGGTTACAAAAGTATATCTATTTTCTTAATGGAAAAATTAGAAATAGTTCAGGTACTTGTGGAGATAAAACTAATATCCTCATTTACAAAACGAGTACTTCACATCAAGAAATAACAAAAGAAATAAAAATTGGTATCAAATATTTGTAAAAAAATCATCAATACTTCAATTTCAAAATATTCATCTGTGAAGCCCTCTATATGATGGTTAAACTCACCTCAAAATACATGTAATATCTTTTGTACGTTTTCAGGGATTACAACATTTCCTAAGCCAATAAGTTCACAGCAAAAACATCTTAACATAAAGGGAGGATTTCATCAGAAAGCATGACCGCTAACAAACAAACATCTATAGCTACTAACAAAAAATTACAAGTTTGAAACACAAAAAAAGGCAGAATAATAAGTGAGGCAGAGCATGAACATTACCTTGTATACAGAAACAAAAGAACACACACTCTGACTGTTTCACCACTGATCATGTACACAATATATTTATGAAACCAAGCAAAGAAGCCAATATAACATCATCCCTTACATACATACAGTCAGTCTACAATGTCTCTACATGTATAATTTATCCAGTAGTACTTGAAAGAATTATATAATATGATTATATAAATATACATAAAACTTTATAAAATATTTGTAAATATTGGTTAACAACAAGACAGAATCAAAAGGGAAACAGACAGTTTATTCCAATTGAAGACATCAGTGAAATAACATGATTAAGTAGATTCAAGTTTTTAATGAATGCACTGACTAAGTATATGGCTTACATATACATTTAATATGAAACCAATTAGTGACCCGAGTGCATAAGCGATGAATGTACTGACACAAGCAACATGTGTGATTGTTTTGATCGTTACTCAAGTGACTCTAGTAAAAACAAATGTTTGCATTCACAATATGTGTTTCATAGAAAGAAAAAAACACGACGTCATGCATAAAAACATTAAAGAAATATTTCAAAATTGGCCACCAAAATTTCAAAAAGAAACTTATAGCTAAAACTCATTTTCTAATCGTATTAAGATCTGAACTAGTAAAGACTAGTAAAGTTTTTCTGGATTCAAGGATATTCTGAATGAAAATCATGAACTGTATTTTTACTGAAAGACAATTGCAATATAATAAGGGAGGGTCTTTTTGGCTGTTCCATGTAACTGTATTATGACATTTAGTTTCATTTTCTAATACTCTTAGAAAGAAAACAACTTATTTTTACAGCAAGCTAGTACTTTTAAAAATGAAAATAGGACGATCATATGCTATTTTTTGTGTGTTTAGATGGGCGTTATGAGACTTGAAAATCATGCAAGTAATTCATGGATTTGCAAGAAGTCGCAATGTGGTTTATATCTGTCTAATTGTACTAACAATACAAACAATTAATTCTTAAATAATAATGGCATTCCATGATTAAATTTTTAAACATACCAGTGAAAAACTCTTTCGCTGGTACTTAAAAACATTAACAATAGATGATAAAAAAATGTTATAGCACTAAAACAGACATCACTTCTGAGATACACAAGCTGCACCAATTTGCAAAATTTAATATAAAGTCATCACATCTTCATATTGTAAATAATTCAATGCAGTAATAGTAAACGAGTTCATATAACATGTTTTTACTGTGAACATGTGAAGAAATACATGGCAGAGAATTTCAACAACATCTGTTACAGTATATATATATATTTATATATATTTTATTATTTGCCCTGATGAGTATAAACGAAACCGGTAGGCAAATATAATGTTACTCATGTAATGTTGTTTACTTTTTCTTTATAATATACTTGATCCGGGTCAAACTTTTACATATATATATATATATATATATATATATATATTATGATGTATATATGTACTGTTTTGTTTCATTGTAGTGCTAGGGACGTCCGGATTAATCACTGCTTTTACAAACTGAAAATAAATGGCACAGGACAAAAGCATCATCAAACAATTCCTTGTCAACAAATTTTTGAAACGGTTAGCAGTTGGTTTAAAATCAGTGAAATGCCCGAGCTATTCTGTTGCCCAATACTGGTATACTACATGTAACCAATTGGACGTTTGTTAAATAGTGGTACAACCATCATTTATCAATAATCAAGCTATTTTTTGCCCCTTCATCAATGTGAGATTTCAAGTGATTACCAACACTATGCAGAGCATATTATGCAATTCGTGGCCTCAACGCGAAACTAGTCTATCTGCTTCTATTTCTATATATACATAGACTAGTTTCGCATTGAGACCACGGCATGAGAACATCACTATAAATTATAAATATCACAAACTGATAATATTTTCCTGGATAACCAGGTTGACATTAATTGTTACATGATATTGGTATTATTTATGAACTGCATAAAATTAATTTATACAATATATGAAACTCTGCTCAACATATTAATAACAATGCATACACTAACAAATAAACAATTCAATGTACTAACCAAGACACTGACAAAACCTTTAACCATGTTTCAATGATAATAGCTTAAATAAGTCAAGCCAATTAATGTATATTACTTCACAAGCTCTCATTGAAATTTTACAGAAATAAAGGGAAGCAAACATCAAATTTTGAAAATACACGAGAGATATGCCACGTTTTATCACAGATTACTGTACTGTTATTTAGATACAGTATAATACCAGGTCTAACCTTCTAACAAGATTTCAATTTTTCCTTCAAATTAATAAAAATCTGAGTTTTTCCTTTTTCAAACAGAAAAAAAATAATATAGCACAAAATATTATATTACTGAACACTCATTTGTACAATACAGAAATACAACTTTTCAGCTGGGTACTCTACTAACTGTATCTCTGTAATGTACAGAACAATGTTAAATAACCTTACTCACTTCTAGTAACGTTCTTTTGTTTTGGCATAGCATGCAAACAACCAAAATATGTAAAATGAGTTTTTCCACTTGGGGCAGATATTGCTGTACATTCAATGACTGTAACAAAATCTAGCATAATATTGAACTTTTGACAAGTGTCATGTTTGACGTACTAAGCTGTTTTGTAGTTAGATTAAGCCTGGTATGTTGTAGATGATACATTTCCGCCATGTCCGGTCCAGTTTGTGTGAATAAATGTACCAGGTTTATCCAGTAACTCGTATGTATGGGCACCAAAATAGTCTCTTTGTGCCTGGAAAACATACATATAAATGGTTTTCAGAACTGCAAATTAATTATACATTAAAAATATTTCAACATAAATATTTTCCACAATTTGGTATGCAATTAAAGACTGATTCTGAAGTAAATATGTAGCATTCTAAAAAAACATCAGGCCTTTCTGATGTAATGTATGATTGACAACGAAAACACAAAGTTGAACAAGACATGAGATACCTGAAGAAGATTTGCAGGTAGTCTAGCAGATCTGTAACCATCAAAGAAGGCTAGGGCAGTGCTGAATGCTGGGGTTGGTATTCCATACAAAACTGCTGTAGACACTACATTCCTCCAGGCCGCCTGTAATACATGTATACATCAATATACACTACTAAAAGATCAAATATTCTTTCCTTAAACATAAATATATTGAGCAGTTGTAGTCTGAACCAAAAGGACGGTACTGAACCCAAAGGAAGGTACTGAACCCAAAGGACAGTACTGAACCCACAGGAAGGTACTTAACCCAAAGGAAGGTACTGAACCCAAAAGGACAGTAATGAACCCAAAGGAAGATACTGAACCCAAAGGACAGTACTGAACCCACAGGAAGGTACTTAACCCAAAGGAAGGTACTGAACCCACAGGAAGGTACTTAACCCAAAGGAAGACACTGAACCCAAGGACAGTACTGAACCCAAAGGACAGTACTGAACCCAAAGGACTGTACTGAACCAAAAGGCAAACGATTTCCTAGGTAACAACACTCAACTAGCTGCTCTTGTTTTTACATCACGACATCATATAAGATTGAGGTACATAGATTTTACTAAAGATTACCCATAGCAAGTGTGTACCAAGACACAAAATTACAATATTCATTGTTTGGACAACTGTTGGTAGTGCTAAGGGACTTGTATCTTAAACAGTATGCAAAACTAGATCAATTTAAACAATATAAATATGAGAGAAAGCAGATTCAGCCATCAAGTACTTTGAACATGCCCATATATTTCAAAACCTGATGAAAACCATAAAACAATGATTCATATCTTGATACAACAGGAAACCAACCAACCAACCACCAATATATTATTTATTTACTTGAAAGTAATAATAGAGAAGAGCTATACAAACCTGACATTTCTGTATCTCTGACTTGAAAAAGTCATCCAATAACAAATTGCTTAGTTCTGGGTTCTTGTCAAACGCTTGTTTGATGTTTCCCAAAAATCGACTGAAAAATGTAAATTTGTATAACATGTCAATTATATAGTGTCTCAGTAATAAAAATATCAGAAACCAAGAATAAAGCTTGACATTAACAGCATTATCAATTCCTGAAAATATGAAATCTGTTAGTGACTGTTTGTGTTGTTTAACCCTTACCATGCTAAATTTCTATAATGAACTTGTCCATCTTTCAATTTTAACAGTACCATTAACTGTTAAAAGCAATGCTTACCAAAAAGATACTGACTGAATAGCGAACAGAGCAAACCAAGATCAGCCTGCATGGATGTGCAGGCAGATCTTGGTCTGCACTGGTCGCAAAGGCAGAATCACTTGCTGCCAGCAGGCTAAGGGTTAAATGGCTTATAGACAGACCATTTAGATCAACACAAAAAGTCCAGCCAATCACCTTCTGACTTTAAAATGTAAAGAGGTCATGGAGAGACCATATTCCTCCATGAAATCAGTATTTCTACAATATTTTTTGTGAATTTCATAAGTGCCTCTATCCAGAAAATTCCATTCGAATGAAAGCATACAAATCTTAAGCACATTCTGGAACCTGGGTAGAATCACCAACGATCTGCAAGCCAGATGGACAGCTTCCTTACATAAAAGATTTTACATCCCAAGTGGTTTTCAAACCCACTTCAGAGGGGGGCAAGTGGTTTGAAGTCAACATAACATAACCACTCAACCAAAGAGGCCCATTACCAACTGGTCAATATGTGAAAATCTATATATACCATTATAATATGGTTCTTCAGGTAAATCACATTCCATAGCTTGTGCTTAATGGCAGGACTATATTCAACACAGATCTGCTGGGCTAGTAAGTAAAACCATTTTTAATAGATCTGTGGAAATTAATTACTGATGTCATGTGAAATAACACTTACTGAAGGGCTCACTGTTCAACGGTCAAAACTACTGACTGGCAAGTCATTCAGCAAGACTTTGTATGCAGCCTAAATTCATTCACTTGAACTAAATGAGACAGGCAAAAATTTGTTTGAGTCTTTGGTAGATCAAGCCATTGAACAGTATACATTATATAAGAATGTTGCTAGAACCTGATGAAGAGTTTGAGCAAAGAGTGGTACTCAAATTATCCGAGTTTGAGGTAAGGAAGTTAGTCTGAACAATACACAAGCTGTAACATTACAATAGTGAGAAATGTGTTCAAGTTAATATTGCAATATAACAAACCTTCTGATTATACAGCCTCCTCTCCACATCAAAGCTATGCCACCAAAGTTAAGTTTCCAGCCTAATTCCTTCGCAGTTTCTCTCATTAACATAAATCCTTGGGCATATGACACAATCTTTGATGCATATAAGGCTTGTTTAATATTGTCAATGAAAACTTTCTTGTCCCCTTTAAATGCTGGTGTATCTGGTCCTTTCAGCTGTGAACTAGCATTGACCCTTTCTGCTTGTAATGCCGAGAGACATCTGGAAAATACTGCTTCACCTGGAAAACCATTAACACAAACATAAATTCTAGCTCAGAACTGTGGATACAAAAGGTGTTTAATCCTTAGCCTGCTAAATTTCTAAAATGGACTGGTCCATCATTGAATTTGGGCAGTATCACTTATTATTCAAAGGGGTGTTCATTGAAAATTTACTGACTTGACAGCAAATAGTGCAGACCATGACCAGCCTGCACGGAAGTTCAGGCTAATCTTGGTTTGCACTGGTCGCAAAGGCAAAACAACTTGCTGCCAGCAAGCTAAAGGTTAATAGAAGAATAAACCTGCTTTAACAAGGAGACCAAGTACTTTTAAAAGAATTCCTCTTGATATGATATTCATCCAATTCAGCTTTTTACACATTCTTTACAAAAATGATGTTACATTAATGCATGTTTCTTAACTGTTACAGCATCTACAGAATTGTCTGATATACCACAAACCAAATTCCTTGGAATTCTACAGATGTTATAACATGTTATCTCTACATCATTATCATTGCATGTATACAGATACTAACCTTTTTAACAGGAGTCATGGAACTATTCAGCATTACACCATTAACTTTCTTAAAATCAAATGAAAAAAGCTAAACGTTTGTTGATAAATCTGCAGGGCTCTCGCGAGTGGGCGACTTGAGCGAAATAGGCGCTCTAGAACTTTAAACTTCGCTCAAATCTAACCTCAAAGCGAAATGCAAGTCGCCCGATTTTCTTTGATTTCCGCACTCGCTAATTACTGCTACCCGGACTGTTGACAATTTGCACGGTGTCATAAATGAGTGTCGAATACACAAACACACGCCGGTAGCATAATTTAAGCTCCGCCTACCTCAGGTACTTGCGAAATTTTCCCGAGAAGTGTGAAAGCGAATCAAATTATCCGGTACACCAGAGTCTATTGTGTTAAGCCAATCAGTGCCGCGTTTATGTCTTTGACACTTCGCGTTAATTGTCAACATGTTCGAGTGCAAAAAAAACCAAACAACACAATGTTTTATTAAAGAAATTGCTGATTAACCATGCGATTAATTGGAATATGGTACACAAATATTTGTTATCTATGATAAAAGAACGACATGTAATGTATTAACTACGTTAAACTGACTTCCACTGAATTTATTTGAATTTATGTATTTCTAGTTTACACATTTTACTTTCAGTTTTATAATTCGAGTGAGATACTGACATTCCTCGGTGAATAACTCGATGCAAAGAGCTATAAAAATAAACACACTTCTACTTCTTTGCTCGGTGTTAATAATAAACACTTCATATAAGATATAACCAAAATTCGGCAGGTTACATTTACAGCATCGGCTTGAATTTTGAAAACTACTTTTTTTCAGAATTTTGTAACGAAAGGATTACCACTGTATGGGAAATGATCTAACTAAGAAAATGAATGATCACATCAATGTTTTTTATCAAGAGACAAGAAAATTTACAGCAACCTTTTGAATCACTCAACATCATATTGCGGTAGAAAAAGTCTTCCCACTTCTCCCTAAAGACTCCCCACTTCTCCCTAAATCAGCTTGAGGGAGAAGTGACTTCTCCCAAAAATTTGGACCTAGCTAGACCCCTGATCTGCCATGCATTTCTCCACATTTTGTCTGACCTTGATCAAAGATTATTAAACAAAGTTTGGTTAACCAGTTTAAAAATGCATCTTTGCCACTGGTTAAATCAAGTTCAAATACAACCAATCAGATGCTAGAATCTTGAGACTGGTCTCCAAACTTAGTTTTATCACCTCAGACCCAGGAAGGTAAAGAGTACATACCAATCAATGTAACTGGAACACCATACTCTAGTGAGGCTATTGCTGTCCATTTCCCTGTCCCTTTCTGACCAGCAGTGTCACGGATTTTTTCAAGGAGGTACTTCCCATCTGAGTCCTTAAACTTCATGATGTCACGGGTGATTTCAATCAGGAATGAATCCAACTCACTTTTATTCCAGTCATCAAATACCTGCAAAAATTTAACAAATATAAAGCCTACTGGTATGTTGGTGTCACTGACATATACAATTTAAATCAACCAACAACTAACCAGCATGGAGACTGCTTCCAAGAGTGGTGCTTTGTTATGGAAAATACTGCTGACTGGATTATTTTGGTATCATTCTTGTCTAGAAGCCTTTCCCTGATAAATTTCTACAATGAACTTGTCCATCTTTCAATTTGGACCTTACCATTTACTGTCTAAAGGGGTGCTTACCAAAAAGATACTGACTGAATGGCGAACAGTGCAGATGTTGATCAGACTGCACGGATGTGCAGGCTGATCATGATCTACACTGGACGTAAAGGCTGAATCAGTTATGTCCAGCATGATAAGGGTTAAAAAAAATTAGAATCTCATACCTGATTAAGATATATTTATGGTCAATGTTTACTCACTTTCTAAGTATGTACTGGTAAGTTATAACTATACTTTTCTTGAATACAATTGAAAACAAAAACATGAATATTACCACATTAGAGTTACCTAACTTGATCACTTCAGAAGGTTTGATGACTAGGAAGCCTTGTGTTACTGAGATAAAAGTGCATACCAGTATAGTTGTCTTTTTACTACACTATGTTCATTTTCTCTCTGCTAGATTCTATGTATAACAACCCTTCAGCATTATCATTCTTCTGTGATATCATTTCATTTTTCCAGGCAGAAAAATTTGGGTGATCAGTCAAAATATTATTTCATTTGGACATGAATTCAAGGATTACAATTTCTCAAGATTTAATGGTTTGGACTGATGAAGCACAGATCAATGAAAATTAATCATGAGACAAAATTTTAATTATTTCAATGCAGTACTTTGTAAAAACTTTAATCTTTAATTTAACTTTAAATTTAACTTTAATTTTGACAAAAGCAAGGAAGTTGTATTCTCAGGGCTCAAATTCAGCATTTGCCCACTTGAAATTTAATGCACATGAAATATGTGAGTAAATTTTGCAGATGCTCACAAACTACTGAACATACAACAAGAGCTGTCCGTAAGACAGCCAAGCTCAACCATTTGAAATATTGTCCCAGGAGCAGGAAAATATTACCCAAAATGTTAAATATCAAAAAAGTTTTTAGTTCAAAAGGGGACATAATTTGGCTCAATGAAGGTCAGAGTTATGGAACTTGATGCTATCGACTAGTTTTATAACCCCAAAGACACATGTGAAGTTTCAATTCAATATCTGCATAAGCTTTGGAGATAGTAACTTGCATGTAAAACTTTAACTAGGATTTTCGAAGTCCAAAAGGGGGCATAATTTGCTCAAAATACATGTCGGAGTAATGGGACTTGACCTAGTGAGGTTTGTAATTGACCTAGAAAAAGAAAAATTAAGTTTCAAATCTATATACCTTTTGGTAATAGCTGTATGTACTTGCACGCAAAACTTTAACCAGAAATTTCTAAGTCCAAAAGGGGGCATAATTTGGCTAAAATGCAGGTCGGAATTATGGGACTTGATGCTATCAACTAGTTTTATAACCCCAAAGACAAATATTTTGTTTCAATTCAATATCTGCATTAGTTTTGGAGATATTAACTTGCATGTAAAACTTTAACCAGGATTTTCTATGTCCAAAAGGGGGCATAATTTGCCCAAAATACATGTCAGAGTTATGGAACTTGACCCAGTAGGTTGGTAATTTATCTAGAACAAGAGCACCGCCTTGCGGGTGCTGACGCTCATCTGATTTTTTTTGTATAATAGAAATATTGTCCTACCCATGATTTTCTAAGTCTAAAAAGGGCCATCACTCTTGCAAAAAGCAGGATAGAGTTATGTTTCTTGATGTACAGTGTCCACTTATGATGGTGAAAAACTGTTGCAAGTTTTAAAGCAATAGCTTTGATAGTTTATGAGAAAAGTTGACTTAAACATAATATTCAACCAAGAAAATTATTTTTCTAAGTCCAAAAGGGGCAATAATTATTGCAAAAAGCAGGATGGAGTTATGTTGCTTGCTGTACAGGGTCAGCTTATGATGGTGAACAAGAGTTGCAAGTTTTAAAGCAATAGCTTTGATAGTTTAAGAGAAAAAGTTGACCTAAACATAAAACTTAACCAAGAAATCTGATATTTTCTAAGTCCAAAAGGGGCCATAAATCTTGCAAAAAGCAGGATGGAGTTATGTTTCTTGCTGTACAGGGTCAGCTTATGATGGTGAACAAGTGTTGCAAGTTTTAAAGGAATAGCTTTGATAGTTTAAGAGAAAAAGTTGACCTAAACATAAAACTTAACCCAAAAAATCTGATATTTTCTAAGTCCAAAAGGGGCCATAAATCTTGCAAAAAGCAGGATGGAGTTATGTTTCTTGCTGTACAGGGTCAGCTTATGATGGTGAACAAGTGTTGCAAGTTTTAAAGGA
This sequence comes from Mercenaria mercenaria, assembly GCF_021730395.1. NCBI lineage: Eukaryota > Metazoa > Mollusca > Bivalvia > Venerida > Veneridae > Mercenaria > Mercenaria mercenaria. Next base: position 43,553,752 of record NC_069374.1, read on the forward strand.
ATAGCTTTGATAGTTTAGGATAAAAGCTGACCTAAACATAAAACTTAACCAAGAAAACTGATTTTCTAAGTCCAAAAGGGGCAATAATTCTTGCAAAAAGCAAGATGGAGTTATGTTTCTTGATGTACAGGGTCTGCTTATGATGGTGAACAAGTATTCCAAGTTTCAAAGCAAAAGCTTTGATAGTTTAGGAGAAAAGTTGACCTAAACATAAAACTTAACCAAGAAATCTGATATTTTCTAAGTACAAAAGGGGCCATAAATCTTGCAAAAAGCAAGATGGAGTTATGTTTCTTGCTATACAGGGTCAGCTTATGATGGTGAACAAGTATTCCAAGTTTCAAAGCAATAGCTTTGATAGTTTAGGAGAAAAGCTGACCTAAACATAAAACTTAACCAGGCAACGCCGACGCAGACGCCGACGCCGACGCCGACAACCGCTCAAGTGATGACAATAACTCATCATTTTTTTTCAAAAAATCAGATGAGCTAAAAAGGAAAAATAATTTTCAAATCTATATGCCTTTTAGTAATAGCTGTATTTACCTGCACGAAAAACTTTAACCAGAATTTTCTAAGTCCAAAGGGGTCATAATTTGGCCAAAATGAAGGTCAGAGTTATGGGACTTGGTGCTATCAACTAGTTTTATAACCCGAAAGACACAAGTGAAGTTTCATTTCAATATCTGCATTAGTTTTGGAGATAGTAACTTGCATGTAAAACTTTAACCAGAATTTTCTAAGTCCAAAAGGGGGCCCAAAAGGGGGCATAATTTGCTTAAAATACATGTCAGAGTTATGGAACTTGACCCAGTGAGGTTGGCAACTGACCTAGAAAAAGAAAAAAAATAAGTTTCAAAGCTATATGCCTTTAAATGATAGCTGTATGTACTTGTATGCTAAAACTTAACCAAGGTGTGACGCCGACGACGACACCCATGCCAGGGTGAGTAGAACAGCTAGACTATTCTTCGAACAGTCGAGCTAAAAATGTGTTAGCTGTACAGCAAAATGTGTTAACTGTACAGCAGTTCTCAACTTCAGTCAACTGTAGATTTTAATTGATTTATAATGGGAATAAAATTCCTATCTCAATCACTTAGAATAATAAAGTTGATGAAACAAATTAACACAATTCAAGCTTTTCTGACAAGTACAAGAGCTGTCACAATAACATAGCCTACTCAACTATTCCACAGCTTCTAAGTTGAACACGGTCAATTATGACAACTTGCATGCAAAACTTCCAGCAAATTCTAAGTCAAACATGGGCCATAAATTGTATCAAATTTAACCTAAAGTTAATTCTTACGTATTTCAGTAGTATGACTGGAAACATTGTGTCAAGTTTCAATCCAGTACATAATCATTGTTGTTTTTGAGATAATTTGAATTAAATTCAAAAATCAGTTATCTAACTGTAGTATTTCAGGTTTGATGGCTTCATGTAGATTCAATCCAATACAAGAAATGGTCACTGAGATATGATTGAACTTGCAAGCTAAAAAAAACCAAAGAGTGATGCCAACAATGACGGCAACAACCAGGTGAGTAGAACAGCTCTCATTATTCATCAAATAGTTGAGCAAAAAACTGTCTATTCAAGATAAGTTTAGATTTCACCAGTAAAAATCTCCTGTGGATGCACATATTTACATAGAAAAACAAATGTCTCTTCAACAACTTTAAGAAGCTGGCCTTGTAAAATACAAATTTAAGGGCAATTCCATTTAAATCACTGAAGTATAATATTCTAATAATATACTCAACTAGGCTTGTCACTGATCACTCCTGTGAAGTTTGGTGGAATTTCAGATATTGGTTTAGAACAAGTAGCACAGACATCTCAGGGTTCATACAGACAAGGCCAAGTCAAATTCAAGGACTTTTCAAGGACTTTTCAAGCACTAGTCTTATAGTTTTCAAGGACTTGTTTATAAATAATACTTACACATATTTGTAAATTCTAGTCGTTTTCTAGCCGTGACGAACTGACGCCATTTTAGTCAGGGGAGACAACGCTAACAGAAAGTACGAAACATTCGTACCCAAACTTTCGTCCCGAACACATTCAACCTTTTTTATTACGGCGTTTTTGTAGCTCTGCCCATTGCTCGAAACTTGCCGATTTTATTCTAAAAGATTTACTTTTGATTTTCAGGGAGATTTTAATTGTCTAGCATACGAGAAAATAAGAAATTCAAGTACTTTTCAGGGTCTTTGGGCAATTTTCAAGCACTTTTCAAGACAAATTTTGTTTTCAAGGACTTTTCAAGACTGCCCTTCATTTTCAAGTACTTTTCAAGCCTGTGCGAACCCTGCATCTCATGGGAATTGACAATCAAGGGTCATAACTCCTCTGAAATCAAGGCCCGTAACTCCAATGAAATTTAATGAACCAGAACATACCCATAATTTGCAAAGTAAGGCTTGGCACAAATCACTCCTGTAAGGTTTAGTGGAAATCTGCCCAATAACATAAGGGAAGAGGCCAAAACATCAAAAATAATTTGACAAGTCAAGGGCCATAACTCCACTGAAAATCACCAAACTGGAAAATGCTAAAAAGCATAACTAGACGTAGTGATGATCACTTATCTTATGTTTGCTGTTAATCCACCTGGTAGTGTCGGAGGAAATTTGTGACACACAGACAGACAGCACTAAAACAGTATGTCTCCCAACCTATAAGTACAAATGTAGGAGACATAATTCAAGCCCCGACTTAAATTACTTAATGAGATACAAGTCCAACCTGAGCCATCTCTTCTTGAGACATGCCTAGTACGTCCTTCATCACGTGGTATGACTCACAGATCAACTGCATATCCCCATACTCTATACCATTGTGAACCATCTTCACAAAATGTCCTGCTCCCTCTGGGCCTACCTGAAATAATAACAGAAACTGAATACATTTGAAACAGATACAAATACCACTGTAACAGTAAATATTCCCTCCTGAAAATCTTCCCCTCCCCAAAGGGCATTAGTTTCTTGGTGGGGAGGAAAATATTTCCTTGTTATCTTCACCCTTTTGGGTGGGGGGAATATTTTCTAAGAGTGGGTGGGAGGGAGACTTTAAAGGGGGAAAATTTCCTACAACACTCATACGCTTTTCTTAATCTGTAAATATATATCTACTGTTTAAACTGAATATCTATTTGCTTATCTCGAGGACATTTTCAAGTTACATCCCTAAAACATGTCCACTAAACACCATAATAATTGTAAGTCGAATTTCAGTCATCTTGAAGTAAAATGCTTGATCCCTTTGAATTCCAGATCCCAAGTTTGATTCCCTCTGAATTCGAGATACCAAGTTTGATCCCTTTGAATTCCAGATACCAAGTTTGATCCCTCTGAATTCCAGATAACCAGTTTGATCCCTCTGAATTCGAGATACCAAGTTTGATCCCTCTGAATTCGAGATACCAAGTTTGATCCCTTTGAATTCGAGATACCAAGTTTGATCCCTTTGAATTTGAGATAACCAGTTTGATCCCTCTGAATTCGAGATACCAAGTTTGATCCCTTTGAATTCGAGATACCAAGTTTGATATTCTGAATTCGAGATAACAAGTTTAATCCCTTTGAATTCGAAATACCAAGTTTGATCTAGGTCAAATATTTTTAAGATATATACAACACGAACTTCTAAGCACTCTATGTGTATTTTTCACTAAGTAAAGTAACTCTGGTCTGTCTAAGTAAAATCCCAAACAGAACACTAGGAGCACAACTTAACATGCTACGTAACAATTTTGTAATGTTTTTTTTTTTTAATTACCCTTAATGGAACGTTTATCTTACGTTTGAGGTTACAAAGACTTTTAATTTTTTATTATTAAGGTATTGGACCCATAATAGATTACCTCCTTTTTGAAGAGTATTCAATTCCTACCATAAACCTACTTTGACTACAATTTTCGGGGGAGGGGGGAGGGGGACACTGGTTCAAGCCCCACTGGAACCAAAAATTTTTTTTCCATATTTTCCTTTTTTTCTAGTAAGTTTTTACTTCTTTCAAGAATTATTATGGATGTATTGTACAAAAGTGGAAAATTTTCATTTTATAAGCGATTTCTTGCTGTTCAAAGTAAATTTACCTCTGAATCAGGAGGGGTAGAGTTAGACATCTTTGAAACTACTGAATTACATGTGGTAAAAGTTCTCTATTTTGCCTTCATTCTTTAGATTACATATTGTGGAAGAAATGCAGGGAGGTTTTACTTCTGCCCCAAGTTTATTTTTGAATGAAGTGAGCAAAATTCAAAGCAGACCCAAAGGAATCGACCTTAATTTATCAATGCTGGAGTTAGAATTCTGTCTCATTAAATCTGTTTACTTGAGGCACCCTAGAAAAAATGATAATTTACAGTTTTATTTTGTGTTTTATAATTGTTTAACAATAGTTTGATGTTTATTTTATCAAAATTAATGCTGTAATGAATTCTCTGCAAATGTTTTAGATAGTGGCCATCACATTGAAATTTGTCTCTACTTGAGCTTGAGGAAATTCCATAAATTATACAAAATTTACAAAAAAACGCACGGTTAAAGTTGTTTAAAATTTGAAACACAGTGTGAAACATGGTCAACTTTAAGAATATACCAAGCAAATGCCATTTTGTAAACATTACTATTATGATCCAATACCTTAAATTCATGAAATGTGGTTACATTGAATATTGTTTATCACACCTTATAAGGTAAGCAAAGAAGGTGTAGCGTAATACTCTCAACAGACTGATAACAAGTTTGATCCCCACATGACAATATAAGCTCTTGATGACAATTTTTCAGACATATATTTCCAACATCATTCATCGCCCAGATATGATTCAAATGGGGAAGTTGTCAGTTACTTATGGAGAATTCCAGGAACTTTTGATAGTGTAACAGATGGCCTTTACATACAGAAATACTGCTGAAAAACGATACCAAACATAAACATAATACAACACTTACCCAATCACAGCATGGTTCCCCATCGGACTTGGCAGATATAGACTGAAATATATCCTTGATATGTGGCCTGAAATAAAAAACATTATTAATATATCTGAGCTACATAAGCATTTTCCTCAAACTCAAAGGGATTCATCAAAGTCTTGACAGTACACAAACGTCCAATAAAACTGTTGTTCTTTAGAAAATTTGACCTAGATTCCTTTAAACTGTAAGAGAATTTATCAAGTAATTTTTCATTAATATTTTGCATTTTGTAACATGTCAAAAAAAGGCATAACTCCTAAACCAACTGTAGTAAATGTATGTCCTTAATATATGAGCAAACACACTTTGTAGTGATAAATGTAAGTTTAGACGAGACCCCTTGAAAACTGTAGAGCATTTTGCTTAGGTACAGGAACTAACCAAACCACTTTGGAGAACAAGGCATCAATTAGCGACAATAACTAGCCCCATCCTCTACTCTATCAATTACTCCACTGCCAACATGCACAACTCTGAACCCTAAATCTTTACTTACAAAGCTTCCTTGGAGCCCATAGTCCTCTCCATCACTTACTCCACAGCCGATATATGTGTACCTCAGAACACTAAATTTTTACTCACCAAGCTTCACTGGAGCCCCCAGGCATCAGTGAGGGACCATATCTAGCCCCATCCTCTCCACCACTTACTCCACTACCAACATACAACAACCCCTTGGCAGCTAGTTCTTTACACCGTCTCTGAAATATTTTAAACATTTCAGCATGTTACCCTCTGTTTAGGCTATTCATTCAGTGTAACTGCTCAGCTGGTGTTTTATTCATTTACTTAGAAAATGGATGTAAAATGTGACCACTGTGTGGACGCATTGGTTGAGAGGGCTAAGACACTTTCCTACGGAGGTGAAGGTCCCCGGTTCGATTCCTGGCTACTCTCATTGCGGTGTGTCCTTGGACAAGACACTGTATCATGACTGCATCAGTCAACCCAACTGTATAGGGATACCAGCAAATTGCCTGGGGTATGGTATAGTAAGTTTTCACCGTTCTTAATTAAAATAGGGTCACTCAAAAGCTCTACAAAGCTTACGTTCACTGACGGTACATAAAATTTACCTTTACCTTTTTTCCTTGAGATATAATTTGAAAGGATTTAATTCAGTTTAGGGTTAAGTTTATACTAATGTAATTTTGCCCCATTGCAATGGAAGCTTAAAATGTTATTTGAATCATTTTAGAGTCAATTTCTACTGTGGTTGTATAAGGTGTGGTCATGACCCCAGTGGGGCTCGGACCCACAACTTCCAGGCTGAAGGGCTATGTCTCACCTTAACCACTAGACCATCATTACCCTCAGTGATTTAATGTCTGAAAAGATGTGAATGAGCCACTTTATCAAACAATTAATAGCAGTTCTTTAACCAAGGACGGATACAGTCATGTTCTTCTGAAATGTCTAAAGCCACAATCAGCATTAGTCTGAAACTTGCTTGCGTCAGAATTCTTCTTAACCTAGAAATTCTTACCCTTGTTCTTTACTATATTTTGATTATGCTTATGTGTGTGAAAATTTTAAGTGCCACCCATAGGCACCCGAATATTTGGGCTACGCTCCTGCACCGCAGAGCACGTGCGCCGACATATATCGTACCATGTCATGCACTGTAATTCAACCTACCTATATAAATGGTGCAAAGTCCACATATCTCCCGTTTAAAAAATGACAGATTTTCTCCAGTTGAATTACAGTGCATGACATGGTATGATATATGTCGGCGCGCGCGCGCTCTGCGGTGCAGGAGCGTAGCCCAAACAAGAGCTGTCCGTAAGACAGCCAAGCTCGACTATTCGAAATATTGTCACAGAAGCAGGAAATTATTACCCAAAATGTTAAATATCAAAAGAGTTTTAAGTTCGAAAGGGGACATAATTTGACCAAAATACATATCAGAGTTATGGGACTTGATGTTATCAACTAGTTTTATAACCCCGAAGAAACATGTTAAGTTTCAATTCAATATCTGCATTAGTTTTAGGGATAGTAACTTGCATGTTATACTTTAACCAGAATTTTCTAAGTCCAAAAGGGGGCATAATTTGCTCAAAATACATGTTAAGAGTTATGGAACTTGACCCAGTGAGGTTGGTTATTGACCTTGAAAAAGAATAAATAAGTTTCAAAGCTATATGCCTTTTGGTAATAGCTGTATGTACTTGCACGCAAAACTTTAACCAGGATTTTCTAAGTCCAAAAGGGGGCATAATTTGCCCAAAATACATGTCAGAGTTATGGGACTTGGTGCTATCAACTAGTTTTATAACCCCGAAGACACATGTGAAGTTTCAATTTAATATCTGTAGTAGTTTTGGAGATAGTTACTTGCATGTAAAACTTTAACCAGAATTTTCTAAGTCCAAAAGGGGGTATAATTTGCCCAAAATACGTGTCAGAGTTATGGGACTTGACCCAGTGAGGTAGGTAATTGACCTAGAAAAAGAAAAAATAAGTTTCAAATCTATATGCCTTTTAGTAATAGCTGTATGTACTTGCACGCAAAACTTTAACCAGAATTTTCTAAGTCCAAAAGGGGGCATAATTTGGCCAAAATACATGTCAGAGTTATGGGACTTGACCCAGTGAGGTAGGTAATTGATCTAGAAAAAGAAAAAATAAGTTTCAAATCTATATGCCTTTTAGTAATAGCTGTATGTACTTGCACGCAAAACTTTAACCAGAATTTTCTAAGTCCAAAAGGGGGCATAATTTGGCCAAAATGAAGGTCAGAGTTATGGGACTTGGTGCTATCAACTAGTTTTATAACCCGAAGACACATGTGAAGTTTCAATTCAATATCTGCATTAGTTTTGGAGATAGTAACTTGCATGTAAAACTTTAACCAGAATTTTCTAAGTCCAAAAGGGGGCATAATTTGCTCAAAATACATGTCAGAGTTATGGGACTTGACCCAGTGAGGTAGGTAATTGATCTAGAAAAAGAAAAAATAAGTTTCAAATCTATATGCCTTTTAGTAATAGCTGTATGTACTTGCATGCAAAACTTTAACCAGAATTTTCTAAGTCCAAAAGGGGGCATAATTTGGCCAAAATGAAGGTCAGAGTTATGGGACTTGGTGCTATCAACTAGTTTTATAACCCCGAAGACACATGTGAAGTTTCAATTCAATATCTGCATTAGTTTTGGAGATAGTAACTTGCATGTAAAACTTTAACCAAAATTTTCTAAGTCCAAAAGGGGGCATAATTTGCTCAAAATACATGTCAGAGTTATGGGACTTGACCCAGAGAGGTTGGTAATTGACCTAGAAAAAGAATAAATAAGTTTCAAAGCTATATGCCTTTAAATGATAGCTGTATGTACTTGCATGCAAAAACTTAACCAAGGTGTGACGCCGACGCCGACGCCGACGCCGACGCCAGGGTGAGTAGAATAGCTAGACTATTCTTCGAATAGTCGAGCTAAAAATCGGGTGCCTATGGTGCCACCAACCGAACGGTATTACATTTTTTTCCTGCCTATCAAATTCCAACAAACATTTCAAAGTAAATTCACACCAATCATGAATCTCATGTTGTATCTTTTAAAACACGTTGATATAAAAGCCCTTCAAAATTATTACAAAGACTAAAATCAAGGGTAAATATAACATTACAGTCTGTGTAGTAACAGCTGTAAGCAAAGGTTACCCAGTATTTGTAACTTACGTTGGTATCTCTGTACTCTGAATTTCCACCATCAATGATTATATCTCCTTTCTCTAGGTGTGGTAACTGGAAAACATTAAAATACAAGGTGATTAACAGTCTAGGGCAGCAGATGTGATATAAATTGTGTTTTATGTAGAAGCAAAGGAGATGATGACAATATGAGAAGATGATGACGATATTGACAATATTTTCTGTCCGGCACATACATTATCAATTTATTCTGGTAATCAAGTTGGTGCATAAACATTATTTCAGACAGGGTGGATATGTGGGAGGGGTCTGCAGGCATCTGGGCAGAATCACAGATCTTACATATAACAGCCAGACAGCTTCCTTTCACTTTATAACCTGAGTGGTACTTCAATCCTACAGCTGTGTAGTGCAATGATTTGAATCATACACGTAGTGTTGAGGAGATGACCCTTAAAATACTGATAACAACAAACAAGAAACGAAAGCAGACAGTAAAGGCTCTTTCTTGCTGATGCTTGTAACTAAATACTATCTGAACACATAGCTGAGAATACTGACTCAAAAACATCAAGACCTTGGTCAACCTGTCTAGCAGTTAAACTTACAGTAAACAGGGACAGCTGGGACACGAGTCAATTCCACTTGGCATCAAGATCCAATTTCTGAATAAGAGCTGAATGCTTTACCCTACACCACTGTGATTCTAATAGAATAGTAGAAACTTTTATACTCAGTTCTATCCTCTGTAAATTGTCACCTACCAATTTTTCAATGAAATCATCGACTGCTTGACCAGCCTTAACAAGGAGCATAACTCTGCGTGGTTTCTTCAGTTTGGCTACCATATCCTCCAATGACTTTGCTCCAATAACGTCTGTCCCTTTAGCTTCATTCTGTAGAAACTGTTCAACTTTAGAAACAGTTCTATTAAAAGCAACAACCTGAAAAAAAGAGTTAAAAAGTATGATCATGACTGTATCAATTAACATGTAGTAGATTACTTTTCTACATATTTTACTGACTACATACCATGTTTGTAAAATAGAAGCATATCCATAAAATCAGTATCCCCTGCCAAACGTGATAAAGGTTTCAACCTTGAAAAAGCATTCTCTGACTATAAAAAGCACTTAAATGGAACCGAGTCTCTTTAAAAGATACACTATCCAAAATGAAATAAAAATATTTATCTCTGTGAAAGCTACCTATCTACCAGGTCTAGTCTGCTTACTTCATTCCACTCATGTCTTAAAAACCTGTTTTTCCTACTTCTAGTGACAATGATCTCAAGTTTGACCCAAGCAACCCAAATACATCTAAAACCTTTATGGCATCCAATGAGGTTCCTAAATTCCAGGTTTGGTCACAATACACTCTTCCTTACTGAAGTTACTCATGACCAAAAGCAATTTTCAATTTTTATATACTAACAGCTACCTTGATCTTGACCCCAGTGATCAGAACACATTACTCTTACATCAGTTTCCAAGACTGTTCTTGGTCAAAATATCCCACAGTGAAAAAAGAACTTTTAATGCCATTAAATTTGCAAATAAATACCCTAATATATAGTCAGCATTATATTACCCTATATAGTAAGCATTATATAAGTACTAAGGGCCATAACTCATGTGCTCCTTAAGTAACTTAATGAATGATTTCGGATGGACAGAAAATGAAACAAGAGGGCCATGATGGCCCTATATCGCTCACCTGTTATCATTGCACTTGAGGACAAGAAGGTCCTCAGGAAAAATATCTAAGGACAGGAACAACAAAGGGAAGAAATTTAATCAAAAAGAAAAACAAATCTTAAATGGTAGAGATATGTCAAAATACACCTAAAATTTGGAGGTACCATCCATGTTGTACCACAGAAAAGTGGTCTTCCGGGTTTTTCCCTACGGCCAATAATAAAAAAGTTACTCAAAATAAGCTATTTATAGTAACGTAAAAGGGAAGTAAATAAAAAGAAAATTATTGTAAGCGAACAAAAGAAGGATCTGCCAAATAAATCTGGTGACATAAATGAAATTTCAGGCCAGTATCTTCATTAGTTTCGGAGATATACCCATTTTAATTTGAAATAAAGGGAGGTAATTTGACATTAAATCAGTCCATAGTTATCTACCCTGATTGGCTCAGTCCAACTAATGACAATAATGAAATTTCAAATAAGTCCTATAAGTACTTACTGATATAAATCTATTTTGATTAAAATCAGGGGAGGTAATCAGATATAAAATAACTCTGGAACCTACGATTGGATCTGATTTGTCAAGAATCCAAGATTTATTGTTGTTGAAGATATTTTGGAAGTTTGTATCAAATAAAACCATAAATGATGTCTCTATATGGCTGCAAAAAGCCAAAATACCAAATTTTGGACCTTAAGGCGGCCATAACTCTGGAACCCATGATGGAATCTGGCCAGTTCAAGAAAGGTCCAGTTTGGTTAAAATCAAATCAAAAATGAAGCTGCTATTGTGCAGACAAGCTCAAAATAGCTAAGTTTGGCCCTTTCAGGGGCCATAACTCTGAAACCCATTATGGTATCTGGCCGGTTCAACAAATGAACTGAGATCTTATAGCGACTAAAGTTTTGTGCAAGTCTGATTAAATTCAAATCATAAATGAAGCTGCTATTGTGCAGACAATGTCTAAATAGCTAATTCTGGCCTTTTCAGGGGCCATAACTCTGGAACCCATTAAGGAATCTCGCCAGTTCAGGACAGGAACCAAGATCTTATAGTGATACAAGTTGTGTGCAAGTTTGGTTAAAATAAAATCATAAATGAAGCTGCTATTGTGCAGACAAGGTCAAAATCGCTAATTCTGGCCCTTTCAGGGGCCATAACTCTAGAACCCATAAAGGAATCTGGCCAGTGCAACAAAGGAACCAAGATCGTATGGTGATACAAGTTGTGTGCCAATCAAATAATAAATAAAGCTGCTATTGTGCAGACAAGGTCAAAATAGCTAATTTTGGCCCTTTCAGGGGCCATAACTCTAGAACCCATAATGGGATCTGGTCAGTTCAAGAAAGGAACCGAGATCTTATGGTGATAAAAGTTGTGTGCAAGTTTGGTTAAAATAAAATCATAAATGAAATCAATATCGTGCAGACAAGAAATTGTTGACGGACGCACGCACAGACTGACGGCAGACGAAGGGTGATCACAAAAGCTCACCTTGTCCAAGACCCCATAGCAAGTCGGCTACTTTTTTATTTCAGCCTGTTTCAACAAAAACTTATTGCCAACCCTGTACTTGTAAATTGCTAACATCCACATCAAATTATTCAGTGTATAATTAAAGCCCTGCTCCGCGGCTATTCAAATTCTATTGTGTGTATGCAACCCATGATTACATTAGATAACAGTTAACAGTTTACGGCCACCCGCCACACATTAGCACGCAAAACCACAGGTATTTCATATAGAATTTTATATAAATTGACAGGGGTCACTGTTCATAGTCAGGATTTTCATGCTTTTTCAGTGACATTTAAGGTTAAAAGGTAGGACTGGAGTAGGTCTTTAAAGACACGTTTGTCATAGTAAGGGTTCAGTCTGACACCCTATCCCTCTGAGAAAATTGGCTGGATCTGCAAGCTATTTTTTAAATTTGCAGATTTTCAAGGACCAATAACAACAAATACATAGAGGATATTTGTTTGTTTTAGTGTAAGATCAAAATATATTTCACCAAGTGAACACTATAATGATATAATTTATATTTTCACGAGTGGTGCAGCCACGAGTGAAAATGTAAATTATGGTGTTCAAGAGTATTTTCAATGGTTTTGACCAAATTATATCCAGTCTGTATGCGCAATGTCACGTGCATCGCATCATGACGTCATAATGTTGTGACGTCAGGGTATCTTTCTACAAATTTTTACAAAGTTCTATTGCGTTTCCTGATTTCTGTTACACTTTGGTATGATAGACGGCATATATTTATGATCCTGTTAGTATTCCTAAACATCTTTGTCTTTACTGAAGTATATTTTGCATGGAATTTTCTGTTATTTATAATTCATATTCTTAAGCATTCAAGTGTAGTTCCATATCAGTGAAAAATGAAAATGATATTTTCACTGTTTGAAACAGTGAAAATATCAATTTTATTTCACTGATAAATTTCAGTATTTCACTGAAGAGCATGAAATACAGACTGAGTCATTTAGTTTGTGATGTTAGATGAAGATCAGACAGTAACTTGACTCTAGATTAAAATTGTTAACATTCAAAATGTTACTTGCTTACTCAGCCAAAACCTAACATGATCTATATCAACTGAATCGTAAATGGTACAACTTGCACAATTAAGTACAATTCAAAAATATTTACTTTTTTTTCTTAATGAAAAGAAATAATATATAATGGAGTTACGTATACTTACTGTAAATTTATGGTCGTTCATATTGAGAATGAGGTTCTGACCCATCACTGCCAGGCCAATAAGGGCAAGATCTCCCCTGAAATAGATAAAGGTTAAAAGTTCTTTACCAAGGCAAGATCTCTCATATAATGAACTTAACAGAACATATAAACTTAAACCTCTGTATCAGTGCAAGATCTCCACTAACATGGGCAGAATACCTACAACTTTAACCTCTGTACCAGTGCAATGGGCAGAATACCTACAACTTTAACCTCTGTATCAGTGCAATGGGCAGAATACCTACAACTTTAACCTCTGTATCAGTGCAAGATCTCCACTAACAATTGGGCAGAATACCTACAACTTTTATCCCTGTATCAGTGCAATGAGCAGAATACCTACAACTTTAACCTCTGTATCAGTGCAACGGGCAGAATACCTACAACTTTAACCTCTGTATCAGTGCAACGGGCAGAATACCTACAACTTTAACCTCTGTATCAGTGCAATGAGCAGAATACCTACAACTTTAACCTCTGTATCAGTGCAACGAGCAGAATACCTACAATTTTAACCTCTGTATCAGTGCAACGGGCAGAATACCTACAACTTTAGCCACTGTATCAGTGCAATGAGCAGAATACCTACAACTTTAACCCTGTATCAATGCAATGAGCAGAATACCTACAACTTTAACCTCTGTATCAGTGCAATGGGCAGAATACCTACAACTTTAACCTCTGTATCAGTGCAAGATCTCCACTAACAATTGGGCAGAATACCTACAACTTTAACCCCTGTATCAGTGCAATGATCAGAATACCTACAACTTTAACCTCTGTATCAGTGCAACGGGCAGAATACCTACAACTTTAACCTCTGGATCAGTGCAACGGGCAGAATACCTACAACTTTAACCTCTGTATCAGTGCAATGGGCAGAATGTCTACAACATTAACCTCTGTATCAGTGCAAGATCTCCACTAACAATTGGGCAGAATACCTACAACTTTAACCTCTGTATCAGTGCAATGGGCAGAATACCTACAACTTTAACCTCTGTATCAGTGCAAGATCTCCACTAACAATTGGGCAGAATACCTACAACTTTAACCCCTGTATCAGTGCAATGATCAGAATACCTACAACTTTAACCTCTGTATCAGTGCAACAGGCAGAATACCTACAACTTTAACCTCTGGATCAGTGCAACGGGCAGAATACCTACAACTTTAACCTCTGTATCAGTGCAATGAGCAGAATACCTACAACTTTAACCCTGTATCAATGCAATGAGCAGAATACCTACAACTTTAACCTCTGTATCAGTGCAAGATCTCCACTAACAATTGGGCAGAATACCTACAACTTTAACCCCTGCATCAGTGCAATGATCAGAATACCTACAACTTTAACCTCTGGATCAGTGCAACGGGCAGAATACCTACAATTTTAACCTCTGTATCAGTGCAATGGGCAGAATACCTACAACTTAAACCTTTGTAAAGGACATAAGCTTATACAGTCAAACCTCTGTACACATTTGCCCCTGCAATGGCCATAATATACATACTGTTACACCTGTGTCAATGATAACTTTGAGGAGCAAATAACTCCTTACATTTTCTTCATAATATACCAGTATATTTAGTAACTCTACTGTCTGTAGAGCAACAACTTGTTCACAGCAAACATTTCATTCTCTCAAGTATTTCTGCTTTCGAGAGGTTGTTCTGTACATACAGATATAAATGTTTTACAGGTAACTTTTAACATTTGTACATATGTTCTAGAGAGGAAAGCACCAACTGGACAGGTTGTAAATCCTTTAACAATTCAATGTTAAGCAAAATTTTACATCATAAAATTAAAATATTTTCCAAATACCAAACAGATATTTTTCTCTTTATCACCAACTATGGTAAAAATGAATATTATTTGTTGCACCACATTTGTAAAATCTAAGACATTTAAAAGCAGAACCCATCCTGAAACACTAATATTCAGGTAAAGTCATATGACATTGAACAAATATTTGCTGTGTGATTGATTTTCAATAAACAATATCTAGACTGAGTAGAAGAGAGAAAACATTATAACAAAACCGTAATTTTAAGAATAGCTAGAAATGTGCCAACATTTGATCATAAAACAATTCCTGTACAAATACATTTTATGAAAATCTAGTGGCCGCAAGTTTATGTTTTTACCATTACCAGCAAGATATTTGTCAAGTTTAACTTTTCTTTACGCAAATTTGAGTGAAGGCATTAAAGGTGGTCAATCACATTTAAACAACATTTAATGACATTTTTTACTTTTTGTATATTCTGGTAGAGAATTATTTAAGGAACAAAAAGACCGATTACATAGAGTTAGATTCCTATTTGAAATGTATATTTTATTATTTTTATAAAATTTTGTTATTACTCCCCTTAAAAAAAGCTGGGTATTTCTTTTTATTTCGATACAATGTCTAGTTTTACATTTGCATTTGATAGACATATCAACTATTGAACAATCTGAACCAAAATGCAAGTTTAAAAGCTGTGTGTAGCTTCTGAATTCGTTTATTTCCAATCTATCTTGGTTGCGCAACCAAGATCGGCAAAGGGAGGTAATAATAATTTACCTGCGTTTCTAATGAATTCCATCTAAATACATAATTTTTAATGCAAATATTTTACAAATATATTACAATATGTCTAATATTTATACATTTCCTTAGGCAAAGTATGTTTATCAAATTTATACTTATGATAAAATAACTCTATCTTGGTTGGGCAACCAGGATAGGAAAATGAAATTTTAAAAATACCTCCAGTGAAAATCTAATTTGTATTAAGTGTTAAGTGAACATAAATGAGTGTAAATGATCAGATGCTAAAGTTTCGAACAAATCCTTTACATGGCCAAAATCTGATTATCCACCTTTAAAGAATACTACAACTTCAATTTCAGTTCATTAAAAATTTTTATGATGTTTACACAGGCTGAGAGAGACATGAATGATTCTGCAGATATTTTCTTCAAATTTTATTTGTGCCTAAAACTGAATAAAAATCCAGTGCAGAATTAATATACATATGTGCTTTTTTTTTGTGTATCTAGATCAAAAGATCAATAAAAAATTGGAACAGAACAATTCAGTGTTTAAGCATGAGCATAGCAAACAAACAAATTGTTTAAGAAAGGCCTAATGACAGGATATTATTTTTTGGAGTGAGTGGGCAACTAACGGTGTAGAATATCCAGGTGTATATCCGGGTTTGTGTATAAAGTAAACATTTAAAGATACATGTACCATAAATACCATCCAATTAAAACTGATTTCATCATGAAAAATCTACACAATCTAAACCATTTAGAAAGGCAAATGTACTACATGTACAACATGATGTATAAACCACATATTAAATAACTCAAATCCTGAAATTTTATAGCTAGATGAACATTTTTAAATTTTTTATGCAAACTGAATTTAATGAAAGTTTGTACAATTTTGTATATTAAACACACAAAAATTAGTATTAATCTCCTGGGTACTTCTAATTTCTACAACTAACAGAATAAATGCTGGCCTATACACAGTTAAATGCCCAATTAAGCTACAAAGAAAATTGTAAAATTAATTTTTAAAATAAAAACAACAGTTTACTCCTGTTGATAATAATATCCAAATTTTTTTACTATTATTAATAAATTGTTGCCTGAAAATTATTTATGCCAGCTCAGAATATTGCAAAAACGACCTTCCATAAATGCGATAAGCCATAATTTGAAAATCTTGGTAGAAGTCCATTAGACGATGCAACATGCTAAATATCTAAGCTCTAGGCCTTCAGGTTTCAGAGAAGATTTCATAAATTTACTATATATCCATATAGAGAAAATAAGCCCTGCCCCCTGGCGGCAATATTTTTTTTTTGCTGAAATAGAATTGCTTACCGGTAAGCAATTTTGGTAGAGGGTCACCTAGAGATCATTTCTACAAATTATATTTGAAATCCAGCAGACAGTTTCTGAGAAGATTTTTAAGGATTTTCCTTTTGGTTGCCATGGCAAGCACAGTTCTGTATGGATTTCTTTTGGCAATTCTGAAAGGGCCCCGCCACCCAAGGATCATTCCTGTGAAGTTTGGTGTAAATATGCCAAGTGGTTTTGAAGAAGAAGATTTCTGAAAATGTACAATACATTGTATAGTCATATATGGAAAATAAGTCCTACCCCCTTGCAGCCATGTTTTTTTTTATCAAAACAGAAAGGCTTGAGCAATTTTGGTAGATGGTCACCTCTAAGACACCATTTCTACAAAATATATTTGAAATAAGGCTTACTGCTTTTGAGAAGAAGATTTTTAAAGATTTTCCATTCAGTTGCCATGGCAACCACAGTTCTGCATGGATTTTTTTGGGGGGCAAATTTGAAAGGGGGCCACCCAAGGAAGTTTGGCATAAATCTGCCCAAAAATTTTGAAGAAGATTTTTTTTTTAGAAATTTTTGTTGAAGGAAGGATGACACATGACGGACATCAATCCCTCACAAAAGCTCATCTTGAGCCTTTGGCTTAGGTGAGCTAATAAAAATACCTACATTTTCACTTGACATCACATTTTTTCCCCAAATATTTACAGCTTGAACAAAAGCTGAAGGGATGTAACATAGCAAAAAGTAATACCTTTAGTAAAATACACCTGAAGTTTGAAAAATACCGGTAAGCAAAATTTAATGACTGAAGTACATCAAGTCTAAAAATTTTAAGCTTGAATATATCTCATTAAATTTACTTACATAATGTCCATCCCCCTACCATGGCTATGAACAGGGGTTATAAAACTAGATAACTGCAACACATAGTTTTTATACATGATGCTGTGGCAATCATTTAAATCTAGATTAATAGTTAAAAATTACTGACATCCACGCAGAATTTTTTTAAATATTGACAAAATTGTAAAAGTTATTTCCAATATCTCTCCGATAATGGCCGTCCTCCTATATCGAAGACTCCTAATATTGTACATATTTCATTAATTTACTACGTGTATAATAAAACTGTGTTGCAAATTTTCTAGTTTTTATAACCCTTGTTCATATTTATGGTAGGGGGATAGAAATAATACAGAGGGTTACTAATAAGTTTTGATAATGTGGCAGTTGAGTCCAATAAGTCCAGGGGTGTTCAAAGATAATCCGTCACAGATCTATTGTAAAGCAAATATTGGATTTACCTGTATTGGAAAATAAACAGTGTCGATTGTATTGAGGTCAACTGCCACATTATCAAAGTTTATTAGTACTTACTATGAATATTACTTCTTTCTTAAATGTAAACATAACTTTAAAACAAAAGAGCCATGATGGCCCTATATCACTCATCTGAGTTTAGTTGCTTGCTTGAACAATTAAAAGTTCCTGCTAAATAAATACACGCAGGTAATGTGTATTTTTTTGGAGGGGGTGGGGGGGGGGGGGGGTTGAGGTGGGATAAGACAATGGGGAAATGATGGTGATATGACAGTATCAAACATGAAGAGTTTTAAAGTTTCCACTACATAAATAAGCAGTAAACTGACCACACCTCCCAAATGGCAACGCTTTTTGATGAAACAGAATTATTTCTACAATCTTGATAAAGAGTCATGCATCCAAGATGGATTTGTGTAACATTATTTTAAAATTGGGCCTGGAAGCCATGTTTTTGACAAAACAAAATAATTTGAACATTCTCTGCATAGGAGGGCTACATAAGGCCTATTTGGTGGTGGACTGGGGGGGGGGGGGGGGGGGGGGTTTAGCCCTAAGGGATAATTTGAGCAATCTTGGTAAAGGACTAACATATGATTTCACCAAGGCAAATGCAGCTCCTATTATATACACAAGGTTTTACCTTGATTTGACCTAGTGACCTAGTTTTTGAATCCCAATGACCAATATTCGAACTTGATCTAGGTTTCACCAGGGCTACATGTATCATTCTGTCAAGATTTCATGAAGATCAGCAGAAAAATACAGCCTCTATCGAATACACAAGGTTTTTCTTTGATTTAACCAAGTGACCTACTTTTTGACCCAAGATGACCCATAAACAAATTCTACCTAGATTTCATCAAGGAAATCATTCTGATCAAAATTCATGAAGATCAATTGAAAAATACAGCCTCTATCGCATACACAAGGTTTTCCTTTGATTTGACCTAGTGACTTACTTTTTAATCCAAGATGACCCATATTCAAACTTGACCTAGATTTTATCAAGGCAATCATTCTGACCTAACTTCATGAAGATCAATTGAAAAATACAGCCTCTATCACATACACAAGGTTTTTCTTTGATTTGACCCAGTGACCTACTTTTTGACCCCAAATGACCAATAATTAAATTCAACCTTTATTTCATCAAGGCAATCATTCTAACTAAATTTCATGAAGATCGATTGAAAAATACAGCCTCTATCACATACACAAGGTTTTCCTATGATTTGACCTAGTGACCTACTTTTTGACCCCAGATGACTCATATTTGAACCTGACCTAGATTTTATCAAGGCAATCATTCTGGCCAAAATGCCAGAAGATTAATTGAAAAATACAACCTCTATCCCATACACAAGGATTTTCTTTGATTTGATCTAGTGACCTAGTTTTTTACCCCAGATGACCCATTTTCGAACTCAGCCCAGATTTCATGAAGGTTACCATTCTAACCAAAATTCGTGAAAATTAATTGAACAAGAGATCACAGAGTAATCTTGGCGCTTTTTGAGTGTTCCAAATTTCAAGACTTATTGACTAGCTCAGGTCAAATTTTCATTTCCGTACACAACACTGTGCATGTGGTCCAAATTCGAAAGCTGTAGCTTGAAAAATGTGAAAGTAGGTCACTAGATCAATTTCAAGGACAAAGTTCTTTGTACACAAAACTATGCATGTGCATCAAGTTTGAAGGCTGTAGTTCGAGAAATTTGAAAGTAGGTCACTAGGTCAATCTTAAGGTCAACGTTTATTTCGGTACACAAAACTATGCAAGTGGTCCAAATTTGAAGGCTGTAGCTTAAGAAATGTGAAAGTAGGTCACTAGGTCAAAATCAAGGTCAAATTTCACTTCAGAACATAAATCTATGCATGTGGTCCAAATTTGAAGCCTGTACCTTCAAAAATGTGAAAGTAGGTCACTAGGTCAATGTCAAAGTTTGTTTCGGTACACAATCCTATGCATGTGGTCTTAATTTGAAGCCTGTAGCTACAGAAATGTGAAAGTAGGTCACTAGGTAAATATTAAGGTCAAAGTTCATTTCGGCACACAAAACTATATAAGTGGTCCAAATTTGAAGGCTGTAGCTTGAGAAATGTGAAAGTAGGTCACTAGATCAATTTCACTAGGTCAAAATCAAGGTCAAATTTTATTTAGGAACACAGAACTATGCAGCCATGTGGTCCAAATTTGAAGCCTGTACCTTTAAAAATGTGAAAGTAGGTCACTAGGTCAATGTAAAGATCAAAGTTTGTTACGGTACACAAAAATATGCATGTGATCCAAATTTGAAGGCTGTAGGTTGCGAAATGTGAAAGTACAGTACAGCTAGCGCGGCACCTTCAAAAACCCTTCGACCCTCGCGGGTAAAAATTTTTTCGGGTGTTCAGTTGCGATGGCCGGACACCCGTCGGCCCTCGCGGTCATGAACACAGCGGTTCGCGGTGGACGGCCACGAGGATTCGCAGTGTTCACGCACGAGGGACCATCGCGATCAACGTTTTATTTAACATTAATTTTTTTAACAGTATATTGAAGCACTTAATTGTTAAATTTATCATCTATAATGTATTTATTATAAATATACAATGTATATCATTTATTCAATTTACTCGTCTACCTTTATCGGGCCTTGTTATCTACGCCCGATATTTTATATGTTTTGATTTTAGTTTATTGCCACTGACGATTATATCTTTTTCAATAAATTATATCCAAATTGTAAACAATTGTGTGAAGGGATGTTTTACACACACATTGTATCAAATTGTGACACATTGATTACATTCACAAGATTTTTTCATATAATTGCCTGAACACATGTCAAATTTTGACACGTTATCAGCGTATTTTAAATAGAAAGAGCTTGCACATAATCATAAGTGTTAATAACAAAAGAAACAAAATAACATAGCCGATAGAAGTTGTGTTTTTTTTATTTCTGAGTAAATATAATTTTGTTTTTTGTTTTCTGTTTTCTCAACTGTTAACTAAAATCTAGAGACAGCAAGACCACCATATGCATGTAAGAAATAATTAATCCGCCGATCCGACGGTATCAAGTAAGATGTACTATCTCAAAAGCGAATCTCAGAGAACTTTAGAACTCCTAATGTTACGAACATGTTTTTATTTTTTCACTTATATTAGCTTCAGGATTTGAGCAATTGTTTCAGTATTATTACATACTGATTTTATTTATTTTGCAGGTACAGCCGTTGTCAAGAAACGTATATACTTTTGTACTTTGTTATATTTATTTTCGTTCCAATCTAGTGTTCTTATACTAACAATACCTAACAGTTATATTGTTTAGCACTTAACAGTTTATCTTTGTTATGAATTTGGCATAAAATTAAAAGATTATAATAGAGATAAGTTGCTAGGTTTCTTTTTCTAATGAATTTATTTGCATTAACGACTAAAAGTTATTTTACAATTAAAAAACGTTCTGTTTTGTAACGAATTTTTATTGCCAGTAACAACGTTCTGTTTGGTTCGAAAACATCTGCATGATAGTTTTTAAAAGTGCACAAGTTTTCCAAGTGAATCTAAACAGAAACAGTGTACAAAGGTTCTCTTTGAATGTTTTTACAACTAAAGGTCCAGTGCTTAAGGTTCAATGATCAATAATCATTTTAATGTATTTATGTGAATTACAAGCTGCTAAAATTTCAGTAATTTATTTTATTAAGGAATTAATGTAAAATGCTATGTTTGGTGAAAAGTTTAGTGATCTTCGAAAGTACTGAGCACACATTCTGAATGTTTTTTTGTTTTTTTTGTCTATTTCAGGCGAAGACTGCAAGATTAGTGTCTTATTAGTTTTCCTGCAATATTTTGCACAAGGAGTTTTTAACATTTTTCTTTTAATACACATTTACCTAACGTGTTCCCGTCATTGTTCTGTCCTTACCATATTTGGCACATTTTTATTATGCAGTATTGGTACTACAAGTATGTGGGCCTCTGACGAACTGGGAGATGAGACACAAATGACGAACTGAGAAAAAACGGAGACATCTGGACACAGAATTAATTTTATTACCATTAAAATTATGAGCTATATATGGCAAGGCCAGAACAAGCAATGACAGGAACACGAAAAACGACGGAACGACAACTGGATGCACCACGACTACTAACTGCGCTGACAGGACATAATTGCGTCGAAAAAGCATAACGTCGAAGATACATTATTACGTCGGAGATATATAGCGTCAGAGACAAATATCGTCGGATACATATTACGTCAGAGATAAGTTACGTCAAAGATATACAACTATGATTTAGAAATATTACCTAATGCAGCTTACATATACTACTAGCTTGTACCTGTCTTTGACTAAATATCTTTGAAATTTTTGGTGCCTACTCGACATCCAAAAGACTTCTCATTCAGATTGATATTTATGTTTCATCCAGTAGCAAAGGTCATTTGTAATGATATGAATGTGTAAATATGTATTATCATCAATTTATTAGTATCGTTAGTTTTTTGTGTTTTGTTTTTATATAATGGATATTTTTCAGATGTTTGAATCTTCTTACAGTGTAACTACCCATGTTAAATGTTATTAAATGACAGGTTTTGTAATAGTTAATAAAGATAATAGGTAAGAGTAGATTTCTTGGAAGCACAGAGCTCAAAAAAGCAGATTCAGAGCCCGCATTTGCAAAGTAGAACCATAGCAAAAATAAAACATTTTAAGTACACTGAACTCTAACATGTAAACTAATAAAAGCTCGAGGGGTAATGAAATGTGCAGCATCCTTCACCAACCATCACCACCCCATCAAAACCTACCATATGACGGAACTTCACTTCACAGTACAATATGTATAAACAAGTGGATCGACTCGAGCATCCCGAAAGACCAGAAAAAAAATAAACACAACAGAGATGACTCCAGAAACCCGAAGGCCCAGAGAAAAACAAACAACACTGAGACCACATAAAGAGAGTCTTTTTTCGGCCACCATATGGCATTTATGACTGTTTAGTTAATAAATGAGCAAAAGGGTGTAAAATAACAGACTATGTCTATTTGTATTTGAACAAAAAATTCATATTCGTCTTCTTCTCAAACACCAAATTCACCCCTCGCTTACGTTTACCTGTAATTAGAAAAAATGCAACTGTTTCTATTGTTTACAGAAAAAATACATGTAAATATTACAACAATATGCGGAATTCCGAAAACAAAAGGTATGTACCTAAGTCTCATATATCATAAAAGTGTGAATTAAACATTCATCTAATAAGTAATGAAAATAATAAATCAAAGACTCGAGTAAAAAGTTTTGAAATACTATTAAATATATTCATCTTATCAAAGATTGTCAACAAATAAATTGTCAACAAATAAGATAGTAATTATATTGTTAAACATATTACGAACAAATAACAATAATTATTTGATGAGTAGCAATCATAGAACAGTGTAAAGAAACTTACCAATAATTTCTAAACATCTGAAAACTGACAAACAAGCGAAACAAAAGAGCGTATTAGGTACCGTAATAAATAAAACAGAGTAAGAAACAGGTGTTAGTAAAACATAATTTGCAAGGAATTTGTTAGAAGAGGTGCGAATAGCATAAAATTAACTCAACAATCGATTTAGAAATGAACAATAGGATCAAAGATTTATACGCTTGCAGTGACCAGAAAATAGAAATAAAACTGTTGGAACAAAACAAAGAATATGCAACTCTATTTAGATTTTACAGAAAATACAAAACAATGTGATAATTATTATTACATATCATAACATCGCGACTGATTACGGGTATACGGACGAGGTATACATTCTAAATAAGTAGTTAGTATATGCATAGACAATTTAAGCATTTATATTTATAAATTATGAGATGAATAATTCTTTCAAAAAGTATTTAATGAACACCAGGTTTCCTTGCGGCCGACCACCACGGACCATTGCATCCGTCCATCGCAACGCGCGGCGTTCGCCGCCTCCGGCAATGACCATTCCTGAACACCCGAAATATCCGATATGACACCCGTCGCGGCGGACAGTAAAAACGAACACGCGAATTGGAATCGCGGCAACGGGTGTTCAAATGAAGGTTCCGCGCTAGCTGTACTGTAATATCGGTCTGTGTTGCTTGATCTACTTTCTTTGCATTCTGTATAATAGTTTTAAAGTTTTCAATGTAGGAGACACAGCCTTTG
Organism: Mercenaria mercenaria; assembly: GCF_021730395.1. Taxonomy (NCBI): domain Eukaryota; kingdom Metazoa; phylum Mollusca; class Bivalvia; order Venerida; family Veneridae; genus Mercenaria; species Mercenaria mercenaria. The sequence goes on from NC_069374.1 coordinate 43,578,248, forward strand.
CAATATGACACTAGTTTGTGATTTTCATATTTATGTAGTTTATCAAGTTTTTTCAGATCTTCCTTTGAAATGTTTCTTCTGGTTCTTATGATATTCCATTTAGTATGATAAAAAGATGTACCACGCAAGTAAGAAGAATTTTCTGATTGGGAAGTTAGGTTTCCAAATCGGGAAACTCTGCTTTTTTGCAGTTCATTCAGAAAAAGGGCAGATTCAATGTGAAATAAAAAAAATACTAAGACATTTAAGAAAATTCTGAACGGTAGAAATCTAGATATGTCTTTTAATTTCACTATGGCATATTCAATTTTGAGATCTCATGTAGAGTCAAGTTACCTATGCTCGGCCATTTTCATTACATTATTGCTTATACTGTTTTACTTAAGTTCTTCAGTTTTGTTCAGATTCGAGTGTTAAACTGTACACCATTTTAGAAAGTAAGTCAAGTAATCAAGCGTCTGATTGATCACAGATTTTGGAGTAAAATCGTGCGGTGCAACTAAAGGTCAAACACCACTAATTTCACTAGATACGAACCAATGCTCGGCCACCCATTTATAAAGCTTGTTAAAGTTAAGTGCTTTGTTTTTATTATATTTTCATGTTATTAAACACGATTCTTGAACAAATTATGAATATGATAACAATATTTCTGTATTTCGATACAGTTTATCACGTACTGAACATACACGTATTTCAAGTCTTACAGTTTTCTTTCATTTATGCTAAATCACTTTATAACAGTTATCAAGAACAATACAATAAAAAATACTTTTAAATATGTGAATTTAAATGAAAAACAACTAGTTAAACTCATAATCGCAACGTGCGGGTGTGGCGCATGCGCAGTGCGGGCTATTATTTACACTGGCAACACCGATGGTGCCGGCGATAGAAGGCACTTTTAGAAGTAAAAACATACAACTGTCGCATACTTTGTATATAAATCAATAGAATATATATTTTAGCAAATATTTATGTAAAAGTTACACAATTGAACATTTTTTATCATATAGTGCAATTATCGAAACTCAAAAAACGCCAAATGACAGCTGTCATTATTGATCGTTTTCGTCTGCAACAGAAAAGCAAGCGCCTGACCGACACAGATTTGATCCCATTTTGAATTGGCGTCCATAACCCGAAAAGTAAACGACCACTGACAGCAAGGTTTTCAAGTTACATTTTTGATTAACAATAAAGAATATTATGTGGCCGAGCACTGGACTGGCCGAGCATAGGTAACTTGACTCTATAGTCTTATGCACCGGGCACTTTTAATGAACCTACATAAAATATAGTGGTTTTACTTCCCGAATGGGAAGCATGTTACTATAATAAGTAACAAGTTTCCTGATCGGGAAGTAGGGAAAAACCCATAAATAATTTCCCGATCAGGAAGTTTCCCCTACTAACAAAAATATTGGTACATTTTGTAGCTAAATAAATTTGCAAATTTCTAAAACCCTGATCTATGGCATTTCATTTGATGAAATTATTGTATGACAAAATTTCTGGCATGATTTAAGGTTACGTTTTTTAAGAAACAAAACAAACAATTTTTTAATCATGGCCTAATCACTGAATGTCAGATAACTCCCCATTTCAATATTTTCCATGTCTCCGACGGTTTTCTTTAATATGAAGACTTTTGTAAGAATATTTAATGAATTATAAAGACAAAAATAGTGTAAGGACACCATCGGAAACTCTTTTTAACCCTCAGGAAGCTTAATTTGCCAAATTTGTCATGTAAAATAACACGAAAATAGACAAAATTAGCTGTCGCAAATGTGGGTGTTACTAAAATCATATGATAGAGACGAAGTTAAAACATGAATCAAGAACTATAATTGATATTAATCTTTTCTAAAATGATTGCTTTTTTCGACAAATCATTACACGCGCGTATAATTGATCCGAGGTGCCGGAATAATTTGATTTTCGAATGTCGCAAAATCGGTAGTCAGGTACGTTAAAAGACCTTTTATTGTATACATTGTGACTAAATACTCGCTAAATAATTTTAAAATTGTGCATAAAAAGTCTTTAGGTATGCAAATTTATCTTAGAAAGACATTTACTATTCCCCGTGATTAAATAAAAGTAATAGATTTTTGGATTTCCAAAAGTTGTTAGTGTTACGATAAAAAAGGTCAGGTACGTTAAAGATTTCAGTGAATAATTTATTTATACTGTAACCATTGTTCAAATGATTTCAATTTCTTTGTATAAAAACTTAATAGGACCAACGGATAAGCATTTAATAAATCGTTTTATGTTGTAAAATCTAGTTGTATGACTCAAAGATTAAAACGACCGTCAGGAACGTTAAAGTCAGGTACGTGTACAGCATCGTTCTAAAACGGGAATTAAGCCAAAATACTTGCATCTTTCCGGTAAAAATGGTACATTCTCGTATTAATTGTAAATAACATCCACCGGAACGCGTGGTTTCAAAGAGTTTCAGTGCGGTAGACATTCAAATTGAAGGAAGTTTAGAGTGAATTTTGAATGGAGGTTAATGAAGGTAAGAAATACTTATTTATATATGAATATTGTTTTGAAAGAAAATATAAACATCATTTAGTTAATTCATCATGAAATTTAAACCCTACAATTTCCGGATTTTATTAATAAAGACTGTAAACATTTTTTAACGTACCTGACCCATTCGTTAAAGTACCTGACATATATTTTCAGGCGCTTGGCGATGGGCAAGACTAGAGCCGAGTACCAAAAAGAGTATTGAGAAAGGAAGAAGCTTCAAGATAAAGATTTTCTGAAGAGAGAAAGGCAACAAACTAAGCAGTATAAATTACCTATAAACGCTCTAGATAAACATAAACAAAATGAACTTAGAAAGAAAAACAGGCTATTGAAAAGACAAAGTGGAGAAAGAAAAAAGAATAAAATACAACAAGAGAAAGATCGAGAACGAGAGGAAAATACCCAAAATTGTGAGACACAAACAAAGAGCCATGAAGAGCATTATTCTGAATGGACGACAAGAAACAAAAGTAGTCAATCAATGATAGTAAAAATGAGTTTTGAGCCCAGGAAACGATCACAGAAACTCATTTTTACTATCATTGATTGACTACTTTTGTTTCTTGTTGTCCGTTCAGAATAATGCTCCGAGGGATCTACTTCCCAGATTTTATTAACTTCACAACAGCGGGTGTTAAGTGCTGTGTGACGGCCGTATAAAATCGCCCCGATTTCATCTCAGTGTTGTTATATTTTCTGGTCCTTCGGGATCATTGATTTCATTTTACTTAGGTTTGAAGATTGAATACTGCTTAAGCCGGTGCTGGGGGGCGTGGGCAGTGTTGCATTTTCCATTACTGCTCATGAACAGACTCAATCAAACCGAGTCTGCAATTTTCACTTTTTGCCTGTTCTCGGTGCTTCCGAGGGATCTACTTTCCAGATTTTATTTACCCCAAGAAAGGTACCAACAAAGATAAAAAGGAAGTTTATAATGGCTAATGCTATTATTGCTGAAGTACAATCACAGAAGAAGAATAAAACCCAAAAGAAAAGAAGAGTTGTTGCCAATATAGTCAGTGGAAACATTAGAAAGTACAGATGTCTTGACTTGATGAGCAAAGAAACAGGCATAGCACGAAGTGTATAGAAAAAAACAAAATCTAAACGATTAATTGCTGTCGATGAGAAGAAAGGTTCTAGAAAGAGAAAGGATAAAGAAACGCGTAACTAGCTTCATGGAACGAGATGATATAAGTGTAAATATGCCTGGGAAATGCGTTTGTTTATTTTAGTAACAATTTAAGTAACTGTTAGATGTGTTTAACAATTTGAAGTTTTTATTAAGAAACATAGATAAATATGTCAAGTACGTTAACATAAATACTTTAGTCATTACAAGAAGTTTTCAGGTAGTGAACAGTAAATTTACCCGTGTTTTGACAAGCATTTGTAAATTATTACAAAAATGCTTAATCAAAATTGTTCCTTTTGAATTTATATGTTACTTTCTGGCCAAAACTACATTAAGGTCAGGTACGTTAAAATATCATTGTAATTTGTGTTAATGCGAGATTTGAAAGTTGTTAGTATGTTGTTTTTAGCCTACATTTAATTCGACATCAATGAAGATGATTTTTCTAGTCACTTTGCTGCATATTTTTACAATTTAGGTATTTTGTTTTTGTATGACCTTACGTCAGGTACGTTAACAATAACAGTCTTTATAAAGCGATTTAAAAATTGTTCATAAATATGTTAAGATATTAACATATATGTGTTTTTTAATGATCAATGTTTAATCTTCGTTTTTAAATAAAGAAGCCAGAAAACTAACTATCAAAACAGCAGTTAAATGAATTAAACAATTGCTTTTAACAATTTTTCAATGTAAATCCTTATTAACATAAGTTAACATGAAAACCAAATGAACAAATTATGAAACATACAAAATGTTTGATGTCTTTTTCTCAGGATATATTAAAACAAAATAAAAAAAAACACCAATTGACTCATTTGCAAAATTGTACTGCTATTGACAAAGATAAAACTTTTGTTAACGTATCTGACATTAGAAATAGAGTATATCATTTCTGATGAAAATATCATTAACTGTGTTGGTCCGTAGGTGACCCCGTTCTTTTTTTATGTTGTGTTATATGTTTATGAATAAAAAAATAAAACAAAACATGATATATTTTGCACTTTATTATTACGATTTTTTCTGTATGAATATGTTCAGTTATCTGAGATTCAATGTAATAAGTAATATGTAAAATCTAGGACATGACTTTAATCCATCAGTAGATTCTAAGTTCAACGAAATCACTTTATTATTCATACAATGAAAAAAAATAGCCACAATTTAATCATTTAATTACATTTTTTGGTAAGTTTTGATTTCAACTTCAAGATGAAAATCATGTTTTTTGTTGCAATTTTTTTCAACAGACTACGACCGGCTTACAAAATGACTGACATGGAACAAGAGTTCAGCATAAGGTCAAATATTACAAGTCTACTCACTTTTTGTCAGTCATCTTCAGATACTAGGATGCAAATTAACACAAAATTAGCCTTAAACTTGACGTATAAATTCAGAATCCGGCTTCTGCTCGAGTGAGTGGAATTTGTGTACATCAACACCGGTTACTTCCCTGGTTCTCTATCCTGTTTCGGAACGCCAGGGGCCAGTCAACGTTTGGTAATTAAGGCTGAACACCACTAAATCCGACTGTTTTCATTCATATAAAATCCAATTTTATCACGTTTTTTTCGACATTTTATAGCATATCAAATTTTTAGAGACTTATATTCCCCTCAGAAACTATAACGCTTCGAAAAACAAAAAGAAATAAATGGAGTTAACTTTTATATAAGAAAATAAACAAGAGGACCATGATGGTCCTGAATCGCTCACCTGTTCCCACATGACCCAGTTTTGAGTATGACGTCGTTTTTTCTATTATTTGACTTAGTGACCTAGTTTTAGAGCTCATGTGACCCAGTTTTGAACTTGACCTAGATATCATCAAGATAAAATTCTGACCAATTTTCATGAAGATCCATTGAAAAATATGGCTTCTAGAGAGGTCAAGGTTTTTCTATTATTTGACCTATTGACCTAGTTTTCGAAGGTACGTGACCCTGTTTTGAACTTGACCTAGATATCATCAAGATGAACATTCTCACTAGTTTTCATGAAGATCTCATGAAAAATATGGCCTCTAGAGAGGTCACAAGGTTTTTCTATTTTTATACCTACTGGCCTAGTTTTTGACCGCACGTGACCCAGTTTCGAAATAACTTAGATATCATCAAGATGAACATTCAGACCAATTTTCATGAAGATCCATTGAAAAATATGGCATCTAGAGAGGTCAAAAGATTTTTCTAATTTTAGACCTACTGACCTAGTTTTTGACCGCAGTTGACCCAGTTTCAAACTTGACCTAGATATCATCAAGATGAACACTCAGACCAACTTTCATATAGATCTTATGAAAAATATGGCATTTAGAGAGGTCACAAGGTTTTTCTATTATTTGACCTACTGACCTAGTTTTTTAAGGCACGTGACCCAGTTTCAAACTTGACCTAGATATCATCAAGGTGAACATTCTGACCAATTTTCATAAAGACCCCTTGAAAAGTGTGACCTCTAGAGTGGTCACAAGCAAAAGTTCACGCACGGACGGACGCACGCACGGACGACGGACAACGGACGCTGCGCGATCACAAAAGCTCACCTTGTCACTTTGTGACAGGTGAGCTAAAAAGTGGAAACTCCAAAGATTGTTCAACACAACAAATACGAAAATGTTGCAGGCTTGGTTTGATTGGGCCTGTTCATGGACAGCAGTGGACTACTGTTCAGTAATCCGTTGAATTTACTCCTTTTCGCTTTTTTCAATCTCTCTTTTTCAAGACGCCTCCATTTTTAAATAGACTGCTTTAGGTCATATGGAACCAACTCAATTTCTATAGCCCGACATTGTAATGTTTCCGGTCATGGGCCTTCCCTTATATTTAAACTTTTACTCAGGATGAAAGAACTATCCAAGAACTATAGAAAAACTGCAAGAAATGTACATGTTGACCTCACTTTTGAGCACTTTTTTTCTATTTGAACTCGGTTACCCCTAGTCAGGCAGTGATTTTTTTTCATGAAAATTCTCTACTGATAAAACATGCATCTTTCTCACACAAAATGCATCATTCATATTATTTTATAAAAAAGTTCCTAAAAATAAGCTATTTATAGTAACGTAAAGGGAAGTAATTAAAAAAAAATATTGTAAGTGAACGAAAGAAGGCTCTGCCAAATAAATCTGTTGACATAAATGAAATTTCAGATCAGTATCTTCATTAGTTACGGAGATATACCCATTTAAATTTGAAATAAAGGGAGGTAATTTGACATAAAATCAGTCCATTGTTATCTACCCTGATTGGCTCACTCCAACTAATGACAATTATGAAATTTCAAATAAGTCCTATAAGTACTTACTGATATAAATCCATTTTGATTACAATCAGGGGAGGTAATCAGATATAAAATAACTCTGGAACCTACGATTGGATCTGATTTGTCATGGAATCTAAGATTTATTGTTGTTGAAGATATTTTGGAAGTTTGTATCAAATAAAACCATAAATGAAGTCTCTATATGGCTGCAAAAGCCAAAACAGCCCATTTTGGACCTTTAAGGGGCCATAACTCTGGAACCCATGATGGAATTTGGCCAGTTCAAGAAAGGAACCAAGACCTTGTGGTGATACAAGTTGTGTGCAAGTTTGGTTAAAATCAAATCATAAATGAAGCTGCTATTGTGCAGACAAGGTCAAAATAGCTAATTTTGGCCCTTTCAGGGGCCATAACTCTGGAACCCATTAAGGGATCTAGCTGGTTCAAGAAAGGAACTGAGACCTTATGGTGACACAAGTTTTGTGCAAGTTTGATTAAATTCAAATCATAAATGAAGCTGCTATTGTGCAGACAAGGTCAAAATAGCTAATTTTGGCCTTTCAGGGGCCATAACTCTAGAACCCATAAAGGAATCTCGCCAGTTCAAGAAAGGAACCAAGATCTTATGGTGATACTAGCCGTGTGCAAGTTTGGTTAAAATAAAATCATAAATGAAGCTGCTATTGTGCAGACAAGGTCAAAAATGCTAATTCTGGCCCTTTCAGAGGCCATAACTCTGGAACCCATAATGGAATCTGGCCAGTTCAAGAAAGGAACCAAGATCTTATGGTGATACAAGTTGTGTGCCAGTTTGGTAAAAATCAAATCATAAATAAAGCTGCTATTGTGCAGACAAGGTCAAAATAGCTAATTTTGGCCCTTTCAGGGGCCATAACTCTGAAACTCATAATGGAATCTGGCCAGTTCAAGAAAGGAACCGAGATCTTATGGTGATACATATTGTGTGCAAGTTTGGTTAAAATAAAATCATAAATGAAACCACTATCGTGCAGACAAGAAATTGTTGACGCACGGACGGACGCACGAGACGCACGGACTACGGATGATCACAAAAGCTCACCCTGTCACTATGTGACAGGTGAGCTAAAAAGACAGCACAATAAGGTTTATTCTTTTTACAGATTTTATTATATACTTATTTGATATCATAGTGATAATACTACATTGTATATCCATACAAGAATGGGTACAAATGAAAAAAAAATCATATTCACTTTTGTGAATCTTTTTCAATGAAAAAATACCCTTATTGAAGAATATTTTTTTAAATCTTGAAAAAACTGTTTCATAGAATATATTCCTGTTTTTCTTGTGTATAAATAATTGTATTGTGAGCGTAAAATGTATAGGTCACCAGGCTAAATTTTATGTTAAGACCGCTTGAATACAACAACTGTTTGGACGAAAATGGCCTGAACCTGACAAAATTGATTACATGTATATCTGATAGAAGTTAAAAAAAAGTTTTAAAAATTCTTAATTCTTTCTATAATTGAATACTAAATAATCTGTGAGGTGATATTGTCTTAGCAGTACTAATTCAATTGTCTTACATTATATGAACAACACTGTCTTTGTACTAAAATGCGATGCGAAAACACAACCACATAAAATAGCAAAATACCTGTCAGGCATGAAACTTGTCAATACAACATAAACAAATATCAACATTTGATTACTGAAAAAACTTATCAAAAATGATATTTCAATCAAGAATCCTCATATCTAAGATTGTCTGTTACATGTTTCAACAAAATTTTATGTTGACTTCACTTCAGTTTTCCATAGAAAGTGTCAGCTGCGCAGAAAGATGCGCATTATTAAAAAAACTATAGGAATCCCTTTAAATGTGATACAACTTATTCATTATCTGTGTTCACATGTTTGGTCTAGGCATTTATTCAACCTCCAAATGGACGTAAGCTTAAAATTTCATAAAGCTTTTCTTTTCATTTTAAACAAGCAGCTAACGCCTGTTGGCATTTTGGACGTGTTTTCCTAATAAAGTGATAATGAGTCAAAGTTCTAATAAAGGCACACAATAAATAACCCCTAAACTAATAAACACTATTGAAGAAAAATGGGAAAAAATGGTGTAAAAATCTTAAAGAAAAACTCCAGTTTCAATGTTTAGATCCCTGTGACCTTCAGTTTTGAACCAGTGACCCAGAAATCAAATGGACGAACAAACGTATAAAGTTTCAAGGTCCTAGGTGAAACACTTGTCCAGATATTAAGCGGAAATGATTTTCAATTTTCACGTCCCTGCGACCATGACCTTTGACCCCGAAATCAATAGAGGTCATGTACACATCGAGACCAACATACGTATAAAGTTTCAAGGTCAAATGAGTTAAAGTTCTAATAAAGACATACAATAAATAACCACCAAAATTAATAAACCCTGTTAAAGGAAAAAGGGGGAAAAAATGGTGTAAGAAAAACAAAGTAAAAAAATACCATTCTCAATGTATAGATCCCTGTGACCTTTATCTTTGATCCAGTGACCCCAAAATCAAAAGGGGTCATGTTCACATCAAGACCAACATACCTATGAAGTTTCAATGACACAGGTAAAACACTTGTCCAGATATTGAGTGGAAATAATTTTCAATATTCAGGTCCCTGTGACCTTGATCTTTGACCTAGTCAACCCATTCTAACCTTGAACCAACTAGGGTAACAGGGAATCATTTTGTCAATGACCAAATGAAGTTTGGATAAGTAGTTGTTAACAAAAATGAATAAAGAAAATGTTTAACATGAGACTCATTATGTACTTATAAAATTATTACGATCAGAATCCCAGATATCTTTTAAACACATTAGGCTAGCTCTCCTTATACTTCATAGAGTCGAGCTAAAAATAGGAGGTGCACAAGTTCATATCATGATAAAGACTCACTTTATATGAAATACTTTTTGAGCTAGGCGTGTCACAAGGTGAAAATGTGCATTTTTGCCTATTTCAGGGGCCATAACTCTAAAAATGGGGGCAGAGTGGCAGACCAAAATGAAAAATAGGAGGTGGGCAAGTTTATATCATGATTTAAAGGCTCATGCAAGGTTTAATCAATTTATATGAAATATGTTTTGAGCTAGGCACGTCACAAGGTGAAAATAGGCATTTTTGACTATTTTAGGGGCCATAACTCTAAAAATAGGGGCGGAGCCGGACGAACAAGAGCTGTCTCCATAGGATGACACATGCCCCCGATGGCACTTTAAATAAAAAGTTATGGCTGATGTTAGAGTTTAGGACCTTTGACCTACGGACCTGGGTCTTGCGCGCGACATGTCGTCTTACTGTGTACACATTCATGCCCAATAATTTTAAAATCCATGCATGAATGACAAAGATATGGACTGGACACGCCCATCAATGCACTATCATGAAATATGACCTATAACGTCTATGTGTGACCTTGACCTTTGAGCTACAGACCTGGGTCAAGATTTGAACAAATTTTGTAGAGGTCCACTAGGCAATGCTACATGTCAAATGTCTAAGCTCTAGGCCTTCTGGTTTATTTTTAGAAAATTTTGAAGATTTTTTTATGTACAATCAAGTAACCCCATGGGGCGGAGCCAATTTGACCCCAGGGTCATGATTTGAAGAAATTTTGTAGAAGTCTACTAGGCAATGCTACACGTCAAATATCTAAGACTTAGGCCTCCTGGTTTATTTTTAGAATTTTTTTGAAGATTTTCCTATGTAAAATCAAGTGACCCCTGGGGGTCATGATTTGAACAAATGTTGTCGAGGTCCACTAGGCAATGCTACATGTGAAATATCTAAGCTCTAGGCCTTCTGGTTTATTTTAAGAAAATTTTTGAAGATTTTCATATGTAAAATCAAGTGACCCCTAGGGCGGGGTCAATTTTGACCCCGGGGTCATGATTTGAACAACTTAGTAGAGGTTCACTAGGCAATGCTACATGTCAAATATCTAAGCTCTAGGGCTTCTGCTTTTTGAGAAGAAGATTTTTTAAGATTTTCCTATGTAAAATCAAGTGACCCTTGGGGCAGGGTCAATTTTGACCCCAGGGGTCATGATTTGAACAAATTTTGTAGGGGTCCACTAGGCAATGCTACATGTCAAATATGTAAGCTCTAGGCCTCCTGGTTATTTTTAGAAATTTTTTGAGGATTTTCGTATGTTAAATCAAGTGACCCCTGGGGCGGGGTCAATTTTGACCCCGGGGTCATGCTTTGAACAATTTTAGTAGAGGTCCACTAGGCAATGCTACATGTCAAATATCTAAGGTCTAGGGCTTCTGGTTTTTGAGAAGAAGATTTTTTAAGATTTTTCTATGTAAAATCAAGTAACCCCTGGGGTGGGGTCAATTTTGACCCCGGGGTCATGATTTGAACAAACTTGGTAGAGGTCCACTAGGCAATACTTCATACCAAATATCTAAGCTCTAGGGCTTCTGGTTTTTGTTAAGATTTTTAAAGTTTTTCCTTTCGGTTGCCATGGCAACCAGAGTTCTGCATGGAATTCAATTCTTTGAACAATTTTTAAAGAGGACCATCCATAGAACATCACAGTGAAGTTTCATCAAAATTGGCCTGGTGGTTTAGGAGGAGATGTTGTTTAAAGGAAAGTGTGGACGGACAGACTGACGGACGGACGCCGGACGGTGAGCGATCACAATAGCTCACCCCGAGCACTTTGTGCTCCGGTGAGCTAAAAAACATTTGCATTTTATATTTCGTTGTTTTTTTTTGTTGTTGTTGTTGTTGTTTTTTAAAATAGATTGTGTTTCAGTTGTGTTTGAGAAATTCCCAAGATTTTGACCACAGTACAAATTACGTCTGCATTGTCCGCATCCATTGTAAAAGTCTAATACGTTAATATGTAGATCTACTATTGTATAGATTTAAAGTGGAATGTCAGTATTTATGTAGATTCTCATCAATCACAAGTGATTATGTTAATTAAACTGTGATTGCTTTGAGATGGGCCTTAGTGTCGACCATGACTTGTGGCTGACATAAAAGAACCAATGTTTCTATTAATCTAGATGGATGTCCTTATAAAGCATTAAATTGTTCAATTTTTGCACTATGTCAAGATGAGATGCACAATATATTTTGAGCAATTTCTGTAACCTCACTGACCATTTTTGTTAAATAAATCGTATATCCTGTCCTTATTGTAATAACTATGGAATACAGATACATAATGTCTTCTTTCGATGCTTCAAATTTTATTAACAATTTATTAGGTATATAATATATATAAATGATTTATTAAGGCAAAGTAAAACAGACTATATCCATATGAAATGCATTTCTAACAAAAGCTGCCTGTATTAGACTACTCAGTGCTCGCTTTGCCAGTAAAAACTTAATAAAACTTTAAACAAACATTCAAGTTAAAAAGGGGCATAACTCTGACAACATACAAATCAAAGTTATGGGGTTTGTTTCTCCAAGTGTACATTTTGACAGTTAATAACTATTTCAAGTTTCAGGTCAACAGCTTTGATAGTAAGGCAAAAAAAAAGCAAGAGGGCCAAGATGGCCCTAGGTCGCTCACCTGAGAAACACACCATAACAGCTAGCGTAAACATGTTTGACCTAATGATTTCATGTAAAACAAGAGCTGTCTCCGTAGGATGACACATGCCCCCGATGGCACTTTGAATGAATAGTTATGGCCGATGTTAGAGTTTAGGACCTTTGACGTACGGAGCTGGGTCTTGCGCACGACACATCGTCTTACTGTGTCACACATTCATGCATAGTTATTTTAAAATCCATGCATGAATGACAAAGATATGGACTGGACATGCCCATCAATGCACTATCATGAAAAATGATCTTTAACGTCTAAGTGTGACCTTGACCTTTGAGCTACGGACCTGGGTCTTGCGTGTGACACGTCGTCTTACTGTGGTACACATTCATGCCAAGTTATTTGAAAATCCATCCATCGATGACAAAGATATGGACCGGACACGCCCATCAATGCACTATCCTTTAACATCTAAGTGTGACCTTGACCTTTGAGCTACGGACCTGGGTCTTGCGCACTGCACGTCGTCTTACTGTGGTACACATTCAAGCCAAGTTATTTGAAAATCCATCCATCGATGACAAAGATATGGACCGGACACGCCCATCAATGCACTATCCTTTAACATCTAAGTGTGACCTTGACCTTTGAGCTACGGACCTGGGTCTTGCGCACTGCACGTCGTCTTACTGTGGTACACATTCATGCCAAGTTATTTGAAAATCCATCCATCGATGACAAAGATATGGACCGGACACGCCCATCAATGCACTATCCTTTAACGTCTAAGTGTGACCTTGACCTTTGAGCTACGGACCTGGGTCTTGCGCACTGCACGTCGTCTTACTGTGGTACACATTCATGCCAAGTTATTTGAAAATCCATCCATCGATGACAAAGATATGGACCGGACACGAAAATTGCGGACAGACCGACAGACAGACAGACGGTTCAAAAACTATATGCCTCCCTTCGGGGGCATAAAAATATTCTGACCAATTATAATTAAAACTGGAGCAAAAAACCTCAAGTATAAATAAGTATTTTCTTTAATTTGACCTAGTGACCTAGTTTTTGACCTCAGACTACCCATATTCGAACTTGACCTAGATTTCATCAAGGCTATCATTCTGACAAAATTTCATGAAGATCAGTTGAAAAATACAGCCTCTATCACTTACACAAGGTTTTTCTTTGATTAAACCTAGTGACCTACTTTTGACCCAGATTACCTATAATTGAACTTGACCTAGATTACATCAAGGCAATCATTCTGAACAAATTTTAAGAAAATTAATTGAAAAATACAGCCTCTATCGCATACAGAAGGGTTTTCTTTGATTAGACCTAATTACCTACTTTTTGAGTCTGATGACCCATAATCAAACTCAACATAGATTTAATCAAGGCAATCATTCTAAGGAAATTTCATGAATACCAATTGAAAAATACAGCCTCTATCGCATACATAAGGTTTTTCTTTAATTTGACCTAGTGACCTAGTTTTTGATCTCAGATGAACCATATTCAAACTCGACCTAGATTTCATCAAGGCAATCATTCTGACTTAATTTCAGGTAGATTAATCGAAAAATATAGCCTCTATCGCATACACAAAGTTTTTCTTTGATTTGACCTAATGACCTACTTTTTGACCCCAGATGACCCATATTCAAATTTGACCTAGATTTCATCAATGCATTCATTCTGACCAAATTTCATGAAGATCAATTGAAAAATACAGCCTCTACCGCATACACAAGGTTTTTCTTTGATTTGACCTAGTGACCTAGTTTTTGACCCGAGATATCCTATATTCAAACTGGGCCTAGATTTCATCAAGGTTATCATTCTGACCAATATTCAAGAAGATTAATTGAAAAATACAGCCTCTATCACATACACAAGGTTTTTATTTGATTTGACCTAGTGACCTAGTTTTTGACCCGAGATGACCCATTTTCGAACTCGGGCTAGATTTCATCAAGATTATAATTCTGATCAATACTCATGAAGATTAATTGAAAAATACAGCCTCTATCGCATACACAAAGTTTTTCTTTGATTTGACCTAGTGACCTAGTTTTTGACCCAAGATGACCCATTTTCAAACTCGGCCTAGATTTCATCAAGGTTATCATTCTGACCAATATTCATGAATATCAATTGAAAAATACAGCCTCTATCGCATACACAAGGTTTTTCTTTGGTTTGACCTAGTGACCTAGTTTTTGATCCCAGATGACCCATTTTCGAACTCAGCCTAGATTTCATCAAGGTAATCATTCTGACAAAATTTCATGAAGATCAGTTGAAAAATACAGCCTCTATCGCATACACAAGCTAAATGTTGACAGATGACAGACAGACACCGGACACCGAGCGATCACAAAAACTCACCTGAGCATTGCTCAGGTGAGCTAAAAATTATCTATGTTTCCGGTGACTCTACCAACCCTAATTTTAGCCCCCAACCCTAAACTTTTTTTCGGACGAAAATTAGCGGGTTCGAAAAAAAAATCAGTATGAATTATTCGCGGTAAGAATCATTCACCAGTTCGAATTTAAATGAGAGCAAATCAAAGCAATTCAGATGTCCTCAGTTTCATCCTTGTACACTACTACTGTGGCATGGCATGGCTGATGATGCCGACTCCAACATGTTTGTTGGCCGTTCTGGCAGATAAATGCTCTCATTTAGGAACATCTGTAAAACAAGAGGGTCATGAAGGCCCTGTATCACTCACCTGACCTATTGACCTAAAGATCATCAAGATTAACATTCTGACCAAGTTTCATTAAGATATGGTCATAAATGTGGCCTCTAAAGTGTTAACTAGCTATTCCTTTGATTTGACCCCTTGACCTAGTTTTTGATCCGATATGACCCAGATTCGAACTTGACCTAAAGATCATCAAGTTTAATATTCTGACTAAGTTTCATGAAGATACAGTCATAAATGTGGCCCCTATAGTGTTAACAAGCTTTTCCTGTGATTTAACCTAGTGACATAGTTTTTGAACCCACCTGACCCAGATTTAAACTTGACCTAAAGATCATCAAGATTAACATTCTGACCAAGTTTCATTAAGAAATGGTCATAAATGTGGCCTTTAAAGTGTTAACAAACTTTTCCTTTGATTTGACCTAGTGACCTAGGTTTTGACCCCAACTGGTCCAGATTTGAACCTGACCTATATATCATCAAGATTAACATTTTGATCAAGTTTCATTAAGATATGGTCATATATGTGGCCTCTACAGTGAAAACTAGCTTTACTTTTGATTTGACGGGGTGACTAGTTTGTGATCCTACATGACCCAGATTCAAACTGGACCTTACGAAATAATAATAAGTAAATAATAAGATTCTGACTAAGTTTCATGAAGATACAGTCATAAATGCGGCCTCTACACTGTTTAGATTTTCTTTTGATTTGACCTGGTGACCTAGTTTTTGACCCCAGACCCAATATCGTACTCATCCAAGACTTTATTGAGGATAACATTCTGACCAAGTTTCATTAAGATTGGGCCAAAATTGTGACCTCTAGAGTGTTAACAAGCTTTTCCTTTGATTTGACCTTGTGACCTAGTTTTTAACCCCAGATGACCCAATATCAAACTTGTCCAAGATTTTATTGAGAGTAACATTCGGACCAAGTTTCATGAAGACTGGGCCAAAATTGTGACCGCAAGAGTGCTAACAAGCTTTTCCTTTGATTTGAACTGGTGACCTAGTTTTTGATCCTAGATGACCTAATATTGAACTCATCCAAGATTTTATTGAGGGTAACATTCTGACCAAGTTTCATTAAGATTGGACCAAAATTGTGACCTCTAGAGAGTTAACAGTCAAATTGTTGACGACGGCGTCGGACGGAAGACAGACACTGGGCAATCACAAAAGCTCACCTTTGAGCACTTCATGCTCAGGTGAGCTAAAAAAATGTGGGGAATTCCCGGATAGATGGACATTCACCGAGCTCTTTGAACAAGTCCACCTGCCGACAGCACCAAATGTATTCAAAACATTGGTGTCACTGAAAATTGGAGGCGAGGATCCATACAAGTTTTTTTTTTTTTTGTTTCGTTTGTTTTAATAATTATTTCAGATTATATTTACGTCGATGTGAGCTTTCTTTTGACACATGTAGTTTAGTGTTTTAATATATGAAACACTTAGCTATTTTATAGTATAGCAGTTCTGAGAATAAAAAACAAGAGCTGTCGGATGACAGCCACTCGACTATTCGAAGAATTGATTGAAGAATGGGGTCAAAATATTTCTACAGATTTTCAGACAAAAGAATAAAATAAATTAGACAAACAATGTTCCCGTATTTGTGGATTTCGATAAGTCTTGCACTAAATGGCAATGTGTGAACCAATTTCAAAGTCCAAATAGGCCATTATTCAGCCAAAATAGTTGTCAGAGTTCTGTACTCTTGATTTTGTCAAAATATGAACTTGTACGAAAAACTTAACCAAGATTTCTATGTCAAAAAGGGCCATAATTCAGCCAAATTCCTTGATGGAGTTATGTGCTCTTGCCTATAACTGGATATGGTGATGGTAAACAAGGGCTGAAAGTTTCAAAGCTTTATCTAAAAAGACTTTGTCAAAATATGAACTTGTACGAAAAACTTAACCAAGATTTCTAAGTGGAAAGGGGCCATAATTCAGCCAAAATCCTTGAGGGAGTTATGTACTCTTGCCTATAACTGGACATGGTGATGGTAAACAAGTGTTGTAAGTTTCAAAGCTTTATCTCAAAAGACTTTGTCAAAATATGAACTGGTACGAAAAACGTAACCATGATTTCTAAGTCAAAAGGGGCCATAATTCAGCCAAAATCACTGATGGAGTTATGTGCTCTTGCCGATAACTGGCCATGGTGATGGTAAACAAGTGTTGAAAGTTTCAAAGCTTTATCTCAAAAGACTTTGTCAAAATGTGGACTGGTACGAAAAACTTAACCAAGGTGTGACGCCGACGCCGTGGTGAGTAGGATAGCTCTACTTATTCTTCGAATAGTCGAGCTAAAAAGGCTGGCAAAACAACATTTAAACTGTTCAAACCTATAGGACATCCTGTGAAGATGGAAGAATCAGACATTTTTGTTATTAAAATATATATATGAAGAAGACAGGCAGTTAAAAATTCTTGGGAAGGATCTGACAATTCTATATTTACATTCATCGATATACAAACATACTGAGAGACAATGCCATTAAACTTGACATAAACTAGAAATGTGTACATGGGACACAGATGCCCCCATTACATGACAAAGGACACAGATCAACTTTGGGAAAACAATACGCACGATAAAACATTAAAATGACAATTCTTTCCTAGGTCAGGGGCCATAACTCCTACAATACTGAATGAATCCGGACGCAAAAGGTGTAGGTGCCAGGTGCACAACTGCACATGCTGACCAACATTCCTGTAAACTTTGGTGACTTTAGGTCAAATACTTTTGGAGCTACGCGCCACACAACATTAAAATGACCATTATTTTACTAAGTCAGGGGCCATAATTCCTACACAACTGAATGAATCGATCCAGACACGAAACCCCAGGTGCACAACTACACAGGCTGACCAACATTCCTGTAAAGGTTTGTGACTCTACGTCAAACACTTTTGGAGCTAGGCAAATTTATATGCCCACCCACCCCCTCAAAGTGGGGGCATAAAAATCATAATTCTAAGCTAGGCTTAAACCATTACGGAAAACCAAAGGTGCATCCGTCGAAATATTTTGACAGCGTGTATTTAATAATCTGTTTTATTTTTTAGAAAAATGTTGATACTGTTTTTGTACCGTAGGCTAAGGAGCCTAAATCTACTTCAGCTGACACCGGATAAATTAAAACTACGTGTATAATTCTAGGTTTTGTATAAAACACCAAATAGTGTTATTTCTTGAGCTCAAAAAGGGCAGGGTGCTGTCCTAAAGGGGCAGTGTGCTCTTTTAGACGTGAAAGTTACCATAGCAGTAGTTGCATTTCTAGATGTTTATAGTTGGTTATTCCATTTATCTTAATTGCACACTTTGAATAAATGTCACAGAATAAAGTCGTAAATGATATCTTCCCAAAACCAGTAAGGGTTTTTATTAACTTAAAATTTTGGTTAAATCATTCAAGCCTTTCTCATAAAAAAAGTTACCAAGAATGTCAACTTATTCATATGAATATGACATAGTGGACGGCCTAAATAATATAAGCTTACCCATATGAAAAAATGAGGCATATACCGTGCGTAAAAAGCACGTAACTATATTTTACGTGTGTAATTGGGACATAACTTGTTTTCATCAATCCATGTCATTCCAACTCCAAGACAATCATACTACAGATCCTGGGTTGTTTGATTTTGTTGTTGGGTAAGCTGATTTCTGCCTTACATCTAAAAAGATATATATTTTAATGGTTTGCATTAATTTCATTGCTTACAGAAAATGAACAATCCCTGGTAAGATTTGCCACTGCTGCCCACAGCAATGTGTTAGAGGACAAGTGTGCTGCTGGCCAGAGCGCTCCTTAAAGGACCTTTTTAACTTCCAAATCAGTCATGGGAGGACTTCAGGAAAGAGAGAAAGAATTGAAACAAAGGTAATGAAAGAAAGCAAGGAGCAAGAAGCCAGTCTTAGTCCAAAGAAGAAAAAGGGACAAACCAGTCTACCTGCCAAAGAAATGGCAAAGGAAATGAAAAAAGACTGGCTGAGAAACAGAAGGAAGCCACTCCTAAGAAAAGTAAAGCCTCCTCTACAGAACCATGTTTAGATGATACTGCGCTCCAAGTTGGGAAGCAGATGTTACCTCTGTTTGACCAGTTTTATGATTCTGGTAAAAATGACCATCTGCCAGCAGGAGATGGAGGTAATCACCTGCCAGATGCAAAAATCAACCTGGTATCAGCAGAGCCCCCAGTCTTGGACACTAAATTGCCAGCTGAAGGTGAGCCACTAGATGCAGGGGAAATGTTTACTGCAACAAAGCTACCAGCTGTAAATGACTTGCCAAAAGTTGAGGAACCCTCTGCCCCAGACCAGTTTCTAGCTGTAAGTGATAAGCTGCCGGGGATATTTAACAAGCTGCTGACATCGGAGTCCTCAGCAGTTGGAGATGAGCCCCTAGCTATATATACACAGGAAGACCACTCAAAGTAGCAATCCATCAGTGACAGTCTGCACACCAGTGACAGTCTCACACCAGTTGCAGTCTGCACACCAGTTGCAGTCTACACACCAGTGACAGTCTGCACATCAGTGACAGTCTGCACACCAGTGACAGTCTGCACAGCAGTTGCAGGAAACATCATGCAGCAACACAGAGCTCATCAATCCAGCCTAGCTAATAAACACTTGGCAAACTTGTCAAAATGCCATGGCTGTTGTTGGCGGAATGGCTGATGAGTTGGCAAATAGACCTGCAATTCCTGGTAGTATATCAAAGAAATAGATAAAGCATTTTAAATTTGATTCATATAACTCAAAGCATTATTCAGCAATAATGATATTAAGTTTTCAGTTTGGTTCAAACTCCTTAAACAATTCTTTAATTTAATGAAATAACCTATTTCAGACTTTGTTCATTTGTGCTTCTTAATTGTAATTTGAATAAAGATAACCACAGTGTACATTCAGTTTGTTACATTTGTTTTAAATATGTTGATGAAATGACTGGATTACGAACAGATTTCATTATGTATGCTGGTACAGAAAGCTGTACTGATGATTTATGCCTTGAATTTTACAGTCCCTTCACCTGAAGTTCTTCAAACTTTGAGGGCCGTTTGCCAACCGGAATTCATCAGTTTTTTACAAAATCTGGTGTATCATCTGCAACAACTTGGCTGCAGCCATCCATGTTCCCAGGTACTGTGTTTACAATTATTGTCACTTTCCGTTATTGTAAAGACTTATTACATCTTAGAAATTTAAATTGTAGAAAGAAGATAAATTGTCAATCATATAGTTTTTTCAGCTGTTAGGCCAAAATTAAAAATACGTTCGTTTGCTGTCTCCCTACCCTACCCACATAAAATGCTGCACCCCAAAAAAAAGTTTTTATTTGACAATGCTGATCAAATTATTTTTTAAGTTGCGATATGACAACTGTCACAATTATATTTCAACAAAATAAGGAAGTTTAAATTGTATCATTTAATTTCACCCTTTAATACAACATATAATTATAGATTTGTCTTATTTTTACAGAAGAAATATTCTGTAAGAAACGATCATATATCTACTGGTAAAAGTATAATCCCCCCACCAAAAATAAAAAAAAGAATTGCCTACCTACCTACCTACCCAACTTTAAAAAGTAGGATCGGAAGACAACAAAGACTTCTTTAAATGTGGCCTTAGGTAAAATCTGAGCATAACAGATAGAAATAAAGTGTAAGATTAGTCTTACTTTAGCCAATTTATATTTGCATAGAAAATGATGTGCATGGCTATTTAATCTATTCATTTTTATCTGAAGTTTATGTAAACAAATTATTCAAAATTCATTTCAGCCTCAGATCAATGAACACACTAGTTCCTTCCTTGGTCTAATGGGGAATGATGATTCAAACAGTATATATGTCTACCCCTTGGGTGGGGGGGGGCCCCCTCCCATGATGACACACTGCCCGGCTCAGACATAAAACCTTTTTGTCAAGCACACCGGCTAAGAGAGCAGATACAGTAACCAAGACTTACACAAAATTGGTAAGATTGTTAGGCTTATACAAATAGGATTACTTTTAATAAAAAGATGGAAATTTACTTGATTAATTAAATTCTTAGGTTGTTGTTTTACCTTCTGTTAGTCAGAATAGAAATTTTAACATTAAAACAATGATTTTATTCAACATCAAATCACTGGATGAGATATATTAGTTCTTAAAAAATGTAAGTCTGTTACACAAGTCTTGCCAAGTTATGGCCCTGGATGTTTGGGTCAGGCTGGGATGTTGCTGAATTGAGGAATGTGCCATTGTCTTATGTGCTTTTTTATAAAAAGTTACACAAAAAAAGATGAAGAAAATAAATGCTTTTAAATTGCTTATACCGCCTCGGTAGCCTAGTCGTAGAGCGTCCGCTTCGAGTGTGGGAGGTCATGGGTTCGATCCCCAGCTGCATCATACCAAAGACTTAAAAAAATGGTACTAGCAGCTTCCTCGCTTGGCGCTTAGCATTAAGAGGGTAGTGCTAAGACTGGTCAGCCCGGTGTCAGGATAATGTAAATGGGTGGGTTATCATGTCACGTGTCTACGGCTTGATATGCCAGTGAGGCAGCACTATAAAGTTGGGCATTGTGCTCACTGCTACAAGTAGACACCGTCGTTTATATGACTGAAAAATTGTTAAAAAAGACGTTAAACCCGAACGCACAAACACACACTCATTAAGTCTTAAGCAATTTTAGTAATCTGACTTTGTAATGTATATTACTTCAAAGAGATTGACTAGATATCGCTTAATCGCTGGAATATCACTCTAAGTAAATCTTGCTATATTAAGTTTAACACTAGTTAACTTGCTTTTTCAGACAAATGCAGGTGAATTTCCAAGATGGTCTCCTAGAAGACACAGCCACAGGGAGAATACAAAAGAAAAGGTAATGGTTTGAATAATTTATAAGGAAGTCATACAAAACTAAGGAAGAATTTTCCAACGTATTATTTCAGGTTACAAAATAACTGTAAATTCTTCACTTGAAAACTGCAATGTAAAGATCAAAATTTTTGAAGCAATATGAATTATCTGCAAAACGTATTGTATTATATAACCAACACATGTTTTTAGACAGTACATTAATTGTTAATCTGAAAAGAGCACTATCAGCCAATTCAAGTGAGAGGGATTATCTGTATTCTCCCAGTATTAAACACTTGTGTCTATCTATTTTGTTAAACCAACATTTTAAAAGATATGCACAAGTTCTGCAGAAGAAATACATCATGCAGTCTGACCATGATCTGCAACTGTTTGCTATTCAGCCAGTATCCTTTTGGCAAACACCCCAATAACAGATAATATACTGTCTAAATTGGAAGATGGGCCAGTCCATTTTAGAAATTTAGCATGGTAAGGGTTAAATGGCACTTTGTTGGGAGAAAAGTGACAGTTCAGTTCAGGCCTGTTATGTTTCAGCATTAGTCATTTTATGCCTTTCGACTGCCAGGATTTTTCAGGAAAACTAAAAAAAAAGTTTTAAGAATATAGTGGATTTTGACTAATTTTATTATTTACAACTTTAGGTTGTTGAACAGAAATCAAGGATACAGGCAAAAAACTCAAAACTCAAGGGAGTATCAGTGCAAACTGTTCAACATCTGTTGACTTGTCTCAGACTGACAGGAATCAATCAAATGAAATGGTATGTGTATATTTTCTTTTATTTTATATATTACACTCTTTTTTTTATTATTTAAGAAGCCTGGCAGTCAGTGAAAAAAAGCACAAAAAATATCATTAGTACAAGCTGTATGGAGTAATAATATTTGTAAGTAAAATTATGAAAGTTTGATAAGAGGTTAATAAGCCTTGAAATGTATCTTCTTTGTGGGGAAGTTTTCGCAATAACAGAACTTGCAAGTTCTACTAAAGGCCTTGGAATTGGAAAGGCTTCAAAGGCTGATGATCCAAGACCTTCACTGGACCAACAGAAAATAAAGGATCTTAAAGGTACAGTTAAAAAGCCTTACATTCTGAGTTCCTAAGTCAAAGCTGTCTATATGCATAAATAGATGATAAATTTCCAATTTAAGGCGATTAATCACATTTTGAACAAGCAATGGATGTGTTTGAAACTTAAGTATTATATGTCACATCGGTATCACAATATGTATTGTATCGTGAGACTATCGTATCGTTACACCTCTAACATTTATCAAAGATTTGCACTGACAATTATTTATTTCCTAACAGACTATACAAAAAAAAAAACAAGAGGACCATGATGGTCCTGAATCGCTCACCTCTTCCCACATGACCCAGTTTTGAGTATGACGTCGTTTGTTCTATTATTTGACATAGTGACCTAGTTTTTGAGCTCATGTGATCCCGTTTTGAACTTGACCTAGATATTATCAAGATAAAAATTCTGACCAATTTTCATGAAGATCTGTTGAAAAATATGGTCTCTAGAGAGGTCACAAGGTTTTTTCTATTATTTGACCAATTGATCTAGTTTTCGAAGGTACGTGACCCTGTTTTGAATTTTACCTAGATATCATCAAGGTGAACATTCTCACTAATTTTCATGAAGATCTCATGAAAAATATGGCCTCTAGAGAGGTCACAAGGTTTTTCTATTTTTATACCTACTGGCCTAGTTTTTGACCGCACGTGACCCAGTTTCGAAACTGACCTAGATATCATCAAGGTGAACATTCAGATCAATTTTCATGAAGATCCATTGAAAAATATGGCCTCTAGAGAGGTCAAAAGATTTTTCTAATTTTAGACCTACTGACCTAGTTTTTAACCGCAGTTGACCCAGTTTCAAACCTGACCTAGATATCATCAAGATGAACATTCAGACCAACTTTCATACAGATCCCATAAAAAGTATGGCCTCTAGAGAGGTCACAAGGTTTTTTTATTATTTGACCTACTGACCTAGTTTTTTAAGGCAGGTGACCCAGTTTCAAATCTGACCTAGATATCATCAAGATGAACATTCTGACCAATTTTCATGAAGATCCATTCAAGGGTATGGCCTCTAGAGAGGTCACAAGGTTTTTCTATTTTTAGACCTACTGACCTAGTTTTTGATCGCAGTTCACCCAGTTTCAAACTTGACCATTATATCATCAAGATAAACATTCAGACCAACTTTCATACAGATCCCATGAAAAATATGGCCTCTAGAGAGGTCACAACGTTTTTTCATTATCTGACCTACTGACCTACTTTTTGATGTCACGTGACCCACTTTCGAACTTGACCTAGATATCATCAAGATAAACATTCTGACCAATTTTTATGGAGATCCATTCACAAGAATGGCCTCTAGAGAGGTCACAAGGTTTTTCTATTTTTAGACCTACTGACCTAGTTTTTGACCGCACATGACCCTGTTTCGAACTTGACCTAGATATCATCAAGATGAATATTCAGACCAACTTTAATACAGATCCCATGAAAAATATGGCCTCTAGAGAGGTCACAAGGTTTTTCTATTATTTGACCTACTGACCTAGTTTTTGAAGGCACGTGACCCAGTTTCGAACTTGACCTAGATGTCATCAAGATGAACATTCAGACCAACTTTCATACAGATCCAATGAAAAATATGGCCTCTAGAGAGGTCACAAGGTTTTTCTATTATTTGACCTACTGACCTAGTTTTTGATGGCACGTGACCCAGTTTCGAACTTGATCTAGATGTCATCAAGATGAACATTCAGACCAACTTTCATACAGATCCAATGAAAAATATGGCCTCTAGAGAGGTCACAAGGTTTTTCTATTATTTGACCTACTGACCTAGTTTTTGAAGGCACGTGACCCACTTTCGAATTTGACTTAGATATCATCAAGGTGAACATTCTGACCAATTTTCATGAAGATCTTATGAAATATATGGCCTCTAGAGAGGTCATACGGTTTTTCTATTTTTAGACATACTGACCTAGTTTTTGATTGCACGTGACCCAGTTTTGAACTTGACCTAGATATCATTTAGGTGAACATTCTGACAAATTTTTATGAAGATCACAACAGCCTTTCCTTATATCCTTTTTGTACATACAGTCATAGCATAAACCATACTTTTTTTGCCCGACTATTCATAGAATATTTAGAGCTATCGGACCCGCCCATGCGTCCGCGTCCACGTCCCGATTTGGTAAAGTTTTTGTATGTAAGCTGGTATCTCAGCAACCACTTGTGGGAATGGATTGAAACTTCACACACTTATTCACTGTGATAAACTGACTTACATTGCACAGGTTAATAACTCTATTTTGCTTTTATACAAAATTATGCCCCTTTTTTGAACATACATGCACAAAGCGGGTCCCATAACTTTATTTTACTTTTTTACAAAATTATGCCCCTTTTTGAACATAGAAATTTTTGGTTAAGTTTTTATATGTAAGCTGGTATCTCAGTATCCACTAATGAGAAAGGATGGAAACTTCACACACTTGTTCACTGTCATGATTTGACATGCAGTGCAAAGGGTCAATAACTCAACTTTGCATTTTACAAAATTATGCCCCTTTTTCAACTTAGGAGTTTTGGGTTAGATTCTTATATGTAAGCTGGTATCTCAGTACCCACTAATGGGAATGAATTGAAACTCCACACACTTGTCCACTGTCATGAGCTGATAAGCACTATGCAGGTTCCATAACCCCTATTTTGCTTTTTTACTAAATTATGCCCCTTTTTTGACTTTTGTATTCATTCAGTTGGCAAGGCTGTTGAATAGTCGAGCATTGCTGTCCTCCGACAGCTCTTGTTAATTGATATGTAAGTATTCTGTCTGTAATTTTGTAGCAGTTTCATCCTCACTTAATTGATCCTAAGCATTTTGTTACATCAATCCGGGAATACACATCTCATGTCATATTATCATATACTAGTACCTGTTTTAATTGGTAGCACAGCTTTAGGCTTGGAGAAAAAATGAGCTAACAGAAGTGTAAATATGTTCCTCTTCTAGCCTGTTATTTATTTTTTAGTTCTTGTTTGTATACTAAGATTTGAAGTGTTTTCCATATAGTATTGTACATACACATGCATTGTTTAAGTTGAATTACATGTAAATAGGTTGTCTATACATGTATATATCTTGTGTTTGGTTTTATAGGAAGGTAATACAGATTGTTGTGTTATTATGTAGCAGACTGCATTGTAAATGAGATAGTTGTATACTTACCTTATCAATATGATTTTTGAAGAAAAAAATTACATAGGTGCTTTTTAACATTGTGTCCATGGTAAATTTTGTGCAAATCTTTGTCACCCTTCAGATCTGTTAACAAGGGACATAAATACAAAACACGTTTTTTTGTCTTTCAAATGAAGTAAAGAGATTCTGGTTAGGGATTACATTACGAAAAGCTTTACAAATTTCCTTTGACCTCCACATCCTAGAAATGTTTAATGGTTTTATATTGCTTTTAAATGAGTATAGTTATTAATGATGGTTTTAAAATGTAAAAGTTTTAAAATGCATTCATCTTATGAACGGGGTAAACAGTGTTTTAGATAGTTCAGCAATGAGTGAAAAATAAGGAAAATCAATGGTAATCATTTGGAATGTAGAAGTAAAAATTAGACGAAAACAAGTAATTATAAAGAATTTGCAAATTAATGTCTTTTTTTAGATAAAACCGGATCTGCTTTGATGCATTCTATGCCTCCAAAGTGTCTTTTTGACAGATTGTAATATTTCATTTTGGTTTCCATAATGGCTTTTAAACAGAGATGTGTTTTTATATACATATTCTGCTGGTATGATACACTCTTATAGTTTTCCATTATACTGCTTTCAGCAATTTAAATCAGTGTAAAGTTATATTGCATTTGCTATTGCACAGACTATAGTATACAACATTAACTTCCCCTGTCAGCTTTTCTGATTTTGATTTTTTTTATAGATTTTAACTTCCATCAAGAACTATACTCTTTTAAATTTTAATGTTGGAAATGATTTGATTTTCTTTATATATATATTTTTATTTGTAATGTAAACAGTTTGGACCTTGTATTTTCCAGTTACATTTGTAATTCACTTGTACATAGTTTGTATATTACATGTTTCATTTATGTCAAAATGCATAGTAAGTTGTAAGTGCTCTCAATAACAAGTTGGGCCCTGGCAGACGAGTGATTTAGGAGGCTGACTTCGAGTCACGTACTTGCTCCTCTCTACTTACGGTTTGAAATGGGTCAGTGGTTCTACCTAGATATCAGCCAATGCATGAATATGATCGGAGTACCGGGTACACTTGGGCCCCACCATATCAAAAGCAGAGAAGTTTATTGTTGTTTTTATTTATTATTTATTTATTATTGTGTTGACTGGATGTTAAACATGATAAAATGATAAAACATACTCTCAATTTATCGATGATGTCCGCTGCCAAGCTAACCATTTCAAAGGAGTTTGGAATTGTGTATTTGTCAAACTTGTAAATATGTAAATAAACATCCCATTTTTTTGCTAAGGTTGTGAATATGAATGGGCGGCAGTGCTTAAAGTTTTGTTTCAATGTGTAATTTATGTACATTTTATTGTTTATTTACCGCTGATGTAACAGACTCTGTGTTACAGTTCAGTCTTTAGAATAGTGTAGTAAAATAGGTTAAACTAATTTAGTTACTGTCTGTTCTGTATATATGTATACATATACATATATTTCTGTGTGTACATACATGTAATTTTATTCAGTAAAGCTTTGATGTAAAAAAGTGTATATTATTTGTGTCTTCATCAGACAATGATTATGTTTGAAATATAATGTGGAATTTGTTAAATGAACTCAGTATTATGAGTATACGCTTTTTAGTCCATGAGTGTGAGAAGGGAAATAACTGCTGTAATGTTGAATTTGTTAAATAAACTCAGTATTATGAGTATACGCTTTTTAGTCCAAGAGCATGAGAAGGGAAATAACTGCTGTAATGTTGAATTTGTTAAATAAACTCAGTATTATGAGTATACGCTTTTTAGTCCATGAGCATGAGAAGGGAAATAACTGTTGTAATGTGAATTTGTTAAATGAACCCAGTATTATGAGTATGCGCTATTTAGTCCGAGAGCATGAGAAAGGAAATAACTGCTGTAATGTGGACTTTGTTAAATAAACTCAGTATTATGAGTATACGCTTTTTAGTACAAGAGCATGAGAAGGGAAATAACTGCTGTAATGTGAATTTGTTAAATAAACTCAGTATTATGAGTATACGCTTCTTAGTCCAAGAGCATGAGAAGGGAAATAACTGCTGTAATGTGAATTTGTTAAATAAACTCAGTATTATGAGTATACGCTTTTTAGTCCATGAGCATGAGAAGGGAAATAACTGCTGTAATGTGGAATTTGTTAAATAAACTCAGTATTATGAGTATACGCTTCTTAGTCCAAGAGCATGAGAAGGGAAATAACTGCTGTAATGTTGAATTTGTTAAATAAACTCAGTATTATGAGTATACGCTTTTTAGTCCATGAGCATGAGAAGGGAAATAACTGCTGTAATGTGGAATTTGTTAAATAAACTCAGTATTATGAGTATACGCTTCTTAGT
The DNA here is from genome assembly GCF_021730395.1 of Mercenaria mercenaria. NCBI lineage: Eukaryota > Metazoa > Mollusca > Bivalvia > Venerida > Veneridae > Mercenaria > Mercenaria mercenaria. Next base: position 43,607,026 of record NC_069374.1, read on the forward strand.
ACAAGAGCATGAGAAGGGAAATAACTGCTGTAATGTGAATTTGTTAAATGAACCCAGTATTATGAGTATGCGCTATTTAGTCCGAGAGCATGAGAAAGGAAATAACTGCTGTAATGTGGACTTTGTTAAATGAACTCAGTATCATGAGTATACGCTTTTTAGTCCAAGAGCATGAGAAGGGAAATAACTGCTGTAATGTTGAATTTGTTAAATAAACTCAGTATTATGAGTATAACGCTTTTTAGTCCATGAGTCATGAGAAGGGAAATAACTGTTGTAATGTAATTTGTTAAATGAACCCAGTATTATGAGTATGCGCTATTTAGTCCAGAGCATGAGAAAGGAAATAACTGCTGTAATGTGGACTTTGTTAAATAAACTCAGTATTATGAGTATACGCTTTTTAGTACAAGAGCATGAGAAGGGAAATAACTGCTGTAATGTGAATTTGTTAAATAAACTCAGTATTATGAGTATACGCTTCTTAGTCCAAGAGCATGAGAAGGGAAATAACTGCTGTAATGTGAATTTGTTAAATAAACTCAGTATTATGAGTATACGCTTTTTAGTCCATGAGCATGAGAAGGGAAATAACTGCTGTAATGTGGAATTTGTTAAATAAACTCAGTATTATGAGTATACGCTTCTTAGTCCAAGAGCATGAGAAGGGAAATAACTGCTGTAATGTTGAATTTGTTAAATAAACTCAGTATTATGAGTATACGCTTTTTAGTCCATGAGCATGAGAAGGGAAATAACTGCTGTAATGTGGAATTTGTTAAATAAACTCAGTATTATGAGTATACGCTTCTTAGTACATGAGCATGAGAAGGGAAATAACTGCTGTAATGTTGAATTTGTTAAATAAACTCAGTATTATGAGTATACGCTTTTTAGTCCATGAGCATGAGAAGGGAAATAACTGTTGTAATGTGAATTTGTTAAATGAACCCAGTATCATGAGTATGCGCTATTTAGTCCGAGAGCATGAGAAAGGAAATAACTGCTGTAATGTGGACTTTGTTAAATGAACTCAGTATCATGAGTATACGCTTTTTAGTCCATGAGCATGAGAAGGGAAATAACTGTTGTAATGTGAATTTGTTAAATGAACCCAGTATTATGAGTATGCGCTATTTAGTCCGAGAGCATGAGAAAGGAAATAACTGCTGTAATGTTGAATTTGTTAAATGAACTTAGTATCATGAATATATGCTATTAGTCCAAGAGCATGAGAAGGGAAATAACTTCTGTAATGTGGACTTTGTTAAATAAACTCAGTATCATGAGTATACGCTTTTTAGTCCAAGAGCATAAGAAGGGAAATAACTGCTGGAGTAGAATGTGACCTGTTCTAAATATCGGACAATTGATGTATTACCACTGTTTCCACCAGGTAACGATTATTCCATAGAAAAAATCTCTAAGTCATGTATTTTCTGTCCAGTAAGGTAAATTACAAGCAAAACAACCTTTACAGAGCATGAGCTTCTCTAAATCTTTTTATAATGTTAGCCATATAAGTGAAGTTTGCTTGTATACTTGTTGATAAATTTGCTAGAAAATTACTTTGTTTGGCAATTTTGATAATGGTGTTTCAGGATTAGATTTCTGTAGCATTAAGCAAACAGACAAACCTGTATATAAAGGCATTGCTTCCAAAAGTCAAAGAATGGCCTTTGTGTTGGGGTGGCCTTTATTCACAGGTTAAAATAAAGTATAAATATTGAATTTTGAAACAAAATTAACTGAACTCTTTATAGTCAGTTGAGCTCGGCTCACGGGGAATCATTGGCAAAGGTTTGACTGTACATAATTATTTCATTTAAGATAAGCTATTCATATTTTTTGATCAATTCATCACATTTCAACCATATGTGTTTCCCATCTTATCAGAGAGAAACAATATTCTTGCAATCTGTTAAAGACCTTTTAAGTTTCATGTAAAATCTGCAAACAAAATTGGAAGTTTTCCTGTTTAAACGCCTGTAATAGTCTTTGACGTGTTTTTATTAAGGCCTGAGGTATTTGTTAAAATGATAATGGTGTGGTAGTTGTTGAACATAATATATACTTTAATATAATGACCATGTTTGTATCAGTACATATATAATACATGGATATCACCAGTCTGTCAAAGAGATATTGTAGGAGAGAAAGCTTTTATTTATTTTAGGGGTAAACATCGAAACCACAGTCCTTCAAAAGATAATAGGTACGTGTAGATTTCTCAGAAGCACAAAGCATCACAGGCACGGCCGCAGTCCTTCAAGTTTCACTGTAACTTTTTTATTATTATAATGAAAGGCTATTTTAGGATATAGAGCATCTGAACCTCATTACTTCAATTTTCTCTGATATTGTTTCTTTCATATATTTTTAATCAGGCCATTTTAGTAAAGGTACAGTAGTACTAAATAGGTAATCCAGTCGCACTTCTGGGCACTTTGTGGTGGACAAAAAAAGTCCTCATTTTTTTCCGGTTAAAGTGGCAATTTCATGGTTTATTTAAGCCAGTTCCTGTTTTTATTTCATTGTGGATCTATTATGGACAGGATATTTTTTGTATTTATAGAAATGTAAAAAAAACTTATTACACATGTGTTCATACCCACATTAGCTGTCAGCTTGAAAGATATTCAAATTTATATACTACTGTACAGTCTAAATGGAACTCCCGTCATTTGATAACATTTTCATTTTTTGGCGTTTCTGATTGTATAATTGGAAGGGTACTGATCAGAGGTGCAGGAACACTTGTTACTTAAAAAAAAAATAAACATAGTGAATAAAATGTAGAAATTGTTTAAATAGAAAATAAGACTACTTACATCTTTAAATTAATTTAATGTTTTATGAACTGATATTTCATGAGTCATGACACCGTAATGTTGCCTATACATCTTTAGTTTAAAGGTATATTTGACCTAAATTTTGTATTTGAAAATATGAATAGTTTCTAGATATAGTTTTAGTAAACACATCAAATTAACAAGTTTATATACATTTTGTTTGTACCATGCATTAGGTTAACTTAAGTACACACTGTATACATGTATAGCTGGACACGATATAGATGTTCAATACCACTTAAAAACTGGAAGTTGTTTTTTTTTAAATGACTCTTAATGAATGACATTTTTATCCCCCGACGAAAGTCGGAGGGATATAGTTTTGGCGTCGTCCGTCCATCCATCCGTCTTTCCGTCCGTCCGTCCGTCCGTCCGTCCGTCCGGAGCCATATCTAGGAAATGGTATGGAATATTTATTTAAAACTTCATATATATGTTCACCACTATGAGTTCTTGCGGCCCCTCAAGTTTCAGTCAGATTGCCCAAGTAACACCAGAGTTATGGCCCTTAGAAGTTTCTAGTGTTAACTATATAGGGTACTATAAATATGGCAATTTCTGCATCATAACTTTTGATATATTTGACCTAGAACTATGAAACTTAAACAGAATTTAGATCACCATAATGTGGTTGTGTACACACAATTTCATTTGGATTTATATGTAATTTAAGAGTTATTGCCCTTTAATTGTATATAAATCCACATATTTGTACATAACAAACTTACCATTTGGTAGAATTTCATTAAATTTCTTTCATTCTTTTCCATGAACGTTTATTGTAAACATGTGAAGTTGTGTACCCACACCTGGTCACCCCCTTACCTTGATCACACACCTCCCCCCCCTATCCCCCGACCCCCCCCCCCCCCCCCCCAAAAAAAAAAATTCATTCCTTATTTTAGATTTTTTTCAAACAAACTTCATATACATGTTCACCACTATGAGGTTATGGGGCCCATCAAGTTTCAGACAGATTGCCCAAGTAACACCAGAGTTATGGCCCTTAGAAGTTTCTAGTCTTAACTATATAGGGTACTATAGATCTATAGATATGGCAATTTCTGCATCATAACTTTCGATATATTTGACCTAGAACTATGAAACATTAACAGAATTTAGAGCACTATAATTTGGTTGTGCACAGACAATTTTATACGGATTTCTTTTTTAACTTCAGAGTTATTGCCCTTTAATTGTCTAAAAATCCACATATTTGTACATAACATACTTACCATTTGGCAGAATTTCATTAAATTTCTTTCATTCTTTTCTGTGAACATTTATTATAAACATGTGAAGTTGCGCACCCACACCTGGTCACCCACTTGCCTTGGTCACCCCCCCTCCCCCCCCCCCCAACCCCCCACAATTTTTTTTTTTTTTTTTTCATTTCTTATTTTAGATTTTTTTCAAACCTTCCAAGTTGTACCATTCCCCCACCTCACTTCTCCACCCAGTCATGCCCACCACCGATCATGCATCCTCTGTCCCCCCTCCCCTAACTTCACCCTTTTACCCCTTTTTTTTTTTCATTTTTAATTTCCAATCAATATTTATAATCAACATGTGAAATTTTATTTCCTCTCCCGTTCCCCTGCACCCCCACCCCCTAAAAAATAAATATATACATATATCTATATATATATTTCCATTCCTTTTTTTTTTTTTTTTAAATGTTCAAACCTTCAACATGTTAAGTTGTGACTGCACAAACCTTGCCCTCAGCCATGTTCAAGATATTTTACCTGTGTTCTCTTAAGGACATCTGTTCTTTTAAGTTCAAATGTACATGTTAAACAGCAACACCTGGTGCCAAACCACTCAAAGACAATATTTCGTTCCAGTTAAACTTCAAGCTCACATTTCAATTAACTGCATTTAATTTTAAAAGCTAAGCTTATTACATTAAGCATATCCCATTCAAAATAAATTCTTTAGTCAGGATCAAAGTATCATACATTTATTATGTACTCTTTAATTAAATATTTGTTTTCTGTTAAATTGATTTTGACTAATGAAATTATTTGCTTCTTATTAACATCCTTAACTTTTTGCCAGATATATCTTTTTGCCATTCCTCACCACAAACCCTTTCGGCGGGGGATACCAATTCATCGAATTTGCTTGTTCATGTAGCTTTTCACTCACAATAAGTTTATATATTTAGTAAAGTTTTCATATATCTAAATGGGATTTTCTACATTTGAAGAAAAGATCATAATTTAAATATTTTAGTGAAATATACGGTCATTGGATATCTTTAATGTCTCATGAACCATGTTTTCATGAGCCAGTAAAAATGATTTTGCCTGTACAACATTTTAGTTTAATTTTTCATGACTTGTTTTCATTAACCAGGAACGATGACTTTGCCTATACTCCTTAATAATTCTTGAATCGTGTTTTCATGAGCCAGGAACCATGACTTTGCCTCTGCATCTTTAGTTTAATGTTTCGTGAACCGTGTTTTCATGAGAAAGGAACCCTGATTTTACCTGTAAATCTTAGGTATGATATGCCATGTATTTTTATGAGCCAAACACCATACTTTTCACTATACATCTTCAGTTTAATGTTCCATGAACCATGTTTTCAGGAACCATGAACCATGTTTTCAGGAACCATGTTTTCAGGAACTATGAACCATGTTTTCAGGAACCATGAACCATGTTTTGGCCTGTTGAAATTTTGTGATTATCATATGCTTATATTTATCTTGTTATCAAATGTTTATGATATGTTCAATGTATTAGCTTACCGAAATATGTGCAAAACATATTTTACTTATTATAAATTTTAATGTATTGTATTGAGAATGCGTTGAATTAAAAAGTAACGATTAAAGTTATATTTGATATTATTGTTTGTTATTCCAGTTTTAACAAATTTGTCGTTTCATATGGAAATGTTTTACTCGAATTTATCCCAGTCCCATTTTTAAACTGAGAAACTAAGAAACTTTGATATGAGTAAAGACCTTGCCCAGCAAACAAAAGACGTCTTTTTTTGGTTGTTATGACGTCTTTCCGAGATGTCCTTATGATGTCTTTTTTTGGTCGTTTTTGAAAGGTGCGTTCACGTCTTTTAGAGACGTCTTAAAGACGTCTTTTGGTGACGTCTTTTTCTCGTCTTTTTCCGGTTGTTTTTGAAAGGTGCGTTCACGTCTTTTAGAGACGTCTTTTTCACGTCTTTTAGTGACGACTTCAGTAACTCCCCATAAAACATTTAAAAATTAAAACTAGCACAACAGAAAGATAAAACACATGTTGATAAATGTAAATATGGCTTACCGGTACCTGGCTGCTCTTCTGTCATTTAACTTTTTTATAACTCGATATATCACAACTCGCCTAGCTTAAATTTCCTCGTTTTCCGTTTAAAATGGCGGTCTACATGTAAACACGTGGTATGCTGGATTTTGATTGGCCTGCACCTAGTTGGAATTTATTTAAGGCATGGGAGGTAAATCATTATGTACAGGGCTTGGTGTATAGTTGCCTCTCTTTGAAAATGTTTACAACGATCGCATTTCATTTCTGATAACAGATTTTTGTTATATTTTACAAACAAATTGTGCTGTATTATCATTGCACCTAAGAAGAATAAAAGTTGAATTCTGTTTTTGCAAAAACGTCTTTATGACGGAATAAAAACGTTTTTTAAAATACGTCTTTTTTTGCATGCTGAACGACGTGAAAAACACGTCGTTTTTTTGGTCACAGACGTGGCGACCAAGAAACAACCAAATAAAGATGCTTTTTCTGGTCACAGACGTCGCGACCACGAAACAACCAAATAAAGACGTCTGGAAAGACGTCTTTTGTTTGCTGGGTGCTTTACGTAATTTTCGTTCATGTCTTGCACATTTAAGAGTGGTGCTTTGATTATTCCGTCATTTCATACTCAGAGGTTGAGTTGGTAATAAAATACATGTAATGTCGTTCATAGGTAGTTAGTTATACGTACTTTTAGAATATAGATTTAGGTTCAATTCAAATCTTCAATTTATTAGCTGGATGGAGAGCTGTGTTACTCGACCGCATATTGGTTAAAATTTTGATGCACTTTCTTTTTATCCCTGCAATTACTTGATCAATTTGTTTCAACCTTAAAATAGATATTCCTCATCATCAACCACATTATATGGCAAAGGGGTATAATTCTCCCAGCAATATTTCTTGAATTATCCCCTTTTTAGCTCAACTGAGAAGGGTGAGTTATTTTGATCACGCTGTGTCCGTCGTGCATGCATGGGTCTGTCTGTAGTGAACAATTGTGTTGAAAAAAAATCTCCTCCAAACCCAAAGCATGGATTTTGAAGAAACTTGGCATAGATGTTCCTTGAATGGTCCTCTACAAAAGTTGTTCAAACAGTTCTTCTTGGTTGCACATAGGAGCCGCCAGAGCTAAAAAAAGAAAACTCTTCTAACAACATCTTATAACAAATGGTCAGATTTTGAAATAATTTCACAAAATGTTCCTTATGTCACCCTCTACCAAAATTGTTCAAATTATACCTATTCGTCAAAAAACATAGCTTCCAGGGGGCTTGGTCACTTTTCCCTATATGTATATAGTGGAAATTTATAAAATCTTGTGTGAAATTGCTGGACCGATTTTTATACGCCCAAAGGGACGTATTATGTTATGGTCCTAATGTCCGTCCGTCCTTTAGCAATTTCGTGTCCGCTCTGTAACTCTTGAATCCCTTCAAGGATTTCAAAGAAACTTGACACAAATGTTCACCACACCAGGACGACGTGCAGACGTTTTGAATGTCTCATTTCAAGGTCAAGGTCACACTTGGGGGTCAAAGGTCATATGAGTGTGTTTCGTATCCGCTCTGTAACTCTTGAACTGCTTGAAAGATTTCAAAGAAACTTGGAACAAATGTTCACCACACTGAGACGATGTGCAGTGCGCTTGTTTCGGATGTCTAGCTTCAAGGTCAAGGTCACACTTAGGAGTGAAAGGTCATAAATGACTTTGCTATGTCCACTCTGTAACTCTTGAACTGCTTGAAAGATTTCAAAGAAACTTGGCACAAATGTTCACCACTCTGAGGCGACATGCAGAGCACATGTTTCTGATGACTAGCTTCAAGGTCAAGGTCACACTTAGGAGTGAAAGGTCATATATGACTTTGCTATGTCCACTCTAACTCTTGAACTGCTTGAAAGATTTCAAAGAAACTTGGCACAAATGTTCACCACTCAGAGGCAACATGCAGAGCACATGTTTTGTATGACTCGCTTCAAGGTCACACTTAGGGGTCAAAGGTCATATATGACTTTGCTTTTTATACGCCTATTTGAAAAACGGGACTTATGGGAACGCCCCTGGCGGGCAGAGGGCAGGCGGGTGGCGTCCACAGACTTTGTCCAAAGCATATCTTCTACATGCATGGAGGGATTTTGATGAAACTTGGCACAGTTGTTCACCATCATGAGACAGAGTGTTATGCACAAGAACCAGGTCCCTAGGTCTAAGGTCAATGTCACACTTAGAGGTCAAAGGTCAAATTCAAGAATGACTTTGTCCGGAGCATATCTTCTTAATGCATGAAGGGATTTTGATGAAAATTGGCACAGTTGTTCAACATCATGAGACGGAGTCCCTAGGTCTAAGGTCAAGGTCACACTTAGAGGTCAAAGGATACAAGAATGAAACTTTGTCTGGAGCATTTCTTCTTCATGCATAGAGGGATTTTGATATAACTTATCACAAATAAATATCACAAATGTTCATCACCATGAGGCGGAGTGTCATGCGCAAGGTCCTTAGGTCTAAGGTCAAGGTCACAGAGGTCAAAGCATACAAGAATGAAAACCTTGTCCGGAGTATTTCTTCTTCATGCATAGAGGGATTTTGATATAACTTGGCACAAATGTTCACCACCACGAGACAAAGTGTCATGCGCAAGGACCAGTTCCCTAGGTCTAAGGTCAAGGTCACACTTAGAGGCCAAAGGCCAGATACAAGAATGACTTTGTCCGAAGCATTTCTTCTTCATGCATGGAGGGATTTTGATGTAACTTGGCACAATTATACACCATCATGAGAGGAAGTGTCATGGGCAGTTTCTTTCTTTAGAATTACTTCCCTTTGTTGTTGCTATAAACAGCTTATATTGTATATAACTTCATTACTAGTCGTAGGGAAAAATCGAGACCACTTTTCTGTAGTACAACATGCATGCAACATCCAATTTTGAGGTGTATTTTGACCAATCTCTACCTGGTAAAGATTTTTGTGTGGACTTACAATTTTTTTGGGGGGATTTTTTTTTAAAAAGATTAACTTCCCTGAGTTGTTACTATAAATAACTTATATTGTAACTTTTTTATAATTGACTGTAGGGAAAAACCAAGAACACTTTTCTGTGGTACAACATAGATGTTACTTTCAAATTTAAGGTGTATTTTAAGGTCTCTCTACCTGGCAAGGAGTTTTTTTGTGGACTTAGAAAAACAAAAGACTTACAATGATTACTAAACAACCACAAAATTAAAATTCATTTGCAATACAGCAGCTAGAGCAAAGAAATTTGCTGTGACGGGCATATATTGTGACATTCTGGCACTCTTGTTGTATATTGCTATGCATTTCAGTATTCTTGTTTTTATTAGCTCACCTGTCACAAAGTGACAAGGTGAGCTTTTGTGATCGCGTGGCGTCCGTCGTCCGTGCGTCCGTGCGTGCGTGCGTAAACTTTTGCTTGTGACCACTCTAGAGGTCACATTTTTCATGGGATCTTTATGAAAATTGGTCAGAATGTTTATCTTGATGATATCTAGGTTAAGTTCGAAACTGGGTCATGTGCGGTCAAAAACTAGGTCAGTAGATCTAAAAATAGAAAAACCTTGTGACCTCTCTAGAGGCTACATTTTTCATGAGATCTTCATGAAAATTGGTCAGAATGTTTACCTTGATGATATCTAGGTCAAGTTCGAAACTGGGTCACGTGGGGTCAAAAACTAGGTCAGTAGGTCTAAAAATAGAAAAACCTTGTGACCTCTCTAGAGGCCATATTTTCATGGATCTTCATGAAAATTGGTCAGAATGTTCATCTTGATGATATCTAGGTCAAGTTCGAAACTGGGTCACGTGGGTCAAAAACTAGGTCAGTAGGTCTAAAAATAGAAAAACCTTTGAACCTCTCTAGAGGCCATATTTTCTAGGATCTTCATGAAAATTGGTCAGAATTTCAACTTGATGATATCTAGGTCAGTTCGAAACTGGTCACGTGGGTCAAAAACTAGGTCAGTAGGTCTAAAAATAGAAAAACCTTGTGACCTCTCTAGAGGCCATATTTTTCAATGAGATCTTCATGAAAATTGGTCAGAATGTTCACCTTGATGATATCTAGGTCGAAGTTTCGAAACTGGGTCATGTGGGTCAAAAACTAGGTCAGTAGATCTAAAAATAGAAAAACCTTGTGACCTTCTAGAGGCCATATTTCTCAATGGATCTTCATGAAAATTGGTCAGAATGTTCACCTTGATGATATCTAGGTCAAGTTCGAAACTGGGTCACGTGGGTCAAAAACTAGGTCAGTAGGATCTAAAAATAGAAAAACCTTGTGACCTCTCTAGAGGCCATATTTTTCATGAGATCTTCATGAAAATTGTGAGAATGTTCACCTTGATGATATCTAAGTCAAGTTCGAAAATGGGTCACGTGGGGTCAAAAACTAGGTCAGTAGGTCTGAAAATAGAAAAACCTTGTGACCTCTCTAGAGGCCATATTTTCAATGGATCTTCATGAAAATTGGTTCAGAATGTTCATCTTGATGATATCTAGTCAAGTTCGAAACTGGTCACGTGCGGTCAAAAACTAGGTCAGTAGGTCTAAAATAGAAAAACTTTTTGACCTCTCTAGAGGCCATATTTTCATGGATCTTATGAAATTGGTCAGAATGTTCAACTTGATGATATCTAGTCAGTTTGAAACTTGGTCACGTGCGGTCAATAACTAGGTCAGTAGTCTAAAAATAGAAAACCTTTTGACTCTCTAGAGGCCATATTTTTCAAGGATCTTCATGAAAATTGGTCTGAATGTTCACTTGATGATGTCTAGGTCAAGTTCGAAACTGGGTTAAATGTGCGGTCAAAAACTAGGTCAGTAGGTCTAAAAATAGAAAAACCTTGTGATGCCCTCTAGAGGCCATATTTCTCAATGGATTTCATGAAATTGGTGAGAATGTTCAGCTGATGAAACTAGGTAAGTTCGTAACTGGTCATGTGCGGTCAAAAACAGGTCAGTAGGTCGAAAAATAGAAAACTTGTGACCTCTCTAGAGGCCATAATTTTCACGAGATCTTCATGAAAATTGGTGAGAATGTTCACCTTGATGATATCTAGGTCAATTTAAAAGTGGGTCACGTGCCTTCAAAAACTAGGTCATTAGGTCAAATAATAGAAAAACCTTGTGACCTCTCTAGAGGTCATATTTTTCAATGGATCTTCATGAAAATTGGTTAGAATTTTTTATCTTGATGATATCTAGGTCACCTGTGCTCAAAAACTAGGTCACTTTGTCAAATAATAGAAATAACGACGTCATACTCAGTTCAACACTGGGTCATGTGGGGATAGGTGAGCGATTCAGGACCATCATGGTCCTCTTGTTTGGTAGATCTTTTTTTGTTCTCTTACAATAATTTTCTTTTAATTGCTTCCCTTTTTAGCTCACCTGTCACTAAGTGACAAGGTGAGCTATTGTGACCGCTTGGATGTCCGTCGTCAGTCGTGCGTAGTCCATCAACAATTTCTGAAAAAATCTTCTTGAAAACCACTGGGCAGAATTACACCAAACTTTATAGGAATGATCTTTGGGTGGCCCACTTTCAAAATTGTTCAAAGAATTTAATTCCATGCAGAACTCTGATTGCCATGGCAACCGAAAGGAAAAGCTTTAAAAATCTTCTTGTCCAAAACCACAAGGCCTAGGGCTTTGATATTTGGTGTGTAGCATCATCTAGTGGTCCTCTACAAAAATTGTTCAAATTATCCCCCTAGGGTCAAATATGGCCCTGCGCCGGGGGTCACATGGTTTATATAGACTTATATAGGGAAAACTTTGCAAATCTTCTTGTACAAAACCAAATGGCCTAGGGCTTTGATATTTGGTGTGTAGCATCATCTAGTGGTCCTCTACCAAGGATGTTCAAATTATCCCCTAGGGTCAAATACGGCTCTGCCCTTGGGGTCCCAAGTTTTACATAGACTTATATAGACTTTCTTAATATTTTATCATCAGTTTGACATTTGAAACATGTAGCTCATATTACTCAGGTGAGCGATTCAGGGTCATCATGACCCTCTTGTTTATTATTGGCAGTAGAGAAAAACCGAGACCACTTTTCTGTGGTACAACCTGCATGTTACATTCAATTTTTAGATGTATTTTGACATAACTTTACCTGGTAAGAATTTTTTTGTGGACTTTTTAGGTCAACTGTCACCTGATTTTACATAGATTTCTATAGAAAAATCTTCAAAAAAAAAAAAAAAAAAAAAAAAAAAACCAGAAGGCCTAGAGCTTATATATTTGACATGTAGCATTGCCTAGTGGACTCTACAAAATGTTTTCAAATCATGACCACCGGGGTCAAAATTGACCCCGCCCCATAGTTCACTTGATTTTACATAGGAAAGTCTTCAAAAATGTTCTAAAAAGAAACCAGAAGGCCTAGATCTTAGATATTTGACCTGTAGCATTGCCTAGTAAACTTCTACAAAATTTGTTCAAATCATGACCCCCGGGATCAAATTGACCCCACCCCATGGGGTTACTTGATTGTACATTGAAAAATCTTTAAAAAAATTTAGAAATAAATCAGAAGGCCTAGAGCTTAGATATTTGACATGTAGCATTGCCTAGTGGACCTCTACAAAAATTGTTCAAATTTTGATTCCCCCAGGGTCAAATTGACCCAGCCCCAGGGGTTACTTGATTGTACATAGGGAAATCTTCAAAATTTGCTAAAAATAACCAGAAGGCCTAGATCTTAGATATTTGATATGTAACATTGCCAGGCTAGTACACTTCTACAAACTTTGTTCAAATCATGATCCCCGGTGTAAAATTGACCCCGGCCCAGCAATAACTTAATTGTACATCGGAAAATCTTCAAAAAATTTCTAAAAATAAACCAGAAGGCCTAGAACTTAGATATTTGACAAGTAGCATTGCCTAGAGGACCTCTACAAAAAAATTTCAAATCATGACCCCGGTGTCAAACTGGCCCCGCCACAGGGGTTACTTGATTGTTCATAGGAAAAGTTTCCAAAATATGTCTAGAAATAAACTAGAAGGTCTAGAGCTTAGATATTTGGTGTGTAGCATTGCCTAGTGGATCTCTACCAAGTTTGTTCAAATCATGACCCCAAGGCCAAGCTTAAATGCAAATCTTCATAGAAACCATTTAATCAGGTGAGAGATATAGGGCTATCATGACCCTCTTCTTGTTGTTCCTGTACTTCGTGCTTCAATAGTCAAGTTCTTTAAATTTTGCTCCCATCCTCTGATATAACCCTTTGGGCATATATTGCCCCGCTTTGCGGCGCTCTTGTTAAACGATTTTACACAAATGGTCCCTGTGTGACTGTACATGTAGACCAGATATACTGTGTCATGTTTTTAAGATAAAAAATGGCTTAGCCCCGGACTACGTGGGAGACAATTTTATCCCAGAGGATACTGTCTGCATTCATATAGGACAAGATTAAGTCACGAAGGTGCGTTTGCTGTTTCAAAGGTCAAATGTCTTTGGTTAAAGTCCTTTTTCTTTTCCGGTATTTCCCTATGGAATAATTTGCCTGCTAGTATAGCACTGAATGAGAAATTACCTGTTTTTAAAACATAAGTAAAGAATTATTTACTAGACAGTTTAGCATAATTACTTTAATGTGTTTTAATAACTATTTAATATGTTTTAATAACTATTCATATGGCTTTCGATGTATGAACATTTTAACTTTAGCTCGCATTTTACTTTTTGATATAGTTGTGCAATTCCCATCTTATGCGTAATTAAATGGATTTTCTGATTATCGTGATCAAGACAAACTCATCTTTAACCTATTTTGTAAATAGAATTTAATCAAAAGAGTCCTTTACAACTTTTAATGATTTCATTCAACGTTGCAAGTGAACTGATTTATCTCGCAAGTTAATGATAATACACATGTACATGAAAACTCATGTATCGATGCACATTAAATTGTTAACATTTTCAAAAATAAATTAAAAAAAAAACAACAGAATATAGTGAAAATCCTTAATTTGAATTATCTCAACCTTTTAATGTTAACAAGTACCAGTATAGAATTCCATCACATGCCGCTATTTTAGTAACATATTACCTTTGCGTAAAAGATTGTTACATAAAGAATTTATATGCATCTAATAGAACTGAGGCAAACAAATATAGGTCTACATTATAAATATATGCCATAAATATCTTAGTAGTTAATATAGGTGTATTCTTAATGAAGCAGATTCGAACAACAACCAGTCTTCAGAAAATAATACTGGGGTAAACAGAACCTGGCCAAGCTCGGCACAGTACGAAAAAAGAAAAACATAGGTGAAAATGAGAAATATTCATTTTAACATAACACATAACTCGGAAAAAAGTGCTAATACAACTCTTTAAAATTTAGAAAGCCTTTATGTAATTATAACATCATGTTTGAGTAAACATTATTTTATCTAACTTTATTACAAATTTTACGTTTTGGAAATATTTAGATTGTTTGGAGAGTGCTAAATTCACTGAGCGAAGCGTAGCTTTAAAACTGTAAACATTATTAAACACTTCTTGTCTGACATTTCACTTAGCGTTGCACAATCAGGAGAGTGAAAATCAAGAACAATCTTTAAAAAAAGATTGTCAGCTAATTGTAGTAACACAAGAAGTATATGAGGTTTACAAATCCTGTCATTCTATCATCTATCTAACATTCTGCAAATAGCAAAACCAAACGCCACACTTAACAACAATTTAAATGGTTCTCTTTAAAATGTTCACAAAGGTTTCCTAATGTGCAATTTTGTTTCATTTATTCTATGACAAATAATTACAGCAGTGGTTGAGATCTGGAAGGCACTTCTCTACACAGAAGACTCTAATCACACCCTTATTCATGTGATACGCAGACTGTATTCAGCTCTTTCTGTAAATTGATATATAAATGGTATTTGAACAGGTTTTTATCATATTTATTAAACTTACTTATCATTTTTTAGATATATCAATATTCTTTCTAAATATACTGAGCGGAACTTAGCTTTAAAACTGTGAAAAGCGTCATTTAGCATAAATGCTTTGTCTAC
Organism: Mercenaria mercenaria; assembly: GCF_021730395.1. Taxonomy (NCBI): domain Eukaryota; kingdom Metazoa; phylum Mollusca; class Bivalvia; order Venerida; family Veneridae; genus Mercenaria; species Mercenaria mercenaria. The sequence continues at coordinate 43,622,223 of NC_069374.1, forward strand.
CTTTCACCCAGCGTAGCACAATCAGCAGAGTGAAACAAATACACACTCTGGTCCAATCAGTTAGCGCTAGAGTGTTGCATAAATCGTTCATTTTGATGAATTATCTATAATGCGTTATCAAGTAGTCTGATTTGCAAACTGAAATTAAGTGGCATGGTCACGAATTTGTTCTTAATACGGCATTCGCCAAATAAGTTCGTGTGCTTGACAAGACTTAAGTTAACTGATTGGTCATATCAAATTGGCGGAAACGGCCACCAAATCAACGTCTGCCCCGAATTAGAGGTTGGCATTCACACTATGAAAGAGGAACAAAATATGCATCACCTACCGAAGGTACTGTGTGGTACCTAAATATCCAGGTAAACAACCTCTGGCGTATGCCCTGCCAATCATGACAAAGGGGCGGCTCCACTTTCCAGGGAAAAATAATAAAAACAGAAGTCCCTGTGAGTGACAACAAACTTTCAGAGGGACTTCAAAACAGACAAATGTATGTTACTTCTGCCTTTAATACATCTAATAGCATGTGTACCTATTTCAAATCGTTTTCGTATTTCAGCGAACGGTTAGGACGGGGGTGATGTTTTGGAAAAGAGACAGAACTTGCAGTCTAATATAATATTTATTTAGTATCATATAGATCTAATTCTTTTCAACCAGATTTCTGATTTGCATTTGGCCTTTCTTTGCATTCTGAGTTGTCTCTGTAAGGTGAGTAATGAAACCTCGTATGCACCTAGGATTGTTCTATTATATTTTATAAAAAGAGTATAATATCTAGCGCCTGCAAAAACGTTGTAAGTATTTAGCCTCTTTACGCATATAAACGTTATGCATTTACATTTTTCATGTTGTATTCAAGGGAAATAATATTTCAACGACTTTATGTCACAATTAGACAAACGCAGCGCTAATTGTTTGTATCTCCAGGGCTTCAACCGAAGACTGTAAAAAATTGCACTCTTTATTTAGAACGATACATATTTTGACCGATTAAGTAAATTACACCATTGTGTGGTTTATTAAAAATGCATCAGAATGACCTCAATGACTGGCTTATGGCCCAATTTGCCCCTGGACAAGGTTTTGCCATGAATGCACCGGGGATCCCTTACTAGACCCCGGTCCCCGTCGAAAAGGTTCCCCCCCCCCCCCCCCCCCCCACCAAAACCTCAAAGTTAAACTTGCTCCTACGCCTATGTTATTGTCTTTTGGGGAAGGTTGATATATCATGTATGTTCATATATTTTACCAAAGAGAACTGGTAATCCACAACCTGCTATTCTGTTACTATCTTAAAATTGCAAAATGCGAGTTTTTGATATTTAATCATATTGTCTTATTAAAAATTTCAAAAACATGGATTCATGCCGAGATAAAATAAATTATTTTATTCATTTCTCTACCACGCCAAAGTGGCAAACGTCACAATAATACGCATGGAAGTTGTAATTTTAACAAGAGCTGTCGCTAATGGTGACAAATGCCCCCACAGCACCTTGACCTTTGACCTGGTGACCCCAAAGTCAGTAGGGGTGGTGTACTCAATAAATACTATCAGCATGTGAAGTGTAAAGGCCCAATGTGAAGTGGTTCGCGAATAAAGTGCCTTCATGCAAAAAGTTAACGTTGGCCCCTGTGACCTTGACCTTTGACCTGGTGACCCCAAAGTCAGTATGAGTGGTGTACTCAATAAGTACTATCAGCACTTGAAGTTTGAAGGTCCTGGGTGCAGTGGTTCACGAGTATTAAAAGTGCCTTCATGCAAAAAGTTAACCTTGGCCCCTGTGACCTTGAACTTTGACCTGGTGACCCCAAAGTCAGTAGGGATGGTGTACTCCCTGGGTGCAGTGGTTCATGAGTAAAGTGCCTTCATGCAAAATGTACTATCAGCATGTGAAGTTTGAAGGTCCTGGGTGCAGTGGTTCGCAAGTAAAGTGCCTTCATGCAAAAAGTTAACATTGGCCCCTGTGACCTTGACCTTGACCTTTGACCTGGTGACCCCAAAGTCAGTTGGGGTGGTGTACTCAATAAGTACTATCAGCATGTGACGTTTGAAGGTCCTGGGTGCAGTGGTTCGTGAGTAAAGTGCCTTCATGCAAAAAGTTAACGTTGTGACGAACGAACTAACTAACGAACGAACGGACGGACAGTTGAAAACTAATATTCCTCCCTTTGGGGGCATAAAAATGGCAAAATACCTTTTATAAGATAAAGTGGTGAATATTTTAATTCATTTCATACCAGAAAATGGTTAAATGGCACACAAGTACATGTAATAAGTATCAAATGATCTTTTTCGATAAGGTAAAAGATCGACAGTTTGTTTTTGTTTTCATTTCCTTCCCTTATACAATGTAACGTTTATTGACAGTTCGTAATTTCTAAAATTCTAGACATATTAGTGCATTTGTGACTTTTAAAATGTGGGTTTAGGTTGCAGGCGGAAAATGAAGAAATCTATATGCCATTGTTAGACTGTTGTATTGAGATAAACAACATACCTGTAATTAAGCACTTTTTTGCGGTACTCAGGTACTAACTGGGTTAGCTGTTTTGGTCACAAAAAGTCCGTTACTCCAAAAACATAATCAGAAAAGAAAATCCAAACAACAGACTTATGTCTACTACATGTTGATGATGTATATCAAGTTTCAGTTTCAGTATCTCAACTCAAACTAAGTTATTGTGTGGAAACGATCAGTCTTGTCATATACTGCCTGCACCCCTCCACTTCCCCCTCATATGAACAATGACATACCCTATGCTAATAACCAGATTTCTGTTTGTTTTTTGTTTGTTTGCTTTGGGTTTAATGCCGTTTTTCAACAGTATTTTAGTCATGTAATGGCGGGCAGTTACTAACCGGTGTTTCTGGATTTTGTACCAGTACAAACCTGTTCTCCGTAAGTAACTGCCAACTTCCCCACATGAATCAGAGGTAGAGAACTAATGATTTCAGACACAATGTCATTTATGAAATAATTAAAAACGGGTTAAAAACCTAATTAATTCAATGCCAAATTTGGCCAACTAATGTTAAACTCATGTCCAATAGATGCATAAATATTGCCTTATTTCATCCACTCATGCTTATTCAATGCATTACAAGTATTTGACCAAGTTGTGATTTGACCGACTTGATCCACTAAACAAACCAATGTTTGTTGTATGGAGTTTGAAGATAGAGGGCCAAAGCAAATTCTTCATATACTTTATCAGCAAAATGGACTGACAGACTGCCAGGCCGACATGAGCACATCTTGTTCTGTGGTGAATATATCACTACAACAAATACCGGTACAACAAAGTCAAAATGACAAGAGCACCACCTTGCGGGTGCTGACGCTCATCTGATCTTTTTTTGTATAATAGAAATATTGTCCTACCCATAAGTCTAAAAAGGGCCATCATTCTCGATAGTTTATAAGAAAAGTTGACTTAAACATAATGCTCAACCAAGAAAATGAATTTCTAAGTCGAAAAGGGGCAATAATTATTGCAAAAAGCAGGATGGAGTTATGTTGCTTGCTGTACAGGCTCAGCTTATGATGGTGAACAAGTGTTGCAAGTTTCAAAGCAATAGCTTTGATAGTTTAAGAGAAAGAGTTGACCTAAACATAAAACTTAACCAAGAAATCTGATATTTTCTAAGTCCAAAAGGGGCCATAAATCCTGCAAAAAGCAGGATGGAGTTATGTTTCTTGCTGTACAGGGTCAGCTTATGATGGTGAACAAGTGTTGCAAGTTTTAAAGCAATAGCTTTGATAGTTTAGGAGAAAAGCTGACCTAAACATAAAACTTAAAAAAGAAAACTGATTTTCTAAGTCCAAAGGGGCAATAATTCTTGCAAAAAAACAGGATGGAGTTATGTTTCTTGATGTACAGGGTCTGCTTACGATGGTGAACAAGTATTCCAAGTTTCAAAGCAATAGCTTTGATAGTTTAGGAGAAAAGTTGACCTAAACATAAAACTTAACCAAGAAATCTGATATTTTCTAAGTACAAAAGGGGCCATAAATCTTGCAAAAAGCAGGATGGAGTTATGTTTCTTGCTATACAGGGTCAGCTTATGATGGTGAACAAGTATTCCAAGTTTCAAAGCAATAGCTTTGGTAGTTTAGGAAAAAAGCTGACCTAAACATAAAACTTAACCAGGCAACGCCGACGCAGACGCCGACACCGCTCAAGTGATGACATTAACTCATCATTTTTTTTCAAAAAATCAGATTGAGCTAAAAACAAAACTTTGGGCATGATAGGTATACTCCATCTCATTTGTGGATATCTTGGATGGAAACTGTTGATCAAGTAAAAAGGTTGGTGTGATGACTCACTGATGGCAGTCCCATCCCTATAATTATGCCTCCAGCATTTTAAGCAACTGGGGAGGTATAAAACAACTACAAAAATACTGCTACTGGTAATTGTATTGTCACTGAATGTAAACAAATAATTTGTATGAATAACAGAAAAGTTAATAAGTAAATTTTCAACAATTCAACTAAAATTAATTTACAACATTTATGTTCCACACTGTGGTCTAATAGCTTTCCCATCAACTTGATCATCAAAGGGACAAGCTTCTTGAGGTAAACTATATAGTATAGCTATCATTAAAGGTGATTCATACCCCCAACTTTGGAACGGTGATCATCTAAATAACATTTACCTTTCAGACATCAAACTATCTGCGTTTTGTTTAATTTTGAGTCTCCTCACAAAGCCCTGAAAATTAATGGCTGCTATTTCATCACTACTGAAAATTGCCGATATTGTCCCATTTTAATCGGAAACAAAAGGGCCTGCATATCTGCGCATTTTCCAAATTGTATAAACCATGTTTCGTAAATAAATCTCTTAAAATGTGCTTATAAAGTTATAGGGCTAAGGACAGAAACACAGGCAAGAATAAGGACAGACATACAGAAAGACATACAAACAGATGAATGGGCAGGTAAATGGGCAAAAAAGTATGGTGCATATTCTCCTTGTGTACAAGGTGTTTGTAATTTCAAAATATATGCTAGACATACATTTTGTGACTGACTGACTGACTGACTGACTGACAGATATAGAAACTGTCGAAATAAAATGATGTACACATTCTACATTATAATTATTTCCTTTTATCTATCTACCATGAGAAAAACCTTTCGTACCTTTGAAAATATGTGACTTGGACATTCCACATTTTATAATAAATTATATTCTAAAACGAACAACACATTCTCATTTTCATAACATGGAAATATTGTTATCATGCTGACATATTATTTAACACAATACAGACACTGAGAAAGAGTGCTACCATATTTGATCTATTATTTCATATATTGATGTTTCTATGGTGGCTGATTTGTGCCATTTTGTTATTTCGTTCTGTTGCCCCGGCAAACGTTTTCTTTTCACCTTCCAAATTTACATTGGTCGGGTGACGTTTGGGTGGACATTTTATGGTGTGTGTGTGGGGGGGGGGGGGCATTATGATGTTTGTTTTTCTGTGCTGCTAGACATACATTTTGTTACTGACTGACATATATATTCTAAAACGAACAACACATTCTCATTTTCATAACATGGAAATATTGTCATCATGCTGACATATTATTTAACATAATACAGACACTGAGAAAGAGTGCTACCATATTTGATCTATTATTTCATATACAGATGTTCCTATGGCGGCTGATTTGTGCCATTTTGTTATTTCGTTCTGTTGCCCCGGCAAACGTCTTTTTTTTACCTTCCAAATTTACATGCGTTGGGCGACATTTTGCGTGGTGACATTCGGTGGGGGGGCATAACGACATTTGTCTTTCTGTCACTGCGACAGATCTAAATAAGGAAATGGCATAAATCAGCCACCATACGTTTCAGAATCAAAATGATATAACAGAGTGGTGTTACACTTTATTCAAACGTTATTTGAGTGTTAACAAGCTTTTCCTTTGATTTGACCTGGTGACCTAGTTTTTGACCCCAGATGACCCAATATCAAACTCGTCCAAGATTTTATTTAGGGTAACATTCTGACCAAGTTTCATTAAGATTTGGGCCAAAATTCTGACCTCTAGAGTGTTAACAGTCAAACTGTTGACGACGGACAGATGACGGACAATGGACTCAGGGCCATCACAAAAGCTCACCTTGAGCACGAAGTGCTCAGGTTAGCTAAAAATACCAACAATATTAGTGGTTAAACTTCAAAAAATTAAACGATCTTGTTATCACATATTAATGAAGTACTTTCATAACAGATTTCATGTGGACAGCAAAATGTTCATTTTAACAGGCCAGTTTTGCTGTAAATCAATTGAAATTTCAAATTTATTCCATATACAAGGGAGGTAATTTGCAAATTTGAATTTTACAGATTATTTTACAGATTATTTTACAGCTATAATACAAAAAGAAATGTACCTTAAAATTTTAGCTTTTAAAGTCTCAATCAAAAAGTTAAATGCTAATTATAGATACAAATGAGTAATGCATCCTCTGAAATAAGTAACAGGAAACTCCTCTGTCATAGGTTTTTATAACTTATGTTGCCCCAGTAAACATATATTCTGATGACGCAAAAGAATAAAATTATAATTATGCATGATCTCATTTTGGTCCCTTATCACTATACCAAGTTCCATAGTCAAAGTCCCTAACTCTAACATCAGCCCATAACTATTCATTCAACTGTGCCAACCGGGGGCATGTGTCCATCCTAAGGAGACAGCTCTTGTTTCACAAACTTGATGCTCGATTTGCGGCTTCATCAGGGAAGCTTAATCTTTCAGTTATTCGCACCCACTGGCACAAACGAACTTCGCATCTTCTGGCAGTATAGATTCTGATACTTGAAAAAATAACAGTAACGAACGGGTTGAATAAATTCAATGCATGTTCAAAATTGTGTAATAAAAGGACTAGTTGAAAGGCTATGAATCCATGCTGAACCAAAAGAATTTGGCACTGCATCTGGTGCTAGTGCATGTTTTACTTACTCGTTAATCAATATTATAATAAGTAACGATACGGGTTTTAAAATAATTCAACAATGTTCTAACCAAATAAATATGAAATTTTATAGCATATACTTAATCAATTGATCACATAAGTAAGATGCATTTGGCGACTTCAACGGTGGTAATAACATCGGATACTATTCGCGGCCGAAAAAGTAACAAGAAACGTGCGGGTTATCGATATAATTCAGACATAAACCAAAATCGGTTTTATAGGACTGCTAAGGCTACTAAACCAACTGGACATCAGATTTGGCCATTTATCTGGTTTCTAGTACATGGTTTTACATATTCGAGCACAAATAAGTAACAAGTAACGGTGCGGGTTCAATATAAATCAGACAAGTTCGAAAATCGGATCTATAGTACTTAGAAGATGTTATATTGAATCATGGCTGAACATTAAGAATTTAGCCACGCATCTTGGTGCTAGTAATGTTTTAACTTATTCGTGTCACAATAAGTAATAATACCGAACGGGTTTTGATATAATTCAGGCATGTTCAGACCAAATTAAATATGGTTTGTAAAGCTTACTAAAATCAAACTTACATAAGTAAGTTCGACTTGCGACTTCATCTTGTGGTAATTAATCAGTTACTTAATTCGCGGCCGAATAATAACAAGATACTAGCGGGTTCAATATAAAACATACCTGTTCAAAATCGGTTTTTATAGGACTTGTTGAGTGCTAGCCCGAAAAACAAAGCTGAAACATAAGATTTGCACTGCATCTAGTGTATGCATGTTTAACTTATATTTTTGCACAAATCAGTAAATAGTAACGTATGGGTTTTTAATATAATACAGACATGTTTACATAACCAAATTTATATGACTTGTTATACCTCACTCAATCACACTCGAACATAAAGTAGGTCGATAGCGACATCATCTGTGATAATTTCTTCTGTACTTATTCGCAGCGAATAAGTAACAAGGTAACGTGCGGGTATCAATATAATTCAGACATGTTTCCAAATTGGTTTTTAAGGACCTGTCGAGAGCTGAGTCAATCATTCTTGAAATAAAAGATTTGGCACTGCACTAGTTGCTAAGGCATGATTTACTTATTGTGCACAAATAAGTAATAAGTAACGTATGGGTTTCAATATAAATTCAGACATGTTCAGAACCACTTTAATATGAACTTTGATATAGCTCATTTATCACACTCGAATATAAGAATGTTCGATTTGTGACTTCAACTTGTGGTACTTCCTTCTGTTACTTATTCGCGCCGAATAAGTAACAAGTAACGTGCGGGTTCATTAGAATTCAGACATGTTCAAAACCGTTGTTTACAGGACTTGCAGAGAGCTAGTCAATCACACTAAACAGAAGATTTGCACTGCAGCTAGAGCTAAGTGCATGTTTTACTATTCTTCGTGCACAAATAAGAAATTAGTAACGTATTGTTTAAAATAATTCAGAACATGCTCAGATCAATTTATAAGACTTGTTATAGCTTTTACCCAATCAAACACGACATAAGAAATGTATCGATTTGCGACTTCCTCTTGTGGTATCTTCTGTTACTTATTCGCGCCGAATAACTAACACGTAACATGCGGGGATCAATATACTTCAGACATGTTCAAAAATCGAATTTATAGGACTGTCCGAGCGCTAGTCAATCATGCTCAAACAAACAATTTGGCACTGCATCTAGATGCTAGTTGCATGTATTACTTATTTTTTGTGCACAAATAAGTAGTAAGTAACGAATTGGGATTAATATAATATCAGACATATTCAAACCAAATTTATATGACATTTCTTAAAGCCAACTCAATCACACTCGACTTACGATATGTTCGAATTGCGAACGTCATCGATGGTTAATTGTTCGTTACTTATTCGCGTCCGAATAGTAACAAGTAACGTGCGGAAACAAAATAATTCTGACATGTATTCAAAATTGGTTTTATAGGACCTGTCCGGGAGCTAGTCAATCATGCTGAATATAAGATTTTGGCAACTGCAACTAGTGCTAGTGCCATGTTTACTTATTTGTGCACAAATCAGTAATAAGTAACGTATGGGATTTAAATAATTCAGAACATTTTCCAGAACCAAATTTATATGAACTTCTATAGGAACCCGATCACACTCGACATAAGCAGAGTTTACGATTTGCGACATCATCTTGTGTAATTCATCTGTTTAACTTAATTCACGCCGAAAAAGTAACAAGTAACGTGCGGGTTAAAATATAATTTCAGACCTAAACAAAAACGGATTTGATAGGAACTTGTTTTGCGAGCTGATCAATCAGCTGAACATAAGATTGATACAGCAGCTATTGCAGTGCATGTTTTACTTATTTTGTGCACAAATAAGTAATAAGTAACGTATGGGTTTTAAATTAATTCAGACATGGTTTACATAACCAAAATTTGTATGACTTGTATAGCTTACCCTCTTCACACTCCGACAAAAGTATGTTCGATTTGCGAATTTTTATCTTGTGAAAATTCTTCTGTAACTTATTCGCGGCGAATATAAGTAAACAAGTAACGTGCGGGGTTCAATATAAGTTCAGACAATTTCAAAAATCGTTTTTATAGACTTTGTTGAGACGGTCAATCAATGATGAACATAAGATTAAAAAAAAATTGCACTGCAACTAGTGCTAGTGCAAGTTTAACATATTTGTGAACAAATCAAGTAAAAATTAAAGAATGGGTTTTAATATAATTTCAAGACATGTTCAGAGCTAAATTTTATGACTTCTAAAGCATCCTCAATCACACTCGACATAAGTATTTCGATTGCGACTTCACAGTGGTAATTCTTCAGTTTTACTTATGCGCGGCCGAATAGTAACAAGAAACGGAGCGGTTCAATATAATACAGACATTTTCAAAATCGTTTTATTAGGACTTGCGAGATCTAACCAATCAGCTGAAATAAGATTTGGCACCTGCAACTAGCTTAGTGCATGTTTTACTTAATTGTACACAAATAAGTAATAAGTAACGCGTAGGGATTAATAACATTCAGACATGTTCAGAACCAAATTATATATGACTTGATATAGCTTTACCCAATCACACACGACATAAGTAATGTTCGAATTGCGACTTCAATCTTGTGGTAATTCATCTATACTTATTCGCGGGCCAAATAGAGTAATAAGTACGTGCGGGTTCAATATATTACAGACATTTCAAAAAGGAATGATAGACTTAGTGAGAGCTAGTCAATCATTCTGAACATAAGAATTTGGCACTGGCATCTGAGCTAGATGCAAGTTTTTATTATTAGTGCACAAATAGAAATAAATAACGTATGGTTTTTAATATTCAATACAGACATGTTTCAGAATCCCAAATTAATAGACTTGTATAGCAAACTCAATCACACTCGACAATAAGAATAGTTTCGATAGCGCTTCATCAAGTGGAATTCTTCTGTTAACTTAATTTCGCGGTCGAATAAGTAACAAGTAACGTGTGGGTCATAAAATTCCGACATTTTCAAAATCGTGTTTATAGTACTTGATGAGAGCTAGTCAATCATGCTGATCAAAAGAATTGGCACTGCAATCTAGTGCAAGTGCATGTATTAAACTTAATTTTTTTTTTGAGCACAAATAATAAGAAGTAACGTATGGGTTTTAAATATAAACTCCAGCACAATGATCAACTAAATTATATGACTAGTTATAGCTTACACAATCACACTCGACATAAGTAATTCCGAATTTGCGACTTCATCTTGTGTAATTCTATCCGTTACTTATTCGCGGCCGAATAAGTAACAAGTAACATCGGGTACAATAAAATCGACATGATCAAAATCGTGTTTATAATAGGACTTGTTGAGGGTTAGTCATCATGTGAACAGAAGAATTGGCACTGCATCTAAGTGCAAAGCCATGTTTTTTACTTATTTTGGCACAAATAAGTTTTTAAGTAACGTACGGGTTTATAAATTCAGACATGTTTAGAACCAAAATTATATGACTATTTATAGCTTACATAATCATAATCTAACGCTTTAACTGAGATCGATATTTGAATTCATCTTTGATAATTCTTCTGTTACTATCGCGGACTGAAATAAGTAACAAGTAAGACATATCACTCTTCTTTATTATGTAATATCCTTGAAAAGATACGGTCCCTATATTTCTGTTGAATAATTTTCAAGTTAACAAGTAACAACTGTGAATTATTTTCTGAGCAAATTAAACGCCTAATTTAGTCCGAAAATAACTTTATTGGTTAAAAATAAATAGCTACTTGTAATTATAACATGGGCCTTTATACGATCTCTTATGATAACTAAAGTAAAAGAAATGCTAAGCTTGTTTCCTTTTCAAAGAGATTAAGATTAAGTAACTTTTCATAGGTATCATTTTGCTATACATTAAATACCAATGCAATAAATTTCCTAAGCATATCAATTCAAAAAAAAAAATAAGATATTCGTACCTACATCAGTTTTATATCTTTTAACTTGAAGCCAATCTGTTATATTCTCATGCAATAAACGAAAAACCTAATATAAACTGACCTTATGTTCTTTTCAATGTCAAAAGCTCACCGAGAGAAGGGGATTATAATATTTGATAGGGTTATTAAAAGCCCAATGTAAAGTCGCTATCTGTAACTCTCAGGCATTCCATGTTAATTAATAATATAACGCCAATCATTAACCCTCTGAACAGAAATGGAAGAGAACTTGAAATATTCAGACATTTAAGTAGGAGGATATTAGTCCTTGTAAAATTCTTTGTTACCATTCGCTTTCTTGAACAAGGAATAAGTAACAAAATGAAACCAGTTACTTTAATTCCTTATTCGAGTATTACTCATTACTCGGAGAAAACAATATGACATACATCGGGGGGGATGAACACGATTTAGAAGGTCTTAAAGTGAATAATTAAAATATGCTGAAGAAATAGTGAAAGCGATGACACTTTAATTTGATGTAAATTTGTCTGAACTTATACGAGCGTACTGAATAAGGAATAGAACCAAAGAGAATCCAGTTTTTACTTATCCTTAATTCGAAGAATATCAGTACTCGGGAAACGATAAGACATGTGTTTCAGAACACGTTTTGTAGTGTTAAAGTGAGTAAAAAATTTAAAGATGAAGAAATGAGAACGATAATAGGTGTATCATAAGTTATATTCTTCTTTTACTTTATTCCAGTTCCTAATCATTCGACTTCCTGAATTTATCTGATGAAAGAAAAATGTCATGGAGTTCGGAACACGAATATTGTAGGTTGAAAAGTTTGTTACTAAAACAAATTGAAAAAAATGGTGAACGTGATGAACTTAATCTTTCTTTAATTTCTCTATAACTTCAATCTCGTATATGAATAAGGAATAAGAACAAAATGAAATTCAATTACTATTCCAAAATTCGACATTTATCATATTTCTCGGAGAAAAATATATGACAATGTGTTCGAACACGTCAATGTAGGTTTTACCAGGATTATAAACATCATGTAAGAAATGGTGAAGGAGTTGAGACTTTATATGGTATAAATTAGTCGTTTCCTATTACGCGTTTGAATAAGGAATAAGTCACACAATGAACCAGTTACTTATTCCTATTCGACGTATATCAGTTCTCAGCGAAAACTGATGTGACATGATGTTCATAACACGTTTTGTAGGTGTATAAAGTTGTAGATAAAAATCAAGTTGCAGAAAATGATGAACGAGATAGGTGTTATCTTAAGTTCATTCATCTTAATAATTTTCCCAGATTCTAATTATTCGCATTCTGCAATTTTCGATAAAGAAAAATACAAGTGATCTTAAAACGATTTATAGGTTGAAAAATGTGTTAACAAAATCATACAGAAAAAATGGTGAACGTTAAGAGACCCTTATCTGGAGTTTATTTCTCGATACAAATTCGCGTTTAGAATAAGTAATACGTAACAAAATGAATTCAGTTACTTATTCCTTAATCGTCTTTTAATTCATTTCTTCGGCGAAAAAGATAAGACATGTGTCCGAACCCGGTTATGTAGGTTTAACAGTAGAGTATTTAATCATGTAGAAGGAAATGTGAACGAGGTGAGACTTTATAATGGTAGTCAAAAGATCTGTTAATATTATTCGGTTTGAATAAGAATAAATAACAAAAGAATCCAGTTACTATAATTCCTATTCGGACGTATGTCAGTTCTCGCGAAAAACGAGAAATGACATGTGTTTCATAACACGTTTCGTAGGTGTAATAGAGAGTAATAAACGTCAAGTTGAAGGACTGAAAGAAGGAGATGTAGGTGTTATCTTAAGTTCAATCATCTTACTATATTCCAGTTCTAAATATTCGACTTTCCGACTGCAATTTCTGATGAAAGAACAAAGACCAGTGTTCGGAACACTTTGTAGGTGAAAAATGTGTTTAACAAATCATATTGAAAAAAAAGGTGAACGTGATGAGACATAATCTGGTAGTTTAATTCGCTGTTTACTTAATCGCGTTTGAAAAAGGAATAAGGAATAAGTAACAAACTGAAAACCAGTTACATAAATCCTAATTCGAGTTTTTTCATTTCTCGGAGATAAACAATATGAACATTCAGAACCTTTTAGGTAGTCTTAAACTGAATATTAAATTTCATGCTGAAGAAATAGCGACAGCGAATGACACTTTTATTTGCAGTAAATTTTGTCTGTTACTTAATCGCGTTTGAATAAGGAATAGTAACAAAATAACGTCAGTTACATATACCCTTATCCGAATTTTCATATCGCGGAGAAAACAATATGACATGAATTCAGGACACGTTTAGTAGGTCTAAAACTGAAAAATTAAAATCAGCAGATGAAATAGTGCAAGCGATGACACTTATTTGCTGAAAAATTGTCCTGTTTACATATTCGCCTCCTATTAAAACGGAATAAGAAACAAAATGAATCCAGTACTTAATCCTTATTCGAAAGTATATCGCTTCTCGGCGAAAACGATATGACCATTGTTTCAGAACACGTAATTTGTAAGGTGTTAAAGTGAGAAATAAAATCAAGTTGAATGGAATGAATAACGTGAAGTGGTGTTATCTTAAGTTTTAACCCATCTTTTACTTTTTCCAGTTCTAATTATTGAATTCTGCAATTTTCTTGATGAAAGCAAAAATGTTCAAGTGTACGGAACACTTTTTGTAGGTTGAAAAGTAGTAACTACATCAAAACTGAAAAAATGGAGAACGGGTGAGACTTAATCTGGTATTTATTTCCTGTTTACATAATTCGCGTTTGAATCAGGAATAAGGAATAAGTAACAAAATGAAACTAGTTACATATTCCTTATTCGACTTAAATAATACATTTTATTTTTTCTGGGCCCAAAAAAAGAATGGCATGTGTTCAGAACACAATTTTAGGTATAATAGTGAGTAAAAAAGTCATGTTGAAAACATCGTGGAGACATTTTTTTTTGTTGTTAATTATGTCTGTTACTTATTCGCGTTTGAATAAGGAATAAGTAACAAAATGAATCCGTAACATATATCCTATTATTTCAGTTTTTATCATTTTTCGTCGAAAAAAATATGAACATGTTCTACAACACGTTATTGTAGTCTAAATAGTGAGTAATAAAATCAAGTTCTGAAGAAAATGGTGAACGAAGTGAGACTATAAGGTATTTAAATTTGTCTGTTACAATACGCGTTTATGAATAAGGAATAGTCACAAAAAACGTCAGAATACTTATTCCTTATTCGAGATATTGTCATTATCCTCGGAAAAACAATAGACAAGTATTACAACACGTTTAGTAAGGTCTTAAAGGAGAAAAACTAAATCATCTGGAAGAAATAGTGAAAGCGGATGACACTTAAATTTAGAATGTAAAATTGTGTGTTACTTATACGCATTGAAGTAAAGAAAAAGTAACAAATGAAACCTGTTTACCTTTATTCCTTATTCTAACTATTATCATTGTCTTGGCGAAAAAGATAGATAAGAAGTTACAGAACACGTTTTGTAGAGATTCGACTTTATCTGGTGTTAATGTTAGTGTTTACATTAATCGCAATAGAATAAGAAATAAGTAACAAAAAGTAACCCTATAAACTACTATTTTCCTTATTCGAAAAAGGAATAAGAAAAAGGAAAAAGAAACCAAAAAACTATTCTCCGCATCGATAATGCATTCTGTCCGGTACATGTATTACGCATACAAAATAGTTTTAATACAGTTAGGTTGTTTAGTTTACACAATAAAACGTGTTTGCGTTTTGTACATAAAAATATATTCCAGTTTTTCCTCGGCCTGGTACCTGGTTACGTCCTGTATGCATGACGTAACGGATAATCAACTCCTCAACCAGACACTGAGGCATAAATTCATCATTAATAAAAAAAAAAAAATACAAAAAAAAAAAAAAATAAATTAAAAAAAAAAATAATTAAAAAAAAATTTATTAAAAATAAAAAAAAATTTATTTTTATACAATTAAATTGAACGACTTATAGTCCTACCCGGGGTTACGTTTTGATTATAGCGTTTTACTTTGTTTTAAACATATTATTTATTTACAAAAAAAGTAGACATATACATAAATACTAAGTACTAAATTGGTCATTATAATACGGGAAAAGGATAACATTGGAAGCTATGCCTGGTAATAGAATTCTTCTCCTTAGCCATTTTACTCATTTCAAAATGTTTCTTGACTTTTACCACCCAACGATATAGTTACATCTGATCCAAAAATGGTTTCACCAAGTTCATATCCCCACTCAGAATAATGCTTGAGCTCATTTCTTTCCTTTATTTGGAGTTTGACGATATTTTAGATGAGGTAGAAATAATTTTAAATTCATGTGGCAATTTTTCACGAGAACTTCGTGCATTTACGACAGTGTTCAACTTGGGACAAGAGCGTCTGGCACTGATAGCTTCAAAACACGAAATAATCGGAAAAGATAATTTTATACATGTCTCCTTTAAAAGAATCAGGAACATCTTTTGAATGGTTCTTTCTTTGTGTTCAGTCTCCGAATATTACATATTTTAGCATATTAAAAGGTCCATGTAGTTTTTACCTTACAAAATTTATTACATATATTAAAGTTTATTGATAAAAGTATAAATTTTGTCCTCATTCAATTACTCGCCGCTAATGATGTAATAATGTAGAACGTACAAAGGAACTTGACAGGTTAACTACTCTAATAAACACTTTGAATTTCGCTTCAAAGGAAACATAAAACTATAAACGAAAATATATAGTGATTGATAAAGTTTAAAAAGAAAAAAGGTAGTTAGATTTTATTGAGGTACTGCATCTTAACAAACTCTCCGGTTTCAAAGAGAAAACTTCTGCGGTTAACCTACTTAAATAGCAATTAAAACGCTATTTTCCGAATAATATGTTTTTAACATAGTGCCATGTTAAAGCCCAACTATAACAGATTTGATCCGCATTTTCCGTAACAGTTTTTTTTAAATTTCTTTTGAGACTTCCGTTCATAACATTCTATGGTAATTAAAACTTATTAAATATCTTTTTTGATGTTTTCGTAAAAACTATTTCAATACGGTATATTCTAATGTAAGTTTCAATATATTTTTTAACTTCTATTTTAATTTCATTTGAAAATACATTGTTACAAAACTTTCAGGACATCTTAGCTAGAATAAATGTAACATCTCCGTATTGATAATGTAAACTTTTGAAAGCAATGATTTTCCGCAATTGATGAAAATCTGGTTACGGATTTGGTAGATGAAATGATAATAACGCTCCGGCGCGGTCACAGAATACAAGAACCGGTGTCTTATATCAAAATGAAAATGAAATGGAAAACTTACGCATGCAGTTGATAGGGATATGATTTTACAATTATGAACTAAGCTTGTTAAAGGGTACTGCTGTGTGTCCGACACTTGAGTTGTTTTCGGTAAGCTCATCAGAAAAAAAAACTTCCTTTAAATATACATTATGTATAATAATAATAATAATAGGTAGCTTGATTAATCAACTATTAGTGTATCGTACAACTTCGCACGGGTATCAACTCTGTATACCAAAAATAACTTTAAAACACTTTCATTTTGACATAATGAAATATTTCAAATTCTTAGCTTAAATTTTATCAGACATGCAATAAACGGGCTTCTTTCTGTAATTCAACTGGGCACGTATATAAAATTCATTCAAACGAATTACAAAATTTATCTCGATCCAAGGGGTTTTAATGTTGTAGAGTACGTGTCCATTAACACGTTAATATGTCTCCATTAAGTGGAACTAGAAAATGTGTATTTTAGCCACCATCATCTAAATAAAATATTAATCAAACTAATTCTTTTAAAACTTTTACTTAAATAGTTAAATAATATTCATTAAAAATTGCTCCAGTAAATGCAGTTTTATTTATCCAGAATAATTGATCTAACTTCGATTGAGAATTTCTGTACAGATGAATGTCATAAATCCTATTTTAAAAACAGATTTTAAAATACCAGTAAATCATTGACCAAAATCATTTAGAAATTTTATTAAGGACATTTACAAAATACGGGTCTTCATTCTCTCTGAGTGATAAAATAAGACCGTTCCTTGATAAGCCCTTTTGATATACCTTTTTAAAGAATTATTTGTTTTGTGGAATTATTTGATACTTGATATATATAAATATAAGCTCACAATATAAGATGGACATGGACATTATTTGAGCCGCGCCATGAGAAAACCAACAAAGTGCGTTCCAGCATGGATGCAGACCAGCCTGTGTATCCGCGCAGTCTGGTCAGGATCCATGCTGTTCACTAGTTTCTCTAATTGCAATAGGCTTTGAAAGTGAACAGCATGGATCCTGACCAGACTGCGTGGATGCGCATCCTGGTCTGGATCCATGCTGGTCGCAAACGCACTATGTTGGTTTTCTCATGGCGCGGCTCAGTTTATTTCTTCATGATTATTTTGTATGCGACATGTTTTCAGTTATGTATTAATGTTGCATGTTGCCAAATGAAAATGCTAATCATTTTTTGGAGGAAATGAAGATTTATAAATTTCCGCTATGGGGCCGAGGCATTCACATCTTTTCTGCGACATGAAAAAAGAATGTAATTATGTGATGACCATCTTTGGACTGTTCAAAGTGTATGGTCTTACTTGCGGATTTGATTTCTCTTTTTTTTTTTCATACTGATCTTTTTTATTCAATTCTGCTTAACTCTAAAATGACAAAATCGCCAAGATTTGCTGAGTCATGGATACTGGAGACATGTCACTTAAAAACGCAGCAGACGATATGTACGAAAATAGTCGAGATTAAAAAAATAGGTCCAATCATTGACTAAAAAACAAGGGAGAATGAAGTACGTGAAGTACAGTTGAAATAGGAAAAAAAAACTGACAGATTTATAATCCTTGAGACACAAAATAGTTTCAGTGCAAAACTGTTAAAAAGTAGCTGAAAAATAAGGTGGTAGAAATTTATCTAAGTTACGCACTTCACACTTTCGTGCAAATACTTGACATGCCGTTTGTTGATATAGGCAGTAACAATTTTAAGTCACAACAATATCATTTATACCCTATAGTACATTCTTTGGCGCCAAATTGGCGGGTGGCGTTTGATTTTATTTGCCGTTCGTTTACCACTTCTTTGAAATTAAGAATATTGAAAGAAAAGTGTGCGTCAAATATTTGAAAATGTTAAATTCGGATTCAATCGGATACAAGAATTGTTTGCCTACGTATAAAACAGGCTTTAGATATCAACCGATGTTTTTACAAAAATTTGGTGTCTTTGGACTTGTTGTTACGCTGATTAAGTCGTGTAAATATGACAGTAAATTAATCTTTTATCACTTCATGAAATGGCCTTATCACGCCCTAGTGTGAGAATAAAATTCACACGATACTAGTATACGGCAGAAGTGCATTTCAACACATTATATTTAAAAGACGAAAAAAGCCCGGAGAGAAAAAAAATAAGAACAACATTCATAGTGCCGAAACATCAGTTATTTTTGTAGAATTGTGTTTTTCTATCTGACACATTTTATATTCGATGTAGATCTATCAACAGAAAAATTGTGATTGAAACTAGCTCAAAAGATGCCGACCTAGCGGCTTTTTTTCAGAAGTAAGGCTATGACCATCAGACGCACTTTTCTCGAATTCTTGTGCAATTTTAGTTGACAGAGATTGTGGTTTAATTTTTTTAGAGATTTCTTTGGTAACGCGCTCCATATCGGCATTCAAAGTCTTTGCATTCAAGTTCCGCTTTCGTTTTACACAATTCTTTTGGTCATTGTTGCAGCTTTATTTTAAGGCTGTGTCTGCAGTAGAAAAATACTTTTAAATGTGCCGCGCCATGAGAAAACCAACATAGTGCATATGCGACCAGCATGGATCCAGACTAGCCTGCGCATCCGCGCAGTCTGGCCAGGATCCATGCTATTCGCTAACGGTTTCTCTTATTGCAAAGGCTTTGAAAGCGAACAGCATGGATCCTGACCAGACTGCGCGGATGCGCAGGCTGGTCTGGATCCATGCTGGTCGCATATGCACTATGTTGGTTTTCTCATGGCGCGGCTCAAATGTGTTTTATTTGCTGAACCAACTCCTCTGCCGCAGAAACATGAAACGAGCATGTTGGCGCCAAGGTTGCGTTCTCGTAATCCTTTGTTTATACGTAAGAAATCATCTGTCAATAGGATGATAACATTTTTATCGCATTTAATATTTTTATAATGACAAGGCAATCCAAACAAATGACAATTTCACAGCATGAACTTGACAAAATACAAAGATCTATTGAGGCCATGGGTTAATAACTGTTTTATAGGTTCAACACCGAGCGCAAACATATTTCTTTGCATATCACTTTAATAAACTAGGATCGCGAGTTTGGTCCTTATGCAGCTTTCCAAAATGGAAATGACTAACAATCTTTTGGAAAAGACTTCAAAATTGAGGTTCCCTCTCGGTTATTGTAAAACAACCCAGAGTATTATCATAGCAAAATTAGCGGACGGACCGACGCAAAAGCTGTTGCCAAATTCTATTCAAGTTTCATGAATGGTATTCCAGAAATGGAAAAAAAAGTTAAATGAAAAAGTTAGCACAGGAATAGACCATAGGTGTATTATCTATATCATGATCAAATGTTCATTTGTCGACCCGCCCTAGGTATCAATTTGAAATCAAACGCTACTTGTTTAACGAGCTGTTTTTGTCTAATTAAGCATGTCATATTTAGTTAATAAAGGTTCACTAGATTTTAAAGAAATATGTTGTTCAGGTTCTTCACGCAAATTAAAAATAAAAATTGAAACAATGTATCTATTGTGTCATTCATAATTTTTATAAGTCAAAATAGGTACAAAGTCAGTTGTAATTGAATCTTAATGAAAACGTACCTTCTTGCACATTTACTTACAACATTAAAAAGGAAAATGTCATATTTCAGAAAACAATAGTCATATTATTGCGCATATCGTGAAGTTAGGTCTTAAAGGGGCTGGACCCGAGAGTTAAGCTTTAGTGCTCTTTCTTCAAAAGTTTATGCTGTAAGAAATATTTAAAGTCCCTGCCTCTGGAATCAGTCAGTAAACTGTCGCCCCTGGTCTATTTACCTCCCCCCCCCCCCCCCCCCCCCACCCCCTTCCCCTCTTGATTTTTGTTCAGTATATTCGGGTTTTGAAAAAAAAACTGATATGCAGTATAATGTTTAAAGCTAGCCCTTGTACAACTATCTTAAAGTTTGTGCATCGCAGAGTCGTATTTTAGAAGCTTTATTTGGAATTTAATAATTACTGTTTAGTCATTGCTGTTTACTTCAAAAAGTAAGTCAAATACCTTCTATTGAGTCATTTCCAACAGGATTTCCGAATATATCTTAATACCTTGGGCGTGTGCTTGGGTTAATTACTATCTGTGATTGCATTAGATATGAAGTTGTAATTTAATTAATGATTTAATGATTTTTTCGATTCATTAATATATGGTCTATAGTTCTTTAGTGCTAAATTTGTCGGTAATCTTGTAACCACTATTGAAGGTTGGAATTTTGTCATGCATTTCAAATTTCTGCAAATTAATCGTCCGTCTTTAAAATGCCATGTCAGACTTGAAAAAAAAGTGGTGTTTTTTTTTCCAGTGTGTTTATTAAAAGATTTTACTTATTTGTTTCAGTTATTTCTTAATTTCCCGCCGAGTCTCGTCCCCAACCTCTGACTCTGCCCCAACTCCTCATTTATACAAGTTCTTGAAACCGATGCATTTAGACTTTATGACGGTTGTCATAGAAATGAACACAGACATTTTATATCTGTTAGTTATCACCTCATACTTTCGGAATTTTAGATTTTTTAGAAGTATTCAAAACATGTTTCTGTAATTTTAAAAATTGAGGGTATGGATATGAGGGAAGTGCTTAACGCCGATGTGTATGCAAAGAGTCTTTTATTCATTTTCACTATATATAATAGCGTCTCTCTGCACGATGGGTCCATTTCACACGGTAACATGTACTTCTATTTTTTCATTAATGCACGGCCATCTATAAAAAGCATATTCAATTTTTATATTTATATCTTCAGCACGTAAACTGATATGTTGTGAACTATAAGGTAGTTCTGCACGTTTGATAAACCGGAAGTGATGACGTAACGTTATTTATCCGAAAAACGTGGAATAAAGCCTGGATTCGGAGTACGGAAATGAAAATCATTTTATGAATTAATAGCAACCAATGAGTAAATTTATTACAGTGGCACTGTTACTGTCTTTCTAAAGTTAAAATATGATATTAAAACATCTGACACGTTAACAATTCAAAATAATGTCTTAAAATTAGCGTGAAAAGTGCGGTTCACTTTAATCATGGTCAAATATCTCAAAATTAAGCACACAGACCTAGGACCTATACATTTTATTTCACCACAATATAGGCCATATGTTTATTTATAACTGTGGGAAGTTTCATTAAATTCTACATTGTAGAAAAATTCCTATTCGCGAAAATGTTATGAGAGTTATGATTTTCCCATAGACTTCCATTATGAAAAATTGCGTGAGGTATAATTATTTTCAAATCAGTCTAGCAAAACATCAAGCACACGCTCCTATCTTTTTTAAATTTGCTGAATTTTCTTGGTATATTCTGAAGTTTTGAAAAATCAGAGTTTAATCAAATTCTACATTGTAGAAAAAATTTCGATCCAAACGAGCAGAACTACCTTAAACGCGCTTCTTATACTAGTAATTGCTATCTATCTTATTCCGTAATTTGAGAAACTTGATAAAATTATCTAAGTTTGAACATTTTCCCTTCACCCGAGTATAAAGGTTTATACAGTTGTGTCTGCAATGGCTTGAAATACGTGTACATTTGCTGAACTTTGTTAGTGATTGTTTTGGTTTAGTGCCGACATTTGACAGTATTTCAGTCATTTAAACCTAACCATTGTTTCCTGGATTCTGTACCAGAACGAATCTTTTTCCCGCAAGTAAGTTGCGGGGGCGCCAGTTAATGCAAGACTGCTCAAGACAGCGCACATATACATGTATATAATGGGATACATGAATAATATGTTTGCTTATAAAACTTATCTCCTGAATACAATTGACTGAAAAGAAGAATAAAGTGCTATTATCAGACTGAGAAATCGCTTTGGAAGTTTATCTTTTGTAAGAACTGATTGAAAATTCCACTTTGTCCGGAGAGATTTCATGTTATCTTGAAATCCAACGTGCTGTACGGAAAACGAATACTCTGACGCGGTGTTTAACGAGATATGCATAGATATTTTATCAAAAAATAAGTAACGGCTGGTAACAAAGTAAGTAACCTTGTGATAAAATAATGTATTTTTGGTGTGCCGTTGTTTTGGATTGATTCCATTATAAAGAACAGAAGTGGAAACGGGAAATTCCACGTGTCTATCGCTATCCATGGTCCATTGAAAATCATCGAATGTTACATTATATGAAGAATAACAGGACGTGAAATTACTTTTTGCTTGTATGCACATGTGCTTTCGTCCCTGAATACCTTTTTTTTGCTGGTACGTGTTTTCTAAGTTTCGAGCTGAATAGAAAGTCGTATGCCATGTAAACTGGAGTAGTGTTTAAATTTTCAATAATGTAAAAAATACATTATTACACAATATTAAAGGATCTAAGATAAGCGATAATGCAGCAATTAAGCAAATCATATAGAATTTTTGAAAAATAATCTATGTGTAACGAAGTCTCATCATTGCATGTCTAAGGGATAACTAACGGTCTCATCGTGGCATGATCATTATGTAATTAAGTATCATCATGCCATGTTTATTGGATAACCAATTTTTGTCACGGCATGATTATTAGGTAGTAAAGTCTCATTATGGCATGTTGATTTGGTAACCAATTTTCGTCATGACATGATCATTAGGTAATTAAGTCTCATTATGGCATGTTGATTTGGTAACCAATTTTTGTCACGCCATGATCATTAGGTAAGTAAGTCTCATCATGGCATGATATCATCATGGCATGTTTATAGGGGTAACTAAGTCTCACCATGACATGATATTAGGTAGTAAGTCTCATCATGGCATGTTTATAGGAGTAACTAAGTCTCATCATGACATGATATTAGGTAGTAAGTCTCATCATGGCATGTTTATAGGGGTAACTAAGTCTCATCATGACATGATATTAGGTAGTAAGTCTCATCATGGCATGTTTATAGGGGTAACTAAGTCTCATCATGACATGATATTAGGTAGTAAGTCTCATCATGACATGTTTATAGGGGTAACTAAGTCTCATCATGACATGATATTAGGTAGTAAGTCTCATCATGGCATGTTTATAGGGGTAACTAAGTCTCATCATGACATGTTTGTGACAGGGTGAGAAAAATGTGCAGCCAGACCGGGGCTCGAACCCGGGACCTCTCGCTTACAGGGCAAGTGCCCTACCGACCGAGCTAACGGGCTGCCTGACACATATTTTCCCCTAACGTGACCAAGTCCGTGCCGTGACATGTTTATAAAGTAACTATGTCTCATCGTTATAAACATGTTTATGGAGACACTAAGTTTCGTCATAACATGATCGTTTGGTAACTTAATTTTATCATGACATGGTCATTGATCGTAGTATTATCATTAGGTAACTAAGTTACATCATAACAGTTTCACCATGGCATGTTAGTTGAGTCAGTTGTCTTTATTCTTGCATGCTGGTGGGATAGTTAGGATCATCATGACATACTTAAGGGGTAACTGAGTTTCATCATGATGCGATTATGGGTTTCACCATAGCATGATCATGTCATGAACATTAGAAGTAACTGAGTTTCTTCATTGCTTGATTACAGGGTAAGTAGGTGTCATCACGGCTTGACCATGGGATCATGGCACGATTATGTTGCAATTAAATTTCATCATGTCATGATCATAGGCTTGTGGGGGTGCAAATCACTAATCTGTAGAAAGGTTATCTTGCCTGAGATTGACACTTTGAAATGGTCCAGTGTATATACTTTTAGGAAAGGTACATGATACAGACATAGTTAACGAAATGCCCTTGATATGGAGATGGGGTCTTGTAACCCCGACTAGGATTTTCTTAAACGGTGTCACACTTCTCCAGAAAATGAAGTTCATGTATTTTTAGGCCGTAAAATTCACAGAAACGAATTCTTTACACATGTGAGGAATTCGTTCGAATATTTCACAAAATGTTACAAATATTTGAAATTTACGTTTTGCATCTGTACCCCTACATCTCACAAATGTGTGAGTCGTTCGCACGAATTATTCACACGTATGAATAATTCGTTTGTGTGAATAATTCGTTTATGTGAAATTTACGGTTCAGCAGAGCATTACTAAGGTAGGAGAATATTCCCAGCATTATCAATGAACAGATTTGAAGTTTTAAACTTTTATATTTTAGGAAGTAGAAAGAAGTCGACGGAAACGTATCGATCCAAAAGGCAGCTGGCTGACCTTTGTGAACCGAATGGGAGAAAGTAAACCGGAAAGGCGGAAAAAGAAAAGAAAACGCAATAGAAAGAGTAATAATAATATATTGGTAAGCTATATTCGGAGATTGAAGTTTGTGGTAACAATAGAAATGTTTGTTGCAAAAAAAAAAAAAAAAGATAATAGATTCATTTGTGGTAAATTTTACTCTGACACTTTACAGAAAATGATACAGCTGTAATTAATTTTTAACTTTAACCACACCTTTGATGTTTACTTTTACGATAAGCTAAAACAATCAAAATAAAAGGTGTAACAAATGCGACTGCCAATACAGGCAGTGGTGGTGTAACAGACGGCCTTGTCATATCCGGTACGCCACGGCAGTTCCAGGCATCCGTCTTTGTTACTTTGAATAAACAACACCATTTTGCTAGCACTTCCTTATATTTTTCGTTTCTTATTTCTTATTAACTGGTCATTTAAGGATACTCTAAGAGGTGAATTGGCAATTTTTGGACAATTTTTGGACAATTTTTGTTTTTATTAAATATAAATTCATCATATACTTTCCTCTATCAAATGCCAAAATATTGACTTTAAAAGATCAAATAAAAAATATTATTTGATGAATTTTCAGGATAAGCAGTAAATATTTGACATGTGCTTTCTGAAAAGAACTGCCAGGCTATAGATTTAGACACGGTAATTCTGGACCATCAGCTAAGCATTTGATTTCCTGAATCTCAATAATGATGAAGCATTTTTGCTCATTTAAAGTACTTAAAATGAGAGAGTTGCAACTGAATCTGTTTGAAGATAATCATTAATAGAGATTTACATATTTTTTAATCTTAACAGAAGTCTGATACACAAAATTGGCACCATGTTATAGTATAATCTTTCTCTTTCATTTTGGTATACTACAAAGTATGTCCTTTTTCTGCGAAAATAAGAAGTAAACCATGTTAAAGTAAAGCACCCACTCTCACCTTAGCCTGTGTAACCTTATTTTCTTTTATTTTTTTTGGGTTGGATTTAACGTCGCACCGAGACATGATAAGTCATGTGGCGACTTTCCAGCTTTAATGGTGGAGGAAGACCCCAGGTGCCCCTCCGTGCATTATTTCATCACGAGCGGGCACCTGGGTAGAACCACCGACCTTCCGTAAGCCAGCTGGATGGCTTCCTCACATACAGAATTCAAAGCCCCGAGTGAGGCTCGAACCCACATCGATGATGGGCAAGTGATTTGAAGTCAGCGACCTTAACCACTCGGCCACGGAAGCCTTAAAGAGCGATACATGTGTAACAGCTCCTTTATGCATGTATGCGTTTAAAACATGTAATTTTTATAGCCTTAGCTTAGTTTCAAGGCAAGAGTTTGAAGTAAATATCAAATTGATTTTTACTCAATTTGTGTAGCCTTTGAAGGAATTGCCTTTAAGACCATTTCCTGTCCCCACCTGAGCAGCTTTTGAAGGAACTTTCCTTTCATCATATTTTATAACTTTATATATGCAGTTCTTTTTTACTTTTTAGACCCCCACTTTGGTCTAGCCGTATAGTTGTTACTTACACATCAAAAATCAAATTGACAATATCCGTTCTTCTTAGAAATCCATTGATCGATCCTGCCAAATTTTACGTAAATGTTAATACGCAGTCTATGCAGTGCTTTAGTACTGACTGACTATCAAAGGAATACGATATGCAGTGCTTTAGTACTGACTGACTATCAAAGGAATACGATATGCATTAACCTTTAGCTTGCTGGCGGCATGTGATTCTGCCTTTGCGACCAGTGCAGACCAAGATCAGCCTGTACATCATGGTCTGCACTGTTCGCTATCCAGTCAGTATATTTCCAGTGAACAACCCTTCGAATAATAAATGGTATTGTCAAAATTGAATGATGAACCAGTCTATTTTAGAAATTTAGCAGGCTAAGGGTTAATAGAATTAAGCTGGTTTTCAGAGATAGTTTATATTTGCAGTTAGGGCCTCCGGGACCCGCAGGACCTCCTGGGCCCCCAGGACCACCGGGATCAAGTGTTACAAAGGAAGAAATTATCAAAGAACTGGAGGAGCTGATCAAGGGTCAGTAGCTCTTTATTTCCTGAAAGTGTATCTTCTTCAATCTAACCATTATTAGAAAAGTAAATATATTTTTCCTTTATTAGTCCATGCCAATAGTTCTTATACTGTATTGGAAACTGGCGTTGTTTGTCATCGAAAAGTGCGTCCACACAAGTTTTCGGGCCTTGGTTATCACACGGACGCACAGACGCACGCACGCACACATTTTAGTAATAGTCTTTTTACATAGGCATCCCAGCTTGATCAGGTTTAGTTATATTCACATTTGTATTTTGTTTCCTTATTCATCCTTTGTAATTGATTTAGTACTTATTCTTTTAAGCAGAAAACCTGTAATATCATTTTAATCTTAACATATTTTTTTTATTCTGCAACTAGAACTTTAAGATACAATGACGTAACACTTAGCCTAGTGTTTTTAATTATTTGGAATGTTCATTTTCTAATATCTGTTTTGGTACCATTTGTGCTTATAATGTGAGTATGTTTTACCCTTAGGGCCAGTCATTTTTGATCTCCAAAACTCGTGCATGTGCCAGGCATCATTATAGATCTGGTACTATTGAGAAACATACGTTGGTATTTATTACAAACATATACACAATACAATAAAAAGCAATTTTTTTTATGAGATTCTTTTCTTACAAGCAATCACTCTGTAATTCATTAGCAACTTATACACCAATTACAATAATTACAGATTCAGACAGGTAAAAGACTTGTGAGCAATTTGCTGAGCGTTTTAATGTCCATTTAAACACT
Organism: Mercenaria mercenaria; assembly: GCF_021730395.1. Lineage (NCBI taxonomy): Eukaryota > Metazoa > Mollusca > Bivalvia > Venerida > Veneridae > Mercenaria > Mercenaria mercenaria. The sequence goes on from NC_069374.1 coordinate 43,650,046, forward strand.
TGTTACAAATTACTGTTTCAAGATAACTTTACGTTATTGAGGCAGGCTGTACTCGCTTGTGATGCCAAGGGGAAAAATTCCATTAGCTCACATACGTGTATGTCGAGCGAGCTAACATTCGTAGTTATGTTACTTATGTAACTGTAAGAAGAATCTTCGGAAGAATAAAATGCAAACAAGTAAATCCATAGCAGACACGATCGAGTCTGATCGTACGGTAATGTACGAAATGTTGAAAACTCCTTCGTATTTGCGGACCCTTATTATAGTCAGAGTAAAACAGTTCCGAAGGACCAGAAAAATAACAACACTAGATGTAGACACACAAGTGTTGAAATAACCATTTCAAACATGTAGTCTTTACTTCCGAACGGTTCTTTATTTAAAGTTTAATTACACTGCAAATGTGATATGTAACAATAATGTCCCTTTGAACCAGTATTCACTGTTCAGAGGTGACCTGTAGCACAGGTCTAGGCTGTTTTGACTCTCTCAATATTGATTACAATATACTCATAATTTGAATACTAAAGTACATTAGCGAGACTTCAAGGTATCAAGGATGTTAGTAGCTGATCGACCTTAATTTTACATACAGTCAAACCTGTATTAAGCGGCCAGATCAAGAACCTGTACAATCTGTCTGCTTGAGACAAGTGGCTGCTTATAACAAGTAAAAATTTCAACAGAAAATCAGTATGTTATTGTAGCTGATAGACTGCTTAAGACAGGTAACCGCTAAGGCAGATTCAGCCGCAGTGTTTTATGCATTGATTTATAAATAACAAAGAAAATGAATAAGAATGTTTATGTTTTCAGAAGAAGCAGCTAGAAGAGCTCAACAAATGCTTGTTGATATGGTACGTATTGTTATTGCAGAAATTAGTATATAGTTAGCAGTTGTCTCTGTTAAAAGTAATTAAAGAAAAATTGTATTGAAAACTTGTTGAAATTTTATGAAAACTGGAATTACTTGTTACGCCTCAGTTTCGTAGTGACTTTGTGAGGTATTATCTATCATGCTTATAACAAAATGGTATTAAATAATAACCTATGGCAATACAATGATGTCTGAGTGCATTTTAGACAAATAAAAAATACAAAGAAACGATATCATGTGAAAATATACAGCAAATGAATATGATGGCCTTAGTCACTAACGTCCTAGATAAAGTTTAAGAAAAAAACACTGCAAGTTAATACAGCATCCTCTTCTAAGTACGCGGACAACGTACTGCAATATCATCTATTAATTATATATCATTCAATACGTGAAGAAGTATGAACTTTGTCTGGAAATCTATAATTGTGAATGTTATCAAAGTTTAAAGCTTTAGAATAATTTTATTTTTACATAAATAGAAATGTAATGAAATCCTTTCAATGTGGTTTATTTGTCATTTATATGATAAAATTTGATACCGTGTACACAATATCGTGGTAGAAGAACGACAACTGTGTGTGGATTATTTTAGGAAGTGTTTCGTTGAACTCCCTTTATAACTTCTCTAGCGATTCACAAAAGTTAATAATTATTTTACGCAACTTTAATATTTTCACTGATTCCGATGTGCATAGAGTTTTTCTAAAATGAACCTACGGCGAAACACCCTTTACCAAAGTCTAAGCTTACTAAGGTTGGCTCCGATAACATACTAGTAATTACTATTACAGATTAATAAAGATGAAATTAAACACTATTTTTCAAGTTAGTTACATAGCGAAAAAAAAATGATACCGATCGCCGAAGTTTTGAAGGTGCTGGACTCTTGCAAATGTATTTACTCAATTATTTTTTTCTCGCCTTAATTCCAGGTTCCACTGAACGGAAGTTCCACCTTTATTGCACAGCCGGATATGGGATCACCAGTTTTAGATGTTCCGAGAATTTATGCAGGCTTTTCATTGCGACTTGGTTCTAAGACGAAAGTAGATCGGAAAACATTCAGGGAAATAAAATCATTTCAACAGGTACATTTTTTGGAGTTACGAAGATGTCTTTTTAAATGCAGTTGCTTTAATTGTTGTGTTGTTGTGTTTCTCTGTCCATGTTGTGTTTCTCTGTCCGTGTTATGTTTCTCAGTCCGTGTTGTGTTTCTCTGTCCGTTTTGTGTTTCTTTGTTCATGTTTTGTTGTTGTGTTTCTCTGTCCGTGTTATGTTTCTCTGTCCGTGTTGTGTTTCTTTGTCCGTGTTATGTTTCTCTGTCCGCGTTGTGCTTCTCTGTCCGTGTTGTGTTTCTTTGTCCGTGTTATGTTTCTCTGTCCGTGTTGTGTTCCTCAGTCCGTGTTGTGTTTCTCAGTCCGTTTTGTGTTTCTTTGTTCATGTTCTGTTGTTCTGTTTCTCTGTCCGTGTTGTGTTTCTCAGTCCGTGTTGTGTTTCTCAGTCCGTTTTGTGTTTCTTTGTTCATGTTCTGTTGTTCTGTTTCTCTGTCCGTGTTGTGTTTCTCTGTCCGTGTTGTGTTTCTTTGTCCGTGTTATGTTTCTCTATCCGCGTTGTGTTTCTCTGTCCGTGTTGTGTTTCTTTGTCCGTGTTATGTTTCTCTGTCCGTGTTGTGTTCCTCTGTCCGTGTTGTGTTTCTCTGTCCGTGTTGTGTTTCTCAGTCCGTGTTTCTATGTCCGTGTTGTGTTTCTATGTCCGTGTTATGTTTCTCTGTCCGTGTTGTGTTTCTTTGTCCGTGTTATGCTTCTCTGTCCGCGTTATGTTTCTCTGTCCGTGTTGTGTTCCTTTGTCCGTATTGTGTTTGTCAGTGTTGTGTTCCTCTGTCCGTGTTGTGCGTCTCTGTCAGTGTTGCGTTTCTCTGTCCGTGTTGTGGTAGTACTATCTTATTGTGGTGCTGTTAATTTTTTCGCGTCTGTTATCTTATAAATTGTACTTTTCTGTGCGTTACATGGCGATGATGCACTTAAAAACGAGATACTCTTTTATCATATGCTTAGTTCATGCAGTTTTCAAAAGCCCTGCTACAGAACAAGAGATTAAACAATAGTAATAAGAAAAAAATATAAATACTTTGAAATGTAAACAAGCATGTTTGAACAAATCCCTTTCCATAATTATGTAAAGTCATCATGGTAACGCATCTTTCATTTATTCCAGACATAAGAATGCATGATTTTCACGTCCGTCTGCAGCACTTGTCGTCTGCTTGCTCTGACCCCGACTGCCACTGTTTCCGCCAATATTTAATCTGCACTAAGTTCACTGGCTGCAGAATGGTTCAAATGCAGTTTTCCGGAAATCCTTTTTCCGTCTGCAGAACAAACTCTTCTGAGTAGGCGTGCAGTAGGAGAAGGGTCACATTTCTGATTTTGAAATTCCAGAACATATCTTGTAAAAAAGCTGTTTGTTACAATGCCCTTCATTGTCGCCGCCTACATACATGATAATAATTTCCTTGTAAAGCCTCGCGTTTTATGAAAGAAAATCCAGTAGTTACGATAATTAAACGATTGACGTATAAGGCTAGTATTTCAGGTCAAAAACAGTTCGCCTCACTGAAATGGGATATCATTATATTTTCTTTTAGAGAAGGCGCAATGCCCTTGGAGGAATAATGGTATAAAAGCTTTCGAAATTTTATCCATGTACTGTATACTAAGTCATAACACTTTGATCCTAATTACGGAACATTCCTGATGTCTCAACGTTCAAACGTTTGGCTAGGATTGGTTAGATATTACACTCCGTTACCGTATCATTTTACCGGAAGTTGACTATAGTAAGCGGCTTAAGAATGTTTCTGTTCCAACTGTAATGTTTGTTGAAAGTAAATATGCAAAATTGGACTGATTTGATTAATATGAAAGAAAGAGAAAAAAAACAACGGTACATTGAGATAAAAATCGCGGTTTACTAAACTTCATTTGATTATTTATCTATTAATTTCAATAAATAATATACACCAGAACCATGTTTTATTATATTTAAACACGACGAATACGTTATACGCCTGCAGAATGAATTGTAGTACGCACGTATAACATTAACCTCTTCATCATGTTTAAACATATTTAAACATAATTCTGCTGTTTATTATGCCCCCGAAGGGAGGCATATAGTTTTTGAACCGTCTGTCGGTCTGTCAGTCTGTCAGTCTGTCCGCAATTTTCGTTTCCGGTCCATATCTTTGTCATCGATGGATGGATTTTCAAATAACTTGGCATGAATGTGTACCACAGTAAGACGACGTGTCGCGCGCAAGACCCAGGTCCGTAACTCAAAGGTCAAGGTCACACTTAGACGTTAAAAGATAGTGCATTGATGGGCGTGTCCGGACCATATCTTTGTCATCGATGGATGGATTTTCAAATAACTTGGCATGAATGTGTACCACAGTAAGACGACGTGTCGCGCGCAAGACCCAGGTCCGTAGCTCAAAGCGCAAGGTCACACTTAGACGTTAAAGGATAGTGCATTGATGGGCGTGTCCGGTCCATATCTTTGTCACCGATGGATGGATTTTCAAATAACTTGGCATGAATGTGTACCACAGTAAGACGACGTGTCGCACGCAAGACCCAGGTCCGTAGCTCAAAGGTCAAGGTCACACTTACACATTAAAGGTCATTTTTCATGATAGTGCATTGATGGGCGTGTCCGGTCCATATCATTGTCATTCATGCATGGATTTTAAAATAACTACGCATGAATGTGTGACACAGTAAGACGACGTGTCGTGCGCAAGACCCAGCTCCGTAGGTCAAAGGTCCTAAACTCTAACATCGGCCATAACTATTCATTCAAAGTGCCATCGGGGGCATGTGTCATCCTATGGATACAGCTCTTGTTTTTATTCTGTTTTGTCTTTTATGTATAATGTGAATAAAATAGGGAAGCACTTTTCTCTATAGCGCATGTATGACGCCAAATATTTAGCAAAGGTAGACTCATCCGTTGAATTAAAATTACACAGAATTATTTTGCGTGCCTAATAATCCGTAGATTAAGTGTTGCGCCGTTCTATTATACTATTTACACTCTGAAATGTCTTTGATATAAAACAGTAGAAATATGGTGCCCTGTTCTAACGAAAACAAACACTGTTGATACTCTATCGATATTAATGATACTTTACAGAAGATATCTTCCTAAAAAGATAGACTGACCATCCTTTCGTTTTCATTCTTCTTAATTAATGTATATGACAATGTCACAGGAATGTCACAGGAATGTTGCAGGAAACAGAAGCTGTTCTGGCCATGTTCCAGCATTGATCACGCGAGAAATATATTTCAGCCATGATTACAAAAATCATATTAGAATGAGAAATGCCCATCCCAATATTTTTGACATGCTAGATTAATATCTAAAAAATATTTGTTTTCATTCTTCTTAATTAATGTTTCTAAAACTATCATAGAAAACAATAGATGCTTTAATCCTGTTCCTGACCGCTAAGAATTCACCGACTTTAGCAGTAATTACCAACAAGATATTAGAAAGAGAAAAGCTCATTCCAAAATTATTTTTGACATGTTAAATTAATATCTAAAATAGTTATTTTTCTTTTCACTCCAGCCATTTGGCGGAGGAGCTTTTCAAAGGGGCGAAACATTCAATGCGAAGGAAGGGCGGTTTTTTGCTCCAAGGGAAGGTGTCTACCAGTTCACAGCAAATTTGCATCTACGAATACGAACTAAGCGCAAATTGAAAGGCCGACTTAAAGCAGACGAATATCTTAGAGTTGTGATATGTATTGATTCATTATGTCAGACTAACACGTAAGTAGTTTAAAAATTGTTGGCAGAATACAGTTCTGGCATGGCTCGATTTGATTGCCAGTAAAACGAAGAAGAAAGCCAAGCCCTGTGTATTCTGAACAAAAAATGAAAAAGAAAATGAACAATAGCAACTGAGCTCTGAACCATGATAAATCAGACGCATCAGACGACAAATCACTCGAAAGCCTTGATTATAAAATAAACATAAAACCAAGCATTTTGGGATAACTATATGTCGAAAGCTAACTCAAGTTGAATTTATGTGAATTACAGATATTCTACAACTAGAATTTCAATGTTCAGACGTTCTAAAAGTAGAAGTTTGATACTCAGACGTGCTAAAAATAGAATTTTGATGCTATAAATCAAAATCGCCAAAAAAAGGTTGATTTAGATTTATTTGTAGAATTTCTGATTTTGGGTCGAAAAATATACATTTGATTAATAATTTGCCATCTGCAGAGACAATGATTTATTTTATCTTTTCCACTCAGTTCCTCTGTATGTTTGTTTATGTTATGAAATTGTGATGTATGTTTTACAATGTTTTTTTTTCAGGTCCATTGAAAATATTACGGGTGTAAATATTGACAATAAAATCCTGACTGCAAGTGTTTCAGGACTTTTGCACTTAAAAGTACGTAGATCACTGATACTGATTATTTTCCATTTGCACTGTAACAAGTCAGAATAACATTTTGATTAGTTTTGAACTATTTTTATAAGTGGCAAAGTCTCTTTTGTGAACCATCCTGTTTGTGTTGTTTGTGTCGCAGACCGTTAATTAGCATGCAATTTAACCATCATTTCATCACTGAATCTATAAATACCTGATCTGCTTTTTGTCCGTTTCTCTCCTATATTTTAACACAGCTTTTAACAACACACAACAACAGCACGTCTGTTGCAGAGTTTTAGAATAGGGATTTCTAGTCTAAAACGTATCACTACAATATTAAATGGAGGGCAGAACAATTTAAGGCCTTTCTTTGATACTACGCATGGTCGAAATTTACAGGCTAACAGTATTTTTGACATCTCCATTTTTTGAGAAGAAAAATAGTTAAACTTGTTATGAAATTGAATCTCATACAGTTTTGAGAAGTAGTGGATTTTCCGTATTTTAAACTGAATACATTCTTTACTTTAGCAATAATTGTTATTTATTGATTTTTTCTTTATTTCAGGAAAAACAGTACGCGTCACTGTATGTTGATAATTCATCGCCGTACAATGTGCTTGTAATCGCTGGCTCGGAGTTCTCGGGCATTTTCCTTGGGACATAGACATTATATTTGTGTGAAAGATAATGTGGTTAACCTGTTTTAATATAAAATAAAAGATTTAAAACTTGACATACTTGTATGTGTTAAGAGTGTAATTTTGAAATTCATCTTAAGACAGAAAGCAGATTCCTGTAGCGATTTTTTTTTTGTATTTGGTCCTTACTTGACCTGTCATGCGGAAAAAAAGTCTTGGGACTAATCCGCATATTTTAAGCGAAAAATCAATTTCTCTCAAATATCCATAATCTGAAAGTGACTAGTTGTACAAAACTTACTGACAAAAGATGTTTGCAAGATAGTCCTATAAATAACCAAAAATATTGTGCAGAAGGTACCCTTAATATTATGCCGTTTCGGCCACCGCCGCATAAAGTGAGGTCAAAACAACGAAAGAACGATACCTTCGCTGAATTTTACCAGGCGGACAAAACTCCGTTTGTGTTTTTTACAAGGCGGACAAAACCCCCTTCGCATTTTTCTTTGTCCCTCTTGTGAAAAAAGCAAAGGGGGGTTCTATCTCCTTGTAAAAACGTGAAGGGTTTTTTATCCTCCTTGTAAAATTGAGCGAAGGGGATTTTGTCCTCCTTGTAAAAACGTTGAGGGGAATTTTGTCCGCCTAAGCAAAATTGAGCGAAGGAAGTTTTGTCCGCAGGGGATTTTTGTCCTATACTCTCTGCGATGCGGTGTTGAAAAGTCGAAATAACGAAACTACGATGGTGAAAAGTCGAAACCAAGATTATGAAAACACGACAGTGCAGTGGTGAAAAGTCGAAACAACGAAACTACAATGGTGAAAAGTCGAGATTATTTCGTACTATCATCATCGTACTTTCGACTTTTTGCCATCGTTGCTTCGACTTTTCACCATCGTGATTTCGACGCTCCACCACCGTAGTTTCGATTTTTCACCATCGTAGTGACTTTTCACCATCGTAGTAAAAATCAGTTATAAAACACAAATGAGCATGGTGCATACCAATAATTTTGCTATCATAATAATGCACGTTCGGGCCTTTATAGATATTATGAAATATTTCAATCTTTTTGTCTTAAGTTTTCAATTGGGGTTCTATGAAATTTAGCCTTTAAATGTGGAAACCCATAATATTTTTGGGGTGTGTGTGTGAAGGGTGAGGTGGGGTGGGGGTGGGAATCGGTCCCTACTCAAACCAAATAAGCCAAAGAAATGCACTGCTAATACACATGTTCAAAGGTCAGTCTGGTGTAGGCCCTACACCCAAACTTAGTGAGATCAAGAAATGATCAGTTTGCTCCATACATGCGAATCAGCTGACTGACCCTAAAAAAGATACTAGCAAAGATTTTGATCCTTGCAGTAGATACCTGCGGATCAGTTACTCATGCATGTAGTCAAGGTCTGGCTGCAATTTAGTTGATTGAAGAAAAATAGAAGCCGAATTACAATTTAATTCTGTAAAAACACTTTTAAATCTTTATGATTTGAATCTGAAGACTTTTAAATTAGTGCAAAGAATCACTTTGCTAGATTTATTTTCATTATTTTATTGAGGATATAACTGTGACAAATGTTTTATTTAACTTGATCAAACGTAATATCTATACCTAAACAACTGTATAGTCAAACATGTACAAAAAAGTACAAAAGTACCTTCATTTTCAAAAGACATGATTTACGCTCTACCCCGTGTATTGCGCGCAAGGGCATTATGATATTCAAAATTCGAAAGTACGATGGTAAAAAGCCAAAAGTACAACGATGAACAGTCGAAATTACGATGGAGAAAAGTCGAAACAACGAAACCACGATGTTGAAAAGCCGAAACTACGATGGCAAAAAGTCGAAAGTACGATGGTGAAAAATCGAAATTACGATGTTGAAATCTTGAAACTACGTTGGTGAAAAGTCGAAACAACGTTGGTGAATAGTCGAAACCACGATGCTGAAAAGTCGAAAAATAAGACGAAACCGCGGTGATGAAAAGTCGAAAGTACGATGGTGATAGTACGATATCATTTCGACTTTTCACCATCGTAGTTTCATTAATTCGTGTTTTCATCATCGTACTTTCGTGTTTTCATCATCTTGGTTTCATCATTGTGAAACGTCTAATGTACGATGATGAAAGTACGATATTATTTCGACCTTTCACCAGTGTAGTTTCGTTATTTCGACTTTTCAACATCGCAATATCGTTGTTTTGAGCTCACTGTATGCGATGTTAGTCCTAACGGGACACCGTTCCGTGTAGAAGGTAGTAAGTAAAACGTTGCAATGCATTTAAAGTAATGCAGAACGCTAATATTCGTTTTAATTATTACCATATCTAACTTTTTATCACCCACTTTTATTATTTTCAGTGTCATAGAGACACATTCTATGCTAACTTTGGATGAAAAAATTCACCTAAACTGTGGGTGAGTAGCTTTATCTAGGACATTATATATAAGACAATTTAATATTGTCACAGTGAGAAAATTAAAGGAGCAATAAAATCTTTTAAATCTCAAAAGTTACTTTTGCAACAATAGGTCTAGAACTTATTCTTAACAAGATTGGCGAAAGTGACCATGATAGCAAATTATTCCGCGGTCCAAAATATTGTTCCTTTTTTATGTAGCATGCGGAAAAACACAAAGCCCACATATGGTGTTTTTTTTTAAATTAATGCAAAAGCGGAAAACAATTCTGACGAAAAGGACATAAAACATTAAAAAAAAGGATAAAATCTGTACGAAAAACAAATGTCAAAATCAAACGTTAGATGTATACACGTAACACAAATATTACAGGCTGACTAAAGTCAAAAGCAAACAGGTTGGTTAATGACTCCAGAGGAACAGATATCTGAAAATATAGCACATTTAAAAGTGCACCAGTCAAATATATATGTCAACATATCATTTTAAAAGTGCACGTGTGAATACACATGCACGCGTTTATACGCATGTACGTCCATATATGCATGCACCTTCACATACGAAACGTATTTATTCATACTTACATATATGCACCTATAAAAATAAGACTTTCTACCAAAATGGTGACACCGTGACAATTTTAGCACTGAGTTTACTTGTCGTATAAAATGTGACACTGTTCTCAGTGAAATCCACCAGATTGATCGTTTTCTTATTATCTCATTTGCAGGAAAATATCTAAGCAATTAAATAATAAAAGGTAAAAATAAACACAAATTATTATAAAATAAGCCAACCAAGTCATATAAAAAGATGAAATTGCACTTAATATAAAAACTACAATATATTATCATAGTCATAAATGATTTTATAAACTATAATAACGGCCTCGTTATTGTACCAGGGAAAGTTATAAGTACAATAACTGGGATATTAATAACAACTGAAGTTATTGACATTTTCTAGATTAACTCTATAGCAATATCAAAACATTATTGCAAACGTCATAACCACCTACCGATTCTACAAGAATACAAGAACGAAAACAAAACAAACAAACAAACAAAAAAGAACAACAACAAAACACTCGAGTCAAAAGTTATAGATATGAAATAAGTGAATAAGTGGTCAGTGACGAAGTAAATAAAATTATCGACACGCCAAACCATACTGACTATACGAATCTTTAAAAAAATACACGGCCGCACTTTTAGCTACGAAAAGTGCATACATGTACACTCTGCACTTTAACATACGATCGGGTATTTATAGAGCAAAACAAAATGTAGTTTTTGAAAGTAAAATTTTCATATTTTTATGTAGGACATATTTTACAGAACAAATAGTTATCTCATAATTATATTAATCATACTCTAGGAAACCTGTGGATTTTTCATCCACCAATCAAAATGCAGAGTTTTAATCAGCTGTTTAAATGACCTTCACCACAGATATAAACAGGCAGTATAAAGATGAAATCAATACCAGCCTGTGACCGGGAAAAAAATCAAAATTTCACGAAACTTCCAATTTTAAAATCGTTTTCTTCTGCCATTGGACAACAGGTAGCAGCCTTTATAATTGCCTTATTATTGAGGGCAATTATTATCATTTTTATCATGTTTATCATTGTGTCCTGAACCACACAGTTTGCATCATAATTGATTTGTTTTGACAAATATACATATCTATGATGCACTGATGAATCCATTCTACATATCTAGCAGTGTAAAGAAGAGTTCCTATAAATAAATGTTGCCTGGAGCACACTTTACTTTTAGTTACTAAACAAAAACCTCGAAACTTTTGACATAAAGCTGGTGTCGTCTGCAATCGTTTCCGCCATCTTCAGTCTGTACTTTTGACTTCCGGAAAATATTTCCCCGCCCTTTCCACTGGCGCCAGACCAGAAAGAAAATGCCTCTGTATATGTTATACCCTTCCCCTAGGTACCTAGGGGTAGGGTATAACATGTTCTGGTTCTTCTAGAATACCTAGGGGTAGGGTATAACATGTACAGAAGCATTTTCTTTCTGGTCTGGCGCCAGTGGCCCTTTCAGTAAGCGAATGATACGTCAATGGTCACATTTCATAAATTATGAATCAAGTAAATACCTTGTAAAGTAGCGTTTAGCTTCAATAAAACATGTATCTACATCAAATGAGGATAAATATCCTTTGGAATAAAGGCATGCCATCATCATTTCGTCATGTCAGGGGACCTTACTGTAGAAATGTCATCGTCTTTCATGTCTTTCTTGACTTTATAGAATATATAAGTAACTATTTTTATTAATTACACCATACACAGAAATCCTACGCAGGTAGAATGACATCGTTTCGTTTTCGTTCTTCTTAATTAATGTTTCTAAAACTGGCATAGGAAACAATAGATGCTTTGATCATGTTTCAATCTTGACCGTTAAGGATAGACCAACTTAATTAAAAACTACACAGGAGAAAGAGAAATGTCCATCCCACAATTATTTTTGATATGCTTAATTAACATTTCACCGGACTTTTTCGGTTTTTTTGTTGTTTTTTTCTTTGCACTGATTGTAATTTATCTACCCACATGTGTTTTATGATTTGATTTGCAACCATAAATGATACGCTGTCATTATGTTTTGTTTCGAATATCATGGTATTCGTAATTTCACTTGGTTGTGTATTTTAGGAAGAGATTTCTTAAATAATTCTGACTGGCTTAAGAAAGTACAATCTGAATGGTTGAGACTACATACCCAAAATCCTTAACGGAACAAAGATCATAAACAGAGCTGTTAACCTCACTTTGGATGTGGTCCAGTAGAACCACAGTGTGACTACGAAACTATGTGTTTGGGAGAGGTCAGTGACGCACTGCTACCGACGTATCGTTTTTGGCGTGGCTGTCATGCCTTGCGTAATAACTATCGAACAGGCCAAGTTGGATCAGCTAGTGTTGCGTAGTATAGGACTGTTATAGATTTGAATATTTGATTAACACGGGAACAGGTATGACTGAATTTATTCTTCTTTATTACCTCCCAGTTGTGACAGTATAGTTTATGTACAACGTTGAAAGAAGTACATTTCTAAGCATGTAATTATGCATAATATATTCTGTATAGGAAGAATTTTTATCCGTTTTACAAATGAAGTTAAAAGTACTACAGAACTTCAAAGGCATTTATTTTTATTGCTCTAGTGAGTTACTGTGATCATTCGATCCGGCGTCCGGCGTCTGTCTGTCTGTCTGTCTGTCGTCTGACAATATATAGCTTGTGTATGCGATAGAGGCTGTATTTTTCAATTGATCTTTATGAATTTTGGTCAGAATGATTGCCTTGATAAAATCTAGGTAAAATGCGAATATGGGTCATCTGGAATCAAAAACTAAGTCAATAGGCCAAATCAAAAGAAAATGGGTTATCTGGGGTCAAAAACTAGGTCACTAGATTAAATCAAAGAAAAACCTTGTGTATGCAATAGGGACTGCATTTTACACCGGATCTTCATGAAATTTGATCAGAATATTTGTCTGGATAAAATCTAGGCCAAGCTTGAATACAGGTTATCTAGGATCAAAAATTAGGTCACCCGGTCAAATTAAAGAAAAACCTTGTGTACGCAATAAGGGCTGCATTTTACACTGGATTTTCGTAAAATTAGTCCGAATGATTGCCTTAATAAAATCTAGGTAAAATTAGAATATGGGTTATCTGGAATCAAAAACTAAGTCAATAGGCCAAATCAAAAGAAAAACCTTGTGTATGCAATGGGGACTGCATTATACACCGGATCTTCATTAAATTTAATCAGAATGTTTGTCTGGATGCAGTCTATGTCAAGTTTGAATATTGGTCATCTGGAGTCAAAAACGAGGTCACCTGGTCAAATCAAAGAAAAACCTTTAGTACGAAATAGGGGTTGCATTTTACACTGGATATTCATAAAATTTGATCAGAATGATAGCTTTGGTGAAATCTAGGTCAGAATCGAATATCGGTCATCTGGGGTCCAAAACTAGGTCACTAGGACAAATCAAAGAAAAACGTTGTGTATGTGATAGAGGCTGTATTTTTCGATTGAGGTTCATGAAATTTGGTCAGAAGGATTACCTTGATAAAATCTATGTCAAGTTTGAATATGGGTTATGTGAGGTCAAAACCTAGGTCACTAGGTCAAAACAAAAGAGAAATATTGTGTAAGCAACAGGGACTGCATTTTGCACCCGATCTTCATGAAAGATCGGAATGTTTATCTGGATGCAATCTAGGTCAAGTTCGAATATGGGTCACCTGGGGTCAAAAACTAGGTCACCTGTGCCAAGATCAAAGAAAAAACCTTCTGTACGCAATGGGGGCTGCATTTTACACTGGATATTAATAGAATTTAGTCCTAATAGCTGCCTTGATTAAATGTAGGTCAAGTTTGAATATGGGTTATCTGTGGTCCAAAACTAGGGCGCAAGGTTAAATCAAAGAAACACCTTGTGTATGCAATAGGGACTGCATTTTACACTGGATCTTCATGAAATTTAAGTCAGTTTTGAATCTGGGTCATGTTGGGTCAAAAACTAGGTCATCCAGTCAAATCAAAGGAAAAGCTTGATAACACGTTAGAGGCCACATTTATGACCATATCTTCATGAAATTTGGTCAAAATGTTTATATTGATGTTTAAAGTCTTGGATAATTTCGAATGTGGGTCGCGTGGGGCCAAAAACTAGGTCACTAGGTCAAATCAAAGGAAAAGCTTGTTTACCCTCAAGATATTTGGTCCAATCTGAATGAAAATTGGTCAGGATATTTGTTTCTATGAAATAGATCAAACATGTTTACACTGTTATGGTGTGTTTCTCAGGTGAGCGACCTAGGGGCTATCTTGGCCCTCTTGTTTAATATAAATATAAAGGAAATGCTAATTTTCGTACTGAGCCTGATTTTTACGCTATCCCGTTAAAACGTTCAGCGTGCCAGTTATGAAGTTATGTGGGCACGCGCAGGCAAAAAAAAAAAATAATAAAAAAAAAATAAATATAAAAAAGTAAGAAATAGAATCTGTAGAATTTTTTATCATGGACATCAGTTTTACTTACTACTATATATATATTTAATTCAATGTCGATACGTGCTGCTAATGTAAGCCACCAACAGGAGTGTGTCACACGTCCAAGTGCATGGCTGTTTTCAAGAGATTCGGTGAAAAAGTTGTCATTACATGTATTTTATTGATGCGGATAGACCTGGAAATGACGTATGGTCTAAAGTACCCGCACGTGTCTCAATTTTATCACTTTTCAAGATGTTTTACTACAATTGGTACATAAAGTGTGATTTATTTCAGGGGAAATATGCATTTATTCTAGCATACCAGACGGGGATTTCCGGTATTTTTACCGGTGCTGGAAAAATCCATCTTACACCCCGGGGTGTAAGATGACTCTCGTGCTGTAAATGACGTACTACGAACTACATATATGTAGAAGATTTATGTAGTAATTTATATTTTATTTAAAAAACGGAATAAAAGTTCAATACCTTGACAGTTCCTATTGGTTCCTGATAGTATATTTCTCGATTCAAATCACGTTATTTTATCAAAAATTCATAACGTTACGCTGCAACTGATAAAACAAAACCGGAACTAAACATTGTTATTTGTTTTGAAACGTCATGACGTCTTTCCTGTTTACGGACGTTGGTTTCCCGCGCTTTGTTTAAATACACTGCTATAAGAAATAGTTCTAAAAAGAAAGCCGTTCGACTAATTTTATTTTCATTATTTTACCTTGATATCGGTATGCAAGAAAAAGATTCTGTCACTGGTTATAGGTGCAGATGGGAATATCCGGCTCTCGGGTAACTGTTTAGGCGGTAACTCGGTAGGAACCTCGTTACCGCCTAAACAGTTACCCTCGAGGCCGGATATTCCCATCTGCACCTACAACCAGTGAAAGAATCTTATTTTCTAGCATAAAAAGTGCTGTTATTGTCACTTTTCAGGGGTGTTTTAACAGAAGAGAAAACGTGTGTTAACAGAGAGATTCTCGCACTCACGTGCTTTATAACACCTTTTTATATATGCACGTTCCGTGGCAGAGCGTAAACGCATTATGGCCCCAAAACGGATAATTCAAAATGAAATGACGTCAACATGACAAAACAACGTAGACTTTACCGCGCATTTCATGGAAATTTAATGACGTTGAAGAATATATACTTATTTACTTGATTTTTACGCGTTTTATGCTAGAATAGCGTTAGCGCATGTTCTTTTCGTGTTGTAACATCTTCAGAATCCCTCGGGAAATGTTGGTACCCTCGCCCTAACGGGCTCGGGCACCAACCAATCCCTCGGGATTCTGCAGATGTTATAACACGAAAAAACATGCGTTATCCCTACAATTCTGAAGTAAACTTAGCACGATAAGTATTAAAAGCATTTGCTATGATGTTATTATATGCGTAGAAACAGTTTCTGTGAACAATCTGTAATGTTGAATAGACAGTTCTGGGCGAGGGTACCAACGATTCCCGAGGGATTCTGAAGATGTTATAACACGAAAAGAGAACATGTGCTAACGCTATTCTAGCATAAAACGCGTAAAAACCATGTAAATGAATATATTGTCCCTCAACGTAATTGCTAAACGGTAAAGATTGTATTTTGCGGCTATATATATATATGGTGTTCTTATAACTGAAATGCTCAAAAATACTAAAAAAAAGGGCTTGTTTATATGAAATAAGGAAGGAATTCATTGGTATAACGTAACATTTAGTGATAAATTTGCGACATGTTAGGTAAAATGGCGGAACTCACTTTTCTTTCACAACTGTCGGACTGCGAAATCACTTCATGATCGTTTCACAGATAAGGATTATTTACACCACATTCAATTGGGTTTAGTGAGTATATATTTTATATGCTTAAGACAATACAATTTGTTCCCTGATTTTTGTTACGTCCTCCGAAAATAATAAACAAAAGATGCATAACTATTGTCTTTGTATTCTAGTCCACGCAGCAACAATATATTCAACATTTGTAGCTAGAATAACTCGACAAGAGTTTGTAGCATTCAGTGGTGTCTTCATTTCAGTTTGTACAGTTAGAATTTGTATCACTTTAAGAAATGCATATTAATTGACTACTTTTGATACAGCACTTGCAGAAAAATGCTTTTCTTTTGAGGTTCAAACTGGCCTCGCATTAAATTTTTTAACCTAAATATGATTAAAGTAAGGAACAGAAACAAAAATATTCAATTTTGAAATAAAAATTAATGAAATGACATGGAACGACCACATAACAATTGTCGTTAAGATGTTGTAACGTGTTATCGCTGAGACGTAAATCAAATTGTAACGTACCATTCCCGAACCTTATAGTATACTATTAGACTGTTTCTCTATTAATGTTCGAAAATTAGAAAATCTATGTATCTATATAAACTTAAGATTTGTTCAAAAAATATATGAAATAAAACTATAGAGAAAATAAACAAGTGTTGAGTCATTTCTGCGGCGGTCACGTTTCATGCATGACTTTTAAAATTAGAAGTAGGATATGAAACACGCCTAACATTCTTCTGATTTACTATAAAAATTTACTGCGTTGATAACGCGATAGAAAGAAGCTATACGTACGCTTTAAAAGTACATACTTCATAGATATTGTTGAATTATTTCGGTTTGACTTTCTATTCACAAGTTTCGGTATCAAATGAAAGTACTTATTTACGTCCCGGTTAACATATCAGGTTTTCATGTTGGTGCAACTAACGTATTTTCAATTTAACCTACACTTTTTTTTAAATATCAGCTCTTTTAATGAAATACACAGACTTGTCTGTCTATGAAATACATGGCTTTATTATTAAAGATTTTAGAGAATTAATACGGCCTAATAGAAAGTTGACCACCTACAAGTAAAGATGATATAAATCTTTGCTAATTGGCAAAAAATTAAAAAGGATTTAACAAATCCGCTTTAGGATCCGCCAGATTTTAAGACGATCATATGATCCTAAGTTTACGTACCTTTCTTCCAAAGCCGATTAGAATTAATTAGACAAATTTGATACAGAAAATTCATTAGAAATGAAAACAGTTTTAAGTTTCTTCTGACCAATATTAATGTTAACCACTGGGATACTTAAGAAAAAAAATGTGTTGACAGCGCTCTTAGTATCCGAGTGAATTTTGATATAACTGAATAACGAAAATATTCATATTTTTTTTTATTATATGAACAAGATTTACGAGTGTTATTTTTTCTTGGGAAGTGCGAGCTGTATAAAAAATATGGAACATGGTTTAGGTGATGCTATATCAAATTAACACTTATTCTGTTATTTGACATTTATACGGATACACCATAGATTCTGGACAATTATTTCTGTAAAAGTTTTATAACGAAGATTCATCATGTCTAATTCAGGGGCATCTGACGAATTGTCTCAGGTGTCGGAGGATGACAGTGAAAGTGTTATTGACGTCGTCAATGACAATAACTCTTCAGATATCTGTAAACTAAGTCGTAAGTATGCCTATATTGTCTTTTTTCACAAGTTTGACGTCCAGGGTGTGAAATAAAGCCATTACAGTACATAAATTTGATAATATACTAGTAATAATGAAGTAGATAAAGACCAAACACGCTGTCAGTTTCAAAATTTACCAAACAACAACAACAACAACAATTTATTGCAATCACCATTCGCATGGTTTTGGCAATGAACAGAACAAAATGTAATTTAAACAAAGCATGCACAAATATATGATATATCAATCTGTAAACAAAACAACACATTACAGCATATTATCAGTATGCACTGTGCGTTTCTTAAATACATATTTTAAATATTTACAAAGGCGTATAACTGTTCTTGGATTTTCACTTTTCATTAAGTTAGTAAATTTTTCAATAGTTGGCCAAAGTTGACAAAATCTTGGTAGATTATAAGATTCTTTCACTGGTTGTAGGTGCAGATGGGAATTTCCGGCCTCGAGGGTAACTGTTTAGGCGGTAACGAGGTTCCTACCGAGTTACCGCCTAAACAGTTACCCGAGAGCCGGATATTCCCATCTGCACCTATAACCAGTGACAGAATCTTTTTCTTGCATACCGATATCAAGATATAATAATAAAAATAAAATCAGTCGAATGGCTTTCTTTTTAGAACTATTTCTTATAGAAGCGTATTTAAACAAAGCGCGGGAAATCAACGTCCGTAAACAGGAAAGACGTCATGACGTTTCAGAAGACAAATAACAATGTTTAGTTCCGGTTTTGTTTTATCAGTTCCAGCGTAACGTTATGAATATTTTATAAAATAACGTGTTTTGAATCGAGAAATATACTATCAGGAACAAAGAGGAACTGTCAAGGTATTGGATTTTTATTCCGTTTTTCGAAATAAAATATAAATAACTACATACATTTTCTACATATATGTAGTTCGTAATACGTCATTTAAAGCACGAGAGTCATCTTACACCCTGGGGTGTAAGATGGATTTTTCCGGCACCGGTAGAAATACCGGAAATCCCCGTCTGGTATGCAAGAAATCTACATCTAATTTCTCTGTAATATTGACATGTCATTAGAAAATACTAAATTGTGTGTACACTTTCCCATATTCTATTATTTCTTTCAGTTCCAGTATATCTGCCAGTTTCTATGGCTAAGCAATGTGAAGAAAGTCGAAAACAAGTCAATAACCTTCTTAGATAGTCATCATTAATAAAGAATAAATATGGTTCAAATTCAAAATTTGTCTTAAACTTAATGTAATATTCAAGTTTCGGAGAGCTAAATACAGACCCATGCCATTCTTGGATAAATTGATCTCTTACTCTCCTCTGAAATAATGGAAAATAGTTTACATTGATATCTACCATAGTTTCAACGTTCCAGCTACATGCCTTCTTCAGGGAATAATAATAATAATAATAAACAACGGAAATAACGTCATACATAGTACGTTACGTTACGCTAAAACAGAATGAAAAAAGGTACTCACTAGTTAACTAAATAATAGAACACTACATCAACCTGTAAAATTGTTAATTCACTAGTAAATGTAAATACAGGTCAGTGCTATCTTTGGTGAAGATTAAAGGATGTTTGCCATTTCATGGCAAAACACACACACACACACAACACAACAAAACAAAACAAAAAAAAAACAAAAAAAAAAAAAAACATTGTAAACATGACAGTTTCTATTTTTAGATTGGACACCAGGACAGAAAGATTATATAAGATTATATAAGAGGCCAAGTATATTTCGCTATTTACCTCACACTGGAAACATGCACGTAGTCAAACAGAATGCACTTCCATCTTTACTTACTTTTCCGAATTATCCTACTTACTTTTCCATCAGGTGTGGATCTCAATTACTTTTTAAAACTGCTCAAGGACGGTGCTGAGACCATGCTTTGGGGTAATTTATTCCATGGGTCAACAACACATCATTTTATAAATCTACGCTAAAATCAATTTTGAAAACCACTTTATAATCATTATAATACGTCATATTGAAAAGATAGACATATACATGTAGATCAAAATTATATTGAACGTGTGCTACATCACTGAAAAATATGATAAAAGTGTTTTCACAACAGGGCCCAGTTGTCCAGTAAAAATTACTGTACAAAGATACCTACATCTGCTGTTCTGGGATACGCCTGCTTTTGAGAAAAATAAATTTTGATTACGATCTTAATAAAGAGACGCTAAATTTTAGAAAACTCGAGCAGTTTTGAAGGAATGCCGTTTTTTTGTAAAGTGGTACTGAGTTAAACATAAAATAAATGTAATATATGATAAAAGGATAGTGTTTTTATAAATGCACGCTGTGAACTTTGTATAATTTCAACTAAGAGAGTGCGACATTTACTTACAAAGGTGACAACGGCCTTCACGGCATCAAGTAGAAAAATAGAAAACATCATAGATTACATTTACATCAAAATATTTGCATACACCTTATAAGAATGAAATTATATTGATGTTTTTCTTCAGTGTAACAAGACCAACAGAAAGATAAACAAGTAAATAATATTATACGATTAATGATATATTGACATTTCCACCGTCATCTTCCGTAGAGGTGCTACAATTAGTTAACACATCCCTACTTTCTCGCAGTAGAGGTTGTAGCGGTCATTTTAAACTGAGTAGAAGTATTCTGACTCTGTATTATTATGAAACATATTGGGGTGGTTTTTTTTGTTACTTTTTCTTTTAATCACCAATTTTTTAAAAAATATGCTTGTAGATCTCCGGAAGCAATGTTAGTAGAAAAATTGCAATCAGGAAAAAATTTGTTCAAGGTTGTTTGACTTTAATGCCAGTGGATGAAAGAAAAAGTGACGGAAGGAAATTGGCATTACCACTTTTACAGCAAATAGCCGATGACTTATTACCTGCATAACGTATTTCAAGATAATTCAAAATTGTTGGATGATTTTCCAGATGAAATAAATTGTCAAAAAGAATGTTTTGACACTGTAGTGTCTTGGACAAAAGTTGAAAAAAATTCCCCAACGGGCCATAAAAACATTTAGGGTCGGGCCAAAAATTTAGGGAAGGTCGGGATACCGGAAACAATTTTTAGGCCTTATAAATAGACTGTCCGATTGACGGTATTATATTATTTCTTACAACGTGTGCACGGCGCCGTCATAAATGTCGGTGAGAAACTGAGGTGATTTTTACTAACATGTTTTTAATTTAAAACATTTGAAAGTGATCATGTTATAAAACTGACTGTAATAATGTGATTTCGCAATGACCTTGTATAACATAACTTCGAGCTGTCATGATAGCCCTCGATATATGACCTCAGAGTGATACGAAAGACCTCGGGCCCCTTGGATTTAACTAAGCCATCATAAAAACACGTTCCAAACATCATGAAGCATGTATGTAAAATTCAGAACAATTTATTCTCAGAAAATGCTAGTGTCCCTAGTTTCTAAACTTGTAAATGTTTGAAGTAATTGACCACGGATTGTAAAACGCCTTTAAACATGATATAAGTAATGCGTTTACTTTACAAAAGATGCATATGACCTAAAATTGTGTCGGTGCGACGTTAAACCCAACAAAATAAAATAAAAATAAATTACAAAAGATGGAATTCATTTGCTTCGTGCATGAGATATTTTCTTATAATGATGATCAGCATATCATGATATTTTCTAAGTATATTTAACGATTTAATCAGTTCTCAACTGTATCTGTTTTAACAAAATTATGTTGTGATAGTGCACCGAATTAAAACGAAACATGACAACAAATTGGTCACTTTTGGCAGTAACTCCGCTAAACACAGTTCCACTGTGAGTGGACAAGACTCACGTCAAATGAAAATGCAATATATCTGAAGGGGGTGGGATGAGGGCAGGTCCTTATTATAGCTTTTTATATATAGCATATCTATAATATTTTAGTACTACTTACATATTTTCAGAAAATGTTACAATGACAAGTGAGTCACGAGAAATAGATGATGATGATGATGACGATGATGATGATGATGATGTGTTCTGTCACCATAAAAAACAACGTCGGAATAGAACGACGTTCACCTCAGATCAACTGAGAGAGTTAGAGAGCGTATTTCGACACACCCACTACCCTGACTGTACCCTCAGAGAACAGATCGCTGAAAAAGCTGACCTGACCGAGGCAAGAGTTCAGGTAACTCCTATAGAATAAGACATCTGCAATTCTAGTCATATTTTAAATATCTATTGAGTAGAATGTATAAGTTATTTGATCTATTGTCTGTTCCTGCATATATTTTCGAAACAAAATTGTCATTTCCGCCAATTCAGCTTGCCGCTCCCCAGATGATCAGGACTATAATTTTGTACAGTTTTGATCCTCCGGTCGCTAGTCCAAACCATCATTGTTGCCCAGACCGCCAGCACAAACCATCATAGTTGTCTCGGTCGCCAGCCCAAACAAAAATCATGGCACCGGTCGCTGGCCTAAACTATCATAGTGGTCCCGACCGCTGGCCTAAACTATCATACTGGCACCGCTCGCTGGCCTAAACTATAATAGTGGTCCCGGCCGCTGACCTAAACTATCATAGTGGTCCCGGCCGGTTGCCTAAACTATCATACTGGCACCGGTCGCTGGCCTAAACTGTAATAGTGGTCCCGGCCGCTGGCCTAAACTATCATACTGGCACCGGTCGCTGGCCTAAACTATAATAGTGGTCCCGGCCGCTGGCCTAAACTATCATACTGGCACCGGTCGCTGGCCTAAACTGTAATAGTGGTCCCGGCCGCTGGCCTAAACTATCATACTGGCACCGGTCGCTGGCCTAAACTATAATAGTGGTCCCGGCTGCTAGCCTAAACTATCATACTGGCGCCGGGTCCCGGCCGCGGAAAAACTATCATACTGGCACGGCCGCTGGCCTAACCTATCATAGTGGTCCCGGCCGTTGTCCTAAACTATCATACTGGCACCGGTCTCTGGCCTAACCTATCATAGTGGTCCCAGCCGCTGGCCTAAACTGTCCTAAACTATCAAAGTGGTCCCGGTCACTGGCCCAGGCCGTCATTTTATACAGTTTAACTTAGTATCTGTATTGAAGAATATGTATGACCAATAACAGAACACGGCAAAAGGGTAGTGCATATGCTCTGTTAACCTCCAAGGTTTGTAGTACTGGTCCTTGGTCGGATATCTAGAGCTAAGTCAAAGATCTAATATTAACTATTTTAAGCAGAATATATGGTCGCTCGTGTCAACTCTAGGATCAGCTGAAAAATGTTCCTAATCCGTTTATGAATTAATTATATTCTATATATTTAATTCAAATAATTAAACTTTGGTGCACTTCTCAAACGGGATTAATTATGTCGTTAGTACGAGAAATCAGATTAATAAATGTGTGGCCATTTTCCAAAATTCTTTTGTATTAAATAAAGACGGCAAACTTCAGTCTAGTATTGCAGTTTCGAAATCAATTATTTAATTATATAATGTTGTTAATTTCCTCAAACGGAAATCGTCCATAGAAGTTAACCTGGTTTAATTGACAAATATGATTATTTTCAACACCATCTTTATATTCAAAACGGTATTTAAAATATAAAATTGATTATTTTAATATTTAAATGCACATCACTTACGGAAAATGTCACACGGAACGTTCGGTTTTTATCCGAAAAATGCGAGCACTTCGCGCAATTACGTCATAGATTTCCGGGCGAGCTACCCTTCCTTGACCTTTCACGATTGTTATTATTCAGTTACTGTATGAAGTGTAGTCTAATACACAAAGGTATCAAATCTGCAAGAATACTGCGATCATTAAAAAAAATATAACTTGACAATTTGCATTCAATTCTTAGTCAAATACATAGATGTGAGTGCTAATCTTTTCATACTTTCACTATCATGTAACTATTCATCATTATATGTTAAAGTGCATTTTTACGATAGTGAGTAATATCGAGGAATACTGAATATAACACGTGTTTTAATGGTGGAAGCAGATTAAGTCTATTGATTCATTTTCTTCATATATTATCCTATTGTTGTTGTTGGGAAGGGCTGACTTCTAATGTTGCAATAACTTGTAGCCCAATCCATTTGCTTTTGTTACTTATTTTGTATATGTGCTATGTATTATGTGTTCAGAAGCAATAAAATATGATTAAATCAAAATATTGTTGTTGTTGTAGTAGTAGTAGTAGTTGGTTGTTACGCTGGAAATAAGTTTGCATGCCATTATTTTATGTACCCTTTATATGTTAATTAAAAAAAATGATGTTATTATCATTATCACTATTATTATTATTATTATTGGCATGTTTACAACTGATACATTATTATTTATGCGTTTTGTGTAAATGACGTTTTAGTTCTTTTCCACTTTTCTCCGACGATATATTTGTGTCGATGCACCGTAAAATTCATTCATTCATTCATTCATTCATTTTGTGAGCTCATTCCATGTAATCATAACCCAGAGGTCCTAATGAGACGGTTCTAAACAGCAGCGCTAGGGTGTTGCGCAATGATACAATCTAACTTTTATGGATTTAGAGTCTTGTTAACAGCAATATTGAAAGGTTTTTGAACTATCATATTCGTGTGACGTTTTAGACTATCATTCCTGACACTGGGGACACTGTTTTCACGTAGGTGGCAGTCGCATTACATCAATTAAGTAGAAATTGTCTTAACGAAAGTGGAATTGAATGATTTGTGGAAACTGCTATAAAATATAACAGAAAAATATATTGCTGTTAATGAGAAACTCCAAAGTGCCTCATTTATCAGATATTCCAAGTAAAAACTTAAGTATGTAACCACTTTATCCACTCCATATTTCAACTGTATCAGAATGGAAAGTGATAGCCCACAATAAAAATAGAGAAAATGAAAGGATTTCATGATGTAAATCGCTGCTTTCTGTTCATCAAAATATGAGCCGTGCCATGAGAAAATCAACATAGTGGCTTTGCGACCAGCATGAATCCAGACCAGACTGCGCGGATGCTGTCCATGCTGTTCGCTTTCAAAGTCTATTGCAATTAGAGAAACTGTTAGCGAACAGCATGGATCCTGACCAGACTGCGCAGGCTGGTCTGGATCCATGCTGGTCACAAAGCCACTATGTTGGTTTTCCGATGACACGGCTCATATATAATACTATACTATAATGTTTTTAGCAACAAATTCTATAGTTTGAGAAGACCCTTTGGAAGCATGGACCTAATGGTATTGCCCAAATTGAATAATGGACCAGTCCATTCTAGAAATATAGCGCAGGGTATGGGTTAAGTGGGATTCTATTACAGAACAGAACAGAACATATATTTTATAAAATTTGTACATAAGACATTATCGACATAAAATTTACACTTACATTACATTTAGTATTACATCACGTACGACTGTATGATAAACACAAATATATTGAACTGAAATCATGATCCTAAATGACAAACAATATAACAATACTGATTCAGGTATGTGGAGACATTTTTCGGACGCCGCGCGGCACACAGATATATATATATAGAGAAAATATAGAATGCAACCAAGCAAAAAGTCATAACTTTAGTTCACCTTGATTTGACATTCAATAACATTTGACGGGTTTAGACGATACTTCAAACATGGTTTAGTTCTAAACACCATCATTGCCGTGTCTGATTGGAAGAAATAACCCATATCGGCTAAAAATATGAAAAATTGGCATTTTTTTTTTGTTTAACTATATTTTTTCAGTACGCTAATAAAAATTATGCTTTTACATTTCCATGACGTTGTTTTTATTGGTACCAACATTGAGTATAAAACATAGTGGTAGATTTATGCCATTATGGTATAATACTAATATAAAAATATCCAAACAATTGCTCATGAGACATGTCACAAATTTTTAATCATGTTTCATTTAATCACATCCAAATCTAACTAAGATCGGGTCAGAATTTTATCAAGGCAACTTTATCCGATTACAGATGTTTGCCCGTGATATAATTCATAAGGTTTGGGTATAATTTTTCACTAATTTGGTGATTAAATGTTATAAACGCATTTTGAAAAGAAAAATGCTGTATTTCTAGCTATGACCATTTATACTCGTAAGAAGGTTTAGTAATTTTATCTTTTGACAGTAATTCGTGACTTAAAACTGTCTGAGATTTTAATTGATCTGGATGGCGAAACTGACATGCGAAAACACGCACATAAACACGTTTTGATTTATGATAGTAACAGGACTGGCTGTATTTGTCGACTGTATATAAGTATGCGGTCAAATGTTCTTTTTTTCTGAGACCTTTATACATAGTTACATACAATAATCCATCGAAGAGTAGATGTAGAAGGAACAATATATAGTCATACAACGTTAACTTACACGTCAGCGTCAAACTTACGCTAGCAGTGCTTGTTTTTGGAGCGACTTTAAAACAACGTGTATTAATCGAAGGAAAGTCTCATTCTCAAAGCTCTGCTTCTGGTTATGCCTTATGACGAAGCTCGGTCTTTGACTCTGTGAATATCTGGCATAATAATGCAATGTAGTTATATTTCATTTATTTACAGGTATGGTTTCAAAATAGGCGTGCTAAATGGCGAAAGCAGGAGAAGAATATAGTCCGGATGTTTGATGTATTCCGACACCGACATGACTCAATGACGTCATTTTCTACGTCACTTTCACTACTCCAACCATCATTACCCAGCATACACCACCCATCGGTATATCATCCGTGGATGCCAAGACTTCCATTTCCATGGTCTACAACACCTGCGCCCTTCTCATCATTTCCAAGAATTCTTCCACGCTCAGCATCATTAACGTCCTGTCCAGGTATGAATTAGTTTGTTTGTTGTTTTTTTTACCTAATTTAGCATGGGCCCGGTACATGTAAACAGAATGCTTGTTTTTGGACGTCTAGCAGCTGATTCAGAAGTGCAGAATAACTGTTTCTGTTTAGTTACCTAAATAAGGCTGTGTCATCCCAAGCAGGCAAAAATTAATATTTTACTCGCTTGTTTGTTACTGGGGATAGGTGTACAGCAAAGCATTGCAGCAACATAGTACATAGACGATATAAGAGCAATGATATGGATACATAACGATATACCTTACTAATTTGCCATGAAATGTAAAATTCCAAAGGAGAGAAAAGTGGTTTCTACGGAATCCTGGTGTAGCCATATATAATGTCTCCGTCGCGTTTGTGGGGTCGGCACACGACAACGCGAAGTGACATAGCGACATTACGAAGTGACACCCGACAATCGCAAACGACGGCGACAATCCGAAACGACAATGTCGTGATACCCACTTTGAAATGTCGCCTTTCAAAAGCACGATATATCGCAATGTCACTTCGCGTTGTCGAGCGTCATATCGCATTGTCGCTATGTCACTTCGTAATGTCGCGATGTCACTTCGCGTTGTCGTGTGTCGACCCTGCAAACGTGACATTATCAAACGACATGCGATAATGACAAACGACGCTCGACAACGCGAAGCGACATTTTCCAAATGTCGTATCGTATGTCGCTTGTCACGGGTTTGGTTGAGGGTCGACGCGCGACAATTCCAAATGATACACGACACGTGTAATAACAAAATCTAAATGTTTGTGACAAAAAAGACAACATCTGTTCGTCCGTCTGTACGTAATTAAAGATAAAAGCTGTATTTCCGTACGGAAAATGTCCGTGTTTTTCATTAACTTCAAATAATTGTAGGGTGTTCCAACACAAGATATTTTAATGAAATAACTTTTTATAAATCAAATTCAAACATTGTCTAATCGGATATATAACTTGTATAATTTTACCGTTGACTGTTTCGTCGGAGGACCGTCTCAAAATGTATCACTTTTCGTGAAAATAATCATACTATGTACATATATTAAATAGAGGTGTGGTCCTTGTCTGAGAAGCCATATCTTCATAACTTTATAACCTGATGTCCGATTTTAATAAGTGATTACCTAGAGCAAAGAGGCCACGTCAGGTTCGAACCCGGTCGGCTAGGGGTCAAGGTTATAGGTCAAATTCCGGTAATATTCTTAAAATACGAACTTGTCAGAGCAGTCAAGACGGTCCTGAAACCCGAAGCACTACCTTTACTGAGTCCATTGACACCATTGGAGCAAATATCACGGCTCCGCAGGTCGAGTCAGCTTAGTCTTGGCCAGCACCCTACCGCATATAACAAGTTCTTTTGTTATTTTCTGACCACCCTTCTATTTAATATATGAAGAAGTATGCATATTTCACGAAAACTGATACATTTGAGACGGTCCTCCGACGAAACCGTCGGTGGTAAAATTATACAATAACATATCCGTTTAGACAATGTTTGAATTTAATATATAAAAGTTATTACATTAAAATATCTTGTGTTTGGAACATTCTACAGTTATCTGAGGTTAATGAAAAACACGGACATTTTCCGTACGGAAAAGTACGGAAATATTTTACCTTTTCACCGGTAGATGGGCGACATGCGATACGACATTATAAAAATGTCGATTCGTATTGTCGAGTGTCGTTTGGAATTGTCGCGCGTTGACCCTCACCAAAACCCGCGACACGCGACGTAGGTTACGATATTAGGAAAATGTCGCTTTGTGTTGTCGAGCGTCGTTTGAGATTATCGCATGTCATTTGATAATGTCGCCGTCGCGTTTGCAGGGCCGACACATGACAACGCGAAGTGACATCGCGACATTACGAAGTGACATAGCGACAATGCGATATGACGCCCGGCAACGCGAAGTTACATCGCGATATATCGCGATATTGAAAGGCGACATTTCTTAGCGGATATCGCGACATTGTCGTTTGGGGTTGTCGCCGTCGTTTGCGATTGTCGGGTGCCACTTCGTAATGTCGCTATGTCACTTCGAGTTGTCGTGTGTCGATCCCACAAACGCGATGGCGACATTATAAATGGCCCGATCAGGATCCCGTAGGTTTCCGCTCATATTTAACCTTGTTTGCATAGGCCTAAAACTGTGTACACATTTTTCTACATAACAGCACGATGGGCCATCACTGAGATCAGAGGTTTTACAAGGGAAAAAATCCTGTTAACAATTGTGTACGTGCATCTTCTCTTCGCTGAAAAAAAATCGATATTCTGTTGAATCAGGTGAATACGTTCGCATATTGAGTGCTATTTTCTTCACCAATGACTTATAATGTACATGCTCAGTCGGAAAGGTGTCCTGCACTCCACGCTAGTGTCTTTTAATCAGACTAAATTGTATGAAAAGGGTATGAAATAATAGTTTCAATTTCTATTGAACAAGTTGGCTCCGAGCCTGTGTCGTGAATTATATCGCTTTGCTCAGACTGTACTAAAACTAGTGCATAATCTCAGACAGATGGCGGTTCCTTTTAGATACACAGTTTGCCGTTTTGCCGGTAATAAAATGTCATACAGTGGTGCAGATTCATTTATCATTTATTTTGAAAATAATGTATAGTTAAAAACAAAGGCCAATGCATTGAGAACCCTCTTTGTTCAAAGTCTGTTTCCAGTAAACACTTAGCAACGTCCAACCACTTATTCAATGTCGTAGAGCAAGGTTCGTATGCACTTAGAAGAATTATTTATATCTTAAATGTCAGCAACTATTGAAATGCACTTAGATGGTCAAGATGACACTATTAAAACTTTTTAGATTGTCATTGTTACTCTTATGTCTGCGTTTGAATGTCATCTTAAGTAATTGCATACGTGCATGTTTAAATGTAAACCGGAATGTTGGATTCCTTATAATTGCTGATTTTCGCCATTTTATTCTGCCGTGTTGGCACGTTTGAAGGACCAAAGGACAGGTTGAGCGCGCCGATATGAAAAACATGGTTTTTGTTGTATTTAAGTGTCAGTTTGTCATTTTGGCATGTTGGCGTACTTCAAAGGCTTCAGCAAGCCAGAACAAAATGGCAGAAATCGCAAAAATCAGCCACCATAATTCAGAATATACTGTGAACTCTATCTGAATGTGAATCAGCGCAACCAGTGTTTGATCTTTTTTTTCTGTAGAGAGAAAATGGTGTGGTGATTAAATAGCAGCTTTCAGTTTTTAGTGAGTAATATACAAAAAAAAGTATCTTCAATGCCCTTATGAAGTTAAAGTATGAAAAGATAGCGAAATTAAAATTGTACGTTTTGAAACTTAAGCATGTTAAAAACACACTCAGAATTATTCCGCATATCCATTTCCACTCATAACCGATTCTGCTAATGTTCTACTTGAGACTTCGAAATACGATTACAAAGCATCTCCTGAGAGATTTAATCAACCATGACAACAGTGTTTGGGTGCTGTGAGATGATTGTTTAAAGCAAGCCCGTACTATGGCTTATTGATGTGACTGTTTCTCGTATATCCATTCGATGAGTTCCACTTTAGCCAGTTCAAAGTCACGGTTGTGTTCTTGCTTTTCTAAAGGAAATGTATACATTTGTTGGATCAAAGTCTACCATTTACTATAATATTCTCGGATACGCACTGAGAGAAACTACATACACAATTTCACGAATAATTGAAGGGTTTTTTTTGTGCGTTTAGACGGGTATACACCAGACGAGGACCTCTGGCGCGATCCATGGATTTGCAAAAGTCAAAATGTTCTTTCTATTCGTCTTATCAAAAACATCGATCCTTTAT
This sequence comes from Mercenaria mercenaria, assembly GCF_021730395.1. Taxonomy (NCBI): domain Eukaryota; kingdom Metazoa; phylum Mollusca; class Bivalvia; order Venerida; family Veneridae; genus Mercenaria; species Mercenaria mercenaria. The sequence continues at coordinate 43,680,650 of NC_069374.1, forward strand.
TTTACAGTACAAGATATCAAGATTGAATCATTTTTAAAGATATCACCAAATGAGCTATAATTGAATCATATAAATATTGTATAGCGTTTATATCAAGAATTATCTTGATACAGGTGCATGCAAAACTAGAAAGAAAGCGCAATAATAGTATTACAAAGTTTATATGAAGCTACAAATAGAACTTTGTTATTCATCATTTTTTGTAGAAGACATTTTATATATCTACTGATTTGTTTTCTATAAAATATATGGATTTAAAATGTCAAGGGACTTATTCACACCTACAATGTCTTTATTTGATAATGTCATAAAATCCTGATGTCTTTTTTTCTGTCGGAAATTGTAGCAATTTGAGAACCTAAATCTTTGTATGCTTGAGGATGTGTCATTAACTAATATAATTCAAAATAATACAAATAATACAAAATCAAAATATTGTTGTATATTTTTAGTATAAAAGAAAGTAAGAAAGTCATTAACAAAAAATGACTTATTTGCCTTACCAGTTCTTTAGATAGCTATTTCGTCACCTCAACGCAACAAAGTCGTATCTCTATATAAATTTATAATAAGATATGACTTTGTTGCGTTGAGGTGACTATTTGTCTTTGACCAGTAAAAACAGGCAAGCTGACTAATCAGATTTCCCGTATTTGTAAAATATTACTCATTTTGGACAAGTTAAAGAAGAAAGTGGCGAGAAATCAAACAAATAGAACCGTAATAACCATTCTGGACAGGCTTCCCTTGCGTATGTCCCGTACACTGTTACATATCATAATAATTATCATACCAACATTCACTTCACTGCAAAAGTATTGTACACCTTAAAGGCTTTAACCCAAGTCATTTCCATTACATAAACATATAGATATAGCGATTCGAAATCCCAAGACAAATGAATCGTTATGTATTTTTATTTTGTTATGTATTTCCCTTGATTCCCCGTTTCGCCTATTGTTCCAAGTTCTTGAAATAACAGTTTCTGCAGACAGGCCAGCTTTCAAAAGCAATTGCACTAACATTAGACCTATTATATGTGCAGGTGATACAATTGCGTGTTCTATTGTATCTTTTAATATAGGTGGTCTCAAAGCTTTTCTTCACACAGCACTTTTCATATAAAACAGTTTCCCATAGTGAACAAGTTTGTATGAACTGTTAAAATATGATGTCAATGAGTGAATTTCATGTTTCCCAAATTTCTGTTAAGACAGGAACGTGTGCTTTTATCTGTTTTATGAAGACTATAAGTGTGTGGCACATCTAATAAGACGTAAATATTTATCTTGATTTTGACAAAGATATAATTACGACGACAATGTTTTCCAGTTAGTTCTCTGTGTATTCGCACTCTTGTTTTAAGTATTTCTTTCAAGTATTTTCTGTAACATCCGACCTCGAGTTTTTCTTAGGTGAATATTACACCTCTCCTGCAGTCTGAAACGATAGCTTTGCAAAAATAAATAAATAAACAACATGCACCAAATGTATCCACTAGCAGATAAAAATCCAAACTGTTCAAAATTAAAAGAAGACTGTTGACGTATTTGCTTTTAAAGAATGATAAAGATTTAGAAAATGTAGAAAAATAAAAGAAAGCTTATTTGATATTATCATACTGTTAAAAGTAAAAGAGTATATTACGGTAGAATACAGCACAACATTGAAATCATCATGCCATACGTTCTGAGAACATCATACTTGAAAAAATAATCCAACTTTTTTCTTACTCTTACAGATACACATGAACGGATTTCGAAAGTTGGCGACTCGCCCACGGCGACCACGACCACTGACAGACTGGGGTTTTACGCACATCATTTTCTTCAACGACTTAGTGCTGATCACGCATGCGCAAGTGCTACTGTGACAAAGGAAAATCAAAATGATATATCTCAAAGTGACAAAACTTAATAAATATTTTAAAATAAAAAACATACTTATTACAATATGACTTTATTGGTGACGTTTACAAGACAAAGAAAACAGTATTCAATAAAGTAATATTTTCATATTCGTTTATTCGTTTATGCTGATCTGCTTCATTTTACAGACTGGTCTTCCTCAGATCATCGTAAATTGAAATTATCAACAATTGACTGAAATTGTACCCTGAACTCAAATAGTTGGCATAATTTATTGGTAGATACTTGGATATTTGTATACAGTTAAACATGCCTGTAAAGAAAACTATTGCGAATTGAAAAGGTAAGTTTACACTATGGTTAAACTGAAAGAAAAAAACAGTTGCCTTTCTAAGTAGGTTTTAGTTACATGGCATTTATTATGTAGTATCCTGTAGCAGGTGCCCTCTACATGATCTGAAAAGAGCAAAAGATGAAGAATGTATAATACATATGTTCAACACCTTGAAACTCAACCCTCTGTAAGATCTGCAGTCGATTGTTGATGTCTGCTAGATAGCGGTGGGGCACCTGCTAGATAGCAGTGGGGCAAAAGTGAGGCTTGGATAAGGTGCAGGTGTAATGAAGTATTTCGACCCCCATAGAATAATGATCCCTCGGTCATTATTCTATTGAAAAAGTGACCCCCGGTCATAGTATTATGACCTCCAGATGATAGTACTATGACTCTCCCACGTGAAGTAAACTGAACCTCACGAAGAATATTGACTCCCATAAAAAAACGACCCCCGGTCCTTTGGTCAAATTTAGTGATAACTCGTGTATCTAAGGCCTAATTGCTGCATTAACCCCAGATACCATCACTTGACACAGAAATCAGAGCATTCCGCAACGGGAAAAGGGATTCTATTTCTAGACGCTGTATCTTGGTGTATACATTTTTTTTTCAGGAAAATAACAATTCACAATACGTTCACAAAACACACCAGTGTCAATAATCCCTGCAAACTTCGGTATGAAGTAATTCTTCAGAAGAAAACTGCACAAGAAACTGCTAGCACAGAACTTAGTATTAATAGAAGTTGCAATACTTAGCAGTGGCAGTAAAGTACAGTAGCGGCAACAATAGAAAGTAGTAGCAGTAGTAGTAGTAGTAGTAGTAGTAGTAGTAGTGGCAGTTGCAGCAGCAGCAGCAGCAGCAGAGGAACAAGTGACAGCAACAACAGCAGCAGGAAAAGAAGAGGTAGATGTACAAGACGTATTAGTGGAAGCAGGTATAGTAGTAATAGTAGTAGTAGTAATAGAAGAAGAAGTACATGTAGTAATAGCAATAGAAGTAGCGGCACCAGTAGTAGTAGTACAATCAAAATGTTAACTATTGGCAATGGAGGGTATTAGAGTTGCAGATCTAGTAACATTATCCGTTAGGTTTGGTGGGGATCACTTTTTACTAGATATTATCGTCGAAAGTCTTTTTAGGAGCCGGTGTTTTACACGGAAAGAGTAACTTTTTTAAATAGAATAATGTCCGGGAATCGATATTGTATGAGAATTCGAATGTAGTAATTTCGGCAGTGAGTATTTTACATAGAAGATGTCACTTTTTCTATAGAATGATAACCGGGGTCGTTATTCTATGAGATTCGAAGGGTGTCATCTTTAGGGAGTCAGCATTTTACTTGGAGGGGTCAGTTTTTCTATAGAATTATGATCGGGGGTCGTTATTATATAGAGTTTTCAAAGGGAGTCAGTTTTTTTATAAGGGGAGTCAATTTTTTACAGGAAAGGAGTCACATTTTCTATATAAATATGGGGGTCGAAATACTTCATTACACCGGCAGTGTACTCTAATAGACATTTCCAGACAATCAAATAGACAGCTTGTACAAGTAGTCCTAATAAAAAAATTAATGATTTAAAATGCTTTAGATAGGCACATATCGAAGAAAGCACGGCAATACTTCATTCTACGTGCTCACACTGTCTTTGAAACACTAACTACATAAGAACGACCTGGAAGGTAGTACAGTGCGCCTATTGACAGCAGATATCAGCATGCTCTCCCAGATCACTTTTAGATCTTCCCCTTCATAATATATACACCAGAGGTGGCTCTCCTACGTACATGAACAAACCTCATGCTGACGAAACATCTGCCATATCAGCAAAGTTTAACAATGAATCTTTGTGTTATTTGTATCTAATTTCATTTTAAAAATTAAATGGTGAGTTATTTACTATTTTCAAGTGACTATTCAATATTCTCGATCTGTCTAAACCGGATTCTATTACAATTCGCAACAAAACCTTCAAGCTCAAACTCAGCTGAGACCGAAAAAGGTTCTGTAAACATGTGGTTAGATGCAGAGGCTTCAGGAAGTTTCCATACATTTTCTGTTTATTGTTGATTCAATAAAAGACCATATACAAAATACGTAAGAACACCCTGAGGTTTATGTACAGTTGATCTGCGATATCGCCTGTCATTTCTGTGTGTATACTAACAACAGATATGATTGGCCTTTCCAGCAACTCTTCCTATTGGATCATAATGTCATTCAGAATTCCAATACTGTATATAAAAGCAGACTCGCAAACGATATTATTTGCATTCCGTCGTAAAGGTCTCCTTGTATGAAATATATTGTTAAATTTTTCTGATATAAAATCAATCTATTTTAGGGTTTATTTTTCTAAAGCAACTAAAATGATGAATTTATTTCTATACGTATTAAATTCTGCAATGATATTTACCGAAGTTGGCGGACAGTGGACAACAGGCAGAATACGTTCAGCTGAACAGGTATATAAATATTATTTTTTCATTTTGACGCGTTCATAATATAATAATTGCTTCTCAGAAAATTGATTTTAGTAATTTTATTAATGCTCTAATTCTTTTTTGTAAGAACAGCAATAAAGTTATTAAAACAAAACTCCCTCTACTAATCTACGTAGAGAATACCTATTTTCTTTCAGTAAAGGTTTGAAATATTTTTCACCGGGTGAAGACCGTCGAATAAAAATTTACGATCTGGTATTCACGAGTGAAAGATATGTTAATACGTTTTTAAGTTATTTTATGTATTGCTAAATTTGTAACACACAGTAGTCCCATATCAGTAATAATATGTTGTTTTTTTTCACTGTAAAATCACCAGAATATTTTACGACAATATTTAAATAATTCACATAAAAAGATGTTATAAATGTTGTTATCTTTTATTAACAATTGTCGTATTGACATTGTGTGTAAAGTCATTTCGTTCTCCGCCTCTTAATTCGTTTTGGGAGTTTCAATTTACTTGAGGAGGACTGGATAGTACTAATACAGAGTCCAGGAACACTGTTTCGGTTAACTACTCTTACGTAAATGAAGTATTGTTGAAAAACGGCGCTTAACCGGAAACAAACAAACCAGTTGTTATGCGAATTAACTGTGATTTCCTTATTTTCTGTAGCCTAAGAAAACAAAGGACCTGTCGCACTACAATACAGACAACTTCGTTAACGTTATTCCACTGAGAGGTCTTGCAATTTCAAAGAAATACCGTTTTTGAAGCTAAGTGAATCCAGGGTGACAGTGTGCTTTCGAGATTGAAATGGGGAAAAAATCATTTTATATGTTCATATTGAATATGTTTCAAACCTATTTTACAGATGTTTTAATACAACAAAATAAACGCACACAAGTATAGGGCATGTGGAGACTTTCAGGCTTTTAATGGTGGACGAAGACGCTAGGTGCCCCTCCGTGCATTATTTCATCACGTGTGAGCAACTCTTAAGTAGTAGTAAAAAGGTTGAGAATCACTGTAAATCTTTTCTTTTATTTTGAAACGAATACTGCTTTTAAACACACCCTTAGTTTTTGTTTCATTATATTTCTTGCAGTCTGCCACAGCATCGGGCGAGCCAACGCCGGTATTCAATGGAGGTTTACCAGGCTTCGGACCAGTGACAGATCACTTATCTTTCCAAGCACCTTTCATTGTAGGAAGGAAATGGCGAGCTATGCACCCAAAGGTAAATCAGTTGGAAGAATTGCTGGCTCGTGATCACAGTGGAAATGAAATTACACCTCCATCAAAACTTGATACAGATACATTCAAAGTGGATCATGTCTCCATGCAATTTACCAAACTAAACAATAAATCATCTCGTGGACTTTTGCAAAGCCTCATCCTTGGTACAAGTGGCTATTTACAAAGCGTACAAAGACTGCTTAGCCATGAAAAAGAATCCAGTAAGCAGAATATTCCAAGTGCTAGTAGAATAAAGCATGCTCTTCTATCAGCAAGATATGGCAACACACTTGAGCCAGGTTCAACGATTCTTACAGCCACAGGTCTGACTGAAGATATACCGGTAGCTGGTAAAGGACATATGATTAATGCCATCACGGCGCATTCTGGTCTCAAAACGAAACGTGCATTTCCAGTAAGTGTATTTTCTTTTTATTTCTGATAGTATAAAAATGTTAAAGAGAAATTAAAACCTTTCCTAATGCTACATTATTTTTATTCTTTAACTGGCAAACCCCTTTCTTTGAGCGGGTAATTGGTTAGAAAATCGTAGTCTTATGTTTTATCTTAAAAGGTCTGGAGAAAATTCTTTAGGTAAGTTTATTCATGAAATACGATGGTACTTTATACCAGTTATGTTTTTGGATTTGGCAACATTTTTTTCTTCACTTTTCACATTGTGTATCTGTTCTAAGAATTGGAATAATTTTTATAGATATGGTGCTAATGATTTATCTATGCGTATTTTGTACAGGTCATAAGGTTATGAACTATGTATGTTTAATGTGTTTCAGTTTCAAGTTGTGGTAATAGTTAGTAAACCAAATGGGCCTCACAGAAACTCATTTATATTTTTGCCTCTATGGGCCGACATGACCGTCCTTGATGCCTTCAAATCGGCCACAAGAACATACATGGACCATAATACAGCTGGTGTAAAAGACATTCCTTTCAACATAGTGCTCGGTTGGAATAACAAATTACAATGCTATGTTACCGTCGAAGCTGTCGGCGTAGAAAACAGACGTAGACAAGCTTGGTACTTCACAGTTAGAAACTACTTGCATGAGGTTCGTATAATCGTATAAATATTTATACATTCACTTATTCAAGAAGAAAAATGTTATTAGAAGATACAGATGCTTTCAAGAAAATAAGCTCAAGTTGTAATCAAATGTTATTTTTGTTCATAATTATCTTTCTCAACATTGCGGAAGTACTCACTTGTAAAACACGTACTTCGACAAGAAATTCGTTTGATATACTAGTACCCACAAAAGGAAACGTCGATACGGAACGCATATTCATTTAGACTAGCTAAAGTCTGGTTAAGAACGTACTAGATATAAACTTCGACGTTTATTGAGCTTTACCGTCTTTTGGTCATAGGTAATTTTACAATGTAAGGAAATGTAATTTGATCAATGTATGTTTAATTATGAATTTCAGGTTGTATATAAAGGTCGCTGCCTTCCAGGAGACGATGTTATTCTCAGACCAAGAAGCAGCGTTCAGCTTACATTTGAACGAAAGAAACGTCGCTCGGATTAAAAAAACAACAAAACTTTAGTTCACTTGTGAAGTGATTCAAAATTCAATAATGCGGGTTTTTGAAATATGTGTTAAAGTATTTATATCAGAATTATTTTCATAATAATATTTTGTAACTTGCAAAACAACAGAAAATATCTATTAAAACATATTTTTACTCTAAACGTCGTCGAAATGGTACAACTTACTCACCTTCTACCACGGCAAACAGCCTGTCTTGCCCTTGATATCACGAAAACCTTTGACTTTCAACCTATATATCCGAGGGTTGCATTCTGCATATTTATTTTCCCACTTTTTGCCTTAATATGTTTGTTTTGACTTTGTTGTCTATGTGTTTAACACTGTAAATGTTTTAATGTGTACATGATGTGGGCATAGGAAAAAGAGATCAATATAATTGCATCTTTTCTAATCCTACCAGGTGTTCTGTATTACAAAAGTGCTTTTATTGTGACATTTTTGATACAAGCAAATCTGTATTATCTGCACTATAAAATACTTACTGGTATTTCATTTTATTATCGGCTTGTTTAAAGTTAATTTTTACCATAAGTAAATTGACAAAATCATAGGAACCAGTGATTCAGGGGTAAATCAAACAAATATAAATAAATCCTAAACGATTTTGTTGTGCAAAAATGTTTAATATTGTGTCTTAAACCGTTTTCGTTTTCTACTCTATTGTGTAATTGCAAGGGAAGTAAACTAATAGATATCTCTGCTTTAAAGTACTAGCCCAAGGCAAGAGTTGACATTGCACATTTGTGAAATCATTTTTGTTAATTTCAAGGACTTGGAAATCAATTTCTAGACTTTATTTAATGTATTTCTATAACCCTATCTCTACATGTCTACCGTTTAAAGCTCACTTTATGTGCATAGGTATGTACATAAGTGTACATTCTTACTTGCGGATGTACGTGCGCATACATACATGCGTAACAAGTATATCTAAGAAAGGCTGTGAGGGGTTGAAAAGATAAGGAGAGAAGAAGAAATGTTGCCTATTTTCAGATTTATTCTCGCTGAAGAACCTGGACCGTGAACTGACACCACTGAAGCTGCGCTCTGCACGTAATAACATATGGAAAATAATTGAAATAATTGATTGGAAAACCACTTGTTGTAATAAACATTGAGGTCCCAAGTTTTTATTGTAGTTAAAATATATGCTTACACTAAAGGAGCTCACGATCGTCGTTTTGAACGCCTACCTTTATATGGACTGGCAGACGGACAATTGTGAAAAATGTGTGACTCCTCAAAATTGGTAGTATGATATTAACATGCCAGTCTGATATATGAATGCTTAAACAGTATCTTAAATTACAGATGATATATTAGCAACATATATCAATGGTTATTGACCGCTGATAATGTGATATATTAGCAGTATCTATGCAAACGCTTAATTGGTAGGAAGGTATTATTAACATGTCCATCTGATATGATAATAGTTAGAACAGTATCTTAATTGGCAGGTGACATATTAGCATCTTATATACAAACGTTTAATTTGTCGGACGACATTAACATGTCTGATATGTTATTGGTAAGGAAAAACATCTTAACTGACAAATGACAATGTGAGATATAAGCATCATATATACAAACGCTTAATTGATAGGACGATATTTCAAACACGTTTGATATGTCAAAAGTTAGACTAGTACCTTTATTGGCAGATGGCGCAGCTTGTATACAAACGTTTATTTACTTTCTAGAATATACGAGCATACGTTGCTTTTAAAAGGTCATATAAATATTCAGAGATAATGAATGGGTCTTAGTCAATACGACGAAGATCAAGTTGATGTCAATTTAGATACTGTAACGTCCGTTTCAGACTTGACCCAGAGCGCACATTTTCCCGGACAGATTCTAATCGATCAATTTGTGTTTTGGTGTGGGGAATCCGGATGTGCATTCCAATTGTGGTCAAAAGAGCTTCTGGTAAAAAGGTAAAAGTAGATGTCCCTGGAAACACAGACCACAGCAACAGACAAAACCAGTAACACAAATCGTAATGTACGGCCGCCACAAATAAACTGTAATTAAAAGATACAGCAGGGAAGCTGCTGTAAATAGCCATCAACAAGAACACTTTACTTATATGAAAGGTACACAAAAAGTAGAAGAGATGTGGTAATCAGGGAGTGTGTGTCACTGACTAATCAGGGAGTGTGTGTGTGTGTGTGTGTGTGTGTGTGGTGGAGGGGCGGGGGGGGGGGAGTGGGTCAGAAGGGAAAAGGTAGGTAAAAAGTGGAGTACAAAATGTAGTTGGAGTGCGGGAATCATAAAAGAGTGATGGAGTGAGTAACACCACTAATGTGCAAAAATAGGGGAAAAGTGGAAATTCCATATAACACTACACACAACATATTAAATGAAATGGACAAAAAGCAAGTTAAAAATAAGGCATGGCAATTTCACATTTATCTTATTTCTAACTAGTTAGAAAAGACAAAGTAAATGAGAAAAAATTGTTATTAGTAGCAAAATACCAGACTGTTTAAAATGAAAAATATATTATACGTACGTTTTCCTTGCTGTCTACAGAAATGGAGTCCGTGTTGTATCTTATTTTTTTACTAAATATACCAAATGCCCTTCCCACTTCACCGAAATTACAAAACGATAACAGTCTTTTTCCAGAAAATCTCTTTCTTATTTAACTTTGCTTCTGCTATCATCAAATGTTTTCAGTACAAAAATATCATTTAACTTTCAGCCAGAACTAACGTAATCCATGTTGATTCGTACTGTTCTCAACCTCAGTAGTTGTATGTCTTTAACGATTAAGTCCATATTTCTATAAAAAAAAATTGAAACAAATCATAGAAAGAACCATTTGTTTTACATTAAAACTGAACAGCTTATAAAACGCGTATATAACTTTATAAAAGATTTTCAATTTATTGATATATACAGTGAATTACAGAAAAGGATTGCATAAAGGGGCAACACTTTTGGACAGCGCCTTTCAAAAGTAAAAGCAGTAGCATGTCTTTTTGAACAAAGAAATCCAAGCTTTAACTTTTGAAATGAATATGTACAGCAGGATTATCTCGAGCTTAGAATGACGGTTGTGTCCGTGAAAAGCATGCAAAATGCTCACCGTTATAGGTAATGAGACTTTTTAAAGTATTATAGTGTCATTTAAATTGTTTATTGGTAAAACAAACGTATTTCGGTCATATAATACTTATCTAAAACAAGTTTGCAGCCAAGATATTGACGTTCATCAACAAAATATTCCGCAAATTTAACTTTGTACAGGTTTAATGCTAAATTAGCGTTACCGCTTGTTTGTTTCCTGTTTAACCCTGCAAAATCCCTCGGGATGCCTTGGACGCTCTAACCCTGACAGACTCTGGGACGAACCAGTCCCTCGGGATGCCTTGGACGCTCTAACCCTGACAGACTCTGGGACGAACCAGTCCCGCGGGATTCTGTAGCTGTGACAACACGAAGAACAATACGTTCTCCTAACATTGGCATATCATCATAGTAAACATCAACAACAGATCTTTAGAAAAAATCTCTGTCTTCTCATTAACGTAAAGTGTTAGCTTGGTAGACATAATCAGCTAGTTTTAACCGAACAATTCAAATGTTATTTCTATTCAACTAAACTGGCCAACGTCAGTAATATTGTTCTAGGTAATTAAACGTATATTTCCCCGGTTCAACCTGGGACCTCGATTAAAATCTACATGCAAGACAGGCTACTCGAATATTTATATGGAGAGTCAAGCCTCCAGTAGTGCTTGACCACACCTCGCCAGTTAAGCCCGTGCAGTAATCATTGAGCTAGAGGACTCCCTATATAAATCTTAATACAAAGCGTTTAAAAATAGAAAGACAAAATTAATAAGACAATGGTTCGCCGTGTTTCGCAGCCTATTCATTTTATTGATTAAGAAGACAAAGTTTTACATTTGATGAAACAATGTGTTTTGTCATTGTGTTGTTGAAATGTGCAAGTATGTGCACAAACGAAATGAAAGAGGTAGTTATGTCACGAGTTGAACTACACAGATGTAGTTCGTTATACGTCATGTACAGCACAAGATAAAAAAATACACATTTGGTGCTTTCAACTTAACAACAATGGAAAAGCTTGCTAATTAAACATATCATAACACTTGTGAAAAGAAACAGAAACGAGCGTTTAGTACAGCCCACACCCACTGCCTTCGATTACAAACCAAAATAAGGTTGTCCTTCTGAAAGTTGGTCAGTGATGCAATAAATCCAGAGCTATGTCCTTACTGTTAACAGAATATCTCGCTGGAACGTTAATGTCACGATGATAATATTGGTCATGCGTTGAATTTTTTTTGCCCAGAGAAATCAGAACTAAGACAGAATATATGGAATGTATATAACAAATGACACAGGATTTCATTTCTATACAAACTTGATTAATAAACCTAGAAATGTTCAGATTGATATGTTTCTTAACAATACTTCAAACGAGGTCAGAAAATCGCAGTTTTCATTTCTTAGACTGATATATCGTATATTCAACAACAGAAGACTAATCTAATATTAAGGTAGCACATACAACAGTGTTGCTAATTGCCAGTTGACAATATATAGCTGGCCCGGTTTGTTAATTTTTCGGCGACGCCGTCTAAATTCGTTTTCGTTACATATGTCACGTGATTTCAAACTGCAAATCAAACTGCTTGATAACGCATTATAGATAATTTATCAAAATGGAAGATTTATGCAACATTCTGCCTGATTGGACGAGAGTGTCAATTTCTTTCACTCTGTTGATTGTGCTACGCTGAGTGAAATGTAGACAAAGCGTTTATCCCAACCGACGCTGTTCATAGTTTTAAAGCTAACTTTGGCTCAGTATATTTAGCAAGAATATTGATATATCTCAAAATGATAAGTAAGTTTAATGAATATGATAAAAACCTGTTCAAATACCAACATATATCAAATTAAAGAAAGAGCTGAATACGGTCTGCGTATCACATGAATAAGGGTGTGATAAGAGTCTTTTATGTAGAGAAGTGCTTTTTTAAAGATTTTCCTTGTTACAATTGTCGTCTGTATATGAAAAGGTTTCTTGCTTTTGTGACTTATTCAGATTGCATATTAAAATGAGTACTTGTTTGCTTTGATATATTTGTTATAAATTATTTAACTGATTTATTATATATGAATATTTTTCTTTAGTATGGTATGCAAATATTGAACTCAGTTGAAATCAGTTTCATTATATATATGCTTTATAATGACTGAATCTCTTTACACTGTAATGAAGGTACGCTGCATACAGTTTATCTATGTGATATGACTACGGTCAAATTTTGCTTATGAAACAGAAATATTGAAATAATTACAATTGTATGTTTTGCTTGACCTTCACTTTTTTTATAGGTGTGACGTCATTGTCCAAAGATTCATGAATAGCGAATATGCATTTGTTAAAGCGGGATCAGCTGGCCTATTTTAGAAATAAATAATAATAATAAATAAAAAAATCCTTTAATTGATTTTTTCTCATGTATTCTAATCAAACTTGATTTGTAGCATCTTTATTAGGCCCGCAGCCAACTTTGTTCAGCTGGGACATTTGACCGCTTTTATGGGCTGCTAGAGCTAAAACTAGAAATGCCTTTATACAGCGTCTCATGAACAGCTTGATGGATCTTTGTCATACTTGGTCTGGAGCATCATTATAAGGTCCTCTTCCAAATTTATTTATATAGGAACTTGGGCCCTATTAAGGACGACTATAGCTAAAAGTAGATATGCCTTTCTTCGCATTAACCACTAAAATTTAATGGATTTTTATCAAACTCGATGTGTAACAATATCGTAAGGTCTCCTGCTATTTTGTTACAAATGGGGATTGGGACCAATTTAGCTAAAAATATAAACACGTTTAATGATCTCTTCTCATGAACCGCTTCATGAATCTTCATCAAACTACTGCTGTAATTATTCGTCTAAGGATAAACGAAACAAAATTGCAACCCTACGAAACCTTTGAGAAAAATTAAAAGAGAACCATTTAAATTGTTAAAGTGCGATGTTTAGTTTTGCAATTTGAAAAATGTTAGATGAAAGATGAATGTTAGATGAAAAATTCATAAACTTCTTTCCTTATTACAATTCGCCGACCATCATTTTTAAAGATATTTCTTGTTTGGTATATTATTATCATTTACTTGCTTCATTGTTTTTTATATCATGTATTACTAAATGAACATTTTCTAAGCATTTACTTACAACAAATATAGATTATAATGTAATAAATAATAACCTCTATATAACTAATAATATGTTTTGTTTTGTGTACACTGATTTACCGGTTTTAACATAAGTACCTGTATAACTTCCTACTTTTTCTCTTGTATTTAGTTTTTGACAAAACCTTACCATATTGAAATAACAACAGTAATTGCAAGAAATGTCAATGCGAACAATTATTTATTGCAACTACAATGTTTTTTTTTTTTTTTTTTTTTTTTTTTTTTTACAGTTTATTACAGTTTATTTAATACTCAATTCATGACATGTATAGTAACAATATGAGCTATAACGTAATATACATTAGAAATACATGACGCAAACACATATATAGGCTACATTAGACATAAAAGAGGCAAACAAATCATCTTACATATAATATGTAAGGGACAGACGTTATACATAATACTAACATTTTACATACATTTCATCACATATAAAGCTTGAAAGCAACAATTAATAAACACAATATTTGCAATTTACAATCAAATAATTTCAATTTCAATTACGGGTCGACAAATTCCTTGATAATTTCTTTAATAAATATACAAAAGTATCGGTATTTATCACATTGTTTCGAATCGATATTCATTATAGACTTAAACATAATTGCATTTGGACGTTTATGATATTGACGTTCTAAATGTCTTTTTCTCAATACTATAAGATTCTCTCATTGGTTGTAGGTGCAGATGGGAATTTCCGGCCTCGAGGGTAACTGTTTAGGCGGTAACGAGGTTCCTACCGAGTAGGAACGTTAATGCGTTAACGAGGAAGCTGCACGTACCATTTTTTTTTTACGTCTTTGGTATGACGCGGCTGGGGATCGAACCCACGACCTCCTGCACTCGAAGCGGACGCTCTTTTTCAGTCATATAAACGACGGTGTCTACTTGTAGCAGTGAGCACAATCCCCAACTTTATAGTGCTGCCTCACTGGAATATCACACCGTAGACACGTGGCATGATACCCCACCCAGTCACATTATACTTACACCGAGCTGACCAGTCCTAGCACTATCCCCTTAATGCAGAGCGCCAAGCGAAGAAGCTGCTAGTACCATTTTTTTACGTCTTTGGTATGACGCGGCCGGGGATCGAACCCACGACCTCCCGCACTCGAAGCGGACGCTCTTATGCGTAAACTACGGTTATCCCGAATAATATATAGCATGTTGAAAATGTTAGTTTAGTCCATATTAAACATTATGAATGCCTTTCTAATTTATTTTCATTTCAACTTGAATCATGTATAGTTTAAGTTTAGAACAAAAGGTGTCACCGGCGAGGAGCATACCGCCGGAAGGGGGTAGGTACGGGAGGGTGTGTGTGTGTGTGTGTGTGTGTGTGCGTGCGTGCGTGCGTGTGTGTGTGTGTGTGCGTGTGTGTTGGGGAGGGGGGGGGTCTTTGTCCATATGAGGAGAAACCCTGAAAGTCCTTGATATAAAGGTATGAAATACTAGACTTTAGTGCAATTTGTGGTCTAAATTTTGCTTTATGGGAGGGGATATCCCTGTAATAATAGTGGGTTCAGGGGGCTTTGTCCTGAATATTTTTGAAATAGAGGTATGAAATTGTGGCCTCTGGTGCGTTTTTGGTCTAAATTTTGAGGTACTGGAGGAGGTACTCCCCTCATTAGTACTGCACGGTCATTCCCCTCATTTTAGGCGGGTCAGGGGTTTTCCCCCTGGAAAAATTTGAAATATAGGCATGAAAAATGGTGGCCTCTTGTGCGATTTGTGTCTAAAGTTTGAGAAAGTATTATTTTTTTGCCCAGAAAAAAAGTTTAGTATAACTTTCATGAGTATAGGTTGCTTCTCAACCAACTGGTGTGTGTGTGGTTGTGTGTGTGTGTGTGTGTAGGGGGTGGGGTCATGGGCCCCCTCCATCCGGCCCTGGATCCGGTGTGGACTGACCTAATCATTCGGCAAGTTTGCATTGTACGATGCATTACGAAGAAGTCAAACTTTTGTGTAGTTATGTTCTTGTGTTTAAATTGTTCTTTTATACACTTTTTACATTGTATTATTTATTTTATTATTGATATATGTACATATTACTACTATTCCTGAATGTTTACAATGACGTTGCGTACGTTGTTGGCGAACATCGGAAATTTTTCAGTTTCGTTCACTTCAATGTTTCATGAAATTCGTTTTAGAAATACGGTTGTTTATCTTCTTATATCACAAGAAAGGCAAAACAATCTCCCTGTTAGTAAATATGATCGCATTTACGTTTAACAATTAGTAAAAATTTAATTCGACATAGAATCATAGAAAACAACACTAAAACGTCATGTAAGATGTAACAGAATTCACCAATGCGCATTATTTAACGGCTTGGTAAATTCATAAAATTATTTTTTTCCGTCAAATAAGAAGAATCGGTGACGTGACGTTAACTATATTTGACGTCATTGCAGTCATTTGCTGTTCAATACTTCCTGTAACAAACAGGAAGCAAAAGACAGATCCAACTTAAAACGTAAGATTTAATGTCTTCCCTCGACAGGATTTGTTAAAATTTCTGTATTTTCTTTAACTATTTTATGCTTTCTATAATATTTATTTTGACAAAAAGTACATAAATTCTACTTTTGAATTAGTAAGTTTTTGTCGTATATTGACTTTGATAATGGCGTTTAATATATGTATACTTTAATCTAGCCGCGATGTCACACGTGTCAAAAAATGCAAAAAATAAAATTACGAAGTTGTTACGTGCCGAAATATTTAAAGAAATATGTATTTGTTTACAAAACAGCGACTACAGTCTGAAAGTACATACAATTGTCTGCAAATTGATATGCATAAGTCTTACGTTGAATATGAATTAAATTTAACACATGAAAATTTCAAAATCTAGCCGAGATGTCACAGCCGTGAAATTAAAGTAACGTCGACGTTACATTTGAAAACTAAATAATGTATATGTATTTCAGTTGTATCTGAACACCGCAGTATAATTCACTGTCTGATAAATAATTATATTGAATAAATATTATATAGTAAATCTATATCAAATATTTCCTTAAATATCGAAACGACATGATTTATGAAAACTGTAGTCCAACCTCTCCAAGTAATCCCTTTAACGTCTAAACGGCTAAAAACGGCGATAACGTCAGTTACGCTAATGTACGCCAACAATGAGCGTAACGTCAATATGTGTGTTTGCTCTTCATAATTGGAGGAAATAAAAGGATCTATCTATCGTCAGAACTGTATGTCCTTAAAGGCACTGACTTCCAGATTTGGCTAAAATAATCTTTCTTTCAAATTGAAGTTTGGTCATACTATGAACATTACAATATAAAGTTTTGTTTCTAAGAATTTTTTTTTTAAAATTCCAAATCAAGAAAAAGGATGACCGCCGCGGCAATAAATACATTTTCTCGTCGTCGTAACCAATAGCGCTATAGCTGAAGTAGTGAAAAATAACTTCAAACTATAGATATTTATAATCGAGACAGTTTACTTGGAGTAAAAGTGTAACAAACGCTTTTCGATTTTCATCGTAAAAAGTAGTTACAACAGCAAATTCTCATGTGTTTCCGTAATATAAAGTTTGTCAGTAATTAAGTTTTAAAGCCTTCTTAAGAAATATAGCATTTATTTCAAGATATCTAAAAATATATATTGTTGTTTTTTGTTGTTGTCGAACGATCTGGAGGCTAGTCGCTTTAAATAAGTTTTACTACATTTCCGAAAAGAAGTTGTAATGATTAAGAAGTCTACATCTTAAGCTCTAGAAACTATACATATTCGTTAATTAAAAACATTATGTATGTCTCCATGGTCAGCCATTTAATCGTCCAAATTTAAATTCTGTTAGCGCGGATGTCTAAACAATGACTTTCATTTAGTTTGAAAATTAACTTCTGGTTAGGAAATCCTTACCTTTAAATGTATATTTGATTTTTTTTATGGCTAAACATATAATATAATATATATTATCACTGTATACTCAATTGTATAATAAGTTGAAGCAAAAGTTTCAAAACAAAACAGCAAAATATATAAGGAACGAACAAATATTTACTTTAGCGAATAAACAATTGCGTAGGAAAGCTGTTTTTCACAAACAAGAACGTCAAGTAAACAACAAAACATACGTCAGAAAATGTTTCAAATGATTAATCTGGTGGTCCTTCACTTTCGAAACCTGCTAATTAGTAGCGCTCGATGTTTTCTTTGTAAAGCAATTTTGCCGCATCACGCACAAGTGGTCTACACCTTTTTCGTGTACGTCAATTTCAAACAAACACATTTTGATATCAATACAAGGGATGTTTCCTATGCAGAGATGGTTCAAAGTAGTTGTTATCAAAACCAGAAACAAATGACAAAATTTCTATTTCTGTTATTTCATACCTTTAAAATATTCCTTTTTAATTATAATGTAAACTTTCACTTGTTTTATCCAAATGTTGAATGCGTTCCCGTAGCTAGGTATGATGTTTCATTGCCATACACATAAGAAAATAGTTTCGTGTCAAACTTTGGAAATATACAGACTGGGGTTTTACGCACACCACATTTTTCAACGACTAAGTGCTGATCACGCATGCGCAAGTGCTACTGTGAGAAAGGATAATGCAAAGGATATATCTCAAAGTAAAAAATCTTAATAAATATTTTACAATAAGGAACATGCTTATTATACAATATGACTTTATTGGTGGCGTTAACAAGGCAACAGTATTTAATAAAAGTAACACTTTCATATTCGTTTCTTCGTTTATGTTGACCTCGCTTAATTTGGATGGTCAGCAAATGACGAACTCAAATAGTCGACGTAATTTATTGGTGGGTAGTGGGATATTTATATAGAGTCAAACATGTCTGTAAAGACAATTGTGAAATGGAAAAGGTAAGTTTACACTATGGTTAAACGGGAAGGAAAAAACTAGATTTAAGTTAAATAGCCTGTATTTAGTGGAGCGCTATAGCACAGGTTTCACTGTACCTGGTCATAAGGAGAAGCTACTGATATCCGATGTCTAACTCATGTTTCAGGACGGGAGATATTCGTAATTTTCTAAGACACAAAGGAAGTACCAAATAACATAACAACGGTAACCAAACAAGATTATGTGAGATAAAACCTCGACTTTATTTACATACTTTTTTTCTATTATATTATCTGGTATAATATTATTATAAAAATATAAAATGAAGAGTCTGGCATGTTGTAAATACATTGAAAAAATATATAAGTCGTTACTCCAGGCATGTAGATGACATAGCTCAACGCAAAAATGCAGAATTATAATTAGGCAAATGCAGAATTATAATTAGGCAAATACTCTGACAGCGCCATCAAATTGTATACGTGCCAAACAGGTTTATCTACCTGTCCAATATATGTTTTACCATTCTGTCCCCTGCTACTGGATACTTTAAAATTCTATAAGGCTTTAATGTTATGTTAAAGGCACTGACCTCCAGATTTAGGTAAAACTAATCTTTCAAATTGAAGTTTGGTCATATTATGAACATTAGAATATGAGATTTTGTTATAAATTTAAAAATTCCAAATCAAGAAAACAAGATGACCGTGTCGGAAATCAAATCCCAAACCGCCGAGGCAATAGAGACATTTTCAAGTCGTCGTAACCAACGCGGAATTAATGAATTATCACTTAAAATTTTAGATATTTATAATCGAGACAGTTTACCTGGAGTAAAGCGTTACAAACACTTTTCCATTTTCACCGTAAAAAAGTAGTATAAACAGCAAGTTCTCATGTGTTTCTGTAACATATAGTTTGTCAGTAATTAAGGTATTGGGACTAATTTTTTTTCCCTTATTTTTCTTTTTTTTTTCTAGTAAGTTTTTACTTCTTTCAAGACTTGTTATTGATTTATTGTACAGAAGTGGAAAATATTCATTTGATAAGCGCTTTCTTGCTGTTCAAAGTGAACGTGCGCTAAAAGTTCTCTATTTTGCCTGCATTCTTTAGATTATATATTGTGGAAGAAATGCAGGTAGATTTTACTTCTGTCCCAAGGTTATTTTGAATGAAGTGAGCAAAATTCAAAACAGACCCGCAGGATTCGACCTTAATTTTTCAATGTTTGAGATAGAATTCTGTCTTATTAAATCCGTTTACTTGAGGCACCCTAGAAAAAATGATACTGACACTTTTATTTTTTAGTTTTATAATTGTTTACCAATAGTTTGATGATTCTTTTATAAAAAAATAATGGTAAAATGAATTCTCTGCAAACGTTTTGAATAAAGGTCGCCACTTTGAAATTTGTCTCTACTTGAGCTTGAGGAAATTCCATAAATTACACAAAATTTATAAAAACGGCACGGTAAAAGTTTTAAAAAATGTGCAACAAAGTGCGAAACACGGTCGGCTGTAAGAATATACCAAGCAAATGCCATTTTTTAAACATTGCTATTTGGGGCCTAATACCTAAGTTTTAAGCCTGCTTAAGAAATATAGCATTTATTTCCAGATATCTATTATTTTTCCCGAACGATCTGGAGGTCAGTCCCTTTAATAACAGATAATGCTGCCTACACATAACCACCCTTGTTATTCGGATAATACGAAATGATGAATCCAAAATGCTACAAACTGGAGGAAATGTCAAACTTGGTATGGACATTGTTTTTGTCAATATTTTCTTATTACTCATTCTGATTGTTTAAAGTATTATAACTGATTCAACATTTGCACTAAACAATTTGAATATGGGACATATTGTTCAGTATGGACAGCCCCAAACAATGTGTACATTTTGCTTTTGAGAATGAGTTTGGCGATTCAAAGCGTTGTCAACCTCATTTAATGGACTTTCGGTAATGAATATTATTTTGTATTATTCAGTTATCATATAAACAATGATATGAACATGTTCAAAATATTTTATTTTAGATCAAATAACCCACATTGACAAATATATAAGCATATGTATTAGTCGATGGATACTGACCAAAGTGTTCATAGAAATTTTGAAGATAAAGCCCATAATGCTATGAGGATAATAGCCAATATTGTAGTGTGAAATTTTGCGTATGCTGTTCTAAAGGTACCGATTGTTGTATATTGAAGAGGTATACTCATAAAATGTGGTAACTAATGGCTGTAGCATGACCAAGGTAATGTTTTATACACATGGTCAGAACCAGATATTCCTGAAACATTTTATCAAAAGGATAAATGTCTATATCGTTGTATAATTTTGTTTTAAAACTCAAGTCCGCTGTCAGAAGGTTCTAAAGCTTACACACCTGTATCTTTCCTGCTAGATTTTAGTAAAAAAAACAAACAAGTCAGAACAGGTAAATTTAACACCTGAATCTAAATGTGCCTAGATTCCACAGGTGGAGGGGGTACACCCATATTTAGAAATTAAGTATGCTAGGGGTCTGTTAGCATTTTAAGAGTTTGAAAATAATGGCACTTTAACAGGTCAGTTTTGCTGGAATATGTTAAATACTGCCCTGAATTCATAGAAGTACATTCTCTTAATCCCTTAACTGATAATAGTTTGATATTATACTTAATAATTTAGTACACTTTTCCATACAAAATTGTCCCCCTACCAAAATTTCATTTGCAGTACAAGACTTTCTATAGTACGCATTATAGAACGCAGTATTGTATGCATTGCAGTGCAATGCATTTCTATACTGAAATATAAAGAGCTGGTCCCAGTGTATAGGATTAAATCTACGTTCATTAACTTAATATTTGTTCAATATCCCCATCCCTCTTCTTCTGTAAGTTCAATACATTAAGTTGGTTATGAATTGTAATTGAGATCAATTTTTTTGCTTTGTTCCTTGGGCTATAATAACCATAGTATTTTGACTGCTGTTCAAAATCTGTGGTATGTTTTGTGGTGTTGAAAATCCTGGGCATTTTTGAAGACAGTATTATACGTCTCGTAGATCTTGGTAGGTTGAAGATAACCTCCAGCCAAACTCCAAAAGCCATTTCTAAAGGAACCAAAGATCTATATAGGTTGACTGCCGGGTACCCACCACCAGCACTGAAACAAGCGCCAATATATGGCCATATCTTTTCGGCATTCTTTATCGGGTCTTTATTCAAAGGCATCATTCGGACTATCTCTGTAATTGTGTAATTGTAACAATTACATTCATGGAAAGAGAGTGTTAAAATTTCTTTCCGATAACATATGAAGCAAAAACTCTTAATCTGTGACGGGTTTCATATGCTCTACTTATTAGGGTGCTGTGCCTGTTACCAGTGTAATAAAAGCTGTCGGAGGACAGCAACGCTCGACTTTTCAACAGCCTTGTCAACTGAATGAATACAAAAGTCGAAAAAGGGGCATAATTTTTTTTAACGGGAAAAAGGGTTATGGAACCTTCACAGTGCTTATCAGCTCATGACTGATACTCATGACTGAGTGTGTGAAGTTTCAATCCTTTCCCATTAGTGGATACTGAAATACCATCTTACATAAAAAACTGCTAAGTTAAAAATAGAGTCATGGGACCTACACAGTGCATGTCAAATCATAACAGTGAACAAGTGTGTGAAGGTTCAATCCATTCCCATTAGTGAGAACTTGAGATAACAGCTTACATACAAAACCGTAACTAAGAATTTTTAAGTCGAAAAAGAGACATAATTTTGTAAAAAAGCAAAATAGTTATGGAACCTGTATAATGTAGGTAACAGTGAATAAGTGTGTGAAGTTTCAATTCATTCCCACAAGTGGTTACTGAGATACTAGCTTGTGGGATTATGCTTTTTCTTAATATTAAATTGTAAAAACAAGCTGTGTATGGCCTCATTAATATCGGCGTATATAACATGAAAAACAAATAATCAGCTGTTCAGTTAACTTTTGATAGAGATAAGTAAATGGAAATGTTTTTAGGATTCTGGTTAGGAAAGTGTGGTTAGTTTGCAGAAACTATAGATATTAGATTTTTAGAATATAATTTAGAATATTTAGATTGCCATGACCTGCAGATGACCCCAATTATTTTTGAAATCATTAAAAGGATATTCATTAATTATGACTGATCTGAATATACATTTCTGGCGGTGGAAAAAAACTTTTGACTTGTCATTTACATTGCCGAGCCGGATTCAATCCACTTCGGTCGGTTGAGAAAATGGCGTAAGAACTAGCTTGTCTTTTTTTTCTTTTGATATCATCGGCAAATTTTGGATATATAACCGAAAGCTGTGGGTTATTTCTTAACTTAAGTAGAAGTTACCATGATTAACATCTGAAACTCGAGAAACTGTAACGATGATATTCCTCTATTTAAAAGAGCATGCCTCCATACTAGTAAGACATTTTCGTAAAATGTTCTAACTTGAAAACATCTTTCAGCGTGGATGTCTATACAATGGCTTTCATATAAAATTAACTTCTTGTTTGGCATTCCTTGGCGGCATTCCTTACCCATTAAATGAAATGGCGGCATTCCTTACCCATTAAATGATATGGCGGCATCCCTTACCCATTAAATGATATGGCTAAACATGCATCTGAATGAGATACATGTATACAGAAATACGACTGACTATACCTACATGACGAAATAATTTTCAAAAAAAAGTAGAAAAATATAAAAAGGGATAATGAAATATGCACTCTAGCGAATATACAATTGCTTTGAATATGTATTTTGCGCAAGTACATAAACTATAAAAGTACAGGCACACGAGAAGAAATTGTTTCCAGTGAGTAATCCTTGTTCATCAATTTTGACAGCGCTAAAAAAACGACTGCTTACTGAAGTGTTTGAAAGACCTCTTCCCGTCTATTGTGGCAAAGCGCACACCATAATTATAGCTTAAGAAATAGTAACAATTAATTTTTTTCTTTAACTGGAAAAACAGAAAATTATTCAAGCTCTGTAATTCCACCTGTCTTCTCTTAAACATTAAAATGAATTGGACGTAAACGCAAGAGGCTTTGTTTCGTTAGCTTTCTTTAAAAGAAAAACACCAGTGGTTCCTGTATTCTACTTTAGAGGATAGCACTTTTCTCCGGCCAACTATTCCCGCATAATTAGAGATAACTGCAGTAATTTAAATGCCAATTTACATATAGTAACCATCTGAGAAGTTTTCCTATTTGTTACTGTGGGACTGAAGCTGAAATATTTTTTATTTACAAAATGAAATGGTAGTAGAAATAGTCAAAATTCTAATTTAAACAAAATTTCATGATATTCCAAAAATGCATGAAAGATCCAAATTTCGTTAAAAGTCATTCTCATCCATCAGAGGTTCGGCAAAATCCCGAGACGAACCTCTGATTTATTTCCATCGTTTACTTGGTGAGCATGCGCACTCGTAATTACTATCGGGAGTGGTTTCAGCCAATCATTGTTCGCCATTATTTGGAACTCCGAATTGAAACTTCAAAAAATATGTAAACAAGATACTTGCTTACGATGGATAAAGGCTGTATTCCATGATTGCGATAAATAAAGATTTATTCCTGTAATTCGACGTTAAGAGATTTACATCAAGAAATAATAATATTCTTCGTAAATGGACATCGTATTCCCTCGATAATACGGAAAGGACGCGGTCACGCATTTCACGGACGATTTTGATTGGTTCGCTACGATTTGTCGCGAAACGACGCTGATTGGCTGAAACGTTTTACCTGTATTGTAACTAAACCATAAATATCGGCGAAATGTGCCAGAGGTTCATCCGGGGAACCACGGTAGACCTCTGGTATGCGAGAATGGTTAAAAGTATGCACCATTGGCATATAGAGATGGTAAAAAAACGGCATACATGCTCTTAGTTATTCTAAGGAGTACATAGAGTGTATTATGTAACAATAATGAGTAATCGCTGTTTTCGTTGTCTTGTGCAGTGGTGGCCATTAACGTTTAAAATGTGCTAATCAAACGACGTTGGGGAAGATTTGTTTTCAGACTTTTACATAATTTTTTTCTCAAAATACTTATGTTGACTTATGGACACGTTCGTAAACATAGCATGTGGTCAAAAGTTGTATTCGTTTTTTTTTTCAAGACGTATAAGTGTTTTCAATAACAATGCGCAAAAATACATTTATTGCAAAAGTCTTAGTCACCTTCCTACAGCATTTAGATTAGATTACGAGGGATTAGCGCAAGACTATCGTATCAATTTATTTATTTATATACAGTTACAATAGTCTTGCGCTAAGCCCTCGAAATTATTGTCTGAATATCTGTTAAACATTTGCTATGAAATAGAAGAAAATTGCTGAAAGCGCTAGATTAGGGTCTTTGGGCTCATGGAGTCCATTCAACATGTGTGTAATAGAGCTCCGCTTAAGCCGGTGCTAGGGGGCGTGAGAGGTGTTGCACATTTCATAACCTCTTATGAACAGACTCAGTCAAACCGAGTCTGCTATTATTCTTCTTGGTTGCATTCTTTGCTTCCAACGGATCTTTTTACAGATTTTATAGACATGAACAATTTGCAAATAAGTTATTGTTATAGCACAATATTTAATATCAGCTTCCAAAATGCACCAGATGTTCTAGATCAGAGGAGGAATTAAAATCTAACAGAGTTTTTCTAGGGAGATTATTTGAGAGGGGATGTAATGTGGCAGTGGGTTAGGGGATAGGGTTTTTTGTTCCGACCGCACTGCATATCGTCTCAGTGCCAACTACCTACGTGCCAAGTTAAAAGTCAATACTAAGTTATGTTGTTGACAAGAAATATGACGGTCAGATTTGACCTTGCTGTAACCTTGACATTTGATCTAGTCCGTGTACAGCAATACTAATGCAAAGAAATGTAAGTGTTATATTTTGGAATGGGGGAGGTGGGTGTTTTGTCGGGTGAGATAGGGGAGAGTATCATGGATTGTTGAAATTATTAAATACCCACCCGTCTATATTATAAGTTTAAAGTCAGTACCTTGAATAGTTTGAAGTTGTGCTCTGGAATCAAAATACAAAGGACAGATTTAAATCTGCGACATTTACCTTTGACGTGCAGACCAAGTTCATGTGAATATCTTATAATTATTGGTTTTGGTCCATCATCATCATAACGAAGTCTGTGGCAGTATGTAAAGTAAGTCTTCTTGGCTATTTCATCTCTTTTTTAAGTTTATCTATGCAAAATGCCTTTTATTATAGAATTATGGTCTTCATTTCGTTCATCTTGAAAGCTTTAAAGATCAAATTATTTTTCTGTCATGTTATATCTCAGAGCAAAAGTTGATTCTTCAGTTTATGTATGATATCCTGCTTGTCGCCAAGTTCCACATGTTTTTCAGTCTGGAAACAACACACACTGTTTTCAAGATGAGTACCTTTGTTTTTAATATCGTTAAACGTTCATCTCATTTTTTGTCCGTTTTTCTAATAATTTGAGCGTCATCCTTTTTTGAGACTTGTATAAGTTTGATCTACTTTCTCATCCAATTGATAGAAACGCTGCTTCATTTTAACTATGAACTGATTCAAAATCTTTTCAAACTGATCTGTTGTTTGTTTTTATCATCTTAAGATTTCTGATTTCAGCATGATTTGAAACATTCTCTTTTAGGCTATTCTTTTCTTCCAACAACAGCCGACAACAATATATCTTATGTGACGTTTTTTGTTTGTCTCTTGTTATTCATTGTTATCAGTTAGGTAAATGTTGTTGTAATCAATTAGGTTCATGCATATTTCTTGTTATACTTGTCCGTTCCTGGTATGGCCTTCTCAATTATTATTTTATGGAGGGTGAGGTAAATAATTGTATATAATCATTTTTGTCCATTACCATCCAGCAGCATTTTTGATTCTTGATCCCGTTAAAGGTAGTTGATGAGATTTTGAGCAAATAAAGGATTTGGTTGAAAGTTTAACAGATGATCATTTACATATATATGTGTACACTGACTGCTTAATAC
Organism: Mercenaria mercenaria; assembly: GCF_021730395.1. Lineage (NCBI taxonomy): Eukaryota > Metazoa > Mollusca > Bivalvia > Venerida > Veneridae > Mercenaria > Mercenaria mercenaria. The sequence continues at coordinate 43,707,257 of NC_069374.1, forward strand.
CTATTAGAGTTTCACTGGAGATTGTTTTAAAATTTGATTTTTCTGTCTGGTTGCCCAGCCAAGATATAGTTATTTGTATATATATGTATAAATTGAATAAACATAAAATTCCCCAGTTTCAGGATGCAAGATTTAGAGAACAAACAATCAAAGACAACCATTACTTCAACATATCATGTAGCCTTCAAAACGTTTAAAAACTTCAAAATTTATATCAGTTTTGATCATTTCACATACAGCCCTTTATTGAATAAATATACTTTTCTGATTTGTTGAAATTGCGTTAGAAAATTTAATATGTGCGTGATTCGGACCTGAAATTTATTACTTTTACGCCCAATGCATGAGACTTGACAGGTATGAAGATGCCTAGAGAAAGAATAAATCATGTAGTATATTTCTTTATTATTGTGGTCAAAGTCAGAAAATGTAGTAATTGGTGCTAGAGTTAGACAAATTCGGTGCTTTAGAGTTTGACAAAATTGAAGGTCAATAGAATTTGAAGATCTATTAAACATTATGATGTCAAGAACTGAATTAGTTGGTACAATAACAAAGGCTGGTATGAATAGTTTTATGAGAAAATGGAAAAATACTGCTAACTCGCCCTTTGGAGTGAGTAAGCGAGAAGGCGAGAAGCGAGAAGGCAATAAACTACGTACTTATAAATTAATTAAAGCAGAATATGAACCAGAAAATTATCGTAAAACTATACTATTCCGATTACATATAGATCCGCTTTAGCTAAATTTAGGTGTTGTGTAGCACCATTATGTATTGAGAGCGGAAGGTATGAAATCCACACGTACTCGCCGCTTGCACCTAGATTACAAATGAAAAACAAAACAGTTGCTTTCTGTGAGAACATGGTCTGCGATGGACTTGTTGTGGGAACATTCCATAAAATGGCATTTTCTGTCCAATATGCGACTACGAGTAAATATCCGAGCTAATCATGGTCTTAAAGTAATCAATGGTTTATAGCGATGACCTATGCTGTGAAGTTTATCCACAAGAAAGTGTTTTTTTGTATTTTATTTGCAATTGACTTGTAGTAAGAACACCTCAGAGCGCACATGTCGAAAGCGGTTGAACAGGAATAGCATTAAAACGAGAAGGGTTTGGTGGGGAAATCGTAGTACCGGGGGTAGCACTTTCAAATAGGTTTCGGATCATGTGCATGATATTTATACTATTGAATAACAAACTTATGCCCTGATTTATAATTTTTGTTTACATTTTCACTTTCACTTTCGAGCTTGTAGCGGGAACAAAATGACGTAGCACGATCACGTGATTGGGCACACTGAAATCAGTATGTTCCTATCGCATGCTCGGTGAAAAGGGCGTCGTAAGAATTTAATGTCTCGAAAAGAGAACTTGAAAGAGCGAAAAAGAATTATTTCAGTGGGTTGTATTTAACGTACTGTAGTTTTCTTATATAAAAGTTAACACCCCCCTTTTTCTTTTTGTTTTCTAAAGTAGCGATATAGTTCTTTCTCCGAAAATCTGATATGCTAGAAAATGTCGAAAACCTGTTATATAGTGCTTTTGTTTGTTTTAAATTCGGTTTAGCACCATTTTTCGACAGTATTTCAGTCAGTGGATTTTATACAAAACACTGAACACCATTAAATCCGGCTGTTCTTTATTTCATACAAAATCCACCTACTTCATTAAGATTTTGTCAAAAATGAGCTTCTGTAGTTTAGTCGAACAAGAATTCCCTAATAAATTGATCCTAATTTTTCCTTCCAGTTTTCGCGCATTTAAATCGGGGGCCAAAATTATGGGCATTTATTTCACTCGTGGAATGAATTTTACTTAAAGTAGGACACTTTTGATGCTAATATAAAATATCTGACATTGATGTAACTGTAGAAGATGTTTTGAAAATGCTCAATGATCTAAATCCAAACAACGCGTCTGGTCCGGATCAGCTGTCGTCAAGATTACTGAAAGTTCTTTCTCTCGAAACAGCTCCTTTTCTCACTAAAGTCTTCTAGAACTCACTGAGAACTGGTTTAGTTCCAGAGGACTGGAAAACTGCTATTGTTGCACCTGTATATAAAAGGGTCCTAAATATAAAGCCAGCAACTATCGACCAATTTCATTGACTTGCATAGCTTCCAAACTAATGGAGCATATCATGGTCTCAAACATCATGCGCCATCTTGACAATAACAATCTTCTCACACCTTTCCAACATGGCTTCCGTTCTAAACATAGCTGTGAGACTTAACTTATATCCTTCACACAGGAAATTTTTGACAATCTCCAATCTGGAAAACAAACAGATCTCATTGTAATGGATTTCTCGAAAGCTTTCGATAAAGTCGATCATCAACTTCTTCTCTATAAACTTATGAAACTTGGTGTCAACAAAACATCTTTATCCTGGATTCAGTCTTTCCTTAGTAATCGTTCTCAATCTGTAATAGTCGAAGGCTCACACTCTGATTCTTTACCAGTTCTTTCAGGGGTTCCCCAAGATTCAGTGTTGGGTTCTTGTCTCTTCCTTTGCTTCATCAATGACCTTCCCGACTCTATTAAAAGTAGAATACGCTTATTTGCTGATGGCACCATCATATACCTCACTATCGACTCATTAGTAGACTCCTATAAACTTCAAGATGATTTGACAAAATTAGAAGAATTGGGAACGTAAATGGTCTATGGAATTTAATCCTGATAAATGCGAAATCATAAGAATCTTTAAAAAAAATAAACAAATATCATCTTTCCATATAAATTACATAATCAAGAACTAAAAACCACAGAAAATGCTAAATATCTTGGGATTACTATTAGTGATGACTTTAGTTGGAAGAAACATATTGAATTTACATCTTCAAAAGCTAGTAACACCCTCAGATTTATAAAAAATGAAATGTACAATGTAATAACCGTAATATCAAAGAAACTGCCTACAAAACATACGTTCGCCCACAACTAGAATACTGTAACACCATATAGCATCCATGGCAGAAAAACTTAACATATGAAATAGAAAAGGTACAAAGAGCTGCAGCCAGATATGTTATGAATGACTAGCTACTCATACCAAAGCAGAGTAACATCAATGCTTGAAACTCTTAAATGGCAGACATTAGAACAAAGAAGAATACATGCATCTTTAATTACGTTGTATAAAATATCACACAACCTCGTCTCTGTAGGTCATAACCACCTGACAACCTCTAGAAATTTTAACTTTATCATTCCATCTTCAAGAACACAATATCACATGAACTCCTTCTTTCCCCGCACAATCAGATACTGGAACGCCTTACCTTATAACACAAAGGACAGTGTGAACCTTCAGTGCTTCACATCTGACCTAGATTCGTATATGTACTAATGTCATCATCCTGTTTTTATTTTTAACAAGCTGTATATATTACTGCTCTCACTCTTTTAACAACATGAATATCATGTATCATGTAACATAGCAACATGCTTTTAACAACTGCCTCGACCTCCCACTTATGATGATGATCAGAGATTGATTATTTGGAGTATCTCCGTAGATGTAGATATTCACATCTTTTTGAGTTGTTTACTTGAAAATGAAAGTAGGGTGTTTATTCTGCGGACAGTTTTTTTCGTTTTCTTGAAGCAAATGTATAGATACAATGTGGAAAACAGGTCTACGACGGAGTGAAAATCTAGAAACTGCAACAAAAAAGTTCTAAAGTAGCAGAATTTTATATAAAACAAAGAACAATTTCTTTTATTGGTATATAGCCTAAAGGCATACAGACACTAAATAGAAATATGGCGCGAAAAAAAATGGTAGTAATGGCGGACACAAATAGTCCTCAGTTTTTTTGCTCTGTAGAGCTATTTTCCTTATTTTCTTTGCAATTTTTTGGCTAAAATCACATGACAGATCTATGCTTGACATGTAGGTAGCATTTTCATAATGAAATAACAACATGACAAATTTTTTCATGGAAACTTAGATCATACACCACCAGTATAATTTGGGGTCTGGGGCCTCCGTGGCCGAGTGGTTAAGGTCGCTGACTTCAAATCACTTGCCCCTCATCGATGCGGGTTCGAGCCTCACCCGGGGCGTTGAATTCTTCATGTGAGGAAGCCATCCAGCTGGCTTACGGAAGGTCGGTGGTTCTACCCAGGTGCCCGCTTGTGATGAAATAATGCACGAAGGGGCACCAGGGGTCTTCCTCCACCATCAAAGCTGGAAAGTCGCCATATGACCTATAATTGTGTCGGTGCGACGTTAAACCCAACACAAAAAAAAAATAATTTGGGGTCTCATTTTTTAGCTGATTTTGCAGTTTGTGTGTTTGACTGATTGAATTATTTTTCTTGCATCAAACATGACCCCCACTTTTCTTTTGATTTTTAGTTAAAACTGACAATATTCTTCAAGAAAATGTAAGTTACAGAAATTTAAAATGGGTCCTGATGTGTGCTGCGGTCATTGGAAATAGGTCAGTTTTATATAGAATAATGAACAACAACTATTTAGTGTGTTATAACCTAAAGACAGCCAGATTTAGTGGTGTTCAGCCTTTATATCCGAAAACGGTGCATCGTCGAAATTACCTCATATCGTAATTACATGGTGGCGCGGGTTACAAATTGAGATGTCAAAAGATCCTGAGGCTGAGAGAAAATTGTCAGATATAGCTTACATGATAGGTTCTGTCGCTACCAGAGTTAAAACATGCTCATTTTCTCCAGTGGTTATGAAAGGATGTAATGGAGGGAGCTCGGTGTCATTTTCAAGAGCATGGATAAGCGTAGAAAAAAAGGCCACAAAATTTTCTCTCGTAAATTACGGACTACCAGCTGCCTTTCTTTATGAGGATGGTCTCCGCTGTCTTTTAAATACAATGCTTGAAGGGAAAACAGAAGAAAACAATGTGAAGAAAAGGGCACTAGATTGTATAAAGAAATTTATTTTTGAAGACCTCAGTAAGTTCCTAGAATAATTTTGTATTTGGGTGTAAAGTATGTGCTAGGTACTGGTATGCGACCACCAAATCTGGACGACCACAAACCAGGCTGGATGTGTAAACGCTTGATTTTTATGCTCCCTAAAGGGCGAACATATCTACTATCTAGTATTAGTAATTGCCGCTATGTCTGTCCATCTGACAGATGATCTGTCCAAATAATTTGATGTCAAAAGTTATTCTGAGATATTTTCGTGATAGCTCATAATCCATTTCTTTACGTCAAAACCCATAACGACCTTTTCTGTGGTGAAATTAGATTTACTTCATTTAGCAGGCTGGTAACATTGCCCGATCGGGCTTTCAACATAAAAACTAACATTTCTTGAAAAATAATGAAGATATTTCTTTCAAACTTGGCCCATTTATTACGCATAACATATGATGCATATTAAGATAGAACTATTTTTGTTGCCTTCAGTTTTGGTAGAATTACTTCCCTTTTTCAGATTTTAATGATGCATAATTTTTGAAGTCCAAAACAAATATGTTTTAATGCAATGTTTAAAACAGAAAAGGGTTCAATGGATTTCTATTGCTCCAAACTTGTGCGCCAATACCTTTATTCTATATATTTAGGGTTAATACTTTGTTTCTAGTGCAGATGTATGAACAATTTTTTCACAACTAACATTTTTTCTATAATGTTGTAAGTGAAAGCACAATAAATGTATACATTCGTGTACTAGCGCAATAATTTAGAGCATTTGAAAGCTATTGAACCCTTTTTTGTTTTAAACTTAGCATTAAAACATATGTTTTTTGGACTTTAAAAATTATGCGTCATAAAAATCTGAGAAGGGGAAATAATTCTACCAAAACAGAAGGCGACCAAGTTATTTTTATTTAAATTTGTATCATTTGTAATTCTTAATAAATGGACCAAGTCTGAAGAAAATATCTTCATTATTTTTCAAGAAATGTTAGTTTTTATGTTGAAAGCCCGATCGGGCAATGTAACCAGTCTGTTTAGGTAAAAACACGATCAGGCAATATATTAATTTTACAGGATGAAAATGTAAAACAAAATAAAACTGAATCATTTTATTGTTTAAAAAGTAAAACCTGTTAATAAAGCGTAAACACTATAACAGGGCTTAAGCTAGGCTAAGATTTTAGGGAGAAGTCACTTCTCCCTCAGCTAAGGTTAGGGAGAAATGAGAGATTTTAGGGAGAAGTGGCGAGATTTTAGGGAAAATGGGAAAGATTTTAGCACCATGACATGCAAGTTGAAAAAGGAACTAATTATGCTTAATATAAGTTACTATTTTTATTATTTCCTGTCTTTGTTTATTAATTTTAAGTAAATAACAAATTCACTGAAAATGTCACTGATTCTGCTTTCTTATCATTTTAAACTTTGTGAATCTAATGTGCTTAAACTGCAAATTCAAGTTTTTTTTCACTCTTGCAATGATTGCCCAAACCAAGAAAACTATTTAAATATAAAAACAATTTAAAAAAGTTAATTCCATATCAGCAAGAAATAATTAAATCAAGCTCCCAGTACTGCACTCAAAGTCAGTCTCTTTAGATAACAAGTGTGTGAATTAAATACATGTCAATAGCAGTGACATCACTATGACATCACACAGAATACACATCTTCTTTGATCTGCTGGTGTCTCTTTGATATGCTGGTGTCGGCACACATTAAAAGAAACAGTTTTCAAACAGGTTTAACCCAGTTTCTGATGGCAGGTGTCAAAAATTTGCCTAAATTTCAGTTATGTTATTTTATTCACAGAAAGTGTCAGTGATAATATGTTTCTAAAGTTTGGGTTTTGAAAAATACGAGTGGATTTAAGGAAATTACTCGAGCTGGTCACGGTAAGATACTTTCTAAAGATCAAAAAAGAATGTGTAAGCTTATGTAATATAAATGATCCCTACTGCTTTGTTTATCAACAGTCAGCTTACAAAACAAGTGTCACCTTTGCACTTCTCCTTAATCTGAAGTAGGCGGAGCTTAAATTATGCTTTCGTGTATTCCAGTCAAGTGTCAACAGGCCGATAGCGGATAACTGGAGGTGTGTGGATAAAAAAATCGGGTGACTTGAATTTCGCTTTGATGTTAGATTTGAGCGAAGTTGGGAGCTACAAAGCGACTATTTCGCTCAAGTTGCTCCCCAGCTCAAGCCCTGTATGATTCAGTATGTTTCAGTTTGGCTACCTCGCTGTATTTACACGTCCGCCATTACACTCAGTACACGCTTACAGTGATGTTGGTCGTTATCGATCACGTGACATGAATCAGGACCATGTAAAATTTGTGTAAATTTCAGGTTGTGTTGTTTAAAACAGTGACAAACTCGTGTTTTGCCGTTTATTCACATAAACATCAATTGAATGGAAGGAAAAAATGGATGTTCTTCCAGGTATCTGAAATTTTCACTAAAATTTTTGTTTTTTAATAGTTAAAATGTGATTTAAAAATCGCCGCCTCTCCGCCCAGAAATCGTCCCAGAAGGCTCAAACAGAAAAGGTACTTTCTAAGAAGCTGTATTTTTCAATTGATCTTAATGAAATTTGGTCAGAATGATTGCCTTGATAAAATCTATGTCAAGTTGGAATATGGGTCATCTTGGATTAAAAACTAGTTCACTAGGTCAAATCAAAGAAAAAGACTTGTGAATGTAATAGAGGCTGTATTTTTCAGTTGATCTTCATAAAATTATGTCAGAACGATTGCCTTGATAAAATCTAGGTTGAGTTTGAATATGGGTCATCTGCGATCAAAAACAAGGTCACTAGGTCAAATCAAAAATAAAACTTGTGCATGCAATAGAGACTGTATTTTTCAATTGGTCTTCATGAAATTTTGTCAGAATGATTGCCTTGATAAAATCTAGGTCAAGTTCGAATATGGGTTATCTAGGATCAGAACGAGGTTACTAGGTCATTTCTAAGAAAATACTTTTGAACTCAAGAGACCACATTTTTGGTCCAATCTTAATGAAAATTTGCCAGAATATTTGTTTCCATGAAATCACTAGGTCAAACATGTTTACACTGTTACGGTGTGTTTTTCAGGTGAGCGACCTAGGGCCATCTTGGCCCTCTTGTTTAAGGTTGATTTTGGGGCCGAATTTTGGCCCCATCCCAATTGCAATAATTTGCTAATTTTTCCAATTTTGAGGTTTAAATTTCCTAAAACTCTGGCAAAAAATACCAATTTTGTGGTAATCTTAATTTTCAGGTTTACAATTATACTAGCTATTTTAGTTTCCATTTTACTTCTTATTCCTTTAATATATTTAATTGAGTTAACACTGTTTCTATGTTAATTGAATAACAACACCTGTACACGATCACATTTAATCAAGCTCACCAATTTTCACCAGAAAGGAAAATATGCTGAGCAATTATAAGTAAATATTATACAAAGAAAGTCACTGAAAAGTATACTGCTGACAACCAAAAGCTGGCTAGCTTCTGCTTTGTCAATAATATAAGTGCCTGAGATAACGTCTCAGGATTCGGTAAGATCAGCGAACACTGATGACGAATTTAACACATCCTCGGGTGATAAAACACTGAACACAAGTTAGTGAAGGCTTTAGTGACCGTTGAGTGTCTGAGAGTCTTTCACTGAAGAGATACTAGAAAAAATTTAATAGACACTTTCAAAAGACAAACAAAAGTTGACTTGTAATGTGACACAACAATAACAATACTGAAATAAAGGTTGTATCAGGGGAAAATATTAGCAGTCGCCCAGTGCGACCAAAAAAATCGGCTGGGCGCCTAAAAATCGCGAGTTAGGGGCCCAGGAGGTGACCAGGGTGAAAAAAATATAATTCGGTGTTTTTAGCTCACCTGTCACAAAGTGACAAGGTGAGCTTTTGTGATCGCGTGGTGTCCGTCGTCCGTCCGTGCGTCCGTCCGTAAACTTTTGCTTGTGACCACTCTAGAGGTCACATTTTTCATGGGATCTTTATGAAAGTTGGTCAGAATGTTCATCTTGATGATATCTAGGTCAAGTTCGAAACTGGGTCACGTGCCGGTAAAAACTAGGTCAGTAGATCTAAAAATAGAAAAACCTTGTGACCTCTCTAGAAGCCATATATTTCACAAGATCTTCATGAAAATTGGTCAGAATGTTCATCTTGATGATTTCTAGGTCAAGTTCGAAACTGGGTCACGTGCCATCAAAAACTAGGTCAGTAGGTCTAAAAATAGAAAAACCTTGTGACCTCTCTAGAGGCCATATATTTCACAAGATCTTCATGAAAATTGGTCAGAACGTTCACCTTGATGATATCTAGGTCAAGTTCGAAACTGGGTCACGTGCCATCTAAAACTAGGTCAGTAGGTCAAATAATAGAAAAACCTTGTGACCTCTCTAGAGGTCATATTTTTCATGGGATCTGCATGAAAGTTGGTCAGAATGTTCATCTTGATGATATCTAGGTCAAGTTCGAAACTGGGTCACGTGCCGGTAAAAACTAGGTCAGTAGATCTAAAAATAGAAAAACCTTGTGACCTCTCTAGAGGCCATATATTTCACAAGATCTTCATGAAAATTGGTCAGAATATTCACCTTGATGATTTCTAGGTCAAGTTCGAAACTGGGTCACGTGCCTTCAAAAACTAGGTCAGTAGGTCTAAAAATAGAAAAACCTTGTGACCTCTCTAGAGGCCATATATTTCACAAGATCTTCATGAAAATTGGTCAGAACGTTCACCTTGATGATATCTAGGTCAAGTTCGAAACTGGGTCACGTGCCTTCAAAAACTAGGTCAGTAGGTCAAATAATAGAAAAACCTTGTGACCTCTGTAGAGGTCATATTTTTAATGGGATCTGCATGAAAATTGGTCGGAATGTTCATCTTGATGATATCTAGGTCAAGTTCGAAACTGGGTCACGTGCGGTCCTAAACTAGGTCAGTAGGTCAAATAATAGAAAATCCTTGTGACCTCCCTAGAGGCCATATTTTTCTATGGATCTTCATGAAAATTGGTCAGAATGTTCACCTTGATGATATCAAAATCAAATTTGAAACTGGGTCACGTGCGGTCCAAAACTAGGTCATTAGGTCAAATGATAGAAAAACCTTGTGACCTCTCTAGAGGTCATATTTGTCATGGGATCTGCATGAAATTTAGTCAGAATGTTCAACTTGATGATATCTAGGTCAAGTTCGAAACTGGGTCACGTGCGATCAAAAACTAGGTCAGTAGATCAAATAATAGAAAATCCTTGTGACCTCTCTAGAGGTCATATTTTTCATGGGATCTGCATGAAAATTGGTCAAAATGTTCATCTTGATGATATCTAGGTCAAGTTCGAAGCAGGGTCATGTGCGATCAAAAACTAGGTCAGTAGGTCTAAAAATAGAAAAACCTTGTGACCTCTCTAGAGGCCATACTTGTGAATGGATCTCTTAAAAATTGGTCAGAATGTTCACCTTGATGATATCTAGGTCAAGTTCGAAAGTGGGTCACGTGCCGTCAAAAAGTAGGTCAGTAGGTCAAATAATGAAAAAACCTTGTGACCTCTCTAGAGGTCATATTTTTCATGGGATCTGTATGGAAGTTGGTCTGAATGTTTATCTTGATGATATCTAGGTCAAGTTTGAAACTGGGTCAACTGCGATCAAAAACTAGGTCAGTAGGTCTTGAAATAGAAAAACCTTGTGACCTCTCTAGAGGCCATACCCTTGAATGGATCTTCATGAAAATTGGTCAGAATGTTCACCTTGATGATATCTAGGTCAGGTTTGAAACTGGGTCACGTGCCTTAAAAAACTAGGTCAATAGGTCAATTAATAGAAAAACCTTGTGACCTCTCTAGAGACCATATTTTTCAATGGATCTTCATGAAAATTGGTCAAAATTTATTATCTTGATAATATCTAGGTCAAGTTCAAAACTGGGTCACATGAGCTCAAAAACTAGGTCACTATGTCAAATTATAGAAAAAACGATGTCATACTCAAAACTGGATCATGTGGGAAGAGGTGAGCGATTCAGGACCATCATGGTCCTCTTGTTTTTTGCATCTTTTCATTTTTTCATAGTTCTCTTGGGAACTGAAAGGTCTATAATGAGTCTCCCTGTCTGGTATGTGTTTACGTCTACTGGGAAATGGATTGCAATTAGGGCTGTCATTGATAGGGTCTTAGGCGTATCGACGATACCGATATATCAGAAGACAAATATCGACGATACATCGATATATTGATTATTAAGTTAGATTAACGACGTATTTGTTCATATAATACTATATACCTTCCTGTAAATGCTATTTTAAGTTTTATTGCCTACTTTCCATATTTCTGTTTGATTATGTTGTATTTGTATTTATGAAATAAAAGAAATACATAAAAATTAATAACATCTTTCATTTTTATTTTGCCTTCACTCCTTTTTTGCATTCATCCAAATTTACAACTTTGTGAACTTAAGTTGTTTTTTAGGGTCTGAGTGTTTCTTTGGATAGTTTTTTCTCCCTGTAAAATATCGATTTTTGAAAATGGGAATCGATAATCGATCGACAAAAAAAATCGTTGATACATCGATATCGTTTCTATCGATGACAGCCCTAATTGCAATAGTATGAATCATTCGAAACGTAGTCGACTCCATTTAAAAATGGAGGTCTGTCAAGAGAAAGTCTGTTTTACCGGTCTATACCGGACTCGTTTAAACTGCGACGCCATATGCATGCGGCCCCATGTGCGGCGCAGTGTTTCCTCCCAATGTGGCGCAATATTTGAAGGCGTGATTCGCAAAAGTGGCCATCGTATTTCACTGTTTCACTCATTATTATCTGAACCACAAACTTAATCTACACAACTTGTGTAGAGATGCCGATGAACTGCTTGCTTTTTGGAAAGCTAAAACTTGGTCGAACTTTAGACATACCACGCCGATGTGAGTTATCTTCCTTGTAATGGCGGCGCCCTATGTGTGATGTACGCGAAGCCAGTTTGTCTGAGGAGGAGCCTGAGGTGGTCCAACCTGAGGATGTTTTAGAATCTGTCACTTCCAAAGGGGCACCAGGATCAGACGAGGACTCTGATTATGAGTCCGAGGTGGACAGTGACCTTGATGAGGACACTGTCTTCTCCAGGCTGTTGGGGGACATGAGAAACATTAAAAGTTGAAACAAAAGTTAAACACTGTCACATGTTGAATGGATTTTGAATATGTTTATTTTAACCTGTTGAGTCTTGAAAGGTTTTAATTTAATTTCCATTAAATACAATTGTACAATTACATAAAACAAGCATTAGCTTATATCAATTAATCCCCTGTAAATGTTGATAATTCACTGAAATACATGTACCCGGTTTGTATGAGAGCAACCTGAAATACAATATTTAACTACAGATACCTGACCGTATTAACTGGGCCCCTAACTTTTGGTCTGGGCCCCTAGTTTTTAAAAGTTAGGGGCCCAGGTGGCCCCTGGGTGAAAAAAGTTAATATTTTCCCCTGTTCAGTTCAGTTATTTAAGTTTAATTAATTCACTAAACATACATGTACCCGGTTTGTATGAGAGCAACCTGAAATGCAATATTTAACTACAGATACCTGACCGTATTAACTGGGCCCCTAACTTTTGGTCTGGGCCCCTAGTTTTTAAAAGTTAGGGGACCAGGTGGCCCTGGGTGAAAAAAGTTAATATTTTCCCCTGTTCAGTTCAGTTATTAGATAAGAAAAATAATTGGCACGACGGTCATGCTGATAGACATTTCCTGTTTTGAATCTTCACTAAATGATAGAGGCCATTGATGGGAAGTGCAGTGTCAAAGAACCATAACTCTACTTTACCTTATTTTTGAATTATCTCCCTTTATTATACAAAAGAAGGCTTGTCAGGAACATTACTTGCATTTCAATGAAACTTCACAAAATGATCATGATGATAGAGGCAAAAATCACGCTTAATGATATTTCCCTTGCTTTAATTATCTCCCTTTATTCAGTTTTCTCCTTTTTAGCTCAACTATACGAAGTATAAGGAGAGCTATCCTACTCGCCCCGGTGTCGGCGTCGGCGTCTTTTCGTGTCCCCACCTTGGTTAAAGTTTTGGTGCACTTTCTCTTTTTTCATATTATCTCTGTAATTACTTGATGGATTCGATTCAAACTTGAAATATTTATTCCTCATCATCATCCACATCATCTGACATAAGGGCCATAACTCTGACAACAGTATTTCATGAATTATCCCCCCTTTTCACTTAGATTTTCAGGTTAAAGTTTTGATGCACTTTCACTCTATCTCTGTTATTACTGAATGGATTTGATTCAAACTTAAAATAGTTGTTCAACATCATCACCCACGTCATATGACACAAGGTGCATAACTCTGGCACCATTTTTTCATGAATTATTCCCCCTTTTTACTTAGAATTTCAGGTTAAAGTTTTGATGCACTTTCACTCTACCTCTGTTATTACTGAATGGATTAGATTCAAACTTAAAATAGTTGTTCAGCATCATCACACACATCATATGACACAAGATGCATAACTCCGGCACAATTTTTCATGATTTATTCCCCTTTTTACTTAGAATTTCAGGTTAAAGTTTTATGCACTTTCACTCTATCTTTGTTATTACTGAATGGATCTGATTCAAACTTAAACAATTGTTCAACATTATTACCCTTATCATATGACACAAGGCGCATAACTCAGGGACCAATTTTTCATTAATTATTCCCCCTTTTTACTTAGAATTTTAGGTTAAAGTTTTGATGCACTTTCACTCTGTCTCTGTTATTACTGAATGGATTTGATTCAGACTTAAAATAGTTGTTCAGCATCATCACCCACACTATATGACACAAGCTGCATAACTCTGGCACCAATATTTAAAGAATTATGCCCCTTTTTGCTTAGGATATACTTAAATAGTGTTTTCATACATTTTACCTCTCTTATTACTTTAAGGTGATATTTTTGACATAGACTCAGGCTATTGTGCAATATCTTCATCCACAATTGGAGTCATTAAACACTCCAGTGACAGCTCTAGTTTCCTCAGATGTGCCCAGTTTCACTATCCAGTATTGAAATAGTCGAGCGCGCTGTCTCCTGTGACAGCTCTTGTTATACCCTCCGTTTTGAAGAACTGGGCGTATTTTGGGAACGCCCCTTGCAGGCGGGCGGGGTCCACAGACTTTGTCCGGAGCATATCTTCTTGATGCATGGAGGGTTTTGATGAAACTTGGCACAATTGACTGAATTGTTCACCATCATGAGATGGAGTGTCATGCGTAAGAACTAGGTCCCTAGGTCTAAGGTCAAGGTCACAGAGGTCAAAGGTCAAATTCAAGAATGCCTTTGACCAGAGCATATCTTCTAAATGCATAAAGGGATTTTGATGTAACAATTGTTCATAATCGTGAAACAGATGAGCACAAGAACCAGGTCCCTAGATCTAAGGTCTAGGTCACACAGGTCAAAGGATACAAAACTGAAAACTTTGTCCAGAGCATTTCTTTTTACTGCATGGAGGGATTTTGGTATAACTTGGCACAAATGTTCACCACTATGAGACGGAGTGTGGTGCACAGGAACCAGGTTCCTAGGTGTAAGGTCATGGTCACACTTGGAGGCCAAAGGTCAGATGCAAAAATGACTGTCCGGTGCATTTCTTCTTCATGCATGGAGGGATTTCAATGTAACTTGGCACAATTGTACACCATCATGAGACGGAGTGTCATGCGCAGGTCCCTACTTAATTAGGGCAGTGGATCGTCAGACCAGTGGCGATCCGATCCGATCTGCGAGTCGGGGCTGACGATTCACAGATCGAACCACGGATCACCAGTCACAACTTATAATGATACAAAAATGCAAGACTGTTATATAAGTACCGTTTTCTTTATGGAATCTAAACTTTTCAGTTCTCATAGTGCTCAATTTAATGGTTTTGACTTATGTTTAATGTTTTGCTCATTAATCAAAGTCAGGTTTCGCGGGTGAACTGCTGTAATGTTCAGTCATTCTTGCAGATGAACGATATGACGTCGGGCATTAAGATCCCAATATCTAGTATTAATTTCGGATTTTTTGATAAGGAAACCTTATTTGTTGGAAAGAAGTTTTGTATCTAGCTTTTTATTGAATTTAATTTCTCAAATAATAAATGTTCATCCACTGTTTTGACAGATTTCAAATTAATTTTAGTTCGAAAAAAAAAACGGATGCTAACTCTGCCTAAGATATTTGTTTACATCCGGTTTAGAATCTGACAACGCGTAATCGTCTTAGATGTGCAAAAAATGCATTGAACACATTTAATGTGGCTTTAATTTAGTTTTATTGATATAATTTTACGTATGACATGTATTTATGAAAAAGATCGCGATCCACGATCTCGACAATGACGAATATCCGTACTCGAACTTTTGGTCAAATTCGTGGATATCCGAGTACTCGCATACTCGTTACAGCCCTATTCTTAATAATTGTTAAGAGTTATGGTGCCTTAAGCCTGTCTCACACAGAACACGGTTGGGCACACGGTTCCAATACGGTATACTCGGTTATACACGGGTTGACTGGTACGAGTATTGAGCTCCAACCGTGCCTGGGGATGAGTTGGTACGATTTAGACTCGAATGTAGCACGAGTATGTACGAACAAAGCACGGATATACTCGGTCAAGCAAGGTTTGTCACGGTTGGAACACGATTTGCAAAACGATTTTCATACGATTGTTGTACGGTTCCAAGTACGGTATAGTACGGTCTGTTACGGCCTAGTACGATTAAACACGACTTTTACTCGATTAACTGGACATTTACAGGGTTTACATACGGTCCCACCGACTTTTGTTCGAGTTATGCTCGAATTATCACACATTCGTGTATGTTTTGATATAAATTGACTCGTTTTGATGGCTTGGCTTCATAAATTTTCGAACTTTCAACAGAGAAGTTATTAAAATGGCAGATGACAGAATAAGGGAATTAGAAATCATGATAAGACTGATAGACATTGAGATTATTTTGGCCAGAAGGCGTGAGGGGAGACAAGAACAAGCCAACAGAAGGAGAAGAAGAAGGAGGCAAGTTTGGACAAGAGAATTGCTCAAAAGAAGGGTCATGTTTGGTCAATATGATACTCTGTTACATGAACTAAACAGAGAGAACCCCAGGTGTTACAAAAACTTCCTCCGTGTTGATGCTGACTTTTTTCAGGAGTTTGTGAGACGTGTCGGGCCACAAATAACCAAGAAAACAACCAATTGGAGGTAAACAATAATATCTATTTTTCAGGGAATAGCAACATATCCAATAATAAATCTAAATGTGAGAATTGTAAAACACATGTCGATGATTAATAATTTTTTACTTTTATTTATTTTATTTTCAGAGAGCCATTGGACCCTGGATTGAAGCTTGCAATCACACTCAGACACATGGCCACTGGTGCTACATTCAGAGAGTTGATGTACAGTTTCCGGGTAGCAGACAACACAATCTCAACATTCATACCGACAGTCCTGGAGGCTATAGTCGACACATTCCAAGCCGAAGTTATGCCACCACTTATTGAGCCAGATGAATGGAGGGAAGTCAGTACCAGGTTCAACACCAAGTGGAATTTCCCTCATGCTTGTGGTGCCCTGGATGGCAAGCATATTCCTATCAAGGCCCCACCAAATTCTGGATCACTCTACCACAACTACAAGGGCTTCTTCTCCATGATCCTTCTGGCATTGGCAGATGCCGACTACAAGTTTATATGGGTATCAGTGGCGGAATCTGAATTAAGGGAATTGGTGGAAGGAGGTGAGCTAGGCTTCCCTGATCCAGAGCCACTGCAGGCCTTACGGAAAACCTGCCCTACTTCTTCCTGGGAGACGAAGCATTTACCTTGAGGACATGGATGATGAAACCCTACTCAAGGATGGGCCTTGGCCACGATGAGCGCATATTTAACTACAGGCTGTCTTGTGCCAGAAGGGTGGTGGAGAATGCATTCGGAATATTGGCCAACAAATTTCAATGTCTGTTGAATGCAACAGTTTATAAGAAAACAGAAAGTGTGAAGTCCCTAGTCCTTGCTTGTGTCATGTTGCACAACCTTTTGAGGATACGTTACCCTGGTGTACCAGCCAATGCAGACCATGAGGACCAAAACCATGCCCTAGTACCCGGGGTATGGCGAGAGGAGAGTCAACTAGTGGACGCAGGAGGACATGCTGGCCGCAACGTAGACCACAACCTTGGAAAGCAACAAAGAAACTACCTCAGGGATTACTTCATGTCGGAAGCTGGTTCGGTTCCATGGCAAGAACAGATGATATAATAGACTGGTGACTTTTTCAGTTGATATAGACTAGTAACCTTTGTATATCATTTCATGAATTGATATTGGAATCTAAATGCTCGGACTCATTATACATACAATCATATTTGATTTGCTAGATATCATGATTTGAAAGTTTAGCAGGTTTTTTTTCAAGTCTTCAAAGAGATTTTAATAAATTAGTGTCAAAAGAGTTAAGTAAGTGTTGAATTGCTTTTAAACGTTATACAATAAATAAAATTTAACCTTTTTCCAGTATAAAATATAATCCTGCAAGAACAATCCAAAAGTTCTATGATTGCCATCATATGGTTTAATTCTTTAAATGCCAATGTCGTCTATAGGCATGATTACAAATATGTAAGCCCCAGATTAAACACCGCTTTGAAAAAGCAACGCGTAATCTTGGGATAAAATATTTGTATATACAGTCAGTTTGATGTTCTTTGCTTCTTTATACACAGTTACATTTGCTAGATATCGTGTTTGGAAAGTGTAATAGCACTTTTTGAGCTCAAAGTGGTTTTGATAAGAGTACAGCTTCCTAACTGGACCAAGGGACAAAGTAGTTATTTCTTCAAAGGGAAAAATGAATAATAAGATAAGATGTACCTTTATAAGGGAGCAAATGTTATTTCAAAGAAAATATCTAAGAAAAATAACCACTGCTCGCTTATAAAGGTACATCTTATTTTTTTCTATGGGAACCTTTAATTTTATTTTTGCAAAGTGATAATAATAAAATATTTTAATAATAAGCAGTGCATTTATAATAAAGCCAATCTTATTTCAAAGAAATCTCCCCGTTATAAAAGAACTACTTCCTAAATATTTTATAATATTCAACGAAAAAGAAATACATGTTTTACATTTCAACAATAAACTTTATTTTAAGTTTAACCACTTGAAAAAAAATATGACAATCAAAATCACAACATCAGCATCATGTTTGTCAGCATAATCATTTAAATTTTTTTTAAACAACACAAAATAGTCATTAGACTCCAATGACTGTCTTATAATAATTTCAAATTAAACTCCTTGATTAAAAATCATTTAAAAATTGCCATAATAACAAATTCCCGGAAACAGTTCTTGGTGTCTTGGTTCAGTATGATGTAGTCTCGTCACCGTCCTGAATCATATCCCTCATAAACGAAGACATGTTCTGACTTGCGTCAGCAGGCTGAGTGGTGGGTGTACTGGCCATCTGTGGTGTGCTCACGGTGGGACTTTGGACGGTGGTAGTAGAAAATGAAGGTATTCCTGCAGCAGCAGCAGCACCTGCAATGATACCATCTGTGGTCACTGTGGCTGTTGGGGTGCGACGAACAGTTAGTGTTGCATAGGTAGGGGCTGGTGGTGGACATGAAGATCCAGTAAAATCTGGATAGCAGCCTTGAAGTGTGGTGAAGAAGTGTCGTCTCTCTGTCTCAGTGGTGGGGGGATTCAGTTGCTGTGCGTGGTCCTGGGCATACTGTGGTGGCTGCTGCTGTGCCTGGTGCATTGGGCGTTGAGGGGTCCTGAAGTCCTGGAGGATGGGCTGATGCTGCTGTGCTGGTACAGAGGGAAGCTGCTGGGTGGCAGCTGCTTGGTCTGCTCCTGGAGAGGTCCACATAACGCACGGCGGAGGCAAGGGTTTCGGTCATGAACTGATCCCGGAGAGATGGCGTCATTTTGGCGCATTAGGTGTGTCAGTTGTCTGTGGTGACAGCTGCCGCGTCAGTCCTTTCTTGCCTCAGTTGTCTCAACTCCTGTGTAAACTGTAAAGAAATCAAAACATAGCTATTAAAGTAAGATATTTAAATAACTTTCTCAAATATTTATTACTTAATTTACTCTAAAATTCATTGATTCTAAAATATTTGTTGGTAGATTTATTTAAAAAATATGCCGGACGTAGCCTTGATTTGTCAGTCAGCATTATGCTGCAATATGACTGGCATATATGTGTGTGCCCCGACCCGGGATCGAACTATGGATTACACGGCAAGCGCATTATCCACTGAGCTATGCAGGCCAGTTAATACTTTGGCTACAATATGCGATCGACAATTTATATTTTACATATGTTCAAAGTTGCTGAAAAAATTCTGTGGTTAATAATACTTACAGCTTCCCTCTCTTCTAGCAGATCTGAATCTGAGTGGACTGAAGCTGTAGAAGGTGTAGACGGTGCATCTTCTGGTGCAGCTGGGTCTGAGGCTGGTATGTTCTGTGAGGGTGCATCGCCGTACCGCTTCTTCCTGGCAGCAGTCAACTGCAAAAAGACAAATATCATATTTTATTAACAAAAATCAAACGGGTTGGTTACATACATTATTCTTACAGTTACATTCTTCATTAATAAACAAAATAAAATTTAAAAAAGAACAAATATTTTTAAAAAAATACTCACATCCACACCTTTCCGTACGGGGATCGATGTACAATGCCCCTTAAGGAAGGACATGCTCTCTACCACCCACTGCTGTCGGGCGGTCATCAAGACTGTACCACTGCCACTGGCCGGACGCTTGATCAACTTTGTAAACGCCGTACGCTGCCCAAGATACCATTTGTATAAGTCCTGTCCGGTCAACCCCTCTCCAAGCTGGTTGGCTTTGTCGGCGAACAACTGGTCCCGCTTCTTCGTGTTTTTGTAATCAGCATGCGCCTTGTTGAAAATACTGGGGTTAGCCTGGATCCACTCTATCACATCGACTTCCTCGGCATCGGTGAGTTTTCGGGTGATGCGCTGGATGGTTCTGCAATTAGACAAAAAAAAATTAATAAACTGAATAAACATACTGTTAATTTATTTAAGTTAAAACAATTATAGTACAGTTGTCCATTTGTCAAAAATAATATCTACATACTGAGAATCATTGATATCAATATTTACTCCATGTTACATAGATAAAGATTAAAAATAAATAAATATATAAATAAATAAAAATGTGAAGCAATGTAAAATGTACCTTTGTTTCGAGGGTGCAGCAGTTCCTGGAGGGCCCATTGAGCTGGCATCCGAGTCTGAATCTCTGGGTATCTCGTCAGGTGGTGCCAGCGGGTCCTGCAGCTCATCAGGGTCGACAGGGTCAACAGGTTGAAGTGGTCGGAGGGCCTTGGTGACCCTTTTTGTATTCTCGCTGGGAGAATCTTCCATGGGGATTCTTTTGGGGACCTTCTTCTTTGGAGGCATTATGTAGCAAGTACTCTGTTGTTTCAAGGTGGCAGCAGGTAGTTGTGTTTTCTGTTGTGTTCGAGTGCTGTATGATCATACACGAGCTTTGTACAGACGTAGAGACCGTGTCTGGTCGTACTTGACCATGTATAATTCGTACATGAACCGTATTGGTCGTATGGCGATCGTATGAAACCGTATTGGTCGTATGGCGATCTTATAAAACCGTGTGTACACTCGTGTGAATCGTACGGTGATCGTGTGACATTCGAGTGTTAATCCGGGTGTTAGATGTAGGACTTGGGAACGGTTTCACACAATTCAATACGATTTATATACGATATTGACACGGTTGAGCTCACTCGTGGAGTGGACTTCATGTGCGGTTGTATATACGGTCTCGTACGGTCTCACACGGTCTCTCACGGTCTTGTACGATCGCTAATACGATCATACACGCACATGGCACCCGTGCCAGTTTTTTAAAAGTTTTAAAAATCATACACGGCTTTCACGAATACACTCGAATGGCCCGAGTGTAACTCGGATAAGGCCACGGTTGATTCGGTTGTATGTACGGTTTACACGGGTGGCCAACCGTATAAGCCATGTGTTCTGGGTGAGACAGGCTTTAAAGGGCCAAAATCTGCTATTTTTGGCTTGTGAACACTATAGGAACAACATTTTGCAATCAACTTTAATCAAACTTACACACAACTTGTATTGACATGTATTTAATTCAGAACCAGCATCAATACACACACCTGTTATTTAAAGTGACTGTGACTTTGAGTGCATTATAGCACTGGGAGTTGATTTATTTTTGGCTGATATGGAATTAACTTTTTATACGCCCTTTCAAAAAATGGGACATATTATGGGAACGCCCATGGCGGGTGGGCGGGCGGGTGGCGTCCACAGACTTTGTCCAGAGCATGCATAGAGGGATTTTGATGAAACTTGGCACAGTTGTTGACCATCATGAGACAGAGTGTCCTGCGCAAGAACCAGGTCCCTAGGTCTAAGGTCAAGGTCACACTTAGAGGTCAAAGGTCAAATTCAAGAATGACTTTGTCCGGAGCGTATCTTCTTCATGCATGGAGGGATTTTGATGTAACTTGGCACAATTGTTCACCATCATGAGACGAAGTGTCATGCGCAAGAACCAGGTCCCTAGGTTTAAGGTCAAGGTCACACTTAGAGATCAAAGGTCAAATTCAAGAATGACTTTGTCCGGAGCATATCTTCTTCATGCATGGAGGGATATTGATGTAACTTGGCTCAATTGTTCACCATCATGAGACGGAGTGTCATGCACAAAAGCCAGGTCCCAAGGTCTAAGGTCAAGGTCACACTTAGAGGTCAAAGGATACAAGAATGAAAACTTTGTCTGGAGCATTTCTTCTTCATGCATGGAGGGATTTTGATATAACTTGGCACAAATGTTCACCACCACGAGAGGGAGTGTCTTGCGCAAGAACCAGGTCCCTAGGTCTAAGGCAAGGTCACACTTAGAGGCCAAAGGTCAGATACAAGAATGACTTTGTCCGAAGCATTTCTTTTCATGCATTGAGGGATTTTGATGTAACTTGGCACAATTGTACACCATCATGAGACGAAGTGTCATGCGCAGGTCTTTAGAATTTTCTTCTTTAGAATTACTTCCCTTTGTTGTTACTATAAATAGCTTGTATTGTAACTTTTTCATTACTAGTCGTAGGGAAAAATCGAGACCACTTTTCTGTAGTACAACATGCATGTTACATCCAATTCTGAGGTGTATTTTGACCTATCTCTATCTGGTAAGGACTTTTGTGTGGACTTACAATTCTTTGGGGGAGGGGTTTTATGCCCCCGAAGGGAGGCATATTAGTTTTCAACTGTCCGTTCGTTAGTTAGTTTGTTCATTCGTCACAACGTTAACTTTTTGCATGAAGGCACTTAACTCGCGAACCACTGCACCCAGGACCTTCAAACTTCACTTGCTGACAGTACTTATTGAGTACACCACCCTTACTGACTTTGGGGTCACCAGGTCAAAGGTCAAGGTCACAGGGGCCAACGTTAACTTTTTGCATGAAGGCACTTTACTCGCGAACCACTGCACCCAGGACCTTCAAACTTCACATGCTGATAGAACTTATTGATTACACCACCCCTACTGACTTTGGGGTCACCAGGTCAAAGGTCAAGGTCACAGGGGCCAACGTTAACTTTTTGCATGAAGGCACTTTACTCGCGAACCACTGCACCCAGGACCTTCAAACTTTACGTGCTGATAGTATTTTATGAGTACACCAACCCTACTGACTTTGGGGTCACCAGGTCAAAGGTCAAGGTCACAAGGGCCAACGTCAACTTTTTGCATGAAGGCACTTTACATGCGAACCACTGCACCCAGGACTTCAAACTTCACATGCTGATAGAACTTATAAATTGAGTACACCACCCCTACTGACTTTGGGGTCACCAGGTCAAAGGTCAAGGTGCTGCTGGGGCATTTGTTACCATTAGTGACAGCTCTTGTTTCTTTTTACTTCCCTTAGTTGTTACTATAAATAACTTATATTGTAACTTTTTAGCTCATCTGATTTTTTGAAAAAAAATGATGAGTTATTGTCATCACTTGAGCGGTTGTCGGCATCGGCGTTGCCTGGTTAAGTTTTATGTTTAGGTCAGCTTTTCTCCTAAACTACCAAAGCTATTGCTTTGAAACTTGGAACACTTGTTCACCATCATAAGCTTACCCTGTATAGGAAGAAACATAACTCCATCCTGCTTTTTGCAAGATTTATGGCCCCTTTTGTAAAATATCAGATTTCTTGGCTAAGTTTTATGTTTAAGTCAACTTTTCTCCTTAACTATCAAAGCTATTGCTTTGAAACTTTCAACACTTGTTCACCATCATAAGCTGACCCTGTACATCAAGAAACATAACTTCATCCTGCTTTTTGCAAGAATTGTTGCCCCTTTTGGACTTAGAAAATCAGTTTTCTTAGTTAAGTTTTATGTTTAGGTCAGCTTTTCTCCTAAACTATCAAAGCTATAATTGCCTTAAAACTTGCAACACTTGTTCACCATCATAAGCTGACCCTGTACAGCATGAAACATAACTCCATCCTGCTTTTTGCAAGATTTATGGCCCCTTTTGGACTTAGAAAATATCAGATATTTTGGTTAAGTTTTATGTTTAGGTCAACTTTTTCTCTTAAACTATCAAAGCTATTGCTTTGAAACTTGCAACACTTGTTCACCATCATAAGCTGACCCTGTACAGCAAGCAACATAACTCCATCCTGCATTTTGCAATAACTATTGCCCCTTTTGGACTTAGAAAATCATTTTCTTGGTTGGGTATTATGTTTAAGTCAACTTTTCTCATAAACTATCAAAGCTATTGCTTTAAAACTTGCAACAGTTTAGCACCATCATAAGCGGACGCTATACATCAAGAAACAACTCTATCCTGCTTGTTGCAAGAATGATGGCCCTTTTTAGAATTAGAAAATCATGGGTAGGACAATATTTCTATTATACAAAAAAATCAGATGAGCGTCAGCACCCGCAAGGCGGTGCTCTTGTTTATAATTGACCGTAGGGAAAAACCAAGACCACTTTTCTATGGGACAACATAGATGTTACTTTCAAATTTTAGGTGTATTTTAAGGTATCTCTACCTGGTATTTTCATGTAGATTTAGAAAAACAAAAGAATTACAATAATTACTACCACAAAATTAAAATTCCATTTGCAAATACAGGTGCTAGTGTAAAGAAATTTGCTGTGACGGGCGTATATTGTGACATTCTGGCACTCTTGTTTAAATTGTATTTATATTCAAAGGGTTTTCTTGGTTTGGGCAATCATTGCAATAGTGAAAAGAAACAACAACTTTAATTTGCAGTTTAATCACATTAGATTCAGAAGGTTTACAAGGATAAGAAAACAGAGTCACTGACATTTTGAGTGAATTTGTTATTTACTTTAAATCAACAGACTTAAACAAAGACAGGAAATAATAAAAATAGTAACATTATATTAAGCATATTTAGTTCCTTTTTCGACTTGCATGTCATGGCATTAAAATATTTCCACATTTTCCTGAAAATCTTGTCACTTCTCCCTAAAATCTCTCCCATTCTCCCAAATCTTAGCTGAGGGAGAAGTGACTTCTCCCTAAAATCTTAGCCTAGCTTAAGCATTAAGCCCTGACTTTCGTCACAAAAAGTAACGATCATTCTTGACAAGAATTCACAATGGGTCATGTCACATACTAAAATGGTATTTTCAGTGACATCTGAATACAAACAACTGAAGATATGCATAAATGTATAATTATTCAAAGCCTATGATAAACATGAAAAATGATAACTGAAAAATAAATGTGTTTAAGTGTTTCATGAGAAAAAAGATATAAATACCGTAGATACCCATGTATAATGCGCACCCCCGTTTTGGAACCAAAATCCTAGGGGAAAAACTTTTTTTCATCAATTTTGATCAATTTCTAAGCAAACTAAAATTGAAAGTAATGTTTACATCGACACCGGAATGACAACTTCCACGGCGAATAGCGTAATTGGTCTCGCCAAACTATTGACTTTTTTTTCATGAAATAGAAATCAGAAAAATCAGAAAAATAAAATAGTTATTGTTGTTATTTTAAATACAAACAAATATTTATGAATTTATAAAATGTAAATGTTCGGAAATATAATATTTCCGCGGCGAATAGCGTAATTGGTCTCCCCAAACTATTGATTTTTTTTTCATGGAATAGAAATCAGAAAAATCAAATAGTTATTGTTGTTATTTTAAATACAAACAAATATTTATGAATTTATAAAATGTAAATGTTCGGAAATATAATATTTCCGCGGCGAATAGCGTAATTGGTCTCCCCAAACTATTGATTTTTTTTTCATGGAATAGAAATCAGAAAAATCAAATAGTTATTGTTGTTATTTTAAATACAAACAAATATTTATGAATTTATAAAATGTAAATGTTCGGAAATATAATATTTCCGCGGCGGATAGCGTAATTGGTCTCGCCAAACTATTGACTTTTTTCGTTAAATAAAAACCAGAAAACATTTATATAATGTAAATGTTTGGAAATATAATATTGTAGCGACAAAATGAATGAAACGGCCATTTTTGACAATAAACGTAAGGTTGACAATATCTGAGAAGTTGTAGTGGCACTTAGAAGTGCTGTTTTTTGACAATATCTGAGAGGTAATCCTCTTTCTGGAAGATATGGTTGGCACTTAAAAGTGCCGTTTTTGACAATATCTGAGAAGTGGCTCTTAAAAATGCCGTTTTTGACAATATCTGAGAAGTGGCTCTTAAAAGTGCCGTTTTTATGACAATATCTGAGAAGTGGCTCTTAAAAGTGCCGTTTTTATGACAATATCTGAGAGGTATTCCCCTTTCTGGAATATTTGGTTGGCACTTAAAAGTGCCGTTATTTAAGCCTTGGGAAAGGCTTCTGAGTGGGTCTATACTGGTATTAACGGTTCTCACAATCGATGAAGTCATCGTTGCTGAAGTCCTCGAATTCTTCGTCGTCGTCGTCGCTGTCCAACAAGCACTGGATGAAGTCATTGGATATTTCGTATGAGGTTGCCTCATAGAAGTCCGTCGTCAGATCATCTTCCTCCTCATCATCGGGGGTAGTACTGGTGCTAGTCTGTTTATCTTCCCAAAGCAGATCATCTTCTGTCCCGTCCATGGCATTTGATATACAGCATTTCTTAAACACACAGATGATAATGTTGGGATCCAGTTCCGCCCAAGCATCGACGATCCACTGGCAGATATCTTCTAATTCCGGCTTCTTCATACGTCCTGTTTTTGTGAACGAATGCTCATCACCGGCGTACCATTCATTCCAACTGCGCTGTAGAAGCACCTTCATAGGCTTATTGATGCTGACGTCCAGTGGTTGGAGTATTGATGTCATGCCGCCCGGGATAATCGATATGTCAGTCCGGAAGTCTTGCTTCAGCACGTCCTTGACGTTTTCAGATTTGTGGGCCCGAAACTAGTCTAACACCAGTACCGCCTTCTTTGTAAAACCGCCACGTCGACGTCCCCACACTGTTTTAACCCAGTCCATAACCAGAGTGTTATCCATCCACCCTTTTTCTTGGCACCGAACGACGAGTCCCTTTGGCCACTTGGTCCCCTTTGGTAGTGTTTTCCTCTTGAAAACAACGTATGGTGGAAGTTTGCCGCCATCAGCAGTACATGCAAGCATGACTATAAACCTGTTCTTTTCGTTCCCCGTTGTGTTGATGGTGACGTTTCTGGAGCCGGATGCATTCACGGTTGTTGCAGACGGCAGGTCGAACGTGAGCGGAGTCTGGTCTGCGTTGCCGATCTGTGACATGTCGTATTCGTTGATCTTGCGCATCTTGATGACAAATCTCTGGAACGACACGATCTTGTCTTCAAAATCTTCCGGGAGTTTCTGCGCAATGTGTGTTCGCCAGTGGATGGATAATTGATGTCGTCGCATGAATCGTACAACACAGTTCATTGATGCCTTGAATCCATGGAGGTGCATCTGCTGCGCTGTAAGCTTGGCCTGAAGACGGATCTCTAGCATTGATACTGCTATGCCCCTCTGACGACGTTCGGTGACCCATTCTACGATGATGCGCTCTAATTCGGGATGATGTGCAGCCCTCCCCCTCTCGGCCCGTTTCGTTCTAGGGAGTTGTTCTAGACGACTCTTCTGTCTACGCCATAAACGAACATTGCTTTCATTGACGCCAAACTCGCGAGCTGCTGCTCTGTTACCCCTGGCTTCTGCGAAGGTGATGATTCTCAATTTCTCTCTGGCTGTGTACGATGAACGTTGGCGACCCATACTGATATGACAATATTCTGACACAATAGACAATAGTGATAGCATCTATTGAAGGCAGATCCTGGAATCTGGTCAATTTTGTTTTGGAAGGGTTTATAAAGTCATGCAGATACTGACACGACCTGCTTAGTTCAAACCGCGAACAAACTTCTCGTCATTAAAGGACAATTACATACAGATCAAAGGTCATATTTTTTCAGATGTAATACAGATCAAACAAATATGAAACGAAGTGTAATTATCGCCAATTATCGGCATTTAGTGAGAATGCACCCGTAGTGACTTGTGTCAGTTTTGTTGTTCGCAGTTTTATCATGTCTCAATTAAAGAAAACACTCAACCAAAAATTGCTGTATCTGCATTAATTTTATTTGAAATTTCATCTTATAACAAAATAATGTTATGTTTTATCATAATTTTTCATATTTAATAATATTCTTTAGTTATCTAAATTTACGTGGTATATATCGGGGATGATAACAATACGGCAACTATCCGTACTTTAGATAATCCTTTAAGAGTAGTTTCCCTTTACGAAAATGGCCGAAAAAGTAAAAATATTTGTTTTTTGAAGCTGGAAAATTGTCTATACCTGTGTATAATGCGCACCCACGATTCGGGGGTGGTTCCTGGGGTAAAAAAACTGCGCATTATACACGGGTATCTACGGTACCTCGTTTTATGTTTTTCATTGAAATTCGAATTATGCGTGCGCCAAGTCTGTCTATTAATTTTTCACCTGAAAAAGAAGTGGCTATTAATTTATAATGGTCAGTGCTAGCGCTGTATTTTATATCTGCTTACCTCTCCTGATTTTAATCAAAATGGATTTATATCAGTAAGTACTTATAGGACTCATTTGAAATTTGAAATTACATATTTATTGAGTTTATGACAAATTACCTCCCTTTATTATAACCCCACAAAACGAAGTTTGGGGGGTATATAGGAGTGAGCTTGGCGGTCGGTCGGTCTGTTGATTTTGCATGGTTCCCGATGATAAATCAAGACAGGCTTGACCAATTTAAATTATTTTTGGTACACAGGTCGATGGGTCAGTGCAACATGGTCGTAACTTGATTTTTTTACCAAATACAATTTTTTACATAATTTGCCTTATTTAACAGAAATACATCACTTGTTAAAATATCTAAATCTCATTCTTAAAATTAAAGTGAAAAAAGTAAAATTGTCAGAAGGTTGTATCTCAGGAAGACACTTTCAGTCAGTGCAACATGGTCGTAACTCAACATACGTCTTTGTTGCACAGAGTTAGTATGCTATTTCACTTTGAAATTTCTGTGCAACATGGTTGTAACTCACAAAGTGTAACATATTACAATAGTTGAATGATAAATAAGGATGATTTTTGTTTTTAAACAACTTAGAAATGGTATTTATACTACAAAATTAATATTATTACCATATTTCATATTTTATCAATGCAGTGATGTTAAGAATTTATTGACCAACATGTTTAGGATTTTACCAAAACATTAAAAAGTCTTACTCTGTTAAAAAAATACTCTGTTAACTATTTCTCAGCAAAACCTCTTCCAAATTCAGTAGTTTTTAGCATCAGAAGCCCTATTCATAATGTCTTGACTTAATTTTAAGAGGAAAAATGCACCTTTTTCAAACCTGTCAAGACACACGCATTTCGGCCCTAGATCACGCTCACACGCCTTCTATTCAAGGTCACACGCCTTTTAAAGAAATAAAGAAATCAATTGTTTTTTTTTCGTAGAAAATTTATAATAATACTGAATCAAACATGCGAGGCGACATTGACACGGTGTTTCCATACCGTATAATACAGCTTTTACATTCACCAGTGCAACGTGTTATTTCTACCGCATGAATAAACGTCACAAAAAGTAAACACGGAGGGAGACTATTCAAAACCAGATATATTTTGTGTTAAAAATCTGTATTTTCCGTGTGAGGGCGTTTCCGGCTTTTAGGGATCATCGCCCTCTAGACCCCCACGAGGGAAAACCTTCCCTTTGAACCCCGATCACACTTTGTGGAGCCTTGACAGCTATGCTTTTTATACTTGTAATTATTAAATAAACTTTCCTTTATGCAAGTTTCATGTAAAACTGTGAAAGGATAACAATGAACATTTTTCCTTTTGTATGCATATTTCCATGAATTGTGCAAAATACAAAATGGTATTATTAAAGGTGAAATTTTTCTGTGCTATAAGTGAAGCATGACTTCTGCTTGTAAAGCTGGTATTCCAATAAGTTTTATTTGGATATACAGAAGATTTTGTTAGGTATATCGAATATTTGTATAAGTCGTTAAACCACTAAAACATAAATGATCAGCATTAATAATTTTACATTTAAATTTAATGAATGATTTACTTGATTTTTATGTTGCAAAACACCAACATAAAGGCCTGGCTGATCAAGGGCCATGGCCAAGAGAGCCCATGCTCCCCCTATATCCCCCACCCCACAGTGACTTAAACTCATCGAAGTTGCATGCAAACAAAATAATATTTTCTCAATATATAGACCCAAAACTGCACCAGAGGCCACCATTTCATGCCTGCATTTCAAAATTTCCAGGAGGGGAGATGCTCCCAAGCCCATAACAGGAGGGAAGTATCCCCTCTATACCTCAGCATATAGACCGATGCAAATGCACTAGAGGCCACTATTATGTCTCCCACCACACAATATTGATTAACTCCTGTCTGTCCATCCATCCATCTATCACAAATCTTGTCCACACTCTTAAGTCGAACAGTTCTCATCCAATTTTCCCCAAACTTGAAAAAATGTGTTTGCCAATAAGTCCTCATCCAAGTTTGATAACTAGCCAAATCAACCCAGGCACTTTGGAAGTATGGCCCTTGAAACATTGGTTTTTGATAAACAAAGCACTGAAAGTCTGATTGGATTGTATTTGATAATCAAAGTTCTGGAAGTCTGATTAGGTTGTATCAAAGCTCTGAAAGTCTGATTGGGTTGTTTTTGGTAATCAGAGAACTGGAAGTCTGACTGAGAATTAAGAATATATAGGGAGAAGGGTTTATGCTTGAACATTTCTCGTCCGATCTCATACTACTATTTTGATGACTTGGCAGTTGTGGGAGACATGTGCTTTTCTCAAAAGCAGCTCTAGTTTCATACCTAATTTTCAAAAACTTCCAGAGGAGACACATTCCCTCTCCCCAAATAGGAAGGAGGTATTATACCAAACAGGAAGGCGTTATCCTCTCCTGTACTTCAAAATTTAGGCCCAGAAATGCACAAGAGGCAACCATTTCATACCTAAATTACAGAAATTTCCAGGGGAGAGCCCTTCCCCTCTCTCCTCACTTGAGTCTTACTAACAGTAGGGAGGGCTAACCTCTTGTACCTCAAAATTCAGATCCAAAAATGCACAAGAAGCCAGTATTTCATAACTATGTTTAAAATATTTCTAGGGGGAAAACCCTCTGAACCCCTTCTATAACTTTACATTTAAACCCAATTGCACCTGAGGCCACCATTTCATACCTATATTAAAAAAGAAAATCCAGGGAGAGAACCACCTGACCCCCTTAACAGGAGGGAGGTATCCCATCATATACCTCAAAGTTGTGACCCAAAAAGGCACTAGAGGCTTCCATTTTATACCTATATTCCAGAGGGAGACCCCCCTGACCAACCTAATAGGAAGTGGGGACCCTCTTAATACCTGAAAATTTAGACAAAAAATATGCATCAGAGGCTGCCACTTCATACATATATTACAAATTTTTCCAGGAACAGACCATACTGACTTTCAAATTTTACATCAGGTGTATGGCATCATTTTTGATGTTAGTTTCATGTGACTGTGTTGTTGTGTTTAGCATGTTCTTTAACCCTTACCATGCTAAATTTCTGTTATGGACTGGTCCATCTTCCAATTTGGGCAGTACCATTTATCATTTGAAGGGGTGTTTACTAAAAATTTACTGACTGAATAGCGAACAGTGCAGACCATGATCAGACTGCTCGGATGTGCAGGCTGATCTTGATCTGCACTGGTCGCAAAGACAAAATCACTTGCCGCCAGCAGGCTAAGGGTTAATTATAACATTTTCAGTTTTACTCAAGCTAAAGAACAAATTTATACCATTGATAATTGTTTAAGTGTAGATTTTTATGTAATAAAAAGACATTTAGACTTGTATCAAGAAGCATGCACATGTTTTTTTGCAGAATAGTATTTTGCTCTGGGGGCATGCGTTATTCATGCTGCAGAACCGGTGCATATTTCTTGTTGAAAATCTAATAACTAAACACAGACATATTCAAATACCTTAGACCTTAAAGGCTCATAATGCCTATATTCTATAAAATATGCAAATATCTTGTACTTTAAAAGACTACATACTGTAAAATATTCAAGTACCTTGGACCAGTCAAGCACTTATTGTCCATTTACTGTAAAATACTGAAATAACTTTGACCATAAAAGCTCTCAGTGCCTATATTCTGTAAAATATGTAAATATTTTGGACCAGTCAAGCTTCTATTGTCCATTTACTGTAAAATAATGAAATAAGTTTGACCATAAAGGCTCCCAGTGCCTATATTCAGTAAAATATTCAAGTACCTTTGATCAGTCAAGCTCTTATGTTATGTCTATTTACTGTAAAATACTGAAATAACTTTGAATATTAAAACTCTCAGTGCCTACATTCAGTAAAATATGCAAATATCTTGGACCAAGTCAAGCTCTTATTGTCTTTTTACTGTAAAATACTTTTAATAATTTAAAATATGTTTTTGTAGTAGTACATTTTTATTTCTACATATTATATGATTTTTTTTTGACATTTTTGCGAGTAAAACAAGTCAATGAAAGTACAGAAAAAGATAAATGGATATGCTTAAAAATATTGAATTAATAGTCTTTTGAATAAACATCTCTGTTATGAATTATCTCCAATAAATTATTTGTTATCATTTAGTTACGACCTTGTTGCACTAAGTTTTTGACAAAATTTCCACACATTTCAGCGCAACATGGTCGTAACTGGAAAACTTTCAAATAACTCCTCAGTGAACATTTTTTTGACATTTTTTCCCATAGTATTGTAGTTATTATTGTTATTTGATAAAAATAATATATATTGTATTGTTTTTCATTACATCATTTGAATACAAAAATGTTTTTTGCTTCTCCTGTAAAGTTTTCAAAAAATGAGTTACGACCGTGTTGCACTGACCCATCGAGGTGTAACATCAGAAAATACAGGTCAAGTTTGAATTTGGGGTCAGTAGGTCAAAGGTCAAGGCCACAGATGATAACTTGAGAACGCTTGGGCCTAGGATCATAAATTTTGGTACACAGGTGTAACATCATGAAATGCAGGTCAAGTTTGACTTTGAGGTCTGTAGGTCAAAGGTCAAGGTCACAGGGACTCAAAACAGTTGAAAATTGATAGGGAGGTTGGTTATGACTAGCAGATGACCCCTAATGATTTTGAGTTCAGTAGGTCACAGGTCAAGGTCACAGTGACCCGGAACATTTAAACAGTTTTCGGACAGTAACTTGAGAATGCTTGGGACTAGGATCAGGAAACTTAATCTGGAGGTTGGTCATGTCAAGCAGATGACCCATACTGATTTTGAGTTCCACAGGTCAAAGGTCATTTAAACCTTTCACGGACAATAACTTGAGAACGCTTGGGCGGAGGATCATGAAACTTCATAGGGAGGTTGATCATGACTAGCAGATGACCTCTATTGATTTTGTGGTCAGTAGGTCAAAGGTCAAGCAAGTTTGGCTTTGACATTGGCTTAGTTCTGTGACAAGGCCATATTGTGGGTGTATAATTCGTCACTCCTGTGACAACTCTAGTTTTTTTTGTAAATGAATATACCAGCTTCTAATGAGATTGTTTTGAGGCGTTATTTATGTTTTCAATGGTAAGAAATAGACATGTTAAATAACTCTTGATTGAACGTTTATTGATATGAATACTTTTCTAATATAATGTTGTAAAGGCTTGTACTCTGTATCTTCTATATGCATATACCAGTGCATGATTACCTCCTCTGATTTTAATAAAAATGGATTTATCTCGGTAAATATTTATCAGACTCATTTGAAATTTAATTATTGTCTTTAGTTAGACTGAGACAATCAGGGTAGATAACTACGGACTGATTTTATGTCAGGTTACCTCCCTTTGTTTCAAATTAAAAGTGGTGTATCTCAGTAACCAATGAAGATACTGATTTGAAATGTCATTTATGCCATCGATGGACTCAGACAGCCAGGGTACACGTAGATAACTTTTGACTGAATTTATGACAAATTACCTCCCTTTATTTTATGTAAATGAATATACTTCAGCAGCATCTAATGAGATTGGTTTTTAAATGTTATTTAAGTCTTCCAGGATAAGAAATAGTCATGCTAGTACAAAAATGCAGCATTTGAGACTAGGACGCTCAAACTTCATATGGAGATTGGCCCAGACTAGTATGTGACCCATAGAGCAAAAGGGACTGTTACAAGAGAATATTTTTGTCCTAATTATATTAAGTGTGTATGCCTATGTGATCTATGTCAAAACTTGATCAGCAATGGTACTCAGATGAGCGATATAGGGCCATCATGGCCCTCTTGTTTTGTTTCTTATACATTATTCCCCATATTGGGGAGCATCATCCGGTTTTTTTCATTGATTCCTTGTCTTGTTAATATTTTGGATCACCTGTTGATCATTCAGATGTGTGGTTACAAACATTACAATGCAATAACAGTTTATAACCAGGTTATACATGTAGTTATGCTCCTCGATACACGTGAGCACACTCACCAAGACAAGGTATTCAAGTTTCAGTTTAATATCTTTGAATATTTAACTCTTTAACAAAACCCGACACCAGTATCAGTACAGTACAGTGTAGCTTTCCACATTCTTCAAATACAATGTAGTTGAATGAAAAGTTGAAGTCCTATTTGGACTGTTGGAAGGAATATTTTTAATCATTGCAAATTCAAATGACATAACCAATCAAAACAACATTTGAGAATGATTACTCTGCCTGCTTTATAGAACTAAAATACATACATTACGCTTAAGAACAGATGTTAAAACCGGGAAAACATTTATCATCAGCCCAAGTGGGGTAAAACCATTTATAGGCAGTGCATGATATACTTCTGCAAGGAATTGATCTCTTTTCTTTGCCTTTTCTTTCAGCTAAACATGAGGAATGTCTTGCAAAATTAAAACAAAGTTTAAGTCATGGAACTTCAAAAAGGAAAAAAGAATACATACAATCCGTTCTTGCTGCTCATCTATTTGGTCCACTAGTTCCAGAATCTGCAGATGTTAACAGATGTAGCATTGACAGATTATCACAAAAAGCTACAATTTGCAAGTTTTGTCAAGAAAAGCTGGTGGTAATAAAAGATACAACTTTTGGTGAGTATTATTGTGATTTGTCTGTTTTTAGCTTGTCTGTATATTCACTCTGTTGCAGAACATTGTTAAAATTAAAAAAAAAAAAAATTTCATGCAGAACTCTGGTTGTCATGACAACCAAAATGATAGTCTTCTCACAAAATCAGAAAGACCATAGCTTATATAATTTAACATGTAGTATTGTCTAGTGTACCTGTATGAAATTTGTTCAAATCATGACCTGTTGGGTCAAAATTGTCCTGCCCAGGCAGGGTCCTCACTAGGATTTTGAAAATAGGAGTCCAGGACTTACAAGTTTGAAAAAATAGGAGTCCAGGACTTACAAGTTTGAAAAAATAGGAGTCCAGGACTTACAAGTTTGAAAATAGGAGTCCAGGACTTACAAGTTTGAAAAAATAGGAGTCCAGGACTTACAAGTTTGAAAATAGGAGTCCAGGACTTACAAGTTTGAAAAAATAGGAGTCCCATCTCCAAATTGTAGCTAGGCCTATGTTTAACAGCAAAAGACTGACATCATTCTGTTGATTTTGGTTATAGTCCAGAAAGGCCCACTTCCCAGAAGACACAGTCCTAAAATGCCACTGAATATAACAAAAAGGCTAAAAATGATGTGTGTACAATGTTATATCTAAAAATAGTGGTGCATGAGGGGTGGGGGGTACATTCATCACCTTGAGTGATAGCTCTAGTTTATTCATTCCATACAATGTACATGAACCACCACATTCAGTTGTCTCAATAAGTCTATAGTGTATTTTCATAATTTTGGTGCTTTCTCAAATACATGTACCATGCATAATACAACAATCTACTAAATACATATAAGCATTGATTAATGTATGATTGTTGATAATACATAAAATGATATAAATCATACTTTTTCACCCTTTCGATGATTTCTCAAATACATAGTTGACAGTAATATTTTAGGGGCAAATATTTGGTTCTATTTAAGAAATAATATATCTCATCGGTGATTTGTCGCTGAATAAATCACTGTTTGGAGTTCAGATGCGAAGGAATTATATCACGAGGGCGCAGCCCGAGTGATATAATGCTACGCATCTGAACGACAAACAATGATTTATCCAAGACCAAATCACTAAATGAGATATATTGTTTCGATTCTAACACGTTATCAAGGACTTTAAAGTACACCCTTGTCGGCATGCATTAAATTTTTGCCCGTTTTCAATCGGGTTCTTTTCCAGCGCGCCGCTTGACACTATGACGTAATAATTGTGACGTCAGAACAGTGAATTGTTGTTTAATAATTCACTGTTTCAAGCCTTCTTTGTTTAATAGGAAAATGTATCGGGTCGTGTTAGAATATATGATTTTTGGACATGTTGTAAAAATACAGTTAAGTTTCCCTTGTAAAACAGAGTTTTTTTCTTATTCTTCAATGCTTTATTGCAAATAAAAAATTGTACATAATGTTACACCCCTGTGATGGATCACTTGATTTTAAATCTGAGTTATATAGTATAAAACTTAAAAATTTCCTCCTGAATCTCTAAAACCGCAGTGCACAATCTCAAAGTTAAGTTATTTGGTATGTAGCCTTGCCTTTTGGACTTCCACCAAATTTGTTCAAATCATGAGCATTAGGTCAAAAATTGGCTCTATCCTGAGGGTCACATGATTTTACATAAAGTTATGTAGTTGAGAAAAAAACTTGAAAAAATCTTCTTCTCTGAAACCACAATACACAGAGCTCACATATTTGGTGTGTAACATTGCCTACATTTGTATTAGACCCCTACCAAGTCTGTTTAAATCAGGCACAGGTCAAAATTGGCCATGCCCCCAGGCTTGCTCTGTAATAGCAGGGTTTCAGAAATCTGCAAATTTATTGGTAGCCCATTGGGCTACCAAAATTTTAATTTGGTAGCCCGAACATTTAAGTTTATTTGGCAATGGCCATTTCGGTTTATTTACTATGTGCTTCTATACTACAGTGAATGGAATGATTACATTATTAGAGGTTTCATGATTTTATCCATACGCACATTGTTATAAATTTTGTTCTCTTAAATAGCAATTATCATTACTCCTTTTTCTCATTTTAAAAGACAAAACTACATGTTTTTAAACTGAGGAATATTATCAGGAGTACTCCTGATAGTTATTGTAACATGGCAATAAAAAAGGAATGCAAATCAATTTTTATAAACTTACTAACTTAGAGAGCTGTATGAATTGTAATCTGTCTCAAAATTATTTAAACTGATTCTGTCTGATTCTAAACATCATTCTGTCTGGTTTAATAAACGTACAAGAACTGCGTATGTAACGTCTCTCGGTGTCTTGGCACTGTGTATTCACTTATTCGAATTTATGTTTGTCCAAAATTTTGTATACTTTCTGCTATTTTGCTAAATCATGGTTGATTTTTTTGCATGTTTGGCAAGTATTTAAATTGGAAAGCATAAACAATCAGTGTTAGCACTAAACTGCCTCAAAATAAAATATCTGTTCTTTATGGTCGCTTGATAAATATTGAGGTCATTGAAACCGAAAGTACACTTTGGCAGATGGCGCTAAAATGACGTAATTTTAAGACTGGTTTGCATATTGTTTTAAACAATACCGATCAGCAACTTTGATGTTATTGGATCAGTCTAAAATCGCTTGTGCACATGTTTTTGTAAACATTTTCCTGTGGGTATGATTAAATGGTTAATTGTTTGCGGATTTTGACAGTAGGTGGTAAGATAAAGCCTCGGGCGTGTATCTCTTGATAAACAAGGGGATTATAGACAACTATCAAAATTATATTTGAAGACTAAATTATTGATTTCCGGGCTACTCGATACGGAGTTTCAAGGTAACCCGGCGGGCACGCCCTGAAAAAATTTAGTAGCCCGACAGAATTTTCTGGTAGGCTCTGGACATGAGATTTCTGAAACCATGGTAATAGTATATGTTATATAGTAATGAAAACTAAAAAAATCTTCTTAAAATAAATTAGAAAGCCCAATAAAAGTGATATGTCGCCATGCTTGGTTTCTAATTATCTCCTCTGAAAATGCCAAATTTGAAGTAATACTTAATAGGTATCTGTTGTTTTATGGTCTATGCAAAATTGTTTAAGCCGTGGAATGAAATTCGTAGTTTTTCTTGTGTCAATTTCTTATAATTATATGCCAGGGAGATAAAAGACAATAACTGTTGATAATATACTATCAACAGTAATCTCTCTTGACATGGTATATAAGCTGTAGTGTGAAAGCAATTGGCCAGTTTGTTCCTTAACGCGCAATAGAGTACTGGCAAAGGGAGTTTAGGCAATGGAATAGGGATATGTTAAGTGGACAGGGGTTTAGAGTTAATAGCTGATTTAAACAAAAGCAAAGTAATAACATGATAAGAAGATAAGACAAATTTGGTATTAAACACTATTCTTTGTAGTTACCTTGTTATAATATCTGTGCATGATATTTATACAAGTTATTTTAAAAATGGCTAATATATTAGCCCACCTGAGCACAAAGTGCTCATGGCCAGCTATTGTGATCGGTCAATGTCTGTCATACGTCTGTGCACGAGTGCGTCCATCAATAATTTCTTTACATGACATCTCCTAAATCTCCATTAGTTTTACAATGAGCAAAAAGCCGTTCCCATGCAAAAACAGGGCCTTTGCAGAATATACTTTTTATCTTTGCCAAATATTTGCCATAACCTTTGCGGAACAGTTGCAGCACATGATTGCTGAATATTCCACTGACGAGTAGAAATGGAACGAAACGTGCAACTATTCTGCAAAGCTTTTGCAAATATACACTACCCACACAGAATGCAAATACTTGGCAAACAATTTAAAATTCGCAGCTGAAACTTCGGCAAATAAATCGCAAAGTGATAGCAAAGTAATCGCAAAGTGATAGCAAAGTATTTGCAACTTGCATGCAAATAATATGTAAAGTATTCGCAAATACATAACAAATAGCAAAAAAATGAATTTCTGAGGTTCAAAGAAAAGGACTTTGTTTAATATCTGAAAAAAAAGATGTAAAGTCACAAAACCATTTGCAGTTTAAATAACTGTTAAAAGTCAATCATTGCAGTGATCATTCAGTAACAATAACTAAAATCATGTAATAATGTAAGTTTCAACAACTGCTTCAGTAAAAAGTGTTTTATATAACTATCATTGATTAACATTATCTTTCTACATGCTGCAATATTCTCTGGTTCTTGGAAGTCTTATTGCTTAACAACATGGTATTGCATTATCCTTATTCAACAAAGTTTATATCCAGAAAAAATAATTAGAATATTGTAATCTGTTTAACACAAGTTTGCATCACCAAAACATTTCCTCACAATATTTTCAAAAACCCTGCCATTTTAATATAGACCAATCAGAAAACAGAATGGTTAATTACTTCCTGTACCTAGAGTCTACCAGGAAAGCAAATTCATCCATGTTAACTATTTGCAAATGCTTTGCTCTTTCATTTGTGTACAAAGTGTTTATTTGCAATACCTTTGCTAACTAAATGAGCTAAGTGTTTGTTTGCAGATGCTTTGCTGTCTGCTAATTTAATAAAGTATTTGTTTGCAAAACCTTTGCAGTCTGTAATTTATCTAAGTGTTTATTTGCAAACCCTTTGCTTCAGTGTGATACATTTTGCAGACTGTTTGCAAAAGTCTGACGCAAATACTTTGCAATCACTTGGAATATAGTTTCTGAGAAAACAAATATTTAAAATATATTCTGCAAATACATGACAAAGGGTTAAATGTGTATAGGATAGCCCCCACCCCCCATCCCCCACTCAGTTAGCTGAGAAGTTGCCTATACTCATCAAAGATGCACATACTATTTTGGCAAAGGAATAATAATAAGATTTTCTCAAAATTTAGACCCAGAAACACACCAGAGGCCACCATTCCATACTTGTATTTCATAATATTCTAGGGGGAAAGCCACGAATGACGAATTGTTGCAACATGCGCAGTGGGTTGGAGAATACAACCATTGCATGCACCCCAACCCCCTCAAACGTGTCACTGACTTTGATATTTTGTAGCCAGTGGAAACCCTGCATGATACTAGAATCAAATTTCATGTGGGTTGTGTTGGAATCGAAAAAATAAGTCTGTACTTCGAATTTACTCATTTTTAGCTCGACTTTTCGAAGAAAATGTAGAGCTATTGCACTCGCCCCAGCGTCGGCGTCGCCGTTGGCTAAAGTTTTTGATAAAGTCAGATATCTCTGTTACT
Source organism: Mercenaria mercenaria (assembly GCF_021730395.1). Classification (NCBI taxonomy): domain Eukaryota; kingdom Metazoa; phylum Mollusca; class Bivalvia; order Venerida; family Veneridae; genus Mercenaria; species Mercenaria mercenaria. Next base: position 43,747,238 of record NC_069374.1, read on the forward strand.
ACCAAAGCTATTGACAGTTGACTTGAAACTTAAAATAGTTATTTACTATCAAAGTCTACACCAGGAGAAACAATCCCCATAACTCTGATTTGAATTTTGACAGAATTATGCCCCTTTTTAACTTAGAATTTTTGGTTAAAGTTTTTTATAAAGTCAAATATCTCTGTTACTATCAAAGCTATTGACTTGAAACTTAAATAGTTATTTACTATCAAAGTCTACACCAGGAGAAACAATCCCCATAACTCTGATTTGAATTTTGACAGAATTATGCCCCTTTTTAACTTAGAATTTTTGGTTAAAGTTTTTTATAGTCTAATATCTCTGTTATTATCAAAGCTATTGACTTGAAACTTAAAATACTTATTTACTATCAAAGTCTACACCAGGAGAAACAATCCCCATAACACTGAATTGAATTTTGACAGAATTATGCCCCTTTTTAACTTAGAAATTTTGTTAAATTTTTTGATAAAGTCAAATATCTCTGTTACTATTAAAGCTTTTGACTTGAAACTCAAAATAGTTATTTACTATCAAAATCTACACCAGGAGACACAATTCCTATAACCCTGGTTTGAATTTTGACAGAATTATGCCCCTTTTTAACTTAGAATTTTTAGTTAAAGTTTTTGATAAAGTCCAATATCTCTGTTACTATCAAAGCTTTTGACTTGAAACTTAAAATATCAAAGTATACACCAAGAGAAACAATCCCCATAACTCTAATTTGAATTTTGACAGAATTATGCCCCTTTTAACTTAGATTTTTGTTGTTGAAATATTTGATGAAGTCAAATATCTCTGTTACTATTAAAGCTTTTGACTTGAAACTCAAAATAGTTATTTACTATCAAAGTCTACACCAGGAGAAACAATCCCCATAACACTGAATTGAATTTTGACAGAATTATGCCCCTTTTTAACTTAGAAATTTTGTTAAATTTTTTGATAAAGTCAAATATCTCTGTTACTATTAAAGCTTTTGACTTGAAACTCAAAATAGTTATTTACTATCAAAATCTACACCAGGAGACACAATTCCTATAACCCTGGTTTGAATTTTGACAGAATTATGCCCCTTTTTAACTTAGAATTTTTAGTTAAAGTTTTTGATAAAGTCCAATATCTCTGTTACTATCAAAGCTTTTGACTTGAAACTTAAAATATCAAAGTATACACCAAGAGAAACAATCCCCATAACTCTAATTTGAATTTTGACAGAATTATGCCCCTTTTAACTTAGATTTTTGTTGTTGAAATATTTGATGAAGTCAAATATCTCTGTTACTATTAAAGCTTTTGACTTGAAACTCAAAATAGTTATTTACTATCAAAGTCTACACCAGGAGACACAATTCTCATAACTATAATTTGAATTTTAACAGAGTTATGCCCCTTTTAAACTTTGATTTTTTTTTTTTACTGGCAAAGCTCAAATTCAGAGTCAAACACCGAGAAAGTCAAGCACGCTGTCTTACGGACAGCTCTTGTTAGTCTTGCTGGTATATAGGGTCCTAGAAGCTTGGCCTGGAATTATATTTCAAATATAACGGAATGTAGCACTATATTTTTTTAGATTTTAGCTGCTCAAGTGAAAAACTAGGTCACCCTGTCAAATTTAAGAAAATCTTTTGTGTATGCAATAGGGGTTTCATTTTATAATGGATACTCTTGAAATGTGTTCAGAATGTTTGCCTTGACAAAATCTAGGTAAGGTTTGAATACAGGTCATCTTGGGCCAAAAGCTAGGTCACCTGGTCAAAACAAAGAAAAAACTTGCATATGCAATAGAGGCTGCATTTTACACTGGCTATTCATAAAATTTGAATAGACTGCTTGCCTTGAGGAACTCTAGGTCACGTTTGAATATTGTTCATCTGGGGTCAAAATCTAGGTCACCCACTCAAATCATAGATAACCTTGTGTATGCAATAGGGTCTTTCTTTTACAGTGCACATTTATGAAATTTGATCAGACTGTTTGTCTTAATGAAATCTATGCCAGGATCGAATATGGGTCATCTGGGTCAAAAACTAGCTGTCCCTATCAAATCAAAGAAAAACTTTGTGTATGTAATAAAGGGTGCATTTTACAATGGATATTCATGAAATTTAATCAGAATGTTTGTCTTGACAAAGTCTAGGCCAAGTATGAATATGGGTCTAAAACTAGGCCACCTGGTTAAAATCAAAGAAACCTTGTATATGAAATAAAGGCTGCATTTCCTCTACCCTATCACTTCTACTCGAAGGTCAGTTTTAGCCGTAAACAGCCAATTTCTGCACCAATATCAGATAACACAGCTGCAGCAGTAAAGAGCAGATAAAAAAACCGCGGAGGGCCAATTTATGAATCTTCAACATCAGTCAATTCAGCCGCTTAGGCGGCCCATAAACATATTTCACTAGTCTTAGTGTTGATGTGCATGCACAACGGGATTAAAAAATCCTTTACATTTTAAAATGAAACACACCAAAACTACATTACAGGCCTATAGCATTTCCATTCCTACAGGGAATTACATTACCAGATTTTTAGCTGATCTGAGCACAAAGTGCTCAGGGTGAGCTTTTGTGATCGCCCTGTGTCCAATTTTTTCGTCCCTCATCGTTCGTCATCAGCAATTTGACTGTTAACACTCTAGAGGTCACACTTTTGGCTCAATCTTAATGAAATTTGGGTCAGAATGCTACCCTCAATACAATGTTGGACGAGTTCGATATTGGGTCCTCTGGTGCCAAAAACTAGGTCACCAGATCAAATCAAAGGAAAAGCTTGTTAACACTCTAGAGGTCACAATCTTGGTCCAATCTTAATTAAACTTAATCAGAATGTTACTCTCAATAACATTTTGGACAAGTTCGATATTGGGTCATCTGGGATCAAGAATTAGGTCATCGGGTCAAGCCTAAGGAAAAGCGTGTTAACACTCTAGAGGCCTCATTTATGACTGTATCTTCATGAAACTTTGCCAGAATGTTGATCTTGATGATCTTTAGGTCAAGTTCGAATCTAGATCATGTGGGGTCAAAAACTAGATCACCAGGTCAAATCAAAGGAAAACTTTGTTAACACTATAGAGGCCATATTTATGACTGTATCTTCATGATAACTTAGTCAGAATGTTAATGTTGAGGTCATGTTCCAACCTGAGTCAGGAGGGCTCAAAAACTAGGTCCTCAGGTCAAATCACAGGAAAAGCTTGTTAACACGCTAGAGGCCACATTTATGACCATATCTTAATGAAACTTGGTCAGAATGTTTATAATTATGCCCCCAGATTTTAACTTAGAAATTTTGTTAAATTTTTTGATAGTCAAATATCTCTGTTACTATTAAAGCTTTTGACTTGAAACTCAAAATAGTTATTTACTTTCAAAATCTACACCAGGAGACACAATTCCTATAACCCTGGTTTGAATTTTGACAGAATTATGCCCCTTTTTAACTTAGAATTTTTAGTTAAAGTTTTTGATAAAGTCAAATATCTCTGTTACTATCAAAGCTTTTGACTTGAAACTTAAAATATCAAAGTATACACCAAGAGAAACAATCCCCATAACTCTAATTTGAATTTTGACAGAATTATGCCCCTTTTAACTTAGATTTTTTTTGTTAAAATATTTGATGAAGTCAAATATCTCTGTTACTATTAAAGCTTTTGACTTGAAACTCAAAATAGTTATTTACTATCAAAGTCTACACCAGGAGACACAATTCTCATAACTATAATTTGAATTTTAACAGAGTTATGCCCCTTTTAAACTTTGATTTTTTTTTTTTTACTGGCAAAGCTCAAATTCAGAGTCAAGCACAGAGAAGTCAAGCACGCTGTCTTACGGACAGCTCTTGTTAGTCTTGCTGGTATTATAGGGTCCTAGAAGCTTGGCCTGGAATTATATTTCAAATATAACGGAATGTAGCACTATATTTTTTTAGATTTTAGCTGCTCAAGTGAAAAACTAGGTCACCCTGTCAAATTTAAGAAAATCTTTTGTGTATTGCAATAGGGTTTCATTTTATAATGGATACTCTTGAAATGTGTTCAGAATGTTTGCCTTGACAAAATCTAGGTAAGGTTTGAATACAGGTCATCTTGGGTCAAAAGCTAGGTCACCTGGTCAAAACAAAAGAAAAAACTTGCATATGCAATAGAGGCTGCATTTTACACTGGCTATTCATAAAATTTGAATAGACTGCTTGCCTTGAGGAACTCTAGGTCACGTTTGAATATTGTTCATCTGGGGTCAAAATCTAGGTCACCCACTCAAATCATAGATAACCTTGTGTATGCAATAGGGTCTTCCTTTTACAGTGCACATTTATGAAATTTGATCAGACTGTTTGTCTTAATGAAATCTGTGCCAGGATCGAATATGGGTCATCTGGGTCAAAAACTAGCTGTCCCTATCAAATCAAAGAAAAACTTTGTGTATGTAATAAAGGGTGCATTTTACAATGGATATTCATGAAATTTAATCAGAATGTTTGTCTTGACAAAGTCTAGGCCAAGTATGAATGTGGGTCTAAAACTAGGCCACCTGGTTAAAATCAAAGAAACCTTGTATATGAAATAAAGGCTGCATTTCCTCTACCCTATCACTTCTACTCGAAGGTCAGTTTAAGCCGTAAACAGCCAATTTCTGCACCAATATCAGATAACACAGATGCAGCAGTAAAGAGCAGATAAAAAGCCACGGAGGGCCAATTTATGAATCTTCAACATCAGTCAATTCAGCCGCTTATGCGGCCCATAAACATATTTCACTAGTCTTAGTGTTGATGTGCATGCACAACGGGATTAAAAAATCCTTTACATTTTAAAATGAAACACACCAAAACTACATTACAGGCCTATAGCATTTCCATTCCTACAGGGAATTACATTACCAGATTTTTAGCTGATCTGAGCACAAAGTGCTCAGGGTGAGCTTTTGTGATCGCCCTGTGTCCAATTTTTTCGTCCCTCATCGTTCGTCGTCAGCAATTTGACTGTTTACACTCTAGAGGTCACAATTTTGGCTCAATCTTAATGAAATTTGGTCAGAATGCTACCCTCAGTAAAATCTTGGACGAGTTCGATATTGGGTCCTCTGGTGTCAAAAACTAGGTCACCAGATCAAATCAAAGGAAAAGCTTGTTAACACTCTAGAGGTCACAATCTTGGTCCAATCTTAATTAAACTTAATCAGAATGTTACTCTCAATAACATTTTGGACAAGTTCAATATTGGGTCATCTGGGATCAAGAATTAGGTCATCAGGTCAAGCCTAAGGAAAAACATGTTAACACTCTAGAGGCCTCATTTATGACTGTATCTTCATGAAACTTTGCCAGAATGTTGATCTTGATGATCTTTAGGTCAAATTCGAATCTAGGTCATGTGGGGTCAAAAACTAGATCACCAGGTCAAATCAGAGGAAAAGGTTGTTAACACTATAGAGGCCATATTTATGACTGTATCTTCATGATAACTTAGTCAGAATGTTAATGTTGAGGTCATGTTCCAATCTGGGCCAGGAGGGCTCAAAAACTAGGTCCTCAGGTCAAATCACAGGAAAAGCTTGTTAACACGCTAGAGGCCACATTTATGACCATATCTTAATGAAACTTGGTCAGAATGTTCATCTTGAGAATCTTTAGGTCAAGTTTAAATCTGGGTCAGGCGGGGTCAAAAACTAGGTCACCATGTCAAATCAAAAGAAAAGCTAGTTAACACTCTAGAGGCCACATGTATGACCGTATCTTAATGAAACTTGGTCAGAATGTTAATCTTAATGATCTTTAAGTCAGTTTCAAATCTGTGTGAGGTGGGGTCAAAAACAAGGTCACCGGGTCTAATCAAAGGAATATGTTGTTAATACTTCAGAGGCCACATTTATGACCATATCTTAATGAAATTGATCAAGATGTTAATCTTGAAGATCTTTAGCAGTGTTCATTCCAGATTTTTTTTTAGTGGGGTTTTTTTAGTTGGGAACCAAGCCTAGTTGTGCATATGGCTGGCATATTTCGCTTGCTGCACAAAATGGCCAACATGAGATAAAAATAGAAAAAATCTTGTCTGGCTTCTGCAGGTCAAACTGCTGGCCGAATTTCTAATTTATTTATTTATTACAGTATAGGTTATATGGCGCCAAACAGGACTACAAATTTTGGTTTAACATCTAATTTACATCGAAATAAAAACATGAAGTATGGAATCAAAATTTGTATGCTTGCAAACCCAAGTGTTAAGACCCTATTAGTCGCTGAAACTTCACATGAGTGATCAGTACCAAATCTAGTTGTGCATATCACCGGCACGTTCTGCTTCATCAAATTTAATGGCCGCCACAGCTAAAATTATAGAATTCTAATCCGGGCCTCACAGGTCAAACTGTTGGCTGGATATCGAAGAGACTTCAGAGGACTGGAGTGATCAGTACCAAGCCTAGTTAAATATATTGCCGGCACGTTCCGCTTCGCTGCATAAAATGGCTGCTAGAGCTAAAAAACAAAAATCTTGTCTTGCTTTTACAGGTCAAACTGCTGGCTGGATTTTGACGAAACTTCACATGAGCGATAAGTGTAACCAAGCCTAGTTATGCATATCGCTGGCACGTTCCGCTTTGCTACATAAAATAGCCCCAAGAGCTAAAACTAGAAAAATTTTGTCCTGAGCTTCCACTGGTCAAACTGCTGGCCAAATTTCTATGAAACTTCACAACTGGAGTGATCAGTACCAGTCCTAGTTATGCATATACATATATCTACTGATGCGGGAGGCATATAGTGATTGTCCTGTCCATCCGTTCATCTATTCGTCCATCCGTACGAGGTTAACCTAATTGGACACGTTTCATCTATCATCAATACCCCTAACTAGAATGACTTGATACTAATGCAGATGTATCCTGTGACCATTCCTCATATTCTGACATCCCCTGACCTCAGTTTGACCTTGACCTTGAACTCGGGGTTTTCCCTGACGCACAAATCCTGCGTCATAGTCGCACTTTTCTGACTAATGACCCGTAAAAATAAATTCTGTGCGTCACAGTGGATGCAATTTCTTGAAAATCAAACTCGGGCCAATTTTGTTTACAATGAGCGATTTTCTGGAAATGTACTTTTAGTTTCTTAATTATATGCAGACTGTGTCACCAATTTTATATATTTGTGTCAATTCACATTTCACAAATTTAATACCCAGTCTGATACTTTGACTGAATAAACACTTTGTAACAGTTGTTATCGCTGCTTGCTACTTCTACCAGTAGTACCAGTCTGCTGTTTACTAAAAAAAGATGGCTCAAAATCAAAGCGAGCTGACGATGTTTGTGACATCGTCGGCAGCAAGTACAGTAGGACCCAGTGGTTCAGATCGCCTGTTTCTACTATAACACTGCCTGGTAAAAAGGACTAAAACCTATTTTAGCACATGTATAAATAAAAGTCAAACATCAGCTGTTTTTATCATTTTATTCAGTGACAAATATGAGGAAAGACTTCAATCTGTTTTATTCAAAATACTAATTTTAGTATATCTGTATGACCCCTAAAATTTGAAAATGACCCCCACATGTGAAACACTGGGGGTCACAATGACCCTTATTTTCAAAAGCCAAGGGAAAACACTGGAACTTGACCTCGTTTTGGACTAAGGCTGCTTTGTATTGACAAGGATGCCACCGGGGGCATCAAGCGTTTATTGAACACAGCTCCTTGTTCAGTATTATGTTAACTTGGCATCATTTTGTTTTCAGGAAATTATGAAGTTTGGTATGGTCGTGCAGACATGATTCTTCAGAAAAGTGCCATTGTAGTGAATAAAGGCAGTGACACTGTATCAAAGCTTTTTTCAGGAAGAATAGCAACATGCTCATGCCAAAGTACAAGCTCACGTTCCTGTACGAGTGAATTTGATCATGATTCTTCAAGTAGTAGTAGTGATACCTGCAATTGCTCTGAAGTAGAAATAAAGAGTAAAGGTTTCGAAGGACATGCCCAGAATCAGGCTATCGCACAGTGTATATCAAATGCTTTCTATGTCCAGGATCAAAGTCAGTTATCGGATGTTTACATTCCATCTTTCTTAGCCAATGATAATATCATTAAAATATACATGTACTGTTGTAGCAATGACATTCTTCTTGAAAGTGAATCAATGCCAATTTTGAGAGGGGATACCATAAATGTTGCAACAGTAATTACAGTGTGGTTGGCAATTAACTTTGACTACTTTGACTTAAGAGACATTAAAAGTAAGGAAATAGCCCAGAAACTACATCTTGCTAGCCCGAAGTCAATGTTCAAAACATTGATAGGAGCGGAAGCGTTATACATCTATGAACATAAATTGCACAGACCTTTGGATCCAAAACAAACTGATAAAGAGGAAAAGGATGACGAGAGAATAGATGTCCATCCATTATTTCAAGAATATCTAAACACTTTTACACCATATGAAATAGCAATCTTATCAAAAAAGGAATAAAGCATTCTTTTTTATGCCCAGCTGTTCAAAGAATGTTCTCTTCAAGATGCATTGCAAATGTGGTTTCCAATCAATAACTTTAAAAAGGTACCATAGATTGTATTCATATTTTACATGTTGGTTTTTAATTTTAGATACTTGATTTACTATCTATAAATTATTACTGGAGTGATGGCAATGTCCGGATTATTAATTTCTGCAAAATGATTGTTTCCCATCAGTAACTATTGAAATTTGGCAAGAATTGTACAGGCTGTTTCTGTGGCATGGTTTCCATCCTCTGTTCACTGCCTACTTTTTACATTGTATACATTTACAATACATAATAGATGCTGCAGTATTCAGTGGGTCTTTCCCTGGATGAAATCAAGGCCATCTTAGAATGTTGATATCTATGGTCATAAGTTAAGGTCACCAGGTCAAAACATAGGAAAAGCATGTGAACACAATTTAGATTGTGCTTTGGGTCTTCTCGAAAATTGGCCTTGATGTTTGTTTTGATGAATATAGGTCAAGTTTGAATATAGGTCATGTGGGATCAAAAACTAGGTCACCATAATTTCAAATCAGAAAAGTGTTCTATGCAGTAAAGTTTATACCGGTATTTTCCAGAGGATATTTGAGCCGAGCCATGAGAAAACCAACATAGTGGGTTTGCGACCAGCATGGATCCAGACCAGCCTGCGCATCCGCACTGTCTGGTCAGGATCCATGCTGTTCGCTTTTAAAGCCTATTGAAATTGGAGAAACTGTTAGTGGTTTTCTCATGGCGCGGCTCATTTATGAAAATGGGTCATGTTTTTTTCTGGATGAAATTTAGGTTATGTTCGAAAATGGCCATTATATGGGGCAACTGATAGCATATCTAGTTGACAAGATTAAATTATAAATAAACAAAGTGCGCACAGTGGAGGCTGAAAAGAATCTTACTTGGGTCAAGGTACTCAGGTGAGCCATCTAGGGCTTTCGTGTCCCTCTTGTTCTAACTTCCCATCACAAGTTTGTGTGTGGCCTTGCATCAACAGTTTCTCCAAACGATATCGCCTTTGAAATTACTTGGTCAGTCTTGTTTCCAGTTGCTAGCTGGTAGTTTCTTACAGAGAAAATTTGTGTCTAGTTATGGTCCTTCACAGGAACAGTTGTTGGGTAAACTGCCCGCTTGTTTTATGCTCATTTAATAAATCTACATTAGTCTTGCAGTTTATTGATACCCAGCAACAAATGTTTCTCAGAAACTTAGTTTCTGATAAATGGTCATCCCCTGTTCCCCTGGCTGGTTCTTGCTAAAAATGGCAGTGCAGTTTCAATTTAGTAAAATCAGTTAATTATTGAGAACTAAACTTTTTTCTCCCTTTAAAATCAAATAGAGCTTGTTTTCTTTTTCTTCTATTATGATTGTTTCATTCCTGTAATTCCTGTTTTCATCTAGCCAGACTTGTTCATTATGTATTTTTTCTTTGGTTAGATCAGGTCAAAGCCCGCCCGCTTAGCTCAGTAGGTAAGAGCGTTGGTCTACGGATCGCGGGGTCGCGAGTTCGATCCTCGGGCGGGGCGTATGTTCTCCGTGACTATTTGATAAACGACATTGTGTCTGAAATCATTAGTCCTCCACCTCTGATAATTCATGTGGGGAAGTTGGCAGTTACTTGCGAAGAACAGGTTTGTACTGGTACAGAACCCAGGAACACTGGTTAGGTTAACTGCCCGCCGTTACATGACTGAAATACTGTTGAAAAACGGCGTTAAACCCAAAACAAACAAACAAACAAAAGATCAGGTCAAAAATGTGTTTTATATACAGATAATTTTTGTTCAAATTCCATTATGTATGTATAGTTCACTGAAATCATGTAGAAATTTGAGAGGAGTTACTTTGAAATTTCTTTTTATTGTTCAAAATATACAAAATTCATGATACCTGTCAGAAAATAAAAGTAAAGTATTGCCCGTTAGGAAAGAAAATTGAAAAAGCTCAACGGGTTTCGATGTCTTTGATCTTTTAAACAAAAATCTTCTCGTAATACCGATTCATCCAAGACGGGCAGGACTAAGGGTGGTTGGAAAGAGGAGGTATGGCATGTAGCGATTTTTGTAGAATTGCTACATTCATTTGATGAACGCCATTTTTAGCTCACCTCAAGAGCTGTCCGTAAGACAGCGCGCTTGACTTTTCTCAGTGTTTGACTCTGAATTAGAGCTTTGCCATTAAAAAAAATTCCAAATTAAAAAGAGACATAATTCTGTCAAAATTCAAAACAGAGTTATGGGAATTGTGTCTCCTGGTGTGGACTTTGATAGTAAATAACTATTTTGAGTTTCAAGTCAAAAGCTTTAATAGTAACAGATATTTGACTTTATCAAAAATTTTAAGCAACTGCGACGCTGACACCGACACCGGGGGGAGTGCAGTATCTCTACTTTTTCTTTGAAAAGTCAAGCTTAAAAGTAGACGCCCCAGTGTCTGTCGTTGTCACCGTTGGTTAAAGTTTTTGATAAAGTCAAATATCTCCGTTACTATCAAAGATATTTACTTGAAACTTAAAACAATTATTTACTATCAAAGTCTACACCAGGAGAAACAATCCCCATGACTCTGATTTGAATTTTGACAGAGTTAATAATGCCCTTTTTATGCCCCCGAAGGGAGGCATATAGTTTTTGAACCGTCTGTTGGTCTGTCGGTCAGTTTGTCCGCAATTTTCGTGTCCGGTCCATATCTTTGTCATCGATGGATGGATTTTCAAATAACTTGGCAAGAATGTGTACAACAGTAAGACGACGTGTCGCGCGCAAGACCCAGGTCCGTAGCTCAAAGGTCAAGGTCACACTTAGACGTTAAAGGATAATGCATTGATGGGCGTGTCCGGTCCATATCTTTGTCATCGATGGATGGTTTTCAAATAACTTGGCATGAATGTGTACCACAGTAAGACGACGCCCAGGTCCGTAGCTCAAAGGTCAAGGTCACACTTAGACGTTAAAGGATAGTGCATTGATGGGCGTGTCCGGTCCATATCTTTGTCACCGATGGATGGATTTTCAAATAACTTGGCATGAATGTGTACCACAGTAAGACGACGTGTTGCACGCAAGACCCAGGTCCGTAGCTCAAAGGTCAAGGTCACACTTAGACATTAAAGGTCATTTTTCATGATAGTGCATTGATGGGCGTGTCCGGTCCATATCATTGTCATTCATGCAGCAGCATGGATTTTAAAATGACTACACATGAATGTGTGACACAGTAAGACGACGTGTTGCGCGCAAGACCCAGCTCCGTAGGTCAAAGGTCCTAAACTCTAACATCGGCCATAACTATTCATTCAAAGTGCCATCGGGGGCATGTGTCATCCTATGGAGACAGCTCTTGTTTAACAGAATTTTTGGTTAAAGTTTTTGGTAAAGTCAAATATCTCCGTTACTGTCAAACCTTAATTGACTTGAAACTTAAATGGTTATTTATTATCAAAGTCTACATCAGGAGAAACAATCCCCATAACTCTGTTTTGAATTTTAATGGAGTTATGACCTTTTTTGACTTAGAATTTTTATGCCCCCGAAGGGAGGCATATTAGTTTTCGACTGTCCGTCTGTTAGTTTGTTCGTTAGTTAGTTTGTTCGTTCATTCGTCACAACGTTAACTATTTGCATGAAGGCACTTTACTCACGAACCACTGCACCCAGGACCTTCAAACTATACATGCTGATAGTACTTACTGAGTACAGGACCCCTACTGACATTAGGGTCAAAGGTCAAGGTCACCAGGTCAAAGATCAAGGCACTGCGGGGGCATTTGTCACCATTAGTGACAGCTCTTGTTTTGTTTAAGTTACTGATAAATTTAAATATCTCTGTTAGGTCAAAAAAAAATAATTTGTGTTTCCTGTGACATGCCAGAAAAAATAGGGTTGGTAGGTCGATTTTTTTAGCTCACCTGTCACATAGTGACAAGGTGAGCTTTTGTGATCACCCTTCGTCCGTCGTCTGTGCTTTTTATTTTAATCAAACTTGCACACAACTTGTATCACCATAAGATCTTGGTTCCTTTCTTGAACTGGCGAGATTCCATTATGGGTTTCAGAGTTATGGCCCCTGAGAGGGCCAGAATTAGCTATTTTGACCTTGTCTGCACAACAGCAGCTTCATTTATGATTTTATTTTAACCAAACTTGCACACAGCTAGTATCACCATAAGATCTTGGTTCCTTTCTTGAACTGGCGAGATTCCTTTATGGGTTCTGGAGTTATGGCCCCTGAAAGGGCCAAAATGAGCTATTTTGACCTTTTCTGCACCATAGCACCTTCATTTATGATTTGAATTTAATCAAACTTGCACAAAACTTGTGTCACCATAAGATCTCAGTTCCTTTCTTGAACCGGCTAGATTCCTTAATGGGTTCCAGAGTTATGGCCCCTGAAAGGGCCAAAATTAGCTATTTTGACCTTGTCTGCACAATTACAGCTTCATTTATGATTTGATTTTAACCAAACTTGCACACAACTTGTATCACCACAAGGTCTTGGTTCCTTTGTTGAACTGGCCAAATTCCATCATGGGTTCCAGAGTTATGGCCCCTTAAAGGTCCAAAATTGGCTATTTTGGCTTTTGCAGCCATATAGAGACTTCATTTACGGTTTCATTTCATACAAACTTCCAAAATATCTTCAACAACAATAAATCTTAGATTCCATGACAAATCAGATCCAATCATAGGTTCCAGAGTTATTAGCTCACCTGTCACAAAGTGACAAGGTGAGCTTTTGTGATCGCGCGGTGTCCGTCGTCCGTCGTCCGTCCGTGCGTCCGTAAACTTTTGCTTGTGACCACTCTAGAGGTCACATTTTTCATGGGATCTTTATGAAAATTGGTCAGAATATTCATCTTGATGATATCTAGGTCAAGTTCGAAACTGGGTCACGTGCCTTGAAAAACTAGGTCAGTAGGTCTAAAAATAGAAAAACCTTGTGACCTCTCTAGAGGCCATATATTTCATAAGATCTTCATGAAAATTGGTCAGAATGTTCACCTTGATGATATCTAGGTCAAGTTCGAAACTGGGTCACGTGGGTTCAAAAACTAGGTCAGTAGGTCTAAATATAGAAAAACCTTGTGACCTCTCTAGAGGCCATATTTTTCATGAGATCTTCATGAATATTGGTCAGAATGTTTACCTTGATGATATCTAGGTCAAGTTCGAAACTGGGTCAAGTAGGGTCAAAAACTAGGTCATTAGGTCTAAAAATAGAAAAACCTTGTGACCTCTCTAGAGGCCATATTTCTCAATGGATCTTCATGAAAATTGGTCAGAATGTTCACCTTGATGATACCTAGATCAGGTTCGAAACTGGGTCACGTGGGGTTAAAAACTAGGTCAGTAGATCTAAAAATAGAAAAACCTTGTGACCTCTCTAGAGGCCATATTTTTCATGAGATCTTCATGAATATTGGTCAGAATGTTCAACTTGATGATATCTAGGTCAAGTTCGAAACTGGGTCATGTTGGGTCAAAAACTAGGTCAGTAGATCTAAAAATAGAAAAACCTTGTGACCTCTCTAGAGGCCATATTTCTCAATGGATCTTCATGAAAATTGGTCAGAATGTTTATCTTGATGATATCTAGGTCAAGTTCGAAACTGGGTCACGTGCGGTCAAAAACTAGGTCAGTAGGTCTAAAAATAGGAAAAACTTGTGACCTCTCTAGAGGCGATATTTTTCAATGGATCTTCATGAAAATTGGTCAGAGTGTTTACCTTGAAGATATCTAGGTCAAGTTCGAAACTGGGTCACGTGGGGTTAAAAACTAGGTCAGTAGATCTAAAAATAGAAAAACCTTGTGACCTCTCTAGAGGCCATATTTTTCATGAGATCTTCATGAATGTTGGTCAGAATGTTCACCTTGATGATATCTAAGTCAAGTTCGAAACTGGGTCACGTGGGTTCAAAAACTAGGTCAGTAGGTCTAAATATAGAAAAACCTTGTGACCTCTCTAGAGGCCATATTTTTCATGAGATCTTCATGAATATTGGTCAGAATGTTTACCTTGATGATATCTAGGTCAAGTTCGAAACTGGGTCAAGTAGGGTCAAAAACTAGGTCATTAGGTCTAAAAATAAAAAAACCTTGTGACCTCTCTAGAGGCCATATTTCTCAATGGATCTTCATGAAAATTGGTCAGAATGTTCACCTTGATGATATCTAGGTCAAGTTCGAAACTGGGTCACGTGGGTTAAAAACTAGGTCAGTAGATCTAAAAATAGAAAAACCTTGTGACCTCTCTAGAGGCCATATTTTTCAAAGAGATCTTCATGAATATTGGTCAGAATGTTCACCTTGATGATATCTAGGTCAAGTTCGAAACTGGGTCATGTTGGGTCAAAAACTAGGGCAGTAGATCTAAAAATAGAAAAACCTTGTGACCTCTCTAGAGGCCATATTTCTCAATGGATCTTCATGAAAATTGGTCAGAATGTTCACCTTGATGATATCTAGGTCAAGTTCGAAACTGGGTCACGTGCGGTCAAAAACTAGGTCAGTAGGTCTAAAAATAGGAAAACCTTGTGACCTCTCTAGAGGCGATATTTTTCAATGGATCTTCATGAAAATTGGTCAGAGTGTTTACCTTGAAGATATCTAGGTCAAGTTCGAAACTGGGTCACGTGGGGTTAAAAACTAGGTCAGTAGATCTAAAAATAGAAAAACCTTGTGACCTCTCTAGAGGCCATATTTTTCATGAGATCTTCATGAATGTTGGTCAGAATGTTCACCTTGATGATATCTAAGTCAAGTTCGAAACTGGGTCACGTGGGGTTAAAAACTAGGTCAGTAGGTCTAAAAATAGAAAAAACCTTGTGACCTCTCTAGAGGCCATATTTCTCAACGGATCTTCATGAAAATTGGTGAGAATGTTCAGCTTGATGATATCTAGGTCAGGTTTGTAACTGGGTCATGTGCGGTCAAAAACTAGGTCAGTAGGTCGAAAAATAGAAAAACCATGTGACCTCTTTAGAGGCCATATTTTTCATGAGATCTTCATGAAAATTGGTGAGAATGTTCACCTTGATGATATCTAGGTCAAGTTTAAAAGTGGGTCACGTGCCTTCAAAAACTAGGTCATTAGGTCAAATAATAGAAAAACCTTGTGACCTCTCTAGAGGCCATATTTTTCAATGGATCTTCATGAAAATTGGTCAGAATTTTTTATCTTGATGATATCTAGGTCACATGTGCTCAAAAACTAGGTCACTATGTCAAATAATAGAAATAACGACGTCATACTCAGTTCAACACTGGGTCCTGTGGGGATAGGTGAGCGATTCAGGACCATCATGGTCCTCTTGTTTTATATCTGATTACCTCCCCTGATTGTAATCAAAATGGATTTATATCAATAAGTACTTATAGGACTTATTTGAAATTTCATAATTGTCATTAGTTGGACTGAGACAATCAGGGTAGATAACTATGGACTGATTTTATGTCAACTTACCTCCCTTTATTTCAAATTAAAATGGGTATATTTCCATAACTAATGAAGATACTGATCTGAAATTTCATTTATGTCAACAGATTTATTTGGCAGAGCCTTCTTTTGTTCACTTACAATATTTTTTTGTTAATTACTTCCCTTTTACGTTACTATAAATAGCTTATTTTAGGAACTTTTTTATTATTGGCCGTAGGGAAAAACGGAGACCACTTTTCTGTGGTACAACATGGATGGTACCTCCAATTTTTAGGTGCATTTTGACATATCTGTACTTTGTAAGAATTGTTTTTTCTTTTTGGTTAAATTTCTTCCCATTGTTGTTCCTGTCCTTTGGACTTAAATATTTTTACTGAGGACCTTCTTGTCCTCAAGTGCAATGATAACAGGTGAGCGATATAGGGCCATCATGGCCCTCTTGTTTTTTTGTTTTTTTTTTTAGGGTAGAGCAGAATATGCATCTTCACAGTAGTAGAATTCCCTTATCTTTGCTTTTGCCTATTGTCTTATCAATACATATATGTCTATACTAGATGGTAGATGCAACAGAAGTAGCCTCCTCACTGGCAGTTTGCTCACACTGTACCAGAATTTTCTTTCTCTGCACAAATGAATTTAACCCATTTGATGCCAAATGTTGATACTGTAGTTCCTAATGAAAGAATGCTGTCAATCTGAAATTTTTAATGAAAAATATTTTGTCATTTGGTAGTGTTATTTCTCGGGGCGCCCTGCCCTTTTTTACTGCCGCCACGCTGTCGTCCTGCCTTTCATGCTTTGATCTTCTGCTAAATCCCGCCAATTTCCCTATTGTCATGCCTTGCCAATTTTTAGCTCACCTGTCACAAAGTGACAAGGTGAGCTTTTGTGATCGTGCAGCGTCCGTCGTCCGTCCGTCAGTCCGTCCGTGCGTGCGTAAACTTTTGCTTGTGACCACTCTAGAGGTCACATTTTTCATGGGATCTTTATGAAAATTGGTCATAATGTTCCCCTTGATGATATCTAGGTCAAGTTCGAAACTGGGTCACGTGCGGTCAAAAACTAGGTCAGTAGGTCTAAAAATAGAAAAACCTTGTGACCTATCTAGAGGCCATATATTTCACAAGATCTTCATGAAAATTGGTCAGAATGTTCACCTTGATGATATCTAGGTCAAGTTCGAAACTGGGTCACGTGGCATCAAAAACTAGGTCAGTAGGTCAAATAAAAGAAAAACCTTGTGACCTCTCTAAAGGCCATATTTTTCATGGGATCTGTATGAAAGTTGGTCTGAATGTTCATCTTGATGATATCTAGGTCAAGTTCGAAACTGGGTCATGTGCAGTCAAAAACTAGGTCAGTAGGTTTAAAAATAGAAAAACCTTGTGACCTCTCTAGAGGCCATACTTGTGAATGGATCTTCATAAAAATTGGTCAGAATGTTCACCTTGATGATATCTAGGTCAAGTTCGAAACTGGGTCACATACGGTCAAAAACTAGGTCAGTAGGTCTAAAAATAGAAAAACCTTGTGACCTCTCTAGAGGCCATATATTTCATGAGATCTTCATGAAAATTGGTCAGAATGTTCACCTTGATGATATGTAGGTCAAGTTCGAAAGTGGGTCACGTGCCATCAAAAACTAGGTCAGTAGGTCAAATAATAGAAAAATGTTGTGACCTCTCTAGAGGCCATATTTTTCATGGGATCTGTATGAAAGTTGGTCTGAATGTTCATCTTGATGATATCTAGGTCAAGTTTGAAAGTGGGTCACATGCCGTCAAAAACTAGGTCAGTAGGTCAATTAATAGAAAAACCTTGTGACCTCTCTAGAGGCCATATTTTTCATGGGATCTGTATGAAAGTTGGTCTGAATGTTCATCTTGATGATATCTAGGTCAAGTTCGAAACAGGGTCATGTGCGGTCAAAAACTAGGTCAGTAGGTCTAAAAATAGAAAAACCTTGTGACCTCTCTAGAGGCCATACTTGTGAATGGATCTCCATAAAAATTGGTCAGAATGTTCATCTTGATGATATCTAGGTCAAGTTCGAAAGTGGGTCATGTGCCTTCAAAAAGTAGGTCAGTAGGTCAAATAATGAAAAAACGTTGTGACCTCTCTAGAGGCCATATTTTTCATGGGATCTGTATGAAAGTTGGTCTGAATGTTTATCTTGATGATATATAGGTCAAGTTTGAAACTGGGTCAACTGCGATCAAAAACTAGGTCAGTAGGTCTTAAAATAGAAAAACCTTGTGACCTCTCTAGAGGCCATACCCTTGAATGGATCTTCATGAAAATTGGTCAGAATGTTCACCTTGATGATATCTAGGTCAAGTTTGAAACTGGGTCACGTGCCTTAAATAACTAGGTCAGTAGGTCAAATAATAAAAAAACCTTGTGACCTTTCTAGAGGCCATACTTTTCATGGGATCTGTATGAAAGTTGGTCTGAATGTTCATCTTGATGATATCTAGGTCAGGTTTGAAACTGGGTCAACTGCGGTCAAAAACTAGGTCAGTAGGTCTAAAATTATAAAAATCTTTTGACCTCTCTAGAGGCCATATTTTTCAATGGATCTTCATGAAAATTGATCTGAATGTTCACCTTGATGATATCTAGGTCAGTTTCGAAACTGGGTCACGTGCGGTCAAAAACTAGGCCAGTAGGTATAAAAATAGAAAAACCTTGTGACCTCTCTAGAGGCCATATTTTTCATGAGATCTTCATGAAAATTAGTGAGAATGTTCACCTTGATGATATCTAGGTAAAGTTCAAAACAGGGTCACGTACCTTCGAAAACTAGGTCAATAGGTCAAATAATAGAAAAACCTTGTGACCTCTCTAGAGACCATATTTTTCAATGGATCTTCATGAAAATTGGTCAGAATTTTTATCTTGATAATATCTAGGTCAAGTTCAAAACTGGGTCACATGAGCTCAAAAACTAGGTCACTATGTCAAATAATAGAAAAAACGACGTCATACTCAAAACTGGATCATGTGGGAAGAGGTGAGCGATTCAGGACCATCATGGTCCTCTTGTTTTGATCAACCAATTACGTCACAGCGAGTGCACACAGGTTATGAGACTCAAAGAAGTGTTAAAAATAATTGATAAAGAGAATGGATCCAGTGTAATGTCAAAAAGGTGTTACCGAGCACGTGAGAAGTGCCCTGTAAGATTTTTTTGTGCCAAATGTAAATGAGACCGTTGTTTAGTATAATAATAAGTATATTTTAATGCAGTAAAAAATTGATTCTACTGAAATTTCAGCTAGAAAGTGCACATCTTTTAATGAATATCGAAAGAAAAATTAAGTTTAGAATGTCCATTCACAAGTCTTAATTATTACACTCGATGTCGTATGCAATTTATTTTTCAATAATTCCTTGAAAAGCTGTCAGTGTATTTTTAGCTCACCTAAGCAGGAAGAGCTCAAGGAGAGCTTTTGTGATCGTCCGTGTCCGGCGTTGTCCGTCTTGTCAACAATTTGACTGTTAACAATCTAGAGGTCACAATTTTGGCCCAATCTTAATGAAACTTGGTCAGAATGTTACCCTCAATAAAATCTGGGACGAGTTTGATATTTCGTCATTTGGGTTCAAAAATTAGGTCACCAAGTCAAATCAAAAGAAAAGCTTGTTAACACTCTAGAGGTAACATTTTTGGTCCAATCTTAATGAAACTTGGCCAGAATGTAACACTCAATAAAATCTTGAATGAATTTGAAACTGGGTCATCTCGGGTCAAAAACTAGGTCACCAGGTCAAATCGAAGGAAAAGCTTGTTAACACTCCAGAGGTCACAATTTTGGCCCAATCTTAATGAAACTTGGTCAGAATGTTACCCTTAATAAAATCTTGGACGAGTTCAATATTAGGTCATCTGGGGTCAAAAACTAGGTCACCAGGTCAGATCAAAGGAAAAGATTGTTAACACACTAGAGGTCACATTTTTGGCCCAATCTTAATGAAACTTGGTCAGAATATTACACGCAATAAAATCTTGAACAAGTTTGTTATTGGGTCATCTGGGGTCAAAAACTAGGTCACCAGGTTATATCAAAGGAAAAGCTTGTTAACACTCTAATTTTAGCCCCAATCTTAATGAAAATTGGCCAGAATGTTATTTTCAGTAAAATCTTGGACGAGTTCGATATTGGGTCATATGGGCTCAAAAACTAGGTCACCAGGTCAAATCAAAGGAAAGGCTTTAACACGTTAGAGGTCACAGTTTTAGTCCAATCTTATTGAAACTTGGTCAGAATGTTACCCTCAATAAAATCTTGGACAAGTTTGATATTTGATTATGTGGGGTCAAAAACAAGGTCACCAGGTCAAATCAAAGGAAAAGCTTGTTAACATTGTAGAGGCCACATTAATGACTGTATCTTCATGAATCTTGGTCAGAATGTTAATCTTGATGGTCTCAAGGTCCATTTTGAATCTGGGTCATGTTGGGTCAAAAACTAGGTCACCAGGTCAAATCAAAGGAAAAACTAGTTAAAACGGTAGAGGCCACATTTATGGCCATATCTTAATGAAACTTGGGCAGAATGTTAATCTTGATGATCTATAAGTCAAGTTTTAATCTTGGTCAGATGAGGTCAAAAACTAGGTTGCTAGGTCAAATTAAAGGAAAAGCTTGTTAACACTCTAGAGGCCAATTTATAACTTTATCTTCATGAAACTTAGTCAGAATGTTAATCTTGATGATCTTTAGGTCAAAAATGAATCTGGGTCATGTGGGGTCAAAAACTAGGTCATTGGGTCAAATCAGAGGAAAAGCTAGTTAACACTTTAGAGACCACATTTATGACCAGTTCTTAATGAAACTTGGTCAGAATGTTAATCTCGATGATCTTTAGGTCAACAGGTCAGGTGGGCGATACAGGGCCTTCATAGCCCTATTGTTTATAATAAGAAACATCAAAATTTGAAGAACTATCTCTGGTTTACCTTAGGGGGTCAATTAAACTGAGTAAAAACTACTTTCAGACAGCATTTCAAAAGTGTACCAGTATCCGGATAGTATATTTTGGATATACATGTATACGTTTCTTACAGACTCAGACTGTAAGTGTTATAGCACTTTTCTGTTAATGAAATATTGATGAAAAACATTACTTATGATAATTAGTAGCTTACAGTGTCACATGAAACAGATCTTTTTAGTATGTTGTTTACAACATGATCTTGGTTTCAAGCTTACCAGTACAAAATTGTACGGGTGTAAATTAAACGTAATTTTACTGCAATTTACAGTCGTAAACAGAATGTTACGTGTTACAACTGTACTTACTTTAACAGAAATTCAAAAAAATTGGCAGAAACCAAAGAGCTATAAAAATAAATAGATCGGCAACTTGAAAGGAATATAGAGCAAATCTCGCCAACATCCCGTGACAGCTGAATGAGATCTCGTTTACTGGAAGTGAAGCATTCTCCATGAGCCATTTTGTATGCAAAAGCAATTATTCATTGGTAAATTAATTATCACCGCATGGCCACGTTTTTTTTAGCTCACCTGTCACAAAGTGACAAGGTGAGCTTTTGTGATTGCGCAGCGTCTGTCGTCCGTGCGTGCGTGCATAAACTTTTGCTTGTGACCACTCTAGAGGTCACATTTTTCATGGGATCTTTATGAAAGGTAGTCAGAATGTTCACCTTGATGATATCTAGGTCAAGTTTGAAACTGGGTCACGTGCGGTCAAAAACAAGGTCAGTAGGTCTAAAAATAGAAAAATCTTGTGACCTCTCTAGAAGCTATATTTTTCACAAGATCTTCATGAAAATTGGTCAGAATGTTCACCTTGATGATATCTAGGTCAAGTTCGAAACTTGGCCATGTGCCATTAAAAACTAGGTCAGTAGGTCAAATAAAAGAAAAACCTTGTGACCTCTCTAAAGGCCATATTTTTTATGGGATCTGTATGAAAGTTGGTCTTGATGCTCATCTTGATGATATCTAGGTCAAGTTCGAAACTGGGTCATGTGCAGTCAAAAACTAGGTAAGTAGGTCTAAAAATAGAAAAACCTTGTGACCTCTCTAGAGACCATACTTGTGAATGGACCTTCATAAAAATTTGTCAGAATGTTCATCTTGATGATATCTAGGTCAAGTTAGAAAGTGGGTCATGTTCTTTCAAAAAGTAGGTCAGTAGGTCAAATAATGAAAAAACATTGTGACCTCTCTAGAGGCCATATTTTGCATGGGATCTGTATGAAAGTTGGTCTGAATGTTTATCTTAATGATTTATAGGTCAAGTTTGAAACTTGGTCAACTGCAATCAAAAACTAGGTCAGTAGGTCTTAAAATAGAAAAACCTTGTGACCTCTATAGAGGCCATACCCTTGAATGGATCTTCATGAAAATTGGTCAGATTATTCACCTTGATGATATCTAGGTCAAGTTTGAAACTGGGCCACGTGCCATCAAAAACTAGGTCAGTAGGTCAAATAATAAAAAAAACCTTTTGACCTCTATAGGGGCCATACTTTTCATGGGATCTGTATGAAAGTTGTTCTGAATATTCATCTTGATGAGATCTAGGTCAAGTTTGAAATTGGGTCAACTGCAGTCAAAAACTAGGTCAGCAGGTCTAAAATTAGAAAAATCTTTTGACCTTTCTAGAGGCCATATTTTTCAATGGATCTTCATGAAAATTGGTCTGAATGTTCACCTTGATGATATCAAGGTCATTTTATAAACTGGGTCACGTGCGGTCAAGAACTAGGCCAGTAGGTATAAAAATAGAAAAACCTTATGACATCTCTCTAGGCCATATTTTTCAATAGATTTTCATGAAAATTAGTGAGAATTTTTACTGTGATGATATCTAGGTCAAGTTCAAAACAGGGTCATGTACCATCGAAAACTAGGTCAATAGGTCAAATAATAGAAAAACCTTGTGACCTCTCTAGAGGCCATATTTTTCAATGGATCTTCATGAAAATTGGTCAGAATTTTTATCTTGATGATATCTAGGTCAGGTTCAAAACTGGGTCACATGAGCTCAAAAACTATGTCAAATAATAGAAAAAACGACGTCATACTCGAAACTGGGTCATGTGAGAACAGGTGAGCGATTCAGGACCATCATGGTCCTCTTGTTAATGGTAAGAAACGTGTTCTTTGTGTCTTAAGACTATTTCACAGTAAACTAATGTTGTTTTAGAAGCTAACATATATTTTAAATGTAGTTTTAAAGGTAAAAATTGTAATTGTATGCTCGCCGATGGTTGTTTTTACTAAGGTAAAGCCTATAATTCACGCTGTGACATGAGATCACGCGAGATTACAGCTAGTTGCCATTCTGTGTATTTTATACTTCTTTGCGTAAACTGAACGTAAAGTGCACATAAAGACTTAAGTACACGTAATTTAAGACGAAATATGCAAATGAGCTTAAACACATAAAACCATTATTGCTTACGGGCATAAAAGCAATACCAGTATGTGTGAATTTGTTAACATTACAGGCGTAATTTGCATACAAAATTTTATGTGCATAAATAACTGAACGTAGTTTACGGGCGTAAAACTGCAATATAAGTAAAAGTTAGACATCCATGGATTCAATTAAAAAAAGTATTTCAATTCTATTAATATATTTTTTCTCAAAATTTAAGAATGTGTATACAATCTATAAACATATTAACCCACTACAATTGAATTCAAAATTACAAAGCTTTCAAAGTATCAATGTCAGTTACAACCCATTAAAAGTAAAATTTTCTATATACATATTCATATCAGAATTCTTCACGTGAGGAAGCCATCCAGCTGGCTTACGGAAGGTCAGTGGTTCTACCCAGGTGCCTGCTCGTGATGAAATTGTGCACGGAGGGGCACCTGGGGTCTTCCTCCACCATTAAAGCTGGAAAGTCGCCATATGACCTAAAATTGTGTCGGTGCGACAATAAACCCAACAAAATAAATAAACATATACATATCATTATATCATATGCTAAACTGGCAATAAAATTTTAAAAAGTCATGAGTAACGAGTGTCTTCAGTGGTTCAGCATATCTTTTTCCAACTTTGGCAGGCTGTTGTTTTTGTTTCTTTTCCTGTTTCTTGGCATAGCCTATTCCTTCTGTGCAGGCACTATTTAGGTCACTGTCCATTGGAACTGCCAGCTTGTTGGCCTTGCACCAAGCAACAACAAAATCTACAAAACAAACCAGAATTTACTGGTAACTTAGCTTGTGGTTAGGTCGGTAAAACATTTTGTTGACCTTGGTGAAAGTAACATTGACCAAGTCTGAGGGTCTGGTTGGAAATAATACTGACCTTCCTTGAAGTTACCTAATAACCTAGGTTAATATGTATACTATTTGATGACATACCTGGAAATAAACTGAACCCAAAAAATGTCAGTATATTCTTTTACTGACAGTAACATTTTATGATTGTTGTTTTGTTTTTTTGTATAGTCTGTTAGGAAATAAATAATTGTCAATGCAAATCTTTGATAAATGTTAGGGGTGTAACGATACGATAGTCTCACGATACAATACATATTGTGATACAGATGTGACATATAATACTTAATTTAAGTTTCTAACACATCCATTGCTTGTTCAGAATGTGATTAATCACCTTAAATTGGAAATTTATCATCTATTTTTGCATATAGACAGCTTTGACTTATGAACTCAGAATGTAAGGCTTTTTAACTGTACCTTTAAGATCCTTTATTTTCTGTTGGTCCAGTGAAGATCGTGGATCATCAGCTTTTGAAGCCTTTCCAATTCCAAGGCCTTTAGAACTTGCAAGTTCTGTTATTGCTAAAACTTCCCCACAAAGAAGATACATAGCAATATATCCTTCTTTGCCTTTCTTTTTCAAGGCTTATTAACTTCTTATCAAACTTTCATAATTTTACTTACAAATACAGGGTGTCAAGTTACCTATATTTACCTATATTTTCCTATATTTTAGCCCTCTACCTATAATAACCTATAAAATCCTATATTTTGCCAAAATACCTATAAATACCTATAATCTGGAAATTTTGTTGTAAGCAAGGAATACAAAGGTCATTCAAACCATTAAAAAAGAAGTAATTCTATGATAATTGAGTTTATAAATATGCTTTTACCTTTTAGGCATTGAAATTTGTATTCCTTTCAGGTGTAGCGACCCTGCCCAGCCCAGCTTTAGGAAAGCTTTAAGTAATGGAAGTTCTTTTGTCAATTGGCCTCATAATGCCTGCTAATAAGAGTCAGTTTCGAGATAGGTGGCTATCAGAAGTAGATGGCAATGGACATGAACTGAAATTATGGTGTGTCAAGGGGAAGAGTGACTCTTATGGTCACTGTACATTGTGCAAAACTGACATAAAGTGTGATAATGCTGGACTGAGACAAATTCTTCAACATGCAAAAGGCACTCAACACAAGAAATTAAGTAAAGTTGCTTTCTCATCAACACAAGCTAAACTGAAATTTAAACCTCCAACAGCTGATGAAAACCCATGTTCAACTTCAGAAGGAACAGTCCATGGTAGCATTAGTGAATCACCAGCTTCCACCTCAAAGCAAAAGCAAATTTTAAGCTATTCATATGCTAAAGATGATGTTATTTCTGCTGAAGTATTGTGGGCAGCAAAATGTGCCTATTCTAATATAAGCTTTAGAGCCAATGATGGAATTGGAGAAACATTCAAAGCCATGTTTCATTGTCCAATAGCAGATGATATATGTTGTTAGCAATATGGCTTGGTTTGCCTAATTCCCTGTTAAACTGATTTGAGTACCAGTATTGGTAAAGTTTTGTCTGTTGGTGAATTAATAGTTTATTATGAAAGTAAGATATATGTTAAAATGTTATTTGTTTAAAATCATAAAAGTAGCCACTTTTTCTGTTCCTTTGTATTTTATGTTTAATAAAAGAGAGTGCTGGTAGGTGGTGGAGGAGGATAAAACACTTGTCTGACTTGTTTTCTTCATTATAAGCAACCTATATAATCCTATATTTCTGGCCCCCAAATACCTATATTTCAGGATCCTACCTATATTTTTGACTCCCAAAAGCACTTGACGCCCTGCAAATATTATTACTCCATACAGCTTGTACTAATGATATTTTCTGTGCTTTTTTATCACTGACTGCCAGGCTTCTTACTTTAAAAAAAAGAGTGTAATATATAAAATAAAAGAAAATATACACATACCATTTCATTTGATTGATTCCTGTCAGTCTGGGATAACTCAAGTCAACAGATGTTGAACAGTTTGCACTGATACTCCCTTAAGTTTTGAATTTTTTGCCTGTATCCTTGGCTGCTGTTGATTGCTGTTCAAAACCTAAAGTTGTAATTAATAAAATTAGTCAAAATCCACTACCGGTATATTCTTAAAACTTTTTTTTTCTTAGTTTTCCTAAAAAATATTGCAGTCAAAAGGCTTAAAATGACTAATCCTGAAACATAACAGGCCTGAATTGAACAAAGTGCCATTTAACCCTTACCATGCTAAATTTCTAAAATGGACTGGCCCATCTTCCATCTTCCAATTTAGACAGTATATTATCTGTTATTGGGGTGTTTACCAAAAGGATACTGACTGAACAACGAACAGTTGCAGATCATGATCAGACTGCATGATGTATTTCTTCTGCAGAACTTGTGCATATCTTTTAAAATGTTGGTTTAACAAAATAGATAGACACATTAATACTGGGAGAATACAGAAAATCCCTCTCACTTGAATTGGCTGATAGTGCTCTTTTCAGATTAACAATTAATGTACTGTCTAAAAACATGTGTTAGTTATATAATATGATATGTTTTGCAGATAATTCATATTGCTTCAAATATTTTGATATTTACATTGCAGTTTTCAAGTGAAGAATTTACAGTTATTTTGTAACCTGAAATAATACGTTGGAAAATTCTTCCTTAGTTTTATATGACTTCCTTATAAATTATTCAAACCATTACCTTTTCTTTTGTATTCTGCCTGTGGCTGTGTTTTCTAGGAGACCATCTTGGAAATTCACCTGCATTTGTCTGAAAAAGCAAGTTAATTAGTGTTATACTAAACACAGCAAGATTTACTTAGAGTGATTCCAGCGATTAAGCGATATCTAGTCAATCTCTTTGAAGTAATATACATTACAGTCAAATTACTAATGCTTAAGACTTAATGAGTATGTGTGTGTTCGGGTTTAACGTCTTTTTCAACAACTTTTCAGTCATATAAACGACGGTGTCTACTTGTAGCAGTGAGCACAATGCCCAACTTTATAGTGCTGCCTCACTGGCATATCAAGCCGTAGACACGTGACATGATAACCCACCCATTTACATTATCCTGACACCGGGCTGACCAGTCTTAGCACTACCCTCTTAATGCTGAGCGCCAAGCGAGGAAGCTGCTAGTACCATTTTTTAAGTCTTTGGTATGATGCAGCTGGGGATCGAACCCACTACCTCCCACACTCGAAGCGGACGCTCTACCACTAGGCTACCGAGGCGGTATAAGCAATTTAAAAGCATTTATTTTCTTC
This sequence comes from Mercenaria mercenaria, assembly GCF_021730395.1. Classification (NCBI taxonomy): domain Eukaryota; kingdom Metazoa; phylum Mollusca; class Bivalvia; order Venerida; family Veneridae; genus Mercenaria; species Mercenaria mercenaria. The sequence goes on from NC_069374.1 coordinate 43,774,708, forward strand.
ATCTTTTTTGTGTAACTTTTTATAAAAAAGCACATAAGACAATGGCACATTCCTCAATTCAGCAACATCCCAGCCTGACCCAAACATCCAGGGCCATAACTTGGCAAGACTTGTGTAACAGACTTACATTTTTTAAGAACTAATATATCTCATCCAGTGATTTGATGTTGAATAAAATCATTGTTTTAATGTTAAAATTTCTATTCTGACTAACAGAAGGTAAAACAACAACCTAAGAATTTAATTAATCAAGTAAATTTCCATCTTTTTATTAAAAGTAATCCTATTTGTATAAGCCTAACAATCTTACCAATTTTGTGTAAGTCTTGGTTACTGTATCTGCTCTCTTAGCCGGTGTGCTTGACAAATAGGTTTTATGTCTGAGCCGGGCAGTGTGTCATCATGGGAGGGCCCCCCCCCCCACCCAAGGGGTAGACATATATACTGTTTGAATCATCATTCCCCATTAGACCAAGGAAGGAACTAGTGTGTTCATTGATCTGAGGCTGAAATGAATTTTGAATAATTTGTTTACATAAACTTCAGATAAAAATGAATAGATTAAATAGCCATGCACATCATTTTCTATGCAAATATAAATTGGCTAAAGTAAGACTAATCTTACACTTTATTTCTATCTGTTATGCTCAAATTTTACCTAAGGCCACATTTAAAGAAGCCTTTGTTGTCTTCCGATCCTACTTTTTAAAGTTGGGTAGGTAGGTAGGTAATTTTTTTTTTATTTTTGGTGGGGGGATTATACTTTTACCAGTAGATATATGATCGTTTCTTACAGAATATTTCTTCTGTAAAAATAAGACAAATCTATAATTATATGTTGTATTACTTTAAGGATGAAATTAAATGATACAATTTAAACTTCCTTATTTTGTTGAAATATAATTGTGGCAGTTGTCATATCGCAACTTAAAAAATAATTTGATCAGCATTGTCAGATAAAAACTTTCTTTTGGGGTGCAGCATTTTAAGTGGGTAGGGTAGGGAGACAGCAAACAAACGTATTTTTAATTTTGGCCTAACAGCTGAAAAAAACTATATGACTGACAATTTATCTTCTTTCTACAATTTAAATTTCTAAGATGTAATAAGTCTTTACAATAACGGAAAGTGACACCGTTGTTAACACAGTACCTGGGAACATGGATGGCTGCAGCCAGGTTGTTGCAGATGATACACCAGATTTTGTAAAAAACTGATGAACTCCGGTTGGCAAACGGCCCTCAAAGTTTGAAGAACTTCAGGTGAATGCTTTATCTATTTCTTTGACATACTACCAGGAATTGCAGGTCTGTTTGCCAACTCATCAGCCCTTCCGCCAACAACAGCCATGGCATTTTGACAAGTTTGCCAAGTGTTTATTAGCTAGGCTGGATTGATGAGCTCTGTGTTGCTGCATGATGTTTCCTGCAACTGCTGTGCAGACTGTCACTGGTGTGCAGACTGTCACTGATGTGCAGACTGTCACTGGTGTGCAGACTGTCACTGGTGTGTAGACTGCAACTGGTGTGCAGACTGCAACTGGTGTGAGACTGTCACTGGTGTGCAGACTGTCACTGATGGATTGCTACTTTGAGTGGTCTTCCTGTGTATATATAGCTAGGGGCTCGTCTCCAACTGCTGAGGGCTCCGATGTCAGCAGCTTGTTAAATATCCCCGGCAGCTTATCACTTACAGCTAGAAACTGGTCTGGGGCAGAGGGTTCCTCAACTTTTGGCAAGTCATTTACAGCTGGTAGCTTTGTTGCAGTAAACATTTCCCCTGCATCTAGTGGCTCACCTTAGCTGGCAATTTAGTGTCCAAGACTGGGGGCTCTGCTGATACCAGGTTGATTTTTGCATCTGGCAGGTGATTACCTCCATCTCCTGCTGGCAGATGGTCATTTTTACCAGAATCATAAAACTGGTCAAACAGAGGTAACATCTGCTTCCCAACTTGGAGCGCAGTATCATCTAAACATGGTTTTGTAGAGGAGGCTTTACTTTTCTTAGGGGTGGCTTCCTTCTGTTTCTCAGCCAGTCTTTTTTCATTTCCTTTGCCATTTCTTTGGCAGGTAGACTGGTTTGTCCCTTTGGACTAAGACTGGCTTCTTGCTCCTTGCTCTCTTTCATTACCTTTGTTTCAATTCTTTCTCTCTTTCCTGAAGTCCTCCCATGACTGATTTGGAAGTTAAAAAGGTCCTTTAAGGAGCGCTCTGGCCAGCAGCACACTTGTCCTCTAACACATTGCTGTGGGCAGCAGTGGCAAATCTTACCAGGGATTGTTCATTTTCTGTAAGCAATAAAATTAATGCAAACCATTAAAATATATATCTTTTTAGATGTAAGGCAGAAATCAGCTTACCCAACAACAAAATCAAACAACCCAGGATCTGTAGCATGATTGTCTTGGAGTTGGAATGACATGGATTGATGAAAACAAGTTACGTCCCAATTACACATGTAAAATATAGTTACGTGCTTTTTACGCACGGAATACGCCTCATTTTTTCATATGGGTAAGCTTATATTATTTAGGCCGTCCACTATATCATATTCATATGAATAAGTTGACATTCTTGGTAACTTTTTTTATGAGAAAGGCTTGAATGGTTTAACCAAAATTTTAAGTTAATAAAAACCCTTACTGGTTTTGGGAAGATATCATTTACGACTTTATTCTGTGACATTTATTCAAAGTGTGCAATTAAGATAAATGGAATAACCAACTATAAACATCTAGAAATGCAACTGACACCGGCATCACACCTTGGTTAAGTTTTTCGTACCAGTCCACATTTTGACAAAGTCTTGAGATAAAGCTTTGAAACTTTCAACACTTGTTTACCATCACCATGGCCAGTTATAGGCAAGAGCACATAACTCCATCAGGGATTTTGGCTGAATTATGGCCCCTTTTGACTTAGAAATCATGGTTAAGTTTTTCGTACCAGTTCTTATTTTGACAAAGTCTTTTGAGATAAAGCTTTGAAACTTACAACACTTGTTTACCATCACCATGTCCAGTTATAGGCAAGAGTACATAACTCCGTCAAGGATTTTGGCTGAATTATGGCCCCTTTCCACTTAGAAATCTTGGTTAAGTTTTTCGTACCAGTTCATATTTTGACAAAGTCTTTTTAGATAAAGCTTTGAAACTTTCAGCACTTGTTTACCATCACCATATCCAGTTATAGGCAAGAGCACATAACTCATCAAGGAATTTGGCTGAATTATGGCCCTTTTTGACATAGAAATCTGGGTTAAGTTTTTCGTACAAGTTCATATTTTGACAAAATCTTCGAAGATAAAGCTTTGAAACTTTCAACACCTGTTTACCATCACCATGTCCAGTTATAGGCAAGAGTACATAACTTCATCAAGGATTTTGGCTGAATTATGGCCCCTTTTGACTTAGAAATCTTGGTTAAGTTTTTCGTACCAGTTTATATTTTGTGTAAAGTGTTTGACATATGGCTTTGAAACTTTTATCACTTGTTCAGTATAATAGTCTCTATCTGTAGGAAAGAGTACATAACTCTGTCTTATATTTTGGCTGAATTATTGCCCTTTTTGGACTTGGAAATTGGTTCTGATTTCATACAAGTCCATATTTTGTCAAAACTATTTAACATATGGCTTTTAAACTTTGAACACTTGTTTATCATCATGATTTCCATCTGTAGGCAAGAGTACAGAACTCTGACAACTATTTTGGCTGAATAATGGCCTTTTTGGACTTTGAAATTGGTTCACACATTGCCATTTAGTGCAAGACTTATCGAAATCCACAAATACTTTGTTTGTGTTATTTATTTTTTTCTTTTGTCTGAATATCTGTAGAAATATTTTGACCCCATTCTTCAATCAATTCTTCGAATAGTCGAGCGCGCTGTCATCTGACAGCTCTTGTTTTTTATTCTCAGAACTGCTATACTATAAAATAGCTAAGTGTTTCATATATTAAAACACTAAACTACATGTGTCAAAAGAAAGCTCACATCAACGTAAACATAATCTAAAATAATTATCTGAATTCCCCACATTTTTTTTTAGCTCACCTGAGCGTGAAGTGCTCAAAGGTGAGCTTTTGTGATTGCCCAGTGTCTGTCTTCCGTCCGACGCCGTCGTCAACAATTTGACTGTTAACTCTCTAGAGGTCACAATTTTGGTCCAATCTTAATGAAACTTGGTCAGAATGTTACCCTCAATAAAATCTTGGATGAGTTCAATATTAGGTCATCTAGGATCAAAAACTAGGTCACCAGTTCAAATCAAAGGAAAAGCTTGTTAGCGCTCTTGAGGTCACAATTTTGGCCCAGTCTTCATGAAACTTGGTCCGAATGTTACTCTCAATAAAATCTTGGACAAGTTTGATATTGGGTTATCTGGGGTTAAAAACTAGGTCACAAGGTCAAATCAAAGGAAAAGCTTGTTAACACTCTAGAGGTCACAATTTTGGCCCAATCTTAATGAAACTTGGTCAGAATGTTATCCTCAATAAAGTCTTGGATGAGTACGATATTGGGTCTGGGGTCAAAAACTAGGTCACCAGGTCAAATCAAAAGAAAATCTAGTTAACAGTGTAGAGGCCGCATTTATGACTGTATCTTCATGAAACTTAGTCAGAATCTTATTATTTACTTATTATTATTTCGTAAGGTCCAGTTTGAATCTGGGTCATGTAGGATCACAAACTAGTCACCCGGTCAAATCAAAAGTAAAGCTAGTATTCACTGTAGAGGCCACATATATGACCATATCTTAATGAAACTTGATCAAAATGTTAATCTTGATGATCTATAGGTCAGGTTCAAATCTGGACCATTTGGGGTCAAAACCTAGGTCACTAGGTCAAATCAAAGGAAAAGTTTGTTAACACTTTAAAGGCCACATTTATGACCATATCTTAATGAAACTTGGTCAGAATGTTAATCTTGATGATCTTTAGGTCAAGTTTAAATCTGGGTCAGGTGGGTTCAAAAACTATGTCACTAGGTTAAATCACAGGAAAAGCTTGTTAACACTATAGGGGCCACATTTATGACTGTATCTTCATGAAACTTAGTCAGAATGTTAAACTTGATGATCTTTAGGTCAAGTTCGAATCTAATAAAAACCTTGTGTATGTGATAGAGGCTGTATTTTTCAATTAATCTTCTTGAATATTGGTCAGAATGATAACCTTGATGAAATCTAGGCCCAGTTTGAATATAGGACATCTCGGGTCCAAAACTAGGTCACTAGGTCAAATCAAAGAAAAACCTTGTGTATGCGGTAGAGGCTGTATTTTTCAATTGATCTTCATGAAATTTGGTCAGAATGAATGCATTGATGAAATATAGGTCAAATTTGAATATGGGTCATCTGGGGTCAAAAAGTAGGTCATTAGGTCAAATCAAAGAAAAACTTTGTGTATGCGATAGAGGCTATATTTTTCGATTAATCTACCTGAAATTAAGTCAGAATGATTGCCTTGATGAAATCTAGGTCAAGTTTGAATATGGTTCATCTGAGATCAAAAACTAGGTCACTAGGTCAAATTAAAGAAAAACCTTATGTATGCGATAGAGGCTGTATTTTTCAATTGGTATTCATGAAATTTCCTTAGAATGATTGCCTTGATTAAATCTATGTTGAGTTTGATTATGGGTCATCAGACTCAAAAAGTAGGTAATTAGGTCTAATCAAAGAAAACCCTTCTGTATGCGATAGAGGCTGTATTTTTCAATTAATCTTCATGAAATTTGTTCAGAATGATTGCCTTGATGTAATCTAGGTCAAGTTTAATTATAGGTAATCTGGGTCAAAAGAAGGTCACTAGGTTTAATCAAAGAAAAACCTTGTGTATGTGATAGAGGCTGTATTTTTCAACTGATCTTCATGAAATTTTGTCAGAATGATAGCCTTGATGAAATCTAGGTTAAGTTCGAATATGGGTAGTCTGGGGTCAAAAACTAGGCCACTAGGTCAAATTAAAGAAAATACTTACTTATACTTGAGGTTTTTTGCTCCAATTTTAATTATAATTGGTCAGAATATTTTTTTACATGAAATCATTTATAGGTCAAACATGTTTACGCTAGCTGTTATGGTGTGTTTCTCAGGTGAGCGACCTAGGGCCATCTTGGCCCTCTTCTTTTTTTTTGCCTTACTATCAAAGCTGTTGACTTGAAACTTGAAATACAGTTGAATATCGTTACCTCGATATCGGTTAGCTCGATACTCCGGTTAGCACGATGTGTTTGTTTGTTTGTTTGTTTTGTTTTGGGTTTAACGCCGTTTTTCAACAGTATTTCAGTCATGTAACGGCGGGCAGTTAACCTAACCAGTGTTCCTGGATTCTGTACCAGTACAAACCTGTTCTCCGCAAGTAACTGCCAACTTCCCCACATGAATTATCAGAGGTGGAGGACGAATGATTTCAGACACAATGTCTTTTATCAAATCGTCACGGAGAACATACGCCCCGCCCGAGGATCGAACTCGCGACCCCGTGATCCGTAGACCAACGCTCTCCCTACTGAGCTAAGCGGGCGGGCTCGATGTGTTTGAGTCGGTCCAAATTTTTCCCTATTTATCTTAATGTAATTATTTATCATTACCTCGATATGATTAGCTCGATATTTTGTTTAGCTCGATGAGATTTTTCCGTCCCGTCAACTTACCTGTACTGTTTTTACACCTGGTTTCGTCGATATCACAGCTTGTCAAAAATATCCGTTATTTGTAAGGTGTGAAAATCAACCTATTGTTGTCCGGCGATGTATTAATCATATTCAAGTTAGTTTGTGTCTTTGTTTTGTTTTTTATTTAATCTTTAATCCAATTTAAATGTCAGGAAGTTTGCATTTAATTCCCAATAATTAGTGTTATAAAACACCGTGCAAGCATGAAAGCTGTTTTCAAATATAACAACTAATTTGGATGAAATATTTTCTGTTTGACGGTGTAAAACTCTGCCATTTAGGATTGAGTAACAATACGCGTATTTAACTGGCAAATTTTCGTTATTGAAGCACAGTCAAAATGACTACTCAACAAGGAACGTTTCCGCTGCATTCAGACTTGTTTAGGGAAGGAATAAAAATGCTAATGCTAATTAAGATATTTTATTTGTAAATAAAAAAATCGTATTTACGTTTTATATTATTCCTTTCCCCTTTCAAACCCTCTGAAAAAAAGCATTGGATATGATGACAATATAGACGTCCAACACAAGTACAAAGAAGTCCCAGATAGTCGATATCGTTACGTCGAACTTCGGATACGTCGATGCAATTTTTACAGTCCCTTGAATATCGAGGTAACGGTATTCGACTGTAGTTATTAACTGTCAAAATGTACACTTGGAGAAACAAACCCCATAACTTTGATTTGTATGTTGTCAGAGTTATGCCCCTTTTTAACTTGAATGTTTGTTTAAAGTTTTATAAAGTTTTTACTGGCAAAGCAAGCACTGAGTAAAGTAGAGCACGCTGTCTAATACAGGCAGCTTTTGTTAGAAATGCATTTCATATGGATATAGTCTGTTTTACTTTGCCTTAATAAATCATTTATATATATTATATACCTAATAAATTGTTAATAAAATTTGAAGCATCGAAATAAGACATTATGTATCTGTATTCCATAGTTATTACAATAAGGACAGGATATACGATTTATTTAACAAAAATGGTCAGTGAGGTTACAGAAATTGCTGAAAATATATTGTGCATCTCATCTTGACATAGTGCAAAAATTGAACAATTTAATGCTTTATAAGGACATCCATGTAGATTAATAGAAACATTGGTTCTTTTATGTCAGCCACAAGTCATGGTCGACACTAAGGCCCATCTCAAAGCAATCACAGTTTAATTAACATAATCACTTGTGATTGATCAGAATCTACATAAATACTGACATTCCACTTTAAATCTATACAATAGTAGATCTACATATTAACGTATTAGACTTTTACAATGGATGCGGACAATGCAGACGTAATTTGTACTGTGGTCAAAATCTTGGGAATTTCTCAAACACAACTGAAACACAATCTATTTTAAAAAACAACAACAACAACAACAAAAAGAACAACAAAATATAAAATGCAAATGTTTTTTAGCTCACCTGAGCACAAAGTGCTCGGGGTGAGCTATTGTGATCGCTCACCGTCCGGCGTCCGTCCGTCAGTCTGTCCGTCCACACTTTCCTTTAAACAACATCTCCTCCTAAACCACCAGGCCAATTTTGATGAAACTTCACAGGGATGTTTCATGGATGATCCTCTTTAAAAATTGTTTAAAGAATTGAATTCCATGCAGAACTCTGGTTGCCATGGCAACCGAAAGGAAAAACTTTAAAAATCTTAACAAAAACCAGAAGCCCTAGAGCTTAGATATTTGGTATGAAGCATTGCTTAGTGGACCTCTACCAAGTTTGTTCAAATCATGACGCCTGGGGTCAAAATTGACCCCGCCCCAAGGGTCACTTGATTTTACATAGGAAAATCTTAAAAAATCTTCTTCTCAAAAAGCAGAAGCCCTAGAGCTTAGATATTTGACATGTAGCATTGCCTAGTGAACCTCTACTAAGTTGTTCAAATCATGACCCCGGGGTCAAAATTGACCCCGCCCTAGGGGTCACTTGATTGTACATATGAAAATCTTCAAAAAATTTCTTAAAATAAACCAGAAGGCCTAGAGCTTAGATATTTCACATGTAGCATTGCCTAGTGGACCTCGACAACATTTGTTCAAATCATGACCCCCAGGGGTCACTTGATTTTACATAGGAAAATCTTCAAAAAAATTCTTAAAATAAACCAGAAGGCCTAAGTCTTAGATATTTGACATGTAGCATTGCCTAGTAGACTTCTACAAAATTTCTTCAAATCATGACCCCGGGGTCAAATTGGCTCCGCCCCATGGGGTTACTTGATTGTACATAAAAAAATCTTCAAAATTTTCTAAAAATAAACCAGAAGGCCTAGAGCTTAGACATTTGACATGTAGCATTGCCTAGTGGACCTCTACAAAATTTGTTCAAATCTTGACCCCCCCCCCCCTCCCCCCCCCTCCGGGCCCTCTCCCAGGGGTTACTTGATTGTACATATGGAAATCTTCATAAATTTGCTTAAAATAAACCAGAAGGCCTATATCTTAGATATTTGATATGTAACATTGCCCAGTAGACTTCTACAAAATTTATTCAAATCATGACCACCGGGGTAAAATTGGCCCCGCTCCAGGGGTTACTTGATTGTACATCGAAAAAATTTCCAAAAATTTTCTAAAAATCATCAGTTTGACATTTGAAACATGTAGCTCATAATACTCTGGTGAGCGATCCAGGGTCGTCATGACTCTCATGTTCCTAATTATCAAGGCACAGCCTATCTTTGTACCTCTTAGCAGTGTTATCCTCTGCTACTGCAGCTTTGTAGCATTTCATTTCCCCTATTGAATGTGCAACTGTTTCTCAACACACATGTACAAGATTGTTGTGCCCCCCATGAGTGGTGGGGGCATATAGATTTGGTCTTGTCCGTTCGTCCGAAGTTCATGACGCACTTAGCTCAAAAAGTATTTGATATAAATTGATGAAACCTTGCGTGAGTCTTTATCATGATATGAACTTGCGCACCTCTATTTTTATGCCCCCGAAGGGAGGCATATAGCTTTTGAACCGTCTGTCGGTCTGTCCGCAATTTTCGTGTCCGGTCCATATCTGTCGGTCTGTCAGTCTGTCGGTCTGTCCGCAATTTTCGTGTCCGGTCCATATCTTTGTCATCGATGGATGGATTTTCAAATAACTTGGCATGAATGTGTACCACAGTAAGACGACGTGTCGCGCGCAAGACCCAGGTCTGTAGCTCAAAGGTCAAGGTCACACATAGACGTTATAGGTCATATTTCATGATAGTGCATTGATGGGCGTGTCCAGTCCATATCTTTGTCATTCATGCATGGATTTTAAAATTATCGGGCATGAATGTGTACACAGTAAGACGACATGTCGCGCGCAAGACCCAGATCCGTAGGTCAAAGGTCCTAAACTCTAACATCAGCCATAACTATTTATTTAAAGTGCCATCGGGGGCATGTGTCATCCTATGGAGACAGCTCTTGTTCGTCTGGCTCCGCCCCTATTTTTAGAGTTATGGCCCCTAAAATAGTCAAAAATGCCTATTTTCACCTTGTGAGGTGCCTAGCTCAAAACATATTTCATATAAATTGATTAAACCTTGCATGAGCCTTAATCATGATATGAACTTGCCCACCTCCTATTTTTCATTTTGGTCTGCCACTCTGCCCCCATTTTTAGCTCGACTATTCGAAGAATAAGTAGAGCTATCCTACTCACCACGGCGTCGGTGTCGGCGTCGGCGTCGGCGTCACACCCTGGTTAAGTTTTTTGTACCAGTCCACATTTTGACAAAGTCTTTTGAGATAAAGCTTTGAAACTTTCAACACTTGTTTACCATCACCATGTCCAGTTATAGGCAAGAGTACATAACTCTGTCAAGCATTTTGACTGAATTATGGCCCCTTTTGACTTAGAAATCTTGGTTAAGTTTTTCGTACCAGTTCATATTTTGGCAAAGTCTTTTGAGATAAAGCTTTGAAACTTTCAACACTTGTTTACCATCACCATGTCCAGTTGTAGGCAAGAGTACATAACTCCATCAAGCATTTTGGTTGAATTGCCCCTTTTTTACTAAGAAATCTTGGTTAAGTTTTTCGTACAATTATCTACATTTTGACAAAGTCTTTTGAGATAAAGCTTTGAAACTTTTAACACTTGTTTACCATTACCATATCCAGTTGTAGGCAAGAGTACATAACTCCATCAAGCATTTTGGCTGAATTATGGCCCCTTCTGACTTAGAAATCTTGGTTAAGTTTTTCGTACCAGTTTATATTTTGTGTAAAGTGTTTGACATATGGCTTTGAAACTTTTATATCTTGTTCAGTATTATAGTCTCTATCAATAGGCAAGAGTACAAAACTCTGTCATCTTTTTTGGCTGAATTATGGCCCTTTTTGAACTTGGAAATTGGTTTTGTTTTCGTATATGTCCATGTTTTGTCAAGACTATTTGACATATGGCTTTTAAACTTTAAACACTTGTTTATCATTATGATTTCCATCTGCAGGCAAGAGTACATAACTCTTGACAACTATTTTGGCTGAATTATGGCCCTTTTTGGACTTGGAAATTTTTGTCAAAATATTTGAACTGTGGCTTTGAAACTGTTAACACTAGTATATCAACATGATTTCCATCTGTAGGCAAGTGTACATAACTCTGTCAACTATTTTGACTGAATTATGACCCTTTTTGGACTTGGAAATTAGTTAAACTTTTCATACTAGTCTATGTTTTGCCTAACATATAACTTAATAACATATTTGCCATCATGCCCATACACATTTAACCCTTTGTCATGTATTTGCAGAATATATTTTAAATATTTGTTTTCTCAGAAACTATATTCCAAGTGATTGCAAAGTATTTGCATCAGACTTTCGCAAACAGTCTGCAAAACGTATCACACTGAAGCAAAGGGTTTGCAAATAAACACTTAGATAAATTACAGACTGCAAAGGTTTTGCAAATAAATACTTTATTAAATTAGCAGACAGCAAAGCATCTGCAAATAAACACTTAGCTCATTTACTTCGCAAAGCTATTGCAAATAAACACTTTGTACAGAAATGAAAGAGCAAAGCATTTGCAAATAGTTAACATAGATGAACTTGCTTTCCTGGTAGACTCTAGGTACAGGAAGTAATTAACCATTCTGTTTTCTGATTGGTCTATATTCAAATGGCAGGATTTTTGAAAATATTGTGAGGAAATGTTTACACATCAGTTAGTAGAAATATTTTGGTGATGCAAACTTGTGTTAAACAGATTATTTATATGATATTCTAATTATTTTTTCTGGATATAAACTTTGTTGAATAAGGATAATGCAATACCATGTTGTTAAGCAATAAGACTTCCAAGAACCAGAGAATATTGCAGCATGTAGAAAGGTAATGTTAATCAATGATAGTTATATAAAACATTTTTTACTCAAGCAATTGTTAAAACTTACAAATATTACATGATGTTAATTATTGTTACTGAATGATCACTGAAATGATTGACTTTTAATATTTATGTAAACTGCAAAATTTTAATGGTTTTGTGAATTTACATCTGTTTTTCAGATATTAAAAAAATTCTTTTCTTTGAACCTCAGAAATTCATTTTATGCTGTTTGTTACGTGTTTGCGAATACTTTGCATATTATTTGCATGCAAGTTGCAAATACTTTGCTATCACTTTGCGATTACTTTGCTATCACTTTGCGATTACTTTGCTATCACTTTGCGATTTATTTGCCAAAGTTTCAGCTGCGAATTGTAAATTGTTTGCGAAGTATTTGCATTCTGTGTGCGTTGTGTATATTTGCAAAAGCTTTGCAGAATAGTTGCACGTTTCGTTCCATTTCTACTCGTCTGCGGAATATATTCAGCAATCATGTGCTGCAACTGTTCTGCAAAGGTTATGGCAAATATTTGGCAAAGGTAAAAAGTATATTCTGCAAAGGCCCTGTTTTTGCATGGGTGGTCACACATTGCCACTTAGTGCAAGACTAATCGAAATCCACAAATACAGGAAAATTGTTTGTTTAATCCATTTTTTTCTTTTGTCTGAAAATCTATGGAAATATTTTGACCCCATTCTTCAATCAATTCTTCGAATAGTCGAGCGCGCTGTCATCAGACAGCTCTTGTTAGAGTTATGGCCCCTGAAATAGGCAAAAATGCACATTTTCACCTTGTGACACGCCTAGCTCAAAAAGTATTTCATATAAAGTGAGTGTTTATCATGATATGATATTGTGCACCTCCTATTTTTAGCTCGACTCTATGAAGTATAAGGAGAGCTAGCCTAATGTGTTTAAAAGATATCTGGGATTCTGATCGTAATAATTTTATAAGTACATAATGAGTCTCATGTTAAACATTTTCTTCATTCATTTTTGTTAACAACTACTTATCCAAACTTCATTTGGTCATTGACAGAATGATTCCCAGTTACCCTAGTTGGTTCAAGGTTAGAATGGGTTGACTAGGTCAAAGATCAAGGTCACAGGGACCTGAATATTGAAAATTATTTCCACTCAATATCTGGACAAGTGTTTTACCTATGTCATTGAAACTTCATACGTATGTTGGTCTTGATGTGAACATGACCCCTTTTGATTTTGGGGTCACTGGATCAAGATAAAGGTCACAGGGATCTATACATTGAGAATGGTATTTTTTTTACTTTGCTTTTCTTACACCATATTTTCCCCTTTTTCCTTTAAAAGGGTTTATTAATTTTGGTGGTTATTTATTGTATGTCTTTATTAGACCTTGAAACTTTATACGTATGTTGGTCTCGATGTGTACATGACCTCTATTGATTTCGGGGTCAAAGGTCATGGTCGCAGGGACGTGAAAATTGAAAATCATTTCCGCTTAATATCTGGACAAGTGTTTCACCTAGGACCTTGAAACTTTATACGTTTGTTCGTCCATTTGATTTCTGGGTCACTGGTTCAAAACTGAAGGTCACAGGGATCTAAACATTGAAACTGGAGTTTTTCTTTAAGATTTTTACACCATTTTTTTCCCATTTTTCTTCAATAGTGTTTATTAGTTCAGGGGTTATTTATTGTGTGCCTTTATTAGAACTTTGACTCATTATCACCTTATTAGGAAAACACGACCAAAATGCCAACAGGCGTTAGCTGCTTGTTTAAAATGAAAAGAAAAGCTTTATGAAATTTTAAGCTTACATCCATTTGGCGGTTGAATAAATGCCTAGACCAAACGTGAACACAGATAATGAATAAGTTGTATCACATTTAAAGGGATTCCTATAGTTTTTAGCTCACCTGTCACATAGTGACAGGGTGAGCTTTTGTGATCGCCCTTCGTCCGTCGTCCGTCGTCCGTCCACAATTTCTTGTCTGCATGATAGAGGTTTCATTTATGATTTTATTTTAACCAAACTTGCACACAACTTGTATCACCATAAGATCTCGGTTCCTTTCTTGAACTGGCCAGATCCCATTATGGGTTCCAGAGTTATGGCCCCTGAAAGGGCCAAAATTAGCTATTTTGACCTTGTCTGCACAATAGCAACTTTATTTATGATTTGATTTTTACCAAACTTGCATACAACTTGTATCACCATAAGGTCTCGGTTCCTTTCTTGAACTGGCCAGACTCCATTATGGGTTCCAGAGTTATGGCCCCTGAAAGGGCCAAAATAAGCTATTTTGACCTTGTCTGCACAGTAGCAGCTTTATTTATGATTTGATTTTTACCAAACTGGCACACAACTTGTATCTCCATAAGATCTTGGTTCCTTTCTTGAACTGGCGAGATTCCATTATGGGTTCCAGAGTTATGGCCCCTGAAAGGGCCAAAATTAGCTATTTTGACCTTGTCTGCACAATAGCAGCTTCATTTATGATTTGATTTTAACCAAACTGGCATACAACTTGTATCACCACAAGATCTTGGTTCCTTTCTTGAACTGGCGAGATTCCATTATGGGTTCCAGAGTTATGGCCCCTGAAAGGGCCAAAATTAGCTATTTTGACCTTGTCTGCACAATAGCAGCTTTATTTCTGATTTGATTTTTACCAAACTGGCACACAACTTGTATCACCATAAGATCTCGGTTCCTTTCTTGAACTGGCCAGATCCCATTATGGGTTCCAGAGTTATGGCCCCTGAAAGGGCCAAAATTAGCTATTTTGACCTTGTCTGCACAATAGCAGCTTCATTTATGATTCGATTTTAACCAAACTTGCACACAACTTGTATCACCACAAGATCTTGGTTCCTTTCTTGAACTGGCCAGATTTCTTCATGGGTTCCAGAGTTATGGCCCCTTAAAGGTCCAAAATTGGCTATTTTTGCTTTTGCAGCCATATAGAGACTTCATTTATGGTTTTATTTGATACAAACTTCCAAAATAACTTCAACAACAATAATTCTTGGATTCCATGACAAATCAGATCCAAGCATAGGTTCAGAGTTATTTTATATCTGATTACCTCCCCTGATTGTAATCAAAATGGATTTATATCGGTAAGTACTTATAGGACTTATTTGAAATTTTATTATTGTTATTAGTTGGACTGAGACAATCAGGGTAGATAACTATGAACTGATTTTATGTCAAATTACCTCCCTTTATTTCAAATTAAAATGGGTATATCTCCGTAACTAATGAAGATACTGATCTGAAATTTCATTTATGTCAACAGATTTATTTGGCAGATCCTTCTTTTCTTCACTTACAATAATTTTTTTTTCTTAATTACTTCCCTTTTACGTTACTATAAATAGCTTATATTTAGTAACTTTTTTATTATTGGCCGTAGGGAAAAACCGAGACCACTTTTCTGTGGTACAACATGGATGGTACCCCCAATTTGTAGGTGTATTTTGACATATCTGTACCTTGTAAGAATTTTTTTTTCTTTTTGGTTAAATTTCTTCCCTTTGTTGTTACTGTCCTTTGGACTTAGATAATTTTTCTGAGGACCTTCTTGTCCTCAAGTGCAATGATAACAGGTGAGCGATATAGGGCCATCATGGCCCTCTTGTTTTAATAATGTGCATCTTTCTGCGCAGCTGACACTTTCTATGGAAAACTGAAGTGAAGTCAACATAAAATTTTGTTGAAACATGTAACAGACAATCTTAAATATGAGGATTCTTGATTGAAATATCATTTTTGATAAGTTTTTTCAGTAATCAAATGTTGATATTGGTTTATGTTGTATTGACAAGTTTCATGCCTGACAGGTATTTTGCTATTTTATGTGGTTGTGTTTTCGCATCGCATTTTAGTACAAAGACAGTGTTGTTCATATAATGTAAGACAATTGAATTAGTACTGATAAGACAATATCACCTCACAGATTATTTAGTATTCAATTATAGAAAGAATTAAGAATTTTTAAAACTTTTTTTTAACTTCTAGCAGATATACATTGTAATCAATTTTGTCAGGTTCAGGCCATTTTCGTCCAAACAGTTGTTGTATTCAAGCGGTCTTAACATAAAATTTAGCCTGGTGACCTATACATTTTACGCTCACAATACAATTATTTATACACAAGAAAAACAGGAATATATTCTATGAAACAGTTTTTTCAAGATTTAAAAAAATATTCTTCACTAAGGGTATTTTTTCATTGAAAAAAATTCACAAAAGTGAATATGATTTTTTTTTTCATTTGTACCCATTCTTGTATGGATATACAATGTAGTATTATCACTATGATATCAAATAAGTATATAATAAAATCTGTAAAAAGAATAAACCTTATTGTGCTGTCTTTTTAGCTCACCTGTCACATAGTGACAAGGTGAGCTTTTGTGATCATCCGTCGTCCGTGCGTTGTGCGTCCGTCCGTGCGTCAACAATTTCTTGTCTGCACGATAGTGGTTTCATTTATGATTTTATTTTAACCAAACTTGCACACAACTTGTATCACCATAAGATCTCGGTTCCTTTCTTGAACTGGCCAGATCCCATTATGGGTTTCAGAGTTATGGCCCCTGAAAGGGCCAAAATTAGCTATTTTGACCTTGTCTGCACAATAGCAGCTTTATTTATGATTTGACTTTACCAAACTGGCACACAACTTGTATCACCATAAGATCTTGGTTCCTTTCTTGAACTGGCCAGATTCTATTATGGGTTCCAGAGTTATGGCCCCTGAAAGGGCCAGAATTAGCATTTTTGACCTTGTCTGCACAATAGCAGCTTCATTTATGATTTTATTTTAACCAAACTTGCACACGGCTAGTATCACCATAAGATCTTGGTTCCTTTCTTGAACTGGCGAGATTCCTTTATGGGTTCTAGAGTTATGGCTCCTGAAAGGGCCAGAATTAGCTATTTTGACCTTGTCTGCACAATAGCAGCTTCATTTATGATTTGAATTTAATCAAACTTGCACAAAACTTGTGTCACCATAAGATCTGAGTTCCTTTCTTGAACCAGCTAGATCCCTTAATGGGTTCCAGAGTTATGGCCCCTGAAAGGGCCAAAATTAGCTATTTTGACCTTGTCTGCACAATAGCAGCTTCATTTATGATTTGATTTTAACCAAACTTGCACACAACTTGTATCACCACAAGGTCTTGGTTCCTTTCTTGAACTGGCCAAATTCCATCATGGGTTCCAGAGTTATGGCCCCTTAAAGGTCCAAAATTTGCATGTTTAGGCTTTTGCAGCCATATAGAGACTTCATTTATGGTTTTATTTGATACAAACTTCCAAAATATCTTCAACAACAATAAATCTTAGATTCCATGACAAATCAGATCCAATCGTAGGTTCCAGAGTTATTTTATATCTGATTACCTCCCCTGATTGTAATCAAAATGGATTTATATCAGTAAGTACTTATAGGACTTATTTGAAATTTCATAATTGTCATTAGCTGGACTGAGACAATCAGGGTAGATAACTATGGACTGATTTTATGTCAAATTACCTCCCTTTATTTCAAATTAAAATGGGTATATCTCCGTAACTAATGAAGATACTGATCTGAAATTTCATTTATGTCAACAGATTTATTTGGCAGAGCCTTCTTTTGTTCACTTACAATATTTTTTTTTAATTACTTCCCTTTGACGTTACTATAAATAGCTTATTTTTAGGAACTTTTTTATTATTGGCCGTAGGGAAAAACCGAGACCACTTTTCTGTGGTACAACATGGATGGTACCTCCAATTTTTAGGTGCATTTTGACATATCTATACCTTGTAAGAATTGTTTTTTTCTTTTTGGTTAAATTTCTTCCCATTGTTGTTCCTGTCCTTTGGACTTAAATATTTTTACTGAGGACATTCTTGTCCTCAAGTGCAATGATAACAGGTGAGCGATACAGGGCCATCATGGCCCTCTTGTATGTATATTTTGGTTGGTATTTATAAAAATGCAGAAAATTATGAAAAAGTTGAAAAATCGCTGGCAGTTTCAGCAACAGTGGGTATGTTCAAAACAATTTCTCACAAAAACAAGCCTGGTGAGCCATTGTTTTTGTGACCGCTCAATGTCCGTCGTCAGTCGTGCGATATGCGTCATGCGTCGTCAGTCGTGCGTCTGTCAACATTTTCTAAAAAAAAAAAATTCCTGAAAACCACTGGCAGAATTACAGAAGTCGTTTACTACAAAACCATTTGCCCCTCATCGATGTGGGTTCGAAACCTCATTTGGGGCGTAGAATTCGTCATGTGAGGAAGCCATCCAGCTGGCTTACGGAAGGTCAGTGGTGCTACCCAGGTGCCCGCTCGTGATGAAATTGTGCATGGAGGGGCACCTGGGGTCTTCCTCCACCATTAAAGCTGGAAAGTCGCCATATGACCTAAAATTGTCGGTGCGACGTTAAACCCAACAAAATAAATAAATAAATAAATGTAAAACTCTGGTTGCCATGGCAACTGAAAGGAAAAACTAAAAAAATCCTCTTGTCCAAAACCGCAAGGTGTAGAGCCTTGATATTTAGCATGTGACATCATCTTATGGTCCTCTATCAAGATTGTTCAAATTATGCACCTGGGATGAAAAGAGGCTCTGCCCCGGGGGTCACAAGTTTTACATAGACTTGTATAGTAAAAAACTTCAAAATCTTCTTGTCGAAAACCACATGACCTAGGCCTTTAATATTTCGTATCTAGCAGTGACTTTTGGTCCTCTACCAAATTGTTCAAATTATGCCCCTGGGGTGAAAAGAGGCCCCCGCCCCAGGGGTCACAAGTTTTACATAGACTTGTATAGTAAAAAACTTTAAAAATCTTCTTGTCTAAAACATGACCTAGGCCTTTGATATTTTGTTTGTAACATTGCCTTGTGGACCTCTATCAAAATTATTCAAATTATGGGTGAAAAGAGGCTGTACCCCGGGGTGGGGGGGGTCTCATGTTTTACATAGACTTATATAGGAAAAAAAAATTAAAATCTTCTTGTCTGAAACTGCAAGGCCTAGGCTTTTAATATTAAGTATGTTGCTTCCTAGTGATTCTCTACCAAATTTGTTCAGATTATGGGTGAAAAGAGGCTCTGCCCAGGGGGTACCAAGTTTAACAAAGACTTACATGGGAAAAAATTAAAGATCTTCTTGTCAGAAAGTTCAAGGCCTGGGCATTTGATATTTGGTGTGAAACATTGCCTGTTGGATCTATATTTTTTTTCAAATTATGCCCCTGGGGTGAAAAGAGGCCCCGCCCCGGGGTCACTTGTTATAATTATGAGTTACATAACAAAAAATACTTCAAAAATTATCAGGTCATATTTCCTAGACTGTTCAGTTATAACTGCCTAATGACCCAAGCGATTAGGGATCACTTGACTATGACCTTGACCTACTGACCTACTTTCTTGTTTTTAGCTCACCTGGGCACAAAGTGCTCAAGGTGAGCTTTTGTGATCGCCCTGTGTCCGTCGTCCGTCTGTCCGTTGTCGTCAACAATTCGACTGTTAACACTCTAGAGGTCACAATTCTGGCCCAATCTTAATGAAACTTATTCAGAATGTTACCCTCAATAAAATCTTGGACGAGTTCGATATTAGTCATCTGGGGTCAAAAACTAGGTCACCAGGTCAAATCAAAGGAAAAAGCTTTTAAACACTGTTGAGGCCACATTTATGACCGTATCTTAATGAAACTTTGTCAGCATGTTAATCTTGATGATATTTAGGTCAAGTTTAAATCTGGGTCTGATGGAGTCAAAAACTAGGTCACTATATGTCAAATCATAGGAAAAGCTTGTTAACATTTATGACTGTATCTTCTAGAAACTCTTGATGATCTTTAGGTCAAGTTGGAATATGGGTCTTATGGGTTCAAAAACTAGGTCACTGGGTCATATCAAAGGAAAAGCTTGTTAACACTCTAGAGGTCACAATTTTTGCCTAATCTTAATGAAACTTGGTCAGAATGTTACCTTAAATAAAATCTTGGACGAGTTCAATATTGGGTCATCTGGGATCAAAAACTAGGTCACCGGGTCAAATCAAAGGAAAAGCTTGTTAACACTAGAGGCCACATTTATGACTGTATCTTCATGAAACTTGGTCAAAATTTTGATCTTGATGATCTCAAGGTCCAGTTTGAATCTAGGTCATGTAGGGTCAAAAACTAGGTCACCAGGTCAGATCAAAGAAAAAACTAGTAAACACTTTGGAGGCCACATTTATGACCATATCTTAATGAAATTTGGTCAGAATGTTAATCTTGATGATTCCAAGGTCAGGTGAGCGATACAAGGCCTTCATGGCCCTCTTGTTTAAGATACAGCCTTTAAATTTGGATGACATGTACACTTTTGCACACCAATCTTAACACTGTCTTTCAGTGACTATGAATGTGACCTACTAACCTACTTTCTAATGTTTTAGTATCAGTTTGTCATTTGAAACATGTGGCTCATATTACTCAGGTGAGCGATTCAGGGTCATCATGACCCGCTTGTTTTTTCATTGTTTTCAGCACAAATTTCCTTACATATATGTGAATTTGAAAAAAAATCTATGAAAGGAAAAAAAAACTATAAGAATTCTCTTTAAGCCTCATGGTCGATTTTCAACTTGGTCAGAATGTTACCCTCAATAAAACCATGGATAAGTTCGATATTGGGTCATCTGGGGTCAAAAACTAGGTCACCAGGTCAAATCAAATGAAAAGCTAGTTAACACTGTAGAGGCCGCATTTATGGCCATATCTAAATGAAAATTGGTCAGAATGTTAATCTTGATGATCTGTAGGTCACGTTCAAATCTGGGTCAGATGGGATAAAAAACTAGGTCAAAACAAAGGAAAAGCGTGTTAACACTCTAGAGGCCACATTATGACTATCTTCATGAAACTTGGTCAGAATGTTTATCTTGATTATCTTTAGGTCAAGTTAAAATCTGGGTCATGTGGGTTCAAAAACTAGGCCACAGGGTCATATCAAAAGAAAAGCTTGTTAACACTCTAGAGGCCACATTTATGTCTGTATCTTCGTGAAACTTAGTCAGAATGTTAATCTTGATGATCTTTAGGTAAAGTTGGAATGTGGGTCATGTGGGGTCAGAAACTAGGTCACCGGGTCAAATCAAAGGAAAAGCTAATTAACACTTTAGAGGCCACATTTATGACCATATCTCAATGAAACTTTGTCAGAATGTTAATATTGATGATCTTTAAGTCAATAGGTCAGGTGAGTGATACGACCCTCTTGTTTATAACAGAAGACTGTGAAAACTGAAATAATACAGTTTGCCCATCTCATATGTACAATGTATTGTTATTATAATAACAATTTCAAAACAGAAAATGTACTTCCTTGTAGGCAGAAAAATAAAAACGACCACAAACAAAATTAACCGTCGCTGGACAGTCCATTTATATACTAATTGCTCTCCACAGAAAAGTATTTTACTAATTCATCTTACAAATGACATAAAAATGCCAAGCTTTATCTTTACAATACAGCTTCTGTTTTCAATTTTACGTATGTGTCACGTAAGCACCCTAAGTATCCTACTGTCTATATATAGTCAAGGAGGCTCCATTATCTTATAAGAGCATTAAAATATGATTATGTCAAATATAAATCTCTCCCAAGACTGATCTTGAGGGAGATTTATTTTTGATAATTATGATCATATTTTATTGCTCTCTGACATACATATATTATAGTAGCCCACCCCCATAAGGGAGAGCGTTGGTCTACGGATCGCAGTGTCGCGAGTTCGATCCCCGGACGGGGCGTATGTTCTCCTTGACGATTTGATGAAAGACATTGTTTCGTCCTCCACCTCCGATAATTCATGTGGGGAAGTTGGCAGTTACTTGCGGCGAACAGGTTTGTACTGGTACAGAATCCAGGAACACTGTTTAGGTTAACTGCCCGCCGTTACATGACTGAAATACTGTTGAAAAACGGCGTGAAACCCAAAACAAACAAACAAGACTGATCTTTACATTGCCCTATGATCTGTTATTTAGCTTAGCCTTGTGGACTTACGAGGAAGTTTTAATAATTCAGATAAAATTAGTAAGATTGTCAAACTAAATAGTTATTAGTCGTTCAAGTTTTTTATAGTTTAAGAATTGTAAAAGTTAATATCATGCAACAGGTAAGCAATATGCAAGATGCAAATCTGACAAAATGCAAGTGTTTTACCCTTACCCTGCTAAATTTCTAAAATGGACTGGTCTTTCATTCATTTAATTCGAAGGGGTGTTCACTGAAAATTTATTGACTGAATAGCAAGGCAAAATCACTTGCCACCAGCATGATAAAGGTTAAAATAATGCAAACTAATCCATAAACTGTTTTAAGTATTTTGGGAATAAAAATGCAGTGTCTCATTTACAATTTTGCGTCTTGAAGGGAACTTTCAGAGTAAGCCAGGGGCAGACACATAATTTGGTGTTTAGGTGGGGGCGCCAAATGTTTGTAGTTGAGCAGCTAGTGGGGGGAGGGGGAAGCTCCCGCGGACAATGGCTCCATCTGATCGTTCTGAGGTACTTTATTTCGTACTGAAAAATGATAGGTTTTGTGACAAAATCCCAAATAGCACGCTATAGTCCATGTTTTATGACTTGTCAGACTTATTCTTGTGAAAGTATCTCGGAATCTCTTAGCCCAGTTTCAGAGGATTGTTTGCGGTAGGGGTAACTAGGCTGTTTAACACAGAAATGATAAAGATTGTTTATAGGAGCTCTAGCAGACTTCGTCGGAATTTCATTGTGTGAGCGTCCCGAGCAAGAAAAATTGCGTATTTTTTTCTTCACCCAACACTAAAAAAGACAAATTACCTATGCGAGCGAGAAAAAACAACAACGCCTATTTAATAATAATTTTACATGTTTATTTTTTACCCAGCATAAAAGACAAATTACCTATGCGAGCGTAGCATAGCCTATAATTTATTTTTTGCAAAAGTCCCATGTCATTAAGTTTGTACCACTAGTCAAGTATTTCAGAGTACTCACTTTTTATGGACTTTTGAGAGAATTTATTTTTCGCCCAAAATGCGTGAGTTAGTCCCTGATCCACTTCCGCTTCTGTCTTTCAAACCCGACTGACCCGTCTGTGAACTATTTTGTTTAGGGTCTAGCGCCGTGTACGTCACATTCAGCATTTAACCTGATCATAGTACATGAATACTGTTCCAGTACTCAGATGCTGGAGTCGAGCCCATTATTTTTGTCATACTGCCTGAGTGTCTCAATCATTTCAGTCAGTTAACACAAGTTCCATTTCTATATCTTGACAAAAACTGAAGTTATTTAACAGAAGCAATATTACACACACAAAATAGTCTGCCAATATTTTGGAAAAATGTGACTTCTGATGGCATTTTTGTTAATGCTCGGATATTAGTATTAAAGTGTTCCTTAGGATCGAACATGAAATTTAAAAGGGGCTGTCGCCTTCTAGGGTTCCTCATTACAGTATAATGGGGTCAAAGGTCAAATAAGTGCATTTACAAATAAACTACATGTTTACCGCTGTGCAGTCGTTTTATTTTCATATACCATCAAAATTGGTTTAAATATTGTGTCTCAACGCCCTTTGATATTTTGTAAAATAAAACTAATGATAACATATATATGATATATATTTATAATATATATAATATTATATAGAATAATATATATCTTGGATAGCAAAGTGTGTTTTACTTGACATGTTTGCTTATCTATCATGTGGATGAACTAGAGAAACATTTTAAGAACTGTCGTGTCCAAGGATTATATCAATGTAATTTCAAGGTCACAGATATGTCAAGTCAGAGCTGAACTTTTAAAAATGACTTCTAAGTTATTAAAGGTAGCAAAATGCTGCGTATATTAATCATATACTCAACAACTTTTCTAACTCCACACCTGTGTTTTCCGTTGTCGCCAAATTTTGACAGATTTGAATGAATGTTTTACACAATGTTAAATGATTTTAAGCTCATAATGTAATGTAATGTCATAATATATTAACATAAACAGATGTAAATTCGTTTAACTGTAAGGGTAACAATAAGGTAACTCTAAAATTAAAAGTCACATAATTAGTAAATTCCAACTTTGATGAAATTCAAATTATTATATTCTGAAAGTTCAACTCTAATTGTAATGGAACATCCGTCAATATTTTCAATATGAATATGTTAATATTTTTATCAGGTTTGTGACGTCATTAATGACACCACATTAATGACAAAATTGTTTAATCCCGCAGATGGCAGTACTTGCCGCATACAGACCAGCACCAAGTTGCATTCATTCTGTGACATTTTTCTAGAAGGGGTGATACCTTATTTGAACTGTCATGGCACAACAAATGTACGTACAAGTGATATCGCTTTTATTTAATTGAACAGGTCATTAAGCAGTTTGTCCAATTTTAATTCAAATCAGTCAAAATTTGGCAGAGATATAAAAAAAGGCAGGTGTGGAATTAGAAAACTTGTTGAGCAAATGATTATAAAATGCATTTCAGGCAGCAATGGAATTTGAATTAAAGCTTTGAACTGACCATATAGAGAATATTTACATATTGTACACCTTTAAGAAATGGGTGCGATAGAGAAAATATGATAGGTTTTGAAGAAGACTACAGCGGAAAATGAATTACATATAAATGTATAAAATTCTCACGTAAATAGTAAAATCACTTTACTGTCAGGTATACAAACAAGTATTTTTAGCTCAATCAGTAGAGTGCAGATCTAAGGATTGTGGGGTCGTGAGTTCACCGGGAGAGGTGAATGTCGATTTAATAATAGACATTGTCAAGAGTAATTTCGTCCTCCACTTCTGAATCATATGGAGAAGTTTGCAGTTACTTGCCGGGAAAAGGCTTCTACTTGTAGAGACTCCAAGCCCCGTGTTCAAAAACATTTTCAGTCTCAGCTGAGTTTGATAAAGAATTTTTATTTGTCATTTATATCTAAAATGAATGTTCTCAACTTAATTTTAAGTTATTAACTATTTTGAAATGTCTATCCGTTAAATGACTGAAATACTGTTGAAAAGATCATATATGATATTATGTGGAATCCAGCCCCTAAAGAAAGGATTTCAAATCTAGTGATTATTCATTATATGATATAAATCTATGTTAATTTGTCCACGCGGTGTTGGTTAAATAGGACCATTTTAGAAGAATAAATGTAATATTGGTCACAACATATGTGTACACAGTACATTACTTGTATAATAATAATCTAAACAGAGCAGATCTGTAGGATCTTCTTCTTCTTCTTGTCGTTCGCGTTCCTCAATGTCTCCATACAATTTCTGGTGGATTGAGGTATCTGTCGGCCAAGTCGCAGCTCGCTCATGGTCATGCCTTTTACATCTCTGAAGTATATGCTCCGCAGTCTGATCTTCTTCACCACATGGACAAGTTGGCGATGATGCCAGTCTGTATTTCTTGTACATGTGAGCATTGAGCTTGTTGTGCCCTGAGCGGAGCCTGGCCATCATCACTTGTTCAGACCGATCAAGGAGATGAAAAGCATCTTCCTCCATCCTTGGTCTCGTTAGTGCCTTGATGATGGTGACTTTCTCCTTGTAACTCACAGGTTCTGTTGGCTGTTCTGACTGAGCTTCTAGCTTAGCCAGTTTGTCTGCCTTTTCATTGCCTGCAAGTCCACAATGGGATGGAATCCACTGAAGTGCTACTTTGCAGGTTCAGCTCAGGCTTTGCATTCTCCTGGCTAGCTGCGGAGCTTTATTGTTGATCAGAGCTCCCATGACAGACAGTGCATCTGTGAGAAAGACGACTGAGGAGCTTTCTTCTGCCGAGTCTTCAACCATTAAGACGGCCTTCATGAGTGCTTAGGGGCCTCCGTGGCCGAGTGGTTAGAGTCGTTGACTTTAAACCATTTGCCCCTCATCGATGTAGGTTCGAAACCTCATTTGGGGCGTAGAATTCTTCACGTGAGGAAGCCATCCAGCTGGCTTACGGAAGGTCGATGGTTCTACCCAGGTGCCCGCTCGTGATGAAATTGTGCACGGAGGGGCACCTGGGGTCTTCCTCCACCATTAAAGCTGGAAAGTCGCCATATGACCTAAAATTGTGTCGGTGCGACGTTAAACCCAACAAAATAAAATAAATAAATATTCATGAGTGCTTCAGTCTCTGCCTTGTAATTGCTGCAGTGTTTTCCTGCGACTGCATGTAGTGTTTCTCTCTTGCCGGATGGGTATTGAATGAAAACTCCTGCTCCTCCATCTTTGACGGCGCATGTGGCTGATCCATCTGTATAGACATGAGTCCATGAATCCGGGGGATAGTCTTCATTGATCATAGTAAGTGTGAGGCTCTTTCGAATGCCTTCATCCTCTTGCTTCCCGCGGTCAAGACGAGGAACAGCAAGTCTCACAGTCACTGAGGACAGATCATTCGCTAGTGGGTTTATAATGTCTTCACTACCTAGGGGAAGCGTTGGTATGTTCAGCTCATTTTTGAACTCTCGGTTGAGTTTCTTTGCCTCATGTACGAAGCTGCCTCGTTTCAGCCGATTCTTTGTGTAGCCATCTAGCTTGACTTTCATGGGATGGTCTTGAAAAGACCTTAACTTCTCTGTTTGAAGCAGAACCTTTGCATCCCTGATATACTGTCTTGAGTATTTGCTTACTTGCTCCCCACGTTGTTCCAGCAAGTTTGCGCATCATGGCAAGCTTCCTACGGGCCTTCCCTTCTGCTTGACTAATGGGGGACTTCCAGGTTAGCCGTTTGTTAAAGGTCACTCCGAGGTATTTTGCATCGTCTGCTTCAATCAGCAAAGTATTTCCCATCTTGATTTTTCCCACCCTCTGCTTTGACGACAGGGAGAATAGTGTGGTGGACGATTTCTCTGTATTGATCGATACACACCAATCTTCAGCCAAAGCTGAAAGCTTGTTGATGGCTTTTTGCATCCTGCATGCGGCTGTAGTGGCATGCTCCAGTTTTTATTTATCCTCAAGTCCTTCAGGACGCTGTGAATTACAGCAGTAACAAGGATTTGAGCCCATTTTTTGACGTATGAAAAAATATGCTTAAAATTACGATTTTCAAAAGATTTTGCCGTTGTTCGCAGTAATATAAAGCATAAACTGATGAAAGTAATTTTATTTTGTAGATAATAGAGACTTCGTCATTGACGTTTAAAAGACCAAATCGTGTCTCACATGTATCCTTTCGGTGCAGAATACGGCAGCATCTAAGCACCAAAATGTGTTTCAATTTTGTGATGAGGCGTAGTTTCGACGTCTGCCATCGGCATCCTGAAAATCGGCCGGCAATGCAATAAAAAAAGATATGTACTTTTATTTGAACATACATACCAGCAATATATTTACATAGTTTGATTCCTCAAGTCCCAATGGACGCTGTGAATTTATATTAGTAACAAAAATTCGAGCACATTTTAGGACACCTAAAAATTGCTTAAAATCAAGATTATCAATACATTTCATTGTTCGTCGTCGGCACATTTGGCATAAATTGCTGTAAATAAATACACTTCATATATTATGAAAGTCTCGACGATGACATTAGATGACTAAATAATGGTTCTTCACTGTAATATAAAGCATAAACTAATTTTATTTGGTATATAACAGAGACTTCATCCATGACCTTAAGAGACCACATCGTGCCCTATGTGCATCGTTTCGGCACAGAATACAGCAGCATCTAAGCACCAAAATATGTTTCAATTTTGTGATGAGGCGTTCTTTCGAAGTATGCCGTCGGCATACTGAGAATCGGTCGGCAATGCAATATGTACTTTTATTTGGACATGCATACCAGCAATATATTCACATAGTTTGATTTATCCTCATGTCCTCATGGACGCTGTGAATTACAGCAGTAACAAGGATTCGAGCCGATATTCGGACACCTAAAAATTGCTTAAAATCAAGATTTTTTTAATACATTTTACTGTTCTTCGTCAGCACATTTTGCATAAATTGCTGTAACTAAGTTCACTTCATATTTTATGAAAGTCTCAACTATGATCTTTGCTCAAAGTTGCTCAAATATTGGCTTAAGGGCATCGTTTCGGCACAGAATACTGTTGTAACTGAGCATCAAAACGTGTTTCGATTTCGTGATGAGGTCTTCTTTGGACGTATGCCGTCGGCTTCCTGAAACACCGTCGGCAATGAAATATATACTATCGTTTGGACATACATAGCAGTTATATATCCACATGTATTTATTTATCCTCTAGTTCACCTTGGTGCTGTGCTTTACAGCAGTAAAGGATTCGAGCCCATTTCCGGACACTTGAAAAATGCTTAACATTACGATTTACAACACATTTCATTGTTCTTCGTCGGCACATATTCCATAAACTGCTTAAACTAAATTCATATTATATCTCATAAAGGCCTGAACATTGACATTAGATGATTAAATAATGGTTTGAGGGGATCGTTTTGGCGCCAAATACAGCAGTAACTGACCACCAAAACATGTTCCAGATTACAGATGAGGTCTTCTTTAGACGTATGCCGTAGTCATTCTTCAAATCTGCCGGCAATGTTGTATATACTATCATTTGAACATATGCGCAAGCAATATATCCACATGGTTTTATTTATCCTCAAGTCCTTCAGGACGCTGTGAATTACAGCAGTAACAAGGATTGGAGCCCATTTTTGGACGGTTTAAAAATTGCTTAAAACTACGATTTTCAACAGATTTTACCGTTCTTCGCAGTAATATAAAGCATAAACTGCTTAAACTAATTTTATTTTGTATATAACATAGACTTCATCAATGACCTTTGGAGACCAAATTGTATCTCATGCATATTGTTTCGGAGCAGAATACAGCAGCATCTAAGCACCAAAATATGTTTCTATTTTGTGATGGGGCCTTTTTTTCGACGTATGCCGTGGGCATCCTGAAAATTCGTCGGCAATGCAAGATGTACTTTTATTTGGACATGCATGCCAACAGTATATTCACATAGTTTGATCTATCCTTAGATCCTCATGGACGCTGTGAATTACAGCAGTAACAAGGATTCGAGCCCATTTTCGGGCACCAAAAAATGGCTTAAAATCAAGATTTTTGACAAATTTCATTGTTATTCATCGACACATTTTCATATATTCCTGCAACTAAATTCACTTCATATATTTTGAAAGCATCAAAACATGTTTCGATTTCGTGATGAGGTCTTCTTTGGACGTATGCGTCGGCATCTGAAACACTCGCAAAATATATACTACGTTTTGACATACATACAGTTATATACCATGATCATGTATTATTTACCCTAGTTCCCTGTGCTGTGATTTACAGCAGTAATAAGTTCGATCCCATTTCCGACACTTAAAAATGCTAAATTAACGATTTCAACGCATTTCATTGTCTTCGTCGGCACATATTCATAAACTGCTAAAACTAAAATCATATTATATCTCATAAAAGCCTCAACAATGCCATTAGATAATTAAATAATGGTTTACATTGCCGTCATGCCGTCGCCTTCCTGATACACCGTCGGCAATGAAATATATACTATCGTTTGAACATACATAGCAGTAATATATCCACATGTATTTATTTATTCTCTAGTCCACCTTGTGCTGTGATTTACAGCAGTAATAAGGATTCGAGCCCATTTTTGGACACCTGAAAAATGCTTGAAATTACGATTTTCAACACGTTACACTGTTCGACGTCGGCACATTATGTATAAATTGCTGAAACGAAAACCATCTTATATCTCATAAAGGCCCTAATGATGACTTAAGATGACCAAATGTTGTCTTAAGGGCATTGTTTCGGAGCAGAAAACAGCAGTAATTGACCACAAAAGAACCAAAGCATGTTCCAATTTCGTGATGTGGTATTCTTTGGACCTATGTCGTCGGTATAATTAATATCCATCGGCAATGAAATATACACTTTTATCTGGACATACATACCAGCAATATATCCACCTTGATTGATTCATCCTCAAGTCCTCTTGGACGCTGAGAATAACAGCAGTAACAAGGAATCGAGCCCATTTCCGAACACCTATAAAATGCTTTAAATCAAGATTTTCCGGACATTGCACCATTCTTTGTCGAAACAATATGCACAAAGTGCTGAATCTGATTTCATTTCGTATCTTATAAAGACCCCAACAATGACATAAGATGACCAAACATTGGCTTAAGGGCATCGTTTTGGTGCAGAATAAAGCATTAACTGAGTATGAAAACATGTTCTAATTTCGCGATGAGGCCTTCTTTGGAATATCCGTCGGCTGTGTTAAATGTACTATTACTTTTACATACATACCAGCCGTATATCAACATGTTTGATTTCATCCCAAAATCCCACTGGACGCTGTGAATTACAGCAGTAATAAACATTTGAGCCCATTTCGGACATTAAAAAATATGATGCCATTGGTATCCTGAACATCCGCCGGCAATGTAATATGTAGTACTTTTTAACAAACATACCAACAATATATCGATATCGTGAAATGCATCATAAAGCCTGCATAAAAGTTGTGAATAACAGCAGCAAGATGGCTTGAAGCCCGTTTCCTGAGACATAAAAAGACAAAACATTATAATAAGAACAGCTTTTAAATTTTTTCGATGGCCAATAATGCATAAATTGACAAAATTGATTTCAAATTGTACTTTGCACAACTTCCAACCGCTGTTGTTACTGCTATAACTTCCAATAGTAGCATCAGTAATATTGTTGTTGTTGCTAAAACTGCCAGCAGTAACAGCAGTAATACTGCTGCTACTACTAAAACTTCCAGCAGTAGTAGCAATAATACTGCTGTTACTGCTATAACGTTCCGGCAGTAACAGCAGTATTACTGCTATTACTGCTACAACGTTATAGCAGTAATAAAAGTAACACTGCTGTTACTGCTGTTACTGTTCTACTGCTAACTTCCCGCTGGTCTATTAAGGTCCTTAGTGTGTATTTAGGTCATCAGTAAAACATACGGACAAGTTGATAATAAGGGTCCGACGTTATATTAGACTTCCCACTAGTTAATGTAGAAGCCTATGACATCATTTGGAAGAACAGTGCACAAAATTGGTCACCATATATCAAAATTAAATGAACATAACCAATAATGCTTTTTGTATGTTAGAATAGCAACAAATTGCAGTTCGACTGATAAATAGTTCGCGAAAAAAATATTAAAATTGCATGCATGAATTAAGAGAGAACAAGGAAATTCTTTAATGTATGGGCGAAGCCTACATATTCCTTTTTTAGCTCGACTTTTAGAAGAATAAGTAGAGCTTTTCTACTCACCACGGCGTCGGCGTCACACCTTGGTTAAGTTTTTCGTACCAGTCCACATTTTGACAAAGTCTTTTGAGATAGAGCTTTGAAACTTTCAACACTTGTTTACCAATACCATGGCTAGTTATAGGCAATAGCACATAACTCCATCAAAGATTTTGGCTGAATTATGGCCCCTTTTGACTTAGAAATCATGGTTAAGTTTTTCGTACCAGTTAATATTTTAACAAAGTCTTTTAAGATAAAGCTTTGAAACTTTCAACACTTATTTACCATCACCATGGCCAGTTATAGGCAAAAGTACATAACTCCATCAAGGATTTTGGCTGAATTATGCCCCTTCGACTAGAATCTTGTTAAGTTTTTTGTACCATTATATTTGACAAAGTCTTAATAAACTTGAAACTTCAACACTTGTTACTCGCAATGCCTTATAGCAAGAGTACATAATCCATCAAGGATTTGCTGAATTAGCTTTCGACTTAGAATCTGGTTAAGTTTTTCGTACCAGTTTGTATTTTGACAAGTCTTTGAGATAGACTTTGAAACTTTCAACACTTGTTACCAATACCATGGCTTATAGCATAGCACATATCATCAAAGATTTTGGCTGAATTATGGCCCTTTGACTTAGAAATCATGGTAATTTTGTACAGTAATATTTAACAAAGTCTTTTAAGATAAAGCTTTGAAACTTTCAACACTTATTTACCATCACCATGGCCAGTTATAGGCAAAAGTACATAACTCCATCAAGGATTTTGGCTGAATTATGGCCCCTTTCGACTTAGAAATCTTGGTTAAGTTTTTGTACCATCAATTGACAAAGTCTTTTAGATAAGCTTTGAAACTTTCAACACTTGTTTACCACGCAATGGCCATTATAGGCAAGAGTACAAACTCCATCAAGGATTTGGCTGAATTATGCTTTCGAACTTAGAATCTTGGTTAAGTTTTCGTACCAGTTGTATTTGACAAAGTCTTTTGAGATAAAGCTTTGAAACTTTCAACACTTGTTGCATCACCATGTCATTATAGGCAAGAGCTCATAACACCATCAAGGATTTTGGCTGAGATATGGCCCTTTTTGACTTAGAAATCTTGGTTAAGTTTTTCGTACCAGTTTATATTTTGACAAAGTCTTTTGAGATAAAGCTTTGAAACATTTAACACCTGTTTACCATCACCATATCCAATTATAGGCAAGAGTACATAACTCCATCTTGGATTTTGACTGAATTATGGCCCTTTTTGACTTAGAAATATTGGTTAACTTTTCCGTACCAGTTCATATTTTTGTAAAGTGTTTGACATATGGCTTTGAAACTTTTATCACTTGTTTAGTACAATAGTCTCTACCTGTGGGAAAGAGTACATAACTCTGTCAGCTATTTTGGCTGAATTATGGCCCTTTTTGGACTTTGAAATTGGTTCTGTTTTCATACAAGTCCACGTTTTGGCAAAACTATTTGACATATGGCTTTTAAACTTTGAACACTTGTTTATCATTATGATTTCCATCTGTAGGCAAGAGTACATAACTATTTTGACTGAATTATGGCCCTTTTTGGACTTTGAAATTGGTTCATACATTGCCATTTAGTGCAAGACTTATCGAAATTAAAGAAATACAGGAACATTGTTAGTCTAATCTATTTATTTCTTTTGTCTGAATATCTGTGGAAATATTTTGACCCCATTCTTCAATCAGTTCTTCGAATAGTCGAGCGTGCTGTCATCAGACAGCTCTTGTTTGTCAGGGACTTAAAATTTATTTCTTTGAATCATCACTGATTATTTGCTGCCCTTTTTATCAGTTTGCATATTTAAATGTATAACCCTGCAAACATGTGAAATAGTTATTAGTATTATATTCGAAACAAAAACAAAAACGTAGGCTGTCGTATGTTTTAACTAATGATCTTAATTCACACTAAGGGCCTTAATATATATTGATAAGATGACATGCGCTCGAGAAAAGATGTTGGTCGCTCTAGATAAGATGTCGTGCACACAAGATAAGATGTTGATCGCTCGAGATAAGATGTTGTGCGCACGAGATAAAATGTTTATCGCTCGAGATAAGATGTTGTGCGCTCGAGATAAGATGTTAATCACTAGAGATAAGATGCCGTGCGCACGAGATAAGATGTCGATCGCTCGAGATAAAATGTCGTTAATATATATTGATAAGATGATAAGATGCGCTCGAGAAAAGATGTTGATCGCTCGAGATAAATGTCGTGTGCACAAGATAAGATGTTGATCGCTCGAGATGCAGAAAATGTTTCAATACAGATGCGGAAAAATATATTATAAGAATCTTTCACTGGTCGCGAGTAAGGCCAGCACGAGGGTAACTGTTTAGGCGGAAACGTTTACTACATGTAATACACGCATAAGGTCTTGAATCTAGGTCTTATATAACAAAGTTTTCCATAAAACTTTTGTCCACATATTTTACAGGTGTAGTTTTGAATGCTCTATTTAAATATATATTTGCTGGGTAAATCTGTTGTTTAAGTGTTTGTTACAAAATTTACCTAACAGTTTCAAACCTTCATAAAATGACAATGCGTGATGTCTAAGGTCGCACACATCTTGCATTTGCAACATTTGGCAACTATTCTGCCATGAACAGGTAAATACTGTAAGATATTTGCGCTTTATACAATGGAATACCTTTTTTATCATCTCTTGTTTCGCAAATGATTGAAAATGTTTACTCTCTACACATATCTTGTTTTCAATATATACAGTACGCTTTCATCTTGCTATTGAAAATGAAATCTCCATAGTTAATATTTAGTAACACGGTAAGTGAGAATCAGTAACATTCTGTTTTAGTTTTCGATGAGTCATTGCAACGCTCGTGTGAGGTTTGCATCAAAATGAAATGTGTACATTTAAATATGCTAAACGAGTGAATATGATAAACTTTTGTAGATACAATAGGGTTATTACAACAGTAGCTCATCTGGGACGCAGCAATCGGCTCGAGTGGATTTTGCTAGATCGGATCTCACGAGGCGCGCAAGCGCCCAGTGTGATCCGACCTTGCAAAATCCACGAGAGCCGAATACAAAGTCCCAGATCTAGCTACTGTTATAATGACCCTTTTATTGTATACCTTTACCATTTTGTTTCTTGTTTTGTTCTTGAACGAAATCTTCAATGTTTATCGATATTTAATGGAACTTAATGAAGTTTTTATGTGCGTTATTTATAGAGATGTGTCGGGTCATGCATATTTATGAAAGTAGTCCGGCAGCATACAATACGGAAGGTACAATACGGAATTTAAAAAGTACAATACGGAATTTTTGTCTGCCTGTTTATTTAAATGTGAAATACAAGCCGATTTTTTACAGAATTTGTATAGGTATATAATAAAAATGTAGACCCAGCAAAGCATTATAAGGGACCACATTTAACTAATTGTTCATTGCTCATCAATGTGAGATCAATATATCTGGCAAAATTGTATTTTCGGTATCAGTTTAAGCAGATAATATAGAGTAGATTTTTCGCTATGCAGTCTTAACAAGTCAAACAGTTCTTGCAAAGTGCATTATGAGATCTGTCTTTCCCGTAAAACATAATCTTCACAAGGCGCATAACTCAGTACACCATACTGTGTAAATCAGCTGTGGAGAGAGGTCAGGTGATAAAATTGTCGGTGATAGTTTGCAACACGACATCGTTGAGACTTGACTTACGTTGGAACGTACCTCTTCCGGACTGTGCACAGTCATTCAGCATAAACCCCATAATATATGCACAGCTAAGATTGGTACGGATCATTCTTATGAAATTGCATTCATCTCCCCCAAATTATAAAGCAGATTAGTTTGGACAAATTTTATTCAAAAATAACTTTTAAGTGGACTTTACTCCACAAAAAACGAGGATATGCAGAACAAGGCTTCATACATATCAGTTCTGTGAAGTTCCGTTTAAATTCGAGCAGAGAATTTTGAGAAGCACGATCAAACAAGGTAATCTGCGACTAGAAATAAAGCTGCCGTGTTGACTACCCTCAGTGATTTGACCGTTATTTCTCCTGTTTGAAATTCTTTACATACACAGTCACCAAATAACGAACAACATTCGATTTAAATGCATTTTTAAAATATCCAGAATTTTTCAGTGATATTAAAAATAACATTTTTTTTTTTAAATATATATATCCTCGGCAAATTGCTAATATTTTATAGAAGCATTTAATTCGAAAGCTGTTGGTAATTTGCCATAACTTGGTGACTATAAATGTAAAGAATTTCAAATAGGAGAAATCACGGCGAGTAGTCAACACAGCAGCTTTATTTCCAACGGACATATAATAAAAGCATACACAAAATGTTTCCAATGAAATTGGAAAGTATAATTATAATTATATGAAGATTTTTTTTAGATACACATTTTAAAAAAAAAAAAAAAAAAACTTATTCTAATTATATTCTGCAAGCTCTTGATAAAAAAACTTTTCTCTCTAATATTTGATCAGGACATAACTATACGATCATTCATTTAAATTGTCCTACATATCATTTCCTCATATGAACAAATTAAATGAAACTGAAATTGGTTTATCTTCTATGCTTGTAAAGGAGCTTCGTATAGATTTAATACAGCGAACAACATATGCCTTGAGAAACAGCACAAGGTTTTAGGTACACATTCACAGTTGTTTCTAATAGCTTGTACAACTAGTTAGCAATATCGCCACCGACCTTTAGGTGCGTATAATCATTGAATATGATTGGCTTTTCTATCAATAAACAATGTATTCTTATTGGTTAACGACACTTTTCACAAATCGCATGGAGATATAAAAGGAAACTCACGAATTTTTAATTCCAATCGGGTACTTGTCTATAAGATTTCGGAAATAATTGTATCAGAAATTATTTAAAAAATATTATTAAAACATTAGAAATGCTGTTTTAGACAATTAGGATTTTTTTTATATCTAAGCTACATTATGGCAAATTTGCTTCTGTACATAATAAATATTGCGGTGCTATTTTCTGAAGCGGATGGACAGTTGAATACAGAGAGAATACATACACTGAAACGGGTATATATTTTTTGACTCGTTCATATTAATACATTTTTCTTATCATGGGTAGGGGCCTACTGTAAATTAGGTTAACCTCGTATTTGATTTGTTTTTAATAAAGTGTGACAATTTGTCGACAACTTGGTAACA
Organism: Mercenaria mercenaria; assembly: GCF_021730395.1. NCBI lineage: Eukaryota > Metazoa > Mollusca > Bivalvia > Venerida > Veneridae > Mercenaria > Mercenaria mercenaria. The sequence goes on from NC_069374.1 coordinate 43,811,266, forward strand.
ACGCTTTTGCCAACATTTTATGCTAAATAGCAAACTACGTACGAGTTGCTGCTTGCTACTTACTAGTTGTAGCCTATGCCAGTTGCTACTTGCTAATTGTCATGAAATAGTAAAATATATGCTCGTTTACTGTCTTAACCTGACTCTCCCCCGCAATTATAATTAGTATTGTATATAATCAAAAGGATACAAAACATGTCTGACACATGCCTGTCGGAAGCTACAAAATTCAGATTCTGATCAATCAAGTTAGAAAGTGGCAACTAGCAACCGGCAAGTAGCATCTAACAATTAACATGTAGCAACTGGCAAGTAGCAAGTGGCAACTAGCAACTGGCAAATAACAGCTTCCCCGCATTCACAGGACCTTTGTATTGCGATTCCTCAATAGAAACAGAACTTGTCCGAGGACGCAAAAAGAGTACCACATTTGTTACACGGTCGCATCATCCCAACAGTGATTTAAAATAACCACGCGTCGTGACAAATGCAAACAGAGGGTGTACATATAAACTTTACCCCCGATTGGCAAGTAGTAACTGGCATGTCCCTACACGAATTCCATACGTACACAATTGTTCAGTCTTCTTAATTGATCTACGTCAAATAGTTTGATTTTATCTTAATGATGCATCTTGCGTTTACGGGTAGGCCAATAAACTCGCATACGATATAATAAGGGAGTGACATTACATCCCCTTGTCTTATTTTGCCATTGACACTGTCGTCCGTCTGTTGTTAAGAATATCAAGTAAGTGCTAAGTGATGATAATTTCTTGTAATAATGAATATCGTTATTTCGTCATAATAAAAATCCATTTTTTGCTTTAAAGTCAAAATAAATAGCCATAACTTTTACCACTTTTGCTTTTGTCAAATGTAATAGATTATGATTTAAAATTGATTTGGATATCTTGATAATTCATTACATAGATTCTATTATACGACAAAGAATCATTTCATACGAATTTGTCAAATTTTGTAATCATGAAAATTTAATTCACTGAAATTTTTGTTAATGCCCCATTTTAGGCAAAGTGTTCTATGAAATACTATATTCTGAAACCTGTAGATAAGTGTCAGTCAGTGTCCAATTTTGCGGACGACGTTAGTTCTTTTTATGACCAAGCTGCAGATACCGCCAGCGAGCTAACAGATTTACCGTCTTGTGGAATTTACTGACTAAGAAACACTGGTTGGCGCTTGTTATTCAACCGTTATAGATTCTGTTGCTAAACAAGACTGAGGACAGCCTTATATATCTTCATACATAATAAATATATAACTAACTTAAAATTGTCAATAAATATATCAAGCAAATGTTCTTTATATGTTATGTTTATGTGTTATAGTCTTCAAGTCCTTTAAGCGAGTCAAGACTTGTGGGCATGCTAAGTCCTGAAGGCGTGCCAAGACGTGTAATAGTGCCAAGACGTGTAGATGTGCCAAGACCTGCAGGCGTGCCAAAACCGCAAATCGGCGGAGGTTTCCCTGACATCAGATCAATAACAAGTCGTTTAGGCCTATCTTTGTCAACGCCTTACACTGCAAGAACGTTTGTATTTCTGACGGCCAATCAATTGAAGAAGTTGCCAACTCGTGATCAGAATGGCACTAGAATAACAACGTCCGAATTCGACATGAAAATTTACAAACTGGGTGATGAAACTGCATTTATGCTAGGATTAATACTACCTAAAGGCCAAACTGAATATATGCCATCTGTTACAAAAAGAATCGTGAATGACAAAAAGATGCTTTCTGATCACAAAACAAAACGTGTATTTCCAGTAGGTGATATTTCCGTATATGCATTACACTTAAGCAATATCATTATATATTTATGTGTTCAAATAAATATAAAATTTGCAATATATTGTATACTTCAATTAACAATAACCTTCCTCTGAACGTGAAAGGGGTCATATCTTCATACAAAGTCTAAAGTATATATTTTACTTAAATGAATTCATAAAATGCTAAGGTGCATTATATTATTTCATCTTCTTTAAAGACTTGGCTAGGCTTTCGAACTTTGTTGTAAACATTTATATTTGCAAATGGAAAGGAACTTTATAGACCTTTTGTATACTTATAATTCGTTTCGTGTTCTTTTCTGTAATACAGATCGTTATATTATAAAACGTGTCTCTTACGTATTGTAGTTCGAAGTTGCGGTACTAGTTAGTAAACCAACGGGTCCAATTAGAAACACTGTCGTACCGCTATCAGCCGACATGACCGTCCTTGATGCCTTCGTATCAGCCACAAGAATGTACATGGACAAGACCACAACAGAAGTCGAAAACATACCTTTCAACATAATGCTTGATTGGAATACGAAATTGCAGTGCTACGTCACTATCAAAGCTAGCGGCATCAGAAACAGACGCAGAAAAGCTTGGCACTTCATAGTTAAAGACTTCACACATGGGGTTCGTGCAAAAACGTTGATTCTTTCTATAAGTATGCTTTTGAATGTGGAATAGCATGAACTAAAAATGCTTCTGTTATAGGCATTCCTAATTCTCGATATTTCAAGTTAAAGACATAATTTTACTAAAATTTTACAACATAATTCTATTTCTGACACATGTATGTTTTGTTATTAATGAGAAAAACAAATATCAAATTTGATGTACTCATTTCTTACCTTGAAGACACGAATGCACAGTTTCTGTAATTTAGGCTATCTATGCCAGGTCAAGAAAGGCCTGAACATTACTATAAAATATAATATTTTTACTTATTTAATGTGTTTCATTTATATCAATTAAGAAATCAAGCAAGTTAGGAAATTTGAGTTTCAAGGTCAGCTTATTTATTGGAGTAAATCATGTGTTCATTGTGCTATTTGTGTAATTTTTCTATTTGTCAAACTAAACTTTTTCAAAAAATGTTGTTCTTTTTAACAATTTCAGATTGTATATAGAGATCGCTGTCTTCCTGGAGACAATGTTGTACTTAGGCCTGGAAGTATTGTTCAGCTTGCATTTGAACAAAAGAGACGCCGACCGAAATAGAAAAAATTACATACTGTTTATCAGTTGCTAGTCAGTTAATTTGTGAAGTGATCTAAATGCCATTGCTCCATGTTATTCAGTTAATTTGTGAAGTGATCCATATGCCATTGCTCCATGTTATTCAGTTAATTTGTGAAGTGATCCATATGACATTGCTCCATGTTATTCAGTTAATTTGTGAAGTGATCCATATGACATTGCTCCATGTTATTAAGTTAGTTTGTGAAGTGATCCATATGACATTGCTCCATGTTATTCAGTTAATTTGTGAAGTGATCTAAATGCCATAGCTCCATTTTATTCAGTTAATTTGTGAAGTGATCCATATGCCATTGCTCCATGTTATTCAGTTAATTTGTGAAGTGGTCCAAATGCCATTGCTCCATGCTATTCAGTTAATTTGTGAAGTGGTCCAAATGCAATTGCTCCATGCTATTCAGTTAATTTGTGAAGTGGTCCAAATGCCATTGCTCCATGTTAATCTTGATCCAAATGCCATTGCTCCATGTTATTCAGTTAATTTGTGAAGTGATCCAAATGCAATTGCTCCATGCTATTCAGTTAATTTGTGAAGTGGTCCAAATGCCATTGCTCCATGTTATTAAGTTAATTTGTGAAGTGATCCAAATGCCATTGCTCCATGTTATTAAGTTAATTTGTGAAGTGATCCAAATGCAACTGCTCCATGCTATTCAGTTAATTTGTGAAGTGGTCCAAATGCAATTGCTCCATGCTATTCAGTTAATTTGTGAAGTGGTCCAAATGCCTTTGCTCCATGTTAATCTTGATCCAAATGCCATTGCTCCATGCTATTCAGTTAATTTGTGAAGTGATCCATATGACATTGCTCCATGTTATTCAGTTAATTTGTGAAGTGGTCCAAATGCCATTGCCCCATGTTATTAAGTTAATTTGTGAAGTGATCCATATGACATTGCTCCATGTTATTCAGTTAATTTGTGAAGTGATCCATATGACATTGCTCCATGTTATTAAGTTAATTTGTGAAGTGATCCATATGACATTGCTCCATGTTATTAAGTTAATTTGTGAAGTGATCCATATGACATTGCTCCATGTTATTAAGTTAATTTGTGAAGTGATCCATATGACATTGCTCCATGTTATTCAGTTAATTTGTGAAGTGATCCATATGACATTGCTCCATGTTATTCAGTTAATTTGTGAAGTGATCCAAATGCCATAGCTCCATGTTATTCAGTTAATTTGTGAAGTGATCCAAATGCCATAGCTCCATGTTATTCAGTTAATTTGTGAAGTGATCCAAAGGCCATTGCTCCATTTTATTCAGTTAATTTGTGAAGTGATCCAAATGCCATTGCTCCATTTTATTCAGTTAATTTGTGAAGTGGTCCATATGCCATTGCTCCATGTTATTCAGTTAATTTGTGAAGTGGTCCAAATGCCATTGCTCCATGTTATTCAGTTAATTTGTGAAGTGGTCCAAATGCAATTGCTCCATGTTATTCAGTTAATTTGTGAAGTGGTCCAAATGTTTTTGCTCCATGTTAGTCATGATCCAAATGCCATTGCTCCATGTTATTCAGTTAATTTGTGAAGTGATTCAAAATGCAATTGCTCAATATTTATGTAGTGTTTACATCTCAGATATTTTAATTGGCAATGAATGGCATTAAATAAATAGCACTATTGCTCGTTGCACATACTTGAAATGTTTCCGTTTTTGTTGAAAATCTTATTACAAGTAAAAGCATAGCGAAAGTTCCTTCCAGGGCACATCTATTTAAATATATAATGATCATCTTGTAAAATATTGGTAGCCATGTCTGTTTTAAAAATTAGTCATCAGTGTGTGGAACCCCAGGATCGGGCACAAGAACAAGATCATTCTACCTTTTTGTTCCAAAAACGCAGCCTCCCCAAAACGAAACCCGCAGCACACACACGCACACACACACACACACAAAGCAAACACACGAGGACAAAGCGAACAAATAAAGGAATACAGTAGGGCACCGCCTTGGAACGGTCAGTGGCAAAAACACCACTTGGGAGCTTAAACCAATTTATGGTGCGCATCCAACCTCACTCTTACCCCCACCATGTTCCATAGATACGGGACAGTGTAAATAAAAGTAATCCCCGCAAGGTGTATCTCTAACACACGTAATGGAAACAAAAAGGCGTGGCATGTAAAACACAAAAATGCTCCTGTATAAATACATAAAAAACTAACCTTAAGAACCAAAAAACGTATGTGCTCAATGCTTTTGCAGAAGACAGAGCAAGAAGAGAAACAGCCTTAAGGGTCAGAAGACAGAATCAAAACAGTTCAGTCCTGGAGTGATTTAAAAATAAAAAAAACACTAAAGTTTTTGAAAAAAAAACTATGTTGTTTTCTACTGCCTAAAAATATCAAGTCCGCTATTTCCAAAGTATATACGCTAACATAAGTTGTTAAATCCGACAACAAAATAAAACCGTTACCACTTTCAATTGAGTAAATACGGCAATTTAGAAACACTGGCTATACACATTGACCCGGTTAGTCCATGTCCACATGTATTGTACCATTCGATGCGTGAATTTGTTGCTCACAATTAGAGGGTTGCAATGGGATTTGTTTTCACATATTGACCATGCATTCGAAGGTATCGACGTATGTTAACCTTTGTGACAAAAAAGATGTTTGGCATGTTTCAACAAAGCCACTTTTCCATCTTCGGGTTTTGTAAAATGTAATCCGTGGAGCGCATTCAGCCTAAAAGTCGCCTCAAGTAGTGAAGAATAATTTTAACGTCAGAGGTTACTTCCAAGGTCACGGAGTTTGATTGGCCAGCTTGTAATGACAACAGCTTTCGAGGTCAGTTGCTCAGTCAGGTGTGACTTACCAATGCTAAGTGTTCCTTCTCAAGAGGAGGAACAATAAATAAGTAATCATTGAGATACATTTTACGTAAAAACGTCATGGAATGAAAGCAAACAGCCAATACATGCTGCACACAAATGCAAGGACAAACGTTCAACGCGTAAAGCCACATTTAAAACAACGCAGCTGCCTATACATCATTACACATGGAAATAGGGTTATGTGTAGATGTATATACGTAAACAGTGGATGTTCACTTGAACACAAACGAAAGCAAAAGTAATAATATAGAGGTAAAACAGACACAAACATACATGAATAAAAAGGAACACAGCAGGGCACCGACTTGGAACGGTAAGCGCATAATAACACTACAGGGGAGTTTAAACTGACGTCACTACAGGGGAGTTTAAACTGACGTCAAACCACATGTTGCTTTAAAACAAAACTAAGTTCTAAATAAATAGATTACTCCCCGCCAGCAACTGTAACCTAAAATTACTTTGTTGACATGCTGAGGTCACTTCTATCATGTTGCTTTATTACAAGACTAAATAAATAAATTACTCCCCGCCAGTAACTCAAACCTAAAATTACAATCTTGACATGCTGATGTCATTTCTATCATGTTGCTTTAATACAAGACTAAATAAATAGATTACTCCCCGCCAGTAACTGTAACCTAAAATTAGTTTGCTGATGTCACTTCTATCATATTGCTTTGTTACAAGACTAAATAAATAAATTACTCCCCGCCATTAACTGTAACCTAAAATTACTTTGTTGACTTGCCGATGTCACTTCTATCATATTTCCTCGTTACAAGACTAAATAAGTTAATAACTCCTCGCCAGTAACTTTAACCTAAAACTAGGTTGATGATTTGCCGATGTCACTTTTATCATGATGCTTTATTACAAGACTAAATAAATAGATTTCTCCCCGCCAGTAACTGTAACCTAAAACTACTATGTTGACATGCTGATGTCACTGCAATTATGTTGCTTTGTTACAATAATTACCCCCGGCCAGTAACTGTAACCTAAAACTAGTTTTTTTTTACTTGCCGATGTCACTTCTATTACATTGCTTCGTTACAAGACTAAAAAATAAATTACTCCCGGGCCAGTAACTGTAACCTAAAATTCATGTCACTTTTGACATTCCCTCAAGATAAATAAGTATACTACCCATTAATTTACCTAAATGGTTGATTTACGAAGAATATATTCCTCGAGCCAATAACTGTTACCTAAAATTAAATGTTGACTTGCCGATGTCACTTCTATAACATTGCTTCGTTACAAGACTAAATAAGTTAATAACTCCTCGCCAGTAACTTTAACCTAAAACTAGGTTGATGATTTGCCGATGTCACTTTTATCATGTTGCTTTATTACAAGACTAAATAAATAGATTATTTCCCGCTAGTAACTGTAACCTAAAATTACTTTTGTTGTACAATGCTGAATGCACTTTTATTCTTGTTGCTGCTTATTACCAAGACTAAATAAATAGATTACTTCCCGCTAGTAACTGTAACCTAAAATTACTTTGTTGACATGCTGATGTCACTTTTATCATGTTGCTTTATTACAAGACTAAATAAATAGATTACTCCCTGCCAGTAACTGTAACCTAAAACTAGTTTGATGACTTGCCGATGTCACTTCAATTATGTTGCTTCGTTACAAGAATAAATAGATAAATTACTCCCGGCCGGTAACTGTAACCTAAAACTATTTTTTTTGACATGCCGATGTCACTTCTATCATGTTGCTTTATTACAAGACTTAATTACAACCACTAGTAGCAGTAACCTAAAACTAGTTTGATGACTTGCCGATGCCTAGACAAGTACTGCGGCGCCCACCGCCCTCAAAGGTACATCTCCCGTTTATTAAAGCTCACTTTAATCTGACCTTTATCAAGAAACCATATTTTGTGTGTCAGTATGTTATATTCAAAAAGCCAGTCGCTCACATGACTATAATCACTTCTAGAAAATTACTTCGTTTTACTAATTGGGGTTACAGTCACATTGTCTTATATGGCAAGGTTATTCCTGCTTTAGGTATTTTTTCAGGCGCAATTTAAAATATTGGAAAACTCAAGCGGTTGACTTCCTATGATGTGATAATTAGACCAGACATGTGACTGAGCAGGGGAACATTGAAGAGGAAGTGGATTGATGTCAAAGACGGTAGTTATAAGGCCATTGTGGCTCCTCACACCATTAGCGTACACCTATCTAATCGTTTAGATATGACATTTGTTAGAACAATTTCCCATCATCTTGTGTCAATAAACCCCATACATGGTAAATAAGATAAATGATTGGTACCAATATTACTTCCAAAACAATTTATTTGTATATCTAAATACAAAGATTTTTGTTTATTAACTAATTTTCACTTTTAAATGATTTTATATACAAACTGAATACAAAATGAACTAGAACAAGTTAGGAAGGCAATAGAAATTATCACCCCTATGAACTTTAACATTCTCGATGGTTTGTTTTAGGTATACAGACACTAAATAGAAAAATGGCGCGAAAAAAATGGTAGTCGCATAATGGCGGATACAAATAGTTCTCAGTTTTTTTTGCTCTGTAGAGCTATTTTTCTTATTTTCTTTGCATTTTGTTTTGCTAAAATCACATGACAGATCTATGCTTGACATGTAGGTAACATTTTCATAATGAAATAACAACATGACAAAATTTTTCATGGAAACTTAGATCATACACCACCAGTATAATTTGGGGTCTCATTTTTTAGCTGATTTTGCAGTTTGACTGAAATTATTTTTCTTGCATCAAACATGACCCCCACTTTTCTTTTGATTTTTAGTTAGCACTGACAATATTTATCAAGGAAATGTAAGTTGCAGAAATTTAAAATGGGTCCTGATGTGTGCTGCGGTCATTGGAAATAGTTCAATATTATATAGAATAAAGAACAAAACTATTTAGTGTGTTATAACCTGTAGGCAATACATGTATTATATGTCTCATCAAACTCTGTGTCGTAGCTTCAGAACAATATTTTGAATATTACTCTCAGGTCGTTGGGCTCTGTACGTCGTGTCACTATGAATACGATTAATGCAAACTGATTTTTAAAAAAGATGTTCAACATACAGAAACAAGGGGAGTGGTGGACTAGACGTTAAGGTATTAGTTGCTCAAACCGCATGTCGTGGTGTGCTGCCAGAGCTGACGCTTTGATTATATCATGCATTTTGGTGATTTTCTCTCCATATAAAACGTCCTACAGGTGTTCGTCCCAGCACTTCGGGCCGTTCCTATACATGAGATTTCATTCATAGTTCGTGCTTTGTACGGACTGAACAAGTATTTGTTGTTGTTTTTTACAGCTGAATTATCTTGAAAGATGACTATGTATCAATCCTTCATGTACGGGGTGCTCAGCTTTAAACTGTAATAACTAACTGGGTTCCTCGAAAGATGAAACGTCCTCATTAAACTAAACTATATACATACATAACATCTTTTGTTTGGTCTGATAACTGAGTTATCTTTGAATATCAAACATTTTTTAGATATTTATATCTCTCGTCTTAGTCTCATTGTGCTGTCAGCGCTGCCGCTTTGATTATGTCATGTATTTGGTGATTTTCTCGCTATATAAAACGTCCTAAAGGAGTTCTACCCACCACTTTGGGCCGTTCCTATAAGGTAAATCACCGCACTGGTATTTGTTTCATTGAGCTATGTACGGGCAGTAAAGTGTTTGCTGACCTTATTGACTAAATTATTTTGACAAGTGAAGCATCCTCCTGTGACCCGTCAACTTTTTTTTATATCTATATACAAAACATACCTTGAGGGTCCTTATCGACTGAGTTATTTCGAAAGATGAAACATGCTACTGGTGGCCGTCCTCTCATTGAACTGAACTGCGTGCATACATCACAACTCTTGATTGGAATGATAATTAATTCATCTGAGGATATAATTAGAATATTGGCTGAGCAACACAGTATGCTTCAAACCAAATATGTCCACAAACAACTCGATCCAGGATAAGTATGTGGAATAGGGACCCCTGCAAATATGAACTGCACGTGTGAAAGACTGCCCTTTCCAAAACCAAGCTAAGTCTAAATTATATCTTTGTCTCATTCTAGTTTCTGTCCGACCAAATAGCTAAGTCTCAAACTTGGAAAACAGCCTTGTTTCATCCTAAACATGACCAAGGCACAATAATCTTAATAATCAGCTGACACTGTGACCCGAGCATAAAATGTAACCGAAATATCAGAAGAAATTTGCAAGCACAATATGAGAAACCTCCACTTATATATTAACTATGTCAAAGCCTCTGTAATGGTTATGTTCTTATTCTCTATGATGTTCACTTCTGAATTTCTGTCTACGAACAAAATGTTTCTATAGTCGCAACCAAGTGACCATACGGGCGACTACCCCAGAAACATATAAGAAATTGTTTAGGTCTTTGGAGGATAGTGCAAGATATTGAAAATTCTCAAGGTACAGGAACTTGCTCCGATTTATTAATGTGTAAGGTTTCATGCAATTTACCTAAGGTCTCGCTTTATAGTCATATAAAAAGTCGTTTAGTAAATTTAGTTGATCGTTGTTTTTCCACTAGAGCACCGCGTCCGCTCTTCTGACCATACATTCGTGGTAGTAAAACTCGACTGCTTTAAATTACCAACTTAAGCTCCAAGTAGACATTTTGTTTTGCTGATAATTGGAGTTAATCAGTTCATATGCATAGTGCTTAATATATGTATATGTTGTGCAAGTCAATAACACTTCTGTGGAGTTGGAAAACGTTCCTTATGAGATAAACGTGTAGCCTAAAAAGGGCATTCAGTCAGTGATTTGACTTTCCAAGATATAGCTAGCTCATACGCTCTAGTGAAAGACTTATTTTTTAGATTTTGTTTTCCATAATAACCGAAAACAATAATAATGGCTTAGAACGACTGAGCAGGTAGTGTAAACCACATGTTATTAGGGGAAGAACATAACGGTACAGATTGGATACTGGTAGATTTTGGACAATGCTCATTAATCAATTTGACCGTACTAAGTATTTATTTTCTTTAAAATTTAAGTCATACTATTTATCAACTGACGAAGTTTTACACTCCTATATGAAGCAATTTCAGTTCACTTTCCGGTTTTAAATTTTGTTACACCTTCTGATAAAAAGTACTGATATACGAATAAACATTAATTCGCACCTATTGGATGTACTCACACATTTAGTGTATTATATACTGACGAGTGTATAGTGTACATTCAATTCGTGTTTACATTTGAACAATGAAGACAATGTGCTCCCAAGATCAGATTGGAGGTGCCAAAGGTAGAAGAAAAGGGGAAACAACATCAGGCTCACCAAGAATCTCTTACGCTAGAAATGATCAATAACCGCTATCCGGCACACTCTTGGATCCAAGCATATACCGATGGATCAGTTGAAAGGGCAGTTCAGAATGCTGGGAGTGGTGCCTATATCAGATTTTCAGACAGCTCCACTCTCACACTCTCTCATCCAGTCGGCAAGAGATGCTCCAGCTACAGAGCCGAGATGCAAGCCCTCACAACGACCACGCTCCAACTGTATGAGCGAGGAGAAAAAGGACAAAATATAGTTTTCCTAACAGACTCCAAGTCAGCTCTTCATGCTCTCTCAGCAGGTCCATCAGACAACTTAACTAGACAGCTGTTGAAAAACATCAATCTCCTGTCTGAGAACAACAATGAAGCATTCGATGCATTCCTGCACAGGTGGGCATAGCTGGAAATGAAGCTGCGGACAAACTTGCAAAGGAAGCAACCAAACAAATACAGCCCAAACCCCCAACTTCATACAGAGAAGCTCAGATTCTGTGGAAGAACAGCTTTGCATCAGACGGGAAGAACATAAGTAGAGGCTATCTGCCCAATCATGACAGTTTACACAAGCTAAACAGGCACAGCCAAACAATTTTCTTCCGTCTGCGCACTGGACACTGTGGCCTTAGAAAACATATGAAGAACTGGATGTTGCAGAGAAGCTAAATGTCAGTGCAGATCAGAGGAACAAACATAATTCCACATCCTACAGAGCTGTTCCTATCTGGAAGAAGCACGCCAGAAAGTTTGGCCCACAGACATCCCATTTGAGACCAAGCTGTGGGGAGATGCCAGCGACCTGCAGAATACGGTGAAGTTCATTGCCGCATCTAATCTTAAGATATAAAACGGCTATAAGAAGATGGAACGCAGTAAGTAAATAAGTAAAGGTTATTCTAATATGCTTGTCTCTGTTAAAACACTCTTACGTTAGAATGAAGTCACGTTAACGTGCTGTGACGTCATAGTTTTTGCTGCGAACAAGAAAGAGCGCTTCTATATTTTATCTACTGTTTCAGATTAAGGGCATATTAGAATATTAAAATGAATTAACATCAAGTTATAACGACAAGATATTTTTAAACAAAGAAATAAAACAACAGGGCTATCCTTGGAATTTTTACCCGAAAATGAATTTTAACCTTTAACATCAGGGCTGATCTACACTCTCATGTCTGATGATATCTTCATTGTTGACATTGACCCATATATATATATATATATATAATATATATATATATATATTATAAGATATATATATATAATATAATATTTATATATATATATATGAACTTCAAGGGATAATATAGATGCTAATATGACAATTACTTTTAAACTATGGGGGCTGATTTCGCCATTTCGTGTGTTCGTGTCGAAGTAACGAAAACTCGAAAAGTCGAAAAAATACTTATTTGTTCGTGTCGGCGGGTCGAAATGTCGAAAACACGAAACCACGAAAGGTCGGAAACTGCTTATTTGTCGTGTGTTCGCCTTTCGAGGCGAATACACGACGTCACGCAACACTGAAGGCGAAATAACAAATGTTTATATAATCGCGCGACACGGTATTTTTGTACAAATATAACAAGTCACAAATTAAACTGCTGACACCGTTATTACAAGGGTTAGTTCAGTCACGACATTTCTGATATCGCAGCCTGTCCGGTATATCGTCGTTGTTTCCGTCATATAGTATTGGCCTTCAACGAAACATTTTTGAGAAACGCCTATATATCACTAGAACAAATGTCGATATCTGCGCTTACTTTTAGAAAGGCCGGACAAGAAAGAAGAAATGAATGTTCACGAATTTGTAAACTTCAACATTTAATTTTTGAAAATGCATGCTATATAATATAAATTATAAATAAGCTCCATGTGGTGTACAGTTTACATTGGTCACGCTTCAGGTAACACGAACGAAACCATTTTATATCATATTCTAATATGACTAACAATGTTTTAATCATTACAACGATATTATGTTGACGTCACGTCAACGTGAAATTTAGCGCCATGTACGCATCAAGAAATAGCGCTTTCAAATTTCATGAAATGTTTTACATAATAACATGTTTTAAACGAAATGTCACATTGCACAAATGTGTTGTTTAATATACACACATACTGAGTTAGTTATTCACTTTGCTGAATAATTCGCAATAATTTTCGCCCGAACTGAAGACGTACATTGTATAACCATTTCCGGGCTTGGCGTTTATAAACAAAGACCTACTATTGGCGCCATGCTTGCGCGAAGAAACAGTTCTATCATATTTGATATATTTTTTTCAATAAAAACATACTAGAATTTGGAGCGTCCGAAGTGAAATTTAATTACGCCCGACGTATAACCGCCATTCGTGTATTGATAGTGATAAAACACTGTTTTGCTATAAATTATTTCTTAATTCAAAGAAGTTTTTAAATGTTTTTGTTTGTTTCTTTCAGGTTTTACGTCGTTTTTCAACAGTATTGCAGTTATGTAATGGCGGGCAGTTAACCATTTTGTATCAGTACAAACCTGTTCTCCGCAAGTAACACATGAATCAGAGGTGGAGCACAAATGATTTCAGACAAAGTGTCTTTTATCAAATCAACACCCCGCGATCCTCCCTATTCAGCTAAGCGGGTGGGCTCTATATATCAATATGTCTGCGTACAAGTTCAAATAACGAAATATTTGCCATAAATGGATATTGCTTATGTAATTTTCTGGAGTATATACCTTTGAACCTTTAATACATGTCATGAAATAATGCATTTTGAAAGGTAACATTAAAAATATTTATCGCGAAATATGACAAACTATAAAATCAGACATTTAAACCTTTAAACTTGCCAGTTACGTATTACCTTAAAATGGATCAAGGCACACTGTCCCATCATGGGTATCATGTTATAATATCTTACCTTCAAGTTTTGAACTTTTGGAGACTTTTTCATGCATCTCTATGTAAAAATAAGACCCCGTAACGTCCTCCAATTCAATCAGTCGGGAGTCCAATCAGATGTACGAACAGAAGGACAAAAGAGAAAATAGTATGTGCATATTTTCTACATTTTTCTACCTTTTTTTTTTCCAAAGTTCATGAAAAAACTCTTGTATTTAGGTTTTTACAGAATCTACATATCTGTCTGAGCTTTGGATTATTTGTTGTCATAGCAAAATATAAAAGGATATGCATATTTAACATACTGCCATCTATCCATATATCAAGTTTCATGAAATGATATGTTGTACATTCGAAGTTATTGCAGGATCACACTTCGAAATTTTTTGTCATACTTCTGGAAACTTTGTTGCCAAAACCACTACAGTTTTTATCAAGGATCCACATTGTTTGCCTGACGGAATAATAAATAAAGCTTACTGAATCAAATATAGGAAGTGCTATCATTAGTTATTATGCCCTCCACACCCCAACCCACCCTATATCTATGGGACGGCATTATAGTAATTACAGTGTCCATCCGTCCGTATATCGATCGTTCAATCGTCCCGATTTCGTGTCCGGTCTGTAACTTGGTCATCTAGCAACGTACTTTAATTTTACTTAGCAGAAACGATTCCATTATTTAGAAAATATGTCTTACGCAAGACCTGAACCGCTAGCTTAAAGGTCAATGTCACACTTGTAGGTAAAAAGTCATCAGGGCATTTTCCCTGTCCGGTATGTAACTCAACAACCCATCAAGAGATTTTAATATAGCTTGGCACAAACGTTCCCCATTATTAGAATATAAGTCATGCATAACACCAAGCCCACTAGCTCAAAGGTCAAGGTCAAGGAGGTCAAAGGTCCGTAGTGTTTTCCCTATCCGGTCAATAACGCTGCCACCCTTGAAGGGATTTAAATATTATTTGGCAAAAATGTATGTCATAACGAGACGACGTATCATACATAACACCAAGCCCCCTAGCCCAAAGGTCAAGATCACATTCAAACACTCAGAGGTCAAAGGTCAATAATGTCTCTATATACTTAATAACAAAATACAGCTTTATTCTTCTTAAGTATCCAAATCCTACCTAATTCCGGTTCTTCCCGACGGGTAGGGTATTACAATTATAGGATTATTGTTTGAATAAAAAGTGACAAAGTGAATCTGTGATAACTATAGGAAAATCTTCGTAATCAAAATTAAGCATTGTGTCACAAATGTGTCACAAATGTATACAATTTTTATTGTTTTATTTTTTTGACCCAGGATTGTATTACTAGTAATTTATGAGCATATATATCATTTTCCTTGTCTTTGAAGCAAATACGGATACCGTTTAAAACAGATCGTTCTGTTACGTAAAGCGATTAGGTTGATACAGTTACAGTCATCACCATTCAAAATTTGCTAATCAGTAGTGTTGAAGGCAACTGAATTTGCATAGGCCACTGACGACGAACTTGTTTTTAAATGTCTGTATAAACGAGTACAATCCCTATCTGTTAACTGAAACAGAGGTGGTAATTAACATTTAGACACCTCTCCTCCTTAGGGTCTAGACTCATTTAACACTGTTTTAGCACTGATTCTGGCAGGCCTGTGTTCTGAACATTAGGTGTAGACTTATTTTAGCACTGTTTTAGCACTGTTTCTGGCAGGCATGTGGTCTGAACATTTTTGAAACTTTCTGACAAAACATTTTATTTTGTTTAATTCAAGACATCCATAAATTTTCAAACGCAATATTTGATGCTTTGTTAATATCTTTGAAATTATTAAAAACGTTTAGAACAGTATGTCGTATATACCATTTTAAGATTGTTACAAAATAAATTGAGGCGTACATTTGACTTTTCAATGGAACATGTTTAAGTATCAGAACAATTCAATGGTGTTCTTTGATATGGCTCGACAACGACGTAAGTATGTTATCATTTTCACTCTTTTATGAACACTTCACATTAATGTGTATTTTTGTGACGTTTTGGAAATGAATTGTCGTAAAATGAATGGAATAATAGGATGGTAAATTTTAATTTGAATTAAATTTAGATATATCTTTATATATTAGACCGTCTCCGTAGCTTAGTGGCAGAGTGTCCGCTTCGAGTCGTTGGTTTGATCCCCGGCCGGGTCACACCAAAGACGTGAAAAATGGTACCTGTACATAGCTCCTTTGCTTGGCGGTCAGTATTAAAGAAGAAACTGGTCTCTCTCTTTTCGTACCCTAGTGGCGATGAATTCCATCATGAACGAGCTAGGTTGTGAAATTAATTAATATAAGCTGAAAGGAAGGATTCCATCACAATCGACTTAGAATAAATTTGTATTAACTAATAATATATTTTTATCCTACCACTATGCATTTATCAGGCCGATATCTGCCTGCCGTGTAAACTTGAGGTTTATTCAGTCAATGCAGGTTTATACCGTCAATGCAACTGACGGACTACTTTTTCAAGTATATGTGCTATAGGCAATGTAAACTGGGCCAAGAGTTCGAAGCTCAAACATTTCATCATTTTATGAGGACAGCCACGGTAAAAAAAAATAAAAATTGGTTCACTCTAACCTAGTAAACCACCATACGGAATGGTACGGTGACGGTTTTTAAAGTTTGTGTGAATCGTCCTTGACTTTGTTTATTTTGGGAGGCAGTAAACAGTTTTGAGCTGTTAGTGTCGAATTGGCCGGGTGAAATTTACAAATAAGAGGCAATTTACGGAATGAAGTGCATATTTGAACTTCTAAATAATAATAATTGCTAGAATTGAAGTTTCAGCGGCTAGAATTGAGTTTCACTTATTTAAAGAAAATCAGTTGAGTAGCCTTGATCTTGATGGTATGACGTAATGACTTGCAGGAGCGTATACATGCTTCCTCTGAGCTAGCTGAAAGTGGGGTTGTCATTTTAGCAGGTGCCTCAGGAAAAGTGGAATAGTGAAAAAACGGTACGGATGGCCCATATATTTCAGCTTATTTTCAGATTTTACAGTGTTACTGGAGTATGGAACAGTGTAGCAATTGTGGCTATCATTTTCAGGGAATTTTCTGCAGCGATTGAAAAATTGGCAAATTTAGCTTTTTTCGTCATCAGTTTCCGCGACCGGGAGAGCACAAAATTCAGGTCTTGTAAACAGAAAACTAGATATTAGAGATGTATTGCAGATGGTTTGTAACGATAGAGATACAGTGATGTTAATGTTGCAATATCTTTATTTCAGGTGTGTGGTTACAGACTTTTTTGTGAGGTTTTGAAAGTTAGTTTGGCGACTCTAGGCCGAGAAGCTCAGAAAACTGTTTACTGCCTCCTTGGCGTTCACTCATTTTTAATCAGAAATTTACACAAATAACCAGATTTAAGCAGTCGTTTATTGTAATTATTGGATCTAAACTATTCATGGTGGAAGGAATTTCATTATGTCACATTGTCTTGTACGGAAATGGAGTAAATTTAAGACTGCGGGCATTTGAATTCGTCACAAGCGTGGTTTTCGGCTGTATTTTATCCGAGTCAAAACCATTCTGCTTGTTTTGTACGCGAATGCCCTGTTAGCACCGATGATTTATAATACACAGAACTTCAGAAGGCAAAGTATGAGGCATGAAATAATGTTTTATTGTAAGGAATCGTGTGTAACTGCATCAAGCAGACAAGGGGGTTGAAGGCGTAGGAATTCACAAGTGAGTGAAATTCTGGATTATTTTTGTATAGAAAAAAACATTTTGAAAGTAAATATATGTTATACACAGATTTTATTGACTGCAGGATAAATAGAATATTAGGTTACTGTCTTTCTTAACTTAAGTTTATCCACCTCGTCTCCGAAAGGTTTATCACCCTCGGCAAGCCTCGGGTGGATAAACCTTTCTCCAACTCGGTGTATAAACTTAAGTTAAGAAAGACAGTAACCTAATATTCTCTATATCATAGTGTACCTTAATTATCAAACAAGTTCTTTATACAGTTGTAAGATACTCAAAAGCAAACAAGTGTCGTAACTTTTAGAACATTTGGTAGATTTTTTTTCTGACTAAAAATTCTATTAACGCTTCCCGCGTTCAATGCGGTTCTTCATTTTCCCGTAAGATTCCATTGGTGTCGAACTCCCAATTCAACGGCTCGAAAGACGACACATACCATTATTTGCTGTTATCTCGACAGATTGTTCTCTTGATAGATGATCTGGTCTTACCATTCTTTGTCTGAACGGAAGAGTTGACGGTGCATACACTACCTCACACTTAATACCCTCAACCACATGTTCCAAAATTACTAAACAGTGTAAATAAAAGACGATATGTTAAACACAGGTATTATTTATATGTTCATTTTAAACATATCATAAATAGATCGCAACTCTCGACTGTTGTGACATTGAGTTATCTCGGTAAATAATATAGAGTCATTCTCATCTCTTCATGAACGGACAATCTGCTTTATTTTTAATAATGCCTTTCGCTACCTGGAACATTCTTTTGATGTTTGTCCAATTCTATGTCATGGACAACACAGATTTTAGCTGTTAGAATAATTAAGCAATATCGTTATCTTTAAACTTTGCTCTTGTGTCGCATCTCATTAATTAGTATCACATATTACAGCCCGGACAAGCTAAAACATATCAACTAACACAGATATCGCTGTCTCCTTGGCGACCGTCCCTTCACACTCTACTACGAACAGCACATTGCTCGACTGCTTTTTGTTTCATGATAACCACTATTACATGGCTGTTCTAATAATTGCGTTGTCTCACTACCAAACTGCATCCTTCTGGTGTCGTCCCGTCAAGCTATGTACATGACTGTTCAGATACTTGGGTTATCTTACCTCCTTAAGCATATTTGTAGTGTCGTCCCATTTACCGGTATAACCCGAAGATGTGACTGCCTGTCTTTATCAGGCCTAGGATTCAGTCAGAAATCAAAAGCCTGAAAATCTACATTCTCATGCCCGAAATCCCTATTTTCAATAGAGTTATATAGGGAAATTCTGACAACCAAAAGCCTCAAATCAGGACTAATCCTGAAAAATCCAGGGCCTGCTTTATCTTGAGTTATAAAATATAGAATGCCTTAGACTAGTTGACAAACTAGTTTTAATGACAAGAACAGACATCGATATAAACTCTGGATCCAAATATTACACTAAAGACATTCTATGTTATATTTGCGCTATGTTGGATGAAAACAAATTTTATATTTTGAGGTTCAGTAAAGACCATGTCCAAGTTCATAATTCAGCGTCAAAAGATAGTTAAAATTGACATAAATGTCTCCATAAAAGTCTCCGCTTCGTTTAATAACTTCTTTCTTCTTTCTCTAAACCGTAGACATGAGCTGATTCAGTAAAGATTTGTGTTATGAAGAGTTCATTTGCACCACAATCATAAAGTTTGGTTGCTGTAAAGAAATAAAAAATAGCGTCCAACATGACAAACAAAAAAGTTTAAGAAGCTGATTTATAAAACAATTATGTGAAACACATATTACAGAAACACTTATAACAAAATATACAAAAGTGTCCGTTATAATATTCATGTATTGTCTTAAATTTTAGTTTAACATAATTCTTTGATTGTCAAATATAAATTTTATAATAATTTTGATTTGCTTTTGCCCAATTATTGTAAATTTAATCGTAGTATATATACCTGCTCAAACATTCCATTACACTATGAAAGTTTTTATACAGAGCGTGTAGATTGCTCGTTTTACAATGCATACATATTAATAAATTAGTTTCTAACACTTTCAAGAAAGGTTCTTTGATAGAAACGGTTTATCGTCACTATTCATTTACATTTACCAACATCAGTGTTGACATTTCTTGAACAGGTGAAACTCAAGAATCTAATTTTACCCTGTTGTGTTATATTCCAATAATTATGATTGCACCATGCCATGAATATACTACCACTTTATATCACAGACACTTGGAGTTCGGACCTCCACACACCCCACTCTCCTCCGAACCCCAAGTGTCTGTGACACTGAAATGACCTTTTACATTATTATGATAATGACGGAAATATTGAGTTTTCACTATACATGTAGATATTTACTTTTTACATAATACGACCACGATATAAAACAAACTAAACATATTAGAAATGGCAAGACAAAGAATGCCTTATTTTATATATAAGATAGTTGTTATCAAATTTGTAAGTATATAGATTTTACATTACAAAAATACCTGTAACGGAAAGGATTCATACAAAAAATGTTTGAAATTATCATTATATAGCTCATAAACTTGTCCGCGCTAGGGTCCAATCGCGGGGAAGCACGGACTCCGCGACCCAAGGACTGTACACTAAAATAAATGCTATATTTAGGATTCATTCAAGGTTATACGTTTAATGTAATATTCAAAGTGAAGAGGTCAAAAGGTTAAAAGGACTTCAAATTCACTGTTTCATTTAATAATTTCCTTTTTTCTTTTAACTCGATTATATATATATATAAATGTAGACCAATGTATGGTTTTCAAAACTGTTCTATGTTTCTTGCCCTATACATTGGCTGAGTCTTTTACAAGAAATGAAAATTATAACTAGAATTGTGTCCATTGGACACGGATGCCCCCACATACTGTGCCATCCTGTAAATAGCAAAGTTTTTAGAACAGACCATGGTGTTCGACTAAAAGTGTTCAGATAAGGTTGTGCATCTGAGCAACAAAAAATGTGTGGGGACTTGAACCAGATTTCTTCACGATGGCCTATTTTGTGAAATTAAAAAAGGGTCATACTTTTTCAAACGTAACTTCAGAAAAAGGTCCATGATTCATGGTCATCTTCACAGCAAGGTCCTTTATCTGTAAAACTTTCAAGCATATCCTTTCATTAGTGTTTGAGGAGTTGGACACACACAATTCTTTTTTGCTCATCTTGATTTTTTTGAAACAATAAAAATATAATAATGGCCATAACTTGCGGTAATGTCGCGTCTGCTTCGGCGTCGCTCGGCGTATTCATCGGCGTTGGCCTATCAGTTTATAGGTAGGGTCACTTTTCCTCCTAAACTACAAGCTATTGCTTTGAAACTGGAAGACTTGTTCACCATCATAAGCTGGCCCTGTATAGCAAGAAACATAACTCCATCTTGCTTTTTGCAAGATTTATGGCCCCTTTTGTACTTAGAAAATATCAGATTTCTTGGTTAAGTTTTATGTTTAGGTCAACTTTTCTCCTAAACTATCAAAGCTATTGCTTTGAAACTTGGAATACTTGTTCACCATCATAAGCAGACCCTGTACATCAAGAAACATAACTCCATCTTGCTTTTTGCAAGAATTATTGCCCCTTTTGGACTTAGAAAATCAGTTTTCTTGGTTAAGTTTTATGTTTAGGTCAGCTTTTATCCTAAACTATCAAAGCTATTGCTTTGAAACTTGCAACACTTGTTCACCATCATAAGCTGACCCTGTACAGCAAGAAACATAACTCCATCCTGCTTTTTGCAAGATTTATGGCCCCTTTTGGACTTAGAAAATATCAGATTTCTTGGTTAAGTTTTATGTTTAGGTCAACTTTTTCTCTTAAACTATCAAAGCTATTGCTTTGAAACTTGCAACACTTGTTCACCATCATAAGCTGACCCTGTACAGCAAGCAACATAACTCCATCCTGCTTTTTGCAATAATTATTGCCCCTTTTGGACTTAGAAAATCATTTTCTTGGTTGAGTATTATGTTTAAGGCAACTTTTCTCATAAACTATCAAAGCTATTGCTTTAAAACTTGCAACAGTTTTTCACAATCATAAGTGGACACTGAGCATCAAGAAACATAACTCTATCCTGCTTTTTGCAAGAATGATGGCCCTTTTTAGACTTAGAAAATCATGGGTAGGACAATATTTCTATTATACAAAAAAAATCAGATGAGCGTCAGCACCCGCAAGGCGGTGCTCTTGTTATATTTTACAATACAAAACTATCAAAAGGCCATAACTGCGGTAAAATAGTCACAGCAAAGTTCCTACCTTTGTGGTCATCTGCACATCAAGCTTGTTCATCAGTGTCAGTTTGAAGCAAATCAGCCTAATAGTAAGGGAGGAGTGGGACACACAAGATTTCGGGACGTTCGAACGGACATACGGACGGACGGACGGACGAATGTACCGACAGCAGCAACGGTATATTCCCCCTCCCACTATAAATGCGGAGCGTAAAAATATTGCCGAGAAGAAATAAGTGCTAACACATTGGCCAACTAAACACTAAAATCGCCCCATAACAATTACGTCATTAGATGTTGCTTTACATTTTATGGCAAAAGTAGAGGTATATATACTCTTACTGAAAATCACTATTCATTTCAAACATTCTAATATTGTTTTGGTTTGACTTTACCTTATCTGAAGGATTGTTACTTACACTTATTAGTGGTAATTACATTCAATATATTATAGTACATTATTCAAGTGACTATTCCACGTGACTTCTTCTGCGACTCGACAACGTCAGTTACTATTTTTAGACTCGATCCAACACGTGATATCGTGCATACTGAGAAAATCGCTGGATTCATGTAGCATTTTTGTTTGTAATTTCTTTGTTGCTTGTTGGATTTTAATAAAATTAAAAGCGTCGAAAACAGAAAAGCGAGTGTTTTCCTCGGCATAAAACGTCTACAACTCTTAATCAATACTCTGCAAACACTTCGTCCAAATTCCAGTGTGAATTTTATCTACTCATCTGGTCAGTGAAAAAAAATTTGGGCGAAGTGTTTGTGAAAAGTATCAAGAAATTCTGGCTGACACTTTTTTTAAATCAAGATCTGTCAACAAGAAAATTATAAGCAAAAATGTTACATGAATCGAGCGATTTTCCCCGTGTGTACGGTACCGAAAAGTCACGTAGGCTGGATACCCTGTTCAAATGGCACAGAAAAGAATAAAAAGTATATGTGTTTTTCGAACAAAACAATGGTTTGTCGTTAATGCATGAGAAATATCAACTAATACCATATACAAATTAACTCTGCATGCACTATATCTCAAAGAGAAATTGGGTAAGTTAAACGATAAAAAAATATAAATCAACATTGGTTTCCATGACACAAACTCTTCTAACAGTTTTATTGAGTTGCCATTTTATTGAACAACATATTCTTACACCGATCGGGGATATGTTTGAGAATTGAAGAAAACAATTAGTTTTATACGGACTAAACTGTCAACGCAAACCCGTCTCTACTTATTTTCTCATAGACAAATCCCACCTTAATTTCTTTTATAAAATAATATTGACGCTGATTTATTGTGAAAGTTAAGGTTTATCTGTTGTAACATAATTATTCTGTTGTTACTTTCTATATGTTTGATAATTAATAAGTGAGGGTTTTGTGTGCTTGTATTTCATTTAGTATAAAGGACATATGATTTGTCATTTTACAGTCAAACCTGACATATAATGCCCGTCCTTAAAAGAAACAAAAAGTGCTCTTGATTGGCAGGTGGTCTTTATTCATAGGTTGAAATACACTATAAATGTGAAAATAAGAAACAAAACAGCGATCTTTAGAGAGGTCTCTGTTTAGAGATGGTCTTAAGCACAGGTTGACTGTATATATGTATCGCGAGATTAGTGCTTAATAATCTGTAGACGTAAATGAATGATCAGAGTGGTTAAGAATCCCAGTGGTTTAGAATCCGAGTGGTTTCGACCTTTCCTCACGCCGATATGAGTTTAAAACCTCACTTGTGGTGCAAAATTCTTCATGTGAGAAAGCCATCCTGTTTGCTTACGGAGGTTGAAGGTTCTATCCAGATACCCTAAACGATACATAGAGGGGCACCATCAGTTTTGGTCATCACCAGCAATAATAATATCTGTCATGTGTTTACGAATCGGATAGAAATATCCGTCCCGAGGGCACCTGCACACTGGGCGGTAATGAGGCTTGCCGAATTACCGCCCATGCGCAGGTGGCCGAGGGACGGATATTTCCATCCGATTCTGAAACACAAGACTGATTTTTTTTCTTGCATATCGTATACATGTTAGCATTTTATTCCGGCAGATTATTTTTCTTGCATACCTTATTTTACAATTAACAGTCAGAAATACTTTCTTTGAAGCACTCTTTCTTATAGAGAGCGCGGGAAATTAACGTCCGTAAGCAGAAGTGACGTCATGATGTTTTGCGTTACGCACAATAACAAAGTTCCACTTTAGTTTTATCGTTTGTAGCGTAACGTTATGTCCTTACGGTAAACTTACGTATTTTGAATCGAGAAATATACTATAAAGAACGGAGAGAAACTATCAAGGTACCTGCTTTTTTCGTGTTTTTACATAAACAATATTTTATCAGTGCATGAACAATTAGTTGTCATTAACAGCACGAGAGTCATCTGGCATGGGGAGTGCCAGATAGGTTTTGCCGGCATGGGTAAAAACACCAGAAACATCAGTCCGGTGTGCAAGAAAACATATAATTGTATACATAATTGTGATGGTATGACTCAAAATTAAACAAATAAAAATCCATCAACGTCCTATGAATGATTTTTGCTCCATTTAGTTTACTTAAATTGGCCAGCACCGAACTTCCATAGCTGAAACATTTACTCCCGTGAACCTTGATAGGTTTTGAACAGTTTAACAAGTTCTTGTAATAAACAACGATCGATTACTACCTGATGAACTCACTGTTTTGAACAGAGAGAAAAGCAATTACTTTTACAGGAATGGAACCTCACTTAAATGTGACAGAATAAAGACCAAGACAAAATCTAAGTGAATACTATTGAATCATACATTTTCTAATTTTTGAGGAATTTTGATGTTGAAAAGATGATTGAATCACAATGCATTTGCAGGAAATATTTCGGGTTTCGTGGCTATTATCCAAAGACAGCATGTTTTAGGCTCTCGCCAAGTGCAGAAATAAATTTGTTAAAGATGAAACAGTCTAGGCAAGTTGCGTACATTGAATTAAATATAATACTATGCGGACAGAGCAACAATGTGTAATTATTCAACCTCAACAATCTGTGTTACTGTTCACCCGTTTAAACAGAGTTTATATGGGGATGCACCAGAAATGTGATGTTCTCGTCAATTTGTACTAAGAAAAATATGTTAATCAAGAAATTACAAATTTATCAAATTGACATGCGCATTAACTTTACCGTCAGCGTAGTTTTAATGTTTTATCTTTGAATGTTTACGAAAAATAGGAAGCTCGTTATATAAAATGTTATGTCAATAGGATGCTCACAGTTCAATTTTTCGGTGTCGTATATTGTACTTAATCGTACGGAATCATCGTTAGTGCAATCGCCTTTGAATGTATTGATCTGAAACGCGATACTCCATAGTACGATGATGAAAACGCAAAATCACGAAACTACAATAACGAAAACGCGACAACACGTTGATGATAACACGATACTACGATAACGAAAACGCGATAATACGGTAGTACGATCGTACTTTCGCGTTATCACCATCGTACTGCTGCGTTATCGTCATCGTACTGTCGCGTTATCACCATCGTACTGTCGTGTTATCACCATCGTACTATCGCGTTATCATCATCGTACTATCGCCTTCCGGTGTCCATGCGCATAGAAGAATTTCGCCTCCAGTGTTCTGGTTTCTATCTATCTTCTTATTTAAGCACTGTTGAAAATCAAAATGATTGCTATTGCTTGCTAATGGGTTGTAAAACGTTTTTCAGATAAAACCAAATATGTACTTCGGCAAAAACTCTGCAAGTCAATGATGATGAATATTTTTCACAAATATGATGGCTATTATTTCTACACTGAAAAGGAAAGACATGTCTTGTAAAGCTCAAGTTATCGATGTTGAATTCCGTAAGACGCATAACAACACTGAAATCGGAGCATCGCAAATATTCGAAGAATATTGTTTGCATTTTAAAAGGAATATTTTCATTTTAAAAACATCAAAGTCCCGGCAATTTTCTGCAAAAAAAAAAGAAAAAAAAAATAAAGCGGGTTTTCCAAACCCAAAATTGGGCAGACTTTAAAGCCCCCCTTTTCTCAAGATATTTTATTTTAAAATTTTAAAAGGGAAAAAAAAATGCAGTAAAAATTTTAAACTGACAGCAATTTTGAACAAGGGTTTAACAAACCCAAACGATTTGGTTTTTTTAAATTTATTTTTTTGTAAAGTCTCTAAATTGAGGAAACCGAAAAAGCTGCAAAATTTAATGGTTTAATTAAAGTTTTTCCTTTTTGGGCTAACAGCAGCTGAAGCTATGGAAGGAAACCTCAATAAAATCAATGTTTTCACCCCAGGACCCCCCCGTTCAATTAACTAAATCGCCCCAAACGCAGACCGGAACCCGAGTTCTAAAAGCATAAATTCTAATCTCTCAAATTTGCATGCAAATCGCAAAAACCCGGAAAGGGGAGGGGGCGATAAGATAACACGACAGTACGAAAGGGGTAACCCCGAAAAGTGCGATGAAGAAACGCGGGGCCCTAAAGACGTGAAAAAGCAAAAGTACGAAGGGATAACGCGACAGGGACGATGATGATTTTTTGCGAAATTACGATTTACGAAAACGAAAACGGATAAACCCATAGTACGGGGGGGGGGGGGAAAACGCGACATACGATGGTAAAAAAAGGGGAGGGCCCAAAAGGAATTCTTAAGTCCAAAGGAACCTTTAAAAATTTTATCCAAAAGGCACCAGCAACAAACAAAAAAAGCCAAGCAAACAGGGACAAACCCTTTTTTAAAAGAGCCCAAAAAATGTTTTGGGGCATATCCTCAATCAATTTTTGAAAAAATGCAACTTAAAAACCTTTTTTCATAATTTGGGTAATAGTTTCGCTTATATGCCCAAAAAAATTTACCAACGGAATAAGGGGGGAGCGGGAAAATAGTTACTCTTCGAACAGCTTAAAAATTTGTAAAAAAAAACGAACTGTCACAAAAACATTTAAAATTTAATGTCTAAGCCCTTTTTGGCAATTTGCCCTTCCCGAAATAATCAAGGTTTCAAATGGTCACGAGGACCTTTTTTAAAAACATTACTTTTGGCATATTTTTAAAGGGAGATACAACGCATTTCTTTTACATACACAAAAAGACAAGAAAAAAGACCCCGATAAAAAAGATAGATTTCCAAGTCAGATTTAAAAAGCTTTGAAAATTTTGGGCTTTACCGGGACTTTCCCGTAAAAATCGAACCAAAAGGGCCTTCCCCCTACCGGGGGGCCATTTTGATAAGGAAAACCACAAACACTGCCCTTCCCCGTGATTTTTTTCAATTTGTTAGGGAGTGCCTTGGGTTGAAACATTTCAAAGATTAAAAATTTCAGACTACATTTATCAAATGGAAACTTTTAATTTTTCTACAAGTTTTTTCGTAAATTTTTACCAAAAAAACATCATTTCAATTTTTAAAACCCGTTTGCGGGGGGGTTTTAAAGGGGCACTGAACCCGGGGTTTTTAAAAAGTCAGCCAAAATTTTTGAAAAAGAGTATGTCATTAAAAATTCCCCTTTTTAAAATAAGTCAGATTGACCCAAATTTTTTTACCTCTTGGGAGTTTAAGTTTTTAGAGAGTATGGGCAATTTTAAAACAATTTTAAAGTTGGGTTTGAAATTTTCTAATTTAAAAAAAATAAAAATTTAAAAAAGAAAAGGACCTTTTGTTTTGCACTGTTTCTTTTTGGTTTTTTTTTGTATTTAAAAGCAAAACCGCCCACCGTTTGAAATTTTTTAAAATGAATTTGGCATAGAATGTATAAATTAACTGACAAAAGAATGGGTTTTAAAATTTAAAGTTAATAAAGGGAAAAATGCAAGAAGAATTAATTGGGCGTAATTTTTTTAAAAATTTTTTCAATTGGTTTTTACACCCTTTTACCCAAATTTTTGGTTATTCATAAGAATACTTAAAAAAAAAATCTAAAGTCATTTAAATTAAAACGATTCAAAATTCAAGAAATCACATTTTTCTTTTAAAAAATTTTTATTTTCGCCTTTAAAAAAAGGGGGGTTTGTCTCTTTAAAAAAAAAAATAAAATGTGTTTCGTACAGCGAGGGAAAAGGGAACCTGGTTTTTTTCTTTCGCAATGTTTCGTTTGAAATCCCGTTTGGGTAAAGCTGTATTTTTCAATTTCCCTTCCCCCTCTTAATTTTTGGGATATTTTCCTTTCCGCGTTTTTTTATAAAACCCCCAATTGGGGTTTTGGGTGGGCCCCCTTTACGGGTTCCTTGGGAAACCATTTATAACAAATTTTTTGGGGGAAACAACCTGAAATGTTTAGTCTGGGGCCTCAAAAAGGTTTTAAAAACTTAAAATTAAACAAAAATACTTTTTTTAAACAAAAATCGCAACAACCCCCAAAAAAAAAATTTTTTAAAACATTTATGTTTTTTAAAATAAAATGGTACCCCTTGAAAACCGTAACGGAAAACCCCCTGTTGGGGTTTTCCTGGGTTTTCCGACTAAAATATTTTTCCCCTGATTGGCAGCCCCCTGGGGGTTTTAAAAACCCAGGTTAATTTCCAAACCCCTTTTAAATTGGCTAAAATTGGGGCCCCCCCTAGAAAAAAAAAAAAGGGGTCCCCGGGGCCCTTTCAAAATTTAATTTTACCCTTTTTTTCGTGACCCCTAAAAAAAAAACAAAAAAACAAACCCTTTCCCCTTTTTAAGAATCAATTTTAAAAATTTCATTTTAAAAAAAATTTTCCGGAAATTAAAACGAAACCCGGCCCCCTTTAATTTTTTGTGGTTTTAAAAAATAAAATAGCCCGGCCAAATCTAAATATTGGGGGGTTAAAAATGTTTAAATCAGTCCGTGTCAATTTTTTAATCACCCCTGGTTTTGTTTGGGCCTTTTTTTTAATTTCATCTTTTTTAAAATTTTTGTCCCTTTTTTTTAACATTTTTAGAGGAACTTTTTTGACCAAAAATTTTAGAAAAAAAAGTTAAAAAAAATTCAAACCTTTTTAATTTCAAAACAATTTGTAAATACGGGAAAATTATAAAAAGGACATTAAAAAGAAATAACCTTTAAAAATAAAGAAAATTAACTTTTGGTGTGCCTTTTCTAAAGCAAAAAAGCAAGGGAAACTTTTTTCCCCAAAAAATTTTTATTAAACAATTATAGGTTTTAAAAATTTGAAATTTTTTTTAAGGCTAAAGGGAAAATTTTGGGAAAAAAACATTTTTTTTTTTAAAAGCTTTTTTCATTTTAGTTAATTTTACCTTTTTTAACTAATTGGGTTAAATTGGTGATTGAATAATTTCCCCCACGACCGGGGGCCCGACCCGGGGGCTTTAAAAACTAAAACAATACCGGAAATTTGAATTGGTTTTAAAAAATTACCCCCGAAAAAAAAGAAAAAAATTGCAAAGGGGGCCCCCCGGGGTCTTTCCAAAAAACGCCCATTTGACCCCAAAATTTTCGGCCGGGGCCCAAAAAAACCAAAAACAAAACAAACATTTTTCCCCCCCTTTAAGTATTATTTTATTTAAAATTTTTTAATTAAAAAAACAGGGAAAAAAAGACCCCCCCTGGGAGAAAACTAAAGGGTTTAAAAATTCCGCCCCTTTACCCCCCTTAAAATTTTGGGAAATTAAAAAAAGAAAATGGAAAACCAATTAAAAATAATCAAACCCAAAATTTTAAAAATTTTTTGGGTTAAAACCCCAAGTAAAATTTTTCATTTCCCAAAAGGGCCAAAAATGAAGTTTTTGAAAATTCGTTTTGAATTAACCCTTTGGCCAAAGGGATGGAAAAAAATTAAATTTAAAACCCAATTTTTAATACATTTTCCCCCGGAACCTTTTGTTTTTGAAAATTTTTATAAAAAAATTTAAAAGGGTTTTTTTTAAAAAACAAATTTCTTTAAAAATTTTAAAATCCCTTTATTTTAATTAAGTATTAAAAAAAAAAGGGAGAAAAAAAGAAAAACTGTTTATAAAAACCCCTTTAAGTTTAAAAAAAATAGAAAAATTTTGGGCAATTGTTTAACTTTTTAAAAATAAACCCAAATTTTTAAATTTGGGTTTTTAACCAAGAAAAGTTTTTATTTACCTGAAAGGTTTTAAATTATGTAAATTTCCCAAATTAAAATGGAAAACCCCCCCAAAAATTTATTTTTGGTGAAAATTTTCTTTACGGGTTTGGGGCTTTTAAAAATTCATTGTAAAATTTTTTAAAAATAAAATAAATTTTAAAAACAAGGGGGGTTTCCCCAAAAAATTTGGGTTTTAAAAATAATTAAAACAAAAAAAAACATTGGGACACAAAAAAAAAAAAAAGGGGGGAAATAAAACCCCCAAAAAAATTTAACCGGAAATTGCCCAAAGTACCCCCAAACCCCAAATTGGGAAATTTTGCGGATATAGCTAAGGTAATTTTGAAAATTGGACTATTTGTTAAAAACATTTTTTCAAAAAATTTTTTAAAAGTTTTTGTTATTTTAAAGAAATTTTAGAAAAATTCCCTTTGGGTTTTCAATAAAAATAAAAGGGGGTTCCCCCTATGAAATTTTAAAAAAAAAATTTTCAAATAAAATAACAAAATAAGGTCGGATTTCCAACCTTTTAATGGAATTTTTGGAAAAAGGTTTAAAAAAAAGTTTAAACATTTTGAATAAAAAAATTAAAGACCAAAAATTTAATAAGAAAGCTGGGTTTTTTAGGAAAATTTTGGGTTTAAAAAAAATTAAAAATTTTTTTAAAAAAATAAACATTTTTAAATTTTGGAATTTATTAAAAATTTCAAAAAAAAACAAAAGTATAAAAATTACCAAGGGGAAGCCTAGGTTTTTAACAAAATTAAAGGGAAAGTTTTCAAATATGGTTATTTAAAAGTCCAAAACGGGGGGGGCGAGGGGGAAAATTTAAAAAATTTTAAAAAAAATGATGGAACATAACTGTTTAACAGTATAAATTATGTACACTAAAAGCTCCTGACAATTTTCTTGTGTGTTGAAATTTCTTAAAAAGAATCGGTTACTAAACAAAAAAACAACAAATATCCCTATACAAGTGATTAGCGGACCTTGACAGTAAATGGTCGTGTCCGTTCTATTTAACAAGGCAAGTCTCAATATAATTATGACAGCTTCATTGACCATAGTGTGGAAAGTATCGGTGTTTTGCGACGTCAGGCCGCCAGGCCGCCAGCTTCAGGCCGCTAGGCCGCCAACTTCAGGTCGCTAGGCCGCCAACTTAAGCAACATGTTTTATGTTTTATGAAACAAATGAGATACAGTAGTGTTTGGTCCGGTCCGGTCGTTCGTTCGCAGTTTGATATTCTTTAAAGTTATATGCTAACAAGACACATAGGAGCGGGGCCGTCTTTGATTTTGATGAACACATTTATATCTAGTTTTATAATCGATGCAAGAAAATATACAGTAGTATGGATGATTTCTGTATTATTTTTCCAGTGCTTTAAATACGAAAAGCATTTAACGAATTCTTTGTTATATTAGTTATATTTCTGTTGCATGCATATGTTCAGTCAGATATCAGTATCGTGTTAGGCAGTGTTTCGTCTCTCGCTTTCATTAGCCCCTTCAGTATTATGTTCAATGAATATTTTACGGAGTTAGTGACCGTTATTCTTGTCCCTATTTCGATAATACTTAACATCTTTATTTATAGAAGGTAGCATATGAAGATATAGATCAGTACAAAGCATGATTTTAAATGTGGCCTTCTGAACAAAAACAACAACAACAACCAAATACAATTCACACTATCACATAACCTAATTAATATCACATTCATTCTTAATATTTAGGTATATAACTATGTCATTATGAGCAGCAGATCTTAGATTGTATGTTTCATTGCTGGAAAATATTAAAATTATGTATGAAGGTGCTAAATTGTTGCAAGCTTTGTTAATAAGAAATTAAGACTACTTTGTTATTAATAAAATCTATATGAAGATCCTTTGGAAGCATATATAACAACCAAACCACTCAGTTGTACCGAGGCAACACCTCTCACACCCCATTATTTGCACAGCCGTGAATTCAAACTTTGAAAGGACAGAAAATACTGTAGAATCTGGTAAATAAGCGCATATTCGAATATAAGCGCATATCTAAAGTAAGCGCATACGGCCTAACCTTTATTTCGTATGGGATAATAAGCGCATGTCATGCCCTTACAATAATTTTGTCTCGAAAGTAGGCGCATATCCGATTACTGGTAAACAAACAGTAGAGGCAGCAAAAAGACGTTATTAACGGTCTGTATTATACCGTGATAATTGTTTATGATACTTATTTTACCTGTTGAACAGCCGATAGATGTTAAAAGACTTTAACGTTTATTGTCTGATAAAACGATAATTGTTTAAGATAATCATGCTTTTTGAATAGAAAATGTTTTCAGTAATTGAAAGTAAAAGTTTGAATACCAGAAAAGTTGTTTGCGTTGTCATAACACTTTGTCATTCTTTTGTAAATCTATGAAAATAATATGGATAAAATGTTACAATTTTAGTGTTGAACAATTATTGAATGGTCCGAGAGATTGAACATCATTTGCAAATTATGTAATTCATTATGTATAAATACTGTAGGCCTATGCAGTGAAAGGAAGTAGTTCACCGCGCAAGTCCATGGCCATGTTTTACTTTCGTTTCTCAACCAAGGTAGGAAATGTTAATATTCATAATATATCAAAAGTAGGCGCACTTTCCAGATTTTGTTGTCTATAAGCGCATATCAAATATAAGCGCATAGTTTTGGCTTAAGTATAAGAGCATATCAAAAATAGGCGCATAAAAGTGTCACTAAAATTATTATAAGCGTATACGCTTATTTACCAGATTTTACAGTATATCAAAAGTTATTCAAAGTAAGGGGAATTTTTTTTACGGCCCCAACAGGGTACTTCAAGTTTGTTGTTGTGATCGGTTAATGAAATCTTTAAGAAGATCCTTTAAAATTATAGAATACAACCAAGCGAGATAATATAGAAGACTCTCTAAGCTCAGTGAAACATGATTTACGTACTGCTAGAATTGTTGTTCAAGCAAAGCAAAGTGATTCGCATTTAATATCAGAATATACATCTCGTAAAAGGTCTCGTTCCACCTTTTTGTCTTGTATCGGAAGACAATACACTCTTGAACTGAGTAACTTTCTTAAAGATTGTGATGCAGGAACATTTTTAATGCGTATACTTAATGTTCATGTTTTTGATATGCACTGCATGGATGAATTGCTCCACAGAAAGCTCATACAGGGTAAGGCAGTGGTTCCAATTCTTTTCATACACAGATCGTCCCAGAACCACATGGGGCAATTAATGTACTAGTATTCATTACTCATATGTATATCGTGGAAAACCATACTTATACTTGATCATTCTGTCGTTCGGCTCCCAACGGCTTGTACCAAAATATATATTGTGTTTTTTGTTTTTGTTCTTGATAAAGCTATCGGAGATAGTTGTCCATAAGGGAAATGAAATCTTCGGCGTTTGAATTTGTGAATTAGACGAAAATTTATTTCCCTTTGTTCATAAATCTCCGATAGGTGTCGTATATATACATCAGCACGAGTTTTCCTGCTTGACCGAACAGCGCTTTGTATCCATTCAGCCTTGGAAACACCGACGATACAGACGTTTATTTTATTTTATATATATATAATAGTTTCTATTGTTATAAAAATGAACTACAATGTTATTGACAAAATGTACTACAGAAGAAAAGATAGAAAGCAGATAAAACAAACAGACTGAAAATTATTACTAGTACTTTAAGTTTCGTTTGTATATTCGAGACATATATGAGGTACATCATATCCGTTGAACTTATGTAAGGAACTCAAAACTTTTTATGTATATTATATTATGCGTATGCTTGATTATGTTATAATGTGTGTTATAATATAATAATGATAATAATAACTAAACTGAATGTTTAAATTGAAATGTACACTTTGTATAATTGAATATTTAATGTTTGATATATGTGGCAAGTTATAATAGACGGTCTGTCGTTCGGTTCCCAACGGCTTGTACCAAAAAATATATTGTGTTTTTTGTTTTTGTTCTTGATAAGGCTATCGGAGGTGGTTGTCCATAAGGGAAATAAAG
The DNA here is from genome assembly GCF_021730395.1 of Mercenaria mercenaria. Taxonomy (NCBI): domain Eukaryota; kingdom Metazoa; phylum Mollusca; class Bivalvia; order Venerida; family Veneridae; genus Mercenaria; species Mercenaria mercenaria. The sequence goes on from NC_069374.1 coordinate 43,845,570, forward strand.
CTTACCTTTACCTTTACCTGAAAATTATACATTGGATGAAGATCAGCTTTTGCTATTATTTGAACATGTTAATTATCAAGGATGCAACTTGATTTTGAAATTTTTGCTCATTACGCCTTCTCTAACTTAATCAAATTGAATGTTTGTACATATTCATTGGAAGTATATTGCAAAGTCAGAACAACATACACGAACACTGACATACCAGTTATATCAGTATAGTAGACACTGTTTGTACCACGGGCAATCAATGAGTCTTCACTCAAATTAGTAATTTGTGATCCCATCCCTTCCTACTCAATGCGTTTTAGCTCAAATCAGGTATTTGTGATCCAATCCCTTCCCACTCAATGCGTCTTAACACAAGTCAGGTGTTTGTGATCTCTTCTCTCCCCACACCAAGCGTCATAAGTCAGGTATTTGTGATCCAATCCCTTCTCACTCAGTGCGTCTTAACTCATATCAGGTATTCGTGATCTAAACCCTACCCATTCCAATTAGACAAGTTTTAAAAAAGTGTTGTATAGAAATGAAGAAAAATGTAAATGGTTGACTAGACATGCGTGAAAATGTTTCTATCATTTAATGATTATAATACGTATCTATACCCGTCGTAGCTCAACAACCGGGAGTGTGCGCCTACAGTCATGTAATGATACCTGATATGACCAACAGTAGCATTAAATATGGTGGCTGTTTTGTGCCAATTCGTTATATCGTTCTGTCGCAACGCCACAACGACAAACGTTGTTTTGGCGCCTCATTGAACGTCGCCCTACCAAAATGTCGCCACGCCGATTGTCGCCCCACGAAACGTCCGTAATGGCGTCCAACTGAACGTCGTCCCGACAATTGTCGCCCTGAATATCGTTAAATTCAATACATTGGGTAAGCGATAGGAATAAAATATGTATCTGAAATTTCTTTTATGCAGTTTACTTATTATCCAAAGTAAAATAAAAAGATTCTTATCCAACGACCGTTCAAGTCAATTGTGAATGACTGACCACTTACATATTTCACTTCTCCCGAAATTTTGGGTGATTTCAGGGGATGGGTGGGATTAAGCAGAAGGTCAGTTACGTAATGATGGGCAGTTATGCTAGCTAGTGTCCTCAGATTCAATACCAATACTTAACTGTTCCGTCTGGGGTTGTAGGACATTTGCCTCCAGGACATTTGCCTCAAACCCCTGCCCCAATCAAAAAAGGACTACTGGATATTTGCCCTCAGTTATAATGACAGATAGGACATTTGCAGCCACCTGCCCCTCCCCCAATATTTTTGTCTAAATACCATTAGATATAACTGTGTTTTATGTTGTTTTATTATAAAAATTACTTTAAATACAAATTTGATGAATATGTTAATTACAGGTTTAAGGTAAATAATAGCCAAATGTATACATACCAAAATATCATCCATTTTGCCATTACAATTTCCTCGTTGGCAACATTTATCAAACTCCAAGTATCCAGAATCAGTGACCTTTAATATGCTCAATAGAAGCTGAATCTTTTACGGGACATACTAGTATTACCAAGACTAGGATAAGGTGAGTAAATGAGGGCTGTCACATACGATTAAAATTATGGAAGCAAAACTTGGAAGCAAATCTTGTGAGTTCGAAAACTTACGATATGTGTTTCTCGTTCGTATGAAATATATATAGTTTCAGACTTTTGAGCTACGGCGCAACAGATATCAGAAAAGAGCAACATGTATACACGAGTTCAGTAAAGACCGTAAGCAAACGAAATAATCGCTTTACGTCCCTGTTGTGAGTTCCAGACCCAAGATACAGCTATAAGCCTGGACTCCTCTTGTCTGTCTTTGAACACCCTTTCGATAGGGGGCACACTTCCCGGGTTCCTAGCTACGGCGGCTCAAAGGGGGCCAAGGAGACCGATTTTGTCTCCGAGACTGTCCTTTTCACGACCCTGTTGTCAGTTCCAGACCCAAGATACAGCTATAAGCCTGGGCTCCTCTTGTCTGTCTTTGAACACCCTTTCAATACATATCCAGTTTTAGGGGAATAAACTCCCTGGATTCCGAGCTACGGCGGCTCAAATGGGGCCAAGGAGGCCGATTTTGTCTCCGACACTGCTAACAGTTCCTTCCTTATCATCATTCTAAGACAGATTTTGTTAGAATTTCATAAATGTGACAGATTGTTACATTGATATTGTTAATTTTTACTGTAACTTTTAAACAATCATCCTGCTAACTATATGTTGATTTACCTGGTTGTTATATATGACCAGTCTTGAACTATGGTTGAGAGGGGTTTTCTTCTTTTACAAATTTGAGTTGTATCTAAATTGATGGATAAATTGTCGTTTCTGTTTCGATATACTTCCCATGCCTCAGTTAAGATTTTAGACCCTGCAGTCTCTAAGGAGCTAGGAAAATCAATTCAGACATTTTCGTTTATTTTATACAATTTCGTGGGAATTCTTAGTTCTTTAAACATCATAAATAACCAAATATATATACAGTGAAACACCACTCGCTCGAGCATCGATGACTCGAGCACCCGGGCTCGCTCGAGCAATTCATGTGGTCCCGGCCAATTTCCTTCTATTTTCTATGTGAAATTACCATGGCTGGGTCGAGCATCGATAACTCGATCGCTCGAGCATGACACCTGGTCCCTGTGTATTAATTTACTCTTTGTTGCTTATGGCAAACTCGAGCAGAGGTGTCAAAATTTTTCACACCTTCGGCGATCAAAATGTATCGGTTAATTTAAAATTTTCTCACGTTGTGAGAATTGCATAATCTATTCCCCGACTATCTTAAATGTTTGTTTGTCGGTATATTTGATCTGATAATGAGATTAATTATTGATGAAAGGTGGAAGAAAAATTTTATTGATCAAAATTGTTATTAATTAATATTTGTTATTACTTTTTTCTGCGGGATCGAGAAGATAATTATGAGATTTTAATCAACAGTTGTTTGCATGCAAATAAAGGAAATAAGATAGCCTTTTCATAAAATTGAGACGATAATTATGAAATCTTAATTTGGAGAAGAAAATTGTGAATTCGATTACAGTATTTCAATAAAAAAAATGAAATGTCTTAGCTGTTTCTTCACATGTGCCATTTACGATCTCTCATAAATAACGTTTGTAATACGTTTTTTGAAAATGTCACGAGTGTGTTATTATTACGCATCACCGTTTCCTCTGCAGGATCTTGGAAGTAGCCGTGTTTTATAGAAAACCATGGTATGATGAGGAGTGTAATGTTAGAAGAACTGAGTATATGCATGCCAAAAAGAATTTCAGACGTTTGAATTCTCTTCAGAATTTTCAAATTTTAAAACAGTCTAGTAAAGTGTATAAAAGAGAAATAAATAAAAAATTTCGTATGTATAATAAGTCTGTTAACAGCAAGCTAAAAAATCTGCGCCACTCGGACCCTGAAGCTTACTGGTCTATGTTGAATAAATACTCTGGCGAAAGAAACAAGGTTTTGTCCAAAATATCATCTGAAGCTTTCTTTGAACACTTTAGTAAGTTGAATGAAAATATTGATGATGATGATACAGGTTTTGATATTAACTGTGTTTCAGATTATAATTCTGAATTGAACTCCGAGATTACAGAAAATGAGATTTTGTATGCGATTAGTAGTTTAAGTAATAACAAAGCTTGTTCACAATTTGATAATATTTTAAATGAGTATATTAAACACTCAAAGGGTATCATGTTACCAGTTTTGAGTAGATTATTTAATATTATTCTAAATTCGGCATGTATCCCTGAATGTTGGTGTAAAGGGGTCATTTTTCCAATTTACAAGAAGAAGGGAGATATCAACAACCCAGATAATTACAGAGGGATAACTATTTTGAGTTGCTTTGGAAAGCTTTTTACTTGTATTTTAAATCGTAGATTGAATCTATTCCTCGAAAGCTCTGGTATATTATGCGAAGAACAAGCTGGTTTTCGCAAAGATTATGGTACAACAGATCACATATTTACATTGAAAATGTTAATTGATTATTATTTTAGTAAAGGCCGTAAGCTTTTTTGTGCATTTATTGACTACCGAAAAGCGTTCGATTCTATAAATAGAACTTGTCTTTGGGGTAAATTGTTAAGACATTCTATAGACGGTAAAGTTTTTAGAGTCATATATAGTATTTATGATAAAGCGAAGTCATGTGTCAAAAGTAGCCAAGGTCTTTCCAGCTTTTTCACAAGTTCTACTGGGGTACGTCAGGGAGAGAATCTTTCCTCGATATTGTTTTCAATTTTTCTTAATGATCTGGTAGAGCATGTTTCCAGTAATTCTCAGGGTTTAAAAGTTTTATCACAGTCTGTACAAGATTTACTAAGTGATGATACAGTTGAAGTATTCTTGAAGTTGTTTCTTTTACTATATGCTGATGACACTGTGGTGTTCGCAGAATCTGAGCAAGATTTTCAGGTTGCTTTAGATGCTATGCACTCGTATTGTGAGTTATGGAAACTACAAGTAAACACCGCTAAAACAAAAGTTGTTATATTCTCAAGGGGTAAACGTGAACATGTTCCTGCTTTCTATTTCAACAACAGTCAATTAGAAGTTGTAGAGGACTTTAGTTATCTTGGTGTGAAATTCAATTATAATGGTTCATTTAATAAAACTACAAAGTACTTGTGTGATCAGGCAAGGAAAGCAATGTTTGCAGTGCTTAAGAAATCAAGAGTATTATTTCTTGATATAGACTTACAATTACAATTGTTTGATACAATGGTGTGCCCAATACTATTGTATGGTGTGGAAACATGGGTGTTGGTAATGTTGAAATTATAAAACAATTTCAGTTGAAATACTTAAAAATGTTACTGAGTGTTAAAAAGTGTACACCTAATGTTATGGTTTTTGGTGAACTTGGCACTCTGCCTATAGATTTAATGATAAAAGGTAGAATTCTTAACTTTTGGTGCAAAATAATTAATGCTAAAAAAGATAAAATTTGTAGCATTATGTATAGACTTATGTATGAGTTGGATAAGAAAAATATTTACCATTCGCTTTGGATAAATTATGTTAAAAACTCTTTGCAAGAGTTGGGTTTTGCTGATTATTGGTTAAGCCAATCTGTTGTATCTCCACTGTATTTTAAACATATTGTTAAGAATAGAATTAAGGACCAATATATCCAATCTTGGAATGAGCAGTTAAATAGATCTAGTAAATGTTGTGCCTATAGAATATTTAAATCTGTTTTTGAACTGGAAAACTATCTTAAACTTTTACCAAAAACCCTGGCTCAGTCTCTTTTCCTTTTTAGATGCAGCAGTCACAAACTACCAATTGAGGAAGGTCGTTTTACTAACCTAGCTCATAACTTAAGAACTTGCCATTTGTGTAATAACCGCTCCTTAGGTGATGAATTTCATTATATTTTTGAATGTTCCCATTTTAATGTTCTTCGTAGAAAATATTTATCAGTGCATTTCAGAAGACCAAACATGTATAATTTTGAACAACTGTTTGCAAATACAGTGAAACACCACTCGCTCGAGCATCGATGACTCGAGCACCCGGGCTCGCTCGAGCAATTCATGTGGTCCCGGCCAATTTCCTTCTATTTTCTATGTGAAATTACCATGGCTGGGTCGAGCATCGATAACTCGATCGCTCGAGCATGACACCTGGTCCCTGTGTATTAATTTACTCTTTGTTGCTTATGGCAAACTCGAGCAGAGGTGTCAAAATTTTTCACACCTTCGGCGATCAAAATGTATCGGTTAATTTAAAATTTTCTCACGTTGTGAGAATTGCATGGTCTATTCCCCGACTATCTTAAATGTTTGTTTGTCGGTATATTTGATCTGATAATGAGATTAATTATTGATGAAAGGTGGAAGAAAAATTTTATTGATCAAAATTGTTATTAATTAATATTTGTTATTACTTTTTTCTGCGGGATCGAGAAGATAATTATGAGATTTTAATCAACAGTTGTTTGCATGCAAATAAAGGAAATAAGATAGCCTTTTCATAAAATTGAGACGATAATTATGAAATCTTAATTTGGAGAAGAAAATTGTGAATTCGATTACAGTATTTCAATAAAAAAAATGAAATGTCTTAGCTGTTTCTTCACATGTGCCATTTACGATCTATCATAAATAACGTTTGTAATACGTTTTTTGAAAATGTCACGAGTGTGTTATTATTACGCATCACCGTTTCCTCTGCAGGATCTTGGAAGTAGCCGTGTTTATAGAAAACCATGGTATGATGAGGAGTGTAATGTTAGAAGAACTGAGTATATGCATGCCAAAAAGAATTTCAGACGTTTGAATTCTCTTCAGAATTTTCAAATTTTAAAACAGTCTAGTAAAGTGTATAAAAGAGAAATAAATAAAAAATTTCGTATGTATAATAAGTCTGTTAACAGCAAGCTAAAAAATCTGCGCCACTCGGACCCTGAAGCTTACTGGTCTATGTTGAATAAATACTCTGGCGAAAGAAACAAGGTTTTGTCCAAAATATCATCTGAAGCTTTCTTTGAACACTTTAGTAAGTTGAATGAAAATATTGATGATGATGATACAGGTTTTGATATTAACTGTGTTTCAGATTATAATTCTGAATTGAACTCCGAGATTACAGAAAATGAGATTTTGTATGCGATTAGTAGTTTAAGTAATAACAAAGCTTGTTCACAATTTGATAATATTTTAAATAAGTATATTAAACACTCAAAGGGTATCATGTTACCAGTTTTGAGTAGATTATTTAATATTATTCTAAATTCGGCATGTATCCCTGAATGTTGGTGTAAAGGGGTCATTTTTCCAATTTACAAGAAGAAGGGAGATATCAACAACCCAGATAATTACAGAGGGATAACTATTTTGAGTTGCTTTGGAAAGCTTTTTACTTGTATTTTAAATCGTAGATTGAATCTATTCCTCGAAAGCTCTGGTATATTATGCGAAGAACAAGCTGGTTTTCGCAAAGATTATGGTACAACAGATCACATATTTACATTGAAAATGTTAATTGATTTTTATTTTAGTAAAGGTCGTAAGCTTTTTTGTGCATTTATTGACTACCGAAAAGCGTTCGATTCTATAAATAGAACTTGTCTTTGGGGTAAATTGTTAAGACATTCTATAGACGGTAAAGTTTTTAGAGTCATATATAGTATTTATGATAAAGCGAAGTCATGTGTCAAAAGTAGCCAAGGTCTTTCCAGCTTTTTCACAAGTTCTACTGGGGTACGTCAGGGAGAGAATCTTTCCTCGATATTGTTTTCAATTTTTCTTAATGATCTGGTAGAGCATGTTTCCAGTAATTCTCAGGGTTTAAAAGTTTTATCACAGTCTGTACAAGATTTACCAAGTGATGATACAGTTGAAGTATTCTTGAAGTTGTTTCTTTTACTATATGCTGATGACACTGTGGTGTTCGCAGAATCTGAGCAAGATTTTCAGGTTGCTTTAGATGCTATGCACTCGTATTGTGAGTTATGGAAACTACAAGTAAACACCGCTAAAACAAAAGTTGTTATATTCTCAAGGGGTAAACGTAAACATGTTCCTGCTTTCTATTTCAACAACAGTCAATTAGAAGTTGTAGAGGACTTTAGTTATCTTGGTGTGAAATTCAATTATAATGGTTCATTTAATAAAACTACAAAGTACTTGTGTGATCAGGCAAGGAAAGCAATGTTTGCAGTGCTTAAGAAATCAAGAGTATTATTTCTTGATATAGACTTACAATTACAATTGTTTGATACAATGGTGTGCCCAATACTATTGTATGGTGTGGAAACATGGGGTGTTGGTAATGTTGAAATTATAAAACAATTTCAGTTGAAATACTTAAAAATGTTACTGAGTGTTAAAAAGTGTACACCTAATGTTATGGTTTTTGGTGAACTTGGCACTCTGCCTATAGATTTAATGATAAAAGGTAGAATTCTTAACTTTTGGTGCAAAATAATTAATGCTAAAAAAGATAAAATTTGTAGCATTATGTATAGACTTATGTATGAGTTGGATAAGAAAAATATTACCATTCGCTTTGGATAAATTATGTTAAAAACTCTTTGCAAGAGTTGGGTTTTGCTGATTATTGGTTAAGCCAATCTGTTGTATCTCCACTGTATTTTAAACATATTGTTAAGAATAGAATTAAGGACCAATATATCCAATCTTGGAATGAGCAGTTAAATAGATCTAGTAAATGTTGTACCTATAGAATATTTAAATCTGTTTTTGAACTGGAAAACTATCTTAAACTTTTACCAAAAACCCTGGCTCAGTCTCTTTTCCTTTTTAGATGCAGCAGTCACAAACTACCAATTGAGGAAGGTCGTTTTACTAACCTAGCTCATAACTTAAGAACTTGCCATTTGTGTAATAACCGTTCCTTAGGTGATGAATTTCATTATATTTTTGAATGTTCCCATTTTAATGTTCTTCGTAGAAAATATTTATCAGTGCATTTCAGAAGACCAAACATGTATAATTTTGAACAACTGTTTGCAAATACAGTGAAACACCACTCGCTCGAGCATCGATGACTCGAGCACCCGGGCTCGCTCGAGCAATTCATGTGGTCCCGGCCAATTTCCTTCTATTTTCTATGTGAAATTACCATGGCTGGGTCGAGCATCGATAACTCGATCGCTCGAGCATGACACCTGGTCCCTGTGTATTAATTTACTCTTTGTTGCTTATGGCAAACTCGAGCAGAGGTGTCAAAATTTTTCACACCTTCGGCGATCAAAATGTATCGGTTAATTTAAAATTTTCTCACGTTGTGAGAATTGCATGGTCTATTCCCCGACTATCTTAAATGTTTGTTTGTCGGTATATTTGATCTGATAATGAGATTAATTATTGATGAAAGGTGGAAGAAAAATTTTATTGATCAAAATTGTTATTAATTAATATTTGTTATTACTTTTTTCTGCGGGATCGAGAAGATAATTATGAGATTTTAATCAACAGTTGTTTGCATGCAAATAAAGGAAATAAGATAGCCTTTTCATAAAATTGAGACGATAATTATGAAATCTTAATTTGGAGAAGAAAATTGTGAATTCGATTACAGTATTTCAATAAAAAAAATGAAATGTCTTAGCTGTTTCTTCACATGTGCCATTTACGATCTATCATAAATAACGTTTGTAATACGTTTTTTGAAAATGTCACGAGTGTGTTATTATTACGCATCACCGTTTCCTCTGCAGGATCTTGGAAGTAGCCGTGTTTATAGAAAACCATGGTATGATGAGGAGTGTAATGTTAGAAGAACTGAGTATATGCATGCCAAAAAGAATTTCAGACGTTTGAATTCTCTTCAGAATTTTCAAATTTTAAAACAGTCTAGTAAAGTGTATAAAAGAGAAATAAATAAAATATTTCGTATGTATAATAAGTCTGTTAACAGCAAGCTAAAAAATCTGCGCCACTCGGACCCTGAAGCTTACTGGTCTATGTTGAATAAATACTCTGGCGAAAGAAACAAGGTTTTGTCCAAAATATCATCTGAAGCTTTCTTTGAACACTTTAGTAAGTTGAATGAAAATATTGATGATGATGATACAGGTTTTGATATTAACTGTGTTTCAGATTATAATTCTGAATTGAACTCCGAGATTACAGAAAATGAGATTTTGTATGCGATTAGTAGTTTAAGTAATAACAAAGCTTGTTCACAATTTGATAATATTTTAAATAAGTATATTAAACACTCAAAGGGTATCATGTTACCAGTTTTGAGTAGATTATTTAATATTATTCTAAATTCGGCATGTATCCCTGAATGTTGGTGTAAAGGGGTCATTTTTCCAATTTACAAGAAGAAGGGAGATATCAACAACCCAGATAATTACAGAGGGATAACTATTTTGAGTTGCTTTGGAAAGCTTTTTACTTGTATTTTAAATCGTAGATTGAATCTATTCCTCGAAAGCTCTGGTATATTATGCGAAGAACAAGCTGGTTTTCGCAAAGATTATGGTACAACAGATCACATATTTACATTGAAAATGTTAATTGATTTTTATTTTAGTAAAGGCCGTAAGCTTTTTTGTGCATTTATTGACTACCGAAAAGCGTTCGATTCTATAAATAGAACTTGTCTTTGGGGTAAATTGTTAAGACATTCTATAGACGGTAAAGTTTTTAGAGTCATATATAGTATTTATGATAAAGCGAAGTCATGTGTCAAAAGTAGCCAAGGTCTTTCCAGCTTTTTCACAAGTTCTACTGGGGTACGTCAGGGAGAGAATCTTTCCTCGATATTGTTTTCAATTTTTCTTAATGATCTGGTAGAGCATGTTTCCAGTAATTCTCAGGGTTTAAAAGTTTTATCACAGTCTGTACAAGATTTACTAAGTGATGATACAGTTGAAGTATTCTTGAAGTTGTTTCTTTTACTATATGCTGATGACACTGTGGTGTTCGCAGAATCTGAGCAAGATTTTCAGGTTGCTTTAGATGCTATGCACTCGTATTGTGAGTTATGGAAACTACAAGTAAACACCGCTAAAACAAAAGTTGTTATATTCTCAAGGGGTAAACGTAAACATGTTCCTGCTTTCTATTTCAACAACAGTCAATTAGAAGTTGTAGAGGACTTTAGTTATCTTGGTGTGAAATTCAATTATAATGGTTCATTTAATAAAACTACAAAGTACTTGTGTGATCAGGCAAGGAAAGCAATGTTTGCAGTGCTTAAGAAATCAAGAGTATTATTTCTTGATATAGACTTACAATTACAATTGTTTGATACAATGGTGTGCCCAATACTATTGTATGGTGTGGAAACATGGGGTGTTGGTAATGTTGAAATTATAAAACAATTTCAGTTGAAATACTTAAAAATGTTACTGAGTGTTAAAAAGTGTACACCTAATGTTATGGTTTTTGGTGAACTTGGCACTCTGCCTATAGATTTAATGATAAAAGGTAGAATTCTTAACTTTTGGTGCAAAATAATTAATGCTAAAAAAGATAAAATTTGTAGCATTATGTATAGACTTATGTATGAGTTGGATAAGAAAAATATTTACCATTCGCTTTGGATAAATTATGTTAAAAACTCTTTGCAAGAGTTGGGTTTTGCTGATTATTGGTTAAGCCAATCTGTTGTATCTCCACTGTATTTTAAACATATTGTTAAGAATAGAATTAAGGACCAATATATCCAATCTTGGAATGAGCAGTTAAATAGATCTAGTAAATGTTGTACCTATAGAATATTTAAATCTGTTTTTGAACTGGAAAACTATCTTAAACTTTTACCAAAAACCCTGGCTCAGTCTCTTTTCCTTTTTAGATGCAGCAGTCACAAACTACCAATTGAGGAAGGTCGTTTTACTAACCTAGCTCATAACTTAAGAACTTGCCATTTGTGTAATAACCGCTCCTTAGGTGATGAATTTCATTATATTTTTGAATGTTCCCATTTTAATGTTCTTCGTAGAAAATATTTATCAGTGCATTTCAGAAGACCAAACATGTATAATTTTGAACAACTGTTTGCAAATAGAGATAGGACAATTTTACTTAAATTAGCTATTCTTGTGCAAAAGATTATGTCTGCATTTGATTAATGGTATACCACCTTCCGGGTCAACAAACTTCACATACTTAAATGCTCAATTTTTATACCATCCCATATTAATTCAAAGAATTTTTGTATCTGAGTAAGAAAGTTTTTGTATGGGCTCTGTTACTTTTGGGCCGTCTCAGGGATTCGTTGTTTGGTTGGGTCTTATCCGGTCTGTGTATCTGTGGGGTTTTGGTGGAGCTTAATCTGTCAGTTAAGACGTCTTTAAATTTCTGCAGTGAGTGCGGGTGTTTTCTGGGCTCTACTGGATCTGCGCGGATGCATGGGCTGGTCTTGATTCGCCATGTTTGTGGGGTCGTTGGGTCGGTTTTCTTGTGACAGGGCTCATGCATGCTACTTTGAGTTTATGTTGATCACATTCCTGTTGTTAGTAAATGTTACTAATGTTTAGATGGTTCGTGATATTTGTTTGCTGAACTGTTTTGGCTGTTAATTTGTATATGTATATGCATTTATCTGTAATGCTGATGCCCTTAAAGGGCCAAGATTTGAAATAAAACTTGAAACTTGCAAATGGTCTCGATGACAATTGGTAAAACAAACTTCAATTTTCTTAGTATGTTGGTCAATGTTTGGGTCGCTCGAAACCATGGATAACTCGAGCATTTTGCTCATCCCCTTGCGACCTCGAGCGAGCGGTGTTTCACTGTAGAGATAGGACAATTTTACTTAAATTAGCTATTCTTGTGCAAAAGATTATGTCTGCATTTGATTAATGGTATACCACCTTCCGGGTCAACAAACTTCACATACTTAAATGCTCAATTTTTATACCATCCCATATTAATTCAAAGAATTTTTGTATCTGAGTAAGAAAGTTTTTGTATGGGCTCTGTTACTTTTGGGCCGTCTCAGGGATTCGTTGTTTGGTTGGGTCTTGGCCGGTCTGTGTATCTGTGGGGTTTTGGTGGAGCTTAATCTGTCAGTTAAGACGTCTTTAAATTTCTGCAGTGAGTGCGGGTGTTTTCTGGGCTCTACTGGATCTGCGCGGATGCATGGGCTGGTCTTGATTCGCCATGTTTGTGGGGTCGTTGGGTCGGTTTTCTTGTGACAGGGCTCATGCATGCTACTTTGAGTTTATGTTGATCACATTCCTGTTGTTAGTAAATGTTACTAATGTTTAGATGGTTCGTGATATTTGTTTGCTGAACTGTTTTGGCTGTTAATTTGTATATGTATATGCATTTATCTGTAATGCTGATGCCCTTAAAGGGCCAAGATTTGAAATAAAACTTGAAACTTGCAAATGGTCTCGATGACAATTGGTAAAACAAACTTCAATTTTCTTAGTATGTTGGTCAATGTTTGGGTCGCTCGTGTATGTCTTTTATTTAAAATTAGTGCCCGGGCCACAATACGAAACCATGCAACTGGCCAAAGCTCTAGTGTGCGAACCGTAAATAGATTCCTGGGTCGCAGTTTAGTTACGTTCGCAAGCTACTGTTCGCCAGTTTTATTTCCGATTTATGTTCAAGGGACAGCACTCAATTTAATGTGCGCTAGTTTTAATGCTCGCCGTTAGTGCGCGCTAGCTTGTGTTTATCGTGTATTTTTCCTAATTTAATTTTACACAAGTTTAGCTTTTAAAAAAAGCTAGAAAGTGGCTCGCTTAGCTCTTGTTCTAACAGGGCAGTTATGAAGCACAGTGATATGCCAGTGAAAATTATAGGGTCTGTAATGCCTGGATAGGTCAGTGGTAGAACGTTTATTGTGGGTACACAGGTTATGTGATCAATGCCTGAAAGTGAGCATTTTACCAGAAATTCCCTTGCATTTTGCCTAGCATTAAAAAGAAAACCAACTTCCTCTCTCTTGTACATTCATGGCGATGGATATCATATAGCGTAATATAAGTTACAGCTATGGCGATGAGAAATTATGTCTTGCACATCTACAGGTTTTTGCAGGAACCTCCATTGTAGAGAGTTGCAAAAACCGAAAAAATTAACGAGAAGAGCCGAAAAGGAAGGAAGGGAAAAAACTAAAAATTAAACAAGAAGAACCGAAAAGGAACGAAGGGTACTGTATTCTGTGTTGATAACGCCTTGAAATTTTGCCTTATTACTATTTCAGATCTTGTCTACATAGTTCTGAGGCGTATATTCATTCATTTTTTCCAGAAAAGGAGCAATCTGAATCTTTCTGTATAATTTCAACAACTACAATAAGGGACGGGCAATCGATGCATTTTCTACTTGCATAGATTGGTCCTTTGTGTGTCATTAATATAAGATGGGTGCGGCCTATGTGGATTACATGACTTTTTCGTAAACCAGCTTTCGATTGGTCACTTTTTGTAAGCCTGCTTTCGATTGGACACTTCTAGTAAAGGAAATGCTATTTTGTTTTCTTGGTTGCTGGCTTGCATTTGTAGTGAAAGTAAAAAGCTGAGAGCCAGGTTTAGGAGATGTTCTGCCTTTTAGGTAGACTTAATAGTAAAATCACAATTTCATTCATGCAGGCCGCCATTTTCATGCGTCTGCTCACTTTGATGAAACAAAACCACTACCATACAGTTAAACTTGTATTGACAGTAGCAAATTTGGACGGACGGTGGGTAAAATGAAAATAAAAGTACTGAAAATGACTTTTATTTTTATTCCGTTTTGTCAAAAAAAAATAGGGTCGGCGCTCCCATAAACTAGAAAATTAAAAAATGCTGGCCTAAATTACAAGCTAGGTGTGTTCAAACTTTGGAATTTGCACCGTTTTTTTCGTTCCTACTGATTTCGACCCAGCGCAAAAAATACGCCAGGTGCGGGCGGTCAAAAAGAAAATTAAATTATTGTTTTTCATTTCCCGTCAAATTGGTGCAGGAAATCCGACGAACAGGTAATCAATTTCGTGTGGCCTTACATGTGTTAAATTTAACAATCGTTTACAAAAATTCAGATGAATTCGCTCTAACTCTTTAGATTTAGTGTTGTCCATGTTTCATATAATATACAAATGTCATGCAAACTTAAAAGATTTACAAAATCAGTACAATTCTTTTTATGTACAATCAGATAGACCGTTTACATTAAACGAGAGAATGGATATCTCACCACCGTTGTGTCCCTATGCTTTAACCGGAGTACCATCTACATAGCGTACGCTCTCTTGCCTTGTCGACGCGCCACCTTCATTTTTGGCGCTAAATTTTCCTCTTCTGTACCACTTCCGGCGGAAACTGTTAAACAATCTTAAAGTCTGTGCCATCTAATTCCTTCCAACGCTTCCTTACCCATTTCTCTGTCCTTAAAGTATGTGCACTTAGCCACAATACTTCTCACTTTACCAGGATTTTTTTTCACTTGGATATCGATGTACTCTCTCAACCCGGATGTTCTCAGCGGTCTCCCTTGCGATATGCAAAGCGTTCTGAAAGTGTTTCCGCAGTTTCTACTCCATTATTTCGGCTGACTCATTTCCACTCGTATTGTCTTCAGGCACCCCGGTAAAGATAAGTTTAATTCTCATAGAGTGAGATTTTAAGTAAGAAAGTTCATCCCGCAGTATCTTCTGCAGACCCTGTACCTTCTCCGAAATCAACGCAGTTGCAACATCCCCATAATCGACCTTGCCTTCCAGACGCACCAAGCTTTTTCTCAACCGTATCCATGCGACCACTTAAGGCTTACAATACATTCATTTTATCACGATTAGTTGGCTCTGTTTGTTTGTCCGCCATTGTTTTTGAGTGTTAACTATTATATTTATGGGTGGACGGATAGCTCAGTGGTTTGCACACTGGCCTTCCAATCCTGAGGTCGAGGGTTCGATCCCCGGCAAGTACTCGGGAATTTTCAGAAACGCTTTTCAGTGTTTCCCACCCAACTAGAGGTATACTGGTCAGGAACCCAGGCAATCCTTGCGTGTATCAGTGCTATACACTGAGCACGTTAAAGATCCAGGCTGTCTATTCGAAACGAGCTAGGCTAAGTTAGACGGACAAGCCTGTATCTGATTTCTGATCTCTCTGTCGTGGGGGCGTTGTCTCACTCTGTCCCTCTGGTCAGATCGTCCTGTGTCTGTACTAGTAGAGGATGAATTATGCGCCCTGTGTAGTTGCATTTGGACTATGTAAAGTGCCTTTGAACGTGAAATTGATCATGAAAAGGGCGCTATATAAATCTGGTTTAATAATATTAATAATAATATTTGTCCTTTTTAAAATGTCACTCACCACTATATCACTATCATTATCCGTATCCCCGGTCAGGTTTCTGTTTTTGAATGTTTCTTCCATTGTTCTCATTGTCACTGCTGTTTCTGTTTTTCCCTTTTTGTCTTTTGGTTTAGTCATTATATCCCTACGTTCACATGATTTTCCATCATAAATGCATCGTTTTAGACACATATAATTCATAATTACGTTATTGTTGCGTGGTTTCTTCATAGCTTCCGACTTTGTTCTTCCCATTAGCTCAGATATTCATATAAGTTTTCTGTGTGGCGAAGTTTCCACTTTTCTCTATTTCGTCATTACACGATAGATTTGTAATAGTGAACATCATCACGTAAGTGTCATAAAACGTTTGATACACAGACATTTGTAGATATGTCCTTAAATATTCATTTGAAAAAGGTAAATATAGTATGGTCTGTTGTTAGGAAAATGAAACTTTTTATAGATGTTTACGTATATCAATTACAGTTTAACTAAATGAATTAAAACATTAAAGACAAAGAACAAACTGCACTGCTGTGCGTCGCCCGAAGTCAAAATAAAATAGCAATACGATAATTAACCAAGTTTCCAAGTTTTAGTAATAACTTCTCAGTATGCGTACTAAATAATCATGAAATTACATTCCAATAATAACAAGGACACGTGATCATTACAGGTGAACGTGAAGTCTTATTTAAACGTTTACATTTCAGCTATGGACTTTACTTTCATATCTATCGTAAAAAGATTTATTACTTTAAATACAGTAGCACATTACGCATTATTAGGGGTTTTTTTTATTTTGTTTATCATCATAGGCCGGTATTTGAGCCTGTTTTTACAGCACTATAATCAGAAATTTTGATAATAGGTGTTTGGTCAGGCTATTTTCTCGCGCGCTCTGTGTAGAATTGTAATGAGGACCGATTAGATACTAGATCAAATATTATGCCTTTTTATACGCCATAATCGTCATGATCATTGTCATTGAACGTGTGATTTTGAGAAAAGCATTATTTATTTATTTTTAAAAGTGCCTGTACGTAGTCTACTAGTAAAATGGCATTCCCTGTACAATAGGTAAAAAGGATCAAATTCAGTCTGAATTAATAAGAAGCCTTTTAAAAGGGCGATTAAACAGGTAACAATTACAAAAAAGCAATATCAGTGTTATATCCCTTTAAACACATAACAATACATGAAACATCGGTATTTTTTTTTTTGTAAAACAAGTATTTTACTTCCTGTTTTCTGATAAAGCAGCATATTTGTCTTGCTATTAATAACTAACAAAAACTGTCACATTTATTTTGATATCGTTCACATTCCGTTGAAAACAAACTAGATCTAAAGATTTTTAACTCAAATCTTTTTGAGGAATGGAATGCTTGAATTTCATGAAATTTAAAAATGCATATTATTGTTCCTGATTTAAAATATGTCCTTTCCCACGACTAAGGAAATATTGATTTATGGTATGCAATTTTGCTTGCTAAATTAATTTAAATGATAAGAATTTAATTGAAGAAAGGTATTATACTTAAATATCACTTTTCAGTAATCTAAGATAAGGAAAACCTGTGATCAAAATTTTTGTATTTATCTTTTTTTTTACTCGAGATTTGTTAAGCAAGTTAATGTTAAATCTATATATTTTAATCATAACCCTTATCTTCTATATTTAGAGACGTTAGGATAATGTAAATGTATTACGAAAGACCCGTGGTGACATTTCAACTTCATTATTTCACGATTTCTGCTACCTGATTTCACGATTTCCACTTCATGAATTCACGATTTCACGATTTCCACTTCATGAATTCACGATTTCACGAATTCACGATTTCACGAAAAAACTTCACGATTTCTTGATTTCACGATTTCATGATTTCACGATTTCTTGATTTCACGATTTCCACTTCATGAATTCATGATTTCACGATTTCTGCTTCCTGAATTCACGATTTCCACTTCTTGAATTCACGATTTCCACTTCATGAATTCACGATTTCACGAATTCACGATTTCACGAAAAAACTTCACGATTTCTTGATTTCACGATTTCCACTTCATGAATTCACGATTTCACGATTTCTGCTTCCTGAATTAACGATATCCACTTCACGAATTCACAATTTCACGATCTCCACTTCATGAATTCACGATTTCCACTTCACGAATTCTCGATTTCACAATTTCCACTTCATGAATTCACGATTTCACGATTTCCACTTCACGAATTCACGATTTCCACTTCACGAATTCACGAATTCACGATTTCAACTTCATGAATTCACGATTTCACGATTTCCACTTCACGAATTTACGATTTCCACTTCATGAATTCACGATTTCCACTTCACGAATTCACGATTTCCACTTCATGAATTCACGATTTCCACTTCACGAATTCACGATTTCCACTTCACGAATTCACGATTTCAACTTCATGAATTCACGATTTCACCATTGTGAAATCGTGAATTCGTGAAGTGGAAATCGTGAAATCGTGAATTCATGAAGGGGAAATTGTGAAATCGAGAATTCGTGAAGTGGAAGTCGTGAATTCTTGAAGTGGAAATCGTGAAATCGTGAATTCATGAAGTGGAAATCGTGAATTCAGGAGGCAGAAATCGTGAAATCGTGAATTCATGAAGTGGAAATCGTGAAATCAAGAAATCATGAAATCGTGAAATCAAGAAATCGTGAAGTTTTTTCGTGAAATCGTGAATTCGTGAAATCGTGAATTCATGAAGGGGAAATCGTGAAATCGTGAATTCATGAAGTGGAAATCGTGAAATCAGGAAGCAGAAATCGTGAATTCGTGAATTCATGAAGTGGAAATCGTGAAATCAGGAAGCAGAAATCGTGAAATAAGGACGTTGAAATGTCACCACGGGTCTTTCGTATAATACAGTTCGAGAAATGTTAACACAAGTTTAATAAAGCAGGGGACCTTTGAAATAAGAAGAAAAACTGCATTGATTAGAATAAAAATGAAATGATAATATTTTCTGTGTAATAGTATTTTGTGTGTTATATTTCATATATATTGTTTATTAGCGTATATCTTTGTTAAATGTATACATGTTTTTATATCAGAGCCCCATGGATGAGAACCTTTACTAAATGGATTCCATCTATAAATAAGGCGCTTACTTCATTACTTATCTGTTTGTCGGTGTATCCATGTACTTCACGGTCCTTAACCTTTAGCCTGCTGGTGGCAAGTGATTATACCTTTGCAGCCAGTGCAGAGCAAGACCAGCCTGTAAACCTGTCCAGACCGATAATGACCTGCACTCTCCGCTATTCAGTCAGTAAATTTTAAGTTCTTCGAATAATGAAAAAATGTTGTCCAAATTAAATGAAAGACCTGTCCATTTTAGAAATTTAGCAGGCTGAGGGTTAAAGACAAAATACAAAAAGCTCATACCAACCCCAGAAATTATACATATATGAACGGACAGGGACCCTGATTATCTACTTGTCCGTATGTTTTTATAGACGACCTGAATACACACAAAGGGTCCTAATACATATAGATAAGATGTCAAGCGCTCGAGATAAGATATCGTGTGCACGAGATATGATGTCAAGCGCTCGAGATAAGATGTCGAGCGCACAAGATAAGATGTCGTTTGCACGAGATAAGATGTCGAGCGCTCAAAATAAGATGTCGTGCGCCCGAGATAAGATGATGTGCGCTCGAGATAAGATGTCATGCGCACGAGATCATTTAATTAAAAAAAAAAAGATTAATGCACGTCCTAAGTTTAATACCACCGTAGAAAAAAGCAAACATACACTTAAATGTCTTTCTGCAACCGAATTAATGAGACAGGGGGTTATACTAATATTATTTTTCTCTGGCTTTATAATCTGTGAAAGCCCCTTCAGGTGAGGGGTATAAAAATGTCACCTTTATCTCCATACAAATTGGTATGAGGGGGTGGCGGCCCGTAAGCCAGCCAGGAGGTTCCTGGATGTTGAGGCGCCCTTAGCACCCTGGAGAGGTGATGCATGTTTTGTTGTTTTTTTTTCAGGTGTGCATCCCCTGTTCCAATACACATCTTATTCAGGGTAGACGTTTCTTTGCGATCGTATTGGCCCGATATGATCAATCGGCTAGTCATGCCTAGGAAATCGCATTTAAATAATATTTACATCTTCTCTTGCTTTTGCTATATTACACCTATTTGATTTTATTTCTACAAAACACATTTATCTGTTTTCAGGCATATCAGTGTTACACAAAATAAACTGTAACTTCATTCTATTTTCAGTTTAACTAAGTTCAGGCAAGCACCACATTACTTTCATACAAATTATTCAAATGGTTTAGGGCAAATCTGTTGGATAATGTAGTAATCATTGCATTTTGCAATACAGCTAGAGATATAACCAAGACTGCAAAATATCACTACAGTATCCCTATCATATATGAGCTGGATATCCGCTCTGTTTACATGTTCCATTGTTGGACCATTGTAGGCTGTATGCTGCGAGTGACGAATATAAATCATTTAACATGGAAAACATAAATACATGTACCGACAATTCACCTCGAACATTGTTTTTTCTAGATTTTTGCTGATTCAGACCACTGACGAAATATTGATAACTCCTTTTTCTTTGTGGTTAAGACACACTCGAGAGTGCTGCTGATGCTCTAAACTCGTCAAGAAATTACGTACATGAGACCTGCTCGTAGAGGTCGAAAGACCAGCTCACTCACAAAAGTTACTTAGCATGATATCATTTTTCTATCACCCATGTAAGTATTTTGCACAACGGTACTTTGAATTCCTCAAGAGAGGTATTTCATGTTCCTGATTTTGCTTGGGAATCGGAACCGGAAATGGTACAAGAAATTACTGCACATTTCAGTGCTGCAATGCGCAACCAAATCAAAAGACCAGGCAAAAATCAACAAAAACACTATCATATTCCATTTTGTCCTTCTTTCGTAACTGTTGGTTATAATCGTACAAGTCAGTACTTATACCAAATCCTCTTTTGTCATATAAAAGGGTTGATTTTACATGAAATTTAAAAATATGTGTTTTTGTTGCTAGAAATTCAAAACTGCATGTAATTTTAGCCTCCTACTCAAAACAGGCTTAAAGGCCTAGATCTTGGCAGTAGGCCAAGGGATTTCTATTATTATTATTGTTATCATTATTATCATTATTATTATTCATTCTACATTCAATGTAGGAAAATTCATTTCTTTCAGCTCTACTCCACACAACTTCATGGTACAGTAGGGACACCTGCTGTGCTAATTGTCCATCAATTAGGTATTGTTATATAATCGCTGATAAGCAGCAGATAAGATTGGGGGTAGGGGACACTTATATACATGTAGTTCTAGGCATATAAGACGATTGCTATGATAGAAACCTACAGTTGAAGGTGATAATAAGCATGACTACTGCATTTAAATAAAAACTGTTTAATAGACATCGACAATTTATTCATTTATCCAAATTACATATGATACATAAAATATGTGAAAAAAATTACGTGTATATTTTGGCAGAAGAAAAAAGAAATATCTATTTACTGAACGAAAATAATTTTCATACATAATTAAATTTAGTGCTTTGCTAAGTCAAGCTTAGATGTTCATTAACTTAAGACTAACGACTATGAAAGACCAATTCAGAATTTCCTGAACACGTGTGATGTTATTCAATTTAAAACATTTAGAGCAGGACGCGCACAATCAACGGGAACGGTCAATATAGGTAAAGTAATTTGACTGAACTTATATCAGATCAAATCAAAATTTCTTGAACACTTGTGATGTTGTTCAATTGGAAAGTTTAGAGTACGACAAGCACAGTCAAGGGAACGGTCCCAGTAGGTAAAGTTATCTGACTTAATCTATATCGAACTGATTAATAAATATTCATGTACTATATACTAGGTTATTGTATATCAATATAATTAATTAAATAATTAAAATCAATTTGTTGAAAGCAGACGGCCGCTCTTACTGCCACAAAATATAAAGAACTATGTTTTCTAAAAGATTACCAACCTGCACATCAGACAAAAAGACTTTTGTAGTTTTTCCTAAATATAGCAAGGCCAATTTGTACTCCTGGGGGATGATTCGAGAAAGTAGGTAGAGAACCCTAACCACAATGCAGGAATATCTAAGCGTCTATGCTTGCGGTTTTAGACGTCATGAAGATTTTAAAAGTTGTTTCTATATAAACATATGACCCCGGTTAAGACAATTTTGGCGGTGGTTAAAATATACGTTGTGAGTGACCTGTACATAAACATTCGTGCCAAATATCTAAGCTCAAGGGCTTGACGTTGAAGACAAGAAGATTTTTAACAAGTGGATCCAACTCAAAACGCCTGTAAAATTTCGATTCAAAATATTAGTCAGTAGACGGAAGTAACAATACGTCGATTTCAAAGGAAGTGCGAGCGCTTGAAAGCAGAAAAATACTCTCCATTCATGTTTAAGCAAGTATATTTTACCTGAAATATAACACCGCGAGTGTCGAGAGGGAACGAAAGCGTATTTACATATCATACTTTTTTTTAATATAGTCATTTGAAACCGTTCGTCCTTTGAAGTAATGTTTTGTGCAGAAGATCTATTATAAACTTTTCCCATCTTCATTTATACTGCAATTAGAACATACATTCTATTTGAAGTATATTGAATGAATGAATGACCTTTTGTAAACAAACCTGATTTGGTTCATATATCTGTTCATTCCATAATCGTATAAGTTTGGTATGATATTTCTCTATTATATCTAAAAATACCTCTGGTATGCGAACATTTGTTAACACAACAAAGGAACAAAACCGATAATGTCAGAAAGGTACCTGCGATATGATTTACTATTATTTAAGAACACAAAGGGCAATCCTTGAATGAAATAAAGACATTAAGACTATTGTTACTTGAGGAAAGAAGAAAACACATATAAGTGAATGAATGTAAACAATATTGCGATAGTTATAACAGGTCCTACTACCTTGTTTATGTTCATAAATAAAGTATTAACAGGTTTTGTAAGAGAAGTTTTGTTACTGCATTATTTTTACATGGAGAAATTGTAAAGACAAAGACATCATTAATTACACAGTATGTACATAAGAGCCGAAATTATCAGACTTGTTTCACTCTTATGTTCAATACTTCACTGGAAAACATGGAATAAGTAGGAATAAATATAAGATTAGCAAATACAAATTCTGTAAGAGGAAAAGGTTTTGTAAAAAGGAACGGAGAAAGAATTCAAAGAGACCGCGTAATAAAATTAACTAATATAAACTAGACGATGCTTTTGTATAAAGCATAGTAGTAATCGACAAGAAGTCAAAAGGGGACAGGACCGGAATACAAAGAGAAACTGATAGTTGGCTGTGACTGAAATGCAATAGAAATTATCTACTTGGCATGTGCAATTATCCCAGGAAGTTTCAATGTTTTGGGTCTAGTGGTTCTCAAGTTATTGATTGAAAACTATTTTCCATGTTTCTGCTCCTGTGACCTTGACTGAAAGAATGATCCAAAAATCCATAGGGAGCATCTACTCGGCATATCTAATCATCCAATGAAGTTGAA
Organism: Mercenaria mercenaria; assembly: GCF_021730395.1. Classification (NCBI taxonomy): domain Eukaryota; kingdom Metazoa; phylum Mollusca; class Bivalvia; order Venerida; family Veneridae; genus Mercenaria; species Mercenaria mercenaria. The sequence continues at coordinate 43,868,932 of NC_069374.1, forward strand.
ACATTCTTGATCATGTGGTTTCTCAAGTTACTGATCGTAAACGGTTTTCCATGTTCAGGCCTCTGTGACGTTGACGTTTGATTGATGGACCCAAAATCAAAAGGGGTCATCTACTCTCCTGGTCAATCATCCAATGAGATTTCATCATTTTGTGTCAAGTGGTTTTCAATCTACTGGATATTCATATCACTCTATGAAGTTTAAAGGTCTCAGGCCAAGTAGTCCTCGAGTCCTTGTTTAGGCCCTTTGAAACTGACTTGATCAAGTGACCAAAAAATCAGTAGGGATCATCTACTCTGCATGTCCAATCATCCAGTGAAGTTTCAACATTCTAGGTCAAGTGGTTCTTAGGTTATCGATCGGAAACGGTTTCCCATGTCCAGGTATCTGTGGCTTTGATGGTTGATTGATAGATCCAAAATCAAAAGGGGTCATCTACTCTCCTGGTCTATCATCCAATGAGATTTCATCATTTTGTGTCAAGTGGTTCTCAAGTTACTGATCGTAAACGGGTTTCCATGTTTAGGGCTCATGTGCTCTTGACTTTTGACTGAGTCACTCCAAACTAACAGGATCTACTGTGCATGTCCAATCACTCATGAAGTTACAACATTCTGGGTCTTATGTTATTGATCGAAACGGATTTCCATGTTCTGGAACCTGTGACCTTTGATCGAGTGACCCAAAAAATCAATAGAGATAATCTACTCTGAATGTCCACTAACCTAATGAAGTTTCAATATTTCAGGCCAAGCGGTTCTAAAGTTATTGATCGGAAACGGTCCATATGACATTGACTTTTGATGGAGTGGCCCCAGATACCATAAGGGGCATCTATTTCGTCAGTCCTTTAAACTTTTAAAGTTTGAAAATTTTAGGTGAAATAAAGTGTGACGGATGGACAGACGATCAGACGTGGAGCTCAAAAAGTATGTCTTTGGAAGCACACACCGACAACAAACATCAAGAGTCTTACATCACAAAATAGGCCAACCGGTTATGAAACTAAAACAGAAATATATAGCGGATGGATTGCTTTTAAAATGCCCATGATTAAGTGTGATTTGATTATATGAAAAATATGAAATATCATTTAAAGTTTGATCCTTGAAAAAACAAATAAAGAGGGTAAAACGACAAGAAGAGCAATTACTTTGATCCGTGCATATTTCTTTCCAATAACATTCAATAGTAAACGTAGTATACCAAAACATATATCAATGCAAACGATCAGTACATATCATGACAAGCCTTGTTCCACTAGGTTGATTACATTTAAATTTTTATAAAATCGTTCAATGATATCTTTTTTTAATATCTGTTAATAGTTTTTAACTATGAAACCACATATCTTTGTCCTCTAACTTTTTTCCGTATATCTATAAATAGTATTATCTTTATGCGACTGAGTAACTATTGCCAACGATGTTGAAACGTCATTTCCGCCCAAAGCGGAACAGCCTTCTGTGATTCTGTGTTTTAGAATTCTGTGGATTAAAATGGACTAAGTAAACAGAAACCATGTAAGTTTACTCCTTTCCTTAATTTGTATTAATTTGACTCCTCTTTCAGCAAAAAAAAAAAAAAAAAAAAAAAGAAAATTAACTGTTAACCACGAATGATATCAACTTGTTCATTATTAGATATATATAGGCATACAGACACTAAATAGCCTGAGCACCTATGAAAAAATGGTAGTCGCATAATGGCGGATTCAAATAGTTCTCAGTTTTTTTTGCTGTAAGAAGGATTTTCCTTGAAATCATTGCTATATATTGGTTGAAATCATATTGCATGCCTATACTTGACATACTGGTAGCATTTGCATGTTGAAAAAAGACTCCAAACTGATTAAACATGTGAAATTTATTCATACACCCCTACCCTAAATTGTGATTGTCATTTCAGTGTAAAAATTACGGTGTGTCCGTTTGACCAGAAATATTTTTCTTGCATCAAACATGACCCCTACTTTTCTTTGGATATTTTTACAGTATTAATGTTGATCTACAAGAAAATGTAAGCTAAAGAAATTTAAAATGGGTCTAGGTGTGTATTGCAGCATTGTGAAAACTTGTCATTTTATATAGAATATATAGTGGTGGCTATTTAGTGTGTTATAACCTATAGATCTATTATATTTAGGTCCAAAACATGTTTGACAATACAACAGCATGTCTTTTATTGTAAACTTTGTTTATAAAGATATGCTAATAGTGTTTTAATGAAAAAGCAAGCACTTGTCACGTGCATGAAATTGAATAGATATTGATTTGGGAATCTGATTTCTTGCTAAGATAAATACCAGTACGTATCTTTATGATAAAACTGACTTTATATGAATAAGCAACACAGTTTGAAGGATTTGACGGAATGCCAAAATAATTACCAATAGTAAAATCCCGCATTTTAAACACGAATATTAAATATCTGAAACCCGGTCGTACTGAAATTATTTGAGATTCCAGGTCGTACTGAAACTATTCATGACCCCAGTTGTACTGAAACTGTTCGAGACCTCAGTCGTACTAAAACTATTTGTGATCTCAGTCGTACTGAACATTTACGTGACCTCAGTCGTACTGAAACTATTCGAGACTTCAGTCGTACCGGAACTATTCGAGACCGAGGTCGTATTGAAACTATTCATGACCCCAGTTGTACTGAAACTATTCGAGACCGCAACCGTACTGAAACTATTTGCGACCTCAGTCGTACTGAAACTTTTCGTGTCCTCAGTCGTACTGAAACTATTTGAGACTCCGGTCGTACTGAAACAATTCGTGACCTCAGTCGTACCGGAAGTATTCGTGACCTCAGTCGTACTGAAACTATTCGTGTCCTCAATCGTATTGAAACTGTTCGAGACTCCAGTCGTACTGAAACTATTTGTGACCTCAGTCGTACTGAAACTGTCCGAGATCTTAGTTGTATTGAAACTATTCGAGATTTCAGTCGTACTAAACTATTCGAGACCCTTGCCGAACTGAAACTATTTGAGATCCCAGTCGTACTGACACTATTTGAGACGTCAGTCGTACTTTAAGCATAAAGCTGTGTGTGTCTTTCTAGGATTGTTTTTTAAAAAAATGATGATAACTATACACAAGTTATGATTATAATAAAAATGTGTTAAGTTTATGTAGAATAAACTGCATCTGACATTTGTTTATTGCAATTTTCTAAAATATATTAAGTGTAAGAATCAATACTTTTTCCTTAATGTTTCAGCCTTTTTCAAAAATGCTGTTTCTTTTTATACAAAAAAATCAAAACTCTACCAGGTGACGCTAAACTTATGTTAGTCCGAGCTTACTAATGTTTGATTTTAGTTTTTTTTGCACATTTTTCTGCTCTATACTGGTATGACGCAACTTTTACTTTTTGTACAATCTCTCTGCATCGAACATTACTGGAAATACTAAATACATATAATAATAATTATAATGGTTGTTGCTATCAAGAGTGAAAAAAAATATACCGGCCCATAAAGAGATGTGTTTTCTCAATAGTTTTTGCTGTATATTTCACTGTGATCTGTCTAAAATATCTACAGCACTGTGTGCAAACGTTAATCTGCTGTCTTATATTGAATAGAAAGTTGTGCATTCAGTTTGTACGTGTTCCATCGTGCTTTTAATTTCATGTTCAATCAGATACAGCACCTTTCTAAGTAGATATCGTGGTCAGGAAACAAACATTATTTTCGATGCTGCGCAGAACTTATAATGTCAAAGTCCTAAGGGGAAGTATTAAAAGAATGGAACAAGAAATACTGACTACTTTTTTTAGCAGAAATTCAACCTATTTCAAACATGACAAAAACCAATGACCGAAAGTATTGAATATATAATTGATATTCATGACAGAACTTTATTTAAAGCTAAAGCCATTATGACCCTTTTTCAAAACATAATAATTTCTTTATTACCTCAGGTGCAGACGAATATGCCATTCAAAATTTCCATTGAATTCATTTATAAAGCATTTCTCGTTTGAATACGTACTCAACAAATCGACAAAATAAATAAAGTAAAATTAGATATAAAACCTGAAATTTTGTTCAGTAACGAACTGACATACATCGAAACGTGACCTAATCGATTGCGATTGAATTTCAAAATCGATTTTCGTCATATCTATACAGATATATTCGTAATAAAAACAGCTGTGTAAGCCGTGTAAAATGCATTTCACTTCAGTGTTGACAATTGTATGGAAAATATCATATTGAAAAATTCAAATCACATAAATCTGTGCCATCATAATTATGTTCTCATTTTTTGCCCCCAATAAAAAAATAAACAATTTATACAATGATGTCATAACATTGTCAAACCTACAAAATATATGTTTAACCAATTATGACCATCAAGTCTCACATTCGATAGATTTTATTCAGATTTACTAGTCTTATGTTCAAAGTAGTTCCGATATTGAATACAAATACAAAAGAAGTGAAATTTTATTCATCCTTTCAAAAGTTTATTAGGATGAGTCATCTCCCTTTCGAATAAATTAGTCGCAGTAAATATTTCGTAAAATGCAATCCAAACAAATACTAGTAGTTATATAACTTCAATTTACTATAAAACGCGTGCGAGTCATTAAAATTTGCCGTAATTTTGACATTGTTTCAACAAATTTAAAGTTGTTTCGACATGACGGTTTTATTTCAGTGGGAAAAATATGTATTTGTTTAAAAGTAGTAATTAAGTAGTAGTATGTGAATTAATTCTTTGGATAACGAAAAAATGTTGAAAGAAATAGACATGCATTTGTAACATTTGTTATTATGGTTTTCATGTATTGCTACTGGTTTGTTTGTTTAGTGTTTAAAATGTTTTTTGTTTACCTGAGGACAAAGCCCAAGAATTGACTATGGTGACCATTCTCTCTCTCTCTCTCTCTCTCTCTCTCTCTCCGTCTGTCTGTCCGTTATTCAACACGTATTTAAAGACATGTCCTAAATTGGCTTCTTAATGTGGGCAAGTGCGTGAAGTTTCGATCCACGCATATTTTAGGGTACTGAGATACCAGCTAATATATAAAAAAGAAACTTAATCCAGAAGTTGTCGTAAAAGGCACATAGTTATGTAAATATGTAAAGCAGAGCTATGGAACCTATACACTGTATGTCAAACAATCCATGCGAACAAGTGCGTACTTTTCTAATCAATTCCCATCAGCGGGTACTGGCAAACAAGCTCACATACAAAAACTTAACCAAAAATTGCTTAGTTGAAGAAGTAAAATGCAAAATAAAGTTATAGAACCTATGCAGGAAAAGTCACATTATCACAGCGAATAAGTGTGTGAAGTAACAATACATTACAACAACTGATTACTGAGATACCAGCTGACAAAACTTTAAACAAATTGAGATGCCGACACCGATGCCGACGAAAGGACGAGCTATATTATGGAACGCCGGGACTGTCTCAACTGTAGTTTTATTATGTTAACATACAGTATTAACTTGTTTAAAGCTGTGTTTTCTTGTTAGTTTGCTGTACTGACCTGTCTACTGACGTATCATCTTGACTTCTAAAAACTGGCAGATAAGAGGTATTGAATATGAAACGCCGGGATGGTCTTGTGTGATCAACTATAGTTTTATTATGTTGACATACAGCAGTAACTTGTTTAAAGCTGTGTTTTCATGTTAGTTTGCTGTACTGTCTTGTCTACTGGTCATATTATCTTGTCAAACGGACATGCCATTATGTTTACATACAGTATTAACTTGTTTAAAGCTGTGTTATTTCGTCTGCTTGTTATACTATAACACAGCTTTGAATAAGTTAGAACTTTACGTTAACATAATGACATGTCCGTTTGCCAAGGTACTATGGTCAGTAGACATGACAGTATAACAAATGAACCAAAAACATAGCTTTAAACAAGTTAATAGTGTATGTAAAATAATGGCATGTCTATTTGACAAGATAATATGGTCAGAGGACAAGACAATATAGCAAACAGACAAAATAACACAGCTTTAAACAAGTTAATACTGTATGTCAACATAATAAAACTACAGTTGATCACATAAGACAATCCTGGCGTTCCATATTCAATACCTCTTATCTGCCAGTTTTTAGAAGTCGCGCTAAAATGCTGTTATCCAAAATCGCAAGGCCTGGAGCAGAGAGCATTGAGTAGCGGTTCTATGTTTAAATTATAATTATGGGGACAAAACTAGCTACGTCCTTCAGTTCACTTGTTTAACATTTCCTCATATAGGAAAAACTTTATAAGTATTCTTGCCGTAAACTATAATGCCCTGAGCCCAGGTACTTGACATAAAGGATTGTGTAATGGTCATCTACCAAGTTTGATCAAATAAAGCATCTGGGTTTAGATTTGCCACGCCCGGGCTTCACTTGTTGATATAAGAGAAAAATAACACAATAAAAATCTTCTTGTCTAAAGCTATAAGACCTGGAACTTATAAATATTTTACATTTTGCCAGGACCAAGTTTGTTGAAATCATGCTCTCTGGGTAAAACTTGGGCCCGGCCTGGGGCTCACTTCTTTTGCATAGATATATATAGGAAAATTCCTACCAAGTCCCCTGACCTTAGCTAGCATTTAGCACTGCTTAATGGTTCTCTACAAATTATGTTACTATCCCTCATTAAGACATTTAAGCAAATAAAGCCAGTAATGTTTAAATGTCTATAATTCGTTGAATATTGCGTTTTGTCGGTTCAAAATTGAATAGTATTTAGAAGGATCAATAAGTTTTAGTTTGACGTCAATACAATTGCCCTTGATTTAAAAGTGAATGAAATAAACAGTGACAAATGTTCGTGTTCGCATTTCTTTTCAACAATATTTGAAATTTAACTCGCCGTAACTTACTAAATGTATCTTAGTTATAAACGGGAAGCACATGACACGTTCTTCGTTCATGCTACTTTTTATAGAAACAAAGATTTTTAACATATATCGCACCAATTGATTGTTGATCGAAAATACTTACCCACACTGCAGAGCAAAGCACAATTACCGAAAAACTATTTTGTCCGCCACGAACTGTTTTGCTCGCAACCGGTTAGCGAGTGATTGCGAACTGAGTTTGTTTTTCTTATCACTGGCATGCGTAACTTTGAAAAAATGAATAAATATACCTTTTTTTTCGGTAATATAAAAAACCCATCATTAATTCATTTATTTCATCATTCACTTTAAATGACCCTATCATACATCCATGTATAAGCTACCATAGCTTCTCCAATTAACGGATTCTTGTAGAGAGCGCATATACCTATATATCTATGTATAGCTTAGGTAAAGATGCCGGTTGTAGGAGCTCGAACAAGGTTGAAAATTTTCCAGATATGATCAGAATAATATAGCATGTTTATTAAAGTTGAAACACTATCCGATCACATTCTATAAACTGTCTTCATCTCCACAGATACTCCCAGGTACCTGATCTTGGTCTCAAACGGTAGCAAACTCATTGTCATAGGGTTCGGACCGGGTTGAAATTTTAGACTTAATCACAGTTGAATAAGTGATATTTTTAAGATTTGAACACTGACCGAGCACCAACTATTTCGAGTCATGTTAGTCAAAATGTCGTGATAGTATTAAAGTCGAAATTTTGAGACAGTATTTCAGAATATCCATTTCGGTATTTCATTTAGTTTTTTTGTCAGTGGAGTATTTGCAAAGTCAACGGTGGATAACAGCACAGTCGGAACTATACGGAATAAAATGTTTTTTTCTGTCGTGTTCTCTGTTTTGTTATATCACGTGGTTTCGCTTTGTTGCGTTGACGTGCGCGCATGAAGGACCCACAAAACTTTATGGCACATTTGCGTACGCTCTAGGACGACACAACGAAATATGTAATCAAGGCTCGCACCAGCCCGCTTGACATAATGAAATATCTTAAATTAGCCCACCACTTACCTTACCATAATGTGCTTTCGATTGCTTTCGTTGTTGGGTGTTAATTATCAACATTTGAATGGCATTTGAAATATATCAATATTTGAGATAGATACATTTTTCCACCAATCCAAAGACTGTAATTAGAAAAGTAATGAAGTTTAAACTATTTAGTCATGAATAAAGAAACTTTAAACCGCCATACCTTTTGTTGGTTAGATCAATGGTATTGTGCTATGTAAACAAGTGTCAAGTTATCGTCCTAGATCTACATAATGAGACGCATTCTTTACAAATAGACTGTCGATTTGATTTCTTTGTTTGTCTATACTTTAAACAAGAGAAAAGAAAACATGAACTTAAGAAATGTAAATTAACTTAAAATTAATATTGTTATATATGGAAAATTATTGAAAACACGATTTGAAATAAAATGCAAGCTTACCAAGATTAATTTCACACACATTTAGTAAGAATATGTTTTAGTACGGTAGTATGTTTAGGAGACGCATTTGATAGTTTAGATTAATTTATCTTGAGCAATCGATATAATATGTGTACTGTCGTGCGCCCAAAATCCGATATCGAACGCTCGAGATAAAATATCGAAGCCGCGAGATAAGATGTTTAGTTCTCGAAATGAGATATCATGCGTATGAGATAAGATATCGAGCAAACGAAATAAGACGTGTGTGCTCGATGTAATATGTCTGTCGCTCGAGATCGTTTAGTCATGCGTTCGAGATGATGTCATGCGCTCGACATATTTCTTTCATTAAACAAGAGGGTCATCGATAATCTGAATTACATAGCTTGAACAGATATCAACAGGTTTGCGCAAGTAGTAGCCACTAGTGGCGATGTCTTTTCCGAAATCAGAAAGTGTGAAAAGTCTCAGTAACCAGTTTCTATGGAAAATCCTTTATATCATTTAGACTAAACAAATGTAATAAAAATGTGTCAGGGTGGACATGCTTTCTTAATAACTCATCAAGTTTTGTAGAAGGACACACAAGAACAATTGCGTGTAATTATTTTAAAATCGAATCTATAATTTATGACAAAAAGTGTACTTTAAACAGACTTTGCCCGCTTTAGGTGACTCAAGAGTTTAATAGGCTATCATCTACAAGAATTGTTTGGTTTTTTTTTTAATAAAAATGAAACTTCATAAGGAAGTAACATTATTTACATACTGTGCCTCGTTAGAGCTACCGCAAGATAATATGGGCTCGGAACAACAAAAGAACAATACTACCATGGTGAAAATTCGGAATAACGAGACTAGGATGGTGAAAAGCCGAAACCACGATGATGAAACGTGAAACTACGATAGTGAAAAGCCGAAATTATTTTGTACTTTCACATCGTATCTTCGACTTTTTACCACAGTGGTTTCGTTGTTTCGACTTTTCACCGTCGTGATTTTGACCTTTTACCATCGTACTATTGACATTCCACCATCATAGTTTAGACATTTCACAATCGTACTTTCGACTTTTCGCCATGGTCATTTCGAGTTTTCATCGCCATAGTATTGTCTTCCTTACCATTACACAATGTTGAACGTGATCATGTCGTCTGAGGATAAGGTTTTATTTTGTACACGTATAAATATACAATTTTAGGTAGATATTTAGATTATCTTGGTTTGGAAACTGAATGAAATTATATAACATATGTCTTTAACATCTGAGACTTTGGAAAATGAGGTCGATACATTTTTAATTTGGACGAATAATCGCTGTAATAAAAGTAAAATAAGTTATAAAACATAAATGAGCAATAGTTTTGCAAGAACTTGTACAAAGAATAGTATTACTGTCATTATAATGCTCTTTCAAACCTCTATAGATATTATAAAATAGTTTAAGTTGTTTTTCGGTCAGATTTCAATAGGATACCTATGGATTTAAGCGTTTAAATACGGGAAAAAGACACTACACGTTTTTAGAAATCGGGCCCTTTTGATGCCAAAATAACCCAAGAAATGCACTTCTAATGCACGTGTTAAAGGGCCAGTCTGGTGTAGGTCTTACACTCAAACTGCAGGCTGAGCTTTCTAAAAATAAGTAAATGTGAGTCAGGTCAAGGGACCACCCCTTTGCTCAATCTAGGTGATTCACTTCACCGGCACTAACAGAGAATGAGAAGCACATGCATATAATCAAGGTAAGGGGAGAGTATTTACTGCTGCAATTCAGTTGATTGAAGAATCAAAGCGCTCAAAACGCTGATGGTGGCTGCTAATCAATGTGTAAGATATTACAAAGAAAGTGACATTTGAGGAGGGGGGGGGGGGGGCAAACTGTTCAGCTTTGGTTTCAAAATTTATCCTTTTCTCATTGCCACTCATTGTTTACATATACGCTGATTCTGTCTTTAACGAATAGTTTTAATCCTTTTTGATTATTTGTGTCGAAAACAACAACTTAAATTATTTTACTGTAAATAAATAATATAAACTTTTTCTACAAACCATTCAGCTTTTAAGATTTCTTTCTAAAATTTTTGGACAGTGCCTGTCATTAATTATATACACAATGATTAAGTCCTTATTGGATAACTTTGGTTTTATTAGATTTTTGTGGAGGAAAACAGCACAAAACATGCACCACGTAAATGCACCTCAGAATTGCAGTTCTGCAGCCACTGTATTTAAAAGCCGCTTTATTTTTCACTCCATCTGTTATACCGGTACTCGAAAGAGAAAAAATCGAAAAATAAATTATGTAACTTGCGAAACGAAACCGTTTTAATTTTTATACATATTTGTATCAATCCAGATAGTTTGAGCCGCAACATGAGAAATCCAACATAGTGCGTTTGCGACCAGCATGGGTCTAGACCAGCCTGTGAATCCGTGCAGTCTGGTCAGGATCCATGCTGTTCGCTTTCAAAGCCTGTTGCAACTAGAGAAACTGTTAGCGATCAGCATGGATCCTTACCAGACTGTGCGGATCCGGAGGTCCATGCTGGTCACAAATGCACTTTATTATATGTTCTAAAAATAACCTGAATTTCATTGGCCGAAACCGCTCATCATCTTTCATCGGTCAATATTGCCATCTTCTGGTGAATATCACATCATATCCAATGGCTCAAGAGTCAATAATTGTATAATGTTGGTTTACTCTTGGTGCGACTGAAGTGAGCAGAATCTGTCTTAAAAGAATTCAAATTTTAAGTTGGTCAAATCTGTTATCCGATGGCTTGCTACAGTCTGACATATTGCCGTTTCTAAAAGGCGAGTATTGATATCATCGCTGCGCCCGTTGATAATTCGTGTTTTGTTAGACGAAATTGTACCGAATACATGTGTATCTATGCATTAATATAGTATCTTATGTTGTACATTTGCTGAAGGTAGATTATCCGTGAGGGAATATTATTTAGAAAACATACATGTCTTTGATTCTCATGGCAGGTCACATGAATGAATTTTAACCGAATATTCTTTTGTTTTGTTCACTGTCGTATTGCAAAGCATGTTTAATTATATTTTGTTCTTAATACAACGATGGACTGTATATGTTCACGTTATATCAATAAATTACTGTCCTGTTCTGTTCAGTTCATAAATCATCATACTGAATTATTGCGCTAATTACGGTATTAATTGGCAGTAGCAACGCCTGAGCAAATCCGTATCACTGCTGATTATCGATTTTCTGGTCATATTTTCGAGTGTTTGAAACGACATTACAATACTGTCAAAAACTCGGTAACATTCTTAGATCACTAGGGTTGCATTTATATAATATCTTATAATTTTATAGCTATGACTGACGAACATTTAAATTTATTCTGACATACTTGAAAACTGTTACAACTTGCTGGAAAAGCTATGGTAGGTACAAACTGGTATTGTCTATTGACTGGAAATGTTCGGAAACTTTTCCGTTTAAATTCCGTTTCTATTTTTAGCTGTGGATTATCTGTAGATGTATTATTGCTATAAGAAGTCATCGTTCTTTATTAAATACAGTCTTATATTTCGGGAGTTATACGTGTGACAATGCGGTTAGGAAACATGTTTGAATTGTCAGTCTGGATTCCCGGCTAGGTTTCTATCTTTTCTACGTTATAAGCTACGTGACCTCTGGGGCAGTACTATGCAATAGCTAATCAATATCATCGCTCAGTTCAGGTGACATGAGATCAACGTTTATTCACGTAATCATAAATTTGCATATTTATATTCATGCACGTGATTGTTTTAATTTAAACGTTGACTTCAGTTTGGATTGATTTTAGTTGCTGAATTTACATTTAATTTAGTATTAAGACATATATTGTAGCATTGCATAAAGTCTTCAGAACTGACAAGATTTCTCAAACAGAGTATTCTTTTTAACACTGGTGGCAGCATCCACCAAAAATGAATTTTACAGAATACTTTGTGAAATTTGTTTCTCTAAAATGTAATTACAACTGAATTCGTTAAATTTTTAAAGCACTAGCTCTATTATATATAATCTAATCACAATAATTTGCATCTGGGCACTTTTAACTTAGTGCAAAGAAACACATTACGTTATCTTAATGAGTATATAAATGTGACATATATTTCATTTAACTTAATCAAACGAAATATCTACCAAAACAATATTATATTTATACATGTACAAAAATATATAAAAAAATATCTTCGTCCTACGCTCTACCCCGTGTTATTGTAAACAGGCCTGTGCGCATGGGCATCAGGAATCCGATCCTACGATATTGAAAAGTGGGAAATAAGATTATGAAAATTCAAAAGAACGAAAACAACGATGGTGAAATTTCGAAAGTATGATGGTGAATATAAATAAAAAAAGTGGTAGATTCGTTATTTTGACTTTTAGCCTTCATAGTTTAGTGTTTTCATCATAATTGTTTCACCATCGTAGCTTCGTTATTTTGCTTTTTCAGTATCGCAGTATCGTTATTTTGTTGTTTTGAGCTCACAGTATGCGGCGATGGCCCTACCAATGTGCCAGGACAGCTTTTGTACATGACATGAACAAATTCTTCAGACTTGTGTAAGAGGAAGTCTATCATACTAGATTATGCACGAACATGTACTTTATCTTTGGGTTTTGTTGAGAACAGAACAAATTTATGTAAAGCATGCTGAATGTAGTATTGAAATTTGAAATACATGTTTATGACTAAATTTGCATGCAAATAAGTACAACGCTATCGGATTTCAGCTGAAATAATCCGGATGAATGGGAAAATTCGGAGATTACCCAAAATATTACGGTATTTACTTTAAGTTGAGTTGAATTCCGTCTGTACAAAATAAATCACCAAATTAATTTCCCTTTTAACTCTAAGGATCATGGTATTTCTACATTTTTTTTTATATTTGCTCTGCCAATGAAATTGCTCCATTTTGTCAAACCTGGCCATTCTATTTTACATACTGTTTTCACATCAGTAGTATGTATTAAATCTAATGGCGAAGTGTAAGACGGTAGCAGTTTTAGGATATTAATTTTTCTCTTTCGCTAACGCTAGCTCAAAATTAATCTTAAAACTTATAACCTATACAAACTGTCCACTCGTATTATACAAATTTATATATGGACGGCAGCATAAATATTATTTTTCAACTGTCTTATTTTTCTGTCCTTTGTGATAACCAGTAAAGCTGTTTGACATTGACAGGTAATGTTTGCCTTGCATATAGTATATTAGTAGTATAAGAAATGATGGTTCTGGCGCAGTTACTTTTCTATTTTAATTAGCCACCCTCTTTTTAAAAATCCAAAGCCGGCCAATTAAAAACAAAAAATAAACAAGTTTTCATAGTACTATATGAAAACCTATAATAAATTATGATTAAACACTTCTGCCAAATTTTTGCCAAAATCATGTCACGAAAACAGCAATGTGACAGCCGCTGCCAACTTAGCAAACTTTTGGCAGAACGTTGGCAAAGTTATTTAATGTACTTAAATTTGATAAAACAAAAATTTAACCAATCAAAAGCCTGCCATTTTTCTGCCACGAAAACAGCAATGTGACAGTCACTGCCACAATGGCAAAACTTTGGCAGAAATTTGGCAGATTATTTTAATTGATAAAATGTAAAGGTATTTAAACTTATACTGAAAAGTAACTTATAATTGTTTTTCAGTTTGTTTTACATTGTTAATTTTTAGTATTTTATACAGTAAATCATACAACGGTACTTTGTCTTGTAACATTTTAATGAAAAATAAACAATAATAACCACAGAGTATACTTGTTTTGTTTTGATATTGTATGATTTAAGTTTAAATACATATAATATAGATATGAGTTTACAAAATAAAATATATTGTTTGAAAGAAAGAAGATTTACTGATAATATAAATCCTCATTATTCTACACCAAAACAACGGGAGAAAATGATAATGGCTACCTGTTTATCTTGTAGAAGAATGAAATCAAAATTTGTTAAAAGTACTATCACAGCAGGTAATTTAGACATCCATAAAGCAATGTTACCTTAATTACCTAAAAAAGGTTTAACACTTCCAGGTTATAACTATTGTGGTCCAGGAAATCCTGCAGATCATGGACCTCCTGTCAAGGAACTGGATGCAGTATGTAAGACCCATGACTTTTGCTAAGACAGCGGTGTAAAAAAGTACATATGACAAACAAATGCTTTCCAACTTAAATAACACTAAATCAAAAACATTTGGAGAAAAGATTGCAAAACATTTAGTTGTAAAACCTGCAATTAAAACAAAATATAAACTTGGTCTTGGACAAAAGTCAAAAAACGGGTAAAGGGGGTAGAGTATACCCCCGAAATCACTGCACCAAGCTACCGCTGGAGCGATGAAATAGCAGCAGAATTACACAAACCAATTAAAAGAAAATTTAGGAAACGAAGGGTGATTGTCCATGAATTGATGATACCTGTCTGCTGATTTAGTTGATATGCAAGCTTTTTCAAAATATAATAAAGGTGTAAAGTACTTGTTAACCGTTATTGATATATACAGTAAATATGCTTGGGTTATTCCTTTAAAGAATAAAACTGAAGAATCTGTTAATGAAGCATCTTATAAAATAGTTTTAGAAGGTAGAACACCAACACATTTATAGGTAGATGAAGGAAAAGAATTATAATTAAACATTTGAATAATATTTGAATAAAAATAAGATTAACATGTACCATACATTTAATGAAGGAAAAGCTGTAGTTATTAAAAGATTTAATAGATGTTTAAAAAGAATAATGTGGAAATATTTTACAACAAATAATACTTATACTAATTTAGATAATTTGCAGGATATGGTTGATAAATATAACAAAACAAAACACTCTAGTATAAAAATGACACCAACCAACGCCAGTACAAACTTAGATAAAGGTACTGTTTACTTTAACTTATATGGTAATTTAAAGATACCAAAGAGTAAAGCAAAATTTAAAATTGGTGATCGAGTTCGCTTAAGCAAACTTAAAAGACATTTTGAAAAAGAATACACCAAACTGGACAGAGGAGATATTTATTATTCATGGAATTAATAATACAAATCCCAGAACGTACACTATAAAAGATTTAAATGATAAAATAAAAAAATGATCATTTTATGAACAAGAACTTTTACCTACTACACAAGAAGTTTTTAGAATAGAAAAAGTTATCAGACGAGACTATAAGAAAAAACAAGCTTCAGTAAAATGGAAAGGTTACAATGAAAAATTTAATAGTTGAATTTCGTTAAGTGAATTAGAAGAAATTTAAATTGAAAATATATTATATAAATGAGTAATAAAAATCTAATTTCTAATAATGGAATAGAAACAATAGTTCAATTATTTATTCACTTAACTAAACTAGCTGCTGCTTACAGAAACAGTTATAAGTTTTTTGGAAGAGTAAATACAGGATTAGAGATTACAGCAGGTATTTTTGGTTGCTCTGCTGCATTAGCACTTGTGCCAGCTATTCCTATATTTGTAGCAGTTGCTGGCGCTGTTCTATCAATAATTACTATACTTATTAATAGACTAAAAGTTGAAGACAAAAAAAAACTATTTTAAAATTGCATTACCACACAATAAAACAACTTATATCAAAAGCACGGATTGGAAAAGTAAATAAAGAATATCCAAATAAAGTTATTCATGATATTTTTACAATACTGTTAGAAAAGCAGAAAGAAAAATTATTTAATGCCTTTTGAAACATATATGAAGGAATTTAAACTTAACGGATATAAAAGTAAAAAAGAAGAAGAAGAGTTGTATTAAATTTTACATGTGTTTTTTAAAGATTTTTTTCTATAGGTATATTATATATAGATTGTTAATAGAAAGGTAGATAGAATGGTTATGCCAAAATTAATTAGCACTGTAGGAGAAATAATGAATCCAGACAATAATTCATATAAAAAGTACTAAAAAGAAGAAACGGTATTTAAAATCAAAACTTGATCAAATAGTTAGCGATGAATATAAAAATCATGTCATTGATAAATTACAACATGTTATAGATCCTTATTAATTAGAAAGGAATTTATTTGAATGGGACTGTGGTTGTTTAATGTTAGAAAGGAAAATACTGGAAGGCTATGTGATTGTCCTAAATCGAATAATCCCCGAAACAATCCTAAAAACGGTATTGCAACCGATTGTGATACTAATGAAGAAAAATATATAAAAGCACTTACGCAGCATTTAAAGACCTTGATATTAATTCAGGGTTAATAAAAATGTGCTGTGAAGGGAAAAACAGAGTAAAAAGTGGAATTTCAAAAACTAACGGACAAAGATATCAATTTAAATGCTTTTTGTTTCTTCTTAAACTTTTTTTAACCCTTTTTTGCTTAACGAATTTTTTTTTTAAATATAATATATAGATGGAAATTGAGAGATCAAAAAATCAATATATTAAGAAATTTGAAATTAAGATTGAATATAGACAAGATCTAAAAAATCAATTACATTTAACTATAAACGACTCTTATGAATACTTAAAGGTGTTTTTCACAATTATTTCTAGCGGACAGAATTTTTTGTAACTTTGCATATTTATAGATTGATGTATGACAAGCTAAAATAAAACATAAAACTAATAGGTACCCGTGCTTCTTTTTTCAATATTCAAAGTTTATCAAGAACACCAAATCGGTATTTTTGTCTGAAGAAACAGTACATACATGTTATAATAAAACTACTGCAAACAATTATTTATTCGAAGTTTCATTCTGATGTTACTTTTTATGCATCCGAATTAATAACACCACTATAACTATGCATAAAATGTCAACATATAGATATATTAACTCAGAAAAATTACTCTTGACAGATGTCGAAAGTATCTGAAACTGAGAAAAACACGAAGTATTTCTTAATGATATGAAAAATCTAGCGGACAGATTTTTTCCAAATTTTATATTATGTAAGCTAGAACTAAGACAAAAAAATCTAAACCAAAAAAATAATATCAACCCGTGCTTGTTTTGAAGAAAAATTAAAAAATATTCACTCCACCCACAAAAGTATTTTTTCATTACCCCACCCACCTAAAAATTATGAACATTTTTTTTCTTACAAAACAAATTGAACAATGTTATTACCAGTTCCTTAACCAATATTCTTACTCACATGCGGAATAATGCTCCTTTAAGGTTGCAAGCCTCTAGATCAAATACTTTTTGAGATACGTGCTACACAAGCTTTCACATCCCATTTACGTATATATTTGACCACGTCAAGGGACATAAATCTGTTTTTATTGAGTGAAACCTAAAATAAAAGCACTGGTGCACAATTTCGCATTCTGAATTTAATTCTTGTGTTGTTTCATGACTCTTGGCGCATATAATTTTGAGGTACATGCGACACAAATGTTTAGACCCTTTATGTACAATTTGACTATCAGGGGCCATAACTCTGGTCTTACTACGTGAAATTCGGGATGGGGCACAAAAAGTATAACAACATTTTTAGGAAGTCACATTTGAACTTGAAGGAGATATATCTACTTTAAGATTTTCTGAACTTAAAGCTTTAAAAGGTATAAAAAGAAACGTTGTTTTAAAAATAACTTTTGCAAAAATGAGTGCAACAGATACAATATATAAATCAGCTTATTTTCAATCAAAGGCTTTAGAAATTATTAACACAAACGAAATAAAAAAACACTTTACGTCAAGTTTTTGATGAAATGATAAATAGAATTGGTAATTGGATTTCAGAAGGAAGTGGCTGGAGAATAGAGTCAGTTGATGCTCATTATATAAACAGATATAGGTTGGCTGCTTCAAGTTATTTAAAGTTACCAAAATTATTATAAAATCCGAAGGAAGGATTAATAAATATAAAGAATGATGATAATGAATGTTTTAGATGGTGTCATTTAGCTTACAAATTTCCTGTTGAAAAAGATCCTCAAAGAGTTTCTAATTATAAACAAGAAGCTGCGTTCAATAAACGCTTGATGCCCCCGGTGGCATCCTTGTCAATACAAAGCAACCTAAGTCCAAACTGAGGTCAAGTTCAAGGTCAAACTGAGGTCAGGTGATGTCTGAAGATGAGGAATGGTCAAAGGTTATATCTGCATTAGTATCAAGTTATTCTAGTTAGGGGAATTGATGCTAGACGAAACGGTCCCATTTGGTTAACCAAGAGATGGCCAATATAAATCAAAGTCCAAAAATGAGATCAAGGTCAAGGTCAAACTGAGGACAGGTGATGTCTGAAGATGAGGAATGGTCACAGGTTACATCTGCATTAGTATCAAGTCATTCTGGTAAGGGGTATTGATGCTAGTCGAAACGGTCCCATTTGGTTAACCTCGTACGGACGGACGAACGGATAAACGGACGAACGGACAAGACGATCACTATATGCCTCCCGCATCAGTAGATGCTGGGGGCATAAAAACATATAGATAAACTTAATTATAAAGGAATAAAGTTTCCTGTTACATTAAACCAAATTTAAACTAAAAATGATATTTCATTTAATATATTTGGTTATGAAGAACCTACGGAAATTTATCCACTGTACATATCAAAATATCAATACGAAGAATACTGTGACATGTTGCTAATTAATAAAGATAAGGTAAACCATTATGTTTGGATAAAAGACTTTAATAGATTAATGTTTAACAAAACAAAACATGCAAATAAAAAACATTTCTGTAAAAGCTGCCTTCAGCATTTTTCTCAAGAAAGAATATTAAATGAACATATTCCAAATTGCTTAGCTATTAGTGGTGTCCAAGCTGTAAAAATGCCAAAAGAGGGAAGTAAAGTACAATTTAAAAATTATCATTAAGGTTTTAAATTAGCAGTACCTATATGTATTTATGCTGATTTTGAATCAATAACTAAGAAAGTTTTAACTGTTTTACCGTCACCTGAATCTTCATTTACTGAACCATATCAAAAACATATAGATTGTGGTTACGGTTATAAAATTGTTTGTTGTTATGACGATAAATATTCTAAACCAACACAAGTTTATAGAGGCCCCAATGCAGTTTATTAGTTTATTGAAAAAATGCTTGAGGAAGAGAAATAGTGTCAGGAAATATTTAAAGAACACTTTAACAAAGAACTAAGAATGTCTAAAAAGATAAAAATGGAATTTAAAAAACAAAAGTTTTGTCATATCTGTGAAAAAGAATATAAGGAAACTGAAACTAAAGTAAGAGACCACCGTCATATAACAGGAAAATTCAGAGGAAGTGCTCACTCAGAATGTAATATTAATTTTAGACTAACACACAAAATTCCTGTTATTTTCATAATTTAAGAGGTTATGACGGTCATTTTATTATGCAACAAATAGGAAAATTCAAAAAAGAAATTAATGTTATTCCTAACAATATGGAAAGATATATGGCATTGATGATTTCCGACTTGGTCTGTCATTACCTCTCATGAACAGACTCAATCAAACCGAGTCTGCTATTATTCTTCTTGGTTGCATTCTTTGCTTCCAAAGGATCTTTTTACAGATTTTATTATTTATTATTTATTGATTTATTCCAATTTTTGTCTCAACCGTTAGATAACTTAGTAAAAAATATTCCAGAATTTAAATACTTATCTCAAGAATTTGATAAAAATATAGCGAAGCTAGAACCTTCGGGGTCTTTGACCCAGTCAGACCTATGGTCTTCGGTTACACTAGAATTATTAAAAACAAAAGGTGTTTATCCAAAAAAAATCAAAGAAACAACATTACCTTCTAAAAAAGAGTTTTATTCAATTCTAAATGAAACACACATATCTGATAATGAATATGAACATGTAAAACTGTTTGGAATAAATTTAAAATTAAAACAATGGGAGAATATCATGATAAATATTTAAAAACTGACGTATTACTTTTAGCTGATGTACTCGAAAATTGTAGAAAATTATGGTTAGAGTACTACAAATTAGATCCTTGCCATTATTTTAGTAGTCCTGGTTTAGCTTGGGATGCAATGTTAAAAATGACTGGAATTCAGTTAGATTTAATAACTTATATTGATATGTATCTTTTTATTGAAAAGGGACTGAGAGGAGGAATAAGTTATATTTCAAACAGATACAGTAATGCAAACAAATATATGAAAGATTATGATCCTAAATTAGAATCTAAATACATTATGTACCTCGACGCCAATAATCTTTATGGTTGGGCTATGTGTCAACCTTTACCCTCTGGAAACTTCAAATTTACATCCGATAAACAATTCAAGAAATTGATTGACAAATGTAAAACTAACTTTATAGTTGAATGTGATCTTGAATATCCAAAAGAATTGCATGCTATTCACAACGATTATCCTTTGGCTCCTGAAAAAATTAAAAAAACAGACGAATGGCTTAAAAATATTAACAAAGAATTTGAAATAGCAAAAAGTAATGTGAAAAAAATAGTTCCAACTTTAATAAAAAAACAAAATTATGTAGTTCATTATAAAAATATTACTATATACACAATTAGGGTTAAAAATAACAAAAATACACAAAATATTAACTTTTGACGAAAGTCCTTGACTAAAAAAAATATATTGATTTTAATATTCAAAAAAGATCTGAAGCAAAAAATTCATTTGAAAAGGACTTTTTTAAGTTAATGAACAATTCTGTATTCGGTAAGACGATGGAGAAATTTACGCAAGAGGGTTACTATTAAGTTTACTCATGATGAAAACCTTTTATTGAAGTATATAGCAAAACTTTCATTTGTTAGTTCAACGATGTTTAACAAGAATTTATTTGGTATTCATAGAATAAAAGAAAGTTTGTTATTAAACAGACCTTGTTATGTTAGAATGTGCATTCTAGATTTATCAAAATATTTAATGTATGATTTTCATTATAATTACATTAAGGAAAAGTATAATGGTAATTGTAAATTACTATTCACTGACACTGATTTATTATGTTATGCTATAAAAACCAAAGATGCATATGAGGATTTTTATAAGGACAAAGATTTATTTGATAATAGTGATTACGATAGTAATTCAAAATTTTATTTCGACAATAATAAAAAAGTAATTGGAAAATTTAAAGATGAAGCTGCCGGCATTCCCATTGTTGAATTTGTCGGATTAAGAGTTAAAATGTATTCATATTTATTAGAAAACGAAGTTAATGTTAAAAAAAATGTAAAGGAATTAAAAACATGTTGTAAAGAAAACAATAGTTCATAAAAATTACAAAGATACTTTGCTTAATTCAACCCAAAGTAATTACACCTTTAAAGTTATTCGTTCTGATAAGCATAATATTTCCAGTTATGTTATAAATAAAACATCTTTATCATGTTATGACGATAAAGGATATATTCTTGATAATGGTATTGATACATTAGCTTATTCTTAAATTAATTCTTAAATAATAGAACCATAAATTGGTAACTAAATATTTTTAACGTTTAAAGAATCAATATAAATAACATCATTCATTTTAAATTTATTAGCATAATTGATAGAAATAGATTCGTTTTTTTCTGTTTGTTTTTGCATTGTAACTTTGAAGAATTACCTTTTCTTTATTTTTAGTTGTAATTTAACTTCTCCTTTATCTAATTTAATTGCATCAATAAGAATAATTAAAAACAATTAAAATTAATTCTTACATTATTACCATTTTGAAATAAACCAGGAATAGCATTTACAACTTTCCCTTGAAATAACCCACTATCGGTATCTTGGGTATAACATGTTAAAAACAATGAAGGTTTTCTTATTAATTGTCTTTCTATTTTACTTAGTTTTTCTTTTATATTATTGTATGTTCCCATTATATTAATTATTCCAGTTAAATAATTTATTTTTATTTTGTTGGGTTTAACGTCGCACCGACACAATTTTAGGTCATATGGCGACTTTTCCAGTTAAATAAAAACGCACTAATTAATTAAAACTTTAAATAATGTTTTAATTCAAAAGTTTACTTTCTTTATAATTTATATATTCCTCCAATATGTAGAATTTGACATAACTACCTAGCAAAAGAAGAAATCCAATATCAGAGGATGTTGGATCGCCGTTATAAGGATTGTCAAACATTGTCTTTTCTGTTAGATAAATTTTGATTTTTTCTCATACACAGATACTGACGTGTTGAGCGTGGGTGCTATATCAGCGACACTGAGGTCACTGATGTTACTGATGTCACTAACCACGGGTGTTATATTTGCACCCCCGGATGGAAATTCACCGATAAAACCCTCTCGCCACCACCTAAAAACTAAACGTGATATTGGGCATGCTGTTTCCCACCTTACACTTGACTTTAAATAAAACCTAGTATCTGTTATATAAATTCCGGCTTTTTTGACTGCAAACACATTTTAAAGGTACATCTGGTACAGCTAGTTTATATTCTTGGTTTATGTTTATAAAATCTTTATAATCTACGATATTTCCAGATTCCTAATTAAATAAATCATAATAGCCCACATTAACCAGGCTCCCTTCAATATAATCCACACCCACCGAAGTATATACTGATAATATCCAGACACCGTGGCTAGCATAATACTTTGTTATTAATACTGATATGCGAGTATATCTTTTAATGCCGTTGCGTGATATTACATGGTCGTCTTTAATTTTGTATTCAAAAAGAAACACTTCGCGTCTTACTTTTTCTAGTTCTTCTTCTATTTCCTTGTATTTATTTTCATGTTTAAGAATTACTTCAGCTAAATCATCAACTCGTTTTGTTGTAGCAACTTCAGAAGCAGATAAATTGTCAAGAGTATTCTTTGTTCTAGCTAATTGTGTTTTTTGTTTTAAGAAAACATTTTTCACTTCTGTAATTTTTTCCCAATTAGTAGCAGTTGCTTGGGTATTAGTGGTTATTGCTTTAGTATTAGCAGTAATGAACTCTCCTTGTTTAACTGATTTTTCAAGTAAGAAGTCCAGTTCGTTTTTATTTTTTTTAACTTTAGCATTAAACTCATTAATATCTTCTTGTAATAAACCTTTAAGTTTACTTAACTCTGTGTACTGTAAATTGTGACGTGTGTCGACATTACTAATCAAAATTCGAAGTTGTTTTTTAAAGTTTTCTATTTTAGAATTGAGCTCTTTTTTTAAGGTTATTTAATGCTGTGTCATGGTCATCACCTCTTTGTGAAGCTGCCTTTTCCAGTTCAGATTTATATTCTGCCAACTTACTTGAAAATGTGTCGTGTAAAGCTTGATTTCATTTTACCACTTCAGCGTTTAGTTTATTTATTTCTGTTCTGATTTTTAACTGATACATATTTTGTAACTTTTTCTCAGCTTCAATAATCTTGTATTTTAGTTCTTCATGTTTAATCATACTATTTTTTAATCCCTGAACTTGATTGTATAATATTTCAACATTTCTTCTAAATACTTCTTTTATGTTGTCATCTGTCAAATCAGATTTCTCTTCAAGTTCTTTAATAGAATCAACCATAGCTTTCATTTCTTCTTCAATTTTATCTTGTAATTGATTAATTAATAATGAATTCTTTTTAAATTCTTTTGTTAATTCTTCAATATTCTTTACTTCTGCTTCTAGTGTCTGTTTTATACTTTTGATATCTTCAAGATTATAGTCATCTATTACACTTTGAACTTTTTTATACATAAACCGTCTTGAAACTGCATCGTTGGGTTTATCTGGATTTCCTAGGTTGATTATTTCATTACCTCCCATATCCAATGCTGTGTTCATTGTGTTATCAAGTTCCTTATTTCTGTGACGATATGATTCCGTTTCCCTTTTAAATTTTTTTATTTGATTTTTGTAGCATAATCACTTAAATCAGTATCAATTTTAACTTTACTTATACTGTCAGGTTCACTTATTTGTTCTATATTATTAAAAACTCCCATTATATATTACCAGTAAAGTTTTTTCTTAAACTTTTCCTTGGTTTGTCGGTGGGTTCCTAGGTATGCTGGCTGCTAGTCTCGGAATACCTTTGATTACATTTTTGTTAAGTGGGAAAGGACTACAGATTGATTTTCAACGGAGAAATAACAGACGAATTCCTATAGTAAAAAAATTGAAATTGAACAATGGGTTAAACAATTGAAAATTAAAAACTTTAGGGGTGTATTTAGTAGAAATTATTTCTGGAACACATTGAGTTTGTTATATTGATAAAATATATTTTGATGGATTTCCTCCACCGAAAGAAGTAATCAGGTATATGCCAAATGTAAAGTACAACAATGTTCAATATCAGAACAAAACGAGTGTATTGTGTGGATATTATTGTTTATTTTTCATAAAATGTTACAAGATAAAGTACCGTTGTATGATTTACAATATAAAATACTAAAAATTAACAATCAAAGAGTAAATGAACAAATAATTATAAATTACTTTTCAGTATAAGTTTAAATACTTAACATTTTATCAATAAAAGTAATCTGCCAAAGGTTTGCCAAGGTGGCAGACACTGACACATTGCTGCCTTTGTGGCAGCAAAGGGGGGTCCCAGTTAGGTGTCTGCGCAAAATGTTTTTTGATTTTATTTATACTTTGTGGTAATATACCTACATGTATTAAGTTTTATTAACAAGTATTGTTGTTGCTAGATTTGACTTACTTTTATAGATATTCATATTTAAAGTGGGTGGTGTAATCTGACATGTGACCAGCCATGAACACAATTTTTGTTATTTTTTAAAAAATGGTTCTAACTTTTTACCTGAAACTTTCATAATAAAATAACTATGCAATGGACATTCATGTTGCATTTTAAATTGTACTGAATACTTTTTTCGTCACAGAGCCACAAACTGGTCTACTCAAATCTACTGATTTTAAATGGACGAACTTTACCAAAAAGCTAAAACATTTTTCATTAGTTGAGATATTAAGGTGTTATTTTCAGCAGATATTGTAAACTAAATAAACATTAAAATGACAGTATATCAGTATAATCTGATTAATATTGGAAGAGTGGTACACTCTCAAACTGGGAAAAAGTGGGTGGGATAAATAAATATTCTTAGCAAAACTACAAAAATTGTGCAGTTGTTAAGAAATGGCCTCAGATTGTCTATTACTATCTTAATTTTATTAAATAAGCATTGATTGGTACATTTTAACAAAATAAAACATATTTTATACATGTGTGTCATGGAAAAAGTATGGACCTTGAAAATGACATGTAGACAAACCAAATTAACCCTGAAAGCTCAAAATAGTTAACAAAATATTTTGCCTGAGGCAGTATATTTTGAGGAAAGCTATTGTTCAAATTAACATTAATTAACATTGATTTTTCCATGGCACACATGTATAAAGTCTTTTTAAAGTGAAAATAATTTGTTAAAATTTATCAACCAAGTCTGTATTTAATAAAACTAGAATGTGTCTGTAGGACACAGGGTGTGTCCCCCTCCCCACCCCACCCCCTCGCATGATACATTTGTCACAAATAAGGGGAAATAATTCAAATGTTTGCAGTAAATGGGGTATAGCCTCAAAAAACTATGAAAAGGATTCATTATTCTATACCATATACTTTATGGGCATCACAAACAAAAAATCCACTATTTTAGCTATTTCAAGGGCCATAACTCTGTAATAAATGCTAAAATTCTCAAGAAGTGCCATGTGTGCAAAGATCACATTATGATAAAGACTCAAGCAAGGTTTCATGAATTTACATTTAAATACTTTTGAGTAATGCACCGAGAATACTTCTGAGTAAGGCACATAATTAGGTAAAAATGTGCACTTATCAGTTACTATTTCAGGGGCCATAACTCTGAAAATAGGGGGCAAACCCAGATAAAAATAGTATATGCGCAAGTTCATATCATGATAAACACTCATCAATTTATATCAAATACTTTTTGAGCTAGGCATATCACAAGGTGAAAATGTGCATTTTTGACTATTTCAGGGGCCATAACTCTAGAAATAGGACGCGGATCTAGATCAAAAATAGGAGATGCGCAAGTTCATATCATGATTAAGACTAATGATGCAAGGTTTCATGAATTTGTAGCAAATACTTTTTGAGCTAGGCATGTCACTAGGTGAAATGTGCAATTTTTACAATTTCAGGGGCCATAACTCTAGAAATAGGGACGGAGCCAGACGAAAAATAGAAAATGTGCAAGTTCATATCATTATAAAGACTCATGCAAGATTTTATTAATTTATATCAAATACTTTTGGAGCCAGGCGTGTCACAAGGTGAAAATGTGCATTTTTTACTATTTCAGGGGTAGTAACTCTAAAATCATGGGGCGGAGCAAGACAAAAAATAGAAGGTGCGCAAGTTCATATCATGATAAATACTCTTGCAAGATTTCATCAATTTATATCATATACGTTTTGATCTAAGCGCGTCACGAACTTCGGACGGACGCACGGACGGACTGACGGACGAACGCACGGACAAATGCAAATCTATATGCCTCCCTCCAGCATTCATGGTGGCACAATTAAGGTAGTAATAGACAAGCTGAGGCAATTTCGTAACAACTGCACAATTTTTGTAGTGTTGCTTCGAATATTTATTTACCCCACCCACTTTTTCCCAGTTTGAGAGTGTACTACTCTACCAATATTAATCAGAGCATACTGATA
Organism: Mercenaria mercenaria; assembly: GCF_021730395.1. Lineage (NCBI taxonomy): Eukaryota > Metazoa > Mollusca > Bivalvia > Venerida > Veneridae > Mercenaria > Mercenaria mercenaria. The sequence continues at coordinate 43,895,888 of NC_069374.1, forward strand.
TACTGTCATTTTAATGTTTATTTAGTTTACAATATCTGCTGGAAATAACACCTTAACATTTCAACTAATGAAAAATGTTTTAGCTTTTTGGTAAAGTTCGTCCATTGAAAATCAGTAAATTTGAGTAGACCACTTTGTGGCTCTGTGATTAAAAAAGTATTCAGTACAATTTAAAATGCGACATGTTGTGTGAATGTCCATTGCATATTTATTTTATCATAAAAGTTTCAGCATGTAAAAGGTTAGAACTATTTTAATAAGAATAACAGAAATTGTGTTCCTAGCTGGTCACATGTCAGATTACCCCACCCACTTTAAATGTGAATATCTATAAAAGTGAGTAAAAACTGGTAACAGTAATACTTGTTAATGAAACTTAATGCATGTAGGTATATTACCACAAAATATTAATAAAATCAAAAAACATTTTGCGCAGACACCTAACTGGGACTCCCCCCCCCCCCCCCCCCCCCCCCTCGCCCCCACTTTCGCAAAAATTTGGCAGAAATGTTTAATCATATTTTACTAAAGGTTTTCATAAAGTACTATGCTGAAAGTGGTCGTCTTTGTATGTTTTAAAAAAAAGGTGGCTAATTCAAATTGAAAAAAGCGCCCAAACCATCATTTCTGATATTACTCATAGAGACCTAATTTTTCACCCCTGATGACCCTTATTCAAACTTGACCTAGATTTGTTCAAAGTTATTATTCTGACCAGATATCATGAAGATCAATTGAAAAATACAGCTTCTGTCGCATACACAATATTTTTCTTTGATTTGAGCTGCTGACCTAGATTTTGACCCCAGATGACCGATATTCAAACCTGACCTAGATTTCTTCAAGGCAATTATTCTGACCAAAGTTCATGAATATCAATTGAAAAATACAGCCTCTATTGCATACACAAACTAAATTTTGACAGACAGACGACGGATGCTGCACATCGAGCGATCACAATAACTCAGGTGAGCTAAAAAGATTGCTCTACATGTTATTTTACAAATACTTAGCAAATACGTTTACTTCAAAGATATAATCATTATGTATGTAAATAAAAATCCTCGACTTTGAATTAGCGAGTAAAAATCGAGGGTATCTTTATATATCAACGTATTATTGCTGATTTACCTTCAAAAACACACTTCATGGCAGACGTTCTATTTTGTGATACACAGGTTAAACATGGTTATTATACCCCCACCAAACATCTTGGTGGGGGGGGGGGGAGGGGAAGCTATATAGGAGTCAGTTTTGTCCCGTCGCGTCGCGAAATCTATTGTCTCAGTTATTACTAAATGGATTTGATTCAAACTTAAAGTAATTGTTCCACCTCATCACCTACATCATGTGACACAAGGTGCATAACTCTAACACCAAGTTTTCATGAAATATGTCCCCTTTTACTTAGAATTTCAGGTTAATTTCGTTGTACTTTCACTATATCTTAGTTGTTACTAAATGGATTTGATTCAAACTTAAAATAGTTGCTACACCCCATCACCCACATCATGCAACATAAGATGCTTAACTCTGACATAAATTTTGTATGAATTATGTCCCCATTTACTTTAAATTTAAGGTTAATTTTGATGTATTTTCACTATATCTCAAACTTAAAATAGATGTTCCACCTCATCACCCACATCTTGTGACACAAGGTGCATAACTCTGACACCAATATGTCATGAATTATGCCCCCTTTTACTTAGAATTTAAGGTTGATTTTGATGTATTTTTACTATCTCTCAGTTACAACTGAATGGATTTGATTCAAACTTAAAATAGATGTTCCACATCATCACCCACATCATGTGACACAAGGTGCATAACCCTGACACCAATTTTTCTCGAATTATGTCCACTTTAACTTTGAATTTAAGGTTAATTTTGATAAATTTTCACTATATCTCGTTCTGATTGGCTTAGAGCCAAAGGGAAGTAACCTTTTTCTACCATTTGTACTGAGTTTCTTCCCTTAAATTCCAGGAATCAGTCTATTTTTAGAAATACTATTTTTAGATTTTCAATATTTTAGGTATTTTTCTAACTTTTTTATTATAAGTCCTATGCAAAAAGTAAATACATTGTTCTGTGGTAACATGGGTTGGTTTTCATTACCTCTCATGAACAGACTCAATCAAACCGAGTCTGCTATTATTCTTCTTGGTTGCATTCTTTGCTTCCAAAAAATCTTTTCACAGATTTTATTGGTAAGACACTTTTTATGCCCCCACTTTGGGGCGGGGGGGGGAGGGGGGCATATAGATTTGCTCTTGTCCGTCCGTCCTTCCGTCTGTCCGTCCGTCCGTCCGTCCTTCCGAAAATGTTGTGTCGCGCGTAGCTCTGAAAGTATTTGACGTAGAGTCACAAAACTTTACAGGAATGTTGGTCAGCATGTGTAGTTGTGCACCTGGGGTTTCGCGTCCGGATTCATTCAGTCATGTAGAAGTTATGGCCCCTGACTTTGTAAAAATTGGTCATTTTAATGTTGTGTCGTGCCTAGCTCCAAAAGTATATGACCTAAAGTCATAAAATTTTACAGGCATGTTGGTCAGCATGTGTAGTTGTGCACCTGGGGTTTCGCATCCGGATTCATCCAGTCATGTAGGAGTTATGGCCCCTGACTTAGTAAAAAATTGGTCATTTTAATGTTGTGTCGCGCATAGCTCCAAAAGTATTTGACCTAGAATCACCAAAGTTTACAGGAATGTTGGTCAGCATGTGTAGTTGTGTACCTGGGGTTTCGCGTCCAGATTCATTCAGTCTTGTAGAAGTTATGGCCCCTGACTTTGTAAAAATTGGTCATTTTAATGTTGTGTCGTGCCTAGTTCCAAAAGTATATGACCTAGAGTCACAAAACTTTACAGGCATGTTGGTCAGCATGTGTAGTTGTGCACCTGGGGTTTCGCGTCCGGATTCATCCAGTCATGTAGGAGTTATGGCCCCTGACTTAGTAAAAAATTGGTCATTTTAATGTTGTGTCGTGCATAGCTCCAAAAGTATTTGACCTAGAATCACCAAAGTTTACAGGAATGTTGGTCAGCATGTATAGTTGTGCACCTGGGGTTTCGCGTTCGGATTCATTCAGTCTTGTAGAAGTTATGGCCCCTGACTTTGTAAAAATTGGTCATTTTAATGTTGTGTCGTGCATAGCTCCAAAAGTATATGACCTAGAGTCACAAAACTTTACAGGCATGTTGGTCAGCAAGTGTAGTTGTGCACCTGGGGTTTCGCGTCCGGATTCATCCAGTCATGTAGGAGTTATGGCCCCTGACTTAGTAAAAAATTGGTCATTTTAATGTTGTGTCGTGCATAGCTCCAAAAGTATTTGACCTAGAATCACCAAAGTTTACAGGAATGTTGGTCAGCATGTGTAGTTGTGCACCTAGGGTTTCGCGTTCGGATTCATTCAGTCCTGTAGAAGTTATGGCCCCTGACTTTGTAAAAATTGGTCATTTTAATGTTGTGTCGTGCCTAGCACCAAAAGTATATGACCTAGAGTCACAAAACATTACAGGCATGTTGGTCAGCATGTGTAGTTGTGCACCTGGGGTTTCGCGTCCGGATTCGTCCAGTCATGTAGGAGTTATGGCTCCTGACCTAGTTAAAAATTGGTCATTTTAATGTTGTGTCGCGCATAGCCCCAAAAGTATTTGACCTAGAATCACCAAAGTTTACAGGAATGTTGGTCAGCATGTGTAGTTGTGCACCTGGGGTTTTGCATCCGGATTCATTCAGTATTTTAGGAGTTCTGACCCCTGACTAATGTCATGTAGTGGGGGCATCTGTGTCCCATGGACACATTTCTAGTTGTATTCACTTTTAGTGTATCTCTAATATTAGAGATGTTTTATATTTACTAGTATTACTATACTAGTATTATACTAGTATTACTTATATGTGGAAGCCTAGGATGAAGTACTACAAAGACAAGTAAAATTATTTTTAAGTATTAAGCTTTTTTGACATTTTTATATTATTCTAAGTATTTTTAACATTTCTTATATGGTTGGGGTATGAGTCACTCCTGTGACAGTTCCAGTTAAGCTAACAATTTTCACGAAATTGTAAAACGGGTGTTTCAAAGACTTTGACATTGAACAGACAAAATTATTCTCACAGATGCTTCTATTTCTTTTAAACTTTTTGTGGTTTTAAAGTGGTACTTTTTCTTAAAGTTTGCAATATGATGTTCAGCATGTAAAACAGTCGAATTATTAATGCATGGAGATGGATCTATTTCGATCCATAATATTTACATTCATTATATTTTTTGTAGCTTGAGCACTATTGTATTTTTATTGTTAAAAACAATAAAATACATGCAGGAATGTTTCCAAAGCTGATTTATGGTAGACTATTTGACTGACTACTATCCAAAAGTCAGATCCCCTATAATGTGTATGTCGATGATCAGTATTACAATAAAAACTCTAGTGGGGAAATACACGGCATACTAGCACTGAACCTTCATAGATGTCAAAATTCCTGTTTAAATCGACAAATCATCTTTTTATCTTTTCATTTACATCATTACTGGTGGGGAAATAAAACAGGGCCTTAAGCTTCGCAAATACTTATCTGCAAATTAAAGTTGGATAGTATTTCTATTTGTGTAGTTTAAATCAGATTGGAGGTCATTTTCGTCCATAGATTTCTATGGGTTATTCAAATGAAACTTTTTTGCATATTATTACATGGACATATGTTTATGTGAACTATGTTTTAGTGTCAGTCTAGGCATTACAGAATTGTGTACCCTTGGGCCAAATATGCACACTGGCATTTACACGTGCATGGAAGTTTGTGGCGCGACCTTCGTTTTCAGTTTCTAACGGATACAAAATAAAAGTTAGTACTAATTATCATCAGACGTCTTAGTTGAGATGTGTGTGACAGTTTTCAGGTTATTTCAAAAGACTTATGCGCCTTTAAACAAATAGTATGCACTGCATTATTAGTAAGAATATTGTTCATATAGTTAAAGTTTAAAGTGGACCTGAAGTTTTCATTTACATAATAACTGGTTAACGAAACATTATTGTATATTTCCTAGATTTTCAAACATGTAATGGCCGGTGAAGACTTTGAAAAGGATCTGTATAAAAATTGGGTCCGTGGTGCAAAGGGCTTAGAGTACTTACAGGAAGGACTTCAAGACTTTGTTGGAGATAAAGTGCAGCATTGTCGTGACCAATCTTTACAAAAAATAACAAATGGCTTGCCGACACGATCTACGCGTCAGTGCAATCAGTGTACGTCTCAAAATCTTTTGCCTGAACACGCGAAAAAGAAGACCGCCTGTAACGGAAGCACGTGCATAGAAAAAATCCCAAATAACTGCCTTGGAAGTAAACCAAACGGTCGTAGAAAATGCCCGAATAAAATATGCAGTAAATTATATGATGAAATCGTACTTGACCATTACTGGAGAGATCCGCTGTGGAAGAACACAGATCCAAGTACGTGGTGTTCAGATCCTCTCGGATGGAGCTTGGGGAAATGTTTCCAGACAACTACAGGCTCTGGTACATCAGCTAGCACAACAGATGCTGCCGGACTCCTTAGCATTCTGATCAATAACAAAACAATACAGAACAACTGGCTAGCATGCAGTGACATGTCTTCAAAAATAACGTGCCCTTTTAACAGGGTAAGTTCAATATTTCAACATTGTCATTGTTCTCAATTGGTCATCGATCATTTTTCATGAACTAAAATATTTTATTAACTGCAATAATAGTACAGCCAGCAAATGGGACAACATAATCTAACTGGTTAAGGCAAGTGTCTGTTTATGAGAGGTTGAAAAGAACAGAAAATCAATTTGGAAGAAAGCTGAGTGGCTGTTTAAAGTAAGTGGCTGTTTAAATAGAGGTGACCGCTCAGGCAGGTTCAACTGAACTCATTTCAGGAAACATATTGCTTGTTTCACACCCTGGTACCGGCGCTTCCAAGTACAGGTGGCACTCGCACATACAGCGCTCGATAAGCGATTTTGGAAGAGCGGTGGTGTAAGTATTTCTTATTGTATCTCCGGTCATTCAAAACTTTTTGTAAAATGAAAGATATCTGCGCCCTGATGAATAATTGATGACTATGTTCTACTAGTGTCACAACATTTCATCTTTAAATAAACAAAATACGGCGAGTTAAACGTAAACGTTTGACTCAAAAATGTCAAATGTCAAGAAAACACGTAAAATACTCAGTAAATACTCCAAATGTATTCATTTGTGATACAGTATCGTAAAGTAATGTCTTCCTACAATAACCAGTTCAAATTCCAAGCCTTAATTTGTTATATTTAAAGAATGACACGTTTTTAAAGATGGTACGAGGTTTCAAAACGGCACTCACATGGCACAGGTGTGTATTTTTCTGACGCTCAGCAAGTACAGCTAGAGAAAAGTTTAGAAATGTAGAGAAATCGTCGGCCGGTAATTTGGTTTTAGTATATTTAGGAGGCCAAAATACTCAAAGAAAATCTAAATAATTATGATGTCTCAATTGCCTATTATTTAAACAATTTTCTACCAAAATTGGAACGATACAGCCAAGGCCTATATTGTTTCACTTACATTGGGAAAATGTCACTCAGCTCTAAGGCTGCTACAACAGAAAAGAGTTACCAATCGAACTGGCTAGTTATGTGTGGTAGAGATAACACCATCAACAAGAGCTGTCAGTTGACAGCGCGCTCGACTATTCTCAGTGCTTGATAGTATAATTCAAGCTATGAGTAAAACTTTAACATTACAATGAACATATTCTAAGTCGAAAAGGGGCCATAATTCAGTCAAAATGCTTGATAGAGTTGCCTCCTCCTTTTTACAGACTGGGGTCATGATGGTAAACAATTATGCAAAATATCAAAGCAATATCTCAATGGACTTTGAAAACATTTGGGGTGGTACGCAAACTTTAACATTACAATAAGCATATTCTAAGTCGAAAAGGGACCATAATTCAGTCAAAGTGCTTGATAGAGTTGTCTATTCCTGTTTATAGAATGGGGTCATAATGGTTAATAAGTATGCAAAATATGACAGCAATATCTAAATGGACTTTGAAAATATTTGGGGTGGTACGCAAAGTTTAACATTTGTGTGACGCTCATGACGACACCGGGGTGAGTAGGATAGCTCCCCTATTCTTCCAATAGTCGAGCTAATAACAGTCCGATGTTGGATTAAACAGTAGTAAATGGAACTAGTCATTACGTCTCATGTCTGCTCTTAAATCGGAATCTCTCACATCAATTCCTGAGAAAGCCAAACAAGAACTCATTAATTGATAAATTCATTGAATTAATAAGATATTAGAATATGAGCGTCTTTTGAACCTAACAGACATTTTAACAAATTTCTGTGGCGGCTGATATATTCGACTCCGTCTTTCCGCCAACTTTGGGCGCCGATTTATAACGTAAATATCGACTTTTCGCTCAGCGCCCCCACTAATTATCATGTTTTCAGTCCGCGCCCTCGCCCTTTCTTATTCCTAGCATTTTCTCCATGGAGAATCGCAGACCAAAAGTTTAGATTTATTATGTAAATTGTCGGGGGAGCCAAGCGAAAACTGGCTGATCAGCGGGCGCCGAGCAAGGAGTTCAGATCTGAAAGACATAATGGTGGGTCGCCGAACGACACGACGATTATTAGCCTTTTTAATTATCGGCACAGCCCCCGGGCACCCAGCCGCTTTACATCTTGAATCTCGCTCAATGCCAGCAGCCCCACCCCCTCCATCCCTTGCTAATAATCGTGTTTTTGTTCCACGTTGCCACATGTTATCGCATTTTTGCTCGCTAACCACTCCGCGTTTAACATTTTTAATTCTCGTGTTTTCGCTCGACGGGGTCGCGGGGTGAACTGACGAAATGGTATAAATCAGCCACCGTAAAAATCTTCTATTTCTCTGTTATGAGTGTTTATTGAATCTTATATCTAATAAAAGAAGTAAAATATTGTTCATAAGAAGTTCAACATTTATTATACATTCAATGTAGACGTATGGTAAGTTGTTAAAATTAAAATAAAGAAAAGAATAGAAAACTTGTCAGTCCGTTATAAATGAGTTTTACTAACACTTATTCTACCCCCCCCCCCCCCACCAAAAAAAAAAAAAATAACAACGCATGCAAAATATAAAGTGAAAACATTATATGCTAAATCAAGGACTTTAACTGTTTATACTGTTCAGGTATTTATCAGATATTTAAATATTTAAATCCAGCTACAGAAAGTTAGATGTTGCTTAACTTTACAAAATGATTGGCATTTATGCAGTGTGGTGAACTTTATTCTGTTTCTGGCAAGACCGCCCCGAAGTCATGTTGTTTGATGACGGCGTTTAACCAAACGCATACGCATGCACAAACGCACGCAAGCACACACATATCTTCTTGCAAACCTTACCGTCCACTGATCGTTCTGCGTCCTATGAATGTTTTGAAGCACGTTTTTCATTTTTGAACAAAATCCCAGGACATATTTAATTTTAGCACTGATCAGTTTTCAAGAACTTTTTAAATAAAAAATAATGTTAAAATATTGTCGCCGTAACTTTTAACATAAAAAGATCGACTTCTAGGAGTCAGTTTTTTAACGGTATAAAGATTTATGATCATGCAGGCAACACACTGAGAATAAACAACAACAAGGTCTACATGTCTGAAGACTTTTCTCTAGCTGTACTTGTTGAGCGTCAAAAAAATACACACCTGTGCCATGTGAGTGCCATTTTGAAACCCCTTACCGTCTTTAAAAACGTGTCATTCTTTAAATATAACAAATTAAGGCTTGGAATTTGAACTCGTTATTGTAGGAAGACATTACTATACGATACTGTATCAAAAAATGAATACATTTGGAGTATTTACTGAGTATTTTACGTGTTTTCTTGACAATTGACATTTTTGAGTCAAACGTTTACGTTTAACTCGCCGTATTTTGTTTATTTCAAGATAAAATGTTGTGACACTCGCAGAACATAGTCATCAATTATTCATCAGGGCGCAGATATCTTTCATTTTACAAAAAGTGTTGTCCATTCAACATATGTGTAATAGATTTCCGCTTAAGCCGGTGCTAGGGGGCGTGGGAGGTGTTGCACATTTCATTACCTCTCATGAACAGACTCAATAAAAACCGAGTCTGCTATTATTCTTTTTGGTTGCATTCTTTGCTTCCAAAGGATCTTTTTACAGATTTTATTGAATTACCGGAGATACAATAAGAAATACTTACACCACCGCTCCTCCAAAATCGCTTGTCGAGCGCTGTATGTGCGAGTGCCACCTGTACTTGGGAGCGCCGGTACCAGGGTGTGTGTTTGAGAGGGTTCAAATATCTGTACTACGTATTATGTTTTTCCGAGTTTGAAGAATTTTAATCAAATACCCATACTTAATTGCACATTTCGAGATTCTGTTTGCAAAGGATATCGAGTTTCTGCCCTCATCTTATTTAAACGTATCGAGTTTCTGCTATCATATTGTTTAGGCATATCGAGTTTCTGTCATCACTTTGATTAAACGTACTGAGTTTCTGTCTGCACTTAATTCAGACATATTATTATAAGTTGCTGCCAACATGTGCTTTTTTCAAACATACAGGAACTTTGCCATTACTTTGTCTAAGTATATAGATCAAAAGGATTTAAAAATACCAAGACAACACATTCTTGACTAGTTTCGACCTTTCTAAGTATACAAAGTCTCTGTCTGTACATTATTTATACATAGCGAGTTTCTTGTATAATTTTGTTTAAGCATATCGAGTCTTTGTCTGCTCCTTATTCAAGTACATTGAATTTCTGTCATCATTCTGTTTATTATGAAAAACATGTATGTACCGAATTTTTGTCTGCACTTTATTTAAAATAAACATATCAAATTTCTGCCACCACTTTTTTAAGCATACTGTGTTTCTGTAATCACTTATTTCAACATAGCGAGTTTCTGTCACCACTTTTTTTAAGTATACCGAGTTTCTGTATGCACTTTATCTAAAAAGTTCCTGCCATCATTTTGCTCAACTTTCTCTTTGCAATTTATTTAAACACATCAATGTTCTGCCATGATCATACCGATTTCTGCACTTATTTAAGTATATCGAGTTTCTTTCATAACTTTGTCTATTATACACCCGTTTAGGAAGAATGGGACGTAATATATGGTGTTGGTGAGTGAGTGAGTGAAGTCTGTCCGTCCGTCCGTCATAATTCGTTTCTGTAGCATAACATTACAACCATTCGAGGCATTAAGTTGAACTTGGCTAATACGTAGACAGCCAAGATGATGAGCCCAGTGATTGAAACACCTCTGTAGGTTAAATGTCAAGGTCACAAATTGAGTTTCAAGGTAGAACATGTTCTTTATATTTCGTGTCTGGAACATAATTTCTTAACCTTTTAAGGTACTGACTTCAAACTTGTCATGTAGGTAAAGATAACGTGATATGCATATTAAATAACCGTGTCTGTAGGTCTTAGGTAAAGGTCACAAACTGAGCACAAATGTCAAATTTAGTCATATAGAGAGTCTACAGCTTAACTTGCTAAACATTCAGGGTTTTGTCTTCAAATTTGGGATGTAAGAAGGTGGTGATAAGACGAGCTGTGCAGAGTCAAGGTCAAGGTCACTGCCCGTCATATTTCTTGTCCATAGTATAACTTAAAACATATTTAAGATAACATATTTATAATATTTATATTTAAAACATATTTTACATTAAAATTTTGAATATAGGCAGATAGTGATGAAACGATGTGCAGACTGAAACAAACTACATTACATCCCTCCACCCCCTTCCCCGCCACCCCACTCATATCCTCCAGAAAATAATAATCATTTAGATTCTTGCCCTTAGTACATGTAATCTGTTATGCTAACATATATAACCTATGGTAAGCATCATAGCAAATACAAATAAAATCACAAACTACTAATTTGGGTACACCACACCTCCACAAGCTCCCATAAATTATGCCAAACACACGCACGCACTATCTTTTAATTGCAATAAAATATTGAATATACATACGGTACTATGATACAGAACAATAACAGACACGGAAAAATACAATGCAGTGCCGGCGTTCCATAGGGTACAACGAAATTTAAACATTTTAGTTTATGTTTTTCGGTGATTTATCGAAATTTAACGGTGAATTATATCCTGATAAACTCACTGGCCACTCAGTGAAAATTATCAAATCTGATACCCGGATTAACGTAAAAAAGTTTACCGAGCGTACTGAAAACCGGAAACATTATGACGATGACGTCGTTAAAATGACGTCATCTTTGCGATGCTTCCTGATAAAATTTCCCGCTTTCGACATTTTATTGAAATAAACACAACAAAAGTAGAGTTTTAGACATAAACAGAAAAATTGTTGGTATCGATGTAATATCACGGTAATTTCACTCGTGAACACCAAAAGTTGTTATTTTCACTCGTGGCTGCGCCACTCGTGAAAATATCACTTTTGGTGCCCACTCTGTGAAATTATAACGTGATATTACACCGAAACCAACAATTATCCTCTATTTACTAAATTCTTCCGAATAAACAAAAATTTACTAAATGAAAATACAATTCAAAACTAATACAAAAACTAACAAAAAAACTTCTCTCCATCGATCTATCAAAAACAATTTCTGCAAAGCATAATCTAGAGTGATATTCTGTCAGTCGACATTCTGTCAGTCGGTAACGTGGTGTGCGCTATGCGTATCACTGGCACCAGAACAGAAAGCAAATGCCTCTGTAAATGTTATACCTTACCCTTGGTATTCTGTAAAAACAATGGTCATGAAGGGGGAAATATACTAACCCGTTTCAATCACGTATGCCTCTATCAAGATGAAGGTTTCGTTATGAGGAGACTACGTTTTTGGTGCGTGGCATTCCCTGTTTTATATTTTTCTTTGTTTTCATACTTAAAACGGTAAATGTGTACTATGGATACCAAACATGTGGTGATTTGTCTTCCATTGTGTCCCGGTCACATTTCTTGAATACTCTTATCTTAGAAAAACAACGCGTAGTTTATAGTTATATCAACGTTACACAAAAACTTGCTTGACCTTCCCGGGTGAAGTTCCGTTCTAGATTACAAAACCATCCTGATTGGCTGTTGTGAAAATGTATGTCAGTCGTCATTTTACTACACGTGTTCGCTAAAACGTGAAAATGCAGCATAAATGTGCAAAATAAATAAAATAAACAGGAGAAATGCAGACCAATGTACGATCATATACAAGATGAATTTCAGTCAACATTTCCAGTTTAAGTGTATTTTTTTTCTGTTTTTGTTTGTTTACATTTCGCCAAACAAGTGCACTATGCCGTGACCTTTAGACCGGATGTTCCTTGAGGAAGGTCAAACAAGTTTTTTTCATGTACAGACTCTGAGGCATTTTCCCAGTGATCTATATTTTTCGCAGTTTGTATGTTTATGTCCCGCCAAAATATTGATTTTGGTCAAAAATCACGACCTAGCCATAAAATTGATTGACTATTCACCCGCGAAAGTAGTTTGCACTTTTCACGGCCCATTACAGTAGTTTTAATGAAATTTATATGGACATGGAAGTTATTAAATGCAGTAAATTATGCACGGGATTCGAAATGTAAAATCTGACATTTATCTCAATATCTAAAAAATTACAGAAAGATTATGCAATAACATGCCTTTCTGTTATAGATACTTTGAGGCCTGTATGTCAGTTTGTGACACACTACCTTCGCACCAATGCAACAAACGCACCCTGTCCCCCCCCCCCCCCCCCCCCACCCCGTGCACACACCTCACCCAAAAAAAAAAAAACATAATTCCTAAATTTTGCTTTTTCTCTAAATTGTGCTTTCTTCGTCCTATGGCATAGCTCTTTCGGAGTAAATTGCCTCGTTTGACGGAGCTCTTGATATATAAATATGCAAGAAACGACTGTATCTTCCCTTGATTTAAGGAGATTGAATTTCTGCCATCGCTTTGTATAAACATATCGCGTTTCTGTTTACACTTTATCTAAACGTATCAATTTTATGTTTATATATTTTCAGGCAAGAGACATACGTAATGTAATTCTGCATAGTTCAAAACTCGAACTTGATGAACCGACGTTAGGCTATTATTTAGATACATTCATAACAGTCCTTCAAGATGCAAAATGTCTACGCAATTGCAATGAATCGAAACAGGCTGTTAATAAACTATTACAGGTAATAATCAGAATGTTTTAATCAATTTGAGAGATTGAAGGATGTTTCATATGCAATGTTTCCTGATCCAAAAATATACGTAATGTTGACAAAATTGTCACTGTTTTCATTTCATACCCTCGAAGTATTCCTTTTGTTTTTTGTACAAAGTTTCTGTTGTTTTTCTAATTTTTTAATGCATTTTAATAGTCAGATATAGGCATAACCAACATACAGTGGTAAATAAAAGATCCAACCGCTTGCCATAAGCCAGAACGTCTACCACAAAATGATATTTTTGCCTCTTGGAGAAAGAAAATAGTCGCATAGCGCAAGGTCTGATGAATAAGGTGCTTACGGACAACGCATATCGTTTCCTCTTTCAAACAATCAGTTTACTTGCAAGAAGGATGTTTTAATGCCTCAACGGATATTGCGCTTTTCATAACATTTTAATTATATTAGGCACGTGATTCTTGCTATGTTTTACTTACAGATATTCCCATTTGAATAACTGATCCATGTACGCTGAAATATTTCGCATACACAGATGGCCAATTTGGCAATGCTTGGTCAACGACAAAAATTCGTTGCCCAGGTTTCGGTGTTTATTTTTTGAGTTGGCTAGAAAAAATGGATCCATGTTTCAATTTAAAGTTTTTTGTCCTATTTTGAAAACATTTACAATAATTGTTTGGCGGTCCGGACCCTAGTGCGGTGGAAATCACATTAAATCCGAACACACACACACACACACGCACGCACACACACACACACACGCACACGCACACGCACACACACACACACACACACACAACATCAAAAACTTCCTTGGTGATATTTTCAAACGTTTTAAGGGCGCCCTGATTCGGTGGCCTCCTGTACCGGATCAGACCCATAATTAAATGTCTTTGCCCTCATTTTACTGAAATTATTTATACCAAAAACTACATGTATTTTTTGTAAGATTTAAGAAAGCTATGTGCACATGCATTTGATATCAATCTGACAAAGGGGGATTGAAATTTATTTATTTAGTGTAAATGCGTTTTGATGCAATACAGGGAACACATATGTTATGTTTTAGTATCAGAAAAATGTGCGATCCATGTATTACTCGCTGTACATTCAATTATTGTAGAAGAAATACACCTTTTAAATGTAACTATTTGCATATGCGATGCGCTATAATTTAAGCCATTGAAATACATAAGAACGTATCGAAATAAGTCTATTGCCGGAAAGCATATAATTGTATATATGATATGTAGAGCGCATTTTATTTTTGAAATACATTGGGTTCGACTAATGCGATCAAACCACGTCCCACATTTGGGAGCTTTTTAATTTCCTTTTTATACACGATATTTATTATATGAACAAAGACAATCATCAAACAATAATTCGGAAAACAAACGCTTATTAAGACCATTTTTCGATATGAACATTTGTAGGACATCTTCCAGCACTGGTCGATTTGTCTAATTTTAAATCATACTAGTAAAACTTTTGTCTATCTTTCAATTATTACAGTTGAAAAACAAACAGATCCATATAAGTCAGAAGGATGAAACAAGACTCGTCCAAAATCGGAGAGAGGCCTTGTCTGAACTAGAGGAAAGGGCAGCAGAAGTACTGCGCAAAATTGACGACAGAGCTGCAACTGTTTTGTCTGACATAGAGCAGACTAAAGCTACAGCCAAACTCAACGTAATAGAGGAGAAACGGGGCGCATTGTCTGATATAGAAGAAGCAAAGAGGGGAGCTGAACAGGACTTTCAGGATAACACAAACGCTGCCTTGTCTGAATTAGAACAGGCCAGAAAAGGAGCTGAACAGGGCGTTAGCAAAAGCACAAAAGCTGCCTTGTCTGAATTAGAAGAAGCAAAGATAAAGTCTGTACAGGATGTTAAAGAAAGTACAAAAGATGCATTGTCCAAATTAGAAGAAGCAAAGAAAGGGGCTGCACAAGACGTTGAAGAAAGTACAAAAGATGCCTTGTCAAAATTAGAAGAAGCAAAGAAAGGGGCTGCACAAGACGTTGAAGAAAGTACAAAAGATGCTTTGTCCAAATTAGAAAAATCAAAGAAAGATGCTGAACAGGACGTTAAGGAAAACACAAAAGATGCTTTGTCAAAATTAGAAGAAGCAAAGAAAGGGGCTGCACAAGACGTTGAAGAAAGTACAAAAGATGCCTTGTCAAAATTAGAAGAAACAAAGAAAGGGGCTGCACAAGACGTTGAAGAAAGTACAAAAGATGCCTTGTCAAAATTAGAAGAAGCAAAGAAAGGGGCTGCACAAGACGTTGAAGAAAGTACAAAAGATGCTTTGTCCAAATTAGAAAAATCCAAAAAAGAGGCTGAACAGGACGTTAAGGAAAACACAAAAGATGCCTTGTCCAAATTAGAAGAAGCAAGGAAATGGACTGAACAGGACGTTAAAGAAAGTAAAAAAGATGCTTTGTCAGAATTAGAAGAAGCAAAGAAATTGGCTGCACAAGACGTTGAAGAAAGTACAAAAGATGCCTTGTCAAAATTAGAAGAAGCAAAGAAAGGGGCTGCACAAGACGTTGAAGAAAGAACAAAAGATGCTTTATCCAAATTAGAAAAATCCAAGAAAGATGCTGAACATGACGTTAAGGAAAACACAAAAGATGCTTTGTCCAAATTAGAAGAAGCAAAGAAAGGGGCTGCACAAGACGTTGAAGAAAGTACAAAAGATGCCTTGTCAAAATTAGAAGAAACAAAGAAAGGGGCTGTACAAGACGTTGAAGAAAGTACAAAAGATGCCTTTTCAAAATTAGAAGAAGCAAAGAAAGGGGCTGCACAAGACGTTGAAGAAAGTACAAAAGATGCTTTGTCCAGATTAGAAAAATCCAAGAAAGAGGCTGAACAGGACGTTAAGGAAAACACAAAAGATGCCTTGTCCAAATTAGAAGAAACAAGGAAATGGACTGAACAGGACGTTAAAGAAAGTAAAAAAGATGCTTTGTCAGAATTAGAAGAAGCAAAGAAAGGGGCTGCACAAGACGTTGAAGAAAGTACAAAAGATGCCTTGTCAAAATTAGAAGAAGCAAAGAAAGGGGCTGCACAAGACGTTGAAGAAAGTACAAAAGATGCTTTGTCCAAATTAGAAAAATCCAAGAAAGATGCTGAACAGGACGTTAAGGAAAACACAAAAGATGCTTTGTCCAAATTAGAAGAAGCAAAGAAAGGGGCTGCACAAGACGTTGAAGAAAGTACAAAAGATGCCTTGTCAAAATTAGAAGAAACAAAGAAAGGGGCTGCACAAGACGTTGAAGAAAGTACAAAAGATGCCTTGTCAAAATTAGAAGAAGCAAAGAAAGGGGCTGCACAAGACGTTGAAGAACGTACAAAAGATGCTTTGTCCAAATTAGAAAAATCCAAGAAAGAGGCTGAACAGGACGTTAGGGAAAACACAAAAGATGCCTTGTCCAAATTAGAAGAAGCAAGGAAATGGACTGAACATGACGTTAAAGAAAGTAAAAAAGATGCTTTGTCAGAATTAGAAAAAGCAAAGAAATTGGCTGCACAGGACGTAAAAGAAATCACAAAAGATGCCTTGTCTAAATTAGATGAAGCAGGAAAAGAGGTTGCACAGGACGTTATAGAAAATACAAAAGCTGCCTTGTCAGAATATGCAGAAGGTAAATTTACGTTATTTGACGCAAAAGATGTGCACAAAGGCTGTAAACTTTATTCTTATGATGAAGACATTTCATTTTCTTAGTATTTTGCTTTGTCCTATGGTTTCTTTCTAATTTGCGTTTGCTTGTTTTTTTGCAATATGTCACATAAAATAATTAACCTTAGTGTATGCATGCAACAAAGACCACAAAACTGTCGAGCTTTCATAAGTTGCTATTTGCACCTGCATTTAGTAGTTAGAGATATCAGATCATTTCTTCCTGTTACAGTGTATGCCTAAGTTACTTTAGATAGTCTGATGAGAAAACAAAACAACGTATAAAGTGTTTTTCAAAAATACTACACTTATTTGAAGTGATCAAAACGCTTAAAGATATCGAAAGCATGCAACAGGGTCAAACTATTTGTTAAATGCTTCATGTACACAACAAACAAGGCATTTATTTCATGCGACACCAATCAATATGTCTAGTGTGTTTTTATCCTTCTTATATATTATTTTGGTTATGCAATGAGATTAATGTTCCAATTTAATTAAAAATTAAAAAGTTAAATAATCATGCCAGTGAACGCATTCAAAATATTAAAATAAGTTGTAACATAGTAATAATACTTCTATTGCTTAGATGTTGTCGTCAGTATGTTTTTAGATGAATGAAATGTCCCTTGGCATCCTTTCATGGAGATGTTTTGTCATAATATACAGATATATCAGATCTTCGATATTTATTACATGGCAACCTTAATGTTGAACTGTATGACCTGTGCGGTGGTCCATAGCAGAAACCATGAATCAGTCTATAGAACCTAGCTACATTTCTCTGGGCTAAAGTCAAACACTTCAAGCCAAAAATATATAAATTATTTTTGGTGTCATGTATTGAATGGCTTGCCGGTGAATAGTCAGAACTTTTGGCCTTTGGTCCTACGAACATCGAACAATAATTTTGACTTCTAACCTGTAAGCAATTTAATAAATGTAAAACGTAATATACTATTTTGTTCCTTGAATTTCAGACCGAAAGTGTTGTCAGTAAATATATTTCCAAGCCCGCTGCGTTGCAAAATCAATTTTTGCACAGTTTCAGTCGTTGAATCTTACCCGAGCTTTAACATGCATTGAGTAGTTTTGAAATGCTGTTGCCTACTATTTGCAAAAATCAAGTACATTTCGTATATTTTTTTTCCAATTTTACACAAATCTTCTTCAATGTGAACTTTATGATTTTCAGCAAACGTAACGGTATGTCACCTTGTCCATTTTTGTATGTTTTGGATCGGGTAGGTGCATGACAAATTAAAATATGAAACCCAAGAACTGATGCATAGTATGAATTAATTTTATGACAAACTAGTTTAATTTTCTTAAATTCCCTTCAGTACATATATTATATCACGTAATTTTGACAACTAATTACAATTTATTATCAATTCGAGATTTTACTTTAAAACTTGAATTTTTATTTTTGAGAAAATTTCTCGGGTATCCTGAAAGTGTTACAAAAACGACAAAGTCATTTTTTATCTCATTGTTTTTTTGGTTTTTTTTTTTTGTTGTTTTTGTTTTTTCAAACGATAGCTCTTTTCATTTTTACGGTTATTACCATATAAGTAGCGTAAGTCATATACATCAGAAAGAAATCATAAAAGCCATGGGTTTCCGTGTTTTTTTTCTGCGATTTGTAGATATTTGGCAAATTTTGATTCATTTTCGTCAGGGTTCATAACTGTACTATTTCGTATTTACTCCAAAAGGAGTTACAGAAAGAGGCGATATTGTGGACAGAAATCAGATATCAGAGATAAAAGACAGATATTTTAAATGTCATAATACTCATAATCATTCTTTCTGCTGTCGTTCAAATGAAAATGACAAAATGTTTCATTACACATGCATATTTATCAGATCTCCTTTTTAAGGTGCAGAGACAAGTACTGGATTACCTCCACATCTATCAGCAGTGGAAGATATTTATCGTAGACGAATTGCAGGTAATCAGCAGAAGTATTATAATAACTCTTTTTTCTGTATTGCTTTTTAACAAATAATCGTGCATTATCAGCTCGTCAACTCTTATACAATATATGATTTATAACATTGAGTTTAGTTTTTCTGTCAGTTCATGATCCCCTTCAGTTTTGAGTTTGTTAAAATATGTAACACATGAAGCCATATTTGTAATATATTAATGAAAGTAAAATGCAAATGGTGATTAAGGAGGAATGCTCCTATTTTGAAGTTATTGGGTTTCGTTTCAACATTTTGTTTAATATAAAATTCAGCCTATTCCTCATATAATGAGTATTTTACATTAACTTTTTTCTCTACAAACCTTAAACACGACCATTGACATCCGTTTTTGATGAACCATGATTTCACGTCCGTCAGAGTGTTTTCGTAAATCGTTCTTTTCACTCAACAAGAATCCATACTTCATTTAAAAATGCTTTTGAAATAGTGTATAATTTGTGGAGATCATTCTAACGTTGAAGTCGATATTTACGTTAAAGAGACGTCAGAGCGACAAATATGACGTTTATTTTGGAATAAAAAGTTTGCGTTTATCTTGTCCCATGTAAAACCCAAACGATAGAATTTGACAAAAAAAAAAACAGATGTGATGATGAAAACTTTATTTTCTTTCGAAAGAAGGAATAAAATTATGGGGTCTAGTCGAAAAGTCGATGGCGGAAACAGGATTCCGTAGTTATGTGTTATGTTAAAATTAATATTTCTCATTTTCACCTACGTTTTACTTATATCGTACTGTGCTGAGGTTGACTAGGTTGTGTAACAATTTTTTTACGCGTAGATAATACGTCACGGAAATAGCGGCCTGAGATGGAATTCTTTACAGGTACTTGTTAGAATTAAAAGGTTGAGATAGTTCTTAATCACAAGAATCAGAAAATCCATTGAATTATGCATTTTTAGCTGAGGTAGGGGTAGAGTAATGTAATTCAGCGCAAAGGGTAATGGGGTGTCGATATATTGAATATAATCTAAATATTAAAATCTGAGATCTATATAGAAATTATTTCGCTAATGTAACAGAGTTTTAAAGGCTATTTTGATTTATTTTTACTAGGAAAAATAAAAGAGTAGAGTTTATCCTAAAACGAATAGATGCATAAAAATACTCATGCGCTGTCTTGTGAATTGGAGTGGGTCTGGGGTTGGGGGAGGGGTAGCGTAACGTAACTTTACGCTAAAATGAATTCGGTGACCCACGTTGTTTATCTCGGAGGGGGATATCGGCCAGTCAAAAATATACCGATATTTAACTCTTGAGTACAATCAGTTGGACTACTCTGACGCTGAAACAGCTAGCATCATATTTATAAATCGCATTATTTAAAGAAAATAAAACACGAGTAAAGTAGAGAACTAAATCATACCAAACAGATCTATCTATAAATCAAAGTGTGCGTCTGGTATCTAGCCTTCTATGTCTGGACCATTTCTGACTAGACTACATTCACCTGGTAGTTTGGAAATTAGTAGTACTGCCAAAATAAAAAAAAATAAGACTGACATCATTTCAATTTATTGCTATACTGAAAATTTGCGTTTTTAAAACTCGTTTAGTGAAATAGTGTATATCGTGTACAGTACAGAAAAATACATGCATACTTTTGCAGGTAAAGAAGCTAAATGATACCGTTTTTCATGTGTAAATCGATTTTCACAACTGCATTTAACTGACATTCATCATTTCAAATGATACTAGAATGAATACACTAGAATTAATCATCCTCTGGAAACATCAATGGTGAATATTTAAATGCTAAGCGTACTTCTACTGCCTTGTTTACGACTCTATGTTGAAAATAGTTTTTACCCATAACGCTCAGTGCACAGGTCAGTGCGACAGTATGAAAGCGCTACCGTAGTGTATACACAATGGTCCAGTCTGTAAAATAAAAGCTCATGTGTCATTATTTGGGGTTGGGGGTGTGGGGCTTAACACCGTTTTTATACGCCCGTTTGAAAAACGGGACGTATTATGGGAACGCCCCTGTCGGGCTGGGCGGGTGGGAGGGCGGGCGGGCGGCGTCCACAGACCTTGTCCGGAGCATATCTTCTACATGCATGAAGGGATTTTGATGAAACTTAGCACAGTTGTTCACCATCGTGAGACGGAGAGTCCTGCGCAAGAACCAGGTCCCTAGGTCTAAGGTCAAGGTCACACTTAGAGGTCAAAGGTCAAATTCAAGAATGACTTTGTCTGGAGCATATCTTCTTCATGCATGGAGGGATTTTGTTGAAAGTTGGCACAATTGTTCATCATCAGGAGACGGAGTGTCATGCGCAAAATCCAGGTCCCTAGGTCTAAGGTCAAGGTCACACTTAGAGGCCAAAGGATACAAGAATGAAAAATTCAAAAATGACTTTGTCCGGAGCATATCTTTTTCATGCATGGAAGGATTTTGATGTAGCTTGGCACAGTTGTTCACCATAATGAGAGGGAGTGTCATGCGCAAAATCCAGGTCCCTCGGTCTAAGGTCAAGGTCACACTTAGAAGTCAAAGGATACAAGAATGAAAACTTTGTCCGGAGCATATCTTCTTCATGCATGAAAGGACTTTGATGTAGCTTGGCACAATTGTTCACCATCATGAGACCGAGTGTCGTGCGCAAGAACAAAGTCCCTAGGGGTAAGATCAAGGTCACACTTAGAGGTCAAGGATACAAGAATGAAAACTTTTTCCGGAGCATTTCTTCTTCAGGCATTGAGGGATTTTGATACAACTTGGCACAGTTGTTCACCATCATGAGACAGAGTGTCAAGCGCAGGTCCCTAGGTCTAAGGTCAAGGTCACACTTAGAGGCCAAAGGTCAGATACAAGAATAATTTTGTCCGGAGCATTTCTACTTCGTGCATGGAGGGATTTTGATGTAACTTGGCACACTTGTACATCATCTTGATACGGAGTGTCATGCACTGGTCCCTTTTTTTAAATTACTTCCCTTTGCTGTTACTATAAATAGCTTATATTGTAACTTTTTCATTACAAGTCGTAGGGAAAAATCGAGACCACTTTTCTGTAGTACAACATGCATGTTACATCCAATTCTGAGGTGTATTTTGAGTTATCTCTACCTGGTAAGGATTTTTGTGTGGACTTGTAATTTTTTTTTCTCTTTAAAGATTAACTTCCCTTAGTTGTTACTATAAATAACTTACATTGTAACTTTTTTATAATTGACCGTAGGGAAAAACCAAGACCACTTTTCTGTGGTACAACATTGATGTTACTTTCAAATTTTGGGTGTATTTTAAGGTCTCTTAACCTAGTAATGATTTTTTTGTGGACTTAGAAAAATAAAAGAATTACAGTAATTTCTAAAAAAAAAAAAACATTGTAAACAACTAGAAAATTAAAATTCCATTTGCAAATACAGGTGCTAGAGTAAAGAAATTTGCTGTGACGGGCGTATATTGTGACATTCTAGCACTCTTGTTCAACAGTATTTCAGTCATGTAACGGCAGGCAATTAACCAAGCCAGTGTTCCTGGATTCTGTACCAGTACAAACCTGTTCTCCGCAAGTAACTGCCAACTCCATCACATGAATTATCAGAGGTGGAGGACGAATGATTTTAGACAAAATCTCTTTTCTCAAATCGTCACGGAGAACAGAAGCCACGCCCGGGGATCGAACTCGCGACCCCGCGACCCGTAGACCTACGCTCTCCCTACTGGGCTAAGCGGGAGGCTCGTTCGTCATATTGACCCAGTTCAAAAACAATTGTTGGCGAATGTCTTTAAGGATTACTTAATTTTTATATGAGGATTTCTCACATGTTCTTCCTATATTCTCCCATCAATTTCAAAATGGAATGTTATCAAATTTACGTTTACATTTTTTATATTTATAGATGTTATATGCAATCAACAACTGTAAACTTTTGTATATGCAGATTTTAATCAAAATATTGTGTTATAACCTATTGTATATATAGTGCCACATTGTTAATGATATAAAATCATTATGTTATGCCGAAGTAGAGAAAATTAGTTGCCTTCCAGTAGGGGAATTTGAATTGAATTCTTCGTTCACTTGTTTGATGTATTTGAGACATACGATGTTTGATTTAACCAAGTTGATATCATTATCAAGTTGAAAGCTGGTGATCCAAACTCTAGGTCATTAGCTCCAATAATAGTAAAACGTTGTTATAATAACATTATTGAGGCCATATTATCTACCTGATCTGTATAAAACTTTTTAAGAAAATTGTGACTGTTTGAAATCAGTTGCAATTGAAAGCCTGTCTCTCTATTAGCACATTTAGTACCTGATATCACTCAATTTGTCGTGACACATATTCAAGGTCAAACTGTCAGGACCAAGTGAGCGACCATAAATACCCTCCTGTTGTTATTATTTCCACAGAAAGTGTACCAATATGTGTTTTGATTTTGTTAGAAGGAACACAGATTTTTTTTATTAAAAGGTGTAATACTTATTTAGATTCAAATAATTTTAAATCTCAGAATAACAAGTTAACTGACATGAAAAGACATATATAAACATAATCAATAACTGTCTGAAAATTATGAAGATTTTCGGTTTGTATTACATGCTTTAATAATAATAATGCTTAAATAAATCGAATAACATTCCTTTCAGATGAATCAGAAAGTGTAGCAAGGAAATCCCCGAGCATATTCCAAAGACTTCACACGAAGATACGTATGCCCTTTGTAAAGAAAGGTAATGTAACATTTGAGATACCAGTCACCTTAGATATTGACATGGTATACTGGATCTCTGTTCATGATTTCTTTTAGTTTCTTGTACTTTCATTGAGATTGATTATAATAATAATTGACGGGTTGGCAAAACTTTTCTTTTCTTAATTCTTTTGAACCTAGATTCTTGTTATATATAAAACATTGTGTTTATATATTCAAGAGTATTTTGCAAATTGGTTTTCTGTAAATGTCGTGTAAGATGTCTTGTCAATATCTAAGGTTACTAATAAATAATATATACTTTTAAAGTCTTTCCATATTATTAATACTTTATAATTATAAGCTGCTATGAGTCGTTTCAAAATGTTAAAAAAAATTCTACCTTCTCACTATTTGGACTATATATACCAATTATAACCTATTTTTGTTATGTTTTCGACTAGTGTCAAACATTTCAAATGGATCGCCACTCTTCTGTTGTATTTATTTCTTGTACAGTAGTATTTATTCATTATGAAAAAGTCAATAAATATAACTTTTTACCCAGTGTAATTCTGAAATACAAGGTTTAAATAAATCTTATGACAAAATTGAAAAAAAAATCTGATAAGAGAGATCATTTTTGTACCTCCCGAACAACGAAGTTGCAAGAGGAGTATGCTGGTATCTGAATGTCTATCAGGTTGGCTTTTGCGCACACTTTAATGAAACTTCACACAAGTTGTCAGTACAAACAGTTGTTCATGGTGCATGTAAGGTTCTTTCAGAAAAATTGCTGTGTTACGGGACTTTGTGTTTTGTTACTATACTTGGTACAATTTAATAAAACTTCACATACGTGAACAGTAGTTACCCTAGTTGTGCATGTTGCATGTTAGGTTCTTCCAGAAAAAAAACAGTGCACAACTGTGGGACTTTGTTTTTGTTAATATTCTATAAACATACAGTCTGCATAATGCAATCTTGCGCGCGCCTAATCTCCCGAACCCTTGCACACAATGTAATGAAACTTAACACAAATAATCAATATCAACCCTAATTCTGCATGTTTATTTTAGTTCTATTAGATAACTTTTCTGCAGAGTTATAGGACTTTGTTTAATTTTTTTGTTACTATACTATATACATATAGTCTATATACATACAGTCCACGTAATTATGCAATCTTGTGCGTGTCAAATTGCCATGTACTGTGTCAGTGCAAGCGGGGCTGGGGTACATTCATCTCCTTCAGTGATAGCTCTAGTTATTTAAGTAGTGTTACATTTCCTTGTTTAGATTGGAATATAACCCGGGAAACATTCTATGAGATATATATATTTAGATAGATAGATAATTTTTGTTCTTGGAGATTCCTTTTACACATTCTAGATATTTCTAGCACACTTCTTCAGCAGGTCTACCGGTATCATAAACTGCAAAATTGTCTTGCTTTGTATTGCTATGTTGTTGACTTCAATAAAAACGTGAAAGTCATATTCCAAGACCAGCATTAATGTTGAAGTTGATGAAGATGGAGATGTGTCTGAAGATGTTACTGTCATTCCGGAAGTGCTATATTTCAAATACACCTTGGTTTGATTTCAAACCGCGTTGTGTACTATCGTAGACCTTCCAAAATGACTAAGGCCTGCAACGAATACGTTTTTTTTTACCTTTTGAAGTAAACTACTGTGAGCTATCAAAACGTGTTGAAGACGCTGCATTTACTCTCGACACGTTATATTTCAAGAACATCTTTGTTTTCGTTCAGAACGTATTGCACATTAGTATAAAATCAGGAACATCCTTTTCTAAGAATATAAATGCACATGTTTTATGGCGTATAGAAGTGAAGTGACAAGAGGTGTCCAAGCAGACCCCAAACGCTTAAAACGTTTCACAAAGATATGCAACAGACACGCCTTTTGGGCATGTTTGTACATGCATTAGTATATTTGTAAGCGAACCCTCATAAGTCGAATTTAAGGAATACTTGGAAAAAGAACGCTAAATTTTGAAATTCTCTCCACGAACTGTAACAAGCCAAGAATATCTGAGCAAGTTTTACAAATATTACACTGCTAATAAAAACATTGCAACACCAAGAAGGCCAAAACGATTGTAAATACTTCATTCATCCTGAAAACAGTAGATAACCATTTTGACCTTTGTGGTTAAAACAGTGGTTCAGAAATTATATAAACATATTTCACTGTTCCATAACACATCAGAATTTCTCTGTGAAGTACTTTTTGGAACTGCATTGAATCGTTTACTTCTCATCAGGTGAAATGATGTGGATATTTTGCCATCAGTACTTCACGTGCATGGTTATATATACAAGGTCTAGAAAAGGGTCCCATAAATCATAATCGGATGTGACGAAATCCTCTTTCCTTGTCATTACTACTTCTCGTGTACAGTCTTTTGTACCGAGGTTCAAGAAGGGGCAATATATTACTAGTATGAAAATATCAAGTACAACAGCCATAAGAATTTTAAGTGTACAGTTTCATGTAACGTGACTGAAGAAGTACCTCATAAATGGTATAACGATATCAACCTTTTTCGCCATTAATACTTCACGTTTACAGTAGATCGGGACTAGACGACGCCCAATTTTTCATCATATACTTCATCTATACTATACTTTACCTGTAAAATGTTTTGATCATACAGCGTGATGAGATCACCTTTCATTTCCACCAATACTTCTTGTGTTAAGTTTCACGGACCTGGCTTGAGGAGGGTCACATATATCATTTTCAGATGTCAAGTACCGAGGCTGGAAAAGAATACGATATATCATCATAAGAAATAATGATATTACTTTCCTTTGCAACCAATACTTTTCCTGTGTAGTTTTAAGTAACGGGCTCAGAGAATAGTCCAGTATATCATCATCACATGTTTTTATAGATCTCACTATTATTTGCTATTAATACTTCATGTGTACTGTTTCATTCTGGACTGGAAGAGGACACTATATATCATCTTCAAATGAGATGTCATAATATCATATTTCATTGCCATCATTACTTCATGTCTACAGTTCCGGGTACAGGAACTGGAGAATCATACTCGGATGTGATGGTATCAAAATTTCCTTACAATCACTGCTTCACATGTACAGTGTGATGCACTGAGGGTCCCATATATATTACCAACAGGTTTGAAGATATCAACTTTCATTGTCATCAATACTTTATGTCTACAGTTCCGGGTACAGGGACTGGAGGATCATACTCGGATGTGATGATATCAAAATTTCCTTGCAATCACCGCTTCCAGTAAACAATGTCATGTACTGGGGACGATATATATGACAACGGATTTGATGATATCAACTTTCATTGCCATCATTACTTCATGTCTACAATTCCGGGTACAGGGACTGCAGGATCATTATCGGATGTGATGATATCAAAAATTCCTTGCAATCAATGTTTCACGTGAGCAGTGTCAGGTACTGAGGCCCCCATATATAATCATCAATATTGATGATCAACTTTCTTTGGCATCAATACTTCATGACCGGGTATAGGGACTTGAGGATCAAAATCAGTTTGAGGTCAAATATATCATTATCAGATGTGATGGTATCAACTTCCATTGTTCACGTCTATATTTTCAACTACCGAGGTGATGATATGAAAATTTTCTTATAGTCAATACTTCATTTGAACAGTGTCATGTACTAAGGTCCATTATGATCATCATATTTTCTGCTGTATGCCACTGCTTCTATGCACTTCTCGTGCTTGTGACTCCGGAGAAGGTATCGTTGAATGTATTTTTACATGAGGTAGTTTGTACCTAAAAGTACAGAGATTTAAATGGAAAACTTATCATTACCATAATATACCAGACCAATTACGACAAAGCTCCTAGCAGTATATACGAGCGTGCACATTCCATAGCAAGTGAACTAACCCAACTACATAAGTAAGGATTATTTTATCATGGAAACAGTCCCGTGTACAATCAGATTATTTATTTATTTTGTTGGATTTAACGTCGCACCGACACAATTATAGGTCATATGGCGATTTTCCAGCTTTGATGGTGGAGGAAGACCCCATGTGCATTATTTCATCAAGAGCGGGTACCTGGGTAGAACCATCGGTCTTCTGTAAGCCAGCTGGATGGCTTCCTCACATGAAGAATTCAACGCCCCGAGTGAGGCTCGAACCCGCATCGATGAGGAGCAAGTGGTTTGAAGTCAACGACCTTAACCACTCGGCCACAGAGGCCCCAAATAATTGTATTGTGAGCATAAAAAATGGCTAAAAATATATGGGTCACATGGATAAATTTCCGCTTGAATACAACACCTGTTCGGACTAAAAATGACATGAACCTGACCAAATTGATTACATGTATATCTGCCAGAAGTTTAAAAAAGCTAAAACTTCTTAATTCTCTCTATAATTGAACATATATGGTCCATTTTCTGTCAAGTTTGCCAGGAACCTACGTATTGTAATAATTACTTACACTCTCTTTCATTATACGCATTACTTGTAAGATCCTTTTACGTATGCATGAACATCCATCATATTTACTTTTCATTGCTAACAAATTTTTATTCTTACAAAACATCCTTACTGCGAAGAATGTGGACTAATGCCATTCCAGCTCTAACTTCCCTTATATTCCCTTTATGCTATTGACAATGATTACACATTTCTCAGATGTCACCACTGACTTCTTCTTCTTCTTCTCGTTCACCACTGACAATTCGTTCTGTTAAAAGACCGGGGATTAACCGCCTCTCACCTCTTAACTTCCCACTATATTCTCCGTATATCCCCCTTTTTTTATGATCTACGATAAAATTTCATTTTTTAAGTTCTCCGCTTACAAAATTACATTCTTACAAAATAACTCTTACTATGAAAAATGCCTGGGACTAAGCTCCTTTCATCTCTTGTATCTCCTATTTTCCCCGTATGTTTTCCTTCTTTTATGATCCATGATATAATTCCACCTTTTTCAATTTCGCCACTTATAATATTACATTCTTACAAATTAATTTTAATTGCGAAAAGGCCGGGGAATAAGCTTCTTTCATCTCTAACCTCTCGCTATCTTCCCTGTATATACCCCTTGTTTTATGATCTATGATAACATTTTATCTTTTTCAATTCTCGCCACTTACAAAATTACATTCTTACAATTTCATTTTAACTACAAAATGGCCAGGACTTAGCTCCTTTCACATCCAACTTCTCGCTATCTTCTCCGTATATACCCCTTGTTTTATGATCTATAATTAAATTTCATATTTTTACAAAATTACATTCTTTCAAAATAAGTGTAAGTACTAAAATGCCTGGGACTTTCATCGCTTACAATCTCCTATCCCCATATGTTCCCCTTCTTTTATGATCTATGATCAAATTTCATCTTTATCAATTTTCGCAACTTACAAAATAACATTCTTACAAAATAATTATAAGTACGAACATGCCTGGGACTTGGCTTCTTTCATCGCTAACAATCTCCTATCTTCCCCCATATGTTCCTCTTCATTTATGATCTATGATAAAATTTCATCTGTTTCAATTTTCGCCACTTACAAAATTACATTCTTACAAATATTGTGTTCTTAAGAGAATGTACCCATATAGTTATATATTTTTAAACTATTTATTTGATTGTAATTTGAATATTTGATAGTGTTTTAAGGAATTCGATGATAACTTTTATTTTTTTAAAACACGGGGGTTGTAGTGTGTGGTTTGGAGGTCCAGGTCACACGCCGAGTACCCGTGACTGCGGCATCTAGCCAACTATTGATCTTACGTCTAATATCTTTCATTTTAAAAGAAATTGCTTAGTACTGATTGTTTATTTACATGTTGCTAAAATTAAAAACGCCATAATAATTTGCAGTACTTATATATTCTTACGTTACCATTTTATTATTATTATTATTATTATAGTTATCATTATTATTATTATTATTATTATTATTCTATCACACTGATGTAGCACTCTTTTCATCTTTTTATACGTTTAAAAATTGCTTTACTAAAACATTTACACATACATACATGAAAATATATTGGTTACAGATTAAAATGAATGGTAATTAAAACAAGATCAACTATAAATTATCTCAACACGAAACAAACCGTTTATGGTTTTCGGTTTAACGTCATTTTCAACAGTATTTCAGATTTTGTTACTTATTTATAACAAATTTGAACCAGATGCATTTCCAAAGATTTTTTTAATGCAGACAGTGAGTTTGTATTTCTGATGCTTGCTGGGAGGGCATTCCAAAGCTAGCTGCATGCTTGAATCTTCTGTCACCATACTTTACTGTTCGACTCCTCTGTACAACCAAAGACACTGGTCCATTATGTCTCTATGAGGCTTGTACATATCCAGCATATCGACGTTGTACTTAGTATATTCAGTGTGTGCATGACTTTGTAAGTGTCAAGATTTTGAACTCGGTGCGGTGCTGAACCAGAAGCCAATACAACTTCTTCAAGTACGGCAGTATGTGTTCGTATTTTGGAGTCCTGGTTATGATGCGGACCGCTGTGTTTTTACACATTGAAGTTTTTGCAGAGAGTCTTTGGAAATTCCATTCAGCAGCGAGTTACAGTAGTTCACAAGAGACTTGGTAGCATCAGATGTGATGTACTGCCTGATATGGCCAATTTGCCGAAGTTGTGCGTTACTAGAACTTCACAGAATGTTAACATGCTGTTTTAACCATGTTTGAATCCATTCTAGCACCGAGATTCTTCACACAAATTGATGGTTAAATCCGATATTCACGCAGATATCTTTGGGTATTTTTGTGTGGTTTATGTGAAACAAAATGACCTCAGTTTTGTTAGTATTGAGCTTCAGCATGTTCTGATGCATCCAAGAGACCATGTCGTTTAGACAGACTTCAATCCGAGATAGGGCTTCGAGTTAGTGGGAAATATTTTTTGGGATAATTATATGTGTGAGTCATCGGCATAAAAGTGATGAATTTTCAGTCCATGGCATCTGCAGATTGAACCAACGGGTGTTGTGTACATGATTAGTTTGTAGGCCCTAGGACAGATCATTTTTTTGTACATAGTATTCCATATGGACTGGAGTAGATAGTTCGCCATTTACTGAAACTGTTTGGTAGCGGTCATTCAGATAAGAAGTCATCCACTGTAGTGGTTTGCTAATTATCCCGAAGTCGTTTTCCAAGCGTTTCATGGTCGATAGTACCAAACGCAGCTAATAAGTCAAGCATTACCAAGAATGTGATTTCGTTTTAATCAAGGGATTGAAGAATATCATTAAGAACTTTGAAAAGTACAGTTTCTGTCGAGTGATGTTTTTTGTATGCAGACTAATACTGTTAATGTAGGTTCTTTGAAGTCAGGTGGCACTGAATGTGATTATCTACTACCTTTTTCCAGTACTTTTAAGACAAAAGGTAGGTTTGAAACAGGCCTGTAGCTCTTTAATTCATTATGTATTTTTGCATTTTTAGTAACCCATTTACTGTTGGACACTGTTCTCTGTAAAGCTGGTGATCTATTGTCAGTCTCGGTTTGCGCCATGACTATTCAAACTTGTGCCTTAAATGTAAATTTTCACTAACTCATCAACATCTGTCTTTTGCATAGTTGCTTTCAAGGACTCT
The DNA here is from genome assembly GCF_021730395.1 of Mercenaria mercenaria. Classification (NCBI taxonomy): domain Eukaryota; kingdom Metazoa; phylum Mollusca; class Bivalvia; order Venerida; family Veneridae; genus Mercenaria; species Mercenaria mercenaria. The sequence goes on from NC_069374.1 coordinate 43,927,113, forward strand.
GAGTTCAGAAGATCCCCTTGGAATAAGTCAACATTTAAGTTTTTGAAAGGAAACACTTTTTCTCACCGGTGGAGGTCTAGCAGCTTTTGCTTTAAATGTCACTACATAATTCTACTTTATCATATTTATAAGATATTTCAAAAATAAGTCAATGTGCATAAGGCACTACAACACTTTCCCTTTTCTACAAAACCTTACCTATTCCTGATTGTAATAGCTCTGTCAATTTTAGGTGGACACGCTTTAAATTTCGTAAATAAAGAAAAAATGCATATTTTGGATGAGAGTTTTTTATTTTAATATATTTTCCCGTTTTGAAGTCATGATGAAAGTCTACTTAATTCTTGATCAGCCCTCGTTCTGTCAAAATATGAGTCAACACACATTACTATCATTGGTCAAGTCATGATATCAGAAATGTATGTAGTTATTCATGCAGTTAGTAAACATGTTATGTAAAAAATCATATATGCCATGATCCAGATCGGATGCGAAATGAAACAGCAAAGGAGTCCTATATTAAATGCTTAGTCTGTCGGTCCAGAACAATCAGTTATAACGATTGAAGATTTAAAAGGATTCCATGAATTTCACAAAAATCTTATCAATGAGCATAATGATGCAGTACTGTGCTTCAAGGTCAATGTCATAGGTGGTGACACTTATCCTTAAGCATAACCCTAATACACTGGCAATATCACTCTGCTTCGAAGCTTACTACTAAATATCATGTTTCAAATTCCATCAAACTTTCAAGAAGTAATAGAAAAAAATATGTATTTGCTTGATAAAATATAATACAGAAGATTTTTTATTTTATATAAAATCCATTCACTTTAAAACGGTTTTTCGACATTTTCTAGCATATCAGATTCTCAGAGACTTATATTCCCAAACAGAAATATATTGCTACTTTAGAAAAAACAAAAAGAAAAGCGACTGGCAATTTTTATATAAGAAAACCACAGTTCATTAAATACAACCTGCTGAATTCTTCTTTCAATTACTCTTTTTCAAAACATGCTAAGTTTATAGTGAAACGTGGTAGGAATAGTATAGCAATATAGCGCTTCTAAGCCACTTTGACTCCAACTTGACCATTGCCCTTAACCCAAACTGACCAATACCGGCAAACATAAAAAAACACAGGTTTTAACAAATTATTGTGGAAGTCTCTGGGTTAACCGAATGGAGAAAATATGTGATTAAAAATGAAAATATCTTTTAAATAAAAATATATTTCATTAAAAACCAGAAGGAAACTTTAAGGTCCCGCATTGAAAAAATAATCTACAATAGTTTTTAACCTTTTTAATAAAATAATTGATGATTGTATTTACTTTTTGTTTTACATTGTTAACTTTTAGTATTCTATATGATAAATCATAAATGTTTATACCATCTTGTAACATTTTTATAAAAACTAAACAATAATAACCACACATGCTATTATACTTTACTCCAGGTATACATTTGATTATATCTTTTCATGGAGGAAAACCGAACGGTTCAAAATATATTTTATTTGCATAACAAACCCAGTGTCTTTCTAGTCCGTTAGAATTATCTAAATTGATTATTCAGCACTCCTTATTTAACTTTGTTTTCGGTAGATTATTTCTACTAAATACACCACTAAAGTTTTTAATTTTTAATTATTTTACCCATTGTTCAATTTCAAAGTTAGAAATAGGTTTGTTTATCAATTTTATTTTATTATTTTTTACTATAGGAATTTGTCTGTAAGTTTTCCGTTGAGAATCAATCTGTATAGTTACCCTGACCTTGTCCGTTACCACTTTACAGGGATGTAATCAAAGGTATCCCGAGATAAGCAGCCAACATACCTTAGAATCCACCATCTTGTTTTTGTTTTTGTGTTAATTTAATTACACCAGTCCCCATTAATTGTTTTCATCGATTTGGTGTAATATATGGCGATATCATATTTCTCTTATCATTAACTACTGAAATCGTACCGTTTCCAAGTTTTTTTACTAACACCAGTACTGGCAAGATGGAACAAAGCTCCGACGCCTAACGGTCTTAATATTTTTTGAGCTATTTTTGCAGCTATTGGAAATACTGTTCGACCTAACATACCAGCTAAGGCTCCCAAAAATCCGCCATTTTGACCTTAGCTGGACATTTGGGGGTTTTTTTTGAAAATTATTTCTAATCCCTTCTTATTCCTAATAAACCTTTTCAGTTAGAAATAATTGTGTTTTTGTTCAAAGTAAAGGAACGTTTTCACACAATTGTTTATATTTTAATCTAAAAATATGTGAAATTTTATCACTGTAAGCTCGTGCAAATTTTTCTTTTGTCCATCTCTTAAATTTATTTTATATTCAATATAATTTGATGTCATTATATATTTTATAGATAATTTATTTAAACAAAAACAAGTTCATTTCCAATAGTATTTATTTCAACTGTTTCTTCATATAATACAATTGCGTAAACACGGATATTAGCTGCTGGCCAAACATTTAATTTCGCTGTTAATGCAATATGCTTAAAATGTTCTGTAAGTTCTTCCTTTTTAAATTCTGAGTTGAAATGAACAAATCCAAACAGATCTATACAATTTAACGTATTAAAGAGATTTCAAGTGGTTCCATTAATTTGTTTATGAAAATAATGAAGAACATTATCATAAATTCTTTATATATTTGTATATTCCATTTCGGGATAGAAAAAAACACCATTACCAACTTCAAGACGGCAAGATTCCAGCCTACAATCACTATCTGCTGCATTATCATTTTTTTGTTTTGTTTTGGATTTAACGCCGTTTTTCAACAGTATTTCAGTTAGGTAACGACGGGCAGTTAACCTAAGTAGTGTTCATGGATTCTGTACCAGTACAAACCTGTTCTCCGCAAGTAACCAACTTCCCATGAATTATCGAAGGTGGAGAACGAATGATTTCAGACAAAATATCTTCATCAAATCGTCACGGAGAACATACGCCCTGCACGAGGATCGAACTCGCGACCCTGCGATTCGTAGACCAATGTTCTCCCTACTGAGCTAAGCGGGCGGGTATCTGCTGCATTATCTTTAAATGTATCTAATAAATGTGGGTCATGTTCTTGTGAATTACTTTGATCAAGTCGATGTAAATAAACAAACACGTGTTCGGGTATTTTTTACACTGGCTGTTATTCTAAAAGTTATAATATTTTGTTGTGTATCTGTTGACTGTGTTAACATTTCTCGGAGGTATTTTCAATTTTTTGCTTTCATATATCCTACAGAAAAAAAAATAATTCCATAAGTAATTAAAGTTTAAATGTAGAACCCACAACATTATTTCAGTAACAATTACCCTACCTGCATTAGAAGCATAAGCTCTGTAAATTAATTCATTATGATTTGTTATTTGTAATGTTATTTGAATTTGGCGTGTTTTGTTCCAAACCCTGAAAACGTGAATAATTATTTAACGGAATTTTAGCTTTAACCTCATTACCACCCTGGATTTATACTTTCTAGAAGCAAAACCAGAATTATATGTAGCTTGGTCTTTTCTACTTTCAGCACTAGCGTTAATGTCTAAATAAATAAATTTGTTTATTCCACTTGTTTCAGCATAATTCTTAGATAGTTCAACTACATGTTTTAAATTTTTACCTTGTATAAATTATTACAATCATAGACAATTTTTAACCAGGTTTTCAACGAAAACCTGAGTTATTAGATTGGGGTTGGTCGGGAGGGCGGATGGGCGGCATCAAACTGGTGTTTCCGGTCAATAACTTTTGTTTCGGTAAAGATATTTGAATAAAACTTGGTATGTATGTAGCTTATATCAAGACAAAGGCTGGGATTGATTTTGGGGTTTCTTGGATCAAGGTCAAGGTCACTGTTACTTAAAATAGAAAAACGGTTTCCGGTCAATAACTTAACTTAGGAATGAGCTATCATGATGAAACTTGGTGTATAGAAAACTTATATAAAGTTGTAGCTTGGGATTGATTTTGGGGTTTCTGGGATCAAGGTCAAGGTCATTGTCACTAAAAATAGGGTTAGGGTTAGGGTTAGGGTTGTGCTTTAAAGTGGTGCACTGTGATTCAGTATACTTCTTTTATTCTTATGAAAAGTGTTGAAAACCTGGTTTCGTGGCATTGCCGCGTTTCTTGTTCTATTTTGTTTAATTATTAGCTGATCAATTATTGAAGCTGCATTATTAATTAAAACCATTTGAACATCATTACCATAATCATTACCATTAGCAAGTTTATTAACATTAAAACTTACTTCAAAGTACCCATTAAACCAATCAAAATATAAACTTCTATAGTTAATTTTTGTTTAACATTATTTCCCGAGACGGATATTAAAGGTGTGTCTAATTGAATAGGAGTTAGTTCGTATCTTTCAAAATACTGTTTTATTCTAAACATGTATGTTATATATTATTATTTTTTTATAATATAATCTGTTAACACGTTTACTCCTTCCAGATCCTGACTAGGAAGCCATCCAGCTGGCTTACGGAAGGTCGGTGGTTCTACTAAGGTGCCCGCTTGTGATGAAATAATGCACGGAGGGGCACCTTGGGTCTTCCTCCACCATTAAAGCAAAAACAAAAACCCAGATCCTGACAATATTTTGAATATTTTATCTATTCCTATAATAATATCCTCCTCACTATTTTATTATTATTATTTTTTTGTAATTCCTTAGTAATTAAATTACCAACAGCAGGTGTTACAGGCTTTTTAAAACATCATTTTTTTTCTTTAATTTTATCAGTAGCTTAATTTCCGACTTCCGTTCCAATCATTTTTGTTCCACTTTCAAGTGCAGATTTTCCTGCAGTTTCAAGAGCTTTTTTCCAGCACTACCAATTGAAGATGCAACTGAAGATGAAAAATATTTTGTTAAAATGTCAAAGATACCTGAACCATTTTGAGTGTAAAGCTCATATGAAGCTGACGTTCTTGACCAAGGATCAACATAAATAAATATTCCTTTATTTTTGCCATACACTTTTTTTGTACATTATATATTTATATTTTCTTAAAAAATAGTGTAAAAAACAAAGAAAAATATCAAACAGGGAATGCCACGCACTAAAAACGCGGCCTCCTAAAAACGAAACCCCCAGCACGCACGCACGCACACACACTCATTAATTGTATGATACATGTTAATGTTACTTTTATTCAAAAATGACTCAAACTCTTTATTATAAAATTCTTTTCCTTCATCTACTCATAAATTTGTAGGTGTTTTCTTCTTTCAGAAATTATTTTTGTAAATGCTTCAGTAACAGATTCTCCAGTTTTATTCTTTAATGGAATAACCCAAGCATATTTGCAAAATACATCAATAACAGTTAAGAAGTACTTCACAGTTTCATTATATTTTGCATATGAACTAAATCAGCAGACCAAGTATCATCAGTATTACTTACTATCACACTTTTTAAAACCTGTGGGTTGTTTAGTTTGCTCGTATTGGTCAGTTTACGTTAAGGGTAAGGGTCAAGTTGGGGTCAAAGCGGCTAAGAAGCACTATATTGCTATACTACTGGAAGGATAAAAGTAAACACGTTGCTGTTGAGAAAAGGCACAAAAAAGGAAGAGAGATAAGCACAATTTATATTTGGGCTACTTGTGACCAGCGGAGGCTTACATTCTATTTGGTAGTGATCAGGCTTGATCCCAAAGGACAAGAAGGTATAAAACACGGATTCAAAGTACCCGAAGACATATTCGTCCGTCACATGGCACTTTAAGAACTTGTTTTAATAGTTAATTAAATCTAATAGAGAAAGCGTAGAATGCAGGCAAGCACGCAAGCAAAAAAGAATTAAGTCGGTTTAGGGGTGATAATGAAATTAGCAACACCCTTGCAGAGGTTTAAGAGGAATACAAATATGTATCCATACTGAAATAGACTCCATAGGGCCAGAAATTATTACAACATTGCATGAGTATGACTTTTTTTTCTGATTTAAAATTGTTCAGAGTTTGAGTTAGTTTCACAGTCGAATTTAATCATCATACTGTCTCGCCAAGAAGAGTGGATATAAAATATCAATAAAACCAGTGGATAATCAAAAAGCAAAATCAGACAGTAAAGCCTGGTAGCCATTTTGAGTTTTGAAAACTGTCAGGTGGGCTACAAATAGTGATATAAGGGCCTTACATTTCACATCAATAAGATTTTCAACCAAAGATGAAACATTGGCAAAACATTTGAGATATTTTGAAAGTCTAAATGTTTGGCAAAATTATGTTGACCATCTTAGTGTCAGACAGTTTGAATAATTATAGACTTTCTAAACTTTTATCTTAATTGTAAGTTAGATACCCATTATCAAAAAACATTTTGCCTACTTAAAACATAGAATATTATTTAATAAAACATTTTTGTAAAGTCCCAGAAATTTGGCCGCCATCTCAATAAAAATTAAGCATAATATACGTGCAAAGTGGTTAGCTTGTAGAATGGGTTTCAAACAATATACGTGCAAAGTGGTTAGCTTGTAGACTTATTTGAACGATTTTTTTAATCAATCTAACTGTGTTATTAACCTTTACAAGAATCGGTCCATGAAAACATTACATGCACTGTGGGGAACCCACGTGACCAGAAGGTCAGGTACGGAGCCCGATTTGTAAACAAATTGGCTCACTTATTTTTTTTTTCATAAATTTGTTAATACTAAATGGGATTTCGTGAACTAAAGACGGACACCTTCCTCTTTAAAAGTTTCGTTGCTGGTAAGAAGCCAGATTAATTTGATACTTTTTTGCAAAAAGATGTAACGGCGTATTTCGCTGGTCACAAAATGTTGTGCTATGGCACGGAACAGTTCACTTGAAAATGGTCTAAATGATTTGCAAATTATCTCTAAGCTGCAATTCCCTACTATCTATCTAGTCCTTTTCAATGCCACACTGATGAGTCTACATAAAGTAGTCATCTCTTAAGCAGTCTTTGTACCTATCAGAGCCTCACTCGGGGCGTTGAATTCTTCACGTAAGGACGCCATCCAGCTGGCTTACGGAAGGTCGGTGGTTCTACCAAGGTGCCCGCTTGTGATGAAACTAGGACTGTCATACATGTAGGAGTCACTTATACCCCCATCATACGGTCTTGTCAAAGACAAATGGCAACCATCAACCATAAGAATTTTCAAAAATACTTAGAATAATATGAAACGTAAAAAACTTAATACTTAAAACAAGATTTTACTCGTCTTTGGAGTACTTCATCCTGGGCTTCCTTGGCACATATAAGTAATACTAGTATATGTGCCCAGGATGACGGATGCGGTAAATATAAAGATCTCTAATATAAGAGATGAATGACTAAAATGAATACAAAAGGTGTCTTACCGATGTCATGTTACCACAGAAAAATATTTTTACGTTTTACACAGGACTAATAATAAAAAAAAATAGAAAAATACCTAAAATATTGAAAATCTAGAAATAGAATTTCTAAAAAATAGACTAATTCATTGAATTATAGGGGAAGTAACTAAGTACAAAAGTTTGAAAGTTACTTCCTTTTGACTCTAAGCCAATCAGAATGATATATATGAAAATGCATCAAAATTAGTCTTAAATTCTAAGTAAAAGGGGGCATAATTCATGAAAAAATGTGTCAGAGTTATGCACCTTGTGTCTCATGATGTGGGTGATAAGATGGAACATGTATTTTAAGTTTGAATCAAATCCATATAGTAATTACGCAGATATAGTGAAACTGCATTAAAATTAACGTAAAATTCTAATTGAAAGGGGACATAATTCATGAAAAATTGTTGTCAGAGTTATGCACCTTGTGTAAAATGATGTGAGCAATAAGGTGATACATGTTTTTTAAGTTTGAATCAAATCCATATTGTAGTAACTGAGATAATAGATTTCCGGATGCGACGGGACGCGACGCGACAAAACTGACTCCTATACAGCAGCTCCAAACATGTTTGGTGGGGGTATAATAATGCACAGAGGGGTACCAGGGGCCTTCCTCCACCATCAAAGCTGGAAAGTCGCCATATTTTACCTATCACATAAAATTAATTTTGATCACATGACACGTTAATATAATATTGATGGCACCGAGTTGATGCAACGTCTGTTTCTTGTAAGCGGGGAAAGTTCCATAAAACAAGATGGAAAACACGTCGGGAGTTCTTTGGAACGCCACAAGGTCAAAGTTGTTTAACATAATCGAATATCAATATATGTTTCATGAAATTAAACAAACTAATATAAATGACATTCTAAGCACTGAAACGATAGAAATTTAAAAATGAGTAGAAATGGAAGTTTAAATCTCGAGTCGTGAACCGAATTTTACATCACAGCCTGAAACAAAAGATTTTAGAAAACAGTCAATATAATTTCAATACAACCAATTCAGAATTAAGTCTAAAGCTGCAGGACGGTAGGAAGCATTTTCAGATTGCGGGGTGGGGATGGGCACACATATTAAAAATCAGCTAAAATTGACTAGCTGTCGAAATATAGCAAAGATAATTACCATAGTCGGTCAAATTATTGGGGGGACCCGCCCCAACACCCCCTAACCCCCCCCCCCCCCCCCCGACCCACTGTTTATACGGCCCTGGGCTAGCACTATCTGTTAACTAGTCCTTTTAAGAATTTGGCATTCCTAAAATGCGAGATATACATTTGATAAGTTTATATGAATATAAACACTGTCAATTAAACATATAAAACATTGATAACAATTTGTGCATTCTATGTCTGATTCAGGTAAATAAGTCCCGATATTAGAATTTACAACTACAAAAGTGCCTTAAGTGTTATTCGAGAGTCTTAGTAGATCTTATGTAGATTTTGTAAACGTGACTGGTGGAACAAAACGTGCATGTTTCCGACCTCTTCCATTGCACTGAAATGTAAAAATTCCCCCTCAAGCGAACGAGGATGTTCTGCAACGTTTCCATTTTCTACTAACAATTGCCGAAAGTATCCGAAGACGCCCAGTGAAACGCAGTTAAATGTTTCTATTTCCGGCTAACATTTGCTGGCAATGTCCATTGAAATGAATATGTGACGCTGATCAAAGTTTCTTTTTTCCGGCTTACAACTGCAGAAAGTGTCTGATGAGCTGATCAAAGTTCCTATTTCCAGCTAATAACAACTGCTGAAAGTGTCCATTGAAGGGTAAAATGTAGCAATGACCAACGTTTCCATTGCCGGCTAACATTTGCAAACGAATCCAGTGAGGTGAAGATGTGATGCTGATCTTTTTTTTTCTGTTGCCGGCTAACAAATGCTGAAAGAACAATTATGCTGATCAAAGATTCTACAACCGACTAACGTATACTGACAGAACCCATTCACGCGAAGATGTAATGCTGGTCAAGGTTTATATTGCCGGTTTAAATTGCAGATGCTGAAAGAACCCAATGATCTTAAGATGTAATGCTGATCAAAGTTTCTATTGCGCCTTACAGGGGCTGAAGAACCAATTGTCGTGAAGATGTAATGCTGATCAAAGTTTCTATTGCCGGCTAAAAATGCTGAAAGAACCCATTGACGTGAAGATGTAATTCTTATCAAAGTGTCAATTGCTGGCTTACAAACGCTGAAAGATACCAATCACGTGAAGATATAAAGCTGATCAAAGTTTCTATTGCCGGATTACAGATGCTGAAAGAACCCATTGGCATAAAGATGCAATGCTTATCAAAGTTTCTGTTGCCTGTTAAAAATACTGAAAGAACTCAATGACGAGAAAATGTAATTTTGATCAAAGTTTCTATTTCCGTCTAAAATGCTGAAAGAACCCAATAACGTGAAGATGTAATTCTGATCAAAGTTTCTATTGCCCGCTTACAAACGCTGAAAGAACCCATTGACGTAAAGAAGATGCAATGCTGATCAAAGTTTATATTGCCGGCTTATACATTCTGAAAGAACCCATGACGTGAAGATGTAATGCTGATCAAAGTTTATATTGCTGGCTTACAAACGCTGAAAGAACCCAATGACATGAAGATGTAATGCTTATCAAAGGTTCTATTGCCTGTTAAAAATACTGAAAGAACCCAATGACGAGAAAATGTAATTTTGATCAAAGCTTCTATTGCCGGCTAAAACGCTGAAAGAACCCAATAACGTGAAGATGCAATGCTGGTCTAAGTTTTTATTGCTTACAGATGCTGAAAGAACCAATTGCCGTGAAGATGTAATTCTGATCAAAGATTTTATTGCTGGCTTGCAAATGCTGAAAGAACCCAATGACGTGAAGATGTAAATTTGATCAAAGTTTTTATTGCCGGCTTACAGATGCTGAAAGAACCCATTGACGTAAAGATGAAATGCTATTCAAAGTTTCTATTGCCGGCTTACAGATGCTGAAAGAACCCATTGACGTGAAGATGAAATGCTATTCAAAGTTTCTGTTGCTGAAAGTATCCGATTAGCTAATCAAAGTTCCTCTTTCCGGCTAATACAAACAGCTGAAAGTATCAATTGAAGGGTAAAATGTAGCAATGACCAACGTTTCTATTGCCGGCTTACATTTGCAAACGAAACCAGTGAGGTGAAGATGTAAAGCTGATCAAGGTTTCTATTGCTGTCTTACAGTTGCAGAAAGAACTCATTAACGTAAAGATGAAATGCTATTCAAAGTTTCTATTGCCGGCTTACAGTTGCTGAAAGAACCTATTGACGTAAAGATGAAATGCTGTTCAACGTTTCTATTGCCGGCTTACAGTTGCTGAAAGAACCCATTGACGTAAAGATGAAATGCTATTCAAAGTTTCTATTGCCGGCTTACAGTTGATGAAAGAACTCACTCTTTGACGTAAAGATGACATCCTATTCAAAGTTTCTATTGCCGGCTTACAGTTGATGAAAGAACACATTGACGTAAAGATGAAATGCTATTCAGCGTTTCTATTGCCGACTTACAGTTGCTGAAAGAACCCATTGACGTAAAGATGAAATGCTATTCAAAGTTTCTATTGCCGGCTTACAGTTGCTGAAAGAACACATTGACGTAAAGATGAAATGCTATTCAAAGTTTCTATTGCCGGCTTACAGTTGCTGAAAGAACAAAAAGACGTAAAGATGAAATGCTATTCAAAGTTTCTATTACCGGCTTACAGTTGCTGAAAGAATTCACACATTGAGGTAAAGATGAAATGCTATTCAAAGTTTCTATTGCCGGCTTACAGTTGCTGAAAGAACTCACTCATTGACGTAAAGATGACATCCTATTCAAAGTTTCTATTGCCGACTTACAGTTGCTGAAAGAACCCATTGACGTAAAGATGAAATGCTATTCAAAGTTTCTATTGCCGGCTTACAGTTGCTGAAAGAACAAATTGACGTAAAGATGAAATGCTTTTCAAAGTTTCTATTGCCGGCTTACAGTTGCTGAAAGAACTCACCCATTGACGTAAAGATGACATCCTATTCAAAGTTTCTATTGCCGGCTTACAGTTGCTGAAAGACCACATTGACATGAATGTGTAATTTTGTTAAAATATTCTATTGCCGGCTTTCAGATGCAGTAAGAACCCATTGACATGAAGATGTAGTTCTATTCAATTGTTCTATTGCCGGCTTACAGTTGCTGAAAGAACCCAATGACGTGAAGACGTAAAGCTGATCAAAGTTTCTATTGCCGGCTTACAGATGCTGAAAGCAAAAAACCAACTGCAAGCTAAAGTGCTAAATTAGCACATTGACGTGAAAATATAATGCTGATCAAAGTCTCTGTCACACTGGCAGAGCACATCTATACTTAACAGAATTGCTAACGGAGTATATCCCTAGAAGACAAGGTGATGGCACTATTAACCGGGGATTTGAACCGCTATAATGCAGCTCGTCTTCGCATACGAGATGCATTAAGCACTGGTATTGGCAATAGGGGTAAAATAACTTCAAGGGGAGGGGTGAGGTCATGACTGTTTATTACAAGAGGGCTGCTATTATTGTCATTATTAATATTGTTATAATAACGATCATTACATGTATTACTATTATTATTATTATTATTATTATTATTATTATGTACAACGCCATTGAATATATCATTGTATAGACCATTTTACATTGCGCATGCGCACTCAACTTAGGACAAAAAGACATGACTGCACAATATAAATTACGTTAGTAGATATTTGCAAACCCACTGTGATTAATTCATTCAGTATTCAGAAAACAACAACAACAATAATAATAATAATAATGATAAATATAATAATAATAATCATCATCATCATCATCTTAAACTTATATCAGGTACTTTCCTTCAGCGCGTATAGTATAGTCATTGATTAGATTTTTTTGTAACTACACTTTTATCGTTTTAAAAGGAAATGTCCATTAAAGTTCCAAAGTATATTCTTATAGATTTTGAGATACTAGATATCACGTGAAATGTTTATTTTCGGTTCACAAAACAGCTCCGCCGCGTGATATATTAATCTGAGTGCGTTATTTAAATGCAAAGAAAATCTCCTATATAAATGACCCCCCCCCCCCCCCCCCCCCCCCCCCTTCCAAGAAAAAAAAAATATTATACCAGACTTTTAATCCCCAATATACAAAATCCTGTCTGGTCCAGTCTGATAAGGGTCCATAAAATCCCTGTAGACTTGACATGTAGCCTAATTATTGTCACATAATCATAAATTTTATTGCCTACAGATAAATTGGTCATTTAATGTGTTTTGCTTTTTATTGATTGAAATGCTTTTTTTAGAATGTACACAAAGTTATTTTAATTGATGGTGAGTAATGTCCCGGCCAATTAAATTGTAACATATATAATAAATAACTCTTATAGTCTTATAGCAAAGCGATTCTCACTCCATTAAATAACTGTTTAAAACTAAATAAAAGAAATAAAAAGTTTGTTTATTCAATGATTATGATCTTTTTATCAAAAGTAACAAAATAAAACCAGAAAAAAAGATAATTGCTGGATTTTTATTAGAAATTAAAGAGACATTCAGTTGCATTTTTAACAGATAAAACTGAATATGGACAGAAGAATTTTATATATCAAAAATGCATAATTCCCATTGTGTTGTCTAAATAATGTTTCTTTTATGTATAATAAAATTCAGCAATAAAGAGATATCATAAAATTTATGATTGTGTGACAATAATTAGGCTACATGTCAAGTCTACTGGGATTTTATGGACTCTTATTAGACTGGACCAGACCATTCTCATCCATCAGATGTTCGTCAAAATCCCGAGACGAACGTTCATCCGGGGGAACCACGGTAGACCTCTGGTATGCGAGAATGGGACCAGACAGGATCTTGTATATTGGGGATTAAAAAGTCTGTGTTTTTTTTGTTTTTTTTTTGGTGTGTGTGTGTGGGGGGGGGGGGGGGGGTCACTTATATAGGAGATTTTCTTTGCCTTTAATGGCATTGATGACCGAAGGCATTAATGTATATCACATCAAAGCTATCTTATTTGCTTCAGTAACTTTTATGGTCCGCTCTAATGAGGAGACACTCTCGAAATTAACTTACGGGCTTCATTACCATGGGGACCAATGTTTTATCATGTCAGTTGTATAATAGTTACGCAATGATTTCCGGTATATCACTTTTTAACAGCAACCTCAGTGGTATGGAGCCGCGACCTCAAAGTATGTATATGCCCTTTAAGGCGGAGAAAAAACATATTTTACTTAAAAGTAAGGAACAAGTTTTATACTTGTATGATGTGTGGAATATAGACTGGAATTGCATGTTCTTTTATGACGAAAATAAGAATAAAGCAGACGTTTCAGGTAAGGTATGATTAATTATCATAGATATCTTTAATCAAAGTATACTGTATAATAGATTACTTGACTGAAATTATCTTTATAATGGCAAAACAATTAGTTATATAATGATAATTTACGTAGGTTTTCTTATCGTTGAGAGTTTTTTTGCCACACGTAAAGTGCGTATGCGCGTTAAAATCAAAACATCAAACCGAGTCTGCAATTTTCACTGTTTGCATTGTTCTCGATGCTTCCGAGGGATCTAATTTCCTGGTTTTATTAGCGTAGCAACCAATCAGTTGTGTAAAATCATCTATAAAAATAGGCGTTTACTCAAATTATTCAGTTTCAGTTTTTTTTGTTTTTTTTTTGTTTTTTTTTATTGCCGGCCAACAACTGTCGAAATATTCAATGACGAAGTTTCTTTTTTCGACTAACAACTGCCGAAAGTATCCAGTACGTTTAAAGATGTAACTCTGATCAGTTTTAAATTCGGCATAAAACTGCAAAAAGTATCAAACGACGTGTGAAGTTATTACTTTAATCAAAAGTCTTATATCTATATATCTGCCAAACAACTACCGAAATTATCCAATGAAGGATGGAGATGTAACGCTGATCAGCTTACAACTGCTGAAGGAATCCAAATAACGTGAAGATGTAGCTGTGACCAAAGTTTCTATTTCCTGCTAATGGCTAACGAAAATAGCCACTGACGTGAAGATGTATGCTGATTACAGTTTCACTTTCCGGCTAACAACAGCTGAAAGAATCGAATGATGTATAGATGGGCAGCAGACAATTAAACGCATCCGCGACCTTGGCATCTTTGCGTTTTGTTTATCAATTATTCTAATTATATTAACGTATTACATCCTATCATCCCCTCGCCGAATTATTAAACTAACGTTATACAGAGGATGAACACGAGCTAGTTAACACGCCAGGCCCATGGCAATTATGCTATCATAAATTTAAGGGGAATACTTTCTTTGGGTGTAATCAGCCGTCCAAACCTCTTTGCAACGGGTCGGGGGTTAAGATAAGAATCATCTAACTAGGGCTCATCCATACTTGTCCAAGCTGACTGCATTTGAGCCGCGCCATGTGAAAACCAACATAGTGGCTTTGCGACAAGCATTGATCTAGAGCTGCCTGAACATTCGCGCAGTCTGGTTAGGATCCATGCTGTTCGTTTTCAAAACCTATTGCAATTAGAGAAACTGTTAGCGAACAACATTGATCCTGACCAGACTGCGCGGATGGGCAGGCGTGTCTGGATCCATGCTGGTCGCAAAGCAACTATGTTGGTTTTCTCATGGCGCGACTCACTTTTAGAATCGGGTGGTCTTATGGCAACTGATCTGTTCATTATCATCTTCTTTGGTATGTTACCGTCCAACTGCTATACAACTATTGTCAAATACTGTTGAGGAGAACCTGTGTTAAGGGAGATAAATCCTCCGACCTTAAGATAGTTTCAGTAAGTTGAAAAGAGTTGTCTACCTTATCATGCTACATGTTTCATGTTGCGAAATTGTCACCATTAAAAATATAGATTTATGAAATACACATATTGTCTTTCTGTTTATCAATACGTGCACAATTTTAAACTGACATTTGATAAGAAATTGGAAAACACATGCATCTGATACACAATATCAAAGTCAGAAATACTGGATTTTTGTTTCCTAAACATATACTAGTATTTGTTTTAAATTATATAACTTCCTATGAGAGATAAAATTTGATACTTATCCGTGATATCCAATCTCAGAATTCCGGTGTTACATTTATTTAAATTTAAATCCCTGAGTTTCTGTCCAAAATTTTAAAAAAAAAAAACGAATCAAACATTTTGAGTGCAATACCGCATGCAACAGCAAGATTTGTAGAACATCTGGCAGTATCGTATATGACAAACTGACAGTGGCATACATCTATTGAATGCAAGACGTTTGAGGCATTTAGTTACTTAGTAAGACCATACGTTGTTTCTACAATTTATACCGAAAAGAGCTCGACTGATAAAGGTACATTCGTTTTTGATAAAGGTACGTTTTGTCATTTCCAATTTTCCAATGTAACGGGTTGATGTAGGCCCTTCGTTCAAAACCCGGCTCATGCCGAACGTCCCTATAATTAATTAAGAAATTAATGAAACAAGAGCTGTCACAAGAGACAGCACGCTTGACTATTCCAATGCGGAATAACGACATAACATAGGACATATCTGAGGAAGCTTGAGTTATCACTAGATTGTTAAAGGTTTATATGAAACTGCTCCTCGAGTGATTTTTTGTTTTATATTTTTACGCTTCATGAGGCTTAGTGTTTCATAAAATGTGTACCAAACTGTTGCGAATAGTAGAAGTGTCTTTTAAGAGAGATTGACCTGTTTGGAACTTTGGAATACATATATTCTCTCGAATCATGGGTATTTTGGCTGGCCACATTCGTTTTTGTAGAAAATGTCAAAATTCCTTTTTTAAAAACTATTTTGACGTGATTATATCTACAATTATTATGTGACTAACATTTTTCTCTAGGTACTCCATATGTTAAAATGTTACAAAACTGGTAAATTTCAAAACAGAGCAAAAACGACAAAAGGAAAGTGAAAGCTGTCAAAATGGTAAAATCTGCCATGTTTAAGCACTTTCGATCAAATACCTCTTTATAGTATTAAATGTATATTAGCAAAAATGAATCACGCATCTCGTGAGGTCATTTCAAACACGTAGTGATGTGGGAGATCTATTGTTTTACTTCTGTCTGTGTGGTCGCGTGTGTGTGTGTGCGTGTGCGTGCATGCGTGCGTGTCTGCCTGTCGCAAATCTTGTCCGCGCTCTAAGTTGAACAATGTGTTTACCAATAAAACCCAGGCCAAAAAATGTGTTTACCAATAAGTCCTCGGCCAAGCACGAAAACGAGCCAAATCGCCTTGGGTACTTCAAATTTATGGTCCCTGTTTACCCAAAATTGGCCTTTTTACTTTGTCCCCGCTCTTTGTTAAACAGTTCTCATCCGATCTTCATAAAACTTAAACAAAATCTGTTTACCAATTATCCCTCGGCCAAGTTCGATAACGAGCCAAATCGCCTCGGGTACTTCAAATTTATGGTCCCTGTTTACCGAAAATTGGCCTTTGTCCCCGCTCTTTGTTGAACAGTTCTCATCCGATCTTCATAAAACTTAAACAAAATCTGTTTACCAATAAGTCCTCGGCCAAGTTCGATAACAAGCCAAAACGCCCCAGGCACTTCTGAATAATTGCCCTTGAATTACCGAAAATCTCTCTGTACACACGTGCCCGCACTCTAAGTCGAACATTTCTCACCCGATCTTCACCAAACTTGAACAAAATGTGTTTTAAAATAAGCCTTCGGCCAAGTTCGATGACAAGCCAATTCGGCCTAGGCAATTCAGAATTATGGCCTTTGAATTCCGGAAAATCACTCTGTATACTGGTACCAGTGACAGATGTATTGATGCGTGGTTGGCTCAGACACATAACTATTCAGAAAATTAGGCAGTTTAGGGAGACATTAGCATTCTCAAAAGCAGCTCTAGTTATTTGTTAAAATTATACAAAGCTTGTAACATCAGCCGATAGATGAAGTTTGATTTGTTAGCAAAAACAAATACAACCTATATACCTAAACACTTAAAATGTCGTTATTCCATCGGCCAGATAATAACTGGTTGATTAGCTTCTTTTTTTTTTATTTGACTAGATTGTGTGCTGCTCGGACATGCATGTATTCATCTTTCTTTCTTTTTTTTCATTTTTATTACTGTTTTTCATATTCATACAGGAAGTATGCATTAGATTTCTGCTTTAAATCTGTTTTATGAATTATAGATCCTCAGAAAACGTAAGTTTTTGTATGGCAAAATATAAAAATTAATTGCCTGATTTTTCGTAGAATTACGGTTTCAGAATACGTTTGAATATACGTTTGAATTTTCTTTCAGATGCCATTTTAGTGCAAAATCAACTTCCGGTCCATTTTACGGAAAAAAATGAAATAAATGACAGTGTATTTGCTACTGTTAACTAGATGTATTACAAAACTGTTCTCAAATACTGATATATGCAAGGCAGGCATATTTTGTAGAATAGTTCGCGCATTATAACGACATTAAGCTAATTCGTAGTAACAATTTATGCACAATTGGTTGCTTCTGCATAAACTTATAATTGTGAAGTGAAGTATGCTATTACATATAGTAAGCTAAATTTCACAATTCAATGTCAACTTCCCCATGTCAGAAATTGTGTAAAATTTTAAAGCGTGCAGGTACTATGAAATAATAAACTTTAAGACGTCACAGTTTCCTAAACTTCATGAAATCTGAAATCATGAAATTTGAAGTATTCTAATATAACTTGCATGGTGGCATATTTCTGCCATAAGATAGCAAAATTAGCTATCAAGATAATCTTGTAAACTGTCCGGGAAATGTGCCCATTGTTTTACCTGAAAACATTTCAATAATTACAGATGTTTTCTAATGTTTTTTCATTTATTTCCTAGATGTGTTTTGGAGCAAAGTTTCGCGTAAAAGCTTGGAGCTGCCACGAGATGTCTGGTACCTATCAGAATAATATTTTAAACTTTCAAGCAAAAAGTTCTTCCAAACTTCTGACTTCCGACTTCCAAAGAGGGAAAGTTGGAAGTCAGAAGTGCTGAAGTTGGAAGTCTTAAGTAAGAAGTCAGGAAGTTGAAAGTCAGAAGTGCGGAAGTTGGAAGTCGGCAGTAAGAAGTCAGGAAGTTGGAAGTCAGAAGTGCGGAAGTTGGAAGTCGGAAGTCAGGAAGTTAGAAGAAGGAAGTAAGAAGTCAAGAAGTCGGAAGTAAGAAGTGTGGAAGTTGGAAATCAGAGGTCGAAAGTCAGGAAGTTGTAAGTCAGAAGTGCGGAAGTTAAAAGTCAGAAGTGCGGAAGTTAGAAGTAGGAAGTAGGAAGTCAAGGAGTTGGAAGTGAGAAGTGCAAAAGTTAGAAGTCAGAAGTGGGAAGAACGGAAATCAAATGTCCCTCCAGGGCTTCCACAGTTGAGATTCTCATTTCAGAACCCTTCGTTTTATCAAGATATCTTTGTGATTTAGCAAAAGCTACCTAGCTGGTGGGAATAAGCCACAATGCCTAAATTATCAGAACGGTAAATTATGTTGACGCCACGTAATGTCATTTTAGCGCCATTGAGAAATAGCGTTTTTAAAATTTGATCAAATGTTTTACTTAAAAACATGATTAAAACAAAATGTTATTATATAGCGCAATTGTCTTGATTACTTTAAGTACAAATAATTTGTTATTCGTTGTGCAGAATAAAAATGGAGCAATACAATTCATTTCATATCCGTCGTTTTTATCGGAGACTGTACATAATAAAAAAAGTTGAACTTTGCGTAGAAGTCGGAATATGTTGTTTGACTTTTCAATCTTTTATGTGCTGTGTACATCCTGCTGAAACAACCTCGCAGTGAAATATCCTTAAGAGATATATAGAGCCACGCAAAACACTTACCTAAACAAACAGTACTATCACCAAATAAATAAAAAGGAAAACAAAGTACTGTAATTTTAAAATGTTATGCTTTGTGCATTTTATCTTAGGCCGTCGTTCGCTGTTTTGGGATTACCTTTAGCATGTACCACACTATTTTTAGAATAGAAATTTACTGAAACCGACTTGGAGACAAGCAAATATCTTCCGGGAGACATAATTGTGCATGAGGTTTTGCAGGTAAAAATGTAATCAAACGTTCTTTTCCGCTCGTAAGTTGTTTACATTTTCTATAATTGACACCTGTCAAGCGACACTATTTATAAACCTGCTGTTTCTTTCATTTAACGCTTGTTCTGGAGTATTTGAGTCAATAGAATATTGTAAACAAAATGATTTACTCAAAACAATAAGTTAGGATTTAAGGTATGTAGATTTTACGGAAGAATCAACACGGTATTTTTTCTGTTAAAACACGTTTTATTCTTCGCCTTAGGTAAAATGTGTAATAATTGCGTATACAAGGCGTTGGGACTAAGTGTCGGCTGCTAAATAGAAAACAAAAACAAACAAACAAACAAACAAACAACTGATGTGCTTTTTATCGGTTCTTCTTTTCAAATATACTTCTGTTGTTTTCGAATATCATTCAGGTTGACAATTTTATTTGAATCCAATAATGTGATAAACAAATGAACCTGAATCTGTGGGTTTTAGCTTTCTTAGGACAAGAATTGTAACGTATTTATACTCAGTAGCGGCGGTAGTAGGAACATGCAATGCCAGTGGCAATACAGTTAGTCAGCAACGACAACAGTGGAAGTATGATAACTTAATGCGCATTGTCAGTGGCGCATACGTAACAATGACGGCATTGGAAGTAGAAATATGCTTTGCCAGTGGTAGTATAGCTAGCATTGACAGCATTGGAAGTAGAAACATGCTTTGCCAGTGGTAGTATAGCTAGCATTGACAGCATTGGAAGTAGAAATATGCTTTGCCAGTGGCAGTATAGTAGAAATATGCTTTGCAAGTGGCAGTATAGCTAGCAATGGCAGCAATGGAAGTAGAAACATGCTTTGCCAGTGGCAGTATATAGCTAGCATTGACAGCATTGGAAGTAGAAATATGCTTTGGCAGTGGCAGTATAGCTAGCATTGACAGCATTGGAAGTAGAAACATGCTCTGCCAGTGGTAGTATAGCTAGCATTGACAGCATTGGAAGTAGAAATATGTTTTGCCAGTGGCAGTATAGCTAGCAATGGCAGCATTGGAAGTAGAAACATGCTCTGCCAGTGGTAGTATAGCTAGCATTGACAGCATTGGAAGTAGAAATATGCTTTAGCAGTGGCAGTATAGCTAGCATTGACAGCATTGGAAGTAGAAACATGCTTTGGCAGTGGCAGTATAGCTAGCAATGGCAGACATGGAAGTAGAAACATGCTTTGCCAGTGGCAGTATAGCTAGCAATGACAGCATTGGAAGTAGAAATATGCTTTGGCAGTGGCAGTATAGCTAGCAATGACAGCATTGGAAGTAGAAACATGCTCTGCCAGTGGTAGTATAGCTAGCAATGACAGCATTGGAAGTAGAAACATGCTTTGCCAGTGGTAGTATAGCTAGCATTGACAGCATTGGAAGTAGAAATATGCTTTGCCAGTGGCAGTATAGCTAGGAATGACAGCATTAGAAGTAGAAATATGCTTTGGCAGTGGCAGTATAGCTAGCAATGACAGCATTGGAAGTAGAAACATGCTTTGGCAGTGGCAGTATAGCTAGCAATGACAGCATTGGAAGTAGAAACATGCTTTGGCAGTGGCAGTATAGCTAGCATTGACAGCATTGGAAGTAGAAACATGCTTTGCCAGTGGCAGTGTAGCTAGCAATGGCCGCATTGGAAGTAGAAACATGCTTTGGCAGTATAGCTAGCAATGGCAGCAATGGAAGTAGAAATATGCTTTGGCAGTGGCAGTATAGCTAGCATTGACAGCATTGGAAGTAGAAATATGCTTTGCCAGTGGCAGTATAGCTAGCAATGGCAGCATTGGAAGTAGAAACATGCTTTGCCAGTGGCAGTATAGCTAGCAATGGCAGCATTGGAAGTAGAAACATGCTTTGCAGGTGGCAGTATAGCTAACAATGGCAGCATTAGAAGTAGAAACATGCATTGCCAGTGGCAGTATAATTAGCAGTGTCATCAGTAGCAGTAGGAACATGCAGTGGTAGAATAGTTAGCAATCACAGCAGTGGAAATAGGCACATGCACTGCCGGTGGTAATATAATTAGTCAGCAATGAAAGAAGTGGAAGTACGAATATGCATTGTCAGTGGGATACAAATAGCAATGACAGCAGTGTCAGTAGGAACATGCAATACCAGTGGCAGTATAGTTATTTTATTTATTTTGTTGGGTTTAACGTCGCATCGACACAGTTATAGGTCATATGGGGACTTCCAGCTTTGATGGTGGAGGAAGACCCCAGGTGCACTTCCGTGCATTATTTCATCATGAGCGGGCACCTGGGTAAAACCACCGACCTTCCGTAAGCCAGCTGGATGGCTTCCTCACATGAAGAATTCAACGCCCCGAGTGAGGCTCGAACGCACATCGATGAGGGGCAAGTTATTTGAAGTCAGCGACCTTAACCACTCGGCCACGGAGGCTCCTAGTATAGTGTATATTTTACCATCAATGTTGCATGTGATATTGATGGTAAAAATACATTTTTTTAAAAACACGCTGAAATGTTACAAAATACGTTTTATGATCGTCACCTATGCTTAATACATGGTAAAGTGCTAAAAAATATTGGCTAAACTAAACCAGGGGCGGAGGAGAATGGGATATGTGGGGTCCGAACCTCAAGTGTCTATGGGCATTTGTAGTCGCAATATAAAGAGTTGGCAATTTTAGCAATGAAAATAGGAACATAGCATTAACAGTCGCACTATAGAGAGGTAACCATGACAGTAGTAGCAATACACACATGGCATCTGTAGTCGCGTTATAGAAAATAAGTAATTGCAGAGGAAGCCTTAGAAACATATCACTTTAAGGCGCAGTATAGGGATTTGCAATGGTATCAGTAGTCGAGGTATAAAGTTTTAACGATGACAATTTTTACAAACAAACGAACAAATTACATAAACATTAACAGTTGTATAGGGGCCATTGAATCATGCACCTGCAAAGCATTTGTAAAAGTTTCTGTTTTAAACGGCTTAAGTTATCTGATATAATATTATGTTGGTCATAAATATAAATGCAGGGTTTAAAACATAAATTATTGTAATGGTGTTTAATGATCAACCTTAAATGAAAAAAAAACTATAAGGGAATTCAAATCCAACAAAAACACGTCATGTACTATATAATACAGCTTGTGTGGAATATTATAAAATTTCAAAAAACCCGACAAAAAACTTTTTGGGATAAGAGAAAGTTTTCAGAACTTATGAAAAAAAAAACTGCAATTCAACATATTCAAAGGAGTTAAATATACTAACACTTTTGTTTCCCCCCTTTTAAATTTTCCTATCTTTAAAGAGAAGGGGAAAATAATTGAAAACACCTAAAGTCTTTTGAACGATTTTTTATTTATTTTCAAAACCTGAAAAAAGGATTGATTGCTCTCTCCCGAAAAACCGTATCAAAAGCTGCCCTATCACCCATTGATAGAAAAAGGGGCAAAACCCTCTACTTAAGTTTTACGTCATCCCGGAAATAAACCTCAGTGGAGACCCCGGGGTCGTTGGGGGGGAAAACAAAAATTAAAAAAAGACAACCCCCTCCGGGGAGGGTTTTCTACAAAAAAAAAAAAAGGGTGTGGGAAAATAACCTTTACTGAGAGTGGTTTTGGGGGAAAACTGCTTTTAGTAAGCGATTTTTTTTTTTAAACATGGTGTCAACCCAAAAAAAGGTACAAAAGGATGAAAATTCTTTAAGGAGGAAGATTTAAAAGGCGATGTCGTTTTTGAGTTTGGTTCTTTTTGCCCCGTACGGGATTGTTCTAGGAATGCACTTTTGGAAAGATGATAATTGAACAAATAATTCCAGGGCTAGCAAACACTCGGAAAACTGAAAGCACTTTGAAACTTTTTTTCCCTAAAGGAAAAGGGTTTATAACCCCTTGATGGTTTAGAGGGAATGGATACACCCTGAAACCCCCTTAAGCTAGTACCACGGGGGAAATTTCCAACAGGAAAGCTGGGGAAATGTACAATCCTCAAAAAAATTTTAGCCCGGGGGAATTTGATGAAATTCATTTTAATTTAAAGTAAAATTTGGATAAAAATTTGGGAACTTGCGGTTTTAAAACAAAAGGGTTTTTGCAAAAGGTTAAAAAAAAGGGTGATCCCATTTTGATGGAGACATGACGCAAAAAAACACTTGGGAATTTAAACCCACGTAAAAAGTAGAGGCAGTTCGGTTTTGGAAATTTATTCCCTTTTACTGATTTTTTTCTGTTTTTTAGGGGTTGCGTTTTTAAAATAGTTTCAGGAAGATCAAAATGTATTTTTTTTACTCCCCCAAATTGTTAAACTGCCCCAAAAAACAAATTTTCCCAAAAAATATCCAGCCCAGCGCAGGCGCGCAAACCCGGGCCCAAGGTGATACCCCCAAAAATTTTTCAGAAAAACATGTACATTGTAAGAACAACCTCCCCCTTCTGAAAGTTTGGGGGACTTTTTAGCTTTTAAAAAACATTATTCAGTAAAAAACGTAAAAGGGCACGCGGGGTTTTTAGCCCGGGCAGCACTGAAAATTTTAAAAACAAAGATGATTTGAGTTTTTCTTCTCTAAGGAATATTAACACAAAGTAAGGAAGAAAAATTTAACCCCTTGAAATTTCCAAAAGGTTTCTTTTTCCCCAAAAAAAACAATACAAAAATATTTCGGGCATGCACATTTCCCCAAAAAGAAAACTGTCAAAAAAATAGCCCCAAAAAAATTTAAAAATGTACAAAATATCTTGATAGTCGACAGGTTTATTTTATAAAGCGGAATGAATGCAAAAAATCATGTTTTCAATATCACGCAAATTTAAATTGTGTAAACCAGTGAAGATCAAATAACGAGAACAAAACAGATCTATGGCATACTACATTACGGGCACCGGACCCTCTGTTTAGAATCCCAAAAAATTGTACATTTTTTGTTTGAAAGAAACCAGGGGACAAACCTTTTTGGGGTTTCCGGGTTTTGTAATCATGGAAAATTTTCCAACAAGAAAAACACTTTGAATTTAAAACGCTGGTGATACACAAAAAAAGGGAAAATTTTATGTCTTTAAAAAAAGAACCCGAAAAAAGGGATTCTTTGGGTTTACGTGAACTTTTTCGATCAGTGTGAACTTGAGGCCCGGCACAGCGTCAAAAAAATCTTTTACCAAGGCGAATGCAAGGAAGGGGAAATTTTTTCCCAGTTGTTGACAAACAAGCTTTGGAATGGTAACGTTTTTCAAAATGGAAAGGTAATAACTTTATACACAAATGGGCTTTTTCCCAGTGAATTGCTAAAACTTTTAGAATTTTCTCATTACGAGAAATTTAATACGATGTTTTCAAGATGGAGCCCGAGTGCTAAAGGGGTTTTCTAAATTATATTATAAACAGAAAATCAATGGGGGAGATTAGTTTGGCTCAACTTACGCTGTGCCCACACACGATTTTTCCTGGGGGAGAAATGAATTTGGATTTTTCCCCAGAATTCAGATCTAAGGGACGTTAGGATTGAAAAAATTAACCTGGGGTCACAATTAAAATAAAATGTACGTCGTTAGGGGATTTTTTTGGAGGAATTTTTTCAAACCCCGGGGTCGTCCACGTCTTTGCTGAAGAGCTGCCCAGCCTAAACTACACACATTTTTGGTGGGGGTCTTTCTAAAATTTTCCCGGGGGTGACATTGAAACTTTGGCAACATTACCATTGTTTTTCCCGGGGGAAAGAATTTAAAGGGTTGTGGGGTTATCAACCTGGGTAAAAGGGTAAGGGTCTCTGTCCCCGGAAAGGGGGAATTACAGTTTTTTTTATTTGTCTAAGGTAAAAATTCTGGTTTTCTTTACTAATCTATTTAAAGGGTATTTTAAAGGAAGAAATTTCCCAACACTCAGGACAGCCCAAATGCGAGATGTGATAAACCCCCGGAAACAGAATTTCAGACTTTAAAAAAAAAAAATAAAACATCGGGGGAATTTTCGGGGCCCACGTTTGATGGAATCACCCGGGGGAAAAGTAGGGGTTTTTGTTTTTAAAAAACAACTGAAGTGGAAGTCGATTCTTTAAATTTACCCGGGGAAAACTTGGACTGATAGTGCAAATATTTTATAAATACTAAATTGAATATAGTAACAAAAACCCATAACAAAATTGACAAGAAAAGTATGTACAAGTTAAAAATAGCCACGCTTGCGGGGTGAAATAGACAGGGAAAACGATTCAAATTCAAAAGTTTTGGGGAAAAAAGGAGGTTAAAATAGAATCTTTAGTTTTTCCCTTGAGAAGGGGAAAGGGGCCGTTTTTTCATAACCCTCCCAGGGTTTAACACAAGTAAGTTATTTTTTTTTTACCCAAAGTAAAATAAAAAAATTTACTATTTTTTTTAAAATTTACATAAAAAGGTTTTTAGGATTTTGGACCTAAAACTGACGAAAGGGGTTTAAATTAAACAAGACAGTTTGGCATAATAATTTGCATGCACATTCAATTTTTTTAAAAAAAAAAGACCCCCCCAAACCTGTCATAAAAAGGGAAACTTGAAGCCCTCCTCCTTTTTTCCCCCACTTTGGGGGGGGGGGGGGGGGGGGGGGTATATAGTTTTTCCCCCTTGTCCATAAATTCGTTTTCCCTTTCCTTCCCAAATGGGAGTCGCCCCCTAAAGTTTTTGACATAGAGCAAAAAAACCTTTACAGGAATTTTGGGCAGCGGGTGAAAGTTTTGCCCCCGGGGGTTTTTTGCGCCCGGGATTCTTCATTTCCTGTTTGGGAGTTAGGGGCCCCTGCCCTTAGAAAAAAATTGGGTTTCATTTAGGGGGGTGTCTTTCCCTCACTCCAAAATTTTTTTGGGACCAAAGGCACAAAACTTACAGGAATGTTGGTCACAGTAATTTGGGAGCACGGGGGTGTTCCCCGGCCAGATTTTAATTCATTCTTGTGGGGTTATGGCCCCTGACTTAGAAAAAAAATTGGCCCCTTTGGAATGTTTTCGGGCTACCCCCCCAAAAGTTTTTTGCATGATTCCCCCAAATTTTAACAGAATGTTGGCCGCATGTGCAGTTGTCCCCGGGGTTTTTTGCTTTTGGGATTCATTACGTGTAGGATTATGGCCCCTGACTTATTTAAAAAATTTTTGGTCATTTTATGTTGTGCCCAGGCTAGCCCCAAAATATTTGACCTAGAGTCAAAAAATTTTAAAGGAATGTTATCACATGGGGTTAGTTTGCATTTGGGGGTTTCGCGTCCAATATATTCATTTCGTTTTAGGATTTTAGGGCCCCTGACTTAGTAAAAAATTGGTCATTTAAATTTTTGGGGTCATGCGTACCCCCCAAAATTTTTTTCACATAGATCACCAAAGTGTACAGAATGTTGGTCGGGCCAGTGCTTTTGGTGCCCCCGGGGGTTTTGGCTCCGGTTTCATCATCGTTTTGGGGAAATTATGGCCCCTGCCTTATTTAAAAAATTGGGTCTTTTGAATGTTTTTCGCCTAGCGGAAAAATTTAATTAAATTAACAGTCACTAAATTTTTACAGGAAGTTGGTCAGCGGTGCATTGTCACCGGGGTTTTGCGGCCAGTTTCTTTCACCCTTTAATTTTAGGGCCCCCCTTTCTTAGAAAAAATTTGGTCATTTTAGTGTCGGTCATCCTAGCCCCAAAAAGTATTTGCCCTAGAGTCAAAAAAATTTACGGGAATTTTGGGTCAGCAGGTTAGTTGTGCACTTGGGGTTTCGCGAAAATTTATGCATCTTGTAGGATTTTATGGCCCCGGATTTAGAAAAAAATTGGTTTTTTGAATGTTGTGTCACGCCATAGCTCCAAAAAATTTGCAAGAGCCCAAAATTTTAAACAGGAATGTTGGCCCAAAAGGGGCAGTTTTTGCACCGGGGGGTTTTGGGTTCGGTTTCATTCCTTGTGGGATTTTATGGCCCCGGACTTATTAAAAAATTGGGTTTAATTTTAGTTTTGGTAATCCCTTTAGCTAAAAAAAGGATTTGACCTAGAGTCACAAAATTTTACGATTGGTCACCCTGTGAATTTTTGGAGCATTTGGGTTTTTATGGGCCCCGATTTACCCAGTTTTTGTGGGGAGTTTTTGGCCCCCGATTTAAAGAAAAAAATTTGGGCCCATTTGAAGTTTTGTCGGGCGTAGCTCCAAAATATTGACATAAAAGCCCCAAAAAGTTTACGGAATTTTTGGGTCAGCATGTGAAAGTTGTGCACGGGGGTTTTTGCGTTCGGTTTCCCATTCATCGGGGTAGGAGTTAGGGGCCCCTGATTTTAGTTAAAAAGGGGGCATTTTATGTTTGTCATGCCTAGCCCCAAAAAAGGGAATTTGCCCTAGAGTCACAAAACTTTACAGGAATTTTAGTCAGCATGTTATATTTTGGCACGGGGGGTTTGGGGCGTCCAGATATATTCACCCGGTAGGATTTTTGGCCCCGGATTTTTTAAAAAAAATTGGGGTCTTTTTTTATTTTGGTGTCATGCGTACCCCAAAAGTTTTTCACATAAGGCACCAAAGTTTACAGGAATTTGGGTCAGCATGTCATTTGTCCCCCCTGGGGTATTGCCCCGGGTTTCATTCAGTCTTTAGGATTTGGGGGCCCATGATTTTATTTTAAAAATTTGGGTCATTTAATTTTGGTGTCGCACGTAGTTTGCAAAAGAAATTTGGGCCCTAGAGTCCCCCAAATTTTTACGGGAATTTTGGGCAGAAAGGTGAAATTTCCCAATTCTGGGGTTTTGGGGGCCAATCTTTCCCTTTTTAAGGAGTTTTTGGCCCCCTGCTTAAAAAAAATTGGTCTTTTTGGTCGTTCATGCTAGCTCCAAAAGTATTTGACCAGGGGCACAAAACTTTACAGGAATTTTGGGAGCATGTGTAGTTGTGAAATTTGGGGTTTCCTTTCCAGATTTTTCAGTCGGGAAGGAGTTATCCCCTATTTTGAAAAAAATTGGTTTTTGAATTTTGTGTCACGCTTGCTCCAAAGTTTTTTCCCATAGATCCCCAAAATTTTACGGGAATTTTTGGGTTCACCCATGTGCGGGTTTTGCACCTGGGGTTTTGCGTCCGGATTCTTTCAGTCCGTTTTGTTTTTTTATGGGCCCCTGACTTAGTAAAAATTGTTCTTTTAGTTTTGTGTTATGTCTCACCCAAAAAGGGTTTTTGGACCTAATCACAAAACTTAAAAAATTTTGGTAAAGCATGTGAAGTTGTGCACTTGGGTTTCCGTCCAATTTATTCGGGTTTTGTGGATTTGGGGGCCCCCGGGGGATTAGTAAAAATTTGGGTCTTTTTGGAAGGGGTCACGAATAGCCCCAAAAAAGTTTTTGACATAGAGTCCCCAAAAGTTACGGGGGAAGTTGGTCAGCATGTGCATTTGTACCGGGGGTTTGGGGTTGGATTCATTCATCGTGTAGGAGTTAGGGCCCCCTGA
Source organism: Mercenaria mercenaria (assembly GCF_021730395.1). Classification (NCBI taxonomy): domain Eukaryota; kingdom Metazoa; phylum Mollusca; class Bivalvia; order Venerida; family Veneridae; genus Mercenaria; species Mercenaria mercenaria. Next base: position 43,956,030 of record NC_069374.1, read on the forward strand.
TTTATTTAAAAAATTTTGGTTTTCTTTTAGTGTTTTTAATGCCAAAGTTTCCAAAATTTTTTTGGCCCTAAGTCACAAAAATTTACAGGAATTTTAGTCGGGAAAGGTGTAGTTGTGCACGGGGTTTCGCGTCCAGATTATCAGTTTTGTGGGAGTTATGGCCCCTGACTAGAAAAAAATTGGTCTTTGAATTTGTGTCATGCTAACCCAAAATTTGAATAGATCACCAAAGTTTACGGAAATTTGGTCAAAATTTTCAGTGGGCCCCCGGGGGTTTTTGTGTCGGGTTTAAATTCAGTCGGGTAGGATTTATCCCCCCTGACTTATTTTAAAAATTGGTCATTTAATTTGGCCACGTACTGCAAAAGAATTGACCTAGAGCCCCCAAATTTTACGGGAAATTTGTTGGTCCCATGGGGCATTTTTGCATCGGGGTTTTGCTTCCAGTTTTTTTTTCAGTCTTTGGGGTTAAATGGCCCCTATTAGAAAAAATTTTGGCATTTTGTGTTTTTGTAAATATCTAAGTCCAAAAGTTTGGGCCCTTAGATTAAAAAAAATTTACGGGAATGTTGGCCCAATGTGTACTTGTCAGGGGGGTTTTCGTCGATTTTTCGGGTCTGTGGGAGTTAGGGCCCCTTTGACTTAGTAAAAAATTGGTCATTTGAATGGGGGTAAAACCTTAGCTCCAAAGTGGGGGGGATATAGAGTCCCAAAGTTTACGGGAAAGGGGTCACATGTGCAGTTTTGACCTGGGGTTTTGCGTCCGGATTGTTTGGTGTGTGGGATTTTTAGGGCCCCCTGTTTTAAAAAAAGGGGGGCATTTTTAGGGGGTTGTCTGCCTCAGCCCCCAAAAGTATTTGACCTAAGTCCCCAAAATTTTACGGAATGTTGGTCAGCGGGTTAATTGTGCACTTGGTGTTTCGGGGGCCCAGATTTTTTCAGTCTTTGGGGAAGGTTAGGGCCCCGGCTTAGTAAAAATTGGCCCTTTGAATTTTTGGTCACGTGGGTCCAAAAAGTATTGACATAGAGTCACCAAATTGACGGGAATTGTGGGTCAGAATGGCAGTTGTCATTTGGGGTTTTGGGGTTTCAATTCATTCAGTCTGTGGAGTTATGGCCCCTGACTTATTTAAAAAATTTGGGTCATTTTAGTGTTTGTAATGCCTAGTTTCCAAAAGTATTTGCCCTAGAGTCAAAAAACTTTAAGGGGGGAATTTTAGTCAAATGGCCCCTGTTGTGCATTTGGGGGTTTTTGGGGCATGGATTCTTTCAGTCGTTTTGAATTAGGGGCCCCGGACTTTGAAAAAAATTTGGGTTTTTAAAAGTTTGTAAAGCGTACTCCAAAAGTATTTCACAAGAGTCCCCAAAGGGACGGAATTTTGGGCACATGTGCATTGTGCACCGGGGTATTGCGTCCGGTTTTCTTCGGCGGGTAGGAGTTAGGCCCCCCGGGACTTATTTTTAAAAAGGTCTTTTGAAGGTTTTTTCGAAATTTAGCCCCAAAATTAATTGCCCCTGAGTCCCCCAAAGTTACAGGAATGGGGTAAGCATGTGCAGTTTTTAAATTGGGGTTTTGCGTCCAGTTTCATTCATCTTAGGAGTTATGGTTTTTTGATTAGTAAAAAAAAGGGGGTCTTTTGGGGGCGTGTCAGGGCCTTTCTCCAAAAAAGTATTTAAACCTAAAATCAAAAAACTTTACGGAAGGTTGGTCACATTGGTATTGGGGCACGGGGGGTTTCGCGTCCAGTTTTATTCAGTCTTAGGGTTATGGCCCCTGATTTAGAAAAAAAGGGCCCATTTGAATGTTGGTCACGTTTACTCCAAAGTATTTGACAAGAGCCCCAACCAAAGTTTACGGGAAGGGTTGGTCAGCAGGGGGCCCTTGTGCCCCCTGGGGTTTTGAAACCCCCGGTTTTAATTAAGTCATGTAGGATTTTGGGGCCCCTGACTTATTTTAAAAATTGGTCAAAATTTTTTAATGTTGTGTCGCACGTAGCCCCAAAATTTAATTCCCCTAGATCCCCAAAATTTGAAAAGGATTTGGTCAGCAGGTGAAAAGTTGTGAAACGGGGTTTTTTTGCATCCAGTTTAATTCGGGTTCATGTAGGAGTTATGGCCCCTGACTTTTTAAAAAATTTGTCTTTTTAAAAATTTTGGCCCGGGGTCCCTTTAGCCCCAAAAATTTTTAGGACTTAGAGTCCCCAAAAGTTTACAGGAATGTTGGTCAGCAGGTGCGGGTATCACCTGGGGTTTCGCACCCAGATCTTTCAGTTTTGGGGTAGGGGGTTAGACCCCTGACTAGAAAAAATTTTTCATTTTAATTTTTAAGGGGGGGGCATATTTTTCCGGAAATATTTTCCCTACAGTTATTACGAAGGAAATGATTTTGTATCTAAAAATCTGAAGAAAGCATGTACAAAATTGTTTTATGTAATTATATAGGGTTTTTTTTTGCTTTTTTTTTAAAAAACAACAAAATTGTTTCCCCCAAAGTTAAAGGGGTGTCCTTTTTTATTAGTAAAGGGGGCTTCTTTTGCCCCAATAGACAATTTTTTATTTTTTAAAAAAATCGTGCCCGGGAAACCAACCTTTTAAAGGGTATTGACTTTAACTAGGAAATTTTGCGATGGTACGATGTGCAGTAGTTTGGGCGGGGTTTACGATGGGGCAGGCAATTGAACGGTTAAAGGGAAAAAGTCAAGGTCAAAAAATTTCATCAATTTTTTTGTCTGTATGTAAAACCTGGCCAGATGCATGAAATTTATTGACTTTAAACTTAGCATGTAGATAGATGGCGATAAGATAATGTGCATAGCTTATGAACCGGATCTGTTAGTCAAAGGTCAAGGTCAAGGTCACGCATTGAGTTCAAAGGTCAAATAATTATTATGTCCATCATATGATTATTACCCATTCAAGATGACCTAATCACAAGTTACATAACTCTAACTGTTAGGCCTACTTTGTTAAAAAATATGCATGCCCTTTTCATAAGCCCATTTCGGGAATTATGTGATGGCGCATGCGTCCGTACGTCTGTCTGTCGGCCATAAATGCTTTTCCTGCCCAAAGGGGCATAATTTTAAAACCCCTTTAAATTTATTGACTTTAAACATGGCCTAAAGGTAGAGGGGTAAGGAGGTGATGGCAGAGCCTTAAACTGGTTCGGAATTTAAAAGGGTTTCAAGGGCACAAATTATCCATAAGGCCCCCCAAAAAAAATTAATTTTTTGGTAAATGGGTTTTTTTTCCCAAAAAGGGGGGCGGGGCGGAGCGAAATAAAAAAAAAAATTTTTTTTTTGGTTTTCACCTATTTTTGGAGCGGGGGGGGAGGAGCGATTTGAAGAAAAAAAAAAAAACCCTTGTCACAAAAGTCCAAGCACTGCAAAAAATATCAAAATGGTTTAAAAAGGGGAATACTGAAAAAACCCAAAGCTTTACATTTTTAAAGGGTTTAAATTACAAACTGTTCCCAAAATACATTAAAAAACATTTGGGGGCCCTTTTAAAACGGGGGGGAACAACAGGGGGTAGAAGAAAATTTTCGGGCAACGGACTGTATTTCTATTTAAAAACTGTTGTTTGCTAAGTTTTATCTAGGAAAAGCCATACCCGGGCCCAAAAAAGGGGTTTTGCCTTAGTTTCTGTGTCACTACATAAAAATAAAAAGCGGTTACTCTAAAGGGTTTTGTATAAAGAAATCATTTTATATAGGGAAAAATTTACTACAATCCCCTCCCCGGGACATTAGAAAACCCCAAGACCTAATAATCAAAAAGGCTGTCAACTTCAAGCAATTCAAAAGATACCGGGAAAAACCATCATCCATTGAGGGAAAAATTCACTTTTTAAATTTCAATGACAAATTACCCAATTTCCCGTTTTTTCTTTGTTTCACATTTAACTTTCCCCGGGGAAAGGGAAAAAGCCAAATTTTGATGGGGCAAGTTTTTAACAAAAAACTTTATCATTTTCCCGTTTTTTTTTGGGAAAAAAGATCTTGATCCCCTTTAAAAAAAACAAAAAAAGGTTAAAAACATTTAAATATATTTCTTTTTTCAATCACTTGAAAAAAAAAAAGTAACCCTTTTAAATGCTTTGTTTTCTTGGTTTGGGTGAGTTGAAAGCTTTTTTGGTTCCTTTGCCCTAATAAAGTTTCATGGGCCCCCCTTTTGCAAAAAAAAGGGTGTTAAATTTTCAAAAACTAAAGGAAGCAATGTTTACGTCCTTAAAATCAAATTATTTCAAAAAATCCCTTATTTAAAAAAAAGGGAATTAACCACCTTTTTAATCTTTTAAGTATCCAAATTTTCTGTGATATATTTTGTAAATTTTTGGGTTTGGCAGAAAAAAAGGTTTTTTAATCCCCAAAGCCTTTTTTGGAAATTTTTTTTTTTTTGGACACTTTTTTTAAATATAAATATTGATGTTCATCTGAAAAAAAAATTTTCCCTGCCGAAAACTTCGGATGATTTTTCAAGGATTTTTTAAAACACAATCTTCTGTCTTTTTCCCCGGTGTCAGTTTTTGGAAAACTGGGGAAACCCCAGAGCCTCAAAATGTTTTTTGGGTTTTTTAATGGAAAATTATGTTTAAAAAGTATTAAATTTTATAAATTACGGGCGTTAACCCGTGATAATAAGGCCCCTAAACAGGGGGAAAAACGCCGGCTTTTAAAAATTTTTTGAAATGGGTCGGCAAAAATGAAGCGAGGGGAAGCTGTTTTTAAAAAAAAATATTTTTTTTTGGATTTGGGAAAAAAAAATTGGAGCGGGAAATCCTTTGCCCAAGTAATCAATTTGGGGGGGCCCCAAAAGGGCCCAAAATTTCCCAAATGATAAATTTTTCCAATTTCCCGGGGCCATAAGAAAATAACCATGAAAAAACATTGACTTAAACTTTTAATTGTGGGTAGGTGGCAATAGGGGATGGAAGAGCACATAAAAAGGGTCAGTTAGGTCAAAGTCACAATTTGAGTCAAATTTCATATGTGTCCTTTTGGTTTTCATTTTGGGAGCATTTAAACTTATTACTTTCAATGTCAGGTATTGACATGGGTTTGATATAGGGCCGTGCCAGGGAAAAACCCCAACATCCGGGTTTGGGGTTTGCGCCAGCATGGACCAGACGCCTGCGCATCCGCGCAGTCTGGTCAGGACCCAAAGGGCTGTTGTTTCAAAATCTATTCCCCATTAGAAAAAAGTTAGCGAACAGGGGGGGCCGGACCAGACTCCCGCGGATGCGCAGGCTGGTCTGGACCATGCGGGGTCAAAAAACCCACTATTTTTGATTTTCTCAGGGCACGGCTCAATTTTTGGGGTTTGTGATGAAAAATTTCAAAGTGTGGTAGTACAAAGGTCAAAAGGTAAAGGTCAGGGGAAAAGGTAAAATCTACACACCCTTTTATTATGTAAAAGAGAAATTTTTTAGTAACTTTTAAGGTTATTAACTTGAAACGGGGGAAAAGGCGGGTGTTGATGCGGACTGCGAAAAATTTAAAATTTGGCAGAAAATTTAACTTTTTTTCTAAATTAGCTTCTTCCCCTTTGGGGGATCGGGGCTAAAAAAAATACAACTTTTTCCAAAACAGTTTAAAGGGTTTCTTCACAGATTTGGTCTGTAAAACCCCATTTTTAAGGTCCTTTTTTCCAAATTTTATGAAAAAAGGGGGAAATTTGGCCCCTTTTGGGGCCCACTTCTTAAAATGAAGGCTTCATAGATTTTCCATCAAGCGGGTCTGTACCATCATTATAAGGTTTTTTAAAAGGGGTCCCCTCCCCAATTTTTTTAAAAAGGGGGGCATTTCCCCGCTTTTAGGGGTTTGCTAGAGCTAAAAATAAAAAAATCTTTTTAACTGTTTCCCTTCCCTCATGAATTTTTGTTTGGTCTTCTTTAAAACTTGGTCTGTTACTTTATCATTTTTTCCTCTCTAAATTTCTTAAAAAATGGGGGCCCTTTGCCGCTAGCCCCCTAAAAGTAGAAAACCCTTTTAAAAGTCTTTATTTTTTTTAATTAGTACTTTTGGGAAAAAAAAAGATCTAATTAGGTCAAAATCGGCCTCAGGTGAGCGACTTAGGTCCACTTGTTTCCTCTTGGGTTAAACCCCGTCTCCCCCCCCCACCCACCAAACCCCCTGTACCCCCCCAAAAATATCTTTTTTAAAAATGTTTTTTTTTTCCCCTCCATTGGGTATTTTTAACCCTTCCCGGCATATATAAAAGCCGCGCCCTTGGGGCCTTTTTAATTTCAAAATTTTTGGTTTAAAATTAAATTGTTAATTTTAAAGCAAATTTTTTTAAAACCTACTTTGATTCTAAGCCAAATGCTTTCCCAAAAGTTTAAAAAAAATCGGATGGGGCAAGTGATATTAAAATAGATAGCTTTTTTTTGTCAAAATTTGCTCATTAACTTTTATGGGCAGTTTTGGGATGTAAAAATAAATTATTTTTAGAAAAAAACGGATCAAATGTTTTTAGATTCTCTAGTATTTTGTGGGAGCCAAAACAGTGCTTAAAATGTCTTAATGTTTCTGCAGTTTTTTTAGATCTTTTCCAGTATTTTCCACAGACAAACAAATTGTTTGGGAGTGTTTTTCCATAACTTTCCCAGAATGGGGGTTTTTTTTTGTTTTTTTTTTAAACTGCAAAAGAGAAATTTCCATAGGGTTTTCCCCCCAAATTTTTTTTAATTCCACTGGAGGTACCCGGGAAAAGTAAGGGTATTGAAAAATAAGTCTTACTAAGAACATTATTCTTCATGCATGTTTTAAACTTTTTTTACAGACTTCTGCGATTGGGGTGTGTGGCAGGGAAGAAATATTTGTCAACATCGGGAAGGTTTTATCTGAAGATTCCTTTGTTGTATTGAAAGGAAAAAAACTGGGAAATCAAAATGGTTTTTTTCCCAGGTTTTTTTTTTGGCTTAGTATTTTTCCAGGCTATTGATTAATTTTCGGTATTTTGGGGGAAAAAAAAACGGTTTTGGCGGGTTTTTGGGGAATAATTTTGTAAAATAACCCTTTTTATATGGAAAAATTTTTCCCCAAAACTGAAAAAATAAGTAGAAATAGCCTTAGACTATGAAAAATTTTTTTTCATTTTTTTTGGGTTGGCTTAAAGTGAACTGAGAAAACTTAACCTATGATAAGTCCAAATTTATAAAAATATTCCTTATGAAAAAACCTAAATAGCTGACTTTTTTCTCTATGGAATTTAATTCAAAAAGAAAGGGGAAAAAAAATTTGCAAAAATAATTTAATCAGTCTAGTTAAACCCCAAGGCAAGGCACCAAGGCTGTTTTTCTTTGGTTATTTTTTTTAAGGTTTAAAATTTTTTTGGCAACCTTTTTTTTTTCTTCATACTTTGGGTTGGGTTTCTTATACCCCAGTGTAAAAAAAATTTACATAAACATTTTCCGTATCAAAAAAAAGTATATGTAGGGGGTGAGCCCTTATACCCAAGGGCAAGGTCACCCCAAAGGGGTTTTTTTACTTAGGTTCTTTTTAAGGGTTTAAAATTTTTTTTTGGCAACCTTTGTTTTTCTCTCATACTTTTTTTTTACTTTTGGGGGGGTTAATTTTTATTTTTTTTTTCGTTACATAAAAAATTGTCCCGCTACAAACAAAGTATGTGCAGGGCCGGGCCCATTTAAAACCCAAGGTCCTGGTCACCAAGGGTTTTTTATACTTAGGGGGATTTTAAGGTAAAGGTTTTTTTTGGGAACCTTTTTTGTTCTGTCATATCTTTGTTACTTTTGCTTATATCCCTTTCTGTAAATTCACAAAAACTTTTTCCAGCAATCAAACATAGTAAAATGCAGGGGCTAAACCAAAAGGGCAAGGTCAACCCGGGGTTTTACTTGGAATTACTTTTATATAATTTTTTTCGAAAACTTCGGTTTTAAAAAATATCTTTGGTACTTTAAAAGATAAAGGGCTTTAAAATTTTAAAACTTTTGGTTATAATCATACTGCAAGTGTGGTAACAATCCCCCCTAAAAATTAAAGGGGCGGGTGACTTTTTTGGGTCGCCCTTGTCTGTCCACCCAAATTTTTTGTCTGGGAATAGTGGTTTCATTAGATTTTATTAGTCCCCTACGGTTGGGAAAAACCCGGGTTTGGGGGAAATATAGGAATGCAAATTTTCCGGTTCCCAAACCGGCCGTCCTCCGCAATTTTGGTCCGGTCCATAAAATCTGTCATCCATGAAGGGGGTTTTTAAAATTACTTGGCACAAATGTTCCCCCAAAGGGTGAGGGGCGAACGTGTCATGCCAAAACCCCGGGCCCCTTTGCTCAAAGGTCAAGGCCCAAATTTGGGGGTTTAAAGGTCAACAGGGGTTTTTTTTTCCCGTCCCGGGCCACAACTCCCCTCCTTTAAGGGATTTTAGTATTACTTTGGGACAAATGTTCCCCTTTATGAGATTTATGTGTCATGCGCAAAAACCCGGACCCCCCAGCTCAAAGGGCAAGGTTCCCGTGGAGGTCAAAGGGGCAACAGGGGTTTTTTTCCCGGCCCGGTCCCTAACTCTCCCCCCATGAAGAGTTTTAATATTTCTTGGCACAAATGTTTCCCCCTGAGGAAAACGAGTGTCATGCGCAAAACCTGGACCCCCTAGTTAAAGGGGCAAGGGGCACAATTGGAGGTCAAAGGGCAACAAGGGTTTTTTCCGTCCGGCCATAAACCCCCCATCTAAAGAAGGGGGGTTTTTTTTATTACTTGGGGCAAATGTACCCCATTAAAGGACATTTGTCGTTTCACAACTTCAACCCAGCCAAAGGTCAAGGGGCACACTTAGCGTTTAAATGTTAAAAAATAGCCCTGAACCCGGGGCGTTTCGGGTCCGGGTTTCCATAAAATCTGACATTCATTTAAGGGGGTTTTTAATACCCCTTACACAAGTGGGCCCCATGATGAGACGACGTGTCATGCGCCCAAAACCCCCGGGCCCCTAGCCAAAGGTCCTGGGCCAATTGGGGGCAAAAGGGCAACAGGTGTTTTTTCCCGTCCCGTCCCCCTAACTTGCCAAACCAAAGGGATTTTTATTTCTTGGCACAAAAGGGTTCCCCCTTTATGAACAAATTTTATGGGCAAAGCCCAGACCCCTTTGCTCAAAAGGTTTAAGCCCCAATTGGAGGTCAAAGGTCAATGAGGTTTTTTCCCGTCCGATCCAGAACTCTGTCCCTCCAAACAAAGGGGTTACAAAATTACTTGGATTTTTTGTTTCCCATGATGAGAAGAGTGTCAAGCCCCAAACCCCGACCCCAGCTTTAAAAGGGCCCAAAATCATACTTTGAGATCAAAGGGCAAGAGGATTTTTTTTCCCCGTCCCGGGCTATTAAATTTGTCATTTCAAAGCAGGGGTTTGATATCAGTTTTGGGACAAATATTTTCCCCGGATGAGGGGCAACATGTCATGGCAAGAACCCGGTCCCAGATCTAAGGTCAAGGTCAATTTAAGGGCAAGGTAAAATTTTAAGAATGACTTTTTTACCCGGGAAATTTCTTTTTCCTGCGTTGGGGATTTTTGATGTAAATTGGGGCCAAATGTTCACCACCAAAGAGGAACCCGTTTTTTAAAAAATTGCGTCCCCTTTGTTTATTATATAAATAGATTTTATTGTAACCCTTTTTTTTTAATTTGGCCCTTTTGAGAAAAACGAGACCACTTTTCGTGGTACCGCATATGTTTTCATTTCCCAAATTTTTTGGTGTATTTTGGCCTATCTTACCCCGGGAAAAGGTTCTTTTGGACTTATAATTTTTAGATTTTTTTTTTTTTTTTTTTAAAAATTAAAATTTAATTTTTCCCTTTTTTGTTACTATAAATAAATTACAAAACATGATAAAATTTTTTTTAAACACCAAAAAATCAATATGAAAACCCAATTTTGGGTTTTTTTTTTTGACTTTTAATTTCCCAAAGGGGGGTTTTTATAAATTTGTATGTGGGACGCAAAATTTACCCCCCATGATTTACCTTTGTATTTTAATTTAAAAAACAAGGCCAAACCCATTATTGAAAAAGGGGTCAAATTAAAAACCCCGGTATACACACTCCTTCCATTTTGATATACACGCCACCCTAACAACCCCTATTTTTTAAAAATGAAAAAAACGGGTTTTGAATAATCCCTAAGGTCAGCCATCGCGGTCAAGTTGCGACTACTATATATGTAGAAAAATATTGTTTTTTACTCATTTACAGATTTTCAGTTCATTTTGGGTTTTACTGCAGTAGAGAAAAAATTAAATTTCCTTCCAGTAGGGGACTTTGTATTGGGATGGCAATACTTCATTCACTTGTTTTTTTCCCCAAACTTGCACTCAAAATTTTTTTATCACCATTTAAATCTTGGACCCCTTTTTTTAATGGCCCAAAACCCCTTTTGGGGTTTCCCGGGTTATAAAACCCCGAAAGGGCCCCAATTACTATTTTGAACCCCTTTTCTGCACAGTAGCAGCTTATTTAAAGATTTGAATTTAATCAAACTTGCACAAAACTTGGGAAACAAAATCCGGTTCCCTTTTTTGAACCGGTCAGAAACCCAAATGGGGTTCCCCGAGTTATGGCCCCTGAAAGGGCAAAAATTTGCTATGTTTTACCTTGTCCCGCACAACAGCAGCTTTATTTTAAGACTTGATTTTAAAAAAACTTGCACACCCAATTGTAAACACCACAAGAAAATTTGGGTTTTCCGGGTTTTTAAATGGCCCCGATTCCCCCTGATGGGTTTTTCCCAGTTATGAAACCCCTGAAATGGCCAAAAATTTGCTTTTTGAAACCCTTTTCGCACAACAGCAAACTTATTTTGATTTGATTTTCCCCCCAAAATTTTAAAACCCAAATTTTATACCCTAAGATCTCGATTCCTTTTTTTAAAGCGCTAAGGGACATATTATGTTTTTGCCTCAGTTTGTCTGTCCTCTCGCCGTTGGTTTGAATTTTTCCCTTTAATTCCCCCTGTTAAATCTTGGAAAACCCTTGAAGGATTTTAAAGAAACCTGACACAAAGTTTACCTAAACGAAACGACAACAGAGCACATTTTTAGAGGGCTCAATTCAAGGTCAAGGTCACAATTAGGGGTCAAAGGTTTTATATGACTTTTTTTTTGTGTGTAAAATATATTTCTTGCATTTTTTGTTGCATTGCAGTTTTTTTGTTTTTAGGGCAAACCCGTCACAAAGTGACAAGGTGAGCTTTTTTGATCGCGCGGCGTCCGTCGTCCGTCGTCCGTCCGTCCGTGCGTGCGTGCGTGCGTGCGTCCGTCCGTCCGTAAACTTTTGCTTGTGACCACTCTAGAGGTCACATTTTTCATGGATCTTTATGAAAGTTGGTCAGAATGTTCACCTTGATGATATCTAGGTCAAGTTCGAAACTGGGTCACGTGCCATCAAAAACTAGGTCAGTAGGTCTAAAATAGAAAAACCTTGTGACCTCTCTAGAGGCCATATATTTCACAAGATCTTCATGAAAATTGGTCAGAATGTTCACCTTGATGATATCTAGGTCAAGTTCGAAACTGGGTCACGTGCCTTCAAAACTAGGTCAGTAGGTCTAAAAATAGAAAAACCTTGTGACCTCTCTAGAGGCCATATTTTTCATGAGATCTTCATGAATATTGGTCAGAATGTTCACCTTGATGATATCTAGGTCAAGTTCGAAACTGGGTCACGTGGGGTCAAAAACTAGGTCATTAGGTCTAAAAATAGAAAAACCTTTTGACCTCTCTAGAGGCCATATATCTCAATGGATCTTCATGAAAATTGGTCAGAATGTTCACCTTGATGATATCTAGGTCAAGTTCGAAACTGGGTCACCTGGGGGTAAAAACTAGGTCAGTAGATCTAAAAATAGAAAAACCTTGTGACCTCTCTAGAGGCCATATTTTTCATGAGATCTTCATGAATATTGGTCAGAATGTTCACCTTGATGATATCTAGGTCAAGTTCGATACTGGGTCATGTTGGATCAAAAACTAGGTCAGTAGGTCTAAAAATAGAAACACCTTGTGACCTCTCTAGAGGCCATATTTCTCAATGGATCTTCATGAAAATTGGTCAGAATGTTCACCTTGATGATATCTAGGTCAAATTCGAAACTGGGTCACGTGCGGTCAAAAACTAGGTCAGTAGGTCTAAAAATAGAAAAACCTTGTGACCTCTTTAGAGGCCATATTTTTCAATGGATCTTCAGGAAAATTGGTCAGAATGTTTACCTTGATGATATCTAAATCAAGTTCGAAACTGGGTCACGTGGGGTTAAAAACTAGGTCAGTAGATCTAAAAATAGAAAAACCTTGTGACCTCTCTAGAGGCCATATTTTTCATGAGATCTTCATGAATATTGGTCAGAATGTTCACCTTGATGATATCTAGGTCAGGTTCGAAACTGGGTCACGTGGGGTCAAAAACTAGGTCAGTAGGTCTAAAAATAGAAAAACCTTGTGACCTCTCTAGAGGCAACATTTCTCAATGGATCTTCATGAAAACTGGTGAGAATGTTCACCTTGATGATATCTAGGTCAGGTTCGTAACTGGGTCATGTGAGGTCAAAAACTAGGTCAGTAGGTCGAAAAATAGAAAAACCTTGTGACCTCTCTAGAGGCCATATTTTTCACGAGATCTTCATGAAAATTGGTGAGAATGTTCACCTTGATGATATCTAGGTCAAGTTTAAAAGTGGGTCACGTGCCTTCAAAAACTAGGTCATTAGGTCAAATAATAGAAAAACCTTGTGACCTCTCTAGAGGCCATATTTTTCAATGGATCTTCATGAAAATTGGTCAGAATTTTTTATCTTGATGATATCTAGGTCACATGTGCTCAAAAACTAGGTCACTATGTCAAATAATAGAAATAACGACGTCATACTCAGTTCAACACTTGGTCATGTGGGGATAGGTGAGCGATTCAGGACCATCATGGTCCTCTTGTTATTAAATTTTGGCAGTTCTTTTGTTCACTTACAATATTTTTTTAGCTCACATGTCACAAAGTGACAATGTGAGCTTTTGTGATCACGCAGCGTCCGTCGTCCGTGCATGCGTGCGTCCGTGCGTGCGTCCGTGCGTGCGTAAACTTTTGCTTGTGACCACTCTAGAGGTCACATTTTTCATGGGATCTTTATGAAAGTTGGTCAGAATGTTTGTCTTGATGATATCTAGGTCAAGTTCGAAACTGGGTCAACTGCGATCAAAAAGTAGGTCAGTAGGTCAAATAATAAAAAAACCTTGTGACCTCTCTAGAGGCCATATTTTTCATGGGATCTGTATGAAAGTTGGTCAGAATGTTCATCTTGATGATATCTAGGTCAAGTTCGAAACTGGGTCAACTGCGGTCAAAAAGTAGGTCAGTAGGTCAAATAATAAAAAAACCTTGTGACCTCTCTAGAGGCCATATTTTTCATGGGATCTTCATGAAAGTTATTCAGAATGTTCCTCTTGATGATATCTAGGTCAGGTTTGAAACTGGGTCACGTGCTGTCAAAAACTAGGTCAGTAGGTCAAATAATAAAAAACCTTGTGATCTCTCTAGAGGCCATATTTTTTATGGGATCTGTATGAAAGTTGGTCAGAATGTTCAACTTGATGATATCTAGATCAAGTTCGAAACTGGGTCAACTGCGATCAAAAAGTAGGTCAGTAGGTCAAATAATAAAAAAACCTTGTGACCTCTCTAGAGGCCATATTTTTCATGGGATCTGTATGAAAGTTGGTCAGAATGTTCATCTTGATGATATCTAGGTCAAGTTCAAAACTGGGTCAACTGCGATCAAAAACTAGGTCAGTAGGTCTAAAAATAGAAAAACCTTGTGACCTCTGTAGAGGCCATACTTGTTAATGGATCTTCATGAAAATTGGTCAGAATGTTCACCTTGATGATATCTAGGTCAAGTTCGAACTGGGTCACATGCCATCAATAACTAGGTCAGTAGGTCAGATAACAAAAAAACCTTGTGACCTCTCTAGAGGCCATATTTTTCATGGGATCTGTATGAAAATTGGTCAGAATTTTTATCTTGATGATATCTAGGTCAAGTTCGAAACTGGTTTAACTGCGGTCAAAAACTAGGTCAGTAGGTCTAAAAATAGAAAAACCTTGTGACCTCTCTAGAGGCCATACTTTTCAATGGATCTTCATGAAAATAAGTCAGAGTGTTCACCTTGATGATATCTAAGTCTTGTTCGAAACTTGGTCACATGTTTTTAATAACTAGGTCAGTAGGTCAAATAACAAAAAAAGCCATGCGACCTCTCTAGAGGCCATATTTTTCATGGGAACTATATGAAAATTGGTCTGAATGTTCATCTTGATGATATCTAGGTCAGTTTTGAAACTGGGTCAACTGCGGTCAAAAAACTAGGTCAGTAGGTCTAAAAATAGAAAAACCTTGTGACCTCTCTAGAGGCCATACTTTTGAATGGATCTTCATGAAAATTGGTCAGAATGTTCACCTTGATGATATCTAGGTCATTTTCGAAACTGGGTCACGTGCCTTCAATAACTAGGTCAGTAGGTCAAATAATAAAAAATCTTGTGACCTCTCTAGAGGCCATATTTTTCAGTGGATCTTCATGAAAATTGGTTAGAATTTTTATCTTGATGATATCTAGATCAGATTCAACACTGGGTCACATGAGCTCAAAAACTAGGTCACAGTGTCAAATAATAGAAAAAAACGACATCATACTCGGTTTAAAACTGGGTCATGTGGGGACAGGTGAGCGATTCAGGACCATCATGGTCCTCTTGTTTTAATTACTTCCCTTTATGTTACTATAAATAGCTTATTTAGTAACTTGTTTTTATTATTGGCCGTAGGCAAAAAACCAAGACCACTTTTCTGTGGTACAACATGGATGGTACCTCCAATTTTTAGGTGTATTTCAAAAAAATTTGACAATATCTGTACCTTTAAGAAAATTTTCAACTATATTTTCTCATGATTCTTTTGATTGATTCGTGAATTATGATTTTTTGACCTTCTTGTCCTTACTTGCAATGATAACAGGTGAGCGATATAGGGCCATTATGCCCCTCTTGTTTGAAGAAAGTGTGGAAGTGAAATATTCAGTGAGCATGAAAGTCACCATGTGATATGAATTGTGTTGCTCAGGACTCCAGATAATTTTTTTGGCCTATGGTATTTAACTCATCTAATTCTTGCGAATAAGTAAAATGGTTAAAATCTGAAATTGACCAGGAGTATTTTTACTCCTGAAAATTTTTAAAGGGAGAAAATAAAATAGAAAGGGTTTTTTAAACTTATTTATTGAGTGTTACCCCCATGCATTTGTTGCAGTTCAGTTTCAATTCAGCATTCAAGTTTTTGCTTCTTTTTCTCTATTGGTTTGCTTTGCTTCACACTCATTTGCCAAATCCAATAGATTATTCAATACTGGTTGGGAACTATTTTCCGGACACGTTTTCATATTTCGGCTCCATTTTTCCCAAAAAAAATATTTGACATAAATGAAGCCTACACTGCACAAACTTCAGCTCCTTCCGTTTCCCGGGTGTAATCAGCACGCGTTGTGACTTAAAATATGGGTTCCAGGGGGCCTCAAATGGGTCACTAAAAGAAGTTATTTTTTTCCTCGGCAGGAAAACCAGTTGCCGGACAAATTTTTTGACAGGGGTTTTGCTGTTAATTTGATATCAAAATAAGTAATTGAACTATTTTCCACATTTCTTTATCATTCATCTCTTCAAAATGCACATGAAACATAACCAGACGTTCATTTGCAGCTACGAGAGCAAAGTGAGTTTGACTATAAAAAACTCGAATTTCGTCTAGCACGAATTCTTGATAATTCCAATACGAAATAGAATAAAAATTAGTGCAAAAACCGACAGCACTGCATATCTTACGTAACTTTTACCGTGAAATTAAAAGCAGAACATGCTATCAGCAGACAATCATTATGTAGTTTAATTATTTTCTCCCCACTTGATACCTGGGCAAGTGTGAACTACTGCGCATGCACAATTTTATCTTCATGCCCCGTTAACCCGAAAGTTGTTTTGTAAACGCAGGTCACAGAGTTATCATAAAAAAAACATTATACACCCTTTAATATGTAGTTGTTTGTTGTTGACATGAAGAACAAACTTCTAAACGATCTAGATGAAACGTTACATGAATCGCAACGAAATAAAGAGAATATTACATGTGTCCGGAAACTGGTCCTGTCTGGAAATGGTTCCCAACCAGTATACCTTTAACAATGTTTTGGGAATCATTTTTTGTTGGTTTAAAGAATGCATAGCACTTTGTTCACTTCTACATTCTTTGAAAGAGACATGTTGTTGTTTACTCCACACCGGAAGTTGATATTTTAAATAGACACCGCTTTAAAATACACTCCTTACCATCAGTATTAATTCCCAACAATTTGATTTACGCACAAATTGAGTGTATAATATAGTTAAACCTAGTAGGTTTATAGAGTACCATTCAATGCCTTTGTACGTTTAATGTGGCAGAATGAATGCCGATCGTGCTCTGTTAAATGTAAAGTATCCAGCGATTCAGATTTTTGTTTACGCTAGTAAAAAGTCATTACATGCATTTCGTAATTTCATGTACGTTTTTATACGCAAAAAATTTAGCAGACATGCTTTATATGCATTATTTCAAAGCGTAATTTACGCTAATACGCATCTTATCTGGACCCTGAATTGCTGTTATGTCAGTTAAACTTAGCAAAACAGACAAATGAAGATAAATTTGAGGCTTACTTTGCTTTTGGCAATGGGACTGATGTAAAAGGGGTGGCTTTGAATTATCCTATCGGTCAAATTATAGCATTACTGATTTATTTTTAAAAACAAAGAAAAATGAATATCTTTAAGTTTAATGTGGCAGTCTTAGTCTACATTACTTATGAAAATACTGGTAGTTTATTGCAGAATGACATGTACTGATACTGTATGATTATTTTATGATTTACAGCAACAGACACCGTGGTAACAGGCTGCTTAAGGTCATGAGAGAGATGGCACAGAGAATTATGTTTATTGACATTTGTGAACACACAAAGGTAGTCTTATATTTTGGATAAATCAGAAATGTCAGGCTGCAAGTACTCTTTGCTAAGTTTTTATACATGTATGTAAATACATCTATTAATTATCCCCTGCCGATGAAATCAGGAAGCGGGTATTGAAATGGCGTTCTCTGTCCGTGATTCCGTCCGTCCAGCCATTTCTCAGTAACTAGCAGGTAGAATTTCATCAAACTTGAAATAAACATCAACCAATATACTGCGGTGATGCCCGTCAAGTTTTTTTTGATTGATCAATTTCCCTTAGAGTTATTGCCCTTGATTTAATGAAAAATGTTCGTCTGCAGCCATTTCTCAGTAACTAGCAGTTAGAATTTCATTAAACTTGAAAGAGACATGAACCAGAATATTGGGATGATGCCCTTCAAGTTTGTTTTTGATTGGTCAATTTCCCTTAGAGTTATTGCCCTTGATTTAATGAAAAATGCACAAAATGTCCAACCGCAGCCATTTCTCAGGAACAAGCAGGTAGAATTTCATCAGACTTGAAATAAACATGAGCCAACATACTGCAATGATGCCCGTCAAGTCTTTCTTTTTTGATTGGTCAATTTCCGTTAGAGTTATTCCCCTTGATTAATGAAAATCACGTCTGCGTCCATCTCAGAAACATTGTTAGAATTTCATGAAACTTGAAATAAATATGAACCAACATACTTTGATGATGCCCCCCATGTTCTTTTTTTTATTGGTCAATTTTCCATAGAGTTATTGCCATTTAATTGTTTAAAAATCCACAGATTTGTACATAAAAACCAACCAATTGGAAGAATTTCATTATAAACATGTGAAGTTGTGAACCTACACCTGGTCGCCACCTTGCCTTGGTCACACCCCCTCCCCCTCTCAACCCCATCCCCTCCCCCCCCCCCCCCCCCCCAAAAAAATAAAAAAAAATCATTCTTTTTTTATTTCTTTTTTTAAAACATGTAAAGTTGTACCATTCTCTCACCCCCCAACGTCTCCAACGGTCATGCCCCCACCTTTTTCATTGCATTCCCCTTTTTTTTCATTTTTCAGTTTTTCCCTCTTTTTTCCCCCCCCCCCCCCCCCCCCCCCCCCCCCCCCCCCCCCCCCCCCCCCCCCCAAAAAAAAAAAAAAAAAAAAAAAAAACATTCATTTTCTGTTGATTTGATTTTGACTAATGAAATTATTTGCTTCCTTGTAACATTCTTAACTTTTTGCCGGATATTTTTTTTTGCCGTTCCTCACCACAGACCCTTTTGGCGGGGGATATCAATTCATCAAATTTGCTTGTTCAGTTAGCATTGCAATCCATTTTTCAGCAATATTTCAAGGTATGCTTTTATCGGAAATTAAACAAGAGGTCTTAAAGAGCCAAGCCTTTGTTTGACTGTATTTAAAAGACTGATGTCCTTCCATCAGATTTGGTCATTTAGCACATGTTTGACTGTAATTAAGAAATGGTGACCTTAATGTGCAGTCAGTCATCTTCACAGGTTTCGCTGTACATTGGTCCGGTGGCCTTGGTTTAAAATTTGTCACCAGATTAGGACTGAAGTACTAATGGGGGTTTTGTTCAAAAATGTGGTCATCAGTATGGGTTTTAATCAGTATTCAAGGCTTCACAAGTACTTGAGATTTAATTTGTGACCTCAGTGCCGCTCGAGTTCATAAGAATCAAAAGACCTTAAAATCGCTTTTTGGGTCATCAGAACAGGTTGGCAGTACTAAAAAGAAAAGGTGCCCTTTGGTTTTGCATATGGTCATCAACCCAAAGGGGTTCACATGTGTTCATCACTACATGTATGATTGTTATTAAAAAGTCTGGTGGCTTTGGTCCACAGGTGGTCATGAGCAAAGGTTGACTGTGCTTAGAGCCCAGTGGTTTTGGTGGATAATGACATCAGCACAGGTTTAACCCTATTTATTAGCTTGGCGGCCCTTTGGTTATATGTAATCATCAGCACAGGTTTAACATTACTTGAGAGTTTATGTGCGATAACCAACTCAGGTTGACTGTACATAAGAACCTGGAGAAGTTTGTTCATATTTTGGTCTTCAGAACAGATTTAAAAGTACTTAAGTATAATGTGACCTTGATTTAGATGTGGTTTTCAGAACAGATTTGACAGTACTTAAAAATAAGATGACCTTTGTTTACATGTGGTCTGCAGAACTGGTTTGACAGTACTTAAGAAAAAGGTGACCTTGGTTTACATGTGGTATTCAGAACATGTTTGACAGTACTTAAGTATAAGGTGACTTGGTTTATATGTGGTCTTCAGAACAGGTTTGACAGTAATTAAGAATAAGGTTACATTGGTTTATATATGGTCTGCAGATTTGGTTTGACAGTATGAGGTGACCATGGTTAATATATGGTCTTTAGAACAGGTTTGACAGTACTTTAAGCTAAGGTAACCTTGGTTTACATGTGGTCTACTGAACAGGTTTTGACAGTACTTAAGAACAAGGTGAAATTGGTTAACATGTGGTCATCACAACAAGTTTCATAGTAATGAAGAATAAGGTGACCTTGGTTTACATGTGGTATTCAGAACATGTTTGACAGTACTTGAGATGAGCTGGTGACCTTGGTTAATATGTGGTCTTTAGAACAGGTTTGACAGTACTTTAAAATAAGGTTTCCTTTGTTTACATGAGTGTGGTCTTCTGAAAAGGTTTGACAGCTTTTAAGAATAAAGTGAACTTGGTTTACATGTGGTCTTTAGAACAAGTTTGACATTGCTTAAGAATAAGGTGACCTTGGTTTACATCTGGTCTTCAGAAAAAGCTTTGACAGTAATTAAGAATAAGGTAAGGTTACATAATATTATACATGCACTTTGAACTTTATTATAATTTTCTCCTGGCTTCATTACACTAATCTTTAAGGCAAAAATAGCCCAAGTTGGCACGTTGTGCGCGACCTGCCATTTATTTTTTGCACAATAGCTCAATTAACACTTTAAATACGTCTACATTTTTTTTTACTCAGAAAACATGCTGGCAACAATATGAACATGGCCTCTGGCTACATTAGATCCACAATGCGTTAGGAAGTGTTCAAAATCTTTTATGAAATTTTTTGCTTAAAACTTGACTTGTTGAAGTTGTTTTGCGCATTTTAGGAGATGTTTAGTTTTCATTAAAAGTTTATCTTATTTGCAGAGCATTATGGTATAGATGTCAGATATCTTTACTCCATAGCAATATCTGTCTTAGGGAAACCTGTACATCATCAGTTCTATCCCTTGATTTTATAAAGAAAAATAAGGACTTTTGATTGTATTTTATTATCATATCTGTGGATCTTCATGAAACTTTACAGAAATATATATCGATCACTAAAGCTACACGTGCATCATTCCTTGGGATTTTTGAAGCAAAAGTAAAAAAATACACTAGTAAACAAATAAAGATTTCAAGGTTACATTGATATAAAAACCTACAAACCCTGTCCACAATTTCAATGCAATTATGTATACTTGTATAGTAGTTCATATATAAGCACATGTCTCTCCATTACAACTGGTCAAAATTGATAACCAGCTGAGTCCTCCTTGAAGTTAATCAAGTTTGCCAAAATTTAGTGTCCTTTTCTAACTTCCGCAGTTCCTATGTCAGAGGTAAGTTGCAGCGTCTGACATATTTAATATTACATAATACCATATTTATATTCTAACTGTTCGGCACTGTTGTTTTCAAAATTTTTACCACATTTGTTTTTAAAAGCAAAATATTAGATCTATAAATTGCTTTTAAAGCAAAAAGGCTTGAAGTGTTCCTGAGCAACTTATGGATTTTTAAGGTGGAATAGCATTTTGTATTTTTTTTACAACCCGAGTATGTTTTTGATATCATTTTAAAGTAGAAGTTAACTCAGCCATGCATGTGTAACTTTTTTTTTGGTTATTAGTGAAACATTTTAGCTATGATGTCGCAAACATTACCTTTCACGTCTGTTTTTGCGCCACGTTCAAAAGCAATAAAAAATAGGTTTATTTTCTCTCATTTGTTTATTTTTAGCTCACCTGTCACAAAGTGACAAGGTGGGCTTTTGTGATGGCGCAGCGTCCGTCGTGCGTGCGTGCGTGCGTGCGTAAACTTTTGCTTGTGTCCACTCTAGAGGTCACATTTTTCATGGGATCTAAGTCTAGGTCATTTGATGATATCTAGGTCAAGTTCGAAACTGGGTCATGTGCAGTCAAAACCTAGGTCAGTAGGTCTAAAAATAGAAAAACCTTGATGATATCTAGGTCAAGTTAAAAACTGGGTCACGTGCGGTCAAAAACTAGGTCAGTAGGTCTAAAAATAGAAAAACCTTGTGACCTCTCTAGAGGCCATACTTGTGAATGGATCTTCATAAAAATTGATCAGAATATTCATCTTGATGATATCTAGATCAAGTTCGAAACTGGGTCAAGTGCGGTCAAAAACTAGGCCAGTAGGTCTAAAAATAGAAAAACTTTGTGACCTCCCTAGGGGCCATATTTTTCAATGGATCTTCATGAAAATTGGTCAGAATGTTCAGCTTGATGATATCTAGGTCAAGTTCAAAACTGGGTCACATGCGATCAAAAACTAGGTCATTAGGTCTAAAAATAGAAAAACCTTGTGACCTCTCTAGAGACCATATTTTTCAATGGATCTTCATGGATGTTGGTCTGAATGTTCACGTTGATGATATCTAGATCAAGTTTGAAAGTGGGTCACGTGCGGTCAAAAACTAGGTCATTAGGTCTAAAAATAGAAAAACATAGTGACCTCTCTAGAAGCCATATTTTTCAATGGATCTTCATGAAAATTAGTCAGAATGTTCATCTTGATGATATCTAGGTCAAGTTCGAAACTGGGTCACGTGCGGTCCAAAACTAGGTCAGTAGGTCTAAAAATAGAAAATCCTTGTGACCTCCCTAGAGGCCATATTTTTCAATGGATCTTCATGAAAATTGGTCAGAAAGTTTACCTTGATGATATCTAGGTCAGATTTGAAACTGGGTCACGTGCGGTCAAAAACTAGATCAGTAGGTCTAAAAATAGAAAAACTTTGTGACCTCTCTAGAGGCCGTATTTTTCAATGGATCTTCATGAAAATTGGTGAGAATGTTTACCTTGATGATATCTAGGTCAAGTTCGAAACTGGGTCACATGCGATCAAAAACTAGGTCATTAGGTCTAAAAATAGAAAAACCTTGTGACCTCTCTAGAGACCATATTTTTCAATGGATCATCATGAAAGTTGGTCTGAATGTTCACCTTGATGATATCTAGATCAAATTTGAAAGTGGGTCACGTGCAGTCAAAAACTAGGTCATTAGGTCTAAAAATAGAAAAACCTAGTGACCTCTCTAGAAGCCATACTGTTCAGGAGATCTTGATGAAAATTGGTGAGAATGTTCAACTTGATGATATCTAGGTCAAGTTCGAAACTGGGTCACATGCCATCAAAAACTAGGTCAGTAGGTCAAATAATAGAAAAACCTTGTGACCTCTCTAGAGGCCATATTTTTCAAATGATCTTCATGAAAATTGGTCAGAATTTATATCTCGATGATGTCTAGGTCAAGTTCAAAACTGGGTCACATGAGCTCTAAAACTAGGTCACTATGTCAAATAATAGAAAAAACGACGTCATGCTCAGTTCAAAACTGGGTCATGTGGGGACAGGTGAGCGATTCAGGACAATCATGGTCCTCTTGTTCTATTTACAGCAATGAAACTTAAATCTTTATGTGTGTTATACAAAGGTCTACGACGCTAGACGGTTTTTGTCAATTTTGTTTTCAAATTTATGGAAAAAAATGAAGGAGAACGACATTCTCAGTTGTTTAGGTATTTAGAAAAAATGGCACACTTGTCTAATTAACAAAAAAAACAACTTGAATTTTTTTTGCCAAGTTTTAGATAAACTTATGTTTGATCAAATATTAAAAAATTAAGTACTTTTACCATCCACTTATTTTTAATCCCTTGCCCGGTGGGGGTTATATGAATGGTCTCCGTCCTTCCGTCTGTCAGTCTGTAACACTTTCGTATCTGCTCCATATCTCCTTAACCTCTTGAAGGATTTTCATGAAACTTGGATCAAAGGATCACCTCATCAACTCATGAGTCAGCCATGTCTGCTAAAGGTCAAGGTCACAACTCAAGGTCAAAGGTATTAGCCTTCAATTTCGTGTCCGCTCTGTGTCTCTTAAACCCCTTGAATGAATTTAATAAAATTTGGATCAAATGATCACCTCTTCAAGAGGATGTGCAGAACTCATGCGTCAGCCATGCAAACTCAAGTTCAGTGTCACAACTTAGGGTTAAATGTTTTAGCCTTCCATTTTGTGTCCGCACTATGTCTCCTAAACCCCTTGAAGGAATTTTATAAAACTTGGGTCAAATGATCACCTCTTTAAGAGGATGTGCAGAACTTATGAGTCAGGCATGCCGACTCAAGGTCAAGGTCACAACTTAGGGTTAAATGTTTGAGCCTTCCATTTTGTGTCTGCTCTGTTTCTCCGTAACCCCTAAAAGGATTTTCATGAAACTGGTCATATGATCACTTTATCGGTATAGTGTGCAGAACTTATGAGTCAGCAATGTTGGCTTAAGGTCAAGGTCACAACTCAGAGTCGAAGGTTTGAGCCTTCCATTTTGTGTCCGCTCTGTATCTCCTAATCCCCTTGAAGGATTCATATGAAACCAGGGTCAAATGATCACCTCATCAAGAAGATGTGCAGAACTCATGAGTCAGCCATTTCGGCTCAGGGTCAAGGCTATAATGGTTTGAGCATTCCATTTTTTGTCCACTCTGTATCTCCTAAACCCCTTGAAGGATTTTCATTAAACTTGGGTCAAATGATTACCACATCAAGAACTCATGAATTAGCTATATCACTTCAAGGTCAATGTCACAACTCAAGGTCAAATGTCAAACCTCTTGGAAGGATTTTTATGAAACTTGGATCAAATGATCACCTCATCAAGATGATATGCTGGATTCATGAGTCAGTAATGTAAGTTCAAGGACAAGGTCACAGCTCAAGGTCAAAGGTTTACCCTTTCACTATCCATAACAGTGGCTGGGGATTCAGACTGCCTTGATAAATTAATGGTTTATTTAACATATCTCTCAGTAAAATGAGATGTCAAAATATAACGCATAAAACTCTATCTAATTAACGTTGCGTCAATCATGTCAATAGAATAATATGGATGAACAGTCACAATACGTTTTCACTCACGATCTAATTGTATGCGCATAATTGAATTATGACAGAAATATCAAAGTATCAAGCTTTTAAAAGTATTTTTGCATTATGTATTGTTTTTAGCTCACATGAGCACAAAGTGCTCAGGGTGAGGTATTGTGATCGCTCACCGTCCAGCGTCCGTTCATCCACACTTTCCTTTAAACAACATCTCCTCCTTAACCAACAGGCCAATTTTGATGAAGCTTCACAGGGATGTTCCTTGGATGGTCTTCTTTAAAAAAATTTCAAAGAATTGAATTCCATACAGAATTCTGGTTGCCATGGCAACCAAAAGGAAAAACTTTGAAAATTTTCTTGTCCAAAACCGCAAGGAGTAGAGCCTCTATATTTGGCATGTAACATCATCTAATGGTCCTCTACCAAGATTGTTCAAATTATTTCCCTGGGGTGAAAAGAGGCCCTGCCCCGGGGGTTCCAAGTTTTACATAGTCTTATATAGGAATTTTTTTTATAAATCTCCTTGTCTGAAACTGCACAGCCTAGGCTTTTGATATTTGGTATGTTGGGTTGCCTAGTGGTCCTCTACCAAGATTATTCAAATTATGCCCCCCCCCCCCCTCCCGAGTTGAAACGAGGCCCCACCCAGGGTGTCCCAAGTTTTACATAGACTTATATAGGAAAAAACTTTAAAAATCTTCTTGTCTGAAATCACAAGACCTAGGCCTTTGATATTCGGTACGTAGCATTGCCTTGTGGTCCTCCTCCAAGATTGTTCAAATTATGCCCCTGGGGTGAAAAGAGGCCCTGCCCTAGGGGTTCCAAGTTTTACATAGACTTATATAGGAATTTTTTTTTAAAAATCTTCTTGTCTGAAAGTTCAAGGCCTAGGCCTTTGATATTTGGTCTGTAGCATTGCCTAGTGGATCTCTAACAAGATTGTTCAAATTATGTCTCTGGGGTGAAAAGAGGCCCTGCCCCGGGGGTCACTTGTTATATGAGTTATATAGGAAAACATACTTCAAAAATTATCAGATCATATTTCCTAGACTGTTTAATTATAAAATTACCTGATGACCCCAAGTATTTAGGGGTCACCTGACTGTGACCTTGACCTACTGACCTACTTTCTTGTTTTTAGCTCATTAGCAATAACACAGATCTGTAAGTGAAAAATGTCATGCATATCACAATTTCCATTTGATTAAACATTTGATATAGGTTTTTTCGCGCAATATCGATGCAATCATATCGCACATCTATGAATGTTTAAAAAGTTGCATAGCTTTTACAAATGAATTCCATCTTTTTGCCCCCTACACATAGCTTCAAGTATAACTTAACAGATTTATGTTTATGCCCCCACTTTTGAGGGGAGCATATAGATTTGCCCTTGTCTGAATCAGAACGTCCGTCCGTCCGAGAATGTTGTGTCATGCGTAGCTCCAAAAGTATTTGACATAGAGTCACAAAACTTTACAGGATTGTTGGTCAGCATGTGTAGTTGTGCACCTGGGGTTTCGCGTCTGGATTCATTCAGTCTTGTAGGAGTTATGGCCCTGACTTAGTTAAAAATTGATCATTTTAATATTGTGTCGCGCGTAGCTCCTAAAGTATTTGACCTAGAGTCACCAAAATTTACAGGAATGTTGGTCAGCATGTGCAGTTGTGCACCTGGGGTTTTGCATCCGGATTCGTTCAGTCATGTAGGAGTTATGGCCCCTGACTTAGTTAAAAATTGGTCGTTTTAATGTTGTGTCGCGCGTAGCTCCAAAAGTATTTGACCTAAAGTCACCAAAGTTTAAAGGAATGTTGGTCAGCATTTGCGGTTGTGCACCTGGGGTTTCGCGTCTGGATTCATTCAGTATTGTGGGAGTTATGGCCCCTGACCTAGGAAAAAAATTGTGTCCTTTGTCATGTAGTGGGGGCATCTGTGTCCCATGGACACATTTCTAGTTTACAATTGTATTTTAAGCTTGCACAATGAAATAGCACAAGCTATCGAATTTTGAATTTCAACAATTCGGGAGTTTAAAGAAATATGAAATGGAATGCTACAATATGTGCACTTACAATGGCGCTGAAATGTATACTAAAATTGTATTTGCTAACGTGAATTTCACTTCGTATCAAAATATGATGACAATGAATTCATTATTTTTGATCTGTTTGTTAAACTAGCACTTTTTCTGACCTTCTCAGTTAATATGGCGCATATACCCTGCTTACAGTTGGGACAGTGTGCCAGTTTAAGCATTTCATACTGTTTGAACAAAGTTGCTAATAATGTGAATGCTAACATACTTTTATATCTTTATTCTTTATAGAAAAATTTCTGTCTACAAACAAGATCCAACTTTACAGTGTAAATATTTTAAGGGTACCAGCACTGTACAATGCAATGTTATGTTTAGTAGAAAGACATTTATTTAAATCAAATCATCTTATCTCGAGCCAACGACGTCTTATATTGAGGTCATGATATCTTATCTCAAGCGCATGACATCTAATCTTGTGTACATTTTTGATTCTATCTTCATAATATTTGGTCAGAATGTTTGTTATGAAGTCTTGAACGATTTTAAATTTGGGTCACGTGGGGTCAGAAACTAGGTCACTTGGTCAGATCCTAGGAAAAGCTTGTATACACTCTAGAGGTTACTTTTTTGCTCCAATCTTCCCAAAACTTTGTCAGAATGTTTATTTTCATTTAATAACATTTGGACAAGTTTGACTCTAGGTCATGGGGGTAAAAAACAAGGTCAAATGAAAGAAAATGATTGTTAACACTGACAAGAGGCCACGTTTTTTGGTCCAATCTTAATGAAAATTAGTCAGAATACTTGTCTCCGTGAAATCACTAGGTAAAACATGTTTACACTGTTATGGTGTGTAACACAGGTGAGTGACCTAGGGCAATCTTGGCCCTCTTGTTAAGTATTATATAGAATATTCTTATGAAAACCATCCCGCATTGTATCTAAGAATGCACTTTGAGGTCACTTTTTGTTTGTCGGATAGGGGACAGAGTCAGTGACTAAATAGAATACTTTTTTGTCTTGAATATATAAAACTTTGGCAAAATTAAATGAGTCGTTTTCCTGTTAATTAAACGAGTGTGTGATTTTTTCAATAAACTAAAATTTTCAGAATGTCGTTTTTTTTTTTCTTTTTTCCATCATTTTGAAAACAAAAGTGACAAATACTGTCCAGTGCCGTAGACCTTTATATAACACACATAATTATGTAAGTTTCTTTGCTGTAAATTGAAAAATAGGCAATTGAGAGAAAGCAAGCGAATGAAGTACTGCTAATTTTTTTAAATTGCAACACAGAGTCCCCTGCTGGAAGGCACCTAATTTTCTCGTCTGCAGTATAACATAATGAACTGAAATCTGTCAACAATGTATAAACAATATTGTACTATATATATAGTGGACGCAACTTGACCCCGATGGTTGACCTTTGTATTATAGTACATAATGAGGCACAACCTATTATTGAAAAGGAGTGTACGTAAAACACGACTCGAGCTGCACGAGAAAAAGGAAATATCAATTTGTGTAAATATAAATTAGTGTATTGGAAAGCTTTAACTGATCAAATGTAAGTATATGTACTTTGATAATGCTCTGTAAACAAACCAATACCATATAAATGTATACGGCTACCCTAAGCACCCTTGATTTCTAAAATGAAATAATCGATATGAATAATCAGCCTAAGGTCAACCATCGCGGTCAAGTTGCAACTACTATACAATATGTTATAACAAAACACTTGGATTAAAATTTGTACATACAAAAATTATAGAAGTTGTTTTCATATAGCAATTTTTGGCCGGTTATGAAAAAAGGTATCATATAGGTAATTTATAGTAAAAAAAAACAAATTCTATATACGTCCACACAAAACTCTTTACCAGGTATATTATGTCAGATATTACACCTAAAAATTGGATGTAACGTGCATGTTGTACCACAAAAAACTGATCTCAGTTTTTCCCTACGTAATAAATAAGTTACAATATAAGCTATTTATAGTAACAACATAGGGACATAATTCTAAAAACAAAGGTGCATCATAGTGGTGAACATTTGTGCCAAGTTACATCAAAATCCCTCCATGCATGAAGAAGGAATGCTCCGGACAAAGTCATTCTTGAATTTGGCATTTGACCTCTAAATGTGACCTTGACCATAGACATAGGGACCTGGTTCTTGCACAAAACAAGCCATTTCATGGTAGTGAACATTTATGCCAAGTTACAGCAAAATCCCTTCATGCATGAAGAAGTGTTCCAGACCAAGTCATTCTTGTATCTGACCTTTGGGCTCTATGTGTGACCTTGACATCTGACCTAGGCACCAGGTTGTTGCCCATGGCACTCCGTCTCGTAGTGGCAAACATTGTGCCAAGTAATATTCAAATCCTGTTTTGCATGACAAAGTTATACACTGGACAGGAAAAATGTCCCATTGACCTTTTATCTCAAAGGGTGATCTTGACCTTTTAGTTAAGGCTCTGGGTTTTACGCATGACACTCTGTCTAATCATGGGGAATATTTATGCCAAGTAATATTCAAAATCCCTTGATGGATGACAGGATTCTGGACCGGACAGGAAAACAACCCTATTGACCTTTGACCTCCAATTGTGACCTTAACCTTTGAGCTAGGGGTCCGAGTTTTGCGCATGACACGTCATCTCATCATGTGGAACATTTTTGCCAAGTAATATTGAAATACCTTCATGGAAGGCAGAGTAATAGAATGGACACAAAACAGACCCTGTTCATGCCATTTTAACATTTGACTGCCAAGTGTGACCTTGACCTTTAGGCTAGGGGTCTGAAAGCTGTGCATGATTTATTGTCTTATTATGAGATACATTTGTGCCAAGTAATATTAAAATCCCTTCATGGATGGCAGAGTTATGGACCAGACAGGAAAAAGGCCCTGTTGACATTTGACCTCCAACTGTGACCTTTAAGCTAGGGGTCTGGGTTTTGCACATGACACGTCGTCTCATCATGGGGAACATTTATGCCAGGTAATATTAAAATCCCTTCATGGATGACAGATTTAATGACCTGACACAAAATTGCGGACGGACGGAAAGACAGATGTAATGACGGACGGATGGAAAAGCGCATTCCTATAGTCCCAGAAACTGGTTTTCAACCAGTAGGGGACTAATAAACCAATTTTTTATCGCTTTTCAACATGCCGTCAAAACGGACATGCATTGTAAATTTTGCGACGTCATAGCTAAAAAGTTCCACTAATAACCAAGAAAACAGTTACACATTCATGGCTGGGTAACTTCTACTTTAATATGATATCAAAATCATATGCGGGTTGTAAAAAAATTACAAAGTGCTATTCCACCTTAATGTCTGGTTGTCAAGCAATTTTGTTTTAGGTTGTAGACATTGAAGTGATAAATTTGCAAACTGTTAATTCTTGTTTCAGTTCTGGTCCAACAGAGACAAATATTTCTAAACCAGCAGGCAATGGAGCTCTCCATTATTGATTAGAAGGGTATTACAACATCGACATTCAGGAAAACCTGGCCTTATTAACATGTAGAGGTCTTTCATCTAAGATCATGTAAGTTAAATGATACAACAAAAGTGATAATTCTACTTTGCAAGTTACTATATTAAAAAAATTAAAAACGTATTCTACATACGTTCAGAATCTCGTATATCATTTCATGTAACACAATTCTATATTTTGCATTTTACTCAAAGAGCATGCAATGAAAAGTGTTGAATGGATACAGTATCTTAACCAATTTTTAGCTCACCTGAGCACGTACTGCTTAAAGTGAGGTATTGTGACCGGTCAATTGTCCAGCGTCGTGTTTTGTCCGGTGTGCGTCAACTTTTGCCTTGTTCAAACTCTAGATGACACTCGGGTCTTTATGAAACTTGGTCAGAATGTCTTGATTTTGAAACTAGGTTATGTTGGGATAAAAACTAGGTCAATATACCAGATCAAAGGAAAATCTTGTTTACACTCCAAAGTCCAAATGTTTAGGTTTGAAAGTTGGTCAGAATGTTTCTCTTGATGACCTCTAGGTTAAGTTTTGAATATGGGTCATGTCAGGTCAAAATCTAGGTCACACGGTCAAATCAGAGAAAAAGCTTGTTAATTAGGCCACATTTATGACCCTATCTTCGTGAAACTTGGTCAAAATGTTTGTCAAGTTAGAATATTGGTCATCTGGGGTCAAAAACTGTGTCATCCGATCAAAAACTGAAGAAAAGTCTCGTGTATGCTGCATTTTTGCACTGGATCTTCATGAAATTTAGTCAGAATGTTTGTTTTGATGACCTCTAAGTCAAATATTAATATAGGTAATCTTGGGTCAAAACCTTGGTCACCGGGTCAAATCAAAGAAAAACAAGGGCTGCCTTTTTCACTGGATCTTGATGAATCACCAAGTCTTAGATGATTTTGAATCTGGGTCAATAAATAGTTCATCTGGGCAAATCAAAGGTTTACTTTCTACAGGCCACTTATTTGCTCCAATCTCACGAAACAGGCAGAATGTTCGTCTTTATAAAATTTTAGACTAGGTGTCATTTGGTCAAGTCAAAGAAAATGCTTCTTTACAATCAAGAAGCCACTTTGATAGTCCAATCTTAATGCAAATCATTCAAAATTTTGTCTTCATGAAATCTCAGACAGGTTAAAAATGGATCAGGTTGGGGCAAAAACTAAGTCACTTGGCCAAATCAAAGAAAAATCTTGTTGACACTCTAGAGGACATTTAATTGCTCAAATCTTTATGAAACTTGGTCAGAATATTATCTTCTTGCATGCTCGGATGAGTTTGAATCTGTGGTATATGGTATCAAAACTGGGTCACTAGGTCAAACATGTTTACACTGTTATGGTAGGTTACTCAGCTGAGCAACCAAGGGTCATCTTGGCTCCCTTGTTGAACAACGTACATTGTCATTTGAAACATTTATCCATAGCACTATACAAACAACTGTTCGGAAACGTTTTATATTTATTACAAATCTTTCAAACTAACAAAACATGTTTACAGTGTTTTCAGAGCACCAGCTGCAATCCAGAACCTAGAATTCAGCGCCACTAAGTAGTAAATTCATAGACCATTAGTTTTACGTCCAGGATCCCTCTTCAACTGAAAATTTATCAGACAATGGTTGTACAGTTATATCTGGATCTCAAGACATTTACGTAACAGTAACTTAGTCTTTACAGTCAACCAATTCTACTAGACTTAAGTAGACAAAGACTGATGAAAGTACTAAGGTGGATCCCAGTTTAACTGAGAAGTAACTAAGCTTGCAGACCAGCAGTTGTGCATAACTATTTGCTTACCAGCTCCTATGAAATTGTATGTAATGTTTAAAAGAAAGTTTTTCGATACAGCAATATGAATCTGAATTAGAATAATGGGCCTCGCAGTGCAATTCTATTTAAACAAAGAAGTTGAGATTTTAAAACCAGTAAATATAGAATCACCTGTAGTGATTAGCGACTTCTTTAATTCTTTTGATTATGTGGATGTTTATGTTTTTAAATTTGAACCCAAGATGGAAACATTCAGATATTGTTATGTTTTTTTAGCTCACATCAGTACAAAGAGGGCTGGATGAACTCATAACAGCTTGTCTAATCATACATAACACATAATGAATGTACAAATTATATATGTCATACCATGTGTGTCTTTCGCTCTGTCAGTTCATATGCTGCCATTTGTTTATTCAGGACTTTGAATACTCAGGGAAATCAGAATCATTATGTTTTACATAACATGCCTTTCTTATATCTCATTTTGTACATACATGTACATAGCATAGACAATACATTTTTAGCTCGACTATTCATAGAATAGTAGCGCTATTGAACTCGCCCATGCGTCCGCGTCCATGTCCCGATTTAGTTAAGTTTTTGTATGTAAGCTGGTATCTCAGAAACCACTTGTGGGGATGAATTGAAACTTCTCACACTTATTCACTGTGATAAACTGACTTACATTGCACAGGTGAATAACTCTATTTTGCTTTTTTACAAAATTATGCCCCTTTTTTTACTTAGAAATTTTTGGTTAAGGTTTTGTATGTAAGCTGGTATCTCAGTAACCACTTGTGGGAATGGATTGAAAGTTCACACACTTATTTACTGTGATAAACTGACTTACATTGCACAGGTTCCATAACTCTATTTTGCCTTTTTACAAAATTGTGCCCTTTTTTCGACTTTTGTACTCATTCAATTTGGCAAGGCTGTTGAATAGTTGAGCATTGCTGTCCTCCGACAGCTCTTGTTAATTTATATGTAAGTATACTGTCTGTAATTCTGTAGCAGTTTCATCCTCACTTAATTGATGCTAAGCATTTTGTTACATCACTCGGGGAATACACATCTCATGTCATATTATCATATACTAGTACCTGTTTGAATTGATAGCACAGGTTTAGGCTTAAATTGGAGTAAAAAATGAGCTTACAGAAGTGTAAATATGTTCCTCTTCTAGCCTGTTATTTATTTTTTAGTTCTTGTTTGTATACTAAGATTTGAAGTGTTTTCCGTATTGTTTTGTACATAAACATGCATTGTTTAAGTTGAATTTACATGTAAATAAGTTGTCTATACATGTATATATCTTGTGTTTGGTTTTTTAGGAAGGAAATACAGATTGTTGTGTTATTATGTAGCAGACCGCATTGTAAATGAGATACTTGTATACTTACCTTATCAATATAATTTTTGAAAAAAAAACAAATATTACACAGGAGCATTTTAACATTGTGTCCGTGGTAAATTTTGTGCAAATCTTTGTCACCCTTCAGATCTGTTAACAAGGGACATAAATACAAAACACGCTTTTTTGTCTTTCAAATGAAATAAAGATATTCTGGTTAGAAAAGCTTTACAAATTTCCTTTGACCTCCACATCCTAGAAATGTTTAATGGTTTTATATTGCTTTTAAATGAGTATAGTTTTTAATGATAGTTTTAAAATGTAAAGGGTGTAAAGTGCATTCATCTTATGAATGGGGTATACAGTGTTTTAGATAGTTCAGCAATGAGTAAGAAATAAAGAAAATCAATGGTAATCATTTAGAATGCAGAAGTAAAAATTATACGAAAACAAGTAATTATAAAGAATTTGCAAATTAATGTCTTTTTTAGATAAAACCGGATCTGCTTTGATGCATTCTATGCCTCCAAAGTGTCTTTTTGACCGATTGTAATATTTCATTTTTGTTTCCATAATGGCTTTTAAACAGAGATGTGTTTTTATATACATATTCTGCTGGTATGATACACTCTTATAGTTTTCCATTATACTGCTTTCAGCAATTTAAATCAGTGTAAAGTTATATTGCATTGGCTATTGCACAGACTATAGTATACAGCATTAACTCCCCCTGTCAGCTGTTCTGATTATGATTTTTTTTATAGATTTTAACTTCCATCAAGAACTATACTCTTTTAAATTTTAATGTTGGAAATGATTTGATTTTCTTTATATATATATTTTTATTTGTAATGTACAGTTTGGACCTTGTATTTTCCAGTTACATTTGTAATTCACTTGTACATAGTTTGTATATAACATGTTTCATTTATGTCAAAATGCATAGTAAGTTGTAAGTGCTCTCAATAACAAGTTGGGCCCTGGCAGACGAGTGATTTAGGAGGCTGACTTCGAGTCACGTACTTGCTCCTCTCTACTTACGGTTTGAAATGGGTCAGTGGTTCTACCTAGATATCAGCCAATGCATGAATATGATGGGAGCACTGGGTACACTTGGGCCCCACCATATCAAAAGCAGAGAAGTTGTTTTATGACATGATTGTGTTGACTGGATGTTAAACATGATAAAATGATAAAACATACTCTCAATTTATCAATGATGTCCGCTGCCAAGCTAACCATTTCAAAGGATTTTGGAATTGTGTATTTGTCAAACTTGTAAATATGTAAATAAACATCCCATTTTTTTGCTGAGGTTGTGAATATGAATGGGCAGCAGTGCTTAAAGTTTTGTTTCAATGTGTAATTTATGTACATTTTATTGTTTATTTACCGCTGGTGTAACAGACTCTGTGTTACAGTTCAGTCTTTAGAATAGTGCAGTTAAATAGGTTAAACTAGTTTAGTTACTGTCTGTTCTGTATATATGTATACATATACATATATTTCTGTGTGTACATACATGTAATTTTATTCAGTTAAGCTTTGATGTAAAAAAGTGTATATTATTTTTGTCTTCATTCAGACAATGATAATGTTTGAAATATAATGGGGAATTTGTTAAATGAACTCAGTATTATGAGTATACGCTATTTAGTCCAAGAGCATGAGAAGGGAAATAACTGTTGTAATGTGGAATTTGTTAAATGAACTCAGTATTATGAGTATACGCTTTTTAGTCCATGAGCATAAGAAGGGAAATAACTATTGTAATGTGAATTTGTTAAATAAACTCAGTATCATGAGTATACACTTTTTAGTCCAAGAGTGTGAGAAGGGAAATAACTGTTGTAATGTGAATTTGTTAAATGAACTCAGTATTATGAGTATACGCTTTTTAGTCCAAGAGTGTGAGAAGGGAAATAACTGTTGTAATGTGAATTTGTTAAATGAACTCAGTATTATGAGTATACGCTATTTAGTCCAAGAGCATGAAAAGGGAAATAACTGCTGTAATGTGAATTTGTTAAATAAACTCAGTATTATGAGTATACGCTTTTTAGTCCAAGAGCATGAGAAAGGAAATAACTGCTGTAATGTGAATTTGTTAAATAAACTCAGTATCATGAGTATATGCTTTTTAGTCCAAGAGCATGAGAAGGGAAATAACTGCTGTAATGTGGACTTTGTTAAATAAACTCAGTATGATGAGTATATGCTTTTTAGTCCAAGAGCATGAAAAGGGAAATAACTGCTGTAATGTGGACTTTGTTAAATAAACTCAGTATGATGAGTATATGCTTTTTAGTCCAAGAGCATGAGAAGGGAAATAACTGCTGGAATGTGGAATTTGTTAAATGAACTCAGTATCATGAGTATACGCTATTAAGTCCAAGAGCATGAGAAGGGAAATAACTGCTGTAACATGGAATTTGTTAAATGAACTCAGTATCATGAGTATAAGCTATTTAGTCCAAGAGCATGAGAAGGGAAATAACTGCTGTAATGTGGAATTTGTTAAATGAACTCAGTATCAAGAGTATACGCTATTTAGTCCAAGAGCATGAGAAGGGAAATAACTGCTGTAATGTGGAATTTGTTAAATGAACTCAGTATCACGAGTATACGCTTTTTAGTCCAAGAGCATGAGAAGGGAAATAACTGCTGTAATGTGGAATTTGTTAAATGAACTCAGTATCACGAGTATACGCTTTTTAGTCCAAGAGCATGAGAAGGGAAATAACTGCTAGAGTAGAATGTGACCTGTTCTAAATATCGGACAATTGTTCGATTACCACTGTTATTACCACTGTTTCCACCAGGTAACGATTATTCCATAGAAAAAATCTCTAAGTCATGTATTTTCTGTCCAGTAAGGTAAATTACAAGCAAAACTACCTTTACAGAGCATGAGCTTCTCTAAATCTTTTTATCATGTTAGCCTTATAAGTGAAGTTTGCTTGTGAGACGTTTTACTGTATACCTGTTGTTAAATTTGCTAGAAAATTACTTTGTTTGGCAATTTTGATAATGGTGTTTCAGGTTTAGATTTCTGTAGCATTAAGCAAACAGACAAACCTGAATATAAAGGCATTGCTTCCAAAAGTCAAAGAATGGCCTTTGTGTTTGGGTGGCCTTTATTCACAGGTTAAAATAAAGTATAAATATTGAATTTTGAAACAGAATTAACAGAACTCTTTATAGTCAGTTGAGCTCGGCTCACGGGGAATCATTGGCAAAGGTTTGACTGTACATAATTATTATACGCCCGAAGGGACGTATTATGTTATGACGCTGGTGTCCGTCTGTCCGTCCGTCTGTCCGTCCGTCCGTCCGTCTGTCCGTTAGCAATTTCGTGTCCGCTCTGTAACTCTTGAACCCCTTGAAGGATTTCAAGTAAACTTTACACAAATGTTCACCACACCGAGACGATGTGCAGACCGCATGTTTTGGATGTCTCACTTCAAGGTCAAGGTCACACATAGGAGTCAAAGGTCATATCAGTTTGTTTCGTGTCCGCTCTGTAACTCTTGAACCCCTTGAAGGATTTCAAAGAAACTTGACACAAATGTTCACCACACCAAGACGACGTGCAGAGCGCATGTTCCGGATCACTTGCTTCAAGTCAAGGTCACACTTAGGGGCAAAAGTCATATCAGTTTGTTTCGTGTCCCGCTCTGTAACTCTTGAACTGCTGAGGATTTCAAAGAAACTTGGCAGAAATGTTCACCACATTGTAACGATGTGCAGAGGCATGTTCCGGATGACTCGCTTCAAGGTCAAGGTCACACTTAAGGGTCAAGGTCATATTGACTTGCTTTGTGTATATTGCTCTGCATTGCAGTGGTCTTGTTTTTATTTGGCAGATCTTCTTTTTTGTACTTGCAATAATTTTTTTTTTTTTTTAATTACTTCCCTTTTATTTACTATAAATAGCTTATTTTGAAACTTTTTTATTATTGGCCGTAGGGAAAAACCGAGACCACTTTTCTGTGGTACAACATGGATGGTACCTCCAATTTTAAGGTGTATTTTTACATACCTATACCTGATAAGGATTTTTTTGTAGACTTTGAATATTTTTTTTGTGGACTTAGATTTGTTTTTTTGAAGTTTTCCTTTTGTTGTTCCAGTCCTTTGGGGCTACAACAGTCAAGTTCTTAAAATTTTGCTCCAATCCTATGATGTAAGCCTTCGGGCGTATATTGCCCCGCATGGCGGCGCTCTTGTTTCATTTAAGATAGGCTGTTCATATTTTTTAATCAATTCATCACATATTTCAACCATATGTGTTTCCCATCTTATCAGAGAGAAACAATATCCATGCAATCTGTTAAAGACCTTTTTAGTTTCACGTAAAATCTGCAAACAAAATTGGAAGTTTTCCTGTTGCTACACCTGTAATAGTCTTTGACGTGTTTTTATTAAGGACTGAGGTATTTGTTAAAATGATAATGGTGTGGTAGTTGTCGAACATAATATATACTTTTAATATAATGACCATGTTTGTGTCAATACATATATAATACATGGATATCACTAGTCTGTCAAAGAGGTATTGTAGGAGAGAAAGCTTTTATTCATTTTAGGGATAAACATCGAAACCACAGTCCTTCAAAAGATAATAGGTACGTGTAGATTTCTCAGAAGCACAAAGCATCACAAGCACAACCGCAGTCCTTCAAGTTTCACTGAAACTTTTTTATTATTATAATGAAAGGCTATTTTAGGATATAGAGCATCTGAACCTCATTACTTCAATTTTCTCTGATATTGTTTCTTTCATATATTTTTAATCAGGCCATTTTAGTAAAGGTACAATAGTACTAAATAGGTAATCCAGTCCCACTTCTGGGTACTTTCCGATAGTGGTGGACAAAAAAGTCCTCATTTTTTCCGATTAAAGTGGCAATTTCATGGTTTATTTAAGCCAATTCCTGTTTTTATTTCATTGTGGATCTATTATGGACAGGATATTTTTTGTATTTATAGAAATGTAAAAAAAAGCCTTATTACTCATGTGTTCATACATGTACCCACAATAGCTGTCAGTTTGAAAGATATTCCATAGTGTTAACCTGTCATTCAAAACAAAATTCAGAAGATACATGACCCTTACATTCTGTAGTGTTTTTTTGTTGTTGTTGTTTATAGGTCATTTAAGAACATTTGGTATAGTAATCCTTTTTTAAAGTGGCCCTGACTATATGTTACAGCTGTCAGAAAATTGTTAATTTCATAAATAACATATACACTGCAGGGAATCACATGATCAAAATAATCTCTAAACCAAAATAAAAATATGAATAATATGGGATAATATTCAAGAATCTTTTGCTGTAAATCTAAAATATAGCCTATCGTATACCAACATACATGTATCCTAAAACTACATAGATTTCAATCACAATAGCCTTTTGATTATCTGGAACACTTCAAGAAACTAATACTTATTATTTTCTTTAGTGTTTGTAACTACAGGGCATCTACCATTATTGTCAACTACATGCTAATTTAACAATTTTCATTAGTCACATGATAGGCTATGTTTAAATTTCACGTCTTATCATGATGGGAAATTTATTCATGTTCTTCAAAATATAACTTTGGTTTAGAGATTATTTTGATCATGTGATTCCCCACAGTGATATAGCAGATTTATAAACTACTGTACAGTCTAAATGAAATTCCCGTCATTCGATAACATTTTCATTTTTGGCGTTCCTGATTGTATACTTGGAAGGGTACTAATCAAAGGAAGCAGGAACACTTGTTACTTTGAAAAAAATCAAACATAGTGAATAAAATCTAAAAAATTGTTTAAATAGAATATATGACTACATACATCTTTAAATTAGTTTAATGTTTTATGAACTGATATTTCATGAGTCAGGAACCTTAATGTTGCCTATACATCTTTAGTTTAAAGGTATACTTTACCTAAATTTTGTATTTGAAAATATGAATAGTTTCTAGATATAATTTTAGTAAACATCAAATTAACAAGTTTATATACATTTTGTTTGTACCATGCATTAGGTTAAATTAAGTACACACTGTATACATGTATAGCTGGACACGGTATAGATGTCCAGTTCCACTTAAAAACTGGAAGTTCTTTTTAAAAAATGACTGTTACTGAATGACATTTTTCATGTAGCTTTTCACTCACAATAAGTTTATATATTTAGTAAAGTTTTCATATATCTAAATCGGATTTTCTACATTTGAAGAAAAATTCGTAATTTTAATATTTTAGTGAAAGATACAGTCATTGGTTATCTTTAATGTCTCATGAACCATGTTTTCATGAGCCAGTAAAAATGATTTTGCCTGTACAACATTTTAGTTTAATTTTTCATGACTTTTTTTCATTAACCATGAACGATGACTTTGCCTATACTCCTTAATAAGTTTTAATGATTCTTCTACATCTTTAGTTTAATGTTTCATGAACCGTGTTTTCATGAGAAAGGAACCATGGTTTTACCTGTAAATCTTAGGTATGATATGCCATGTATTTTTATGAGCCAAACACCATACTTTTCACTATACATCTTCAGTTTAATGTTCCATGAACCATGTTTTCAGGAACCATGAACCATGCTTTTAGCTCACCTGTCACAAAGTGACAAGGTGAGCTTTTGTGATCACGCAGCGTCCGTCGTCCGTGCGTGCGTGCGTGCGTCAGTCCGTAAACTTTTGCTTGTGACCACTCTAGAGGTCACATTTTTCATGGGATCTGTATGAAAGTTGGTCAGAATGTTCACCTTGATGATATCTAGGTCAAGTTCGAAACTGGGTCATGTGCCATCAAAAACTAGGTCAGTAGGTCTAAAAATAGAAAAAACTTGTGACCTCTCTAGAGGCCATATATTTCATGAGATCTTCATGAAAATTGGTCAGAATGTTCATCTTGATGATATCTAGGTCAAGTTCGAAACTGGGTAAACTGCGGTCAAAAACTAGGTCAGTAGGTCTAAAAATAGAAAAACCTTGTGACCTCTCTAGAGGCCATATATTACACAATATCTTCATAAAAATTGGTCAGAACGTTCACCTTGATGATATCTAGGTCAAGTTTGAAACTGGGTCACATGCCCTCAAAAACTAGGTCAGTAGGTCAAATAATAGAAAAACCTTGTGACCTCTCTAAAGGCCAAATTTTTCATGGGATCTGTATGAAAATTGGTCTGAATGTTCATCTTGATGATATCTAGGTCAAGTTTGAAACTGGGTCACGTGCGATCAAAAACTAGGTCAGTAGGTCAGATAATAGAAAAACCTTGTGACCTCTCTAGAGGCCATATTTTTCATGGGATCTGTATGAAAGT
Organism: Mercenaria mercenaria; assembly: GCF_021730395.1. NCBI lineage: Eukaryota > Metazoa > Mollusca > Bivalvia > Venerida > Veneridae > Mercenaria > Mercenaria mercenaria. The sequence goes on from NC_069374.1 coordinate 43,996,292, forward strand.
TGGTCTGAATGTTCATCTTGATGATATCTAGGTCAGGTTCGAAAGTGGGTCACGTGCCTTCAAAAAGTAGGTCAGTAGGTCAAATAATAGAAAAACTTTGTGACCTCTCTAAAGGCCATATTTTTCATGGGATCTTCATGAAAATTGGTCAGAATGTTAACCTTGATGATATATAGGTCAAGTTCGAAACAGGGTCATGTGCGGTCAAAAACTAGGTCAGTAGGTCTAAAAATAGAAAACCCTTGTGACCTCTCTAGAGGCCATACTTGTGAATGGATCTCCATAAAAATTGGTCAGAATGTTCATCTTGATGATATCTAGGTCAAGATCGAAAGTGGGTCACGTGCGGTCAAAAGGAGGTCAGTAGGTCAAATAATGAAAAAACCTTGTGACCTCTCTAGAGGCCATATTTTTCATGGGATCTGTATGAAAGTTGGTCTGAATGTTTATCTTGATGATATATAGGTCAAGTTTGAAACTGGGTCAACTGCGGTCAAAAGCTAGGTCAGTAGGTCTTGAAATAGAAAAACCGTGTGACCTCTCTAGAGGCCATACCCTTGAATGGATCTTCATGAAAATTGGTCAGAATGTTCACCTTGATGATATCTAGGTCAGGTTTGAAACTGGGTCACATGCCATATAAAACTAGGTCAGTAGGTCAAATAATAAAAAAACCTTGTGACCTCTCTAGAGGCCATACTTTTCATGGGATCTGTATGAAAGTGGTCTGAATGTTCATCTTGATGATATCTAGGTCAAGTTTGAAACTGGGTCAACGGCGGTCAAAAACTAGGTCAGTAGGTCTAAAATTAGAAAAATCTTTTGACCTCTCTAGAGGCCATATTTTTCAATGGATCTTCATGAAAATTGATCTGAATGTTCACCTTGATGATATCTAGGTCAGTTTCGAAACTGGGTCATGTGCGGTCAAAAACTAGGCCAGTAGGTATAAAAATAGAAAAACCTTGTGACCTCTCTAGAGGCCATATTTTTTAAGAGATCTTCATGAAAGTTAGTGAGAATGTTCACCTTGATGATATCTAGGTAAACTTCAAAACAGGGTCACGTACCTTCGAAAACTAGGTCAATAGGTCAAATAATAGAAAAACCTTGTGACCTCTCTAGAGACCATATTTTTCAATGGATCTTCATGAAAATTAGTCAGAATGTTAACCTTGATGATATCTAGGTCAAGTTCGAAAGTGGGTCACGTGCCATCAAAAACTAGGTCAGTAGGTCAAATAATAGAAAAACCTTGTGACCTCTCTAGAGGCCATATTTTTCATGGGATCTGTATGAAAATTGGTCAGAATGTTGACCTTGATGTTATCTAGGTCAAGTTCGAAAGTGGGTTATGTGCCATTTAAAACTAGGTCAGTAGGTCAAATAATAGAAAAACCTTGTGACCTCTCTAAAGGCCATATTTTTCATGGGATCTTCATGAAAATTGGTCAGAATGTTCACCTTGATGATATCTAGGTCAAGTTCGAAACAGGGTCATGTGCGGTCAAAAACTAGGTCAGTAGGTCTAAAAATAGAAAAACCTTGTGACCTCTCTAGAGGCCATATATTTCATGAGATCTTCATGAAAATTGGTCAGAATGTTCACCATGATGATATCTAGGTCAAGTTCGAAAGTGGGTCACGTGCCATCAAAAACTAGGTCAGTAGGTTAAATAATAGAAATACCTTGTGACCTCTCTAGGGGCCATATTTTTCATGGGATCTGTATGAAAGTTGGTCTGAATGTTCATCTTGATGATATCTAGGTCAAGTTCGAAAGTGGGTCACGTGCCTTCAAAAACTAGGTCAGTAGGTCAAATAATAGAAAAACCTTGTGACCTCTCTAAAGGCCATATTTTTCATGGGATCTTCATGAAAATTGGTCAGAATGTTCACCTTGATGATATCTAGGTCAAGTTCGAAACAGGGTCATGTGCGGTCAAAAACTAGGTCAGTAGGTCTAAAAATAGTAAACCCTTGTGACCTCTCTAGAGGCCATACTTGTGAATGGATCTCCATAAAAATTGGTCAGAATGTTCATCTTGGTGATATCTAGGTCAAGTTCGAAATTGGGTCACGTGCGGTCAAAAGTAGGTCAGTAGGTCAAATAATGAAAAAACGTTGTGACCTCTCTAGAGGCCATATTTTTCATGGGATCTGTATGAAAGTTGGTCTGAATGTTTATCTTGATGATATATAGGTCAAGTTTGAAACTGGGTCAACTGCGATCAAAAACTAGGTCAGTAGGTCTTGAAATAGAAAAACCGTGTGACCTCTCTAGAGGCCATACCCTTGAATGGATCTTCATGAAAATTGGTCAGAATGTTCACCTTGATAATATCTAGGTCAGGTTTGAAACTGGGTCACATGCCATATAAAACTAGGTCAGTAGGTCAAATAATAAAAAAACCTTGTGACCTCTCTAGAGGCCATACTTTTTATGGGATCTGTATGAAAGTTGGTCTGAATGTTCATCTTGATGATATCTAGGTCAAGTTTGAAACTGGGTCAACGGCGGTCAAAAACTAGGTCAGTAGGTCTAAAATTAGAAAAATCTTTTGACCTCTCTAGAGGCCATATTTTTCAATGGATCTTCATGAAAATTGATCTGAATGTTCATCTTGATGATATCTAGGTCAATTCCAAAACTGGGTCACGTGCGGCCAAAAACTAGGCCAGTAGGTATAAAAATAGAAAAACCTTGTGACCTCTCTAGAGGCCATATTTTTCATGAGATCTTTATGAAAGTTAGTGAGAATGTTCACCTTGATGATATCTAGGTAAACTTCAAAACGGGTCACGTACCTTCGAAAACTAGGTCAATAGGTCAAATAATAGAAAAACCTTGTGACCTCTCTAGAGACCATATTTTACAATGGATCCTCATGAAAATTGGTCAGAATTTTTATCTTGATAATATCTAGGTCAAGTTCAAAACTGGGTCAAATGAGCTCAAAAACTAGGTCACTATGTCAAATAATAGAAAAAACGACGTCATACTCAAAACTGGGTCATGTGGGAAGAGGTGAGCGATTCAGGACCATCATGGTCCTCTTGTTATGAACCATTGTGTGATTATCATATGCTTATATTTATCTTATTATCAACTGTTTATAATTATGATATGTTCAATGTATTAGCTTACCAAAATATGTGCAAAGCATATTTTACTCAATATTATAAATTTTAATATATTGTATTGAGAATGTGTTGAATTAAAAAGTAACAATGAAAGTTATATTTAATATTATTGTTTATTATTCCAGTTTTAACGAATTGGTCGTTTCATATGGAAATGTTTTACTCGAATTTACCCCAGTCCCATTTTAAAACTGAGAAACTAAGAAACTGTGATACGAGTAAAGACCTTGCTTTACGTAATTTTCGTTCATGTCTTGCACATTCAAGAGCGGTGCTCTGATTATTCCGTCGTTTCATACTCAAGGTTGAGTTGGTAATAGAATGCAAGTAATGTCATTTATTGGTAGCTATACAGTACTTTTGGAATATAGATTTGGGTTCAATTCAAATCTTCAATTTATTAGCTGGATGGAGAGCTGTGTTACTCGAAAACATATTGGTTAAGGTTTAGGAGTATATCACCAAAGCACAGAAATATTTTATAAACAAACAACATCGTTACCAATATTTTACCTGACCATTACATGTTCTGCCGTACTGTCCCGTACTGAAAATATTCTGAAAAAGTTGTCCCCCAATGAAAATGAATGCCATTTGTAAAGAAATAAAAATAAACAATTGCTGAAAACTGTGTTCCACCTAGTTATGTGAAATTTCAACACTCGCACGCTATTACAAATGCATCAAAACAAACATGTGTAACAGTTCCTTGAAAATGGTGAGTTTTTAAAGGCGCTTGACTGTCTGGAAGTGGGGCCTATTTAAACAGTCCTTTTTCGGATTTCAATGCTTATATCAGTATACTGACACTTGTTTTGTAGAGTAATATACACGCTATCATTACAAAAAAGACAAAACAAGTGTCAGTATACCAATATAAACATTGAATTCCGAAAAAAAAAAGACAGCCTAAAGGGGCCCCAATTCCTGGCAGTCAAACGCCTTCAAAAACTCACCATTTTCAAAGAACTGTTACACATGTTTGTTTTGATTCATTTGCAATAGCATGCGAGTGTTGAAATTTCAGTGGAACACAGTTTTCAGCAATTGTTTATTTTTATTTCTTTACAAATGGCATTCATTTTCAAAGGGGGACAACTTTTTCAGAATATTTTCAGTACGAGACAGTACAGCAGAACATGTAATGGTTAAGTAAAATATTGGTAACGATGTTATTGGTTTATAAAATATTTCTGTGTTTTGGTGATATACTCCTAAACCTTAAAGTTTTGATGCACTTTCTCTTTATCTCTGCAATTACTCGATTTGTTTCAACCTTAAAAAAGATATTCCTCATCATCAACCACGTCATATGGCAAAGTGGTAATAACTCTCACAGCAATATTTCATGAATTATCCCCTTTTTAACTCAACTGAGAAGGGTGAGCTATTTTGATCATGCTGTGTGCGTCGTGCGTGCATGCGTCCGTTTGTCGTGAACAATTGTGTTAAAAAAAATCTCCAAACCCAAAGCATGGATTTTGAAGAAACTTGGCACAGATATTCCTTGAATGGTCCTCTACAAAAATTGTTCAAACGGTTCTTCTTGGTTGCATATTGGAGCCGCCAGAGCTAAAAAAAAGAAAACTCTTCTAACGACATCTTATAACAAATGGTCAGATTTTGAAATAATTTCACAAAATGGTCCTTATGTCACCCTCTACCAAAATTGTTCAAATTTTACCGATTCGTCAAAAAAACATAGCTTCCAGGGGGCTTGGTCACTTTTCCTTATATGTATATAGTGGAAATTTATTAAATCTTGTGTGAAATTGCTGGACCAATTTTTATATGCCCGAAAGGACGTATTATAATTATGTTATGGTTCCGGTGTCCGTCCGTCCTTTAGCATTTGTGTCCGCTCTTGAACCCCTTGAAGGATTTCAAAGAAATTTGACACAAATGTTCACCACACTGAGACGACGTGCAGAGCGCATGTTTTGAATGTCTCATTTCACGGTCAAGGTCACACTTAGGGTTCAAAGGTCATGAGTGTTTCGTATCCGCTCTGTAACTCTTGAACTGTTTGAAGGATTTCAAGGAAACTTGGCTCAAATGTTCACCACACCGAGACGACGTGCAGAATGCATCTTTTGAATGTCTCATTTCAAGGTCAAGGTCACACTTAGGAGTGAAAGGTCAAATATGACTTTGCTATGTATACCCTGTAACTCTTGAACTGCTTGAAGGATTTCAAAGAAACTTAGCCAAAATGTTCACCACTCTGAGGCGACATGCAGAGCACATGTTTTGGATTACTCACTTCAAGGTCACACTTAGTGGTCAAAGGTCAGATATGACTGCTTTTTATATGCCCGTTTAAAAAACGGGATGTATTGTGGCAACGACTCTGGCGTGCGGAAGGGCGGGCGGTGTCCACAGACTTTGTCCGGAGCATATATTCTACATGCTTGGAGGGATTTTGATGAAACTTGGCACAGTTGTTCACCATCATGAAACGGAGTGTCAGGCACAAGAACCAGGTCCCTAGGTCTAAGGTCAAGGTCACAGAGGTCAAAGGTCAAATTCAAGAATGACTTTGTCCGGAGCATATCTTCATGCATGGAGGGATTTTGATGAAAGTTGGCACAATTGTTCATCATCATGAGACGGATTGTCATGCGCAAGAACCAGGACCCTAGGTCTAAGGTCAAGGTCACACTTAGAGGTCAAAGGATACAAGAATGAAAACCTTGTCCAGAGCATTTCTTCTTCATGCATAGAGGGATTTTGATATAACTTGGCACAAATGTTCATCATCATGAGACGGAGTGTCATGCGCAAGAACCAGATCCCTAGGTCTAAGGTCAAGGTCACACTTAGAGGCCAAAGGTCAGATACAAGAATGACTGTCCGAAGCATTTCTTCTTCATGCATGGAGGGATTTTTAAGTAACTTGGCACAATTATACACCATCTAAGACGAAGTGTCATGCACAGTTCCCTTCTTTTGAATTACTTCCCTTTGTTTTTACTATAAATAGCTTATATTGTAACTTTTTCATTACTAGTCGTAGGGAAAAATTGAGACCACTTTCCTGTAGTACAACATGCATGCTACATCCAATTTTGAGGTGTATTTTGACCAATCTCTACCTGGTAAAGATTTTTGTGTGGACTTACATTTTTTTTTAAAGATTAACTTCCCTTAGTTGTTACTATAAATAACTTATATTGTAACTTTTTTATAATTGACCATAGGGAAAAAACTAGACCACTTTTCTGTGGTACAACATAGATGTTACTTTCCAATTTTAGGTGTATTTTAAGGTATCTCTACCTGGTAAGGAGTTTTTGTGATCTTAGAAAAACAAAGGGCTTACAATGATTACCAAACAACCACAAAATTAAAATTCCATTTGCAAATACAGGTGCTAGAGTAAAGAAATTCGCTGTGGCAGGCGTATATTGTGACATTCTGGCACTCTTGTTGTATATTGCTTTGCATTGCAGTGCTCTTGTTTTTATTTGGTAGATCTCTTTTTGTTCTCTAACAATAATTTTCTTTTAATTGCTTCCCTTGCTATTGTGACCGCTTGATGTCCGTCGTCTGTCGTGCGTCAACAGTTTAAAAAAAATCCTCTTGAAAACCACTGGGCAGAATTACACCAAACTTCACAGGAATGATCCTTCGGTGGCCCCTTTCAAAACTGTTCAAAGAATTGAATTCCATGCAGAACTCTGGTTGCCATGGCAACCGAAAGGAAAAACTTTAAAAATCTTCTTCTCAAAAACCAGAAGCCCAAGAGCTTAGATATTTGATGTGAAGCATTGCCTAGTGAACCTCTACCAAGTTTGTTCAAATCATGACCCCGGGGTCAAAACTGACCCCGCCCCAGGGGTCACTTGATTTTACACAGGAAAATCTTAAAAAATCTTCTCAAAACCGAGAAGCCTTAGAGCTTAGATATTTGACATGTAGTGTTGCCTAGTGGACCTCTATTAAAGTTGTTCAAATCATGACTCCGGGGTCAAAATTGACCCCGCCCCAGGGGTCACTTGATTTTACATAGGAAAATCTTCAAAAATGTTCTAAAAACTAGATGCCCACGGGCAATATGTCGAGCCTGCCAGCTGTCAAAAGGACTGGGAGTTGTATATCGAGGGTTCAACGCAATAAGGGCGTATCTACATAATTATAATTATGTAGATACGCCCTTGTTGCGTTGAACCCTTGATATGTCAAATAAAAAAGAGATAGCAAAAAGTTACAATATAAGTCATTTAAAGTAACAACAAAGGGAAGTAAATCTGATTTTATTTTTTTTTAAAAATCAATAAAAAAAAATTCATACAAAAATCCGCACCAGTAGAGATAGGTAAAATACACTTGAAAATTGGATGTGACATGCATGTTGTACTACAGAAAAGTGGTCTTGATTTTTCTCTATGACCAGTAATAAAAAGTTACAAATATAAGCTGTTTATAGTAACAACAAAGGGAAGTAATTCTAGGATCTTGCGCATGACACTCTGTCACATGTTGATGAACAACTGTGCCATCAAAATCCCTCTATGCATCAAAACGAAATGTTCCAGACAAAGTCATTATTGTATCTGACATTTGACCTCTAAGTGTGACCTTGACCTTAGACCTAGGGACCTGGTTCTTGTGCATGACACTCCCTCTCATGGTGGTGAACATTTGTGCCAAGTTACATCAAAATCCCTCCATGCATGAAGAAGAAATGCTCCGGACAAAGTTGTCATTCTTGTATCCTTTGACCCTTAAGTGTGACCTTGACCTTAGACCTTGGGACCTGGTTCTTGCGCATGACACTCCATCTCATGATGGTGAATAATTGTGCCAAGTAACATCAAAATCCCTCTATGCATGAAGAAGAAATGCTCCGGACAAAGTAATTTTTGAATTTGACCTTTGACCTGTAAGTGTGACCTTGACATTTGAGATATGAACCTTGGGTTTACGCATGACACTCTTTCTCTCTGAGGTTAACATTCATACCAAATATAAACAAGATTGCTCCATGCATGTCAAAGTTATGGTCCAGACAATCAAATCCGGACGGGCGCATGCACGCTCACACGCACGAACATACACCGAACAGACATTTGTATTTCTTCGCTTCCGCAAGCGGGCTCGACAATAAACCAGAAGGCCTAAGAGCTTAGAGATTTCACATGTAGCATTGCCTAGTGGACCTCTACAAAATTTGTTCAAATCATGACCTCGGGGTCAAAACTGACCCCCAGGGGTCACTTGATTTTACATAGGAAAATCTTAAAAAATCTTCTTCTCAAAAACCAGAAGCCTAGAGCTTAGATATTTGACATGTAGCATTGCCTAGTAGACCTCCACTAAAATTGTTCAAATCATGACCCTGGGGTCAAAATTGACCCCGCCCTAGGGGTCACTTGATTTTACATAGGCACGATGATGAAACAACAATGTGATGATGGTGAAAATGCAATGGCACGATGATGAAATGGCGATGGTATGATGGTGAAATGCCGATGTAATATCGCGTTTTCATCATCTTACCATGGCGCTTTCACCATCGTACCATCACGTTATCACCATCGTACCATCACATTTTCACCATCGTACCATCACATTTTCACCAGTGTACCATCGCCTTCCAGTGGTCATGTGCAGTGGTACAGTATATGTGTCAGTTAAATACAGGCTTGATACAATCTCATTTTCACATTTCACTATGTATCTTTTACACCCTAACAAGAATAAGCTGAGTTTGAATAATACCATGTGACTATTACACCCAGCATTTTTTTTACTTTAATGCATACATAAAATACAAAGGACATGGCCTTGAAGATTTTGCAGTTTTAATGAATTGAGCACTGAACATTTTGTAAACATTTTGCAAAACAGCAGAATCTAAATGGTAAATATCTTCTCACAAAATACTTTGAGATACATTCATCTATTGTTGACAAAAATACAAGTGTACGGGACTACACAGTTCTAACCCTAAGGCGATGGTACGATAGTGAAAACGCGATGGTACGATGGTGAAACAACAATGGTATGATGATGATAACGCAATGGCATGATGGTGAAAACGTGATGGTACGATGGTGAAAACGCGATGGTACGATGGTGAAACCGCGATGGTATGATGATGATAACGGCATGGCAGATGGTGAAAACGCAATGGTACGATGTTGAAAAGGCGATGGCACGATGATAAAAACATGATGACACAATGGTGCGATTTCACCATCGTGCCATCGCGTTTTCACCATCGTACCATCGTTTCGCCATCGCGTTTTCGTCACCGTACCATCGTGCATCGCGGTTTAGTATTAAATAAAAAGTCACGATTGTCCAAACGGAACACCATAGGACTGAGACAATCAGTGTAGATAATAATGGATTGATTTTATGTCAAATTACCTCTCTTTGTTTAAAATCAAAATGGGTGTATCTCGGTAAAATAATGAACATACTGATTTGAAATGTCATTTATGCCATCAGATGGACTCGGACAATCAGGGTGGATAACTTTTGACTGAATTTATAACAAATTACCTCCCTTTATTTTATGTAAATGAATATACCTTAGCAGCATCTTATGAGATTGGTTTTAAATGTTATTTAAGTCTTCCAGGGTAATGAATAGTCATGCTAGTAAAACAAATGCAGCATTTGAGCCTAGGACCCTCAAACTTGGCATGGAGACTATTAGACCCAAAGGTCAAAGAATGCTACAAGATATTTATCCTAATGATATTTAAAGTATATACCTATGTGATCTATGTGAAAACTTGATCTTATCATTAAGAGCAATGGTACTCAGTTGAGCAATATAGGGCCATCATGGCCCTCTTGTTTATCATGTCACCAATGATAAAAGGGCAGTATGAGAGACAATATGTAGTTATATTTGATGTGCTTTGTACTTCCCCCAACCATTGTAAAAATCATCAGCTGCAAAGTAATCGGACGGACAAGACTGAGAAAATTTAAGTAATAACATGGGTGGGGATAAGAAACGGTGACCCTCAACTAGTATAGTTTGGAAAGTCTGACCTTGAATGTGTCATAATGTCGAAGTGTTAAACATGTTCTATATTCAACAAAAGATAGACCAGGCCCAATGTTTTTAAAAAATCGTTCGTAGCTGAGACTGAAGTTGGAACTTTGATAAAACATTTTACTTAAAGATTATATTCCTGTTGTGACCGACTATCAGTATTGACAAGTAGTTTAAAACTAGAGATGCTTTTGAGAAAAGCGCATGTCTCCCACAACTGCCCCTATGAAAATTGTTAGTTTCTCTAGATGTTTTAGACGAGTGGATCCAATTAGATGGTCTGGATGAGTGGATCCAATCAGTAATTCAAGGGCCATAAATCAAAAGTGCATGGGCGGATTTGGCTAGTTATCGAACTTCCAGGGTAAGGTCTTATGGCCAAACACATTTTGTTCAGGTTTGGTGAAGATCGGATGAGAAATGTTTGACTTAGAGAGCTGACAAGAGTAAACAGACAAATTTTTTCGGTAATTCAAGGGTCGTAACTCTAAAATGCCTGGACCGATTTGGCTAGTTATGGAACTTGGCCGAGGTCTCATGGTCAAACACATTTTGTTCAAGTTTGGCGAAGATCGGATGAGAAATGTTCGACTTAAGAGTGCGGACAAGAGTAAAAAGGCCAATTTTTCGATAATTCAAGGGCCGTAACTCCAAAATGCCATGACATTTGGCTAGTTATCGAACTTGGCTGAGGTCTCATGGTCAAACACATTTTTTTCAAGTTTGGTGAAGATCAGATGAGAAATGTTTGATTAAGAGTGCAGACATGAGTAAAAAGGCCAATTTTTCGATAATTCAAGGGCGGTAACTCCAAAATGCCTAGACCGGTTTGGCTAGGTATCAAACTTGGCCGTGGTCTCATGGTCAAACACATTTTGTTTAAGTTTGGTGAAGATTGGATGAGAAATATTCGAATTAGAGTGTGGACAAGAGTAAAAAGACCGATTTTTGGTAATTCAAGGGCCATAACTTAAAGACGCCTGGACCGATTTGGCTAGTTATCGAACTTGGCCGAGGTCTTATGGTCAAACACATTTTATTCAAGTTTGGTGAAAATCGGATGAGAAATGTTCGTCTTAGAGTGCAGACAAGCTTTGTGACAGACACACAGACAGACAGACACACACACACACACACACAGACTGGAGTAAATCAATATGTCTCCCACACCACTGTGTGGTGGGAGACATAAATGTTTCATTTTAAATATGCAGCTTACATATAAAGTCTCCCGCTTAGCTCAACAGGGAGAGCGCAGATCAACAGATCGCGGGGTCGTGAGTTCAATCCTTGATTGTTCTCCGTGACCATTTGATAAAAATACATTGTGTCTGAAGTCATTCGTCCTCAACCTCTGATTCATAAGGGAAGTTGGCAGTAACTTGTGGAGAAAAGGTTTGTACTGGTAGAGAATCCAGGACATTGGTTAGTAAAACTGCTTGCCATTACATTAACTGAAATGTTATTGAAAAAAGGCTGCGTTTAACACAAGACAAACAAACAAACACACATATTTACTTTCATACTCTATGTCAAACCCATTTGAGATTGAAAATGTTTTGTGAACAAGAGGCCAGGTTTCATAAATATCAGGCAAAATATTACACGTTTTTATACTTAATTCCCGAAGTTGGGGGAAGCATATATATACTAGTAGTCGCCACCTAGTCCTTCCATCCGTCTGTTCGTCACCCTTCTTGTCCTGAGTATTGCAAGGTACCAAATTGTAAGTTTATACAATGATAAAGCCCATTAAGAGAAAGTGCAGTCAACGTGGCAGGAATCCATAAACCCGGTGTAACAGTCAGTTTTTTCCCCGGGGAAAAAACTGACTAGCTAGTTTCTTCCCCGGGGGAAAGAATTGACTAGTCAGTTTTTTCCCCGGGGAAGAAACTGACTGGTCAGTTCTTTCCCCCCCCCCCTAGTCAATTCTTTCCCCCCTCATCAATTTTCCTGGCTAGTCAATTATTTCCCCTGTTAGTGAATTGGAACTGGTTTGCATATGCAGACTGTATGTACATAGTATGTTAACAAGAAACAAAGTCCCTTAACTCTGCAATTTTTGTCCTTGAAAGAACCTAACATGCCCCATACACAACTACTGTTGTTACTGATCACTTGTGTGAAGTTTCATTAAATTGTGTCGAGGGGATGAGGAGAGATGGTGTGCACAAGATTGTGTCTATGTAATTAGTATAGTAACAAAAAATAAAGTCCCGTAACTCTGCAATTTTTTTTTCTGAAAGGACCTAACATGTCCCATGCACAACTAAATGTATGTTACTTTTGCTTTTTGTAATACATCTAATAGCATGTGTACCTATTTCAAATCGTTTTCGTATTTCAGCAAACGGTTAGGACGGGGTGGGGGGATGTTTTGGAAAAGAGACAGAACTTGCAGTCTGAATATAACATTTATTTAGTATTATATAGATCTAATTCTTTTCAACCAGATTTCTGATTTGCATTTGGCCTTTCTTTGCATTCTGACTTGTCTCTGTAAAGGAGAGTATTGAAACCTCGTATGCACCTAGGATTGTTCTAATATATTTTATAAAGAGTATAATATCTAACGCCTGCAAAAACATTGTAAGTATTTAGCCTGTTTACGCATATAAACATTATGCATTTACAATTTTTCATGTTGAATTCAAGGGAAATAATATTTCAACAACTTTATATCACAATTAGACAAACGCAGCGCTATTTGTTTGTATCTCCAGGGCTTCAACCGAAGACTGTAAAAAATTGCACTCTTGATTTAGAATGATACATATTTTGACCGATTAAGTAAATTACACCATTGTGTGGTCTATTAACAAGAGCTGTCCGTAAGACAGCGCGCTCGACTTTTCTCAGTGCTTGACTCTGAATTTGAGCTTTGCCAGTAAAAAAAAATCCAAGTTAAAAAGGGGCATAACTCTGTTAAAATTCAAGTTATAGTTATGAGAATTGTGTCTCCTGGTGTAGACTTTGATAGTAAATAACTATTTGGAGTTTCAAGTCAAAAGCTTTAATAGTAACAGAGATACTTAACTTTATCAAAAATTTTAACAAAAAAATCTAAGTTAAAAGGGGCATAATTCTGTCAAAATTCAAATCAGAGTTGTGGGGATTGTTTCTCCTGGTGTAGACTGTGATGTTTAATAAGTATTTTAAGTTTCAAGTCAAAAGCTTTGATAGTAACAGAGATATTTGACTTTATCAAAAACTTTAACCAAAAATTCTAAGTTAAAGAGGGGCATATTTCTGTCGAAATTCAAATCAGAGTTATAAGAATTGTGTCTCCTGGTGTAGATTTTGATAGTAAATAACTATTTTGAGTTTCAAGTCAAAATCTTTAATAGTAACAGCGATATTTGACTTTATCAAAATTTTTTACAAAATTTCTAAGTTAAAAAGGGGCATAATTCTGTCAAAATTCAATTCAGTGTTACGGGAATTGTTTCTCCTGGTGTAGAATTTGATAGTAAATAAGTATTTTAAGTTTCAAGTCAAAATCTTTGATAGTAACAGAGATATTTGACTATATCAAAAACTTTAACCAAAAATTCAAAGTTAAAAAGGGGCATAATTCTGTCAAAATTCAAATCAGAGTTATGGGGATTGTTTCTCCTGGTGAAGACTTTGACAGTAAATAAGTATTTTAAGTTTGCAAGATGCAAGTTTTTGATATTAAGCATACTGTCTTATTAAAAATTTCAAAAATATGGATTCATGCCGAGATAAAATAAATTATTTTATTCATTTCTCTACCACGCCAAAGTGGCAAACATCACAATAATACGCATGGAAGTTGTAATTTTAAAAATGGCAAAATACCATTTATAAGATAAAGAGGTGAATATTTTAATTCATTTCATACCAGAAAATGGTTAAATGGCACACAAGTACATGTAATAAGTATCAAATGATCTTTTTCGATAAGGTAAAAGATCGACAGTTTTTGTTTTCATTTCCTTCCCTTATACAATGTAACGTTTATTGACAGTTCGTAATTTCTAAAATTCTAGACATATTAGTGCATTTGTGACTTTCAAAATGTGGGTTTAGGTTGCAGGCGGAAAATGAAGAAATCTATAAGCCATCGTTAGTCTGTATTGAGATAAACAACATACCTGTAATTAAGCACTTTTTGCGGTACTCAGGTACTAACTGGGTTAACTGTTTTGGTCACAAAAAGTCCATAACTCCAAAAACATAATCAGAAAAGAAAATCCAAACAATAGCTAGACTTATGTCTACTACATGTTGATGATGTATACCAAGTTTCAGTTTCAGTATCTCAACTCAAACTAAGTTATTGTGTGGAAACGATCAGTCTTGTCATATACTGCCTGCATCCCTCCACTTCCCCCTCGTATGAACAACAACATACCGTATGCTAATAACCAGATTTCTGTTTGTTTTTTTGTTTGTTTGCTTTGGGTTTAATGCCGTTTTTCAACAGTATTTCAGTCATGTAATGGTGGGCAGTTACTAACCAGTGTTCCTGGATTTTGTACCAGTACAAACCTATTCTCCGTAAGTAACTGCCAACTTCCCCACATGAATCAGAGGTGGAGAACTAATGATTTCAGACACAATGTCATTTATGAATTAATTAAAAACGGGTTAAAAATATAATTAATTCAATGCCGAATTTGGCCAACTAATGTTAAATTCATGTCCAATAGATGCATAAATATTCCTTTATTTCATCCACTCATGCTTATTCAATTCATTACAAGTATTTGACCAAGTTGTGATTTGACCGACTTGATCCACTAAACAAACCAGTCTTTGTTGTATGAAGTTTGAAGCTAGAGGGCCAAAGCATATTCTTCATATACTTTATCAGCAAAATGGACTGATAGACTGCCAGGCCGACATGAGCACATCTTGTTCTGTGGTGAATATATCACTACAACAAATACCGGTACAACAAAGTCAAAATGACAAGAGCACCGCCTTGCGGGAGCTGACGCTCATCTGATCTTTTTTTGTATAATAGAAATATTGTCCTACCCATGATTTTCTAAGTCTAAAAAGGGCCATCATTCTCGATAGTTTATAAGAAAAGTTGACTTAAACATAATACTCAACCAAGGAAATGAATTTCTAAGTCTAAAAGAGGCAATAATTATTGCAAAAAGCAGGATGGAGTTATGTTGTTTGCTGTACAGGGTCAGCTTATGATGGTGAACAAGTGTTGCAAGTTTTAAAGCAATAGCTTTGATAGTTTAGGAGGAAAGCTGACCTAAACATAAAACTTGAAAAAGAAAACTGATTTTCTAAGTCCAAAGGGGCAATAATTCTTGCAAAAAACAGGATAGAGTTATGTTTCTTGATCTACAGGGTCTGCTTACGATGGTGAACAAGTATTCCAAGTTTCAAAGCAATAGCTTTGATAGTTTAGGAGAAAAGTTGACCTAAACATAAAACTTAATCAAGAAATCTGATATTTCCTAAGTACAAAAGGGGCCATAAATCTTGCAAAGCAGGATGGAGTTATGTTTCTTACTATACAGGGTCAGCTTATGATGGTGAACAAGTATTCCAAGTTTCAAAGCAATAGCTTTGGTAGTTTAGGAAAAAAGCTGACCTAAACATAAAACTTAACCAGGCAACGCCAACGCAGACGCCGACACCGCTCTAGTGATGACAATAACTCATCATTTTTTTTCAAAAAATCAGATTGAGCTAAAAACAAAACTTTGGGCATGATAGGTATACTCCATCTCATGTTGTGGATATCTTGGATGGAAACTGTTGATCAAGTAAAAAGGTTGGTGTGATGACTCACTGATGGCAGCCCCATCTCTATAATTATGCCTCCAGCATTTTAAGCAACTGGGGAGGTATAAAACAACTACAAAAATACCGCTACTGGTAACTGTATTGTCATTGAATGTAAACAAACAATTTGTATGAATAACAGAAAAGTTAATAATTAAATTTTCAACAATTCAACTAAAATTAATTTATAACATTTCGTCACCTCAGTGCAAAAACTCAATAAGTGCTTCTTTATTTAATTACACTTATTGAGTTCCTGCACCAGGGTGACGATTTATGTTCCACACTGTGGTCTAATAGCTTTCCCATCAACTTGATCATCAAAGGGACAAGCTTCTTGAGGTAAGCTATATAGTATAGCTATCATTAAAGGTGATTCATACCCCTTCCTTTGGAACTGTAATCATCTTAATAACATTTATCGTTCAGACATCAAACTATCTTCGTTTTGTTTAATTTTGAGTCTCCTCACAAAGCCCTGAAAATTAATGGCTGCCATTTCATCACTACTGAAAATTGCCGATATTGTCCCATTTTAATCGGAAACAAAAGGGCCTGCATATCTGTACATTTTCCAATTGTATAAACCATGTTTCGTAAATAAATCTCTTAAAATGTACTTATAAAGTTATAGGGCTAAGGACAGAAACACAGGCAAGAATAAGGACAGACATACAGAAAGACATACAAACAGATGAATGGGCAGGTAAATGGGCAAGTAAGTATGGTGCATATTCTCCTTGTGTACAAGGTGTTTGTAATTTCAAAATATATTGCTAGACATACATTTTGTGACTGACTGACTGACTGACTGACTGACAGATATAGAAACTGTCAAAATAAAATGATGTACACATTCTACATTATAATTATTTCTTTTTATCTATCTACCATGGGAAAAACCTTTCGTACCTTTGAAAATATGTGACTTGGACATTCCACATTTTATAATAAATTATATTCTAAAACGAACAACACATTCTCATTTTCATAACATGGAAATATTGTCATCATGCCGACATATTATTTAACATAATACAGACACTGAGAAAGAGTGCTACCATATTTGATCTATTATTTCATATAATGACGTTTCTATGGTGACTGATTTGTGCCATTTTGTTTGTTTGTTTTGGGTTTAACACCGTTTTTCAACAGTATTTCAGTCATATAACGGTGGGCAGTTAACCTAACCAGTGTTCCTGGATTCTGCACCAGTACAAACCTGTTCTCCGCAAGTGACTGCCAACTTCCCCACATGAATCAGAGGTGGAGGACTAATGATTTCAGACACTATGTTGTTTATCAAATAGTCACGGAGAACATACGCCCCGCCCGAGGATCGAACTCACAACCTTCTGCCTTTTGTTATTTCGTTCTATTTGCCCTGCAAATGTTGTCTTTTTACCTTCCAAATTTACATTCATTGGGTGACATTCTGCGTGGTGACATTCAGTGGTGGGGGGGGGGGGGGGGCATAACGACATTTGTCTTTCTGTCACTGCGACAGAACTAAATAAGGAAATGGCATAAATCAGCCACCATACGTTTCAGAATCAAAATGATGTAAAGAGTGGTGTTTCACTTTATTCAAACTTCATTTGAGTGTTAACAAGCTTTTCCTTAGGTTTGATCTGGTGACCTAGTTTTTGACCCCAGATGATCCAGTATCGAATCAATCCAAGATTTTACTGAGGGTAACATTCTGACCAAGTTTATTTATGACTGGACCAAAATTGTGACCTTTGGAGTGTTAACAAGCTTTTCTTTTGATTTGACCTGGTGACCTAGTTTTTGACCCCACATGACCCAATATCAAACTCGTCCAAGATTTTATTGAGGGTAACATTCTGACCAATTTTTATTAAAATTTGGGCCAAAATTCTGAACTCTAGAGTGTTAACAGTCAAATTGTTGACGAAGGACAGATGACGGACAATGGACTCAGGGCCATCACAAAAGCTCACCTTGAAAATTTTCCAATGAAAAAGCTCTTTTGAACTATTTATGATTTCACTGTTTCCATGGCAACTGCTCATGTTTTGAAACAACAACCATAAAGACAATAATTCATCATATTTTGGTCAGTTCTGTGGATAAAAAATAAACAATGTATCAAAATGGAGTCGAGACGTTGGCCTTTAATTAGTGATATTTCTATGTTGATAATCTAATTTGCTTATTCATGAGTATTAAAGAAAATGTTACAAAATGACAAGATTTTGTTAAAATGGCATTTCCGTAGTTTTACATTCTATTTAAACATAGTTATCAGTTTTAATCTGGTTTTAAAGTCTCTCAGTATTTCCTAACCTAGTATTTTGTTACTTGGAAGGCAAATAATATAATTTACTCCACATTAGGTAGTTCATGGGAACATTTCCTATTTTGAAAGTATTGGTCCTGCCAAACAATTTGGTACCTTCTAAAAATGTCTAGGGGATGCATGAAAGAAGTTATAGGAGCCAGATTTTGCAAAAGATATTGCATGTGGACAGACAACAGGCAAACTTATAGAACCCTACATTTTCAACCTGTGGTGGCCTAACATGCTGGATCATTTTAAAGACTATTCAATTTAAGACAGACTTAATATATCTATCATTGTATTAATTAATTTGCTATATATACTTTTTTAAATGGACTGCAGTAGATACTAAATGCTTTAAATGTTCTGTGGCAGCTGGAAGTGTGGAAAAGTGGGTAGACAGTTGGGAGAAAGTGATTCCAGTATAGCACCAAACAATAAAATTAAACTTTGTGGAGGTATAAAAATACTGCTGAACATACTAAATAAGCAAATGTTCATCAACTTTTGTGATTTAGCTTAAAATTATACAGTCCTGGTGCAATAAGATTTAACACTTGATGTATAAAAATTGCAGTGAGTCCCCATATCCTGTGCTCTTCGCCGAGGAAAACAGGTAAGGTATACCCTCTTGTATCTAAGTAGCGCCACTGAGTCATTCTCTGATTGGCTGGATCACACAGTGTCGAGATCTTTCGAACAAAAACCTCCTCAACCTGAAATAAAAGTATTCTATATTAAAAACAATCTTTACCTTATTTATTTGTTGTGTTTGACGCACCGACACAATTATAGGTCATATGGCGACATTCCAGCTTTGATGGTGGAGGAAGACCCCAGGTGCCCCTCCGTGCATTATTTCATCACACATCATGAGCGGGCACCTGGGTAGAACCACCGACCTTCCGTAAGCCAGCTGGATAGCTTCCTCACATGAAGAATTCAACGCCCCAAGTGAGGCTCGAACCCACATCGATGAGGGGCAAGTGATCTGAAGTCAGTGACCTTAACCACTCGGCCATGGAGGCCCCAATCTTTACCTTAAGTAATATGTTAATGAATTATTGTTGAACAAAGTGACTTTTGTCTCTGAGGCTCAAATTAGATGCAAGTACCCATAAGACCACAAAACTGTGGAAGCAGATCGGCATACTGGTCGGGGTTTACTACTGTTACAATGAAAAACTGTTTCATTCTAATATTTTAGCTTAGTGAAAATTTAAGTACCTTTTAAAACAAAAGCTGTTTGTTAACACAAAAGATGACCATGGTCTGTCTCAGGTAACTGGGTATGTAATTTAGTCTTGTGCAAGTAAGTTGTTACCATGTCAATAGGCATTTACTTATTATAAACAATCATGCTAGGAAATCCGATTGCAATAAGCCGAAACATTTCCCACTTAAAGATCATAAACCATTCTAAGTCTTCAGGTCTGACCCCTATAATAATAAGTGACCTACTGTCCATTAAGGCTTTACTGAAAATCAAGTTACCACAGGCAAACTCTCTATGACGTCTAATATTCACTATTTGCATTCTCAAGGTCCATTTAACACTGAACTATGACTTTCTAAACAATTGCAGGTATCCAGCCATAATATGCAACCATCCTATAAGGTTTGACCACTTAAGGCCCAAGCATTCTACAGATCATGATCAGACACTGTTTTCAATCTCAGGTTTAATATGTTATCTATGAAGTACCAGGAACATGTCATTTCTGACACAATGAGAATATGCTATTTCTGACACAAACAATGAGAATATGCTATTTCTGACACAATGAGAATATGCTATTTCTGACACAATGAGAATATGCTATTTCTGACACAATGACAATATGCTATTTCTGACACAATGAGAACACGCTATTTCTGACACAATGAGAATACGCTATTTCTGACACAATGACAATATGCTATTTCTGACACAATGACAATATGCTATTTCTGACACAATGAGAATACGCTATTTCTGACACAATGAGAATATGCTATTTCTGACACAATGACAATATGCTACCTCTTTAGCAACACAAACATGTTCCCACTCCAGAAATGAGAAACTGCTACCTCTCAAGCAGTGAAAATATGTTACCTTTGAAGCAATGAGAATTTTCTACCTCTCAAGCAATGAGAATATGCCACCTGTGAAATATGAGACTATGTTATATACTATGTTATGAAATAAGGTAGTAATGAGATTAAGCTATCTGTGAAGCAATGAGGTAATGTTACCTCTGAAGAAATGAAAATATGTTACTTCTGAAGCAATGAAAATATGTTACCACTGAAGCAATGAAAATATGTTACCTCTGAAGCAATGAAAACTAGAAGGTTCTTTTGTAGAAAAGCGCATGTCTCCCCCAATGCATAGTCGTATAGGCAAGAAGTCAATAGGGGACAGGAGCGAAAGTCAAAGGTTGGCTGCAATAGGGATCATCTACTTGGCATGTTCAATCATCCCACTAAATTTCAACATTTTGGGCCTAGTGGTTCTCAAGTTTAGAAATGGAAACGGTTTTCCATGTTCAGGCCCCTGTGACCTTGACTTTTGATCCAGTGACTCCAAAATCATTAGGGGTCATCTACTCTGCATCTCCAATCATCCTAATAAGTTTCAACATTCTGGGTCAAGTGGTTATGAAGTTACTGACAGGAAAGAATTTTCTATGTTCAGCCCCCTGTGACCTTGGCCTTTGATGGAGTGACCCCAAAAACAATAGGAGTCATCTATTCTGTAAGTCCTATCACCCTATGAAGCTTGAAGGCTCTAGCTCAAATGGATCTCAAGTTATTGACTGGAAATGGATTTCCATGTTCTGTCCACTGTGACCTTGACCTTTAATACAGTGACCCTAAAATCAATAGGGTCATCTACTCCGCATGTCCAATCATCCTATAAAGTTTAAACAGTTTTGATTAAGTGGTTCTGAAGTTATTAATCGGAAATGGTTTTCCATGTTCTGGCCCCTGTGACCTAGACCTTAAACAGAGTGACCCCAAAATCAATAGGGGTCATCTGCTCTGCATGTCCAATCATCCTAATAAGTTTCAACATTCTGGGTCAAGTGGTTTTCAAGTTATTGATTTGAAAGACTTATCTATGTTCAGCCCCCTGTGGCCTTGACCTTTGATGGAGTGACCCCAAAAATAATAGGGGTCATCTACTCTTTTAAGTCCCATAACTCTATGAAGTTTGAAGGTTCTAGGTCAAATGGTTCTCAAGTTATTATTGGAAATGGATTTCTATTTCCTGTCCGTTCTGATATTAACCTTAATAAAGCGACCCCAAAATCATTAGGGGTCATCTATTCTGCATTTCCAATCATCCTATGAAGTTTCAACATTCTGGGTCAAGTTTTTCTCAAGGTATTGATCGGAAATGGTTTCCCATGTTCAGGCCCCTGTGACCTTGACCTTTAACAGAGTGACCCAAAAATCAATAGGGGTCATCTACTCTGCATGACCAATCATCCTATGAAGTTTCAACACTCTATGTCAAGCAGTTCTCAAGTTATTGATTGGAAATGGTTTTCCATGTTCAGGCCCTTGTGACCTTGACCTTTGTTGGAGTGACCCCAAGAACAATAGGGGTCTACTCCATAAGCCCTGCTACCCTAAGAAGTCTGAACTAATAGTTCTCCAGTTATTGATCAGAAATGAAGTGTGACGGACAGATGGACATGGCAAAAACAATATGTCTCCCCCAGAGATATAATATGTTACCTCTGAAGCAATGAGAATATGTTACATCTGAAACTATGGGAATTATGTTACCTCTGAAGCAATGAAAATATGATACCTCTGAAACAATGGAAATATGTTACTTCTGAAGCAATGAAAATATGTTACCTCTGAAGCAATGAAAATATGTTACATCTGAAACTATGGGAATTATGTTACCTCTGAAGCAATGAAAATATGTTACATCTGAAGCAATGAAAATATGATACCTCTGAAACAATGGGAATATATTACCTCTGAAGCAATGAAAACATTTTACCTCAAAAGCAGTAAGAATATGTTACCCCTGAAGCAATGAGAATATGTTACCTTTGAAACAATGGGAATATGTTACCTTTGAAGCAATGAGAAAACAATAAGAATATGTTACCTCTGAAGCAATGAAAACATTTTACCTCAAAAGCAATAAGAATATGTTACCCCTGAAGCAATGAGAATATGTTACCTTTGAAACAATGGGAATATGTTACCTTTGAAGCAATGAGAATATCTTACCTCTGAATGGTTTAAATTCAGCTGCTCTATCTTGATATTGTTACAGTAACCCAGCACTGGCGTAACCCATCCACCGTTCTGAAAATAACATGAGTTATGTGTATGATAATTATGACAGTTATAGCTGGAAGCTTAAACCCCAAGCAGCAAATTCCTGTTGGTAAATGCACAGATCTAGGCCCTGATCCAGAAATATTTGACTGGGGTGGGGGGGGGGGGGGGCACCAGTCTAGAATAAAGGGGCCACTGCCGAGGCGCATAACGCCAAGAACGGGTAGGTACGGGAGTGGGGACTTCTGCACATGTTACGGGGATCAGGGATGTCTCCCCCTGGAAATTTTTGAAATACAGGTATGAAATGGTGGCCTCAGGGGCATTTACTGGGTAATCCCTTCATTTTAGGGGGGTCTGGGGGTTCTCCCCTTCGAAAGTTTTTTAAGTATAGGTATGACATGGTGAGCTCTGGTACATTTTTAGGTCTAAAGTTTTAAGTAATGGAGGAGTTACTCCGCTCTTGATGGGAGTGGGGTCAAGGGGAGCCTCTGCTACGTTTCTGGTTCTAAATTTTGTGAGAATATTATTTTTTTGCCAAAATAGTTGGGTGCGTCTTTGATAAGTATCGGTCACTTCTCAGTCAGCCAACTGGGGGGGAGGTGCCCGAGCCCCCTCGGCCTGGCCCAGGATCCGGGCCTGGGATCTGCTTACAGGCATGAAAATTTTCAGATTGAAATCTTAACTTTAAACTTATATTTGTTTCTAAAAAAGGTCCTTAAATGACCAATCTGATAATATGCATCAGCTTGAGGCTAATTAAGCGCAATATGCAAATACATATGCTTAGCTTTCATGTTAGCCAATATCTTTAGAATTCTAGAGTAACAGGACAAAAATACATAAGAAGTATCAGTACAGCTTTGAATGTTGAGGTCATGATCTGTTTAGGCCTGTTATTTTTCAGGATTTGTACTGATTTCAGGCATTTGGCTGCCATATTTAAATTAAAATTCAATCGATTTTTACCGAGTGAAGCCAGATCTATGGATTTTAAACAAAACATTTATGCTGACTTTGTAGTTCTTGAGAAAGATTTTATGTGTGTTTACTTCAAACAACAAGGTAAGCCACTACTTTAACATATGAATTATGTACCTGAGGTTTCACAAAAAAAGATCTTAATAAATCGGTATAAGAACAAGAGCTATTTAAGATGTTCACATACATGCTCCTCCCTCCCCCAACCCCAAACACACTCCACCCACATTAACCTAAGATGCTGTGTTAGAATTTACCCTGCCATCTTGAACTTCGACCCAAAATGCAACAGGGGCCATCTAATGACAACATCAGTCTTTGACCTTTTATCTGCCTGTTAGTCCAAATCTTCTCAAACAATTGATTATACAGAGCAATTTTCTGCCTTATCATCACTGTGATTTTGACCTTTTACAAAATCTACCACAGGCAACCATCCAATGAAGTCTGATAGCTATTGGCCAATGTTTTCCCAATTTAATAGATACAGTAAAAAATTCAGTCGCAAAGACACTATTAACTTAAGTTTGACTTACTGACCCAAATCAAAAATGGCCAACCACTGAATACAGGCAGCCATACTATTACATTTTAAAGCCATAGGCCTAAACTAATTCTAGTTACAACTGTATTGAGCAGAAACCAGATTTAGTATCAAAATCACTGTGACCTTGACCACTGACATACTGACCCTTAATCCAAAGGGGTCATCTATGACCACTAACAATCATCCTATGAATTTTTAAGGTGACAGTTCCAAACATATCTCAGTTATTCTGCCAAAACATTTTCAATCTTTACCTCACTGTGACCATGACCTTTGACCCCTTGATCAAGAAGAATCATATACTGACTCCAGGTAATCATCCTACATGTAGAATGAAGTTTGAAGTGTTTTCTAGTTAATGAGTAAAAGTAATTTTCAGCCTAGAGATCAATGTGGCCTTTAACTTTCAAAACCAATGACCATAAACAATCATCCTACAAAGTCTAGCAACCAAAGGCTCAGACCTTCTTCAGTTATTAAGCAGAATCTGCTTCAGCTGTGACCTCGAAATAATATGGGTCATCTGCTAACCTGTAGGCATTCATTTTTGAAGCTAATGGTCATATGCTAAAATATTTTCCAGTTATTGATCAAAACCTGTTTTAAGTCTTGAAGTCAATGTGAAATTGACCTTTGACCCATAAAACAAGTGAGGTCCTCTACTGGCAACAAACAATCATCCTATAAAGTTTGGGCCCCAAAGGTCTAGGTCTTATAATTAGAAACCAAATAGTCTACAGACAGACAGGTGGACTGCAATGAACTTAAACAATATACCTCTTCTTTAAGAAGTGGGACATATAAATACCAGCATCGGTGTCAAGTTTATTACCTTTTCACAATTTGAATTGGCTGCCTGTGTGATTTAATGTCCTATTCTTGTTCACAGCTGAGTTGAAACATGTATTTAAATACATTTATCATTATTTACATGGTGTTTGATTTCAAAGTTTCAAACTGACAACAAATAACCAATGTAAAATATTAACTTTGTTCATCATTTCAAAAAAGCCTCAGATTCTTTCCTCCTTTGGGAGGACTGCAGATTTTACAAAAACAAATATGAACCAATGGATGGATTGCCTTGATGCATAATAATGCCATAAATTTAACCGTTAGCCTGCTGACGGTGAGTGATTTTGCCTTTGCGACCAGTGCAATCCATGCAGGCTGATCATGGTCTGCACTGTTCTCTATTCAGCCAGTAAATTTTCACTGAACAGTGAATAATCAATGGTACTGCCCAGATTGAATGATAGACCAGTCCATTTTAGAAATTTAGCAGGGTAAAGGTTAACAAGAGCTCGTAGAACACGAAATGCCCCCCTTGATGCATTCAGTAACTGCACCAGGAACAGAAGTTATCTGGTCACTGCGCACTTGACGTTTTATGTACTGACCTCAAAGCAATAATTATGGGCTATTTACCAGTTATAAGTGGCCTCCATATCAAATGTGATCTTAGACCAAAGCATTTTCTAGTTATTTGGCAAAAATATATTACTGTTCTGGGTCAATGTGGCCTTGAATTTTGACCTACTGAACTCAAAATCAATAGGAACTGGACCCTATCAATGTTCATGATCCTAGGACCGAGTGTCCTACAGTTATCATACGGAAACCGTTGACCTGTTCTGGGTCAAATGAGCTTGACCTTTGACCTACTGACCTCAAAATCAATATGGTTAATCTGCTGGTCATGATTAACCTCCCTATTAGGTTTTTTGATCCCAGGCCCAAGTGTTTTTAAGTTCCAAGTGTTCTCAAGTTATAGTCCAGACACCTTTTTAACTATTCTGGGTCCCTGTGACTTTGACTTTTGACCTACTGGTCTCAAAATCAAAAGGGGTCATCTGCTGGTCATGACCAACCTCCCTATCAACGTTCATGATCCTAGGCCCAAGCATTCTCAAGTAATCATCCAGAAACCGATTGATCAACTTTCTTGATCCTAGACTCAAGCATTCTTTAGTTATCATCCGGAATCGTTTAAGTGTTCCAGGTCACTGTGACCTTGACCTTTGATTTATTGACCTCAAAATCAATAGGGGTCATCTGCTGGTTTTGACCAACCTCCCTATCAACTTTCATGATCCTATGCCCAAGCATTCCCAAGTAATCATCCAGAAACCAATTGACCTACATTCTGGTCGCCATATCAACTGACAGACATCTGCAAAACAATATACCCCTCCTTCTTCAAAGGGGGGCATAATAAAACTCATATGTGAAGCAGTGTACATTTCTACCAAGTTGTACCCTAGATGGTGATGGTGGAATAGTTCCCCAGACATCAACACAATCTTCAGGCAGACCTATCTCTTCAAATGTTTCTCTTAGTGCTGTATGAATGAGATCTCTGTCACTAGGGTCTTTCATCCCTCCTGGAAAACTGAAAATTAAATGTGAAATAATAAATCTATAAGACAGAAGATCTCCAAATAAATTCCTAGTAAATAAACAAAGATGCCGACAGAGCTTTGAAACTAAGTAAGAGCTGTCTGAGGAACAATCAACTTTTCAAAAGCCTGTCAACAAGAGCTGTCTGTAAGACAGCGCGCTGCACTATTCGGCGATTGTACAGTAAAATGAATATATGTCTCAATAAGAGACCTCTACTTTAAAAGGAAGATAAACCAAGGGGCATAATTCTGTCAAGAACACAAATTAGAGTTATTGGGATTGTTACCACACATGCAGATGATGATGGTAAAGATATATTTTGGATATATTGTGAGTTTCAAGTCATTATCTTATATAGTACAAAAGTTATATCCAGAAAATAAAGTTTGTCAAAAAAATTAAAGTATGAAAGGGGCATAATTTGGTCAAAAATACAAATCAGAGTTATGGGGATTGTTACCACACTTGCAGATGATGATGATAAAGAAACATTTTAAGTTTCAAGTCTTTATCTTATGTTGCACTAAAGTTATATCCAGAAAGCTAAGACTGCCAAAAAACTTTAAGTATGAAATGGGCATAATTCTGTCAAAAATACAATTAGAGTTATGGAGAATGTAACCACACAGATGATGATTACAAAGAAATATTTTTAATTTCAAGTTACATAAGATTGACTATAAATGAAGGTTTCAAAAAAATTTAACACGAAATATAATTCCAAGTATAACACCTTGATGACCTTGACCTTAAATATAATGGGTCCAGCCCCTGCACATACTTTGTTTGTACGCTGGACAATGTTTATGTGAAGTTACAGTAAGATATAAGCAATAGTAACAAAGATATGACAGAAAAACAAAGGTGGCCAAAAAACTTTAACCAAGAAAGCTCACGCCGAGGCAGACACAGACGCTGAAGCCGGGGCGAGTAGAATAGCCCCCCTATTCTCCGCATAGTGGAGCTAAAAAGGTTACATGAATCAAAGAGCTATAAAAATAAAAATAGCTGTGTATTTATACCTCTTTGTATGAATGGATAAAATAACATAAAAATAAATTAATACCACAAAAGTGGCAAAGATTTTGCTTAACAGAAGAAAGAGTCATGGATATCAACTTACACATAAAGTCTGAATAAAAAAGTACAAAGTGGAAGAAGAATGTGGCACAATTATTTTGTAAAAAGTAACCAACTAACAAACAAAAAGTTAACTTAAACATTGCTAAGTGGAAAAAAAAAGATAATTATTTTGTTAAAAAGCAAAGCAAGGTTATGAAACTTTCACAATGTAAGTCAAAACATGACAGTGACTGAAGAATTGTGTGAACTTTCAATTCAATCTGACGGTATTACTATAGTTGAGATGCCAGCTTAATTAATTACAAACAAAAACATAACCATGCAGTATAGAGATGCAAAGGCTGACAACAGGGTGAGTGCAATAGCTTTGCCTATTCTTCAGTTACTTTGCCAAATAAAAGGGGACCAATTTACATTTTGTAAGGCCTAATGTGATAAAAGGTTGCAAGTCCCGCTGCACTATTATTAGAGTGGTGGAACCTATGCTCGCGGTATTTTGTACATATATTATCATTTTTAGAAGCAAGAAAAAATTATCATTTCGATTTGCTTATACAAAAACATAAAGTTATCCTCCTTTTATCGAAACATGTTGCCGATGTGCGTCATCACGCGACTTAGTCGTCTCGTGAGCTATCAACACGGCATACGTGAAAAGGTGTAAAATCACCCTGCTGGCGGTATGTTATATCTATTAAACTAAAGGCGAAAAAAAATTCAGCAGGCTAACAATGAACAAACAAGCATATGCGAATATAATATTTAGAACATTACTCCTTTATTATGTGAAGAACAAAAGAAATAAGGATAAAATTTTGTATGTGCCTTTATGTGTATATTTCCCTTACAAAAATGGAGTCACTATTAGAACAAAGCTTAAAAACGTATAATAATGTTATATAAAAACAAAATGTTCAAGTATTAATGATTCGAACAATGACAGTGATTAATTCACTAATGTTTCCTACACTTCTTTTGTGTGTAGGAAAATTACTCCTCCTTACATCTCAGAAAGAGCCATTTGGACTTTGTCAAAATACTAAGATCAACATCGAACTTTTCATGGTTCGACAGGCACTCGTAGTGTAGCCAAGCATCACATTCATCACATCTTGCTCTTAAATGTATCTTATATCTGAATGTAATGTATGATTTCTAAAAATCTGACTTTAGTTGGGTGATTTTTACATATTTGTCCGAGATTTATGCGACGGATACAAATTGCATAAAATGTATTGGCTGCTGTATAAGTCACGTGAGCGGCACGCGCGGCTATCGCTACGTTTGTTGTAATTGCATTTTACCACTGGTCGGTGTTTAACATAGCATGATGAAATATTTTTATCTGTGCTTCTGCAGAGAGCGTATTTATCGAAATACCGCGAGCATAGGAATACCGCGAGCATAGGTTCCACCACTCTATGTCAGTATGTACCTTATTTCACCTCTGTGATTTTTTAAGTATCTTGACCGCATCATGAACAATAAAGCTGGTTCTCCTTCTATGTGACACATCGGTACAAGAACAGCTGCTTCCCTGCCCTTTTTCATAAGCTTTTCTGGTCTATATAGGGGTTTGGCATCCTTCATTTTAGCAACTACTTTTTCTCTGTTGTAATCACTGAAAATATTGTCCAGCCTAACTGTAGCATCACGGTCATTACTCGAGGTAGATAATTTTCTCCACGTGAATAAAATATTCTGTCTCAACAAAACAGTATGGCAATTAGTCAGCGAGGAAGATATTCGTGAAAAGCGCAGTACATTCAACATCATCAGATCATTTCTTAGACAAATGTGTCTGTCCGAAATCAAGGTCATTCAAAAATATGTAATAAGAGACTTAGAAAGGAAAATTATGTGAACAAAACTCTTTAGTTCAGCTGAACTTTAAAACTAAATTATGCAACATAACTTCATCTATAAAATTCTGAGTATAATTTCATCTTTCACATAGATCTGTTGTTGTTGTTGTTGTTGTTCTAGTTCGCTATCGTGGAGGCAGTAAACAGTTTTGAGCTGTTAGTGTCGAATTGGCCGGGGTGAAATTTACAAATAAGAGGCAATTTACGGAATGAAGTGCATATTTGAACTTCTAAATAATAATAATTGCTAGAATTGAAGTTTCAGCGGCTAGAATTGAGTTTCACTTATTTAAAAAAAATCAGTTGAGTAGCCTTGATCTTGATAGTATGACGTAATGACTTGCAGGAGCGTATACATGCTTCCTCTGAGCTAGCTTAAAGTGGGGTTGTCATTTTAGCAGGGGCCTCAGGAAAACTGGAACAGTGAAAAAACGGTACGGATGGCACATATATTTGAGCTTATTTTCAGATTTTACAGTGTTACTGGAGTATGGAACAGTGTAGCAATTGGGGCTATCGTTTTCAGGGAATTTTCTGCAGCGATTTAAAAATCGGCAAATTTAGCTTTTTTCGTCACCAGTTTCCGCGACCGGGAGAGCACAAAATTCAGGTCTTGTAAACAGAAAACTAGATATTAGAGATGTATTGTAGATGGTTTGTAACGATAGACATACAGTGGTGTTAATGTTGCAATATCTTTATTTCAGGTGTGTGGTTACAGACTTTTGTGTGAGGTTTTGAAAGTTAGGTAGGCGACTCTAGGCCGAGAAGCTCAGAAAACTGTTTACTGCCTCCTATCGTGTAGCTGTTAACTCTAGTGCGAATGTGTTGCCACATCATTGTCATCCTTGGTACTTTTTAAACTCGTGCTTAAACTCATTTGCTTATTTAATTATATGTCAATATTGGGAAGAAGTTTATTCCGATTCGCTGCTGAAGCGACCAGAATTTTGAATATATTGGCTGAAAACTTCTATTAATTCTCTCCTTGCCTCAACCCTGATATCAGCCAGTTCTCCTACTAGGGTGGCCATTGATATATTTCCACAACTAATATTTTCTCTATATAGTATTGTCTCTATGTCCCGTTCAAGTGTCTCTCTTTGTTTTGTGAATCTGGCACAATTGAATATGTACCCTCAGATAATTTGACTGGTTTAAATTCACAAACAAAGGATTTATTACAAAAGGAACAATTAAAATTCACTATAGGATCGCTAAATGTGTGTGGTCTAAAAAATAAGGTTAATTTTCCAGAAGTAGAACAGCTAGTTAAAAAGTATGACATTTTTTGTGTGACTGAAACTAAATTAGACAACACTGATATAATATCAATCTCTGAGTACGAATTTATATCAAAACCTAGAGAACAGCCGCATATAAGGAAATCTGGCGGCATAGGTGTTTTTGTGCGTAACACTTTGTACGATAAAGTTGAGATTTTAAAAAATGATTGCGAATACATTTTATGGCTTAAAATTGATAACTTAGAGTTCTCGTTTGGTAATGTTCTATTGTTGGGTATAATTTATGTGCCACCAGAACAATCTAATTTTTATAAAGACGACATTTTTGCAGAAATGGAACTCGAAATCACGCGTTTTTGTAGCAACTATTCATGTATATTGTTGACAGGTGATATAAATGCACATACGGCAAGAATTGCCAGATTTTTTTAGAAACAGATCAATTTTTAGCTGATCATTTTGATTTTGATAATGATTTGTTAACATTTTTTGAAGCACATCGAAAATTAAAACTGTATGATTTGCCACTAGCCAGAAACTCAATGGATCTCAAATCCGACAGAATAGGCCATAAATTATTAGATATTTGTAAATACAATAACCTGTTTATTTGCAACGGCCGAATAGGTAAAGACCGTAACACAGGTAAAATGACCTTTCGTGACTGTTCCGTTATAGATTACAGCATAGCGAGTATTGATCTTTTGTCACACATAACCGACTTTGAAATAACAGAGCTTGATAGCTTATTTTCGGACGGTCACTGTTTGTTAAGTATTGATTTAAATATAAAATATTCTGAGCAAAACTGCATACAAGAAACGTATGTTAGTAATAGTAAAATTAAATGGAAAGAAAATAAAAAAGAAGAATTTTTGATAAATATAAATGAGAATGATATCATGGAAATAAAAGCTTCACTCGAATCGTGTAATCAGGAAAATGCATCTACTATTTAAATTTAGCAGCAACTAGAATCGCCGAAATTTTTAACTGTTCGGCTAATAAAACATTCATGTCAAGACCGCAAAATTTTAACGAAAATAATTCGCCAAAGCAAAATAAATCTAAAAACAAACCGTTTTTTGGTACACAGTGTAGGAATGCGCAAGTAAAATACCACCGAGCGCGTAAACAATATAATCTTGTTAAAAACGAAACTAATAAAACTCATCTACGCGAAGCAAGTAAATTCTATAAATCAACAGTTAAACGATTTCAGCAAAATACAAAACAAATGAATGAGAAAAAACTAAGACATTTAAATTCAAAACAACCGAAAGATTACTGGAAAATTTTGAACAGCATTAAACCAAAATCGAAAGGTAAATTCCCCCCAATGCAGGAATTACATGACTTTTTCGAAAATATAAACTCTACAAATACAGAGGAAGAAGATTTTCGTGTGAACTTTAATCTAAATGACCAAGATGAAATTTTAAACTCAGAGATAACTCCGGAAGAAATCTCCAAAGCAATATTAAACACAAACAATGGTAAATGTCCGGCAGAGGATAAAATTATTAATGAATATCTTAAAAGTTCAAAATCTCTGTTGATGCCAGTGTACGTACTACTATTCATAAAATAATGGTTACCGGTACTTTACCAGAATCTTGGTTGGAGGGCATAATAAAACCTATTTATAAAAACAAGGGCAGTCAAAGTGATCCAAAAAACTACCGTCCAATTACTATTTTAAGCTGCCTTGGCAAAATCTTTAGTGCAGTATTAAACAACAGGTTAACGAAATATGTAGAAGTTCAAGAAATGCTTAATGAAAACCAAGCAGTTTTAGATCCAAATACTCAACAACTGACCATATGTTCGTATTACACTACCTTATAGAGTTATTAAAACTTAAAAAGCAAAAATATATATTACGTATGTGGATTTTTCGCGGGCTTTTGATTCCCTTTGGAGAATAGGTCTTTGGAAAAAGCTCTTAAATATTGGAATACAAGGAAACTTTTTAAGAGTAATTTATAATATGTATAAGCATATAAAATCATGTGTTTCTATTGGTAATGAGAAATCATCATTTTTCAAATGCGAATTAGGGGTAAGACAGGGGGACCATTTATCCCCCCTGCTCTCAGTATTTATCTGAATGATCTGGAACATTTTATGGTTTCACACGATAATCCTGGAATTGAAATCAGCAATGCGAACGTAGGTTTTTATCTTAAAATCCAGTACTTCTCTACGCTGACGATACTGTATTATTTGCAGACGATAAAAAATCCCTTCAAAATGTCTAAAAGATTTTGAAAATTACTGTAAATTCTGGAAATTAGAGGCGAATCCTGATAAAACAAAAGTAATGGTTATCGGTGCAAGAAATTTAAAAAATATGAAATTCTATCTCGCAGATAAAGAACTAGAAATTGTAAAATCATATAAATACTTAGGACTTTATTTTTCCAATACAGGTAGTTTTGCAAAAGCAAGAGAACATATAGCGAATCAGGCTAAAAAAGCAATGCATCTACTACTAATGAGAATAAATAATATAGACAATACCGATAGATCTTCAATTAAAATTATTCATAGTACAATTTTACCTATACTAACATATGGTTGTGAAATATTTGGTTTCGAAAATCTCTCCGCTTTGGAACAAGTACACAATAGCTTTCTAAGAAAAATAACGAAAACTCGTACAAGTACGCCGATGTACATGCTTTACGCCGAGTTAGGACGATATCCGATAGAGATTACGATTAAAACAAAAATGATAAGTTTCTGGAATAAAATTATTACACAGAAAAATACTAAACTCTCTTCTTTATGTTATGAAGCCATGTTATATTCTGCAGACTCTAATAAATTTAAATGGATGAATCATATATGTGATATCCTTAACAATACAGGATTTTCCTATGTGTGGCTACAACAGAGATCAATTACAAGTAAAAATATAGCAATTAATATTAAACAAACGCTTATTAACCAGTTCTTTCAAAAATGGTCATCAGATCTAACAAACTCATCCAAAGGTAGAAATTATAGTCTTTTTAAGAAAGATATTAATTTTGAAACTTATTTGAAAATTCTCCCTCGAAATCAAGGCCTCAAAATCTTAAAATTTAGAACGGCGAATCATAAACTTCCTATAGAAACTGGTCGCTGGAAAAATAAACATAAAGAATATAACAATAGAAAATGCGTAAACTGCTTCCAGGACCTCGGTGACGAATTCCATACTTTGCTAGTTTGTAAACGTTTTAAAAACATACGAGAAAAACTGATAGATCCGTATTTTTATACTAGACCTAATGTTATAAAATTTAACCATTTATTAAATACAAATGATGAAAAGGCACTTAAAAACCTTTTTAAATTGATCCATTATGTCATGAAAATAACAAATAAACAATATAACTAAACTTACCAAAACATGCAGCACATTAAAATCTAAAACAATCCCATGTCCCTTTGATCAATAAATCCTATTCACTAATATCAAACGAATATTTCACTTTCAGTTATTGTGACCTTAAACTACGTTAAATGAAATTTTCATGCATTTCAATTCGACACAGTTTATATCATATATAATTATGTCAGTTCTTTCAAAACAAGAGCTTTAAATTAGCACGAGTTCCACGGGTTTTCTTTACCTTTATCATTACAGGTAAAAGTAACTGTTACAGGTGTACACTGCCATAGTAGTGTCCCGTTTGTGTTTTTACAAGTACTGTGAAACAACCTAAATCAGCATAAACATTATTGTTTCGGTTTTTTGTTTCATACTATTTTTATTCAACCAAAGTGTGAAATTACCTTTTTGGTAATCATGACGATACTTTATAAAGAACTGGATTTCTTTTTCTTTTCATTAAAAAGGAAAAAAGAAACGATATTTAAATACGAAATACTATTTTTGAGTTACCCCCGTAGATAACAAAAATATTATTTATGTTGATGTAATTATTCATGCTAGATCTACTATACATCTTCAGAAAAAAAGTCAATATTTATATATAATATTGTATTTTCAAACCACCCAGTTTGTATATATTATACAATGTATTTGTTATCATGTTGTTATACCATGTAATTTTCATGTGTGTAACCTGATTATAGAAAATAAAGGTATCTGTCTGTAATGTTGTGCTGTTCAACTCTACTGTAGCCGTCTGTTGTTGTTGTTGTTGATCTACGTCCTAGAAATTAACCTTGCCAAGGGGAGTAATTTCACTAGCATCTGAATCAAGCGGAGGCTTGATCTCACAGGAAACAATGTAAACAAATATCAAAGAAAAAGAAAAGAATCTACTTAATTATGTGAGTTATGTAGACGTTTTGGTACTGTAGTATACTTCATTCGTAAAATATTGTAATGCTGTTTTCTTTCACGGTTAACGTCCGTTTGTTCAGGATTTCAATTTCATTAAATGTGTAACATTGCAACCACAGGCACAGGTCCAGTGTATATTTTTTGTTTAATATAAAAAAATCTGTTGTTTTTTTTAACACAAATATACTTTACATATGTTAGTCAAATGAAAAAAAAACGATGACAAAAAATCCGGTCACAGTATCATATACATTGAAAAGGTGAACTATGCGAGTGTAACGCTATGGGAAGCTACTCGGCAAACTTGTAGAACATTTCAAAATTGGAGTTTATACGCTTGCAGCCGCTACCTGCACGATTGCACCTTCGAAACTTTTAAAGCCTTCCATAAATACTAAACTGACCCCATAAATTGCTTTGAAATACACAGTACAAGTCTCTAGGAGCGAAATATTTCAAATATCCCCGGTGATTTCAGCTGCCAAACAAAGTGATAAAAACCAGGAACACGTCCGCTATCCAGAATGAAATCACTGGGGATAGCTGAACTTGATGGACCAAAGCCGAGCTGACCATGTTGTACAAGATCAGCAACGACATTGTGGATATCCCAGCCAGCCAGTACATTGATCATCTAAGTCCAGAGTCACACCAGATAATAAATAAATTCTCCCTCTCCAAGAAATTTTGCTAGCCGTCCACATCCACATGGTACTTCAAGTACTCCTTCTTCCCACATTCTTTTATATAACAACCTGTCTGCCGATGTTGCCGAGGCCTCTGACTTGGTATCCTTCGAGCCGGGGCTGTCATTACTGTCATTGTAGTCCGCATGGGTCAAGTTACAAGTACTTTTTAGTGATTTCCATTGCTGTGCCGGCCGCGGCCACCATACCCAGAGAGGTCTGGGTTGGAGAGACAAAAACGTAAAATCTTTACTTCCTACCTTTTAAGCTGTCCAGTCCCTTCTTTCTTACTATTTTTTCCATTTTCTTTTCTTGACCCAGCACCACCCATCACATAACAGTCAAGTGTGACTGCATCGATGTGCGATGTAGATAGATGTATACAAGTACATTTTACAGCAGATGGTGTTATGAAAAATAATCAATCATGTGTTTTTGTATTTTAACAGGATAACATAACAGTCGGCTTTATGTAATTTTACTCCAGTAATGGGAAGCGATGGGTGACAACAGCTATAAATCTGTGTTGCAGGGTTGTCTAGACAACCTGCCCACTCTCAACTCAAGATTAGTAAGGATATTTATCAGCTCTACATTCACAGGTAACTTGCTCTTTTTTACAGTGGATGAAGTTGTCCAGTCACTAGGTATCACCACAAAATCAGGGATTGAGTTTGAGCCCCTGCACCTCCAACTAAAATTACTTACATTTGAGTCCTTGTAATTGGGTGCTTTAGACCTGGCATACGAAAGAACCAGGGAAGTTTCTGGAACATCTTCTGTATTTTGCACTATGCTCCAACTAAAAATAATACTAACAGTATCATCATGATCATTCTTATGAGCTGATGTAGGTGACCATAAAATAATCATTCTCGCATACCAGAGGTCTACCGTGGTTCCCCGGATGTTCGTCTCGGGATTTTGACGAACCTCTGATGGATGAGAATGAAAATAATAGGCTTATGCAGTAGTGACTATAATAAATAAGTTCATGTAAGCAGTACTGGTAACTTGCTAAAATTTAGTTTACTGCAGTATACTGATTTATCTTAGCTTGATTATTAAAATTTAGTTGATTTTTTTTTTTCAATAACAGTAAAAGATAAGACTTTTCCCTTTAAACTTTCTGCAGATCTTTTACCATTATTGACAAAAAACATCAAGAAAATTTTAGCATGCAAGTACATGTCTATACATATATATACCATTAATTGACATTGCTGATCTGACAGGGTATATTGTGTATATATTTAGATACTCGAGAGGAACGTAACGTCTTGTTAGAAGATGTATACCCAAAGCTGAAATCACATTGCAAGAAGAAATATGGAATGGATTTTCAAGTGAGCTTTTTTGTAATTTTTGTTCAGTTAGTTATTAGATCTATATTCTATACAGTAATCTATAAAAACATTTTTAGTACTCCTCAAAATTTTTGAGGGAATGTGGGCTTAGGGGAGCTGTGTAGGGAGCATAAATTATAGTATGTCCATTCCCAAATCTTTATTTGGATAACTCTAGCACTACAGAGTGAACTTGTCAGAACTTGAATGTACCTAACCCGATTTAGGAGTAATGGTTCTTGGAAACTTTACAGATATATTGTGCAAATACTCCTACAATTATAATGGATCTGGGCCAAACTTACAGAAGTGTAAGCCTTATTGCTATATATTGTTCAGTACAAATTTAAGCCTTGTCCAGATAACTCCCCTCCTAGAGTTTTCAACAGATCTGGCCCAGACTTACAGAAACATATCCCTATAAAGTGAAGTTGCACGTATCATCAGAACTTAAATGTTCCATGCCCACTTAAGCAGTTTTGGCCCTTTGTCATTTTACAAAATGCTGAGTGTATATATTTTGCAATACTGATATTAGACTTGTCAATTAACACCTCTTCAGGCTCTTACAATTTTCAACTTATCTGGCCCAATTTACTTAAAGAAAAGTATCACTATGAAATGAACTTTTGTATATTATCAGGATAAACATATATAATGCTCACTTTAGGAGTTATGGCTCTTTGAAATTATGCAAGATGCTGAATTTTTCCACACAGGTAACTCCAGTAACAGTTTTCAAGGGATCATAGCCCAAACAACAGAACTGGATTGCTATATAATAAGTGAATTTAAGCACTGTTAGGATATGCATGTACTACCTTATACCCTGGTATAAATGCTCCCCGTGTTAAAAAGGCACCCTCTCTCCTGATTGCAAAAAAGAGTGTGTTTTTTTTTCGTCTTGTTAATATATACATGCACTACTGTATACCCCAGAAGGGGATTTGAGTTCGATCTATGAATGGGGCATATGTTCTCTGTGAAGATTTGATAAAAGACATTGTGTCTGATGGTTATTGAATATTCTAACACGACCAGCAAATAACCTACATACATGTAGAGCAAAATCTATCTCGGGTTATTCTGCAATAAACCACTCGCGTGCAATGACGTCATCCAATCCAAGTGCATAGCGCAGTTGTAAAAAGTAGTTACCATTTTTCCTAACACTGTTGATACTAGTATGTCGTGCTAGAATCGAAATAATAAGTTTCCAATTGTGATTTATTGTAGAATAATCCGAGTTTTTCGTTCTTATGCGAAACAATACCCTTACAGAAGCAAGCCTCTGTGGCGTACATGCTGCGTATTTGCTGTGTATATGCTGCGAACACAGTAGTACGCCAGAGGAGTACATTTTACATACACCGCATGCCGCGTACATGCCGCGTACTATTTCGACGAGTACACAGCATGTACGCAGGAGGTCACTAGTACACTTCAAGTACGCAGCACAGACTCCGAAAATTTAAGGAGTACACTGCATGTACGCAGGAGGGACTTGTACAAGAAAATAGTACACTGCATGTACACCGCAGATACTTCGAAATTTATAACACTTATATTTAGTTGCATTAAAGTTGTTTCCCCTTGATGCAGTTACGCCATTTTCTTCAGATGTTTACCAAATTACATGCTTCAAAAATTGATTTATTTCATTGAAAAGTGGATGAAGAAAAGCATACTAATTTATTTGATAACATCAATCTACATTATTTTGGTAAGGGTAAATACTTATTGATGCATGTCACTTATCTTTTTTCTGTTTTTTTCTGTCCAAATGATCAGCATTTGCATAAGAAAGTTGGTGGGGTAGGAATTTACATTATCACAGCAGTTTCGCCACAAGAGTACACAGCATGTATCAGCAGAGTACACAGCATGTACGCCGCAGGACTCGGGCCAGGAGTACACAGCATGTACCCGCAGGAGTACACAGCATGTACGCCGCAGGGGTAGTACACCGCAGGCTCATTTGCATGTGAAAAGTGTATGTGCCGCGTACATGCTGCGTACTATTTCCCGCATACTAAATTCCTCCAGCGTACATCCTGTGTACTATGTAGTCCACAGCATGTACGCAGCAAGTAGTACGCGGCAGAGCTCATTTGCATGTCAAAAGTGTACTACAAACGTACTATCGGTGTATGTGCGGTGTATATCCTGCATACTATTTAAAGCCCGTGATTTCAGTACACATCATGTACGCATCATATACACTGTATGTACACAGCAGCAGGCCTTTTTCTTCTGTAAGGGTATATCACTCAGGCCTACGGCCTTCGTGATATATTCTTACGCATAAGAACTCAAAACTCAGGTTATTCTACGATAAACCACGTTTGGGAACTTATTATTTCTTAAGTCAATCATTGCTGTTCTCTGATAGCTCTTGTTTGATTATTTTTTATCTTTGTAAAGAAAGCAATGTTGCTGCATTTATAACAATACACACAGGATGATATTTCTAGTAGAATTTATGTCCTTTCCAGGTTTAATTCTATATTTTCCAGATAAATGATGCCATGCCAGAACTTCCAGTTCATTAAACATGCAGAACTACCTGAAAAATCATTAAATAAAATGTTTGTATTTTTGCACTCTTCAGTGCCAATTTTTTTTATCTTTTTTTTTTTCATGTGGCCATGGTACTCATTGAAATATTGTATACCTATGTTGTTGATTCAATAAAATATTTTACAATTTTCCACTGAACCTCCCCAAAAAAACATTAATAAATGACCAAATTTCTTTCGAACAGTTGGTGGATATGAGATGGGGTGTTCCGGTTGAGTCAGCAGACGACCATCAAGCCACTGAACTGTGTCTCCAGGAAATACGAAATTGTCAGAGACTGTCAACTGGACCAAATTTTGTGGTATATCTTATGATAATACAACTTCTTGTGTCATACTTCATAAAGCAGATCAATGCAGTCAGTTTACTGATGGTTTCTTATTGGCTACTGTGAAAAATTTATTATCCATTATCAATGGGGAGTTTTGTGGATATTACTGTGAAATCATTTAAATTCGCTGGCATGAAATTTTGCGGAAATGTGAAAAAGGACTGTTTTGCGCGGGCTTTAATTCGCATATTTTCAATTTTAGAAATGAAAAATAAAGTTAAAAATAATGATAGCGCGGTCTTTAATTCGCGCATCGGTCCTAGTGCAAAATACGTGAAAATTTCGTCTTACGTGAATGAAAATGATTTCACAGTATATTGGTTGCATAAATTCACAAAATTCACACAGATTTTCCTCCTCGTTTCTGATATTTGTTGATTACAGAACACTATGTCTGTCACACAGATATCCCTCCTTATTTCTGAGGTCTGTAGTTTCAGAACACTATAGTTGTCACACAGATCACTCTTCTCACTCCTGAACTCAGTCAGAATGCTATGGTTTTCACACAGATCACTCTCCTCACTCCTGAGGTCAAAGTACAGTAGTCAGAACCCTGTTGTTTGTCACACAGATCACTTGTTTCATTCCTGAGGTCGAAGCACAGTAGTCAGAACCCTGTTGTTTGTCACACAGATCACTTGTCTCATTCCTGAGGTCAAAGTACAGTAGTCAGAACCCTGTTGTTTGTCACACATATCGCTCTCCTCATTCCTGAGGTCAAAGTAAGTAGTCAGAACCCTGTTGTTTGTCACACACATCACTCTCCTCCTTCCTGAGGTCAAAGTACAGTAGTCAGAACCCTGTTGTTTGTCACACAGAATACTCGTCTCATTCCTGAGGTCAATAGATTACAGTAGTCAGAACGCTGTAGTTGTCACACAGATCACTCCCCTCATTCCTGTCAAAGTACATTAGTCAGAACCATGTTGTTTGTCACACAGATCACTTGTCTCATTCCTGAGATCAAAGTACAGTAGTCAGACCCCTGTATTTTGTCACACAGATCACTCTGCTCATTCCTGAGGTCAAAGTTAGTAGTCAGAACCCTGTAGTTTGTCACACAGATCACTCTCCTTATTCCTGAGGTCAAAGTAAGTAGTCAGAACCCTGTTGTTTGTCACAAAGATCACTCTCCTCTTTCCTGAGGTAAAAGTACAGTAGTCAGAACCCTGTTGTTTGTCACACACATCACTCTCCTCCTTCCTGAGGTCAAAGTACAGTAGTCAGAACCCTGTTGTTTGTCACACAGAATACTCGTCTCATTCCTGAGGTCAATAGATTACAGTAGTCAGAACGCTGTAGTTGTCACACAGATCACTCCCCTCATTCCTGTCAAAGTACATTAGTCAGAACCATGTTGTTTGTCACACAGATCACTTGTCTCATTCCTGAGATCAAAGTACAGTAGTCAGACCCCTGTATTTTGTCACACAGATCACTCTGCTCATTCCTGAGGTCAAAGTTAGTAGTCAGAACGCTGTAGTTGTCACACAGATCACTCCCCTCATTCCTGCCAAAGTACATTAGTCAGAACCATGTTGTTTGTCACACAGATCACTTGTCTCATTCCTGAGATCAAAGTTCAGTAGTCAGAACCCTGTATTTTGTCACACAGATCACTCTGCTCATTCCTGAGGTCAAAGTTAGTAGTCAGAACCCTTTAGTTTGTCACACAGATCACT
Organism: Mercenaria mercenaria; assembly: GCF_021730395.1. Classification (NCBI taxonomy): domain Eukaryota; kingdom Metazoa; phylum Mollusca; class Bivalvia; order Venerida; family Veneridae; genus Mercenaria; species Mercenaria mercenaria. The sequence goes on from NC_069374.1 coordinate 44,037,890, forward strand.
CTCCTCATTCCTGAGGTCAAAGTAAGTAGTCAGAACCCTGTTGTTTGTCACAAAGATCACTCTCCTCATTCCTGAGGTAAAAGTACAGTAGTCAGAACCCTGTTGTTTGTCACACAGATCACTCTCCTCATTCCTGAGGTCAAAGTAAGTAGTCAGAACCCTGTTGTTTGTCACACAGATCACTCTCCTCATTCCTGAGGTCAAAGTACAGTAGTTAGAATCGTGTAGTTGTCACACAGATCACCCTCCTCATTTCTGAGGTCAAAGTACAGTAATCAGAACCATGTTGTTTCACAGTTTGTCACACAGATCACACTTCTCATTCCTGAGGTCAAAGTACAGTAGTCAGAACCCTGTTGTTTGTCACACAGAACACTTGTTTCATTCCTGAGGTCAATAGTTTACAGTAGTCAGAACCCTGTAGTTGTCACACAAATCACTCGCCTCATTCCTGAGGTCAATAGATTACAGTAGTCAGATCCCTGTGGTTGTCACACAGATCACTCCCCTCATTCCTGAGGTCAATACATTATAGTAGTCAGAACTCTGTGGTTGTCACACAGATCACCCTTCTCATTCCTTCGATTTGTAGGTTCAGACCACTGTGGTTGTCACACAGATTACCCTTCTCATTTCTGAGGTCAATAGATTACAGTAGTCAGAACCCTGTGGTTGTCACACAGATAATCCTCATCAGGAAGGTCAATAGAATTCAGTAGTCAGTAGTTTTCACACAGATAACCCTTCCCTGGAAGGTCAATAGATTACAGTAGTCAGAACTCTGTGGTTGTCATATAGATTACCCTCCTTATTCCTGAAGTCAATTAATTACAGTCAGAACCCTGTGGTTGTCACACAAATCACTCCCCTCATTCCTGAGGTCAGTAGATTACAGTAGTCAGAACTCTGTGGTTGTCACACATGATATCACCCTCCCCATTCCTGAGATCAATAAATTACAGTCAGAACTCTGTGGTTGTCACACAGGTCACCCTCCTCATACCTGAGATCAATAAATTACAGTCAGAACTCTGTGGTTGTCATACAGATCCCCCTCGTCATTCCTGAGGTAAATAAATTACAGTCAGAACTCTGTGGTTGTCACACAGATCACCCTCGTCATTCCTGAGGTCAATAGATTACAGTAGTCAGAACCCTGTGGTTGTCACACAGATTTCTCACCTCACTCTTGAGGTCTGTAGATTACAATAGTCACAATACTATGGTGCCTGCCTGTTTAGCTCCCTTACAGAAGCAAGCCTCTGTGGCGTACATGCTGCGTATTTGCTGTGTATATGCTGCGAACACAGTAGTACGCCAGAGGAGTACATTTTACATACACCGCATGCCGCGTACATGCCGCGTACTATTTCGACGAGTACACAACATGTACGCAGGAGGTCACTAGTACACTTCAAGTACGCAGCACAGACTCTGAAAATTTAAGGAGTACACTGCATGTACGCAGGAGGGACTTGTACAAGAAAATAGTACACTGCATGTACACCGCAGATACTTCGAAATTTATAACACTTATATTTAGTTGCATTAAAGTTGTTTCCCCTTGATGCAGTTACGCCATTTTCTTCAGATGTTTACCAAATTACATGCTACAAAAATTGATTTATTTCATTGAAAAGTGGATGAAGAAAAGCATACTAATTTATTTGATAACATCAATCTACATTATTTTGGTAAGGGTAAATACTTATTGATGCATGTCACTTATCTTTTTTCTGTTTTTTTCTGTCCAAATGATCAGCATTTGCATAAGAAAGTTGGTGGGGTAAGGAATTTACATTATCACAGCAGTTTCGCCACAAGAGTACACAGCATGTATGCAGCAGAAGTACACAGCATGTACGCCGCAGGACTCGGGCCAGGAGTACACAGAATGTACGCCGCAGGAGTACACAGCATGTACGCCGCAGGAGTACACAGCATGTACGCCGCAGGGGTAGTACACCACAGGCTCATTTGCATGTGAAAAGTGTATGTGCCGCGTACATGCTGTGTACTATTTCCCGCATACTAATTTCCTCCAGCGTACATCCTGTGTACTATGTAGTCCACAGCATGTACGCAGCAAGTAGTACGCGGCAGAGCTCATTTGCATGTCAAAAGTGTACTACAAACGTACTATCGGTGTATGTGCGGTGTATATCCTGCGTACTATTTAAAGCCCTTGATTTCAGTACACATCATGTACGCATCATATACGCTGTATGTACACAGCAAGAGTACGCAGCAGGCCTTTTTCTTCTGTAAGGGAGCTCAATTGGGAGAATGCAGACCTACAGATTTTGGGGCCATGAATTCAATCCATGATAAGGGGCATATATTGTTCTCCGTGATGCTTTGATAAAAGACATTATGTCTGAAATCATTAATTCTCCACCTCTTATTGATGTTGAGAAGTTGTAAATTACTTGCAGAGAACAGGTTTGTACTGGTACAGGATCCAAAAATACTGGTTAGATTTACTGTCTGCCATTACAAAACTGAAATACTTTAGAAAAGTGGCGTTAAACCCGAAACAAACAGATCACTCTGCTGCTGTCAGAGGTTCGAAGATTACAGGAGTAGAATGCTATGTTTGTCACATAGAATAGATTACTCTCGTCATTCCAAAGGCCAGTAGATTACTGTAGTCAAAACATCAGTGAATTACAGTAGTCAGAACACTAGGTTTATTATGCAGATCCTTCCCATTCTTGAGGTCTTTACATTAGTTAGCAGTGAGACTGTCATGATTGTCACAGAGGCTGAGGTTAATGATAACTGAATTATAAACTGTACAATGGCATATTTTTGCTAAAAGTTTTCTGTCTTTCAAATTAGAATGAATTTGGCAGGCTGAATTTTTACAATGTGTAATGGAATTGTGAACAATAAAGGGCTTTTTGTAGCAGCACTTGTTCTTTCGAATACAGACATTTTGCAGACATAGTAAAATGGTAAATGATACAAATCCCTCATGAAAAGATCTGATTTTACGGTACACAGAAGGAGTGCACAATACATACACCATAATTGATATGAATAACTGCCTTCTGTACAAGTCCATACAGGATTGACAGTGTATGTGTTATGTACATGATTCAGTATTATTTCATAGCCTAGATTGTTACAGATTTGATTGGTATATCTCAAATTTGTACCACGGTACGTGCAAAGAGCGTATAAATTATAACATGCACTGTGAGCTTGTTTTTAAGACTTTTAGGGTATGCAATGTCTGACTTGTCCATCCGTCCTTTGGTTGGACTTTCTTGTGTACTCAAATCCTACAGTTTCTACCCATTATTCAAATGAAGCTTAGTGTATGTCATCACTTTGAAATGGGCATTCACATATTATTTTCATATAGTTTCATATGAAAATATTTACATTTGCCCTATTCTTTTCCATTAAATATCATGATATTCATTTTGTGTGAACAGCAAAATGAAAGGCATGAAAGTAAATATAAGAAATGAAACTTTTTTTCCTTGTCTGTGCGAAATGAACGACAGAATAGGATCGGCAGATTAGAGATTCATGGATTTGCAGATCCTATTCTGTCATTCATTTTGCACGAACATCCAAAAAAAAATTCATGTCTTAATTAATTGATTTTTAGTTATGCTCTTTTTTTGATGATAGGGGTAGAGGATGGCAGGTGAAATGGGTGACCCTCTAGTATCATATTGATATATCTTTTACATTGCAGACATTTCTAAACCAGAAGCATGGGTACCGACCTCTACAAGTTTCCATTCCTGTAACAGAGTTTGATCATTTGTACAGCAGTTTACAGGTTTGAATTTTTTAACCTTCTACAAATAAGCAAGGTTTATATAACACTGCTGTTGAAATATATCAAAATATTGACGCCTGGTAAGCTCATATAATTTAGGTATCGTTTAAAAGGTTATTGTCCACTGAAAAAGAAAATATAGAAATTACGTGACATAATATTATATAGATTTTTTTTTAATTTATAATTTTCAGTGACACTTCAACAGAAACCCAGTTACTACTGTGTAAGATTTATCATTTTGCAGTCAAAACATGACTGTAGTGATTCATGCATATTATTTTGGACATTTTATTTTCTAATTCTTGTTCAGCCAGCATATGCACCTCTTTCAAATTACACCAAAACAACAAAGGGTCACCAGGTAAATTTCATCATAGTATTTACAGTATACATAATTATATACTGATAAAATGAACTTATTTATAGCGTTGAGATAGGAAGTTCACTTAAAGATATTTATATCGAATGATTAATAGAGACAAGCCTAAAGATAATTAATAGAAAATGTTCAGATTATACCTTGCCATACCTGTTAGGTGTTAATGATGTTCTAAAAATGTCTATCTTTAATCAAGTAGTTGAGTGCACTTCACCCTAAAGCCATATATAGATTTTTGAAAGGCTCTGGCCCCCAGATCTTCCAACAACAAAAAAAGAGAAAAAATTTAGGAATCAGCCATTTCTTAAGAAAGATAATTAGTTTTCTTTTTTATTAATCTTTACATTAAAAATTGAAAAGCATTTGACGTAAACTGCCATTGTTATAAATGTCTATATCTGATGATTGTTTTATACAGATTTCTCTGCGTTGTATTGGCAAAGACAGTTTTTATTGCTGTGGCAGTCCAGGGTTTGATGCCCAACTTGGACATCTATTTTTTTCTTGATTTGGAATTCTTAAGATAGTTTAGAAACAAAAACTTATTTTCTAATATTCATAATATGACCAAACTTCGGTTTTAAAGAAAGATCATTTAAAGCCCAAATTTGGAAGTCCCTGCCTTTGAAGTATAAGTACATATGAGCTATGCCATGAGAAAACCAACATAGTGCATTTGCGACCAGCATGGATCCATACCAGCCAGTGTCAAAAATATGGTTCCTGTATCAGCAGATAAGACCAATGCCCTTTTCTTTACAGAACTGTTATTACAGTATTTGTCAGAAACAGTTCACTCAATGGGACATAGTGTTGCCCTTTGGTCATCAAATAATCTAGTTACCCTAGGTGCAATGTTCAAGAAAGGATTTTACTTTCTAAATATTCCAGATAAGTCAATAATTAGTACAATGTAGGCATCAGAAGGCTACTTCTCCACCTCCCTGAAGGATTTAAACTCATTGGCTACTTTTTTACACTCTGTAGGATCAGTACAAGACACACTTACTTTTTTTGACACTCTTGCAGACCAAAGTACAAAAATGTATAGAAAATGGTCAGCTCTTTAAGCTCGATGTAGAATTGACTTGTCTGTTACTTTCTGGCACCCTTTAGAATTGAAGCTCTGTATACTTATTGCCCACCTGCTTAGCACAGTAGGGAGAGTGTTGGTCTACGGATCACGGGGTCGCGAGTTCGATCCTCGGGCGGGGTGTATGTTCTCCATGACAGTTTGATAAAAGACATTGTGTCTGAAATCATTCGTCCTCCACCTCTGATACTTCATGTGGGGAAGTTGGCAGTTACTTTCAGAGAACAGGTTTGTAATGGTACAGAATCCAGGAACACTGGTTAGATTAACTGCCCGCCGTTACATGACTGAAATATATACTGTTGAAAAACGGTGTTAAACCCAAATTAAACAAAACAAACTGTAGTTTTATTGATACCTGCCAGGATAAAAACTCTCTGGTTACTTTTACGCACGTTTGAGAATTATTATTATTATTATACCAGATAAATATATAGCGCCCTTTTCATTTGAATCCCTGACCTCTGGGTTGACAGTCAAGCATGTTACCACTAGACCACTGGCCCACCTATTGCATCTCACTGGTAACAGTCTGATACCCTGTAGGATTAAAACTTACTTGTTATTATTTCCTTTTAGGATTGAAATTGTGACACCATGTAGGATTGAAACACACAGACTATTTTATGTTTTATGGCAGCTTTTAGGACTGCAGCTGACTGTTTACTAATTGACCTTCAGTCTGGCTGCCTTTTTACATCCTACAGAATCAAAACTTAAGGGTTCTTCATGACATACTGTAAGTCTGGATTAAAACTAACCCTTACCCTGCTTAATTTCTATAATGAACTTGTCCATCTTTCAGTTTGGACAGTAACATTAACTGTTAAAAGGGGTACATACCAAAAAGATGCTCACAGAATGGTGAACACTGCAGGTCATGATCAGACTGCTCAGATTTGCAGGCTAATCATGATCTGCACTGGCCACAAAGGCAGAATCAGTTATGTCCAGCATGATATTTAAAGGGCTAATTAGCTAATTTTTGACACTGTATGATTATAACTCAACTTAAGCTAAAATGCAGTAAAAAGCTGCCTATAAGGACCATGTGTTAAAGAGTCAAAAATGACCTTTATTTACAATTGAACTTTATGGACAAATTATTTTAAATACACTGCAAAAATTGGAAACAATTTTTTTTGAACCATGTGTTCTTTGTACGAAGGTTGTGTTAAGCACAATATTTAATGTATACATTTATATTGTAGGAGAATGGGCATGATACAGATCTTGTTAACTTGTGGTATAAGAAGGATACAAACCAGATTCCTCCTGTATATGTCCTGCAGCCAATCAGCACCAATATTCCAGGTTACAAGGAAAAGGTAAAATGTTTGTTGACTGCCTGTTTTGGTCAGGTTTTAATCATTCTGACACAGTTTAAAGTAAAAAAAGTGGAAACTCTACTGTTTTCCCAACACAACAAAAATGATGTGGAATTTTGGTTTGATTGAGTCTGTTCATGGACGGTAATAGAAATGCATGCAGCTACGATCCGCTCCATCTAACCCTGGGTTAAGCAGTGACTTTCTGGCTTTTAATGGTGGAGGTAGAACCAAACTACCTTGCTGGGCATTATTCCAGCTCTCTGTATGGGCATTATTCCAGCTCTCTGCATGGGCATTATTCCAGCTCTCTGCATGGGCATTATTCCAGCTCTCTGTATGGGCATTATTCCAGCTCTCTGCATGGGCATTATTCCAGCTCTCTGCATGGGCATTATTTTAGCTCTCTGTATGGGCATTATTCCAGCTCTCTGTATGGGCATTATTCCAGCTCTCTGCATGGGCATTATTCCAGCTCTCTGCATGGGCATTATTCCAGGCAGGGGCAGGCACCTAGGCAGAACCACTAACTTTTGGTAAGCTAGTTGGAATGGAATTCTCATGAGAAAAACTTCATTCTTTGTGGGAGTTTTGACCTCACAGCAGGTAAGCAGCAAGCAAGCCAAAGTCAGCAGCCTTGACAACTTGACCAGAAAGTATTTTCGAAGTCTGCTTATATGAACAAGACCAGGGATGTCAATATTTTTTTGATATTTATGGATGTATGAAAGTTTGGTTGCTTGTCATGACATTATTTGACTACATGTATATATTGCTATCCATTCGGTGTAAATCATATGTAATAAAAAGATGAATCTGCGCTCATTCTTGCACATAGTAACAGCATGCCCATTCACGCACTGCAGTACGTGAATCACGCACAAAATATCAAATGCACGCATAAAAATCACTTGTTAGGGGTACATGCACGCAGAGATTCGGAACTCCAGTTCAGCTGCCAAATTGCTGTTTATTACATCGCGCACTTGCCAATTGTTTGATATGGTCTAAAACGCAGATCCGGTCCACGAACGTTATAATTTTGTTTCCATCACCGAATTCTCGGCGTAATTGTCAGCTGTATAGAGGGGTTTGGTAAATGGTTTAGTCGGACGTCACACGAGTCGTGTGCAAAAAAGAATGGATACGAAACGCAAAAAGGCATTTTAGCTTTAATAAACTCAGCAAAAGGTTAACAGTATTTTATTTTTCGATATTTAATTGCAACTTTGATACACATTGCATATCTGTAATAGTTTGGGCATTTATTATTGATGGACGAATTTTACCAGTCTTCAGTTGACTATGTTATTTCGGACGAATCGTGTTCCATTCACGAAATTGGGAATACATGAACCTTGCTGAAAACTTATTTATATTTAGTATAATATAGGGAGGGGTCTTTTGATTCAGAATTTCCTATCTTAACTTTGGAAAAACATTTTACATTTTCTAAAATTATCTCATCTGTTATACCCCACCCACAAGAGTTCTGTATGAAAAAAAAACAAAAAACAAAACATGTAATATACAAATTTTCAGTAGTTTAAAAAATAGAAAATTTTCAGATCTGCCATGTAGTGTACCCCCAAATTTTGAAGTGTACCCCTATTTTGCAAAAGAAGGGGGTACATGTACCCTCAACTTTAAAAATGAGTGGGCATGCTGAGTAATTTTGCGTTGCTAAAGTTGCGCAATATCTCCTCTGCAAAAGATACACATAATTTGTGATACAACTTTACTAACCTTTAAATACAAGGCACAAACATACAGAAAAACATACTTACATTACATATTGATTTAAAGCGAGTTTCATTTATATTTTCAGAAAGGCAATATTAAACCTAATTTCTTTAATATCCATGTATTATGTAGGATAACAAAGATGCGAAAGCAGAATGGAATGATGTTTATAACAAGTTGAGAGCTGAGTTCAAGTTTGCTAGTGATGTATGCCATCAGAAAAAGTTACTCTCCGATGAAGATAGGCACAAATATTATATGTCAGGTAGGTCAGAGTCTCCTATTTTTACAATACATACATGCTTGTTTGGTGTATGGTGTGATTTCCTTTGCTTTGCATTACCCATTAAGAACATGGTATATAGTACTAGAGATTGTGCCAGAACTGGTCACATTTATTTGGTGTATACATTGAAAAGAGCATGGCTGTGGCTAAAATTCTGAAAACAACCTTGTCAGAGTTCCTCATCTTTCTGTTAGTAAGCTTTTGCCTTGGTAGCCTAGTGGTAGAGCATCGGCTTTGAGTGCTGGAGGTCGCGGGTTCGATCCCTGGTGGCGTCGTACCAAAGACATTTAAAAAAAATAGTACTAGAAGCTTCTTTGCTTGGTGCTCGGCATTAAGGGGATACTGCTAGAACTGGTCAGCCTGGTGTCAGTGAAATGTGATTGGGTATGATTTTGTGTCACATGTCTACAGCTTTAATTTGTGTAAATATTTCACACACTACACAAGTGACCACACGCTACATGTGTGTTGAGTCAAAAGAGATTATTATAAGCTGCTTCACATTCTACCTAAGATAAATTGTTATATACTAGATAAAAGAGTAAAAATTGAAACATTTGATAAACATAAATCTTAAGGTATGCACTTTAAAGCAGCTGTTTATAATTTATATGTTACAGTAACAGAAGCTGAAATCTTTAATGGAATATTAAAGTTGCCAGACAGTGCTGCAGACCACTGCTTGTGTTTTGTAAGGATCATTGAAGATATCACATCTCATCTAGACCATGACAAAGCTTGGCGCTTCATCGATGTACTTACTAGTGACTCCAGATCTCTAGACAGCGAGGCTCAAACAATACTTTCAAGACTCAGGGATGAAAAGATTGTTGAGAAATTACATGATACTAACATCAGCAGGTAGTACTAACATTATTGCAGTACTACTGTGATTATTCAATATACTATTTCATAAATCAGAAGTGATGTGCTGAGTAGGAAAGTGTACCGTGTACCAGTTATCAATATAAATCAAATACCAGTATTATAATAATTATGTTTGATTGATATAATGTATTGAGGGTTGTCTTATAGCTCAGATAGCGAGTTATAACAAAGAAAACCAAAAAGTACATTTTTGTAACCTATTCTGGCAGTTTAGTGTAGTTATGCAATCTGGAATCCACTGTTGGTATGTTCTAGTTCTAACATAAAATTATTTTAAGCAGTCCGCTGTATTAAGCAGCCAGATTATCCCACCATTCGCTGGCTGCTTTAAAGGTTCGACTATATATTCCATGTTTTTAGAGTCCATCTAAATAGTTGTCATATTTCAGAAATACTGTCAAGTGGAGCGAGAAAGACGGCATCAATCGGGAAGATCATGACAGTTACCTCAGAACATTTAAAGACTCGTTCTTCAACAGTATGGTGGATAAAATAGACAAGGCAGTAAAAAAGCAGCGCTCACTTATAATGGACGAACTTTACATTGAGGTGTATACTACATGGCTTACTTATGATATCAGATTATTATTTTATTTTAACATAGATGTGATTTTTTCATGGAGTTATTTCCCTATCATGATAAAGTAATGTAACCTTGTTATTACATCAAGGTAATGAAGACAAAGGTAAATTATATATTTACTGTTGCATAATGATAAAATTAAAGTTACCTCTGTAGAGCTTTACGTTGACCCTATTTAAGAACAATTAAAACCAATCGTAATTTTCTCTTAGCCATTTGCTGGTACCCATTTACAGCTTGGTTGGCTATGGCAGTCAGTATAAAATACCTTGCTCAAGACTCAACACAGTGGTGATAGCCAGGATTCAGTACACTGTAGGAAAAGGTCTGAGCCCTCTTGACCAATGTGTCCATGAATGTTACGCAGATTGCCTGTAATTATGTGGGTATTTGCTATATTTTCCTGTGACATCTTGTTAGACGATTTTATATCTCCACATCTGATTCATGAGGAGAAATTGTTAGTTTCTCCTATAGGATTGCTTAATACTGATATAGAGCCCAGAAATCTTGCCTGCTGTATATTTCTTAATTATTGAAGAAAAAACAGCATTTGACATTACAAACTAACCAATTTAGATTTGTGATATTCATGAAATATCAGCTAATACTGTGGAATCATTAATATTCGTGGGGGGACTAATTTTCGTGGATTTCTTGGTTGAGGCAATCCACAAAATTTAATCCTAACGAACAAGTAAAATAACCATTCATTCTATGTTCAAAAGTTGAAATCCACGAATTCATATCCCCATGAAATTGCCGTTTTGACCAAAACCATGAAATTTTATGCCTACAAAATTAAATGATTTTACAGTACTCATCAAATCATAAAACTTCATGGCATGAATTTCTTTCTTTTGGCAAAAACAGTAACTTAAAGGCACTGCCCTCCAGATCATACAACAACAAAAAAAAACAAAGAAACAAAAACATTTTGAGATATCAGGAAAATTAATGCTATATTTCTTAAGAAAGCTTTGAAACTTAATTACTGACAGACTGTATGATATTGAAACACATGAGAATAAGTTGTTTTTACTTATTTGTAATCTTAAAATTGAAAAGCCTTTCCTCAAGGTTAAATGCCTTGATTATAAATATTTATATTCAACAGTCATTAATTACGTATTCCACCATGGTGTATTGTAAAGACAGTGGGAAAGTTCTTATTACCTCTGCAGCCCGGGTTCGATTTTCAACTTGGACATCTTTTTTTTCTTGACATTTTAAGATAGTTTAGAAATAAACGCATATTCTAATGTTCATAATAGGACCAAACTATTATTTTAAAGTAAAACATTTTTAGCCAAATTCTGGAGGTCAGTGCCTATAATAGGGATATGAATTCTAGAATTTCAGCTTACGGAGATTGTAATGAATGTTTATTTGTTGGGCTGACAAAACCACAAAATCAATGAAAATTAGCCCCTTATGATTATTAACCCTTACCCTGCTAAATTTCTATAATGAACTTGTCCACCTTTCAATTTGGACAGTACCATTAACTATTAAAAGGGGTGCTTACCAAAATATACTGACTGAATGGTGAACAGAGCAGACCATGAACAGACTGCACGGATGTGCAGGCTGATCTTGGTCTGCACTGGTCGCAAAGGCAGAATCACTGGCCGCCAGCAGGCTAAAGGTTAATGATTCTAAAGAATCATATTCATGATGATGTTTTATGTTAAAGATGCTTGTATTTGTTTATGAAAATTTTGAAGTTGTGAATTACATCTAGAGGCATGTCTTTTAAAATTGTGACTGAAATTATTTTTTTAAACTACACACAGGTTCTTCAGCATTTGAATATGGCCAATGAAAGATGTTCTATGTTCCATGGAAGAGAAGATATACTCATTGACATCAAGTGCTATCTGAACCAGCAGATGGAAGACCCAATAATATTATATGGCCAGTCAGGATGTGGGAAAACCTCCATTATGGCACAAACAGCTAAAATGGTAAATTCAGTACATTGTATTTTGTTATTTTATACCTTTTTCCTTGACAAAAATTGTTTATCTTCTTGTTTAGGAACAATAATAGCAACAGTTGGAAAGCATGTCAATATGTTTCTCATGCTCCTATGTATGTTTTTCATGCTCCAGTTCATATGCGGATCCAGCATTTTCTGTCAGAGGGGGTCCAAATTCTATGCTTTCTGCCAGAGGGGGTCCTAGTACACTTTTATACAAAATAACATTAAAATTAATGGTATTTACATTAAATTCCAAAATCCCAGCGGGTGGGGGGGGTCTGGACCCCCGGACCCCACCCCTGGATCCGTGCATGCAGTTAACTTACATAATACTCGTTTGTATATTCCTCAGGCTACTTGATATGTTTTTTATGCTCTAACATACATTCCCATCCAGCTTAGCACAACTGGGGGAGTGTCGTATGTTCTAGCTCAATGATGATTTGGTAAAAAGACAGTGTGTCTGAAATTATTTGTCCTCGCCCTCTAATTCATGTGGGGATTTTGGCAGTAACTTGCGGGAACCAAGTTTGTATTGATACAGTATACAGGAACACTGGTTAGGTTTACTGCCCACTATTACATAACACTGGTTAGGTTTGCTGCCCACTATTACATAACACTGGTTAGGTTTGCTGCCCACTATTACATAACACTGGTTAGGTTTGCTGCCCACTATTACATAACACTGGTTAGGTTTGCTGCCCACTATTACATAACACTGGTTAGGTTTGCTGCCCACTATTACATAACACTGGTTAGGTTTGCTGCCCACTATTACATAACACTGGTTAGGTTTACTGCCCACTATTACATAACACTGGTTAGGTTTGCTGCCCACTATTACATAACACTGGTTAGGTTTGCTGCCCACTATTACATAACACTGGTTAGGTTTACTGCCCACTATTACATAACACTGGTTAGGTTACATAACACTGGTTAGGTTTACTGCCCACTATTACATAACACTGGTTAGGTTTACTGCCCACTATTACATAACACTGGTTAGGTTTACTGCCCACTAGTTAGGTTTACTGCCCACTATTACATAACACTGGTTAGGTTTACTGCCCACTATTACATAACACTGGTTAGGTTACATAACACTGGTTAGGTTTACTACCCACTATTACATAACACTGGTTAGGTTTACTGCCCACTATTACATAACACTGGTTAGGTTTACTGCCCACGATTACATAACACTGGTTAGGTTTACTGCCCACTATTACATAACACTGGTTAGGTTTACTGCCCACTATTACATAACACTGGTTAGGTTTACTGCCCACTATTACATAACACTGGTTAGGTTTACTGCCCACTATTACATAACACTGGTTAGGTTACATAACACTGGTTAGGTTTACTGCCCACTATTACATAACACTGGTTAGGTTTACTGCCCACTATTACATAACACTGGTTAGGTTTACTGCCCACTATTACATAACACTGGTTAGGTTACATAACACTGGTTAGGTTTACTGCCCACTATTACATAACACTGGTTAGGTTTACTGCCCACTATTACATAACACTGGTTAGGTTTACTGCCCACGATTACATAACACTGGTTAGGTTTACTGCCCACGATTACATAACACTGGTTAGGTTTACTGCCCACTATTACATAACACTGGTTAGGTTTACTTCCCACTATTACATAACACTGGTTAGGTTTACTTCCCACTATTACATAACACTGGTTAGGTTTACTGCCCACTATTACATAACTGAAATACTGTTGAAAAGTGACCTTAAACCTAAAACAAACAAAACATACATTCCTCATACTTCTATGTTTGTTCCTCATGCACCTACAGGTCTTCCTTATGCTCCTTCATGCATTGTACATTCATTATGCTCCTTTATATGTTCAAATTCTTCAAGAAGCACTCTTAAAATGATCCTGTGTACTAGTGCTCCTCCTGCTCTAAGTATTCGTTTGACTTGAAATGTAGCAGTGTGCACAATGCCCGTCTTTATAATGTTTCCTCACTGTAAAATCATGCAGTAGACATGTTTCATGATGCCCCACCTAGTCACATAATACTGATACTGGACTGACCAGACCTAGTTCTAGCCTATTAAAGCTGAGTGCCAAGTGAGTAAGCTTCTGTTAACACTTTTCACGTCTTTAGTATGAAGCAGCCGGGGAGTGAACCCATGACCTCCTGCAGTTGAAGCGGGCACTACCTCAAAATTACCAAAGTGGTGTTTTGCAATGAGAGAGTCACCTTGTTTATGAGTATGTGATAAATGAAAACCTCCACTCAAGGTTATTATCGGTATACTGAGTTTGGGAACAAGCTTAAGAATTGAGCCATGCTATTTGTCAGATTTGAGGCTGTTTAGTGACATCAGATTACATTTTGGAGTTTTGAAACTGGTCATCAAACCCGGTTTTGTGACCTCAGACCCTTTCTTTCAGTTACTTTTAAAATCTTGAACCTTGTTTTCTGTTACAATTGTGTAGTCCTTTTGTTAGATTTTTTGTACTTTGGACTCTTTGTGTTTTGTTATAGTAATTACATGTTTATATTATTACAACAGGTTCCTTCCATTCTACAAAATGCAGTTGTTGTGTTAAGATTTCTTGGTACATCCCCAGACAGTAGTAACTTGAGACGATTATTGCATAGTCTGTGTGAACAAATTGCCGTCTGCTATGACAAAGACAGGACCTCAGTGAGTAGTTTCTTTATCATGTTATGTTTATAGTTTGTAATTGTTTGCAAATCATTTGTGACAGGTTTTTTTTGCATCAAAATATTTGTTACATACTCTTTGATACATTTACATAACAAGGTTTTTCGTTGATTTCTGTTTGAATATCATATTTTATTTTGTTCTGATTCTAAAGAATGGTATAAACTTTTTAATTTTAACAAAAATAATTATCTTATTACTTTCAAATTTATTTTAAGCTCACCTGTCACGAAGTGACAAGGTGAGCTTTTGTGATCGCGCAGCGTCCGTCGTCCATCCGTGCATGCGTAAACTTTTCCTTGTGACATCTCTAGAGGTCACATTTTTCATGGGATTTTTATGAAAATGGGTCAGAATGTTTGTCTTGGTAAATTCTTGGTCAAGTTCGAAACGGGGTCACGTGCCGTCAAAAACTAGGTCAGTATGTCTAAAAATAGAAAAACCTTGTGACCTCTCTAGAGGCCATAATTATCAATGGATCTTCATGAAAATTGGTCAGAATGTTCACCTTGATGATATCTAGGTCAAGTTCGAAACTGGGTCACGTGCCTTCAAAAACTAGGTCAGTAGGTCTAAAAATAGAAAAACCTTGTGACCTCTCTAGAGGCCATATATTTCACAAGATCTTCATGAAAATTGGTCAGACCGTTCACCTTGATGATATCTAGGTCAAGTTTGAAACTGGGTCACGTGCCATCAAAAACTAGGTCAGTAGGTCAAATAATAGAAAAACCTTGTGACCTCTCTAAAGGCCATATTTTTCATGGGATCTGTATGAAAGTTTATCTGAATGTTCATCTTGATGATATCTAAGTCAGTTTCGGAACTGGGTCACGTGCGGTCAAAAACTAGGTCAGTAGATCTAAAAATAGAAAAACCTTGTGACCTTTCTATAGGCCATATATTTCACAAGATCTTCATGAAAATTGGTCAGAACGTTCACCTTGATGATATCTAGGTCAGATTCGAAACTGGGTCACGTGCCATCAAAAACTAGGTCAGTAGGTCAAATAATAGAAAAACCTTGTGACCTCTCTAAAGGCCATATTTTTCATGGGATCTGTATGAAATTTGGTCTGAATGTTCATCTTGATGATATCTAGGTCAAGTTCGAAACTGGGTCCTGTGCGGTCAAAAACTAGGTCAGTAGGTCTAAAAATAGAAAAACCTTGTGACCTCTCTAGAGGCCATATATTTCATGAAATCTTCATGAAAATTGGTCAGAATGTTTACCTTGATGATATCTAAGTCAAATTCGAAAGTGGGTCACGTGCCCTCAATAACTAGGTCAGTAGGTCAAATAATAGAAAAACCTTGTGACCTCTCTAGAGGCCATATTTTCCATGGGATCTGTATGAATGTTGGTCTGAATGTTCATCTTGATGATATCTAGATCAAGTTCGAAAGTGGGTCACATGCCGTCAAAAACTAGGTCAGTAGGTCAAATAATAGAAAAACCTTGTGACCTCTCTAAAGGCCATATTTTTGAATGGATCTTCATGAAGGTTGGTCTGAATGTTCATCTTGATGATATCTAGGTCAAGTTCGAAACAGGGTCATGTGCGGTCAAAAACTAGGTCAGTAGGTCTAAAAATAGAAAAACCTTGTGACCTCTCTAGAGGCCATACTTATGAATGGATCTCCATAAAAATTGGTCAGAATGTTCATCTTGATGATATCTATGTCAGTTTCGAAAGTGGGTCACGTGCCATCAAAAAGTAGGTCAGTAGGTCAAATAATGAAAAAAACGTTGTGACCTCTCTAGAGGCCATATTTTTCATGGGATCTGTATGAAGGTTGGTCTGAATGTTTATCTTGATGATATCTAGGTCAAGTTTGAAACTGGGTCAACTGCGATCAAAAACTAGTTCAGTAGGTCTTGAAATAGAAAAACCTTGTGACCTCTCTAGAGGCCATACCCTTGAATGGATCTTCATGAAAATTGGTCAGAATGTTCACCTTGATGGTATCTAGGTCAAGTTTGAAACTGGATCACGTGCCTTAAAAAACTAGGTCAATAGGTGAAATAATAGAAAAACCTTGTGACCTCTCTAGAGACCATATTTTTCAATGGATCTTCATGAAAATTGGTCAGAATTTTTATCTTGATAATATCTAGGTCAAGTTCAAAACTGGGTCACATGAGCTCAAAAACTAGGTCACTATGTCAAATAATAGGAAAAACGACGTCAAACTCAAAACTGGATCATGTGGGAAGAGGTGAGCGATTCAGGACCATCATGGTCCTCTTGTTTTTAAAAACCTGATTCTTTCTTTTATAAATATCATACATTTTGGACACCAAAAGTTTTAGAGTTTTCTGAGTGTGTTAGTTAATAATGCATCAAAAACATTTTTATATACTTAGTTTGCATCAAAAACATTTTTCTGTGCATTTTGCAAAACATTCAAAATAAAAGTTTTTTAGTTTTGAATGGGTCAGAATTTTACACTAGGGAAAAATACAGTTTTAGACATATTAAGTAATCATTATAAAAAGGTATCATTAAAAAAATTAAAATCCTTCATTAATTCCTTTAGAATTATATACAATGTATCTTATAATTTGGTCTTGCACGATAAAGCAGAAATTCTTGAAAATTTTGTTATTGATCTAGTGGAAGAACAATAGTTGTTACTATTTCATTTAGATTATTTCTGATGAAAGGTTATTTCAGTCAAAATCTCAAGTCACGGTTCCAGGGAAACCACAATATTTAGTAGCCAAACTGAATCAGACCCCAGCTTCCCAAATTTTAAGTTGACATTATTTTATTTATTTCGCGCAAAACAAAATGTTATAAATTTCTAGCTGGAAAAGGGGAAATATAGATATATTTTAATTTAGCAAATTACTGTCAAGCGAAGCTGCAGAAAAAACATCAGTCAGAAATTGTAAACAATTTTTCAGTATCAGAAGGTTTAGAATGCATATTATCACTTTTGTCTTATGTTTAATTCTTATATTACTATTTAAGTCAGAACGAGGTTTGTGTTTGATTCATAGTTACTTATTCTTAATCATGTTGTTTACATGTATTGATCAAATTATCCGTTTTGTTGGTTTTATATTTTTCATAATATGCTAGTATCCTTGAAAATTCCAGGTTCCAGAAGAATTTGAAGAGCTTAAAGACCTTTTCCCTGAGCTTTTGAAACTTGCATCCAAGGAAAAGCCTCTTGTTATAATTCTGGACTCATTGGACCAGCTAGCAAGAGACCATAATGCGTACAAATTACATTGGGTACCACGGAAACTACCTCCTTTTGTGAAATTTTTTATCTCTACCTACACAGAAGCTTCAGAGTTGATCACGACTTTGAGAAATGTTTACTTAAAAACGTCATTCATCCACGTTCCAGTATTTTCGCAGGAACTCAGTGGTCAGGTATTGAAGGCATGGCTCAAGAAAAACAATAGGACTCTCACTGATAATCAGTTTTCACTCATTGAAAAAGCATTTATTAAGTGCACTTTACCATTGTTTGTAAAGCTCACGTATGATCAGGTTCTTGTTTGGCGATCGTATGCTCCACTGGATCAGTGTATATTGAGTTACACAGTACAGCAGAGTATAGAAACATTGTTCTCGCATTTGGAGAAAAAGCATGGTACTGTTTTAGTGACGAGAGCATTGGCGTATGTCACTGCATCCATGACAGGGATCAGCGAAACGGAGTTAGAAGACCTGTTGTCATTGGATGATGATGTTCTGACAAATGTTTTCCAGATTCATATACCTCCATTACGTCGAATTCCGCCTTTACTTTGGGTACGAATTCGGCATGATATATCACAGTATCTTGTTGACAAAGAGGTTGATGAAGTTCGTTCCTTCTTTTGGTACCACCGTCAGTTTTTTGAAACAGCTGAGAAATGTTATTTGTCAGAGGAGAAATTCAAGCAAGAAATTCATTCACTGATGGCTGACTACTACCTCGGTAAGTGGGTGGGAGTGAAGAAACCCTTTCGTTATACTCCACAGCAAATGAAACGTGTTGGTGCAACATCTCCTGAGAGTGAAGCAGATCGCAAAATATCTGCTCAGCCAATGATATACAGCCAGGACACAGATGAACTGAATGTCCGATACAACAAAAGAAAATTAAACAAGTTGCCATATCATCTGTTTGAAGCTGATAGACACCAAGAACTCAGATCGATATGTTTGTTAAATCTGGAGTGGAACCAGACAAAACTTAAGGCAGTATCTCTACAGGAATTGCTCTTAGATTTAGCCATGTTTGGAGAAAAGGACGGTATTTTACACAAGGCCATGAAAGCATCACAGTCAGTATTAAAGAAATTCCCGCAGACGCTTGCGATGGAAATATCAGGTCGTCTGCTGGCTCTGCTTCAAACAAATGCCAGACCAGATGAAATCAAGCTTTTAGAAAATTCAATGACAGTATGTGCCCGGGAATGTAACCTAGTACCATACCAACCATGTTTTGTTATACCAAGCGAATCAGAGATGTATACCATAGAGAATGACAGGATACCTTTTAATCCAAACATATCAGAGATATCAAGTGATTCAACGCACTTTGCAACCCTTTCTAAAGAAAATGATCTGCTGATTTGGGATGTGTCCAATGGGGAACTTGAAGCAAATATAAGTTTGATGGGAAAAGATGAAGGGACATTAAATGTTATGTCAAAACCATCTGGAAAAGATCTTTTGATCGTAGGAACTACACATCAAATGAAGGCCAACACAGTATACATTGTAAATTTCAAAAACTGTGAATTAGAAAAAAAGCTAGAACTTGACAAAAAGTATACCAAAATTGTATTTTTTGATGATTT